>NC_133160.1:67671721-72671721 GCF_040802235.1 Manis javanica
GGTAAACTAAGCAGGTCATTATTTCTGACTTTCTAGAACTTAGTGGGTATAATATATTTTACAACAGACTGTCCTCATGTATATGGTGGCACATGTGTGTGCCTATGACTAGGACCACACGTTGTTTCACTTCAAACTCTTACAATATTCTATGAAAGCTATGGTTAATATTTCATTTCTTCCACAGTTATTAATCACTAGTAGCATGATAAGCACCATAAATACTTTTTAAAACATAGTTTTATGCTTAGTGTCTGCACAAACTTTACTTTTACTTCCTTTGATAATACTTAAAATAGATATATTTTGCTATATTGTTTTTCCTGATAGCACCTCCTTAAAATTCATCTTCTACAGTAAAGTAATAGTAAAAATATTGGCAATATAAATAAATTTTGAAGTTAATCATTCTTCTCCAGCTCAGACAATCTGTATTAGCAATTGTACACTTTTAAGATAAGAAGATAGATCCTTCTAATCCCTGTTCAAAATTTATAGTTAATTCAGAGTAAATCAACATACAGGAAATTCCTATCTATTTACTACACCTCATGTCACAAAAGTGCATTCTCTTTAGTGGTACTGATCCACATAGTAAACAGCTTGGAAAATTTTATATTAACTGTAAAAACCACATATAGTTAGAGGAATTTGATATTAGCACATTAGATATCCCTAAAAAATTAAAACAAGTATATAGATTTGCAATCATATTCTCCAACAATTTTTGGTTCTTATCTTTCCAGTATAATTTGAATTCCTTTAAGGAAGAGATATTTTATTGTTCTTATACTGCCAGCTCCTGAATATTTTAAAGAAAGAATTAAAAAATAATACATCTATTTTATATACATGTATATTATTGTATAGTCATTAAATGTATATATTATATGTATATGTAAAATATAATTATACATCTGACAAATACAGAAATTGATTAAAAATTTATTTTTTAAAGAAAGGAATTATTTAAAAATACATATTCACCTTTTATATTTAAATTCAATTTTAAACATGGGAGGGAAAACAAATTTGCCCACATTGTAACATAGAGTGCAAGACTTTTCTTTGAGTAGGGGTGTCCTATTCATGTTTTGCAAAATGTTTCTTTTATAAATAGTAGTCATAAGCCACTCACTAGAATTCTCTATTTCTATTTCTATAAAGATTTAAAAAAATAATAATGAAACAATCTGAGTGCAGAATAACTCTAGTTTTTATTTTGTGTTTTCCTAGTTTGTTAAATAAGTTCCATCATAAACATCTAATTCAACAGTAGTGTTTTCAGTTATTTACTTTCATATTTCAGAAACATTCAACTTAGTTTTCTTAGATACAAATAGCAAATAAAAACACAAAACATGCAATTGCCATATTTTGGAGAACAAAGGCAATCAACTCTTTGTAAGCAGATGAGTCACAGACTTTGGGCATGTGGATGCTACACGTGTGTTGTAGTTAAAGGGTTTAGAGAGAACATGGTATATTAAGAATTAATATTTTGTCAACCTAAGATAATTTAGATGGTATAAGGAACTAAAACAAAGACAAAAAGCTTAAAGGAAATGATGAGGTAGGGGCCAAGAGCAGGCGGCCTCCAAAGATGGGCCACTTTAGCTGGCAGATTATGTAGAGCTGAAAACAATCAAGGCCCAAAAGCCTCGAAAGGAAACTTTGACTCCCTCTTTCCTCCCCCCTAAATGCATAAAAAGTATTTAGATGGAGGACTTGCTTCAGGAAGAGCACTATGGCCACAGCCACAGATGACTACATTATAATATGACCTAGCTATGGTAGTCAAGGAGGAATGTGACAAAGTCTTGTAAAATTCTTCTCTCTGTCCAGCTGTTTCTGTGCTGGCCCAGCAAGCTGTTCGCCAGGCATTTACTCTTTCATGTGCCTGCGAGTTGCTTCCCTTCCCTTTGAAGTCCCAGACTCCTACCTGCCTCTCCTTACTTCAAGATGACATACATACCTCATTTGCCCATACTGTCTTAGGGATCTCATGTTTATGGATTTCCTGTATGTAAGTAATTAACTTCATTTTTTCTCTTGTTAATCTGTCTCATGTCAATTCAATTGTTAGACCAGCTAGAAGAACTTTGAAGTGTAGAGGAAAATTCTTCCTCTCCAATAATGATGATAGGGAAAAAGGAACATTCTGGTTTGAAATGTGTTTTAAAGATTTATATTCTATAGCCTATATTATATATAAACTATATAATATATACATGCATAAATATATGAACACACACATACATTTATCACCATATGTCAAAAGCCTGTCTCCTCAGGAAATCAGTTAATAAGCTTGATTTAATAACCAGCATTATTCTAAACATCCTAAATGATGTACATGAATTGACCCATATAAATCACTAATAATACTAGAAGGTAGCTACTATTATTACCTATAAGTTGAGGAAACTGAAGCACAGAAATAGTGTTTTCCCAACCTCATGGAGCCAGTAAGTGATAGACCCAGGCATTGAACTGATACTAGGGCTTCAGATCACCTTTTGCCCACTCAACCATACAGCCGTTCTTTAAGAGAGAAGAAAGCACAACCAAGCAAAGTAGGGGCTGAGGCTTATAGGCTAAGGTACAAGTTTGGGGAAAAATTTCACTCAAACCCAATCATTCCCTCTTATATCCCCCCAGATTGTTTCCCTTTTTTCTGCCCATTGTTTCCAATACTCCACTGTGTGTGGCATCCTTTTCCCACCCCCATGTATTTAGAAATTCTTTAGCATCTTGTATCTAGACATTTGTCACTTTAATACCAAATATTTGACATTCTCCTTTTACATTCTGATTCACCTATTTATAAAACACCTAGAGCATGATATCCTCATTCCCATACTGGTTTCTTCTTCTACTTAAAGTATGGAATATATATCCTTGTTTGGATTATATGGTCTCATCTTCGTTGGCCTGCATTCTAGCTAACGTATCTTCCAGAATAAAATATTCGACAACTTAGTATACTTGAAGTTGTTGGTACTGAAGAAAATCTGTCAAGGACACTTAGTAGTAAAGTGGGACATCTGTGTCACAGAAAAATTTAATTTACATTCACTAGTTTAATTAATTAAACCTTAATTTATAACTTGTATTAAGGTGCTAGTTTATGATTTTATAGCTCTCTAGTTTAATTATTGCTATAGGTTAACAACAATTTTTATGTATATTAGCCTTATATTTAATAGAGATGTCACAATCCTTCAAGTGAATGCTGCTTTTTAAGATTTGAATGTAATCTGTCATGACCTGCAAATATTAAGGTTGTGAATAAAACAAAAGTCCAAATTATGGGAAAGTGGCACTGTAACTAAGGGGAAAAATATGTTCCTAGACCAGGGCAAAAAACTTTGAAGCCAAAATCAGTCAAAGGGAGAAAGAAATACAGTGGGAGAAACCCATTTATTGCTTACAAGCAGTTGTCCACTTCTCTCTCATGTCTCTCATGACCTGGCTGTTAAAGGACCCCACCAAACCACTCCAGTCCATGAGTGTGTTTTCTCTCTGCCCAGTTTGCAATGTCCTATTGATATGGAGATGGACTACTTCTCCCCACCCCTTGGAAACACCTATTGATATGGAGATGCAGTGAGGTCAGATGAGAGATTCTGGAAATGTTGCAATTTCACCCACAATGTGCCCCTCCAGAAATTTTACCTCACAATATACTCTCTCCCCATCTTCTGCAATGGTCCCTGTGAGAAAACTGGAGCATTGTAACCAGACTAAATAACATACAATAACAACAGCAATAAAATCATGATAATCCTCAAGTTGGAAAATTCAGCTAGATTCAAAGTCCTATGCAGAGTAAGTTTATAGTTCACCAATTCTACAGGCAGTCAGTAGCTGAACAGGTAGGGAGTTCAGAACAATCACTGTGTGTCAGCTGTGGCTAGGGGGTGGGTCCTGGCCACAAGGACTATAGAAGAAAACCTGAGGGGTGATAAGATAAATGTTTTAATTACTCCAGCATAGGCAAATCTTGTCCATCAGGTAGGATGCATGCAAGAGAGTGGTCCTGTGATAGGACACTGGCAGGAATAGGATCTCATCCTGGTCTAGTATACCAGACTTTCACCCCTCCTTCCCCATGGGAGTAATAGATGGGTCAATAGATAGGGCTATGGGAGGTACATGCATTGGCCATAAAGATAAAAAGACTTACGTGCAAAATGCTCTTACCACCTGGATATTTTGGCTACACTACTGTGATCTTTGGGAGCCACTCTGCTGTTACTCCAGAAACACACAGGAGACTGGATTCCAGGCCCTTTCCCCAAGGTGCTCGAAGCACCAGCCACTGCTGGTCCATGTGTCAAAAGATCCACATTCACTCAACAGAGTCTCCAAGGTTTAACACAGTTGGGGCTCATTGCAGGATGTTGCTCTGCTGGCCACATTCTGGTTTCAATAACTCCTCTTCGGTTTGCACATACAGCTGTACAAGAGAGGCAGCAATGTGTGTTAGCATGTCTACAGGGATCAAAGCTCCTTTTGGGGGCTTCTCATTCAAATGCCGTCGCACTGTCCATAAGTGAACTGATCAGCCCCATAGACTATTGGTGTCAGACTTCTGGCCAGATTTCAACAAATCATTGTACCTTTCTATCATGCTTGCCCCAGTAGGGTTATATGGTACATGAAACTTCCACTTTATTCCTAATTACTGCAGGCCAGAGTCAAGGTAGACAAAGCTGCCATCTCTTAGGCAGGAGGCATCTCTTTGATTGACAAAGTGAGGTCATTTGATTGACAGGTCCATTTTTACAGCCATCCCTCTCAGTGCATATTCCTTTCCCAGATTGCACACAGAAAAGCCAATGGGATGGGTGGGGGGAGGTGGGCAGAGCAAAACCACAAGTTTATTTTAATGAGATTATGATGAGGTGTGGTTTGGGTAGTTCAACTGGGTCTGAATTGAGATCTGGTTGGGACTGGTTTGACTTGGTCCCCATAGGCAAGGAAGTTACGTCCCTTTGTTGTCTCAAGTGGGATCTTTTAACTGGACAATTTTTTCCTTTAACCTTATTTTCCATTTTCCTGGTTGCTCATGTCTATCTTTATGTCTAACACATAGATTAACATCAAGCAATGAGCATCACACAAACTGAAGGGTAAAATCAATAACAGATTTCAACCCCCAATACCAAAAGATGATAATATAAATTGCAAGATATAAATAACACTAAATATGACTATGCTCAAAGAAGTAAAAGATGGAATCACAAATATGAACAGATAATTAGAGGTTAGAAGAAAGACCACTAAATTTATAAAACAATCAAACTGAACTTGAGAAGTCAAAATCTTTGAGATATAAAGCTTGATGAATGAGCTAAATTAGCAGTCAGTAAATTATTTCTCCTGATTTAGAGATAGGGTAATATTCTAGTTCTAGCATGTTCACAGTTATTAATGTCATTATCATGCATCATATTGTGTAATGGTTTAATATATGTTCTTGTAATCTATCAATAGTTACATTAAAATTAAAATTATTTTTTATAATCAAAAATTTAATTTTTAAAAATTTTACAATTTAAGATTGTGTTACACAGGAGGCAATGTCCTGGTTCTAAGGAGGAAAATAAGAATGTTGTGTAAGTGGCTTGAATGAATTTCAAATAAGGGTGGCTTAATAACAGCCTGTGCAAGTGATCTGAAAATCAGTGGAAAGCAAGTTACTCTATACTATATATAACTAATATATATTTTGTAAATATTATATATATACATGATTCTTATATATAACAACTATTATATTTCTGATATTTATTGATCTCTTTCTAGATGCAAGCTTCCTTGTTGCATTCTTCTTTAATGCCCTGTCAGTGAACCGAGTATCATCTGAGGAAAGTGGGCTCTCTCTTCTTTCTAAAAAGGAGTGACAGGTACACAAAAACAAAGCACAAATTGCTTGAAATGCAATAAATGTTTTATTTTGTCTGTGATTTTCAAACTTTGCTCTTTAGAACCTTCTCAGGACCCCATAAAAAAGGACAAAAGCTAAACTGACTTAGAGCTCCTCCATTCGATTTCCAATAGTGCAATCATTCAGCTGTAAAGCCCCTCAGCTGGAGTGCCAGGTGAGCATCAACATAAATTTTCTTTAAAGGATTCAGAAATTGTAAAAAAAAAAATCTTGATATGAACCACATAGGTTCTATGTATTTATAAGGTGGTTGTAGTCAAAAGTTAAAAGCACAAGTGATCTGTTAGGTCTTTGTAAAGGAAATGTTCTTCATTGCAAAGAAAAAGCTGGTTAAGTAAAAGCAAATGGTCTATCTACTTGACACAACTGAATTGTATAGAGCAATAAAATGTAAAACCCCAAAAGACCTTAGAGATTATCTAGCCCAATACTCTTCCCTGTAAAAAAAAAAAGAATTTTACAGAGGTCAGATTGCAGCTAAATAAATTTATATGGCAAGGTAAGAGAAAGGGGAAAATAATATTAAAATATGTTGATAACTTACATTTTATTAAAATTGAGAATAAACAACCATAGGTGGCAGACTAATATGATTTTTGACTATGATATTACTACCCTTGCAATTGTCTCAAAACTAACACTAGAATAACCAAGTAAAAACTGCGTGATGACAGGAATTTATGTTTATAGTTTTAGAATCAATCAGATCATGTAAGCAAATCACTAAAAAGTTATCCTTTTTAAAATGTTAGATAGGATAAATAAATAAAGGACATTGTGTGACTAGGTAATCAAGGAGGAAAATATACTTACATTGTATCCAAGTGTAGCAGTTTACCATGTTCTAAGCTTTCAAAAAGTTACTTCCATGAAAGCTCATTCAAGAATTTTGATAGGTAAGTATGTATCTAGTATATATTACATATTCTATATATCATATTTATATTTTATTTATTTTGTGTATGTTTAGTATGTGCACTTATCTTTTCTATAAATGTCAATGGTATATAGAGAAAATGTTGGATTTCAGAATGATTTCTATCAGCCCTTTATGTACCTTGGAGGACTTTTTAACTTCGTAAATAATTTTTTCTATAGAAAGAATGTGACTCTTACAGTTCTCATTCAATAATAGTCTAAGAACATTTCCCAAGAAAATGTTGGTTGGTATAGCATATTTGATTCAATAAATCAATTCATTTACCTTTTCTAAACTTGTGACTCAGAGAGTTTCCAGTTTTATAGGGATAAGAAATATGAATGTTAGATTAAAATATTCAACACAAAATGCTATATATTACAAAACAAATATACCTACAGCAGAAATATACCTTATAAATGTAACATGCCACTATGCTTTCTACATGAAATAATGACTTTGTTACATGTACAAACACAAAGATATAAGAGTGAATCTAATTTCCTGTTTTGTTTTATAACTCAAGTTATTGTATTAAGAGAGATGAATAAAGTATGTGGCTAGGCTATGAGCCAAAATAAAGATTTCATGAAAATGCAGACACAATTCTACCAAATACAGAAAAACTAACTTTCAAAAGTTCCAAATCCTTTGTAAAATGCAATTGTTTTTCCAAAGCCCTCATCTCACTCTTGTCTTTCTGAATCATCGGTATTTTAGTACATTCTTCTCGATTTGCTTTTATTCCTCTGCAATTCCTGATTTATTTTCAGCCTCTTGAACTCTCCTTCTTACATTCTTTAGACAAACTTGTATTACCACTTTTATACGCACTATATACTGCTGGGGAAAATAAGTCTTAGGAAAAGAAAGAAACTTATCCAATATCCCACAGCTGACCTATGGCAAAGCCAGGAGTGAGTCCAGGTATGCCTGGGTGCAGAAGTCAGGATCTTTATCCCTGGAGCTGCACTATACCATGTGATAGAAGAGAATCACTGTAGAGATTCAATTATGGACAGATGGTGTAAAGGCCAGAATAAACAGCCTAAAGAAAAAATACAGTAGCCAATTGAAGCTGTCTGTAAGAATGCAGAAATAATTCCCATGGAGATGCTATTTGGAGGTGTGGAAGGAAATAGGGAATTAAAAAAAAAAACATGGTGAGGAAGAATAGGATAAAAGCTAAGAACAGGAATTGGGGGAAAACCAACAGTTAATGGCAGAGTAAGAAAGTTGATAAGGTGATAAGCCCTAAGTTTAAAGCAGAGACGGGACTCAGTAAGTGTTCAATGAGAAAAACTGGGGAGAAAGAAGCGTTAGAGAAAGTTGAAAGATATGAAGATAAATGATAATTAGAAAACCATTCGGGTGATAAAGAAAGAAGAGGTTGCTAACATCTCACAATGTAGAGACGCGGTGAGGCAGCCAAGGACTCCAGCCCCCAGAGCCCTGTCAGTCTCAGGCAGAGCCTTTCATTGGTGGAGCTGTTTGAGGGAATGAGGGGGAAATGGGTAAGTGAGGAGGTGACAGTTCCGTTTTATTTTTCTTTTCTGTCCCTTTTTTGAGACTAAAATAATTTGGCATGAAATGTTAAAGGAAATAAGAGGATATTTTTAGGTGGGAAACGTATAGGCAAAACCTGAATGTATTTAGTAAGGAGAATGAAGTGGGAAAAGCATAAAGATGCAGGACAGGGAGAGGAAGTAGACTGTGAGATTGTTGATTTTTTTCTTGGTGATGTACTGTATAAATTCTTATTTGTATTTAAGGAGTCAAGAAATATTTTAGAAAGAGGGATAAGACATAGTGCTGGACATTAAAGACATACAACAGGTGCAGAATTAATATTTGTACTTGATCCAACAAATAGCTCTAATATACAAAGAAGTGGTAAAAAAGAATCTTTTCCATTGCCTTTGTAAGAAAGAGGAAACAAAAGGGAAAACAAGTCTAGTTCTTCATACCTGACTGAGTTCACAAATATATAAGAATATAAATAAGATTGGAGGGTGTAGTACTGGAAACAAATAGCAACAACAAAAAAATAAACTTTGTATCTCTGCTCTTCAAAGAAAGCACCCTGGAGTAAAGGAGGAACATCGAATTCTTATCAAGGAGCTTTATGCTTGTAAAGAAGCTGTATTCAAAGTCATCCTCATGATTAATGTTTTATTGATGTCAACAATCTAATTCAAATTAAATTGTATACACACAATCATATTGAGTACTTTAGATGTTTTCAATTTTGTTGACTGATAAAAACATCCCCTCTAGTCTTAAAGATATACATATACCTGTCTATGAAAAGAGTTCATGTAAACTGCCATAATCTGGCTTCTGTCATAAACTGTAGTAACTTTAAGAAAGACTCTCTTTGTCCAAAATATACTGAGGATGCCCTAGTTCCTCTGGTCCCCTCTAGTTTTAACTTTGTAGAATCTATATTAGTGTCTCATTTTTTCCAATAGTTAATTAAGGAATTATTTAAAGGATAATTATGTTTTCTGCATCATTTTTTTCACAGACCTTCTTAAGAAAGTGCCATTTCTTTAGTCAATATTAAAATCATTCATTTCTCAGGATGGAATTTATGATCCAAGGAAAGATCTATAAATAAGTTCTGTATCTTTTCCATTTTTTTCCCACATCAGGCAGAAATCAAAAGATCCAAGGATTCATGCTTCCTCATTCCACTTACCTCCCACTGATGTTTAGATAATGATTAAAAGAAGCATCCTTTCATGAGCATAGGTTTGGATTTTTAGACTGAGAAATAATTTCTTATGAATTAGTATATCTTTTGCAAACCAGTTACTTGTAGAGATAAATGGCTAATCTCATTGTCTACATGTTGGCAACCATGGAGTATAAAGGAGGTAAGAGAGGCCACTCCTTCAAATGTATTTCTCTGCATTTCTAGAGAACAGAGAGTAAAAATAAGAAAAAAGAAAGAAATGGAAGGAAGGAAGGAAGGAAGGAAGGAAGGAAGGAAGGAAGGAAGGAAGGAAGGAAGGAAGGAAGGAAGGAAGGAAGGAAGGAAGGAAGGAAGGAAGGAAGGAAGGAAGGAAGGAAGGAAGGAAGGAAGGAAGGAAGGAAGGAGGAAGGAAGGAAGGAAGGAAGGAAGGAAGGAAGGAAGGAAGGAAGGAAGGAAGGAAGGAAGGAAGGAAGGAAGGAAGGAGAGGGAGGGGGAAGGAAGGTATACTCATTTGCTTTCTTGTAATGTAAGAGTAACTTGTGTGGGCCCAGTTTTGATGTCTATGGCCAAAATCTTGACTCTCCTTCCCAACAAACATAACAATTAACCCTGCCACTCCAAGTCATGAATTGATAACTTCTGCGTTCTAAAAGTATGCATGCAAGAATGATGACTCTCTTGGGTGGTGGTGGAGAAGGTAGTAAATTATGCTTTCCCTGTAATCTCCAGGTACTTAACCTCATAATCCCCTAATTTTCACCCTGATTCTATCAAGATTCAGATTTTTTAAAAAGTGCTTTGATTTCTCCTTATTGTCATTGTGCTTGGGAAGGATTTTGCTCAATATATTCATATTCATAAGAACATAATACATTCATAAGAACTCTAAGGAACATTATTTTTTCTTTACAAACAATGCATATCTTAACTGGTTATGTTTTTCTCTTCATGTTGAATCTTAAAAACTGAAAGTCAAATATGTGGTCTAATTTTACAGTCAGAATATAGTTTATCTAAGTTGAAATGTGGTCCCGTAGCAAGTAACCAAAAACTAGATTAATTATGGCTTACAAAAACAGATGCATTTTTTCCCATTGTTGGTATTGTAGCACATTTATGATTTTCAGGAATAAGGCTGGTATTTCTGCTGTTCTCATGGCCACAAAATGACCTCAAGAGCTCCAAACATTACTTACTTATTTCATATTCAGAAGCATAAAGCAAGGGAGGAGGGTCTTTGTCAGAGAATAATAAGATCATTTCACAATTATCAGAAGGTAAAAATTCTTCCCAGTAAGTCACTCAAAATATTTCTGCGTGGTCTCACTGATCAGCATTACAACAGTGGCCACCCAGTAGCAGAAGGGCCAGGAACACACAGAACAGAAGGGTATTATAAACAGCTCTGGGGAAGCAAGAGAATAGATAACTGCTATGCAAGTCTTCATAAACATGATGTTTATACTGTCCTCACTTCTAGCTGTATTTTTTTTTGTACTCTTATTTTCTATTTGCACCCTTTTCCTACTTTAATGCATTATTATCTTGCTTCATTTCATGCAATTCTGTGAACCCTCTAAAGTCTTTTTGGAATGAGATACGTATCTATCCTTATCTGCATATATGCATACCGAGTAGACTTGTTCCAGATGCTTCTCTATAACATACTTTATAGAAGCTCATTTGGAAATTTTTATTGATTTGGTTTCCACAAACATCAATACAAATCTTTCTGTAAGGTCAGAGTAAATTTTGTAGTAACAAATTGCATGGAGAGTTTCATAGTTTGTGAACAGCTAACTGCAACATTCTTTTAAAAGTTACTAAGCCTTTCAAATATTGTTTATAAAATGGTCTCATGAAAGAACGTTTTTATTTTGTTTTCTTTCATCCTTGTTCATTGATCCCTATGGAATTATCACTGAACCATGAGATTACTGAATCAGGACAACAGCTCCTGAGCATCACAAGCTCATAATTCAGCACAGTAATGCAGAATCACGCTCTGATTTTCTTCCCTGCCCTGTCAGATGGACGGCTAGTTTTGTTTTGGTGGGTTTTTTTGTGCATAATTGTGTTGGATTGAATAAGAGAGGCAGGTGATCAAAGCAGAGAGGGAGGCAAAGGGGATAAACCAAAAGTCTAAAAAGATATCTGATATTTTGTGATTTAACTGAAAAAATGCAAAGAGTGTTCCAAAGACTGTGAAAATGCATTAAGAGGAACAAACTAGTACACGTTGTCATTAGCAATCTGGAAAAAAAATTCTAATGAACTAAATTTTAATAACAAATATTGATTATAATAAAGTTATATAGAAAAATACAGTTATCAAGTAACTGTATCCATAAAGAGAAAATGCCATGAATAATTGTTATAAATCTCAAGGTTTTTGTTTTAACTATGATAATAATTCTGAATTAGTTTATGGCCTTGATGTTAATCTTACACAAATTAAAGCCTTGAGAAAGTTTAGACTCATTTAACGAGTTATGGGAGTTGTTTTCAAGCTTCTTTCAATTGTTCTTAGATTTAAAATGATAATGATGTATTATTAAAATACAGTTGAGACTATAAATAAATGATGATGACCACTATGTGAAATTATTTATGCATATAGAGAAGCACTGGTGGGAAATACAAAAAAAAATTCACTACTGTTATGTTAGGATGATATAAAAACAATTTTATTTACTATTTTTACTAAAATTGTTTTTATTGAAGTAGGTAATTTCTGTACACTGTACTATACTATATTGCACACCTGATTTAGCACCTTGCAGCTAACATTCAATAATATTTGAAAATATCTATCTATATATAAAATATGGGGGTATTAATTTTCTTTCTGGTAATTCACAGATTTGCATATCTCCCTATTCATGTACAGAATCCATCTGTACAATTAAAAAGAGGGGAAAATAGGTCTTGATTATACTGACGAGTTATTTTCCCTTTGATCTCTTGGGTATTAGAAACTATCATCTACATTTAAACAAGAAAATCTAATTCACTCAGTTTTATTCAGTGGTGTAACTCTGGGGGAAATATCCCAGAGTAAAATACATTTGAAACAAATCAGTCAAAGGAAGAAAGAAAGTGGGAGACAGCCGTTCATTCCTTACAAGTAGTCGTCTGCTTCTGCTCTCCTGTGTCTCTCATGACTTGGCTGTAGAAGAAGGGACCCCAACCAGCCTCTCAGGTCGAGATGTGCCTTCACTTGCCCTTGTAATTACCTGTTGATATGGAGATGCATTAAGGAGATTCTGGGAAAATTGCAATTTTACCCACAAGTGGTAAAGATCCATCCTTCAAAGGTGAATTTGAGTTTTGGAAACATACCAAAGTCATTGATATCCAAAGAAAGAGGGAAGTGATTAGACTGCTAAAGCTCTTATCCATAAGTTGAATGGACTTTGTTTTGAAATAGACTACACTTTTTGACTGTGAAAGAACTTGAACAGAAGCTCCTTGTAAGATAAATTCTAACTGAAATAAGCAGGTGATGAGAGGCAACAAAGTGCCAGGCAGTTTATTTGAGCGCAATCTCGGGCGAGGTTCACCAGTCTGAAACACAGGCTGGAGAAGTCGTGCTCAGCAGGGACGGCAGTGAGTTTTTAAAGAAGGTAGGGGGAGGCAGAGCTTAGATTTACAGTGGCGCAAGGATTGGCCAGCCTAAGGCACATGTTTCAGGTTGGCAAGGGGCAGCAGCTGGGGACTTTGGCACGTCATCAGCGTCCAACGTGCTCACACCTCCCTCCAGTGCCTCCAACCTTACACTCCTTTGATGAGGTAGCAAAACAAATTTCTGTCCATGTTCTTGCCTTTACCAAGAGGTTGTTCTAGACCCTATCCTCTCCAATTTGTTCAGGTAGTAGGAGAGCAAGGTCATCATTCACAGTGACTCTAAATGTAATTCTAAAAGAAATGCTCTCCAGGTGTGCTGTTAAGTGGCAGTAATGTTTTAGAAAATCTACATAACCTACTAGTTTTGAAAGCCATACTGATGGGTCTTTGAATTCTGATTGAGGTACCTTTACAAATTAAACAGAAAATTTAAAAATAATAATCCAGCCCCTCCCCCTTGGTAACCACTAGTCACTTCTCAGTGTCTGTGAGTCTACTGCTGGTTTTTTTTTGTTTTTATATGCCACAAATAAGTGAAATCATACTGTTTTTGCACAACAAGGAGAATATAGCCAATGATTCTATAGCATCTTTCTTTGTTGATAGAAACCACACTACAGGGGGTAAGGATTTAATAATATGGGTAACTGTTGAACAATGGTGTTGTACATTTGAAATCCATGTAAGACTGTATATCAATGACATTTCAATAAAAAAATAATAATAGTCCAAGAAGTTGGTGCTTCAGGCTGGCAGGTTGTTCAGCTACATTTCATCTCTAACACAGTGACTGAGGGTGCAGAGACCCCAATCTCACCAGGGCTAGAAAGGGGCCCTGGGCAGAGAATTGCCCTGCTGAGTCTGGAGAGTCTCTCCAGAAGTCTGTAGTGTCATTGGGTGTCTTACTTTTGGCTCATCGGGCTGACTGCTGGCTTTCCAGCCCCTTTGTTTTCGGGGGGAGCCCACTCTCTGGATGACTTGGAAAGCTCTGATTCACCAGAGCTGCTCATTACCTTTTCAGAGGAGGAAGGCAAACCTGTGTTCCTTACCTCCATATCTTTGTTATAGCCTTGACTCAACATAAAAAATTATGTCTCTATCGTATTTTCTGTTAATTTATTACTTTGATACTCATCCTCTCTCAGTTTAATCTGAACTAGTTTTCAATGGTTCATCTTATATTTTCTATTAAATGCAAAAAAAAATCTCGATATACCTTGCATTTAAGTGTTCAACATTCATAGATACATAGTTAATACTGTGAGCAAAATTGCTGTCCTTAGCTTTCCAAATGTGGACAAAAAAAAATTGGTTAGTTATTTAACTTGATATGAAAGAAGATTATTTGGTATGGGATGGGGTAGAAAAAATTTAGGGAATTGTGGATAGAATAAGTAAGGAAAGTCACTTTTCAGTAAACTCTTGTCAGTCTCAGTACAACTGAGTTCAACAGAAGATAATTTTATGAGCAAGATCAGCAACGATGCTTGCAACTGTTGTCCTCATTCCCCATAATTGGGTTTGTGTCGCTGTATAACTATGTCACTGTGGCCTGCACATTCCAAAGCATCATATATATGTTTTCTCATTTTTATAGCAGAAGCACAGAATGACTTTATTGCTTCCAGCATGTTTTGAATATTGTTCATGGTTATTTTGATTAATCTCTATGAGGCTTCTGCAACATAAATGCTGAAAAAATAATGTGCTGAAAGTCATGATCATTTATTAGATGGTAGCTGTTACTGCGAGACAGATCCTATCATTTGTTTTCCAAATCAGTAGATAGGGAATGATTAATAATCACTGTTGCTCATTGCACAAAATATATTTCCAGAAAGAAAATACTCTCATGTTCCAAGAGTACTTCTGTGAGAGTATTGCAGATAATTTGGCTTTTATTTCCTTTAACCAAATTCCTGTTTGTATGGTGTGGCTGATTTTTCAATTTTGGATGTATGAATGAATGTAAGCAAGAGAGCATGATCTTTGCTTTGAAGAGTACTCTCTTTGTGATCACCTTTTTTTGAGAGGGAAATCTTCCCCAGCTGCATGCTGCTACAGAAAGTAATTAAATTTAACAGTAGCTGCCCTTATTTATGGCCACAGAGGGAAATACTCACATTTAAAATAAAAGCCACAGCTTTTAAATGGATATATATGCCAGTGTGGCATGTTCCCAGTACCAGCAGCCCTCTCGGCCATTCACAAAGATGACATTGGAGGATTTTCCCCTTTATTCCTGCCCATTTTTACTTTTAAAGGAAAAGTAATCTCTGTATTGAGAACGTCACTGTCCTCTGACAAGTGCACAGGGAGGAATTTCGCTTTTCATTTTTAAATGGCTGCATCAAAACTTCACCCCCATGTTTTTGTTTTTTTGTGTGTCAAAACCCTTACTCAGCTTCTGCTTTGTCACTTCTATCTGCTCCCAAATGAAGCACTTAAAAGGATAATAATTTGTCTCTCAGAATTTAATGCAATACTGATTTTCATTTGATATGAATTCAGGTAACTTAAGTCTCAAAATCAAGAGAAGGATGTTGTTAAATCATTCAATATACAAATGTGATACTTTGCAGTCATAGAAAAATTATATACTATTTTCACTTTACATGAAAATGAAACAAAATTAAAATAAGGTCAAGTTATGTGAATGATATAAATTAATTTCTGAAAAAAATAAAAATAAATCTGTGAACTTATTTGTCTCCCAAAGAAAAATAAATAATATTTTGTCAAGAAAACAATTGTTTCAAGAAAGTAAGATATTAGAGACATTGTTTTTTGATAGTCACATGCTTTGCAGAGTGGTATGATAATGGAAGCAGGTCGTGAAATTCCTTGCGCATTTAACAAAATGCTGCATTTATCTCATGATGGTGCTGAATTTGGTCTATGGCATAAATCCAGGGGCGTATCTAGTTAATTTAGAAATAATTTTATTTCTACTTGCTTAAGCTTGATTAACTTTATTTCGGAGATAATTCAAACTTTGAAGAAGTTGATATTTTCTACATCTTATTTTTCAATAATTTGTGTATATTTTTAAAGTCATATTTGTTTCTTTGAATATCTTTATAAAATTTTCTATCTAAATTAACTAAATGAAAAAAAAATTAAATTAGTTTAGACCATCATCAGGAGCTGATCATCCATATAAACCATTTATTAACAATTTCTTCCTATGATTCCTTAGGGGTTGTGCAGATTAAACAATGGCTGTCACATGAAACCACCCAATAAATAGGTTATAATTATTATTTATTTGGCTTTTAAGTAATAGAAGTGTCAGATTAAATATTGATTTAATCATTGATAAAAGAAACATTTGCTGAAACTTTGCTTTGTGAAAATTGCTGTGTTAGCAGCTGAGGGAGATAAAGACAAGACCCTGTCTCTAAAAATCTTCCATCCTAGATGAAATTAGATATACATTTTATATTTGTGTGTTTATTTCATTATATATTTTATATATAAACACATATTTAAATATGAATACATAGCTTATATACATAATGTGTTTATATTATTTATAATAATGCATTTATATTATTTTTGTTTGTATTATATTTATTATAATATGTATTTATTATGGTGTTTATAGTATATTTATATGATAGATGGATAGATGATAGATAATACAAGGCAGTGAGTAGTGAAGTCAAAGGGACATAATGTTTGAAATGTCAAGAGACTGAGTCACAATGCAAAGGCATGACTTAACGATGTTTAAGTTTCAGAACTTATCTAAGGATTCATCTGAGGAATTTCCATCTCATATACTCTTATGAGTTATTTAGTAAATTATGTGAGAGATATATTCTCATTCAGCTTAAAATATTTGCAGTGAGTGGTGATTATGCTTAAATAAATAAATATATTCATATTACAAAGTAGCTCAGTATTACATGTCATTGTGTTCTTAATATACAGGCTATATATTCTTCTCTTACATATACGTGTTTTATATAATTCTATATAATATAATTTTTAACAGGTTTATTTATGCTTATAGATCATTAAAAATCAATTTAAGAAGAGATCACAACACTTCTACTATTTATTATTACTACTATTGGTGGAAAACATATTTTTGTCTTCCATCATAGTATAAAAGACCATTTGCCTTAATGAGAACAAATGATAACATACAAAAGCATAATACCTATTATATAAGAATAAAAGATCAGTGGAAAGACCACCCAATTTGTGTACTCAAATAATTTAATTTATAAACACTTAAGGAATGACTTTCTACTAAGTTGATAGACCTAAATCTGATAAGTAACTTACAAGTCCTTTTTTATATTTGTGCACAAGCACACTTTCAAAGCAGAGATACTATTTTATGTAGTAACAAATCTGGCCATAAATATAGTAACCGATCCATTTCCTATAAAATTTCAAATTGAAGATCTGTGCATATGAATTTGAAATATTCCACAGAGATTCTTTCATGAATATATGCAAGTAATTTATTACTCACTGAAGGTAATCATTCTGAGGGAGAAATTACTCTGCTGACACATTTTTTATGATATCGCCTAGAATGCACTACAAACTCTAATGTAGGTCATTATTTCCAAAAGCCCATAAACTCAGAATAGTTTATAACTTCGTAAAGTCAATTTATTATACATCAAAGAAAATGCTCAGATGTATATTTGTGTCTTATATATTGAAACTTTTTCGTTAGTGAAATGGAGCCTCTTCAAAGAATATACAAGTTAATTTGCCATAAGAGGAAAGCTAAATGAAAAATTTTGTAAAGCTCTTGCTTGGATAACATATTACTCATGTTTTATATAAAAATGTTTTATTCTAAGCAAGTTTATTGTGCTGAAATATATCATCAGTGTAGAACAGAGAAACTAGGGAAAATAACTGTGTTTTTTACTGTTTGCCTGAGTTTAGGAAAAGAAAATTAGAGAATTGCTTTAATGTATTATGTACACAATCATTGATGGTAGGTATTTACTTAATATAATGGTATTGGATTTCTGAGGTTCATGTTATGAGGACAGCATATTTCATTTTCACTTTTCTATCAAAATTCTCAATATATTATTATACATTTCTCACTATACATACATAATGTATAATAATGTGCATTACTATATATATATAATAATATGTGCCTTTCTTTTCTGGGAAATAATTGACTTCTAATCAATAATTAATGAGAATCAACTCAGACATATGTCTCTCATGAAGATTCAAGCAAATGTGAACTAGTGAAGTATTGTAAATGTGGATTTATAAGTTCATATTTTGACACATAAGAATGCCAAAAGGAGAATTCTATGCAGTAAACTACTGAGCATAAATTTTTAAAAATGTTCTCCAAAAAGATAAACATTCCTATTGTGTATGTTATTATTTTAGTTTAAAGTTGTTAAACGTGTTTATTTTTATCATAATTCACTTGATTAAAGTTATTAATCATTTGTACTTAGTTACACATGCCCTCTACTTTTTCTTTGGAAATATCTGGAGTCCTTTTGGTTAGATTAATTTTAAATAGTTACCATATGCCAGACACTGCTTTAAACTCTTTAAATACATTAGGTAATTTAACTTAGCTATAAAAAGCAGTATTTACTCATACCTGCCAGGATTGTACCACCATAATCTAGCACGTGCTAGATGGTTTGTTCTGACTTTGGCTCTTATAAAAGGCAAGTCAAGAAATTTATCAGTCAAAGCGGTAGACAGAGAAGACTTGAGTTTAGGAGGTAAGACCAGTATTCTTTGCGGAGCTGGACAAGGTCAGACGGACAAGGAACAAGGTCTCAAAGACTAGCCAAAACTAAAAACATCAAACATGCTGGGTCCTATAAATTGAAAGAATTATTTAACGAACTTTTATTGAATACATCTAATAGTGCCATATGTCTTACTGACACATTGATCAATAATAACATAGAATCTATATCCTCATGGAGTTTACAGTAGATTTGGAGAGAATCACATTAAAAATAGTCAGATGTATTATTGTGATAGGTTGCACTAGAAGTCTATTATAGGGTCTTTAAGAATCATGAAAGCCAAAAGAGCATTCTGGAATTTAGCTTTAAAAGTTATCAGTTTCTCATGAAATAGGAAAATCTAGATTCTTACAATATTAATTCATTCCATCAGATGGCATTGAAGAATCTACTGAAGTTTTTAATTTTCTCCATAGAGATCATATGTACAATAGATTAGGATAATTTTTAGATAATTTATAATTGTCATAGATAAAAAATTTATTCTCTGACTGGAAAGTATTAAAGTGAAGAAATACTATTGCCTTTTGCTAAATTTTCTATTCATTTAAATAATTTGTTTGGTAATTCCTGCTTAGTTTTATAGTTATATGATCAAGACTTTTTTAATTTCCTTCCAATACTTACATCTTTTATTAGCTTTTGATTCTTTATAGCTGTGACTAACATTTCCAGTACTTTGTTAAACTTTAGTGATATGGAGATCTCTTCAGTGGAACTTAAATGGAATGAAACTAAACTTTCTCTATTAAGAGTAACATTTGCTGTATTTCTTTGGTAAATAGCCTTTATCAATTAAAAGAAATTTCATTCTATTTCCAACTTGTGAATAGCAATTTTTTATGAAAAGGAGGTGAACTTGATCAAAAGACTTTTTGAGTTAACTGATACATGATTTCCCTCCTCTTATTTAATAATGTAATAAGTTATTTTGATGGATTTTCTGATACTGAATCTGTCTTGCATTCATGGGACAGGCTCTTTGTTTGTGTGTGTGTGTGTGTGACAGGCTCTTTTTGACTATGGTTATAAAGTAATCTGTTGAATTTGATGATCTAATACTTAAAAAATATATTTTCGTATACATTCATATATGGAATGTGACCTATTTCATTTAATTCAAATTATAAAGCTAAATTATAAATTCTGTTTTTTCTTTGGGTGCATTGTTTTTCACTATAATTTAATTCATCATTGTGAAACTATGCTCAGATCTTAAGTTCAGAACCCAAGTATATTGTCCTACAATTCCAGTAACATGTTCCCCTCTTTAAAGAATGCCTTAGAAATTTGTTACTATTAAAATCATCTATCACTAATACATTAACAGGACCAAGGAAAGAAAAAGAAGTAAACATGCCAAGAGGAAAGTAAACACATTTCCTAAAATTGGACTTTCAATTTGTTACAGAACTATTTGGCAGTGAGAGTAAGAAGATTAACATAAATTACATTGCTCTTTTTATTTGGAAGAGGGAAACAGCAATTCATTGCAGAAGAGAAATACATTTTCCCTTGGCAAGAAATTCTAAACAAAATTCCTTATGTAGAGAGCTTTATGGGTAGAGGCTCTAATGAAGTTGTAGATGATATTAATAATGGTGATATTAGCTAATAGTTACCCGTCACACTTACCATGCACTTGGATTGTATATGGTGTTACAGTATTTTATTTAATCCTTGCATCAACAATTAAATCTCCACTTTAAAAATGAAGCAACCAAACTTAGCAAAGATACATAATTTGGACATGTATTATAACAATTCTTCCTCACTCAGAGATTCTGAATATTCTCTACACTGCCACTTTGCTACATTGCCTATCTTATTCTTACAAGCATGCTTACAGCAAATACAGAACAGGATCTGTTAGTGCAGGGAGGTATCATGAAAAATTACAGAATTATAATCCATAACATTTATTATCTGAGGACTTTAGCCAATGCAATTCAATTTCCAGGGGCCTAACCAAATTTAATCACATGTAAAAAGAAGCTCAGGATATTTTTTGAGACATATGTATTAAATTTTTTAAAAAGAAATTCTAAAATAAGTTATGAAAATATCTAAATTCTTTTATAAGAATGAATATTTTATGTTAAAAAGACCTTTTCTGATTGAGGAGATAACTTCAGTTAGAGAAAACATAAACATCTGACTCTGACTGTGCGCTCTGTGCCCGCTGACCCGTTCCAGCATACCCTCATCCTCCCTCATCTTCATGTCAAACATGCACCTTCATGATCCTCTCTAACGTCATGATGTTCATCTTTCCAAATGGTCTGATATTCTGGTATTTTATACTGCTGCATGAAGGCAGATTAATGTGCTTTAAAGTCAGTTGAGCAGGAACAAATAGAACCATTATTTATGAAAGTTATAAAGCAAGATCACTCTTCTTCAGAAGGAAAAAACAACCCTTCTCCAGTGGAAATCAGCCACTGTGGTACCGGCAGGCAAAGCGAGAATTTTTGTACAAAACTGTCAAGTCATACCAGTTTTTGAGCATCAGTACAACAGAATTTACATAACATAGCATATATTAGATCAGGGACAGATTTGGGGTCCATAAAAGTTGCCATCTGCAACTATACAATGATCTGAGTACTTTTCCCAATATGCCTTGGTTCCCAGTTTGCCTTTGGTTAGGATATTCTTCCATTCAGTTGATCTGTTTTTTTCTTATATTCACCTATGTTGTTTTATTGGGAATATTGAAGCATTAAAGCATATGGGTTCCCAAAAAGAAATCCCCAGAGTCCAGTCTAGACATTATCTTAGTATGCTCTGTGTTGTTAGAAGAGGAAACACAAGAGACTGTGTCAAAATATCCCTAATATTTTACTTAGCAATGACCAACTAGGAGTATGTGTTTTTCTGTACAAAAAAACATAAATGAGATCATTTATTTCCTTTGTACTCAGTTATGATTTAGGCATGCAGGTTCTGAATGAATTGGGAAAGACACCATATAATAAGAAATGAAGTGAAGATTTTTGCCTTTTTAACTACCTGTTTTTTAAAAATCCAATAACTAACTGGTACTTAACTTATCTCTAAGTTTATATGCCCAATAAAATACAGAGTAATGGTTCCTAAATGAAGTCTTTCTGATGATAAATTTCTCCAGCTTTTGTTTAAGAGAACAGACATAAATTTTGCTGGTTTTGTTCTGTACAATTTTAAGACTTGCCTTTTTTGGTATTATCTTCTTTGTACATGTGTGCTCATGAATGTTCTTTCCTAAATGGCACCATCTTTGGCAGAGACTAAGTTTACCATATATGGTTTCTTAATAATTAAATTGCCATGTGTCAGGTGAAATCTAATGAGTTTGTACATAAATGTTCCCTTAAATGGGCTTACAGTGTAAGCATACATTTTGATAATGAAGGATTCCTTTTTATACTAACAAACTTCATCCTTCTATGTGCTCTGTGTGAACATGTATATATGATTATCATCACAATACGATGTCCTGAACATGCACCCCTGATAAATTATGTTCCTACCTTCAGCTTCGGATGAGTACAAGTCAACCTTAAGACCCTAACTCTGTGGTGACCAGAAAAAATGACATGTGTTTTAATTCAAGACTTTCAGTTGGACTAGACACCTTCTCTCAGGTTTTGAACTATAGAAGAGAGAGAGAATACATAAATAAATGGAGAAATAAGCTATTTTCACAGATTATAAAATATAATAATATTACTATGGATTCTTTCCAATCTGTTTTATATATTTCAATGTAAGTCTAAATACTATCCCACTTGGTTTTTGTAGGAATTAATAAGATATTTCTAAAATTTATATGGAAATGCAAAGCATTTTAGAACAGCAAAATAGAACAGCAAAATCAGTTTAAAAGAAAGAACAAAGTTGAAGAATTTAGACTACCTGATATCAAGGCTGAAAATCAATCTGTAATCAAGAAAATGTCCTACTGGCATTAAAATAGGTATATAGATTAAAGGAACAGAATTGGCCCACATATATGTGATCATTCTTATCAAAGGTAACAAGGAGAAAGGATAAAATTTCAAATTCAATCCCCACCTTATATCATACTCAGTATTTAATTAAAATGTATCATAGAGGTAAATACAAATTCAAAAACAAAGTTCTGTGACATAATATTCTTGACCTCAAGGTAGGCAAAAATTTCTGTCATGACACAAAATTACTAGCCATAAATGAAAAGCAGTATGATATACTGGGCTTGAAAAATACCAAGTTTGGCTGGTATGTGGGACTCTACATTCCTAGTAAGGTTTACTTTGGAAAGTTTTATGCTTTCTTATAAAGTTAAACATACATTTACCATTCACCAGCAAATCCATTCCTAAGTATGGGCCCAAGAGAAATAAAAGCAGATGTCCACAAAGAGGCTTATACATAAATGGTCATGTCAGCTGTATTCATAATAACCAAAGACTGGAAACAATCTAAATACCTATTCACATGTGAATCACTAAACAAATTGTGGTATATTAGTACAATGGAATTTTACCCAACCCAAACAATAGTGAATGAGCTATTGACCACACAATAACATTAAAGAATTTCAATACACACTGAATAAAGAAAGTCAGATACAAAAATCTTCATCTTAAATGCTTTATTTCATATAAAATAGTTGAGCATGCAAAATTAATCTCCAGTGGTAGAGATAATAGATCCTTGCTTATCAGAGTCAATTAGGTTTCTATCCACAGAGAAAAAAGTAAAACTTGAGCACTATGTTATATCATGTAAAAAACTAAATTCTAGATGAATTTTAGACTCAAATCTAAAAGGTTAAAGAGCTCAAGGGTCTAGAAAATAACATAGGAGAACAGATACTTGGATAAAAAAGTATTTCTTTAGCAGGATATGATAAACTAAATGTAAAGGAAAACATTGATTAAATGGTCTATACTGAATTTAAGAACTTTCATAAAAGTCACTCTTAAAAGAATAAAAGTGAAACCACATATATATGTACAGCTTGCAATACATATACTGGCAAATGATAGGTTTCTCAACTATAAAAGATTTTCTACAACTGGAAGAGAAAAAGACAAATAATAAAAGGATGGAGAAACTAAAGTCTTGAAAATCACTGTGTAGTGATATTTTTAATGGAAGTAGCTCAACCTAATTAGTCACCAGGGAAAAGCAAATTAAGACCTTAATGAGCCATTTCTACACACCCACAGGAAAAGCTATAATTAAAAAGACTGGAAATAGCAAGTATACAAGAGAATGTGACGCACAACATTTCTACAATTAATAGAACCGCTTAGGGAAAGTGTTTGGCAGTGTCTACCAAACATTTCATATGCACTAATCCTTTGATCTAGCTACTTGACTCCTAGGAATAGACCAACAGAATTGCATATACATGTGCACCAAAACACAAGTAGTAATGTTTGTAATAAATATAAAAGATCAAATCTGGAAAATAACTAAATAAATCAACTGGATTTATATAAATGCACGTGAATTCTTAAAACTGGATAAATAAATGGGCTCATAAACACTTTTCAGCAATAAAATGGAACAAACTACCACTACACACCATGTCCCGCATAAATCTCACAGACACAATGTGAAGAAAATAAGCCAGGCAGAGTAGAAACAAGACTGCTGGATTCCATTTATATAAGGAAAAAAACCAATCTACAGTGACAATAGTCAGAACTGGTTGCTTTTGGCGGGTAGTGACTGGAGGAGAAAACAGACTATTTCTGAAGTGCTGGTATTTTCTGATCAAAGTGGTGATTACAAGGATGAAATTATACGCAGAAATGCTTTGAGCTTTAAGTTCAGATTTGTGCACTTTTCTTTGCATATGCTAATACTTCAATGAAAAATTTTATAGATTTTTGTGCAATTTTAGAGACAGTTTCTCATTAAAAATTAATGCCTAATTTAACTAGATTTTAAAAGAAATGTTGCATGTTATTTTCCTTTTATTTCAAGAAATTAGTCCATATGCCATATTAGACATAAGTTGATAGGCCATATACTGGAAAAAGTGAGAGTAGAGGGGTTTTCCTGGCTTACTCTGGACTCGTTTTTATAAAATAGTTGCCCATCTCAGCTCATACTCTGTATATATCCTAATACATTATAGGTTAAATTACCAAAAATGTGGCTCTACAGCACATCATGATCTGTTCCGATGTAAAAAGCATGCAAGAATCTTTTAGGTTCTAAAAATTTATTTATATTTATTACTGCTCCATCTACTCACCTTTGCCTTCACAGCTGCGGGGCTAATTTTCTTTTGCAGAGAATCAAAATTCTCTTTTTAATTAAAAAATTATTTGCTCTTTCTCGTTAGTGGGTGATAAAGAAAGTAAATTCTTTATCATCTAATGTTATTTGCTTCCTTATGTCACTATTGCTATTTACAAGGTATTTATAAGCTGTTACTCTTTATTTTAATACTGATATAGAGACCCTGCCATTATTTTGTTCATTTATTTCAGAATTTTTAAATGTATCTATTTTTTTGTCTTAATATACTTATGATTCTCCGTGGGCAAAGGGAATCATTTTTCTCATCTGTTTTCCCTACCTGTGTTTGATGTGTTCTGCAAAATAAATTATACAATTTGGTCTAGCTGTGCTGTCAGAAAACCATACAAAACAATTCATGATAATATAGACCAAAAACACCAACTCAAGAAGTGTATTCCAGACATTTTGCAATACTAAAAAGATTACAAAACGATCATTTATTTCCTCTATAAGAAGGTTAGGAGTTAAATAAGAGTTTGCTACTTGACAATTTAGTCACATTTTATCTAATTTAATGTAACCAGTCTCTGTAAGGTAGGTATTAGTATTTCCCTTGTTTTGATGAGAAAAACAATTACTTGCTGACTGTCATTCATTGAAATTGGTGAGATTAAGGGTTAACCACAGCCTCTTGTCTGAAAATGCCCCCCTGCCCCTTGTCTTTGAGGATGCTACCCCATGAAAAATCTTTATGGGGAAGAGGTCACAAACTTGTATGAAGAATAGTGTTTCCTGAGTATATGGATACTCCTAAGGGGTGGGAGTGACTTTTTATTAAAGCTATATATCATACAGTATTAGGAATTGCATGAAATACTTTGTCTCCAACATACTTGAGAGTAACGGCTGCGAGAGCTAGAATGTCCTTCAAGTCATTGAAAAGGAGAGCCCTAAACCCCGTTTTAAAAAATATCAGTATTGGTTCATCAACTTATTTTTTTAAGAATATCATGATCTTTCTGACATCTGAGCTTTATGTGTGAAGTTCTATTGGCCCCTTTATCTGTTCTACACCCCTTTCTTCAAAATCAGTGTAAAGAAATGTTTCCATGCATACATATATTCCCCAATCCTCTTAATAGTCTATAAAGTTTGCATTATTACCTCTGTTTTCCAGGTGGGGCAAACAAAAACTCACTGTTACTATAGATAGTAAAACAACTTTTTTTTTAAGTGTCATTGATATACAATCTTATATTGGTTTCAAATGTACAGCACAGTGGTTCAACTATTACCCACATTATCAAATCCTCACTTCCTCTGGTGTGGTTACTGTCTATCAATGTAGAAAGATGTTACAAAATCATTAACTATATTCTCCATGCTGTACTACTGTCCATGTGACCAGCTTGTATTGTGATTGTGAATTGTTGTGCCCCTTTATACCCCTCACCCTCTCCCCTACCCACCTCAACCCCTCCCCCTTGGTAAACACTAGTCTCTTCTCAGTGTCTATGAGTCTACTGCTTAAAACAACTTTTTTGTGTGTGGTAATGCCAAGAATCAAAGGCCTAATTAATGAACCATTAAAAATAATTTCTAGATTTTCAAGCTGGATACTTACTAAAAGTTTAGATATTTTGTTGACCATTTTTCTCTCTACCTAACACATTAGAGAAAATGTTAAATGATGACATGGAAATGGGACTTTTTACTAAAAAACAGTCTTTCTGTAGAAAAAATATTCTGCAAATTTGCTTCTAAAAGCTTTTAATAGTAATTTGTAGTACGTTGCTTTGTCCTCACCGCTGGATTAAACACAGATTTGTTCTTAATGAAATCTGCATTGGGTCAAGAGCAAATTAGAGTTTTATTAATATTTAGTGACAAACCTATTACACAACAATTGCAAGCATGAAGTTCAAGTACTTACCAACTGTTGATATGGTTGGGAAAGCCATTAATTCTGTGTCTCATTAAGCCAAGTGTCATAAAGTTCCTTACTAGGAAAGTGTTATAACACAGGGGGAATCACATTAATAGATTAACAGTATTGGTTTTATACTTCTAATTCAAATCTAGCCATAATTTGTTAGGTTTTCGGCCTCGTGCAAGTCATTAAGCCTGACTGTTGTTGTCTATTAATCCATTAAAAAGAGAGATAACTAATGAATGAGCATACATGCTCTACAGAGTGGTTTGGAAGTAAATAAGATAATATGAGTGAAGTGCTTCCCCCACAATAAGCTATCTGCTCTTTCTTGCCAGCCTGCAGTAGTCCTAATGCTCTGACAAGTTCTCCCTTTCCTCTCCTTCCCTCTCTCTGAACAAATCTACTTTCCCTTCAGTTGTCAAATTTTATTTTTTCAAAGATTATCCTCACACACACCAGATAGGGTTAAGTCACATCAGTTTTCCTGCTCACAGCATCTTTCCTTCACTAACATCTTGAAATTAACTCTTAGAGCAAGAATTTGCTGAATGGATTTCTTTCTTTGTAAACTATACCCTGCAGAATGGCAAAGCCTTTGTCTGTCATATTACCTGCTCTAACCAGCGGCACACCTGTTGAATGAAATGAGTGTGCCTAGTCATATGTCAGATAAAAGAATGATTTAGTTCTTTAATTGGTAGCACAGAGTGTAACAAAATAAAAATTAATAAAAAAATATGGTAATTGTGAATTTTTATTGAGTAATATTCTAATTTAACACATCTATAATAAACCTTACTCATTAATCTTTATGGCATCCATTTACTAATCACATTACTTTTCTTGAGCATTGTATTTAATGATACCTTAAAATATCAACCTCTTGGGGAAAGCAAAATGTACTACATTACATCCTGCTATTCTCTTGAATTTTCATCAAATTCAAGAAACCCTTCCCAGGAAGACAACTGATATTTCTTTTAAAAAAAAAGTCACAAATTTCTATAGAGAGAAACAGTTTGAATACATGATACCTAAGAAGACAGGAAATTTCTAGAAATAATACAATACACTGTACTTATGGCTTAAACAGAAGTAGAAAAATAAGACCCTACCATATTCATTGCTGTATAAAGCTGTACATATCACTAATTCCAACATTGTCTACTCTAATTATTCTAGTATTTTAACATTTAAGGTGCATGTGCATTTATGTTATGTGCAAATGCACACTTGTTAAATTATTTCTCAGATCCAAGTTCATCCTTCTATATTCTGTTTTGCAACTTTG
Organism: Manis javanica; assembly: GCF_040802235.1. NCBI lineage: Eukaryota > Metazoa > Chordata > Mammalia > Pholidota > Manidae > Manis > Manis javanica. The sequence continues at coordinate 67,700,145 of NC_133160.1, forward strand.
GGTATTTACAAACCGTATTTCTACATTGCCATCTGCTGTCTTTTTTACTTTGTCAATGCAAAATGAAAAAGAGAGAAATGCAGGGCTTGAGGGGAGAGAGGGGACTGGCTCCTCGCTGTGTCCTTCTGGTGGCCTGCTGTCAGTTTCTTCTTTCTAAGAATATCACCCTAACTATGCTTCTTCACCTTGACAGCAGCCATTCATTTCTGTACCAGCAACCAAATCCATGTTAACAGCATTTCAAATACCTATACAAACGGTCTCAGTGTGCCTCTCAAATACAAATTCCTCTGGGCTGCTACTCAGAGGTATGGGCCCAGCAGTATGGGGGTTCTCTTGCCAGTTTGGAGACATTGTTACCAGCTGAGTGGGGTCTCCTCCTCAAAGGTCTGAATCTCAGGTCCATGTGGCCCATCATCCAAGCTTCTAAGTTTTAATTATTTAAATATATTCCCTTTTATGTTAGTCTAGATTCCATAAGAAACAGTTTCTATGACATGCTTAGACATGCAGGAAACTTCTGAGGGGAAACACCTGTAAGAGAAAGTGGAAAGAAAACCAAGAGAAGCTCCCAGAACTGTCTGACCATGGTGTAGGGCTGAACCAGAACTGTCTGACCATGGTGTAGGGCTGAACCTGAGCTCGGAGGAGAGGGAATGAAGGGAGTTTGGATAAAAGCATTTTAGCCAGTAGAGAAGTTCTAAGAAAGGCTTGGCAATGCCACTGGGGTGTCCTTAAGTTAGTCACCTGTCATAGAGCACTCATGCCTCCTAGAAGTGGGTCAGCCCTTGTATTGAGGAATCAGGGGATGGAAGTGGGAGAGGCTCCTCTCACAAATATATCTAAAATCTATTTGGAACTTTTGCTTCCATGCCCACAACTTTCAGTTTTGAAATTTGTAGGTCTTGGTTTCCAAGGATGGAAAGCTTCTATCAGATGAGACAAGAATTGTTCCATGTAATCAGATGTTGAGATTTACCTGGAAATTATAAGCTGCTTATGTCACTGAATCAACCGCAAACAGGAGGCTTACTCTTCCCCAGCTGTCTTTAAAGAGTATTCTCCAGGTATTTTGTATAATGTTCTTCATAGTGGATTTGTCTGGTGTTTTCTCATGATTAAACTGATAGCATGACTATCTGGCATGAGCGCTAAGAAGAGAGGTACTTTCTCTGCACACATGCCGTCACTGGCGATATTAACCTTGATCAGTTGGTGGTGCCTGCCAGGTTCCTTCATAAAGTTATATTTTCCCCTCTTCCTACACTCTGTTCTTTGAAAGTGAGTCATGAAGTCCAGCCCACAGGCAAAGAGAAGCAGATTAAATGTACTCCCTGGAAGGACATGAGTCTATGTATATTATTTGGAATTCATCTAAAAGAAAGATTTATCTTTCTTTTTTAATATTTTTATTGAATTATTTTTATCTTTTTGGACTCATGGATGTTCATTTTTACTTTGGGGGTTAAATCTAATACTAACATTACTGTTGCTTAAATTGTTCTATCTTGGGCTACTGTGAATTCTTTAGGATTCGCTCCTGCGTCCTCTAGATATGCCTTGTTTATTTTATTTTTTTTTAGCATTTTCTTATTTTGTGACAATTCAAAATGTTCCAGGTTTATCTTGAGCTTTCCCTGCTCTAATCTCAAACATATCAGCCATTTCTCTACAGTCTTGGCTGCATCCTTATAGAATAGATGCTGAGAGACCGTAGCCTGTATATCAGGCACACTTCGCCTCCTTAGCAAAAGTGCTAAGGGAGCCTGGTTCCTCTTATTAAAAAATGGAAGTTAGAAACCAAGATCTGGGATCTGTGTCTGTTCAGTGCTACTTAGGTTTCATTTTGCTTATATACAAGATATATATGTTAAAAGTATATATACACACATACATATATATATATTCTGCTATACACATATATCTACAATTGTTTCACTCTTTATATGTATATATGTATGTTAAAATTAACATGGGTTTATACTGATATCTTTTATTCTAATCCAGCTTCACAGGGTTCATTCCAGATGGAATTTTGATTGGAGTTTTGGAATAACTAGCACAGCTCAGAGATGGATAGTGTCAGTGTCTACCAGAAATCTCTATCATTCTTGGAACTTTGAGTATCTGCATTTCGGGAAGAGGGTAAGAATGTCTTTCAGTCTATGAATAACTGCTGCATCTTGCTAGGCAGAAATCTACAGCACTGTTGTTCCTGTATGGAAATTTAAATACATGTAAGAAGTTGAGTGTGCATGCACTCTTGCTAAGGAGGCAGACCGTGACCAATGCAGGCTACTGTCTCTCAGCATCTAATTTGTGAGGCTGCAGCGAAGACTCTGCTAACCACATTTCTGCTTTGCTAGCGGCTCCCATCAGCCCCGCCCCTGGGGAGCATTAGGAGATTGCAAAACTGGAGGAGAGACCGGACGGCTCCTTACAGTCACTTCCTGCTGCTTGCTGACTCCTCCCTGTTCCTGTGAGGCGCTATCCCAGCAATGCTGCCTCACTCTGTCTTTTATTTCTTTATTTTTTTTCTTTTTCTTCCCTCCTTTCTTCCATTTCCTTTCCTTGTTTCTTTCATTTTCTCTCTCTTTTTTCTTTCTCTCGTTTTGACTGCTTCACTCTGAATAGTAGTTCTTACTGAATCCATTGCAAAATCCATTTGGCAATTTTTCCAACACAGAGACAGCAAGATCAGGAACTTCAGTGATACCACCTTTCGTCAGTGTGTGCCCATCTTTGGAAGTCTGAATTCCTGCTCCACGCAGCTCCTCCACAAAGCTTCCAAAATTTAGTCACACAGACCCCACACTCCCATGAGGGAAGCTGTTTTCTGCAGTTGCTCTCCCCAGCATAGCTATTCCTTCTCAGTACCTAGCTAACAATTAGCACCTAATTAATATTTTTGTATTAATAATTACCTCTGTAAATGTAACTGGAGTGGCTTCTTTCTCCTGATGAGGGCTTTACTGATATAGTCTAATGTATAAATTCCCATGTTGATTCTCCAGACTTTTGAAAAAATTCTCTCCATCATTTGTGGTAACATTGATGAAAACACATTATAGTTCAGTAATGTGTCATTTGATGACATAAATTTTGATCCTGTAATCATAACTTGGTGCAAAATTACACAATTTAGTGGTTTCAGCTGTTTCTGTTTTTATTTTTTTGAAAGTTTGTCTTTTTTTAACATTTAAAAATTTATCTTATTTGTAACATGGTTTATCTCATTCTAAAATCTATTTAAAATATCTCTGTATTATATATTTACACATTCTAAGGAAGTTTTTAAAAATGAATGTATCACTCTTAGTTCTCTAGATGTGTTCTGATGATAATCTTCCAAACTGCCTATTTTATGTCAACAATTGATTAAGTGAGTAATACGTACAGTCTTTTCATTTAACACAATTCATAAAGTTTAACTCCTTTATGCCCAACTTAGTATCCTTTTCTCTCTCTCTCCTTCCTCCCTCCCCAATCCCTCCCCCTTTCTCTGTCTTTCTCTCTTATATTTGAGAGCTGGAGGAAAAGGAAAGGATGCTAACAATTTCTTGTCCTAGTCTTTTTTTATTTTTAAAGTATTTATATGTATTATATAATTTAATTTCAAATAAACGAAGGGCAGTATGGTGTACACTTATATTTTATTTTAAATACAACTCTACTAAGTATTACCTCTGAACTGTCACCACATTGCATAAACCCACTAACCTCAATGAGTGTAACAGTCTGTATTTTATAAAATAATTTTAATGGAATATGTGAAAAAATGTGGGTATAACAAATGTACTTCCTAATTCATAGCAAACATTTAAATAATGACTTAATTTTATAGGAATTGCTATTTGAACTCCATTTTAAAGGAAAGTTAAGTACTGTTGTAAAAGTAACCTTAGTAGTTTGGAATTCTGGTCTTAAAAGCTTGGTTAAAAGATACTTATGCACAGGCAAAATTTAAAATTTTTATTTTAGAAGTCTGAGTCATGATTGTCACCTTGCCAATTGTCTGAGTAAGCTTGTCTTTGTAACCAGGGAGAAAAATCTGATTTCCAGCCTAAAGAGATTTTGGAACTACTACACAAAGATAAAACATAGATAAATATTTCTTCTCTACATTTTGAATTATTTGGATAATTTTAATGCTGGGTAATTACCTCTCAGGTCTGCTTCTAGCAGTTGTAACTTAGCAACCAACTGAAACTCAATATATTTCCTTGCGCTCTTCCCAAAAGATGTGAAAATAGCTGATAACCCCATCCCTTTCGTGTATGCTAGTGATTGGAATACAAATTGTATCTAATGAATAGACCAACCAATGGCAGGGTTGGAAAGAATTCGTTTCAGAGACCATTTATAGTGTTATATGTTGAGTCTAGGACTTGACTTTACCTTGCACTTACAAGCTAATTAGTTAGTCTTTACTTTTTCATGGATCCTGGCAGAAGCCACAGGACTCTTAGGTCAGATACAAAGACTTTATTACTGAAGGCACATTAGGCAGCATGAGCATCAATGTATTTCTATCAGTTCTACCTGTCCCCAAATCCAAGAGTGCTGGGGGAGGGGGAGTTGTGACAGAAGGCTCCAGATGATACCAGCACAAACAGTAGAATGTTATAAAGGAGAAAAACCCTGAGCTTGTGAGAATCCAACCTTACAGCAATCAGTAAGCAAGCCTCCTTTTTGTCCCATAGGGAGATACTACCTCACTCCTCAAAGTAACTCTGAAAATCACAACCCTTGGGTACCCTTGAGAAAAACCACTGAGGACCCACCTCTTGAGTAACATAACCCTGAGAAATGGCCCAGGTAACAAGTACTTCTCCATTGGCCATTCTGATTAGCTAAAGAGGCTGCAACCAAATCCATCCAATTTGTCACACAGCATTCAGTTAATAGGATGAAAGCAGCCTGATAATCCCAGCCTGCAGGCATTAACCTCAACCATATCCTCAGGATCTCAACTCAGTCGACAGTAAATATATTCCAGAAGGATCATTAAGTCATATTTTAGACAGCTAGACTGTAGTTTGAGGCCAGGTTTATTATCCATTTTGACCTATGAAAGGGAGTTGCAACAGACTAGCTAATCTGTGGTTTCATTGTCTGTAAGTACATGGGGCAATACATGGGATAAAGAAGCAGCCTCTATCTATAATGGAAAGACATTTCATGATACATTATCTCCCACATGAAAACTTGTGACACTGTAACACTGTACATACACAGGTCACTCTGTTCTAAATATGTTCTTAAACTTAATTTGAATTATTATGATATAGGTTTGATTAAGATGCATAAGCAGTGTTGCCTAGAAGTTGCAGTCTCAATAATTATATATAACATAATTCAAAAGAACTTAGACGTCAAAGGATATGACTTTTTACTAGCCAAATTATCCAGACTTCTGACTTGGCTCAGTTAAATCTATAACAGAGGCTCAGTGGAACTCAGTAGCTGCAACAAAAAACAGCTCAAATTAAAGTGTAAACTTGTGAGCAAGCAGCAACACAGCTCAAAGAGCTTGGTCACCAGCAGCTATCGAGCCAAAGCAAGAGAAGACACTTAGTGGTGGTGCTCATTCCCTAGAGAACCACCCTGTTCTCTTCTCCAATTGTCTTGGACACTCTATAGCATGGATCTTCCCACCTCAAATTTGGTTTGGATGTTGACACTGATGATGCCCCAGACATACCAAGAGGGGATGAAAAGGTTTACTACTCATTTAAAGCTTTCTGGAGAGAGCAAAGTGGCTCTCAAGCAGGCCCTAAAATGGCTTGAGAGAGTAGGAAAGGGGACTGGTTTGGGAGTTTTTTTAGTATTTAGATAGTGGAGCCAGGAAAAGGGTTTTTGTGGGTGGTTTGAACTTCTAGCACCCAAGGAGGGAACACTCAGGCTTTCTCATCAGCTTGCCCAGGTGTGGGGCAGAGGTGAAGTAGTGGAAGCTAAGCCTGCAAAGCTGTCAGCAAACACCAAAAACTAAAGTCACTCTTTACTATAGTTAGCATCTGTATTGAAACATTTGACCTTTTCCACTGTGTCCAGCTTATGATGGTGGCAGTAGTCATGCCTTATGTGATTATGCCTCCAGTTAGCAATGGCACCACTGTGAGTAATGCAGGCTTGATCAGCAGCTGATTCCATGCCTTCTCATCAGAGAATGGGCCCTCACTGTGAGCATCTACATGAGTAATCCAGACCTTCAGATGAGCAGTCACAATTACTTACTATATTTTTCTGCCATAAAGAGAATCATCTTTAATGCTGTTTTATACTCTTCCAAGAAGTGGAACAGATGACTAGGCCATTGGCAACAGCTTAAGTTAGTAAAAATATGCCTCTTTCATATTTGCAACTATGTATAACATTATATAAAAATATAAAATGGCCCATCACAGTATCATCAAAGGCAAGGGTCACAGCTCTCAATCTTACCCACTGTGCCAACCACCTGTTCCCACAGCTGGCCTTTCAGAGCTGCCATGGGGATGACTGTTGCTGCTCTCCATGGATGCCACCAGCTTTCCCTGGGAACAGTGTCAGTGGGCAGTGCCCAGGTATTCAGTGGAAACTGAACTGAGGTCCCCATTGAGCCAATGCTTTTTCTTCAGACAATCAAGTGGGGGATAAAGTTTCCCTATAGGAGTAGCACCCAAGTTTTCAAGTAAAGCTGAGATATCCTAGGGTCAGGCCATTTACACTCTTGAATGTACTGTATCTGTTTAACCAATAAATATTGAGTACTTCCTATTTGTTAGTCATTGAATTCAAGTTGATCCATGCCAGAATGAGGATGTGGGTCTAGAGGCACAAGCCTCCATGAGTTACAGGTTCAGTTTCAATAAGAGCATAGTAACAGATTAAAACATTTATTAAAAAGGGGTGGAATTGGTACCTATATCTGGCAGTTGGTGGCTGTTCTTCTGGGAAGCAAATGCACTGAGTATTCTGGCAGTCATTAAACCTGTGGTTTTTCTTTCTCTTCCTTGTAGTCCTTGAGTGGGTAGAGAGGAGGGTTGCCAGAGAGGATAGAAGTGACTGATCAGTGCCACTACCTTTTTTCCTTTATTATCAGCCTTTGAACAGGAGAATTTGAACATGAGTCTGTGAACAGGGACAGGAAACAGAAGCATGTAACATATCAGTTCAATGAGATGTGTGAATGTCAAAGCCACTGCAATAGTGAATTGAATCAGCTGAAAGCATTCATCCACAAGGTTATTTTAGCATCACTGCCCCAAGTGTGACTTTTTCCTACAATCCACCAACTTAATTCAGATTCCTTCTTGGCCAAATAGACTGGGTAGGATAGTGACTTTGGTGCATGCATCCATAGGAGTTTAAGTTCTACCTCTCCCCACAGTTCCCAACATACTCAGAAAGTACATTTGACCTTGGATCTCTCTTGAGGAAAGGGAAACCTTGGCCCCAATTCTAATGATATTTCTCCTCAAAGTAACTGAGGTCAAAGTAGGAAGGGAAGTAGGGAGCAGGGGAGACTGGATGAAAGAGCGACTCCACGTTAGCAAGCAAGGCTTCTGGTTTTGGCTTTGGTTTTCAGAGGCAGGACAACTGGTCACAGTTTAACCAAATAGACCCCTGTGCTTTGGGTTCATCCAAGCTCTGTATCAAAATGCCAGGGTTTCATTACTGATACAGTGTACCTCAGCTTGGAGGACTCTGTCTTAATAGCCACGGCTATCCTTGTCTATCAGGAGGGGTCTTCGGACTTGTCCCATCATCATGACTATTTCTCCCTGTTTCTGACCAGAGGAGAATAAGCAACAACCACATCCCCATCTGGGCAGTTTGTTTCAATCCTACTTGTTGCTGTTCAGCTTCCTTAGCAGCTGGTACCGTAGTGCCACTTACTGTCCTCTCCCCTACCCTTCACTGGGGTGAGAGCTTTCTCTATCAGCTGTCTGGGAGTCATCTCCCCTTCTGACCCTTGCTTGTGGGGCCTTGCACTTCCTCTTGCAGAAAGTCATCTCTCACTCTGTATCCCATCCTCACTGTGGAAACTTTCGGATCTGAGATTTAACTTCACCCTCTGTTTACGAGTTAAAGAGTTAGTCTGTCAGTGTATTTTTGTATTCTTGTAGAGGACACAGTCTCTAGGCTAGAGACGATGAAATTTATTACACATAGCACAGAAAATAGCATGAACATCAGTGTATTTCCTTCAGTTTGCCTTGCTCCCAAGCTCCTTAGGAGGTCAGGATGGCTAGATGATCTCTGAACAAAGTGAATTGCTTTATAGGAGAACACTGAAATTGGGAAATCTAGTTCTTTTACAACAAGCAATAAGCAAGCCTTCTCTTTGCCCCAAAGGGAGACATGCTTCATGCCTCAAGGCTGCTCTTTGAAAACACAATATTGAAAAATGGCTCAGGGTCTTGTGTTTTGGGCACATTAAGCAACAATAAAGGGCTGAGTGACTCGTGGAAGACTGTTTCCTAATACTATAGAAAAAAATACAATTGATCAAAGGAAGAAGATGATGATCTTGGACTAAAGATCTACCAGTCATATTATCACCAGCCTCAGTGAACTTTTCTTTCACTGTTACTTAATGCATATATAATTTTTATTGAAGTAAATTTATTTTAATTAGAAAATAAATGTCCTCTTGTTTATGGAACAATATTTGGGACTGCTATGTTAGATTATAGCACACTCAAGCAGAGGAGAAGTATACCTGTTATGATACAGAGAGGGAGATAATACATTAAATATTCAAATTTGAATTTAATCCCCTAAGAAAAGTGGCTAAACTAGGAAGGCAGGCACATGTTTTGAACAGTCATATTTCTTAAGGCTTTAATAAAACAACCACACCTTTTTAAAATGTTGGTGCTGGCATTAGTCTCAGTTATGTCTGACATCAAATTTCTTTCCATTCCACCCTTGTTCAGAACCTATGAATAAGAAATGTTATAAACCTCAATCTCCTTCTTCAAAAAAAGACTGTCAATAGTGGGACTAAGCAGACAATATTAGGTAGTATTTAAATGGAATTAGAGACAAAAATAAAATAAAAAGCAACTTAAAAATTTAACAGATGAAAATATCATTAGGGATTCTTTATCTAACATTGTGGCTATTGTTAATACTTCAAATGAAGACTGACAAAACCAGAAATGTTTTTTCAAACATGGGTGATTCTCTGTGTAAGATATCTCAGATGTTGTACTGCGGTAGTAAGCTGCTACTGTGTATTTTCAAAAACCTAGTGTATATACAAAAAAAAATTGTTTGTAATCAAAACAACTAGGAAAAGTCTGTGCTATTTTTTACATGGCAGTGTCATTCTATTCAAACAAGAAACTAGCATGAAGAAAAGGAAAGAGGACACCTTTGTCAGACTTACTAAAGTTCTATGCCAAAGATCAGGCATGACGACCTTCCTCCCCAGGCCCCCATGTCTGGCTCACTCATGTAAGTACAGCCACAGAGAACAGTAACCCCGTAATGAAGATGTATGCAAACTTATATATGCTTCATGAATATTCCTTTCAGAAGTTAGGTAGTGTGATGAACCCTTGAAAAATCGTTCTGTTCAACATGCTTACAATTAAAAAAAATTACATATCTGAAGTGAAAGATCATTCACTATCTAGACATAAAATGTGAAACAAGATGTCTCCAACTGGTGCTTTACTGTATCTTAACATTACTGTTTTGATTTTCAAGTAGAAATTTTACGAACAGCTTTGCATCAGCCTAATCAGGTAACATTTAAGGAAATCTGGAGTTAGCTCCTGTTCTTGCCTGGCCTTGTAATAGAGGGATTGATGAACAGCTTAGATTTTTGAGCTTCAGCAAACCCTAAGTCACTCTATGCTTAATTCTACTTGTCTGCTTGATCTTCCATTAACATACTGGACATCTCCTATTCTTTCCCTTAGGGGAAGAGAAAAGTGTCAAGTACTGCAAAATTCATACTCTTTCTCTGTTTTCTAATGCTGTTTATGCTACCGAGATAGCAGCTGAGTAAAAATCAATCTTTGCCTTGTTCTCAGCTGTATTCCCAACTTTGGAAATCTGGAATATAGGAGATAATCGCTAAGTATTTGTTGAATTGTCTATCTGCCTGGTCTGGTCTTCCTCCCAAGGCCTGCAGCAGTTCTTATCCTAAAGTTCATTAATGTTTTGTTAGTGTCAGTGTCTACCCTGCTTGGCCTGTTGCATTTCCCTTTATTAAGGCAAGTGTCACAGGTTATCCTCAAGAATGTGGTATTGCTGGTATTCTCTTGAACTTTAATTGCTTATCTCACAATAGAAATTTGGATGAATTTTATCAAAACCTCACACCATCATCATAAAGTCAGTGCTTTCTAACTACTAATGTGATAAATAACTGCATTCTATGATTTTCACTTCTATCTTTATCTTAAGTCATAAATACTCCTAAAATAGTGCACGTATTTTATTGATTTCTCATTTTATTTAAGAATGGTTGAAATAACTTTCTAATGAAAAGATTGAGTTTAACATTTTTAACACACAAAAGCTAATTGGGTAATGATGAAAAATATTACATATGTTAAATATGTTCAGCATAAGATAAGAAAGGAATGTGATAAAGGTACAGAAAATACAAACTAAACATTAATGTAGACAGGGTCTGCATCACAGTCATGTGACCTGTGCTCAGAAGGGCCCTGTACTTGTTTACTGCTCTGCCATTGCTATATTGAAATTTTTATTGATTTTGAACAAGGGTCATGCATTTTCATTTTGCATGGGTCCCACAAATTATGCGTAAGGTTCTAAAGACAAAGGAAGACAGCTTAGCGGTTTACTATAAACTGGTAATAAAAAGCTAAATCACATATACACACATAACATGTACCTTAGTGTATATCACATTTTTATCAGTTTTTACTTTTGTGATCTGAATTTTCCCTTGCATTTGAAGACAAAGGTATTCTGTTATTTATTTCACTTTCAGTCCCAATATGAGATTATGGAAATAAGCTACCACCTTATATTTTGCCTCATAGAAGAAATGATCTTGTCAGAAACAATCATTTGGTGAAAGACCAAAACTTAGAAAACAAAGTAGAGAATATGCTGATGTATATAACAGAAAGAGTAGTTTTGGGTTTTAATTTCCTAAGGCCTTATTAGTCTTAAGTTTAAAGGATATTTGTTTCATTTTTAGATTCCACATATAAGTGAAATCATACAGTATTTGTCTTTCTCTGCCTGGTTTATTTCAGTTGGCATAATCCTCATGTTGTTTCAAATGGCAAGATTTCTTTCTTTTTAATGGCTGAATAATATTCCATTGTATATATGTACCACATCTTCTCTATCCATTCATCTATTGATGGGCACTTTGGTTGCTTCCATATCTTGGCTATTGTAAATAATGTGGTAATAAATATATGAGTCCATATAACTTTTTTAATCAGTGATTTTGTTTCCTTTGAGTAAATTCCCAGAAGTTGCAGTACTGAAATACATATGGTATTTCTATTTTTAGTTTTTTAAGGAACGTCCATATTGCTTTCCATAGTGGCTGTACCAATTTATATTCCCATCAACAGTGTAGGAGGATTCCCATTTCTCCACATCCTTGCCAACACTTGTTATTTCTTATCTTTTGGATAATGGCCATTCTGACTGGTGCAAAGTGATATCTCATTGTGATTTTGATTTTCATTTCCCTGAAGACAGCGATGTGAAGCACTTTTTCATGTGCCTGTTGGCCATATGTATTTCTTCTCTGAAAAAATATCTATTTGGTTCTCTGCCTATTTTTTAACCAGGCTTTTTTTAGTATTAAGTCTTATGAATTCTTTATATATTTTGGATATTATTCCTTATTGTATAATCATTTACTAATATGTTCTCCCATACTGTAGGTTGCCTTTTTGTTTTGTTGATGGTGTCCTTTGCTGTACAGAAACTTTTTAGTTTGATGTAGTCCCACTTGTTTACTTTTATTTTTGCTTCCCTTGCCCAGGAGATATGTCCAGAAAAAAAATTGCTTGTACTTATGTTCAAGAGATTTTTGCCTATGTTTTCTTCTAAGAGTTTTATGCTTTCAGGTCTTATATTTAGGTCTTTAATCCATTTTGAGTTTGCTCTTGTGTGTGCTGTTAGGGAGAGATGCAATTTCATTCTCTTGCATGTAACTTCCCTGTTTTCCCAACACCATTTATTGAAGAGAGTGTCTTTTCCTCATTGTATATTCATAGCTCCTTTATTGTATATTAATTGACCATATATGTCTGGGTTTATTTCTAGGCTTTCTTTTGATCTATGGGTTTTTTCTTGTGCCAGTACTGTACTGTTTTCATTACTGTAGCTTCATAGTATAGCTTGGAGGCAGGTTGTGTAATACCCTCAGGTTTATTCTTCTTTCTCAAGATTGCTTTGGCTATTCAGGGTTTGGTGATTCTACATAAATTTTAGAATTCTTTGCTCTACTTCATTGAAAAATGCCTTTGGTATTTGGTTAGGGATTCCTCTGAATCTGCAAATTGCTTTGGGCAGGATGGCCATTTTCACAATATTAATGTTTTCTATTCATGAACATGGGATACATTTCCATTTATTTGTATCTTATTCAATTTCTTTCATCAGTGTTCTATAGTTTTCAGAGTACAGGTCTTTCATTTCCTTGTTTAGATTTACTTCTAGGTATTTTATTCTTTTTCATGTAGTTGTGAAAGGAATTATTTTCCTGGTTTCTCTTTCTGCTATTTTATTGTTAGTATACAGGAGTGAAACAAATTTCTATATATTGATTTGTATCCTGCAACTTTGCTGAATACAGTTATTAGTTCTAATAGTTTTTTGGTAGAGTCTTTAGGTTTTTATATATAGTGTCCTGTTATCTGCAAATAGTGACAGTTTTAGTTCTTCCTTACCAGTCTGGATGCTGTTTATCTCTTATCTTATCTGATTGCTATGGCTAGGACCTCCAGTACTATGTTGATAAAAGTGGGGAGAGTGAGCATCCTTGTCTTGTTCCTAATCTTAGAAGAAAGCTTTCAGCTTTTCACCATTGAGTATGATGCTAGCTGTGGGTTTGTAGTATACAGCTTTTATTGTGTTGAGGTATGATCTTTCTATACCCATTTTATTGAGAGTTTTTATCATGAGTGGATGTTGAATTCTGTCCAATGCTTTTTCTGCATCTATTGATATGATTATGTGATTTCTCTCCTTCCTTTTGTTAATGTAGTATATCACATTGATTGATTTATGAATACTGTACCATCCTTGTATCCCCGGAATAAATCTCACTTGGTCATGATGGATGATCCTTTTGATGTATTTTTGAGTTAACTCTTCCAATATTTTTTTCAGGATTTTTGCATCTATGTTTATAAGGGATATTGGTCTGTAATTTTCTTTTTTTGCAGTGTCTTTGCCTGGTCTGGGTATTAGAGTGATGCTGGCCTGATAGGATGAGTTTGGGAGTATTCACTTCTGTCTTTTGGAATACTTTAAGAAGGATCGGTATTAGCTCTTCTTTAAGTGTTTGGTAAAATTCACCTGTGAATCTATCTGTTCCTGGAATTTTGTTTGATGGGAATTTTCTGATTACCAATTCAGTTTCATTACTAGCAATTGATCTGTTCAGATTTTCTGTTTCTTCTGGGTTAGTCTTGGAGGGTTTTATGTTTCTAGGAATTTGTCCATTTCTTCCAGGTTGTTCAATTTATAAGCATACAATTTTTTAAAACACAGCATTAAAAGGAAAAAACAAATTATAGAACTATATGAATAGTGTGATAAAATTTGTGAAATTTTCAAAAACATAAAATGCAATGTTATTTCTAGTATACATGACATATATAATACAAATATAAATATGAATAGAAATCATACCAACTTGAGGGAAATGATTACATCTAACAGAAAGGGAGAACCAATGAAGGATATAAAAGAGGACTCAATTTTTACCTGTAGCATTTTATTTAAAAACATATTTCATAAAGATATGGAAAAATATTTGTTAAATCAGGAGAGAAGATTAATAAGCATTCATTATATTATTATTTTTAGGATGTTTAAAATTCTTTCATTTAAAATGAGGGGAAAAAAGAATCAACAGGGCAGAGTTTGGGAAATGAACTTACTTTTCATAAACAATATTCATAGTACTTCCTGACAGTTGGTAATTTGAATGAAACAAAATGAGGCAGCTATTTGGAAACAGAATCTGTTATACAATGTAAATTATCTGGGGCTTCTACTTGAGATTTTCTTCATTAGAAATCATCTCTATCATCAATTATAATGACAAATCTCCACACAAGATTATGTGGCTCTGCAGTTAAAACAAAAACATAGATGCCAGAGGTAGGGCCATTCCTTAGAAGCCAAACTTTTGTGTGTGTGTGTCATGCTTAGAAAAGAGAGAGGGTAGCTGAGTTAAGTGAAGCACAATGCTCACAGACATCTCATCTGCTTGCTGTAGACATCTTCTTCATTGATCATCTCCTGTAAGATTCGTTTGCCCAGGTTTGCTTTAAAATGGGAAAAAATTATGTGCCACTCTTTATGACAATTTTGTCCTAGCTATACAATAAGGTATTTCAGTAGACTGGGGGTTAATAGGAAAGCAAGAAGAGTGGGTGACTAATAATCCCTTGGATGTACTTATACCCTCCTTGAAGCTGCCCTGAACATGGCTTCTCAGGTCAACAGTTTGCTTTGTCACAGGTGCTAGGGATGAACTACTCAGCAACCCGCACTGCATGCACTGGGGGCCAGGATGTCTGTGTGCATTTGATGTCAGACAACTGTACGTACTTTCACCCAAAGGGAGGCAAAAAGAAACATTTGAGATTAATTCCCACTGTCAGCAGTTTTAGAAATGAAATGTATTCCATTACATCTGCTTGATTCTAATTTAAGACAATCTTAGAGATAATTTTATCAAATGGGAGAAAAGTATTTTTAAATAGCAATGCAATTTCAGATTATTTAAAACAAAAAGAGTCCTAAATTACATGCATACAGACATAAACACACATTAATAATATTGCATTTAGAAATACATAGCCTTCCATTTTTAAATTGTCACTTTCTCTTAGTTACTGGACATCTTGCATAAAATACTGCTCATGGCAGAGGCTATGATGTATTTTACTATAACAGATAGCTTGCTATTTAAAACATGTGGTAATCATATGTTAATGGTAAAAATAGTGCTGTTTGAGGGTGGGGTAAAGATCTTTGGGTATTCAGCTATCCTTTCATTGAACAATTATTTTCATAGTAAGTCCTTCAGAAGTCCACTAGGTATTATTGCCTATGGTAGACTATTATAATCTGTAATGATACACTGCTTTCATTTGAAAGAAATACAGATACTCTTTGATAGTGATATTATGGTCCTAACCCTAATTCATGTTTATAGTTTTGATTGTCCAAGGCAATTTAATCCAAGCTGACAAAAACTGACCACGGTTAGAGAGTTCCTAAAACAGAAAACATGTCTTTACAAATGTAATCCAGATATCAGCTGAGGTATGTTTTCCTTTGAAATCTAAATGAAACTGACATGAACACTATCCTGGGGATGGGCAGTCTGGTATGCCCCACATTCTTTTCTGAGATTCTGGAGGATTGGGATTGGATAGTATGTAGTTATTAATGGGAGCTCAGCTGTTATAATTTTATATTTCCATAGAAGTTTGAAGAAGCAAGTCCTAGTCCTCCTCTACCCTTCATTCACTCACTCCTTCCTAATAAAGAAAAAGGAGCTTAAATAATGGACCTGGAACACAGGGAAGACTCTACTTACTCTGGGTTCTCCCTCCCAAAGGACCTGTCATTAGAGCATTCACATTCCCTGTTGCTTCATGCTGTAAACTTTCCAGGAATAGCTTTGCACCATGAGGAGGCTAGTTTATACTTCTGAACTGGTAAATATAATCCAAGGGGGAGTGTATTAGCAAACCTGATAGTAGCCATGAGTCAAGTGGATTTCTCTTCATTCAGCTTTATCAGCAACAAAACAAATAGATTGCTCTTCTTCATCTTTTTGACTACAGTATTTGTTTTCCATTGAGTCAGAAGGTGGAAAAAAAATATGGGTTACTGAATGGATAAAGAAGATGGGGTACATATACACAATGGAATATTATTCAGCCATAAAACAAATCCTACATTTGCAACAACATGGATGGAGCTAAAGGGTATTATGCTCAGTGAAATAAGCCAGGCAGAGAAAGACAAGTACCAAATGATTTCACTCATCCTGTGGAGCATAACAACAAAGCAAAAACTGAAGGAACAAAACAGCAG
Organism: Manis javanica; assembly: GCF_040802235.1. NCBI lineage: Eukaryota > Metazoa > Chordata > Mammalia > Pholidota > Manidae > Manis > Manis javanica. Next base: position 67,716,432 of record NC_133160.1, read on the forward strand.
CAGACTCACAGAACCCAAGAATGAACTAACAGTTACCAAAGGGAAAGGGGCTAGGGGAGGAAGAGTGGGAAGGGAGGCAGAAGGGGAATAAGAGGTATTGTGATTAGCAGACCTAATGTAGCATGGGGGCACGGGGAAGGCAGTATAACACAGAGAAGACAAGTAGTGACTCTACAGCATCTTGCTACCCTGATGGACATTGACTGTAATGAGGTATGCGGTGGGGACTTGATAATGGGGGGGATCTAGAAACCATAACGTTGCTTATGTAATATTAATGATACCAAAATAAAAAAATATATATGAGTTATTTATTCCTCCTTATTGTTGTATAGAGCAGAATATTTTGAAAAGTGTGGGAGCATCATTTGGAGACCATAATGACACATCGAGAAGCTATTTCCAGGTGGGATGGAATTGTAGTTGCTTTAGTGAGAGTGGCTCTTGGATATCACCGAGCTTTCTGGCTCACCGCAGCTCACACTGGGACTGGTAATGCCGTCACGTGGCTGATCAATAAAGACTTTCCTGCAGAGGCAGCCTCACATCCTCTCCTAGCAGCTCACTTGGCAGGGCAGGTGTAAGCAGAGCAGGGACTAGATTATGTAGAAAAGCCTTGTTTGGCTGTGTCTTGAGCTTCATCTACTATCACTCCTCTACACAAGCATTGCCTGAATCATACTGCCTTTTCCTGCACCTCAGTCAAACCAAAAGTATTCCTGCCTCAGTTGCTGTTCTCTTTAACTGAATTATGTTCCCAAAGATATTTGTTTGCCTGGCTTCCTCACTTCATTTAGGTCTCTCCTCAAATAACACCATCTAAGAGGGGTCTCTTTTTAAATACAGCATCGTGTGCTAAAATAGCGCAAGGCTTCCCAGTTCCCTTCCTTTTTTTCTTGCTTTATTTTTCCTTACAGTGTGTCAGTCTTAGCTAGTGTATTGCATATGCATTTAAATGTAACTTAATATGTATGCATTACCTGTGCTTTTCACTAGAATTTCAGTCCCATGAGAACAGGAACTGTCTCATTCACCACAGGCAGCCCAGAGCCTGGCATAGTATGTGTTTAATAAATAAAACAATTCTTCCAATGAAATCAACTGCTTTTATCCATTTTTCTTTCCTTTCTCTTATTCTGACAATGCAACATGTCATTCGAAACCAATTCAAATCAATTTTTTTTTTCTTTTTTGTATGAGTGGCTCAACACTTTTTCTTTTTCAGAGAAACCATTCAGTAGGCAGCCATCCTGTGCTCATTCCTGGGACATATTTTCCAAATGGACCAGAAAGTAAACATGAGACCACAGATTGCATGAGGGGAGGGGAAGGTGATGGTCATCCTGAGAACCAGTGACATGACTATACGAGTCCAGATCCCCTGTTCTTGACCTTTGAATTTAAAGGAAGACGGAGAAATCTGTGTCAGCTAATCTTCTGTCACCTTCTAAACCTATCGATAACTTAGCAATATAAAGGCCAGCTCTTAATATTAGATATTCTAATAATATTCAGTATCTTATACTGAAGACTGCCTTTTGATCTTTAGATACCTGGACAGCTAAAGAAGTAACTGAGAAATGTCCTGCAGAGAAGGAAGAAAATGTGTTGCACACACCATGGCTCAAATACTCTTTGTGCTGAAATACTGCCTATTTTGAGTTGAGAATTTACTGTGATCTAAACCTTGTCTTGACCATATACATCTCTGTAAGGTTCACAGTTAATCACAGAGGTCTACATACAAAGCCAGGTGTCTTACTAAAGATCATGATGGTTTAAAAAAATATGTACAGCTGCACAAGCTCAATATAAGTTGCTGCAAACTGCCAAAAGAAAAATAGCCAAGACCACCCTAATTAAAACACTGAAGAGTGAATCTTACTGGAAAGTAAAAGCTCTCACACTAGCCACAGAAGAAGCCTTATACTCCATATATTCTTTTGTGCCTAAAATGCCAAGACTTCTCCATTATGCTAGGACACTGGCCATGCACCAATACATTGGGAGCAAACCTGTGGGCCTTTAGGCAGGCTCGGTTATGAAAGCCTTAAGACAACAGCAACCTTTGAGTAAAGTCTCTCCTGTAAAATCGGAAACAATTAATCCATCCACGTGTTAGAAACAAGTTTTCCCCTATTACCAAGAAATGCATTTAGCAAACTCCTAAGCTGGAACTAGTGGTTAAGTTACCTAGCAACCTGTGCTTTTCTGTTCTTTCCACTGGCCTATTAATATTGCCAACATCTTGTTAATCAAGAAACACCCTCTGCCCCAGGGGAAAGCCCCACCCTTGAAACCTCCCCACCCACAAGATGGCGAACTCCCTGCTTCTCTTCTAGGTCCTCCGCTCCCGCCGGCGCCAGCCAAGGCCCAATCACCCCTCTACACCTTCCCGCCAGCGCCACATAAGGCCCAATCACCTTCTGACCCAACCCTTCCTTGCTACCTATATAAATTGAGCCTGCAAACAATAAACTGGGTCAGCTTGATCAGACATCCTGTCTTGCTGTCCGTTCTTTGTGTCTCTTGCCCCTTCATTCTCCCGACCCCTGTTGATAGTCCTGTGGTTTGGGACACCAATACATTGGGGTTTTTATAGGAATGTGTAAAGAATACTCATCTCTTCTCTTTTAAGTTTGGAACCAACTCTGGAATTAGACATTGGTATAAAAGAAATGGAGATGTATTATTAACTTTATTATGAGGGCAATTAAATTAGAAAATAAACATTGAAATTAGAACCAAAATTAGACTTTTAATATTTCTCAGAATTAAACCTAGCTCTGCCAAATTTCTGCTTTGGGTAGTACCTATGGTCTCAGAAGGAAATTAGTGTCGCTTAAGCAAGGTCAAATAAAGGAACTGTTTAGAAATAAAGGGCATAGGAATACCAAAACCCATGGGCTGGTCACAGCAAAGCTGTTTCTGATCCTAGACACAAAGCAGTTATGAAGAGAGTCACACAGAGATGGTCACAGTGGGGGAGATGTGTAACCCTGTAGGAAGACAGACAGAGAAATAAACAACTTGAATTCAATCTTCCACCTCTACTTACTCTTCTGCCAGGACTCTTTGTTGGCCATTCACCCAGGAGCCAGGGCCAAAGGATCACTTGATGTATTCCACCCAAACCAGCCTCTCAGGCGGTGGGGGGCGGGGGGATGCCAGGCTACAGGGAAGTGGGGAGAGACTGCAGGGGTGAACAGAAGATACCTGGTCCACTTGGAAAATATGTCCTGTTAATGAGCAGAGGATGGCTGCCTACTGAATACAGATTTCTCTGAAAGAAAGAGAAGTGTTGAGCAACTCATACTTAGTTTCTTCCTCAATCTCTTCAATCTTACCTGGAAAACACAAATTCCTCAATGCTGTTACTTCTGCATAGCAGAAATTTCCTTTCCACTAAAACTATACAAAAAGTTGAGAATCAGCATGAAAATGTTGAGATACATCCAACGCTTAATGGTAGATGCAAGGGGAAACACAAAGTAGAAGTGGTTGAAAATGAGAGCCTGCTCATCTCCTCCCCTGGATGGAAGAGCTGTACCCCCAGTGGCCAGAGTCTTGGCTGGTCCTCCTGACAACATGTCTCCAGGAGATTTCTCAGACACATTCCAGTCTCTCCCTAAACAGGGAGAAATAATGTATCTCAAAAGTGTGACCAGAATAAAGGAGTTAAACATGTAAGGAAAACTCTATCTAGGTTGTCCTTTTGGAAATGTCTTGTCCTCGAGACACATGCTTTATCTGCTCTCAAGGAGGTAAGTGTATAGAGGAAAGCATGGTCCCATCACAGGGAGGCCTACAGCTGTGGGCAGAGGCAAGGCAGTAGAAAGCAAGATTCAGGCCAGTGGACAGTGTAAATTTCTAGTCCGGCCAATCCAGCTATAAAGTATATGAAGCACTATCAGTATTTAATTTCCTTCTGTCCCACACCTGGATCTATTTCTTCACTGCTTAAGAATTTGGAGGAGAGGAGATCAATGTTATTCACCACCCATCTCACTACCAGCAAAAGCTTCCTGGCCTCTCCTAGTACCCAGTTTCTGCCTCCAGTGATTTTTTTTTTTAATGAGAATTTTTTTTGCCACTCCATAGAATTATCTTTGTTCAACATCACTTCACCCTAGATATATTCCCAATCATTTTCTTTTCTTGGGTTTTACTTCGACTTGATTTTATGGTTAGGGGCAGGGGTAAAGACACTTAAGACAAAGTCATCATATATGTTTGAATGGAAACTTTTACTGAAGGCTTACAGAGAAGGAAGGAGTTACAACTCAAAAATATAAATTAGAATTGAATATTACATTTAACATATTAAATATATTGACTGAATATTAAAATCGCTATGCTTAAAAAATCCTTCAGCCAATATCAGCCACACATATCTAATTTCATCAATACTATATTAAAATAACATTGCTATACACCTATGTACTACCATTTTTTAAAGATCTGGGTTCCCTTTTAATTTTTTCCTTAAACCAGATTTTTTTGCTTTTTGTTTTATATAACAAGTCAGCAATTGCTTTAATCTGCTCTTGCCTTCTACATTCTGCCTCTGGCCTTGTCTTCCAATATCCACTTGAATCATCACAGAATTTCCTTCAGGAAGACTCTTACTTCATAAAAAGAATTCTGGTGCCAGTTATTAGATATGCTCAAAAATTATATTAGCCGTAAATATCCTACTTGATGTCAGACTACGAGATAGGGTGTTCACAGCATCACAGTGAACTAGCTCCAGTTTACAGACTGCTCAGTAATTTGTCTGAGACCATGCAGCTTGTAAGTGGAAATATGGAATGAAAAACAGTCATTCCTAGATTTTGTAGCTTAATAAGTTAATATGATGGTTGTGGGAGAAATCAAGCAGCATTATTTAGCTCTAAGTCTTGTGACTGATGAAAAAAGAGCAGTTCAAAGTTTCACAAATTAAAACTGTTTAAGAGTAATAATATTATAGATTCAAATGTCAGACTTAATACTTGAATATGGTACCCTTTCAGTGTTGAAGTTATTATTTTAAATATAAATTATTGGAAATTCAGTTTTTTACTTTTCTAGATATAATTTTTTAAATCTTGGTAATCATTCAGTGAACATTTATATAAAATATTCTATACATTGAGTATTTCCAAATGAGTAGTATAGACTCGAAATTTTAACCATAAGTAGTATAAAAAATTATATAGCGTAATTTTTTTTTAGTTTCTAGTAGAAAATCTGCCTATAGAGAATATATCCTATGTGCAACTGATAGAAGACATTTAAATGAAAACCTACAAATAATTTTAAAAATCTAAGTTTAATTAAATAAAAATAGTCTGAAAAAGGCCTTAAATATTCCAAGCTTATTTACCAAACATTTTCCAAGATATTCAAAATCTTTAGTGACTCTTGTATAGTATTTATATTTTTTCACAATAGACTAATCCAAAACAGAAGAATTACTTTGTGTTTATTGAATCCAAGCTTGGTTCATTTTAAGCATCTTTAGCTGTTTGAGATAGAATGAAATTTGGTGCTCACACAGTAGATTGTTATGAACCAGCTGCTTTTTCATGGCTTAAAGGTTTGGCAATATTTGAGAAGTAAATACAGCTACCAATAAAAATATCCATGGCCGTCTTTCTTTCTTTGTCTAAGATCATGATTAATGCAAATTTTAGTAAATGCGTATTAGGTACTCAGCAAAACCTTGTGGTTCTGGCATAGACCATCTGAGCAGAGCAGATATTATCAATGGGGAAATAAGTCTAGGTATTTAAGGGCTATATATTATATTTGTTTGTATACCAAGAATGAGCCATAAATACTAGATGATAGTTTTTGTCAAGAAAATTACCTAAAGTTTTGTGCTGCTGCCATTAGCTTGCTTTATTTTATAAGGCAAATTTCCCATAACTATAAATTCAGAGGCTTATACAGTTATCTAGCAATCTAATAAAATAAGTCTGCTTTGGCTTCAAGTAATGTACTGGTTTTCAGGAGCATATTATTACTGGAAAATTAGATGGCTCTTCTCTTTGGGCACTGGTGAGAAGGATCATGGTGATGGTGACTCGGTGAACTTTTGAGAAACTTAATCTTGGATCATCTTTCTTATCAGGTAAGTAATTCATGGAAAAAATCTTTATTCTGTTTTGACATAATAAATATTTTCTCATTTTAGAAGTATATAATGGTTATTTCATTTCTCACAAGAAAAGTTCAAGGATACTTGTGAAAGGGACATTCTCACAGAAATATGCAGAGTACATTGTTTTTGGAAAGAGGGCCTTCTCAGTAAACTTGGGGGATAACTATGATCCAGGGAATGGCAATTGCTATAAAAGGCTTTGAGGACTTTTCTTTTCCTGTAAATAGTGACCATTCTATTCTGCTATTAAAAGCTACCTTTTATTCCAGTTTTTAGTGTGGTGCCTTTTCCTTTCTGAATCACTTACTAAAATGTGTAAGATTAATGGCTTCAAAGATGCAGATATATATTAGGAATGTAAAGGAATAGCATTTAAAAATAATAATATTTGAAATACATATACACCTTAATTTGTATTTTCTATAAAAGGTGTGATGTTTATGAATTAACTATTGATTTAAGCAGAAGAGAAAGCCAGAGGTACCCAATTTTCTCAATAGTCAATAGAATAAACACAAGTTGCTCTGCCCTGACTAAACAGACAGATCATCATATTTACATAATATATTCAGGTTGATGATGGGCATACTCAAGTTCAAAGCAGCACTATAGCAAATCAACTTTTAAAAAATTAAAGTTCTATTAATATGCTTTCATAATATTGTTCAATTCACAATAGAGGCATAAAGTAATTCATGTACTTAATAAAAACATTTTGTAGTTTCTGCATCAAATTTATTCAGCTTTTACATATTTCACATGGTTTATGAAGTTTGAAATAGTTTTCTTTTTATGTGCTTGTAAAGATTTACCAAGAGATAATGACCACATATTAAAATAAGACATGTTTTCAAATTAATTCCAATGTTAATATACAAAGAAATTGTTCATTGCTTGGTGGCTGTTATCTACCTATTTTAAGATTTGATTAAAAAGCATTTTCCTGTGTCCTTCCAAATAAATATTGACACAAATTGTGAGAGTTGACAATATCAAAAGTTAGTGAAAATGTTAGATTGATGGGAACTGCCATACATTGATGGTAGCATTACAAATGGTATTATAATATCTTAGAAAAATAGCTTAAGTTGCACGTGAACATTACATACGGTCCAGACCTTTCCTTTCAAGAACATCCTCTACAAAAACTCCCATATATGTGCTGGAAATATATATAGAAATATTCATAATAGTATTGTGTATAATATACACAATACAAACATCTACAAATAGAACCATCCCAAAAATCAGTCACATGAGGATAAATTGAGATTTATTAAACCAATTAAAAATATGGCAATAAAATTTAACCAGTGAAAAATATGGTAATGAATAATAATTACCTATATTAATGAGTCCCAGGAATATAACATTGAGTGAAAATGTACAAGACTAAGGCATACAATTTTTATGAATGTAAACTTGAATCAAAATTAAATAATATAATACTCAAATATTCATGCATATGTGAATTTTATAAAGCAATAAAATAATACAAAATTCAGAATAGTGAACAGAAGCTTTCTAAATGTTTACTGTTTTGCAACTTACACATGCATATTTAGCAAATACTACATAACTGATAAAGAAGAAATATGAACAACTTCAACATTAATTCCCAATGTCCCACAGTGTGTATTGAAAAAATAGCCAAAGTATTGTAATTGTAAATGGGGGAAGCTTAGAATCATATCCTAAAATGGAAGAGCTACCTGACATAATAGGCCTTCTATTTGTAGAACAATGATTTAAATGAGAATTACATTATATTGCTATAATGTAAGTATAAATTAAAACAATAATACAATTTTTGGAATACATTTTCAACATGAACATATTCAGAATACATTTATGTCAGACCTTGTTTAAGATTATGTCCTTTTTATACTTTTCTAATTGATGAAACAATTATATTCTGTGTAACTATGGTAATTGCTGCATCAGAACATGACCAGCTGCTAGTTCTTTGGAACTCCTATCACACAACTACTACATTTTCTGAAGAGATCAGAGGTATAGAAAAACACTCTTTTACTAAGCTTCATTTCAGTTCTTTTCAGAAATCTACAACAGACCAAAACTTCTGTTCTCTTTACTCATAGTAGCAACACTTTAGTTAAAACTTTGATTTGACACAATTATAAGAGAAAAAATTTTTGAGCCTCAAGATTAACAATTTCCAGTAGGAAAATCTGATTTCTGTTGAGACAAGCCTTGAGGCTTTAAACAAAGGCAACAATATAAATTAAATATTAAGTACACAAAAAAAACAAGCTTGCATTAACTTAAATATATATTTGTGTTCCCATATATCTTTTGTTTGCTGCAGGTCTTAAAAGTGATGGGATTGAGTGTCCATCTCCTCCACTGAGCTGTGACACTCTTGGAAAAAAATTTTCTCTTTTCATGGTACTGGATAGTCAGTATATTCTCAATAAAGGCCTACTATAAATGAATAGCTGGATTAATTAATTAATTAACTGGATTTCTTCAGGGCCAAATGTTGGAAAATTCTGCAAAGAGGAATCAGTTGTGCTGGTTTTATAGTATTTTTACCCAGGAGATTTCTATTGCTGGAAACTAAGTATTTCTAATACATGACCATGCCTCATTCTTTAAACTGATTTTCTTTATGTTTTATAGATAGAAAATATTTTTTTAACTTAAGTAAAATCTATAAAATATATAATGAACTAATAAAAATAGGCAAATGTGTTGAACTCTTTGGTGCCAACCTGAAAGTAATGCAGTGAAATATGTATGTATGTATGTGTGTATATATATATATATACATGTATATGTAGAGAGAGAGAAAAAAGAAAGAGGAGAATGAGTTATATTTCCCTATTCTGAATATTAAGCACTTTACTACTTAAAAATTTGTTCTTACAAAATAAAAATGTGATAGTCCTATAGTGCTCACACTTCTTAAATAGCTTCATGCTACTACTAAATAAAAATATCATGCCAGTTTTAGAATCCCTAATCTTCCTCACTCTGCAGCCTCATTGATTCCAGAGGCTCCCTTCTATTTCTCTGATTATATAAGAGGGTCTGAGGGAATCTAAGGAGACAAACAGAGCGAGAGAAGAAAGGGAGGGTCAGTAAGAGCAACTCTACAGCCCCAAAGGGAACCACACTTCTTGATTTAATTCAAATGAGCAACGATCTGTACAGCAGCAGAAAGGAGTAAATCCTCAACTCAACCCAACTGTGTAACAGAGAATCATTTCTGTGTTTAGATGTCTTACCCCAAAATAATCCCTAGAGGAGCCTTTCAATTTGCCTCATACCTGATAATAATAAAATGAGTCATTGATTTCTTCTATTTCTAAATATGGAATTAAATTTTAAAAACCAGATACTAGAAGTAGATGTTACCCATTCGCCCCCATTTAGAAAGGTCAAGTATTGATTTTCCATTTTATTGTATTTTTTTAAGTGGTTGTGTGAGGGGTGTATCCTTTGCGTGCAGGCCTGTGATTATGCATGTCTGAGTGTGTCTGTTTCTGTGGGTGGTGGGGGAAGGGGCACTAATTATTTGCAATGAAAGTATTCATGGCCTTTGAAACAGCCATTGAGGAAAGAAGAATATAAAGAATGAGAGGGAGGCAGGCTGCATTTCACAATGTTAATTTCCCTATTTTCAAGGAGGCAAGTGAGGCTATAGATTCTGCATCTGCTTGCTCTCTCCCTTGATAACAAATATAATGAAGAAAGAAACTACAGAGAACATTTCAGAAAAATCTGGAAACTTAGATTTAATGCAGCTAAGCAGCTAAAAATAAAAACCTTTAAAGCCTGATCAAACTAACCAAATATCTGGGGTCAACTGGAAAACTAAAATGTCTTTCTTGTGTTATTTCAAATGGAATCTGAGGTCAAAAAGCATAACAATGAACTCCTTCTTCCATTCAGGATACTGCTCAGATTTTGTAGCTATTGTTTCAGTTTATCAGTATAGTTCTGAAACAGCACTGCTTTGTAACTCTCTAAAAAAAGAGAAACTATGCTGAAATACTGAATACCATTCCACTCTCACCATGACACAGGAGATTTAAAGAAACTCAGCCTTTTATAATTAATGCATATACCTAACAACAGGATATGTACATATATATTCTTACACTTTTGCATGTATATATTACATAGCATAGTTACAGTATCTGATTAGATTCATTCATTCAGTAATGATTTTTAGAGTATTTACAATGTACAAGGCATTATTCTAGGCATTGAGTATGTAGCAGTCATTAAAAATAGTCCTGGCCCTTATAAAACTTACATTCTTGAAGGGAAGGATCAAAAAATAAGATAAATCGGTAAAATACATGAACTAGACCATATACGAGAAAGTAGAAAGTGCTAAGAAAAAATAATCAGGGAAGGGAAATAGGAAGTGTGTTAGGAGAGTTGAAATTTTAGATAAGGTGGCCTATGGAGACCTCACTGAGACTGACATTTCCTGAAGATCTAAGTGAGACTGAGAGAATATATCAATGGGAGTTGAGTACAGGAAACAGAAAACTTCTTTTTGTGTGTCAGATGGACAAAATATTTCATACAGGGAATAATGTGTTTACAGAAACAGAGAGGCTTGCCACTGATTTATCGAGTTGGAGGACTCCCCATGTCAGCTGTGATGAAAGAACAGAAAAAAGTGGCTATTACTGTCACCATGATGCCTCCACAGTGTCCGACATGTGTGAGACCTGAGGCAGTTCCAAGGACACTGAGGCCACTGCAACTGCCTTACAGCACCCATGCAGAGAAAAGAAGGTAGCCTGTGTGTTGCTTCCATGTTTTAAACTGCCCTCAAGTACATTTAATTGGCGATAACTATTCACAGCCCAGATTCTAGGGAATCTAAGAAATGTGAATTTAGATTCACAGGAGGAATGACAGTGGGATTGAGATAGAAATATCTTATTCAAGATTCTACCAGGCCTAATTAATAAGAAATGATGTCTCAGAGGAAACAGTGTCTGATCACAAGAGATTCTTAGACACTTTAATGACTTTGGCTTTATTCTCTCAGTGACTTTGGAAGTCATTAGAGACTTTCAAGGAGAAGAGTGACATAATTTAGCTAATTTTTAATAGGGCAGCTTTGACTTCTGTTCTGAGAACAAATAATGGTGTTACAGGCTAAACAATCTGGGCTAAAAATAAGCCTTCACAAGGAGTGGTACCATTGAAAGTGAAAAGGTCAGATTTTAGATATATTTTGAAAATGTGGTTAATCTGTAGATGAGATATAAGTTGTGAAAAAGAGAAAAGAGAGAAGAGCCCAGGATTTTTGGTCTTTGCAACTAGAAAGATGGAATTGCTGTTAACTGACATGTCAAAGATGGTAAGAAAAGTAGGTTTTATTTGGGGAAGGGAGAGATAAGAAACTCACTTTGGCATACTTTGAATTCTTTAAATTAGAGTGACCTAGTGAACATGCAAATAGGATGTCAAGGAGTCACTTGAATATATGCATTTGCAGTTCAGAAATTTGTAAGTGGAGGAAAAGAAATAGGAATCATCAGCATTTAGAAGGCAAAACTCCCTTCTATGAAATCCCAAAATAATGAGTATAGATTTATATGATTCAACTTGTGATTTTCAACTTTACAATGGTATGGAAGCAATACATGTTCAGCAGAAACTGTACTTGGAATTTTGATCTTTTCCTGGACTAATGATGTGCAACCCAATACTCTCACGATGCTGGCAGTAGCAGTGAGCCAGGGTGCCCCTCAACCATGTGACCATGAGGGTAAAGAAGCGATGCATTCTATATCCAGACAAATCCATTTTTCACTTTCAATACAATATTTAATAAATTACATGAGATTTCAGCAGTTCATTATAAAATAGATTCTGTGTTTGATGATTTTTGCCCAATTGTATGCTAATGTAACTGTTCTGAGTACTGCTATGCTGGACAAAGCTATGATGCTTGGTAGTTAGGCACATTCAATGCATTTTCAACTTATGATGGGTTTTTTTGGGACATAACCCCATTGTAAGTAGAGGAAGATCCACATATAGACAAAAAAAGAGGATCAATATATTGTAGGTCCTACAAAGATGACATTATTGTAGTAGGGGCAGGAGAAGACGTGAGCAAGAAGGAAAAATTGGTGTTCTGAGAACAGGACCCTCAAAACAGATTATGAAGCGATTGTAGTTATTAATAGTGACAAGAGCTATGATCATGAAATAGAGAATTTTAAGTTCATGCCAAGGACATGATTTTTGTTAAGAAAGAAGAAATATTAAAAAATGGACAGGCTAGAATGTGAATATTTCATGAAAGTGGATAATGAGGTCACCAGGATTCCACAGGAGTGATATAGAAGCGACAGTGAGGCAGTAATAAATCTCTTCAAAAGAAGGATGGAAGGTTTGGGTGTAGGAGATGACTACAGGAAGAAAGAATAGATGGTGTTATGGTCTGATGTCATGAAATTTAAGCTGGGGAATTTTCAGAAAAGGAAGGCAAATTGGTGTGGAAATGCCTAAGTGGAGCAGAATGATGATCTCCCTCCCCTCCATGCTTAGAGAAATGACAGTCCTAGAAGGGAAAACAGTCACCAGTGATGGAGGTACAGAGAATTCTGGGTCTTCAAGGGAGAGCCACATTGCTGGTAAAGCAGGGGCTTATTCAGAGAAAGTATAAAAATATTGCTGAAGACTGATGCTGAATCTACTGAAGATAAGGAGAGGGGACTGATTGGTGCAAAGAAAGGATGCTACAAAGCTATGGAAGGTGGGAGTTTGGGAAAAAGGAATCACTTGGCAGTCCTGGGCATCACAGGGTTACTGATCGAAATAAGAATAAAAGAAATGGTAAGGTTATTCCTAGAAGTAGCCATGTTCTGGCTGTTGGGAGAACATTGGAATTTGGGTTTTACTTGGAGTAGGTACAGTTCTGGGGTTCTGTCTTGACCCAACCAAAAGAGGTGTGGAGGGTAACAGGGAGAGGAGATTTCAGTTTAAATAATTTTCATTTTACCAAAATGAAGCAATATTCTCATTTTTTTAGAGGTTTATTTTTCTGACAGGTGAAAAGTTCAGTGTATCTTCAGCTTTACATTCTATTTATTTTCTATCTTATTTTCACAACACACATGCATATTATGGGTGAGAAAAATTAAGGACCCAGTCGGTTACAGGGACAAAGACAAATTAAAAACAACATTAATAACCCATAAAGAAATAGGACAATATATCCTTGCAGAGAAGTTCATAGGATTTTGTATCAGGAAAGATCTGTATCATGGATTCTCCATGGATTTGTTATATTGCACCAATTTATCTAATTGCTAAACTGGGGCTACACTTCCCATAATTCCTTTTCTTGCTATTTCCAAGTTAGTTTTGGTTCCTATAGCTATTTGCCAAAAATATGGGTACTTCAGGCTCTCATATTCTGTGCACCTTGTCACCTACCCGCTGGATCATTTATGCAGGACAGGAAACAACCATTTCTTCCAGCAACTACATCTTCCTTTTGCTTCTCCAACTCCTAGACCAGGTGTGTGTTTAGCTCCATGACAAAGGGCACTGGATTATCATCCATGTCACCTCCGTCATCAGAACATCAAACTCTGTCATAGGCAAAAGACTTGACACAAATTTCCAGCTATCTTCAAAGAGCCCATCATTGATAATGAGGTTCAGTTTCTCCTATTTTTCCACACTTAATATCCATTTCTTACCAGTGGTCTGATATGCTAATTTCAGTCCTCAGTACCAGAGAGACAACCCTTATGTGGATTGTTGAAGTAGGTCCCATGAAGGCATAAAGTCGAAGCAGTATAATTAATTATTATTACATATCATTCCTAGTGTTTCTGATACAATCTCTTACTTGCCGTGTGATAATTTAAAAGCTAACTCCTGTAAGCCCCAGTTTCTCTTACTGCAAAATCCTAATAACATCTACTTCAATAGATTCTTTTTAAAAAATAAGATGATTATGTGAAGTGCTTAGCACCGTTGCTGGAACTAATAGTTACTCAGTAAATGGTCACTGTACTATAGATTAAATGAATTTATAATGCGGCCTAGTTTACATCAGATTCTATTTATAATCAACTTAATGGTTACCTCATTGAAATAAGGCAGCATTTGTTTTCCTAATTCTTTTTATTTTCTTTGGTAACTTTGAGGAAAGTAACATAAATTATTTCTATATTCTGCTCCTAAGAAGAATATGTACTAGGCTGTATCATTGTCAGTAAGTTGTTTGTGGAGTAAGATATTATCTAATAATAATAAAAATATATCACAAAATGTTATTTTTAATTGAACAAATAAGAACAATGCTTAATTGGGAAAAATGTCCTGAGAAATATGAAAAGATGTAATGTATTTAGATGGTTGAGAGGTAAACTAAGAAATTAAAAACGGGGACAAGAACATTCATAAATCTCTGGCCACTCCATCTTTATAAATGTACTAAAAAATATGATTTTTAATGTGCATTTTTTTCAATTTAAAGGAATTTTGATTAAATCAGTCCTTTAAAAAATTAATCTACTAAAAAATTAATGTTACTATTTTGTTTTCATTCAAGAAAACTTTTTATTTTGTTTTAGGTTGTTATTCTGAAGTATGAGTACTTCAGAATAACATATCAATTTACCAAAATAATCCTGTGTTTGTTTGCCAAGCACGTTGAATATAGAATAACTTATCCCTTATTATTAGCTTATAGAAGATTTTTTCCCTTCTTTCTTTTAAATCAGTTCATTGTTTTACTGAAGTAAAAAATAACTGCCTTTAGTCATATTTTCTCATGAATATTAAATCAACGTTTGTAACAATGATCCATTTCCATAAGACATTAAAAGACTGATTGAAAGTTACTATGAAGAGTAAGACTGGTGAGCACTGGGGAATCTGATACTTTCGAAGGGTGTACTTAATAATTTTGAAAGTAGGATGCTTCAGCAGTCCAGGATTGCAAAGCCCTAATCCCTTCTGATTCAAGAGATAATCATTTATTTCCATTTCCAAATGAGTCTATCTGGTCACATGGCCTTAGTTCAGAAGGAGTGGAATCCAACTACTGGAAAAGAAGCAAACTTCAGTTTCTCAGAAGATTGAACAGCCCTCCGAGGACAGTAGAAGCTTCAGTGTCACACACAGTCACTGGGGACTCAGAGAAAAGAGTAACTGACAAGAATATAAATGGGAATCTTGGACTAAGGTCTGCTGTGAAAGAGGTATAAATGTGCATGCTCCAAAGTGCTCATACACAGGCACGTGGGAAGGAAAAGGAGGTGAGGGTGACAGAATTTCGTGTTTCAGAAATTTATAAACATGAAGAGGAAAAGATAAAATTCTATGAACATAATACTAAATTATTATTATTCTATTCTTTTTTTTTCTTAGTCAATCTACTGTCTTGCTTTAATTGTTTATAAGAATCTGTATTATTTATTTTCCAAAAAATAGCAAATATTACTGCTAGAGTTATCATATATGCCTTAAAGATCCTTAAACCACAAGTAATATATCAAGCTAAGAGTGGAAAAATTACTGAAGAGATGAATAGAATATGGATATAGAAAATGTAGAATAATGGAAAAAGATGGATAGCTACAATCCAGTGATAAACAGACCTAACAGTTAATCCTGATTCCTGCTCTGCAAATTTACAATTAGTAGACTGGGAGTGGTTGATGAACAAAAGCAATAAAAGCATGTTGTATTTGAAGAACATAAACATTTTCTGTCTTATTAAAACAGTTATCTCAAATGAAGGAAATGAATATTTAAATAACTTGCCCCAGGTCAAAAAATTAATGAATGAAAATTCAGCCTGGAAAACCATGCTCCTAACTGCTATCCCAGTGCTTTTTCCAGGAGAAAGACTTCAACTGGGAATCATACACCTCAACGTCTGGGTACCTAACTCATAAAATAACAGCATTTTGTAGTCTGAAACGAGTTCATATATCATTTAGCCAATGTGTCAAAAGTTTTACAAATGAAGACTTTTAAAAAAACATAAAAATATTTCTCCAATCCCCACATGACTGCAATTGGACTTCTCGACTTTAGTGATTGCAGAAGCATATAAAGCACACGATTCAAGGCCTCCTTGCAATTATTCCTAGGTTCATAATTTGGAAACTAGAGAGTAATCCAATCCTCTCATTTTACAGAGAGGAACGCAAAACCCAGGGAAATTAAGTGAATCACCCAAGAACATAAAGCAAGCTATTCAAAGAACCAAGAGTGTGACTGCTCCATGCTGCTTTCCCTCCTTTTTCATTTGAAAACAATTTCTTTTTTGTTTCCCTCTTGGCATATTGTGGTTATATTTATCGTGAGATTTTAACTCTCTTTTGAGTGCTTGGTTGACTTGGCAACACTATTTTCCACACAGCCTCTATTTCCTTCCAGGAGGGGATCCAATGATTTCTCTGTTTTCTGCTACTGATGAATAGAGTGCCAATAAACTTTGAGAATATTCAAGGAAAGAGAAACTCATGAAAAACAAGTATGATGAAATAAAATCATTAGGAAAATAAATTTGGTTTGTTTATGATGAGCTAAACTGCGTGCTTCAGTTTACTTTCATTGTTTCCTTTGAATATTGGGAAAAAAACGTTCTATGAGGCCTTGAAAAGATAGATAAACCCAAAACTATACATGTCTCATAATTCATTGGGGTTATCTGGTATCTAGGGGTTTTCCGAAAAGTTTTGTGATTATCTTACTTTGAATGAAGAAAAAGATAAAGTTGTATAAGCCTCTATTTTGGAATTTTCTTATGCAATAGTTATAAATTTTGCACAGGAAAAAGTATGTATTTTGTTCAGGACAGTGACTTTGTTTTGGTTCAAAATGATCAATTACTAAAAGACAAAGTTTCATTTGGTCAAGTAACTTAACCTGGAACACATTTTACTTATATCTATAAACTTGCTTCCTGAAGCTTAATAAAATAATTGTTCCCAAAATGATGGACTCCCACCTCTCTCACAAGATCTTAGGAGGAGTTAAATCAATGGGAAGTAAGTTCCAAGTCAAATTATTTCGGTCTCATGGAAAAGGTACTAATCAGGAACAATTTAGGATTGGCAGAATGAGCTGGGGATGCCGGTGGAGAAAGCAGTCTGGGTAGGAGCTGAAGGGAACATCAAATGGGCAGATTCCCTGCCAAGGTGTCACATTTCTACAATACGTGATTTGCCTGTTCACATTTTTTTTGGTTCTAACTATACTCCAGTTTTTTCCCTGCAAGTAAATCTCAGCAATAAAAATTATAATAGTAATAAATATCCAAAACAATCTATTTAAAATTCAAGAAGGTTATTATTTTTTCGTTCTTCCCTGGCCACATTCTCTAAAGGAAGGCTTTTGAGACTAAAATTCTCAATATAACGTCTTTAGAATGCTGTCCAATGAGACAAGGAAAGTAAAGGCAAGCAGGATCCAATCAGGAAACAGAGTAAATAGATGCAACCACTAGGGATAATAGCATTTCATCAAATCAAGTCAGACAATTAAAAGTTATTATGAAGGTTATGATATATTTTTTTAATGAATGAAGATAAAATCACTCAGATTGCCAGAAAAAACTATTGGCCTGGAAATTCCCTTTACAGTAAGTTGAACAAGTAGTTAATCTTCAGGTTTCTGTAGAATCATCCAAGACCTAATACCTAGATCCACTGTCCATATCCCTGTGCTATGGCTTAAACTTACGGCTTGAACAAATTTATAAACCTATGCATCTCACATCTTTCATACTAAAGTTTTATTGGGAGGCAGGAAATCTTCTTGCCATCTTCATGGCTGATGGAATAACCCATATCTGAGACAGTGCTAATGTCACAGCAGAGCCAAGGAGGCATGGTGCAGATATACATGGCAACGGCTCCTAATGCTTCTGCTCGTATCACACACACTTCTGAAAATAGGTACCTCTGTTCTCATTCCTTTAGCCCATGCAGATTCCATTGCCTGGCGAATTCAACAGTAGACATAGGTACACAATCCTCTTTTAGGGGTGACTCCTGCTTTGCTCTTATGATGTGTTTCATCCCAGATTGTATTTAGTTTGATACCACAATTCATTTTATGGCTGTCTTTTAAAAGATATTTTTCTGGTGTATCTTTTTCCCCTCATTTCATTGTCAAAATTCCTGCTTTTTCCTTGATTTCTAAGTATGTCTTTTATGTAAATAGGTCTTAAATATACTCCTTGCTAAAGATGTATTTCTGGATCTTGGATTTTAGCCAGCATAGGAATAAACTCTCTTCTCTTAACTGACAAATTTAACTGTTTATGTTATAATTACTATTGAGTTTTTCTTTCATCTAATTTCTTTTCATATTTACTACACAGTATGTTGTATATTTCATTAACTTTTCATGCCTTCATGCCTTTTAGGTCTTGTATTAGATTTCATATCAGCCTCTGTGTCACACTGATGTAGGGAGTGTGGTAGGTAGAGAAAAGAGCATACATGGAAAACTCTTTCTTTCCCAGCATCTTATATCTATGGTTCTTTTGGGTTCCTAAAATTAATTTGGTAGTTGATGAAATGGGCCTCATCTCTCCTGTGTCCCCTCCACTGTTGTATTTTAGTGAGGAAGTCAACAGCCTAGGCTAATTTATCATTTTTCTGAAATTTCTCACATACAGGAATGCATGCGTAACATTGCACTTAGGCAGGTACATTTGACATTAAATGAAAATGCATGTGACTTCATATTGACATTAAGGAACACATCTTCTTATTGTCTCTTAGTTTGGGATTTATTCCTATCTGTCTGTCTGTCTACGTCGACCTACCTGCCAAACTGGATAATTTAGGCTCAGTGTAGCATGTGTACAATGTGATTGTTCATATGAACAGGGTATTATTTGATAATAATTTCCCATAGAGGTATTGTAAAGAACATTTGCCAAAGTGTTTTTATTAAGGAAATACACATAGGTAATTTGCTTGTTAAAACAAATGTACACAATTATCTTTACCAAAAGACTATTCAAAATTCTTACTAAATTAATTACATTGTGAATCTTTGGGAAGAACTTATGGTATAAAGATATATATATGTATGTACGTATGTATGTATGTATATCAGAGCATAGTATTTTTCAAGTTGAAAGCATAATTCATAAAATATAAGGTGAGCATGTGCAAAGATTTATTTAATTCATTAATGTGAAAACCAACAGAAAGGTGATTTGAAGATCAAGAAAGGCACACCAAAATAAATTTGCTGAGTTAGATATAAAACTAGTTTATGTCCTACTTAGAACAATAAAACCTTTGAGGTAATCATTTCTACTCATCAGAACTAATTTGCATCTCTACCTCATAAAAAATTAACGTATACTTCACAAAACCTGGACCCTAATCAATATTAAATTGTACTTCAGAAAACCAAGGGACTTCCTCTTAAATAAATTATCCAGGGGTGGGTCTCTTAGACATTGCTCAAAGATGACATTGAAAGGACATTTAGTCATCCTTATTTTAAAATTTTGGGGAGTTCTTTTTAAAGTTACTTTCCAAACATATTAAACCCTCTTTTCAATAGTTATCTTCTAGGATTATTGTTTCTATGCTGTATTTTGGAAAAATTGGAATAGATCATAAGTACAGACATTAAGAAATTATCTAGTGTACACATGAGTTTGTACACATCAAAATTCATTAAGCTGTACACTAAGAATTGTGCATTTTATTGTATGTAGGTCATAATAAAAATTTTTAAATAAGTTTATAATAGCAAATAAAATTTTTAAATACTTAAAAAATATAGTTGATGAATGGGTAAATTCTGAACAAGTGCTGAAGAGCACACACACTAAGTATTCATTTATTTTTTTTAACATACTGTGATATATCATGTTCTGCTTATTTTTTCTCTTATCTTCCCTTTTCCTAAGTTTCTCTTTCCTTTTATCTGTTTATTCTCACTTCTTCTCTTAAGCTCATATAATTGTCTTTGTTTCTATAATTTCCTAGATAACCAAATATACATATGCCAATCATAGCCACCTGGACATACTGAAACTAAACAGCTGATACCAAGCCTATTACCAATCTACCTGTTACCTACTAGATTTCTTTCCCAAAACCCTTCATAATAAAAACTTCCTTCATTTTTTACTTTCTTCCAGCTTGGCATAATATGAGGACACTCTTCAACTGAGGCCTTCTCCAAGCAGCAAACGTTCTCCATCAGCCCATTGCTTCAGAATCTGAAGGTGGGATGGTGCCCTACATGCTTCTGACTACCATTTCTAAACCATTAACACACTATCCTCCTAGCTCTTCGTCCCTTTGAAGCTTGTGCTTTTACTCTTCCTCTTTTCTATCATCTCCTAATGTCTAGGCCCCAAATGCTCATTCTTTGAATAAACAAGCATTTTCTTCCAGTCTTCCCTCAGGTACTGCCATCACCTTGGGCAGTTCCAACATGTACCATGACCAGTCAGTTACTGATTCCATCACCATAAGTTACCTTTGTTCTTTATATTCATGAAGACCTGCCAACCCTTACCACCTTTCATTTTTCCTCATTAATCCCTTCCCTTTCAGTTCTTTTCTATCTAGCTTTGGCTATGTGAGCCATCCCTTCAATATATTTATTTCCAAATATGTTCAATTGCTTTAGAGATTTTGTCCTTGTTTTATCTGAGGAAGTATATTGTTCATGAACGAAATCCTACAACATGATCAAAGCCTTGAACTCAGAGGTTTCTTAAGGCGACTTCAGAACTTTTTTTGATGAACAAAGGTTAGATGTAAGAACAACATGGCAGATGAAAATCTGAGTGGTCCAGATGGCACATGTAAAACTCATATTCATTTTGAATGACTCAAACAGAAGAAATCTTAGAGGGTTGAACTAATATGCATGATGAGTTAAGAAAATTATCTAAGATTTGATGATATAGGAAGCATTCAAAATGATTACATTAGGCACATTAAGCCAGAGAAAGCTGTTGGAGATTATTGCAAAGATCTCAGTCTTGATAAAAAATCAGGTATATGAACTAGAACCAAAAAGGATGGTGGGTGGGTGGGTGGGTGTGTGGGGAACATGCCTTTCTCTGAGTGCTAGGAGTCAGGAATGATGAGTGATGGAGACAATTATGGGTACATATCATTCTTCTTGAAGATGGGAGTTAAATCTGATGCCCAGAAGGGAAGGACTCTACTCTGCCAGATATTATCAGAATGCAACTCAGAAAATTATCCTCAACCAGAAATACAAAGAATGGGGAGATCTTTCTAGGAGGCAGGAACCTAGTGTGCCAAAGTATGAGAGCCAAAGAGGAGGAAAGGGCTACACCTAACCAACTGTTGGTGTAGGAAGAGCTGCTGGGGTAGTGCAGCAGTCTGGGGCATAGCTGTTCATCACTGAGAAAAGGTTGAAGGGGCTAAACTGATACTTGATGTGTGTGTTGCCTTCTAACCATAAGGTCATGCTTGAAACTTCAAAAGTGTTGGTATGTAAATTAGCCCTTCCTCTGGAAATCTTCATCCCTTATAATGAAGTAAGTCTTAGCACCCAATAGCCACTTTCTATTTAAAATGCAATGGAGACTTGGTGGGTTCAAAGAGGAAGGATCCAAACATTTGGGTCTCAGGTTTATTGGTAGCAAACACATGCACCGCAGAGTTGGGGATAAAATGGGAGGTCACAGGGATAAGGAATGTGATCCCAATCTTGCTGACTTAGTCATCAGGGTGAAAATGTGGCTAATCTAAACCTTTTCCACGGCTCTGGTCATGAAAATTCCAACAATTCCAGCCAAATAACTAGGAATAGAACTTTTATATGATCAGTTCAATCACTTATTTTTTCATAGTGATAGCTCATTATACAATTAGTGCCAATCTAACTATAATTCCTAGCTGACCACTAATGTAAGAAATATTTTGTCTCAAGTAGATATGTACAGAATTAGATTTTCAAATACTAATTTGGCAGGAGTAATTTTAAGTTATAATTAATGATTCTTGGCTTCACTTTGGAACTTTATTGCAATAGACAATACAAATAAGTGCCACATGACTCAATATTATTGAACAGGATATTGCTGTTTTATGAGAGTGAAACCAGAACCTTCACACTTAACCCATTTCTGGTACTTGCCAAACTGACATCAGCATTTTAGCAAGTGAGAATATTGGGCTGACTTAGTTTGAACTTTGTTCTTGGTGGGGACCATAGTGTTTAAAGAGACTCTGATGAGACACTGAATTGTAATCAGGGCTACTCCTCTGCCATTGGAAAACAGTGTTAGGCCTTTATGGAGGTGGATTTACCTTCAAATGTAGAATAATTCACTGGAACTTTTGATTAATCTAAGAATTCCTCAAATAGTTGTGAGGTTAACTTTAAAAGAGTACTTACAAGACACTTAGATAAATCTTAAAGAAATTAATAGGATTTTTAAAAAAATCAAATATAAATTCTGTCTGTTCTGTAGTTTTAAAGTTTTTAATTGAGATTTATTAGTAACTTTTTTCTAATTGAGGGTAATATGAAGGAGAAATGACCCAAAAGCCCTCCTTCCAGATAGCACTATTGAAACTATATTTTTAAAATAACAAAAGTAAAATGTGTTCTTGTTTAGAGAATTCAGATAGCAACTCAAGGTATAATATAAAAAGTGTAAATCTGGTACCTGTCATCCTCTCCAAAGCCATTTTCTTGGGTTTCTTTAAAAAAATGCACAAACCAGCATGCTATCATGTATTATTTTTTAAAAATTAAACAAAAGGAATCACACTAAACACACTGATAGGCACTTTGTGCTTTTCACATAATATTGCATCTTGGACATTTTCTATATTGTAACATAAAAAAGTACTTTGCTTCTTTTTTTTACAGTTTCAGAATATTGTTTCATTGATAAACTATAATTTACATACTCAGATACCTTGTTTACTTCATATTTTACTACCAAACATTCATCCTAATTTTATGTATGACAACTTTTTGTTGAAGTACTAGTTGGTAAGCTATTTCAGTTGTATTCAGACATAGAATAGAAATTTGGTAATCAATAAGTGTAACTAAATGTTTTAAATGTTTCAGGTTTCCTTTATCACCTTTCCTTCATGTTCTGTAACATCTGGTAGTATCCATACGAATATCTATCCTAAACATTACCCAAAGAATAGGTCTGTCTATTTTGTCTATACTAACTCTGACTTCTCCCTTCCAACTTAATTCTATATCTTAGTTCACGATTGTTCTTCCCAATAATACAAATTAATAAAAATTAAGTGAACCCGAAGTTGCTAGATACTTTACCAACCATTATTATCATAGAATTATTTTAAGTTTCTTTTCCCGGATTTATTATGTAAAAGAGGTTTTATGGGACAAATACACTTCATCTTATTTCACCTCATTTAACTCCTACTACCCTTAAATTTAATATAAACCTATTATGTAACACAAATCTGTTATTGACATCAAAACAGGAAGTTAATTCAAGAAAAAAATCATTAAATTACTTATCTAACTAATTGTTTGGCCCAACTACCTCTTCAGTTCAGACAATACTATCACTAGTTATCTTTATACCAACATTACTAAGGCCTGCTGTAATTCCCTTCCACTGTGTTTTTTCCCTTAAAAATATAATTAATTTTTTGATGTATTTGCCTCCCTGGAAATAAAAAATTCCCTACATTAAAAGCCACAGTAATTCATGGTTACATTTCTACTAAGGTAATAGTTAATATTTCAGCCCAGATCTTGCTTAAGGCAACTGTGTGCTTACTTTCACCTCGGGCTTAAGTTGTGCAATGGGATTGCTCATCTCTTTTAACCTGATTTATACTGACAATTGATTTTCTGAGCCTGTTACATACAGCTTACATACATTATTTTCCTAACCCTACACCATGTGTGACAATCATAATACCCCTCAATCCCCTTCTCCCTCCTTCCCCAACTGCCCTCTCCCACACCTCCCCTTTGATAACCGCTAGTCCCTTCTTGGAGTCTGTGAGTCTGCTGCTGTTTTTTCCTTCAGTTTTGCTTCATTGTTATACTCCACAAATGAGGGAAATCATTTGGTACTTGTCTTTCTCTGCCTGGCTTATTTCACTGAGTATAATACCCTCTAGCTCCATCCATGTTGTTGCAAATGGTAGGATTCATTTCTTTCTTATGGCTGAATAGTATTCCATTGTGAGCTTACATACATTCTTTATAAGACCTCATCCAACAAACATAAAAAAAGAATTTAACTATGTAAGAGGTCTAATCCAGAGTTTCTTTCTTTTCTTCTTTCATTTTTATTAAATAAACACCAAGAACAAGCCATTTTTTAAAGCCAGGCCAGCTTTAATGTAATCCCCATCAAAGTTCCAATGGCATTTTTCACAGAAATAGAAAAAAAATATTCAAATTTGTATGGAACTACAAAACTTCAAATAGTCCAAGCAATCTTGAGAAAGAAGAACAAAGCTGGGGTATCATACACCCTGGTTTCAAACTATACTACAAAGCTATAGTAATCAAAGCAGTATAATATTGGCACAAGAACAGATACATAGACCAACAGAATAGAATAGAGAGCCCAGAAATAGAACCACACTTATATGGTCAATTAACACATGACAAAGCAGGAAATAATATACAATGCAGAAAAGAGAATCTCTTAAATAAATGGTGTTGGGAACACTGGACAGCTACATGCAAAAGAGTGAAGAACACTGTCTTATACCATACAAAAATAAACTTAAAATGGATTGAAGACGTGAACCTTAAGACCTGAAACCATAAAGTTCTTAAAAAAAACATAGGTAAAACTGATACCAAAAGCAAAAAAACAGTATGAGAAATAAACAAATGGGACTACATCAAACTAAAAAGCCTTTGCACAGCAAAGGAAACTATGAACAAAATGAAAGGACAACCTACTGAATGGGAGACAATAATTTCAAATCATATTTGTGATAAGGGGCTAATATCTAATACACACACACATATATATAATATATATGTACATGTATTTATATGTAAACTCATACAACTCAATATCAAATAATATATATATATTTCAATTAAAATATGGGCAGAGCATCTGAATAGACATTTTTCCAAAGAAGACATACAGATGACCAACAGGTACATGAAAAGATGCTCAACATCACTAATCATCAAGGAAATGCAAATCAAAACCACAATGAGATATCACCTCACACCAGTTAAAATGGCTATTATCAAAAAGATAAGGAATAACAAGTTCGGGAAAGAAGGTGGATAAAAGGGAACCCTATGCACTACTGGTGGGAATGTAAACTCGTGCAGCCACTATGGAAAACACTATGGAGGTCCCTCAAAAAATGAATATTAGAACTATCATATGATTCAGCAATTCAACTTTTGGGTATTTATCCAAAGAAAATGAAAACACTAACTAGGAAAGATATATGCATCCCCATGTTCATTGAAGCATAATTTACAAAAACCTAAGATATGGAAACAAACTAAGTCTCCATGAGTGGATGAGTGGATAAAGAAATTAAGATAAACATACACAATGGAATATTATTCATAAAAGGAATGAAATCTTATCATTTGTGACAATATGGATGGACCTTGAGGGTACTATACTATGAAATAAATCAGAGAAGGACAAATATCATATCTCTCTTACATGTGAAATCTAAAAAATACAAGCTCATAATTAGAAAAGATTGGTGGTTGCCAGAGGTAGGATGTAGGAGTGGAAGAAATGGATGAAGGGGGTAAAATGAAAAATAAATAAACAAAGGCACTCCTTAAAAAATCACATAATTTTCTAGCTGAATAGAATTCTGTAAATAATCTAGTTTAATTGCTCCCACTTCCTTCAGCTAACTCATTCATTTTATAGACTTCGATACTAAGACCCAGATAAACTGAACAAATTGCCCAAGATCTTATAAATGGAGACATACAAATTATTTCCCTCTTATTTTTTCCTCTCTCTGATTTTAAAGAGTTTAAGTGAAAACAAAATCCTATGCCTATGTTTGTGCTTAGAAAAACATATTCCAAAACCTTGGACATCATCAGAGTACAATGACTAGTATGAATCCTCCAAAAATTAAAACTGTCATCTTCAACCTTAAGTAAGCATTCCATGGCAAGTAGAAGAAACCAGTAATCCTGACTCATCTGAGGGTAAAACAATGGAGGAAAAGAACATGGCAGCTAATATGGAAAGTGATAAGTGAATTAACAGATAACAATATAGACAATAATTATGACCTAAGCAGTAGATAAAAAGAAAGGAAAAAAATAAATAAAAGTAATTAAAAATCACTAGTAACTCTTATAATATTTCTAATTAATCAATAATGTCATGGTTTATATTAACACTAATACATACTTATTTTTCAAATCTCAGAAATCTTCCAAAGATTTAAAACAGTTTTAAAAATATAATGTAGTCTTCCAAAATGTACTAAATGGAATCAGCAATCAACACAGATTTGCTTGTGAAATTTGGGAAGGGTACCTATCATAATATTTAAGCAGAAGGCTGAATGCAAGACTACAACCCAAACCATCATTGAGCAATACAGCACTGCGCTTGTGTGAGTGTGTGTGTGTGCTAATGTTAAGTTTGGATTTAGTATTTCTTTTAAAAATATATAAAGCACTTTGTTACTGTGATGAATAATTCATCAAACACTGGGGTGTGTATATGTATATTTAATGTGGAAGGTCATCATCTATTTTTAGAGGACCTGATGCAAACCCCACAGGGCTTCTGAATTCAATTTATGGAAGTACCATAAAAATGCCATTGTCCCTCCATGTGATGATCCATAGTTTTAATGATTGCTGTACCTTCAGGTTATTCCAATTAGTCTTGGAGTAAAATACTTTGGCTTAAATTTAATTTTTTGTTATTTATATTTCATGCACAGGCTGTTCATTTAGATAAGCTCCGTTACCTGCGAACCTGACCAATCGGCTGTTGCTAGCCATGCAACATTTATTCTGTTAATTTTTTAAAGTATAAGACACAGATCATGTGGTGGCTCTGTAGAACAACTTAATTAGGAAGCACTTACTCTGATGTAAAAGGTACCTGAGGGAACTGGGGGCTGGTTAGGGACCAAGGGAAAATAATAATAAGGATGAAGGACAGAAATCATATGTTTCTATTTTCTTGGATAAACACCAAAACTTTTGAGACAATGAACAAATATGTGAAACCCCTTTTGATTTCTAGTAATGCTAAGGCTGGAATCACAAGTGTGGAGAAAATTTTCATTTGACACAGTCAGAAAAGCCAGCACTCTGAATCCTCGGTTTGAAACTAGATAGTTCACATTATTGCAGGGGAGTCACAAGTGAATGTGTAAAGTTGTTTCTGCAGAACAGCACTTGGTATGCTGTACTTGGTAAACACACTGATAATGTTGGGAAAGTGTGCATTTTCCTCTGTTCTTGTTCCCGCTGCAACAAAGAATTGAAGGGGAGAGACACAGTAGTGAAACAGTAAAGTTTTATTTAAAGTTACTTAAAGAGAGAAATAGTGCAGATGACCTCAGGGAGGAGAGGCACTCTGAAAAACTTAAGCTTTACTTAAAGAGAGCAAATGCATAGTCGGAGAAAGGGGAGTGTGAGCTACTTCACAGACGAGGCATGCTGAAAGGTTGAGATAAAGTTTTAAGGCTATGCAATTAGAAAGTACGGGCGACCTCAGAGAGAGGAGTGCACTGAAAGGTTTAGGGTCTGGGGTTTTATAGGAGGTTGAAGATTTTTCAGGAATGCAACACAAGTCCAGGTACAGACCAGCCAAATTGTTCATCTTTGTTGAGAAGTTAAGGTTCTTTTTCTTTAACTTAACACAAAAAATATACTGCTTTGATTCATTTTGACATCAGCTTCTGTCTGGAAGCATATCAATCAAGACTGTCTGCCCGGCCTCCAAGGTGGGCTGAGCCACTGTCCGTTTGATTAAAATGCAATCTTAGCTTTAAGATAGAATTCTTCCTGAATAAGCTGGGCCTTTTAGCAGGTGCTAAAGTAAATCTTACAATGGTATGTTCTAATTGACACAAAGAAAACATAGGCTATGCTGAGATACTTTTCTTTATCTGGGGAGTATTCAAACTTCTAGGCCAAGTTGCTCCTGGCCTTCGAGGTTTCTATTTTTAACTGGTTAATAACTCTTTGAGTCCCTTCTAGTGAGTTTTACTTGCCTTATTCTCTTTCCATACCACTCACATTTGTTTTCCTGACTAACAATAATACAACCTCTTGAATCTGCTTAAAACATGACCAAAGCTTTGAAATAAAATAACCATTAAATGTCATGTCCTCCGCCACAAAATGTAGTATTATTGGAAAAAATATTTTCATCATTATAATAAAATTACCCTTATGCAAGATAACATTTTACTTTCTATCTTACCTATCTTAGGAAGAGAATATTCTAATCCACAAGAACAAAAATATAATCCTACCTCAAATTAGATCAAACAAAAATTTCATTTATAGTTAACATAGCTCTTTTGAAACACCAGAGGTTTTTAATTCTGTATGTGATTTTATTTTGGGAATACAATTTCATAAAAGCAAAATTATATTATTCCTTTGACTTGATGACACTGATAAAGACTCCTTGAAATGTTTTATTAACTTGCTCTTAAAAAAATACTAATCTCTGCAAACTGCTCAAGGAATTAAGTATAAAATTTACTTATATATGCAAACAAATGTATCTTGTACCTTCGTAAAAGCTAATAGAAGAATTATTACAGAAATTCCAATTTTAACCTTTGGCTCAACACTTCATTTATTCATTCAATCACCATCTAACTTATCATCTACTATGTGCCAGGTTGTGCTATGTTTGGTTCATACCTATGAGAGTATAAATAGTATGTAATAGTATAAAGATACCTTTCCATTAGTTAAGGTAGAGAACATCAAACAGATGACTGAAAATACTGTATTGAGTAAATCTGATACTCTCACTTTTAAGGATATCTCTGATTATGAATAGCAAGCCCACAAATCAATTAGATAACAAATCATATTTAGGATTATCTTATTTATTTAGGACAACACTACTTTATTATATAAACCAGAATCTAATCTTATTCTGACATCTCTATTTTATTTTCAATAAATTAGCAACTGACTAAATCCCACTTAGCAATCACTTTAATTTAAGTGAGGACTGAATGTATGTTCATGTCCTTCATGGGCCCTATCTTGAGAAGTGAATTGGTCAAAACTAGTTATAGAATAAATCTGACTCAAAGTAGAGAGGTTTATGTATATTTTTTAAGTATCATAAGACAAATTATTGTGATGACTAAGAATTATCCTGAGTATTATTTTTTCCTTTTTATTCTCACATTGATTTCAAAAATAGTTTTACTCTTTCTTGAAAGCTTCCTGCAGCTTTTTTAAATTCCCAGAAAAGAACCATAGAATTCTCTTGTCAATAATAACAATAATCATTCCAAGATGTCTTTCTCATTCTCCTCAAGTCTAGACGTCCATTAAAGATGTGCTATTTTACTTGCAAAAAAATAATAACAATTACATATTTCTACTTTAAGTAGAAGCAGATGAAAATTTTATATAAGCATTAATGCTGTTACAATTGGCTTAAATTTTAACTGATTCTATTAGTTTTGTCGAAAAACTAGTTAAGCATATTTTCTTATACATGGAAATTCGTAAGTCTTCAAGGTAATTCCTTTTATGTATTACATTTGCAAATAAGTCAGCTATTATATTATTAACAATTGATTGTTAAAAGGCAAATAATCTAAACAAATAAGAAAACTAAAGAATCATTGACCTTTAAACTCTCCACATAAACCCACTATTTTAAATTCCTTGCAAGTTGGTTTTATTGACTAAAATAAGACACTTTTTGACAATTATATATTATGCTTACATTTTTTTCTAATTTATTATTTCCTCTTCCCATCTGATCCTATCCTTCCAAAGAATTTGGTACTCTCTTATCCTCCACATCCCCGGTTTACTGAGGAGCATCAGTATGGAACTGTGCAGGTGGTAGTGGTCCACAGTGGGTAGGACAGGCCTTATGCTGGAAGTAGGGAACATTTCAGTGCTGAGCAGAGAGCTGACACTTGTAAATACCAGAATTACAATAATTTAATCAGCTCTGCTAATAAAATTTTACAGAGGAAAAAAAAACTCTTCAATGGCAATAAAATTCAAGAGTGTACCTTGTTTTCAGTCTCTAATTAAGTTAAAATACTATCAATAAAAAAAAAAACAGAGTTCAGATCAACCATGGGTTGAATAACCACATTTTACATAAAAAAAAGGCCAAATTATTTTAATCTGTTTATGAAAGAGCCTAAATAAATGGGAGAAATGGAGAGACTGTGTTCCAACACAGTTTGCTTTGTTTCAGCTGTAGCTCATTTGAGAGTAAATAGTAAATCTAAAAATCATCAAACTTAGTTTTATGGAGCAAAATGACCAGGACTTTGTTTCTGTAACGCAGGTGCTATGGTGTAAAGGATAATATGAATGAATCTCAAGCTCAAAGGAAGCATGTAGAACTCAGTATTTAAGCTGATCAGCTAACAGCGGTCAGAACACAGAAGTCACTTGATGTTGGTTGTCAGGTGGCAGCTTTAAAATTAAAGTCCAAACTGGAATGCTTTCACATTTTTCTCTTTCCTGTTGGGCTGAATGGATAGGCACTAAAAGCAGTTAGAGAGGGAACGACATGATAAAACAGCAGGTTTGTCTGTTGATTTCTCAGGTAAACATCCATAATTAGTAAAGGGTATTTACGACAAGAAACCACTTCCCATTCAATATCAATAACATGCTTCAACTGGGTGACTAAGCCTCATTCCACAAGACCATGGACACCTGGTCCAATCACATTCTTCTTTCCCAGGGTTTATAGAGGTCTGCCAGATTGTGTAAGACTGCACTTTATGACAGCAATCACTTTCTTTTTGGTTATAAACCACAGAATGTGCAGAGTAGCTGCAGAATACTGTCCCCCACCACTCTGAGAACAACCAGCTGTGTAGTTACTCCACTGCTGGTCTCTCAACGTTGTAGTAGCAACTTCGCAATTGTACAAATGAGGTGGTTTTGCATTTGACAGTTAGGTAGTGAGCTAACACAGTCGCAGCTTTCCAAATTAAAACTATGCCCTGGGTAAGTTTTTCTTTTAGTCTCGTATTCTAGTTGGCAGTAGTTAAATGGCTATGATCAGTTTTAACAACTATCATATCGTCTACTTTTAAGTTAGAATCCCCAGAACAGTTACTATCTCTTATAAATTCATATGACAAAGAAAAAGTAAAATCAGAAAATGTAATTGCTGTAAAACCAGAATAACTCAAACTATCACTATCAATGTCACATAGATATAAAGGAAAGGGTTTTCTGTTAAGTTCAAACAATGAAACCTATTTTTCCCAGTGCCAGAGTCATTTCTTATGAATGGAAGAGACAATATAGTTGTTCTTCATTCACATGAAAGGCCAATTGAGTCAACTAATGAGACAATTGTATTTAATCACTGATTTTGGAGTGCAAAAAAATTTAAAAAAAGAGAATGTGTTGCTTTACCATCCAAGAGAGGAGTCCACTCAAGAAAGTTGAATAGTTTCATTTTACCATATCAGTGCACCTCTTTTCAGCAGTAACACGAAACATTTGTCATTTCCTAGCTTCACTCAATCACCTACCTCAGAGCCAAGAGCACATGCTCTTCCCTGTCTCCTACTGCATTGCTCACAGGGCCTTCCAACAGAAGTGGACTTTGGATCTTTGATCCTTAAAACTTCTATGCTGTAAACATAGAAAGTTCTCAATAAATGATGTTTGTTAAATAAATCGAACTTGACAAAGCATGGCGAATCAGATAGCCTACAAATAAATACAACAGATAAAAATATGAAGAGCCATAGCACTGTTTTCCGATCATGCAGTTTTGCATTGTTTTGTAAGTATTAAACCTGGAAAGAGGAAACACAAATACAGTCCTATAAAACAGAATTCACTACAAAAATTATTGACTTTGCTATTCATTCTTAACATCCTACAACTTATTAGAAGCATAATAAAGAGGTTTTCAATAGCAGAAAAGCTCAGAAACAGAAATAAGTGAAACATTTCAACTTTTTCTGTATGTTAAAAGATCTTTGTGGTTGAAAAATCCATGTGGTTAACACACATTCCTGATATGTGATGGTCATCTTTCATGATTGAGAAATGACATTAATTTTATATTCTTTCTTTACTTTTTCAAAGCTATTTTATTTTAGGTTGTTTATCCCAGAACAAAAAAGCACTTATGAAACCCAAAGAGCATTTTCCAAAGGCTACCTTAGTTCAATAACTGTGGAGATATGGTAGTTTATTTTCATTAGTCACACAAATTTGTCCAACATCTGTTTTTGAATTCTTGTTTAAACAGCATTAAATTTCAGATGAAGTATGTACATTATTGGCAAAGATTCTCTTAGAAATTTTATCTAGTAGGTGGTAAATATGGCTTTGTTTATTTAAAGAAAAACCTAGGGATAAATGAATTTACTATGTGTACTTTTGAGGACTAAAATTAACAAAAGAAATTTCTAAAATAATTTAAAATCTATTATTTCTTCACCAATCAAGCATCAGCTGAATATCTGTTATGTGAATAGGACTATTAGTGAATACCTGGGCTACACAGACATTTTCTAAAGGGTGTTTAGGTGTGGATAAAGTGAAGGTTCCTATGGCCAGGATTCTCACCTGGCCCTGGTTAGCTAGCTCACTACACACATGTGGGCAATACATTGTTTTCAACTCTATATAAAGAGCTCTGCCCAGTGTTCTGGGAAAAACTGTGGCATAGCTGCGTGGCTGCAGGAGAGCAGAGATGAGGACAGAGACTGAGATGGCTGTGCGGGCAGAGAGGCCCAGAGGCAGAGACCAACTTCCTGCATGCAGACTCGCTCTGAGTGAATGGGATTTTAGTGACTGACCTGCCACCTGGAAATAAAGTTGGGTATAACCCTTTCACCCCATGAACTTCTGCCGTCATTTCTTTGGTCACATTGAATCCATAGTGAACTTGCCTGGGGCTGAAACCTATTGGCAAGACATTAGGTATAGATAGTTTATCAATTTCCAGATTTTCAGTTTTTTATGTACCCTATCCTAAACTGTATCAGGCTGAAAACCTACTGGTGATGGCTTTAACACTTAGCTATTTTTCTCTTACTTTCTACAAGAAGGGTGTACCTCACACCCATCTTGAATCCTATCAGAATGCACTGCCTCAATGCAAATAAACCTTCAGGGCACTAAACACAAGAATAATCCGAAATATTAGAGTCAGTGTGAGAAACTACATTTCTGAAATACTAGAAAACGAAGCATTTGACAATCAGGAGATTTACAGAATGACAACTCCTGCCAGACTGGTCTTTGGACAGACCCAATTGGTGTCAGAAGGGAGCTTGTTAGAAATGCAAATCTCAGGCCCTGTCTGGTGAATGTCAAGATCCACAGGTGATTCCTATGAACATTAAAGTTTGAGACACATGAGTTTGCAATTTTTTGTTTTCAGTGTATCTTGCCAATGGTTTCAACCCCAGACAAGTGTACTCTGGATTCAATGAGACCAAAGAAATGACAATGGACTGCTCCTGGGGGTGAAAGGGTTTATGCCTAACTTCATTCCCACGGTGGCAGGTCAGTCACTAGAATCCTATCCGCTCAGAGCAAGTCTGAATGCAGCAAGCAGGTCTCTGCCTCTGGGCCTCTCTGCCCGCACAGCTGTCCTCTGGGCCTCTGTCCTTGGTTCTGCCACCACTCCAGCCTCTGCTCTGTTCTCCTGCAGCCTTGCAGCTGTGCCACTGTGTCACCCAGAGCACTGGGCAGATGTGTTGCCCACATGTGTGTAGTGAGCTAGCCGACCAGGGCCAGGTGAGAATCCTGACCATAGGCACCTTCACTTATTATTAAACACAAGAGAGGAGACCAATTTAGCTGTCTAGCTTATCATTAAAAGTTATTTTTGATGTTAGATCATTACATGACTTTTGCCACACAACACAGAATTTTATAAAATCATCAAAAATTTTGTCATTTACAACTACTTAAATTCATAATAAAAAGTTTTGTCATCTTAAAAATGTGAGGGGGTATATCATTTTTCAAAGTCATTTAAAGACTACATGAGCAAAAATTGTGAAGACCACTGCTCTAAACTAACCTCCCAAGGTAAAAAAACGGCCACTCTAGAACCGAAATAAGAAGAGTTACATAACGAAAATGATGGCTGAGAAACAGATCTTGGAACAGAGCAATAAATGTTTCATACCCAGTAGTAATTAGTCAGATCAGTGATTAGCAGTTGACATATACAAATCAATACATAAAGATTTTTTTTTAATAAATAGACCTGGGCATCATATCTAAAATTCTGAAAATAGATATGGTTGAGGGGGGATCCCAGATTCTGTATTTCATTTCTCAGATAATCCTGATGGACAGTGGAGGAGGTAAATATTTATCTGGATCTCTTTCTACTTTCTTCTGGGATGGTGAGGAAGTGGCCAGGCATAACAGGATCATCTGCCAGAACTGACAATATTTTTTGATGAAATCCAAATACAGTTCATATCTCTATTTCTACAAACTCTGCCCCTCTGTCTTCTAGGTGCTACAGGAAGAGAGGAGTTAAGAATATTTCAAGAAAGTTTGGCTTGATCAATTAGAAAGGACTTTACTATAAATTGTATGGGTAGAGCAGGTTTCAGGCCTGTGGGAAGAACTGATATGCAATTTTAGAAATATTGAGATGTTTACTGGACCTCTAGGTGGAGATGTGGAGTTGGTTGTATCAGTTATACGTATCTGGATCTCAGGTATTTATAAAATATACATGTGAGAGTTACCTGCATATGTATATGTGTGTGTGTGTGTGTGTGTGTGTGTGTGTGTGTGTGTGTGTGTGTGTGTGTGTGTGTGTGTTATTTAGTTTAAGATCTGGATGAAATTGCCAAGGAAGTGAATTTAGATAGAAAAAAAGATCTAAAGACCCAGTCATGTTTTGCTCTAGCAACAAGCTGCCATATTCAACAAGACAGCCATTGTTCTTACTTTAGGAAAACTCTCAGGAACATTTTAACCAAATAGTCCATTCTCCCTCCCTTTTTCTAAAACACTTTTTTCTTTATATTTTTGAAAACTCATTTGCCTGATTTTCCTTCTTCAGGCATTTCTTTGCTGGCTCCAAATCTTGTGCTTAAATGTTAGTGGGCCATAGGGCCTAGGCTTTACTTTTCTGTCTCTGTATCTGTCTTCCTCTCTGCTTCCAAACACACACAGTTGGCAGGGACAGCCTACTTTCATTGGTCCATTTTCAATAAATATTTATTGAACACTAATTGTGTAACAGCAACTCTTCTAAGACCTGAAACACTGCTGTAAGCAAAGCAAACAAAATCCCAAATCTAAAGAATCTTACTCTAGCATAGAAGATTAAAAAAAATGTATAAAGTGTATAGTATTTTAGATGGTAATAAGACTAATTGAGATAAATAATGACACAAGTATTTATATAATCTTAAGGCTTATAATAATTAGACCAATGGATTGAAACACATCAAATATATAAAACCCATGGTGCAAAAAAAAAAAAACCCTTGTGGATGAATTTCAGAGGTTGATAGGACAATAATTTATCAAGAATATTGATCCACAAAAATAAAGAATCAATCATTTACCTTGCCTCTCCTGTATAAAATATATTTTAGGGAAACCAAACAGATGGTGAAAAAAACGTATTCTTTATGGAAGAATTCTAACTTACAAATTCCAAAGGAATCATCTAATTAGAAAATCATTACATTGCAGCAACAAGTGAAAGAATTCATACTGGAAATTAGCAAAATACTAAAGTACTTAGGCAAAATATTGATTGAGAATTTTACAGCAGTTTGTTCAAGCTGACAACCCTGAACAAAACGATTGGTTACTATCATTACGCATCTCCTGAAATCATAGAATAAGGAACACAGAATTACTTATGATGTATTCTTGCCAAAAGAACTGAAGCTGAATCCCGTCTAGGCTCTACAGTTAAGCAGTTTACAGAAAACAAGGGTGGGAAACATAAAAGATATGACATGAGCACACTCAGCTAGATCAACAAGGTGGATCCTTATTTGGATCTTGGATAAATTAAGCAACTGGAAACGATATTTTGAAAGCAAACTGGGAATATTTCATGGATGCTCCATGATTCTAAGATTTTATGTTAATTAGATGTGGTAAATTATTGTGGTTATGCTTCTATTTTTTAAAAAACAAAAGTATCCATAATTCAGTTCAACAATGCATAGATCACCTTTATCTGATTTCTTCTATACTTCAGTGTTTGAAAATTGATATATTTTAAACCATTTACCAGATGGCACAATTTAAATATTAAAAAACAGTTCTATGTGTACCTCTAAGAGAGAAGACATTTTTTTTTGCTGTTACTCCATTTTTGAATTTTTAAATGAAGAATAGAACTTCAAAAAGAAACACTTTTCCCTCATGCCATTATCATTTTACAGACAAGATACCTGTGTGTTTTCAGTAATCTGCTCACACGTTTGGGATTAACCCCAGCGATAATATTGAACTCAGTGTAGGAGGCAGTCTCTGAAATGTCCTCTGCTAATATCCACCTCCTGGTGTTCATGTTTTGTGCAGTCCTGGAGTGTGGGCTGCATTCAGCAGCTCATTTCTAATTAATAGAATATGGCAGAAGTGAGGAAATGTCAGACTGTGGCTTTCATCTTGAGTGCATTGAATCTCTCTTACTCTCTTTCAGATCACTTGCTTCCAAAGAAAGCCAGCTACCATGACATAAAGCAGCCCTGCAGAGAGATAAATCCTCATGAGTGA
Source organism: Manis javanica (assembly GCF_040802235.1). Taxonomy (NCBI): domain Eukaryota; kingdom Metazoa; phylum Chordata; class Mammalia; order Pholidota; family Manidae; genus Manis; species Manis javanica. The sequence goes on from NC_133160.1 coordinate 67,753,504, forward strand.
GATTAGAAGTGGGTCTGCCAAAAGTCACATGGAATGCATTCAGAAGCAGATCCTCCCCAGCTGAACCTTCGGAAGACAGCAGTGCCATCCAACGGTTTGATTGCTACATTGTGAGAGGAAATTTTTTCCTCTCCGACATGGACTCTACACAGGAACGACCTAGTTACAGGGCTCTCAGATTCCTGGGGGATTGTCTTCTTTTCTGGGTTACACATATCCCCAACTCTACCACCCTCGGCTGGTGCTCTGGTGCGGGAACCTTTAACTCAGGCCCTAGGGTTGCCCCGAGCTTCGCCTGCATTCATCTTGCCTCATTCCTTTCCTCCCTCCTTTTACTTTTATTTTTCCATTCCATCTACTTGCTTTCACTCAGCACTCAGTTTTAAGATTATGAAATCAGTTAATATTGATAATGTGATCTGTTCTCAGCTTTTTGGAAAAACTATATTCCTTATTATAAGAATATGGGTGATTCCTGCCCCTGCAATCTAAGTATCTGACATTGGGGTAATACATAAAGGGTAAAATTTTCACACCCCTCTGCTAGGTCAGGCAAGGCATTGTCTTCCTAAAGATGAAAGAGGATATCATTTCCTTGGGGTATTTGGGGAAAAGAAAGGGTAAATTAACAGATTTTTGACTGTGGGTGTTTTATAGCTCTTGTCCTTAGCTAGCAAATGAGGATTACTCAGAAATGAAGTTAAATTAGGATGTTTATTAGGGAGAAATATGAAGCCCTTTGCTGTTTGGTCTACTAATTTAGGAACTGATCTGCATGAGGTATTTGTTGTAAAATAATTTCCCAATAGTAACTGCAGGGGCACAACTATGTCGTGCCATAGTACACCACTATAATTTGTTTAAAATAAAATACTGGAGTCATGATTATATAACATCAAATTGACTGATATATCCATTTTAAGGAAAGTAGGATTAAATACAATACAGAGCCCAGAAAGTGGAGATGGAGTGGAGGGCTGCATCCTCATCATTACATGAGAGAACAGGTGCTTTTCTGAACAATCTACCTCCCTTAAGTTATTCAATTCTCATGGATAGTCAATGACTATTTCCATTATAACATGAGGAAAACAGATACAAAGAGAACAAATAATCTACCCATGGTATTAGAGCTATCTAACTAGTATTAGAGCAGAGTTCATGTTCTTTATTCCTACACAAAACCCTCATACTCTGTTTAAAGCAGTGTTTGCCTTGCCTGCAATCATTACTGACAGGATCTGAACAAAGCGCACTAAATCTATCACAGAAGAGACCCTTCTATGCATAAGAATGCAGAAGGAAACACATACATGCATGCACAAACACAAAAAATATATATATAATGTTATTAATACATATAGAACATGCTAATTAGTCATATTTTTGTACACGTTTGATTTTTTGAAAGATTGTTGCCAAGGAAATAGGCACTGAGTCATAAATCTTTATAAGGTATTATAAGTAGGGTCAGAAATTATAAGCACTAACTAATGAGGGACAGTCAAAAAGTCCTATTTTTTCTTAAATAACATTTTGATTTTCATTTAAGAATGAGTAATCATTATGTGCTATCTAAGCAATAATTATATCTAAAGAAAAAATAAGAAATAGTTATCTCTAGAGTCACTGGGGAGTCATCAAAATGATGTGACTGCCTTTTGGTCCATGAGCAACTACAGGCTCCTTACTCCCTCCCTGTCCTTATTCTCTACCTGCTGTTTCTTGGGGGGACCCCCAAGGGCACAGCCTCTAGAGAGCAATGAAATGTATTGTTGAGTCATTAAGGACTGGATATGTGACTGCCCCCATTAAGGCTTCTATGTTAACTTTTAAGATTCTGGCAGGCAGGTGTAGAGATTTACGCCTCTTGCGGCCGTCCAAGACAAGCCTCATCTGTAAGTACCCTTGCTTATTAAAACTGCCCCTTGCCAATCTGGAGGGGCTGCTCCCCCTTCCCTCTCTCCTTGCCCTTCATGCAGAGGCCGGTTTGGGATTTTACTGCGGGAACTCCCAAGGTTGCAAACCAACAAGATTGTATCTGTTAATCAAGTGATGATTTTGTTAATGATCTTAATCATTAGTATTTGAGTTTAAAGTATTATTATTAAAACTTTGTCTTCAGTGTACATTTACATTTGCAACAATTTATTCATAATCTAGAATAACTCTAGATTTTAGTTATTCAAATAGAAAAACACAAATGACATGCTTTTTATTCTCTATTGTCTACCACCTTCAACATTTGTAAACAATATTAGGTTTTATTGCTTTCATTTGAACTTTTTTTTGTACTATAGTTAATAAAAAACAGCAATGAATGTTGAGAAACCTGGTCCACTACTGGAAAGTAATATCATTCTGAAGAGTTCTACTATTCTTATCCTTGAGAGATCACAAAGATAATTTATACTTCCCCCAACCTTAATGTGCTTTGAAACAGTATTCTTTCTTATTTTCATTTACTACCACAATTCCAAAGAGAAAGAAATTACATTTTGCCTCACAATGCAGGAAGGCTAATAGTTCTGCTAACTGATGAATGAGAAACATAAAATATTAACATAGTGGTTACCAAACAAAGTGAAATTAGAGAATAGAAGTTACCTTAAGGAATTTCTCAATGACATACTGAATTAATATTGATAATCAAAGAAGGCCCTCCAGTACTGCTTACTTCTTATTTACAAATTACAGGGAAATCCTTTTTACTGGGTCAATGTGACCCCATAATATCTTTTCTGAGTCAACTTGGATGATTTCTATCTTGCTTTGATAGTGGAAATCTAGTCACTTCAGATTCTGCAAATGGAGCGATACATCGCTGAGCTCCAGAGATGTAAATGTAAGAAGCAGTTCTTTTTTTAATGTAAATAAATCAGAGACTTAAAAAAAAAACAAAATAAAAAGCTCTTAGGTGATAATCTGAGCATAATACACATTTTACATTTGGTTATGACAGTTCCACTGAACACATACACTAGGTGAATGCAAAGTGCGCCCTACGGGCCAGTCCTGTCTTGAAGGTGCAGAATGACACACACATGCCTCTCAGTTTCTCAGTTCCTAGTGTGCATAAGGAACCATATTCATCCACAGCTAATGTCATCACTTTCTGTCCTATTTCATTTGACCTTTTTTCCACCATCTCATAATTATTTACAACCCCACAACACCTCTGCCAGCCACTTCTACGAGAAACTTCAGGATTTTTCAAGGTAAAACATGTTTTTACCTTGATATTTATTATGGTGCTCATGTCTTTCTTGACAATTTGACATGGCAAAATTGTGTTATGTATTTTGTTCAGTTTCAATCCTGTATTAGATGTTACTGGTGAAGTTTTTGAGTGTTATGCACCTAACTCATAAGCCCTGTGCTTTTTATTTCAGGATTTTGCACAGTGAGGTGATTTTTAGGAATTCATATGTCATGCTATAGCAGCACTGTATTCTATTTGGGGGAGGGAGAAAAATTAAAAACTTTTCTTCAAAGGTCCATCTCTAGTAATGGCATTTGCTCAAACATCAAAGTTGATTTACATTGTCAAGGTAGCAAATGCTCTCATAAAACCATTATCTTCCTTCAGTGTCCTGAAGACACTAGCTCTTACTGATAACTTTGATTTTACAGCAAAAGGGACACCAAGAAATTTATCTTTTGTTAAAATAGACTTACTTTGCTAATTTAGGCACAATTTTTTTATATTGGTTCTTGCAAAAATCTTTGGTTTAATTATTTGCATGATACTTGCTTTTAGTAAATCTATAACATTTGAACATTTACAGACATATGTCTTAAACAGGATAACTAGGTGAACAGAGTAAAATATGAGTGTATACACTTACCTGGTACTAGGAAGCTATGTGATCAGAATGAGAGAGACAATGTTAACTGCACTGGGTGACAAGTTTGAGACCAGTCAGACTAAGGGGATGATTAGTGGAAAGGATGTTACAGTGACATAAATGAGAAAGCATGAGGCTTAAGATAAGGTGATGGCCATAGGAACTGGAGGAGGGAGAAATGAAGTATATTAAAGAGCATTTGTCTCAGGACATGGAGACTCTAATATAGCAGGACAGGGGTGGAATAAGATGCTCTTTGAGTGTTGGTTTCGCATCTGATAGTGATACTCTCTCCAAGTTTAAGTATATGGGGAAGCTCATCTCAGAGTGTGGAAATGTGATCAGCATAAATCTGGACATGTTGATTTGGGGTACTTTGATATATCCAGTTAATGGTATCTTGTAGGCAAATGAATACATAGGTATGGAGAGCAGTAGAAAAGTAGGAAAGTCTAGGCTGAAGACAGATTAGGATTCAGGGACAAAGGTAGAAATTGAAGTATTGAATTGATGAATTACAGATGTAGGATGAGAACAAAAGCTGACTGAGGACGATGCCCTGGAATATCAGCATTTAGGGGTAGACACAAGAACGTAGAGCAGATGGAGGCTGATAGTAACACTAAGGGGTAAGTGGGAATCAAATCGAGCTTGAACACAAGGATGGAAATATGCACACCACCTGCAACATTCCTTCATTCTACAGATTTTCTTATAAAGAATAAGACTACATATAAAAGGACAGATGGTAGAGAGAAGCAGTAAATGATAGAGCAAGGTCCTAGTGGAGACAGAGGAACTAGAGATTGCAAACGCCTTTAGAGAATTTAACCTTCAAGCATGACAGACATTGCCCTGTGAGGGTGGAGAGGGGGAGCAGCTGAGCAGCAGAGGAGGCACAGTGGCATAGCCAGAGGAGAGCTTGGAGGAAGGCGAATCTCCTCAATGGCATGGATTTCTCAGAAGGTAGGAGGAGTGGTTCTCTGCTAGAAATGGCAGAGCTCAGATGGGATCTGGAACTTGGGAAGAGGGGGAAACGTGTGGGACACAGTGGTGACAGTGCCTGAGCATGACAAGTCATTCAGATTTGTGTGGGAGTCGAAGGAAGACCAGCCTGAACAGCTGTGAGACTGCCTCTGCGAACACTTTGGCCTTCAGGCTTTTCTCCAACAAATGACAAACCTACTTTATTTTAGAAGAATTGAAATAATTTGTGGTACTGATTGAGCTCCCAGAGTACAATTCCCATGCAGTGAATCTATCCTTAAAAGCAGGGGCAAACATGAGTCTGTAGAATATTTGTTTCTTCCTTCCACCCCAGACTTGTTACATTTTGGTAGTGGATTGAAGCTGTGGTTTTCTACTTTGTTCACAAGGAAATTTTTGTCTGGTGTCTAATTCTTTGACAATTTGAAGGATATAACTTTGATCGTGATTTTAGGCTAAAAAGAAAATCATGGAAAGTACTGGGAAAACCATTATAGAGTCGGAAGATCTGGCTTGCATCCAAGCGCTTCCATTTACTTATTTTTTCATAATGGGCAAGTAAATGACTTCACCTATTTGATCTTCAATGTCTTCTAAAGCATAAAAATAGGCCTAAATTAGGCCATTCCTGTGGAATGGATTAATGAGGTGATGGATGTGAAAGTTTCTGGCAGCCTAATGACATTTGGTAAAAGTTAGTGGTGAGCTGTTTGTCAATTTCTCCTTAATTTTACATATATAATTCTTTGGAATAAAGCAGTACATAAATAAGAAGTGATGATTAAATAAATAAATTGCATTTTATTTTCAAATCCAATTTCACAAACCGTATTTTACAATTCAAATATTTCAGCTTTTAAATATTCTAATTTTACACCAACAGAAAAATCCAGATTATTAAGTATACAACATTTTATATCTTACCCTTTTCTGAGTTTATCAGATGTACAAAACCTGATTTTACATTATATAACTGATGTAGAATTTCAATAAATAGGACAAAAATCTTAGGACTGAATATAATGCCCTCAGGTGAACTGGTGTTTTTTTCTCTAACATCTATGTAATTCATTTCTGATTTTATAAAGCAAATCAGATATTGTGTGGGGACTTTATGCTCTTATGAGCTCTTGAACCCCCTGAGATGAAGCTGGAGTTCCAATGAGTAGAGATTTATTCTATTTCAGTATGTCCACAAAGCCTTCCCTCCTACTGCCTCCCTCACTCCAGGGGCACTGTCACCCTCAAATTAAAATCTAGTCTCTTATTAGACTACATTATCATTTGGTGATACAAAATAGACTTTACTGAAGAAAGGAAAAAAAATACATCTTATGCCATATAGATATAGAACTAAAGATATATGGATATCTAGATATTTCATATTACATATATAACCTCATATATTTACTTTCTATTGGTATTTTATCTTCATATATATTTCCTATTGTACTATATGTATGTGTACTCTCTCACACACACACATATACCAACAAACAGACAAATTCATGGTTTGAAATTCTCACAACTTTTAAACACATACTCTATGGCTTCCTCAATATGAAACACTTCACTAAATGTCTACATGGTTGCTAAAAATAAATCATGCATTCTTTAAGCATGAGCTATTAAATCAATAGTACACTGTTCTCATTATTTCTTTTTAAAGAATTCATGGTTTGTGAAAGAAGCAGATGGTACATTTGGCACAATCTATTTTTTTTTTTGTTATCATTAATCTACAATTACATGAAGAACATTATGTTTACTAGGCTCCCCTCTTCACCAAATTCCCCCCACAAACCCCATTACAGTCACTGTCCATCAGCATAATAAGATGTTGTAGAATCACTACTTGTCTTCTCTGGGTTGCACAGCCCTCCCCGTGCCCCTCCCCCACAATATGCATGCTAATAGTAATGCCCCCTTTCTTTTTCCCCACCCTTATCCAACCCTTCTGTCCATCCTCCCCAGTCCCTTTCCCTTTGGTAACTGTTAGTCCATTCTTGGGTTCTGTGATTCTGCTGCTGTTTTGTTCCCTCAGTTTTTCTTTGTTCTTATACTCCACATATGAGTGAAATCATTTGGTATTTGTCGTTCTCCGCCTGGCTTATTTTACTGAGCATAATACCCTCTAGCTCCATCCATGTTGTTGCAAATGGTAGAATTTGTTTTATTCTTATGGCTGAATAATATTTCATTATGTATAATTAACCACATCTTCTTTATCCATTCATCTACTGATGGACACTTAGGTTGCTTCCATTTCTTGCCTATTGTAAATAGTGCTGCGATACACATAGGGGTGCATCTGTCTTTTTCAAACTGAACTGCTGCATTCTTAGGGTAAATTCCTAAACTGGAATTCCTGGGTCAAATGGTATTTCTATTTGGAGCTTTTTGAGGAACCTCCATACTGCTTTCCATAGTGGTTGAACTAATTTACATTCCCACCAGCAGTGTAGGAGGGTTCCCCTTTTTCCACAACCTTGCCAACATTTGTTTTTGTTTGTCTTTTGGGTGGTAGCCATCCTTACTGTTGTGAGGTGATATCTCATTGTGGTTTTAATTTCATTTCTCTGATAACTAGCAATGTGGAGCATCTTTTCATGTGTCTGTTGGCCATCTGAATTTCTTCTGTGGAGAACTGTCTGTTCAGCAACTTTGCCCATTTTTTAATTGGATTATTTGCTTTTTGTTTGTTGAGGTGTGTGAGCTCTTTATATATTTTGAATGTCAAGCCTTTATCAGATCTGTCATTTATGAATATATTCTCCCATACTATAGGATGCCTTTTTGTTCTATTGATGGTGTCCTCGGCTGTACAGAAGGTTTTCAGCTTGATGTAGTCCCACTTGTTCATTTGTGCTTTTATTTCCCTTGCCTGGGGAAATATGTTCATGAAGAAGTCACTCATGTTTATGTCCAAGAGAATTTTGCCTATGTTTTTATCTAAGAGTTTTATGGTTTCATGACTTACATTCAGGTCTTTGATCCATTTCGAATTTACTTTTGTGTATGGGGTTAGACAGTGATCCAGTTTCATTCTCTTACATGTAGCTGTCTAGTTTTGCCAGCACCATCTGTTGAAGAGACTGTCATATCCTCATTGTATGTCCATGGCTCCTTTATCATATATTAATTGACCATATATGTTTGGGTTAATGTCTGGAGTCTCTATTCTGTTCCACAGGTCTGTGCTCTGTTCTTGTGCCAGTACCAAATTGTCTTGATTACTGTGGCTTTGTAGTAGAATTTGAAGTTGGGGAGAGAGATACCCCCACTTTATTCTTCCTTCTCAAGATTGCTTTGGCTATTCATGGTCTTTGGTGTTTTCATCTGAATTTTTGAACTATTTGTTCCAGTTCACTGAAGAGTGCTGTTGGTAATTTGATAGGGATTACATCAAATCTGTATATTGCTTTGGGCAGGATTGCCATTTTGATGATATTAACTCTTCTTAGCGAAGAGCATGGGATGAGTTTCCATTTATTAGTGTCCTCTTTAATTTCTCTTAAGAGTGTCTTATAGTTTTGAACGCATAGGTCTTTCACTTCCTTGGTTAAGTTTATTTCTAGGTATTTTATTATTTTTGATGCTATTGTGAATGGAATTGTTTTCCTGATTTCTCTTTCTATTGGTTCATTGTTAGTGTATAGTAAAGCCACAGATTTCTGTGTGTTAATTTTGTATCCTGCAACTTTGCTGTATTCCGATATCAGTTCTAGTAGTTTTGGAGTGGAATCTTTAGAGTACTTTGTGTACAATATCGTATCGTCTGCAAATAGTGACAGTTTAACTTCTTCTTTACCAATCTGGATCCCTTGTATTTCTTTGTTTTATCTAATGCCATGGCTAGGACCTCCAGTATATGTTGGATAACAGTGGGGAGAGTGGGCATTCCTGTCTTGTACCCGATCTCAGAGGAAAAGCTTTCAGCTTCTTGCTACTCAGTATGATGTTAGCTGTGGGTTTATCATATACGGCCTTTATTATGTTGAGGTACTTGCCCTCTATGCCCATTTTGTTGAGAGTTTTTATCATGAATGGATGTTGAATTTTGTCAAATGCTTTTTCAGCATCTATGGAGATGATCATGTATTTATTGTCCTTCTTTTTGTTGATGTGGTGGATGATGTTGATGGATTTTTGAATATTGTACCATCCCTGCATCCTTGGGATGAATCTCACCTGGTCATGGTGTATGATCCTTTTGATATATTTTTGAATTCGGTTTGCTAATCTTTTGTTGAGTATTTTTGCATCTACGTTCATCAGGGATATTGGTAATTTTCTTTTTTGGTGGGGTCTTTGCCTGGTTTTGGTATTAAGGTGATGTTGGCTTCATAGAATGAGTTTGGGAGTATTCCCTCCTCTTCTATTTTTTGGAAAACTTTAAGGAGAATGGGTATTATGTCTTCTCTCTATGTCTGATAAAATTCCGAGGTAAATCCATCTGGCCCAGGGGTTTTGTTCCTGGGTAGTTTTTTGATTAGTGCTTCAATTTCTTTGCTCATAATTGGTTTGTTTAATTTTGTTTTTCTTCCTTGGTCAGTCTTGGAAGGCTGTATTTTTCTAGGAAGTTGTCCATTTCTTCTAGGTTTTCCAGCTTCTTAGCATATAGGTTTTCATAGTATTCTCTAACAATTCTTTGTATTTCTGTGGGGTCCGTCATGATTTTTCCTTTCTCGTTTCTGATTCTGTTGATGTGTGTTGATTCTCTTTTTCTCTTAATAAGTCTGGCTAGAGGCTTATCTATTTTGTTTATTTTCTCAAAGAACCAGGTCTTAGTTTCAATGATTTTTGCTATTGTTTTATTCTTCTCAATTTTCTTTATTTCTTCTCTGATCTTTATTATGTCCCTTCTTCTGCTGACTTTAGGCCTCATTTGTTCTTCTTTTTCCAATTTCGATAATTGTGACATTAGACTATTCATTTGGGATTGTTCTTCTTTCTTTAAGTATGCCTGGATTGTTATATACTTTCCATATAAGATTGCTTTCGCTGCATCCCACAGAAGTTGGGGCTTTGTGTTGTTGTTGTCGTTTGTTTCCATATATTCCTGATCTCTATTTTAATTTGGTCATTGATCCATTGATTATTTAGAAACATGTTGTTAAGCCTCCATGTGTTTGTGGGCCTTTTTGGTTTCTTTGTACAATTTAGTTCTAGTTTTATACCTCTGTGGTCTGAGAAGTTGGTTGGTAGAATTTCAATCTCTTTGAATTTACTGAGGTTCTTTCTGTGGCCTAGTATGTGGTCTATTCTGGAGAAAGTTCTATGTGCACTTGAGAAGAGTGTATATCCTGTTCCTTTTGGATGTAGTGTTCTATAGATGTCTATTAGGTTCATCTGTTCAAGTGTGTTGTTCAGTGCCTCTGTGTCCTTACTTATTTTCTGTCCGGTGGATCTGTCCTTTGGAGTGAATGGTGTGTTGAAGTCTCCTAAAATGAATGCATTGCATTCTATTTCCTCCTTTAGTTCTGTTAGTATTTGTTTCATATATGTTCGTGCTCCTGTGTTGGGTGCATATATATTTATAATGGTTATATCCTCTTGTTGGACTGAGCCCTCTATCATTATATAATGTCCTTCTTTATCTCTTGTTACTTTCTTTGTTTTGAAGTCTCTTTTGTCTGATACTAGTACTGCAGCACCTCCTTTTTTCTCCCTGTTGTTTGCATGAAATATCTTTTTCCATCCCTTGACTTTTAGTCTGTGCATTCTTTGGGTTTGAGGTGAGTCTCTTGTAAGCAGCATATAGATGGGTCTTGCTTTTTCATCCATTCTATTACTCTGTGTCTTTTGATTGGTGCATTCAGTCCATTTACATTTAGAAAGATTATTGAAACATATGTACTTATTGCTATTGCAGTCCCTAGTATTCAGCACACCATGCACTGTGTGTCTGGCTGCTGTTATGGATGGCTAGGGCTGGGTATTTAGCAGTCCTGGGCTCCCTCTCCCTCCAAACACCATCTCCTCTCCACCTGCCAGGAGCTGGGGTGAGGGGCACTCTGGTCCCACCCGGCCGTGGCTTGTATCTTACCCCCTTGGCGAGGTGCTGGGTTCTCGCAGGTGTAGATGTAGTCTGGTTGTTGTCCTGTGTCTTCTGGTCTCTCTTTTAGGAATAGTTGTATTTGTTCTATTTTCAAAAATATATGTGGTTTTGGGAGGAGATTTCCGCTGCTCTGTGCACGCCACCATCTTGGCTCCTCCAGCTGCACAATCTATTTGAAAGTGCAAAACAAGACCAGAGATCCTGAGTGTCAATATACTGGATCTATCAACAGAGCTAACAATTTTCTCGATATTTTCAGATACCACACCTCTTTTTCCTCTTTGGATTAAAGGAAGAGCAAGACTCAGTAAGGGGTTCAGACTGTTGGCTGAGTGGGTTATAAGGTGAGGCAGCATTTTCACTCTACTTTTTGTCCCTGGTTCTCCATGCTTCCCCTTGTTCTTGCTCTGGTAATTTTTTTACTTGCCCAGTTCACAGCTTCCTTACAAGTCTAATTTTTCTTAATTTCTCTTTTCCACCAGAAGTTTGGCTGGCAGTGCTAATCCTATTCCATGTTTTAATCCAGCTTCTGTTATTTTTTGGAATAAAAAGTCATGGATTAAGTCTTAGGGAGCATAGGAAAAAGAAAAGTAGGCAGTGCTCTAAAGTATAGGCAAAGTAAAAAGGATAAAAAAATTCTAGATTTTAAGTTTCCCAGGAAGGAAGAGAGATTATGTCCAATAAATCTCTCTTCTTGCCTAATCACTACCATAGACAAGTGAAGGGGTTATTTAGAATGTAATATTATGATAGCAAGCTAAGGGCCACACAATATGCAGCATACTCTGCATACACATAAAGAAATGTCACATGTCTTCCATGTATGTATTTCCTGATGCCGTTACAATGGAAAGACCCAGCCAGCAAAGGCTCTTTGACTCACAAATTGCTGTGAATCTTTATCTCCTCCAGAAAGTCTGCTTCAGTTAAGTAAAGTCAAAGGAATATTTTCTTGTCTCTAAAGCACAAGACAGTTAATTTATTGGTTTTATTAATGTTTCCAACTTCCACCTGTCACACAATTGCAACTAGATATAGGTGGTGTACTTGTTTTTCTTGGCCTCTTAGACCGTAAATATATGGCCAAGATCAAAACTGAATTTGTTTGTTCTATAAACATCTAATGTGCTGTAAGTATTCTATAAAATAGATTTATATGGTCCATAATTTTTTTTATCTGTTACACTAATGACTAGACTACAAAGAACAGTATCAGTTCACTACAGGATTAGGTTCTCAACCTATGACAAATTTAAAAATCTTCATAATTAATAGAATATAATGTATGTATCAAGTATTAAAACAAAGAATATAGTCAGTCCAGCTGATAGGAAAGGGAGGGAACTACACTGGGCATGATTACATGAGGTGGGGACAACCAGGAACTATTTTGAAACAGATTACTATAATCATTTAATTAAAAAAGAATGTGAATTTCAAAGATAATGTATCTACCCAAGACAGGTACATGGCTAAGGTTTTTCTATAACATGTTTTATAAATTAGTTTTAGGAATATATCTGAGAAACATATTATGCTTCAATAATATACTATAGAGTCTATAACCTTGAAGTTATTAGTAATGCATAATATAGAATTACTAATTTGATAGTATAGAAAATATTTTGATTATATCTAACATCTCTACCTTTTTTGAACACAGATATAAGAATCTACAATAGATTAAGGAGAAGGATTAAAGATGGTGGTGTGAGAGGTGAGACAAAGGATTCTGCCTAAAACTGCATATAATACAAAAATATAATTAATACAACTAATCCTGTAAGAGCAACAGGAAAGAGGGCTGCGTCAGACTGCATACACCTGGAGAAAAGAATAAGCCTCAAAGAACAGGTTAACATACCTTAAGCCATAGCCCAGAGGGAACCAAGCCCTTCCCACATGTCAGTTCACTGGCAGGAGGAAAAGAAACAGAGTGGGGAGGGAGTAGAGGCCTGGGACTGCTGAACATCTAGCTCTGGAGATCTGCTCTGGGAACACAAACCTACATTACTTGGTAATCTCATGATTAGGGGGTTGGAAAGTGAAGACAGGCAGAATACGTGGAGAGATTGAGATTCCAGTCACTTGAGGAAAGCAGGAATCCATATCTGGGTGCTCTGGGACAAAAGAAAGGTGGGAAGTCTGACAGACTTCCTAACACCAAGAGGGCTGCTAAAGGGGGAAGGATTGCACAGAGCTTTCTACTCAGGAGAAAGGACAGGTAGACAAAATTACCCAGGTGCACTCTGCCCAGCAGATTGGGAACTTTCAAGATCTTCAGGCACTCCAGCCCCATGGCTGGTTACGCAACTCTGAGGCCTCCTCTGTGATACGTAGCCTGCTGTGCCTTCCTCCTAGCCAGCCTGCACCTGGTTTGCAAACCAGCAAACCCTGCCCTGATGTTAGGCCAGCAAGAAGGAAGCCCCATCTACAGCAGCTACAAACACAAAGTATAGAGACTTATACCTGTGTGCTCAGCCCACTAGTTCTGGCAGTGGAGACAGGCACAGCAGCTGGAAAGCAGGAAACAGCTCTTTCCTCCCCCCAGGCACCAACACCACTCCCCTGCAACCCCCGGTATTGTTCCAGGGGCTTAGCAGCTCCAGAGAGTAGAGCTTCTGGGTGCTAGAGGGCACCACAAGAAGATATGACACATCAAAGGAACCTGGTTCAAAGCAAAATTATAAATATACTAGAGAAAGACTCAAAAGAAATCAACCTCATGAACCTTCCTTAAAGAGATTTCACACTAAAAATTATAAACATGCTCATGGAGGTACAGAAAAATATTCAAGAACTCAGGAATGAATTCTGGTTGGAGATGCAATCATTACAGAACACAGTACCAGAAGTGAAACATTCAATGGAAGGTTTTAAAAGCAGTTTAGATATCGTGGAGGAGAAAAAAAATGAAATAGAAATTAGAGAAAAGGAATACAAAGAAGCTGAGGCACAGAAAGAAAAAAGGATCTCTAAGAATGAAAGAATATTGAGAGAGCTGTGTGATCAATCCAAATGGAGTAATATTCATATTAGAGGGGTATCAGAAGAGGAAGAGAGAGAAAAAGGGATGAAAAGTGTCTTTGAGGAGGTAATTGCTGAAAAATTCCCCAATCTAGGGAAGGAGATAGTCTCTCAGGTGATAGAGGTACACAGATCTGTCAATACAAGGAACGTAAGGAAGACAACACAAAGATATATAGAAATTAAAATGGCAAAGATCAAGGATAAGGACAGACTACTAAAAGCAGCCAGAGAGAGAAATAAGATCACATACAAATGAAAGCCCATCAGGCTAACATCAGACTTCTCAGCAGTAACTTACAGGCCAGAAGGTAGTGGCATGATATACTTAATGCAATGAAGCAGAAGGCCCTCAAATCAAGAATACTTTATCTGGCAAGATTATCATTTAAATTTGAATGAGGGATTAAACAATTTCCATACAAGCAAAAGCTGAGAGAATTTACCTCCCATAAACAGTCTCTACAGTGTATTTTGGAGGGACTGCTATAGATGAAAGTATTCCTAAGTTTTAATATCTGTCACCAGAGGTAATAAAACCACAGTAAAGTAGAACAGTTAATTACTAAGCAAATGCAAAATTAAATCAACTACCCCCAAAGTCATTCAAGGGATAGACAAATAGTACAGAATATGAAACCTAATATATAAAGAATGGAGAATGAAGGAAAAGGAGGAGAAAAAAAGAACCTTTAGATTGTGTTTGTAATAACATATTTTTTAAGTGAGTTAATTTAGACTCTTGAACCATTGGTAACCACAAATCTAAAGCTGCAATGGCAATAAGTAAATACCTATTGATAATCACAAATGTAAATGGTCTGAATATACCAATCAAAAGACACAGAGTCACTGAATAGATAAAAAAAACAAGACCCATCTATATACTGCCTACAAAAGACTCACTTTAAACCCAAAGATATAAACAGACTAAAAGTGAAGGAATGGAAAAAGATATTTCATACAAATAATAGGGAGAAAAATGCAGGAGTTGCAGTACTTGTATCAGACAAAATAGACTTCAAAACAAAGGAAGTCATAAGAGACAAAGAAGGACATTACATAATGATAAAGGGGTCAATCCAACAGGAAGATATAACCATTATAAATATCTATGTCCTCAACTCAGGAGCAACTTCATATGTGAAACAAATACTAATAGAATTAAAAGGAGAAATAGAATGCAATGAACTCATTCTAGAAAACTTTAACACTCCACTCACTCAAAAGGACAGATCAACCAGACAGAAAATAAGTAAGGAGACAGAGGCACTTTCAAGAATACATCATATACTAGGCCACAAAAAGAGCCTCAGTATATTCAGAAAGATTGAAATTGTACCAACCAGCTTCTCAGACTACAAAGGTATGAAACTAGAAATAAATTACACAAAGAAAACAAAAAAGCCCACAAGCACGTGGGGTCTTAATAACATGCTCCTAAATAATCAATGGATCAATGACCAAATAAAAACAGAGATCAAGCAATATATGAAGACAAATGACACAATAATTCACCACAAAAATCTGTGGGACACAGTGAAGGCCATGCTAAGAGAAAAGTATATTGCAATACAGGCCTACCTCATAAGAAAGGAACAATCCCATATGAACAGTATAAATTAACAATTAATGAAACTAGAAAAACGAACAAATGAGGCCCACAGTCAGTAGAAAGAGGGACATAATAAAGATTAGAGCAGAAATAAATAAAAATGAGAAGAATAAAACAATAGAAAGAATCAATGAAAGCAAGATCTGGTTCATCAAGAAAATAAACAAAATAAATAAACCCCCAGCCAGACTTACTAACAAAAAAAGAGAGTCTACACACATAAAAAGAATCAGAATTGAGAAAGGAAACATCACTAAGGACACCACAGAAATACAAAGAATTATGAGAGAATACTATGAAAAATTATATGCTAACAAACTGGATAACCTAGAAGAAATGGACAAATTTCAAGAAAAATACAACCTTCCAAGGCTGACACAGGAAGAAACAGAAAATCTAAACAGACCAATTATGAGCAATGAAATTGAATTTGTAATAAAAAAAAATACTAAGAACAAAACTCCTAGGCAAGATGGTATCACTGCTGAATTTTATCAAATATTTAGTGAAGACCTAATACACATCCTCCTTAAAGTTTTACAAAAAGTAGAAGAGGAAAGAATACTCCCAAACTCTATGAGGCCAGCATCACTCTAATACCAAAACCAGGCAAAGACATGACTAAAAAAGAAAATTACAGACCAATATCCCTGATGAACATAGATGCAAAAATACTCAACAAAATAATAGCAAAGTGAATTCTAAAATACATCAAAAGATCATCTTTCATGATGAAGTAGGATTTATTCCAGCAATGCAAGGGCAGAACAACATTCAAAAATCCATTAACATCATGCACCACATAAACAAAAAGGAAAAAAATCACATGATCATCTGCATAGGTGTCAAAAAAGCATTCAACAAAATTCAACATCCATTCATGATAAAAATTCTCAACAAAATGGGTATAGATGGCAGTTACCTCAACATAGTAAAGGCCATATATGACAAACATTATACTTAACAGTGAGAAGCTGAAAGCTTTTCCTTTAAGATCAGGAACAAGACAAGGATGCCCACTCTCCCCACTTTTATTCAACATAGTTCTGGACGTCCTAGCCATGGCAATCAGACAACACAAAGAGATAAAGGGCATCCAGATTGTCAAGGTAGAAGTTAAACTGTCCCTGTTTGCAAACGACATAAAAAAACCCTAAAGAATCCACTCCAAAACTGCTAGATCTAATATCTGAATTCAGCAAAGTTGCAGGATAGGAAATTAATACTCAGAAATCGGTGGTATTCCTATACACTAACAATGAACTAACAGGGAGAGAAATCAGGAAAACAATCCTGTTCACAATTGCTTCAGAAAGAATAAAATACCTAGGAATAGAATTCCTAACCAAGGAAGTGAAAGACCTATACTCTGAAAACAACAAGACGCTCATGAGAGAAATTAAAGAAGACAACAATAAATGGAAACACATCCTGTGCTCATGGATAGAAAGAATTAATATTTTTAAAATGGCCATCCTTCCTAAAGCAATCTACAGATTCAATGTAATTCCTATCAAAATACCAACAGCATTCTTCAGTGAACAAGAGCAAATATTTCTAAAATTCATATGGAACCACAAAAGACCTTGAGTAGCCAAAGCAATCCTGAGAAAGAAGAATAAAGCTGGGAGGATTACACTCACCAACTTCTAGCTCTACTACAAAGTTACAGTAATCAAGACAATTTGGTACTGGCACAAGAACAGACCCATAGACCAATGGGACAGACTAGAGAGCCCAGATATAAATCCACCCATATGTGGTTAACTAATATACCATAAAGGAGCCATGGACATACAATGGGGAAATGACAGCCTCTTCAACAACTGGTGTTGGCAAAACTGGACAGCTACATGCAAGAAAATGAAACTGGATTATTGTTTAACCCCATACACAAAAGTAAACTCGAAATGAATGAAAGACCTAAATGTACATCATGAAACTATAAAACTCTTAGAAGACAACATAGGCAAACATTTCCTGAATATAAACATGGGCAACTTCTTCCTGAATGCATCTCCTCAAGCAAGGGAAACAAAAGCAAAAATGAACATATGGGACTACATCAAACTAAAAAGCTTCTGTACAGCAAAGGACACCATCAGCAGAACAAAAAGGCATCCTACAATATGGGAGAATATATTTGTAACTGACTTATCCAACAAGGGGTTAATATCCAGAATATATAAAGAACTTACATGCCTCAACACCCAAAAAGCAAATAACCTGATTAAATGGGCAGAGAATATGAAGAGACAATTCTCCAAAGAAGAAATTCAGATGGTCAACAGACACATGAAAAGACGCTTCACATCACTAATCATCAGGGAAATGCAAATTAAAACCACAATGAGATATCACCTACACCAGTAAGGATGGCCAGCAGCGAAAAGACTAAGAACAACAAATGCTGGCGAGGATGCAGAGAAAGGGGAACCCTCCTACACTGCTGATGGGAATGTAAGATAGTGCAACCATTGTGGAAAGCAATATGGAGGTTCCTCAAAACTGAAAATAGAAATACCATTTGACTGGGAAATCCCATTCCTTGGAATTTACCCAAAGAATACAAGTTCTCAGATTCAAAAAGACTTATGCACCCCTATGTTTATTGCAGCACTATTTACAATAGCCAAAATATGGAAGCAACCTAAGTGTTCATCAGTAGATGAATGGATAAAGAGGTGGTACATACACACAATGAAATACTATTCAGTCATAAGAACAAAATGAATCCTACCATTTCAACAACATGGATGGAGATGGAGGATATTATGGTCAGTGAAATAAGCCAGGTGGAGAAAGACAAGGGCGAAATGATTTCCCTTATTTGTGGAGTATAACAATGAAGCAAAACTGGAGAGACAAAATGGCAGCAGACTCACCAACTCCAAGAAGGGACTAGCAGTTACCAAAGGGGAGGGGTGTGGGAGGGCGGGTGGAGAGGGAGGGAGAAGGGGTTTGAGGGGTATTATGTTTAGTACACATGGTGTGAGGGGTCACGGGGAAAACAGTGTAGCACAGAGAAGGCAAATAGTGAATCTGTGGCATCTTACTACACTGATGGACAGTGACTGCATTGGGGGGGGGGACTTGATAATATGGGTAAATGTAGTAACCACATTGTTTTTTAATGTGAAACCTTCTTAAGAGTGTATATCAATAATACCTTAATAAAAAATTTTTTTTAAAAAAAGAATCTACATTAAAATTGATACGAAATGTTTTATGCATAAAAAATTAACTCCTCGTTCCCAAACTTAATCCGGAAAAAATAATAGTCTTGATATAAATCGCACACCTAGATGAGGTTTGACGCTCTATCTTCATCTGCTCTTTAAGTTTGTCCTTCACCAACTCTTCCCAACTGTTTCTAGAAGTCCTGTGCAGGTATCTGTTGTGAACTCCAAACCTATCTTCTTTATTGCTGCTGTTTGTTTTCACTGGTCTGGTTTCTGTTGTAATTTGTTGTATTGCTTCCAACACGGGAAGCTACAACTATGCCACAAAGCTTCTAACACTCCTGCAGTGCCTGCTCATGTCCCGGAGAAGCTGATGGAGGCAATGTGAAGGTGCTGCTGCTGTGCCAGGGCCTCTCCCCACCTGCCCTTCATTGCCAACTCCTTTGCAAGGAGACACCTTCATGTCCCATGGAAATAGAAGTTTAATTGCTTTTTAAATATTTAACATACATTTTTTGCCACTTGCTTACTGAGAGGCATCCTAGCATGAGTCCCTAGGGACTAAACCATAGAACAATTTGACTAAAAATACTGAGCTGTTTTTTAGAACCATCCTTCTCTACTAACCTGGCCCACTATCCCTCCACATCTTTGGCTCCTCAGTGCTCTCTTTGCCTTCCCACAGAGTGTCTCAGACACTCATACAAATGACCAGAATTGACCTGCCCCACCGGTCCTGCAGGTTTTCCTGGGCATGCCTGAATCCTCGGATAAGCATAGCTTAGGTTCAAGCTACACAATCTCTCATGGTTATAGAGGCCTTAAAAGTAATTCTCTAACAGAAATTTTTATTTCCATGCACTTACTAAAATGAGTTTCATATGAATTTTAACGAGATGTACATTACAACATACTTAACACTGTTTAAATGCAAACAAAACCCATCTGCTTGGGTGTCAAAAGGGACAATAAATGTCTAGCACTGAGAGCTGGAGACTCCAGGCCTACAGGTAGTGAAGGCATTTTGTATCACACTACTGCAGGTCCAGAAGCAAGATTCCCCCACCCCAGCACAAGTTGATGTCCAAATGTTTAAAAAGTGTTCTGACAATCAGAAAACCTCATAGTAACATCCTTTGGAAAGAGTCAAATGAGATTATTAAAAATATGAATATCCTGCTGTGGACGTTACTTAAAATACCACTGCATGAAGCAAAAGAAATTATGAACTGGGTTTTTCTCCTATAAAATAACGACTAAATTTCCTTAGCACCCTTATAACTTGAATACTGTAATAAAAAACAGAGCCATTGGATATAATCTCAAAACATGGTAATAGGAGTTTTGGATAGATAAAACAAAGATTAAATGGTGCCCTAAAATTTAAATGATTGTTCAAAGCTCAGAATCCTCTGCACCAAACACTAAATAATGAACAGACCAAAAAAAAAAAAAAAGAGAGAGAAGGAGTTTTATTCTATTATAACAAAATGCTTCGCTAAGCAAGTACTTTGCTGGTAATTAGGATTTACAAAGGACAAAGTTTGCTTTTATCTTGAACTGTCTATTCCTTGGCCTAATGATTTCTTACAATTTCTCATGTCTCAGTTATCTAGCTGGTGTCACTTTCCTGTCTTGGAGACATGTAATGCTTTGCACATGATAGACGGATTGAGAATTTAGAAATTGTAAAAACTCCTAAGTTACGATTGCAGAAGTCAGGCAGTGCCTGATTAAGTCTCCACACAACATCCCATTAAAATGCCATGAAGACATTATAAAATAAAGGAAGCTCAAAATACTTTTGAACATAAAGATGATGCCTATTCTTGGATATCTTTTATTAATGTACTGAAGGTATTTAAGCCCAAATTTAAACTTAAATAGGAGGGCAGAAAAAAATGAGCAGTCAAACAAAAACATACTCACCTTATTCAGCGTGGGGGCCATAATGGAAGCTGGGGAGGACACTGGGTTTGTGACTCCAGTATCTTCAAAAGTGGGCACTAGCTCCAGCCTGACTCACTTTTACCCAATTCTAGCATATCACAGAAGCCTTAGAACTGTGAAAGGTGGCAGCTTTTGACATTAATGTCCTATTACATTAAATATTTGGTCACTTCTTCTTAAAGTGGAGCTCAGCGAATACAAAGAGAACTTCATAATAATCCCTTCCTGAAAACAATATTTAGACTTTCATGTTACATTCTTGGGTAAGAACATGTAGTTTACCTATTGCTTATAAAATAAACATCAAACTCTTCTTTAGGCTTTCCATAGTCTGGCTCTGTTAAATTTCTCTCAGTTTCTTCTCTTTACTCTGCAACATTGCCATAACTGCAAGAACTGATAATCAGTTCTTGC
This sequence comes from Manis javanica, assembly GCF_040802235.1. Lineage (NCBI taxonomy): Eukaryota > Metazoa > Chordata > Mammalia > Pholidota > Manidae > Manis > Manis javanica. Next base: position 67,774,588 of record NC_133160.1, read on the forward strand.
AAAGGGGAGCTAAAGAAACTGGTATATTTTATTCATTTATAGATCCTTCCTTTTGTATCTCTTTATTCCAACAGCTGAGAAATCCTGAATCAAGAGGAAAAAGTTGCTTCTCCCTACCCGTGTGTAGTCACATGCATCACATATACTTAAGCTTTGAACTGGGATGGACTGGCTGGGATGCCTTCACCATTAGCACATATTATTTTGCAGAGCAATTTGTGTGAAAAGAAAGCTGTGAGATACATAATTAACAGCTTGAATTCAAGGGCTGGGAACTTTGACAGTTACATGAAATTCCTCTTTTTCTACAATTGCTTCCACTTAATGTCATCTGTCTCTAAATCGAGAATTCCCAAACTGGATGCAATCATTGGATCCCACACAAGTATCAGTCATTGTCATCCTTCGAGTATTGCCATAAGGCAATAATAAACTGAAATAAAGATGCAAATGAGTGAAAAATAAGAGATTTAACCAACATCTGCAAGGGAAAAAAAACTAAAGACATGTTAGAGAACAAAATATCTTATTGATTTTCATTAATGTGCCATTCACAAGGCATCAGCTATTCTTTAAAAGTTCATTTTTCCTTCCTTTCCTTAAAATCATTGAACATTTTCTCTTCTCTTGCTGGCACTGTCAATTCTTGCTTACCCAGCACTTAACTTACCAATCTATTTTTAAGGCATATAAAATATAATTTTCATACTTGGATTCCAACCATACTTGTAACTGAACTGTAAAAGCTAAGCTTTCAGATCATCAAATAAATAAATTTCTATGAAACAGACAGCCTCTAGTCAGGCCTGAATCTTTGGTTTCTCCTTGCTTTTGAAAGAGAAATGAAGAAATTATGTTCAGTTATTTTCCCTTTCCAAAAAAAAAAAATCCTAGGATAAGAGAAAATGGAAGGCATTTTAAAGACTGTATTAAAAATTAGCAGTGCACAGCTATGATCTAGCTATGGGGCCTGGCATGCTGTAGCCATGAAAAGAAGCGTAGACCTAGCATGCCCAGACATCAGCTAAAACTGGGAAAAGCCTAAGGCATGGGATTTTAAAGAAATGTGCAAACTATTATTCACTACTATTCCTTTTTTGTATAATTTCATGATCATTTGCATTGATAAAGATGTTGCTTGAGATAAAAAATGATAGTGTTTCCACTGAGGGGGGCTGAGCACCCACTGGGCAGAGCCCCAAAGGGTGATAGGATTTTGGTGACATAATTTCTGTCAAGACTCAGCTCTCCTAGGCTTTAGAGTCCAGGACCATTCTTAATATTGCAGCCAGTAGTGATCGGTCATTCAGGGACTGGATGTTACTAGCCAGATGCAAAAGAAAACAGAATTGCCCAGGGAAAGGAATAACATGACCATCGGCAAATCACTTGCTGGGAGCCTATGGTAGGAAACCAAGTGATAAAGAGGATGTTGTTTTGTTAACATGGAATCAGAAGAGGGAAAATTTATTGGATGACTCCATGGATGGTGTCATCCAGCTCCCTGACTTCGGCTTTATTTTCTCCTTTGGTCTTAAGACTGCTGTACAGAATGGTTAGTAACAGAGAATTCATCAACACACGGGATGGAGTGAGGTCTTGCTTTTCCCGCTTCACACCTGGGAGACTTTACTAGCATGACTGAATTTATTTACCATCATCTATCAAGTGAATAACAGTTTATCTCTCTGAGCTTGAAGGTTCATAAATAGTAGCCCTATGCATCAAAAACATAAGAAGTTTGAGTATTTGTTATAGAAGTCATACACTATTCTTCTCCTTAGGGGAAAGCTTAGCTCTCCTTTTGTCCGATCTAATTCTTCATCTTTGTGCCAGATCTCATGTCTAGTTGACTTCAAAACTTAACCTCCATTGTTTTCTTTTCTTTGGTTTATTCTCTATCCTTTCCCTCTGTACTGGTTATTTCCTTGTATATATAAATTAGTTCAGCTCTCTCAAGCTTAAAAAAAAAAAACAACTTTCTGGTCCTTTTATTGCCCTCCAGCTAGAATCCTCTCTCTGTATCAAACCTCCTAAAAAAAAAAAAAGTCCACGTGTCCTTTTAATAACCTCAGAATTGGGTTCAATTTTAATACCATTCCATAGAAACCACTCTTTCTAAGGTCACCAATACTTTGCTAATTGCCAAATCCGATGTCATTTGTTCATTCTTTGGCTTTGTTCACTGGTGACCGCTCCTACTGTTTCAGCCTCAGCCTCCTTTGGCTTCTCTAAAATGTACTGATAATCAGGCTTAATCAGCCCACTGCTCAGGATGTTTCTATTTGGCTTCATTTCTTCTGCTGCTCTTGAATATTCACCGATCCTCACAATTTTATCTTGGCCCTTTTCTCATGCTACTTCTTTTCCCTGAGCAATCTGATTAATTGCTTTAACTTCAGCTACCAGCTTTTCACTCATGATATGGCCAAATTGTTGTCTCCAGCTCACCTCCTAATCTGCAAGTCTGTTTATTTGTCAGCCTATTTGACATCCCACCAAGTGAGCAATTTAAACTAAACATTACAAATTGAAGTGCATATTTTTCCTCCAAACCTCTCTCTAGTGTTATATACACAGTTTCAGTGAAAGACATTGCCCTTTATTCAATCATCTAAACCATAAGACTAGAAGTCACCTTTACAGCTTCCTTCTCCTTTGCCTCCAACACCCAATTAATTACATATATCTCATTGATAAAGACATGAACATATCTTTAATCAGACCCTCTTGGCCACTCTCACTACTGCCTCTTTAATTCATGTCCTACCACTTTGCATCTGGACTGTTTCAACAACATCCTAAGTGGTATTTTCCTATACGAGAAAAAATTCTACATGAGTATTAAGGGGAAAAAATAGCAATAAATTTTAAAGTGCAGTTAGAGATTAAAATAAAGAAGCATAACCTCAACAACTGAAAACCTTAAAAAGTGTCCAGAAATCTAATTTGCCACTGTTTTGATTGCTGGAGCTTTTTACTGACATCAGGGAATAGAAATAAATTCTAAATTAAACTATCCAGTGCTCTTTTATATTGAGTGGCTCCCATTTACTCATTTGCGTAATAATTTAAGGCGTTTCTGTCATTGAGAGCTCTAGATCAGTGTGAAGTATTAAACAATAGCCTCTAATAGCTTTTCTGTGTCTTAAGCTATCATGAAAGGTTCAAAGTTTTAGGCCTGTCTCCTACTTTCATTTCTTTTCTGCCTCACAAAAAATTGTGTGCCTCCCACTATAGTTTCATTGTAATTTGCAAGGTTAGCAATGAGTTTTCATCATCTGAAGTCTTAGAGTCCATTTGTCTGCAAACTCTAATACATTATATATATCATGTGATCTGCTCCAAATCATTAGTTTATAAGATAATGGTGTATTTCATCTGAGAAATGTTCTATGTTTCAAAAAATGTCTTGTAAGTATGATTATATTACATCTTGCTATCATTTGTATGAAATACAGGGGATTAAAAACTCAGGTATAACCTGTCTCCTGGAAGAGACTGATGAACATGAAAGAAGGAACCAAATATTTATAATCTGAAAGACTGACCTTTTCTCAGATTGAAGTTACTTCACAGGATTAACCTCCCAAAGCATTTTACAAGATTTTTACAGGCTAACATAGACTCTTTGTCCCTATCCCATCCTGAAAGCACTGTCTTTCAGCAGATGGCACCACAATCCCCGGGTTCGTCCACAGCACAAATTAAATGCCTCCTAGCCTGGGAGCAACAAAAATGGAGATGAAGTCATCTGCACCTTTGTTCAGAGGAGATACTTCAGCCTTTGCAGTGTGCATGAGGCCAATCTGCACATTTGTAACCACTCTTTTGTAACTGGATGCTTGTTTGTATGTGTCTGTTGATTTCTCCTGTGATTTAAAAATATTTCTTAGAGCAAAAGAGCAATGCAATCCACTCAAGTGACTGAGACAGGCAGACTGTTTTACTTCCATGCCTGTGCAACAGCACTGGTCATTCAAAAGCACAGAAACACACAAACACACACACACATACACAATAAGGTCCTATTTCTGAGAGCTCATGAACAAATATAAATTGTCAGCAAAATGGAAAAATAGCTATTAAACTTTCTAAAAACATTTGTATATGAATACGTATATAAAAATAGACATGTATAGGTAATTTATGACTTCTGTCTAAAACCACCTTAAGTATTTACACTCATAAGGTATAATTCTATCCATTGAAAGAGGCCCTATGACACCTGCTAAAATGTGAACCAAAGCAGACATGCTCTGGGGCCTACATCATGCCTTCCAGGTGGCATTTGACCTGCCTGGTAGTGGATGCAAAAAAAAGGATCTGTGTCTGAAAAGTCCATCAGATTATAGCTAATACATAAAATAAAAACTTAAAATGTTGAGATTTAACTCTCAGGAACGTTTTTTCAATGATTATACAATTTTTATCTCATAAACCATTATCTAATCCACCTGAATGATTCTGTTGAAATATGAAACAACAACAATAAAAAGGTATGACTCATCTTTATCCAATAAGAACTGTTAGTTTTCATTTTTCCTGGCAGAAATGCCAGCCTGCAGGGTTTAGCAGCACTGTAGTGCCTCTTCCTTCTCAAATACACACTGATTATTAACTTGAGAAACCTAAACATGTAAAATAGACCCCTTTCTTGAGTATCATTTGACAGTTTAATCATGAAAAGCAAAGTTTTTAACACTGGAAGACTCTAGTTCCAAACCTTCAAACTAGTTATTTCCTCTCTTATTAAGCCAACAACTTCTAGAAGCAACTTTAACTACAGAAGGAAGGGAACCTTTATTTGCTGAGTATCTACTGTGCCAGAACTTTGCACATATTGCCCCATTTAATCTTTGTTAATAACTGTGAAAGGTAGGAATTTAATTCCACTTTGTATAGAAATTAAAATCCAGAGAATGGGTCCATGTTATGCCATTAAGAAGCAGTAAACGCAAAATGCCAATTGGGTCTGCCCTGTGCTAAAGCTGGTGTTATTCCTTCTTTACCTGGGTGAAGTAAGCATGGAAGAGCTGCTGAGATTTACAGAACTCTTCTCAAGAGTCCAGTGAGCACCAAATCTGGATGGTTCAGCCTTATCAGTATTATACAGGGGAAGGGGCCTCTCTCCTGGGCACATGTGTGCTAAATCTCTTCCCGAAGCCTGTGTGTTACACAGAGGTCAGTTCAGATGGAGTCCCCAGATGATGGGGAAAGGGACCCTTCACCTCATGGTCCTCCTGTGCTTTTTTATGAACTCTTTCATTTTCTTTTGAACACATCTTCTTTTCTCCTTGATAGCAGTTATTACAAACATCTCACCATATAACCTTCTTTTCTTTTCTTCTTCATAGAAAATAGAGCCTATTGGACAAAAATTCCTTCAACCTCCTTCTCATCCTCCAGCCTTATTCATGTGCAGCTATCACTTCCTGTTTCTCCTATTACACTGTAAAAGTTGCCCGTCTTGCCGCCTACATCTCTGTTGCCCAACTCCTCCTGCTTTCTCTTTGACCACTCTGTACTATGCTCATTTTCTTATCTATGTTCTGGGTTGCCACCCTCTCCCCCACAGCATTTGAACTTTTGTTTTTCTCATAATAAAATAAATAACCAAAGCTATAGCCCCCCTCTAGCTCTTGTCCTAATTTTCTCTTCTATTTTGTAATCAAATATCATGAGTCATCTGCCCTCTCTCTACTTGTTTCCTCTAGTTGAGTCTTCAAACTCTTGAAATCTGATTTCTGGCTACCCTGCTCTATTGAAACTGTTCCTGTTCAGGTCACTGACAAATTTGTTATTGCCAAATCTAAAGAATACGTCTCCATCAGCCATTATTTCCCATTAACTCTAGGCTGTGTCTGATGCTGCTGACCTCTCCCTCCTCTTGCCACATGCCCTTCTCTTGGTTTCCATGACACCATGTGCTCTGGTCCATCCTCCCAGATTTCTGGGGGCTCTTTCTCCTTTGCGTTTAGGTCATGGTCTTCCTCTCCCTCTGATCAGCTACAAGGCACAAGATGGCTATGGAACATAGAGATTTATATAATGCTTGTATTTGGCCTTATGTCTGGGGGGATATATATGATATATGTAAATAGGAGAGAAAGAGAGAGAGAGATGTGAGGGGTTCTTAACAAGAATTAATAAACTGTAAGAAGAAATATAGACGTGGACATCAAAGCTCAATAAACTAAGTATAGAAAAAGCTCCTGAGTTGCTAATTGTTATTCTGCTACAACATGTCCTTCTTTAAGACAAGTTAGCTCATATATGGTTCTTAGGAAAGGAAAAAGCTCTCAGCCTGGCTCCTGAACAAGTAAAAACAGTGTTAGCTATATTATTAAAAAAAAAAAATTAAAAGCAAACTTCTGCCCTGGAGTACTGATTCCAGAGCAGGGCTCCTGGAGCCGGCATGGCTCTCTCTACAGGTTTCTCTTCCCCCAAAGAACACAGACCTTTGCTTGCATCTGTATTGCCTCAGTGGACCCCAAACCCACATTTCTATTTAATTGTTTTTGTTCCTGTTTGATATCCTTAAGGCAGCATCCCTGAGCTAAGTTATTTCATTTTATATCAACTTTTAAATTATTACTTAGGTTATAAAGTTGCATGGGTTTTGAGTAGTCTTTCCCCAAGCACTATTTTTCCCATAAGCCCTGCTATTTTTAGTGTATGACTTTGCAAAACACAAACATATTCAGGAATGCACATTTGCTGACATCCCAAGTAAATATAAATGTAATGGAAATTAAACATGGAATACCTTGTGCTTTATTATTAAATATGTGTTTGGACTCTATGTATGTGTTCCGTAAAAATTTAGAAAGTGTCATACTTTGTTTTCTCAATACCAAGTTTCTTCAAACAAAGACAAGCTCAGATTCTTTATAATCTGTCTGCTAGGCCTGAAGCATGAACAGAAAGTTACTTTTTAGTTATATAAGTTATATGGTGAGTCTGATAAATCTCTTTCTTCTCATAATAAAAGATTGCAGGAAAAGATAAGTGAATTTTAATCAAGGAGGTAGAAAGGAATTCATTTTTGGCTGAATTCCAAGCCAAAGAAGTTTCACTCCCAATTTTTTTTTTAAATGGTAGGACTAAGGGGAAAAAATAGGTTAGGATGGAAATGGATATTTTATTTTAGCCTCACTTCTCCACATAATTTCTATAAACAGACAATCAGTAGTCAGGTTTAACCACTTAGTGCCCAATCATTAAAGTGTGCTCCTGATATGTTCTTTGAAAAAACCCTTCTCATGACCACTTGTCACATTTCGTATTCACTTTTCCTTCCAACTCTCTTGAGAATAGCATGTTTAACATCTAACATCATGTCTCCAGGTTTAGTCTGTCTTGAACATTTTATTTAGACTCCAGACATTATTAATCCAGATGCAAAGTTCTGATTTCCAGAACTTGGTCTTATGAAATGTTGCCAATTGATGAAAGGAGACCATTCTACTGAGATTTTTCTCTCACTTTTTAATGCCCTCAAATTTTTGATTCTGGGATTTGAGAAAGAGAACATCTCTCATTTATTACTCCTCCATGCATTATACTGACTTCTCAAAAGAGAAAATAAATAGGATTTTTTAATGTTAAATATTATTTAAATAAGTCAATCACATTATTTTGAACAAAGGACCCACCTTAACTACAGACAAAGAACTAGCTATATAGCTTTAGTGGCAGTTATATAAAAATGATGACCAATTACAAGAAAATAGGGAGGTAAAATGGTAAAATTCACATGGTCATGGAGAGATGTGGTTAAAGAAGGTCAAACAAGCTAAATAGTTAGATGGTTTGAACTAGACATATTTCACTTGAGAATTCTGCTGATACTTATAAAATTATATGCCTATGTTAATGTAACCAGAGTATTATTTGCAATTGGTTTTAAAAGAGGTAAAAGTGATATTTTAGGGTTGGTGTGTTTTTAAACTATTTTTTCCTTTTTTTCATAAATAAGTTTAGCATATATTTAAGTATAGCCATAATAATCACATTTTCTTAATTAAAACTTGGGAATCACTGCCAAAAAGAAAAAAACTCCCCAAAATAAACAAATAGAAAAAAAAAAGTGCATGTGTGAGAAGTAAGCACAACACTTAAAATAAGTACTTGTCCAGAAAATTCAGCCTCTGTAGTTCACAGAACTCTAACAAGAACCCAGAATTTCAGCAATGTAATGCTAACTTGTAAACAAACAGGATTTAAATGAGTTTTATTTTTTCACATACTGCTGCCACAAACTGGTTCCTGTGTCCCATTGTAGTGCTTTATTTTATGGGGTTGTTTAAGTTTTATGCTTTCCAGCCAGGATTTCCCTAAGAACTTAAATAAACTTATTAAGACAACACACATGAGTGCAAAATTAGCATTTATGCCCTGTGGGTGCTTTGTAATCTGAGTTATTCAGAATTTTGCCAACTACATGTCTTTGACCATATTACTTTCATGGGGCAGTAACTGTCCCGTCATTATCAGGTTACATCTATCTAAAGAAGGAAAAGAGGCTAAGAACTTACAGCAAGGTGAAGTACCAACCAGCAGTAGTAGCCCCCACTGATTTCCAACAAAGGTAGGTCTTATTGATGTGTTAGCTGATACCCTCAAACCTGAAAAACAAAAATGAAAATAAGTTATGAGGAAAGCTGTTTCAGCCACATTGCAGCGATACATTCCTAGACAGCCTGAGCCCTAAGTGCTCAGTCCCAAAAAGAGATCAGCCAGACGTGCCCATGAGGTAACCTGTCTTCTGGAAGAGCATAACAAAGCCCCTAAGATGGCAAAGTTCATGGCCCCTGAGAGGATGAAAATCACACAGTACTGCAAATTACTTCTGTGATTCATCACTGGAGGAATTCAATTTTATAACAGTAATTTGGAAGATGTTGCTAGACCTGATACATAGCTGTCCTTTCAGCTAAACTAAAATCTCTTATAATTTTTTAAAAACATGCTAACCTTCTTAAGCATACAAATCCTAAAACTAGTCTGCATATCTTTAGAGGAGTATGGCTATGAGAGTGGGAGGGATGTGAGATTACGCATGCAAAAGAACCCAGAGGGAAATGATAAAAGACCTTCAGTTCTCTAAGCAACAACACTAAACGGGATTTTTGAAAATCATTACTGCTTTTAAAATTCTCTATTTATTTTCATGTAAAATTTAGCTCATATGGGTCCACTGTAGCAACCACATCACTAGATCACTAGTTCATGGGGAAATTCCAATTGTCCAATTTTCACTGAAGGCCATTTCCTAAGCAAAGATAGCTTCCAGCACTGATGTCTGCCTGAGCCATAATGACATCTTGTCAACAATCTCTGTCTGTCCTGCAATAAAAACAGCTAGCTGTGTTTTCCTCTTAATGTCCCTAATTTACATACAGAGACAATAATTTAAAATACATTTAGGAACTCAGAAATCTACTTGAATCATCAAATTATATTTGGAAGAGCTACCATAGAAATAGCATTTCAAAAGACAAGTTTATTTCCAGAACAAGGCTGTTGTGCTCATATTAATAGAAATATTCAGTATCAAAATAAAATCTTGAAACTGATTTTTAAAAATCAAATTGAGCAAAAATTCTACTGACCTTGATTTTTCCCAGATAAGCCAATATATTAGTTTATCTTCCTATCATATACATCTTGTCCTGACTCTCTCCAAATTCCAAGCTCTACTTGACTAGCCCAGATAGTTTTTACAAAACCCTAACAGATTGCAGCCAAACTGACTGAATTTCTTTTGCTTGTTCCAGGCTACATTGCTCTGATCACTTATTCTTCATTAGAGAAGAATAGATCCATCTTGATTTACTGGCAAGTGTGTACCATTCTGCACAAAGTATTTTGTGATGTGCTGTTATCTAGGAATTCACTATCCAAAATTCCAAATGTCCAGGATGAAACCACCAACCCAAGGACAACCAACTGTCTTTCAGAGAAATGTATCACTTGTAACTTAGAAACATATAATGAGAGCTAGCTACTTAATCTGTCCATACTTCAGTTTTTCCATGTGTAAAATGTAGATAATACTTCATTCATAATGTATTGTGAAGATGAAAATGGGTTAATACACAGGAAGTATGTAGAACATTGCTTATCATACACTAAGAACTTTACTAGTGTCAGTGATGGTATGTCATGATTTTTCTTTCCTATATATACATATACAACAATAATGTTATGGAGCAGTAATAGTAATATGCAGTAGTCCAACAGTATTATGACTCCTTTTGAGTTCTTGGATCCAATTCCAGTGTGTGGGGGGGGGAGGCGGTATTCCCCCCCCACACACCACCAAGCAATCCTCAAACACTAGCATGGCATTGAACTCAACTCGATTCTGATGCTATCTGCCCAGAGACAACACCAGATTCTCAGGTTAAGGGCTCCTTCCTGCAAGTTTGCCCTCCACTCCAGATGCTGGTCTCAAGCCCCAAGCAGTTCCTTGTGTTTCTGACCAACAGGCTACAGATTGGAGGTTCCCGCAACTTCCCCCTTAGGTTCAATTAATTTGCTAGAGTGGCTCACAGAACTCATGTTTATGTTTATCACACTTATGTTTACCATTTTAATAAAGGATACCGTAAAGGATATAACAGCCTGATGAAGAGATACAAAGAGCAAGATCACAAATAAAGGAGCTTCCATCCTGGTGGAGCTTGAGGACTGGCTTGGTGTCACATGGAAGTGTTCTGGTTCTCCAAGCATAGACACTCTCTCTGACCGAGGAGCAGGATCCAAGAGAGCAATAAGCTCTTCTCAGGGGTTGTGTGTGGGCTTCATTGCATAGTCATGATTGACTAAATTAGTGGCCATTGGCTGATTCAATCTCCAGACCCTGCTCTTGGATGGGGGTCCAAAGTCTCTCATTAACATGACAAAACACCCATTTCACCTTTAAGACTCTGCAATGTTTTCAGAAACTGTGGATGAAGACGAACTATGCTTGGGAAATATGTATTTGGTCTTATGAATGACCAAATATGTATTTCTTATGACTCATCATATCCCAGATAGTAATAGTGAAGATGATGACTAATAGATGAGAAAACTGATCCTTACAGAGATATGAGATTGAACCAAACCAAAGTCACACAGCTGAGCCATGGGTCAAATCCCCAACTTTCAGTTGTGCCTCACTGAGATTCTCCCAGGAGAAGGCAGTTACATGATGATTCAGGAGCTATTTGGCATAATGTTCAGATATTCCACTTAGTAGCATGGCAGAGCAGAGCATTAAGGTAGTGAAGTTAAATTTGAATTTGCAGAGTCTGATAATTTGATCACTCCTTTCATGCTTTATTTCATATTATAGAAGACAACAAAATAGAAGCACAGCGGTGGGGCTTCAGAAGCAGACAAGTCAGATAGGGAGTTACAGATAATAACAAGATACGAGGTAAAGGAACAGCAAGATAAAACAAAATTAGTTACACCACAGAGGCACCTTATGTGGGGGAGATGCAAGCATTAAATCTCTCAGAATATTCCAGCAATCTGGGAGAACATTGCTCTCCATTTTCTTCTAGATGCAGCATTCTGTAACTCAATAATGATGACTCATAGTCATTAGGGAAGAAATAAAGTGAATTTAGTATCTTCTGTATAAGAAGGCAAGAAAGTTGTTATGCTTTTCAAATATTCCTCAGTGCTCATATGTTACTTTTATTATCAGCAAAAAAGCACACAAAGAAACAGACAGGAAAGTTTATAAGCTTCTCTCTGGTATTTTTCTGTTCTGTTCTATTTTTGACAATATCTCTGCTTTGCTCTAACTCTATATAATTGAATCTACAGATGTCACTCTCAGTCAGGCTCAATCACTTCCCATTTTCTGAGTCAGTGTTTATCAAGATAGAGTAAAGATGTCAATAATACAGGTTCCTCATCATCATCTATCTCATGGGGCTTAAGTTAATCTCCTTTCATAGGTCAAATGAATTTATTGTCCCAGTTACTCCATTTTCCAGTCTGAAATGCAATAAATGCTCTAGATTAGTGCTCCCAATAGATATCTTAAATGATAAAAATGTTCCCTTGGCCTTTACAATAGTGTAACCAGTAGCCACATGTGGCCATTGAGCACTTGAAATGTGTCTAATGAACCCAAGAATCAGAATCTTTAACTGTATTTCATTTTAATTAATTTAATTTTAAATAGTGATATAAAGCTGGCAGCTACCATTTTAGATAGTGCAGCACTAGAGATTCCCTAAATATAGTTAATATTTCTTAAAATGACCTCCTGTTTAATACCATTGGCTGCACATGTATTTTCTGTGACTGTGTATCACGTGCCCATTAGAAACCTCAAATCTACTATCCCTGAACTGCCATTAAGATGGCAAGACTAGATTATCAGTTAACATATTGATGGACAGGTTGCTGGAAAACACTTGAATCACACAAAAAAGCTCAGCAAAATGTAACATATTTTTGAAACATTTTATCAACTAAATTCTAGATCAAAAACAATAAAATCTCCAGATGCCAGAAATGAAGAAGAAACTCAAAATTGGAGGTATGAATAAGTACTGAGTCTGAATGATTCACTAGGAGAGTTATATTATAGGAGTAGGAGAAATTTCAAAGCTAAAATAAAGAAAAAAAGGCATTCAGGCTGCTACACCATGGAAAGTTATATTAGTATGCTCAGGGTTCCATAAGAAAAAGACTATAGCCTTGGTAGCTTAAACAACAGAAATTTTTTTTCTTGGAGTTCAGGAGGTTGGAAATCTGAAATCAGGGTACCTGCATGGTCAGGTTCTGGTGAGAGCTCTTTTATAAGGACACTAATCTCATCATGAGGTCCCACCCTCATGATCTCATCTAATCCTAATTACCTTCCAAAAGTACCATCTCCAAACATTATATTGTGGGTTAGAGCTTAAAATTACGAATTTTAGGGGAGTACAATTCAGTCTATAGCAGAAGTTATCACTGGAGTCACAACTAAAATAGAGATTAAAATTGTCAGAAAACTGGTTTGTGCTTAAAGGTGTAGGAAAAAAAGCATTCTCTAAGCCTTTTATTGGTTGGAGACCAAATTCATAAACCTATGGTACAATGCAAAAACAGTCACAATTTGTTGCAGCTCTTTCTATTGAGAGGTGGAGTCTATCTAGTTTCTATAAGATAACTTGTATCAATAATAGGACAATAGTAAATGTCATCCATGAAGGGACTCAAAGAATGCTTGTCCATTGGAAATTGCTATCTCTCTTCATGGGGTGATTACCAATCTTGCTAGCAAGTATGAGAGTCCAGGTGGAACAGAGTTCCTCCAATTTGGCTAAACCTTTTCACCAAACAACTAGACACCTGTTGACCTGGGTTCTGACCACAGACACATGAGTGAGCCCAGCTGAGAGCTGCAGAAAAACTTCACAGCTGATCCCTGTCCAAATTGCCAACCTAAAGATTTGTGAGATAAATCTTTATAAATGAATGGTTATTACTGCTTTAAGCCAGTAAGTTTCAGGGTGATTTGTTATGCAGCAAATATAACTGATATACTACCCTTCTTTGGAATTCCTTGTAGGAAGATTGTGGTGAGATATTAATATTAAAATTGATATGTAACAGTGTCAAAATAAAAACCCTCTGTGTGGAAGCTCCACCAGAGTTCTGAGCTTGCAAACACAGAAGACTATCTCTGCTTAAGTAATAGTCAAAAAAAACCACAAAACTCATAACCACTTGATATTAAAACACTGAAAGTCAGCACAAATAACAAATAGGAGAACTGAAGATTATAGAAAATCTTAAGGGGACTATAAAATAAAAATGGATGGATAAAAGAATAAGAACATAAGATACCATCAGGCCCTTTGCAAAAAAGAATATTAGATTTAAAGTAGAACCAAGCATAAATTTAGGAAATTAAAAATATCATTAAAATTAACAAGAAATTTCTAAAAGAGACATCAAGATGGAAGATATGAAATAGAGATCAATGAATATTAAGAATAGAAAAGAGACAATCTAAAATACCATATGGAAGTGAACAAGGATCATTACAGAAAACTTAAGAGCTTAGAATTTTTTCATAAGTGAAGAAAAAATGAAGTGAAAAGAATCACAACAAGTACTGAGCAAAATGACTAAACACTCATCTGCTACTTAGAAAGGGAGGCAAAATTATAGAAAATAAAATATAAGATAAAATGTTAAAATTACCAGGGAGAAAATAAATATTACTTCCCAGGAAGGACAATAAAAACATGCACAGGCTTCTCAACAGCAACAACAGATGCCAAAAGACAATGCAGAACCTATCTACCTAGAATTCCAAACCCACCTCAAATTTCAGACAGAAGAAAGGAAAATAAGGACATTTTAAAATAGATTCTGCAAGAATTAGAAATTAAATGCATGGGAAAAGTAAAGGGGCAAAGGAAAATACATGGAATTAGTAGAAGGAAATAAAAGTAATGAAGACAATCATGGTAAGTAAAAAATAGAAAAGCAGATGACAAAATAAGTCCAAATATCAGTAATCTCAATAAATGTGAATGGGCTAATCTTAGCAATCAGAAGACAGAGACACAAATTGCACTTTTTAAAAATCCATACATATGACGTTTATAAAAACAGAAACCTGAAAGTTACTGCTGAAATGTTAAAAATAGAAATAGAACAGATATAATGGAAAACTGTTAACCAAAGCTTACTTAAAAGCAATATTAATATAAAATAGGATTAAAGGAGGGTATTGCTAAAATCATTAACCCCTTTCTTCTCCCATGTTCAGAACCAATTAAAAAAAGTATATAGAAGTCATTAAGGTAGAGATAAAATTGTCACCTTTATAATTCATAAAGAGAGTTTGAGGAAATAGCTTCTTAAATTTTGCCAAAAAACACTTGCTTTCATTACTTTTAAATCAGAAACAAAGCAAAACAGTACCACCAAAAATCTTCCACTCAGTCACAGGCAAGCCTGGACAAACACTGAGTAGAGCCTGCACTAAGTTTACTACCTCCCAGAGAGAATATCAGTATGCACCCCCCTTTAGTCATCCTGACCAAGGCGCCAGAAGAGGCTGAGTCTGAGTAATTAGCTCCTTCCTCAAATTCACAAGTCTGTTCTTCTTTCCCAGTTTTTGTTTCTATCAGTATGGCAGAATACATATCCACAGAACTCCTCATGGTAAAGAATACTTTACAGTGGATAAAAAAATTAAATTGTATATATGAAAACATGACTGATGATGGGCAAAAGAAATAGCTAGGGTCTAGAAACTAGAAGAAATCTCATACCTGATTGTAAATTGTTATTACTCCCTGTGTATGGCAGAAGCATATAGATATCCTCTCTGGAGGAAAATAATGGATATTTAGACCTGACAGTGTTCCTACAGATTAATTTTCAAATAATGTAACAGAGAAACAAAAATCACAAAACACAGAGAAACAAGCCACCAAGTCATAAAAAAAAAAAACATAGACATTGATAAAATGATTCTAAAGTTTATACAGAGAAGGAAAAGACCCATAATAACACAATATTAAGAGAGAAGAACAAAGTCAGAGGACTGACACTACCTTACTTCAAAACTTACCATAAAGTTACAGTGATCAAGACAACGTAGTCTTGGCAAAAGAATAGACAAATAGATGAATGGAACAGAAAGAGAGCCCAGAAGTTGATCCCCATACATACAGTCAACTGATCTTTGAAAAAGGAGCAAAGTCAGTACAATGGAGCAAAGATAGTCTTTTCAACAAATAGTTTTGGAAAAATTGGACATATATGTGCAAAGGAAAAAAAAATCCTAGACATAGGCTTTCCACGCTTCACAAGAAATTAACTCAAAATGGATCATAGACCTAAATGTAAAACTATAAAACTCCTTGAAGATAACATAAGAGAAATCATAAAATAATTATGTATATATATATATATAGATAGATATAGATATATATCTTCATTCCTTGTGTATGGCAATGAATTTTTAGATACAGCACCAAAGGCAAGTTCCAAAAAAAATTGATAAGCTAGACTTCATTAAAATTAAAAACTTCTGTTGTGCAAAATAAAATGATGAGAAAATGAATAGTCAAGCCACAGACTGGGAAAAAGTATTTGCAAAAGACACATCTGATAAAGAACTATTATCCAAAATACACAAAGAACTCTTAAAACTCAGCAAAAAAACAAGCAACCCAATTTTAAAACGGGCCTAAGAGCTTAAGAAACACTTCACCAAAGAAGACATACAGATAGCAAATTAAGCTTATGAAAAGTCATCAGGGAAATGCAAATTATAAAAACAATAAGAAAGCACACTACACACCTATAAAAATGGTCAGAATCTGAAAACCTGACACCACCAAATGCCGACAAGGATGTGGAGGAGCAGCAATTCTCCTTTGTTGTTGGGGATGCAAAATGGTACAGCCACTTATGAAGATAGTTTGGAGGTTTTAAAAACCTAAACATACTCTTATCTTATAAACCAGCAAGCACACTCTGGTATTTACCCAAGGGAGTTAAAACTTAAATCCACGCAGAAACCTGTACATGGATGTTTATAGCAGCTTCATTCATAGCTGCCAAAACTTGGAAGCAGCCAAGGTGTCTAAGTGAGTGGATAAACTGTGGTCCATCCAGCCAGTGGAATATCATTCAGCATTAAAAAGAAATTAGCTATCGAGTCATGAAAAAACATGGAGGAAACTTAAGTACTTATTACTAAGTGAAAGAGGTCAATCTGAAAAGGTTATATGTTGTATGATTCAAACTATATGACATGCTGACAAAGGCAAAACTGTGGAGACAGTCAAGAGATCAGTGGTTGTCAGGGCCTTGAGGCAGAGAAGATGAGTTGGTGGAGCACAGAGAATTTTTAGGGCCGTGAAACTACTCTGTGATACCATAATGATGGATACATGTCATCATACAGTTCTCTAAACCCACAGAACATATGAGACCAAAAGTGAGCTATAATATACGCTGTGGACTTTAGGTGGTTATGATGTGTCAAGATAAGTTTATCGCTTATAACAACTGTACCACTCTGGTGGGGGATGTTGATAATGCATGTGTGAGGTCAGAGGGTATATGGGAAATCTCTGTATGGTCCTCTTAATTTTGTTGTAAATGGAAACTGCTCTAAAAAGTTAAGTCTTAAAAAAATAACCTGAAAATACTGAAATTTTCAAATATAGAATAACAAATGATAGTTAAGATAGTCAAAGAAATAAAGTAATAGAAGTACTATGGAGAGACAAGAAACAAGGAAAAGGAAAAAGTATTAAATGACCTGGCTGACTTGAAAACACAAATCTGTGTTTCTGGCTTTGCCTTGAGAATGGATACAAAGCTGACAGACAGCAATGGAGCCAAAGCATGCCTGGTCACATAGGCTGTAGCCCAGGGTCGGCTGTGCCCTAGAGCCATGGCTTCAGCTCATCTCTGAAGGTATGCATACACGTATATGATCTGAACTAAAAAATGATGTTATAACAAAGGAAATTAATAAAGAGGAACTGACATGGAGTACTCTATGTGGCTGTCTTCAAAGCTAACCACAACATCAATCCCTCAAAAATCCTCTGTTTAGAAGAAGGAAATGGCTGATATGAGGAATGTGGTTAGAGGATAGAGTTAATATTTTTAAACCATATACTTAAATAATTTTATGAGAAGAAGACAAAACAATTCTAAAAATGAGAGCCAGAGTTTTATGCATTTATGATATTATTACCTGAAAAATCTATTAAATCACTTCTTAGAAATATGTCTGGGTCATTGTTAAAGCAACCTTAATTCTACCCCTACAGGTAGAATTATGTTTCTTAGCATAAATAAATGTCTACTAATATTCTTTCACATAATTATTACTTGATAAAAAGATTTTATAGAACCTCTTAGAGTAAGAGTTAATTCCATTATATAGTTAGTTCTATTACATGAATTAGAAGTCAATTGGGTATTTAAAGATTCAGCACTGACTTGTTTTTATAACTGCAAACAGAATTGGCTTCATTTTTATTTCCATTAGTCAGTAGCACCTGTCTCTGATCTTTTTCTTCTTTAAGTTATAGTATAAATTCTCCAGTCATTCATCCAATTCTCTGTAGCAGATGAGTATGTATCAGTAGTTCTTCACAAACTTAGCACATGGGCTCTCCTACAAGCAGGGGATTCTTATCATATTAATCTGTTTATTTTTTCCAGAATCAAATTCTATGGATCTGATAACAGTCTATAGACCATTGTATATCCATACATTGTAGTCATTACAGATGAACTACATCTATCTTGTACGCATAAAGCAATATGTAAATCTATACACTTAAGCTTAATTTTCTTTTAAAAACTGTCCTAAATTTACTTTGTCTTTATTTATCCACTCACTTTAAAGTCCTATACACTATTCAAAATGTATCAATGTAATGTTTTTAGCATTGCCCCTGATTTTTTAAAATTAAGTAATAAATGATGATCTCTTGATGCATATTTCAAATCACAAAGCCAACCGCCTATCAAAATCCTAGAACTAACTTTCTTCTAAAATAATTTTGCAGATTTGTCATTTATATCAAACAATTTTAATTTAGTTGGCAGCTAAAAGGAGCTATTGTATGAAGAGATTATATTATACAGAGTCAAAGCTGAGAGACACAGAAATGAAATTCAGGGATAGCTTTAGTCAAAAGGAGCTTGTGCTATTGTCTGAATAGTCTGAAATGACTGGGTAAACACCTGTTTTCTTCTCAAAGTAGTGACATAATTAAAATGGGTTAGACTTACAGGAAACAATTTATCTTTTATTTTCTGAGGTCCAGGTAAAATGATAATTACAAATTTGGAGGAAATAATATTAATGTGATCAGAAATGATTGAACTGGTAGTGGTTTACTAAAATCATACATACTAAACACAGAGTTATCATTCAATTTCACACAAAAAATTATGGAAGCTCCCACTTTTCCTGAAACATGTAGTCTTTTTGTTCGACCTTTGGTTTTCCTACAGAGATACAAAAAACATACTTGACTCTATGAGAATAAAAATATATTTATACATTATGGTATTATTAATTTATATTATAAAGAAAATATGAAAGACCTATAAGGTTAAAACAGACAGTTAAATATTTTTTAATGAAATTACTAGCAAGAAAAAATAGAGGACAATTTTTTTCAAAAGAGTAATAGAAAACAGTTCTAGGAGCTGAAGAGAGACACATGTTTTCAAACTGGAAAGTTCCTCAAAATGCTGAGTGAGATAAATTTCAAACACAAGCACATCATTATCTAAAATACATCAATATGTAATTTCAGAACACAAGAATAAGATCCTAAAAACTTATCAGTAATGAAAACAAAATCTTCCTTGTAAAAGAATGGAAACAACACATATCAACTAGCAAAAGAGACTGCTAAATTTTGGCAGAATAAGGGTTTAAAGTTCGAAGAGAAATTACTCACAACTTAAATAATTCCATGACTACCTTGACTCCTGTAATCTACTCTGCAAGAACAGGAGTGAGACTTTGAAAATGAAATCAGACCATGTCATTTTCTGTTCAAAACCTTCCAATAGCTTCTCAACTCACAAAGAACAAAAGCCAGACCTTACCATAGCAAAGAAATAACCTTCAAAATCTGGCCCTTGGCTACTTTTCTACAAGACTATAAGGGCTACTTTCCTTCTCTGGATACCCTGACCTCCTCACTGCTTCTAATTCAAGCCAAGCATGCTCCTGGTTCAGCCCTTGCACTTGGAGTTCCCTCTGCCTTAAAATTCTTCTTCCAAATATCCAAACAAGCAGTTTTCTCATGTCCTTCTTATTTCTGCTCAAGTGTTTCTGGTCTAGAATGCCTTATCTAACTGCACTGTGACAGAATCAGGCCTCTGTCTCATTCTGACCCTCTTACTCTGCTTCCTCACACTTCTCACCACCTGATATATCACTTATTTGTTTATTCTCTCTTTCTGTTTCACAAGAATCTAGAATCACATTAACAAGAAATTTTCCATTTTTATTACTGCTACACCTCCAGCATCTAACTAATATCTGTTGCATACCATGTATTCAATAAACGAATATCACATGAATAATGGATAGGAAGTCTGGTTCATGTCTTTGCACTCTGGGGTCTAGAATTTGGAGTCCCCACCTGAAGGGTCCCCACCAGTAAGATGGCAAACTTCCGGCTTCTTTTCAGGGTCCTCGGTTCCCGCCGGCGCCACCTGAAGCCCAATCACCTCTCGCCACCCCCCCAATCCAAGCACCTAGCCAACAGCCACCAGCCCCGTAGAAGTAACACCACAATCACCCTATGCCCCTTTCTATATAACCCAGCACCCTTCCCTAATAAAGCGGAACTCTCCAGTGAATTGCTGCTATGTGTCGCCCCTTTCCTTTCATTGGTGCCGAAACCCGGGAACTCACCCCGCCTCAGGCCTTCACAGCTGTGGCGGACCCTCAAGCCCCTCCTCCAACAGCCATAAATTGCCGCCTCAAGCCCTTACGGCTGCGGCGGACCCTCAGGCCCCTCCTCTGACAGTCATAAATGCATTCACCGTCCCTTCCATCAGTGCTGAAACTTTTTAAGCAAAATTTCCCCGGGGTGGGCCACTCTTCTCCGAGCTATCGCAGTGCCATTGACCGTGATCGTCCGGCAAGGCCCTGACGCTCGGGTATGAGGAGGGAACTCTCCCCGCCTCAGGCCTTCACGGCTGCGGCAGACTCTCAGGCAACCCCCTCCAACAGCCATAAACGAGGTGACTCCTTTGTAGATGAGAACGCTCCCTTCCCCCCCTTCTGTTCCGTCCGCTGAAAACTCCTAGCGCTAGGTACCTCATGACTATGGCACTCTGCCTACTTAGGGAAGTCTGGGTGACGACACACACTTCCTAAGAAATTCCGACTCGTATACGAGTTTCCGCAGACCACCAAGGATCATCGGGGATGCCCTTTGTCTCCTTGTGGTCTGCTTCCAGTCCGAGGATCTCCGTTTGTCTTCCCCTGTCTGTCTCCTTCTCTGTCCTTTAGCCATGGGAGCCTCCTCATCCCTCCCTGAAAGTTCACCTCTTGAATGCCTGCTTCAGCATCTGGCTACCCTCTCCCTGACGCCTGATATAAAACCAAAACTTCTCTGTAAATATTGCTCCCAAGATTGGCCGACATACCCCCTAGACAATAACAACCAATGGCCCGCAGGGGGAACTCTTAATTCTAACATCACTTGCGATCTTTTTAACTACTGCCAGCACCTGAAAAAATGGAAGGAGATTCCCTATGTGGAAGCTTTCCGCCTCCTCCTCTCCCCACCCCCTCCCAAGTTCTCCTAGCCTGCAAGCCGCTGCCCCCGCAGAAGCCTCCCGTTCACTCCCTTCCCCTTCTTCTCCTACAACAACCCTTCTCCCTTCCTCCCCCACCATCTCCTCCCCCATCTCACCTCCTCCGCCTTCATCCCCTGCAGATTAAGCCTGAGCCTTTCAGCCCCCCCTTTAACTAGGTCCCAGGGGCCTCCTCCGTCTTTGCCCTCATCACCTATTTCTCCCCTGTTAGGGACCGCCTTTGTCTTCTCACATGTTTGTAGGGAGAATGAGAAAGCACCTTCCCGCATGTCTGAATGCAGCATGGGAAAGCACAAGCTAGAGAACAACTGGTGCAGTCCTTGAAAGTTATCTGTCCACAAAAACATATCTTGTCCTCGAAGATGAGCCAAGACTCCTCACTCTGAAAATAGGGAGACCTTGAAGATGTGTAGAAACACCACCCCTGCTTCTAAGTATGCCCTTCCCCCACTTGCCGGTGTAGCAGGAATGGAGAACAAAGAACATTCTGTTAACGTATTCCATAAGCAATTAATTGGAGCTCTGCTGTAGCTCAGTTAGTAGAGCATGGGACTCTTAACCTCAGAGTCATGAGTTCAAGCCCAACTAGAGCAGCAGAGGCAAGCAGCTGGGCTGCTAGCTGGAGACATGTGGGTCCGATTCTATCTTTCTTTATTTTCTTTGCCCCCCTTCTGCACTTCAGGACCTGCTTGAATAGGCGCAGCTAGAACACGTCACTCCCCCACAGACTGAGCCAGAACCCTTCAGTCCCCCTCAGACTTGGTCCCGAGAGCCTCCCAAAATTATCGCCCCCCTCCTAGAGGTAGCAGGATCCAAAGGCATTTAGGAGATTTAGCCCAACTAGAGAAACGCCTAGGTTCCTTTTCCACTGATCCCACGACATACATCAGGGAGTTTCAATAGACCCTCCAGTCTTACAGCCTCATGCATCATGACATTTTCATGCTCCTGGCCAATACTCTCCTCCCTGAAGAGCGTAGACGAGTTTGGTACTTTGCCCAAACGCACGCTACCGAAACCCACAGGACTGACCCCACCTATCCCCCTGGCCCCACTGCTGTCCCGGAAAAAGACCCACACTGAGATTATAACACCGCCATGGGTCTTAGCTCTTGAGATATTTTTGCCTCCTGCTTAATAGCAGGTCTGAAAAAGGCAGCTCGTAAAGTAGTCAATTTTCAAAAGCTCCAAGACATAATTCAAAAGAGAGACGAAACCCCTTCTGAGTTCTTAGACTCACTCAAGCCCTATTACAGTATACCAGCCTGGACCGAGAAACACCTGAAAGAAGACATGTCCTTATGACATACTTCCTAGCTCAAAGCTACCCCGACATAAAAGCTAAACTCAAAAAGTTGGAACAGGGCCCCGCTACCCCACAGACTGAGATCCTAACAGTAGCCTTTAAAGTCTTCCATAACCGGGAGGAGGAGAAAGAACGCCGTAAACAAAAGGCTGATGAGGCCAATTTCCAGATGTTGGCCCAGCTGATAAAACCACAACCTGGGCGCCCCTCTACAAACAAGCCACCCCCCCCAGGAGCTTGTTTCAAGTGTGGAAAAGAGGGACATTGGTCAAGAGTGTGCCCCTCCCCCAGATCTCCTACCACCCCATGCCCCAGATGCCACAAAATGGGCCACTGGGGGTCTGATTGCCCAACCACCCAAAGGGAAGGCTGGACGAACAACCCCCATCCTAAGCCCGCCGTAGTGGGGCTGGCAGAAGAAGACTGACGGGGCCCAGGGGCTTCTCGCCCGGCCATTTCCATCACCAAACAGGAGCCCAGGGTTACTTTAACAGTAGATGGCCGCCCCATCTCCTTCCTCCTAGATACAGGAGCCACCTTCTCAGTCTTGTGAGAATACCGGGGCCCTACCACGCCAACCATTACTCCTATAGTCGGGGTAGGAGGTAAACAGATTTTCCCATTAAAACCCCCCCCCCTTTTATGCACAATCCTAGACAGTCCCATACCTTTCTCCCACTCCTTCCTAGTTATGCCCCAGTGTCCCATCCCTTTACTAGGATGGGACATCCTTTCCCTCCTCCACGTTTCCATAACTATATCCACTCCCACAGCCCCCAGTACTCCCTTTCTGATGGCCCTCATAGACGACAACCCCCCTCTACCCAATGAAAGCTCCGGTTCAACCCTTATACACACTGTAAATCCCAAAGTTTGGGACATTACAAGTCCCTCCGTGGCCCTATGTCCCCTGCCTCTATCAAATTACGTGACCCCTCTCAGTATATCTGTCAGGCCCAACACCCCCTAACCACTTCAGCCCTCATAGGCCTCCAACCCATCATTCAAGATCTCTTAAACAAAAACTACCTCAGACCCACTCACTCCCCATTTAATACCCCCATATTAGCTGTTAAAAAAACCAATGGATCTTTCCGCCTTGTCCAAGACCTTCACCTCATCAACATAGCCGTTGTCCCTATCCATCCCTTAGTTCCAAATCCATACAGCCTTTTATTGCAGATCCCTGCCTCGGCATCCCACTTCTCAGTCCTAGATCTCAAGGACCCATTTTTCTCTCCCTCTAGACCCCTGCTCCCAAGATTTTTTCATCTTCACCTGGACGGACCCATACACAAGACATTCTGAACAACTCACTTGGACAATTTTGCCACAAAGCTTCCGAGATAGTCCCCATATTTTTAGACAGGTCCTAACTCAGGACCTCAAACAGTTTCATCATGATCACTCCAAGTCCACCTTATTATAATACATGGACAATCTTCTACTCTGCAGTCCCTCGTGGGAACAGTCTCAACTTGACACTGCATCTCTACTTAACCTTCTAGCTTCCAGAGGTTACCGAGTATCCCCCGTCAAAGCTCAAATCTCTTCCCCTTCTGTCACTTACCTTGGATTCCTTCTGTCTCAAAAACGAAAGTCCATTACCTTAGACAGAAAACGACTCCTCTCTGACCTGCCCGTTCCCAAAACCAAGACAGAAATCCTTTCCTTTCTACGCCTGGCTGGGTATTTTAGAGCATGGATCCCTAACTTCTCCCTGTTGGCAAGACCCCTATACAACCTCAGCAAGGGCCCCCCTAAAAAACCATTATTCTCCTCACCCCGACACTCCTTCATTAAGCTCCGTCAAGCCCTTATAGAAGCCCCAGCTCTCCATCTTCCTGATTTGTTGAAACCCTTCTCATTATACATTCATGAGAGATCCAGTCAAGCTCTAAGAGTCCTAAGCCAATATTATGGCCCATCCTTTGCCCCAGTAGCTTATCTCTCCAAGCAATTAGACCCCACAGTTCAGGGATGGGCCCCCTGCCTACGAGCATTAGCCGCTAGACAGCTCTTGCAGAAAGAAGCTCATAAACTGACATTCAGGGCACCCCTTACCATTCTGTCCCCACATCACCTAAAAGATCTCTTAACCTACAAAAGTTTACAGACTCTCCCTCCCTCCAGACTCCTCACCTTACTGTCCTCTTTCCTCCAAAATCCCATTAAGCCCCTTTGCCATCCATACCCGAATCATGACTTTTTCCTCCTTTACTGCTCTCTCGCTTTTTTTCCTCATTCCTATTGTCTTCCCAACCACCCCAGCCTCCTTTGTATGACGATTCAAAGTCAGAGAGACTTACACACAGCATCAAACAAAAGTTACTGCCCTCATTGACACATCAGACTGCCCTCTGAAAAGCTGCTCTGAGCCTTTGTACCTCCACTTTCCCACTTTCCTCCCTCCACTGAAGTATTCATTTACAGCTACCTTTATTCTCCCTACCTCTGCTTCCTCTATGACCAAAGACAAGCCTATTGCAGGCGATGGCAAGACACCTACGGGGGATGTCCCTACTGGTCTTGCACCATTCACTACATGGGTGACTTCCAGTACCCACAGTATTACTCCTCCAACCGTTTCATGAAATATCCCAACGGCTCATTCTCCTTATCAATCCCAGATCCCTGGGACTCTCGATGGGCTGCTGGAGTAACTGCCTCAGTTTACTACAGGGGGTCCTTGACCCCCCACGGTACCCTTCATAGCTCTCAAGAGCCCTCTCGCTCCCAGATCTCTCAAGTTGCATCAGGTATCAGACATTCCGAGAAAGTCATTATCCAAACTCTTGATGGTGCCTCTTCATCTTCTTATCCCCGCCCCTCTTCCCATTTCTCCTACTCTTCATTACAGCTCATTCAGGACACCACCATCTTTCTCAACCACACCCTTAACACCGCCAATTGTTTCTTGTGTGCATCACTACAGCGCCCACTGCTGGCCGCCATGCCCCTTAATATTTCCAACTACTACTTCCATGCTGAAAGACAACCCCTCTGCCCCCTGGCAGACATACTCCTATGGGAACCAGAATATGCAGATAATCTCACCATCCACCACTGTGTAGGCCCAACTCCACCTCCCTCCAGTGCACTTCACTGCCTCTCTATCTACACCCCTACCTCCAGCTCTAAGACTTTTACGCAACCGGGACACTTCTTTTGGTGTAATGGCAGTCTTTTCAACTCACTGCCTCTCAACTCCGATACACCCTGCATTCTCGTCACCCTAATCCTACAGCTTACACTTTACAGCATGGCAGAATTTCTTGAGCTCCAACCTCCCTTGCCCTCGCGCACAAAAAGAGCTGCTTTCCTTCCCATCATGGTCAGTAGCTCTTTGATCACCTCAGCCATTGGGGCAGGGTTTTCGGGAGAAGCCTTGGGTCACTCTCTATAGGCAGTTAGAGATCTCAACGCCAAACTTGAGGGAGCCCTGATATCCACTGCCAATTCCCTAGCCTCTCTCCAAAGACAGGTCACTTCACTAGCTAAAGTCACCCTTCAAAACCGGCAGGCCTTAGATCTGCTTACAGCCGAGAAGGGCAGCACCTGCATCTTCCTCTGGGAAGAGTGCTGCTATTACATCAACGAATCCGGCATTGTAGAAACTGACATTACCAAACTCACCGACCTTGCCTCCAGCCTCCACTCTGCTTCCAATTCCAACCCATTCTCTTCAATACTAACAAACCCCCTCCTCACCTAGCTCTGGCCCATTGCAGGCCCCGTAATAATCATTCTTCTCGCCTGTCTCTTCTTACCCTGTATAATAAAGTTCATCAAATCACAAGTTGGAAAAATCTCTAATCAAGCTTTCAACCAGCTTTTACTCAGGAACTACCAGCTTCTGGCCACAGAAGATCCCTCACCCTCACGTGACCTCCTCACCACATGCTGAGATGGACCCCTCTCTCCACTGGAAACTGTTCCTGGAAACAATGGCCGCAGACGCCTGGCTCCTGACACCCATATCCTCTTGGCACCATTGGAATCAACAGGTCCTCAACCTATGTTTACAGGGAACCTTCATTGATTTCCAACCTGAAGCAGTCCACATCTACTCATCCTTACTGTGGGGAGTCCTATCAACCCTTTCCTCCCAATCCTCAAGCCCTCACTTCCTTCTACGCCCCTGTTCAGCAAGAAGCAGTCAGAGAGAAAGCAACGTCCACAAACCCATAGAGGAGAAAGGGGGGAATGAAGGGTCCCCACCAGTAAGATGGCAAACTTCTGGCTTCTTTTCGGGGTCCTCGGTTCCCGCTGGTGCCACCTGAAGCCCAATCACCTCTCTCCCCCCCTCCCCCAATCCCAGCACCTAGCCAACAGCCACCAGCCCCATAGAAGTAACACCACAATCACCCTATGACCCTTCCTATATAACCCAGCACCTTTCCCTAATAAAGCGGAACTCTCCGGTGAATTGCTGCTGTGTGTCGCTCCCTTCCTTTCACCACCCATCCCGGCAGGGGGAGAGTACATGGCGTGTTGTTCACTGGCTTTCAGGATCTTCCACTCATATATCATTGTCCAAAGTAAGTCATATACCATGTACAATTTCAAGTTATTGCAAATCAACCATGTAACCAGAAAAAGAACTGAGACATTAAGGGTGATTCTAATTTTTTCAAAACAGGCCTAAAAAACAATAGTCCAAAGTTACATGGAAGATAGTGGCTTCCAAGAAGAATGCCTGCAAAAGGACATAACATATTTCAAAAAATATATAAATTATTAAGAATCTGGATTATGTTCGGGACATAATGAAAACAGCATATGTCTTTTATACCAGTAAGAAAAAACAAAGGCAATAGAAACTTCAGGGAAAAGTTTAAAAATCAAATAAAATATCCATAGTCAAATATGGATCAAATTAACTATGATTTTGAATTAATTGGTAGAGTATAATAAAGGAAATTATATTTAAACATAATTGTAGAAATATTCTCCATTGAGTAATTCCAAAATTGACACATGAGAACACCTAAGAAGGATATATAATCACAGCTCACTACTTTAGTATACAGTGAACCAAAGTTACATGGTTACAATAATGTGAAGAGAAAAAAAAAACATTTTTAAAAGGTAGCTTAAATTGCTTATTGGTTTTCACCTTTTAAATTGATCCTATAGATTAAGTACATTAGATTAGATTTAGAATATAGAATTGAATATAAATGTTATCAACCTAGAAAAATAAAATTTAATGTAACTTGGATGTAAGGGAAAAAGAATGCCAAAAAAGATGAGTGCCAATATCCTTAATGTGCAGATTAGATATCAAGAGTCATTTCTGATGGAACAGAAATAAATTTTTTAGTAATTATTTGAATTTATAAAAGTAACAATAGAAGAACTATAATAATGAAACAACTATCAAATGTGAAAGGTGTTAGGGAAGATCAAGGTTGGATAAGTAAAGTAAATAAAAAAGATAAAAGCACTAAAAATTTCTCAATTTCATAGAGATCTAGTAAGTGTAAGTGTATTTGAGAGATAATGAAGGAAACTAAAGAAAACTAAATGTTGATGTGTTTAAAAATAGTTGGCCTGAGGAGCAGAAGTAAGAATAAATTGGAAAACAATATTCTTGGTTTCCATTATAAACCCTTCTATAACAAGTATGTGCTTATATTTCTTTCATAGGAAAATACTTGTTTAAAAACAGAAAATGCATATATTAATTGATTGTTCAGCCCTTGTACCCTCTTCCAAGGTGGGATGGTGTGCTGCCTAGGACCGTAAAACTCCAGGGGGAAAATCCCAGGGCAAAATACCTCTAAAGCCAGAATCAGTCAAAGAGAGGAATGAAGTTAAGAAATCCTTTTATTTCTTACAAGCAGTAGTCCCCATCTTGACCCCACTGCAGCAGAAGAGAGCTCCACCCAACCTCTCAGGTCCAGTTAAACCCTCCCACACCCTTGTAATTACCTATTGATATGTAGATAACTATTCTCTCCATCCCTTGGAAACACTTATTGATATGCAGATGCACTAAAGACAGGCTAGAGGTTCTGGAAATATTGCAGTTTTACTCTCAGACAGACACAAGTGGTAGAGTGAGGAAGAAAGAAACCACTAGACCCAAACCATTATTTTAGGTTGGAAAACCTTTGATGAGATCAGTCAGGTGTACTATAAAGACTCTTTGTGGTAAATACAGACTTACCACTTAAATTATGTCAAGTAGTGAGATAATATGTAAATGAATGGAGGCTGGAAACACTGAATGACTAGTGGTTCATCAGGGTGTGATCTTCCCTATCATTTAAAAACCCTTAGGAATTGGTTAATCTGATAAATTAAGAATGAGAACAACACATGAAGGGAACTTTTTGACAAGGTGAACTTCTTTTTTCTTTCTGTCCTAGGAAGCACTAAAAAATTTACTAGAAAGAAAGAAAAAAGAAGAAACTTGGAAAATACAACTCTGCCACTACTGGCATTAAAAGAGAGCATTTAATAGTCACGCAATTCTTTGATCCTTACCAACATCCTAAATTGGACCTAATATCTTGTAAGAAAGTATTCTTAAATAATGGAGCATGGTTGCTGATTGCTGAATATGACAATATTAATGCAATAATTAATTTGTCATTATAAACAACCAGGTGTGACCAAAAATTTTAATAATAATGAGAAGTCTTGCTTAATACTGTCATTTTAATAGAAAAATTAACTCCAGATCTTTAATGACAAATAAAACACTAAATAAAATTATGGTTGCTTTAGGTATTATGAAGTATTATTGAAATGATTTTCTCAATTAGTTATTGTTGCCCAGGTGTAAGTCACCAGGATTTTTTTCTTTTTGATTGTATGTTGGCACTTGGCAGTAATGTTTGAGTTTGAGAATTCTTCTATCAAGTTAGAACATAGGAGTCCCAAATTTATATTTCAATTAAAATGTGTTTTTTTTTTCCAACGATGATGGTTTGGATGATCTTCTGAGGTGTCTTATGCTCTGTGTCCTACTTCTGAGACAGCTTAGAGATCTGTAGTACATACAAAACTATAACAATTCCCCACTGGCAAGTAATTCTCAGAAGAGCAGCA
Organism: Manis javanica; assembly: GCF_040802235.1. NCBI lineage: Eukaryota > Metazoa > Chordata > Mammalia > Pholidota > Manidae > Manis > Manis javanica. The sequence goes on from NC_133160.1 coordinate 67,804,307, forward strand.
GTCTCCGCCCACAACTGACTGCACAAGGAAGCCTCTAGTGTGTAATAGGGGGTGTTGTACCACCTCTTATTAATGCTTATTCCTTTTTTAAGCCACATTTTCTCTGGGGAATACCATTTTATTCAGCAAAGTTAATTGAATGCCTCACTTCAGTGCAATGTAATAATCATGTGGCAGTAAGCAATAAAAGAAAATTGTGTCTTCATCCTTAAGGAGATTGTAAGAGGCATCCGTACAGGATACATGCCATATGATTAAGCCTAAGCCTTAAGAGGATACTGGAGAACTTCAATTAGGACTAGAATTTCCTACATTTGAATTCAAAATAACTTCCTACATCTTCCTACAAATGCTTATAAAAATGTTCAATTATTTTTGTTCCTTCGGGGACTACTGCCTCCAGAGAAGTGCTTCCCAAACTAAACTGTTCATTAAAATCACCTATGGAGGATTTTAAGTTTAAGGATTCCCAGGTCTCACTTTCAAAAATTTTTATTTGATAACTCCCCAGGCAATTCTGATAATTGCCTAGCCTGGGAACAACTGTTGGAGATAATTTGAACATTACTGGGAGAACTGGTTTGACCAGAAATAAAGAGTAACCCTGCAAGGTTCAACATACTCAGTTATGTACAAAGCAGACAAAAGAACCAAATCTTCACATTTACAAATCTATGCATGTCAAAATAGATAAAATTTCTGTACCTCTCTCATTAGTTAACTTGAAGTTTAGTAGCTCTTATTGTAAAAATGAATTTTCCCACTTTGAATATCTTGTTACTTTCTATTGTTTCTTTTTTTCATATTACTGTAGACTTATACAAATTCCCCTCCCCAAGGATTTCCTAAGGACTGACTCTGGAAAATGTTAAACTATATATTATCTGTATTTATAGACACACAAATGTGAAAACATGTATTACCTATGACATACAGTACTAGTGATTATGTATTCCAAATCCATTTCCAGTTAATAATAGGTCCCTAACTCCCAACAACCCAGTACAGATACCGAGAAGGAAGGAAAGGACAGAAGACAAAGTATAGAAAAGGGGAAGGAAAAAAGTGGTACTGCTAAAAAGTCATTATGGGTTTGCTAAAAAAGTAATGAAGCTAATTTATATCCAGAAAGGGAGAGTATTTATTGTTATATACTAAGTATTATCTCTAACTGCAAATAATATGAAATGAAGTTTTCTCCCCAATAACGTGTTCTTCTATGGTGTGTGTGTACACACACACATATATAGCATGCATGTGTGTGCATGTATGTGTGTATATATATACACAGTGTGTATGTGTGTACATGTATGTGTATATAGCATGCATGTGTGCATGTATGTATGTATGTATACATATAGCATGCATGTGTGTGAATGTAAGTATATGTGTGTGTGTATATATACACACATATATGTATATATGCACATAAAGTACATGACCCCACAACCTCTGCATCTATGTGGGTCCAGGATGGATTCTCTTACTTTCAAATCTGCTGCTTTTTTCTGTCTCCCACACAGTCCATTTCTTACATTCAATGTTTACATATTTGCCTTCTTTTTTTATGCCCCTATTTTTTGTAGATTATTTTATGTCATTAATAGTATAATCCTTAGGATGACTTTCAGTTAAATATGCATCTATTAACTTCTGTGGACACCTTTTTTACTAGCAAAATGCTGGCTGATATACTAGCTAATCCAAAAGCAATTTGTTCTCTAATCTATATTTTTGCTTTTTGTACTTCTGTTTCGTGACATAATTGACTTTCCTTTCGGAAGCAAGAGCTAAAATTCATGACTGAGTTCCAAGCTGAAAAAGACCTTTCCTACCTCTGAGTGAGTTTAAATATCAAGTCAGTGCTGTACCTTGTCTCACACTGCTAAGCTCCCTGAGGTGCCCACACTTGCCAGCTCAGGGATTGCTCTGCTTTCATGTTGTCAAGCCCAGTCTGAGAAAGCTATTGCAAATTCAGCACAAGGAGAAAGTAGAGAGAAAGAAGAAACTCTAAATGAGAGTACGTATACTAAAAAATATATAAAAGGTGAGATGAGTATATGAAAATATTTTGAACTTGAGATCTTTTATGCATATTTAATGAAATTGGGGGAAAAAAGCCATTCCCTCCCTGTATTGCTTTTTGTATTTACGTGTGCTCTACCCAGTGAGACTTACCAAAACTCCTATTTTTAGCGGCTTTTTATTCCTGCTATACCTCATTAAAATTGAATCATTATTAAGCACAGAGCATATTTCTGGTAAAAACATTTGTCTTTCTTCCATCTGTTGGCGTAGACAGTCCTTTTAAGCCAACCCTTCTTGGAGCACGCACACATGCCTGACTGACCCTCACAACTGCAGAGCTGCGCTCTGCGCTGCAACCAGCCTCGTTTAAGGGCAGTGACTCACACTAGTTGCTTCCCTAGTTCCAGCCTGGCTTCTGCAAAAGGAGGGTGTGATTACAGTAGGAAGTGTCACATGGTGTAATTCAATCAGAATTTGGCAAGTCTCCGTCCCCTGCTGGCAGTCAGTTCATGGACTCCCTGTCAGCCTTCTGGACCCCTTACTCCACTCGGGCCAAGAGTGTTTATAGTCACTCTTGAGATATACTTGGCAGCTGCAGAGCCTAGCACCAAGCTGTGAAATGTGCATGGCCAGCAGCAACTGTGCCTGTTTGGCTTTGGAGTGGACATTTTTCCCTCGGGTTTTTCCCTTGCTCTGTAAGCGCTTTTATTTTATTTTGTATGTCAGAGAGAGGAAGACAGATTAGAGAGAAGGGAACAAGGGAGGTGCTCCATCTGCTACACTCATGAGCTCAGAGGTAGCATTAGATGAAAATGTATTACTTTCTCCATCAACTGTGTTGGGTCATAACATTTTTTGATAAGTGATTATATTCCTTTACATTCACTCTCCTAACACCCACCCCCCATTGCTCTTTCTTTGTTAGGCTCCTCAATATATGGGTGTTTACTAGTTGTTTATTTTGCTTTAGTGTTTTGCAAACTTTACACACATATTCACCCTGTTACTTCTAGATTAAAACACAACAAAAAAATCTTGCTAATTTTTAAAGATATGTCTACTACTTATCCATGTAGCAGAGTTGAGTCGTACCCCATCCACTTTATCAGTATTCCCATATGTCTCCCTCTAAGAAACAACTGGAGCACCAGGACATAGGAGACACAAGAATAATCAGAGGACATCCCCACCTCTTCTACTTTACTTCTCTCAACCACTCATCAACATTCACTTCCATCTCTGCTACTCAGCTCTCCATTATTATTCTCTGACATGCTGCTAATACATTTCAATTTTGACCTCCCTAATTCAGATCGAAGTCCAACATCTAAGTTACTTCTATCACATTTGCCCTTTATTATGTCTGTCCATAATAATAGCCTATTCATTCTCAGTGACAGCTGGTAGTCCAATAAAATCTTCCCTGAATGTTCTTCATTATATAATACCAATAATCCCCAAGCATTGGGTTATTAATTTATTGACTAATTATCCAAAAGCATTTTTAACTTTACTTTTGATCAGAGGTAGGATTTATAATGGAAAGAATTAGGTTCTGAGATCAGTGATTCTGCTGCTAATTAATAGCGTGCAGATACACCCATAAGTCTCTTATCTGTTCTCAAACTCCTGCTCAGCTGTGTTTCTTAGATAGCTACTATTTCTTGGTGGAGACGAGAAGACAGGGGGAGGTTGTAAGTCCTATGAAATTCTATGCAGCATTTACTACTCCCAGTTATTCCAGCCCTACAGTCTTAACCATTGGTGAAGGCTGGATCGCTTTGGGACAATCCATGATGCCTAACTGGATTATACGTGTGGTTCTCTTGAACTTGCATTCTTGCTGCACCTTTGTGCACCTGCTTACCTTTTGTCATGGTACTATTTGTGCTGTAACAATGTCTGGGCTTACATTTCCCTTCCTTCCCACCAGTGGCCTGATCTACACATAGAAGAGGAACTAAAAGGAACCCAATTACGGTGATGGAAGTATCCTGCTGTGTGAGCATAAATTAGGAACTCTTCAACAGACATAAAATGCCAAAATGATAATATGCTTCACAGAGATCCTCTTTAAAGCAATTTCGTTTGAATGGCAAAACCATCCTAATTAAAACAGGCCCAAATAAATCAAGCTAGACAGCACCTTTAGATTTGGCCTTTTGAAATAAAGCATTTGTATGCTGCCTGAAAAAGTGGAATTTTATGCTAGCAGAGAAAACACAGCATTCCTCTCTTACTCACTATAAATAGATAGACATATACTGTGTCGAGGAGTCAACAGTCATTCTTGAAAAATTATTTCAGATATGAAAGTCTGAACACTTGTATTTATACATATAATTTCTATGATCAGCATACTGAATAATATATAATAAAATGAAGAAAAATAATTAATATTTATGAAGCATTTCCTATGTGTTAGTTAAGCCTTAAGTATTTTGCATGTGTTAAATAATTATTATTTCCATTTGAAGACACTATGACACAGAAAAATCAATTTACCCAAAGTGACACAATTAATAAACAAGAAACCTTGATTTTTAATCCAAGGGTTCAGCTCTAGAGTCCATGCTCCTCCATGCTATATTGTGTGAAATACTAAAGACTGAAGTTGCATTCCTTGTTCTGGAAAAATTGTATCTCTTAAACAAAGCTGCACTTGAACTCCAGGTGCACCAGTTTCACGTCTACAGTGCAGTGATAACAGTGACAGTGTTTATCCCAAGAACTTCCCTGTGTGTTAAGTGATGAAATGTATGAAAAGCTTCCTAAATTCTGACTGCCAGTTAGATGAACTTAATAAGTGATGTACTTTGCCTATTTTTCTATCATATAATCTTCTGGGACAAGAATAAACAAACTGAGAAGAAACAGAAGCAGTCCTTAAATTATTCCTCCCCAAATCTTCCTAGGATCCAAGAAGTGTAGATAAGTAACTTGCTCCAAAACTGACCATAAATACATAGACTGCAGCTGGCAAACTCTCCCAGTGCCAAGCTTCTTTGAACATTGTCTCTTGTAATCCTTGTCCTCTGGATGACCTGGTATTGTGCATATGTGAACACTCTGCCTTAAGAAAAATTATCTGTAGAAATTGCATTCCTGGTGCTCTTGACTCCCTCCATCAACATGTTTTTGATTCTGTATACTTAAAGGATAAAAAGAAAGGTGTTTAAGGCAAAGTGATTTTGTGGGACAGAAATAATGAGAAAAGGAAAAAAAAAATTCTTTGGAAAGTTTAATGTTAGCATGTTGGCCAACTAGTGTGTGTTTCATGCTATTTCTTATTCTGAAATGAAATCACTTTTACTAGTGACTGCAGAAAGAGGTAATGATAATGTCATTGGCTTTGGCATTTTGATGGGCCTACTCCATTCTTTGTTGAGCAATGGCATCTTCATCATCAAAAACAAGGTAAAAGGATTTGTCTGTTTTCTATACAATCTCATCATACATCATCTTCTTTTGCTTTTCTCAAAAAGCAGATTTTTCATCCTTACAAATGGCTTAACATTCTGTAATAAAATTATTTCTTCAGAAATAACTTTGTTTCTTAGCAGACTGTAGAACTATATCATAATGTGTATCAATTAGTCACACTGTACTGAAGTATATAGCTATGGGTAGACAGCTTATCAACAAAATATGTTTAATATAATAAAGAAAAGCAAATTTGGGATATATTGTATGGAACTGTATGTTATAAGAATTTTGCAGGTAATATATTCAAAAGGATTAAACTTCTAATTCATAGGAGTGTTTCTATCAGGAGGTTGTAGTGTAGCAAGAATCAGAAACTGATGGCAGTAAGGCAGGTAGACAGATGATTCCTGTGTGGAAGGACAAGGCATTTGCCTTGACAGCATAATTGATGGGAAGTTAATCGTGACTGAGATTTACTAAGATGCAGATTATAGCTAATATGTCATAAGGAAATTTGGAGATTTAAAGGACAAGCCCCTCAAAAAGCTGCTTATTGAAAAATGTGAAATACATGAGTGCAGGTTTTGGAGTGATTTAAAAAGATCTGCAACATAATAGCAACTGGAGCATAAGGTCACTGGTGATATGTATTAGCCTACTTCTAACACCCACTGGAGTACTGCATGGCTCAAAGCTCATGGACTGCATTCCTTTTATTTGATTATTTGTTGACCTTTGTTAACAAATCCCTTATAATTGAAAGGGGAGAAATAACTTTTTCCTTAAAAATTTAGAAGAAACCTTATTTTCCCTTCTGCTGCCTATGATAAAAAAAGACCTTATAATACAAATTGTGAAGAGGGTTGTGTCTGTTAGAAGCACCTATATAGCGAAATGTTGATGTTCTACTTGCTCATAGAGTCTTACAGGTCAGAGACGTAAACTGAGGTGGAGCTCCTAAAATTGGACACTATGCCTGATAAGTCTGTCCACAGAGACACCATCCATGTGGCAAGTACTCTTTATAAATAGAGAGTATATCTTATAAGGTATCAATTGATAAGTCTATTTAAAACTTAATTTTAAAACTTTCAAATAAAAAATTAACTATACATGGCTGTGCAGAATCCAAAAAACTAATAGAAAACAAAGCATTAGTGACTAGAGATCAAGATTTGATGGCTATTTCTTACCTCTCTAGGATTTTCTTTTTGGGCCCTATTAGAACTTGTCCTTAATGCCCTGCCAATCAAAATCAATCATTACCAATATAAACATTTTTCTCTCTATAGTTGCATAGTGGCTCCGAACTGAAAGAAATATGTGTGTGTGTGTGTGTGTATATATATATATATACACACACACACACACACACACACATACATATAAATTAATCATCTGCATATAGAAACTTTTCCTAAATCTTTCCTACTTTTCTTAAAATAATGATATCTAAATAGAAGTATAAAGAATGTCAAAACTTCTCAGGCATCTTGTGTCAGAATTTGACATACAAAAACAGTTAAAAACAATGGACAATGAATCCTTAGAAGAAGAAAACTGAAAAATTCATTTAGGCCAAAAATACCGTTTATGATGAAAGAGTCACTAAAGAGGAAAACAAAGAGGGTCCTTCTGATTCATATTTCTTAGCTCTTTTTCATAATGCATACTTTCCTTGGAAATCAGCTATGGATGTTATTTTTCTAACGTATTTCAGAATGTTTTTTTATCAAATGCTCACTGGGTTATTTTCCCCACATGGGGACAGATAATTCCCATATGTACAGAAAAGTGTGTGTATGTGGGCCTCTGTGTGTCCTTGTGAGGAATAAGAGGAAGGTGGGAAGGCTAGGTCCAACAGGGCCTCACTCAATACTTTGGGGACTAGCCAGTTAGTTATCATTTGGGAGATAGTTGCTTCCTCTGGACCCACATGGCCAAAATTTGCCATTTGGAGAATTGTTTTCATCTACAAAATAAATGAAACATTTTTAGAATGAGTAATAGCATTAATAAGATTGTCATCTGTTGTAATAATTACCTATTATTTAAGAGAAGTTTTGCCGTAGCTTCAAATGGTAGACTCAATGTGTGCCTGTAGTTTAGATAACAGAGGTGATAGAATAAATGTACACAGAAAGAATTTTTTTTTTAATCCGTAGAAGGCATTTTTAAGTGACTAATTAAGAGGTGCACTTCTACTTGGCAGTTAAAAGTCATGGATATTACACATAGCACTGCCTTTATGCTGATCCAAGGAGGACCAGACTCTTAGTTCATTAGGCAGTACCAAGGATTAGATAGGGCTTTTCAAATGAAACCCAAACCCTTCACAAAACATTCTTGGTTTCAGATATCACTAGAAACCACCACACTGTAGGAAGGGTCACCGAGAGGTTTCTTGAGGTTCACAGACCTCAAACTCAAAATGATTTTTTTTTCCAAGGACAAATGCCAAGTTTTTAGCTAGCCCTAGTTAGGTTTCATGCAAACTTTACTGGCATGCCAAAGCTGGACCAATTAATAGTTCTGAGGAAACCCTGGAAAAAATTTAGAAATTTCAGTGAAGTCCTGCTATTCTTCAGGTCTCAAATTGTAAATATTATATAGATGGCTCAGTTTATTATAGTGACTAAAAAGCTCCAATAAGAAGTTTGCCTTTTTTTTATGTTATGTGTAGTTGGCAACATCTTTGTCAAATTCTCAAAAGATCACTGAACATGATTTTCCCAAAAAATATGTGTTGATATATAAACCAGTCAAATATAGCACATTCTCATTTACTGCTCCAAAACGTATCTCTCCCCTTGTACAATATAGAGCCTCTGGTCAGAGAGAATGGAGGAGCCCTCAGTCCCAGTGGGACTCGGGCAGTCTCCACAAATTTAGACAAATTTATTTGATGGAAATCACTAAGCAGACGAAGGGCCTGGGGCTATGAGAATCCACCTGCAAGCCCTTTATCTTCAAAATGCTATAATTTTCCATCAGGAGCCAATCACCAGTCTTTAAAGGTCTGATGAAATTCTTGATAAAGAAAATAGAGATTTAGCTTATGTTAAAGGATACAACCAGATTTTTAAAAATAACCATAAAGAACAACTTTTCCAAATGAATGCATTCGTGATGCTTTTTGGATTACCCAATCCACTTCATAAATGTTTTCAAGAAAGATGTCATGTGTAACACTTCCCAAGTGTCTTATCCTTTGTCTTTTTAAATTCAGAGTAAAAGTTAATGTGGCATAATAAAATGAATATTAAGATGAAAAATGAGCATTTTAGAAGTTCATGGCCATAACTCAATCACTTGGTAAATTTATACTTTTTTGTTCTGTTAAACATTTATACACTTATCATGTATTTTTGTAGTGTAATCATAAGGCCCTTTTAATTTTGCATGAGTTCAGATTATGTTTTCAGAAGACACTTTCTTCTACTTGAGAAATCATTTTTTTAGTCCCTATATATTATTCCAAAGCTAATAAAAATATGTTTTTCATTTACCACAAGTATAATGATTATTTGGAACTGTTTATATTGGATTTAATTTTAATTTGATATAGAGTCATACAAATGTCAGATTATAAAATATAGTATATTAGAACCCAGGGACCTCTGCAATTAAAGAGTTCTATTTGAACCACTTTTAGAGATGGAGCATAGAAGACTTTTGTGCCTACTGGAATTGGGTTCTACTGACATTTCGCACCATACCAATCATGTTTATTCCTTATCAGTAGCAAAATGCAAAGGGCAAGAATTACATCACAGATGTGGCTTAGTAACTAACTTTTGATGTGAATGATCTTATGATATATATACCCTTGCATACATATGTATTCCAATTTATAGAAAAAATGTTTATATTTTTATACATTTATATAATTTATATGTATTTTTATACTTTTCCCTTTCACATTTCTACAAAAAGCAGAAATATCTTTCTCTAGTAAAACAGAACAAAAATTAAATTCTAAATTTATATCTACTCTTTAATGAATAGCCTCTGTATTTTAATTGCTAGATCTGAATTTCCATAAGTAGTGCACACAGGGGAGAAAAAACAAATTTTGTCCTACTCTATATGTTCTATTCTGTTTAAGAGGTGGCATAATACTATTAATAACTACATACCATGTCTGACCAAGTAGCTATTAATTTCAATACTCTGCATCTCATTTGCAGCAAGAGAATCACAGAAGAATAAAATAAAAGCTCTATAAACTGCTGTAAAGATGTACCAAAGGGTAAACTGTTCTAAGATACAGATATTGATTGCCTAAGTGCTCTGTCAGAGGTAAAGTTTCAGCTGAAATGGGTTGTCAGCAGGAATGGGTATGAAATGATACAGAAAAATGCAGCCCTCACATCCACATGCCCCAGTGAGATCAAGTAAGAAAAATGGTGTGTTTTTACTCCAAGGCAAACTAGCTCATTTAAATTTCTTGTAATTGCAAAGGCTTTTAAAAAGTCGGTGTAGTTGCACTATTGAGCACTATTTTTCACTCACCTCAACTTTATCAAGTAGATATTGGTTAGAACATATTATGATTTTTCTCAAAATTTGCCTATCCAAAATAATCAATTTGGGATTATCAACAGGAATTAAGCCATTTTATAGAACATTTCTTTGGCATAATTTTACCCTGTCCAAAAGATGACATGCAGGTGTAAAATGGGGAATAGGATAATAAGAGAGAGGAGAAAAAAGCAGCAGCAGTGGTTGAATGACAATAGGCATCTGTGCTCCTTGTCTCCATTCCTTTAGAAGAGTCAGTGTAGGAAACTTTAGTGTTGCCACCTCCTTACCTGTGGGGCCCATTTGATAGCTCAGAGACTGTGAATGGCCTCCGACCTCCTGCACGCCTAATCCACTGGTCTCAATGACACGTGGCCCTAGCATTATAGAATGATTCTTTATTAATAGGCCTAATTCTTTGCTACTTTTTGAAATGCAAATTACTGTAAAAAGGAAAAATATTAAACCGTATGAGTAATTCGGAGGTTAGTGTTCATGACCCTCTCCCAGGAGCCAGATGTGAAGCCTCTGTTCAGCATGTCAGTCAGGGACCCTCCTCTGTCATCCTCATTAGGAGGCACCAAAAAGATGCAGTCCCTGCTGACTTGATCCAATCTAGGTTTTAGCAGTGATCATAAAGTTGGCAGTATCCACCTACCTTTAGGATTACCCATACAAAAGTCCTGGTTATGATCTTCAGATTAGAGATTTATAATCACCCGTCAAAATGAATGTCTTTGAACAAATGTCATATGATGGATAAATTAAGGATTTAATGAACAGCTAAATATATACATTTTCTAACAAATGTGAACTAACTTTTGAATAATAGGGACTTTACGATAATATCCTAAGAAAGATGAAATGCAAAAACAGAAACAAATACTGCTTTCCCAGTGCAGGCAGCATTTATATTTCTTCTTGTATAAAATTCATATTGGTATCATTTGCCCATTTTCTGAGGAGGAGTCATATTAATTTACTATCTCTTATAGAAGTATCTGGATATATACAGTATTTCTTAAATTCTTCCTCAAAGTTGTAAAAGCTTGAATAATATAAGAAAACAAAAATAGCAATATGCTGCTCAATCACAACTATTCCTTGAACTACATTGGTATAAAACAATTTCTAGAAAATACTTTGGAGGTTACTTGTATGTGAATATCCTCCTTCATAATCAGGCAAGCCTTTTGGTTTTCCTGTTATAATTTTGTTGTATTTTAATGGAATGTGGCCTCTGCAGAATATTTTATATGCAGTCTATTTTGACTTTCAGGACAAAAAAAATAATCAAAAACATTTAAAATATTCAATAATTCAAACTGAAATAACCAAATTTAAATCTCTGCATTTTCTGTAAGCTCTTATGAAACTAATAATTATAAGTAATGGTTCATACTAAAAAATGCAGTTAATGCATATTCAAAATTAATTTCATTTTTCAAAAGAAAGCTTGACCTCTTTAGTTGAACATCTGTTGTTTCACCTGTTTTTGTACATCTTGTATCTAGTCTGCTATAAATTAGACAGCATGTCAACCATAAATCCAAAGGTAATTGTAAGGTTAAATTTATATGCATTTCATTAAGATTTCTATCATTGAACAAGTATACAAAATATAGACTATACTTTGAACTGTTGTAAAAATACTAATTCTGGCACAATTGAGAACATATTTTCTAGCAAAAATTGTAATTATGCACTCTTCATTGCACAGTGAATGCTCTGGTTCTGAACATTATATTTATTTTTTTTAATTAATACTATTAAAAATCTCTATAAGGTAAAAATATTCTCAGTTCTAACATTTAATGTCTATTTGGTTGCAAATATATATGATTGATGTCATACTTTACATTTTATATCATTAAATATTTGGACATTTGCGACAAATACAAAATGTTTAGTAAAGCGAAATGTGCCTCAGTTGCCCATATGCATCTGTTTTGAATAGTAGACCCATTCATGAGTCTCCACAAACATTATTTAGAATATGAAGAGAAGCAATAACATAGATGCTCAGCAGCACTGAGAAAAATACATGCAAAAAACCCAAACAAAACAAAATTATACTAGTATAGTCTTTGATAGGCCAGATTTGTCCGCTTAATTGATTTATATTTATTCTTACTTAAGTTATTTTGGTTATATTGCTCAAATACTCTCTGATCTCCAGAGTAGTGTCCTTTTCAGAACTGGAATTAACACAATCTGAAAGCTTTCATCATATTCAGACAAGGTCACCTTGGTTTTAAAGGCATAAATCAAGAGATTCAGAGAGTGTTACCATGGAGCTCAGAGAGGTCTTCTCACCAGGTCTAAGGGCAGTAATGAATCCAAGAAGGATTAACTTCCTGGAAATCTTGATATTTAAGCACCCAGGCCTAATGGAGTAGCCACATTAGCATTTCTTAGTTAAGATTGTGTCCAGCGCTGATGTAACTGGAACTCTGAGAAGCTGCAACTTATAAAATAAGTGTTTATTTCCCCACACAAATGGAAATTTTAGAAGAACATTCAACAGCTGAAGGATTTTATCAAGAACCACATCCCCTTTATCTTTCTACGTTTCCATTCTTATGTGTGTGTGACTCTTCTTCCTCTTGATTGCTGGATGGAAGCTGATAAGCCTCCAAGTATTGCATTACTATTCTAGGCAGTAAGAATAAAAGCGTTGAGGAGGAAGAGGCAGCACATATATGAGAACAGAAACACTATCCTAGACCTCCACAATACACATCTTACCTGCTAATACTGTGTCACGTGCACGGGAAGACGGAAAATAGTTCTCAGCAGGACACATTCACCTTGAAAAATGAATGTGATTCTATTTGTAAAAAAGAGAAGGAAGAATGGATATTGATTAGGCAACTAGCAGTATCTGCTTCCTGGTCATACTATAAGAAACACAACGCTTTCCCAGGACACCCTAGTGCTTCCATGTTGAATCACGCTTTGACATTTACACATCAAAACTATTAGATAGGAGTTTCTTTTTTTCACTTTTTGATGTGGCTATTGTTTGATTTCTAATTAAAACAGTTTTTTGCTATAGAATTCTGACATTTTAATAACAAAAGTAGAAAACACAAAGAAGTGAAAAAGAAAACTAAAAACATTTAAATATCTACATATCACACTGTTATTTTGCCAGACATTAAAATGCACAGACAAAGGAATAAAAATATATGGCTATATCACCAAAACAAATTATTTTATTCAGTGACAATCAGGGAAATACTTTCATATAGTCAAGAAGATTAAAAATAATATTTCTTATGCATTTAATTATTTTAATAATTTTACTTGGGAAGGTATGAAATATCCCCAGTTAATAACATAAAAATACAATGAACAAAAATAAAGTAAGTAGCTTTCAATACACTATCATCTATTTGGATATATGATTCTCCCTAAAAATAGCCTTAGTTTTATTAATGTAAAATGTATATGCTATTATAAAATATTATTTTAAAAAACATAGTATAAAGGAGGTTTAAAGACAAATGAAACTCTTCAACAATTACATCACTCAAAAAAAAATTACAGGCACAGATAACAGAGACTTTTTTAAGTCAATCTTTCATTGAGAAATGGTTTTTAAAACTGTGAATCCTAACAATAAAAAGTTCCAATATGTCTTATAGCCAAGATTAATCTTTTTAATTAAAACAGAGTATGTTTCATAAAATCTTTCCTTTCTTCTTCAAAAAAGAATTTTTCTTTTATCAGTCTTACTTTCTCATTGAACCTATAATTAGTTCTTTCATACTCTCAAACTCCTTAAATTCTCTTCCATATTGTTTTGGTAGATAAGAGACCTGCCTTGAAAGCATTTAATGGCCAATGCAAAAACCCCTTTTTGAAAAGAGAGCATCACTCAATTTAATGCCTCTCATCACTATATATCTTTAACCATTCTAAGAAGAGTCTGAACACTATAATTTACAACCTCTTTCACTTTCCAAAGATAATACAGTCTAGGTCCTATCAAGGTTCTCTTAATAGGAATTATATGATCAATGAATTCTCATATTATGTTGCCAGTATATTGCTGATTGTATTTGGAGGTACACTTTTGCATTTTAGTAAGAAACCAATCAGCTCCTCATTCTGCCAAATTCTCTTCTTTGTACAATTATCCCAGAAGCATATTTAGAATGTTCAGGCTTTGGAGATATTAGAAGTAGAATCTCACTTACTCTTATCCCTCTATTTCCCTCCTTTCAGTGACAAAGAAGGAAGATCGTGAACCATTTTCCCATTAAGAGAATGGCAAAATGTTATTAAATCCCTAAGGAATTAGAAGTATGTCACTAGAGACAGTAGAGACCTTGAGATAAGACTACCTTTGGTTTTTAGATTGCATAAAAGTGTTGTAAAACATGCATTCCTCAGGATGTAGAAAGGCAAATAAAATTAGCAGAGTCTATTAAAAGGGAAGATTTCTTGAAGTAATGCCCACAGGGTTGTGTTTTAAGATAACATAGCATGAATTCAATCTCAATTTCTAAAATAGATTTGAAGTATGACTAAAAGCCGAGTTGACTATGGAAAAGTCCTGCACATACTCAATTCTTACCTTTAAAATTAACTCCCTCCATCTTTCATATCAAATCCTTTCTGGAAATACTATTGCCATTTTGTTTTTGTTGTTGCTTGTTTGCATATCAGTTATTTGGCTCTAGACACTTTTAACATTCCAGCAAATTATTAGCACTCATGCATGTATTTGTATGTGTTATGATTAATAGGCATGTTCAAATCTTTTTTGGATCAGCTATTTATATGTTAATTTGAGTTGTTTCTAAAACTATTTAATTTTCTTATTGAAACACCAACTAACTCTCCAGAAAAGGGGTCTCTGACTTGTCGTGTGTACCTCATGAGCATGATAGAAAATCTTATAGTGCCCATAATTTCTGAACCAAAATTCAGGAGATGAGGTCTGAATAAATGCTTAGTCATGTAATTTATGATATGTGATGATTTTTAGAATAATCAAATTGTTAAGAATACAGGGTTTACAGTCAGACATACCTCAGTTCACATCCCAGCCTCCCACATTACTCAGTTCATGGTTTTTACCTATCTAACAATTAATTACTGTAACAGTTAATTTCAGTAATTTTTTACTTTTCTTATTGAAATTTTCTTTTGGTCATTTTATTGTTCTTGGGAAAAATATTTGACATCCTGATTGCTAAGTTAATAACAATAACCACTAACATCTCATGGGGGTCATTCTTTGCTGGTCTCATGCTCATTAATTTACATGCACATTTTTCATTATGCCTCGCTATCATTTCTCAGATAGATATTTAATATCAAACATGTAAAAATGAGAGAACAGAAGCTTAGAAAATGTAAGTATTTTGCCTGAGGTTACACAGATATTACACAACAAGGTTGTATGTGAATACAGTTCTCTCAGTTGCCAAAGCCTAGTGAACCTTTAACCATCCAGCCCTCCTAAATCTTTGATTACTTAAGTTTTTCTTGTTTATTATTGATGCCCTGATTAGCATCAATCCACTGACTGGCAAAGTTGCCTAGTTTATGTTCTAAGTCCTTTGTCCTTTAGCATCAGAAGTTGAAGTGTTAGGTGAAACTTCTCAGATGTAACTTTGGGGATTTTAATGCGAGTGAAGTGAAATCTTTTTATTAAATGACAATATTTACCCATAATGTAACAAACACTTAAGACTTTATAACATAAAATTATTTTTATTTAAGCCTCAGAAAATTCCTTTTAACATACATTTTATATTTCTCAAAATAATATGTAAGAAAACTCAGAATCAGAGGGTATGTGATTTTCCCAGTGTGTCACATTGCCTAAAAGCCAGACTATGTATTCTAATCTTATACACCTTCTGTAAAGAGTATCTATAATGATGAATAAACCTTTATACATTGGGACGTACCAATACTTGATGAAAATAATGCTCACTAGACTAGAAGACTGGCATGGAGTTGGGGACATCACTTCTTGAAGCAAAAAAGAAAGAGTTATTATTCCAGTGCTATGTGGAGAGTGAAGAATATGGATGCCACATACATTTCATCATGTTTAGAGGAATTTAGAAGAGTCCGTGTTTAAGACATAAATCCCCAGCAAAGAAATCAGTGTATCGTGTCCTTTATAACCAGGCAACGTTAGTGAGGCCTCGTTAGTCCTCATTTACTGGGCCCAGTGATCACATGGGTTCTGTCTGAAATGCAGCCGAGTGGGCCAGCACTTGCTCCTGCTGAAAAGACGCCCAGACTGGTTGATTTGGCTTTAGCGGCCGCCATTGACAAGTATTGATAACCAACGACAGCAAAGGAAATATTGTTTTTCAAATGTTTTTTTACAAATCAGGTATACACTTTGAACACCCGGATGTGACATAAAGTAGCCATAGAAAATAATATATTTTTCCTTATAAATGCAGCTACATAGTATACTTTCATAATTCCCTAAATCATTAAGGCTGCAATGTGTTTATAAAATATTCTATATTCCAGTACTTAAAAAAGGAATCTAAAAAACTTGATATTAGTACATAAAGTGATTTTCTTTTCTAATAATTTAATTTTAGAAAGCTGATAAGGATAGATAACTGATCAAATTGATTTCTATAAGAACACAAAAAAATCTATTCCTAGTGACGGCAAAGGACTGTATATCATATTAATCCAACTTATAAAAATTGTAAGCTTTGAATAAAATATAAAGACATATTTGGAGGCATGGAAGAACAAACAAAAGCAGCCCAAAACTGGATCAAGTTTGTCTTTCTTAATTTTCTTTTTTTTTTCTGGTTTTATTGAGATTCAATTGACATACGTCATTATATAAGTTTAAGGTGTACAGCATGATGGTCTGATTTAATATATTGTAAAGTGATTACTACTACAGGGTTCAGTTGCCATACATCATCTCATATAAATACAATAAAAAGAAAACAAAAATATTCTCCATGATGAGAATAACTAGGGCAAATTTATCTATTGAAACAGGACACATACTGGTAAAACTGACATGTATATGGGTTTTCCCTGAAGTTGCAGCATTGCTCACACATTTCACAAGGAACAGAAATCAAGCTAAAACCAGAAGTCTTACTGACAGATGATCCAAAGGTCAGAGTTTGAGACAGTGAATGTGTCTGTAAATTTGCACAAATTCCCCTCATAGCACTGATTGACACTTAAATCTGCATGTATGTGACAAGAATCTAAGTGGAAGCTGGAGATAGTTTAAGAGGCTTGAGGAGAAATTCCAAAAACTGCCCATCGCTGGGGAGATAGCATTAGAAGTTCAAGCTCTGTCAAATGAGAGAACAGGAAACAAATCAGGATTTCTATTAAAACCTAAGGATAACTATGCCTTAAGAATAAGGCCCATATCTCATGATTACAGGAAAACCTAAACTAGACATACTGTAACAAAACCTAAAATCAAGATTCCACAGGTCCAGAGTGATTAAAATAGCGATTTAACTCCTTACTAAAACCAAACTCAACACTCTTTAGAAGAAAATAACAGAATTCCAAGCCACTATAATGCATCACTCAGTATTCAATACTTAGTGGAAAATCAATAGATATGAGAAGTAGCAGGAAAATATGACTGATACTACAGAGAAAATAAAACCAAAAGAAAGATCCTCAGATATGCCATATTTTGGAACTAATACCAATTGACTTGACATATGCAAAATTTTAAGAAGGAATCTTTTGAAACTGTTGCACGAACCACGGGACCTATGAGCAAGGAGTTGGGACACTGAGATGTTTGGCAAGAAGCAGCATTTATTAGTGCTGGCACTGGCTCAGTGATTTTTATCCAAAGGCTGAGCCCCGAGTGCAGCAGGGCCATGCCTTTTATACATTCACTACAAGGTTGGGGGGAGTCAGCACCCAGGAACTGTTGCAGTGGGAGCTATTAAGTCACTATAGGTGTATTCAGGATGCTACTTATATTTTAATTTATCTCTGTAAAGGTTACTCGGATACCTTATTATAAACTAATGGGCTTCCATGACTGTGATCAACAAACTGTTCCATACCACTGAGTCCAGTGGTGGGGAATACATTGTTACATTGTTTCAGTCTCAAGCACCCAAGCATCTTGTGATTCCTTAAATTCCTGAAGCCTCAACAGAAACTTAAGTCTGTTTTCTAAGAAACATATGAAACACATATGCAAAATCTAAACAAATAGTTTTTGGATTACATAAATCACATACAGAGAGATTAAAAGGACTGATGAATTTGAAAACATCAGAAATTATATAAACTGAAGCATGGTGGTAGAAGGTGGGGGAGAATGGAAAAAATGAACAGTAACAACTGGTCTAACATAAATGCAATTGGAGTTTCTTAAGGACTAAAGAAAGTTAACAGAGTGATAAATACTTGTAGAAGTATTGGCTAAAATGTTTAATGTTTTTTAAAAAACAAATGCAGATTTGGGAAGGTAACTAATACCCAAGCAAGATGAGTACAAAGATAATTGCACTTAAATATATCCTAGTTAAACCTTTGAAACCCAAGGTTAAAGAGAAAAATCTTAAAAACATCCACAGAATATACATACATTACGTATAGAAGGACCAAAACAAGATGGTGATGGCTGTTGTCTCATTAAAAGCAATGAGGACAGAATAAAATTAAATACTTAAAGTGATGGAAGAAAAAAAATACTGTCAATATATAACTCTATATTAAACAAATATATCCCTTAAAGGTAAAGATGAAATAAATATATTTTAGATAAACAAAACCCAAGAATTTTTTGTCACCTTTGTGACAGTGAACAATAATCCTGTGGGGCTCTATGCAGTGTAACCTAGTATTTGAAAGATGTGTAACAGCTTTTGAATTTTGTCTTTATTAATAAAGTTTCCTATGGACACATTATTACTGCCATATGCTTACAGCATCACTAAGATGGCAGCAGACTTGCCAACAATACAGTGGAAAGACTTTTTTGCATGTTCTGGGCAGAAGCCAAAGCCAAGAGAAATTAGACACCCCACAAAGTAACCTGGGTCTCTGTGCTTGGAACTCTTTGGCAGAGGGGTTTCCTTAAGTCATATTTCTAATTATAAATCAAAAGCTTTTGTCCCCTTTTAAAGGAATGTCCTGAGTTGGTGAACAGGTGTGGAAAGCAGATTTTGGAATGGGGCAGGGAAGGAGGAGGAGAAGGGCTTCTGAAATCATACCACTCAGCAGCTGCCTGTCCGCCTAAATAGAAACCCAGCTCTTTGTGGACACTGAAAACCTACTTGGGACTTACTGTGACACGAATTGATTTTCAGTGTCAGAAAAAACACACTCTAGACTGGTAACAACATTGTCAGAATGATTGGTAAGGGTTTTAACAGCAACCAAGAGCAGTGGTGACCAGCATGATATTCTGAACCACAGAATTCTTTTAACTCCAGATCAAAGAGCAAGTGCAGCTCACACGTGTCCAAGGATGCAGGCCAGGAATCAGGGCTCCAAGGTCAGTAACTGGGTCCTAGAAACTAGGTAATTCAGTGAACTGTCCCTCAGGTTTACCTCCTCACCTGGGAAGGAAAGACTGGAATCCTGCCTTTTCCTTTTTCTTTCCATTGCATTGCAAATCTGTTCATTCATTTGATGTACAAAATCAAACTAGAAATAAGAGGGAAAAAGCTCTTTAATTACTCTATTTTTACTCTATGTAAAGTAGCTGAAGTGTCTCCAAATCTACACATCTACTCAACCTGAGGGCTTACTTTGCCCTCTATGTCATTCTAATGATTGAATATGTTGAGTTGTTGTTGCTCTATAGAAACTGTAGGCATAAATTAATTTTTGAATGTTGACAATAATGAAAGGATCATTAATAGACTAGCACATAATTTTATAAACTAAACATGTATTATTAACTAAAAACTGATGAGTTTTTATCCCTTCAACTGTTGCAAAATTAATATAACCATATCCACAATAAAAAGAAATTCAAAAGCTTTATAAAATCATGACTCTTACTACAGCTGAATGCACCAATTCAAAACAGAAATAATTGACCAGGGGTTTAAACATTGTACAATATTAGCTTCGCTAGACTTGAAGAATTGTTCCTTATGTGTTTATTTATTTTTGTGTGATGTATGCTGTCACAATGGAGCCAGAGTGAATTCCACTCTATTCTCTTTGAATCTTAAACAGCAAAGGCCTCCTCTTTCCAAACCAAACTCATTTATTTATTATAGCTGGTGCTTGTTGTTGTTTTTTTTATCCACCCCAAATGTTACTAGGCCACCATTATTCTTTAGCCTCTGTTCCTGTCTCTCTGGTGGTAGAACAGATTGGAAGCTTTAACACAAGCACTGGTTTTCCAGGGTGCTCACTAGCTTGGCCAGTGCAGTCAAGGTCTCATGGCTTGAGATCCATTAAATACTGAACAGTCATTGCCTTATAGGCAGCAAAGAAAAAAAAAAAAAAAAATATATATATATATATATATATATATATATATATATATAACAATTGCTCCACATCATCTGGGAAGGAAGGAGATTCTCTCATATGACTTGCAAAATGAGTAGTATGTATCCCTTTAGATATGGGAAAGCAGACTGAAAGATAAGGTGCCTGAACCAGTGCAGCACCATGAAGCCCCTTTCACCTCCTATGCTGAGAATGTGCTTCCAGCAGCAGCTCTCAGCAATGTTTCAAACATTTCACAGACCATCTCTGGCAGCTGTGTTGATAACAAGTGTTCAAGGCAAGCAAACACAAACTTTGACATTCACTGAGGAGCTGTAAATAGTACACCATTAATGCTCTAACATCTGCTTGGTAAACAAGAGCACTCTTTACAATTCACCTTAAAATGTTGCAGTGAAGGGTGGGAGACCCAGAGTGTTTACATACAGAGATTGGGGCTTGGGAACTATTTATTATTCTTCCTGGTAACTAAGCAGCTGTTGTGATTAGTTCTTGACCTCTGGGAGAGGTCTTAACCTGGGACATCAGAGACAGTTGCTCTGAGTTAGGGAACACACTTCTCTGCCATTGAGTGCCTGCCTGAGAAATAGAAAGATGGTTTGCCACAGAAGAGGAGAGGAAAGTGCAGCACGCTGGAAACCAGCAAAACATCACAGTTTGATTGCAGGCAAGGCAGTTATGGCCCCTATCATTGGCAGCTTGACCAACTGGCCCACACACTTCCTATACACTTACTCAAAGTGGTTCTCCCTTTATCCAGGAAAAGACAGATAATCATTCAGGATATGTTATTTACCCACACACTTATTTAATTTCACCACACAAGACAAACATTAAAATACTGGTTGTAGGTCAACTCAGCATTTTCTTATATCTCATTCACAATTTGTAAGCATGTAAACTTGACTGCAAAAATGGTGAGGAAAATATTGTGTTTCAGTCGAATTCCTGACAGGAGACTTCCAAATATCTGTTGAAGACACAGTTAAATATAAACCCTTCCAAATGAGATTTCTTAAAATTTTCTTGTACTGCATTACCTTAGAATGGACAGAATAGTTAATAGTCCAGAAGCACATATCCTGTAGCTAGAAGACAATAGAACCCTAAAATTTACTAGCTCTGCTACTTAACACAGGTGACTTACCTTCTCTATTCAAGACTTTCTTTCTCTGTAAAATAGGGAGAATAAATGCATTTGCTTTCTAGACTGTTCTTAAATGGGCTAATAAAGGTGAAAAGCTTAGTTCAGTACCCAGCTCCTCATGCAACACTTATCACCAATTATCTGCAGTAGGTTCTCTCATTTCGAATTACATTGTTGTCAATGCACTCTTTTTAAAAAAAATGTATCAGTGTCCAATTCATTAGCTCTTGCATTTACACAGGTAAGAAATTATGAATTTATAACTCTTTACTAAGGTTTTCTTCAACAACAGGAAAGTAAATACTTAACTGAAAGCACATGGTATCTTTAAGCTAATCAATCTATATTAGGCTAAATAGTAAATCATTGGGGTTGCTGCCAAATGCTGTATTTAAAACAATAAAAGATAATCATTAGGTTTTACAGCAATAATTTATAAGCTTTGGGGAAACCCTACTAAAATTTAGCATAATTTAAAAGTCAAAGAAAGCAACTCTCAGTTTCCAGAACTTTTAGGTTTTGCTTTACTTATCCAAGTGTGTATATATGGATTCATGTAATATCCAATTTTACTTACCCTTTAGTTTAAAATAGCTATTCAATAATGATTTCTTTTTCTTCAGTTTTTCTGCATGAATGAATATTGGTAAAATTTAGAACGTACTCTTCAAAATTAATTCTGCATCATAACACATTGTGCTTAAAAGAGAAAAGCACCAAGCAGTTAATAATGTGAACTCAAACTCAGTGGAGTAGACAGAGTAAAAAGTTAATGCAAGCAACTGACTATAGAATAGTGCATCATGGCTCCTGCAGTTAGATTAAATACTGTATTTAAAAGTAAAAGCTATAAATTATTTTTATTTCTTAATAATGCATTATATGAATTTTCAGGATGGGTACATCAATAAAATGCTTTTGGATACCAGAAAAATCATAATTTATGGATAACTTTCTGCTTTTGTTATCTGCAGAAACATTAAATACCATTTTGGGCTTTTTCTGGCTTCAAGTTTATTTTATCATTACACCTTTCAAATATTGTGAGAAGTGGTTGACTAAAAGTCCATTACTGTTCTGAAACGGTATTCCTGTTTATTTTATATTTTCTCTTATGCTATTTTGAATAATTTTGATTCAACATTTTACTAACTTTCACAACAAAGCAGATTATAAGCATCTTACTCCACAAAGTTCTCATTAAGGAAAAACAATCTGAATTTTAGTTTTGCACAGATTTGTTGATTGAATCCTAAAGTAGAGGGATATCCTGAAGTCCATCTATCCAACCACCTCATTTTGCTAATAAACAATTTCCACTGTATTCTAAACTTATCCCCTGACTTAAAAAGAATACTCAGAATCATGCCAATTGCACTGTTCTACCTCAAATCCACTATGACTCCTTCCTTGTATGGTGTCTGGCACTTGAGTTTGGAAACAACTATTTCTGTGTCATACCGGGGGACTAAACCACCACAGCCTAGTTAGTCTGCTTCTCTGCACTCTTGTTATCTCTGGGAATGTCTTTGGGTCTATCCCCTTCTGTCCAGGCCTTTGCATGCCATGTCCTTTAGCTGTAGGGCCAGCCCTGTGTCCTACCTAGCTTGATGGGGCATAATTTCTCAAACCATTCCTTCCAGTCCTGATTACAGAAGCTCAACCTTCTCCCCCTATATCTAGGTCATTCCCAAAGATAAGTCCTGATTGTACAGCAGAGTGGCACTGCATTCGTGACAATTCTTAGCCTATTCTTCCCTATTTTGATCATATTCAGTAATTATATTGGAGTTTGCCACACTCCTGGAACTCACCAGAATTCTCTCTGGCAGGAGGTAGAATAAAAGTTTAGATGCCTCTGCTCCAGCATTTTCTTAGATTATACTTATATTTCCCCTGGACTTATTTCCTCTCTTTTCCATATGCTAATGATTCTGTTGCCAGAGAAATATCACAATTTGTGACTATTCCTGTCAACTTCTCCTGGTAGAAACCTGGAACACGAAAAACAAACTGACTTAGCCAAATTAGTTGCTAATTATTAGTATAAGCAATAATTTAATGTCACATATCAATATGATCTATTTTAATAGTAACAATTATGACTAAAGGAGAAGTTAAGGTTGAAGTTACAGAGCTAGAAAACCTGCAGCCATAATGTATTCACCATTGGATTATTTTAATTCATTTTTAAAAGTTTTAAGATAACTATAGATTCATATACAGCTGTAGCAAAATAATGAAGAGAGACCCCATGTACCCTATACCTAGTGTCCCCAATAGTGTTATCTTGTGGTAATATATACACACACACACACACACATACACACATACATATATGTATATATATATATATATGATAATATGTATATGTTGTGAAACTATAGCACAGTATCACACCAGGATATTACCACTGATACGGTCAAATACAAAACATTTCCATCATAAGGATCAATGGTATTACCCTTTTTACAGACACACTGAAGTCCCTTCTGCCTCCCTCCTCACGTCCCCTCTGGTCCTTAATCCCAAGCAACCATTTATCTGTTTTACATTGAAATTTTTTTTTTTTATTTCTAGAATGTTATATAAATGGGCTCATATAAATAACATTTTGGGATTGGCTTTTTCAGTCAACAAATACCTCTGGAGATTTGTGGAAGTCATTGAATGTTTCAATAGTTTGTTCCTTTTTATTGCTGAATAGCACTTCATGAGATGTGTATTCCACAGTATGCTCAACCAATCATCTGTTAGAGAACATCTTGGAGGTTTCCAGTTGTTAGTTTTTTATGAATAAACTGCTATGAACATTCCTGTACAGAATTTTGTGTGATTGTAAGTTTTCCTTTATCTGAATTAAAGTCTCAGAAGGGCAACTGCTAAAGGGTCTGTTTATTTTTTTGAAGGAAATGCCAGTTTTCCAATATGGCTGTATTATTTTACATTTCTGCCATCAGACTTAAGTGATTCAGTTTTTCTGTACCTCATCAGCATTGTCATTTTTTTTTCCCCTAGTGATAGGTATACACTAAGATCCTATTACAGTTTTAAGTTTCATCCCCCAATGCCTGATAATAGTGATGAACTTTTCATGTAACATATTTACCATCTGCATATACCCTTTGGTGAAATGTCTGCTTTAAAATATCTCTCAATTAATTCTAATACCTTTGTCATTTAGGTATTGGCATCTGTTGATTGTCATTTTGCATTTCAGTTGATATTTTTCAGGTTTTTGGTGTGATGAGTGATTTTCTATTGAAAGCTGGCCCTTCGTGCATTCCTGGACTCTAGGTCACCTTTAATCCTTCTCTGGTTCCTGTGACCTTGTGCCTCCACCGACCCTAACCTACCTAAGGGGCAGCAGTGCCTCCTCCCTGAGCCCACCCGGCTTCCTCTGACCCACGGAGGGAGGTGACCTCTGTACTGCCAGGCAGGGTGGAGATGCCGACTATCCCCTTGGCCTCCTCTGATGTCACCCCAGCAGGGAGGACAAGGATGGCTCTGTAATTCTAGGTGGTAGATGACGAAAGTCTAGGCTCCCAGGTGATTCGCAAGGACATTGTGCAGGTGGAAGTTCTCATCTCTGGTTCCCCACGGGGCTCACTGACAGCTGGAGGGAGGAGGGGGAAGGGCTGAGGCTCCAGCACCCATGCTGGTATGGGTAGTGGTGGGACCTCTCCTTTCTCTGTGGTGTTTGGCTGAAGAGTTATTGTCTCTCTTACTGGAATGAGGCCCTTTAACCAAAGAAAGTAGGTTTTGCTGGGGAGGGTATTGGCTTCTGGAGTGTATGAACCAAAAATAAAACCCAGGAAACTCACCACGGTGTTACTCCGTGAGTCCTAGGGTCCTAAGCTAGTCCAAGCTGCTGCTTTCACTCCACTTTCCATTCTTCTTCTGTTTATTTTGCATACATATAAATATAAGCATACATAATATATATTTATCATATATTATATGTAATTAAATAAATTCGTTAATCATGGATTATATATAATATATAAATTATAATTTATACATTTATGTATAAATACATGATATTTACATATCATAATTATTTATGATATAATTGATTTATATTATAATTTCTGTGTACATAAACAAACAGAAGAATTGAAATGTATATCTCATTTATATTATACATTTATATGTATGTGAAATAAATATGAAAATTAAAAAATATATATATATACTTATATGTATATATTTATATGATTTCTAATTGTATATAGTAGGAGGAATAAGGAAAAATGTATCTACTCTATATCTACAGAAACAGAAGTTTTCCATGAGATTTGAAGATTTTTTTTTTCCTGAATCTTTCACCTGGAGATGACAAAGGGTTTCTCTAATAATGATGGAGCATTTATTTTTGAGCAAATGATATGGAACATGAAAAATATTTTAAATATTTATAAAAATACATCATAGTAGAACAAATTAAATTAAGAGTAAATTAAGCAATAAAATGCATTTTATAATATTGTATCATTGCATTATAATAATAGATTTAACAATAAAGATTGTTAAAGCCCCTAAGGTAAGGAAAATTAGGGTAGAATCCACTGATGGATTTCAAAATTCACCTATTTGGTGAAACTTGTCCCAAGGGTAATTTGTCTCCCTAATCTTCCTCAGTGTTCCCACTGAACTGTGTGGTGGCAGCCTCAGATGTGTTCTGGGGTCAAGCAGCAATTGTCTGAAGCGGTAAGAAAAGGAGGTAACAGAAACTCTAATGCAGTGCAGTATCTGCCTCCCTAGAGCCCAGGGACATTTAAAATTAAATAAAATCCTACAACAACATTGTGATGGACAAAGATCTGCTCTCTTTGTACTTCATAAAAAAGTAACATTGATCTCAATTGAATATTTTGAATTCAAAATGATTTCCCTATTCTGCTTTTATGTCTCTCAGGACCAAGAATCACATTAAGAGCAAAAATCTTATTCCAGAAGGGAAACCAGGCCTGCTACTAAATACTTCGTATAGAAAGGAAACTAGGCTTGCAAAGAAATACTGCAACTTATGGCTAAGAGCTATCTATATGCAGCAACTTTGCTAAAATATGTGTGCTACTTTAGTTTGAATTCATAAATAAGATGGAAAGAAGCTCTTCTACTTCTTGAGAGGAAAAATGGACTTGTGGGAAATATTGTTTTGTTTTTATTGTTATTATTTGGTAATGAAGTTATTTAGAAATACAATCATTTAAAATAACTCTCAAATTATTTTGCAAAAAGTAAGCTGTAGTTGTAACAAGGAAATAGTATTGATAATAGTGTAGTTTATACAAATTTGATCTAATCTTAATATAATGAACAAAATGATAGTTAAGGAACAAGTTTCATAACTATATTTTATTTACCACTGGATTTTAAGTTTACTTTCCTCTAGATTATTCTTAGAGATGACATACTAACTGATCTAATAACTAATACTAGTCCATTTATGTTTGAGCAGAATTCACCTAGAAGCTAAATCACCATCAACAGACTAAGCTCCCAACTGACTCTAGAATCTCCATCCAGGATTTGAAGGTTTTCCTATTATGTAGGTGAGTAAGGTCAGTGTCGTGTGGAAAATTACTCTGAAGCAATATAACCTCCAGGTATGCTACCAGGAAAACTATCCAGAGGCTAAAGAATCAAAATGCTCCCAGACCCAATAAATTACTCAAATCACAGTTTATTAAATTAATTTAATCACACAATAAGAAGCAAAAGAAGAGAGATGTGGTTTGGTAGCACAGTTAGTATGGCATGCAAATAGTAAAAAGTCCATATTACCTTGATTTGGGATTACTGATACTACAAAATTCCTCTGTCCTGTTTCTCTCTCTGATGCATGAATTTCCCCTGTAGCAGGTAGGGTTACAAGCACCAGAGCTGAGGTGTGATGAGCAAAGGGCCAACAGACAGAAAGTTCCCCAGGCCAGTGATGTACATTCACACTGTCAGAGGGACGCAAGGACAAGTCTAAGAGGCTATAGCAGTAGCTTGCCATTAGCCTGCTGAACAGTCCTGGGTTTTAATGACATTTCTTGGGGAGATCACATGTGGAGGCAGAATAGGAAAAATGGTGGCTGATACTGGGGTGAGGCGCTGTTAGCCCAGAAGTGGCAGGATGGCAGAAAGAACTTGTTCTTTCCAGCACTTCCTATCTATCATCAACTCTTGTGTTTGTTCTTTTATATTCTCTATTGACTCTATTTTTGGCACATTTCACATTTTATTAACTTACCTTTTTATACTTAACACATCAATTCTACTTTTAGTTTACAAGCTACTACCTTTTTTTATTATGTATGCTTATCATTTATTATACATATTGCCTTATAACTCATAGGCTACCAGCTTATATATTATCTATACTTCATATTTCATAAAAGTTCTACTACACCTTGTTTGTTTTCTGTATCCTTACTGAAAAGTTGAATATCCTCAACTCATATCAGAGTAATGATCGTTCTCCTGCCACATCAGGCAGCACTATTCAATGAGGTCACATTTCAAGGCAATCAAATGTCAATCCAAGAATCAGAATTCAGAGAGATTAACATATACGACATGTAAAATGTATGCATATTTAAATGTATTTCTGATTTGTATCTTAATTTTTGTAGTTAAGTATTAACATAGTGGTAACTCTGGGGGCCATTTTATATAAAGGATGTCCAATATAAGGACAAAGAAATTAAAGTTAAAACAACTCATTCATATCAAACTATGCTATTTCCAAAAAAAAAAAAAAAACAAGAAACCTGGGTTGACAAGCAGATATATTATGTTTAAAAGAAGATACCTATAAATCAAAGTCTACAGTCAATAAAAGATGGCAGAGGTAGAAATCTAGACTTGAATAGTGTTTGACCTCAAATCTCATACCATTAATTTTAAAAACAATCACTTTTCTTTCATTTTTAACTATTTAAATTTTACTATGGGAGTTGACTAATAACAGATGGCCTAACTGACTTCATTTTAACTTTGGCTAGTTGGAATATGTATGTGACATATTAAATATTTAGCTGAACTACTGTAAGTTTATTTTTAAAAAGAAGTGTAATAGTTCTTCTCAACCATTACTATGATCTATACAATTAAGAGAAACTACTGGTGAAAAACATTCACGTAGCATTTCTTTTCTCTCCATGACTATTTTATTTCTGTATAAAATACGGGCCTGGGAAATATATTAGTTAGTTATGACAAGTGGAATTTTCATCCAAATTTTAGATTATGTAAGTTGAAATTGAAAACTGGGAAGTGTCTATTTAAAACAGAATTGCAGAAAAGAAGCTTAAATAGAAGAGTAATGGGAAGAAAATTTGAAGTAGCAAAAGAGCTTCCTGAACACTAAACTTTGGAAACAATTACAAAGATAGACTGTATTTCTATTCTAGGAGATTTTTATCAAGATTTAACAGACTGTAGTCATACTTCAAAGTTGTGGAATGGACTGACCATTCTCAACTAAAGACTTTTCAAAAAAAAGAAAAAGAAAGAAGGTACAAAATGCTTCAGTAAATGAGTTAATGGCTATGTGCTTGGTGAACACCGGCCAAAGGAGGAGCTTCCAAAGAAAGATGACATGGTGGGAGGTGGTGAACCGAGCTGGCATGCCTTCAAGAGTTTTGATCTAAGGTCTACCATGTAAGATATGCCATTTGGAGAATGTACTTACTGAGCTTTAGGTTGTCATCTTGCCATATATATTTTAATGCCAACTTGAAATTTTTGTAGAGGTTTAATTTAGGTAATAGGCAAAGGACTTTATTTTGGTCCTTGTCACATACTTTTTACTAGCTAAATACAATTCAGCATATAAAGATGTAAGTGATGAAAAACAAAAGCCAGTTCTCTACTTTTTTTCCCCAATGAGGTCCTTAGAATAGAAAAATTACAGAAATTTTAACTGGTCTCCAAAAATATTATTTCTTATATAATTAGTATGGAGGAGGGGGCCAGCATACCATTGGGTAAATCCACAAGATATGGAACTGATATTTTGCTGGGCAAAGAAAGAGAATATTCATTTTAGACTTCTCATATATACATTTAATTACCATTTATATTGTGCCTATTATGTGTGAAGTACTCTGCTAGATTTGGTAGACAAAAGAGAGGGGAAAAGATATGACACAGTTCCTAGTCGTTTGTATATTTCAGGAAGATTGGGAATTTTCATAAATGTAGGGTTCCTGCATTTTTATTTGTGAACAATCAACCCGACATTAAATCCAAAGGGACTCCTGCATAAAATAAACATGTAGACAGAAAATGGCATCAATGCACTATCCCAAAGGGGCCCAGTGACCATGTGTTGCTGCCGAAGAGTAGTGCAGCCCCACAGGGCTTTGCCCAGGACATGCTCCGGGCTTCGTCCTGTCATCCCTCCCAGCCGGCTCTGGGAAAGCTGGGGAGGCAAGGTCTTTCCAACTGCTCAACTGCTGCACTATAAGCCACATCTCCTAAGTTTATATATAAAAGTAAATTAAAAATAAAAAGGAATGTGTCTTCTAAATTTAAAAAATGCATGATTTCATTTTATTTGTTATTAAATATAGATTTTGTGGACACTATGTCCCATTCCATATCTTCAAGAGGTTTCTGAAATTTAAAAATGAAATTGCATTAAAGTACAAGCTAAACTTAAGAGAAGATAAATTCCTCTGGAAAATGAAACTACCCTTAAGGGGCTGTATTGAATAAGGAAACTGTACTTTAAATTATTTGGCTACTTAGATTCAAAGAAATTAACTGGAGGATACCCTTGATTTCAGATATACCCATTTCAAAAATCATTCATTGCTCTGACAGTCACTTTGTTCCTTCCCTCTCATTCTCTCTCTTTTCCTAAGTCCCAGGCACTTTTCCCTAAAATGAAAGCTAAGTCTGAAATAAATGTATGTTGATAAAAACCTATTTGTAATCGACATAGAAGGAAACTATGGACTAGTGCCTATTTAACTTCATATTTTTTAGTGTTACATGTTATCATACCTAAATAAATTGGGAATGGTAAAAACACTTTTAACAGTGTCAGCTATAAATTAACCATAAATGAATATAACTTTGACCTACAAGTGTTCTGTTTTCTAGGCTTTATCTCCACTGCCAAAAAGTATCCCTTTAAGGGTGGTTAAGAGAATAGACACATATTTAGAGAACAAAAAATAGCTCTTTCACAATATTCAACTTTATAGTATTATCATGAAACACATTTATTTTGAACTCTCTCCCAGCAAGCCTGAATCCTAAATTGTGCCTGTAAGAATAACTTGAGTAACTTTTTCAACAACAATTAACCTTGTCCCATTCCCCAATGATTCTTGTTCATTTAAAGCATTTGTATTTTAGGGGGAAAAAGGTCTCCAAGTAATTCTGATGAACATTCCTGATTAAGAACCACAGCTAGTGACACTTTAACATAATTCAGAGAAGAGCTAAATAATACAGGTGAAAATAAAAGGCCTACAAACATGACATTTAGTAAAGAAGACTTTTTACAGTGCCACTCAATGTGCTCAGTGTTGTACACAGAATGTTTATTCTTCACAACACTCGGAGATAATATGATACCATTATTATCTTTATTGTACAGATGAGGATAATGAAGACTAGAGCATATACTTGTTTGTACAATAATAGCTCACAGCTAGTAAGTGCTGGAGCTGAGATTCAAATTCAGGCATTTATGCCCTAGGAGGGAGCTATACTTTTAGTCACTATGAGATACCACTTTCATACTTGCATTCCTAAATTTACCCAATTTAAATCACATTAACCTTCTAGGGAAAAAATGAATTAAACACAAGTAGATAGTACAAGTATGCACAGTGGAAAAACTCACTAGATACTCATTGCAATAAAAACATGATTGAGTTAGACATAATCCAAATATTGGAATAATGAAAAGTATCATAAAGTAAGAGATTTTAAAACACAGGAAATACTTTGTACTGCTGATCGTTGAACAACATGGGTTTGAATTGTGCAGGTCAATTTACATACAGATATTTTTCAATAAATATACTGGAAAATTTGGGGAAATTTTCATTAATTTGGAAAAACAGACAAACTGTATAACCTAGAAATAGCAAAAAAATTAAGAGAAAGTCAGGTATGTCATAAATGGATAAGATATATGTAAATACTAGTCTATTTTACTATTTACTAACAAAAAGTCAGCAGTAGATCCATTAGTAGTTAAGTTTTCGGTAGCCAAAAGTTGTATATGTGGGTTTTCAACTACATGGGGAGTTGGCATGCCTAATACTTGAATTAGTCAAGGGTCAACTGTACTTGAAAACTCTGAAGACTGACTCTTTTGAAATGTCAGTAAGTGATAGTTAACTTTATATGTTATATTGACTGGGTCACAGTATGCCCAGATATTTGGTTAAACATTATTTCTGGGTATGTGCGTGAGGATGCTTCCAGAAGGGATTAGCATTGGAATCAGTCGATTTAGTAGAGCAGGTTGCCTTCTCCAGCAAGGGTGGGCAACATTCAATCCACTGAGGGCCTGAATAGAATAAAAAGGCTGAGAAAGGAAGAATTTTCTCCCCAGTTCTCTGCCTGACCTCTGAGCTGGGATACAGGTCTTCTCATGATCTTGGACTTGGACCTAGACCACCAGAACTTCCGGTTCCCAGTCTTTGGACTCAGACCGGAACCACACTTCCAACTGTCCTTGATCTCTAACTTACAGGTGGCAGACCATGAAATTTCTCAGCCTCCATAATCAGGTAAGCCAATTCCTTATAACAAATATCTTTATATACATCCTATAGGTTCTCTCTCACTCTCTGGAAAATCCTGACTAAAGTTGATACCATAATTTCTAATCATAAGCTAAACTGGGGAAAATATCTCTCTTGTGTATGGTATATGGTAGATCCATGTCACCAGAGATAGTAGTTTATGACCAACATATGTTTTATTTTCTATATATTATCTCTAATGCCAAGAAAAAATTTCTGTAAGGGTGGTTAGAATAATCCAAAGACTCATTTTCAGAGAAAAACAAAAAATAGGACTTCCATGACAATCAGGTATATAATACTACAATGTAACAAACCATTTATCTTGAGGGCCCTTCCAGCTAGTTTGGACCCTAAAGATTTACCATTCAATTGCTGATCTTCCCACTGAAACTTTTATTTTTAGCCTTTTTTAGCAGAAACAGATTTCTAATTGTAAAATTATTTTCAAAATAAAAACTGTAGAATTTTATTGTTATTTTTTAAAAGCCTTGTACAAAAATGAAAAAAGAAGTTCAAAATTCAACTGCAACTAGAATGTCAAATACACACAAAACCCATTAATCAATACCAAGTTTAGAAAATTATCAAGGTTTAAATGTTTGACATTGTACAGTCTGTAAATAAAGTACTGTATATACACATATACATTTAATTTCAATTAATGATACAATTTAGCCAGGCCTCCAAATTTGCAGAAAAGCTGTGAGATAAGAGGTTATTAGCTAGCCTGATGATACATTAATTGAGATATAAAAACTTACATGTGTACATAATCAGTGAGTATCCTTGCAAGATATGTAACTTTTACTTGCACATTATGATTCTGTCTTAAAGACTCCCAACTGAAATTTTAAGCTTCTGTAATGTACAATCCAGTCAATACCTTAAATTCAACATGGTAGTTGGAAATTTAGGCAATAATCTGTCTCATGTGTTTAGTGTATATGGAATTCTCTCTCTGACTCTGACAAGGAACTATAAAGAGTACAATACCTTGGGTTTTTTTACTCTTAGTATTTTCTACCTAATTTAAGTCGGTGTCTAAAATTTAACTGGTTTACATAAAGGCTGGACATATTGAAATGCCAAAGAAAAGATGGATAAAAGAAAAAAAAAGAGTTTGGAAAGAGGGAGAAACAAACTGTGAGCCAAAAAAGAACAGTTTAAGAATGCTCTGAAAACCCACCAGAGTGTTGGGTGTTCAAGCAAAGAAGTCAATCTGTGAAACTAATGAGTCTGTCCTCGTGCCTTCTGTAAAGGACTTGCAGTGATTTAAAAGTTAAAATTATATCCAATTAGTAACCAGTTTTCTTGTACCAAGGTTTTGAAAACTCAACTTTTCCCAGCTCTGTGTAATTTAGGTAATAAATGTTATAATTCAAGGATTTATATATTCTACCAGTTGGTAAGATAAATAAATATCTTCAGCTCTTCAGGATGGTGATCCCGTCTGTGTTAAGAGCACTAGTTTAAGCAGTTACATGATATATACTGAAAAGTGTTTAAAGGATGACATAATTAATTTTTATTTCTACAAGAATTAATTTTTGTTTCCCAATTCTCTCATTATATTTGATTTGCATATTCTCCATTAAATTATGTAAATTGTAATTATAGTAATTAAGTTCCTATGGATAATAGTAAATATATCAATATTAATCACATTTCTTTACAATCTCATTAATTAAACAATAAAAAGATTTTCTACTATAATCCATTAAGTTTAAGGTATTTTTTCTGGAGATTTTTTGTTTTTCTGTTTGTAGGAGATGTGTGATGTTAATTAGAATGAACTATAAAACAAAATAATCCAAATTTTTTCAAAAGCAAATCTTATTAAAATTAAAATTTTTCATTAAATTTTAAAAAAGAATTAAAGTTTTCAATTAAATATACTTTTATATGCAATCAATACAAAAACAAAATATCAGACTGAAGAGCATATAAGTCATCTTTCTCCAACCTGCCCTGTCTGATAAGTTAAGTAAAAACAAAACAAAACACACAAGAAAACTCCTGATTAAGGAGCTACAAGGCAACCCATTCTTTCTTCTGACAGCAAGCTGCAGAATCTGCTTGTGATAGCAATGAGGTAACAAAGCGTGGAATTAACTTCATGTTTCCCTTAAGGCCCTTCTCCCCTTAAAGCCAGCTATATTTCAATTGATTTTCTTTTTCTGACAGAATGAAGAATTAATAGCACTGATGACTTTTTAGAAGACAACATAAAGGATCTTTATCTATCAATGAAGTAAAAGAAAATTACTGCTTTCCCTAAGAAGATAAACCCAGACCTTCCAAGCCTCTCAAAGAGAAGCTCTCTATTTGTCCATGGGCCTCTCACTTCCAAGCCCAAAACTCCAGTCATGTGGTTCACTTTCTCCTTAATAATCTCCTGCTAATGTACTTTTGTCACTGATAGGCAAGCCTCAAAGGAAATAAAACTTAATTATTTGCAAACATTTGAGGTGAAGGGCAGATTTTACTAAAATTTAGGTCTTTAACTTTTCATTAAATGGTGAGATACAAAGTAATAATACGACTTTTAAAATTTGATTCTCCCTAACTTTAGTTTGCCTCAGTGAGATTTTCATGAGTCTCACAGACCATTAGCATATTCTTTAAGTGAACATAGAAGGACTTGATCCATAGACAGAAAGCTGATTTCTGGGAAGTCTATGATTCAAATTAACAAATTCTGGTTTCCTCTAATGGGACAATTTCCATCATGGATAATTATTAGCAAAAATAACCATTACTACAGAGTTTACCACCTATGTAACAAGGAGTAATTTTGACACATTGTTCTTTCTAAAATTGTTTTCATTTGATATCTTTGTCCTTTTTCTCTTAATAAGAAACTAAATACTTAGATTTAAATTCTCCGTAACAACGCTAGAGACTTAGCATGGTTAGAATAATATTATAGAATTAGTGCTCTTCGACATTGTTGCAAGAAGGAAGTCATAAAATAGATGCCAATTTTCTCTATCTGTTCATTCTATTCTGATTCACACAGATAAAGGTTCCACGGATATGTAATAATCTGGTAATGAAGGAATGTGGGATAATTCTTTTGTTGCCAATGGAAGGGGAAACAAACAAAAGAAAGACAAAATGCAAGCAAACCTTTAACAAGAGACCTTTCTAAAGTTATAAACTACTTTAGTCAGTTATATCCTAAAACACTTCATCATTCAGCTCTGGGGACAACACACTAAGATTGAACTGTAGTACTTCTAGAAACAAAACAATAGCTGCATTTCCCAAATAGGTTTTTGTGCTTCCTGGGGTTCCCTAGTCACTGGAAGAGGCTATCATGAACACATTTATGTGGAAAATAGGCAGGAAAATACAGAGGTAGGAACTCAAAATAAGATATTGCTATGGTGTTCATATAATAGAGCTCAGATGCAGTTCCACCAAGAGAAACACCAGGAATGTTTGAGTTCCAGCTCTTTTGAGTGAAATGTGCTCATTGTATGACAACATGCTGCTTATACTTAGCACATTTCATTTCCATAAGAATAAGGCTGTCCTATTAGGTTATAGGCTGACATTGCATCAGATCATCAGTTTTCCTGTTGTACAGGATAAGTAGTTACTGATCTACAAAAGCATAGACATGAGAGGGAAACCTAACATACTCAGCAACGCTGGACTTCACATCTAGAAAACGCACTAGTTTTACAATGATCTATATCAATGATGACCCCGAGTTATATATTATTCAATATATAATTGCAACAGCAATTGTATTGCAACTACAAACATCTCAGCAATACTACTACTAATAATAATAAGACATGCATTTATACAGATAGTGCTAAAGAAAAATTTAATAAAGGTACAGGGAATTCATTGTGCTATCCTTATAACTTTTTATAGTTTCTGATTATCAAATGAGCTACTAAGGAAATAATGTAGAGACAAAACACATCTATCCAGCAAAAGAAGAGTGAGTGGTAAGCAACATCAAAAACTCCTACGTTCAATAATTAAAAAGCTAAAGATGATAAAAATGGGGAAAAATCAAGAAAAGGTATTCAACAAAAGATGAAGTATGAAAAAACAAACACATAAAAATATGTACCCGGTCAGTTATTAAGAGAAACAAAAATTTAAAACATTGTTATGATCTTCTACCCACCAAACTGGTGAGGTTAAAAGCTCTGGCAATACCTAGTGTTGGAGAGAATGTAGAGGAAAAGGAGTTTCTGTACAATGCTAATAGATGCATACACCCACAAATAAATGGATACAATACTATTAAAAATTGGAAAATTGTGTAATCACATTGAAGACCCATGAAGCCTTTGACACTATGCATCAACTAATATGTGTATATCTTTGAGGAACTGTGCTAGAAGACAGTTGAAAGAATGATTATGGCTTCACTGTTTATTTAGTTTTTTGGGTGTGTTAAAGATTTATTTACAAAAGAAGATGGTAACTTGATGACCTCCAGCTTTATTTATTTATTTATTTATTTACATGCTTTGAAAAAAATTTTAGGACCATTAATATACAATCACATGAGCAACATTGTGGTTAATAGATTCCCCCATTTTCAAGTCCCCACCACATATCCCATTACAGTCACTGTCCATCAGCATAATACCATGCTATAGAGTCAGTACTTGTCTTCTCTGGGCTATACTGCCTTCCCCGTGCCCTCCCCCAACTTATGTGTGCTAATCATAATGCCCCTTATGCCCTTCTCCTTCCCTTTCCACCGACTGTCCCCAGTCCCTTTCCCTTTGACAACTGTTAGTCCATTCTTGGGTTCTGTGAGTCTGCTGCTGTTTTGTTCCTTCAGATTTTGCTTTATTCTTATGCTCCACAGATGAGTGAAATCATTTGGTACTTGTCTTTCTCTGCCTGGCTTATTTCACTGAGCATAGTACCCTCTAGCTCCATCTACTTTGTTGCAAATGATAGGATTTGTTTTCTTCTTGTGGCTGAATAATATTCCATTGTGTATATATATATATGTGTGTATATATATATATATATATATATATATATATATATATATATATATGTATACCACCTCTTCTTTATCCATTCATCTACTGATGGACACTTAGGTTGCTTCCATATCTTAGCTATTGTAAATAGTGCTGTGATAAACATAAGGGTGCATATGTCTTTTTCAAAATGGGCTCCTGCATTCTTAGGGTAAATTCCTAGGAGTGGAATTCCTGGGTTATATGGTATTTTTATTTTTAGTGTTTTGAGGAACCTCCATATTGCTTTCCACAGTGGTTGAACTAGTTTACATTTCTACCAGCCATGTAGGAGGGTTCCCCTTTCTCCACATTCTTGCCAGTATTGTTGTTCCTAGTCTTTTCTATGTTGGCCACCCTAACAGGTGTGAGGTGATGTATCACTGTGGTGTTAATTTGCATTTCCCTGTTAATTAGCATTATGGAGGATCTTTTCATGTGCCTGTTGGTCATCTGAATTTCTTCTTTGGAGAAGTGTCTGTTCATATCCTCTGCCCATTTTTTAATAGGGTTATTTGCTTTTTGGGTGTTGAGGTATGTGAATTCTTTATATATTTTGAATGTTAACCCTTTCTCAGATATGGCATTTACAAATATATTCTCCCATACTGTAGGATGCCTTTTTGTTCTGCTGATGGTGTCCTTTGCTGTACAGAACCCTTTTAGCATGATGTAGTCCTATTTCTGCATATTTTATTTTGTTTCCCTTATCTGAGGAGATGTGTTCAAGAAAAACTTGCTCATGTTTATATTCAAGAGATATATGCTTATGTTTTCTTCTAAGAGTTTTATGGTTTCATGACTTACATTCAGGTCTTTGATCCATTTTGAGTTTACTTTTGTGTATGAGGTTAAACAATAATCAAGTTTCATTCTCTTGCATGTAGCTGTCCAGTTTTGCCAAAACCAGTTGTTGAAAAGGATGTCATTTCCCCATTGTATATCCATGGCTCCTTTATCATATATTAATTGACCATATATGGTTGGCTTTATATCTGGGCTCTCTAGTCTGTTCCATTTGTCTATGGGTCTGTTCTTGTACCAGTACCAAATTGTCTTGATTATTGTGGCTTTGTAGTAGAGCTTGAAGTTGGGGAGCATAATCCTCCCTGCTTTATTCTTCCTTCTCAGGATTGCTTTGGCTATTCGGGGTCTTTTGTGGTTCCAAGTGAATTTTAGAACTATTTCCTCCAGTTCATTGAAGAATGCTGTTTGTATTTTGATAGGGATTGCATTGAATTTGTAGATTGCTTTATGCAGGATGACATTCTGACAATATTAATTCTTCCTATCCATGAGCATGGGATGTATTTCCATTTATTGATAACTCCTTTAATTTCACTCATGAGTTTCTTGTAGTTTTCAGAGTATAGGTCTTTCACTTCCTTGGTTAGGTTTATTCCTAGGTATTTTATTATTTATGGTACAATTGTGAATGGAATTGTTTTCCTGGTTTCTCTTTCTGCTAGTTCATCATTAGTGTATAAGAATGTGATAGATTTCTGCATATTAGTTTTGTCCCATGCAACTTTGCTGAATTCAGATATTAGATCTGGTAGTTTTGGAGTGGATTATTTAGTGTTTTTTATGTACAATATCATGTTATCTGCAAACAGAGACAGTTTAACTTCTTCCTTGCCAATCTGGATGCCCTTTATTTCTTTGTGTTGTCTGATTGCCATGGCTAGGACTTCCAGAACTATGTTGACTAGAAGTTGGGAGAGTGGGCATCCTTGTCTCATTTCCAATCTTAAAGGAAAAGCTTTCAGCTTCTCACTGTTAAGTATAATGTCGGCTGTGGGTTTGTCATATATGGCCTGTGTTATGTTGAGGTAATTGCCCTCTATACCTATTTTGTTGAGAATTTATATCATAAATGGATGTTGAATTTTGTTGAATGCTTTTTTGGCATCTATGCAGATGATTTCATGTGGTTTTTGTCCTTTTTGTTGATGTGGTGCATGAAGTTTATGGATTTTTGAATGTTGTTCTGCCCTTGAATTGCTGGAATAAAGCCTACTTAATCATGAAAGATGATCTTTTGATGTATTTTAGAATTCGCTTTGCTAATATTTTGTTGAGTATTTTTGCATCTATGTTCATCAGGGATATTGGTCTGTAATTTTCTTTTTTTGTGGTGTCTTTGCCTGGTTTGGTATTAGTGTGATACTGGCCTTGTAGAATGAGTTTGGAAGTATGCTTTCCTCTTCTACTTTTTGGAAAACTTTAAGGAGGATGGGTATGAGGTCTTCACTAAATGTTTGACAAAATTCAGCAGTGATCTGGTCCAGGAGTTTTGTTCTTTGGTAGGTTTTTGATTACCAATTCAATTTCCTTGCTGGTATTTGGTCGATTCAGAATTTCTGTTTCTTCCTGAGTCAGCCTGGGAAGGTTATACTTTTCTAGAAGGTTGTCCATTTCTTCTGGGTTATCCAGTTTGTTAGCATATAATTTTTCATAGTATTCTCTCATAATTCTTTGTGTTTCTGTGGTGTCCATCATGATTTTTCATTTCTCATTTCTGATTTTATTTATGTGTGTAGATTCTCTTTTTTTCTTGATAAGTCTGCCTAGGGGGTTTATCTATTTTGTTTATTTTCTTGTTTATTTCCTGTTTTCGTTGAGTCTTCCTACTGTTTTATTCTTCTCGATTTTATTTATTTATGCTATAATCTTTATTATGTCTCTCCTTCTACTGACTTTGGGCCTCATTCATTCTTCTTTTTCTAGTTACATTATTTGTGAGTTTAGACTGTTAATTTGGGATTGTTCTTCTTTCCTGAGGTACGCCTGTATTGCAATATACTTTCATTTTAACCTTTGATACATCCACAGATTTTGTGGCATTCAATTATTGTTGTCATTTGTCTCCATATATTGCTTGATCTCTGTGTTTATTTGGTCATTGATCCATTGATTATTTAGGAGCATGTTATTAAGCCTCCATTTGTTTGTGGGCTTTTTCATTTTCTTTGTGTACTTTATTTCTAGTTTCATACCTTTGTGAACTGAGAAGCTGGTCAGTACAATTTCAATCTTTTTAAATTTACTGATGTTCTTTTTGTGGTCTAATATATGATCTATTCTTGAAAATGTTCCATGTGCACTTGAGAAGAATATGTATCCTTTTGCTTTTGCATGGAGATGTCAGTTAAGCCCATCTGTTCCAATATATTGCTCAGTGCCTCTGTCTCCTGTTGTTCAGTGCCTTTCTGTCTGGTAGATCAGTCCATTGGAGTGAGTGGTGTGTTGAAGTATCCTAAAATGATTTATTGCATTCTATTTCCCCCTTTAATTTTGTTAGTATTTGTTTCACATATGTAGGTGATCCTGTGTTGGGTGCATAGATATTTATAGTAGTTATATAATCTTGTTGGACTGACCCCTTTATCATTATGTAGTGTCCTTCTTTATCTCTTGTTACTTTCTTTGTTTTGAAGTCTATTTTGTCTGATACAAGTACTGCAACTCCTGCTTTTTTCTCTCTATTACTTACATGAAATATCTTTTTCCATCCCTTTACTTACAGTCTGTGTATGTCTTTGGGTTTTAAGTGAGTCTCTTGTAGGCAGCACATGATGGTCTTGTTTTTTTATCCATTCAGTGACTCTATATCTTTTGATTGTTGTAATCAGACCATTTTCATTTAGGGTGATTATCGATAGGTATGCACTTATTGCCATTGCAGCCTTTAGATTCCTGCTTACCAATGATTCAAGGTTAATTCCCTTACTTTCTAACAGTCTAATTTAACTCACTTAGTATGCTATTACAAACACAACCTAAAGGTTCTTTATTTTTTTCTTTTTCTTCCTCCTCCAATCTTTATATATTAGGTATCAAATTTTGTACTCGTTATCTATGCCTTGATTGACTTTGGGGGTAGGTGATTTGATTTTGCATCTGCTTAGTAATTAATTGTTTTACTTTCCTATGGTTTTATTTACCCTGGTGACAGCATTTAGCCTTAGGAATACTTCCATCTATAGCAGTCCCTCCAAAATATACTGTAGAAATGGTTTGTGGGAGGTGAATTCTCTCAGCTTTTGCTTATCTGAAAATTGTTTAATCTCTCCTTCAAATTTAAATGATAATCTTTCCTGGTAGAGTATTCTTGGTTTGAGGCCCTTCTGCTTCATTGCATTAAATATATCAAGCCACTTCCTTCTGGCCTGTAGAGTTTCTTTTGAGAAGTCTGATGATTGCCTGATGGGTTTTCCTTTGTATGTGATCTTTTTTCTCTCTCTAGCTGCTTTTAATAGTCTGTCCTTATCCTTGATCTTTGCCATTTTATTTATTATATGTCTTGTTGTTGGCTTCCTTGGGTCCCTCGTGTTGGGAGATCTGTGCACCTCTATGGCTTGAGAGACTATTTCCTTTCCCAGATTGGGGAAGTTTTCAGCAATTACCTCCTCAAAGACACTTTCTATCCCTTTTCTCTCTCTTCCTCTTCTGGCACCCCTATAATGCGAATACTGTTCCATTTGGATTGGTCACATAGTTCTCTCAATATTCTTTCATTCTTGAGATCCTTTTTTCTCTCTGTGCATCAGCTTCTTTGTATTCCTCTTCTCTAATTTCTATTCCATTTACTGTCTCCTCTACTACATCTGATCTACTTTTAAATCCCTCCACTGTATGTTGTATTGCAGATATGGAATTCCTTAATGATTGAATCTCCATCCTAAATTCGTCCTTGAGTTCTTGAATATTTTTCTGTACCTCCAAGGAACATGTTTATAATTTTTATTTTGAACTGTCTTTCAGACAAATTGGTGAGTTAAGTTTCATTTGGCCATTTTCTGGTGTTGGCTAGATTTTTGTTTGGATCAGTTTCCTTTTTAGTTTCATATTTTCATGTGGTACCCTCTTCTGCCCAGAAGCTCTGGAGCTGCTCAGCCCATGGAATGATGTCGGTATTTTCAGGGGAGTGGCGCTGGTGCCTGGGGGTAGGAAAGAGCTGTTTCCTGCTTCCCTGCTACAGGGAACCAGTGGGCCAGTACACAGGTGCAAGGCTCTGTGCTTTGCATCTGTACCTGCCATTGGCAGGGCCTCCCTCTGGCTGATATGATGCCAGGGCAGGGATGACTGGTTTGTGAGCTGGTGCCAGCAGGCCAGGAGGAGATGCAGCATTCTGCATATCACAGTGAGGGGCCTCTGACCTGAGTAGCCAGCCAGAGGGATGTAGAATCTGAAGCTCCTGAAAGTTCCCAACCTGCTGGGCAGAGCATGCCCGGACAATCTTGTCCACCTATCCCTTCTCCAGTGCAGCAAGCTCCATGCAAACTCCGCCTCTTCAGAAGCCCTGTCGCTGCTAGGAAGCTTCTGAGACTGCCTGCC
Source organism: Manis javanica (assembly GCF_040802235.1). Taxonomy (NCBI): domain Eukaryota; kingdom Metazoa; phylum Chordata; class Mammalia; order Pholidota; family Manidae; genus Manis; species Manis javanica. The sequence goes on from NC_133160.1 coordinate 67,847,029, forward strand.
TTTACTCTGTCCCAGAGCAGCTGGATGTGGATCCCTGTCCTCCACAAATGGCTGTAATCTCAGTCTCCCCATGTAGTCTGCCTGTCTTAGCTTTCCAACCCCACTGACATGCAGAGCACCTTGCAATGTAGGTTTGTTCTCACAAAGCAGATCTGTAGGGCTAGATGTTCAGCAGTCATAGGCTTCCACTCCCTCCCAGCTCTGTTTCTCTTCCTTCCACTGGTGAGTTGGGGTGGGTGAAGGGCTTGGTCCTGCTGGATCAAGGCTATGGTAATTTACTGTGTTTCATTAGGCCTGCTCTGTTCTCCAGGTGTATGCAGTCTGGTGCAGCCATCTCTCCTGTTGCTCTTTAGGATTAGTTGTATTAACCATATTTTCATAATATATGTGGTTTTTGGGAGGAGTTCTCTGTCTCAGCTCTCATGCCACCATCTTGAATCTATTCTGGTCTCACTATTTCTTTTTTTGTTGTTGTTGTTATCATTAATCTACAATTACATGAAGAATATTATGTTTACTAGGCTCTCCCCTACCCTAAGTGCCCCCCACAAACCCCATTACAGTCACTATCCATCACCATAGTAAGATGTTGTAGAATCACTACTTGTCTTCTCTGTGTTGCACAGCCCTCCCCATGCCCCCCTCCTACATTATACATACTAATTATAATACCCCCTTTCTTCTTCCCTGCCCTTATCCCTCCATACTCTCCCATTCTCCCCAGTCTCTTTCCCATTGGTAACTGTTACTTCATTCTTGGGTTCTGTGATTCTGCTGCTGTTTTGTTCTGCAGCTTTTCCTTTGATCTTGTACTCCACAGATGAGTGAAATCATTTGGTATTTGTTTTTCTCCACTTGGCTTATTTCACTGAGCATAATACCCTCTAGCTTCATCCATGTTGATGCAAATTGTAGGATTTGTTTTCTTCCTATGGCTGAGTAATATTCCATTGTTTATATGTACCACATCTTCTTTATCCATTCATCTACTGATGGACACTTAGGTTGCTTCCATTTCTTGGCTATTGTAAATAGTGCTGTGATAAACATAGGGGTGTATCTGTCTTTTTCAAACTGGAGTGCTGCATTCTTAGGGTAAATTCCCAGTAGTGGAATTCCTGGGTCAAATGGTAAGTCTATATTGAGCATTTTGACAAACCTCCATACTGCTTTCCACACTGGTTGAACTAATTTACATTTCCACCAGCAGTGTAGGAGGGTTTCCCTTTCTCCACAACCTCGCCAAAATTTGTTGTTGCTTGTCTTTTGGGTGGTAGCCATCCTTACTGGTGTGAGGTGATATCTCATTGTGGTTTTAATTTGCATTTCTCTGATAACTAGCAATGTGGAGCATCTTTTTATGTGTCTGTTGGCCATCTGAAATTCTTCTTTGGAGAACTGTCTGTTCAGCTCCTCTGCCCATTTTTTAATTGGATTATTTGTTTTTTGTTTGTTGAGGTGTGTGAGCTCTTTATATATTTTGGATGTCAAGCCTTTATTGGATCTGTCATATACAAATATATTCTCCCATACTGTAGGGTACCTTTTTGTTCTATTGATGTTGTCCTTTGTTGTACAGAAGCTTTACAGCTTGATATAGTCCCACTTGTTCATTTTTGCTTTTGTTTTCCTTGCCCAGGGAGATATGTTCATGAAGAAGTCACTAATGTTTATGTCCAAGAGATTTTGGCCTATGTTTTTTTCTAAGAGTTTTATGGTTTCATGACTTACATTCTGGTCTTTAATCCATTTCGAATTTACTTTTGTGTAGGGGGTTAGACAGTGATCCATTTTCATTTTCTTACATGTAGCTGTCTAGTTTTGCCAGCACCATCTGTTGAAGAGACTGTCATTTCGCCATTGTATGTCCATGGCTCCTTTATTGAATATTAGTTGACCATATATGTTTGGGTTAATGTCTGGAGTCTCTAATCTGTACCACTGGTCTGTGGCTCTGTTCTTGTGCCAGTACCAAATTGTCTTGATTACTATGGCTTTGTAGTAGAGCTTGAAGTTGGGGAGTGAGAACCCCACCACTTTATTCTTCTTTCTCAGGATTGCTTTGGCTATTTGGGGTCTTGGTGTTTCCATATGAATTTTTGAACTACTTGTTCCAGTTCGTTAAAGAATGTTGTTGGTAATTTGATAGGGATTGCATCACATCTGTATATTGCTTTGGGCAGGATGGCCATTTTAACAATATTAATTCTTCCTATCCAGGAGCATGGGATGAGTGTCCATTTGTTAGTGACCTCTTTAATTTCTCTTAAGAGGGTCTTGTAGTTTTCAGGGTATAGGTCTCTCACTGCTTTGGTTAGGTTTATTCCTAGGTATTTTATTCTTTTGATGCAATTGTGAATGGAATTGTTTTCATGATTTCTCTTTCTATTGCTTCATTGTTAGTGTATAGGAATGTGTTAATTTTGTATCCTGCAACTTTGCTGAATTCCGATTTTAGCTCTAGTAGTTTTGGAATGGAGTCTTTAGGGTTTTTTATGTACAATATCATGTCATCTGCAAATAGTGACAGTTTAACATTTTCTTTACCAATATGGATTCCTTGTATTTCTTTGTTTTGTCTGATTTCCGTGGCTAGGACCTCCAGTACTATGTTAAATAACAGTGAGGAGTGTGGCATCCCTGTCTTATTCCCCATTTCAGAAGAAAAGCTTTCAGCTTCTCGCTGTTCAGTGTGACGTTGCTGTGGGTTTATCATATATGGCCTTTATTAATTTGAGATACTTGCCCTCTATTTCCATTTTGCTGAGAGTTTTTATCATGAATGGATGTTGAATTTTGTCAAATGCTTTTTCAGCGTCTATGGAGATGACCATGTGGTTTTTGTCTTTCTTTTTGTTTATGTGGTGGATGATGTTGGTGGATTTTTAAATGTACCATCCTTGCATCCCTGGGATAAATGCCACTTGGTTGTTCTGTGCGATCCTTTTGATATATTTTTGAATTCGGTTTGCTAATATTTTATTGAGCATTTTTGCATCTATGTTCATCAGGGATATTGGTCTGTAATTTTCTTTTTTGGTGGGGTCTTTGCCTGGTTTTGGTATTAGGGTGATGTTGGCTTCATAGAATGAGTTTGGGAATATTCCTTTCTCTTATGTTTTTTGGAATATTTTAAGGAGAATGGGTATCATATCTTCTCTGTATATCTGATAAAATTCCGAGGTAAATCCATCTGGCCCAGGGTTTCTTTTCTTGGGTAGTTTTGATTTACCGCTTCAATTTCTTTGCTGTTAATTGGTTCATTTAGATTTTATGTTTCTTCCTTGGTCAGTCTTGGAAGGTTGTATTTTTCTAGGAAGTTGTCCATTTCTTCTAGGTTTTCCAGCTTCTTTGCATATAGGTTTTCTTAGTGTTCTCTAATAATTCTTTGTATTTCTGTGGGGTCCATAATGATTTTTCCTTTCTCGTTTCTGATTCTGTTGATGTGTGTTGATTCTCTTTTTCTCTTAATAAGTCTGGCTAGAGGCTTATCTATTTTATTTTCCCAAAGAACCAGCTCTTGGTTTTATTCATTTTTTTCTATTGTTTTATTCTTCTCAATTTTGTTTATTTCTTCTCTGATCTATATTATATCCCTCCTTCTGCTAACTTTAGGCCTCATTTGTTCTTCTTTTTCCAATTTTAATAATCATGATGTTAGACTATTCATTTGGGTTTGTTCTTCCTTCTTTAAATATGCCTGGATTGCTATATACTTTCCTCTTAAGAATGCTTTCGCTGCGTCCCACAGAAGTTGGGGCTTTTTGTTGTTTTTGTCATTTATTTCCATATACTGTTGGATCTCCATTTTAATTTGGTTGTTGATCCATTGACTATTTAGAAGCGTGTTGTTAAGCCTCCATCTGTTTGGGAGCCTTTTTGCTCTCTTTGTACAATTTATTTCTAGTTTTATGCCTTTGTGGTGTGAAATGTTGGCTGGTAGAATTTCAATGTTTTTGAGTTTACTGAGGCTTTTTTTGTGGCCTATTCTGGAGAATGTTCCATGTGCACTTGAGAAGAATGTGTATCCTGTTACTTTTGAGTGTAGTGTTCTATAGATGTCTATTAGGTCCATCTGTTCTAGTGTGTTGTTCAGTGCCTGTGTGTCCTTACTTATTTTCTGTCTGGTGGATCTGTCCTTTCGGGTGAGTGCTGTGTTAAAGTTTCCTAAAATGAATGCATTGCAGTCTATTTCTTCCTTTAGTTCTCTTAGTATTTGTTTCACATATGCTGGTGCTCCCATGTTGGGTGCATATATATTTATAATGGTTATAGCCTCTTGTTGGACTGAGCCCTTTATCATTACATAATGTCCTTCTTTATCTCTTATTACTTTCTTTGTTTTGAAGTCTATTTTGCCTGACACTAGTACTGCAACACCTGCTTTTTTCTCCCTATTGTTTGCATGAAGTATGTTTTTCCATCCCTTGACTTTTAGTCTGTACATATCTTTGGGTTTGAGGTGAGTCTCTTGTAAGCAGCATATAGATGGGTCTTGTTTTGTTATCAATTCAGTGACTCTATGTCTTTTGACTGGTGCATTCAGTCCATTTACATTTAGGGTAATTATCAATAGGTATCTACTTATTGCCATTTCAGGCTTTAGATTCATGTTTACCAAAGGTTCCAGTTTATTTTCCTTACTGTCTAAGAGTCTAACTTAACTCACTTAGTATGCTTTTACAAGCACAATCTAAAGGTTCTTTCCTATTTCTCCTCATTTTTCTTCCTCCTTCATTCTTTATATATTAGGTATCAATTTCTGTACTTTTTGTCTGTCCCTTGATTGACTTTGGGGTTGTTCAATTTAATTTTGCATTTGCCTCGCAATCAGCTCCTCCACCCTCTCTACCATAGTTTTACTTCCTCTGGTTACAGCTATCCAATCCTAGGAACACTTTTATCTATAGCAGTCCCTCCAAAATAGACTGCAGAGATGGTTTGTGGGAGGTAAATTCTCTCAGCTTTTTCTTATCTGGAAATTGTTTAATCCCTCCTTCAAATTTAAATGATAATCTTGCCAGATGAAGTAATCTTGGTTCCAGGCCCTTCTGCTTCATGGCATTAAATACATCATGCCACTCCCTTCTAGCCTGTAAGGTTTCTGCTGAGAAGTCTGATGTTAGCCTGATGGGCTTTACTTTGTACGTGATCTTCTTTCTGCCTCTGGCTGCTTTTAACAGTCTTTCCTTATCCTTGATCTTTCCTATTTTAATTACTATGTGTCTTGGTGTTCTCTTCCTTGGGTCCCTTGTGTTGGGAGATCTGTGGATCTCCATGGCCTGAGAGACTATCTCCTTCCCTAGATTGGGGAAGTTTTCAGCAACTACCTTCTCAAAGACACTTTCTATCCCTTTCTCTTTCTCTTCTTCTTCTGGTATCCCTATAATGTGAATATTGTTCCTCTTGGATTGGTCACACAGTTCTCTCAATATTCTTTCATTTTTAGAGATCCTTTTTTCTCTCTGTGCCTTAGCTTCTTTGTATTTCTCTTCTCTAGTTTCTATTTCATTTATTGTCTCCTCCACCATATCCAACCTGCTTTTAATACCTTCCATCGTGCTCTTCAATGATTGGATCTCTGACCTGAATTCATTTCTGAGTTCCTGGATGTCTTTCTGTACCTCCATTAGAATGTTGATGATTTTTACTTTGAATTCCCTTTCAGGAAGAGTTATGAGATCCATATCATTTATATCTTTCTCGGGAGTTGTATTAATAATTTTACTCTGGACAAGGTTCCTTTGGCATTTCATGTTTGTATATGGCACCCTCTAGTGTCCAGAAGCTCTATTCTGGAGCTGCTCAGCCCTGAAGCAATGTCAGGGGTCTCGGGGGAGTGGTACTGGTACCTGGGGGGAGGAAAAAGCTGTTCCCTGCCTCCTGCTCCTGTGCCTGTCTCCACTGCCTGAGCCAGTGGACCGGTCACACAGGTATGTTTTTGTCCCAGAGCAGCCAGATTTGGATCCCTGCTTTCCACAAGTGGCTGGAATCCCAGTCTCCCCAGGAACTCTGCCTGTATTAACTTTCCAACCTGGTAGTCATGCAAGTCTCATGAAAGCACCATGAAATGTAGGTTAGTGCTCCCAGAGCAGATCTCTGGATCTAGGTATTCAGCAGTCCCAAGCCTTCCACTCCCTCCCTGCTTTGTTTCTCTTCCTTCTGCTGGTGAGCTGGGGTGGAGGAAGGGCTTGGGTCGCGTGGAGCCACAACTCTGGTATGTTACCCCATTTGGTGAAGTCTGCTCTTTTCTCCAGGTGTATGCAGTCTGGTGCCATCCTCTTTCCTGTTGCTCTCTCAGGATTAGTTGCGCCAATTAAATTTTCTAATTGTATCCAGTTTTAGGAGGAAGCCTCTGTTTCTCCTCTCATGCCACCATCTTTAATGGTCTCACTATTTCTTATAGCTAAAAACTATCAAGAACCCAGATGAAAAAGAATGAACAATAGTTACACACTTCAACATGCATGATCTTAACAATATAAATTTGAACATAAAGGAGCAAGTCAGAATAATATATACAGTATGTTTCCATTATATAACATTCAATAATGCCATATTGAAATGTACATATATAAATTCTAACACTTTATTAAACTGTAAAGGAAAGCAAGGAACTATAAACACAAAATTAAAGCTAGGAGTTATCTGAAGATGGGAACTGGTTGTGATTGGAAAGAAATGCATAAGGAACTGTAATGAAATTAGTTATTATTTTTCATAAGTTGTTTTATGTTGTATATATGGAGGTTTTGTTATTTCCTTATGTTATTATGTAATAAAATAATCATGAATTAATTTTCTTTTATATCATGTAGTAATATAATATGTACTATAGTTTATAAAAAATTTCATGATTTTAAAACAAAGTAAAATTAAAATTAGCCAAATTATCTATCACAGCAATATTTACCCTTTCAGACAATATAAGCCCTTTGAAAACACTTATTAGATAAATATAGATAGATGTTTGATATCTTATAGTCTGAATGCTTGTATTTAATCAACTGTGCTTATTTCTTAAATTCTGATGTTTAAAAAAATATTAAATACACCTTGTATCAAAAAAATAGGATCACTTCTCATATTATGTAGATATCCATTTAGTTCCTACATTATGAAAACTACCCAAAGTTTGGTAAAAGGGCAAAAGATTCTATGTGTTTTCAATATCCTACAAGAATATTCTCTAATGACTCCACCTAAGGGTCATCAGATGCTGTAAGAAAATGTAACTTCATATGATTTACTATTTACTATTCTTGGAGCCCAGATTTTGTAAAGGTGGTTTTTAACTTGTAGAAAATTAGTAAATTTCAAATGAATGATGATAAACAAATACAGATACTTTCTATTCAATTGAAAAAAAGGTATGGTTTTGTTGTGCTCTTAGGATAAACCAATTTTGAATCTATTTTAGGTGAGTTATTTCAGTTTTGTTTTCCTTTTACTGGCTATATAGTTTAATCTCTTCTATCTTTTTCATAGCAGCCTTATCACCCTGATGCTTCCTTCACTAATTTATGGAACAAGTATTTGACATATATTATTATATTTTGTGTTATTGTAACTTTTCTCAAAAATTATTTTATTCCCATAACAAGTTCCAAAGAACTGCAAATTTTGAGAAAATTGACTAATAATATTGACTAATAATAGCCTTTTATGTGTCACAATGAAATCTGTGTATCAAAATGCTGTAAGTATGTTTTAAGGACTATCCAAATTTTAAGAAATTCTGAATGATCCAGAAAGTCCTTTGGAACAAGAGGTTTATTCAAAATGCAATATTTATGATTTAAATATGCCTGGGGCAAAGGTGGAAGGGGAATATCCATGACTGAGAAAAAAGATTTAAATTCAGGTTGAAATCAGAGATGATATAATTTCTATTTGAGGGGAATATGAGTTATTTTTTCTTAAAGCATAAAGAAAAGCAACCAGTTGCATTCTAGTCTGAACTAAAGTATCTGAAGTAACAGAATAAAAAGAATATGCACAATACATTGAAGATGTAATAAATTTCAAAAATATTACTTCAGATATTTTGGAATACAAATATTTTTCCTATGAAAAATAAAGACTACTTTGTAATCTTTTTAAGTCAGTATTTCTGTAGATTTTTCTTTCTCGGATAATATTGTACTCAAGTGTTTAAGAGCAGTGGTAAATACATACTGTGTCTTTCCTCTTAAAATATCCTAGGAAAACTAATTGAAGTTAAAGTAGCCTAGCTTTCTCTTATTGTTTCAAGATTTGGGAGGTTATTACACTATAAAAATGTAGACTATAAGAAGCAACATCTTTTTATTTGATTGATTATTTATAACCTAGTCATTTAATTCACTCATTGATTCACTCTTTAAGACAAGTATATTGAGAACCTCATATTCTGGATGTGAAGAGGTAGCAACTTAACACAAAGCTAACAAGACAACCTTTCCTAAAAGGAGTAAAAGGAGCTTAAGTCTATTGAGGAAAACTTAAAAATCAGTCTCTGTATTTAACACTAAAAAAGAACAGGGAAATAAGCTATTTTGGAAACTGATAGAATAAAAACAATAGTAAAATGAAATAACAGTGCATCAAAAATTACCTTTCTTTATAAACAGGGCAAAAATCATCACATAACAAAAATCAAAAGGCTATTCTTTTATTTTATTAATAATAATACACAGTAGTAAAGAGGATGAGGTAAGATAACCATAATCAAAACCACTAGAGATTATAGAAATCAATACAACTCTTCTGGAAATAGATTTTATAGTGTGTCCTCAGATTCTTAAGGTTTCTCACCATGCTTCTTTAATAAATCTAACTTTAAGTACTTCTTAGGTAAATATTCACAAATCCATGCATGTATGTAGGCATAAATATATTCATCATAACATTGTTTATAACCACTTATATGTACAACATTAAAGGAATGGTCAGGTAAATTATGAAACATTCACATTATTAAATATTATGTGACATTAGAATTAATGCTTATGTCAAAATATTCAATTTGAATTACAAGTCTGTTTCTCAACCCATCAAAAGTCTACCAGATAGCATCATCAAGTGTTAGCATGTATATTTGTTTTTGTTTTTTTAAAACCGTTCTTTTCTTCTCATCTATTTTCCACACAGAGACTATAAAATGCTAGTTTTATAATAAACTATAATTACAAAAAACTTTGTATAATTATGTATAAAAACATAAAACTAAAATATAGTTTTATAATTAAGAAATATGTTAAATATAAAAGAGATTAGTAAAAGCAAAGTATTAAATATTCTAAGAAAACATAACTGAAGAGACATTCTTGTTTTTTTCAAAGTATGCAAATGAATGAAAAATTTCAGGAAAAAAATATGCATCCTTGGTAATGAATGAATGGATATATACAAATTAGTTACAGTAACATTTCTAATAAAGGAACAAATGTTTCTGGGTAGAGCTAAAGTTTTTCTTTACACTACATAGCAAAAAGAGATACGAGACTTAAAAAGAGTACACCTGGTTGTTAGAGATGGCTTCATTCAATCTAAGTAAATAAACTCTTTCAAGGACTTCAGCGTTAAAAAGCAAATCAATGTTTCAACTTCAGAGTTCCTCCTTATCTAATGACTAAAGAAGAATTTCAGCGAGATATAAACAGTGAAGTTAAGGGAGAGCTGACATTCAACCACTACACAAAGATAAGACCAAATGCTTGTTAAAATATTTAAAAACTTTCATTCTGATTGCCTGGAACCCCCATGTTCTCCTGTCCCCTTTCAATATTATTTCCTCTCCAGCACTTTTCAGATCTCTCCATGTGTAACTCAAGATTGTTGCCTGGCAGAACAGGGACACATGGAATTCTGCCCCAGTTATAGCTAGCAAACCTCCTGGTTAGTTGGTGCCATGGATTACAATTGTTAAATAATTTTAATTTTATCTCAATTTAAGATTTTACCTTGAAAACGGTCTACTTTTAAAAACTCTGTAATCAAGGCTTGTTTCCTAATTCAAACCAGCCTGCCTTTCTAATTGATCAAATGTTGTTTTTTAACACTATTACCAGAAAAATTAATCTTTTGATAGAAAAATATCCATAAAATTTACTGACATTTCCAATTAATACCAGTTTCTATATCTTCTCTAATAATATCTTTTTTGAGTTTTAGTATCTTTTTCTAAGAATTTTCCAAATGTGGAAATGTATTCTTTTAAAAGCAGGAACTATTTCCATTATATACAGTCCTTCCCTTTCAGTGTAATTCTGAGTCAGTTCAAACGCATTTTAGTTCACCTCCCCTCAGTCTTGACTGTGGACTACAGGATTTCAACTCTTTCTAAAAGATACTTTCAGAAAGAGCACAATACGTATTTTAATACTGACCTATTCTGTCTTTCTAAACTATACTTGTTAAAAAACAAAATTCAATCAAGTAAGTATGAAGATCTAACTGTTTTTATCAAGCTATTCATGAATTGGACAGCATCGAATTTAGCAAGTAGAGAAATCCTCCAAGGAATTGTACAAAATGGAAGCTTTTTATAGACAAGAGGGTGGAGAAAAATTTGTTAGCAAAGGAAGAGATTAGGGATTGCTTCAGAAAGGTCACCCTCCTTTAGGAGTAGCAGGGGGTCCTATGCTGATGATCTCACCAGTCATCAGGAAATTCCAGGTTGATTGGTTTAAAACCCCACTCCTGGGAGAGGCTCAAATTACAATTAGGTAAGGCATCTAAGCCCCAGTTTGGCAAGTTGGTCCAGCAGAAGTGACCCCACGTTGTTTTTTTCAAAGTATGTAAATGCATGAAAAATTTCAGGAAAAAATTGCATCCTGATAATGCATGAATGGATATATACAAATTAGTTACAGGAACATTTTCTAATAAAGGAAATAGAAAATGAGCCTGTTTTTCTTTTTAACACTCTATACCCAGCCATAATTTTATGCACTTTGTTTAGGAAAGTTATTTCTTCTCTAGCCAACTTGGTATTTTTTTGTTAAAATTACTTGGGAAATTGTTTCAAAATTGTAGCTTATAGTGTATTACCAGCCAATCTAAAGAACAGTTCAGGAATATTTTAGATAGTCCTCTAAATAATTTCAACAACTCTAGTTTTCAGAGTTCTTCAGAGAAATGTCTAGAAGCAGAGAGGTAGTAGCGGGGTGGGTCCGGAAGACATGCAGCTTTGTCTTGCACGGCAACTAACTCAGGGAAGCCATCACAGTTTCCTCAGACAGTGCATGTTAATTCCCTCAGAAGGCAGTAGAGAGGCCTCTTCTATGGGCAAAGATGATTCATCAGAATTTAGGGGCTCAATGTCACCAGCTTCATTGGGATCTTTCTATATATCCTCATTCCAGCTTTCAGGATCCCATTCCTTCCCTATCAGTGCCCTTGCTTTAACCGTAGACACCCTGTAAGACTGGGAGTTCAACCTGTGTTGTAATTCAATCACAAGATGAGTATCTGGATCTGAATCTCAATCATCTCAGTCCTGCGACTGTAGGAGACAATGGTTTCCTTCAAAGCACACAGAGATTTCAGATCACTTACATGGTGCTTCAGCTGGGAGTTCAAATACCTAAGTTCAACATTTTCCTTCTTCATTGTGTCCAGCAACATTAGGGGCAACCATATTAGGAGCAATCTCACCAGACAAATTCTAGAGAATAGCAAATCAACATGTTTCAGCTAATTAAGGTGACCTCTGCAGACTAACTAAGATTCCATTTAAAGCAAGCCAATACTTAAATCAATATAAAGTCTATATAGTTATCTCTGTAATAGTATTCATGTTGTTTTTCCTAGCTTCTCATTTAGAACAGAGGCTGTTGTATTCTTTTATATTCTTAGTAATTCTCCTAGTAGGTTTATAGAATATGAAACACTACCTCAAAAATGTGTTTCCAGTGCAATGTACTAAATTAAGAAACAATGTATTTTTTAAAAAGTCTTTATTAAAATTATTATTGAAGTTAAATATGAGGTTGTCTTTATTATATTTAGTAGAGCATCTGTTGAAAGAAAGATGAAGAGAAGGAAAGAGAGAGAAGAAGGGAAGGAGGTGGGGATGGAGGGAGGGAAGGAGGAAGAAAAAATAGTTTCTATTAATCAAAATGGATGGAATAGTACTGCAAATTATATTTGCAGATTCTATACTTAAATTTTAAATTACCACATACCTAATTTCTCAAAAAAGGATCTCAATTTACTGAGCATTGAACTTGTGTCCTTTGCTTACTTTTCTTCCACCATGTGACACATTAAATAATTTTAATTGCCAATTCTCTTAAACATACTTTTTCACAACTTTAGGAATTATCAGACATTAATTCTTTTGAGGAACGAGAGGTAATGGCATTTTTACTGGTTATCAGACCAGACCAATGAAGGAGAGAAATTCCAAATGAGCAAGGCTACCCTCCAAATTCCCTAAGACTTCCTTGGACTTGCTTACACTTTCAAATCCTAAAGAGTCTGATTTGCATTTTAATGTGCTTGCTATCTCTTTGTACATATGTAGATAGAATGGTGCAGAGACTAGTGGGTCATTGAAAGAGGGATATTGACCCCTCGTATTACCCATTAATTGTGAGCCCTTGAGTAATGAAGAAGGCTATATAATGTCATATAAAAAACACCCCAAAGACTCTACTGGCTGTCATAAATGCTTTACAAAGATTCTAGGAATTGGTATGCTAATGAATTCACTCTCCTCATCACAGGTAACCTCCCTGCACATTATGCGTCTTTCTAAACCTGAAGGGCAGACAGCATTCCATATGGTACCACCAACTCCCATCTCTTGTTTTTTCTTCTGGTTATGCTGCCAATCCAAAAAATAAAACCTTCATTAGTAATGACAACTTGTCCTTTTTTAGAAAGAGCTGCTATATTTCAAAGAAGTCTATGCTTTGTTTTAAGCATGCATTTTCTAAACTCTTGTGGGGAGAAACTGCTAGAAATAGGCAGTGATAGCTGTACCCTGGGTACCGAGGCAGTGTGGTTGATAGAACACGCGTGGTTCAGAATCACAACTTTCAGGCACTGTTCTGAGCTCCACCCGCAATATGTGCCTTAAAACCAGCCTCACTTCCCTACATAGAAAGAAGAGAAAGATTACAGGTGATCCTTTTCAGGTCCTGGGAAACAAAGGACCTCACTTTCAGCTTTTACTATTACGATTATACTTTCTACTCCAGCTATTATCAATACATAATTCATAGTGATTTCTTTAAAACACAGTTTAAACTTCCAGGTCACCCTGATATGGCACCAATTGAATTATCCAAGGACATTTCCAGTTAATATTAGATAATATTTTGGTGTAACTATACAGATTTCAAGCATAAAAAGTAAGTCATCCTGAATCTAGAAAGCAGCTGAGACAGCCCTGCACAGGAAGAGACCAATGAAATGATTTCTTTACAAGGGAGAGGATGCAAATACCTGAAATATGACTAATTCTGGGAAAGGATTGCTCTCTTCAACTTTCTTCTACAAGTGTTCATGACTATAAGGCCTAACACTGCGCCCGCTATATTTTGAAGACATAGAAATAAGTATAAACTTCTCTGTTGCCTGGTGGAAAGATATCACTAAGCCTGCTTCAACTAAGCTGGAAAGTAAAGAGCTACATGTAACTGCTGAGAATGCATCACTGTAACACGGAAACATGCGCTGTGTGTCTTCCTGATTGGGGATGATAAGTCTATCAAATAGTCAAGAACCATCCGACAGTGATGAGCGCAGAGAGGATGCCTGATTCATGTTGGCTCCCCCACAGGGGATTCATCTTTTATTAACATGAGCTTACAGTCAGAACAAAAATAAAAATAAAAAGAGGGAAAGGATCATTTCACATTTTATTTGAAATTTCTCACTGTTTGAAGGTGACTGATGAAATGTTCATCAACTTCTATAGCAAGATTGACTTAAAGCATCAAAAAAATGAATTTTCAGGGAGTTTTGTGTCTTTTGAAAAATGCTGATGAGGTGATAGTCTACAAAAATAAACAGGGGTACTTGCACCTCACAAGTACTTTCAAGACAGTGGTACTTGTATCTCTGTTTTTCATATAGAACTTTTGCCACTTTTTACCTTTAAAAAGGATATTAACTGTGAATGGATTGTACTTTTCAAGTAAATTTTCTCTAGGGTAGAACATTTAATTGCTCTGCATAAAAACATACGTGTGAATATATGTGGGGCCTCAGGGATTATTTCATAATAGTATAAAATGATATTCCTTCAATCTAAGTTTTTTATTCCTGAAAATCTAAATGAGCTCTTCTATTGGCTGAAATATGTTTGAGATTTTTGTTTTGTTTTGTTAGCAATCGAATTAATATTTTTCTATACTGATCAAAATGAAATAATCTAGAACTGGAAAATGTTTTCCCAGGATACCTAGGAAAGAACTTTTTTGTGGGGACATGGAAAATGCCCCTTGAATGTTGAAGTACACCTGGGAAGAAATGAGTCATATTAAAGCAATTTTTCTATAAAAGTTGCTGATGTCTGGATTTACATGTTCTGAGTACCAGACTCTTGACCCCAGTGGGTTTCTTCCGCCTGCCCTGTCTTAGTTCAAGTCTTGAAAAACTACAAAAATGCTATGTGCATGGGGCTCTAGATTCTCATTTATCACCTCCAGATCTATTCTGAACCTTCTTTAACGTCATCTAGCAGACGGCATTCTAAACTCTTCTTTCTTATATTCACCAGATTCCTTTTCCCTCTGGCTTCTGGTTGAATTGACACAATAGGAGGCACATGTAAGCCATCAGATGAAGAGAGACACATTGGATATTTATTCCTTTGGCTACATCCCAACCCCGTTGGTGGAGCACCAGCAATTTTCTCCAACCTGAGCCATGACTGCTGGGGACGCTCTTTCCTCCAGCTCCTCTTCTCGGTGGGTCTGGTACCTGCCCAGCTTGTATGAGCACTAGGGTGCTTAAACACTCATGTTGGTTTTTCCATTGTCCTTAGTATGCTTTATAAATAGTCTCTTTGTAAAACTCTCTTCAGTTATCTTTCTGAGTGAGCTATCGGAATATTATCTGGCCCCTGAGCAGCCAATGAAAATGATTCCATGCAATGAAAAGAGAACTACATAAATTTTATTTCACAGTTAACATAATAAAAATTATACACCGCAAACTTCAGATAATAGGCTGTAGGATTCTGATTTCTAATTTCCTCCTTTGTTCATTAAAATTCAGGCTCTCTCCCTTCCTGGTGTTGCTAAGGGAATGATCTCTGGGCAGAATTCTTCATTTTGTTAAGTTTTATATGTTTTCCAGTTGTGTATGTTAATAACAGATTTTATTAATTCTATTCCTAAGGGTGGGTAGGGAATGGCTTCTAATTTTCTCTGCAAAATGCCTGTCAGTAAATCTTTATAACCCCAGAACTCACCATTCTCTATTTGTGTGGTGCTCAAGTTTCCCATCTTTCTCTAATATGAGGGCTTTCAGTTTCTTCAGCAACTGCCTCTGCTTTATCCCAAGGTGCTGTGATAAGGACCTTTGCATCAGAATTACTCTCCAGTTGAGAAATAAGCAGAAAATAGGTTTCCTTTCCTGCAGTGCCACACCTATGCCCCCTGCATCTAACCACCCGCCCCTACACTCACCTCCTCTGGGGAGTAACTTAGATGAGGGGCACTCATTTATTGCAGAATTGGGATTCCAGTTGTCACACAGACTACTTCTGTAGACACTTTTCTTTTTAGCCTATAGCTTATTTTATATTCTGAAATAAACATATTTCAGATGTCCCAGGAAAGAATTTTCCGAGGCTAGTACACATATGTAATACCCTTCCCTTGGTTCAATTCTAAGGGGAACTAAAAGGGCCTTTTCTTTCTTCAGTCATAAGTTTAAGAAGCTTCACTGAGTGAGAACCGGGACTTTGCTTTTTAAAAAAAACAACGCATCTTACATGTAGAACAATATTACTTATGTTTTGGCATCATTAGCTCACTGGAGTTGAAATTTCAGAATTATCCAGATGTCATTCATTTGATATATGAGGCAATTTTCATGAGATAACTGGTTCTTATTTACTTCCATTTGAATAAATCATTGCACAATCCAGAGATGCTTTTGAAATAGTTTGGCATATGACTTGATGTGTAACATGATTGCTGAATGTATAGAATATTTATTGAGGTTGGATATCATGTTGTTTCTGGTAAGGATCCAAGAGTCACATGTATTCACACTACAGTCCCTGGGACCAAAATATTCAATGTAGCTAATTCATGAGAATGAAACTTGTGTCACAACATTTTCCCCTAAAAGTTAATTGGAAAACATTGTATTATGTTAGCTATATAAGTGATTGTGTGCCAGCATGTACATATGTACAGTATATGATATATATGTGGTATTACATACGGCAACTCATCAGATATCCTTCTCACTGGCCCCTAAACAGTTACAAATAAAATCTGCCAAGACTAACTAGCACCAAGATGACAGACTTTCTTTGTAACTTTTTGTTTTCTTTTAGATAATTCTATACTTTTAAGATTTCATACTTATTTTTGAAGTAACTTTTCTCTTTATGGAGAGTACGTCTCTATCTAAATATCCCAGAATGATGTCTTTTTGAGACACCATACCACATCTCCATTATCTTTGTTAACCTTAAAAACTGACAGTCAATGTCTTTTTCACACTGATCAAAACATTTTTTGGCAGCAAGGGTTTCCTTATATTTTACAAAACTAGGGGGTAAATATTAGCTTTAAAAAGTATTGAGATAGTAAGAACACTAACAATTGCTGCTGTATGACCCTCTATCGCTTTCTACCTAGAGGCACACTTAACACTGGGTGAGTGTCGCCCATGGAACTCAGCTGCCAAGTGCAAACATTGCCCCCGCTAGTTCCACACTGTGTGACCCAAGCAAATCACATGACTGCTCTGCGTAGCAGCTTCTTTCTCTCTAAAATGGGGAGGGTAAGAGTACCTATCTCATTGCGTTGTTGGGAGTCAACATTTTAAACAACTTAAAACAGCGTCATAGAAGTGCTATGCAATGATAAATTCTGATTTAGAAGTGATAATCTCTCATCTACATTTATAAGACTTGAGTCCTGGCAATTTCTACCTAAGCATCATGGAAACTAGCAGCAGCCAGAGTGCTTCTGCATCTAGATATTCAGGCTTTTAGGTTAGCAAGAGAAGACGTGATTGCTATCTCTATCATGCTGTGACATATCGCTTTTACGATTCCAACGGGGAGCCTCATTAAGTAGTCAGCCAGATTCTTGACTTTCACAGTAATTTATCTTGACATAAAATTCTTTAAGTTCCTCCCTTGGCCAAAGTGAGGCCTCAGTCATGAGCATACCTCAAATATAAAATCAGTAATATTCTTTCTGGAGGCCAATAGTGTAGAATTTAGGATTGTCTCAGCTATAAGAAAAATGATACTGCTAAGAAAACATGCATGGCTGCTTTTCAGTTGTTTTTTAGAACATTAAAAAAAGGAAGGAAAAAGAAAATGCTTGCCCCATAAGGGAGGAAAACAAATTCCACAGTGTTCAGAATCTCCCTTTGCAAGTATGTGTTTCATGGAGTTAAAATGTGCCAATGATGTTTTGAGATCATTTGGCTTGTTTCTCATTCTGTGTCATACACAAAGAATTCTCCCACATAGGATGAGAAATTAGCCATCAATTTTTCAAGCATCTGCTTTCAGACATGGCTTAAGCACTTGTTTCTTAATAGTTTAAAGGTCCCTGAACAGATTCCCAGACTATGTGAAAATAGGTTAATTCTTAGAATATTATAGAGAAGCAGAATCTGGTCTACCTGTGTCTAGTGGCATTTCAATTGTCCTGACTACTAATGATAAATTTGTTAGGAAATTTGGAAAATCAAATGTACAATCCTAAAGAAATTTTTACTGTTTGGATATTGTATCATCAAGCAGAAACATTTTTGAAGATTATTATATAATTTAATATGTGTAAAAATGCAATAAAGTATTTGAATTAGAAATCCAAAATACTTGTATCATGCATAGCTTACTTCTTTTTAGATTTTTATAGCATATAAGAATTTCTTCTTTACTAATTGGAATAATTTTTTCAGGAATATCTTTTTCTCCAAAAGCAAAATGAATACACATTCGATCGTGGGTGCATTATCACACTTTAAATAATTTAGCTCATGTGATGTTGTCAACAACATTCATTTTATCCTTTATATGATTGTGTATCATTTGTCAAGATTCCTGAAATCTTAGTATTAAAATTGCTCTACATTTGATCTAATAAAAATATGATGAAATTAATTTAAAAAATTTTACACTAATCACCATATATTGCCATTATATATGCTAGTTCTTTTGTTAGTGCAATGAAATATGTAAGAATTAGTTGCTTGCTTCTTAATTAGTTACATGTTATCAAGTTCATATGAAAGAATTTTAATACTATTTTGCAGAATGCATTTTATATAAAGCTAACATGTTTTTGAGCATCTAACTATAGCTACCAGGATAATAAAATGCCATAAATGAGAAGAAACTATTCAGCTTTTTCACACTTCTGAACTCAAATACAAATTCACTTAGACATAGCCTATTTCTGGATACTCATAACCACAATGAATATAGTTTTGAATTATAAAAGTACCAAAAGTTTTCAAAAGTAGTAACTACAGTGACTAGATTTCACAGTGCACACATATAGCCTAAAATCTTTAAAAGAGTTAATAAAAAAGATTATCTCCCCAGAGTAAGTTCTTATTTGTCCTTCAGATCAGCCTGAAGCCAATTCTGTAGCTAAAATAGTTTAGTCTGGGTAAATGAGCAAGTCTAGAGTACAAAGTGTAAAATATCCATGTATCCTGACTATCTGTCTTCTCCTTTACATGCACTGTAGCCATGTTTTTATCCTGAAATGCTAGAGCCTGTGGATAAATATAGCAACATAATTATAAACTTGGCATTGCTCTTTCTTTTACTCAATATCAATCACATAAGGACTCACTGCAACTTCTGCTCGCCTGTCAAGCGAGTATGAACTAAGCCAATGAAATAAATGAACTGTTTGTAAATAAATCCACATCACCAGTCCTAACCTCCAATATGAGCTACAGAATAATGACTCACCCCAGATTTTACTATGAGATGTCCCTCCAACCCTAAGATCTATATAGTTCAATATATCACCTTCTCTTACAAATCAAACACCTTACTTGTCTCCAGATGTAGCATCTTGATTCTGACTTTACTTTCTTTAACTTTGTCCCCTCCTAACTCTCTTATGTATGCTAATCAAAATGTTCAATTAGGTTTTGCATTTTGTCAATCACTCTCAAGTTCATATCATTCCCACTACCAATGCCCGAATTATACAATTTCACACTTGGCTATAATAGTTTCCTACTAGGCTTCTCCACATCCTAAATAATCTGAATATGACCACTAGCTTTATGATTACTAAAAACAACTAATATTCAATGTGGTATTCACCTCTAAAAGAACCTATATTACTCTGAGGCGGGCAAGATGCAAATTCTTCAGACTAGAACAAAAAGTTCTTCACTAACTGATGCCACCTGCTTTGTGGTAATTTACACCTTATTGCTGCTCCTATGAAATGTTCTTTTGAACTAATCTTCACCTACACACCCAAGCAAAACACCCTCATTTGCTTCATTGTATAACTACACTATTCTGGCACTTTCCCTCTGCCATTCATAGAATCTGGAGTGTCTTCTACCATGATCTTCATAAATTTATAACCTACACTCTTTTTAAAAGTCCAGCTTAACAGTCACTAAGTTCAAGACTTCTGCTAAGTAAATATTTGTTGAATATCTACTGCATCAGTCAGAATAAGGTAAATCTTGCTAAATTATACCAAAATCTGAGTGGATTAAAACAATACAGATAGGTAGATAACTGATATAAGCTACATGTCCATCTCAAATCTCTAGAGGGATCTGCTCTACATCATCCTCACTCAGATACCAGGCTATCAGACCCTATACTGTTTGAAATATACCCATTTCCATAGTGGAAAGGAAAGAATGTGGAGGATCATACATCAGCTCTTACAGTCTTCAACCTAGAATTAAACATATCACTTCTCCTCATATTTCAGCCCTAACTGTAAGAGAGCAAGGTTAGGTGAAATCCTAGCCTTTGTCCAGGAGGTAGAGAACTGGAAATACTGCTGGGTTTCCTCATGTACCTTGAGATTATAGGCTGCAGGCTGATCTTAAGCAGGGGATTGTTTTTTCCTCTCTTTCTTCATTATCCCCTGCCTGTAGATAGATATATAGTTGGCTTCTTTCTGTCCTCATCAAGAGCCCTCACATTATGCCCAGATCTCATACTGATAGCTCTTAAGCTTCTAACCTATTATAAAATTGGAGTTATCAGAGATCTAGTCATTGAACAATCAAACAGCCTGGCACACAGGGTTCTTTTATTTTATACTCTTAGCACTTTAGATAAAGAGCCTATGGCATTCATTACTGCAGTTAACCCTCTTTCCAGGCACATGATGGAACTGCACTCCTGAGACCAAATGATTACTGTTAGACTCTTAGACAATAGCTTTGGCTTGAAGTGATGTCTCCCTGCCAGATGAGAGCATACAGGGGCTGACATAAGACTCTTTAGAGCTCTTGACTAGATGTTGGCACATACAAAGGTGGTGGCTATTTTGTTAGCCAAAGTCTAGAATGAGCACAAATGGCAGTGAGCACAGACTTGTTATCAGCCTATGAGGCACATGTAGCGGGGCAATAAATAAGCTTTCATTGCTTTCGGTCAATAGATTTTTGGAGCTGCTTGTCAACAGCATGAACTAGGTTATACTGACTAATACAGATCTTGCAAAAGCTATACCTCAGAAGAACAGTGAGATATTTTTTTTCTTTTTCTCATCGAATGTTGCAATAACCACTGCCTCTCTGCTTCCAGAAGCTGTGTCTGGCTCTGATCCCATGCCAGGCATGGCACATTTTGGATCCTGTTTCCCCACAGAGTTGAACTCTATCTGCCTTTGCTTGCTTTTGGAGCCAGATCCCAGCAAGCCCAGGCTACAGCTGTGTGTTTCTATTCCATTCTGGGCCATAAAGATTTTTATCTTGTTTACAGATACTTCTTTTGATGTTTTAAAATTATTTTACCTGTCATTGCTCTGTGCTTGATGTGGAAAGGGTGATTTTTAAAATAGGCTCTCATGGTGCCACTTTCTCCCTAAACAATTTCGATGGTTTTCAAATATCAAATCCTCATGTCAAGCCAAGTATCTGCCAATACTACGATAGGGAAAATATGACTCAGGCACCATTGATATTTTAAGTCAGATATTTCCTTATTGCAGGGGGTGAGGAGGGGTTTGTCTTATACATTGTAGCAGCAAATCCTTGTCCTCTACTCACTAGATTCTAGTGGCCACCTTCACACACAGGAGTTGTGACAATCACAAATTTCTTCAGACATTGACAAGTGTCCTTTGGGGGAAGGAGGCAAAATCACTACTGGCTGAGAACCAATGACCTAAAGGTAGCCTGAAAGAATAATGACAAAAATGTACTGTATAAATTAGGGTATTTATTAGGGTAATTATTAAGGGTAAAGTCTCTTCAGATAATTACTGGGTAAGGGGTAGTGTGCAGATTTAGATTATATATCAGATGTGATAGTTTGGGCAAACTGCAGTGACTGGTCGCCATACAGGAAGATTGAACAGCACCCCCTGTTTATGTGGAAAGTCCATGCCATCCCTAAGAATTCAGCTAAATCCTAGGGAAATGGTATTCCTCTGGCCATGTCTTGCTCCTGTTTCCTGTTCTCCCTGAGGTGTTATTCTTTGCCTTAAATCTTCAGGCTCTTCATCCTTCTCCTTACTAGTATTTAAACAAATGTTCGTACTTTTTCTTTATACCCTTTATGCTCTTTCTTCTATTTCAAAAAATAAAATAAAATAAAATAGAAAAAAAAAAGACAGGGAAAACATTGAAAAAGTCTTTTGTATATGGTAGAAACTACCAAAGATTTTAGAGATTAGAACATTACAGAAACACTGTCTAAAATAGAACACCATCTATTCTGGCTTCTAAAATTTCTGTGGCAAACCTATCATTGTTGCACATCCATTTATTTTCTGTATTCTTTCACACTCGCCACTCACACACACCTTATTTCTCCTTTTTCCCTGTTGCTGTTTATTCTTAAGCAGAATATTTTAGCTCTTGGGTTTGTTTCCATAATTTGGGGGGTTTTACCTTTTTAAAAGGTTATTTGTAGACAAAGACAGTTATTTTCCTCAGATGAATTCTAGAATGTGTAGTAACACAATGTTTCTTTCCACCTGTCAAACATGTGAAGGTATTTGGAGCAGAAAGAAAAATGTATTCTGGCTGAGTGGTTGCAGAAGACTTTCTTGCCAGGAGAAGAGCAGAAAAACGATAGCATGGAAATTAGATGATACTGGGCAATTTGGGGGAACAAGTAGACAAGTATGGCTCTGGAGAAGAGTCTGTGGACAGAAATAAATTTAGAAGATCAGACTGAGAATACATTACAGAGAAGTCTAAATGTCCAGATGCAGACTTGGAAGTTTATCCCACAAGCAGTAAGAAGCTATTGAGTGATTTTAAGCGATGGAGTAATGCAATTAAACTGAAACTTTCATATATTAAGTCAGCAAACAATCACTTTCCCTTTATTCTGGTTATTTCAGTCCTCTAACACTTTTTCATTCACTTTCCTAAAATACAATCTCAACATATAACTTTATAATAGTGTGAAAGTCTTCAGGTTAGGAATTGCTTTACACCTTCTTTTCTCTTTTCATTATCTAGAGTAGTTTTAAACTGACAGGAATGTAAATTACATCTTTTCAGTGAATTTTATGAATTAATGTTATTATCAGGAAATACATTGTGCATCCTTTTTTTTTTGATTTGAGAAAATGCTATTGTCAGATAAACAAACAAAATGCAACAAAACAAAACAAAAAATTTCTAAAGCACTAATGCTAGTTTAATTTCTGTTTTCTCTCTGTGGATGACTAGATATTTTTTCCAACTATTAATAAAATACGTAAGTGGGGGGGATATTCAGAAACCTTTACATTTGAGGTACTCTTAAACTTTTGGGGGCAATATTCAGTGACATTTTAAATTCTTCTCTTGCCATATCACAGCTCACATGGGAATTCACTCAGAAAAAAATTTGAATCCATTTTCTGTCTATAAAATTCCCAAGCGTATCCTGGAAGTTATTTTCAGTCTGTTAAATCATGAGTGAACAAGGTTTTTATTCGTCTCTGATTTTAGTTTTCTATCTACTGTTAAAATGAGAATACTTCTTGTTGAATTTTATGTCATTCATACATGTGTATATGCATAATATATATTATATATGTGATATATACAATATCACACAAACATGCATGCACACACTCAAGAATAAGTAGATATATTTATGTCCCTGATACTTTTAGTCTCTTTTCTGTCCTTTGTATATTTACATAGATAATTTTGAGCTAAATCTCCAGAAATATACTCACTCATAAGCTGAATTTTTTCAGATGAATATTACTAAGCAATCAGTGCTTTCCATCTGTATTATACATTCTCTTCCAATAAATGAGACAGAATAAAGTTAAAAATACAATAGTGCATAATGTACCCACGAGTTGACCAAGGTCTCAGGCCTATATCTATATTCCTCATTTGTTTATATAAAAATCCATTAATATGCAGTATGTCATTATATCCTTTTCTTTCTTTACTTCCTTTCTTCTTTCTTTCTGTCCATCTGTCTGTCTCCTGGAAGTTGCAGAACTTATTTTGGTTGACAAACTGTTTTTTAATTTTACTATTTCTGATATATTTCTTAAGACTAATAAGCTACAGAAAATCTAAAAAAAAAATCCATTAATAAATTTCCATTTAAGTAGAACCTAGTTGAAAATTAAAATGGCACATTCTGCATTATTCTAGTGTCACTAAACTGTACAGAAATTACTATAATGAACTGTACTTTTGATGTTAAGACTTTTTTTTTTGCTAAAGCCAGTTCATTTTAATAAGTAAAAGAGGGAGAATGAAAAGAAATTCTATTAACGTGCTAATGTAATCACCATGTATTTGCAGTGGCTTCAAGCTAAAAGCAATGAAATTATGACCAACATACATAGGTATGTACGGCCAAGTTCCTTGGAATTCCATTATCCCCATTTTTTTGTGTTTCTTTATGTAGGTCCAACTGAGTTTCAAATAATAGGGCAATAAGAATAGTCCTCAACACTAACAGGACTGTTTCATCAACCAAGATTTTCACCCTTTAAGAGTGCTCAGGCCCATTTAATTTGCTATTTCTGAAGTGCTGTTTTTTAGGAGAAAAAGACTGCTATCCTGATGAATTTGTGTGTTAGCAGCATCTTCAAGCAGTTTTCACCATGGTTGGAAGATAGATTCTAACAGCTACTGAAGGCAATACGGTTCACTTTTAAGAGAGCAGCATTAATTCTTATTATCACCAAAGTCCTAAAAGTCACACTGATTGGAGAGTCCCTGAGTTATTCCCTATGATCAGGCAATGGTAATGTGCTAAATTACTAGTCCCGGATTATCTGAACCTTTGGCTGTGGCAAATTAGATAGGCATAGGACGACTGTCCCCAGGGCTGAGTGTCAGACTAATCCCTCCCCATGAAATGCGGCACCAGAGTGGCGCAGGAATAGAGTAGACATCGAGGAGAAATCTTGCAACATTCACTCTCACAGATTGCGTTCCCTGGATGCAAATTCTGAGAGGCGGTTTAGGTTTAGGATGCTTATTAGGGAATATCCTTGGAATCAACACTTGTGGAGGGCGGGGCAGGAAGCAGGAATGGGCAGGGAGGCAAGGCCAAAGGCAGGTTTTGCTGACCCCACGAAGAGTTCTTCAGCCAGAATGGCCCTCCCAAGTTGTTCTCAGTTCAGCTAAAATGGCCGGGCATTTATTCTCCAAGTGGACATGGCCACCCCGGAAAGGGATATGACCTTGGCAGTTCTCTGCCATTTCAGCAGCTTCTGAAGGGGCTGAAAGCTGGAGGCATCTGATGTCAGGACTCCCAGCAGTGGAGCAGAGCCCTTTGCTACAGGGACATCTGGATAGCACATCATGGAATCTGCCACATTCACTACAGCCCCCAGAAAGTCACCTGTGAGACTCCGTTCATGAATATACTGCGTGGATTGGTTGAACCCTGAAAGCTAATCATTTCCCAAGTTGACAGGGGTGCTGAAAGATTGGTTTGATTATGTCTATGCTCTTCTAGCTGATCAGAGATAGAGTAAAGCAAGATGTAACCTTTTTCTTTTTCTTGTCCAATCAACCCATATCAATCTCAAACCCTGAAAAAGCAGAACATGGTCAAACTTCCTTGAAAATATCAAACCACCTCACATTTTAGTTTTATGAACCAAACACAAGTCTGTGGGTTACTAGTTGAGTTATGCAGCAGCATAAAACCACACTCCCCCATACTAATAAAATGAACAAAAATCGTTTTTAAGTGAAGAGAAAAAGAAAACTGGAGAAAAAACAATTGACAAGCAGCAACCAAAAGAGGAAGTGAGAACAAATGAAAGCCATCAACCCTAACAGTGAAGCCAGTAAAAGACAGACAGAATTCTGAGGACAGGCGGCACATTGTGGCCCTGAGTCAGCCGCGCTGCTCCCAGAATCAGCCCTGAGAGAGAAAATGACTACAGAATTCCCTGAACTCTCACTTAATCTTCTCTTTGAAAAAATGTGGCCTGAGAAGTAGGCAGCCCCTTTGATTTTCCCCCTGTGATATTCTAGGTAGTTTGATTTTTTATAGTGAGTAAAAATTATTTTATTTAAATAGGGATTACTTATGTGAAAAATAGAAATAAGATGTAAAAACTTGCCTGTGTGCCCCATAAGCAGCATCAGGGCATAAACAGTGCTTACTGAAAAGCATCAGAACAATACATGGTAATCAGAGTTGAACTTGGCCAGTATAGTTTTTGGTTATCAAACCTTCAGACATACCTCCAAAAATGACTGACTTAAAACAAGTAATAGAATTATGCTATGCCACTTTTCTGTATGAATGTACTCTAAAGAGAATATCACAAGTATCACATTATTTTGTTTTATTAAGCAATATATAATGAAATAATAACTTTCTCTCCTTAGACATCTGTTATACTTTTTTTTCTATAGGTTTACCATGTAGGTGATATTAGTGACAAATGAAAAACATGTATTTGTTCAATATTCACTGCCATATATTCATGCTTTTCCATCTCACAGAGTGTGAATGTCATCCATTCTCATCCTTCATTTTTAAATCCTGTTAGTTTAGCAGCTAATTATTTGGCCTAGCACTGTGCAAGGTACCCTGGGAAATTCATGAAATAGTGCCTGCTCCCAAGGAGCTCAGAGTAGCTGGTAATAAAGTAGCCCCCAGAAGCTACTGTGTCTGCTAATAAATGGTGCTCCATAGGGAACCACTAGCTGGGGGTTCCCCAAAGGGTGCCCCATTAGGACTCATAATGTACTCCTAGAGCCCAACTTTCATGTCTCACATGTGGTCCTAGAAGCCTGCCTAGTCCACATTCAAGGGATATGGGAATACTGAGGGTCAGAAGATAATTCTCTCTTGCTACCCCTCCTCCTCCCTTCTACCATGTTTTAAGAGGGAGAAACTAAAAAGATAAAAAAGGGGAAGTGGGAAGAAGGAGAGAGAAAAGGAAAAGGAAAACTTGGTTTAAAGGGGAAAAAGAAAGCTTATTGGTAAATACAGTCCGTAAAGACCATTCTACGTTAAGGTCATCCCCTTGTCGTCACTGACTCTGTGTGAGGATGACGGGAGACCTGAGTTTCAGCTGCAGATGGATCAGGTATTACAAGTTTCCAAAGAAACAGAACTAACAGGATATGTATAGATATAGATTAATAGAAAAGGACATTTATTATAGCAGTTGACTTACATGGTTAGGGAGACCCAGAAGTCCTAAAATCCACTATCTGCAAGCTGGAGAATCAGGAAAGCCAGCAGTATAGTTTATTCTGAGTCTGAAGGCCTGAAATTCAGATGCGATGGTGTAAATCCTGGGCAGTCTGAGAGCCAAGAACTGGGGATCCAACATTCAACAACAGAAGATGAGGACCTCATTTCAAGCAGAGAGAGAGAATTTGCCCTTCCTCTGCCTTCTTGTTCTGTTTAGACCCTCAAAACATTGTATGATGCCCAGCACGTACTGAGGGTGAGCTTATTTATTCAGTTGACAGACTGACAAGCTAATCTCTTCCAAAAACACTCTCACAGATACACCCAGAAATAATTTCTTACCAGTTATGCAGACATCCCTTAGCCCAGTCAAGTTGACATATAAAGTTAATCATCATGTACCTTCAACTCCTTCTGTGACTCTGGCAATCTTCTTGGCCTTTTTATACCTCAGTTTCTTTACCTGTAAATTGGTGATAGATAAGGAACCTGCTCTCAGGGTTAACAAGAGAACGGAGTATGTGAAGGCACTTTGTAAATGGTAGCATGCTATCAAAACATTAATACAATAGGACATTTCAGTTGTGGACAGTCTATACTAATTTAGAATCAGTTTGCCAAATCAGAGAGATGATGACAACTCCAGAAATCTATTTGAGTATGTTACTGTGCAGGAGGTATTTTATTTTCAGGCTGAAGGAGAAAAGAGAAGAGAGAGAGAGAGAGAGAGAAAGGGTGTGTGTGTGTGTGTGTGTGTGTGTGTTTATCTAACACTAGGGCTAGCCTTGGGGAAGGAAGTAAAAGCAGAAGAATTGAGCAATGTCTCAACCAGTGTCTGTTCCCACAAAATATGAGATGGTTTACATCCCCAGTAGGGCAGAGATTATAGCAAACACTGAATAAAGTATTAACATGAGATTCTGAATGTCTCTAAGGGCTAGCATGGTTTCTTGGCTTGAGTAAGAAGATGTGACAGAATCAGGAAACAGGTTCTCTCTGTTTCCAAACCAACATAGATCCCAACAAGTGCTGAGGGCCAAGGCTAGACAGCAGGAAGGAAGTGCTATGTCTGGGTGGGATGCCACATGGATGCTGGCCAGGGGTAAACCAGCACTTCCGTGAGGCAGCACACCAACAAATGTGGCCACTGACCTGCAAAGTGGCCTGCAAAAGCCTCTAGGAAGCTGGATGGAGAGGGTACAAACAGACCTTCTTCCAGCTGCCTGAGGTCCTGCATTAGCAGATGTCCAGAACTAAAAAACTGTAGGTATAGATTTCGATATCTGTGCTCTCATGTGGGTGACGCTTGAGAATTGACTTAGAATGACATATATAACAGAATATGTAGCACCGATATAACAGAATGCCCATGTTATATCTCTATTTATGGATTCAATCCATATTTTATGGGGTCAGTCTCTTACAGAAAATAAAATCAGCAGCATAAACTGACCACTCTAAAGAATGACATATTTAACTGTACCCTGTTCATCCTGAGCAGTTGAAATTATGCCCTCCAACCCAAACTCTTAAAGCAAGGGTTTTCAAATTTCACGGCTGTGAATCCCTTTCTTCAAAAGAAATCTCTTGAATTCCAACATGAATCAAATTGAATACTAACATAATGAGCAAAGAAAATATCATTAGCTTTAGATCTGACACTGAAATGTTTCTTATAAAGAAAAGTGCTTTATTAAAAAACTATGCTAGGAAATTCTAGGCCAATGCTAGAAAATTCTCTGCTTCCTCTGCCCCTACGAAAGGTTTATGTGTTGGCTGGAGCCACGCATGAGCGTAAGTACAAGGGGGAAGTTTGTGCTCCTAGGACAATCTGGGAAGGGAAAAAGAGAGGGGGAACCTCCTATAGGTGTAGGTGTTTGTATCCTGTGTTTTTCTTAATGTATAAACCAGTGAATCTTATTATAACATAGAGGTCATAAACAGCCTACAGATAGATATTCAAGAGCCAAGAGATGGAGAAAGCCCTGGGAATTTTCAAAAGTATTTAACAGGTTTTAAATGACCAGGATCTCTTTACATAGTGTGGGCTTGAACCAATTTTTCTTAGGTTTCAAGTGGGAAATAGGCCTAAGCTAGCATTCAAAATACACTGATGAAAGCTGACCTCTCTGCTGGATATGAATGTGGAGGCCTAGACGTCCATGAGGTCAGGTTCAGTCCATTCAGCTGGCTTTATAGATTCTCCAAGAAAAACAGTGTGAAAAACAACAAACTAAATGATTTTTAAAGTTATTTCCAGAAGGAATAATTGAACTAAATTTTATATATTTAGTAAAAACATTTTATTTCTATGTTGTGTTTCTTCATTGTGGTTTATGCCAAGTTCAAGAATTGTGCTCTTGGGCTCTTCCTCTGCACATACACATTTAAACTGAATGAAAACAGTGTGCTCTGACACTTTTCTTTTCTTCCTTGTTTTCCAGACCTAAGACTATGCAGGAAAGCACTGTAATTACTAAATATTGTGTTGAACCTACCAACTTTCCTACACAAATACAGCACTCATCTTCGATCGGACATGCAAACGATTCCTGTGAAAGGTGTTGTTCACTCAGTCATCACTTTAAGTGTTAGCTAAGTTCAGTATACTATGGGAAAGGCAGGAAACCACATGGTTTTACTTTTTTGAAAAGTTTCCAGTCTAGTGAGGAAGAAAAGCCAAGTAATCTATTATAGCGTGATGTGATACATATTACAAAATAGATATAAAATGCTGTGAACACACAGTGGAAGAAAAAACAAAACAATGGAGTCTGTTTGGAAAACTTATCACCTGTCAGAAGCAATTTCAAGATTAATCTTGAAGAATGAGTGGGAGTCAGTCACACAGAGAAAAAGAAACGACATGACGGAGGGTCGTGGGAGTTGTGTCCGGTCTGGACAGAAGGACTAGCATGGGCAGAGGCATGGAGCAGTAATATACCCAGCATATCAGCCTTTCAACTGACAATCTACCAGGCTTTCAAGTGAAGTGAAAGAAAAATAAGGTCCAATTGACAATTCGGTATTATTTCTACCAATGAAACCAAATAAAAAGTGTCAACATCTTGTTTTATTACTGTTACATTTTTATATAGTTTTTTTCTAAAGAACACAACATACAGTCTCATTTCATTTTCCCACTGTATTCCCAGGGACAACTTGCGTACTCAGGCCAGCACACAGAAATAGTAGACATGACAACAGAAATTTGACATTGTAAAGTTTTCCAGCTATATACAAGAGAAATGGCACAAATCAAGTCAGGTTTCAACATGCTTACACAAAGTGAGCCTTCAACCATTTAAAATTTCACTCATCATTGCTAATTATAATTCTATATGTTTTTAAAGGCTTTAGAGTTTTCTATAAGTTTTTAAAAGCTTTAGAGTTCAACCCCAGTATTTTGCCCAGGGCTGACACTTGGGCTTTCCCTTCAAAACTTCATAAGAATCAGAATCAGGTAAAACCAGTTTAGCAGATTTTTCAGAGGGTGAATTAAAATCTCCTACACTGTTCCATACCCCAACCACTTACCCCCAAATTGATGGGTGCTGCTGATGGAATGTCAACATTCTCAGAAATACTGTCAACAAAAGCAGGGCTGGTCTCCAAGATATTCAACACAAAGTAACTGAATAAGGTACTATTTTGAAATATGACTTCTTTATAGCTGATTTTGGAATTATTGGCCACATGTAATTTTATTTATCTGGCCTCTCTCAGAGCTTTGTGTATTGATAATATACTATTTTTTCCTTAAATGATAGGTCTTGAAAATTTTGAGGGCTGTGGAATTGCCTATACAATCATATAAAATTACAATCATATAAAATTACAATCATTTGTGACTCTGACAGACAAAGAAATAGAACATTTGTTAAAACCTACAGGCAATCATGAATTAAAAACTGGGAGGACATAAGGCATTGCATGTCTATTCATCTTAAAATGCTGAGAGAAAGTGGCCCTTCAGAAGATTGAGTAACCTTAAAAATATCATCACAGGCATAGAACTTTAATGCTGAGAAGGACTTCGGAGATTATCTATACCACCTCTTCATTTTATAGACGAGTGACTGAGATCTATAAAAAATAAATGGTGGGCCTAAATTTACTAGGGCTAAAATTAGACACTAGAGCTCTTGAACACCAGTACTAGATTTTTGACAGACATTATGTAGAGGAATGCATTTTGGAAAAATTAAACTATATGTTTTTATCTGTCCTTTCCTTTTGACTAAGGTACTTCAATAAGGTGGAAAGAACTGAGACTACCCTATCTTTGAAGAACCAAAGACTTGGGGAGAAAATTCTTAGCAAATTTTTCACTCAAAAGCCATGGAACAGAGGAAAGAAAGAATAGATTACAGAATGTTATGTATTTAGGGAGAACCAGTTCTTCATTCCCCCATTTCCCTCCCTGGTCGTTATGTATAACGACAAAAACACCCTTCAAGATGAGAGAGAAAGGAGAGCATTGGCGAGGAGGACAGTTAAGAAGCAGACTTCCTCAATGTTCATTCCAAGAGGAAAATGATAAATCAGCAGATAATTTGAGGGACTTTAAGGCAGAGAGGACCTAGTGCCTGCTTACAGGAAGGCAGTAGCCTTGAAGGAGCTCCCTGGGTTAAAGGGCAAAAAAGGGTACCCGGAATATTGCAGAAAGAGAAGAATTAGGGTGAGTCACTTGTGAGTGCAAGCTGCAGCAGATTCAGACTTCCTCCCCAAATTCCAGAAGGATGTAAAGTGTCTAAAGCCACTTGACCCAAATTTACAGGCCTAGAGGCAAATTGTACTTAATGACTGATGACTGATGAAGGGGTCCTCTTGTGAGCATGTGACAAAGGAAGCAGAAAGCAGAAAACAGAATAGGGATTGAGACTCCACAGACCCAAGGGTTTCATGGTTACTCAAGGTGTCAATAGAGAGACATGTGGATCTTAAAATGAGAGCTCAGATTAGTTGATGGCCAGATTAGACGATACACACCTTAAAGCATGATAAAGCCCAGAAGCCAGCCAAGATCCACGGTCTCCCACCACTGTTGCAGCTTCTACAAGAACTCTCCCCTTGGTATGGGTTGAACTGCATACCTTAAAATTCAAATGTTAAAGTCCTAATGCCCATGACCTTGGGATATGGCTGTATTTGGAGTTAGGGTGTTTAAAGAGATAATTAAGTTAAAATTATGCCATTCAGATGGGCCCTAATCCAGTATGACAAGTGTCCTTATAAGAGGAGGAACTTTGGACCCAGAGACACCCAGGGGGAGGACACCTTGTGGACATGAAGGCCACCATCAAGAACCAAGGAGAGAGGCCTCAGGAGATACTAACCCCACCGGCATTTTAATCTTTGACTTCCAGCCTCTAGAATTATGAGAAAATAAATCTCTGTTGTTTATGACATCCAGTTTGTGATACTCTGTTAGGACAGCCCTAGAAAACTAATAAATCACCCTAAATACAGATGCCATTCTGAAGAAAAGAGGCGTGGCTTATGATTCATAAACTGACTGTGGTTGCACCTCTCAAAACTAAACCCCCTGACAATTACAAGATTTTATGTTCTGCCTTCAGTTCAAACCACAATAGAGATTCGATTAAGGAATATTAAAAAACAAAAGCAAAAAACACCTCTGCTCTTTCTATTACCATTCTTCACCACAGACCTATAAATTCTGCAAGAATTTACTTTGTATACATTGCATAAAGTCAAAGAAATGAAATAAGCATCTACTCATCAAACTGTGGAACTTTAAAACAGTATAGCAATATCTTTTCATAAAGTACTTTTGAAAATAGTTTATTGAAAGAAAACTGGAATGGAATTATTTGGTTAGTTAGATTAGAAAGCTAAATGAATTAATAAACTGGGGCAGGTGTTTTTTACAGGAAGTATTTTTGGTTATTGGTTTGACTACAGATCCATTTCTCAGGTGGTCATGTATTTGTCAAGTATGGAAGACAACAAAAATAAAAATTTGAAATTGTGAATGTAGACATCATAGTTCTGCCACTAGAAAAATTTGCAGCCTTAGGCAATTTACTGAGACTCTCTAAGTCGTTGTTTCCTTGTCTGTAAAATGTAGATAATAAAATAGAGTTCATATGGTTTTGTGAGGATGAAATAAAAGGCAGTGAGACTATACAGTAGATGGTAGAGATAATTGAAAAAAATACTGAAGTGACAAAACAAAAGATAATGAACAAAATGCAGTAGACTGACAGACACTGAAAAGTGACTGGTAGTTACCATGGGGGAGGATTTGAGGTTGGTGGGTGGGGAAGGTGAGGGAGATAAAGGGGCACAAAAATTCTCAATCATAATATAAATTGGTCATGGGGATGAAAGCGCAGCATGGAGAATATAGTCAGTGGTTCTGTAACATCTTCCTATGTTGACAGATAGTAACTGCACTAGTTAGGGTGAGGATTTAATAATGTGGGTAACTGTTGAGTCACTGTGTTGTATAATTGAAAACAAGATAAGATTGTGTATCAACTCTACTCCAATAAAAGAAAAGAAGTTAAACAGGGACCAGATTGTAGAGTTTTTGATATCCAAAATATAGCATGTGAGTTTTGGGTAAAAAAGACAAAAACATAGAAATGCTGTGAGTGAGAGTCCAGTGTTCTATATTGTCAGTATAGTTGGAAGAAAATAGTTCATTTTTAATCTCTTGATTTTGAAATTCAGTCAGGCAAAGCAAGACCCTGGTCATCTTAGAATAAAACTTGGTCATATGTTCTACCTTCGTATTCTGGGAAATTACCCTAGTTGCAAATACATGTTAACCTTAGCCACCCAGCTCTCTTCAGGAATGAAGGACTTAGTTGCACAGCTGCTGAGTGTGCTGATGGAGGTATTTTTGCCATTTTAGGGAATTGCCACTGCTTAGGAGCCACTTGACCCAAATTTACATATACCTAATGACTGATGAAGGGGTTCTCTTGTGAGCAAATGACAGAGGAAGCAGTAAAGTATATCAGTTAATGGGTGGCATGGCTCAAAATGTGGATGCAAGTTAGAAAAAGCTAGAGGTTGCACTTAAAAGAAGGTAACCTCCAACGAAGGTGGTGAGGGAAAATATTCCCAAAGAGCAGAGCTTAAAGAAGTACAGCTGGTCATCCATACTGTGTGGAAGAGAACAGACATTGAACAAACAAGCAGACAAAACTATGACAAAGTGACCTTAGCTGTCCTTGCCCAACAGATAATCCAGTGATTGAACAATAGGTGCATGACTGGGAAGAGCCAAAAGGTAAGGATGGAGGCTATGCAGGACCAAGCAGCTTTGATTTGTGATTATGCAGTTGAATAAGTACTCCCACTGCTGGATGGTCAGAAATCAGGGTTGGAGACCAGTGATGGGCCAGAGCATGGCACAGACCTTTAACTGCAGGGTCACAGCCAACAGCACTTACCCAGGATTTAAAGACTGTACTACTTCATAGCAGACAAGTACAGGTGTAAACTTGACTATGAGACTCACCTGTTCTATTTCATACACTACTACCCAGAAGTTTCTGGTCTAATATAATAAAGAGATGCTGAAAACACAGCTAAAGCACCAGCATGACAAGGGTAACTTGAGAAAATTTGGTGCTGTCTTCCAGGATTCAGGGCGTGTTCTGAGTCACTGACTTTTCTATGATACTGTGTCTTCAATGGGTGAAATACTTGGACCCAGAATCTAGGTAGTAGGAAAAGTAAACGCTCTGCTACTAACATTGCCAGCAACATAATTAGGGAGTTTGTGCTTTCCATTCTTACAACTCTAAACTATGAGGCTATAGAAGCTCTGGTTCCCAAGGAGGGAACACTTCAGTCAGAAGACATAAAAAGAGATCCATTTAACTATAAAGATCAGTTGTAACTGGGTCACTTTGGGCTTCTTGTACCGAGAGACCAGCAATCAAGAAAAAAGACTAACCATCTTGGAAAGGATAACTGATCCTGACCACCAGGTAGGCTGCTGTTACACAAAGTGGGCAGGGAGATATATGTGTCAGCCAAGGTAATCTACTTGGCTACCTTTTGAAATCTGTATGGCAAATAGAAAAAAAAAATGCAGCAGTATGGCAGGGAAAAGCACACTGTACAGGGCTCAGACTTTTCAGAGACAGAGATCTGGCCATGTCTCCAAGTAAGCCACTAAGAGCAGTAGAGAAGCTCGCTTATAATCAGGGAAATCTGAGATGTATACTAGAGCAGGAAGACAGTGGCTGTCATTTGTGGTCCAGAGGCCAGTGGCAGTGGTGGGAGCTGGAGTTCCTCTCACTGATTTTTCAGGATTGAAAGCCCCCAGAAGCCTGAAAGAGCTGCTCCCAAATTTCATAGAAAGATGTGATTCTGAGTGTGGAGCAGAGACTATTATTTATGCTGTGACTGTCACCATGTTCCCTCTTCTAGAGTGAAGGACTTGTTATTTCCACTTCTGGGAGTGCTTCCTGCAGAGATCCCTCAGATGCCAGCGCTGTTCTGGAGGTGCTTTGTTAGAGACAGCTGCTTTACCCAAAGGCACCCTCTCTTTATTGGGCAGCTCACTTTCAGTCACTAATCAACATGGGAGTATAAAGCCCAAATTCCTCACCCGAGGTCGTGACAACTCTACAGGACCAGTCAAGGTTCAGATCACTCTATGGGATTCACTGAGGCCTTTGATGAAACCAAAGAACTGTTCACTTCCTCCTTTGCCCAATCCTTCTTCCTCCTCTTCCTCTCCATGAGTGTGGGAGCACCCCTGAATAAATCTCCTGTATGGTGACCTCTATCTCAGAATTTACTTCTGCTGAACTCAACCTACAGCAGATAGCAACTATGGAACAAGAAGACACAGCCAGTCTCAGAAACAAAGGAAAAAGAAGGAGGAAAAAAATGGGACCTAAAGTTAATAGTCTACTAGAATAAGAAGGCAGAATTAAGTCAAGCTGGGAGTTGTTCCTATATGTTATAAAATGTTCAACATTTTTACCAAGGTAGTAGATTCCACTTAGAAATCTAAGAATAGCAAAGAAGCATTTTTCCGTCATCTTCTTTATTATTCCTCTTAAACAATAGGAATTTATTGGGAATGTTGGAAAAAGAATGGAGTCATAACTCACATCTTATTGCTCAAATATTCATCTATTTGGAGTCTTTTTATGAAACCAAATAAAACACCAATTCTATACTGTTCCCACAGGCAAAGAAATGTCCAATCTTATGCTGTGTTATTAAAAAATGATTAGAAATAGTTTTAGTCCTCTTTCCTAAATACATGTGTGTTTTTTAAAAAACAACTAAACTGAAACAGATCATATTTTGATGCACTATTTAATTGCAAACATAATGAATTTTCCAATTTCTCCTTTAGTGAGAAAAATTCTAACTTTCCTACAGGAAGCTCTCATTTGATGATTATTAGTTCAAACGGAGCAGTAATGGTCTGAACTGTAAGGAACTCTGGCTATCATGAATGTGTCTGCTCATCAAATTTCCATGAATGCTCTAATGTTTATTTGCAATTGCATTTTGATTCCAATGAAATAAAATTATAACACATTAGTAGGGAACAATGAGTTTATTTCGTCAAAAAGTTTACTTGTTCAGTACAAGTATTTTGCAATTCAGCTAGTTCAAAGATGTGTTGTAAACTACAAAGAATTTTAAGAAGAGATTTTTTTCTGATTACTTTCCCTTGATATTCAAAATCACTTTGTCAAATAACAATACTTTATTTTATTAAAAAGGTCCTTAGGTAAAACACTGTTGCTTAGGCCTCTGGTAAAAGCCACTGCTATTAGGGGAAGGAAAGAGTAAAATACTCAGGAATATTAGTTAGGCCAAGGATCGCAGCTTAAGACAGGGCAGAATCACTGTAAAGGTCCCCACTCAAGACCCAGGGACATACTGCCTGTCTAAGGCTCAAGTGAAATCTGAACCACAGAGAAAGCCCAGTGTTTACTACTGGGAGGGGCAGAAGTACAGGGAGAATTCCTCTCTCAGGCACAGAGCAAAGGGAAGATAAAGCTGTGAACAGGAAAGATATTCAGAAAATACCTAGCAAACCAGCCCTACTTCAAACATAAGCTAATGCTGGAGGAATCTGGTAACCCCAGAAGTAAAAAACCTCAAACCCAGCGCAACAACTGACTAGATTTCCTAAATATTCCAATAAAAGCCCACAGAAGAAAAGGGGTGCCCATATTTAGGAATACAAATTATTTACCTCCATTTCTTACTGTCCTGCATAAAATGTCTGGTTTCATCAAAAAATTACAAGATGGGCAAAGAAACAGGAAGAAACACAATACCTTTGAGAGGCAAAGCAAACATAAGGGCCAATTCAGTTGTGACACAGATACTGGAATCATCAGATACAGAATTATAAAAATCTGCTGTTCATTTGTTAAGACTAGTAGAAAAAGTGGACAGTAATGGAAGATCAGGTGGGTAATTTCCATAGAGAGATGAAAACTAAAAGAAAGGATCAACTTAAGATGTTAGAATTTAATAAAGATGAGTAGTATATTTGATGGGCACATAGCTGAAGAATTAATCAGTAAACTTGAAAATAGGTCCATAAATTACTCCGTGTAAAACACAAAGAGAAAAAAAGAGTGAAATTTAAAAAAAAAGAAAAGAGCATCCAAGAGCTCTGGGATAATATTGAGAGACTTACCACATTTGGAATCCTACAAGGGAGAACAAGAGAGGAGAAAAATACTTGAAACAATAATGACTGTGAATTTTCCAAAAATTAATAACAGACCCTATACCACAGGTTCTAGGATCTCAGAGGATACAAATAGGATAAATATCAAAACAAATAAGACAAACAAAAACAACCAAAAGAAATCTAGGTGTATCCTCTCCAAACCAGAGCAAAAAAAATAATTCAAACACAGCCAAAGAAAAGAGCACATGATTTATAGCATTACAGCAGATTCCATACCAGAATGTACACAAGCTTAAAACAATTAAATGACATCTTTAAAATGCCGACAGAAAAATAACTTTCAAAGCAAAACTTTACACACAGTGAAAATGTATTTTAAAAATGAAGAAAATGTAAAGTTTTTCTTAGTAAAAGCCAAATGAAAGTATTGTCATTACTTTCCCACCCCTGCAAGAACTGTTAAAGGAATTTCTGCCAGCAAGGCAATATAAGTAAAAAACTTGTATCTATACAAAGAAATGAGAGTGTTGAAAATGGAATAAGTGAAGATAACTATAAATTTCATTTTTTATTTTTAATTGCTTTAAAAGAAAACTGTCTACAGCAAAAATAGCTAACAAATATTTTGAGTTGTTAGCATGTGTAAAACCAAAACCACCAAAGAATGGGAGGGAGAAATTGGGAGTACAGATTTTTCCTGACTTGTTATGTGGTCATCCTGACAAAGCCATTTAAAGTTGATGTTAAGTCAAAAAGGCATTGAATACACCTGATCTTCCTAATATCAGAGCTTCGCATAGTCCCCTAAACATGCTGAGAACACTTAGATTAGCCTACAGTTGGGCATAATCATTTAACACAAAGCCTATTTTATAAGAAAGTGTTGAGTACCTCATGCAGTTATAAATAATCTGTACACATCAAGTAAAGGACTGATATTACTGAGTACTGTACGGAAACTGAAAACCTTGGGTAGAGAATGGTTTTGTCTCAGTTGTTTACCTTGGTGATGGTGGCTGACTGGGAGGTGTGGCTTCCTGCCTTTGCCCAGCATCATGAGAGAGGATTGCACAACATATCACTAGCCCAGGAAAAGATTAAAATTCAAAATTTAAGGTGAGGTTTCTACTGAACGTGTGTCACTTTCATACCATCATGAAGCTAAAAAATCATAAGTCAAATACTGTAAGTTGGAGACTGTATACTGCTGTAAAGTGTTACCTATGAAGATCTGTAACATGACCTGAATGTACACCATAATTAAAGATGTATATTGTGAAGCTAATTTAAAGTATTTACACTAAAAGTAAAATAAATATAAAAATATTTATATTATTTTATAATATTTATTTGTTATATTTACATTACTTTATATGATTTATTTTTAATAATTATACCATTTTATAACATTATATTATTTATTGTATTTACTGAAATAAATGTACTGAAATATTTTTTAAAGATATAAGTAATTAGTGGAGATTTAATGGAATTTCAAAAATTAATGAAATAATCTAAAAGGTAACGGAAAAATAGATAAAAGAAGCAAAGAAGACATGGAACAAATAGAAAATAGTGTAATGGTAGGTTTTACTCCAACCACATTAATAATAATACTAATTATAAATAATCTGTACACATCAAGTAAACGACTGATATTACCAGGTTAGATGAGAAAGCAAAATTCAATTACATGCTATATACAAAGAATATATATTACATACAAAGAGGTGTTAAAAATGAAAGGATGAAAATAATGATACTATGCAAACACTAAGAATAAAGCTGATAAGGCAATAATAACAAATTATATAAATGGGAAAAATTACAAAATGATAAAATCATCAGTTCTCAAATACAACAATCCTAAATGTGTGTGACTCTAACAGACTTCAAAATGCATGAGATAAAAAATGATATAACTGAATGTAGAACTAGACAAATTTGCAATTATGTTAAACTTCAAAAAACTATTAGTTATTGATGGAACAAGAATTCCAAAATCAGTAAGGGCACAGAAGTCCAGAACAACACTATGGACCAAACTGACCTTGTTGACATTTACAGAAAACTCTGCCAACAATGGCAGAATGCACAATATTCTCAAGAGCACATGGAACATTCACCAAGATAAACAATACTGTGGGCCATAAAACCAACTTTAAAAAGTAGGAATCACACAGAGTATTTTCTTGGACAATAATGAAATTAAACTAGGAATCAAAAATAGAAAGATATCTGGGAAAGCTCAAAATATTTGGAAATTACGCTGTATACTTCCAAATAGTCCATTTGCTGAAATAGAAATCACAAGGGAAATTAGAAAATATTTTGAATTGAATAAAAAATTAAACACAATTAAAACATGTGGCTTGGAGCTAAACAATGCTCAGAGTAAAATTTATAGCTTTAAGGATTATATTAGACAAGTAGAAAGATCTAAAACCAGTAAGTTCTAAGTTATTAAGTTAAGAAGTTATAAGAGCAAATTAAAACCAAAGGAAGCAGAAGGAAAGAAACAATGAAGATAATCACAGAAATTAGTGAAACTGAGAAAAGAAAAGCAATGCAGAAAATCAATGAAACCAAAGGTGATTCTTTGAGGTGAATGACAAAATTAATAAACTTTATCCAGATTCAATAGACGAAAAAGAGAAGAAATACAAAAATATGATTATCAAGAAAGATAAGGGGAATATCACTACAGACTTTACATATATTAAAAGGATAATAAAGGAATATTATGAACAACTATATATGCTAAAAATTTGACAACTTAGATGAAATGGAAAACTTCCTCAAAGTTTTCATGTTTTATCATGGCAGAGATAACACTGACCCTCCACTTCTGCAAATCATGGAATTTCAAATAAATTACAGAATTTAGTCAATAATCTGTAGGTCTTTTCTGTTGTCTTAAGACCATTCAAGAAGAAATTGAAAACACAAATAAGTGGGGAGTAGATAGCAAGAGTGTTGAAGTAAAGGGCCTGAAGGCTACTCAACAACTTAAAAGTGAAATTAGCAGAGGAATGCAATAGAGCTACAAGAGGAAGCAGAAGCAAATAAAGGATGTACTCAAGAAGGATTTACAGGTCAATTATACATACAATTAATTAGAAGATACAGGAGTCCAGGCACTTGTCTCACACCTAATCTAGTGGATACTAGAACCCAGTATTTGTGTCGCTATGTGCAATAATCAATGAGTTGTTTGATGACACTCACTTAGTTGTTGAACTCCCAATTAG
Organism: Manis javanica; assembly: GCF_040802235.1. Classification (NCBI taxonomy): domain Eukaryota; kingdom Metazoa; phylum Chordata; class Mammalia; order Pholidota; family Manidae; genus Manis; species Manis javanica. Next base: position 67,887,956 of record NC_133160.1, read on the forward strand.
TCATAAGAAAATGCAAAAAAAATTGCAATATCGTCTTTATAAGGACAATGATACATGGCAAAAATGTCATAGAAATTTTTATGTTCTGTTTCTGTCTTTGTTTTGCTATATCCTTCTTATGGCAGAAATAACTTTAAAAAGTGCCCTGGAAATTAGTAATATATTATCATACATACAACCTACATAGCTACTGCTTTTGAGATGAAATGTGTATATGTTAAAAAGTAAGAATGTGCAACAGAATGAATAACTACTTCAACCATACAATTTCCAAGTTCATTAAACATATTACACAAAAAAAATTAAAATTTTACAGCAGCATCTTAGAGTTTAGTCAATTACATATTACATATAGGTAATTAGTAATTACTGGAAAAGTAATACAGCAGAAAAAGGCATGGAAAGCTACTTGAGCAATAATGAGGAGGAATTTTTGGAAATGCAATCTAAGACTTTAGGAGTACCTATTTCTGCTTACAACATATTTTTAAGGGCCCTGGTGATTTGGGAAACTTACACAATGAAACCAGGTAACTCAGTCTCACAGTTGCACAGCCTCTTCTAAATATTTCCTCTAAATCTTTCAAGGAAGAGGATGGAAAAAGTTAGAAAGCGTAACTTTGAGGATAATATAATGGAAAGGAGCCTTCAACTGCTACAAAGAAAACTATTTATTCAAGAACTTCACTCTTGGAATAGCTATTTTAAATATTATATACCAATATTTCATTGGTAGTATAATTTGTATTCACAAGTTTGTGGAGGGTATGTGTTTAAATGGAATTGATAATTCAAAATGTAAGGAATATTTATATTATTTAAATACATGGAAAGGATGAAGTAGTTATGATGAAGTTACTTGTATCCTAAAATATTTCAAATGTTAAATACTTTAAAATGTATTATTTTAACATAATATAACACAATAATATAATATTTGTTATATTCAAGCTTAAGGAATGAATGGAGAGAGGAAAATCTTATAAAGTATCATCATACATGACTGTCAAATTTAGTCATGGCAAACATAAAACTAGTCTTTGACATGATTGCCAAAACTAGTTAAGGCAAAGATAAAACTAGTCTTCCACTTCAGCAAAAATGAAATTCCATATGAATGTCAGAGTACAGTCAACAAGGTATTTTCATTGAAGTGTGTAAGCAGGAACACATGGTAGAACACACACATACACATACACACACACATCAGAATGTCTTGCTCTTTAAAACTTCAGATTATGATTCATGTCAGCTAAGTGATTTTATCCCTGAGAGCAATTCAATTTATATTCCATTTGTTGGAATTCATTTTGAAGTACTGAAACAAAGCCAGTTTCAATTTGGACTGCTTCTGAGCAAAGGGAAAGAAATTATAGCTATTCATAAAGCATGTAAGATTAAGGAATAAAAAACAACACTGTTTTCCAAATTTAAAGAGAATGTTTTTTGCAAACCATCTGTAAAATTGGCTCTGAAATAACTCTCATATATAGCACATTTACACGATTTTATTATTTTATTTCTGATGCTGCCAATAATAATAAACAGAAATACGATAATTTAGTGCTCTATTGGAATGTTGCTGATGAAGTACACACAGTAGCAATGTTCCAAAGGCACATGTAGACTAAAGTCATATGTTGCCATGGAAAGAGAAATAAAATCTTAAGATCTGCTGTCATTTGAGACTTAGCACAAGTTTGAAGACATACTATAATGTTTTACGGGACAGGATTGCTCATCATTATCTTGATTTCAATTTGGTATTAAATCTTGTAGAAACATATAGAAGAAATTCTATAGTAAAGATATTCTTAGGTAAAATGAAGCTATCAAAGATAATGAGCAGGATAACATTTTATTCTTTGGAGAGCAATACCTTCAAAATATTACATTACTGTTTATTTCTTTTATTTTTTAAGTGTAAAATAAATTTGCATTATTAAAATTAAATCATATTACTCTTTAGCAACTTTAAAAGATATGACAATGACAACGGATTTATTTCAGGACATACTACTGGATAATATAAACTTCAGGAATTTAAAAATCCTTAAGACTTAGAAACTAACATACCAAAATTCTCTGTTCATGTTACCAGATTAGAGAATATTATTTGCAAATAACATACCAGATAAGGGGTTGATATCCAAAATATGTAAAAAACTGATATAACTTAACCCCAAAAAACAAACAATCTGTTTAAAAATAGGCAGAGAAACTAAACAGACATTTTTCCAAAGAAGACACTGAGTTGGCCAACAGATACATGAAAATATGCTCAATATCACTACTCATTAGAAATGAAAATCAAAACCATAATGAAATATAATTTCACACTAATCAGAATGGCTAGTATCAAAAGGGCAAGAAATAACAAGGTTGGTAAGGATGTAGAAAAAAGGGAATCTTCCTACACTGTTGGGGGAATGTAAATTAGTGCAACCATTATGGACAACAGTACAGAGGATCCTCAAAAAATTAAAACTAGAAATACCACACAATCCAATAATTCCACTTCTGGGTATTTAACTGAAGAAAATGAAAACACTAATTCAAAAAGATAAATGCAACCCCATGTTTATTACAGCATTATTTACAATTACTAAGGTATGCAAGCAACCTAAGTGTCCATTAATGGATGAATGGGTAAAAAGATGTGATATATATACACAACAGAATAATACCGAGCCATAAAAAAAGAATGAAATCCTACCATTTGTAACAATATGGATAGATCTAGATAGTATTAGGCTAAGTAATGCAAATCAAAGAAAGATAAATAATGTATGATCTCATTTACATGTGGACTCTAAAAATTAAAACAAAACAGAAATAGATTCACATATACAGGAAACTATTGGTTATCAGAGGGGAGAATGGTAGGTGGGGTGGCAAAATAGTTAAGGGGATTAAGAGGTAAAAACTTCCAGCTATAAAACAAATAATTCATAGAGATGAATGAAAAGTACAACATAAGGAATATAGTCAATAATATTGCAATAACTTTGTATAGTAACAGATGGTAATTACACTTATTGTGGTATTTCACAGTGTATGTAAATGTTGAATCACTGTTATACACCTGAAATTAATATATTATATGTCACTTATACTTCAATTGGAAAAATAAATGCAAGAAAGAGTAAAGAACAGAAAAGTATATTAGTGGAAGAGAACAGAGTTTAGAGATGTATCAGTATGCATAGAATAACTTACTCTGAAGATAAAAGGTGATATACATCAATGCAGAAAGAACGTATTGTTTAGTATGTTTTGATGAGGAGAGGTAAGTGGAAGGGTTCCCTCTATAGAGAAAACTAAAATGAGATTCAAATCTAACACCACATATAAGAAAGCACTGTAGGCAGGAGAAATATTAAAATGAGAAAAGTAGATACATAAAGTTAGTAGAAGGAAAGCAGGTAAATATCTTTATGAAAGTGGCAGTGAAATAATTTTTACATGAAACTTTAAATGTATAAAAGGCAAGAAACAACTAGTTAGACTAAAATAAGGATATCTGTTCAAAGAAAGACATCATAAAAAATGAATAGACCAATGAAAGAATGTATCAAGATATTTGTGAAACAAAATTTGTCTAAAACAAACAAGGGATTAATCTCTAGATATTCAAGGAGCATCAGAAAAACAAGAAGAGGTCAGCAAACCTAATACAAAGGTGGTAATGACTATGGAAAGGTAATTTACAATTAAGGAAACACAAAAGGCCAACATGCACAAAAATGGGGTTCAAAATCAATTGTAATCAGAAATATTCATATTAAAAATTAATTTGAAATTAATGAGAAAAATGAGAAAGTTGGATAATTTCAATTATTGGAAAAAATGTAAAGCTATAAGGACCCTGTCCATTGCTAGTTAAGGACGATGTAATACAGTCATACTGGAGAGAATCTGTTGTTACTAAGGTAAATAAAGGATAATCATAACCACTGATTGTCATTCTGCTCCTGTAAACTCAAAGAAATTCTCACACAAGTAGATAAGGAGAATTTTCCAAGATATTTATCACAGCATTATGTATAGCAGCTAGGAGCTGAAGGCAACCTGTGTGTCCATCACTGGGAAAAAAAGTAGATAAAACATCTGATTGAACACATGAGTTTACATAAGAAATAGAAGTAACAGATAGATATCTAGATTGTGACATGAGTGACTATCAAAAATGTGCGTAGTTGAAAAAAGAGTAAGTTACATTTCACAAAGCACGTCAATAAATCAAAATACCTACGTACAAAACAAACACACATATCTTATAGGAACACACACGCTGGGAGGAAAAATGATACACAATTAAACACATTTAGAATGGTGGTTGTTCCAGTTATCTTGTGGTGAGTAACAAGTCACTTGAAAACTTAGCAGCTGAAAACAACAATCATTTATTCTGATTACAAATCTGTGAATCAGGAATTCAGTCATGGCTTAAGTAAATAACACCTGTGCTCCCTGGTGTCCGCAGAGGGAGTCTGATGCGTTACACTGATAGCAGGGCTGGTCTGTGTGTCCAAGACCTCTCCATTCACATTTCTGACACTAGAAGGCCTGGCTCAGCTGGAATATTTTCCTGCTCGATTATACACTCAGTATCTGTCTACACGGTTTCTTCAGCAAGGTAGTCAGGTGGTAAGAGCAAGACAGAAGCTGCCAATATTCTTGAAGGCTAGTCCTGGCATTTACACGGCATCATTTCATTGTGGTTGGGATAACAGGGCTGACATAGAGCCAGTCATAAGCCAACTCAGATTCATGGTAAGGAGAAGGAGACCCATGGGAGAGACAGGAGAGATGTCAAAGTATTTATCATCATCTTTATTCAATCATTGTTGCCTATAAGGGCAGAGAAATGGGAGTAGAGCATGGAGATAAAAGGGAATAGGTACAATAAATAAAAGGGTGTCTAGTACATAAAAAGATGTAGTGTGCCATGAATTGAGAGATATGTACCTGACGTTTTAAAAAACCATGTTCAGATTTTAAAAGATAGAGACTCCTAAAATCTTTGCCTGTCTTTAGTCATTTCTTTAGGCCCATTCTTTACTGCCCAAACCAATTATTTCCATGGTAATCACGATACATGTTTCAGTAGGACAGCATTGATCAGGATAACAACGTCCCCTTGTCCAGAATGGAGCCAACATTGAACAATCTTAATTCATGTTAAATCTGAGTGGTGTTTATATGGGTATATGTAATATGACTTTAAAAGTTTCTTGTGAATTAGAAGTATTTTATAATTTAAAAAAATTAATATCTATCACTACCAAATAGTCACCTGGGAAAAAATTGAATGCCAACATTGTGAACGACTAAGCAAGCTCAGAATTCTAAAAGAAAAACGGTTAATCTATTTTAAACTACCTCTAAAATGAAACAGAGGCACAGCTGCATTTTATAAACAAAAGCAATTGCACAGTTGTTTCCTTGCTTAACATGGAATGCAAACATAAGCCATTGTTTTGGATGTTTTTTGTTTTTGTTTTGTGAAATAAAAACGTAACTCATTTTTAGAGGAAAATCACAGTTTATACATACTACCATAAAACATGATTTTATTGCTGAACCTAGAATTTTGTGTTTAAAGGTTAAGATATCGTAACAAAAGTTTAGAGAAGGCCTTTACTACAATGACAGACATTTCTTAGTCAATCAGCATATATGTATCGTACACCTGTCGTATATACTTAAGGCAGTTAAAAAAGCCCCTGGAATCTGTAATCAACTTACAGTATAACATAGGGGATTTACTTACCTTCTCCAAATTTTTGCACAATGAGGGGTTATAATACAAATCCCCTAAGGTTTTTTCCACAGAAGTTTGATTTTTAATAAAAATCTTGGCAGAACAAACTATAAAATTGAAGGTAATATATGATAAAATCACAAATTAAATCATCAGGTAATAAATATGTATTTTTCTAGGGAGGATGATAATGAAGCAGGAGGGGTAAGAAAGACGGGGCGGTAATGGACCTAGAACTTGAAGAATGGTATATTTGAAGAGGTACGGAGGAAAGAAGCTCTCAACATTAAGTAAACATTATGAGAAAAGCTAAGGAAACAGGAATGAAGAGCTGCATGCGGCAGTCAGTAAGCCAGCCTTCAAGCAGCAGGCAGAGGTTGCGACTGATGGCCGAAGCTTACTGTTGGGTTTTGTTTGGCAAGCACAGTTCTTTTCAAATATTTGCTTGTTGCCCACATTAAAAAAAAATGAAGACTTTACCCAGCTCTCAAAATATATGACAGAGCTGGCCATCATTCCCACATGGCAATAATCTGCTGGAACTAAGTAGAGGTTGTCCATTTTTAGAAGAAACATTCACTCTGCAGTTATCCACATTTTATACTGATTTATATTATACTCTACCAGTTTTACTTATCTGAATTCCCTGCCTAGTCCTATAGAAACTTCAGTATGTCAAAGCCACAGAATAGATCCATTTCTAAGAAGTTATAGATATTACAATTACCAAGCTATAAAATTTTGAATTTCATCCTATGAGATTTTACAATATATATTTTTTTAACGAGAGGTTTATGTTTTTGAAATGCATTTTTCAAATAATAAAAATAATTCCAATGAAGTCACTGAAGATGTTAGAATCAAAGGAAAGTCTCCTTAAGAACTGGGAAATGTTAGAATCATGAACAAGGAAGGAAGTTGATTTTAGAGGATCATTGCTTTCTTAGAGGTGGGAGAAAAATATAAGAAATTAAAGTAGCAAAAGGCAAGTGTTGAGTTTGGGACTAGGGCTGAATAAGGAGTAGATATAAAGGTTATCTACTCATAATTCTAGGTTAGAGAATATAAGGTCTCCATATACTATTTCTGTGATTATGAACACCTTGCTGTCATCTGTGAGCTCCCCAAAAGATTGCCAGCAAAACAGAGCCTGTAAGTCCACTTTGGTGCGAGGGGCTACCACCTTAACAGAATAGTCCCTCAGAAGTGCTTCAATATAGGAAACTAGGACAAAGCCTGGGTGATTTTAAGGTAAGCCTACAAGGTGAGAACTGACTGAGCTTGGGTAGATTTCATGATTTAATAGCTTTAGATTGGTGAGCACAGGAAGGAAGGGCTTTTGAAGCTGATGAGAAAGATACCATCTTGATAACTAACATGTGTTAACCTAAAAATAAAGAGTCGCAATGAGAGGCAAACAAGCATTTTTTTAGGATCAAAGAACTACAATTTGGGGAATAGAGATTCATTCAGGCAGAAACCCAAACAGTGTCTTGCTTGTAGGGTAAAAACAGGGGATTTTACACAGAAGAAATGGAAGAAGGGCAATTACATGAATTGAAGAGAAGGGAGAAAAAAAAGTTTTCTATGACTGTTAAGCTAAACTACTCTGGGTTATACATTGATTGACTACTGATTCTATCTTCAGAAAGTCCATAACCATCAGCCTTGTGATCAGGATGTCCCTTCTCTTACTGACTTCTCAAGCAATTGCTTAAAACAATTGACGTTTTGTGCAGTCCAAAGGTTTGACCCAGTTCAAACAAAGAGAGGTTAGGCAGTTCTTCTGAAGTGGCTGCTCCAGCTGTTTTCTAAAATGTATCCAGTCATGTCAGTTTTCAAAGATGTTCAGTTGGTTCAACTTTTTTTCTTCCAGGAGGTACAAGTATCTACGTCTGTTTGGTTTGATTATTTTTAACATAGAGAAAGGAAAATATGTTCTTGGTATTGATTAACATAGGAATGGAGCAAGTGTATCCAGACCCAGTGTACTAGGTTCAGTTCTTGTTGCTCAGACCATCAGAACTTCATTTTTCTATTAAAAATGGTGAAAACATCTTCAGAGAGATCCTGTCTGACCACTCTGTATCAAGTAAGTCTTCACTCCCCACCTTTGTTGTTCTGTCTCTGTTTCTTTCCTTTATGGTACTTAGTCCTCTGAGATTTTTATTTACTATTTATTGTTTATTTATATTTAATACTTTCTTCTTCACTGAACTGTAAGTCCCATGAGGTCAAGGTCCAATCTGTTTTGTTCACATCTTACCACCAAAATTTAGCATTGTCTCATTTTGTTGATTGAATTAGTTAAGAAAACAATAGACATCCATCAGATGCACATTAGAAATGAAAAGTTCCCAGAAGAGATGTGACATTCATAAAAAACAAATAACAAACAAAAGTAGGGTTACAGATTACTTCATTTACTTAAACAAATTGGGAAAATAAATTTTTGGAAAATGAGATAATTTAGTTATAGATATGAAGAAAGAAGTAAAAAAAAAACAAAAATTGATTATCATAAACTCAAAGGAAAATAAAAATATGCACAGGAATAGAAAAACAGTCATTACATGGGCCAACTTTGAATCATATTTATATAGTCATAATAATGTAAATGCTGAATCAATAACAAAAAGTGATGAAATAATTGCATTGAAAGATGGGAAAGGGCAATCAGCAGAAGGCCTAGTAAGGATACAGTTATAAGATTATTATGGTCTGAAAGTTTTACCACTTAAAATTCACATGTTAAAATTCTAATACCCAATATAATAATATTAGTAGGGATATTTGGAAGGCAACTAGGTCATGAAGGGACTGCACTCACAAATGGGGTTAGTTTCCTTAACATAAGAGGCCCTAGAGCTCCTTTTCCCCTTCTGAATATGACGATACAATAAGAAATCTGAGACCCAGAAGAGGGTCTCAACCAACTATGATCTTGGATTTCCATCCTCTACAATGGTGAGAAATAAATGTTTGTTGTTTATAAGCTACACAGTCTCTGATGTTTTGTTACAGTAGCCTGAATGGATCAAAACAACTATTAAATTTCTATGTTTCATAGCAAAAATGGAAAGTTAACATATAAAACTAATTTTTGAAAATTCTAGGATTACTTCCAGGGAATTGTGAAGTTGGGAGGGGAAAGGCATAATGGATAGCAAAAGAACAAAGAATAATTTTTATTACTATAAACTTTATAGAATTATTGTCATTTAAAATCATTTATATATGTAAAATAGTAAAGTATTTCAATAAAATATTTGTAACTTTAATATAATATAAAAATATGAAATAAAATAGTAAAATATTAAAACTATAATAGAAAAATTTTTAAACATATAAAAAAATTACTTAGACATATAATTTGGTTAAAGACCTTATTATTTTCTCAATGCTATATGAGCAAGTATAACCTTAAAAGGTCTGTACTAATTTCTCCCCACCTTCCGCCCCATGGAACCTCAGCTACAGCCAGCTTTCTTTAAACATAACTTCATGGTTTCATGACACAGCAACATGCTTTTCTCTCTTATGTCCTTTCCTAATGTACCTACTGGAGAACTATTCAGTCTTGAAGACCCAGTTTAGAGAGCTTCTTCTTTATTAGTTATTTTCCCCCTCTCCAAAAACTACTAGGAGCACCCGTTTTTATGCATCCGTCAGGTAGATAGGCAGACATGAAAAGTCCTGCCCAGTCCTAGACAAGGTGTTTTCCCCGCTTTCCACCTGCCCCCTTGTCACCAGATGGCAGAACATTCCTCAAACCCCTCCTGTTGGTGGTTCAGTCCCCTACCTTATCAGGGTCAAACAAGATGTAAAAAGCCCAACAGCGCTTCCAGACCACCAACACAGGTTGACCACAGGCACACTAAGGCCCAGAAGGTGACCTTGGGGTTCATTATACCATAATTATAATAATTTGCATTGCTGTTTTGCCGTCCCTCCTTGGGTTTCACTTAGGTACTTATGGGTAAGCACCTGTGCACTAGAAAGAGAGTTATATAACCTGAAACTGTCAATCAACACATCAATGAAATCACATAAGATACAGGGAGGAAGTTTCCATCATTCTAAAAAATCAACTCTAACCCTAATAGTGGAGCTGCTTCTGGTTTCCAAACAGTCCGTTCTCCATCCTTCTTGAGAGTGTATTTTCACTTCACTTAATAAACTCTTGCTGCTTAACTGTTTTAAGTCTGTCTCTTGATTAAATTCGTTCCTTCAAGAAGAGAAGAACCAAGAAAATATACACACTCATCCAGTTAATACATCCTGTATACTTTGACTTGTTGGGGAGATTAAGCTTTCTTCCCTCTACCATCCTAGGTTGGGTGGCTGGGGCCTGAGAATCAAACTGATACAAGACATATGAACAAGAGAGAAAGAATTTTGCTATGTGTGTATGAATGGGTGTTTCAAAAAGAAATGAGGCTCAGGGAGGATGCCAGGTGATTGAGACTTACACCATCTTAGGCTACAGAAAGGAAAAGAGGTTTGGGTCTTCTTGATAGGGGAGGCAAGTTATGGGAGGTGAGAAAAGGAAATTTGTGGTAAATAAGGATTGTCCTGTTCCATAGATAAGAGTGTCTTAGGACGTAAGGGTTATATCCAGTGCAGCTGTCTTCCTGATTAAAAGACAGCTTTTCAAATGGAATTATTTTATTAATGTAAATTTCCTTTCCAAAGGGAAAATTTATACTTCATTTTTAGGCAGTTAGTAGGAGGCAGAATTTTTCTTGCATCTGTGGGTTGCAGTGGGCTTTAGCTCAAAATAATCTTTATGCCAAAGTAATATATTTAGCAGTGGCATATTCTGGTACTTTTCAGACTACTAATGCACTCCCTTATTCACTAGCAGATTGTACCCATAGTCAGGGTTCTTGAACATGAGGGAAATGGGTTGAGGTTGGGGATGATAAATGCAAATATATCACCCTTCCTTGGCAACAATGCAAAAAGCATTCCTGAGAGATTCAAAGCATCATTTTTACTGGAAAAAGCAGAGTTTGTTTGTTTTAACAGATAAATAAAGGAAGTGAGCTTTGTTTAATAAAACTTAAGAAAATTATTCTCAGTCCTTGAACATTGCAACTTTAAATTTATTTCTTTCCCTACTTCAATTTATTCCATGCTGAGGATAACTTTTCTTGATTGATCAAAACCCAAATATCTTACTTAGAAGCACATTTATTTGAATTACTGGGTGAAAAATGATATTTTTAACTCAGTTATTTTCATTCTTAGTTAGCTGGTCTGAATAAGGTACTTCAATGGAACCTCACATGACTTTGTTTCAGTCATGTGTTGATGACACTATTTGCTGATTCAAATTTAAATTGTGTTTGCCTCAGCTCTTTAAATTATAATTGGCACTGATAGACAGTGGTCACAAAGAGACCAGTTTCACAATGGATATTATTAGCAACAGAAAAATAATAATAAAAAAAAACACTATAGCCAAAACACCCGGGAACAGACTTAAATGGTCTGATGAACATTTAGAATATGCATTTAATACTACAAAAATTGTACCTTGTCTCAAAAAAAGTACTCATCAATCTTATCACTCCTACTGGTAAGATGACAGTTAACTTCAATATTAAAAGTAACCTCTGAAATGTGATGACCTAAATATAATTTATTGCTTTGTTTTTGTTTATATGGTTTTTGACAGTACTCAGTAAGCTCCTATATTGCTCCAAATATTTTATACAAAATAAACTTCCAATCTTGCAATAGAAACTATCAAGTTTTCTGTTTCTTTCCCTTTGCCATACACATTTATATTATGCTCTTGGTATTTTAGCACTAAATATTCAGCTGCAGTTGGTACATCCAATCAACTGTATAGACTCAAAATTGCTCCATTCACTTTCAAGTGACTCATCTAAATTGAATGGACACAGCACATGCATATAAAATTGAAATGAAAAGCCTCTACCTCTTGGGAAGATAAAAATTAAAAAAAGAGATGAACTGACCTCAAACTGATGTGCTGTGTTTGGGCCAGTTATGCCCCTTCATCACAAACTAGTAAACAACTCTACCAGTTCCACGTGAAGGATACCAGAACATGCCATACCAAAATGCAATTCATTGGCATATGGATTATTTCAAACTAAAAACAGATGCAAGAAAAGCCTTAAAATATAGGACCTAAATTTTTCTTTTGTAAAGGAAATTTATATTTATTAAGGACATTTTCATCTGTAAATGTGCCTCCCTCTTTCTTCTTTACCAGAAAGAATATTAATAACGCTTATCAATGCAGAAGGCACAAACTTAAATCTGCATAACAAATCTTACATGCAAATCTGCATAAAACCTTTATTTGCCACACTTTTCCTGATCACTTTGCCATAAGTTATCTCCTCCACCAGGAGCCCAAATTCTTTTTTCCTTTGTTTAGCCTAAAATGGTGTAAAAGCCGAAATTCCAACCTCCCCTTAGGATTACTCATGTGATAATAAAATTCTATTCTTCTCTGTTAATCTAACTTTTGATAGTCTAATTTACAGGGTCCCAGCCAGAGAACCTACATTGGGTACAGAAAAAAGGTATTTTTCTCCTTCTCTACATGATCTCAGTTGTTGAAACACACCCCCTATCAGTATTTGCCCATGCCTTCACCTACCCTAGACACCAAACTGCATATCAATCGCAGTGAGAATTTACCTTTTCATATTTGGGTTGAGGGTGAAGACAGATATACTTCAACAGAATAAATCCTTCAAGCTATAATCAGGGAACAGATTTTCATTTGTGCTCTAAAATGCCTAGCACAATGCTGTAAATATCTGTTAATGACTGTAGTAGCGGTTACCTGAAACATTGCAGGACACATCTGTTGAAAAGAGTTCAGGGAATTATTAAAATAGTATTTTACAACTAGCTATTTTTTGCCTACTGTTTGTTCAATTCTATACTGAGGGACATGGATGTTTCTAAGATACATTTCTTGTAGAGTGAGATGATACTAAAGACTTATTTAACACAGGCCTTGTCATGAAGCCATTTCATTGGGAGAATAGAGGGTAGACACCAAAGACACTGACTAGGAGTCCATTTCAGAGGGCCAGGACTAAGGATTCAGCCCTGAATTGATGATGGTTCTGGGAAATAAAGGAAAGAAGCTTAAGAGAAAGGGATAGCCATGTCATCTGCTTATAGCTGCAGATACTAAGTTGCATAATAAACCTTAAAGGAAAATGGATTCTTCATTAGAACTGAAGTGATAGGTGAGTTTATCTTACCGAGTTTCCCTTTAGTTAACATTCTTTAAGGGCCTAAAAGCTACTCTTGTTTTACATGTGGATGGTCCTTTGAATTCTGTCTTTACAAGAGTTCTTAAATGAATATGACACTATTTTGACATTATAAGTTCACTCCCGTAATAACGTACCATCACTACATTTTGTTTCTGTTAAAGCACCATTAGGTTAATGTACAATTATATGAAATGTATAAGGAATATGGTTCAGTGACTACATTTCCAACTTTATTTCTTTGTCATAGGCAAACTGAACAAAATAGCAGTAGTATAACCATGTTTAGATATGCTCTGTAAAGTTGTACGTAAAATAATTTCAATACAATAAGGTTTTAAACAAAACAAAATAAAAATGGGGAAAAAAAATGCTCTCTTAGAACCCTGGACTGCCCCCAAAGGGATCATTGTCCCTTTGCCCAAGACAGTGACCATATAGAGAGGAAAATTCGCAAGGAACATATGACACTGGGAAGTCATCCCTTCCATCCTCCTTCCTTTGTAGATCATTACTTTAAAAGGAGCTATTCACTTTGAATTACAGATATCCACTTTTAATTTGTTTCCTTCAACTACACTTTGATAGTGCAATATTCAGAAAAATGGGAGGGATAATAGATGAAGCAGAGAAATGATAAAAAAATAATATGCTTGTCCATTATCTACTTTTGTCTAAGGTCTTCATAGAGCTTAGTTAAAGTTAAACTAGATCAGTTTTTATTTTAAATAAAATATGGGGTTTTTAAAGGTATATTTGAATTTAATGATTTAAACATCATCATTTCCCTTGCCTGATTTTTTTCCTCACTCACATTTCTCCATTGCACTCATACATACAAGCCCCAGTTGGCTGAGTCTCAGTTATTCTTTCTTAATGTATTTTTAATTGGATTTTATCTTACTTAAATTTAAGTATTCTGTTTGCAAAGACAGACAGAGCTTGTCCTATTTTTTTTTTTAAATCTCATATGATCACACTCACACATCACTCAGGAGAATAAAGTCTTATAAGAAATTTTGTCACACCAAAGAATAGCCTTAAACCAATTTATTCTCAGTCTCCTCTGTAATCAGTTAAGTTACTAGCGTTATACTCCCCAGAATCTCATGGTGATTCTATATGGCAACTGCACCTATTTTCAGGACAAAAGCTTAATTGAAGGGTTTTGTAATTAACACATACCTCTTAGAGTTTATTTCATTCATAAAATGACAAAATTAACGGTGCTTGATGTATCAGCCATTGCCATGAAATTTTAACCCAGAAGGAAAAAAAAAGTCTGGCTTGCTCATTTCATTAAGATATAGTGGGCACGTACTATGTGTTAGGTAGGGTTCTAGGTAAATGAAAAGGAAAAACACAAAGTAATAGTTGGAGCTTCATAGACCTAGGATTATATTTTGATTCTGATCTTTATTAATTGGATGTGTGAAGAATTTGGCTGAACTTTGTCTCTGGTTCCTGGGAGCTGCTTCCAAATGCTCAGAATCTCCTGAGTGATGGGAGTGTCCTTCTTATTCACCATGGGCTGTTGGTACCACACAAGACTGTGCTAACAGGGGTTCCTAGGGAGTCTATACTGATGAGAGGTCTCAGAAGGGCCCAGTCATGCCAAAAGGAACAACCATGTGCTCAGAGGGTTAGGACTTCAGCCACTGTGATACCAGCCTCACCCTCAGAGGGAATGGGTATTGAGTTCAACCACTTAGACAAAGATTCTACCAATCCTGTGTACATAATGAAGCCTCAATAAAAACTCTAGACACCAAAACTTAGGTGAGCTTTTTGGGTTGGCAATGTTCCACGCATGTATTGCCACACACTGATGCCAGGAGGAAAAAGATCCTTGCCAACCAGGAGCTTCACATACACCATTCCCAGCCCCAGGTTCGACCTGTGAATCTGTTCTCATGTGTATCCTTTGCTTGTAATAAATAGTACTATTAGTATAATATGCTTTGGTGATTTCTGTAAGTCTTTCTAGCAAATTGTAAAAACTGAGTGTGGTTTTTACAACCACACTGCTGAAACTGCTGAACTAGAAGCTTATGTCACAAGACTTGGGAGGACTTCGTGGTCTGGAGGACTGTGTTCTTAACCCTAGGTTAGGCTACATTCACATACTAAGCAAACTTGCTTGGCAAATTACTAATCTTTTTAAAGTCTTCATATCTTTAAAATAGGTGAAATAATAGTATCTAAGTGAGTCGTTATAAAGAAAAAAGAGTTAATTCTATAAATCATGTATCATAAGCCTTGCACATCATACTATATACAAAATGTAACAATTTTCATATATCAGGGTTTTGATTTACCTATCTGTCAGAAATGAGAATTTCATCTGTAAACATCTCACCACCAGGGTCAGGTACTTGAATATCATCAGGAATCTTAGACCTATGACAAAAGCCTCATCTTAATTTTTCAGGAATTAAAAAAAACACACACAGAATAATATAGCACAAAGCACCATAATAAATATCTAAGATTGAAAAAAAGGTAAGTTACCCTGAAAAGTGGTAGCTGAGAAACTACCATGGCCTGGAGCAGAAACAGAAGACGTTGCTCACGGCCCTGATTTGGAAAGGGTGTCTATACTACTGCTAGCTCTGTGACACTGGAAGCGGCCCTTGCCCACCTAAAAATGTAATCATGATGCTTATTATCAGAGCTGAAGTGAATATTAAATAAGGTGTTGCAAATAAAAGAGCATTTGAAATTCTGTTTCATTTAATGCATGTATGCCTCTGACTCACTTCTTAGAGTTGAGTAACATAGACTCAGGGTGTTAGTAAATGGTAAAAAAACAGGATATGGATGTGAACATGGAGGACAGGAGAGTAAAACAGGAGATCCAAGGACCTTTGCTAAGAACAAAATGATTCACAGATCAGGATAAGGTAAAACAGGAAGGAGAAGGAATTACAATTCAGCACCTAGAAAGCCTTGTAACAGAAAGCCTTACTGGCCCAAAGCTCTTGTTATATCTGCAAACGAACCCAATAGCCATGACTCGAGCCTGGCTTTCCAGGAAGCCTGCCGTGAAGAGGAGGCTTGGCAAGAAGCTGCAGCCATGTCAGGCAGGTCTTGATTATCCCCATCCAACCAGAGTTACGAAATGCAACATTTCTTATTTTGCATTTATTAACACATCTATTTCAAAGCTTCCTCTTCATTTCTTACTGTATATTTCAGTAAGAAAATAATTCCTAAATGATTCTGGTAAGGGGTGCTTTGACAATCATAAACAATTTGAGAACTAGAATGAATACATCCACACTATAACAGAGGCCAAGAAATCTTCCTTTCTTTGCAGGATATTGCATGTTACTGAATTTCTGCATGTACATCAGAAAATTTTCTAGCCTTCTGACATCTTAGGACCTTATAAGCAAGAGCTTATAATCCAACAGAGAAACAAAGACCTGACTGTTAGGAGGGAATAATGGTAACTGTATAGAGCGCTTTTAAACCTGATTACTGGGGTTGTAATGGGACACGCAGGGAGTGCGGTGGGTCGCTGCAGTGATTCTGCCTCTCTCTTGCTCACTTCCAGAGAAGAGTGGGTAAGACAGATTGAGCTGACTGTGCACATGGGCCCAGGTTGGCAGATCTGGTTAACATCCAGATTTCTGAGGTAGATAATTCATCCATAAGGTATATTACCATAAGAAAAAAATAGCAGAAGTCAACATTTGAATTCCTTTACTCATTTATTCCTTATGTCATTTATCCAAGAAATATCAATTCATAAGCTAACATCAATTTCCTGACCATTTTAAGAATTTAAGAATTATAGAGTTCAATGAACTTAAAATTCACTAGGAAAAACAAGTATCTCTAAAATCTATGTAAGTTTTTGTAACTAAATAACTGAAGAACATTACTGACAATAAGTGCTATAAATATCCAGATACTCTGTAGTATCTTGCCCGTACATCCCAGAGAAAGTAAAGTTTGAACAATGCACTTGGGTACCAAAAGGAAAGGGTGCATGTGATAATGCAAGCCTTTGTTTAAAACTGCTTTAAGATTTCCCATTAACAAATGGTAATGAACTTTTTATTAAGACATTCCAGACACTGGAAATCTGGTTCCAAACCAAATTCCAGCCTTATCTGTGACTGCTCCTGGCTATGTCAATCATTCCAGGCTTTCATTACCCAGACATGATGTGTATTTTCAAACCTCCGTGTCATGTTTGGTGCTATTCCTGCTGCCGTTTTCTACTCTGTAGGCTTTATGAAGTCTGGCATACCCTTCAGGATTTGGTGCAGAAGCCAGTGAATGTGGAAACCTTGTGCTAACTCCTAGTTTCTGAAGGAAGTGTTAACTGGCTCTTCTATGCTCACGAAGCTGCAGCTGTAGAAGCTATGGCTTGGTGTAGGAGATCAGTGCCCCAGTCATCTGCACTGATAACTTCTAATTCTTCTTAAGAACAATGGATTTTGTAGTTATATGCTACTATCTGTGCAATTATATATTCATGATGTTGCCCTCAAACCTTTTAGTACTACCTATGCATTCATAATATAGCACTTTTCTAGTATACTATTGGTAATATCTGTATCTGTTTTCCCTTTTATGTTGTGAAGACTTTCAATTTAACAGACATTTTTGAATGCTTGCTCTGTGCTGGGTGATGTACTTGAGGTAAGCCACCATGCATTTCCTTACATGTCTCACCAGAAAATCACTTTTTACTACTCTGTTACCTGTCATCCTCACCCAGCTATAAACAAAGCTCTGTAGAGGTAGGAATCTACTACAGCCTTAGAAACCATTGTGATCATTGCGATGTCTAGTACACATTAATTTCACTAAATATATCTCCATTGAATGAATGAGCAAATCATTTATGAGGAGCAATGAGAAGACCACTCCACTTGGATCAGAGTGCTAAGAAAATATGTTTGGAATTGTACATTGGAGTCAGGTTGTGGAGTATATTAAATGTTACAATAAAGAAATCATATTTATCTTGAAGGCAATAGGTAACGATGATTTAAAATTTTGAGCATGGGTGGCAGAATTACAGGTGTGGCTTAGAAAAGTTATTTTCACAAACATTTTGAAGTCTGTCTTAGAAGAGGAAAGGTTAGAGGCAAGAGGCACTCTTAGGTATTTTTCAGGAGTCCAAATTTGAGATGCTTAACACCTAAATGAGGATCTAACTATTGTGAGTGACTGGAAAGGAATAAATTGAGAAAAGGAGATGAGTGGAAGGTGAATCCACTTCTTTAGTTCTAGATCACCTGGATGACAATGATAAGGAGACTTTCTGTAGCATGAAGGCAATAGGTAACTATGATTTAAAATTTTTGTACATGCTCAATTAAAGTGACAAGTGACCTATGGGCACTTGGAAATATCTGGAGAGTAATGGAAGAAACCAGAACAAATACCATGCAATAAACACTTACTGAGAATCTACTCTGTGCCAGACAACTAACCATATTCTGAAGATTCAGAATTCAGTATGGTGCCCTCACTGTTCTCAAGGAGCGGTGAGTATACGGAAAGACTGTAAGCAGATAATTACAATTATGTGGGATAATTAATATATTTGAAGTTTGGATAGTTGATATGTAGGGAAAAGGAGAAACATTTAAGTATGCTTTGGGTTGAAAGTAGAAGGCAGAGATGGGAGTTTCAAAAATGACAGAACTCTAAGACAAGGGCTCCATAGGGAAGCAGATGTTTTCATTCTTAACCTAAACCTTAGCAGAAAAGCAAGAATTTGCAAGGTAGGAGAAACAAGTAGAAAAAAATATAAACACATAATGCTTCATGAGCTTCTACCAGAAGAACAAATTAAGATTTGAGAGACAACTACATAAAAGAGACTCTGAGCTACCTATAGTACAGAGAAGAATAGATCAGAAACTGGGCTACTGAGGGAATGGCAGTTGAAGCATGAAGGTAGAAAATAATCCAGAAGAAACAACATGAGTATCAAATGCAGGAGGATTGTTTAAGGAGAATGAGAGCTGAGAACGTCTTTTGGAACTCCTGAGGACCTTGGTGATGGCTAAGAATTCATATCCCATGGTGTGTGAGGAGGAATGCCAGATTGGATCTCAGAAGTGAACTGGGTGTGACTGAATGGAAGCAGAAGGTATACAAGAACATTTGAGCAGTTTTACCGTTAGAAAGGAGAAAAGAAGCAGTGGTAAGATTATATCACCAATTCAATATTTATTGAACAGTGCAGTGACAGGTTGACTTCTGAGAGCTGTGGATATACTTAGTCAACAGACAGTGAAGGCCCTTGCAACAAGAGTGCTTAAGTCTAGTGAAAGTCCTTCACTTCAAGGAAACTGGAAGCCTACCTATTAAAGAGAGGAATAAAAAAAGGGGAAGAGTTAATGTTCTGAGTGAGCATTGCCTCCGGAGATCAGGTTGTGGAGACAAGCGCTTGGGAAAGGGTGAAGGAGGCACCACCAGAGGGTTAGTTCTGGCAAGGACAAGGGGCATTTCTTTCTTTGACTGAGTCCTAAGTTTAGTCCCTTTAGCTGTACTATTTCCCATTATAGATTATAGCTTTTTTCAATGTACAAAAATGATGATTGTTTTTCTATGCAATTATTCTTCAGGAATCATGCAAACAGAGATTCTGTGGTTACAGATGTTACCAGGTTAAATGCATGTCCAAATGCTTTTGTCATTTAACCAAGGAACATGTTTAGAATGAGAAATCAATATTAAATGGGTATACTGGATTTTATGGTTTTATGGCAATGAAAAATCCACATATGAAGATTCTTAAATGATTTGGCTTATCTAGATAATTTCTACCATAGTTTGATTTTTCATGGTGAACTCCTGGTAGACTATATACAACAAGAGGTTATGATCCTGAAATTTCAAATCAAAGTATTTCTCTGAATGTGGACTCCATCCCTTTGTTAAGTTTTCACTTGACTCATTAGGTATTTTAGAGTTATACATACATGTAATTTTAGGGCTGTACTTCATTTTTAAGACTTTAGTAATATGAGATCTACTGTTGATTTTTCTAATTGGACTATTTTCTGTTGAACTATTGATCTTCTAAATTTTTCTCCTTACTATTTTTCTCAATGTCATCTCAATTATTTATGGTTTCACTTTCCTTTTTGTTTTTGCTGTTTTTTTTCCTTCTTGCAAAGAGTTGAGTCAGTTTAGATAGAAGGCATTAAGATGTACTCTATTATTTTAGAACTTCCATTTTTGTCTGAACTAGTGTCATATGACTCATTTTCATGCTGAAAACAAGCTTGGTAGCCTATAACTTTCAAAGATAAACTCAGGAACTCTACGAACAACAATAAAACAGTTACAAAAAGTAAATTATAGCCCATTATTTATTTTAAAATTGAATACAGAATTTATGATGTCCCTTTAATGGTGATTTCCCAAGGTTATCTTAAAGCTAAAGAGATCATTGCAATTTTTCTTATTTTTTTAATCTAAATCAAAAATAGTAATCTATAGCAATTCAAAATTATAGTTGGTGAGTCATAAATACTCAAAATATTAATTTTAAGGTTATATACAATCTAAATAATGCCATAAAATCAAATTTTTCATTATACTTTATTATATACAACATATACTATAGTATATATGAATATACATTTATTATACTATTTCAATTCTTTATAAAACTGCCATCACTGTAATCACAAAATCATTATATTGTGAAAATATTCAATAGTTGCATGAAATAACATAGAAAAAAATGGACTTCTCTCTACAATCATTTTATCTGTTTCAAATAGCTTTCCCTCTCCATTCCCCAACTCCACAAAATCATTGACAGCCTTTGGCTGGACTACTGAAGAACTAAAATAAAAAAATCTTATATACCTGCATATAATTTAAGTCAAAAAAATTCTGGAGAATGATTTGCTTCCCAAAGATTAATTCTTTTCCTCTCTACAGTTACTCACCTTTATTTTTAATGTACCTATTTATCTTCTTTTGGATTAAATACTCTCCTGGATGCATAGCATTTTCAGAAGCCTGAACACTGTGTTATATAGAAGACAATTTCCTTGTCCTTAGAGGCTAACAATACACATTTTAGCCTACAAAATCCCCAAAGCTCACTTGATTCTTAAAGGTCTCTTTATGAAACTGTTCTAATTAGATTAAGTTATATCACAGTTCTTCCCCATTCAATATGATTAAAAATAATTTCTAATAATCTGATAGTACAGTACATGCAAAGCATTGAGAAATTAGGGGAAAAAATAAAAAGAAAAGGATTAATGAAGTTGAGTTTCAATTTCCTGAAAGCACTGGGCTTAAAATGATTTTAGCAAAACATGGAGAAAAATGGGAAAGTAATTCCTAATAGAGAAAATAACATAGACATTGAGAATAATATTTTCAAAGTTAAAGGAAAAATAACAAACTCAGAACAAAATTTGAAAGTGGAAAATATGTGAGTAATTTCAACAAACACTTCTTAAAAATCTCAAAACATACTTCTTTGCTGAACATCTAAAATATTCCAATCATGTAGACATAACATGACTTTGCATATGAATATTTATTAGGTTTGAATTACATAATTCCAACCAGTAACAAATCATTGTTGATTAAGACTGACAGAAATAGAGCTTCGAACTGTGTATGTATGATATATAAAATGAGCTATCATCAGCTTTTACAAAATGAATGCTAAATCACTCAAAATTTCAAAGCAGATTTTTCTTTTTACATATGGAATACCATTTGCAATAGACAGACAAATTTTCTCTGATGATATGTGTGTGAAAATGATCTTAGTGATATATTGCTCCTAAAATTATCTTTCTAGAAAGGAAATGAAACACAAAAAGTAGACAAATTAGCAGAAACTTGCATGTTCAGACAATAATAAACCTGGTTTTGGACAAGTAAGATTTTAGTTTGAATTTCAAAAGATAATTGTAATTGTTGCTGCTCTCTTTCTTCCAGCTACGCTGACTCATTTTCATCATATATAGTTTCAAGACTGTTCTAGGATTCTTCATTCTTGTCCTGACTATTGCTTCACTTCCTGACTACTCTTCTCAGAAAAATTTGCTATTATAATCAGACCGTGAGAACCTTGTGATCACTACAAAATTTCAATCTGAGTACTGCATTGTAAATCTAAGATACCATGCTTTAAAACTTACTTAAGGTTTTAGTTGCAAGCTTTTATTATTGAAGATTTTGAGTCAAACTTAAATTTTAGATTAACTTTTTAAATAAATTAATATGCCCAAACCCCCAGATTTATTATTAAGTATAAGTTTGTTAATGATTCATATATTCACATTGCAAGAGCTTACCTGGGATGTTTCAAGAAACAAGAATCTTGGAAACAAAAAGATCTGAGTTTCAGTCATGGCTCCACAGTTTCTAGCTGTGATTACCTATATAATTTAATGAGTACCTGTACAACTGTCTGAGGCCTCAATGATAAAATGGAAGCAAAATCACCTTTTGTAATTAAAAGAAAAAGTGTTTATAAAGAAAATAGCATAATAGGATCACTAACATAATTGACACACATAGTATTAGCTGTATTTCTCTTCTATAGAGAAAAAATTATTTAAATGTACTTTTTAAAATAGAATATTTTGGTATCCCAGCATGCTAATTTCAAATTGGAAATCAATGAGTTTAATTTTTTTTAACAGCTTTTATTTATCCATATACAAGTTAATAAAACTCCACACACACACACACACACACACACACACACACACACACACAACCTTATTCAGTCTACCCTCAGTTACCAGTTAGGACACTTGTCACATATGCTAATGACACTGACATTTGTAGATAACTTTGAAAATTTTCATTTGGAATTTCTTTCTCAGTATTTCCTTTTGAAATTATTCAATGGGGAATAAATATTCACATTTTATGGAAGGAATTTTTTAAGAAGAAATAGGCATAATGCAGCAAAAAATCAGGAAAGTGATGAAAAATAAGTCATGCTAATTTTGTTAAATATAAGTTATCTAAAAGAAAAAATAGAGCTGTATGGACTACAAATTGACTTCACTTACTAACTATATTGACAAATCTTTTTTTATAACCATATGAAATCATTAAATGTATCTGCTTTTACAAAAAGAAAGATCTGATGATGTAAAATTTATTTCACAAACCACTTAGTTACCTTAGAAACATCTGTGGATATATGTGTGCTAATTGGAGAGATCTAAGTAATTTGCGTCTCAATCTGACATTTGGGCTTTTATTGAGAGCCCCTTCGGTCTCTGAATATCCCCTAATTTTGAGTATATGCATATATAGTAGCTCTGACTATTGCCAAGTTAGAACAGATGATAGAAGAGGTAAAACACAGTTGTTGGGACCATATTGGGGAAAAAATTCTCTTTGTAAATGTGATAGGGAATTATTTGCAGTCTGCTTCAACAAGTATTTATGGAGCATCTGCTCAGTGTTCAGAATGGTGCTATTTGACACTATTTCTTTTTCAAAACTTGGATATTCCAGTTAAAAATCTTTAAGTGTCAAGGAGAAATATTTAGTCTTTCCTTGGGAGTGTTGAGTCATTGCCAAATTTCTTGAAATGGTACTTGAACTTAAGGAAAATTTCATTTCTACTAAGTTTGACTAAGCCTCTATTTTAGAAAGTAGTCAATTATCAGTTTTTGAAATGTCTATCTACACGACTTGTGAATCATAAAAATATAGCAAATAAGTCATAAGTATTTCTATAACATGATTTGTAGGATGTCCCATGGAATAATTTTTTAAATGGTCAGTTAAATACCTTTTAGATAGTAAGGGCAGAGACTACATCTTCCTAGAGCATACCCAGTACCTTGAATAATATCTAGTACATAAATAAAGGCACTTCGTAAATATTCTTGAACTGACCGGACCTTACCATCATTCAAAATGAGTTTGAAATAAATGGCAAATCTAAGAAAACTAAATGCTATATTCTAGATCAGTATTTTAAATCTAGGAAACTGAGGGAGTATTAGAAATACCAATCATATCTAGGGTACTATATATATGACCAAAAAGATCATGTACACACAAAAAAGAAAAAATGAAAATAGTTTTATTTACCATTTGCTATAGGAATCCTTCAAGAAAAGCCTTTTCTCTTCATCTGACTGTGACTTTACAGTGTATTTGTTATATTCCTAGGCTCTGGAAATAGTGGGGTTTTTTGGAGATACTTGGTTTCCTTTTTATGAAACACTTCCCCAAATCGTGCTTTTAGAAGATTCCCCCCCCCCCTCAATTTTGTATTGATACAATCTTGGATGTAGAATAAGGTATAACTATCAAGGTTAGAAAAGGAGATTATCTCTCTGGCCATCAAATCACTACACTTAGTAAGAGGAACCCAAAAGATGAGTAGGTAATGCTGTGGGAAAGCCAACACAACTGGTCACTATTTGGCCCCTTTTATCAGAAAGGAAAGGATTACCTTTTATCATGTGCCGCAGCTTGATTCACATAGAGATTTCATGAAGTCCCCTTTGCTTTGGGGGAGTTAATCACCCAGTGACAAGAGGGACATTCTACTTCACTATCTCAAAAAGAAGGGAGCACTTGTTATTTCTGTGCCATATAATGGAAAATGAGACTAATGTACAAAAAACCAACAAGCCAGATATTATTTCTGCTTTTAAAAAGATAACACATTAAAAAGCACCATCATGTTATATCTTATCCAGGGTTGTTCCACATTTTGGTTACAACGCAACTTAAAATAGCGTGATCTGAATTTAGAAAGGAGTGGTGAATGCTGTAGAACTAAACTCTTGTGTTCAGTGTAGAGTATTGAATCTTTCAAGGTTCAGTCTTTCATGAGGAACAGCACTCATGAGTAGCCAATTCCTTTTTCTACTGCAATACCTAGGACCTAACTTTGGCCAACACACAATTACTTATCACTATTAGGAAGCAATTGCCAAGCAACTGATATATTACCAGCTGTCACATAAACCACAGCACAAACAGTGGACTGCACAGCATTCTGTTTGTTTCCATTGTTCTTTCACTCTCAACAAAGGATACTTGAATGAAAGTTAGAGTGACTTGATTTTAGGAGAAAGCCTTAAGTTCTTGAGTAGTACCTGTAAGTATTTTAACTTCTACTAATAACACATTACTTGTGACACACTTCACAGAAGATACTAATGCACAAGAGCAATATGCATGATGGGAAAGTTAAAAACCAATGCATTTCAGTCAGAAATACATATCATCAGATGGAAGAGAAGTCTTAATTAGAACAAATTACATACAACTGGGAGAAAGTGTCATTATGTGTGTCAAAATTAGACGGTCCACACTTCAAGAAATTTTGATCACTGTACTGTGGGGCACTGGTCAAATTATCTATCAGGAAGAAAATACTACATAATATTAGCCTATATTAGCCCAAATTAGCCCCAAATTATTCTTAAATTATTTTAAACATAGAGACGAAGATGATTTAACACCTTTAGTCTTGTTTCATCAGATACTATTTCAAATACTGAGATTTCCAATGCTTTACCCAGGTGAATAGAATCTAAGTTGGTTTCTTTGGATGGATATCCTATGACTAGGATTATCTACGACTTTCATTTTATCTGTCATTCTTTTCTGGACTTTCCAAGTTTTCTACAAAAATCATAAATATTCATTATATATAGCATATATTAAAATAGAGCTGTATGCATATGTACATATACCTACATATATACATACAGCTTTATACAAATATAAATATATGCATATATATAAATTATAATCAGATGAAACACTAAACAAGACCATTTTTTAAACTTTGAAGATAAATAATGTATGTTAAATGCTGGTAATTATTCTTACATTTATTCAAGTAGGATAAGTCTATTTTCGTCTTGCCTGGAGATTGAGGTTATTGATATCAGTGGAACTGTTGAATGCACCTTACTATTAAAGGCTGAAAATCAAGAACACTGCATAGCAATCATGTGTTCTATGGCTGACATGAATGAATACAATTCATTTGTTCTTTATTTAGATAGTTATAATGTTAGGGTTAGGAACAATTCATGAATAACAGGAACTTTGGAAATGTCAAATAAATAACTGATCAATATTTTGGTTCTCATAAGCCTACTTAAAAATTGGGAAGGCATGAGTTCTGAAAGCAAAGTGCATAAAAATCATCTTGACCAAATAACATACTTATTCTAGTCAGAAAGTATTCTGTAACAAGTACTGTGCTCTGTTCTGCTTTATAGACTGCACACAGTAAAAACACACTTGTTTGGATAAACTTTTTATCTAAAGGCTTAAAACATAATAACTACCTAAGGAGCTCTGCATTATACCCTACTGAACTTCGTAGGTAATGCTGATTCCAGTTGGCATTCATTAAGCAGGCAGAAAATTGTGGCAATTATGGAAAATTATTGGGTTTTAAACACAGGGTACTCAGCTCTCTTCTTCTCATCCTCCCAACCACATGCAAATTCTTTTTATTAAGAAGATAATAAATTATACTGCTTCAGTAGCATGGAAGCTAGATTTTGGAAAATAATGATTTGTATTTTTTATTGCTATTTGTCCTAAAGAATACACATGCGTTTGGGATTTTTTTCCCAGTCTGAATCAGTTTTCACTTTTCGTCTGTTTCTCTATGTTTAACATAATCCATATTTGACTCCCTTTACAAAAACTTAGCATTCAGATTCTACCGCCTCCAAGAAGCCTTTTCTAATTTCCCTAAAAAAAATTCCCTAATTTCCCATATTTTTTCTCTATCACATTTTCATGATGTTTGGTTTGCTTAGGCTCCATGAAGCCTTTACAATCTGCCTGTCAATACAGTTTGCATCTGTAAGCATTCTTATTATAGTCTGAGTGCTTGGTGGAATGGAGGTCATACTCAGCTCTGTCCCCAACACCATCTACTCCAGTAACTTGCGCATTACTGAAATTCACTGAAAAGGCAAAAGACACCTGAAGCTTAGTGACTCCTAGAATAGACAAAATACATTCCCCTCCTTATTAATTTCATAAGAAGACTTAGTCTTTTTTCTGTTTGTTTATTTTTGTTTGAGTCAGATACAAGGATATATGATTAGATAAATAGTAATGTTAAACTGAAAGAATATTAAACTATCATGTGATTGTGAATGAACTATCTTTTTTCATATTTTTTAGAGAAGTTATCCTTTGAAATGACTTGGCATGTCATTTCAAAAAAAAGATAATTCTAAGTGAATTTTTATCTACTAAATTTGACTAATCATAATCACATGTGATTTGAAATATGGCACAACCTATTCATAAAAGTAAAATAATTCTTCGGTGAAATTAGATTTTTAAATTCTTAAATTAATTAAAAACAGAGAAATAATCTGTTTTGCACCAAATTTAAAGTTGGATTTTCACAAGCAAATACTATATTTTTATAATGAAAATTATTAATCCCAGAGAATATATCTTCCAATTTATTTATCTTCATGGTCTAAGAGATGGAAATTATACATATTAAGCAATTGATAATTCATCAAATATTTATATTTGCCAATATCAAGCTCTTATTTAGTGTAATAATATTTACTAAACCCAATTTTTAGAGGATCTCACTGCTGCTATCTTGAAGTAGAAGTAAAGGAAATCTGTTTTCTGTATGTGAGCCTTTGACATTGAGCAACATAGGAGCAGAAAACATTAAAATACCTTATTGGTGAAATAAAGACTCAAACTTACATCAAAAAAGCCTTTTTCCTAAAGTACTTATTAATGACTCCATAATTACAAATCACATTAGTAGCACAATTGCCAGCTTGGTCCTGAGCCTATATGGGTTTAGAAATATTTTGAAACAGGCTAAACATATGTGACTTTATTATTTTGAATATCCAAATGAGATGCTTACCATGTGGCAGGCCTGTGCTTAGCACTGATTTAAGTCACAAAGACAAATGAAGACTTGAATGTTGTCTTAGGGGACATTACAATATTACCTAACAATATATAAATTTATATATATATATATATATATATATAAATGTCTACTAAATTAATTAGTTTTACCCTGAATATTCTGAGAACTATAGACTTTTAGTCATTGTAATCTCACAAATAATAGTTTCTCCAAGTAGTAACAGTGACCAAAAGGGTAACAATTTACTTTGTAGTAGTTGCCAAGTACTAACGAGGCAATGACAGAGGCAGAGTTCAATCTATTTACTTAATATTAGTTGAAACTTGAATGTTTACAATAAAAAATTTTAGGCAAAGTTATAGTTTGTAACAAAGGTTACATTGTAATGTTTCCAGAAGATTCTATTTCCTGATTAGGATCAACACATTCTGAACCATATTGGCTTTCAAAGGAAAAGAACTTGTTAGGAATGAGCATGCCATTTGACAAACACATGTATTTCCAGTTTGCTATAAAATATTGCTGATGCTAATTAGGTTAGCATAAGCAAGGACTCATGGATTCTGATGTCAATTAATTTAATTTCCACTCAGATGAAGTGAGTTATTCACTAATAATCTGAATGCAACTTAATGATTTTTTGTTATATCAAATTTAGTTATTTATTTCCACATCTGAAAAACACACGAATCTTAAAGCCAGAATGAATGTTAGGATGAAGTAAAAGTAGACGTGACCAGACAGAGGTTGCTAATTTACTACTTAGAGAAGCCTAAACCTCACTTTTGGCTGCCAAACTAGAGCATGACAGTTAAATGTCAGTTTAAATAAAATAATTTGCAATAGACTTTGGTGAAAAGGCACAGTGGCTGTAAAATCTTAGTCAAAGGTAGAATTCTAAATAAATAGTTTCTCTAAAGCTTCAAAAGTCTCAGCAGGGGTGGGTATGTATATAAAGTACTACATTCATCTCCATAATTTATCTCAACACAAACTGAATAGAAGCTTTATGTTATTAGGAATACTTACTGATTATACAGAATTTGCTACATAATGGTTGTTTTACATCAAGTGGTGTAAAATACACACAGACTGACCACAACTATGAACATTTACACTTAATGCATCACTCTTTGCATACCCCTTTAGATTTAACATGCCAGTTTACGTGATTTTCCAATTATTTATTTTTCTGTGAGAAAACAGGAAAGTTGCAATGTGGAAGGAAGAGGGAAATAGCACTAGTTACACTGACATACTTCTGCTAGATTAGTTAACTGATATTTTCTAGTCCTGTAAACATAGCTATTGACTTTTGCTATCCTGCCTCATCCTGATACAGATCTTCCTCAACTAACAATGAGGTTACAACCTGATGAACCTACCATAAATTGAAAATATCATAAGTCAAAATGTATTTAATACACCTAACCCACCTACTGAACATCATAGCTTATCCTAGATCCTTAAATGTGCTCAGAACATTTACATTAACCTACAGTTGTGCAAAATCATCCAACACAAAGCCTATTTTATAATATAGTATTGAATATCTAATGTAATTTATTGAATACTGTACTGAAAGTGGAAACAGGATGGTTGTACGGATACAGAATGATTATAAGTGTATTGTTTGTTTACCGTCCTGTGGAGTGGCTGACTGGAGGCTGGCCTTCATGACTGCTGCCCAGCATCATGAGAGTATTGTGCCACATACCACTAGCCTAGGAAAATATCAAAATTCAAACTTTGAAGTTAGGTATCTACTGAATGTATATCATTTTTGCACCATTGTAAAGTTGAAAAAAATCATAAGCCAAACCATCTTAAATCAGAGACTATATTTGTTACCCAGCTTTACAAGGGAATTCAGCAGTGGAGCTATCAGATAGGTATTCTTCTTTAATTCAGCAAGATTAGGAGTCAGAAGGCTGCTCGGGATCTCTAAAAGTAACACTGGAAAGAGCTGTCCGATTGACATATGTTTTGGCATGGAAGACAACCACAGCCCAGTTGGGTTATGGGATGTTGGTGATACTCTACACTCGTGAGAAATTTGGGATGTGAATGCAGATGTAGGGTTTGAGTTCTAAATTATTGACTTCTAAAGGGGCAGTCTAGAGATTAATGCCTTTTTTTATTGATATTTCTGTAATTGTGCCTAAGTATGCATTTTAGACAAAAACAAGGATTTCTTTTGATTAAGCCTCAGGAAATCCTACATCAGGCCATCAAAATGGGCTCTTCTCTTTTGCACTGAGATAAGGCTTTGTTATGTTTAAATTATTCATTTAGGTGCTACTACAAAACACAGAGCAGAGAACTGTATCAACTGGTTAATAAAACCTACCATTCTACAGTGTTTTCCACTTTCATATCTTTGCCTTAGTCTTTCTCTCTACTGAGAAATTTTCACTGTACTCCCAGTTATCCAGGGAAGCCCACTCCCTTAAGGTACAGGGAATACTTAGGTACAGTCATCAATTCAACACAACTTCATAAACTGTCTTAGCTAAATGCACAGTTTATACTACTCATAAGGTATGAACTGCTTTGCATCCAAGTCATTTTACTATTTCTCTACATTATAAATCCCATCAATGCTTGAATTGTGTCTGATACCACTTGGAATCTGCAATATGTAGCACAGTGCCTGGTATAAAACATGTGCTCAGTGAATATATACAAATAATATACTATATAAAGTCTTCCTTTTAAGATAAATTACAACAATATAAATATGGATTTTAATCTAGTAAGATTTCTGTTTTCTTTGATGCTAGGTAATGAATGTTCAAGCACTTTGTATATAGAATGGAATAGTAGAAATCAATATTAAGCATATTTGCTACAAATCACAATTAAGAATATTTGAATCCTCTGGGAAAAAAATGGTAATGTTGAGAATAAGTCAAAAAGCTATTTAATATTCATTACCAGGACACAGTATTTTTAATTTAGCTTGTGGTTTAAGAAGTCTGACTCACATGATTTATTTTCAAAGTAGAAAACTAGCGTTACTCACACTGATCCCTTTGTTATGTAAAAATGTAATCCTCATGGTATGGTCAAGACTCTTTTATATATATAAAATAAATCATGGCACAGAAGGCCCTTCATGTTAAAGGCAAGGTCAAATATGCATCTCTATATTTAACTATTGAATCAGGACAGAAGGAAACACAATATCTTACTGGCTAGGCTATCGGATGTTGATAAGTGTCAAAAAGAAAAATAATATTAAAAAATGTGATCAATAAAAGAATGACAGCCTTAGATACTAAATGGTATAATTTTTATATATTTTATAATCTGAAACCATTTGCACTTTTGAAGATTAAGATAATTCTTTTTACTTTTCATATGTTACAAAGATAGCATGTAGGAAAGAGAATTCCTTGTAATGAAGTTTTTATTTACTCCTGGTTTAACATGTCTTTCTCAGACCTGATTGATTAATAATACCATCACAGGTGCCCAGTGGAGAATAATTCATTCTAAACAAACAACAAAGAATGTGAATTTTTCCCTTTATGTTTCATAGAAGTATGTTATTGTTGTCTAATCTGACTTAACCACTTTATTTATTTAAAGCTCCTTATTTTCTAATCACTGTAGGAAAAATCATAAGCTTGACTTAGCATTTCTATCTGTCCATAATTATGCCTGTTAATTTCTATATTCTATAATATAGAAATCTTCACAATATCATTGAGATATTATAACCAAAACACAATTCATTTAGAATATTCTAAATACACTGTGATTAGATAGGCCATTTACAATAGATTTTGGCAATAATTCCAAAAAATGACCAAGAAAAATGATTTAAAAGGATTGTTTTGAATAGACATCCTGAGAAAATGGAGATCTTCAGAGGTGCAAATTAGCCATTAAGATGAAAAAAACTTATTGATCTATTTTGATTTCTTCTTGGAAAGAAAGGAAAAAATAATAAATTAGTATGTCCCTATCTTTGAGGTCAGAATTTAAGGATGGATGTTTTAATTGAGTCTAGTCCCTAGTGATAGACTCAAAAGCTAGAAATCAAAAGAGGACTAGAAAGAGAACTTCCAGAAATTCCAGCTACTATTTCAAAATGGAATTAGTAAATTTTTATCATGGGCCATGACTGTATGAACAATGTAAATTAGACTAAGTTTTGTAACTTCTCAACATTTTTTAATTGAAAATTGCCTTTTTAAAAGAAAAGGATGTGTGGACATGCCTGTGTCAGAGAAATGGGTGTTGTCTTAGGGGTAGAAGGCCAAATAATGGAGTAGATGTAGGAAGCTTTGGAGGGAAGGGTAAAAGCCAGCTGAGGCTGCAATGAAAGAAAGGAGAGAATAGGAAACTGGTCTGAGCCTTAGGATCATGTTAGGACACATAATGTGAAAGCTCCTGTGACTCCCCATCAAGACAGTGTCCTGTGCAGCAGTTAGTGATACTTGTCAAATTTAGTCCCTATTTTTTAGTAGTCATTCAGTTATTCATGAAAAGATAACCTATGTACCCTAAATCTTGGTCAGATATTGAGGATATACAGGTGAGCAAAAAAGACTTTCTTTCCTCTCACAGTTCATTGACTCTAGTGAGAAGACTAGACAATTACACCAGCAATTATAAAGATGTATGGAAATAATTATGATAGAAAAAATAAAGAAAGATGCCCTAACTTCTTGGGTCAGAGAAAGCTTCCCAGAAATAGTCAAATCTAAACTAAAATTTAAATTTATAAGTAGAATTAGTTAACAAAGGAAGGGAGGATGTTAGGGAAAGAGAAGCAGCCAGAGGAGAATATTCTAAGTACAAAGAAAAACAGATGAAAATTTCTGGAGAGGAGAAGATGACTGTCTCATTCAACAAGCTATAAGAAATTCAGCATTCATAAAAATCTAGATAAGACTCAGGGAGCAAAGGATATCATTTAGAGGTTTGTCTTAATCCTGAGGGTGATAAGTCATTAATGTCATTAATGTGTTTTTTGTTTGCTTAGGAGTAACCTGATCATGTATTCTATATAAGGAATGTGCATTAGCTACCTCCTGCTGTGTAACAGATACCACAAACTCAGCAGTTTAAAACAATGCCCACAGTTCTATGGCTCAGAAATCCAGGCATGGTTTCAAGATGAGTCTTCTGCCTATGGGTTTACAAGGCTTCAGTTATAGTGTCTCCTAAGACTTGGTTTTCAACAGAGGCTTGGCTGGGGAAAGAGCTTCTTCCAAACTTTCCCAGGTTGTTGGCAGAATTTATTTCTCTGTGACTATAGGATACTTATCAGCTTACTTCTTCAAAGTCAGTAGCAGATAGTATGAATTCTGAGTTTGAAAGACATTCTTTTGTAATGCAATACAATCACAGCAGTGATGTTCTATCATATTTGGATATTCTGTTGGTTAGAAACAAGTCATAGATTTTACCCACACTCAAGGGGAGGGGATTACAAGGCATAAAACCCAAGGAGGGAAATCATGAGGCAACTTTAAGTTCTGCCTATCAGAATCTCACTCAATTGGAAGGGGAAAATAATGATGACAGAATTAATAAGTAGAGTTGATACTAACCTGCACTAGCACAGGGGAGATGGAAAAAGTTTGTCAGATTCCAGAAGTTTCTACCATGTAGAATGAATATAGTGATTGAATTTGGAAATAGACTAACAGAAAGAATCTAGGCTGACATCCAGATTACAAGCCTGGACATCTAGGGAGGTGCTGATCACTGAGATATGAGACACAAGGGGAGGAACAGGTTTTGATGGTCTTTATGATGTTTAGTTTTTGTCATTTTGAATTTAAGGTAACTATAGCACATCCAAGAAGTAAAGTCTATAGGCAGTTGGAAATGGGGATCTGTAATTGCTGTTTTGTGTTCAGAAACATCATTAAAACCTGGGTTTATTTTTAGGTATTGGCCTTGCTTTGGCAGCACTTTGTGTAGGAAATGGTAGAAAGGGGTTTTATCTTTCATATATAAAGAAAATCTCAAAAACCACAAGCAACCATATGACAACAAAGAAGTTATAAAAGCATGAATCAAACGGAATAATGTGTACTCTAAGGACAATTTATGCCCTTCTACCTGAGAGAAAAGGAAGAATTTTGCTGCTGTGGTCTATTGTGCATTTTGGATTTGGAGCTATTTTCTTTTCCTTTTAAAGGAAAAGGAGACTCAGAAAAGTAGAGGACTGAGGAGGTACAAGAAGCAGACAATTGTATGTATATTGTCAATAACAAGTGCAACACAACTACTCCATGATCAACAGATTTTTTCAGCTTTATTGAGATATAACTGACATAAGATATTATGTAAGTTTAAGGTGTACATGTTGACTTGATAAACTTATATATTGTAAACTGATTACCATATGACATTAGTTAACACCTCCATCACTTCACACAATTACCATTTCTTTTTTGTGGAAAGAATATTTAAGACCTACTTTCTTAGCAATTTTGAAATATATAATACAGTGTTGGTCATTATAATCACTATGGGGTACATTAGATCCCCAGAACTTAATCATCTTATAACTGGAATTTTGTATCCTTTGACCAGCATCTACCCATTTCCTCTAACCCTGGCCTCTGGCAATCACCTTCTAGTCTATTTCTATGAGTTCAACTTTTTTAGATCAGACATATCATACAGTATTTGTCTTTTTCTTCCTGACTAATATCAGCTAACATAATGCCCTCAGGGTCTATTCACATTGTTGCAATTGTCAGGATTTCTTTCTTTTTCGTGGCTGAATAATATTCCATTGTATATTTATACTATATCTTTACCCATTCATCCACAGATGGGCATTTAGGATGTTTCCATATTTTATCTCATGTGAACAATGCCACAGTGAATATAAGAGTGCAGATATCTTTCAAGATCCTAATTTCATTTCCTTTTGATTATACTCACAAGTGGGATTGCTACATCATATGGCAGTCCTATTTTTTATTTTTTGAGGAACCTCCATGTTATTTTCCAAAATGACTGTACCTATCTGCATTCCCACAACAGTGAAGAAAAGGGTTCCCTTTTCTCTGCATCCTTATCAACTCTTATTATCTCTGATCTTTTTCATAACAACCATTCTAACAAGTATGAGATGACCTTTCATTTTGGTTTTGATTAGAATTTACTTGATAATTAGTGATGGTGAGCACCTCTTCATGTATCTATCAAGCATTTGTATGTCTTCTCTGGGAAAATGTCTATTCATCTCCTCTAGCCATTTTTAATTTGTATTGTTTGTTTCTTTGGAACTAGCATGAGTTCTTTGTGTATTTTGGATATAAACCTACTATTAGAAATATGCTTTGTAAATATTTTCAAGCATTCTGTAAGCTTCCTTTTCATTTTGTTGATTGTTTCTTTTGCTGTGCAGAAGCTTTTTTATTTGATGTAGTCCCTCTTATTTGTTTTTGCTTTTGTTGCTTTTGCTTTTGGTGTCATAGCCAAAAAATTATTGCCAAGGCCAGTGTCAAGGAGCTTCTTTCCCATATTTCCTTCCATGAAGAAATATATGCTTTTTCTTTTAGTGTAGCTTTTATGCTATCAGGTCTTATGATTACGACTTTAACCCATTTTGATTAATTTTAATTTAAGTTAATTTAAAGTTGATTAAATTTTGATTAAATTATTGTAAGTGGTGAAGCTAGGGACCCAGTTCATTCTTCTGCATGTGATTAAGGAAAAATTCTGAGATACCCTAAAGTTAAGTGATATAAAGACTAGAAAGTGAGGGAGAGAGTCAAGAGAAGGCAATCAATAAATAGCCAAGGCTACAGCTAACCAGGAACTCCATGTTTCTGGATGAAGTCATTTCAACAATTATCTGTAAGGCCCCTAGTACCACTACCTCCCTTCTATGCATGAACAATGCCTGACCATCACTGACAACTAATCTATGATTCTTCTTTATGGACTAACCACTTATCGCCTTCCTTTTCCTGCCCACTTTCCTTATCTACAGCCAATGTAAATTAAAAAAATTTTTTTTCCTTGATACCCTTTACAAGTACTGCCTGTTTCTTGAGTCTTGCAAATAAGTTGTTTTTGTTAACTGGCCTTGCTGCTGGTGAAGCCGAATCTTCTTGTCCCAGGACTCTGTCATTTTTCTGGCTACTATCTATAAAAGCTCAATAAACCCTTTAATTTCAGAGATCTCTTGACCTCCAGAGTTTTTGATTTGTCAGGATTGTCCAGTTTTCTTAACTCTATTTATTAAAAAGACTATCCTTTCCTCATTGAGCATTCTTGCTCCCTTGTCAAATATTTGTTGACCATATATGTGATAGTTTATTTATAGGCTTTCAATTCTGTTCCATTAATCTATGTGTGTCTGTTTTTATGGCAGTACCACACTAGTTTGATTATTATTGGTTTGAGGTACGGTTTAAAATCAGGAACTATGATGCTTTTAGTTTAGTTTTGTTTTCCTTTCTAAGGATTGCCTTGGCTATTTGGGGTCTTTTGTGATTCTATACAAATTTTAGGATGGCTTTTTCTATTTATGTGAAAAGTGCCATGGGAATTTTGATAGGAATGCCTTTTATCTATAGATGGCTTTGAGTAATGTGGACATTTTAACCATATTGATTCTTTTGATCCATAAAGTCAGAATTTGTTTGTGTCTTCTTGGATTTATCTCATCAATCTTACAGTTTCAGTATATGAATCTTTTAACTCCTTGGTTAAACTCCTAAGTATTTTATTATTTTTGATATTAATAAATGGGATTGTTTTATTTCTTTTTCAGATAGTTTGTTACTGTATAGCTATGCAGATTTCTGTATGTTGATTTTACATCCTGCAATGTTACTGAATTTGTCCATTAGTTCAAATAATTTTTTAGTGGAGTTTTTAAGATTTTTCTATATATAAGATCATATCATGTACCAAGACAATTTTACTTCTTCCTTTCTAACTTAGATACTTTTTCTTTTTCTTCCCTAATTGCTCTGGCTGGGACTTCCAGAACTATATTTAAAGTACTGATAAGAGTGGGAATGCTTGTTTTATTCCTTATTTTTATGCCTAATTTGTTGAGAGTTTTTATTATGAAAGGTATTGTATTTTGTAAACTCATTTTTATGCAACTTTTGAGATGATGATATGATTATTTTTCATTCTATTAATGTGGTATATCACATTTATTGATTTGCATATGTTGAGCCATCTTTGTACCCCAGGAATAAATCTCACTCGATTATGGTATATCATCCTTTTAATACATCTCTGATTCAGTTTTCTAATATTTTGTTAAGAATGTTTGCATTTGTATTCCTCAGAGATATTGGTCTACAGTTTTCTTTTAGTCTTCTTACCTGGATTCAATATCAGGAAAATGCTGGACTCTTACAATGAGTTTGGAAATGTCTCCTCCTCTTCAGTTTTCAGAAAGAGTTTGAGAATAGTTGGAATTGATTCTTTAAATGTTTGGTAGAATTCACCAGGGAAATCAACTAGTCCTAGCTTTTCTTTGTTGAGCAGTTTTTTATTACTGATTCAATTACCTTACTCATTGGTCTACTCGGATTTTCTGTTTCTTCATAAACAGTCTTGGTAGGTTGTATGTTTCTAGGAAATTATCCATTTCTAGTCAATAGTATTGTAAGGTGCTATTGGTGAAAGACATCCTGATACAAGAAGTGTGGAGAAAAAAATATGCTTTAGAAGCAGTGAATTGGTAAATAGTATTCTGCACATTAGTGGAAAGAGTAAAAAAGAGAAGAGCTAGTTGGCAATCATTTTTTGACCCTACCCTTCTGTATAGCTCCCACCATTCTCAGGTTTATCCAGGTCCTTTGGATAATGGCAACAGAGTTACCAATATACTTAACATCCTCTGAAAAAATGCCAGAGGGGCACCAAGAGTGTACTGACTGCCTCATCTTCAAAACTAATGGAGAAATCTAAAAAACCAGGGATTTACAAGAATTCAGACACCTTCTAATTAAATGTACTTCTTGCCCTCATTGTCATAATCAGAGGAAGTCTTCCAAGAATAGCTTAAGGTAGAAAGAGAAGTTTAGGAAACCTACATTTTAATTAATCTGTAATTGACCTCTGTTATCTAATTTTGGTAACTTTATTAAATAGAGTGAAAATTTTAAAATTCAAAGCTTTCTGAAAGGGACAGCAAACTAGTCAGGGATGAGCCCAAGTAGTTCCTTATCTCCATTCAGCATCAGAGCACATGAGGAGGATGAAATGGAATCAATATGCGATTTCTCTTGTTCTTGATCAAATCCAAATCATTACAGTATCCATTTTAAAAAGCCACATGGCACAAATTTGAAATTATTAAATGTTATCCTGTGTATGATTTCAATTTTTACTGTTCCAAATTGTGTACTATCCCTAATAGCACCCCAAACATGTATAATTTAAAGAAAGAATAGAATTTTAACCTAAGCAATCAGAAATATAAATATAAACAGATGCGTGATGTACTTTAAATGAAAAGAAAGAAAAAGGAAAATGGCTCTAACAAAATGAATTTCCAGTTCACTTAAAGGTATGTACTGACATAATAGCTGAAAACCATGCCCCCTCTCTCCTCCTCCCCAGAGTATACTTCAAGTATTGCACAACGCTAGATTAGCAGTTTTAAAATCAAAAGACTGAGTTAAAAAGTCATGATCAAAACCAGATAAATATCTTTGTAGAAAAAGAAGAAAAGCAAAATAATAAATAGCCCTGGAGCCTTATGCTGGCCAAGGGAAGTAAGGCAGAAGCTTCTGTGTTTGGTGGCCTTAGGCTAAATTGACCAGAGGAGCTACCCAGGTGCTGGGCTGGAACCACATTCCCTGCTTGAAACTAAACCAGCACATTTGCCCTCTTATGGTGGTGTAATTGCGCGGGACTGTTGTTTAGAACAAGTAGAGTGTTTAAAAAAGTGGGAGATAAAAAGCAAAGCCCCTCTACCAGGCAATGAGCCAAGCTATGATGACTTGGTGGCTAAGTTGTGATCATTCCAAAATCTCCCAGGGCAGAAGTCTCAGTGCTGCCACACTAAGACTTTGGTCTTGAAAGCAATTTTAAAGCATGCATAATTAGGTCTTTGTTAAGGTAAATGAAAGGAGAATATCTAAAATAGATAGCAACCGTAGAATAGCAACAGTACCAGGTAGAAATTTAAGAAAAAAGACAGGTGGATTATTATGTTAGAACATTGAATTAGAAATCTTGGCAAAGAAAAATATATTCAATGAAGTAAAAGAAAACACTACATTATAAACATTGGGTAAGAAATATTATTTTATATTAGTTTTCTATTGCTGCACAGCCAATGACCATAAATGTGGCAGTAAAATGACGCACATTTATTATCTTACTGTTTCCATGGGTCAGGAGTCTGAATAAGACTTATCTGGGTCTTCTGCTGAGAATTCATAGTACTACAAACAAGGTATTGACTGGACTATGTCTTTCTGAATTTGGAGGGTTGTACTCCCTCCAAAAAATAACAGATTACTCTGGAATTTTACCAGAAATGGCAGGTGGGGGGAACCTAATCTCTGCAATTTTACCAGAAATGGCAGGTAGGGGGAACCTAAACTAACTAAACCTTTTAAGA
This sequence comes from Manis javanica, assembly GCF_040802235.1. NCBI lineage: Eukaryota > Metazoa > Chordata > Mammalia > Pholidota > Manidae > Manis > Manis javanica. The sequence continues at coordinate 67,927,474 of NC_133160.1, forward strand.
AAAAGCAAAAATGTAGGACAAAGAAAATCTCTAGTATGAGTTCAAGTAGAAGGTGGAAATAAAAGAAAGAATATTTTAAATAGTAAGTGGCAGAAAATTTTCAAGAATTAAAATAAGAAAACAAAGTAAAAAGTAGTCCTTGATTTGAGAGGGCAGAGAAGAATAAAATAAGTAAATAAACCCCTCACCCCCAGCACAGAGACCTGGAGAATGGTAAGACAAAAAGAATATTTTAAGTGCTACCAATAAGAAAAGAAAAATTGTCTTTAGACTGACAGTAGCTGACTTCATATCAGTGATGACACTGGGCTAAAGTCATTAATGTGCAGGAAAGGAAAAATCATAAATGTACAGATGGGGAGAAAATAGTAACCTCGAGTTCTATAAACAGTAAAACTGTCCCTCAATAATATGAAAAAAGAGGTATTTTCAGACAAACAACATAAAATCTCCACTAAAAAAAGGTTGTTTAAAATATGTACTTTAAAATAAAAGTAAATGAGTATATAAAATGGTTACTCATAAACAAAATTGAGTATAGAAGTTGAAAAATATATGTTGGTAAATTTAATTACTTTCAACAACAAAACAAATTATACATACAGAGAATGAATCAGAATATGCTTCTGCATTCAAAATACTAAAATGACTGTTCTTTTGCTAAATATTTCTCCACTTCCTGCCACCATAAGACATTTTCTCCCTCCCATTTTTCTTCCCTTTCTTTTCAACTCCTGTGAAACTTACTGCATCTGGTAGGAATCAAACCTGGGTTTCTTTTGGCAGTCAAGACATGAATATAAAAGCCAGGCTATCTGGCTTCCTCTGCTCTGAGACCTAGCATTCATATTTAGACCTTTGGCCTGAGTGAGCAAAAACAGCCCTGAATATAGGATAATGAGACACTATCAAAGCAGTCAAGACTAAGGGCAAAAACTGTAAACTGCTGGTTATAATGGGTGAGACTTGTGTTGTTTTACTAACATAAACATAGAGTTTAATACTTACGCTTAATAAACACTGACCAACTACAACATACTTTGCAGACAAAAGATTTTTTTACCTTATGTATTTCTTATAATTATATGATAACGCATAGTTTTAGTTTTAGGCTTTACTCTGTTTTTTTTTTCCTTCACAAAGATGAGCTAAAATATGATATCTTTAGGCCAGTATTTACTGCTTTACCTGAGCTGTTTCATTCAATGCTAGACTTGCTTTATCAATTCAGCATCATCCCTAAGGGGATTCAATTTCAGGGTAACTTACTTGTTTACACCCCAAATTAGGATATAGATTATGAGCCAAATTAAAATATTCACTCCAAATTGAAATTCGTTAATAAGTGGAATTCATTAGCTCCATCCAAACAACTGGCGTACTAGACTAATAATGTTGGTTTTATCCTCTTTCTCCTAATATCAGTGATAAGAAAACTAATATATTACAACCTCTTCTAAGTTGCACTAAATAAATGTGCGGTTAGCATAGTATAATATAATGACAGTCTCCAAAGTCAGTCACTGAACTGAACCTGGGCATGACAAGCAAACTGAAAATCAGCCAGTTGTGTGGCCAATGGTAAGAGACCCTTCTCAGCGTCAGCAAAAAGGAAAAGAATAAATTTAAGAGCCTATGAAATTTATATATAATTTAAGTAAAATTAATGTTAAATTTATTTTTTAAATGAATGGTAAAATGAAAAAGTTAAAAATGCATAAATGCACTAAGGTTCACATGTGGTTATGATTGTGAAAGAAAGATAGACATTCAGATAGAGCAATCTATGACTTTATCAGAGAACATGTCCAGAACACTTCAGGAATTAAATCTTAATATGATTCCCAGTAACTTGTTAGAGGATATGACTCATGAGTTACACAGATGATCCACACATTCTTAACAGTATTTACTTATTAAAGAAAATCATAGTCTCCTCTCTTGTCCCTTCAATTTCTCCTCTCTGTTTAACACTGTTTTTAAGTTAACTTACAGACATGGCTTGTAATTTAAAATAATTAGTTAATGGACTAGCTAGTTGGCTATCTATTCTAAAAACCCATTTATTGAAATAGGACACCAAAAGCAACATTAAGGAAAATAAGCATAAATAAAAAGAGTACAAACACCACTGAGATTCAGTTGAAGCTAAATAACACTAAATACTTATAGCAAATGGAAATGTAAGTGTCAAGCAAGTGGAAATGTAAATGTCAATCATTCATTCTAACTGTTCAAAAGTTCCTCAATCAAAACATCTGACACATCCTTCATATGGTACCAAAGTGACAGTGCCATATGGAAAATAGGATGACAAATTAACAATGCACTATGTGCTCAAAGCAATATGATGAATGCTGCAAGCACGGGCAAAGCTGGAGAGTTCTGAAAAACTAAAAACACAAAGAGTTTTTGTGGTTTCTTTATGGGCAAGTGATTTTTAAGAGTACGAAACAATCATAATAGAATTTATCTCTCTCAGAAAAGGAGAAGTTCTGAAAGCTCTCAAGTGTAGAATATTAAGATATTAAAAGTTCATATGACATGTGTAATATGCAATCTTTATACATTAGTGAAATGGGCTTATTATAGTGGTTAGAAATAGGCTTGTTTAGTTAGCAAAACAGTAGTGACATGCATTTTTAAAAAGGCCATTAAAATACAATGTCCATTGGTTGGAAATTCACCTTTCTGGGCTCCCTTTATAAATTTCAATCCAAAAACCAGGATTTTGTGACTTAATTCAGCATGCTGAGAAGTCTGAGTGGATGTGCATATAAGGAAAGTGAAGTAAGCTTCATTGCTGGACATTTTCTTTCCCAAATGCTGTGAGCATTTTTTTTTTTTTGGTCTGCTCCATTTTATTCATTTGTTAAGTGGTTTTAAGAGTGTGGATGGACACACACCTGCATCCAATTTGAATAACACGAGCACATGGCTTAGCTGGCAGAAGAAATAAGAGAACTGGAATGCATAGAGAGGTTTTCTCTTCTCAGAGATGCCCGTTGACTGTTTTTACTGCCTCCTCTTTTTGGAACTAAAGAATACTAAGATTCAGAGCAAGGCAAGGCAGATAATTTTTTTTTTCAATTTCACCTAAAACCTGAAAATAGCAAGGATAATAATTTACATAACTGCCGTCTACCCTCTTAAATCTTTAACTGTTAAATAAAATGACTCAGATTTTAAAATAGTCTTACCATGGAAGCCTATGTCAGCTCTCTTATTTTGTAATAGGCCAACTAATGCATAAATATATTAACTGTTATGCCAAAGAATATATACAATCAAAATGTTCATTTTTCAATATTTCAGAAGTCAACTGGAATAACTGAAAAGTGAGAGCTGTTAAGCATGTTGAGTATACCTTTTTAGAACAAAAAAATAAATAAACAAGCTTCTAGTTTGCCACTAGTTATTATATGGTGATATTTGGAAAAATGTATGCCTATAGTTTGGAAGATGAAAATACAGATAAGATATAATGTTTTTGTGAAATATAAAAATACCCTATAATTACCCATTATTGATCACAGGGTCACATTTAATTCATCATAATTCAGTTCAACATGTTGCCAGTTTCAAGCTCTGAATCCTGTATTGAGCAATATGAGCTTGTATATAGATTTTTCTCTTCCATTCTTCCTCAGCAAATGCGAGCCTTCGACTAATAGCTGCGCGGAAACTGCAGAATTTCAAGCAAGTGAAAGGTTTTATGACTTTCGATGGAGAATTTTTAACTTGTAGGACTTAAAGTCTTTTGTGGTTTCGCTGTGACACTGGTATATGTCTGTGATTATTGCAGTTTTTCTTATGTTAAACTATTAAATAAAGCTGCCTATGAATTTTTCTCCACATTTAACTTTCTCATCATTTTACTAAAAGGTAACCAAAATTGTCATCTACTTAACTTATAAACATAAATACTGTTATCCTATCTTTTGGGAAAAAACAATACTGACTTAGCCTAATTATTAACAGACTAATAATAAAGAGATAGTAAACATCAGGGAGCCACATATAACATAGTAGTCAAACTTTCTAAGCCTGTTTCCCTACTGTAAAAGAGATACAAGTATTTCACAGGATAACTGTGAGGACCAATTGAAAGACCAAGAAAGGCTACATAAGAAGCATTTTAGGGTTCTTTCTGATATATATATAGAACATATATATATATATATATATAAACATACACAGAATATATAAACATATAATAGAACATATATATCTCCCTTGCATTCTCAAATGTAGCCTTCAAATTCCTCCAAAATCCACTTTACCTTTCCAATTATACTAAGAATTTATGAAGTCCCTATTTACATCATTCTAAATACTATAATGAAGGAAAAGAAATATGTTATGTTCTCAGTTTTTCCAATATCATTGAGGAAATAAAACATACACACATAAAATATTTAGAGTACACTACATAACACCATTAAAAATTTTTAAATTCAACTGGTGAGGAAATATGTGACCATCAGAAAGGGGAAAATTCAGAACTAGAAGTTTGCTGGGAAATTCTAAGGCAGTTTGGCTAAGTAGACACTTAAGAGACAGCTTTATTTTTCAATCTCATCTCACCTGAATTCCTTCACTTGTAGATTCTTACATTAGTATTACTTTTCCTTTGTCCTATAAAACCCATGGTGATCTCCAGAAAGCCTATGTTTCCACTCATCATGTCTCTACTTCAGAGCCTGGTTTCCTAGATGTGTGTGTATCTAAATTACTTCTTCCCACTGAAGCAAAAACTAACACTGAAAACACAATATCTGGAGATGGCCTAAACTAATCAAAACATTTATTTCTCACGATGAGGGGACAGTTATATTCTTGGCCTTATCAGTGGCATATGGTATCCAGTAGTAGCAAAATAAAGGAGTTATTGGTAAGAAAGATGCCACACTAGTAGGGCTCATGGTAGAAAAGGACTTCATTCGCTGGCTGGACACAGAACTAATAACATTTGCTGAGGTGGCTTTCCATCACATCTTTATTGCCAGCCTCAGGACTGATCCAGTAAAAGATCTCTCTTTAATGTGCTTTCCCATTTTTACGGGGAAATTGTTTCATTATACAAAGAAAAATGTTTCTCATGATCAAAAACTAGATACAAATACAAAATTTGTATATAAATTGACCTAACATTAGAAAGGAGGCAAAAATGTACTAATGTGAACTAAAATCATTATTTTCTGTAAGTTGCCATGGGAGGCCCAAGAGGAAATACAAAGCCGAGTAGGACTCAAATCTCTGCCCACATTGCAGTAAGGAGACCCAACTGTAAACTAATAAATATAATTTAAGCCAAAATATGATAAATAATATGGGAACACAAAAAACGTTAAAAAGCAACAGTGGAAAAATGTTCATTCTTGCTTTGGTGAGGTGGTGAGTGAGGGATTCCTACCCAAGGGGTTTAGAAATGGCCAAACATGCAACACCCAGCACTGGACAAATGAGATCATCAGCAGCTTATTAGTCACATGCACTCACAGCCTCGGGGAAGAGGAGACTACAGTGTACAGCGTCACACAGGAGTACACTCAAGGACAGAATAAACAGCTAGTGGTTGTGGGAACTGGGCTTTCTAATATTAAGGCAATGAGATGCCCCCTAGTTCCTGTGCAAGAACATGGTTGGCTTGTTTGAGTAGTTCCATAGGTTGGCAGGTCACTGTAGCCACCTACTCAGGCATCAGCAGGAATTCTGCCTGATCCCCTTAACAAAGAGGGTTGTTTGGCTAGAGAACCTTATCCACAGGAACAGAATAGGGAGGAGAATTTGTAGTTAGGCCATTTGAGGTTCTCTCAGTTTCACCAGATGTCAATGCAGCACATAATATTGGACCTTAATTTTTGTCGTCCCACCATAATCTAGGGGGCAAAATCAGAGAAGATTCTATTCAAGAGATTACATTTGAATAAGTCTTAAACTGGGTCTTGGTGGATAATAATTCAATATGTAGAGCTGAAAGAAGGTGAGAAACTACCTTAAACAAATGCATGGAGAATGAAAAGAGTAGGAAATATTCAAGAGTTAATATTTTAATGAATGTACGTTTCATCCTTGTGCATGCAAGTAACCCTGGTACATTCTGCATATTCTTCCAGTTTTAACAGATGTGCTGCTTATATAAAGATCTTTTTTTCATGAAACACAGAGTGTAAAATAGTAGAAGACAAAATCATGTAATTTAATGCCACTATTGGAGCTACAGTGAAGTCCTTATGAGAGCAATTTACCTGGGAAGTGTGAAATGAAAGTTAATGTCTGAGAATTTAACCCATTAAAAGTTCTTTCAGCCACAACTGTCTCTTCCAGCTCAGCCCTAAATCTTTATGACAATTTTGTGGATTAAGGCTAAAAGCATAAACTTTTAGAGCTGGAGACCACATTTATTCTAATCATCCTCTTACCAAAGGATCTTGACCTGCAGAGCATTCCAATAGCATAATTTTGAGAGACAATTCACTTTATCCTTAGCCACCAAATTTCATGTCCTGTATTGAACCAGAGTATTTCTTTTTGCAACATCATCTATTGGTTCCAATGTGCTTTCCAAATCAACACAATCTGTCCTGTACATGACCAAGAAAATGTAAAATGTCTCTGGAAGCCGACAGCTAAGCCATGATGTTTTCAACTGAACATAAATTTGATTATAGGATATAAACAACAAATAAGGACCCGGCAAGGCATGCAATGACTGTGATGGGACAAGACAGAGACAACACCACTCAGTGACCATGCCTGAAAATTGGGTAAAGATGAGGATTCTGAAACCACAAAACCAAACTAAACATGCTCATCTTCTTACTAACTTAAGTGACTACTGCTTCTTTACTAAAGACAACACTAACCCCTCTACAACACTCCCTCCTTCTAGATAGAAGTTACCATGATATCCAGTTATGAAGATGCCTCCACTTGTAAAGAGCACCAAAACAGAATGAACTCAACTTCCCTTCACCATCTTCAGAATCAGCAGCATAAAACCCAAATTCCATAATAAACCCTCTGACTGCCTGCTGGCATGACATCTTACAGTCGCTCTGACATGACTTCTCTGTTGTTACAGAAACTTCCTTGATTACAGATGTATTCCCAGTGGTCTTTGACTGGTGGGCTTTGATGTTATATTACATTGCTTAATACCATCATGAAAGAGAGAATGTATATGTTACAGTAGAAGTGGCACATTCCCAGGAGTCAAAGAGGATACTAGGCTGTAGCTCAATTTAATGGGATACCTTGGGTAGGTCACTAAACCTCTCTGATTCTCAGTTCTTACAAACACAACATGAGGTTAGACTAAACTATCATTTCTGACCTTTGAGGGTATGACTCACAAAGACCATGAGTTATTATTACAAGGGATCCTTGAGTCCATATGGACGTAGGAATTCCCGCAATTAGTGTGTATTAAAAATAAAACTACAGGTATGTGAGGACATTTAAATAGCTTAGACCTTAAAAGAGATTTTTGTAGTTAGTATTGAAAACCACTGGGCCCCTTTTGAAAGTGCACATAATTGTAACCTTCCTAGTGAATACCTTAGCACTGGTCTAGCTATCAAAATTTTTCTTTATCACCTTAGAAAGTAAAAAGTGTGGGGGGAGCCCACAGAATTTCTATCAGTGAGGTGGAAGGTGCAGTGTCAATGCTAGACTTGCTTTATCAATTCAGCATCATCCCTAAGGGGATTCAATTTCAGGGTAACTTACTTGTTTACACCCCAAATTAGGATATAGATTATGAGCCAAATTAAAATATTCACTCCAAATTGAAATTCGTTAATAAGTGGAATTCATTAGCTCCATCCAAACAACTGGCGTACTAGACTAATAATGTTGGTTTTATCTTCTTGAACAAACTAATGATCAGAGGTCCACAGCATCAGGAGTTTGAGACCACGGCATAGCACACAGTCTCATAGTACATGGTACAGAACATCACTTATCTCCCTGTTATGCTTGGGTGTGAGAACTACTGAGACAAGTGGGTGGATGAGTTCTTGGTTTAAATGCAAACTTCTACCCTGGATTGCTAGCAAAGGGAAGTCTCTCTCAGAAGAGTTAATTCAGAACAGTAAAGAGTTGTAAAGTTTTCTGATTATAGGAATTTCTTAAATCATTAAGACTTAAAATGCTACAAATCCCCATTTTATCCTTGAGTTAACCTTTACATACAATAACCTATTTTTCTCCAGATTCTTAAGCTTTTAGCCATCACTTTTTGTGTACTACATTATGAACCTAAAAATTGTCTCCTGAATACAGTTTTTGTGCTATATTTAGCAGAAGGTTGCTTCCTGTTCTTCCTCTATAGACATCCCTCAATGAATACAGTGTATACTCATTGACACTATGAATAGTCTTTCTTCAAACACATTAGAGAAAGCTTTCTATTCTGTTAGGGGAAATGGAAATTTGATTTATGTGAATATATTAAAGAGAACTTGAATATAAGTGTCTGTCCTTTAGACTATATTGAGTTTACCCTGATTATTGTCAATCATTTAAGTACTTTTGCAATGGACTCTGTGCTGGCCATAATCTCAATCTGATAAAAACAAAGTATTTACAATTTAACTGTTCCAGTGGAAATATTATGGTTGAGATTTTTTAAAAATATATGTTCATTTAATAATGGTTTCATAAAAATTCAGGAGATGGACCTCAGGTTAAGTCTATGCCTAAACTGAATAAAATTATTACTAATGATAATAAATTATTTTTTTAAAGAATTACAGCAAGGATTAATAAATTGATATTTGCAGATTATTTTGAATCTTCAGGAAAAATAGTAAATAGGTGATTTAATTAAACATTTCAAAAGTAAATTCTAAATTAGCTTACTAGATTGAATATCATGTAGATATGCATATTATATGTGTGTAATATCATTTATGTGCATAAGTATATATGTGTGTGTGCATTTATGTGTGCATACAAGTGAATTGAATGCATTGAACTGCAAAAAGCCTACAAGAAATATCAGCTCTCATCTGATACTTATGACAAGCACTCTATTTTAGGGATTTATTAGCAGAAAAATGAATAAATGGCTCCCTTGGTTAACAAACAATTTATCTCTGTTTCCCTTCAACTTCACATTTGTAGAAAGTTTATATGTAGTAAATGTCTTCTAACTCTATGAAAATTTTACTTCTCTCATTATTTTACAGAAGCCGTTTAAGTTCACTATCCACATTCCAGTTACCAAATTCAAAGGTCTTTTGTCATTACTTGTCATGCTGTACCTCTGGATTAACTAGAATATTTTACCATTATTTTCTTAGAAAAATCTCTTGTCCCTCCACCAAGGTGCCTACTCTCACATTGTCTTATAAAATGCACAGCCTTCTCGGCTGTTTGCCTCAGCTTCCTGTCTTCTGAATGTAACATTTTCTCACTAGTCTATCTCCTCCATTTTTTATCTTCTTTCCCTTGAAGGGGCACCTGACATCATTTCAAATTTATTTCTGCAACAACAATCTCCCTTTGGATTTTTTTTCCATTTTCCACTGCATGTCCATCCCAACATCTAGATGCTTTTCCAGCATCTCAAATTTGATTCACCCAGACTAAATTCATCATCTTTACCCCCAAATGTGTTACTCTGCGACTTACAAGCTTTTGTCAGTGGCACTACAGTCCCCATCATCACACTCAGTAACTACAACGTGAGACTACAAACCACATGTCAATCCTAGTATCTTCATGAAGGCACATGGCACAAAATTTAACATGATCTAGTACAATAATTTCATAGTCCATTCTTACTCTGAACCGCACACTGACAGATGAGCAGTCTTCCTGCTACACAGCTCTAATCAGTCTCCCCAGCCCAAAATGTTCCCTGGCTTACATTACCACTGAGTAATGTACAAACCCCATTCTTGACCTCAACTGGTTTCGTTTTCTTTTGTATTTCCAATACTGTTCACAACTACTATCTTTCAAATACCTCGCAAAACAAATTAATGAGACTCCTTGATTGACTAAATATGGTCTAAGTTTTTCTGTGTTTGTGCATTTCCTCATATGGAATTAAATTACTATGGGCAGAGCTAAAATTAGAAGCAATACCAATGTATATTTTAGGCACAAATTCTTAAAAAATGTAAAACAGCTAAATTGTGTCTTCGCTTCTCTTAATGTAACTAATAATTTGATTCTGTTATATTAATTAAGTGCATGTTGTATTAGCTTGTATTAAAAAGCATGCTGTGCAACAAATTGCCACAAACTTACCAGCATAAAACAGCACAAATGTATTACCTCACAGTTTCTGCAGGTCAGAATCTATACACCGTGGGTGGATTATTTGTGTAGGGTCTCACCAGGCTAAAATCAAGGTGTTATTTGGGGCTATGGTTCTCATATAAACTCCAGGGCCTCTTTCAAGCTCTCTATGTTCTGGCAGAATTCATTTCCTTGTAGTTACAGGACTGCTTGTAGGGCTTATTTTCCTTTCAGCTACTGACCATGGACTACCGCATTCTCCTAGGTGTCTTCTGCAATTTCTTATCATGTGGCTGCCATAGCCCATCACAACGTGGATGTTTGTTTTTTCTGGGCCAGCTAAAATCTGTCTAACTTTCTCAAATGCCAACAGCTAAAGAAAACTCTGCTTCTAAAGACCTCACATGATTAGATCAGGATAATCTCCCTATAAAAATGAGTTAATTTGCCACCTTAATTACATCTGCAAAATCAATTCATAGCTGTATCTACTAGTGTATAATTGAATAACTAAGAGAAGGTTATAAACACCAGGGGCTGGAAATCTTAGGGAGCCATTCATTTAGAATTTGCCTGCAACACATGCTTACTTTTTTTCAATGTTGTTGACATATTTTGCTATCTAAGCCAATAGTCCTTCAGAAACAATCAAGTCTGTTGAATATTTGCTGGCAGAAAGCATAACAAACTTTGTTGACTGTCTCTGTAGTCTCCGAATTTTAAGTACCGATACTAATAACTAAATCCAGCAATTTGCCACATGTGCAGGTATATGCTCCTACTAACTTATTTTGGTAAGAGGGTAACTATGTGGTATTGTTATGGAAAACTGGAAAACCTGGACTGGATCGCTGACAAAAGAACCAAGCAGCACTCAGAGGTCTTGGAAGGCAGAGGTTTATTTTACCCAGGCAGGCTCAGAGGAGAGGATCTACAAAGGTCTGAGCCCTGAGTACAGCAGGGCTCTCCATGCCTTTTACACATTTACTACAAAGCTAGGGGGAATCAGCCCCGAGAAACTGTTGCAGTAGGACCTGTTAGGTCACTGCAGGTGTATTCAGGATGCTAGTTATATTTTAATTCATTTCTGTAAAGGTTACCCAGATACCATATTATAAACTAATGGGCTTTCATGACTGTGATCAACAAGCTGTTCCATACCACTGAGTCCCGTTGAGGGGGAGGGGAGTAGATTGTTACATTGTTTCAATCCCAAGCACCTTGTCATTCCTCTATGTTCCTGAAGCCTTAGCAGAAACCCTGTTTCCTTGGCTTCCTTGGCTTCCCACCCCAAGAGGGGAAGGGATTTGAGAACTTTCTGATTTGAGATTGAGGGATTTGAGAATTTCCTCATCAGTATGATTCAAAAGCAAATTGCTATGAGAACCATACTGAGGGTCATTAATGTTTGAAATGGCCAATGACAATACCTGCTCCTAAATTATCTAGGCAGCTTTTCTCTTTTATTTTCTATGGTATAAACCTTGGTATTAAAATAAAAAATTTAAGCAGTTTCATCTCTTTGAGGATAATTTTGGATTTATTCCAGACACAGCCTTCCATGCAGTAAGGACGGTCCTGTAAGTCTGAGTAAAATATGTTAGGCTTAGTTAACAAATAACAGATACAAACTATATCCCTTTATCTTTAGCCGAACTTTTCCAGAATATTGACATTTCAGAGCTGTCAGAGAATCCAGTCTCAAATTAGTTGACCTGTGGATTTCTAGAAAGGAAGAGGCAGATATGAAAATTTAAATCTTCAATGCCTCAGCCAATCCTAATTGTAAATATTCAATTGAAATATTATATTTGGGTAAGAATTTCTCAGACCATGCTTACTTAGCTCCTTAAAGAAATGGCTTCATCAGGATCTAATTTTTATACTCTATACAAGAAACTACTATATGAAAAATATTTCTGCATCTTCTCAAACCTACATTGAAATATCTTAACCATTATATTTATCAGTGTCCTTTATGTCAGTAGACATGTAATGTCTTTATTAATTGTCATGTGAAAGATGGTTTTGGCGACAATTCAGTTCAACAAACATATACTGAGGGCCTAAAATCCAAAGTGCGAGGCCAGGCCAAAGGGATACTAATGTGGAAAGATAATTGGTTCCTTACCTTGAAAGAGTTTAAAGGTTTAAAGATACTTGTGTATTCCTCTTATAAAACATTAATGATTTGACCCATTGCTCCATTTTTTTTTTTTTTTTTTTTTGCTCTACTTGCAAGAACTACAAGCTAAAATTTACATTCTCTTCTAGTAACAAATTTCTTGGGGCATTTATATCTTTACTTCTCTAAATAAATAGTATCTAAGTATTCTTAAATCTTTTATAAAAATGTTTTTATTAAACATATGGTCTCAAATTTTTATGTTAATCCTTTCAAAAATGTTTTTCCTGGTTATTCTTATTACAAGTTGCTTCAATTTTTTTTTAAGTAGGTGACATTTCAATGGTAACAAAACATTTGTGATAGGTAATATTTATAATAATATTTTATTTCCAAATTGCTTATCAAGTCACCTTTAGGTATGTAGAAGTATCACCATGTAGAATGAAGGGCCTTTTACAGAAATTGGGATGATATTGTAGTTTTTTCTTAAAAAAATCTCATTATAAAAAAATTCTTTTCAATTTAAATAGTGTCAGAAGATCTAACAGATTCGTGTTTGCATTTTTCCTTTATGATACCATTAGGATCATAAAAACTCATTAAAAATCAAATAACTGGCTCAGAAATATACTATAAATCTTTTTTTATGATGTTCACATCATGAAAAAAGCAATATGTCTTCTAAAATAGCATCAGGTAAAAATGAAAGGGAGAGGAAATTGACATTTATTGTATTGTTTTTATGAACCACATACTGTGCTAAACATTTTATTTATTTCATCTTATTTAACAACTCTACAGGTGATTAGACAGGAGAGTAACATTTGCATTCCATGTGTCAACTACTGAGCTATCTGTATGAAGTTGTGATTTATAAGTAGAAATATATATAATCTGGTGTTCTTCCACTATTCCTGGCACATAGCTCCTAAAACCCTTGTAATTTCCTATATAAGAGACATGGAGACAGCTTCTGTTATAATATTTAGCTTTGTTTCCAGTTTCTTGAAATATCTCCAGAGCAAAAGGTGAAACAGGTATCTTTTTGTTATCCATAACAAGCTCCTTTCCACACCAGAGTTATGTTAATGAGGTGAGTTTTGGAAGGCCCCTCGGAGTGGGGGATGGGCACCAGTGAACCACCCATGTGACCAGAGGGCTGGAACTCTCAGTGCACACTCTGCCAATCCCTAAACGTGTTTGTCTACTTGTAGTAGTTAATATTGAAGCAATCCCATAAGTTAATTGACTCCATTTTATATGTAGAAAATATGAACTTCAGATAAGTAACTAAAGGTTATCTTGATAACAGTAACAGAATGGAAGTGTGAAGCCAGGTGTGGTAAGGAGAATTCTGAGACAATCCCCATTGATCCACACCTTGTACATTTCCTTCTCCTTAAGTGTGAGAAGAACCTGTAACTGCTTTTAACCAACAGCATGTGGCAAAGATAATGGTGCATCACTCCTGTGATTATGGTATGTTATATGCCAAAGGTGAAGGGACTGGGCAATAATAACTCAGATCCCTAAATGGTTGCTTTTACATTAATCACAAGGGGGACAATCCTGCATGGGCCTGGCCTAACCAGGAAAGGGTATAGAGGTAAAAGACAGGAGGAGGCAGCCCCAGGTTCTGTCTTGTTAGTCTTCAAGAAGGAAATGCCATGTGTGGAAACAGCCATGTGACAGGGAACTTCAGTCTTACAACCACAAGGAATAGAATTCTCGTAAAATCCTGTAAGCTAAGAGGACCTCAAGTTGAGGATGAGTTTGCAGTCCTGGTCTGCACCTTGACTTCAGCTTCATGAAATCCTGAGGAGCGGTCCTGGCTAAGCTGTGCTCACAGTTCTGACCCACGGAAGCTGTAAGATAAGTGTTATTATTTAAGCCACCAAATAATTTGGTTACCAAATAACAAATTTGGTAATTTGTTATTCAGCAGTAAATAAATTATATACCAAGTCTGACTCATTTAGAATCCTACACATTTTCCATTGCAGTAGATACATTTTCTTATGACACATGGCTGTGCCCTCATTGCTTAAGAAGAGCTATTCTCCCACCATTCTTTCTTGCTATTATAGCATTTTCCCAGCTTCCCTTGAAAGTGAATTAAGGAGAAGTGAATAAACTCAAGTAAGTATGACATATGATAAGTAATTTGGGAGGCTTCTGGGAAAAACTGTCCTCCTTGATAGGAGAGAGGACTGCGTGAGAGGCATACTTCTCCCTACCTTTAATGTGGTTGTGCAAGAACTCAATATTCTGGAGGTACAGCTACCATATTGTGCCTGTGAATGAACAGCCAAGACTGGCGAAGAAGCCACCCTGTAGCCCTGCCATCCGTGAGCTGCTAAGTAAACACACTGTAACAAGTGAAACAAAGCCCTACTGTCTCAGCCTCTGATGGTAGAGGACACAGTAGAGACTAGGTGGTAAATCAGACTTGCAGCTGAAAACCTGTGTGCTAGTCAGAGTTCTCCAGAGATATGGAGTCAAAGGATGTGTGTATATACATATATGGAAATTCATTTTAAGAAACTGGAAGGTATGATTGTGGAGTCTTAGTGAGTCCAAAACATGATAGAGTAGGCTGGCAGGCTGGAGTTTCAGGAAAGAGGTGTGGTTCTGGCCCAAAGGCAATCAGCTTGCAGAACCGGGAAGAGCCAATTCTGCAGGTACAGTACAAGGCAGTCTGGAGAATTCTCTCTTGCTCAAGGAAAGTTAGACTTCTTGTTTCAGATACTCAGTTGATTGGATGAGATCCACCCACATTATGGATCATAATCGGCTTTACTCAAAATCTATTGATTTAAATGTAAATCTTATCCAAAAACATACTCATAAAAACATCCAAAATGTTTGACCAAGTATCTGAGTACATTTCCCAAACTGACACATAAAACATCACAGCATCCTAAATGATACAGGAAAAAAAATAAGTCTTGTGTATTTTATACTGGTTATACCTATATACTGCATGGGATAGTAAAATTTAGCTTTGACAACTAAAGTACCTGCTTTTTATCAAATGCTAGTTTTGTGCCAAGCATTATCACAGACACTTTTTCAGTTATTTTATTTAACTCATGTATTAGCCTGGTAGAGGATAAAAATCTGTTATTATCGATACAACAAGTTTTAAGCACTTACAATGTGCCAAGCATGGTTTGGGGGCCATGTACACATTGCTAAACAAGACAAAATCCCTGCCCTCATGATATTTATGTTCTAGTGAGTTAGGACAGGCAACTGACCAATAAACAAACAAATAGGTGACATAATGTTAGTCAGTGATAATGCTAAAAAGAGATTAAAGTAGGTAATGGGATAAAGAGTGGAGGAAGTAGTGGTGGATTTTGAGGAAGTGACATTTTACCAGGTATGGAAATGATATGAGGGAGTGAGCTATGCAAATATCTGGGAGAAAACGATGCAGATGGAGAGAAAAGAAAGTGCTCCCAACCAAGAATGGGCTCTGAGAGCTTAGGGAATGGCAAAATGCAACAGGGAAAAAATGCCTGTGATTATTAGAATGGAATGAGCCAGGGACAGAATCAGGAGATGATGGCAGATACAACCCAAGCTAAATCACACATGAAGACACCCATTGAAAAGCTTTGCACAGGAAACTAGTGTGATTTGACTGCTTTTAACAGATCACTCTGCCCCCTGAGTGGAGTCAGACTGGCAGGGGCCAGAGGTGAGAGCAGGCCTGGTGCAGTAACACAGGAGGAAGCTACCAGAGGCAGGAACGTGGGTGATTCAGGTGGAGGCAGGAGAAGGATGGTCAGAGACTTCCTCTCATGGATTAGGAAACTGGGCTTGGGAAGCTTGAGAAAAAAACCCACGGTAACATAGCTGAAAAGTAGAGCAGCTGTTCAGAATTAAATCATCCCAGGCTCCAATACACATGCTATTTCCATGTCCTTTTTTGCTTGCATTAAGAATAAGAATTAGTAAAATTTCTATTGTACAAGATCAGTGGCATTTGGGGGGAACTTGTGCTGTGTGTTATTACACTATGGGGGAGAAAATGACAGGAAAATCTTGAAGAAACAACATTAAAAGAGAAAGATACGAACAATAAAGAATCTCTCTTCCAGACAAAATGGATTAGAAGGAAGGTGTGGTTTTTAGATCTTCCTACAACTCCACTTGGTAGGATAATAATATTTTGTTTCCTCTTGGCTATGGTCACTGAAATGACTTCATTTAAGGAAGAATTTAAATTTAAGTGGAGAAGGTATAATTGTTTCATATTTAAACTCTCATGATATATAAGTAAAACATTGCAGATAACCTTGTAAAACAAACATATTGAACTTGATCTTCACAGCCTTTCCCCTTCTGTCTTTATGATAATTTCCAAACTTTCCTGAATATTACCCACAATGAGGAATATTTTTTATATTATGACCCAGAAAGCACACACAGACACACACATGCACATACCTGAAACAAGCATTTCAAGAAACAGCATTTATTGTTACTATTTAGGATGAACTCAGGAATTTTAAATTCTATTCTATTTTTTTAATGTTGGTTGCAAACCACTAATCTGATTTCAAAATCTACTAGTAGGTCAATATCCCAGGGTTTCAAAAGCTTTGGGGGTAGAAAACAGACTCTAGGAAATTGTAAATATTTAGTTTCAGCTCCCATTCATGTCTTTCCCAACTCAGGTACAGGATTATTACACAGTTTTTCTGAGGCCACCCCAAAGCCAAGGCCAACAGGGTTTAGAGTTGTGAAAGCAGAAATTGTCTCTTAGACATTCTCCTTGACCTTTTTGACTTCTTAAAGCATTCCCTGTTCCTGTTACCAATGCACAGCCATGTATAAGGGTTTGGTATAGTTAGGGAACTGCTAATTGTGAAATCTGTCTCATCAGATGCAGGGGTACAGGATCTTCTTCTGGCTCTGGGGGCCCTTTTCCCACCTGCCCCTCAAGCTGGCAAAGTGCCCACTAGTTAACGGTTAAGATAAAGGGCTTTGCATCATTCTCGGGGTGTCATGCACCAGTCCTGTTCTGACACTGGTTGTGTAAGCTTCAGAGGAACACTTAACTTTGTGCTTCAGTTTACTTAGGTTTGAAATAGGTCTACTAGGGCCTCATGCAGAGGGCCACTGGAGAGTAAATAAGTTGATATAAGTGAAGTGCTCAGCTCAGAGCTTGGCACAAACTCAGCATCCAGTTGATTATTGTTATAATTATGATTATTAGTGACAGAGCAAAGCATGAGGTCAGAGGGAAATGGAACAGAATAGACAAACACATTTCTTATTTTTTAACTATTCCCAACTTTAAACACTTATCAGAACCAAGTAAATGTTAAGAAGAATACGGTTGAAAGAAGTCTTAGAATCCATCCATCTTTCCCCTTTGCAGATAAGGAAAATGACACGGAGAGGTTCGGTGACTTCCAACTCACTCAGTTGATGTGAAGCAGAGTTAGGACTGCATTTCAGCTTTGGGAATCTTAAAGTCATTACTACTTACAGTTCATGGCATTGTCCTTTCTGGCAAAGAATCATAAGCATATTATCTCACAAAATGTTTAATTTCAAAGACCATAAGCCAGTTAATATTTTATTACAAAGAAGTAAATAGTACTGCATTAAGTATTTTTAAAGATTTAGGGACTGAGGTTTTTTAGATATGTAAATGGCTTACATAGTTGTGAGAGTTTTATATATTTTAATGATTTATCATATATTTGTAAATACAAACTGCCATATCCTCTTTGATTCACATGTACAACAGGACCTGCATGCATTTGTGCTTATTAAAATTGCTTTTTAAAATTTGATATCATTTAATGGCTAGATATTAAAGATGACATTCCAGTGTTGCAAAGTAATCATACCTATTAAAAATATCTAAAAAGAACACAAACATACACACACACACACACACACACACACACACACACACACAGGTAATTTAAGAGTCTCTGGGATTAAATTGCTTATTGTTTTTCATGTAACAAAAAAGTGGAGAATTGGTCCAGTGTATTCCAGTAAATGTTTGCCATCATATTAGTGGCTGGCAAGGTAATGTGGTGGTGCTGATAGTCATTTCTAGAGGAATCAGTAATGTTAATGCTGAAACATTGCAGTCAAATTTTCCATTAGGTCTTTAGTGAAGTTCATATATTTCTACAGCACATATTTGTAGATTACTATATAAACACCCACACATACACACACAGAAATTCACGCATACTAAGACAGAGGAGAGAAATAGAAGAGACAAATGAAGGGATATTTTAAAATTTTAGATCTAGAGTATACATAAACTTAAAAATAATAAGCATTATTTAAATAATCAGTTGAATGATGGATATTTGTACTCATAGTACTAGCTATTAACAAGAGAATAGCTTTCTAAGATAATAATGATCAGCCTTTAAGTTTAGTAACAACTATTGTGGTTTATTTATTATTTCCTTATTAAAAACAACAGTCAAAAAACATTTCCAAAATATACAGGATATATTGATGAGACCACTTGCTAATGTATGTTGCTGAATACAAAAACAAACAAAAAAATCAAGTACTTTAAGAATGTAGAGACTGTTTGCAACCAATTCATGAAAATCTTACCTCTTTCTAGAAAACTTTCTCTGAGCCTAATCAGAAGTGATTGGCTGATACTAAGCTTAAAGCAAGAGAATCAGATTTTTTACTTTAATTCAGAGTAAGATGACTTTACCAACTCATTACAATTTAGTGAAAGACTGATGCATGCAAACTTATTTTAAAACAGACTAAGTTTAAAGCTCCAAGAAAAAATTGCCATGAGTATTCTAACAGAAGTTAGAGCAATAGGTGTGAGTCTAGTTTATACCCTCATAAATAAAAGCTGTACATTTGAATCTAGACATTTTTCTTTCCACACCATTTATTTAGTACTCTTTGTCTTGTATGTTGATACTGTGCTATGTCAGAGCTGCTGCATTTGGCAACCATCAGAAAACTTATTCCGTGAGCTGGGATCAAGGGGCCCACTGAAAGGGACATCCTTTTGCAGCTCATCCAACTGGCAGGGGATCTGTGTGTATTAGCAGTGCCCTACTTATGTGTTGGGACTACTTGTCTAAATAGTCCAGCTAAATATAAGGATATGTGATGGGGCAGTGGATGCCTAGTATTACAGAGTAATTTCAGTTTGTGTTTTTCTTGTGCCTGCAAATTGGACACCCTGTATGCCTCTTCAAATCTTTACAGCTCTGCCTCTTTCCAGCCCCACTGCAGAAACCAGATTCACACAATTTTTAGCAAAGCTTCAAAGCTCCTTACAGGAGCCACCTCAAGACTGTGCCACATACCACTTGCTATCTGCCCCAAGCTTCTTGGACACAGTCGCAAGGAATGATGCTCACTCATAGATGCTCAACCTAACCAGTGTTAGGGTATTCATACATAGGCAGACCGAGGGACCTTGTTGACAGATATATATTTCTGAGATATATTTCAGAAGCCTCCATAGAAGGCCCTGCGACACTGAGCACCAGGTGTCACAGCAGAGGCCAACTTAATACATCTCTTTATTGGCTGCCTTTTCCTTCCTGATTCACTCTCTCCCCTTCCCAGCCCTTGCTCCTGCTCCCAAGTGTCACTTCACAAATAAGTTACTGCACAAAAAGCCTTTGCTTCAGGCTCTGCCTCTAGTGGAGCTTACGCTAATACTCAAAACTCCTATGATCACGTATCCCTGATGGGACACCCAAGAGGGCAATTGATAGGAAATGTCAATGCACACATGCACAGGGCAACATAAGTGTGCATGTGTCTATGTGATAGCACAATTTTAAAAGGAATTTCACCTACTTTTATCAAATGGTCACTATTTATTCTCTTACATGCTACATACTTCGGAATTGGAAGTTGGAGTTCTTGTCCCCTTGCTTCTCACCATCAAGTATGCCTTGCTTGGCTATCCTATTGCAAAAATCTCCCCCACATGTGGCCATGGCATTCAGCTCTATACCTTCTCACCCTGCTCATGTTATTATTTTTCAAACCCCTGTAACTCCTGTCATTTTCAAAGTAAGAAGGCCTAGCACAATCTCCCTCTTTGTCTTTAAATGCCTGATTTCAGGTAACAGTATTTGTTAATTGAGATATTAGAGTGTTTGTTATCTTACTAAAAAGATGACATTTTCTTATTAAAGGCAAAAAAAATACAGATAACAAAAATTGAAAAAAAACAAAATTTAACCATATACTCAAGCCTATAATGTAACTGTTATTTTTTTTTTTGGTAATTAAACTTCCATATTGTTATGTACCTATCTTTATTCCTAAGGCAAGCTCATATTATTAATATTGCTTCATAATTGCTTTACAACAACTGAAAACATCTTTCACCTTCTGAGACAACAAATATCTTTTTATTAAGATTCTCTGGCAGGATGGCTCCTCTTTGTCATTCCACATGTATTTTTTAGAATTTCCTGTCTTCCTAACCCTACTTTAAGTATTGCAGTTATAATGACCCAGTGTCTGTCTCTGTGGGTTTATAATATAGTGAATAAAATGAATATACCAAAGGAAAACTAAGTACACGGAGTACTAAGAAGTGCACAGGGCTAAGGGGGTGCAGAACATATCCTATCCCACCTTCAGGAGAGAGCAGCCTAGTTTCGTAGCATGTTTACTGTCATCAAATGTTTGAACATTCACATTGTTTGCAAACATTCCCTTTATTTAAAAAATGCAAAACCACTCTAATGTCCTTGTTTAGGGCTAAATGCATGTAATTTCATGAAAACTGATTCAGAGTCAATTCTTAGAAGAGGAGTTGAGAGGTAAAAATATATGCACCATGTTAAGGCCTCTTGTTTGTATTTCTACATCTTCCAGAAAGGTTATGCCAAGTGACAGCAGATCAGAGGTCACTAGCTGTGCCCGCGCCTCACAATGGTCTCCTTCACCCTCCTAGCAGTGGGTATGCTTTCAGTCTCTCTCTCCCTCCACTCTCTCTTCCCCATACATAGATACCAACTACTTTGTAAAGAGTTACCTTTAAAACATGAGAGTCTTAAATCAATTTGTCCAGGTTTTATTAAGCTCAACTAAAAGAAAAATCATCTGAGGGACTTTAAAAATCCAAATTTCTGGGCTTCTAAAAAGAAAACTTTAAGGGAGGGCACAGAAAAGTTTCATTTTTAGGAAGTGCCACATTAGTCTTTGCATAGGGCAGAAAAGGGAAAAAAGCAAACTTATTCATGGAAATAGCTGTTAAAATGCTTAAAACACAGCAAGGCATAGATTGTACATTCCATTGCTATCATAGAAACCAATAATAATATTTATGTGTGGTCTTAAGGTCATCAGTGAAACTGGCTTATTGTTCTGCTAAAATATAAGGTTTCCTGGGGCTAATACTTGGTAACGCTTCAAAACTATTGCTTCCAGGACCTGCTATATCTAAACTGTGAGAGTGGAATTCATTAGAAAACTCAAAAAAAAGCAGGTCCAACTGGTATCAGTATTTCCCTTATTTATTTTATTTTCTTTAACTTAAATAGTAGATGTGAAATTTAAATCAATAAGGCAATTAATGGAGGTTTTCCTCATTATATGCATATTTGAGCAGAAAGTAGCTATAATATGTATTCAACATTTATGAAACGTATCAGATTTCTACAATTTCTCAGATACTATGCTAAATTGAAAATGAGAGGCAAGTTTACAGTTTGCTGCAAGAGATCTCAACTGGAAGCAGATTTATTTAAGAAAATGTATAAGATGATAATATACTGCAGAGGAATCACATGCAAAGTACTATAGGATTACTGAAGAAGTACAGATCAAAGAAGGCCAAGTGATTGCACTTCGATTAGTCAAGATAAAGAGAGGCTGAGTTCTGTTTTAAAATCTGAATAAACAATTTAAAAATTCTACAAATTCATTTAGTCTATTAGCATACTTGAATAACATTTCTAAAGAAAAATGTAAAGTCACAAAGCCAAGATGATTATTTCCCTTATGTAGACAAATGGCTCTCCATTAGGGAGACCATATCTTAGTGACACCTTGTTCTGAACAAGCAGTAAGCTTTAAACTTCTTATTTAGCAGACCTTGTTGACAATAGAAGGAAAGAGCCCGAAATGGACTATAATGTAGACAATATATATAACTTAATGCTTGAACATATGTGTTGGTATGCTCACTGCTGTTTCAAAATAGGTGTGTGATTATCCGTCATGCTGTTAGACATGATCTTCTGTCTCAGAGTAGAACTTTCCATGGTCTGTAAATTTCATGCAACAACACTATTTAAATCATCTCGTTAACCTAAACAGACACTTGCAGTTCATTTGAATTATACTTTTAGTTGGCACATAACATACTTCAAACTTGTCAATTGTCCAAAGTATGAGAGGAAATGTGTTATATAAAATACAATATTCTTTCTTCCACACAATAAATCCTTGCCTACAGAATGCCTAAGAATATTGGCTTTGCAGTGTCAGTGAGACAGCTGTATTTGAAGCAATAGGTCCTTAATTAAAATGTGATTTTCTACATTCAGGCAAGTTTTCAAATATTTTAACATTTCTGCCATAGCTTCCAAAACAGTTAATTTTTCTCTTTCTTTTAAAATTATTCAACACAGTTCCAAGGAAACCTTATCAGTCACAACTTCAGGAAACCTTCAGAATAACATTCCAAGAACGAACTCAAAAAAACGGTGCATTTTAGTGTATTTCAAAGATAAATGTGTGAAGAAAAATGGACACTTTAGAATGGGTAAGATTTCTTCTGTTTGTAAAACTTCCAGTGTATTGGCTAATCTTGTTTTAACAGTGACCAACAGTGGCACCTTCACTGCTTCCCCTCGTAAACTAGGCCAGGTCTTTATCACCATCCAAACTAAATGGTTTTGTAAATAGACAGTGAGTTGGAAATCATAGGAAAGATTCAAGCCAGAGGATTTAGGGGTTTCATGTAAATATTTGACTACCAGAATATTCCACATGAAAGCTTGGGCAGCCCTCCACTTTGCTGGAACAGAATCTGGCAAAGGCAGCTTTGTACTGGCAAATAGAGCCGAGTGAAAAGAGACTGCTCTTCCAGATACTGATACAGAAGCATATCGGTTAGGAATATATGAGCAGA
The DNA here is from genome assembly GCF_040802235.1 of Manis javanica. NCBI lineage: Eukaryota > Metazoa > Chordata > Mammalia > Pholidota > Manidae > Manis > Manis javanica. The sequence goes on from NC_133160.1 coordinate 67,950,996, forward strand.
CACAGATTTGTGATAATGCTTATATCACTATAGCTACACAAAACTTTTTATAAACATTTTCAATAGAAAGCCACCGAAAACCCATGAGAATTCCTAGCTGATAGGAAGGCTTAAAGGAGAAAGGGGTGGGGCAGGAAGAGATGGTGGGAACTTTGGGACACGGGGAGATAACTAACAAACATTTTCATGGGCCTGTGGCCAAAGAATTTGGGAATTACTACCGCACTCACACAATTTTTTGGAAAAGTTTGACATGCAATTCATCTTTATTTCTGAATTTTGTGGTTGAGCTGGCAGGGAAAGAGCCAACTAAGAAATTGATTTACCAAACATTCATTTTAATTTCTAAAACGTTTCTGGAAGAATGTGCTTTAAAGTTATGGCTTTAGAAATTTTCATAACAGGTAAACTAATCAACAACATCCAAGCATATAATGAAACCTTTAATGTTTTTATCTAATCCTAAGTATTAACCTTTTATTTCAAATAACTAAGGAATTCAGTGTACACCTTGGACTTGCATTCCATATTTTTAAAGGCTGTATCATCTGTCCAATGTGAAATCCAGACATTGTCTTGATATTGTAGTTGACAGCTAATCCAGGAGTTGTTACACTTTTTGATCCAGATTATCAGAACTATTAAGATAAAATGAAAACCTAAGGGATAGAGACTGTGCTCAAAAGCCCTAAGATAACTCTCAAAAGACTGGGAATGTCTCTCTGAAATCAAGTCATTCCTTGAAAACAAAATTCTTCTTCACGTTTACTCCCTGTCCTTCACTATAATTGCCTTCTTTGATAATATGTCCCAGGAAAACCCTACTGTATTTCCCTACATCATATATTGTCTAAATCTGGGCCATTACACTTAAGTAGAATTTCCTCTCCCACCTTTAAACCATTTCTCATGTGATTCAACTAATTTTGATCCATACTAAACATTGTCTGATTTGGCATTTTCTGCCATCTATAAATGTATAGATGTCAAAATGAAAGGTAAGGATAGGACATATAAGAAAGAACATGCTAAGTACATAAGAAAGTACTAAATGTGACAGGAGTTTATAAGAAGAGATTACAGCCAGTTTATTTAGGAGCTGGATTAAGAAAAGCTTTCATGGGTGAAATGAAACTTGAACTGGCTTCAAATATAGAGAGAGTCCCCCAAATTATGGAGAGAATGGTTTTAAGGACAAGGGAAGGATCATATCTCTCTTGAGTTGAAAATGCTCCCTATAACTATTAGAACCCCATCAAACATGGAAACACAGAATATAAGGGCCTGCATTGTACGGGTGCTGAATGCCTCTCTGTCCCTCATGTCACCACAGCCTCACTCTGAAGTCTGTGTTCCCGTTATGGAGAACTACACGCAGTGCTGAGCACGAGGCAAGCACTCTTGTCCTCCGTCCATTAGTTTGCAGCTCCTACTGCTCAGAGTACACTAGGGTCCTCCTCTTTCTATAAGTTGCCCCACTCCACCACCCTGCCAGGTCAGCTCCTCCTCCTCCTCACAAACCCACCCCAAACCTCACTTTCCCAGGGGTAAACCTCAGGACAGTTACTGTGCTTATTTATGTATTCTAGCCTGTGCACATGCTCACTCCAAGTGCTCCTAGAACAACACACCTTGAAAACTTTCCCTTTGTCAAACACTTTTTTGCTTGGACCTTAGGAGCAAAAAGTTGAATTAATTATACTTCTCAGTTCATGGCCCATTATTATCATGGGTCCAAACAAAATTTCTCTGTAGGTATTTGTTTAATACCTTTTAGTTTCTCAACCACTCCTGTCCCTACCTCTACCATATATAACTACTATAGTTATTCTTTCTGCTTAATGAGTTTTTTGTACATGTTAAACAAAATCTATATAGTTGGAACACACGCATTGTCATAGAAATGTAAATGTGTTATTTTAAAGTTCTCTTTGTTTCCTACTTTTCATTAGCTACTGTGAATTTAAGATCCATCTCTGCTGCTCTGACTCCCCATCATCAGTTACATTTAATTGCTGTATATAGTCCATGGCACATCCAGTTGCCCAGTGCTGGCCATGTGAGTGGCCTCAGCAGACCTGCCACCACATATGCACACCCACATGCACACTCAGACTCACATGTCCACACTTGCACACACTCACACTCACACAGATACACACAAACACAAACACAAACACTTTCACACACACTGTCGCACATACATACTCATCTCACACAGGAAGAAACACAGCAGTGACAATGTTCCTAAATGCCCATTACGAATATATAAGGACTCTTTTGGTATATGGACCCCAGAGTAGAATTGCCATGTTCACACTTAATTTTTCCAAATAGTACCAGGCTGCTCTACAGAATGCCTGAGTGTCCCCGTATCTGTGCATCTTTGCCAGCACTGGGCTTTACTCAGATTTCTGAAGTTTCCAGTCTAACAGTGTGTGAGATACCTTTACTGAAACAGCTCCTCAGCGCTTAAACTGAATTGTGTCCTGTTTTTGTTCATCCAGCCTGGACTAGCCTGTAAAATTGTAAAGGTCTTTAAAACCCAAAGGCACCAAAACACATTTGAAGAATAAATATTTCAGTAAAGTAAGGCTAGGAGTGAAAAAGAAAGAATATTACCCAAATTTGTTAAATTAGGAACTGGCCAGGGTGATGTATGTGTGACCCAAATCCCATTCCATGCTCATTTCCACGTATCAGAAGGCCGTCTATTCAAACCTGGTGCTAAGAAAGATAATTTGTTTTTATATCTCTCTCTCTTTGGATGACAGTAATAGTTAATACCTCAAGGTCTTTTAGGTATTTTATTAATTCTAATACATCCCTGAAACGTAGTTACCCTTTTCACAATATCGTAAACAGGAAGCAGAGTCAGGGTGAGCAGTGAGGCGGCCCTTCTTCCCGTCCAGCAGATCAGCCTCGGCAGGAGGTCTCAGCCTCAGCAACTCCATCCAGCCCAGCCCAGCCCAAACGCTTGGTTCTCCAAGCTTCACAGTATGGGGCTGAACATCAGCCTGCTCATTCACATATGTCAGGATGCGCAAAGAATTTTTTGTTTGCTTTGTTCTGACTCTTTCAAAGTCTTCAGTAATCTATACATTCTAAAAGTATTCTTTGAAGTATTTTGCAATACATAATTTAATCCATTTGTCATTGATTTATGTCTTGCTCATTTCAAAAGGAATTTTAAGTGGCAGATAGTTTACCACTTCTTATTTCAATGACATGTCTAATTTTTGTCCTTTTCCTGTGAGCTGGACATTTTTTTCCCTAATGCATTTTTTCCCTTCTGCAGAAAAGGTCACATGCATTTGTACTTGGCTGACAAGGAGGCAGCCCCTCATAGTCCTGGCACTCTCCTTATGTTACACATACAGATCAGCTTTATTCAAAGAGCTTTGATTTTATCCTTTTATAGAGCTATATATACTTGTTCTTACCCTCCAGCCCTGTGTAGCAGAGAATTTCTAAATCTGAGCAGCTTAATTAGAAAGAAGCAGGCATACATATGGTTGACAGGCTTGGAAATCAGAAGCTTTGGATTTGAGCTATTCTCCTGTGAACTCCACTCAGTGATTCAAAGCACTTGATAAAGATTTGATTCCCTTGTCTATAATTTATCATAATACATTATATTTTAATATGAGTGTTCATTATTATTCACCGAACACTTTTAATAGAGCTAACACTTTTAATAACACTTTAAATTGAGCTATGTACAAGGAACTATTCTTTATTTTAATTCAAGTATCACTGTTACAAAGTCTTATATTGTTTCAAATAGTCAACACAGCAGGTTCAACAATTATCCATATTATTAAATTTCCACCCCACTAGTCTGGTTACTATCTGTCAACATAGAAAGATGTTACAGAATCACTGACTATATTCTCCATGCTGTACTACTATCCCCGAGAACAACTTATACTATGATTAATAATTTTTGTGCCCCTTTATCCCCCTCATGCACCCTAACCACACACTCTAGCCCCTCCGCCATGGTAACCACCAGTCACTTTTCAGGGTCTGTGATTCTAAATGTTATTTTGCTCCTTTTGGAACTATTCTTAGCAATTTATATATGTAAAATGCTGGGATACTCAGTAAGCTCTATTAGGCAAGCCTTAGTATTATATCCCCCTTACAATGGAAGAAATTGAGGTCTGGAGAGGGTACCTACCTTGTCCAAGGCCATACAGTCTGTCAGTTGCCAAAGCAGGGATTCTAGTCCCAGCAAGTCTTGCTACATAGTCAATGCTCCTGCCATGTTTCTAACTAAAGGCCCCAAAACACAACATGATCCTAATAATTTTCAACCCAAATCTTGTAGGATATTGTTGTGATATATGTAACAGGAAAAGTTTATTCTGTCAACAGGAAGAGAGATCCTCCTCCACAAAATCCGGGTCACATGAAGTGGCTTCCTTCACTTTTCTGATTAAGGAGTTCAAGCCCAACAGTCTCCCGAGCATGCTCCCTGGATCATGGTGGTACAGAACAAACTGGAAAACCCCTGCACCTCTCAGTTCCCTGCCTGTGCTCCTAAACTGCCACTGTCATGTAATGTCTTTGAACAAAAATACCACAGTAAGAAAACATCATATCAGAAATAAAACACGTGTCTTCAAATTCCACCCAAGGGAAAATTGAGAAAAATCTAATAATGGTGGCACCAAAGCTTATTTGTCATTCAATTATTTGGTATAGAAATGTACAAGTCACCTTCTCACCATCAATATATTTTACTTAAAAAGACAATCACATACCATTTACCTTTTCAGGCTGATGTCCATAAACCTTTAAGAAACCCCCACCATGTGTCAGTTACCATGTAAGGGACTGGGAATACTGTGCTGAAAAAGGAAATACCTAGCCTCTGAAATATATATACAGAAAAAATAAAAAATAAAACTTGGTATAAACAAGGTAAACCAAGGCTTAATTTTTGTTGTTACAAGTTTACTTATATTAAAAACATCAGATGCAGAGCATAATTTAAGATATTTTTTAAATAATAAAATGATAATAAGAATGTATTTATTTTAATTAAGGATGTATACACATAGATACTTTCTTTTAGGTCTTATGTGAATGAAAATTTTAAAAAATTGTAGATTTAGATTGCTTTCCAAAGTTAGGTTAAAGACATTTTGAAAGACAACTTCACCAGTCAAGTTAACACATTTGAACAATTAATTCAAATGAAAATTTTAGGAGACATAACCCACTTTTAGGCCTAGAAAATATGTTGGAAACAATGCATTTTTTTGATGTTCCTGGTAGATTTATGTTTTGATTTTGTGCCTATTTAAACTCCCACATTATTCCTCAGTGTAACAACATCTCTAAAACAGGAATAATGTAGTGATGTCATGGTAAGAACTAGAAAGGCTTTCAAAACAGAGATAAAAAACATGTTATTCTGCCTAACCATACATTCATAGATATAGAGTCAAACCTAACGGAGGAAAATCTTTATTAACCTTATGACCTCAGTCTGCAATGCTCACAACTGGTTATTACTCATTCTTCAGATCCAGCCATAAATCTCTCTGCAGAGGCCTTCCCTGGTTAAAGCAGGCTTTTCACATGCTTTCAAATAAATCTATAAAATACCATAGCCTGGATTGCTTAAACAACAGAAATTAATTTTTTTGAAGTCCTAAAGGCTGAAAGGCTAAAATCGGCGTGCCCACAAAGTCTTACTCTGGTGAGGACTCTCTTCCTGGCTAACTATGACCATCTTCTCACTGTGTCCTCATGGGAAGAAAAAGCGCTGGCATGTCTTTCTCTTAAGGGCACCATTTCTGTTGAACTAGGGCTCCACCCGTATAACCTCATTTAAATTTAATCACCTCCTGAAAGGCCTTATCGCAGGTACAGTCAGGAGAGCGGGTAAGGGCATCAAGATTTGAATGGTGGAGTGGAGGGTGCATGATTCAGTCCATAGCGAGTATCTACCACAAGTGTTCGTCACTCAGCTTGTTTATGAACTTGATGGTTTCCACCTCAACTCACCTATAAGCAGTCAGGATCAGGGAACCATTTGCCTTGGGCACCACTGAACATCCAGTACTCAGCACAGTACCTGCTTGAATCCTGAATAAACAAATGAATGTGGTCCTGATCTGCGTCCTTATATAGCAATTTCCAAAATGCATCTGTTGGTGGAAAGCATTCTCTCCAGTAGCTTCAGGACTAATATTCAACCACACTTCAGTGCACACATCAATCATCTCCATTTTAAACTTTTTAAAACAATATAGTGCAAAATAATGTCAATTGATAATTCACAGCAGTGCCTTTTGTGGATTATTTTATAATTCCATCCTTATTAATGTCCAGCTTAAAATTTTTTCATGTGGGAGATGTTCTAAAAGTTAGAAGAGCAGACAAAAACTTATTAGTTGATAAAGTTCATCTTTAACTGAAGGACTAACACTCAGGTTTTAAAAATATCAAAATAATTATTATAAAGGAAAACAAAAAAATTAGCTGTACTGATTAAACTAATATAGTAAGAAAAATTAACCCTCTAATTTTTCTTGGACAGTTTAGCCTCTGAACAGAGAAATGATCGAAGCAGCATCTGGAGAGGTACTAGGACATTCATTATATCCAGTAATGGCTTTTACAAAATATGGGTGTGGCCATTTTCTCCCCATTATATTCTAAAATTTCATGCCAAGGTGTTCTGGAGTTCTAGAGTCAGCTTTTACTTAGTTCCATTAATAAAGGCAAACCTACTTTTTTCAAATTTATCTCAGACAGACTTCATTACCTGTATTGAGGGGAGCATTTGTTTCAAAGATTCTGAGACATCCAGATAGAATGGCAAAAGTACTGAGCTTCATTGGCATGAATTTTATCCTTAATATCACCATGTCTTATAAACATAATCTGTTATTTTAATGTTACTCTTTCTGTCCAACTAATGAGATTAATAATGCATTGTTAGAATTAAATGAGGAAATTAACATAAAAAGCTTTGTAACTGCAAAGAACTTTACAAAGTTAGGCAGATTATTGCAATCATCTTCACTGAAACTATGAATTAAGGCACTAGGTAAGGATTTATGCATGTAAATTTGTATGATGTGTTTGTGGTGGAACTATTATTTCCTAGTCTTAATGTTTCCTTCCATTATGACACTCCTGGCCTCTTACCACTCTCTCCCTCTCTCTGTTCCGGGTGAACTGGGACCACTCAATCAGACTGCTGAGTTGGAGAAAGAAACTTGGCCCCACATAGTTTAGCTCTACCTTTGTCTCTTTTTCAGTAGTGAGCTCTATAGAAACTCAGGTGTTTCCTCTACTCTGTTCTTCCAGGAGCAGGTTCAGCAACCAATAGAGACCTGCCCGAGTTCAGGACTGCTGGTAATAGGAGGCTTGGTAGCCAGCGTCCAACAAGGCCACCAGTGATTCATGCCTCCAACATTCTTGCTGTTGCCTAGTCCCCTCCCACACTGAATCTGGCTGACTTGTAAAACTGATAATATAATGCAGAAATGACAGTGTGTAACTTCTGAAGTCAAGCCATAAAAGAAATTGTGACTTCCATCTTACTCTTTCTTGGGTTACTCCCTCTGGGGAAGCCAGCTGCCATGAAAACATTGAAAGAGACTCATGGAAAGACCCTGATGCCTTCTGCCAGCAGCCAGCCTTCATCAGCTTGTCAGCATTATGACTGAACTCTTCTTGGAAACAGATCCTCTAGCTCCAATCAAATTCCTGACTATTGCCCAAACCAACATCTTAACTGCAATCTCATAGGAGACCCTCAGCCAGAACCACCAGCAGAGCCACTTCTGAATTCCTCATCTGTAAAAAACGTGATATAATATGCATTTAGTGTTGTTTAATCTGCAGAGTCCTGAGATAATTTTTACACAGCAAAGGATAATTAATATAACAGATTAAGTGTTCTTAAATCTTACATCTGTTAGCACACAAAATACATTCTCTATTATCAGATTGAAATACCAGAGTTAACATTTTCCTTCCATACATGTAGAGGATTCTGTCTCTTTTGTCTTTACTTCAGAACTTGAGCAGGGAAGTTTGATTCTAGTTATCGAAACCTTTCAAATATATTAGTATTATGCTTTGCATTTTATGATGCATTCATCTATTCAACAAGCACTTTATTGAATATCTACTAATTTCTAAGTACTGTGCAAAAGTTTTGAATTCCAAAAAACTAAATGAAAACTTCCATGAAATTTGAAGTTTCCATAGTCTCATGGAAAAAAAGGCCAGAAGTACTAAAAAATAAGTAATATCATAGAGAGTAAAATTTCAATTAATTCATCAATGAAGTATGAGGGCAGTAAGAGATGATTTCAGCAAGTATAAACTGATTTGATATATATAATTAGAATTCCCTCCTTTATTTAGAGAGCATATGTGAGTAAACCTACCCCATGTGCTACCTCATTGACAATATTCCTACTTGGAGAACAAAATGCAGTGGTTGGAAGCATAGATTCTGGAGCCAGACTGTCTCAGTTTCTATCTAAACTCTATCTCTTGGGACCTGTGTGTGATCTCCAGCTCTTTACCTAAACTTTCTGTGCCAATTTCCTCAACTGTCAAATGGGTTATTTGAGGATTAAATGAGTTAATAGGTGTTAAGTATTTAGAATACTACCTAGCACTATATTATTTTTTTATATTATTGTCAGGATTTATAGAATCATTTAATGATGTTCAATGATTAGTATCAACTTCCTCAAACCCTAATTCATGCACATAGAGCCAAGTAATTTAGTAATATTATTTTCATCAAGAGTTTACCAAAAAATAATGGTAAGTATCTTATCTAAATGGAAAAGTGTTAAGGGAAAAGTTTGCTCTTTCTGCAGCAAATTAACAACTCAGATTTGGAAATTTTTATGCTCATTTTTTGACAAACCAATAAGAATTACTTTCTTATTACAAAACTGGACAAAAATGCAAAATAAATTATGTTTTTTTCAAGTAATGAACAAACCAAGCAGCGTTTTATTTAATTCACATTGTTTAACACTCTGTTCTTTGTATAACTGTTCTAAATTACTACATATTTTTACTAAATGTAAAGTACTAGATTAGATATGTTTTTTGCATTACCTGTTTTTTTTTGTGAGCAATATATCTGATGCGTAAGAGAGATTAGCTTTCCCCCTCTGTGTTAGCTACAACATGGCATCTTTTGCTCATTAGTTCAAAATAATAGAAACATTTAAAAAAGTTTTCACTGATTCATGAAAACTTGAGATTTTTCACTAATGCATTATCTTTTCATTTGTCTTTGTGTAATTTGAGATCTAGTTCATCTACCCTTGAATGATCAAGAATTGTAGAGTGACATCAGCAAGATGACAGAAAAGGAGTTTTCTCCATCTTTCCCTCAAAGAACACCAATATTGTTAATTACCCAGGGAAAAGAATATTTTTAGGAGTCTGGGAGTTCAGCTAAGGAGTTCCAGCACATCACTAGAGCAAAAAAATCTGAGATTGGACACCTTGAAGATGTGGGAGGAAGTTTATCTTGACCTGTGTCAGCCCTGCCCCAAAGTGGATTTCTCCCCCAAGAGAGATCTCCTACCCCACAATTTCTCCCATGGGGAAGAGTGAGTGTGTGAGCATCTAGCTATCCCAGCAGTGTGGGTTGCTGACAAAGAGGCTCACTTCTTTCTCACACCATCCAGGATATTGAGGTGATCATCATGTCAGGGGGCAGAGAGAGGCTGTGAACACAGTCTCATCATCACTAATCACCAGGAAAATGCAAACCAAAACCAAATTGAAGCATTGCCTCACACCTGTTAGGATGGTTAAGAGATCACAAGTGTTGGCAAAGATGTGGAAAGAAGGTAACCACAGAGAATGTAAATTGGTGCAGCCGCTATGGAAAATGACATGGAGGGTCCTCGAAAATTAATAGACCTACCATATGATCCTGCAATCCCACTTCTGGGTATTTATCCATAGGAAATGGAATCACTATCTCTGAGAGACATGTGCACTCTCATGTTTACTGCATCATGGAAACAACCTCAGTATCCACTGTGGAGGAAAGGATAAAGAAAAAAAATTTTTTAAGTTATTTAAAGATTGAATAATATTCCAGCCTTGAAAAAGAAGGAAATCCTAACATTTACAACAACATGGATGAACCTAGAAAACATTATGCTAATTGAAATAAGTCTATAGATACTTTATTACCTCACTTATATGTAGAATCTAAAAAAAAAATGTCAAATTATAGACTAAAAGGGTGGTTACCAGGGGCTCCAGAGTAGAGTAATTGAGGAGATGCTGGTCAAAGATACAAGCCTTCAGCTATAAGATGAATAAGCTCTAGTGATCTAATGTACATGGTGACTATAGTTAATAATACTGTACTGTGTACTTGAAACTTGCTGAAAGAGTTTATCTTAATTGTTCTCAGCACACACATGATAAGGTAATTTTGTGAGGTGATGAATATGTTAATTAACCTGGCTGTGGTAATCATTTCACAATGTATATGTATATTAAATCATCACATTGTACAACTTAAATATATACAACTTGATTTGTCAATTGCACTTCAATAAGCTGGGAAAAAATGTGAAAGAATAGAGTGATAGTAATTTCAAAAAAATAAAAAGCATTATGATACAGACATGAAGAGTAAAATATTACAGAAAAACAGGAGAGAGTAGAGAGGATCACAGAGAATGTGATCTCTTGTACAGAACTTAAATATTTGATAGGCCGTTGTCAGAAAAGATAGAAAAGGAGAAGGCAGAGAGTATTTTAGAAAATAAAACAACAGCTTGAACGAAAAGAAAAATGAGTTAATGAGCATGTCCAGAGAAAAGTACAGTATATCCAGATTTGGAAGGGCCATTAATAGTATGTTAGGTTGATTAGTTTTTTCTTGTAGACCAGGGTTAGTAAACATTGGCCCATGAACCAAATCTGACCTATCTCTTGATTTTATAAGTATGGTTTTACTAGAACCCAGATAACCTCATTAGTTTAAGCATTTTCCATGGCAGTTTTCATACTGCAATTAGGGTGAGCAGTTGCAACACAGATCTTATGGGCTGGAACTCCTAAAACATTAATTCTCTGCCTTCTCACGGAAAAAAATTGCTGATCTCTGATATAGCTGACAGCACCAAAACAAAAAATTCTGAGCACAGGAATAACAAGATATAAAGTGTTTAATAACTTTTTTCTTCATATTAGTTTTTAGAAAGAGATTTCGTATTAATAAAGAAACTTGTGTAGTGGCTTTACATATATTATTTCATTTAAAAATATGCAAAGTAAATATTAATTTATAAATCCATAATCTTTTTTACTACATTCTAAGTGCCTCAATAAATATGCATGCTATCTGTGTCAGGAAGGAAGCACCTATCCTTCAGCAAATATATGTACATATATTTTCTTTAGAAAAGATTAACTAACACACTGAATAAATGAGAGAAAAATCATTTTAGTGGAAAATGAATTGGAGAAGTGACTGAGTAGGGAGCTAAAACTAGGGATTCATCTTAAAGAAGAGCGGATTCTAGTGGAGTCCAGAAAGAAGCCAACATTAGCTAGACAGAGAAATAAACTGAGAAAAAATTTGCCAATAAAATTTGGGCTAAGAGTTATATAAAGAAAATTTTTTAAAAGGTAGGGTGTTGAAGACACACTGACCAAATCACGATTTTTCCTAGTTTACTGTGGATTTAATAGATACTTTGATGCTTGAAATAGCCGCATGTAATAGCTGCAAAGTGTTAAAATTTCAAGAATGGAAGGCTGTTTTTAGTTACTAAGGGAAAGCTCTAGTTAGCTCCATTTTTATGAGGAGAAGAAAGTAATGAATCTTAAGAAATCTTTGGCAGGAAACTTGAAAAACATATTAGTACAGTTCAACAAACCATGATCATGAACAGCTTCTACAGAAGCATCATCATAAATACTGAGATGAATAAGATCTTGATTTTTATTTTTTTTAAATATTTGAATATTTTTAGTTGGATAATAATAAAAGCATATCAATAAAAAAATAGAAGAATATGAACAAGACAAAATCCCAGCATCCAGAAATGCCACTGTTAACATTTTGGTGTATTTCTTCTAAAATATTTTTCTATTCATTTTTTTGTTTACAGAGTTGAAATCACACTGTACCATTAGTTTTGTATCTCACTTTCTTCACTTACCATTTGCAAAATAAGCACTCTACAAGTTTTTATTTCAAAATCTTTAGTACCATTCTTAATACATTTTTTCATCTTCCCAATATACTATGACTTAACCATTCTCCTATTCTGGATGTTTAAGTTGCAACCAATTTTTTGCAGTTACAAATTATACAACTTGGTGATGAATATCTATATGTCTGACTCTTTAATGACATTTATATTTACTTCCTTAATATAGATTTTTGGAAGTAGGATTAAAAGATAAAAGGCTACAAATATTTTTAGGCATTGTAATCTTTCATGCCAAAATGTTTTCCAAAAGAGCTGGGTCATCTTGCATGATCTACTCCCAGCAACGCAGGAAAGTGAATATGCAGCATTTTTATGTGAATGAAACCAAGTTCACAGAAGGAAAGACAGAAATCAGATACACTGGAAAATTTTAGCTTAAAGAGAAAGTTCATAAAGGGAGAGAGTGAATGTCATTTCTTGCATAGAGAATCACTTTTCTGAAAGGATCTTTTCCAGATCAAATGGGAAAGTCGTCTGCTTTTCCTCTGCCCACCAACCTGGGTGACTCCGTCTGTCCCCTTCCCCTAGGATGGAGGGCTGAGCAGTGGTACCAGCCAGCTCCCCTCAGGACAGATGCAAAGGCTGAAACACGTCCATAGGAAGAGACATAAATGAGCCTTTGGTTCCACCTCTCACTTTACCAGATCAAAGCCTAGAAATATGAAGTGAGTGCCTAAGAAGTGATTCACAGCTAGTCCGTGGCAAATCTTAGACTAACACCCATATCTCCATCCACCTTGGACGACAAAAACTAGAGTACTTCATTTGAAGGCACAAACCTTGTATATATGATTCCTTGTGTACAGGTATCCTGTACACATTTCCCTCATGAAGTGTTGAGTGTATGGCTGATGCTGCACACTGGAAGGGGTTTTTAAAACATGATTTGTTTTTCAAAATAAGTTTCATAGTTTCCTGATTGATTAGTATAACATTACTAGGGTGAATCATTTCTCATGTCTTTGCCAATTTTCTGAATGTTCTTAAAGGAAGTTAATTAAACTGAAGTCTCCATCTCGATTTTTAAAATGAACTTCCAAAAATTATACCATATAGAAGTAAAAAGCTTAGAAACCATTAATAGTAACAGTAAGGTAATATTTGAAAGGTATAATAGTGTGTGATTCTAGATGCAAAATTTTGCCATTAATTATTTTACAAAGGCTTTCATAAGCAAAATAAATTTAATAAATATGTACTCTAATTTCAGAAGTCTTCAATCAGTATTGCAAATATAAGGTAGCTACTCTCAGAAAAAAAATATGTAATTTTTGGTATTTCAGGTCCCATGAATTTAAACCCTCTTACATTATATTTTCATAAAGTGGCAATAGCCACAATATTTACTGTGTTATATGTGTATAATTTTTCAAATCTAGCACTTGTTTTCCTTTGCACTTTTTGTTTACAATTATGACAAAGTGCCATTAGGTAAAATTTTTGTTATAGATTTGTGGTTACAAGCATAAAATTATGGGAAATAGCAGCATTTTATATTTCCAAATAAGGAAAATGTATATTAAAACAAGAAAATATGACATCAAAGATTTGTATATAATCCTGAATATAGAACAAGAGACAAGTCAAATGATCATCTTTTACCTTAATAGACTCTAACAAAGTTGTTTCAAAAAGTAGTTACATAGTATAGTTCTTAAAGCAAAACTTAAAAAAGAGTACAACTGGAAAACTTACCTCATCATTTTTTAACTATGATAGCCTGACCAATATATAATATTTTTTTATATTGTGATTGGTAGCTTTAAGAAAACAATAGTATTTTTCTCATCTATTTTGCTAATTGTATGTTTTGGATAATGAGCACAGTTATGAGTTCTTGTAGTTCCTGTTGTTTCCATCACAGTTGAATTAAGAATAGAAAATCTGAATAGCTCTATATCCAATTTTTAAGAATAAATTCATAATTAAAAGCTCTCCTATGATGAAGACTCCAAAACCAGATGGGTTCACTAATGAAGTTTATCAAATACTTAAAGCAGAAAAAAATGTCAATGTTACACAAACTATATCAGAAGATAGAGAAGTGAACACTTTCCAAAGAATTGTATAAAACTAGGCTTATTCTGATATGAAAATCAGAAAAATACATTACAAGGCTAAAAAGCTACAAATATTCCTCAAGAATAAAATGTTCTTAAAATATTCTTAAGAATAATAATATATTCTTAACCAATAAAATCAAGCATGTTTTAAAAAATAATCACATCATAAGTAAAAAGGTTTTATTCCAGGAATGCAAGGTTAGTTTAACTTTCAAAAATTAATTAACATATTCTACATTATTGGAATAAAAATTAAAAGTCATGTGGTTCCTCTAATGGATTAAAAAAAAACATGTAAGAAAAATACTGAACCCTTAATGACACAAAAAAAATTCAGTGAAATTGGAGCAGAATGATATATCTATAAACCTAATAAAGGCCAACTGTGAATATTATACTAAGTGATGAAAGACTATATTTTTCCTCTAAGACTGGGAATAGGGTATGGCTAGCTGATCTCATCACTTCTGTTCAATATTGTACTGGAGGATGCTGTAGATACAATGATACAATGTGATCAAAATAAAATTCACAGCAAGTAATTTTAAAGATACCAAAACAATGACTCTAAAGTTTATTTGGAGAGGCAAATGACCCAGAAGAGCCAACATATTAAGAAAGAGAAAAAAACTGGAGAACTGGCACTATCTGAATTCAAGACTTACTATAAAGCTACAGTAATCAAGACTGTATGGCATTAGAAAAAGAATAGACAAGTAGAACAATGGGTCAAAATAGAAAGCCCAGAAATAGGCACATATAAATAGAGTCAGCTTATCTTTGACAAAAGAGTAAAGGCAATAAAATGGAGCAAAGATAGTCTTTCCAACAAATGCTGCTGAGACAACTAGACATTCACATGCAAAAAAGTGAATATAAGCACAGATCTTATTCCCTTTATAAAAATTAACTCAAAGTGGATCACAGACCTAAAGGTAAAATGCACAAATATAAAACTCCGAGAGGATAACATAGGAAAAAATTTTGATGGCTCTGGTTGTGGTGATGGTTTCACCATAGGCACAATCCATGAAATAAACAGATAGGCTTCACTTCATTAAAATTAAAAACATTTCTGCAAAGGAAAATGTCAGGAGAATGAGAAGACAAAGCACAGACTGAGGCAGTTATACAAAATATACAAAGAAGTCTCAAAACTCAACAATAAGAAAATTAATAACACAATTTAAAAATGAGTCAGAATCTCAAAAAATAAGATACACAGATGGCAAGTAAACTTATGAAAAGATGCCCACATCATATGTCAAGGAAAAGTAAATTAAAACAATAATGAGATACCACTATACACCTATTAGAATGGCCAAAATATGAAACACTGACAACAGCAAATTCTCAGAAAGATGTTGAGCAACAGGAACACTTATTTATTGCTGCTAGGAATGCAAAAAGGTACACCACTTTGGAAGACAGTGTGGAGGTTTCATACAAAACTAAACACACTCTTACCAAACAACCCAGCAATCACACTACTTGGTATTTTCTTCAAGTAGTTGCAAATTTATGACCATATAAAAACCTGCACCCAGATATTTATAGAAGCTTTATTCACAATTGATAAAACTTGGAAGCAACCAAAATGTCCTTCAGTAGGTAAAATGGAAAAATAAACTTTGGTATATCCTGACAGTGGAATATTATGCAGGGCTGAGAAGAAATGAGCTACCAAGCCATGAAACTTAAATGCTTATTACTAAATGAAGGAAGCCAAACTGAAAAGGCTATATGATTATTCAGAAGGCCAAACCATAGAGACAATAAAAAAATGAGTGGCTGCCAGAGGGTAGGCAGATCATAGAGGATTTTTAAGGTACTGAGGCTACTCTCTGTTGCCATGACAGATATATGTCATTATATATTTCTCCAAAAGCTTAGAATTTGCCACACCAAGACTCAGCCCTAATATAAACTATGGACTTGAGGTGATTGTGATGTGTCAAGGTGGATTCTATTAATTTTAACAAATTTACCACTTTGATGGAAGATGTTGACAACTGGGGAGAATATGCACATATAAGGGAAGGGTGTACATGTGAAAGCTTTCTACCTTTTTCTCAAATTTTCTGTGACCATAGAACTGCTTTTAAAAATAATATTTTAGGGGACATTCAAGATGGTGGCATGAGAGGTGAGACAGAGAACTCCTTCCAAAACCACATATAATATGAAAATATAGTTAACACAACTAATCTTAAAAGAGCAACAGGAAAGAAGGCTACACAAGACTGCATATACCTAGAGAACAGAGCAGACCAAACAGGGTAACATACCAAAGACTTGATCCAGTGGGACCCAAGTCCTTCCCCCACCCCAGCTTACTGGTGGGAGGAAGAGAAATGGAGCAGGGAAAGAGTGGAAGCCTAGGACTGCTGAATACGAAGCCCTAGATATATGCTTTGGGAGTACAAACCTACATTGCATAGTGCTCTGGAGATTAGTGGGGTTGGAAAGCTAAGACAGGTGGAATACTTGGAGAAACTGACATTCCAGCCCTTTGTGGAGGACAGGGTTCCACATCCAGCTGCTCTGAAACAAAGGAAAGGCGGGTGGTCTGAGAGGCTTCCTAGTAGCAAGAAGGCTCCTGAAGGGATGAGTTTTGCATGGAGTTTGCTGCACAGGAGAAAGGATAGGTACACAAAGTTCTCTGGGTGCACTCTACCCTACAGGATGGGAATTTTCAGGAGCCTCAGGCATTCCATTCTCCTGGCTATCTCTCAGCCCCAAGGCCCCCCATTTTGATATGCAGCATGCTGCACCTCCCTCCTGGCCTGCTGGCAATAGCTCACAAACTGTAAGTCCCTGCCCTGGCATCAGGCTAGTCAGAGGAAGGCCCTGCCTGTGACAGCTACCAACACAAAGCACAGAGGCTGACACCTGTGTGGCTGGCCCACTGGTTCTGACAGTGGAGACAGTCCAGACTGCAGACTGGACGCAGGAAACAGCTCTTTCCTCCCCCAAGGCACCAGCACTGCTCCCCTGTGATCCCAGAAATCACTCCCGGGGCTGAGAAGCTCCAGAGACTAGAGCTTCTGGGCAATAGAGGGCAACACATACAAATATGAAATATCAAAGGAACCTAGTTCACACAAAAATCTCACAAACACCAGAAAAAGGGCCAAAAGAAACTAAACTCATCAATCTTCCTGAAAGAAAGCTCAAAATAAAAATCATAAACATGCTCATTAAGGTATATAAAAATATTCAAGAACTCAGGATGAATTTAGGATAGAGATTCAATCATTAAGAAATTCCATATCTGAAATGAAACATACAATGGAGGGATTTAAAAGCAGGTTAGATGTAGTAGAAGAGACAGTAAATGGAATAGAAATTATAGAAAAGGAATACAAGGAAGTTGAGGCACAGAGAGAAAAAAGGATAAGTAAGAATGAAAGAATATGAAGAGAACTACATGACCAATCCAAACGGAACAATATGCGCATTATAGGGGTCCCATAAGAAGAAGGGAGAGAAAAAGAAGAGTGTCTTTGAGGAGGTAATTGCTGAAAACTTCCCCAATCTGGGGAAGGAGATAGTCTCTCAGGCCATGAAAGTCCACAGATCTCCCAACACAAGGGACCCAAGGAACACAACACCAAGACATATAATAATTAAAATGGCAAAGGTCAAGGATAAAGATAGACTTTTAAAAGCAGCTAGAGAGAGAAAAAGATCACATACAAATGAAAACTCATCAGCCAATCATCAGACTTTTCAACAGAAACCTTACAGGCCAGAAGGGAGTGGCATGATATATTTAATGAAATGAAGCAGAAGGGCCTCAAACTGAGAATACTCTACCCGGTAAGATTATCATTTAAATTTGAAGGAGGATTAAACAATTTTCAGATAAGCAAAAGATGAGAGAAGTCACCTCCCACAAACCACCTGTACAGTGCATTTTGGAGGGACTGCTATAGGTGGAAGTATTTCTAAGGCTAAATAGCTGTCAACATGGAAAATAAAACCACAGCAAAGAAAGTAGAACAATTAATTACTAAGCAGATGCAAAATCAAATCAACTGCCCACAAAGACAATCAAGGGATAGACAAACATTACAAAATATGACACCTAATACATAAAGAAATGAGGGGGAAGAAAAAGGAGGATAAAGAACTGAACCTTTAGGTTGTGTTTGTAATAACATACTAAGTGAGTTAAATTAGACTGTTAGATAGTAAGGGAATTACCCTAGAACTTTCGGTAACCACGAATCCAAAGCCTGCAATGGCAATAAGTACATACCTATCTATAATCACCCTAAATGTAAATGGTCTGAATGTACCAGTAAAAAGACATAGGGTCACAGAATGGATAAAGAACAAGACCTGTCTATATGCTGCCCACAAGAGACTCACTTCACACACAAAGATATACACAGACTGAAACTAAAGGGATGGAGAAAGATATTTTACACAACTTATTTGGAGAAAAAAGCAGGAGTTGCAGTACTTGTATCAGACAAAATAGACTTCAAAACAAAGAAAGTCTCAAGAGACAAAGGATATTACATAATGATAAAGGCATCAGTCCAACAAGAGGATATAGCTATTATAAATATTATGCACCCAACACAGGATAACCTACATATGTGAAACAAATACTAACAGAATTAAAGGGAGAAATAGAATGTTACACATTCATTTTAGTAGACTTCAACACACCACTCACTCCAAAGGATAGAGGCACTGAACAACATATAAGAACAGATAGACCAATAGACATCTACAGAACACTCCATCCAAAAGCAAAAGGATACACATTCTTCTCAAGTGCACATTAAACATTTTCAAGAATAGATCATACACTAGGTCACAAAAAGAGCCTCAGTAAATTTAAAAAGATTGAAATCATACCAATCAGCTTCTCAGATCACAAAGGTATGAAAATAGAAATAAATTACACAAAGAAAATGAAAAAGCTCACATACACATGGAGGTTTGAGAACATGCACCTAAATAATCAATGGATCAATGACCAAATAAAAACAGAGATCAAGCAATATATGGAGACAAATGACAACAATAATTCAATACCATAGAATCTGTGGGACACAGCAAAGGCCATGCTAAGAGGGAAGTACATTGCAATACAGGCCTAATTCAGGAAAGAAGAACAATCCCAATTGAACAGTCTAAACTCACAATTAATAAAATTAGAAAAAGGAGAACAAATGAGGCCCTATGTCAGTAGAAGGAGGGACATAATAAAGATAAGAACAGAAATAAATAAAATCTAGAAGAATAAAACAATAGAAAGAATCAATGAAAGCAGGAGATGGTTCTTTGAGAAAATAATCAAAATAGATAAACCCCTAGCCAGACTTATCAAGAAGAAAAGAGAGTCTATACACATAAATAGAATCAAAAATGACAAAGGAAAAGTCACTAAAGGCACCACAGAAATACAAAGATTTATGAGAGAATACTATGAAAAATTATATGCTAAAGAACTGGATCACCTAGAAGAAATGGACAACTTTCTAGAAAAATACAACTTTCCAAGGCTAACCCAGGAAGAAACAGAAAATCTGAATAGACCAATTACCAGAAATGAAATTGAATTGGTAATCAAAAAACTATCCAAGAACAAAACTCCTGTACCAGATTATTTCACTGCTAAATTTTATCATACATTTAGTGAAGACATATCCATTCTCCTTGAAGTTTTCCAAAAAGTAGAAGAGGAGGGAATACTCCTAAACTCATGCTATGAGGCCAGCATCACTCTAATACCAAAACCAGGCAAAGACACCACAAAAAAAGAAAATTACAGACCAATATCACTTATGAATACAGACACAAAAATACTCAATAAAATAATAGCAAACCGAATTAAAAAATACATCAAAAACATAACCCATCAAGATCAGTTGTATTTATTCCAGTAATTCAAGGATGGTACAACATTCAAAAATCCAAAAATCCATCAACATCATCCACCACATCAACAAAAAGAAGGACAAAAACCATATGATCATCTCCATAGATGCTGAAAAAGCATTCAACAAAATTCAACATCCATTCATGATCAAACCTCTTAACAAAATGGGTATAGAGGGCAACTACCTCAACATAATAAAGGCCATATATGACAAACCCACAGCCAACATTATGCTTAGCAGCAAGAAACTGAAAGCTTTTCCTTTAAGATTGGGAACAAGACAAGGATGCCCACTCTCTCCACTTTTATTCAATATAGTTCTCGAGGTCCTAGCCACAACCATCAGAAAACACAAAGAAATAAAAGGCATGCATATTGGCAAGGAAGAAATTAAACTGTACCTGTTTGCAATGACATGATATTGTACATAAAAGACCCTAAAGAATACACTCCAAAACTGCTAAATCTAATATCTGAATTCAGCAAAGTTATAGGATACAAAATTAATACACAGAAATCTGTTGCTTTCATATACACTAATGATGAACTAGCAGAAAGAGAAATCAGGAAAACAATTCCATTCACAATTACATCAAAAACAATAAAATACCTAGGAATAAACCTAACCAAGGAAGTGAAAGACCTATACTCTGAAAACTACAAGACACTCATGAGAGAAATTAAAAAAGATACCAATAAATGGAAACACATCCCATGCTCATGCATAGGAAGAATCAATATTGTTGAAATGGCCATCCTGCCTAAAGCAATCTACAGATTCAATGCAATTCCTATCAAAATGCCAACAGCATTTTTCAATGAACTAGAGCAAATCATTCTAAAATTCATATGGAACCACAAAAAACCCCAAATAGCCAAAGCAGTCCTGAGAAGGAAGAATAAAGTGGGGGCAATTACACTCCCCAACTTCAAGTTCTACTATAAAGCCACAGTAATCAAGACAATTTGGTACTGGCACAAGAACAAACCCATAGACCTATGGAACAGACTAGAGAGCCCAGATGTAAACCCAGCCATATATGGTCAATTAATGTATGATAAAGGAGCCATGGTTACACAATGGGGAAATGACAGCCTCTTCAACAACTGGTGTTGGCAAAACTGGACAGCTACATGTGAGAGAATGAAACTGGATTATTGTCTAACCACATACACAAAAGTAAAATCAAAATGGATCAAAGACCTGAAAGTAAGTCATGAAACCTTAAAACTCTTAGAAGAAAACATAGGCTAAAATCTCCTGAATATAAACATGAGCAACTTTTTCCTGAACACATCTCCTCGGGCAAGGGAAACAAAATAAAAAATGAACAAATGGGACTACATCATGTAAAAAGCTTCTGTACAACAAAGGACAGCATCAGCAGAACAAAAAGGCATCCTACAGTATGGGAGAATATATTTGTAAATGACATATCTGACAAGGGGTTAACATCCAAAACATATAAAGAACTCACATGCCTCAACAACCAAAAGGCAAATAATCCTATTAAAAAATGGGTGGAGGATATGAACAGACAATTGTCCAAAGAAGAAATTCAGATGGCCAACAGACACAGGAAAAGATGCTCCACATCGCTAATTATCAGGGAAATGCAAATTAAAACCACAATGAGATACCACCTCACAATAGTTGGGATGGCCAACATCAAAAAGACAAACAAAAACAAATGTGGGCGAGGATGTGGAGAAAGGGGAACCCTCCTATACTGCTGGTGGGAATGTAAACTAGTTCAACCACTGTGGAAAGCAATATAGATATTCCTCAAAAAACTAAAAATAGAAATACCATTTGACCCAGGAATTCCACTTCTAGGAAATTACCCTAAGAATTCAGGAGCCCAGTTTCAAAAAGACACATGCACCCCTATGTTTATCGCAGCACTATTTACAATAGCCAAGAAATGGAAGCAACCTAAGTGTCCATCAGTAGATGAATGGATAAAGATGTGGTGGAACATTATTCAGCCATAAGAAAACAAATCCTACCATTTGCAACAACATGGATGGAGCTAGAGGGTATTATGCTGAGTGAAATAAGCCAGGCAGAGGAAGACAAGTACCAAATGTTTTCACTTATCTGTGGAGCATAAGAACAAAGCAAAAACTGAAGGAACAAAACAGCAGCAGATTCACAAAACCCAAGAATGGACTAACAGTTGCCAAAGGGAAAGGGACTAGTGGCGTGGGTGGAAAGGGAGGGAGAGGGGGAATAAAGGGCATTACAATTAGAACACATAATGTAGGGGGGCATGGAGAAGCCAGTATAGCACAGAGAAGACAAGTAGTGACTCTGTAGCATCTTACTATGCTGATGGACAGTAAGTATAATGGGGTATGTAGTGGGGACTTGATAATGGGGGGAATCTAGTAAAAACAGTGTTGCTCATGTGATTGTATATAAATAATATCAAAATAAAGATAATAATAATATTTAAAAAAATAAATTAAAATAACACAATAATAAATCAAGTCATTTTCCAGAGGCAGGAGTATTACTACATACAGAGGCTCATGACAGAACTTTCCAAGTGATGGAAATGTTCTATATTTTAATTGTGATGGTAGCTACATGGGTTTATCTGTCTATCAGTGGTTCAATTCAGATTTAGGTATAAAATGCAAGTTAAACTTCATTAAAGTTGATTTTTAAGGTAAAAAGTATAAATGCCAAACAAGAAAAAATTTCATAGCCTATGTTACGTAAAGAGGTTCTTTGAATGAAAGGTATAAATAGAAAATTTTTAACTATAGGGCCTGTTGAAAGAGCAGGACATTTTCTCCTGGTACAAACCAGTTTTTCAATATTATAGTTTTTCTCATAGAAACAGACAATATTATTTAACAACAAATATGTACTAAACATAGAAGAGGACTGTGAGGGTGAGGAGCCCTGGAGCTTAAGATTCATCAGCTTCATGTTAAATCTGCCTTGTATTTACATTTCTTGTGAGTTGAAATAAAAATTCTATAAACTTATATCTCATAAAATCTAATTTAATAGAACAGAATCCACCTAGTTCAAGTTTTTATTTAAAATGTGTTATGGTGCCATCAACAATAATGATTTCAAATAATGATTTTGATTTTATTTGCAAACAAAAATGGAGTTCAACAGAAGGAGAAAAGAAAAGTTTACCCAATCAAATTTGCAGTGATGCAGCTTATGAATTAAAAGGAGAAATCAGTGGGGACTGGCTTTTGATTTTTTTTTTCCTTTTCCAAAAACATTGCATCATCCATTTAACCCCATTGCTAATCCTATTTAAAGTTTTTCCTTGATGTGATGCACAAAGAACTTTGGTTTTCTATTTTCTAATCTAGAGAATGAAAGGTCTTTAGGGTTGATGTAATTGAAAATTTTCAGTGAAATTCTAAAATACAGTAAGTTAAATATAAGCACTGTTGTACAAAACAGAATCCTCCCTGTGTCCAGACATTTCTCTGACAACATGGAATTTCATGTGACTGAAGTGGGAGGAAAAATAAGAAAATGCAAATTATTGTGTCATCCTGTCTGCCTTCTTCTCCACTCTGTGTTCAAGTCAACTAAAGAGGTGAGAAAAAATAGGTCCCAATGGCCTATCTCTTATAAACTAGTACAATAAACTATTGGAAACCAGGAATAGAGTATTGATCAGTTTAAGATGTGAATTGATGTTCTATATCACAGACCTTGAAAACAAAATACTAAACTATATTGAAAAATCTGTATGCAGTTTGCAACACAGATTCATTGATTGTACATCTGCATTTAAAGCAGTTACTCTTAAACGTCAAAAAAAAGTTATTGTTCCCTTGGCAAAGTAAATGGTAGGTCCACCTTACAGTTTTTGATAGTTCATGCTTACTTCAAAGTATTTTTCCCATTATCTGGTTCCCCCAAATAACCTAGATGTCTGGAAAGTCCTTGTTCTGGGTTGTGAACATTGATGTATTTGAACAGAGATTGGCACAAAACCTCGCAATAAATGTTTGGCCCATTTTTTCCTTTTGTTTCCAAGAAACCACTATACAAATGAATACATTTTACTGTGGTAGAGAGGTGATAGTATGGTAATCCTGGAGATATTGTTTGGCCCTCAATTTTTAGCACACTGGCAGCAACATATTTAGCAATAGAAATAATTATTCTTACTATTGCCATCCAGACCTTAAAGAAATTAATTCTGAAAAGCAAATAGTTCACAACAGTAGCCGAACAGTACATCTTGCCTAGAATAGGATGATAAGGTTGTAATCTTCAGAGCACCCTAGGAAGTTGCCTGGGCCAAAAGGAAGCAGAGTCATGAAAACCAAATGGGACCACATCATGTCTTATCTCTGAGTGGCTGTGCTAAGTGTTTACAGAGGACATCTATTAATTTTAGTTGTGCTTATAGTGTGTAGATCATATTTAACTTGATTCTTTCTTTAGGAAACAAAAGAATCCTTATTAGCTACATAGAAAAGAGAGTTCAAATGCAAGAATAAAAAATACATATATTGAATTTTTATTTTCCGATTAAGAAAACAAAAGTTGGAAACCTTCCAAAGGAGCCCAGTAAAGGCCACGTGGGTTTAGTCACAATGTTTTTAAAATGTGGTTGTCAGTGAATGAAGACTGGGCCTTGCATACATGTCCTTATCCAGAGCATTTTCCTATGAAGAGCAGCTTTCACTGTTACATTTTCTAATCCACTGATTTAATTAAATGCATCTGCCAAACTAAAGGGAACTTTATAATCATAAATACACATAATGCTGAAGACTCCAGCTGCTCATCAAGCATCTTTTGTCATTTCTCCCACAGAGAGGACTATGAAGAAGAGACTACATCTGGGTAATTCATCTTCTAAAGTTGTACTGAGAAATGATCTTGTCTTCTTTTCACAATACAAACACACATTTCTTAAGAAAATATGGAATAGCATATTCTTTTGGCAGGTACTCTGTAGAAAACTGTCACAGCAAAGCTCAGCACCATAGAAACAGGTCACTGAGATGGTTCTTACAAGCTGTCCTCATTCTCTCAGTCCATTAGAATTACAATATTTCAATTTTTTCTGAGTCAACACAGTTCACTGACCCCAGCATCTTTTAGTAGCTAAATAGAATTTTTTGAAAAGAACAGTCCTTTAAGAAATCTTTACTCACAGCAATTAGCACAGGGATGTGCCAAGAGGCCTCTGACCTCAACAAGCCAGTCCTGACCCATGGTATGCCACCATCTCCTGCAGGGTTCAGTCCATTGGGATGAAAGATTTATGCAGCCGAAATTACAAACCCGTCATAAGCGATCCAATAGTAAGTATGCTTAACTTTAAGAAAAAGCATTGCCTATTGTTGATGCCAAAGCTATTCCTCAAATAATTATGAAATAATATGAAAAATGAAGGACCAAATTCTATAAGCCACATCCTTATGAAATAAATGAATGCATTTCTCTTTATAATATGTAAAAGCAGTGATAGATTCTTTAAAATAGGCACTTTAACATGATTTCTTTCAAAACTTGTTTATTTGAACATGTTTTTAAAAGCATTGTAAAGAACCTTTATAGTCAGACTCACCCTATACAATTATAGTTATAAATGGTTTTCATTGCAGGCATCTCTTCCTTCAGTGAGGACTTTTAAGTACTTTGGATTATTTTTAAAGACCTCTTCCTCCTTAGCAGAGAGGAGCTGGCTCACATGAAAGTAAAGTAACAATTAATAAGCTTTTATTCATGAGTAGGAAAAGCTTGCTGCTACAGTAATGACTTGTGAGTTGAGATTTCTGCTCTAAAATGTTTCACCATAAGGATTTGAAAATCATACCTTTTCTAAGCAGTGAATCCTAAACTTAATTTGATAGGTTTCTGCAGTTAATCTCAAGTAGTACAAACCAAGATCAGTGCCTTCTGCACAGAAGATGCTTGATGTAAATGTATTCAATATATTGGTAAACCAAAAATCACCCCACCCTATGCCTTTCCCATGCCTCATAAATAGGAGAATTCCTAAAAGATCTTGGATGGGCCTTATACACCTCTTGCTCTAATCTATCTGCATAAGTGTAAATGTACTAGTGAAAGATATATTGACATTACATGAGTAAAAGTTAGGGGATGATTATAGTAATGTCCCTGAAAAGACAGTGAAAGAACTGGCTGTAGAAAGAAAGAGGAACACCCATTTCCATTGTGCAATGGGATGGAAGTAAACCTCAACACAACACCCTGGCAGATGAATTTGTGGGGCAAAGCTGTGTAACATAAAAGGGAAAAAAAAGATTGAGGTAGCCTCCATCTGAGAGCTTTTATTTCATCTGTGAAGTATATAGCTAGCTCATTCTTTTTTTAAAAAAATTTCCAGCTTTATTGAGGTATAGTTGACAAAACTCTACATATTTAAAATGTTCAGTATGCTGTTTTGATATGCATATTTATTGTGAAATGATTACCATGATCAAAGTAATTAATATATCTATCACCTTACATGCTTACCATTTTGTGTGTGTATGGTGAAAATATATAAGATTTACTTTTGTAGCAAATTTCAAGTACACAATACATTATTATTAGTTACCATCATCATGTGTATACTAATTCTGCAGAACTTCATTCATCTTATAACTAAAAGTTTGTTCTCTCTGAGCAATATCTCCCTATGTCACCCTACCTGTGCCCTGGCCACCACCCTTCTACTCTTTGTTTCTATAAATTTGACTTTTTTAGATACCACATATAAGTGAGATAATGCAATATCTGCCTTCCTCTGTCTGGCTTACTTCACTTAGCATAATGTTCTCCAGGTTCATTCATGTAGTTGAAAATGTCAGGATTTCCATCTTTTTTAAGGCTGAATAACATTCCATTGTATGTATATACCGCATTTTCTTTACCCATTCATCTGTCAATGGACAGTCAAGTCTGTTTCTATATTGTGGCTGTTACGGATAATGCTGCAATGACATAGGAATGCAGATATCTCTTTGGGATAGGATTCATTTCCTTTGGATGTATATCCAGAAGTGGGATTGTTCAACTATACAGTAGTTCTACTTTTAATGTTTTGAGAAATGTCCATCCTGTTTTCCATAATGGCTATACCAATTTATGTTCCCACCAATAGTGTTCAAAACATCCCTTTTCTTCACAGTCTTATCAACTGATGATGAAGTAAGATGAAGTAATAAAATGAAAAGAGTGGAAAAGATTTTAAGCAGACTAAAAATAGGTTGAGACATTATTCCAAAGTATCATAAATAACAATATAAAGACTTTGAACTTCTATAACTGAGAATGAGCTATTTCATTTGACATCTGAATATTAGCTTTGGGATTTATAATTAAAAAGTCATTGATGATTTTTACAACCATTTCAGTAAGGGTGAAAGTCAAATTGTAATAGGTTGAAGAGTATCAGAGTGAAAAAAGTGGCAGTACAGAGCTAGACTCAGGAAGGGAGGCCGAAAACCATGCAAACTGTTTGGTCCAGAATTTTTACTTCTGGGAATATATCATGAAATCTTTAAAAATTTGGTGTGCCTCTCACTCAATCTCCCCTTCAAACTCACACCAATGGAGTATACTCACAAGAATCATTACCAAATGGAAAAAAAAACTAATTTATTTATCCATGTAAGTGTATGATTAACAGTGTGGGACTGTTTGGTAAAAGCTCAACAGGAGAACACAACTTATCAGGCTGCGGTGAGGCCTCCTATGGTTACACGGAATGTGTGTTTCAGGACTTCTAAGTTTATCAGAGCACAGGTAGGGGTGGGACAGGAGGTTAGTTTGAGTAAGAAGAGCGTGAGAAAGTGAGAACCAGCAAGATTCAAAGAGAAAGATTGAGAGAGAGCACCTGGATCTCCAAAGCGGACTCTTTACTAGACAGACTGACAAAGAGGACTTGAAGAATCATCAGGCTGGCCTCTAGAACAGGGAGTCATGGAAGCACGAGTGTGCCTACTGTGCCTGAGGACGATACTGTCTAGGAAGACAGGAATTACAGGTGGGTTTGTTCTCCATTGTAATGCCAGCATGATGCCTGACACAATGAATATTCACTGAATGAATGAATTAATTTAAAAAACACAACAGCCTCAAAAAAACTACTTCAACATGTTGCACTTTGACCAAGAGATGAAATATAGTCAGGGCTGACAGTCAACGATGATGCACAGTACACTCGAAGCAACCATTTTCAGTTGTCCTTCATTATGGGACTGACAGCATCTTGTGATTGGCCGGTGCCTATATTTTAGAGGTTGGTAAATATTTTTAATGTTTCTCCTGGATAAGGGTTTAAGAAATTAAGCTTAGAGAAGGAAAAATGTCACCTTGTCCGCAGTAATATTTCATTTTACTAATCAACAGAAATTATCAAATTTGTTGCCCAATGATTTCTAATAGTAATATTTAATGTTTTTAACTCTGTTATCACCTGTTCTTTCCCAGTCTTCTAAAAGCATTATTTTTTATAACTTTGAAATATGTTTTAAATAAAGATGGATACCAAACATAAAAAATCTGAAGATATTTTCATAAATCTATTTATATTTGGAAATATTCAAGATACATGTTATTCAAGATGCATGTTATTCTAACCAGTTTATCCTTTTTCACTACATTTTGTGTTAGATTGTTCTTCAAAGAATGCTTTGATATGTTCTCCATAACTCAGAGGAGACCTAAATTCATATAATATCTTCACTTATTCAATGTTTATTATAGGCATTTTTTATGTTCTACATTACTAGGTATAGAGGATATACACCAAAAGCCAGCAATGTTATCATGAGGCCAATATGGAAGATGCTAATTAGTAATTATATTATTGATTCTATAATTGCATACTGGGAGACAGCAACCTGTCCTAAACTTCTCCCTTAAGGAAAACTGACTTTGGAAAATAATATGCGAACTGGGATATAAGGGTGAGCAAGAATGGGACATTTAGCTACACAAAGGAAAAAAATCTTAGCAAAGACCTTTCACAGAAGTAATTATGGTGCTCACAACCCTTTTCTGTATTATGTGAAAGGTGTTCCTGGAGTTAATCATTGGTAATGGCCCTGCAAGCATAGCTAAGAAGAATGACAGCAGAGCAAGGAGAGGTTGGAATGATAGGCAGGAGTTAACCCATGTTGGGTTTATAAATTATATTAAATATTACTGTCTATTTCAGAACTTTAAATTGTGAAGTTACACAGATTAAGAATGGTCATTTTAACTGTAGTGTAGAGAATAAAGTGGGAGTGGTACAGAGTAAAATCAGGGAAAGCACATAACAGTGGAGTTGCCCAGGCGAGAGAGCATGGGGGCACTGAAGGCAGAACAACCTCGTGGGATCACAAGGATAGAATCACCCATAAACTTTGTTTAATCTCACTTCCAATCTAATGTTTAATCTCTTCTGAAAATCACTACCAGGTAGCTGTGTATTTCTCTCTTGAACACCTTCCACTGTTGATCTAAAAAAAAATTATATGTAGGCTAATATAATTGAGCAATGAATTATCCAGACTGGATTCAGACTATTTGTTTTCAAATCCACTACTGTTTTCCATGACCATGGGAAAGTTGGTTAACCATCTATGCCTCAGTCTCCTTGTCAGTAAAATAATGATAATTAATAAAATAATTCTTCAGAGAATTGTTGTGAGGATAAATAATTTACATTGAGGATATAGCACATTTCTTAGCAGTAAAAGCTCAAAAATTAAATTTTTATGTTAAAAATGAAGTTGTATTTGTAAAGCTATAAAACAAACATCTGAATTGATTTAGCATTATATTATTTCAAGATCATAGGATAAAGTGATTATTTTACAGTATTGGAGCCTTTCTTTTCAGACATTAAACCAAAGTACTTTGTTCCATTAAAAGTTCTATTTTTCATATTTTTATTCTAGTGTCCTTGACATAAAATTTTGACATTAGGATACAGTGTACTTGGAGGCCTAAGAACCTGCCTTAACTCTGGATAATTAATACATTGATATATACTTAAAAGTTAATTGTAGTACTTACATTTAAAATTCTGAGTTACATACCCAAGGTAGAATGTAAAATGAACATAAATGTAGCTATGATGGAGAAATAAAGTTTATAACTTGAAGACAATAAAGATTTACGGAGATTATGAATTCTTTAAGGTTACTTAAGAATATTTCTGATCTGTAAGGTGGGCCCCACAGATAAGATGTTCCCTAATTCAACTGTTGTGGTACAAAAGATACTCACTTTTTATTGAGGTATAATACTTCTTATTACTATGATATGTTTTTTGTTAAGGGCATAAAAATTTGCATATCACTCTAGAGACAAACACTCATCTTTTCAGCAGATACAGATTTTCATAGTACTGAAATGATAAAAATGATAATCATTATTGAAAAAAGCCAACTGAATTATCCTCATTGAAAATGGACATAAACATATGTAGAAAGTTGTCACATTTAGAAAGCACAGAATATTCTGTTTTTGAAAGTTTCATGAAACTAAATTTAGGCACAATCTACCATTCTGGGTTTAGCATTGGTTCCTAATTTTACTTTTTATTACTAAAGGAAATAAATATCCTAACTATATTATCATGTCAACTTGCTACTTTGTCTTTGGAATATACATTCCTTTCCCTTTGCTAAATAAAAGACCTTTTGTGGCTTTAACTCTCTATTGGGTCTCCTAACTACATTCTTTCCTTCCAGAAGACAAGAACTAAGAAATTCCACAATCCACCACTGGTAACATCACCAAGGAGTCCAATAATGAAGCACATGAACACAAAATGACTGCGTGAATGGAGTAGGAATAACTCCTACAATGTGGAGACAGAAGGAGTAGCTAAGACTACTGGGGGAAATCAGGAAAGGTTTCTCCAAACTTAAAGCTGAAGGTTAAGAAGCAGTTTTTCTGGTGAATTGAAAATGGAGGAAGGATATTTGATATAAAATGCTTCCAAAGGTATGGCAATATGAAGAGCTCAAAGTTACATGGGGAAAAAAAAAGATAATTTGGACTGCTTGTTAGGTGCCAAATCATGAAGAGCTATACAAAGGAACTTAGCTCTTACATAAGTTAAGGGTAGACAATGGGGGAAAAAGAATTAACAAAGTAGAATGATGATCAGATTTTTTATATCCAAAAGATTGCTTTCACAGTAGCATAGAAGACAGATTGCATAAGGTTGGGACTAGAAGTAGGAAGACCAGAAGAGAGGGATGAGAATCTGAACTAATTAGTAATGATGATGAGAAGTAAAGACAGTATAAAAATATTTAGAAGAAAAAATAGACTTCAATATGAAGAATAAAGAAAAGGAAGAAACATCAGATCATTCCACGTTTTCATCTTGGGATACCAAGTGGATAATGTAGCCAAACAGTAAGAGGGAATCCAGGAGGAGGAACAGATTTGTGTGGGATGGGAAGATATGTTCATTTGAATTAAAATGAAAATATCATGTTGTGGGTATATTAAATGAGGTTGCTTTTTTATAAAAGTGGCTCCGTGGTTCTCTGAATTAGTCATTGTACATTTATTTATTCAATATTCTTGCTTAGGAATAACAATGCCAAGACAGGGTAATGGGTGGGGTGGATGGTATAGTAAGGTACATGCATGACCCCCGCCCTTCAAGAGCTTATAATTGAGTGGGATAGAGATAAATTACACAAATTACTAGTTTGTATTATAAGAGATGTCCAAGATTATTACTATGAGAATTCAGGTACCAAGGAGATTATATGTATTGGCAAGTTTCAGCAAATGTACGTAAAAGAAAAAAAAGATGTGATTTAAATTATATATAAAAGAAGGAAAAGGATTTTGATAGAAAACGTGGGAAGGGCATTCTAAACAGAGAGAAGAGAATGGCTAAGGAGAGTAAACCATCCAGAAACATTTAGTGGTTACCCAGTTTAACCGATGTGGAAATTATATTTAAAGTAGTGATAAGCAATAATGTTGGAAAACTGCAATTTGACCATGAAAGAGGGCAGGGCAGCATTAGGATTTGACTTGCCCATGGTGGGAATCTACTGACAGTTTCTGAGAAGGCAAGTGAATGACACAGCAGAGCTGTTCTTACTGTAGTGAATTTTGGAGCTGGCTTAGCAGGGAAACCATTTAAAGGCTTATCAGGGTTTACCTGGAAAAAAGGTCAGCTCATATGGGAAAAAGAAGACAATGGGAAGACCAATCTTTGGAACTTGCCTGATTGTTGGAACTGACAGAACTGAAAGAATGTTGACAACTAAGGTTTCAAACCATTATTACTGGATGTATCATAGTGACATTAACCAAAATTATGAAGATAGAAAAATTACTGTTCTAGGAGAAAATAATGAAAGGCCATGGTTGAATGCTATGAGGCATTCAAATGATGTTGTCTAGCAGTGTTGTACCAACAAGACACTTTTAGTGTCAAGGAAGAGTTTAGGCCTGGATTTATAGATTTGCAGGGTGATGAAAACTAGTGATGTATGATCTCCACTGCAAAAGTAATGATTCAGTCTTTCTGATATACTCTGAGTCACTTTTTTATAATGCTTTTCCTACTTCAAGTGACTGACTGAACTCTGTAGGTGCAGCGATATCTTTACATCCCAAATGCATAGAACATAATATCCACTCATTATTGAATGTTTGGTCAGGCTCTTTTGGTTGCAAAGAAGCTTTTAACATGCTCGAGTGATGGAGGTTAAATATAAGGCTCAGTAAGAGCGATGAGGCTTACAGAGAAATATAGGTGAAAAATTCAGAATAAAATCAGGACAGAAAAGGATTGGAATTCAAGGCAATAGAAGGGATTTGAGAAGCAAGAACTTAATAGTTCTTCCTTTAGAGACAGGCAATGAGTATGATCCCACAACTTTCTTTCCCATTCCTCCTTTTTGAGTAGTTTTCCTTTTGTTTTTACTACAAAGTGATATTATAATTCTTTTCTTTATACTTAGGCTTACTAGTAATTCTGTGTTAATATACTTCTGTTTAAACATGACCCATCATAATCCTTATTTTAATTCATGGGCTCTCTGCATCCTTTCATTTCTAGTTTGGCTGTTAGCTTTCTGATTTTCTCTGTAGAGTTTAGTATCTGCTCCAGAATATATATCAGTATTGCCCTAATTCATCCCAGTTTTTGCAGAGCTTTTCAGCTTTATTCACCATATATGTTTCCTGACAAATCTGTATATTTACTGATATGGTTTAGCTGCTCATTCCTGGTCCAGTCAGCTGAAGTCATATGGGAGGAAGGTCTCATGACAGAAAATATGACCACCTAGTGCTACCTTTTAATTACAAGCTATGAGTGTCATTGAGATGTCTAGTACAGATACAGTATTTTTCTACTAGATATCAATTGTTCATAGTGCATATATTTAATTAAAAATGACTTGACATATTATATAAATATTATCTCCCTAAAAGAAATGTAGAAACATAGGACCATAATTTTATTGAATGGTATGGAAATAAATGTACTTTACATAAAAAAGTAAAGTAAAATAAAATACTTCATCATAGACATTTGAAACATTCAAGAAACTAATATATTCAACTGTTCATTGTTAATAAACTTCTATGATCATAGTGAATTTATAAAGCTAAACAGTATGCAACTGAGGTAAGGCATGAAAAGATCAAACTATGTTTGTCAGTGTCTTTACTTTTTCATTTACATGGAGTTCATTTATGTCTTAAATCTCAAAAGCTAATAGCACACTCATAAAGACAGCCACTGTCTACTTCCAATATGTATATAAGGATACTGAAGATTAAATTCCAGTTTTTGTGTCATTAAAACATGCTTTTGCCGATTCTTTCACTTCCCTTTTCTTCATATTAGCAGTGCAATCAAAAAGGAAGAGATATGAGTGAATAAAGGAAATAAAATTTCATTTTTAAACCATTATTGTGACCACTCTGCAACAGCCCCTTTTATTCATGAAATAATCAAAGATCTTGTATTATTAATTCTACACACATTTAAGAACTGTTCTGGGTATTTTTCAGGCACTACTAATAATGAAATGAATAAACCCAATTTCCTGCCTTTCAAATGTTTATACTCTAAGTAGGGAAGATAGACTTGCAAACAAGTAAATGAAATATGGTGCTCTAAAACCTATTAGAAACTCAGCATGTAGAAAAATCTTAGTCTTCAAACTCAATGTATATGAAATATGATTTTATTTTTTCCATTATTCAACCTACTTCTATTTTGACTCCCATTCTGATGGATAACAGAAACTCAATCTCAGAATCTCAGTAAATTTAGGATCACTTCAGGAAAACTTTTGAATTCTGTTAGTTAATTTAAGGTTTCCTTGGCCAATTCAGCATCTACTCTCCCACTGATCCTTAGAATTATATCTATGGGGACCTCTCAGTGTTTAGATACAGTGGAAGAAGAGGCACTGGGGAATAAAATGGGACAATCTGATTAATGGTTGTCATCCTGTGTTCACACTGGTCTCTGTTAAAATTTTCATATTCTCATTGTTCTCTAAGTTATTGGCCCATGAAACCTTCTTCTTTTTCCTTTTTGATCTTACTTAAACCCTAATCCAGAAAATTCTAATGCATTCATGAGTTTTTTTGAGGCATATAACAAACAATTGATGTTCGTTCACTCACACCACACCAGATACAAGGAAACTCTTAAGGCTTATCAGGCACCTCTGCTCAGCCACTCTATTTATTCACCTCTTCTCTGCTAGTGTAAACTTTTAGAGCTTCATTCAGGAAACTAAGCACATGTCTTGTCTGCCTGCTCTCATGCTCCATTTCTTCAAGTATTCAGGATTTCCCTTGGAGACAGGGCTCAGAATATCTTCTCAGGGAACCACCAGTATCTCATTCTCTCTACTCCCATTCTGATTATTCCATTTCTGCCCAACTCATAGAATACTTCTTTCCCCTAAAATGGGAAAATTTTGCTTTCATAGAATCACATAGTCTTCCAAGTCAATGGCTTATTAGCAGAAAATTTACACTCTGTATCTTTCAAGGGTTAGGTTTGGGAAGCTCAAATACCTAAGATGTTATAAATCAAAGCTTCTCCTTCAGGAATGAAAACAGTTTTTTTTTTGTTTTTTTTTGTTTTTGTGTGGACTCATCCTTCCCATGGGGCAATGGATGTTCACTGTCTACTTTGAATAGAAAATAAGCTATAAAGATAAAAATAATTACTAGTAACAGAAGACACATCCATTTATAATCAAGAAAAGATCCTACCTTAGATATAATTACAGACTTCAGGAAATGCAAAGAGAGGTAGTGATTGCTACCAGAGTCGGGTTGGTGGGATGGGGGCGTGTGGGGGGAGAAGGCTAAGCAAAGGCTCCATAGTGGATGTTCTGTTAAGTTGAATTATGGAGAATGAGAAGGATTTCCACAGGATATAACTTTATATATTTATTACCTATTCAAATAAAGAAATCCATTTAAAAACATGAAAACTTATTTATCAGCTCCATTAAGGAAGGATGAGAGAGAAGAAAGAAAAGGTGAAGTAGGTAGGCGTTCAACAGGACACAGGGGGCCAAAGGGAGACTCTAGGTGTAGAAATAACATGAAAACACATAGGGATGAAAGCACTGAGGTAGAGATGGTTGCCTTTTAGTGAGCTTTTGGTAAATGGGTGGGAAACGTAGGAGGTGAGGGTTAGATAAACAGGGGTAGAATCACAGAGGGAGGATATTGGCCTTTACTTTAATCATAATATGGGCTCAATAAAACATTAAAACTTTCAAACAGCTGAGTATTATGATTAGATATGTATGCACGATGAACATTATGATGGTAATATAGAAGATGAATTGGAGAAGACCAGGAAAAAGGAAAGCAGCTAAGGGACTATTGCAATACCTAGACTAAGGAAACCCTGAACAGAAATGATGCAATGATGATGAGAGAAATCAAATATGAAAAATGTTGAGTTAAATTAGGAAGACAAAACAGCAGGTCTAGTGAATGCTGAAATCATGGGTTTGATGAAGGAGGTATGAGATGCCTTTCAAGCCTGATCTGGGTCCCTTGATGTCTTCCTTTTGCTCTTCCAGATCTACTTTCCACTTCATTCTGGCCTTGTGCCTGGAGGCTAACCTGTCTGGACCCCACCCATGCCTTCTGGTATCATACTGAGCTAGGTGAGTGGGAGGTAGGGGGAAGAGTTGAAAGAAGGAAAGGATGTGAGGGACGTCACGGTATTCTTTCAGCTCGTTTCTTGAGGGTTCACCACAGGCTGGCTCTGCCTTCTCACTGAAGGCCAGCTTCGGCAGTACCCTTCCTAAGCTCGATCCTCCAGGTTCTAGGAATTACTGTTTCCACTTTGGCCTTAGGCCTTATGTGGTGACATTTTCTGTTGTTTCTAACCTTAGTGTACTGCACTATCCTTTTTTTGTTTCCCTACATCTTATCTACACATTTCTATTTAGCCTTTTAATTATGATTTTTAGATCACCCAGCTTGACTAAATCATACTTATTCCTACCAGGACATTAAGTGATAAATTGTACCATTAAATAAGAAAGGAATAATGGGCAGAGGAGTCATTTTAGAGAAAAACATAATGGATACAATCTCTATCTTACTTTCTAGTGTGATCCAATCTCTGGAGACACCGAGTAATAAAGATCTTGCTTTCTGATGTGGTTTTTGGAACTAGTTATTTTCTAACAGACCAGCACATAGTTAAAAAACAGTGTGTAGATAAAAGATCAGCTCAAGGTTCAAAATAGAACAGATGCTGTAGACTGAATGTTTGTCTCCTGAAATTCAAATATTGAAACCAAATCCCCAATGTGTTAGTATTTGGAAATGGAGCCTCTGGGAGATGTCAGATCATCTGTATTGATTGTGCCCTTACAATCCAAGAGGGAAAACAAGATTTTGGGGAACTCCTTTGACCATTATGCCATGTAAAGACACAGCAAAGACACTGCTATCTATGACCCAGAAAGAAGATTATCACCAGACACCAGATCTGCTTTTGTCTTGATCTTGGACTTCCCAGACTACAGAACTATGAGAAATAAATTTCTGTGGTTTATAAGTAACCCAATCTATAGTGCTCTGTGCTATTGTTCTAGCAGTCCAGACAAAGAGAACAAATTTATTATAACATAATATAAAAGTTCATTGATATGGATTAAGATTCCCTATTGAAATTGAACCTTTAAGACATCACCTTTGCCAAATTTTGATGTAGTATATATAAAAGAGAATATTAAACATTATCTGAAAAGGTGATGAAAATACTCTCCCTTTTCCAATTGCATATTTGTGGGAGATCAGACTTTCTTTTTACATACTTCAGCCCAAAATAGCATATCACAACAGAGTGTATGCACAGGCAGATAGGAGAATCTAGCTGTCTTTTATTAAGGCAGACATTTAAAAAATTTGCAAAAATGTAAAACAATGACCTCCACAAATTTTTTTGTCTTGAAAAATATAATTTTTAATAAAATTATGTTATCTACATTAACATGTAATGGGCTAATGGTTATTTAAACAAAATATATTTTAGATATATATTTTTTAATTCTCTTTTTTGTTTTAATTCTTCAAATAGTAAATATCAATAGATATAACCTACATAAAAATGGTTCTTTACTTCTTGCAAAAACTATTAAAAGTGTAAAGGTATCCTGAGACAAAAATCTTAACCAATATAAATGCTTTGGACAAAAAAAAGATATAGGTGATAGATATTAATAAATTATAGTTTACCTGAGAACAGTTAAAGGTGTCTCTCTGACCTGTTTCCATAATACAAGGTCTTATAATTTTGGTTTTGCCCCAGATAACAAGAGCATAACAAAATCCGGAGGCCACTTTAATTGATAGCCATCCAAGCCTCCCACTTCCTCAGAAATGCAGACTTGAGAGGGCTTTCTGCATTTTGCTTTATTTAGCTTTATTACTTAGCAAGGTTTCACTGGAAAAATATTTATTCCAACTCTAATATCTACATTATCTCATTTTTATTTTTTCAGTGCACAACTTGCTCTATTTTAAAGTTATCATTGGCTTTCAATTTTGAACATACTGAGTTTGAAACCCTGTGTGAAATCCAAGTGGAAATATGCAGTAGGGAGCATGGTGCAGAGAAGAGAGGTTGAAACAGGCATATCTATTTGCAGGATCCCTTCAAATATAGACTAACAGAAAGCTAAACGTTTGAATGAGAATGTGTAAAGAAAGAAAAGGACAATGAATAGACTGTGGGGGAAAACCCACATTTAAGGGAAACACAGATAAAAATGCACCTGTAAAAAAAGACTGGGAGAGATAGCTGAACGTTTATGAGAAAAGCCAACAGAGCTATGACTTGGGAGTAAGGGAATGTTTTTGCACAGTAGGATCCATTAAATAAGGACTAAAGAGTGGCCCATCCAAAGGTTATTAATGACATAACGAATAACAGTTTTGGTGGGGTTGAAAAGGGAAAACCCAGAAGACAAGAAGTTCCGGAGAAAATGGAAGGTAACAAATTAGAAACAATCAGCTTGGCCAACTATTTCCAACTTTGAAGTTAAGGACACAGGTCCACAATTCCACCTTCACACTTCTAGATGTGTTTATAAATGGGTATTGTTGTTAAGTTTTGGTTTTACTCTCGAAAAAAAGAATGAAACAAACACAACTGATGAGCTGCAGAGACAGTGTATCAGCCTGTCAGGGCTACTATAATGGAACACCACAGCCTGGGTGGCTTAAACAACAGAAATTTATTTTCTCACACTCGGGAGGCTGGAAGTCCAAGATGAAGCTGCTGGCAGGGTTAGTTCCTGGTGAGGCCTCTCTCCTTGGTTTTCAGATGGCTGCCTTCTCTCTGTGTCCTCACATGGCCTTTCTCCTGTTCATATACATCCTTGGTGTTCTTTCTCTTCACTGAGGATACTAGTCCTGTTGGATGAAGGCCTAGCCCTTATAACCTCACTTCAAGGT
Organism: Manis javanica; assembly: GCF_040802235.1. NCBI lineage: Eukaryota > Metazoa > Chordata > Mammalia > Pholidota > Manidae > Manis > Manis javanica. Next base: position 67,990,173 of record NC_133160.1, read on the forward strand.
CCATCACTTAATTACTTCCTTCAAGGACCATCTCCAAATAGAGCCACACTGGCAATGAAGACTTCAACAGGAATTGGGCAGGTGGGGGTGGACACAACTCAGTCTGTAAAAGGTACAACAGAGGGCATCTAATATGAAGTGAGGGGTCAGGGGTCAGGGATCTGATTTCTAAAAGGTGAAAACAAAATGAGAGATAAAATTGCAGGTTAGGTAAGAGTTATAAGGTCAGGAGGAATGAGAGAGCAAACGGCATGTCCAGGGAACTGAAGGTGGCATGTATTGAATGCACATGACTGGGACAGAGGATGTAAGTGGGGTGATCATGAAAGAGAGAGGCAGAAGTCAGATCTCCCTAAAACATGTGGAAACTGCTCTTATATCAGTGGTAGCTAAAGCAGCAGTGGTTACAGAGGTAATTAGCAATAAATATATTGCTTTGCACTTATTTAATAATGTTTTCTAAGGCACTTATGAAAAAAAATCCTATAATGAAATATGACTCCAGTAACTTAACTGATTTGTCGAAGTGTAGAATCAGAAACCTGATATCTGGATTTCTACTTTATTCTTCTGATAGGCTTTGCTCTCAAGAGTTTTACCCCAGTGGCCAATAAAATAGAGTACTTTTTACTATATGTCATTTTATTTCATCAGTACTCTCAGATAACATTCAGTACTGGTCATGTAAAGAGGGCATATCTGTCAGCATGGACACTTATAAAACCAAAAGTGTTTCCAGATGAAACACTGGCTTGTGCTCCTGACTTCAACTGAGAGGGTAGATACTGCACATATCATTGAGGGTTTGAATGCTTTTCACTGCTTATAATTAAAATGAGCTCCATACACTCAAATACCAGGACACAATCAGAAATCAAAGAGAAGTCAGAGAAATTCAAAGCATAAGGAGGATTCAATGTGCCATTGCTGACACTGAAGAAGGAGGAGGGCATGTGCAAAGGAATGTGGGCAGACTTTGGGAGATGACCCCAGCTAGCAGCCAGCAAGGAAATAGGGGCCTGCAAGGAATGAATTCAGCCAACAATCTGCTCAAGTTTAAGAGCAGATTTTTCCTGAGAGCCTCATCACAAGAGTCCAGCCTTGCTGACATCCTGATTTGCCTTTGTGAGATTCTAAGAAGCCAGACAAGCCGTACTTAACTTATAACCTAGAGAGATTTGGACCACAATAAATTTGTGTTGTTTTATTACTTTTGTGGTTATTTCTTACGTGGCAATAGAAAGCTAATACAGTTATAAACATTCTTGACCCAAAATGGGGAAAATGGAATCAGTTTTAAATCTAGATGGGAACCTTAAGTTTCAAGGCCTAGGAATATCCTCTGTGACTTCCATCTCTGCCTTCTAGGATCTAACTCTAGATCATCCTTCATTTTTCATGAAATAGATCCTATTTGTAGCTGAGCAGTTTTATCAGCCCCTGCTTCCTGCCAGGAGAATTTGAGGATGCTGAGCATCTCCTTTTATTTCATATTCTTTCTACCCTTTTCAGGCCCACCCGGCAGTGCTCCTGAAGATAAAATATTCCCAAGTACCTTGTGATTCTATGTGCATTTGGGGGGAATTCATTCAATTAGACAAAAGACTCATCCTCAGATTTTTTCTGAGATAGTTCCTTTTTTGACTTTTGGCTTTAGCTGAGATGGCTGAGGGACATTGCCAGTAAGCTTCTTTCAGGCCTACCAGTTTGATTGAGGTCTATGAGGCATACCTTTCATCTCTGACCTTTTGATCTTTCCAGGGTGCAGTAAAAGGTTGTACAGCCACACCCACAACTTTCAGTTGTGCCACACTTTCAGGAGGAATCTCTTAATTTTAGCATCTTTAGTCATCTCCCTAGGCTGAGAATTTCCCAAGTCGACGCGTCCTGGGTCCTTTCCATTTAACAGGTCTTTCTTCTGTTTCTTCCCTTCTTCTCACATTTTGATAAAGTCCAAAAGAAGAAACTTGGGCCTCACCTTCAACACTTCAGTTTGAAATCTCCTCAACTAGATATCAGGGCTTATTATTAATAAGTTCTGCCTTCTATATAAATGCAGCAAACAGTTTTCCTAAAGTTCCCACTACCACCTACCAAAGATTTCCCTTTCTCCAGGTTCCAGTTTCTGCTTTTCTCACTTCCTTCTGAGTCTGCAGCAGTAGCAGTTTTGTGTCCATATTTCTAATAACAGGCTTTTCAAAGCAATCTAGGTTTTTTCTACTACACTCCTCAAAATTCTAACAGCCTCAGCTCACTGCCTAATTCCAAAAATGCTTTACACATTTTTGGGTATTTGTTATGGTGGCACCCTTGGTACCAAAATCCATAATCATTTTCTATTGCTACAAAATAAATTATGACAAATTTAGGTGCTTAAAGCAACATCCACTTAGAATCTCCCAGTTTCTATACTGGCAGAAGGAAGTCCAGGCAGGCCTGAATGGCTTCAAGGTATTCAAGGCTGAAATTAAGGCGTCTACTGGCTGTGTTTTCATCTGGTGAAATTCAGGTCCTCTTCAAGGCTCATTCATGTTGTTAGCCAAATTTATAAACTTATAAATTCCTTGGCATAGCAATAGATTCCTACATGGCAACAGAAAGCTATGATAAAACAACACAAGTTTATTGTGTGCCAAATCTTTGGGTTATAAGTTTCTTGCAGTTGTAGGACTAAGATCTCCATTTCTCTGTTGGCAGTTGGACATGGGTCACTGTCCTTGCAGACCCTCTCCAATACTTGTGCATGGCCCTCTCCATCTTCAAAGCCTTCAATAATGCATCAAATCCTTCTTGTGCGTCCAAAATATTTGTACTCCAAATAATGAATTCTACCCCAAAATCACCATTTTTGATTTGGCTTCATCCTGTTGTGAGGCATGAACTGTAGATTTTCCATTTCTGTTTAGTGTATAATATGTGGACTTTGGTTCTGACATAGCCTCCCACAATGAGCTTTCAATAATCATTTCTGCCTTGGTCTGAGAGTATACCTTGATTAACATATTTTGCTTTCTGTAGCCTCCAGCTTTTGTTATCAAATGGCAGCATTTTGTTCCTTTTGAATTTCAGGAAACTTGTGAGGGTTTCCTTTGTGCAACCTGTGTACCTATCTGAGAGTCTTGCTTTTATCTTATCAATTATAGATTATAGACTGAAATGCTAGGCACTTACTTATGTGACATATTTAAGTTCTGGGAGCAAATAATGAATGTCTATAAACAAACACAAGCAATAAAATAAAATGTTCTTCATTCGTTTTAATTGGCATTTAGCCAAATTAAACTATCATTTATTATAATACTTGTTCACATTAGGGAGATTATGTTAAAATAAGAAATATATCTTGAGAAGATCTTACTGATGTCAGTTTTAAGTGTGAAAGTGTTTTTGATGAATGTTTGTGTTGATGTATATTTCAACACACACTAGTTAATTTTTCAATAATTAACTATAACTGTTAGCGGGTGGTAGATTGTGGAATTCCTCAGTTCTTGTCTTCCTGAAGGAAAGAATTCAGTTAAGAGATCTGACAGAGAGTTAAAGCTGCAAAAGATTTTTTTTATTTAGCACAGGGAAAGGAATGTACGCTCCATAGATAGAGGAGTAGGTTGACCCTGAGGATGGGTAGCAGCCACAGGATTTTACATTGTGTCTTTTTATTTGGTTTCCTCCCTCTCGTTTTGTCATTCTCACACTATCATTTGGCTCTGCCTTGACTCCTCCCCTTCAGCCTTTTTTCTCAAGTTTGTGTGATCATTTTCCCATGAGCACCTAAGCAAAACCCACAGTGAGGCCAAAAATACAATGCGAATGACACTATACTCACATTATAATGGCCTCAGGATTCTCAGCAGACAAGGTTTTCCTTAAGTGCGCGTGCTCCAAAACGGGGGAACTCCCAGCGACCCATCTCTTTTGCTTATCGGTGTGTGTTGCATTCCAAAAGGGTCTGGCCTAAGAGAGACAGGGTGATGTCTGGGCAGAGACTGATAGTCTGCCACTCTCCTTTCGCCCTTCCTGCTCAACTCTATTGCCTGCTCTAACAAAACTAAGCAAAAACTTATACTAAGCAAAATTCTACTTCACTTTACTGTTTGAAGGAAGTTCCTTCAATCACCAATGGCTGAAGAAGATAAAAATCAGTTGATTTTAACCTCCATAAAATAATTTAATTGGAGTTAGAGTGACAAGTTGATTAAAATCATAATTTTTTTATAGAACTAAAAGAGTACATTGTCTTTTGTTATACATTAATTTATAAGTAATATTTCATTTAAAGTCAAACTATCAGTCTCTGTTCAACTATGATATTCAAGTTTCCTGAGCCTTAACTCTTGAAAGTCCTGTTATGTTGAGTGAAAATATTTTTGCTATCCAGAGCCCAACACTAAGAAAAATGTCAGTGCAGATGGACATGGATTTTCTATCCTTTTGACTATATTTCCATTTATTCATGTTAAATGGCTTATTGAATCTAGGGGAAGCTATCTAAATCAGAGTTTCTTAACCTGGAGTCTTGTGACATAGAAGAGAATTATTCTTTTCAAGCTAACACAGACTTTGTGCATGGTTGCATTTTTTTTTTTTCTGGTGGAGAGTTTCAATAATTGTCAAATTCTCAATGTTTTCTATTTGTGGTACTAAAAAAACATAACCATGGTATTTTGCACCACCTCATCCAAAGGTGAAATCAAGTCCCCCTCACCCCTGTAATCTGGACTGCCTTATGACTTCTTGGACCTATGAAATGTTGCAGAAGTGACACCAGCTTTCTGTGAAGAAGCCATGGGGAGAAGGCCAAGCTCCCTCATTCTCTGCGGTCAGCTCATCTGGTGACCATTCATGGACGTGAAGCTTGCTGAATACAACTACACCAGGGAGCCCAGGTGAGCCCTGCAGAGTAACCCACCCAGCCAATCTGCAGAATCGTGAGAAATAATAAATCAGTGTTGTTTTAAGACACCAAGCTTTAGGCTATGGTATGTGATATAGCAATAGATAGCTGATAAACCAAAAATCTAATAATGCACCACACATGGCTGATTTAGAGGTTTGACAAAATGTTAAAAAAGAGACTCTTTATCAATATTTTAATAATAGTTTTCTTCCAATTAACCAAAAGGAGGTAATACTGATTTTTAGAAAGGTGTATTATTTTTCAGTATTTTTAAAAATACTGTAATTCTTAAAAATATTTTTAGTCAATTTTTATTAAATAAAAATTATATATAGATTTTGTTTTCCTCAAAGAATTCAAACTTTCTAGGATCACTTTGTCAATCCATGAGCTCATCGTCCTAAATCTATACTCAGTTTCTCTGCGTTTGGCAGTCATTTGTACAGATATGTTTGCTCTGCCCTATTAATATCTGATTTCTCCTTTTTCTTGATATATTCTTCCTTGGCTTGGAGAAGTAAGAAACTTTTTGGGGGTAAAATGGATTTATGCCAGTGTAGAAAATAGAGCCCAAATCTGGGAAATCTTGTTGAAGACTTCGAAGCAAAAGAATACCTGCCTTAGCAGATTGCAAGCCAGGATGCAGCCAGTACATATTGACTGGTAGTCAATCCCTTTCTTTAGCTGCCTGGTAAGCTTATCTTGTTATTTTTATTCATTCCAAATTTTTGTAATATTGTCAGTGAAATTTCTTGGCTTCTTTATGCAAGTATATGGAATCTCCAATTTGAACTTTTAAAAGCTCTTATGAGAGAGGATTCTCTCTTTGAGAAATTGATCATTTTATGTTCATTGTGTCTTGATGCAAATATCTTGATGTCTATATCATCTGTTCTATGCCTTGTTTGCCCTATTTTCAGTCTGAAAATTGCATGTAATGTGAATTTAAATGTGGTTTTTACATAAATAGAAGGTAATCTCGATTCAGTGTCCCTTGTGATTTAAAGATAAGTGGTGTTGTTTACATTAAAATAAATTTTAAGAAATCCTTCAGTTATCAACTTACAACCCATTTTTCTATTAGATTTTCATTGTCATGTCTGTATTGATTTATTATTAATGTAACAGAAATATTCCAATTTTAAGACAAATTTCCTCCCTGGAGTTCAGAATGTTAAACAAAACAGAACTACTTGGTGAATATTAAGTTGAAGACATATATTCTGATACTATTAAAATGAAAGAAATAATTAACTCTCATGTAGGCTTATCCCTCAGGATTTAAAAAGAATCTTGATATTTTCTTCGAAATTTCTAGTCCTTCTATCAATTATCTTAGTATGAAACCCTTCCTAGGTTTCTTGAAGTTCTTCCTCAGTACACATTGCATGAAGAGCCATTTCAATAAAGATATGCATACCCCAAAATAATGAGTTTCCTTGGCTTTCTGATATTCTTTCTTTGACAGTTTCCAGCTCTGGTCTGCCCTCCTTGTCTGTTTTCTTCCTGCTCCTGGAATGCTAAGCCTTCCCAGAAAAAGTCACAAAATTATGCAGATACTGCTGTTTTCCTAATGAACTTCTCTACTTCTTATTACCAATAGAACCCTGAGTTTTTTCAAGAGAGCAATGTGTCTAGCTAATACAATCCATTTCCCAGCTTACCTTGCATAATTCTGGTAAATTAGGTGTGTGCTGACAATTACTGGAAAAATTTTACTTTTCTGATACAGGTGCCATCCATCCCTTATTTATTTTCTACTTCTTCCTCCTCTTCTTCCTGTCACCAACATACAAGAAGGCTATGAGATGTGGACATGAGCAGCTGAAGGTAGAATGCCATCTTGGAACCAAATAGGGTGACCAATTGTCCCAGTTTACCAGAGACTAAGGAGGTTTCTTGGATGTGTGACTTTCAGTTTTAAAACTGGGACAAGTTGGTCATTGTAGCATGAGGTGACAGGGAAAATGAAAGGTGTGTGCATAGGATGGAGAAGAGAGAGCTGGAGGGGGGATTCCTGATGGCACTTTAGAGCTCCTGCAGAAGTCATGCCACCCAGGCTTTTTATTACGCAAAAGAATAAGCTCTTATGTATCAAACCATCAGATGGGGTTTTTCTTACAGGACCTCAAACATGATCTCTAACTGTACTCACTGCCTTGAGGCACTCTAGTGTGTGTGAAGTCCTTTGCAGTTCATTTGAATAGTGTCCCCTGCATTTGTGCCCAGCACAGTCTATGCAGCTCTGTGGTGACCTGACCAAAACTGTACTTTCTATGGCCATGAATCCCTTAATGTGCCAGTGATGACTCCACCTTACAGACAATGCTCTTGCTCAGATATCTGCCCTCTCAAAATATCTCCAAACCATGTTCTCTCTCTTTTTTCTGGTAGGCCTCTTAGAAAAAGGATTCTCTCTCTTTTTCAAAGTGTGTCTCTCAAAGTATGAAGCTGATCACTTCCCTTCCCACCTTCCCTGGACCCTTAGTCCATCTGATTTGGTTGAAAACTGTTTCGTTTTATCTTTCTGATGGTAACAATAAATTTGATGGAATTCTCACATAAAGATATGACCCTTGGGTAAACAAGTTTACCTCCGTGTTCAATATTCTAGTTCAAAAATGAATTTTAGCTAAGTCATTAATGAGCCTGATCACCGGCATCATTCAAAATTTCAATTACTTCTCTTATAAGTTTCTCAATAATGTGTGTGTTCTTAGCAAACATGGAAGCCTCTATGAAAAAAGAAACAGAAATTAAACAAAAGCTTTTATTTAAGGTTAATGTTAAGTGAAAAATAGAAAAGAGTTTTTTCTTTTTAAATTTTGCAGCAGTTAGAAACTTTCAGAACTTAATAGTATTGAGACAATGTGCTTCTGATTTAGATTCTCCCCTGCCCTTCCAACACACCATCCTAGTTATATGTAAAACTTTGGAAGTAAACTGAGAGGGCAGCTTCTGATTCTCATTTATTATGAAGCAGTATGATAGAAGCAGATGTTATGACATGTATGGAAATATATGGCTGCTCAGTAAGCTAGAATCAGAGATGTCCTTATTGAATAAAGGTTTCTAACATGATAAGACATACACAGTGGAAAGAAAAGATACTTGGAAATAAATTATTATTCAGTCTATATGATCTTAAAAGGTTCACTTTTGTTTCTATTTCTCAAGTGGATAATGTATATACACATAGAGAACTAAGATGATATAAATAGACGCATGTTGTTTCAGTTCTGCAAGAGCTATTTCAATTGCCAAGAGACTAAATAAAGAGATGGATAGAAGAAATTATATGTAGTATTTGTGGAACACTAAGAAATTTGTTATTTCTATCATGTAGTGTTTTAGTTATCTATTACTATACAACAAACTACTCCACAACTTAGAAACTTAAAATAGCAATCAGTTTGACATCTCTTATGGTTCTGTGGGCCTGCTGGGTTCAGATAGACAATTCTACTATGTTCACTTGGGACTATTTATGAGACTACAGTTAATGGTGGCTGGGGTGAAGTAATCAGAAGGCTCAATGTGTTGCCAATGGGTTTCAGCCCTGGGCAAGTTCACTATGGAGTCAGTGTGACCAAAGAAATGACAGTAGGACATTCTTGGGGTGAAAGGATTATACTAAACTTTATTTCCATGGTGGCAGGTCAGTCACTAAAATCTCATCCATTCAGAGAGTCTGCCAGTCTCTGCCCCTGGGCCTCTCTGCCTGTGCAGCCGTCTCAGTCTCTGTCCTTGACACTGCCACCACTCCAGCCTCTGCTCTGCTCTTCTACAGCCTTGTCACCCAGAGCACTGGGCAGGGCTCTTTATACAGAGTCAATAATGACATATTGCCCACATGTGTGCAGTGACTAGCCAACGAGGACCAGGTGAGAATCCTGACCACAGGAACCTTATCCACACCCAACTAATCTGAAGAAATGGCTGGGCCTCTTCACCTTTCCATATGAGTTCAGGTCTCTCACATGATCTCCTTGTATGGCCTCACCACACGGTGTCTTCAAATGTGCATTCAAGGTCACAACACAGAAGCTGCCAGTCCTCTTCTGGTCTAAATCTAGGTTAAGAGTGGGTATATCATCTCTTCTGCCTCATCCTACTGGCTAATGCAAGTCACAGGCCAGACAAGATACAAAGTGAGGCAACTGCTTAAAGGCATAAATTCCAGTAAGCCTCGTTGGCTGGGGGCATCTCTGTGGAGTCTAGCTAGGACAGGTAGCATTCATAATTGGAAAGAAGACATGAAAAAAGACATTGCTTCCTTTTTCAAGAGTGTGGGAATCCAAACATGTGCTTTTTAGAAAATAATTTGGGGTAGTATTTTCAGTATGTTTTTAGTGCAGTGATCATCTCTGAAAAGGTGCTGTCTCTCACAGTTAAAAGACGTGGCACAGAGTACTCCTCAACTAATTCAGTTTTAGACTTGGGATTTTAGTTGCATTTTTCCATTTTCAGAAATAGAGGGGGCTTTAATCAAAATTAAATGAAAATAAAAGGATTGACCTAAAGGCATAGTCACATATTAGGCAAACTGAAGAGTGCTAATAAGAACTATTGGCACCTGGATAAAACTATTAAGGAAATTATGAATTATCTCATGGAGGTCATTTAATATCTAGCCTAACAGAAACAAACAAATGAAACAAACTTTCGGAGATGTTAATCACTTTGCCATCAGCCTCTTGGCACTGCTATGTTGTATGTCTGTTCCTGCCTCCGCCGTCACTACGGTGCAATAACATAAATGAGTTAGTTTCCTGGCAACGTGTGTGGGATGGGAAGCGTGGGATTTGCAGGAGCCTTTGTGACCTTAAGAAAATGTCTTCTAAGATGAGTTACTCCCACGGACTCTTCATTCAGTTTATTTTTATGCTTCCCAGTATATAATATTAATCTTCCAAATTAATACAACCTATCTTGCCATAGGTTGCCAATGTCAAGTCATACTGGCCTAGTGAGTAACAGTGACTTGGATAGAAGAAAAAATAAGGTATGGTTCTAGAAGGGCAAAGAGACTGAGGGCAATAGATAAAGTAGTATCTCTCATTTACCTTGGAACCTATCAAGTTAATAAATTATGCACAGCAAATCAAGAGATGAATATAGCTAATACTTCACTGAAATCTGTTCAAAGAATGCATAGTGAGCATAATAAAATTAGATAAGACCACCTTGATAAATGACTTTAGCATTATTTTCAAATTACTATAATTATATGTAATTATTGCTATTTTTACACATAACTTAGGAATTAGGAATGTAATTTACTACTAAGTCAGTTTCAGCTGTTCTCAGAATTCAAAATGTGGCTCAGAGAATACTTCACTAATGACCCTTATCAGGATGAGAGATTTGATAAAAGGATGATGGTGACTTTGTGATTGGGCCTGGGCACTGAAACTATATGTATGTATAAAGAATAAAAGGTAGATAAAAACAGTTATGAGAACCGAATAGAGAGACATATTTTAAAGGATCCTAATTTGCTTCTTTAAATTTCTTGCTACATTTGAGAGGTGGATAAAGATATGAATTTCAGATTCATACTTACCTTGTGTATTGTAGGTGTAATTTTAAGGTCTATTGAGAGTTTTTGTTCTTTCTAGGAGCCTGTAGGATAAGGTAGATCATTGTAACCAGCCACTCAGTAACCACAGCTAGTGAGTCTTTATTTCCCTTGGCTGGTAATTCTGCAAAATAAATCTTAGTTTAGAGTTTGTTTAATTCTTTGAAGGAAAGGCTTATATCTTACACATTTTATAAGCAAAACTATTTTTAGCCTCATTTTCAAGAACAGAAACACACACAGCTGGCAACAGTGCTTTTAAAATGTACGGCTTAAAAAAATTGTAAGGCTTAAATAAGCATTCTTTTGAAAGGGTATTTAAGAGGGCATCCACAGCTGGATGTTCTTGGCACTATGCTTGCTCTGTCAATCAAAGACTTTTCTACGGTTTAGGGCCACATCAAGTCCAATGAACATAACTAACATAACTTGAGCATGTTGCTGTAAACAGAGCACTGTTGTTAACAGCCGTATTTGAAATAACTAGAATGGGTTTGGTAGACCGTATTTATTTCCAACTTCTGCCACAGTTCTTGTTCAGTAGTGACTTAGCAGTGAACAGAGGTCTTTAAATTTGTGGGAAAATCTGCAAGACTGCCAGTAGTAACTCTTTTCTGGACTTTTTCCAGATGCAAAGTAATTAACCCCTTCCTCTCAAGGATAGTGTGCAGGCTACTAGCTGAATAAACAGAATACAGTTTGATAGGAGAAGCTAGATACAGCCAACTCCTGGTATCCATAACAGAAAAACTTTCAAGCTTGTTGAACCTACTAAGAACTCGGGAAACTAGTCAGGTGTGCCCTGGCCTGCTGTGTTGCCTTAGACATGCATGAACTCACCAGGCTGCCACTTCAGAGAATCAGGAGCAAATGTAGAAAATTAAAGGTGAGGTGCATCTGAAATATGTGAAATAGAGACTGAGTCACCCTGTAGTAGAGCATAGAGGGAGTAGGCTGAATGCTTTTGTACAGTGAACAGAGTCCTCTAAATTCGTGACATAATCTGAAAGTTTGCCAGCTATAACTATTTAAAGGAATTACTTTGTAACTAAACCTGAATGACCTGCACCAGTTAAACCAAAAGACTAAAATGAGTCCTCTGAATTTTCATAGCATTTCATTGAAAATCATCCTAACTGTAAAATCAAAGTTTTTTACTTTTGCAGCTTTTAGGTATATTAATTATTGAAAACAAATGTTGCAAATAGTAAGATACTGAAATTTACCTCTGCCGATCAAGGAAGGAACTGGATATACTCATGATGACAGCACAGTTATTGTAAAAGACCCAGTTTTCAAATATGTACTTGTACTTTGGAATACCTCAACATATGGCAAGAATATTCAATTGAATTGCTGTTTTGGGTTGTATAAAATCATATTTTGTATCCAAATGGATTAAAAATGAGAAGACCTATAATTTTGCATTATCTAAATTTGATTTGAACTATCAAAATAAACATAAAGGAAATTATATAATAAACTTTGCCTTGTGAAAATATTTGTTGAAGGATGTTACTCAGAGTGAGGTTAAAAAAAGGACACAATTATGCAAAGATTGGGGCTGAAAAATGTGTGTATTTCAGTATAAAGAAATTAAAATTGAGGCTATATTTTGTTTATCAGAGTTTGCTTTCAACTTACCAGTATGTTGGCACTTCTGGAAAAAATTTTCAATTAAAAATACCATGGTCTACAGAGAACCATTAGTTGAAGGTGTCAGTAATTTCAAATGTATGCAAATGTGAGGAAGATTTCAGGCAATCTTTATGAACAAATTGAAAAAAAGGAAAACCATGTTTAAGAAATGTGTTATTTGGAAAAATACCAGTATGTAATGTTGAAGAAAATATGCTAAAAAACTGATTAAAGTTTGTGAATATGTACCAAGAGTAAGTACATTGCTTATGCCAGTTTTAGAGTACACATAATTGATAAAAAGAAGTTTTGTAAAATTTGTTATCTAAATATACACTTATGTGTTAATATATATGTTATTATTGTTTTGGGGGAACTGATGCTTGAAAAAAGTATTCAATATTGCTACCAAATATAACAAAGTTTTCAGTCAATAAATATGTGCATCTAAGAATTACATAATTTTAATTATTTTTCTCTCTTTCTTGTTCTCAAAAAATGTACTGGTTTGGTCCATAAATAGGCCCACTAAGTGATAATATATGTGTGTGTGTGTGTGTGTGTGTGTGTGTATAGATGTATATGTATATATATTTACTATATAGTAATTTTTTTTTTCAACAGCAGAGATTTTAGACTTTTGGTGAGAGAGACTTAAAAGCAGCAGTCTGGTCATCTGGAAGTGGAAAGGACTTAAAAAATATAATTTCTTCATGTTAAACATTGGGAGATAGACATTCTGAAAAGAAAGGATGGCTAAAACAATCCCAAATTTCCTTTTGCCCTGTGATAGCCTACCAGACCTGAAGAAATTATGCTCATCGATCTTTATAACCTGCCACTATGCTCAGCATAATGCCATGTGCATAGAAGTTTCTAAGTAAATGATTGTGCAATGAAAGCAAAGAAGTGCTTTTGTGCAAGGAACCTTGCTTAATGTCGAGAACGCAAGATTGTTTAGGGCACAGTGTCTGCTCTTCAGAAGTTTTTCTATGAGGGAAAATAAAAAGCCAAAAATGAAATGTGAAATAAACTTTAAAGCAAAAATAAATAAATAAATATTCTAAATTAGTCTGAAAATTACAGCTTCATTATCACTGATGTTATTTCAAACAGCAGTGACTGTTAGTTATACAAGAAAAAATACTCCCCCTAAACCAAAAGTTTCTGTTTCTCTCTCTACTGGACACAAATTTTAATTATTATATTAGCAAATAATTTAATGGAAATGATAATATGATGTACATATTTATTTAAAATTTTTCTTTAAACATTATTTTACAACCATGAAACTGAAGGAATCAATGACTGTAAAGCTGCGTTGCAAAAAAGCTAAGTGGCAATTATATTGCTTAAACAAATGTAAATCAAAATTGTAGTGTTTCAAAAATCAATTTTCATTCCTAATTCTGTAGAATTTTGCTCGTGTTTTAGAAATTCTCAGAATTCACAGTAAATGAATTAAATGTCAAGATCAACAAGCCTCAAACGCCATGGATAGGCTGGGAATAAACAGAACGGAAGTGTGGGCACAAGCACAAATTATTTGGTTATTCATTTTTTAGTAAGGGGGTTAGCTATACTTTGAAATTTCTAAAACCAGGTGGGAGACTGGCTTAATATTTGGGAAATAAACACATTCAAATGAATGGAGCACGGGAGATGGAGAGCTCATGATTTTGGCATAAATAATAAAATAATATAGTACATTTTTTACTCTATCAGTTGACAGTACATTTACTTTCCCAGTAGAAATTTGTAATCTAAAGAATCCAGGTCCATGTGAGTGCAAACAACTGGGCTCTCCAGTTCAATAGTAACTGCCCATGGTCAGGCCCACTAGGGTAGTTCATCTGATTCTACCTTCTGATCTCGACCATGGACATCTTTCCCAACAGTGGCCTCTAAGGGTCATCAATCTGTCCAGAAGAGCAAGTGTCTGAGACCCAATCATGACTTCTTTGAAACTCCATCCGGTGGAGGCCAACTCTGCTTCATGAGGCGGGTGGGGAACGTTGCTCTACACTTTTTTTTCCCCCCTACTATTTTTATTTTTATAACATTCTGCCCAGACCTTTTCATGCTTCTTTCAGTGACAGGCTGAGAAAGTAAAAGCATCACCGGAATTCTACGGCTTGAGAGGGGACCCAGATGATCCTGTAGAATGGTCTCAAGTGGCCTTTGGGGCAAGAGGGTTAAAGGAGGGGCAAGGGGCAACTCTTCCAGCTCAACTGCCACTCCTAGGAGCGAGCGGATACTGCCCCAAAAGCCAGCGAGTCACTCCGGCCAGGAAGACAAAGAAAGGCTCAGGGCCGAGTGGTGACGGGGTGGGTGGGGGCAGCGACTCGCGTGAGCTCAGGGACGTGAGAACGCAGCCCCCGCCCCCTTCTCCGCCCCGATCCCCTAGAAAGGCGGGGCCCAAAGCCAACCCCAGAGGGTCTCCCCGCCGCTTGGGCAGCGGGTCGCAGGCGGCCACACACGCCCAGGCACCGGCGGGGACGGAGGGCGTGGGGGCGGAGCCTGCGTGCGAAGAAAGGCCAAGCGACTGGCTGGGGGCGCGGCTTGGCCCGGCGGGTGAGGCTGCGGAGTGGGCGGGGCGGAGCCGGCCGGGTCCGGGCTGCCCGAGACAGTCACTGCCCTGACGGCGGCGGCGGCAGCGGCGGCTGCCCGGTGGGGGCTGGGAGGAGCACGACCGAGGCTGCCGGAGCAACTGGAGCAGGCAGTTGCCGGGGGCCAGCAGGAGGGTTTGGAGCTGGGAGCATGCCCCAGGCCGGGCGGTGGAGGCGGCTGCAGCTGGACTCCGGGTATCGCTGGCGGCGGCGGCTTTTCGGCGAAACAAGTGTCTGAGGCTACGGGTCCGCAGAAGCGGCGGCAGGGGCTGAGGTAACCGAGGGGTGGCGGCGGCGGCGGCGGCGGCGGCGGCTGTGGAAACGAGGCCCCTCCCTCAGGTCGGAAGCTTGGGGATTGCGGCCAGGGCTCAGCCCCGACCCACCTCCTCACCATTCCAGTCTCGTCCCCAGACCCGACTTCTTCCCTCGCTCCGCCGCGGGCCGCGCCGGGGCAGGGAGCCGGACGCCGACCGGGAGGCGACCCCTCCTCAGGGATTGGCAAGGGCACCCCTCCCCCTTCAAAAGACACACCCCAGTCTCGGGGCGGAGCGGGCTGTCGAGGCGTTCCCAGACTTCTGGAAAGGAAAACCTCAGTGTGGTGGCGGCCTCTCTGCCCGTGGCCTCTCCGAGGTGGCCCCCCTGTGGCTCCTTGGAGCTGCTCAAATCGAAGGTGGTTCCTGCCGCCGGGAATCCCGGAGTCCCTTTTGTCTGTCAGCTGAAATTGGAGGCCGGAACTGTAGGCAAACACCCACCAGCCCTGAAGCACTCTGCTCCATCCCTTCTCCGCCTCGGAAGGAGCTCCCCCAGCAGCCTTTCTTCAGCCACAGTAGTAGATGCCATCCCTCAGCCCCGTCCGGAACCTTCCTCTTTTTGACTCAGAGAAAGGAAAGCCTCACGTTGTTTTTGTGTATGGATTTACTATTTGTGTAAAATCACCCCGCTGCTCCCCTTCTTTTTTCTTTTAACCCATTACTATCCAGCCGCAACCTTGGTACTCATTCCCTAGATTTTGCAAACTACCGACAAAGAAGTGTGGCTGGTTGATTAAAGAAGAGTCCTTGACTGGCTTAACTATTTTAAGTTAATAGAGCTTCCTTAACTGGCGCTGTTCTACCAAGCTAGTCCGAAAGACCTTTTTGGCTAGAGTTAAGGATGTTACTACATGTTCATAAAGCCTTTTTTTCTCCCTTCCACAGTAAGATTTAAAAATCTAGGGTAACTTGGTTAAAATGTAGCTGTTTGGGAAGTATAATTATAGAGGAAGGAAAATAAGGAAAGGAAAATGTAATTTTGATTCTGGGATAATTGTCCAACCATTTGAAAGTGCCAAAGATGAAATATATGGATTTTTGAGATTAAACTGGCAAATTGTATCCTTTGGTAAGTAAGCTTTTAACATGATATTTTGCACTAAGATATTTTTGTTTGTTTTATTTTAGTCACTTGTGGAAATTGTTGATTGCCCAGACATCTTAATAAGAGAAAATTATGAACAGGTTCATTCAGAATCTTCTATCTTGAAAAGTGCATTTTATGAATGCTTTGAATTCAGAAGGTGTTAACACTGAGTGGACTCACTTCCGCCACATGAAAGACCGTAATCTGAAACATTTCCCTCCCTGGCAGTTGCCCAGATGCCAGAAACTGACATGGTCTAGTGCTTTGAGTACTATCCTTCAACAAGAGATACAGAGCTACCTACCTACTGTGTACATGTAATCTCTGATGACATTTACTGTAATGGACACCTTTTCTGCATCTAATTTTCAGATACAGAATTAACACTTGGAATCTGGAGACGCATTTTGTACAAATTGAAAGATTGGACTTTCTCTTTAGTTTTCCAGATGTATTGTCTCATCCACATACTAGAAACATCCACAGTCACTTAAACTCTAGATACAACCATGGAGTTATGTGACCCATCAAGATATAGGAAAAGTGTTGCCAAGTTTTGGAACCAGGCAATTTTCTACCAGTTCAACAGTTAAACTAATATATTCTCTGCTGATGATCAAGAATAAAGAACTAAATAAAGTCATGCACATTCTTTTGGTAAATGGACTCTGTGGCAGTTGAATTTTACTGTAACTGGTTACTCTGTCATTCAAAGTCTCAACTTAATGGACAAGTTATGTCCTAATGGATAATAAAGACCTGTGTTGATGTATCCAGATTCTAGTAAATGTTGAAGATAAGGAATCTATTATGACTAATCCTTGGGAAGAGAAAATCTGCGAAATGGCTCAAACGAGTTTACTACAAGGGAAGCAGTTTTACTGTAGGGAGTGGGTTTTCCACAAGCTTCAGCACTGCCTGCAGGAGAAAACTAACTGCTGCAATAGTGCTGTCAACACACCATCCCTTGTAATGAATTCTGGGAATAATACTAGTGTTGTCTCTGGAAAAGGAGCTGCCTGGGGTGTGTTGTTGGTAGGAGGGCCTGGCAGTGGCAAGACAGCCCTGTGTACTGAGCTTTTGTGGCCAAGTTCACCTGCAAGCTTGCAGAGAGGCTTGCATCGCCAAGCTTTGGCCTTTCATTTCTGCAAAGCCCAGGACTCCGATACTTTGTGTGTTGGAAGGTTTGTTAGAGGTCTGGTTGCCCAGATCTGTCGCAGTGGACTACTCCAAGGATATGAGGACAAGCTAAGGGATCCAGCAGTCCAGAGCCTCTTACAGCCTGGGGAATGTGAGAGGAACCCAGCTGAAGCATTTAAAAGGTAACAATAACAGTGTAATAGTGTTCTGGTTTCTATGCAAAAATGAAAGTGTTTTTTATATTTTTTTAAGGTTTTCTGTTTGTTTGCTTTAACTTTGTAGGGTACCTGTACTACTACTGTACATGTAGGGATAGTCTGTCGTTGTGAATACACCTGTTTACTTTGAATATTTAAGGAAACAAAAATTAAGTTGTGTATTAACAGGATATTAATTAAAACTATGTCTTTTACTTGTTTAGTAACAGAATGTGAATCTGCAGAAACTTTTTTTTCAAGTTTATGACAATTATTTATTTAGTTTTCTCACATTATCTATAATTGGTAAGGAGTATTTGTTCTTATGTTAGAGAACATCATTTAGTTATCTGGAAACTAGGCTACTTTTTCAGTGAGGGCAAATGATACATGGTACTGAACTTAGAGGAACTCACCATAGACACTATCTTTTAGTATTTATAGTATTATTTCTTTAAATAAGAAAAGTTCTCTTTGAAAAAAGTCATTGGCCATTGAGAATCTGAAGAAAATCTGCTAATATGTTTTGGGATTTATTCCCCTCTCGTGAAAAATTGGGCAATACTTTGAAATATGAAATTTATAAAACAATTAATATTTGGTATCACTTTAATACATTTAGTGAGTGATATAAAAAAAAATTTTCCTAACCTCAGTTAAACATTTTCCATGGTAAATGGATTGGTTTAAGAGGTGAGCAAGTTGCTCTTCAGAGTGATTGCAGATTCAAAATGTGTTCAAGAAAAAATGGTTTTGAATGTCACTACTTTGCTCATTATAAAAGAAGCAAGTGGTTACTTTTCTCTACTTGCTATTGCATCATTGCTCCTTGCATTACTCATTTTACTATATACTTTTTTTCCATCCACAATAAGTAGCTTTTAGCAGGCAAAAGTTTGTTTCCTGAAGATTCAAGTATACTTTGTACTGGGAGTTGGTGTGTATGTTTTTGTATATGTGTGTGTGTAGAAGTCATTTTAGCAGGATTTGGAAATTGCTATGAAGAGTGATGTTTTTAAGATATCCTCAAATCTAATGATATGAAATCTATGAATTTTGAAGTTGTACTGAAATAATATTAGCAAGCACTGTTAGTAACTGTTCTAAGCGCTTTATAAATATTCAATCATTTAATCGTCAAAACAACCTTATGAGGTAGGTACTGTCATTATTCCCATTGTGCAGATGAGAAAATTGAGGCACAGAGAACCTAAGTTAACTTATGCAAGGTTACAGACTCTTAAGAGCCAGAGCTGGGATTTGAATACATTTGAAATACATGTGTATGTATACAGATTTGTAATCACAGGAATTCTAGAGGAGTTGAGGGAAAGAGGAGGAGTTTAGAAGTTTGTGGAAGACAGAGTCTGTCTCACTTGCGGTAAGTGTAATTTTCACACTCCCCAGGTAAGTGATAGAGTGGTAGTCTATAATGATCATTATGGATAGTGGTATAGAATTCAAAACGTGGGAGGAGGAGTTTATTAAAAGTCAGCACAAGGGAAGTATTTAGAGGTGTGATACTGCAGACTTCTTCATTTATAAGTGCAGTCCAGTAAAACTCAGAACAAATCTATTACCTTTTGCTGTTGGCCATCAAAAACAGGGTGGAATCTATTTTGTCATTCTTAAATTAACCAGGAAATCTGTTGGGCAATGCCTGTAGCACAACTATAGATACCAAGTTTGATAGGCAGTCTTCAATATGGAATTACTGTTCATGGAATCAATAATGTAGTTTAATATAAAACATTACTTTTTAAGAGACTTAAAGTCTGTACATAAACATCTGTTCCTCTTGATTTTCTGCACTTTCTGAAGAGACTATCTTTAGTTGAAGAGCTGAATTTTCATTCTTATAATTTCATAAGCTACTTGGAGTTTTTGACACCTTAGAAAATCAGTTTGAAAGAGCTTAGTCTAAATAGAACTTAGTCTTACTAAATTATGTAATTGTACAACTTATTGAAATTCGTATGTAAATTTTAAATACCTTTAAACATTTAAAATTATGTTTGATAAACTTTTAAAGTTATGTCTGATAACTGTATATTTTTATATATTCCAATGTTGAACAGATTGATTTTTGCAGTATGATAGATTTTCCTATAAAAAAAAATGCTTCTACTCAGATGCTCTTCCTATTTTTTGTTCCTGTGTGAATTTTAGTTATTCATTGAAGGGAAATAAGAGACAATTAGAGCTGTGTGTAAAATCCACACCAGTACTGATTTTCTGATTGACAGAGGAGCTCATCACTTTGTATTCCCATCTGTATTGTGGTAGAGAAAGCAGAATCTTTCTACTTGGACCATTTTGGTGCTCTTATTTTATCTACTGGATCTTCTAAAAACCTGGGTCACTTTTTTTCTTCACCATTAAAGCGGTTAAGCATTAAATAAATTAGGCACTTTAGTATTGGAACAACTGTTCCTGACAATTCATAGAGATAATTTTTCCTCTTAAGATGTGAAGCTGTAATATAACCATAGTCAAATGCGAATATGAGAATACAACTGAAAGTTTAAAATAAATATTTTTGAATAGTTAGTGGCATAGATCATGTAGACCTGAACTTTGGACAAGTTGTTAATATTTTATTGTAGGTTCTGCTAGTCACTGACTTGCTAGGTAAGTCCTTAAGATAATTTTAATAGGGATATATTTTATTTAGGCAGGGATAGATGTAATTCAACAAGTAGACAATGGAGCAGATGATTGATTTCAAGAAGTTAAAATATTTTTAAGAGGCACAGAAATCAGAATAGCTAATTATAACATGACTAATGAAATATAAGCAATAAGTAAAATCTTTTCAACTTTTGATAAAAAAAACAGTCTTGTGTTGTTACTTTCTTAACATCTAACACCTGATAATATTAATGGTTTTATATATTCATGTGTGAAACAATTTAATAGTATTAGAAAATTGGTAAAGAAAAATCTCAGTTGTTCACACATCCACAAAGTTGGGGAAATTGCAGAGAAGTGATTCAGTAGTGAATACTTTTTTTCCACTCCTCTTCAATTTTACTTCCTAATGTTTTTTTCCAATTTTGTCCTTAATGATAGTAAATAGAATATGTAGTATTGCAAACTAACTTCTTATGTGAAGTCATATACCTAAGTGGCAACTTGTTAATTACCAGTTTATTGCAATCACTTTTTCTTTGTGGTAATTAAAAAAGAGTAAAAGAAACTTCATATTCTGGTTAAGAATTGCTATTTTCTTTCCCTTCTGACGTGGTATAATATACTCATTTGAATCTTAGACTTACTTGTCACAAGATTTCTTCTGACATTCATTCATTCATTCATACAGCAAAGCCTTTTGTGTTTTAAGTGCAACTCAGCTATCGATATTTCCTTGAGAAAATTCTGTGTGTTAGGCATAATTTAGCTGTGCACAAATCAGTTACTAGAACAGACAAAATACTCTGCCTTCATGGACCTTAAGTTCTTATACTGATATTTAACTATAAAGAAAATAACAGAGTAAAAAGATGTTATAATGTTCATGTAACACCTGAACATTTTACTGCTAATAGATAATATTATAATTATTTAATAGTTCTATATAATTTACTAAATATATTTGTAAAGGGAATGATAAATGAAGAAGCACATTAATTTCTATAATTTTTTTCCTTTCCATGTTTCTTAACTGGGTAAAGTGCAAAGCTGTGATTACTTTGTTTAAATTTTTTTTTCCCCATTTCTATTGATGGAACTAAGTTAATGACATTTTTACTTGTTTTGAGACCCAAAGGCTAATTTCTTTGATTTTTTTTTTATTCTGCCTCCCCCTTCAGGCTTTTATTGCAAAACTTTGTATATAACTTTGTATATTTTCTGTTGATTTGTCCTTTCTAGAGTTAAGAGTTTCTCAGTAGCCCTATAACTGTAATGTAAATTCCACTTATTTTTTCACAGAAGGATCAAGTTGTCCAAGTTAGGGAATAAAGGGGGGAAAACTAGTTTTAGGTCTTTAAACTGGAAGATAGTTAGTTTATCCAACCAGAAACTCCTTTCTGAACCTTATTGTCATGGTCCTTAACCCCAAAGGTGTTCTTTGGAGATTAGGGTGTAGAGCTGGAAAATACACAATTTGTTCTTGGTTGATATCATTCTCTAACTTACATTTCTGGTTAACAATTTGCAGGACAGTTGTGAGTTTTCTGTGTGTGATGTCAATTTTCCCAAGATGAGTAAAAAGATTTTGTTCTGTGTAGTGTTGATAGGAATGAATTAAGTATCTTTAGAGGTACCACAAATTAAATGTAAATGGAACAAAATTGTGATGAACAATTAGGATTAATGACTCTAACATTTGTGGGTTTAGCAGAAAATTGTATTAATGCTGAAAGGCTGCAAGGCTAGTTAGAAAAGGATTGGAAACCTGGAGAACAAATTCTGACATTTGTTTTTTGTTAAATAAGGATCTTTGAATGGTTGAATCTTTTTTCTAATATTTTTATCTTCTTGACTGTTACAGTTCTTCACTTGTATCTCTTTAAATTTTTAGCTTCTGTTGTATTTATCTATGCATCTATCTTCTGTTATCTTCATTAGGCATATGCTTCTTTGTGACATTATTCATGACTTATTAATTTTTTATATTTACCATAGCATTTTGAACAATGCTTTTGCATATAATAAATGCTAAATGTTATCATTTGAAAGTGTAGATAATGCAACGTATCTATCTAGAATATGTTTGAACCTAATTGAAGAACAGCTGAAGCTCTTGCATAAGAAAAGAAATTGAAATGTTATATCATTTAAGTCAGTTGTAAGTGCAGACCAGACTGGTCTGTGATTATTAATTGATTAACCTGCTGTCTGCTCTTCAGCATATATGAATATGGCATTGGTCCAAATAATTTTAAGTGACCAGATGTCTATCTTCTGTCTCAAATGGATCCAAGTATTTTTGGCAAACTCAACAAAGGGGCTAAGAACAGAATGGAACTGGAATATGTGCTTTCTTTTACCCTAAGTTGTGGAGTATTTTTAAGTCAATATAATCCCTTCCATTCTCTGTCTTATATAACTAATACTATTTTAGATAACTGTAATTATCCATTCTTATATATTGTCAGATCAAAAGATCTTATAAAAGTATCTTTATTCACCTTTTGAATAAAATAAATAAATAAAAATAATTTTTATGATCAGAATTCTATATTTCTTTTAGTCTAAAACTGTCACTTTTTACTGACTGGGTTGTCTGTTGTATCCAACATTTAACTGTTATCTTTTAAGAAAGACTTCCATTCAAGTGCTCCTACCTTCTCCTCCTAAAATCTTTTCTTTCTACTCTAGATGGGTGCTCTCTTTTTTATACTTCATATCTAACTGCAGCTTCTGGTTCCTGGCCTTTCATTCGCTGGACCAGTCTTCAACCTTTAATCACCTCTGCTTTAATGGTGTTATTACTCCATTTTACACTGCTTAATGACAGCCACATTCTTGTTCTGCTTTGCCATCATCCTTTTGTTTATTCCTTGATAATTCTGACTTTTTTTTTAAGAGCAGATTATAAACTGGTACCCTACAGGTTGAATATATTTTTCACCCAGTTCAGGAAAGTTCACACTCCTATCCAGACTTTTGTTTTTTCTTTAAAAATTAAAGTTTCTGGCTGTATTATGTTTTTATTCTTTTGAAACAATACTCTTGTGGAGCTGAGTTAGTTACTGTCCCTTTAGATGGGACCTACACACTTTTAATTTGATTCAGTCCCCCACCTCTCTGTTACTTTATGCCAAGACTGCTTCATTTGTTTATATATGCCAGCCTGGCTTCCATAGGCATTTTCAAACATGACCATGTTTCCTGTTTCTCCACTGTGTTTTTTTTATCTCCCCCAAAATTTGCCTTCATATTATCTTGAATTTGTGTATGTAAGTGCTCAATTTTCAAGCTCATGTAATTCTTACCTATCACCTCATTTCTTCTTCACTTACTCTTGTCTCCACATATGCACAGAAAGATGTTTATGCAGAGTAGCTTCTGAACTCATTGTCCAGTCTGTCAAAGCCTTAGGTAGTGTATTTCAGAACTTTTTTCATTATTTGTACCTTCTTCTTTTCAGAATCCCCTGTCTAACTACATTGTTTGGTGGCTCTTCCTCTAGGTTTTCTTTGGGTGTTTGTCCAACAAAACTTACTAGATCTTCTCCCTTTATACATACTCCTTCAGTACTTTTATTTATTTACATGGCTACTACCAATGTTTATATCTAGTATGATAGCTGTCAAATTTGCATCAACAGCCTTTGTCTTTACCCTAGTATCTTTTCACTGCTGTGCTCCTCACTAACCTTCCTGTGGTCTTAAAACCAGCATTTCTAGTCATTGAAACATTCATTTCTTAAACACATACACTGTGCCTTCTAAGTGCCAAACATGTGCTAAGTGTCATGGGCTAAAGTTGTGAGCCAAAAAGGATGCTGAGTTAAGGGCTGGGAAATATCCTGAACAAATACACAAAAACAATTGTAAAAATGCAACTTTGATAGTGCTGAGAAGGAAGGACACAGGATGATAAGAAAGTGTGTATTATGAAGTTTTATCATCTGGAATTATAAGAAAACTGCCTCTTTTTATGAAAGTTAATTATTCTTATTTCCTAGACCTTTACTACATAAAGGTATGATTTTAAGATCAAGAATATTGGCATCAACTGGGAAGTTATTAGAAATGCAGAATCTCATGTCTACTGAATCTAAACCTGCCTTTTAATCAGATCCCTAAGTGAAGCCTATGAACATTGAAGTTTGAGAAACAGTACCCTAGGCTAGATTCTAGGGTTTTCTCTGTCACTTTTCTATTATATTACTCTATTCTAAAGTATTTAATCTTTTCCTTGGAATGTTTCTTGAATTCTTTTACCCTAATCTAGAATTTTTATTCCTTTATTCCTAGTTGGTCTACTTAATTTTAGCCTCTCTATAGTCTAATTCATTGTGCTCACAGCTGGTCCATTAACCATAGTGAAACAGTCCTTTCTTTAGGTCATGCCTCTGAGCGTGTTCTAACCTGTACAACAAATTTGAATTTCTCAGCTTAGCTTTAAAAGCTCTTGATAATTTGGTTCTGCTTCATCTAAAGTTTGTGTCATGTTTCCATAACTTCAGATCATGTTAAGCTCATTTATTCTTTCAAGAAATATATTGAGTATATGAGACAGTGTTAAAGCTAGGAGGGAATATGATTAAGTAAGAGTATTCTTTTTTTTCTTAGTATTTAATAAGAACTTCATATACATAATAAGACTTTTTTGTTAGTTACATATATTATAGATACTTTGTTTTTGCACTTTGATTTTTATCCCTTCACTTTATTTTTAGCAATTTTCCTGATTTATGAAATTTTAGAAGGAAAATGGTTTCTATACAATAAATAGTTTGATTTTGTGAAGAGCTTATTTTTCTGCTCTTAAAAAATCTGTAAAGTATATTCTGATAGGTTGCTTATCATTACCTTATAATTATAGTGGTGTCTTTGACCACACTATATATAGTTGTCTTAAATTTGAAACCAAATCCACTTCCATGTTATTCTAATCTCAGAAATATTCTAATGTCATTTTTTTCTACTATATACATATATAGTTAAATATATTCTTTGGAAATAAAACAGTATGAAAATAATTCACGTAATTGCTTAATAAAAGTAAGTATTAATTAAAAGAACTTATTATATCTTACATGTGTTTATCTTAAAGAACAATTTGGAGTTTTCCAGAAACTGGTGATCTTTTATAATTATGATTCATGATTTGAATACATAGAAACTGTGGTGGGTTGAATTATTTGCTTTTGTTCTTCATCTCTTCATGTATCCTGGGTCTTTGCCGCATGACATTGCAGGCCCTTCTACTAGGGGAGAAGTATACTTACCTGCTTCTTGATTTTGGCTTAGCCATGTAACTTGGCTTTGGCCAATGGGATGTTAGCAGACATGACCCAGACAGAGGCTTAAAATGTTTATGAGCAGTTGGCTTGTCCTCTTCGCTCCCACCACCATCATGAGAAGGACATTTTTTGGCTAGCTTCTTGGTCCAAGGAGGAGAAGGATGTGGAGCTGATCAGACCCCACCATAATTTGACTCCAAGTCTAGAGTAGATCAATAAATATACAAACACATAAGAAAATATAAGTGATTGTTATTTTAAGCCACTAGTTTTGGGGTGGTTTGTGATATACTACTGTTGTAAAAATAGCCAACAATACAAAAACTAAGGAAATAAAATTTAAAACAGGAAATCAGTAATTCTCATAAAAAACCTAGGAGTCATCATTGATTCCTCAATTTCACTCATTCCCTACACAGTCATCCATCAGCTACTTTTGTTGTCTTCACCATAAAACAAATGCCTCTACTTCTCTCCATCCCCATTGGTTGCTGCTACTCCTATTAACTCTTCTCTAGACTCCCAGAGTGGCCTCCTCACTGGTCTTGTTGCTCTTGTTAGCAATTCAGAGTGCCAGATCACATTCCTTCTCTGCTTAAAACCTGCCAGTGGCTTCTCACCACCTTTAGAATAATATCAAAGCTCTATGTGGTGTAGCCTTTGACCTCAGCTTGTACCTCTTTCACCCTTATTCATTGCTTTTCATCCACATCACCCTTGCTATGTTCTGAAATAGGTTAAGTTCCAACCAGCAAATTTTTGTATAGCTACTTGCTCTGCTCTCACTTAGGTACCAGCTTTAATGTGACCTCCTCAGAGAGCTTTCACCAGCCACAAAGTCTTTAGAAGTCTCTTCACTCAGTCATTTTCTTAAATTGTATCATCCTACCTTGTTTTCTTTATTTCTTAATTTTCAGTGTATATCATTATCTGTAATTATCTTGTACATTTGTTTACCTTGACTTTCTTCTTACCTCTAGAATGAGCAGAGTTCTTGCCTGTCTTATCCCCATTTATATCTCCAAGGCTTGGGATATAGTAGAGACTCAGTAACTATTTCTCAAATTAATGAATAATGGTATTTTAATTTAAAAATATTAAATTCGGTCACATTGATAATTTCTGTTGCTAATTTGTATTCAATTTTGAAATATCCCATGTTTTTCTGTGGAACATGGATAAAAATGGTACATTTCTTCTATAACTACCATCTGTCAAACCAGTATTTTTGATACTTTTGTCTATCTTTTACAATTCATGCTGAAGTCAATTTTTATTAAATGGAAAATCCCTTTAACAGCATCAGATTTATGTTGTGTGATGTGGAGCCATACAAGGTCATCTTTTACCACTCTTCTATAAACTCATAGTTTAATCTGTGTTTCACTTTCATCCCAATCACTCTTTCCAAGATTATCATTTAAATTCATTTTCACTTAGGAGAAAAAAACTTTTGTAGCTTAAATCTCAATTCATATGTTGTTCAGTTGCTTTTTTAGAGAGAGCAACAGCTTGCAAACCATAGACTTAAAGGAATTGGAAATGAAAAGTTAATGGCACCAAAAAGAAATAAATAGTTGTAGAAAAAATACTGTGGAAGAAAAAAATAGGTTTTCTTACCCCTGAAGAGTTTCAGTTATAAAAGGAAGATAAATAATATAGGAAAACAGACATGCATGTACATACCCATTTTGCTATGTTTGCTTTATATCTGAGTTTTCTATTGTTCACATTTGAAGCCCTCCCAGTTATAATTTCCTGATTCGGATCTACTCACGTACTATAGGTGACGTTTTCTGTGAATTTCCTTTTTATATCTATACACATTGTGTATATGTATCAAGTTTGACTAATGTATATGCAGTTTGACTATAAACAGAAATATATATGTATAAACATACTTGTTAAATGCTAGTTTTGTACATTTTTGGTTACATATCTGCGATTCTCAAACTTTTTAATTCTAGATCCCCTTTATATTTTTAAAAATTATTAAAGATCTCAAAGAACTTTTGTTTATGTGGGTTATATCTATCAATATTTGCTGTATTTGAAATTTAAGCTGATAGATTTTTTAAATTAAGGTGTCATTGATGTACAGTCTTATGAAGGTTTCACATGAGCAACATTGTGGTTACTACTTTCACCCATATTATCAAGTACCCCCCACACCCCATTGCAGTCACTGATAGTGACTTACTATCAGTATAGTAAGATGTTATAGAGTCACTACTTGTCTTCTCTGTGTTATTCTGCCTTCCCTGTGACCCCCTACATTACGTGTGTTAATCGTAATGCCCTTTAATCCCCTTCTCCCTGCCTCCCTATCGACCCTCCCCACCACCTTCCCTTTGGTAACCACTAGTTTCTTCTTGGAGTCTGTGAGTCTACTGCTGTTTTGTTCCTTCAGATTTGCTTTGTTGTTATACTCCACAAATGAGTGAAATCACTTGGTACTTGTCTTTCTCCACCTGGCTTATTTCACTGAGCATAATACCCTCTAGCTCTGTCCATTTTGTTGCAAATGGTAGGATTTATTTTCTTCTTATGACTGAATAATATTCCATTGTGTATATGTACCAATCTTTATCCATTCATCTACTGATGGACACTTAGGTTGTTTCCATTTCTTGGCTATTGTAAATAGTGCTGCAATAAACATAGGGGTGCATGTGTCTTTTTGAATCGGGGATCTTGTTTTCTTTGGGTAAATTCCTAGGAGTAGAATTCTTGGGTCAAATGATATTTATATTTTCAGCTTTTTGAGAAACCTCAATATTGCTTTCCACAGTGGTTGAACTAATTTACATTCCCACTAACAGTGTAAGAGGTTCCCCCTTTCTCCGCATCCTTGCCAGCATTTGTTGTTCCTTGTCTTTCATATGTTGTCCATACTAACTGGTGTGAGGTGATATCTCATTGTGGTTTTAATTTGTATTTCTCTGATAATTAGCGGTGTGCAGCATCTTTTCATGTGCCTGTTGACCATGTGAACTTCTTCTTTGGAGAAGTGTCTGTTCACATCCTCTGCCCATTTTTTAATTCGGTTATTTGCTTTTTGGGTGTTGAGGCATTTGAGTTCCTTAAATATTTTGTATGTTAACCCCTTGTTGGATGTCATTTATGAATATATTCTCCCATACTGTAGGATGAATTTTTGTTCTACTGATGGTGTCCTTTGCTGTAACGAAGCTTTTTAGTTTGATGTAGTCCCATTTCTTCATTTTTACTTTTGTTTCTGTTGCCTGAGGAAATGTGTTCAGGAAAAAGTTGCTCATATTTATATTCAAGAGATGTTTGCCTATGTTTTGTGGTTTCATGACTTACATTCAGGTCTTTGATCCATTTTGAATTTACTTTTGTGTATGGAGTTAGACAATAATCCAGTTTCCTTCTCTTACATGTAGCTGTACTGTTTTGCTAACACCAGTTGTTGAAGAGGCTGTCATTTCCCCATTGTATATCCATGGCTCTTTTATCATATAATAATTGACCATATATGCATGGGTTTATATCTGGGCTCTGTATTCTGTTCCATTGATCTGTGGGTCTGTTTTTGTGCCCATACCATATAGTCTTTATTACTGTGGCTTTGTAGTAGAGCTTGAAGTCGGGAAGTGTATCCCCCCAGCTTTATTATTCCTTCTCAGGATTGCTTTAGCTATTTGGGGTCTTTTGTGGTTCCACATGAATTTTAGAACTATTTTCTCTTGTTTGTTGAAGAATGCTGTTGGTATTTTGATAGGGATTGCATTGAGTTTATAGTTTGCTTTAGGCAGGATGGCCATTTTGACAATATTAATTCTTCCTATCCATGAGCACGGGATGTATTTCCATTTATTGGTGTCTTCTTTAATTTTTCTCATGAGTGTCTTGTAGTTTTCAGGGTATAGGTCTTTCACCTCCTTGGTTAGGTTTATTCCTAGGTATTTTATTCTTTTTGATGCAGTTCTAATTGGACTTGTTTTCCTGATGTTTCTTTCTGTTAGTTCATCATTAGTATATAGGAATGCAACAGATTTCTGTGCATTAATTTTGTATCCTGCAGCTTTGCTGAATTCATTTATTAGTTCTAATAGTTTTGGAGTGGATTCTTTAGTGTATTGCATGTGCAATATCATGTTGTCTGCAAACAGTAACAGTTTAACTTGTATCTTACGAACCTGGATACCTTTTATTTCTTTGTATTGTCTGATTGCCTTG
The DNA here is from genome assembly GCF_040802235.1 of Manis javanica. NCBI lineage: Eukaryota > Metazoa > Chordata > Mammalia > Pholidota > Manidae > Manis > Manis javanica. Next base: position 68,019,757 of record NC_133160.1, read on the forward strand.
GCTAGTACCTTCATACTATATTGAAAAGAAGTGGAGAGTGTGGGCATCCTTGCCTATTTCCCAATCTTAGAGAAAAAGCTTTCAGCTTTTCACTGGTAAGTAGATGTTGGCTGTAGGTTTGTCGTAGATGCCTTTTATTATGTTGAGGTACTGGCCCTCTGTACCCATTTTCTTGAAAGTTTTTATCATGAATGGATGTTGAGTTTTGTCAAATGCATTTTCAGCATCTATTGAGATGATGATGTGATTTTTGTCCTTTTTGTTGATGCTGTGAATGATGTTGATAGATTTTTGAATATTGTACCATCCTTGCATCCCTGGAATGAATTCCACTTGATCATGATGGGTGATCTTTTTGATGTGTTCTTTAATTCATTTTGCTAACATTTTGTTGAGTATTTTTGCATCTATGTTCATCAGGGATATTGGTCTGTAATTTTCTTTTTTTATGGTGTCTTTGATATTAGAGTGAAGCTGGCCTCAGAAAATGAGTTTGGAAGTATTCCCTCCTCTTTTACTATTTGGAAAACAGTAAGGAGGATGAGTATTAGGTCTCCTCTAAATGTTTGGTGAAATTCCACATTGAAGCCTTCTGGTACAGATGTTTTGTTCTAAGGTAGTCTTTTGATTACCGGTTCAATTTCATTGCTGGTAATTAGTCTGTTTAGATTTTCTGTTTCTTCCTGAGTCAGTCTTGGAAGGTTGCATTTTTCTAGAAAGTTGTCCATTTCTTCTAGGTTATCCAATTTGTTAGCATGTAATTTTTCATAGTATTCTCTAACAATTATTTGTATTTCTGTGGTGTCTGTAATGATTTTTGCTTTCTTATTTCTGATTCTGTTTATGTGTGTAGACTCTCTTTTTTTCTTGATAAGTCTGGCTAGGGGTTTATCTATTTTGTTTATATTCTCAAAGAACTGGCTCCTGGTTTCATTGATTTTTTTTCTGTTTTACTCTTCTCAATTTTATTTATTTCTGTGCTGATCTTTATTATTTCCCTCCTTCTACTGACTGTGGGCCTCATTTATTCTTCTTTTTCTAGTTTCATTAATTGTGAGTTTAGATTGTTCATTTGGGATTGTTCTTTCTTGAGGTAAGCCTGTATACTTCCATCTTAGAACAGCCTTCGGTGCATCACACAGATTTAGGGGTGTTGAGTTGTTTTAATTGATGTCCATATATTGCTTGATCTCCATTTTTATTTGGTCATTGATCCATTGATTATTTAAGAGTTTGTTGTTAAGTCTTCATGTGTTTGTGGGGGTTTTTTTTGTGTTGTTTTCTTTTGTTTTCTTGTTTCATACCTTTGTGGTCTGAGAAGCTGGTTGGCATAATTTCAGTCCTTTTGTATTTACTGATGTTCTTTTTGTGGCCTAGTATGTGATCTATTCTTGAAAACATGCCATGTGCACTTGAGAAGAATGCAGATCCTGCTGCTTTTGGGTGGAGAGTTCTGTAGATGACTGTTAGGTCCATCTGTTCTAATGTGTTGTTCAGTGCCTCTGTCTCCTTACTTATTTTTCTGTCTGGTTGATCTGTCCTTTGGACTGAGTGGTTTGTGAAGTTTCCTAAAATGAATGCATTGCATTCTGTTTCCCCCTTTAATTCTGTTAGTATTTGTTTCACATATGTAGGTGATCCTGTGTTGGGTACATAGATATTTATAATTGTTATATCCTCTTATTGGACTGATCCCTTTATCATTATATAATGTCCTTTGTCTCTTGTTATTTTCTTTGTTTTGAAGTCTATTTTGTATGATACAAGTACTGCAGCTCCTGCTCTTTCTCTTTGTTGTTTGCATGAAATATCTTTTTCCATCCTTTCACTTTTAGTCTGAGTATATATTTGGGTGTGAAGTGAGTCACTTGTAGGCAGCATATAGATGGGTCTTGTTTTTTTATCCATTCTGTAATTCTGTGTCTTCATTGGTGCATTTAGTGCATTTACATTTAGGGTGATTATCAATAAATATGTACTTATTACCATTGCAGGCTTGAGATTCGTGGTTACCAAAGTTTCAAAGGCAGCTTCTTTACTATCTAACAGTCTAACTTAACTGGCTTATTACACTATTTCAAACACAATCTTAAGTTTTTTTTCGTCCCTTCTTTTTCTTCCTCCTCCACTCTTTATATATTAGGTGTCATATTCTGTCCTCTTTGTGTATCTCTTGACTGACTTTGTAGGTAGTTGATTTAATTTTGCATTTAGTTAGTAATTGGTAGATATTGCCTTCATGGTGGTTTTATTTTCTCTAGTGACAGCCTTAGGAGCACCTCCATCTATAGCAGTCCCCCCAAAATACACTCTAGAGATGGTTTGTGGGAGGTAAATTCCCTCAACTTTTGCTTATCTAGAAATTGTTTAATCCCTGCTTAAAATTTAAATTATAATTTTGCTGGGTAGTGTATTGGGTTGAGACCCTTCTATTTCACTGCATTAAATATATCATGCCACTCTTCTGGTCTATAAGGTTTCTACTCAGAAGTCTGATGATATCCTGATGGGTTTTCCTTTGTATGTGATATTTTTCCTCTCTCTGGCTGCTTTTTATACTCTGTTCTTGCCCTTGATCTTTGCTATTTTAATTATTATATGTCTTGGTGTTGCCTTCGTTGGGTCCCCTGTGTTGGGAGGTCTGCACACTTCCAAAGCCTGAAATACTATTTCCTTCCCCAGATTGGGGAAGTTTTCAGCAATTATTTCCTCAGACTTTCAATACATTTTTCTCTCTCTTCATTTTCTGGTGCCCCTATAATGCAAATATTGTTCTGTTTGGATTGATCACACAGTTCTCTTATTATTATTTAATTCCTGAGATCCTTTTTTCTCTCTCTGCCTCAGCTTTGTATTCCTCTTCTCCAATTTCTAGTTCATTTACTGTTTACTCTACATCATCTAATCTGCTTTTAAATTCCTTCATTGTATGTTTCATTTCAGGTACTTTAATTTTCGAAGTTTCTATCTCTGTTGAAGTCCTCTCTGATAGGCTGAATATTTTTCTGTAGCTTTGTGAGTGTGTTTATCATTTTTATTTTAAAATCTTTATAAAGAAGATTTGTGATTTCAGTTTCACTTAGCCCTTTTTCTGGTGTTTGAGGGATTTTGGTTTGTACAAGATTGTTTTGCCATTTCATATTTCTAACTATTACTGTGGAATAACTTTGTGTCTGCAGTGCCCAGAAGCTCCACTCTCTGGAGCTGCCCAGCACCTGGAGGTATGGTGGTAGTTGCAGGTGAGTGGTGCTGGTGCCTGCTGGGAAGAAAGAGCTCTTTCCTGCTTCCTGGTCATGCTGTGGTGCCTGCCTCCACTGCCAGTGTCAGTGGGCTGAGAGTGCAGGGAGGAGGCTTTGTGTTAGCTCTTGTAGCTGCCATAGGTGGGGCTGCCCTCTGGCTGACCTGGCACAATGGTGGGTTTGCAAACTGGTGCTGTCCACAAGGAAGGAGCAATAGGCTGTGTATCGTGATGGGGGGCCTCTGTGCTGCTTTGCTAGTCAGTTGGATGGAGCACATAAAGCTCCTGAAAATTCCCAACCTGCTGGGCTGAGTGTGCTGGGATGACTTTGTCCACCTATCCTTTCTCCTGAGCATCAAGCTCTGTGTAATCCTTTCCCCTTTAGCAGCCCTCTTGCTATTGGGACGTCTTTCAAAGTACCTGCCTTTCTTTTTTACCAGAGTGGCCAGTTGTAGGTACCTGTTCTCCAAAAGCAGCTGGAATCTCAGTCTCTCCAAGTATTGTCCTATCTTTGCTTTCTAACCCTTCTAATCTCCAGAGCATCATGTAATGTGGGTTCATGCTCTGGGAGCAGATCTCCAGTTGTGGGTGTTTAGTAGTCCTGTGCTTCTACTCCCTCCCCACTTCGTTTCTCTTCATCCTGCCTGTGAGCTGGGGTGGGTACCTTTTCTTCACAAGCAGCTGGAACCTCCTCAGTCTCTCAGAGCATTCTGCCTGTCTTTGCTTTCCAATCCCTCTAATCTCCAGAGCACCATGTAATGTGGGGTAGTTCTCCTAGAGTGGGTATTTAGCATTCCTGGGCTTCTACTTACTTCCTGCTCCATTTCTCTTCCTCTGGCCGGTGATCTGTGGTGGGGGGAGGGCTTGGGTCCCACTGGATCCTAGCTTTACTACTTTACCCTTTTCTGTGAGGTCTTCTCTTTTCCCCAGATATAGGCTATCTGTTGCAGTCTTCTTTCCAGTCTCTCTGTCAGGATTAGTTGTATTTGCTATATTTTCATGTTATATGTGGTTTTGGGAGAAGGCTTCTGCCTCACTTTTAATGCCACCATCTTTTTCTGCCTCCAGATCTAAGCTGATATATTTTTCAAATATGTCTTAGTAATTAGTATATGGGCATACCTTAAAAATACTGCAAATATGGTTCCAGACCACCAAATAAAACAAATATCACAATAAAGCAAAGCAAATCCATTTTTTGGTTTCCCAATGTATATAAAACTTCTGTCTACACTATACTGTAGTCTGTGAAGTGTACAATATGTCTAAGCATTGTGTCTAAGAAAACAATGTTACATACCTTAATTAAAAATACTTTATTGCTAAAATATAAATATGGCCATCATCTGAGCTTTCAGCAAATAATAATCTTTTTTCTGGTGGAGGGTCTTGCTTGGATGTTGACGGCTGCTGACCAATAAGGGTGGTGGTTGCTTAAGGTTTGTTTGGCTATGGCAGTTTTTTAAAATAAGGCAACAATGAAGTCATCAATCTTACTTTCATGAGTAATTTCTCTGTAGCATGCGATACTGTTTGATAGCATCCTACCCATGTAGACCTTTCAAAGTTTGAGTCAGTCCTTTCAAATCCTGCCACTGCTTTATGTCCTGTTCTAAATTCTTAGTTGTCATTTCAACAGTCTTCACAGCATCTTTACCAGGAGCAGATTCTGTCTCAATAAACCACTTTCTTTGCTCAACCATAACAGGTAACTCCTCATCTGTTCAAATCTTACCATGAGATTGTAGCAATTCAATCACTTCTGCAAGCTCTACTTCTAATTATAGTTCTCTTGCTGTATTCTCCACATCTGCAGTTACTTCCTCCACTGAAGTCTTAAACACTCTCAAAATCATCCAGGAGTTTTGGAATCACTTTCCTACAGACTTCTCTGTCAATGATATTTTGATTCTTCCCTTGAATCATGAATGGTCTTAATGACATCTAGAATATAGTGAATTCTTTCCAGCAAGTCTTTGGTTCACTTTGCTCAGATCCAACAGAGGAATTACTATCTATGGTAGCTTTAACTTAACTAAAATGTTTTTCTTAAATAGCAAGACTTGCAAGTCAAAATTACTCCTTAATCCATGGGCTACAGAATAGTGGTTGTGTTAGCAGGCATGAAAACATTATTAATCTCATTGTCCATCTCCATCAGAGCTCTTGGGTGACCAGGTGCATTGTCAGTGAACTATCATGTTTTGAAAGGAATCTTTTTCTGAGCAGTAGGTCTCAACAGTGGGTTTAAAATATTTAGTAAACCATGTTGCAAACAGATGTGCTGTCATACAGGCTTTGTTGTTTTATTTATAGAGCACAGGCAGAGTAAATTTAACATGAATTCTTAAGGCCCTAGGATTTTCAGATTGGCAAATGGACATTGGCTTCAATTTAAAGTCACCAGCTAGCCTGTCTTTTGCAGCTTTGAAGCAGGCTTTGGCTTCTCTCTGAAAATTTTAGATAACATGTTGCAACAGAAGCCTCTTTCAGCTGCACTGAAAATCTGTTGTTTCTCCACCTTCATTAATTATCTTTGATCATCTGGATAACTTACTGCAGCTTCTACATCAGCACTTACAGATTCACCTTGCACTTGTCTGTTATGGAGATGGCTTCTTTCCTTAAACCTCATGAGCCAAACTAGCTTCAGACTTTTCTTGCACAACTTCCTCACTTCTTTCAGCCATCATAGAATTGAAGATAGTAAGGACCTTGCTCTGTATTAGGCTTTAGCTTAAAGGAATGTTGTGGTTGGTGTGATCTTCTATCCAGACCACTAAAACTTTCTCCATATCAACAATAAGGCTGTTTCCTGCCTAATTATTTGTGTGCTCACTGGAGTAGCACTTTTCATTTCCTTCAAGAACTTTTCCTTTGCATTCCCAACTTTGCTAACTGTTCTGCACAGAAGGCCTAGCTTTCGAGCTATCTCGGCTTTCCACATGCCTTCCTTCCTAAATAAGCTGAATAATTTCTGGCTTTCATTTAAAGTGAGAAACAGAGACATGTGATTCTTCATTTCATTTGAACACTTAAAGGCCCCTGGTAGGGTTGTTAACTGGCCTAATTTTGATAATCTGGTATCTTGGGGAATAGGGAGACTCAAAGAGAGGTAGAGAGAAGAATGGTCAATCAGTGGAGCTGGTAGAACACACAGAGCATTTATTAATTTAAATCTTATATGGGCAAGTATGTAGTGCCCCAAAATAATTACAATAGTAGCATCAACGATCACTGATCACAGATCACCATGAGGAATATTATAATAATAATGAAAAAATTGAAATATGAGAATTACCTAAGTGAAACACAGAGATGTGAAGAAAGCAAATGATATTTGAAAAATGGTGCCAATAGACTTGCTCAACCCAGGGTTGCCAGAAACCTTCCATTTGTTAAAAAAAAGTTATCTGTGAAGTGCAAGAAAATGAGGTTTGCCTGTATTTAATAATAATTAATCCATTGTTTATTAACATAAATAAGATTTTAATGAAAATATATTGTTTAAGAAAAAAAAAGACTGTTAAAAGACTGGCATTGTTTTATATTTCTTTTCTGTTCCATTGGTCTGTGCTTGTGCCAGTACCAAATTGTCTTGATTACTGTGGCTTTGTAGTAGAGCTTGAAGTTGGGGAGTGAGATCACCTCCACTTTTTTCTTCCTTCTCAGGATTGCTTTAGCTATTCGGGGTCTTTGGTTTTTCCATATGAATTTTTGAACTATTTGTTCGAGTTCATTGGAGAATGCTGTTGGTAGTTTGATAGGGATTGCATCAAATCTGTATATTGCTTTGGGCAGGATGGCCATTTTGACGATATTAATTCTTCCTAGCCAGGAGCATGGGATGAGTTTCCATTTGTTAGTGAACTCTTTAATTTCTCTTAAGAGTGTCTTGTAGTTTTCAGGGTATAGGTCTTTCAATTCCTTGGTTAGGTTTATTCCTAGGTATTTTATTCTTTTTGATGCAATTGTGAATGGAATTGTTTTCCTGATTTCTCTTTCTATTGGCTCATTGTTAGTGTATAGGAAAGCCACAGATTTCTGTGTGTTAATTTTGTATCCTGCATCTTTGCTGAATTCCGGTATTAGCTCTAGTAGTTTCAGAGTGGAATCTTTAGGGTTTTTTATGTACAATATCATGTCATCTGCACATAGTGACAGTTTAACTTATTCTTTCCCAATCTGGATTCCTTATATTTCTTTGTTTTGTCTAATTGCCGCTGCTAGGACCTCCAGTACTATGTTGAATAACAGTGGGGAGAGTGGGCAGCCCTGTCTTGTTCCCGATCTTAGAGGAAAAGCTTTCAGCTTCTCACTGTTCAGTATGATGTTGGCTGTGGGTTTATCATATATGGCCTTAATTATGTTGAACTACTTGCCCTCTATACCCATTTTGTTGAGAGTTTTTATCATGAATGGATGTTTGAATTTTGTCGAATGCTTTTTCAGCATCTATGGAGATGATCATGTGGTTTTTGTCTTTCTTTTTGTTTATGTGGTGGATGATGATGGATTTTCGATTGTTGTACCATCCTTGCATCCCTGGGATGAATCCCACTTGGTCATGGTGTATGATCCTTTTGATGTATTTTTGAATTCGGCTTGCTAATATTTTGTTGAGTATTTTTGCATCTACATTCATCAGGGATATTGGTCTGTAGTTTTCTTCTTTGGTGGGGTCTTTGCCTGGTTTTGGTATTAGGGTGATGTTGGCTTCATAGAATGAGTTTGGGAGTATTCCCTGCTCTTCTATTTTTTGGAAAACTTTAAGGAGAATGGGTATTATGTCTTCTCTGTATGTCTGATAAAATTCTGAGGTAAATCCATCTGGTACGGGAGTTTTGTTCTTTGGTAGTTTTTTGATTACTGCTTCAATTTCGTTGCTGGTAATTGGTCTGTTTAGATTTTCTGTTTCTTTCTGGGTCAGTCTTGGGAGGTTGTATTTTTCTAGGAAGTTGTCCATTTCTCCTAGGTTTCCTAGCTTGTTAGCATATAGGTTTTCATAGTACTCTCTAATTATTCTTTGTATTTCTGTGGGGTCCGTCGTGATTTTTCCTTTGTCATTTCTGATTCTGTTGATGTGTGTTGGCTCTCTTTTCCTCTTAATAAGTCTGGCTAGAGGCTTATCTATTTTGTTTATTTTCTCGAAGAATCAGCTCTTGGTTTCATTGATTTTTGCTATTGTTTTATTCTTCTCAATTTTATTTATTTCTTCTCTGATCTTTATTATGTCCCTCCTTCTACTGATCTTAGGCCTCATTTGTTCTTCTTTTTCCAATGTTAATAATTGTGACATTAGACCATTCATTTGGGATTGTTCTTCTTTCTTTAAATATGCCTGGATTGCTGTATACTTTCCTCTTAAGACTGCTTTAGCTGTATCCCACAGTAGTTGGGGCTTTGTGTTGTTTTCGTTTGTTTCCATATATTGCTGGATCTCCATTTTAATTTGGTGATTGATCCATTGATTATTTAGGAGCATGTTGTTAAGCCTCCATGTGTTTGTGAGCCTTTTTTGCTTTCTTTGTACAATTTATTTCTAGTTTTATACCTTTGTGGTCTGAAAAGTTGGTTGGTAGGATTTCAGTCTTTTGGAATTTACTGAGGCTCTTTTTGTGGCCTAGTTAGTATGTGGTCTATTGTGGAGAATGTTCCATGTGCACTTGAGAAGAATGTGTATCCTATTGCTTTTGGATGTAGAGTTCTGTAGATGTCTGTTAGGTCCATCTGTTCTAGTGTGTTGTTCAGTGCCTCTGTGTCCTTATTTTTTGTCTGGTGGATCTGTCCTTTGGAGTAAGTGGTGTGTTGAAGTTTCCTAAAATGAATGCATTGCATTCTATTTCCTCCTTTAATTCTGTTAGTATTTGTTTCAGATATGTTGGTGCTCCTGTATTGGGTGCATATATATTTATAATGGTTATATTCTCTTGTTGGACTGAGCCCTTTATCATTATGTAATGTCCTTCTTTATCTTTTGTTACCTTCTTTATTTTGAAGTCTATTTTGTTTGATACTAGTATTGCAACTCCTGCTTTTTTCTCTCTGTTGTTTGCATGAAATATCTTTTTCCATCCCTTGACTTTAAGTCTGTGCATGTCTTTGGGTTTGAGGTGAGTCTCTTGTAAGCAGCATATGGATGGGTCTTGCTTTTTTTTTTTTTTTTTTTTTTTTTTTTATTTTATTTTATTTTTTTTATTTTTTTTTGAGAGGGCATCTCTCATATTTATTGATCAAATGGTTGTTAACAACAATAAAATTCAGTATAGAGGGGTCAATGCTCAATGTACAATCATTAATCCATCTCAAGCCTAATTCTCGTCAGTCTCCAATCTTCTGAAGCATAACGAACAAGTTCTTACATGGTGAACGAATTCTTACAGAGTGAATCAATTCTTACATGGTGAACAGTACAAGGGCATTCATCACAGAAACTTTCGGTTTTGATCATGCAATATGACCTATAAACCATCAGGTCAAATATGAATATTCATTTGATTTTTGTACTTGATTTATATGTTGATCCCACATTTCTCCTATTATTATTATTATTTTTATTTTTAATAAAATGCTGAAGTGGTAGGTAGATGCAAGATAAAGGTAGAAAACATAGTTTAGTGCTGTAAGAAGGCAAATGTAGATGATCAGATGATCAGGTGTGTGCCTATGGACTAAGTATTAATCCAGGCTAGACAAGGGCAGCAAGACATCCACGGATGCAGAAGATTTCTCTCAAAGCAGGGGGGGTGAGGTTCTGAGCCTCACCTCTGTTGATCCCCAAATTCTCACCTGATGGCCCCCCTGCGACTGTGCCTGTCTTAGGTTGTTCCTCCCTTGAGGAATCTTACCGTCTCTGGCTAACCAGTCATCTTCCGGGGCCATACAGGGAAATGTAAAGTTGGTAAGTGAGAGAGAAGCCATATTGTTTGCAAAGGTTAGCTTTTTACTTCTTTGCAGATTTATGCCCTGTGGCTTCTATGCCCAGCACTTGTCTCGAGGTATCTTTACCACCTGGAGGAATTATGATACTCGGTAAATTCGATATGAGGCACGAATTCTATTTAAGGTTTGTAATTAGGAAGGAAGAAGAAAAGCTATAGATGTAGCATATGAAGGAAACTTGGGAGGATTGATTATTTCTTTGGCATATCTTCTTGTATAGTACCTTAAGTATGTATAGGTTTTAAACTACTAACTAATTTGCACACACATTAACATAATAGGAATACGGTGACATAAACAAAGCAAATCTATAATTACCAGCCATCTCCAGTGAAGCCAAGAAAACCATTTAGGCACCCTAGGCATTTGTGAAAATTTATCTATGATATGATGGATATTTTCCAACTGTACTTGAACCATCAGACAAATTAAAGCAGCCCATTTCTGGGATCTGTTCACATCCCATATGTTCTTTTAACCATAGATAGTCTATAGTCATGAGATTTTGGGGTGCTACAACTTGCACCCCTCCCAACTCCTGGTTGAGTTCCAACAGTACAGATCCAGTCAAATTCGTTGTCTCACTGTATGCACATGCCAGCCTAGACATCTCCCTCCTCCTTCTTATGGCAAGTCCAGGAGACGGTGGGCTGGATGCAGCCACAACCGCAGCATCGTCCGGATCCTTGTGGAGGCTTTTTGATGATCATCCCCCGGCACGAGTCCTCCAGAGAGTGCTGATGCCGGAAGCTCCTCCTCATATCGTATCTTAGTTCATTTTCTGGGTATCCAAGCTAGGCCTTGATCTTCTGCGTAGAAACAAACAGACCCTTTGCCCACACTTTGACATGCCCTCTATACCACTGTGCAGAACTCATTGGAGGTCAGCACACAGTAACTGCTTTTTTTTTTTTTTTTTAATTAAGAGAAAGGAATATTATCAGAAAAGAGTACCTCCATAGCTGATCATCTGACACCCTTTAAGTGATCAACATTAAGGATATTTAAAGCATGCGTTGATCTTTGATTTACCAATAGTTTTATTCTGTTAAGGAGTAATCCCCCTTTTCTTTCTTTCTTTCTTTTTTTTTTTTTTAATTTTTAATCTACACTTACCTGAAGAATACTATGTTTACTATGCTCTCCCCTATATCAGGTCCCCCCTAACAACCACATTACGGTTACTGTCCATCAGCTTACCAAAATGTTGTAGAGTCACTACTTGTCCTCTCTGTGTTGTGCAGCCCACCCTCCCCTTTCTCCCTCCCCCCCATGCATGCTAATCTTAATACCCCCCTTCTTCTTCCCCCCCCTTATCCCTCCCTGCCCACCCATCCTCCCCAGTTCCTTTCCCTTTGGTACCTGTTAGTCCATTTTTGGGTTCTGTAATTCTGCTGCTGTTTTGTTCCTTCAGTTTTTCCTTTGTTCCTATACTCCTCAGATGAGTGAAATCATTTGGTATTTCTCTTTCTCCGCTTGGCTTATTTCACTGAGCATAATACTCTCCAGCTCCATCCATGTTGCTGCAAATGGTTGGATTTTTCCACTTCTTATGGCTGAGTAGTATTCCATTGTGTATATGTACCACATCTTCTTTATCCATTCATCTACAGATGGACATTTAGGTTGCTTCCAATTCTTGGCTATTGTAAATAGTGCTGCGATAAACATAGGAGTGCATCTGTCTTTCTCAAACTTGATTGCTGCGTTCTTAGGGTAAATTCCTAGGAGTGGAATTCCTGGGTCAAATGGTAGGTCTGTTTTGAGCATTTTGATGCACCTCCATACTGCTTTCCACAATGGTTGAACTAATTTACATTCCCACCAGCAGTGTAGGAGGGTTCCCCTTTCTCCACAGCCTCGCCAACATTTGTTGTTGTTTGTCTTTTGGATGGCAGCTATCCTTACTGGTGTGAGGTGATACCTCATTGTAGTTTTAATTTGCATTTCTCTGATAATTAGCGATGTGGAGCATCTTTTCATGTGTCTCTTGGCCATCTGTATTTCTTTTTTGGAGAACTGTCTGTTCAGTTCCTCTGCCCATTTTTTAATTGGGTTATTTGTTTTTTGTTTGTTGAGGCGTGTGAGCTCTTTATATATTCTGGACGTCAAGCCTTTATCAGATCTGTCATTTTCAAATATATTCTCCCATACTGTAGGGTTCCTTTTTGTTCTATTGATGGTGTCTTTCGCTGTACAGAAGCTTTTCAGCTTAATGTAGTCCCACTTGCTCATTTTTGCTGTTGTTTTCCTTGCCCGGGGAGATATGTTCAAGAAGAGATCACTCATGTTTATGTCTAAGAGGTTTTTGCCTATGTTTTTTTCCAAGAGTTTAATGGTTTCGTGACTTACATTCAGGTCTTTGATCCATTTTGAGTTTACCTTTGTATATGGGGTTAGACAATGGTCCAGTTTCATTCTCCTACATGTAGCTGTCCAGTTTTGCCAGCACCATCTGTTGAAGAGACTGTCATTTTGCCATTGTATGTCCATGGCTCCTTTATCAAATATTAATTGACCATATATGTTTGGGTTAATTTCTGGGGTCTCTAATCTGTTCCACTGGTCTGTGGCTCTGTTCTTGTGCCAGTACCAAATTGTCTTGATTACTATGGCTTTGTAGTAGAGCTTGAAGTTGGGGAGTGAGATCCCCCCTACTTTATTCTTCTTTTTCAGGATTGCTTTGGCTATTCGGGGTCTTTGGTGTTTCCATATGAATTTTTGAATTATTTGTTCCAATTCATTGAAGAATGTTGCTGGTAATTTGAGAGGGATTGCATCAAATTTGTATATTGCTTTCGTCAGGATGGCCATTTTGACGATATTAATTCTTCCTAGCCATGAGCATGGGATGAGTTTCCATTTATTAGTGTCCCCTTTAATTTCTCTTAAGAGTGACTTGTAGTTTTCAGAGTATAAGTCTTTCACTTCCTTGGTTAGGTTTATTCCTAGGTATTTTATTCTTTTTGATGCAATGGTGAATGGAATTGTTTTCCTGATTTCTCTTTCTATTAATTCGTTGTTAGTGTATAGGAAAGCTACAGATTTCTGTGTGTTGATTTTGTATCCTGCAACTTTGCTGTATTCCGATATCAGTTCTAGTAGTTTTGGAGTGGAGTCTTTAGGGTTTTTTATGTACAGTATCATATCATCTGCAAATAGTGACAGTTTAACTTCTTCTTTACCAATCTGGATTCCTTGTATTTCTTTGTTTTGTCTGATTGCCGTGGCTAGGACCTCCAGTACTATGTTAAATAACAGTGGGGAGAGTGGGCATCCCTGTCTGGTTCCCAATCTCAGTGGAAATGCTTTCAGCTTCTCGCTGTTCAGTATAATGCTGGCTGTGGGTTTATCATATATGGCCTTTATTATGTTGAGGTACTTGCCCTCTATTCCCATTTTGCCGAGAGTTTTTATCATGAATGGATGTTGAATTTTGTCAAATGCTTTTTCAGCATCTATGGAGATGATCATGTGGTTTTTGTCTTTCTTTTTGTTGATGTGGTGGATGATGTTGATGGATTTTCGAATGTTGTACCATCCTTGCATCCCTGGGATGAACCCCACTTGGTCATGGTGTGTGATCCTTTTGATATACTGTTGAATTCTGTTTGCTAATATTTTATTGAGTATTTTTGCATCTACGTTCATCAGGGATATTGGTCTGTAATTTTCTTTTTTGGTGGGGTCTTTGCCTGGTTTTGGTATTAGGGTGATGTTGGCTTCATAGAATGAGTTTGGGAGTATTCCCTCTTCTTCTATTTTGTGGAACACTTTAAGGAGAATGGGTATTATGTCTTCTCTGTGTGTCTGATAAAATTCCGAGGTAAATCCGTCCGGCCCCGGGGTTTTGTTCTTGGGTAGTTTTTTGATTACTGTTTCAATTTCTTTGCTTGTAATTGGTTTGTTTAACTTTTGTGTTTCTTCCTTGGTCAGTCTTGGGAGGTTGTATTTTTCTAGGAAGTTGTCCATTTCTTCTAGGTTTTCCAGCTTGTTGGCATATAGGTTTTCATAGTAGTCTTTAATAATTCTTTGTATTTCTGTGGAGTCTGTCGTGATTTTTCCATTCTCATTTCTGATTATGTTGATTTGTGTTGACTCTCTTTTTCTCTTAATAAGTTGGGCTAGAGGCTTATCTATTTTGTTTATTTTCTCAAAGAACCAGCTCTTGGTTTCGTTGATTTTTGCTATTGTTTTATTCTTCTCAATTTTGTTTATTTCTTCTCTGATCTTTATTATGTCCCTCCTTCTGCTGACTTTAGGCCTCATTTGTTCTTCTTTTTCCAGTTTTAATAATTGTGATGTTAGACTATTCATTTGGGATTGTTCTTCCTTCTTCAAGTGTCCCTGGATTGCTATATACTTTCCTCTTAAGACTGCTTTCGCTGCATCCCACAGAAGTTGGGGCTTAGTGTTGTTGTTGTCATTTGTTTCTATATATTCCTTGATCTCTATTTTGATTTGTTCATTGATCCATTGATTATTTAGTAGCATGTTGTTAAGCCTCCATGTGTTTGTGAGCCTTTTTGTTTTCTTTGTAGAATTTATTTCTACTTTCATACCTTTGTGGTCTGAAAAATTGGTTGGTAGAATTTCAATATTGTGGAATTTACTGAGGCTCTTTTTGTGAGCTAGTATGTGGTCTATTGTGGAGAATGTTCCATGTGCACTTGAGAAGAATGTATATCCTGTTGCTTTTGGATGTAAAGTTCTATAGATGTCTATTAGGTCCATCTGTTCTAGCGTGTTGTTCAGTGCCTGTGTGTCTTTACTTATTTTCTGCCCGGTGGATCTATCCTTTGGGGTGAGTGGTGTGTTGAAGTCTCCTACAATGAATGCATTGCAGTCTATTTCCCTCTTTAGTTCTGTTAGTATTTGCTTCACATATGCTGGTGCTCCTGTATTGGGTGCATATATATTTAGAATGGTTATATCCTCTTGTTGGACTAAGCCCTTTATCATTATGTAGTGGCCTTCTGTATCTCTTGTTACTTTCTTTGTTTTGAAGTCTATTTTGTCTGATATTAGTACTGCAACCCCTGCTTTCTTCTCACTGTTGTTTGCCTGAAATATGTTTTTCCATCCCTTGACTTTTAGTCTATGCTTATCTTTGGGTTTAAGGTGAGTTTCTTGTAAGCAGCATATAGATGGGTCTTGCTTTTTTATCCATTCTATTACTCTATGTCTTTTGATTGGTGCATTAAGTCCATTTACATTTAGGGTGACTATTGAAAGATATGTACTTATTGCCATTGCAGGCTTTAGATTCGTGGTTACCAAAGGTTCAAGGTTAGCTTCTTTAGTATCTTACTGCCTAACTTAGCTCGCTTATTGAGCTGTTATATACACTGTCTGGAGAGTCTTTTCTTCTCTCCCTTCTTATTCCTCCTCCTCCATTCTTCATATGTTGTGTGTTTTGTTCTGTGCTCTTTTTAGGGGTGCTCCCATCTAGAGCAGTCCCTGTAGGATGCCCTGTAGAGGTGGTTTGTGGGAAGCAAATTCCCTCAGCTTTTGCTTGTCTGGGAATTGTTTGATCCCACCATCATATTTAAATGATAGTCGTGCTGGATACAGTATCCTTGGTTCAAGGCCCTTCTGTTTCATTGCATTAAGTATATCATGCCATTCTCTTCTGGCCTGTAGGGTTTCTGTTGAGAAGTCTGATGTTAGCCTGATTGGTTTTCCTTTATAGGTGACCTTTTTCTCTCTAGCTGCCTTTAAAACTCTTTCCTTGTCCTTGATCCTTGCCATTTTAATTATTATGTGTCTTGGTGTTGTCCTCCTTGGATCCTTTCTGTTGGGGGTTCTGTATAATTCCATGGTCTGTTCGATTATTTCCTCCCCCAGTTTGGGGAAGTTTTCAGCAATTATTTCTTCAAAGACACTTTCTATCCCTTTTCCTCTTTCTTCCTCTTCTGGTATCCCTATAATACGAATGTTTTTCCTTTTGTATTGGTCACATATTTCTCTTAGTGTTGTTTCATTCCTGGAGATCCTTTTATCTCTCTCTATGTCAGCTTCTATACGTTCCTGTTCTCTGGCTTCTATTCCTTCAATGGCCTCTTGCATCTTATCCATTCTGCTTATAAATCCTTCCAGGGATTGTTTCACTTCTGTGATCTCTTTCCTGACATCTGTGATCTCCTTCCGGACTTCATCCCACTGCTCTTGCATTTTTCTCTGCATCTCATCCCACTGCTCTTGCATTTTTCTCTGCATCTCATCCCATTGCTCTTGCATTTTTTTCTGCATCTCTGTCAGCATGTTCATGATTTTTATTTTGAATTCTGTTTCAGGAGGACTAGTTAGGTCTGTCTCCTTCTCAGGTGTTGTCTCTGTGATCTTTGTCTGCCTGTAGTTTTGCCTTTTCATGGTGATAGAGATAGTCTGCAGAGCTGGTACAAGTGACCGCTGGAAGAGCTTCCCTTCTTGTTGGTTTGTAGCCTTTTCCTGGGAGAATAGCGACCTCTAGTGGCTTGTGCTGGGCAGCTGTGCGCAGACAGGGCTTCTGCTTCCTGCCCAGTTGCTTTGGGGTTTATCTCCACTGTTGCTGTGGGCTTGGCCTGGCTGGGGCTGTTCCTCCAAAATGGTGGAGCCCCGTTGGAGGGGGAGCAGCCAGGAGACTATTTATCTCCGTAAGGGGCCTCTGTGCTCCCTGCTGCCCAGGGTGTTAGAGTGCCCAGAGATCCCCAGATTCCCTGCTTCTGGTCTAAGTGACCTGTCCTGCCCCTTTAAGATTTCCAAAAAGCACTCTCCAAACCAAAACAACAACAGCAACAATGAGAGAGGGAACAGAAAGGAAAAAAAAAAAAAAAAGAAAAAACACGCGATTTTTTTTTTTTTTTCCTCAGGTGCCGGTCCCAGGCACCCGCGCACTGGTCCTGCTGCCCTGTCTCCCTAGCACCAGGGTCCCTGTCCTTTCAAAGCTTCCAAAAAGCACCCACCCACCGGTCCCGCAGGGAAGGAACGCTCAATATTCTTGGTCCTCAGGCACTGGTCCCACGCACCCGCTCACCAGTCCCGCCGCCCTGCCTCCCTAGCACCGGGGTCCCTGTCCCTTCAAGGCTTCCAAAAAGCACTCGGCAAAAAGAGAGAAAAAAAAGGGGAAAAACGCGCGATTTCTTCCGTCCTCAGGTGCTGGTCTCAGGCACCCACCCACCGGTCCCACAGGGAAAAATGCGGGATATTCTTTGTCCTCAGGTGCCGGTCCCAGGCACCCGCTCACCAGTCCCGCCGCCCTGCCTCCCTAGCACCGGGGTCCCTGTCCCTTTTAGGCTTCCAAAAAGCACTCGCAGAAAAGAGAAAAAAAAAGGGGGAAAAACGCGCGATTTCCTCTGTCCTCAAGTGCCGGTCTCAGGCACCCGCCCACCGGTCCCGCAGGGAAAAACGGGGGATATTCTTTGTCCTCAGGCGCCGGTCCCAGCCACCCGCTCACCAGTCCCGCCACCGTGCCTCCCTAGCACTGGGGTCCCCGTCCCTTCAAGGCTTCCAAAAAGCACTCGCCAAAAAGAGAAAAAAAAAAAAGGGGAAAAACGCGCGACCTCCTCCGTCCTCAGGCACCGGTCTCAGGCACCCGCCCCCAGGTCTCGCAGGGAGAAACGCGGGATATTCTTTGTCCTCCGGCGCCGTTCCCAGGCACCTCCTCACCGGTCCCGCCACCCTGCCTCCCCAGCAACGGGGGCCCGTCCCTCTAAGGCTTCCAAAAAGCGCTCGCCAAAAAAAAAAAACAAAAACTGCTCCGGTTTCTCTCCACCCGCCGGGAGCCGGGGGGAGGGGCGCTCGGGTCCCGCAGGGCTGGGGCTTGTATCTTACCCCCTTCACAAGGCGCTGGGTTCTTGCAGGTGTGGATGTGGTCTGGATGTTGTCCTGTGTCCTGTGGTCTCTATTTTAGGAAGATTTTTCTTTGTTATATTTTCATAGCTCTATGTGTTTTTGGGAGGAGATTTCCACTGCTCTACTCACGCCGCCATCTTGGCTCCCACCTCGGTCTTGCTTTTTTATCCATTCTATTCCTCTGTGTCTTTTTCATTGGTGCATTCAGTCCATTTACATTTAGGGTGATTATTGAAAGATATGTACTTATTGCCATTGCAGGCTTTAAGTTTGTGGTTACCAAAGGTTCAAGGTTAGCTTCTTTACTATCTTACTGTCTAATTTAACTCGCTTATTGAGCTATTATAAACATGGTCTGATGATTCTTTATTTCTCTCCCTTCTTATTCCTCCTCCTCCATTCTGCATATGTTGGGTGTTTTGTTCTGTGCTCTTTTTAGGAGTGCTCCCATCTAGAGCAGTCCCTATAAGATGCCCTGTAGAGGTGGTTTGTGGGAGGCAAATTCCCTCAACTTTTGCTTGTCTGGGAATTGCTTAATCCCTCCTTCATATTTAAATGTTAATCGTGCTGGATACAGTAGTCTTGGTTTGAGGCCCTTCTGTTTCATTGCATTAAGTATATTCATGCCATTCTCTTCTGGCCTGTAAGGTTTCTGTTGAGAAGTCTGATGATAGCCTGATGGGTTTTCCTTTGTAGGTGACCTTTTTTTTCTCTCTGGCTGTCTTTAATACTTTGTCCTTATCTTGGTGTTGCCCTCCTTGGATCCCTTGTCATGGGAGTTCTGTGTACCTCTGTGGTCTGAGAGGCCATTTCCTCCTCTAGTTTGGGGAAGTTTTCAGCAATTATTTCTTCAAAGACACTTTCCATCCCTTTTTCTCTCTCTTCTTCTGGTACCCCTATAATGCAGATATTGTTCTGTTTCGATTGGTCACACAGTTCTCTTAAAATTCTTTCACTCGTGGAGATCCCTTTATCTCTCTCTGTATCAGCTTCTCTGTGCTCCTGTTCTCTGTTTTCTAGTCCATTAATGGTCTCTTGCATCTCGTCCATTCTGCTTTGAAGTCCTTCCAGAGATTGTTTTATTTCTGTATTCTCCTTCCTTAGTTCTTGCATATTTCTCTGCAAGTCCATCAGCATGGTTATGACTTTTGTTTTGAATTCTTTTTCAGGAAGACTGGTTAAATCTATCTCCCCAGGTTCCTTCTCAGGGGAAGATGTAGAAGATGTTGAAGCTGTCTGGGTTAGTCTTGTCTGGATCAAATTTTTTTGCCTTTTCATGTTTATAGGTGCAGTTGTATGCTATTGACTCATCTGTCAGCTGGGAGAGCCTAGACTTTTTCCAGTTGCTCCTGGCCTTTCTTTACTGGGACAACTGCGACCCTAGTGGCTTTGTTGGGTAATTGCATGTAGACTGGGTCTCTGTATCTTGCCGGGCAGGTATGGAGGAAGCTCCCTTGCTGTGGGCATGGCCAGCCTCAGGCAGCTGCTCTGCTATGGCGGGGCCCCAGAGGCTTAATGGACGGGGGGCTGTTTGGCTGTTTACCTCCGTGAGGGGTCTCAGAGCTGTTGCCCAGGGGGTTAGTGCGCCCGGATTTCCCTGGAATTTCCAGCCTCTGGACTGTGACCCGGGATGCTTCCGTCCAGCTGTGAGGTTCCTGTCCCTTTAAGACTTTCAAAAAGCACTCACTTTTCTTTGTCCTAGGAGCGCCGGCTGCAGGACCCGCTCACAGGTCTTACTGTCCTGCTTCCCTAGTTTCTGGCACCCCATGCATGCACTGTGTGTCTGCGCTCTGGTGCGAATGTCTAAGGCTGGGTGTTCAGCAGTCCTGGGCTCCCTCTCCCTCCCCGTTCCAACTCCTCTCCCGCCGGGAGCTGGGGTGAGGGCCTCGGGTCCCGCTGGGCTGCGGCTTGTATCTTACCCCTTTCACCAGGCGCTGGGTCTCGGAAGTGTGGATGTAGTCTGGCTGTTGTCCTGTGTCTTCTGGTCTCTCTTTTAGGGATAGTTGTATTTGTTGTATTTTCACAAATATATATGTTTTTGGGAAGAGATTCCCACTGTCCTACTCATAGGTGCAGTGGTATGCTATTGTCCTACTCACGCTGCCATCTTGGCTCCGCCCCTCTGTTTTATATTTCTTGCAAATCTTTTTAATATTAGGCTTCATAAAAGACAGCTGGATTATCATATCTGCTTCTGCATGTAGCCTCTGGAAAACTCCACTGTATCCTTGAAAGAGTACTACAGTGAAAAGGGCAAATAACATCTTTGTTTTGTTACGAGCCTGAGAGGGTCTAGGGTATAGAAGACTTTTAGGGAATCACTAGACCATACTTTGTAAACCAGTATCAGTGGTATTGTGTTGTAGCAGAATTCTTCATTTCTATGTAACATTGTTTTTTATATTTATCCATTTTGTTACATATGGATATGTGACTCACTTTAACTAATATACAGTATATAATTCCAGTCATAATACTGTAATTTGTTTGTTGTTACCATAAAATGAATTCAGCTTTTTTACTTTTGCAAAAAGGTGCTAAGAATATTCTTGGGTACCCTCATGGGTATCTGCCTAGGAGTGAAATAATGAAGGGTGATTCCAAATTGCATATTTTGAAGTGAAATTTGGGATTATCGTTATGTATATTCATCTTCAACTCTGTGAGATAGCACCAAACTACGTTTTAAAATTGAATCAGTGTATATACTCTTGTAGTTGTGTGTATTTGAGTTTCCATTATTCTAATAGGTCACTTGTTATGTTCTCAAAGTTTTTTGTTTTAGAAAGTGAATGTGAAGTAGTATCTTATTATCTTAAATATCATTGATACTGTGACTTGTAATTTGCTTATGAAATTTTTGTTTTCAAGTATAAAAAATGAATGTAATCAAATGTTAATTATATTTATGATTTTCTTTATGGTTTGCCCCTTTTTGGCAAACCTTGTGTTCTACCTTCTTATTCTAGCAACCATTCACTATTAATTTGTAGTACAACCACTGTGAGATACACACACGGAATAATGTATATCTGAGTTTTCTATTTTACCTGGGTTGATTCATTCATTTGTTGATCTGAATATAATTTGGATACCAGGAGTGTTCCAAGTGTCATCCATGCTTATTGAACTTGAATTTCAAGGGTTGGAGTGGGTGATTGATAGAAAAATAAAGTGTTAATAAGGCAATATAAAGCATATCACATGGCATAGAACATGTTATATGGAAAATCAAGCTAGAGAGTAAAGAGGATAAGAGTGATGTGCCAGGGTAGGTCTTTCACATAGAATAATAACATCATCTAACTTCAGGTTTTAAAGGATCACAATGGTTGCTTGCTGAGAGCTGGGATGGTGAGGCGGGCAGCAAGGAACCCAGAATGTGATGAGGGCAGTAATCTGGGGACGAGACATTGTTGATTAGACTTGGGGAAGTAATAGAGGCAATGAGAATTGTTGTATTCCTGTTATTTTTAAGACTGAGTTGATAACACATTGAATGTGGAGTATGAGAAAAATGGAAGAGTAAAGGATGCTTCTGAGATACTTAACCTGAGAAACAGGAAGGATAGAATTGCCATTTACTGAAAAGGAGAGGACTATGGGAGGAACAAGATGAGGGTTAGAGGTTGGAAGTTTAGTGTGCAAACATTCAACATTAGACATCTAAGCAGAGAAGTTGAATAAGCAATTAGGTTTACAAGTCTATATCCAGAAAAGAGGCACTGGCTTATGTATCAATTTGTTTTCAATTGAAAATAGATAGCACAGGTGTTTGCGAGCTTCTGTAAGAAGTAATGTAAATGGAGAAGAGAGAAGATCCAAGATCTGTACCCTAATGTATTTCAGAATTCAAAGGTTGGGAAGATAACAAAGAAAAAGCAACTAGTGTGATAGGAGGAGAGAACCAAGTCCTGGGGGAGGAGCTTTACTCCGTCCTTACAACAAAAACAGTCACCAGTAATGCAGTGCATTAATTTGAGAATATGGTAAAGGATATAAGGAAAGCAATTGGGAAGAGGTGTTAGAGTAATGATAATAAATGATGAACAAGGCTACTTTTTAGACACAGTGATCAGGGAAGGACTCTTTCAGGAGTAACATTTATGCTGAAACAAGATGGATATGAAGTTCTGCCTAGGGGAGCTTTCTAGGCAGAGGGAATAACAAGTGCATAGGCCCCGACTGGAAAAACCTTCGTGTTAGAACCTAAAGGAAACAGTGTGGCTGGAACGAAAGGGAAGACTCAAGAATACAACCTAGGATTTTGGCTGAAGAGAGTAGGGGATCATAGAATGCCATTAACTGACATGGGGAAGACAAAAGGGGAGGCACTTATAGTGGGAACAAATTGAAAGAGAGAATGCTTCTTTGAGCGTGTTAAATTTAAGATGCCTGTGAGACATCCACATGGTGATGGCAGATAGTTTTGGGGATTGTCAGTTTTCGAGTTTAGGAGTGAGATCAAGGCAAGAAAAAGTAGTACATTTTTAAAGCCACAGATTGGCTTTAGTTTTAATAAGACTAAGGCCTGGGAAATAGTTGGAAAGTAAAAAAGTGAAACTATAAGAGATGTATAAACCCAAACCTCAGTGTAATATGGAAGGTAATCTAGCAAACTGAAATGCAGACAAAACTAGAAGAACTTTTAGTCTTTAAAATAAGTGCATATACTGAATATCATCAAGAGCATCAAGTTTCTTATTTGGAACCATGGACACAGGATATAGACTTGCGCTCGAAGTTTTCCTAGACCCAAGTAAACAGGAAGGAAGAACAAAGAGGACAGGAAAATTGACTCACACAGATGAGCTACACACAAGAAAGAGTCAGCATTTGAGAGTACTGAGCGAAGGGTTCTGGTGAGAAGCCCTGCCTTTTGTACATCCCCACATCTTCTGATCTTAATTGGCTGGAGAGAAGTAGAAGCTCAAAGAAATTACTCCATGTCCTAAGGAGAATTCTTACTAGTCTGGACACTGGATGCAACTAACCTGCAATTGCTGGTCAGACAGAACTGTCACGAGATACATAAAAATATATCTCAAAAACAAAAGAGGGAATGAATCTGAAAAACGTAACGCAAGAAACACCAGAAAAATGTTGCCATAAACCAAAGGAAACCTTTGGCCAAACATGTTGCCTTAAATAAAAACATAATTAATGACCAATTGCATAAGTTGAACAGTGGCATGAAGCAGAGATACAAGTGCTTGGAGAAGAGATGATGAAACAACAACGTGAGATGAAACATACCATACCCAAGATAGATATGGGTATTTATTCTATGAAAAGAGAGATATTTCAAATCAATAGGAGAAATACAAATAGTTTAGTAAATAGTTTGGAATAACAGGGGAGCCATGTGGAAAGGAAAATTGGAATACTAGTTCACATTTTATGTCAGAATTAAAATTGGTTAAAAATAAAAATAAAATGTTCAAAGCTTCTGAAGAAAACAAGAGGAAATATTTTTAACCTTAGAGGTGGGAAGGCCCCTCAGAAATGTGACATGAAACTCAGGAGTCACAAAAGAGAAAGACAAATATGTTATTTATACAAAAAATTAAAAAGAAATTGTGTATGTCAAAAAACCTTAAAAATTCAAAACAAAACTAAATGGTGGAAAATACTAGCACTAAACTTTTCTTAATACTAAAGAGTACCAAAAAGAGAAAAATTAGCAGTCTTTTGGAAAAATGGCTAAAAGTTAGTAGATGTTTAAAGAAAAAGAAATATAACTCCTAGACATATTTAAACACTATTGACCTCATGATAAAAAATGTGAATTAAAACCATATGATGCAAGTTTTCACATAATCTATATAAAATTTAAGAATATTCATCACTGTTATGGAGGGTCTAAGGAAACAGGCAGTCCTACACAGCTGTTGGAAACGTATATTGCTATAATTTCTAAGGAGAGCATTTTGGCAATATCTATCAAAATATACAGAGAGATGCCCCTTAACCAACAATTCTAGTCTTAGTAGCATATCCTATAGATATACTTGTACATTGCAAAATGATTATGTGTAAGAACATCATAGATTTAAACTGAACCTTATCAATATTTGCTTTAAATGTAAATGGCAAATACCCTAATTAAATGGTAGGTAATTTGATTAGATAAAAATGCAAGATCTAATTCTGCTTCCTACAATAAATACACTTAATATATAAAGAGAGACATAGCTTAAACATGAAAGAATGAAAAATATATACCATGCTAACCCTAATTAAAAGACAAGTGTAAATGGCTACATTCACATCAGGCAAAGTAGATTTGGAGAAAAGAATATTACTAGGAAAGAAAAACAGTCATTTTATAAAGACAAAGGGACCAGTATCTCAAGGATATAACAGTCATAAATGTTTATTCCTCTAATAACAGAGTTTCAAAATATAGGAATCAAAACTAATACAATTGCAAGAAGACATAGAAAAATCCACACTTAAATTTGAATATTTTAACATTCTCCTTTCAATAATTGATAAAAAAATAAACAGAACAATTGAACAACACTATCACTGAATTGACCTGATTGACATTTATAGAATAATCCATCCAACAATAACAATGTACATTTTTCTTCAAGTGCCTTCACATTTGCTAAGTACATTCTGGGCCATAAAACACTTAGCAAATTTAAAGGTATGCAAATTATACAAAGTATGTTATATGATCACAGTTGAAATAAATAATGATAACACAGTAACACAGTAAATAATGACACAAAAACATAAAATACCTGGAAAATCCCAAATATTTGAAAGCTGTATACATAAACACTTTTAAGTAATGTGTTTGAAAGAAAAAATCAAAGCGAAATTCTTGTGAACTGGATGATACTGAAAATATGTAGAGGGAAATTCATATCATTAAAGGATTATATTAGAAGAGATGAAGTGTGAAAGAATGATTTCAGTTTCTGTTGTAGGAAACTAGAAAAAAAAGAGCAAACAACCTGAAACAAACAAAAGGAAAGAAGTAATTAATTATCAGATCCTAACAATTTCACCCACCAAATTTGTCTACTTTATTCTGACCCCACTTCTACTACCTTATTCATGATGTTGGTTATAGATGTCAGTAGATTACAGTGGATAAGAGTGTAGCCTGGACCACACACTGCCCTGGTTTGCTTAGGACTTGGGGGAGAGGATGGGGAGGCAGGGAGAAGAGAGGGGCAGCCAGTTCTTGGGGCTCAGAACTGGGAAGGTCTCAGACAAAACCGGCTGAGTTGTCCACCCTGGCGTAGGTTCTGGAGCCACACCTCAGACTTGAAGCCCTTTAATATTAGACAAGTAACTTATTCTCTTGTGCCTTCATTTCTTCCTCTGGGAAAATGAGTATTGTAATAGCCCCCATTCTCTCACTCTTGGTCTCACTCTCTTTGTTGTTCAATTCTAAGTAGCAGCTTTTTATCTCACTCTTTCCTTCTAGACAGACCCAGCTTCAGGCTTTCCTTCAAATGCAGCAGTTATCTTTCTAAACACAAATATAAACATATCAGTTTCCTGCTTAAAACACTTAAGTGGCTCCTTAGTACCCTAGGTCAAAGTCCAACTTTCATAATAAGTTTATAGAGCTCAGTGTTTACTCATTTTCGTAATTATTTTTTTCCATACTTCACTCACTGGTCTTTCTCTTCCCCAAGCCTTGTGTAGTCTAGCTTTTTGTTGTTATTGTTTTGTTTTATTTTGTTCCCCTGTGTGTTCTCACCAGAGCTTTTTCTCCTAAGCTCCTCTTGGCTTTCCAGACCTCTCCCCACACCCCATTGCTATCAAAACTAGGTTAGTTGGCCTTCTGTTTACCCCCACGGTACTGCGTGTTCTCTCTCAGGTGGTACTGGCTATACAGTATGTTACTATGGTTTTATATATATTAATGTATATAGTATATTATATATAGTGTATTATATGTATTGTATATAGTATATGTGTATAATATATGATATAACTTTTTCATCAGCTTTCTTTGTTCTCATAGTAGAGGAAATATATGCATAAGGTACAATAAAGTAAATTTTCCCAGATTTAGCATTTTCTTTCTTCCAGGGTTGCCCTGCTTTCCCTTTGTTACAATTGGTTCTTAAAAACTTATCTCATGTTAAGCATCTAATATTTGAATATTTCTCTGACAGCCTCTGCCTTCCCTATCTAGTTCCCTTGAGTTGATCATTTCTTATTTACCATGTTAGTAATTTTACACCTTTTTATCATAGCACTGAGCACATTGCATTGAAATTGTTTTCCATTCTGTATGATGATAATGTCAAATCCTTATTTAGGATCTACGATAGGCACAGAACTCCAAATCCTTATTTAGGATCTACTGTGGGTAGTACACTCATGAGCAAACTGACAAAAATCCCTGTTCTTGTGATGCTAACAGTCCAAAGGAGAAATAAAATTGATGACATTCAATAAGTAAATATGACATTGAGAATTTGATAGTGCTGTGAAGGAGAAATATGTGATGTTATGAAAGCAGGATTTAACCTTGAGAAAGTGACTAAACTTACAATCAAAGATCAAGGAGTACTTAATTACATGAAAAGAGAAGGGAAGCACATACCAGGAAGAGAAAACTGGAAATAAAAAGGCCCTTGTGTCATGGGATCTAATAAAAGTCACAGAAAGAAAGCTGGGGTGGCTAGAGTAGCATTGTGGAGAGGTCTCTCTCACAGCAGTAGGAACTTGGAGGTGAGCTGCTGGAGGCACATAGGTCATTATGTTAGCCTAGGTAAAAGAGAGGATGGTAATTTGGACTAGGGTGACAAAGCTACAGACTGCGGCGGTGAGTTTGAGATATTTTTATGAAGAAATCTTGATAGGAACTAGTGATAAACTGGATCGTGGTTACTGTGAAACTGTAAGATTAAGAAGAAAGATGTACAAAGGACTATTTGTAAATTTTCAGTATTAAGAACTAAATGGATTATGTCCTCTTTACTGTTGTATCATTCAGTGCCTTATTAGCACATGGCATCCTCAAATGAATATTTGTTGCAAATGAATGCATATTGTTTTAGTAATGAAAAAATCATATTCAACTGCAATATAAATTATGTCAGTAGAAAATGGATTATTAAGTGGAATTTAACCTAATAATTTATTCTTTACATTGAAATTTGAACATCCATAAAATGCGACTTAGACTATAGTTTATCTTCATAACAGTCTTAAAATAAAATTTGAATGTAACAAGCTAGTACAGCCATTTTGTAAGAGAAATGATGATAAAACAATTCCAAATTTTGTAGCACCCTTGATATTTTTCTTCATATTAAAGTAGTCCCCAAAGTTTGTTTTTCTTCCTTGAAACACATTTTATCTTTGTTATAAACAGTTCAAGCTTTTTTATTGATGATTCAAAAAATCAAGAAGGGATATTGAAATCTAGTTTCTTAAGTTACTACTGCTCTTCTTAATTATGTTGAATTACTAATACACACACACAAGCACTCTCACTTTATTATGGAAAAAGTTATTAGAAATGTGAACTATTTAGGACCAGTATTCATTCTCCTTAAAGTGATTAATTAAAACTTGTACAGTATTTTTGTTCTAAAATGTTAAATTTATTTCTTTTTAAAAAGTGTTTATAACCTGCAATACTGTTTGAATAATAAATCCTAACATTGTAGGCTGTAGAATTCAGAATGCTCTTGTGGTTGTGTTTTACAGATGTGTTCTGCTCCCTCTTTTGGGAATGAAGCCTCCCCAGCAAAGCCTGTATCTGCTGGTCGATTCTATTGATGAAGGCTGTAACATCGCCGAAGGAGAGCAAACATCCACCAGCTTAGCCGGGACAGTTGCCGAGCTTTTAGCTGGTCACCATGAGTTCTTCCCACCATGGCTATTGCTGTTCTGTTCTGCCCGGAAGCAGAGTAAGGCTGTTACTAAAATGTTTACCGGTAAGCATAATTCCTGCCGTCCTCAAATGTTTTCCTTTGATGAACCATCATATGTGTTACTTTCTTAAGAGGAGAATGCGCAGCCGGAAATCCGCTTGCTGCTTCTGCTCTTCTGTCATCTGTTCTACCTGTTCTGTCTGCTGTTCTCAGCCATACCATTTTAATGTTATATTAAAAACAAGCTTATATTAAAAACAAGTAAAATGACTTAAGAGTATTTACTATTACTTTTCTTACTAGATCCTTTTCCTGCTTCGTTAGTAAAGATTAGGAGTATTCCGTGCCATGTTAGCTGCTAGATATATCTGTAGAGCTGCATTTATTATGCTGTTGTGTCATGTTCAGTTTACAGTATTTCTTCCAACTAGACTAAGCATTCTGAGAGTAGTGAATATGCCTTTTTAAAAATCACTGGTAGTTACTCTGAGATGTTTTTCTTGGTATAAGAGGAGAAACAGAGTCAACAGCCTTTTAGGATACCTCTGGAAGTATGTTCTTTTTTAAACCCCTTCCTGAGAAGATCATCTATATAATACATAAAATTAAATGATTAGTGTTTTTTCTTCTTTTGCTTTTGTTTTCTGACTCTACATTCTACTTTTCATTTTTTTACTACCACAATAAAGTTGTGGTTACTTGTCTTAGATCATGTAAAACACTCTTTCTTTGTGCTGTAGGAAATGAAAGGAGTGTAAAACAAAGACCACTCACAGTATTTATAGTGTAATTTGGAGAGATAATAATTAAGTTATTGGTTAACTAGCCATGTCACTTTTAAATAATTTTATGTATTTTGCAGAATAGTGATACTTTATTAATTTGTTAAAAGATTTCCTGTAATTCACTTTATTCTCACTATCAGGTTGTCTCTTTTAGATTCCCTTGCTACTAATGCAGCACTTTGGTTTCCATCACAGTATTCTATTTTGTTGTTAGTGATAAAAATCTTGTTGATAGAAGTTTGCAGATTAAACTGGTAAGAGCTGATACTTATGTAGGACTTACTATGTCAGGCACAGATAAAAGCTGAAACCCCTTTTGGTCAGTGTCATCCCGTTCTTCATTGGAACATCAGTAGTATCATTATTTTATATCCTTTCAACTCATATTTATATTTTGTGTATTTTTTATAGTTTGCATAAATGAAACACTGTATGTACCATCTTAGCTCTCACCATTCACTGGCCATGTGACCTGATACAGATTACTTAACTATCTGTGCCTCAGTGTCCTGACCTATGAAATGGAGATTGTACTTTCCTATTACTTTCCTCATAGGATTTTGTGAGGTTAAGTGACAAATTCATTTTTCAGGCTTTTCTTGTAAAATTGTTTTAAAGTGACTTGGTAGCAATGTATTAAATTTTGTATTTTTATAATAACGGAATTACATGTACAGTGATTAGAAGTTGCAATTTTTTAAAAACGGTTAATTTCAGTAGCTTTGAAGATACTCAAATTGTTGATTAACAGGTATTCTTAGTTCTGTCTTAATGAATAATAGAAAGCTATCCTTAATGACATAATTGCTCTATCTAAATTTATAATACTAAGCATTTCAATTTGGGAGAGCTTTATTTTTTAAATTGTAGACTGTATCTGTTCTTTATAAAACTTTCCCTACTTGCTTTTAGAATTAATCCTGTGTCCATACCTTCTACCCCAACTTCTCCCACCAAACACTTGCATTTTATTTCACAACTTTCTGCACATATTCCCATCTTGAAATGAAAAGAGCAAACTTCGTAGTCATCCAGGATCCTGGATCTATAATTTGCTTGCTGTGTTACTTTGGGCAGTTTACCCAACCTTCCTGAATTTTAGCATCTTCATTTTCAAAGTGGGGCAAGTTACCTCACAGACTTGACGTAAGAAGAAGTTAGGTTTGTATAGTACTTAATGTGCTGCTTTAGAGGTGGGGAGCTCTCAGTGAATATTGATCGCTGTCATTTCCTTCACTAGAACGGAACCTGTTATGTGAAGGTTAGGTTTGGCCTAGATTCTGGATTAATTATCTCAAGTTTCAACTGTGATATCTTAGTTAAGTAGGTTTAAATTATAGATTTATTTATTACAGTAGGTAATATGCTCTTTCGTGTAAATCAGTTACAAGATCACACTGTATAATATAAAATAATATTTCTAAAAATGTTTTTTATTAGCAACAGTCCAAGTACTTTCCATCTTAAATTGTTTCCATCTTAAATTGGCTTAAATAAAGCCAAAAGCAAATGAATGCACAGAAGAAGGTTTGAAGGTATTATCTCATATCACTGGTAAATGTAGATTGTTATAAATTTCTGAGCATGCATTAAACTCTCCTGAAATCAGGACTTTTTTCATGATTAGAATTTATCTTTCAAAATGAACTCTGTTGAGGATAATTATTATGTATAATCAATTAGCAATCATATGTATATATATATATATATATAATTACAGATTGCATCATACATGTCTGTGATATGATTACTGATTATATTTTTATATAGATTTAGAGTTACACAAATTTGTTATTTCTTCATGTGTCTTTTTTGGTAAGTTGTGTTTTCCAATAAATTTTTCCATTTCATTTACTTAAGTACTTTGCAGTATCATAAAACTAAATTTATCAACTTTTTCTCCAAACCTATTATTCATCTTTCAGTGATCTCTTTTTGCAACCTGTTGGCCTAGCCAGAAATTAATAACAATTTTGGCTCCTCCTCCTCTTTCCTTCTCCACATTAACTAATGTAATCTACTTCTTATTAAGAATTCCCAAACCATCTTTTACTTTCATCTTCGCTGCTGTAGTTGAGACTCTTAGTGATTCATATCTAGACTGTTACAGCCTTTTTAGAAAATTTTACTTTGGTATTGACTCACTCCAGCACTTCCTCTTTAGGGATGGTAAAATGATCTTTCAAATGCAAACCTGGTCACATTATTGCCTTGTCCAAAATTTCTCACTGAATTCCCATCACAAAATAAGTTTCATCTCCTCACATAGTACCTAACATATAGTAGGAGATATATATATATTTGTTCTATTCAGTTGAAGAGTAAAAGAGTATTTTACTCAGTATTAATTGACCATCACTAATCTTTTCTGAATTTTTGGATTTTTATTCCTTAAGAGATTCATTCACTTAGCTATTTTTCCTTCTGTAAGATGAATACACAGTTTTCTAGTAAATTCATGTCTATAAATCAGCATATATTCTCCTTTCAGAAAATGAAATTATTGTTCCCTTTAAAGAACATTGTTTCCAGCAGATGTAACTAATATATTTTTAGGTTTGAATTTTATTAAGTTGCTTATTTTTACAATGCTGAACTTCTGTTTGTATAATTTGATTTAAGTTTCATCTTAAGGTCAAGCTATTTATTGACAGTGTGAGGTTTAATTATTTAATTTGATGACATGTAAAATAATGTAGTGTAAAGGCAATGATGGATGATATTCTGATTGGATGTAAATATTCAATCTCATGATTATGACTAGTGTACATTCAGGTATGTGGATGGAAATATATCATTTTTTTGTATGAAAAAGGTCAGCTTGTAAAAACAAACAAACCTTATTTTTTGTATCTCCTACAACTTTTTTTCCTAGTCATTTGGGAATTCAGAAAATCCTAATAAGGTGCCTTCATAGATATGTATGTAAGACTGTTCTAATGCTTAGTTTAGTATCTTTTATCATTGAAGTTGAGGAACACTAAGCCATTAAAAAAATAAGAAATAATTTCATTTGTAGATAGGAAAATAAAATTGTTTATCTGTCATCAGTGTGTTTTTCAGAAGGAAAAGAAAACCTTTATATACTAAGTATTATTTAGTATTTTATCAGTATTGATTTATTATTGATTTATGTGCCTATTAGTTTATTATATATTAAAGACATTCTCTTTGAATATATGGCAGCTTCCATAGTCTTTTCAACTGATGACATATACTTTTTTGTCTCTCTTCTAGGTTTTCGAAAAATAAGTTTAGATGACCTTCGGAAGGCATATATTGTTAAGGATGTTCAACAGTACATTCTTCATCGTTTAGATCAAGAAGAAGCTTTGCGACAACACCTCACAAAAGAAACTGCAGAAATGTTAAATCAACTGCACATTAAGAGCAGTGGATGCTTTCTTTATCTAGAACGAGTTCTAGATGGAGTTGTAGAAAATTTTATTATGTTAAGAGAGATTCGTGACATTCCTGGAACTCTAAATGGTCTATATCTCTGGCTGTGTCAAAGACTTTTTGTAAGAAAACAGTTTGCAAAGGTTCAACCCATTTTGAATGTGATTCTTGCAGCCTGCCGACCTTTGACCATAACAGAATTATATCATGCAGTATGGACCAAAAATATGTCATTAACCTTGGAAGACTTTCAACGCAAGCTAGATGTCCTCTCTAAACTTCTTGTTGATGGACTGGGAAATACTAAAATACTGTTTCACTATAGTTTTGCAGAGTGGCTTCTGGACGTGAAACACTGCACTCAGAAATATTTATGTAATGCTGCAGAAGGACACAGAATGTTGGCTATGAGTTATACCTGTCAAGCCAAGAATTTAACACCATTGGAAGCACAAGAATTTGCATTGCATTTAATTAATTCAAACTTGCAGTTAGAGACAGCTGAGTTAGCTCTGTGGATGATATGGAATGGTACACCTGTCAGAGACTCCCTGTCTACTTTAATACCCAAGGAACAAGAAGTGCTACAGCTGTTAGTTAAAGCTGGTGCTCATGTCAACAGTGAAGATGATCGCACATCTTGCATAGTCCGACAAGCTCTAGAAAGAGAGGATTCCATTCGGACATTATTAGATAATGGAGCATCAGTGAATCAGTGTGATTCAAATGGGAGAACATTGTTGGCTAATGCTGCATACAGTGGCAATCTTGATGTAGTGAATTTACTTGTCTCTAGGGGAGCAGATTTAGAGATAGAAGATGCTCATGGGCATACACCACTTACCCTAGCTGCTAGACAAGGACATACCAAGGTGGTTAATTGTCTGATTGGGTGTGGAGCAAATATTAATCATACTGACCAAGATGGTTGGACAGCCCTGAGATCTGCTGCTTGGGGTGGCCATACTGAAGTAGTTTCCGCACTCCTTTATGCTGGTGTCAAAGTGGACTGTGCAGATGCTGATAGCCGCACAGCTTTGAGAGCAGCAGCATGGGGAGGACATGAGGATATTGTACTGAATTTGCTACAACATGGTGCTGAAGTCAACAAAGCTGATAATGAAGGCAGAACTGCGTTGATAGCCGCAGCATACATGGGACACAGAGAAATTGTGGAACACCTACTGGACCATGGAGCAGAAGTGAACCATGAGGATGTTGATGGCAGGACTGCACTCTCAGTAGCTGCACTTTGTGTGCCTGCCAGTAAAGGGCATGCATCGGTTGTTAGCCTTTTAATTGATCGAGGCGCTGAAGTAGATCATTGTGATAAAGATGGCATGACTCCTCTGCTGGTAGCTGCCTATGAAGGACATGTTGACGTGGTTGACTTGCTGCTAGAAGGCGGAGCAGATGTAGACCACACGGATAACAACGGTCGCACACCCCTCTTAGCAGCAGCGTCTATGGGCCATGCTTCTGTTGTAAACACGCTTTTGTTCTGGGGTGCAGCTGTGGATAGCATTGATAGTGAAGGTAGGACAGTGCTCAGCATAGCTTCAGCCCAAGGAAATGTTGAGGTGGTACGTACTCTGCTGGATAGAGGGTTGGATGAAAATCACAGAGATGATGCTGGGTGGACACCTTTGCACATGGCAGCTTTTGAAGGTCACAGATTAATCTGTGAAGCACTTATTGAACAAGGTGCTAGAACAAATGAGATTGATAATGATGGACGAATACCTTTCATATTAGCTTCACAAGAAGGTCATTATGATTGTGTTCAAATATTATTGGAAAATAAATCCAACATTGATCAAAGAGGTTATGATGGAAGAAATGCACTACGAGTTGCTGCATTAGAAGGACACAGGGACATTGTTGAACTACTTTTTAGTCATGGAGCTGATGTTAACTACAAAGATGCTGATGGTAGGCCTACACTTTATATTTTGGCCTTAGAAAACCAACTAACAATGGCCGAGTATTTTTTAGAAAATGGTGCAAATGTAGAAGCCAGTGATGCTGAAGGAAGGACAGCACTTCATGTTTCCTGCTGGCAAGGCCATTTGGAAATGGTGCAGGTTCTGATTACCTACCATGCTGACATCAATGCTGCAGACAATGAGAAGCGATCTGCTTTGCAGTCTGCAGCTTGGCAGGGCCATGTAAAAGTTGTTCAGCTTCTGATCGAGCATGGTGCCATAGTTGACCATACATGTAATCAAGGTGCAACTGCACTCTGTATTGCAGCCCAGGAAGGGCACATTGATGTGGTCCAGGTTTTATTAGAGCATAGTGCTGATCCAAACCATGCTGATCAATTTGGACGCACTGCTATGCGTGTTGCCGCTAAAAACGGACATTCTCAAATAATTAAATTATTAGAAAAGTATGGTGCATCTAGTTTGAATGGCTGTTCCCCATCACCTGTTCACACAATGGAGCAAAAACCACTACAATCAATGTCTTCAAAAGTGCAGTCATTAACAATTAAATCAAATAGCTCTGGCAGCACTGGTGGAGGAGATACACAGCCTTCATTGCGTGGTTTACCTAACGGTCCAGCTCACGCATTTAGTTCTCCTTCAGAATCTCCAGATTCCACAGTTGATCGTCAGAAATCATCATTGTCAAATAATTCCCTGAAAAGTTCAAAAAATTCATCTTTGAGAACTACTTCGTCTACAGCCACAGCTCAAACAGTGCCAATGGATAGCTTTCAAAATTTGTCCTTTACAGAACAAATTCAGCAGCATTCATTGCCACGCAGCAGAAGCCGACAGTCCATTGTTTCCCCATCTTCCACAACACAGTCCTTGGGACAGAGCCATAATTCACCAAGTAGTGAGTTTGAGTGGAGTCAAGTAAAGCCTAGTTTGAAGTCAACGAAAACAAATAAAGGGGGGAAATCAGAAAATTCCAGCAAATCTGGGTCAGCTGGGAAAAAAGCTAAACAAAATAATTCTTCACAGCCAAAGGTTTTGGAATATGAAATGACTCAGTTTGATAAAAGAGGGCCTCCAGCCAAATCTGGGACTAGTGTACCACCTAAACAAATGTCAGCAGAACCTCACTGCAAAATCATACCTTCAACTCAGCAAGAAATCGGTCGATCTCAACAGCAATTTCTTATTCACCAACAGACTGGGGAACAAAAGAAGAGAAATGGAATAATGACAAATCCAAATTATCATCTGCAGAGCAACCAGGTTTTTCTTAGTAGGGTTTCTGTTCCACGAACAATGCAAGACCGAGGGCATCAAGAAGTATTAGAAGGATATCCTTCCTCAGAGACGGAATTGAGCCTTAAACAAGCTCTGAAGCTTCAGATTGAAGGTTCTGACCCTAGCTTCAATTATAAAAAGGAAACTCCATTATAAAAGGTAATATTTCATTAACATAAAGACTAAAATATCAAAAGTATGGTCCCTTCTACTTAGGATACTCTTTCCCTGATACTTACTTGGCTAATTCCCTTACCTAATCACCATTCAAATGCCATCTTCTCAGCAAGACCTTCTATTACCACTCTTGAATTTGAATTTTCCCACTCCAGCACTAGCTTTTCCAAGTCTTTCCTGCTTTTTGTAATCCAAAGTATCTATTATTTAACATACCTGAATACATACAGAATAAAAACATGTTTATCATTACATTTTATTTATCATTACGTTTACTATTATTTGTCTCTTCCCAAAAAAATATAAGCTTTGTTGAGGGCAGGGGATTTTATCCGTTTTGATTACCACTGTCTTGCATGTAGTTGGAATACCACTAGACCTATATTAGTTTCTCAGCAAGAAATTTTGAGTCAGTAGATGGAAGAATGTACTATTTATGGATCTTAGATCAAGAGTTCCTTCTATATGGTCATTTCCACTCTTAAAAGTTCTTTGGTGGTAACAGAGGGAGAGGCTATTTCTATATCACTCTTGGATTTGAATGAAATAGTGTATGTAGTTCTTAGTAAATGGTAAATATTAATTTCCTTCCTTTCACCCTGGAAGAAGTCAAAGATTTAATCAGCAAAAGATAATGTTTATTATAACAGATCTCTTAAAAATCTTCCAAGTAAAGTTTGCACACACTGAAAATAGGTATAGAAAGATGAGAAATGGATGATTTGGCAAGAGGGTATTTAGGGCCCAGTATACTTAGACATAAGAATTAAGTGCTTCAACCTCTAAGGCATATTTATTAAACAAACACATTTTTCTCTTTTCCCCCACAATGGATGCTTTACTAATTATAAGTGGGAAAAAATGATATTTAATTTTATAGTATGGTTACATTTTCAGAAGCACACATCTCATATTGGAGACAAACCTGAAGATTACATTGAGTTTTTGCTAATTTATACTACAAGTATACTTATCCCACTTTGCTTATTCATCCATCCTTTTTCATTCTCTAATAAAATTGCACTCTTTTATTTAATGAACTGAAATATCTTGCTTTTGCTTTTTTTTTTCTCTTTGGAGATATATATTAGAGTAATTGTAGGTGAAACATTATTATAAATAACCCTCTAAGAATAAACACCCTTAAATGTGAATCTGTGGATGACTGGTCAAATCTCCTTCAGAAATAATTTGAATAAAGTAGTTAATTCATTCTCCGGTATGATTTGTTTTAAAAATAATTAGTTTTGATGGCACAACCCTCCAACTTTTGATGTATAATAATGAATCTCTAATGGATAAGTCTACTTTGTGCTTTGCAGAGTAAATATATTCTGTAGGATTATAATACTATAGTTATTAGTAAGTATAATGTAGACATTAATTCTTTTTTTAACTTTTGTATTAGTTTCCTATTCTGTGAAACAGAAGACATTGTGATTGGAGTTGTTCTTCAGCTACTGGATGAAAACATAATATGCCTGTTGATTTGCTGAAAAAAAAATGAAGAATGTGATATCTACAGTACAGTTACCTTAATTACTGTAATGTGCCTAAATAGTAAGGCTGCCTTCTCAATGTAACCTTCTGTGCTTAAAATTTTCATTTCATGTGCTTTGTATTCACTACAAAAGAATAAGCACTTTTAAAAAAAATGCAATTATATACTGCAGTTCCCTGATAAAAACTGAAAAGAATTTAAAGTGTTTTAAGTTAAGATTTGATAAATATGCATGTGCCATGATCAAGTATATAAGAAAGGCAGTGTTCCTTGTATTTATTTTTTTCTTTTTTGTGGCAAATGAAACTTAAGCATCTGTTTCAGTCACATTTGCATTGTTGTAGTGTATGGCTTGTTTCTTGTATCTTTAAAAATGTTGCTCAATAAAATAAATAATGCAACTATTTCATGTTCACTACACCTTCAGCATTGGTTAAAAATGAGTTTCTAATTAATGCCACATTGAGGTAAAAGGTTTCTTGACAGATTTTTAAAAAGTAAATAATTTTAGTATTTTAGGCAGCTGCTCTAAGTAGTTTAAAGTTGGATTTCCTATCAGAATCCTAATCTCTGACTAAAGGTGTAAAAAAAAAAAAAGGCAGCAGCAGCCCAGACTATAGGCAGAACAAAGTTCTGTTTCATTGACTGGGATGCAGTTTCATCTTCCACTCCTTTATTGTTCCACCTCCAAGAAGACAGACTATCATTCCTGAGGCATGAAAATTCTCAGGGACAAGCCATGCCTCACTGGCATGTGTAAGTAGAGGAAAATGCATCTATCTGAGGGTAGATTGTTTATCCCTGAACAATTAATTGACTATGCTTATCTCATTCACCCAGTTAAATAAAATGTAATTTACCAGTGGAAATGTTAATGCTGGCTTCTCTTTCAGTTGCTTTGATTCTGTAAATCACTGCATCACCAAATTAGCCCCCACTCAAAATTAATTGTATCAGTTTTAATGGATGAATATTCTTGGTGAATGTAATATGTGCTGTCCTTCACAGATGATGCCACTAACCTGTCAGTCATAGCACATGTGTATTTTTTAATTGGTATTTGATAAAGAATAGTGATGGATTTTCACTTTTCTGTCCACATACTCTTTCCTGTTTTCTTCTTTGGATAGTAGATCACATGACTGGATGCCAGGGTTAAGGGTGAAGCCTTTGACTAAGGAAAGCAAAGCTGACTGACTCAAATGACCCACAGCCTTGGTCTGAATAGATCCTAAACAAGTGGAGTTAGTTTAGATGGTCTGTGTGGATGTCAGGTAAGATTAAAATTTAATGTTCAGGATCCAAGGCTGTGGGTTTGATCTTTGAATAGCCCTGAGAATGTTACAAAACCCAGAAATTCTATTCTTTCCATGTGTCGTTGATAAAAGGAGGAATGAGGAAAGAGAATTTGGAGATTCAGCACAAAACCATTGCTACTGCCAAAAAAAATCTTTAGCAACTGTCTTAGTAACAGAGGTCAATAATGTCATCGTCATATATGAAGGACATATATATATGATGCATTAATCACAGAACTAGAAGTGTGTGATTGGATGTGATAAATGTACCACTTGAGTTTCCATGTAAGACTTTATTTTTGCTTTTGTTTTTTAAAGTCAGCAAAATACATTTTTTTTTTTGTCATCAATAAGTCACAATCAGGAATAGGAGATAAGTTAATAAGTTCAATTGATATTAAGGTGACATGGCAATACTGATAACTCTAATGTGAATGTTTCAAGTACTGAATTTTTGTCCCTATGGGACATTTATTAAATACACTTAATGGAACTCTTGCAATGTAGCCTTAAAAGTATTAATGATTCTATTAATAAATATGAACACATACTATCATTAGAACCGATGTTACTCATATCTCAAATACAGTACATTTACATTACTGTAGAAGATGAAGCTCTAATTTCTTACTAGGTGTATTTTTCTTTAGAAAGAACTCTGAAAGCCTCCAGTTTTTCTATTGACCTTGAATTATTGGAATTGTATTTATTTAATTTTATTGTTTTTTACAAAAACGCACCTTGTGGCCAAAGGGCAAAGATAATGACTCATTACATAGGGGATTTATGTTTTTCAAAGAGCTAAATGTTTTCATATCCACATTATATACACTTGAAACAGTAGGAAGAGAACTTGTGAGAAAAATATTATTTTCAAAATAAGCATTCCCTTGGATGCTTTTATATTATGTTTTGGAGTAGGACAAAAATGGCTTTTAGTTAGGATAAGGATGGTTAGAGTGCTGGAGATGCCCTGCTTTGACTTTGTGTGGAGGATTTAATACCATGAGTGAAAATGGCTTTTGCTCCATTAAAAAAGTAAAAAAGTCTCCCAAATATAAAACTCCTAGATAGCTATTTTAAAAACTCAAATGTTTAAATTTTATAAATCAGCTAATGCCACAACATACCTATGATGTCATGTGCTCATAACACTTTTATAACATTCCATCTGTGCCCATTCCCTAAAAGTCATGAGTTGATAAGAAGGGAAATGATAGAAAATACAGTCATGAAAAACAAAAATCTGAATGTAAGAAAGGTTTTAGAAGGAAAACTTACCAGAACTCAGTGAGTACTGCAGAGGATAGCCAGTATCTTTTGTCCCTCACCCTCATCCCCATCCCTACTGGAATCCTCACCAAAAACAGTTCACTACTTGAAAAACAGTCAATACTTTTCTCAATATTGTTTGGCTATTCAGATATTTGTTTTGCTTTTTAATTTCCTCCATTTATACTTCTCAGCAAATGTAGCTGCAGACAAATACTTTCTTTTTATTTTTCCCTTGGTTTGGGGTGTGTAAATAGCCTAAAATGTACATTGAATTTCACATTGTAAAAGTTTTATTTTATTCCTTGTATTATATTAAGCAAAAATCCCTATGTATATGAAAGTGCATAATAAATATATTTGCTTTACAGAGGAGATCTTGTTTTAATTTTATCCTTGAACCAATAGAAAATGAATGATGTGTACAGTAAAAACAGCTGTTAGTTTTAGATTACTTATTTAAATACTGAGAAGGTGAATTTGGAAACAT
This sequence comes from Manis javanica, assembly GCF_040802235.1. Taxonomy (NCBI): domain Eukaryota; kingdom Metazoa; phylum Chordata; class Mammalia; order Pholidota; family Manidae; genus Manis; species Manis javanica. The sequence continues at coordinate 68,059,779 of NC_133160.1, forward strand.
TTTACAAAGAGATACAAAAACTTCACAAAGGAAGGTAGACAAAAAGATCTAGTCTTTAATATCTTCCTCAAGCTTCTATAAAGATTTAATGTTCTTTTTTTCTGATAGCATACTATAATATCTTACCATGTCATTTTCTAAATAAATTTCTTTGTATTCTTTACTCAACTTGAGTCACTTCTTCATGAACTTCTGCTTTCCCAACCAGAAAGCAACATATGTATATGTGTGTGTATTCTATCATGTTCAAAGAGGTTTCTAAAAAGGCCAGCAAGGTATTTTCTTCCTGTTAGGTGATTTTTTTTTAATAATGACAGGGTTCAGTAATTACCTTATATTCTTTACAAATTTATTGCACTAATAGAAATACCAAATATTAATGTTTCAACAATAACTTTAATAACAGTGTTTTAACACAAATGGGTGATATACATAGGAGAATTTTAAACAGACTGGTTCACTAAATAAACATGGAGATTGCTAGATGGTGGCCCAAATATACTGTGAGAACTTGACAATAACTAATGGTTTTCACTTCTCTGCCCCAGCAGTTGAAAGGGTTCCAATAGATACACGCTGAAGGCTTAGATTCCTGAATTTCTGGGAAAACTTCATGTAAATATATATATGCATATTATTTTCAGATAGGGTCTCTGCCTGTCATGCTACTATAGGATAGTAAAATATTCAATATTAAAATGTCATTTTCACTGCATGTTTAGATTTCTGCTCTTAAATACACACTGTCATTACTACACTGACAAAATTTAGCTAAGTTCTGAGAACCATATTCTTAGAATATATTTGTAATGTTTAGCAGAAGCCCCATATACATGTGTACTTACAGCTTTTTCTTACTCTTGGTCTGCATGTGTGAGAACTGATACAAAGGTATGTTCCCAAAAGAACTGATGTTACATTTTTAATGAATGTCTTTTACATCCCTTTTTGTCTGTGAACTTACATTGAACTATAACATTCAGGCAAATATAGAAATCCTGTTACTGTCCTATAAATTTTTACAAATTGGACATACCTTTTAATCGTCACCCTGATCAAGATGTAGGCCATAACCACACTCCCAGAAACCTCCCTTTCCATTTCCCAGACATTACCCCCAACAAAAAAAAACACTATTCTTCCATCACCATAGACTAATACTATTATTTTGAACTTCATATAAATAGGATCAAACCATATGTCCTTTTTGTGCTGGTTTCTCTACCTAAACATTGTTTGTGAAATATATCTACACTGTATAACAGCGGTTTGTCCTTTTTCATTGCAGTATCGTATTGTTTTGTTGGCCATTTTTTTTAATTGCTATATTCCATTGTTTGAAAATATCGTATTTTCAAAATCCATTTTACTACCTGTGGGTATTTGGATTATTTCCAATTTTTGTCTCAAGAATACTGCAGGCAATAACATTTTTGTACATATCTTCAGTTTCTATATGTAGGCATTTCTTTTTAATATGAGTGAAATTACTGGATCTTAGGGCATGTGTATGATTAGCTTTAACAGATATGTGTCAGTCTTCCCACTGGTTGTCTCAACTTCTATTCAGAGCTGTGTACAAGACTCTCTTACTGCTTTACATCTTTGCCAAGGCTTGGTGTTGTTTAATTTTCTTCTTCCTTCTTTTCTGTTTGTTATTCTTTGATGGTATATATTGCATTGAGGTTTTAATTTGCATTTCCATGACAAATGAAATTAAGCACTTTTACGTAGGATTTTTGTCTGTCTGTGTATCTTGACCTGTGAAGGAAGTTGCCCTTTTTTCCCCTTGGTTTCTTGACTTCTAGAAATTCTTTTATATTTTGGATATAAGTCCTTTTTATAATATATACAAAGCAAATATCTTCTCAGATTCTGTGCTTTGCCCTTTCACTCTTATAATGGTATTTTGATATTTAATGAAATCTTATCTTTTATAGTAGTTGTGCTTTCTTGTGTCTTTTACATAAATATTTGCCTATCCCAAAGTCATGATACGATAGTCTGTGTTTTCCTCTAATATCTTTATTGTTTTACCTAGGTTATCAAATTAATCTAACATTATCTATTTCTCAGTATATTTTAGTATCAATTTTGTCATAAGTCAGATGACCTTATATTTGTGGGTCCTTTTGTCCATCCTTGAGACAGTATCAGACCTACTTAACTTCTGTGGCCTTAAAATAAATTTTGCTATCTGGTAGTATAAATCTTCCCACTTTTCTTCAAGACTGCCTTTGATCTACTTAGTGTTCCATAGCACTTTTAAAATTGGCTCCTCAATTTTCATTAAAAAAAAGAACTTGCCGAGATTTTGCTTCAGATTGCATTGAAACTATAGATCAAATTATAGTTCGGAGAATGGATTCACTTATACATTTAGTCTTCCAATCAATGAACTTATTATAGCTTTCATTTATTTAGTTCTTTATTTTCAGTAATGTTACTTAGTTTTCTGTGTAGAGATGTATGCATCTATTAAATGTACTCCTAGGTAAATTGTTGCTTATTGACACTGTTGTTAATGGTATTTTTATTTCATTTTCTGTTACTATATAGAGAAATAATTTATTTCACTATATTGATCATGTTTTCAGAAGTCTTGCTAAATTTTTTAAGCAATGTATAACTTACACAATAGAATTCATCATTTTTAAGGATATTTTATGAGTTTTGACAAGTGTATGTAATATAAACATCATCGCAACTGAGATATAGACTATTTCTGTCACCTCAGAAAGTTCCTTTGTGCATGCCCCTTTGAAACAAATTTTTCCTCTCACCCCCAGCCTCTGGCAATCACTGTTCTAATTTTAAATAATTTTGCCCTTTTATAAGTGACTTACAAATAATATAGGCATTGTTGTAGCTTATGTGAGTAGCATGGCTTTTAATGCTGAATAGTGCTCAGTATTGCACCATGAAGTACCACAGTTTGTATATCTGTTCACAGCTGATAAACATTTTTGAGTGGTTTGCAGTCGTTGGCTGTTAATGGATAATGCTTTTATGAGCATTTGTTTTTAGATATATATGTCAACTTAGATTTCTTTTTTGTCTTGGGTAAATACCTAGGAATGGGACTGCTGGGTTTTAAGGAAAGTATTATGTATACATTGATAAGGAAGTGATGAAACACTATACATGGTGGCTGTACTACTTTATGTTCTCACCAACAATGGATGAAATTTCCAGTTTCTCCACATTTTTACTCAAAGTTGGTATTGCCAGTCATTTAAAAAATTTTTATGGGTATGTTTTTAGATTCATGCAGTTGTAAGAAATAATACAGATAGATCCTATGTGCCCTTTCTCCAAATTCCTCCCATGGTAGCATCTTGTGAAACTATAAAACAATATCACAGGCAGCATATTAACATTGATACGATCCACCAATCTTACTCAGATATTCTGAGTTTTGGTTTTATGCTTTTGCATTCGTTTGTGTGTGTGTGTGTGTGTGCATGCACATGTATTTAGTTCCATCCCATTTTATCACGTGTATATGTTCCTCTATCTACCACAATAGTCAAAATACAAAACAGTTCCACACTACAAGAATCCCTCATATTGTCCTTTGGTAACTGCAACTACCTACTGTTAACTCAGCCCTCCATTGCTGACTCCTGGTAATGACTAATCTAGTTGCCATTTTCATAGTTTTTTATTGCAAAGTTGATATATAAACAGTATCATGGAGTACGCAACCTTTTTAGGATTGGCTTTTTTTTTACTCAGCTGAATTCTCTTGACATTTATTCAAGTTGTATCAGTAGTTGTTTTCTTTCTATTGCGAGTAGTATTCCATGGTATGCATGTACCACAGTTTATTTAACTATTCACCCATTAATGGACATGGGGACTGTTTCTAGCTTTGAGCTATTATAAATAAAGTTGCTATCAATACCTTTATGTGGGTTTTGTGTGAACATGAGGGGTCATTTTCCAGGAGCGCAGTTGTTGGGTCACATGGTAATTGCATGCTTAGTTTTATAAGAAACAGCCAAACTTCCCCCAAAGTAACTATCATTTTACATTTTCTTCAGCAATGCATGAATGCTTTTATTTCTTCACTTCCTTGCCATAATTTGGTGTTGTCACTTATTTCAGCCATTCTGATAAGTGTGTAGTAGTATCTCATTATGTTTTAATTTCAATTTTCCTAATGATTAATGATGTTAGCTCTCTTCATGTGTCTGTTTGCAATCTGTTTATCCTCTTTAGTGAAATTTTTGTATCATTTGTCCATAAGTCTTTAGTTGAGAGTTTGAATGTTCTAGATACTATTAGTCTTTTGTTAGATAAACGGTTTGCAAAGAGTTTTTCGTAAGTGGGTAGTTTGTCTTCATTTTTTTCATACAGTCTTTTGCATAGCAAAAGTTTTAAATTTTGATGCAGTCAAATTTATCATTTTTTTTATGGATTGTGCTTTCTGTGTCAAATCTAAGAACTCTGCCTGGACCTAGTCTTTAGTTTCTTTTTTTAGTTTTTACATTTTACATTTGTGTCCTTGATCTATTTTGCATTGATTTTGTACCAGGCATGCGTATTTTGTTTTTGTTTTTCTTTCTTTTGCCTATGAAAGTCTAAATGCTTCAGCACCATTTGTTGAAAAGTTTATCCTGCCTTCACTAATTTATTTTTGCACCTTCGTCAAAAAAAGAGTTGAGCATATTTCTGTGGGTCTGTTTCTAAGTTCTCTATTCTGTTCTTTTGAACTGTGTGTCTCTCCTTCTGCCAATACTACACTGTCTCAATGACAGTAGATATATATATATAGGAAGCCTTAATAGCAGGTAGAGTGATTTTTTTTTTTGATGTTTCAGCTATTTTAGAGCCTGTGCCCCTCCATGGAAACTTTAGAACAGGCTACCTGAAACAAAAAAAAAAACTTGCTGATATTTTGATAGAAATTGCATAAACCTATAGATCAATTTGGGGAGAATATAGAGATCTTTATTGTGTGGAGGCTGCCAATCCATGAATATGATTATGTCTCCCTATTTATTTCTTTCATCAGCATCTTTTAATTTTTGTATACAGATCCTGTGAATGTTTTTAAGCGGTTCATTTTCTGTGTAGCAATTGTAAATTGTTTTTAATTTCAATTTCTACATGTTCATTATTAGTATTTTGATTTTTTTTTGTAATCTTGCAAAATTCACTTGTTTGTTTTTGTTTTTGTTTTGTTTGCTAGAGCCTTTGGAATATTCCATATAGAGAATCAGACCTTCTGCAAATAGGAATAATATTATTTCTTCCCAATCTGTATACCTTTTCTTTTTTTCTTGCTTCATTGCAGTGGTTTAATGTTCTAGTACTGTTCTAAGAGAGATGAAGGCAGATATTTTTGTCTTGTTTCCAATTCTAACAGGAAAGAAGTCTTTCACCATTAAGTGTGATATTAGCTGTAGGTATTCTGTAAATGCTCTTTACAAGTCAATTCCCTTTTATTCCTAACTTACTGAATAGGGTTTTTTTTTTCTTTTAATCATGAATAAATATTGGAGTTTGTCCAATGCTTTGTAAACCTGGAATAAATTCCACTTGATCACGATGTATAAATATTGTTATACATTATTAGATTCAGTTTGCTCTTATTTTGTTAAGAATCTTACACCTGAGTTCATGAGAGGTATTGGTATATTTTTTGTGTGTATTAGCTTTGTTTAATTTTGGTATCAGGGTAATACCTCATAAAATGAGTTGGCCCATGTTCCCTCCTCTTCTATTTTCTGGAAGCTATTGTATAAAACTGATGTTAATTTTTCTTTGAATGTTTTATAGAATTATATCACAGAACCATCCCAGATTGGAAATATCTTATTCAAGAGCTCTTGAATTGTGAATTGTAATTGTATAATCATTACAGGTCTCTCCAGATTATCTAATTCATTTTGTAGTTTTCAGTTTTTAGGAATTGATCCAATTGATCCATTTATTCTAAGTTGTTGATTTTATATGTGTAAACTTGTTCTTAATATTTCCTTATTATCTTTTTAATGGTTGCAGATCTATAGAGGGTCCCCCTATGTTATTCCTAATATTGATAATTTGTGAAAATCTCATTTTTTTTGTCATTCCTGCTAAAGGTTTGTCAATTTATTTTATTGATTTTAGGAGAAGAATTGACTCTCTTTTTCATTAATTTATTGTTAACCTATTTTAACCTCATTGATTTCTATCTTGTATTTATTCTCTTCTTCCTTCTGCTTGCTTTTGGTTTACTTTTCTTTACTTTTCCTATTTTCTTGAGCCTGCTGGAGTTCCTATTTCAATTGCATTGATTTCTGCTCTTATCTTTATTTCCTTCCTTCTACTTCCTTCCAGTTAGTTTTCTTTACTTTTGCTAGTTTACTAGTTCCGCAAAGTAACCCTGCCAGGATTCCCATTGATCTCCATTGGTGCTGCCTGAGGGGTGGGAAGGGTTTTCCCCTGGCCATTGTGCCCCTCTACCACTATGAGTCTCTGGGGGGGAGAAGAAAAAAAGCTTCCTTAGGAGGGTTGGGTTGTGTGACGCATACCTCAGAGAGGGAGAGAAGTCTCAAGACCATGGAAAAGGGGAGCCCCTCTCTTGGTTAGTGGGGCTCAGGATGAATCCCCCTTAACCCTTGAATATAGCCGGTAGGGTTTATTGACTGATCTGGTAATAAATCTAAGTGATAGTGATGATAAGCAGAAAATTCATCATTCTTGCTAGTCTTTTAACCACATCTAGCCTTTGTGATTTAGCCTAGCTCAGTAGTTTAGGACTTGGAGCATTTTCGTTTTTGCACTTTACTTTGAAACTGAATTCTCTGAAATTTGAGGATGGAATCTACAATGGACACATATAATACTATTTTTACCTGTCATGTTAACTTTATGTGCAACTGAGCTAGACTATGGTGCCAATAAATTCAGTCAAACACCAGTCTATATTTTGCTATAAAAGTGTTTTTTAGATATATGATTAACACTCAAATCAGTGGACTTTGAGAAAAGCAGATTACTCTCTATAATGTGGTGGGCCTTATCTAATCAGTTGAAGGACATAAGAGAAAAACAATGATGTTCTCCAGCGGAAGAATTTCTGCCTATAGACTGCTTTTGGACTCAAGCTGCACCATCAATCTTTCCTTTTTTCCACCCTGCCAACCAGATCTGCAGAATTCAGACTTTTCAACCCCCACAGTCATGTGAGACAATTTATTAAAATAGCTGGTTCCCTATATCTTTGGTTTTGTTTTTTCTTTTTCTCCCTCTTTCTCTCTCTAGGTAGAGAGATAAAGATATAGATATATTTACCACCTCCACACAGGACATGCACCAAACCCTCTGCTCCACACCCCTCATAGAAATATTCGCTATTGCCAGAACACTCCATACTCCTTTACAGCCATATTTCTCTGCTCATGTTGATCTTGGTCTCCATCACCCAGCCAAAGAGAACTTCTTTTTCATTACTGTTGTATTTTGTATTTGCCTCTTATGATTCTTTTTCTGTTATGCTGTCCTTTTCTCCCACTGTAATCTTTTAGATAGGAATTAAGTCTTACCTTTGTATCTTTTGGATTGCCTTGTACATAATAAATGTTCAGTTACTATCCTTTTATTGCACTTTCTTTTCATTCAGAAATAGCTGTGTGGTAGTAAGAAACATTTAAATTCTGCTGTTTTAGGTCACTTGTTAAAACATACTCTTGGCTTAACCAAGCTCAAAGAAGGCTCAAACTCAGTGTATACTCTCTTTTCTTTTTAATTTTTTATTATTGAAATATCATTGCTATACAATCATATATTGGTTTTAAGTATATATTTTCTTATTCCTGTTTTCCCATCTATTCTATTCACTCAGTTTGTATTGAATATAACAGAAAAAGAAGGCAATTATTCATCACTTTTTAGTTTGACCATATGAAATTGACCACTTGAATGCTTTCAGCTGATAACCTGAACTGACTCTTGATACTGGAGACAATGAAGTTGAATTCAGCTGATTCTTTTAAGAACTTAGTAGCTATCACTGAAGTAAAAAAAACATTGATTGTCCTTTAGTTATACAGCAAGCTTGGAAAACCAGCAGTTTTCAGGGATAAAAAAGAGATTAAGTGTAGGCTGCCAGCACTGCTCCATATCAGACACAAACATCATTTTCCTGGCTGGCCAGTCCTTTCTCTGACAACCTACTGTAAGTTCTTCTGGTGCAAGAGTGGTGCAAGAGTAGTAAACCTTTGATCTGAGACTTGGTAATACCTCTTTGCATGAAGATTTTAATAGAAGCTGAAATGGAAATTGTGGAATTCATGGAAAAATTTATTTAAAATAAAATTTCATTTAAAATGAAATAAAATTGCTGAAAAAATGAAATATGTATCAGGATGAAAAATAAAAGAAAATTTATTCTTAAAGCAAACCTAGAAGCTCTAAAAGAAAAGGCAAGATGAGATAAAAATATCAATCAGTGAAGACAATGATTTTTGCCTTAGTTGGAAGTTCTGGATTGCATTTCACTTGATTGGTGCAAAACATAATTTCATTACACTGTGAATTAAATTTATACATTTTTATTTATAAAATTGTCACATTTATTTTTTCTATTATCATCATATTTACTCTAAATTCTTACTTAATAAAGAATGATTTTTAGTGTCCATTGGACATTGGAAAATCATTAATCATATTGATGCTAATTAAAAACTATTAGATTGGTCTCTTTTAAATACAAAGAGAACTTTATCTCTTCATCCTCTTGGGTTCTAATGATTTTAATCTCTGTCTTGGACAATTGTTCATGACCAATAATGCAGATATTTCAGTGCCAGAAACTTTCCATTGAAAGTGAGATTTGTTTATTTAGTAATATTTGAATATTTAATATCTACTAGTCACCATGATAGAATATGATGAACAAGAAAAGCAAGGTTTTGCCCACAAAGGATTTATATTTAGCAGTCTCTTTTTTAAGGAAGAGTAGAAATATGATATAGAATAGAATAAGAGTGTAAACGCTGTGAGAGAAGAGACATTTTCTCTTCTATTCACTGCCATATTCCCAGCAGATCTTGGTATAAAGAAGGGACTCAATACATATTAAATTAATGAATGGGCACTTTGAAATAGGTTAGTAACCACAGAATAGATCTACAAAATCTAGAAATATAGGTTATTTTATCATTTTGTTTATTTATTAATGTCTTGTTTCTAATCCCCAAGCTGTAGAGAAGGATAACCATGCTATATGAAAAGACAACCCACAATACACATGGAACACATTATGACTTGTGAGGTGCTAGACCTAGGCTGGTTATGTTAGAATTCTTTGGTTGAAGGAAACAAATGTGAACTCAAGCCAAAGGAAATATCTTCTGTGGTTATTAGAAGTTTACAAAATTCATGGGAAATGTGAGGAAACTAGCCTAGACACTCGCACAGAGTTCAAGTTATCTATAGATTCTAGAAAAAGGATGTGCAGAAATAGCAGGAAATATTTGTTTAGTGAGCTGGGATGAATGAATGTCAATTGTTTTCATTGTCTTTGTCATTCTGTTTAAATTCCAGTGAGGTTAACTTGGGTCATGACCCCATCTCTTCAGTAGAGAGAATAGAATGTCTACTTGCATTCTTGAGATAGTATCCAGTAGGGAGTACAGAATTTTCAAGAGGGAATCAGTGGGTCATTTGGAAAGAGCAAAATGTGTTAGGAAGCCCCAGATAGAAAATGTCAGCTATACTGTTTATGTCAACTAAGGTATATCAGAAATTGTGATGGCTCTAATCTTACAAGCTCACAAGTCAACCTGACAGTTTCACAGATACTAGCAGAAGACACAAAACTTTTGGTTCAGCAACAAAGGACCTTACAACTCATAGTGCAGCAGGCAGCATGAGCTTCATATCTGCACTGGTTCTCCTTGTCCCCAAGCTCTGCAGGGATGATGTAGAAGCAAGCCCAGAAGGTTGCTTACAATATAATGAGTCATAAGAAATACATATTTTGTCATTCATATGACCAAATATTTATTTCCCAGGTATATTTGATCTTCATCCACAGTTCCTGAAAACACTGCAGAGTCTTAAAGGTGAAATGCATGTTTTGTCATACTAATGAGAAGCTTTTGGACCCCCTCACACCTCCCACCAAGGGCAGGGGCTGGATATTGAATCAGCCAATGGCCAGTGATTTAGTCATTAGTGACTATGCAAGAAGCCCTCACAAAAACCGTTGAGAATAGCTTTATTGCTCTATGCTCTCTTGGATCCTGCTTCTCAGTCGGAGAGAGCTTCTACACTTGGGGAACCGGAATGCCTCCATGTGCCACTGAGCCAGTCCCATGCTCCACAAGGACAGAAGCTCCTTTATTTGGGACCTTGCCCTAGACATCTCTTCATCTGGCTGTTAACTTGTATCCTTTATAGTATCCTTTATTAAACTGGTAAACGTAAGAGTTTTCCTGAGTTCTGGGAGCCATTCTAGCAAATTAATTGAACTTAAGCGAGAGGTCATGGGAACCTCCAATATGTAGCTGGTAGGTTAGAAGCACAGGCAAACTGCCTGGGGCTTCTGACCAGCATCTGAGTGGGAGGGTAGGGGATAGTCTTGTATGATGGAGCCCTTAACCTGGGGAATTTGATGCTGTCTCCAGGCAGATAGCATTACAGTTGAGTTCTCAGATACCCTGCTAGTGTTCAAGAATTGCTTGGTGTTTTGTGTGTGGGAAAACCCCTCTCCTCTCCACCCCCCCAAAATAGATTGAAATTGGGGTTCAGAAACTCAGAAGGAGTTAAGCATGTCATCATACTGCTACATGCACAGTGGTTGAGCATTACAGCTAAGGAACCCTGAACCCGGGAATCCCTCAGTTGTATAAAGTAAATGGGTTGCTAGCAAACTTGCCCAAACTTTGCCCCAGAAAGAGCCATTGCTTTTATAATCTTGGAAAGCAAAGAAATCTACCTTCCACAGTGAAAGAAAATACTATATTTCCAAGGTTATTTGCTATACAAACATCCTTGAAAAGCTATTCCAGGACAAAAGATTTCACACGATGAGCAAAATCTTGAGACATCCAAGAAGAATTGTCTACCACAAGGTTAGAGGATGAGTTAAGAGGGGTAAAAAGACATTGAGAGATGAATATCTGATTCAAATAAAAGAGGAAGGGAAAACCTATGTCCAAAACATTAGAGCTCAAATTCAAAGGGAGGAATGCCTAAGATAAGATTAGAGACACATAGCCGAGAGCTTGGGATTTTGTAGGTTCATAGAGAAACAGGCAATGGTGCTAGGGAGGATGTTGGAGGTATCCTCAAACCCTGATTGTTGCTCATTGGTGGTATGGGTTAGACAAGCTTACAACACCAAGAATAGGATGGGCATTTTGTCAGTTTGTGCCCCTATCTGGTAGAACTTGAAGAATTATATAAATGCATTTATGAAGAAGATACAGGAACATGTAGAAATTAGGCAGAGCTCAGCTTGAGATTCAACTAAGAGGTCAGCTTCATGCCATTGACTTAGTGACAAAGGACATACAGTGAACTGTTCTTTGCTACTAATTCCAAGAGCAGCACCTAAATTTTTCATAGTTTCCTAAGAAGACTGTGGCCATTATGCTTTGAAATATTTTCCCCATTGAGTATTACTATATATGATACAGGCGTTTTCCCTTTCCAAGCTTCCTGGAAGTAAATACTCCCTTGGAGAAAAGAAACCAATTCTGTCAGTGTAGGTTCCAGCCCTTCCCCCGGGGCAGTGATGAGAGCACAACTATGGGACCTGAACCATGAGTGACACCCTAGAATCTTACTGGGAGATGATGGGCAAGTGTGGACAATGTCCCTAGTTATCCTGTCTGTATCTATTTCTCCTGCATTGTGCGTCTCAAGAATATTTGAAGAAACAGTTCTTTATTTCTGCTTCAAAAACATACCAATGGCTTAAGGGTAAAAATTAGTATTAGAGGGAAAAAAAACAAAACAGAACAGTCTTGAATTAGTATTAAAGAAATAATCTTTTTATTTTTTTAACTGAAAATAGTAATATAGATTAAAGGGAGAGTCAGGACTCTGAGCAGTCAACCCTATGCAGGTGGATGCTTCTACTTAAACAATTTTTTAAAAGAAAAACTGCTCAGTCATTTTTGAAAACTAAGCAATGGAAATCTAGTGAAAATATAAAACTTATATTAAGCATGGTATGTGCTATTACTTATAAAGTCATATAAAAGCTTTATCTGAAGTATTGTTTCCTTTTGTAACCTTATTCAAATCTTGACTAATGAATTACTTCATAATACTGAAGTACTCCATAATACCGCAAAGAAAATTTTGACTTCATTACACTAAATCTGCTAATGAGGATATACTTCAATTGAATACACTTTCAGGGAATATTTAAGAGTAAAGATTTGAAGGTGATCTTAAATTTCCAATGGATAAAAACAATTTTAAATAAGAATGACTTTTCTAATGTCTAAAAATGTATATGTGGGCTGTTTTAAGAGCTCTCATTTTTTCAGTCAATTGGTTGTTGTTTGGGAAGATCACTTACTTCATTTATATCTGCAATGGATGCTGTTACAGTCCTGCTTAAAACAACAACTTTTGATGTGAAAATTATTTTGGACCAGTGGATTGCCAAACCCAGCTGACCATCAGAGTCATCGTACCAGCTTTCCAGTATTTTCTGAAAAACAGCCATGCTTGTGAGCACTCATTGCCGTGGGTCATCCAGTTCACCTTCTTCCTTTAACAGAATGACTCAGAAAACATAGTCACAGCCATGTGACAGATCTTCTTAATCCAAGCCGAATGATTTCCCACCCCTCCCCTGACAGCCTCTAAGATTTTACTTTCCACTTTTCACACTAATTATTCTGACATTTTTCCTTCCCCACAGGGAATACCCAGTGAAGTTTGATCATCTCAAAGCAGAGCGGATTGTACTTCCTTCTTTAGCTTTTCACACTACTGAACAGAGATTCTTCTGTTTTCTCATCAGAGATCAGTGCAGGGAACATTGGCATATATCGCAGTTGTGAGAAATTTTTTCATCCAGTTTTCAAATGGAGAGAGATAATGAGGCTCTGTGAAAATACAATCATGACACAGATGAAACACAGATGAACCTTGAATGTGTACAGACTGAACAACATTATTGAGTTTCCTAGAACTTGTAGGAATCTATAAATATCTAAGAGATCTAAATTTCCACGTGAAGAAACTGACCTGAGAATTAAAGCAAGAATTGGCTCAAATGCAAGCCAACTTTTTGTTTTTCTTGCAAAAATGGTTTAGGGTTCTCCTGTATACTTTAACCTGGATTCTCTAAGTAAAAACACATTACATAATGATAGCACGTTTACTGAAACTAGGAAATTGTTATTGAAACACTACTATCTATATATGTTACCATGTCCAGGCTCATACCATTTGCTGTGCAACATGCCAAGGTGGATGGGCAAGCAAAATCACTTGATTCAGAAAGCCAGCAGACTGAGAAGTTGACAGACTAATGTCCTGAAGAATCATATAAACTCAGGATTGTTTATAAGCTTCTTTCATGCTAGGGAAAGGGAAGCAGGAGGAGGAGCAGGTTAGGGGTAACTGAAGGCTGCAGCCATCTGGGCACCAATGAGGATCCAAGGAGAGCCGAGAAACTCCATGCCCTTGGCTAATTGACTCTTGCTGACCTAGGTCTGCTCACGATATTCCTATAAATCTTTGCCAGCACAATCATTATTTTCATACATATTCTCCTATCTCCTAGGGGAAGGCAAACTTTGGGTAAGGAGATATTTGCAGAAATCACAAACTGTCAGCAAAATTCCCCTTTTGATGATCAGTGTGTCTATGCGCAGGGCTGCAGGGCTGAGCAGAAGCCATTTTCTTTTTTTTTTTTTCCATTTGGCCCAAAGTTTAAGGCAGCAAAGGAGACAAATACAATATGAAGGCAAAGATGCCAACTTTTTTTACTGGAGAATATGTGTATATAATATACATATATATATTAAAAAATATATATAAACAAACCATAGGCTTAGGTCTTATTTGTATTTCCCAAGTTTTTACATGCATTTTGTTCTTTTTTTTTAATGGTTTTGTGATATTTTATCACACACATAGATTCATATAACCACCACTACATACCCCAAAATTTCTTCATGCTCTTGCTTTATAATCACACTTTTCCACAAATCTAATCACTAGCAAGTACAATAACAAAATAATTCACAAATAACTTAGTTTTAAAAAACCCAACTTTATTGAGCTAAATATATATATTAAATGGTAAAATTATTCAGCTTCATTTTGACAAGCCAGTGATTGCTTCTAGTATTAATGTGAAATGCAAGGCAGCAATTTCCCTTTTCTCTTTCTGGACATTATGCAAAAGTAGCAAGATGAACACTAACAAAACCTGCATGCCTCATTTTCAGTGAAATTAGAAGACAGACATAATTCACAGATTTAATAAAAGGGTAGGGTCTGCCATGTGTAGATAAGAGTGCCTCTGAAGCTTCCTGGAATGAAGAACAGCAAATGATGTTACAGTGGTAGCAAGATCACCCAGTAGCGGCAGAACTCAGATAACAAGAAACTGCAGCAAAACACACTGTCCTGAGGTAAGGGATCAAGTTGAAGTAATCAACATTAGTTCTTCAGCAACAGGGTTCAAATTTCAGTCACCATGGTCTATTAACTATGAGTAATTCCATAAAGTAAAAACTTAATGGCTAACTCTTCAGTCCACAAATCACTATATATATATATATATTTATCACATGCGTAATATCATTAGTGACCATCACGTCACTTTTTTTCAAAGTCGGCTGGTGATTGATCATTGCAGTATCTGTTACTCATTTCATACACAGACAGCAAAACATGCAATTGTGTTGCATCCTTGTCTCCCTGTGATAAACCCCTGTGACATTTTACAAAAAAGCAGGTTGGCCAATAAAGATAAAATTTCAGCAGAGACATGAAAATTGATGCTGTTGGAATCAAATTGGACGTGATTTGAAGATTTGAAAATGGTAACAGCAAAGAAAAGATTGGATGAAATTCTAGGCTTGCATGAAGTTCATGGTACAAACCATGTTGAAAAAGGTTAATGACCATAATAAAAGAAACTAAAGTTGGTTTTAACATCTTTTAGTTTAAAAATGTACTAAGAACAGGGAGGCACTGTGGTTGAAGTCATATCCACTAGTTATGAGGAGACTGAAGAAAAGCCCTGTATTGCCAGGAAAGGTTGTTCCCTTGTCTCAGAATTTGGCATGAATTGATGAATGTTATCTGGTGAAACTGTTACCACAAGTAGGGATGCTGCTGTGAAATTTGCCCCCAGATTCAGAGGATTATTGATTATTTTGCATGGTTTCAGTGTGCAGGGTCGTTTTTAGAGTTTCATGCCACAGTGCAAAGTGAGGACTGACTATGTAAATTGATATCAAAACATGGCAAAGATTACATGAAAAAGAAAATAACAGACCAATAGACAGATCTCACTTTTGATTTTCAGTGCAAAAAATCTTAAGCAAATGTCAGCAGCCAGAGCCCCATTAAAAATATTTTATCATGACCAATGGGATTATTCCAGGAATTCAAACATGGTTTAATATTGGGAAAACTATTACTATAGTAGTTCTCTTAATTACATACCTACAGAGAAAAACATAGTTCATTGAATGTTAAAAAGGTACTTAAATTACAATAGTTGTTGATAAAAAACAATAGAAATAGATAAAATATGTTTCTTAGTGTAAAAGTCAGCTTTTTGCTTAAAGAAGAAATATGAGACACATTTCCATTAAAGTTAAGAATAAGTCAATAAAATTCACTAACAACTATTATTTAATATTGTTCTCAAGCTAGTGGCCAATACAATTAGAAAAAGAAAAAAAAGCTGAGTTTATAAAGAAGGTAAAGTTATCACTAAGTGAAGACACTGCCATCATATATTTGAAAAATTCCAAATGAATCAACTGAAAAACCACCATAAGCAATTAGAGATATCAGCAAATCAGGGAGGTACACAATTAATATGGATTTTCAGTAGCTTTCATATATGCAAACTATATAATGGGAGAAATACGCAAAAAAGGCATATATTTTGGTCTTTGAGAATGGCAAAATCACTAAATTAGACTTTTAAAAAACCTCCTTTTTGAAAGTCCATGAGAAAATCAGCATGCTCATGCAGGTGGGAGTACAAGCTGCTACATTCCCTATGTAAAACAGTTTACTTACATGTAAGAAAATTGGAATTTCATTTACTCTTTGAGCTAGAAATCCCACGTTGATAATTTACCTACAGATATGCTGATACATGTTTGAAATGATGATGGTACAAGTTTACTCACTGAAAGAGAGAATTGCCCGACAAAAATGAAAATACAGTAAAGACATGTAAACTGAAATGGCGAGAAATTTTTTAAAAACATGTACATCAGTAAGAGACTGATAAAGTAAATTGTTATCTATATAATGGAACCCAGCAAATGCGAAATAAGAATGAAAAAGTCATCTATGTCCTCACACGAAGAGATCCCCATGATATTTTGTCATGTATGAAAAAAGCTCAGGGCAGAACAATGTGCGTCTTATGCTACCTTATGTGAAAGAACAATAACAATAAGATGTGCTTGAAACAATGGCTTACGTACAGGGAGAGGAGGATAGAACTGAACCCATGGGGCCAAGGTGAAGGCAGACTTTTTCACTGGATACGTCTTACTTATTTACCAAGTGCATTTACTCCCAGTTCAAAAGGAAAAGCTAATGAAACAGAATTGATGTTTTGAACTAATTCATTTTCCAGCTCAGTATTTTAAAATATTATTTATTCATTAGGGGCCCATTTAATCTTTTTCCTGCATGCCAGTAGGTTGCAATTGCCAATTTGTACATCAGCTGGAAGCGTGCCAAGATGACTCATTAGGGCATCACTTCAGTGTACCCTAGTTGCAACCCTGTGAATTAGCTAAGGATGTGAAATTGTTTCCTGCCTGGGCGGCAGGCCATGCATGAATAAGGTATGAACTTCTTTAGTCAGGCTTAATTTCAAATCCAGTATCTAGCATTTCCTAGCACTATGACCTTACGCAAATTGTTTAACCTCCCTTAGCTTCAGTTTCCTTTCTCAAAGTGAACATCATAATACCTTGACTACAAGGTTGTGAAGATTAAAGGAGTTAACATATGTATAACACCTATTGAGGCATGAAACAAATGTTAGGGGCTTTTTTCTGATTTTTTCCCACATGACTTGCTAAAGTTAGCAAACAATAAACTGACTTGAATCAAATAAGTCCCTATTCATTCATTAATAATTTTGTAGCCATTGAAGATCTGATTAGGTGTGAATAGTTCTGACTTAACTCTTTAGTCATTCAAGGGTTGGTTTGTTTGTTTTTTCCTTTTTCTTTTTGGTATTGTAAGGAAGGCTGTAGACACAGCCTGTATAGATTCAATCTAGGTTACTCATTTAAACGAATGGCATATTCCTTCATAAAATGCTAACTGGTGATTTATGGATTTGGGGCGATACATTAATTCCATTAAAACAGCTAAATGGATTTTTGTGTGCAGACAGTTCTTTCTTCCTGACTAATAAGGATTAATTTTAATGTGTACAGTTATGTGCTTTGATTTAGCCACTAGAGGTAGCAGCAAATTTTATACCTGATTGAGTTCTGTGTTAGTAATGAAGGTAAAGCAGAGATACGTTAGAAATAGATAAAAGCAGATTAAAAGCCAAATTAGCATTAGTAACAAGTTTTCTCTTCAAAGGCTAATAAATATTCTGAAATAGTCTAGTTAGGAAAATGAAGCTGCAGGTTAGGTCCTCTGGTGGGAACCTGTGATTTATTTGGTGAGACTTGTAGAAACTAGTAATGAACCTTAAAGCTGAAAGTCAAGATTTACAGATGAGACATTTGTATACTTCTTTCAAGTGATAGCGTTTTGTCTCCCAAATAAATTTTTTAAGAAGTATTCTGAAATTTCATGCCATAAGCAAAATAGTTATCTTTGAGAACAATCTATAGTGGAAATAGTACTGCAAGATTTGATTTCTCACAGTATTAGAATTTGAAAAAGAGCCAGAGGACAACAAAACTTGTAAAATGGCCCAAGTGAAACAGCTAGCTTTCTCTTCTTCTTACCTTGCCTTTATTGGGGTGAAGGCACTTTTCACCAGGTTCTGAGAAAAAAGGTGTCTTTTGAACCACATTGACCAGGAATAATGTCACAAATGGCCCCCCGTCATTGCCCTTAAAAAACCATTTAAGAAAACAGAATGCATAGAAAGGGAAGAGACCAGTGTTAACTATTTTCAATTTTGTTTTAGTTGATCAAATTATAGATGGAAAAGAGGAACATTGGCATGAAGCTTCTTACAGAGCAACATTGTTGAAAGCATAACCTGTGTTTGTATGCTCTTTCAGTCCACAAGCAAAAACTTTCATTGACCTTCCCACAGTAAAGGGCCAACTCTTTGGAATTATTAGGAGGAAAATTAAACAGTACCTATCAGTTTTCTAAAACAAAGAAATTGTGAATTTTTCTTTTTTACTTGATCATCTTAACAAACTTTAGTGTTTTCTCAATAAAAGGAGACTTCCTTTAAAACAGAGAGTTAGTTATACCGGGACTTCGAGGAGCTGATCAGCAGGAGATGGCACCCTTGCTGCGCCCACGTTTGCGGGGAGTTAACCCTGTAGTGGATTTAGGGGACGGAGCCATCTGATTTTACAGTTCATTACCCTTTCTTTGGCAGGAGCAACACATTCTGCAAGGAGTTGCTCTTTGCTTGCTGAGCAGTTTGGAATAGGAACTAACAATGGGATTAAATTCATTCTGCTTCCCTGCAGGTTTCCATCCTTGGGTGCCCTCAATTTGAAGAATAGTAACATCAGCTCAGGAGTTGGGGAAATGAGAACAGCAGGCAGAACACATGGGTATAAAGCAATCAGAGGATACATTTGCAAAGAAATAGCCTGTTTAGGATGCGACCAACAAGCAAAGCCAGAAACAGAGACAGTCCCTTCTAACTCTGGCACAGTAGCTACTTAAAGGACAGCCACCACTCATGAACTGACCGGAGTGCGGAGACAATCCTTCCCTGGAGAATCCATGAATTTGGTAAAAGACTGATGCAGTGGTTTTCTTTCATTTTTCTGGTAAAGAGAAATATCTTGTAAGTTATAAGATCCTCCTATTGTCCCCCTGCTGCTCAGACTTGGAGCTGTGGAGAATATACTATGGACTAAGTGTGTGATGCTGGGCTCTGTACTAAGGGTGTTGTAAGCGATTCCTTGGCACTTAATCCATATAAAATTTTATGAAACAAGTTTTACTACCCATATTTTATGAATTAAGGAAATAGTTTTAGAGAGATTAAGTTCATTGTCAATGAAGTAAGTAGAGAGACAAGTCAGTGTCATTACTGAATATTAGGTTGAAGGAAAAGCTAAAGAAACAGGTGGTGATTAAAGTCTATGGACAAGAGTTAAACATGTAAAATAAAAAGTGAAGGGTGATTTGATACTACCTACTACTTCAGAATTCATAAACTCTATAAGGAAAATGTTAAATAGTTATTCTGTAGCTTATGTATAGAAGAGAAATGGGCACAGCTTATCTTCAAACAAATGTTTAGAATTAATGAATGATTTTTGTTCATTGTCATGAAGTTAAGGGTGACAATCCTTAGAAAATTTAAAATATAAAAACTTACATGATGTCTGTTGGGAGTATTTGGAAATAAATAATTTCTTAATTATTATCTCTTCATTATGAGATGGGAAAAGTTTACCAAACCTGAAGTTACACTATGGAAATGAAAGAAGGGCCAAATGATCACAGGAGTTTCTTCTTCTTTTCTGAAATTTGTTTGCAGAGACTTTCAAAAGTCAGGCAAACCTCCTAGGGGGATTCCCAAACAGTTTCACAAAGGGAAAATCTGGCTTGGTGTCAACATGGCTTTGAATGTGTAGGGAGAGGAACAGTTGCCCTGGGCATTTGGTTATCTTTGAATATAGGAAAGAACTAAGATAAAAATATGATAAGCTGTTATATATAAACTTAGATTTTGGAACAGATCTTGATACATACTCTGGGACCTTAACAAAACAAGATGAGATGGAGCAAAACAAACAAACAAAACCTACTACAAAACCAATCCACAATCCCAAGTGTTTTCATTTACTAAAACTACAATGACAGCAAAAAATGTGTTCCTACTTTTCCACAGAGGTCTATCAATTAGCAGGGATAAGTAAGGTATTGTTAGTTGTCTTTCAGTGAAACCTGAGGATTAATGGCATTGTACTTTCTGTTGGCACAAACTATAAATTCCATCCACTAAGGAGTCAAATGCTAAACTGGAAATTCTCTAGTACCTACATGTATGCTTTATTCCTGGCAAAATTATCTTGAGCATCAATGCTAATGTATGTGGAACACTTGAAAAAGCAAAACACCAAAAACTTCATTTCCTAGGTTTCTGCAGGCACCATTTCCTTGGTCATTTAATTTTTGAAGGAATTTTTTAAAAATTACATATAGTGTATTGGAAAGACAACAGAGTTTCCAGAAGACCTGAAAAGTCATCTGTGCTTTGCTGCTCTTTGTTCCATATTGCTTCACAAGCCACTGTTCTATTGTCTATAAATCAGAAATTATAATTCCTGTTCTACCAGCTCTTCATCAAAATACATGAAAATGGTTCACAAAAGATATTATATCCAGATTCTTAATACTGGCAATTGTTAGTACCAGAGACTCAATTTAAAATTATTTCTAAATTTAAATAAAGTTAAAATGTTCAGAATTAAATTTGAGTAGTCATGAATTCTAGTATATTCCCACTAACCAGGTCACGTGACATCTCCAACATTTATGAAGAAGAAAACAAGCAGCCTACAATAAAAAAAAATTAAAAAATCATATTCAAATACTGAAAGATAATTTAATCTAGTGACAGCAGTTGCTCGTGTGTTTGCATTTTGTACTGGTCAGCCTCCCTATAACTATGGACTGTGACAACATTGCCTTTTGTTCTGTTCTGTGTAACTCAGTCTTTCACTGACCTTTGGAAGACTATGTGATCATTTGGATCCCTATGGTTTCCCTGTCCTTTCTATCTTCCAGTTTCAGCTTAAGGTCAAACCTACCCTTCACACTGCACCAGGCATCACAGGTCAAAATTCTCTCTCATTTTGTTAAGACTGGAAAAGGCCTATGTTCCCTGAAGAAGCTCCGCCAGAGTAGGAATAGTGAGGATGTTTAAACATCCTTTTTCCAAAATATGATTGTGTCTCCTTTCTGTGAAATATTTAGCCACTGACACAGGATTTAAGATCGTAGTCCCTAAAATAAGGTCCCAATGACACATCCAATTCATCAACAGAAGGGTGAGAGTAATGTTCAACTTCTAGAGTCAAATGGCTTTAATACCCCATATTGGTGTTAATACCCCAAATAAACTTTTCATACTGGTAAGTTTCTCTTTATAATAAATACATTGCAGGCAACTCAGAGGGAAAGGTACTTTAAAGGAAGAGACATGCATTTTGCCCAAGGCTCTTTCATTGATCTAAGCAAAGGCTGGGCTCCAAGCAAATGTAATTGTGGAGATCAGAAGATTGCAGCTGCTGGCAGATGAGCAAGTTTTGGGAATTCACACTTGGGGAGGCCTCCTGTGTGGGGGGTGGGGGGTGGGGGGGGGCCCTGCATTTTGTCATGGTAATTAAATCAAACCATTTAGAATTCTCATGGAAATGTGCCTGAAGCAGGCACGAACATACTGAGGTGTAAAGTAATGAATACTTCATGACTAGAGGTGCTGAACTGGGTTGGTTTTGTTTTTGGTCTGTTTTCGATTACTCTTAATAGGAGCAAAGAACACAAGGATTTTCTGAACATGTACAGAGTTGAATTTCTCACGGAATATTTGAACTATCCCCTCACGTCAGGATCAGGGCATGAGCTAGGCAGTGCGCATGGAGCACTGTGAAATGAGCTGCCAAGAGTCCCTGGACGTAACTCAAGTTATATTTCACACTCAACTTTGCTTTTGTATGTGACTTGTTTGTAGAACTGTGCTGTACTCTGCCCTCCCACTCAGAGATATGCATTCATCATAAAATTAATAATGAAACCAACACAGCTTCCGGGCCCCAACCCCACTCCTGTCCTACAGCCCTGAATTCAGCACATTAAGAATGCTCTCCTATCATTACCCTTAATGCCCAGGGCATATCTGAAGGTAAGTCCTCTTATCTGAGCTTGGAGGGACTGGAAGGAGAGGCGACAGGCCGCTCACACGGAACCTGAATGGACTTCTTCTGGCTGAGAGGACTCGGGTGATGTGCATGCGCCTTCATCAGGACATGGGAGCCAGAGAGGTGTGAGGCCTTCTAAACTGAATGATAGAGAACCAGTTTTATTGGCCAAATTATTATGTCTTGAACTTTCTTTGAAAACCTCCTTTGTAGGAGACGTGTCCACAGGAAAGCAGCGATGTGTTTACCTCAGATGGTCTCAGTAAGGCCTTGGAGGAAGGCCATGCTGACCAGACAAAGGAGAGCCAAGGCCTGAGTAGGCCAGACGAACGATCTCACAAAGGAAGGTGAGTCAATGGTCATAGGAGACACATGTATTCATTTTGAGTCTTTTGGCTTGCAAGTAATAGAAATCTATTCAAATTGTTTCCAGCAAAGAGGGAACTTTATTGAAAGGCTGAATTCCCTTTCATAGAATGGCAAGGTGTGGGTCAGCCCATGGGGTGACTGAGCCCAGGGACTGACACCTCGCTCACTGCCCCTCTTGTGTTTGCAAATCAGCTTTTTCCCAGGTTGGGGTATTCAAATTGCATAAAACTGTCACTGGAGAGGGACCTCCCGTTTTCCTGGGGAAGAATTCAGATCGGCCTTCCCTCAGATAAATCAACTTTTACCAGGAAGTTGACTATCATTGGCACTATCACTGTCAGCAACCATTAGGAATTTGAGGTTAAGTGGGGAAAAGAATAGCTTCAAAAATAAAAGAGGTGCAATTATCAGGACAAGGGACTAGTTCTGTGCAGCAAACAAAACTGAGGTGGATAATGCTCCTGAAGACAAGAAGAGAAATGATCAATTGTCCTCAACCTGAGAGTCCTTGGCAAGAGGGATTAAGATCAGGAAACAGACACTGGAATATGGAAAGAGGGTTGGGACTAATTTTTCTGATAGAGAAGAATCAGGCAGGATCCTGTTCAAATGACTGGAACAAAAACATACCTACTGAGGTAAAGGGCAACAAAGGCTGCTCTTTAGAAAAAAAGTTAAGGTCAGTGACCAATTCAGGCTTTGAAACAGAGGTGACTCTGGACTTCCTGAAACTTTTAGTGGTCTTCCGAGGACCACAATCTCAGGGTTAGTGGGGCCCTCTGCTGGGTCCTAAGCATACTCAAGACTGCGGTATTCCCACCTACTCTTGTCCACCTCTGCAACCCATCCCTGGCTGAAGGGGCCAAAAGTTCTTTATCAAATCAAACCTAGGTCAGGCTGTAGTTTCAGCAAATTCAGTTGAATGACCAAGGTACGATACTTTTTCTTTTCTCTTACCAACCAGTTAGTTTGGAAGACAGACTATAAGATAAAGTAAAATAAAATCCCTTCTGTTCTGATATTGAACCTTATAAACCCTGATTTTTAAAAAATTTCTTCTATCTTTTGTTTAAAGCAAATAGTGAATATAAAAAAATGTATCTCTAGAAAAAGGATTTGAGCAGACATTTCTCCAAAAATAATCTACAAATGCCCAGCAAGCATATGAAAGATGCTCACCACTAATTGTTAAGAAATTACAAATCAAAACCACAATGAGGTATCACCTCATGACCATTAGGATGGTTACTATAAAAAGAACCCCCAGAAAACAAGAGGTATTGAAGATGTAGAGAAATTGAATCCTTTGTGCTTTGCTGGTGGGAATGCAAAATAAGATAGTCACTATGGAAAACAGTATGCTGGGTCCTCAAATAATTAACAATAGGATTACCATATGACCCAGCAATTCCACTCTTGGATAATATACCCAAAAGGAAAGCAGAACCTTGGAGAGATATTTGCAGACCCACGCTCATAGCAGCATTATTAACAACAGTCAAGAGGTAGAAACAACCAAAGGGCCCATTAGTAGGTGAATGGATAAACAAATATGGTATAAACATGCAATGAAGTAATATGTAGCCATAAAAAGAAGGGACATTCTTTTATATACACCAACATTGTTGAACCTTGAGGACAGTATGCTAAGTGAAATAAACCAGTCACAAAAGACAAATACTGTTTGATTCCACTTGTATGTGGTTCCTAGAGTAGTCAGACTCATAAAAAGAGAGTAGAACGCTGGCTGACAGGGGCTGGAGGGGGAAGGGGAGACCGGGAAATGGGGTTGTTCTTTAATGGGTATAAATCTTCGATTCTGCAAGATGAAAAAGTTCTGGTGATTGTACAACAATGTGAACACACTTAACACTACTGAACTGTACACTTAACATGGTTATGATGACAAATTTTAAGTGTTTTTACCAGAATAAACATGTAAATTATAACCTGAGCTTGTTGATGTAAAAATACTTGGTTTATTTATCTCAATAGGAATGTTTCTGTTATGAGTTGATGTGATATAAACAGGATTTTTTTTATTTCTGGTAATTTATACTCCTTCATATTGTATGATGGTTTCTTTTTAAAATTACATTTGGATAATTGCTGTTAACTGTGTAATTATTGTGTCCACACCTTTAAAATTATAATAAGATGTTTGTAAACACTAGTGATTTTTAAAATTGAGTTTTTCCTTCTGTAGTTCAGCTTTTAGGAAATGAAGACTAATTCATTTTAAACAGTGTTTAAATAAATCATAATTAATTATGTTTCCATATACAATTGGAGGGCTTATTATCTTGGAAACTCAACTTCACCATCCCTTCAGGCTTGTTCTGTTATTGCTGTGCCCTCATTTAGACACGCAACTGTTTATTTGCCACTCAGCAAGACCTGATAAAAAATATTTAAGTACATGCAAGGACAATTGTATACCCATGAAAACATGCAAAAAATAGTTTTATGTGAGAAAGATGATTATCTGCTTGAAATATTTAATATTTTCTTTGAGTTTTATATGTCTTTATTACAACCAGGCAATATAGCTCATGCCACAAATCTAGACTGCTAAAGATACTGGATTTTGAAAAAATGCGTTTATGGTCGAGTTTTCTTAGCATGGAGAGATATCAACGAGGTGGCTATTATTTTGTGTGTTAAGAAGTTAATTTATCCTATTAGAATTCTTAATGGTACATGGAATTAAGTGTCAATAGCTAATTCTTTTACAGAGGTGGAATTTAATAGTGAATGTGACACAGTGCAAGTGGATCTTCCAGGAGGTGGCTTCATGTCCCTGATTTTTATTCTGTGCCAACAGAGTAGAGAAGCCCTTGAACTTTTTTGAGTTCCAGTTCCTTCAAGCATTAAGTAGAGACAACAGCTACTCTTTATGCACTTCTTAGGACAGTAAAGCAGCAGCAGTGACGACAACAGCATAAGAAAAGCCCTTCTGTTTATCTCCTGCGAAGAAAGGAAGCTATTTTAGGAATATTTAGGATTACTTTGTATTAACACCGAGGTGGTAACCAGCTGTACGGAGCAGTCCTTCAATGGTACGGCAAGAATTATTGTTTCTTTTATAGTATATTACAAAGAGGCAGGTTGTTAGAAACTTACAAGGAAAAAAAATGTGTTCATTGCACATGCATAAACTAAATTTTTGTATATTCACTTCTGAAAATCAAAACCTCTTATAATTGTGTGTATACATCTTTAATAGAAGTGGGCGTATCCCAAGTAAAGCAGTTTGGAGAAATATGATATATAAAAACACTAAGGAGGTTAGAGATGAAGGTGAGAGTTAATTCTTTTTTAGTAAATACAGAACCACAGAATTAAACAATAATTAAATGTATGTGATAAACATTTCACATATTGAAGCACTGTTATAGCTTCTGGTGCCAAAATGTCCCCTAGTGTATTCCCTGTGGATTAATTCTGAAGAGGCTAATAATCTTGAATGTCATGCTTTAAAAAAATAGAAATATTAGATCAATAAAATAGTCTGTATTTTTCTAATTCCTTTGGAGTTATAGTCAATTTGATTAAAAGATATAGATATCAGTATATTGGATCATAAAAGTCAAATGAGCCACTCATTATTTAGACTTCTAATAAAACTGAGAAAAGCTTATTGGTAACTTTTTTAATTTACTGAAATTAATTAATTATTTCTGCTCTCTCAACACTGGGAAGGCTGGGAATTATCTTTAGGTGGAGTGACAATTAGAATTTGCAAAATTATTTTCCTCTTTAATTATTTATGCTTTTCTATTGAAAGTAATCTTCCAGAACCAGATGTGGTAGTGACAGAAATGTTACTTAATAGGATGCCTGCAGAGTTCTCATTGGAAACAGAAAGCGGACAATTGATTTTTTTTTCTTTTGCATCTCTCTTTAAATCTGTTCCCATGAACTCAGTTCCATTTCCTTCATCTCTAAAGTATTTATCAGGTATATGGAACAACAATGGGGTCAAAACTCTTCTCTGGTTGCCCTGGGCCCAATTCAGCTAAGTTCTCATCAGTGGTAACAATGATGAGAAACAAACAGCAGGGTAAAGCCAAAGACACAAGAGTCTGGTCATGGAGCAACAGCCTACTGATATAAACTTCTGTGTTAATCACCTTCCTCTGGTCACTGGCAGATTAACAGCAATTTTACATTCTCCATCTCCTTCCAGTCTACTCCTCAGAACTGAGGTAGATCTGATGCCCCGTAAGCCCAGTTAATGAAGCTTTATTTTAAAAGGTGTCAATAAAAGTAGATACATATTCAGAGAAATTTGGGTTATAATATTCTCAGAATTTACAAAATGTGAGTCTTCACATTATGGTAGAACCAGAGTGATTTATGGTTTCAGTGACTAATCCACCATAATTTACTGAAGCTGCCAAACGACTATATGGGTCAATTTGTTTAGGAACCCTGCTGACCCTAAGCACAGGAGGAAGGGCCATAAATAAAGGGAGATTTTAATAGTTTTGTTGAAGTGCAAAAATATTTGGCCTTTGAAGGATAAGTAATATATTTCATGTTTGGAAAACACATTATTACCCTGACATCTACAAAATATATAATTAATTTAACATGTATTTATTGAGCACCTAATATATCCATGACACCATTACACATATTGTCACACAATTACACACATGTATACCACTTGGTATATAAGAAAATATGATTTGCAGTTCACACTTAGTGTGATATATATATGTACAGGAAGCAACCACATACTGAATCTCCTAAGAACGTATATCATTGCATTCTAAATGAGTGAAATGAAAATGACCTCTGAAAGAAAGGAAAAAAGCATCATGGGCTTTTTTTGGAAGCACCTTTTTTTTGGAAGGCTTCTCTTTGGAAGCACCAGACCTTGAAAGACCTGTGGACCACAGCCCCAGCTTACCAGCTCACCATGCTTTCCCTTGCTCTCTTACAGCCAGTCAAGTGGGCTTCTTTCTGTTCTCATTCTGTCCCACTTCTCTGAGTTAACTACTATTTCCCTTTCATACCTAAGCTAAGCTCCAGCATTGCTTACCCAGGGAATACCTGCTCTGATCTCACAAATTGTGATAAACTGATATTGCAAAATGATGATGGTCTTTTGTTTCTGTTATGTATTATTGCATAATAAACTACCTCAAAACTTAGCAGCTTACAAGAATGATTTATTGTTACCTGTCATGGTTTTGTAGGTTGCCTAAGCTCAGTGGGGCAGTTCTCTCTTGAGGTATCTCACACTATCTGAAGGTTCAGTGGGTAGATATCCAAGATGGCTTCTTTGCTAACCCACCTGGAGCCTCAGAGCCTGGAGCTTCCTTAGCCACTTGGTCTCTCCTCATGACATTTTGTCCCCCAGGTAGCTGAGACTCCCACCAAGTAATGGTCTCGCTTCTTGTGGCTGCTGGCCTCCAAGAGGCAAGAATCAGAAGCTATCATGTCATTTAAAGTCTGTCCCCAGAGGGGCACGATCTCATTTCTGTAACAGTCTATTAGTAAAGCAGTCCCAGGATTTAAAGCTGCAGAAATGCACTCTGCCTTTTGATGTGTATGTGGAGAAGTTGCATTAGAAGACAGTATATAGGGTGGGAATTCTTGTTACAGTCACCTTCGGAAAGCAAAATGACACAAAAAGAAAGCAAAAATGTCAGCCACATACATTTTAGATTAAAGAATAGCATACAAGCACACTGCTTGGAGAGAAGGGAAATGATAAAAGATGGGAGGAAGCTCTGGTGAAAATGTGAGGCCGAAGTGTATTTTACCATTTGCTTATTACAGAACAGAAAGTCAGAACAAAGGGAGTCAGGAATGAATTAAGGACTAATACAAATGTCTTTGAGAAAGACCTGGAAATAGAAGTAGGAAACAAGGAGTAAAAAACAGGATTCCTCAGCAACAGAAAATGATGACACTCATTGAGGCAGTGAGGGAAACAAGGTGGTCATCAAAAACCAGAAAGAATCTATTTCTCTAGCTCTTAATGTGGCTAAGATGTAAGCACAGTCCTGGGCTGGAAGATGGGCTGGAAGGATGATGTAGCAAGTATAGCTGCTTTTCACATAGAAAGGCCTGGGATAGCTTATGGACTAGAAGCATTGCCAGCCCAGGGTTGAAAGGGACAGTTAAAAGGTTTAATCATCTGTCTTGGTTTGAAATATATTGCAAATGTGTAAACTTTGAATTGTTATAGTAAGTCTTCATTTTAGCTCCAAAATTCAGATGTTTAAGAAATAGATTTTTAATCTCTTAGACATAAACATGAGTGACCTCTTCTTGAACATATCTTCTTGAACATATCTCCCCGGGCAATGGAAACAAAAGCAAAAATGAACAAATGGGACTATATCAAGCTGAAAAGCTTCTATACAGCAAAGGACACCATCAATAGAACAAAAAGGTATCCTACAGTATGGGAGAATATATTCATAAATGACAGATTCGATAAGGGGTTGACATCCAAAATATATAAAGAGCTCACACACCTCAACAAACAAAAAACAAATAATCCATTTAAAAAATGGGCAGAAGAGCTGAATAGACAGTTCTCTAAAGAAGAAATTCAGATGGCCAACAGACACATGAAAAGATGCTCCACATTGTTTGTCATCAGAGAAATGAAAATTAAAACCACAATGAGATATCACCTCACACCAGTAAGGATGGCTACCATCCAAAAGGCAAACAACAACAAATGTTGGCGAGGTTGTAGAGAAAGGGGAACCCTTCTACACTGCTGGTGGGAATGTAAAATAGTTCAACCATTGTGGAAAGCAGTATGGAGGTTCCTCAAAATGCTCAAAATAGAAATACCATTTGACCTAGGAATTCCACTTTTAGGAATTTATCCTAAGAATGCAGCAGCCCAGTTTGAAAAAGACAGATGCACCCCTATGTTTATCGCAGCACTATTTACAATAGCCAAGATATGGAAGCAACCTAAATGTCCATCAGTAGATGAACGGATAAAGAAGATGTGGTACATATATGCAATGGAATATTACTCAGCCATAAGAATAAAACAGATCCTACCATTTGCAACAACATGGATGGAGCTAGATGGTATTATGCTCAGTGAAATAAGCCAGGCAGAGAAAGACAAGTGCCAAATGATTTCACTCATATGCGGAGTATAAGAACAAAAGAAAACTGAAGGAACAAAACAGCAGCAGAAGCACAGAACCCAAGAATGGACTAACAGTTACCTAAGGGAAAGGGACTGGGGAGGACGGGTGGGAAGGGAAGGATAAGGGTTGGAAAAAAGAAAGGGGGCATTACGATTAGCATGTACAGTGTGGGGTGGGGGCACAGGGAGGGCTGTGCAACACAGAGAAGACAAGTAGTGATTTTACAGCATCTTACTATGTTGATGGACAGTGACTGTGAACGAGTATGTGGGGAGGACTTGGTGAAGGGGGGAACCTAGTAAACATAATGTCCTTCATGTAATTGTAGATTAATGATACCAAAATAAAATTAATAAAAGAAAAAAAAGAAATAGATTTTTAGAAATTGTCTGCAGTTGATATACTAGGTGGCCATCGCTCCACCCACCTAAAATTACACACTCCCTTTTCTCCAGGGTTGTATCTATAATATTTCAAGGTGCTTACATGGTACTAAGTGGCTAAGGATGGCATCTGATCCAGGTAGCCACCCCCTTGCCACCCTGGCATCTCCTGCCGCAGCCTTGTTTAGTCTGGTCATTGCGTGTCTGTCCATGCAGACTACTGCCGTGACAGCTTCCGTCTTGCCCAGAGGCTCCACGGGCCATGTTAGGACTCAGTGAGTGCTTGGGCCCCTCATGGGTGCACAGGAATCACACAGCTATTCCTTCTATGCTGAGACCTCAGAAACTGTGAGGCTTCACATAACTCTGCACTCCTTCCTGACTTCTAGGAACAAGGAAATCCTCTACTCCTAGTGTAAAGAAATTGTATGAGGCTTCCTAGAGATAATTGAAACCAGGTCTAGTCTGGAGATGTTTCTCTCTCCTCATGTCTACTAGGAGATGAGGCAAAGTTTTCCTCTACATTTATTTCCCACAAATATCTGGTGTTCTTCTGTTCCTCAAGACAGAAATTCCTCAAGACTTTCCTCAGCAGAGCATGGATATCTGTATCTCAGACGCCATTATGTCTACTTACTCCCAGATCTCCTTCCCACTCTTTTCTTCCCCCATCTTTTGGAGCTACTATCCATCTTGGGGAGGCAAAAGAGGAGAGAGGAGGGGACAGAAGTCATAAACTTTCACTTGAGCCACCTAGTCTCTTTGTGCCTTGAGCACCCTTGTTGGCTAGATTTTGCACATAAAACTGTAGGCTTTTGATCCTCAACAGGCTGTTCTTTGATTCTTTGAGCACTTTCTTCCAGGAGTCAGTAGATGCTGCATGGTTTACCTACTCTAATGCCAAAGGGTCACAAGATAGCATAAAATACAGGGCATACATGTTGGTTAATACTTTAATATACTAACCACAATACTGAATCCTCCAACCCATCAGTGACCCACCTGTCTGCTTTAATATAATAAAGAGGAAAAGTAGTTTGAGTAATATGAATTGTTACTAATTGGACATTTTGAGCAGAATGGCAGAAAAAGATTTCAACATAAAAGTATGGTGTCTAGTGTACTTTTCCTCAGGGTCTGGTCCATGTACCATCTGCTTTAGAATTAAATGTGGTAGATGGAGTTGGGGGTAACAAAGTTATCAAGTGATGTCAACTGTACCCTACACCAGGCTTTCTAACTAGAAACTCTAGAGGGGAGGTCTCTGAATTTGTATTTATAACCAGCATGCCAGATAACTGGTTACTGTGCACACACACTAACTTCTCCTTGGGGGTTTTTATTTTTGAATGTACTGGTGAATAGTCAACCTGTCAGCAGCAGATAACAGATCATTTTCAAAGAGTCATTATTCTGTCTCACTGGCCTCAGCCATGGTAGGCTTATACCACTTTCTCACATATGCTACCTAAAGACTTAATCAATTTTTTTGTCTTAATCTATATTTTGTTTGATGAGTGATCATTTCTTTTGCAGAGAGGGAAAAGCTATTTTTCCTTAGTAAAGTATATTTTATACCAAAGAGACACACAGCAGAATGAAGTAAAGAGAAAATTAAGACTGTTTTCTTAATTATTGTTTTTTAAATATGAAGGGACTGTGTCTATATTTGGCAAAGAAAGACAAAGGAAGAGAAAAATTGGAAAATGTAAGTTGCACTCATGTAAAATAAAACTAGGATTGGAATTTCTGTCCCTCAAGTGGAAGTTACTAATACAGCATAAAGTGAAAAGAGTAACTATTGATAAAAGGATTTGAGTTCACATTAAATATGTCACTTGATAAATTAGACTTTCAAGAAATGAATTACTAATCCAACTTTTTATATTACATTTATTTAATATAGAAAAATAACAAATGGAAAATTTCATATACTTGACTACTAAATTATAAACTGTAGATTAGGGCCTATATTTACTAATTTAATTATAGGCAGAGAGAAAACCAATACATTGCCTGGAGAAGCAGACCAAGGTGTTACGTAAGTGGGTCACATATCAACAAGCAACAAAATGCTGAAGAAACTGGAACTTACATCTAAAATAATGTTGGCAAAAGAAAACTACCATTTTTCATGGATTGGTCATTTAACCACTGGCTCTAATGCAATATGTGGCCACAGAAGAAAGAAGTTAACCAAGTTTATGTTTGTCGTTTAGGAATTTTAGTTCTAGTGCAGTCAACCCTGATTAGCTTTAACCGGTCTAACTGAAACCCTTAATTAAGTTTTTTTCCTCAAAATGTTGAGAAAATGAGGCAGCACATGAAAAATGAGCTCATATCAAAGTTTTACTTTAAAAATGTCCACCCAAAACTTCTAGAGTATATTTTAATGTCAGTACTTATTCAGAAAAAATCTTCTGTAATCCACTGTTTTCTTTATTATATAATCATTATATATATGCCTTAAATATTGATAACAGACTATGTAAAATTCTCAAAAACAGTCTGTTTTACTTAATGAAATATACTTCCTAAGACAACAGAGTAAACAAATCTTCACTATAAAGAAAAAATAAATAAAATGCCAAGGTGATCTCTTAATTTGCAGTTAATGAGAACACTGAATTAATCTGGAATAATCTATTTACTGAATATTTCAACTTAACATATTTAAACTTTAATAGGTGAGACAACTTTCTGATACCTGCCACGTAGATGTCAAAGAGAGCAATCAAAGATGATCCAGACGATGGCCACTTACACTGGGTGTAAGCGAACTCTGACCCTGAGCACATGCCATCTATGGGTTTCTGCTCAAGCAAAGGTTTAGAAAGGGAGAAGGAAAA
Source organism: Manis javanica (assembly GCF_040802235.1). Taxonomy (NCBI): domain Eukaryota; kingdom Metazoa; phylum Chordata; class Mammalia; order Pholidota; family Manidae; genus Manis; species Manis javanica. The sequence goes on from NC_133160.1 coordinate 68,092,793, forward strand.
AGGGAGGCACAATTAATAAAGTATATAGAGAAAAGGAAGCTGCAAAAGAGTCAGACAGAATGGATGAGAAAGTGCATATACCCTCTCAGAAACTGCTTTGGGTCCCATTCAGTGGTATCTGTGCAGATGGATGCTTACACATATTACAAAAATACAATGATTCATAGTGAGAAGTGGGATTTTAGGGATGTCTATAATATTTATTATCATTATAAAACTAGGACTTATCTGACCAAATGTCTTATTAAATCATGTACTACATCCCTAATTATACTATAAACACATTAGGCAATAAACTTCTTACTACACAGTGATGTACCATTAGTGCTATTAACTGAAAGAGGATGGGTAACTCACAGAATTTTAAGCATAGTTTATGATGTGAGCTACTATGATAATGTGAAACAACACAGCCATCTCTCCTCTGCTTCTAATATAACTGATTCATAGAGCTTCTTGGTAGGTCACTGAAATGTGTAAATAAAATGACTTGTTCTAAATAACTTTGCTTATTATCTATATAATAAGACAAAATTTCTGCATGTCAATAAAAACCCTGCAAGAGTTTAATTTCAATCTGTTGAGCAACTGCTATTTTGCAAACCCTGAGGTGAGTATGTTGAAAAGTCTAGAAGGATGAGGCCCCTTTTCATGTCCCACAAGACTTCACAGACTACTTCAACAAAATAGAGCACTCATATTGAAGACAGAATACAGTAAGCAAGAATGCAAAAGAAGTGATACTAGAATTTAAGGAAGGGAAAGATAATGTGGTTTCAAGAGATAGAGTTGAGAGGTGGAGTTGAATTCAGTGATGAAAATGGTAAAGGAGATGTCATTAGTGCAGAGGACTAAACCCAGTAAGGCAAGTAGGATTCAAGAAATGGAAGATTTGGTTGCCATGAGATCTTATGATCAGATTTGTGTTAATAAGAGAATTTAGTAAGGTTGTTGAATATGAGATGATATTAGATATTTAAGTATAGAGACCATGAGATAATTAGATATATAAATCTGAGGTTGGCACATGCTGGAGGTATATAAATTTGAGAATTTTAATAATGTATGTGGTATTTAAAGTAACCATCTCAAACATGAGATTACTAAGGAAGTGGGAGTATTTAGACAAGAGAAGACACTCAAGGAATGAGCCACATGGCTCTCAGATGTTAGAGAGCTAAAAAGGAAGAGGTAAAGGGGAAAATTCACCTGAATAAGCTGTAAAAACTAATAAATAAAGGGCAAAATATAATCAGTGATATCAAATTTTGATGATAAGCCAAATAAGATATGAAAAAAATATTGGCCGCTGTATTTAGTCATTTGCAGGTCATTGATGAACCTGAGAAAAACTCCGTCTATGGAATGGTACAGAGAATAAAGCCTGATTGGAGTGAGGTTCAGAGAGAAAGGGAGCAAAGAAATTGTAGAGAGAGGGAATGAGAGCCCTTGAGGGGCATCATATCATAAAGAGCAGAGAAATGGAGTGGTAACTGTGGGGCTCCATGATGCCTTAAAAAGGGGCATTGCTTTTTTCAGATAGATAAAATATTTTTATATTGATGGAAGTAGTCAGAAAAGAGGAAAAAGCTGATGATTCAAGAGACAGCAGGGAGAACACATGGAGCTGTGTCTTTGAGTAAGCATAATGGAGAGATGTATGCTCTACATAGGGTGATTTCAAATTAGAAAATATAACTTTGTCAAAACAGAATCATACATTTAAGAAACTATTAATTAGAATCCTAACAATACGTATTTGGCATGTCATTAAAATTGGATAAAACAATCTTAAAATTTACTTGGAGAACAGATACTAAAGATGAACCAAAAACATTTTGTAAAAACATTACATAGACGTGCATTCCCGGAGTTTGAATACGTAAGAACGCCACTAAAAACAGATCAATATAGAATCCACATGGTAATAGGCGTAGAATAAAATAGAGTAACAATTCGTAGACTAGAAAAAAAATATCCAGAAGTAGATCCAAAGATATATCAGAATTTAAAGTATGATATGTGTGGCAGTTAAATTTATTGGAAGAGGATTTACTGTTTTATAATGAGTGCTTGCTAAACTAAATTTCCATCTGGATGAAAATATTAGAACTGAAGTGATAAGTGTAAAATTAACAAAAGAGAAGTCTTGTGAGATGATCTAGGAGAATAAATGTACAGTTGAGAGTTGAGATTGAACTTCTTAAGCAAGCCTGGAAATTGAGGGCTATAAAATAAAAAATAGTCACATTTGATTACATAAAAGAACCTTAGGATATTGTCGAGGATATTATTAAAATGATGGACCATGGAATGCAGGAAGGATAAGGAAGGACATGGAAGGAAAGAGCAGAGGGATGCAAAACTGGAGGAGTCAGTTCACATCCAGCACCCACGGTGGGCATGATGGGATGAGCAAGTAGAAGGAAAGGAAGGTGGTCTGCTGCGGTCTGTGTGAATGAGGGGTTTACGAAATGGGCGATCAGATGTGATGAGATCCAAGGTGGGATCTCAGAAGCTGGGAAGAGGGAAGAATGGTGAATGACAGCACTCAAAACCACCTCATATTAATCTGTTCTTAAGATATATAAGAAGTGCTTACATGAGGTTCCCCATCCAAGGAAGGGCATCCATCCATCTATCTAGAGCTGATTAAAGGTGGACCAACCTGGCAACTCTTGAAGCTTCAGTCTATAAAAATGTTTAAATCATTGTTGGAGCACAAATTGTTGCTGGAAATGTAAGGATGGTAAGGATTTCCTATTAACCACAACTTTTCTCGCAAAGAGTAACAGAGAGAAGAGCTTCTGCCCTGGCCTTTGCTCCAACAGTTATGCTCTAAGAACAATAGTCTGTGATCATTTATTTCCAGAGGGAGTAGGGTCAGCTTAACTGTAGGCTTTCATTTTGCTGAACAAGGCATACAAATTTGGAGCCAACATTTCTCAGAAAAAACAGAGGAAAAGATTATTGTTCCCACAGAACCTCTACTACTTAAGAGAATTAAAATTACTAGTTTGTTAAAATCACCAAATAATTCTATGCCTCACCCCTGTCTGCTCCCATCGGCCAACATGAATTTCATCCCTACCATATTCCTGGATTTCATCTTCTCTCTCTCAGTCACCCACTGCGGATAATATTTGAATTGAGTTCCCAGTGAAGATAAGAGAAAACCTAGTGATAGCATGAGACCTCGTTTGTGAAAGCTCTGGAGAAAGTGAGATGTCTGCTGCAACTTCTCACTTTGGCCCTCCCTGCGCTCTCTTTAGGGCAGACAAAAAGTGTAAATTTACCAACCACAGATCTCCCTTGACTTAAAATGAGGTGACAACCTAATAAACCCATCACACATCGAAAATATCATTAAGTCAAAAATGTATTTAATCCACCTAACCTACCAAACATCATAGCTTAGCCTAGCCTTCTTTAAATGTGTTCAGAACACTTACATTAGCCTACAGCTGGGCAAAATCATCTAACACAAAGCCTATTGTATAATGAATTGTTGAATGCCTCTTGTAACTTACCAAATACTGTACTGAATGTGAAAAACAGAACGGTTGCCTGGGTCCAGAGTGGCTCTAAGTATATAGGTTGTTAACCCCCATGACCTCTGGGAGGGGGCTGGGAGCTATGGCTCACTGGTGCCCAGCATCATGAGAGAGTAGGGCACAGCACATTGCTAACCTGGGAAAAGATCAAAATTCAAAATCTGAGGTATGGTTTCTACTGAAATTGTATTGCTTTTGCATTATTGGTAAAGTAAAAAAGTTGTAAATTGAATCATTGTAATCTGGGGACCTTCTGTAGCGCTTCATCAATAATCTTCAGAGGCAGCAAACGGAAGCATCACGGGCTGATGGTGATGTAAACTGAAATGGGTGTCTGGCAGTAATGGGCAGACTATGGCAGGACAGAAGCATCTTTGTTTTTAATTCTCTTGTCCTTATTTCCTAAGGAAAGATAGATGGCATCACCTTCTAGATTCATGTGAAATACCACTTAACTTCTTTTCCAAATTTGGGACTTTCTGACTTAGATTACTTTTGCATTTTCTAAATCTGATTCTCTTTACATTCTGGGTTTGTTTTTTTAATGTCAGCCTTCCTGTATATGATGCTAATCCAATAGTTTTACTACATCCTTGTTTAAGCGACAAAATCTAAAGCATACTGTTTGTCTAAGTTGTGCATGAACATATCTCTGTTTTCTTTTGAGACAGCTGTGATTATTACTGTTACGTTACTATTGAATTTTAATTCAATATCTTCAATTTGGTGGAATACATAATAAGGTATAAGATATTGGTTATTTAAGCAGACATGTAACTAATCATAAGTAGAGCATTAGAAAGACATGGTGGAAACACACACTCATCCATTTAAAACTGTTGTTACTCAGAGACACACATGCACACTCTTTACAAGAGGAGTCACATGACAATAATGGTACTAAGATAAACTCAACATAATTTCTGTATGGGGAAAGTAATTTCCATTTCATCAACTGGACCTGTTTCTAAGGGATAAACATGTAGACGCGGTTCTGTTTCTCTGGAGAATTCTGATTCGTACAGAAGATGTCAGTGAAAGTGGGAGCATGGATCAAATTGGGTATTCAAGAAAGGTTTCATCCGAGAGGCCTTACAAACCAGAGTGGGCCTTCTCTGTCTCCTGCCAGGAGCCCACCTCGGGCACGAGAGTGCACAACGGCAGGAAGCAGCAATTCAAAATGGGAAAGTAAGGAAGGGGAAGGAAAGAGAGGGGAGGGGACAGGAGGGAATGGAAGGGGGGGAGGGGAGCCGAGGGCAAGGGAGGAGGAAGAGGAAGAAGGGAGGAGCTAAACTGAACAATGAAGAATAAATGGCCCAGGGGATAAATGAGCTATGAAAAGTAAAAAAGTAAGGAAAGAAAAGATAAGGAAAAGAAAAGGTAGTAGATTTGGCAGACAGCTTGGCACATATTTTATGCTCTAGCTATAGAGGAATATTTGCCAGAGACAGCACCTTGCTGGCAGAAGGCAGATGCCTTGAAGGAAAGGAATTTGTTTCATAAGCGTTGATAAAGATTATTCCAAATCTTTCCAAGGCATATAGGATTATAGACATATGTTGCTAACAGCAAACTTAATTGCCAAGAAGAGAAAGTACAAGAGATAGTTAAAGACATGAAGTTGCAAATTCTCCTTTAAAAACAATTTTGGGACGCCACTGGATTAGGAGATTGCAGGCTCCCCAGATTTCTGTTTTTCCCTTTTGAAAAAAAAATATTGGCACTACTCATGCTCCCTTGTGTGGTCTGACACATGGAACAACTGAATTTGTTGGCACTTGCTCTGGGCGAATGAGTAGCGTCACTCAGCATAGCTACCCTAAGGCTGAGCCCAGATAGTGTTCCCTGACAAGCGTGTGGCAATTGCTTCATGAACAACAAGCCTCTTGCTCCTCCTTCAGTCAAGTAACAAACCTGCAAAGGTCCTCCACTGACTGGATCTTCTCTTACTCTCTGAAAGACCACGCCTCTCTCCTCCCCTCTCTCTCCTTTCTCATCACCTCTCTTTTCCTGCAAACAAAACTGCTTAAGTTCCCAGACACTCCATCTTTACCCAAGACTTATTTTTTTGTCTCTCTCAACCCATGTCACCCTCCTCTTTTAAAGGTTCATTCGACATATATCCTCTCCTTTCTGATCCCACAAGGATCACTCATAAAGTGTGCCCTGCTGCGCACACATGGCAGTCTGAAAGATGCTATTTTGTCATTTTGGATACATTGCACCATATTGTTCTGGTTCTTTCAGTTATTTTCTCAGGCATAATCTCTAACAGAGAAGGAGTAACTCCAGTGCTTTCTTTCTGGTCTTTTCTCATTACTCCAAACAGACAAACACACACACACACACACACACACACACACACACACACACACACACAATTGTCTTCACGTGTTTGACACACGTGACATACAAGAAGACTCTTGGTTGTAGCAGAGACAGAGTCAGGGAAAAGACGCAGGAGATAAAGTCAGAATGTCAGAGTCTCTCTGGGAGGGAGCAGTGACTCAGGGTCTTGGCAGCCCAAGTAAGGGCTTAGCTATTTGTGTTTCTAATGACAGTTCTGAGCTAAGAAGGGACATAATCTCATTTAAATTTTGAAAGAATAATTCTCAATACTGTGTAGAAAAATAGACTGAAGCGCTGAGATCAGAAGTTAGAAGGGTTTTGCTGCAGCCCACATGAGAGATAATGGTGGCAATCAAGAGAGATTCTTAAGGAACGGCTGGAGTCTGATGTAATCCAGATATGATGTGAAGTAGTTAACAGACTTATAACAAGCCTCCTTATACCGGAGAAGAGCAAATTTCTCAGGCAATCAGATAAAACACTTCTGCTGGGAACCTCTACAGTTATGTTATCACTGAATTTTAATTCAGTGTCATGCAATTTGATGGAATGTATAATAAAGTGTAAGATCACTGCTTATCTAAGCAGACAGATAACCAGTCACATGCAGATCATCAGGAGGACAGTGGTGGAAACCCATTTACACAAACTCTTACTACTACACTTTCACACTCTTTCCAACACAGGAGTCATGTGAAATAACAGTACTAAGATAAACTCAATGTAATTTCTGTATGGAAAAAAATCACTTCCATTTCATCAACTGGACCTGCTTTAGAAGAAATAAAGATGTGGATGATGTCATGTAATTAGAGTTTACTTCTGAATAATTTATCACCAGAAAGATAGCAAAATGGGACAGGGATAGTTTGTCACAGATAAGCAACAGGTATGGAGTTAACAAACAAAAAGTAATATGACCGATACTGCTAATTGTCACCTAATATTTGTTCTCCCCTTCCTTGGTTATAGCATGAATTTTTAACTGAGCACATATTGTCTGGAATAAAGAATACATTTTCTACCCTTATATACAGTTAAATATCACCATGTAGCTTCATTTTTTCTCATGGCATATAAGCAGAATTTGTGGGCAACCTCTGGCAAGAGCCCTTAAGGGAATCAGGCATGTTTTTCTTTGTCTCTTTTACTTTTTCACTGGCTGAAACTAAGTGTGATCGCTGGAGTTTGAGAACCTATCTTGAACGGTAAAATGAAAGTCACTTGTTGAGAAAAGAAAGCAACAAGATGTAATATGTCTTACGTTCTGGTAATCGTGGGTCAGGACTTCTTATGTCCACAAAGGAGCATCTATCTTGTTTAAGCTGCTGTTGTTTTGAGAATTCTGACCATTGCAGCTGAAGCTGTCTTACCTGATACAGGTAGAAATAAAGAGAGCACTTTGATAAAGAACTAAAATTTGTCATGGATTGACCTTTAGAGTATTCTTTCAATATTTTAAATTGAGTTTGATCTATTCATGGAACTCTTATAAATTCAAATTATACCAGTGCTTTTGTAAAATTAAAATTTCACCTCAGTGTAGATCAATTATAGAATCTTTAGCAGATGTTTACCTAATATAAGGCTTTCTAATAAAACTGGATGCTGATTCATCAGTCATGACCCCAGAAAAGTTCATAACTGCTCATGGCTGCTGTTTTCAATATGCCCTTCCTGGTGACTAAAGGGTTTTGGGTTGTACATGGTGAATTCCAATTTGGTAATTATTGTATTCTTTAGTGAATGCGCATTTGGAAAGTAAATGTGCTTTCTTAGATCCATAACTAACACACTGATAGAATCTATAATGTTTATTTTGCCTGTTTCTAAGGAAATTCCATCTAATTTTCTCTTCTCAGTTATCTCTGAACTTTTGTGTCTAAAGATGAAAGTTCATTAAAAATTCCAGATTTAATTTAGCACATTCATAATAGCTTCCTTAGTATATAAAGATGTCAATTTAACTTTATTTTAAACTAAAATATTCCAGTGTTTGAATAAGCATAAATAAAATTTGGGGGTGGAAAAAGGAAAAAAAATTTTCATTAACCATATTTGGACTATTTCTAAATAAATCTGGAAGGATTTACTGTTGAATAATCTGATTTCTTCTATTTTCATCTGTATTTCCGGGTGAAAGCACTTGATATATTTGAATAGCCAGTTCATTTTGTATGCATACTCTTAGTAAGTAACCTTTTGAGATTATTTCCACAATATCATTTACAACCCCATTATTAAAAATTTAGATGAAGAGGGAAGCTTCACTATAAATATACCCATTTCTTTCTGTGTGCCTCTGGTTTTGCATTTTTTTCCATTAAATGATATAGGAGATTTGAGCTAGAGGGCAGAAAATGATTTTAGTTTTAATTTACTATACTATTATAACTGATAACTGTGATTAGATGGTAAGTCCCAGGTAATAAAAATATAAACACAGGATAATTTCTGTATTTAAATGAGAATTTGGCTTGTGCTATAATTTCTTTTGGATCAATTGCCTAAAACTGTATTAGCCAAGTATTTTGAGAAACCTTGTTATTCTGTTTGGTGTGCATCCCACAGTCATGAGCTTATACAAAGGCACCAGACTGTAGCATTTAGTGCAGTGATAAGAAATCACAGTAGTTACTTATAATTACAACAAAATTGTCAACAATTTTGCAAAGAAATTCAAAGTATTAAATAGGAAATTATTTCCACTGATAAGATTTGGTTTATATTATGCCACAGAGTCATGTAAGTTATTAAAGTTGAAATCATTGAAGAATAAAAGTGGGTAGTAAACATAGGCTGTACTAACAAGGGAATAAATCTGGAGAAATATTTTGAGAAAGGTTAGAATGTAAAAATTCATCTCTATGTGTATGTGTGTATGACCATTTGTCTGTTCACTTGTATAAAATAAACTTATTACAGATGTCACAATTAAACCCTATATTTAAAATTAGTATTCAACAGAAATAGATAGACGAAAAAATTTTGAAGAGGAAAGAGGAAAAAAAGATGCTTTCTCTCCAGGTCCATCAAATTTAAGAGGAAATTAAGATATTATTATTCATGACCAATGGGAAATCTGATAGCAAAGAGTACACATATGTGCTTCTCTGACTCTTCACAATTACAAATGTCCCTGTAAGGATTTTTCATTACTTGATGGCTTAGATCACGTGAGCATAGACTTGTCAGGAAGACCTGAATGAATTTTTGGTTTTGATATTTACTAATTGTATAATTTTGGAAATGTAATTTAACTTCTTTAAGCTTCAATTCTCATATGTAAAGTTGGTGCAACCACATTTCCTACTTCATAATTTAGAATTAAATGAAATATTCTGTTAAGCATGGAGCATGGTACCTAGGAATTAACAAATATTAGCCGTTACTATTATTGTCCACAGAGATAATCCTCAAGAATTTTTTGCTTCTAATATGCCACTAATTTAGTTGAAGATTCACCATCCATTTGAAAACAGCTTTTGTTGGAAAGATGGAAGCATGATCATATCAAACATACCTGATCTCTGATGCCCCTTCTCAAGTCAAGATAGCATGATTCTCCACTAGTCCACCCTCCTCGTTCTTGGGGCGCCATGTGTCAGCGCTTTCTTGTATCGCAAATCAGAGCACTGCTGCACTTGCTACCAAGCACACACACCGATATGCTCAGCCAGGGTGCTGACACTCTGAGCTGCCAAATTCCTAGCTCTAGTCTTCTTGCCACACAAAATAATTAAGTGTTCATATCCTCTAGGAACTCTAGCACGATAGTCTGTCATTGGAGGTTTCAGATGTCCTAACATGTGAGATGGCTCATGTAGTCAGGCACTTTGCTAGACTACAGGGATAGGAAAGTGAGCAAAACACATAGGATCTCTACCCTCATGGTACTTTCAGAGCAATGTGGGAGCCTGGACCTCAAACAAAAAAAATCAAAATAGAATGTAACAGTGTGAAAAGTGGGATAAAGGAAAAGATTCTGTGCTACAAGATTGAATAGCAGGAGACTTAATTTAACACTCTACTACTAAACTCATTCTTTTATCAGTCACAAGTATTAAAGCTCTTTGGCAATGATCTGTGTAATCCTGGGGGCCCCAACATTTTCATGGCCTCTTTATAAGTCTGTTAATTTAAAATAACTATATTATTCAAAGTTTTGAATTTGGTGAAGTGTAAGTTCTGGAGTTCCATACCCTGTTATGAAATCGCTTCTCCAATTATTACCTGGACAACTTACTTAGCTCCTCTTTATCTAAGTTTTCTCATTTGTAAAATGAAATGAATAACATAGCACCAATGTTACAAGGTTGTTGTAAGATTTAAAAGTATAACACATAAAAAGAAAAATGTCAAAGGTCCTGATACATAATATTAAAAAATCGATGTGTTATTTTATGTGAATTCTGCAAGGTAACAGGATTATGTGAAAATGTCCTTGACTAAAAGCAGCATAGAATTTTATGATATAGAAGTTTTAAGATTCATACATTATGCTTCTTATATTCTAGAAGCACCCAATATCAAATGATATAAAACTCACATTAAAAATTTTGCCTTAAAAAAAGTCTGCCAAATAAATATTTGTATGTTGAGATAAACATGCATCTGGTATTCAGAACATAACCAATGTTTAAGTTTCTGGTTTATAAACAGTATGGAAAAAATCAGTGAAAGTGGACTAAGAATTGAAATACAGCATATCATCCCAATTAAGATATGTGCATAAGCCTGCCATCTTCCAAATCAGAAAATACAAATAAATGTTCAGTGATTAAGAAAAAGCACATATTTGAGGATATATTTTTGGTTTGGTTTAACATTTTATCTGTCCTATTGATTTCTTTTATTTGCTACATTTCTAAGTTGACTATAACCCACAATATAAATACAAGAATATTTTGGAGATTAATGATATCACTTAGTAGAGCAGCAAGATTGTAGTTCAAAGTAACCACAAATGTTTTGATGTCCATAATAAATAAAACCATCACTGTTTCTGAACTTTTTTCAGTCTTAGTTATTTAGAAAATGAGTTTAACATAGTTTAGCTTAAGTACAAAGCAAAAGAAAAAATACCTCAAGAAACCAAGTTACCCATATTTTCAAGATGCACAGGAAATAAAATTCACTCCTGAATGATACCATGTTCTTCCAGTTCATATTATTTCTACTTAAGTTTTCAAAAGTGATTTTTTAAAAAATAAGCTGGAATGACTATTACTTAGCCACTTAATTTATAATTACAAGGGACATGTAAAAGAAATGCATAATGTAAATGAACAAACCAGACATTTCTAAACTTAAGACAATCTTGCAAAAATATATGCATATAAACAAAGGATGAAAGAAACAAGGAAAAGTAACATCAGGAAAAGTCTCAAGGAAGAGATGTTTATTCCATTTTATGAAAATAACCTTTAGTGCCACTATGTTATGATCTTGCAACAAATGAAAAGGCATACTTGTAAAGATTTTTAAAATAATGTAAAGAGGAGATGTTAAAAATCTGTAACAAGGAGATATGATTTTTAAGTAGTTTGTTATCTATTAGCGTTTTGCCCCACTGTGGAACAAGCTGGCTTCAACCTTCCCCAGAGCTTAAGGTATTTCATTAGTTTCACTCTGCTCAACCCAGTCAAATGATCCAATTTTTAAAATTAATAGACTTCATGTTAGAACAGTTTTAGATTTAAGGGAAAATTGAGAAAAAAAAGAGAGTTCCATTTATGCAGTTCCACCTATTTTTAACATGTTAAATTAGTATGGTGCATGTGTTACACTTCATGAACAAATACTGATGCATTATTGTTAACTGAAGTCCCTAGTTCATTCAGATTTCCTTAGTTTTTCTAATATATTTTTCTGTTCCAGGATCCCACCCCAGATACCACATTACATTTAGTTATCATGTTTTCCTAGGGTGGGTTTTGGCTGGGACAGTTTCCCCTGAGAATGTGAGAGGCAGTGACTGACTGGTTTTTGATGACCATAACAGTTTTGAGGAGTGCTGGTCAGGTATCTCGCAGGAGGTGCCTCAAATGGAATTTGCCCAACATTTTCTCATGATTAAACTTGTTTATGAGTTTTTAGGAAAAAGACCCTGGAGGTAAAGTGTAATTTTCACCATTTCCGATTGAGGCCATGCCATCAACATGATGATGGACTGCTGATATTAATCTTGATCACAGAGCTGAAGCAGTGTTTGTTAGGTTTTTCCACTGTAAGGTTACCCTATTTTTTCCACTCTCTACACTGTACTTTTGGGTGGAAGTCACTCTTGGGTGGAAGCCCATATGTAAAGACTAAGGAGTAATGTTCCACTTATAACTTATTTGTAATTCTTCCGGACAGGACATTTCTCTCTTCTCCCTCATTTACTAATCTATTCAGTTATTTATTCATATCAGTATGAACTTATAGATATTTATGGTATACTTTGATTTATGATCTAATATTTCTTTATTTTGTTTCTCAAATTGTTCTAACTTTGGCCAGGGGAGCTCTGGCAGTTGGCTCTTGAACCCTGTCACATATCTCCATCAGTGTTTTTTTAAAGGACCCATTTCTTAATGTAAACTCCACTCTAAGGCTTGAACATGCCTAATTTTTCTGGGAGTGAACCACTGAGAAGACACCGTGTGAAAAAAACAAAACCTCAAATGTTCACAGCATTAAAAACAAGAAGTGCTATGTTTTTACAATAGCCAAACTTGAAAATATGAGGTATTTTCATTGTCTAGAAGGATAAAGGGAAGAGGTGACACAATGTGATCCAAAGCTTATGGATACAGTAAGGATTTTTCACTGTTGGAGAATATAATAATGGTGTCACAGAATTCCCTCTAAATATTTTAAATTATTATGCTGTCCATGTGTAGCCAAATAAGATAGCATTAGCTTTTGTTAGATGTATGTATTAAAAATCCTGGAAATCGTATTGATCATTTTAGGATAACACATAGCAGGAAGCCATCTGTATCACTTTTTGGAAATCATAAACTTTCCAGTTTGATTACTAGCCTCAGATTCAGAAATGCTTTCTCTCTCTGGGAATTAGATTACCCAAATTTTGTAAAACTCTATTCAGTAAAATTTTTTGCAGACTTCTAGGTGATATTTTTAAAGAAATAATGGGTAGTTCTTCCACTGTTGGAGATGCATCAAGTTTGAAGAAAAATCCTAGGTTTTGAAGAAAACAGGTCAAAGGTCCAAATGGGGACAAATCTTAGAAGAAAGAATATGAGTCCCTGTACTGTACAAACCCACAAACACAAAAATCTCCCAGAGTCCCCCTTTAGTCATTAGAAATGTGCCATTAAGAGAAAAAAATTAGACCTACGTGCTCCTATTTGTTTATTGAGTTATTGAAACACCAATCACCATGCCACTTCTAGGAACAAAAACATCATATAAAAAGGCCAGACAATATTAAAATCTTGGTAGTTCCCTCAGATGATACTGGTAATTCTGTTCATTCACTGCTTTTAAAGATGGATATCCTTGGAAGAAATTGGTTATTTTCCACTTGCCAACTGTGTAACTTGAGCGATCCTTTTTTGTCTCTGAGTCACAATTTCTTTTAAACTTAGTACTTACCTCTTCAGGTTGTTATAAGAATCTGAATATGAAAAATCATGTGAAAAGCTTAAAGTTAGGAACACCAATATCTACATATAATACAACCTATCAGTTAAGAAGACCAACTGACTCAATTAATCCAATCAGTTTAAAGAATTTGAAGATAATCTCCTGACTAGTACACATGATATTCCTTCTTATATAGCACACATAAGTGAGTTCAGTGTTGCTCATTTTTTCATCCACTCTTCTTGATAGGTCTGCAGAATAAGTACATTGCAAAGCTTACCATCTACAGTGAGAAGGAAATTGAAAAGAGAATTTGTGACTCATCTGTACTGAATCAGTAACTCAATGAAATACTACCAAATTTCTTAAATTGTAATACAGGATTCTGGTTGTACTTCCTTTTGAAGTTAATGCAAGTAGAAAATCATAAATTAAAATAGAATGAATGCTTTCTAATTCATTGCCCTAGTCATCGCATTCCCAGTCTCTAATTATCCAATAGTGAATAACACTGTTTTGATAAGTTCTAACTTACTGAAGTTATAGATGGTATCAAAATTAGCTTATGAAGCTTACAATATTATTTAAACTTCTTGTTTTAAGCAGGTATTGACTTTATCTCAGTTCAGGATTTGTGCTTTTTTAATAGAAATGTGGCTAATATACAATATTACATTGATTTTAGGCATACAAGATAGTGATTCAACAATTATGTACATTATGAAATGCCCACTACAGTAAGTGTGGTTACCATTTGTCACTATGCAAAATTATTAAAATATTATTGACTATATTCCTATGCTGTACTTTCATCCCCATGACTAATTTATTTTATAATTGGAAGTTTGTACTTCTTTATCCCCTTCACCTATTTCACTCATGCCAAAGTATTATGGGCCAAGCTTTGGCTTATAATGAGGTAAATAGAGTTCCCTTTGGACAATAAGCTCCAAATACATCTAGTCTGTTGTCATCCAGTATTGTCTTCTTGATAAATAAAATGGGAGCCCAATGTCGGTAAATTGGTAAAAAGGAGCTGTCTGCTTTCGATTTTATTTTAAAGTTGTAAGAATGAGAATGCTGTCACATAGACAGTGTACTTAATCTCAAATTAAACACTAAGAAAACACGTGTGTTTTCCTTAGATCATATGACTAAAACTCAAGAAAAGCCTGTGGCTTCATAAAGGCATGAGTTCTCTTTCTGAAAAGCTGTGTGAGGAGAATATATTTACGGAAGAGAAAGACAACAAAAAAATGCCCAGAATGAGAGTATCAGAAGAGAGTTCCTAAGGGTAACTCTATCTAGAATTTGGAGACTAAAAACAGGAGAAGCTAATGAACCGTGCCACCAGCAAGCTCACGTGTAAAGGAGGGGGATTACCAAAGAGCAGCTTTGAGTTTTAAAAGGCTGTTTTGTACAAGTTAATCATCATTCATGTTAATATTAGAGCTTTGATTATTTTCAGCACTGAATAACACAAATTATAGCCCTGTTCATTTATTAATTCATTAATTAATTCTTTCATTCATCCACTTACTCTTGCAACAAATGATTCATTGATCATCCATCAAGTAGAATCCTTTTCTTTTGCCCTCTCACCTGTGGTTCCAGAGAAGGACGCTTACTAAAGTGTTTTACATCGACTGAATTGGCTTACAGCACTCTTACTTTTTGGAGGCAATTGAGCCTGGAAAACTGCATGTGTTCCTGAGTGGGCATCTGAGAGCTCTGGGCTCCAGGCAAGACCCTGTACATCAAACATATGGTGAAGGAAGAAGACAGCTGGTGCAGTGGGAATCTCACGGGACTCCACTGTACTTAGGCTGGTTTTAATAAAAATCCTTTGAAAATCCTTTCATCAAGCTTTAGGTTTGCTTGAGCTTTTCAGATTCTTCCTTATCACCTTCCCAGGAGCACAGCTTCTTCTTTCTGTTGGAGTTATTCTTTCCTTTCTAGCTACAAGAAAGATTCACTTGAACTCCTAGGATCTTGATGATTTATATTAAGACATGCAATTTTACTTCTCCCAGGCCCAAACTTGAGATGCAGCCATTTTTCCCCCTTACTGTTAATCACATTAATCTTATGTGACAGATTCAGAATTTTCTCAAATGAGCTATACCTTTAATAAACCTTTCATCGAGGACTATGTGGACTCTTACATTTAACTCCTCTATCATCCATGTGTAGTATGTCTTTTTATTTTGTGTCAATAATGATCTTTTTCTGATGTTAATTATATAGAATCAATCAGATCTGTTACCTGAGCTTTAAAACTCTTAATTGAGCCACTTGACTTATGCACACAATAAATTTTGTTCAGAATTTTGCTTTTGCTAGATATTATAGTGGGAGTAGGGGTACAGAGACAAATGAAACAAAATGTCTACTTTTTAGGAGCTTAGTATTAACTAGGAAAAGCCAAATGAGTACAATACCTATGCACTGTGATAGATCTTTTCGAACAGCAGTAATGTGGATGCCCACTCTATATGTTCCAATAATTTATTTTTAATTAAAAAAATGATATAATTTATATACTGTAAACTTTCCTGCTTTTAGTGTACATTTTTGTGAACTTTGGCAAATGTGCACCTTTAAGTAACCACCACCAACCATAGTCAAGATGATTTAGAAGAGTTCCTCCTACCCTACCCCCTACTCTTCATAATGGTCACACCCACACACACCCTCAGTCCCTGGCAATTTAAATGAGCATTCATTCTGATGACATAGAATGGAAAGTTCCATAATTGTCAGTTAGTTCAATTTTTTTGATAGTGTTATTTAGGTGTTCTATATCCTTGTGAAATTTCAGATAAGCTTTAGTGATTCTGAGGGAGAACTGGAGAAATAATGTATATTCATAGGAATATATCATAAAGGGTTTTTGCCAGATAGACAAAGAAATAATATTGTGCAGACCAAAGGCAACTGATGTTTTATAATTTCACTTATTAAAGGTCAACAAATCGTTTATGGTACCATTAATAGCAATTTCATGTTATGGTGTTTTTATACCATTCACAGTCTTAGAGTCTGTAAGATGTACAATACGTACTTAGCAACTAATATCAATAGGTTTCAGGAACGAAATCAGCATTTTTTGAAATTAGTAAATTTCAACATGCTGCAATTGTTTCTCCTTCTTAAGTTTAAAATGCATATGCTCCTGAGCCAGGCTAGAGCCACACCCAGAACCGTGGCTGGCACCGTGTTCAGTCTGCGGCGTAAGTGTTATAAAATGTGCACAAAAGACTGATGAACATAGATGGAAGAACTTGGAGGCCGAGAAACATACTGTATTTTGGAAAGTGAATCAATTTAGGCCAGAGTATTGTTTTGTTATATGGCATATACAACAAAAAACATCTTTTCATTTCACATGGGATATAATATCCTCCAATTTAATCCTCATTTCTAAAGCTTCAGCAAACTGTAATTCACAGGCTAGCATGACCTCAGTGGGTGCTGATTTGCTGAAGAAGAGATTTTCTTAGGTTTTATTTATATTTTCTGCACCACACTGTGGAGTGTCCCTGATGGTTTGTTTCTCAGAGGCAGGATTAGAGCACAGCTGGGAGGAGAAAGGCGTGAGAATTCTGCACCCAGAAACATTCAGTCAAGATTTATACTGTACCTCTAGTTACCTGGCACCTCGGTTATAACCTTCAATAGAGAGTTCCAAGGCTCGTGAAGCCTCACGACTTTGTAAATACATACAATTTTAAAACTGTTATCTGTGAGAAGATTAATCAAACTGCACTGAAGGTGAAACTATTGTAAGCAAACAAAAGGAAGGGGCCCTTTTTGTTTGTTCATTTGTTTTGTTGGTAAGAGCCAATGTCAAATTGACCTAACGTGGTTTAGGAAGCAGCAAAGCCCTAATGCTTTCTGTTTACTTCTTCTTGGCTCTAGTCCTGTTAGGCCATTGACAATTAAGGAAAAGTACTACATTCTCTCTTATGTGTCTTACTTATGCATCCATAGTACAAAATCTGTGCCACAACCACATCAAATACTTTTATTTTTGGTTGGCCTTTTTATACTTAGCATTTTGGTAAATTATAATCTAACTCTTGAATAATCATATTCTAAAAATATAAGCCAGCATCTATCTCTCAAGAAATAACTTTGCCAAATAGGTCATATTTTCCTTCAAAATGCAATCATTTGTAGAAGGTGGGTAGTTTTCCAAAAATTAAAATAATGTATTTTGAAAAGAAAAGATTCTATTATATTGAAAGATATTTGTGGGAGAAGAACAGGTTATATTATAAAATGTGAAGTTTGAATGTCTTCTACTTAAATATTTTGTGTGACCAAATTAAATATATTTTGGATAACTCACATATGAAAAATAATTTATCAGCTATGTCACATCTCTCTGTCAGGTTTGGTTAGGAAGACTGAAGCTATTCTGTAATAGCTTCCTGTGTAAACTATTATTTCTGTGTAAGCCAAAAATAAAAGTTTAATTTAGAATTAATAAGTCCTTATGTTATTGTTGGAGGAGCCAGGCTGAGGGATGTCAGGCGAGCACCTCTGAGGGCCAGATGCTGGTAGTATTTTAAATCAGTGGTTCTCTCCACTGAGGTTGATTTTGTCCCCCAGGGAACATTCAGCAATGTCTGGCGACCTTCCTAATTGTCATGACGTGGGTGTGGAGAATTGCTCCTGGTTTCTCATGGGGAGAGGCTAGGTGTTTTAACCACATTACCTTGGGTGAGGCTTGGTGAGGATAAAAGCGGATCAAGGGGGAGAAATTGGAAAGACTTTGTAGTTTTGTTATATTCATTCTTCCGCGGGAGGAACTCAGCAAGCCACACGGGGCCACTGACGGAAAACTGTGGGCTCAGACATGAGGCTGAGGGAGAAGGCAGAATTGTGAGCAAGCGCCTGTGGGGTGGTTTTTGGGAGAAGGAACACGTGAAGCAAGGTACGCCCATACAGGGCACCCTACTCCAAAACATGGCACTTCGGCAGACTATCTTAAACTGAAGGAGTTTGAGAAAATGGCAGAAGCAGGAAGGTCATTCTGATCTTCCTCCTCCTCTTTTTCCCTGAAACAGGTCATGTGACTGGCACCCTCCCCTCCCAGCAGGGAGGAAGGCGTTCCTCAGAGATGGGGGGTTTAGGGCAGAGGAATCAGTAAAAGTGACCCTTGTAAACTAACCCTTAGTTACTATTTCCCCATTTACCTCCCCAGCTCAAACACTTTTGTCTTTACAAATGTATTGTTTCATTGTGTGAAAGGTCTATAGAAGCTTCTCACTCTGGTCACTTCTAATGAAGCAAGTTGGGACATAAAGTAAGTAAATACATCTGGTAACTGTAGAGAATGAGATAGCCTCAGAATGTAGGTAAAAATAGCTAATTTTGTTAGAGAAAAACATTAAAAACAGAAAAATCTAATCAATGGATATGGCATTAGGATATTAAGTACATTTTTATTTTCATTCTATAGAAACATACATGATAAGATTAATTTTATAGAAAATAAATATAACCAGTTGTTCTACCAGAAGGATTTAAAGTAAAATATTCCCTCAAATTTTAGTTCCATTGTTAGTAACTCATGAGTCTTAATCAACAGACTCACAAAGCAGTTTCCTTATTTTTACAGTGTAGTAAGTTAGGGCAATTTCTTTGGACAATTGTTGACATCAAATGAGATACAATAGGAAAACATCCAGGTGATGTCTGGTGCAAAGTTGACGCTCAATAAATCCATTTCTGTAATCTCCACCTCGCCTTTGTCCTTCAATGATTACCACAATGAAATCCAATCCTATTCCTCTTGATATGGAGAAAACTAAGTGTCTTTAAAATTCAAGCAAGTAGAAGAAAGTAGAGAATAATAAGATTTAAAGCTATAGGTGTTGAAGTTAAATGGAAGTGGAGTTGAGTTTTTTAGTCACATCTGAATGGGAATAATATTAATATTTATTTTATATCATGGTAACAGAGATCAAATGATCTTGCCCCCTCTTGCCGTGAGCCAGGAGCTCTGTCCCTTCACTTTATCTCTAAATAAAAGCTTCTGCCTTGCTCTCCCAAAAAGAAAAAAAAAGATCAAATGAGATAATGAAAGTCATTCAATACACAGTTTATAAATTGTACTGTGCTTGATAAATCGTAGTTGATAAAAGATCGTAAGAAAAAACTGATAACAACATTAAAGTTTGAATTTCCCTGAAAAAAATACATTAAAGGACTCTGGAAAAGAAGAATATATTTGACAAGTTGTCTAGATTCTCACTAATTTATTCTAGATGTAGAATTGGTTTCTACATTATAAAATAGAACTGTAAATTTTTTATAATTCTCAAGTATTACTCTTTTCAGAAAATGCTTTTTCTCTCCCCTGATCCCTCCTGTCAGTGTTAGTGCCTGTACAGGTATTATACCTACATAGGACAGGAAGTAGTAGAGTTCCTTATTCTCTGGGTCAAAATTGACTGCTCAGGTCTCCTTGGGTAGCTTCAGCTTAGAATATCAAGTCAATTTGCTTCTAAAATCTATCCAGATTGAAATACTTCTGCTTGACACAAAGTCCTCTTACTAAGGTTCTAAAATTTGGACTTAAAACCCAAATTGGTTATTTGACATAAATTTAATCCCCTCATGGAAAAATTGAAAAACAGACATTCTACACACTTATATTAAATAGACAATGATGTGATTCGGGTCTGCTTCATTTGCTCACCAATCCCTCTTTGCTGTGAGCTTTCAGGTAAGCCAGTCTCATCCTGTAGGGCTCCTGTGTGCTGTGTACCTTTACTTCTTGCCTCCCTGTGTGTGCTGCAGCTGGGTTACAGCCCCTCTCAAATGTACTCAATGCTCCCTTCTCTTGCTAGGATTTTGCCCTCCAAGAATAAATCATGATTGCACATTTCCTTTCCCTCCAGCTTGCTTTCAGTACATCTTTCTCTTACTATAGTATTTCCTCCTTTTAAAACCATGCCCTGGCACTAGTCTTTACAATGTCACTCTATGACATGGCATTCATTGTCTCCTCTGTAATTTCTTCTCTCCACAGGCTGTCCCATTGCCCTCTTCAGGGAGCAAGTACTCATTACACACCTCCCACGTGTCAGACACTTACGTCTGGAGAGACAGCTTTGCCATTTAGTGGCTTCTTTTTAAACTAGCTCTAATAGGTACATATCTGGCTTTTCTTGGTTGCTTTTCTATCCGGCAGTTTCTTCCTGATTGTCTCTTTGTGTGGTGGGAGGAGGATTTATTTTCTGATGCAAATTCTGCTTTTTTAGAGGGAAAGACACACTTCGTTTGATGTGACTGTCTCTACGGGACACTGAAACACTATCACAGTGCAGGCCTCCTGGTTTCAGGGTAGCAGGTGCATTTCAGAAATGGTTGGAAAAAACACAATCATTTTCTTATGTTTAAAGTCATTCTTGACTAAAATGTTTGAGGACATCTGGGTTGCTTTAGGAAGTCAAAACTGCTTAATGGATTTCAAATTTCTCTTTGATATGCTGTCTGATAACTCTCTAGCCTTATATATCAAATATCCCCCATTTGCCTTTAAATTTCAACAATGGAGTTGCTCTTAACTCTAAAAGTCAAATCCCTTCTTGATCATCTTGTCCTTTGCATTTGTTGTATGTTTTTGCTCGACACACTTTCTCCCTCTTCTGACTTTGTCAGTATAACCTCTTTTATTTGCTATGTGTGCCTCTTTCTCCAGGAAGCCTCCCCTGATTTCCCAGTATTTGACTATACACTTGGTCTTGTGCTTCCACAGCAGCCTATGTAACAGTCATTCTAGCATAGAGATAGCTTTCAGGAAACATTTTTATTCAATGAAGGACAATAAATTTTAACATTGGTCATGACTAATGCATTTTTTCATTTTTTTAATTAAGAAATACTAAAGATCATTCCCACAAATCTTACTAATTCCTGAAACTAAAACCAACTAGCAAATTCCTCTCTACATTTCTCTGTTGAAAAATGCAACCGACATTTTGTTTTCCCCAACCGCTTCCCCTTATTATCTTGCAAGCTGGTTCAGTATTGACTAGATCAAATTACATCATTTCATACTGGCTGATGAGTTTCTCAATGGCAGGGCATCTTTATTTGTTAACTACTTAGTAATAAGGATAAAACATTTTAATTATTTTATTGCATTTTAATAGAGGCCATACTGGTTTATTTTTGCATTAATAGAGTAGCTAATATTAAGATAACACAAACACCCAATTGCTCTTTGATAGTGGATATTAACCATGCAAATAATATTCCCATTTAGCCAAGGACTGCATAGGAAAAAAATAGACAAGACAATTTATTTATTAGAAATTAATAGAGAATGAAAAACAGCTGATTGTATTAGCATTATTATAATCAAACACACTTTATGAATTCAACTCTTTGATGTATGAGGTCAGTTAAAGTAATGCCCATAGATAGTTGCCCGTAGGGCCTCTTCTGACATCCAAATGTCTTCATAAGGTAAGAATTATTTTCTGTATTATTTTTTCTAATTATTGTTTTCATTTTTAAGTAAAGGGAGAGAAAGCTATGCAGCCCTTCCATTATGTCCACTCACCTTGAGAGTCATCAGTAAATATAAGTATGTGGCTTATGGAAAGTGAATAAGAATTTGGGAGTCAAATATTTTGAATCTGGTTAGATTTTTTAGTATTTAAAAAATATAAATTAGTAGTCATAGCTTCTTTTGCTGTTGATGGTATACAAATAAAGAATGCTGTTTTTTCACTTTATAGTTTAAAAACCTCCTTCTCCAATTTCTTATGTGGTTTTGAGAGTATCCAAAATGTGATAGGGAGCCAAAGTGAGTAATATTAATCACACCCATACATTTATTCAATGCTTGAAAATATAGAGCCCTTATTTCATGGATTACTTTTAAAAGTTCCTTACTTTACTCCTGTGAAGGGTATTAGCTAGCTCTTTTTGCCCCAGTAACTATAAACTTGACAAAGGAGGTATATCATGGTTTCTTTTCTTTTTTTTTTTTTTTTTGAGAGGGCATCTCTCATATTTATTGATCAAATGGTTGTTAACAACAATAAAATTCAGTATAGGGGGGTCAACGCTCAATGTACAATCATTAATCCATCTCAAGTCTAATTCTCGTCAGTCTCCAGTCTTCTGAATCATAACGAACAAGTTCTTACATGGTGAACGAATTCTTACATAGTGAATAAATTCTTACATGGTGAACAGTACAAGGGCATTCATCACAGAAACTTTCGGTTTTGATCATGCAATATGACCTATAAACAATCAGGTCAAATATGAATATTTGTTTGATTTTTGTACTTGATTTATATGTTGATCCCACATTTCTCCTATTATTATTATTATTTTTATTTTTAATAAAATGCTGAAGTGGTAGGTAGATGCAAGATAAAGGTAGAAAACATAGTTTAGTGCTGTAAGAAGGCAAATGTAGATGATCAGATGATCAGGTGTGTGCCTATGGACTAAGTATTAATCCAGGCTAGACAAGGGCAGCAAGACATCCACGGATGCAGAAGATTTCTCTCAAAGCAGGGGGGGTGAGGTTCTGAGCCTCACCTCTGTTGATCCCCAAATTCTCACCCGATGGCCCCCCTGCGACTGTGCCTGTCTTAGGTTGTTCCTCCCTTGAGGAATCTTACCCATCTCTGGCTAACCAGTCATCTTCTGGGTCCATACAGGGAAATGTAAAGTTGGTAAGTGAGAGAGAAGCCATATTGTTTGCAAAGGTTAGCTTTTTACTTCTTTGCAGATTTATGCCCTGTGGCTTCTATGCCCAGCACTTGTCTCGAGGTATCTTTACCGCCTGGAGGAATTATGATACTCGGTAAATTCGATATGGGGCACGAATTCTATTTAAGGGTTGTAATTAGGAAGGAAGAAGAAAAGCTATAGATGTAGCATATGAAGGAAACATGGGAGGATTGATTATTTCTTTGACATATCTTCTTGTATAGTACCTTAAGTATGTATGGGTTTTAAACTACTAACTAATTTGCACACACATATTAACATAATAGGAATACGGTGACATAAACAAAGCAAATCTATAATTACCATCCATCTCCAGTGAAACCAAGAAAACCATTTAGGCACCCTAGGTATTTGTGAAAATTTATCTATGATATGATGGATATTGTCCAACTGTACTTGAACCATCAGACAAATTAAAGGAGCCCATTTCTAGGATCTGTTCACATCCCATATGTTCTTTTAACCATAGATAGTCTATAGTCATGAGATTTTGGAGTGCTACAACTTGCACCCCTCCCAACTCCTGGTTGAGTTCCAACAGTACAGAGCTGGTCAAATTCGTTGTCTCACTGTATGCACATGCCAGCCTAGACATCTCCCTCCTCATTCCTATGGCAAGTCCAGGAGACGGTGGGCTGGATGCAGCCACAACCGCATCATCGTCCGGATCCCTGTGGAGGCTTTTTGATGATCATCCCCCAGCACAAGTCCTCCAGAGAGTGCTGATGCCGGAAGCTCCTCCTCATATCGTATCTTAGTTCATTTTCTGGGTACCCAAGCTAGGCCTTGATCTTCTGCATAGAAACAAACAGACCCTTTGCCCACACTTTGACATGCCCTCTATACCATTGTGCAGAACTCATTGGAGGTCAGCACACAGTAACTGCTTTTTTTTTTTTTTTTAATTAAGAGAAAGGAATATTATCAGAAAAGAATACCTCCATAGCTGATCATCTGACACCCTTTAAGTGATCAACATTAAGGATATTTAAAGCATGCGTTGATCTTTGATTTACCAATAGTTTTATCCTGTTAAGGAGTAATCCCCCTTTTCTTTCTTTCTTTCTTTCTTTTTTTTTTTTTTTTAATTTTTAATCTACACTTACATGAAGAATACTATGTTTACTATGCTCTCCCCTATATCAGGTCACCCCTAACAACCACATTACGGTTACGGTCCCTCAGCTTAGCAAAATGTTGTAGAGTCACTACTTGTCCTCTCTGTGTTGTGCAGCCCACCTTCCCCTTTCTCCCTCCCCCCCTCCATGCTAATCTTTATAACCTCCCTCTTCTTCCCCCCCCTTATCCCTCCCTGCCCACCCATCCTCCCCAGTTCCTTTCTCTTTGGTACCTGTTAGTCCATTTTTGGGTTCTGTAATTCTGCTGCTGTTTTGTTCCTTCAGTTTTTCCTTTGTTCCTATACTCCTCAGATGAGTAAAATCATTTGGTATTTCTCTTTCTCCACTTGGCTTATTTCACTGAGCATAATACTCTCCAGCTCCATCCATGTTGCTGCAATGGTGGAATTTTTCCACTTCTTATGGCTGAGTAGTATTCCATTGTATATATGTACCACATCTTCTTTATCCATTCATCTACCGATGGACATTTAGGTTGCTTCCAATTCTTGGCTATTTTAAATAGTGCTGCGATAAACATAGGAGTGCATCTGTCTTTCTCAAACTTGATTGCTGCGTTCTTAGGGTAAATTCCTAGGAGTGGAATTCCTGGGTCAAATGGTAGGTCTGTTTTGAGCATTTTGATGAACCTCCATACTGCTTTCCACAATGGTTGAACTAATTTACATTCCCACCAGCAGTGTAGGAGGGTTCCCCTTTCTCCACAGCCTCGCCAACATTTGTTGTTGTTTGTCTTTTGGATGGCAGCCATCCTTACTGGTGTGAGGTGATACCTCATTGTAGTTTTAATTTGCATTTCTCTGATAATTAGCGATGTGGAGCATCTTTTCATGTGTCTCTTGGCCATCTGTATTTCTTTTTTAGAGAACTGTCTGTTCAGTTCCTCTGCCCATTTTTTAATTGGGTTATTTGTTTTTTGTTTGTTGAGTCGTGTGAGCTCTTTATATATTCTGGACGTCAAGCCTTTATCGGATGTGTCATTTTCAAATATATTCTCCCATACTGTAGGGTTCCTTTTTGTTCTATTGATGGTGTCTTTCGCTGTACAGAAGCTTTTCAGCTTAATGTAGTCCCACTTGCTCATTTTTGCTGTTGTTTTCCTTGCCCGGGGAGATATGTTCAAGAAGAGGTCACTCATGTTTATGTCTAAGAGGTTTTTGCCTATGTTTTTTTCCAAGAGTTTAATGGTTTCATGACTTACATTCAGGTCTTTGATCCATTTTGAGTTTACCTTTGTATATGGGGTTAGACAATGGTCCAGTTTCATTCTCCTACATGTAGCTGTCCAGTTTTGCCAGCACCATCTGTTGAAGAGACTGTCATTTTGCCATTGTATGTCCATGGCCCCTTTATCAAATATTAATTGACCATATATGTTTGGGTTAATTTCTGGAGTCTCTAATCTGTTCCACTGGTCTGTGGCTCTGTTCTTGTGCCAGTACCAAATTGTCTTGATTACTATGGCTTTGTAGTAGAGCTTGAAGTTGGGGAGTGAGATCCCCCCTACTTTATTCTTCTTTTTCAGGATTGCTTTGGCTATTCGGGATCTTTGGTGTTTCCATATGAATTTTGTAATTATTTGTTCCAGTTTATTGAAGAATGTTGCTGGTAATTTGAGAGGGATTGCATCAAATCTGTATATTGCTTTGGGCAGGATGGCCATTTTGACGATATTAATTCTTCCTAGCCATGAGCATGGGATGAGTTTCCATTTAATAGTGTCCCCTTTAATATCTCTTAAGAGTGACTTGTAGTTTTCAGAGTATAAGTCTTTCACTTCTTTGGTTAGGTTTATTCCTAGGTATTTTATTCTTTTTGGTGCAATGGTGAATGGAATTGTTTACTGATTTCTCTTTCTATTGATTCATTGTTAGTGTATAGGAAAGCTACAGATTTCTGTGTGTTAATTTTGTATCCTGCAACTTTGCTGTATTCCGATATCAGTTCTAGTAGTTTTGGAGTGGAGTCTTTAGGGTTTTTTATGTACAGTATCATATCATCTGCAAATAGTGACAGTTTAACTTCTTCTTTACCAATCTGGATTCCTTGTATTTCTTTGTTTTGTCTGATTGCCGTGGCTAGGACCTCCAGTACTATGTTAAATAACAGTGGGGAGAGTGGGCATCCCTGTCTGGTTCCCGATCTCAGAGGAAATGCTTTCAGCTTCTCGCTGTTCAGTATAATGCTGGCTGTGGGTTTATCATATATGGCCTTTATTATGTTGAGGTACTTGCCTTCTATTCCCATTTTGCTGAGAGTTTTTATCATGAATGGATGTTGAATTTTGTCAAATGCTTTTTCAGCATCTATGGAGATGATCATGTGGTTTTTGTCTTTCTTTTTGTTGATGTGGTGGATGATGTTGATGGATTTTCGAATATTGTACCATCCTTGCATCCCTGGGATGAACCCCACTTGGTCATGGTGTATGATCCTTTTGATATACTGTTGAATTCTGTTTGCTAATATTTTATTGAGTATTTTTGCATCTACATTCATCAGGGATATTGGTCTGTAATTTTCTTTTTTGGTGGGGTCTTTGCCAGGTTTTGGTATTAGGGTGATGTTGGCCTCATAGAATGAGTTTGGGAGTATTCCCTCTTCTTCTATTTTGTGGAACACTTTAAGGAGAATGGGTATTATGTCTTCTCTGTGTATCTGATAAAATTCCGAGGTAAATCCGTCTGGCCCCGGGGTTTTGTTCTTGGGTAGTTTTTTGATTACCGTTTCAATTTCTTTGCTTGTAATTGGTTTGTTTAACTTTTGTGTTTCTTCCTTGGTCAGTCTTGGGAGGTTGTATTTTTCTAGGAAGTTGTCCATTTCTTTTAGATTTTCCAGCTTGTTGGCATATAGGTTTTCATAGTAGTCTTTAATAATTCTTTGTATTTCTGTGGAGTCTGTCGTGATTTTT
Source organism: Manis javanica (assembly GCF_040802235.1). Taxonomy (NCBI): domain Eukaryota; kingdom Metazoa; phylum Chordata; class Mammalia; order Pholidota; family Manidae; genus Manis; species Manis javanica. The sequence continues at coordinate 68,120,116 of NC_133160.1, forward strand.
CCATTCTCATTTTTGATTATGTTGATTTGTGTTGACTCTCTTTTTCTCTTAATAAGTTGGGCTAGAGGCTTATCTATTTTGTTTATTTTCTCAAAGAACCAGCTCTTGGTTTCGTTGATTTTTGCTATTGTTTTATTCTTCTCAATTTTGTTTATTTCTTCTCTGATCTTTATTATGTCCCTCCTTCTACTGAGTTTAGGCCTCCTTTGTTCTTCTTTTTCCAGTTTTAATAATTGTGATGTTAGACTATTCATTTGGGATTGTTCTTCCTTCTTCAAGTGTGCCTGGATTGCTATATACTTTCCTCTTAAGACTGCTTTCGCTGCATCCCACAGAAGTTGGTGCTTTGTGTTGTTGTTGTCATTTGTTTCTATATATTCCTTGATCTCTATTTTGATTTATTCATTGATCCATTGATTATTTAGTAGCATGTTGTTAAGCCTCCATGTGTTTGTGAGCCTTTTTGTTTTCTTTGTAGAATTTATTTCTACTTTCATACCTTTGTGGTCTGAAAAATTGGTTGGTAGAATTTCAATATTTTGGAATTTACTGAGGCTCTTTTTGTGAGCTAGTATGTGGTCTATTCTGGAGAATGTTCCATGTGCACTTGAGAAGAATGTATATCCTGTTGCTTTAGGATGTAGAGTTCTATAGATGTCTATTAGGTCCATCGGTTCTAGTGTGTTGTTCAGTGCCTGTGTGTCTTTACTTATTTTCTGCCCGGTGGATCTATCCTTTGGGGTGAGTGGTGTGTTGAAGTCTCCTACAATGAATGCATTGCAGTCTATTTCCCTCTTTAGTTCTGTTAGTATTTGCTTCACATATGCTGGTGCTCCTGTATTGGGTGCATATATATTTAGAATGGTTATATCCTCTTGTTGGACTGAGCCCTTTATCATTATGTAGTGGCCTTCTTTATCTCTTGTTACTTTCTTTGTTTTGAAGTCTATTTTGTCTGATATTAGTACTGCAACCCCTGCTTGCTTCTCACTGTTGTTTGCCTGAAATATGTTTTTCCATCCCTTGACTTTTAGTCTATGCTTATCTTTGGGTTTAAGGTGAGTTTCTTGTAAGCAGCATATAGATGGGTCTTGCTTTTTTATCCATTCTATTACTCTATGTCTTTTGATTGGTGCATTAAGTCCATTTACATTTAGGGTGACTATTGAGAGATATGTCCTTATTGCCATTGTAGGCTTTAGATTCGTGGTTACCAAAGGTTCAAGGTTAGCTTCTTTAGTATCTTACTGCCTAACTTAGCTCGCTTATTGAGCTGTTATATACACTGTCTGGAGATTCTTTTCTTCTCTCCCTTCTTATTCCTCCTCCTCCATTCTTCATATGTTGTGTGTTTTTTTCTGTGCTCTTTTTAGGAGTGCTCCCATCTAGAGCAGTCCCTGTAGGATGCCCTGTAGAGGTGGTTTGTGGGAAGCAAATTCCCTCAGCTTTTGCTTATCTGGGAATTGTTTAATCCCGCCATCATATTTAAATGATAGTCGTGCTGGATACAGTATCCTTGGTTCAAGGCCCTTCTGTTTCATTGCATTAAGTATATCATGCCATGCTCTTCTGGCCTGTAGGGTTTCTGTTGAGAAGTCTGATGTTAGCCTGATTGGTTTTCCTTTATAGGTGACCTTTTTCTCTCTAGCTGCCTTTAAAACTCTTTCCTTGTCCTTGATCCTTGCCATTTTAATTACTATGTGTCTTGGTGTTGTCCTCCTTGGATCCTTTCTGTTGGGGGTTCTGTGTACTTTCATGGTCTGTTCAATTATTTCCTCCCCCAGTTTGGGGAAGTTTTCAGCAATTATTTCTTCAAAGACACTTTCTATCCCTTTTCCTCTTTCTTCCTCTTCTGGTATCCCTATAATACGAATGTTATTCCTTTTGTATTGGTCACATATTTCTCTTAATGTTGTTTCATTCCTGGAGATCCTTTTATCTCTCTCTCTATGTCAGCTTCTATACGTTCCTGTTCTCTGGCTTCTATTCCTTCAATGGCCTCTTGCATCTTATCCATTCTGCTTATAAATCCTTCCAGGGATTGTTTCACTTCTGTGATCTCTTTCCTGACATCTGTGATCTCCTTCCGGACTTCATCCCACTACTCTTGCATTTTTCTCTGCATCTCATCCCATTGCTCTTGCATTTTTCTCTGCATCTCTGTCAGCATGTTCATGATTTTTATTTTGAATTCTTTTTCAGGAGGACTAGTTAGTTCTGTCTCCTTCTCAGGTTTTGTCTCTGTGATCTTTGTCTGCCTGTAGTTTTGCCTTTTCATGGTGATAGAGATAGTTTGCAGAGCTGGTACAAGTGACCACTGAAAGAGCTTCCCTTCTTGTTGGTTTGTAGCCTTTTCCTGGGAGAATAGTGACCTCTAGTTGCTTGTGCTGGGCAGCTGTGCTCAGACAGGGCTTCTGCTTCCTGCCCAGTTGCTTTGGGGTTTATCTCCGCTGTTGCTGTGGGCTTGGTCTGGCTGGGGCTGTTCCTCCAAAATGGTGGAGCCTTGTTTGGAGGGGGAGTGGCCAGGAGGCTATTTATCTCCGTAAGGGGTCTCTGTGCCCCCTGCTGCCCAGGGGGTTAGGGTGCCCAGAGATCCCCAGATTCCCTGCCTCTGGTCTAAGTGACCTGTCCTGCCCCTTTAAGACTTCCAAAAAGCACTCTCTAAACCAAAACAACAACAGCAACAATGAGAGAGGGAACAGAAAGAAAGAAAAAAAAAAAAGGAAAAAACAAGCAAATTTTTTTTTTCTTTTTTTCTGTCCTCAGGTGCCGGTCTCAGGCACCCGCTCACTGGTCCTGCTGCCCTGTCTCCCTAGCACCAGGGTCCCTGTCCTTTCAAGGCTTCCAAAAAGCACCCACCCACCGGTCCCGCAGGGAAGGAACGCTCGATATTCTTTGTCCTCAGGCACTGGTCCCAGGCACCCGCTCACCAGTCCCGCCGCCCTGCCTCCCTAGCCCCAGGGTCCCTGTCCCTTTTAGGCTTCCAAAAAGCACTCGCAGAAAAGAGAAAAAAAAAAGAGAGGAAAAACGCGCGATTTCCTCTGTCCTCAAGTGCCGGTCTCAGGCACCTGCCCACCGGTCCCGCAGGGAAAAACGTGGGATATTCTTTCTCCTCAGGCGCCGGTCCCAGGCACCCGCTCACCAGTCCCGCCACCCTGCCTCCCTAGCACTGGGGTCCCTGTCCCTTTAAGGCTTCCAAAAAGCGCTCGCCAAAAAGAGAAAAAGGGGAAAAACCCGCGATTTCCTCCGTCCTCAGGCACCGGTCTCAGGCACCCGCCCACCGGTCCCGCAGGGAGAAACGCGGGATATTCTTTGTCCTCAGCCGCCGGTCCCAGGCACCTGCTCACCGGTCCCGCCACCCTGCCTCCCTAGCAACGGGGGCCCGTCCCTTTAAGGCTTCCAAAAAGCGCTCGCCAAAAAAAAACCGCTCCGGTTTCTTTCCACCTGCCGGGAGCCAGGGGGAGGGGCGCTCGGGTCCCGCCGGGCCGGGGCTTCTATCTTACCCCCTTCGCAAGGTGCTGGGTTCTTGCAGGTGTGGATGTGGTCTGGATGTTGTCCTGTGTCCTGTGGTCTCTATTTTAGGAAGATTTTTCTTTGTTATATTTTCATAGCTCTATGTGTTTTTGGGAGGAGATTTCCACTGCTCTACTCACGCTGTCATCCTGGCTCCGCCCCTCTCTTTTCATTTTTAACACCTGACATAGTTCCTGAAAAATTGTTGGTACTTAATACACTTTTTAAAAATATGAATAAATGAGCAAACAATGAATGAAAAGTTAAATGGATTTTAAAAATTCACAATTTGAGTAAATGACAGAGATGGAAGTTGGACCCAGGCTTTCTGACTTATAAAATATTTTGAATTTCAGAAAGCACATTAAACAATAGTGAACTGCCTGGTGCTGAGGTGGTGGGACCCTCTGTATGCCAAAAAGTGGACATGTGAGCATTAGAACACACAACTTATTGGGAAGGGGAGGCCTTGTGTGATGTAAAGATTATGGGACTGAATGATGCACAAGTCAGGATAGAGAACAGTCAGCATGGATTTTGTGGGAAGTCGAGTTAGGCTAATTGAGTTGTCACAGATTCTCTGAGGCACAGAGTTTGGGGGCTTTCAGTGAGAATATCTTTATATGAAGGCAAAGCAATTGTTCCTGTTTTTGTTTTTTATTGTGGTAAAATGTATGTAATACAAAATCTATATTTTTAACCATCTGATTCTTCAAAAAACTAAACACAGAGCTGCCATATGATCCAACAATTCCACTGCTGATATATACATAAAAGGAATGAAATCAGGGACTCAAATAGATATGATACACCCATGTTCATAGCAGCAGTATTAATAATGGCCCAAATGTGGAAGCAACCCAAGCGTCCATGGTGGATGAAGGTACAAACTAAACGAGGTATATACATGAATGGAATATTACACTTAAGAAGGAAGGAAATTCTGATGCACGCAATGACATGGATGAATTTTGGACATTATACTAAATAAGCCAGTCACTAAAGGACAAATACTGTATGAAATTAATTTTAAGCTGTCAAAAAGGATATCATAAATGATCTGTTAGGTTCATTGCTGGTGGCTTCATTCCTTCTATTAGGACTTTTTTCTTTTTCTAAACATAAAATTCCTTTTCAGCCAATCCATCTTGTTTCAGACCCCTCCATCTTAATGTAATAGACTATGCTAAATATATTTATTGTTTCAGATATTTATTGTATGGGTTCTGTAAGCAGAAGTAATTCAAGATGTGTATCTGAAATAAAGGACTAAAAGGACTGTGTAAAATCTAATTCTTGCAAAAATTATTCCCCAATTGAAGGTGGATATACTATAGACTTGGGCATAGACTTTAAGGGAAACTGAAGTGAAAATTCCTGCTTTTTTAGGGATTTTTTTTTTTGAGAGGGCATCTCTCATATTTATTGATCAAATGGTTGTTAACAACAATAAAATTCTGTATAGGGGACTCAATGCTCAATGCACAATCATTAATCCACCCCAAGCCTAATTCTCGTCAGTCTCCAATCTCCTGAAGCATAACGAACAAGTTCTTACATGGTGAACAAGTTCTTACATAGTGAATAAGTTCTTACAAGGTGAACAGTACAAGGGCAGTCATCACAGAAACTTTCAGTTTTGATCACTCATTATGAACTATAAACAATCAGGTCAAACATGAATATTCATTTGATTTTTATACTTGATTTATATGTGAATCCCACATTCCTCCCTTTATTATTATTATTATTTTTTTAATAAAATGCTGAAGTGGTAGGTAGATGCAAGATAAAGGTAGAAAACATAGTTAAGTGTTGTAAGAGAGCAAATGTAGATGATCAGCTGTGTGCCTGTAGACTATGTGTTAATCCAAGCTAGACAAGGGCAACAAAACATCCACGGATGCAGAAGATTTCTCTCAAAACGGGGGTGGGGTGGGGGGTGAGGTTCTAAGCCTCACCTCTGTTGATCCCCAATTTCTCACCTGATGGCCCCCCTCCGACTGTGCCTGTCTTAGGTTGTTCCTCCCTTGAGGAATCTTACCCATCTCTGGCTAACCAGTCATCTTCCGGGGCCATACAGGGAAATGTAAAGTTGGTAAGTGAGAGAGAAGCCATATTGTTTGAAAAGGTTAGCTTCTTACTTCTTTGCAGATTTATGCCCTGTGGCTTCTATGCCCAGCATTTGTCTTGAGATATCTTTACCACTTAGAGGAGTTATGATACTCAGTGAATTCGATATGAGGCACGAATTCTATTTAAGGGTTGTAATTTGGAAGGAAGAAGAAAAGCTATAGAGGTAGCAGACAGAAAAAAACATGGGAAGATTGATTATTTCTTTGACATATCTTCTTGTAGAGTAACTTAAGCATGTATAGATTTTAAACTACTAATTAAATTGTGCACACACATTAACATAATAGGAATAAAGTTACATAACCAAAGCAGACCTATAATTACCAACCATTTCCAGTGAAGCCAAGAAAACCAGTTAGGCACCCTAGGCATTTGTGAAAATTTATCTATGATATAATGGATATTGTCCAACTGTACTTGAACAGTCTGAGGGAAATCAGACAAATTAAAACAACCCATTCCTGGGAACTGTTCACATCCCATATGTTCTTTTAACAGTAGATAGTCTGCAGTTGTAAGATTTTGGGTTTTTTAGGGATTTTTTTAAGATTAAATTTTATTTTTTACTATTTTTGTTAGTCACTTATTTATTAGGGAAAGGAAGATTATAGAAATAGAAGCCTTTTAAAAAATATCATCACAACATTCTAAAAATTATAAAATATTTTGAGACAAATTTTAAGGATAATATAAATTGGAGAAAACATTTAAAAATGGCAATTATAATTATTTTTAATTTATAATATATAAAGAAAACAAAGTGGTCTATAATCTTAAACTGGTTAATTCTATTAAAAATAGAAAAGGTTATACAAAACCACTATAAGAATGTGAGCAATACAGAAATGTCTGAAATTAAAAGACATGCGCTCCCTACTTACTGCAGTTTCCTTAATTTTTACTTCCATTCACTAAGAGTAGTTAATATTAAAAATTTTGTTACCCTCCCTGAAAAGAAATGCTTATGTATTTCCACATGCATTTATGTGTTTATTCTTTGCTTTATAACATTATCATAATGTGACCTTTGTCCAAATCAACACATATAGATCTACTTTCTTTTTATATTCCATAGAGTAACTTGAGTTTTGATTTGTATAACTGTGTGCTCATGTCCATTATTTCTGTCCTCTTGCCATGACCAGCTTCCTCAAATATATTTTCTATACTGAAACTAAGGTGATCTTTTTGACATTTAAAAATATTCAAACCAAGAGCTGGTTCTTTGAGAAAATAAACAAAATAGATAAGCCTCTAGCCCAACTTATTAAGAGAAAAAGAGAATCAACACAAATCAACATAATCAGAAATGAGAATGGAAAAATCACGACAGACTCCACAGAAATACAAAGAATTATTAAAGACTACTATGAAAACCTATATGCCAACAAGCTGGAAAACCTAGAAGAAATGGACAACTTCCTAGAAAAATACAACCTCCCAAGACTGACCAAGGAAGAAACACAAAAGTTAAACAAACCAATTACGAGCAAAGAAATTGAAACGGTAATCAAAAAACTACGCAAGAACAAAACCCCAGGGCCGGACGGATTTACCTCGGAATTTTATCAGACATACAGAGAAGACATAATACCCATTCTCCTTAAAGTGTTCCACAAAATAGAAGAAGAGGGAATACTCCCAAACTCATTCTATGAAGCCAACATCACCCTAATACCAAAACCAGGCAAAGACCCCACCAAAAAAGAAAATTACAGACCAATATCCCTGATGAATGTAGATGCAAAAATAATCAATAAAATATTAGCAAATAGAATTCAACAGTATATCAAAAGGATCATACACCATGACCAAGTGGGATTCATCCCAGGGATGCAAGGATGGTACAACATTCGAAAATCCATCAACATCATCCACCACATCAACAAAAAGAAAGACAAAAACCACATGATCATCTCCATAGAGGCTGAAAAAGCATTTGACAAAATTCAACATCCATTCATGATAAAAACTCTCATCAAAATGGGAATAGAGGGCACGTACCTCAACATAATAAAGGCCATATATGATAAACCCACAGCCAGCATTATACTGAACAGCAAGAAGCAGAAAGCATTTCCTCTGAGATCGGGAACCAGACAGGGATGCCCACTCTCCCCACTGTTATTTAACATAGTACTGGAGGTCCTAGCCACGGCAATCAGACAAAACAAAGAAATACAAGGAATCCAGATTGGTAAAGAAGAAGCTAAACTGTCACTATTTGCAGATGATATGATACTGTACATAAAAAACCCTAAAGACTCCACTCCAAAACTACTAGAACTGATATCAGAATACAGCAAAGTTGCAGGATACAAAATTAACACACAGAAATCTGTAGCTTTTCTAAACACTAACAATGAATCAATAGAAAGAGAAATCAGGAAAACAATTCCATTCACCATTGCATCAAAAAGAATAAAATACCTAGGAATAAACCTAACCAAAGAAGTGAAAGACTTATACTCTGAAAACTACAAGTCACTCTTAGGAGAAACTAAAGGGGACACTAATAAATGGAAACTCATCCCATGCTCATGGCTAGGAAGAATTAATATCGTCAAAATGGCCATCCTGCCCAAAGCAATATACAGATTTGATGCAATCCCTCTCAAATTACCAGCAACATTCTTCAATGAATTGGAACAAATAATTCAAAAATTCATATGGAAACACCAAAGATCCCGAATAGCCAAAGCAATTCTGAAAAAGAAGAATAAAGTAGGGGGGATCTCACTCCCCAACTTCAAGCTCTACTACAAAGCCATAGTAATCAAGACAATTTGGTACTGGCACAAGAACAGAGCCACAGACCAGTGGAACAGATTAGAGACTCCAGAAATTAACCCAAACATATATGGTCAATTAATATTTGATAAAGGGGCCATGGACATACAATGGCAAAATGACAGTCTCTTCAACAGATGGTGCTGGCAAAACTGGACAGCTACATGTAGGAGAATGAAACTGGACCATTGTCTAACCCCATATACAAAGGTAAACTCAAAATGGATCAAAGACCTGAATGTAAGTCATGAAACCATTAAACTCTTGGAAAAAAACATAGGCAAAAACCTCTTAGACATAAACATGAGTGACCTCTTCTTGAACATATCTCCCCGGGCAAGGAAAACAACAGCAAAAATGAGCAAGTGGGACTACATTAAGCTGAAAAGCTTCTGTACAGCGAAAGACACCATCAATAGAACAAAAAGGAACCCTACAGTATGGGAGAATATATTTGAAAATGACACATCCGATAAAGGCTTGACGTCCAGAATATATAAAGAGCTCACACGACTCAACAAACAAAAAACAAATAACCCAATTAAAAAATGGGCAGAGGAACTGAACAGACAGTTCTCTAAAAAAGAAATACAGATGGCCAAGAGACACATGAAAAGATGCTCCACATCGCTAATTATCAGAGAAATGCAAATTAAAACTACAATGAGGTATCACCTCACACCAGTAAGGATGGCTGCCATCCAAAAGACAAACAACAACAAATGTTGGCGAGGCTGTGGAGAAAGGGGAACCCTCCTACACTGCTGGTGGGAATGTAAATTAGTTCAACCATTGTGGAAAGCAGTATGGAGGTTCATCAAAATGCTCAAAACAGACCTACCATTTGACCCAGGAATTCCACTCCTAGGAATCTACCCTAAGAAAGCAGCAATCAAGTTTGAGAAAGACAGATGCACCCCTATGTTTATCGCAGCACTATTTACAATAGCCAAGAATTGGAAGCAACCTAAATGTCCTTCGGTAGATGAATGGATAAAGAAGATGTGGTACATATACACAATGGAATACTACTCAGCCATAAGAAGTGGAAAAATCCAACCATTTGCAGCAGCATGGATGGAGCTGGAGAGTATTATGCTCAGTGAAATAAGCCAAGCGGAGAAAGAGAAATACCAAATGATTTCACTCATCTGAGGAGTATAAGAACAAAGGAAAAACTGAAGGAACATAACAGCAGCAGAATTACAGAACCCAAAAATGGACTAACAGGTACCAAAGGGAAAGGAACTGGGGAGGATGGGTGGGCAGGGAGGGATAATGAGTGGGAAGAAGAAGGGGGGGTATTAAGATTAGCATGCATGGGGGGGAGGGAGAAAGGGGAGGGTGGGCTGCACAACACAGAGAGGACAAGTAGTGACTCTACAACATTTTGCCAAGTTGATGGACAGTAACCATAATGTGGTTGTTAGGGGGGACCTGATATAGGGGAGAGCATAGTAAACATAGTATTCTTCATGTAAGTATAGATTAAAAATTAAAAAAAAAAAGAAAGAAAGAAAGAAAGAAAGAAAAGGGGGATTACTCCTTGATAGGATAAAACTATTGGTAAATCAAAGATCAACGCATGCTTTAAATATCCTTAATGTTGATCACTTAAAGGGTGTCAGATGATCAGCTATGGAGGTATTCTTTTCTGATAATATTCCTTTCTCTTAATTAAAAAAAAAAAAAAAAAAGCAGTTACTGTGTGCTGACCTCCAATGAGTTCTGCACAATGGTGTAGAGGGCATGTCAAAGTGTGGGCAAAGGGTCTGTTTGTTTCTATGCAGAAGATCAAGGCCTAGCTTGGATACCCAGAAAATGAACTAAGATACGATATGAGGAGGAGCTTCCGGCATCAGCACTCTCTGGAGGACTTGTGCCGGGGGATGATCATCAAAAAGCCTCCACAGGGATCTGGACGATGCTGCAGTTTGGCTGCATCCAGCCCACCATCTCCTGGACTTGCCATAGGAATGAGGAGGGAGATGTCTAGGCTGGCATGTGCATACAGTGAGACAACGAATTTGACCAGATCTGTACTGTTGGAACTCAACCAGGAGTTGGGAGGGGTGCAAGGTGTAGCACTCCAAAATCTTATGACTATAGACTATCTACGGTTAAAAGAACATATGGGATGTGAACAGATCCCAGAAATGGGCTGCTTTAATTTGTCTGATTTCTCTCAGACTGTTCAAGTACAGTTGAACAATATCCATCATATCATAGACAAATTTTCACAAATGCCTAGGGTGCCTAAATGGTTTTCTTGGCTTCACTGGAGATGGATGGTAATTATAGATTTGCTTTGTTTATGTAACCGTATTCCTATTATGTTAATATGTGTGTGCAAATTAGTTAGTAGTTTAAAACCTATACATACTTAAGGTACTCTACAAGAAGATATGTCAAAGAAATAATCAATCCTCCCATGTTTCCTTCCATATGCTACATCTGTAGCTTTTCTTCTTTCTTCCTAATTACAACCCTTAAATAGAATTCGTGCCTCATATCGAATTTACCGAGTATCATAATTCCTCCAGGTGTTAAAGATACCTCAAGACAAGTGCTGGGCATAGAAGCCACAGGGCATAAATCCGCAAAGAAGTAAAAAGCTAACCTTTTCAAACAATATGGCTTCTCTCTCACTTACCAACTTTACATTTCCCTGTATGGCCCCAGAAGATGACTGGTTAGCCAGAGACGGGTAAGATTCCTCAAGGGAGAAACAACCTAAGACAGGCACAGTCGTAGGGGGGCCATCAGGTGAAAATTTGGGGATCAACAGAGGTGAGGCTCAGAACCTCACCCCCCCTGTTTTGAGAGAAATCTTCTGCATCCGTGGATGTCTTGCTGCCCTTGTATAGCCTGGATTAATACTTAGTCCATAGGCACACACCTGATCATCTGATCATCTACATTTGCCTTCTTACAGCACTAAACTATGTTTTCTACCTTTATCTTGCATCTACCTACCACTTCAGCATTTTATTAAAAATAAAAATAATAATAATAATAAAGGGAGAAATGTGGGATCCACATATAAATCAAGTACAAAAATCAAACGAATATTCATATTTGACCTGATTGTTTATAGGTCATAATGCGTAATCAAAACCGAAAGTTTCTGTGATGAATGCCCTTGTACTGTTCACCATGTAAGAATTTATTCACTATGTAAGAATTCGTTCACCATGTAAGAACTTGTTCATTATGCTTCAGAAGACTGGAGACTGACAAGAATTAGACTTGAGATGGATTAATGATTGTACATTGAGCATTGACCCCCCTACACTGAATTTTATTGTTGTTAACAACCATTTGATCAATAAATATGAGAGATGCCCTCTCAAAAAAAAAAAATTCAAAACAGGGAGGGGGGAGAAAAAAAAATATTCAAAAAAAAAAAATAGACCACTATGTAAAACTCTGGAATGACTCCTTATGAATTTACATTATATCTGACACAGAGTAAACTTTCATACTCATTATTAATGAGTAAAAGGATGGAAGGTAGAGTTTTACATTCGAAGAATGAAGAAAGGAAGAAATGAAGGACAGGAAATCATTTAACCAGTTGTTTTTTCCATTTCTTGCTATTTTAAACAATTGTGGAATGTGTATACCCACTACATGCATCCAGGCATTATTTTGCAAAGATTTTTCTTTGCGAAGATACATGATATTTTTGCAAGATGTGTGCTAAAGGAATCTCTACTATTTTACCTATGTAGTAAAAATTCTGCCCCAAAATATGACATCAATTTTGACTTCTACCAATACTGTATATTAATGACTATTGCCCTACAGCCTCACCAATACTGGATGTTAAAAAGTTTTATATTTTCCTCTAATATGGAAGGATATTTTGTTTTTTAAGAGAGTAAGATGAGCACCTTGTCTTATGCTTATTGGGCATCTAATATCTCTTCATATCTAATGCCCCACAATGGCTGATGTTTCCTTGTGTTTTCAATTATGCATATTTTCTCCACATACACATATACTTTTGGTTTTAACAAATATATAATGGTTAAGTAGTGTATTTTTTTGTTGATGTCATTAGAAATATGTGTTTGTGTCCCTCTAAAATGCTTTGATCATTTGGTTAGTTGTGTGGTAATATTGAAGTGTAGATTTGATAACAATAAGAGGGAATTTGTTTTACTTGGGGAAACTAGAGAGAAGATACAACCATGTGCAGCCATTGTGCATGTAGGTGAATATAGGTGTTCCTCTGGGAGGTGATGGATGAAACCCATGACTAACATTAGCAGAACACAACACAGCACATCGGTTTGCGTAAGTAATACTGGCCTCAGGTACAAGCAAATTACTGTTCTTCTTATTACACATTTTAGCAATATGGTGAATAACGTACTATAAAATTTGTATTGTTTCATTGTATTTTTACCAAATATTTTAGTTTTCCTAATATAAATTAATGTTTGTTACATGAAAATGCTACTTTTAATTAATTAATAAGAGAAGCAACATAAAATTGTTCATTGTTACTATTTCCTTTTCATATTTACAGACTGTGTTTCTACACACTGGAGGTCAATAATACAATGTACAACAGCTCTTCAGGTGATATTTTCCCAGTGTTTAATGAAAGTGGAGAAAATAGTACTGATTATGTGAATTTAAAAAATGTATTTTGATGGAAGAGTCAATGCTCGGATTTTTCACAACACGCTAACATCCCTCCACCCCTGCAAAAAAGATTCTGTTTTGAACCTGTAACTCATACCCATAAGGAAAAAAAATTTTACATGAGTGATACATGAATGCTGAGATTTAATGAAGTCCCATGTTCAGTACTGTGAGAGAAAAAAATGAAAAAATAGGAGAGTTATAACAGGAACAAGTGGAATTATATGTTTTGATTGACTTTTCCTTTGCACAGTCGTTTTTATCAATTTGGTATTCAACAATCTATTTTTAAAATAAAGTACAAATAGAAATATGTTCATTTTCTGCCACTGATATCTGAATGTGTCCAAATTTAGTATTTTTATTTATGAAAATGATTTTTGTTTTTTAAGGGGATTATTTGTTTTCCTGATGTTTGTACTGTTAAGTGTAGAAATCATTAAATCTTACATTTCTATCTTTTGTTTTATAACATAAATTGACGGGACTAATTGATTTTTGATATGAAATGCAAGTTAAAGGGACATACTTCTTGTTAATTGACATTACTTGGAAGTTAAATTTGACTGGCTTTAATTATAATTCGCCTTAATTTAATTAGACAGATTACTCTAGATTTGCACTCATTAAAGTGTCCATTGTGACTACTCAATAGTTTCCTGCACTCACACAATCTAAGCTTTAGAAATGGATTAATTTTTTAGGAAATTTGTATTCATAAAAATTTTTAAACACACATTAATAAAAATGCATTTTTATTCACTCAGAAAGCAACATATTTTCCAAATTTGGCCAAGAAAAGATATTTCCTTAACGAAAACCTTTACAAGGCTTACATTTAATAGAAGTTATATTATAGCCAACAAACTACACATAGGGCAAAACAAAATAGCAAATATTGAGTATTATAGGACCACTTATTTGGGTTACTATCCAAAATAAAAAAAAGAACATTTTTAGTAAGAATTATGTACACTTCTTAAGCATAAAACATTCCTTTACTATAAAAACTGGAAAAAGGAGCTTAATGCATTTTGGAGGTGAGAATGTAATAACATACAGTAGGTGACGTTCAATGCAATTTAATTTTTATCAAATTGGGAAAAATCACTGCTTGCTCAGCATGAACTACAAGAGGACAGCTGTAAGCTTCTGCAGGTTGTTTCACTACCATAATCTTCTGGTTAATCTTCAAAGAGGTTTCTAACCAGAGTTAAAAATTTAAACCATGAAATTCTCCCTACAATCCAGATTAGCTGTTGAATCTGCATACTCAAGTCCAGGTAGGAGGTAATTACAATCAAATGGCAGCTGTTGCTTTATGTCGCTTTCCAGGGCTGACTATAGAGAAGAATGAAAATATGTCTTCACATAATGCCTTATTTTACAGACTCTAGGTATTTTTTAATTGTTGCTATGGCTTTCTTTTTTTCGACTGATAGCTTTGACAAGCTCATGCTTAGTTCTATCCTTTAGTCAAATATCTACCAAGTTCTGTATCAGCTACAATGTTTAAATTGAAAGTAATTCACAAATCAAATTGACTTAAACAGTAAAAACACTTCATATAGCTAGTACTCCAGAAGTAGGCCAGGTTTAGAATTAGTTGGTCCATCAATTCAAATACAAATGATTCCTGATTCTTTTTTTTGCCTTTTGATCTTAACTGCAATGCTGGTTTTATCCTAAGGCTGAACAACCTCATGGCTATTGTGCATTCAGGTTGAGCTTCACTCTTTGTGTATGGTGGGGGAAAAGCACAGGTTTTTCCATTGTTATTTTTTAGGAAAATGCTTTCCAGAAGTCTGCAGGAAACTTCGTATCTTCTTGGTTAGAATTGGGACATATACTCACACCTAATGAATTAATTCTAGATGTGTGTTGGGTATGCATTTTTCCTTAGCTCAATTAGTTCATCTGTTGAGCTGATAGTAACTCTTAAAACACCATCTCAACTATTTGGAGGATAATGTGCACAATGCATATGGCGGGAGCTGTCTCAAAGTGCATGACTGCCTGGTCCTTTTGTTTCCCCAGTGCCCATACAGAGCACCCTGCCTAAATGTACAGCTTTAGAATGTTCATTTTTACCCAAAAGTTCTCATCCATACCTTTTGGGGTGGTGACAAATGCCCTTTCAACTTAGTTGAATTTAATTTTGCTTTTTAACGTGATAGTTTTGAATTCAAATCATGCACCTTTATTGCCATTATATCTCACTCAGGAATGTTTTCAAGTTTGTCTTAAGATTTTTCTCCCTATTTCCTGTAGTTTTTAGCACAAACCTACTTTCAACTGATGTACTGCTCATTCTTACCAATCATTTGGTATGCTGAGTCCCTTATTTTGTCTCTGAAAAACTAGAAAGTGAATCTAGTTAAATTCTTTTTAAATGATGATTGTTTGTAGTTTTACCAGAAGAACTCAAAGAACTGCACTTTAATTTTTCTCAAGGAAAAGAAATGTGCTTTATCAATATAATATATAAGTGTTTTTACTATGTATCTACTACATATATTTTTATACATTTAGCACTATGCATAGCTTTTTAGAACCACAAATAGTGTTGGGATTATTGTTTTATCCTTCCATTTTGATAAAAAGCAGTGTTGATTAACCAGACTTTTCAGGGATTCTATTGACTAATAGAAACACACATATAGACATCACTATAGTTTTAGAAGCAGCTATAAAGGAAATTAAACTCTTTTTCAGAATTTAATTTCTAAAATGAGGGAAAGAGACTCTCCACTTAGGGATAAATACTAGAGAGTTCTCTGGCAGCAGCAAGCAGTAGTTCAAATGGTTCAGTGGCTAAAAGAACATAATTGCAATGAATAGGTGTCAGATGTATGGCAACCTTCAAATTAAGCAATCAAGACCATTAGTTCGTTTTAGAACATGTTTTCACAACATAACATTTTGACATATACTATATTCACATTTATGACTAAATATCCTGAATAAGAGTATGGTAAAAGCTGTAGTATATTCGATACAGTTAGAAACATTAATATTAAAATATTAAATGTGAAAATATAAAATTTAAAACATCCATAAGTAAAAAATAATCTGAGCATTTTAATCTCCATAAACAAAGCATTTCAATCAAGTTTTTAAAAATGTATTACTCAGTGAATTCAAAGTTAAGGATAGATTTTATATTGTATATAGGGTGATATATTTTTTTAAATCCTTAAAACCCTGAATAACTTTTAAATTATCAATGGCAAGGATATTTTTATACTTTATATCTGTTGCAAAACTGTTCTATTTCCATATCTGAAAATTCATCTGCTAATTGCAGGTAAGCTGTTGATTACTATATTTAAGAATGGGCATAATCAATGAGTCTTTTCATAAATGCAATTGTATGTGGATAGCACTCAAATGCAGCTAAACTATTTTCCTTAAATAAAACACACATAGAAAAACATGAATATGATTTTTAAGGGTCACTTTCTATAAAAGTTTTGTCTTTTATTGTTCAGACAAATCAAGTCACATTGTAATGACATAGATTTAAAACTGTGCTAGGAATGGCTGGCAGCCTGTATTTTTGATGCTAAATAGTTTAAGTCTAATACTTAAATTACATCCTCAGTGTTATTTTAACATGCTTCTTGTTGTGGGTTCTTTTTCTTCTTTTTGAAAACAAATCAGCCATGAATATAGTTATATTTCTTAGTGTAACTAATGTAAATATGGTGTGTGGAAGAATCTGAGAAATATGATAGAAAATTCCTTCAAAATTAAACACGGCAAAATATCCAGTGTAGAAGGTTGCAGGATGATTTCTACAACACTCCTCCCCCCTTCATCCCAAAGGCCAAATTGTGTTTGGATTATTGGAATGTTTTTAGTTCACATTCCAATAAATTATTTTATAAATCTGAATTTAAGATTCCTATACCCCTCAAATCAATCATTAATGTTTAAATCTGTAGATGTAGCTTCAAAAGTTAGGGAGTAAGGCTCTCTACCTCTCAGATAACAGCCTTCTGAAGGATTATGTATCTGTGTCCAAGAATTCAAGTTTATTGCGGATTCAGAATGAACTTGCCATTCTATAATCATTATTTCAAGTTTTCTTTTTTAAGGGAAGGCATAGTTGACATTGGAGATTTAAAAAAATAATTTATATATAAAAACTGAATAAATTTTTATTGTTGTGTTAAGGCCCTCCACCATCTGCCTTCTATTGCCTTCTGACTTCATCTCCTACCGCCTTCTGACTTTATCTCCTACTGTTAGGCAGAAAGACAGAAATGAGCAGGATGGAAAGAAGAGAAGGCCCCCCAAAAATGACTCAGAAAGTTGATCAGATAGAAACAGAGAGCCAGAAATGACTCAAAGAGTTAATCAGATGAAGAAACCACAGGGTCCAAGAGCGACTCAGGAAATGTCCAGTGTCCCCCCCAGATAAGAAACATCAGAAGTACAGGCATAGCACAGCCCCTGTCCTCATTTCACCAAACAAAACAAGCCTAGGGAGCTGACAGCTGTCAGTCATGGACTTCTCTGCCTTGCTCAGAATAAGCATCTGGACCTGTCTCACCTTAGGCAGGCCCACTCTGTTACTGTCTGCAGAGTGTGTTAAAACTTACTTTGCTTTCTTGACTTTAGTTTCTCATCTCACTATATCTGACTTCCCTGCAGCACTGAGCCAAGTCTTTTTCTTCCTAACACTACCACAATCTCCTTCACTCTGCCCAGCAACCCTCACCCCCTGCTGTTCCCCCAAACACTCTAGATATCTGCCCTTGAAGCAAGTGTGTAACAGAAGGCAGGAGGTGGAAGGCCTTCACACAATGATAAAGATTTCATAGTACTACGCTGATTCATCTCTTAAAGGATCTCTCTGGTTTCTTTGTCAAATTTAGACTGATGTGGGGCTGAGGCTGAAGCAGAGGCAGCAGCTGCTAGGCTACTGCAGTGATCCCAGTGGTGAGCAATGCTGCTGTGGGACATGGTGGTAGCAGGGGAGGTGCTAAGAAGTAGTTCTAAGTATATTTTATCAAATATAAGAAGTGAAAAATGTATATTCACAGATTGTCTTTTTTGGGGGATAGCATACCATCAGAACTGGGGAATGACAAAAAATAAAAGCTAGTATTTCAGGACATAGAAGGAATGCTGGACTAAAAATTTATAGACACGTATCTCTGGTAGCTGATGTGTCTGTCTTTAGCTTTGAGACCTTGAGCAAAGTTCTTTCAGCCTTCAAGGCCTTGGTTTTGTGAACAAATGGGGGTAGGTTCTAAAACTGGCCAACTCATCCTACCGCTAATTTTTGTATGTAAAGTTGTGCTGGAGCAAAGCTGTGCTCACCTGTTAATGTGTTTCTTTGGCTGCTTGTGTATGCAACAGCACAGTCAAGAAGTTGCCCAGGATCTGTACAGTTTGCAAAATCTAAAATATTTACTATCTGGCCCTTCATAGTAAAAGTTTTCTGATTCCTGGACTAGATAATAAAAAAGTCCTGTTCTTTAATTCAATGAAGAGAGAGTATAAATATTGGGGGTTTTGAGTAGTATCTGTATTTAATATTGCAAAAGGCCTATAAAAACTGCATATTTTGTATGCATTCAATCAATCAAAATGAATCATGAGGAAGAGATGACCAGATTGCAATTCAGAAAATATGTGTGATTCTTTACCATTTACAGTATATTCTAATGACAATGTGGTTCTACATTTATTGGTAAGAAGAAGTGATCACAGTTTGTTGCTGAATGAAGAAACAGGTTATATATATATTTTAGTATATGTTATACATTTCTCATTTTGTTATTTATCCATTTTTCACTTATTCATATCTATTTATGTATATGCATGGGCTTAGAAACAAGTCTGGAATGACATTTTGTAATATTAACAAAATATAACTGTGGATTTTCTTATTTTTTCTTATTTTTATTTTCTCATTGTATTAAAAATAAAGACAATAACATGGAAAAATTAAAATGAAAGCCAAGTGAACATATTCTATGTCAATGAATCCTCTAATGATCTAGAGCTATAAAGTGCAGGTCAAAGCTAAAGGTCAAGATAGATATGAGTGGCAGACTCTTTACCTTGAAGGATTATCTAGGAATGAGTATTAGTTGTATTGTCTGTTTAGGCTCATTCCAGGTAGTGTGTAAGTACACATACTCCAGAAAGAAAGGGAACTTATAGATGAGGAGAGAATGGAAAGGCTGAACTCCTTTCCACTGTTTTGCCCTATGCACCTTATAAATAACAGGCAGCTTAGCTGATCAGTGAGTATGGCTTTCACATTAGAGCCTTTTGCTACTTAGTCTTTATTTTCCCCAAGTTTCATATATAATTTAAAAACAACATAATTTTTAAAATTTGAATTAGTAAAATTATAAGTTGTTATTTTCTTTCTGTGTACTCTTACAAAAGCAGGCATCCCTTGCCATTTATAACAAAACAAACAAACCTCACACAAAATACTTTCAAAAAACAAGATGAAAATGTTTTCATTGGCATGTTGCACACAGCAATGAGCAATTGCAAATGAATAGGCTCTTCCTTCCAATTCAAGTATTTATGTTCCTGAATACAGCAGGGAAACCTAGCTCCCAAGTTCCTGTTTCTATGTGTGTTTAGACAACTAAACAATGGTGAATAAAATTAGAAAAACATTGGAAGATGTAAGCAGAGTAACTAAGTTATAAACTTCCTCAGACTATTTAAAACACAACAATTTAAACAACAAAAATCAAACAGGTAAGCAATTCTGCAGGAGTGAAAAACACCTCAAGTAATGAAAGTGTAGCAATTTATTTTCTTCTTGAATTGTTCTTCTTTCCTGATATATAAGGTTTCCTAGGCACTTTAAAATGTTGGTTATCTCTTTTCTAGGAGAATGAAAATATACTGCGGTCAATTGATTTACTTAATTTTGTGTTTCCTATTAAAAAAGTCTAATGAACTGGAGGCTGCTAAGTTACTTGAAATTCTGTAACTGACTGTCATCAGCCCCTAACTCACCTTGTTTCCTAATATTCACCTTTTAGAAATCATGCCCCAATCATGTTTCTAGGATCCTGTAAAGTACGGTCTAGAAACATGTTCACTCGACACCACAGGAACAAAAACACAAGGAGAGAGGGAACCTCAGAGGAGGGAGATGTCCGGGCCCTGGTGGACAGCAGTGGACATCCCTGAAGCAGAGGAAAATGTTAAATCAGGAGATAGGGACTCAGCCGGAATGGGTCCCAGCAGCTCTGCCCTGACTGGCCCTCATACACAGAGAGGGGCCAGGCCTCGCCCTGTGTTGTCACTCAAGTCGACTGCAGGGCCAGGTGGGCCTAGAATGTCAGAGCTGCTGGCTGGGATCAGCCTTTCCCTCCTGCCCTGTGTGCCCGTACAGGTGACATCACTTCCTCTGTCAAAGCAGGTAAGGAGAGCAGTGCTCTAGAACATGGCTGGCCTCCCCTCCCCCACCTAACTGACCTGCCCAATGGGGCACCTGTTGCCCTTAGCGACGGAACTCTGCAGGGATCTGAGCAGTCCCCTCTGACCACAGACACTGGCACTCAGAGGCAGAGCGGTGGAGCCCCACAACCATGGAGGGCCTGCTGCCTGCTGCCGGACTCATGTGCCAGCTGATCTTGGAGAGCCTATGGGGGGCTCTCCTGGCCATCGCTGAGAGCTGGGGATACCTAACAGGACTCCTTGGACTCCCCTGGGGGACCCTGGCATGTTGTGTGGGGCTGCTTTTCATGGTAAGGAGAGCATGGAATTCACGATGCACCAAGGCTCGGGGCAGAAGCTGTTCTACCTGCTGTGAAGTACATGGAAACCGTGATGACACTGCAGAACGATAGACTCCAACCTATGACACAGCATGCCACCTGCAGGGGAGGCCAGTCCTCCCACCGTACAAAGCCTGAGCTTGGCAGTGGTGACCACATACCTGAGGCTGTCCCTTCAGATCACTCTGGGCCTTCTGGCAAAGGGATGGGGGAGCCAGCTTCCTACACTTCCCAAGGCCACTGATGAGAAACCAACCCTCAGGACATCACAGAAGGATGGAGAACAGCTTGGGAAGAAAATGCTAGATGACTGGAAAGGAAACACTGCTTTTCCAGAAAGGGCAGAAGTCCTTGCCCAGGACATTGCACGATGCAGGCAGAAGCTGAAGGAAGAAGAGGAGAAAGGAGGACTGTTGCGGTCAAACACATGTGCAGAGCAGGACCTGAAAGAGAGAGTCAGCCTACTGCTGTTAGTGGCTGAGACCCTGCTCCATGCCATCCCTGCACTTGCGCACCCAAGACAACTCTTGGATGGCAGGAGCCTGGAAGTCAAGCAAAAGTGGGAAGTGGGTACCTGCAAACACCACATCCTAGGGTCAGAAGTGGCACTGAAGGCTGACATGCATGATGCTGACTCTCTTGTGTTCCCCCAAAGTCCTGAGAGAGCCAGATCATTGAGGGAAGAAAAGCAAGTGAATGAAAAGCTGAGAAAACAAACAGCTGCCCTCCAGGCAGAGGAAACATCTCTCAGGTGTGAAATCTTACAGCTGGAAAGTCGTCTACGTCAGCTGAAGCTCCAGAATCTGCTTGAACTACACCAGGAACTTATCATGCAACTTGAGAGCCAAATTTCTGAGGAGGAAAAGAGGTGTGCAGAAATTGAAAAGAAACTGAGTAACTTGTGCAGAAACTGGAACTACAAGTTTCAGTTTCTCCAGCTGCACAAGAATATAGCTGAAGACATGGGCAAAAAACTGGAGAGAACCAGGTCCTTTTACCAAAGGAAGTTCCTCTTGCATGAGAAAAGGGCTCAGAAAAGCTGGAAGGCAGCTGTGCAGACTGAGAGAGACCTCATGAAGCTAAGAGAAGGCGACCGCATCAGACAAATGCTGGCCGGCACCCAGGCCCACCTGCAGCCTTTCCCAAGTGGCCTTTCTGCTCCTGTTGCTCTGCCTACCACCCACGGAGGCCACAAGCTGTCTCTGGATCCCCTGAATCCTCAGGCTCCTCCAGGAAGGAAGAGGGTGTCACTGTGAGGGTCCAGGGAGCAAGGGTGACCTGCAGGTGTGACTCAGCTCATGGTAGCCAAGTCCTGACCACCCACAGCCATGGCACAGCTCTAAAGGTGTTTCTGTCTTTAAGATAATTTCGATTTCTCTCTTTTAGGTTTAGCTACTGTTATTTAACTGATACTAGAATTCCCTTATCCAAGCAAGCATAGCATTATAATTTTAAGAAAGTTTCATTTAATATAAAAAATAAAATCCCTTATGAGAAACAAGGAATGAAGCTGGTGTCATTTTCTCAGTAGAGACCCGAATTTAAAAAGCGTCCCTAGCCCGACATCATTTCCTAAGTGAGTCTTTCCTGTTTAGCTGCAGAGCCAGAAGGTAGCAGTGTCACCTAGCAGCTGCTTGCAAAGTACAAATTATATAACATGTGCAATGTAAGCAAAGGGCAGCCACTTAGGCTGGACAGAAGACAGCCATTCACACTTTGGTCTCAGATGTCCTTTTATGTGCTCTGACCTAGAGATCCCACAAACAGAATAAGAATGATGGGACTAATGGAAGCAGCTATTCCTCTCAAGTGTCTGATATGGCCAGGGATTTGGAAAATACTAGTTTGCCTGCCCCTGGCCACAGTGCAGAATGAACGTGGGATGAGGTGGGATTGGGGAGGGCCCAAGACTTGAAACCCTTCAACCTTTCTCCCTCCACCCTTCTAATATGCAAGCTCATGTTTTAATGTAAGATTGAAAAGTGTAGAATAAATGGCTACGTTTTTTAAAAAATAAATCAAACAGGTGAGATTTGGTTTCAGTGCCTATTTTTAAAGGTAAAAGTGAAAACACAGATACACACAAATCTGACTTTTTTTTCTTTGGCTCAAGAAAATCATGAAGTAATACCTAATAACCATTAGCATTAATGATTTTTGTTTTACTAGTCAGTCATTTCTTTTGGTGTTTGTTTCCTTCATTCAATAATTTAATAATTATTCAATGGCAACACATTATAACTAAAGGAAGGATCTGATGCTAAAGTTCTAAAGTAGAAAAGAAAAATAATTCAGAATTTACCTTCATTAATAAGTATTTATTGAGTGCCTATTCTGCAAGGCACAGCGGGTTGAGGTCTGGAATGTGGAGAAGTAAACTCTATATTGCAGGCACACTCTTAAAAATGACTTGGCTCATTCTTCTATATTGCCCAATCTATTTATATTTATATATTCTTGTTAGAAAGACCTTTGGTAGATTCATGTTGTATTGTTCCACATAAAAATGGCATATTTTTATTCCATTGAATGAACCAAACTTAGTAAGGTTCACTTTGTGCTCATTAAATTTTGCTTATCTAGAGATTAAGTTTGTTAATCTGTATTTGCTATAAATGACTTCTAGAGATAGATCTACATTTAATTGGAGACCATTCCCTCTTTTACATAAAAAAATATTCATATAAATGTTTGTCTACATTTTTCTTGATTTCTTGATTTCTGTTCTTTTTAAAAAATTTCTCCCATATCTAATGAACTTATTAATGTATGTAAATTCTAGGTTTTCCTTTTTTAAACATCTGTGTCATTCATCAATACATTGAAGACACTAAGGATATATATATTAGTCGGTTCATAATTTATATTTTTTATTTCCTTCTTAGCTTTCCTCTTATTCTTTCTCTTCTCATGAGAAATTGGGTTCTAACTAGTCTATGAAAATTCAACTTAGTTAAAGAGAGGTTACTGTTAGATAACTCATTTACTTACTTGTTTGATGCCCAAAATTATATTTGTCATAACATCTTTATTATGAGGAATTGAGATTGTATTTATTTGTCAACTCTTTGATTTTTTGACTTACAGTCCTTTTCTTCAAAATCAACTGATAGAATTTACTCTCTTCTAGCTAGTTGGAACTATTAGTTGGAACATTTAACAGATACAATCATGAGGAACATATGTACATCCTTCTAAATACAACAGTTATATTTTTCAGTAGTGGCAGAATTTTATATTTAGTAATAATAGTATTTGCTAATATTTACCTAGTATGTGCTATTTTCCAACCATTGCTCAAAGTTCTTTCATATAGTAATTCTGTTAATCATTGTAACAACCAAATGAGGAAAATTGTATTATTAGTATCCTAATTTTTACAAATGAACCAACTAATGCACAGAAAATTTTTTTTTAAATGCTCAAGGTCCCACAGTTTGTTGGTAGAAGTTTCAAAATTAAACCTAAAAAGTCTGGCTTCTGGGTCCCTATTTTTAATCACTGAGGTATTCAGCAATGGCATCTTATTTACTTCTCTAAAATCTTACTTATTTAAATCACTTGGGTCACATGTTCTTCACATTTGTATCCAAGTTTTCATATAAAAATTTGAAAGTTATTATAATTATTTTGCCAATTGATTCTTCTACAGGCAATACATTTTATATCTGATCTTTTGTTCCAAAGTCAGTAACTCCTCAGATTAAAGAAAACATTCTCAACTAGAAGATACAATTTTTATTTATAATATACCAATTAAACAATTACATTTTAACCTTAAAATAATTTTAAAATTAGAATTTACATAACATTTTATAATTATAAAATAACTTGAGATTAAGTTAATTTAAAAAATCACTTTGATCTTTCTTACATGTTATTTCATACATAGCTTTTGAATAAGGTTTAATACATTTATTTTCTGACCTAAAATGTCCATGTGTTAGATTATTTTCTTAATGCAGTTATATTCACCATTTCCAGTCCACTGTGGTTCAATTATATGTATAGTTTTCCATAATCTCTCAAAAACGATTCCCACACATCATAAAAAAGGGGCAATCTGAATGAGTTCTAGAAGATTAGCACCCATATTTAATCAAAATTGGTTGGAAGATTACCACATTTCATCAAAATAGAGGGAAATCTAAGAAAAAAAATTTTAGATGTCCTAGAAATTACAGGGTAGTCATATCATTTTTGTATTTAAAGAGCAACACACTGAATCATGACGTGTTAGAGTAAATTTCCTTTCTCTGTTATTTAGATTGACATTTTCTCAGAAAAAAAATCATTGGACAATATAATTAAGGTAAATTGTGGCACTACAATGAGGGTCATTGCACATTCAATTAAATTTGGCAGGAGTATTTTGTAAAAACTTGAACTAAAGCAGAATGACTTTAATGCTTAAAATGCAACAAGAAGTAGGTGAAATTGCCTTGATGAACATTGAAAATCAATGGCTTGAACATATTCTGTCCTTAAACATGAATAAGTAGAGTCTATTTTCTCCTTCAATGATTATGATTGCTCAGTGAGTCATATAATCTACTCATTAGAAGTAGTTTCAGTAACTTCTATTTCTTTTCTTAATTACCCAGAGAAGTATTCAAATGTCATTACAATCAATCAGTCAATCTTTATTTAAATCATCTACTCTCTAAGGTGTTGTTGGGTAGGCAGAGAAACTTGACATGACCTTTTCTTCCAGAAACTTACAGGATAACAATCTAATAATATTTATAATTACCATTTGTTTAGAAGTTATATGTCAGATACCAGATGAAATACCTAATTGGATTTTATAACATTCCTGTGAAGTGGGTGAAGTAGATGTTATTAGTCCTGCTTTGTGAATGAAGAAATCGAGACTAAAAATTACCGTACCCAAATTTGTGCATCTAATAACTGTCAGAGCTGGGATGCAAATGCATAATGGCTTGATTCCAAGAGGGGTGCCCTGCTGTACAAGAGTAAGTTCCTTGCCTGGGAAAACTAGGAACCAAAAGTGAGATCTGGGTGCCTTTGGAGAAATACCACATAGTGCAGGGCTTCTTGAAATCAACATGCTTAATCTAAGGATCTTGTTAAAATGAAGATTTTTATTCAGTAGGTTTGAGTGGAGCCTGAGATTCTGCCTTTCCAACATGCTCCCTAGAGGTTCCTAAAGCTTTTAGTCAGAGGACTATGCTGATTAATAAGGCTTTTGGGGACTCTGAGCAGAGAAGAACAAGACATAGAGTAAAATAAACAAAATTTCACAATTTGTAAGTCAATTCGTTTAACGAACTTAAGAAAAAAATAGCTATAATTTCAAACAGTCATTTATTTATTAAAAAATTAAGAAACAACAAAAAATTTCTACAGTAAAGTCAAGATTGCCCAAAATTCTGCTTCTAATCAGGATGGAATAGCAGGGACCTAATTTTCCTTTCTGCCTGTAGTAACCAAAAACAGACAAAATATATGAACCAATGGTAATGGTATTTAAGACATTAGAAATTGGAGAAAAGACAGTGGCCTCTGAGAAAAGCTGGAAAACAAATGGCACGAGCCCTGTGACTGCCCTAGCTGAATGCCAGGAGGGTTTTCAGGCTATGGCACAGGGCAGGAGAAATGCAAGCAGAGCCTGGCGGTCAGCTGATGAGAGGAGAAATCGGGATTCCCTTGCACCTAGAATTTACAGGGCAGAATAGCATACAGGAGAGAGTTCATAAAGAGAGAGAACTGTAGAGATCTGTAGAGGGGCCCCTTTGAGCATTTACTTGACTACTGATCATCACACACATGTAAGAAAACTGAGGACAAAGAAAGAACCACCCAACAGAATTTCAGAAAGAGCTACTATAGCTCACATAGGCCTGGGCCAACAACCAGAGCAGAAAATTTTAAAATTCAGTAGCATCAGTTACACTATAAAGAAGGGTCTTGCCTCAGTAGTGGGAAACACCTAACCTTGGAATAAAGGTAACTATGCTCCTGCCTAACAAAGCTAAAGGCAAGACTCATAAGGATCAAACATGTAATACAACTGTGTCCCTGCACAAAGCTCAAGAATGCAAAAGCATTTATAGAAAAATACAAAAACACACTGCAACTAACAAGGTGAAATTCAAATGTCTGGCATCCAATAAAAACTACTCAGCATGCAAAGTATCAGAGAAATACAGTCTATAATGAGCAGAAAAATCAATTAATCAGAAATGACTCCAAAATGACACAAGTGATAGAATAAATAGACAAGGAAATTAAAAGTTATCATTATGTATTTCATATCTTTGAGGAGGTAGAAGAGAAATTGAACACATTAAAAAGATAAATGGAAACTATATAAAAGACCAGAACTTGCTTCAAACGCAGAAAGCAGGCAAGTACATTCTAAGAAACATGGCCAGTCAAGGAACCCTATTCCTGTTCCTTTCTTGTATTTGCCAACACTGTGATGAAAATGATAGCATAGAAGGAAAGGGGAAGATTGGGCAACCCACAGTTCCATTTTCTTTAATCCTTCCTTGTGCATCAGTAACCTGAAGGTTGAGAGTGTTGGTAAAATGTGCATGTATTGAGAAATGAGATAAGAATAGTTCAGTAAGTTTTGTTCAGTGTTTCCACTCTTCTGGTAAGAACAACGTATATACACGCATATACGAGCTGCTAAATCTGAATTGTGTAATTTTGGTAAGTCTGCATATACATTAAATGCTCTTATATTTGCATTTAGAATGGCATTGCATTATACAAAGATAAATGCTGAAACATGCTAATAATTGAAAAGTTTAATTTTTCTTTAGAGTGCTATTTAATAGCAAATAAAAAACACTGTGACAAAGAAAGGGGCTACAGAATAAAAGGAAGAGCTTTGTATTTTAGAATGTTTAAGAGAAAGTTTTCTCTGTTTTTGAACAAAGGATGTCACATTTTCATTTTGTACTGGATTCTGCAAAGCCAGTCAGTGGTTGCTCAGGGATGGTGGGGCACAAGGAGTAGTAGGAAGGAGAGATTTCAAAGGAGCACGAGAAAACCTCTGGGAGTGGTAGAGGACATTTACTATTATAACTGCGGTGGTTATTTCATGAGGGCACAGCACACATATAGCAAAACTTATGAAAGTTCACACTTTAAACATGTATAGGTCATTGAAAGTCAATTTTACCTCAAATTGTTAAAAAAGTTGCTATCATATATTTTAGCTTTTGAGAAATATAAAAAATATAAAAGCCTAATTCACAAAGAACTTTGCATTTTAATTGTATTTATTTTTGATGCTAAGATTGATGATGTATAACTGTTGGCTATATATCCAAGACTTCTAAAGAAAATGTTACAAATATGTTATCTTACTTTCCATAAAATACATTTTAGATCATTTGATTGACATTTCCAGCTTACCTGAACTTACAAAATGGTATTGAATGCATCACGTCTAATTGAAATATCCAAATTGCACCAAAAAACCTCTAACTCTTTAAAAATAATTAATTAATCCCTTTGCTGATTTTATCAAATTTGATAATAATTCAATAAGCACTGTATTTATTTATTTATTTATTTATTTGTATTTTTGATAAGGCTGTGCTTCATTACAGGCATAATTACAAGTCTGTGCTAAGTGAAAATGTATATAAAGCAATGGTGACCTGGGTTTAAATTACATATAGAAAGGACTGGAAAATCCCAACGACCCTTCTGCCAATATCCATTCCATTGCCTTAAACCTGCTTGTTTCCATTTCTTACAATCTGCATAGCACTTGTCAAAAGACGTTCCTTTCAGTGTCTCAGTTTATCCTCAAAACAACCCCTTGAGATAAACAGGCTAATTAGAATTATCCCCATTTTGCTGATGGGGACACCAAGGCACAAAGCAGTTAAGATCGTGAGGCCAGTTAGGAGAAATATAGGGAAGAGGAGCCAGGTCTCGTGACTCCCCAGCCCATGTCTTCTGTTTTAGACTATGCTGCAGCGCTTGGCCGGGAAGCAGAACGGAGTGAGTGCTGAGCCCCCGCTTTGGTACAGACTGCCTACAAATGGGAACCAACATCCCAAAAACTTAGAATAAAGCTAAGAAAGCATGACAAAAGGGTTGGCAACACTTAGATAAATAACTGCTCTGAACAGCTTGGCACCAAGCTTTGTATGGAAACAGGCTGTATTAGCTTTGGTTGTTGCTAGGTAATGGACACCTAGCTACTATCAGTATCTATACTTTTGATTCGGCTGAATCTTTACCCAATCTCAAGAACTAAAATGTGGAGTCAGATAGATTTTCTTTGGCTACAATTGGAGCTGGCCCTACAAATGAGCATTTTAAAGAGATATTCATATAGTGGCCCATGGGCTGGAACCTGGCACCTCTGATCCTTCTGGCCTTATTGGCTCACCCAATGGGTGGTATTTTTCCCATTGCCAGAAATGAATGGAGAGGCCAGAGCTGGAGGCCAGCCTTGCTCAAGTGAAGAAGAGTCACCACTGTGACATCAGCGCTGTCCTTAAGTGGCATGCCCCAGGGCAACATTTAAAAATAGTGTAGGCTGAAGTTTTCCATGACCTGTTGAATGAAAGAAGGCATAGATGAAGTTTCCTTTCTTAAGTTTCTCTATTCAACATTATAGGTACCATCTCTTACCGCTTCCTCTTGGAAGAGGAAGATGGGCTAATATACGTTCCTCAACACTTTACCAAAAATGACTTTTTTACTATTTTGTTTTCCACATGTACTCTGTATGTTGAAAGTCTGGTCTAGCTCATAAAATGCTTTTATCTCGTTAAACTTTATTTCCTCGTTCTTCTTTTACAAAGACAAATCTCTTTACTATCAATCTAGTCTCTCATACTGACAGCCATTCTGAGTCGATGTAATTCTAGCAAAAAACATACATTTTAAAAAAAGATTACTACTTTTATTAGATTTTCAAGACTGTTGCCAAATGCCTTTTGGAAATACTGAAGGTGATTTAGCCAGATGCTTGTCTTCTATAGATCAGAAGGAGCAGTCTTTCAGCTTCTCCTGTCTTTACAGCAGTGGAAATTATAAGAATGAGAGAATACAGAGTTGACCAAAGGACAAAAAGAGGATTATTGGGGATAATTCTTCCCCAGGGGAGACTATGATTGGTGACTAATGGAAACCAAAAGACTTTTTTGGTACAAATGACTACGGAAATTCTCTTATTTATTATGCAACACTTACAGGATTTGAATCAGGGAAAGGACAGAGAAAATGAGTGTCAAATCATTTCTCATATAACCTGCTGTTCTTTAGGCAGTGACAGTGAAGATGTTTAGAAGTTGGGTTAGTATCAAGAATAACAGGATAATTTTGTTTTGTATATACTGTTTAAGAAACTTACAGAAAATAAAAAAGCTAGAAATCTACTCAGATACCACAAAAACAACTTCATTCTGATATTTTTGACTAATTATTGATCAGCTGTTGAAAAACAAACTATGACCAGCGAGACATTCTAAACTCCTACTTAGAGGCTCAGACCACCTTTACTACTACTAGTCTACCTACTACCTACCTACCTATTTAATTAAATTAGCACTTAATTTTTCAGTCCTCTCAAAATTCTCCTTGGTTATTTGAAATCTCTGGCTAGATGGGATTCTCTTTTTCTCAGTGAATGATAAATCATATAAAGTCTTTTATGCATCCAAACTCTGGGCCTTACTTTCTCTTTCCTCCTAAAATATATGCCTTGTGTTTACACATTTTCTCTCTTCTGAAGCTAGCAAGCCAAAGGATAGATGTTATTTGGTACCACTTCAAAACTGGAAAGAAATACTGATCCAAAAAAATAATATAATTTATTGTGATCCGAATCAGCTTTCAAAAGTTCTGTGCATGATTTGTGTGTTTACAGGTAACTTTCTCCTGTAATTCATAAAGAAGCTATTTGCTTCTAAAACAAAAAGTAGCCAAGCTCAGCTTTCCTATGTCTGTTCAACTGATTCTAACCCTCATGACTCAGACCTTAAATATTTTTTTCATTATCGACAAAGAATGAATGAAACTGAGGTCATAAACCAAGTTCCTATTCTGTAGCATAATATCTCAACCAGCTTCCTGAGAAATTTTTCTTGATCATACTGATAAATGTAATTGCATTAAGCATCATTTTTTTCACTGTTTAACCTAAAATGACATATCCATTTTTGGAATTACAGTATGTGTAAACGATACAAGAACACTTGATAAGAGGTTTAAAAATTAAGTGCTGTTAGTGCTGGAGAGAAAAGAGATGTCAAGGTTTGGCTAAGGTTTTATCTGAAGTATTGGTTCAATTTCTTCTCCCCATACAATTAAAGGCCTATACGCCTAAATTGTTTTAATTAAAAGAGGTGATACAAATGTTATTTTGTGATCATTTCATCACACAGTGAAATAATACAAAAGAATGTAGGTTTTATTGGTTTAGGCAAAGATAGCTCTTTATTTCTAAATAAACACAGAGCATCAGGCTGATATAGCCATTGTTTAGGACCATTCCGGAAAGGTATAGAGGAGAACGAAAAAAATCTAATCAATTTACATACTGCTACAAGATTATAGGGCCCTAAAAAGGATCCCAACCAAGTGTCATCCAACCTCTGTGTGGTGTGTTGCCAGAAGAGACACAGTTTTTCCTTAAAAGGTGAACCTTTGAAAGTTTCCATTTGGAAAAAGTTAGATTCATTGAAAAATGTATTCAACATTCATTAATGCGGTTGTAATCTCATTAATGGTATTTAAGACAAGTGAAGGGCTTTTGCGTATCACCTTAAAAAAGACAAAGGTTTTGGTTTACAATCACCAAAATAAGTTCTGTTTTCATATAATAGAAAGCCATGGAATGACAGAGTTTGTTAATTTAAAAAACGGTACTTTGTAGATCTATTTAGATTGTCCAATGTATCAGAGAGTTCGGTAGCTGTGATTCTGTTTTCCTTTTTGACTTTTTAAGATTTAGGTATAATTTACATTCAGTAAAATTCACTTATATTCACAGTGTATAGTTCCCAAAGTTTTGATAAATATGTTTAGACACACAACCATCACCAAAAGCAAGATGTAGAAGAGTTCCACTCACTCCACAATTTCCTGCTTGCTTTTCTACCACCTTCTGACCCTGGCACTAGTGATCAGATTCATGTCAAGGTAGATTTGCCTTTTCCAGAATGTCATATAATGCTCTTATACAATAGTAGACTTTTGAATTGGCTTCTTTCCCATAATATAATGCATTTGGATTCACCCATGTTACATGTGCTAATAGTCTGTTCACTTTTACTGCTGAATATTGTTGCATTTATATGGAGGTAGGACAGATTATTTGTCTACTCATAAACTGAAGGGCTTTTGAGTCGTTCCCAGTTTGGGCTCTTAGGAATAAAGCTGCCATGACACTCACATACAGATTTTTGTGTGAACTCAAGTTTTTATTTCATTGATTAAATATCAAAGAATAATATTACATGGTCATAAGATAATGTCCTATTTAGTTTTAATAGAAACAGCTAAAGTGGGTGTGCCATTTTGCATCCCAAACAGCAATATAAACTCTTCATCTTTACTAGTACACATAATATTGTCAAGTGTCTCTTTCATATTTTTAGCCATTCAAATAGGTATGTAGTTATGGTTTTCATTTTCTAATGACTAATGGTATTGAGTATCTTTTTACATGCTTATTTGCCATTGACAAGTCTTCTGTGGTGAAGTGTTTTTCCAATGTTATACCCACTTTTATAGTGGGTTCTCCTTTGCTTGTTATTGAGATTAGAAGACTATGCATTTTCTGGATATAAATCCTTTATCAAATGATTTGCGTATATTTTCTCCCACCCTGTGGTTTGTCTTTTTATTGTCTTCACAGGGTCTTTCAAAAAGAAAAATTCTTAATTTTGATGAAGTCCAATTTATCACTGTTCTTTTATGGGTCACTGGATTCCTAATGTTATAGAAAGCAGTAATAGAAATAATGATTCTAACACTGCCCATGCTCTAACTCTTGTGCTAACTAATTTACTATGCATTAACTGCTCATAGTAATTTTATTTTCTAGGTTCAAGGTCAATTCTCTTCACAGAAAGATTCTTGATTGAAGTTTACCTAAATTTCACACTCACAATATCCAATTTCAAAATGTTTCCATTGGTTATCAGGCTTTTATTCAATATACTATGTCATAGAAACTTCACTTGTAAAGATAATTTATACATGTCAAAAGGCAGAGGTGAGAGGAGAACTCTTATTAAAGTAGAAAACAGCATATCTGCTTTTAATTCTGTTTTGTACATGTTATATTTTAGTCTATTAAATATATTTTAGTATATTAAATATTCTACTTAATTAGTATTATGGTTTAGATTCTCTATTAATCTTATATTAACCAACACAGAGTAAAACTCCAGAGAAAGATACAAAAAGTTTCTAATTATGACTTAATAAAGATCCTACATATGAACCAACAATTTCCCCATAAATCATGAGATATTAGCTATAATAAAGATTGTATAAACTTATTAATTTATTTACTTCAACTTCTTTCTTTAAAGCCTAGTTACTCCCAAGAAACTCCTAAATAGTTACAGGCTTACTTCAACACATTTAGGAAATCTATGACAATTTAAAGCATTGAGTTTATGTAAGAAACAGAAGACAAAGCAGCGTGTTAGTCATGAACATGGTCCACATATGACCACAGATATAAAGATATTTAGCTTATCTTGTGTTGGCAGCTTATGTTGGAGCTCATTGGCAATTCCAATATTTGGATGGTTGTGAAAATAGAAACCTAGCTTTCAGAAGACAATATGCTTTTACTAAGGTTGAAGCACTGATGTGTGCAGTGAGGGAGGCTTCTTGATGATCCTTGCAATATCAGCTAACCTTTATCAACTAACAGCTTCTGACAAATCTGGGAAGAGCCAGTTTTCAGT
The DNA here is from genome assembly GCF_040802235.1 of Manis javanica. NCBI lineage: Eukaryota > Metazoa > Chordata > Mammalia > Pholidota > Manidae > Manis > Manis javanica. The sequence goes on from NC_133160.1 coordinate 68,153,906, forward strand.
AAAATCAGGATAAATGGGGAATTATTCAGCTACAGTTCTGAAGTTATAGGACCTTCTGGTGATTATGGAACAGAGATTCCAGAACACTTGGATTAGATTTGCTCAGGCAGTGTCATCAGACTTGGTACCTGTTCGCTGTGCCGCTTTCTGATTGGTTTTTTTCAGGGAAAAAATTTAATACACTTCGAAGAATTACAGCAATGTAAACTGCCATTTTATTTGGCATGCAACCAATAAATTATACATAAGATTAAAATTTACTGATACAAATTCACTCAGGGCATTTATAAAGTAGTATGTTTCTCTTCAACACAAAATTGTAAGATCCTGGAAATTAGGAATCCTGAATGATACACTTAAAAGTTTATCGAAGTATTCGGGCTCTCAGTCAATATCTTAAGAAACAAAGTTGGAGTTTTTGTTCTTTAGTAAACTATTTATACAGAAATTCTGTAGCTTTATTCCTTTAGTCTATGATAATGATGGCAGTATCAATATTAAGAATAAAAGCTGATACTCATTAAGTACGTGTTCTGGATAAGCACCAATCTGTGCATCTCATGGTATAGCTCAGTTAATCCTTATAACACTGAAGGTAAATTACAGCTGCCATCCTCACTTCATAGCAGTACAGACACAGAGTTTGAATAATTTGCCCACTATCACAAGAATTGGCATTTCAACATAGGCAGTCTGACTCCAGATATGAACTGACTCTAATTTTCTTTTCTTTTCTGAAAGAAGCAACATACATTCATTTGAAAACTAGGCATTCATAACAATCTTCCCATTTATCTTGAGCTTCAGTATCTTTTTTCAATATCAGTGTGATTCTACTATTTCCATACTGAAAGTCTTCTTATAGGTACACTAGTCAGAAATAAAATAGGAGAGCTCTGTATTTTGTCTGTCAGGACTTTTTCTATTTAGTTTAAACCTCAGAGTCCATGATTTAAGCCGCTGCTTTGAAAATATCTCCAAATTCTATTTTATTGTTAGCCCTGGACCAACCCAAATATTTTCTTGTATCTCAATTTCTGAGATGTGCTGGTGAAAAATCAACAACCATTAGATTTGGATCCTTAAAAATGTAAGGTTCTAAACATTAGTTATGTTTATAAGAAGTTATTGTTTCTTTTTTGCATATACTGCTGTGGCTATTCTAAATCTTTAAGTATCGACTGAAGTCCAGCCTTTACCATCTACCTATCTCTCCCTCCCAAGGAAGATGACTTGGCTTCCTACTTCAGAGTGGAAATAGAGCAGAAAATGGTACAGTCTCACCAGACTCTACATATTTCTAGCTTAGCACACCCTTTCTTCTTCCACACACAAAGGATGTTAACATAAATCTTGGTATGAAGCATTCCATATGGTTTTTGATTCCACAGCAGTACTGTGATCAGAAGCACAAACTCTGAAGCTGACTTCTTGGGTTCAAATATGGTTCAAAATATTTGTTTCTCTCTGACCATGGGCAGAATTTTTAACTACCTGTGACTCAGATTCATCTTCTGTAAAATTGGAATAATAGTATTTCCTACTGACTGGTTTATTATGAGGATTATGTGAATAAATATGTGTAGCTTGCTTAGAACACTGCTTAGCACATAATAAGTGGTATGGTAGTTATTATTATTTTCATTACTTGTCTTTCAAGAATCAGCTCCAAGTTTATCCTCTTCCATTCAGCTATCTCTGATTCTCCATGGACAGCTGTTAGCCTCTCTACTTCTGTAATTCCGTAGTTCCTTATATTTAAGTTTTATTATAGCACCTACTGCCTTAAGTTTTACCCAACATAGTTTAGCAGCAAACAGAGATTGTATCTGATCTTTGTACATTAACTGCAGTACTCCTACCATCTTAGGGCTGCAAAAAATTATTGAGTGAATGAATTAGTATTATGAAACTAGTCCTTACTGATAACTGAAAAATAAGTATAATATCATTTATATGAAATGATCTAGCTCTTCTAAACACCCAGTCAGTATCTTAAGCACTTATGTTTAATTAGTAGGGAATAATATTTTATTTCAGTCTGTGTGAATAACCGTGAGTATCTTACAAAACATTTTTTTGTTCTTCATTTTTTATAACCTGCAGAAAAAATTTCCAGAAGTACTATCTCTAGATGAAAATTATCCTAATAAGATAATAAATATATGTATTCAAACTTGAATAAATCTAATGACATTTAAACCCATAAAGTTTTCAATCCCTATGCAATTTTGTGAGCAATTAATGTGGGTATTATATATCTCTGTACAGGTATAAATAGAAAACTTTTAACTCATGTATAATTCATACCCTTCCTTGAATGGACATTGAATGATAAGGCTTGAGGTTATAATATTTTCGTGTTATAGATCAGTAGTTTCGAAGTATGATCTGTGGGCCTCTAGAAGCTCCTGACACACTTTCAAGAGTGAGTTCAAAACTGTTTTCGTAAGGTAAATATTATTTCCCTATTTCACTGTGTTCATATTTGCACTGACAGTGTAAAAGCAATGATGTGTAGAAGTGCTGTGCCTTGGGGCAAATTAAGTCAGAGACACCAGTTTGTACTATACTCACTATAGTCTACATCACCAAACAATCACAATTTTAAAAAATGCCAATTGCATGAAGGGATATCTTTGATGAAACAGTGAATAAGAGTAATTGTTACTAAGTCTTCATCCATGAGCATATGTGATTTTTAAAAATATTTGTATGATAAAATTGGAATATGCACAGACCACAATTCTTTTGGGTGCATTATAAGAAATATTGGGCAAGTAAAAACACTAGTGCAATTGTTTTGAGTTGTAAGCTGAAATAGTTGTTTTTTCATGGAACACCATTTTTCTTTGAATGAATGATAGGCAGGCAAACAATGATTCTTCAGACATATATCTGTATCTGGCAGATAGTTTCTTAAAAATGAATGAAGTGAGCCTGTCATTCTGAAGAAAAACTGACAGCATTTCTTGCCAGTGATGAAATTCAAACTATCAAGTAAGAATTAGAATTTTGGGAAACTTGCATTCATCACCATGAACTCTACAGCTTCCAATATCTAAAGACATCTCTGATGAGGCTGGTGATGGTATCAATAATTTTTTTTTTTATTGTATAATGAAATGTGTCAAAAACAGAAAGATCTGTAAAACTCAGTAAATTTTCCATATGACCAATGCCAAATTTTACAAAATCATGAATGGCAAAATATTCATTCAAATTATAAGATACATTAATGGATTTTAACATAATGGGTTTCAAAGTATTGGTGAGGTATTGAAAAAGAATATTACATGCAATTATCCCAAAAGACTATTAAAATATGCCTACTTTTTCTAACTAAAAATGTATGAGAGGTAATTTTTTTAATATACTTGAACCAGAACAATTTCAATAAATGGAATGCAGAAGCAGACAGGAGAACCCAGTTGTCCTTCATTAAAACAGACATTTAACATAATTTGTAAACATATGGCAAACACCTAAGAATATAAAAAAGCCATATTAGTGATGAAGTAGTCAAGTGCCAAATACTTTTTTGTCTCAGAAAATACAGATATTTTCCACAAAACTATGTTATTTATATTGCTTATGGTGCATTCATTATTGAAGGGTCCCCACCAGTAAGATGGCAAACTTCCGGCTTCTCTTTGGGGGTCCTCAGTTCCCGCCGGCACCACCTGAAGCCCAATCACCTCTCGCCCCCCTCCCAATCCCAGCACCTAGCCAACAGCCACCAACCCCGTAGAAGTGACACCTCAATCAATTCATGCCCCTTCCTATATAACCCAGCACCTTTCCCTAATAAAGCAGAACTCTCCGGTGAATTGCTGCCATGTGTCGCTCCTTTCCTTTCATTTGTGCCGAAACCCGGGAGACGGGACACCCCAACTGGGCCCCGTCTTCGCCCGACACCAGCAGCAGCTTGCCCTTGTCCTCTTTTTCCGGCGCTGGCTCATCACACTCACCACTCCTCTCTGGCCTTTAGGTAAGTTTTCCCCCCAGAGTGGGCCACTCTTCCCCGAGCTACGGCAGTGCCATTGACCGTGATCGTCTGGCAAGGCCCTGACGCTCGCGGATGAGGAGGGAACGCTCCCTGCCTCAGGCCTTCACGGCTGCGGCGGACCCTCAGGCCCCTCCTCCAAAAGCCATAAATCCCCGCCTCAAGTCTTTAAGGCTGCGGCGGACTCGGGCCCCTCCTCCAACAGTCATAAACGCATTCACCATCCCTTCAATCAGTGCTGAAACTTTTTAAGCAAAATTTTCCCGGGGTGGGCCGCTCTTCCCCGAGCTATCGCAGTGCCATTGACCGTGATCGTCCAGCAAGGCCCTGATGCTCGGAGATGAGGAGGGAACTCTCCCCGCCTCAGGCCTTCACAGCTGCAGCGGACCCTCAGGCCCCTCCTCTGAAAGCCATAAATCCCCGCCTCAGGCCTTCACGGCTGCGGCCGACTCTCAGGCACCCCCCTCCAACAGCCATAAACGAGGTGACTCCTTTGCGGATGAGAACGCTCCCTTTCCCCGCCCCCTCCTCCTTCTGTTCCGTCCTCCAAAATCTGTTCTATCTGCCGAAAACGCCTAGCACTAGGTACCTCGTGACTCCGGCACTCTGCCTTCTTAGGGAAGTCTGGGTGACGACCCACACTTCCCAAGAAATTCTGACTCGTTATACAAGTTTCCGCAGACCACCAAGGATCATCGGGGACGCCCTTTGTCTCCTTGCCGTCTGCCTCCGGTCTGAGGATCTCCGTTCATCTTCCCCTGTTTGTCTCCTTCTCTGTCCTTTAGCCATGGGAGCCTCCTCATCCCTCCCTGAAAGTTCACCTCTTGAATGCCTGCTTAAGCATCTGGCTACCCTCTCCCTGACGCCTGATATAAAACCAAAACTTCTCCGTAAATATTGCTCCCAAGATTGGCTGACATACCCCCTAGACAATAACAACCAATGGCCCGCAGGGGGAACTCTTGACCCTAACATCACTCGCGATCTCTTTAACTACTGCCAGTGCCTAAAAATGGAAGGAGATTCCCTATATCGAAGCTTTCTGCCTCCTCCTCTCCCCGCCCCCTCCCAAGTTCTCCTAGCCTGCAGGCCGCCGCCCCCACAGAAGCCTCCCGTTCACTCCCTTCCCCTTCTTCTCCTACAACAGCCCTTCTCCCTTCCTCCCCAACCATCTCCTCCCCCATCTCACCTCCTCCACCTTCATTCCCTGCAGATTAAGCCTGAGCCTTTCAACCCCCCTTTAACTAGGTCCCGGGGGCCTCCTCCGTCTTTGCCCTCATCACCTGTTTCTCCTCTGTTAAAGACCGCCTTTGTCTTCTCAAATGTTTGTAGAGAGAATGGGAAAGCACCTTCCCCCATGTCTGAATACAGCATGGGAAAGCACAAGCTAGAGAACAACCGGTGCAGTCCTTAGAAGTGATCTGTCCACAAAAACATATCTTGCCAAGACTCCTCACTCTGAAAATAGGGAGACCTTGAAGATGTGTAGAAACACCGCCCCTGCTTCTAAATATGCCCTTCCCCCACTTGCGGATGTGGCAGGAATGGAGAACAAAGAACATTCTGTTTATGCATTCCATAAGCAATTAACTAGAGCCCTGCTGCAGCTCAGTTAGTAGAGCATGGGACGCTTAATTCAGAGTCGTGAGTTCAAGCACAACTAGAGCGGCAGAAGTAAGCAGCTGAGCCGCTAGCTGGCGACATGTGGGTCCGATTCTATCTTTCTGTATTTTCTTTGCCCCCCTTCTGCACTTCAGGACCTGCTCGACTAGGCACGGCTAGACCGCGTCACTCCCCCACAGACTGAGCCAGAACCCTTCAGTCCCCCTCAGACTCAGTCCCGAGAGCCTCCCAAAATTATCGCGCGTTCACGTCCCTTTCTCCTTAAGAGATTTAGCCCAACTAGACAAACGCCTAAGTTCCTTTTCCACTGATCCCATGACATACATCAGGGAGTTTCAATAGACCCTCCAGTCTTACAGCCTCACACATCATGACATTTTCATCCTCCTGGCCAATACTCTCCTCCCTGAAGAGCGTAGACGAGTTTAGGACTTCACCCAAATGCAGGCTACTGAAACCCACAGAACTGACCCCACCTATCCCCCTGGCCCCACTGCTGTCCCCGAACAAGACCCACACTGAAATTATAACACCGCCATGAGTCTCCTCTCTCGAGATATTTTTGCCTCCTGCTTAATAGCAGGTCTGAAAAAGGGCATCTTGTAAAGTAGTCAATTTTCAAAAGCTCCAAGACATAATTCAAAAGAGAGATGAAATCCCCTCCGAGTTCTTAGACAGACTCACTCAAGCCCTATTACAGTATACCAGCCTGGACCCAGAAACACCTGAAGGAAGACATGTCCTTATGACATACTTCCTAGCTCAAGGCTACCCTGACATTAAAGATAAACTCAAAAAGACTGAACAGGGCCCCGCTACCCCACAGACCGAGATCCTAACAGTGGCCTTTAAAGTCTTCCATAAGCAGGAGGAGGAGAAAGAATGCCGTAAACAAAAGGCTGATCAGGCCAATTTCCAGATGTTGGCCCAGCTGATAAAACCACAACCTGGGCGCCCCTCTACAAACAAGCCCCCCCAAGAGCTTGTTTCAAGTGCAGAAAAGAGGGACATTGGTCAAGGGCGTGCCCCTCCCCCAGATGTCCTACCACCCCATGCCCCAGATGCCACAAAAAGGGCCACTGGGGGTCTGATTGCCCAACCACCCGAAGGGGAGGCTGGACGAACAACCCCCATCCTAAGCCCGCTGTAGTGGGGCTGGCAGAAGAAGATTGATGGGGCCCGGGGACTTCTCGCCCGACCATTTCCATCACCAAACAGGAGCCCAGGATTACTTTAACAGTAGACGGTCACCCCATCTCCTTCCTCCTAGATACAGGAGCCACCTTCTCAGTCTTGTGAGAATACTGGGGCCCTACCACGCCAGCCATTACTCCTATAGTCAGAGTAGGAGGTAAACAGATTTTCCCATTAAACCCCCCACCCACCCTTTTTATGCACAATCCTAGACAATCCCATACCTTTCTCCCACTCCTTCCTGGTTATGCCCCAGTGTCCCATCCCTTTACTAAGACGAGACATCCTTTCTCTCCTCCACGTTTCCATAACTATATCCACTCCCACAGCCCCCAGTACTCCCTTTCTGATGGCCCTCATAGCTGACGACCCCCCTCTACCCAATGAAAGCTCCGGTTCTGCCCTCATACACCCTGTAAATCCCAAAGTTTAGGACATTACAAGCCCCTCCGTGGCCCTATGTCCCCCTGCCTCTATCAAATTACATGACCCCTCTCAGTATATGTGTCAAGCCCAATACCCCCTAACCACTTCAGCCCTCATAGGCCTCCAACCCATCATTCAAGATCTCTTAAACATAAATTACCTCAGACCCACTCACTCCCCATTTAATACCCCCATATTAGCTGTTAAAAAAACCAACGGATCTTTCTGCCTTGTCCAAGACCTTCGCCTCATCAACATAGCCATTGTCCCTATCCATCCCTTAGTTCCAAATCCATACAGTCTTTTATTGCAGATCCCTGCCTCAGCATCCCACTTCTCAGTCCTAGATCTCAAGGACCCATTTTTCTATCCCTCTAGACCCCTGCACCTGGACGGACCATTACACAAGACATTCTGAACAACTCACTTGGACAGTTTTGCCACAAAGCTTCCGAGATAGTCCCCATATTTTTAGACAGGTCCTAGCTCAGGACCTCAAACAGTTTCATCACGATCACTCCAAGTCCACCTTATAATACATAGACAATCTTCTACTCTGCAGTCTCTCCTGGGAACAGTCTCAACTTGACACTGCCTCCCTACTTAACCTTCTAGCTTCCAGAAGTTACCGAGTATCCCCCGTCAAAGCTCAAATCTCTTCCCTTCCTATCACTTACCTCAGATTCCTTCTATCTCAACAAAGAAAGTCCATTACCTTAGACAGAAAATAGCTCCTCTCTGACCTGCCCATTCCCAAAACCAAGACAAAAATCCTTTCCTTTCTAGGCCCTTTCTAAGCCTAGCTAGATATTTTAGAACGTAGATCCCTAACTTCTCCCTGCACCCTGTTGTCAAGACCCCTATACAACCTCAGCAAGAGCCCCCCTAAAAAACCATTATCCTCCTCACCCCGACACTCCTTCATTAAGCTCCGTCAAGCCCTTGTAGAAGCCCCAGCTCTCCATCTTCCTGATTTGTTGAAGCCCTTCTCATTATACATTCATGAGAGGTCCAGTCAAGCTCTAGGAGTCCTAGGCCAATATGCTTTGCCCCAGTAGCTTATATCTCCAAGCAATTAGACCCCACAGTTCAGGGATGGGCCCCTTGCCTTGCAGCTCTTGCAGAAAGAAGCTCATAAACTGACATTCAGAGCGCCCCTTACCATTCTGTCCCCACATCACCTAAAAGATCTCTTAACCTACAAAAGTTTACAGACTCTCCCTCCCTCCAGACTCCTGACCTTACTGTCCTCTTTCCTCCAAAATCCCATTCACCCCCTTTGCCATCCATACCCGAATCATGACTTTTTCCTCCTTTACTTCTCTCTCGCTTTTTTTCCTCATTCCTATTGTCTTCCCCACCACCCCAGCCTCCTTTGTATGGCGATTCAAAGACAGACAGACTTACACACAGCATCAAACAAAAGTTACTGCCCTCATTGCCACACCAGACTGCCCTCTGAAAAGCTGCTCTGAGCCTTTATACCTCCACTTTCCTCCCTCCACTGAAGTGTTCACTAGCAGCTACCCTTATTCTCCCTACTTCTGCTTCCTCTATGACCAAAAACAAGCCTATTGCAGGCGATGGCCAGATACCTACAGGAGATGTCCCTACTGGTCTTGTGCCATTCACTACATAGGTAACTTCCAGTACCCACAGTATTACTCCTCCAACCGTTTCATGAAATATCCCAATGGCTCATTCTCCTTATCAATCCCAGATCCCTGGGACTCTCGATGGGCTGCCAGAGTCACAGCCTCAGTTTACTACGGGGGGTCCTTGACCCCCCACAGTACCCTTCATATCTCTCGAAAGTATGTTCCCTCTCATTCCCAGATCTCTCAAGTTGTATCAGATAGCAGACATTCCGAAAAAGTCATTATCCAAACTCTTGACGGCGCCTCTTCATCTTCTTATCCCCGCCCCTCTTCCCATTTCTCCTACTCTTCATTACAGCTCATTCAGGACACCACCATCTTTCTCAACCACACCCTTAACACAGCCAATTGTTTCTTGTGCGCATCACTACAGCACCCACTGCTGGCTGCCGTACCCCTTAATATTTCCAACTACTCCTTCCATGCAGAAAGACAACCCCTCTGCCCCCTGGCAGACATACCCCTATGGGAACCAGAATACGCAGATAATCTCACCATCCAGCACTGTGTAAGCCCAACTCCACCCCCCTCCAGCGCACTTCACTGCCTCTCTATCTACACCCCTACCTCCGGCTCTAAGACTTTTACGCAACCGGGACACTTCTTTTAGTGTAATAGCAGTCTTTTCAACTCAGTGCCTCTCAACTCCGATACACCCTGCATTCTCGTCACCCTATTCCCACAGTTTACACTTTACAGCATGGCAGATTTCTTAAGCTCCAACCTCCCTTGCCCTTGTGCACAAAAAGGGCTGCTTTCCTTCCCATCATGGTCGGTATCTCTTTGATCACCTCAGCCATTGGGGCAGGGTTTTCGGGAGAAGCCTTTGGTCACTCTCTATAGGCAGTTAGAGATCTCAACGCCAAACTTGAGGGAGCCCTGACATTCACTGCTGATTCCCTAGCCTCTCTCCAAAGACAGGTCACTTCGCTAGCTAAAGTCACCCTTCAAAACCGGCAGGCCCTAGATCTGCTTACAGCCGAGAAGGGCGGCACCTGCGTCTTCCTCCGGTAAGAGTGCTGCTATTACATCAACGAATCCGGCATTGTAGAAACTCACATTACCAAACTCACTGACCTTGCCTCCAGTCTCCACTCTCCTTGTAGAGACTGACATTACCAAACTCACTGACCTTGCCTCCAGTTTCCACTCTGCTTCCAATTCCAACCCATTCTCATCAATACTAACAAACCCCCTCCTCACCTGGCTCTGGCCCATCGCAGGCCCGATAATAATCATTCTTCTTGCCTGTCTCTTCTTACCCTGTATAATAAAGTTCATCAAATCCCAAGTCAGAGAAATCTCTAATCAAGCTTTCAACTAGTTTTTACTCAGGAACTACCAGCTTCTGGCTACAGAAGATCCCTCAGCCTCACGTGACCTCCTCACCACATGCTGAGATGGACCTCTCTCTCCACTGGAAACTGTTCCTGGAAACAATGGCCGCAGACGCCTGGCTCCTGACACCCATATCCTCTTAGCACCATTAGAATCAACAGGTCCTCGACCTATAGTTACAAAAAACCTTCATTAATTTGCAACCTGAAGAAGTCCACATCTACTCATCCTTACTGTGGGGAATCCTATCAACCCTTTCCTCCCAGTCCTCAAACCCTCACTCCCTTCTTTGCCCCTGTTCAGCAAGAAGCAGTCAGAGAGAAAGCAGTGTCCACAAACCCATAGAGGAGAAAGGGGGGAATGAAGGGTCCCCACCAGTAAGATGGCAAACTTCCGGCTTCTCTTCGGGGTCCTCAGTTCCCGCCGGCGCCACCTGAAGCCCAATCACCTCTCGCCCCCCTCCCAATCCCAGCACCTAGCCAACAGCCAACAGCCCCTTAGAAGTGACACCTCAATCAATTCATGCCCCTTCCTATATAACCCAACACCTTTCCCTAATAAAGCAGAACTCTCCGGTGAATTGCTGCTATGTGTCGCTCCTTTCCTTTCAATTATTGCTATTTTAAATTGATATTTCTCTTTTAATTTATAACAGGCTAAATATTGACAGATATAATTCACATAAAGAAAAGCTCTTTGAGAATCCTTAATAATTTTTAAAAGTATGAAAGGGTCTGGAGACCAGGATGTTTGAGAACTGTTGCCATAGACAAATAGGTCAGGCAGCTTTGCTGAAGCATATGGAGGGAGAAATCTACTTAGGCTGTTTGAAAGCTCCTATTCACACCCAGACATGGAACACCTAGTAGGAAAGGTTCTTTAATGAAAAGAGTTAACGTAGAGTGGACATACTGCTCCATAAGTCTGATACAATTGCACAAAAGGAGACACTATTCTTATTATTGCCCATGGTGTATAAGTATTAAAGCTGAATTAAATCCTATACCAAATTCTGTGCTGCTAAAAGAAGTAGTGTATTAAAAATATCCAGGTACACAAAAGCCTTTTTCATCGGCTTATCCATTTTGTGCTGGCTCACTTTAATCATTTGACTAGATATGTGAAGAAAGCTTTCATTGATATCTAGACCTGAGCACAGGCAGAAGAAAATGTGTTTTCTATTAGAGAGAGAAATTGTTGATTTAAGGAAGAAAATGCATACAATGAATGAATTCTCCAAAGTGAAATTATGAAAGTACATTCAGGAATTTTCAGCATCAGGGGAAGTAAGCTGCTATGAAATTTTGATGTGATAAATACCTGGAAGGGTTAAAATGGATTACAAGCTACTACAATTTTGTTATCCATTTCCCCAGCCTCCCCTTCATTTCCTGCTTTGTATTCTTTTTTAGGTAGACCACTTCAGGGGCATTTTTGATGTCAAAGTGGCACTTCCCTTGTTTCTTTTGATTGAGGAGAGGACTGGAAATTTCATTAGTCCCCCATTAGGGTTTTCAAGGAGGTCGGCTATTGATTTCATAAAATTCCTTTCCTGTATTTTTCTGAAAATGTATGCAACAGCTACTAACACATCCTCCTCCAGGACCCACACTGTTTCCAGGAGGAAGGCAGACACTCAACTAGCAATCTGATCTTTAGACTTCCTAGATGATGTAAGAGAAAACTGTCCATTATTAAAGTGTTTTTTCTAACTACATAGCTGATGCTTAAAAATGAAACTTCTAAGTAATTATAGCACATATGGATAAATAGTTATCAAAAATATTCAACTCTTGATGTATTTTTCTTGATGTGACATCAATGGGCTTGACATCTGGCAGAAGGTTAGCACTTATAAACTACTTATTGATCTAAATAATAGCAATTAGAGTCCCTAGTTAGGTAAATTAGTTCTTGTGCATATGTTAAGGATTTTTAAAGGCTCATGAACTCTTTGGGGTCAAATGGATAATAATTTACCATATGTGAAAGAGAAAGTTTACTATCAACCTTTCTGGAAATTTTCCTTCTATAAACAATTTAAGACAAAATTCACAGTCTGTTGCCTTGCAGTTCTCCACATTCCTGATTTTCATCCCTACCTACAATTTCTTTGGCTTCACCTTCCTCTTCTGTGAAATAAGAATACCAGTATCACAGCCATCTATTTGAAAAAGATATTGCAGAATAACAGCAGTAATTCAAATGCTAATTAATCCTCTAAACTCTTCTCAAACCAAACTAAAACAAAACAAAATAATAGTAGAATCAAGAAATATTGCATATTCAGGATTCCAAAATAGAAGTCAGGACAGAAGACTGGAAATGAAAAGACCAAAATATGAGTTTCAGTTCTCATAGTTCTGTTTTCTTCATTTAAAATAGGAATAAGAACACTTGTCATAACATCTTGTCAAGTTACTGTATAAAAACATCTAAGATACTCTAAAAGCTCTAAGAGTAGTAGCTATCCATTTACTTATTCAAATTCTTCCCATTTTTCAAGACAGAGATCATATTATTTTTTCTTAAAAATCCCCAGTTTCATTTAGCCTCAAAGAGCTCAGCTCATATTGCACATACATTAAATCAGACAGTACTCATTAATTCCCTCATGACATCACTTATCTAATGATTATATGGAGTTATTTGACTTATCCTGTATTCATTGTCTCTCAAATAAGATTATATTCTCCTTAAAATTAAAAAAGGTTTCTTAATTTAGTTTGGGGCTTTTATAGCTTGTAGTACATTACACATAATTAATGTACCTATTAATATTTGTTGATTATCATATGAATGACAGGCTTCATGATGTTTTTCAAGGGTACATGAGACACTCATGGAAGTATTTAAGAAACTATAGAAGAAAACAACTTACTTGTAAAATTAACTTGCCTCTTTTGAAATACAGATAAATCATTATCATTTGGAATTAGAAAGGGATAAACAAATTATCTACTTGAAGGTTTCATGTTATAGATAGGAAAATGAGCTTAAAAAGGTTGTGTGGTATAAAAAACAGATCGATATATAGATCATCACTAATTTTCATATGAGACAACTTACTATTATTTCATGACTTTACATAATCATTTAAAATTTTCAAATAAGCATACATTACTTAAAAGTATACCTCATAATCAATATGTGTAAGTTCTGTATGTCATTTGAAGTACCTTTCTTGTCCATCGTTATCATAAATCTAACTGTGGGGTAAATGGCAGAATTTCCAGAATCTCCCACCCAGCCTTAGACCATTTACATATCAATGGCTGTTTACCACTGCAGCGCCTTGCAGTCTCTGGGGCAAGGGGCAGAGAGAAGACAGCCATTCTCTCCTCCCCTCAGTTCCTGGTACACAATTGGTCTGGCGTCAGCCAGCCCTGGAGGACCAGCTCCTGGAAGGGGCTGGGGAGCGGGGAGTTGAAGCAGAGAGCGCACCAAGGCTGAGAGCATAAGCGGAGGCCGGAAGAGCTGGCTGGAGCAAGGCCTGGGTAGGGACTGTAAGGAATAAAAACTTTTCTCCCAACAGACCCCTTCCCTTCAGTTATTTCGGTTTTACCAGTTTCATAGGGGACTCACCTGGGCCAGGAACACCTTTCCCCCTGGAGCTGTGCCAGCTAATGAGGTAATTTGTTGATTATAAGCTATTTCCTTTGGAAATGATTTCTAATTCCATGCTTTTCCCCCAATAAATGTTTATATGTTGTATTTCTGAAGAGTTCTGTGGAAGGATAAGGCAAACATAACTTAAAATTCTGTGGGTAAAATTGTAACATTTCCAGAATATCTCACCTGGCTTTAGTAATCTGCATATCAATAGGTGTTCAGAGGTGGAGAGAAGTATGGCTTTAGTGCATTTGCATCACTCCTCAGGGGTGGAGAGAAGTTCATCTCCATATCAATGGGTGATTACCTGGGCAAGGAGGGCTTATCTGTACCTGAGAGGTGAGGGGGAGGGCCGGTTTTGCTGCTACTGGAGCAGGAGAGACAGATGGGCCAGACTGCAGGTTGTAAGAAATAAATAGGTTTTAAACTTTATTTCTTCCTTTGACTGATTTCGGTTTTTAGAGGTATTTTGCCCCAGGATTTCCTCTCCTCGGACTTACATCCTGACGCACTTGCAGGGTGCCTCTGAATCTGAAATCTGTTATGATGGGTGTGACCTTTGGGAGGGCTGCCTCAAGAAATGATGGGGAGAAGTGGCACTTGCACTTAGGGATGTGTGTCTACACTCGTGTGGTCGTGCAAGCACCACCACTGCTGCTGGTCATGCTGACCCTGGCCTGTGGCCTGAGCCTAAGGCTACTGCTTCTGACACGGCTACTACTTCTGACACGGCTGCTGCTCCTGCTGCTGGCCCGAGCCTGGTCACAACTATACAAAGGAGCAGAGGTCCAGGTCACCTTGATAGAGAAGAAACTGGCTGCTGTGTACCACACCTTGCTGGCTATGGAGCCCATCATGGGAATAGCTCCGACCAAGGTAATAACCACCTATCCCATCGCAGGGTGGGTGAGACACTGGACCCAAAGGCCATGGAGTGGTGTGTCACAGACACATACCGTATATCATGTGACTGGCCATTTGCCTTTGGTATCCCCAGTGAATGGTGAAGCAGACAAATTAGCCCAGGTGTGCTGGCCAAAAGGAAAGCCTTCCTCTGATGTGGCCCAATGGCTACATCAGAGTCTGTTGCACATGGGGCAAAAGACAGTGTGGGTTGTAGCCCATTGGTGGGGCTTTCCATTGACCTTTGGAGAAGTCAGCTGAGCCCAGGAGTGTCCTGCACGTTATGCAGGTCAGCAAACCACCAAGAGGGACCTAGAGCATCTCTTTGCAGCCTATGGCCAGTTGCTAATGATTGAGAGCGATGGAGGCACCCACTTTATTGGACATGCATTGCAAGGATGGGTGCAGCAATTAGGAGTAAAATGGACGTGGCCCTGGACATTTTGACACATGGACCAGTGATGGCTGGCTCTTCTGGCACCTTGGGGAAAGGCCTGGAAGCTGGTCTCGTGGGTATTCCCTGGAGTAACAGCTGAATGGCCCCCAAAGGTCATGGTAGTGTACCCAAAATGTCCAGGCAGTTATTTTCTCTGACAATCCTTGAGGCCTGAATGTGCCCCCTGGCTGCAGCTGCTGTGTGATGATTGCTCTGAACCCTCAGCTACTGCCTGCCTGTGGTATGGACGAACTATGGACTTAATCTGCATGGGACTCTGAACCTAGATGAATCCTCCAGCTTGAGGATTGTCATAATTTTATTTCTTTCGCTATTGTATGTCATTAGTTTGGTCAGAAGAGGGAGAACAAGTAAATTGTAAGGTGAGATTTCTGGAGAGGTGGCCTGTGGGTAAAATGGTAACATTTCCAGAATATCTCATGTGGCTTTAGGACATCTGAAAATCAATAGGCATTCAGAGGTGGAAAGAAGTATGGCTTTAGGGCATTTGCATCATTTCTCAGGGGTGGAGAGAAGTTCATTTCCATATCAATGGGTAATTACCTGGGAAAGGAGGGCTTATCTGTACCTGAGAGGTGAAGGGGAGAGAAGGTTTTGCTGCTGCTGGAGCAGGAGAAAGAGATGGCCCAGATTGCAGTTTTGTAAGGAATAAATAGGTTTTAAACTTTATTTCTTCCTTTGACTGATTTCAGTTTTTAGAGGTATTTTGCCCCGGGATTTCCTCTCCCTGGACAAACAACATCACATGAAAATTCACTTTTGAACCAGAAGGGAAAGTAAGTTGAAGAACAATAATCCTGGCTGGCTCATAGGGATAAAGAGACATGTAAAAAAAACACTGTTTTCAGGAATAAGAAATGTGTCCCTGTATTCTCTGCATCTATCTGCCATACAACGAAGTATCAGATTCATTATAAAGTTAAACTAGAAATCCTATTCAACTCCTATACTACTGTGTTTTGTCTTTATATACTTAAGCTATTCAAAACACAGAAGCAACTTCATACATCAAAAGCTTAAGAGGAAAGCAACCTCCCTCACAGTTTTATTCTGTTGTATTGATGTGGATTTTTCTTAAACCATGGCAAAATATATCAGTCATCCAAAAATTTAGCTGAGGGAAAGAATTGTTGTTTTTAAAAGCAGTGCCAACATCAGTAAATTTATTATTAAAAACCACCTTTTAAAAAAATTTCAGTTTTGTGGTGCAGAAATTATTTCACCGAGTCAGGTAAAACTAGCCTTACAAATTAGCCTACAGTCTTCCTTTATAAAAGTAATGAGAGCTATCTATAAGCTCTTACAGATGGAAGGCTTTTGCTTTTCATGGTGCTCCACACATGCAGAAACAGTGGTCACCAAAGTAAGCTCTATGCTGCTTAGGTGAGAGGAGCAGTACTGAAAATGAGCGAACAAACAAAACTGCCTGAGAAATGAAGGGTAAAAGAGTGCTCACCACTAGGGTAAAATGAGAACCTTGCTAGGGCTCTGTAATGGCCATACAAGGATCATAAACATTAGAACATAATTAAATGTCTCTATCAGACAGAAAAATTTTCTTCATAATACAGAGTGAGGGATGAGGTAGGGGGCCACAGGTAGGGTTCCTTGAGCCTCTGACCAACATTTTGATCCTACTTGAGTGTTCTTTCCAAGGGAGGACAAGTATGTCCAGGCATCACTTATTCATTTAACACCGAGAAACAGAATGGGTAGTTGGTTCCAGCACTGTGCCATGCACTCCAGCCTGTCAGGCCCAGCCAGGGAAGTTGGGGGAAGGAAAGTGCAGTAGGCCCAGGGCATCCAGGGATGGGGGTTTGCCTCAGATGGGGCTTGAGACAGCAATGCATATTCTGCTGCAAGGCCGGCAGCCAGCCCAAGTGTCCTGAGATAAATCAACTGAGTCCACTTTCAAACACTCACATGAAGTAGCTGAGAGAAAAAGAAGTGGCTGTAATAGGAAGCATACTGAATCTTCACTTTAGAATAATGTATTGAAGTCCCAGTTCTACCATCTATTGCCATTCTCCTCTGCCCCAGCCCCCCGCCTCAGTCCCCTGTCCATGCCCTCCTGTAGCAGAATGCAGTGTAAACTCTCTGCACATCTCTTTTCAACAGATAATGTAACAGTAAAGCCTTCTATATACAGTTATTAGAATTAAATGACAAAATCAATATAAAAGTACTTTATATATTTTTAGACACATTACAAGCAACAAAGTTATTCAAGGTCATGAAAGAGACAATAGACTATTTCAGGAATATTACTTAATCAAATATTGCAAAAATGTATTTTATAGTTGTTTTATGAAGATTAATATCAAATAATTTATAGTAGCTTTGCTTAATAAGCTGAAAATTTATCAGCTGTAGTAGTCAAAATATACCTTATTGGTAACTATAAGAATAAATTAAAAATAATATGACTGATACGGAGAAATTGCAAATAAAAATACACCTGCCCATTTAAAACATTCAAAGTTACACACAATTAGCTAGAAATGGAAATTTTATATTTTGGTATTCTATTAAAACTAAAACGTGATATGAGACTAGAAAAGAGTAAAGCCATGTCCCAATTTCTAAAAGAACCAATTTAAAAACATTTGATATATGATTTTGATGATGAGCTCTGCAAAAATATGTAAATTATATAATATGTATTATAAAAGACTATTTCTTGCGTTTCCCATCAAATAATCATATTTAGCTTTGTAGATAGGAAAGAAATTATAGCACCATTTAAAACAGATAAATGCACTCATTTGAGGCTGGGCTTGTACAAAGGAAAACATCAGGTTGAAATTGACTGCCCTTTTTCTGATGATTTCTTTGAAGGTAGGAAGTTTTCTACTATGGAAAAGAAGCTTAGCTCACATGTGAAATGCTTGACTATTTTGTTTGGAACATACATTTTTACTTTGCAGCCATAATGAGAGAGAGAAAATTCTGTCTGCTGAGTGTAAGGGGTAAGATAAGCCCTTCTGTCAAGACTTACAGCGTGGTAACCTTGCTACAAATGAGAAAGAAGAAAAATACATTAAAGAAAAACTACATACATTCTGTTTTAGTAATCTTGTCTACTTCCAGGACACTAGATAGCTATAATAGGATTAACTTCAAGATAGTTTTAATAAACAGAATTATTAAGTTATTGAGTTCATGCTAGATCTTATATACACAGATACATTTTTCTTGTGGTTTAATTGGGGATTGGAATTTAAGTTTGGTACATGGTCTCTTAAATGTAAAAATGATAGAGTTAAAGGAACTTTTTCTAGTCAAACCCTTTTCTCTTCTCAACTGCATTTGAATGAGGACTATTGTTTAGTACAAGGGTATTTTAAGCCAGCCTACATTAAGTAGGAAAATTCAAAGGACTGAACTAAGTTTGGAGTTCAGACAGATCTAAGTTTTATTCTAAAATTCTTGCATTCACTCTTCTCTAAATTTATACCCATAAGTACCTCTTCTGAGCCTTAGTTTCCTCATCGAAATATTAGTAATATTTCAATATTAATAATCAGTCATAATTCTTAGTTATAAGAAACAGACTTTGAATAATGAGAAAATCAGTCTAATAACGTAATGGACAATTATGGAGTGCTTTCTGTGT
The DNA here is from genome assembly GCF_040802235.1 of Manis javanica. NCBI lineage: Eukaryota > Metazoa > Chordata > Mammalia > Pholidota > Manidae > Manis > Manis javanica. The sequence goes on from NC_133160.1 coordinate 68,172,739, forward strand.
GCCACAGTGTCTTCAAAACACTATACACTCATTGAGTCCCCATATTGTTATTCTTCCCTGTCACAGATGAGGAAAATCAAGCACACAGCGACTGTTACCCAAAGTCAAACAGTTAGGCAGTGACAGCTCTGGGCCTATGCTCTTAACTAACACTCTAAGCTGAGTCCATAGTTTATTAAAATAATGTTGGGTAACTCACAGAAATATTGGGAGTCCTAGAATATCAGACTCAAAGCTAAGTAGCCAGTAAGATGCTCAAAATTATGCTAATGAGGATATTGTTGCTCCTGACATTAAACCCCATTCCTCAGCCTGAAGGTTTAAACCACTGTACCTTACATGCAACTTCCACCTCTTCCATCATCAGGGTCATCAGCAGCCACTCTTACTGCTGCCGTCCCACGAAGCTCCCCATCCTAAGTCAGGATCTGGTGAAACTGGATGTGAATAAGGAAGCTGCGAGGAAGGCAGGAAAGAGAGCTTCTAGCTTGTTTAGCTCCTCAGGACCCAGAATGCTGCCTTGTCCCCACCAGGTCTCAGAGGGAGAGGAATTCTTCCAACATTAAGGAGTTAATATTGGAAAAGCAAAATGAATAAGAAAATCCCACTTTGTTCTAAAGATTTATAGAAATAATGTATATCAAGGGCCAATGGTTTAGTGATTAATCATGACTGGGTGTCAGTTGGCCTCAATTCAAACCCTAGTTTTTCCCTCCTAAATAGTGCAAATTTAGATAAATTATTTTACCTTACTGAATTATTTCATTGTAAGTTTTTGTGAGGATTAAACAAAATAAAGCTTGCAACTAATTAATTAAAATAATAAGCACTCCAAATGTGCATATAAAGTAATTCTACCTATATTAAAATAACTTCTTAGATTAAAAATAAGAAAATTAATACACTAATTAAATTTTACCATTTAATAAAATTTCTCTGATTCAGATAAGTACAAAATTGCAATTTTTTTCAGACAATTGGTAAAATTCCACTGAAAATTTAGATTCACTTTTAATCAATATTTTAAAGCTTAAAGAAGCAGAATATTAAAAAATAGGCAAACTTAAGTCTTGAAATAACTATTTCAGTTTGGAGTTAGGTACTCTCTTAAACACCTAGCCTAATAAAACCTAACGCAAATTAGTGTTTTGTGGTTTAAGCATTTTTTAGTTATTCTATTACAATAGGAAAAAGAATGTAAATCCAATATGTACCTATTCTTATAAGAATTAAGTAAATAAAGTGCTTGCAATGACCTTGCTCATTGTTTAGTCCACTAACTTGGATGTACATATGTAGAGAATTCTTATCAAGCACAAGCCTGATACAATGCAGGGAATTATAAAGAATAAGAAACTCTACCTATCACAAGCATTCAACACAAAAAGACAAAATTAAACAAGGATAAATAAAAGTTCCTGTATTTATAAGCAAAATGTCCATTTACACAAGCTCATAACATGTAAGTCATTAGCTTAGCTCATTGCAATGCAGATGGGTTATACAATAACATAAGCAAGGGACAAACGTCAGGTGTCTAGAACCTAACTTGATGGTGACATTAGAACTGACCAAGACTCAAATATGGACTTTAAAGGGACAATCAAAACATCAAAGTTCAGTCTCCAGAGGGTATGGCAAATCCAATCCTAATTGTAAGAAACTGGGTCTTGAGGCTTCTTCAGAAGTACCTAGAAGGCAGCGGAGAATCCTCATCCAAAAGCTGAAGAAACACAAAAAGCATACTCTCCATGAAGACAAAAACAAGGAAAAGGCAGTAATCAACTTTAGAAAATGAACTTTAGGGCAAAACCAGTAAACTTCACATGTACTAACTGTATGATGGAGGTGTTTTAAAAAGTAAATGTATGATTAACCTTCATTAATAGAAATATTATATTTGTAATTTGAAGAGTCACACTCTTGATTTATTCTTCCCCTGATAAAAAAAATCACATGGGACATTTTAGTTTGCAGCATGGCTTAGAAGTAGAGGTGCTATATTCAGAAAAAAAGGCAGTGAGACTGAAGCCATTCTATAACATCCACATTAGCCTGACTGAAGAAATTAAGAATATTTTGTTTTGACAGAGGAAATCTCAGGAATGACATAATTGTGTTCATCTGATATTCTAAGGATGACCATTTAGAAGACAGACACATTAGATTTGTTTTGACCTGGTGTTAGATTGTATAACTGCAATAGATAAGATAGTGGAAAAAGATAGTTCATTCTTAATAAATACCTGTGTTTGCTGCTGTTTTGCATTTAAAATAATTACCCAAAGAATGCATCATCTTTAATAAAAATGCTGAAATAATAACACGTACATGAAAAAATGTGAGAGCCCTTCAACATTCCAAGTGACTTTTCTTTTGGTTTCTTTTATATAGAAGTTTTACGTACGTAAATGTTATCAATCCTTTCACTTAAGCGCTCTGTGTTTCGGATATTTTTAGTAAAATCCTTAATGTTAAAATTACAGTACTTTCATGATTTTCTGTTTAGCACCATGATTCAAAAGGAATTTTTTATATATACTGTAAGAGATTGCCATGCTGTTACTGGAGGTGGATTCTTGGTCTCATTGTGAGAAAGGATTCAGTAAGGGATGCAATAAGTGGTTGAGCATTAAGACTTTTATTGGAAATAAAAGTCTAAAAAAAAAAGGCAAAAGTACAGGGCTGAAGTTGGGCAGGGCAGTGTCCAGAGGGAGTTGAGTCAAGGAAACAATAGAGAGCCTTTGTTATGCAAAGGGCGATGAACATTCACTAAGTGGGGTTAAGTTTCAAAAGGAACAGGTGGAGTCCAGACTGGCTCCACTCTCCTATTGGGCAGGGTGGTGGAGTTTTGGCTGTATTTGGTCCCATGAGCACTGTCATGGAGCAGGGAGGTGTGATTTTTACTATATTAATAATGGAGGGCTATGATTTTTGCTATGTTGACAAGTGTACAATGTATTTTGCTGTGAAGTTGGGTTCGACTTCTCCTCCATGTTGGAACCAGCTGGTTTGGGCCACTCTATTATCTACACTCTCACTTCCCTCATCCTGGGAGAGCAGCTTACATGGAATACATAGAATGTAAGCAAGCATTTAGCCAAATGTAAACACCACAGAAGTCCCATTTCCTTCCCCACTCATGTTTGGCTTTCTACTACCTACTCTAACAATGTAACTTAGTTTCCCAAAGGGCATTCCAACAATTGTGGAAGAGCATGTGCCCTGAGGAGAGGAAGACTCCATGTAACTCTGGTGTTAGGGGGTAGGGAGTTGGGGGGTGGGAAAGGTGGGGGTGCAGGGGGAGGGGAATGTGTTCCCAGCCCAGGGCAAATAAACCTTTGAAGCCAAAATCAGTCAAAGAGAAAAATAAAATGGGAGAAACCCATTTATGGCGTATGAGAAGTCATCTACCTCTGCATCTCACCCTACCCAGCTGCCGAAGCCCTAGAAAACCTCTCTGGTCCTGGCACTCACTCACCTTTCCACCCTCCTTGCAATCCCCTATTGATATAGAGATGAACTACTTCTCTCCACCCCTTGGAAACACCTATTGATATGGAGATACACTAAGGCCAGGTGAGAGATTCTGGAAATACTGCAATTTTATTCACACTGCAACTGCGGAATCAGCTAATGCTAAGAAAATCACAGGCAGACATGATTTCTTCCCCAACATCCAATCTCTCATTTCTCCCTGCTGTTCTACCCCCAGCTGTGTTAAAAGTGGAAATGTGTCCTCTTAAAAACTAATTTCCCAACCTTTACTGAAACTAGGGGTGGTGTGTGATGGGGTTCAGAAAAGGCCACCGCAGAACGTGTCGCTTTGGCATATATATAATTTCAGTCTAAAGACAATCAAGGCTCAACAGACTCAAGAAGAGCTTTTTAGCTCCCCCTTAACTGCCTAAAAGAATTTAGATAGGGAGCCCATACCAGGAAGAGAGTTATTACCAAAGATAACTTTTTCATAAGAATGACTTCTCCACATGGCCTGGCAAACATCTGTTTACCAAACCTTCATCTTTCCCATCTCCTTGTAAATTGACTTTCTCCCTTTGAAGCCCCAAACCCCTACCCTTTCTACTTAGCTCAGGACTGCTTATAAGCCTCAGTTGCCTGTCAGTGGGTCTCATATTCTAATGGGGCCCCATATTTATGTAATTAAATTCTCTTGTTCATCTGTCTTAAGTCAATTTTATTATCAGAACAGTAAATAACTTAGAAGTATAGAGCACAAATTTATTTCTCCCCAGTACATATATAACACAGATGCAGCCCACAGAGTTGTAGGTTAAAGTCTTCTAGCCACGTATAGGAAAGTTTGCTTTTCAATTCAGACATCATATTAATAGAGTTTCTAATATAGGATAGACATTTTTCCTTTGTTGATTTCTCTTCTTCCCTGGAATTCAAATGTGAGAAAAGATTGATTAGCTATCTTATGACTATAAGATGCCCATGAAAGTAAAAAAACACATCCAAAGGGAGGTGGCCTTTACATAAAAGGACATTGGGATATTTATGGTATTAAGAAGTTGTTGCCTTACTATGACACATCTTGTTCAGTGAAAACTTTATTTAAGTTAATGGAGTTATATTTCTGTTAAATTCAGTGTGGCTCTCTAGCCATCACCATGGGGATAGATTTCTAGGATCAAAAATTTTTTATTAAAAATTTGAAACCAGAACTCCATAATCTTTTAAATCCCAGAACTTCCAATAAAGACAACAGTAGAAACCTTTTCTTGTTTGTTAAATCTGCAGTTTTTTCTGGCTCCTCAATAGCAGTTAGCACTTTTTCTCCATCATTATTGTTTTGAATTCTCTTGAGAACATGTGTTTTTCTTTGTTTATTCATGTTGTGTGGCTCTTAGTGACTCACTTTAAATCAAAGACTTAGACAGAATTACTTCTTGCCCTGTGTATCCTTTGTTCAACCTTTATGGATCTCTCTTAAGTGGAAGTTGGAATTTTTAAATCTATCCTCAAAGTCTGTTAAATCTTCCTTATATTTTCCATCTCTTTCTGCTGTTTATTCATTTGCCATCCTTTCTACTGGAGAACTTCTGATCATTGGTAAATGCCACTTCTGAGAACTGTTCTAGGGTAACGGCAGTGGGCTACTGATTGCACTGATCTTGGCCTCCAAATGGGTGGTGACCCCATTCTTCTTGTTTGTCACCAACTAGGAGGGATGACCAAAGGGAAGTGACAAAGTATTTAACTGCTAGTACATTAAATCAGACTTAGCTTTGGCATTTTAACAGTTATGATACAATGAGTTATAAGAAATACATATTTGGTCATTCATATAACCAAATATGTATTTCTCAGGTGTATTTGCTCTTCATCCACAGTTCCTGAAAACACTGCAGAGTCTTAAAGGTGAAATGGTGGTTTTGTCATGTTAATGAGAGACTTTTGGACCCCTGCCCAAGGGCAGAGGATAGATTTGAAAATTATAACATGCACTTAACAGAAATCCAGAAAGGCTGAACAAAGGATACACAGGGGAAGAAGTAATTCTATATAAGTCTTTGATTTAAAATGACTGGATGTTGAATCAGCTAATGGCCAATAATTTAGTCAATCACGACTATGCAATGAAGCCCTCACAGAAACCGCAGAGAAGCGCTTTTTGCTCGCTCTCTTTCTGCTCTACTCTGCCTGCTCTGCTCAGTTGGATCCTGCTGCTTGGCCCGGGAGAGCTTCTATGCTTGAAGAACCAGTACATGTCCACTTGCCACTGAGCCAGGCCCCAAGCTTCACGAGGATAGAAGCTCCTCTATTTGAGACCTTACCCTAGGTCTCTTTTCATCTGGCTGTTAACTTTGTATCCTTTACTAAACTGGTAAATTAAGTGTTTTTGTGAGTTCTGTGAGCTGCTCTAGCAAATTAATTGAACCTACCTCTAATCTGTAACAGGTAGGTTAGAAGCACAGGTAACTAACTGCCTGGGGCTTGCAACTGGGTTTCTGGAGTTGGAGGTGGAGGGCAGTCTTGTAGGATGGAGCCTTTAACTTAGGAATCTGGTGCTGTCTCTGAGCAGATAGCATCAGAACTGAGTTGAGTTTTTCAACACCCTGTTGGTGTTTGAGAGTTATTTGGTGTATGTGTGGAAAGACCCCCTCCCACGTACTTACACACACTGGAATCAGGTCCAGGTACCTGAATGAAGTTATACTATTATTACTGATGTGTATAATATCATTACTGTTATACATATATGTAGGGGAAAAAATACCCCATTGTATTTAGTGTTGGAAAAGTGGGGAATCGTAGTAGTCAATCCCCAGATCTCATATTTATCACGGTCCCTTGGTCACTCAGGCTGACAGGAGTTCTATCAGGTTGTGAGTTTAACATTTCAATGTGAGGTTTCAGGGTTCACTGTGGAAGGTAGAGTACATTTTCTAAATGTTTTCAGCCTGGAGTGAGACATGTCATTTCCTTACAGAATTTTTTGGCTTCAAACAAGTTATTTAGCCACTTCTAACCATAAAGGGTTATGTACTGAGAAAGAGGAGAAGGCAAACATCTGAGAAGCCTATTACCATGTACTCTACTTTGTATGGCATAGGTAAGGAACAGTTAAAATGGACATGGGACAGAGTACCAGACTAGGGTCTTACAGCCCCTTGTTTTGCCAGACTGTTATCATCTGGTTGCTGAATCATGTAGAGATCGAAGCGTCTTGGAAGAGATGCTTGGGAGGTTGGGGACAGTGGAGAGCATTTAGGGATTGGAGCAGTATCCACTGATAACTCAAAAATAAGTCCTATGATGTTTTAACAACTGGTCAAGCCAGTCTGTACCAGCTGCATATCAGCCTTGCCACTGTCCTTCCCTGGTGGGCACATCCTCATTCTTTAACCTGGCAGGGAACCTCTGCTGCCTGTTAGTCAGCAAAACACAAAATGGGCAGCACCAGTCTATTAACTTTTCTGAACCAGTCTCAGTGATTTGTCCTAACAATTGCCAAAAGGAACCCTTTCGCTTTGCATCTTTTGTCTCTGAGCATGATGTGCCCTAGATTCACTCTTGCCTCTGCAGCAGCCCTTTCCCCAAAATGGTTTGAGCTGTGGATCTTTTGACAATATGATCTTATCTATATTTTTTCATAATTCCCCTCAATTTTTTGTCTGCTAGTGGCACTATTTATATAGTTTGCCAGTGCTAATATTGATCTCTTCCTTTTAAATAAAACTACCTTCTGTCATTTCTAGGAATTTAAAGTGGAGAGAAAATCATATTTGCTTATTCTGCCATCTTGATACAATGTTTTAAATGGGTTGCCTACTAAAGTTCTCCCTTGAGAACTGATGAATTTTACACAACTAAAATCATTGAGAAAAATTCTGTGCAGCAATCTGTTGACAAACTTTTCATAAGGGCATAGGAGACAAGAAAAGATAAACAATAAAGGTTAATATTTGAAACCTGGGATTAAATGCCAGTTTTGCCTGTTAATAATGAAATGCCCTTTTGCAACCACCTGTCTGCTTTGAATCTCTGTTCTCTCATCTATAAAATAGAGATAATAACTCCTACCTGAAGAACTAGTGCAGATGATATATAATGTATACAAACAAATATAGGTCTTAGCAGCAAGTGTTAAATTACAGTTCTGAAAATTAGTGTATGCTGGAAATAGATGAAAATTTGTAATAAAATGGTTGGCTAAGATTACCTGTAAGTAGAATAAACAACCTTTCTAATTTACTTGACCAGTTCTGGTTTATACCTGTTTTCTTAGCACATTCTTCAATTCATAAAAGAAATATCCTAGTTTGGAAGACTGGGCATTATATGATAATATTAGCATTAAATACTCCCAAGCTTCTGTGATTCCAAGATGTAGATGGGTCAAACAGGGAAGACAAATATCTTTAGGAGAACTTGGTACTAAGGGTTGAACCAGCCATGCTCTCAAACAAGTACAGCCACATAACTTCTAATTGGAAGATGTGGAGTGGCTAAGTGCTCAGGCGCCAGACCAGACAACCATAGGCTGCACTTCAGGTTTCTATATATACCAGCTCTGTGAACTTGGACAAGGACTCAACTTCTCTGAGCCTCAATTTATTCACAGTAAAATGGAGACTCATAAAATTGTTTGAACATAAATGAGATAATGTATGTTCAGTGCTTATCACACTGTCACATAATATACAGGATAGATACTTTCTATGGTACACACAGCACAGCATGGAATTCCTCACAGATGTTGGCACTTCTTAATTTGTGTGGATTGTTTTTCGTATCCACTTCTGCATGGCACTATATTCCCCCCAATGGGAAGCAAATCACTCCTTTTCAACTCATCAATATTCTGTTTTAAAACACATGTGCTGTTATTTTGAGATGAAATGAAACGGCATATAGTCCTGCTGTGAAGTTCATGAGTTAAAAAGAGAAGCTGGAGTCTATGTCCTACAAAGACCAGATGGAATGTTTTTGCTTGTTTCTGTTCATTTTGTAGCCCACAGGAAATTGAAAACAACAGGATCATCAGGGTCCCCAGGAGAAGAGAACTCCATTTTGACTTCTGATTTATTGATTCCTTCCATTATTCCAGTCCTTTGGTTTAAAATGTTAGTGAGTGGAATGGTTTTGTTGATATTTCCAATAGTGGTCCCCTGCTTAAAAGATGCATACTATTTAAACAGGAAATCTGCCCTTTTAGCACTGAAATAAATACAACTGGTGATGAACCACCCGCAGGCAGCTTTCTAACGAAGCCCCTCAAACCACGACTTCCCTGCCACATGGGCCAAGGAAGACAAACTTAGCTGTGAGAAGAAAAAGCTGACTCTCATTTCTATTGGAACCACTCATATTTTCAGTTCACAGGCTTTTGACAAATGCCATTGCTCCAAGGTCACTTCCAGGGTATTGTGAGACTTTTTTTCTTTCCAGTCATCCTAAATATTTCCTTTTCTCTTCCTTTTAAGAAATTTTCAACTCTAATTTTCATGTGTTGTCTATTAACAAAACATGCACATGGAATGCAGAGTCTATATTTCAAACATTTCCATCCTTCAAAGACACGAGAAGAATTAAACAACGGAGAAGGCTGGCTTCCAGCAATAACACAGCTTTAATAAATACATGAAATATTTATAGAACACATAAAGAACAAAGGAAATAGAACACTTCCTCTGTGTCTGATTTCTCTCAGTGTTTCAGTAAGCCAGGTCTCTTGCCACGATTTTTTTTCCTGAAACGTCTGCTGACAACAATGAGTGAGATGTACCTGGTTAATGTACTTTCAACATACTGTCTCTCCTAATTTTCAAAAAGAGTATCAGATGTTAATGGTGATTGTATTAACATTGTATTAACAATTGACATGCTGAGCGCACTGTTTTTTGGAGAGAATACACGGAGACATCTAAGACTTTGGTAAGTTGTAACTATTTAGAGACCCATATAATTTTAACCCCAGAACAGTAACAAAAATTATTGAAACATTGAAATTCTTATTAGTTATTAGAATTAGTTATGTATCTACATAATCTAAGAAATTGGTAGATGGTTATTCTCTCAAAGTCAAAAAGAAAGTTAGTGGCTTCCACTCTATAGTTCATTCCTAGAGATGCTCTTATTTCTTTAGAATATAGTTTAAAATATCTTTGCAAATAGAACAATTTAATTGGCACAAAAATTATGTGACTTTGTAATGAGTAAGAGAAAATGAGAGCATAATGAATATCTACTTCTGGATAAAGTACTGACATATAATAGCCATCTGAACATTGGCATTACTGCATATCTTCCCATATTTCATTCCACATATAACTTCTCCAAAGTTTTGTCTCTTGTCCTATCTTCCCAATACTTGGGTTCTGAATGTATGCACTGTCATTAAAATGATATTTATATTTAATAAATTTTAATTATGCTAGCTTACATTTATTGTACCAGGAGCTGTGGCTAGCACTTTACGTGTATTATGTCATCTTGCATTCACAATAGCCCTTTGATTTAGTGGAAATATCATTCCCATTACAATATAAAAACACTGAGATTTGAACATTTTAAATAATTTGATAAAGATCACAAAGGGGAGGGGACAGGCTTGCATCCCATCAGACATCTGACTCCATCAGCTCTCCCACCCCTGCAGGTCAAGGTACGATTTGAGATCACAGCATTTCCTCTCCCCCACAGTAAAAAAGTGGCAATTGATTCAGGACCATTTTTTTCCATTCCAAATTTCACCTGTTGATGTCATATGCATGTATATATGCATGTTGGTATACTGACGTACCACAATAGCAAGCATCCCCATCCACATGTACCTTCTGGAATCAATAGGCAGCTGCCCAGGGTAACAGCCTCCTCAGCCCCACCTCCACTAGCTGGGCTGGCCCTCCCCTCTTCCTCTGAAGACCTTGCCTATTCTGTTTGATTTGTTTAGGGGCAGATCAGTTTTCACTTACAAATCTTTTCTCCACATGTGAGATTCAAATCATCTGAGCTCAATGACTGTTAGAAAGATGTTGTATAAGCCAGCACAGGACTTTGAGAGAAGTAGAAATAAGGTTGTTTCCTAGCAAACTGCTTAGAGAAAAGTTCAGTGTGAAAGAAAAGGAAATCACTGTACACATACTACAGTTGGAAAAATGGTTTAAATAATCACAGCAATTTTAGGAAAACTTTTTCAGTTGTATCTAAACACAGAGTAGCTTAAATGATGTCTGTGGACACACAGCAAGGGCTAGAAATAGATCCATTATAAACACATGCATACAGAAACATGCATATACACATTTACCTAATGTACTTAATTATTCCAGTGTATGACCTTATGGCATATTTTTATTGTGGCAAATAATTTCTGTAAAAACTGTTCATTTAAATTTGGTAGTGTAATTTTTATTAACTCTGTTAAAACTGGTTGATCCCTTCACAATGCTGGGTGAAAGGAAAGGAGCGACACACAGCAGCAATTCACCGGAGAAATCCGCTTTATTAGGGAAAGGTGCTGGGTTATATAGGAAGGGGCATGGGGTGATTGTGGTGTTACTTCTATGGAGCTGGTGGCTATTGGCTAGGTGCTGGGATTGGGAGGGGGGTGAGAGGTGATTGGGCTTCAGGTGGCGCGGGAAGGAACCGAGGACCCCGAAGAGAAGCCAGAAGTTCACCATCTTACTGGTGGAGGCCCTTCATTCCCCCCTTTCTCCTCTATGGGGTTGTGGACGTTGTTTTCTCTCTGACTGCTTCCTGCTGAACGGGGGTGGAGAAGGGAATGAGGGCTTGAGGATTGGGAGGAAAGGGTTGATAGGACTCCCCACAGTAAGGATGAGTAGATGTGGACTTCTTCAGGTTGGAAATCAATGAAGGTTCCCTGTAACCATAGGTCGAGGACCTGTTGATTCCAATGGTGCCAAGAGGATATGGGTGTCAGGAGCCAGGCGTCTGCAACCATTGTTTCCAGGAACAGTTTCCAGTGGAGAGAGGGGTCTATCTCAGCGTGTGGTAAGGAGGTCACGTGAGGGTGAGGGATCTTCTGTGGCCAGAAGCTGGTAGTTCTGAGTAAAAGCTGGTTGAAAGCTTGATTAGAGATTTTTCCTACTTGGGATTTGATGAACTTTATTATACAGGGTAAGAAGAGACAGGCGAGAAGAATGGTTATTATGGGGCCTGCAATGGGCCAGACCCAGGTAAGGAGGGGGTTTGTTAGTATTGAAGAGAATGGGTTGGAATTGGAAGCAGAGTGGAGGCTGGAGGCAAGTTCGGTGAGTTTGGTAATGTCAGTTTCTACAATGCCGGATTCGTTGATGTAATAGCAGCACTCTTCCTGGAGGAAGACACAGGTGCCGCCCTTCTCGGCTGTAAGTAGATCTAAGGCCCGCTGGTTTTGAAGGGTGACCTTAGCTAGCAAAGTGACCTGTCTTTGGAGAGAGGCTAGGGAATCGGCAGTGGATGTCAGGGCTCCCTCAAGTTTGGCATTGAGATCTCTAACTGCCCATAGAGAGTGACCCAAGGCTCCTCCCGAAAATCCTGCCTCAATGGCTGAGGTGGTCAAAGAGATACTGACCATGATGGGAAGGAAAGCAGCCCTTTTTGTGTGCAAGGGCAAGGGAGGTTGGAGCTCAAGGAATTCTGCCATGCTGTAAAGTGTAAGCTGTGGGATTAGGGTGACAAGAATGCAGGGTGTGCTGGAGTTGGGAGGCAGAGAAAGTGGGCTGGAGGGGGGTGGAGTTGGGCCTACACAGTGGTGGATGGTGAGATTATCTGTGTATTCTGGTTCCCATAGGGGTATGTCTGCCAGGGGGCAGAGGGGTTGTCCTTCTGCATGGAAGGAGTAGTTGGAAATATTAAGGGGCACGGCAGCCAGCAGTGGGCGCTGTAGTGATGCGCACATGAAACAATTGGCGGTGTTAAGGGTGTGGTTGAGAAAGATGGTGGTGTCCTGAATGAGCTGTAATGAAGAGTAGGAGAAATGGGAAGAGGGGTGGGGATAAGAAGATGAAGAGGCGCCGTCAAGAGTTTGGATAATGACTTTTTTGGAATGTCTGATATCTGATGCAACTTGAGAGATCTGGGAATAAGAGGGAACACACTTTCGAGAGATATGAAGGGTACCGTGGGGGTGTCGAGGACCACCTATAGTAAACTGAGGCTGTGACTCTGGCAGCCCATCAAGAGTCCCAAGGATCTGGGATTGATAAGGAGAATGAGCCGTTGGGATACTTCATGAAACGGTTGGAGGAGTAATACTGTGGGTACTGGGAGTTACCCATGTAGTGAATGGCACAAGACCAGTAGGGACATCTCCCGTAGGTGTCTGGCCATCACCTGCAATAGGCTTGTTTTTGGTCATAGAGGAAGCAGAGGTAGGGAGAATAAGGGTAGCTGCTGGTGAACACTTCGGTGGAGGGAGGAAAGTGGAGGTATAAAGGCTCAGAGCAGCTTTTCAGAGGGCAGTCTGATGTGGCAATGAGGGCAGTAACTTTTGTTTGATGCTGTGTGTAAGTCTCTCTGACTTTGAATTGCCATACAAAGGAGGCTGGGGTGGTGGGGAAGACAATAGGAATGAGGAAAAAAAGCGAGAGAGAAGTAAAGGAGGAAAAAGTCATGATTCGGGTTTGGATGGCAAAGGGGGTGAATGGGATTTTGGAGGAAAGAGGACAGTAAGGTCAGGAGTCTGGAGGGAGGGAGAGTCTGTAAACTTTTGTAGGTTAAGAGATCTTTTAGGTGATGTGGGGACAGAATGGTAAGGGGCGCTGTGAATGTCAGTTTATGAGCTTCTTTCTGCAAGAGCTGTCCAGCGGCTAATGCCCATAGGCAGGAGGCCCATCCCCGAACTGTGGGGTCTAATTGCTTGGAGAGATAAGCTACTGGGGCAAAGTATGGGCCATAATATTGGCCTAGGACTCCTAGAGCCTGACTGGACCTCTAATGAATGTATAATGAGAAGGGCTTCGACAAATCAGGGAGATGGAGAGCTGGAGCTTCCACAAAGGCTTGATGGAGCTTAATGAAGGAGTGTCGGGGTGAGGATGATAATGATTCTTCAGGGGGGCCCTTGCTGAGGTTGTATAGGGGTCTTGCCAACACGGCGAAGTTAGGGATCCACGCACTAAAATACCTAGCCAGGCCTAGAAAGGAAAGGATTTCTGTCTTGGTTTTGGGAACGGGGTCGTTTTCTGTCTAAGGTAATGGACTTTTTTTGTTGAGACAGAAGGAATCCAAGGTAAGTGACAGAAGGGGAAGAGATTTGAGCTTTGACGGGGGATACCTGGTAACCTCTGGAAGCTAGAAGGTTAAGTAGAGTGGCAGTGTCAAGTTGAGACTGTTCCCACAAGGGACTGCAGAGTAGAAGATCGTCTACGTATTGTAATAAAGTGGACTCGGAGTGATCATGATGAAACTGTTTGAGGTCCTGAGATAGGACTTGTCCAAAAATAAGGGGACTATCTCGGAAGCCTTGTGGCAAAACTGTCCAAGTAAGTTGTTCAGAATGTCTCTTGCATGCGTCCGTCCAGGTGAAGGCGAAAAAATCTTGGGAGGAGGGGTACAGAGGGATAGAAAAAAATGCATCCTTGAGATCTAGGACTGAGAAGTGGGATGCCAAGGCAGGGATCTGCATTGAAAGAGTGTATGGATTTGGAACTAAGGGATGGATAGGGACAATGGCCATGTTGATGATGAGAAGGTCTTGGACAAGGCGGAAAGATCCGTTGGTTTTTTTAACAGCTAATATGGGGGTATTAAATGGGGAGTGAGTGGGTCTGAGGTAATTTTTGTTTAAGAGATCTTGAATGATGGGTTGGAAGCCTATGAGGGCTGAAGTGGTTAGGGGAGGGGGTATTGGGCCTGACAGATATACTGAGAGGGGTCATGTAATTTGATAGAGGCAGGGGGACATAGGGCCACGGAGGGGCTTGTAATGTCCCAAACTTTGGGATTTACAGGGTGTATGAGGGCGGAACCAGAGCTTTCATTGGGTAGAGGGGGGTCTTCGGCTATGAGGGCCATCAGAAAGGGAGTACTGGGGGCTGTGGGAGTGGATATAGTTATGGAAATGTGGAAGAGGGAAAGGATGTCCCATCCTACTAAAGAGATGGGACACTGGGGCATAACCAGGAAGGAGTGGGAGAAACGTATGGGATTGTCTTGGACTGTACATAAAAGGGGGGGGGTTTAATGGGAAAATCTGTTTACCTCCTACCCCGACTATAGGAGTAATGGCAGGTGTGGTAGGGCCCCGGTATTCTCACAAGACTGAGAAGGTGGCTCCTGTATCTAGGAGGAAGGAGATGGGGCGACTGTCTACTGTTAAAGTAACCCTGGGCTCCTGTTTGGTGATGGAAATGGTCGGGCGAGAAGCCCCCGGGCCCGTCAATCTTCTTCTGCCAGCCCCACTATGGCAGGCTTAGGATGGGGGTTGTTCGTCCAGCCTCCCCTTCGGGTGGTTGGGCAATCAGACCCCCAGTGGCCCATTTTGTGGCATCTGGGGCATGGGGTGGTAGGACATCTGGGGGAGGGGCACGCCCTTGACCAATGTCCCTCTTTTCTGCACTTGAAACAAGCTCCTGGTGGAGGGCTTGTTTGTAGAGGGGCGCCCAGGTTGTGGTTTTATCAGCTGGGCCAACATCTGGAAATTGGCCTGATCAGCCTTTTGTTTACGGCATTCTTTCTCCTCCTCCCGGTTATGGAAGACTTTAAAGGCCACTGTTAGGATCTCAGTCTGTGGGGTAGCGGAGCCCTGTTCAGTCTTTTTGAGTTTATCTTTAATGTCGGGGTAGCTTTGAGCTAGGAAGTATGTCATAAGGACATGTCTTCCATCAGGCGTTTCTGGGTCCAGGCTGGTATACTGTAATAGGGCTCTAGTGAGTTTGTCTAAGAACTCGGAGGGAGTTTCCTCCCTCCTTTGAATTATGTCCTGGAGCTTTTGAAAATTGACTACTATACGAGCTGCCTTTTTCAGACCTGCTATTAAGCAGGAGGTGAAAATATCTCGAGAGAGGAGACCCACGGCGGTATTATAGTCCCAGTGTGGGTCTTGTTCAGGGACAGCGATGGGGCCAGGGGGATAGGTGGAGTCAGTCCTGTGGGTTTCATTAGTGTGCATTTGGGTGAAATCTGAAACTTGTCTACGCTCTTCAGGGAGGAGGGTATTGGCCAGGAACGTGAAAATGTCATGATGTGTGAGGCTGTAAGACTGGAGGGTCCATTGAAACTCCCTGACGTATGTCGTGGGATCAGTGGAAAAGGAACCTAGGCGTTTCTTAAGTTGGGCTAAATGTCCTAGGGAGAAAGGGACGTGAACGCGCACGATGCTTTTGGATCCTGCTACCTCCCGGAGGGATGCGATAATTTTGGTAGGCCTGCGAGACCGAGTCTGAGGGGGACTGAAGGTTTCTGGCTCAGTCTGTTTGGGAGTGATGCAGTGCAGCCGTGCCTAGTCGAGCAGGTCTTGAAGTGCGGAAGGGGGGTGAAGAAAATAAAGAAAGAAAGAACTGGGAGGGCTGATGCTCCCACACGTTGCCAGCCAGCAGCCCAGCTGCTTGCCTCTGCCACTCCAGTTGGGCTTGAACTCATGACTCTGAGGTTAAGAGTCCCATGCTCTACCAGCTGAGCTATGGCAGGGCTCCAGTTAGTTGCTTATGGAATGTGTAAACAGAATGTTGTTTGTTCTCTTTTCTTGCCACATCGGCAAGTAGGGGAAGGGCATAGCTAGAAACAGGGGTGGTGTTTCTACACATCTTCAAGGTCTCCCTATTTTCAGAGTGAGGAGTCTTGGCTTGTCTTCGAGGACAAGATATGTTTTTGTGGACAGATAACTTCCAAGGACTGCACCGGTTGTTCTCAAGCTTGTGCTTTCCCGTGCTGCATTCAGACATGGGGGAAGGTGCTTTCCCATTCTCCCTACAAACATGTGAGAAGACAAAGGTGGTCCCTAACAGGGGATAAACAGGTGATGAGGGCAAAGACGGAGGAGGCCCCCGGGACCTAGTTAAAGGGGGGCTGAAAGGCTCAGGCTTAATCCGCGGGGGACGAAGGCGGAGGAGGTGAGATGGGGGAGGAGATGGTGGGGGAGGAAGGGAGAAGGGCTGTTGTAGGAGAAGAAGGGGAAGGGAGTGAACAGGAAGCTTCTGCGGGGGCGGCAGCTTGCAGGCTAGGAGAACTTGGGGGTGCGGGGGGAGGAGGAGGTGGAAAGCTTCGATATAGGGAATCTCCTTCCATTTTTTCAGGTGCTGGCAATAGTTAAAGAGATTGCGAGTGATGTTAGGATCAAGAGTTCCCCCTGCAGGCCATTGGTTGTCTAGGGAGTATGTCGGTCAATCTTGGGAGCAGTATTTACGGAGAAGTTTTGGTTTTATATCAGGCGTCAGGGGGAGGGTAGCCAGATGTTTGAGCAGGCATTCAAGAGGTGAACTTTCAGGGAGGGATGAGGAGGCTCCCATGGCTAAAGGACAGAGAAGGAGACAAACGGGCAGATGAACGGAGATCCTCAGACTGGAAGCAGACCACAAGGAGACAAAGGGCGTCCCTGATGATCCTTGGTGGTCTGCGGAAACTCGTATATGAGTCGGAATTTCTTAGGAAGTGTGGGTAGTCACCCAGACTTCTCTAAGAAGGCAGAGTGCCGGAGTCACGAGGTACCTAGTACTAGGAATTTTCGGCAGACAGAACAGATTTCGGTGGACTGAACAGAAGGAGGAGGGGAGAAAAAAAGGGAGCGTTCTCATCCGCAAAGGAGTCACCTTGTTTATGGCTGTTGGAGGGGGGCCTGAGGGTCCACCGCAGCCATGAAGGCCTGAGGCGGGGAAAGTTCCCTCCTCGTCCCCAAGCGTCAGGGCCTTGCCGGACGATCACGGTCAATGGTACTGCGATAGCTCACGGGAGAGTGGCCCATTCCGGGGAAATTTTGCTTATAAAGTTTCAGCACTGATGGAAGGGACGGTGAGTGTGTTTATGATTGTCGGAGGAGGGGCCTGAGGGTCTGCTGCAGCCGTGAAGGCCTGAGGCGGGGATTTATGGCTGTTGGAGGAGGGGCTTGAGGGTCCGACGCTGTGAAGGCCTGAGGCGGGGAGAGTTCCCTCCTCATCCCCGATCATCAGGGCCTTGCCGGACGATCATGGTCAATGGCACTGCGATAGCTCGGGGAAGAGTGGCCCACTCCTGGGCCGAAAACTTACCTAAAGGCCAGAGAGGAGTGGTGAGTGTGATGAGCCAGCACCGGAAAAAGAGGACGAGGGCAAGCTGCTGCTGGTGTCGGGGGGAAGACGGGGCCCAGTCAGGGTGTCCCTTCTCCCGGGTTTTGGCACCAATGAAAGGAAAGGAGTGACACACAGCAGCAGTTCACCGGAGAAATCTGCTTTATTAGGGAAAGGTGCTGGTTTATATAGGAAGGGGCATGGGGTGATTGTGGTGTTACTTCTACAGGGCTGGTGGCTATTGGCTAGGTGCTGGGATTGGGAGGGGGGCGAGAGGTGATTGTGCTTCAGGTGGCACTGGCAGGAACCAAGGACCCCAAAGAGAAGCCGGAAGTTCGCCATCTTACTGGTGGGGGCCCTTCACTGGGTGTATACATACCATGAGTGAACCCTTCTTTCTTCAGTTCAGTATGCTAATCTCAGCTCTATCCTGATAATAATAAAGACAGCATGTTGGCTGCCTGGAGCCAGTCAGCTAGCTGACTCCCAACATTTTTATATTATTGGTTTGCTGCTTGTAATTGTCATCATGTAAACTTTCCATCCCATATCTCCTTCCCCTGTAAAGCTCAGATAAAAATTAGCTCCTTCATAAACCTTCCCTCAACCCCAAGAGATATAGGAATGCCCCCCGCCCCCATATTTGCCATTTCTCTTTCCACGGTTTCAGTCGCCTTTGGTCTGGAAGCAGATGATCCTCCCAACCTATCATCAGAAGGTCAGTACTAGCGCTATATCACAGTGCCGTGTGATTCATTCAATTCATGTCATCAGGTAGACATTTGATCATCTCACACCATCACAAGAAGGGTAAGTCCAGTACAGCAAGATGTTTCAGAGAAAAATCACATTCACATAATTTTTGCAATATTTTATAATTGTTTTATTTTATTATTATTTATGGATGTTAATCTCTTCCTGTGCCTAATCTATAAATTAAACTTTATTGTAGGTATGTATGTATGTATAGGAAAAAACATAGCATACATAGGGTTCAGTACTATCCACGGTTTCAGGCATCCACTGAGGCTCTTGAAACATATCCCCCGTGGGTAGGAGGGATCTGCTCAGTTACTCTCTCCAGCCCTAAGTTCGCATAGCAGCCTATGGTACAGCTGAAGGAGTTCCTCTTACCATTTGGCTTGTGTTATATTTGAGAAATTCCATACTCTGTCTCTTTCACAAGTATGCATGCAGCATGTGCATAGATGTTTGATATATGTCTACTATTCTGTTTGCTGGCAAGGCTAGCCCTGCTCTCTGTGTTTAAACATATTTGCTAAATAGCAATCGACAATTATATGTTAATGTACTCAGGACCTTTGATAAAAGTAATCAAAAGAATTGTAAAATTCTTTTACAATTAAGCAAGCTGTGGCTCTGAGAAGTTAAGCAATTTAATTTTAGAAGCTAGTTAAGAGTCTGCTGCTACAACGTCCATCTCAGCAGTGCCCATTTCTATCATACACTTTCATGTTCTTACTCTTTTTGGCATATTACTTCCATAACCTTTTAGAAAACTATAAAAGAAAATTAACGTATTTGTTATTTTCATGCCTACTAGTAATTTATAGCTAACCATTATAGCTACATGTGTGCATTTAAAGAGATACAGATGAACTTTGTTTACCTTAAAATTCTTTTCCTGTGTATTAAATTGAACAAACAAACAAACCAACCTCTGTATTGCTTTCAGAATCACAACTGAGATTTCTATATCCAGGAGGCAGTAGTTAAAATACACTGAACTGTGCTCGGCAGAGTGGTAAGTGGGACCATGGCTGATGCTCTGGAAGCCGGCAGAATGAACTGCCAAACAAATGAAGGGTGTGCGTGGTCATCCCCAGAGGATGGGCAGACATATGGTGAAAGAACTGTAGCAGAACCCAGAGAATTCCTGCTCCTCCAAAGATTCCAGAGACCCAGGCCAGTGACCCAGATTTCAAGGGGCCCAGACCATTGCTTAGGGCTGCAAGATACTTCAGTTATTAGTTTTGTAGTGGAAAGTTGCCTTAAAAGTGAACACTTTACAATAGGTGTGTGTGTGTGTGTGTGTGTGTTCTGTTCTGGGAATAAAAGCAGTAAACACACTATTAAGCTGATAGGGTGGAAATTGTGTTCTAGGAGAAGCCTTTTGCTTCACACAAAATGACCTGATTTGACATAAATGATGTCATTAAAATGCTTAGTGCCCATTTTAGGGCACAGCTAGAGGAAATCTGAGGCCAGCTCTGTACAAATGGTGATGGAGGCTTGTGTGTGTCACAAAGAGTAAATATACGAATGGGAAAAAGAAAGCAGTGCCATTACCTTTATTTTCTGTAATTTTCTCCTAGCTAGCTTTTGCTGTTGTCAGTCAGCCCTGAAGAGGTCTGCTCTGAAACAGAGTCTGCAAACTCTGTGAAGTGGGATTAGTTCAGAGAAATTCCCAGGAATGACAAAGGACAGAAAACATGAGAATTATGAGGCCCCACCCTAGGTCTGACAGTTCATGAAAACACAGAGGACTCCAAAGCCTGCCACGTACAGAGTTGGCCTTGTTGCCTGACTTGATGATTTTGGTCAGTCCATGTTGTTTACAATACTTTATAGGAAGCATTAAATTACACTAATCCAAAATTCCCCAGAAATCATAATATGTAGAGAAGGAGAAAAGGTATATAAAGAAAACAAACAATCAAAAGACCTCGAAAACTAGAAGAAAAGGGAGGAGAAAGGGAAATAAAACATAAATGGGAAGGAGTAAAGTAATTTAGATGTTAGGCAGAAGTTGAATGCCACTAATTTCAGAGGCTAAGAAAATTTAAATGAGATTTCTTTCTGGCTTGGAGCAGTTTGAGGAATAAATGCGATTGATTGCTATTTTATGAAAAAAAAATATTACACTCCTATAAACAATTTTACCCAGTTATATTCAGTTTGATTCCAGCTGATCAAAATCAAATCCAATTAAAATCACCAATAAGTGAAAAACTATGGCAATACATTTCAGTGATCCCAACATATCTTTAGCTGAGTATCCAAAGTATCAGATGAACATTTTAAAAGGCACATGTTAAATAAATCAGAAATCTAACAATGTACTAGGTAGTCAATTTATGCAGAATACTTTGAAATATTTGTTGAATGAATTAAATTAATTTTGTGCCTTCTAACTCAAAACCAAGTTTTCTAAGGTCCCATCAGGAAATTCACCTTTTCTTTTTCTATATATTATATTTCTGCTAAGAAACCAAACCCATTTAAACTAAATTTGATTGCATAAACAAAAAATACTGAGGTTTTAAAATAAAGTTTTTAGCATTATTTCTGCAAGTATAAATTGTGTATAAGTAACATACTTTAAGTTTATGGTAGCAACTATTTTTAGGAGATATGATAAGATTTGATTTTGAGTAAATTAGATTTTGAAACCTCATAATTTAAATAGGTTTGGCATTGTCTCATCACTAGCAACTGCCCATGTTATTAAATAAGAAATCTGAGAACTGTATTTTCCATGAAATTTTTGAAATGCCCACAAGTGGTGTTTGATGATATTTGGCTATGTCAATGCAGTCCTGAGTCTCTTCTGGCTAAAATACAATCCAAAGACAAATGATACCAGTTTGCCTATATGCAATTCGTCCCCCATCTCTGATTTTTTTCCCCTTCAAGAACATGTACTTGGGATTACTTTAAGGAGGCCTCTTTTAAATAGCACCACAAGGTCATGTTTAACAAAATGCATAGCATATATTTCATGTGTGTGTATGTTTAAATATATACCTGTGGGTAAAACTGCAATATTTCCAGAATCTCTTGCCTGGCTTTAGTGCTTCTCCATATCAATAGGTGTTTCCAAGAGGTGGAGAGAAGTAATTCATCTCCATATCGATAGGTAATTTACATGGGCAAGCAAGGGCTCATCTGGACCAGAGAGGTTGGGTGGAGCTCTCTGTTCTGCTTCAGCCTGGTGGAAAGAGAGACTTGGTACAACTGCTTGTAAGAAATGAATGGGTTTCTTAAACTTATTTCTCCCTTTGACTGATTTCAGTTTCAAATATATTTTGTCCTGGGATTTCCCCACCAGAGTTATAACACCAGACGCTTCTTTCCATGGAGTAGTATTAACAAATTGTATTATTCTAGTTCACAGAAGAATTTCCGTAACTGACAAGGCTTTGCTGTTCCCATCTGCTACTATGGAAAAATAAATAATTTAAAATAATCATTTATTTTTAAAACATTTATTATGTGTCTACTGTGTACCTAGGAAATAGGATACAATACCTATTCATAAGGAGTTTATATTCTTGTTGAGAGACAGACAGTAAATAGATTATTAAAATGCAGTAGAAAGAGTATGGGACAGCAGTATGAATGAAATACTATATGAGTTTAGAAAAAAGCATCTAATCCAGTGTTAGAGAATAAAAGATTCTTATGGTCATGAAAATATTTGAAACCTCAGCAAGAACATTAAAATTTTAAATTATGGTTTTCATTATATGTTTAGATCAAATCCACCAGTTAGCTAGATGACCTTGACAATTTCCTCATCTCCTACATTTTTTGTTTTTAAAATAGGAATAATAGTATCTATTACAAAGGATTCTGTTAAATACTAAGTTTCCAGTATCTTTTGCTTAGAAGAAACCCAACATTTTTTAACTCAAATTTGCATACAGAGGTAATAAAAATTAGCTGTGTGTCTCCGTAAGTATTAGGGAAACAACCCAAGCATTATTGTAACTCCAGGGGGAAAATCCTGGATCAAAATCTTTGAAACCGAAATCAGTCAAAGGGAGAAGTAAAGTGGGAGAAACCCGTTTATTTCTCACAAGCAGTTGTCCCATCTCTCTCTTGACCCAGCTACAGCAGAAGAGAGCTCCACCCAAGCTCTCAAGTCCAGATAAGCCCTCATCACCCATGTAATTACCTATTGATATGGAGATGACTTCTTTTCTCCACCCCTTGGAAATACCTATTTATATGGAGATGTACTAAAGCCAGGCAAGAGATCCTGGAAATATTGCAATTTTACCCACAATTATGAAAACCAATGGAAAATAAACTGATTTATCTTTTTAGTGATTTTATGTTGGATCTGTCTATAAAAAGTTCATGAATCACAGAAAATTATCAGGGAAAGTATTGTAACTCAATTCAATTTTCACTTGAATGGTATTTTTTAACTATTTGTGATAGAATTCTTACAAATAAGCTCAGTAATTTCTTTAATTTATAGAATCAATAGCTTCAGATCCAAAGGGCTTTTAATAACATGGAATTACTTTTTAATCTCTAATTAATGGAGTATGCTAATAGAAAACAGTTAATACATTCTATGTGATTTTAATAAAACAAAGTTTACAAAGTTTTTGCAATCCTTCAACTTTGTCTTATAGCTCACACACATAAGGATTTTATAAGCATATATTGCCTAGTCTATATTGGTTACAGAAAGAGATATAAAGTATGTATAGACATGGTCCTTGACATCAGGGAAACTGATATATACATGGTGGAGTGCTAAATGGCAGCACATGGATGAGGTGGTGGTGAGATCATTGGTTATGGATTACATACAGAACTAAACAGATAAAAGGGTGCCTGTTTTCCCAAGAAAATGTTAACTCCTGCTTCTATACTTGCTCCCTTCTAGTCCATCCTGTACACACTTGTCACAGTGTTCTTTAAAAACATTTATTGATGTTTTTAAATGTCTAAAAAGCAAACTTCATGCTAAAACCCTATGATGTCTTTCATTGAACTGGGGTAAAAGACTAAAATCAGTATTGTGGTCTATAAGATTACTCATGATCTGACATGATAGACTCTGCCTATCTCTCCAGTCTTGTTTACAGTGATTTTTTTCCCTCCTTCATTATGCTTGAGCTTATTGGGACCAAGGCAATGTGCCACTGTGACATGCAAAGTATTTTTAGCTGAAAATCATCTAGCCCAAAAAACTCTGAAAGAAACTTTGACCTCCCACCTCTCAACTGCATAAAAAGATTTTAGATAGAGGTTATCACCTTAGATAACTGTATCATAATGTAAACTAGCTGTGGTAGACAAGGAAACAAGTTGCTAAGTCTGTTAAAATTCCTCTCTGTGTACCCCTCCCACCATCATTTTTTTATGTGGCCCATCAAATATTTGTCTGTCAAACATTTATTCTCTTCATATTCCTGTGAATTACTTCCCTTTTCCTTTGGAGTCTCAGACCACTACCTGCTTCTCCTTGGTTCAGGATGACATAGATATCTCATTCTCCCTATCTTTGGAACTCATATCTATTGCTTCCCTATACATATGTAATTAAACTTTGGGTTTTTTCCTGTTAATTGGTCTCATGTTAATTTTATACACCAGCCAGAAGAAGCTCAAGGAGTAGAGGAAATTCCTCCCCAACAAGTGCATATAACTCTTTATTCTTCACAGATCAGAATTGATTCTGCCTTAGGCATTTACATTGCTATTCCCCTAGGTTGTTGATTTAACATTTTATCCTAAGCATTTTCTTATGTAATTAAATATTTTTTGACAACATGACTTTTAATCACTACATAGTAATTTGTCACATTTTAAAATCCTTAGTTTTTAGGGGATATCTTTAGTATCTTTTTCCTAGAAAACCTTCTCCCTTCTTATGATGAATTTTCTTTTAACCACCAAGTCATTTTATGTGCAATTCATGATTTGGGTGGAGTTGTTTCTGCTCTAAGTGCTTCAGGTAGATCTTAGTTTAATCAAGATATTCTGCAACTTAGACACAGAATTGTTCAGGGAAGGACAGCTGGACAAATTTCCCACTCCTCTGCGAGTAGGAGACTCAGGAATATTGTCCTAGAGAGTCCCATATAAAAAATCAAGAAGAACAGAATCTAGAGGCAAATAAAGGTTGAATTCTTGATGGAAATTTTTCAATTCTGAGCCCATCCATTTCTGAAATTAGCCCTACTTCTGTTTTTTCTATTTTGAATTTTCATGAAAATGTTGCAATTAATATCTTGGCAATCTATCTTTGACTTCATGTTTGATGTGAGATAAAAAGAGATAAATATATACTGGTCTCTGGCCTTGGTTCCTGGCACAGTGCTCCTAAAACTGTGTAATCTCCTAAGCGATAACAGCACTAGAAGCATGTGGGGCAAATGGAAATTCCATGGCCAGGATCTTCACCTGATCCTAATCGATTCACCCACTGTGCATGGGCAATGATGTCATAATTAGCCAACTGTGCAGGCACATGCTTGCATACCCATTGGTAATATGCCATTATTGCCTGTGTTGCTAGAAAAAGAGCTCCACCCGGTGCTAAAAGCAGAGCAGAGGCTAGAGGCAAGAGCAGCAGAGCCTGGAGCAGAGAAAGGCTGGACCAGAGGCAGCGCCTGAGTTGGACTTGCTTGCTACTTGCAGACTGAGGGGATTCTAGCATTTGACCTACAATGAGGCCTCCATAAAAATCCCAATAGTGAGGGATTCAGAGAGCTTCTAGGTTGGTGAAAACATACATACTGGGAGGATGATATACTCCAACTCCATGCACCCCAAGTTCCTGTATTCAGGAAGCCTAGACCTCACCCTTTGTATCTCTTCATCTGTATCCTTTATCATATCCTTTAATAAACTGGTAAGGGTAAGTGTTTTCTTGAGTTCTGTGGGCTGTTGTAGCAAATCAATCAAATCCAAAGGGGGAGGAGGTCATGGCAACTTCCAGTCTGTAGCCAAGTCAGACAAAAGTTGGGGTAACCTGGGGACCTACTACTTGTTATTGGCATATGAGGAATAATGGGAGCAGTCTTGTGGAACTGGATCCCACAAGTCTTTAACCTGTGGGATCAAACACTGTGTCCAGGTAGATGGTATTAGAGTTGAATTAAATGTAGGATACACAGGAAGTGTCACAGAGAATTTTCTGTTGGTGGGGGAAGACCCCACAGATATGGTGTCAGAAGTTCTATGAGTGGATAGTAGTGTGAGAGTAAAAAAGACACACAAGAAAGGAAGATAAGGAACCTAAGTTTTTCTAATATATCCTGATTATTTCTTTTATTGTCCTCAAGGTCATTTTAAAAATCTGAATACATGCTTCCAAGCTGTTTTCTACTCAGTTGGTAGTAATTTTTGTTCCCACCACTAGTGGGTAAGAATGCCACTCCCAACTCAAAAAAAAAAAAAATTACAGGATCTAAAACAGAATTTTTACTTTTGACTCCTCAAGTAGTTACTTACAGGACATACTAATAATTAAGTTGAAAGTGATTTGTATATTAATAGGTGGAGGAAATGACAGGAAAATGAAATTATTTGAGGACAGAATGAATATTTTCATGATGGGATATATAAATGATTATGCATGGATGAACTTAGTTTTAAAATACTGGGAAACAAAAAAAAAATATGATCATGTAGCTTAGATATCTAACATATATTAGCCAATTAACCAACAATTTCCCCAAAGACAAATACAATCCTTGCAATGATCAATTTGTAGAATTTACTTGTTTCTTCTAAGCATTTAATTTTATCAGACTGTTTTGCATTTCTTCTCATGATAATGGTATAAGGCATATTCTATTCGTTTGGGCCTTAGGTCTGTTCTGAAAGCTGTTTTAAAAAATGAGAACCATCTAATTAAAACTAAATAAAGAAACAAGTATTTCGGCAAGTAGGTCATTTGGAGAATTGGCTTTTGAAGAACTGGCTATGGGCAAAATGACGTAGCCACAGATCTTGTGGGTCAATTTTTTACTCTTGGATTATGTGAATAGTCTTTGTTTATGAGGGCTTGCTAGGACCTATTATTTATGTCCATAGAATGCTAGCTCCAAAACCAAGAAATGGGCATGAAGTAAAGAAGGGCAAATTTTAATTGGACATAAAGACAAATGTGCTAATTTTAAGGCCGATGAAACTTTGAAGTGGGTTGACTTTCCATATGCTTAGACCCTCATCTGCCTGAAGTTATCTCTGAAGTTCCTTTCCAGGCCCATGAAGATAACATCCCTCCCACACCCAATCCAAAAAGAATGAGAATACCAAGTCAAAGACAGGGTGTTAAAGAAACTATAAAAGGTCCAGGCATTTTTGTGGGAAAAAGTGTTCAGAAGGATGAAATGGAGGAGAATGCAAAAGCCCAGAAAGCACTGGCTGGGCATAGGAAATACAAACTGCAAAGATATTAAGCCTTCCACACTTTGGGAGAGGCAGTATAGAGGCAGAAATATGATGCTTAGACTGGCTTTCTAGAAGCACAGTCTGACAGGGATTCTTGTGCAAGGGACTTACTGAATCGTCTCAGGAGAAAGGGAGTGAGGGAAGCAGCATGGCAAGAGAAAGGTGTGGATTTGGTCTCACCTAGAGCCTAGCTTCAGTCCTTTTAGCTTCACCCTTATTTTAAAGGCAGTCCTAGATATGAATTGCACCAGAGTTGGTCCT
Organism: Manis javanica; assembly: GCF_040802235.1. Lineage (NCBI taxonomy): Eukaryota > Metazoa > Chordata > Mammalia > Pholidota > Manidae > Manis > Manis javanica. Next base: position 68,199,846 of record NC_133160.1, read on the forward strand.
TCCTTAGCAGTCAGCCATTGCATAGGGGCTGCTGCAGGTAAGATGGCTGTCCTTGGCTGAGAGCAATTTTCTACAATAGGACGCAGCTGTGAGCTATTAGTGACTAATAATTATAACAGCTGAACAGGGTGTTCATTGTCCAAGTAAAGAGCATCTGGATGGGCTATTAACAGCATCTACAACAGTATATTTTGTTAAATGTGATGCATTTTTCTCTGGTCCCTCTAATTAGCATTAGAAGTATCTACTAATTATTTTCTGATAGTGGTACTTTAAAAATCCTATCTTACTGCCTCAAACATTTTTCATTGATCTATCTCTAATTTCATCAGAGTGGAAGTGGATATTGTGAAACATAGGCAAACGGCTCCCTGAAGTCTGGTATTTCCTTGAAATGATGTGTTTTATTTCCAGAATTTAAACAAATTTCAGCTTCTCTACATTTATCTCTGCTGCCTTTGAGGAAAAAATATTTGATATATATAAGACAAGATAAAATATTTAATACATTATCAAATATTTTATTAAAAAGAGTTTCAGAAGGCTATGTTTTAGGCTGACTCTAGGCACCTGGTGGTATGTATACATATGATTGTGAACACAAAGTAGGAGTCATTGGCTGTCCTTACTGCTTATGTATTAGGTGTTGGTAACCTGAGGGAGCAAGATTTTCTATGAATATTTTTATGATTATTAAACTACAGGGGCAAAATTGAGTTGCTCTTGGCCTTCTTTGGTTGCCATTAATTAAATCATATTGTTGATGGTACAGCTCCAGAGTTATTTTTCACTAGTCAATGTGTCTAACAAACTAAACACTTTTAGACATTCCTTTCTGTAAATCTCTTATATTTGTCTCATTTGCTCCATCTAAATATATTTAGATTTCTGTTGTTATTTTTCTTAATATAAGCTGTGATCATTTATTTAAACTTCACTGTGACAAATGGAGTGGCCCTACAAAATGATTTTAACCAATCCTGTTTACTTTGTGGAATGGCAAATGAGCTGAGTTAGACCACAAAGTGCTGGACTGGATTTGAAGATCAGCAAGGATGTTAATTCTGACTTGGCTTCAGTTGTGTCTCATTACAGTTTACCACTGAAACAGCAAACAAGTAGTGCAAAGGTTGCATGAAATGAGTATAAAAATAATTGACTGGAAATGGCTTTGCAAAAGCACCCTATTGTGAGTAAAACTACAGTATTTCCAGAAGGTCTCACCCGGCCTTGGTGCATTTCCATATCAAGGTGATTATAATGGGACTGAGGAGTGAGAGTATATCTGGACCAGAGAGGTTTGGTGGGGATTTTTTGCAGCCAGGTTGTGAGACACAGGCGAGCAGGAGGAGACAACTGCTTGTAAGCAATAAACAGATTTCTCTTGCTCTATTTCTCCCTTTGACTGATTCTGGCTTCAATGGTTTATTTGACCCAGGCTGGGAACATATTTTCCCCCTGGAGTTATACCTACATTTTTTAAGGAGACATGCTCATGGTTTAGGAGTTTGCAGCTCCTAATATTGACAATCCTGCCAAGTGTAGTAGCCAAGAAACGAAGGTGTTTCATCCATTATGTTGGGACAAGTGCCACTTCAGCCTCCTGCTCTCATCTTACCAATATGTAAAACAATTCTTTCTATGCTACAGGTATTCAATTTCTTACTGCTTCATTAGGCCTTCCATGGGTCTACCACACAAAGTCAGCTTAACTTTTGGAGATCCCAATGAGCAGGGTCATTGAAAGGACAAAAGACACAAATTAAAATCTATTTTCTGACAAAAATTCACTATATAGAAATATTCTAAATTATATGTTAAAACTGACTCCAAATGACCAGAAGACTAGTCTATCAATTTCATAAAAATTGGCCAAATGCTAAATAATCAGTATGCACCAGTCAATACATATAGATTCAGTAGCTGGTAAGACTAAAACTCCCAAAATATCAGTAAATTATTTAATGTGGCACATAGTAAGCAATTGCTATGTGTATATTGGATAAATTTCTGTTTTTTCTGCACAACTTCAGGAAGAAAGTCTTCAAAACTGTTTTTAAAAATAAAATAATGTATTTGCCCAAACTCAGTAAATTCTGCCTACAAAAAAATAAAGGATCTTTTGTGGATATTATTATCAGGAACTCCCTGCTTCCCACAAGGAGTCCTATAATTTCTATCCCATAGAGCCTAGGGTGAAAATTTTACTTCTCAAATACATCTCTCTATCTCTTTACTCTTGTCTCTGTCTCTTTGTTTCTTTTCCAAGCACTCACATACACAGATCTTCTTAGGAAATCAGATATTGATCTCCACTTAATCCAGATATTTTTGGATGACAATCCTCTTCTATAGAACTTTCATAGTTCATTCAAATTTTATCAAAAACAAATCTGCCTGATTTGTGTGTGTCTGTTTGTATCTGTGCATTTATTCATTCAGTGATTGCTTATTCTAATTATCATTTAGAACCATCAATACTTACTTATGCTGTGCATTTTCTTCTATCAACTAAAATTACTGACTCATGTCTTGAATTTCATTTCATTTTGTATTTTTTTAGGGATAGGAATTATTACATACCCATTTATTATTAGAGGGTTATTTGGATGAATTTAAGATATGGATTCTCCTTGGAGGTGAGGAGCACAAAATTCAACTCAATTATTTTTTTCTTTAAAATTAATTGTACCTGTGTCATATAAATGGACTCTATGAACAAATAATTCATGATTTCATTCCTCAAACTCATTTTGACAGGCGCTAAAATAATGAATTTGATAACCATGACTGCTAAGTATATTGCTTGACAAAAATCTAGCATTATTGCACTAGATTAACTGATTTTACTAACAGCAAAAAATAGAAGAATTTTTAAGATTATGCCAAAGTTTAGAATTTTTAAATTGTGCCAAGTAAAGAAGGTAAGAGTGGAAAATGAATTTTCACTTCTCAAAAAACTGAAATATAAACCTTAGTTATATATGGAAAAATCTATTGTTTGGGCTACTTTATTCTGTAGCCTCGAAAATAGGTCAGTAGCAGAAATAAGAGCTTCCTTACTGCATTAAGTACAGGCTTAGTTAAGCACATGTTTGCATCACAGTCAGGCTTGGTAATTCACCATCATATTCTTCCTGAACATTTTGAGCTTTGATCCTATCAAGATTTTTTATTCCAGTTTCACAATCTCTGCATTAAGGAATTGAGCTTAAATTTCCATTAACAATTTTCTGGCCAATGATATTGAAATACAACACCCTTGTATCTTCACTTTCACTCATCACCATGCAATATGCTCCTATTTTTAGTGTCATAATGGTTTAAGCCATTTGGAGTAGTGTTTTTCTTTAAATAAAGCTATTATTTCAGAGTTTTGCTAGCAAGTAACAGAAAGCCAACCCAATGGCTTAAGTGGAAAAAAAGCAGACTTTTTTGGCTCTGATAACCAAACCATGAAAAAGAACGCAATAACTGAACCCAGTCTCAGTCTCAAATTTCCTCCTTACAGCCCTTTGTCTGTTGCTAGCTGTATGTAGTTGTCAGTCTCTTAGTATCTTTTTCACCAGCAGCCATGTCGCTTTCTTTCAGATTTTCTTGGCAACTTGTGTGGTTCTGGAGATGTTAATGCTACTGGATTCAAAATTATGTGCTTGACAACATAGGGATATTCAGGTTGTACCATTAGCTCATTGTGTCATTAGCCTTTTATGCTCACATTTTTTGTTTTTCCTTTTTTTATTGAGATATAATTCACATATCACAAAATGCACCTTTTAAAGTATACATTTCAGTGTTTCTTAAAATACTCACAAAGTTGTACAACCATTATACTGTATAATTTAAGAACATTAGACTACCTTGAAGAGAACCTTTTACAAATTAACAGTGATTCTCCATTCCTCCACTTTCCTTAGCCCCTGGAAATCACTAAGCTACTTTCTGTCTCTGTGGGTTTGCAGATTTTCCTTGTTTGATGAATTTTTGCTTCTTTTTTTCTCTTTTCAAGTTGTCTTTGGCTTCCAACGGTTTGAATATGGTATGACTAGGTGTGGATCTCTCTGAATCTATACTAGTTAGAGTCTTTTGAGTACATACAAGAAGTGTAGATCAATGTTTTTCATCAGATTTGGGGAGTTTTGGGCCAATATTTCTCCAAATATACTTTCTGTTTCTTTCTGTCTTTCCTTTCCTTTTGGTACTCCAATTATATATACATTGATATTCTTGATGGTATCTCACAGGTTTCTGAAACTTAGTTCATTTTTCTTTTTTAAAAAATATGTTCCTCTGTGCTATGGCCTGAATGCTTGTGTCTCTCCAAAACCTATATATGAAATATTAATATTCAGTGGGATAGTATTAGGAGGTGGGGTCTTTGGGAGTGACCTAGGTCATAATGGTGGAGCCCTCATGAGTGGGATTAGTGCTCTTATGAAAGATACCCCACAGGTTCTTTCCACCCTGTGAGGATACAACAAGAAGTCTGTGACCAGAAAAGGGCCCTCACTTGACCATGCTGGCCCCTTGATCTTGGATTTCTAATCTCCTGAATTGCAAGAAATAAATTTCTATCATTTATAAGTTGCCCTGCATGTCGTATTTCATTACAGCAGCCCAGATGGAGTGAGACACTCAGACTGGATAATTTCAATTGACCTACCTTTAAAATTTCTATCCATTATTGATATTCTCAACTGGGTGAGACATCATTCCCAGATTTTTCTTTAGTTTTTTAGACATGGTTTTCTTTAGTGCATTGAGTATGCTTTAAATAATGAGCTAAAATCTTTGTTTAGTATATCAAATGTCTTGGTTTCCTCAGATGTAATTTCTGTTGACTTGTCATTTATTTTTCTTGTGTATAGGCCATAATATCTTATGTTTTTGTGTGTTTCATCTATTTTCTTTGAAAATTGCACATTTTAGATAATACAATGTGGCAACTTGGGAAATTAGATTATCTTCCACCCACAGGGTTTATCATTGTTGTAGCTGTTTGTTTAGTGACTTTACTGAACTAAGTCTTTAACATTAAAGTTTTCTGACCACTTTTTTTTTGCCCCAATTGTTATTGCCACATCTAGCAACTAAATTGTTAAACAACTGCTGCCAATTATCTTCCTATCCAGGAAAAAGGCTGTTCTCACTGGGTGAGCTCTAATTCATGTCAAATAAAGGCAAGCTTTGGATGGAACTTTTCCAGGAAATTTGATCCATTTTCCAGATGGATCAAATAATGGCAGTTGTCTAGGAATAGGGCTTTTAAAGAGCTTTAGCTCCATTCTGCTCCTTTCAGTGGCTGCTAGTCTTCTAGTTAGCACCATGATTATACGACTGTTGGTTTTTGAACCTATCATGGAATTTGGGATGGGGCTTGGAATAGGGTAGATTAAAATGCCACAAGTCTCAAACCACAAGCATTCTTGTTGTTTTTATTGAGCAGAGAATGTTTGGAGGTTTTCACTCAGTCCTTCCCACTGATGCCAACTACCATCTTCTACTTTATATGTAAGAAAGTTAATTTTTTCCTCTAGGTTGCAATTGAGAGCATCTTAACTACAGATGTCTTTTTGAAGAGATAGCTCCTAATTCATAAGATCCTGGGATAAATTGAGGTTGATATAACCTGAGTTTTCTACTCATGTTCTGTACAATTACCAAGATAGGGAGTATAGTTGGTCCCTTGGCTGTACCGGCTAAGTGTTCAGGTGGAAGTAGAAGCAGAACTGTTTGGCCGCCTCCACCTGGGCCACATGACTAGAATCCGGGAGGAACTTTTCTCACAGTAGGGCAGTTGTTCTGAGCATACAGAATGATAAATGCTCACAGGATCAAGTTCATCATTTCTTAAAAGTAATTATGATGTTCTGGTCAATTATAACATGGCAAAATCAGTAGAGAAGTTGTATGGACTCCTCACTCTGCTTTGGTTTCTTCCTCGTCCCATACTCCTGACTGTTATTATAAGCTTCAAATCCCAAATTCAGTGCATGAACTTTATGAATTATGACTTCTCTGATCATAGCAGCACTCAAGGGCATTGGTATAAGGGCTTCTGGTGTGAGAAGGAGGAATACTAAAGAGCAACATAAATAGCATTCCACCTACCAGGAAATACATACCCTGATTTTCAAGAATAATAAAAATAATGGTAGAAGATATGCTGCCGTGTGTCTAGCATTTTACATGAATTCAAAGCTAAGCAGTCAAGCAGAATTTTTTTGCTTAGAAATTATGATAAAACTATATTCAGGACTCTACTTCAATCATGTTACTATGTTGCTTCTGAATGTTGTCATAATTTCAGGGCTTAGATAATGATATTTACATATTTTTTGTTTATTTGGCTTTTAGAAAAAGCTCTTTTCATCAAATGAAGGGATTTTGATGAAAATAGCTTTGAGAATTTTCTATGTTAGGTTCTTATACATAACCATAAGCTAACCTTCTGCATTTTAGTGAAAGAGTTACCTCAGTTCACTTTCTTTAACTCAAAATGTTTTACACAATTCATATAATAGTACTATTAATTAAAATAGTGCCATATCCTTGAAATAAATTATGATTATGGTAATATTCTGAATGTAGTAGAATGGAGGTACCTTGTGTTCTTTGTTGACTGATCCTATTCAGGCAAAGGGCATAAATGTCTGTATTTCTAATAAGAGTAGTACAGGAATCATTCTATAGCCTCTTCTCTTGTGTAGAAATAAATATTTCATGACTTTCAGACTGTCAGAAATTCAATTTTGTTCTATGTCCTGTCTTTTGGAACCATTGCCAAGACAATTTCAGGAGCTTCAGATAACAAGGGATTGATAATGAAAGCGAGGTATGAGTTGCATCTATTTGCTGTATGTTTAACCCTCCTTCCAGCTAGACAATATCAACAGAGAGACAAGAGACTGTTTTTTTTTAAAATGAATCCTTGATAGTCATTTGGCTGAACAAAATTTTAGATTCATAGACTCTCAGACATACACATGGTCTTATTTGTCATCTATTCCACTGTTTATTTGATACATGAATCTAAGTCATTCTCAAATTTTATCCTCATCTTCAGAATGCATTCAATGACTGGAAACCCTATTTCCTTACAACACAATGCATTTCAATTCCTAAAACCTATTAGAAATATGTTCATTATAAAATCTGTAATCTGACTTACTAAAATTTCAAGCATTGAACTTAGTTTTGCACTAACTGGGGGGAAAAACTGAAAATTTTACATACCAGACTACTGAGAAACTACATACTAGGTTTCAAAGAAAGAGTTTCAGTTTAGATTCTTTCACTGAATTAATGAATTATGTTTAGAAGAGTGATATAAATACTGCTATTGTAGTTCATTAAGATATTTGATAGTTTCTTCTTATTATGGTGAAAAAATATAGGCAGGATGGTAAAATTAATCCATAGCAGCTGATTGAAGAAATATTCGCAAAGAATATTTATTAATGGATTTTTGTTAACTTGGAGTTACATGGCAAAAAATTCTTTCCTTGCCCCATTCAACAATTTTGTCAATAATTTGCTTTATAAAGAAGAAAGGGCATATTCATCAACATGTGGATGGCAAGATAAAGAGAATGGGAGCTTTTTATATATAATGTCCTTCAGAATCCAAATGATTGTGCCACATTAGATGTAAAGGCTAAATCTAATCATACAACGTTTTAATAGGGACAAATTTAAAACTTTTTAAAGTAAACAGTAGAGGTCTATAGCTCAGAAGAAAATCTGGGAGTTTTAGTTGACTGAAAACATATGAATATTTATTGCAGGGATTACCAAAATAAGCTCACTGTCTGTTTTTGTAAATAAAGCTTTATAGGAACACAGCCATACTCGTTAATTTACATATTATCTATGGATGCATTCATGCTACAAGTGAGTATTGTAACAGAACATTATGGATTTCAAAGCCTAAAATATCTACTATTTTTACATAAAAATTGTATTGCCCCTAATCTAGTGCAAACAGTTTTTGTTAATACATATGCAATGTCAACATGTAAGAGATAATAGCCCCCAACATTTTCTGTACTATTTCATAGCTTTGTTATTAAAAATTTCAGTTCTAGGTTCCACATTTTTCTGGGGACATTAGGAAGAGATGTTTAGTAAAGGGGCTGCAGAGAAGTAATGTTGAATGAAGGGCAGTTAAATAAACTTGAAATAATTAGCCCAGAGAACATTCAAGGAAAATAAGATAGTTCTACTGTGGTTTCACATATATGAAAGATAATTATGTGGAAGAGTTATTTGGCATATTCTGTAGCTTATGAGAGCAGTCCTTGGAAAAAATGGTTTAATGAAATATATAGTCAGGGATTAGCATATTATAACAAAAAATCTATTCCTTAAAATTTCTGAAAATAAAGCAGATTTCCTTGGGAGGGAGGTTTTCCCATCTATGGAAAGAATCAAGACAATTAGCCATGTCTACTTTTTTGTAGACATGTCTGAAGAACAAGGAGAAATATACTTTAGCTGAACTTTTAAGTCCCTATGAATGTTGAGAAGGTATTATTTTGTGTCTGTTGCTGACAGCCACTCATTTAACACCAGATTTCATTTGGCCCTGACTGGTTTGGTTTGATTCCTTCTGTTGTAACCCCTGGGCCTCTCTGGTTTTGTGGCATTCTGCACAAGTTCTAATTACTGAGTCCTAACCTCTATCTACATGACTTTGCTTTTAGATGCAATAGCATTTTATTTTATCTGAATGATTGTAATTCTGGCCTCAGACTAGGTAATAGCTTCCTGGCCCAAATCCAAGCTTTGTGATCATGCTCATGCCTACCATAAATATTCATTGTTCACCTATAGCAGCCAGGCATTATTGTAGAACCCATGGATATAGAAGCTTTTGTTCATAACTGATCCTAATCTTAGTAACATTTTGGATGAGTCTTATTTCCTATCTGCTTGTTTTACAAGAAGGATAATATTTACAGTAGGCTACCATTTTGTGCTGCTTAAGAACATTAGTTCATTTAACAAACAAGTGGAACTTGCTTAGTTGCCTGGTACTGTTTTAAGCACATTACAGATATTAAATTATTTAATCCTGATGACGTATAAACAAAATAGGGTTTATTATTATTCCCATCTTACTGATGAGAAAACTGAGACCACAGAAATTATATAATTTGACCAACTTCACAAAAAAATGCAGGTTGGGATTCAAATATAAGCAGTCTAGATCCAGAGTTGCTGCTTATGATCATAGGAGGCTAGGTTGAGTAGAGGTTCTATTTGCTATTTCCCTTTTCTTCCCTCCTTTTTCTGATCTTTATATTACCCAAAAAGCCTCTTTCAAGGGAAGCCAGCCTAGGAGAGTGCTGAACCTGGAAAATAGATTCATCTTCTGAAGTCCAGTACGTATTTGTTAATAAGTGCCTGATGGATTGTAGCATGACCAGAAACTGTAAACTGAGAACTCTGCTTAACTCAAATCTATGAACTTGGTTAGAGAAATGGAGGAGCAGGAGCAAGAAAAGTAGGGTAAGAGAGAATGCTTAATTGCAAATGCAATCTTATTAAAAAAACAACTATTTAAGCCCATAAAAAATATTCAAGTATCATGGTCATTTTTAGAAAATATGTTGCATTTGTATGAAATTAAAACCATCAAATTGCGAGGCAATGTGGGTTGTTTATTTTTCATGCTTGTGTTATGCCCAATTGCTGGGCATCACCTATAATACTGCTTTGTGATTTATGCACTTAGCTGGGAGCCCAGCAGAGTTAATCAATGGGTAAATATTTTTAATAAGGCAGTTTGTATACTGAAACATCACTCTAAAGTGTGTGCTTGCCCAAAAGTCTAGGTATTGCCCAAACCCTTGGTCCAGTTTTATATATATAGGCTTCTGTATGGTGTATTGTCACATGGTTTCCTAATGTACTAACCAGTTTTCTATGAATATCATCAGTATATGGACTATGTAGATATTTCAGAAAAGTCAACCTCATTCAATCTTAGTTACATCTCTCTTATGTTTTATATGGTGGAAGGAAACTAGGGTGCACATTGTCCCAGTAGAAATACATTAGAAGCCTTCCTCTCCCTCCTTCCCTTCTCTCCCTTTTTCCCTCCTTCCCTTAGCATGTATTGGCAGTCCAACATGTACCAGGCATGGTGCTAGGTTCTGGGGCACAAAAATGAGGAAAAGATCATTTGGTCCTTTATGAGCTTATACTCCAGAGAGGAGTCTCTAAAAATAGGTAATAGGTACTGTAATGAAGGTATGCACTGACTACTGCTATGTTGTGAAACTTAGAAGAGGGGGTATCATTTATTATATATTCAAAAAAGAGTTAATGTGTCTACTAAGGATTAGACATTTTGCTAGATGTTGATAGGAGATTGTAGACAACTCTTTGATGAATTTTGCTGTGGGAAGGAACAAAGATATGACATCTTAGTGGGACCTAAGAAGGGTTAAGTTGGGTGGTCATAAGGCAAGTTTGTGGGAAGATGGAAAAGATACAAATGAAGGGAAAAATTAATGATGCAAAATAAAAAGGAGGTAGTTGAGGGTTCAAAGACCTTGAAAAGGCAAGAGGAAGAAAAAGCTAGATCCCAGGTAGAGGTGCTGATTGAGATAGGAACAGGAATTGTGCTTTGAATGCAGCAGGGCAGAAGATAGATTCTGCACCCCAGGTGGAGGTGGAAGGACCTGCAGGGAGAAGCTGAAGCAATTGTCCGCTGTCTGCTGTGACATATGCATAAAATGTAGATAGTAAGATCATCATCTGCTAGTAAGGGCAGGAGAGATGTTGGTATTTTAAGGTTCACAGAGAAGATTAAAAAAATAGTTGTTTTAGAGAGCAAGAATATGAGTTTACTAGGTAGGTAGGCTGTCTCAAAGTTTTAAGGGCTCACTTGAGATTTTGCTCTTAAATTTGAAGACAGTCAAAATGTGAAATTTTCTCTAGCTATGTCCTGTTACTTAATATGTACAGTTATAGAGTAATCAAATGGTTGGATTTAACTGCTGTCAGGTTTTCCAAAGTAAGTCCATTCAAGAAAGGAGTAAGCAAGAAGGCTTCCATTGAAGTAGCTGTAGTGATGGGTCATGAAATAAGAGCTAAATGAGAACAAAAGGGAAACATCAGTGAACAATTTTAAAAAGCACCACTTGGAGGGTGGAGCCAAGATGGCGGTGTGAGTAAAGCAGCGGAAATCTCCTCCCAAAAACATATATATTTTGAAAATACAACAAATACAACTATTCCGAAAAGAGAGACCAGAAGATACAGGACAACAGCCAGACTACATCCACACCTGCAAGAACCCAGCACCTCCGAAGGGGGTAAGATACAAGCCACAGCCTGGCGGGACACGAGCGCCCCTCACACCATCTCCCGGAGGGAGGAGAGGAGTCAGAGCAAGGAGGGAGAGGGAGCCCAGGACTGCTAAATACCCAGCCCCAGCCATCCGCACCTGAACACAGACACACAGTGTGTGGAGTGCTGGATACTAGAGGAATGGGACAGTAAAACCTGTGAGTGGATCCCTACAGCCGGTGCCCCTGGAACAAAGAAAAGTGAGTGCTTTTTGAAAGTCTTAAAGGAACAGGGACCCCACAGTTGGAGAGAGGCGTCCCAGGACACTCAGCCCAGCAGCTGGGAACTCCGGGGAACTCCAGGTGCCCAAACCCCTTGGGAGGCAGCACAGCTCCGAGGCCCCTCATGGAGATAAACAACCTCCCACCCATTCCCTCTCTGGTGGGACTCTGCCATAAAGGCAGTGGCCACGCCCACAGCAACTGAATGCGTGGAGCTTCCTTCACAGCAGCCAGGGAAGAATCAGACACCCTGTCTGCATGCAGCTGCCCAGCACAGTCTGCTAGGGGCTGCTGTTCTCCAGGAGGGGAAGGCTACAAACTAACAAGAAGGACGTTCTCCCAGCCAACACACACATCAGCTCCCCGCAACTACCTCTATCGCCATGCAAAGGCAGAAGAATTTGATACAGACCAGATTAACCCAGACAGTCTCCCCTGAAAAGGAATCTGGGGAGATAGACCTAACTAATCTTCCCAAAAAGTAATTTAAAAGTAAGGTCATAACCATGCTGATGGACTTGCAGAGAAATATGCAAGAGCTACAGAGGAAGAATACAGAAATAAAACAATCTCTGGAAGGATTTAAAAGCAGAATGAATGAGATGCAAGAGGCCACTGATGGATTAGAAACCAGAGAACAGGAACATGTAGAAGCTGATGCAGAGAGAGAAAAAAGGATCTCCAGGACTGGAACAATGTTAAGAGAACTGTGTGACCAATCCAAAAGGAACAACATCTACATTATAGGGGTACCAGAAGAATAAGAGAGAGAAAAAGGGATAGAAAGTGTCTTTGAAGAAATAATGGCTGAAAACTTCCACAAACTGGGGGAGGAAATAGTCATTCAGACCACAGAAATACACAGAACCCCCAACAGAAAGGACCCAAAGAGGACAACACCAAGACACATAATAATTAAAATGGCAAAGCTCAAGGACAAGGACAGAATTTTAAAGGAAGCTGGAGAGAAGAAGAAAAAGGTCACCTACAAAGGAAAACCCATCAGGCTATTATCAGACTTCTCAACAGAAACCTTACAGGTCAGAAGAGAATGGCATGATATATTTAATGCAATGAAACAGAAGGGCCTTGAACCAAGAATACTATATCCAGCACGATTTTCATTTAAATATGAAGGAGGAATTAAAAAATTCCCAGACAAGCAAAAGTTGAGGGAATTGGCCTCCCACAAACCATTTCTACAGAATATGTTAGAGAGACTGCTCTAGATGGGAGCACTCCTAAGGCTAAATAGATATCACCAGAGAAAATAAAATCACAGCAAAGACAGCAGACCAACCAAATACTAACTAAAGGCAAAAAATAAAATCAACTACTCACAAAAGCAGTCAAAGAAAATACAAAAGAGCAGAGAATAAAACACACAACATATAAAGAATGGAGGAGGAGGAATAAGAAGGGAGAGAAATGAAGAATAATCAGACAGTGTTTATAATAGCTCAATAAGCAAGTTAAGTTAGACAGGAAGATATTAAAGAAGCTAACTTTGAACCTTTGGTAACCACAAATCTAAAGCCTGAAATGGTAATAAGTACCTATCTTTCAATAATCACCCTAAATGTAAATGGACTGAATGCACCAATCAAAAGACACAGAGTAATGGAATGGACAAAAAAGCAAGACCCATCCATATGTTGCATAAAAGAGACTCACCTCAAACTCAAAGACATGCACAGACTAAAAGTCAAGGGATGGAAAAAGATATTTCATGCAAACAACAAGGAGAAAAAAGCAGGTATTGCAGTACTAGTATCAGACAAAATAGACTTCAAAACAGAGAAAGTAACAAGAGATAAAGAAGAACATTACATAATGATAAAGGGCTCAGTCCAACAAAAGGATATAACCATTATAAATATATATGCACCCAATACAGGAGCACCAGCATATGTGAAACAAACACAAACAGAATTAAAGGAGGAAATAGAATGCAATGCATTCATTTTAGGAGACGTCAACACACCACTCACTCCAAAGGATAGATCCACCAGACAGAAAATAAGTAAGGACACAGAGGCACTGAACAACACACTAGAACAGATGGCCCTAATAGACATCTATAGAACTCTACATCGAAAAGCAGCAGCATACACATTCTACTCAAGTGCACATGGAACATTCTCCAGAATAGACCACATACTGGGCCACAAAAAGAGCTTCACTAAATTCCAAAAGATTGAAATTCTACCAACCAACTTTTCAGACCACAAAGGCATAAAACTAGAAATAAATTGTACAAAGAAAGCAAAAAGGCTCACAAACACATGGAGACTTAACAACATGCTCCTAAATAATCAATGGATCAATAACCAAATTAAAATGGAGATCCAGCAATATATGGAAACAAATGACAACAACAACAACACAAAGCCCCATATTCTGTGGGACGCAGCAAAAGCAGTCTTAAGAGGAAAGTATATAGCAATCCAGGCATATTTAAAGAAGGAAGAACAATCCCAAATAAATAGTCTAATCTCACAATTATTAACATTGGAAAAAGAAGAACAAATGAGGCCTAAGGTCAGCAGACGGAGGGACACAATAAAGGTCAGAGAAAAAGTAAATAAAATTGAGAAGAATAAAACAATAGAAAAAAATCAATGAAACCAAGAGCTGGTTCTTCAAGAAAATAAACAAAATAGATAAGCCTCTAGCCAGACTTATTAAGAGAAAAAGAGCGTCAACACATATCAGCAGAATCAGACATGAGAAAGGAAAAATCATGATGGAGCACACAGAAATATAAAGAATTATTGGAGAATACTATGAAAACCTATATGCTAACAAGCTGGAAAACCCCAGAGAAATGGAGAACTTCCTAGAAAAATACAATCTTCCAAGACTGACCAAGGAAGAAACACAAAATCTAAACAAACCAATTACCAGCAAAGAAATTGAATCAGTAATCAAAAAACTACCCAAGAACAAAACACCTGGACCAGAGGGATTTACCCCAGAATTTTATCAGACATACAGAGAATGTATAATACCCATTCTTCTTAAGGTTTTCCAAAAAATAGAAGAGGAGGGAATACTCCTAAACTCATTCTATGAAGCCAACATCACCCTAGTATCAAAACCAGGCAAAGACCCCATCAAAAAAGAAAATTACAGACCAATATCCCTGATGAACTTAGATGCAAAAATACTCAACAAAATATTAGCAAACTGAATTCAAAAATACATCAAAAGGATCATACACCATGACCAAGTGGGATTCATCCCAGGGATGCAAGGATGGTACAACTTTCGAAAATGCATCAACATCATCCACCACATCAACAAAAAGTAGGACAAAAATCACATGATCATCTCCATAGATGCTGAAAAAGTATTCAACAAAATTCAACATCCATTCCTGATAAAAACTCTCACCAAAATGGGCATAGAGGGCAAGTACCTCAACATAATAAAGGCCATATATGATAAACCCACAGCCAACATCATACTGAACAGCGAGAAGCTGAGAGCTTTTCCTCTGAGATCGAGAACAAGACAGGGATGCCCACTCTCCCCACTGTTATTCAACATAGTACTGGAGGTCCTAGCTACATTAAAAACCCTAAAGACTCCACTCCAAAACTACTAGAACTAATATCAGAATTCAGGAAATTTGCAGGATACAAAATTAACACACAGAAAACTGTGGCTTTCCTATACACTAACAATGAACTAATAGAAAGAGAAATCAGGAAAACAACTCCATTCACTATTGCATCATAAGGAATAAAATACCTAGGAATAAACCTAACCAAGGAAGTTAAAGACCTATACCCTGAAAACACTAAGAAACTCTTAAGAGAAATTAAAGAGGACACTAACAAATGGAAACTCATCCCATGCTCCTGGCTAGGAAGAATTAATATCGTCATAACGGCCATCCTGCCCAAAGCAATATACAGGTTCATTGCAATCCCTATCAAATTACCAACAGCATTCTTCAATGAACTGGAACAAATAGTTCTAAAATTCATATGGAACCACCAAAGGTCCTGAATAGCCAAAGCAATCCTGAGAAGGAAGAATAAAGGAGTGGGGATCTCACTCCCCAACTTCAAGCTCTACTACAAAGCCACAGTAATCAAGACAATTTGGTACTGGCACAAGAACAGACCCAAAGAGCTGTGGAACAGAATAGAAACTCCAAACATTAACCCAAACATATGGTCAATTAATATTCGATAAAGGAGCCATGGACATACAGTGGGGAAATGACAGTCTCTTCAACAGATGGTGTTGGCAAAACTGGACAGCTGCATGTAAGAGAATGAAACTGGATCACTGTCTAACCCCATACACAAAAGTAAATTCGAAATGGATCAAAGACCTGAATGTAAGTCATGAAACCATAAAACTCTTAGAAAAAACATAGGCAAAAATCTCTTGGACATAAACATGAGTGACCTCTTCATGAACATATCTTCCCAGGCAAGGGAAACAAAAGCAAAAATGAAGTGGGTCTATATCAAGCTGAAAAGCTTCTGTTCAGCAAAGGACACCATCAATAGAACAAAAAGGTATCCCACAGTATTGGAGAATATATTCATAAATGACAGATCTGATAAAGGGCTGACATCCAAAATATACAAAGAGCTCACACAGCTCAACAAACAAAAAGCAAATAATCCAATTAAAAAATGGGCAGAAGAGCTGAACAGACAGTTCTCTAAAGAAGAAATTCAGATGGCCAACAGACACATGAAAAGATGTTCCACATCGCCAATCATCAGAGGAATGCAAATTAAAACCACAATGAGATACCACCTCACACCAGTAAGGATCGCCACCATCCAAAAGACAAACAATAACAAATGTTGGCGAGGTTGTGGAGAATGGGGAACCCTCCTACACTGCTGGTGAGAATGTAAATTAGTTCAGCCATTGTGGAAAGCAGTATGGAGGTTCCTCAAAAAGCTCAAAATAGAAATACCATCTGACCCAGGAATTCCACTTCTAGGAATTTATCCTAAGAATGTAGCAGCCCAGTTTGAAAAAGACAGATGCACCCCTATGTTTATCGCAGTGCTATTTACAATAGCCAAGAAATGGAAGCAACCTAAGTATTCATCAGTAGATGAATGGATAAAGAAGATGTGGTACATATACACAATGAAATATTATTCAGCCATAAGAAGAAAACAAATCCTACAATTTGCAACAACATGGATTGAGCTAGAGGGTATTATGCTCAGTGAAATAAGCCAGGCAGAGAAAGACAAGTACCAAATGATTTCACTCATATGTGGAGTCTAAGAATAAAGAAAAACTGAAGGAACAAAATAGCAGCACAATCACAGAACCCAAGAATGGACTAACAGTTACCAAAGGGAAAGGGACTGGGGAGGATGGGTAGGAAGGGAGGGATAAGGGCGGGGAAAAAGAAAGGGGGCTTTACAATTAGCATTTTAAATGTGTTGGCGGGGCACAAGGAGGGCTGTACAACACAGAGTAGATGAGTAGGGATTCTGCAGCATCTCACTACGCTGATGGACAGTGACTGTAATGGCGTTTGTGGGGGGATTTGGTGATTGGGGAGCCTAGTAAACATAATGTTCTTCATGTAATTGTAGAGTAATGATACCAAAATAAAATAAAATAAAATAATTTTTAAAGAAGCAACACTTGTCAATTTTGTCCATTTTGGGTTTCAAAATCTTTCTTGTAGTAGGTGGACAGGGTATGACTTATTAAGGCATATGTTGTACAACATCTGAAGGTGCTCTTTTACTCAGAATTTTTTAAAAATAGAAAATGAGAATGGCTACTAGACACTTTCTAATGTGACCTATATTTAGTATATGTCATATACCATGAACTATGAATGAAGGATGTGTTTGGACAAACCTCTAATTTCTTCTGAGTCTACACTGTTGATAAACTTCAATTAGTGAAATGAAGGGAAGAGGAATGGGAAAAAGAGTCTACTGTGCATTCCAATTTGTTG
The DNA here is from genome assembly GCF_040802235.1 of Manis javanica. NCBI lineage: Eukaryota > Metazoa > Chordata > Mammalia > Pholidota > Manidae > Manis > Manis javanica. Next base: position 68,217,393 of record NC_133160.1, read on the forward strand.
TCACATATTGGACTACAATGGTGGCTTCTTTCTTTAAAGACATTATTAACAATTACAGAATGTTCTTACTCTGTTCAATAACCTAGAAATGGCTGTGAGATGCTGTGGCTCTCTGTGTCTGTAGTTTTTAATCTGTGAATGAATCTGTGCATTCTTTGGTCCCAGGGTTTGTTCTGAAGAATCCCATCTTCTCTTCTTTTGGGTACATGAAGGAAATACATAAAGAATCTTCTTCAGTAGCACTATGCAACTTCTTCCAGACAAATTACTCTAGAACAGGCATTGGCAAGCTGTAACTCATAGGCTAAATTTAGCTTGCCACTTGCTGCCCTGAATAACATTTGACTGGAACATAACCATACTCATTTACTTATATGTATTGTCTATGGCAGAGATGAATAATCACAACAGAAATCATTTGAGTTGCAAAGCCTACATTTCCTATCCGGTTCTTTATGGAAGGCTATGTTAACCTTTGGTTTAAAAGAGCATTATCCACATGCTTCAAGTCTAATAACGGAAGTTTCATCAGGTTGTAAGCAGAGGTGACTGTAGTGCAGAGAGAGGAAGGCAGGCCCCCTTTTCTAGCTTACCCTACATGCCCTATCACCTTCGATGCTGTAACCAATCCTCTTACACTTGCCAAGGGTTGCTCATGTCGATGCTGCCCACTTTCTGGCCGTCCCGAGTGTTCTTATTGCCTTTCATAAAGATAAAACCTTAAAAATTAAACCTAAGTAGAATGTGGCAGTTTTTCAATATATTTGGAAGATGATGCAGATTTTGCTATTTTTAATTTTTTAATCATTGTGTTTCCCTTTTTTGAGGGGGCAAGGGAACATGAAGAAACTTGCTTCTGCTTATCTCTGTCAATTAAGGGACAGTTTAGATTAAACAGACAAGAATTTTTGCTCTTCACTGAGATGCAAAGTTCCCACCCCTTTTCCCGCTGGATTATTCATGCATCATGTGAATGGAGTTTCTGGGAGTCTGATGCTTATTCTCACAGTAGGTATAATTCTGAGTGAAAGCACTAACTGAAAAATCAGAAGACTTTTGTCCTTACCTTCGTTCATTTGAATCCTGAGGAAACAGGTTGTTGCTGTGGAAACACCCACTGCTAATAGCTTTGATTTATGATGCACTTCTTTGCCAGCCCTTTTTGAAATTGCAGAATGGAAAGAAAATGCTTTAAACAATGTCACATCCAGAGGTGGAAGCTTTAAATGCAGGCTTTAATCATTCTTCCAGGTTGGTTACCAACTCAGGCTTCGGAACAACACTGGGGCTTTTCAGACACATTAGGGATTCTGGACAGGTTTCACCCAGACACTCTCATGTTCTTTGCCATTCTAATAGTGGCATAGTGTCCCTCGGCAGAATCTTCTCACATTACATGTAGGGGAAGTGATTTGTTTCTAGGCTACAGCTTCCCAAAAGCTGTAATCACGTGAGTTAACTGAAATTAATTTTCCAATGTATTTTGTTCTGCCATCTATGGAGAAGGAAAGCAGATCCTGCTTATTGTTTGAATTTTCATCCCCTTGAATTTTCATCATGTTGGTAAAGATGAAGAAAACGGGAGTTTTGTTTTGTTTCATTTTTAATTTAGCTTTGGGAGAGAAAAAGAGAGCTAAATCACAAGTCTCACTGGGTTTTAGGACTGAGGATTTAGTCAGCACACTCTTAGGCTTTGCTATACATGTCTGCTCAGAGCTAGGATGTAAACTGGGGAAGTTGTTTGAAAACATGGACTACCATTGAGGTTTCCCTTCTCCTTAGGGAAAAATCAACACATTATATGTCGAAAAACTTATTTTCTTGCTTGTTTTCCTCACTCCTCTCTCTAAGATGAAAAAACATTTATTCTAATCAAAAATTTTTATTTATTGAAATTAATCATAGACTTGGAAATAAGAATGTAGATTGTGGGGAGACTTCTATGACATATTAGCAATTCACCTTAAATTGGGAGCCAAAATCCAAATGAGAAAAGAAGGGAAGAACTATTGTGTAAAATTTGTTTTATCCACTGAAAAATGTCAAAAAATGAGATCCAGATTCTGGTTTCCCTCAGTACATCACCATCTAAGTGGGGTTTTGTTTGTTTTAATGATCTGAGAATATAATCCCAGAAAAGAGTAATGTGATTGTAGCTCCCGGGTAGGAAGGGTGTTCCTGGCCCAGGACAAATCCCCTATGAAACCCGGTGAAACTGAGAAAGTCAAGGGAAAGGGTAGATTGGGAGAAACTATTTTTTTATTGCTCATGGCTTGCTTGAATCTACTAGCTCTTGACCAGCTCTCCCAGCTGCCACTCAGGTCTGCCCCGTCCCCGCGTGCTACTTCCCACCTGCCCCTTCCGGAAGGAATGCCATTGGAGGGTCCTTGGTGACTGGCAGACACGAGACCAATTATGTACCAGGAACAGAGGGGAGGAGAGAATGGCCATTACTCTCCACCCCTTGCCCTGGAGGTTGTGGGAGGCTACCCCAAAAACGCCTGTTGATATGTAAATGGACTAAGGCCAAGAGGGAGATTCTGGAAATTCTTCAGTTTACCCAGTGGTGATTCTAAGATTATCATTAATATTATGGTTATAAATGAAGAATAATTTGTATATAGTCTCCATATATTTACCAGTTATTAATTAATATATCCAGTTATCCAGTCACTCAACAATCAATAACTTTACGCCAGGTATGGAGATACATAAAGGGATAGAATTTGAACAAGATGTCCCACCCAGCCCTTATCCTTAATAAGTTTAAGGTTTTCTAAGATGCTGGTGAGTTCATCAGAAGTCCAAATTACAGTCAAAACATTTCAGTTCTTAAAACACTCATATCTTTCTAGTCAGTCAGGCTATAATCAATAATACAATCATTCTAGCTATTAGGCAATACCCTCTTTGAAATCAGTTTAAGTTTTTACAAGTTGTTATAACAGATTTAGATGTAGAGAAAAGTGGAATAATTCACATGGTACAGCACTTGAATTTTTATTGTGTCGGGGCATTACCTGAAGATTAAGTTCCAAATATAAACAGATAATATGAATATGTAAAGAAGAATTACTGCAGGAGAAATGTCAGTGGATTTATGGTGATTAGGAGTTCATGTGGTTTTTCTATTACCCTAAGAACTCATCTCCAGAACTTCTGGCTGCTGTGAGGCTGCTAGAAACACAGGTTTGAGTCTGAGTCCTGACTCTATATTTACCATCTAGGGGACTTTGGTTGTACAATATCACATTAATAAACTTTGGCTGTAGGAGAATATTAGTGTGTGAACTTTATTAAATGACATAAAAGCTTTTTTAAACAAATGAAAAATTATAATGTATCATCAGAAATAAACATTCTATGCTGTATAGATATCATCCTGTTTAAACTACTTCAGAGTATAATGCAACACAGAAATCTACCTGAGACAACAGACTAGCTACTTTAGACATTAGCTGAAATCCACTTAAATTATTGCTCATCATTCCTTAAAAAGAGAATAATGAGGCCCAAATAGCATAGGACATGGGACAAAAAGCATTTTGAGAGATGATAAAATAAGAAAAAGGTAAAAAATCAAAATCTCTTTCCTCTACTTCTATAAAATTGTGTCTCTTGATGTCGACAAATTGTGATAGCATGCAATTTTGGTGAAATTGCCAGTTATTGTTTATTTAATCATTTCTGAAAAACAGGGTGTTATTTAGGGGCTATCATTTCATAAATGAGCATTGTCATTTCTACACTTTAGCATTTGGCACAATGCATCACAATTAATGACTTGGCTAAAGAATGTAATGTATCTGGAAGCTTGAATTTGAGATCTCCCAGATTATTTTAGCAAAGCCAAACAGATTTTTTTCTAATATTTGTATCCTCTGGATCTCACACTTATTTGTTAAGGATCTGTTGAATGCTACAACAAAAAATGGCACTGTGCTGCACCAGTACTGCTCATCTCCTTGCCTGCCACACATGTATCTCTTAGATTAGGGTATCTCACATCTTTCTAAAAATGTAACGTTCCTTAGTTCCCTGAAAATCAGGGCACTTTACCAGAGAGAGATGTAGAACATCTTTCCCATGAAAATGATCAATCGGCTCTGAATCAGGAAAACATTTTCCCTCCATTTAATTAGTAATTGCTCTGGATTTTTCTTCATTGATCTTTACATGGAAAATGTTCTCACTGAGCTTATGCCAAGTCTGAGGTGTAAGATGCTTTTATTGCTGTGACTGGTAATATGAGCAGAGAACAGCTCCTTTGAATTCTGAAGAAATTGGTATGCAAGCTCCCATAAACACAGATGATGCTCCGAATAAATTGGAAATGTGTTTATAGTCTTATATCAGGTAATGATTGTAGCACTTGATGAAGTCAGGTGGCAGTGAGTCACACATTTCTCTCTTTGTTAAAGATGTCCTTCCTATCCAAAGGCTGCGAGGCCATGTGACATTTATAAAGCATATACTACGTGGCAAGAACACTGGGCGAGGAACTGACAGTACACACACGAAGGACAATACGATCCCTCTTCTCAAGAAGCTCACATAAAGCTGGAGAGGTAAAACAAATAATTTTGATAGAGATTTTTTTGTCTTGACAGAACAGCTATTTCCACCTGGCAAGGGTTTGAGAACTTTCCACCGAGGTACTGAGGAAATTAGAGAAAGGAAATGGAAAGAAATTCAGGCTCAGGGAATCACATGAGCAAAACCACTATTGAAAATTTCTACCTGATAGAGAGGAGAAGTTCTGCAAGAATCATCTGACATGAATATCGATGAAGTCAAACACAATCACATAGTTGCTAGAGGTGCACGGGAGAGCCCACGTTTACCCTCCCACGGTATATACTGGCTTCCTCTTCCTGCTTCTGCTGCTAAGTTCCCCCTGAAAGCTGGGGAGCCTTCCATGTGTGCCAAACGTTCCCCCCCAGGTACCCTTCCCCCCATTTCTGTACTGCAGTTTGGGGGATGGTTGTGCGTTTAAGTTGTCTGGCCTGCTTGCTGTGGTTTTCCCTGCTGTCTTTGCTGGAGATGGTGCCAACTCCAAGCTCTGCTTCTTATTCATTTTCTTCATCTCTATAGGCTTGTAACAGAAAGTCTTTAGTTCTAGGCCTTGAGAAAAGAGAATGTAAGAGCAGCAAATAATACACAAAATGAAACTATTCATAATTGTTTTTAAAAAATGGGAAAGCTAGCAGCTGCTCAATTCCAATTATTTCTGTTATCTGCAGAATTTCGCTGAAAGCAAGAATAATCACTGTACTCAGCAGCTTGAGAAATGCAGTTTTACATAACACATAGACTCCCTAAAACTGCAAAATAACAGGGAAAAATGCAGATGGGGAAAGCTGGGTCTGTTTGCCTCAAAATAGTAATATGTCCAGAGGGCTTTCAGTATTCACAGATATTTGTTCATCCTTCATTGTCTTAGTGAAGATTTTATTAGCCCTACATCCTAGGTAAAGAAACAAGCACTCAGCATGTTCAAGTTCACATAGCAATTCAGTGGCTAAAATCAAGAAAAGAATCCTGATTTTCCAGTTCCCAGGCCCGTGATTTATTCCCCTGGGTCATAGCTCTTGTTTTTCTCACACTGTGACCTACCAGATGGCAGCTACAGCTGAAGCCAACGTCTGAATATTCTTGTGTTATGGCTCTTTACTTACATAAATGTAATGCAATTTTGCTGTTTCCTCTATTAATATGGATGCTGTTTCTGTTGGGAACATCTCTCCCTATCCATATTAAAGGAAGACTTTTCTAAGATTTAATGTCTTGTAATCCTGGACTTTCAGATGATGGAATAACCCTTTATATTTGTGTTTTTCAATTTTCTGTAATATATATGTAACATTGCTGTCCTTTTATGGGCTAGCGGCTGTGAATCTGTGTCAGAGTTTATTGGTTGTTGGTTTTGTTTGTTTGTTTTAGCAAATGTAAGGAGATTCCTATTTTGCTTTTTCAAATACTATGCCTAGTTCCAGGTATTTGACTGTGTCTCTTGTTTCCAGGCTTCACTCTTTCATCCACCCACTAACCTTTCTTCCATCCATCCCTACCTCCACCCATCCCTTCTTTTAGACACATCATCACTATGTAGTGCTGAGTGCATGCAAGGAACTGTTATGGATGCTATGAAGAAGACAAAGATTCAAGCAGCAAATGCTTTTGCCCATTAAGCTTACAGGCTGATAGGTTAATCAGGACATTCATTCATTAAATCATTCACTCATTCCACCTATTTTTAATTGAGCAGCTGGTACATTAAGTTGTGTGTGAGATAGTAGTGAACCGAATAGATGCTGTCTCTGTCTATCATAGACTCTATAATTTAATGAGAAGCTATCACATTATTGCCAGGCTAGAAAAGCAATATAGGACTAAGGAATATAAATAGGAAGAGCAGTACTTCCTAAGGAGACAGAAAGGCTTCCTGAAAGAAGAAATATCTGATACCTGAAACATGAGTATGAGTTAGCTCGGGAGAGGAAGTGAGTGTTCCAGCAAGAAGGGGCATACAGGCCCTGAAGAGAGAGGAAGCTTATCACCTTTGTAAGGCCCAAACAAAGTTTGCTTTTCTTTATTTCACGTATGTTCTAGCAGGCCTGCCAATATATAGCCTAGTTTTGCATTTTATTCCATTGACTTAGCACTCATTTTAATAAACATTTCTGACAGTTCTTAATGCCTTCTTATACTTGATTTCCTGTAAGTAGAATCTGCAATATTTAATTCTAGAAATGGTGACACTGAGGTTTTCATGTCCAAAGAAAAGCCCGAGAACTTGTGTATATATCATGTGTATGATCTTCTCTTCTTCTCAGTCTAAATCTTGTATAAAATAAGGCCAGTATAAGATAGTCAGAAAAACCTGGTAAGGATTAATTATAAAGAAGCTGAACAAAGTGTGAATTTGGCCAAGTCCTTTAAAAAGCCAGCTGTATGCATCTGGTTGTTAGTGTGCAGCATTATTCTGAGCTGGGAATTCTGTACACTGCACAGTGTACATGGGCCATTTGTCCTGGGAACATATTTTGTAACTGCTAAAACTAAACAGAGTAATCCAGTTCCCGTGAGAGGAACACAATGGTTCTGAAACAAAGAGGAAAAACTTAAAATAGAGGACTGTTTTCAGAATGCAAAACAAAAGGAAAAATTTAAATTGAATCAATTTACTTTGAAATGTTTTGAATTTAATGATTACTAATAACAAAATATGCAGTATGCCACTTTATATTTTGGTAAATATTTTGATCCATAACCTGTTTAGGGCATTTAAAAAATATTGTATGATGATATTCAATGATGCATTATAATAGACTTTGTTCTGTGTAAAAGTATTAATATTTACTTTAAAATTTTAATTAAAGTTTGCTATTGCTTATTTGAGCTAAGTGTAGAAAAAATCTTAGAATATTCCAAACAATAACAGAAAAACTCAAACTGCTGAGACTTAAATGAATAGAAGCCTAGACAAATCATTGGATGTAATCTGTCCAGAAATGGCATGACAGCTCCATTAGGTCTTCTAGGTCTCAGATTCAAATGCTAGTCTCAGCAGCTCTTGGTGCTGGCTTGTCCCTCAAGGAGAGAGAAGTTTCTGGAACTCATACATTATTCCAGACAAAAAGGTGGGAGAAACAAGAAATAAAGATGCCCTCCCTTCTTTTCCCAAATGCACGTAATTTACATAAATGCAATTGTGATATTCATGTAATGTGCTCTTTTTTTCCATAACTTTTTCAGATTATAGTTCTCATTGCAATTTCCCCTACATACTCTTTTGAATGGGTGTTCCATAATTACTTAATTTTTCCCTATTCTTGGACATTTTTTTAATCTGTTTTCGATTCTATAAAGAAAATACAATGAGTATCTTCATACATAGATATTTTTGTGTGTGTTATTTTCAAATGGGTGTATCTTCTGAGACTATTAGAACAAAGTATGCAAACATTTTTATAGTACTTGAAACATATTAACAAATTACCAAAAGGTTAGTATTAATTTACTTTGCTACGAGCAAAGTATGACCTACTTTACCATTGTTTGCTTTCAAAGCCATTAGCTGTTACATTTTTTAATGGCTAATTCAATAGGTGAAAAATGGTGCTATGCTAGCTTTTTTGTAATTCTATTTAGTGCTTATTATTGAGATTGCAGAATTTTCAGTATATTGGCTTACTAAGTATACTTTTTCTTGAGGGAATTAACTATCATATTTTATACCTAGTCCTTGGAGTTGTTTTTTTTTCTTCCAATTTTCCAATTTATATTAAAGAATACAACCTTTTCTTGTATTTGTTGTAGGTATTGTTCTACATATTTTTACCATTAAAAAATCTTAAATAGTATAAAAATTTTATACAGCTGAATGTTATTTGCTCTAGCATTTCTATTGCTTCTATGCATAGAAAGCTTCAGTAATTATAAGACTTAATTATTTTATATTCATTAGCTCTTCCTCAGAGTTAAGGTATACTTCATTTCCTTTTTTTGTGGCAGTTTACATCATATGGAATTTTGCCATAGGTTGTATAATGTGGACTGAAATGCTTTATCTAATTGCTACTGTGTTACTATAGCACCATTTAGAAAATAATTTTAATACCCTCTTATTTTCCTGTATCATATTCATCATGCATTACATGTTTGTGTGAAATTGAGTCCATTTCACTGGGGATTTTATAATTTCATAGTTCTTAATGACTATATATAAACACTTCACTTTCAGTTAATATTGTTTAAATCACATACTCTTATTCATTCTTCATGCATTCATTCAAGTATTAGCTAGCGTCTTCTTTGTACCTAGTGTTAGGTATAAAGTGGTGGGTAAGACATGGTTCCATTCTTGTAGAATTTACAAATTTTCAAATGAATAATCTCACTATATAAAGTCTTTGACCTTGAAAAGACTGCCATGACACAGACGCAAAGAGAACTCAGCATTTACATATCTATTTTCCATGGATTCTGTTTGGAAATACATGCCTCATCATGAGAAAATGTCTACCCTGGGTTTCCACCTACACTGGAGGGAATAATAGGAACAATGCCTGAGGAAAGAATGATATGCTCTGCTTTATGGGCCATGCTGACCTCAAGGAGAACACGTGTTTCCATTTTATTAATGAAGATGATGGATTCGGACTGATCAACCAAGGACTGTCTTGAAACGAAAGGATGAATTTTCCTCCTCATGTCCCGTAGTGACAGAGGCTCGTCCCCTACTGACACGTGTTGGAGAGTCACTGCAGCACTGGGGGTGGCCCTGAAAGCTGTCCTCATGACCCCCCTCCCCCCAGATATACTTCCCCTGGCCTGTGCTGATTCCTTCAACCCACTCATCATTCCTTGGAATTGACCTACTTGGTTCCACACAGATTACCTGGAAGAAAAGAACTTGAGGATGAGTTTTCCATTTGTTCTCTTTTCACTTCTAATGTTGAACCCTTATTTGATGTGAGGGATTTGGTTATCACCCAGGTGGAATAATACAAATATTTTCAGGATTTATTCCAAGCTTAGCTGGGAAATGAAATATTGATGACTAGATAGTGAACAAACATGCTAGTAATAAATTCTTCATTTTTAGGTGAATTTTTATTCTAGAGAGTTAAAAAAATAAATTATACCATCCATAGTTACTATAGAACATCTGAAAATACTATTAAATGAAAAAATTGAAATGAAAAACAGGATCTTAGGGCTCAGAAAAAACCATTGTAAACATTTTAGTTTGTATGTTTTAGATATTTACTCATATTTGTATTATAACTTTTATACAAATTACTTATAATTTTCCAACTATTACTCTTATTAATCAAAATAAAATATAAACATCTATTTATTTTCAGATTGTTTCTTTAATGTCACCATATCACTTTATTACTTGAGTGAAGCATAATTTATATATAGCCATTTATATGCATTATGAATAAAACATTAATGAAATTCATAAACATAAATATTTGCATGTGTGTTAATATTGCCTTAGAAAAATATTCCGAGACATGAGATTGTGGATTAGGGTAGCATGTATTTCAGTACTTTTAAAGCATAAGATCAAATGGTCCTCCAACAAAGCTGGGGCAGTTATAATAATCCCAGATATTCAACACAGTGTTCTGTTTAATCACTGGGAATATTCGAACAACAGTAATTCATTTTAAAATTTGATTTATTTGATTAATATCAGGATTGAAGATACCTTTCCCAGGCTTTTAGCTTCATTTTCTATAAATTTTAATATGATTTATATAACTATTAATTTAAAAGTAATTTAATTTTTCTGACAAGTACCAAATGATTTCCCTCATTTATGGAGTGTAACAACAAAGCAAAACTGAAGGAACAAAATAGCAGCAGACTCACAGACTCCAAGAAGGGACTAGCAGTTACCAAAGGGAAGGGGTTGGAGATGGTGGGTGGGGAGAGAGGGAGAAGGGGACTGAGGGGTATAATGATTAGTACATATTGTGTGGGGGGAGATCATGGGAAATACAGTGTAGCACAGAGAAGACAAGTAGTGACTGCGGCATCTTACTACACTGATGCACAGTGACTGCAGTGGGGTATGGGGGAGACTGGATAATATGGGTGAATGTAGTAACCACAATGTTTTTCATGTGAAACCTTCATAAGAGTGAATATCAGTGATGCCTTAATTAAAAAAAAAAAAGGGACAACCTAAGACAGGCACAGTCGCAGGAGGGCCATCAGGTGAGAAAATGGGGATCAACAGAGGTGAGGCTTAGAACCTCCTCCCCCCTGTTCTGAGAGAAATCTTCTGCATACGTGGATGTTTTATTGCCCTTGTCTAGCTTGGATTAACACATAGTCACACAGGCACACACCTGATCATCTACATTTGCTCTCTTACAACACTAAACTATGCTTTCTACCTTTATCTTGTATCTACCTACCACTTCAGCATTTTATTAAAAATAATAATAATAATGCGTGATCAAAACCGAAAGTTTCTGTGATGAATGCCCTTGTACTGTTCATGTAAGAATTTATTCACTATGTAAGAATTCGTTCACCATGTAAAAACTTGTTCGTTATGCTTCAGAAGATTGGAGACTGACGAGAGTTAGGCTTGAGATGGATTAATGATTGTACATTGAGCATTGACCCCCCTATACTGAATTTTATTGTTAACAACCATTTGATCAATAAATATGAGAGATGCCCTCTCAAAAAAAAAATAATAATAATAATAAAGAGAGAAATGTGGTATCCACATATAAATCAAGTATAAAAATCAAATGAATATTCATATTTGAACTGTTTATAGTCCATAATGTATGATCAAAACCAAAAGCCTCTGTGATGACTGCCCTTGTAATGTTCACCATGTAACTTATTCACTATGTAAGAATTTGTTCTCCATGTAAGAACTTGTTCGTTATGCTTCAGAAGATTGGAGACTGACGAAAATTAGGCTTGGGGTGGATTAATGATTGTGCATTGAGCATTGACCCCCCTATACAGAATTTTATTGTGGTTAACAACCATTTGATCAATGAATATGAGAGATGCCCTCACAAAAAAAAAAAACAAGTACACACTTCCAATTGTAAAATAAATAAGTAACCGGGATGTAATGTATAGCATAAGGAATATAGTCAAAATATTGTAACAACTTGGTATGGTGATAGCTGGTACCTAGAATTATCATGTATATAAATGTTAAATCACTGTGTTGTACACCTGAAACTAATGTAATACTGTGTGTCAACTACCCTTCAATAAAAATAAAAAAAAAAGAATGGGAAAAAAAATAAAAGTAATTTAGTCTTTCTGTAATAATAGTAGTATTATGCCCCTGCACATCAGGCAATTGGCAAATGTTTACTGGAGAAGGAATGAAAACATTTGAGAATCTTGTACCACCTCAAGGATATCATTATGAAGACTGTCTTACTGGAAAGTTATAGAACTGCCAGTTGATGTTTCAGGGATGGCAATGGCCTAAAAGAGCATTGGTCCAGCTGTTTATTGCAACATTTCATGTTATATGGCTGGATGGTGAATAGCTATTTAGTAGAGCACAATACCACAGGGATATGAGTTGGAGGAACTGTCTTAACAAGAAATTACAGCAGATAGAGGAGAGACAGAAAGACCTGAAGATGTGAGCTAATAATTAAGATAATGTAAAAGTAATTGTCATATTTTAAATGAAATAATTATGGCACTGATTGGGTAGGTCAATTTTAGACTCTTGGTTAGAGACCTCATGCTATAAACACATTTCTTAAATGTTAGTATTTTGAAGTGCTTTCTACTATGCAAGAATTTGTAGGCGATTTAATATCCTGAGACTTTAACTGTCAATTTTATTCAAGGCTGTAATACTCTGGCCTGATCCAGAGACTAGTGGTTCTATAAAATTACTCTGTAATCTATACTGAATGCAAATAAAGTGGTTTTCTTTTTATTTATGTGCACTGAATGTGATACAAAGTTGCTCTTAAAAATGACCTCTGCTTCCACTGAGTTTTAAAGAAACATAAAATGATCACAATTCTTTTGAACCAACATTTTAAGAATACCTTTGGTTTTTATTAATTCTATTTGCAATTAGATAGGGTTTCTTTCTGCTGCAGATGTAATAATTTATATATTTATTAGGAATGTGATATATTATCTAAATGACTATGAATCACAGCAGATTATTATAAACCAGTGTTTATCAGATTATGATAATTCTAGCATTAACCATTATTGACTTTTTGATTCAGTCTCTTCAATAATGACTATATAATACATTTAATTCATCAATAACCATTTTCTTTGAATGTAGGTAAGTGCTAATTCATTGAACCATTGCCCTTAAATAAAATGCAGCATTGTTAACTTTAGACGAGGAAAAATAAAACAGGAGACAGAAAACCTGTTTCTTGTCATTTCCCAGGGGCCAGGTATGTCTGCTATGCATTCAGGTGAGTAAACCTTGAAATCCCACCAGCCTCTATCAGAGTGTAAACATGTAACTGTAAGCCCTTCGTCTGCAAAAGGAGAATGCCTCTTTGGAAGTAAAACGCTATAAATTTATCCAATGTATATCCAATGTTCAATCTCACTTTTATTTTGATATCAGTGGAAAGTAATTTTGAGAGCACTAAGTATTATTTTTCTGTGCTTTTTCAGTTTATTTTGACTTAAACTGTACTTAACTTTAAAATCAAATTTTTCTCATTGCATTTTTAAAGCTAAAGTTTGGTACAGAAGTCATTAAAAGACAGAGCTATCAACTGGACATTCTGTCGGCTAAAATTTTTCTTTGACAATAACACTATTTTTACTGGGGACTCTGTAAGCAAGATAAAGCACTAGAGAATCTTTTCTCCCAATTCTGTTCTTGTGCTTACATAAGGTATCCATATTTGCCTCCTATTTCATGTAAAATGCATGAACATTTAGCTGTTGAGATAACCTGGATCAGTCTCAATCAGATAAGGGAGATGGAATTTTCAAAATTTTTATAGTATTTATTTATGGTGTTAAAGCACCTTTGAGATTTCAAAAGTTGTAATCAAGGTGCTGCAGCCCTAGCCCATTTCTTCAATATGCTCTCACCCTTATTGAGTTGTTTGGCTGCAAGAGCTGCTAATTTAACTCTTTTTGCACAACTGGCAGCTTTCAATATAAAGAAAGACCCTGCATTAGGTGATTGTGGAGGTAGAAGGGGGTGAAGATCAGGTGAGGGAGATTCAGATTTATGCTACATTAGATAACATATGATATATAAAGTCTGAAGTACTTGCTGGCCTGGTAGACTAGTTATTTACTCAGAGGAGAGCTGATGGGCAGCTGGCGTGCTTCCCAGGAAACAGGCAGCTGAGGAGAGAAGGCATGAAGGTGCCTCACCTGATCTTGCTGAGCAGTGTCCTCAAGCTGAGAGGCCAGCAAAGGGGGTTCAGCCCAGAGCCACGCTCATGGCATCTGTTACCCTCTGCTGACCTTAACGGCAGACCCAGAGGAAAGCAGCCTCAGTGTTCCCAGACACTGGGAGTGACTCTGATGGGACATGGGTTTTTAAAGGGAAGAGAATGGGTTGAGTCTGGGAGGGAGGGCCGTCTTCACCAGAGCTCAACCTGGACTTCTGCCATCACTGTGGTTGGCTAGTAAGCTGTGGACCTGGGCAATCCTTCCTTTTCCTGTCCCCTGTATGCAATATCCACACAAAATTAGTTTCCACAGACAGTTTCATCTGTTTATCTATGTATTGTTTCCTGAATAGCCATATTATATTAGGCAAAGACCAGGCCTAGGGGACAAAGCAGTGTGCTCCAAGGATCTCACAATCTAGTGGAGGAAACAAACATATAAAAATATAACCAACAAAATGAAGAGAAATGCAGTAAGATGTACTGACTCCGAACCAGATGTGCCCTAGTAACACTAACTATGCCCTTACATTCTGCCTTTTATTTCTTTGTCAACACTGATTCAGAGTGAGGTATTAGTGGCTCCAGGTGGTTAGGGGGAGTTTCCTTGAAACAGTCTACATTTCCTTAACTATTGCTTGGGGAAATAATAATTTGACTAGTTTGATTTTTCATTTTAATATTTACGAGTTTGTAGGAAAAAGTTGAAATATGTCATAATCATAAATATCAATAACACAACAGGATGATGGAGGACAATATTTTCCGAATTTTGGAGGAGGTATTCCCTGTCATAAAAGCATCGGAGTCAGAAAAGGACGTCATTTCCCTTGAGAGGGGAACAGAGCCTCGCGAGTGAGGAGTAGATGCAGGGGGATGGAAGAGAAAGAACAGCAGTGAGGAGCCATGGGCATGGGAGCTGTGGGTTGGGGTTGGACACAATTTTAGCTCCTAAGAAATGAAATTTTGGAGATGGGAGAAAGGTCTGCAGATGAATTTTAAGAAGTCATGCTGAATTAAGTGCCCTTTAAGTCCTCAGAACCTCTCCCAAAGGAAACCCAAAGTAACAATATATATGAATGTTCAAAGTTGGTGGACTAATATTTCCTGAATGTGACTCAGCACAGATATCGGCTCCAGGCCTGCTGCGCTGTGAGCAGTTCCGCGGACCCTGCCAGTGGGGTGCTGCCGGGAAGGCCCGAGGCGGGACGCCGGGATCACAACCAGGTTCCGAGCGAGACACCTTCTCTTTCCGGGTGTGTATTCTCGTCAGAGGTACGACCATAAAACCTCAAAAGAAGATTTCAGTGGATGTTCCCGTGGACATGGAGAAAGAATGATTGGTAAGGGGCTTAGGTCAGGACATCTTTGGTGTATGAACTTTAATTTTAAACTTACGAAATGTTCTCCTTATAAGCACCATATCACACAGGGACACCCTAATAGAACCTTTGTCCGTGTGCCCCAGAAAGCAGAAAGAGCCTGCTGATAGCCATTTCTTCATTATGAAAGTCTAGTAGGAAGACACAGTGGCAGGAGAGTAGAGGACAGCCTCTACTCTACGCCTCTGGAGAGAACGCAGAACAAGGGAAAGACGGCAGCCTGGTCTGCGTTGCTCGGAACTGTAATACTGGTCCATCGAATACATTTGTGCTATGACAGGAATAACAGTATCCTTTGCAGAAATTCTACTAAGCCAGCCTGGAACACTGAAACTTCCCGGGTTAGAGAAAGAGACCAGAGTTCACTGAGCCCCCATGCTGTGATGGACACTGTTCTAGCCGATCACACTGTAAAATGCTTTACTTACATCTCAATCCTTAAAACTACCTACCCCACAAGACAGGAGGCACGTATCTGTATTTTGACAGATGAGGACACAGCCTAAAGTCCCAGCGCTTGTGAGATCAGAAGTGGGATAGGACTACTACCTTCTGATCCTTGTTTGTATATTTGTTTGTTTTTTTCCATTCTATTACAATGCTTTTCACAAAATAAGGCAACTTTGTCAAGACCTGTGTGTCACTGAGACTATGAGCTAAAGGAAAGGTTCATTAAGATGCTATAGGGATTAAACTTATCCTGTCAGATATTATAACAGGCATTTTCTTTATGGAACAACACCAATAATTTATTGATATGCAATCATGTATAGATGTCACATATGCTTATCACAAAAAACAAGACTTTCATGTTGGCTACATGTAGTTATTTAAGGATTATTCTTGAACTTTTTCCAATTTATATCTTAGATGAATCCTAGTTGTTTTTAAAACTATACAATCCAATAAATATATAGAGTAGTCCCCTCCATCACCAGACTTTGAGAAGGAAGAGAGAAAATTTTCTATATGATTCACCTCTATGTCCCTAAGACTTAGCACGGTGCCTGGAACCCTAGTGATAAATATTTTGCTTTCTTAAAGGTAGAGGTGATAGTGGGCATGAGAGTGTATGTATTTATATATCAAGTTCTGTTAAACATATTTAAAATAAATGTTCATTGAGAACAACTATGCTTGGTGAAGAGCTCCTCACATTAAATGGTCAGTATAACTGTTTTAGGGTGCAGGCTCTGAAGTCTGGCTGCTTGGGTTTAACCCCCAGCTCCACGACTTACTGGCTGCATGAGTTTAGACCAGCCTGAGTGTTCCTTCCCCTGTGATATAGATTGATAACTAAACAAAACTCTCAGTTTGTTGTGAAGATTAAATGACTGATGCAAGTATTTAGTCGAGTGATTGAAATCTAGTAGGCATCAATAAAAGTTTATTGTTATTACTAAGTGAAAGAATTAAACTTAGATTCACTAATGACCAAAGAAAATTCTCACGCTACACTATCATTAAAGATATAGAGAAAAATAATCTTTAGTCTGATCCAAAAGATTGTATTCTGCCCTTATTTTCTGAACCCCACTTCTGAAAAAGAGACCATGGCAATGAGAAGCAAAAGGGATTAAAGTGTACTTCAGGGCATCATATACTTTCTCATCATTATTCCATCTTCACTGCTTTCTAACTCAGCCTGTGAGTTGGACTGAAACCTCAAGCCTCCTCCAATCTTTTGATCAACTCAGAGTTTAATCCTTTCATTTTAGCTGGATTTGCACCAAGAATAGGCTGTTTAATTATAGAGGACAGCCCAATCTTCACTAAACATGAGTGTATTTGATTTGGTGTTTGTTTCTCTTCATTTTTTTAAAAATTTCAGGTGAACCTAATGTAATTAATGAGAGAATAAAAAGTAATATCCAAAATTTTAAAAAAAAGTCTATCCAGAGTTATGTGGAAGTAAAAACCTCATGAATAACAAAGAAAGCTACCATGCTTTTGTGTGAGATGTAAAACATCTTTTTATAAGAACCTCACATTCGACAATGAGGGAAAAAATGTACCCAAGAAAACATTTTTCCTGACTAGAGCCTTTTATATAAATAAATATATTGCCCTCTTCCTGACTCTCTTCACCAGAGTTAAACAATGGCCATTTGGAAAGGAAATGATGTCAACACCCTATCAATAAAAATCAAACTGCACTGCAGAGACCAGAGTAAAAAACAACAGAGAAACATAACTTTCTAACTTCTGTAGTTTGTCATGGTAACTCTGTGAAGGACCGTCAGTTATTAGATTTAAAGCATAATTTCATTAAACCTCCATCTAACTTGAGTTTATTATGTTTGTACAGCTTTAGTATATGTATCTCTCAGCAAAGACAACTAAGAAATCCAAATGAAAAGGTAAAACTAAATTGTCTTTAGCAGGTAAAATTTATACCTTTAAATGTATACAACTCTTTTTTGATCAAACCTTACAATTTAGCATTCCAACACTTTTCATAGCTATCCATTCTGGGAAAGGGTTTTTAAGCAGAGTTTACAGAATGACTGTGCATAGTATCTTGAAGACCATTTATCAATTTAATGATACTGAAAAAATGTTTGGCAGAACATTCAGACAATGGATAAAAGATAACATAAAATATGTGGCAAGACTCCATGCCTATGGCAGATTTTCAGTGTTAGAATTTAATGTGTTGCAAATCATCTCATTATCAAGGAAGTGATGTCTCCTGTGGATGTTCTAGTTTCTCCTGAATGATCATGCAACTAGATGACCTGTTTTGCCAGTGCAGAGAACCAAGGTCAAATCTCTTTGTAGTCTTTCAAACTAATGTCTGGTTTCTGCTCCAGATTTGCTCCTGTGCAAAGTATTCAGAAGAATAAACTATTACAATAGTAACAGACTTTATATATTTTGCCATCAATATTTCTTAGTTGATTGTTAACCAGATGTGGTGATTATAGGAAGACCTCCATTGTATCTGAATTTAAATATTTAAAACCTTTCATCTAAATTCCATAACAAAGCAGACCTAATCCTGGTAGTCATAGCTGTCTTTCAGATAAAACAATGTCCTAAACTGCACTCCAGTTTTATGAAAGGAGGAGAAGGATATTGTTTAAAATGGATGGTGTCATCAAATCACCCGAAGGGAGGTACCACATATTTTTGAGTGATAATTCAAAAATCCCAAATGTCCAAGGGAAATGTGAAATGCTTTCCATGGCCAAACTCTGTATTCTTCATTTCCTCTGATAATCAGAGGTCTTATTTTAATTAGAAACCAGCCAACACAGAGGACTCAGTTAGCGCCACAGTTTGAGAACCCAAGGAAGCAGTAAAGCTGAGAAGACTGCCCTCCAGGGAGTTCCATATGCTCCCTGAGCGAAACCCTCCTCTTTCCAACAGTCTCAGGCTGCACACTACACACATCAGTTCTCAAGACAACTAGATGGGAATATTAGTCCTCAAAATGACCTTGGAGACTGCTCAGGTGGCTCAATGACCTCTATAGATAAAGAGGTAAAGACCCCAAATAATAGTAATAATAATACATACAGTGACTTACTCTGTGTCACATTCTAATTTAATCTGTTTATATAATTAATGAGCATACTAAAGGAAAAAGGAAAAAAGAAGGGCTTAATCTGAGTCCCATTCTAAGATTGAACTGAATACATTTTCCAGTATACTATCTTTCTTTTAGTTTCTTTGAATGTTTTAAATCAGCATAGAATTGTTTATGGCCACATTCAAGAAAAAAGAAAGAAGGCTTCAATATTAGGTTTGTTGTGACTCATTTAGTTATGACTGTTAGGTTTCAAATCAGAAAAAAAAAAACCTTAAAATATATCTCACCGTAATAACAGAAAAATTATAAGAAACGAGCAAGAGCTCAAAAAAGACCCTGCAACAATGACTCAGACAACTATAAAGCTCAACTGCATTGCATCACAGTCTTTATTTTCTGAGTATGTTTATTGCCTTTATCAAGTTTTGGTTAGGTTACTCATCAGGAGTCAGCTTCCGTGCTACTATTGTAAGAAGCTCACAGTTCTAAAACTTAGGAAAATTTATTGCATCTGAATTTTCAGGAGACTTCCTTATTTATCTCTTGAGATTTTGAAATGAAGGAGTGAGATATTAAGGATAACTTCATTCAGAACATATTTAGGTTTTTTGCTATGCAAACTATTTAGAAATACCCCTTGGATTATGTAAAATTTATTTTTCCAATAATCCTATACTATTAGTCATTTATATATATGAAATATATATGAGTGATACATATATTTCATATATATAAATGATATAAGTTAATATTGATTAGCTACAAAAGGAATAGGAAAGAATTAGAAGGGAAATAAATTCAAATAATAGAGTCATATAATCTCATAAAAAATTCGATATTCTACTTGACATTGGAGTCTAATAAACCTGTGTTGAGTTGCAGAAGAGTTACTGACCAGGCTTTCTATCTTAAACCTAAATCTGCATCTATGTCTGTGGATTAGAGGCAAAAATATCTTTGCTGTGATGATTAAGTGATATAACATGTAGAGATGGCCTGATATAAGCTATACTGGTTAAATTGTAGATATTCAAAAGATAATTTCATTTTTTATTATTTTGTTTGCATAGAGATTCCATAAGGGGACAGATATCCTCTAACTGAACATGTGTGGGCATAGACAGCAGAAACAAAGATATAGAGCATAACTCTGAGAACTTAGTTTTTTTGCAGATAGTATTTGAAGGATTTTAGGAATTTACTCATAATTACAAGAATTGAGGGGAATCAACATTTCTTCCAAATCAAGTAAATGTTCCAGTTTTAAAACAGAACACCATGATCAGTTCATACGGGGTGGGGAAAAATCCATGTAAGTAAAGATACACAAACTGGTAAGGTTGCCTCTAGGAAGGAGGAATGGGGAGAAAAGCAAGGGTGGACATAATTTTCAATTTATTCTCTGCTGTGGACTGGATGTTTATGTCCCACCAAAATGCATATGCTGAAGTCCTACCCTCCAATGTCATGGGATTAGGGGGTAAAACCTTTGGGAGGTAATTAGGATTAGATGAGATCATGAAGATGGAGCCCACCTGAATGGGGGTAGTGCCTTTCTAAAAGTCACCAAAGAATTTGCTTCTCCCTCTGCTCTCTGTCACGTGAGTATGCAAAGAGAAGTTGGCAGTCTGCAACCTGTAAGAGGGATCTCCAAAATTTAACCATGCTGGCACCTTGATCTCAGACTTCTAATCTCTAGAATTGTGAGAAATGAATTTCTGTCATTTATAAGCCACCCAGTCTGTGGCTCTTAGTTATAGCAGCCTGAACTGATGAAAACATTCCCTTTTATTTCATTTTTTTTGGCATTGTATGTGGACACATTTTTTTTGTCACAATTTTTGTTTTGAAATAAACAGAAACTGAAGAGAAATGGTATGTAAGTACATCAGCACAGTGTGTTCTCAGCAATCAGTTCTTCTATATTTTGGGGGAAAACTCTTTACTTTATAGGGAATCAAATGAAAGTAGAAAAGTTTGTCAGGCATATTCTTTACAGGCATGCTTTTTTAATGAATCAAAATATTCCTTGTTTTTAAGCATTCTAAACTAATTTTTTATTTTATAGAAACTAGTCAGAAGCTGCTAGGCAACAATAAATCAACTAAGGAGCAAATATTTTTAAAACTATGTGCAAAGCTCTGTGCTAGCCTTGGGTGTGAAGGTGATGGGAGGAAGTCTTCAAAGAACTTATAGATATGGTTAATATACACAGTTCTGTGTTTTGGATTGGTATGCAATGGAGAAGACAGAACCACATTTAACCAACCATGTAAGACATCATACAATAGGTTTTATAAATGCATAATATTTATAAATGCTATGTGATGCAGAGGAAGGAAGGTTTTTGTGTGTGAAAGGCATTCGAGAAGGCGTCTTTGGGGAAGGTGTTATAAAAACCGGTAACTGAAGTGTATCTGTGGTGTGCAGGCCTTTCGGACAGTAAGAACACTGAGTCAAGGAGCAGAGGTTGGAGAGCAGGATCGTTTAGACTTGGTAGAGCCCTAAGGTAAAAGGAGAAGGGCAGCAACTTAGGGGATTAACCCCAACAGGGGAGAGTCATACCAGCTCAGGGTCTGTACAGCAGGTTGAAGACTTCGGATTTTTTTTCGGTGAGAAATTGAGAACATTTGAAGATCTTCCACTTAAGTTCACATGTTCAAATGGTAACTCTTTGAGGGTATAGTGGCTGGATTGGCGTGAGGAGCAGCTCAGGACAGCAAGACCGGAGGAGGTTGTTGAGAGGGTACATGGTCATTGGTCATTAGCCTTCTTTCTGTGAAGCATGGTTCTGACTGTTAGAGCAAAATAACATGTGGGCTCATCTGCAGGGACAGATTCAAAGCAGACACATCACATGCCTCTTTTCACATATTTTGCATCAGGAATTTTTGATAACATCCTGAAAAGAAATGTTTCTGGTCTTATTCATGATTACCTTTAATGAAGTGGTAATTCAAAAGCAATTGCCTAGCCCTGTCAAGGGAAGCATAACCAGGATTAAGCCAGAGGTCATGGCTATTTGAATCAATAAAAAAAAAACAACAGTTGAGATGTTGCCCCTTTAGGAGTTTTAGGATAGGTCATTTTCACTATCCACACTAAGATTTGTTCCAGTTAAGGATGCTTTTTCCTTTGAAACTGGGTTTTTGTACCAAAAAATATTGTACTGTAAGCTTCCTGGGATAATTTCTAAGATACAGTCTTATTTACAGTTTTTGACTATTCATATACGTAAGAGATCTTTTTCCAACTTAAGAAGCTAAGAGTTACTTCTAGAATTCTTTGGAAAGTTACACCACTTAAGTACCTGGCTCACATTCTCAGAAATGCCTTTGTAGTTTAAGGAAGCTTAAGCAGAAGCTCTCATAGCTGATTTGCCCATGGTGTCAAAAATCAGAGGAATTTTCCACTGGGCTTTAAGAGTTCAGCATTTGCTTTAATTAGGAAGATACTTGGGTGTTTACTGGGGACTTTTCAAACTGTTGGAGCAGAACTAGGTTAAATGGCCCTATTTATTTGGAGAAATAAAATTAACAGTGTCACAGAGGCTGCATAAAGCCACACATAATTGCAAATGGGAGGTAAGGAAAATAACAGAAGAGAAATTTGCATCAAAGAAAGTTATATCCAAACATGTAGCTATGTCCCTTACTAAGGAAGATAAAAGGAAACCTATGTTCATACCAGAATATCCATATTTATTTTATTTAGCTGGGAATTGGTTGCACTATCAGTAGAAGTTAAAAATTTTTAAGCAATATTATTTTCTGGGTATCAAGAGAGTCTTTATATTTGAGTTTTTATTTAAACTACAGGTTCTTTGGTTAAGAGAGGAAGCTTCTACTTCTGTACAGCAAAGGATATCATCAATAGAACAAAAAGGTACCCTACAGTATGGGAGAATATATTCATAAATGACAGATCTGATAAAGGGCTGACATAAAAAATATATAAAGAGCTCATGCACCTCAACAAACAAAAAGCAAATAATCCAATTAAAAAGTGGGCAGAGGAGCTGAACAGATAGTTCTCCAAAGAAGAAATTCAGATGGCCAACAGACACATGAAAAGATGCTCCACATCACTAGTCATCAGAGAAATGCAAATTAAAACCACAATGAGATATCACCTCACACCAGTAAGGATGGCTGCCATCATCAAAAAGACAAACAACAACAAATGTTGGCGAGGTTGTGGAGAAAGGGGAACCCTCCTACACTGTTGGTGGGAATGTAAAATAGTTCAACCATTGTGGAAAGCAGTATGGAGGTTCCTCAAAATGCTCAAAATAGAAATACCATTTGACCCAGGAATTCTACTTTTAGGAATTTACCCTAAGAATGCAGCAGCCCAGTTTGAAAAAGACAGATGCACCCCTGTGTTTATCGCAGCACTATTTACAATAGCCAAGAAATGGAAGCAACTTAAGTGTCCATCAGTAGATGAATGGATAAAGAAGATGTGGTACATATACACAATGGAATTTTATTCAGCCATAAGAAGAAAATAAATCCGACCATTTGCAACAACATGGATAGAGCTAGAGGGTATTATGCTCAGTGAAATAAGCCAGGCAGAGAAAGACAAGTACCAAATGATTTCACTCATATGTGGAGTATATGAACAAAGAAAAACTGAAGAAACAAAACAGCAGCAAAATCACAGAACCCACGAATGGACTAACAGTTACCAAAGGGAAAGGGACTGGGGAGGATGGGTGGGAAGGGAGGGACAAGGGTGGGGAAAAAGAAAAGGGGCATTACGATTAGCATGTATAATGTTGGGGGGTATGGGGAGGGCTGTACAACACAGAGAAGACAAGTAGTGATTCTACAGCATCTTAGTACACTGATGGACAGTGACTGTAATGGGGTTTGTGGGGGGGGACTTGGTGAAGGGGGAAGCCTAGTAAACATAATGTTCTGCATGTAATTGTAGATTAATGATAAAAAAAAAAAGAGGAAGCTTCTATAAGCTCTTCAAAACCTGAGTATGCTTCTCAAGTCATTTTTAAAATAAAGGCTATGATAAAAATCTAAAGGTCCCTTTAAGAAGTAGGTGCCAGTAGGTTCTGGAAAGCAGTAATTATAAAACAGAAGAAGTTTGAAGTGCTTATGAAAAAAACACTTCAGTGTATATTGGCTATTATGCCAGTTGGTTATTTTAAAGGACATGAATCTCTCAGAAAAGTAGAGAAATGAGAGGAAATAAACATCTTACTGGAAAGAGAACCTCTGAGAGGTTTGGGCAAATCCAGAAAGCAATATTGCCCCCTGAAAAGATAGATGTATATGCTGAAGTGGGTACTTGTCTTTACCTGAGACCACATGGAACAGAAAGCTATAAAAATTGGGAAACTGAGGAAGGGTGAGCTAAGAGCTAATCACAAGTTGTAATGAGGCAACCTAGGGCTTTGTCTCTGATCAGCAGAGTGGTACTTAAAAACTTTCCAAATAAATTCAGAAAGAATTCTCTATGGAGGCTATTCTTATCAAGGTTGTTGTAAAGCACAGAAGTCTTGGTGCTGGGAGTCCATAATGTGCCTATGAATGACTCTGAATTTAGGAGAATGCCTTGGAAGACTTAGAACAAGATTTGAATGTACAGTAATTGGTAAGAATTAAAATGTATTAAAACATGTTACTTCTTTGAAATTTGTTCTCAGTATTATCATTTTATAATACATAAGCAATACGAGTAATATTTAAAATGATACTTGCTCTGTTTTTCTAACAAAGGTATTAAGTGAGTAGGAAAGAAACAGAAATGACAAAAATTTAAAGCTGTGACCAGTGGTACATGAAAACATATTCAGTACCCCCCTTTATCTGATGGTAGCCACTGTATTATGCCTGTAGAACTTACATAAAAAAGTTGCTTAGCCTACTGAACTCCAATTTATGGATTGAGAACAGAATAAGACATTATTCTGAACAAATATAATAAACGGTAGTTGTAGTTGTTCCGTATCTCTGAAGTTCAATGAAGTCTGAATTTCAAATTTGGTCATTTCAAGTATTTCATCAAGATGTAACTTAACCTCAGGGGTTTATCTCTTTGCTTTTAAAGGATTATTCATCATGAAACTAAAGGCCTACAAGCCATTCTGGAATAATCCAATTTGCTCAGGATACATCATATATTATACCACATTGCTCTTAGGACCACTTTTCTTCCAAGTCCTTTTTATTGGTATTATGTTACTAACCCTCTAAGCTTCCCTCTGAGGTCTGTATCTATGGGCCCACAATGTCTTTGAAAATGTTAAACCATAGAGATATTGGACGTCTGGCCTAAGTTAAAATGCAAACTATGTATTATTATATATTATTTATAATGAGTATTTGTCTTGTTTTTTCTCATTTAGCAAAGTGTGTAACCAAAGGAAGAGAAAGTAGGCAGTCTGATTCATTACCATCATTTAATAGATGCCAAAACTGAGTCCTCACAGATTTCTAATCTGCTTTAGATTTTGTTTGCCAGGCTATGAAGCAACATAACAGAATTGCCATATGAAGAGCAATTACTTACATGTCCTTCATCTTGGTAAAATCTAATTAAAATAAAGAGGGGAAATTTTAAACAAACCTTAATTTTTGGTAACTGAGTTTAATTTGAAATAAACATATGCTCTTAGGAAAATAAGTTGAATTATTTTGGTTTCCTGTCACACAAGGCTGAGTCCAGGTTTTGTTGGTATGAAAGCTTGTACCGCTGGGGATCTTTTAAAGAAAAATAATATAGAATTGCAAATACAAAACTAGCTATATGTAAATACTTATTGAGAATAAGAAAATAATTGCAATAAATCCTAACTTTTTGAAGGTTACAAAAACAATATGCATCAAAATGCCAGAAAAAGCATACTTAGTAGTTTTATTTATTGTCTGTCACTAATTTTCGTTGTACTCTTTATAATAATTTTGTAATATTTTCTATAGAGAATAGGAAGATCATTCAGTCTTTGTTTTAGCATTGTTGAATATGATATTTTTCCCTGAGAGTTAAGAAAGTTGCTCTTAGCTTTACACAGCATTATTAATAACCTTATACAAGACTGGCTGTCAAATACAGTAGTCCCCCCTTATTCTTGCTTTTGCTTTCAGCATTTTCAGTTATCTGGAAGCATATGATCCTCCTTCTGGCTTATTGTCAGGAGGTCAATAGCAGCCTAACCCTACGTCACAGCATCTATGTCATTCACCTCACTTCATCTAGTAAAGGTATTTTATCATCTCATATCACCACAAGAAGGGTAAATACAGTATAGTAAGATATTTTGAGAGAGACCACATTCACATGAATTTTATTATAATATATTGTTATAACTGTTCTATTTTATTACTAGTTTTTGTTGTTTATCTCTCTCCATGTGCCTAATTTATTAATTAAATTCTATCATAGGAATGTATTATAGGAAAAGAATAGTATCTACAGGATTTCATGCTATCCGTGGCTACCCTAGGGGTCTTGGAATAGTATCTCTTGTAAAGGGGATTACTGTATAGGCAACAAGTTGGCATTTCAAGTTTTGTTATACAACGTAGTTACAGTGGCCTTTGACATGACAATCACAGTACCTGTGACTCTGTCCTTTTGGTCAAGGAACATTAGTAGAATTCCTGGAAGCCACCTCCACATCTGGATGGTTAGCATTTACTTACTTATACACTAAAGTGAACATGAACCACATAAATGTGTTCCATTAAAACCCAACTCAGGGTATCCTCAAGGTAATTTCTCTTTAGCCAGATTCCAAACGTGTGTGTGGCCACTCCAACATGGCTTGATGTGGGAGGAAGTCAGGATGGAAAGAGACAGCAGTCTTAATCAATTGTGGTTAAAATGTCTTGGCATTGCAAATTTCACAAAAATTATTATGACCTTGTAAAAGTTGCTAGGGCTCCTTTTGGGAAGGAGCTTGGGTAAATGAAGGGCTAAATCATTATAAATTTGTCTCTGCTAAATTGAACAAATAAAACTACAGATTTATGTAAAATTTATCACACTAAGTAGAAATTAAGATAAATCCTAACATTCCTTTGTGATATAATAAGTAGTGATGTGAGTCAATTTTTGTGGCATATGTATTAAAGCAATATGAAGTTTGAATAGTATGAGTGGTCAATAATATTAAGGAAATATTTTTATGAAGGGATAGTAATTCTTTTTAAAGTATAGTGGATACTAAAGTCCAACAAATTAAATTTTAAATAATTCGAAATATTCAAAAAGCATTACCTTTAGCTGAGTTTGTGGAGCAAACAGCCAATTAACTAATAAAATGTTTAGGCATTTGACTAACATAATGAGAAGTATGAGCACTTGTCAGAATATGAATGTAATCCTGAGATGGGTTAAAAAAAAAAGAAATGTTCAAACAGAAATTATCAAAGTTCTAAATATTGAAGGCAGTATTGTTTCAGAACTTTTGACAAAAGGTGACATATGCTAAGAGGAAATTGGCATACAGATGAAATATTTTTGGCTGCCATTTATTAAGTAATGACTTTCATGAGATGGAAAATGTAAAGTGTTTAATGACCTAATGTCCTGATAATCACTACTCCAATAAGATTTTGCTCAGCATTTTGTACGACATGAATATAAACATAAAAATGGATCGGATGATTATTTTTCCTAAATATGTTTTCCATTTTGTACTAATCTATATGCTAGTTTCTCAAAGGTCATTATTTCATTATTAGCCACCAGTTTCTGACTAAATTTCCTTTTTTGCCTGCTATTCATTAAATAATGAGCAGAGCTTAAGTACTTAATTGTTCAGTTTTCTCAGTGATAATTTTCTTATTTTGGTTTCTTCCCCTCGAAATCTGTCATTTTATCTGTGGACCCAGCAGACCAGGCCCTGACTCTGCTAGAAGGGCAAGGTCTCACCCGTCTTCAGTGTCCCTCCGGTGAAGGTGCGTTAAACTCTACCTCAGAGGGAATAAATATGAATGTACATGTCCAATACAGTGCTTCCTCCTTGGCAAATGCCAGCAGAGGAATGAATGCATTTATGTGACTTGCTTCTGTCTGCTTATATGATTGACAAAGGTCATTCAAGATATTTGGATCTGTCCAGCTGTGCCACTTTTCATGATATGGAAGTGAGGCTTATTCATCGTTGCTCTGTGCTGTGTGATCTTTGTCAAAAGTTCCTCCGGTATATATATATATATATATACCCAATGCTTCATAGTTTTCGATGACGAAGAACTCCCTCTCCTTTTCCTCTCATTCTCTTTCCCCGCCCCGCCTTTTTCTTTATACCTCTCTCTCTCTGTCTTTTTCTCCCTTTTTTGAGAGAGAAGGAAGGAGGGAAGTGACTGAAGAAGAGAACAGGGGCTTTAAAAACTTTCTGCAGTGAAGGTGTTAGCAAGTTTCATTTTATTTGACTTGCCAAACTGAACTTCTAATAAGGAAAAGGAGTGCTGTTCTCTGAGATGGTTTTCCCCATTAGTTGCCAGGGGAAACATAATGTCAGAGACAAACAGGAAATCGGTGGGCTACTGGCTTGCTCTCATTGCCTCAATCTTCTTTCCATGCCACATGTTTACAAACTCGCTCTCCCGCCCCTGACAGCAGCAGACACAGACGTGCGGGGATTTCAAGGCTTTCCATTGTGTGTGTGAAATGGTTTCATTTAAGAGCTCCTGCTGTCGGTTTGCAGACAATGCAGAGGGGGAGGGAGTGTCAGCGCTTGGTTAAAAGCTAGCCTGGGCAGGAGGCTTAACTCTTTAGGTTCATAAATATGTATATGTTTTTAAGATTAGGAGATCCTCAAGCTTAGAATCTGTTAAGGAAAAGAAAACGGGGCTTCCATAGCTGTACTCTGAGCCAGAAGACACCGAATTTAATGTTAGTACTTTGTTGTTTTGAAAGTTCCGCAGTGGTGCAGGAGGAAGGATTTAGTCCCAGAGCTGGGTATGGAAATAAAGGACTGCTGTGGGAGTGCCTGCCAGTCCCTACTTACTACTAACCTGACAGTGGTAAAAGTTCCTCCTACCAGCTGCAAGGATCAACACTGAGATTTCTTACGATTTCCTTCCCTTAGGCTCCTCTGACTTAGCAGTCAATGGGCCAGGAGCACCAAAAAAAAAACCCCGCTTAAATCCCACATTCTCTGTTGCACTGTGGTTTGCTCCTTTTCAGTGCAGTTAAATGCTCAGAAGACTGTATAGATGCTCCTAAAAATCTCATGCACCATGCCCACCAAAGGTTTCTTCTGCAGCTCGGGGCCTGATCTCAGCAGTTGTAGGCCTTGGTGGGGCCTAGTTGCTCAGAGGATTAGCAATTCATCTTCACCAAAACTTACCTAACATACTGCATTTCTAGTATTCCCAGAGGGGTCTCTAAATTAGTCTGCATATAGGCATGGTAAAGGTGAAGGTTTCTACTCTTTAAAATCAGGATGGGGAAGTGGCGGCAGGCAGCTGGTAGGGAAGACACTGCATGTGTGGCCCCATACAAAATTGGAAGCAACCTTGAGAGCGGTATCTCAGGGACAACAAAAACACAGAAATTAAGCCTTTTCCCCTGAATGCAACAAGCATTTATAGAGCATAAATTAAGTGCCAGTTACAACCCTCAACACTGGAGATACAACAGTGAATAAAATAGATGAGGCCTTTGTTTTAAAGAAGCATGGTTCACGTCTAATGATGTAACAGAAAGGAATTCAGATTTTTCAGTCAGTAATTTCTTATTGGGAGTGAATGCGTAAATTTTTTTCTTTAGTGAAGGTTTCAGGAGCAGTACAGGAGAGAAATTGAAAGATTAGGTTCTAAAATCATCTCTTGGTATATGAACTGTGTGTGTGTGTGTGTGTGTGTGTGTGTGTGTGTGTGTGTGTGTGTGTGTGTGTGTATGGAAAAAAGAGATCTGGGATCTAGACATAATCTCTTTCTCACTTGTCATTCTTATCTGACAAGAACAACAGAAGAGGCTGACTCTGGACTTGGGTGAGATTAAAGCACAACACTGAAGACGAAACAACTAAATAGATGACTCAAGTTTGGAGATACGTTTGAAAGGAAATGTAAGACTCTTCTGAGAAAAACAGCCAGAGACCAATTCGCTTCCCTGCTGCCTCTCAAATCAACCTCTGGCAGTTGCCTTATATCAAAAATAAGGAGAGTAATTTACTGACATGCCAAGATGCAGTTAGAAGAAATACGTGGTTTCTCAGACTTGTTCTCTTAAAGTAAAAAGAGAAAACCCTTAACACTATAAAATTCAAGAAGAGTTCATCTAACCCTGCTTATGTTCTTCCACTTCACTCTTGTAAATTACACACATGTATGAAGTAGAGGAAAAAAATCCTTTTTGTTTTTCAATGTACGGCTAAAATGTTTTTGTCCAATTACTCAGCACTGAAAGTTTTTTCCCAAATAAGTTTATAAATAAAATATTTAGCTAAGGAGGCATTTTTGAGAAAAGATAAGTAATGAATTATGTGCAACATGTTTCGCTGATTATTTTAGAACATAAGCAAATGAGCTTAAAAACCACTAAAGTTATAAGTTAGAACTAAGGAACATCAATCCTCCTTCTACATTTATTTTCTGTGCCATGCATTTGCTCATTTCATCATAAGGGTTTGATATTCATAGGGGTTTGAATTGGTTTTTTGTTTGTTTGTTTCAAGATATTTACATGTCTAGACTGCCAAAAAAGAAAGTATCCATTACAGACATTTGTTTCCTAAATCGACCTTGACTTCTACTTTCTTTGCAGTCATGTAGCTCCTGGTACCTAGTAAGCAGAGAGTCCAACTTATTGAATGAATTAAAGGGAGTCAAATGGAATAACCTTGTTGTTGAAGCCCTTTTGAAGACAGGACTATCAACTATAGCTATGGAACTGAAAGTTTTTTCTAAGCTAAGACTCCCTGGGTCATATTTTTTAGCCCCTGATATTTTAGCCACCTATAAGTACCTGAGTCACACAGAGTCAAACATATCACATGGACCTTAAGAAATCCAATCAGTGTTATAATATATTCTTTAGGAATGCAGAAAATGTGTAGTGTATACATTTTCCAGCTGCTCCCTTTTGGACCTAGAGGTTTAGGTGAGTGGGTATAAAAATAAATAAAACATCACTGTAGGACTTTAGACTGACAACTAATGAATAACTTATGAGAATTAAAAAAAACATAGAATATGAGCCATCCTTTTGTGTTCCAAAGAAAATGTCTTGGAGAGGTTATGAATAAATAACACTCATTGAAGCAGAAAAATTCAAGAAAGGATGCAAGCTTCACAATTTCAATAACAATGAATATATTTTTATGTGGCTTGTAATTTCTCTGCAGATGTTACTTTGAAAATTTGGATTTCTGTTAGATCTAAGCATATAACACATGTCTTTAGCCCAATCACTGAGGTTTGCTTAGGGAAGGCCAGCTGGAAATAGCTTCTGGAGACAAATCTTTGTTTTCCCAAGGTGAACATAATTTTTTTTGTTTTGGTATAGGAGAGATCTTTCATAAGTCAACCCACTACAGCATAAATCTGGTTGAGTGTTCTCCAGGGAAGCAGTATAACAAGCAGAATTAAGTTGACATGCTGTTTCCTCTACCTGCACCTGACATTCACTGATTTCAGCTCATATTCCATCAACTTTATATTTGGATTCCAGTAAATACAAAGTGATGTGCAATTGGTGCTGCACACAAATGAAATGCTTAGTTCTACACACACACACACACACACATACACACATATGTGTATATTTATGTTTATATAAAATCATTTCCATCTCTTATAAGATAATTGGATATTAACTTAAGAAATGTATTAAGAACAAAAAATGACAGGAAACATTTATTTCAGAAAGGAAAATATGAATGTATGGTCTTCTATTCCTATTTGGAGTTCTGATCAATGGACAATTACATTGAGGCTCTTGGTCATATCCTCTGTTATGGCTACTTCTGAACTTCACATCTAGTACTATCGGTGTTATGAAAAGAACTAAACAGCAAAAGCAAAAATAAAAATGAAAACAGATGAACAATCAAAGAAAAACAGGCAATATTTTCATTCAAAATGATGGGCTAACCTTCTGTACCTAAGAACATGACCTTATTGGGACTATTGCAGATACAAACAGTTAAGGTGTTAAGGTAAGGACGTACCGGAGAGAGTAGGCCCTTAATCCAGTGTGACTGGTGTTCTGATCAGAAAAGGGCTGTGTGAAAACAGAGGCACAGAAGGAGAATGTCATGTGATGCCACTCAATAAATCCATAATCATTATAGGACCAGAAGCAGAAATTGGAGTTCTACAGTTGCAAGCCAAGAAATGCTAAAAACTGCTGGCCAGCCACCAGAAGCTAAGGGAGGACAAGCAAGGATTCCTCTGTAAGTTTAAGAGGGAGTGTGGCTCTGTTGACACCTTGATTTCAGACTTCTAGTCTCCAGAACTATGAGACAATACGTTTGTTTTGTTTTCAGCTACCCAGTCATTGGTTCTTGTCATAATAGCCCTAGGTGACTAGTAGACAAGTCCATAGCACCAGCTAACATTCACCAAGTGCAAAGTGTGTGTCAGACCCTGAGAATTCTCTCAGGCTACTAGGTATTTACCAACATTGTTTATATTTTACAGATTAAGAAATGAAAGTTCAAAGAGGTAAATTAGTTGGACCAAATTTTTACAGCTAGGATGATGAGGCAAAATTTGATACAGTTGTTTTTGTTTCATGAACCTGAGAATAAGAATCATTAGTCCAACTTTTAAGACAAGGAAATTAAGAGTTAGAGATTGACAGACCCTTCTGATCTTTTCGAGGCTATATGTATTCATTCCCTATGGTCTCTTTCTTATGCCTATTAACCCAAACATTTCCTTTGTTATCTTTTACTTTTCCTAGTTAGACCACATGTCTCTCATTTATGGTACTCTAATCTGAGTAATCTGATAAAATCATGATCACTGGAGCATTTAGAGAGAGGATTACCATGGTGTTCATACATACTTTAATCAAGTCAACGCTTAGGATAGCAGATAAGTTTAATGCCTGGTTCTTAATAATATTAACAAGTTTTATAACTGTAATAGTAACCATCATTTATCAAGTACTACTAAGTATTAAATATTATTTAGGTTCCTAAATACATGATTTTATTTAGATCTTGCAAACATCCTACAAGACCATTATTATTATACTGTTTGTAGTGCCAGAGAAGAGCTCCATAACATAAAAATAAATTTTGTTTTATTTTCCTAGTTGGGTCTGGCAGCTCGTGCACACAAAAGGAATAGATTCTAGAGGTAAATGACTTATGTAGGGCCACTCAATAAAGCAATAATCATTATAGGACCAGAACTAGAAGTGAGACCTATTGACTTCTAATGCAGAATTCTTCATACCAGTAATTCTTTATTTTTGATCACCTAAAAAATTAACTGGAGAAGTTGTTAAAAATATAAAACAATAGACTTTTGAAGGGTAGGGCTCAAGAAGCTAAATTTTAAATGTGTCACAGTAAGCCTTTTAGTACTCTAAATCACTAAAACTATAATCTCAGGGAAAATTTATTAGTCAGTGAGTTGGAATCTGAAAAAATAGTCCTGGAGAAGAAAAGTTTTAAGTGATGTTAAAGGAAGAAGAAAAAAAGAAAACTTGCAATTTTTGCCTTCCCAACTTTGAAGTATGAATTGCAATGTAAAGAATTTCACATTTTATAAACTTTAACAATTTTCTAACATTTGTTCACCCATTGACTTCAAATTTCCTTAAAATATTTATGTCAAAACATGGAAAGTGACAAAGAGCTTAAATTGTGATATATTACATCTCTGAACAGAGTTGCAACTCTTATGTAAGCATGGCCTGGAAACAATACAGATTAATGGTAGGTGATATGAAAGTTAATTTTAAGTGCACCCTCCCCCCCCGCCAGCAATGGGTCTGTTATTCAAGAGGGTGTGTAAGCTACAGTCCATATTCCTTCTATGCTCCCTAAATGGGGTTTATTGTGAGAATCTGTGAGTTTGTCAAACTGGGTTTAAACAACAGATGCTCTTTGTCCCCATTCAAATTCTGCTTAGACTACTTAGCTAGCCTTTAATTCTTCATCCCCATGACATTCCATAATTTTAGAAACTGGAAACATACAAGATTTATGCTAGAATTAGGGCTTTTGATTACACAGTGGGAAGATTTTCATAGATGTTCAGCTCTTAGTTCACTTAACTCTACTTTCTTCTGAAATCTCATGCTAATTCAATGGTGCTGTGGTTTAACTTCACGTCACTTCACTTCTCTAACAAAGGGCATACTTCATTGACTCTCTTCATCTCACTAACACATTACAACTTTCTCTTGCTATCCAAGTACACGTTTATGAAAAATAGAGAGTAAGGGTTCCAACTGTGGTTTAGATACTAACTAGTTGGGCGATTAGTTGGGTGCTCTTACTCAAACTCTTTCAAATCAGTATGTCTCGATTTCCATAGTTGAAAAATGATATGCTTATAATAAAGGGATTTTAAAGTTCTCTTCCAGTGTTGAAAATCCATGATTCTCAGATTAAGAGCTAACAGTTATATTCTGGAAGATTAAATCTGGCTTTTTGAATAGTGTACTTACATATTATGTAGACTTTGGAAACTACCCAAATCACATAGAAAATAATATTGGTGGACTGATAGAAGGATGAATGGAGTTGGGTAGATATGGGATTGAGTGAGTATACTAAGATGTTAATAGTAGATGGTAGACATACAGGTATTCACTGTAAACTTATTTCAGCTTTGCTCAGAAAATTTTGCAATAAGTCATTGGAAAATGGTATCATTAGCATGTATTATATATATGTATTATATTGTAAAATTACATCTAAAAACTAGAGCTACTTATATTTGAAATTCTTTAAAATAATTGTACACACATACCCTCAAAAACATGTCTTCCCTGATTTTGTCCTGCATGGCAGGCTACAATTTTTCTTCCTTAGGCTTTGCTCTGAATTTCCAAAGGATTTGGAGCATTCCACAATGATTTCAGAGCATGTCAAATTCATTGCAGCTGCGAAACAGCTGGGACAGGCAGCTCACAGTGGCACTCTGAAAAGGGGGCTGAATTAATTAAAAGCTTGTGACTTGACTATAAACTTTGTTTCTGTGTTTTTTTATGTGTTAGGAAAAAATAAGGGAAATAATATATTACTACATTGCTTAGTGAGTCCTAGCATTTAAAAATCTTTTTCAACACCCCATAGGAGATGGATTATTTACTGTCTTGATTTATTGTTTATGATATAAGCATATCATTTAAGTTAAAGTGAACTGAATCAATATTATCCCGTGAATTGCAGCATTTTGTTCTTTGAGTGAGAAGACAAAGATAAAGCTATTCTCTGCACTGTTACATAGAACAAGGTACAATTTGTTACATGGGGGTTTGGGGAAACTGTAGCTTTGCCACCTTAAAAACACTTCAGATTTGATAGAAAAATTAGGACATTCTTGTTTCAAGACCTCCTAATAAGAATGGCAGTGGTATTAGCTGAGGAGTCTGATCAGTAGACATGGTAATACAGGCAGAAGGAGGGGTTTTCTGCACAGTAGAGGTAGAAATGCCGAGCAGGATCAGCAGAAATACCAAGCACAAGTAAAAGCAGAGTCCTGAAGATATAGTGTGACCAGCAGAGAGCAGCCATATTTGGAGTATAGGAGAAAATGGCTGATGCCATGAATCAGATGAAAAGACTTGTTTATATTTTAGTGAAACATCCTTGAGGACATGCTTGAAATACATGGAGGTTGTAGGACTGGGATATCTAGTAATATTAAATAGGCTAAAAAACCAGTAATTCACAGCACGTGTGTGTGCACACAGACACATGCATAACCCACATGTACCTCTGTGTATATTTCTAATATCTATTGCCAATTCCTTTTCATTTTGAAACTGAGGAAATACATGAGTCACTTGTGGATAAATCCTTGACTAAGATCAAAGCTTCTTTTTAAGCCTGATTCTATGTCTCTCCCACCTACTCTCCCTGTTTCTATGTGCCTTAAGAATCCACACCTCATGCTTGTCCCTGGCAGTCCACATGAGACGGTAAGTCCTTGTCTTGTAGTTGACATCATGTGCCGTTAGTTCTACCCCTTCACATATCCTAAGTTCAGTTGGACGGATATCATGCAAATGCTTTTCTTGCTCTTACTGTTTGATTTCCACTTGCTCTTGGCCAGATATCTGCACACAAGAACTGAAGATGTACGATCCTTGAATTTCCTACTGTTCTGCTGTCATCTTATTATGTCTTCTTTTCAGTGGGAAAGGGTTACTTTTCTAAAGCCTTGATTTAATAGGTAAAAATAACTTTTTTGGAACATATTTTTGTCCGATTTTT
The DNA here is from genome assembly GCF_040802235.1 of Manis javanica. NCBI lineage: Eukaryota > Metazoa > Chordata > Mammalia > Pholidota > Manidae > Manis > Manis javanica. The sequence goes on from NC_133160.1 coordinate 68,253,606, forward strand.
CAAAACACTTTACATTCTTCCAATTATAGTATCTATAGTAGAAAAGTGTCTACTTGCCACAGAACGGTGTCTCAGTATGGCTTTGTTATTAAGCAGAGTCATGGCTACTGTTCATTCATGCATTACAGTTGTAGACTTTGTAATATTTTATCCTTGTAATAATCCCATAACAAAGGTATGACACAGTAAGTGTTTTCATTTCCATTTAACAGTTGGAGATCAGAGAGTTTTGTGCCTTTTCCGAGATTACCTCTAATTAGTGACTGAGCGGTACTGGACTCTCAAAGGAAGTGAGTAGTTGGTTCTGACCAAGTCCTTCCGGCTGTCAGAGAATGTGTGTTGAAGGCTCTAGAGGAGCTTGACTCCTGTATTTGACATTGTTATTCATATGATGAAAAATGACAGCATGGTCTTATGACAAAATATTTGATATTGCTTTGGAATTTCTCTTTCCGAGGAAGCCAAGGCTTCTCACCAGAATTCATCAGAATACTTGTCTGTCTTCCTAAGTTAATACTGAGAACTCAGGAGGAGATGAGTGGATATTAATTTCTAAGGATCAGTTTTAATGTCCAAAGCAGAGACTGATCTCCCCCTAAAACAGTCCTCTCCTGTGTTTCCCATTTTAGAATAAGATAATTCTATCCTTATAACTGCTCAGGTCAAGATTTTTTGCAGCTATCCTCAATTCTTCAGTTTATTTTCCCCTCCATGTCTAATGCATTAGCGAACTGTGAGGCTCTGCCTTGAAAACACATTCAGAATCTGACTAGTTTTACCACTTCCATAATATCATCTTTAGCCAAATCAATACTTATTGGAATGGCCTCCTAATCGATGTCTTTGTCTCACTTTGATCTTCTTCAATCTGTTCCAACAGAGTGTCCAGAGGGATCATGTTAAAACCATGGCCAGATCATGTTTCTCCTCTACACCAAATCACATAATGAATTTCCCATTTCACATAGACATCAAAATACTCACAATGGCCCACAGTCTATGGGTCATCCACCTCCTCCATTTGCCTCCAAACTCCTCTTCTCTCCCTCTCACACACTCTCTTTCAGCTCCACTCACCTACTCTCTTACTCTAATATGTTAGTGTATTCCTGCCTTGGAGCTTTGCCCTCACTGTTCCCTCACCTATAACCCTGTTGTCCCAGGCAGCTGTGTAGGCCACTCCCTTATTTCATGTCAGATCTTCACTCAGACATGACCTCCTCAGCGAGAACTCCTCTAGGCACTCTATGCAAGATTGCATCCATAAGCACATGCTCATGTTCCACTTTACTCTTTAGATTGACTTACCTTAGATTTGTCATCATCTCACACAGTTTTATTTGTATGGTTTATGTCCCACCCAGTAAATATAAATTAAAACAAAAATTTCATCCATGTCTTTCACTGTTGTGGGCCCAGCACTTAGAAAAATCCTTGATGTTAGCACTTGCCAGTTAACTGTAGAATGAACACTTTTGTTGAATAAGGTGTCAGTCCTCTTTTGGTGAAATAGGGTCCTTACTTTCTAAGGCTTCCAGAATGACAACAACTCAAATGTGAAATGTATTAAGTCTAATACTGTGATAGATGCTGAATAAAAATTGAAGAAGAAAAGTGTCGGAGGATAGTATAAATACAGTAATTAGTGCCGACATATAGTACCACATTAAATAATAGTGTCTTTTATTAGTATAACTCTTAATAATTTGAAAATAAATTATATATGCTTGAGTTACACTACTCTCAGATTTGCAGAAAGAACATATAATTTCCTTTGTTTTAAACTGAAGTATATGTGATAGACAATCTTATATTAGTTTCAAGCACACAACACAGTGGTTCATTTGTTACCCACATTATTATATCCTCAAACCAACCAGTGAGTCACTACCTGTCAACATACGAAAATATTACAGAATCACTGTCTATATTCTCCATGCTGTACTACCATCCCTGGGACCAACTTATATTATGATTGAGAATTTTTCTGCCTCTTTATCCCCCTCACCCTCCTGACCCACCCATCCCAACCCCTCCCTCATGGAAACCACCAGTCAATTCTTAGTGTCTGTAGAGTCTACTGCTATTTCATTCATTTAGTTTTGTTTTGTTTTTAGATTCCACAAATAAGTGAAATCATATGGTATTGTCTTTCTCCTCCAAGCTTATTTCACTTAACATAACACCTGTTGGTCCATCCATGTTGTCACAAATGAGAGGATTTCTTTTGTTTTTATGGCTGAATAATATCCCATTGTATATATGTACATCTTCTTTATCCAGTCATCTATTGATGGACACTTTGGTTGCTTCCATATCTTGGCTGTTGTAATTAATGTGGCAGTAAAAATAAGGGGTCATATTTTTTGAGTCAGGGATTTTGTTTTCTTCAAGTAAGTTCCTAGAAGTGGAATTACTGTGTCATTTGGTATTTCTATTTTTGGTTTTCTTAAGAAACATCCATGCTGCTTTCCACATGGCTGCACCAGTTTAACTTCCCACCAACAGGGTAAGAGTGTTTCCTTTTCTCGACATCCTCACCAACACTTGTTTTTTCTTGTCTTTAGGCTAGTAGCCATTCTAACAGTATGAAGTGAAATCTCTCGTTAAGGTTTTGATTTGCTTTTTCCTGATGATTAGCAATGTGGAGCATCTTTTCATTCGCCTGCTGATTATCCATATTTCCTCTTTGGAAAAGTGTCTATTCAGTTCCTCTGCCCATTTTCTCATCTGGTTATCTGTTTTTTGGGGTGTTGAGTCACACAAGTTCTTTATATATTTTGGATGTTAAGTCCTTATTAGATAAATCATTTATGAATATATTCTCCCATACTGTAGGATGTCTTTTTGTTCTGCTGATGGTGTCCTTTGCTGACCAGAAGCGTTTTTAATTTGATATAGTTCCACTTGTTCACTTTGATTTTTTTCCCCTTACCCAAGGAGATGTGTCCAGAAAAAAACTGCTTATGCTTATGTTCAAGGAATTTTTGTCTATGTTTTCTTTTGAGTTTTATGGTTTCACATCTTACATTTAAGTCTTTAATCCATTTCAAGTTTACTTTTGTGTATGGAGTTACACAATAATCCAGTTTCATTCTCTTGCATGCAGCTGTCCAGTTTTTCAAACACCAGTTATTGAAGAGACTCTCTTTTCCTACTGTATACTCATAGCTCCTTTATCATATATTAATTGACCATATGTGCATGGGCTTATATCTGGGCTCTCTATGCTGTTCCTTTGATCTATTCATCTGTTCTTGAGCCAGTACCAAACTGTTTTGATTATTGTAGCTTTGTAGTAGAGCTTGAAGTCTGGGAGCATAATACCCCCCGCTTTGTTCTTCTTTCTCAGGATGGCTTTGGCTATTCATGGTCTTTTGTATTCTATATGAACTTAAGGATTATTTACTCTAGTTCATTGAAAAATTCTTTTGGTATTTTAACAGGGATTGCATTAAATCTGTAAATTGCTTTGGCTGGATGGCCATTTTGACAATATTAATTCTTGACAATGAGCATGAGATAGATTTCCATTTATTTGTGTCTTTAATTTCACTCATCAGTGTCTTATGGTTTTCAGAAAACAGGACTTTCACTTCCTTGGTTAAGTTTCTCCCTAGATATTTTATTCTTTTTGATGCAATTGTAAATGAATTTTTTTGCTGATTTCTCTTTCTGTGATTTCTCTTTGTGTTAGTATATAGGAATGTGACAGATTTCTTTGTATGTATTTTGTATCCTGAAAGTTTGCTAAATCTAGTTATTACTTCTAACAGTTTTTTGGTGGAGTCTTTAGGCTTTTCTATATATAGTACCAGTCATCTGCAACTAGGGACAATTTTACTTTTTCCTTACCAATTTGAATACCTTTTATCTCTTTATCTTGTCTGATTTCCAGGGCCCAGACTTCCAGTACTATATTGAATAAAAGTGATGAGAGTGGGCATCCTTGTCTTGTTTCTGATCTTAGAGGAAAAATTTTCAGTTTTTTGCCATCGAGTATGTTAGCTGTGAGTTTGTCATATATGACCTTTATTATGTTGAGCTATGTAATCTTTATACCTGTTTTTGTTGAGAGTTTTATCATGAATGGATGTTAAATTTTGTCAAATGCTTTTTCAGCATCTATTGAGATGATCATATGGTTTTCATCTTTTTTGTTGTTGTTAATGTGTTGTATCATATTGATTGATTTGCAAATATACCACCCTTTTATCCCTGGAATAAATCCTACTTGGTCATGATGGGTGATCAATTTGGTATATTTTTGAATTCAGTTTGCTAATGTTTTGTTGAGGATTTTTGTATCTGTGTTCATCAGGGATATTGGTCTATAATTTTGCTTTTTTGTAATGTCTTTGTCTGGTTTTGGTATTAGAGTTTGGCAGTATGTCTTCCTCTTCTACTTTTTGAATACTTTAAGAATGAGTATTAGGTATTCTTTAAATGTTTGGTAGAATTCAGCTGTGAAAACATTAGGTCCTTGACTTTTGTTTGTTGGGAGTTTTTTGATTAACAGTTCAATTTCATTGCTGGTAATTGGTCTGTTCACATTTTCTGCTTTTTCTGGTCAGTCTTGAAATGTTGTACTTTCTAGGAATTTCTTCATTTCTTCTAGGTAGTCCAATTTATTGGTATATAATCTTTCATAGAATTCTCTAATAGTTCTTTATATTTCTGTGGCATTAGTTATAACTTTTCCTTTTTCATTAATGATTTTATTTGTGTACTCTTTCTTTTTTTTCTTAAGTTTGTCTAGGGTTTTGTGCATTTTGTTTATCTTCTCAAAGAACCAGCTCTTGGTTTCATTGATTTTTGCTATTAATCTGTTTTATTTACTTATGTTCTGATCTTTATGATGTTCCTACCTCTTCTAATTTGGGTTTCATTTGTTCTTCTTTCTCTATTTTCTTTACTTGTCAGTTTAGACTGTTTACTTGGGATTGTTCTTGTTTCTTGATGTAAGGCTTGATGTATTGCCATGTACTTCCATCTTATAACCACTTTGGCAATGACCCACAGATTTTGAACTGTTGTTTTTGTTTTAATTTGTCTCCATCTATTGCTTGATTTCTACTTTGATTTGTTTTGTTGTTTTTTTGTTTGTTTTCTCTTTGTAATTTATTTCTAGTTTTATACCATGGTGGTCTAAGAAGTTTCTTGATACATTTTCAATCTTTTTGAATTTACTGAAGCTCTTTGTGGCATAATATGTAATCTATTCTGGAGAACATTCCATGTGCACTTGAGAAAAATGTCTTTGGATAGAATGTTCTGTAGATACCTGTTAAGTCTATCTGATCTAATGTGTTGTTCAGTGACTTTGTTTCCTTATTTATTTTCTGTCTGCATACTCTGTCCATTTATGTAAGTGGTGTATTGAAGTCTCCTAATATGACTGAGTTGCAGTCTATTTCTCCATTTAGTTCTATTAGCATTTGTTTTACATATTTAAGTGCTCCTATGTTGGGTGCATAAATATTTATAATTGTTATATCCTCTTGTTGGACTGATCCTTCTTATTATTATGTAATGTCCTTCCTTGTCACTTACTACTTTGTTTGTTATGAAATCTATTTTGTCTGATGTAAGTACTGCTACTCCTGCTTTTTCTCATTATTTGCATGAAATACCTCTTTCCATCCCTTCACTTTCAGTCTTTGTATGTTTTTAGGTCTGAAATGAGTCTCTTGTAGGCAGCATATAGATGGGTCTGTTTCTTTATCCATCTGCCACCCTGTGTCTTATGGTTGATGCATTTGGTGCCTTTACATTTAAGACAGTTTTTGATAGATATGTACTTATGCCATTTTATTAATTGTTTTCTGATTGTTTTTATAGTTCTTCTCCGTTCCTTTCTTCCTTTATTGTACTCTTCTCTTATTATTTGATGTTTTTTTTAGTTTTGTGATTGAATTTCTCTTTTTTAATTTTTTGTGTATCTATGATAGGCTTTAGGTTTGTGGTTACCAGAAAGTTCATGGATAGTTTCCCAAATATATAATAGTCTATATTGTTTATGGTTATTCTATTTCAAATACAGTCTTACAGTACTTAATTTTTATTCTTCTTCCTCCTCCATACTTTATGTATTAGATGTCATAGTTTGCATTTTGTGTGTGTCCCTTGACTGATTTTGTGTATAGTTGGTTTTACTGCTTTTATTTTGTTTCTAACTTTATACTTGCTTGGTAAATAATTGGTCTACTACCTTTACTGCAGTAGTAGTATTTTCACTGGTGAGAATTATATAGGCTTAAGAACATTTTAAGAGGCCCCTTTAACATATCCTGTAAGATTTATTTAGTGTTGATGAATTCCTTTAATTTTTGTTTATCTGGGAAATTTTTAATCTCTCCTTCAATTTTGAATGATAACCTTGCTGGGTAGAGGATTCTTGGTTGAAGAGCCTTTTGTTTCAGTACATCAAATATAGCATGCCACTCCCCTCTGGCCTGTAAAGTTTCTTCTGATCTGATAAGTCTGCTGATATCCTGATGAGGTTTCCCTTATAAGTAATTTTTTTGCCTCTCTCTGACTGCTTTCAGTGCCCTTTTTTTATCTTTCATCTTTATCATTTTCATTTTTGTCTTCCTGGAGCTCCTTTTTTAGGGGCTCTATACACTTCCAGGACCTGGGTGTCTATTTCATTCCCCAGATTGGGTAAGTTGTCAGCAAGTATTTCTTTAAAGAGACTCATTACCCCTTTGTCTCACTTTTCTCCTGGTACCCCTATTATGCAAATAGCATTTCATTAGGAGGTGTCACACAGCTCATTTTTAGATTCTTTTTTGTCTCTGTTCCTCAGCTTCATTGTTTTCTCCATCTCATTGATTGTTTCCTCTACTTGCAGCCACATTCCCTCCATTGTATATTTCATTCCACTTACTGTATTCTTAAGCTTTGAGTGGCTCTGTTTTAACTCTTCTATCTCTTTGTTGAAGTTCTCCCTGAGATCATCAATACTTTTCTGCAGATTATAGTGAGCATATTTATGACTGTCACATTGAAATCTTTATCAGGAAGATTGGTGATCTCCATTTCATTTATTCCTCTTTCTGGTGTCTTATTCTGTTTTTCTTTTTTTATTTGGAACATAGTCCTTTGTCTCATTTTGTCTGGGTTTCTGTGTTTCTTCCTTTGCATTAGATAAATCTACCTTGCCTCCTGCTCGAGAGAGTGATGGCTTTATGAAGAAGGTGTCCTGTGTTGCCCAGAAGCTCAAGACTCTTTACTCTCCAGTTCCTGGTTCTCTTTCGTGGTGGAGCCCTATTGTTTTTGGTGGGATATGTGTGGGGACACTTTTCTGCCTGTCTGCCAGCAGTGGCTGATATCAGTCTGCGGTGCTAGCAGTTTGCCTCAGCCAGCCCTCTGTACACTGTGCAGCAGTGCTCATGCTTGGATAGTTGTGGGCAGTATAATTTCCTTTCTGTAAATAAGATAACAAAACTTCAGAGAATTTATGTGATTTGTTCTGAGTTACTAGTATATGGTGGAGTTAAGGTTTGCACATATATCTTAAGATTTTGAATCAATGTTTCTTTCATTTTTCAAACATACTTTTGAATGACATATTTTAACATAAATGTTTAGTGGCAGGAAATGTAAACCTTAAATCAAGACTGAAACATTTTTAATAAGAAAGTTCTAGTAACTACACCAAATTAAAAGATAGTACTCAAAAGAGTAGAAATAATTTCTAAAATATTTTATTATTGGCACTATTTTACATAGAGAAAGCAAGGGAAAACATGTAACTATTGCAAAGGAGCCTCAGTGAACTTTTATTTTACTTTTTCATTTTGTTTTTAGGAATGTGTAGGCAAAAAATTTTAACTCTAGCAGAGAAATGCAGAATATTACTACAGAAACACCCCTATCAGGAGCTTGATAGTTGAAAATAAAATAGCTATAGGATTATACCATACATTATAATGGTATGGTATACATTATACTGTATATCATAGTATATGGTACACAGTAAACTGAGGAACCTGAGTATACCATTTTAGCTTTTCTCACTATGGAAAAAAGTGTGTGTTTAAATTAAAAATATTTGAATAATTGTAATAAAGAAATAATTGCTTTAAAGGTAAAATAATTGAAGGCCATTTTTATTCTCACATTGTTCAGAACTTCTTGGTCCCTCATAGGATCAGAGCATTAGCAACATTATTGAACCCTTGCTCTATTTCTCTATCTCCAAAATGTTTGGTTGGGATTCACAATTCTAAATGCTTTGGTGAAGGCACCGTAGTTCCTTTCAGGGATGAAGTGTAGAACAAATCTGAGTATTAGAGGCAAACTTTTATATTGTTACAACTATAAACATGAACCTGTGATGGAATATAGTTTGTTTTTCTAAATAATTTCTTAAAAATACTCTTTAATGTTGCTCTCTTGGTCATTTAGGAGTTTATTTTGTATCCCAGCACAGTAAATAGTAGAAATTACAAGCATACATAATGATAGAGTAAGGGTAGGAATGAGCATTGACAACAAAAGTAAACCTTAAATCAAGTCAGCATTAAGTGCTGACTGCTAACTAAATACTTTATATGTATTATTTTACTTACAATTCAGAACAATTCTTTAGTATGGGTATCAATATCTGCATTTTACAGGCAATGAAAATGAGATTCAGAAATTAAGTTTACATAGCTTCTATGGCACAGATACATACAGTTTGAATTTCATTCCACCTTCAGAGTGAATGATGTTTCAAATATACCATTCTAGACCCCATAAATGTCAGTAAAACAGATCCAGGAAACCTCCAAACAACCAGATGAATATTTCTCTTTTTATTTTTTAATGGTCTTAAATGTTTATTTTTTTCCGGGTTCATGGAGATATAATTCATATACAGCATCATAAAAGTTTAAGGTGAACAATTCTTATGAGAAGGAATTTATTAAAGAGTGTGTTGTTTAAGATAAAATCATTAAGAAGTTCTCCGATATATTGAGTACAATTCCATCTCCACCAGTCCCCATCTATTATTTGAAGCCACACAGAACAATGACACTTCCAATTTATTGCTTTCAGCTATTTTAAAAGAGCTGTTTTTCCCTGAGTTTTTCTTCTTTAGGCTAAATACATACAGATTATTTTAGATGATTCCCTAGCAAATGAATTACCAATTATGATCTATGGCCTGATAGAAACTTAGAACTCAGAGAAAAAAATTGATGTTTAATATTTAAAATCCATTCTATTATGAACTGAGACCTAGATCAGCCAAATTACTTTTAGATAAAGAGTGGGCTATATTTTCTCTAAGGATAAGAATGCCACAATGAGGATAGGTATGCACTTGTATGTGTATGAATGAAGAGCAATTTTGACTTCATTAAAACTCATGAGAGGAACACACTTTAAAGGATTTTTAATGGGACAGCTAGCACGCTCAAGATAAATTAAGCATAGAGACTACTGCTTGTTTCGTCTGATATCCTAAATGGCAAAGTGTTCTACACATAGTGAAGATCAATGAATACATTCTGAATAGATGTTTTTCCTAGTAATCATGACAGGTATTTTGAAATAAATTACTATAATTAAGAATTTGGTTTTCTACTCTATTAGTTTCCTAGTGTTTGTGTAAAAAATTTCTAAAACTTGGATAGCTTGAAACAACAGAAGTTTAATCTTTCATTGTTCTAGAGAATAGGAATTAAGATGTGAGCAGGGCCATGCTCCATCCTAAGCCTTTAAGGATCCTTCTTAGCTTCGACCAGGTTCTGGAAGCCTCAGGCATTCCCTGGCTCTCACGTGTCTGCAGCTGATAGACTCTTAGGCCCTGTAGTCATGTGATGTTCTCTCTCCTTTGTCTGTCTCTCTTTTTGGTATAAGAACACCAGTCATATTGGATTAAGGTCCCATCTTACTCCAATATGTCTTCGTCTTAACTAATTACATCTGCAGCAACTCTATTTCCACATTCTGAAGTATTAGGTGTTAGGACTCTAATATATTTCTGAGGAGGACACAAATCAACCCATAATAGCCAGTAACATTAAAAGCCTTGTAATAATAAAAGGAAATCCCTAACATATCCTTATACATGTTTCTAAGATAGTACACTTCAACTGTGTTTGAGTCCAAGTGTTCCTCAGTCTAACATCTAAGCATATCTACAAGTTCATTTCTTAAGTGACCTTGGTTTATTCATCAGCCACAGAGGCCCACAGAAAAAGACTGGCGGAATCTAGTAGAGGGATCATGCTTTCACTCATTCAGAAATGTTAATTGGGAAATAATTTAGGATTCAGGATATATGAGGAAGTAGTTTCAATCCATTTTTCTGAATATTTCTGGATTTAATAGACCATTAATCTACCCAACTACTAATGTAGGAAATTCAAATGGCATAAAGGGCTCTCTAACTGAAGTCCACTGTACCTTTGATAGGCAGACTTTAGGGAGTCTGTGCACTTCTTGAAACTGTATCAAACATGTTTGTGTGTGTATATAAATATGTTCTCCTGGGAAAGCATTCCTAGCCTTCCTCAGAGTTGAATGGTCCATCACTCTCCCAAAAAAGAGAACCACTGATCTAGAATAGATAAATCAAGATGGCTCCAGGCAAAATAATGCATATCGGCAAGGACATCTTTCCATATTTTCCTCTTAATTTTCTATCTTTAACTCAATTTTCTATCCTCTCAATTTTTTATCTTTAACTCTTTCTCTTAGAAGGGCTTATATTTCAAACATTTAATTTCAGTGCACAACTGAAGCCTATTGTTTATTTTATTCTAAGCTTTACAGCTTTGTAACCACTTTTCCCTTTTTACATCATATCTGTCCCATTACTCATTTCCTCATAGCCATAAGCGCTGCTTTGCAAATAATGGTTAGATTTCTAATAATCAAATCTATATTGAAATTTAATGATTGACACTGAGCCAGTATGTTTCATTCATCATATGAAATGAGTCAAATATTTGGTTGGGCTTATTATGTTCCATCTAGGCCTTGTACCAGCAAATAGAGATTAAAGGAAGATCTTTTAGAAAACCTGTCTTTTCCTCCCATAGAGTTCAAAATGTGTCCAATATTTTTAAAATATACAGCATTTAATAGAAATATGAATCACCCAGCAATCATGGTTAAAATGAAGACTCTGCAGTAGTTGGAGAGGGGAATTCTGAGATTTTGGATGTCTGATAAGTTACCAGCTATGTGTGTACTGTTGGTCTACAGACAATAATTTCATATAGCAAGTCTTCAGTGCGGTCTTTCTCAGCCAGATCTAGAAGAGAACTAGATCTTAATGCCCTCATCATCCATTTTATGTAATAAATTCACTTCAGTGACTCTAGAATAGTACTAGTTATGTACCTGCCTTGAGAGAATTGAGCAAAGAGGCTTTAAATAATTTTCTGTCTTCTGCGTTCAAGTGGAAACTTGTATCAGTTAAGACTGAATTCAGATTTAAGCAACCAAAAGTCTCTTCAGTGACTTAGATAAATAGGGGTGGTTTATCTCAGACAGCAAGAAGTCAGAGCTCAGTAGTCCAGTGCTCTGGGGAACTTTTTGGTTTTTTTATCTTCAGTTATTCTCAGCATATGCAGTTAAGTCCTCACAGATGTTTCAAGGTTATGAGGCAGCTGCTGCTTCAGTGGAAGCAGGAAGAAGTGGCAAGAGAAAACACAAAGGATAGTGCCCTTTATAAGTGCCCCTTTTTAAAACTATCTTAGCAGGTGAGCCAGGAACTTTAACTGAATCTTTTTTACTCCTAAGTGGAAGTGAGTGTGGGAACATGTTTATCCGAACTCTAGGCTCTAGAGCTTCTACACTAGCAAAAGATAAGAAAGAGGTTGCAAATGGTTTGGGGAGAGTCAGTCCACACTGTCTGCCACACTAATGGAATTGAAATGTCATAAGCAAAATGAAAATTACCCATGCTAAAATTTGCAACAATAATGTGGAGCCAAGATTTTTTGACAAGCTCTCAGGAACTTCAGGGTTACTGCATCACACACTGCCTGTCCTGATTACACATAGATGTGGTGGTGCCTGAACCATCTGCCTGGAGAGTGGGAAATGCACTTAGTTACCCTCTTAGATTCCCTAAGTAATTCCCTCAGTTTTACAAATGCCTTTGTAATTAGAAAATAATACTTAATGCACATATAAATATACATCTTATTATTTATCTATAAAATGCCAAACATTTACTTAAGAATGTGAAGTTGTAAACAATCTTAATTAATATCCTTAGCTATAGACAAAAAAAAAATTTGGAATAGATTATTTAAATACACCTTTCCTTTTCAACTTTACAATCAATTTCTTATATTTATAGTTAATTGTCTTTCTGACTTAAAAAAAAAACTCCTTAAAAAGATGTAATAGAAAATAGAGAATTAATATCACTGTATCATCTACCATTCTCAGGTACTTTACATATTTAAATATCACTAACCCTCTCACTGAAGAACTGAGGTCATCACATTTTTCCATTTTCCTAATAAGAAAGCTGCAGGTTGGAGAAGTTAAATAACTGCTGAAGATCACACAGCTAAAAAATGTCAGAGCTAAATTTGAAGCCAAATGTGTTTAAAGTTTCCAATTCTTCTATGTCTTAGAAGGCATGTGTAAAATTTACTATCTTACTCTGCTCATTAATTACCTTAATTAAATTACCATAATGGTATGTGTGTGAAAACAGTAAGTATTCATTTTTGTATCCCCTTACTTTTTTATTTAGACCTGAATTTTACAATTAAAAATGAATCAAATGAGTTTCACATATTTGTAAAAAGAAATGCAAATATTTTATTTTAACACTGTGATATTAGTATAAAAATTAAAGAGAGGAGAAAGAAAAGAGTAGAGGCATTAGGTAAGTGTGGAAAGATGTGGGTGACATGTGAAGAAGAAAAGTCAAATGAATAAATAATTGTTATTAATTAAATGAAAATGAATATGATATGTAATAAAATGGCATTTTACTTATAAAGTAGCTACAATACTAGAACTCAGTAAAAATTAGCCATCATCAGTCCATGTATTTTAGATAATAAATGAAATAAAATACTTAAATTCACATTTAAAAATATGTTTATGGCTTCAGATACTATATACGGAGGAAATAATAATAATTCTGATTATACAGAAGATTTAAACTTTCTATTTTTTAAGAATTTATCTCTATAATATTAATTGACCTAAAAAATCAGAAAAAATATTTTTGAAAGAAACTAGATAATTTTTTATTTTATAACACGAGGAATTATCAGGTACCTATGTTGCAATTCCACGGCCAGGTGCTAAGGGTGTACTGAAAAATACAAGACCCTGGTCCTGCCCTAAAAATGCACTCTAGTAGGGTGAGAGATGAGAAAACAATTCAAGCAGAGTGTGATGAATCCATGAAATACTAGGGGAGCAAACTGGAAAACAGAGCTATTTAACTCACTTTCAAGAGCCTAAAAACGAGTAACTCATTTTTTAAAGTCCACTCCAAATGAATAAAATATAAGGCTTGAATTTCTAAGTTTGGTAAAATCGTCTTCTGAAATCAATACACATCAAAAAAAAAAAAACCCAAAAACCACGTTGGAAGAGTCCAGACACTGGGGCTACCTCCAAATGAATTAAAAGATATTGCATTAAAAAAATATTTTGGCAATTAAAGAGAAAGGATCAACGTTTTTATGATTTCAAAGCATTTCAACTTGAGAAGACAGGGCATAGGTAGTGACAGAAACTGTGTGTGTGTGTGTGTGTGTGTGTGTGTGTGTGTGTGTGTGTGTGTGTACAAAAGCAGTTCTTTTGTGTGTGTGTGTGTGTGTGTGTAGAAAAGCAGTTCATTTTTGAGCAGGAAGTGTGGCATCCAGAGTCAAAGCAGTGAGGAGTGTCCTGATTGCCTCTGGGAGTTGGCTGGAAGCTCCCAGGCTGTGGATACACAGATAGCTCAGAGGAAAACCTAGCACAGGGGAGAAATACTGTAAACACAAGGGTCATGAAAGCAAGGTGGGGCGCTGGGCTCCCTGGTGGACTCGGGCTGGAACAGAGGCTGTATTCCCATACACTGCAGGGCACAAAGCGCCTCCCTCACAAGTAGCGACCTTGGCGGGAAGCACAGATGATGCCCTTATGTTCTTGTTTCTCTCTCTGTCAGGAACAGATTTTATGACCAAACTTCAGACAGAAGATACTGTAAGAAGAGAAATTATGGGGCACAGAATTTTAGAAAAAGAAGAAAGATTGCCTTGAGCCTGATTCACCTTGCAGCCTTTTCCTGCAGATCTGGTTTTGAGGTTAATGATGTTTATTCTGGGTTTTAGGGATTGGAACTTAAGATGTGAATTTTGACATCAATATTTAAAGAACTAGGTTGAAGTTTTCAATTTTTTTTTCACTCAAAACTGAGTTACCAGAGTTGGATGCTTCCTGAAGCTAATACAGCAGAAACTTCAGGGTCTATCTCTTGAATTGGCCCTTACCAGGCCCTACACCAGATTGGGCATTTGTAATTTTGATTCCTTTTCAAATTGCATAAAGAATATGACTTATAAGGAAATTTCTATAAAGAAGGCAGATGACTACTTGGCTTACTACATTGTTCTTCAGAGATTTAGTAGGTGGGACATTTTCTGGCCAGAAACATGGAGGCCAAATTTGTACATTCAACTTTAAGAAGGCATTACATTTCAACTAAATGTCTAAAGGACTCAGAAGGATAGCTTAATGTATTTTATACATTAAGAAAATCAACCAATGCCTCTGGAATGCTTCAAACTGAAATTCAACAGTTTTTGAATAATCACATCAGTTGCTCAGACATATGAGGAAAACTGTGGTTGCTCTTTGTCAGCCTCTCACGTTTTGGTGCTGATAACCTGGACAGATTTAAGTTAGTGGACAAGCAAATACAATGTGAAATAGATGCTTTCATAAATCAGGATTGGATAACAGCTTTGCTTTCATCCTTATGCTAACTTCTATTTTTATCAAGCTGAATATTAGATCTCATTTGGTTAGGTAATCAAATATGATGCTTTGGGAGGCAGGTAATAGGACAGCCAAGGGAAAGTGGCATAAATTAGCAGGGCCTTTGTGATCTCACACTGACGGTGCCAGACAGGGCCGGACAGCTCAGTGATGGAGGCCTGGCCCACTGACACCATCATCATTTCTTCATCTGAAGCTGCTGCCATCCTCAGTCTGTCAGCATCACCACTGCTTAAGGTTTCAGTATATACGACAGTCCCCTCAGGGGCAGGCAGACATGTCCTCTCCAGTGAGCATGAAAGAGATGATCCCTGTGCTGGGTCTGCATTCTTGCTACTAAGGAGAGCTTCTCCAGAGGCCTGCCTCCACTCAGGCCCCGGCTAGTCAGCGTTGGCCCCATGTTGTGCCCTAGGTGCAAGCTTTCCTGGGGGCTGTGCCTGCCATTTTCAGCATCTAAACTAGGATGTGGGCTCTGCTGGGAGAGGTGAATGGCACTCAGGGAGTTGGGATGTAGGGTGAGCAACCCAAGTCTGCTACACTTACCCTTTATGAGGAGGGAAAATTAATTATCCATTTGCTGAATTTCAGTTGGATGGGGTGAGACCTTCACATCTTCTCACCCTTTGGTTGTATCCTTGGTTTATGAGCATGTCTGTATTTTCACCATCTGTAAGTTGTATTTTTTGGTCTTACCCTCTAGCAACTTCACTGGCCATAAATCTTCCTCCAGAGTCTGCAAAACTTCATACATTTTTATGTTGATGAAAGTTCCTCTGAGCTGCAGATTTTGGCCAAGCTATAACAAATTCACTAACCTCTGGAGATTTTATATTCCACTAAGATCAAGAGAGTGGGCCTCTGGGCTAAACAGCACAGATTGTCAACCATTCTACACACAAGTGCTTGGGCACATGCCAGAACAGTTGGCGGTTCCTGTCTCTTGTCGGAACTCTGAGCTGCTTCCTTAGAAAAGGTCACAGGAGGCCAGAGGATGTTCCTTAAGGACGTTCCTGATCGCCAAGGACTTACTGGGAGATAGCAGACTTGCTCAGGCTCCAGGTTTGGTGTTAGCTGGTATCTCTAACCCATGTGTGTTCATAATGCCCAGGCACTGCTCCTGCACCTAAAGGGGACTATCTAGCTCCATTCCTTCCTTCCTCCAGGAAGCTTTCTGTCAATAAAGCAGCCCTCACTTAGCCGGTCTGAGATCATACAATACCTCTGTCAATATTAGTCATTCAGTACTTAATACTAGAGTGTTCTACAATACCCTTTGCGTTACATTCAAGCACTTTCTGTGCCTTTTCCTCAACTACAAAATAACTTTCAGATCAAGAACCACATTTTACCATTTCTCAAGGCACTTACCATTCATGTACTGATGTAGTATATCATATATTTTTTGAGTACATGAATGTAGATTGTGGTAAAAGGAAAGGCAATTTATTATAATGTAAAGAATAACACACTGTCATGTGACAAAACATCTAAGGGAAACTTCAAAAACAATACTGAAATAATAAGTTGCTATGTATCTATACAGGTTCTGTGCTAGGCAGGGACACAGTGGTGAGCAAGTCAGCAGGGTACCTGCTTATGAGGAGGTCCCTGCTATGAGAGAAAGGAGCAAGAGTCATGTGATATACAGGAGGAGTTGACTGATCTGTAGGGAGGAATGACTTCCCTCAGAAAATATGATTTGACCTGACACCTGCATTATGAGTAGGAGATAATTAGGGACAGATAATGTGTTCACATGCAAATGTAAAGCTGTAGCTGGAGTAGAAAGCAAGGTGGATAATGATAGAGAACGAAGCTGGGGAAAAGATAAGCCAGAGAGGGCTACAGTCCTTTCCAGAGAAACATCATGAAACTGCCCAACCGGAGACTACATTTTCCAACGTTCTTTGCATAAAGTTTGGCCACATGATGCATTTCTCTCCAATGGGATGAAAACAGGTGATGTCACTACACTCCAGACAGAATTTTAAGTCAGTGTGTGTTTCTTCCATATTCTCACTTCCCATTCTGAAGGCTCCAATGGTGAGAGCAGGGTGCCTCCGGAAGCTGTGTGATAAAAATGGCTGCACCTCCCTCGATCAGGAACCCTGAATGACTGCTTGCAGAAGATCCTCCGCCAACTTGGAGGCCCTATCCTGGACTGTCACACTGGGGACAAGTAACCTTCAGCTCTAAGTCACTGCGTGTTGGAGGGATCTTTGCTAATATTTCTTATCCTGACTAATGCTAGGTCTTTACACGACAAGTAATGAGAAATCATTTAAAGATTTTTAAACAGAGTACTATATCATCAAATCAATACTTCGAAAAGATTTCTCTGTTTGCAAAGTAGAGAATACATTAAGAATGAGAGAGAAAATCTATTGCAGAAGTCCAAGTGAGAAGAGTTTGAGGCAATGGATTGGAAGTGGATGGATTCAGGAGATCTAAAGTGATGTTGAAAGTATTTGGTAGAAATACACTGCATATGGAAAATTTAAAGAGAAGTATCTACACAGAATGCTACTTTTCTGGCTTTGGGCACCAAAGTTCAGAGAAGAAACACAGAGAAAAGTCCTGAGTTCACATGTGCACACATGCATAAATAGATGCCCTCCTTATGTGCAAAGGGAAACCTCTTATTCCACAAAAATGGAAAGGGAGTTGTGTTGCCTTAGGAAGCTACCCCTCTGAAGCAGTGTGCAAGTGGTCAAGGTCCCTTTACCAACTAGCTGGGTCACCTAGGCTCATTGTTTAACTTACGGTGCCTCAATTTTTATCTGTAAAATGAGGAAATACTAGTGCCTGCTGCTTAGCTGTGTGATGAGTAGGAAATGCATGAACACATATAAAGCATGCAGAAGGTCCTTAAGCCCTGGTAAGAACTCACTTGTTGCTATTATTCAGACAGTAACATACTCTCCCACATTACACAGGGTTGTAAATGCATGAGCATAGTGTGTGCTCTTTAGGTGGCAAAACATATTCAGCTAAGGTTTTGTTAAGTTTGGAGTCAGAAACACACACTGACTCCTCTATACACATAAGTTAATTTTATGGGCCTGACTTGTTCACTGAATTCCATAGGCCAAGCTTCACACTAATGCTCGAATTATTTTCTACTCTTCATTTTTGGCACGTTTGTTTTCAGCCCTGATTTTTTGATACACTCAAACTCTTGACCACTTCTTGCAGGGCTCCACATTTAGCCCCCATTATAACAGATAATAGTTTTCCATAGTCGACCAGGTCTTAACCTATTAACATTAATTCCAAACTCAGCATCCCCCTACGAATACTTTCTTTATGTAATATCTTCATCTTTCAACTTGGCTTACTTTCATAAATCTTTAATTCTTTTAGCTAATTTCTTCTTCAATGAATTCATAACTGCTCTAATTTTCTTGCAAGCAGCTGTATACTTACTATAAACCTCGTTCCCTATCATTCCTGCCAATATCCTTCCCATTTTATTTCTGTCTGCTGCACATAGAATTAGTCTAGCCTTACATTCCTTTCAGTATGATCAGGAGAGGTGTGTGTGTTGCTTGGGGAATGGGAAGATCTAAGGTTAAAAGAAGAGATAATTTAAAAGCCATGCACACACTTAGGGAAGAAACCTCTTCAATAAAGTTATGTGTCTGAATACAAATATTTCCAATGCTCCTTGGGCAACATTGTAATATAATGTTTTAGGACTACTTAGTGGAGACCCTTTTGAGGTACCAGCTATGTTATCCACAAAGCAATTCTCTACTTCTTCCTAGGGAAAAAAATTATCTTTTTGCCAAGATGCTGCATTCTAATGCAGATTCCACTTTTTTGATATGGGTCACTTTAGAATGTTATCTGATTTTGTCCCAAAATGTCACCCTTCGTTTTCATTTGTTGCCTGCTCATTTTAAATTCATATAAAGTTTTAAGAAAAAAATCATATAATTTTTAAGTATATACAATTGAGCTATCATAAAATTTCAGGGAGTTCCAAAAGAAGACATATGAAGCAGAACAGAATCTATGTAGTTCTGATTATGTTCTAAATATCCTCAATAACATCAGAATAATATCACATGTTTATAGAAAACCAATATGGGCTGATGAAAAAATTAATTTTTTATTTTACTTCACAGAGATAATCCAATGGCAGCCTTCTTTTTTGGAAGGAGAGAACTGACAAAACTCAAGCACTGACAAATTCCCTCCCTCCCTCCCTCCCTCTATTCACATAAATTCATTCATTCTTATTGTTAAATATTTTTGACCACTTTGTTATGCATAACAGGGTTAGAAAGATGTCAGGCATTTCCCTATTTTGAGGACTTAAAATTTTACACACCAACACATACACATACATATTTAAAAACCTAACTACATATCAAAACTCTGTACAAATCAGTGTACTAAGACAAATATTATTCTCCCCATTTTCTGGAGGAAGAAACTGATCCTCAGAGAAGTTAAGTAATTTATAAAACCTCACCCAATTACTACTTACATAACAGAGCCAAGATTGAAATGAAGCCATCTCCTGCTAATTCTGGAATATGTGCTTTGAACCACTATACATTAATTTCTACTTAGAATGGTTTTATCCAAATAAAAGAAAAATCTAGAGAAATTCACACCAGATATAAAAATGAAGACTCTTTATACAATTCATAAATTGATTTTTCAATAATGTTTTGTTTTGTTTTTTTTTTTTCCTCAAGACAGCTGTGTTTAGAGGCATATTTTCTGGAAGGTGATTTTAATTCATTTAATGATATATTTTATAATGAGACTTAGAATTTTTTTCCTCTGTGCCTTTTAAACTGCTCTCTTTCTTCAGATTCCAGTTCAAAACTCATCCGCTCTGTAAAACTTTCACCGACCCTTTTCCCAGGCAGTCCAAATCCTCTCTCTCCTTCACAACTGACCCTTCCTAGCATGAAGTACACCTGAGAGTCATAGCACCAGATCACACTGGGTTGCATTCGTATCTGTGTGTATGTGCCTGTCTTTTTAGACTGCATATGAGCCCAACAGGATGAGTCATGCTGGAGTTCCCTTCTCTCATAGCACCTGAGACATTGCTTTCCACACAGTTAGTCCTACGTGAAAGTGGGACCCTGTTGGTGTTTGAAAAAATCAGTGATCTCAATCCAGCTGGACCCAGGTATGCAGGTCCCTGGCTATGCTAATAAACCAAACTCAAATGTTAGACACAGCGAGAAGGATTTTTTTTGGTATTCTCTGCCTCTATTTCTCTTGAACATTAAGAAAACATCATCTAATGGTTCCATATACTCCTGAGTGTGGGTGTTGAGCTAGTGACTAGAAGGATGTATGTGTCTAGAGTGATGCTTTATAAATCATTTCATAAAGGAATGTAAACATAAACAAAGGACTTAAATAAACTAAGAAAAGCTGACTGTGGGTATAGAAAACCAGTGCAGGTTCATGCAAGTTATTGTTAGACAACTTGCTACTTAATGCTGAAAAGGTCAATATCCTTTTTTTTTAACATTTTAAGGTGCCATATCATAAGGGTCCATGTCACATTCTGCACACTCAGACTGTCTGGGTTGGAATCAGGTTCTTCACCATTTACTAGCTTAAACATTTACTTCAGTTTTCCATATTATACCCACTTATAGTGGTGTTATGAGAATTAAATAAAAATTATGCTAAATCACTTCACTTTCTCAGTGCCTAACATATAGTAAGCTCCTCATAAATGTTAGCAAATATTCTTAGAATCAAAATTCAAGGTTCCACATTTACTCATGCAGGTTATTCAGTATGGTTACTGGCAAACTATATAAAAACAGGACCTAGAAAAGCCTCATGAAGCTATTCAAAAACCCACATCACAGAAGATAGTCAAAATGGTAGAAATCTTGGCACGTAACACTTCCCCTTTCTTCGGTGCTACTGCAGCTCCGTGTTCCTTTAAGTTCTGTTGTAAATTTGCAGTACATGAGGCTTAAAACTTTCACACTGGCTTGATTATAGTGCCTCTTTAGGTTAGAAAATAACCAGATGAATATTTAAGGATTGGGAGAAATGTCATAGAGAACCATGTCTGTGAGGAATATATCAAATGCCATTCTCAAGGGACCATTGTTCATTCATTTATTCAAATGAGCATTTTGCAAAAAGCAGACTGTCAGTGAAGCAAGATAAAGAAGTGATTGTACATGAAAACAATTTCCAAAGTTTCTGAAAGGAAGTAAACACGAAATCCTTCCATGAAGGACCAGCAGCATGCTTGGCTTTACTGCAAGGCAGACATCCATCTATCTGCTTGTCTTAAGAAATCTTGGCTCCACATTGCAGAGTGAAGTTAGGGAGGAAATATTCTGAGACAAGAGCTCTATATCCAAGCTACTAGAGCAGCTCTTTGCTGGTCAATAGGTGGTCTTGAAAGAAAGCCCCTAGACATCATAATCAGAAAAGACAGAAAACATTGTTGATTGGACCTGTAAGTAGATAGGTCAAGACAAAAAAAAACATAGAACCAAAAGAAAAAAAGACAACAACCATGAGAAAAGAGGGAGATAATAGAAAACAAGAGCAATTCTTCCATGATGTAAATTAAGTATTTCACTGCACATTTTCTGTGAAATTAGAGAAACTATTTCCTCTTTGAAATAAAAGCTGGAAGAGAAGATATACAGATTCCAAGACAAGCTGATAATATGTAGAAGAAAATAAATATTGGATGGCAGATCCTATTAGAAAAAATAAGGATGCCCAGTAGAGATGGCAAAAGTGGTGACACTCAGGTGGTGATGACTGGCTCTCCCAGTGAAAGGTGATCTGGGCAAAAGAAGAAAGAATCAGACAGTCTATAAGGCAGTTAACCAGCTGTGAGCCGTATCAGCCATCTTTCAAAATTAACTGTTAAGCTTCTAATTAGGTTAATGTCCCATGTTAATAGTCAGTAATAAGAAGTAGTTAAATAATCTTCACATGAAGTAATCCCTGACTAATATAGCTGTTTTGTTGAAAGAGATCCTAGAACTAAAAAAAATAAAACTGAAACAAAACAGAGTGTTATACATTGATCTTGTTACTGTTTTATAATTAGTTTTTATCTTCCAAGCTTAATCCCATAGTGGCTGGACCTAAATGTCCAAACCCATCATAACATCTCAGATTCAGGCAGGAAGTGCACATGTGTATTAGATTTGATAAGATTTTGGGTTACTGTTTCCCATGGATAAAAATGGCCCTGAGTACACAGTCAGGAAAGGGCTGCTCCCTCTATGTCAGAGTAAAGCTGTAATTAGAAGTATTTACTGCAGGGTCCTTGTTCCCTGTTCTCCGTACAGAGAAAACAACCATTGTGAAGTATTCGTATTTCTTAGAGAAAAGCAAAGTCTGGAGGTTTCTCCTACTTCAATAGGAAAGATAATAAGCCAAAGACAGTGAACAGCAGAAATTCAAATGAGTGGGAATGTTAAGAGATACAGTAAGAGGATGTTAAGTTAAGGAAAAATATTTGTCATGTTTATTTTTTAACAACTGAGATAGCATTTTAAAAGAATGAAACATTTCTAGTTATTTAAATATCTTTGTTCCACAACCTCCTGCACCATAGGGGTTATAAACTCTAGTCCCTTTCAAGTTCAATTCTTTTGATCGCTTGACTTCTCTTTTATTAGTTTTGTCTTTGAGAAGAGACTAGATAATTTTGCAATTGTGCCATGACATCTAGGTGACATGCTTACATTGAGATCTACCCATGCAGCAGGCTGGCCATTGGAAGTTAGGAAACCAGGTGCCAAACGTCTGGTATTTGCCTATTGAATGAATATGTTCATACTGTAAGATTTAATACCAGTAACCTCAGACTGTGAAATTCAAACAAGGGCATCAAAAAAATCTGGATTTCAAAGCTCTGACCTTGGGTGAATAAGCTTGAATGTACGCGAGGATGGCATTTTTAAAATGCACTAATTTTTACAATCCCAAGAAGTCTTTTTAACTTTCTGAGTATTCCAGGGTTATAGAATAGATCCCATGTGAAAAAGAGGCCATGACTTTGGCTTGTATGTCTCCAAGCCAAGTTTCACAAAGGTCCCTCATTAACTCACTGCTCTAATACTCATAACCTCTCCCTGGAGATTTGTACATTTCAGAGGAACATCAAAGACCTCAGAGTTTACTCAGTACATTTAAAAGCAAATAATTTGAACAGAACTGATAGTTCACATTCATAAGATTTGGATTTAAACTTGCAAAGCCTCTTTTCTTCCAACCAATTTAATTATTTTGTCTCTGTCCAACTGTATCTTATTATTTAAGAAAAATATCTTGAAATAAAATTACTGCATCAAAGAATGAAAAATTTACATTATGATGCATGTTGTCAAACTTTCCTCCAAAAAGATGGTGTAAAGTTACACCTCAATCAGTTTTGAATGAGTACATTTATTCCATTACATTCCATCCCTAAGTATTCCCAATAGTATTCCTCCTTCTATGAACTAATTGTCTGTGTTCTTTGCCCATTTTTCTGTAAAGGGAGTCCATATTTTTCTTACATATTTTTACAAATACTTAATATTTATTTAAGATTATTTTTCTGTCATATAAGTGGCAAGTATTTTTTACTTGATTGTGTTTCTAGTTTTTTATAATTATTCTTTATAGAAGGTGTAATGTTTATGTAATCAAATCTAACTTTTTTTTTAAACATTGTCCTTTCTGACTTTGATATTAACTTAAGAAATCTTCTTATCTCAGCAATGTAAAAAAAACCTACACCTTATTTCTTCTACAAGTTTTATTTTTGAATAAGAAGTAGGATGGATTAAGAGCATTGTCTTACACAGATTTGAATTTGAATTCTGCTCTGTAATTTTAAGCTATATGAATGTAAGCATGCTATTTTATTATGACTAAAATGGGGAAGAGAATTTCTCCTTCTTGCTGTGATAGTGTTAAAGGAGAGAGTATCTATGAAGTACTTGGCATAGAGTATTGTGATGTGCTAGCATATTATAAGTGCTCTGTGGAGATATTTTGCTATTATTATCTATTATACTTAAAGCCATCTTTCTAAAAGATTTTCCTTATCAAAAGAAGAACAAATGAGGCCCAAAGTCAGCAGAAGGAGGGCCATAATAAAGATCAGGGAAGAAATAAATAAAATTGAGAAGACTAAAACAATAGAAAAAAATAATGAAACTAAGAGCTGGTTCTTTGAGAAAATAAACAAAATAGATAAACCCCTAGCCGACTTATTAAGAAAAAAGAGAATCTACACACATAAACAGAATCTCAGAAATGAGAGAGGAAAAATCATGACAGACACCACAGAAATACAAAGAATTATTAGAGAACACTGTGAAAATCTACACGCCAACAAACTGGATAACCTAGAAGAAATGGACAACTGTCTAGAAAAATTCAACCTTCCAAGGTTGACACAGGAAGAAAGAGAAAATCTAAACAGACCAATTACCAGCAATGAAATTGAAACGGTAATCATAAAACTACCCAAGAGCAAAACACCTGGACCAAATGGATTCACTACTGAATTTTACCAGACATTTAGAGAAGGCATAATAGCTATTCTCCTTAAAGTTTTCCAAAAAATAGAAGTGTAGGGAATACTTCCAAACTCATTCTATGAAGCCAGCATCACTATAATACCAAAACCAGACAAAGACACCACAAAAAAAGAAAACGACAGACCAATATCCCTGATGAATGTAGATGCAAAAATACTCAAAAAATATTAGCAAATTGAATTCAAAAATACATCAAGAGGATCATACACCATGATCAAGTGGGATTCATCCCAGGGATGCAAGGATAGTACAACATTCAAAAATCCATCAACATCATCCACCACATCAACAAAAGAAAGGACAAAAACCACATGATCATTTCCATAGATGTTGAAAAAGCATTCGACAAAATTCAAAATCCATTCATGATAAAACCCTCAACAAAATGGATATAGAGGGCAAGTACCTCAACATAGTAGAGGCCATATATGACAAACCCACAGTCAACATTATACTTAACAGTGAGAAGCTGAAAGCTTTTCCTCTAAGATTGGAAACATGACAAGGATGCCCACTCTCCCTGCTTTTATTAAGCATAGTACTGGAGGTCCTAACCATGGCAACCAGACAGCACACAAAAAAATAAACAGCATCCAGATTGGCAAGGAAGAAGTCAAACTGTCCCTGTTTGCGGCTGACATGATATTGTATGTAAAAAACCCTAAAGAATCCACTCCAAAACTACTAGAACTAATATCTGAATTCAGCAAAATTGCAGGATACAAAATTAATACACAGATATCTGTTGCATTCCTATACCCTAATGATGAACTAGCAGAAAGAGAAATCAGGAAAACAATTCCATTCACAATCACATCAAAAAGAATCAAATATCAAGTAAAAACCCTAACCAAAGAAATGAAAAAACTATCTCTAAAAATGACAAGAAACTCTAAAGAGAAATTAAAGAGGACACTAATAAATATAAATTCATCCCATGTTCTTGGGTAGGAAGAATTAATATTGTCAAAATGGCTATCCTGCCTAAAGCAATCTACAGATTCAATGCAATCCCTATCAAAATACTGACAGCATTCTTCAACAAACTGGAACAAATAGTTCTAAAATTCATATGGAACCACAAAAGACCCTGAATAGCCAAAGCATTCCTTAGAAGTAAGAATAAAGCAAGGGGGATTATGCTTCCCAACTTCAAGCTCTACTACAAAGCCACAGTAATCAAGACAATTTGGTACTGGCACAAGAACAGACCCAAAGATGAGTGGAACAGAATAGAGAGTCCAGATATTAACCCAAGCATATATGGTCAATTAATATACAAGAAAGGAGCCATGGATATACAATGGGGAAATGACAGCCTCTTCAAAAGCTGGTATTGGCAAAACTGGACAGCTACATGTAAGAGAATGAAATGGGATTACTGTCTAACTCCATGCACAAAAGTAAACTGGAAATGGATCAAATACATGAATGTAAGTCATGAAACCATAAAACTCTTAGAAGAAAACATAGGCAGAACTCTCTTGAATATAAACATGAACAACTTCTAATGAGCATATCTCCATAGGCAAAGGAAACAAAAGCAAAAATGAACAAGTGGGACTAAACTAAAAAGCTTCTGTACAGCAAAGGACACCATCAGTAGAACGAGAAGGCATCCTACAGTATGGGGGAATATATTTATAAATGACATATCCTATAAGGGGTTGACATCCAAAATATACAAAGAGCTCATGTACCTCAACAAACAAAAGCAAATAATCCAATTAAAAAAACAGGCAGAGACCCTAAGAATGCAGCAGCCCAGTTTGAAAAAGACAGATGCAACTCTATGTTTATTTACAATAGCCAAGAAATGGAAGCAAGCTAGGTATCCATCAGTAGATGAATGAACAAAGAAGATGTGGTACATATACACAATGGAATATTATTCAGCCATAAGAAGAAAACAAATCCTACCATTTGCAGCAACATGGATGGAGCTAGAGGGTATTATGCTCAGTGAAATAAGCCAGGTGGAGAAAGACAAGTATCAATGATTTCACTCATCTGTGGAGTATAAGAACAAAGCAAAAACTGAAGGAACAAAACAGCAGCAGACTCACAGAACCCAAGAATGGACTAACAGTTACCAAAGGGAAAGGGACTGGGGAGGATGAGTGGGAAGGGAGGGATAAGGGGGAAAATGGGACTTTATGATTAGCACACATAATGTAGGAGGGTGGGGACATGGGGAAGGCAGTATATACAGAGAAGACAAGTAGTGACTCTATAGCATCTTACTATGCTGATGGACAGTAACTGTAATGGGATATGTGGGGGAGACTTGATAATGCGGGGAGTCTAGTAATCATAATGTTGTTCAAGTTATTGTACATTAGCAATATCAAAATAAAAGTTAAAAAATGGGCAGAAGATCTGAATAGACATTTTCCAAAGAAGACACAGATCACCAACAGGCACATGAAAATATGCTCAAATCACTAATCATAAGGGAAACACAAATCAAAATCAAAATGAGTTATTACCTCATACCTGTCAGAATATCTATTATCAAAAAGACCAAAAATAACAAGGGTTGGCAAAGATATGGAGAAAAGTGAACACTTGTGCACTGTTGGTGGCAGTGCAAATTAGTTCAACCACTATGGCAAACAGTATGGAGGGTTCTCAAAAAATTAAAAACTGAACTAACATATGATCCAACAATTCCAGTTTTGGGTCTCCATCCAAAAACACAAAAACACTAATTCAAAAATAAATATGTATCCCTTCATTCATTGAAACATTTTTTACAGTAACTGAGATATGGAAACAATCTAAATGTCCATCAATAGATGAATGGATAAAGAAGATATGGGGCAATATACAATGGAATACTATAAAAAGAATGGAATCTTGCCATTAGCAACAACATAGATAGACTTTGAAGGTACTAAGTCAGAGAGGAAAAGAAAAATACTGTGTGAGTTCATTTATAACTGAAGTATAAAAAGCAAACAAATCAAACAAAACAAACCCAGATCCATAGATACAGAAAATAGAGTGGTAGTTGTCAGAAGGAAAAGGACTGGGTGGGTTCTGGGGAAGGGCAAAATGGATGAAAGGGATGAAGAGGTACAAACTTCCAAATAAAAAATAAGTAACATGGGGATGTAATGTGCAGCATAGGGAATACAGTCAATAATATATTAAATTTGTATAGTGACAGATAATGACTAGACTTACTGTGGTGATCAGTTTGCAATATATATAAATGTATGTATGAGAAACTATCTTGTATACATGAAACAAACAGAATGTTGTGTGTCAATTACACTTTTATAAAAAAACTATTGCTGCAAAAAAAAAAAAATGGGCAGAGGATCTGATCAGACACTTCTTCAAAGAAGAAATTCAGATGGCCAACAGGCAAATGAAAAGATGCTCCACATCACTAATCATCAGAGAAATGCAAATTAAAACCACAATGAGAGATCACCTCACACCAGTTAGGATGGCCACCATCCAAAAGACAAACAACAACAAATGTTGGCGAGGATGTGGAGAAAGGGGAACCCTCCTACACTGCTGGTGAGAATGTAAATTAGTTCAGCCATTGTGGAAAGCAGTATGGAGGTTTCTTAGAATGCTCAAAATAGAAATACCATTTGACCGAGGACTTCCTCTCTTAGGAATTTACCCTAAGAATGCAGGAGCCCAGTTTCAAAAAAGACATATGCACCCTTATGTTTATCGCAGCACTATTTACAATAGCCAAGAAATGGAAACAACCTAAGTGTCCATCAGTAGATGAATGGATAAAAAAGATGTGGTACATATACATAATGGAATATTATTCATCATTAGAGGAAAACAAATTCTACCATTTGCAACAACATGGATGGAGCCAGAGGGTATTATGCTCAGTGAAATAAGCCAGGTGGAGAAAGACAAGTATCAAATGATTTCACTCATCTGTGGAGCATAAAAACAAAGCAAAAACTGAAAGAACAAAACAGCAGCAGACTCACAGATCCCAATGCCCCTATGCCCATTCTTTTCTCTCATTATTCATTTATTTACTTTCTCTGAATGGTACTTACACTTTGACACTTTTGTACTTTCTCCAAATTATGTTTCTCTCCTTCAAATTCCCCCATCCCTTTTTTTCCCCTGGATATGTTAAAGTAATCCTTTGAGGCCTAGATTGAGAATCGCTTTCTTGATGGAACTTTCCATTATTCTTCCTCATCATCAAAATTCATTGCTTTCTCCTTTGATTTTGGTGGGAAAAAATAAAAGTGCTAAATTGCTGCTCTCTTAGCACTTACGGCACACATGTGCTTTGCTATCCTCCACTAGCTCATGAATATCTTGTGAGAAAACATTCTGGTATGTTTTTCAAATGTGCCTGCCCAGTGTGTGACACACACAGTAGGGATGAAAAATATTTGTTGACTACAAAAGACAATATACAACTCCTATTTATGTACTCCAATCATAATGTTCACTTGGATATTATATCTCTCTCTATAAAATATCCTATATGTATGTGTGTGCATAATCATATATGTATATACTTTTTCTATGTAAATATTTGCTTATTACATATGAAACTTAGTTTACATTCATTGATTAACAGCATCACTTAGGAAATACTCTTTTTGGCAATTTCATTATACCTTTCAGGCTTCAGAATGTCTGAAGGCTTGACACTTTCTGAAACATATTTTTGCAAAATTTAAGTTGGCAGAATTTTGAGATATATAGAAATTAAATGCCAACCTATACTTGTGGGACTTTAGAATGGTGGGCTGTGTGTTCATATTACTGGGCATTTTCATGATTATACACTGAGATCTAAAATGAACTATAACTGGTTTGCATCAAGTCCAGTAAGCTAGCTCAAGGATCACCACCCTGTGCCAGATACTGTCATAGAGATCACCATTTTTTCAGACTATACCTTCCGAAATGCTTGTTCCAGGAGAGGTTAAAAGGTTGTCCATATTTAATAAAGGAATTCTATGGCAAAATAAGTCTGGGGTACAGCACATGCTGATTTTTCCTCTGAAAGTGTCATGATCTTATGAATACAATTTAAGCCATTGTTCCCCAAATGTGTTAGAAAATTGAACTTTTTTTTTTCCTAGCACATATAAAAGCCAGATTGAGAAATCCTGATAGGTAAATTTCCTTTCATCTTTACAGCAATTTTGTCAACAAGTAGTGTACTAAAACTCTAGTTGTACAAATAGGGATAGGGAGGGTTTGCTAAATATCACCAGCTGTGAGAAGATAGTACTCAGGTGTCCTCATTCTGATTCCAAGATTTTCTACCTCAGCTGCCTCCTGTGAACGCTTACACTACTGCAGCAATTTTCTTATCTAAGAAAGCAGGATATTGCTCTGGAAATTATAAAAAAGTGTTTTTCTTTGCTTTTACCAACCTGGAATACCTCATCACCACCTCAGAATCACCACCACTGTTTTATGTTCTCATCCTCTGAAGATCATGCTAGAGTCTTGTGTTCTCCGTGAGGTTCTGTTGTGACAAATTTCATCAAATCCTTCTCATTCAAAACTTTGAGAGGTTCTCGGAATTCCACATTCTGTCATTTATTGGATATTGCCTCAGGTTGTTACATAACTGTTTAACATATGCCTGTCCTGTTTTTCTAACATCAATGTGTCTTAAACCTTTTGTATTTATCCGCTGTCAGTATTAAACATTCTATGTAGCGCTTGATTGAATGAATGAAGAAATGAGCAAATGACCGAGTGGATGATGGACTTACGACACATAATAGGAGCAGTGTCCTCAAAGCATGCCAGTTTAGTATGCTAATTCTTAGTATTCTCATACAGTGGGGAAAGGTGGCAAGATGGGAGGC
Organism: Manis javanica; assembly: GCF_040802235.1. Taxonomy (NCBI): domain Eukaryota; kingdom Metazoa; phylum Chordata; class Mammalia; order Pholidota; family Manidae; genus Manis; species Manis javanica. The sequence continues at coordinate 68,283,973 of NC_133160.1, forward strand.
AACATGGCCTTTTTATTAGTTCTGTGGCTCAAACTTTAGCATTTATCAGACTCAGCTGGAGAGTTTGTCAAATCATAGATGCTAAGCCTCACTATTAGAGTTTCTGTTTCAGTAGTTCTGGGTTGGGGCCTGAAATTTTTCATCTCTAATAGTGTTGCCAATGCTGGTAGTCAGAAGCCTGTACTGTGAGATGATCTAAGCACGATAAATAGGACAAGCAGTTCCTGGGTTTGCTACTTTCAGCTATGTGACTGAGTTTCTTAAACATGTAGCCTTAGTTTCATCATTTTAAAAATGAGCTTAATATGCTCACGTTGCAGAGTTATGAGGATATAATACGTTAGAAAGAGCCAGACGCACAGGAAATCAGTAATCATTTTGGTGAAAATTTGCTTCTTTTCCTCCCTTCTGAGGCAATGGCTGTGAGTCTTCATACTACAGTCCTTCTTTTTTGTTGTCTTCATCAGTTCTAGAAATTTAGACTATCCTATTCTTTTATAAATAGTGTAAATCCAACAACATATGCCTTGGAACCAACATACCGGATAACAGAAGCAGTCATACAGACTTCAGGCACAGAATTCATTACTTACAGCCAACAGCAGTTTTAGTTCAAGTTATAGTCGGTTCCAGTTACAAATATTCCTTGCTTAAGCACGGGTTTCTGCTTCAAAACAACTCAGAGACACTGACTGCTTTCTGTTTTATCTCCTCCTGTAGCAGCGATAAAGCTTAACGTTATCCTCAATCTGATGCCATTCTGTCTCACTCCATCAAAAGGCACAAAGGAGCCCTATCTTTGCTTTATTATGGCGTCCTTTCAACAGACCCCTTGCTTGGGAAAGAAAAGAGCAAAGCCTGAATGATATTGCCTCCCTTAGGAACTTGACCACTAGCAAAATTAATTGAGAAAAGAGAGACTATAAGTAGTTCAAAAATTCTCTGGTGAGAGATTTCTTTTAATTTTAGGTGGATGGATTACGATGAATATGTGTTTCCCTTGAAGCTTGTATTGTCAAAATGGTCTCCCCTTTAAAGTTTTTTTAAAAACTATTTTGTTGGGCTATTTGACTGTCTATTTTTGACTCATACTTACGACAATCAGAGATTATATTCCTCCTCTTCCCAGTTGAGCCCTGAGGTTAAATCTAACATGTGAGTCGCAATCATGCATATTAAAGCTCAACACCTTCATATCAAATAAACCCTCAGCAGGCGGGAGCTGGAAATGTCCAGAATGATCAGCTAGCTTTGACTGGCGTCGCGTCTTCCAGGATCCCCCAGGAGGAGCTAGAAAAGTAACAGAAAGTACTTGGGGTTCTTGCCACGCAATACAGAAAGTTGCTGAAGGTTGACTGCGACCTCCTACCGCTCGCGGAGAGACATTTCACTCCGTGTTTGGGAAAACGAATTACTCCCACTTGGTTTAACGTTTTGAGAACTCTTCTCCTTAGGTTTCTGGCAATTCTATCCCCAGTCGTCAGCAGGACAACTGGGCTGAATAAGTCTGAAACACTGTCAGTGACAGATGAGTGGGCTTATGTTTCGGTGAGTTCGCTTTCTTCACTTTGGCATACAGCTTTTTCTCATCAAAGAGGTAAAACAAACCGTGGAGAACAGGAAGAGAAAAACCCTTTGTATCTCATCTGACACCAAATGGATCACCCTAGTCCCTGTCAGTAGCAAGACCGGTAGAATATGAGAAAGGGGAAGTGCAATCACCCAGACTTTTGTCTCTGCCATCAGGCAGCCAGTGCTTCATATAGGAAACTATAAAATCATATATGGTCGTCCATTCCAGATAAATGCTCTTTAATTTCCACCAAGCCTTTTGGCTGGTGAGTAATCATTTGATTCATCTCTTGTTGAATCATAATTTCATTTGCTCTTGTAGTTATTTCAAGTTGTCACCATTCTTCCTATTTAGCAGCTTAACCCAACACCCTCCAAACCAGTACACGGTTACCAAGACTGTCAGGACACTCAGAGCAGTGTCCTCAGCTTTCCCTTTCACTGCTTCTACAGTGAGATTTACATCTTTAGATTTACCATCTCTGTCTCCATACCTGATACCCTCCTGAGGAAGGGGCTGCTTGCTCCCTTGCCAAGGGTACTCAATCCAACCGCCCACATGTCTTCCCTGACTGATTAGCTATTTCCTCACTTTGCTTTCTCTTTCTGTTTGGCTCTAAAAATTCCTTTTTCTCTACTTGTGACTATCGATGGCCATTAGTCTTAAAACAACTTTCTTATAATTTACCTCTACCTCAAGCTCTTAGCCAGTCTCTCTACTTCCTTTAATACCTAAGATTGGCTTACAGTCTAGCTTCTGCCCCCATTATTATGTGGTAGCTGCTGTGTTTGTCAGTTTACATCCTTATACTCTGTTGAATTGAACAAGGGCTTCTTGGTTGTTCCTTTTCTTCTTCTTTTACATTTATAGAATTCACTGTTGCTTCCAATTTTTATATCTTTCTTCTTTTGTCTCCTTATGTCACATTTAGTCAACGTTCCATTTCCTAAATACAGGTATTTCCTAATATTATTTGCAAAATCCTATTTTTGCTTTTCTGTGCTTTCTCTTTTGATGATTCCATTTATCCTCATTGGTTGAACCATGTAAACTATTTGTTCCATAGTTTGAACAAATAACAATCTATGTCTTGGCCCTTCTCCCTATCTAAACTCATAGGTCATCAGCTCCTCAAATTTAAAGTATTATTAAATGAGTGAAATCCTTTTTTACAATCATCCTCTCCTACTAGTTTTCAGTTTTGATATAGAACACTATTTCTCTGTTCATGTTGTCATCCTCCTGCTAGATATTAAGTTCTGTGAAAACTATTTTGTTCAGTCCTCTCTCCTAACAGCTAACATAATGCTGGCATACAGTCATCATTACATAAATATGTGCCAAATTAATGAACAGGAGAATGAATGGATGAATCCTGATAATCTAGGCTTGAAAAATTAATCATTTGGACTTTTCTTTCCATTACTCTATTAATCAAAATGGTGGCCAACTTTCTTGGAGTAACTTTTACAGAGCCTCTTCTCTCTGCAGTCTCAATTCTGACTGCTATCATTTTGGTGTTATAATTTTTTTAATTCCTCTTGCTTGGTCTCACGTTTTAAACTCATAATTCTTCCTTCCAATGGCCAGAGGCAGCTTCTTCCTCCTCTTCATTCCTTCTGTACATGTAGGGTATTTATTACTTGTGTTATGTAGCATAACTATAGTGTACATTCGTGTACATTTTGTAATGGCTTTCTCAATTGTTCTCATTTTAAGTAGAAGGTTTATTATGTTATCCTTTTTATCTCTTACAGCATTTAATGCATTTTAATTGGTTAATAAATAGATGTGAATGGGTAAACACCACTGCCAGAGTAAACTTCTTAAAGCACAGTTCTTCTCTAGTCATTTCCTTACGATTACAACCTTTAATAGCTCCTCATTGTATATTGAATTAACCTTAAACTCCTCAGTTGAGAATTTAACTTCTGCCTTACCACTTCTTCTTCCCTCCCACATAATACAGTCCAAAAACATCTTGCCAAGGTTATACCTTTTTTTCTTCTTATATACCCTATACTCTGGATTGCAGGGGAGAGAAAACTTTACCTTAATCCATCTTAGATTTTTAGCTGGGGCTCTTTAACAAAAAACAGATAAATAAGAGAAAAACGTTTATTAAAGTGTGCTACACACATCACAGGAAAGAAATCTTGACAAAAGTAACTCAAAGTGGTGGCTAGAACTCTGGTTTTTATAATATCTTCAATAAAGGACAATAAATTTGTAGAGAAATGAGAGAGAAAGGAAAGTTTTCTACTTCCAAGGGCAGCAAACTGTGGGAAGGTAAATGCGTGGGAGGGGACTGATGGAGTTAGGTTTCTTTGCAGATGCCTTGGATGCCTCTTGACTATTAAGAGTCTTTCTCCAGTAAATTAATTTATTTCCTACCTTTAGACAGGGGAGGGTAGAGAGAGCTTTTCTTGCATTTGTTGCATTTTAACTATCTTCAGCTCAAAGTATGTTTGTTTAGAGGCATATTTGGGGGACATATTCTGATTTCCTTCACCATTCTAGTCTACTTTGCCAATTATAATCCACATTTCATTTAAGTTGTTCCCTCCAAAAACATCCTATCTTTGTTTCTGTCTGTTAAATTCCTATCTGTTCTTCAAGACCTGTCTTCAAGAGTTCAGTAAGTTGGAAGCAAAGGTGAAGTAGGTAAGAGTGAGAAGATAGGGGATAAAGAAACTAGGGACCTGTTTCCTGTGCATTTCTCTTTTGCCAGTTCCTTGCCTGAACTAAGTGTACTACCACCCACATTTCCTGTCTCCATTCTACTCTTTGCTGTGGACCCATGCCTAGCATTTAGCATAGGCTTTGTTCACAATAGTCTAGTCTAGTTGGAATTCTTCAGTCCGTATCATAGCATTTAGATCTAGTTTTCTCCTATGTCAAGTCATTTATTATTTTACAGGAAGATTGGGAAGATATGTGTGTGGCAGTGAACAAATAAATAGGGAGTGGAAGAATAGGATAGGTAACTGGAAAATCTTTTTCTCCTAATATTTTATTCAGTTTCTTTCCCCATATTTTTTATTATGCTGCATACCTTTATTCACTAGGATGTGGGCAACATTTTAAATCATTCTTATTAATGTCAATCTTCTAAGTAAATTTTTATGTAAATATAGACAATATCATCTACTCACAGATTGAGAGACGGAAACCTAGGGCATTGTCTAAGCATCACAAATACTGTTCTTATTGGATGTAGTCTTAGAGTCATCTGGAATCCCTTTACTGTATCAGTCACTAGTTATTATTAAGTGACCACCCAAGCATGTCCCTAGGCTGTACAAAACCAGTTGCACAGATGTAGCCCTTGTTTAGATGTTTACAACCTGAAACTTTAATTCAGAGTCCTACTCTTCTGATCTGCTAAGATCCATAGCTCTGCATGCCAGTTCTCTACTCAGGAAACCATTAATTAACACCTCTTGACAAACAGAGCTCACTCTGACTTTCCTTTGGCTTCATTCATTCTTTTTGGCTCATGATCCTCCTGGCATAAACAGGTAGGATCAAAAGCTGTATCAATTAGTTAACTTCCATACATCCCTTAAGTTTTCTCTGGTATTTATGTCTGTCTACTACGCACACGAGTTTCCTTTCCACCTCACCCAAGAGTATTTTCTATTGTGTATTAGAGCCACAATGATCCAAGCTGACACTCTGGATAGGATGCTAAACAATGTCAGGGAAATACTGAAAAGCATCCTATTGAGAAAATATCATCAACTAACTGAAGATTAGAATCACATAGGCAAGCAAAACATGCCCAGATAGGAAGAAGACACATAAAAAGGGAAGATCAGAGAGTGTAGAGTGAGTGACTGAAGGAAATAAATAAATAGAAATACAATGACTCAGAGCTAAGGAATTACCTAAAGCCAATGAATATAAAATAGATGTTTTGAGATTATGTAAAAGTGAGGAAGTCTAGAGTTTCTCTTGTTCAAATCCTATTCAGTTCACCAGAAAATAGTCTCATCTATTTTCATCTCTGACTGAGCACAGTTGTTTTTTTTACTGTCATTTATAGGCTGGACATTCATATGAACATTGTACTTTCCCATGGTGATTAATCTGAGAAAAGAAAAAGGGGCCACTGGTTTAGCAATGGCTGCCAGATGGCAGCCAGGACAAAAACACCCTCAGGCCTCAGAAAGAAGTGAAAAGAACAGTTTATTGCAGGTGATAACACCACTTAAAGCGGGGCAAATCATGACTAACAGATTTGAGAATTGTGTGGATGCCTGTTTGGCATTAACTGAGACCTAAATAAAAATCAGCTCTGAATCATCAAGGGAAATTAATGACATTTAAACCTATTCTTCTAAGATGAGAGTAAGGTACTCTTAGATTGTAGGTAGGGCTTTTGTGCCCTTGAAAAATTAGCCTGTAATCCTCTGACAAGGCTGAATAATTCAAATGAATTCAGCCTCAGTTCAATGTGAAATTAAACTGCCGTTTACAGTTCTGATGGCATCTGTGCTATGCTGCCCTTTAGACAAAGTGCCTTATTTATTTGTTTATTTATTTAATGGTACAGCATGCTCCCATATTTCTGAATATGGTTTAGATTCTGCCAGTGAGATGGATTTATATGTAATTTGGACAGCAGAACATAGAAACGAATTTTCCTTTGCCAGAGGTTAGAGCCACATAAACTCTGGCAGATTTAAGTTCTTACAAAGGCAGTCTCAATCTATTTTCCAGACAGTAACCCACTTTGGGGGTGTGAGGGCAGCTAAGATACTGGCAGTCATTTTCTGCGTTTTCCTGACCTCTAGTGGCAACAACTTCCATACTTTCTGGATCACATTTGGGTCTGTCGCTAAAACCTAATGATCAATGACTCACATTTGCCTCTGAGTTCCTTCCAACAGTTTTATGTGCACATAACTCCCTGTGTGAAAGTCAGCTCGTTTGAAATACCTGGAAGGTTTTTGTTCTCTGACTGAAGCAGAATCCTACCTCACCCCTATGGTTAAAACTTCAGAGCATTTTCTCATACATAATTGTAAACACTGACAGCTATTTTATCTTTTTTTTTTAATAAACATTTTTATTCAGATATTATTCACAAACAATAAAATTCACCCTTTCACGCCCAAAAGAAACTCCACACGTTTTAACTATCACTGTACATTGTGACTGGCTTCCTTCACTTACTATAATGTTTTTAAGGTTCATCCATTTTGTATCATATATCAGTACTTTGCTGCTTTGTAGAGCTGAATATTAGTGGATAAAACCACATTTTATTTATCTTTTTATCAGTTGATGGATGTTTGAATCATTTCCATTTTCTGTCTGTTATGAATAATGGTTCTGTAAACATTCACGTACAATAATGATTCTATAAACATGTAAAATATATGCTTTCAGTTCTTTTGAGTAGAATTCTACTAAGGAGTAGAATTTCTAGATTATATGGTAACTGTATGTTTAATCATTTGAACAACTTCCAGACTATTTTCCAGTGTACTACACCATTTTATCACCACTAGTGAAGGAAGGCTCTAATTTTCCCATATGCTTGCCAACACTTCTTATTACCTGGACTTTTTTTTGTAGCCACACTGCTGGATGTGAAGGTACATAGTAATGGGATTTTGATTTGCATTTCTTTGACAGCTAATGATGTTAGCTTTATTTTATGTCCTTTTTGGTTAATGTAAGTCTTTTTGCCTATTTTTTATTGGTTATTTATATATATTACTGAGTTATAAAAGTGCTTTCTATATTATAGATACAAGCCCCTTATCACAGAGATAATTAGCATAATTTTTCTCCCATACCATGGGTTGTCTTTTCATTTTCTTGATGCTGTCCTTTGAAGAACAAAGGTTTTTAAATTTTTTTATTTTGATGATATCCTGTTTATCAATTGTTTCTTGTGTTGCTTATACCTTTATGTCATATCTAAGAAACTGCCTAACCAAGGTCATAGAGATTTATGCCATATTTTCTTCTAAGAGTTTTATACTTTTAGCTCTTTACATTTAGGCTTTTTATCTATTTTGAAATTATCCTTCTGTAGTAGATTAAATCGTGGGCCTCCCAAGAGACATGATCACATCCCAAAACATCCTGAAACCTGTGAATGTAAGCCTTATTTGGAAAAAAGATCCTTTGCAAATGTAATTCAGGATCTCAAAATAAGATCATCCTGGGTTATGCAGGTGGGCTCTAAATCCAATGACAAATACCCTTATGGAGATACATTTAGCAGAAACATAGAGAAGAGAAGAAAAAGCCATGTGAAGATAGAAGCAGAGATTGGAATTATACAGCCACAACTAAAGAAATGCTTGGAGCACCACCAGAAGCTGGATGAAGCAAGGAAGATTCCCTCCTAGAGTCTTCAGAGGGAATGTGGCCCAGCCAGCACCTTGCTTTCAGATTTCTGGATTTGAGAACTGTGAGAAAATAAATTTCTCTTTTTCTAAGCCAGGACATTTATGACAATTTGTTGCAGCAGCCCTAGGAAATGAATGTTTTTTACTTTATTGATTCTTACTAGATCTCTGTGATCTCAAACGTGAAAACTCATTAAGCCCTTAAGAGTATTTCTATAGGGTCCTAGAAATATTTCTCCCATATTCAAGAAATATTGCAAATTACTGATACCATTTGTATTTTGATTCAATAAGTATTTCCTTTGTTCTAGACATTGTTGTAGTCATGGGGAGTACATCAGAAACAAGATTGATACAATCTCTACTCCTGAAACTTACGTATCTGTGGGTCCAATGAGTATAATTATAGACAGTCATAAAGACTATAAAGCATAAGGTTATAGGATAGAGTGTGAACAGAATGCCAGAAACTTCTACTTTCAAATGAGTTGTCCAGAAACCCCTTATGGAGGAGGTGGCCCTTAAACAGGAAATGGATGAAAGGGGTGGCACAAGCAAAGTGAGAGAACAGCATTCTGTGGAGAATGGTGGGAAATTAAAAGAAAAAGATATTTGGAGCCAGATTCTGGAGATCCTTGTAGGCACTGATGAAGACTGCGGATATTTAGGTATAAGGCACAATCATTAGTAGGTTTTAAGCAGAAGAGTGAGATGATGTGATTTCCTTTATTATAAAAATCACTCTGGGAGGGCGGAGCCAGGATGGTGGTGTGAGTAGAGCAGTGGAAATCTCCCAAAAACACATAGAAATATGAAAATATAACAAAGACAACTCTTCCTAAAATAGAGACCAGAGGACACAGGACAACATCCAGACCACATCCACACCTGCGAGAACCCAGCGCCTCGCGAAGGGGGTAAGATACAAGCCCCGGCCCAGCGGGACCCGAGCGCCCCTCTCCCCAGCTCCCGGTGGGTGGAAAGAAACCAGAGCGTTTTTTTTTTCTTTTTTGGCAAGTGCTTTTTGGAAGCCTTAAAGGGACAGGGACCCCAATACCAGAGAAACAGGGCAGCAAGACCGGTGAGCGGGTGCCTGAGACAGGCACCTGAGGACAAAGAAAAATTGCGCATTTTTCCCTTTTCTTTTTTTGGCAAGTGCTTTTTGGAAGCCTTAAAGGGACAGGGACCCCAATAGTAGGGAAACAGGGAAGCAAGACCAGTGAGTGGGTGCCTGAGGACAAAGAAAATCGTGCGTTTTTCCCTTTTTTTTTGGCGAGTGCTTTTTGGAAGCCTTAAGGGGACAGGGACCCCAATACTACGGAAACAGGGCAGCAAGACCAGTGAGCGGGTGCCTGAGTCTGCCGCCTGAGGACAAACAATATCGCGCGCTTCTGCTTTTTTTTTTTGGCGAGTGCTTTTTGGAAGCTTTAAAGAGACAGGGATCCCAATACTAGGGAAACAGGGCAGCAAGACCGGTGAGCGGGTGCCTGAGACCGGCGCCTGAGGACAAAGAAAATTGCGCATTTCTCCCTTTTTTTTTGGTGAGTGCTTTTTGGAAGCCTTAAGGGGACAGGGACCCCAATATTAGGGAAACAAGGCAGCAAGACCAGTGAGCAGGTGCCTGAGACCGGAGCCTGAGGACAAAGAAAATCGCGCATTTTTTCTTTTTTTTTTTTTTTTTCTCTTTCATTGTTGCTGTTGTTGTTTTGGTTTGGAGAGTGCTTTTTGGAAGTCTTAAAGGGGCAGGACAGGACACTTAGCCCAGAGGCAGGGAATCTGGGGATCTCTGGGCACTCTTACCCCCTGGGCAACAGGGAGCACAGAGGCCCATTACGGAGATAAATAGCCTCCCGGCCGGTCCCCCTCCAATGGGGCTCCACCATTTGGAGGAGCAGCCCCAGCCAGGCCACGCCCACAGCAACAGCGGAGATAAACTCTATAGCAAAAGGGCAGGTAGCAGAAGCCCTGTCTGTGCACAGCTGCCAAGCATAAGCCACTAAAGGTCGCTATTCTCCCAGGAGTGGAAGGCCACAAACCAACAAGAAGGAAAGCTCTTCCAGCTGTCATTCGTACGAGCTCTGCAAACTATCTCTATCACCATGAAAAGGCAAAATTACAGGCAGACAAAGATCACAGAGACAACACCTGAGAAGGAGACAGACCTAACCAGTCCTCCTGAAAAAGAATTCAAAATAAAAATCATGAACATGCTGACAGAGATGCAGAGAAAAATGCAAGAGCAATGGGATGAAGTCTGGAGGGAGATCACAGATGTCAGGAAGGAGATCACAGAAGTGAAACAATCCCTGGAAGGATTTATAAGAAGAATGGATAAGATGCAAGAGGCCATTGAAGGAATAGAAACCAGAGAACAGGAACGTATAGAAGCTGACATAGAGAGAGATAAAAGAATCTCCAGGAACGAAACAACACTAAGAGAACTATGTGACCAATCTAAAAGGAATAATATTCATATTTTAGGGGTGTCAGAAGAAGAAGAAAGAGGAAAAGGGATAGGAAGTCTCCTGAAGAAATAATTGCTGAAAACTTCCCCAAACTGGGGGAGGAAATAATCGAACAGACCACGGAAATACACAGAACCCCCAACAGAAAGGATCCAAGGAGGACAACACCAAGACACATAGTAATTAAAATGGCAAGGATCAAGGACAAGGAAAGAGTTTTAAAGGCAGCTAGACAGAAAAAGGTCACCTATAAAGGAAAACTAATCAGGCTAACATCAGACTTCTCGACAGAAACCCTACAGGCCAGAAGAGAATTGCATGATATATTTAATGCAATGAAACAGAAGGGCCTTGAACCAAGGATACTGTATCCAGCACTACTATCATTTAAATATGATGGTGGGATTAAACAATTCCCAGACATGCAAAAGCTGAGGGAATTTGCTTCCCACAAACCACCTCTACAGGGGATCTTACGGGGACTGCTCTAGATGGGAGCACTCCTAAAAAGAGAACAGAACAAAACATACAACATATGAAGAATGGAGGAGGAGGAATAAGAAGGGAGAGAAGAAAAGAATCTCCAGACAGTGTATATAACAGCTCAATAAGCGAGCTAAGTTAGGCAGTAAGATACTAAAGAAGCTAACCTTGAACCTTTGGTAACCACGAATCTAAAGCCTGCAATTGCAATAAGTACATATCTCTCAGTAGTCACCCTAAATGTAAATGGACTTAATGCACCAATCAAAGGACACAGAGTAATAGTATGGATAAAAAAAGCAAGACCCATCTATATGCTGCTTATAAGAAACTCACCTCAAACCCAAAGACAAGCACAGACTAAAAGCCAAAGGATGGAAAAACATATTTCAGGCAAACAACAGTGAGAAGAAAGCAGGGGTTGCAGTACTAATATCAGACAAAATAGACTTCAAAACAAAGAAAGTAACAAGAGATAAAGAAGGACACTACATAATGATAAAGGGCTCAGTCCAACAAGAGGATATAACCATTCTAAATATATATGCACCCAACACAGGAGCACCAGCATTTGTGAAACTTATACTAACAGAACTAAAGAGGGAAATAGACTGCAATGCATTCATCTTAGGAGAATTCAACACACCACTCACTCCAAGGACAGATCCACTGGGCAGAAAATAAGTAAGGACACACAGGCATTGAACAACACACTAGAACAGATGGACCTAACAGACATCTATAGAAGTCTACATCCAAAAGCAACAGGATATACATTCTTCTCAAGTGCACATGGAACATTCTCCAGAATAGACCACATACTAGCTCACAAAAAGAGCCTCAGTAAATTCCAAAATATTGAAATTCTACCAACCAATTTTTCAGACCACAAAGGTATAAAACTAGAAATAAATCCTGCAAAGAAAACAAAAAGGCTCACAAACACATGGAGGCTTAACAACATGCTTCTAAATAATCAGTGGATCAATGAACAAATCAAAATAGAGATCAAGGAATATATAGAAACAAATGACAACAACAACACAAAGCACCAACTTCTGTGGGATACAGCGAAAGCAGTCTTAAGAAGAAAGTATATAGCGATCCAGACACACCTGAAGAAGGAAGAACAATCCCAAATGAATAGTCAAATATCACAACTATCGAAAGTGGAAAAAGAAGAACAAATGAGGCCTAAACTCAGCAGAAGGAGGGACATAATAAAGATCAGAGAAGAAATAAATTAAATTGAGAAGAATAAAACAATAGCAAAAATCAACGAAACCAAGAGCTGGTTCTTTGAGAAAATAAACAAAATAGATAAGCCTCCAGCCAAACTTATTAAGAGAAAAAGAGAGTCAACACAAATCAACATAATCAGAAATGAGAATGGGAAAATCAAGACAGACTCCACAGAAATACAAAGAATTATTAAAGACTACTATGAAAACCTATATCCCAACAAGCTGGAAAACCTAGAAGAAATGGACAACTTCCTAGAAAAATACAACCTCCTAAGACTGACCAAGGAAGAAACACAAAAGTTAAACAAATCAATTACGAGCAAAGAAATTGAAATGGTAATCAAAAAATTACCCAAGAACAAAACCCCGGAGCCGGACGGATTTACCTCGGAATTTTATCAGACGCACAGAGAAGACATAATACCCAGTCTCCTTAAAGTGTTCCAAAAAATAGAAGAGGAGGGAATACTCCCAAACTCATTCTATGAAGCCAACATCACCCTAATACCAAAACCAGGCAAAGACCCCACCAAAAAAGAAAATTACAGACCAATATCCCTGATGAATGTAGATGCAAAAATACTCAATAAAATATTAGCAAACAGAATTCAACAGTATATCAAAATGATCATACACCATGACCAAGTGGGATTCATCCCAGGGATGCAAGGATGGTACACCATTCGAAAATCCATCAACATCATCCACCACATCAACAAAAAGAAAGACAAAAACCACATGATCATCTCCATAGATGCTGAAAAAGCATTTGACAAAATTCAACATCCATTCATGATAAAAACTCTCAGCAACATGGGAATAGAGGGCAAGTACCTCAACATAATAAAGGCCATATATGATAAAGCCACAGCCAGCATTATACTGAACAGCGAGAAGCTGAAAGCATTTCCTCTGAGATCGGGAACTAGACAGGGATGCCCACTGTACCCACTGTTATTTAACATAGTACTGGAGGTCCCAGCCACGGTAATCAGAGAAAACAAAGAAATACAAGGAATCCAGATTGGTAAAGAAGAAGTGAAACTGTCACTATTTGCAGATGATATGATACTGTACATAAAAAACCCTAAAGACTCCACTCCAAAACTACTAGAACTGATATCGGAATACAGCAAAGTTGCTGGATACAAAATTAACACACAGAAATCTGTAGCTTTACTATACACTAACAATGAACCAATAGAAAGAGAAATCAGGAAAACAATTCCATTCACCATTGCATCAAAAAGAATAAAATACCTAGGAATAAACCGAACCAAAGAAGTGAAAGACTTATACTCTAAAAACTACAAGTCACTCTTAAGAGATATTAAAGGGGATACTAACAAATGGAAACTCATCCCCTGCTCATGGCTAGGAAGAATTAATGTCAAAATGGCCATCCTGCCTAAAGCAATATACAGATTTGATGCAAACCCTATCAAATTACCAGCAACATTCTTCAATGAATTGGAACAAATAATTCAAAAATTCATATGGAAACACCAAAGACCCTGAATAGCCAAAGCAATCCTGAGAAAGAAGAATAAAGTAGGGGGGATCTCACTCCCCAACTTCAAGCTCTACTAGAAAGCCATAGTAATTAAGACAATTTGATACTGGCACAAGAACAGAGCCACAGACCAATGGAACAGGTTAGAGACTCCAGAAATTAACCCAAACATATGTGGTCAATTAATATTTGATAAAGGGGCCATGGACATACAATGGCAAAATGACAGTCTCTTCAACAGATGGTGCTGGCAAAACTGAACAGCTACATGTAGGAGAATGAAACTGGACCTTTGTCTAACCCCATATACAAAGGTAAACTCAAAATGGATCAAAGACCTGAATGTAAGTCATGAAACCATTAAACTCTTGGTAAAATACATAGGCAAAAACCTCTTAGACATCAACATGAGTGACCTCTTCTTGAACATATCTCCCCGGGCAAGGAAAACAGCAGCAAAAATGAGCAAGTGGGACTACATTAAGCTGAAAAGCTTCTGTACAGTGAAAGACACCATCAATAGAACAAAAAGGAACCCAACAGTATGGGAGAATATATTTGAAAATGACAGATCCGATAAAGGCTTGATGTCCAGAATATATAAAGAGCTCTCACGCCTCAACAAACAACAAACAAATAACCCAATTAAAAAATGGGCAGAGGAACTGAACAGACAGTTCTCTAAAAAAGAAATACAGATGGCCAAGAGACACATCGCTTGGAAAAGATGCTCCACATCGCTAATTATCAGAGAAATGCAAATTAAAACTACAATGAGGTATCACCTCACACCAGTAAGGATAGCTGCCATCCAAAAGACAAACAACAACAAATGTTGGCGAGGCTGTGGAGAAAGGGGAACCCTCCTACACTGCTGGTGGAAATGTTAATAAGTTCAACCATTGTGGGAAGCAGTATGGAGGTTCATCAAAATGCTGAAAACAGACTTACCATTTGACCCAGGAATTCCACTCCTAGGAATTTACCCTAAGAACACAGCAATCAAGTTTGAGAAAGACAGATGCACCCCTATGTTTATCGCAGCACTATTTACAATAGCCAAGAATTGGAAGCAACCTAAATGTCCATCGGTAGATGAATGGATAAAGAAGATGTGGTACATATACACAATGGAATACTACTCAGCCATAAGAAGAGGAAAAATCCTACCATTTGCAGCAACATGGATGGAGCTGGAGAGTATTATGCTCAGTGAAATAAGCCAAGCAGAGAAAGAGAAATACCAAATGATTTCACTCATCTGAGGAGTATAAGAACAAAGGAAAAACTGAAGGAACAAAACAGCAGCGGAATTACAGAACCCAAAAATGGACTAACAGGTACCAAAGGGAAAGAACTGGGGAGAATGGGTGGGCAGGGGGAGATAAGGGGGGAAAGAAGAAGAGGGGTATTAAGATTAGCATGCATGGGGGGGAGGGAGAAAGGGGATGGAGAGCTGTACAACACAGAGAGGACAAGTAGTGATTCTACATTTTGCTATGCTGATGGACAGTGACCGTAAAGTGGTTTTTACGGGGGACCTGATATAGGGGAGAGCATAGTAAACATAGTATTCTTCATGTAAGTGTAGATTAAAGATTAAAAAAAAAAAGAAAGAAAGAAAGAAAAGGGGGATTCCTCCTTGATAGGATAAAACAATTGGTAAATCAAAGATTAATGCATGCTTTAAATATCCTTAATGTTGATCACTTAAAGGGTGTCAGATGATCAGCTATGGAGGTACTCTTTTCTGATAATATTCCTTTCTCTTAATAAAAAAAAAAAAAAGCAGTTCCTGTGCTGACCTCCAATGAGTTCTGCACAGTGGTATAGAGGGCATGTCAAAGTGTGGGCAAAGGGTCTGTTTGTTTCTCTGCAGAAGATCAAGGCCTAGCTTGGCTACCCAGAAAATGAACTAAGATACGATATGAGGAGGAGCTTCCAGCATCAGCACTCTCTGGAGGACTCGTGCTGGGGGATGATCATCAAAAAGCCTCCACAGGGATCTGGGCGATGCTGCGGTTGTGGCTGCATCCACCCCACTGCTTCCTGGACTTGCCATTGGAATGAAGAGGGAGATGTCTAGGCTGGCATGTGCATACAGTGAGACAACGAATTTGACCGGATCTGTACTGTTGGAACTCAATCAGGAGTTGGGAGGGGTGCAAGTTGTAGCACTCCAAAATCTCATGACTATAGACTATCTATGGTTAAAAGAACATATGGGATGTGAACAGATCCCAGAAATGGACTGTTTTAATTTGTCTGATTTCTCTCAGACTGTTCGAGTACAGTTGGACAATATCCATCATATCATAGACTAATTTTCACAAATGCCTAGAGTGCCTAAATGGTTTTCTTGGCTTCACTGGAGATGGCTGGTAATTATAGATGTGCTTTGTTTATGTCACCATATTCCTATTATGTTAATATGTGTGCACTGGTTAGTTAGTAGTTTAAAACCTGTATGTACTTAAGGTACTCTACAAGAAGATATGTCAAAGAAATAATCAATCCTCCCATGTTTTCTTCCATATGCTACCTTTATCGCTTTTCTTCTTCCTTTCTAATTACAACCCTTAAATAGAATTCGTGCCTCATATCGAATTTACCGAGTATCATAATTCCTCCAAGTGGTAAAGATACCTCAAGACAAGTGCTGGGCATAGAAGCCACAGGGCATAAATCTGCAAAGAAGTAAAAAGCTAACCTTTTCAAACAATATGGCTTCTCTCTCACTTACCAACTTTACATTTCCCTGTATGGCCCCGGAAGATGACTGGTTAGCCAGAGACGGGTAAGATTCCTCAAGGGAGGAACAACCTAAGACAGGCACAGTCGCAGGGGGGCCATCAGGTGAGAAATTGGGGAACAACAGTGGTGAAGCTTAGAACCTCACCCCTCCCCTGTGTTGAGAGAAAGCTTCTGCATCCATGGATGTTTTATTGCCCTTGTCTAGCTCAGATTAGCACATAGTCTACAGGCACACACCTGATCATCTACAATTGCTCTCTTACAACACTAAACTATGTTTTCTACCTTTATCTTGCATCTACCTACCACTTCAGCATTTTATTAAAAATAAAAATAATAATAATAATAAAGGGAGAAATGTGGGATCAACATATAAATCAAGTATAAAAATCAAAAGAATATTCATATTTGACCTGATTGTTTATAGTTCATAATGCATGATCAGAACCGAAAGTTTCTGTGATGACTGCCCTTGTACTGTTCACCATGTAAGAACTTATTCACTATGTAAGAATTCGTTCACTATGTTAGAACTTGTTCGTTATGCTTCAGAAGATTGGAGACTGATGAGAACTAGGCTTGAGATGTATTAATGATTGTGCATTGAGCATTGACCCCCCATACAGAATTTTATTGTTGTTAACAACCATTTGATCAATAAATATGAGAGATGCCCTCTCAAAAAAAAATTCACTCTGATTGTTCTGTGAAAAATTTATGCAGTTCTCATTGGGGGTATCAAGAAGGAAGCAGAGAAATGGATTGGAATCTCAGACTAGAGAGGAAAAGAACTGGAAGGATGGATGTCATATTTTGGAGGTACAGCTAGTCGAACCTTTTGATGGACTGGGTGTAAAGTGGGGTAAATAGGAGTTGGCCTTATAAATCTGGATGAATAAGGTTTTCATTTCAAAGGTAGAAATGATGTAGGGACACACATGTTTGGAGAGGGGAAATTAAAAGTTCTGTTTTGGCCATGTTAACTTTGAAATACTATTAGACATTCAAGTAAAAATGGTATGTTGACATTTGGGTATATGAGTTCAAATCTCTTTGAAGAGGTCAGAACTAAAAGTATACACTTGGAAGTCGTCAGAATGTAAACAATGGTGAAAGACATGAGACTGGTTTAAATTAATTTAAGAAAAGACAGATGAGAACAAGAAAGAAGGGAAGATGGGAGAGGAGAAAAAGGAGAGAAAAAGAGAGGAGGCAGGAAAGGGGAAAGGAGAGCAGAAGATATTTGAGGAGAGGAGAAAGACTGAGCTCTATGGAATATCCACATTTAAATTCTTGTAGATTAGGGGGGCCCTTGCCATAAGAGAAATCTTAGAGAACATAATCTCATGGAAATAAAGACAAGAAAGTTTCTATATGGAGTGATTTTTCAACACTACTATATACTGTTGAAAGTTTGTATAAGGTAAAGAACAGATTATTAATTTGGTAATGTGGACAATTTGGTGATTTTTCACAAGAGCAGTCATAGCAGTGGAAGTCCAGCTGGAACAGATTTAGGATAGAATGGGAAGTGATAAAGTAGAGATAGGAAATAAGTACTATCATTACAGATTTTTTTTTTCTAGAACGAAAGTAGAGAGATAGGATAATATGTAGAGGTACATGTTGAACCATGGGTAGGATTATATAAGAGACAAAGGGTCATATTTGAGTACAAGTAAAAATGAGTAAAACTAAAGAAAGAAACTGATGAATCCAGAAAGAAAAAGGTCACTTGCAACCAGAAAGTCCTTGGGGAACAAGAAGGAATTATAGTCCAGAAGATTTTGCCCATGACAGATTTAGGAAAATTTCATTGACTATCAAGATGGAAGGAAAGTAGTTGTAGGGTAGTAGCATGTACGTTGCCAGCAATTGTGTCAACATTTTAAGTGGTCATCAAATAAACCAGAATACTTTTAATTAATTTTAGATTGTTATCTAAATTTAAAGGCCAATTTTCAAAATATCTTTTACAGTCGATCATAAATACATGAGAATGTTTCAGCCCATTCAGCTTAATAAATATTCACCTAGAAAATGAAGCACAAATTTGTAATCTTAACTCCTTGAACTCGTGAGGCCAGTTTGTTAAATATGCATACAACCCTTCATCATCAGTTTTCTTTAGAAGGAAATTTTGTCCTGTTAAAAAGCCTTTGTTAACATTGTAATATTCTTCATCCATAGTCTCAACTGGAGCAGAGGATTCTTGCGGAATGTACCTTTTTAATTTTCTTCTTCCCTTTGGCGAATGGGACTTACTAGATACTGGAGGATTTTTCTCCATTTATATAAACCCTACATAGATTGTTAGTGATTCAGCCTCCAGATTTATCATTTATAATTTTGAAATATCCTTTGTTGTCCTAGAGAAGAGTTAGTCCTACACCTCCTTGAGTGAACTCTTTGACTACATGAAATGCTGTTAGGCTCACCATTCTATTCCCATTCCTAGCATAGTCCTCATTTGATCAATTGTTGAAAGGTTGCTAGGAAATTGAAGACATGTAAATAAGTAATATAAAAGAAGCCATATTTTCTGTGGTCTATACTTAATGTGCTAATATGTAATGCAAAAGAAGAATACATTTTTAACTCTCTGAAAAGGTGAAATGCTATCTGAGCCGAACAATAAAGGATCTTTGGATGTGGTAAAAGACCAGCCAAGAAGAGAAATCAGCATGATTAAGGGACAGGATATATGCCATCCCTGCATCCCTGAGTTTGACTGCAGCATGAAAGAAATAGTGTGAAATGAATTTGTAAGTATAAACTAACGTGGTTAAGATAAAGCTTTAAGAGATATAGCTTTGAGAGACAGGTCAAACATTGCCAATATAGATCTGAAATTAATGGAGAGATACTGATGTTTTTTAAGATGGGAGGTGGAAGGAGGTACATGATAAGAACCATGCTTTTGAAAAATAGATGAAGCCCCTGTGTGCCTGGGAGAGTAAATTGAAAGCCTGTGAGCAGTAATTGCTGCCCATCCAGTAAAGCCCTTGCTTTGGAAGAATAGGTTAAACATATCCATGGCTAATGTCTGCTCTGTTTCTATTACGTTTCTTTTAAAATTAAACAGTTTAAACAAATGAAAAAAATGTTCCAAATAAAATAAGGTCAGAAATTTTATTGAATCCTTAGACATCCACTAAATGGGGAAAGCAATGACCTTACTTTTTCTGCTGAAACTCTCCTGAAAGCTTGCCAGAGTGAAAAGCTTCAAAATTTTCTGATTATTTGTCAAGAGCCTAAAATTTGCTACTCATGAAAGGGTCAGTATTCTACAGCTGGGATAGGTCCTAATGACATCAGCTAAATATTTTACAGTGCCCAAAATTCTGTTTATGAATACTTTCTAAACTATCTGACTTATTTTAATGAAAAAAGATAACTATTTTTATATCCTTATTAATGCATTAG
Source organism: Manis javanica (assembly GCF_040802235.1). Lineage (NCBI taxonomy): Eukaryota > Metazoa > Chordata > Mammalia > Pholidota > Manidae > Manis > Manis javanica. The sequence continues at coordinate 68,303,802 of NC_133160.1, forward strand.
ACACTTGTCCACTTAAGTGATAACTATGTTGTCTCTTCTCCTAAATGACCTTAATTATATCTCTATTTCTATATTTATCTTCCTAAAATGTCCATGGTAACTTAGGACAGAGTAAGGCCTGCTCAAGGGACATTATAAGGATGGTAGCTGACTTATTATAATGTAGAATGGGATACTGTTCATAAATCTACCTAACTTTCCCTATTAAGATTCTTCCTTCTAAGAGTGAGAGTCAAATCTACAAAGATATTAAAGTATATATAAACTTTTTTTGTTACTTTCTTACAAGACAGAGTTGTTTGCTTTCATACACATAACAAAAAATTTGCTTAGAAGGAAATAAAAAATTATGCTGTATTATAGATGATTTATAAGTAATTGAAGAAATAACTAAAAACTATCTACATTTTAATCCATTATCCTTACAAATAAATATTTAGAAATAATAAAGTCTAATGTGGCTTACTATAAAATTTTTCTTTAAGTCATATTGCATCTTGAACAAGTGATAATCCCAGTATAATCCAAGGTATTGACTGTTTTTTCTATTCTCAGAAATGAAATAAAACTTTCAACATTCATAGTGGCTAGCTAACATTTCTAGGTAACTAGGAAACAGAAGAAAGCTGATTTAGCTATAATGATTTCAGAAAAAAATAGACATTAGGGCAAAACATGTTTTCAGAGTTACTACATACATAATCAAAGTTTAAATTCACCCATAATATATGAAAATTTTAACTGCATTTGTCTCTAATAAGCTAGCCTCAAATTATGTATATAAAACATGGATAGAACTGCTGGGAAAGCTTAGGAACTCTACTAATATAAAGGAGAATTCAAATTCCTTCTACTAATTACTGAAAGGACTAATAGCCAAAAAGTAAAAAAAAAAAGGGTATGATTTGAATAGTAAAAATAACAAATTTATTCTAATGGAGACACACATGCCCTCACATTAAATACATTTTTATCTTTAGTGCATATGGCACATTCACAAAATCGATCATTTGCTAGCCCATAAATCCAGTAACAATAAGTAAGTTTCAAACCAAAGATACCAGGCAAATCATGTTCTCTAAGAATGATGCAATTCATTTAGAAATGTAAAAGAACAACAACAAAAGGGGAATAAACAAACCCCCATATATTGGATATTTTTGAAAAAGCATATCTAGACAACTTTGTGGTGAACGATGTTGATATTATATACATTTTTAAAAGTACTTAGAAAAAAAACATTAAGAAGTGCTTAGAACCAAGTTTTCCACACTGCACATCTAATTGTGAGAAAATTGCAGAAACAATGTTTTGAAGGAAATGTATAGCTTTAAATTTTTATACTAGAAATGAACAATGGTTGAGAATAATAAATTTATTTTATAAAGGAACACAGAATCAATCCCAAATTAAAAGGAGTAACAGGCAGATCAAAACACTAGGAACATTTGCATGGCTGTACCAAGTGTACCAGGAAAGATTGTTCATAATGCTATTTATAATAACAAAAACTAGAATATGTATAAATGCTAATCAATAGGAGAATATACACATGAATTTAATTACAGTCATATGGAATATTAAATAGAAAAATTAATTGAAGAAATCTACATGCAAGAGACTAGAGGCTTCTTGCTATTTAACCTGTTATATAGAATAAGTTTAAGAGTATCTGAAAGAAAGAAAAAAATAGTCCCAAAAGACAATATGTGGTACATATATAACTATGAAAAAATTTAAAAACAAGCATTTCTTTTTTAATTAAACTTTTTATTTGAAATAATTGTAGATTGATAAACAATTGTAAGATATAATACACAGAGATCCTAGGTACCCTTTATGCAATTTCTATCACTAGTAAAATCTTGTGAAACTATAGTAAAATATCACAACCAGTATATTAACATTGATTCAAGACACTAATCTTCTTCAGATTTCCCAAATTTAATTTGTACCCATTTCTGGGGTTATATTTACTTCTATGAAATTTTATCACATGTGTAGGTTTGTGTATTGAGCACTCAGTCATATAAAACAATTCCATCTCAAAGATCCCTAGTATTATCTTTTTATAACCACACCTCCCTAATCTTATTCCTAACCTCTGGTAACCACTGATTTGTTGCACATTTCTATAGTTTTGTTATTTCAAAAATCTTTATAGATGGAATTACAGTATTAAGCCTTCTTAGGCTGACTTTTTCTTCTCATTATGACTCTGTTGATTCATCCATGTTGCCACCCATATCAGTGGTTTTTCGATTTTATTGCTGAGCAGTATTCTGTGGTATGGATGTATCACAGTTTGTTTAATCCACTGTAAGCCATTGGACTTGTTTTTAGTTGTAGTTATTATGAATAAAAATGCTATCCTTCATGTGCAGTTTTTGTTTATTTTAATGAACCTAAATTTCTAATTCTCTGGAGTAAATGCCTGAGTGTTCAATAGTTTGTTTGCAGTAATTGCATGTTTGGTTTTATTAGAAAATGTTAAACTGTTTTCCAAAGTAGGTATACCATTTTACATTCCCACCAGCAATATGTGAGTGATCCAGTTTCTCTGCATCTTTGTCAGCACTTGTTATTGTCATATTTCTTATTTTAGCCACTCTGCTAGGTGTGTAAGGATATCTTGTGGTTTTAATTTGCATTTTCCTATGGTGAGTGTGTTGAAAATATTTTCATACACCAAATATTTTCTCCTATTTAAAAAAATTTTTAAAGTTAAATTTTAAATTAACAAATTGTTTTAATTATTAAAATTTTACATTTGCATTTAAGACTATTGCCCATTTAGAGTTAATTTAAGTATTAGGTATGAGTTTAAGTCATGGTTTATTTTTCTGCTTTTGAATGTACAAGTACTTCTGCATTATTTGTTGAAAGAAGCACAGAGATAATGACAAAGATTAAGTTTCTGGGAAAACAGAATCTGATAGTGAGATTTCTGTGTAGAAAGTGAAGGAAGAGGGGTGGTTGGACAGAGATAACAGTCTCAAAAAAAGAATACTCAGCGGCCTCCACAGAGAACTTGATTTGGAATGGCCCCATGAGATTGTTCTGCACTGGAGCAAAGGGGTGGGACCTATGCACCCCCTACCCACTTCTCCCACTCACAACCTCCCACATGATGATTGGTTGCATTCTACCTCTCTAAAAGAAGACGTTGGATAAGAAGGCTCTCGGCAGTTTCAAGAGGGAGATGGAGGAAGATGTGTAGCTCACCAACATGCTCAGCACTTGGCTAGGTAAGTTCCTCAGTCTTAATAGATGATCCAAGCAGCTAACCTTAGCATCCACTACAAATAATAAGTACAAAATTCAGAATAATGTTTACCTGTGGGAGTGGAGAAGACAGGAATGGTATGGGGAAGGAACCCTTAGAAATAAGTTATTTGCAAGGCTGTAGTGATTGGTTTGGGCAGTAGTTTCACAGGGAGTCATTTTATTGTTAAGTGAATAACTAAAAGTGTGAAGAAATCAAAAAGTAATAAAAGAATCCTACACTTGGACCAATGATGATAGCTTTTCATGCATCAAAAATCAACATATAAAATAAAATATAGGTAAATGAAGTTGTGATTCTCCCTTAAAGATAAATGTTAGCCTCAGAAGCTGAACCATTCTATGGCCTAACTGAACTGCTTTTCCAACATACGTGTTATAGGAGTGTTTCCTATGCCTTATGTTTACTCTCACCTTAACATCAAATGAAAAGGTCTTAATCTCTTCCAAAGATCTATACATAGTCTTTGCTATTTTCTCATTTGCCAGTCTCTCTTTTAAGAAGCAATGGAGAAACATACATATAATCAGATGTGTGGCTCTTGGAAATTAACCAGACAAAGCAATGTGTGATTTCAAAGCCTTAAATTTTATTGTTTCCTTGCCCTTTTGAAATAGAATCATGGTTTCTTAAACATAAATTCAGCAAAAATGCATGTGGGAAATCATTGTAACTTTAAATAACTGAGACTCCTACAGATTAGCAAAAGCCTGTGAGCTGTCATCTATTTGCTAACAGCAATTTTCTTGGGGAAAAAAATCATTTCTTTCCTCTGAAGTGTAACACTTTAGGCAGAGGATGCTGTGTTTATACTCTGTTGTATATACACAGAGTTTCCTCTAAGCCTGAATTTTTCTTTACTCAAATACAAATGTAGTATATTGGGTAAGGAGAAGAGGGTGATGAGAGAATAAAGGCCGGGTCCCTCTGCAGGGGCAAGTTTGACAAATTCAAAATCGGATATTTCCAGTACCACACCTAGACTTGTCTAGAGACCCATATGTATGTGCATCAGTTTCCAACTTTTCATTCTTTGAAGACCATTTCTGATGTACAGACATGCTAAGAGTGATTTGCATGTAAAAGAGCTTTCCGAGTCACTATTTCTGCAGTTGCCTTGTTCATGCACTGCAATTTAAATTGTAGTGCCAATCAGGCTACCCCAAGCACATGCGTGGTACTGCTTGCAACTCTGCTGTAGGACAACAGCCAAATATGTACAGAACTTCTATCTTGGAAGCTTCTCCAGTACAAAAAAACTGCAGTTTAGTGATTTACACATATGTTACAGTTAAAACTAATTTAAGTTACAATATTTCCTCTTTGAAGAGACACATATTGCTAAATGGTGCTACACGTTTTTCATATAAAATGCCTCATCACAATTTTTTCTCCTATGGTTTGGAATGAAGAAGAGAAAATGAGATTTTTTAGTAGGAAATCTGGTATGTTTCTAATTAAATTCTCATTACACCTCTAAGCAATAGGTGTGATTATTTTCATTTTATAAATGATCACTAAGTCTGAGACAGTATTTAAGGGGTATAAGACTGATAAGGTTGTTGGTTTGGAACTCATTTTCTTTCCCATCACACTAGAACTTCACCAATTTTTTCTGAGTAACTCAGAATTTAACAGGATTCAAAACAAAGAGTCAAAAACCCCAGGGTTTTGTTGCATGAAAAACTGTTTGCAAAACCTAGTTAATTTATGTTGCTCATACTTCTTTATGGCAATACTTAATGAAATTTGTAATAGTGCAATACAGTGCAATACAACCTCCCCACCCCCAAAAGATGTAGGTTTTCCTTTTTTTAACTTACAAACATTCAAAGGGAAATAGTATTCTAAGGTACTGAAGTTTAGAAAGGTGCTGCTTCTAAAGTATATATATGTCTCAATGAAGGAGTCTTCAAAAAAAAAAAAAACTAGCTCTATTTCAAAAGCAGAGAGTCACTTTTTCCACAAGGTATAGAGGAAACAATTACTTTAAAATAACTGCAGATAGTATGTGCTGAGGGCTACATGTATTTTGTTCTCAATATTTTCTTAAAAATGCAAGAAGGGATTGCATTTTATATATTCTCTCAGATCCTCATGTCTTTAAAAGAAAACAAAAGTATGGGTACACTATGATTTATTCTCAAGGTTATTTCTATTTGCATTTTATATCCCGTTTTATTTTGGAATATAGGACTGTATAGAGTATACTGAGAAGCCTAGGAAAGACTTCAGAATTTTTGCAGGGCCTTTGATAAAAGGAAGGGAAATTGTCCCCCACAGGGACTTCCACACTACTGGCCACAAAATATATATTTTTGGCCTTTTCCATTCTCACCTATTTCTCTCCACCCTCCACCCTTTCCACCATTTATCATGAACCTACACGCAAAACATATACATGCACTCACAAACAATTTTAACATGCAAACCAGGAGAAGTAAAATGTAGATTATGACAATATGGATAGGATGCTTTGAAATCTCCAGTCTTGAGCATTTTAAAGGAAGTTGTTGCTACACATTTTTTTAATCATTTTGATATATTTGATTAAATCATCAATCTTCCACTCTATTTCTGAATCTATAGTATAAACAAGGAGGCCAAGTATGAACTAAATAGGTAAAGTTCCTGTAGACTTGGGGCTTAAAGTCATGTGTGGATACTGAGCTGGAAATTGAAGTGTGAAATATATTACGAAAGAAGAGGTTCAGAATACAAAGGCACTGGGTTAAAGCATGAGAATTTATATGTGCCTAGGCACAAGGAAGTCTTTCTTAAAGAACTAACTCTTAAAACTGACAAGAAGTATGAATAGGAATAGAGTGAAGAGTAATGACATCTCATACAAATATATCACACAAATGTCCTAGAACTAATAGATTCTGTAAATACTGCTTGAAATCTGACAGAAGTTCAGTGGGTTTATCATATAAAGGACAAAGGTAACGTGACATGAGACAGGGCTGGAGTTACAAGGATCAGAGGTCAGATAGTTTTGTGAGGATTTTGTATGTTTGAAGACAATGTGAAACTGTTACACAGTTTCAAGAATGGCAATAACAAGATTAGTCGTTTGTTTTTTACAAAGATTCCCCTGGTTTCTGGACAAAGAATGAATTAGAGAAGGCAAGCATAGACATAGAGAGAGTAATTAGAAATCTTCCACAGTGATAATTCTTTGAACTTCAGTGATAATGGCATAAAAAAGAATATTAAAATTCTACACACATTTCTGAGACAGGAAAAACAACTTGGTGAAAGATTACATGTGGAATGAGGGAGAATGAAAATCAACAATTACTTCCACGTGTCAAGTTTGACTATTAGGGATCGTGGGCTCTTTTGCAGTGGAAATTAATACAAATACTGAAAGAAAAATGTTCCCCTTTTAATTATGTTAGTATTTGTTTCACATATGTAGGTGTTCCTGTGTTGGGTGCATAGATATTTATAATTGTTATATCTTCTTGTTGGATTTACCCCTTTATCATTATGTAATGTCCTCCTTGGTCTCTTCTGACTTTCTTTGTTTTGAAGTCTATTTTGTCTGATACAAGTACTGCAACTCCTGCTTTTTTCTCCCTATGAGTTGCATGAAATATCTTTTCCATTCTTCACTTTTAGTCTGTGTATGTCTTTGGGTTTAAAGTGAGTCTCTTGTAGGCAGCATATAGATGGGTCTTGTTTTTTTATCCATTCAGTTGACTCTATGTCTTTTGATTGGTGCATTCAGTCCATTTACATTTAGGGTGATTATCGATAGGTATGTACTTATTGCCATTGCAAGCTTTAGATTCTTGGTTACCATAGGTTCAAGGTTAATTTCCTTACTATCTAAGAGTCTAAATTAACTCACTTAATATGTGATTACAAACACAATCTAAAGGTTCTTTTTTTTTCTCTCCTCCTTTTTCTTTCTCCTCCATTCTTTATATATTAGGTGTCATATTCTGTACTCTTTGTCTATCCCTTGATTGACTTTGGGGATAGTTGATTTAATTTTGCATTTACTTAGTAATTAGCTGTTCTACTTTCTTTACTGTGGTTTTATTACCTCAGGTGACAGTTATTAAACCTTAGGAACACTTCCATCTATAGCAGTCCCTCCAAAACACACTGTAGAGATAGTTTGTGGGAGGTAAATTCTCTCAGCTTTTGCTTATATGGAAATTGTTTAATTCCACATTCAAATTTAAGTGATAATCTTACTGGATAAAGTAATCTTGGTTCAAGGCCCTTTTGCTTCATTGCATTAAATATATCTTGCCATGCCATTCTGGCCTGTAAGGTTTCTGCTGAGAAGTCTGATGATAGCCTGATGGGCTTTCCTTTGTATGTGATCTTATTTCTCTCTCTGGCTGCTTTTAATAGTCTGTCCTTATCCTTGATCTTTGCCATTTTAATTACTATATGTCTTGGTGTTGTCTTCTTTGGATCCCTTGTGTTGGGAGATCTGTGCACCTCCATTACTTGAGAGACTATCTCCTTCCCCAGATTGGGGATGTTTTCAGCAATTACCTCCTCAAAGATACTTTCTATCCCTTTTTCTCTCTCTTCTTCTTCTGGTACCCCTATAATATGAATATTGTTCCATTTGGATTGGTCACACAGTTCTCTCAATATTCTTTCATTCTGAGAAATACTTTTTTCTCTCTGTGCCTCAGCTTCTTTGTATTCCTCTTCTCTAATTTCTATTTCATTTCTTGTCATCTCCACCATATCTAATCTGCTCTTAATACCCTCCATTTTTCTCTTCAATGATTGGATCTCCAACAAGAATTCATTCCTGAGTTCTTGAATATCTTTCCGTACCTCCATGAGCATGTTAATGATTTTTATTTTTAGCTCCCTTTCAGGAAGATTCTTGAGGTTGATGTCATTTAAATCTTTCTCAGGAGTTTTATTAATAATTTTACTCTGTACCAGGTTCCTTTGGCATTTCATATTTGTGTATGGTGCTCTGTAGTGCCCAGAAGCTCTACTCTCTGGAGCTGCTCAGCCCCTAGAGCAATGTCGGGGGTCGCACAGGAGTGGTATTGGTGCCTGGGGGGAGGAAAGAGCTGTTTCCTGCTTCCTGGTCCCGATGCCTGTCTCCATTGTCTCAGAGCAACTGGATATGGATCCCTGCTTTCCACAAGCAGCTGGAATCTCAGTCTCTCCAGGAATTCTGCCTGTCTTAGCTTTCCAACCCTGTAATCACGAGAGTCTCATGCAAGCACCATGAATTGTAGGTTTGTGCTCCCAGAGCAGATCTCTGGAGTTAGGTGTTCAGCAGTCCCAGGCCTCCACTCCCTCCCCACTCCCTTTCTCTTCCTCCTGCCAGAGAGCTGGGGTCAGGGAAGGGCTTGGGTCCTGCCAGGCCACAGCTTTGGTATGTTACCCTGTTCTGTGAGGTCTGCTCTTTCCTCCAGATGTATGCAGTCTGGTGCAGTCCTCTTTCCTGTTGCTCTTTCTGGATTAGTTGTATTAATTATATTTTCGTATTTTCTGAGCTTTGAGGAGTAAGCCTCTGTCTCTCCTCTCACGCCGCCATCTTTAATCCAATCTTATGGTTCATTTCTTAATCTTGCATTATTTTACCAGCTAAGATCTCCAATATGATCATGAAACAGAAATTGTGATAATAGACATCCTTGTCTTTTAATTTTCCAAAGCTAGGGGTAATTTTTTTTTAAATTTTATTTTGGTATCATTAATCTACAATTAAATGAAGGACATTATGTTTACTAGACTCCCCCCTTCACCAAGTCCCCCCCACATACCCCTTCACAGTCACTGTCCATCTGCTTAGTAAGATGCTGTAAAATCACTATTTGTCTTCTCTGTGTTGCACAGCCCTCCCTGTACCCCCCCAACACTATACATTCTAATGGTAATGCCCCCTTTCTTTTTTACCCCCCCTTATCCCTCCCTTCCCACCCATCCTCCCCAGTCCCTTTCCCATTGGTAACTATTAGTCCTATCTTGGGTTCTGTGATTCTGCTGCTGTTTTGTTCCTTCAGTTTTCTTTTGTTCTTATACTCCACATATGAGTGAAATCATTTGGTACTTGTCTTTCTCCGCCTGGCTTATTTCACTGAGCATAATACCCTGTAGCTTCATCCATGTTGTTGTGAATGGTAGGATTTGTTTGTTTCTTATGGCTGAGTAATATTCCATTGTGTATATGTACCACATCTTCTTTATCCATTCATCTACTGATGGACGTTTAGGTTGCTTCCATATCTTGGCTATTGTAAACAGTGCAGTGATAAACATAGGGGTGCATCTGTCTTTTTCAAACTGGAGTGCGGCATTCTTGGGGTAAATTACTACAAGTGGAATTCCTGGGTCAAATGGTATTTCTATTTTGAGCATTCTGAGGAACCTCCATACTGCTTTCCACAATGGTTGAGCTAATTTACATTCCCACCAGCAGTGTAGGAGGGTTCCCCTTTCTCCACAACCTCGCCAACATTTATTGTTGTTTGTCTTTTGGATGGTAGCCATCCTTACTGGTGTGAGATGATATCTCATTGTGGTTTTAATTTGCATTTCTCTGATGACAAGCGATGTGGAGCATCTTTTCATGTGTCTGTTGGCCATCTGAATTTCTTCTTTAGAGAAGTGTCTATTGAGCTCCTCTGCCCATTTTTTAATTGGATTATTTGCTTTTCGTTTGTTGAGGTGTGTGAGCTCTTTATATATTTTGGATGTCAACCCTTTATCTGATCTGTCATTTATGAATATATTCTCCCATACTGTAGGATACCTTTTTGTTCTATTGATGGTGTCCTTTGCTGTACAGGAGCTTTTTAGCTTGATTTAGTCCCATTTGTTCATTTTTGCATTTGTTTCCCTTGCCCGGGGAGATACGTTCAAGAAGAGGTCACTCATGTTTATGTCTAAGAGACTTTTGCCTATGTTTTTTTCTAAGAGTTTTATGGTTTCATGACTTACATTCAAGTCTTTGATCCATTTCGAATTTACTTTTGTGTATGGGGTTAGACAGTGATCCAGTTTCATTCTCTTACATGTAGCTGTCCAGTTTTGCCAGCACGATCTATTGAAGAGACTGTCATTTCCCAATTGTCTGTCCATGGCCCCTTTATCAAATATTAGTTGACCACATATGTTTGGGTTAATGTTTGGATTCTCTATTCTGTTCCATTGGTCTGTGGCTCTGTTCTTGTGCCAGTACCAAATTGTCTTGATTACTGTGGCTTTGTAGTAGAGCTTGAAGTTCAGGAGTGAGATCCCCCCACTTTATTCTTCCTTCTCAGGATTGCTTTAGCTATTCAGGGTCTTTGGTGCCTTCATATGAATTTTTGAACTATTTGTTCCAGTTCATTGAAGAATGCTGTTGGTAGTTTGATAGGAATTGCATCGAATCTGTATATTGCTTTGGGCAAGATGGCCATTTTGACGATATTAATTCTTCCTAGCCAGGAGCATGGGATGAGTTTCCATTTGTTAGTGACCTCTTTTATTTCTCTTAAGAGTATCTTATAGTTTTCAGCGTATAGGTCTTTCACTTCCTCGGTTAGGTTTATTCCTAGGTATTTTATTCTTTTTGATGCTATTGTGAATGGAATTGTTCCTGATTTCTCTTTCTATTAGTTTATTGTTAGTGTATAGGAAAGCTACAGATTTCTGTGTGTTAATTTTGTATCCTCCAACTTTGCTGAATTCCGATTTTAGCTCTAGTAGTTTTGGAGTGGAATCTTTAGGGTTTTTTGTGTACAATATCATATCATCTGCAAATAGTGACAGTTTAACTTCTTCTCTACCAATCTGGATTCCTTGTATTTCTTCGTTTTGTCTAATTGCCGTGGCTAGGACCTCCAGTACTATGTTGAATAACAGTGGGGAGAGTGGGCATCCCTGTCTTGTTACCGATCTTAGAGGAAAAGCTTTCAGCTTCTTGCTGTTCAGTATGATGTTGGCTGTGGGTTTATCATACATGGCCTTTATTATGTTGAGGTACTTGCCCTCTATACCCATTTTATTGAGAGTTTTTATCATGAATGGATGTTGAAATTTGTCGAATGCTTTTTCAGCATCTATGGAGATGATCATGTGGTTTTCGTCTTTCTTTTTGTTGATGTGGTGGATGATGTTGATGGATTTTCAATGTTGTACCATCCTTGCATCCCTGGGATGAATCCCACTTGGTCATGGTGTATGTTCCTCTTGATGTATTTTTGAATTCGGTTTGCTAATATTTTGTTGAGTATTTTTGCATCTACATTCATCAGGGATATTAGTCTGTAGTTTTCTGTTTTGGTGGGGTCATTGCCTGGTTTTGGTATTAGAGTGATGTTGGCTTCATAGAATGAGTTTGGGAGTATTCCCTCCTCTTCTGTTTTTTGGAAAACTTTAAGGAGAATGGGTATTATGTCTTCTCTGTATGTCTGATAAAATTCCGAGGTAAATCCATCTGGCACGGGAGTTTTGTTCTTTGGTAGTTTTTTGATTACTGCTTCAATTTCGTTGCTGGTTATTGGTCTGGTTAGATTTTCTGTTTCTTTCTGGGTCAGTCTTGGAAGGTTGTATTTTTCTAAGAAGTTGTCCATTTCTCCTAGGTTTCCCAGCTTGTTAGCATATAGGTTTTCATAGTATTCTCTAATAATTCTTTGTATTTCTGTGGGGTCTGTCGTGATTTTTTCTTTCTCATTTCTGATTCTGTTGATGTGTGTTGACTCTCTTTTTCTCTTAATAAGTCTGGCTATAGGCTTATCTATTTTATTTATTTTCTTGAAGAACCAGCTCTTGGTTTCATTGATTTTTTCTATTGTTTTATTCTTCTCAATTTTATTTATTTCCTCTCTGATCTTTATTATGTCCCTCCATCTGCTGACCTTAGGCCTCATTTATTCTTCTTTTTCCAATGTTAATAATTGTGACATTAGACCATTCATTTGGGATTATTCTTCTTTAAATATGCCTGGATTGCTGTATACCTTCCTCTTAAGACTGCTTTAGCTGTATCCCACAGTAGTTGGGGCTTTGTGTTGTTGTTGTCGTTTGTTTCCATATATTGCTGGATCTCCATTTTGATTTGGTCATTGATCCATTGATTATTTAGGAGTGTGTTGTTAAGCCTCCATGTGTTTGTGAGCCTTTTTGCTTTCTTTGTACAATTTATTTCTAGTTTTATACCTTTGTGGTCTGAAAAGTTGATTGGTAGGATTTCAATCTTTTGGAATTTACTGAGGCTCTTTTTGTGGCCTAGTATGTGGTCTATTCTGGAGAATGTTCCATGTGCACTTGAGAAGAATGTGTATCCTGTTGCTTTTGGATGTGGAGTTCTGTAGATGTCTGTTAGGTCCATCTGTTCTAGTGTGTTGTTCAGTGCCTCTCTGTCCTTACTTATTTTCTGTCTGGTGGATCTGTCCTTTGGAGTGAGTGGTGTGTGAAGTCTCCCAAAATGAGTGCATTGCATTCTATTTCCTCCTTTAATTCTGTTAGTATTTGTTTCAGATATGTTGGTGCTCCTGTATTGGGTGCATATATATTTATAATGGTTATATCCTCTTGTTGGACTGAGCCCTTTATCATTATGTAATGTCCTTCTTTATTTTTTGTTACTTTCTTTATTTTGAAGTCTATTTTGTCTTATACTAGTATTGCAACACCTGCTTTTTTCTCTCTGTTGTTTGCATAAAATATGTTTTTACCCCCCTTGACTTTAAGTCTGTGCATGTCTTTGGGTTTGAGGTGAGTCTCTTGTAAGCAGCATATGGATGGGTCTTGCTTTTTTATACATTCTATTATTCTGTGTCTTTTGATTGGTGCATTCAGTCCATTTGCATGTAGGGTAATTATTGAAAGGTATGTACTTATTGCCATTGCAGGCTTTAGATTTGTGGTTACCAAAGGTTCAAGGTTAGGTTCTTTACTATCTTACTGTCTAACTTAACTGGCTTATTGAGCTATTATAAACACAGTCTGATGATTCTTTATTTCTTTCCCTTCTTATTCCTCCTCCTCCGTTCTTCATATGTTGGGTGTTTTGTTCTGTGCTCTTTTTAGGAATGCTCCCATCTAGAGCAGTCCTTGTAAGATGCCCTGTAGAGGTGGTTTGTGGGAGGCAAATTTCCTCAACTTTTGCTTGTCTGGGAATTGTTTAATCCCTCCTTCATATTTAAATAATAATCATGCTGGATACAGTATTCTTGGTTCGAGGCCCTTCTGTTTCATTGCATTAAGTATATCATGCCATTCTCTTCTGGCCTGTAGGGTTTCTGTTGAGATGTCTGATGATAGCCTGATGGATTTTCCTTTGTAGGTGACCTTTTTTTTTCTCTGGCTGCCTTTAATACTTTGTCCTTGTCTTTGGTCTTTGCCATTTTAATTATTATGTGTCTTGGTGTTGCCCTCCTTGGATCCATTATCGTAGGAGTTCTGTGTACCTCTGTCGTCTGAGAGGCCATTTCCTCCCCTAGTTTGGGGAAGTTTTCAGCAGTTATTTCTTCAAAGACACTTTCTATCTGTTTTTCTCTCTCTTCTTCTTCTGGTACCCCTATAATGCAGATATTTTTCTGTTTCAATTGGTCACACAGTTCTCTTAAAATTCTTTCATTCCTGGAGATCCTTTTATCTCTCTCTGCATCAGCTTCTCTGTGTTCCTGTTCTCTGTTTTCTAGTCCATTAATGGTCTCTTGCATCTTGTCCATTCTGTTTTGAAGTCCTTCCAGAGCTTGTTTTATTTCTGTGTTCTCCCTCCTTAGTTCTTGCATATTTCTCTGCAAGTCCATCAGCATGATTATGACTTTTGTTTTGAATTCTTTCTCAGGAAGATTGGTTAAATCTATCTCCCTAAGTTCCTTCTCAGGGGAAGATGTAGAAGATGTTGAAGCTGTCTGGGTTAGTCTTGTCTGGATCAAATTTTTTTGCCTTTTCATGTTGATATGTGCAATGGTGAGCTATTGACTCATCTGTCAGCTGGGAGAGCCAAGACTTTCCACTTGCTCCTGGCCTTTGTTTACTGGGGCAACTGTGACCCCTAGTGGCTTGTTTTGGGCAATTGCGTGTAGACTGGTTCTCTGTATCTTGCCCAGCCTGTATGGAGGAAGCTCCCTTGCTGTGGGCATGGCCAGCCTCTGGATGCTCTGCTATGGTGTGGCCCCGGAGGGGTAATGAACGGGGGCTTGTTTGGCTGTTTACCTCTGTGAGGGGTCTCAGAGCTGTTCCCCGGGGGTGTTAGTGCGCCCGGAGTTCCCTGGAATTTCCAGCTGCTGGACTGTGACCCGGGATGCTTCTTTCCAGCTGTGGGGTTCCTGTCCCTTTAATACTTTCAAAAAACAGTCGCTTTTCTTTGTCACAGGGGCTCCAGTTTTGGGACCCACTCAAAGGTCTTACTGTCCTGTTTCCCTAGTATCCAGGACCCCACACATACACTGTGTGTGCACTCTGGTGCAGACGGCTGGGGCTGGTTGTTTAGCAGTCCTGGGCTCCCTCTCCCTCCCCGCTCCGATTCCTCTCCTCCTGCCGGGAGCTGGGGTGAGGGGCCTCGGGTTCCGCCGGGCTGCAGCATGTATCTTACCCGTTTCTCCAGGTGCTGGATTCTCGCTGGTGTGGATGTAGTCTGGCTGTTGTCCTGTGTCTTCTGGTCTCTCTTTTAGGATTAGTTGTATTTGTTGTATTTTCAAAAATATATATGTTTTTGGGAGGAGATTCCCACTGTCCTTCTCATGCCACCATCTTGGCTCAGCCCCTACATGACTATCACTAGGAGGAATGTTTTTAACATTTATCATTGAGTGCAATGTCTGCTATAGATTTTTGGTAGTTATTCTTTATTATATTAATGAAATTCTCCTCTAATATAAGATATGAAATATTCCTTTCTTTTCAGATCCTTCATAACTTTTAGAGTTGAGTTAAACTAGTCTTCTAAAAACAGATAGGGATTGTTCTCTCTTTTTCCATTATCTAGAAGTGTTTTTTTCAAAATCTGTTTTCATCCTTAAAACTGTAGAAAGATTCTTCAGGCAAAACCATAAAAGCCTGGGGTTTTCATTATTGAAAGGTATAAATATGGTGTGAACTACTTTAGTTGAGAAACTAATAATGATATTATCTATTTCTCTTTCAACCAACATTGGTAAATTTTAATATTTTTTTAAATTTCCAGCTTTATTCAAATTAAATTTATTCATATAAAGTTGTTCATAATGTTTTCCTGTTATATTTTAGCTATCTGTAGAATATGCATTCTGGATATTGGGAAACTTTTTCTCTCTGCTTATACCTTGAAGAGTCTTGCTTAGTTAGAGCTTTGTCAATTTTATTCATCTTTCCAGGACCTACTTTTTACTCTACTGATTTTCTCCTTTCATTTCATTGATTTCTATTTCATTTTATTCTATTTCTATATCATTGATTTCTGTGATCATCTTTATAATGTAGTTGTTTTTCCATATTTGAATTGTTTTTATCTTTTTTTAATTGATGTATAACATTATGCTAGTTTCAGGTGCACAAGATGATTCTGTATTTACATATATTGCAAAATGATCACCACAAAAAGTCTAATTAACATCCATCACCATAAATAGTTACAATTTTTGTGTGTGTGATGAGAACTTTTAAGATCTATTCTTAGCAACTTTCAAACAATCAGTATAATTAACTGTACCTAACATCTCTATGTTTTTTTTGCTTAGTAACTGGAATTTTGTACCTTTTGATCCCTTTCACCTGTTTCACACAATACCCTCACCCCCACCTCTGGTAACCACCATCTGTTCTCTGTATTTACACAAGCTTGTTTGTGTTTTATTTGCTTTTAGATTCCAGATATATGGGATACCATACCCTATTTGTCTTTCTCTGTCTGACTTATTAATTTCACTTAGCTTAATGGCCTTAAGTTCCATCCATGTTGTTGCAAATGTATTTTCTTTTACTAGTTTCTTGAAATGGAACTTTGAAATGCTGATTTGTAATCTTTCTTTTTAACATGTTCATTTAAAGCTATACATTTATAGCTATATAACTCACAAATTTTCTACTTTTCAAGGAGTTAATGTTTTTCTACTTATTTTTATTTTCTAAATAAAAACATTAAAATAATTTTAATTGATTAAGTCTTTCTCTGTAGCCCAAAATATGGTATATTTACTGTATATGCACTTGAAAATAGGGCATATTGTATGTGCACTTGGGAAAAACATATGAATCATGTTGCTGTTGGATGTAATAGTCTTCATAAATCCATTAGGCCAAGTTTTCAAAAATTTTTGTTTAGATCTATGTTCTTACAGATTTTTTAATTTTTTCTATTAACTATTGAGAGAAGTACATAGAAGACTTTCTTTTTGCTTTCTGACTTGTCTATTTTTCTTTTAGCTTTGCTTTACATAAAGTTATATTTTATGTGATTCACATTTAGGATTGTGGTATTTTTCAGTTGTATTGATACTTTTTCATTATGAAATATCCCTCTTTATTTTGCGTAATATCTGTTTTGTCTAATATAACTACAGATTTATCAGCTTTATTTTTGTTAGTATTATATATTTTCATTCCTTAACTATTTTATGCTCTTATATTTAAAAAGTGGCTTTATGAAACACAATAGAGTTGGATTTTATTTTAATCTGGCAATCTTAGATTACTACTAAGAGTAGTCAATTTACTTTTAATTAACTAATGACATATATGGATCTATACTTGGCTTCTTACTGTTGTTTACAATTTGGTTTACTTTTTTGTGTTACCCTCTCCCATCTTTTGCTTTATATTTGATTACTCAGGTACTTTGTTACTTACTTTTTATTCCATTAACTTTTAGCTATTTAGTCTGTATTCTTTCAGCAAATATCCTAGAGATGACAACATGCATTATTTTTCTGAAGGCTTATAGTATATCCTGATGTACATTTTAGAGGTTTCTAGCATCTGTTTTTTAATAGTAATATAAAATAAAATATAGTTTTAAATAAACTTGATGTTATCCTTTGTATTAAGAATATTTTATTAACATTTGTTTTTCTGAAATGTAAATTTTATATCTAAATTTCTTTTGAGTCACATCTTGTTGAGGCATCCAAATACCACATTATAATTTCATATGAACTTTATTTCTTACACTTAGTATCCATTATTAAGCCAATAGATGATCTCTGTTTTATAATACTTTCTTTGCATAATTTAAATAATGCCTTCTAGAACTACAATTGTCGCACAAAGTTTATATTCTTATTTGTATAAAAAAATAAAGATTTTCCATTCTAATCTTGACTAATTAGAAATAGTGGGATAAAATGATGAGTCAGTATCTAGTAGTCAGATTAATTAAAATAGAATCAACATTTCCTTCATAATTTCTACTTAATTCTCTAAACTTACACATTTACAAAATAAGTATATCTCACCATAAAGTAGTTATAATGACATAGCATGTTCCACTCTTAGAAAAATAGCCAAATAGTGCAGCAAGAGTAAACACTCATAAGAAAATTTAGAAAAAACAAATTCATTCTTTACCTCATCTAGCATAATAAAAGTTGAAATCCCTGGTGAGACTTGATCAGAAATTTAAATGTCTTTAAATATTTAAAAAGTAGATTCTGGATCTTAAAGATCATTCAGGTAGTCTTTAGATGCTTTAAAATATTACAGTGTAGATGCTTAAATTTAATTATATGATAAATTCAATTTGTATGTTATTTTTATTTTAATGATTTACATCTCATAGAATCATGTTTTTGAAATGTCATGTTAACTATATGAAGATTCTATTTACTGATTCAATAAATGGAAACATGGAAGTGTTGGCTTATCATTTCCAACTTTGAGAATAATAGTCATGACCTCTTCAATCCAGATATTTTGTCTGAAAGGTAAGGGGTATTACTGTAGTCTTTGTTTCTTTCTCCTCTCTAGAAGTATATCTGAACAGAGACGCAGTGTAAGTCATTGGTATTTGGTAGCTTTGCCTAAGGCTACAAGTGGAAATAAATGTGATGTAACAATATAATATAACTTAAATTGATAATCTGTGTCACCAGCAAACACAATGGAAAACAAGTAAGTTCTGATAGCCCAAAGTTACTGACTTTTTAAACCCCTCCCCCACAAAAAAAAATCCCCACATTAAACAAACAACTCCTTTAGGTAGAAACATAAGGATATTTGGACATTTCTCCTTTTTCTCCATGATTACTGTTAAAAAACAAAATTCACCCACGAACGTTTAAAGCTCTACTTGGGTTTATTAAGTGATTCATGAAACAGGCAGCATCCCTTCTAGCAAGTAGAGAGATGTTCCAAAGGGCTAAAGAAAAGGAGATATTTTTAAAGGCAGGACAAGGAAGTCATAAACAGAAGAAAGGATTATTTTGAGTGAGGTCACCTTCATTTGGGGACAAAAGGGTCTTATTAGGTGGATTACTTCATCTTCCTTTGGCAGTTGTAGAAGGCACAAATGACAGATTGTCTTATCATTGTTGACCAGAAAAGTCTGACTGATTACATTTCTGGGGGTAGCGGAAACTGCAATTAGATTAGGTAGATTAGGTATTAAGTTCCAGTTTGGTGACTTGGCCTAGCAGAAGTGATCCCATGTTGGGCCTGTGTTTTTCTTTTTAACACTACTTCCTGGATTTTTTTTTTTTTAAGTAAGAAGATTGAAATTTAAATCAGTTAGCTTAAAAATTGTTAGAGCTGCATAACATCTTGGAGTTGAGAAATCAAATCTATTGTCTCCATGGCATTTCCAAAAATTAGCAAAGCTTTTGTTTCCCCTTTATAGAGGCTTAACTACAGTTAAAGTTTGAGGAAGCATAAAATTTTTAATACTTGTGACTGTTCACATGTAATTTGTGAAAAATGAAAGGAAGTATACTCTGATGAGACATATAATTATGATGTTCACATGTGTAATGCACAATATAGGTTATAATATATACTTAACCCTACTAAAAATGCTAAGCTAGGAATGTCTGGAAATGTATAGTGCCTCCTATTGTTATCAGTTGAATGTGTTGTGGTTCCCTGATTCTTGTCTTCTTGAAGGAAAGAATTCAGTCAAGAGACCGCATAGCAAGGAAAAGTAGCAAGGAATTTATAAGATTAAGACACTCTCAAGACAAGAGAGTGGGCTGCCTGGAAACCGGAAACAGCCCTGCTATTAGGGTTAGGTTGACTTAATTTTTCTTAAGATGGTGGGAAGTCCTGCCCTATCTTACATCCCTTGATGGACAACTTGATTGACAGCTCTAGGTTATATAACCTTTTTCTCAATGTGCAGGCTCTTTACCCATATATACTTAAGTGAAGCCCTCAGGGGGAACTAAGACAGCAATACTAATTAGATTTAAATGTTATTTTAATGAGGTGGGGTTACTTTCAGACAAGGTCTCTGGACCTTGCCCATGCCCTGTAATCAGGAAAGCCTGCGGCTGTGGTCCTGCTTCTCTGGACAATTCAGGTGTCCTTGACTGTGGAACTGGGGACTAAGCAGGGCTTAGGTGTCGGTCAGGGCAGTCTTCCTCGGTGACAGGTTGGCCCCTTTCTCCTGCTTATGTCTAATTAACTTCCATTCACTCTTGCATTTACCCTTTAGGTTTGGGTTTCTACTCAGAATTCAATAGAAGTTCAGCTTTTTATTGCTAAATCCAATGGCATTTCCTGAGTCCTAGTTTTTTCATTTCTCTATAGGTTCTCATTTTATTGAACATTTTTATTTCATCTCTTCTGCCTTTAATATTTGATTATCCATGTTCCTATTCTCTTGCTTTTCTAGCTGCTCTCTCTTTGCCTCATTTGCAGGTTCTCTATTTTACCGGGATTCCAAAATATGAATAAGACATTAAGATTTTGACTTTGGCCATATTCCTTCATTTCTTTAAGCCTAGTCTTCTTCAGAATTACCTGTGGTGCTCAGGATCAATTCTTCCCTGTTCTCTGTGTTCTCTCTCAGTTCCTTGCAAGAATCCCTCTCTGGGTATTCTCTAAGAATCTCAAATTCAACCAACCATAAACTTAATTTATTATATCTGCCACTCCTGAATTATAAAAATGCTTTTGGTCTTCCTTCTCCTACTCACCCACTGCCATCTGAACAAATATGAACCCTGGGAGCTGGAACTCATTGTTGGCCTCCTTCCAATGTCTCATGTTTAGTAACCTCTGATTTCTGTCAATCTTCAATGCAAAATTTCACTGAAGTCATTCCTTTTCACTCATATTTCTCCACATTTGTTTAAGTCCTTTGGATAATTTGTCTGAACCTCTGCAGTTGTTTTCTATATGCTCTTAAAGGTTCTAATCTCTACACTTCAATAGTTGTCCCATATAATGACAAGAACAATTTTAATGAAATCAATTCATCTTCAAAAAACCTTTAGAGACTTCCAGGTACATATTGAGTGAGTAAATATTGTATTTTACTTCCCTGCAGGTCTGAAAGTCTGAATCAACATTATGAGAATTGGCATCAACATACAAGTTAAGTGTAAATGGTATGTTTTTTTTTTTTTTTAATAACATCTAATTGAAGTTAACCCAACTAACTAAGGGCTTTAAGGAACTATTTTCACATTAAAATATATTTTGAATCAGCAGTTTTTAAAGTAAAGGAAGAACTTTGTCTATTGAACATAATTTAAAAAATTTAAAATATCTTTTTGTCATCCAATGTGGTATGATTTATGAGTTATATTGTATATATAAATGCTTCCAGTGATTGTGGAATTTCATTTAATGTCTTTATTTCTAATTGTGAGTGTTGCAATCATTTCTTGCTCATACAGAAATGAACAGAGAGCACTGAGAATTTATTAATTTCTTAAATTATGTCAAAAAATTTAATAAATATTAACTCAGCCTTCACAATACCCTTGTGTGATAAGGAAAATGAAATGATAATCACAGTCAAGTGACTTGCCTAAGGTCACACAGCTAGTAAGTAGAAAGGTTATAATTCAAACAGAAGACTACTTAACACCAATGTCCATCTTCTACTACTTTATGCAATTTTTTTAATACATGCTGTTAAAGAATATTTTAAAGGAAATAAGTGAGCCTAATTCTAGTTCAATTCCTGCCATGGACTATTTTTATGGCCTGAATCAAATGTAGACACTCTATTTCCTAATTTGAAAATGAGGAGAGTTGCAGCATTTATTATAGGAAATATAAACCATTCTAGGCATTTTAACAAAGAAGTTCTTTATACAGATCATTAAATCCTTGTAATATTTTTGAGAGGTCTAGGGATGGAGAGATCAGGAAGACTGTTGTTAGGTATCAGTTGGCTGCCACTACCTAGAAAGCTGGTGACTAGGGAATAATACATAGAGTACAATTTCCCCCAAAACCACCAACATAGGACAGGGAATAGCTTCTGCTTTCCTTCTGCCTCCCAAAAATTCACATAGTTGCCATGTCACTGGCAGAACCTCAATTATATTCATATGTTTAGTGGCCAAGGAGTATGGAAAATCTACTTTCCAACCTTGAAACCTATGGAATATAAAGGAAATATTAAAGATAATGGATATGGATTCTGTCTGCCAACAGGGAATCACATGGGGTAGACTTGATGGCATTTGTGTTCTGTTTCTAACATTCCTTCCTTAAGAGTAGCCAAACTGCTTAAGAACAGCTGTAGCAGCTGTGCCCTGCACGTTCAAACACACAGCCCAGTCTTCATTCCAGCTTTCTTATTATTATATAGGGTATTAGAGTGGGAAGGTTAAGTAATAATAAAAAGAATGTATAACTTTGATGGTGCTATATCAACTCTGTCCAGTATAACAGCAATGCAAGTTGCATATGTACTTTCTTAGTAGGCACTTTAGAAAAAGTTAAAAGGAACAGGTGGATTAATTTTAATGACATATCTTATTCAGCCAATATATGCACAATAATTTAAAAATAATAAAACATCATAATGAAACATTTTATATTTTTTCATACTAAGTCTTTATTACAAAGTATATATTTTATGCTCACAGCACATCTCATTCCAGCTGCTAAATTTTCTGTAAAAATACTTGAATTGTATTTAAACTTCATAAAATTCATATTTGAAATAGTAAATTCATACTCAAGTCATTCCAAAATATGCATGTATTTTCAAACACTGACCTCCTCCCTAACCAAGTAATTTTCCTTTAATATTTGCAGGCACATTGCTAAAATTGGCTCACACTTCTTACAGAGATTGATAAGCCTTTAAAGCAAAATCATATTAATGCAGTAGACAGAATAATGTCTCCTCCCCAAGAAGTATACATCTTAAACTCTGGAACCTATGAATATGTTATGTTATGTGGCAAAAAGGAATTAAAATTGCAGATAGAATTAAAGTTGTTAATCAGCTAAATAGATAATCTTGGATTTTTCTGGTTGGTCCAGTGTAATCACAAGGGTCCTTAATAGTGAAAGAGAAAATCAGATAAGAGACCCAACGAGATGGTGACTTACAAAGTCACTGTGAGCTTTGAAGATACAAAAATGGAGCCATGAGCCAAGGAATGCAGGCAGCTTTTAGAAGCAGAAAATGGCAAGGAAAAGGATTTTCCTCTATAGCTCCAGAAGGAAGGCAGACCTGCCAACATCTAGACTTCATCAGAGTAAAACCCATTTCTACCTTCCCTCCAGAACTATAAGGTAATACATTTGTATTGTTTTAAGCTACTACATTTGTGGCAAATTGTTACATCAGCAATAGGAAACAAAAAACACCAGTTTAAAAATAAGGTCTTTCTAAGTTAAGCAAATTCACTAACTTTTACATCAATTCACTGATACAAAAGTAGAATTTATTCCTAGAATTTCCAGTCCAGCATGTAAAGATCTTGGAAGTTTACAATCTAGTCTAATATCAATTAACAAGCTGAACAAACTAAAATATCAACAATTCACTTGAGACGTGTTCGAGATATGAAGTCACAGGACAAACCACTGCCCCTAAAATTGGAGAGGCAGTCAGGTCGATACAGAGAACCGCAACTTACTGAAGCAGAAGCCCATGAGCAGAAACCTCTGTAGGAGAGAGTATGGGGGTAGGAAAATCTAAATTGTAATTGAGAAATTGCTGGAGGCTCAGTGTAGACAAGCCTGACAGTTAAAAACTCCAAAGGGGCCCTGGTCCTAGCAGGAGCCCAGAAAATTATGAGTTTTACCTCCAGGAGCTTGACCTTATTCTTAGGGTGAAGATCAAAGGACAATCCCTTTGTGCTTCCCTAGGGGGAGGGAAAATATAACTGTTTTTAAAAACACCAGAGCATTTGGTTCATCTTAACAAGGCCTGCCCTCAGTAAAACTGTTTCACAAAAGCCTAAACTATTGGTATTTTATCAAAGTTCAGTCAGCCTGGGTGAAGGGAAACAGTCAATTCCAGCCCCCTTTAGTCTTCCATATGAGAGGAATTAAATACTCAGTGCGAGCCCCCAACAGCCATCCTAGCCCACTGTCGCTCCGGGAGGAGGGGGTTCCCTGCCTGAGGCAAGTTCACTATGAAGTCAATGAGACTGAATAAAGACAAGGGCAAGAAGCTGGGGATTAAAAGGGGTTCATACCATGCCTGTTCTCATGGTGGGCACCGACTGCTTGGCCCCCTCAGCACTGCTCCTCGCTGCGCCCAGCACAGGGCTTTCTCCCTTCCTAGCCCTGGGGCTCTATGATTTTCCTCTAGGCTTCTCTTCTCCACTTTCCAACCCCCCTGCTTAAGCTCTCCACTTCCACGCTCTCCTCTGCTCTCACAGCCCCTCTGCCTCTCTGCTCCTCACACCAGGAGGAGCTCTACAGGCAGGTCCCTAGAGACTGGGAGGCGCCTGGGATGTGCCCAGGAACTGAGGAGAGGAGAGGATGGGTGTTGCCTCTCCACCCTCCCTTGGGTGGGTACTCCCGTGACCGACCAGGCTCCTCACTTGCCCTGGGAAACATACCATAGATGAGCAAACAGGCACACACACACACACACACACACACACACACACACACACACACACACACACACACAATGGACATGCATACCTATATATATATAAAAAATATATATGTACATTTATATATACACATACACACACAATGTGGACATACATACCTATATATATAAATATATATATATATATATATATATATACATATATATATACACAATGGACACTATTAAGGGCTGATGGGAATCCTGCTCATAAATTTCCATTTTCTCTATACCCACCTAACTGGAGGAAAAACCTGCTTAGCATTTGTAAAGTTCATAGAACAGGGGCACAGGCCATAGAACATTTCCCCTCACTCCACATCTTAGCAGCATACCACTAAAGGCCTATTCACTGGAGTTTCATTTACCTATTACCTTATGTATAGCTTTCAACATAAAATTGCGAAGCATACTAAAAGACAAAAAAATATAGTTTGAAGAGATAAAGAATCAAAACCAGTTTCAAATAGGCAGGGATGAAGAAGAAATAAAGATTTTCTTAGACAAATAAAAATTGAGAGAATTTGTTGCCAGTAAAACTGCTATGCAAGAATGTCTAAAAAAAATTCATCAGAAAGAAGGAAAATGACATAGATGAGAGAAATTTGGATCTACATAAAGAAAGGAAGTGAATTAAAGGAGTAAGCTTCTCCCTTAAGAAACTAGAAAAATAAAAGAGCAAATTTAATGTACCAATGGATTTCAAGGGAGCTAAACCATGAAAGTGTTGATGTTTTACTTAATTTTAATTGAGGTAACTGAATGGAATAAAATATATAACTCTGAGTATAGAGTACAAGAATTTTGACAACATATACAACTGTCTTACCAATATCTCAACCAAGACAGAGAGCGCTGTCATCACCTTAGAAGGTCCAGTTTGTCCCTTCGTGAAAAATTGTCTCCCAGAGGCAATAATTACTCGGATTTCTGTCTCAAAAAATTAATTTTGCCTGTTCTTGAACTTCTTATCAATAGAATCATATAGATTTCTTGGGTTTAGCTTCTGTCACTCAGCATGAAGATTTTGAGATTTAACCATGTGTATTAGGAGTTTACTTTCTAAATTAATGTATTGCTAAGAAATTTTCCCTTGTATGAATATACCACAATATGTTTACCCATTTCCTCTTGATGGGTGTTTAGGTTGTTTTCAATATTTTGCTATCAAAAGTAAAACTGCAATGGATATTCTTACACAAGTTTTTTGTGAGACAAATATTATCATTTTTTATGTAGACACCTAATGAGTAGTTGCTGCATCTGGAGCATGTTCAGTGTTATAAGTAGCTGCTAACATACTTTTCATGGTGATCAAACCACATTAGAACCCAGAGAAACAATGGATGAGAGTCCAGTTCTTTGTATCCTTTCCAACACATAGAATTTAGTGTTAACCTTTTGAATTTTAGCAGTTCTGCTGGGTGTGTAGCAATAGCTCATTGGGATTATAATTTGCATTCCTGATGACTAATAATGTTGATCATTTTTTCAGGTGCTATTGGCCATTCATATATCTTATTTTTTTAAACCATCTAAGTCTTTTAGCTACTTTTACTGTTTTAAATTATTGATTTGTAGGAATCCTTTGTTGAACATATGTATGGAGAATATTTCTTCACAATCTATAGATTTTCCCATTTTCTTAATAATACGTTCTGATATGCAGATGTTTTTAGTTTTTATGAAGTCCAGTTAATTTTTTCTTTTATGTTTATTAATTTTTAAATTTTGCTTAAGAAATCATTTGCCTTTCGCATTTAGGTTTGAAATCGATATATCACAAGTTAATACTTTCATATGTGTCAAGAGCAAACCACTCAGGGAAAAGACAAAACTGAGAATAGAAAGGACACTAAAGCTCATCAAACTTTATGGAGCATGTAGAAGAAAAGTTACCAAAGAAAAATAAAGCGTACTCAGAAAGACAGGAAGAAACATAAAGTTTCAAAATTTGAAATTAATAAATGAAAGGGCTTTGAGATTAAAAATTTTCCAGAAGGGTCTTAAGCTGCAGAAGGCCATACAGATTATTAAAAAGGAAAAGTCATTTTGACAATTACAAGTCATTGATTACCTAAGTGAAGACAATTTCAGGAGCTATGATGCCATATATTTGTTCACTGAGTATTTATTGATTGCCTAGGTATATTACAAAGGGCTATGAACAAGATATATTGTTAACCTTTCTGAAGTTTATAGTCCTGCAAACCCACAGAAGTTATATTTCCACGAAAGAAGGAAAGAATGAATGATATGGAAAATAAATATAAAGCACAGAAATTTGTCTAGGGTGGCAATAATAAAAAGAAGTAACATTTGATGATTTTATTTGAAGACATTGAGAAAAGAAATTTGTTTGTTTTAGTTTCAAGGCAGGAAATGTTTTCCTTAGGTTTTAGGCAAGGTGGAGGGTACGAGTAGAAAAAGAAAGACTGAAAAATAGTCTGGGGAAATTGGAGCAATGATGGATTAAAGCACATAAAGGAAACAAGATAGGATTCTCTCAAAAAAAACAAAGGTGAAGGGTTTTGTAAAGAAAGAGGAGTATTTATTTCTCAAAAATGCTGACAGAGAGTAGGGAGGGATGAATAGGAACTAAAGTAAATTAGGAGGACTATATAACATTATTCATGAGCAATATGTTCCTGGAGAGGCATTTTGCTGAAAGAATGGAATTAAAGTAAGAGACCCAAACATAGCCAGGACGGTTGTAAGAGCTCTTATGAGGAAGATGTGATTGAAATAATAGAAAAGAATGATAAAAACACTAAAGACTCACAAGAAGTTAGAAATTGTGCATTAAGATGCAATCTTAATGTACAGATACACAATTTTCTCCAGACTCCTTTACTGCCAGGGGAAAGGTAAAGGAGAAATGAAAAAAATAAGTAACACCTTGATTGTCGGTCCTGATGCTTATCCTGGGTTAGCTTTGACGGGTGTGTGGAAGGGGAGGTCTGCAGAATTTGATGCTCTGGGGAGTTGTGTCTGAAGTGATTGCCCATAAGCTTTAATATAGAAGAAAAGAAAGTTAGAATGGTCAACTGAGAGAGGACAGCAATAGTTAAGAGACTTGAGGATAGAAAAACAAGAGTAAAAGGCATGAGGAATGTAGAAATGTGAATCTATGATCCAGTGGTGTGCTGAAGCCAGATAGTTCCAGGTAAAGAGAGCCGATTTGGGAGAATGTCTTCCCAACTCTGTATTCAAGGAAATCATGGTGGAACTTGAAATCAGCTACAATGCACGTATTTGCACCATGATGTTATGCAACAACAAAGCAGCCCCAATCTTTTCTTTTTTTTCTCAGAAGTCTGGTTGTTAAACATTTACCAGACCACAGCTGGTGATTAGTTAGTGAGATTTCCAATTTTCTTTTTTCCTGAGGTGATAACAAGGACTAGGATGTGGTTTGGGGAATGGAGTTCAGTTTACTATCGAGTAACTATGTACTTAACAATAGCAAACGTCTTATAAATAGTGACACTAAAGTTATCTAAAATGAGGTCAGAAAGAGAGGGTAGTGGTGAATTAGAAGCCAAGGGTCATGAATATAGAG
Source organism: Manis javanica (assembly GCF_040802235.1). NCBI lineage: Eukaryota > Metazoa > Chordata > Mammalia > Pholidota > Manidae > Manis > Manis javanica. Next base: position 68,331,579 of record NC_133160.1, read on the forward strand.
GAAAGACCATGATATCATTGAATAATACCGAAGACAAAGGAGAGAAAATAGTGGACTTGGAATTGAGACCTGGGAAATGCAAAGTTAATAAAAAGGAAAGGATGGTAACTGTCAGTGAAACAGTAATTTGAAAGCCAGAATAATAATTTAGAAGTATTAATTGAGCTAGTATAATTGTCACTATGCAACAATGCCAGCACATAGAAGGCTCTTATAACTGTTTGTTGTGCTGTTTTTATTTAAATACTCCACTAGGTTCTTTTGCTGGTAATTTAAACAGCTGCTAAAAGAGGGTGTAACTTGGGAATCCAAGAATATTCATTCCACTAAGATAAGGTTTATTTCTATCTTTAGCTGTACATAGTTTTATTGATAGTTGTAAAAGCCACTAACACTTGAAATAAGTTCCTAAGATTGCCCTCCCCCTAAAAAAAAAAAGTCCAATTTTCATGCATATTTCTGTCTTCAGAAGTTACTTGATGCTTTGGTAATTGGTGCATTCAGCTGATATTGAAAATATTTTAATATCTAGGGATTATCATATTGTCTGCCCACAGGCCTGGTAGTTAAACAGAAAGTAGTTATTATCTGATAAACATAAAAAATGAAAATCTAAGCTTTAGAGTCAAAATTCTCTCTTTTTTGTTTATTATTTCCTGGGAAAAAAGTCTCCTCCAACATTCTGTCTCATGTCAAAATACAATTTATTGAATAATGGGAGAGAATGTTTTCAGAAATTACCCACAAACCAGATTTGCTTGTGGAAAGAGCAATAGTCACACTCATTTTCCCACACACGCTATTAGAATCTTAATACAAACAATGGGGGAAAGAATAAATAAATAAACCCTAGCATATCTTAAACATAAAAGAGCCAATACACATCCCACATGAATTATATTTCCTGGAGAACAGTTGAAACACCTGGCAAATTGGCTTGAAAAGGAACATTAATGAGGGAAATGCTGTTGGGATTTGATGTTAAGAAATCTTGAGAAAATGCACTTGGGAAGGCTTTATGTACTTTTAACTATCTTGCAAAACTCATGCAAATAAGACTCATTCAACAAAGTACCTAATATAATCACCCAATGTCCACATGGACTTCGTTGTTTTTCTGAAGGAGTCAGCCCAGTCCCTTGAACCAAATGTTCTTAATAATCTTTTAAATATACTAAGTACAAACATATGTGTATTGTTAGAATAAAACTACTTATTCAGGACACATTTCAAAACACTGAAACAAAACCTGCAAAATATATCCCTGGAATCTAACTCACATTTAATAAAAGAATGTACTTTTATACTCTCTTCCTCATATATTACTCTTTTCTCTCTTCACTTTAGCGAATATGAATTCTCAAGCATGGATAGAAAAGAAATCTCCCATCTTCTCTTCCTGAGCTCAGCTTATGCTGAGAACCAAAAGCAATGAATTGTTTCAACTAGAAAATGGTTCCTAGTTCTGAGTTCTCATTTGTAATTGTAGAGTAGCCCAGAAATCTCCCAGCAAAATTTAATGACTGTTCAAACAGCTTTAAAGCTTGTTAACAGTGGGACAGGTTGGGGGTGGGGAGTAGGGAAGGAAAAAAAAGAAGTAAGAAAGACCCTGAATTTTTGCCAATCCCAATATCCAACTATCTTCTTCACTGACCGAGAACTAATTCCCAAACTTTTTAAGCTTAGCCTAAACCTGAGAAGACTCCTCCCCCTTCAACATTAGGGATTCCGGATCCCAATACAGAGTTGTAGGAAAATTCACCAGACCTCAATTTTAAATACAATTGAGTGCTACTCACCTTGACTGCACATGGACACAATGAGTTCCCTGGGGACCCTCGGTCTTTAATACAAAAATGTATTAAAAATAATATGGAACCTGGAGTCCTCTGAAATTCAAAAATCTCTGTCACTTGCTAATTTTGTATCCATGAAGAACTCAGACTCTGTGGTTCACCCACATGGTAGAAATTTGCACAACTGAAAATAACTACTGTGTTGACTATTGGCTATTAATCTCCATGTCCCAATTCATAAATCTGGATGTGTTTACATTCATATAAGTAAGCACACGTGTGCTAGGATGCTTCAAATGCTCTTTTCTCTAGTTCTTACAAACCAATCTTCTAGATTACATAATCAAAAACTCACTGCTTTTAATGCCTCAAATTGACTCTTGCACTATTCACATTAACCTAATAATTCTTTCATGGCAGTAATTAACATAAGGTATGGTTTAATCACTAGAGCATTAGAAATGTTTTTCTTTTCAGAGATTTTAAATTCAGAATAGAAAATATCAGTATTATCAGGCATATCATTATTATTTAAAACATAGATCCATAATCTGGGAACAAACAAGGAAAGCTAACTATGTCATAAAATAGAGTAAAGAATTGTCCAGATATTTTAAATTGGGGACACATTTTTGCCTCAGGCATCTATATAATTAAGTTACACACATGTTAGCACAAATTTTTAAAGAGAGTTATATTTATAAAGCAGTTAATGTATTAATGTGTAAATCATCCCACTCTCTTTCTTACTCTTGAGTGATTTATTTCTTTATTAATGAAGATTTAGTAAACAACAACATGTTGGGAATTTTTCTATTCCCTGGGGAATCCATGATGCAGAAAAAAGGAAAACTTCTGCCCTCATGTTCTAAATTTTCCTTACTCTGGAGAGTTGTCCTTTAGTTCCCCAAGTACAGCTATTGACTGCATATTTAGTACCCTTCTAGGACTTTGTATATATCTCGATTAGTTATTTTAATAATTCAAAATCCATGAATCCTAATGCTAAACAGACTTATTGCATGACACATATTTATGATATGAAGAATGAATAATTGAGTGAATCAAAGCTACTATGAGTTCAGAATTATTGATCTGATTTGTAAATTGAGCCCAGGTTTGTTTTTTTGTTTTTTTTGTTTTTTTGTTTTTTCTTTTGTTTTGTTTTTTTTGGTATCATTAGGGTAACTTACGTGAACAACATTGTGGTTAAAAGACTCCCCCCATTATCAAGTCTCCACCACATACCCCATTACAGTCACTGTCCATCAGTGTAGTAAGATGCTATAGAATCACTACTTGTCTTCTCTGTGCTATACTGCCTTCCCAGTGCCTGCCACTGACCCTGCCACATTATGTGTGCTAGCAATAATGCCCCTTCTTCCCCTTTTCCCTCCCTTCCCACCCATCCTCCCCAGTCCCTTTCCCTTTGGTAACTGTTAGTCCATTCTTGGGTTCTGTGAGTCTGCTGCTGTTTTGTTCTTTCAGTTTTTGCTTTGTTCTTATACTCCACAGATAAGTGAAATCATTTGATACTTATCTTTCTCTGCCTTGCTTCTTTCTCTGAGCATAATACCCTCTAGCTCCATCCATGTTGTTGCAAATGGTAGGATTTTTCTTCTTGTAGCTGAATAATATTCCATTCTGTATATGTACCACATCTTTCTTCATTCATCTACTGATGGACACTTAGGTTGCTTCCATTTCTTGGCTATTGTAAATAGTGCTGCGATAAACATAGGGGTGAATATGTCTTTTTCAAATTGGGCTGCTGCATTCTTAGGGTAAATTCCTAGGAGTGGAATTCCTGGGTCAAATGGTGTTTTTACTTTTAGTTTTTTGAGGAACCTCCATACTGCTTTCCACAGTGGTTGAACTAATTCACATTCCCACCAGCAGTGTAGGAGGGTTCCCCTTTCTCCACATCCTTGCCAGCATTTGTTGTTGTTTGTCTTTTGGATGGTGGCCATCCTAACTGGTGTGAGGTGATATCTCATTGTTGTTTTAATTTGCATTTCTCTGATGATTAGTGATATGGAGCATCTTTTCAATGTGCCTGTTGGCCATCTGAATTTCTTCTTTGGAGAAGTGTCTGTTCAGATCCTGTGCCCATTTTCTAATTGGATTATTTGCTTTTTGTTTGTTGAGGTGTGTTAGCTCTTTATGTATTTTGGACGTGAACCCTTTATTTGATATGTCATTTATGAATATATTCTCCCATACTGTAGGATGTCTTTTTGTTCTATTGACTGTGTCCTTCACTGTACAGAAGCTTTTCAGCTTGATATAACCCCACGTGTTCATTTTTGCTTTTGTTTCCCTTGCCCAGGGAGATACGTTCATGAAGAAGTTGCTCATGTTTATATTCAAGAGATTTTTGTCTATGTTTTATTCTAAGAGTTTTATGGTTTCATGACTTACATTCAGGTCTTTGATCCATTTTGAATTTACTTTTGTGTATGGGTTTAGAAAATGATCCAGTTTCATTCTCTTACATGTAGCTATCCAGTTTTGCCAACACCAGCTATTGCAGAGGCTGTCATTTCCCCATTGTATATGCATGGCTCCTTTATCATATATTAGTTGACTGCATATGTTTGGGTTAATATTTGGACTTTCTATTCTGTTCCACTGGTCTATGGGTCTTTTCTTGTGCCAGTACCAAATTGTCTTGATTACTGTGGCATTGTAGTAGAGCTTGAAGTTGGGAAGCAAATCCCCCCGTGCTTTATTCTTCCTTCTCAGGATTGCTTTGGCTATTTGGGGTCTTTTGTGGTTCCATATGAATTTTTGAACTATTTGTTCCAGTTGGTTGAAGAATGCTGTCAGTATTTTGATAGGGATTGCATTGAATCTGTAGATTGCTCTAGGCAGGATGGCCATCTTAACAATATTAATTCTTCCTACCCAAGAGCATGGGTTTCCATTTATTAGTATCATCTTTAATTTCTCTTAGGAGTGTCTTATAGTTTTCAGGGTATAGGTCTTTCACGTGGGATAGGTTTATTCCTAGGTATTTTACTCTTTTTGATGCAATTGTGAATGGAATTGTTTTCCTGATTTTTCTTTCTTCTAGTTCATTGTTAGTGTATAGGAATGCAACAGATTTCTGTGTATTAACTTTGTTCCTGCAACATTGCTGAATTCAGTGGATTCTTTAGGGATTTTTGTGTGCAATACCATGTCATCTGCAAACAGTGACAGTTTACCTTCTTCTTTACCAATAGGATGCCTTTTATTTCTTTGTGTTGTCTGATTGCCATGGATAGGACCTCCAGTTGAATAAAAGTGGGGAGAGTGGTCATCCTTGTCTTGTTCCCGATCTTAGAGGAAAAGCTTTCAGCTTCTTGCTGTTCAGTATGATGTTGGCTGTGGGCTTGTCATATATAGCCTTTATTATGTTGAGGTACTTGCCCTCTATACCCATTTGGTTGAGAGTTTTTATCATGAATGGATGTTGAATTTTGTTGAATGCTTTTTCAGGATCTATGGAGATGATCATGTGTTTTTTGTTCTTCTTTTTGTTGATGTGGTGGATGATGTTGATACATTTTCGAATGTTGTACCATCCTTGCATCCCTGAGATAAATCCCACTTGATCATGGTGTATGATCCTCTTGATGTCTGGCCTAAAACAAGCTTTCCTTTCACTGTGAAAACCAGGCTGCCACCATTAGGGGATTAGAGAAGCTGAGTACTATATATAGATACCCTCTTTAACTGGATAGTGATTGAGGGTCACATTTCAAAGATTATGATGTGTAAGACTTGACAAAAGAAAATAGCATTGAATGGAAGTTCCAACTACCTTATAGCATGCAAGCAGCAGGGTTAATAGAAGGAAAAATAGAATATTAGGGCAGCATATTTATTTCTAACTAAAATGTAAAACCATCCTGGTAGAGTAGACTAAAAGTTCTGAGCTTTTAATACACTTGAATGATCAATAAATTGGGCCTGTTGCCTTATGTGCCAGACTGGGAACTGCTGCTGTGGCACCCAATACTATAAAGGTATGGGAGTCACAGGAAATGGCCATTGCTTTGACTCTCAACATGATTCAGTGTGCTATGCTGCTGAGAACACCGAGCCCCATCGTGCCTGGGAAAGGAGTTATCTAATGGATCTGGGACATCCTGCCAGGATGGTTGAGTTACTTTGCACTGCTGAGTGAGGGGGAACTACTCAGCCTATGCTGGGATCCCAGTGTCCTGCTGCAAGCTGGACCTGTTGAAATGTACTACACCTAGAATGGAACACACACCACTGAAAGAGGTAAGAAGGTGGGGGCCTGGTCTGGCATTTCTTGGCCTAATCCATCTCCTCATACCTGATGGTGCTGCTTCCCCCAGCCAACTTGAATGGTACGTACAACCAGGACAAGTTCCCAAAGCTGCCAACCTCCCTCTCTGCAAGACCAGATGGGCATATTCTGTTTCCCACTGATATAATCATTGGGCCACTGTTTTTGTTCCCTCCATTGCCCTGGAGGGTGTTGTAGTACACACAGAAGCCCTTACTAAATTTACAAGCAAGCCTTGAATAATGGCCAACAGAGCCTGTTCTCACTAAACACTGAGCTGTCTCTTATGAGAAAAACTGTCCTCCAAAATAGAATGGCCTTGGACATTTCTACTGCCTCACAAGGAGGCACCTTTATTATTGTTCAAACAGAATGCTGGGTGCGCATACCTGATGCGTCTGCTCATGTGTCATCTTCATTGTATCATATAAGGTTCCAAGTGAATGCACTGAGTGATCTGACCCCCCACCCAGAGGACTAAATAAATCAGTGGTTCAGATCATGGGGTTCTGGTGGAGAAAGTTGTCACTGATTTTGGAAATCATTATCTTAATCTGATTTCTCTTTCATATAACTATATTGTTGCTGTGGCATCTGCCTCTCATGCAGATAGCCACCAAAGGAGCCACTTCCATGCTAGTGAAACCCTTTGCTGACCACTCAAGACAAACTGCAGAAGAAGGGGGTGTGTGAGATTGTAACAGCTGGTCACTAGCAGTGGCCATAGAGAGGTTGTGACTGCTAGCTGACCTGAGAGCTGGACCCGGGCAATCAGAGGCCTGGACCTGTGACTGAGAGCTGGACCCGGGCAATCAGAGGCCTGGACCTGTGACTGAGAACTGGATCCGGGAAATCAGAGGCCTGGATCTGTGACTGAGAGCTGGACCTGGGCAATCAGAGGCCTCTCACATACTCCCCTGCCCTGGAGATATGCCTTCCACTTGCATTCCCTACTCCGAGAAGCTGCCCCAAGCAAAGCCTTGAGGTAGTGATGGGTTTTGAGCCCATCTGGGCAGTATACATGCCTGAATTCAGTTAGGGCCTCTATATAAACTTTTAAGATTTGGTAGGTGGGTAGAGATTTACTTGTCTTGTGGCCATTCAAGACCAGTCTCATGTGTAATTCCTTTGTTTATTAAATTAGGCACCTACCAATCTGGAGTAGCCTGTCTCTTTCTTCAGTCTTGCCCTGCTCTCCATGTACAGAAGCTGGTTTCAGACTGTACCTGGAAAGCTCCAAACCAACACGTTTTACTCAAAATATGAAAATAATGATAGTTATTTGTGTTACAGAACATTAAAGGAAGAGTGTGGTGGATTTAGGGTGTGGAGTGAAACTACAATGGGATAATTTTGAATATATTTTTAAATTTTTTTCATTTAGTTTGCTGTCTGGCATGAATACTAATATAGTATTTGGTTATTTAAGTTCTTATTACAGACAATCAGAGATAGACTGGTGGTTGCCATTGGGGAGGGGGGCAATGGCATGAGTGAAATAAGTTAAGGGGGGAAAAGTAAGTGAGAATGTTCCTTAAAAAAAGTATCAGAGATCAATCAAATTACTAAACCCTCATGTATTTATTTAATTTTTTAATTTTATTTACTCAACAATGAAACTGAGTACTTACTATGTGCAAACACTGAGAAAATGTTCACAAAGATGGACGACTCTCAGTTCCTGCTATCAAAAGACAGATACTGAAAACAGATTGTAAAGTGGAAAGTGTCAGTGCTATTTTTGTAGAAGAATAAGGCAAGCAGGAAGCCATTTTAGAACTCTCTCTTCAAATTAGAATTAAATAACATGCTTAATTATATATATATTTATACCTGTTTTGCCATATAACACAGAGAATCACATTTTTCCAGTGCCCTTCTTTAGGTATCATAAATCCCTCCATCTTCCTAGGTTGAAGTTAGGTCATTCTACTCCACAGATAATACAGAGAAAAGGCTCATAGGGAGAGGAGGGGCTGTGGGAGTTTTTGCTAGGTCGTGATGTGATGTATCTGAATGGTTGCTGAACCAAGGAGCGCTGCTGAACCTCTCCGCCCTGCTGACACAGGGAATGGCTAGCAGAAAGGGGAATGGAGCCAAAATCTGTTTCAGCAGTTTTATTCCTATAGTTTGCTGCAGTTTTTCATTACTCCCTGTCCCTCACACACACACAAAATTTCCTAGTATCAAGGTATCATGCTGCTGTAGACACTGTATTTTGTCTTACTTTTTAAATACAGAAATAAGGTTAACAGGAAAGTTCTTTATAAATTTGAACCCTCACATGTATTAAAAGCTTTTAAAAAATGCTAATGATTCATTGTTGTCTAATTAAACCTCAAAGTCTAGCAAATTCTATTCTGATAATTAAGTCTAATTTATGGAGAAGGATCAAGAACAGTTTAGTTGAGAAGCCACTCTACCAGAAAATGTTATTAACAAGGGCAAAACATGAATGTCCAAGTGTTTTAGAAGCCTGGAGGAAGGGTGACTGAACCCTAGAGGGAGGGCTTTTTATCATCAGCTTGGCATTGTGGTGGAGGGTGACTGTGGAGGGAGTCTGAGGGAGACATGAGGGCATTCCAGGCAAACTGTCAGAATGAGAAAAGGCACGCATGTGAGGAAAACCCTAAAGTGTGGGTAATTTTCATTTCCTGTAGATCTAAGAGCAGCCCATGCAAAGCTGGATAAGGAGGCTGCATGCTACAACAGAGACAGGAAACTTTATTCTATAGCAGCAATGCAGAGCCACTGTGAGGGTCTTATTTTGGAGAGCTTTTTATAGTAGCTGGAAGACGATGAACTCATGGGTCAGGCCAGCTGGCAGAGAGCCCAGTGAGGTGGCTGGTACTGGCCATTTGAGGAATGATGAGAAACTCTACAAGAATAGTGGTAACTTGCAAAAGAGGATACAAAGTTGAAAAATACTGGAAGTAAAATGGGCAGGGATTAGAATGGGGGATTGTGTGGGAGTTAGGGAGGGACAGAGTGAAGAAGAAGGAAGCAAGGAAAATGCCTGGGTTTTTAGCTTGAGGCATTAGGTGAAGGCTGATCCCACCTATGGGAGAATATGGAGCAGAAGCAAAACACGATTTAGGGAGAACAAAGCCCCCTTAGGGACTTAAACTCTCAATCTGTCCTAATTTGTTGGAGCTAATGAATTCCATGCAAGAGAAATAAGTTTGTCAAAAGTAAAGAACTATACATATGCTCTCACCTAACACTGAGAGTGATACCTGTATTTCCTGAGACTTCAATACAGAGTCACCACCTAACTTAGATTTTCAAAAATAACTAGAAAAAAACTGAATGTGAAAGTAGCCCCAAAAATATTTCATGTCATAATCAATTTCCCAAAAGCTTAACCTATATAAGGTGTTTCACATGTGTAGGATGAGTATACTTTTCTTAGCAACAATAACAAACCATACATGGTGTTTACTATGGGCCAAGCTCAAGGGCTTACTCATTTTATCTCACGCAGCCCTTTGCTACAGGTACTGAGATTATTCATACCTTACATAGGAGGAAGCTGAGGCCTGGAGTCACAGACAACCTGAGGCAGGGCTGGGATTCAGTCCAGACAGACTGGCACCCCAGTCTGTGCCCTTCACTACCACACTAGGCTGGCTTCCTCACAAAATATCAAATGATCATAATTTGGATCTGATATCCAAATTTTTATCTTGTTCTGACATCATCTTAAAATGGAATTCAACTGCAGTTGCAAAAATGATGTAGTAACAACAAGTTATTTTATATTTTACTAACTGTAGGACTTGAGATGCTGATGGCGCAGAAGCTTCAGTCCTGGAGTCTGGCTGTCGCTCTCAGCAGGTGAGGTGCGAGCTCTGCTCATAGTCCCATCATTGAGCCCAGCCTGCAGTCCCAGCCCCCTGCTCTCAACCAGAATTAACTTTCTATGGACACAGAGACTGAGTCTCACCTCACCAGCTGGGGTTTCTGGCTACACAAACTGCTTACAATTCCTGTTTGTTCCTAGGTCAGAGACTTTTCATTTGTTCTGAATACTTTCATTCATTCATTTTAGTACTTAAAAAAATATTCATCAATTCAATATGTTTGATACCGAAAGGAATTATGTATGGGCTTATTCTTTGAAAAAAAAAACTATCTAAAATCTTTCTAACCAAAGTAATACATAGTCACACATTCAAATAAATCTTAAATTAAATAGATATAAATGAAGTTCATTTCAACATACATAATCTTCATATTTCAGAGGATTAGCAAAACACCATACTTCACAAAATCAACACAGTGGGTCAGGAAACATATTTGATGTAAGAAACCATCAGAGAAATCATACAAGCTCTTTGAGAATCTAAAAAACTGTTCTAGTGATTGGGAATCTAGAGCTGCATGTATGTATGTATAAAAGATCAATCTCTTTTTAACAGTAGTACAAGGATAGGCATCACAGGAATCCACAGATAAGTAAGCAAAATGGATTTCTGAACATATTTCTTTGTATATATTTTTGTTCTTCTGAAAACAAACTATATACCATTATCTTATATATATTTAGAGATCTTTAAAAATAATGAAAGCCTGTATTTATTGAGTATTTATTATATGACAAGCACTTTTCTAAGTACTGTTATGTTTTAATTTCATTATTCCTTAAAAAAAGAGATATATATAGAAGTATTACTTCCCTCTTACAGATGCCAGTATAGACAAGTAGTTTATATAAGGTGATACAGCTGGTAAATAATGGAATATTTGCAAAACATTTAATTGACACCTTCTTTCTTATAATATACTTTCATTAATTTAAAAACATAAAAGTACTTTTTCCCCCAAAAAGATTAAATAAAGTACAATTTAAACTGTGGCCAGCATAACTTATTTGAATAAAGACCATGATATGCTACAAGTATGACAAGACCTCCTCTTACTGAATTTTTTTCAATAAAGAATAAAAACATATGGCCTAAATTTAGGATGAACCGTTGAAACAGAAACTGATCTAAGTTTTTTGAGATGTATATTCATGATAACCCGAAGTGACAAAAAAATTATAAGCCTACACAACCTGCTTACAATTCTAGGGTATTTCATCATGTTTGTATTTTGGTGAAATTAAAGTATGTTTGTTCCTTTCTTTTTCCCATAAGTTGTCCAATTATATTTAAGTTATTCATCATACTGAAGTATTTTAAAGGTAGTGATGATGGATTTATTTCTGCCTCTCTACAATACACAGGAGACAAATTCAGTATTGTAGCACACGATAATAATATAACTAATACTATACTTAGTATTAAACAGAAAGAAAGGTAAGTGTGTCTTTTTTTCTCTTGCCTTAAATTAAGTTACTCATGATATTTAATGCTTTTATTAATATCTATAAAATAGAGACATGTGCTTTATTATATATGAAAGAAGAAATGGCACAACACTTTTGGAAAATACTTTGGCACTTTCATAAAAAAAAAAAATAGATACCTACCATATGATAATTTCACTCAACCAAGAGAAAAGGAAATATATATCTGTACAAAATTAGTACAAGAATGATCATAAAAGTTTTATTTGTAATAACTCTGAACTGGAAAAAAATCAAACAAGAAATGGTCATTGATGGATGACTGCATAAACAAACATACTGTGGTATATCTAAGCCTTGGAATACTATTCAGCAATAAAAACAAGTGAATTACCGATACATGCAACAGTGTGGAAGAGTCTCAGAACAATTATTCTGAGTGAAAGAAACCTGAACAGTCCCCCAAAAAAGTGTTCATTCTGTATGAATCCATATAGAAAATGTAAATGAATTTATAGTGACAGAACAGATTAATGGTTACCGAGGTGGCAGGGTGGGAAAGCAGGGAAGTGGAGGAAGGGAGGCTTGACAAGGAAACTTCTAGAGGAGATTAATTAATATGATCTGAATCTTTGTTGTAGTGACGCTTTTGTGTTTAAGTGTGTGTGAAAACTTAAATTATACAATTTAAATATATATATGGTCTATCTCAATTATATTTAATAAAGCTTTAAAATGTTTAAAGGTAAATTCAAAAAGCAGAATAACTGTTAAGTCAGTAATTTAATATCTGTTTTAATAGGCTTAACTGTGTATCATCAGCATGGAAAACTATTCACTTAGAATAGATAGTAGAGCATGACCGTACTGCATTTACACTACTTCCCAAATATACTTAACAGACTGTAATTGGTTGATGAAGGCAATCTAAATAATTTTAAATGGGTTTCTTATATTTTCTGTATGGTTGACTGTTTTAGAGTGTATTCTTGTTATCATTTTCTTGTAAACTCTTTTAAAGTGGACATTTGACGCCCACTAATAAAAGTAAACTGCATTTCAATAAATTTTCTACATAGCTAACTTTCTTTGCTATAAGATTCTCAAATTATTGATTATTCTTATCCAGAAAGTCAGTTTAAATTATTGTTGATTTCCAGAAATGCATAGATTGTATGTCCATTCTTTTATGTATGTTCACAGGAAGGAAAATGGATTACCCCATCCTGAAATTCCCTTATTTCCTAATTGTAGCAGCCAAAGGATTCTGCAATACATCAATCCCAAACAACAGTGGTTCGATAGCTACAATAGCCCTATTTCAGGACTGCCTGAGTAGACTTACCCTAAATCTTAGAAACCATGGGCTCCATCTAGTGGTGTTTCCTCCAGTTAATATTATGGTTTTACATTTTAGCGTTTAGCTTTTCTGTTCATGGCATTTTGTTTTTTTTGAATTGCTTCAATAAAATTATAAAGTAACAGCTCTGTTCTATGTAAAGAAATATTGTTCAATAGGGTTGTAGTTTTCAACAGTTTTTGAATTATATAACCTTACTAGTAATAATCTGAATATTGTGTTTTATTTTATTTATGCCAAATGGAAAGCAAATGGGTTTGTTTGTTTGTTTTTGTAATGGTAAGGAAGTGGAGAGCTGCATATGATAGCATTTTCAAAAAGGGAATCCATTAACCAGTCTGTGTAATCTCTAATATTATGTTGAAGGAAATGAATCTAATAATTCCATAATATAAATCATACAAAGCAATGATCATCATGATTATGGCTTTACATTCTCTGTAATTTTTATTTACACTTGGTTGCTCTTTAAGACACCAAATTTCTTATTCACCAGAATATCTTATTTTATTTGAAGAGTCACAATTACATATGGCTCAATTTAAATTAAAGAGGTACTTGTTAAATATTAATTAGGATTTCTGAAATGATCATACATTTTGCTCACCAGACTAATAAAAGATACTTACGGATTCACACTGTGCAGTATATTGACAAAGCACATTCCATTTCCACTGAGTCAGACCATTAGGAAAATGTGGGTTACCTGACATGTCAGGAAGGGCTTCTGAGCACTATAAACACTATGAACACTACTTCTGAGAAGCACATCTTGAATCAGGAGCCAGATACTTACTCATCCCCAGTTTCTTTTATCTGTACTTTAAATTGCTTTACTTCCCTCCCCCAAAACCCCCTTCTCTCATTCACCAAACCACACACATGTGCCTATGAGCACACATGGACACACAGTCACACACACACGATTTTCTTAGTTTCATGTTTACTACTAGTATACACTCATGCTTCTAATTCATACCAAAGAGATGGACTGATGGAAAGAACATTCTAGGGCATCCCAGAGTGGAAGCTAGGGATTGCTGGAGGACATCACTCCTGCCAAGGGCATCCTTACCTCTTTCCAGATCTGGGTTGAGGTACAAGCTTACTAGGGCTTCCAGGTGGTACGTTCTTGCCATGTGACTCTGGGAAGGCAGGCAGTGCAGGTGCTCTACTCTCCCAAAGTCCTGGTGACCCTGCTGCCACTTGTGTTGCACAGCACCTGCTCACTGACCCTCCCCTCCCAAGGTGAGCAGTGAGTGATACTACATCAACATTAAAGAAAGCCTGGCTATGGACAGGATGATGATGGTTAGGGAGGGGGCATTGTTTTTCTGTATTCCCTGTATAGGTGTAGTCCCTAGCATATCAACCGATGATCAGTGAAGACTGCAGTTAAAAAAAAAATGAAAGACTATATAACACTGTGCATTTTCATTTTGAATTAAAACATAAAATTACTGATATATATATGTACATATATATATGCAAATAACATTTTTTCCCCTGAATTAGTCTGTGCATTAAAAAATAAATAAATACATTGATCACCAATCGCTTAGATTTCTCAGGATCAATTCAGAAGCATGATGACTCTCTTTATGGAAGTGAGGGCCCTCCCCCTTACCTATTAGGAAAACCTCTAAGGTTTCACACTGGTCTGCCACAAAACTTTTGATTACATTCATGATCTGGAAAGGGAAGGACAGTATTTGCTTTCTTCCCTCCTTCCCTCTTTTGTTCAGCACCAAAACTATGAAAACAAATGTGAAAAATGCTTAAATGAACTGAAACCAGGGTTCACAATATGGAACATTTATATGATAAAGATGTTAGGCATCATATATAAAATGTAATCACATGCACATGTTTGGTGGGACACACAGGAGCCATGTGGTTCTTATGGTTAGTGGTGATTTCAAATGAGAGTCTAGAAGCACATGGCTTTAAATATAGTTGCCATAGAAATAAACAAGCAATTTATAGCATCTCAAATCTAGAGAATCAATTTTAATAATTTCCATCAAGAAGCAATATAGCATCTTAATTTTGATACACAGGCTCTGGTGCCAGGTTGCTGGGGTGCAAATCCTCATTCTGAAACAGATTGTGTGTGTGTCCTTGGGAATGTTAATTTCCCTCTACTCTAATGTTATTATCTATAACTCTATAAAACAAACACAGTAATAGTACAAACATGGTTGGTTATCATGTGACTTAAATGAATTCAGATATTGTATATACTATACAGACACACACAAAATAGCATCCTGCAAAAGTGAGTGCACAATGCATATTATTTATTAGTCTACACAGTTATTAAGACTTACAACTCTCGGTTATCTGCTCTGCAGAATGTATTTAATTGTCTGAAAGAGAAGTCTTACCAGAGAGCCTGGTCATATGACTCTTCTTAAACGAAGAAGGCTTCTTTGCTCCTTCTCCATCTTTTTGGCTCAGGTAATTACTCTATTACTCTCCCCTTTCAGTGTAAACTCTGAATTGCAGGGGATAAGAAGCTGTAAGCTATTTTGGTGGTGAGATACTTCACATAATGGAAGCTAGTTGTAAGAATATGTGTGGAAGTGAGAAACACAAACTCATCTCATAATCAACAGGAACTTTAGCACTCTGATACTGACACAACTCTATTAACTCTTTGGTCTCTGCTTCTATTTAAATGTCTTCTCTGCCTCTTCCTCCTAACTGCTGGTTGATTTCTTCCTGTTTTCTCACTACAATTCAGGAAGTTACAGTGTAAGTCATTAGCACTACCTCTGGGACAAGTTTGGCAATGCCACCCTCCTCTGGCCAGTTTCCCAACTGGCTATGCCTGGTCAAGGGTTTTTCAAATTTTGCTGCGCATCAGGATGTCATGGGTGGCTGACTAAAACACACACGTTGCTAGGCTCACCCACACAGCTTCCAGTCAAGAGGTTATGGGTGGGGCCTGAGTATCTGCTCTTATAAAAGGCCACAGGTGATGCTGAAGTCCCAGGGAACACACTTTAGAAGTGTGAAAGCAGATAGAGATCATCTTTTTCTCAAGAAATAATTTGGCTTCTGTCCCTCTGCAGTAGGTATAAAAGAAGCAATTTCTTTGGAAGTAGGAGTCAAATTGACAAAGCATTTAGCAAACTGTATCTCAATAGAACTGATTAAAAATTAAAAGCTAGGAAAAACTAAAACTAGAAATACCATTCTACCCAGTAATTTCACTTCTAGGAATTTACCCAAAGAAAACAAAATTCCTGATTTAAAAAGATACATGCACCCCTATGTTTATTTCAGTATTATTTACCGTAGCCAAGATATGGAAGGAGCCTAAGTGTTCATCAGTAGATGAATGGATAAAAAGGATGTAGTGTATATATACAATGGAATATAATTCAGCCATAAAAAGAAAGAATTCCTGCCATTTGCAACAACATGGGTGGATCTAGAGGGTTATGCTCAGTGAAATAAGCCAGATGGAGAAAGACAAATACTGTATGATTTCATTTATTTGTGGAATATAAAAACAAAGCAAAACAGAAGGAACAAAACAGCAGTAGACTTATAGACACTGAGAAGGGACTGATGGTTACCATGGGGGAGGGTTTGGGATGGGTGAGTGAGGAGGGCAAGGGGGAGAAAGGGGCACAAAAAATCTCAGTCAGAATACGAGTTGGGCACTGGGTTAGTAGAACAGCATGGAGAATATAGTCAATGATTCTGTAACATATTTCTTTGTTGACAGATAGTAACCACACTAGAGGGTGTGAGGATTTAATAATATGGGTAATTGTTGAATCAGTGTGTTACGTATTTGAAACCAATACAAGACTATATGTCAATGATCAAAAAAAATCATGTTAAAAAAAAGCTGTCAAATAATCTTCCAAAACTAACATTCTAATCTGTTCTTGTTTCTTTACATTCTTGCTGATACTGGTTATTACCAAACTTTTCAATCGTTAGAAAAGAAGGAAAACTGGAGTAGGAAAAATATCTTACCATTTTTATTTTTTAGTACTCATGAACTCAGACATGTATTCATGCATTTATAAGCCATTTGTATTTATTTATTTTTTGAGTTATCTAATACTTTGCCCATTTAAAAAAAATTAAAAGCTAGGTTAAAGCAGGAATTCTCCTTCAGTCCATATACCCATTGAGAGTTGCCCTCAATCAGAATCATCATCTCCTTCAACACATTCTCTGGACTCTGAACCAAGATTAGTTAACCTACAATTTTCTAATCTTTTTTTGGAAAATGGTTCCATTTCATCTGTGCTGTACAGTAGTCTTTATTAGCAATCATAAACATATCTAGAAAGCTCACTTCAGTATTCCAGAACCCTGTATATTCATCTGAAAAATATAGATAAGAAAGTAAGAGCCCATCATTCATTTGTCAGTAAACATTGGAGAAAAAGACACAAAAAGAATTTTAAATATAAATGGTGATATGTAGAGTTTACTATATCCAGAATTGATTCTATTTTTACCTATGGCTTTCTAGTTTTATCACTGATTAGATCCATCAGAGTTCATTTTATGGTGCAATACTTCACAGATAATTTTTAAGTAGTAAAGCCATTTTCCTAAATAATAATTTTAAGCGAATTCAATAAGCAAGACAACTGAAAGCTGAAATCTCTGCCTGAAATGAACACAAGGAACCAAGCTCTAGTCAGGCAGCCTTTCTTCCCCACATCTCCCCACCAGGTGGCGGCCAAGGCATCTCCTCACAGCCTTGGGCTCTACAGAACCCACTTTGGAAACCTCTGGCAGAATGGAAATGGCATGAATGTTGAAGCAAAAAGATCAGTCTTTTGTTTCCAACGTTTACCAGGGTGAATTAGGCAAATACATTTTCTGTGAGTTTGTTTCCTTGTAAATAAATGGGACCGGAAATCATGTTCAATGTATTATTGTAATAAACTCAAGTATACAAAAGTCCCTGGAATATAGTAAGTTTCATGAAGATTAGTTATTTCCTCTCTTTATACCCTCTCTCAGTTTAAATTAGACAGACTGGCATTGAGGAGCATCAAAGTTCACATTTTATTTTTTCATTTGTTTTTCTATCACACAAATTCCAAGACAGACCAATGTAAACATGATACCTGCAGCTAGAATTCTCAGATTTCAGTTTCAGGTTAAGAGGAAAGTTGTTTTTTTTTTTTTTTAACCTCCAGGGTATTAAAGTATGAGCACCATTAAATACATGGAAATAAAATTCCTTCTTACATGTCATCTTTCATGCTCTGTCACATAAAAGATAATCAGAAGACATGCTTTCCAGTAAAACCTGTTGTATTAGTGACACTCACTGTTGAGGATTTGTGGAGATTCATTGTACACTTAAATTTCAATTAAAAAAATCTCAGAAGGAAGATTCAAAATCAAATACTCTTTCTTGATCAGGCTGATAATGCATAGTTTTTAAGAAAATTCTTCTTTTTGAGCTACACCCTCATTTTTTACCAGGCCAGCATTTCTCTTAGCGTGAAGAATAAATACATTGATTTTCCTATGTTGGGCAATCAGTTTGAAAATACAGAAGATGTCTGGAAATGGGCAAATATTTCAATAAATTTAAAAATATATAATTTTTGTATTGGTACCTCTGTATGGTTACTTGCACAGCTAAATACCTATATTAAAGTGCATATTATGGTTAAGAGATATGTTCTTTTATATGAGCCAGGCTGCCTAATCTGATAAGGAGCCATTTCTTCTAGCCCTGTTTGGGAAGTTAGTGTATAAATGTTGAGGGCAGACAACGTTTTGAAGGACAAGGTTGTGTATCTCCCCTGTCAATGCAAGAACTCTCCAGTGCAAAACTCGGCTCATCATCACTGCTGAAGTGTCTGAATTGCATTTTAAGGCACAGCCTGGGGCAAATTCAGTTTGTAATGTTAGTGAGCATTTTCTCTGATGTGTGTATCAGCCATTTCTGCATTTTAACTCGTTTGCATTTGAAAGCTATTTTTGAAGAAAGAAAGCATGTATCCAGACTCAACGTCTGCTCTCCGGACAGAAAATGCAGCTAAATAACATGGCTTGGCCACTGGGAACCAGCCATCTGCATCACAGGCATTCCAGTCACATGCCTCCAACTTCCCACTGTACATCTCCTGTCACCACCACCCCAAGGCCTCACACCCATCCTGTCCTGCACTCAGTTTATCCTCTTCCCACAAGCCACCCCCATCACCACCACCAGCCTGACCTATAAAGTTCCTCTTCTGGAAATGGCTCTGCTGTACCAGCTCTCTTCTGGCAACACTTTATTCACTCTCCCGTCAAATCTACCATCACTTTCATCTCCTAAATACCCCATTAGAGTCAATCCATTTCTCTCCATCTTCAGGGCACCACCTTTGAACAGCTTCCTAACTGCTCCCATACATTTACTCTGCAATCAGAGCAACTGGGACCAGCTTTTCAAATTTCCTCTTCCTGAATCAAATGACTGAGTTTGGACAGTGTGGAGAAAAATTGCTATATGTTTAAGAATCCTTGTGCATGTGACAGCTACTCATATAGGCTTCCTTAGGTCAAACTGAATACACCATACAGAAGATACTGAGGTATATAATGAAATCCAAAGGCAGAAGTGGGTGGCCATACAAAGGAAATGGAATCAATAATTAGACGCTTTTCAGGTATTTCTTGCAGAATTTCTCATCTCTGCTCCTCTGTATTTGTGTGCCTTTGCCTCTCTGCAGACTGGCTTTTTCTGCTCCATTTTCCACAAGCAAACCATGGAGGAAACACAGTTCCCAGTTTACAGGTTGGAGGTCTAGCAGACACAGGTACAAGTTGGAAGTGGCCCAACCTAAATTTCTTTACAAGAGAAATTGATGGGCTCAGTGTTCCTCAGCTGTCCACATCTGACCCAGTAAGTTATATCTAAAGAGTAGAGACCACACAACAGAACATGAAAGTTCCAAGGGACCCACTGTGCTCATTGACCTCAGGCTTACTCCACCTGCCTACCTTGTTCCCAGGTAGCTGGAAGTCCAGAATTGTGTCCCAAACTAAGGGTCCTTACCTTGCATTTCTCCCTCTTGCTACAGGGGAACTCATTTCCTATCTGATACCACCTTGTAAGTTACTCTAATGTGCTCAGAATTATTAGTACAATAGATTTGGGTACCAGAAGTTTTAAAATATACTCAACTGCTAGTTCTTCCTATTAACTTCTTCATTCTTTGTGATAGAATAGCCCTATTAGGCCCATCAAAAACTGCCCACCTGACAGGCCTGGCCATGACTGAACTGGCAGAGCAAAGAGGGCTTAAACACTTAGAGAATGACTTTACCTGTGATGTGACAGGAAGTGATTTGACGGTCTTCTCTATGATGCCATTTCATTTTAACAAGGCAACTTGAAGGGTTAGTAATCAGTGTATTGACAGGTCTCCTTTATTTATACTTCTTCCCTCCTAGTTTTTCAAGCACCATAACCCAGTAACTTCTGGGTGAAGTAAGAACCGTCTGCAGTAAGCCCTGCGCTCACCCGGCTGCCGAGCCACAGGATTCCTCTTAGGCGCAGCACTTCCTCTCAGCAGCTGCTCTTCATCTGCCCTTTCCTCCCTCTTCCCAGACATTAGAACTTCTTCCAAAAGACATTTTCCGTTTTTGCCAGACTTTCCATATGTTAAAGAATTATTCCTTGAACTCTGGGGACTTCTGGTTTTAGGCTGTCAAATTTGCTAAACAGTGCTTCTTTTTTATTTGTTTCTCCTTTTAAACAATGCAATAAAGAGATCGTTTTCTCCTTCCTTTCTTTCTTGCTCTTACTTTGTGATATTCCCTGTATGAAAACAATAATTCAGCACTGCACACTTTGTAGCTTTGATCCTAGAATCCTTAAATCTCATTTTTTCAAACCACTTTCTAAAAATTTTCTTATCCCATTATCCCATACATACATAAATCCTCACAAAATCTGCCAAAAGCAATAAAAAGAACAGGTGCTACTTTGCTAAGGAAAAATTCAGCATTTCAGTGAAATGTCATGCAATTCTGTTTTAAACAATAAAAAAGATTTTAATTTCTAGCATGTCCACTTGATGGCAGAGTAGTCCTTCATTTTTACTTCTTTGAAAAGGGCCCTTTTAAGGCTGAAGATTTCTTTTGTGTAGAGAATATTTTCTTGCTCCATTTATTTTCAAATTCTAGACTTCTGATGCTCTGTAAAGTTGTTATAAACAAGGACAACAAAAGTTATCTACTGAATATGTGCTATAACATGTACTTTATGATTTGTTTTATGATTATAGGCTTATATAGTTAATCAAAATATGATAAACAATATTTTATGATATAAAAATTGAGATGAGACTACTAATGGTGAGAAAATTTGATTTCATTAGGTATTCCTATTTTATATAACTTATAAAGAAACATTAATAAACCTCAATAATTTTAACTTCGACTGAGAGGCTCAGAGACAGCTAAAAACATTTTCATTTCTGTTTCTACTCAAAGGTGAAAGAATGTGCCAAACCAATATGTGGAGAGGATAATGCTATTTCTGGGTCATATTACCATTCAGCGTGCTTTCTGTTTCCCTCATTGACTAAAAGAGTTACTTAGGTTTTTAGAAATAGAGCTTTTTTAAAGGTTAATTTCCGCAAAATGAAATGTCTTGATTATATCCATAAGCAATGGTAAGGTGAGTAATGGTTTGGATTTTCTGGTAAATGGCACTTAAATATATTTATTTAAGTTTCCAAAGCTAAAAACATGTTCTTTTGAATAGAGCTTTGCCAGTTTTTTTTTTAATGTACAACACCAGATACTGAACCAAAGAAATATGTGCAACTATCCAACAGAAATTTCACTAATTTAATTTAAATCTCTACTCCAATGGATTTAAAACTGTATCCCACCAAATGCTGGGGGCTCTACAGGGACCTGTGGGGAGGCTCCACCTAGACACAGGGACAAGGGCCTGCCTGACTCCAGGCATGCTCTTCTCCTATTTCAACCAGAGGATGTAGACATTCATCCTTTTCTCATACTGGTAACTGCTTTCATTTCAATAAAAACTTCTACAGCTAAAAAAGATATTTGAATGTCTGTTATTCAATATAGGTCAAATGAAAATCATTTGATCTATACAGGAGTAAGGATTCCATTTTTGCCAATGGAAAAACTGACTTAATCTGATTAACTTAGTGAAAATAAAATAAAATTTCTTGTCAAAAAATTTAAACTAAGCAGCAGCTGTCATATCAAAAAGCAAACGTGTTTAACTGAATTTGTTATTTCAGTCATTCTGGTGTCACAGCATGTGGTTTAACCAAATAAACTTACAGCAAAGAAAACTAAGGAAAGCAAGAGATTTAAGAGGCAGTCAATATAAATGCTCCCATCTGCCTGACACTATGCCTGGTTCTGCTACAGAGGACTCACGCGAGGACTTTCCCAAATACACACATAGAGGTATGTTGATATGAAATGTCCTATGTAATGGGAAAGACATGTGTGTGCATTGGGGGATGTGGGGAATTGTCTCTGTATTAAGTGGACAATTCTTTAAGCCACATCTTTTGTTTTTAAGTGCATATGCTCTGCCTCTACTGTAGAGACCTCATGTGTCCAAAGACATAAGATGCCATTTGAAGGGAATAAATTCTAGCCTGGTAATGAGTTAATGAATGCTGTGTCTCAGACGACAGTCAATTGTTAGGAAAAGATGAAGAAAACATGACTGCCTAAGAAACATTATTCATCAATGAGCTTAGCTTCTAAAGCAAATAACCCTCCAAGGTTGACAGGATGAATGTAATGGGGGCTTATTCCTCACTCATAAACAGCCAGTGCAAATGTCCTGGTCAGACTCTTTCCATCTTGTTAACTTTGCAAGAAGGGTCCCCTGGACTCTAATGGCAGAATTGAAAAGATAGGAAGTAGAGCAGATACACCAACTTCTTAGAAAAGGCTTTCCCTGGAAGAGGCAATTACTGGCAAGACCTCATCATAGGGTCACTGACTGCAGTGTCCTGGGTGAATACTTCCCAACAATATTGCACCGTGAGAGGCAAAGAATTATAATGGATAGCTAGCTGTGACTGCCATAGTAATAAAAGATTTAAAAAATGAAATAATTTATTTTATTAAATAGAAAATATAAAAAATAAAGTCAGAAAAGGTGATTGCCTGAACTTTGTAGAAATATTAAACAAATACTGGGTCCAAAATAAGTGAAAACCTGATTACAGCTTTCCTCGAGTAAATTTGTAACATTTGTTGATTTATATTCAATTTAACTCTACTCAGCAAATAATAATTGTTCTTTTTCTGTGGAAAGATAAAAAGGACACTCATGTACATACACAGACTCTAACTACGAGCAGCTTAAAACCAACTCAAGGGATGAGACAAAGACACCATTTTTGCGCTAAATAGAGTGATGGCAAGTGTACAAATGCCGTGCGTGAGTGCATGAGGTGGCATCACTTTTTGGTAAGGGATCAGATAGTAAATATTTTCAGTTTTGCATAACTACTCAACATTGTTATTGTACTATGAAAACAGCCATAGATAATACATAAACAAATGTAGAAAAAGTTCCCATACAACTTGATTTACAAAAACAGACAGATGGGAGTTGGCCCTAAAGCTGTAGCTTGTCTGACCTGGCTCTAGAGGATCACTTGATAATGTTAAACCTGGTAGCAGGATTCAGTTTTATAAGCCAGATGAGGCTAATGTGCCAGCTTCAGTAAAATACACAACACAGTGCAGCCCTCTATCCGCTTATGGAGATAACTACCATAATCATAACATCAAGAAGAAATATCAATAAGAGGCATATCCTCTAGGATCTTTTAATCTTGACTTCTCATAGATTTCAAATTTGCCTCTTTTTTTGTTTTTCTTTTCCATTTACCATCTACAGTGTTTGTCTTATGTTTAAGGTTCTATTCTAGGGCTTAAATTGTTATCTTTGTTGAGAATGTGTCAACAATCTTATTACTTAATTAATTTTCTCTTTAAGGATGGTCTATACATCTTGACTGTAGGTTGATTTGTCTAAGGAAGATTGCACTTTACCAAAAAAAGGTCCCTGTAGCCAGAACTGTTTTATAATGTTAGATGTCCATTCCTGTTATATATGAGTGCAAAAAAACAGACATAGAATATGAAGGGACAGGTGTAGGCTTATCTAAGCAAAGGTATCTAAGAAGCAGTTGATGACTACATTACTCTCAATCCAGAAACTCAGAGAATTTAGAAATGCAATTTTATTTTTTGATAAGCAAGCTTAATTTCAACTTCATGACCACATTGTGATGTATATTAGACTTTTATCTTATGCAATGGGAAACTTGAGTCCTATAAATGTTAATATACCATAAAACAAGCTGTTCTCGTAAGGCTTGCCACCTCCTTTAGGTTACATGGAACAGATGATTCATTACTCTGAGTAATAATCCCCAAAGCCAGGCTAGTAATGCAATAAAGATATGTTTCTTTCTTTCTTTTCGCAATTCTGTGTATGTTGAGAGGCTCTGTTCCATAGTCATTCGAAGATACGGATTCTTTCCATCTCATAGAGGTCTCTGTGGGAAACATTGTTACTAACAAAAAGAGGAAGAAAGAGGAGAGGAGAAAGGACACCGGGTTTTGATCCCTCAGCAATGCCAGAAGATAATATGCGCCACTGCTTACTCACCCTCCATTGGTGAGGACTAATCACATAATCCCCTCTGACATGAAAGGGAGCTAGGAAACTGTCTAGAAATGTGTCCTGGAAGAAGAAACTGGTCTGATGACCGGGTAGCATTGTCTCTGTCACAAAAGATCTACATTACTTTCAAATTCCCCAAACCTATGAAGGAAATCTGACCTACTGACCTCCCCACCAGGGTCTCCGCTGGGAGGGAAGTAAGTAGCAGAGCCACAGCTATGCACACGCGCTTCCCCTCCGAATCCCGTCAGCCCGACCAGAGAATCTTGGCTAGTCACCTGTCCAGAGCTCTGACTCAGCCATCTTAGCGTCCAGGGCCTTCCCCTGTGACTGCAGAAGCACCTCTGACCTGCTGCCTGTACAGGTATTCATTCACTCACAAGGTACTGACTTTACACTCGGGATGCCTCTGTCAGGGGAGGAGGAGGGAGAACAAGTGTCCCTCTCTTGTGGAACTTTAGCTAAAAACAATAGAAATAAGGATGTTGTTTGTATGATAGAGGGTGATAAATGCCATGGAAAATGTAGGGTATGGGGGCATCAGGATGCCAGCGGGATGTCTGGTCACAGGTTTTGAGAGGTTGGAAGTCCAGGTTAAAATACATTGAGGAGACGGCTGCAGAGCAGAGCCTTGAGCGCGGCGAGAGAGCTGGCCGCGCAGACGAGGAGCGGGAGCCCCCCGTGCGAGGGCTGGGGAGGAGCGTTCCTGATACTTGGGGCTGGAGTCGAGTGGGCGAGGGGCAGAGCCGGTGCCTGAAGACGGACGTGAAGGTCACAAGCCCGCCGTGTCTGGGGGCTTCTAATTCTCCTCTCCGGGCTGTGGGAAGTCAGGCTCCCTCCTCATGTTTGACTTTGGATTCCACAACCTGCACTGGCCGCTCTGTGTTTCTCCTCCTCTGCTCCTCGTTTTCCAGTGATCACCCTTTGATAAGCCATCTTTCTACGACCCTCCGCGTTGTCCTGTCGCCTCACTTCTCTTGGCTCCGGCTTCCCTCCCTCTCTCTGCAACGTAACTATTAGTCTCCCTTCACAGTATGTATGTATGTATGAAGAGTTTTGATAGTCATATGAATAACAAAGAATCTTATCCCTTTGCTGCTGAGGTTCTCAGTAATTTCTACCATAATCAGAAATCTTATTTCAATGAATGGGATGTCTTAATAAGCACAGGACCACTGTTTCAAAGTATCTTGCCTAAGTTGTTCTCTCTCCACACACACATGCATGCACACACACACACACACACACACACACATATACACATACAAACACACACCTCTTTTTTCCTTTTATCTCCTAGCAAATGCTGGTTTACCTGGGAGCCAAAGAAGCTCATGGGGTAAGAACTAGGACCACATCCTGAGTTGAGCTGAGACACATGTAGGTATAGCCAAAGGAGCTCAAAGTGCAGGGAACATGGTCACGAAACTGCAAAGGGCACATGGAGTCTCTGAGAGAACCCACCAAGGGGGAAGAACTCCAGAATTCTGAGGTGGTCCAGGGGGAGGATTCGAAGTTGAGAAGGTAGCATGTTCTTTTTTACAACGCGGCACTGGATAGGCCAACATTGTACAATTCTAGCACTTTGATAAGGAGTTCTATGTGGGAAGCAAAAATAAATAGTCTGATTAAAATTTATAACTCACTGAAGAACAAATAATGCAGAAATGAGGGAATTACTATCCTTTACCTTTAGGAGCAGACAGTTATCCCTAGGGCCAGACCATCCCCAGGAAACTGGTGTCAGGGAGGATACCCCTCAGGAGAGAGAATTTAAAGGAGCACCAACAGCCCTGGGGTGCCCTTGAGTAGCCTTGAAGATCTCTGAAATCACTAACAATGAGATCCCACACTCACAAAGGTGTGAGTAAGCCAATGAAATATGGAAGGTTAGCAGTGATGTCAATTTGTTCCCATCGCTTTAGGATGAGATTTCTCACTGCTTTCTGAAAGACATATAGCAGGATATTTTGGAAGACATTTTCAGAAGGCAACTAGAATGGCAAAGTCAATTTATCACTGACCAACAGGAGGCATTGATCACTGATGGCCATAGGGCCAATCCCTCAAGGCTGTGCAAAGCTCAGCTGAATAGTAACCATCTATCAATTTAGATTGACAGTGACTATCTCTTCCCACCTCACACATATTTGTTGGCACTTACCTAAAGTCACTCAGGAATCAATAGAGCAAATTTCCTACAAGATGCATTCTCACTTCAAACATAGAAAAGAGAAAACTGTTAGATGCTTGTGAATGTATGTACATTGTGCACAT
Source organism: Manis javanica (assembly GCF_040802235.1). Lineage (NCBI taxonomy): Eukaryota > Metazoa > Chordata > Mammalia > Pholidota > Manidae > Manis > Manis javanica. The sequence continues at coordinate 68,358,306 of NC_133160.1, forward strand.
GTGTATGTGTGAAAAATGTGATTGTCACAAATGCGTTATATTCAAACTAGCTTAAGGGTCCATGCCTGCATTCTTGAGGCATCCTGAACACTAGTTATCATAGTTATTGTTACACCTTATCACACTAATTTGGTTTAATATTTTTCTCCCTCCAACTGAAATCTAACTTACATGAAGTCAAGGTCCACATCTTCTTCCTAAGGAAGCCCAATCATTTAATATGTCATATAGCTATGCCCAGAAGTTCTTACCATGTGAATAAATGAATGAATGAACAACTCTGTAATCCTCTATCACACCTAGAAAAAGTCTTAGCCATAGGTACATAAATCAAACTAGCCAGAGTCTCAGCCACAGATAGACAACACACACACACACAAACACACACACACACACAAACACACACACACACACACACACACACACACACACTGAAAGCTGTTTTTTCCTTTTTCTATTTATTGCTTTCTTCTCTGTGATTAATCAAAAACTTAGCTGTCATGTACTAGCTATGTGACTTTAAGCAAGATTTTTTGGTTTTACTGTGATTCAGTTTCTCTTGTGTAAAGTGTTTACAACAGTGGTTTTGTGCAGTATAACTGAGGACTAAGTGGTGGAATCCATGCTAAGTGCCTTGCTTCCCAGTCATAACCTCATTACTATAAATGGCAGCTTAGGGCTGAGAAAATAAGAAGAGTTTGGGGTGTTTTTTCCCTATTTACCAATGATTAAGCAAGGCTTATGCAAGTCTGTATTGGTCCCAGCTCTATGGCTTTCCCTTTTATTTACAAAGGGCTTCTTATTTTTTCTTTTTTTAAGTGGAGTTGGTCCCAGCTCTATGGCTTTCCCTTTTATTTACAAAGGGCTTCTTTTTTTTTCTTTTTTTAAGTGGAGTTGGTAGTAATACACAAAATAATTTAATTCCATATTTAGCAAGTTACTACTTTATGAGGGTAAGAGGCTCCCTGGGGAGAGCTTCTTGATTAATTCTGAGGGCAGACTGCCTGAAGGGAGCAGGTGACTACAAAGCATGTAATTATAGACTTCCCATTTTACAGGTGATCTTTATGTCACACATAAACCTGTCAAAATTTCTTTAAGACACATAATGTGATGAAAAGATTGATATCCTAGACCTAGAAAGAAGTATTTTCACTGGAATAGTTGATCAAGTTTTTGAGGCAAGAATTTAGGGCCTGACTGATTTCTGAGGTTCAGAACTAACCATGCATTGTCTTTTGATCTGAACTGCTCTTAACATTCATTATTTACAAACTTTTGTAAAGTGTTTCCTCAAGCTTCTCCAGTTGGATATAAAGTATCTACTTGCAAACAAATAACAATTATTCCATAATTATTTGATTTAGATTAAATTATCCATGCATGGTTGTGTGTGTGTGTGTGTGTGTGTGTGTGTGTATTTGTCCTCTGAGTGCAGACATTAATGAGCTAGTTGATATTCACCTAATGTTGGATCATGTAGTTTAAAGGCTTCCTAACTGTGTGACTAACCTAGTTTCCAAGGAGCGTCCTTAGGGACATGATACTGTAGGAGGGTGAAAGAAGCTAAGTGGGCAGGATATGGGTTGCCCAGTGCATCCTCAATTCCTATTGCATTCCTGCACCAGCTTTCATTTGTAAAGAGAAATCAGTTGCCAGCAACATTTGAAAATCACTGCTTGTGAACTCCTACTTTAATTTACAGTTGACAACCTCACTTCAGTTTATGGTGGTATGCCTTGCCCAAGGGCAGAAAGCTGTCCTTTTTAGTCATTCTTGAACTAGAAGAAAATATTTTTAGTTCTCTTAAAAAGAAGAACACTTTAATAAGTAGTCTCAGATGTTTAATTTTAATTCATGACAAACTAATTGAACATATTAATCGTGGTGTCATATATTAGAAAATATTTGACCTGCTCCCACTAGCAGCACCCTTGAAGTCCAAATTTTTACTTACAGTCTGTCTGAGGATATTTTGGCTGTCTCTATCATGCTCCTTAAAAAACATTACAGCTTCCACCCCATGTCTAGCTCCAAAATTGTTCCCACAGTTTTTAGTCCAGTTTGTTCTGGCAACATTGCACTTTCAGGTATTAAAAATTGTATGAGTTACTTATTGCTGCATAGCAACATTTCCACCAACTTAACAGTTTAAAACCATACATATTTATTATCTACAGTTTCTATGTAGTAGGAGTCTGGACAGGCCTTAACTGGTTCCAAGCTATAAGGCAAAGCATTGATCACAGTGCCTTAATTGTGATCATGGTGTTACCTGGGTCTGGGATCTCACCTGGGGAAAGATTTGCTTCCAAGTTCACACAGGTTGTTGGCAGAATTCATTTCCTTTTGGTTTTAAGACTGAAGATTTCCATTTCTTGCTGGTTATTTTCTGAGGACACTGGCCCCCTCAGCCACTAAGGGCTGCCTGCAGCTCCTTGCCTCATGAAGCATTCCTTCCTCAAAGGCAGTGAGAGAAAGACTACAGCAGGACAGGTGCTACAATCTTATATAACATAATCACGTACCGTGTGCTTGTCATCACCCTCATTTCATCAGCTTGCCTTGATTTGTTGGTCAGAAGCAAGTAATAGGTCCCTTCTATACTCAAGGGGAAGGGATTATATGAGGACCTGTATATATCTATATTAATATCCATATCTCTATGAAGAGAGAGACATATAAGCATGCTTACATATATGCATATATGTAATATTTATATACTATTAATGAAGATATATTTAAAATGATAGTCTGACAAAATACTTCATACTTTCATTTCAAATTAGCAAATGACAGATTTGGATGTTTAGTGGTTTCACTGATAAAAACAAATGATTTAACCTACTATATACAACTGCAAAAGAAGGATAGTTGACTCCGGATAAGACAAATTCATTGTTAAATTGTCATTTTGATCACTGGGAAATAATTGGAGATAAGGGACTGCATTGAGAAAAAATACATATATTTAATTTCCTCCTTGGACAATCTAAAGTAAAGGAGTAGTATAATTGAAGTTACTGAAATTACAGCCAAGAAAATCGGTGTCTTCATTTTGAGAGTATGAGAAGAAGCTGAGTCAGGAACCTAAAAAGAATGTTCACTAATGCATAAGCAGATAATTGACTCTTATTTTTTCCTCTATTTTTCCACTTGCACATTGGTCAAAGATTTCAAACATGGAATGTGTGTGAGTGCTGTGCTGCCAATAATTATCCTGGAAATATTTCTCTCTCTAATGAGCTGGCAGCTAATTAGGTGTGGTTTCATCTATGTACTTATGCTTTGCATTCAAGGCACCCATTACCACTTAGCCTTTGAGTTCACACTGAATATTTAACTGTGGGGAAGGTATACAGGGAGTGTTTCTCCAACGATTTATCATTTATGATTAGACAAGGACATCTTAAGTGTGTTAGGTCATGAGCGCAGCCATATTTTCAATCTGAGTTAAGGCTAATCACACTTACATGCACAAAAATACAATTAAGAAGGGCCAAGATGAACATATTCGAGAAGTATGTATATAATGACAGTTTCTAAAATGCCTTGTGTATGGTAGGTGCTGTACTCTGAATGTTTGTGTCCCCCCAAAATTTGTACATTGCAAACCTAATATCCAGTGGATGGTATTTGGAGGTGGACCTTTGGGAAGTGATTAGGTCAAGAGGGTAGAGACCTCATGAATGGGATTAGTGTTCTTATAAAAGAAACTCCACTGAGCTCCTTAGCACCTTCCACCCTGTGAGGATACAATGAGAAGTCTGAGACCCAGAAAAGGACCCTCACCAAATCATGCTGGCACCCCAGTCTTGGACTTCCAGCTACAAGAACTGTAAGAAATAATGTCTGTGGTTTATAAGCTAACCAATCTGTGGTATTTTGTTATAGAAGCCTGAATGGACTAAAACAGTGGGCAACCATAAATATGGGTAAGATTGATAAACATAAAGTATGTATTCTTTTATCTTTCTTATTACTAACATTAGATAAAATTATGCCACTGTAACCAAGACTCCCAAGAACACATACAATATTAAAAACAAATGTACAAAAAACTTAAATAAATGTACTTAAATAAATGACTTGGCCATTTTAATAGTCGGTTATATAAAAAAAGTATAAGAGAGATTTTCTTCCTCATTAGTTAGGAAAGTATATGTCAGTAGTTAACCAATGTGGTTATACTGAACACTTGATGGATTATGTTAGTTCGGTTTTGATTTCACAAAAAATGTCACTAATCATACATTTCATACTGACCTTGTAATGTATTTGTATAGCTTTATGGGCTATAATTTACATATCATAAAGAATGAATTATTTCACTATAAGTGTACAACTCAATGAAATTTTAGTAAATCTTTAGAACTGTGTAACCAACACAAAATTCCAATGTTGAAACTTTTCATCATGCTAAAAAACTTCCCTAAAGCATCTTTGGAGTCAATCTTGGCTTCCATTGCCAGTCCCAAGCAATCACTGTCTGCTTTCTGTCTTTATAAATTCACTTTTTCTGAGTATTTCATATAAATGAAATCATACAGAATGCAATCTTATTCATCTGGTTTCTTTCATGTATCATACTGTTTTTGAAGTTCATTTATGTTGCAATATATATCAGTATTATCCTGCTTTACTGCAGAATAATATTTGTACAGAGGAATACATAATATTTTATCTATTCACCAGTTGATGATCATTCATATCATTTCCATTTGGGGGTGATTGTAAGTAATGCTTCTATGAACATTCATCTGCAAGTCTGTGTAGACATATGATTTTATTTCTTTTGGGTAGATTCCTAGGAGTGGAATTGCTGGATAAAATAATAAGTTTATGTTTAGCCATTTAAGAAATTGTCAAACTGTTTTCCAATATTACTGTGTCATTTTACATTCTCATCCACAGTGTATGAGAGTGCCAGCTTTGCTATATCTTAATATTGTCTGTCTTTTCAATTAGGATGATTTCAGTGTGTACATGGTGGTCTCGTTGTTATTTTAATTTGCATTTTCCTAGTAACTAATGATGTTGAGCAACTTTCATCTGCTTACTAACTTCCCATACATCATCATTGGTGACACACCTATTCAAGCTTTGTCCATTTTTAAATTAGTTGTTTTCTTATTAAGTTATAAGAATTGTTTAATATTTTAAGATGAATTGTTTTTCAGATATGAGTTACAAATATTTCACCTCAATCTGTGCCAATTGTTTTTTTTTGAAGCAGAAACATTTTTAGTTTGAATAAGATCCAATTTATCAAGTTTTTTGTTTTTTATTTTTACTTTTGTGGCTCTTCGTTTTGGTGTTATATATCCAAGACTCTTTAACACAAAGGCTTGACAGTATTCCTCAGTATTGCACATAGGAGTGTTATAATTTTGGCTTTTTAATTTAGGTCACGACCTATGTTGATTTTATTTTTCTGTATGGTGTGAAGCAAAGTCTTAGCTCACCTTTTTGGATATTGATACATGACTGATTTACCTTGTGGTATGTTTTTGCACTTTCACATGTATATGATCAAGGCTAATGTACCTGAAATTCACTTAAACTGGGAGAATCATACTGAGAAAAAACAGTCTCAGGATGAAATAAAAAATAGTTCTCCTCTTGGCCCTGTGCCAGACCTTATTCTTCTAACTAATCCTTGAGAAGAAAAGAAGTCTTCTGGGGGCTTGCTGCAAGTCAAAGCCAAAATAGAACTCCCCTCTTCAATATCCTGTTTATTGTTTTATTTCAATGGAATTCCTGTTATAGGCAAAATAAAAATTTTCTGAATATCTACAGGAATATTTAAAGGAATTACTATCATAATGGTTATAGGAAGAAAAAAACAGGAAAAGGGATCTAGAGTAATCAATTAAAATAAATAATTACTAATTGTTAGAGTAATAAACAACAAATAATTGCTAATTCAAATATGTTGCAAATACATGCAGTGCTTGCAGTCCAATGTAAAGTCATCCTAGATATTGTACAGCATATAGTGAAGTTTTTCCTTTGCTGGTAAATGGAGTAGTATTGGGATATTTGAGGTGTATTTTCTTTTTTGATGAAGACCTGTTTATTGCTTCTGTGCATAAATAGCTCTCTCTTTTCAATTTCTTTCTCTTTTATAGAGAACCAAAGTTATCAGAATCAATCTGAAGAGTCAATCATTCCACCAAACATTCAGGAGAGAGTGATTAATAGAATTAATCATGATTGTGTTTACCATTATATGAAAGCTAATCACTTTAGAGATCATATGAATAAAGTCATTATGGTTCATGAATAAAGGTAAGCTATTGGAATGCCAGTGACATCTTAGATTCACAGTAGTTACAAACTAGTTATAAAGTCTCCATCAATATTTTCATAAAGCACAATTACTTTTAACCTAAGAAACCTTTAAGTATGTTATTATAATCATAAATTTAACTCATAAATTTTACATTCTTATTCCAACGTATTACCTGGAGTTAATTTTTTATTTAAGAGGGACACTCAAACAACTATTACCTCTTAAAAGTGTGAATAGTAAAGAGAAGTGTTTTCTAAATACCATGAATTCTTATTCAATATAGACTTTAGCTGACAGTTTGTCCATTCATACTATCTACAGCCTTTGAAAACAGTGTGCACTTTTGAAATCTCCAGTACTGAATCCAAGAGACATCAATAAAATCAAGCTTTGAGGGTGCAGTTTAGTCTTCTGTTAGAGCAATGGTTCTCAAAATGTGGTCTCCAAACAAGCAGTACCCATCCCATCAATGAATCAGATGAGACACAATGGGGGTGGCACCCAGCAATCTGTGTTTTCAAAAGCTCTCCAGTTGATTGTGATGTATGCTGAAGTCTGGATAACCACTAAGTAATTACTGGTAAACTCTTATTAGGCAGACCCTTGTTCTATGAGTGATCTATGCTCTCTCCATCTTCCTAAACCAGCCAACCTCCAGTCCCCTCAGAAGTGACTGCATCTGAATCTACATCCTCCTTGGTGACTCATGTGGGAAAAGTTCAGGGAGAGGAAGGAGCAGCAAGATTCAGCTAAGATAAAGTGCCGGGATGCAGGAAGGATGGTCAGGTTTTAAAAGGATTGCTCCAATGGACATGCTTGTGATGAACAGCCTAACTGGAAGGATGCAAGGTAGCACTTGCAAAAACAGGAACCAGATGGGTAGAAACTTATGTTGGAGTAAAATATCTAAGTAAATTAGGTGAAGGCATTTCTCAAGGCTAGATAGGACAGTTCTCAAAATGGTGGCCTAGTTGTAAGTTTCCAACATCAAATCTACCTCTCAGTATAATCCACAATTATTAAGGGAGATGATTTAAATCTTTAATATCCAATCTCTTCTAGATTATTTCCAAACTTTTCCTTTCCAGTCACCAATCATAAGCTGCCTTTGTTTAACATCTGAATGTTTCTAAAGAGTTTGAGTTTTCATTTCACAGTTGGAAATTTGCAGGCCTATTTTTCCATAGCTAAATACATTATTGTCAACTTGATATTTTGGCTCTCTAACATGAATGTCAATTACTCTTCCATCTTTACCTATAACTGTTTATCAATATGCATGCTGTATCCAACAAATTGACTATTTACTCTTTCTTGAATATTCCTAATGTTATATTCAATGTCCCTCCAGCTCTCTAGCAATGCCTGCTACATGATATCTTTAGTAGAATGTGATCTCACTCTCTCACTTGAAACTTTATAACTGAATTTACTCTACATATTCCACTATAAATTATATTTATTTGTGCATAATATGGTAAGTATGGTAGGATGAGAATAGAACTTCAGTTTCCTCAACACATAAAACTAGAATTATAATAGATTTATAAATCTTTTTAAATAAGGTAATGAACTAGTGTGATTTTGGTTATAGTCATTAAATTTTAATAGTATTATTCACTTAAGTATAAGGTGATATAGAAAGTTATTAAACAATTCTAATTCCAATTATATATATATATATAAACTTATTATGTGCTCAAACCTAGCCCACGTATTAAATTAGATTTACACAACAATTTTAGTGAATGAGAATGCAATGAAGGAAACAGAACAAGAGGATAGATGGAATGTGATTTTAGAGGAGAGTTACTTAAAGTTAGTTTTTCAAGAAAGAGATCTCTAGTGATTAATTAATTCATTTATTTGTTCATGAATTCTTTAATTATTCATCTTCTACATGCCAATTTTTCATTAGTACATAGGACAGAGTAAGTTGCTTTTATTTACTAAATTCACTGTAGGGCAAGAAGCAGACAATAAGTAAACAAATAAAAGGAAAATAATATCATGTTTATAGTAACAAGCATTGTACAAAAACAAACCAGGGCAAGAGATCAAAAGAGATTGGGGAGGGGGAATAGACATTTTCAGATAAAGTGATTAGGGGACATACATCAGGAAATCAACCTTTTTAGCAGAGACCTTAATGACAAGCAAGAGTCAACTCTGATAATTTGGTAAAAGATACTTCAGTGAGAAGACACTAAAAAATAAAGAAAATTCCCACAAAGATCAGGAAATCTTCTAAGGAAGTCTGATTAACAAATGTTCCTGCCCAGCTGGGCAAACTTTTAGATATTTTGGCTTAGTGTCTAAAGTTCTGAAGGCTTAAACTAACCAACCCTCCCAGATTTGGGGTTTTGCTGGCCACATGTGGAAGGTCAGAGGATGTGAGTGTGGGAAAGTTTTCTCTCCTGAATAAGAACACTGAGTGGTATCCAATGAATTCCTCTCTCTGATGTGAGCAAATGCTTACTTTACTTTGTGTGCTTTAAACTGATGCCAGAGTCATCAAACTACGTGTGTTTCTATTTTTTCTCCATCTTCCCTTGTCTGCAAATCTTGAGCACATTCACAAACATCATTTAACTAAACAAACAGGCATTACAGTAGCCTGTTCTCTTTATTGTTCCTGTGGCTAGACAGTTTTCTTATTTGAGTTTCCTGACAGATTTACCGATAAGAAGACATTATGTACTCTAAGTACATGTTCCCTATAGAGGGTTTTAGCTTTTAATTCTCATAAATTTAATTAAGAATCAATCCTTCACTCTTTTACATTGTTTACAAGTAGGATCAAGAAATTGACATTTTACAAATAAACACTAACCATTAAAATGCGACTGAATCATATAACTTTTTTGCCATTTTAAAGTATAAATATATTGGCCAGATATCCATTCTTATTATGTTGAAAAAAAAAAAGAAAAACACTTTTAATCCTACCTAAAATGTAAATACACTGCATAAGCCAATCATATTTCAAATTATTTATGTAAAGATAGAAGTTTGTCCTTCAAAATGTTGCCAGATCTCTGCTTTGCTCACTATTTATTGGCAGGGCAATGAAATTGCTAATTAAATTGCTGTCGCCAGTCCTGGTTCTTCATTTGGCTATGTTAGCAAAACTTCTGCATCATACTTTAATCAGTGAAGAAGTAGCTAAAAGGAACTACCTCTAAAGCACTCAATAAGGAATTGCCCAAAGAATGATCACCTGACCAAAGATTAACACTGGATGTTAGATTTATTGGCCCTTCCTCAAAACTGTAACTGTGCACAAATCTCTGGATAAAACTCTCTTATTGCCACAAAGCTCTGGATAAATTTCATCATAGAAAAGGCAAGAAAAGGGGGTTCTAGCCCTGCCTGTCCTCCTACAATTTGTGGTCTAATACATGCTCAAGCTCTTTTGAACTCCACTTTTATAGTTTGTTTGGTTTGGTCTACGTGACATCCAGGCTTCTTTGTGGGTGTACATTTCTGGCCCTCAGGTTTCTGCTGACCTGGTTGTTTCCAGTCAGCACACAGCCTGAGTCCTCTAATAGCTCTCCTGTGTGGAGGCTGATTTATGAGCCACATTCACTGTTCCTTCATTTCCAGGATTTGTGAATACAGAGGAATGAACCCGGGGGTGGGGAAGGGGCCTGGAGGAGGGAAGGAAGATGGTGCCGGTGGGGAGTCACACACCTTTCACCACCTCACTTGAGAGCAAACAATTCACATTTCCATTAGTGTAGATGTGTAACTGTAAGGCAGGAAAGTACCTTGGGATGAGTATTTAAAGAGGAACCGCTCAGCCTATCCTTGTAAGATTTCAGGTTTGCCAAGCAGGCCCAAAACGTGTTGAAAGATATACCCAAGAATAACTAACTCAAGGCATTTCCTCTTGCGGGGGAACCATATGGCATATGGGAGGTTCAGTGCAGGCATCTATCCCAGAATGTAAATGTCTTTCTTTGGTAACATAGGAACACAGTGCAGCATAATGTTTTGAAGATTTCACATTCATAGTTGGAATACTGGAGATGAGCCCATAGGTCCACGATGTGTGAATTTGAATTTCTGGCTAAAGGACTGATTGGTATGCAGTATTTTTCCAGTGAGCAAAACTAGATGCCTTTCCACCATCTGGAGTCTGGTGGGCATTAACTCTAATTAAGATAGGAATGGATAGTTTACACTTCTAAGTTATATTTGCTTACTGCATTTAATAAAGTAAATTATTTTGAATTGAAACATTAGAGAATTCTGGGGTACATGAAAGTTTTGGCATATATTTTTTGCATATATCAAACATGTTCTCCATTTGAAAAATGCTTGCATATATTTTTGGGAACATTTGGTGCTCATAATAAAATGAAGCTGTTTTAAATTGTGTTTATACCTGTTATATATTGTGTTTGTGTCACCCCAAAATTCATATGTTCAAACTCTAATCTCCCAGCATAATGGTATTTGGAAATGAGACCTTTGGGAGGTAATTAAGTCATGATGTGGAACCCCCATCATGGGATTAACGTCCTTATAATAAGAAACTAGAGCTCATTCTGTCCGCCATATGAAGATGCAATGAGAAGATGGCTGTCTGCAAACAGGAAAAGAGCTCTCATTAGGAAATGAATCTGTCTGCTCTTTAACCTTAGACTTACCCACCTCCAGAACAGTGAAAAATGAACATTCATGGTTTAAGCCACCTATTCTATGGCAATATGAATAGACGAAGACAGTGTGTTTTACATATTTGATCTTTTTCATGGTAAACCTTGTTTACTTCTGAGGGAAGGCAGTGGTTTGAGAGAAGCAGTTCTGTGCTTGACCATGTGAATAATCTACTGTAAAGTGCCTTTGTCTTCTCCTTAGGAAATCACGATTTTGGTTTATTGGACATTTTGGTATTTTAAATAAAACGTTTCCTATTTGAAAAATCAAACTGGATGATAAGATACATACTTCTGAAAAGAGTTTAAGTGTCTGTATTAGCTGAGTGAACAGGTCTTGTAACTTTTCAAATGTTACTAATTTAAAAGCAAACTACATGAAAGTATAGCCTGAGAAATTAAAATATTCTCTATAATATATTTTTATTTCCTTATCCTGCTTATTTCTTTATTTAAAAAAATTTCCTAGTTCATTGGGCTTTGGATACCTAATGCATGGAGCTGAATTGCACGAGTAACTGGTAAATTGAGAACCCTGCCCCTACTCTTTGCCTGCAATCCAAATGCAGCATGGTCCATGGCTTGCTTCTGGATAGGTGATTAACATAGGAGATCAGATGTGACAGTATTTGTCACCTGACGTTCCTTCTAATCACCATTATAAATGGGGCAAAATCCCTATTTTTCCATCACATTTTGCAATGCTTACACTTTTTCTGAGAATTTTCCAGTTCCACTGTCTATATTCTTTGACCTGAATCTAAATGGGAATAATTAACACAACCATATTGGAGTATTTAGAATGTTCATGTAGTTTTTCCTCCCTGCCACAAAGGTAAAAAAGAACATTGGTGGTACAGTTATTAAATATAGCCAAGACAGGACATTTTAGCAATGTCAGATACCAAACATCCGATTCATGATTTTACTGGTACCAGTCCCCTGAAGGTATTGTTGAGGTAACCATAGCAAAGTAACCATGGTAAAGTAATCTGTTTTTCATACATTCATTCATTTTTTAATTAAGATTATAAGCATAGCTCTTCATATTTCATGAAAAGTTGGTTTCACAACTCTGACTCAATTCCTTTGGGGCAGAAATATATTAAAATATAAGTTAATTTTTACAGAAAACTTTTCAGAGGGTCTACTCAAATATGTTCTGAACCTCAATATGGATCTCTCTTCCCATAAGGCATAAATTTTTAAAAACAAATAGAAAGCTTTTATCTTAGTTGTAGTTATATTTAATGAAGTCTTGTGAAAATAGGCATCTCTTGCTTCTAGACAAAACCTCAGGAACTCTATGAGCTTTTGATTTTTTAATTCTAGTTTTATGATGGAATTTGTATGTAAAACCATAAAATATTACATAAAACAGGAAAATCCTGTATGTTTATTTATACTTTATTTTATAAAATCCTCCCTTGACTTATTTTATATTAAATGAAACTAGATCATAGATATAGAGCCATATATACAAAAAAGATACTAAAATTACATTATTAACATCAGGATGCAGGAAGACTACAATATTTAGATCATGCATGCTTACTAAAGTCTCCTTCTTTGGATGTCTCCAGTGGTTGTGATGCCTACAATTATAAGATAAACTCTGTTTAATTTTATTGTTTCATACAAACAGCCTCCTTCCAGCATCAGATTGAGAAGCCCATGCCAGAGCCCCAGCTCCAAGAAATATAGTCTTTATTGGTGAAGGAGAAGATAGAATTGATATTGTCTGACCTCTTCATTTTATAGATAAGAAAATAAATACCCAGAGAAATGAAATTAACTATTTTTCACTGCTCAAGTAACTGATTTAGCAAATATTTATTGAGTAGATAATGTATGTAAGACCTTGTGCCAGGAAGTCAAGTTGGAAAAATGAGTAAGATAATACCACAAGGCAGAACCCTAAACTGAACATTAAACTCCTTAAGGTAAAAGCAAGGAGAGTAATGACTGCCAGTATGGATGGAGGGTACCAAACCCATCTCGAGGCAGTCAAAAAGGGCTGAGCACTCTGAGCTGGACTTAGAGTATAAGCAGATGCTAGCCTGGTGAGTGCAGGAGAAAAGGCATGCGGAAGGACCAAGTGCTGCATGCACTAATACGGCCATTAAAAACTGGGTTTCCAGGATTTTATGTAGCTGCAGGAGATGAGACTGCAAACAGTAACACTGTAATCATGCAAAGAATTCTCAGCTATTATGAACAAAGGCTACACATTTTCTGATTTGGGTGAAAATTTTTCTTTTTCTAAAAGTTGTAAAATATTTTCACATAGCCACATACCATCACTAATCGCATTAGTCTTTCCATTCCCCATTCTTCCAGTGGGACAAAGTTAACTTCTAATTCACTTTTAACTTTCTTTCCTCTCCTCTACTTCCTCACTCCACAGAGACCTGAAACAGCTTTTAAAAAACACTTCAAATCCATTATTTCTGCATAAAGGTTTACAACTAGTTGAAAGTGCTTGTTTCATTCCAAATGATCATATCTGAACACTGTCAGCACTACACAGAATTTGGAGCATGTAACAACAGAGCTCAGCATTACTTTCCCTCATTCCAGTCAGACCAGAGGAGCTACTTACTTACCTACAGAGACTGATTGTTGAGCGATGGGTACATATGAATAGGAGTTGGACATATGTAGAGAGAACAGTTTTCATCATAAATGATTCCTGCTGTTAATGTGCTTGAGATAAGATTTTTTGAGCAAAAGCCCATGGAAATAGTTTCCTTCCCACAGCACTACTCTAGACTTCAATATATCCCCAGTGTGTGGTTTCATTATGAAATGGATTTTAGTGTTGAAAGTCAGTCCTTATGACCTAGTTAGCTGAAGCTGCTACTTAAGTGCAAAGCCACTTTTGCCATTCCTGACTTGAGATCGTGAAAGATGAGGGATTAAACATATGTAGTTTCTGTGATAAAATAAGCACCTCTATGATCCTTCCTGTTGCCAGGCAGCTGCATCTGGGAGGCCTCTCCTTGTGCACCAGGTGAAACCTCAACCTGGATGGGTGAGTGTTCTTAACTCTGAATGAGTAGGAATTCTCAAGCAGGTCAGAAGAGTATAGGTAAGAAAGGAATTTATTAAAGCAAGAGTAGCCAGGAGTGGTAGCTGCCTTGCAGGTGGTTGAGAACAGGAAAGTGCAGAGGGAAAGGGAGAAAGTTTGCTGAACACCTTCTTGGTATAGGGCATATTCCCTTGCAATGTCTAAAAACCAGGGTTACTTGGCATCCTGTGTCTATTTGGATCTGCACTGCATGGGGGCTAGCCCCTATCACCCCAGGATTTGGGGGAGCCGTGGAACATGGGATGGAGTGAGATTATGTTCTGAGAACTTCCCAAAGAAGGGAGATTTTCAGGCAGGCTCCTGCAGCTGCTCTTCTGTCCTGGTCACCCAGACGACAGGAACATGCAGACCCAAATCTGAGCTCTCAGTAGCCCCTCCCTACTTATCAGGGGTAAAGTGGAAACTAAGTGAAGACTTAGAAGTATAATGAAATAGCAAAAAAAACAAAGACACTTACTACTGGAAAAGCACAGAGAGGAAAAACGCAATTAAGTTGAGTAGTGAGAAAGCTTTATCTAGTGTTATGCGCTAAAAGAGAGAAGTTCAGGCCTCAGAGAGGAGGTGGGCTAAAAGGCTGGGGGTTCCCTATTTTAAGAATTTTTCAAAGGGCCAGGGGGTATAGACTTGTAAAGTTGTCTCAACATGCTTATCTCTGGTGAGAGACATTAATTCTATTCTCTTCCATGATCAGTCCTCCAGGTATTTCTGCAAAATTACCTTAATGCAAGAAATTTACTGATCTGGTTCCTCCCCAGGATAGCAGCTTCCCTCTGGGAACATACCAATCAAGACCACTTGCCAGGCCCCCAAAGTGGGTTGAGTTATTGTCAGTTTGCTAAACAATATGTTAAGGATCTTACTTCTTTTTTTTTTATTTTGGTATCATTAATCTACAATTACAGAAAGAACATTATGTTTAATAGGTTCCCCCCTTCACCAAGTCCCCCCCACATACCCCTTCACAGTCACTGTCCATCTGGTAGTAAGATGCTGTAAAATTACTACTTGTCTTCTCTGTGTTGCACAGCCCTCCCTGTGCCCCCACACACACTATACATGCTAATCATAATGCCCTCTTTCTTTTTCCCCACCCTTATCCCTCCCTTCCTACCCACCGCCCCCAGTCCCTTTCAATTTGGTAACTATTAGTCCATTCTTGGGTTCTGTGATTCTGCTGCTGTTTTGTTCCTTCAGTTTTCCTTCGTTCTTATACTCCACATATGAGTGAAATCATTTGGTACTTGTCCTTCTCCACTTGGCTAATTTCACTGAGCATAATACCCTCTAGCTCCATCCATGTTGTTGCAAATGGTAGGATCTGTTTTTTTCTTATGGCTGCGTAATATTCCATTGTGTATATGTACCACATCTTCTTTAACCATTCATCTACTGATGGACGTTTAGGTTGCTTCCATATCTTGGCTATTGTAAACAGTGCAGCGATAAACATAGGGGTGCATCTGTCTTTTTCAAACTGTTGTGCTGCATTCTTAGGGTAAATTCCTAGAAGTGGAATTCCTGCGTCAAATGGTATTTCTATTTTGAGCATTCTGAGGAACCTCCATACTGCTTTCCACAATGGTTGAACTAGTGTACATTCCCACCAGCAGTGTAGGAGGGTTCCCTTTTCTCCACAACCTCGCCAACATTTGTTGTTGTTTGTCTTTTCGATGATGGCAATCCTTACTGGTGTGAGGTGATATCTCATTGTGGTTTTAATTGGCATTTCTCTGATGTTCAGCGATGTGGAGCTTCTTTTCACGTGCCTGTTGGCCATCTGAATTTCTTTAGAGAACTGTCTATTCAGCTCCTCTCCCCTTTTTTAAATTGGATTATTTGCTTTTTATTTGCTGAGGTGTGTGAGCTATTTATATATTTTGGATGTCAATCCTTTATTGGATCTGTCATTTATGAATATGTTCTCCCATTCTGTAGGATACCTTTTTGTTCTATTGATGGTGTCCTTTGCTGTACAGAAGCTTTTTAGCTTGATATAGTCCCACTTGTTCATTTTTGCCTTTGTTTCCCTTGCCCAGGGAGATATGTTTATGAAGAAGTCACTCATGTTTATGACCATAAGATTTTTGCCTATGTTTTTTTCTAAGAGTTTTATGGTTTCATGACTTACATCCAGGTCTTTGATCCATTTCAAATTTACTTTTGTGTATGGGGTTAGACCATGATCCAGTTTCATTCTCTTACATGTAGCTGTTCAGTTTTGCCAGCACCATCTGTTAAAGAGACTGTCATTTCCCCATTGTATGTCCATGGCTCCTTTATCAAATATTAATTGGCCATATATGTTTGGGTTAATGTCTGGAGTCTCTATTCTGTTCCACTGGTCTGTGGCTCTGTTCTTGTGCCAGTACCAAATTGTCTTGATTACTGTGGCTTTGTAGTAGAGCTTGAAGTTGGGGAGTGAGATCCCCCCACTTTATTCTTCCTTCTCAGGATTGCGTTGGCTATTCAGGGTCTTTGACAGTTCCATATGAATTTTTGAACTTTTTGTTCCAGTTCATTGAAGAATGCTGTTGGTAATTTGATAGGGATTGCATCAAATCTGTATATTGCTTTGGGCAGTATGGCCATTTTGACAATATTAATTCTTCCTAGCCAGGAGCATGGGATGAGTGTCCATTTGTTAGTGATGTCTTTAATTTCTCTTAAGAGTGCCTTGTAGTTTTCAGCGTATAGGTCTTTCACTTCCTTGGTTAGGTTTATTCCTAGGTATTTTATTCTTTTTGATGCTATTGTGAATGGAATTCTTTTCCTGATTTCTCTTTATATTAGTTCATTGTTAGTGTATAGCAAAGCTACAGATTTCTGGGTGTTAATTTTGTATCCTGCAACTTTGCTGAATTCCGATATTAGTTCTAGTAGTTTTGCAGTGGAGTTTTTAGGGTTTTTTATGTACAATATCATGTCATCTGCAAATAGTGACAGTTTGACTTCTTCTTTACCGATCTGGATTCCTTGTATTTCTTTGTTTTGTCTGATTGCCGTGGCTAGGACCTCCAGTACCACATTGAATAATAGTGGGGAGAGTGGGCATTCCTGTCTTGTTCCTGATCTCATAGGAAAAGCTTTCAGCCTCTTGCTGTTCAGTATGATGTTAGCTGTGGGTTTATCATATATGGCCCTTATTATGTTGAGGTACTTGCCCTCTATGCCCATTTTGTTGAGAGTTTTTATCATGAATGGATGTTGAATTTTGTTGAAT
Organism: Manis javanica; assembly: GCF_040802235.1. Lineage (NCBI taxonomy): Eukaryota > Metazoa > Chordata > Mammalia > Pholidota > Manidae > Manis > Manis javanica. The sequence goes on from NC_133160.1 coordinate 68,375,576, forward strand.
GCTTTTTCAGCATCTATGGAGATGATCATGTTTTTGTCCTTTTTGTTGATGTGGTGGATGATGTTGATGGATTTTCGAATGTTGTACCATCCTTGCATCCCTGGGATGAATCCCAGTTGATCTTGAGGTATTTTTGAATTTGGTTTGCTAAAATTTTGATGAGTATTTTTGCATCTACGTTCATCAGGGATATTGGTCTGTAGTTTTCTGTTTTGGTGGGGTCTTTGCCTGGTTTTGGTATTAGAGTGATGTTGGCTTCATAGAATGAGTTTGGGAGTGTTCCCTCCTCTTCTATTTTTTGGAAAACTTTAAGGAGAATGGGTATTATGTCTTCTCTGTATGTCTGATAAAATTCTGAGGTAAATCCATCTGGCACAGAAGTTTTGTTCTTGGGTAGTTTTTTGATTACCGATTCAATTTTGTTGCTGGTAATTGGTCTGTTTAGATTTTCTGTTTCTTTCTGGGTCAGTCTTGGAAGGTTGTATTTTTCTAAGAAGTTGTCCATTTCTCCTAGGTTTTCCAGCTTGTTAGCATATAGGTTTTCATAGTACTCAGTAATAATTCTTTGTATTTCTGTGGGGTCCGTCATGATTTTTCCTTTCTCGTTTCTGATTCTGTTGATGTGTGTTGGCTCTCTTTTCCTCTTACTAAGTCTGGCTAGAGGCTTATCTATTTTGTTTATTTTCTCAAAGAACCAGCTCTTGGTTTCATTGATTTTTTTCTATTGTTTTATTCTTCGCAATTTATTTATTTCTTCTCTGATCTTTATTATGTCCGTCCGTCTGCTGAACTTAGGCCTCATTTGGTCTTCTTTTTCCAATTTCGATAATTGTGATATTAGACTATTCATTTGGGATTGTTCTTCCTTCTTTAAATATGCCTGGATTGTTACATACTTTCCTCTTAAGACTGCTTTTGCTGCGTCCCACAGAAGTTGGGGCTTTGTGTTATTTTTGTCATTTGTTTTGATATATTGCTGGATCTCCATTTTAATTTGGTCATTGATCCATTGATTATTTAGGAGCATGTTGTTAAGCCTCCATGTGTTTGTGAGCCTTTTTGCTTTCTTTGTAAAATTTATTTCTAGTTTTATACCTTTGTGGTCTGAAAAGTTGGCTGCTATGATTTCAACCTTTTGGAATTTACTGAGGCTCTTTTTGTGGCCTAGTATGTGGTCTATTCTGGAGAATGTTCCATGTGTACTTGAGAAGAATGTGCATCCTGTTGCTTTTGGATGTAGAGTTCTATAGATGTGTATTAGGTCCATCTGTTCTAATGTGTTGTTCAGTGCCTCTGTTTCCTTACTTATTTTCTGTCTGGTGGATTTGTCTTTGGGGTGAGTGGTGTGTTAAAGTCTCCCAAAATGAATGCATTGCATTCTATTTCCTCCCTTAATTCTGTTAGTATTTGTTTCACATATATTGTTGCTCCTGTATTGGGTGCATATAAGTTTATAAGGGTTATATCCTCTTGTTGGACTGAGCCCTTTACCATTATGTAATGTCCTTCTTTATCTCTTGTTACTTTCTTTATTTTGAAGTCTATTTTGTCTGATACTAGTATTGCAACACCTGCTTTTTTTCTCTCTGTTGTTTGCGTGAAATATCTTTCTCCAACCCTTGACTTTTAAGCTGTGCATGTCTTTGGGTTTGAGGTGAGTCTCTTGTAAGCAGCATATAGATGGGTCTTGCTTTTTTATCCATTCTATTACTCTGTGTCTTTTGATTAGTGCATTCATTCCATTTACATTTATGGTGACTATTGAAATATATGTACTTATTGTCATTGCAAGCTTTAGATTTGTGGTTACCAAAGGTTCAAGGTTAGCTTGTTTACTAACTTACTGTCTGACCTCACTCGCTTATTGAGCTGTTATAAACACAGTGTGATGATTATTTCTTTCCCTTCTTTTTCCTCCTCCTCCATTCTTCATATGTTGGGTGTTTTGGTCTGTGCCCCTTTTAGGAGTGCTCCCATCTAGAGCAGTCCCTCTAAGACACCCTGTAGAGGTGGTTTGTGGGAGGCAAATTCCCTCAACTTTTGCTTGTCTGGGAATTGTTTAATCCCTCCATCATATTTAAATGATAATCGTGCTGGATACAGTATCTTTGGTTCAAGGCCATCCTGTTTCATTGCATTAAATATATCATGCCATTCTCTTCTGGCCTATAGGGTTTCTGTTGAGAAGTCTGATGATAGCCTGATGGGTTTTCCTTTGTAGGTGACCTTTTTACTCTCTCTGGCTGCCTTTAATACTCTCTCCCTGTCCTTGATCTTTTAATCCATTTTAATTATTATGTGTCTTGGTGTTTACCTCTTTGTATCCTGTCTCTCGGGTGTTCTGTGTGCCTCGTAGTCTGAGCAACTATTTCCTCCCCCAGTTTGGGGAAGTTCTCAGCAATTATTTCTTCAAAGACACTTTCTGTCTCTTTTTCTCTCTCTTCTTTCTCTGACACCCCTATAATGCAGATATTGTTCCTTTTGGATTGGTCACACAGTTCTCTTAATATTGTTTCATTCCTGGAGATCCTTTTATTTCTCTCTGCATCAGCTTCTATGCGTTCCTGTTCTCTGGTTTCTATTCCATCAATGGCCTCTTGCATCGTATCCATTTTGCTTATAAATCCTTCCAGAGTTTGTTTGACTTCTGTAATCTCCCTCCGGACATCTGTGGTCTCCCTCTGGATGTCTGTAATCTCCCTCCGGACTTCATCCCTTAGCTCTTGCATATTTCTCTGCAGCTCTGTCAGCATGTTTAAGATTTTTATTTTGAATTCTTTTTCAGAGAGGCTGGTTAGGTCTGCCTCTGCAGATCCTTTCTCAGGTGTAACTATCTTGGACTGGACCAGAGTTTTTTGCCTTTTCATGGTGATAGCAGTGGCTGTAGGCAGGTTGCGGGTGTGTCAGCTGGGAGAAGAAAGTCCTTTCCTGCTTGCTGGATGCCTTGCCCTTCTCCGCTGCTTGTGACAGCTACCTGCACTCCTTGAGCAGGTTAATCTCCTAAGCTGCTGTTGGCAGGGTCTCCGTCAGAGCAGCTCGGAACCCTGCGGGTAGTGGCAGGCACACCAGGTGTGCTCCTCCGTGCTAGCAGCGACCCTGCTGGGCAGCTGTGTGGCAGTAGCAGCCTTTGGGTCTGGCCCGGGTGGCTGGGATTCCGGTCAGCTCCTGGGAGCGCACCTGCTCCTTCTGGCTCTACTGCCAGTGGGAGCGGGGCTTTTCCACACAGGCTTCTACTAGGCTCTGGCTTCACTGCCACCAGTGTGCGCCAGCCGCTCCCGGGGTGTTCGGTCGTGCCGTTGCAGGCTAGCACAAGCCTCTCCTGTGCACACGGATCTGCTCTTGGTTCCTTCCAGCGCTTCTGCCCCCAGCGCACGCTCCCACTGTCCTGTTACTGGGCACATGTGTCGGGTTCCACGCCAGTTGGAGGAACGACTGGCAGGCTTCCTAGTCCTGTGAGGAGCTTCAGAGCTGTACTGCCTCCATTTAGGACACCTAAGTTTCCCCAGTATTCCCAGCTGCCGGGACAACTTTGTTCATCTATGGGGTCCCTGTCTCTTTCAGACTTGCAGAAAGCACTCACTTTTCTTTTGTCTCAGGGGTGCCGGTTGTGGAGACCTGCCCACAGGTTTTGCTTTTCCATTTCTCTAATATCCAGCACCCCGTGCACCTTGTGTCTGCGTTCCTGGTGCGGATTTCTCGAGCTGGTTGTTTAGCAGTCCTGGGCTTTCACTCCCTCCCCATTTCAACTCCTTTATTCCCACTGGGTTCTGGGGTGGGGGAGCATTCGGGTCCCACCTGGCCAGGGCTTGTATCTTACCCCCTTCGTGTGATGCTGAGTTCTCACAGGTGTAGATCTATCCTGGCTCTTGTACTGCATCCACTGGAGTCTCTTTTAGGAATAGTTGTATTTATTGTATTTTCATAAATATATATGTTTTGGGGAGGAGATTTCCTCTGAACTACTCATGCCGCCATCTTCCCGTGATCCCTCAGGGATCTTACTTCTAAACTTTCGAATTTTTAAAATGGAATCTTAGCTTTAAGATGGAATTCTTCCTGTTCTTACTATACTGTTTATATATCATCATTTTTCAACATAGGCAGGAAAAGTTAACTATCATGCTTGTCTCCTGTCTCTGCCCTATCTAATTTCCAAAATATTCTACAATGCGTCTTGAGGAGTCATTACATGTAGTGGAGTTGGAGGTCCAACAATCTTCTACTCCTTTCCAAACAAATATAAATTAAAAATAAGGTCACATTAAAAGCAGGACATCTATATATTTCTCCATGGATCCACACTATAGTATATGGGAGACATTATAACAAAGAGATTAAGAGCTTTGGTATCAGAAAAACATGAGAATGAATCCTTCTTTAGTTATTTACTATGCAACAATGTTTAACTTAATTGTATCATGTCAGGTTTGGTATATAGGTTATGTTAAACATATGTATATATACAATTTGGGTGAAATCAGCAGTTTTTCTCTCCTAAATGTTTAGTAGGGCTACCTTGTAAAACTACTGAGTTTCAAGGTTTATTATGTTTTGATTATTTTGATTACAGATTTAATCTCTTAGTCATTATAAGACCATTTAGAACTTTATTCTAATTATACTAGAAGAGTAAATGGCAATAAGAAGTGCTTTTCTAGGAATTTCACTATTTCATCTAAATTTTCAAATTTATTACAATAAAATTGTTTATAATATCATCATATTTTATCATAAGAACCTATAAGAATACCCTCTTTTAAAAATTCATGATACTGATGCTTTGTGTCTACTTTCCTGTCTTGATCAGTATCACAAGGCATTTACCAATTTTATTAGTTCATTCAAATAAAATATTTGGTTTTACTTCTCTTCTTTATCAATTATATATTGTCCAATGCATTTTTTTCTGCTCTTAACTTCATTATTTTCTTCATTTTACTTTCTGAGTTTAAGTTGCTATTAATTTTATAACTTCTTGAGATACATGCTTATTAGACCATTACTTATCAGCTTTTCTTCATTTCTAATATATGTGTTTAAGAATATACACTTCCATTATGCCTAGCTTTGGCTCCATCCCAAACATGTTTAAATATAATATCTGAATATCATTTAGCTCAAGTTATTTTCTAAATCTTTTGTAATTTCTTTTTTTATATATTGATCATTTTAAAATGTATTTCTTAATTTTAAAAAATTTTTGGAATTACTAGCTTTCTTTCTATTATTATTTTCTGGCACAATACGATTGTAATTAGAAGACATTTTATATGATTTCAACTTTAAAATATATTAAAATGTGCTTTATGACCCCATATAAGTCAACTTTTCAATGTTTCTTGTGCATCTGAGAAAAAATGTGTATCATGTAGTCAAAGGCATATGTTTATCATGCAATTAGTCCAAATTTGTTAATGGTATTGCTCGTCATCTATATTCTCCACTATACTTGGACTATTTCATCAGTTACTGTAAGATTTTTACCAGAATAGTCAACATTGATTTAGGATTTGTCTAATCCTCCTTCTAGATCTATCATGATATTTTGAGGTCATGAATTAGGTAGAAACAAAATTTGAGTATGTATTTAACCACTGGATTCAATTTATTATCACCATACAGTGATACTCTTTCATAATAAAATGCCTTATGCCTTAAAATCTATTTCCTTTGATATTTACATAACTACTGTGATTTTAGTGTTTGCATTATACATGTTTCTAATCCTTTTATTCTCAAAATCTCTGCGTTCTTATGTTTTACCTGTTCTACATATATTCCCATGCCAGAGGGCAAGGCTACCACCTATCCACACCAAGTTAGGACTTTTTAATCTAATCAGGCAAATTTTATTTTAACTATGTAATTAGTCCACTTTAATTTATTCTAAATCAATCATTGGTCATATATTTCAGAATTATAGCTACCTTTTGACTATGCACTTTTTATGTTTCCTTTTTTTCTACACTTCTTGAATTGATAGAGCATTTGTAGATTTCCATTTCTTCATTAGAGTTTTATGCCATATGTCTATTATAGTGGTTACCCTATAAATGAGTTTAAGTACTAATAGAAACTTTTACCTTTTTCCTTTTAAAACTTGTGATGGTTTTAGAAAAGTAACTCCAAACATGCATGCTATTATTTTGTATTTTAATTGATAAAGAAATATATTTTAAATTCTTCTAAGATACTCTTATTGCTGTTCTATATATCAATATGCATCTACATTTACCCATATATTTAATACCTTTTGTTATTAATTCCTTTCAGCAGCTCCATATTTTTATTTTGTACATTTCTTCCATTTGGAAAACATCATTTGAAGAACATTTGCTGCCTGAAACTCACTCAACATTTGTTTGCCTGAAATATATTTATTTCTACCCATTCTTGAAGAATATTTTTGTTGATTATAGATCCTAGACTCACGATTTATCCTTAGTATATTAAAAATGTTCTCTTATCTTCTGGTATATTTTATTGTGATTATATTATTGCAATGAACAGCTGTTTACCTAAATTCTAAACTTTGAAAGATATATGTGTTTTTTCCTTCCCTTTTTAAGATTTTTCTCATTGCAATTTTTCTTTCAGCTGCAGTCTTGTGTCACAGTAGAGGAAAATTTTTTTCTGGTTATTTTTATTCCTGCTTTTACTTTTACTTTTCCTTCAATAAATTGCATTTATTGAATTTGTGCTATAATATTTTTCATAATATTTTGCAAATATTATATTCCACAGTATCTTCCAACATTGCTTTTGTCCCCTTTTCCTTTTCTCTTTTCAGAAAAAAAAATAAATGTGTATTTTAAAACTTTAAATGTATTAATTCTACATTTCACCTTCTTTTGGTTATTTTCTACCTTTTCTATTTATCCATGCTTAATGCTATATACATTCTTCCATTCTACATTTTTATCTTCACCCAAAGAGAAGTATCTGATTTGTTGTCAAACCCCTCCTTATATTTAAGTATGACTATTTTAAGTTTTAGTGCTAAAATTTATCTTTGGTTCAATTTCCAATCTGCTATTTACCTTTTATAATTTCCAAATATCTGTTGAAATTTTCAAGCTTGAATCCTACTTCTTTGAACATATAATGTATAACTATATAGTGTGTATCTGACAGTGCCATTACATGAGGTCTCTAGGGGTCCATATTGAAAAAAGTAATCCTTAGTCATCATCCCAAATATTGCCTCTGCAAAATTTTATGGTTCTGCTCATTCTTCTGGCTCTTGCTTCATTTTTCCTGCCTCCCCATATGCCTGGTTATATGATTGTCTACTAGATGTTATGTTTAAAATTATTTATAGAAACTCTCTACTAGAAACTATGAAACATGTCTGAGAGAAAAGAAATAAGTTCTAAATAAATAAAAAGGATTATGTTTGTGGATTAAAACACTGAATACTGCTGAGAAAGCAATTCTTCCCAAATTGACCTATAGATTTAATGCAATCCCAATAAAAATTTCAATACTCCTCACATTTTTGTAGACATCACTAGTAAATTGTAAATGTGTATGGAAATGCAAAGAAACTAGGAAAACAAAGCAACATTTTAAAAGAAATGTTTCTCTACCTGATTTCAAGACTTATGTAAAGCTGCAGTTAAAACAGTTTGCTATTGGTAAAATGATATACAGATCCATAGAAGAGAATAGAAAGTCCTTAAATAGGATCATATAATGCAACAAAAATTATAAAACTTCTAAAGAAAATACAGGAGGAAATCTTTGAGACTGTGGTGGGGATTAGATAGACCACAAAGAGCACTAACCATCAAAAAATGAAAAATTTGACTTTACAACATTGAAAAAAAAACAGCTCTTTCAAAGATACCATTAAGAAAATGAAATGAAAACCACTACTGGTAAAATAATGCTCACTATATAGATATATATGTCTTTTAAGAAATATGTAATAATTATTTCAATATAATAACAATAACATAAGCCTATTTTTTTAATCAGTAGATTAATAAAACATTATGAGAAATGTTGAGGACAAAAGAAATGGGTAGTGGTATTTTTAATAGTCTAATATTAAGTATTTTTTAAAATTGGGTGGTTACCAAGAAATACTTAGGAACAATAACACACAAAGTATTTACTGAGTAAAGAACCAGGTTTGGCTTCATGTATTTTGATTTTAAGAACTGGACATAAAGCAAAGGAATGGAAAGGCAATATGTTAGGATAGGATAGAGGGAGGAAAAGAGTTGAATTTTGAAAATATTAGATTTTAGGTACCTAACCCAATGTTTAACAGCTTTGTCCAATAGGCTGACAAGCTGGAGATTACTTGAAGGAGGTTTTGAGAAAGTGGAGATAAAGCTTGAGAGGATGGTGTCATGAAGTCAGAGAAAGAAGAAGTGATATTTTGAGTAGCAATATAATGTCAAAAATATTAAATAAAAATGGAGGAATGACCACCATTATTTGGCAACTACGCTCTGGTTATTTTAGTGGAAAGAATTTCCATGGATGGAGGGAGGCAGAAATAAAATCGTAATACATTGTGTGAATAAGATATGAAGAGATGAAAACAAGAATTGTGAATGGACTATTCCCTTATAAGTGAATGAATAAATGGGACTTTTTTAGTAAGAGCTTATGGAAAAGATGTTACAAGCAAAGGCATGAGTAAACTCAGAGCTACAGCTGTTACTGGAGATGGGGCCTTGGTCTCGTTCGGAGATCAAGAATTCGAGAACAGACGCAAAATGTGGTTAAGAATTAAGAGTTTATTTGGAGAATAAAAGTTCAGAGAAAGACAAGAGGGCATGCCTGAGAGATGGGGCAGAGCGGACCCAGGGGGAGTGGTGCAGAGAAAACTAAAGGGAGCGTTTTTTATGTAACAGGAAATGAATATTCACTAAGTGGAGTTAGATTTCAAAGGAAACAGATGGACTTTTTTCAGAGTTTGGGTTTGCTCCAACCTCATGTCAGAAGGAGGGATTTTTTACTGTCTTTGGAGGTGTGAATTTTTAATGTGCTAATACAGAGAGGCACGATTTTTACTATGTTAATAAGTGTATGATGTATTTTGGGGTGAAGTTACAGTCAACTTCTCCCTCATGTTGGAACCAGCAGGTTTTGGCCACTCTGTTATCTGTATTATCACCCACTCGTCCCTTTAAAACAGCTTACATGGAACATGCAGAACATAAGCAAGCATCTAGCTGAACATAAACGCTTACAGAAGTCCCCTTCCCCTCCCTGCTCACGTCTGGCTATCTACCTACTGTAACACAAGGAATGCTGGGATGGGGGACAGGGTTGTACCAAGAGGAAAGAGCTGATTATATTTTTATTTAAATGAACCTAAATCTGAAGATGCTTTTAGGAGATTTATCTAAAGGTATACATTAACAATAAAAGTGTATGGAAACAAATATTCAAAGTCCACCAGGAATTTCCAGGCTTCAGACCCTCATTTCCTTGATTTCCAGTAAACTATGGATGAAAAGGAGAACTGATCTAAGAGCTTTAAAGAGATGACTAGGGATTTATTTTTAAAACTCTTGAGTATTAAATTTAAATAACTTGTTCAGGTGTTGCTGCCTCCTGGGAATTTTCATGATAACTATCCTTCTTTGTAATTTAATCACATAAATAATTATTTGAGAAGGAAATACTTTATTTTTAATCAGAAACAGCATTCACAGCTTCACAGGCTATAAATCCCATTGACATTTAATTTAATAAATGGATTTAGTTAGAAATGGAGTAGTATATGTTTCTAGTAATAAGAGTTTACTCTCTTATTTTATAGGTGTTGTAAGGAAAAAATACTGAAATGTCCTAAATTAAGTGACATAAGGGCCCAAGGAGGAGAGAAAGAGTCAATGGAAGGTTATCAGTCAGTAGCCATGGGCCACAGCTAACCAGCAACTCCACGTTCCTGAATGAAGTCTATTCAACAATCACCTAGAATATTCCCAGAACCATCGCATCCCCCTTGCACATGACTAGTGTCTGACCAGCATATACAGCCAATCCACAAGCCTTCTCTATGAACTAACCACCCATCCTCAGATTTTCTTTTTGCGCTAACCCACCTCTCATCTGTAGCCAATGTACATTTAGAGAACTTTCTTTCCTTGAGTCCCTTTATAAATGTACCATTTCTTGAGTCTGACAGACAAGTTGTTTCTGTTAACTGGCCTTGCTGCTGGTGGAACAGAAACTTCTTGACCCAGGACTCAGTTGTTTATCTGGCTAACATCTGTGAAGACTCAGTAAACCCTTTTACTTCAGTGATCACTCAGTCTTTAGTTTCTGATTTGTCAGTGATGTGAAAAATTTTAAATATATACTAGTTTAGCTTTGAACTTCGTGGAAATATCCCTGTATCTTTATGCTCTGTGCACAGGGAAATAATGACCTTAATCACATTTTATTTAAAAACTTTATCTGTTGTGATTAGAGAACTAAGAAGGAAAGAACCCCCCAAAATACAGTAAAAAACATGCAGCAATTTCAGAGATTTGAAAATGACCTCTAATCTACTTCTTGATTTTATGTATAATGAACCTAAGGACAAAAAATGTGCAATAAACTGTGAAAGTCCCTATAGCCAGTTATGAAGTTTCTTCACAACTGGCTGAACATTTTTGAAAATACAGATCTTCAAAATTTTGTTCTACTTTCTTTTCAAACATTAGATAATACTAATAATCTATGTTTAATTCTAGATATTACTAAGGACAAAATTACAATTACAATCCCTCTGTATTCAGTAAATAGCATGGACTCTCTGTACCTCACCATATTTAGGTGAGAGTGCTAGAAGCCAGAATAGTGGAAGGATAAATTAACACAACAGTGTACTTCTCTGTGAATCACCTGAAGAGAAGAAAACACACACACACACACACACACACACACACACACACACATATTTGAAATCATTCAGCTAATTCCTCAGCTTTACTATGAAGTAGAAATATGCCATTGACAATATTCTTAAAGGTTTGCCTAGGGCAAATCACAAGTATTACCATTAATGTACCAATTGTGACTAATTTCCTACATTCATTGTGCTTCACCTTATTCTTCTAAATCAGTCATGGTAATTCTTTTTTTTAAACTGGGATTATCTCATGAATGAAAATGTATACTCCAGATCAAAGTGAAAAAAAAATTAAAAAGGAAAGACTTGACATTTTTCTTTGAAGAGTAAACCACAGGAGGAGGCCCTCACTCTCATGTATAATTTCTCTTTGCCGTCATTTTACAGCCATGAGGTAAACCAGCTTCATTATCTAGTAAATGCATTTATGGTAGAGAAAAGAAGTAGATAGTGCCTGGTTACTTGATGACACTGCTGAGCAAACAAATCACCGGGTCCTGAAACCTGCCCTGCCCTGAAAGTCAAACTGATGAGCTAATAGGTTTCTTAATGCATAGACTAGTTTGATTTAGGTTCAGTTACCAAAGGCAAAAACATTAAGTGATTTGATTCCCTTCTCTGTTAACATTTTTACCCTAGTGAATTGCAGTTTCAAAAGATATATCCAAGAAGACATAATGGGGATTGGAAAAGGAGTGGACTTCATAGAATGACAAATAAAATATCTAAGTCTGTTGTGAGGTGTGGGGTGAGCAGTTGTTGGAGGAAAAGGATAGAGTGGGAAGAAAGATATGATCAAACAACAAATCCAAATATATCTATTCTAACAGGGGGTACTGATTGGATTGAGATGAACTTCCCCGCCCATTTCTAGCACTCATTGGTGATGACATTTCTGGAAGTCTGGGAAGGCTGGCAGCACATGTAAAATAGATTTTTAGATCAGTCAAGGTCCTAGCATGAGAGGGATGGCATACTCAGAGGCTAAAATAATCTAATTAAGGGACTATTTATAGAAGAGAGGACAGCATTAATGGAACCCACAAGAGATGGTGTTGCTCCTAAGACAAGTAAACAAGGGAAAATGTTACTTTCTCTAGACCTGATGGGCAAGGGAATGGAAGGCTGATATTTGAGTTTAATAGAAGCTGAGCAGATTAAGAGGGCTTTCAAACAAGAGCTATATGCATAGCCACTACCAGAACTGTAGCAAGGGAGGGAAAGAGGGAGTAAATAATGCCCAGAACCTCTCTCTCATGATCTCTGTCAGTGCCACTCCTAGACCAAGATCACTCAAAGCCCAAAATCTCTGTAGGAAGACAGTGCTTAAGGTTCAGCTCACCAGGACACCATGCAGTGAACAGATCTAGTGAGGTGAGGATAGGGCAGAGACTCACCAACATGTCACCTTTAAACTTAGGGTGAAGTATGCCACTTTGACTTGCTCTCTGTTAGGGAAGTTTCTGCTGCCTACAGAGTCAAGCTGTATTGAAAATTCTGGCTAACTCACAGAATTGCTTAAATATAAATGGTACAAGTTATGTGGTGTGATTTTAAAGGCATCACGAAACTGTATCTACACAGCCAACATCATACTTAACAGCAAGAAGCTGAAAGCTTTTCCTCTGAGATCAGGAACAAGACAGGGATGCCCACTCTCCCCACTGTTATTCAACATAGTACTGGAGGTCCTAGCCACGGCAATCAGACCAAACAAAGAAATACAAGACATCCGGATTGGTAAGGAAGAAGTCAAACTGTCCCTGTTTGCAGATGACATGATATTGTACATAAAAAAACCCTAAGGAATCCACTCCAAAAGTACTAGAACTAATATCTGAATTCAGTAAAGTTGCAGGACACAAAATGAATACATAGAAATCTGTTGCTTTCCTATACACTAATGATGAGCTAACAGAAAGAGAAATCAGGAAAACAATTCCATTCACAATCACATTAAAAAGAATAAAATATCTAGGAATAAACCTAACCAAGGAAGTGAAAGACCTATACCCCGAACTACAAGACACTCCTAAGAGAAATTAAAGAGGATACTAACAAATAGAAATTCATTCCATGCTCTTGGCTAGGAAGAATTAATATTGCCAAAATGGCCATCCTGCCTAGAGCAATCTACAGATTCAATGCAATCCCTATCAAAATACTGACAGCATTCTTCAACCAACTGGAACAAATAGTTCAAAAATTCATATGGAACCACAGAAGACCCCAAATAGCCAAAGCAATCCTGAGAAGGAAGAATAAAGCACGGGGGGATTTGCTTCCCAACTTCAAGCTCTACTACAAAGCCACAGTAATCAAGACAATTTGGTACTGGCACAAGAAAAGACCCATGGACCAGTGGAACAGAATAGAAAGTCCAGATATTAACCCAAACATATGCAGTCAACTAATATATGATAAAGGAGCCATGCATATACAATGGGGAAATGACAGCCTCTGCAATAGCTGGTGTTGGCAAAACTGGATAGCTACATGTAAGAGAATGAAACTGGATCATTTTCTAAACCCATACACAAAAGTAAATTCAAAATGGATCAAAGACCTGAATGTAAGTCATGAAACCATAAAACTCTTAGAATAAAACATAGACAAAAATCTCTTGAATATAAACATGAGCAACTTCTTCATGAACGTATCTCCCTGGGCAAGGGAAACAAAAGCAAAAATGAACACGTGGGGTTATATCAAGCTGAAAAGCTTCTGTACAGTGAAGGACACAGTCAATAGAACAAAAAGACATCCTACAGTATGGGAGAATATATTCATAAATGACATATCAAATAAAGGGTTCACGTCCAAAATACATAAAGAGCTAACACACCTCAACAAACAAAAAGCAAATAATCCAATTAGAAAATGGGCACAGGATCTGAACAGACACTTCTCCAAAGAAGAAATTCAGATGGCCAACAGGCACATTGAAAAGATGCTCCACATCACTAATCATCAGGAAAATGCAAAATAATAGCACAGTGAGATATCACCTCACACCAGTAAGTATTGCCACCATCCAAAAGACAAACGACAACAAATGTTGACGAGGTTGTGGAGAAAGGGGAACCCTCCTACACTGCTGATGGGAATGTAAATTAGTTCAGCCATTGTGGAAAGCAGTATGGAGGTTCCTCAAAAAACTCAAAATCGAAATACCATTTGACTCAGGAATTCCACTCCTAGGAATTTACCCTAAGAATGCAGCAGCCCAGTTTGAAAAAGACATATGCACCCCTATGTTATTGCAGCACTATTTACAATAGCCAAGAAATGGAAGCAACCTAAGTGTCCATCAGTAGATGAATGGAGAAAGATGTGTTACATATACACAATAGAATATTATTCAGCCATAAGAAGAAAACAAATCCTATCATTTGCAACAACATGGATAGAGCTAGAGGGCATTATGCTCAGTGAAATTAGCCAGGTGGAAAAGACAAGTATCAAATGATTTCACTCATCTGTGGAGTATAAGAACAAAGCAAAAACTGAAGGAACAAAACAGCAGCAGACTCACCGAACCCAAGAATAGACTAACAGTTACCAAAGGGAAAGGGACTGGGGAGGATGGGTGGAAAGGGAGGGATAAGGGGGATTAAGGGGCATTACAATTAGCAGACATAATGTGGAGGTGGGGGCATGGAGAGGGCTGTACAACACAGAGAAGACAAGTTGTGATTCTATGGCATCTTACTACACTGATGGACAGTGACGGTAATAGGGTATGCGTTGGGGACTTGATGATGGGGAGAGTGTAGTAACCATAATGTTGCTCATGTAATTGTAGATTAATGATACCAAAATAAAAAATAAAAAAATAAAACAAAATAAAAAAGAAACTATATCTAGTTTTCTGTCTTTCTGTGCAACTTGGTGCTATTCTGCAGAATCACACAATTCTCTAAATATGAAATTCTTCTTTAGAAGTGCCATTAGTAAAATAATGACTAAACCTTCAAAAGTAAGGAGTTAATTAGTTCAGTTGTGAATGTGTCCATAGAGAAGAGGCCCTGGTACATTATGGAATAATGAACTCCTGGAAACATGAATAAAATTTCCATTTTACAATATAGTTTTTAAAAGTGTCAGTATGTTAACTATCTGTGAAGCTATTATATCTTCTTAATATTAAAGTTGAAAGGATAGAGATTTATAAAATTACTCCTTTTTATTAATGTATTAATAACTTCTTAAACACTGAAGCAAAAATCCACAGTTTATTTACTTAGGGAGGGGTACTTAAGAAGGAACTCACCACAGTTTGCAAAATCCTGTTAGTGGATTCAAAAACAAACATACTTTAGTCATGAATAAAATTTTAGTCTGCTCATTTAGATGTGAAAGAAATGTAGTTTTTTTTGTTTTTCAATTACTCAAGTAAATATCCTGAAATGCACATTTAGCCTTATTGTGAAACTACATACCATTCAATTCTCTGAGATGTCAGCAACTTGATTCCTTCCAGTTCAGTCTCACTCCCTATTAATTCTAGGACACTTTTGGTGAGACTCTCACCAGGTCCGCAGGAAAGAACCTGATCCACCCTTGTCTTCTGTGCTGGTTGAAGGTCCTATTTCACTCAGTTCGCTGCTGCATCCTCCTCACATGGCCACATGATCTCTCTTCAGGTCCTCAGGATCTCAGAGCCACAGCTATACTGTTACAGTAGGTAGATAGCCAGACATGAGCAGGGAAGTGGGAGGGGGACTTTGACCCATGTTTACATTCAGCTGGATGTCTGCCTATATTCTAGAAATTATGTATAAGCTGTTCTCTTGGGATGTCAAGTGAGAAGATAGATAACAGTCTGTCTAAAACTGACTAGTTCCAACATGGAGGAGAAATTGACCCAAACTTCACCCCAAAACCTATTACCATAGTAAGAATCACACCCCTCCATCATTACATAGTTAGAATCACACCTCCCCATGCCATGACAGTTCTGATGGGAACCAAATGTAGTCAAAAATCCCTCCTTGGAATGTGAAGGTGGAGCAAACCTGAACTCCAGGAAGACTCCATCTGTTCCCTTTGAAACCTAATCTCTCTTGGTGAATATTCATCTCCCTTTGTATGAAAAAGGCTCCCTATTTTTCCCTCAGAGGGACTCCCTTTTTGTCTGCCTCTACCCTAACGCCTCCCTCCACCTTTCAGTATGTACTTTTGTCTTTTTCTGAGCTTTATTTTCAAATAAACTCTTATGGTCAATGGATTTTCTGTACCTGTTCTTGAAGTCTTTCAACGAGACCAAGGACCCCATGTCTGGTAACAGTACTACTTTCAAACATGTGGGAAAATATTTTCATACTATCTGAAGAAAAAGGATCACCTTTGACAGACCCTATACAGCCACTGTCCCTTGTACCCTTATTACAGAACAAGGTTAGGAGAATTGCAACCATCTTAATTTATAGGACCACAGTGGTTACCTGTCCTTGGAAACATAAATCAATCTGGAAGTTCCACCTAACCCACTCCTAAAATTCAGCCTTACTTATCATCTAATTTAGATTATGTTTGAGCATAAAAAAGAAGCACTGCTTATAAAAGCACCAGCACAATTATAAATCAGGGTTGCAAGTGGCAAATGAGTCCCTAAACATGTATTTACAAATAAATATATAAAATATAATTATTTTCCATTTTATTTGTTCGACTAAAGCAGATCAAATTTATAGGCTTAATTTAGGTCAACGAGTAAGAGCCATTCTTCACTGAGCATCAGCAAATTAGCATAAATTTTGCAAGTTTTGTTTTTCTTGAAATTTCAATCTAAGATTCTTCTTGCTACTTCTTGATTGTTTCTAAGCTGTGGAATTCATATTGAATATGATGGGGTTCAGAGCAGGCCACGCCAAAATATGCAGCTTTGGCATATAGATAATTTTGAATTAAAGTTGCTTCAGAAACACTCAATGTTCAAATGGCACTCAGACCTTTCTTTATCCCCCTGAAAACAGAAAATAAATCTCCCATGTGAAAGATAACCTCCCTGTACAGGAGGTAAAGAAACATCTTCATCCCCAGAGAGAGGGAATTCAGGGCTGAGACACTATGTAAAGAAATACTTTACTAATTGAATACCCCAAACCCTAATTTTTTTGTCTTGTGAATTCCTCATAAATGTATTGTTTCTTTGTCTAAGAGCTATAAAAAGCTGCCTGCTTTGGTCACTTCTTTAAGTCTTAAATTTTTATATGCTCCCATATATACAAAATTAAATTTGCTTTTTTTCCCTGTTAATCTGTCTTATATCTATTTATTTATTAGGCCAGCCAAAGAACTTAGAAGGAGAGAAATGTTTTCCTCTCCTATAAAATCAACATGTGGTTTTGATTGGATTTTCTCCAATATGGCAGCAAAGAAGAATAGTTTTAATTCCAATAGGAGAAGAGATTCTGCATACAATCCAAGGGGGGAAAATATCCAGATTTCAGAACAGTGATTTGAGTTTACATTCCAAATACATTGTACTGAAGCAAATGTGTTTAGGCTTTGGTATGAAGAATTAAGTTTGCTCTGTCCCTATCCATCCAAAGGTAAAGAAAAATATTGGGTTTTAGTTATAAAAGTAAAATGATTTCTTAGAAAAAATGAACAAAGCAACCAAGAAAACTCTATTAAGGTCCATGGAGCAGAATCCCATATTCTAGAAAAAAGGTAGCCTCAAGTGTAAACCAGGGCTAGCTCACACATCTCATTCACATATTTCACACATAAACTCTATCAGCAGCTCAGAAGGCTGACACAGCAAGGCCTAGGAGAGTGGTCCCAGCCCTTCTCTTCTTTCAGTTTCTGAAACGTCTGACACACTGTAGCATTCTTAGTGATGCCTTAATATATAGTTATCATTTACTGAAAATTATTGGAAAAAATTGCCTTTTATTTATTCATTGTTTTGGTATCATTAATATACAATTACATGAGCAACATTATGTTTACTAGACTACCCCTATCATCAAGTTCCCCCGACATACCCCATTATAGTCACTGTCCTTCAGCATAGTAAGATGCTATAGAATCACTAATTTTCTTCTCTGTGTTGTACAACCTACCCCGTGCCCCCCCCCACATTATGTCTGCTAATCATAATACCCCTTTATCTCCCTTATCCCTACCTTCCCACCCATCACCCCAGGTCCCTTTCCCTTTGGTAACTGTTAGTCCATTCTTGGGTTCTGTGAGTCGGCTGCTGTTTTGTCCTTCAGTTTTTTCTTTGTTCTTATATCCACAGATGAGTGAAATCATATTTGTTTTCTTCTTATGGCTGAATAATATTCCATTGTGTATATGTACCACATCTTCTTTCTCCATTGATCTACTGATGGACACTTAGGTTGCTTCCATTTCGTGGCTATTGTAAATAGTGCTGTGATAAACATAGGGGTGCATATGTCTTTTTCAAACTGGGCTGCTGCATTCTTAGGGTAAATTCCTAGGAGTGAAATTCCTGGGTCAAATGGTATTTCTATTTTGAGTTTTTTGAGGAAACTCTATACTACTTTCCACAATGGCTGAACTAATTTACATTCCCATCAGCAGTGTAGGAGGGTTCCCCTTTCTCCACATCCTTGCCAACAATTGTTGTTTGTCTTTTGGATGGTGGCCATTCTAACAGCTGTGAGGTAATATCTCATTGTGGTTTTAATTTGCATTTCCCTGATAATTAGTGATGTGCATGTGTCTGTTGGCCATCTGAATTTCTTCTTTGAAGAAGTGTCTATTCAGATCCCCTGCCTATTTTTTAATTGGATTATTTGCTTTTGGTTTGTTGAGGTGTGTGGGCTCTTTATATATTTTGGATGCCAATCCCTTATCAGATATGTCATTTATAAATATTTTCTCCCTTACTGTAGGGTGCCTTTTCGTTCTACTGATGGTATCCTTTTCTGTACAGAAGCTTTTTAGTTTGACATAGTCCCACTTGTTCATTTTTGCTTTTGTTTCCCTTGTCTGAGAAGTTATGTTCATGAAGAAGTTGCTCATATTTATGTCCAAAAGAGTTTTGCCTATGTTTTCTTCTAAGAGTTTTATGGTTTCATGACTTACATTCAGATCTTTGATCTATTTTGAGTTTACTTTTGTTTTAGACAGTAATCTGGTTTCATTTTCTTACATGTTGCTGTCCATTTTTGCCAACATCAGCTGTTGAAGAGGCTGTCATTTCCCCATTGTATGTCCATGGCTCCTTTATCATATATTAATTGATCATATATGCTTGGGTTAATATCTGGACTCTCTATTCTCTTCCACTGGTCTGTGGGTCTGTTCTTGTGCCAGTACCAAATTGTCTTGATTACTATGGCTTTGTAGTAGAGCTTGAAGTTGGGAAGCGAGACCCCCTCTGCTTTATTCTTCCTTTTCAGGATTGATTTGGCCATTTGGGGTCTTTTTTTGTTCCATATGAATTTTAGACCTGTTTGTTCTAGTTTGCTGAAGAATGCTGTTGGTATTTTGATAGGGATTACATTGAATCTGTAGATTGCTTTAGTCAGGATGGCCATTTTGACAATATTAATTCTTCCTAGCCAAGAGCATGGGATGAATTTCCATTTATTAGTGTTCTGATAATTCTCTTCATAGTGTCTTATAGTTTTCAGGGTATAGGTCTTTCACTTCCTTAATTAGGTTTATTCCTAGGTATTTTATTATTTTTGATGCCATTGTGAGTGGAATTGTTTTCCTGATTTCTCTTTCTGCTAGTTCATCATTATTGTATAGGAATGCAACAGATTTCTGTGTATTAGTTTTGTATCCTGCAACTTTGCTGAATTCAGATAGTAGACCTAGTAGTTTTAGAGTGGAATCTTTAGAAAATTTTCTTTTGATTAAGAGTGTACAGATAAGGAAATAAAACATCATAAGATAAAATACTTCCATTACGTAGGGGTCACCAGTCTGGTCCCATTCTTAAATATTTTCTTCTTTTTTCTCTAATTCACTTATTACTTAAAGTTTGTCTTTCTACTTAATACCTCCCTTATCACTTTAAAATTCATGCTCATAAAAATTCTGACAGCTAGGAATGGAAATTAAAAGGTATGGAATATATAAATTCAAAAGTTAATTGCTAATAATGGACCTATTTGACCTATAAATTTCATTTAGTACATCATTTGTCTATCTCATTTTACTGTAAATAATAATTAAAATAGAAAGATGTAACCAAAATAAAAATTACTCTAGAGAACTTTATAATGTAAATATGCAGGTTTTATTAATGATATTAAACAATAAATATTTTCTTGTATACTATGTACTAGGCACCATGCTCAGCATATTGTGTAACTAATTCAGCTGACAAAATAGTAGAGAAATAGAAAAAAAATTCCAAAAAATTACAGTCTGATTTGGTTCATTTTAAATATTAATGATGAGATATTTGGATATTTGTATAAATTAAATATCAAATAAAGTTAAAATATTATATAATATTTATATCAAATAAAAATATACAAATGTTATTTAATAAAATTATATTTAATATTTATAATTTAATTCATTTAATAAAGTATTTAAAGGAATTTATATATTAAGGTGCCTTTTCTCAACCATACAATTATATTCTGTCTGTGGTTTTACTTCTACATCATTGTTCTAAGGCATTTTCAAACTGTTTATCACATTTTTAGTTAAAAATATAACCTGACTTGTTAAACAACAACAAAAAAAGACAAAAAAAGTATCTTTTTTTATTAAAGTTTATTAAAATTTTTTTATTAAAAAAAGAAGTTCCCTAAAATCCTGTTCATCTATTCCAGCTCTGCAAGAATTCAAAATAAAGTTCGTGAGTTTCCTTAGGTCTGCAAGTTGACTTTCTTTTTCCTTAGGCAATTGCCTTAAAATTCATTCTATATTGATGGTTAAATTGCTGATCCTTTCTTTTTTATTTATTTTTCATATATCTTTGTGCTATTTGGTACACAGTTACCATTGCCTGGGGGACCTTGACAGAACTGCCCCTGTACAATCGTGCTCTTTAGTAGCCTGCTGGAAAATCTCCTGTCCTCTCCTTTGAGTTCTCAGAACATAATCTCACTCCGTCCAGTGCTCTGTGGCTCCCCCAAATCCTGGGGTGGTAGGAATTTAGTTCCTATGCCATGCAGATTCAAACAGACAAGGCAGTGGACCCCAGGTGACCCTGGCATTAGGAGTTGGCAAGGGATCTGCCCAATGCCGGCCAGGAGTTCAATAAGTTTCCCTTTCCTCCCTCCATTTTTCCTTCTTCTCTGCTTTATTCAAGTAAACGTGCTTTTGTCTACCTTGACTCTGGCCAGCTCCTTCCTTGAACTGTATTCAAATTAAACTTTCATTCTGCTTCACTACTGTGTCTCTGTTCCTACCTTGTCAGCAGGGACAAGAAGTGAGGGACAAGAATACACCTCCAACAGGTGTATTACAGTAGAATCAGGTGTTGGTTATATGTCATCGTTGGATTACCAAAAACAAATAAAGCTTTTTGTAACACTTTATTCTAAGCATCATGCAACAGAACGAATGAGGCAAATACTGCTTACTTGGCTCTACATGCCTATACTGTGTGGAGCAACAGCACGTGTTTTTATTTTCAAGGGAAGGGGAGATAAAAGCAGACACAGAAAATGTTCTCATCCTTCATAGGTCCCCAGAGGGAAACAGAAACTCCCTTCATCCCTAGCCTAGGTATAAAATCACCTTCTTTCAGCCAAGGGTAAAGTAAGTTATAGGAGTTGCTTGGCTAGGCCAGGTTCAAATACCAGCATTTAGGAGAAGCTGCCTGCC
Organism: Manis javanica; assembly: GCF_040802235.1. Taxonomy (NCBI): domain Eukaryota; kingdom Metazoa; phylum Chordata; class Mammalia; order Pholidota; family Manidae; genus Manis; species Manis javanica. Next base: position 68,397,219 of record NC_133160.1, read on the forward strand.
AATCTGTTCACCTTCAACAGGTCTATTCAAGGAAGATGTAAATGTAACTTCGTAACTTCCTGAAGCCTCAGGGAAGAAATAGAAAATGCATTTCTCAGCAGTTTTATAGATATCAGTTTGATAATCAACACTTTATATTTATATGCAACACCATTTCTCTATGGAGAACATGCTAATTCACCTAGAGTATTTGGTAGTTCATGAGGCCTTATAAGCTGGATAACATGGAATTTATCGACAACCATTTGCCACTGTCATTGATGTATTATGATATTTCATATAGTCAGAAAAATCTTGATTTTAATGAGGCATTCATTGACCAATTAATTGTGCTACACGTTAGAACTTGGGAATTTCTTCAAAATGTCCATATAGAGCAGCATCCTCAAAGTTTAATTTATTTGCTCTGGGATAGAATCCTGACATCAGTATTTTTAAAAGCTTCCATGTAATTCTAATTCACACCCAATGTTGAGAATTACTGAATTAAACAACTTTTATGATTCTCTACTATATACCAACTTTTTTGCAAGGCTCTAGAAGTGAAATGAAAAGAAAAAAGAAAATAATATTACCTTATGAGAGTTAAGAGCTTAAAGAAGGTAGGAAGACTGAAGAAAACAGTAAATATGTAGAATGGCCCTTGAAAGGACTAACCGGACAAGATCGGGTTAGCTATTGGATGATTTAGCTCAAGTTTTAAACCAAGAAATTTTAGTGTTAATTATCTCCCAGTTGCAATAACCAGTCCAAGCAGAGAATAGAAGTTAGACTTCTATTATTGGAATAAGCAAGTATGAAGTAACTTGCCAAAGTCATAAGCTTATGAGAGAAGAAATATGTGTCTACATTTTTGTTTTTCCACCAGAATATTGAGGATCTTTGTGGAAGTTTTCTAAGCTTTGTAAATGAGATTCAGTATTGGTGGGCAAGGAGGGTTATAAAACAGACTGAAAATAGAAGAAATCAGACATATAAAACTAAATGAGATACATAAAACAGGAATAAAAAGAGGGATGGCATGGATTATCAGGAAGGAATATGGGGATATTTAAATTATACCAAGTAGCTATGGATACAAGTTAGTAAATTAGAAGATGCATAATACTTATTAGAGCTCCTTAAGTCAAGAAGTATGAAAATAAAACAGTGAATGGAAAATCCACGAGTCTTTCCACGCATGCCAAAATTCTCAGTTAATATGGCAAAGTGAACTGGGAGTCTATGAATGTCCATGCTGGGGAGGTGATAAGGATATGAAGGATTAGTGTGAGTCTCAAAAGAGTTCCATTTGTAAACAGTTTGTTCAAGAAATGTTTTTAAGTTCCCATCACTCTCCTCTACCCCTAAGTTCTCCCTAGAGTAGAAGGGGACAGTGTAATAAGACTAGTCTAAAGAAGCAAGTAAAATAGAACACACAGGACAAATAATTTTCTCTACTATCCTGTGTAATAGATAACAATCAAATACTTTGAATAAGAAATAAAATATCTTAACATACTCTAACAACTGTGTATTGATCACATGGAGATTGGCAAGAATGGAAGTGGAAAGAATTAAGAAGTTATTTCAGTCATCCAGCAAAGAGGTAAAGTTTAAAATAAAATGGTGGCAATGAGAAAGGAAAAATGTACAGAGAGGTCAAAAATGCTCTGTAGACAGAATAGGAACACTTTGGAGATGGAATGGATGTGCATATAACAGAGAGGCCAGTGCCTAGGATTATTTGCAGGCTTTTGGCCCATGCAGCTAGGTACATGGGGAACCATTTACTGAAATGAGAAAAACATTGTATCAGTTGTGGGTAAGATCAAAAGTGCAGTTTTGAACATGTTAAATGAGAGACAAGTAGAGAAATCAAGAAGTAGGTGATTGCAAATAATGGCATGAAGCTCAGAAGAAAGGTCTTTCAGTTATCTTTCCAGTTTAAGAACAAATATCTGAAAGTAAACTTTGAAGAAGTTGAAACATGTTTACTTCAGTAGTTATCAGAAACTGAGATTTAATTATCATGTGTATGTTCCAAGTTACATCTTTGAAGACAATCAAACTGAACAAAACTGTAGTTAATACAGTACACTAAACAGCCATGATCTTCTGGCTAACAATAAGCCAATAACCAGTTTGGCATCTCTTCCAGTCTTTCAGTCTGCCAGATGGGAAGGTATATATTTACTTTGTGTACTTTCTTTTGAAATTTATCCCAGGATCTGGCCACCTGGTCTATCATATTGGATATTAGTTGACTACAGCCTGCCAATTAATGATGAGATTTTTCTGTTTGAAGCAGAAGTCTGACTTCCAAAACAAATCTCTCTTCTCAATTAAGGAAAGTAAAACCACTGATATGATAAAACAGATTTTGTTAATGCATACATTATTTGCTACATAGTTCTGCAATTACTAACAGGCTCAAAGATCTAAAATAAACTCAGGAGTTTTTTAGGGAAAAACAAAGGCGCTTCTTTCTTTCTTCCTGCATAATACACCACCTATCATAAAATAAAACAAAACAAGGAGTAGGGACCTGCAGAACCTTACATACATCAGGCAAGCCTTTCCTTCATTATTCTGCCAGCACTGGACTGTGTATTACTGAAGACATTTCAAATACTTCCAATAACCAAACATCTCAGGAAAGAAATCTTAAACCCATGATATGCCAAATTCTGGGCTTTAAAAAGAGAGACCTCTCAGTGTTTTCTGACATTTATGGAAAGAGATAAAACTCTGAATACTTTGAATTACTCTCCTCCATAAATATGCTCTCACCCAAAACTTCTGCCCTGTTCTGTTGTCCTGTTGGCTTTCCTGCTCCAAATAATAGAAGGTCACTCACGTTCAAGGCCAAGCTTACCTGATCTGAGAGAAATGTTTCCTTCTCTGCTGGCCTTGTGTTAAGTATCTGTACTTCAATATATTTTGTATATTTCTCTGAGTTAGACTGAGACATTTTGAGGTTGTGGTAATACCTCTTGAATCAGAGAATATTCACTGATAGGGAAAAAGTCAGATTGCTTCTGTATATCATGCAGAAAAAGATGTTTTCTGCATGATATACAAGAATATCATGGAAACAAGCCCCAGAATATAATCCAGACTCATGAAAATTGGAGACTAACCATCAGCCACTCTCTTCTTCACCCTCTCTCCATAGTATGCATTGTCTCTTGTCTTCGCCTTTATCATCAGTTCAGTTCTATCAGGAGACATGATCTCTCTGGACAATCATACTCTTGTATATTCTCTATTTTTTTATTAAGGGGGAGAAAATTTGCTTGGTTCACCTTATTAGGGTTTCAATTTTCATTCTTAAAAAAAAAGTAATCTTATTGGTCCATTTAGGTAGGCCTGACTCAATAAAGGTTTTTAGAGATCAGAGTCAGATGATATTTTTGGCTACCCACTCTAGGGGCTATGAAACAAATTTAACTCTTAGAAGAGGGACTTATTGGAAAGGAATCTTTGTAGTTTGCTTTTATCTAACTGAAATGTCTGACATCAACCTAGAGCTTCTTGGCACCAGGGTCTGTACTTTTTCCATATGCCATCATGCTTCCTTGTGCAATATTCTCAGTTAACCTTGAATATTTGTTTTCCCTCTTCTCCATGGTAATAGAGTTATAGCTCTGCACAAGGCCACACCACTAAAGAATAAAATCCTCAGTCTTCCTGTGGCTGGTTGTAGTAATGTACTAAATTCTGGCCAGTAGGATGTAGACAAAAGAGACATGTGTTACTTTTGAATCTTGCCCTTGAAACAATTGCACATGCCTTTTGTCATTCTTTTCCCTTTGCTACTGACTGGCAGTTGGTGAGAACCAAATAAGCTGTGTTAAACCCACCAATAGAAGCCCTTTATTGAAGAAGGCAGAGATGACTACCTAAACTGACTCAACTGCATGTGAGCACTATGTGAGAGGGGAATAAATGTCTGTCATTTTATTGTAAGTCATTGTGTGTGATGTCTAATTAAAGCAAAGATTTGTACAAGAAGGAGGATCCTGAAGTAATAATATGAAGCTAGATGTGGGTGATTCTCTTAGCAGGTAAGCAGCAGGTACAGAGAATATAGAAATATAAAGATAAAGTTATCCTTATATTATAGCCATTAACCAAATTTGCTAAAACTGTCACATCTAATAATTTGGAGAGAAATTCAAGTGTCAGTAAAGTCCATACTTTAGTGAACTCTTTAGAAATTTTCAGGATATTGGTGTGTGTAGGCTGGTGGTTTATACCTTTCAGACAAGTAACAGGAAATGGAGAAACTCTGATGAGGAGAGTTTAGCGGACACAGAAAGTATGTCTCTGTAAGGGAGACTGTCTTTGCCTGCAGCCGGCGGTCTCAGCAAACTGAGGAGAAGCAAGTAATTCTGATCCTTATTGTGCTGGAAAGAGAAGATTGTGGAATCCTAAAAATAAGATAAAAGATTGAAACTTGAGCCTTATTTGAGGGCTTTCTTTTTGACTCAAGTGATCTTGGCCAGGCAATGGAACCTAACCCAGATCAGAGACACTGCAAGTGTAGTTTTCCAATCCTTGTTGTTTCACACAGCCTCAAGGTAGTTGCTATTAGAGGGAAAGAGATGGGCTAGCTCCAAAGGCTAGTAACTAATAAGAATTTGGGCAAGTTTAAGATCTATGATTAGACAAGATCCTTGAGTATTGTTCATTCACATGAAACTGACTGCAAGCAAATAGACCAGCTTTGAGCTACTTGTATTGAGAAAGATATTATAAGCCTACATTACAAAAATTTATAGTTGCTTTATTCCTAAAGATATCCTTGAGCCTCAAAAAAAGAAAAAAAGACTCCAAGCAAGTATACTCACAAATATAAACTTTAGATAAGAGAAGAGACAAAATGGAAGCAAATGGGGGTGGCGGAGCCAGGATGGCTGCGTGAGTAGAGCAGTGGAAATCTCCTCCCAAAAACACATAGATCGATGAAAATATAACAAAGAAAACTCTTCCTAAAATAGAGACCAGAGGACACAGGACAACATCCAGACCACATCCACACCTGCAAGAACTCAGAGCCTTGCAAAGGGGGTAAGATACAAGCTCCGGCCCGGCTCCCCTCCCCCCGGCTCCCAGTGGGTGGAAAGAAACCGGAGTGGTTTTTTTTTTTGGCGAGTGCTTTTTGGAAGCCTTAAAGGGACAGGGACCCCGGTGATAGGGAGGCAGGGTGGCGGGACCAGTGAGCAGGTGCCTGGGACCGGCGCCTGAGGACAAAGAATATCGCACGTTTTTCCCTGCGGGACCAGTGGACGGGTGCCTGAGACCGGCGCCTGAGGACGGAGGAAATCGCATGTTTTTCCCCTTTTTCTTTCTCTTTTTGGCAAGTTCTTTTTGGAAGTCTTAAAGGGACAGGGACCCCAGTGCTAGGGAGGCAGAGCAGCAGGACCAGGGAGCTGGTGCCTGGGACCGGCACCTGAGGACAAAGAATATTGCGCATTTTTCCCTGTGGGACCAGTGGGCGGGTGCCTGAGACCCGCGCCTGAGGACAGAGGAAATCGCGTGTTTTTCCCCCTTTTTTTTTTTCTCTTTTTGGCGAGTGCTTTTTGGAAGCCTTAAAGGGACAGGGACCCCAATATCAGCGAAACAGGGAAACAAGACTGGTGAGCGGGTGCCTGAGACCGTCGCCTGGGGACAAAGAAAATCGCACGTTTTTCCTAATACTAGGGAGGCAGGGTGGCGGGACCGGTGGGTGGGGGCCTGGGGCCAGCGCCTGAGGACAAAGAAAATCGCGCGTTTTTCCCTTTTTTTTTTTTTTTTTTGGCGAGTGCTTTTTGGAAGCCTTGGAGGGATGGGGACCCCAATACCAGGGAGGCAGGGCAGCAAGACTGGTGGGCGGATGCCTGGGACCGGTGCCTGAGGACAAAGAAAATCACGCGTTTCTCCCATTTTTTTCTTTTTGGAAAGTGCTTTTTGGAGGCCTTAGGGGGACAGGGACCCCAGTGCCAGGGAGGCAGGGTGGCAGGGCTGGTGAACAGGTGCCTGGGACCAGGCCTGGGGACGGAGACGGTCGCGCATTTCTCCCTTTTTTTTTGGCGAGTGTTTTTTGGAGGCCTTGGAGGGACGGGGACCCCAGTGCTAGGGAGGAAGGGCGGTAGGACCGGTTGGGGGGGGCCTGGGACCGGCGCCTGAGGACAAACAATATGGCGTGTTTTTCCCTTTTTTTTTTTTTTGGCAGGTGCTTTTTGGAAGCCTTGAAGGGACAGGGACCCTGGTGCTAGGGAGGCAGGGCAGCAGGACCACTGAGCGGGTGCCTGTGACTGCTGGCACCTGAGGACAAAAAAAATCGCGTGTTTTTTCCTTTTTTTTTTTTTTTCCTCTCTCATTGTTGCTGTTGTTGTTTTGGTTTGGAGAGTGTTTTTTGGAAGTCTTAAAGGGGCAGGACAGGACACTTAGACCAGAGGCAGGGAATCTGGGGATCTCTGGGCACTCTAACCCACTGGGCAACAGGGAGCACAGAGGCCCCTTACGGAGATAAGTTGCCTCCCGGCTGCTCCCCCTCCAACGGGGCTCCACCATTTTTGAGGAGCAGCCCCAGCCAGGCCACACCCACAGCAAAAGTGGAGATAAACTCCATAGCAAAAGGGCAGGTAGCAGAAGCCCTGTCTTCGCACAGCTGACAAGCATAAGCCACTAGAGGTCGCTATTCTCCCAGGAGAGGAAGGCCACAAACCAACAAGAAGGGAAGCTCTTCCAGCGGTCACTTGTACCAGCTCTGCAAACTATCTCTATCACCATGAAAAGGCAAAACTACAGGCAGACAAAGATCACAGAGACAACACCTGAGAAGGAGACAGACCTAACCAGTCCTCCTGAAAAAAAATCATGAACATGCTGACAGAGATGCAGAGAAAAATGCAAGAGCAATGGGATGAGATGCAGAGAAAAATGCAAGAGCAATGGGATGAAGTCCAGAAGGAGATCACAGATGTCAGGAAGGAGATCACAGAAGAGAAACAATCCCTGGAAGGATTTATAAGCAGAATGGATAAGATGCAAGAGGCCATTGAAGGAATAGAAGCCAGAGAACAGGAACGTATAGAAGCTGACATAGAGAGAGATAAAAGGATCTCCAGGAATGAAACAACACTAAGAGAACTATGTGACCAATCCAAAAGGAATAATATTCGTATTATAGGGGTGGGTACCAGAAGAAGAAGAAAGAGGAAAAGGGATAGAAAGTCTCTTTGAAGAAATAATTGCTGAAAACTTCCCCAACTGGGGGAGGAAATGATCGAACAGACCATGGAATTACACAGGACCCCCAACAGAAAGGATCAAAGGAGGACAACACCAAGACACATAGTAATTAAAATGGCAAGGATCAAGGACAAGGAAAGAGTTTTAAATGCAGCTAGAGAGAAAAAGGTTACCTATAAAGGAAAACCCATCAGGCTAACATCAGACTTCTCAACAGAAACCCTACAGGCCTGAAGAGAATGGCATGATATATATAATGCAATGAAACAGAAGGGCCTTGAACCAAGGATACTGTATCCAGCATGACTATCATTTAAATATGATGGCGGGATTAAACAATTCCCAGACAAGCAAAAGCTGAGGGAATTTGCTTCCCACAAACCACCTCTACAGGGCATCCTACAGGGAGTGCTCTAGATGGGAGCACCCCTAAAAAGAGCACAGAACAAAACACACAACATATGAAGAATGGAGGAGGAGGAACAAGAAGGGAGAGAAGAAAAGAATCTCCAGACAGTGTATATAACAGCTCAATAAGCGAGCTAAGTTAGGCAGTAAGATACTAAAGAAGCTAACCTTGAACCTTTGGTAACCACGAATCTAAAGCCAGCAATGGCAATAAGTACATATCTCTCAATAGTCACCCTAAATGTAAATGGACTTAATGCACCAATCAAAAGACACGGAGTAATAGAATGGATAAAAAAGCAAGACCCATCTATATGCTGCTTACAAGAAACTCACCTTAAACCCAAAGACAAGCATAGACTAAAAGTCAAGGGATGGAAAAACATATTTCAGGCAAACAACAGTGAGAAGAAAGCAGGGGTTGCAGTACTAATATCAGACAAAATAGACTTCAAAACAAAGAAAGTAACAAGAGGTAAAGAAGGATACTACATAATGATAAAGGGCTCAGTCCAACAAGAGGATATAACCATTCTAAATATATATGCACCCAACACAGGAGCATCAGCATATGTGAAACAAATACTAACAGAACTAAAGAGGGAAATAGACTGCAATGCATTCATTTTAGGAGACTTCAACACACCACTCACCCCAAAGGATAGATCCACCGGGCAGAAAATAAGTAAGGACACACAGGCACTGAACAACACACTAGAACAGATGTACCTAATAGACATCTATAGAACTCTACATCCAAAAGCAACAGGATGCACATTCTTCTCAAGTACACATGGAACATTCTCCAGAATAGACCACATACTAGCTACAAAAAGAGCCTCAGTAAATTCCAAAATATTGAAATTCTACCAACCAATTTTTCAGACCACAAAGGTATAAAAGTAGAAATAAATTCTACAGAGAAAACAAAAAGGCTCACAAACACATGGAGGCTTAACAACATGCTACTAAATAATCAATGATCAATGAACAAATCAAAATAGAGATCACGGAATATATAGAAACAAATAACAACAACAACACAAAGCCCCAACTTCTGTGGGACACAGTGAAAGCAGTCTTAAGAGGAAAGTATATAGCAATCCAGGCACACTGGAAGAAGGAAGAACAATCCCAAATGAATAGTCTAACATCACAATTATCGAAACTGGAAAAAGAAGAACAATGAGGCCTAAAGTCAGCAGAAGGAGGGACATAATAAAGACCAGAGAAGAAATAAACAAAATTGAGAAGAAGAAAACAATAGCAAAAATCAACAAAACCAAAAGCTGGTTCTTTGAGAAAATAAACAAAATAGATAAGTCTCTAGCCAAACTTATTAAGAGAAAAAGAGAATCAACACAAATCAACATAATCAGAAATGAGAATGGACTCCACAGAAATACAAAGAAGTATTAAAGACTACTATGAAAACCTATATGCCAACAAGCTGGAAAACCTAGAAGAAATGGACAACTTCCTAGAAAAATACAACCTCCCAAGACTGACCAAGGAAGAAACACAAAAGTTAAACAAACCAATTACGAGCAAAGTAATTGAAACGGTAATCAAAAAACTACCCAAGAACAAAATCCTGGGGCCGGACGGATTTACCTCGAAATTTTATCAGACACACAGAGAAGACATAATACCCATTCTCCTTAAAGTGTTCAAAAAATAGAAGAGGAGGGAATACTCCCAAACTCATTCTATGAAGCCAACATCACATCACCCTAATACCAAAACCAGGCAAAGACTCCACCAAAAAAGAAAATTACAGACCAATATCCCTGAAGAATGTAGATGCAAAAATACTCAATAAAATATTAGCAAACAGAATTCAACAGTATATCAAAAGGATCATACACCATGACCAAGTGGGATTCATCCCAGGGATGCAAGGATTGTATAACATTCGAAAATCCATCAACATCATCCACCACATCAACAAAAAGAAAGACAAAAACCACATGATCATCTCCATAGATGCTGAAAAAGCATTTGACAAAATTCAACATCCATTCATGATCAAAACTCTCAGCAAAATGGGAATAGAGGGCAAGTACCACAACATAATAAAGGCCATATAAGATAAACCCACAGCCAGCATTATACTGAACAGTGAGAAGCTGAAAGCATTTCCTCTGAGATCGGGAACAAGACAGGGATGCCCACTCTCCCCACTGTTATTTAACATAGTACTGGAGGTCCTAGCCATGGCAATCAGACAAAACAAAGAAATACAAGGAATCCAGATTGGTAAAGAAGAAGTTAAACTGTCACTATTTGCAGATGATATGATACTGTACATAAAAAACCCTAAAGACTCCACTCCAAAACTACTAGAACTGATATCGGAATACAGCAAAGTTGCTGGATACAAAATTAACACACAGAAATCTGTAGCTTTCCTATATACTAACAATGAATCAATAGAAAGAGAAATCAGGAAAACAACTCCATTCACCATTGCATCAAAAAGAATAAAATACCTAGGAATAAACCTGACCAAAGAAGTGAAAGACTTATACTCTGAAAACTACAAGTCACTCTTAAGAGAAATTAAAGGGGACACTAATAAATGGAAACTCATCCCATGCTCATGGCTAGGAAGAATTAATGTCAAAATGGCCATCCTGCCCAAAGCAATATACAGATTTGATGCATTCCCTCTCAAATTACCAGCAACATTCTTCAATAAATTGGAACAAATAATTCAAAAATTCATATGGAAACACCAAAGACCCCGAATAGCCAAAGCAATCCTGAAAAAGAAGAATAAAGTAGGGGGGATCTCACTCCCCAACTTCAAGCTCTACTACAAAGCCATAGTAATCAAGACAATTTGGTACTGGCACAAGAACAGAGGCACAGACCAGTGGAACAGATTAGAGACTCCAGAAATTAACCCAAACATATATGGTCAATTCATATTTGATAAAGGTGCCATGGACATACAATGGCAAAATGACAGTCTCTTCAACAGATGGTGCTGGCAAAACTGGACAGCTACATGTAGGAGAATGAAACTGGACCATTGTCTCACCCCATATACAAAGGTAAACTCAAAATGGATCAAAGACCTGAATGTAAGTCATGAAACCATTAAACTCTTGGAAAAAACATAGGCAAAAACCTCTTAGACGTAAACAGGAGTGACCTCTTCTTGAACATATCTCCCTGGGCAAGGAAAACAACAGCAAAAATGAGCAAGTGGGACTACATTAAGCTGAAAAGCTTCTGTACAATGAAAGACACCATCAATAGAACAAAAAGGAACGCTACAGTATGGGAGAATATATTTGAAAATGACAGATCTGATAAAGGCTTGACGTACAGTATATATAAAGAGCTCACACGCCTCTACAAACAAAAACAAATAACCCAATTAAAAAATGGGCAGAGGAACTGAACAGACAGTTCTCCAAAAAAGAAATACAGATGGCCAAGAGACACATGAAAAGATGCTCCACATCGCTAATTATCAGAGAAATGCAAATTAAAACTACAATGTGATATCACCTCACACCAGTAAGGATAGCTGCCATCCAAAAGACAGCAACAACAAATGTTGGCGAGGCTGTGGAGAAAGGGGAACCCTCCAACACTGCTGGTGGGAATGTAAATTAGTTCAACCATTGTGGAAAGCAGTATGGAGGTTCATCAAAATGCTCAAAACAGACCTACCATTTGACCCAGGAATTCCACTCCTAGGAATTTACCCTAAGAACACAGCAATCACGTTTGAGAAAGACAGATGCACCCCTATGTTTATCGCAGCACTATTTACAATTGGAAGCAACCTAAATGTCCATCAGTAGATGAATGGATAAAGAAGATGTGGTACATATACACAATGGAATACTACTCAGCCATAAGAAGTGGAAAAATTTGCAGCAACATGGATGGAGCTGGAGAGTATTATGCTCAGTGAAATAAGCCAAGCAGAGAAAGAGAAATACCAAATGATTTCACTCATCGGAGGAGTATAAGAACAAAGGAAAAACTGAAGGAACAAAACAGCAGTGGAATTACAGAACCCAAAAATGGACTAACAGGTACCAAAGGGAAAGGAACTGGGGAGGATGGGTGGGCAGGGAGGGATAAGGGGGGGAAGAAAGATTAGCATGCATGGGGGCAGGGAGAAAGGGGAGGGTGGGCTGTACAACACAGAGAGGACAAGTAGTGATTCTACAACATTTTGCTAAGCTGATGGACAGTAACCGTAATGTGGTTGTTAGGGGGGACCTGATATAGCGGAGAGCATAGTAAACATAGTATTCTTCATGTAAGTGTAGATTAAAGATGAAAAAAAAAAGAAAGAAAGAAAGAAAGAAAAGGGGGATCACTCCTTGATAGGATAAAACTATTGGTAAATCAAAGATCAACGCATGCTTTAAATATCCTTAATGTTGATCACTTAAAGGGTGTCACATGATCAGCTATGGAGTTACTCTTTTCTGATAATATTCCTTTCTCTTAATAAAAAAAAAAAAAAAGCAGTTCCTATGTGCTGACCTCCAATGAGTTCTGCACAGTGGTATAGAGGGCATGTCAAAGTGTGGGCAAAGGGTCTGTTTGTTTCTATGCAGAGGAGCAAGGCCTAGCTTGGATACCCAGAAAATGAACTAAGATATGATTATGAGGAGGAGCTTCCGGCATCAGCACTCTCTGGAGGACTTGTGCCAGGGGGATGATCATCATAAAGCCTCCACAGGGATCTGGGCGATGCTGCAGTTGTGGCTGCATCCACCCCGCTGTTTCCTGGACTTGCCATTGGAATGAGGAGGGAGATGTCTAGGCTGGCATGTGCATACAGTGAGACAACGAATTTGACCGGATCTGTACTGTTGGAACTCAACCAGGAGTTGGGAGGGGTGCAAGTTGTAGCACTCCAAAATCTTATGACTATAGACTATCTATGGTTAAAAGAACTTATGGGCTGTGAACAGATCCCAGAAATGGGCTGCTTTAATTTGTCTGATTTCTCTCAGACTGTTCAAGTACAGTTGGACAATATCCATCATATCATAGACAAATTTTCACAAATGCCTAGGGTGCCTAAATGGTTTTCTTGGCTTCACTGGAGATGGATGGTAATTATAGATTTGCTTTGTTTATGTCACTGTATTCCTATTATGTTAATATGTGAGCACAAATTAGTTGGTAGTTTAAAACCTATACATGCTTAAGGTACTCTACAAGAAGATATGTCAAAGAAATAATCAATCCTCCCATGTTTTCTTCCATCTGCTACCTCTACAGCTTTTCTTCTTCCTTCCTAATTACAACCCTTAAATAGAATTCGTGCCTCATATCGAATTTACCGAGTATCATAATTCCTCCAGGTGGTAAAGATACCTCGAGACAAGTGCTGGGCATAGAAGCCACAGGGCATAAATCTGCAAAGAAGTAAAAAGCTAACCTTTTCAAACAATAAGGCTTCTCTCTCACTTACCAACTTTACATTTCCCTGTATGGCCCCGGAAGATGACTGGTTAGCCAGAGACGGGTAAGATTTCTCCAGGGAGGAACAACCTAAGACAGGCACAGTCACGGGGGGCCATCAGGTGAGAAATTGGGGATCAACAGAGGTGAGGCTCAGAACCTCACCCCCCTGTTTTGAGAGAAATCTTCTGCATCCGTGGATGTTTTGCTGCCCTTGTCTAGCTTGGATTAATACTTAGTCCATAGGCACACACCTGATCATCTACATTTGCCCTCTTACAGCATTAAACTATGTTTTCTACCTTTATCTTGCATCTACCTACCACTTCAGCATTTTATTAAAAATAAAAATAATAATAATAATAAAGGGAGAAATGTGGGATCAACATATAAATCAAGTATAAAAATCAAACGAATATTCATATTTGACCTGATTGTTTATAGTTCATAATGCGTGATCAAAACCGAAAGTTTCTGTGATGAATGCCCTTGTACTGTTCACCATGTAAGAATTTATTCACTATGTAAGAATTCGTTCACCATGTAAGAACTTGTTCGTTATGCTTCAGAAGATTGGAGACTGACAAGAATTAGGCTTGAGATGGATTAATGATTGTACATTGAGCATTGACCCCCTATACAGAATTTTATTGTTGTTAACAAGCATTTGATCAATAAATACGAGAGATGCCCTCTCAAAAAAAAAAAGCTACCAAAAAAAAATGGAAGCAAATGGTATATTTAAAATAAAATTTCAGTATCAAAAAACAAGGCAAATAATTCCTTGCATTCCTTGCACAAGAAATAGAAATAATATGCAAAACAAAGTGTGGTGCTAAAGTACAAGTCCAAACAAGCAACTCGGTTCCTAAAGGCAACAAAACCTCAGGGTTTGACGTGGTATTTTCTGGCTCCAAGCTCACAGACAGAATGCAGGACCTGTGGCAGTAGCATCTTCAATCCCTCTCATGAAAGCAAGTGAATAATACTACTTCTGACCATCACCTAAAACCCCGGTTTTAAGCCTAAGGGGGCTGGCAGAAGCAGACAGAGCCTCCTAATACAGAACTGAATAAAACCACCCACTAACTCAATGTTGTTGTCAATATAATTACAAACAAGAGCACTAAAATATCATTAACTACAAGCCCTGGTTCTCATTTCGGAGTCTAGTTGCTATACAGGGAGGTAAAGAGAAAATATGAACAAACAAAAATACTTCTCTGTCAAAATAAGCTTGCAAACCAAAATTTCAAAATGTAAGTAGACATAGAATTCTAATAATACAGCCAAAAAATAATTCTACAGTTTGAACATTAATTAACTTCATATACAGAAAATTGTATGAAATAGACTGAATTTTTTAAAAGTATATTTATGTCCTCAAATAAAGGAAAAATGAAGGTATTCATTCCATCTTTAATATCTTCTTCAAGAATAAGGTATTATGAAAAGTTAAGTAAATTATGCAGAAGTGAGGCAAAAAGTATAAAATCTTGATAGTGAACATAATCATTGAAATAAACAGATACACACATAATGGGGAGTATCCTCTAGATAGTTCACAACGGAAGAGAAAATTAGTGAATGCATGATGGCAATGAAGTCACCCTGAACAAAACCCGAAAATATGTAAAGATATAAAAATAACTGTCATGACACATGGATGGTAGATTGAAAAGTATGAATTAATCAGCATTTCAGAAGAAACTTATTGCCATTTAAGAAAAAAAACAGGCAATGACAAAGAAGGGGTGTTATTTAAAATTAATCTAAGATTAAAGAAAATATGAATGCTAAAAATAAAAATGTATTGTGATTACCAAGCAAAATGAAAAATACAGACACATCATAGTAAATCTGAAAAACATTGAAAAAAAAAGGAAATATTTTTAGAGCTAACAGAAAAAAGACAGGCTACCTATAAAGTAATTGGATTTAAACCAAGCAGTTTTATTATAAGTGGCAATAACAGATGCCTGAAGAAAATGGTGAAATATATTTAAAGTGCTGAGGGAATACAATTGTTCTTCAAGAATTAAAGAGTAACTCAAATTACCATTAAAGAGTGAGGGCAAATTGAGACATTTTTGGATATAAAAAGACTGCTAAGTTTGTGACCCATGAATTTGAATGAAAATATCTATTAAAAGATTTACATAAGCGAGGAATAGTGAACCCAGGAAGACAGAGTAGGATACAAACAACAACAGAAACAGTGCAAAATTTATAGCAAACTTAATTTACCACTGACCATCAAAATTTTTTTGTGTATGATTGTTAAGAAAAGGCAAATACAAAACACTAGGCAACAAAATGGGAAACAGCTCAATTGATAGTTAAAGCATTATAAGGTCTTTGACATTTCCAAGAGATGATAAATGTGCAGAATTTCCTTAAGCTAGGTTAAACAAATTTATGCTGAAATGTTTATGTTCAAAATTAATGGAATTATTAAAATAACATAAACATAGTTATAAGTCACTACTAGGAGACAAATTCTTACAATAACTTAGAAAAGCTAGCAACATCTACTGAAGCTAAGTGTATTCCTACCTTACAACATGGCTTTTCCACTTCTGGGTATACACTTCATAAATGTTTATGTCTGTAAAAAATGTAATATTCCCAACATCAAATTGGGAATAGCATAAAAGCTCATAAATAATATAAAAAAATAAATGATGGTATATTTAAAAAATGGAACATTAAAAAGCAATAAAGAACAAACAATTGCTACACATAACAACATGGATGACTATCACAGATTTAATGAGCTAAAGAGAAAAGACTCAAAGAACTATGTGATTTAGTTTATATGAATGTCAGGAATATTGACCTCTGGAATGACAGAGTAAAGCTTTCAGTGAATTTACTATCACACAAACACAATGAAAATACTAACTAAACAAACTCAACTATTCTAAAACTCTTGAAATTCACTAAAGGAAAAAAAAATTGAAAGTATTAGTTCTAGAAAAACTACTGAACCTCAGTAAGAACAGCGGATCTGTGATGTTTTAATTGAGGCTATTCCTCCCTTCCTTCCTTCCTCAGCTAGGTGTCATGGTGGTTGAGAAAAGCTGTTGACCGCATAGCCAACAGTGAGGACTGCCCTCTTTTAGACACCACTAAAAGATGTATCCCAGAGC
The DNA here is from genome assembly GCF_040802235.1 of Manis javanica. NCBI lineage: Eukaryota > Metazoa > Chordata > Mammalia > Pholidota > Manidae > Manis > Manis javanica. The sequence goes on from NC_133160.1 coordinate 68,413,448, forward strand.
AGTCAAAAGTTTGAACAAACTAGCAGCTCCCTGAAAATTTTCCATTCCCTGAGTGTTGTCATCATTTCAATTCTGAGATCAGCTCTGCAAAAGACAAAGTAAAAATTTAAAAAAACCCTGCATCTCCATCCTGAGGTCATTACTAAAAAACTGAAAGTATTAACATTACAGTTGCTTCAGGCTGTGGCTTCTGTTGAGACAAACCATAATCTGACAAAACATTTAAAAGGAAAATTTGAAGAAGGTGATAACTATAGGGAACTTTGAAAAGCTGCCACATACTCTGGGGATCTAGAAGTCTGCATGCAGTTTAAGGCCTGTGTGTACACCCAAGAAAGTCTCATGGAAAGATAAGACCCTGTTACTCAGGGCTAGTTGGCTAGAGGCCTTCGTCAGCCAGAAGGTAAAAACTAAGGTTGAGTTGTAAGCTGCCTGAAATTTGAAGGTATGACTTCATCCACAGTCCCCTTGGCAAAGAGAAGCTCAGACATTTAAGAATCTTCTTAATGATTCATTGCTGACCACTAAATTATACTAACCCAGGGGTAAGTCCTAGGAAACCAGATTTAAACATAAAAATAAGAATTTAAACACACAAGAAAGTTGGCAGAGGAGTCATGGTGATATGCTGCAATGCATAAATTATCTGTAGAATTAGTCTAGGAAAGTCAACAATAAATAGCAATGAGAAAACAGCAAAAAACAAAGAAAACAGCAACAAAACTTGGATGGGTGCTGGACCTGATACCATTTGTTGTACTATCTTATACAAAACATCTAGTTTATATTATATTCAAGAATTATGAAACATGCAAAGAAAGACAAAACTAATACATATACAGGGAAAAAAAAGCAGCCAAATGACTACATCTCTGAGGAGACCCAGATGCTGGACTTAGTAGAACAAACATTAATCCAACTACTAATAATATGTTCAAAGAGATAAAGAATTAAAGTATGACAATCATTGTCTCATCAAATGAAGAATATCAATAAAGAGATAAAACAATAAAAAAGAACAAAATAAAAATTATGGAGGTAAAGATTGCAATTTTAACTGAAATAAAAATTACTGCAGAGGCTCAACAGCAAATCTGAACTGGCAGAAAAAAGAATTAGCAAACCTGAAGACAGATTGGTTGAAATTATCCAGTTTGATGAAATGAAAGAGAAAAGAATGAAGAAAAATGAACACTGCTGCAGATGATATGATAATCTATAGAAAATTCCAAGAATTGGGAAAAAAATTTCTGAAACTAACTGTTTATAGGCACAAGTTACTAGGTTAATGTACAAAATTTAATTGCTTTCCAGCAAAAAGCAATTCAAGTTTGAAATGAAGAAAATCCTATTTAAAATAACACCAAAAATTTATGTACAAATCTAATTACATATATATCCAAATGAACTATATATAAAAAACTATAAAATCTCTGATGAAAGAAAACAGAGATTAAATTAAATGGAGAAATATGTCATTTGTGACTGGAAACTTATTCTTAAGAAAGATCTTATCAACTTGATCTATGAATTTAACACAATCCCAATAAAAATCTCAGCAAACTCTTTTTATGGAAGACAAAAGACCAAGGATCGACAACACGATACTGAAAAAAAAAGAACAAGTTTGGAGGACTTACTCTACCTGGTTTTAAGACTTACTATAATTTTACAGTAATCAAGTTGGCTCCTGATAGTGGCAAAATAATAAACATACACATAAATGGAACAGAACATAGAGCTCAAAAATAGACACAGATGAATATAGCCATCTGATATTTGACAAAGGAGTGAAGGCAGTTCAACTAAGAGAGGACAGTATTTTTCAACAAATAGTCCTGCAAAAATAGGATATCCCTAAGCAAAAAAAAAAAAAGAAAGAAAAGAAAAGAACCTTGATACAGACCTTTCACAAAAATTCAATCAAATCATAGACCCAAAACTTCTGGAAGAAAACAAAGGAGATTATCTATATGTAGGTTTGGTAATGAGTTTTTAGGTATAACTCCAAAAGCATGATCCACAAAAGAAACAAAAACTGATTAAGTTGGATTTTATTAAAAGAAAATGAAAAAGACAGAATAATTCGTTAAGAGACAGTTAGGGGAATGAAAAGAAAACCAAACCACTGAGTGGGAAAAGTTTGCAAAACACATATTTGATAAAAGACATAATTCAATAATAAGCAAACAAATCAACCTAATTAAAAAATGGTCAGTGGATCTGAACAGATAACTCACTAAAGAAGACACACAGCAAATAAGAAAATGAAAAAATGTTCAACATTGGGCATTAGGGAATTGCAAATTAAAACCACTACACACCTATTAGAATGGCTAATATCTAAAAAATCTGACAAGCCAAATACTGATTATGATGTAGAGCAACAGGAACTCTCATTCATTGCTGGTGAATGTTTACAGCAGCTTATTCATAATCACCAAAAAGTGTAAGCAAGATGACCTTAAATAGATGAAAAGATAAATGAACAATGGTACATCCATATAGGAATATTATTCAGTGATAAAATAAATGAGCCATCAAACCAGAGAAAGATATGGAGGAATTTTTAACTTCATACTGTTAAGTGAAAGAAGCAAGTCTGGAAAGGCTGCTTACCCTATGTCCAACTATATGACATTCTGGAAAAAAGCAAAACAATAGAGACAGTAAAAAGGAGGGGTTGCCAGGAGATGGGGTAGGGTTAAATAAATGAAACACAGAATGCTTTAGGGTGGTGAAATTATTCTATATGAAACCCTAACAGTGAATACATGACATTGTGCATTTATCAAAACCTCTAGATCTCTATAATACAAAGATTAAATCTTAATGTATGCAAATAAAAAAACAATAATTTAGGAATTCTGCATAGCCTGAGATGGAATCAGAGTGTGATAAGAGAACATAACTGTTTTACAAATGTTGAAACAATCTCACTGAAGGGTCTAAGAGGAAAAGGTGCTGGCCTAAGTAACTGTAGATATGAGTGGAGTCTGTAAGACTCAAGGCAAAAAAACATGGGCATAAACACTATACTCCAGTTGATAAAGTTCTTTTCCCATGGGGGCACAGGGCTAACAATTCTGGTACTGGTAAAAATGCATGCTGGAAATGAACACTTAAGTAAATGAAGGGCAGATGGTAGGAGCCAGATTTCTCACTATTAGAGGTTTACAGACAAGCAAGGTTGGAGGTGGCAAGCTAGAATAATCCATGCGATTATGGATTAGAGTTTGAGACATCAGTATGAACTCATGCTTAGTATAATATAGATGCTTACAGGATACACATACATAGCAAGTTGGTATGCACACGTTCCTTGCTTTGTCAGTAGAAGGGCTAAGAAGCAATAACACTCCAGTAGCAAAAAACATACCTATGCCCAAGGTCTAACTCTAACACAGTGCTCAATTCCATTGCTCCATTTACTACCTTTCTTTCCTTAAACTACCTCATTCATGTCTATAATACATCAGCAGAGAATAATACAGCTTTGTGGGTTCCTTCTTCCAAAAGTTGGAGAAAGGAATAGTACTCAATATCCTTAAACAATATGTTGAAAAATTTCACAGATCTCATTGTCTTTAGGAGAAATTTTAAGAAATACACTAAGTATAAAATGTTGAATATGAAATATATGAAATATACCAAATAAAAATGTTGGCCCAGCCATAATGAATATTAAGAAATATTAAGTATATTTCAGGATAAAATTATAATACAGGAGTAGGATTAAAAATACTACTTCATGTTTCATTGAATTTGTATGTACTAGACATTTCCAAAACCCACTGTGTACATAATCACTTTAAATTTTTGCACAAATTCTATTTTTATACTTCTAATAATGCATTTTTAAATGAATGTAATTGAGTGCTCACAATTTTATTTAATAAATACAATCCCTGCCTGATATCATACCTTATTTCTATCTTTAATTTACTGATGAAGCCATTGATATTTAGGAAGATTAAATAAATTGCCTAAGAATCATGTGGTTTATCAGTAATAGTAGAAATGGGATGAAAATATGCATCTACTGCCAAAGCCCCAGCTTTTTATCTTGACCCTATGCTGTCCTCATCAGTCATAATCAGTGTCTTCAATAATTAGTGTTCTGATACTTAAAGGGATAAAAGGAAGGGAGGAAGAAGAAAGAGATAGTGTTTGTATATAGTGTTTAAGAGCGGCTGAAAAAAAGTTGCTACATTCAAATATTTTTCATATTACTACTCTCTGCTATTTGGTTTTTACAATTAATTTGGATCCCATGTGATAATGTGTCCAGCAGAGGTGAATTTGGGCTAAGTTTCATCTGAATAAAGACAAACCCTATTTTATTCCTGCATTCACCACTGAATCATTGAGTTTAATTCAATAAAGTCACTCCAGTTTTGGAAGCCTCAAATTTGACTTCAGTAAAATGAAGAGATACCTCCTTTCAAAGATCACCTCACATTTTAAATAGCTACATTCCATGCAATTCTAACTCTATATAGAATCATGTCTCTTTTTTAGTGGGCTAGATAGGATACTCAATAGAATTCAGATCAACCAATGAGGATTCTGAGGTTATTACTGTTTTTGCATTCAGTCTTAATGCATTTCCAAGGAGCCACAAAATTCCTATTGATCCCATTTCCCCCTAAATACAGGGTGTACTGATCAGCAGAGGGCACTAGAACTCTAGCAATGAAAATAGTGTTTCCAGTACAAGCTCATCATCCCAGGTTGCTGGTACATGTTTAATATTGCATATATTTCTTAAGTTACTTACTTTCTATTAAAAAAAATAATATATAAGTATATATATGTCCATCCTCAGGGAATAATTAGAAATTAACTATGATTATTATTTTATATAATATTTATTATTTGAGTATTTTATATAATATTTGCATATTATTTAATAAAAATATTTTTGTAGCATTTTTCAAAATAGTTAACTAAAAACAAAAATTAGAAAAACATGTATAAAGCTTGCTGTTGTAGAACTCAGTAAGAATTGAATTCCTGTCTAAGGAAGTAGAATTATTTTGATTACAATGAGAATAATGAAATTGGTTATTCTCACCAAATATGTAAATGAAAATGTTAATATAATTAAGATAAATACATAAATATCTACACAGAGTTTAAAATTCAAAATAAGCATGCCTTCTGCTAGGAATTTCTTAAAAGTTTTCCTCTCACTTTGTATTATCAGTAAAGAATCAGAAATGTGGAGAAAAAAGGAAAATCCATTTTGGAACTACATCCCAGAGAATATATTAATTCTATAAGATGTTCTACATAAATTTTGGGAAATAATTTGCTCTTATTCCCATTTAATTCTTTGTGTTATAGATTTGTTGAGATATAAATTACATACAAAAAGATCTATACACTTAAAAGGATGTGATTCAATAAATGAATTCGCCCAACTAAGGAATAGCCTAATAAAGTTGTAGAACATTTCTAGCAACCCAAAATGTTCCTATGTGCTCCTTTACAGATAAATTTACAGTATGGAATTTCATATAAATGGAATCACACAGTACATACCTTTTGTAATTGGTTTCTTTTGCTAAACATAGTGTTTTTAAGATTTATACATGGGGTACCATGTATAAGAAGAACTTTTTTCTTTACATGAATATACTACAAATTGTTTATCCATTCACTTGTTATTGAGTATTTGAGTTGTGTCTGTTTTGGGCTAATATGAATCAAGCTTCTAAGAACATTCATGTACAACTCTTTGGTTGGATATATATGTTTTACATATTTTAAGTAAATACCTACAAGTACAGTCACTGGGTCCTATGGAAGGTGCTCATTAACTTAATTAGAAACAGCCCTGCTGTTTTTACTAGTTCTCATTCCCAGCAAGACATTAGAATTCCAGCTGCCCCACATTTTTATGGACACTTGGTATTGTCAGTCATTTTACATTTAGCCATTCCATCATGTGTGCAGTGGCATTTCACTGTATTTACAATTACCCATTCCTTAATTAATGATGTTACACATCTTTTTATTTTGACTATTGGTTTAGATTCTTCTGTGAAGTATCTGCTCAAATCATTTGTTGTCCTGTTTTTTAAAAATTGGCCTACTTGCCTTTTTATTCAGCTGTAAGAGTTCTTAGTATATTCTTTATACATGTTCATAGATAAACAACAAGATTTTTAAGAAATACATTCTTGATACAAGTTCTTTGTCATTTGTAAGTATCATGAGTATTTTCTCCCAGTCTGGTGGCACTGCTTCTCATTTTCTTAATTATCTTTAAAGTAACAGAAATTGTAAATTCTGATGAAGTGCAATTTATGAAGTTTTTCTTATTTGGCTTATGCATTATTGTGATCTGATCTACACAAAACCTTTGCTTTGTCCATTGTAATGAATGTTTTCTCCTTAAAGGTTTTCAAGTTTTAGATATTACATTTAATAATGTGATTTATTTTGAATTAGTTTTTGTGTAGGCTGTGAGGTAAGCGTTGACGTATATTTTTTTCCATATGGATACCCAGTTGTTCTGGAACCATTTGTGGAGAAGATTATCATTTCTGTAATCATTTGGGCACCTTGTAAAAAAAAATCAATAGGTTCTATGTGTTAGTCTACTTCTACGATATCTATTTTGTTCAATGATCTTTATTTTTTATCCTTTGGCCAATACCACACTGTCTTAATTATGTAGCTTTATAGCTGTGATTCTAAACTGGGAATAATTTAGGCTGCAGGGAACATTTGGCAATGTCTGGAAACATTTTTAGTTGTCACAATTATAGGGGATGGGAAATGCTGTGGCATCTAATAGATAGAGGCCAAATATGATGCTAACCATCCTAAAATACACTGGAAAATTCCCTACAAGAAAGAATATTTAGCCCAAATATCAGAAGTGTCCATTGTTAAGAAATGTTTCTTAAAAGGAATTTTAAAAAGCAGTTAGTGTAAATCCTCTACCATTGTTCATTTCAAAATCATTTTAGCTATTTTAAGTTTATAATATACTCTTATAAATCTAAAATCAATTTGTGTAGATCAGTTTGAGGGGAATTGGCATCTTTAATAACACTGAGTCTTCTAATCAATGAATATGATATACCTTTATATATAGACCTTTTTAATTTAATCTCAACCAATGTATTGTAGGTTGCAATGTACAAATCTTACACATATTTATTATATTATACATATTTTTCATCTTTAATGCCATTAAAAGGGTATATTTATTTACACTTTCATTCATGAATATTCATACTTAACAAAATACAGTTGCTTTTTCTGTATTGACCTTGTATCATCTGACTCCTAAATTTGCTTCTTATTTCTATAAGCTTTTAAATATCACTTTTAGGATTGTCAGTGTCTAGATATCACGACAGGTTATTTTTCTTTTTCAGTTTCTCTGTGTATTATTTCTTATTCTTGCTAACTACACTAGCTAGGACCTCTAGTTCAATATTGAATAGGTATGATAAGAGAAAATATCTTCTTATTTTGTTTAGGAGAAAACATTCAATATTTCTCCACAAAATATGATGATAGTTGTAGGTTTTTTGTAGATAACCATTATCAGATTTAGGAAGCTCCTTTTATTCTTAACTTGCTGAGAGGTGTTTTCTTTTTTTAATCATAAATGGGTGTTGAGTGTTGGCAAAAACTGTATTCTTTGGCTTGTTGAGAGGATTTTTTAAATCATAAATAGGTGTTATGTTAGAAAATGCTTTTTCTACCTTTATTGAAATGATCATAGTTTTTTCTTTACTGTTAACATAATGAAATAATAATGAATTACATTGATTGATTTTTTAGTGTTAAACCAAATATACACTCTTAGGATAATCCTACTTGGTCATGACATATTATCCTTTCCATACAGTGTTTAATTTAATTTTCAAAAACATTGTTAAGAACTCTTAACATATGAGATCTGCAGGGTTTATGTTGTCTTGTTTCTTTCTGTAATGTCTTGGTGTATTTCTGGCATCATGAGGATGCTGGCCTCCAGAAATTAGTTGGTAGGTATTTTCTTTTCCTTTGTTTTTAAAAGTTTACCTAAGACCGGTACTGTGTCTTCCTGAAATATCTGATAGAGTTCAACAGTGTGGCTACCTTTCTTTGGAAGGTCTTCATTGTGAATTTGATTCAATACATATACATATACACACTCATACACATGCATTATCCAGAGATTCTATTGCTTCTGTTATAAGTCTTAATTATTTGAATCTTTCATTGTCCATTTCACATTATAAAATTGTCTATTTCAAGTTATAAATTTATTCACAATATTCTATAATAAAAAGTCTGACTTTATTTTTTTGATGTTTGAATGCTACCAGATCTTAAATTTCAGCTGTCTTCCCCATCTGCTTACTATCTAGGAAACCCAATAAGAGAACCTGCATGCACCTTCCTTTGATAATAATGGGAGTTTCAAACCACACAAGCCCCTGCTTACACAATGAAGCTCTCGTCCTAATTCCATCCCATAACCACAATAAAAAAAATCCCATGTCAGTCTCTGTTTCCTCCTCTCTCAAACCATTTTCAAATAGCTTGGGTTCCTGTCCTGCTTTTCCAAAAGTCTCATTATATAAGTAATAAATATTTTCATGTCTTCTTGGCATTGTATATGACATCACTAGTCATGACATCTGAACCAAATTTAATAAGCTTCTGGTCATAATATATTCACTTACTATTTTTTTAATGCCTGTTGGATTGGTACTGTTACTTTTTAATTCCTTATAATTAGTCTTCCTAGAGGTTCATCCATTTTTTTTGACGTTTGTAAAGAACTAGTCATGGGTTTATTTTCTCTTTTTCTTTTTCTTTTTTAGTTTATCAGTTGCTACTCTTCTCTATTACTTTTTGCATTTCACTTATTCTGGTTTTAATTTGCACTTCTTTTTTTTCACTAAGTTTAACCTTAATCTTCTATTTTTCTCTCATTTCTAACAAAATCAATTAATGGTATAATCTTTCTATTTTTGCTCTATACAATTTCTGAACAAAATTTAATAAGTAGAACTCATGTTACATTTCCATTTCTGATATTTTCCATTATTTTCTGTAGATTTGAGTTTTTTTGTAATATACTGTTCCTTCAGCTTTATTTTTTTGCAGGTAATTTATGTTTCTTGTGGATCTGCTTGATCCTTTTCAGACCTGTTTTTAAGTTTTATTAGGGCATGTCTAGAATAACTTTACTCTAGGACTAATTTAGTCAATTTAATTTAGAACCAAATTGCGACCTTTCGGGATCTCTACTGAATGCCCTGCTGTTTATCACTCTGACCATTCCAAACTCAGATATCACCCAGCCTTTTGGAAGCTGTGGGAATTATAGCACTTAGAGTTTCCTGATAGCTTTTCTTCCTTTGATAGTTGGTTTTTGCCTGACCTCATGAAGTCTCACCCTGAATTCACATATGCAGTTTAGAGTTCAGTTTAAAGGAACCCCATACAGACTTTTGAACTCTGTTTGTCCACAACTACCTGCTGTCCTCTATAAACTCCCACCACTACACCCTCCTTGAACTCTAATGTCTGTCTCCTCCACTCAGTGAGAATTTAGTTTAGTTTTCTTTGATCGATTTCTAATTTAATGCTATTTTGGTACAAAATGACATACTAAAAATATATACAAAAATGTATTCAGTATTATTTACATTTATTGAAACATTTTTATGCCCTGCATGGATTATCCCTCATTCACCATATTTTGTAAGTATTCCCAGAGAAAAATACAGGGAGAACATATATACCTTATTATTTCCCCTTTTCTTGTTTTTTTTTGGGGGGAGGGGAAGGCATCTCTCATTTATTGATCAAATGGTTGTTAACAACAATAAAATTCTGTATAGGGGAGTCAGTGCTCAATGCACAATCATTAATCCACCCCCAGCCTAATTCTCGTCAGTCTCCAATCTTCTGAAGCATAACGAACAAGTTCTTACATGGTGAACAAATTCTTACATAGTGAATAAGTTCTTACATGGTGAACAGTGCAAGGGCAGTCATCACAGAAACTTTCGGTTTTGATCACGCATTATAAACTATATTTCCCCTTTTCTTAAAAATCACAGTGTTGTTCTTCACACTGTGCATTACAATACAGTCATTTCATATAATTTGAACCTGAAAAAATTCTTTTCTATGTTTCACACTTCCCAAAGTGGAACTTGTTTTAATTAACTCAGTGATCATGCTACTCCAAAAAGACTTAAGTTTTCCAAACTTAAGACATTGCTCTGATGAATTGCCTCCAAGAGAATTTTTGCACACTGTCCTTTTGAGGTTATATATTGGCACTAGGATGCATTTTGGCTTTACTAGGTATTTTTTCTTACATACTTTACACCCAGATTGTTATCATTATTTCTTTTCAGAATTTGGGGCTAAGTCTGTTAACCTACGATGGATTTCTTGAATCTCCCCAGAGACTTGTCTTTTTGTTCTATTAGAGAGCCTTACATTAGGACCTTCCTCAGAGTAAGCTGTTTAGAGCAGTGATCACTCTATTACTGGTATTTCTTTCACTATGGGGTTCTAGTACTATGATACTAGTAACTTCAGCCAGCAAGTCTCTCTTTTTCTCACAGCCTTTCAGAGTCATGAGTTAGTCCCTATGTAAAACAACTATCAGTATTTATATATGAATTCACCTTTTGAAAGAATAAGTTATCATGCTTTAGCAAAGACCACAAATATGGCCATTTCAGAAAATTTGAGAATAGATATTACAAGATAGTCTGGAGTAGTTACTGCATAGTCTTCCTAGTATCATCCCTTTTATATCTTTAAAGTAAGACCTATCAAATACTATTAAACCAGGATTTGTCATAGGATTATCCAAAGCATCTGTTCTATCTCTGCATACTTCTAAAATTTGAGAAACACAATCATGGACTTCTCTGTCATTGGTTAAGTAAGAGTAATGAAGTTAGTTAGTGTATAGAAAATGTTGGTTTATGTTAAGAGGAAGAAAAATTAGATTTCATAAATAAACTTTTTTTGGTGTTTCATTTAGCAATAGAAAGTACACTGCATGTGGAACCCTCATATTTAAAATAGCCTTCATTTAAAATCAAGTGTGAAGACACTTTTATCAGTTTAATTGAGGCTGCAGATATGCTGAGATAAATGGAAATGAACCTTGGTTACTGGATTAAGATATAGACTATAGTAAGTATATGTTTGTAATTTGTCCAAGTTTTTTATTTGATAGTCCTAGAACATGGCCTAACATATCATGTATATGCAAAAAACAAAGTACAATAATCTGGATTCTTATGAACTCTTTTCCACATATTGCCTTTTGCCCTGGGATTATAACCCTTTCTTTGACTACTTGCATTATGCATAGTGTCAGAATATTGATGTCTATATCAGCCATCATATGGAGCTTCTAAAAATGATCCTTCTGTAGTAAATTTTATCTGGTAGTCCAATTAGAAAGTAAACTTCTGTCTATTTAATTTGCAGGGGTCATGTAACAGAGAATAAAGTAGTATTCTTATAATAGTAATCCCCAAGTGACAATTATAGATAGGTACAAAGGATTTAGAACTGTAGAAATTTTCATTATTTTTGTTATTTAAATGGTTTTTTATAATGAAGGCAAAAAATGTTCACCTCCCCTGAAACCTTGTACTACTCACTATATACACTCAAGGCTGGCTTTTACTATTTTCTGGCTCAACCCATATTTCAATTTAAGCAAAACTATGTTTTACTCTCTTTTATACTTACTACCATTCGATTTACTTTATTTCATGATTCTTAGATAATTTGAAGCTTTTTATGTGTGGAATCTTATGTTCTATGGTAGTGGGATCAATAAAATAATAGAGATATACCTACTTAAGAAAATGCATTAATGTCCATCTATATTTATAGATCATTCTACTTGGGAATTTACAGGGAAAACGAGCATTGTTGGAAGCTAGTCTCTCCCGTGAGTGAAAAATCACTGGGCAGAGTTTGGATAGTCACTCTTTCTGCTTCTTAGCAAGTGTGAAAGGCTGTTTCTACCAAGGGTCCTATTGTGTATAACATCTCCTGTGTCTCTCCAAACGATCTCAATTCTGAGAAATCAGAGGACCTTTGGGTCTTACTTTTATTTTGGAGGCCAGTAGTTTTACTGGAGAGCCATTATTGGTTTTAATTTTGGCTCATTTACTTTCTGAGGCTTATTGGGAAAACATCAGTCACATGTTGAAGAGCATCTAGTAATTTCCTACTATAATTTTAGGTGTTAGCTTAGTTGTAAAAGAAAGAAAAAGGCTCCATTTGTTTTTGTTTTGTGTTTTCACTATAAAATATTACTTGAAAACTTGTGTAATTTTAAAATCTCCAATTGATTCATCTCTATTCTGTTTGTAATTTTGGATCTTTGTTCAATCTATTGTAAGAGAAAGCATTCTGACATGGCCTTATGAAGTATGTTTAATATTTTTTCCTTGATCATTCAAGGATATTTTAAAAATCACATACAACTGAGTTATTCAAATATCCCCCTAGTTTTCCCCATTTTACTACTATGTTTTTTTATATGAGAGGCTGACAATTAAATAAACTTGCTGGTTCATATCTGGTAATCCAGGACAATAAGTACCTAAAGCAATTCTGAATTTTTCAGAAAGTTTCTGCCTAAATTCCTAAGGTTAAAAAAAACCCCTTATTTGTGGACCTAAAATTGTTTCTAGACCAGAGTTTATACCAGCTTTTATAAAGAAGCCTTCTAGCTTTGCAATTTTAAAGAGATTTTATGCAACATTATTGTTCTTTTTCTGAGACTAAGTGGTGAGGAAAGGGTAGCATATTTAAGAGGTTAGGAAGAGCATATGGATATAAGTGGCTTGTGAAGGTAAAAGTAGATTTGAGCAAGAATGAACTGAAAGTTTTAGAACAAATCTATAGTGGAGTCATTGTTTAGTTTCAAGGCTTCAAATACCAACTAAAGAGCTAACTATTGAATATTTGGTATTATTTTAAAAATTATTTTGGCTCTGTTCAAAAGTATAATAATTGTGCAACATTAAAATTCCTCAATATTTTTTCTTTCTAATATTTAAATTATTTCCCAAAGGAAATAAAATATCTGGAAATATAGTTAGAGCTGAAGAAAGATGCATGAATTTTGCCAGGAAGGTGTTACAATTTTGATGTAGACAAAGCCATAAGAAACAAGCTGTTACATTTATTCGCTTATCAATGGTGCTCAATGTCACCCAACCCAAGCAAAGACTAGAAAGAGACCATGCAAACAACGTGATAATCACTGACCTGTGGACATGAACAAAACTAAGCGACCTTTTCATAAATTGACAAAAATAGTGAGTAAACTCATGAATATTGAAAGCAGACGAAGCAAGATTTGACCAGTCATCTTAGCACAAATTCAGCTGTAGTCTGATGGACCTCCAGCTGCCATTCTTTTGGATTGGTTGAGATTATATCAGAGGTTAGTCCATCTGATATTCCCTATGACATTCTTTCCACCATTCTCTATGAAGCATCCCTTGATTCAATTCACCAGACACAAGACAATCAATAAAATGCAAAAACCATGAGATAGGTCTTTTTATGAAGAGGAAGATAAAAATTAAAAGGAAGTTGTTGAAGTCATTATATACCAGTGGCATGAATATTTAACAAACAGTGCATCCAAACAAAACATCTAATAGCTTTGTACAATAAAACTACTTGGAAATAAATAGATAACAATGTAAATTCAGCAATGAGAACTCAATGAAATAAAAGCTCTGCTCTGAAACAGTTATACCTGGAAGCAAATTTGAATGACAAATGAAATTTGGGGAGAAGGGCACTGGGCATTTTTGTTGGTTGAAAGATCCCAGGTTATCCTGTCACGTAAGATTCTTCAAAACTATTTTGGAGAAAATTACATAATTATTAAAGAATGAGACTTCCATTCAAAATCTGAAACCTAAGAGGTGGATTTATTACTGACTTAAGTAAAAGAGAAAGCTATGTTGATCAGATGTAGCCTCACTGAGCAATGCAAATTGCTAATTTTATACAGGTCTTTGGGTAGGAGATTGCTTCAGATTGTGTCTGCACGGGAACAAGAGTGAATTAACATCAACCTTAGAATCATATTTTGTTTTGGTTACAGAGTCTATTATGCTCTGTGTTGGTTGCAGAGGCAGTAGTGGTTCAATATCAGCCTCAGAAGCATGATCACTGGAGTGAGTTGACTGCCAACTGGTTGACTTTCAAAGCATGAGGTTATTATGAATTGATTGGCTTTCAGGGGTATGTTCACTGAAGCAAGCTGTCATTGCTCAATTAGGTATATTTAAATTTAGTTCTGAGTCTTACTTGTTAAGATGGCTATTAAATGATCATTGGTTTATTAGACAGGTAGAAAATGAGTCCTGGTTGTTAATTTATTTCCCCTTGGCAATAAAATGATCTGTCTTTACTAGGAAGGTGTTTCCCTTTTTGTTGCTTTTCACTTTTTAAAAAAAATTCTTACAACATTGTACATCAGAGACCCATCCATTTTAATATTTCCACAGGCCCTAAGTAATAAATGATAAAAACAAGAGAGGACCCAAACCCCAAGAGAATACGAGGATTGGGTACTTAGTATATATAAGGTTCTGCTCTAAACAATTTGCATGTTGCATGTATTAAATAATTTAATTCTTTCAGTATTCTGAAGAGAAGGGAATTATCATTTTCTTTCTATATATGATAAATTGAGACAAGATAAGTTAAGCGCAGCTAGTAAGTGGTAGAAGGCAGGGTTCAAACAGAGAGGGTGTGAATCCAGAAACTCTTCTCTTATCCTCTGCACACACTGATTCTGAAGATAGCAAATCATACAGAATGGGGGATATTTATTCTTCTCTTTGTGACAAAAACTAAAGTAAGTCTCTCCTCTTCTCTTTTTCTTTCTCAAACACACACACACACACACACACACACACACACACACACACTCCTGAACTGCTTTGGTAATTAGAACATTAAAGCCACTAAATACTATGGCTAAAGCTTATATACTCACTAAAGACATATGGACCAAATATTTAACAATATCAAAAGAAATTTTGAATAAAATATTTATTTAATGCATATTTTGTTTCAGACGATCTCTAAGGTACTTTACATATGTTATTTTAATTCTTTACACCTCTATGAATTAATTAGTATAATAACTATATTTATACATGAAATCCATATATAAACCAGTCAAAGTCATACATAGCTTGACAAAGGAAAAGCCAGGCGCACCATGATTTGTGATTCATCACTTGACCATAAGCTCAGTGATGACCAGGATAGTTTCTGTATATTCAATGCTTTATCCCCAGAATCCAGCAAAACGCATGTTGCATAATGTGTCCTCCATTAATAAAGATTAAATGAATAAGAGAGTCACAAACTCTTGTTTTTCAACTAATTACTGAATTTATGAGTAGGATATTGACCATGAAGAGAAATACAAAAGTGCAATTTCTTGTGCTGGAGAAAGAGAACAGAGTAGAGATCCTCTTCTTAAAAACTATCTAAAGGGGTGACCAACAAAGCTGATTTATTGTTTAGCTGTGAGTTTGAGTTTTCTCACTGTCTTTTATTTACATGAAAAAATATAACCATCCAATGGCTTCCCCTTATATATCAAATTCAGTCCACCTCTTCAGCATGATGTCTAAGCCATGACTTTCCAACTTCTCACCTCTAGCACTACTCAGTCTTCCACTTCCTGGAATGCATTGAGTTATTTGTGCATGTCTGAAATGCTTTCTTCCCCACTTCTGTCATGGCTCTCTTTCCCATTCTGTGAGTTTCCTGTTAAAAATTCCCCCATTTATTATCTAAATCCATTTTCCCCCTCAAATCACAGCTTGTCTTTTATTTCTTCTGTTTTTTATCTTCCGTGTTGCTGCTGCACTTGCATTAGGGTGAACACAATGTAGATACTTATTAAATAAAAGGACTAGATCTATAAACTAGAAATCTAAGAGATGCCAACACATGCAAGTAAAACTAGGTCGTCTTGATTGAGTTGACTGGAAGAATGCAAGAGAGAAGGAGACAGGAAGTCAGTCCAATCTTTTTATAGGTTTGGACTAGAGAACAGGAAATCAAGAAGGAACCTGCTAGGATATTGCTATATTGGTATTGTCCACCTTCAATCTATCTTCAATATTACTATTTAGTTTCTCTAGATACAAATCTAATCATTTATTATTCCCAGTCAAAATGTAGTGACCACTCTTAGCTCTAGGACAGAAATTTAATTTCCTGATATATGTATAAGCTCTTCCTATTTGATCCTTATGTAGTGTCTTCTCTCCGAACTCACCGCTCTCCATTCATTCTTTGTATTCAAACAATATCAGGCTGCACAGAGTACTCTGAATTAAATAAATGTGCTTATTCACTCTTCAGTACACTTTTATGCAGTTTATTTGGTCTTGAAACTCTTGATGCTTGCTCAGCTGCTAAATGATTCATTCCTTAAATTATTCCTAATATTATTTCCTTGCTAATGAATCTACTCTTACGCTAATGGTATTTTATGCATATCTCCATTGTACTATAGTTGTTTATTGCCATGTATCTTTCTGCTGCAAGCTTTCTGAGTCAAGGCCTATATATACATATATATAAATGTACATGTACATATATGTTTTAACATATCTACATTCTCAACTCCTATTATAATAACCTGGCACATTTAAGTCAGGCATACAATAAATAATTTTGAATAAATAAGTGAATTGAAATAGTTAATAATACATATTTGCTTTGTTCTGATAGACTTATTTTTGCTAGTTGCTTGAGTTTAAACTTCTAAAAATTACAAGCTGACAAGTAACCCTGATTTTAAATAACTCATACCTTTAGAAAATAAGCTGATTAGTTGTTTTCCTTGCATATTTTACATTTTTACCTTTCTATTTGTCTATAAATTGAATGGTTTCAGTCTTTCTGTAAATATTTATATTTCATGCATTTGTGTCTGCAGCCATATTTACATGTGCTTAAATAGCTACATTTAGGTATAAAACATAGTCCATATTAAATTCTACCTGTAGATTCAGGCAGGTGTTACGGGCCTTCTCATCAGGCATTTGCACCTACTTATTCCACTTCTGGAAAGCTTCTTCATCTGAGTTTGCTTAGCAAAACCTTTTTTATCCTTCAGATGAGAGCTCAAGCTTCTTTCCCTTTTTCCTTTACACCTGTACCAGATGCACTTTCACATATTTGTTTGTTTAGTTGATTAATAGATTCTCCCAAACTATGTAATCATTGTAGTGTTTTGGAACTCCAGATATTCACTAAGCTGGTATCAGATTTCCAAGAATCCCATTCCCTGAATGTGTCTAAATTAAAATTTGTGCACAATTTGGAAGATAGAAGTAAAGCAGAAATCATTGCCTCTTTGAAAATTAGTGTAGGACCAAACATTGTAGTTCACACAAACCCCTGACCTGTTAGCTTATCTTATTGGGTAGTAGTGAGGCTTTCAGCTTCTTTAATTTGTGTCCTGAGTCAGGTATATGTATTACTCCATGGCCCATAGTACTAGCACCTCCTTCAGGTCACCATGTAACCAGTTTAGGGGCAGGAGAAACAGGCAAGTATGGGAGCTTGTTAAAGAAGTCCATGCAGGATTTAATTCCTACAATTAGTCCTTTATTCTATGACTCTTAGAGAGGTTTTGCTTCTCTGATGAAAACGTGCTGTACCTATTCAAACCATACATATATGTTTTAACATATCTACATTCTCAACTCCTATTACAATCACCTGGCACATTGTAGTAAGTCATTTGAATCCTTGCCCGTTTGAATTACTGGTTATCTTCCACCAGTGAACTTGCACTGGTGAACTTGCAAGAACTGGCACAGTTTCCAGCATGTTCAATAAATATAGTTGCTGGAATAAACAAATCCATATCCACTCATTCTTAGTATTCGTAATCTGCACTGAGTAAATACTGTCATAATTCAATTTAACTGGCTCTATTTCAACCAAGATAATCTGATGCTCCTGAAGCCTGATTATTCAAAGCAACAGAAAAGGGTTAGAAAAGTTACTGGAGACAGGGGATGGTGCAGCCACAAGACTGATGTCTCCTTTCTCCTTGATTCAGTTGCCTCAATTTCCATCTGCCTCTAATGACAGTGAAATTTTAGTTACCCTGTTAAAATTTATTTATGTTTAAATGTAAATTGACTATACTATACAATGACTGTGTATGATAGAATTGGGCATGCTGTTAAACAAGTTAAATTTGTTCATGAAATGCAACTTTGAAAATGAGATGTGTATTTTAATGAATGACAGAGCTGAGGATGAATTTTATTCTGCATCTGCAATGTGGATCTATGGCATTTTTCTTTTAGAGAAACACGGGAAGAACTTGAGGAGTTATTTTCTTTGAAATTAATGCCATGGTGAATATTATCATTATTATCACCACAAACAGTTAAATCAAATTAGAAACAAGAAATAAACTTTACCCATTGTATTACTAATTTAATTTAAAACATTGAAACTGGAAACATAGTTTGAAATATATAAATACAGGTATCGAGTGGAATGCCTAACCATTCTCTGCCTTCAGCTGACGTAGGGTTGCATTTTAGTATCTAGCAGAAAAAAGTACATAGCAAATGTTTGCCAAGTTCAACAATCCTTTCCAGAAATATATGGAATGAGTATTCGATAGGGTCTCTTCTTCATGAACATAAATTCACCTTCAATAAATGTACTTAATAAATTACCTGTAAAAAAATGAATAGCTAACCCAATTAGCCAGTCACTCAGAATATTCTTGCTTATCACCTCCCCAGCCAGCTCTGTTGAGGATAATATATGACAGAAAGCCTAATATGGTAGTATTTTTAAATTTATTCCTATGTTAAATATTCCTCAAATAAAAAGAAAGGGCTTGACATTAAACCTTGTAGGGCAGACTAAATATAGGGGAAAAAATTACTCATATTACTCTTTATATTTTGGAGGATATTACACATTATCTATTTTGAGAATGCTGCCAGTTAGCAAAGCAACAATTAATTGTTGTAATAGTGACTGCAATTTTAGTGATGTATGTATGATACTCAATCTTAAATGAATACCTTAAAAATACAGTTCAACTTATCAAAAGTGGTAAAGAACCAAAAGAAAACTCAGATGAGAAGTAAGGATATGAAAATATGTTCAACACCATATGTCATTAGGGAACTGCAAATTAAAACAATAATGAGATATAACTACACACACCTATTACAATGGCCAAAATCCAAAACAAAATGCTGTCAAGGATGTGGAGCAACAGGAACTCTTGCTCTTTGCTGGTGGGAATGCAAAAATGGTACAACCACTTTGGAAGACAGTTTGGCAGCCTTTCACAAAACTAAACATACTCTTACCATGTGATACAACAATCATGAACCTCAGTATTACCCAAATGAATTGGAAATATGTCAACACAAAAACCTGCACATGGATGTTTACAGCAGCTTTATTTGTGGTTGACAAAACTTGGAAGCAACCAAAATGCTCTTTGGTATATGAATGGATAAGTAAACTGTGGTACATCCAAACAATGGAATATCAATCAATGCTTTAAAAAATGATCTATCAAGCAATGAAAAGATATGGAGAAAACTTAAATGTGTATAACTAAGTGAAAGAAACCAATTCAAAAAGGCTCTGTATTGTATGATTCCAACTGACATTCTGGAAAAGGCAAAAGTACAGAGACAATAAAAAAGATTTGTAGTCACCAAGTATTAGAGAAGAGGGAGGGATGAATACGCAAAGTACAGATGGTGAAACTATCTGGTATGTTACTACAATGCTGGGTGTGTGTCATTGTATGCTTGTCACAACCCATAGAGTCTACACCACCAAGAGTGAACCCTAATGTAGACTAGACTTTGGGTGACAGTGATGTGCCAGTGTATATTCACTGACTGTAATGAGTCTGCCACTCTGGTGTGGGAAGTCCTTATGGAGGGAGGCTGTGTGTTTGAGGGGGATGGAGAAGATAGGAAAACATTTTGTACCTTCCTTTCAATTTTGCTTAGAACCTAAAACTTCTTTAAAAAATAAATTTTAAAAAAGTATTTGATTTGATATGACCCTAATGCTCGCATGCAAATTTATTGTTCTATTCAACATGCAAATATAGTTCATTAGGGAACTATTATGATTAGATTAATAATTTATTGAGATGATCAAAACCTAATTATGGGTATGTAAACTTCCACTGCAGAAATATTAAATGGTAGCAATGCTATGTCTCAAAAGTCTTGGGTTCTAACAAATAAATGCAAATATTGTGCTTTATATTTGAAAAATCAAGGATGATTTCCAAGTACTTTACCTAAATTTAAAGTAACTTGCAATTAAAATCTAGCCAAACATTTCCTTCTAGTGTTTTACTTTGTTATTTGCGTTCGGTTCTTTTGGAGTTCCTCTGAAATTTTCTCACTCCTCCAGATGTAAGAGAACCATTCAACATGGGATGAAAATAAGATTTCCAAGCATAGGATATAATTATATCTTAATGAATGGAATTATCTTGGATCCATTGCTTTTGAGTCATATTGCACCACATTTAACTGATGATTCCCTGTCCTTTCTTGTTACTCCTGCTTCCCTCCCCACCAGTCACAACAAATATACACACACTCTGAAGCATATTCTCTTTGCTTTCTGAGAATTGTCCTCTACTAGCTCCTTCACAGTGCTTTCTCCTCATTCTCTCTTTCCTGTGTGTCTTACAGCTTCTTCCTTCCTCCTGGTATTTCTCTCGACCTGCCTCATAAAAGTTATTGCTCCTAATGGCTCTCGTGCCAGGGGCTTAAGTGTGTCAAGATTTTATCTTATTTGTACATTTTATTTGTGTATATTTGTATATCACTTATTTATATTTTTTAAAACATATTTCATTTAAATTGAAGAGGAATTTCCAAGGTAGTAAGTCAACTTAATAGACAAATTTATTGTTTCAAGAGTATGCAAGAAGGCCCTTTTGTCATAGAAAAATAGAGAAAAAATGTCATTGTACTGGGGAGAATTCAGATTTTATAAATATCAGAATATTCATACCTCAATGCTGAATATTAAATAGTCTTGGAATAATAGTAAAAATGTGTCTCAGAGTATGTGCTGGTAGACTTGTAGGAGATTTTCTTCTGTTTGGTAAAGTTGACCAGCCCTTTCTTTCCCATGTGGAAGACCACTCAGAGACTTGTGAAATGGAGCTGAGTATTTGCAGAAGTAAATTAAGCCAGAAAGACAGCTTTCAGGAGATTGAGTAATAAAACAGCTCTAGTGCCTAATTGGCTGGAAGAAGACCCATGGCCTCAGGACACTGAGATAACACGTGGAGCATGGAAACACTCACTGGGGTTCTAGAAATAACCAGGGAACACTGGGGTTCAACTGAGGTGGTATCGGGTTAGCAGATTTGGGGGTAGAGTTCCATCTTTGATCCTACTCTACATATTTTTTGTGTTCTTCTTGGATGATGTTATCTGTACCTGTAATAATGAGTATGTATTCAAAGAAATCCTTCTCCTTTGACTTCACAACTGACATATAATTTCCTGCTATTCTTGGCTGTTCCATAGGCACCCAAGTACTCAAGCCAGAAAACAGAGGTCATTCTAAACTTCTCCTGTCCTCCATCCCCCACATCTGATCAATCATTGAATACAGCATGTTTGACATACTAAATTTCTCAATCCTGTCATTTCTTTTCCATATAAATTATCCCAACTCTCATGACACTAATTCAGATCATGAATGAGTATGTCTTTGTGCTGCAAAGATTCTTCTGCCTAGAATGTGCTATCCGTGCCCTCCTCATATTCATAATCTACACTGTAACTGGAGAGACTTGCTAAATATAAATCTGACTATGTACTCTGTTTTAATGCCTCTGCATAGAGAATAAAGTTCAGATAGCTTTATATAATATATGAGACTGCTGGTCCCTACATACTTCTCTAGTTTCACCTTATGCCATTCACTGTGTGATAATCCCACAGTGCTTCCAGTTTTCCTCATACACCATCATATTTCAGCTTTCTCTGCCTTTCCATGGATGCTCCTTTTCTTTTGCAAAAGGATAGAATATATGGGTAAGGATGTGAGGCTCACCATTTCCTCAAATGTCCACTGGGTTTTGAAACTTGACTACCGCAAAGTGGGCTGAGTGGTACAGTTCCTTTCATTGAGTCACTTCTGTTCATTTGTACAGGCTTGAAGAGCCATGAGAAGAAACTCACTTCAAGCAAAGGAGTCTGTATCAGAGAACCCTTGTCTTCACCACAGCTTTTTGGACAATGCTAATTCTCATCAAGAGGCAGAGCTGAGGGTGGACCCACATCGGTACATAGCTCCCCACCACAGTGACATCAGTGCAGCTTAGGGAAATGCTGGGCATTAGGCTCGTAAGGCTGAAACCCTGGGACTGTGGGAGTGAGAGGAACTAGAAGGAAGTTTTTCCTTGCCCTTCTTAACTCAGAACAGTTTTTACCCAGTGGAAACCAAGGTGACCTACAGTGAATCTGAGGAAAGAGAAAAGGACTAAGTAGCAGCCAAGGAACCCCACTACCATCAGTGAGTCCTTATCCTTGGCAACAATGCACACAAACAAGCAAGCTTGTCAGGGTGTTGGTGTCTGTGAAGCTTGCTTTTAGGGAATGTGCCTTGGGTTCTACCTTTCTGAATTTTAGGCAAATAAGAATATCAAAACAGAAAGTGATTAATAAATATTTCAGAGTAGGTATAACCTCTTAAAAATAATCAATGTTCAAGGAGGAGAAAAGACTGAATTTCTAGCTATAACATAGAATCACAAGCTAAAGTATTAAAGAAAAAATACTTTATTGGTACTTGTAGGTCAGCTGTGCCAAAAAACTACCTGTTCTTACCTGGAATATTCCTCCTACCTTATCTGGCCTAAATCTCACTCATTTCAAGGCATTATGTGTACTAAGAATCCTCCACATTAGCTAGCTGTTTTTCCTAGGTGGTCTCACAAAGATAATTAATAAAGAAATAGTCAAGAAAATATAGAAATAAAAAATGAATTCATTCCCTGAAGTTGTGCCCTAAAAGTACTGTGACTTCCATTCTTTTGAGCATCTTTTAATGAAGTTCATTTCTCCTCTGGATGCATGTGACTGGCTCCTGGTGTCATTCCTGGTGTTTTTCTTCCTAACCCTACCTTGGTCTTTTGTTGCAGTCACCACTCTTTACATTCCAAGCACAATCTTTAAAATTTACTTTTTTTTTCCATTCTATTTATTGGTTATCTGTACCCTGAACTTTAACTATTTTAAAGTTTGTCATCTTCTCTTATTTATCTAAGAACTTTTTTTTTTTTTTCAAATGAAGCACTTCTGCAAGTCTTAGACACACTAAAGGTACTTTTTTTAGGCACTTACTTTCATTTAGGCTTTTTTGCTTTTTTTCAGTCTGCACTGCACTTTCTTTTTGCTTCAAAAATATTTTGAAGGGAATATGTATCTAGCATTTGTGTTGAAAGTTTCAATAATTCTCTATCTGTTGAATTTCTGCCCTAGGTAAAATTGTAAGATTTTTTTTCTTCTTTAATTTTTTGACTCATTATATTCTGACTTCTTCACATCGAGGACTGTCTGTCTGACACCTGGTTGCTCCATCCTACCTTCTAATGCACATTCAGGTGATAGACTTGTCTGAGTCTGCCAGATTTGGGCAACTAAGGAAAGAAAAATATTCCATCTTTTTTCTCATATTAAACTCAGACACATGGTAAAATACTATATTGCTTCATGTCCTATTTTCTTAATTGCATTTTTCTGGAAATAGAAAACATAGGCAATAAAAAATAACATATTGTCATGTTTCAGTACTTTTTAAAAATTTTACTAAGGAAAACAACAACTTTGTTTTCAATTTATAAGAGATACAAATCCAGGTTCCCATTACCTTTTTTCCCTTTGCCCAAATCCCATCTATTTATAAATCTATTTATAACTAAAGTAATTATGATTCTTCTATTCCCTGAATTGATTTTGTAATTATCTCACCTTCAATGTGTATTACCCATAAGAATAGCAAAGAGGAAATTAAATTGGATAAGAAGTGAGAATCTTAACTTTATTTTTACAAGAAGTGTTTTCTTTTATACCAAGTATGTTTCTCTTTACAAGGATAAGGCACTGTTCTACACACTTCTAGGAACTCACAGTATAGCTGAGAAGAAAAAATGAGAGCACATAAAAAATAATTCTAATAATCATGAGCAGTGTGAAAAAGTATAGACCAAATATTTTTGCCTCCCCCAAATTTCTGTTGAAGCTCTAACCCCCAGGTAGCTTTGTTGGAGATGGAGCCTCTAATGTTAAATGGGGCAGTAAGGATGGGCCCTGATCTAATAGGGTTAGTGTCATTATAAGAAAAGATGCCAGATGTGTTGACAAAACTGGACAGCTACATGTAAGAGAATGAAAATCGATTACTGTCTAACCCCATACACAAAAGTAAACTCAAAATGGATCAAAGACCTGAATATAAGTCATGAAACCATAAAACTCTCAGAAAAAAACATAGGCAAAAATCTCTTGGACAGAAACATGAGAACTTTTTCATGAGCGTATCTCCCAGGGCAAGGAAAACAAAAGCAAAAATGAACAAGTGGGACTATATCAAACTAAAAAGCTTCTGTACAGCAAAGGATACCATCAGTAGAACAAAAAGACATCCTACAGTATGGGAGAATATATTCATAAATGACAGATATGATAAAGGGTTGACATGGACATCCAAAATACATAAAGAGCTCAAACATGTCAACAAACAAAAAGCAAATAATCGAATAAAAAAATGGGCATAGGATCTGAATAGACACTTCTTCAAAGAAGAAATTCAGATGGCCAACAGGCACATGAAAAGATGCTCCACATCGCTAATCATCAGAGAAATGCAAATTGAAACCACAATGAGATATCACCTCACACCAGTTATGATGGCCAACATCCAAAAGACAAACAACAACAAATTTTGGCAAGGATGTGGAGAAAGGGGAATCCTTCTACAGTGCTGGTGGGAATGTAAATTAGTTCAACCATTGTGGAAAGCAATGTTTACAACAGCCAAGAAATGGAAGCAACCTAAGTGTCCATCAGTAGATGAATGGATAAAGAAGATGTGGTACATATACACAATGGAATATTATTCAGCCCTAAGAAGAAAAAAAATCCTACCATTTGCAACAACATGGATGGAGCTAGATGGTATTATGCTCAGTGAAATAAGCCAGGTGGAGAAAGACAAGTATTAAATTGTTTCACTCGTCTGTGGAGTGAGTATAAGAACTAAGAAAAAAATTGAAAGAGCAAAACAGCAGCAGACTCACAGAACCCAAGAATGGACTAACAGTTACCAAAGGGAAAGGGACTGTGGGGGATGGGTGGGAAAGGAGGGATAAGGGGGAAAACGGAGCATTACAACTACCATAAATAATGTAGGGGAGTGGGAACATGGGGAAGGCAGTAGATACAGAGAAGAGAAGTAATGATTCTATAGCATCTTACTGGACAGTAACAGTAATGGGCTATGTGGGGGGACTTGATAATAGGGGAAGTCTATAACCCCAATGTTGTTATGAAGAAAGAAAGAAAAAAAGAAAGAAAGAAAGAAAGAAAGAAAGAAAAAAAGAAAGAAAGAAAGAAAGAAAGAAAGGAAGGAAGGAAGGAAGGAAGGAAGGAAGGAAGGAAGGAAGGAAGGAAGGAAGGGAGAGAGAGAGAGAGAGAGAGAGAGAGAGAGAGAGAGAGAAAGAAAGAAAAAGAAAGAAAGAAAGAAAAAGAAAGAAAGAAAGAAAGAGAGAAAGAAAGAGAAAGAAAGAAAGAGAGAAAGAAAGAAAGAAAGAAAGAAAGAAAGAAAGAAAGAAAGAAAGAAAGAAAGAAAGAAAGAAAGAAAGAAAGAAAGAAAGAAAGGAAGGAAGGAAGGAAGGAAAGAAAAAGAAAGAAAGAAAGAAAGAGAGAGAGAGAGAGAAAGAAAGAAAGAAAGAAAGAAAGAAAGAGAGAAAGAAAGAGAGGAAGAGAGAAAGAAAGAAAGAAAGAAAGAAAGAAAGAAAGAAAGAAAGAAAGAAAGAAAGAAAGAAAGAAAGAAAGAAAGAGAAGGAAGGAAGGAAGGAAGGAAGGAAGGAAGGAAGGAAGGAAGGAAGGAAGGAAGGAAGGAAGGAAGGAAGGAAGGAAAGAAAGAAAAAAAAAAAAAAAGAAAGAAAGAAAGAAAAAAAAAAAAAAAAAAAGAAAGAAAGAAAAAAAGAAAGAAAGAAAGAAAGAAAGAAAGAAAGAAAGGAAAAAAGGAAGAAAGAAAGAAAGAAAGAAAGAAAGAAAGAAAGAAAGAAAGAAAGAAAGAAAGAAAGAAAGAAAGAAAGAAAGAAAGAAAGAAAGAAAGAAAGAAAGAAAGAAAGAAAGAAAGAAAGAAAGAAAGAAAGAAAGAAAGAAAGAAAAAAAGAAAGAAAGAAAGAAAGAAAGAAAGAAAGAAAGAAAAAAAGAAAAAAAAAAAAAAAGAAAGAAAGAAAGAAAGAAAGAAAGGAGAGGGGAAGAGAGGGGAAGAGAGGGGAGGGGAGGGCAGGGGACGGCAGGGGAGGGGAGGGAACAAGAAAAGGAAAGATGCCAGAGAGCTCACATTGTCTATCACTCTGCACTTGCACCAAGGAAAGGGTTCATGAGGCCACAATGGGAAGGTGCCTGGACATATTTTATGTGCTACCGTTACGCAGTATCTAAGTAAAGTCTTTTTATTTATTTTATTTTTATTTTTTGACATTGATAATATAGTCCAATTTATTCTTTTCTTTCATTGGAAGTGCTTTTTTTTAATGGTACCATTAATATACAATCACATGAGCAACATTGTGGTTACTAGATTCCTCCCATTATCAAGTCCCCACCACACACCACATTGCAGTCACTGTCCATTAGCATAGCAAGATGCTACAGAGTCACTACTTGTCTTCTCTGTGCTATACTATATTCCCCATGCCCCACCCTACATTATGTGTGCTAATCATAATGCCCTTTAATCCCCTAATTCCTCCCTTCCCATCCACCATCCCCAGTCCCTTTCCCTTTAGTAACTGTTAGTTCATTCTTGGGTTCTGTGAGTCTGCTGCTGTTTTACTCCTTCAGTTTTTGCTTTGTTCCTATGCTCCACAGATGAGTGAAATCATTTGGTACTTGTCTTTCTCCACCTGGCTTATTTCACTAAGCATGATACCCTCTAGCTCCATTCATGTTGTTGCAAATGGTAGGATATTCCATTGTCTTTATCCATTCATCTACTGATGGACACTTAGGTTGCTTCCATATCTTGGCTACTGTAAATAATGCTGTGATAAACATAGGGGTGCATATGTCTTTTTGAATCTGGGATCCTGCATTCTTAGGGTAAATTCCTAAAAGTGGAATTCCTGGGTCAAATGGTATTTCTATTTTTGGTTTTTGAGGAACCTCCATACTGCTTTCCACAATGGTTGAAGTAATTTACATTCCCACCAGCAGTGTAGGAGGGTCCCTTTCTCTGCATCCTCACCAGCATTTGTTTTTCCTAGTCTTTTCTATGCTGGCCATCCTAACTGATGTGAGGTGATATCTCACTGTGGTTTTAATTTGCATTTCCCTGATATTAGCGCTGTGGAGCATCTTTTCATGTGCCTGTTGGCCATCTGAATTTCTTCTCTGGAGAAGTTTCTGTTCAGATCCTCTGTCCATTTTTTAATCAGATTATTTGTTTTTTGTTTGTTGAGGTGCATGAGCTCTTTATATATTTTGAATGTCAACCCCTTATCAGATATGTCATTTATGAATATATTCTCCCATACTGTAGGATGCCTTTCTGTTCTACTGATGGTGTTCTTTACTGTACAGAAGCTTTTTAGCTTTTTGTAGTCCCACTTGTTAATTTTTGCTTTGTTTCCCTTGCCTGTGGAGATATGATCATGAAAACGTTGCTCATGTTTATATTCAAGAGAGTTTTGTTTATGTTTTCTTCTAAGAATTTTATGGTTTCATGACTCACATTAAGGTCTTTGATCCATTTCAAGTTTACTTTTGTGTATGGGGTTAGACAGTAATCCAGTTTCATTCTCTTACATGTAGCTGTCCAGTTTTGCCAACACCAGCTGTTGAAGAGGCTGTCATTTCCCCACTGTATATCCATGGCTCCTTTATCATATATTAATTGACCATATATGTTTGGGTTAATATCTGGACTCTTTATTCTGTTCCACTGGTCTGTGGGTCTATTCTTGTGCCAGTACCAAATTGTCTTGATTACTGTGGCTTTGTAGTAGAGCTTGAAGTTGGGAAGCGAGAACACCCCTGTTTTATTCTTCCTTCTCAGGATTGCTTTGGCTATTCAGGGTCTTTTGTGGTTCCATATGAATTTTTGTATGGTCATTTTAATATTTTCACCTTGCTTTTTTTTTTAATCGAAGGATGCATGTCACCCTTTAAATATGTATCACTGGCCATTATTTCCTTAAATACTGCCTTTTCCTATTTCCCATGTTTGTCCTTTTGGACAATTAAATGTGTACTGGTTAATCCATTTTGAACCTGTATGTCTCCTAATTTTTCTTATTTTCCATCTTTATATGATGTGTTTTCAGTAATTTCCTCAGACCTAGCTTCCAGTTCTTTCTTATGCTCTATTTTAATGATGTATTTCCCATTACTGTGCATTTACTTTGATTCTTTTGCACACCTACTATTCTTTTCTCATAATCACCTTTTGCCTTGTGGATTCTATGCCTTTAGTGTTATGAAAAATTCTTGGACATTTACTTAAAGTGTCTCTTTCAGAAAGTCTCTACTATCTGTAACTATCTGTAACTATCTGTGCATGAATTCTGTCATTTCTGTATCTGTTGTCCTTTTCTTGGCTGTTTATGAAGGTTTACTGAGCTCACCTTCAGAGAGTTTACAATGGATTTATAGGTTCTCTGGAATAGGAAGGCATTTCTGATGTAGTTTCATAATAGCCTTTTTCAGGCCCTAACATCTGTCACTTTGGGACAATGAGGTTTTATGGTTAGTGATGTTAATTACTCAGTTTGAGGTTAATGCATTGCTTGAAGAGTCTTAGCTGTGACTTCACTTTCTCTCTGAGTGAGTAATCCTTTCTCCAGCTATGCCCTGAATAAAAAGTAATTTCTCTTCCTGTTTCTTGCAGCATCTTGGCAGTACTGGGTGAAAATTTTGTGACCCCTGTTTCATGGAAAATAAACTCTTGCCTTTACATAGGGTACTCTGGTTTATCTCTTGGTCATAGATTAAATGTTCACAGACTATACATATGCACATTCAACCCCAGTCAGCACTATCTTTCACAGCTCAAGAGCCAGAACTTACATTTATGAACATTTGGGCATTACAGAGGCCCTGCTCAAAACTGTACTTTGAATAACTGATTTCAATATGCTATTATATTTGCCTTTACGTTTTCCTCATTATTTAACTTTTATATTCCCTCTTGTGTCTGTAATTGAGTGATTTCATGCCCTTCCATCTCAAGTAAGTATTTTTAAAAATTAGTTATATTTTATCTGACA
This sequence comes from Manis javanica, assembly GCF_040802235.1. Taxonomy (NCBI): domain Eukaryota; kingdom Metazoa; phylum Chordata; class Mammalia; order Pholidota; family Manidae; genus Manis; species Manis javanica. The sequence continues at coordinate 68,443,071 of NC_133160.1, forward strand.
TCTCTATATGTTTACAGTAGTAGGGCAGATTTCCCAAATCATGTCACAGCCTGCTGAATAATATTATATGAAATATTTTAAATGGTAAAACAAAATAATATCTTACCATTTAATTGTTTGCATGATTTTCATCTTTGACATGCAAAAACAAAGTACTAAGGTTTCCCTCATGAGTATTAAATGATTTTTCTTGTACTATTTGTTTTTATAAGTAGAAATCAGAATGAATTTTACTTTGGGATTAAAGGGAAAGGGTTGCACATGCTCTACTACACTAACTTGGAGAAGTGATATTTTCTATTAGTGCATAGATTGGCTAAAAATGTCCAGTTTCCTCATTGATCAAAATGTTTTATTATCCCCGTATCTGATCAGTGTGGAATGTGTAGAGAATTATAGCCCTGTAGTAACCTAAAGGCGCATCTCCATTTCAGCCTTAAAAATATTAGCCTTGGCTAGAACTGCAAACAAATAATTATAATAAACAAAAGAAAAATAAAAATAGCAATAGCTTTAGGTATATAATCTTATTACTATAAAACAGTTTCCTTCTGAAATAAATTCCACTTTTATCAGTCATATATTCAACCTAAAAAGATTTTTGTTAGGCTTCTTTAATCATACCTCAATTATATTTGGTGTCTATTTTAGGTAAGTAAAAGTAAGCACCCATTTATTATTATTTTAATTTTAAAAAAGCTTCCATGACTTTCTGGAAATAAACATTTATTTCCCATCAGTGTAATATAAGCTTATATTTATTCATTTTGTTAAAACATAGTAGATTTCCACCTTTGGTCATATGTTACTAATACATACATAGTTATATAATGTTTAAAAGAGACTATACTTTATCCCTCAATATATTAGTTCTAAGTTTATTATTTCCTACCCCCCTTCCTAATTGTAGTAAATAATTACATGATTGTGGAGGGGAGAACTTACTTTTTTCAAAGTACTTGGTCATATTTTTGTGATCACCTCAAAACCCTGAAATATGTTTATTATCTTTCTAATTTTGCTCATGAGGACAGAGAGAGCTTGGAAAGGTGAATTTTCTTGCCTAAGATCACAATACTAGCATAGGGCTAGGTAAACTCCTTATTGTCACAGTCTTCTGTCTCCAGAGCCTGCAATTCTATATTACAGTGGATGCCTCTACTGCTCTCCAATTAAAAATAACTACAGTTTGGTGAAATCACACCTTATATTCTCTTACCTGAAATAAATTTTAATTCATAATTGTAATTCAACTAATATAGTTATGCCATTAGTCACAAGAAATCCAAGTTATTTTGAGTAGGTGGATGAAGTTTTGTTAAAAGTAAAGTTTGCTTTCCTATTGGTATAATGTGTTTTTTGTCTATATGATACAGGCTGATAAATTATCAGGATTACAGCTAAAATAATGTGCTTTAGTAATTTTCATTTAATTCCTCCAAAAAACCAATGAGGAAGATGGGTTACAGCAAAAGACACTGAGCCTCAGAAAGGTAATAATTCATGCAGTTACAAAGATAGTGATTAGAGGAATTGAAATTTGAACACACAGCAAAGATAACTCATAGGCCTGCACTGCTAAGCCTTTACTGTTTTGCAAACATTACACAGAGTTAGTTACTACAGTATTTTATTCAAACTAAAACTCAGTTGTATGTTTTGATATTTTCCAGTGGTTATTCCCAAAAACTTTGCCTTCTATCTGGAAATGGAGTTTACCTTATCTGACCTTTGGGAAGCTTTTTTTGCCTCTAAGCTAAACATATTGATTCCCCCACCCATAAGATGATCCACATCTGAATCTATCCATGTCTCCTTCCCAATTATCTCCTTGGTTAATACCTCTATTTGCCTTGTCATTCAGGCTAAGTCATCTGCTGTGTTCTGGGTTCCTTCAGGCCTGCACTTGCTTCTAATCTATTGGCTTTGGCATTAAAAACTAAGCAAAATAAAAAACTAACCCAATAAAAATAAACTATAAGAAAAAAAAGGCTTGTTCCCATGTACACTTTTAATTATTGCCTTATTTTCTTTTTTACTTGAAAGCTTTTCTTTATTAAAAAAATATTCAGTTTAACTTTATCCATTCATTCCCATTTATGCTACAATCATATTCCTTCTACTATCACCAGCTAAAATTATTTTCATCAAGGTCACCAGTAACTCCATTATTGCTAACATGAAAGGAAGGACTCGCTTCCTCTTCTCACCTCAACACTCACTGAAGTCAGTTAACTCTTTCCTATTTGATTTTTATGGTAGTAGAATCCTCTGAATTTCCTACCACTTTTTTTGCTCTTCATTCATTCTAAACTACTTAGAGAGCTTAGTATTATAGATTGAATCATAATAAAGAAGGCATTAAAAATTTCTTCCCTCATGCTAATTTCAGTCTAATGACAAATACAGAAAAGACAATTATATGGAGCCACGACAATTATAATTGAGTGCTAAAATGAATGAAGTACCAGGTACTAAGGGAGCACAAAGAGGTGCTTCTAATCTGGGTCTTCCCTGGTGGTCAGATGTACCTTCTCCCTTAATTCAACTATGTCAAAGAACAATGATTTTCAACCTTTTTCTCCAGCTCTGACTTACCTCTGGAGCACACATCTATGTGCCCATTTGCCCAATCAACAGCTCCACTTTCATGTCTCACAGATACTTCAGGTTCAACATGTTCAAAACAGACTTCAACATATTCCTTGTCAAAACCAACTCTTCCTTTATCCATACCTTGCATTGATTAGTGGCATCACTGATCTTCCACATTTCCTAAATAAAAAATCTGACTGTTATCCTTAGTGTCTCTCTTTCCCTTCTATCCCAAATCAGCAAATTACCAACTCATTTTAATTCAGCCACCTTTGTGTCACACTTCTCTTCATTTCCATAGCTACCACTATTCTTCATGCCACCAGAATTTCTCATCTAGGTAAATTTTGGAATGTCCTCTAAACCACGAGCAAACTACAGCTTATGGGCAAAGCCTAGCCCACTACTGCCAATTTATGAAAATAAAGCTTTATTGGAATATAGCTATACCTATCATTTACTTATTGTATATGTCAGCCTTCACAATACAACAACAGAGTTGAGTAGTTGAGAGACCATATGTCACACAAATCAAATAATATTTATTATCTGGCCCTCTACAGAAAAATTTTGTTGACTATAACCTAAGTCGAGCTTCTGTAATCTCTCTTGCATACTGCTGTTAAAGTATTTTTTTCCTAAAAAGCAAATATGAGACCTAAATGTAAGACATGAAACCAAAATATTAGAAAACATAAGCAAAAGTCTCTTGAACATAAGCATGCATACTTTTTTTCTGGATTTGTCTCCCCAGGCAAGGGAAACCAGCAAAAATAAACAAGCAGAACTATATCAAACTAATAGCTTCTGTACACCAAAGATACCACTAACAAAACAAAAAGGCAACCTGTGAGTTTAGGAGAATATGTTTGTAAATGATATATCTGATAAAGGGTTAACATCCAAAATATATAAAGGACTCACAAACCTCAGCACCAAAAAAACAAAGAACCCAGTTAAAAAATGGGCAGAGGACCTGAATAGACACTTTTTTTCCAAAAAAGACATACCAATTGCCAACAGGCACATGAGAAGATGTTCCACATCTCTAAACACCAGGAAAAAGCAAATCAAAACCCAAATGAGTTACCACCTCATAGAAATCAGAATGGCCACAATCCTAAGGATAAAAAATAGTAAGTGTTGGTAAGGATGTGGAGGAAAGGGAACCCTCCTCCACTGTTGGTAGAAATGTAAATTGGTGCAGCCACTGTAGAAAGCAGTATGGAGGTTCTTCAAAAATAACTAAAAATAGAAATACCATTCTACCCAGTAATTCCACTTCTAGGAATTTACCTAAAGAAAACAAAATCCCTGATTCAAAAAGATATATGTATCCCTATGTTTATTGCTGCATTATTTACAGTAGCCAAGATAAGGAAGCAACCAAAGTGTCCATCAACAGATGAATGGAAAAAGAAGATGTGGTACATATATACAATGGAATAGTATTCAACCATAAAAAAGAAAGAAATCATGCCATTTGTGACAACATTAATGGATCTAGAGGGCATTATGTTAAGTGAAATAAGCCAGGTGAAGAAAGACAAACACCATATGATTGTACTTACATGTGGATCTGTTACTAAAAACAAAACAAAATTAACAAAACAGCAATAGACTCATAGACACTGAGAAGTGACTAGTGGTAACCATGGGAAAGCATTTTGGTTGGGTGGGTTAAATAGGTGAAGGGGAAAAGAGACACAAAATTAATAATAATAAAACGTAATTAAATAAATAAAAACACCTCTTTATAAAAAAGCCAGTATGATCATTACACTTCTCCATTTAAAATCACGGAGGTCTTCTCTATATCCTTCCCAGTTGGAAGTCTTCTTTCATTTCAGGATAATGATTGATCTGGTTGGTAAACCCTCCAGGGCTGTTAGATTCTTAGAGGTGGGATTTCTGAGTCAAAGGGTAAGAGAATATGTAATTTTCCTAGGTATTTTCAAATTTCTCACTTCCCTTTTTTTTCCTAGCTAAAATTTATATCTTTTCTCATGGTCTCATCAGCAGTGTATGTCGGCACCATTAGGAATTTTTGCCCTATATTGCCACTTTCATTACCACCAGAGTTTAAGTAAGAGTAATAAAAATGGACCATGGAGCCTTCGAACAATATGAAGCTGATTTGTTTGTTTGTTTTTTTTGTATGCACTACAGCTACCATTTATAGTCAGAGACAACCTGACACAATTCTTGAAGTTCTCAAAGTTGAAATTTATTACTGTATCTTTTTTCAAGGAGGATGTGGTTCTGAAAACAGTTCTAGACCTGAAGCAACACCACCATTAAACTCATCTTTTATTTATCACCTCCCTCCATTACATCACTAGGGAAATGGTAAAAGTAATGCAGGAATAAGACACATGGACAGTTGGATATTGTAAATCTAGTTATGTCACAGTTTAAGATTTTTGGACCATAAACATACACATATTCTACAACAGTTGAGTGCAAGCAAGCTCTTACGTCAAACTCATTAGCCGCTACATAATAAAAATTCAAAGTTCCTGTGAGATTGGTAAAGTTCCTGCTTAATTTTCACTTTCTTATCTAATATAATAAATGATACCCTACTTGCTCTTTCCCAAAAGTAAAACGTGCCTTTTTACTATGTTTATAATACCTTTCCCCCTCTGCACCTGACTAATTCCTTCATATACTTTAGGCCTTTTTCAGCAGCAGCGCTCACATATCCCCCCATCTCCTCAATATACAGTAGAATGTATTTCTTCGATACTGTAAGAGTACTACTCAGCACTTGCCTCGTATTTATTTCCAAATCATTTTAAATGTTTGCATTGTTGTTTGTACTACATTCTATAGATTATGAATTTCTTGACCACGTAAGAAATGGGTTCATATATCCATCATTTATGTGTTACTCAATAAATATTACTTGACTGAATAAATGTCTATGAAGTTATTAAGATAAAAAATGTAGTCTGTGATCCTGAATGCTTTAGCATCAAGGTAATACAAAAGCACTTTTGATGATATAAGTGTCAAAGTATAAGCTAATGCTATACCCATTTATTCATTTATTTGGGAAACATTTATTAAGTGCCAACTGTGCTCTAGACTAAAAAGTTGCTGCACATAAAAAACTAAGCAAAATCAGGCAAGATTACTCTTTTTCTTGGAGCTTATTATTGGGAGGTGGGTAATTGGATATATACATGGAAACTAAGTTGTCTTATATGAGAGAAAGGAACATGAGTTTATAAGAGTGAATAAAAAAGGAACCTGGCCTGAATTCTGAGGCCAAGGATGCTGCCCTGGAGCAGTGACTTCTACACTGAGCTCTGAATGATCAGTAGTGGTTCATCAGGCTCAGGAGTGACAAGAGAGTTTTTAAATCTAAACTCTGTAGAGAGACAGCATACCACTTTGAGGAACAGATGAAAGCCATTGTGGTTGGAGCAGAGATGAGAGGAATCATGGTAGCACTGAAGCTGGAAAACCAGTTAGGAGAAGACTGTATAGGATCTTCCATTTGTGGGAAAAGTTTACTTTCCACCCCCTAGAAATAAAAAACACCCATTGAATATAGGAGTTTTAGCATGTGAGAGAGGTTTAGTCTCAGATTGGCATGTATGTACATTTATCCTTTAAACCAGAAATCTCACCTCTAAGAATCTCACCCAGAAATATACACTGGCAGGAATACAGTGAATTGAATATATAAGGCTATTGATTGTTGTACTATTTGAAATAGCCAAAGACTGGAAAGAACCAGTATGTCCCATTAACAGGGATCTGGTTGAATTATAAATGGTATTTCTATATAATGGAGTACTATGCAGCTAGAAAAAGAAATGAGGAATATATTAGTTAGGGTTCTTCAGAGAATAGAACCAACAGGATATAGATATAATAAGAGTAGATTCATTACAGGAATTGGTTCACATAATTATGGAGACCATGATTAGCACGATCTGTTATCTGCAACCAGGAGAGCCAGCGGTGTCATTCAGTCCAACTCTAAAGGCCTGAGAACCAAGGGGAAATGTTGCCCAAAAGCAAGAGAATAGGTATATTCCAGCTCAAGTGAAGAGATAATTTCCATCTTTTTGTTCTATTTGGGCCTTCAATGAATTTCATGATACCTACCACACTGGTAAGGTGATCTTTGCTCAGCAGGAACATTTAAATGCTAATGTCTTCCAGAAACATTATATGAGTCCTGACTGTAATATGTAAGTGCAACTATGAAGTGGTTTGGTCAAATCTATATCTGATTGAGATTGTTAGAGCTTACTATCAACTCACCATGGGAGACAAAACAATTCAGACTATGAAACGAGTCTCATCCAATTTTCTTAACATACAAGTTGCACAAAAGAGAGAGAGACAGAGAGAGAGAGAGAGGAGAGACAGAAACAGAGAGGTTGAAGACAAAACAATAGATTAAAAGAGACTTAAGATCCATATAAACCAATAGTAAGGTGCTTAGTTACGTAACTTGGGCTCCCAAACCAATCGACTTTTGAAAACAAACTATGAGACAACCAAGGGAATTTGAAGATTGACAAGACACTTGATTACATTAAGAAAATACTGTTCATTTATTCAGATGAGTATTACTATTATTATGGTTATGTTTTCTTAAGTCCTTATATTTTAGAGCTACAATTTGAAATATTTATGGATGAAATTATATATTGCTCGGGATTTGTCTCAAAATAATATAGAGGGAAGGCTGACCATGATTTGGTAGTTAAGGAAGCTGTGTATATGGGGGTTCATTATATAATTATTTTCATGTGGATATGGTTGAAATTTTCATAAAGAACAATTACAAAACAAAGAGAAGGGTGAATAATTTGAGGTACTTATTTATAAGCCTACTCTTTGCTCCAATGTAATTAATGGATTGGAAGGAGGCTGAGTGAATAGGACGAGTGGCAGAAGAGACGTGGGAGACTTAATAGGCTATCAATCAACGCTCATTATCCCATGCTCACATTACACCTTAGTACAGAAATTGCACGTTTTCCTATGGATCAGGATAGTGTAGTCATCATGTAGAAGGACTTGTGTTAAATAAGACTTGGGTTTACATTCTAGCTCTGAAACTTACTAGCTGTGTAGCAGCTGCCTGATGGCAGGGACTATAGGGTAATGCAGCTATGTGGTTATGTGGTTAGGCTAATAAATAACTTTAACCCTGAGAGCCTAGACACAGTATATGACAGGAAACCAGCTTCCTTTTTAAAAAGGACCAGGTCCATCTCATTAACATGAAGAACAATTTTTCAATGCTGTATACTGACTTAAAAATACATATATTTATGTATTTGTTACTTAAACTTTTGCCCTGAAAGATATGGGCTTGACATTTTAAGCTGTCAACTACTTCAAGGGAATTTTAGAAATTGTTAAAACCATTCACTTCACTTCTCTTATTATTTCAGAGCCAAGTCAGTACCCGAGGCGATGGTGGCAGCCAAGAACATAAGTTATTCCTTAGTTCTGATTATTATAGCAGCTCATTTTGCAATCCCATCTTCTGCTACTGATCCAAGATTTCCTCATTTTTTAAAAATAAAGTAAATATCTGGAAAGTCTAGGGGAGCAAGATTTTTTTGTCTTTGTAAGTTTGGCAAATGGAATACCAGGAAAGCCAAAGAAAAAGTCTGTCAGAAATATTTTCTTCTCAGTTTCATTGATGACATTTCTGTCAGGTTTTTGGAAAAGCCATAACAAGCAGATGTTAAATGCTTAGTTGGAAATGAAAATGCATGTCCATTTCTTGTGGTTAGGAATGAATCAAGTAGTCTGTCTGCAGCTTTTGCCCTGATTTTTATGAAATTAACTGTACAGAATTTTACATTGAGGCAGTTGAACAATAAATAAGGTCAGTATCACCAGTGCTTTGTTGCAAAATAGCTCTCAACATTGCTTTGTGTGGCTCACAAGAATCAGTTTTTAATGTCTGGTTCAGTTAGATACTGATGTGGAAAAGTAATCCATGGTTCTATAATGGAAAATAAAAATTATTACTAATTGTGTGAGACAGATTGCTGAAATCAGACAAGGACACTATCTTAATATATTTCACAACGTGGCAAATACACTGACTGCACATAGGAAAACTGGAAAAAATCATGAGATTTAAGGCCACACTTTAAACACTTCCATTCTTAATACTGACCTAGTAACTTCACCCAATATAGAGCAAAAAAACAGTGCTTGCCTCACTGTAATGATCTCCAGTCTGATCTAAAGCACTCTAATGTTCTGCATGTATTCCAACTTCTTTACTACTTATATCTTCTTTGAACACCCTGAACAAAGAAAGTGATATTCTTTCTTTCCTGAACTTATCCACAAGTGAATCCATTCAGGACAATTTTTCCAGGGAGATTCAGTAATTAAGAATTATCCATTTTTTCTTGGGTAGCTGAATATTTGTATAAAGTTAACCTCCATCAGGTCTACTCAGAGATTGGCCATCCCAACGTGTGTGCTAGACATCATGCTAATCCATCCCACCTGCCCCGAGGCCTTGGACTATTGTTCTGCACCTCATCCTCACTCTTCAAGGATCTCTTTCTCATTCCTTCAGCAGTTAGGAAGCATGCTTTGGCTCTTGTTGCCTTTTCAGGCACCAAGAACTCAAGAGATTTTCAGGAATATCAGTAGTTTCTAGAAACTACCATATATCAGGACTTTCATGAATGCTTTTTGTTAAATTTTTCTCCAAAAGTAAAATTATAAAAACGATGCTATTACGTTCGGTGGTGAAACATAAGATGGATAATTAATTCTGCTTGTACAAACCAGGACATTCTTTACTGAGAGAACTGATAGGAAGATGATCATGTATCTCCCTGGGGAGAAAAAAGGCAAGAGAGAGGAAAAAAGTTACTTGATTATGTACCAGGCTTTCCCACAGAATTTCACTAGAAGGTCTCAATTAGTTGTCTTACTCTGGCATCCACCTGGACAAAACTGCCTTAAGAATATGCAGTGAAAAGGAGTATCTTCCATAGACCTAAGAAAATGTAGTGTAAATGTCACCGATCAGTAACGCATTAGGTTGGCATTTCAAAAAGGCAACAAAATGAACTGTAGGGTATAGAATTTATTTAAATCCCCAAAACTGTACAATCACCCAGTGTTGCCGGGAGGAACTTCTCTGTAGAGTTAAAAGACAAATCAAAGTAACATATATTAATTGAGAAACATAAAGCTATGAGCAAACAAGTAAAAATTAAATTCTAGAGAGTCAGTGTTTTCATGGAGGTAGCAGGTACCTACCCTGGATGCATAAATATCTTTAAAATCAATTTTTTCAAAATATACTTGGATAGGTGGGTTAATGGAACTAGTGTAGGAAAAATTTAATTCTATAGATTTGAAATAGTAAGCACTGACATAATTGCAGGGCCTTTTCAGTAAAACTTTACAGTCTAGTATTATGGCTGATAAATTAGAATTGGTACTCAGCTCTCATGAATTTATAATGAATATTTCAAAGCAATCAATAACATTATTTTGTGGCTTGCATGTAAGAGGCAGAAAAATAAAAATACAATGCATATATTTATATTAAACTCATAAAAAGATAATTTCTTATCACTTGATGTGCAGGTGAGGGGGAGATAGTACAAAAAATATTTCAGTTGAATATTTCAAGTAAATTCACATGCTCTTCAGTAAATTACCACCTGATATAAAATACTTATGTTGACTAATTTTATAAATTAATTTAACTCATTCAACATGGGCCAATTATTTTATGTGTATCAGGGTCAGTTGTGACCACCCTGCCCCAGCATAAAAAAAGCAGTATTACTTCTTCCCTCTCTCAGAGAAAAGTCTGTGCAGTTGTGTAGCACTCTTATGATACTGTTCTTCTCAGCACTGCCTCTATTCTTAATCTCATCATGCACCAAAACAGATGTACTACCTATGAAGTTGGTAGCTCCTGTTCATCCATTACTATGCTCCCTCCTATTAAGCATGTGCTTTTATGCCTTTGTACAAAATAGTCCCTAGACTACATCCAGCTTGAGGAAGTCTGGGAAATATAATCATTTTAAAACTTTCCAGCTTCTGGTGGCAGCTAGCATTCCTTGGTTTGTGGCCACATCACTCTCTGCTCTGCCTCCACCTTCACATCACTTTCTTGTCTGTGTCTTTTCCTCTTTTGTCTGTCACAGATTTCCATTCCCTCTTAGAAGGATATTTGCCACTAAATTTAGGGCCCAACAGGATCATCTCAGTTCAAGGTCCTTAACTTAATTACATCTGCAATGATACTTCTTGGAATAGTCAGAGGTTCCAGAGATTAAGATGTGGACATATCTTTTGGAGAACCACTACATATGAAAAATGATCACAGTAAAAGTCGAAACAAAACTTCACATTAAAATTATTTTTCATAGGATATGTATACTTTTCTTATGCCTCATGAATTCCAGAAAGTTCACAATTATACAGCTGCTCCCCCTAAGACATGTTAAACATGACAAATCATGGAAAAGTACATTATATATGTTGTAATGCCTTACCATTTAATTATATATCTTCATTTAACTTTCTTCAATAACTTCAAACTAAAAGAAAATTAAATAGGAAAGACCATGGTTCTACAGTTGGAAGTAGAATACAATCTGTGTTTATTTTCTTTGTTTCAGTCAAGTGTATTCTATGATTAATTGGATATTAATTTGGGAAGGCTTCTGGCTTGTTAAGTTTAGATAACTTAGATTTGCAGCCATAACAGACGCTAATACACAGAGTGAATTCAATTAATGATTATTGTTATTTTTAGCTGAGAAAGAGAAACCATGAATCCACTCAGTAAAGCAAGATAAATAAGATTATCTGGCATCGGGAATAGGGAAAGATAAAAGAGGAAAGAAAGTGTTATGAAGCAAAAATTTCCAACCTTTCTGCAAAATTTTTGGTGGGGTAAGATGAAATTCAGAAAATAATAAGAATCTAAACTAAACTCATAAGTAAACTGGACACAAATGATTTGTAAAACAGAATGTTGTCATGGTATGTTTTACTACTAATTGGCCTTCATGGGGCAGGTACTATTATATAATAGTGTAATAATCATGTTAAATAAGGGCAAAAGAAAAAAAAGAACTGTATTTCTAAACTATGATTTCAAAATTTTGTATTAATTACTTTATTGGATTTATTTAACATAAATTTTACATGATGTTATATAAAGTATGACTGATACAAACCATTTAAATGTAAAAAATAAGAGCTTTAGCTAATTCAACTAATTATTAATATAAACTAAGATGGAGAGTGAATATTCTTTAGATTTACACATAATAAATTTAACCTTTTGTGACAGAAGTTTCTAAGGTTAAATTATTCCTCATAGGAATGGTCAGGTTTATGAGTCAATGAACTTGTTATTCCTAGAGAGAACAGATACGGCTGATAACTTATTGAAGTGACTCTAAGAGAGATTGTAACAAATATAAGATTCTATGATTCTCAGTAAATAGACTTGAATACGTGAAGTAATCAGAATTTACCTTAGACTAAAAATAATGTGCATTTGGAGAGGATATTTTAAAACAAAGAATAATGAAGAAAATCTTTGAGGAAAACTCATCTCTGTTATGTGCAAGTGTAGCACGTCATAGGTTATGCCTTCCAGTATAACCCAAGGCTTCTTTTCCACTGCTGTATTCAAGGAATATCAGCTATGTTTAATTACCTAATTTAAACTTGATTTGAAAGGTACATCTTCTGTATGAAATCACAGTAGACTAATGAATGTCAGATATTTAGAAATATCCGTTGTTTCAGAACATCAGCCACTTCATGACTTTCATTGGGTAATTAAGGTTTGACTGTAGTTTTACAAGTCTTTCTCTCTAAAAGGTTTTGCTCTTTGACAAGCTCCTTTAGTGGTCATGTGGAGCACAGCTGTTGAACACATAACTGAAACAGAGATATGGGATATAAAAAACATACAGGATAACTTTCCAAAATGCAAATCACGGATATCCTACAGCTACCATGGAATAAATATCCTAGCAAAAAAGTTGCACAGGAAGTTTCAGAAAGATTTAAAAAACAGATTTACTCCCTTTCTCATCTGTTTCTCTGCTAGTGATTTTCCAGACACAATGTAGAGGTTCTGGTTTGAAACAGTTTTAGGCATGGCTTCAGAGAAATTTTATTCTATAAAAGCACACTATTTCCATTAAAGTCCATGCTGAGAGCTGAAAGATATGCCATTCTTTCAGGGAAGCAACACTCATAAATCCTAGTAACATAAGCAATTCTAAAATGAAATCAAATTGAAGCACAAACCGATCTGGGGACTGCTTTTCACATATTTTTTTGAGGAGCCAAAGATTTCCAAAGACATAGGACTGCATTTTCAGCCTGCACAGTATCTCACACCAGTAACACCTGTTGTTACTTTCTCAAAGAGGTATGTGAGCATAGTCATCTCAGCAACCCATTAAGGCACCCCCAGTTTTGTGATAATGTAAGTAGAGTGACTAAATGAATGTTCACGTGAAAGAGTAATGAATATCTCTTTGTCAGGTTTCTTACTCTCCATAATTTTTCAGACTCTGAAAATGGAATGTGATTCACAGTTATATAAATTTCATTAATCCAGATTTTTATTTTTCTCTAATCACAGCTGTGAAAGGAGAACATAGAGATTCCTTCTCAGTTTTTCTTTAACCAAATAAATGAATGCAAAAATAAAACATAACTAAACATTTCATAAGTTTGGAGTTCTAGAAGAGCAAAATGGTTTGCTTGGAATTAAGGAGAAATGTAATATTCTTTGATATGTTGCAAGATGGGTAATGTAAACAGCATTTTCCTTTGGTTTTTGTATTGAGCCCAGAGAAATCCTTTGTATATGCCTTGTAGTTTTTAAATTGAAGGGAAGACAGACAGAAATGTATTACTTGGGCCTCCAATTTGGCAGGTCTAGTCATCTCTTATAATATCTGAAGCCTAGAAATTGCTTTAGTCAACACACAAATCGGGTAATGTGCCATTATTAGGGTTTCTTCATCAAGCAGTTACTACCTCCTTCCTCTAGCTTTTGCAGATGCTATAGGAAATTAACAGAAGTCCTCAGCTAGAGGTGAACAGAATGCTTTGGTAGTTGTGATTGGTATTTGGAAGGAAAAGATCTTACAGATTTTCACTGGAAGGTACACTAAAGGTTAAAGCTTAAAGAAGGAACTAGTTACTTTGGTTGGAGCATTATTGGCTGGAAGAGTACATGAGGCTTTGCTTTCCCTTAGCCTGTGGCTGTGAGAAGATTTTTAATAGTAGACAGCTGGCCCCTTGAGTGGAAGTAGCAATTGTCTTCTCAGTTAGCCATTTGGTAAATGTTCTGAAAATAGGAGAATCTCTCACTTTAAAGGGACAATTTCAATCTTAAGCTGAACAAAAAGTGGGACTTTGATTATCTAAAACTGTATTTAAATGGACATCTAAATTTTTGTATAATATGACTCATGTAGTTTCTTTAACATGTATAAAGTGATATTCAACACAAAGGGTAACTTGGAAGTAGATTTTAAGAAGAAATGTGCACAAGTGTTTTGAACTAAAATTTCCTTCTCATAGGGACTGTGTAACAAATAAAATGTACACAAAAGATGATATAATAGAGTATCTTTTAAAATTAAGATTTGAAGCAATATATTATTGGGGTCCAAAATATTTTGGGGAATGTGATACATTTCTAAAACGATAAGTAGAAGATAACTTAATCTAGATATAGGAAACTGAGGTACTCTTGCTTTGATTTATCATCTATTATCTATGACTTTGAATAATCCTTCTACTTTCTCCACTCTTTAGCTTACAAATATATACAATGAGTGAATTATATTAAGTGATCCTGAAGATTCCTTTTATCTCTAAAAGGCTGGATTCTGAGTAAATAAAAAATAGTTTAAAACACAAGTATTTACTTTTATACATAATTTAAAATCTGAACAATTTATAGAGCAAGTTGTATATAATAAAAAATCCATAGTGGTTACACAGACATGTCAATACTACTACAAATTATCAGTAACCCAATTATTTATTTATTTTACCAGACATTGGGTCCTATAGGAAGAATCTTGGGATTCAGTGAGAAGAAATGCTATAAATAGGTAATTACAAGCAGCATGCAGCATACACAGCTCACAGGGGCACGACAAAGGAGTTCAAAGGAGTGGTAAGAGCACAGATTTTGGACTCTTCCAGTTCTGCAGTCTGCCATCTACTAACTCTGTGATTTCGGTCAAGTTGTGGTACTTCTCCAAATCCCCTTCCCTACAGGAGGATAAAAATGAGGATTAAACGAGATACTGTCTTGCCTCACTCTTACTGATTGTTTGATAAATTGCAGCCACTGGGCTCAATCATGGTCTTAGATGTGCTATAGGAGCACAAGTATAAAAGAGTCAGTTGATCTCTGGTTAACTCTAAAAAGTAGAGGTCCAAGGAAATGGGATGTTTGCCATAGGTCTGAAAGATGAGAGGGAGTTCACTGTGAAGATGGGAGGCAAGGGGAGCACATTCCAGGGGGAAGAAGAAATGCTCACGGAGTCAATGAGCTGAGAGGACTCTGAGGAGAAGACGACTTGAGAAGACCCAAATAAAGGAAGGCAAATAGTTCCCCAGCTGAAAAAGAGTGTGTGCTTAAATATATATGTGAAATGCTATGAAATGTCTTGTGTATATAAAACTTAGAGTTTAATTCTTCAGGAAACAGCAGTGAAACACCCATGTTTTCCAAATAGTAGGATAACAATACAAACAGAGTTACTGATTTAAAATATCATGTTCAAGGCAGTGTGGAGAACTATTAGATGAAATAAGACCGGTAACGGTGAGGTACTAGTTAGGGGAATCCCAGACAAAAGCTGATGGAGGCCCAAACTGAGGACAGTAGAAATGGAAGGAGTAGATTGATTTAAGGAGTAGATCAGGGTAGAATGATGTATATATTAGAGGGTTCTCCAGAGAAACAGAACCAATAGGATGTGTGTGTGTGTGTGTGTGTGTGTGGGTATACATATATATGTATAGAGAGAGATGTTTATTTTAAGGAATTGGCTATGTGATTATGGAGGGCTGGCAAGTCTAAAATCTGCAGGGTAGACCACCAGTCTGGAGACTCAGGGAAGAGCCATTCCTATAGTTGAAGTTCAAAGGATTTCAGCTGATAAAATTATCCCTTACTTGAGGGAAGCCAATCTTTTTGTTCTGGTCAGGCCTTCAACTTACTGGACAAGGCCTATCCATATTATGGAGGGTAATCTGCTTTACTCCAAGTCTACTGACTTAAATGTTAATCTCTTCCAAAAACATTTTTACAGAAACATTCAGTATAATGTTTGACCACACATTTGGCTACCATGGTTCAGCCAAATTGACACATAAAATTAACTGTCACAAGTATGTACTGAAGACTGATTGGAAAGAATAAGAAGGAGGAAAACAAGAAGCTGAGATGGCATGAGGTTTACCCGTTGGTCCAGGCGGTGACATTATTGAATATAAAAGAAAAATAGAAGATAGACTGTGAATGGAAGAGATGAATAATGAGTTTGACTGAGTATAATGTATTTGAAATAATGGGAAAATCCATATGAAGCTGTTTCTTAGAAGATTTGAAGTATGGGTCTAAAGCTCAGATAAGAAGCCAGGGATTGGGATAAAGACTCAAAAATCCTTGGGACTATTTGATTGTGAATATAGATAATTCATGAGGGTAGTGATTCTTAAACATAAAGTTCGTAAGAATCATCTGTGAGGTATTTTTAAAATATATATGCTGCTCTCTACCCCAAAAATACTGACTCAGAATTTTCAGAGTCATAGCCCAGGTGTTTGTATTTAGAAAGTCTAATAAATGATTCTGATATGCAGCCAAATTTGAAAGCCACTAGCTTAACATTTGAGAATTGCTTACTTAAAGTATAGAGCATGGAGCTAAATAAGAGACCAAAGAAGAAGGATAAAATGTAGAGAATGGAATATTTTAAGGGAAATAATTAAGAAAAACTACAGAAAGAATTATCAGTAAGTCAGGTAGGAGTAAAGTGATACAAAGCCAAAGAAAAATTATTCTAAGGAGAGCTGGTTCAACAGTATCAAATGAGGCAGCAATGTCAGTGAAGATAGGGAATGTAAAAATAAAAAGTATTCAACTAGCTTTACCTCAGTTAAGTCTCACTTGATCTATTGTTAGCAAAAGGATCATTCAAGTCTTAGAAGTAGTCATCTCCATTTTACTGCCCAGTACCCAGGTTCCCAGGTTCCCAGGTCCCCATAGCACTTGTTTCACCAGATGGCAGCTCTTCAGGACATTTTTTATTCCACTGAGCTAGGAAGTAAGACAGGCGCAAAACAAGACATGGATTCAAAGAAAAAGACTAAATAAACTAAATATCATAGACATCAGCCTAACCATTATGTTTAAAAACCAGCAGGATGACATGCAAAAGTCACTGTATACATCTTCCAGCTGGACAATGTTTCTAACTAAAAAAGGGGGGCCAGAGAATTTTCAGAAGAATTGCTGAGACTATGAATTGTAAAGGGAAAGTAACAAATCCTACCTCAGTGTCACTACAACAAATGTCAAGTTTTATTTCAAAAAAGCCCTGTATTAATCTTAACATATATTGAAACTTTGCCTCAGAGCCAAGTCTTAAAAGAAGACACTGGAGAGCCAGTTATTATAGAGTCAAAACATGTCTATTAAAGCTTATGTCTAGGCGACTAAACCTCTCAAAATGGTTAACTTAGAAAACAGACCACTGCCCCCTCCGTTGGGGAACAATCATTCATAACATTTTATCCTCACTCCGGCAGGCCAGTAGTGTACACAGTACTTCAGCTGGGAAATTGGTGACGATCACTGGAAATGGATGCATATTTAAGCTCTGATACACCAGGTTCTAATTCACTGAGGTAACCATAATAGTTGAAAATCACTGACAGAAAGTTAGGACACCTGGACTTCCATAAAAATTTTAATTTACTATTTTAGGCAAATGTATGTACAAAGGTATATACAGTTGAGAAATTTCTTGCTTGGAAAATGAATAAGCATAATACATCCTATTTTCACCTTTTGTAATAATTAATTACATTAGAAACATTTCTGAATTTGGATGATCTACTGCAACAAAATGTCATAACAATAATCTATTAAGGAGAAAACTGTGCTGTTTTTAACTTAGAAAATTCTCATAATTGCCAATATTTTTATTGGATTAGTCAAATTAAATAGTTCTGGACAGTATGATTAGCCCATTTTAGTGCTTTCCTAACTCAGTCTTGAGACTATTTCTTTCTAATTCAGTTCTTCTCTTGTGCTCTTAGAGCTCATAATGCTGAAGCCAGTGTTTTCTGTACAAGAATTTAATCAAATAAGCAACATTCAGGTTCCCATTTGTGAATCAGGATCTTGCTTTGCCTCATATCCTGAGTCTTTCCTCAGAATCCACCATTTTGCCATTCATATTCTAGGTTCTCATGAAATTACTGAGAATAAGACCCATACCAATTGGTACACTCGAACACGGATGGTCTTATTTTATTATTCTCATATTACAACCCACCAGGTTGGGACTACAGATTAAAACTGAAAGCTAAAGTGGATTGGGTGTCCAATTGAAATATTTTAATTCATAGATGGAGAAGCAGACACTTGGAGCAGAGAAGTAACATACCCAATGTCCCACAACCAGGGAGCGACAGCCAGGCTTGGACTCAGGCCTTGCTGAGTACAGACATGCTCCTTTTTGTTGCATCAAATAGTGCAATAGTTTTCTAAGTAATTTACAACTGTGAGTTCCTCCATGTTTGAAGCTTCCACACTGCCCCAACTAATCTGTTTTTCTTTTCCTTTTTACACCTTCCCTTGGCATCTGCCTTTTCATTTTGTCCCTCTTTAATGTAGTTTATTTGTTACTTCATGTGTCTGAACAGATTTACGTTTCTATCCTGAACTTCAACCCTGTTGCCAAGAAAAACCGTTTTGGCTGGTTCTTGTCTCAAGGGCACATCGGATCTATAGGGGTCTGAAGTAATATGGGCTTAAAGTTATACTCTTGGGTAAGTCTAGTCCCTGGAAAAAACTTATTTTCCATCTTGGTTTGGGATATGAAAATCTTAACAGTAAGGTGGAAAGAATGTGGAAATGCTGATCATTCATAATAGATTTTATATACTTTACCTTATTCCAAACTAGAGAGTTATGTTATATTTAGACTGATGCCATATAATATAGTTGTTCATTTCTTTGTATAAATGCATATGTTATGTGCTAGCAGTTATTTGTATTGGTGTGTGGTAGATGTTCTTCTAATCTTAGAACTCTTAGAAAAGGAATACAAGTAGTTGCTCATCTCCTAATTTCCAGAAAATTTCCACATATATCGCAGGGTTCTGTTGAGCTGCAAGTGGTAGTAGAAACAAACACAAATGTTAGGATTCTCCCAGATATAAAAATAAGTGAGTCTTTATAAAGGATTCCAGGATAAAAGCCTTTGTTAATTCTATATTAACTAACCAGAAATATACAAAATGTTTTGCTAGAAGCCTGATATAATTATTGAATAATTAACACAATGTATACTGAGGTTCATTACACTACTTCATTCCTTTTTCTATTCAGAAAAGGATAAGGCATGAATGAATAAATGCTTGGGAACCCCTGCATCACCCACCACTAGCCCAAGACCAGAAATCAAGCAAGGTGGTCTATAAGGTTCAAGAGTGCTGAGATCAAAATACATAAATAAATAAATTTTGGAAAAACTAGAGGGTAGGTCTTTATATGCAACCAAATCCCTCTTAATTTTTGTACACTCACCTGGGAATCATGTGGGAATGTTTCATGTATAAATCCTTCACACCTTCTCTCACTAGACACCTGATGAAAGGAGAAAACAGTCCCAGCAAACAGAGGCCATTGTACCACCTGGAAAGAGGTCTTTTCTCTGGCTTTGATTGATGGTGACAGTTCAAATCTACCTCAATCACTGCCATTACATTCTTCATGCTAAAGAGCTGCTTGTATGTTCATTCCTTCAACCTAGCTACACTGGATTTGCAGATACGTGCACAGAGCAAGAAGGAAAAACAGAAAGCTGGGAGCCTTGTATGAATGCAGATTACGGCTGCATACACCATGGTTTGCCTTAACAAGCACAGAAAAAAATTTCTGTTTTTCTGATGAGCAAAGGCCCACATTGAGTAAGATAGACACATGGATAAAGAAGACTAATCATAATAGGAGTGTGCCAGGAAATGCATTAGGTGGCTGTCCAATGGTCTTCCATGGTCATATACAAAAGGAAGCCCAATACATGATCGATGGGGGCCTTCATTCCCTGACTGTCTCTGGCGAGGTTTCCATTGCACCCTGAGTCCACTCCACTTCAAATATCTGCTCCTGAAACTAAGTTACCACTTAAATGAAAACATCAAAGAAGTCTTAGTAGGAGAGAGGGAAAAGACCTATTACATCATCCGGCTGACTTTCTTGCCAGTAATGACTTCTGCCCTCAATTCTCTTTTCGAAGAGTTGGTCGAGCCCTATTCTTAAAGCTTTAGAGATGGCATCCATCATTTCCTTGAGAGGATATTTAGTCCATATTTTAATACTTTCCTCAACTAGGAAACTTTTCTTGATGGTCTGTCCAATTTTTCCGTGCTTAATTTCTTTCCTTGGCATTTAGTAATGGCTCAGAGTTCTGAAATCATTCAAAGGCAGTTGATCTGGAAAAGTGTAGCTGCAAGTATTCACGATGCCTGTCAAGTGATGAAGCTTTGGAGTCCAGTGGAAGTTTGCCTATCATGAGCATCTGAAATCACTTTGATTTCCTCTATGAATTCTATTTATGTGTTTGCTTTACAACATGATTTATATTACCATGAACCTGAGTCAACAGAAATTATCTGAAACCTTCGACAGCATATGCTGTTAGCTTAAAAAAAACAGCACAGATCACAGAATACCACTAGGGAAAAGATCAGTTATTTGTAGCAAATTTCACCAAAGTTGTGATCCTAATTTTTTCCAATAAGGTTGGCCAAGGCTGGTGATAGCATCAAAGGAATAATTTCCTACTCAAAACAGCCTTAAATGCCCAATTTGAGGAAATAAAAATTTGGTCATTTGATAAGAAAAATATTTTTGAAGAAGCAACTGATTTATGCTCTACATTCTTGGATTTTATATCCTCAAGCCTTCATTTTTCCTATTTTGTAATAAGCTACAGACAATAATAACAATAAAAACTCAAAACAAAAAGCCTTAATTTAAAGAACAAGCATTTTTAATATTTCTAAAGATAAAAAAATCTAGAATAAATTACAAATCAAATTTTATATTTACATTGCTTTATGTTTGTTTTTTGACAAATTAATACACATCCAATAATGAGAGAGATATCTGATATATTAAACTATGGAGTATATCTAAAGAGTGTAGTCTTATTTTCAGCATTAGGATTTCCTCTAATTAGTGTTATTTGACATAAAATATGTTTCCACTGAAACTCAAGTTATTAATTTACATACTTCCTTGAAAGCAATTTAGGTGTAAAAACAAGTTTTAAATTAATTTTGAGTGCTTATCATTATAAAACATCTTAAACATAATGGAATTCTCATTAAATGCAATATCAGAACCTGTAGTTTTGTCTTCCTAATACATGAGGAACTCTATGCATAATGACTTCAGATATTAAGAATTCTTGTTTATCATTTACTGGCCTTAGTTATCACCTTTCTGTTGCTTGTCCATGAGCTGTGTCCTATCTCATGTGTCCAATCCCTATAAACAATGGGATACGTACAGGTGTAACATTCCACACTTTTAATGATGTTACTATGCAAAATCAATCAGGTTATACTGAAGTTGCTGCTAAAAATGGCAGGTCATTGTGCAAACTAGAAAAGAGCTCTTCCCAATGGCACAGATGGGAAACATTGCAAAAAGGTGTCCTGTCTGCAGATAAATTAGAAAAAATATCCTTTCCTTTCTCTGACCTAAGGTAGTTCCAGGCAGGACCCAGAGCAGAGCAAACAGCATTCCCTGGGTTTTAGCTCTTCATGCGCATGTGGCTGGGTGCCCCTGTGAAAGACACAGAAGAAACAAGCACACACAGGGGCTCTGGATTCCACACAACGTTGCCTCAGTTCCCAGGGGGTGCGGCGATAGACGATAAGCAAATGCTCGCCAAAGACTTCCAGTTTCCACTACCAAGATCCTGTTTGGTAAAACATGATTTAGTTCCATGGTGACTTGAAAACTGTGATACTTAAACAAAAATAATCAGGCCAACCTCTTCTTAGAGGGGCTTTCGTCAGCATAAAATACTGGAAATAATTTAAAACTGAGGAGTTAGGCAGATCTGGAACCCAAACTTTAACATTTACTTGTGGTGTCATATCGGTCAAATTATTTAAAGTCTCTTAATCTTTCCTGATCCGTATAATGGAGATAATAATGGCTGATAGGAGGACTAAATGAAATAACGTATGAAATGCTTATTAAATAGTCTATAGAACATAGTTATATACAATATCTGGCTTTAATCCTACATGGAAAGAAGATAGAGATATATAATAATCTGGCACAGTAAATTGACTGTTCCTTTCATTAAAGCCTGATTTTGTGTGAGTTAGTGCGTGGTTGCTATGGAAATCACTGAATAGTAAAGGTGATTACTCTAACAAATTCTTTTGCAGCATATTCACTGCAAACTACTTCTGTTTCTGAGTAGCCTGAAGTATGTGGTTTACCCTGGAACATTCTTTAAGAAGTTTGTCTGCAAGTATTTGAATTCCTTCTCCCTTCAACCCAATCCCCAGATGGGATATAATAGTTATGAGTAAAAAAAAAAAGAATCGAATTAGACATCTTCATAGGTTTATTGAAAAGACTAAACATTTTTTTTGTTTTTACATGTATGTTTAACTCTGGAAAAACTGCCTATTACTTTGATTTGGCTGCTTACATATTCTGCAGCACAGTTTAATACTCTATGACTTCCCACCCAGTTCTGCACGTGGAGCGTTAAGTGGATGGGGCTAAAGTGGGCAAACATCACAGGTAATTATTTCCTGGAGGAAACTGGTCTAGCTAAATGGACAGTACTGGACAGACATTGATGTCTTCTTTTTCTAATTGTTTTGTTTTTACCTTTCTGATAAGGTACTTGTTTAAAATGGAAATTATGATATTATGAACATTTACATAAACTGAAGAGCATTTGAAGGGCTCCATGAGAAACAGTATCTATTAATCTAATGCAACATAATTAGCAAATTTCCCTTCCTGCTAAATAATAAGTTTAATTAGTAGAAAATAAATCTAATAGAGGAGAACCCTAGGGTGAACCTAGCCTTGGGGATACATTAGCAATGACATCATCCTGAGAAAGCCATAAGGAAAATGAAGCATTTTCTTAATAAACTTCCTGCTCCATAACAATCAGTCCTGCTGTATGAAAGGCATTATATTGTGAGCACTTTTCAATGATCAGGCCAGGTTAGCACTGATGAGGACACCCTTTCCTTGAATGGCTTTCTAATGGCTTATTCTACAATTAAAAAGACGGAAAAACTGGATGTTTCTGTTATTCTATAAGGTATTTTTTAACTGGGCCAATATAATCAGAATATAGTTTTAGTAGATAATTATAGTACATGTTTTGCAGTCCCATCAAAGAAGCATTATTCTCAGGATCCTGAAAGTTGTTACATAATTCCCAGATAAAAAAGAATTATGAAACTTGGGTTGAGTTCACTCACTCACTCAACAAATATCTGTGGCGTACGTACGATGCCCGGTGACAATAAGGCTGGAGATACATGTTAAGCAGAGTGATCATGCTGAGTTCTTACCCTCATGGAGCTTTTGATCAATCAAGGGAGATACTCATACAATTACATGATACAGAAAAACCTAAAATTGCAGCTCTGTGAAATACGCTGGGGGAGTGTTATGCATTCATATCTATATGAGTCTGTACTAAAGAGTTTTAACATAATGTGACCAGAATAGGATTCAGTGAAAGAATAACACTGATCTAGTATCTTCAGTAACTAGAAGAGGGAAAATAAATTGAGACCCCTCTGTCCAAAGGTCCTGGGGAAGGAAAAGTATAAGAAACAAAAATAAACACAGTGTCACTGAGTCCCAGGAAGCAGAGCCTTAGAGAACAGGTTAAGGCTTTGCACAATTATTCTGGAAGAGACAGAAAGCCACTGCAATATCTAAAGCAGCAGAAACATTACTACATTTGTGTTTTGAAAAAGTAATTTTTACTATAAAATGAGAATTGACTGCAGATAGAAAAGTGAAAGCTAATGCAGTAGTGCAGATGAGAGACCACCAGGTTTGTTTCTGTGCATCTCCATCAGAACTTCTCTTTCTAAGGTCACTGGTGACTGCCACATTGTCTAACACATGGTCAAATGTTACTCATTTTATCCCACTGTTCAGCAGCATTTAACAAAACTGATGGCTCTTTTCTTAAAATACTGTTTCACCTGCCCTGCTGAGACCTTCATGGTCCTCCTTCTTCGTCTCCATACGCCTGGTAAATTGCAATGCTCCAGGCCTTCTTCCATGGATTACTCCATATGCTTTCTCCATAGGAGATCCCATCTAATCCCATGACTCCAAATATATCTTCATGTAACAACTTTTAAATCTGTACCTTCATTTGTAACCTTATCTGTTGAAGTTTTATTTTTGTCAACTATGCCAAAATATATCTTGACTCTGACCTCCATTGCTGTCACTATTTCAGGTCTCAATTGTTGACACCCGATTCAGACCACCTTCTTTCAATGGCATTAGTTCCCTACATTGTCTCCTTGCTTTTACCTGAGCCTTCTAAAATATAAACCAAATCATGCTACTCTTTATCTCAAAGCACTTTAAAGTCTTTTAGTCTTCTTCAAGAGTAAAATCCAAAATTCTTCTCATGGCCTACAAAGTCCTATATGATCTGCAATCTGCTATTCCTCTACCCTTTCTATTCTCTTCGTTGCTAGCTTCATTTCAGCCCCACTGGCTTCCTTGACGGTCCTGAAAAAACTAAGCAAGTCCAAGGATCTTTCACGTGTTGTTCTATCTAGAAAGAATCCTCCCGTCAGTATCACAAGGCCAATTACCATAGTTCCCTCATATCTTTCCTCAAATATGTCAAATATGTTTATATGTAAACTTTTTTTTAATCATCCTCTATAAAATAATATCCCATCCAAATAACTTCTGTTTACTCCTACTGACTTTATTTTTCTTCATGGAATTTATTACGTAGTTTATCCCAAATTGAATTTATACCTCATGTTTTTATTTATTTATTTATTTATTATGAACTCCCCTCCCCAAAGATTGAGACTGTGAGATTATACTATGAAGGCTATGTACATGGTAGCCATCCAATAAAATATCTGTTGAAAAAATAAATTAATAAATCCATAAAATTAGATCAAAATTAAATTGGCTGCTGAAAATTTGAACCAAAAAGACACATAGTGGACACTCAAAAAATTATAGTTACCAATAATTATCCGATACGTATTATTATATTTAACTCTCAGAAATCCCCATGAGATGAAAATATTAGTCCTATTTTGCAAATATGAAAATCAAGACTCAAGAAAACTGGGAATTTGCCCAAGATTCTACATCCAGTACATGTTTGAGTAAGGAATGCAACCTAGGTTGTATAATTCCTTTCCACTGTCTTCTATAAACAATCTGCGTATTGCAAGCAAAGTTTGATTGACTTTGTGTATTCAGATAGTTACATAAAAAATATCTTGGCACAACAATAAGGTAATGGCTTGTTGAATATCAGAGGGACAAAAAGTCAGAAAAACTGTGTCAAATTCTGGCTCAAGCAATAACCCAGGTTTTGACCTTGAACACACTCTTCACCTCTCAACTTCAATATTTGCCTCTATAAACTGCTAATCTTAAAATGTGCACAGTACACAGTGGGATACCAATGATTAATGATTACTGCCTGCAAAGAATTATCTAAATGCTAAATAATA
Source organism: Manis javanica (assembly GCF_040802235.1). NCBI lineage: Eukaryota > Metazoa > Chordata > Mammalia > Pholidota > Manidae > Manis > Manis javanica. The sequence continues at coordinate 68,468,739 of NC_133160.1, forward strand.
TTATCATTACTAACAGACTTGGAATTCTGATTCAGAACATTTGGCTGCTTATGTAAACCTTATCTAAACTATCTTAGTCTTGGGTCTTTAAAAATGGCCTTACTAAAACTTTCTCACTGTGTATAGTCCAAAGTGATTTATTTAGAATACTTTATCCCGTGACTTGTGAAATTTTCAAATTTCTGCTATTAAAGTTATCCCTCAGAAGCAAATGAAGAAGCATTTATTAGGAAAGCAAAAACAACCTGCTGGAGAAGGGAATCCTTTCAAACTTGTCTTTTGGTCTTAGCATCCTGTGGTGGATGCTACTAATTTTCTGAATCTGAGACTGAGCCAAGTTTCACAATGGCAGTGGAATTCCTGAACACTTCCTGACCCAGCAGATAGAAAATCCAGGTACAACAAGCAAGAGAACTGCTGACAGGAAAATGAATCATTAAAAAAACTAAAACCATCCAACATAGCCATTCAGTGACTTTCCTTGATAAGAATTTAAGTAATTCACTGTAGTACCATTTCAAGTACTTTTTTTCTCAGTGTATAAATATTTTGACAATCTTATATTGTTATATATCATGCACATTGTTTACTTAGATATTTACTGATTTCTTAATGCATGCCAAGGACTTTATTAGAATTATAAATATAGAAACAAAGAAACATCCATTAACATTGCAAAAAATACTAATGGAAGTAAACACAGGAGCTTGGGTGAAAGACCCTAATTTGAACTGAGGCTGTATCTCCTAAGGCTTTTGAAAAAAAATAGCATAGCAGTTAAAACAATAGACTCAAGCCAAATTACCTGGTTAAGTTCTAGCTCTACCACTCATTAGCTATGCAACTGTGGGCAAGTTATTTAACATCTCTGACCTTGTTTCTCCAAAAAAGGAGATATTAATGGAACCTACCTCATAGGACTGATGTGAAGATCAAATTAGTTAATATGTATATAATACTGGCAAAATATATATTACTAATTGTTATTATTATTCCAAATATAATGGTCTTTCCCAGGTGCCAACACATAATGCAATATTTTAGCCAAAGCTAAGTTATAATAGCTACAGAATATCTCTAAATAGTTGACAGTATTAAGAAATTCTTAACATGACTGAGCACTATATATGAGTTTCATTCAGAATGTTACTTACCACTTAGTAGCTGAACAAACTTGGACAAGTTACTTAAACTGTCTGTGCTTCCATTTCATCAATTGCAAACAGGGGATAATATTTGTACTTGAGGGATGATTAAATGAATTAATTAATTAAAGTAAAGTACTTAGAGCCTGGCACATTGAGTTAATCAATAAATATGATTATTATTAATGCTAATGCAGAAAATAATTATGATCAAAAGGAAAGAGACCAAAGTTTCTATGAGTAATTAACAATAAAGTTCATCATATGTAATTTTAGAGTACAAAATGTTTCCTCTAAGATGAACATACTTATTACTAAGGAATAATCAACTAAAAATAAACACTTTCAGGTTTAGAGCCGACAGAGTGAAAAAATATATATAGCAGCTGAGAGCTAATGAATAGTATGATCTTTTTTTGGAGTGTTGTTGGACAAGCTCCTGTGGGTAGACATGAATCTTTTGAATTTATATAGCACCTACTGACTAGCCTGAAGCCCTTAACAGGCTGTGACATGGGATGATTTAAAGTAGTAACAAGGAAAAGAAAAACAAAATAAGGAGCGGAAGGAAAGAGTGCATGCTACTCTGCTGAGTTTCACAACCTGGCCAATGGCCTACTTAAACTTTAAAAGCTACACTTGAAGTTGCTGAGTCTTGTTTAAACAGTTAACTATAAATCCCAGGAAGTTGAAGAATCCAATGTATATCAACATCATAACTTTTTATCATAACTTATATGAGTCTTCAATAATAAACATCAAATTTTTTGAGGAGATTATTTTGATCAGGTATATTGGCAAGGTGTAACAAAATCCCCCTCATCATCTCACAAATAGAGTAATTTTCACATGCACCTTTGGAGGTTACAGACTCATCACCTCCCACATTGATGTGTGTAAAAACAATGGTTCTGTTTATAGTTTCACCCACACAGCTCTCCTATTCCTTCTAAACTGCCTACATTTTTATTTACAGTCTCCCCAGTCCCCAACATACACCAGCCTACTTCCAGCTCATTCCTAGGAGGAGACGGTATTTCAGGTCTCTGCACAGTGAATATATTCAGAGAAGATTTCACCCACATTAAGGCCATTGGTAGGAAATTTCCTATTGCCCCAAATGACCCAGCCTTTATTTACTCAACCATGCTTGATGACATCCCTCTCAGGCTGAAATGGATGTTCTGGGGTGGCCTGGCTTGGAACCTAAAGGCAGAATAGTTTCTGGGGGCAGCACAAATCCTGTAAAATTGTGTGTGGTTTCCCCTTAAAAAACTGTTATTAAAAGCCTTACCAACAGTTAGGAGTATTTCAGAGATGTTGGCCAGGAAATTCTACTTGTACAATCATGTAACTCTGTGTCTTTAGGATTTTGAAAAATAATAAATTCAAACTGGTTTATACATTGTTGCATTTACACTTGTTCAAAAACATATAAGTAATCAGGTCCAACAAAGGCAATGAGCAAACTGGTTCCGATTCAGACAAAACAGAAATTGTATGATCCCTATGTCTAGCATAAGCCTGTAAAAATTCATGAGTGTAGCAGCAACTAATTCTTGAACTGCTTCTCTTCTCTCCTTGAACTGTGACTGCCAGGGTGAGAATCACAGAGTAATTGCAGACTCTGCCTCCCTATTAAAGAGTGCTGTGGGTGTTGAAACAGAAACTGCTAAAAAACATAGATTTTACTTTTCTGATTCCTCAGTTTCTATAGACTTCCAATTTAAAGTAAATCACCAGTACCAACCAAAAATGGTAAACTTGAACTCCTGGCTATGCATTTTTCTATACTTCCAAGAACATATTATTAGCGACAACCCACATATTGCTGCTTGATAAAATAATCTATTCCAGAGAGCCACTTGGTGAATTAATGAAATCAATTAGAAATAACCTAGCAGAGGTGTGGAAAAAAGCACTCAAGATAATGTTTACAAGAGAATAATTAGTGTTTCTTAGTAAGAGAAGAAATTTTGAAAAATTTTGCTTTCAAAAAAAGATAAAACCCATTATTTTGAAAATGCTCCTTTAAAATATCTAAGTTTAAACTACTGTTATGGAAAAGATCCACTTTAAAGGATTAAGGTTTTCACTAATCCATGCAATAAACTGTCTTGCTAAACTGTTGCACATAAATTGAATTTTTGAAATTTTAATATTTAAATGTCTGATACCTATTTAAAGTATATGGAACTTTTTTTATTAAAATAAGGATATTTGTTATTGTTTGGGTCAATTTCTGTGATAATTTTCTGTCAGGATTTTTTTAAACAAGGCACACTTATGATATAAAATAAGAAAAATGGGAGGAAAACCCATTTTGCATGACCTGTAATCCCTCAATAAATGATTATAATAAGAGCTATCCAAAATTGAAAATGGCTTGGAAGAATTTCTTGGATCTTTTATCTCATAGAATTTTCCATTTTATTTCACAAACAGCATTTTAAAGTTGCCACCTATGGACAGCTCCAAATTCCATGCGACAGTCCCCAAATTTCTTTCTTCCTAAAGGTAGGCCTATGGAAGGACCTTAGGAAATGATTGCTGAATCCACTAACGCTGGTTCTCCTGCTTATAGGGACATAACAGTTACTCTCTCCTGCTTGCAAAGAGAGGTTCATGAAGAGTATTTTGAATAGGGATGAGTACAATTGCATTAAAAAATAAGCAAGCCTCTTGTTAAGTATATGGAAACAACTATTACACATCTTTCAACACTGGTAATGTTATTGTTACTTAGATCTTTTTACAAATAGAGACAGAATGTACCTTCCTTCCAAAAATGGATCATAAAAGTGAAACAGTAACAAAGAAATTAGAAATACTGCATTTTTCTCAGGGTACAGCTTTTATAAGGTTCTGTATACAAGGTTATTTAATCACTTTGAGTGTCTAGAGCAGTACTTCCCTTCCTCCCAGCAATTTGGACCAGAAAGATTGTAACTGTAATTGGACTATGAGTCACAGGATGTACTTCAGGTCCAGAAAGCATTGAAGGAAAACCAAGTCAATACGTTCTCAAATTGTGGAACTTTGAGAATTTTTCTTTTTCCTCTTTTTTTTTATTTGCTTTCATTTTTTGAAGTATGGATTTTATGTTTGACCTGAAGTTCTTTATACTCTCAGAATATTTGGACTAGCATAAAAAAAAAACAGGGCTTTTTTGTTGGTATTATTGCAGTTGCTTTTAAATAATTTTACAGAATGTTGCGATGTGTGGATGGATAATATTGCCTAGTCTTTTCCAGATGAAAGCTTATCCTGATGTGACGTTCAAGATAAAAAAATATTTCCAACTAGAGCAAATTTAAGTAATTATGGCCACAGAATATTTCATGGAATGAAACATATTCAGGGGTTTCAAGTTACTTAAATTATATGCCTAAATTATCTGTTTTTTATTGAAGCCTTACTTTGAAAAACAGAATTCCTGAGAATTGAGAAGCTTTTTTAACACATGTGACTGATTAGAATCAATGTGAAGTGAATGCTCATGGCAATTGTCAGGAGGTGTGTTGGTCCTGGAGACAAGTGTTGATGAGCTATGTTGTTGGCACTACAAGCAATTTGGGGTGGGAGGGTAGGGAGGAAGGGTAAATACTGTGTCTGGTAACATTCTTAATACCTGTCACTGTGATGATGAAATCTGTAAACAGCCATCTTAACTTAAAAACTGTACACAATGTGGTACATACTTTATATTCTTTGCTGCAGGAGGCAGAGGCAGGGAAGGAAAGGAAGGAGAGTATGTGATAGATCTAGGAAGTGTGACTTAAGCACCTTCCTCAGGCCGTGACTGACACATGATTGCATATTTTCTGGAAACAATCTGGTCTTGTTTCCTGGGAAGGGGTTGGGCCTGGGCAGTGGGATAGAGGTGTACTCAGAAGACACTTGAAGCAAGAATTCTCCTAAGTGCTCTTAGTAAAGATAATTGCAGTTGGAGTAGATGGTCTATTTGTTTATCAATAGCTCACTTTTGGAGAAACTGGGTAAACTGGAGTGCACTGAATAAGTAATGGATTACAAATCAGTAGATTTAATTCTGCTTTTAAATAAGCTATTTTCATTGTTGACCAGAAATATACAGCAGTTATAAAATCTGTATCAGATAATATGGATTAGAAAGTAATAACACATAGCCCTGTCTTGAGGAGCTCTGTGTTAGTAGTTCATCAATGGAATTTCATGGTGGACAGAATCAAAAGTTGTATTTGAATAAACAATGATCACAGACTATTATTTAGTCTTCCATACAGAAGAAAATAAAATTGGTCTGCTACTATTTGCTAATCATATTGATTGCTAAATTTTATCTGTCTACTTTCTTCATAATGTCTCAGGACATATGGAAGGTAGTGTGCCTTGAGGATTAAACTGTATAGAAGAAATACCTCATAAATGAATAACCTAAAGTAAACCCATAAACTTCTCCCCACCTTGCCCCATGGAAAGCTATGTTCAATCTCCTGATCTCCAGAATTTTCCTTATCATCTTGTTCTGAAAAATAAACTGTCTTTAATTTCTATGAATCCAAAATATAATAAATATGACCTTTGCTCCAAGTAGCATATGAGTTTAAATTGCTGTTTTTGGTTTTATTCAGCCCTTCTGAAGGTAGAGGAAACATTTCTATTCTCCTTATAAAAATGTTCATTTTTTCATATCTGTCATTCACAGGATCATTGAGGGAATCCTTACTTCCATAAGATTATAAAGTTAACATGCATCCTGTTCAGGTTTTTTTAATCATCTTAACGCACAAATTATAAACCTTCCCTAAGCATCCCATTACAGAAGTCAGCTTTGTTTTCTCTTGGTCTCATTAAAACAAGAGTCCATTCATTAACATTGGCCTAACTAATGTAATGTTAGGAATTTACTCATTACTATGTATATTTTGATTTAATCTGCCTTTTAAAATCTTTATAAGAAATAATGCAAGCTTTCTGTTTTAAAATTAATATAAATTCAAAACAAAATTTTGTAAAGAAGGGTAGAAATATTTAAAAAAAAAAAGCCACAGTACTCCACCTGGAACTGAACTCCCAATTTGTATATTTGGTGTAGTTTCTGTTAAAGAAAAATGAAAACTTTGGATTAATGCAAATGTGCAACATACATTTTGAATGTTGAATTTTTTAGTTTATACCATATATGTTCTATGTTATTGAATATTCCTAGAAAATATAATTTTTTAATGAGCATAAGATCACATAGCTTGGATTAAAGATGGCAGCATGCAAGATGAGTCAGAGGCTTCCTCCTAAAACTGCATATAATACAAAAGTATAATTAACATGACAAGTCCTGAAGGAGCAACAGGAAAGAGGGCTGCACCAAACTGCACACATCTGGAGAAAAGAATAAACCTCATGGATCAGGGTAATGTATCAAAGCTGTGACACAGCAGGACAAAAGCCCTTCCCTCACCCCAGCTTACCAGCAGGAGGAAGAGAAATGGAGGGGGCAGGGAGTGGAGGCCTGGGACTGCTGAATACATAACTTGGGAGATCTGCTCTGGGAGCACAAACCTACATTTCATGGTGCTTTCATGGTACTCTTTTGATTAGGTGGTTGGAAAGCTAAGACAGGCAGAATACCTGGAAAGACTGAGATTCCAGCTGCTTGTGGAAAGCAGGGATCCATATCCGGCTGCTCTGGGATAAAAGGAAGGTGGGCAGTCTGAGAGACTTCCTAACAGCAAGAGGGCTGCTAAAGGGGCAAGGAATGCACAAAGCTTACTGTTCAGGAGAAAGGACAGGTAGACAAAATTGTCTGGCTGCACTCTGCTGAGCAAGTTGGGAACATTCCCTATCATCAGGTGCTCCAGCTCCCTAGCTGGCTACACAGCTTGAAAGACCGCCTCTGTGATATGCAGTCTACTGCGTCTTTTACCAGCCAGCCCCACCTGGCTCACAAACCGGCAAACCCTACCTTGGCATTAGGCAAGCCTGAGGGAAGACCCGTCTACAGCGACTTCAAATGCAAAACATAGAGGCTTATACCTGTGTGCTTAGCCCACTGGTTCTAGCAGTGGAGGCAGGCATAGCAGCCAGGAAACAGGAAACAACTCTTTCCTCCCCCCAGGCACCAATACCACTCCCCTGCGATACCCAACATTGCTTCAGGGGCTGAGCAGCTCCAGAGAGTAGAGCTTCTGGGCACTAGAGGGAGCCATATACAAATATGAAATGCCAAAGAAACCTGGTTCAAAGTAAAATTATGAATACAACACCTGAAAAAGATTCAAATGAAATTGACCTTATGAATCTTTCTTAATGGGATTTCAAAATAAAAATCATTAACATGCTCATGGAGGTACAGAAAAATATTCAAGAACTCAGGAATGAATTCCAGTGGGAGATCCAATTGTTGAAGAGCACAATGGAGGGTATTAAAAGCAGATTAGATACGGTGGAGGATAGGACAAATGAAATAGAAATTAGAGAAGAGGAATACAAAGAAGCTGAGGCATAGAGAGAAAGAAGGATCTCTAAGTATGAAAGAATATTGAGAGAACTGTGTGACCAATCCAAATGGAACAATATTCACATTATGGGGGTACCAGAAGAAGAGGAGATAGAAAGTGTCTTTGAGGAGTTAATTGCTGAAAACTTCCCCAATCTGGGGAAGGAGATAGTCTCTCAGGCCATGGAAATCCACAGATATCCCAACACAAGGGACTCAAGGATGACAACACCAAGACATATAGAAATTAAAATGACAAAGATCAAGGATAAGGACAGAGTATTAAAAACAGCCAAAGAGAGAAATAAGGTCACATACAAAGGAAAGCCCACCAGGCTATCATCAGACTTCTCAGCAGAAATCTTACAGGCCAGAAGGGAGTGGCATGATGTATTTAATGCAATGAAGCAGAAGGGCCTCAAACCAAGATAGCTTTATCTGGCAAGATTATCATTTAAATTTAAAGGATAGATTAAGCAATTTCCATATAATCAAAAGCTGAGAGAACTTACCTCCCACAAATCATCTCTACAGTCTATTTTGGAGTGACTGCTTTAGATGGAAGTGTTCCTAAGGTTTAATAGCTGACACGAGAGGTAATAAAACCACATTAAAGAAAGAAGAACAGTTAATTACTAAGCAAATGCAAAATTAAATCAGCTATCCCAAAAGTCAATCAAGGGACAGACAAAGAGAACAGAATATGGTACCTAATATACAAAGAATGGAGGAGAAAGAAAAAGGAGTAAAAAAAAAACCCTTTAGTTTATGTTTGTAATACCATATTAAGTGAGTTAAGTTAGACTCTTAGACAGTAAGGAAGTTACCCTTGGACCTTTGGTAACCATGAATCTAAAGCCTGCAATGGCAATAAGTACATACCTATCGATAATCACCCTAAATATAAATGGACTGAATGCACCAATCAGAAGACATAGAGTCACTGAATAGATAAAACAACAAGACCCATCTACATGCTGCCTACAAGAGACTCACTTTAAACCCAAAGACATACGCAGACTAAAAGTGAAGGGATGGAAAAAGATATTTCATTCAACTAATAGGGAGAAAAAAACAGAAGTTGCAGTACTTGTGTCAGACATAATAGACTTCAAAACAAGGAAAGTCACAAGAGACAAAGAAAGACATTGCATAATGATTAAAGGGTCAATCCAACAAGAAGATATAACCATTATAAATATCTGTGTGCCCAACAGAGGAGCACCTTCATATGTGAAACAAATAGTCACAGAATTAAAAGAGAAAATAGAATGCAATGCATTCATTCTAGGAGACTTCAACACTCCACTCACTCTGAAGGACAGATCAGCCAGATAGAAAATAAGGACACAGAGGCACTGAACAACACATTAGAACAGATGAACCTAACAGACATCTACAGAACTCTACACCCAAAAGCAGCAGAACACACATTCTTCTCAAGTGCACATGGAACATTTTCAAGAATAGATCATATACTAGGTCACAAAAAAAGCCTCAGTAAATTCAAAGAGATTGAAATTGTACCAATCAGTTTCTCAGACTACAAAGGTATGAAATTAGAAATAAATTACACAAAGAAAATGACAAATCTCACAAACACATGGAGGTTTCACAACATGCTCATAAATAAGCAAAGGATCAATGACCAAATATAAACAGAGATCAAGCAATATATGGAGTCAAATGACAACAATAATTCAACACCACAAAATCTGTGGGACGCAGAGAAGGCGTGCTAAGAGGAAAGTGTACTGCCATGCAGGCCTACCTAAGGAAAGAAGAACAATCACATATGAACACTCTAAACTCACAATCAGTGAAACTAGAAAAGGAAGAACAAATGAGGCCCAAAGTCAGTAGAGGAGGGATATAAGATTAGAGCAAAAATAAATAGAACCAAGAAGAATAAAACAATAGAAAGAATCAATGAAAGCAAGAGCTGGTTCTTTGAGAAAATAAACGAAATAGATAAACCTCTAGCCAGCATTATCAAGAAAAAAAGAGAGTCTACACGTATAAACAGAATCAGAAATGAGAAAGAAAAAATTACTACAGATACCACAGAAATACAAAGAATTATTAGAGAATACTATGAAAAATTATATGCCAACAAACTGGATAACCTAGAAGAAATGGACAACTTTCTAGAAAAATACAATCTTCCAAGACTGACCCAGAAAGAAACAGAAAATCTGAACAGACCAATAACCAGAAAGGAAATTGAACTGGTAATCAAAAAACTAACTACTTGGGAACAAAACTCCTGGACCAGATGGCTTCACCACTGAATTTTATCAAACATTTAGTTAAGAACTAATACCCATCCTCCTTAAAGTTTTCCAAAGAGTAGAAGAAGAGGGAACACTTCCAAACTTATTCTATGAGGCCAGCATCACTCTAATACCAAAACCAGGCAAAGACACCACAAAAAAGAAAATTACAGACCAATATCCCTGATGAACATAGATGCAAAAATACTCAACAAAATATTAGCAAACTGAATTCAAAAATACACCAAAAAGATCATCCATCATGATCAAGTAGGATTTATTCCAGGGATGCAAGGATGGTACATTCTAAACTCCATCAACATCATCCACCACATCAAAAGAAGGTCAAAAACCACATGATCATCTCCATAGATGCTGAAAAAGCATTTGACAAAATTCAACATCCATTCATGATAAAAACTCTCAACAAAATGGGTATAGAGGGCAAGTACCTCAACATAATAAAGGCCACATATGACAAACCCACAGCCAACATGATACTTAACAGCAAGAAGCTGAAAGCTTTTCCTTTAAGATTGGGAACAAGACAAGGATGCCCACTCTCCCCAATTTTATTCAACACAGTATTGCTGGAGGTCCTAGCCTGGCAATCAGACAACACAAAGAAATAAAAGGCATCCAGACTGGCAAGGAAGAAGTTAAACTTTCCCTGTTTGCAGGTGACATGATATTGTACATTACATACCCTAAAGAATCCACTCCAAAATTATTAGATCTAATATCTGAATTCAGCAAAGTTGCAGGATACAAAATTAATACACAGAAATCTGTTGCATTCCTATACGCTGACGATGCACTAGCAGAAAGAGAAATCAGGAAAACAATTCCATTCACAGCTGCATCAAAAAAGAATAAAATACCTAGGAATAAATCTAACCAAGGAAGTGAAAGACCTATGCTCTGAAAACTACAAGACAATCATGAGAGAAATTAAAGAAGATACCAATAAATGGAAGCACATCACATGTTAATGGATAGGAAGAATTAATATTGTCAAAATGGCCATCCTGCCTAAAGCAATCTGCAGATTCAATGCAATTCCTATCAAAATACCAACTGCATTTTCCAGTGAACTAGAGAAAATCATTCTAAAATTCACATGGAACCACAAAAGACCCCGAATAGCCAAAGCAATCCTGAGAAGGAAGAATAAAGCTGGCGGGATTATGCTCCCCAACTTCAAGCTCTACTACAAAGCTACAGTAATCAAGACAATTTGGTACTGGCACAAGAACAGAACAATAGACCACTGAAACAGACTAGAGACCCCTGATATAAACCCAACCATATATGGTCAGTTCATATACAATAAAGGATCCATGGACATACAATGGGGAAATGATAGCCTCTTCAACAACTGATATTGGCAAAACTGGACAGCTACATGCAAGAGAATGAAACTAGATTATTGTTTCACCCCATACACAAAAGTAAACTCGAAATGCATTAAAGAGTTGAATGTAAGTCATGAAACCATAAAACTCTAGAAGACAACATAGGCAAACATCTCTGGAATATATGCATGAGCAACTTCTACCTGAACGCATCTCCTCAAGAAAGGGAAACAAAAGCAAAAATGAACTCATAGGACTACATCAAACTAAAAAGTTTTTGTACGGCAAAGGGCACCATCAACAGAACAAAAAGGCATTCTACAGTATGGGAGAGTATATTTGTAAATGACATATCTGACAAGGGGTTAACATCCAAAATACATAAAGAACTCACACACCTCAACACCCAAAAAACAAATAACCCTATTAAAAAATGGGCAGATGATATGAAGAGATACTTGTCCAAAGAAGAAATTCAGATGGCCAACAGACACATGAAAAGATGCTCCACATTACTAATCATCAGAGAAATGCAAATTAAAACCATAATGAAATATCACCCCTCACCAGTAAGGATGGCCAGCATTGAAAAGACCAAGAACAACAAATGCTGGTGAGGATGCGGAGAAAGGGGAACCCTCCTACACTGCTGGTGGGGATATAAACTAGTTCAACCATTGTGGAAAGCAATATGGAGGTTCCTCAAAAATCTGAAAATAGAAATACCATTTGACCTGGAAAACCCACTCCTTGGAATTTACCCAAAGAATACAACTTCTCAGACTCAAAAAGACATATGCATCCTTATGTTTATTGCAGGACTATTTACAATAGCCAAGAAATGGAAGCAACCTAAGTGTCCATCAGTAGATGAATGGATAAAGAAGATATGGTACATATACAGAATGGAATGCTATTCAGCCATAAGAAAGAAATAAATCCTACCATTTGCAACAACATGGGTGAAGCTGGAGGATATTATGCTCAGTGAAGTAAGCCAGGTGGAGAAATACAAATGCCAAATGATTTCCCTCATTTTGTGGAGTGTAACAACAAAGCAAAACTGAAGGAACAAAATGGCAGCAGATTCACAGACTCCAAGAAGGGACTAGTGGTTACCAAAGGGAAGGGATGTGGGAGGGAGAGTCGAGAGTGAGGGTGATGGGGATTGAGAGGTATTATGTTTAGTAAACATGGTGTGCGGGGTCACGGGGAAAACAGTGTAGCACAGAGAAGGCAAACAGTGAATCTGTGGCATCTTACTACACTGATGGACAGTGACTGCATTGGGGTAAGTGTGGAGACTTGATAACATGGGTAAATGTAGTAACCACTTTGTTTTTTCATGTGAAACCTTCATAAGAGTGTATAGCAATAATACCTTAATAAAAAGTTTTTTAAAAAAGGATCACATAGCTTGGAAGTAATGTATTTTTAACAAAATTTTTATTTTATTTTCCCATTTTATTGTTAAATATATTTGAGATGTATTTTGTTGTAAAGTGAGGATCTAACGTGATTTTTAAAAATGTCTTGAATCATTTTCTTTTATATAATATACTTTCTCATTAGTTTCATATGCTTTCCTTAACTTTATGGTATCTTCAAATCTGCTTGTTTCCCCTTTAATCCATGATATTAATAGTGAACTTATTAAACCCCAAATTTGATTATATTAGTACATTGTCTGAGTCATTCATGGGTTATGAAGAAGACTGCAGGAGAAGTGGATTCTGAGTGAAGATAAACCATATTTCAGTTTTTAAAACTTGAGTTACTAGGCTTCCATATGGACATGCTGAGCTTGGAGTTCAGGGATAAGGCAATATGTAGATGTTTTTTAAGGCTTCTTATTGGATTGAAATCACTTTGGAGAAGTTCAAAGCTTAAGTCCTAAAGCACTCCACTGTTTAGAGGTCAAGTAGTTGAGCAATTATGACAAAGGAATTGAGAGAAGCAGCTCAAGGGGGAGAAAGAGAGCTAACCGAATGCTGGCTAGTGAGGAAAGTACTTCAAGAAAAAGGAAAGATACCAACTGTGGCTACGAATAAGTACAGTGTGATGAGGTCTAAGAATTGACCTTTGGATTGAGTAGGCTTGTGGGTGATGACGTTATATTAGATGTTTTGGTGAGTAATAAACTGAAACTAATTGGAATGGATTTAAAAGAGTATGAAAAAGATTAGAGAAATAATTATAAGAAACCCTTCCAAAGAATATTGCTCTAAAACTAATCAGATAATTGGGGTGGTATCTACAGGAGGCTACAGAGAGAAAATTCTTTTGGAGATGGAAGATATGGCACATTTACAGTCAATGGAAATGATTCAAATAAGAGAGGAAAATTAAGATGCAGAAAATTAGGAGCAGAAAGGGGACAATTGTTGGGAAAGGGACCTAAAACAGGTGAGAGGAGTTAAGATCCATTATACAGTGGGATGTTGGGCTTAAATGAGAACAATAATAGCTTCTACATTAAGAGGAGGGTTACAGAGCATATGCATTTGCAGTTGATGTGAGGAAATACTGGTGTGATAATGGGGAGGATCCCTACTGATTACTTCAACTTTTATTTTTAGTTGAATGTGAATTGTGATCAGATGAGAGTGAGGATGATTAGGATCTATTGGAGTTTGGAGACGAAAGGGAGGAAACGGTTTTTAGGCCAACAGGGGCAGTGAAATGACCAGGATGGTAAGGTAGTACTTACCATCTAGTAACGTAGTCCTAAATGGACTCCAGGCAGTCCAGCTCTCTACCATGAATTTAAAATGAAGCCAGTCCACATATTTTGCATTTTACACTAACTGTTCTATCGCATGGGTACAGGAAGGGAGTAGATTCAAACAGGTCTGGGTTTTGCCATGAGAATGTGACACACTTTAGGGGAGTCAGGAGTTGATGGTATATGGGAGGAGTGATTGTATTGTTAATGCTAGAATATAAGCTGAGGAATAAAGAAACCGAGTCCCTGAGAAGTGAGACTGTGATGAGGTCCATGGAGTACAGATTGCTGGGGAAGAATTGTACCTACGTGCAGTAGAGAGAGTGAGTCAGAGTAAGGCAAGGAGAAGTCAGACACTGAGGTTCCCGAATCTGAGATCACAGAAGTGGTACGGTTTAGATAATTTTACATCATCATTTATGAATAGCAGAATGGATTGCTGATAAGAGACCAACAGGCCAGGGTGTGAGAAGTATTATTTATCTGTGTGAAAATTGCAGTTTCCAAGAATCAACAATCATGAAAAGAGGAGAACTGAAGAGAGTGATAGTAAACCAGGAATAAAAATTCTCAGGGAATAAGGGAGTGGGGACCTAGAGATCTGTTAATGTCACCTCAACTGTGTCTTTTAAAAGGTCATTTAGGTTCTTCCTTAGGTATGCCTATAGTTTTTCCTGTTGGTCCCTGTCCCTTTTGCTCAGTCTCCACAAACGCCCTGATCATTTCACATATTGGTCACTTTCCAATTAATTCAAAGAGAAGCTTTTTTGTTTGGTCTCCACTTGGCTAATTTCCTGGAGTGCCACTTTTTTCATTACCTCAAGAGTATATTTAAATTATATTACTCTTAAAATGCTTACTTTTAGCAATTATCTTCATTTGCTTCACATTTTCTTATCAACTGGTTCTCAGATTTAGTTTTCTATTCTTATTTTATAAAGTCCAGGCCTTCTCATACCATGTTCTGAAAATGCAGAGCAGCTTCTGAAATTTTATCCTGGTTTTTGTAGTAAATCCTTTTTCCAGAAATATGCTTCCCCTTTGCATTTTACACTAATCTGGATAATGATGTGTGTTGTTTTGTTTTTCATTTTTTTGCAGGATTTCTTTGTAAGCCCTAAGTAACTTTTTTCCATCAATTTGTCTTCACATAAGGACAGAGTTCCTTAGGTCCAGTTTTACCAGGAGGATAGATATGAGAATTATCACTGACTGTACTTGGTGGC
The DNA here is from genome assembly GCF_040802235.1 of Manis javanica. Classification (NCBI taxonomy): domain Eukaryota; kingdom Metazoa; phylum Chordata; class Mammalia; order Pholidota; family Manidae; genus Manis; species Manis javanica. The sequence continues at coordinate 68,483,941 of NC_133160.1, forward strand.
TAAATGAATCTGCCTCACTGGATATTGCTTAAATCATCTTCACATCAGCTGGATCAAAGGCTGATATGTTTTGCTCCAACTGTCAATTCAAGGAATTTTCTCAGTAAGTACATGACAAAATGCTCAATATCACCACTAGTCACTAGGGAAATTAAATTTTTTTTAAAATTAGATATCACTCTATACTCAGTAGGATGGCAATAATAAAAAAGAGGGATATTAACAAGTGTTGAAGAGGATATGGAGCAATCAGAATACCCCGACATTGCTGGTGGGAAAGTACAATGATGCAGCCACTTTGGCTTTTGATAATTTGACTGTGATTTGTCTTTGTGTGGATCTTGGAGTTCTTTGAGCTTCTTGTATGTGTAGATTTACATATTTCATCAAATAGAGGATGTTTGTGGCCATTACTTTTTCAAACATTCATTCTTTCTGCTCCTTTCTCTTCCTACCACTGGGATTCCCATTACACACGTCCATTCACTTGATGGTATGTCAGAGATCTCAGAGGCTGTGCTCACTTTTCTTCATTATTTTCTCTTTTGGCTACTCAGACTGAATCATCTCAATTGACCTATCTTCAATACCACTAATTCTTTATTTACTATATTTTACTCCAATCTGCTGCTGCAATCCTGAAGTGAACAGTTTTCCTACAGGATTGTATGTTAGGCTCCAGATGCCTATTTGAATCTCTTTATAATTTCTACCTTTATTGACATTTTCTATCTGGTGAAACATTCTCTTGTTTTTCTTTAATTCTTCATCCATAGTTTCATTTAGCTAAGCATATTTAAAATGATTGATTTAAAATCTTCATCTAGTAAGTCCAATGCTCAGGATACTTCAGGGTTACTTTGTGTGAATGTCTTCTTTTCCCCCTGTGAATAAGCCATACTTTCTTCTTTCTTTGCATGTCATATAACTTTTTGGTGAAAATAAGACATTTTAAATATTATGTATCAGCTTATTCTTACTCCCCAGGATTATTGTTGCTTGCTGCAGGTTTTTATTTGTTTGTTTAGTGAACAAACTTTTTTTAAAGTTTATATTCTTTGTCATTTGTGACCACTGAAATCTGTGTTCCACCAGCTTAGGGTTAGTTAGTGTTTTAACAGAGTTTCCTTAAACCCTTTAAGCCAAAAAAAAGAGAAAAAAGGAAAAAGGAACAAAAGACTTCCCCAGTCTTTACATATTGGCTCTGGATGGAGACACTCCAACATTTGGCCAGACCACTTACAGCTCTGACTTAGCCTTCACTTGCACTTGCGCGGAGCCTGAAGGTAAGACAGAGGCGAAAGTTTAAGGTTCTTTTGAATCTTTTCTGAGTATGTGTCTAACCCTGGGCACATGCACAGCCTCCTCAATTAACTGATACATCCAGCTTTTAAAAACCCCTTATTTCTCCACAATCCTTTCTTTCCCAATCTCCTGCTTCCTAACCTTTGTGGTCCATCCATTGTTTGTCTTGACTGTAAATCCTTACCCCAGGTTGCTATGGCCAATACTTTTGCCCTTATGTGCTCTCTGTAAACACCATCTGTAAAGCAATCCTAGCCCTGAGAATCCACCAAATCAGGCAAAACAATGGCAAGCCCTTGCACTGGTTCTTCAGGGAGCAGCGAAACAGGTTGAAACCCATAGCCACACCTCTTTGAGAATAAGATCAGTGTTGCACCTTCTGGCATCAGCAACCTGCACCAGGATTTTAGGGCACCATCATCACAGCTACTGCTGATGTGGAAGTGAAGATAATAAATAGGCAACTTAAATGCCAGAGCACTTTCTCACTGCAATACAGCAACTTATTTCTTCATTAAGTTTTTCCTTGGTTAAGGTAAGTTTTGGGGAAGATTCCAGAGTTCTAAAAAGTTGATTCTGACCATTCTTGCTAGATTATTAGTTGCTTTTGAGAGGTAAAAGGCCTGGAATTCCATAACCTGCCTAATCACTGATATCATCACATTAGTGCAGCCACTTTTGAAAACACTTGGATTTTCCTTAAAAAGCTAGCCATGTTATTATATGATTCAGCAATTCTAATTCTAGGTATTTATCTGAGAGAACTGAAAGCAGAAAGCCACATTAAAACTTGTACATGACTGCTCACAGCAGCATTACTCATAGTAGCACCCCCCACCATGGAAACTACCCAAATGTCCATCAACTAACAAAATGGATAAACAAAATGTAGTATATCTGCCCAATGAATACTAGTCAGTCATAAAAATGAATGAAGTACTGACACATGCTAAAACATAAGTGACCTCTGAAAACCTGTTAAATGAAAGACATCAGATGCAAGAGAACACATATTGCATGATTCAATTTCTGTGAAATGTCTACAACAGGCAAGTCCATAGAGACACAAAGTAGACTAGTGGTTGCCAGGAGCTGGGGGAAAGGAGGTATGGAAGTGACGACTAAAGGATCATGAGTTTCATTTATGGGTGATTAAAATGTTCTGAAAATAGATAATAGGAATGGTTACACAAGCTTGCAAATATACAAAAGACCTCTGAATTATACACTTTAAAGAAGTGAATTTTATGGTATGTGAACTATATCTCAATTAAATTATTTCCTATAAAGTAGTAATATCTAAATGAATTCTCTAGATACATAGCTCTTGGATAGTAGGAGTAAGTGAAATACATGTATACTCCAAGGCATTTCCTGATTGGTAGTATTTACTTATAAAGGAAATATTCCAAGGATGCGCTTTCATGGCAGGGCTACTTTCTATGCATTTTTGTTTTGTTTTGCTTTGGGGAAACCAAAACGCTTCTTATGCATAAGTTGATAATATCCTAAAATATGTGCCATAGTTCAAATACATGAAATTAGATACATTATAAATATTAAAAGAAACAACTCTAATAACTAATCAACATTTACATAAAACAAGCCAAAGAAGCTAAGGTGTGGAAATAACATCAGTATTTCTACAATTTTAAGATCTTCTATTTGTTAATGAACTTGCCGTAACATATTTTGACATGACTTTTTTATGCCACATGTGAAAAATCGTCTTTATGTTTAATGTTAAAAACAAGGAAAACTTTATCTCTCACACAAAAATGAAACTATTTACTACATGGTTCACTAAGCCACAAGAAAGCTGCTCAACATTGGAAGTGTTAGTCCCAGTGTTCTTTCACATACTAATTACACTGTGTGCCAAAAAGAACGCAGACTTTACAAAGAATTTCTAGCAAAGGTTTCAGTATCTTTTCTAACCTCCCTTTATATGGAGTAAAGAAAATGAAAATGAAGATCTTATTTGTCATATTTGAATAACATTTGGGTTTTTTTGAGTCTAGAAAGGAAAAAGTGAATAAACTATTGAAAACTATAGTTTTTAGAATGAGATCTTCGATTCTAGTAATAACAGTAACTGGATCATTTGCCCAACAAAATTACTATGAGTATTTGCTAGTGACAGAGATTCAAGGAGAAGGAGAACAATATTTACCAGAGAGAAAAATAATGGCACTTACATTAACAGGAAAGAAATAAGAAAATACTCTAACATAATTTTTGATTAAACACTCTGAAGATCAGTGTACTTTAAAAGCCCTATTCTCATTGCTTAATGTTATTTCTAATCTTTATATTCCTATCAGATATGCACTGTTATCAACTGAATGTGTCCCTCTCAAATTCCTGTATTGAAGCTCTAACCCTTGGTATGAACGTACTTAAGAGATGGAGCCTTTGGGAGAAATACTAGATGAGGTCATGAGGGTGGAGCCATCATGACAGGATTAGTGCTTCTTTAAGAAGAAACATGAAAGAGATCCTATTGAGGACAGGCCAGTCTACTACAGTACGTAAGCTCACTGTACATGCAAAATTCCTTACATCCAAGTTAATTTCATTACAAGTACACTTGTATCTAATGATTCACTCATGTTGTATCTATAGTTACTTTAGAAGAGCCTGAGTCCCTCTTAAAAGATATTTTAGGAGACTATTAACAACATATATTTCACAATGTTTAAATCATGTGATTACTAAGTAATTTGATATTGGCTAATTCAGGGTTAATTTACAAAGAAGTAACTCAGTGGTAAAAAGAAAGCCTGGTTCTCCTAGAGTAAATATTCCAAGTTTTTGATAATTCGTAATTGTATGTTGGTCCTGCCAAATTTTGCTCTGACACATTCCATGTAGACAGAGAACTCTAGCAGGCTTGAGCAGGTGCTCTTTGTGAAATCCAGTGGGATTAATTCTTTGTGGTTTAACAAGCACAAGCCCTATTATGCACTAAATCATCTCAATGTCAGCCTCCTAAAGAATTATTTAGCTTAAACAAACCATAATCTGTTGCTAAGAGAGACAAAATAATAATTATTATTATCATAGCAGGAAAATGTTGCAACCTTGTGACCAAGTCCTATTTGACATTTTAGCTTTTCCATGATTTGAACTTGTCAAGTTTATATAGACGGTATTTACCCTGATTTCATTTCACATGTGTTATTGCAAATCTTATGTTATATTTTTCAAACAAAGTGTATAAAAGACTGTCAAATATCATGGAAAATCCTGGAAGGACAACATGTGCTGGATATGTCTGTTAAGTCAAATGACAGTTTCATTTGGTCTCATCTTGTGCTATAAAACTGAGGACTCAAAGAGAAGACATTTAATAATAAGATTGGAAACTATCTTTTGACTGATACTAGAGACTCAACACACTTAATTGAGAAATAAGCTACATAGTACATCTTGTAGCTTTCCAGAGCCAGCAATATGCACGGAATGCTTCTCTTGTGTAAAAATAAAAGAAGTACAGATACTGTGATTAAATTGAGGATGGACAGACCTGCAGTCTTCAAGAACACTGACCACCATTTAACTTTGGTGGGTTACATACAGAATATGCTTTAAGTGTTGTTTAAACCAAGAGAAATTTCACAGTGCACAACAGTGTTATATTTAATACAAAACCCTTAGGGTAAGGCTAAGCAATTGGATCAGTATCAAGGACAGGATGTTTTTAGCTTTGATGAATGTTCTAGCCAAGTGTAGAGTTCCAAATGGAACCCAAGATTACCGTGATAGGATTGACTGGTAAAAGATGAAGTTTATACCAGAAACGGGAATTAACTAAGTGAATGAATGAGAAATAGCCTTAAAGATTATGGAATTTCATTTTAAAAGCCTTCTTAGTAATAGGCACAACGCAATTGATAGTTTCCACACATTAATTACTCTTCTATGTATATATGCCAAATAACTAAATGGTCTTAAAATTTTTTAAATGCTATTGGTTATACTCTTGTCACAATCAGAGGCTGTACTATATCCTGTTAAATGCTATACAGACGGTTTATAATCACAACACGAAGAGTGCTTTCCACTTATTTAAATAATTGTTCCTCACTTTGATTTAACATTGTATGTCCCTTTTCTATTGATTTACAATTGTCAGGGTTGAACTACAAAGTGGCCAGAAAATTATGATAAATGGGAATACACAAGCAATAAATAGCAGACTGAAATGATGCATCTGTTTTAGAGAGATACCCTGCCACTTGGCTACTTTCATTTCTTGAGTAAATAACTGTAATTTTCTGATTATAAACCTAACTGAACTCATGTTTTAGGCAGCTGCGAATTTCTATAGTTTCTCCACAGAGGAATGGTTTTATTAAGCATTTAATATACCTCTTATCCTAAATCTTTATGACAGTAGAAAAAGTTCCAACAACATACCTATTAACATACTGTTCAAGTTTTGAAATTCAAACCTGAAGATAGTCAAAAGAGTCTGCTGTTCTAAAATTGTGGAAGTTTGACCTTAGACAGATTTTGAATTATTATAAGTCATCTTTAAAAATCCGAGAATTGTTTTGAATAATACATTTCAAGGTCATTCAAATCAATCTATATATAGTATTCTTACATACTTCCATTTGTTATGTGGACTTGGAAGATAAATGAAAATAAGACAGGATTTTAAAATGGCACATATGTCCTTGTATACCTCTTATTTATGAATACTGCCCCAAAATGGGGAGTAAATGTGAATCAAGACAATATTTCTTTTTTTCTAACTAGTATGTTTTTTTCATGTAAGAAAATGTGTATGAAGATCTTTTTGCATGCATTATATCTCAGTTGTTTGCTTGCACCTTAATTAGAAAACTGAATTTGAACAAAGTAATTAAGTACTTATTAAATATTTTTGTGATTATGACAAATTTCATGTGCCATGTAGACAGTACTCAAGCCTCTTTATTTTAAATTCCAGACACGTACGTCTTCAATTAGTGAACTGTTAATAGCTCAACTTCCTTCCTCTTCATACTAATTTCTATCAATCGTTACACTGAAATATTTATTCAAGGTGAGTCCAGTGATGCTGGTACTCTGCTTTTCTCCATTTTGTATTTTAGTCATTCTCATGGATCATCACAATGAACAATTATCTTTCTCCACAATCTGAAGTAGAAACAAAGTTGGCTGATAACAAAACATGTGACCCAGAAGTATACATAACCATTTCAGAGGACCACAGTAGTTAGACAGCCTTATATTGCCTGGGCTGCCATTAAGTCAATTTAACTTCAGAAGTAGTGTGAGATATCATAGCAAAGAATCAAAGTAACATGTTATATGAAAGGTTACTAATGTTTAGAAAATGAATATTTCAAAAGGTTTTAAATGTAGTATTATCATTTAACTAGAGAATATATACATCATCAAATTGTTTTACCTAATTTTTTACTTTATTCCTTATTCTAGGAAAATTGATATGTTGTACTGTGTGACTACTTTTGTTGAAAATTCAAACAGAATAGTTTATTTAATTTGAAACCCCTGTTTCTAAAAGTAATATATATATCGAAATGACCTCCAGGGACAAAAATAAGCCATAATTAGATATCCTATACTTCAGTCTATTGTGGAAAATTGGTTTTTTTAGACTAACTTCGTAAACCAAATTTAGTTTTTCTAAAAATGGCACAAATTACCTATTTATTCCATATAGATTGATAGATTTAAGGGACAATAAATATATATACCTAGTTTAGAAACAATTGTACATCAGTGCTAAATTTTAGTGACTGATTCATTTCCTCTTTTGAATCATCTTAAAAAAATCTCAAAATTCCATTTGCTTTGCATATCATAGTTCTTATCCTTTTCTAAGACTATGTAATTAATGAACACACTTCATTTTTGAGGTTTTCAAAACATATGTTAGATGGGTTAGAGGTTGCAAAATACCTGATATTTTATTTGTTTAAATAAAAATAATTCACTAGCTTGAAATTCAGTTTTTTAAAAAATCATTTTTTAAACATCTTTTCTCTCTAAGGTCCCTGCACTTCAGTTATATATACACAGAACAGCAGGATTTTTTTCTTACATCAATAGTGTAAAATGAGACAGTATATTATTCTAAAAGCCAAAACAAACCAACCAAACAAACAATATGAATGTCCCTTAATCTTTATCAAGAGATCAAAATATAATAAAGATGCTCAAAATCTTGTCTAGGAACCCCTGGAATACCGTGACTTCTAGAGGGTCTTCTTCCTATTTGCATCGATCTTATTTAAGAATAATCCTATCCTCCTTGGAATGAATTGATTGTGTTTGCCATAGCAAAAAATGACCACCAGAACCAAGATTTTAAATATTCCATCAAATAAATGAAAACTAGCTTCTGTAACCACACCTCTGAAAAATCCAGCCAATCAGTGGCACCCTGTTGTTTCTGAAGTCAGCCAATTAGTGGCATCCTCAATGAAGCGAGTATGTTTCTAGAAGCCTTCTCATCAGCAGTAGTCTCACTCAAATAACTAGTGCTTTAGCTTAAAAAATGAACAAATCCCTAAATATTCCTACTTCTGAAAGTCCATCAATCCTTAAGCACCAAGCTTTCCAAGTCCTTATGTAAGATCAGCTCTCTGCTTTCTCAGAAAGACTGCTTAAGAGTACAACTAGCCTGATTTAGCAACAATACATTCAGGTTTTGTGTTGAGATACTGAGTTATGCATAAATATTTTGCATCTGGAATTATGGTAGGTCAGTGTGAAAAGCAGCATCATTAACCCCATCAGAAATGGATATAATGGAGCTTAAATAATTAAATGCATTCATTTTTCTTGGGTAACAAGAAATCTAGAAATAGGAAGAACTAGTTGTTACATGGACCAGTGAAGCAGTCAAAGGCCCCAGGCTCCTTCTATTCTTCTGCTCAGCCATCATTGCTGAGATCTTAGAAAAAAGAAGAGAATAATAGGGTAGCTAGCTCATAAGACTGCCACAATATTACAGTGGTTAAGAGTTTGGTTTCTGTAATTACTTTTTCTGGATTAAATTTTTTGTCCTGTAATTTATTAGTGGCATGACATTGTACAAATTATTTGATCTTTTTCTGAACCTTAGTTTTTGTTTGTAAAAACATCTACCCCAGAGAACTGCAGTAGGAATTAAAGTATGTAATACTTATAAGGCATTTGCAACAGTATCTGAACAATAAATATTGATATTATTTTTACTATATAAATGAACTTAGGTTCACTGCTATTAGTTTTTAATGAAAAGTAACATCAGAGGTAATACTAATTATGATGAGTTTTTGATGCAGAAAAGAATAGCAAGCTAAGGTATATTTTGCCCTGCCAAACTGACTCAAAAACTTTTTAAAAAGTGGGAAAAAGTTGTATCGGATTGTTCAATAAAAAGTAAGCATAAGGTTGTTTGCATTAAATTTAGCTTCCTTTGTCTTTCATTTGCAAATTTTTCTTTTTAAGGAAATCTAGTCTGAACATGATGAAAATTGACTAGCCCAACTTCCAAAAAAAAAAAAAATCAGCCCACATTTGATGAAAGTTCATGAACCTTGGCAAAACTTTTCTTGAACCTCCTTGAGTTTCAGATTTATTTGAAACTGAAACCAGGTGAGTCTCAGATTTTGTTATGAATGCTTCACAAAGTTCTAAAAATAAAACATGATTTATGCAACAAGTTGTATTCAACCCTTACCTATTGCTAAATCTTCAAAATTTCTCAGTATTTATATTTATTTTATGCTTTTATAGTAATTTTCATATTGAATTCTTCTTATATATATTTTAAGTTTATTATTAGGAACAGGGATAAATATATTCTTAAATATCTTTTCATTGTAAAGTAAGTCATTGGCAAGTCTTAGAAATTCACTCTTTACTTAAAAGGGTATTATTTCATAAGGATTTCTACCTCATACAACCTTAGATCGAAGTACATTTTTTTTTGAAAGGGCATCTCTCATATTTATTGATCAAATGGTTGTTAACAAAAATAAAATTCTGTATAGGGGAGTCAATGCTCAATGCACAATCATTAATCCACCCCCAGCCTAATTCTCATCAGTCTCCAATCTTCTGAAGCATAATGAACAAGTTCTTACATGGTGAACAAATTCTTACATAGTGAATAAGTTCTTACATGGTGAACAGTACAAGGGCAGTCATCACAGAAACTTTCGGTTTTGATCACTCATTATGAACTATAAACAATCAGGTCACATATGAACATTCGTTTGATTTTTATACTTGATTTATATGTGAATCCCACATTCCTTCCTTTATTATTATTATTATTTTTAAAATAAAATGCTGAAGTGGTAGGTAGATGCAAGATAAAGGTAGAAAACATAGTTTAGTGTTGTAAGAGAGCAAATGTAGATGATCAGGTGTGTGCCTGTAGACTATGTGTTAATCCAAGCTAGACAAGGGCAATAAAACATCCACGGATGCAGAAGATTTCTCTCAAAACAGGGGGGCTGAGGTTCTAAGCCTCACCTCTGTTGATCCCCAATTTCTCATCTGATGGCCCCCCTGCAACTGTGCCTGTCTTAGGTTGTTCCTCCCTTGAGGAATCTTACCTGTCTCTGGCTAACCAGTCATCTTCCAGGGCCATACAGGGAAATGTAAAGTTGGTGAGAGAGAAGCCATATTGTTTGAAAAGGTTAGCTTTTTACTTCTTTGCAGATTTATGCAGATTTATGCATGCCCAGCATGAAATACATTTTTATTTAATAATTTTTTCAATCTTTACATTTAGAATTGCATATTTATTAATCTCAGGTTAATCAGTTACAGTTCAGAGTAATTACTTCTTATGAAGGTTCTATACACAATGACTTTAATTTCCTGCATTCTTCTTTTCTTGATAAGTACTGTATTGATTATTTACTGACATGTCATCTTTTACTTTAATACAGAGGAAAGAGAAATACAGTTGATCCGAGAACAAAGTGGGGCTTAGGGGAACCAACCCTCCACACACAATTGAAAATTCACATACAACTTTTGACTCCCCCAAAACTTAAATACCAATATCCTATTGTGACCAGAAAGTCAATTAACACGTGTTTTGTATATATATTATATACTGTATTCTTATAATAAAGTTAGAGAAAATTAAATGTTTTTTTTTTAATTGTCACAAGTCTCCAAAAAACTTTGCAGTACAGTTATTGAAAAAAAGCCTGTGTATAAGTGGACCCATGCAGTTCAAACCCATGTTGTTCAAGGGCTAACTGTAGTGACCAAAATGCCATGATATATATTTGATTTGCTCAGTAAGTTGTGTTATATATGACCAAAGCACAAACATTTCTTTATTTTTTATAATAATTTACCTTTTTTATATCAGTGAGAAAAAATTAGTGACAAAAATCCCTTGAATGCAGATTTTATCATTATATTAGGTGGGTACCTAAATGATAGTGGTTTATAAAATTCCCTTTTTCTAGATGATATGGTATAGAGAATAAAAGAGCATGCTTAAATAGTTTATCAGCTATTTAATGAATGCTTCTCCCATTCTAAAATGCCTAGTAAAAAGGACAGAAGATCATGCAAAGACCTTTGAAAGGCCTGTAATATAACATACATGTAAAAAATTAATCAGTAAGGATAAAATTGTATAATGTAAACTGAATTAAGCACTAAGAAAATATAGTCAAAAAGCAAGAAGAAAACTGGTTTTTATAAGGTTCTTGAGGAGTGCTCTGACTCATTAAAAGTGGATACCTATATTTATTTGCTTTTTAAATGATACTCTCTACAGCTTATTATTGAGGGAAATAAAGATAGAAAAAGGAACAATCAAAAGTATGAAGCTTCGTGAACATTCACAAGGTGAACAGTCCCATGTAACAAAGAGTGAGACGGAAACAGAAAGTTACCAGCACCTTAGAAAGTCCCGTTCTAATCACTACCTATCCCATTTTTGAAAAGTACTATCTGATACTAACACAACAGACTAACTCTGTCATGTTTTGAAATGTACATATGTAAAACCATACAGCATGGACTCTTCTTGTGTCTCATTTTTCTCACTCATCATTATGTTTTCAAGATTCATTCATGTTTGAAATATAAGTTTTCTTTATTGCTATATAATAGTCCACAATTACTTTATTCACTCTATTGTGATGGATGGGTCATCTTGGATATACATTTTTATGAATTTCTATTTATGTATTTATCTAGGGTAGAATTCTGTGATTCAGCTTAGGGTATACCAATGGCATGATAGTATTCCATAGAATACCATGGAATAGCCATACAATGCATTGGTAAAAGTCCCTTTTAGCCATTTACCTTCCCACCAACAGTGTATAAACATTCCTATTGCTCTGTGTTCCTCTTGTCTAATATCTGGTTTGAAGTTTTCATTTTAGCTACTCTTATGGTTAACTAGCAGCAGCTTGTGTTTTTAATTTGAGCCACTTTTCATATGTTTACATGCCATTGGGATATCTTCTGTTGTGCAATGACTGTTGTTTATTTTGTTAGTTGTCTGTCTCTTAAAATTGAATTTTAGGAGATCTTTGTGTGTTCTAAATATGAGTCCTTTGTCAGAAATATGAATTCCCAATATCTCCTCCTATGTGGCTTCCCTCTTCACTCTCTGAATGTTATTTTATGATGACTGAAAGCATTTGATTATAATGTAGTACAATTAAGCAATATTTTCTTCATGATGAAAGCTTTTCTATATCCCATTTATTTGCTTGGCTCAGGCTAAATAACATATAATGCCCTGGTATATGAAGTACATGGGCACTTAGTTTGTGACTTCTAGGCACTTAACAAAAAGACTAAAGTGTATTTAGGAGAGAAATATAATCAACACTGTGTTTTAGACAGACCAGTGATACTGAATGCAATGGAATTAGAGACTTGACTGTAGGCAAATCAGTTAGAGACTATCTCTTGTGTGAGAGAATATGCCTACAAACTAAAGCAGTAACAGGAAGATGGGGAGGAGAGAACGAGATTCACAAGAATTTAGACGGTTAAAGTAATACAAATTGGTGGCAACTAAGAAAAGGGAAAAGAGAAATCACAAAGGAATTTTGGGTATCCTGTCTGGGTGACTATATAGCAGTATCATTAACTAAGACCAGGTGTTATGTTTTGAAGAGTACATTTGAGGAGAGTTTACTTTAGGCTATATTGAATTTGCAATGTCTGTGGGATGTGTAAAAATCACAAATTTGGTTTTTCCTTTCTATTCCCCTTCATTTTATTTTTAAAAAATAATTAACATATATTACGTTGGAAATAAGGCCAAGAAAATAATAAAAATGTATCTGCCTTATTCCTCTACCTTTCCATTTAGTAGAATATGAAAATGAGTGACAGCTCACTGGCCCAGAATCCTGCTGCTCAGTCATCAATGCTGGTGCCCGTGTGCCCCACAATCTTCTTTGTGCATTATCAGATTCAGGATCCATGATCCACAAGTAAGTCCTGTTTCCACATAGTGTTGGAGACTCAATAATTAGTAAATCCTGTTTAATTTCATCTGGGTTGGCTTTGATCTCATTCTCCTGTTTCTGGTCTGGTCTGTTGCTTGTCCATTGTTCCCAGTTCCTTCTAGGCCTGTGGCTTTTCCATGAATCTGTTCCCATATGGCTTATTATCAGCCTTATTCTTATCAGGTCTCTCCTCTGGGGATTAGGGTTCTCTTTCTTCTGTTTAGACCTTTCTTAAGTCAGAATTAAATATTTGCTTACATATGGATCCCTTGCAATGGCTCCATGCCTACCGTTTACAAACCCCAAATCTGAGTATTCACTGTCTTTTAAGTCTAAATTATTTCACTATATATGTTACTTACTTGGACTCTTATTAGACATTTGGTTTGCTACTCCATCAAAACCAATACCAAAAACAATAAAGAACCACTGAAGATTAGACTATAAATTTAGGGAAAACTGTTGAGCATCATTAGCATATGAGTTGTTCAGTTATTCAATTGACAGTGTTACATTGAGCAAAAACTGATTTCCTGATGAAGACATACAAAGGAAGGAGTCAGATTCAATTAGTTCTGGGAAAATTGTCATCCTCAAGAAAAATGTTTGTTTCTCACTGCAGTAAAAATAAATATTTTTCCGGACACTTGGAAAAACACTAATAAAGAGGAAACAAAATGAGGGAATTGGAAGAATCTGAATATCCTTCTTCAGGGTTACTTTGGTAAAAAGTGTTGAGGGAAAATGACAAATAGTTGCTTGCATTTTATGATTATAGTACCGTGGCTAAGATGTTATACAGTAGGAATGTTATCATCAAATCTTGGAAGGAAATCATATCCTAGATTCTCCCTGTATTTCACTTCATTCCATCCTCCACCACCCACAGAACAAAATGTTTTCCTGTGTTATCAGCATCACATAAGATAACAATCTCTTGACCCTAGAGAGCAGGAGACCACAGAGCACCTCAGAGTGTCGTGAGGCTCACACCTTCCCAACTCTAGTCATGCCATTTGCCAACCTATGGGTGAGCAGTCACCAGTCTACCAATTCAGCAGCCTTGCCACTGTGAATTAACTCATACTCATAAGAAATAAAATTAAACCCTAAAATTCATCTACAGGACTCTTATTTTTAGGTCTAAGGATATAGCCTGCCATTAATTGTAATATAGTAAAGAGAATTGCAAATGAGAGTCTAGGCCAGTTGAGCTGGCAATATTCTTTCCTAATTTCCTACTCCCACGTTTTGCATCCTTAGCTGCAGCATTTACACACATGCTTTTTACATTTTTACTCATATGTTTCAATGAAGTCACAAGAGCTCTGAAACAGAAGAGATTTTTGCTTTCTCCTCTTGCCCAGCCAACAAGTCGCTATTCACCTTCTCAGAAAACACTCTCTCTCTCTCACAGGAAGCACTTCCAGCTAGCGCTTCCCTCTCTGTCTCCTAACAAAGCTGGTGTCCCAGTCCAGGGTGTTCTGCTCTCCAGGTTTTTCAGCAGATTCAGTCCGGCTGGAAGGCCTTGCCTGCCTCTGACCTTTATGTTGCACATCTACATGGGCTGGATGGGGAAACAAAGGAGAGGCAGAGCTGAGGACAGAAGAAAGAGAGAGGGACACAAGCAAAGTCAAGGATCCAAATAATCCAAACACTGTTTGGTTTGGCCTTCAGACGTGGCAGCTCAGCGACAGGAAACGTCAGCTTGTGAGACTTCACACGGTATCATCAGACCCCTTGGAAAGTTTCCCAAGATCACACTGAAGAGAGAAAAACAAAATGAACCAATGTGAATGTCCAGATTTCCTAAGACGGAAGAGTTCACTAGGTTGGATTGATTTCGCAAGCTGTTAACAAAACTAATTTGATTGCTTTGGCAAGGATAAGAGGATATAGAAGACTATCTCCCAGCTCTGATGCCAGCTTTGAGTTCCAATGATTCTCCTGTGTTCTGCTGACCTGATGTCATGGAGGAGATGGGGGTGGCTGGGGTTGGCAATTTCAGAAACCACTGCTGATTAAAGTTGGTCATTTGTAGTTCAAGGGGAAAGTCTTTCTTGTCAGAGGCCGGCAGGAACCACCCCTAGGCTTTTTACTTTTTGGGGTCCAGTTTCCAAAAAAATGCATTTTATCATGCTTGTCAGTCAGACCTGTTGAAGTACCCCCTGTGTTACCATCCTTGCAGATTATTTGCTCTTAAAATTTCTGGCTAAAAGCCCTTCCTGTTAAGGATAGATCCTACTCCACTTACCTAAGGTTCAGAGTCTGTTGAAGCATCTGTTTCATTAACAGAACTTTAGTCTTCTTGCCCCAGAGGGGAAAGAAGGACATTCACCTTTGGTACTAGTTACATGGCATCATAGTGTTCCAGCCTCTGGAAAGGGATACAATGCTGAACATCAGCAACATCAATTCCAAGACATCAACAGCCGGAACCAGTGGGAAAACTCTTGTATTGAGCTTGACTAAAAGTTGATAACTTTGACAGCATTTCAGTAAGTGGGTCAGAGAAATCCATCTAAATGAGGTATATGCTCCCTCTAAAATAAAGATGTTTTCCAAATATTGTGTTTCTTTCTCAGTGGTATGGGAATAAAGTGCAGCAACTCACTCTTGTAGGAAAATCCCAGACCACTGGGTCAGTATAACTGATTTTTCCTTTTGCCTCAGTTTCCAACATGGCTCAGCACAGTATTATTACGAATCCTGTCTTTATTTAAAGTATCAATAATTTATTCATCATGGATTATTTTGCATTAATGATCTTTTATAGCATTAAAATATTTCCTATCTTGATTACTAAGTTGTTTAGTGTCTCCTAAAATTGTGTGCCCTTGATGAGTGCCTAGTGGTGGGCCTACTTTGGGTGCATCCTCAGGGATATTCAATTTCCCTGTTTCCAAGAGCTCCAATTATAATAAGGAAGACAGATATAATATGCACTTTGGAGAACATAAAGTTCTGGGGAGGGGTATGAACATATGAAGTAGGATAGCAGAGATGGTCTTAAAGATCAGGCAATATTTGAGGGAAGACATGAGAAAGGGAAGACAGGCCTAGATTTGTGTTTACACAGATCAGTTTGAATTTTAGAAGCTACCCACTGACGTGGATTTGGGGACCTGATGATCAAGTGATCACTGCCAAAATCTCTCAAGATCACACATTTGGATTATCATTCAGTTATGCAATTTTATTGAGATAAGCTTTCCCTCCTTGCCTCAATAACAAGGTCTCTGGCCTATTACTTGTCCTCTGACACTGGGATTGTGGTATCTCAACTGAAATCTGGTACCCAGTTTAATACATAAACTCCCACCAGCACTTCTGGCCAACATAAAACACCCATGCCTATCCAGTCAGATTCCAGGATGCCCTGAGAGGCAGTTACACAGCCTAAGATGGGAGGGCTTATACACTTCAAAATAACTGCCAGTTATTTTGTAATTTTATACATATATAATATATGATGAACATATGTAATTTATAGCAAATATATTCAGACATGTATGAATATATATGAATAAAATTATAAAATATGGAAGTTATTGATATATACAATATGTATATAATATAATTTGGAACATGCATACAGGAATGGATCTTCAGGCAACTAGACCAAATAGGGAAAAACATAATTTTAGCCTGACCCGAGCTTATCAATACACATATTCATTTATCGGAGAGTCTGAATTCAATATATAAGTTCAAGCAGTGGGAAATGGTTATAACTTGTTGGCCTGGCTGTTTTTAATAAAACTCAGACTCAAAGTGATCTGCACTACAAAAAAATGGAGATGTCAAAAATTCCTTGGACTACTGAGAGGGAAAAAGATCTAAACACTTAGGGAATTCTACACATTAGATGTATTTATCACATGAATCCATCCAACAACCCCTAACTTTCCCCTTCAAGAAGGCTCTGAAGAATGCCCTAAAAGCACTGAGAAGTTTTTAAGAGGCATATTATTATTTTATTATATATATATATATATATATATGTATACACATACACACATATACATATATATATATATATGTATATATTCACATTATTGTGGCTATTTTCAACTCAGGTTTGAATAGAATTACTATTGCCTGAAGAATGTCATTGGTCCCAAAACTATGTTAAATTTTTATCAGAACCTAGACATAATTATCATATGGCAGGATTTGTCCCAGTTCACAATCAATGTGGGAAAAAATCAATACAGAAAATTAACTCTCTGTCTTTAAGGATTGGTAAAGTCTCTCCTAATCACATTTTTTATACCTTAATGCCTTCACTATAAAAAAAAGCTTAATTTATTTTTATTTTACAAAATAGTATAAATTGAAGTGATTCCTATTACAAAGAGTATGTCTAAATATTTTTCCAAGATCTTAAAAGGAATTAATAGCTAACTAAATAATGAGCCTTCAATTCTGGGAAAATAGTATCTGTTCAAAAATTTAAACACTAAAATAAATTATAGAAAAGTGTGTTGGAGCAATAAGAAAGTCAAGTCAAGGGATTAAAGATAGCAGCATGAGAGGTGTGACAGAGGCTTCCTCCTATAACATGAAAATATAATTAATATGACTAGTCCTGAAAGAACAACAGGAAAGAGGACTGCGCCAGATTGCATACACCTGCATATACCTGGAGAAAAGAATAAACCTCATGGATCAGGGTAACGTACCAATGCTGTGGCTCAGGGGGACCCAAGCCCTTCCCCAACCCCAGCTCACTGGTGGGAGGAAGAGAAACAGAGCAGGGAGGGAGTGGAAGCCTGGGACTGCTGAATACATAACTCCAGAGGTCTGCTCTGGGAGCACAAACTTACATTTCATGGTACTTTCATGGTATTCTCTTGATTAGAGGGTTGGAAAGCTTAAAGAGGCAGAATACCTGGAGAGACTGAGATTCCAGCTGCTTGTGGAAAATAGGAATCCATATCCAGCTGCTCTGGGACAAAAGAAAGGCGGGCAGTCTGAGAGACTTCCTAACAGCAAGAGGGATGCTAAAGGGGCAAGGATGGCACAGAGCTTACTGCTCAGGAGAAAGAATAGCTAGACAAAATTGTCTGGGTGCACTCTGCCCAGCAGGTTGGGAGCTTTCACAATCTTCAGGCACTCCAGCTCCCTGGCTGGCTACACAGCTCGAAGGAACCCCTCCATGATATGCAGCCTACTGTGCCATTCTCCTGGAGAGCCCCACCTGGCTCACAAATCGGCAAACCCTAACCTGGCATTAGGCTAGCCACAGGGAAGATGTGTCTGCAGCAACCACAAATGCAAAGCATAGAGGCTTAAACCTGTGTGCTCAGCCCACTGGTTCAGGCAGTGGAGGCAGGCATAGCAGCTGGGAAGCAGGATACAGCTCTTTCCTCCCCCCAGGCACAAATACCACTCCCCCTGTGACCCCTGACATTGCTTCAGGGACTGAGCAGCTCCAGAGAGTAGAGCTTCTGGGCACTAGAGGGCGCCATATACAAATATGAAACTCCAAATAAACCTGGTTCAAAGTACAATTATGAATACAACACCTGAGAAAGATTCAAATGAAATTGACCTCATGAATCTTCCTGAAAGATATTTCAAAATAAAAATCATTAACATGCTGATGGAGGTACAGAAAAATATTCAAGAACTCAGGAATTAATTCTGGTCAGAGATCCAATCATTGAACAGGGCAATGGAGGGTATTAAAAGCAGATTAGATATGGTGGAAGAGATGATAAATGAAATAGAAATTAGAGAAGAGGAATACAAAGAAGCTGAGGCACAGAGAGAAAAAAGGATCTTTAAGTATGAAAGAATATTGAGAGAACTGTGTGACCAATCCAAATGGAACAATATTCACATTATAGGGGTACCAGAAGAAGAAAAGAGAGAAAATGGATAGAAAGTGTCTCTGAGGAGTTAATTGCTGAAAACTTCCCCAATATGGGGAAGGAGATAGTCTCTCAAGCCATGGAGGTGCACAGATATCCAAACACAAGGGATGCAAGGAAGACAACATCAAGACATATAATGATTAAAATGGAAAAGACCAAAGATAAAGACAAACTCTTAAAAGCAGTCAGAGAGAGAAATAAGACCACATACAAAGGAAAGCCCATCAGGCTATCATAAGACCTCTCAGCAGAAGCCATACAGGCCAGAAGGGAGTGGCATGATGTATTTAACGCAATGAAGCAGAAGGGCCTGGAACCAAGATCACTTTATCTGGCAAGATTATCATTTAAATTTGAAGGAGGGATTAAACACTTTCCAGATAAGCAAAAGCTGAGAGAATTTACCTGCCACAAATCATCTCTACAGTGTATTTTGGAGGGACTGCTATAGATTGAAGTGCTCCTAAGGTTTAATAGCTGTCACCAGAGGTAATAAAACCACAGTAAATAAAGTAGAACAATTAATTACTAAGCAAATGCAAAATTAAATCAACTATTCCCAAAGTCAGTCGAGGGATAGACAAAAAGTACAGAATATGATACCTAATATATAAAGAATGGAGGAAGAAAAAAAAAGGAGGAGGAAAAAAGAACCTTTAGATTATGTTTGTAATAGCGTATTAAGTGAGTTAAGTTAGACTCTTAGATAGTAAGGAAGTTACCCTTGGACCTTTGGTAACCATGAATCTAAAGCCTGCAATGGCAATAAGTACATACCTATCAATAATCACCTTAAATGTAAATGGACTGAATGTACCAATCAAAAGACATACAGTCACAAGCAAGGGAAAGAAAAGCAAAAATGAACACAAGGGACTACATCAAACTAAAAAGTTTCTGTGTGGCAAAGGACACCATCAACAAAATGAAAAGGCATCCTACTGTATGGGAGAATATATTTGTAAATGACATATCCGACAAAGGGTTAACATCCAAAATTCATAAAGAACTCACACACCTCAACACCCAAAAAGCAAATAACCATATTAAAAAATGGGCAGAGTATATGAAGAGACAATTCTCCAAAGAAGAAATTCAGATGGCCAACAGACACATGAAAAGAGGATCCACATCACTAATCATCAGGGAAATGCAAATTAAAACCGCAGTGAGATATCACCTCACACCAGTAAGGATGGCCAGCATCGAAAAGACTAAGAATAACAAATGCTGCTGAGGATGTGGAGAAAGGGAAACCCTCCTACACTGCTGGTAGGAATGTAAGCTAGTTCGACCATTGTGGAAAGCAATATGGAGGTTCCTCAAATAACTAAAAATAGAAATACCATTTGACCTGGGAAACCCACTCCTTGGAATTTACCCAAAGAATACAACTTCTCAGACTCAAAAAGACATATGCACCCCTATGTTTATTGCAGCACTATTTACAATAGCCAAGATATGGAAGCAACCTAAGTGTCCATCAGTAGATGAATGCATAAAGAAGATACGGTACATATACACCATGGAATACTATTCAGCCATAAGAAAGAAACAAATACTACCATTTGCAACAACATGGATGGAGCTAGAGGATATCATGCTCAGTGAAATAAGCCAGGCAGAGAAAGACAAGTGCCAAATGATTTCCCTCATTTGTAGAGTATAACAGTAAAGCAAAACTGAAGGAACAAAATTGCAGCAGACTCACAGACTCCAAGAAGGAACTAGTGGTTATGAAAGGGGAGGGGTGTGGGAGGGCAGTTTGGGAGGGTGGGAGATGGGGATTGAGAGGTATTATGTTTAGTAAACATGGTGTGCGGGGTCACGGGGAAAGCAGTGTAGCACAGAGAAGGCAAACAGTGAATCTGTGGCTTCTTACTACACTGATGGACAGTGACTGCATTGGGGTATGGGTGGGGACTTGATTACATGGGTAAATGTAGTAACCACATTGTTTTTTCATGTGAAACCTTCATAAGAGTGTGTATCAATAATACCTTGATAAAAGAATTTTAAAAAAAAAGAAAGTCAAATTTAATAAAATTAGTTTTCTGATGTATGTTTCTTCAATCTGTCTTGAATTATCTAAGACTTCTTACTTCTGCTCCAGTCGCTCCAAGAACTCACTATTGGAGTGCCCACTTAACACCTCAGTCCCCCAGACTTCACTACTTCAAAAGCTGAGGCCAGACTCTCATGCCACATGTGGGTCACCTGGATCTCAAGTCCTCATCACCTTCAAGATTCTTCTCATAATCCTGACTTACGGGACAATTGGGCTTACATTGGTTTTTACCTTTTCACTTTCTCATCTGCATCACCACATTTCTCCTATTATTAGCAATAATATTTTTAGGTCTTTTTTTCTAATTATGGCAGCATAATCACTGCTCGACATGCCATTATTGCACTTTTCCCTTGACTGTGAAAGGATATTTCTACATGGTATGCTGCTCTCACTCTTCTCCTGTGTATTCAGAAATATCTTCTCCAAAAATCTCCCATCGCCCTTGCAATTAACCTTGCAATTGATAGTTGTACCTCATTGCTAGGCAATTCAGTTAAACCCCTTTGCTGGGTCTTCAATGAAATTCAAGAACATATTATCTTTCCTCTTTAGCTTTGATCAAGGAACTGTGCCTCACAGAGAAGGGTCCCCCGGTAGACCTGCCTGGTGAGGCCCCAGCAGGCCTGGAAGACACTCCTGGTTCTGAGAACGCTGCCTTGATCACACCTCTGAAGGCTGGAGGGGCCATGCCTCGAAGTCCTCAGAAGGAAGAAGCCAGTGAGGAGTGACCATAAGGCAAGAATTGGACCTCTGAAGATGCCGGTGGGATAAGGCCATCCCACTAAGGAAACTGGGTGAGAGACCTAGCCTTAAGAATCCTTTGAGGAGACAGGAAGCAAGTCAGGAAAAGGCCCCCAAGAAAGTGAGCAAGACTCACATTGCTCCTCTGGGGAATCTGAACCGGGGAATCCAAACTTTAACCCATTGGGAGGTGGAAAAGAGGCCTAGCCCCAGGATGCCCCCAGAGCTGGAGGGCAGGCCTGTGGCCGAGCACCTGAGCACTGGGCCTGCGGCCACAGAGTACTCACCTTGTGAGACAGGGACCGTGGGTGTAGTCAGAGTTGGGTGAAGGCCTCCGGAAAAAGCAAAGCAGGATATTTGCCGTCAGAGCAATGTAACTATGTGCAAGGAAATCCCCTACTAAAACTGTGTTAAACATTCAGCTCTAGAGTCATTCTTCAGTGAGATCAGTTGGTGTACCCCAGATACAGAAGAGTAGCACATGTTTATTTTATGCTAGTCATTTATAATCATGTGTAAGATTCACGTTAACATGCTAAAAGGCCCAGGCCTATATGCTGTCTTTCCTCCTTCAGATCTGATGAAGTGACATTGCAAACTGGGCAAACTAATTTAGTCTGCAAGCCCAGCAATAACACAGTAAAAGGCCAGAAGGAGTCCACCTTAAAGATAAGATTGCACTTAACTTACTCTTTAGCAAACAAGGCCTCAGCCCACGTTGGGGGCTGAGCAGGTGGCTTTGTTTCATACGCCCCCAGACCAACATGCTGATATCTCGAGAAGAAATCAACAGAGCAGGAGGTTACTTGTATCAAGTTAATTGTAAATATTCTAAGACCAATTAATAAGTCCACACCCCTGAAATTTTTTTTATGTTCTCAAAAAATCCTCATCTGCATATAAAACCCCCTAGACAATGCACCACGCAGGACTCTCTTGTCCCCTCCTGGCGTAAGCCAGGAGCTCTGTCCTTTCTCCTTATCTCTAAATAAAAGCCTGTATCTTGCTCTCCTACCTTGAGTGTTTGTGAAGCCCATTCTTCGGCTTAGTGAACAAGAACCCCGGCATCACTTGGATCCAGGTGTTTACAGCCTCAGGGGACCGTCTCCTGTGGTGCATGCGGCAGGGGACTGCACAAGCCACAGGCCAGGAGCAGGACGTGGAGCAGGGCATTCTCTGACACCTGCACTCCCACCCGCAGGGGACGGTCAGTGAACCCCTCATCCTCTGTGGCGGCCAGAGCCTGCCTCGACCCTGAGAGGTGAGAATGTCCAGGACCCAGCTGAGGTACTAGGCAGCGGAGCCGGCGTGGATTATCTGCAGCAGTTTGGGGTGTCCGTGCTTCAGAAGTCTGCCCTGAGGAATAGTGCTTACCCTCACAGTCCACCACCCCTGAAGGCAGCCTTCCGAGACTGGCGCCCCCACGGCAAACTGTGGCGCAGGACGCCAACGTGCCTTGCTGGGGAGGTTCGTCTCAGGCGAAGCTGGAGGACCGTGGTTTCGCAGGAGCTCCGGATATGCCTGTCCTGGGTCCGTCCCCAGGTGTCCTCATCTGGGGATCCACTGCTGCCCATGGACCCATTGTGCTACAGCACAGCGAGAATGGCCTGTGTGCATAGTGAAAGCGATACAAATGGAGAGCCTGTTGCCGAAGAGCAGAGTGAGGCCCTCCAGGTACAGACCCTGGAGTTGGGGAGATCATGGACAGGTTTGGGGATTGTGGTGACTCAGAAACAGAAAAACGTGCAAAAATGGAGATCCAGAACATTCTGGAAGAAAAAGGCCAACTTTCTGCAGACCTGAGTATCATGGAAAAGCCTTTCTCTGGCCTTTTCAGAGATTTATAGGCGATCAAAGGCTGAATCGCTGAAGAATCATTGAGGATTACTGAAAAGGAAGGCGATAGATACCAAGTACTGAAAGCCCACTAAGAGGGAAACTCACCTCCGCAAATGAGATTACCCAGGGCCAGAGCAAGGCTTGAGTGGAAGCCTTGGCCTCTCAGGCAGGCCTGAGGAAGAAGCAGATACTAAAGGACTGAGCAGAAGACTAAAGGACATGATTAACTGACCAGAATCTGTGACGACTCCATTTCCAAGAAGGAGAAGATCTGACATGGAGACAGATCCCTGGTCAGGGCTCGGCCTCGCCTGCCATCCGTCTGTTTACATCTGGCTGGCTGTTAAAAGGTTTCATGTTCTTTCGTCTCTCTTATTGTCAACTTGTTTGGGGACAGATTGTTTTCAAAAGAAGACTAAATAATTTCCTCTAAGTTAAGAAAAACAATGTACCTGATGTTTCTTGTGACACTTCTGAGTTACTGAATGTTTACTTTTCTGTTCTTCCTTGCCTGTATCTGAAGTAGAGTTTTTCCTTGTCATGATTCTACTTGTATTGCTTTCCTCTTTCTGACTACATGTCTGTTCTCTGTGCCCTCATATAAGAAGTGCGCTTTCTTGTCCAGGGAAGCATTCCTAGATCTTTTCTATATGTATCTACACTGTACCTTTCACACAAGATCATCAGTTTCCTAAGAAATAAATGTCTTATTTATTTTTTAAAAACTCTCAAAATATTTAAGATAATAGGAATCAAACTCCTATATGCTACCCTATAAATTATTAATTCTAGTATTTAACATAAGGCTATGAACCCCAGAGAGTAAATGTATGGGCTTCAGAAAAATCCATGACCCCTACCCCTGGGATTATATTATAGAGCAAAAAGTGTTAAGTTATTATAAGGCTAATTACCTTTTTTTTATTAAGGTATGGTTAATATACACTCTCATGAAGGTTTCACATGAAAAACAATGAGGTTACTACATTTACCCATATGATCAAGTCCCCACCCATACCCCAATGCAGTCACTGTCCATCAGTTCAGCAAGATGCCACAGATCCACTATGTGCCTTCTCTGTGCTACACTGTTATCCCCGTGATGCCCCACAGCATGTGTACTAAACATAATACCCCTCAGTCCCCTTCTCCCTCCCTCCCCACCCACTCTCCCACACCCCTCCCCTTTGGTAACCACTAGGCCCTTCTTGGAGTCTGTGAGTCTGCTGCTATTTTGTTCCTTCAGTTTTGCTTCATTGTTATACTCCACAAATGAGGGAAATCATTTGGCATTTGTCTTTCTCTGTATAAGGCTAATAACTTTATAGATGAAGAAACTGAAATCCAAAATCAGAAAACTTACTTACTTGAAGGGAACAGAGTTTTTGAATCCTTGTTCCTTTCAACTTCTGAACTCAATTTTACATACTCTTGGGGGTATAAAATACTATGAAAGGTCTTCAAAATCCATTACCCTGCCTGCAACAGAATTTGTTATAAAGATTCCACCAGATGCAACCCATGATACTATTATATTTCCCCTGAGAAAGTAATTTCATAATTTCCTTCAGTTTACTTTCACAGAAACATAAAATTAGCCTCTTAGAGAAACTATTACATTGTGTTATTACACACACACACACACACACACACACACACACACACACACACATTCTAGTAGATAAAATGGAAGTATAATTTACCTTACTTATACCCTCTACCAAATATTTCAACTTGAGCTTTATTTGAGCATGAAAATTAAATATGTATTAACTTAGTTTTTATGTTTTTGTTACACAAAACTCAGATTGAAAAATTCAGCAGTAAACCACAAATCCTTCAGCCAAAGAAACAATGATCTGGGCTTTTAGCATGACATGTAGTGGGGTTGGAATTGAAAACGGAAATCATTGCCCTGGCCTGTGCTCACCGAGTATTAGCAACAGTAGGAAAGTTTCTAAGCAAGCTACAGTATCCCTAAGCCATCTTGGGGGTACAGAGGACCTCTCATGGGTTGGATAGGTATAGAACATGATTTTTCTTTCTCTTAAATTCAAATGCCTCCCCTAGTGTCCAGGAATCCCTACCTTTCTTTCATAGTTCTTCAGTTTGCTCTTACTCTGAAACAAAGGGTAGGATTTTGAGTGATTTACACTTCCTAAATTCAAGTGAAATGAGTTCAAATCATTCTCATTTCCATCTCCAAGTGTATATGGCACAGAGAAACAATGGAAAAGATTGAACATGATGAATAGGAGTCAAACTAAATGTCCTGACAGTATGATTCTTCAAAATAATGTAGGTCTATTTTTATATAAAACCAAAGGGGGACTGACTCTGAAAATTACAAACCATTATTTTTTCCAACCTAAATTGTTATTGTTGTTATTAGGGAAAAAAGGAACTGTTCAAAAACAAGTATGGTCACAGTTAAAGAAGAGACAATTTATTCAGAGAAATAAGAGCTGAGGGAAAGGGATTAACCAAACCCTCCTTACTGCCAGGAAACCATCTAGATGACTGTTTTAGAGTTACAAAGTTCAAAAGAGGAATTCAAGCTTGACCTATAACAACTCTGGGAAAGGAGATAGAGCAAGCTGACATAATCGCTGTCAGAGAGGATTGCTTGAATAGGGATAAGGGACCAAGTTGAACAATAGAGTTGGCATGGATGGATAGATAGCTGGGAATAAAATCATGATTCTCTTCAAGCAGGCTTCACATACAAGGAAAATAAAGCATGCTGACCCTTTCCAAAGGGAGACTCTTCTTTGACAGCTCTGTATCTCTCTCTTCCTGAGATCCTGACTTCCTGAAGAGATTGTTCAATGTTACATTGCTGCATTTTGGAAGATTGTCTACACTATAAAACCACCATGATTAAGTGCTGCCCAAGTGCTGAAGAGGGAGCCAAATGTTGTTGCTATTTTCCCAGGATTCTTACTCTGTAGAGGATGCAAAAATAGCCATTTTCCATTTTTTAGTGACACTATGGTAGAGGGAAGTGGTTGATTGGACATTTATTTCAAAAGATCTATGTTTTTTTGACCAACTGTTATTCTCATAATTTCAAAATGTCTTTTAAATAGATTTCGTTCTGAAATAGGGAGATGGAGAAGTCTCATATGAAGAGAGTCTGTGTTTCAATTACCCTTTCTAATTCTTGTTGTACATGGATTGAGAAGTGTCTTCCTAAAAGTCAAAAGGCATTATTGTTTTTCCCTAAAGCATCAGGCCCCTACCAAATTGTACAGAAAATTGGTAGCAAAAGGAGGAATATAGGGGGTAGGAAGAGGGGGAATATGAGGGGCAGAACATTTTAGTTTGTTGGCAAAGATATGTCTGCACCAAAATGGGAAGGCAGTGTTTTCTTTTTGGCATGAAAACATTAATGTTGCTTCTTAACATTAATGCATGACTTGTATACTACATCCCCATGACTTATTTTATAACCTGAAATTTGTACTTGTTTACTCCTTTCACCCATTTAGCTCACCCATCTATCTATGAGGTTTTTATTTCGATTGCACAAATAAGTGAGATCATACAGTATCTGTCTTTCTCTGTCTGACTTACTTCACTTAACATTATGCCTTCAAGGTCCATATATGTTGTCATAAACGGTAAGATTTTGATTTTTTATGACTGAATGATATTCCATTATATAAACATACCACAATTTCTTTATCCATTCATCTGCCTATGGACACATAGGTTGTTTCCATATCTTGACTATTGTAAATAATGCTGCAGTGAACATAGGGGTACAGATATCTTTTTGAGTTACTATTTTTTGGGGTGGTAAATACCCAGAAATGGGATTTCTGGATCATACAGTAGTTTTATTTTTAATACTTCAAGGAACTTCCACACTGTTTTTCACAGTGGCTATACCAATTTACATTCCCACCAACAGTGCACTGAGGTTCCTTTTCTCTACATCTTTGCCAACACTTTTTTCTTATTTTTTTGTTAATAGCCATTCTGAAAGGTGTAAGATGACAGCTCATTGTGATTTTGACTTGCATTTTCCTGATGACTAGTGATGTTGAACATCTTTTCATGTATTTGACAGACTGTGTATCTTCTTTGAGAAACTGTCTATTCAGATCTCTGCCCATTTTTAAATCAGATTGTTTTATGCTCTTGAGTTTCATGAGTTCTTTTTATATTTAAATATTAACCCCTTATCAGATTTATGATTTGCAACTATTTTTCCCATTCAGTAGGAAAGCTTTTCATTTTGTTGATGGTTTCATTCTATAGTCTGTATTGCTCCATACACATTGATCATTTATCTTATTAAGTCCCAAGATTTTCTCATTAAATTTTAGTTGAATTTAGCATGTAGTGGATCAATAAAACCTTAAAACTTATGACCACATATTTAATGAAATTGGTTTCTCTAAGCCATTTATAAATTCATCAGAAAGAAAATGATTTAACAGATTTTTACAGTTAAACATTTTATATTCCATTAATGCTCATTAAAGATGAATTGCTAATTAAAGATAAATTAAAATGTATTCTATCTAATGTTTTATTTTACTTTTTATGTATTAAGGGAAATTGCATTATAACTGTGTGAAAAAATATACATTTTCAAATAAAGCTGTACTTCAAAGTTTGACACTTACAGTCAGAAATAAGTTTTTGTTTCTTGCCTTTAAAATAAGTTACTGCAATAAGGGAAAAACAGGATAAATTTATTATCCTTATATTTAATCAAGGAAAATGCAAATTTCCATATGAAACAATGGTACAAAAGTAAAAATGAAAAATGTTGAAAAAAGAATGATACAGGATGAATCTTAAAGGACAAACAGAAAGAAAAAAACAATGCTTTATTGGCTTACTAAGTAAAATTCATGGTCTTATAATTACAGTGATGGAAAAGAGTTGTTAGGAAATAGCTAATAGGATAGACACAAAAATATGATTATTAGACACTAATAAATTGCCCACAAGTGCCTGAGTAACCTTACAACTAATGGAGAGTATTAACTCTCCTTTTATATCTTAAAAGATATAAAAAGAAAAATTATATAAATGAAAAATGCCTCTATCATACTGTTTTTTAATTTAATGGTCTAGAAATGAATGAACATAATTTTTAAAATCCTGAATTAAAGCTTGATAAACCTAAAATCACTCATTTTTTTCTATGTAGCTTTTTACTACTAAATTAGTATGATGCCAAAAAATCTATTTTAAGCTCCAGTGCATTTTTCACCTCACTACTTAAATGAAAGAAAAAGAGACAAGTGCTTCATTTTGCAGAAGACTAACAGCAATATATACAATATAGACATAAAGGATGTCAAAAGAAGATTACCATAGGTGGCTCCAATCAAATATGTTAATTTTAATTGAAATTGCTAAGTCAATTCAAGTTTTAACATAATCAGATAGTTACATATTCTAAGAATCACTGATTAGGAAATGATTTATTATCTAATTAACTCAAAAAAGGCATAAGCCATAAGATTACATTTATTTCAAAATTAGCACATTAGGTGTGACAGGAATCTCTGCATGTTTTATATTAATATTTATTGAGATAACTCAGGGAATGATTTAAATCAACATGGACTAATAGGCTTTTCAAAATGTTCTTCAATGAGCCATTCAAGCAAAAACCAATGACTTAACCATCTTTGATATTTTTTAAATTGTTCTTTTTGAATTTTAAGGAAAAGAAAATATTACAGTATTTCTTTGTATTTAAAATTATGGTTATGGTTTTTCTCTAATTATATATTTTTCATTATTTCTAAAAGCTGTAAAGTGTGAGAATCTCTGCTTAGAAAAAAACACCAACAGTCATTTCTTTTTGTCAAAATCCTCAGTTTTAATGAACACCTTCTGAGTGACGTCTATATGCTCAGAACCAGAATAGTACTCAGTGAAATGAGAGGCAGCCCAGCATATGGTCCAAACTCAAGGAGATTAAAATTTATTTGAGAATATAAGCCTACTTATATGAAAATTATTTGTGGTGAAAAGTAAAAATTTCATGAGTGTTTGTAAAACCAGACTTCAATATTTGAACAAAACAGCAAACATAAAACAGAGTAAATTTCTAGGCCAATGGAACAGACTAGAGAGTCCAGATATAAACCCAAGCATATATGGTCAATTAATATACGATAAAGGAGCCATGGATATACAATGGGGAAATGACAACCTCTTCAACACCTGGTGTTGGCAAAACTGGACAGCTACATACATGTAAGAGAATGAAACTGGATTATTGTCGAACCCCATAAAAAAAGTAATCTCAAAATTGATCGAAGACCTGAATGTAAGTCACGAAACTACAAAACTCTTAGAAGAAAACATAGGCAAAAATCTCTTAAATATAAACATGAGCAACTTTTTCCTGAATGCATCTCCTCGAACAAAGGAAACAAAATAAAAAATGAACAAATGGGACTACATCATGCTAAAAAGCTTCTGTGCAGCAAATGACACTATTAGCAGAACAAAAAGGCATCCTACAGTATGGGAAAATATATTTGTAGTGACATATCTGACAAGGAGTTAACATCCAAAACATAAAGAACTCATTCACCTCAACACCCAAAAACCAAATAACCCTATTAAAAATGGGTGGAGGATATGAATAGACAATTCTCCAAAGAAGAAATTCAGATGACCAACGATGCTCTGCTTCACTAATTATCAGGGAAATGCAAATTAAAACTACAATGAGATATCACCTCACACCAGTTAGGATGGCCAACATAGAAAAGAATAGAAACAAATGCTGGTGAGGATGTGGAGAAAGGGGAACCCTCATACACTTCTGGTGGGAACGTAAACTAGTTCAACCATTGTGGAAAGCAGTAAGGAGGTTCCTCAAAAAACTCAAAATAGAAATACCATTTGATTTAGGAATTCCACTCATATGAATTTACCCTAAGAATCCAGTTTCCCAGTCTCAAAAAGACATCTGCACCCCTATGTTTATTGCAGCACTATTTACAATAACCAAGATATGGAAGCAACCTAAGTGTCTATCAGTAGATGAGTGGATAAAGAAGATGTGGTACATATACACAATGGAATACTATTCAGCCATAAGAAGAAAACAAATCCTACCATTTGCAACAACATCATGGAGGTAGAGGATATTATGCTCAGTGAACTAAGCCAAGGAGAGAAAGACAAGTGCCAGATGATTTCACTCATCTGTGGAGCCTAAGAACAAAGCAAAAACTGAAGGAACAAAACAGCAGCAGATACAGAACCCAAGAATGGACTAACAGTTGCCAAAGGGAAAGGGACTGTGGGGGTTGGATGGGAAGGGAGGGAGAAGGGGAATAAGGGGCATTATGATCAGCACACATAATGTAGCAGAGGGACACGGGAAGGCAGTATAGCACAGAGAAGACAAATCGTGATTCTATAGCATCTTACTATGTTGATGGGCCGTGACTATAATGGGATATGTGGTGGGGCTTGATAATGGGGGGAATCTAGTAACCACAGTGTTGTTCATGTAATTGTATATTAATGATACCAGAATTTTAAAAAATCAATTGATTAAAAAAAAGAGTAAATTCCATGGTTTTGGATTAAAAGGTACCTCAAGAGAGCTCAGAAGAAATGAAATTGATGCCATTGACAAGAAAAGGGAATGACATCTAAAAACCACACATGAGAGTACACTGACATATCATCTCAGGATTAGAAGGCATGATAAAATGACCTAATTGAAACACACTCAGTGTCATGCTTAAAGGTTAAAAGACACTGAGTGTGTGTGTGTGTGTGTGTGTGTGTGTGTGTGAGGGAGGGAGGGAGGAGGAGTGAGAAGGTGAGAGAGATTAATAGCTAATGCTTAGTACATACTAATTTTGTTAATGACTCTTCTAATCACTTTAAATTGATTTAGTCATTACAAAACTCTGAAGAAAGTATTTTTGATCTGAGTCTATGTTTAAGGAAACAAAGTTGAGAGGGGTGAAGTAGCTTTCCCAAGTTGCACAGTAAAAATTTCAGCTAACATTTGAGCCCCAGTAGCTACATTAGCTCATATAATATGATATTGCAGGGCCATATGGCCTAAGGGCGAGCTACCTGGGTTGGATCAAGGCTACCTGGGTTGGAATCTGTCCTTCACTATTTACTTGCTCTAGGTCCTGGCACTAGCCGCTCAAACGCTCTGAACGTCAGTTTCTTTGTCCGCAAAATGTGAATAATAATGGTACCTAACTGACTAAATTGAATGGATTATACATAAAATAATATAATGATACCTTGTCCATATTAAGTACCTTAAAAATGTTAATAATAGTGGTAGTAGTACTGCTATATTAAATCTTTGTTAAAGAATTAAATATTCCATATAGGAAGAGATTAATTGAAAACAGGGTTTTGTTCCTAAGGTTAACAAAGTTTCTTCAACTTACTCTGCCCCAGAACTTGTGGTACTGTTTCCAATTTCAAATACGTCTATCATATCATATCATAGAACAACATTCACTAACTGGGTGTTACAGTCAGCTCTGCCACTTAGTGAGCTTGACTGTCTCCACTAAGACCAAATGACAGACACAATCCTCACCATCTTTAGCGAAGCTCAGATTGGTCCATTGGCACAAGATGACAGACACCACCATTCTTGCAGGAGCCTCTCCACTCACATTTCCACTCAACAACAGCTAAGAGAAGACTTCCATTTTTATTTTATGATACACAATTGATACAGAAATGCTGTCAAACCATATAGTCCCTTTCATGCCAATACCCACACACCATTAGAGGGCTGAGTCACAAGGAATTCCAGTGATAGTTACAATTCTAGCCTAAAACTCTGCTCACCTCCTACAGAACCCTTCTTGTTTTATGCTGGTTTCTTTTTCAGAGTCTTTGGAAACGAGGCTTTCATATTTATTTAGAAGAAAGTTTGATTTTCATAAATGCTTGTTTATTTTTTTTACTTGTTATGCCCTTAAATATTTTCCTACTTCTGTTTCTTTCATATTGTGAATATGAAGATTGCATTTTCTCCTTTATAACTGCTATTAAACACACACACACAGATGGTTAAGTTTCTTATCTAGTCCCACTAATTTTCGACTGTCATTAAATAAGCGAGGTGATGATTATAGACTAGTAGTCTGTCATACTAAAGCTGCTAAATCTGAATAACATATAGAGAAAAAAATGATAGGCGTTCAAAAATTATTCTAATTTTTTTAATGAAAATTTAAAAGCCAAACATGAATACAATATAAACATCTTCCTCTGACTTCTCATAGTCTGCCAGTATTAAAAAAAAAAGTTGATGAAATGGTCACATTAAAAAAGTATCTTTTTAGGGCATTTGAAGGTAAATATCTTTTGAAAAACTTACAAGTTGCAAAAAAAATGTAATTTGTATGTATTTTTTCCAGTGGTATTCACAATGGGGAAAAATGTAGAAATTACAAAGGAAAAACAAACAAAAAGATTGTCCATAATATGATCACTTGAGATAATGATCATCAAAGTGTTCATATAGATGATCCTAGTCCTTTACCTGTGTAATATGTGTACATAGATTATTCTAAGGGTTCATATAGATGATCTTAGTCCTTTACCTGTGTAATCTGTGTACACAGATTTACACATGTGGGAATGTAATATATGTATCATTATCAAGATGCACTGAGTGCTTGATCTTGGTCTTCTTTCTGTGATGTCTCTGTGTTACTACGTCTTCATCTGCGATACATGCTCACCAAGAGTCAGTTGATATTTGTTCCCAAAAGTGTTAGTGGGGACTGTAAAATTAATTAATTAATTATTTAACCATAAAAAGTTGGGGTAGGGGTGAGAAAAATATAGAAATAACCCTCTTTCATATTGCTTTCCTTCTGTTCTCAAGCTCTTGCTATACTTAAGAAAGCTAACAGTGATGATGAATTTGTTCATTCTAGAAAAATGTATTGACTATTTGGATTGTGGCAGAGAATAAACTCTGGGCATAAATAACAAATAAGGCAGTCTAAATTCTGGGCCCCAAAATATATATCTGGAGATAGTTTATGAATCAGTGTATGGCAATAGAGAGTGATTGAGAGAAAGTGCTATTTCCCAAGAGTGCTCAGTGAAGGCCTGTTAAAATGACTTATGGACAAACAAAATGGCATGTGAAAAAAAGGGAAGAGGGGAACAGCCATGTGGCTTTGTGAGGACAGAGCTTCCCATGTGGAGGGAACAGCACATGGGAAGGGTATGATCTGGGGTCCCTAGAGAGGCCAGGTGACTAGGGAGCAAGGGGAGAGCGGATGCAGATGACATCAGAGAGGCGGAGGAAGGTCTGAATCAGGAACGATCTGACAGAAAAGGGTGAGGAATTCAGTATTTTTCTGCATGAGGTGAAAGCCCGTGGAAAGTTTGATCAGAGTGGCCCAATCTGACCTCCTTTTAAAGAATCACATTGGCTGATGTAGAGAAGGGGAAAAAGTAAAAGCCAGGAAACGAGCTAGTTAGGAGACTCATCCTTTTTGGTAGAGGTGGAAGCTGAGAAACAGTTGAATTCTGGATATGTATTTTAGAGTTTTGATGAGGGACAAGACTTAATAATCACTTCGAAGTTTGGGCCCTGTGTATAGTCTGAAGGGTAGTGATGATGATTCAAGAAGAAAGACACAGACGTCTGTAGGAAAAAAAAGAAAAAGAAAACAATTCTACATCAAAAGATTAACATATGGAAATACATTTTATGCTTACAGTGAAAATTAAAGTTTTAAGACAGACATATCTTTTTGAGTGATTACTACAGTTGGCTGAATTTTTCTATGAATCAACCAATCATCAAACCTAATCAGTTAAAAAGGTTTCTCTGATTTATTACTGCTAATAATAAAAGCAGTATACAAGGGGTACATTGTTTAATGCTTTTCTATTTACTCTTCCTGTCATCTTTTTCTCTTTTCTTCATATAAGAAAAAAGATATCACAAAACGAATATGCTTTGCCTTTCTGTCCCTACATGCTTCCTCAGTCAGTTCTTGTTGGAAAGCTACAGGTTCCTTCTAATCATCACTTCTCAATCCCTTTTTAGCCTGCTCGCACTCCAAACCACAGTATAATCAATGTAGATATATGGTGTAAAATTATACTTCCATAACAGAGTAAATTGAATTCCACCCAGGTTTAAAATTCCCTCCATGGTCAGGGCCTTCTGCCTTGTATGTGAAAGGGATCATTTATGCCTCACAAACACTAAGGAGTTTGCACAGTAGAAAGAAAGGTGAGGATTGAGTGGATAACTGGGTGACTATGTGGGCAGGAGGTAGAAAGGTCAGTTGTCTGCATGAAACATCAATAGCTTCAATAGTTCTGTGTAAATTCCTGAAGGCTTTGAGCACTCCAGACAGGATGTGAGAGCACTGCAAAGCCATCTGGAGAGCAGAATGGCATGGCTGCATCAGTCATTATAGAATCAAGCTTTAGACTTTCTGCTAAAATGTGTATTCCGGAACGACAAGAGGTTCCTCAAGGATAAAAATCACCAGAAGAAAAGAGCAAGAAATGAGAGCGAGCTCCTAGGAGATAAGGGTATAAAATATTAACCATCCCAACTTCTCTGATAGCAGTATTTATTGTCAAGGAAGTTTCAGATATGTACTTATATCAAACCTAAAACTGAAGGAAATAAAATTTCTGTCATCACTGTGTTATTTATGTCCATGTGGACAATGTCTGAAACATTGGCCTTTAGGATAAACTTGATTCAACCACAGGGAGTAATACTGAAACTGATCCACTGAGAAACATATTCCTATATAAACTGTTTTTGTTGTATTCATTTCCACTCTAGCTGCCATGACTTAATAGCTGTAACAGACTCATGATATCATGTTGTTTCCGAGAACTGCTTCACTTGAAGGTCTGTAGCACACAACCAAAATACTGAGTGTGTGAGAGTCATGCATGAACTATAAAAAGCAGTAGGGAATTAGCATCAACACCAATATCTTGGCTGAGTGTCTAAATGTTATCCTTTGACAGTGGCAGGCTATTAAACAATTTTTAAATAAGACATTTTCCCACCACAAGGAAAACATTCATTTATAGGGACTTTACAACCCAAGATTTATGGCTTTAAAAGAAAATAACATTGTCTGTACCATGGATTATCTAAAGGCATTGGAAAGACTGCCAAAACAATTGGCTTGAGGTTGGAAAGATTGAAAACTGCTTTAAATAAAAAATGAGGTCTAAGAATAAATGAGTCATAGACAAAATGCCAAACCATCTCATTCTGAAAGAAAAGTAAGAAATGTCAAAGAGCAAAGATTACATAAAAAATATGAATAAAAAATGAAGGGAAAGTTTCCTTTATTCCCATTAACGTTTGCTATTCTGTAATATAATCTAAAACACTTCAGTTATACTTTATTTGATAAGTGAAAGTGTTTTGCAAACCAAACTAGTCTTCATGGGTTTCCATTCATCTGCTGAATATATTTTACAAAGGTAGCATGTTAACAAATCTTTCACTATCGCTAGGGAATTTACAATGTGCTTTCATTATCTAAATCAGTTTCTCGACAGAGTTACTATTGCTATTTTGGGACAGGTAATTCTTTGTTGTTGGCCAGTATTCCTGTCTCACTGTAGAGTATTTAGCAATATCCCTGACCTCTCTGTACTAAATCCCAATATCATCTGATCTGTTGAAAAAGTCAAAATGTGTCTAAAAAACTGTCAAATATCCTCTGGGGTAAATTCATCCCCAGTTAGGAATCACTGATTTAAATCAACAAGTCATGTGATAAAAATTGTGCCACATATTTATATACAGTGTGTACACTTGTCCAATATTACCTCTTGCACAAATTTTGTAAGACTTAATAGCTTAATGAAATTAATTTATATTGCACATAGAACAGTTTAGTATCACAACTAAAATGTCTTGTGTGGTCACATACTTCAGTAAGGGAGTTTGTTCTAAACAAACAAAACTATACAGGTGGTCTGTAGTCCTTAAACTCAGATTATGTGCCTTACAAAATCTTCAAATGGCTATCAAGTCTAGAGATCTTAGAAAGGAATTCTAGGAAGGAAGATTTAAGGTCTGAAGATAAAGAAAAAGAAGAGGACGTGAAGACAGCAATCATAAATAGAAAGGAATGGAAAATAGAGTGAAGAAAGAATGATAGAACTACTAAATCAAGAGATTTGATGGTACTTAGAGGACAATGTTGGTAGCTTCTTCCTGGAAATATAAAGCTGAAACAGTTCAAACAGAGCTTAGAATTATTGGCCAAGTCACAGATATGTGTTCCTCTCAAGAATATTGTAATGAATGAAATAATACAAAAAAGTAACCGGAAAGAGTTCTCACAAAAGAATATGGTACTTACCCACATGGCTTAAGATACAAACTTCCACAAAGTCTCTGGAATTTAAGCAGCTTTGTCTTGTCACAAGAACACTCCATAGATTAAGCATCCTTGATACCATTTTAGCATAGAATAATTGGGATAGTATTTTAAGAAGGAATGTGAGAGAGATAAATAAATGTATGTGAGATTTGTTTCCTGGTCTGTCTGTCACTCTTACCCCCTCCAAATCAAGGACATGAGAAACACACACACAGAGGGAGAACCAAGGAGAATTACACTTGGAGATAGAAGCACACCAGGCCACTGGACTTCAAAAGTGATGGGGGCCGCGGTAAACTGTTTGTAACAGACACTTCTAATTCAGACCAAATATGCCTTTTAAGCAGAACTGCACCCTTTGGTGGGAATCTAATTATTAGAAAGCTCTACCCCACCTCCCACCCTCAACCATTAATCTTTGATTTGGCTAAACTAAACCAAATGACATTCAAAAGAGATTCTATTTCTTAAACTCATAGGTTTTCACAAATGAATTTTGCGGCTTGGTGCCAGATGGATGAATTTAGGAATATATGAGACCTCTATCTACAGAGTAGATAGCATCTATATTAAGTTTAGAAACAAAACATCAGACAAAAACGTTGAAATATAATTTCCTCACCACTGTGAAAAGATAAGGAAAAATTGGCGACATGAGAGGTTGTGGTTTACTCCAAAAGGACATCACATGAACTGGCCCACCTACTCAAACTGGAGCTGCCAGCCATGTTTCAAACAGGACACTTTGAGGTTTACTTTATGTGGTAAGGGAAGGGGAAATAATAAGCATGGTTTTCATACAGACCTAGTTTAAGACTCCAGTTGCTTTCATAAGCATCTTCTGGGCCTCAGTTTCCCTATCTGAAAAGGGGCTAAAAGGCTTAAATAATTATTTCCCAAAGTATGCTCCATGGAATGTAATTCCCAGGAGAATCTCCATGAAAAAGGGTGCTTGGGAAAACAGACACACAATATTCTAATATGGATACATGATGTGGGCAAAATTGTGCACCAACACATTACTAGGTTTTTGCATACATTCAGTGTAGTAGTATCATTACTCATTTACATGTAGGCAACTTGACCAAGAAGATCGCCCTGTATGTGAGTGAGAAGGGAAACAGTACTGCTCCCATCTTGCAGATTCAGAAAACACAATAGATTAGTGCAGATCTCTAAAGGCCTTCTAGTAAAGAAAACCTGTTTTATTAAATATACCAAGATATTCAAATCATCTTGACTTCTTTTCCTCATATATATTTACGTTCTGCAGATTGCTCTGAAAACCATAGGTCTCAGTTATATCTAATATCCTTTCAAGTTCTATAATATTATAACATAATATTAAACAGAAGTTTATCAAGATGCATTCTTATATAATCTGTGCAGAGACTGCCAGAATATCTTGCATTCTGGCCATGAGTTTGCGGTTCTTCAACTTGAAACTAGATACTGAGAGTGAAATGAGCAAACTTTGTGTCCGGTAGAATAAAATTGAAAAGGGATCGGTTAAATAGTAATACAGCATATGTCCAAGGAAACCCACACAAAAGACTGTGCCTGCAGATGCCAATAATTATGTGGCTGGACGAAAAACTCTGATTCTGCGGTCTCCAGCCCTTCCAGCTCTCTGCTTACTGACCTGATGTTGCCAGACTTACCAACTGCATGGTTGAAAGCACGGACGTTTCACAAAGAACTAGACAAATTTTGCTTTTGCTATCCTTTCTTACAACTACTATTCAGCTAAAAAAAATGAATATAGTACATGTCAGCACCCAATTCCTATAAAGTATATAAAGTACTTAGAAACATAAATGATATTATGCATGTAAAGGATTTCAAATAATACTAACACACAGCAAGATTGTGCACTGACATATTACAAGCTCTACTGAATGTAGTAATGACACTATGGTCATTTACAGGTAGGCAACTTGAACAAGATCACACAGTTCGTCAGTGAGAAGGGAACAGAGTATTGTACAAATGCAAGGTTCTTACTCTGAACCACTACCTCCTGCAGGAAATCCACTTGATTAAAACTCAACCCTTCTTCAGAGGCTAATGGCTTCTCCTCCCATTTGTATCAAGCATTTGAGGGCACAGTAATGGAATCAGCTCTCTCCTATTCAAGGTCTAAATGTTTGGTCATCATTTTTCCTGTTTTCAGTTCATCTAAGACAAAAAGTACTGGTGTTGGGTGATATTTTTTTTTATTCCTTACAAAGCCTGTCTTTTTGGTTGAGTCAGTTTTATGCACAAATAAGCTCTGAAATATGTAAGGCCAAAAAAAAAAAAGCTATTAAAACTATAGAGATAAAGACACCAATTACGGAGGAAGCAAGGATATAAACCTAGAGTACTATGTGTGATAAAAATCAATATAGGGAGCCAACATGGTGGCGTGAGTAGGACAGTGGGAATCTCCTCCCAAAAACATATATATTTTTGAAAATACAACAAATACAACTAATCCTAAAAGAGAGACCAGAAGACACAGGACAACAGCCAGACTACATCCACACGTGCCCAGCGCCTGGTGAAAGGGGTAAGATACAACCCCCGGATGGGCGGGACCCGAGGCCCCTCACCCCAGCTCCCAGCGGGAGGAGAGGTGCGGAGCGTGGAGGGAGAGGGAGCCCAGGACTGCTAAACACCCAGCCCCAGCCACCCACACCAGAGTGCAGACACAGTGCATGCATGGAGGCCTGGAAACTAGGGAAACAGGGCAGCAAGACCTCTGAGTGGGTTCCAAAGTTCATACCCCTGTGACAAAGAAAAGCGAGTGCTTTTGAAAGTCTTAAAGGCACAGGGACATAACAGCTGGATGGAAACAACACAGGTCACAGACCAGTGGCTGGAAATTACAGGGAAAAACGGGCACACTAACCCCCTGGGTAACAGCTCTGAGACCCTCCACAGAGGTAAACAGCCAAAGAGCCCCCGTCAATTACCCCTCTAGGTGCTGCAAAAGCAGAGAAGCAGCATAAGAAAGACCAAACCCTCAGAAAGGGAGCTTCCTCCATACCAGCCAGGCAAGACACAAAGACCCAGTCTACACGCAATTACCCAACACAAGCTACTAGGGGTCACAGTTGTCCCAGTAAAAAAGGCCAGTAGCAAGTGAAAAGTTTGGCCCTTCCAGCTGACAGTCAATAGCACCTGTCATCATGAAAAGGCAAAAAAATATGATCCAGATAAGACTAACCCAGACAGCTTCAGCATCTGCTACATCTTCCCCTGAGAAGGAACCTGGGGAGATAGATTTAACCAGTCTTCCTGAAAAAGAATTCAAAACAAAAGTCATAACCATGCTGATGGAATTGCAGAGAAATATGCAATAACTAAGGAGGGAGAATACAGAAATAAAACAAGCTCTGGAAGGACTTCAAAACAGAATGGACGAGATGCAAGAGACCATTAATGGACTAGAAAACAGAGAACAGGAACACAGAGAAGCTGATGCAGAGAGAGATAAAAGGATCTCCAGGAATGAAAGAATTCTAAGAGAGCTGAGTGACCAATCGAAAAGGAACAATATCTGCATTATAGGGGTACCAGAAGAAGAAGAGAGAGAAAAAGGGATAGAAAGTGTCTTTGAAGAAATATTTGCTGGAAAATTCCCCAAACTAGGGGAAGAAATGGCCTCTCAGACCACAGAGGTACACAGAACTCCCATGACAAGGGATCCAAGGAGGGCAACACCAAGACACATAATAATTAAAATGGCAAAGATCAAAGACAAGGACAAAGTATTAAAGGCAGCCAGAGAGAAAAAAAGGTTACCTACAAAGGAAAACCCATCAGGCTATCATCAGACATCTCAACAGAAATCCTACATGCCAGAAGAGAATGGCATGATATACTTAATGCAATGAAACAGAAGGGACTCGAACCAAGACTACTGTATCCAGCACAATTATCATTTAAATATGAAGGAGGGATTAAACAATTCCCAGACTAGCAAAAGTTGAGGGAATTTGCCTCCCACAAACCAACTCTACAGGACATCCTACAGGGACTGCTCTAGATGGGAGCACTCCTAAAAAGGGCACAGAACAAAACACCCAATATATGAAGAAGGGAGGAGGAGGAATAAGAAGGGAGAGAAATAAAGAACCATCAGATGGTGTTTATAATAGCTCAACAAGCGAGTTAAGTTAGACAGTAAGATAGTAAAGAAGCTAATCCTGAACCTTTGGTAACCACAAACTTAAAGCCTGCAATGTCAATAAGTATATATATTTCAAAAATCACCCTAAATGTAAATGGACTGAATGCACCAATCAAAAGACACAGAGTAATAGAATGGATAAAAAAGCAAGACCCATCCATATGCTGCTTACAAGAGACTCTCCTCAAACCCAAAGACATGCACAGACTTAAAGTCAAGGGATGGAAAAAGATATTTCATGTAAACAACAGAAAGAAGAAAGCAGGTGTTGCAATTCTGGTATTAGACAAAACAGACTTCAAAATAAAGAAAGTAACAAAAGATAATGAAGGACATTACATAATGATAAAGGGCTCAGTCCAACAAGAGCATATAACCATTCTAAATATATATGCACCCAATACAGGAGCACCACCATATCTGAAACAAATACTAACAGAACTAAAGGGGGAAACACACTGCAATGCATTCATTCTAGGAGACTTCAACACACCACTCACTCCAAAGGACAGATCCACCAGACAGAAAATAAGTAAGGACACAGAGTCACTGAAAAACACACTAGAACAGATGGACCTAATAGACATCTACAGAACTCTACATCCAAAAGCAACAGGATACACATTCTTCTCAAGGGCACATGGAACCTTCTCCAGAAAAGACCACATACCAGGCCACAAAAAGAGCCTCAGTAAATTCCAAAAGATTGAAACCCTACCAACCAACTTTTCAGACCACAAAGGCATAAAACTAGAAATAAATTGTACCAAGAAAACAAAAAGGCTCACAAACACATGGAGGCTTAACAACATGCTCCTAAATAATCAGTGGATCAATGACCAAATCAAAATGGAGATCCAGCAATATATGGAAACAAATGACAACAACACAACGCCTCAACTACTGTGGGACACAGCAAAACAGTCTTAAGAGGAAAGTATATAGCAATCCAGGCATATTTTAAAA
This sequence comes from Manis javanica, assembly GCF_040802235.1. Taxonomy (NCBI): domain Eukaryota; kingdom Metazoa; phylum Chordata; class Mammalia; order Pholidota; family Manidae; genus Manis; species Manis javanica. The sequence goes on from NC_133160.1 coordinate 68,525,790, forward strand.
AGTAAGAACAATTCCAATTGAATGGTCTAATGTCACAACTATCAAAATTGGAAAAAGAAGAACAAATGAGGCCTAAGGTCAGCAGAAGGAAGGACATAATAAAGATCAGAGAAGAAATAAATAAATTGAGAAAAATAAAACAATAGCAAAAATCAATGAAACCAGGAGCTGGTTCTTCGAGAAAATAAACAAAATAGATAAGCCTCTAGCCAGACTTATTAAGAGAAAAAGAGAGTCAACACATATCAACAGAATTAGAAATGAGAGACGAAAAATCACCACGGACCCGACAGAAATATAAAGAATTCTTAGTGAGTACAATGAAAACCTATATGCTAACAAGCTGGGAAACCTAGGAGAAATGGACAACTTCTTAGAAAAATACAACCTTCCAAGACTGACCCAGAAAGAAACAGAAAATCTAAACAAACCAATTACCAGCAACAAAATTGATTTGATAACCAAAAAACTACCCAAGAACAAAACCCCTGGGCCAGATGGATTTACCTCGGAATTTTATCAAACATACAGAGAAGACATAACACCCATTCTCCTATAAGTTTTCCAAAAAATAGAAGAGGAGGGAATACTCCCAAACTCATTCTATGAAGCCAACATCACCCTAATAGCAAAACCAGGCAAAGATCCCACCAAAACAGAGAACTACAGACCAATATCCCTGATGAACGTAGATGCAAAAATACTCAACAAAATATTAGCAAACTGAATTCAAAAATACATCAAGAGGATCATACACCACGATCAACTGGGATTCATCCCAGGGATGCAAGGATGGTACAACATTCAAAAGTCCATCAACATTATCCACCACATCAACAAAAAGAAAGACAAAAAACACATGATCATCTCCATAGATGCTGAAAAAGCATTTGACAAAATTTAACATCCATTCATGATAAAAACTCTCAACAAAATGGGCATAGAGGGCAAGTAACTCAACATAATAAAGGCCATATATGATAAACCCACAGCTAACATCATACTGAACAGTGAGAAGCTGAAATCTTTTCCTCTGAGATTGGGAACTAGTCAGGGATGCCCACTCTCTCCACTGATACTCAACGTGGTACTGGAGGTTCTAGCCATGGCAATCAGACAAACAAAGAAATACAAGGAATTGGATTGGTAAAGAAGAAGTCAAACTGTCACTATTTGCAGATGACATGATACTGTACATAAAAAACCCTAAAGACTACACCCCAAAACTACTAGAACTGATATCGGAATACAGCAAAGTTGCAGGATACAAAATTAACATACAGAAATCTGTAGCTTTCCTATACACTAACAATGAACCAACAGAAAGAAAAATCAGGAAAACAACTCTATTCACAATTGCATCAAAAAAAATAAAATACCTAGGAATAAACATAACCAAAGAAGTGAAAGACTTATACTCTGAAAACTTCAAGTCACTCTTAAGAGAAATTAAAGGAGACACTAACAAATGGAAACTCATCCCATGCTCGTGGCTAGGAAGAATTAATATCATCAAAATGGCCATCCTGCCCAAAGCAATATACAGATTTGATGCAATCCCTATGAAACTACCAGCAACATTCTTCAATAAACTGGAACAAATCATTCAAAAATTCATATGGAAACACCAAAGACCCCAAATAGCCAAAGCAATCCTGAGAAAGAAGAATAAAGTAGGGGGGATCTCACTCCCCAACTTCAAACTCTACTATAAAGCCATAGTAATCAAGACAATTTGGTACTGGGACAAGAACAGAGCCACAGACCAATGGAACAGACTAGAGAATCCATACATTAACCCAGGCATATAGGTCAATTAATATTTGATAAAGGAGCCATGGATATACAATGGTGAAATGACAGTCTCTTCAACAGATGGTGCTGGCAAAACTGGACAGCTACATATAGGAGAATGAAACTGGACCATTGTCTAACCCCATATACAAAAGTAAACTCAAAATGGATAAAAGACCTGAATGTAAGTCATGAAACCATTAAACTCTTGGAAAAAACATAGGCAAAAACCTCTTAGACATAAAATGAGTGACCTCTTCTTGAACATATCTCCCTGGGCAAGGAAAACAAAAGCAAAAATGAACAAGTGGGACTATATCAAGCTGAAAGGCTTCTGTACAGCAAAAGACACCATCAATAGAACAGAAAGGATGGGAGAATATATTTGAAAATGACAGATCTAATAAAGGCTTGACGTCCAGAATATATAAACAGCTCACCCACTTCAACAAACAAAAAACAAATAACCCAATTAAAAAATGGGCAGAGGAACTGAACTGACAGTTCTCCAAAAAAGAAATACAGATGGCCAACAGACACATGAAAAGATGCTCCACATCACTAATTATCAGAGAAATGCAAATTAAAACTATAATGAGGTATCACCTCACACCAGTAAGTATGGCTGCCATCCAAAAGACAAGCAACAAATGTTGGCGAGGCTGTGGATAAAGGAGAACCCTCCTACACTGCTGGTGGGAATGGAAATTAGTTCAACCATTGTGGAAAGCAGTATGGAGGTTCATCAAAATGCTCAAAATAGACTTACCATTTGACCCAGGAATTCCGCTCCTAGGAATTTACCCTAAGAACGCAGCAATCAAGTTTGAGAAAGACAGATGCACCCCTATGTTTATCGCAGCACTATTTACAATAGCCAAGAATTGGAAGCAACCTAAATGTCCATCAATAGATGAATGGATAAAGAAGATGTGGTGCATATACACAATGGAATACTACTCAGCCATAAGAAGAGGGCAAATCCTAACATTATCAGCAACATGGATGGAGCTGGAGGGTATTATGCTCAGTGAAATAAGCCATGTGGAGAAAGAGAAATACCAAATGATTTCACTCATCTGTGGAGTATAAGAACAAAGGAAAAACTGAAGGAACAAAACAGCAGCAGAATCATAGAACCCAAGAATGGACTAACAGGTACCAAAGGGAAAGGGACTGGGGAGGATGGGCGGGTAGGGAGAGATAAGGGGGGCGTGAAGAAGAAGGGGGTATTAAGATTAGCATGCATGGGGGGGTGGGAGAAAGGGGAGGGCTGCACAACACAGAGAAGACAAGTAGTGATTCTACAACATTTTGCTATGCTGATGGACAGTGACTGTAAAGGGGTTTATAGGGGGGACCTGGTATAGGGGAGAGCCTAGTAAACATAATATTCATCATGTAAGTGTAGATTAATGATAACAAAAGAAAAAAAGAAAGAAAGAAAGAAAAAGGGGATTACTCTCTGATAGGATAAAACTAACTGTAAATCAACAATTAATGAATGCTTTAAATATCCTTAATTTTGATCACTTAAAGGGTGTCAGATAATCGGCTATGGAGGTACATTTTTCTGATAATACTCCTTTCTCTTAAAAAAAAAAAGCAGTTCCTGTGTGGTGGCCTCCAATGAGTTTTACACAATGGTATAAAGGGCATATCAAAGTGTAGGCAAAGGGTCTGTATGTGTTTATACAGAGGATCAAAGCTTTGGCTACCTTGAAAATGAACTAAGATACAATATGAAGAAGAACTTGCAACATCAGCACTCTCTGGAAGACTCATACCAGAAGATGATCATCAAAAAACCTCAACAAAGATCCAGGCGCTGCTACAGCTGTAGCTGCATTCATCCCACCGGTTCCTGGACTTGCCATGGGAATGAAGAAGGAGATATCTAAGCTGGCCTGTGCATACAGTAAAACAACAAATTTGACTGGATCTATACTGTTGGAACTCAACCAAGAATTAGAAGTGCAAGTTGTAGCACTCCAAAATCTTACAACTACAGACTATCTATTGTTAAAAGAACATATGGGATGGGAACAGTCCCCAGGAATGGGTTGTTTTAATTGGTCTGATTTCTCTCAGACTGTTCAAGTTCAGTTGGACAATATCCACCATATCATAGATAAGTTTTCACAAATGCCTCAGGTGCCTAACTGGTTTTCTTGGTTTCACTGGAGATGGCTGGTAATTATAGGTTTGCTTTGTTTATGTAACTGTACTCCTATTATGTTAATGTGTGTGCACAATTTAATTAGTAGTTTAAAACCTATACATGCTGAAGTTACTCTACAAGAAGATATATCAAAGAAATAATCGATCTTCCTCCCATGTTTTCTTCTGCCTGCTACTTCTATAGCTTTTCTTCTTCCTTCCTAATTACAACCCTTAAATAGAATTTGTGCCTCATATCAAATTTACCGAGAATCATAATTCCTCCAAGTGGTAAAGATACCTCAAGACAAATGCTGGGCATAGAAGCCACAGGGCATAAATATGCAAAGAAGTAAAAAGCTAACCTTTGCAAACAATATGGCTTCTCTCTCACTTACCAACTTTACATTTCCCTGTATGGTCCTGGAAGATGACTGGTTAGCCAGAGACGGGTAAGATTCCTCAAGGGAGGAACAACCTAAGACAGGCACAGTCGCAGGGGGGCCATCAGGTGAGAAATTGGGGATCAACAGAGGTGAAACTTAGAACCTCACCCCCCTTTTCTGAGAGAAATCTGCATCCATGGATGTTTTATTGCCAAAGTCTAGCTTGGATTAACACATAGTCTAGAGGCACAAACCTGATCACCTAAATTTGCTCTCTTACAACACTAAACTGTTTTCTGCCTTTATCTTGCATCTACCTACCACTGCAGCATTTTATTAAAAATAAATATAATAAAGAGAGAAATGTGGTATCCACATATAAATCAAGTATAAAAATCAAACGAATATTCATATTTGAACTGACTGTTTTTAGTTTATAATGTATGATCAAAACCGAAAGTTTCTGTGATGACTGCGCTTGTACTGTTCACCATTTAACTTACTCACTATGTAAGAATTTGTTCTCCATGTAAGAACTTGTTCATTATGCTTCAGAAGTTTGGAAACTGATGAAAATTAGGCTTGGGGTGGATTAATGATTGTTCATTGAGCATTGACTCCCCTGTACAGAATTTTATTGTTGTTAACAACCATTTGATCAATAAATATGAGAGATGCCCTCTCAAAAAAAAAATCAATATAGATCTATTGTGATTAAAGATGGCGGCATGAGAGGAGAGACAGAGGCTTCCTCCTAAAACTGGACACAATTAGAAAATTTGATTGGTGCAACTAATCCTGAGAGAGCAACAGGAAAGAGGACGGCATCAGACTGCATACACCTGGAGAAAAGAGCAGACCTCAGCGAACGGGGTAACAGAGCTGTGGCTCACCTGACCAGAGTCCTTCCCCCAGCCCAGCTCACTGGCAGGAGGAAGAGAAATGGAGCAGGGAGGGAGTGGAAGGCCTATGACTGCTGAATACCTAGCTCGGGAAATCTGCTCTGGGAGCACAAACCTATGCTTCATGGTGCTTTCATGAGACTTGCATGACTACTGGGTTGGAAAGTTAATCAGCCAGAGTTCCTGGGGAGACTGGGATTCCAGCTGCTTGTGGAAAGCAGTATCCATATCTGGCTGCTCTGGGACAAAAACTTATACCTGTGTGACCGGCCCACTGGCTCAGGCAGTGGAGACAGGCACAGTAGCCAGGAGGCGGGGAACAGCTCTTTCCTACACCCAGGCACCAGTACCGATCCTCGGCAATCCCCAACATTCCTTCAGGGGCACAGCAGCTCCAGAATAGAGCTTCTGGACACTAGAGGGCACCATATACAAACATGAAACACCAAAGGAACCTTGTCCAGAGTAAAATTGTTAATACAGCTCCCAAGAAAGATTTAAATGATATGGACCTCGTGACACTTCCTGAAAGGGAGTTCAAAAAAAAATCATCAACATCCTAATGGAGGTATGGAAAGAAATCCAAGAACTCAGGAATGAATTAAGGTCAGAGATCCAATCGTTGAAGAGCACGATGGAGGGTATTAAAAGAAGGTTGGATATGGTGGAGGAGACAATAAATGAAATAGAAACTAGATAAGAGGAATACAAAGAAGCTGAGGCACAGAGAGAAAAAAGGATCTCTAAAAATGAAAGAATATTGAGAGAATTGTGTGACCAATCCAAGCAGAACAATATTCACATTATAGGGATACCAGAAGAGGAAGAGAGAGAGAAAGAGAAAGAAAGTCTCTTTGAGGAGGTAGTTGCTGAAAACTTCCCCAATATAGGGAAGGACATAGTCTGTCAGGCCATGGAGATCCACAGATCCCCCAACACGAGGGACCCAAGGAAGACAACACCAAGACACACAGTAATTAAAATGGGAAAGATCAAGAATAAGGACAGACCCTTAAAAGCAGCCAGAGAGAAATAAGATCACATACAAAGGAAAGCCCATCAGACTAACATCAAACTTCTCAGCAGAAACCTTACAGGCCATAAGGGAATGGCATGATATATTAAATGCCATGAAGAAGAAGGGCCTGGAACCAAGATTACTTTATCCAGCAAGATTATCATTCAAATTTGAAGAAGGGATTAAACAATTTCCAGATAAGCAAAAGCCGAGAGAGTTTACCTCCCACAAACCATCTCTGCAGTCTATTTTGGAGGGACTGCTATAGATGGAAGTGTTCCTAGGGTTGGATAGCTCTCACCAGAGGTAGTAAAACCACAGTAGGGAGGGTGGAGCAGCTGATTGTGAGGCAAATGCAAAATTAAATTGAGTACCCCCAAAGTCAATCAAGGGATACACAAGAAGTACAGAATTTGATACCTAATATATAAAGAATGAAGGAGGAAGAAAAAGGAGGAGAAATAGAAAAGAACCTTTAGATTGTGTTTGTAACAGCATACTAAGTGAGTTAAGTTAAACTCTTAGAGAGTAAGGAAAGTAATCTGGAACATTTGGTAACCACGAATCTAAAGCCTGAAATGGCAATAAGTACATACCTATCGATAATCACCCTAAATGTAAATGGACTGAATGCACCAATCAAAAGACATAGAGTCACTGAATAGATAAAAAAACAAGACCCATCTATATGCTGCTTACAAGAGACTCACCTCAAACCCAAAGATATGCACAGACTAAAAGTCAAGGGATGGAAAAAGATATTTCATGCAAACAATAGGGAGAAAAAAGCAGGTGTTGCAGTACTAGTATCAGACATTATTGACTTCAAAACAAAGAAAGTAACAAGAGATAAAGAAGGACATTACATAATGATAAAGGGCTCAGTCCAACAAGAGGATATAACCATGGTAAATATATATGCACCCAATACAGGAGCACCAGCATATGTGAAACAAATACTAACAGAACTAAAGGGGGAAATAGACTGCAATGCATTCCTTTTAGGAGACTTCAACACACCATTCACTCCAAAGGACAGATCCACCAGACAGAAAATAAGTAAGGACACAGAGGCACTGAACAACATGCTAGAACAGATGGACCTAATAGACATCTATAGAACTTTACACCCAAAAGCAACAGGATACACATGCTTCTCAAGTGCACATGGAACATTCTCCAGAATTAACCACATACTAGGCCAGAAAAAGAACCTCACTAAATTCCAAAAGATTGAAATCCTACCAACCAACTTTTCAGACCACAAAGGCATAAAACTAGAAATAAATTGTACCAAGAAAGCAAAAAGGCTCACAAACACATGGAGGCTTAACAACATGCTCCTAAATAATCAATGGATCAATGACCAAATTAAAATGGAGATGCAGCAATATATGGAAACAAACGACAACAACAACACTAAGCCCCAACTACTGTGGGACACAGCAAAAGCAGTCTTAAGAGGAAAGTATATAGTAATCCAGACATATTTAAAAAAGGAAGAACAATCCCAAATAAATGGTCTAATGTCACAATTATCGAAATTGGAAAAAGAAGAACAAATGAGGCCTAAGGTCAACAGAAGGAAGGACATAATAAAGATCAGAGAAGAAATAAATAAAATTGAGAAGAATAAAACAATAGTAAAAATCAATGAAACCAAGACTTGGTTCTTCGAGAAAAAAAACAAAATAGATAAGTCTCTAGCCAGACTTATTAAGAGGAAAAGAGAGTCAACACAAATCAACAGTATCAGAAATGAGAAAGTGAAAATCACAACGGACCCCACAGAAATATAAAGAATTATTAGTGAGTACTATGAAAACTATATGCTAACAAGCTGGGAAACCTAGGAGTAATGGACAACTTCCTAGAAAAATACAACCTTCCAAGACTGACCCAGAAAGAAACAGAAAATCTAAACAAACCAATTACCAGCAACAAAATTGATTTGATAACCAAAAAACTACCCAAGAACAAAACCCCTGGGCCAGATGGATTTACCTCGGAATTTTATCAAACATACAGAGAAGACATAACACCCATTCTCCTATAAGTTTTCCAAAAAACAGAAGAGGAGGGAATACTCCCAAACTCGTTCTATGAAGCCAACATCACCCTAATAGCAAAACCAGGCAAAGACCCCAGCAAAACAGAAAACTACAGACCAATATCCCTGATGAACGTAGATGCAAAAATACTCAACAAAATATTAGCAAACTGAATTCAAAAATACATCAAGAGGATCATACACCACGATCAACTGGGATTCATCCCAGGGATGCAAGGATGGTACAACATTCAGAAATCCATCAATATCATCCACCACATCAACAAAAAGAAAGACAAAAAACACATGATCATCTCCATAGATGCTGAAAAAGCATTTGACAAAATTTAACATCCATTCATGATAAAAACTCTCAACAAAATGGGCACAGAGGGCAAGTAACTCAACATAATAAAGGCCATATATGATAAACCCACAGCTAACATCATACTGAACAGCGAGAAGCTGAAATCTTTTCCTCTGAGATTGGGAACTAGTCAGGGATGCTCACTCTCCCCACTGATATTCAACGTGGTACTGGAGGTTCTAGCCATGGCAATCAGACAAACAAAGAAATACAAGGAATTGGATTGGTAAAGAAGAAGTCAAACTGTCACTATTTGCAGATGACATGATATTGCTCATAAAAAACCCTAAAAACTCCAGTGCGAAACTCCTAGAACTAATACTAGAATTCAGCAAAGTTGCAGGATACAAAATCAACACACAGAAATCTGTCGCTTTCCTATACACTAACAATGAACCAACAGAAAGAGAAATCAGGAAAACAATTCCATTCACAATAGCATCAAAAAGAATAAAATATCTAGGAATAAACCTAACCAAGGAAGTGAAAGATCTATACCCTGAAAACTACAAGACACTCTTAAGAGAAATTAAAGAGGTCACTAACAAATAATAGAATCCCATGCTCATGGCTAGGAAGAATTAATATCATCAAAATGGCCATCCTGCCCAAAGCAATATACAGATTCGATGCAATCCCTATCAAATTACCAACAGCATCCTTCAATGAACTGGAAAAAATAGTTCAAAAATTCATATGGAAACACCAAAGACCCCAAATAGCCAAAGCAATCTTGAGAAAGAAGAATAAAGTGGCGGGGATCTCACTCCCCAACTTCAAGCTCTACTAAAAAGCCACAGTAATCAATACAATTTGGTACTGGCACAAGAACAGAGCCACAGACCAGTGGAACAGAATAGAGACTCCAGACATTAACCCAAACATACGTGGTCAATTAATATTCAATAAAGGAGCCATGGACATACAGTGGGGAAATGACAGTCTCTTTAACAGATGGTGCTGGCAAAACTGAACAGCTACATGTAAGAGAATGAAACTGGATCACTGTCTAACCCCATACACAAAAGTAAATTCAAATGGATCAAAGACCTGAATGTAAGTCATGAAACCATAAAACTCTTAGAAAAAAACATAGGCAAAAATCTCTTGGACATAAACATGAGTGACTTCTTCATGAACATATCTCCCCAGGCAAGGAAAACAAAAGCAAAAATGAACAAGTGGGACTACATCAAGCTGAAAAGCTTCTGTACAGCAAAGGACACCATGAATAGAACAAAAAGGTACCCTACAGTATGGGAGAATATTTTCATAAATGACAGATCCGATAAAGGCTTGACATCCAAAATATATAAAGAGCTCATGCACCTCAACAAATGAAAAGCAAATAATCCAATTAAAAAATGGTTAGAGGAGCTGAACAGACAGTTCTCCAAAGAAGAAATTTAGATGGCCAACAGACACATGAAGAGATGCTCCACATCTCTAGTCATCAGAGAAATACAAATTAAAACCACAATGAGATATCACCTCACACCAGTAAGGATGGCTACCATCCAAAAGACAATCAACAACAAATGTTGATGAAGTTAGGGAGAAAGGGGAACTCTCCTACACTGCTGGTGGGAATGTAAATTAGTTCAACCATGGTGGAAAGCAATATCGAGATTCCTCAAAATGCTCAAAATAGACTTACCATTTGACCCAGGAATTCCACTTCTAGGAATTTACCCTAAGAATGCAGCACTCCAGTTTGAAAAAGACAGATGCACCCCTATGTTTATCGCAGCACTATTTACAATAGCCAAGAAATGGAAGCCACCTTAGTGTCCATCAGTAGATGAATGGATAAAGAAGATGTGGTACATATACACAATGGAATATTATTCAGCCATAAGAAGAAAACAAATCCTACCATTTGCAACAGCATGGATGGAGATAGAGGGTATTATGTTCAGTGAAATAAGCCAAGTGAAGAAAGAGAAATACCAAATGATTTTACTCATCTGTGGAGTATAAAAACAAAAGAAACACTGAAGGAACAAAACAGCCACAGAATCACAGAACCCAAGAATGTAGTAATAGTTACCAAAGGGAAAGAGACTGGGGAGAATGGGAGGGTAGGGAGGGATAAAGGCAGGGAAGAAGAAAGGGGGTTTATGATTAGCATGTATAATGTGGGGGGTCGGGGAAAGGTGAGGGCTTTGCAACACAGAGAAGACAAGTAGTGATTCCACAACATCTTACTATGCTGATGGACAGTGACTGTAATGGGGTTTGTGGGGGGGACTTGGGGTAGGGGAGAGCCTAGTAAACATAATGTTCTTCATGTAATTGTAGATTAATGATAACAATATAAAATAAAATAAAATAAAAAAATCAATATAGATCTGCCATACAAATAAACATATTTAGAACTTGTAAGAATTGAGGAAATACATGTTGAATGATCACTCTTCAATTTTCCTTAACATTGCTAAAAATGAGATTTCCAAGGAAATACCAAAGCAGTTGGTCAGAATTTAGTGTCAGGTTGAGAATACAGGTTGGCCATTTCCACTATAGATGCTTTCTAGGTAAATGAATCTTTTACTATGATAATAGAATGCTACATACCCTGAATTGGAAACTAAAACCATCAGGAAAAAAAAGTTTTCCAGTGTTTCACAATCTAAAGAAAGCCACATATAACTTCCTTCTTCATGGCCACCATTTGGCATAATAACCTACACTCCCCTTTTCTTCATTTATATGACCATCACCTAAAAAGCCTTGGAAGATGACTGAGCCTGTGGGGGAGGTTACAAAACAAAACTGAGGGGATGCTCAAAAGAATCACTTAAAATCTTCCCTACACCTCTCTGAGAAGAGGCATAAAAAGATCAGACAGATCTCAGTGTGGAGAGAGGAAGCACAAGTAGACTATTATGCACTTGAACCATTTGTCATGTCAAAAAAGGATAAGTTTTGGAGGGATTAGGTGAACACTTTAGAAAGTAGATACATTTTAGCCATTTTTCCTGAACCTTAATAAGAAGAATCCTGGTTAAGGCAAAAGAAATTAAGAAGAACAAATGGATCTACCAACAAGGGCAAGTGCTCAGGGGAGTTGAAAGGTGTTTAGCTTAGGCTTGATCTTCCTTATATGAGAAATGTGTGTGTGTGTGTGTGTGTGTGTGTGTGTGTGTGTGTGTGTGTGTGTGTGTGTGTGTGTGTGTGTGTGTGTGTGTGTGTGTGTGTGTCTGGAAGAGGGGCTTTTTTACTGGGTTCTCTGAACTCATACACCCTCCCCAGGAGACATTCAGCATTCCAGCACAGACACAGAAAAGACATGAATGACATGCCCCTTTTCTGAACTCCTTTCTCTGTGACCCTATAGATGAGAGAAAACACAAATTTATCAGAAAGTAGAAGGAGCCAAGTATCATGTAACTAAGTTGAGTTTTGCACACGTGTGCATATGCTCTTAGGTGAGGCACAGGAGGGGGAAGTGAAAGAGCCAGCCACGCCTCCTTCCCACACATAACCGGCCAGCAAGGGGCAGGGGGCAGGGCGAAAGTAAATTGTCGGTTTATGAGAGACTAACTTTAGATTACAGGATACTTAGAATTTTTTCTTCTTGCAATATAAGGCAACACTGAAGTTATAACTTGGAGTAGACAAAAGTTTTGATCATTGAAATTTCCTAAGAAATTGTCAAATGTGCCGAAAATGCTATCCAGCAAGGAGATTTAATTCTACAACTTTGAAGGAGGCAATGGTTAAAACAGAAAATAATCTCATGTTTATTATATTCCACGTTGAGTCCCCAAAGTACACAGTTAATCCACTTCAGGTTTCATATACCTTCTGAAAGTGTCAAATTCCATACTCTATATTTATCAGAGTGAGGGCTCTATTTTCCTCCTGGAAACTGATTATTCTCTATTTTCTCTCATTGCTAAAATCATAAACATAAAAACTGACATTTTTGTTAACACAGATTTCTATGTGTTACTGTATATTTGGATCAAAAATATTCAAAATAATGTCAGTACAAGTTCAGTGATTAAATTCTAAACAGAGTCATAGCAAGGGGGATCTTTTAATTTCTTCATTAGAGCTAATGTTGAAACTGGTTGAACAATTTTGGAAATTAGAAGAGTGAAAACTAAAGCTAACACACATCAGGGAAAGGGAGCGGGTGATATGGAACATGTATACAATATTTATTTAAGCACTTAAGTGCCTGAGAAACATGAATTGAATTATCCCTTGTCAAACCTGGTTCATTTGCAACTATTTTTAAGATTGAATTCGCTATTGGGCAGATCGAGGTCTGTTATGGGTTGTGCTGTATACCATCCCAAATTTACATGTTGGAGTTCTAATTCCCAGTACCTCGGATTTGTGACTGTATTTGGAGATAGTGTCTTGAGTAGAAAATTAAAAGGGCCCAGTCTTTTCCTCCTAAGGAGTGAAAGCCCAAGTCCTTCCTCCCACGTGTCTCCTTTACTCTCACAGTCACAACTCTTCTGACAGCAAAATATGTGGGGGGCTCTCCCACCAAGCAATTCTCTGACACCAGCTGGGTGTTCTATAATTTAACTTAATTCTGAGACAGTCCACCTGGAGATGGTGTCAGATCCCACAGGTTAAGGGCTCACTCTCGGGAGACTCCCACACCCCCTTTAGATGTCAGTCACAAGTAGTAAGTCCCCAGGTTACCCAGAACTTCTGTCTGACAGGCTACAAATCAGAGGTTCCCATTACCTGCTCTTCAGATTCAATTAACTTTCCAGAGAGGCTCACAGAACTCAAGGAAACAATAGTTACATTTACCAGTTGGTTAAAGGACATGATAAAGGATGGGGATGAAGAGATACACAGGATGGTTTGGGAGAGTCCCAAGTGTAGTAGCTTCTGTCCCTGTGTACTTGGGGTGCATCACTCTGCTAGTACATCATTGGTTCACCCACCTGGAAGCTCTCTGAACCTTGTATTTTGGAATTGTATGGAGTCTTCATCATGTAGGCACGATCAGTCATTAACACCATTTCCAGCCCTTCTCCCTTCTCAAGAGAATAGGGAGGTGGTACTTCAACTTCCAAGCTGTAGTCCTGGCTTGGGCTTTCCAGGGACCACCCTCATCCACAAGCCTGCTTGCTCCCCTCGTTAGAACAAAAGACACTCCTATCACTCAAGAAATTACAAAGGCTTCAGGAGCCTTTTGTCAGAGGCAAAGACCAATATATATATATACATTTTATTACCTCATATGTCTTTAAAAAGGACACTTTAAAAGGTTAGTTAAAATGAGGTCATTAGGTTGGGCCCTAATCCAATATGACTGGTCTCCATATAAGATGAAAATTAGAGTACAGCTGTAGACAGAAGGAAGGCCATGTAAAGACACAGGGAGACACAACCATCCACAACGCATGGAGAGGGGCCGCAGAAGAACCTAGCCCAGCTGGCATCTTGACCTCAAACTTCCAGCCTTCAGAATTATGAGAAAACAAATTATTATTGTTTAAGTCACCCAGCTTTTAGTACTTTGTTGTGACAGCCCTAGCAAACTTATACAGGATCTACATCACCAGACTCTGAAGACAAAGGTTTGCAATTTTGACAAAACCAGATCATCCAAGAGCAAGAATTTATTTCCTTGGAGATTAAACATATGTCCTACAAAGTGTTAATGCAAACAAACTTGCTAGCATTTCTACTGCTTGAAATACATTTCAAAATGGAAAAAAATCCTCTTAGTGTTTCCATGTTGTACTTTTTCATGCACTTTCAGCTTTTATCGGTTTATTTTCCCAAGGATAGAACTCTGGAGATAGAACTGATTTTCAAAAGCATTAGTAATAGCCAACTCAAACAACTGCAATATCGTCAACACTTATATGCAATCTGTGGGAAAATTAATCCAATTTTTTATAAGAACTTCTTTCTTAAAAAAGAATCAGACAGCTACATATGACAGACAGGTTTATGAATCTAAGCTGAGATACAGGGAGTTAAAACAATGGGCAGGTAGAAATCCTCACACAGACCTGGTAGGTGCCCATTATTACTACTATTGTTTATATTTAATAATAATAATACTCTAAAATTAATAACTTATTCTGATCCAAGATACAGCATATTCAAGAAATGCTAAGTTTGCTCTAGTGGTTTGGTCCCTGCAATGCCTCTCTTAATGTTACATGAGAGGCCCTTTTTGGTAGATTTGGAAGACCTAGATTTATATTTCGATCTGTAAGATATTATTAGCAGGGACATTTTTATACATATTTTCCTTTCTTCCTTGTCTTTCTCCTGATTTCAGTTCTGCCTCCTAAGGAAGAATTTGGAGATGGAAAGTATCTCTTATTTCCAAGTCTGATAAAGTCTATCCATCCTACTGCTCTAATGACAAGGAGAGAAGGACATCAAATAAATAAATAGAATACATTTCAGAAACAAAAGAAACTTTAATCTCTTAGTTGTCTATAACTGAAGTTCCATGTAGGCCTTTTTGTCATTGATCTATATCATAGCTCTTGCTAAGATTATGCATGGAACAGATAACTTTCTACTTTTTCACATTAATTCTAGTTGAATGCCAGAGACAACTGTAACTCCATTGGTAATGGAAAAAACAACATGCCAATATTTCTAAATGTGTTTGCCTATGGATCCCCTTGTGTCATGGAATATGCTTTAGGAATATTATGCTGTAGATACTGTGAGAAAACAAGATTCAGTAAACATTCTGAGTGAGAATAGTGAACTACAATATTCCAAACCATCAGAAATTATGCTTTTACTTTGTTAAAAAAAATTGTCTAAAAGTTGAAAATAAAGCAATAAAAAAAGGAAGTGGTAAGTCTTTTCAAAGGCTTGTGAGGATAGCACAGGCCTGCCCAAGAATATACTTTTTTTAACTCCTTGTTTGTAACTGATTAAAGTCTCAGACTTACTGAAGTTATACATTATGTTATAAATTTTTGTCTGATAGATGTGCATGTAATTTCTGTCCAACATAAAAGATAACCTCAAATACTACGTTTCTTTGCCCTTTAGGAGATTAATCAGGATTGATCTAAACATACGATCTTACTTAAACTGTCCTTTATTAAATTATTTTAGATACTCAGCTTTCAAAAAGCTCTTTGAACTAGTCTTAGCATCTGAATTATTTCCTCATTAATTAATGAGTTGAATATAGTTGTAGGCATGCACTTATTTTACATTTGTCTAAGAGTTATGTTTTATATTTTAGAAAACTGTACTATAACAACTTAAAAAGTGTTGCTGTTACAAAGAGATTACTTCATAGGTTAAGATTTCACCTTTAAATATTTTGCCTTTGAGATGCTGGAAATATCTTTCTTTTGGATCAAAAGTCTTCATCATGACGTTTACCTCTTGCTTAAAGGCATGCATGCATAAAACAATAGACTTTAATTAGAGAAATTTAATAATTCACAAAGAGATCATTGCTATGACATCTTCTGTGACTCTGTCTTTCCAGCAATATCTTCCACTTATGTTGAAGTTTGGAATGATCTACCAGTCCAGAAACTTAAGTACTTAAAAAGTAGAAGCTTCATAGACCTCTAGAAAAGATTTCTTACCTGCTATCTAAACATGTATTCCAAAGCTCATTACCCACTAAACGTCACACTGTTAAGCCTGGTTGGAAACAAAATATGTCTCATCTTCCCACACTGACATAAGTAAACACTCAAATAATAATGACCAAAATCACTTCATTATTTTTTCTGCAAATTAATTTTAGTGGTAGACACTAGCCCTGGGATTAGATTTAAAAACAAAATACATATATATGTATACATTTGCAACAAACAGGATCTTGCACAGGCAAAAAGCAACAAGATTATTTTCTAAAAGCTAAGTTCTTTTAAGAATTTGTTGGCTTAATAATGAAACAATTTAAGGCTGAACGCATGCCATAATGATTACATTTTTTCAGGAAAAGTCAGTGCCTCTGGCTTTTTTGTTTTAGAGCCAAAAGTAATCCTCTTTCTGGGCTGCAGTTGCAGCTCTCAGCCATTCCTCCTATCGAAGATAGGAGTAGAGATGAGAAAATAACAGGCATATGTAAATAACTAACTGAAACAACATGAAACTGACACAGTCAAGTAACCGAAACAGTCTATGATTAATGAAACTGCTATTTTTTACAATACAGTGAAGATTGATAAACAGTTTCTTACACCTAAAGTTGTTGTTTAATTTAATAAAGCCAGCCATATTAATTTGGCAATACTCCTAAGCTGGTTTGAGACTCTTACAAAAAGGTGGCTGTGGATCCCTTCCAGATGCACTTGGTAGCGGTGGTGATACCATCCTCAAAGGTTGAATATGCACATACACACACGTATGTGCACACTGTTTGATTAAATAAAACATTTATTTTAGGTGTTGAAATATAAATGCAAAAATCAAAAGATAAGCAAAGCATATACTCTTCATTTGATTCTAGGTTTGTTCCTACCCTGCCACATTTAGTCAAAAAGTCTTAAGTATAAACCAAAAGTAGATATCCAAGTTAAAATTCTGAATCTACTTTAAAGCACCAAGAACAAAGCTGAACAGTGGCATCCAGGTCTCGTCTGCAAATCACTTGACTTTCATGGCCAAGGGTGACAAAATCCTACTTCACAAATATGCTCCTTGAATATTTTCTTTAAATTACTACTTCTGGAAACCAGTAATTTCACATATACCTTGGATTATGGTAATAATTACGATTGACATTTTTGAATGTTTATAATGTAACTTGCTTAAAACGTTTCATCATTATCATATTTGATCTTCACACTAACTATAAAGGAGATACTAACATTTTATTCCAGTTTATAAATAAAGATATTGAAGCTTAGAGAGATTAAATAATTTACCTAACATCAACCATACCTAACAAACCCTAGCACTCGGCCTTACCGCCTCCTTTCATATTACTTTAATCTTGGCTAAGAAATGCAACTAACACTTAATTACATTGTTCCTGAATTATTTCTAACTGCAAGGCTAGTGGTGAATATAATTAACCAAGATTCTGTGCAAGACAACAGATAATTACAGCTAAAAAGGGAAATGTAAACTTTACCATACTTAATTAACAACTAGTTATTTCTTGTGGGCATACATTTAAATTCAGTTTTCTGTTTTGTCAAGTAAATAACATAAAGAAGTTCCTAATTCATAATTGCATCCTCACCCTAGCCGTAACACTCTCCATCCTCACAGGAAACTAGTGGTTTTTGTTTTTAATCAGAGCAAATGTGTTTTAAATCCCAAGAATTCTGCAAGGTTCCCAATTCTGTTTTATTTTCATTCACCCATTACAAGTCCCACTGTCCTATATTTTTATTTAATGGAAGGTAAATTAAATTCCCAGGGTCCTTTTACTATGTATGTTCTCTTAAAAATACATTTTTCCTTTAAATATCTAGAACGAGTATTAAAAATAATCAACATTTTGACATGTTCCTACCCCAAGTGGCACAGAAACTCCCCATGATCTCAGCCCTCTCGAAGTCTTTGTTGTAGTTTCTTTTTGAAGTTTTAAAAGTTATGACTTCCTACACACCGGTGCGTTGGCATAATACCCCAATGCCTTCAGGTCCCTATGCCATTGTTACCGCTGCGTTTTGATGGGCTCCGCACTCGCAAGTTCTCCAAGGATCCGTGACTGAGTTGAATGAAACCTTTGCTACTTGGCAGGAGTAGTAAGAACACATAAAACCTGCCAGCTGTCAAGGATGTAAATGGTGATTTTGTTTCACTTTTTAATGAATTAAAGCAGGATTGAAATCTATCCAAAGACAGCATGTTTGCCCTTTTAAAGGAAGAAAAATGAAAGCAAGGGATGTTTTCTTCTCTCCAGGCAATGGTGTGCAGTGAGGTGTTGACAATTAGTATGGGGAGTCAACAATCCAGCAAAGCTCTCTAAAGGCTGTTTTTGTTGTTGGTTTCTTTTCCCTCTAATCAAATGCAACCTATTGGCCTGAGGCAAACAGATTCTGCCCATTTCTTTCTTAGAAAAATTTTTGCACCTCTGACCTTTCCCAAAGGCAAAAACTAGAATGTTTCCTTAAATGTTCTCATCTTTGAAATCATTTCAGCAAAATGGAATAAGGAAAATACCCTAAAAACTGTATTTTTTATTTGTGGTTAGTTGTTTTTTTTTTCTTGCTTTCATTTTTCCAAAGCCAACAAGTGAAATTTATGTATATAACTCTAAGTCTTAAAGTACTTATAGTGACAAGACACAATTGCACCATTTTTTAATGCATTCAGAATTACATTATTTTATTAATACTTATAGGGTATTTTTGTGTATAACCGTTTAAGCTTTACCCAATCATGTATTCACCTTTGTAAGAAAATGTACAGGTTAATATTGTCCTTGAGCCAAAGTAGCAGGGATTTTAACTCTCCATACTTTAGCCTTTTCTTTTTAATATGAAAACAATTGGTGGCAACTTGGCAAGAAAACAGGTGATTTTACTGTCATCCAATCTTCATTTGCATTTTTTCTCAAAGACCTTATAATAAAGATTTGGCATTCCCCCAGCTTCTGTCCTAAAATTAAGTACTTTTAAATTCTGTAGGGTTTGCTTGCCTTGTCCTCTGGAATTATCAACTTTCACTATTCCTTTTCCTTTATGTTTGTGATTCATTTTAGTAATCATCAAGATCAGTCCTACCCTTAGGACCATCAGGTCGTCATCTGTAGTCTAGTATCACATGCTTTATTTGGCAGAGAATGGAAAAAAGAGAATCAGGGAATTTTACTTTCATTGATAAACATTTCCACTGAGCCTTGAGTGTGTGTATTTAAGCTTGTCTCTCGAAATGGCCTTTAGGGCTTAGAGATCAAGTGGTTAGGACCTCCTAACGGAATCAAAGCTACTGCTTCTTGGAAAGCTGATCAGAGTGAACAAAAAACATCTTGATGGTAAAATTGATTGTGTATCCTTTGAATGCAACAATCAATTTAAGGTTCAGCAATGGATCAAACCAAACTCTCTGCTACCCCACTCCTTCTGAACTGAAGTCAGGACAACTTGCTAAAATGGTTAATCACTTTTGCTTGTGAAACTTGATGGCATGATGGCATTTGCATTTTGAGTCTCACTCTTGCCTTTGGTTAGAGTCTTCACAAGAGCTGTTCTCTCAAATGTGCCTATATAGGAGTAAATCACCGATGTTTAACAATGATCATCTCTGAGTTATTCATCACACCTTAAAATCTCTTTGTTTTCCTTGCATCACTATATATTACATGGAGAACATTAAGCGAGACACTGCTTATGTTATTTTCAAATCAAAAGACAATCTCCCCTCCTTTCCTTTCCAACATGGCAGATTGTCATAAATGACTATGGACTATGGATACTTAGGAAGAAACATACTAGGTTTTCAATTACCACCTCTTAAGGTACCCACCAGATATTTGCAATTGCTATACACTGTGGAATATAAAAATTCTAAAAGTTTATTCATGCACTACAGCCAGGAGATGGATGTATTTAGTTTATTTAAAAGAATAGTTTACACTGCCAAATTTCAAAGCATGAAACTATTCTCAGTGTTCAGAGAAATGATGTCAAGAAACCCAGGGTTTTAAGTCAGAAACTGTATTTTCAAATGCCTGATCTTAGCCTCATATCCCTCATCTGTCATCTGTCAATGAAAATTATAATAGGACAATCCACAATCAGAAGAAATAATATGTGTAAAAACATGTTTTAACAGTCATGTTTGCTGTTATATTTACTATCTGAACAAATAGGAATTTTTTTGAAAAAATAAATTTTACCATATGTCCTTATCTATAAATATCAAATTAACAATTCTTTTGATTTTTGGTCAGTTTGCTACACAGATGGATACTTGATTTGCAGCAATGCATGCACAAAATTATCCCTTAACTTGTTTATCAGAACTCAGTTATTTTGCTAGGAGGTTTTTATCTAAGAATATAGTGACTTTTTGTCATTAGATATAAAGTTTCAAGAGTTTGTTGTTAATTAATAGTTTGCTATAAACGAATCATATTTTAACAGTATATTCCTTATCCACAGACACTGCCAAAATTCATACTGGAAAATCTTTTATGTTAGTTCTGAAGCAAAATACAGATAAAAGTACAAAAGCAAACACACAAGAAATAACTGCTTATAATATTTAACACGGTCTAAGGAAACATTTTATTTAAGAAATAAATAAATTTGGTCTGTTTTACTTATGTACTTATCTTCTAAATCTCAAACTAAAGTTAAAAACTGATGTAGGAATGGAGATGGAAAAGATTAAGTGAGTAACATTTCAAAACTACACTAAGTAAATGATTTACTTAGGGTTGAAAGACCATTGTTTTAAACATGTATATACAATGTATATATATATTCCACTTGCATTTGTAAGAAGACAGAATAAAAGGAGAAAAATGATTACAAACTGTATAGCTGGGTAGCATTTGCAGTAATTAAGAATACAGAAAAATCAACCCATGTGGTTTTTCACATCTATTTTAAAAGCTAACCATCTGTAGCTTTAATGCACTAGCTGAGTTTGCTTCTCTAACATTTAAATACACCTGTGAGTATACTGCGACTTCATTAGCATTTTGTTTGTACTAAAAAATATTAAAGAGGGCAGAAATGTAATTAAAGTAAACACATGCTTATTAAAATACCTGGTTATAATGATATCTAAATAATTAGTATGTGTCAACACCATTCTAAGTATTTTATACATATCAACTCACTGACAACAATCCAGGAAGAAAATATTATTATTACCATCTTAAAGATAGCAAAACTGAGACATGTAGAGATTCAGTAATTTGCTAGAGGTCACACAGCTTGTAAGTAGCAGTCTACTTTTAAGAGTCAGTTATTTAAACCAGTAGACTATACTTCCTTCTTAATATTGGCTTATCATTGGACCTCAAAATATAAATTTGTCTACTTGACTTACCTGAAGCACACTTCAATAAAAGTTAGCACAGACACCCTTACATACAGGTGTATACACACACACACTCGTATATACACATAATGTAATCAACTTCAGAAAAGAGCGAAATAAGAAGATAATGTAATGGAAGTGTTTCCAAGCCATTGCAATAATAATAATAATAAACAGCAATAATGTCACATGTATTGAGCACTTACTACATGCTAATCACCGTATTAAGCATTTTAGAATAATTAATCCATTTATTCTAAACATGATAAGGAAAGTATTCAACACAGCCGTCAAGGTCAGCAAATCGCTTTTTTCCTCGGGTTGGCAAAGCACTCCCAGCTCCTGCCTCCCCTCCTCCAGGCTCCTCTTTTGCCCTGCGCATGCCCAAATGCCACATATCAAAATAATATAAATTGCTCCCCTTGCTTGTGCTCAGGGCTCAAACTCGGGAGATTACTCCCCTCTGAGCCCACCGGGCTCACTTCCTCAAAGACCTCCGAGAGCTGCTTGGAGTCCAGGTTTTTCCAGCTTTTTCCAGCTTTTTCCATAACAAACAAAGCTTATGAAGTAGATTTCATTATCCCCAATATATGGGAAAATGCGACAAAGGATAAGTTGCCCAAAGTCAAACAGCATTAGCTGTAGAAGAACAAAATAGGTGACTTTTTATCTTTCATGTCAGATATTGGTTTTACATTATTTTTGATTTGCAAAATCCCAAATAAACCTTGTTGAGCTCTTAACTTCAAAGGGGAAGTAATTCATACATTTGAATATGTACTTGCCTTAAAATTCTGAAAATATTACTTCGAAAGAAATGTGCTAGTCTTCAAGTGTAATGTAGTACTCTCTTGTCAAAGCTATTGTTTCAGTCTCCTCTAAACTAACACACTTAAATATCACCTATCTTTAAATTATTTAAATCCCCTGTATCCTTACTCTCCTAAATTACTCACCATCACTGGTGTAATGTTCAGCCACAAAATTATTCTCCATTACTGAAATTATGGTCAGGAATGTCTCCAGAAATCTACACCATAATTACTTTATGAGGTTGAATTTATTCTAACAAAAGATATGTTAGAAAAAAATGACCTAGAAATTACATTATGCTGTTAAAAGGAATAAATTGAAACATTAAAAATATTATTCCATGGCTTTTAAAAGCCAGGTTTATTTTATTTTTGGAAAGAACTACATGTCATTCTCAGTACTCTCCCTGTCCTGTGTAGTGAGTATATATTTTCTAGTCAAAGACTGATAATATTAAAATTGGGGAAACAAATCTTCTAATGTATTTACATTAAGAGATTTTAGTCATTAACTCCTTTCTAATAACGTTAAATTATCTGGAATTAGAAAAATACATGGATCAAAACACAGAAGAGCAATTATAAATGATAGTTCATTGTCATGCTTAGTTTTAAAACATTTAAAGAAAAATATAATTCCCATGAATTTTTTTTCTTATTGATGTGTAACTGACATACAACATTAGTTTCAGGTGTATAGTATAATGATTCACTATTTGTATCTATTGGAAATAATCACAACAGTAAGTCTAATTAACATCTCTTATCATACATAGTCACAGAACTTTTCTTCTTGGGATAAGAAATTTTAAATCTATACTCTTAACAACTTTCAAATATGCTGTATTTTTACAGTCTCCATGCTGTACATTACATCCCCATGGTTTACTTATTTTATAACTGAAGTGTGTACCATTTGACTCCATTCACCTACCTCACCCGCTTCCCCACCCCCAGACTCTAGCAACCACCAATGTGTTCTCTATGTCTAAGAGCTTGTTATTTTTGTTGTGTTGTTCCAAATATAAGTGAGATCATATGGTATTTTCTTTCTCTGACTTATTTCACTTAGAGTAATAGCCTTCAGGTCCATCTGTATTGTTGCAAACAGTAATACTTCATTATTTTTTATGGCTCAATAATATCCCACTATATATATATATGTGTGTGTGTGTGTGTGTGTGTGTGTGTGTGCATGCACACACACACCATGTTTCTTAGTCCATTCATATGTCGATGTGTTACCGGTGGAAGAGTTACTATTCTTCCCAGGATCATTGTCCCAGCAGACAAGAGTACAGAGTAACTAGCAAAGTTTTTAATGAGGAGTATAAAGGAAAGAAAAAGACTCTGGCTAATCAGAAGGGAGTCTAAGGGAGGATGCCATTAGGGCAGCAGTGTATAGAATTAATAAGCACAAAAATGGAGAAAATTACATGATTGGCAGGGGTTTGTTGCTAAGACAGAGCTTGGTTCAAAAAAAGTGACTCCCTTGTTTTTTAGGTTGAATTTTCCAGGTGTCCAGGGTGAGCCTTCTTGTTTACTGCAAAGCCTTGACCCTAGGTCACTCCTGACTGCAACTTACCAGGGCCTTGCAACTTGCCTGCCTGTGTCTTACTAACACCTGAATCAAATGGGCATCTAGTTTCCATATCTTGACTATTGTAAATAATGCTGCGGTGAACATTGGGTTACAGATATCTTTTTTAGTTAGTATGTTAACATTTTGTTCCTTGACAAATACCCAGAAGTGGGATGGCTAGATCATATGGTAGTTCTGTTTTTATTTTCTTTAGGAACTCCCATACTGTTAAACATGGTGGCAGCACTAATTTACATTCCCACCAACAATGCACAAAGGATCTATTTTCTCCAAAACTTCATTGATACTTGTTATTTCTTTTCTTTTTGGTAGTAGCAGTTCTAAGAGGAGTGACAGTGATATCTCACTGTGGTTTTCATTTTTATTTCCTTGGTGATCAGTGATGTTCAGCATCTTTTCATAAACCTGTTGGCCATCTATAAGTCTTCTTTGGAAAAATGCTTATTCAGTTTCTTTGCCCATTATTTAATCATATTGGTTTTTTTGCTATTGAGTTGTATAAGTTATTTATTTCAGATATTATACCTTATCAGATATATATTTTCTTCCATTCAATAGGTTGCTTTTTCATTTTGTTAATGATTTCCTTTGCTATTCCTGTGAATTTTTGCAATGAGCTTAATCTCTCTTAAAAGGATTAATAGGTTATAAAACTTTTACAAATAGCTAAAGAGAATAATTTTATAAATCAGTTCTTAATATAAAAAGGGTTTTCTAGTTCCTAAATCAAATGGGCTGTCATCTAACAGGTTTATCATCTATACTATCATTCAGCATTAATTACACTGAATCAGGAAATGAGTAGGAAAAAAGTTTACCAAAGTTTTCCCTCTGCAATGAGAAATATTCAAAAATACCTATTAAGTGATATGGAAGGGGAATTTGGGGGGAAAGATGGCAAGGTGAGTAGGGCAGCAGAAATCTTCTCCCAAAGCCATATATATTTTTGAAAATACAACAAATAAAACTACTCCTAACAGAGAGACCAGAGGATACAGTACAACAGCCAGGCTACATCAACATCTGCGAGAACTCAGAATCTCACAAAGGGGGCAAGATACAAGTTGTGGCCTGGTGGGACTTGAGCACTCCCCCAACCCCAGCTCCCCAGTAGGAGGAGAGGAGTCTGAGTGGGGAGGGAGTGAAAGCCCAGGACTGCTAAATAACCAGCCCTAGTAATCAACACCAGGAGCGCAGACACACATCGCATGGTATGCTGGATATCATGGAAATGGAAAAGTAAAATCTGAGGGCAGGTCCCCTCAGTTGGCTCCCCTGGGACAAAAGAAAAGTGAGTGCTTTTTGAAAGTCTTAAAGGGACAGGGGCATCACAGCTGGATGGAAGTGTCCTGGCACACTCAGCCCAGCAGCTGGGAATCCCGGGGAACTTGAGGTGCCCTAACCCCCTGGGTGGAAATGCAGCTCTGAAGCCCCTCACGGTGATAAACACCCTGCCATTCATTTCCCCTCCCGCACAGCTCTGGCAGAGCAGCCTGAGAGTGGCCATGGTACAGCAGACACCCAGAGCCTCTTCCCTGCATGCAGATACCCGGACCAGACCCAGGGCTGCTACTGGTGTACATCTGCCTGGCAGAGGAAGAGGAAGCCGGGGCAGGGTGCAAAGGGGTGCTGTTCTCACAGGAAACCACACCCAGCATGCTGGCCACTCCCCGCAGGGCTCTGGGCTGCCCCAAGGGCTGCTCCCGGTGTGCAGGTAACTGGCACAGGCAGCAGAGAGGGGCAGGGCAACCAGGAAGCAGGAAGGGACTTTGTTCTCCCAGCTGACACATGTGCTACCTGCCTATGCCTACCTCTATCACCATGAAAAGGCAGAATAATTTGGTCCAGTCCAGAATCACCCAGAAAACACCTGAGAGAGGGCTTGAGGAGATACATACATTTAACCAATCTTCCTGAAAAAGAATTCAAAATAAAGATCATAATCAAGCTGATGGACCTGCAGAGAAATATGCAAGAGCTAAAGGATCAAGTTAGGAGGGAGAATACAGAAATAAAACAATCTCTGGAAGGATTTAAAGCAGTACTGGATGAGGTACAAGAAGCAATTGATGGAATAGAAATCAGAGAACAGGAATACAGAGAGGCTGAGGCAGAGAGAGATAAAAGGCTCTTGGGGAGATTAAAGATGGTGGCATTAGAGGAGAGACAGAGGCTTCCTCCTAAAACTGGATACAATTAGAAAATTTAATTGGCGCAACTAATCCTGAGAGAGCAACAGGAAAGAAGACAGTAACAGACTGCACACACCTGGAGAAAAGAGCAAACCTCAGCGAACAGGATAATGTAGCAGAGCTGTGGCTCCACGGGACCCGAGCTCCTCCCCAACCCCAGCTCACTGGCAGGAGGAAGACAAACAGAGCAGGGAGGGAGTGGAAGGGTTGGGACTGCTGAATACCTAGCTACGGAGATCTGCTCTGGGAGCACAAACCTACATTTCATGGTACTTTGATGAGACTTGCATGACTACCGGGTTGGAAAGTTAATACAGGCAGAGTTCCTGGGGAGACTGGGATTCCGGCTGCTTGTGGAAAGCAAGGATCCATATCTGGCTGCTCTGGGACAAAAACTTACACCTGTGTGACCGGCCCACTGTCTCAGGCAGTGGAGACAGACACAGGAGCCAGGAGGTGGGGAACAACTCTTTCCTACCCCGTACCACTCCCCTGCAACCTCTGACATGGCTTCAGGGGCTCAGCAGCTACAGAATAGAGCTTCTGGACACTAGAGGGCACCATATACAAACATGAAACACCAAAGGAACCTTGTCCAGAGTAAAATTGTTAATACAGCTCCCAAGAAAGATTTAAATGATATGGACCTCGTGACACTTCCTGAAAGGGAGTTCAAAAAAAAATCATCAACATCCTAATGGAGGTATGGAAAGAAATCCAAGAACTCAGGAATGAATTAAGGTCAGAGATCCAATCGTTAAAGAACATGATGGAGGGTATTAAAAGAAGGTTGGATATGGTGGAGGAGACAATAAATGAAATAGAAACTAGATAAGAGGAATACAAAGAAGCTGAGGCACAGAGAGAAAAAAGGATCTCTAAAAATGAAAGAATATTGAGAGAACTGTATGACCAGTCCAAGTGGAACAATATTCACATTATAGGGATACCAGAAGAAGGAGAGAAAAGGGATAGAAAGTGCCTTTGAAGAGGTAATTGCTGAAAACTTTGCCAGTCTGGGGAAGGAGAGAGTCTATCAGGCCATGGAGATCCACAGATCCCCCTACACAAGGGACCCAAGGAAGACAACACCAAGACACACAGTAATTAAAATGGGAAAGATCAAGGATAAGGACAGACTGTTAAAAGCAGCCAGAGACAGAAATAAGATCACATGCAAAGGAAAGCCCATCAGACTAACATCAGACTTCTCAGCAGAAACCATACAGGCCAGAAGGGAGTGGCATGATGTATTTAATGCCATGAAGAAGAAGGGCCTGGAACCAAGATTATTTTATCTGGCGAGATTATCATTTAAATTTGAAGGAGAGATTAAGCAATTTCCAGATAAGCAAAAGCTGAGAGAGTTTACCTCTCACAAACCATCTCTGCAGTCTATTTTGGAGGGACTGCTATAGATGGAAGTGTTCCTAGGGTTGGATAGCTCTCACCAGAGGTAGTAAAACCACAGTAGGGAGGGTGGAGCAGCTGATTGTGAGGCAAATGCAAAATTAAATTGAGTACCCCCAAAGTCAATCAAGGGATACACAAGAAGTACAGAATTTGATACCTAATATATAAAGAATGAAGGAGGAAGAAAAAGGAGGAGAAATAGAAAAGAACCTTTAGATTGTGTTTGTAACAGCATACTAAGTGAGTTAAGTTAAACTCTTAGAGAGTAAGGAAAGTAATCTGGAACGTTTGGTAACCACGAATCTAAAGCCTGAAATGGCAATAAGTACATACCTATCGATAATCACCCTAAATGTAAATGGACTGAATGCACCAATCAAAAGACATAGAGTCACTGAATGGATAAAAAAACAAGACCCATCTATATGCTGCTTACAAGAGACTCACCTCAAACCCAAAGATATGCACAGACTAAAAGTCAAGGGATGGAAAAAGATATTTCATGCAAACAATAGGGAGAAAAAAGCAGGTGTTGCAGTACTAGTATCAGACATTATTGACTTCAAAACAAAGAAAGTAACAAGAGATAAAGAAGGACATTACATAATGATAAAGGGCTCAGTCCAACAAGAGGATATAACCATGGTAAATATATATGCACCCAATACAGGAGCACCAGCATATGTGAAACAAATACTAACAGAACTAAAGGGGGAAATAGACTGCAATGCATTCCTTTTAGGAGACTTCAACACACCATTCACTCCAAAGGACAGATCCACCAGACAGAAAATAAGTAAGGACACAGAGGCACTGAACAACATGCTAGAACAGATGGACCTAATAGACATCTATAGAACTTTACACCCAAAAGCAACAGGATACACATGCTTCTCAAGTGCACATGGAACATTCTCCAGAATTAACCACATACTAGGCCACAAAAAGAACCTCACTAAATTCCAAAAGATTGAAATCCTACCAACCAACTTTTCAGACCACAAAGGCATAAAACTAGAAATAAATTGTACCAAGAAAGCAAAAAGACTCACAAACACATGGAGGCTTAACAACACACTTCTAAATAGTCAATAGATCAATGACCAAATTAAAATGGAGATCCAACAATATATGGAAATAAATGACAACAACACAAAGCCCCAACTTCTGTGGGATACAGCGAAAGCAGTCTTAACAGGAAAGTATATAGCAATCCATGCATATTTAAAGAAGGAAGAACAATCCCAAATGAATAATCTTCTGTCACAATTATCAAAATTGGAAAAAAAAGAACAAATGATGCCTAAAGTCAGCAGAAGGAGGGACATAGTAAAGATCTGAGAAGAAATAAACAAAATTGAGAAAAATAAAACAATAGAAAAAAAATCAATGAAACCAAGAGCTGGTTCTTCGAGAAAATAAACAAAATAGATAAGCCTCTAGCCAGACTTATTAAGAAAAAAAGAGAGTCAACACACATCAACAGAATGAGAAATGAGAAAGGAAACATCACGACGGACCCAACAGAAATAAAAAGAATTATTGGAGACTACTATGAAAACCTATATGCTAAGAAGCTGGAAAACCTAGAGGAAATCAACAACTTCCTAGAAAAATACAACCTTCCAAGACTGACCAAGGAAGAAACACAAAATCTAAACAAAACCAATTACCACCAAAGAAATTGAAGCAGTAATCAAAAAACTACCCATGAAAAAAACCCCTGGGCCAGATGGATTTACCTCGGAATTTTATTAGACATACAGAGAAGATATAATACCCATTCTCCTTAAAGTTTTCCAAAAAATAGAAGAGGAGGGAATACTCCCAAACTCATTCTATGAAGCCAATATCACCCTAATACCAAAACCAGGCAAAGACCCCACCAAAAAAGAAAATTGAAGACCAATATCCCTGATGAACGTAGATGCAAAAAAATTCAATAAAATATTAGCAAACTCAATTCAAAAATATATCAAAAGGATCATACACCACGACCAAAAGGAATTCATCCCAGTGATGCAAGGATGGTACAACATTAGAAAATCCATCAACATCATCCACCACATCAAGAAAAAGAAAGAAAAAAAACACATGATCATCTCCATAGATGCTGAAAAAGCATACGACAAAATTCAACATCCATTCATGATAAAAACTCACAGCAAAATGGGTATAGAGGGCAAGTACCTCAACATAATAAAGGCCATATATGATAAACCCACAGCCATCATCATACTTAACAGTGAGAAGCTGAAAGCTTTTCCTCTGAGATCGGGAGCAAGACAGGGATTCCCACTCTCCCCACTGTTATTTAACATAGTACTGGAGGTCCTAGCCATGGAAATTAGACAAAACAAAGAAATACAAGGAATCCAGATTGGTAAAGAAGAAGTTAAACTGTCACTATTTGCAGATGACATGATATTGTACTTAAAAAAGCACTAAAGACTCCATTCCAAAACTACTAGAACTGATACCAGATTACAGCAAAGTTACAGGATACAAAATTAACACACAGAAATCTGTGGCTTTCCTATACACTAACAATGAGCCTATAGAAAGAGAAATCAGGAAAACAATTACATTCACAATTGCATCAAAAAAGAATAAAATACCTAGGAATAAACCTAACCAAAGAAGTGAAAGACCTATACCCTGAAAACTATAAGACACTCTTAAGAGAAGTTAAAGAGGACACTAACAAATGGAAACTCATCCCATGCTCTTGGCTAGGAAGAATTAATATCGTCAAAATGGTCATCCTGCCCAAAGCAATATACAGATTTGATGCAATCCCTATCAAATTACCAATAACATTCTTCAACAAACTGGAACAAATAGTTCAAAAATTCATATGGAAACACCAAAGACCCCAAATAGCCAAAGCAATCTTGAGAAAGAAGAATAAAGTGGTGAAGATCTCAGTCCCCAACTTCAAGCTCTACTACAAAGCCATAGTAATCAAGACAATCTGGTACTGGCACAAGAACAGAACCCAGACCAGTGGAACAGATTAGAGACTCCAGACATTAACCCAAATATATATGGTCAATTAATATTCGATAAAGGAGCCATGGACATACAATGGGGAAATGACAGTCTCTTCAACAGATGGTGCTGACAGAACTGGACAGTTACATGTAAGAGAATGAAACTGGATCACTGTCTAACCCCATACACAAAAGTAAATTCAAAATGGATCAAAGACCTGAATGTAAGTCATGAAACTATAAAACTCTTAGAAAAAAACACAGGCAAAAATCTCTTGGATGTGAACATTAGCGACTTCTTCATGAATATATCTCCCCGAGCAAGGAAAACAAAAGCAAAAATGAACAAGTGGGACTACATCAAGCTGAAAAGCTTCTGTACATCAAAGGACACCATCAATAGAACAAAAAGGTATCCTACAGTATGGGAGAATATTTTCGTAAATGACAGATCCGATAAAGGCTTGACATCCAAAATATATAAAGAGCTCATGCTCCTCAACAAATGAAAAGCAAATAATCCAATTAAAAAATGGGGAGAGGAACTGAACAGACAGTTCTCCAAGAAGAAATTCAGATGGCCAACAGACACATGAAAAGATGCTCCATATTGCCAGTTATCAGAGAAATGCAAATTAAAACTACAATGAGATATCACCTCACACCAGTAAGGATGGCTACCATCCAAAAGACAAACAACAACAAATGTTGGCGAGGTTGCGGAGAAAGGGGAACCCTCCTACACTGCTGGTGGAAATGTAAATTAGTTCAACCATTGTGGAAAGCAGTATGGAGGTTCCTCAAAATGCTCAAAATAGAAATCCCATTTGACCCAGGAACTCCACTTCTAGGAATTTACCCTAAGAATGCAGCACTCCAGTTTGAAAAAGACAGATGCACCCCTATGTTTATCACAGCACTATTTACAATAGCCAAGAAATGGAAGCCACCTAAGTGTCCATCAGTAGATGAATGGATAAAGAAGATGTGGTACATATACACAATGGAATATTATTCAGCCATAAGAAGAAAACAAATCCTACCATTTGCAACAGCATGGATGGAGATAGAGGGTATTATGCTCAGTGAAATAAGCCAAGCAGAGAAAGAGAAATACCAAATGATTTCACTCATCTGTGGAGTATAAAAACAAAAGAAAGACTGAAGGAACAAAACAGCCACAGAATCACAAGACCCAAGAATGTACTAATAGTTACCAAAGGGAAAGAGACTAGGGAGAATGGGAGGGTAGGGAGGGATAAAGGCAGGGAAGAAGAAAGGGGGTATTATGAATAGCATGTATAATGTGGGGGTGGGGGAAAGTCAGCAGAAGGAGGGAAATAATAAAAATCAGAGAAGAAATAAATAAAATTGAGAATAAAACAATAGAAAAAATCAATGAAACCAAAAGCTCGTTCTTTGAGAAAATAAACAAAATAGATAAGCCCCTAGCCATACTTATTAAGAGAGAAAGAGAATCTACAAACAAACAGAATCTGAAATGAGAAAGGAAAAATCACAATGGACCCCACAGAAATACGAAGAACCATTAGAGAATACTACAAAAACTATATGCTTACAAGCTGGAAAACCTAGAAGAAATGGACAACTTCCAGAAAAATACAACCTGACCAAGGAAGAAACAGAAAATCTAAACAGACCAATTACCAGCAGCGAATTTGAATTAGTAATCAAAAAACTACCCAAGAACAAAACACCCAGGCCAGGCAGATTCACCGCAGAATTTTATCAAAAATATACAGAAGACATAATACCCATTCTCCTTAAAGTTTTCCAAAAAATAGAAGAGGAGGGAATACTTCCAAACTCATTCTATGAAGCCAGCATCACTCTAATACCAAAATCAGGCAAAGACACCACCAAAAAAAGAAAATTACAAACCAATAACCCTGATGAACATACATGCAAAAATACTCAACAAATATTAACAAACCAAATTCAAAAATACATCAAGAAGATCATAGAACATGATTAAGTGGGATTCATCTCAGGGATGCAGGGATGGCACAACATTTGAAAATCCATCAACATCATTTACCACATCAACAAAAAGAAGGACAAAAACCACATGATCATCTCCATAGATGCTGAAAAAGCATTTGACAAAATTCAACATCCATTCATGATAAAAACTCTCAACAAAATGCATATGGAGGGCAAGTACCTCAACATAATAAAGGCCGTATATGACAAACCCACAGCCAACATCATACTTTACAGTGAGAAGATGAAAGCCTTTCCTCTAAGATCGGGAACACGACAGGGATGCCCACTCTCCCCACTGTTGTTCAACATAGTACTGGAGGTCCTAGCCATGGCAATCAGACCAAACAAAGAAATACAAGGCATCCAGATTGGCAAGGAAGAAGTCAAACTATCACTATTTGCAGAAGACATGATATTGTACATAAAAAACCCTAAAGACTCCACTCCAAAACTGCTAGAACAAATATCTGAAATCAGCAAAGTTGCAGGATACAAAATTAATACACAGAAATCTGTTGTTTTCCCATACACTAACAATGAATTAGCAGAAAGAGAAATCAGGAAAGCAATTCCATTCACAATTGCATCAAAAAGAATAAAATACCTAGGAATAAACCTAACCAAGGAAGGGAAAGACCTATACCCTGAAAACTACAAGACACTCTTAAGAGAAATTAAAGAAGATATCAATAAATGGAAACACATCCTGTGCTCATGGATAGGAAGAATTAATATTGTCAAAATGGCCATTCTGCCTAAAGCAATCTACAGAGTCAATGCAATCCCTATCAAAATACCCACAGCATTATTCAACAAACTGAAACAAATAGTTTTAAAATTCATATGGAACCTCAAAAGACCCTGAATAGCCAAAGCAATACTAAGAAGGAAGAATAAAGCAGGGGGATTCTCGCTTCCCAACTTCAAAGTCTACTACAAAGCCACAGTAATCAAGACAATTTGGTACTGGCACAAGAACAGAGCCACAGACCAGTGGAACAGAATAGAGACTCCAAACATATATGGCCAATTAATATTTGATAAAGGAGCCATGGACATACAATGGGGAAATGACAGTCTCTTTAACAGATGGTGCTGGCAAAACTGAACAGCTACATGTAAGAGAATGAAACTGGATCACTGTCTAACCCCATACACAAAAGTAAATTTGAAATGGATCAAAAACCTGAATGTAAGTCATGAAACCATAAAACTCTAAGAAAAAAACATAGGCAAAAATCTCATGGTCATAAACATGAGTGACTTCTTCATGAACATATCTCCCTGGGCAAGGGAAACAAAGGCAAAAATGAGCAAGTGGGACTATATCAAGCTAAAAAGCTTCTGTACAGCAAAGGACACCATCAATAGAACAAAAAGGTATCCTACAGAATGGGAGAACATATTCATAAATGACAGATCCGATGAAGGATTGACATCCAAAATATATAAAGAGCTCACACACCTCAACAAACAAAAAGCAAATCATCCAATAAAAAAATGGTCTGAGGAGCTGAACAGACAGTTCTCCAAAGAAGAAATTCAGATGGCCAACAGACACATGAGAAGATGCTCCACATCGCTAGTCATCAGAGAAATGCAAATTAAAACCACAATGAGATATCACCTCACACCAGTAAGGATCACCACCATCCAAAAGACAAACAGGAACAAATGTTGACGAGGTTGTGGAGAAAGGGGAACCCTCCTACACTGCTGGTGGGAATGTAAGTTAATTCAACCATTGTGGAAAGCAGTATGGAGGTTCCTCAAAAAGCTCAAAATAGAAATTCCGTTTGACCCAGGAATTCCACTCCTAGGAATTTACCCTAAGAATGCAGCAGCCTAGTTTGAAAAAGACATATGCACCCTTATGTTTATCGCAGCACTATTTACAATAGCCAAGAATTGGAAGCAACCTAAGTGTCCATTAGTAGGTAAATGGATAAAGAAGATGTGGTACATATACACAATGTAATATTACTCAGCCATAAGAAGAGAACAAATCCTACCATTTGCAACAACATGGATGGAACTAGAGGGTATTATGCTCAGTGAAATAAGCCAGGTGGAGAAAGACAAGTATCAAGTGATTTCACTCATCTGCGGAGTGTAAGAACAAAGAAAAACTGGGAACAAAACAGCAGCAGACTCACAGAACCCAAAAATGGACTAACAGTTACCAAAGAGAAAGGGACTGGGGAGGATGGGTGGTAAGATGTGGGTAAGGGGAGGAAAGAAGAAAGAGGGCATTATGATTAGTGTGTATAATGGGGGGGTGCGTGGGGAGGGCTGTACAACACAGAGAAGACAAGTAGTGACTCTACAGCATCTTACTATGCTGATGGCAGAGATTGTAATGGGCTATGTTGGGGGGACTCGGTGATGGGGGGAGTCTAGTAAACATAATGTTCCTCATGTAACTGTAGATTAATGATACCAAAAGAAAAAAAAAGAAAAAAAAGAGATATAGAAGGGGGAGCAAGAAGTTCTACTACATACCTTAATGAAGTACTAAAGGAAATGTTAGACATGAGGGAAATAAGGTATCTGGTTGATAATTTCCCAGAAATTATGAAAGACTTGTATGCGCAAAGTCGAGAAGCACTCTGACTGCAAACATAATCAATAAAATGTACCCAGACATGTCATCATCAAATACCAGAGAAAAAACAAAGAGTGGAATTGAAAGACAGCAGAGTGAAAAGGGAGATCAAGTGCCAAAGAACATCTGTTAGACTAACTGCTGACTCCACTACAACAATAAAGTCACCTGTGGAACATGTTAAATGTACACAATAGAATAACTGTGAAACTGGAATTATGGGTACAGTACAACTATTTATTAAGATGAAAATGATATTAAGACACATTCAAAGAAACAAAAACTATGCAAAGTTTACTACCACAGACCTCCTCTAAAGGAACTTTCAGATTCTAGAATTTAGATAATGTACTTGAGGAAGCGGGAGGACAGTCCCAGACAACTAAAATGAAAAAGAGCAGTGGTGAGACAATAAAAGGTAAAATACATGGGTAAATCTGAACAAATATTGATGGTGAAAAAAATAGTAATTTCTCCTTTTAGGATAAAGAAACAATGGAACTAAAGTCAAAAGCAGCATATAAATCATTCTGTTCCTTGTATTATTTGGAAAGATGATAAAGATGTTGATCAACTTTAGATTTTATTAAGAATATCTGTTAAAATTCATAAGCTGATCAAGCAGTTTACACTAAAATGCACAGTAGTAACAGATTGCATAAAGGATTAGTTCCCTCTCTCATTTATATTTTTCATGTGTTGAGAACAGCTCTACTCCAACTCTCACATTTCCAAATCAAGGTGGAAGGAAGGAGCAGACCCTTATCAAGGATATGCCATAGGAAAAAGAATTGGCAGATGCACACCTTGACTATTAAAGTTGCTGCTTACCAAGTCATACATTGAAACCCGATGTCAATCAAGGGACTATAATCTATCAGTAGGCACAGGTCTGCAAGCAAGAACAGGTAAAGAAAGGGTGACAAGAATTATTTTTAAATAATACAATATGCTGCATAGGAGAACAACTAAACAGAAAGCAAGTGAATAATTTCTAAACATATCAAGAAGAGAAACTGAAATGAGAAAAACTAAACACATGAATCTACTTGAGAGGCTACAATGGAAAAAACACATCCTGAACACAGTGAGACCTTTGGAAACCATAAAATGAGATAATACATGCAAATATATAGCTAATTAAAATAAATGTAAGCAAACTAAACTTCAGTGAAAGACAAAAGTTTTTTTTCAGAATAACCCTTCAAAACATTCAACTATATTATCCTTTTCAATAAAACTTTTGAAAGAAGATTTAAAATATATGTACTTGAAATGTGGAAGTTAACAATAGGGAAAAACAGGCAAATATTAACAACAACAAAGAGTCTATATAATTACTTTAAGGAAATAAAATTTAACTCAAAAACTTTAAGAAAAAAGATGTTTCTAGCAATAAATTTCATTACATAATGAAAAAAGTTCAGTTAATCAGAGGATATAACTATTCTCAATTCATTATGTCAATAAAGTAGCTTCAGTAAGTATAAATATACACCTTGAAGGCAGACCTTCAAGAAATTAATCGATTTCGTATCTTTCTGCAATATTTTAGTATTCTTATTTATATAGTTAGTATTTGTAAGGACGCCCCCCCAAAATAAACTTCTGAAAAAAAATGAAGATAATGTTTCAATTATAAAATTAATTAGGCCTGAGTAAAAAGAACCCTGAAACAAAGGCTTAAAAAAATTAAGATTCCAAAAATTAATTCTTTCCTATCTTTAGAAAACTTTTGCATCTCAGTTTAAAGACTTGAAAAATACACACAATGAACACTTTGCCTTATAAATTGAGACTATGGTCTTTCAAGCACACAGGCAGCATTTATAAAAATTAACATGACTGGGCTATAAAACAAGTCTTAATTCATTTTATAAAATTCCCCATATATAAACATTCTTTGCCTACATCCTAAATATGATAGAAACAAAAATGTATAATTTTTAAAATCATATTCAAATAAGAAAAAGATAAATTTTTTAAAAATTCAAGGGATAAGGATTGATTATAATGAGAACTAGAAAATATTTAGAAATTTTTATAATGAATATATAGCAAATATAGATCTATCACTTTTATATAGTATATATATTTTCTTAGGATTTTACAGAATTCACTGTTTCCAATCATTTATAGCATTTCTTTTTCACATTTATTTATTCTAGTGTTTATTATGGGATAAGCATCCAATGTCTTCCTCAAACTTTTGACCATTTTATAATCAAACTTTGTTGAGTAGCTCATCTTCCCAACACCCTGTAGTTTTTTTTTTTTAACTGCTTTATAGCTTTGTTTCAAAGTGATCTGTTCTTTGCCATTGGTTTGGTATATCACACTTCTTGTAAATTTTAATTTCATAACATTTAAATAAATTCCAGGGTATGTTCCTTATGTCTTCTTTCTAAGGAAAAACTACATATTAGATGTGCCAATACTAGTCTTTTCCTAAACACTAAACATGTTATGATGTCTCGTTTAAGCTCCTGCTCGGCAGCCTTTACCTATAGCTATAGTTCTTGCAACTTCCAGCTTCAGGTAACCGCTCCCCTCCTTGCTCCTTCAGGTGTAAAGATAGTAATGGTTTCCAGCTGGTGCTGACCTGGGCTTTTTTTTTCCACTCCATTGCTGGTTTCCCTTAAGCCCTCTCCACAAGTTTATAATTTCTTCATTAAACTTGTTTCCATCAGCCCTAGTAAACGTGCTACTCTTTCCAGGTCTCCAACTGACACAGATATGTATTATATTACAAACCCTATTTCTTCCAGAGAAAGTGATGCTTACAAAGGTGAAGTCATTACTAAGCTTGCACAGCAGGTAAGGAGGGGTAAAATCCAGATATGAATCCAAGTTTCCAAATGCCAATAGGCATAGATGTCACCATGCGGGTGGTAGATAAAGACTGACTTAGAGATGATACTTGGTCTATTGAAAAACTACATGTAATAAAATATATTTTAGCAATATTTTAAAATAAGCAATGACTATTAGGAAAGTATTTTATCAGTGTTAAGGGTTCTTGACTATCTGGCAATAGCAATATTTTTCTGAGACCTAGCCATATCACAAGAAGGTCTGGGACATTTTAAGGATGAGATTTAGTATAAGAGGCAGATATTAGAGGCAGTATATTTCAAAATGTGAATTTCATTGGGACGAGATGTCCACAAAAAGCCCAAGAGTTTGCTGCCTATTAGCCTTCTTTCCAATTCCCATAAATCCAGAGCAACATTGCTGAAATCTCAATGTCACAGTTGATGCAACGGAAACGTAGTGACAGAGGGGAAGAAGATGGGTATCCCCCATTTCCTGTAATCCTTGGCTACTTTTCTGGAAAATAACAATAAATTTGTCAGACTTAATCTGAACTTGCTCGGCTCCACTGAGCTTTTCACCCATAATTAATGGGAGGTTTTCACCATCACTGTAAGGCCCACATGTTTTAATCCTGCTTTTTTTGTGGTTTGATGATAAAAACCACAGACCTTCACAAGTGCACAGAAACTCAATAGAGCTTTTTAAAAAGGTTCTGGTTTTGTTTGGCATACAGATTTTGCCATCTGGAATAGGGCAAAACTGAGATGTCAAAGAGAGCTTAATGATTTAACTCCATAAGGCCCCCAAATCGTGCATCAATCCAACCAAGGTCACCTAACTTGAAACCACCAAACACACAATCGTGGTTATGATCTTGCTCTTTATCTACCAATATTGAAGATCATCTCCTTTTTCCAGGCTTACTGAGATATAATTGACATATAACACAGTGTAAGTTTAAAATATATAAAGTGATTATTCGATAACCATCTATATTGCAAATGAGTACCATGATAAGGTGAGTATACACATCCATCACCTCACATAGTTGCCTTTGGTGGTTTTGAGAACATTCTCTCTTAGCAACTTTTAAGTATACAGCACAGTATTGTTAACTGTAGCTACTGTGCTGTACAGTAGATCTCCAGGACTTACTCATCTTATAACTGAAAGTTTGTACCCTTTGATCAACATCTCTTCATTTCCCCCATCCCACAGCCCTGGAAACCACCATTCTACTCTTTTTTTTATTTATGAGTTTGGGTTTTTCAGATTCCATATGTAAGTTACAGCATACATTGTCTTTCTCTGACTTCACTTAGCATAATGTCTCAAGATTCATCCATGTTGTCACACATGACAGGATTTCCTTCTTTTATGCTTAATAATATCCTGTTTTGTATACCACATTTTCTTTATCCATTCATCCTTTGATGGACTCTTCTGTTGTTTCCATGTCTTGGCTATTGTGAATAATGCTACAGTGAACATGGAGGTACAGATATCTCTTTGGGACAGTGATTTCACTTCCTTCCGATAAATACCCAGAAGTAAGAATGCTGGATCATATGGTAGTACTATTTTTCATTTTTTGAGGCTCTTGCATACTGTGTTTCATAGCGGCGGTATCCATTTATAATCCCACCGACAGTGCACAAAAGTTCCCTTCCCTCCACACCCTTGCTAATGCCTATTATCTCATCTTTTTGAAAATAGTTATTCTAAAAGGTATAAAATGATCTCTCATCATACTTTCAGTCTGCCTTTCCCTGATGTTGAAGATCTTTATTCAACATTTTATACAGTCAGTTCAAAACTATACATTATTAAAATAATTTAGTGGTTTAATAACATAAACCTGTTTTAACACAAATCTTAGCACATAGATAATTGAGTTATCATAAACAAGCACATTTTCTATTTAGGTTGTTTAATTTATTAATTTATAAAAATCAGTTAATACAGTCACACAATACAAAGTTCTAAATTTATCAGAGTATAGAGAGAAAAGTATGTTTTCTTTATACCCAATGTTCTATTGGTATATGTATGTATTTATATATTATTTTTCTTTTATACAAATAATATCATGTTCTACAGTATCTCTCTGCCTTTTTTTCAAAGCTAAAAACATATTTTGTACATTATCCCATAGCAGTGCTTCATTCATTAATAATGGATGAGGAGGATTCAGTTGTATGAATTATAATAATTATACACAATTGTAACACTAGCTAATATTTTCAAACATTTAGATTGATTCTAGCACTGTTCTAATGTTTTAACCAATGTAATTTTTAGTAGTGCTATTGTTAAATTCATTTTACATATGGGGAAACTGAGGGGCAAAGAGAATTAACTTACACAAGATCACAGAGATAAAAGGTTATCAGAGATGAGATATTCAGTTCCAGAACCTGAGTTTAGCGGCAGACAGTTCCCCATGGTTCTCTCCTGGTGCACATCTTGTGAACAGAAACAGCGCCTACTTTTGTACCATGCTAACTTTTCAAGAATGTTTGCATACTAAACAGCTTTGGAGATAGAGATTGTGAATCTCTCCCAGGCAGAGAGAAGATTGATTTACTGTCCAGGATAATAAAGATACATCTCCCTCCACAGAAAAGGGCAAAATTTTCTTACAGCTAATTATCAAAGATTTGAGTTCTTTAAGTTTGAGGTCCATAAGCTGCTGTGGTGTGAGCTTACTGTGTGTGCGCATGCATCCCTACTGAGCCCCCTGTGCTGCCTCCATGGAACTGTTTGATACCATTGCACTAGATACTCAGCTGGGGCTAGAACATCCAATAGGGTCTCATTCATGTCTGCTGCTTCAGCTGGGGTGGCTAGAATGTCTGAGGACTGGCAGGGCCATTCTCTCCTGCAAGGTGCCTGAACTCCCTGTGTGATCCCCAGAACCCCAAGAGGGTAAAAAACAGAATCTGCCGAATTCTTAAGGGTTAAGTCCAGAACTGGCAAAGGTTCATTCTGTCCCATTATACTGACCAAAAGAAAGGTACATGGCCAGCCCAGATCCACAGGGCAGGCAAGGGGATGCCACCTCTGGGTGGCAGAGAGGTACACGGAGAATCATTAGCAGCATCCTTGCAGACAATCTATCACAGATTTTTTTAAAAATCACTTGTATTTTCTCAGGTAATTTTATGCTTTTATTCTACGTGTTTTTGTGTTTGACCTGTAACTTATTTTATCATAATAAAGCATGTGAGAGACAACACTTTAATTTTAACTAGTGAGCTCTTCTGAAACCAGGTAAGTAATGTACCTTTTCCCTAATGATTTAAGTGAGTCTTTTACAATGGACGAAGTTTCCGTACATCCTCACCTGTTTCTTATCTATATTCTTTGTAATACATACACAGGACAAAATCTTTTGTAATCACAATACATGTACTAGCATAACACCTGTTTTAATTCAACATCTTGAACACCCCCCAGGCAAGCTCCTGTCCCTAGCCTTCCCTATCTTAGTGCGCACTATTCATTAATGTAGGAGTTACCAGTGATCTAGCTCCATAACCACACACCCTAAACCTAACAAACCATCATTTTTCACTAAGCTACTAAAATAGCCTTCTCACAAGTCTCTTCTCTCCTGTTCTCTACCCCTCCATAAATCTTCTGTATGGTAAATGGAGCAATTATTTTAAATGATGTATTAGATCTTCTTCCTCAAATGATGTATTAGATCTTCTTCCTCACTTTCCCCAAAACATCTATGGGCTTTTTATCTTACTCCAAAGAAAAGAATTAGCTTTCCATGGTTTATAAGATCCTACTTGACCTTTCACCAGGGCTGCTCCTTCAAGTCTTGTTTTCTTCCACTTCCCCATTTTCTCACTGAGCAACAATGACACTGATCTCCTTGTTTCTCAAGTGTGCCAACTTGTCCCCAATTTAGTGCTTTTGAAATTCTCCTTCCTGTACTTAGAATACTCTTGCATTAAATATTGCCATGGCTCCCTTCCTCACTTCCTGCTTGTCCCTACTGGATATCCCTTCCTCTGAGAGGCCTTGCCTGAGCGTCCCATCTAAAATGTCTACTTCCACATCACTCTGTCCCGGACCCCACACTATTATTTTTAATAGCATCGATTATTACATGATATTATAAGTTTGTATTTTCTTATTATCTAGAAGATAAGCTCTTTGGGAGAGAATCAATCCCCTATCACTACAAGGATCTAGAATATTACCAAAAGCATAGTAGGTGTTCAAATTATGTTTGTTGAAGAAATAAGTGAATGAGAGACTGAAGTAAACTTTAGAAATAAGACATTTTCTCCAAATCCAGTTCGGTTGACCCTGTATTTTATATAAACAAAATATATAAGAAATTATATTTTTAAACTTACAGTATAAAAAGAAACCAGATTTATTTATTCTGAGTGTTTTCATCTCTCTAGGTGCATTCTTTAACCCATATCCCCATTGCAATTGCTTCTCTTATTTTTTCATGATTTAATACACTAATTAGGCTAAAGCCTGCTGAAGCCATACAGGAAAGAATCATCATACGATAAGGATGTAATTTATAAATATAATCTCTCCCTTCATAAAGTCAATATGTAAGAGAAAATTATGTGTTTGTATCATATGGAGAATGGCCATTTTTATATGGAATGGAAGTTAAGCAGATCATTTTAGAAACTCTATATTTTGAGTATATCCACATGGATATGATATAAACCTAAGAGCAAAACTTTATCAAAATATCCCCTCCCACCCCCCCCAAAAGAAGATCAGGGTATTTCTGCATAAAGGATCTAGTAGCTATTACTATTCGCTTGAAATTAGTATGCCCTTGTATCTCTCCTCTTTTCTAGCCTTACCTCCCACATCCAATTTGTTGATATTGTCAATAAATGAAAAGTTTTTACCAAGATGTCTAACTTCCAACCCTGATACTTTTGTCCTCCACAAATTCATCCTGATAACTCAAACCCTATAGCACTCTCAAATGACTCTAGGATTCTTTTTTCCTTTCTCTGCTGTTGTAATAGCCTATTGATATGTTATATAATTAACTTCCACTTGGTATCTACCAACTTTGTTTCACCCATAGTTCAAAAGTAGAAGTCTGAAAAATATTGTGTAAATATTTAACGTGTATGTGTGTGCTGCCTGAAAAATATCTCCTGAGTAGTAATGCTGATACGCACCTCTATTTTATGTCTTAAAAGCTTGAAGTTTTTATTAAAATTAAATTTCATCGTTTTTAACATCTCATTTTTAAAATCTTAGGGTTTCTTTCGTTTTTGTTAAAGATGAAGTCTAAAGACAGAAAAAATATTCTTCCATTTTGTTTAGGCAAATTTAAATGTTTTCATGAAAAGGAAGAATTAATGAGGTTTTAAAAATCTAAAATAAAGGTAATTATGTGTGTGTGAATACATGCAGTGTCTGGCACTTCTGTCAAAGATAGCCAAGGAAGAAAAGACAGGGAGGCATTGTTTTGTTGAGCCAGAAAACAATACTTTGAAGTGTTCTCTTTGAATCATTTTCCAAATACCGTGAATGATTGTTAAGAGAAAGAAGAGCGTGGGAAGATAAATGAAGCAATAAAGCAGTATTAAGGTAGTCAAGGTTTGTGTGTCTGATTATCTGTTTAAAGACACCTTAAAAAGAAAAGAATGGTTACTCAGAACAGGAGCCAGAGTCCTCAGCGTGAATTTCCATCTTACCAGTCAATGAACTTGAAAGGTGAGTCTGGCAGGTGACACTGCCTCAGCTTTTACCTTTTCCACCCTGAGCAAATAATGTCAGTGGAATCCATAGGAGTAAGTCAGGAAGCAAGTTTACATAAATACATCTTTCAGCTCTAACAGAAGTAAATCAAGATATTTTGCCAAAGAGGATAAGAA
Source organism: Manis javanica (assembly GCF_040802235.1). NCBI lineage: Eukaryota > Metazoa > Chordata > Mammalia > Pholidota > Manidae > Manis > Manis javanica. The sequence goes on from NC_133160.1 coordinate 68,569,730, forward strand.
ATGTATTATGCTCAGTCTTACTAGGCCATCTACAATAAAAATGCTTTATTTTGCATATCATAATAAAAATTTTCAAAGAAGAATTTGAATATGTGAATCTCGGATTGATCAAATGTCTCATTATAAAAATGCACTTCTATTACATTATTTTTATTTTCAGTCTTATTTTCATTTTATCACACTGTCCTTTTTGTCTTTTAAAGACTCTCAACTTTGTATATATATCCTATAATCTCAAAGGGATATGTTTTTAGAATTTACCTAGTTAATCTTTTTTCTAAGACTTTGACTTAGAATTTCTAAGAATTTCTTAGAATTTCTAAGCTTTTGGATGCCCTTTCTGAAAATAATGGCACAAATTTTACAAAATTGTTGAATACAGTTGAATATGTTGAATATTTTGTTTAATAGCTATAGGTCACCACATACATACAGTCCCTCAGGGACCGTCAGAACATCTACCATGCAAATGATGAGTCTCAGTAAAGGTTTCTCTAGGCAAAAAGGAGGACAATCAATGGAAGTTTATGTCCCACTCCCTGAAATGTCCTTCAGAGGACCACAGCTGAAATAACCTCTTGGAGACCAGTCATTATCCTCCAGATTGACCCAGAAGGAGAATTAAAACAAGCCTTTTTCTCTAGCCACTTTGGATTTCTGAATGAGCTAAGAAGATATTTTCTTGGGCCCTGATTCCCAGTACTAAAGTAACAATGACTACTTCTACTATGGAGAAGTAGCCATTCCATGTAACTGTCCCTAAACAAGAGCTACATTTAATCTTTGTCATTTTGTCCTGAGACCAAGTGAAACTTTGTGAAAACAACAAAAATAACATCAATTAACAACAACAATAAAAGGAGAGTAAATTTGTCAGGCACTCTGCTTTTTCATTTATGTGTGCTATATACATAAGCACTTTAATTACTAAAACATTTATTTCACAAACACCTACTTCAACAAACTTTTTTGAGGATCTTTGTGCCATCACACTCTAATGAGACAGTTACTATTGTTTTTCTATTTTGTGGATGGAGACATTGAGTTTTAAAGAGTAGAATATTTTGCTTAAGGTTACATGTTAAATAGATGAAATGGGATTGGACTTCCAGTGTTGCTGATGCATAAGACCAAAGGCAAATCTCTTCATTGCCTCCTATGATGCCATCTTCAGCAGCTATGTAGGTTTTTCCAACCTCACCTAGGTCTCAGATATACTTCTTGTATTTTTTTTTGGAAGCAAGCCCAGCCAAACATTCACTGTGACAATGTAGAAAAGTCAAGGTTTAGGATGTATTTTTTTTGCATACCACTTCTCTCAAGCCACTGTTTGCAAATTGCACAAGGTGCCATGATATTCCCTGACTGCTCTAAAGGCAATTTCTTAATAGATCCAGTTCCTACAATAACAGCCATAGGTCAGAAAATGAGGGAGCTATGGAATGAGTGGTTTGGGGCCTGTGTTTTTTGGCCTGGCACTAGTAAGAGTGTATAATCTGGATAGCTGTTAGCTTTCTAAACAAACATAACCTCTGGTTGTGTTAAAGGAGGAAATAAAGTTTAAACGTGTTCCCTTCATTAAACAGTTCTGAAAAATGAGCATTATTGAGCTCAAATTGGCACAAGTGATTACAGCAATGATGGTGCTAGCAGAGTCATTTTAAGTCTACTTTTCTGATATAATCAAATATCTCATCAAAAATATGCCTCCAAAAATTCATTTAAGTTTCAAATAAGAAGCAATAAACCTGGTGTGTCAGTGAAAAATTCTGGACAAAGTTGAGTTTTGACATAAAGGCTGGCTTCATCAACATTGTTTTTTGGAAACTTTCCTTGACCAGATGCTACCAGTGTGACGGTGGTAATTTGTATTCCTCACATGTTTAGGTAAACGTTTAAAAATTCATGGAGAAAAAAGAAAGAATTACTGATTTGAGAAAGAAGCACCATTTTATTGATGGTGAACAGCTGGCATAGAGGGAAACTGTGAAACACACTAGGCCTGAATTGTGACTTGTGTGAGAACATGTTACCCTGTGGGAAAGGGGAAAAACACCTGGCCCTTTTTATTCAGCTTAAGTCCATCATATTGTAAAAAAATATGAGAAGGAAAGATTACTAACATAGAGCTGCCTTTCATTTTCAATGGCATAATGCAACCTATAACTAGGAAAAAATTGGCCTTCTGAAATACAATAAAAAAATTGTATATGAAAAGATTTTAGAGAAAACCTAATTGTGGCTCTTTAAGTTTAGTCCTACTTGTGTGAAAGGCACTAATAATAAGTAAAATGAGGAGGCAAATATACCAGTTTCTTTAATCATTGTATTAAAATATATTTATAGTTATCTACACTTAAAAAATTTCAGGTTCTAAAATTATACTATGACTATGAAGACAGTAGCCTAATAAAAGACAAAATGCAGAAGTACACTCTTAAAATTCCAACACATTACAAAGTGGCCATATTCTGTACTAACACTGAGTAAAGAAATCCAAAGTCTGGTATGATCAGGACAGGATATTCTTTGACTCCTAGAATTGAAAGACATCTGAAGTCCAGATACTGACAAATACTTAGATTTCCTCAGTTTATATATGCAACTGAAATATGTATTAGAGTATGTGAAGATATGTCTGTGATTTTATTAAACATCCACTTAATAATAAATTATTAAAGCAAAAATAAAAAAGCACTAGTAAAGAGCTACTGATTACTGCTGAACAAGAAAAAAATGTTGAAACATCTCAGAGCAGATCTTTCTGCTACAAACCCCATATGTATTCCTAAAAGTAACTTTCGCATTGTACGAAACCCTGCACTAAAATTATCAGGGTTTATGTGTGTATAAGAGTTACAAGCACACCACTCAAATCTTTGTAATTTTGTACTGTGATGATTAAACACCAACAATAGTCTTAGTAAGAATACTAGCATTCTAGATAAATAATACACATAAATAAAGAATACAGATAAATCCCCACAGACATTTGCTACCAGAATCAATGTCCACAGTTGATTTTTGCATTGAAATCAGTATTGAAAGACATCTGATGTCTTAAACTCTGGGTTTGTGCTTTTTCCTCATGGATACTGAAGGTCATTTAATGGGGACCAGTATTGCTAAAACTAAAAAATCTGATCCAAGAGATAAATCTCTAAATCATTCACATGAAATATATTTAAAGCTGAGGAGTGCATTCAGCTTCTCTCTAAACACTACCTGTTTCCACAGATACCTTAATTCTGCTAAGTGTATCAGAGTTTGAAACTCATTAAACAAGCATATATCATAATGGAAGAAAATAGTTCGAGGTAATGTGTGGGAAAGGGAGATTTATTTCACTATGGCTGACCAAATTAGGAGTAGTTAGTTTTTGTTTTATTTTATTTTGTTTAATCAATTTTACTATCGTGAATTTGACATACAATAAAATGCACACATTTTAAGTCAATGAGATTTGACAAGTGTACTATACTTGAGTAATCACTACTTCAATTGAGAGTGCTTAAGTTCTGCATCTTTTGAGTCCTTTAAGTTTTGAAGGAGGTACTAGTCCCTGGCATTTTCTCCTGGAAGGAGCTATTGGTTTTACTTTATTATCTTGGTGAGGGGAAAGGAAACTGCTTCCGGGGCTTCTCCCTGGCCTCTCTTATTACAATAGCTCTTCCTATACAAGTCAAGGGACCAGTAAAAGTGTTCTCCAACAGCTGAGCACTTCCATTCCAATTATCAGAAACTAGGGGAATACAGAGCAGGTGGTTCTGTGAACCCAACACTTCCAGTGTGAGATGGATCTGTATAAAGATTTCTTTACCTGACCCTCATAAATCTCTTCTCTAATAGGGGTGGCCATGACAGCACAGTGGTGCACAGACTATCAGCAGCAGCTCAGGACCCAGTATCCATCAGTCTTCCAAAGATCTAGGTTTTCTCCTCTGTCTGGTGTGCATTTACTTAAATAAATGGCTATTGATCTTTTCATTAGAGGACTGAGCTCATCACTACTGTATCGACTTACCATGGTTTTGCACCGTCCTTCCTCACGGATATCTGGCTTCTCCTTCAGTTGCTAGGTGCTGTGTCTAAGAACTAATACCAGGTCTGGAACTAGACAAAGGACTTTCCATTAGGGAAGATGACCTCAGTCCTCTACCTTTCGATTCTTGAACTATTAGGGATATGCCTCTACAGTTTAGCCTCCTCTGCGTGCCACTGCAGCCTTTCTGTCTTTTTAAGGAATTCCACCTTCATTGCTTCTGGTACATAAATGCTGGCAGCTGGCTTCTGTTCTGTAATCTCATCATTCCATTACTATTAGGGAGCACAATTTCTTAACAGCCTTTCCTACTATCAGTCCTCCTATTATCAGAACCAATATTGAACTGATGTCCTCCTCATGCACCCATTCAAGTATTAACATGATAAACAACATCTTCCATGGCATCTAAGGAACATAGTCAGCTAGCATACACTCTGGTCTGGTTTAGTAGACCCATTCTAATATGCCCACTTCTCTGAGCTTTTTAATCCTTTCCTCCAAGGTTTGGCCTGGTAATTTTGGGATCTCTACTTCACTGAATGTGAGCCATTACTTTTTAAAGCTTCCAGAGCCACCTGTTAAGACTCTTATGACACCGTGAGTTGTTTCTCTTTGGGGTCTTTGTCAGAATTCACAAATTCTGAATTATTAGAAGCTGCCCTTGTATTGACCATATCTCCATTTTCTAGTTGTATGGTCTTCTCTCTTTCATTCAACACCCTCAGGATCCACTTCCAGGCATACATAACACCCAGGTCCTGCAGTCTTATGGCATATAGTCTCTCCTGTCACTCTTCATTCCAGTGATTCTCCAGTTAGGTGGTTAAGATTTCACCCTAATTATCAGTCTGGAGGCCAGGAGAGGAAGTCTGTAAATATTAGAGAGGGTAATTATTGTGGCATCTGCCTCCCTTTGAAGCCATGGCAAAATCTTCCACCTAGGTGTCTCCCATCAAGGGGGATACACTTATGCACCATACATAACATATTCATCCACATATCAACATGCGTCAAACACATCATCAGGGTAGATTTTCACTACTGTAAAGACCATTCAAGAAGAGGGGCTAAGAACATCACATACCACCCTGCACTTCTGCCACCCTTCTGGGTCTCAGTAGAATTGTTTTATAATTGTCCTGGCCCTCTAAATGTGACCCCATCAGGGTCAGTTTAGATGCAGCTCAGCAAAGTCTCACATCACAAGCAAACACTGGTCACTTCTCCCACTACACATTTTAAAATCTTTTGCTAAGGCAAAACCTCTGTGACCTTCCCTGCTCAGGTTCTACCATTTGTATTTTCAAGAGCCTACTTTGGAGGAAAAAAAATGCCTTAACTACTTTGTTTTGTTTGGCATCTCTCCTAGGACAGTCCTGATCCTATTCAAAACAATGTTTGTTTCTGACTGGCAGGATCATGCAGAAATGCAAGAAAAATTGCAAGGATGAATATTTTAAAATACTATCTCTTTAAATGTGTATGTGCTCACACACACATGCCTGTCTGAATCTTTATTTCTCTTGTTAATAACCTCAATTTTTGGCAAAACTGTGAAAGTAAGGACAAAGATGTTAAGCAAAAAAGATGATATCATAATGCAAAAACCTCCCAAATAACTGTACTGAATAAATTGTCTTCTTAGCATGGTCCAAGCTGAAAGTGTGCCTTATAAAATGAAACATCGCTGTTCTGCTCATGATCACTTCTGATTCTCTGATTCAAGCTCTCTTTCTCACACACACACCTCAAATTTAACTCTTGCTTCTTATGAATCTTTGAATAACTGCATGTTTAATAGTAGCATTTGCAAAAAAAAGCATGAATTATCCTTTGATATTTTCTTAAAACATTATAATATAAAATTGTTCAGTGAGTGATTGTACATACACATACACACAGAGAACTGAATGGAAAATCATTTAACAAAATCTTGGAATTACTTCAACAGATTACCTGATAATTATAATGGTAATTTCAAAGTAAGGGGTGCACAAGATAATCCACTGGGGTGCTAGAGTTGTAAGAGGGTACTAAAATGTATTTAATATGTGACCAATGTGGGTACCCTCACTCTGTCAATATACCAGAGAATTACATATTGTATTTGAGGGAAGAGGGGGATTCACATTTTATAGAGGGAGATAATGGTTCTTTTCTCCATTCTTCACTTTCAGAGTATTGTTGTTTATGAGACCCCTGTTAAATGGATTTCATATTCAATTATTCAAAATAATAAAGTCCTATAACATTTTGTATCAGATGAACAGTGGCTTTAAAAATCTTCTCTATCCACATTAAGATTCACTGCTTATCTAAAGTTTTCTCCATCCTTAGACCTCTAGTGCATAGCTTTGAATTAATCATACTCCTCTGTGACACCATTGTCATAGGGCCATAGGTGTCCCATATCCTGCATGATTTATTTACCCTTTTATCTCTATGCCCTACACTACCATAAACAAGTATTCTAATGCTTTTAAAGTAGTATATTTTTATCTTGTAAGTACTCATAAAATATGTATTGTTATTTTGTGTTTGTGTATTTTAACTTATATAAGTATTAATTTACATATATTATATTTTTATTACTTTTTACTCATCCCTATGCTTTTCAGATTTATGCATTGGTTAGTTTCTATTGGTAGGTGTAGACTGAGGCCTCTCAGTGCTGCAACAGTATTCTGGAGTGTGCACCCACCATGTTTTACTTAACTATTCTATCAATAATGGACATCCAAATGACTTCTAACAATTCTGGAAATTTTTTTATGTATCACCTGTATGTCCTCTGGAATAAAAGTCTGGAAGCAAGACTGATGGGTCACAGAGTATGCATTTCCTGTATTTAACTAACTATTGCCATATTATTTTTCAGAATGGATATCTGGAAGGTAGCAGTCAATACCAGTAACACATGGACTGTATCTACAACCCCACATAACTACAGGTATTTTGTGTATTTAGCTTTCAAGATTTTGCTGAACTGAAGGCATAAGCAAATAGATATAATCCATAATATGGTTTTATATCTATAATTCTTAATTTAATTTTCATTTGGCTATTTACTAATGAGTTTGAGACTATGCTTTATATGCTTTTCAAAACTTTTTTGTAAACATATGTAAAATGTCTCTCAGGCTTTTTTCCCATTATTCTATTGAAATAAAAAAAATTTTCTTCACAGAAGTACATGTTCTTTATTAGATAAATTCCTGCACACTTTATATTTTCCAACTACCTATTGCTGGAATAGATAAATGCTATTGATTTTATTTAACTCCATCTTGTGCCCAGAAAACTTACTGAGTTCTCTTATTCTAATTTCTTTCTAATAATTCTTTTGTCCTTTCTTTATAGATGATCATCTGTATAAACTTAATATATTCTCTTTCTGCTGAGACTTACACCTCTTATTTTATTTCCTGTTTCATTTGACTGTTGATCAAAACCTTGTCCAATGTTAAACATTGTTAATGATAGCCCAACTGTTAAAGGAAATACATCTTATGTTTCCCCATAAGGATAATACTTAATGGTGCATTAGTATACGAAACCTTTTCAGTAAGGAAGATTTACTTTTCTTCCTAAGTTTTCCAATTATTTGTATAAATATAGGTTAAACTTTATTAAATTTTTTTCCTATCTTTTAAGATACTCATACAACTTTTCTCAGTTTATTAATGAAGACATATACACTAAAAGAATTTCTACAATTCATCATCTTTTCATTTCTGGGATTAAAAATGCCACTTGATTATGGTATAATTGTGATATTTCATCAGATTTACTAACTTAGTGGTTTTATTTAGATTATTTGCCTTTGTATTTCCAAGACAAACAATTTAATCTGTTCTTACATATTTTGTTCTTGCTAGTGGTGAAATCAAGATTACACTGACTCTGTAGAATAAACTGGGCAGCCCTTACAATTTTCCATTTTCTAGAAACATATATGTAATACAGAAAATAACTATTCCTTAAAAATTTGAGAAATATTACATGTAAAGCAATCTAGATTTTGAGAAGTTTGTGAGAGGCCAAGACTATTATTACCACTTCAATTTCTATTTAAGTTTTTTATTCCTTCTTGTATCTTTTGGAGATTTTTTTAACCTACCCTCCCCTAATAATTTAGTTCCATTAATTAAATATTCCAATTTACTAACATGTTCTTATTCATAAAACTCTATATTAGTCCTTTTTCTAATTTCTTTGAGGTTAACTCTTATTTCCTTAAAAAGTTATGTTTATAAAGCTAAAATTTTTCTTCTAAGTGTCATTTAGTTGTCATACACATTTGTCAGCTCTAAATACTTCACAATTTTCTGTATTATTTCCCTTTTAATGTAAAGGATATGTGCTTTTTATTTTCATGAATGTGAAATTTTGTTGATAATTTTTTGCTGTTACATTCTAATCTTATTATATTATTGCCAAAGAACATAGTCTGTGTGCTATTTCTGTTCTGGAATTTATTCAAGATTCTTTTAAGCAGTATCAGAGGTTAATTTTTATAAGTTATCCATATACAACAGAAATATATACTCTTTCTTTGTTAGGTTGAGAGGTTTATAAATATCCTGTAGTTCAAACTTTATACATTTTATTATTTATATCTATATTTGACTTTTCTCTTTTTTTTGTTATGTTTGATTTTTTATTTTCTGAAAGGTTATGTTAAAAATCTCTGACTACAATGGTTAATATATCTACTTCTCCATGCATCTGTTAGTTGTAACTTTATATATTTTGAGGCTATATTATAGAATAGGTCATCATGATGAACCATTATATCTTCCTTCTTTTTTTTTCTTTTTACCAGCATGTAAAAATCATCTTTGTCTCTCTTGATTGTTTCTTGTCTTAAATCTATTTTATGATATTAGTACCTAAAGATGAATTATATATTTCCCTTTAAAAAAAAGACCTGTGATTTAAATTTTCTGACTTCAGAAGTCTTTTGAGTTAAGTTTCCATTTTAATGGTGAATAAGACAATAATTGCTTTTTCAAACATATGTGTGCTATGAAAAGAGAACTTTGAAAATGGATAGTTGGAATTTTGCCTATTGTTTTAGATTATGGCTGCCAATAATAATTTAGAAGGAAAACTTATTCCTCAGACTAACCCTTGCAACCTCTTTTTGGGCCCCCACTCCCCTTTCCCCAGGGTGATTTGCTCATTTGGTAAATGTGGGAGAAGAGAATGGGAATACACGGCTAAGCCCTCTCAACTTTTGGTGTCTGTCCTTTGGCCATGTAGCAATTGCTCCTGGAATACAAAGCTTAGCAGGAAGACCTGAAGTTCCAGGGATTAGTCAAACTCAGGAGGATGTAGGAGAGCAAGCTGATTTAGTGCTTCATTCTGCCACATTATTAACTTACATTTATTAGTAACAAAGCTGATATTTTAGTCTCATCAGTCTGCTCTTATATTTACATTGTAAGTCATGAATAACTTGGTAAGGAACAAAAACAAAGGAGTATTATTATTCCTTTGGCTCCTCAAATCCCAAGAATTCCTATTGTGGAAATAAAAGAACACACATTAGGGCTGTTATATCCCTGATGCTATTGCTCAATTAACTGGCTGCTAATACGTGATGATGGCCACAGAAATGGCAGTGAAAGTATATAGTTGGTGCTTGGTCTTTGGTCCCTGAAGCCCCTACAAGGCAGTGAATGATACGATGATGCTTGGTTCTGAAAGACCTGCAACCCACGGGAAAGATAATGAGAGAGTGGAAATTTGAAATAGCAAATAAAAATCCCTGAAAGCCAATCATATTTTTTAAATTGGTAAGAAACTAAGTAACTAAGAAAACAGTACCTAGGTATCAAATTAGTCAAATGTCGTAATTATGGAGATGTTCTTTCCACTTAAAGGTGGAATTATAGACATAGGCAATGATGTCCCTCAACAAAAAGAAAAAAATATATACATTTTGAGCATTTAATCCTCATTAAGAAGTAAATTTAATTCTAAGTGGGAAAATGCTCTCTTTCCTGAGATCAAACATGGTGCTAACCAGTAACTAACTCTTCTTCTTGCTGCTTAGTTCTAAGGTTCAAAAGATTACCAGGTGGCTTTTACCAATCTATAGAAAGCAAAGTATTTTGCTTCAATTAAATGGTACTTTAGCAATCCATTTGTACAGGGGATTTAGGCACTGAAATACCTAACTCACTTTAATAGGTGTGACTAGATTTCCATTTACCAATTAAAAGTGCACCTTTTCAGCTGTCTAAAGAGTGACTCATGGGGTTTTGATCTTCTTTAGAATAGAATAACATAAAAAGTGTCACGGTTAGCCAGCTCTAAATTACTACATTTCTGCTGTAAGTAGTCTGTCTATCCCCTTGAGATTACATCCCTTTGTGATTACTCACAGTGACCACTAAAGGTCACTCTTACTCCATTTCCTCAGCCCAGTTTAGCAACCTGAGTCCAGGTAGTACAATCTGTGAAAGCCCCATCTTCACACACGCCCATGGGACGCAATATTTAGGGGGCCAAACAGCACTAGTTAGCATAACATCCAGTTCAGGTAAGAAAAAACCCTACTTGTATAAGTGAAAGGTTTGAAAGAGGAAGGTTTGTGGTACATCCCCACATTCATACATTTCTAGAAAAGTTATCAAAATTCATGAATATTCATTTTAAAGTGAATATGGGGCAGATGTGAAAGTTAATGATTACATTCTGGCCCAGAATTAATTTCTTTTATTATTTAAAAGAGAAATAATCCAATTTTAGGAAACATATTTAAGACCTCAAATGCTTATTGAATTAATAAGTTATAACCAATCCTGTTTGAAGAAGGGGGAGGCAAGGTTGAATATAGTACTTGCCAAGAAGTCAACAGCTTAGAGCATCTATAAAAGTGAAGGGATTATATTTAAGAGCCATTTACTTTTTACACCTAAGTGTTTGAGTATTTAGGAAATGCTCATATTTAAAAGGCTTAGATTTCTTAAGTAACGGAAAGATCATATTTTTATGTATAATTTACAAGAGACTCACTTCAAATGGCCAATATAGATGCTTAATCCCACTAGTGAGAAGGGGAGCATGAATTAAAACAAAGAACTATGTAACTTTTAAAATGACAAAAAACAATTAAATGGAAAAATATCAAGTATTGAAATTGTGGAAAATGAAGTACATCACATTTTTCTAGCATGGTAAATAAGTACTGGCATTTGGCAATCTCTAGTAAAAAAGGATGTTCATTCTTCAGGACCTAACAATGTACTTCAAGGGCTTACTTTAGAGAAACACTCATCTGTCCAAGGAATTATGTACCATAAGTTTCAGTGAAAATAGTAGCAAACCTTACAGTTAATGATTGAAAGAATGGCTAAAGATTTCTATGCTACAGAATATCATTCACTAGTTTAAAAAATTATCCTTTATGAGTTACTTTGAAAAGTTATTTTTAAGAAATTTAAGTAATGAAAAACTCAAAGTCTGTTAGATAAGTAAAGTAGAATAGTATTGTTTTAAATCCCAAAATTATGTTACTGTGAATCATCTGAAATCTCTAATATTCAGCTACTTTTAAGCCACAAATAAGGCAATTTTTATAGGTCGATCTATACATAGAAATAATGAGAAAGTAAACTAGTGTTTTCCATGAGGATCCAAGATTAGGAGTAGTATGAGGGAACTTTTAGGTAATACTACTATTTTTTGCAAGGAGAATATATTACTGTGATGTGAAAACAGAAATTATTAAACAGATATGTTATTTCCCCCAAAATTTGAATAATATTTTAAATCCTCATTTACATTCATATATACGTATTACATAAAGTATGTATATTATCATGTCAAGCAAAATATTAGGCTTTGCTGTTAGATGTCAGCGGAAGTCAACCTGCCCCTCAATATAATACATTGAATGAATAGCTTGAAGTCCTCCTCTGGGTCCTGTAGGAAAGCCAACCCTCTCTCTAAGTCATATCATGCAAATTTGTAGAGCTAACCTCCGACTCAGATCTTCTTATGACACATCATTTTAGTTAAGTCTCAGCAAACTTTTCTGAATCTTAGCTTTTCTCTGTTTTACTCACACAGTTCTCACCATCACACAGGACTTTATAAATGTCTCTGGTGATTGGGAAGGGGGTGGTTACATCATAGCATATCATTATATTTAAAGCATATATTATATATTCCTTCTCTTGAAAGTTCCCCTTTTCTTACTTCTGCCCACAAAGCCTCTAAATTCCCTGCCTGTTTTTCACTCCAACCAACCGCCCTTTATGAATTGTCACTAGGAAGCTGAGTGACCTATCACTCTATTAGACAGAGCAATTCAATTCTCTCCAAGGTCTTGTTCCCAACTCAGCTTGACATTCACCTTTGCTTATTCCAACCTTCCAGGATTCTCTGATAAGCGGTGTCATCTTATCCTTTAATAGTACTCACTCTCTCTAGAACACATCTGTGAAGTAACTTGCATGTACTTTATCAGATTTAACTGCTCTATAGATTAAATAAAATTTAGCCTCAGTTTTCAAAGATCTCAGAATCTGGAAAAAAAAAGTAGATGAATCTACAAAAACATGTTTGGTGATTAGATAAATTTGTGTAATCTTTAATCAAAGCTAATTAGATTTCTTTACTGCTCTTTTGAGAACATTGAGAACATTTCTTATGCATAGGGATCCTTCAACAGATGAGTCTAGTGTATATCATTTCAAACCTATTTGAAGGTAAAGCTCTTACAGAAAAAGTTCTGTAAAACTTGCAGTTGAAAACTGGTTAACAACCAACTGCAATTTAATGCAAAAATGTTAAATCCTAATACAAGACAAAGAAGGAAAGAATCAATAATTGCTCCCTCAAGAAAAACTCAGGAAAAATTTCAAAGAAAAGTAAGATTTAAATGTGGATTTGAAATGGAAAGTCATTTTCTGAGATCTCCCTTTTTCCAGTTTAAAATTATTGTCAGAATAATCTCCCTAAAGCATAGTTCTGATCATGGAGTTTCTATTTCTTTCTGCACATCAGGTGTCATACTTAAGATTCCTCTCATTCTTGTCCAACTTGCTTATAGTTTTATTTTCCTTCTTCTGCTCTATGGTCTATGTGTTATATAAACTAAAACTAGTCAGTCCCTCACATTTGAAGGTGCTCAATAATCTTTCCAATGAACTGGAATGATCATTCCAATGGTAGTGAATTTATAGTGAGCTTAACAGTTCACAAAATCTTTAGCAAATAAGAATTTATTTAATGAAAATAATCATACAAAATAGGGAGTTGGTGCTACCATGTAACTGGTGTAGTTAATATGCTTAACTCCACTCTACTTTTGACTTTCACTTTATTCAGTGGAGAATAACACTCCCCTATCCCAGAGGAAAAAGTTCAGTTAGTCAAGAGTCATTTCTGCTGATTTTTAGTTAATAGGGGTCTTGTGGTCACAAGTTGCAAGCATAGTCTCAGTTCAGTAAATAGTGCCTCTCCAAACTTAGCCTCGCATTTGATCTATTTTGCCCCTGAAACTAGCTTTCAACTAGAAACCAACAAAGAGGCCTTCGGCTGTCTACGTCTAAGTCGCTCCCAGCTCCCCTCCTCTGATGCCCTGGTGTGCTGTTCCACTCCAACCAGGATCTAACTCCATCACAGGGACAAGTCCGCGGGGGCAGTAGTGCACTTCTCCCTCCACACTGAGGAACTTCCTGTTCTCTGGGCTTGCAGGTAGGAATACAGTTTCTCTCTGGTGGCGCGTCACCAGATTCTCCATGTGAATCCAGCAGGATCCTACTCATCCTGGCAGATAGGTCTGTCTACCCCGCCTGGTCTACTGGGACTTTCCTCATTGCTGGGTGTCTAACTGGAACCAGCCAGTCTCTTTCTGCTGAAATTTCTTCCCTCCTCCACTGCTTTATTCAACAGGACCCAAACCATCCCTCCACCTTGCACAGCCCACTTCTGAACAGAGGAAATGCTCGTGACTCACTTGCCTAATAAAACTGAATAAACTCTGGGCAAGAGGTTTCCTCCTGCAGCTCGGCTGGGCACACAGTTTGTTAGCCTTTCAATTGCTCTCAAGATTTCCGGGGCAATAAGATGGATCCCGTTGAGAGTTCTCTCTGCCTCATTCATACGTCTCCTTTTTTCTGCATCCTCTGGACTTTCTCATATTTTCTAGTGGGTAAAGAGAGTCAGTAGTCAGGATCTTGGCAACTTCCCGTGAACGTTTTCATATGCAGATTTATACCACACATAGACATAGGATGTATGGGACCTCAGTAGAAATTAAAGAAAGGTCATATTCCGGCATACCCTTACATCCATTTTTACAAGAGAAAAAAAAAAAAACAAATAAGCAAAAAAGAGAGAAGTTAGTTTTTTAGACCTTACCCAGCACATCACAGGTTATTTTTTAAGGTAAATAAATGTGTTGATATTATCATGGTACCTGGGGTAGACGTAGTGCAGCTGCCCCAGGGCAGAAATAGAGCATCAAATACAGTGGGCAGTAGAGCTGCCGCTGAGCGTTCAAAGAGGGCAAGTTGCCCAGAGGCCTCCGGGAGCAGGGCCCAAGTCCTATTCCTGGGATCTGGCACTGTGTAGGCCCCTTACAATTACTGAGATTAGACCACCTGACAGGTAGAAAACTCTCTGTACCTTTAATTTAATTTACAGAAGTAAATGAAGGTGGCATTTCTTTACTCAAGTGTTTTGGTGTCATATTTATACTGGCTCCACAGAGATTAAGCCCCAGGTCTCTGGCCTCCCCCCAGTATTTTCCCACTACTGCATGTTTAAACAGCCAAGAGAAAAGGTGTACACATCCTGTGTGGTACTTTATAGAAATGGATATAGTTTGGGCTAGTTTATGGTTGGAAGCATTTTACCTGTTTTGTTATTAAATCAGAAATATGAGAATTCATTCAACAGAAGTAAAAAAATATTTTACTTATATTTTTAAATCAATTAAGCCTTCCCAAAGGTGATAATCATGATGTAAACAGATGGAAATGCAGCTTACTGTTGTTCCTGGTGAGAATATTTACTGACTTGTTTGCCAAGAAACAACATTGCAAAGCTCCCACACTAGATATGAATAAGATACCTTAAAGCAGAAGTTAATTTTAAAGAAAACAGACCTATTTTCTTATTTATGTTTACTGTCGTGGTACCTGTGAAAAGAGTGTTGCTGTTAAATTACAAATGGAAAATATTGAAAAAAATATCAATAAGTATATATATTAGAACTTGATTCCTAGAATACACATTGTTGCCATTTCTATTCCCTGTTCACCAAACACAGGATCACGTTCAGGCACTTCTCTCAAACAAGTATGTATGCCCCCAGAGGGAAATCAAACAGTTGAAAAATAAGAGCTCTTTCCAAAATAACATTTAAAAAAAAATAGAAACAGCAAAGCATGCCATTTTATTAGATTCTTTATTAATGATAATGATGTAATTTTATTAATGACATTGCCTATATTTCAGAATCTTTATTAGTTCTATCCTTAACTGACCAAGACACATTGAAACTATCATGTAGTAAAGTGCTTGAACTGATCAGAAATATGACAAAATAGAATGTGTGTGGTGAAAACTGGCTATTTACAATAGATACTACCATGAGATCTATCTTTGTAAAATCTTTACAATTATACAAAACACTGTGCATATTAGAAGAAACAGAACAAAGAATCTATAAGTGCCCACATATGAAGATCCTCTGCTTTATAATAAAGGCTATTCTGCAATGAAGTGGGTGAAAAAGCACGGTCTTATGAAAAAAATGTGGTTCATCAATTAGATACTTACATATAGAGAAAGTATCCTTACATTTACCTCATGTCATGCACAAAAGTCAATTGTAGATGTACAGAAGGTGTAAATATGAAAAGGAAAACAAAGGTTTTAGAGTGGTGCTGTCCAATGTAATAACCACTAACAATTAATTGTTGGAAAACAATTTAAAAAGCCTTTAGTCACATTAGTCATATTTCAAGAGCTCAGTAAATGTATGTGGCTAGTAACTATTATATTGGACAGTGCAGATATAGAACATTTTAATCATGACAGAAAGTTCTCCTGGACAGTGTTATTTTAGAGAAAAGCATAACATAACATCTTTGTGAACTTGCAAGTCACTGTGTTGACAGCAATTTGTTTATAGGACACAAAAAGTACTAACTATAAATAAAAATTATATGCAAATTTCTGCTCATATACTTTACACCCATAAAACTATAAAACTGAAAAGAATTTTAGCGTTATAAAACTATGAGACCATCTTTCCATAAATGGACGTAATGAATTTGGTGTGAGCTGTAGACTCAGGTCCAGTTCTATGGTCAATATTTTTTTTATTTGAATTTCACTAATACTCATACAGAGAATGCATACTCCATAATCATGCTACTTGACAAATTAATAAACTCAAGATTATGTTTACTAGTTTGGGATAATCATTATCCAAGCTCCAACCAGTTCCTCCCAAGTTTCTACCATCTTATTAAATAGCCCAACCATTCATTTCATCTAGTTGAGGAGTCATCCATGATTTTTCTTTCTCTTAGATGCGCATTTAATCCATTTCTGGATGTCCTTAAGGACACTGCCCACATTCGCTACCAGGTGTATCTATCAATAAGAAATGTTTTGAAGTAACAATCCAAACTTAAGGATTCAGCAGAATTTGTTTTTCCCCTCAGGTACATTCTTGATAGTCATATAATGAAAAACAAGAGGAGACGGTCAGAAGCCAAAGTTTCAAACGTTGCAAACAGACATTTCCAAGTTCAATTTGTGCCATATTGTTTTTAGCATGCTAAATCTTTTACCACTCACTTGGAAGTGAATTTTCTATGTTCAAAGAGGTTGTTCAGATGTCTGCTCTGCTTGGTTTTCAGCAGTACGGAGAGGCTGAGATTAATAGAACTCATGGGAGAGCATATTAGAGAAAGGACCAAAAGCAGTAGTCTGCAGATCCTCTTTGCTCTGGGACAAGATGGGAAGAGAGAGACCTGCTGCCAGTCACTTTCTGACAGAATGGCAGGACGATGGGCTGTGTGGGGGCAGAGCTCCTTGTGAAGGAGTGTGGCACAATTTCTGTGGTGGTGCCAGCACCAGATTATTTCATCAGGACATCACTGCTGCTGGTTTTGATTGCCACAAAACATGTGATGTCATTGTTTAGTCTCAGGATGAAATTCTTTGACTTTTTGTGTTTTACCATTGTTTCTTTTCAGGAGTAGCCTAAAGCTTAGTCTTCACCAGATTGCTTAATAGCAGCAATAATAATAATAGTAGCCAATATCCATTGCTTACTATATGCCAGGTGTTATTTAATGTGCTTCTCATGCATTGAATACTCTCTTCTACCAACTCTGGAAAGTAGATATTGTGATTGTTCCATCTTATAGATGGAGAAACGGAAGTGCAGGACAAGTAATTTGCCTCAAACCGCGCAATCAGGGAGTGATAGAGCATCAGTTAGAATCCAGTCACCGGGCTTCAGAATCCATGATCTGAATGAATATAGGAGTTGAAACGTAAATATCTAGAGAGGCTGAGCAATAATAGGTGAGTGATTGGCAAAGTCTAAAATCTAAAGTCGGGAGTAGTGGGCATCTCTGGCAAACTGGAAAGGGTGTGGCCAACTTAACAAATCATATGAGTAGTTGAAATATATTTATTTAAATTGAACAATCTAAAGAGCTTCAACTTTATCTAAATTGCTTAATTACAGATATAGATAAAAACATTTATTTTCCAAGTCTCAAAAACAAGCTTGCCCTCCTTTTACTTCTACCCTTAATGAAATTCTCAATTCCTTTGAAGACTCAGATTAAGGTTTTTACAAGGAGGTGGATCCTGTAGTCCCTGCTGGTTCAGCATTTTGAAAGGAATTGGAATTGAAAACTGTCTTCCACTCCTTCTATTCTATTTTCCAGATATGATACAGAATATATGCCCTGACCACAAAACAATACATTTAGAAGTTAATAATAAACATATAACTAAAGTGAGCTGTACTTGGAGATTTTTTTAAAACATTGCCAAATAACTCACAAATTATAAAGATAGCAAAGTGGAAAATTTAGAAGAGCTAGAAGGAAGTGTTAATAAAACACTGCATATCAAAATGTATAGAGCTGTATAAGCCATGCTTTAAGGAATATTATTCTTTTAAATGCTTACATTAGAAAGAAAGCTTGTAAATGAATGAGCTAAGTGTCCAAGGTATGAATTTAGAAAATGAGTAACAAAATATACTTACTTATGCATGATATAAAGAAAAAATTAAAACAACAAAAGAAAGCAATGATACAACAGAGTATCAAAAATTTAATAAAGGTGATGTAAGCAAGATGGCAGCAAAAGAAGTCCCAGAACCTTTTTTCTCCCACAGAGAAACCAGTTCAATAACAATCTATGGGGCAATTGCTCAATAAATGCAGGTTATCACTTTTGAAAATGTATATAAAATACCTTGCAAACTGTAACTTACTAAATCAAAATCAAGAAGCAAGAAGAAATTAAAAGCCTGAATAGTTGTGGAATCACTAAAGAATTGACATGGTAGTTAAACAAAAATATCCCCCAAAACTTCAGGCACAGAGAGTCTGATTGGCTACTTTATTAAACTAATAAAGAATGGATAAGCCCTAACTTACGAAAATTGTAAGTCCACACTCCAAGGATAAAAGTGACTGTTCTGTAGCCATAATAACAATTAAATACCAGAAGCAGCTTTAAGTACATTTAGTTGAACAATCAACTTATGTTCAGTCAACTTGTGTCTGAAAGCCAACCAATAAGTGGTGGCCTTACACTTCCACATCAGTCAATTGGCATCAGACTCACTACAGATCAGGCTTCTAAAGCTGACATTAACCTACTTCTACCTGTGTGATCAACAACAACACAAAATACACTTAGGGAACTAACAGAAAACATACTTCAAAGATTCATAGCAACCCACTCGGGCCTCTGCTACCAGTATAAACCATACTCTAAGAACGACCACACGCAGCTGCCCCTTCACCCAACACAACACAAAACAAGCTCTTTGCCAAAATCCTATATAAAAGCAGCAGTTTATTCTTCTCAACCAGACCAGGCATGACTCCCATAGCCCTTCCCTTTGTAACATTCTGTGGGACCCTCAGCCCAATAAGTGATACCTTGTGCCCAAATACCATTTCTCCTTCAAATTTGCTGCCAGGTGAGCCTGACTAAAAATGGGCATTTCCTTGACTTCTGGATTATTGTTGCTAACTTAATCTTTTAAGCTGGAATTTATAACCAGTAAGTCTTTATACAAGGCAATTAGGCCTACATCATAGTGTATGACAATTAGGCCTTTTTTAAAAGTGGGGCATCATATGGGAAAGAAAATTAGATACAGGCCTTTGTATAGTGTCAGTAGATTTATTTTGTTGCAATATTTGGTAAATACTTGTTTCAGTTAATATACTTATCCTTTTCATTGTCTTTTGTTTGCCTATGTGTACAAAGCCTAGTCTCATGTGTTTTTGTTTTGCCCTGGATTGTCTTGTGTTGAACATATAAGAGAGTGCTTCACAGGGAAGCTACAAAAAACATGCTAGCAGATCATTAATCTTAGCAGGCTGAAATGACTAATGTCTTTTAGCAAGTACTTCTCACAGAGCAGAAAAATAAATCCATTGAGATATTCAGGATTTGGCCCCAAATTCTGAAAAGCAACAGTGGGAACAATCAAGTTGTAAAATGCATGAGATTAAAATAACATTAAATAGTTTCCAATTGGCACTAGACAAACTCTTCCATGATATAACCCATCATATTCAGGACACACTGGCCTTTTTCATAAACAAACACTAAGAAGAAATCATTTTAGGACAGCAAAGGGTTTGACCAATTAATGCCTCATCTGTAACTGTACTTCCTTGATCAGGCCTTCCAATCCCTTTTATAATATTTTTAATTATACTGTTTCCTCACAGTCATCTCATGTTTTCTGATAAATATCGTCCAGAGTATGAAATGATTCCACATAACCTTTTTCCCAATAGATGGTACAAGGAAAGACTCAAAGCCAAAAACAGGATAAAATCACTCTGCCTGAAACGCAATGGAAAACCAGACTCTGCAAGAAAAACCACCTCAAAAAAAGGATGGAAAGCTGCACAATCCCTCATGGTCACATGTGCAGCTTTGGTTGATGGAAAATGAAAAGAGGGACCCGAGAATTTTGTAAGCCCCCACACTACTAAGAAACTTGATTGTTCTATAGCCACATGTGTAGCATAATAAAATATGTGGATTTGGTCATTGCCTTGTGTTCCTGGCACAGAGCTTCAGAAAAGTTTGGAATTTCCTGAGAGTGATAGAAGTGTCTTTTATTAGTCATAATAAGCCCGTTTTGAAATGAGTTTATACTAACAAGGCAACTCATGGTGGGCCCACAGAAAGCTTCAACAGAGGGGCTGGAAAAACACCTGATAAGAAGGTTGGAACTTTCAGCCTACCACCCAACCCTCAGGGAGAGAAAAAGAACTTGAGAATTGAACTCAATCATGTCGTCAAAAAGTTAATTGATGATACCTATGTAATGAAGCCTCAACTAAAAACTCTTGAACAAGGAGGTTCAAGAAGCTACCATGTTGGTGATGTCTGGGGAGGGTGGTGTGCCTAGATTCCAGGAGAAGAAAGTATGAAAGTTCTTTACTCCCTTCCCTCATCCAGCATTGTCCTGTGAATTTCTTCCATTGGATTATTCCTGAGTTGTATGCTTTATAATAAAACTGTAATCTTAAGTAGAGTGCCTTCCTGAGCTCTATGAGTTTTTCTAGAAAATTATCAGATATGAAGGGGAGAGGGTTGTGAGAGCTCCAAGATTTGTAGCAAGTCAGACAGGAGGGCAGGTGGCCTAAGAGCCTCAGACTTTTGACTGGTATCTGAAGTGGGGGCAGTCTCGTGGGAAGGAGCTCACTAGCCTATGAGATGTGTGCCAAATCTATGGAGTGTCAGAAGTGAATTGAAATTGTAGGGCAGCCAGTTGGTGTCAGAAAATTGGTATAAGGAGTGGTTTCAAGCCTATTTAATTAGTCACTGACCACTCCTGTGAACACACCTTTGAAAGTCAACCAGTGATAGCTTCACATTATGAAAGTTAGCCAATTTTCAGTGCACACACTCTAAGCTATGCTTCTAAGACTATATTAGCCCACAACCAGTCTGTAACCAACATGAACCATGCTTCTGTATCACTGACATCCTATACCCACCATAACCCAAAACAAATCTTCACCCCAAAACTAAATGTAATCAGTCATTTGTTCTTTCCAACATGGTTACACCTGACCACAATGGTGGTCTGATGTTTTGACACTTATGTAAACTCTTTCATAAATAATAAAAAAAAAGAACACTCCTCAGCCTATTCCAGGGTGTCAGTATGACCTATAAAAAAGTCAGAAACTATAATACAAGAAAGAAACTTTACAGACCTACTGACCTAATGACTATAGATGCAAAATTCCTAAACAAAATAGTACCAAATCCAAGGGCAACATAGTAAAAAAATAAAATAAAATAAAGTTACGACTAAATTCAACTTGTCTCAGGTAGGCAAAGATAGCTCCATATTAATATTATCAGATTATATCATATCAATACAGACAGATAAACATGTCATGATAATATATAGCCATGCTTGAAATTTAAAATATGTCTTTGTAAATTGGGAATAGGAGGCAACTTCCACTTGATAAGAAGCATTTATGAAAAACATATAGCAGATGTGATCCCAAATAGGGAAAATTTATAAGCATTCTATTTAAAATTAGGACAAGGTATTCTTATCATCACTTTAATGCAATGTTGTATTTGAGCTCAAAAATGTTCACATTTTTAATGCTAAAAATGCTAAAAATTTTCTGATGAGAAATTTTAGATACAAACCTAAAAATGTATATTTTTTTGAGTGGGTTGCAGAGATTAAGGCAGGGAATTATGAGATCCATTTGTACATTTTAGGCATAACTATCTAAGAAATGAAAAAGAGATAATAAAATTGTCATAATAGGCAGATGATGTAATTCTTTACACAGAAAACCTAAAGAAACTACAAGTCATTTATTATAAATTTTCTAAAGGTGGATGGATATAAGACTAATACATAAAAATTAATTGTATTTACACATACTAGCCATAGCTGTGAGATCATTAATAGATATTTTTGTGACCAATAACTGTGACTTCTAGAATATAGATTAAAATAAGTGGCATTGACATTTTCAAGAAAGCCTTTCCTCCAGTTTTATATTCTTATTTATTTAAATTTGGAATTTTTTATTACTTATTACTTAAAAAACTTGAAACTAGGAAGAGGAATGATTCTCCCAATAGGTGATATTCATCAATAGGTAAGTGAATAACTGAAAAACTGTTTCAAGGCATTTATAAATGCATTTCTAATATTTTACTTACTATGTTTATATCAATCTTATCATGATTTGCTTGTGATATATCAAATCTTATACTAATACTGTTTTATTTGATTTTAGGTTATTATATTTATAACAATAAGTCTAATGATAATTTCAACCACTTCAGTAAACCCAAATGCTACTATTTCTTTGCCCAAAGGTATCGCCCATCACTCTCTGTGCTCCAGTTATTTCTCTGCTGTGACTTGAAAAGCACCCCCAGGCAGAAAGCCAATGTGAGCTTGGAGGTCACTTCATATGTTTCTTCCAAGGATCACAGCCCTTGGCTATTAGAGGTGCTCACAGTCCTGTGCTATTTTGGGTGCAATGCTTAAAAATAGTTGCTTCATATGTTTTGTCCAGATTTACAGTTATTTGCTCAAGGGTAAGCTGATACCTATTACTCCCTTATGGCTGCAAATAGAAATCAGTGGTGATGGTTTTACATGTCACACCGTAACACTCTAAAAACTACATCCTTTGCAAATGTTTAATTTCTAATGAAAAATTTTAGATACAAACCTAAAAATGTACAATTGTTTGAGTGAGTTGCAGAGATTAAGGCAGGGAATTATGAGATCCATTTGTACATTTTTGTTTGTGATGCTTACAGATTAAATCAGTAGGCTCCAGGATATGAGGTTCAAAAAACTGGAAGCTATATCCCAGGCTAGAAATTGGGATTTGGGGGGTGTTGGCGTAGAGTCTCATTTGGGAGTTCTCAAAGTAGAGGAAATCACCTAGTTAGACACAGTCTGATAAGGAAAAAAAAGTATCTAATGAGGAAAAGGGACCAGAGAAAAGGACAAAGAATGAGAAGAAAGAAAGGTGGGAGAAAAAAGACGAAGCTGCAATTTTTAAAAGCTAAGAAAAAATTATTTAAGAAAGATGAGTGCTCTGCTGTGTTAAAGTGCAATGAGATTAGGTAAGAGACTGAATGGAGGCCACTAGATCTAATAGTGTGCAATAGTCTTGAGTATATTAAATTGTGTTCCTAAGTTTTCAGAGGAGAGTATGGAGATTCAGAAAGGATAGGGCCACATGCAAGATTGATTAACGGCACAACAGGATGTGGTTCTAGGCACACATGGCAAGACGGCCTGAGATGGGAGAGTTTTGATTAAATTGATTCTAGAGAGATTAAAAACAGCTTTCTTTAACCCTCTCTATAATTCACTCATGTTTCTAGATTTCTAAATTAAGAGCACTCTTGTGTTAAGAGTACTCTTAACACCAAGTACATATTTTTTAACAAAGGGGAATTAACCTATGATTGAGTCAAAAAAGATGTGGCACCATTACCTGTGCCTCCTATTTTCCCACCTTGGTTCCAGTTCAGGATGCTTTAGTAGTTCAGGCATTCTTCCTGGTCATTTTGCCTGAAGTAAGATGCTATGTTAGTAATTTATCTTGAGCCTTGACTTCACTGAACTGTTTTGTTTGTTTTTCTCCAAGCTTCTGTTCGGAGAAACTCACCAGGGTCAGGTTGGATTGCAGTGCGTTGTTCAAACCAGAACATGCCAACCACAGTGGTCTCATCCCATTATACAGTATTCCCCCCTTATTCCTGGGAGACATGCTCCAAGATGCCCCATGAATGCCTGAAACAGTGGATAGTACTGAATCCTATGTATACTATGTTTATATGTGATAAAGTTCAATTTACAAATCAGGCACAGTAAAAGATTAACAATAATAACGAAAGATAAAATAGAACAGTTATAACAGTGTATGTTAATAGAAGTTACACGAATGTGCTCTCTGTCTCAAAATATCTTCTTGTACTGTCCTCACCCTCCTGATAATGATGATGTAAGAGGGTAAAATGCCTACATGATGAGATGAAGTGAGGGGAATAAGTAGGCCTGTGACATATTGACCTCTGATAATACATCAGAAGAAGGAGCATCTGGGCTGCAGGTGACCGTGGGTAACTGAAACCACGAAAGGCAAACCCATAGATCTGAAGGGACTCCTGAAGTTCTTCTGTAAAGTTCTTACCCTCCCTTTCTCCAGCCTGTTCATGCACTTTAGAACAGGGAAGCTTTCCAAAGGCTCCATTTCTCCCAAGAGTGTTGTATCAGAAGCAGGAGCTCATTCCTCTTGATTCTTTTCCCACTCAATGAAATAGAGAGAATCGTCATTATTGGATCAACAAGTTTATCTTGCTTAACAAGGCAAAATTTAATAAACAGCAGGACTAAAACCATTGTGCTAGGTATGTTTAGGATTCATTTATTAATGTGAATGTATTTTAAATCAAATATGTGATTTTTATGCTCTTATCAAGGAAAATAGTCATAAATGATATTTTTTGCAAAAAAAAGCAGAGATTTATACAATGGTGATGTAAGTTTAGGTGTATTCAATTGTATGTCTACTCTCTTTCTTATGAGGTAGGAGGCAACATAATTTGCTAAGAACAAAGAAAGTTGGGGTATAGTGCTGAAGATGAAGAGAATGGGATGAGTTTAAAAGATACTCCCCCAAATTAAGCCTTCACAGTTTTATATCCACTCACTACAATCCCTTGGATAGTCTTCCATTTTGCCTGCTAATCTTGCCTCCTGCCATCTTATTCTTTTCTTGGCCACTCAATTTGCCTCTAGGGCAGAAGCCTCTACTGTCTTTATGAATTTCTAGTTAATACCCTGAACCACATCACCAATATCTCTTTTCATTAACTTCACCTGGAAAATCCTAATTTTCATGATTCCAACTGTATGCTTTCTTTCTTTCTAAATGCAGCCTGCTGAGCACCTCTGGGGGAATATAAAACAAAGAATAGTTAGGTATTGATATAACATAATAGTCAGCAGTGTCACCTAGTTCTTCACTGTTTTTCTACTCAATGAAGATTTTACCCTATATGCAAGGTAATCAATGAGCTTGCTACGCATTCATGGATGTAAGTAGGATACCCAGACTCTTGTTTCAGAAATGAATGGTGGTTGAATACTCACAGGAATAAAATTAGCCAGAATATAATAAATTTTGTGCTTGTTCTGCTGGCTCCAATTTCCACAGGGCAACACATGGCCAGATAAAACCGACATGTGCAGTAATTTGAGTTTAGAGAACTGGAATGTTTTAGAATGGTGAACGTGCCTGCCCTTTGCTGTAGTAGAAGATAGTATATTTGCTATACTGGATGGTAAACCCAAATGCCCTTTGCTCTTAGAAGGAAACATTATCTATCTTTCAAAGTTGTAACAAACATACCCCCTGTTCTAGAGGAAGACTCTATTTCTATCTTTGAAGCAATTTTCCTATAAAATCATTCTTTTAAAGGTAGTTCAGAGCAAAGGGCAACCAGTACCTTGCTTTCAAGATGTGCTGAAATATGAGGCAATCACTTGTCTTCTGACAGTGGCCATCTGATTTATGCATTTTGTGAGAGGAATAATTTCAGGTGACACCAGTTTCCTGACTTTGGCTTTAAGAGTTCATGGCTAGGAAAGTAAATGAGCCAAGAGTTGGAGGTGTTTCGTTGAAAACTGAAATTTCCTATGATGACAGCACAGATTTGAATTGAAAGGAAAATGGGAGTTTTCAATGGGAACTATGGGACATAATATATAATAATAATGTATTCGTAATGATACAACATACTGGATGTCAGCAGCAGAGAACACAGGGAGTAGAATGTCAGGGTGGGTGGTATGGCCTCAGCAAAAAGGAATTTAAGACAATGAATGTAATTGACAACATGAAGAAAATGATTTTTACATTAAGGAAATTGAAAGGTGGGGGCAAAGAAAATATCTTTTCAAAATGTCACTATTGTAGTTCTCCAGCTGTATTGGGTCTTTCTAATAAAAGCCAGTGAAGACAGCCATTTGGAAACCCTATACTACTTCGCATATTGTCTCGTGTCTGAAGGCTGTCAAACTCGGCTTGAAGGCCCATGCCACAATGACTAGAAGCCATTCCAGATCTGCTCAACTCTAAAGCACTTCTGGAAGGCTTCCATGCTGTGATCATTCTCTGTATACTGCTTAAAAGAAGGATGACTTATTCATGCATTGCCTCATAGACATAGTAGAGCTAAATTTAAATAAAGGACCAATATGTCTTATTTGTTAAGAACCCAGGCTTTAGAGTTAGGCAGAACTAACTGAATCTCAGGTATGCCACTTAATCCTTGTTTAACCTGGAGGAAATTAATTGAAGTCTCTACAGATTCTTTATCTTTAAAATGAGATGATGAGAGGAGGAGATGAGTATAAGGATAGTAATAAGATTGTTTTAGAATTAAATGAGGTAAAATATAAAGGTCCTGATACCTAGAAAATAATCTGTGAACTATATTATCGTTGTTATCATTTTATGACTATGTGATCTGAAGTTCATATACTCAACAGACAGACATGCCCTCACTACTCAGATCAGAAGATGAGGTATTTGTCTCTAAGTAATCTTAAACCAAACCTGGAATTCCTCCTTAAAATCTAACTTGGAATAACACACTAGCATTTCCATCTCAAATTAAATCAATTCAGATCAACAGAGCAGATTAAATTATTTTTAAGGGTCTATTCTTTTTCTGGGTTTTTGGAATAAACATATGAAGAAGTTGTCCCTACTCATAAAGAAAGCAAAGTTTTTTTAAAAATGTGTAGTTTATCATATGCTATGGCACAGATGTTATCTCTTAGAGCACCTTTAGTTGTTTCATAGTAGTTGCCTGAAAAGGACTCTAAGACCACATTTATATTCAATAGGAAAAATTGCCCTGTTTACTTTGAGAGTTTGTTAAAGATAGAGGAAGGCTGACTATCTTAAGCCAAATAAGAGCAGAATGAGTTAACATTTAATTTTGCTGAGAATTTGACATTCGGTTTGAGCCTGAAAAAAAATGAGTAGGATTAGAGAAGAGAAATTGGGAAAGAACTTCAAGCAGAGAAAATAATAAACAAAGACATGCATGAGATAGAAAGGATATCGGGTGCTTGGGAACTAGTGTCTGGAAAATATAGAGGGTACTTGTAGCAATAGGAGGTGGGAATGTACAGTAAAAGGACTCGAAGGACGTGTGAAAAATTTAGACTTTATCATGAAGTAATCATGGAAGATCTTAATGGAATTTAAACAATAAATACATGAACAGACAGGTATATTTCTGGCCACAGAGTTTGGGTATATTTAAAGGAATAAATGCTGAAAATGAGATTAGTGACTAAAATATTTAGGTAAGAGATGGATAAAAATCAATGACTAGAACAGTTGATAAGAGTTCAGCCTTGAAAGAGATAGCAGACTGTTGTGACCAATTTGACGCAGTAACTCTAAGGGGAAAGGTGGATAAAGGCACTTTTCAAGTATCCAATGAAACAATAAATAGATAACAGTGGCATAAATAAATTTAACTTTGAACATGTGAAATTTTCAACCTCCTGCTGCAATATTATGGAGAGCAAACTTTTTGTTAAAGGACCACATAATAATGTTTTAGGCTTTGAGGGCCATGCGTTCTCTATCACAACTGCCCAGCTCTGCTATTGCAGTGAGAAAGCAGTCATAACAATGAATGAGTGTGGCTGTATTCCAATAAAACTTATTGCAAAAGCAGGTGGCCATCCTGGGGACTTGTGTCTAAAATGATGCTTGAAGATACGGTTGTGACAAAGTTCCCCCAGAGGAAAAAAAAAGACAACATTCTTAAGAAAGAAAACAAAAGTTTTTGTAGAAGGCTGAGAAAAAGGAGATAATCAAATACACTGAAAAAGAGTAGTCAGACATGTAGGAAATTAACCAGCAAAGAGCCAATTCATAGAAAAGGAAAGATAGCATTTCCAGGAAAAAGACATGGTCATCAGTGACGTGTATTGTCAGATTGCCAGAGAAACTCTGGAGTGAATGATTCAGTCAGTCAAGCTTATGACGTATTTTCTAAGATAATCCAAAATAGAAAAACATTTAAAGTAATACTCTTAGTTGTGCTCAATTAACGGACTACAACAGTGATTTCAGTGTCAACCACATACTATTAAGATGAAGAGGATGAAGAGAGAGGGTAATGTGCAAATGTTTAGTATGACGGGATGCTGTCATAGCAATCATTACAGAGGGATCAAATATTGATATGGTGAGGTTCGATTAGCTGTTTTTTTAGTGTGTGTGATTTTGTGATTCTGTTCCACATCAGACCACAGAGCTGATAATGAGCCAATTTCCAACACAAACAGCACTGTTGATTATCTGGTATAAATTCTGATAAAATTATTTCGGAAATATATCACATTTTTCCAAGGCACTCCCTAAATGGTATCACTTTGTTTCTGAAACTGTATTTTCCCCACTTATTTTTCAGGATGAAACAGGACTCGGAGAATATGCTAGGGGTCATAAAAGATTGAAAAGATGATTCATTTTCTAGAAACAATATATTGTAAAAATAATTCCAGGTGTCAGTGAACTGGACAAAAGAAAGAGAAAAATAAATCAGTAATAAAGAACTAGTTAAAATTACGTGTACTTCCTGCCTGAAGAAGGAATGGTTTCTATTCAGGATTTCAAGGTTTGTATTCTGTACCTAAAGGAAGGCATAATCCTACATCCCATTTGTGGTGATGTTTTCATGGGAACCAAAGGCTGTTCATAATAAGCAACTAGCAATTCCGGTTGCTTCATAGTCCAAACCTTGTAAAAAAAAATGAGTATTATTCACTAAGGTTTACTTAGCCACAACTCCCATTGGCTTTAATGGGAGCTTTGCCATGGCTAAAGACCACAAAGAAGGACCATGTTTCTGGTAATAAAAAGACTGCCTGTTACTGTGGAGAAACTGTTAAACCACAGAGTGAAAGAAAACAGTTTCATGTCACTGGAGAAGGCTCTGAGTTAACTTCCATTAAAATGTAACCTTATAGTAGGATGTGAATGATTAGAAAGTACTTAGGAGAAAGGACAAAGGTTACTTTCCCAAAAGAGAAACTGTGTTCAAGTGAACAGAGGCTGTAGCCGGGATGCCTTGGGATCCTGGCTCCTTTCCCATTCTGACACTTACTTGACTTGTCTTCTTAGGCAAGTTACATGCTCTCCCCTCATCCCCTGTGCCGGATCCGGGCCCTGGTCATCTCACAGCTGGACCACTGTTCCCTTTCCTTCCTACATTCCCTGCCTCCTGCATTTCTCCACCCCAATCAACTGAATATCTTCATTCCTGGCCATTCAGTCTGTGTTGATCTTCTCTTTAAAAAATCTCTCAGTAATTTCCCATCCTTATTTTCATAAAAGTCACTTTCTCATTATTAGCTTTCGATTCCTCAAAGACCACAATCTGCTGTCTGTTCATCCTCACCAAACTGGTATATTCATGTGGAAATCCTGACAACACAACAGAGAATATGTGTCAAGAAAAACCAGCCTGTCTGAGTTGCAAGGGCTAAAAAATAAGTGTTTCAACCAATGTGGGATTCTATCAAGGGGAATGAGTATCCTTAAGCAAATTTGTTAGATATTTTTTTTTGTTCTTATTTGAATGTCAAAGAAGAGTTTCACCTAGGTTTGATTACCCAAAGCCTTTCTTTGCTTTTCCACATAATTAAAATCGTAGATTTTTTCATTGTATTTTATTCTTTAGCTGGAATGGACTTTTGGTATTAGCTGGTCTGTTGTTTGAAAACTATTACTATTTGTTAAAGACACATTTAATAAAGGAAAATTTTCTTGAAAGAAGTTGTTGCCCTGGACCTGGATGGGAATACCTGAGCACCACTCATCCTACCCTACACAGGTCCTGAGAGGTTGCTTGAGGCCAGAAGGACTCCCCTGGTATATTCCACATTGTTCAAATTACAACTGAGAAACTGAAGCTCAGAGAGTATAAATTGTTCAGAACCATAGTTAAAAGCAGAGCTGACACTAAAATTCAGTGATTCTGAGTTTAGGGCTTCTTCCACTCTGGTTTTCATAACAACTTTTCTGTATTGTTTGTTTGGGAAATCATCCATCCAGGTTGAATGATATACTATGATGAGGGTTATCATAAATTATGGGAATAACTCCATTGCCTGCAATGGAGTTCTATGGTTTCTATATAAAATGGCTCAGGCTTTCTCTGATCACCAAGCTGGTAACACAAATTCAGGAGCTTTCTTGGGCTTATTAATTTTTAACTAATGCAATGGTTGAAATG
Organism: Manis javanica; assembly: GCF_040802235.1. Lineage (NCBI taxonomy): Eukaryota > Metazoa > Chordata > Mammalia > Pholidota > Manidae > Manis > Manis javanica. Next base: position 68,600,379 of record NC_133160.1, read on the forward strand.
GAAGTTACCAGCCTTCATGAAAAGATACCATGAATAAATATCCTACCTATAAAATACATAACTAATGGATTGAATTCATAATATAGGGCTATTTAAGAATTATTTACATGGATGAGAAAAAAATGTTTGGGTAGGAATAGTTTCCTGTGAAGCCTACCCCTAATTTTGTGGGGCACAAGCATAGAGCAAGACTACAAATGGAGTTTGATGCAGCTTATCTAAATATCTTAAGGTTGTAAGGCAAGTGAGGCCCACAGCCCTGCCTGAGCTCCTGTCCTCCCATCCCTTCCCCTGCTCCTTGAGCATGGCTCTTGCACCCCTGAAGCCTCAGGAGTCCGGGGCTCTGATCCTGGACCAATTTTCATTCTATGGATGGGTCATTAAGGATAGCATAAAGAGGAAACTGAAGCTGATCCCAGGACTCCTGATGATGTAATAGATCTATTAGAGCCCAAAATGGAACTGACCTTGCTAGGCTCCCCACTGATCTGCGATAGATCATTTTCTCTCCTCAAACCCTCACTTCTCTCACTCAGTACCTCCAAAGTCAGCATCTCCTCAAACTGTCCCTTGTCCTGCAATTCTTGACTTGGATGTTTTTCCCAAGCAAAATTCTGTCAAAATAATAATCAAGCTGACACATCAAAGAGCCACTCACTGGCAAGAAAATACTAGAGTATTTTAGGTTTAATTGATGCTGATATTTTACTTTCCTATACACTTAATGGAGCCGTGTGCACTGCAGAGGAGGAACTCTGATTCAGAGGGAACAAACAAACACCTCGTTGAAGGGAAACTTCATGTTTATATAATTTCTGGGCCAGAATATTAGGGATTTTTCAGAGTTGGACTGCAAAGCATTGTAGAGGCAACATAGAAAATATCTTGTTGGTTAAATTTTTCTTCAAAACTGAGGTAAAGAATTATTTTTTAAAAACTTGAGCTTATAAAAGAAATGATATTCATAATTAGCTTCTTCTGACTAAATCACATGTGAGATTTTCATTCCAAAGAATGACAAAGGTAATATATAGTTCTTATAAACCTTTCATTTCTGAAATCACCTTATTAAGTAAAGAAAGGATGCCTTCAACCGTCAGCTAAATTCAGTAGCTAACATGGGCATTTAAAAAAGGTTAGACACACCAAAGCATGGTACTTTACCATTAGAAATAGTTGTTTCTGTAATGTTTCCGCTCATGCTGTTATTTTCCACTGACAGGTAAGAGTGAGGTTTGACACTCTTAATATAACATAGGGTGTTAATCTTATAATCACCCTGTCAGCACTTTCTGTCAGAGTGTTAATAGCCTCCTTTCAGCCACTCAGAGGCTCTTGCCAATAAAAATAATACCGGCAACCAGCCAACCAGAAGTTATTCAGCTACTTTTTCTCTTCATTTTTTTAACGCAATGAATAAATTTTTTTAAAAAAGTACCAGCCTTAAAGGCAAAAGTCTATCTCTGTCCTTCTTCTCTATTTCTGCAGCCTACTCTTGGTCTGGTTATAAAATTACAACTTTTGCCTTGATCTGGATCTTTGCATTACATTTAAACTATCCAACTTATTTCTCAGCTTTCACATAAATATACTCAATCATATCCATATCTCAACTGAAAATATAAAGCATCCTTTCAACCCAGTTGAAAGGGGCAACTACTAATATACAAGTAAGAATCACCAAAGAATGAGTACCTTTGAAAGCAATGACTAATATTCACATTGGTGTGCTTATGATACAAAAGAAGCCTCTAGAATCCATTTCACACAGAATTTTGAAATAAAACAAAGGAAATCATAACTGCTTAAATTTTTATGTTCTGGATTGGATCCTTTATTGAATCACATAATGGCCTGCAACATTTACCTCATTGACTGATCAGCAAGAAAATAAAAGACTAGGAGGAAAAAATGAGTTTAGATATAGAAAAGATTATCTCACCAAGTGATAGCTGCTTTGTCTGATGTTCATTTTACTCTCGATTTTTCTTTCCTCCCTTACTTCTAAAATCGTTCATTTTGGTTTGAGGGCTTCCATTCTGTGTTAACTGCTATCTTCCAGTCCCTAGTACTATGAGCAGTATTGATTGAAATAAACAGTGTCTGCAATAACTTGACTGATTTATAAGAATAAATTTATCATCTTTTTCTTCTTAACCATAATACTTTTAGATGGTATGTATCCCAATGGCAGATTGCACATGAAAAATATATTTCTAAGAAATAAAACCCAAAGAAATTAATAATATCCTCTTTTTCATTCAAAACTAAGTGAAATGTATCAGCAAATCTTTCACTAGGTTTGGCTTTAAAACAGGGAAAACAATAAAGTACCAAATGTAGAAACAATTTTTTGAGTATTTGGGTCACACACTTTTCTGAGAGAAATTCCCTTTCCAAAATGCTGATTAAAACAAATTCAAACTAACATTTGAGGCTAAAAATTGCAAATTCAGGTAAAAACAATGAATGGCAGTTTAATCAAGCTTGTATTATATATTATGTTTTGCACAGAAACAGAAGATAGGACTGAGAGGAAGTCATTGAGCAGAAATTTTAATTGTGAGATAAGTTTAACTGAACTTCTCAGTTGGAACTACTGCAGTTATCTCAAAGAAAAGGTGTTGAAATCTAAATAAGTCCTAGGACTGAGATGTCTACTATGCAGAATTTCAGTAAAACTATAGTTACACAAATGACCTGGTTTCTAAGGCATTTTTTATAGATTAATTCTTTTTAAGTGAAAGAAGATGTAATTTCCTTTAAATCCTTAATTTCATCTGTGAAATGAGATCAGATTAGATAAGCATTCTCCCATTTCCTCCAAAGGAGGATCTATTTTTAACTTCTCAAAATCTTTAATGTTCTATGACAGAAGAAAAAGGGTTACAGTGTTATGGAAACAGACATTATCTGGGTACAAAGTGATGACATGTCATCGTGCGTCACTGAGGAGGTAAGGAGTGGTCTGGATTTAGGGTTAGATTTAGTAGAAACAGAAAACCTAAACCACTGGGATTAGTGTTGGACACTCAGTTTTTAAGCCAAGAATCAACTCTATTAGACCTGAAGCATTGTAAAGTACTGTCAAACATGATCAGTGGCTTGAGGGCCCTTTATTAAAAGATCTCTAGGCTCCATTTACACTATATAACTTGTCTCAGACTTCAGTTTGTTTTATTCATCCAAGACATTTTATAACTCTACGAAGTATGTACCATTTTTTTCTAAAGACATGAGAAAATGTTAGCTTTTTACTTTTCGTCTTATTTTTAAATTGCATTAGTTAAATGGTATTTGTACTTACATTTCTATTCATTACTCCTAATATATATTAATCTGATCGTATTCTTATGAAGTAGTATGTACTTATTAAAATATGAAGTGCTTTCATATTCTTTTTCTTTCTCACTATTTCATAACTTTCTTATCCTCAGAATGTGAGAGACTCTATTTTCAGGGTCTTAAATCTTTTTTTTTTCCTTCTGGATATTCCAGCATTCTGAGGATCTCATATTCACTGCGTCAGAGTTTCCAGATGCCAGAACACATTGCATAATATTAGAGTTTGTGTGTGTGTGTGGAGAGGGGTGGGGGTTGTACTTAATATATGTTAAATAACAAAAAAATTCTAATTAATAATAAAAGGCATCATGTAGCTTCATTCTGTAGCCATGTTTTGTCATATATAGAAAGTGACAGTAACAATAATAGTGAGCATTGTTAAAATAGTCGTTTTGTTTGCAAAGAACAACAAAAAACTGACTCTAGGTTAACTTTACAAAAAGTGAGCCCATGTGAAGGACGGCATACTCGCAGGATGAGAGGAAAGACAGAGGATGAATAGCTTCTGAACTGTCCAGAACCAGTCTTCATAGCAAGGCTTGCTTGACAATCTTCCTGGGGAATGGATGAAGTCCAACTCATTCTTTCAGCCTTGTTTTAAATGTCAAGCTTCAAAGCCTTGAACATGCCAATGTGAAGAGATGCCGAAAGAATTTCCAGTGATTGGAAGGCAGCATTTGAAGAAGAGGGTAGGCACATGGCATTCATGTTCTGGTAAGATGACTGCAAATCAAATTGTGGCATTAGGTGGACAAAATATTAAAATCCACTACAGTAATACTTACCTTTATAGGTGAAGCACTGTAGTTTCCCACCAGTGGCAAGGAAACTCATATAAAAATGAAAAGGTTAGGTAAGGAGTAGGGAAAAGGGGAAAAGTTTACTTTTATAGATACTCTAAAACCAACCAAATGGAGTCTTATGTTAACATATTCTAATAACAGCAAAACATTAATGATTTAGAATTTATAGGTCTAAGTCACCAACAACTGACTAAAAGAAACAGGTGTTAAGACACTTAGGTGGATGACAGTTTGCTACTAATTAAATCATTAGCTGAGGATTCTGCAACATTTGGCAGTATTCAACATGCTCCAATCAGTTTCTCACACCTAGTTTAAAGGAGTGAGCTTGCTTTCTTTTTATCATTAAATAAACTTTGCTTAATTAGAAGTTACCTTCTCAAGTTTTCCAAGCACAGTTTGGCACCTAGTCTAACTAAACATGGGTAAACTAAGAACAAACTGCAATAAAACTACTTTATGGCCTCTTATTAAGTTTATCAGACAAAAATAAAAAACAACATAAAACAAATCAACCAAATCTCTACAAAGATACTAAATATAATTCTTAAAATTTGGGATCACCCAAGAGAGAAATGAAAGAGAAATCAAGACATTTTATGTAAATGAGGACCCCAAATTGGGGTAGGTGATATCAGTAGCTAATTTATCCTTCTACAAACATGAAAATTTGAAATAAGAATTGTAAATCCAACTGGTTCTTCATTATACACCAAAATGTACCATGAACAAAGAACCAAACTATCCTCTCTCACCCAGTTGATCCAACTAAAGAAAATTTCAAACTTACTGATTCTCAGATTCTAATTTACATAATAGACCATCAAGAAATTAAACCAACATATAAAACCACTAACTGAAAAGTAACAGATGGAGAGGGATGGCCTTTTGAAGCTGGCCAATTAACTGCTCAGAAACAGGATTTGTGCAGTGAGCCTTGGAGAGAAAAGGAAAAATGACCCCTGTTCTCAAAGTTTAAAACCTATTTCAGGGGGATAAGAATGATTTCATAGGAAACTATTAACTAAACAACACAAAACACAGGAAGGGCTTAAGTTGGCCAAGAAAGTAGGACATTGCATTGCAGCTTGAGGATATTAGAAGATGGACAGCAGTGAAGTGAAAATTCCAGGGAAAGCAAAGGCAGTCATGAGTGTGGTGCCAGGCAACGGGACCAGTTGATCCGGAAACAGGAGCTCTAGAGGAAAAGGGTCAGTATCTGTAGCATTGGAGGGTTTCAGCTCTGGGTAAGTCCACTCTGGATTCACTGAGACGGAATAAGGACACTGAGCGTTGGGGGTAAAACTATTCCAAGGTTTTCCATTATGTGAATTCAACCTTTCAATATCATTTTCTGTCTCCAATGCTTTATTCTCTGGTAGCGGGAGGAGCACTAGAATCACCTCAGCATCCAACAAGTCCACAGTCCACCTCCACCTCCGCCTCCACCTCCTTGCAGAGCACTGGGTAGAGGTCTTCACATGGCAACACAAATAACAATGGTTCTTCCCAACAGTGTACAAGCATGTACCTATGCAACAGGCCAATTACATCCTTGCGCATGTGTAGTGGGCAAGTAGATTGGGGTCAGGTGAGCATCCTGGCCATGAGAGCTTCCATTTTCCCTACAGCATCCCACGTAGAGGACAGCAGAACTTTGGTTTTGGAGGACATACAGAAGATTCACTTGGCTAGAGACCAAGAGTGACAGAAAATGATGTTAAATAGTTGAATTCACATAACAGAAAACCTTGGAAGGCATACAGAAGGAGCATAGAGGTGTTTGTGCTTGAAGCAGTAGGATAGAGCTAAATGATAAGTCTACAATGTAAACCAGAAGAAAGTCTGGAAGGAATTTGCAAGAAGGATATGTCCACCTCTGTGTTTCTTTAACATGATAAATACCAATAGATTTAAAATAGAAGCTAAAATCAACTAAATCATAGAGACCAGAAAATGTACTGCCAAAGAAATGGAAAAGCCACAGCTACATCAATGATATGACTCAAACAAAAAAAATATGATTTTTTAAAATAAAAGGGCAGTATTTAATCAAGCAATGAATGAAATGTCAGCCCCTACTGCGCTCATACTGCCCACCTGTAATCATTCAGGCCTTTAACCTCCAGCCTCAAGGCTGCCTAGTCTGAAGCCAATTCTTCTGCATAGACCAGAGAGTACACTGGAATCCTCAGTCTGACTGTCTGGTTAAACATCAAGCAGCCATATACATTTATTACTTTCTCTTCTCAAATCCTAAATTAGATGAAAGGGAGGAGAAGAGAAGAAGGAAGAGGGAGGAATTAGAGAGAATGAGAAAGAGTAAGAGAGAAAAAGAGAAGGCAGCAGCAGAGAGGTTCAACATGGGCTAGGACTTTCAACTACTTAACTATATTTTGGAAGATGGAAAGCTCAGTGAAGGGTAATTATCTTTTCTGAGGAGAAGTTACAAACTAAGTGCTTGCAGAGAGGAATATCAAAAAGAAAAGAGATTATTTTCTCCTAAAGCCCTTTAGGCTTGGAGGTAATGAATTGCCAAAGAACAGAAGATGAGGTACAGACTTGAAAAACAGAGGAATTGCTTGAAAAATCTGTGTAGGAACAATTGCCACCCTCCCCACACACACATCCACCATATTTCCCAATGTGCAGAGCTGGAGACCGTCCTCTCTTAGCACTCCTCTGCCCCAAGGCATACAGACCGGCTTCACTTCCCCTAGCCATGACCTCCGGAGAGCATGTGCCTGTTGTCTGAAGAAAGGGAACCAAGAGTTTCCAAACACAGGGGCCGAAGGCACAGGGGAAAATGGTGGTAAAGTACCATAGTAACAAATGGGAAATTATGAGAAGGGCTTTAAAATTAACACTAGGACCTCCATCCATTTTCCTTAACCCTTCTCTCAGAATGTGAATTGCTAAATGTATAACTGTATTTACCAGCTCTTGTTAAATCTTGGAGACAGAGTGATGAAAATAAAATTAACTAAAGTTTAAGAATTTTCTGAAGATGTACTTATTTATACTCTTTTTGGAATCAGAACGGTTAAGACTTGACTATAATTTCATTCAAGAATAACCTTTAAATATTACCAATGATACAATACAATGAACACATCATTTTTTTTTAATGTTGATGAACATAATATTTTTTTCTGGGAATTTATCCCACATTAATTTTTTTTATTTATTGACATTTTCTTTTAAAAACTATTGTTTTTCTGTTGTAACTTGGAGGAAATAACACATTAAATTGGGTGGAAACAAATACTTTTGTTTCATTGGCTGAGATTACTCATATTTCTCATGTGCTGCCCATCTGGATTTTAAAGTTTGAATTCACATTGAATTGGGAAAAAGACTGTGCAACAAAAGCATTGAGAGCTTATTTTCTAGCATGTTCCATGAAGTGACAAATCTTCAAGAGTGCCATTAATGTCATTTTTTATCTTTTCTAAAAAGAAATAAAAGCATCTAAGTCTCTATTTTCCACTTCACAGAAAGTTTGAAATTGAGTAAACTGTAAATACCAGCTGCCGTCCTTAGTTCTCAACCATTTTCTCTTACTAGACATCGAAACATTGAAACCTAACTATTTAATAACTGGATTGTTCACAGAGTTGAATTTTGACCTCTCGTGGTCATTTTTTTTCAATCTTAAGGGAGGCTCCTTCTAAGAAGGAGAGTTGTATGCATGTGTGAACGCCATTAGTAGAGCTGCAGTAAGAAAGTGGGCTAGGAGGGCATTCTCGGGATGTGCTCTACTCCAAAATCACTTTAAAAATTTGAAGTTTGAAAATTGATCCAGTATGTGAAACATGTAATTAAATATCTAGTCCTTGAAAAATCATGTGTACATTTGTTTTTAGTGGAGTATTATTTTTTGTTCACAACCTTGTATAAAAGTGTAAGGCTCATTTGGAGAGACACTGACAAGATAGATATAGTATCGACTGAGACTAGTAACTGATAAAGTTGTACAATATTTAATTATTTTTACAGTTAAGCCTTCCTTCACATTACCCTCTTGTTTTAGTGTTACAGATGTAGAAAAATTTAGTATTAACTCTTTATTACTTTTTAAAGAATAATGGTAGCTACATTTATTCAGTATAGGCACCATGTTAATTTGCGATGTTCAATCATATCTTGTTCACTCTTAATTTTTCCAGAAGTTTTAGTGTTTTAATCTGCTGTCTAAAATTCCATCTATCCAATCTATTTTCCTTTATGTCATTATCATAGTTCTCCTGAAATGTAGTTAAAACTATATCCAAAATATTCCAAATATAAGGAAACTGGAATTTTATGAAAACAAAAAGCATCATATATTGTTTTCTAAATTTTTTTGACTATAACAAAACATAAGCCAGCATCCTCAGGAAATAGAGGAGTACAGATTGTAAACTATTTTCATTATTTCTCTACTAATTTATGTTTGTCATGAGTGAAATTTATTTACAAATATTACAAATTGGAAATTTGAGATTGAGGAAGCTACTAGCCTGTAATGCTACTAGCCTGTGTAAATAAAGGATCTTCTACTATTTCCATTTTTTTCCTCTCAAACCATTAGTATTCTGAAGATGGTATACACATTTATTCTATATTTCAAGAAATTGCCTTGCTCTTGGATATCTAGTATTTACAACTTAAAAATCTAATGAGCAAGTTGACCTAGGTTGAGAAGACTCAGAGAAAAGAGATTAAAAATTATCAAAGCATTTGATTTGGCATTGATGTATTGGATATGTCATTAAAATCACAGGAAACAAGACCAAAATTTGACAAATAGGACTATGTCAAACTTAAAAATTTTTGTGTTTCAAAAGACACAACCAACACAGTGAAAAGGCAGCATACAGAATGAAAGGAAATATTTGTGAAATCATATATCTGATAAGGGATTCATATCCAGAATATGTTAAGACTTCTTGTAACTCAGTAATGAAAACATCAAACAACCTGATTAAAAACATTGGCAAAGAATTTGAATAGACATTTCTCTAAGGCATAGATGTAAGCTTATTATTTACTGAAGACTGGAATTTGTGACTGAGTTTCATCTTGACGTACTTTTTACTAACAAAGTATGATGCTTCCTTCCTTTATCAGTCAAGTCCAGTTGTTTGAAAAAGAAAATATTACAGCCATTTCAAAAAACAAGGAACTTAATACAGGAAGTTTGATGTTTACAGTATCATTGGAAGAGCTGACAGAATGAGAGTCAGAGACCAACTAAAAGGAAGGTAGAAAGGAATTTGTGAGAACCAAATACATTATACCATATTCCCTCAGTCTAGCCATTCAGATCTACAAACAGGCATGAAATCTCACTTAAATAAAATAGCATATTTAGGCGGGAGCCAAGATGGCGGCGTGAGTAGAGCAGTGGAAATCTCCTCCCAAAAACACATAGAGCTATGAAAATATAACAAAGAAAAATCTTCCTAAAATAGAGACCACAGGACACAGGACAACATCCAGACCACATCCACACCTGCAAGAACCCAGCGCCTTGTGAAGGGGGTAAGATACAAGCCCCAGCCCGGCGGGACCCGAGCGCCCCTCCCCCCGGCTCCCGGCGGGTGGAGAGAAACCGGAGCAGTTTTTTTTTTTGGCGAGCGCTTTTTGGAAGCCTTAGAGGGACGGGCCCCCGTTGCTGGGGAGGCAGGGTGGTGGGACCGGTGAGGAGATGCCTGGGAACAGCGCCGGAGGACAAAGAATATCCCGCGTTTCTCCCTGCGAGACCTGGGGGCGGGTGCCTGAGACCGGTGCCTGAGGACGGAGGAGGTCGCGCGTTTTTCCCCTTTTTTTTTTTTTTCTCTTTATGGCAAGCGCTTTTTGGAAGCCTTGAAGGGACGGGGACCCCAGTGCTAGGGAGGCACGGTGGCGGGACTGGTGAGCAGGTGGCTGGGACCGGCGCCTGAGGACAAAGAATATCCCCCGTTTTTCCCTGCGGGACCGGTGGGCGGGTGCCTGAGACCGGCACTTGAGGACAGAGGAAATCGTGCGTTTTTCCCCTTTTTTTTTTCTCTTTTCTGCGAGTGCTTTTTGGAAGCCTAAAAGGGACAGGGACCCCGGTGCTAGGGAGGCAGGGCGGCGGGACTGGTGAGCGGGTGCCTGGGACCGGCACCTGAGGACAAAGAATATCCCGCATTTTTCCCTGTGGGACCGGTGGGTGGGTGCCTGAGACCGGCACTTGAGGACGGAAGAAATCGCGCGTTTTTCCCCTTTTTTTTCTCTCTTTTTGCCAAGTGCTTTTTGGAAGCCTTGAAGGGACAGGGACCCCGGTGCTAGGGAGGCAGGGCGGCAGGACTGGTGAGCGGGTGCGTGGGACCAGTGCCTGAGGACAAAGAATATTGAGCGTTCCTTCCCTGCGGGACCGGTGGGTGGGTGCTTTTTGGAAGCCTTGAAAGGACAGGGACCCTGGTGCTAGGGAGACAGGGCAGCAGGACCAGTGCGCGGGTGCCTGGGACCGGCACCTGAGGAAAAAAAAAAAAAAAAAATCGCGTGTTTTTTCTTTTTTTTTTCCTTTCTGTTCCCTCTCTCATTGTTGCTGTTGTTGTTTTGGTTTGGAGAGTGCTTTTTGGAAATCTTAAAGGGGCAGGACAGGTCACTTAGACCAGAAGCAGGGAATCTGGGGATCTCTGGGCACTCTAACCCCCTCGGCAGCAGGGAGCACAGAGGCCCCTTACGGAGATAAATAGTCTCCTGGCTGCTCCCCCTCTAACGGGGCTCCACCATTTTGGAGGAACAGCCCCAGCCAGGCCAAGCCCACAGCAACAGTGGAGATAAACCCCAAAGCAACTGGGCAGGAAGCAGAAGCCCTGTCTGCGCACAGCTGCCCAGCACAAGCCACTAGAGGTCGCTATTCTCCCAGGAAAAGGCTACAAACCAACAAGAAGGGAAGCTCTTCCAGCGGTCACTTGTACCAGCTCTGCAGACTATCTCTATCACCATGAAAAGGCAAAACTACAGGCAGACAAAGATCACAGAGACAACACCTGAGAAGGAGACAGACCTAACTAGTCCTCCTGAAAAAGAATTCAAAATAAAAATCATGAACATGCTGACAGAGATGCAGAAAAAAATGCAAGAGCAATGGGATGAGATGCAGAGAAAAATGCAAGAGCAGTGGGATGAGATGCAGAGAAAAATGCAAGAGCAGTGGGATGAAGTCCGGAAGGAGATCACAGATGTCAGGAAAGAGATCACAGAAGTGAAACAATCCCTGGAAGGATTTATAAGCAGAATGGATAAGATGCAAGAGGCCATTGAAGGAATAGAAGCCAGAGAACAGGAACGTATAGAAGCTGACATAGAGAGAGATAAAAGGATCTCCAGGAATGAAACAACACTAAGAGAAATATGTGACCAATACAAAAGGAAAAACATTCGTATTATAGGGATACCAGAAGAGGAAGAAAGAGGAAAAGGGATAGAAAGGGTCTTTGAAGAAATAATTGCTGAAAACTTCCCCAAACTGGGGGAGGAAATAATTGAACAGACCATGGAATTATACAGAACCCCCAACAGAAAGGATCCAAGGAGGACAACACCAAGACACATAATAATTAAAATGGCAAGGATCAAGGACAAGGAAAGAGTTTTAAAGGCAGCTAGAGAGAAAAAGGTCACCTATAAAGGAAAACCAATCAGGCTAACATCAGACTTCTCAACAGAAACCCTACAGGCCAGAAGAGAATGGCATGATATACTTAATGCAATGAAACAGAAGGGCCTTGAACCAAGGATACTGTATCCAGCACGACTATCATTTAAATATGATGGTGGGATCAAACAATTCCCAGACAAGCAAAAGCTGAGGGAATTTGCTTCCCACAAACCACCTCTACAGGGCATCCTACAGGGACTGCTCTAGATGGGAGCACCCCTAAAAAGAGCACAGAACAAAACACACAACATATGAAGAAGGGAGGAGGAGGAATAAGAAGGGAGAGAAGAAAAGACTCTCCAGACAGTGTATATAACAGCTCAATAAGCGAGCTAAGTTAGGCAGTAAGATACTAAAGAAGCTAACCTTGAACCTTTGGTAACCACGAATCTAAAGCCTGCAATGGCAATAAGTACATATCTTTCAATAGTCACCCTAAATGTAAATGGACTTAATGCACCAATCAAAAGACATAGAGTAATAGAATGGATAAAAAAGCAAGACCCATCTATATGCTGCTTACAAGAAACTCACCTTAAACCCAAAGATAAGCATAGACTAAAAGTCAAGGGATGGAAAAACATATTTCAGGCAAACAACAGTGAGAAGAAAGCAGGGGTTGCAGTACTAATATCAGACAAAATAGACTTCAAAACAAAGAAAGTAACAAGAGATAAAGAAGGCCACTACATAATGATAAAGGGCTTAGTCCAACAAGAGGATATAACCATTCTAAATATATATGCACCCAATACAGGAGCACCAGCATATGTGAAGCAAATACTAACAGAACTAAAGAGGGAAATAGTCTGCAATGCATTCATTGTAGGAGACTTCAACACACCACTCACCCCAAAGGATAGATCCACCAGGCAGAAAATAAGTAAAGACACACAGGCACTGAACAACACACTAGAACAGATGGACCTAATAGACATCTATAGAACTTTACATCCAAAAGCAACAGGATATACATTCTTCTCAAGTGCACATGGAACATTCTCTAGAATAGACCACATACTAGCTCACAAAAAGAGCCTCAGTAAATTCCACAATATTGAAATTCTACCAACCAATTTTTCAGACCACAAAGGTATGAAAGTAGAAATAAATTCTACAAAGAAAACAAAAAGGCTCACAAACACATGGAGGCTTAACAACATGCTACTAAATAATCAATGGATCAATGAACAAATCAAAATAGAGATCAAGGAATATATAGAAACAAATGACAACAACAACACTAAGCCCCAACTTCTGTGGGATGCAGCGAAAGCAGTCTTAAGAGGAAAGTATATAGCAATCCAGGCACACTTGAAGAAGGAAGAACAATCCCAAATGAATAGTCTAACATCACAATTATTAAAACTGGAAAAAGAAGAACAAATGAGGCCTAAAGTCAGCAGAAGGAGGGACATAATAAAGATCAGAGAAGAAATAAACAAAATTGAGAAGAATAAAACAATAGCAAAAATCAACGAAACCAAGAGCTGGTTCTTTGAGAAAATAAACAAAATAGATAAGCCTCTAGCCCAACTTATTAAGAGAAAAAGAGAGTCAACACAAATCAACATAATCAGAAATGAGAATGGAAAAATCACGACAGACTCCACAGAAATACAAAGAATTATTAAAGACTACTATGAAAACCTATATGCCAACAAGCTGGAAAACCTAGAAGAAATGGACAACTTCCTAGAAAAATACAACCTCCCAAGACTGACCAAGGAAGAAACACAAAAGTTAAACAAACCAATTACAAGCAAAGAAATTGAAACAGTAATCAAAAAACTACCCAAGAACAAAACCCCGGGGCCGGACGGATTTACCTCGGAATTTTATCAGACACACAGAGAAGACATAATACCCATTCTCCTTAAAGTGTTCCACAAAATAGAAGAAGAGGGAATACTCCCAAACTCATTCTATGAAGCCAACATCACCCTAATACCAAAACCAGGCAAAGACCCCACCAAAAAAGAAAATTACAGACCAATATCCCTGATGAACGTAGATGCAAAAATACTCAATAAAATATTAGCAAACAGAATTCAACAGTATATCAAAAGGATCATACACCATGACCAAGTGGGGTTCATCCCAGGGATGCAAGGATGGTACAACATTCGAAAATCCATCAACATCATCCACCACATCAACAAAAAGAAAGACAAAAACCACATGATCATCTCCATAGATGCTGAAAAAGCATTTGACAAAATTCAACATCCATTCATGATAAAAACTCTCAGCAAAATGGGAATAGAGGGCAAGTACCTCAACATAATAAAGGCCATATATGATAAACCCACAGCCAGCATTATACTGAACAGCGAGAAGCTGAAAGCATTTCCACTGAGATCGGGAACCAGACAGGGATGCCCACTCTCCCCACTGTTATTTAACATAGTACTGGAGGTCCTAGCCACGGCAATCAGACAAAACAAAGAAATACAAGGAATCCAGATTGGTAAAGAAGAAGTTAAACTGTCACTATTTGCAGATGATATGATACTGTACATAAAAAACCCTAAAGACTCCACTCCAAAACTACTAGAACTGATATCGGAATACAGCAAAGTTGCAGGATACAAAATCAACACACAGAAATCTGTAGCTTTCCTATACACTAACAACGAATCAATAGAAAGAGAAATCAGGAAAACAATTCCATTCACCATTGCATCAAAAAGAATAAAATACCTAGGAATAAACCTAACCAAGGAAGTGAAAGACTTATACTCTGAAAACTACAAGTCACTCTTAAGAGAAATTAAAGGGGACACTAATAAATGGAAACTCATCCCATGCTCATGGCTAGGAAGAATTAATATCGTCAAAATGGCCATCCTGCCAAAAGCAATATACAAATTTGATGCAATCCCTCTCAAATTACCAGCAACATTCTTCAATGAATTGGAACAAATAATTCAAAAATTCATATGGAAACACCAAAGACCCCGAATAGCCAAAGCAATCCTGAAAAAGAAGAATAAAGTAGGGGGGATCTCACTCCCCAACTTCAAGCTCTACTACAAAGCCATAGTAATCAAGACAATTTGGTACTGGCACAAGAACAGAGCCACAGACCAGTGGAACAGATTAGAGACCCCAGAAATTAACCCAAACATATATGGTCAATTAATATTTGATAAAGGAGCCATGGACATACAATGGCAAAATGACAGTCTCTTCAACAGATGGTGCTGGCAAAACTGGACAGCTACATGTAGGAGAATGAAACTGGACCATTGTCTAACCCCATATACAAAGGTAAACTCAAAATGGATCAAAGACCTGAATGTAAGTCACGAAACCATTAAACTCTTGGAAAAAAACATAGGCAAAAACCTCTTAGACATAAACATGAGTGATCTCTTCTTGAACATATCTCCCCGGGCAAGGAAAACAACAGCAAAAATGAGCAAGTGGGACTACATTAAGCTGAAAAGCTTCTGTACAGCGAAAGACACCATCAATAGAACAAAAAGGAACCCTACAGTATGGGAGAATATATTTGAAAATGACAGATCTGATAAAGGCTTGACGTCCAGAATATATAAAGAGCTCACACGCCTCAACAAACAAAAAACAAATAACCCAATTAAAAAATGGGCAGAGGAACTGAACAGACAGTTCTCCAAAAAAGAAATACAGATGGCCAAGAGACACATGAAAAGATGCTCCACATCGCTAATTATCAGAGAAATGCAAATTAAAACTACAATGAGGTATCACCTCACACCAGTAAGGATAGCTGCCATCCAAAAGACAAACAACAACAAATGTTGGCGAGGCTGTGGAGAAAGGGGAACCCTCCTACACTGCTGGTGGGAATGTAAATTAGTTCAACCATTGTGGAAAGCAGTATGGAGGTGCATCAAAATGCTCAAAACAGACCTACCATTTGACCCAGGAATTCCACTCCTAGGAATTTACCCTAAGAACGCAGCAATCAAGTTTGAGAAAGACAGATGCACTCCTATGTTTATCGCAGCACTATTTACAATAGCCAAGAATTGGAAGCAACCTAAATGTCCATCTGTAGATGAATGGATAAAGAAGATGTGGTACATATACACAATGGAATACTACTCAGCCATAAGAAGTGGAAAAATCC
Source organism: Manis javanica (assembly GCF_040802235.1). NCBI lineage: Eukaryota > Metazoa > Chordata > Mammalia > Pholidota > Manidae > Manis > Manis javanica. Next base: position 68,616,322 of record NC_133160.1, read on the forward strand.
AACCATTTGCAGCAACATGGATGGAGCTGGAGAGTATTATGCTCAGTGAAATAAGCCAAGCGGAGAAAGAGAAATACCAAATGATTTCACTCATCTGAGGAGTATAGGAACAAAGGAAAAACTGAAGGAACAAAACAGCAGCAGAATTACAGAACCCAAAAATGGACTAACAGGTACCAAAGGGAAAGGAACTGGGGAGGATGGGTGGGCAGGGAGGGATAAGGGGGGGGAAGAAGAAGGGGGGTATTAAGATTAGCATGCATGGGGGGGAGGGAGAAAGGGGAGGGTGGGCTGCACAACACAGAGAGGACAAGTAGTGACTCTACAACATTTTGCTAAGCTGATGGACAGTAACCGTAATGTGGTTGTTAGGGGGGACCTGATATAGGGGAGAGCATAGTAAACATAGTATTCTTCAGGTAAGTGTAGATTAAAAATTTAAAAAAAAAAAAAAAAGAAAGAAAGAAAGAAAAGGGGGATTACTCCTTAACAGGATAAAACTATTGGTAAATCAAAGATCAACGCATGCTTTAAATATCCTTAATGTTGATCACTTAAAGGGTGTCAGATGATCAGCTATGGAGGTACTCTTTTCTGATAATATTCCTTTCTCTTAATTAAAAAAAAAAAAAAAAGCAGTTACTGTGTGCTGACCTCCAATGAGTTCTGCACAGTGGTATAGAGGGCATGTCAAAGTGTGGGCAAAGGGTCTGTTTGTTTCTACGCAGAAGATCAAGGCCTAGCTTGGATACCCAGAAAATGAACTAAGATACGATATGAGGAGGAGCTTCCGGCATCAGCACTCTCTGGAGGACTCGTGCCGGGGGATGATCATCAAAAAGCCTCCACAGGGATCCGGACGATGCTGCGGTTGTGGCTGCATCCAGCCCACCATCTCCTGGACTTGCCATGAGAAGGAGGAGGGAGATGTCTAGGCTGGCATGTGCATACAGTGAGACAACGAATTTGACTGGATCTGTACTGTTGGAACTCAACCAGGAGTTGGGAGGGGTGCAAGTTGTAGCACCCCAAAATCTCATGACTATAGACTATCTATGGTTAAAAGAACATATGGGATGTGAACAGATCCCAGAAATGGGCTGCTTTAATTTGTCTGATGGTTCAAGTACAGTTGGAAAATATCCATCATATCATAGATAAATTTTCACAAATGCCTAGGGTGCCTAAATGGTTTTCTTGGCTTCACTGGAGATGGCTGGTAATTATAGATTTGCTTTGTTTATGTCACCGTATTCCTATTATGTCAATATGTGTGTGCAAATTAGTTAGTAGTTTAAAACCTATACATACTTAAGGTACTATACAAGAAGATATGTCAAAGAAATAATCAATCCTCCCAAGTTTCCTTCATATGCTACATCTATAGCTTTTCTTCTTCCTTCCTAATTACAAACTTTAAATAGAATTCGTGCCTCATATCGAATTTACCGAGTATCATAATTCCTCCAGGTGGTAAAGATACCTCGAGACAAGTGCTGGGCATAGAAGCCACAGGGCATAAATCTGCAAAGAAGTAAAAAGCTAACCTTTGCAAACAATATGGCTTCTCTCTCACTTACCAACTTTACATTTCCCTGTATGGCCCCGGAAGATGACTGGTTAGCCAGAGACGGGTAAGATTCCTCAAGGGAGGAACAACCTAAGACAGGCACAGTCGCAGGGGGGCCATCAGGTGAGAATTTGGGGATCAACAGAGGTGAGGCTCAGAACCTCACCCCCCCTGCTTTGAGAGAAATCTTCTGCATCCGTGGATGTTTTGCTGCCCTTGTCTAGCCTGGATTAATACTTAGTCCATAGGCACACACCTGATCATCTGATCATCTACATTTGCCTTCTTACAGCACTAAACTATGTTTTCTACCTTTATCTTGCATCTACCTACCACTTCAGCATTTTATTAAAAATAAAAATAATAATAATAATAGGAGAAATGTGGGATCAACATATAAATCAAGTACAAAAATCAAATGAATATTCATATTTGACCTGATGGTTTATAGGTCATATTGCATGATCAAAACCGAAAGTTTCTGTGATGACTGCCCTTGTACTGTTCACCATGTAAGAATTTATTCACTCTGTAAGAATTCGTTCACCATGTAAGAACTTGTTCGTTATGCTTCAGAAGATTGGAGACTGACGAGAATTAGGCTTGAGATGGATTAATGATTGTACATTGAGCATTGACCCCCCTATACTGAATTTTATTGTTGTTAACAACCATTTGATCAATAAATATGAGAGATGCCCTCTCAAAAAAAAAAAAAAAAAAAAAAAAAGTTAAAAAAAAAAAAATAGCATATTTAAGGCAAGCAGTATCTAGTCTGAAAAATAATAAACTCTTTTAAAAAATTGTGTCCTTCCCTACCTCAGTAAAGTCACCCTAATGCCAAATTTGGGAGAAGATGAGGGTTGGTCCATAAAATACAGCATAGTGTAGAGAATATGGGTTTGGGTTTTATATGGATTTTTGAGACAAGCATGAACCCTAATCCTGACTTCAAAAATTTTAAACTATGAGATCTTCTATAAGTTGCTTATCCTCCTGGATCTTTGCTTTCTTATTTATAATAGAAAAAACCAACATAGTAAAATACTTGATAGGGTTGTTTTGAGAAGTAAATTAAATAGTGTTATGGTGTTATTATGTGGTAGTATTGATTGAATGTCCTATATATTGAAAGTATTATGTTACACTTCTGCCTTGTTTTGTCTGTCTGAGATGTTTAGGAGATAAGCAAATTACCAATCTCATGGTAGAAAAGATGATGCAATGACTGTCATAATATATAACGAGAAGTGAAATATATAATTTGATATGAGAAAATACAGGAGATTAGTTGGTTCTATTTTTATAGTGCTAAAAAACATATAACATAAAGTTTACCTCTTAACTGTTTTTAAATGTACAGTTGTGTTTAGTATATTCACATTGTTGTGAAGCAGATCTCCAGAACTTTTTCATCTTGCAAATATGAAACTCTAGTTATCCCCTTTCCCTTTCTCCCCAGTCCCTTGGAAATACCATTCTACTTTTCTATTTCTATGAATTTGACAACTTTAGATACCTTACACAAAGAGAATTTTGCAGTGTTTGTCTTTCTGACTTATTCATCCAGCATAATGTCTTCAAGTTTTTACCCATTTTGTAGCATGTGACAGGATTTCCTTCCTTTTTAAAGCTGAATAATATTCCATAATATGTATATACCACATTTTATTTGTCCATTCATCCATCAATGGATATTTGGGTTGCTTCTAACTATTGGCTATTGTTAATAGTGTTGCTATGAATATAGATATGCAAAAACCTCTTCAAGATCCCACTTTCAATTCTTTTGGGTACATATAAGTGGGACTACTAGATCATATAGTACTACTATTTTCAGTTTTTCGAGGAACTGCATACTGTTTTCCCTAATGGCTGAACCATTTTACAATCCCACAGCAGACAGAAGTGCAAATTTCTCCATATCCCCACCAACTATTTTCTGTTTCTTTTTTAATAATAGCCATCTTAATAGATGTGAACTGATATATCATGGTTTTGATTTGCATTTCTTGGTTGATTTTTGATGATGAGCATTTTTTGTGTGTTTTTTGGTCATTTGTATAAATGTCTATTCAAGTCTCTCCCATTTTTTAATCAGGTTATTGATTTTTTGTTGTTGAGTTGTAGGAGTTTTTTTATATGTTCTGTTTATGAACTCCTTATCAGATATATCATTTGCATTTTATGAAGCTATTCTATGTTTTCTTTTAGGAGTTTTATAGTTTTAAGCCTTTAATCCACCTGAGTTAATTTTTGTATATGATTTAACATAAGGGTCCTGTTTTATTCTTTTGCATGTGGATATCCAGTTTTTCCAACAACAATTGTTGAAGACACTGTCTTTTCCCCAGTGCATCTAGCATCTATAAGCTTGATGTAGATCCTTTGATTATATAAATAAAGGTTATTTCTGGGCTCATTATTCTGTTACATTAGTCTATTTATCCATCTCTATGCCAATATCACACTGTGTTTTGATTACTTTAGCTTTGCATTATATTTTGAAATAAGGATGTATGAGTTCTTTGTTCTTCTTTTTCAAAATTATTTTGGCTAGATTGATATTTCACATAATTTTACAATGAGCTTTTCTATCTCTGCAAAATTTTCCATTGAGATTTTAAACTGAATTTGTAAATCACTTTGTCTTATCTTAATATCTGAACAATGTTATATCTTCCAATCTACCAAAACATGTCTTTCCATTTATTTGTATCTTTTCAAATTTCTTTCTGCAATTTTTTACAGTTTTCAGTGCACAATTTTTTACCTCTTGACTAGGTTTATTTCTAAGTATTTAGTTCTTTTGATGTTGTTATAAGTTGAATTGTTTTCTTGATTTCATTTTCTAAATCATTAATGTTTAGAAACATAGCTCAGTTGGGGCATTGATTTTATGTCGCACAATTTTGCTGAAATTCTTCATTTTCTTATTTTAATTTTTGTGGAATCTTCCTGGTTTTTTACATATAAATCATTTCATCTATAAACAGAGATAATCTTATGTTTTCCTAACTAATATGGATGACTTTAATTTCTTTTTCTTGGTTCATTTTTCAGGCTAGAACTTCTAATATTATGTTGAATAGCAGCGGAAAGACTGTGCATCCTAGCCTTATTCCTAATCTTAGAGGAAGAGCTTTCAGTCTTGTACCATTCTGTCAGTCCTCTGTGGGCTTTTCATAAATGGCCTTTGTTATGTTGAGGTAGTTTCCTTCCACTCACTGTTTGTTGGATGTTTTATCTTGAAAGAGGGTTGAACCTTATCAAATGCTTTATCTGCATTTAGAGATGATATTTAGTGTTTTGTCCTTTCATTCTGTTAATGTGATACATTACACTGATTGATTTTCATATATTGGACATCTTTGCACACCAGGATCCCACTTGGTCATAGTGTACAGTCCTTTTAATGTGCTGTTGAATTAGGTTTGCTAGTATTTCATTGAGGATTTTTGCATCTATATTCAGTAATATTAGTCTGTAGGGGGTTTTTTGTAGTGTATTTTTCTGGCTTTGTTATCATGGTATTTCTGACATCATTGACTGATCTCAGAATTCTCTAGTGAAGCCATGGGGTGCTCAGCTCTTCTTTGTTGGGAGAACTTTGATTACTGATTCAACCTCCTTATTTGTTATTGGATTTTTAGATTTCCTATTTCTTCATGATCCAGTCTTGATAGGTTTTATGTTTCTAGACAATCATTCATTTCTTGGGTTATCCAATTTGTTGATTTGTTGGTGTATAATTGTTCATGGTATTTTCATAATCTTTTTTATTTCTGTGGCTGGCATTGGTTGTAATGGACTCTTATTTGTTTAGTTATTTGAGACTTCGGTCTTTTTTCTTAGTTAATCTAGCTAAGGGTTTGTCAATTTTGTTAATCTTTTCAAAAACCAACTCATAGTATCAGTGATATTTTTCTATTGTTTTTCTCTTCTCTAGTTTGTTTATCTCTGCTCTGCTCTAACTTTTCTGTTCCCTTCATTCTCTGGAGAGTGTTTAGTTCTTTTTACTAGTCCATTAAGGTGCAAAATCATGTTGTTGATTTCAGATCTTTGTCCTATGTTTTAACATACGCAACTATAAACTTTCCCTTTAACCCTGCTGTTCTGCATCCCATAAATTTGGTGTTGTATTTTCATTTTCATTTGGCTTAAGATGCTTATCAATTTCCCTTGTGACTTCTTCGATGAATTGGCTGTTGAAGAGTGCATTTAATTTCCACATACTTGTGGATTTTCCAGTTCCCTTACACTACTGATTTCTAGTTTCATTACACTGTGATTGGAAAAGATACTTTGCATGATTTCAATGTTCTTGAATTTGTTAAGATTTATTTTGTTGTCTAACATGTTGTCTACTCTGAAAATGTTCCATATGCACTTGAAAAGACTATGTATTATATCCAGCTGTTGTTGGTTAAAGTGTTCTGTACGTGTCTGTAAGTCCAATTGGTTTATAGTATGATTTGAGTCCTCACTATATCCTTACTGATCTTTCATCTCATTGCCTATCCATTATTGAAAGCGGCACATGCTAATCTCTTACTACTATTGCATTGCTGTCTATTTCTCCCTTCAAGTCTGTTAAAGTTTGCTTCATGTATTTATGAGCTATGCAGGTTGGTATAAAATATTTATGACTGTTATGTCTTCTTGGTGAATTGTTTTTTTATCATTAAAGTCCATTTTTTTCTTATAACAGTTTTGATGTAAAGTCTAATTCCCTGATATTAGTATAGCCACTGCTAGTCTCTTTTGGTTACCATCTGTATGGAATTATCTTTTCCCACTTTCCACTTTCAGCCTATGTGTGTCTTTAGATTTAAAGTGTGTCTCTTGTAGTTGGATCCTATTTTTTTAATCCATTCAGCCAGTCTATGTCTTTTGACTGGGGAGTTTAATACATTTCAAGTAATTAGTGATAGGGAAGGACTTACCATAACCATTTTTTTAAATTTTTCTGTATGTCTTATATCTTTTTGTTCCTCCTTTCTTCTACTACTTTTCTTTGTGTGTTGATGCATTGATTCCTTTCTCATTTCCTTATGTGTATAGTCTATATTTCCTTTGTTATTTCCATTGCAATTATATGAAACATCTTAAAATTACTACATTCTATTTGAAACTGATAAAAAATTAAGTTTAATTTCACACAAAATCTCTACTCTTACAGTTCCACCCTTCACACTGTATGTTAGTGATTTCACACATTCCACCTTGAGATATTGTATGCCTATTAACATAGGTTTTTGAAAATGATTTTATCATTTAAATTATAAGTACAAAAATGACAATAGTGCAGGCTATTATATTTGTCTATTTACCTTTATTGGAGAACCTTATATTCTCACGGGGCTTCATATTGCCATCTACCATCCTTTCCTTTCACGTTGACTGGTATTAAATACAGTGGTATTCTGGCCCATGTTTTGTTGTTAACTCAGTGTCTCTGTGGGGAGGAGGGCCTCCACCTTCTTATACTGCAAACATGCTGACATCACTTCATATTGGTCTCAATATAATATTGTTCAATCCTTTGTTACAACCCATTTGTAAGCATTAACACTAACTAGTGGATCGTTTCCAGTAACTTTAATGAAAAGCAACAGCTTGGACTAGAACAGAAAATCTTGGAGTATTTCATGTAGTAAGGGCAAGTGCATTATTATTTTGTAATAGTCTTTATAGAGCTGTGGATGTGTGTGGATGTGTGCACACATACATACAGTATGTACTGTTTTAAAATGTATTTCTATATTGCAAATAAAAATTTGAGACCCAGTGCCCTAAGAGATGGATAGTGTCTTCTGTTCTTGTTATTCCAGGTTCTTACCATTTCTTTTCAGAACTAATTGGAACTAAATGCTCTCATTCTCAACCATTTCCAATCTGTCCTTAACACTGTGGCCAAGATGCACTTTGTAGAATATGATTCTGGTTATTTTATCCCGTTTGAAATATATTAATGTCCACAGCATTTTGTTCAACATGTCCATGAATCTGACAAATAGGATAACTTTCTTTGCTGTTTCCCATCATTGCGTGACCTTACTGAATTTTTTTACAGTTTCACCAACATGCTCTCGTTCATGCTACTCCAAAGCCCACCCACCTCTTCCCTTTTGCTGGAGCAGGCCGAGCTCTTTCCTGCATGAGGCCCTCACACTTGCTATTTTCTGCACTCCTCTTGTTTTTCTCGTGGTCACTTTCATCCTTCAAGTCTCAGGTTAGATTTTCAACTCTCAGTGAGATTGCCCTGACTTAGAGCTGTCAGGCTTAGTAAATAAAATACAGAACATGAAGTTAAGTTTGAGTTTCAGATAAACCAGATAGCTTATATTTGATGTTTTGCAGGACTCTTCTCTGTTCCCATCCCCACCTCACTTCAGTATAGGTTGAGTGCTGATTTCATGTGTGTCCTTGTATGTGCAGACCCAATTCTCCTCCTCCTATTTAAAAATAAATTCCAGAACACTTTTCCTCCATGAATGTAGATGTGCTTCATTAATGTTAAAATAACGATTCAAATCTAATTTATTGACCTTTGCTTTTTAATTTTAGCATTTAATAATTTTAATAATAATATTTAATATCTAATTATGATGGTTCAAAATAGACTAACAGCAGACCACAATTCCTATAAATTTATATATGTCTCATAAAACATATCTTATAAAATGTATTTTTCTGAGATTTTCTGTAAATTTCCCCATAATTGCTTTGTGAAAGACCGTCTTATTGCACACATCATGCTTCATTGAAAGTTCCAATTCTGTCTCTCTTACCTGTACATAAAGAAATAATATTTTTTATTTACTTTTCCTTTATTAGCATAATTCCTGGCCTAGAGTAGGTTCTCATTAAATGAGCTCAGTTTCACTACTCTATTTTAGTAGTCTACATAATAAGTAAAAGTAGAACAGATAAGTCAGAGGATAGTAGGGAAATAGAAAACAAAACATAGGTGTGAAAAATACTGCAAATAAAGTCAAAACAAAAATAAGATATGGTAGGGAAAGAATAAAAGATAAAAAGGATACTGATAAACTGCAATCAGTTTAATTGAAGAAAACTATAATAAACAAATTATAGTAGAATTATAATAATTCTAGAAGACCATTGATGTAGACAGTATTACTATGTGTTCTAAGTGAAACAAAGAAGTTTATAACAATATGTTCAGTATACAGATATACCACATGCATCTGCAGTATATACATCAAAATATCTCAAGCTAGTGAAATTTCAGGAGATTTTTATAGATTTTTCCATTATCTATAAATTTTATGTTCTATATTTAAATATGTATTGCTTTATATTAAAAAATTAATGCCATTAAAAAATATGAACCTGTTATTAATCCTTGCTAGATTAGAGATAATAGGACTCCCAATAAAAAGAAGTCAGAGAAGATACTGATGTAAGTGGAAAGATGATATTCTTACTTTTGCTTTTTATCCACCTTTCTATTGTAAAATATTTTAGCATATAGAAATAATTTCACCATATGAATATCCATGAGAAAATTCAGTTTTTCTTTAAAAAATAAACTAAATTAGACCTACTCAACAGCAATTTAGACCTTTACTGTTTCTTCTGTTATAAAAGAAGAAAAGTAAGACTCAGAATAAAGAAAAAGCTGAGAAGCATCCTCATAAGTAAAAACAAAAATAAAATATAAAAAGGAAATACATTCTTTGAAAACCTGAACCTATTCCAAGCAAACTGATAAGCCTCTTTTTATGTATTATTAACTCACATAACCTTCAAGTCAATATATATAAAGTAGGTATTACACCTGCTCACTTCCACAGGTGATAAGACAGGTTGACAGTGATTAGTGGATACCAGCTATTCTGGTCACGGTAATAGTAGCAATAGAAATATCAGAGGGAGAAATTATTTGGGGAGTAGGGAAAAGAGGAATCGGCAAAGCAACAGGGACCTAACAATGGGCCCAGAAAGGACAACCAAATGGACACCATCACAGAATGAACAAAGAGGAGGTTCAAGAAAGAGGAAATATGGAAAGCAAGACAATTGAGAAAAATGCCCCTGAGCACATTAATCACTTAATCTTGGACCTTCCCAAATTGGTGTTGGTTGTTTCTGGACACCTTCCGTCTTGAACATTCTTATAGATTTCAGGGTCCTGAATTAAAATTCTTTTTCCCACTGGGCTCAAAATGTTGTGCTTAGCAATATCCCTCTCACATCATAGATTTGGCAAAGACTAATTCTTTTCCACTTGACAGCACTCAATAACAATTGCTATGTCATTCATACATATATACACATAAACACACACATATATGTACACAAAAACAGTCTTTGTAGTAATAGAATATTATTATATATTTATATGATATTTATATATGAAAATGGAATATATAAGATCATATTATCATTTGAGTAATACAGATATAAATGAAACTCTTTCACTTACTTAGGTATCTGGTCACCATGTTCCTTTACTACTTGCATAGTCTTGTTAAATACTTCGAAATTTAGCAACAGAAGTTTGCTTTTCTGAAGAGTTTAGCTTTTGCCACAAAATCTGTGACTGCATCTTCCTTTCCCAGACCATTGTAGTAACTGTAAAATTGGTATGTTCAGTACGAATCCAGTAAAATCCCATCAGCAGTATGAGTCATCAAAGAAATATTATTAATGTTTCACATACCCAGTGTTGAACATTACATTTCCTTTAATCCATGCTGAAACCTTTTATTAAAAGAACTACAATATTAGCTGTGATTTTCTGGAATAATCTTTCTAAATGTATAAATGATTTTTCCCTAACAATTGTGGGAAAACTGATGCCAAGTTTTAATATATTAGATATTACCGTGATATCTCAGAGAGACATTTTCTTTTTGTTTTTCTTAACAGACATTGCTGATTTAGATATTTATTAATCCTATTCTATACTATAATTTTGTTGGGCTTTGTCTATAATTGTTTTGCACTAATTTTCATGCAATCATGAAAATTTCATGATTTTCAGTCAAGAAATATCATTCTTACATTGACTGAATGGGGGATTCTGTAACTTGATTCTCCTAGTTTATCTCACAGAGAACTTCCAGGATTAATGCTTTCAGAGTTACTTAGAGATTAAGGTCTCCTTTTCTCTCTGGGACCTCAAGCTCTTTTCCAAGTGGGCAAAATATGGCTGAACTGTTGCAATCATTCTCAAGTAGTCTGTCCTTATAGAAATAGGGTGATGACTTATTCTTGGTTGCTAACTCACTTTTCACCAGGCCTCTTTTCTCTTGTAGTTCAAGATTTTGTGCCTCTAGTCTCTGAATCATGTTACACATTCTTTTAATTCTTACCACATAAGATCTCATCACCCCACACCCCCACTCAGTGACTTACTCCCCAGCTCCCCCGTGCAAGCTCCTGAGACTCAGGTCTCCTCCATGCTGAGCTTCAGTTTCCTCATAGATTTTTCTCCACACCTCCCTCAGAAAACTAGCATACTCTCTTCTCTTTTAACACTGCCGAAGATAAAAGCTGGATAGTAGTCAAAATACTGAAATCAAATTTTGCTCAGTACCTACTGATAAAAGGGGAAAGAGCTCAGGTCCATTCTGATTTGCACAGAAGTGGCAAGGGGATTTAAAGCCAGAATGAGAGACTGGAGAGAGGAATCAGCCAGGACTCAGAGTATCTGAGAAAAGTGACCAGTTACAAGAGATTGGTCACTATAAATTAGATTAGGCCAGCTGTATCAGCTAGCTAGCAATTATCAAAGTTAGGATTCTATCCTCCCACTGAGACTGAGCCTTATCCTTCCAGATGACTGCATTTCAAAGGAACAGCTTGTAGATCCTTGAGAAAGACACTTCTGAGTTGTAAGAGATACAGTATTATATATATTGACATAAAATATTATATTAATTTCACGTATACAACATAGTGATTCAATATTCAAATTCATTATGAAATGCTCATTGTGGTATGTGCAGTTACTGTCTGTCACTGTGCTCACCACTATCTTCCCTATGCCGTGCTTTGTATCCTCATGACTTAAGTTATTTTAGAACTACAAGTTTATACCTCTTAATCCCCTTCACCTACTTCACCCATTCCCCCATGCTCTGCCCCTCTGGCAACTACCAGTTTGTTCTCAGTATTTATAAATCTGTTTCTAGTGGTTGTTGTTTGAAGAAATGTTACTTCACTGAGAACACTTGCCAGTTATCCCCCAAGGCTACTACATGCAGAGGAGCAGACAAAATTGCCTGTTTCCCAGTCTTTCCCTGAAAGAGGTTTATGTAAGTACTTTAAAAGCAGTGGTCTGAGGGTCAGTCTGCTAATTTAGCAGGCACTAGGAGCTGGCTGTGATTCACCCCAGAGACTAAAGAAGCTGGACACCACTCCCACCTTTTTCTTCCAACCCACACTAGTTATCCACACTAGTTATCAAGTACCTGCCTGGAAGGAGATTGTACACATACCTGGTGCCCCAGCTTTTGCAGCAACTACCCAAGGGACAGGCCCCAGATTACTTGACTCTAAAAATGAATGGAGCTTGCATTCAGAAGTCCCACAGAACAGTAGCAAATAGATCTTAACAGTCACAAGAACAAATCCCCAACCCCACCCCAAACACACACACAGACACACACACACAGAGCTAGACACCAGAACCCAGCACAGAGGAAGCAAGTAAAAACATCCATTTCTCCGTTTCCCCCTGGAAGGTGTTTAACTACATGCTTTCCCTGATGTTGACCCAGTGTCCTGCTTCTAATCAGTTTCCTCTCAGGAAACTGACAAGCATTGGCCCTCCCTCAATTACTGGGAGCCACTGAGAACAAAGGAGTGTTGGACAATCATACAAGTCTGAGACACCTAGGAGCTCAGGCCAGGCGAATCCATGAGGTTCATCTCTAGGAAGCCACCTTGTCAAAACTGAGAGTGGTTGTTTCATCTAATGTGCAGAAACCAACAAAGAGTCAAGGAAAATGAAAACAAAGAAATATGTTCAAATGAAAAAACAAGGTAAATCTCTAGAAAGAGATATTATGGAAATGGAGATCGTGATAGAGTGTTCAAACTAACAATCATCAGGATGCTCACTGAGGTCAGGACAGCAATGCATGAACAAAGAATTTCAATGCAGGGATAGAAAATATAAAGTATTCTCAATAAGTTTGCCTTACTGAATCTGAATAGCAATGTCTGTTACTTTTTAGAGGAGTCAAACTTTTTTTAAACATATTTGCAAAAATTTAAGGAAAGTACATGCATTTTATTTTACTTTCATACAATTTGCAGATATATATCATTAGATCTGAAATATAGCCAACACATGTTACTCTTACATATCAGATATTGCTCAGAATATTTAAAAATTCTGGTAAATTCGCTGCAGTTCAAATAAAGAGATCTAAGAGTCTTATCCAAGCAGCTGTGGTTCCCATTTGAATTTTAGCCTAGATTATTAAAACCTCAAACCACAAAATCCCCCTAGGAAATCTTGCAAAAGCATTGTTCTCATTGAAAAGGGCTGGGATCAGAAAGGAAGCAAGAGGTTCATGCTTTAGTTGGCTTTAGAACATCAAAACCAAGTGGTCAATTCTCCTTTAGATGTGTGTTCATAACGCCTTTTAAAGGCAATGGAAATTGTATGTGTGGATTTGGGGAAAACATACCCCCAAGTAAGTAAATTAAGAAATGCCAAGAACCAAATTTCTCTGCTTCAAAAAATTGGCTTAAACAATAGTTATTTAAAACAAATAATTTTATGCAATATGTCAAATAAATCTATTCATCAGTGATAGGATTGCTATGACCAATTTGAAGGAAAGACTTAAAAAATACTTTAACCATATTTCTTTTCTGCTTTTGACCAAAAAAAATACAGTTGCTAAACTATTTTCAAAAAAGAAGTTCTTTATGTTCTCTAAAGTAAGTGTCTCGTAAGTCAAAACTTGGTTATTTTTCTACCATGGACTGATGGGAACACTTTCATATTTGCTAATGGCGTAGTGTGCAAAACAGTCTTTTTTGTGGGAAGAGCTTCTAGAACCGTAATGCTGTAGACATAGATTTTGCCATTGTGAGAGACAAGAAATGTCTTATCCTTAAGAATGTGTATGACAGACAATATTAACTCAGCAGAGGAGAGGTGAGGCAGGAAGGGATGGATAAGGGTGTTATTATATTTGAGGAAGTGGGTAGGGAGTTCTGCCCAAAATACTCCTTACTATATCCAAACCACAAAGGTTTACTAAACAGAAATTTAAATCAAAAGGCAAACAGGATGTTCATCTGGGACACATTTTTGGACACATACTTTTAATACCACATGAAAGCTGGGCCATCCAGATGTTAAGGCAATAAAATTTAAACAAAAAAACAAACAATAAAATAAGAAGTGAAATTGGATGATAGCCTTTAACACAGAGCACTTCCTCATTGAAGTTCCTGGATCACAGACAGGCGATTTACTCTGAGGAAGAGGTGGAGTAGGTTCTGGCAGCCTGGGTTTTCTCACAATGGAAGAAGTAAAATAACAATCTGGTTTTAGGAAACAGTGAGCTTTGGCAGCCTCTGTTTTCTGGATTTCTTAAATTATCTATTTTGGACTGAAGTGGAAACATTAAAGCCAACACTTGAGTATCAGATCAGCTGCAGGAAGGAAAATAGAGAAAAAAGTGTTGGTACATATTGTACCCGGGATGTTATGAAGCAAGAAATGAACAACAATTTCTATGAGCTACCTAAACTATCACAAATACACAGTGATATTTCATTAAAACTCAGCCATTTAAGAATTTGGGAATAAGAAGCTCTATGCTTAAGACTTCATTGCAATAACACGAAACTGTTGCATTTCTCACATAATTGGAAGGCAAATTTTAGGGTATCACTCAAGTAATTTTCAGATTCTTAATTTTAATATTTTAAATTACAAATGAGAGGTAGCAAGGTAGCCATTAAAGTCATTCCCTTAGTTTCATGTGTTTTAAAAGAAAATTTTTAGGCATTTAAATTCTCCACATTTTTTTAAGTAAGCAGAATCCTTAAAGTCCAAAGTCTAATAACAATGTCTGGTCTCCTGTTCAGGTTGTGTAAAAACCCTGGCAGATGCTATCTACCAAACTTTCAAATTAAGTTTCCATCACTTGATGAATCTTTTAATTGAATATAATGGTCTAGAATATGTACAAGCCATTTGCATTTTTCCTCCACATTAGTTTTGGAGATAAGGAATTAAAACTACTAAATGTTTGATTGCTTAAACATATTTTCTTTAAGCTTTATCTGCTATATTCTTAAAACCTCAGGGGAAGAGTACTTAAAAAGTTAGAAGTTAATTTTTATAGTGATCAAATCATGTTTTAAATCCTGTAAAGGAAGGAAAGAGTTTGGGAAAGGGTCAGCTTATGAGACACAATTATTTCAGAGAACTAAATTACCTATATTTAGTCATAAATGACCTTAGAACTCTATTTGAAATTTGCATTTCAAATTGAAATTTATTGCAATTTTTCTGGAATTCACTGAAAATTATTGCTTATGTTGTACAATTTTTATGCATTTTTGATACGGTTTTGCTTTCTTAAACAGAAAAGAGATCGAACTGCCATAGTTTGTAAAATAATAACCACAAAATATTTTAAAACGAAGTGGTAGATAAGTAATGATTTAAACCAAAGAGAAGCATATGGCTGGGTTTTCCTTTCTCTTCCATTTTATTATAATGGATATATGACACTATTATTATTTCTCAATTGATCTATCGTGTATTTTTCTCCTAACAGCTTATGTGTTGTTTTGAAACCTGAATTAATGAAGATATCATTAGTTTTTCTTTTCCTTTAATGCTCTGAAACATTATTTTCATTAACACATTTATATGTTGTTGACATTTTGAAGTTATAAAACAACTTTTGTTATTCTAAACATGTTGAGGAGTAATCAATAGTCTATTAGTTTTAAATTGATACAAAACAAATCACCACAGTCTAGCAGCTTAAAAAAAGCACATATTTACTATCTCATATTTAGCCTGGGTCAAGAGCCCAGGCATACTTTACTGGGTCCTCTCACAAAGACTGGAAAATCAAGACTGGGTTATATCCCTTCCTGAAGCTCAGGGAATATTCTCAGCTCACATGAGTTTTGACAAAATGCAGTTCCTTGTGGCTGTAGAGCTGAGTCCCCTTTCTTCTTGCTGGCTCTTACCTGGGGACTGCTCTGAGCTCCTAGAGGCCATCACAGCTCCCTGGCAGGCCACCCTCTCACAACATGACATCCTATTCATTCAAAGATACCAGGGAGACTCCATCACTCTACTCCGTTAAAAAGAGGACTTATATAACATAGTGAAATCATGAGTGTGACGTCCCATCACCTTTTCCATAGTCTGCTGGCTAGAAGCACATCACAGGCCCTGCCCACACTCAAGGGGCAGGGATTCTACGGGTTTAACATCAGATGGAGACCAGGGGGCCCATCTTTGAATTTTGCCTCTCACTTACAGTAATTTCCATTGTTTTTCTACTTTAGAAGGGCATTCTTAGTAAAAACTATCCAGGCTTCAAAGTTTTACGACAAATCTGGGTAATGTGTACTTGCTTTTTTACATGAAATTTATTAGTATCCTTAATTTTAATTTGATATTATTTAATAAAATCAATTACATGAACCTTTAGAGAGAAAAAGGTACACTTATAATTTGGTTCCCTATAAAATTAGGAAGCCACCCTGCAAATATTTGCTTCAAATATTGCCACTTAATAAGAACGCTTTTAATAGAAAAGTGACATATTTTATCTTCCCTCCTCTGAACTTTTGAAATTCACTACATTTGAACATCTTTTTTATAGAAAATGGGTTTTTCTCTTCCTTTTTCATTCATTCATTCAAAAAATGTATATTGAGCCTGTCGCGACCCTTCAAGGACCGAAGCAACACGCCCAAGGTCTTGATTCTTCTCTAGGCTTTATTGTCTAATCTCTCACGGTGGTTACAGCAGTTGTCGGGAAGCTCTTCTCCCTCCCGGCGGGCTCCCTTATATTCAGTCACCCAACCAATCCGGGATAGTATCATGTGTGACCTTTAAGCGGATAGGTGTCACGCGCCACTCTAAGCGGGCAGCATGAGCTGTGCATGGGTACGGAAGTCTGCTGGGCCAATCCCCAACAGGGAAGCAGGCGCCATCTTTAGGGCATTGTTCAGCTGGAGTGGGGCTCAGCCTCGGCCGTAGGCCAGGCCCCCACAGAGCCTTTTCCATATTTTAGGCTCTTTTTTTTAAGTTCTAAGAATGTAAATTAAAGAACAATGAAAATTTACATTTCTGTCAGTTATGAGCAGTATGACATTGGACAAATCACTTAACCTCTCTGAGCCTTAGTTTACTCAACTTTCAAATGAATATGTATACCTTTGATACCATTTCATTTGACAAAATAACATTTAGCTTCTACAATATTCCAGTCATAGAAGTCCTTTAAAAGACATTGTGAGTGCCTTTTGGAAGTTCAGTCTAGTAAGTGAGACAATATCACAGAGTTAACTCTGTTATCATTAAGAGGAGCACACAGGAAGACATGAAAGTCATAAGATATGAAAAGAGTTCTGATGGATGAGTGGAAGCAAGCCAACTGTGTCAGATGAATTTAATAGCAAATGCAAGCAGGTGCATGAGTGAGCATGTGTATTAGGGGGAACTGCAAATAAATCAGTTAGCTGGAATGTGGTATGTGGACAGAGAGTTATATGATAATAAAGTATCTAGATAAGCACAGGCCAGATCAAATAAGCACTGGCTGAGAAGCTCAGACTGTATCCTGAATAATGAGGAGCAACTGAAAGATGTGAAATAAGAAGTAAAACAATTATCTTTATGCTTCTTAAAGATTACTCTGCTGGAAGTGGAAAACAACAAGAGGAAATCCCGTACAGATGGGTTTAGGAGACTGTTGCAGTAAGCAAGACAGAAGGATAAAATCAGGACTGGTGGAGATGTTAAGAGCAGGATGGGTGTGAGCTATGAGTAGTATACCTGCTACTTCATGGATAATTAGAGATGAGACATGAAGATGAAAGAGAAGTAGGTCCTGGTTGACACATTGATTGACTTGATACTTGTTTCATCATCTGATAACAGGAATGGAGGAGGAGGAGAAATTTGGGGCAGAGAGGGAAGATGACTTTAATTGGGGAACATTAACTTTGAGCCTGAGATATCGTTTCAAGGGGAATTTCAAGCAGACAATATGATCATAGTTATAGATCTCAGGATAAATATATTTGCTAATGTATATATTAGAGATTTGTCAATGTTTCTATATCTAGAATGCCTAAAAGTTCACCCAAGAAAAAGTGAAATGAGTAAGAATTAAAAATTGTATTTAAAATGTGTCAGAGGTGATAGAAGCCATAAAGTGGCCCCAAGAAACATTGATTAGAGAGTTCTAGAATAAAAACCACATCACTAAAATATCACAGACACCAAGTGTTTAAAGAGAATGAAGAAAAAAGTAAGAAATCATGTGTCAAATGCTATTGAGAGATAGAGTCAGAATAAAGATCAAAAAAAGACTATCAATAATGCTTTTGGAGACCTTGACAAGGAGCAGTTTCAGAGAGCAACAGGAGAGGAAGTGATATTTCAGTGGACTGAAGAGTGGAAAATAGGGGATGAAGTAGGAAAGCAACAGTAAACCATGCTTTCAACGTGTCTAGTAACAACGAAGATAGGAAATGGAGCACTTATTCATAAGCAGAAATGAAGTAAGTGGAAGATTTTCTCAAGGTACATACATAGTAATTTAGTCATGCACTTTATAAATAGAGCAAAAAAAAGAGATATCTCTCTGTACCTATGTATCTATATCTATTCATATATAGAGAGAGGAATAAAGATATATATATATCTTTATGACATCTAAATATATAGGTATACATACACATGTATATATTTATGTATGTACATAGAATAAGGTCTGAGACATAGTGGTAAAATATGAGCTACGAGGCTAGACTGCTGAGATTAAATCCCAGGTCTCCCATTTACTGGTTAATTAACCTACTTTGAGCTAGCTATTGAATCTCCCTGTACCTAAGTTATCTCATCTGTACAATGTAGATAATAATAGTATCTGTATTATTAATATTGTTGAAAGGAATTACATAAGATAAATAAAATGTATAAAGTGATTAAACCAGTGTATAGTACATAATACATACTTAATAAATTTAACTCTTATTGGTTATAGTGATCAGCAAGTAGTCTGAGGAGAAAAGGAATTTTAAAAAGCAGGCAAAGTAGCTCCTACCATCTCTAGAGAGTCACACGTGGGAACCACAAACCCAGGAACAATAACCAACTACAAATGAGCTTACTTCACTGAAAGCACCACCACTTTTGCTCAGCATCGATATGATATTGCAGCGCACATCGTTGCTGGTTGCTGGCAACCAAGCACGTGCCATTTAAGAGCAAGGCCTGACATGGGAAGACAGATATTCACTTATAAATCAAAGTCTTATCTGAGCACATCTTACAAGAGTCTGCACATCAGTAGCAAGGAAGACTGGGGAACACTTTCTAGCTTCTCTCTGGCAAAGGTCACACTCAAAATGTGACAAACTCTTCAAATATAAGAAGCATGTTTCACAGGTGTTTGACACTCAAAAATATCTGCTACTTCACTCCTCTGGTTAGTGGAGGCAAAAACTTACTTAAACTTGTTAGAAAAACTCACCTCTGCCTTGGATGGTTTAGATAGTTTCTTTTTATATAAAATAATCTTGTGGATAAAGTATCAATTAGAAGTTCAATTTACCATTAGAACTATTCACATTTCTTTTTCCTTCCCAAGCTGGTATTTGGGCTTAAGGAACACATCTCCCCCGTGGATTTGGGCCAAGGTGTCCTCAGGCTTCCTGCTCATCCCCTTGCCGGTTTCCAGTGGAGGAGCCTGGGTGGTCTTTGACACGGAAGAAACCTGCATTTGTGTTCCTCCCATGGTTCTAAACAGGAAGTGGTATCAACTTTGCTCCACTTTTGACTTTTCTTCAGACTTGATAACATGTGTCACCCTTGGCACCATGGCCTAAAAAGAGGCGTTCGGGATCCACAGGTCTCAACATACATTTCACCTACCCCTGGGCCAGCAATATGAGCAGGAAGCTTCCTCGCCTCCCTTTATGGTGCACTTTATTCATAACAAATTCTGTCTTTTCCTTATCTTTGGTAAATAGAAAATATCTGTGATCTAGGGTGACAGGCCAAATACTTAATAGTCCATTAGTGGAAGCTAGAGAGTTTTAAAAAATTGTTTTCTTCCAAAATTCTTTCTTATTTTGAAGCCTGGCTTTAAAATCTTTGGTCTTGCAGGCACAGTCGCAGGGGGGCCATCAGGTGAGAATTTGGGGATCAACAGAGGTGAGGCTCAGAACCTCACCCCCCCTGCTTTGAGAGAAATCTTCTGCATCCGTGGATGTCT
Source organism: Manis javanica (assembly GCF_040802235.1). Taxonomy (NCBI): domain Eukaryota; kingdom Metazoa; phylum Chordata; class Mammalia; order Pholidota; family Manidae; genus Manis; species Manis javanica. The sequence goes on from NC_133160.1 coordinate 68,636,377, forward strand.
TGCTGCCCTTGTCTAGCCTGGATTAATACTTAGTCCATAGGCACACACCTGATCATCTGATCATCTACATTTGCCTTCTTACAGCACTAAACTATGTTTTCTACCTTTATCTTGCATCTACCTACCACTTCAGCATTTTATTAAAAATAAAAATAATAATAATAATAGGAGAAATGTGGGATCAACATATAAATCAAGTACAAAAATCAAACGAATATTCATATTTGACCTGATTGTTTATAGGTCATAGTGCATGATCAAAACCGAAAGTTTCTGTGATGACTGCCCTTGTACTGTTCACCATGTAAGAATTTATTCACTATGTAAGAATTCGTTCACCATGTAAGAACTTGTTCATTATGCTTCAGAAGATTGGAGACTGACGAGAATTAGGCTTGAGATGGATTAATGATTGTACATTGAGCGTTGACCCCCCTATACTGAATTTTATTGTTGTTAACAACCATTTGATCAATAAATATGAGAGATGCCCTCTCAAAAAAAAAAAAAAGAAGAGAATGGGAAAAAAATTTATTCAGGATGGGAAAGGCTGACCAGTGACTGCCTCTCACCTATGCAGTCCAACTTCCACAATTCCAGTGTTCCCCTAGGCAAACACATGACTCTGGCAGAATTGGGGCAAAATCCTCCTCAGGAAATATGAAAGAGAAAAAGGAAAGTCATCCTTTTAAAACTGTTAGTATCATTCTACATTAAATTGACTTGGCATGTTTATATAACAAGAGTAAAAGGCAAGTAGAAAGGAGGAGGCTGAAGTCAGAGCAGAGACTGCCAATTGGTAGGCTGAATTGCTCAAGGCAGAAGGTATAGTATCAAAGCTCAGTTAAAAGGATTCTTCTTGAAAGGAGAAAACCCTTTGATTGAAAGAGAAGAGAAGAACTTGCAAGTCATTCATGGCTACACTGCCTCTCTGCTGTCAAAATTTTCTTAGTCTGTAATGTGCAATAGTTTATTTTAAATGGAATGCTCTCATTGTGAGAAAATTTCCTATCCTCTTATGGTCCTTCTTTCAAACAAATTTAAATCATTTTATTAGAAAAATAATAACCATGTCCATTTACAGCACCAGTACAAGAGTCTTATTGTTTTTGCTCAGATGAGAACATTAGCCAGACCCAAAGTCACAAAGCAGCCTATTCTCAATGTAAGCTGGTTTGGGTTTTACCAGGACAGATGACTTGTCTTATATTTTCTTTCACTGTTTCCTTTCATTATGTTTCCTTTAATGCATTTCTTTTATTCAAGTTTGGATATGAAATATGACAACCACATTTTAGATTATTAGTTCATTCAATAGGAAATATATATATATTCTTGTTTCAAGCAGTGCATCTGTCTGCTCTCAGGAATGTTAAATAATAACAATAGTACAACAACCAAGCAGCTTAGGATAGGAAATGAAAACCACCATGAGTTCTGGAACACTTGGAAGGACACTCTAGTAGGAACATAATTAAGTAGTTGGAATTTGTGGTTTAGGCCACCAGGGTTAAAAATATGTCTCCTGAGCAAAGTGCCTTAGATTTTTCAAATATCAGAAATATTGGCACACATAATAGGATGATCAGAGCATCCTCCCTCCAGGCATCTCCTCCATAAATATTGATTCTGTGTGCCTTACAGGGCTCTGTTCTCTCAGTTAAAGCCAGAAAGAAGAAGAGACTATGTTTTCTTGGAAAAAAAGGGGAGAGAGTCCTCTTTTTTCCCCAATAGGGAACAATACTCCAGTTACCAGAGTTGCCATCTTTCTCCGTCATCTGCTAGCTGATAAGAACAACAGCCAAACCCACCATATTGTACATATCATTAGTGGGAAGATACAGAAGTAAGAATGAAAAACAGAAAGGAATCTTGTTGGAAAACCATTTTCCTAATGCAACTTTATTGCCTGCTTCTTCTACTCAGGGCAATAGCTCTAAAAATACATAGCATGCGATGAATCTAGGCAGAACAATCATACAAAAACAATGTACAATGAAACAAAACTTCACTTTTACTCTGCCTCTAGCTCTGAGAAAGGTGTGAGTGGAATACAAAGAGAAAGCTCATATTGTTACTGTGGTATCACTAGATGTGCATAGGCTTAATCATGTCCCCCAAAAGTAACCAGGTCTTAATATCTGGGAACTGCGAATGTTAGCTTATATGGCTAATGAGACTTTGTAGATAGGATTAAGTCAGCAATCTTGAAATGGGGAGATTTCTTAAATTATCTGGAAAAATATCCTCCTAAGAGGGGGATAGAGAACAATTTGACTATAGACAGAAAAGCTATATGGAGGCCCAGGACACCAAAGTCAGAGAGATGCCCCAGTCTCTGTGCCACTCACTTTGAAAATTGAAAAGAAGCCACAGTCCAAGAACACAGAGCCCTGAAGGAGATGGGAAAGGTGGACAAACGGCTTTCCTTCCAAAGCCTCCAGAGGGAGCTTGGTTGACACCCTAATTTCAACTCAGTGAAACTCAGGACTTCTGGCCTCCAGAACTGTGAGAAAATAAGTTTATATTTATTCTGCTCAGGTTTAAGCTTCTCAGGTTGTAGTAGTTTGTGACATCATAGAAAACTAATACACTATATGTGGTTGTCCAATTTTCACCATTGTATTTTGAGAAAATGCATAGGTGAGATTGCTCATAGAATGTATTTACACTAAAAGAGGTTGTAGATGAAAATCTAAATAACACTGATGTTAAAAGAATGGAGAGGAAAATAAACTCATGAAGGGAATTTTAAAAAGAGCAGTCCAAAAGGTTAAAGAGAAAAGAAGCACGATACTGTAGCATCATAGTAAGTTATGGAAAAGAGTATTTCAAATGTAAGGGTGTTGTCAAAAAAGGCAATTTAACACAGAATAACACCTATTGGCTTAATGATAAGATGAGCACTCCACCTTTGATGGAATAATAAGGTTGGAAAGTTGGTGTGCCGAAGTTGGTAATTTGGAGCTGTGAGTCCAGATTTCAAGATTGGAGTGAAGGAGATACAGAAAATGAAAAGCTAGCGTGTTGGCTGATTCAATAAATGTTGAAGCCACCTTGATAATGTTAGAGACTTGGGGTGAAGAGGAAAGTCATGCCAAATCCTTTGGTGAATGGAGGGACTGACCAGGGGTCAGTAGACAATAGATAGCAGAAAGATGAGAATCATATGGCTGGCCTTTAACCTATATAGAATGAGAAGGTTTACACATCCATAAAAGAAAATAGTCTGGCCTTATAAAGTGGAGAAAACAGGACATTAACACTGTTTCCTGACTTGGAGAAGAAGGAGCAGTAAACACTTAAGAGCTTTCTGATTCCTCCTCCTAAGTTCCATTTAAGAATTTCCCTCGGTATAGAGTATATTTCATCATAGAGTTCAGTTTGAAAAAATGCTTTCAAATTTGAACTTATCAGTCATGTAAGTCATCACTTCTCCTTTACATTCTCAAGGTGACCCTTTAAAGTAGTGTAGGCCAACATGTGAAGACATTATGCTCAGCAGTTCTTTCTCTTTCATATACACAGTACACTGCACCTTGCTCTGTGGCATTAGTAAGTATTTCCCAGCATATTCCTCCTTATAAACTGAGTATTTATGATAAAAGTTATCCCAAACCATAAAAGAAGAGTGAATAGGAGATGGAGCCAAGATGGTGGCATGAGTAGAGCAGTGGAAATCTCCTCCCAAAACCACATATATTTATGAAAATATAACAAAGACAACTCTTCCTAGAATAGAGACCAGAGGACACAGGACAACATCCAGACTATATCCATACCTGAAAGAACCCAGCGCCTCGTGAAGGGGGTAAGATACAAGCCCCAGCCCAGCAGAACCCAAACACCCCTCCCCCCAGCTCCCAGTGGGAGGAGAGGAGTCAGAGCGGGGAGGGAGAGGGAGCCCAGGGACTGCTGAACACCCAGCCCCAGCCATCCAGACCAGAGCGCAGACACAGTGCATGCGTAGGGTCCTGGATACTAGGGAAACAGGGCAGCAAGACTGGTGAGCGGGTCCCTGAGGCTGGCGCCTGAGGACAAAGAAAAGCGAGCGGCTTTTTTTTAAAATTATTTATTTAATTTTTGTTTTGTTTTGTTTTGTTTTTTGTTTTTGTTTTGTTTTGTTTTGTTTTGGTGAGTGCTTTTTGGAAGTCTTAAAGGGACAGGGTGGGACAATTAGTCCAGAGGCAGGGAATCTAGGGATCTCTGGGCACTCTAACCGCCTGGGCAGCAGGGAGCACGGAGCCCCTTCACGGAGATAAATAGCCTCCCAGCCGCTCCCCCTCCAATGTGGCTCCACCATTTCCGAGCAGTAGCCCCAGACAGGCCATGTCCACAGCAACAGCGGAGATAAACTCCATTGCAGCTTCGCAGGAATCAGAAGACCTGTCTGTGCGCAGCTGCCCAGCACAAGCCACTAGAGGTCGCTGTTCTCCCAGGAGAGGAAGGCCACAAACCAGCAAGAAGGGAAGTGCTTCCAGCCGTCACTCATCCTAGCTCTGCAAACTATTTCTATCACCATGAAAAGGCAAAATTACAGGCAAACCAAGATCACAGAGACAACACCAGAGAAGGAGACAGACATAACCAGTCTTCCTGAAAAAGAATTCAAACTAAAAATCATAAACATGCTGATGGAAATGCAGAGAAATATGCAAGAGCTAAGGGATGAAGTCTGGAGCAAGATCACAGATGCCAGGAAGGAGATTACAGAAGTGAAACAAACTCTGGAAGGATTTATAAGCAGAATGGATAAGATGCAAGAGGCCATTGATGGAATAGAAACCAGAGAACAGGAACACATAGAAGCTGACATAGAGAGAGATAAAAGGATCTCCAGGAATGAAACAATATTAAGAGAACTGTGTGACCAATCCAAAAGGAAAAATATCTGTATTATAGGGGTACCAGAAGAAGAAGAGAGAGAAAAAGGTATAGAAAGTGTCTTTGAAGAAATAATTGCTGAAAACTTCCCCAAACTAGGGGAGGAAATAATCGAACAGACCACGGAAATACACAGAACTCCCAACAAAAAGGACCCAAGGAAGACAACATCAAAACACATAATAAATAAAATGGCAAAGATCAAGGACAAGGAAAGAGTTTTAAAGGCAGCTAGATAGAAAAAGGTCACCTATAAAGGAAAACCTATCAGGCTATCATCAGACTTCTCAACAGAAACTTTACAGGCCAGAAGAGAATGGCATGATATATTTAATGCAATGAAACAGAAGAGCCTTGAATCAAGGATACTGTATCCAGCATGATTATCATTTAAATATGATAGAGGGATTAAACAATTCCCAGACAAGCAAAAGCCGAGGGAATTTGCCTCCCACAAACCACCTCTACAGGGCATTCTACAGGGACTGCTCTAGATGGGAGCACTCCTAAAAAGAGCACAGAACAAAACACCCAACATATGAAGAATGGAGGAGGAGGAATAAGAAGGGAGAGAAGAAAAGAATCTCCAGACAATGTATATAACAGCTCAATAAGCGAGCTAAGTTAGGCAGTAAGATACTAAAGAGGGTACACATGAACCTTTGGTAACCACGAATTTAAAGCCTGCAATGGCAATAAGTACATATCTTTCAATAGTTGCCCTAAATGTAAATGGACTTAATGCACCAATCAAAAGACACAGAGTAATAGAATGGATAAAAAAGCAAGACCCATCTATATGCTACTTACAAGAAACTCACCTCAAACCCAAAGACATGCACAGACTAAAACTCAAGGGATGGAAAAACATACTTCAGGCAAACAACAGAGAGAAGCAGGGGTTGCAGTACTAATATCAGACAAAATAGACTTCAAAACAAAGAAAGCAACAAGAGATAAAGAAGGACACAACATAATGATACAGGGCTCAGTCCAACAAGAGGATATAACCATTCTAAATATATATGCACCCAACACAGGAGCACCAGCATATGTGAAACAAATACTAACAGAACTAAAGAGGGAAATAGACTGCAATGCATTCATTTTAGGAGACTTCAACACACCACTCACCCCAAAGGATAGATCCACAGGGCAGAAAATAAGTTAGGACACAGAGGCACTGAACAACACACTAGAACAGATGGACCTAATAGACATCTATAGAACTCTACATCCAAAAGCAACAGGATATACATTCTTCTCAAGTGCCCATGGAACATTCTCCAGAATAGACCACATACTAGCCCCCAAAAAGATTCTCAGTAAATTCCAAAATATTGAAATTCTACCAACTAACGTTTCAGACCACAAAGGTATAAAAGTAGAAATAAATTCTACAAAGAAAACAAAAAGTCTCACAAACACATGGAGGCTTAACAACATGCTGCTAAATAATCAATAGATCAACAAACAAATTAAAATACAGATCAAGGAATATATGGAAACAAATGACAACAACAAAACAAAGCCCCAACTTCTGTGGGACACAGCGAAAGCAGTCTTAAGAGGAAAGTATATAGGGATCTAGGAGCACTTGAAGAAGGAGGAACAATCCCAAATAATAGTTTAACATCACAATTATTGAAACTGGAAAAAGAATAACAAATGAGGCCTAAAGTCAGCAGAAGGAGGGGCATAATAAAGATCAGAGAAGAAATAAACAAAATTGAGAAGAATAAAACAATAGCAAAAATCAATGAAACCAAGAGCTGGTTCTTTGAGAAAATAAACAAAATAGATAAGCCTCTAGCCAAACTTATTAAGAGAAAAAGAGAATCAACACAAATCAATAGAATCAGAAATGAGAATGGAAAAATCACGACAGACTCCACAGAAATACAAAGAATTATTAAAGACTACTATGAAAATCTATATGCCAACAAGCTGGAAAACCTAGAAGAAATGGACAACTTCCTAGAAAAATACAACTTTTCAAGACTGACCAAGGAAGAAACACAAAAGTTGAACAAACCAATTACGAGCAAAGAAATTGAAATGGTAATCAAAAAACTACCCAAGAACAAAACCCCAGGACCAGACGGATTGAACTCGGAATTTTATCAGACACACAGAGAGGAACATAATATTGTACATAAAAAACCCTAAAGACTCCACTCCAAAACTACTAGGACTGATATCGGAATACAGCAAAGTTGCAGGATACAAAATTAACACACAGAAATCTGTAGCTTTCCTATACACTAACAATGAATCAATAGAAAGAGAAATCAGGAAAACAATTCCATTCACAATTGCATCAAAAAGAATAAAATATCTAGGAATAAACCTAACCAAAGAAGTGAAAGACCTATACCCTGAAAACTACAAATCACTCTTAGGAGAAATTAAAGGGGACACTAACAAATGGAAACTCATCCCATGCTCATGTCTAGGAAGAATTAATATCATCAAAATGGCCAACCTGCCCAAAGCAATATACAAATTTGATACAATCCCTATGAAACTACCAGCAACATTCTTCAATGAACTGGAACAAATAACTCAAAAATTCATATGGAAACACCAAAGACCCTGAATAGCCAAAGCAATCTTGAGAAAGAAGAATAAAGTAGGGGGGATCTCACTCCCCAACTTCAAGCTCTACTACAAAGCCATAGTAATCAAGAAAATTTGGTACTGGCACAAGAACAGAGCCACTGACCAGTGGAACAGATTAGAGACTACAGACGTTAACCCAAACATATATGGTCAATTAATATTTGATAAAGGAGCCATGGACATACAATGGCGAAATGACAGTCTCTTCAACAGATGGTGCTGGGAAAACTGAACAGCTACATGTAGGAGAATGAAACTGGACCATTGTCTAACCCTACACAAAAGTAAATTCAAAATGGATCAAAGACCTGAACATAAGTCATGAAACCATAAAACTCTTAGAAGAAAACATAGGCAAAAACCTCTTAGACATAAATATGAGTGACCTCTTATTGAACATATCTCCCTGGGCAAGGAAAACAACAGCAAAAATGATCAAGTGGGACTATATCAAGCTGAAAAGCTTCTGTACAGCAAAAGACACCATCAGTAGAACAAAAAGGTACCCTACACTATGGGAGAATATATTTGTAAATGACAGATCCGATAAAGGCTTGACATCCAAAATATATAAAGAGCTCACCCACTTCAACAAACAAAAAACAAATAATCCAATTAAAAAATGGGCAGAGAAACTGAACAGACAGTTCTCCAAAAAAGAAATACAGATTGCCAACAGACACATGAAAAGATGCTCCACATCGCTAATTATCAGAGAAATGCAAATTAAAACCACAATGAGGTATCACCTCACACCAGTAAGGATGGCTGCCATCCAAAAGACAAACAACAACAAATGTTGGCGAGGTTGTGGAGAAAGGGGAAGCCTTCTACACTGCTGGTGGGAATGTAAATTAGTTCAACCATTGTGGAAAGCAGTATGGATGTTCCTCAAAATGCTCAAAGCAGACTTACCATTTGACCCAGGAATTCCACTCCTAGGAATTTACCCTAAGAATGCAGCAATGAAGTATGAGAAAGACCAATGCACCTCTATGCTTATCACAGCACTATTTACAATAGCCAAGAATTGGAAGCAACCTAAATGTCCATTGATAGATGAATGGATAAAGAAGATGTGGTACATATACACAATGAAATACTACTCAGCCATAAGAAAAGGGAAAATTCTACCATTTGCAGCAACATGGATGGAGCTGGAGGGTATTATGCTCAGTGAAACAAGCCAAATGGAGAAAGAGAAATGCCAAATGATTTCACTCATCTGTGGAGTATAAGAACAAAGGAAAAACTGAAGGAACAAAACAGCAGCAGAATCACAGAACCCAACAATAGACTAACAGGTACCAAAGGGAAAGGGACTGGGGAGGATGAGTGGGTAGGGAGGGATAAGGGGAGGGAAGAATAAGGGGGTATTATGATTAGCATGCATATTGGGGGCGTGGGGGAAAGAGGAAGGGTGTACAACACAGAGAAGACAAGTAGTGATTCTACAACATTTTGCTATGCTGATGGACAGTGACTGTAAAGGGGTTTGTGGGGGGGACCTGATATAGGGGAGAGCCTAGTTAACATAATATTCTTCATGTAATTGTAGATTAATGATAACAAAAAAAAAGGAAGAAAAGGGGGATTATTCCCTGATAGGATAAAACTAACTAAATCAACGATTAATGCATGCTTTAAATATCCTTAATTTTGATCATTTAAAGGGTGTCAGATGATTAGCTATGGAAGTACATTTTTCTGATAATATTCCTTTCTCTTAAAAAAAAACAGTCCCTGTGTGGTGATCTCCAATAAGTTCTTCACAATGATATAAAGGGCATATCAAAGTGTGGGCAAAGGGTTTGTTTGTGTTTAAATAGAGGATCAAAGCCTAATTTGGCTACCCAGAAAACGAATTAAGATATGATATGAAGAACTTCCAACATCAACATTCTCTGGAAGAGTCATTCCAGAAGATGATCATCAAAAAACTTCCACAAAAATCCTGGTGCTGTTGCAGTTGTAGCTGCATTCATCCCACCGGTTCCTGGACTTGCCATTGGAATGAAGAAGGAGATATCTAAGCTGGCCTGTGCATACAGTAAAACAACAAATTTGACTGGATCTATACTGTTGGAACTCAACCAAGAATTAGGAGAAATGCAAGTTGCAGCGTTCCAAAATCTTGCAACTATGGACTATCTACTGTAAATAGAACATATACAATGTGAACAGTTCCCAAGAATGTGTTGTTTTAATTTGTCTGATTTTTCTCAAACTATTCAAATTCAGTTAGACAATATCCATCATATCATTGTTAACTTTTCACAAATGCCTAGGGTGCCTAACTGGTTTTCTTGGTTTCACTGGAGATGGCTGGTAATTGTAGGTCTGCTTTGGTTATGTAGCTGTAATCCTATTATGTTAATGTGTGTGCGCAATTTAATTAGTAGTTTAAAACCTATACATGCTTATGTTACTCTACAAGAAGATATGTCAAAGAAATAATCAATCTTCCCATGTTTTCTTCCGTCTGCTACTTCTATAGCTTTTCTTCTTCCTTCCTAATTACAGCCCTTAAGTAGAATTCGTGCCTCATAACGAAATTACCAAGTATCATAATTCTTCCAAGTGGTAAAGATACCTCAAAACAACTACTGGGCATAAAAGCCACAGGGCATAAATCTGCAAAGAAGTAAAAAGCTAACCTTTTCAAACAATATGGCTTCTCTCTCACTTACCAACTTTACATTTCTCTGTATGTCCCCGGAAGATGACTGGTTAGCCAGAGACGGGTAAGATTCCTCAAAGGAGGAACAACCTAAGACAGGCACAGTCACAGGGGGGCCATCAGGTGAGAAATTGGGGATCAACAGAGGTGAGGCTTAGAACCTCACCCTCCCTGTTTTGAGAGAAATCTTCTGCATCTGTGGATGTTTTGTTGCCCTTGTCTAGCTTGGATTAATACTTAGTCTATAGGCACACACCTGATCATCTACATTTGCCCTCTTAACAGCACTAAACTATGTTTTCTACCTTTATCTTGCATCTACATACCACTTCAGCATTTTATTAAAAATAATAATAATAATAATAATAAAATAATAATAATAAGGGAGATATGTGGGATTCACATATAAATCAAGTATAAAAATCAAATGAATATTCATATTTGACCTGATTGTTTATAGTTCATAATGTGTGATCATAACCGAAAGTTTCTGTGATGACTGCCCTTGTACTGTTCCCCATGTAAGAACTTATTCACTATGTAAGAACTTGTTCACCATGTAAGAACTTGTTTGTTATGCTTCAGAAGATCAGAGACTGATGAGAATTAGGCTTGGGGTGGATTAATGATTGTGCATTGAGTCCCCTATACAGAATTTTATTGTTGTTAACATCCATTTGATCAATAAATATGAGAGATGCCCTCTCAAAAAAATAAATAAATAAATAAAATAAAAATAAATAAAAAAGATATGATTATAGAGGAAGTAAATGAAGTTGAAAATATTGTGTATATGCATTAATGAGTAAAACGCAAGGCCATATATTTTTGTTATTAGTATCTTTGTGTATGTTGTGTAAAAACATTTAAATGCATTTGAATAGAATCAGTCTTCATGTATTTGCTAGTAAGTAGCTTTTTGTCACTTGCTTATTGCATAAAAAATATGCTTGTAGAAAGTTTAATCACCTATTTGGTGTAAATCTATATCCCTTCATATCTAACAACTTCATACATATTTGTGTTTTAAATATAAGAGTACATGCTTTGAGGGGAAATTTTTTAAGTGATTAAAAAAATTCATTTCTTATCTAATAATACCAAAGTCTAATTTATATCTCTTTGTACATGTATGATGAATTAATGTCCAATAGTGCAACTGTAATTTTAAAATAAAATGAAATAAACAAAAAAAAAAAAAAAAGAAGAGTGAATAGCAGAGTCATTAGAAGCCAGACTTTGGAATCTGTCTGTGTTTGAATATCAAGTTGTGTTGGATTAACTATTCAACTGATCAAAGTCTTGCTTTTCCCATTAGTAAAACAGGGTTAATACATCCTATAGATGTGAAGATTTAATAAAGCAATGTTTTAAAAATGGTTAACACAATGTGTGGAAGGTAAATCCAGCTACTCTCTTACAGATTTGTTAACCTCACATACCTATTTCTCCCTCATTTCTGATTTAGACCTAGAAAGAATGCTAACCAGGGAAAGGCAGGTTCATCTATGATATGTACTCAGGAGGACATTGCCTAGGGAAAAAAGGTTTTGAAACAAAATTTTTTCAAAGGGTGGAACAGGTTCACATGCTATCATCCTTGTTCACAACCATAGGCATTGGTTCCTTTCTTGCCAGAAAACACATTTTGCTTTATACAGACACAGTCATTGACTTGGGTTCAAATTGTCATTGATGTATTTATTTCTAAGGACACTTCATTTCCTGATTGGTCAACAGAGGTCTAGGTTTTTCCTTGTCATGGCTTTCCAGAAGTCATTGCCATGCTATGCTATCCTCAAACATTATAAATCTTTCCTCTGTTCATAAACACTCCTATGTGTCTTTTCATCTGTTTCTCTGACTCTAATGCCATTTTCTATACCTAGTGAACTCCCACATAATCCTCCAGAACCAGATTAAAAGTTGCCCTAAACCAAATGTCACTTTCCATCCTGAGTTAATCATTCTTGCTGCTGCTGTTAGCATCATCGTTATTTGACTGTAGTAGACATGCATATCAGAATCAAAGTAAAACTTTCTAAAGTGCACATACCTCAAAGGCACAGTCAAGCATGTATTATTTTGAAAATAAAAATAACATTTAAAGAAACACCCACATGTTCCTGCTGTACATCCCTGGGTAAGAATAACAGCTCTAATATAATGTTTATGAATAATAACTATTGGTTTTTATGTCTTTTTTCTCTACTAGATTATTAATTCTTGAAAAGAAAGACCTGGTTCTGTTTGTATCCCCAAAACTAAGCATGATATTGTATAAAACACCCTAAGTAAACTTTTATTTCATGAAAGAATAAATAGAAGTTAATCTTAACTCTATCAAAGCAATTGCTTGGATATTCAGTTATTATTACAATGAAGAAGAAAAGCTGTAGTCTTTCCATTGATACATATTCAGTTCAAGGACTTTTTTATCCCAATATGACAACTAAAATCTGAAATCTGCTAATTACTATGCAAAAGTTTCTTTGGCTTTAAGTAATATAAATGATAATTTGTTGCCTAGCAAATAATTTTAAAAACTATATAAAAAAAATAGAACCTGAACAAAGCCTGTTCCAACTGGACTGTGATACATGAAGGCTAATAGAAAGAATGTAAGGTGATGAAAAATTAGAAGTCTTTCTCTAATTACAAGCAAGGCAGGATCACATCCCACTTGGCCTTCTCCAATCACTCCACAGCATCCTTGGATGTTTCTTTAGAGAGAACGTGGAAGCAAAATTAAATGTTGAATAACAAACCAGTAAAACTTTAATTATTTTTTACCCCATACTGGGAATGGAATGAACTATTCCCTTTGCTTTGTTTTCTTAACCAGTGGCTATATAGGCTTGAAACTAATTCTTCTTATATTATTATTTAGTTTTGTCATCATAACTAATTATGATTTATTCAAAATGAGCAACTGTATCTTTTCATTTTCATGCATCTCAGCAGCACCATCTCTCTGTGTCCATTTATCCCAAAGTACAATAAATGGCTAGGGACTTTTCATTAGCAAATCTTATTTCTGACTGTGGAGTCCCAGCCTAATCACTTGGCAATAACTGGTGATCTTTGAAAGTAATAATTGGCGATCATAAGTGACAAAATCAACAAGAAAGCCACTATGTGTTTCTGCTGAAGATAAATGGATTGCACTGTGAATTGGATCTCTTAAAATAAATGTGTTTGAAAAATAACTTGCAGCCCTTACTAAAGGCACAAATTTTTTTGGAAGCATAATAACTTCTGTGTAACAGTAAGTTCTCCCAAACTGTTTCAGTGACATTGCTGTGTTCAGTGGAAGTTCAGGTTCTGAGGCATAACTGAGTGTAACACTTAGAGGATGGCCTAAGTCATCTCAGGTGCCAGACTTCATTTTTTATTATGAGTCTAAGGCTTTGCTTAATATTTCAAGGTAATTGTCTTCATTTGATCTTTCTGATTTTTTTTGGCAAGTTAAACACAAGCTACCAACAACATGAATGTCTCGTGTCCAAAGCTGCTAAAAAAAAATAACTGAACACATGTACACACACCATCCCCCAGAAAATTTCCTCTGGGGGTAAGACAGCAAACAGAAAATCATCAGGTATGCGTTGTGGGCAGATTAAGGCAGTGTCCACCGGTACTGGACATGACATTGAATGGGACAGTCCATTCAGTCCAGTACAGAAGGTAGACATAATGGAGGAAGAGAAGGAAAATGGTCTCTAGAAAGACAGAACTGCACCCCTAGTGAAATTGGTAAGGTTTTGGCAGTGATTGCAGATCTACAAAATGAAGACATTTAGGAAAGAATATACTGCAAAAGCCTGAAGGGGAAGAAGCTCTTCTTTGGGCTGCCCTTCCCAACAGCACTGTCACTTCCCTATTCAACTATTGTAAAAGTAACACACCATCTGAAAATCATAAAAATTTGGCAACATGGGGAAAAAGGGATTTTTCCCAGTCACCAAATCAAAGCTAGTGTATATTTATTTATTCAATATACTTAACAAATCTCAGAGCAAAGAATGGGCAACTGTAACAATTCCTTTAAACAAACAACTTGGGGAAAAACAGGCTAGTATACATTTCTATGGTGGTCGTAAAATGGTGCAGCCACTATGGAAGTTCCTCAAAAAATTGAAATTAGAACTACCATATGATCCAGCAATTCCACTTCTGGATATGTATCCAAAAGAATTGAAGTCAAGATCTCAAAGAGATATCTGCACTCCCATATTCATTCCATTTTTAAATTACCAGACTGTAGGTTGCTGTATAGATTTGCTAATTCAGAGATAATTTTGAAGTCAAAGGAGCCCTTTCAGAGGCCCATCTCCATGGGAAATAAAGGGATTTCAAAGGGAGAATAAATAGGCATAACAAAGATCTGCTTTTAGTCTGATTCATGAGAATTGATTAGGAATCATCATTTGTAAAGTTATTCTGAAATTGGCATTTTTAAAAATAATGGAATTCAATAACTTAATCAGAACTCAAGATTTAAAGTTTAATAAACTGCTGACCACTCTGTCATTCCAAACACAGTGTTACTACAGTGCTTTATCTCTATATTTTTGTCAGGAAAACAATAAATATTAAGACAAAGCATTCTGTACATATTACATGTGTGTATATATTTATACACACACACACACACACACATGATGATTGTTGTTCTTTCTTACTGTAAGTCTGGAGAATAACACATCTGTTTAACATCATGGCTGCCCTGGAATTCTCATTGAAAACTTTTTTAAGAGTATTCCAAGAATATCCTTTGTTTCCTCTTACTGTGTAATATTAAATCCACTATAAACAATGGGAGCTTAACTTTTCCCTCCCCTGCTTGATATCCTTTCTAATAAATCAGGCGCAAACCCATTTTAATTGATATGTTTATATATTAGATATTTAGCTTATCAATTGTTTGTTCTGCTAGTCATTCTTCCAGAAACAAGCTAGATGTAGATGCAGATCCAAACGTTTTTGTCAGCCGTTTCCCGGTCAGTCTGCACATGGGCTGAATTGTACAGGATGTACTGAGTGCTGTTGCTATTTTCGTCATGGTTTCTTTGTTGGAAAATGGGATCTGTTTTTTGTGAGACACGACCATTCGTATTTGATTGCCTGAAGAAACTTGTATCAGCCTAATGTATCAGCACCTTCACATTGCTTTACTCATCCATAGTTTTTCTAGATTGTCCCATGCATGGTCTTATCAGAATCAAGACAGTCTACAGACTAATATTCACCTGTATCATTTACTTTGGCATAGCACATGATGTAAGGTAAATAAAACACAATTTTGTTCTAACCTTTCTTGTAAGATGTCACAACTAGTTACATATTCTTTCCCCCTAAAGATTTAGTGTATCTCTTTTTATTTCATATCAAATCTAAATTCTATGTTTTAACCATATTATGGCTTGTATATTCATATGTAATCACTCTTTAGATTATAGGACTACCTACTTTGCATAACAGGCAAATCTCTCTTCAAAATTATTAAGCTGTTAAATCATGCTAGATGATGTTAAATGATGTGGAAAGCTGCACTGATAAACTCACTAAAACTAATAACCATGTACCTTTATGCTGCTGACATTCTTATCATGCTTGTATGTGTGGTCTCCCATTAATTGCAATGGCTGTACAATTAATCTGATATATTTGGGATAAACTGCTGTGTACCAAATGTTAAGATGCTTATTTCTAAACCTTACACTCAATAGTGGGGTGACTGAGAGCCTATGCATCGCACTGTGCCTGCTGCTCCCTGAGGGGCTGAGTACCTGTGGGTGAGTGCCTTACAAAGCTGTAGGATACAGTTCCTCCTCTTATGAATCAGATTCTCGCGCTGGTGGTTTCTCTCAATGCCAGTAAGAGAAACACTTATATTCTTCATTGAAAAAGAAATGATATCCTTCCACTATAAAAATAGCATAAAAATATCTTACTACACTGATGGATAGTGACTGCAATGGGGTGGGGAGGTAGACTTGATAATATGGATGAATATAGTAGCCACAATGTTGTTCATGTGAAACTTCATAAGATTGTATATTAATGATACCTTAATAAAAAGAATAGCATAACATTTTGAGGTTTCTATAAATAAATGTTAAAGTGGAAGAAAGAAAAACTAAGTCAAAAATACCAAACATGAATGTAGATAGAAAGGAAAATGCCGATAAACATTTTTAGGACACACCAATACAACAAGGCCTTACTAAAGCTGGTATCACTCAAGGGAACACCTGAGAAGAGAGCACATTCCTCTTGGTGAGGAACCATTAATACACCCTAGAAAATTCTGGCCAGGCAGAACCAAGGAAATAAAGATTTACCTTAAATACTCCTCATTTGACTGACTGAGACAATGAAATTAGGATATTTCATTATTAACCAAAGAGGTTTGATTTGGCAATCAGACTTTGAACCAAAGTATATCTCTTCTGAAAAACTACAAAAAGACATAAAATAACTGCATCTTGAAACATTTTCAATATATTTTTTCCATTTGTTTTATGGAAAATCACCAGGATTTTGCAGTACTGAAGCAAACCACATGTTCTTAACATTTACAAAAATGCACATGTTGGAAACTTAAATAAATATGCACTATACCTTATTCCTATTGTATATCATGAATAGGTCTATGTCTCAATTTAGTAAGTGTTGCAATATAATGCTTACAGTATAGCACTCTAATTTTTTCATGTTTTTAAGATACAATTTTGATTAAAAACCATTTTTCTCGTTTTTGTTCAGTGATATTAAAAATGCAACATATAACACCCTGAAGAGAATAACATACAAAGTACATTCAGTCTGATTATAATAGACAAACTTTGGCCTATTTGAAAGTACATTTTTATTGTAAAACATTGAAACAATCAACACTATTGATTTTATAGGATATTTTAAACCAACATTATTGAGCTTTTTATTATAGGTAGCCAACTGTGTAAAGCAATTTACAAAATTGATTTTTTCACCCAACAGCCTTAAAGTGAGGTACACCTGCTGGGCCTCTTTTGCTCAAACTCAGTGTGAGGACAACACAGACTCAATCTGCATGGCACTGGATATGTAATGTTATTTGTTAAATAAATGTTATAAGAGTAATGTTTACTCAGTTAAGTATAATGGTGAGGAATAATTAACAGAAATATTATAAATTAAAGATATATCTAGTGAGCAAAAATTATTTATTTTTCATTATAAAGTCTATTTCCCACTTTTAACTTTTTCTTTGTTCTAATTTTTTATGTTTTCTCTTTTGGAGCTTAAATATATTTTGATCTCACAGATAATTACTTAAGTGTATATTTCTGTTTTGTCTCATACTCCAGCCATGAATGGCAGCAAAGAATGAAGACAGGGCTGACCGACTTTCCTCCAGAAAGAAAAGGAAAGGAAAAATTCAGTATAAACATAACCATTCAAACACAATGGATTTATGTCCTTTTGAAATCCTGGAAGGAGATGAATCCCATGCAGCCTGTCTGGACAGTGTTTGTCTGTGGTTTGTACATGGTGTAGATATGAAATACTTCTCTCTAAATGGCAAGGCTTCTCTGGAAACATTATATCTGCCAACTCTCAATTATCCACAGACTATTATTAAATTTGAGAATTCAATAGCCCTTGCCTTCTCTTTCTTTTTTACTTCCTGTGAAAATGTTGGGCAATTTCACTACCAAGTAGTTTTCCACCAAAATATCTACCTGGAAAAGAACAAAGAAAAAAGTGGTCACTTTGAATCCTTGTTCAAGGATCACATAAAAAAGGATTTAGTTAGAGGAAAAAAAAAATAGCACATAAAACACCCAACAAATTTTCAAGACAAACCTTGTCATATCCTGGGTGGTGCACAGTTTAGAAAAAAAATCTTTCATTTGAGGTTTTGAAATCATCTGAAAAGTCAAATATGCAAGCCAATATCAAGTAAGTGACAGTGCATCGTGCCTAGAGGAAGTAAGGTGTAGTCTTTTAAGTAAGCATTTTTGTTGTAATCAAGCAGACAGTTTACTTGCAATGCTGTAGTTGTTTTTCTAGTTCAGCAGGAGATTTTGGCAGCAATAAAGAGTTTTACGTATGTTACTTTCCAGAAATTTGGCAAGGGTACTATCACAATGAAATTTCCATTGCACTGAAATTTTAAAGCTGTTTTCAAAAAGAACAGAATGTTTAGAAATAAAATAGATAGCTAAGAAGTCTTATTAAAATGATTCAAGTGAAATTTAGTTTTCTATCACATGAGGGCTATCTATGAAGAAACTGGATTATTTATTCATGCATTATTTTTCTAATTATAAGAATCTCTTCTCTCTTCTCACAAGAGGTCAAGAGGGACCACTCCAAGAGCAGATTTTCATGGGAAATCCCTCCAAATCCCACCAGTCCCAAGGTCTTTTTAGGTTACCTCCAACATGAAGTCTATCATCTAGAGGAAAAAGGGAAAATCCAGTGTATGATCTGAGAATACTAATTAGCCAAATGCTTAATCAAGAGACCTGTGCAGTTTCTCACTTTTTAATCCAAGGGCTTTGAACTATAAAAACACCCACATAATCTTAAAATAGGTGACACAACTCCCGAAAGAAAGACCTTGACCAGTTTCTCCTAATGAAGAACAAATGAAAAAAGGAATTGGGCAATTTTTACTGGTTCTCTATGTCTGACTTTCACTGACATAAATCTTAACATGTGCTGAATTTTAAGACAAGATACCTCAAATAAGGCTAACATCCATTTTGGCTCAGCACTAGACATATATGATATGGCAATTGGTTGTTTTCTTTTTCTTGTTTAAGCTTTTCAAACAAACCTGTTTTCAATGAAGTTAAGAAATTTTCTCTATTTAATGTGTTTTTGTCAAATATTTCCTGTGTGTCTAATAAGATGTAGAGCATTGTGGAGATATTAAAAATCAGGTTAACACAAACAAGTTACATATTACATATAAATCACCTGAAAATAATATAAAGTATACCTAATCTAGTCAGAATGCACAGGAATTTAAAAAGTGAGAGATCTAATGAGGTGTTAAAAAGAGAAGGAATAACCCTACCAAAGATTATCATTTTATCCCCACACAGCAACTGATACTTAGTAGGTATTCCAAAATATTTAAGGAATGAATAAAGAACTTTAATTACTGGATAATCTAATTTATATAATGTATCATATAAGGTGGAACTTTAGTATAGCATTTACATTAGTCTGATGAGGTTTATAATCTACAGCAATATAGTAATTGCCCAGTTCTGATAAAGATGAGAGAATTGCAACCAGTATCAGATACATCTCTGGGGCACTGGTGATGGGGAATCCTGGTCAATAACCTGAGGAAGGCCAGTGAACATGAGCACAGGATTTATGGAAGTCCAAAACAATATCTCAATTACCAATGTCCTGTTTCAAATCCTTAAAGAGTTTTAAGGATGGCACCCATGCTGAGGGAGTGGGAGACAAGGAACATGTCTGACATTCGGTATATGAAGTTCTATGACATTACAGCAATATATGATTCTTCACTTTTTTTCCTTTTTAATGCATTCTCTTCCCTTTATCTTTGTTTGCAACCCTGCTTCCTTCTTTCTCCCCACCTCCGCCATCACACTTGCACAAGTAAAAGCAGTATGTGAAATTATACAATTTGAAAACAATTTATTCTGACAGTAATGCTTAAGTGAGTGCTACTTAAAAAGTATGGTCAAGCCTCTTTTGTTCTTGCCTAAGTACAGATAAGAAAAACATTCCATGCAGTAAAAGTAAGCTTAGTCTGTTCAAAGTTCTGGGAATGTTATTTATCCAAGGGCCAAATGTCCCATCATTGGGGCAGAGGCGTCAGGCAGTTGTGGTGTCATCACAGAATGCAGACCATCTGGGAAAGCGGCCGCTCGCCACACCCCTCCGGACCCCCCTGACAGACAGCACACACCACGGTGGATTGCCATTCCGCAACTGCTGGCTGGATGACTGTCCCAGTAGAGCTGTTCAATTATTTGTCTCCTTTTAGTCCATTCCCCAGAGAGGATGCAAAAGGCTAGAACCTGCTTGTTTTGAGGGCTGACTGAAGAAAAAATAGGCACTGAGGAGATCCTCAGAGCATGCGGGCATGAAATAATGCAACCAGGAAGCTTAACAGAGGGTCTGCAGTAGGACAAGTATGGGACAGTTAAGCTATGCTGACTGAGAAAGGAAAGGAATAAAAGATGTATTTAACTCTCATTGCAAGGTTCACCTCACACACACAAAAATGACTCCTGTTGGGGAAGGCAGTATAGAATTAATTCTATTTGGCCAGTTTGGGCAATTTTAATTTTCTCTTCAAACAATTATGTGTAGACAAATGACTCTTTCTACCAAAATTAAATCGAATTCATCATTCATGACTGGACATTACATTTAGGTTTATGGTCAACAAATTATCCAGAAAAATGCCATATTCTTAGAATTTTTTCTAATGAAACTATTATCAACATATGTACAGTTTATTTAAAATATAATTTACATTTTTTGTAGGCATTTTAAGGTAATTTCTACTGACTCAGATTTACACAGTCTCCATTTCTAAAGAGGGTGGGTTGAAAATTCTTCCTGAAGATAGAGCATCACTGAAGAAACATTCATATGTCATAAAAAATAGCAAACTCAACTATACTTTGGGGAGAAAGAAGCATATTCTTTTGTACTACTGACTCTACAGATTAATCTTTTTGTCTCTTATGGAGAATGAAGAAAAATATAATATAGTTTCTCCCCGAAATAATGTTTCCCACCCTTCACACATGCATTTTATACTAATATTGCTTTTAATTTATATTTTAAAATCCTAATTTAGAAAACATGTACTAAATGTAAACATTTACACAATATAGATAAGTTAGAAAATAAAAAATACCTGAAAATCCTATCATCAAAAAATTTCACAAGATGAGTAAACATCTATTGAGACTTCTATGCCTGATCCAGGCATGTTTATAACTATTTGTGGTACATGTACATGGATAGGCAGATACAAAGCATGATAGGAACTTTATGATAAAGCATCTGTACTGTACAGACTGTTTAATAACCTGTTTTATTCACTCCATATTTTTGCCTATAAAATAGAACTACATTCATATTCATGTTGATATGATATTTAAATCATAAACATGCCAATTTTTCTATACCATTGCCATCACTGGTATTTAATCTTTCCCAATCTGATGAGTGAAATTGGAAATAGTCAAATTGGAAAATTTCAAAATGTTAGTGGTTATTTGTATTTACTTGTTTGAGAAATTACATATTCAAAGTCTATAACATTTTACTCTATTTAGTTGCTTACTTTTGTTCTTAATTTCTCAAGGCTATTTGTATATTATTGATATGAAACTTTTTATATCCCATGTGTTATGAATAATATTCCAAGACTCTCACTCACTATGTGGAAATAAATGCACATACATGTGTGAATATGAATAACAGTATTTATTATTTTCATGAAAGGGATTCTCACTTTAGATCACATGCTTCTTTATCAAAGACTGTTATTTATTAGGTATTGCATATAGGCAAAACATTCTCTTAAATTTTGAAGGGGGAGGGCGGAGTCAACATGTCGGCATGAGTAGGACAGTGGGAATCTCCTCCCAAAAACATATATATTTTTGAAAATACAACAAATACAACTAATCCTAAAAGAGAGACCAGAAGACACAGGACAACAGCCAGACTACATCCAAATGTGCAAGAGCCCATTGCCTGGGGAAAGGGGTAAGACACAAGCTCCGGCCCGGCGGGACACGAGCAAAACTCCCCCCAGCTCCCAGCGGGAGGGAGAGGGAGCCCAGGACTGCTAAACACCCAGCCCCAGCCACCCGCACCAGAGTGCAGACACAGTGCATGCATGGAGGGCTGGAAACTAGGGAAACAGGGCAGCAAGACCTCTGAGTGGATTCCAAAGCTGATGCCCCTGTGACAAAGAAAAGGAGTGCTTTTTGAGAGTCTTAAAAGGACAGGGACATAACAGCTGGACGGAAACAACAAAGGTCACAGCCCAGTGGCTGGAAATTACAGGGAAAACCAGCCGCACTAACCCCCTGGGCAACAGCTCTGAGAACCCTCATGGAGGTACACAGCCAAACAGGACCCCCCTCCATTACCCCTCCGGGCACTGCGAAAGCAGAGAAACAGCCTAAGGCAGGCCTCACCCACAGAAAGGGAAATTCCTCAATATCAGCCGGGCAAGACACAAAGACCCAGTCTACACACAATTACCCAACACAAGCCAATAGGGGTCACAGTTGTCCCAGTAAAGAAAGGCCAGTAGCAAGTGAAAAGTTTGGCCGTCCCAGCTGACAGTCAATAGAACCTGTCAACATGAAAAGGCAAAAAAATATGATCCAGACAAGACTAACCCAGACAGCTTCGGCATCTACTACATCCTCCCCTGAGAAGGAACCTGGGGAGATAGATTTAACCAGTCTTCCTGAAAAAGAATTCAAAACAAAAGTCATAACCATGCTGATGGACTTGCAGAGAAATATGCAAGAACTAAGGAGGGAGAATACAGAAATAAAACAAGCTTTGGAAGGACTTCAAAACAGAATGGACGAGATGCAAGAGACCATTAATGGACTAGAAAACAGAGAACAGGAACACAGAGAAGCTGATGCAGAGAGAGATAAAAGGATCTCCAGGAATGAAAGAATGTTAAGAGAGCAGAGTGACCAATCAAAACGGAACAATATCCGCATTATAGGGATACCAGAAGAAGAAGAGAGAGAAAAGGGGAAAGAAAGTGTCTTTGAAGAAATAATTGCCAAAAACTTCACCAAATTAGGGAAAGAAATGGCTTCTCAGACCACAGAGGTACACAGAACTCCCATGACAAGGGATCCAAAGAGGGCAACACCAAGACACATAATAATTAAAATGACAAAGTTCAAAGACGAGGACAAAGTATTAAAGGCAGCCAGAGAGAAAAAAAGGTTACCTACAAAGGAACACCCATCAGGCTATCATCAGACTTCCAAACAAAAACCCTACAGGCCAGAAGAGAATGGCATGATATACTTAATGCAATGAAACCGAAGGGCCTTGAACCAAGACTACTGTATCCAGCACAAATATCATTTAAATATGAAGGAGGGATTAAACAATTCCCAGACAAGCAGAAGTTGAGGGAATTTGCCTCCCACAAACCACCGCTACAGGGCATCCTACAGGGACTGCTCTAGATGGGAGCACTCCTAAAAAGAGCACAGAACAAAACACCCCCAACATATGAAGAAGGGAGGAGGAGGAATAAGAAGGGAGAGAAATAAAGAATCATCAGACCATGTCTATAATAGCTCAACAAGCAAGTTAAGTTAAACAGTAAGATAGTAAAGAAGCTAACCCTGAACCTTTGGTAACCACAAACTTAAAGCCTGCAATGGCAATAAGTTCATACCTCTTAATAATCCCCCTAAATGTAAATGGACTGAATGCACCAACCAAAGACACAGAGTAATAGAATGGATAAAAAAGCAAGATCCATCCATATGCTGCTTACAAGAGACTCACCTCAAACCCAAAGACATGCACAGACTTAAAGTCAAGGGATGGACAAAGATATTTCATGCAAACAACAGAGAGAAGAAAGCAGGTGTTGCAATACTGGTATCAGACAAAACAGACTTCAAAATAAAGAAAGTAACAAAAGACAAAGAAAGACATTACATAATGATAAAGGGCTCAGTCCAACAAGATATAACCATTCTAAATATATATGCACCCAACACAGGAGCACCAGCATATGTGAAACAAATACTAACAGAACTAAAGAGGGAAATAGACTACAATGCATTCATTTTAGAAGACTTCAACACACCACTCACCCCAAAGGATAGATCCACAGGGCAGAAAATAAGTTAGGACACAGAGGCACTGAACAACACACTAGAACAGATGGACCTAATAGACATCTATAGAACTCTACATCCAAAAGCAACAGGATATACATTCTTCTCAAGTGCCCATGGAACATTCTCCAGAATAGACCACATACTAGGCCACAAAAAGAGCCTCAGTAAATTCCAAAATATTGAAATTCTACCAACTAACTTTTCAGACCACAAAGGTATAAAACTAGAAATAAACTGTACAAAGAAAGCAAAAAGGCTCACAAACACATGGAGGCTTAACAACACGCTCCTAAATAATCAATGGGTCAATGACAAAATGAAAATGGAGATCCAGCAATATATGGAAACAAAAGACAACAACAACATAAGCCCCAACTACTGTGGGACACAGCAAAAGCAGTCTTAAGAGGAAAGTGTATAGCAATCCAGGCATATTTAAAAAACGTAGAACAACCCCAAATAATGGTCTAATGTCACAATTATCGAAATTGGAAAAAGAAGAACAAAAGAGGCCTAGAGTCAGCAGAAGGAGGGACATACTAAAGATCAGAGAAGAAATAAATAAAAATAAGAAGAATAAAACAATAGCAAAAATCAATGAAACCAAGAGCTGGTTCTTTGAGAAAATAAGCAAAATAGATAAGCCTATAGCCAGACTTATTAAGAGAAAAAGTGAGTCAACACAAATCAACAGTATCAGGAACGAGAAAGGAAAAATCACGACGGACCCCACAGAAATATAAAGAATTATTACTGAGTACTATGAAAACCTATATGCTAACAAGCTGGGAAACCTAGGAGAATGGACAATTTTCTAGAAAAATACGACCTTCCAAGACTGATCCAGAAAGAAACAGAAAATCTAAACAGACCAATTACCAGCAACGAAATTGAAGTGGTAATCAAAAAACTACCAAAGAACAAAACCCCTGGGCCAGATGGATTCACCACGGAATTTTATCAGACATACAAGGAAGACATAATACCCATTCTCCTAAAAGTTTTCCAAAAAATAGAAGAGGAGCAGATACTCCCAAACTCATTCTATGAAGCTAACATCACCCTAATACCAAAACCAGGCAAAGACCCTACCAAAAAAGAAAACTACAGACCAATATACCTGATGAATGTAGATGCAAAAATACTCAACAAAATATTAGCAAACTGAATTCAAAAATATATCAAAAGGATCATATACCATGACCAAGTGGGATTCATCCCAGGGATGCAAGGATGGTACAACATTCATAAGTCCATTAACATCATCCACCACATCAACAAAAAGAAAGACAAAAACCACACGATCATCTCCATAGATGCTGAAAAAGCATTTGACAAAGTTCAACATCCATTCGTGATAAAAACTCTCAGCAAAATGGGAATAGAGGGCAAGTACCTCAACATAATAAAGGCCATCTATGATAAACCCACAGCCAACATTATATTGAACAGCGAGAAGCTGAAAGCTTTTCCTCTGAGATCGGGAACTAGACAGGGATGCCCACTCTCCCCACTGTTATTTAACATAGTACTGGAGGTCCTAGCCATGGCAATTAGACAAAACAAAGAAATACAAGGAATCCAGATTGGTAAAGAAGAAGTTAAACTGTCACTATTTGCAGATAACATGATACTATACATAAAAAACCCTAAAGACTCCACTCCAAAACTACTAGAACTGATATCAGAATACAGCAAAGTTGCAGGATACAAAATTAACACACAGAAATCTGTGGCTTTCCTATACACTAACAATGAACCAACAGAAAGAGAAATCAGGAAAACAACTCCATTCTCAATTGCATCAAAAAAAATAAAATACTTAGGAATAAACCTAACCAAAGAAGTGAAAGACTTATACTCTGAAAACTACAAGTCACTCTTAAGAGAAACTAAAGGGGACACTAACAGATGGAAACTCATCCCATGCTCGTGGCTAGGAAGAATTAATATCGTCAAAATGGCCATCCTGCCCAAAGCAATATACAGATTTGATGCAATCCCTATGAAACTACCAGCAACATTCTTCAATGAACTTGAACAAATAATTCAAAAATTCATATGGAAACACCAAAGACCCCAAATAGCCAAAGCAATCCTGAGAAAGAAGAATAAAGTAAGGGGGATCTCATTCCCCAACTTCAAGCTCTACTATAAAGCCATAGTAATCAAGACAATTTGGTACTGGCACAAGAACAGAGCCACTGACCAATGGAACAGACTAGAGAATCCATACATTAACCCAGACATAAATGGTCAATTAATATTTGATAAAGGAGCCATGGACATACAATGGCAAAATGACAGTCTCTTCAACAGATGGTGGGTGCTGGCAAAACTGTACAGCTACATGTAGGAGAATGAAACTGGACCATTGCCTAACCCCATATACAAAAGTAAACTCAAAATGGATCAAAGACCTGAATGTAAGTCATGAAACCATTAAACTCTTGGAAA
Source organism: Manis javanica (assembly GCF_040802235.1). Classification (NCBI taxonomy): domain Eukaryota; kingdom Metazoa; phylum Chordata; class Mammalia; order Pholidota; family Manidae; genus Manis; species Manis javanica. The sequence continues at coordinate 68,662,927 of NC_133160.1, forward strand.
AAAACACAGGCAAAAACCTCTTAGGCATAAACATGAGTGACCTCTTCTTGAACATATCTCCCTGGGCAAGGAAAACAACAGCAAAAATGAACAAGTGGGACTATATTAAGCTGAAAAGCTTCTGTACAGCAAAAGACACCAACAATAGAACAAAAAGGAACCCTACAGTATGGGAGAATATATTTGAAAATGACAGATCCGATAAAGGCTTAATGTCCAGAATATATAAAGAGCTCACATGCCTCAACAAACAAAAATCAAATTACCCAATTAAGAAATGGGCAGAGGAACTGAACAGACAGTTCTCTAAAAAAGAAATACAGATGGCCAACAGACACATGAAAAGATGCTCCACATCGCTAATTATCAGAGAAATGCAAATTAAAACTACAATGAGATATCACCTCACACCAGTAAGGATGGCTGCCATCCAAAAGACAAACAACAATAAATGTTGTCGAGGCTGGTGGAGAAAGGGGAACCCTCCTACACTGCTGGTGGGAATGTAAATTAGTTCAACCATTGTGGAAAGCAGTATGGAGGTACATCAAATGCTCAAAGCAGACTTACTATTTGACCCAGGAATTCCACTCCTAGGAATTTACACTAAGAATGCAGCAATCAAGTTTGAGAAAAACAGATGCACCCCTATGTTTATCACAGCACTATTTACAATAGCCAAGAATTGGAAGCAACCTAAATGTCCATCAATAGATGAATGAATAAAGAAGATGTGGTACATATACACAATGGAATACTACTCAGCCATAAGAAAAGGGCAAATCCTACCATTTGCAGCAACATGGATGGAGCTGGAGGGTATTATGCTCAGCGAAATAAGCCAAGCAGAGAAAGAGAAATACCAAATGAGTTCACTCATCTGTGGAATATAAGAACAAAGGAAAAACTGAAGGAACAAAACAGCAGCAGAATCACAGAACTCAAGAATGGACTAACAGGTACCAAAGGGAAAGGGACTGGGGAGAATGGGTGGGTAGGGAGGGGTAATGGGGGGTAACATGAAGGGGGGTATTAAGATTAGCATGCATGGGGGGGTGGGAAAAAGGGGAGGGCTGTACAACACAGAGAAGACAAGTAGTGATTATATAACATTTTGCTATGCTGATGAACAGTGACTGTAAAGGGGTTTCTGGGGGGGACCTGATATAGGGGAGAGCCTAGTAAACATAATATTCATCATGTAAGTGTAGATTAATGATAACAAAAAAAAAAAAAAGAAAAAAAAAGCAGTTCCTGTGTGGTGACCTCCAATGAGTTCTACCCAATGGTATAAGGAGCATATAAAAGTGTAGGCAAAGGGTCTGCTTGTGTGTATACAGAGGATCAAAGCCTAATTTGGCTACCTCGAAAATGAACTAAGATAGGATATGAAAAAGAACTTCCAACATCAGCACTCTCTGGAAGACTCATGCCAGAAGATGACCATCAAAAAACCCCAACAAAGGTCCACGCGCTGTTACAGGTGTAGATGCACTCATCCCACCGGTTCCTGGACTTGCCACTGGAATGAAGAAGGAGATATCTAAGCTGGCCTGTGCATACAGTAAGACAACAAATTTGACTGGATCTATACTGTTGGAACTCAACCAAGAATTAGGAGAGGTGCAAATTGCAGTGCTCCAAAATCTTACAACTACAGACTATTTACTGTTAAAAGAACATATGGGATGTGAACAGTCCCCAGGAATGGGTCATTTTGATTTGTCTGATTTCTCTCAGACTGTTCAAGTTCAGTTGGACAATATCCACCATATCATAGATAAGTTTTCACAAATGCCTCAGGTGCCTAACTGGTTTTCTTGGTTTCACTGGAGATGGCTGTTAATTATAGGTGTGCTTTGGTTATGTAACTGTCCTCCTATTATGCTAATCTGTGTGTGCAATTTAATTAGTAGTTTAAAACCTATACATGCTGAAGTTACTCTACAAGAAGATATGTCAAAGAAATAATCAATCTTCCCATGTTTTCTTCCGCCTGCTACTTCTATAGCTTTCCTTCTTCCTTCCTAATTACAAGCCCTAAATAGAATTCATGCCTCATATCGAATTTACTGTGTATCACAATTCTTCCAAGTGGTAAAGATACCTCAAGACAAATGCTGGGCATAGAAGCCACAGGGCATAAATATGCAAAGAAGTAAAAAACTAACCTTTTCAAACAATATTGCTTCTCTCTCACTTACCAACTTTACATTTTCCTCTATGTCCCCGGAAGATGACTTAGCCAGAGATGGGTAAGATTCCTCAAAGGAGGAACAACCTAAGACAGGCACAGACAGGAGGGCCATCAGGTGAGAAACTGAGGATCAACAGAGGTGAGGCTTAGAACCTCTCCCCCTCCCATTCTGAGAGAAATCTGCTGCATCCGTGGATGTTTTATTGCCCTTGTCTAGCTTGGATTAATACTTAGTCTACAGGCACACACCTGATCACCTACATTTGCTCTCTTACAACACTAAACTATGTTTACTACCTTTATCTTGCATCTGCCTACCACTTCAGCATTTTATTAAAAAAAATAATGAGAGAACTGTGGTATCCATATATAAATTAAGTATAAAAATCAAACGAATATTCATATTTGAACTGATTGTTTATAGTTCGTAATGCATGATAAAAACCGAAAGTTTCTGTGAAGACTGCCCTTGTACTGTTCACCATGTAACTTATTCACTATCTAAGAATTTGTTCTCCATGTAAGAACTTGTTCATTATGCTTCAGAAGTTTGGAGACTGACAAAAATTAGGCTTGGGGTGGATTAATGATTGTGCATTGAGCATTGACTCCCCTATACAGAATTTTATTTTTGTTAACAACCATTTGATCAATAAATAGGAGAGATGCCCTCACAAAAAAAAAAAATAAGTACACACTTCCAATCGTAAAATAAATAAGTAACCGGGATGTAATGTATAGCATAAGGAATATAGTCAAAATATTGTAACAACTTGGTATGGTGATAGCTGGTACCTAGAATTATCATGTATATAAATGTTGAAGCACTGTGTTGTACACCTGAAACTAATGTAATACTGTGTGTCAACTACCCTTCAATAAAAAATAATTATTTAAAAAAAAATTTTGTAGAGGGAACAATGGCTATTAACAAAGTAATTTGTTATAAAATACTGTGTAAATTCAAGAGACAGAGGGAGGAAAGTGAGAGAAAAAGAAAAAGAAACAGAAAAGTGAAAAGAGAAAGTATATCCTACAGAGATTTTTCCCAGTTGGCTTGATAATTGAATTATTATTGTCAATCAAGCAACAAGCCTATGAGGAAGTACTCAGCTTAGAATTAGAAAGTTTTTCTCTTGTTACCAAACTTACTTTTACTCAGTAGTGTACAAATTCAGTTTCAATGCTGACCTGTGTCATTATCTACATGACAACAGTTGTGGGATGAGCTTTAATTGAAAGAACTGTCATTGCACAATATTTAGTCTTCAAGGGACATTTTCAAAGAGAGAATGATGTACAAAACCAGAAAATGGATTAATTCTTATATGATGAGAAATATCACCAACCAGCCCCATTTTCCCAAATTTATTTGACCACAATGTGGGCAGAAGTACCAGAACAATTGGGGGTGGGGGTGATTCCTTATTCACTCATATAATGGACGTCATCCCTGTACCATGAATGTGAGATAACCACCTTATGGCAGCATGGCCAATATATCCAAGTTGGCCTCCTAGGCATTAATTTCTGATAGTTTGGTGTGTCTGTCTCTATGGCTCTATGGTTTTTTTTTCAAGTCTTCCATGGCTGACCAGCCCCTTTCTGCCTCTTTTAAGAGAGGACAGGTTGCTGTCTAGCCCCTCAATACTGGACATCATTAGGTCTTTTCTTTAATGATTTTACATAGCTCTGTTCTAATCCATTATTTAAAGTATAATTCTTAGAGTACCATGTAATTTCTAAATTATTGTATGCCTCATGTTACCCTCCAATTATCACTTAAAATAAACTTTTAAAATACAAGCTTATAAAAGATAAACTTAACCTTCATTATAAGCAGTAACAGAAAAACTTAAAATTCCTGTTATATGATGCCAGAAAATATTCATTATGAGAATAATTAAAATATTTAAAAACATACTTGCATAATCAGCTAAATTGGATCAATACATTCTAAATTATATGAATTATTTTAAATGAGGTACATTCAAAGAGTGAAAAAAAGAACAATTTCTTCATAAAAATAAAATATGTGTATACACAGTGATAAGATTGCAAGTTTTCAGAGCCCATTAATATTTCACAGCCCTTTAAATTTTATTTACTATTTTTTGTTCATAGTTTTCATTCAAAATATATACAAAATTGTTTTTTGTTTCTACAAATACTGGCTGTTGAATCATATGGTAATGATGGGATTTGAATGTTACCTTATTTTTCTCTTTCTTTTGATAGAGACTGTAACAAACATCCAGCGGTCAAAAGTAAAACACCTAGACACAGAAGAACATTCTAAAGAGAGAAAACACTGGGTCATCATTATCTGAATAACTGAGGGTTGGCACATGTTCATAATATTTCTGAATGACCTGCGAGGACTCTTTTTGTCTTTGAATATAGTAAACCCAATTCTTTCAAATGGTCTCCAGTCTTAGGGAAACTTAGATTCTGCTGCCTAAATAAAATCAAGCTGATTTCTCAGTTCATATAATAAAAATAATGTGTGCTGTCCCAAGTTCAGGTGTTCTGGGTTTTTTTAAATATGCAGTAAATTTGATAATTAACTTTTGGATGAGGAAGCATGCAGGATATAGAACACACTTCAGGAAGAAAAAAAATACGTGTGGTGTTAGCAGAATGGGAAGGCTGCCCAGAACATGTCCCCTGCTATAAGATTAGTTTGGGAATTAGGGATTTACAGTGCTTACCCCCATCCAGAGGGGACTTGGCAGTAATCCCTAGAACTGCAAGATAAATGGGTGGGAGTAAAAGAAATAAGTAAAGGTCAGAGGCTGCTGGAAAACAGGCTTTCCTGTCACTAAGTCTTGATGTTGTAATGAGTTTTGAGATCAACCTAAGTTCTAGCCTGAGATAGAAAGACAGTTCTATGTGTCAATCACAGCAACAACTGATCAATTCAGTCATCTAAGGGTCAGCCCGAGAATCATAATAGAAAGGTCCATCATGGGAGAAGGGGTGGTAGAGGGGGTCACCCACTCAGCCACAACATATCTGCTGCCACAGTGTCACACACACAATGGAGTCTTGAGAATAAGACTGGGTGATGATGCAGAGGGCCGCAGCGATAATGAATGACGACAGTGGTGAAATTGGCAAGTGATTAGAACACTATTGCAGGAGGCCAGAAGAATTAATTATTTTTAAAGACATCTGAATCTATGAATATAAGTGGTATAGATATGACACACTGGCAAGGAATTCGAATGTAATCCCTTCTAAAGGAAATCCATCAGAATTCACTCACACTCAAAAATAAAGTAAAACAAAAAGATTGTAACAGAGAGAAGTCATTTCTAAAAGCCGGTGTAAAAATGAAATGCTTGAATTCCTAAAGGCAATTACTTACATTAGGTAAAATGAAGCAATTCTTAAAGTTTGCCTGGAAATTCCCCTTGCTTGTCCCTAGACACCACTTCTCTTACCTTCCTCCCTGTTTTTCTCCTGTCCTCTAGTGTATGAGAACATTTGAATTTAAATATACATCATGAATGGTCTCATTTTCAATATTTTAATATAGCAGATGTATGTAATTTATGTCTTCTTCCCTTCTTTTTACTATTTTTGTTTATCTTCTCTTATTCCTTTTTGCCCTACCTTGGCTTCTTTGTATTCTCCTACCTGTCTTCTCTTAGTCTCTCCTTTCTCACCTCTCAGACGGTAGAGAAGGTCAAGCAGGTAAAAGCAACTTGCCTCTCCTCAAGTCAAAGACATTCTTGTTGAAGTACCTCTTTTGGAAATACAAGGAAGGATAAAAAACAAAATCAAACATCAAATTCCCAAACTACGTAGGTCCTGCCCCTTTGTTCTCAGCTCAGTTGGCATTTTCTCCATACTCAGAAGCATTCGTTTTCAGGCCTTGCTCACATACATCTGGTCTGTTTATCCAGGCATCAGTGGATTGGACTTGTCCTGGGCTTCTCCAGCATTTACTGTATATGGACTCTAGCACACACCAGAGCAGCAAACCGAGTTGGTTATAGAGGGAGGATGGAGAGTTCAGGACTCCATCCCAGACTGATATCATGTACATTTCACAGCAAGTGAGTTTAATACTTAAGCCAGAGAATCATGTAGAGTATCATGTAATTTCTATTAGAGTATCATGTACATTCTATGTATGCCTCATGTTACCCTCCAATTTAAATATACCAAAGATTGTAGTTTTAATTGTCTGTGACCAGCAGTGATTTTAAATATATATGTTTAAATATAAACATAAAACGATGTTACTCCAGACAATAAAATCTGCACAGAAATCTTTACATTAAACTTTTAAACAACATTGTATAGATGGTTCCTTCAGAGTATGTAGCCTTTTTCAGTGTAGGTAAACATGGCCTTTGTGTTTATTGCCTGACAATACAGAAACTTTCTTTGCACTTCAACTATGCTATTAGGGAAAAAGTAGGATTGGATTTGTATAACAATGGCATAGCATCAATTCCTTATATGTGAGCAAGAGGAAATTGTGAGAGCTGAAGTGCACCCCTCAACTCCCAGATGTAAACAGGATAAAAAGCAGGACTGTAATAAAATACCTATGAACTTTCACTTTCAGAGCGAGTAAGTGTGGAAGACTTAATGTATAGTATGGCGGTTGTAGTAACACTGTATAGTATACTTGAAATTTGTTCAGAAAATAGATCTTAAGTGTTCTCACCAAAAAAAAAAAAAATTATGTAAAGTGTTGCAGCTATGTGTTAATTAACTCAATTTTTGGAATCATTTCACAAGGTATACATATATCAAATCATCATGTTATACACTTTAAATATATTACAGGTTTGCTTGTCAAAGCTGGAAAAAAATAAAACTTAAGTTTCATCTTCAGATTCTCACCTGTCTTTCTCTATGGTTCCCAGATAAAATACAGGATGCCTTGTTAAACTTGAATTTCACGTGAACAACAATAAACTTTTAGTACAAAATATCATGCATACACTAAAAGATATTGTTATTCATTTGAATATTAAGTTTAATTCAGGGTTTTGTATTTTGCTTCCTCTGTGAAATCTGGCTATCCCACTACACAGCAACTGTTATTCTCCCAACTCTTTCCTTCTTCTACTTTTGTCTTCTTTGTACTTACTACCTGGAACACATTGTTCATTCACTTTCTGCTGGATTGTTTCTGCTGGACTCTAGCACTGCGATGCTGGCTCTCTGGAACTGGAGATGCTCCCATTTTGCCTCACACCAGAATTCCCGCACCCTGAACAATGCTCAGCATGTAGCTATTGCTCAATAAATACTGAATGAATTTCTTGAATTAATGAATGGAATATCTCTCAAAAATATGTTGCTTGTTCATTAGATATGTAGATAGTTCCTATGGATAACTAAATCTATAATATATGATGTTTGTCTTTACTTTTGATGTTTTTTTCCTACTTCAGTCGAAACAGTTTGAAGATATGATGTTAATACTTTCTGAGTACTTAATATATGCCTACATTCTAAATCATGTATACTTAATACTCATAAAAACCTTATGAAATTGATACAATTTGTATTCTCAGTTAGGCAATCAGATAAATGAAGCTTAGTAAATAATCACATCCAAATTTACATGATCTGATTATCAAGCAAGACTTGCAACCTCATTTATAACTCCTTGGAGTACAGCATTTTTCTCAGTATTTGTTTCATGTTGTTCTTATCTTACAGTAATGGAAACAAGAGACATAAACAATATCTTGCTGTTTTTCTTCTTATGAAAACTTATTTTTACAAATCCTTGTCTAATGTACTGGCAAAAAGAAAGAAAAATTATAGCAATTAAGTCACTTAAATGATTCTTTGCTAATACATTATAAGCAATTTAACACTTTATTTTCCAGAGGTGAAATTGTATGGCCCTTTGATTAATTTTTCTGCACAAATTATGAATAATTAAATATAGTATTAAACAATACAATTTCACAAGAATTTTCAGTTTGGTTTTTATTAATGCAATTCACTTACATTCAGAGAAAATAAGAAGAGAGGGCAGCAGTATGTTTTCCTATGTTATTCAATCTTCCACAGGCTTCCTTCCAAACCAAGCAACTAAAATGAAACACAGCTTTCCTTCCCAAGAGGGTTTCACTTGTTCCTTTTCTTGCCTCCATTCCTTCAACCCCCTTGCTTTTTTTTACTGGGCTTTTGACTTTCCTCCTCTTTCCTTCCACCCACAGGCACTTTGGAAATGGCCTCAGATGGAAGAGTGAGATCAGAAATATGCCTAGAGAAACCTCTACATGCGGATCTGGCAGGCATTCAACACAAATGCAATTAAAGGGCTTACCCTTGCATGAAATATTTGCTTTCCCGTTAGTCACCAACATTAAACTTCAGGAATGCTAAGGCACAGTGCTTCTATGTCAGAGCCCAGATCCTCAACTTCTCTTTCCTCAAGTTATTGTTTTTAAAGTTTGCATATAGCATCAAAGGTCCATCAGGCAATAAATAGGAAAGCAAGGATTTTATTAAAATCCACTTGGGACAACTACGTCTGCCAGTAGTATTCTTTGGCCAGGGTCTGAGAAGTTATAACACACCCACCCAGAGGTTCTTAAGAGCATTGTTGATGTATATAGTAAACGTCTAGTGTACTGGGCTCAGACCAGTGTGAAGCCCTGCAGTTCACCTTCAACCATAGGCACAGGCAACTAACCAGGAAATTGCAGAGTAATTGATGAAAGTATTTGATCTTCTTTAATTTCTATACTGTAGAATTTCCACATTAAAGGAAAACTAAATAGAATTTTGTTTCTTTTGCTTTGAGCAAAGGTAAATATATTTCAATTTTGGTTGATTCATTGATACCTGGAGAAAGAGACAAAAAAATATGCATATGTACTACACACACACACACACACACACACACACACACACCATGTGCTAGGTAAGCATTTTAAGTTCTCAAATATGGGGAAAAATAGATTGTAAGTTCATTTTTCTTTCACCCTAAATCAGCTAAAGTGTAATATTTTAGAATCATTGATTTCAGTCACCATATTTTACTCTATATTTTATCCTTGGTGCCTAGTTTTACAAATAGATGCTATCCAATAAATATTTGTTAAATTTTCATGTGTATAAGACTAAGAAATGTTAAAGTACATGTAGAAGTTTTTGATCTTCAAAACAGAGAAGTGAAGAGACAAATACTAAAAGAACTCTAAAACTATAATAACATTTATTGAGTGTCCAGGATGTGCCAGACATACTGCTGAGGACTTTGGAGGCATGAAGTCTGTATAGACCCCATTTTACAGATGAGAAAACTTAGGCTTACAGAGTTTAAAGAAACTGCCTAAGATGACAACTCCTAATAAGTATCTATCAGCTTCATGCAGCTGTTGCAACAAATTATCACAGTGGCTTGAAACAACAAAAATGTATTCTCTTACAGTTCTAGGAGCTAGAAGTCTGAAATAAGTATCACCAGGCCAAGATCCAGGTGTTAGTAGGGCTGTGCAACCTCTGGAGGTTCTATGAGAGAACCTTTTCCTTGACTCTTCCAATTCCTGATGGCTGCTAACCTTGGTTGGCTTGTGGGCACATCACTCCAATCTTCAAGGCAGAATCTTCACATCTTTCATTTCATGTCTCTGTGTTCACAAGACCTTCCTCTGTGTGTACGTATCTGATCTCTCTCTGCATCTCTCTTATAAGTGCCCTTGTGGTGGCATTTAGGATCCACCCAAATAGCACAATGTAATCTGTTTATCTCTTTGCTTTCATTATTTCTGTGAAGACTTTCCCATCTAACATAACAGTTACAGGTTCTGTTGACTGGGACCTGATCTCTTTCAGGGTCATCATTCAGTCCAACACAGAATTGGATCTAGGGTTTGATCAGGCAGTCTGCCTCCAGTGCCTTTGCTCTTGATCATGATATACTGCTTCTCCAGTATCTAACTTTTATCTAGATAGGAAGGGAACACTGGATAAGAAGCTTAGCAAAATGTCAGACTAAGGTCAAAGGCTGATGGGAACTACTGGCTGTTTTAAGGAAGACAGGAACAAAGTGAAACTGATATTTTTGTAAGATTGTCGTTCTATGGTTTGGAGTGTGGTGTAAAATAGAAATACCTGATATTGGACTCAGGGAGAGCAGGTCAGAAACTATTGCAATAGTTGTGCTCAAAACCATAAGGGCCTCAGCCAGGTGAAGGAGAAGGGAATGGAAAGTTTGGGAGGGAGATAGAAAAGAAGGAATGCCAGTGCCTATGACTGGGTCAGTCAGAAGGACGACACACATAGAGGAAGGTTTCACCCACTCGACAAGGTTTACAAGCGCTACCTATGGGTCAGCCATCTCTTAGATCCAAATATGGGGAGTTAAATCACAGCTCTTAAACTTCCAGAAGTGCAATAAAGATGAGATCAAATAAACAAGTGATTAAAATAGAGTGTGACGGGAATAATCTCACAGGGAATGTGGGAACTCAGTGAAAAAGCACTGCACGGAGTGGGTGTGTATGTCAGGAAGGTTCTTTTGGGTTCTTCCAGACTCAGGCCCAATACAAAGATTCCAGCCTAAGTAGGATGTGAGATGAGTTAACATACTGGGGGAATGAGAACTGAGAAAGGGAAGAGAAGGAGGCCAATGAAGCATTCATTTTCAAGCCACTTCTCAGTGTCCCCTCTGGGACCCAGTGTGGGAAAGGAGGTATCAGAGCTGTGGTGCTGGGACATTTATGCATCAAATTCCAAAGAAAAACTAGAAAGACCTGAGTCATTGTAGTTGTCATAGAGGTACCACTGCACCTGGCTAAAAAATAAATACTTATTTTTCACATTAAAGGGCTATTTTAATAGCCCTTAAAATAAGATTTCACTAATGGTGAAATGTTCTTATTCTATATCACTAAAAATGAAAGAACTTTATTAATACTGAGAATGCATCAGGAGCATTCAGTCCAATAATCATTCATTTGATGTAACATAGTCTCCACAGCTCAGCAGTAAGAGTTATTTACTTTTCTGTTCCCTAAGATGCCTTCCTCAGTGATACACTTGCCATATTCTACATTTGGACATTCTAATTCTAACACAGGAACTGCTGTGCAAATAAGGCAGCAGATATTGGAGTCAGCATTCATTTGTCTTTTACCTCATTTCTTCAGAGGTTCCCAAGAAATCTTCTACTTCCTTTTTGGAGAGAGGACTAGTCCAAAAATTGGTAAATAAAAATTTAACCTGGATTTCTACAAACAGTCACAAGAATAAAAAAATCCAGTGGGCTTATCAAAATGTATCTTGTTTTCCACCTGAATTGTGGGTTTGTTTTTACTTGGTGTAGCATATAAATCCCTCAGAACTTCCCTGCATGGGGTGCCTACCTTCATGTATGACTTCCCACCCCCTTACATTATGAGCACTTCAGTGACTTATCAAACTATTACAGGGTTAGTCCATCAGGAATTTTATCACCTGCAGTTTTTATGGACTGTTCAGAAATGAAAATAGTGAGGAGTTTGAACTCACTGACATGGAAAGCTCCAAGAAGCTTTGGAATGTAGTTACTGGTATTTCTGGTATCTTTTAAATGTCAAGAGAGCAGAATTTCTTTTGTCAGTTGACACAGTAAGGCTAACAATTAAAGCCATCTGCTCTTCATTTCACTCCCCAAGGGCATCCTTCATTTTTCACCAACTTCCTGTTGTTGACAGCACAGTTCCTCCCAATTTCTCTCTGAAACCGTGAGGTCACCACCAGGCTCAGGCCATTCAGTGAACTGTTGGTTTGGTCCGACCCTCAGAATGTTCGCTTTTGCTCCAGGAACTGCAGCCTCCAGTAACGGGGTCCCTGCAGCAGATACAGAGGGAGAATATTGGCCCCTCCCTAACCAAGGATGACGAGGGCAGCAGGCATGCCTGTGCCAGGACCACCACCGCAGCTGACAATGCTTTCTTTGGGACTTTTTATTTATGAAAAAGACAGGAAGAAAGTAAAAAAGATGGGGAGAGAAGGGGGGAAAGGATAAGGAAAGAAAAAAGAGGAGGGAGAGAGGAAGGAAGGAAGGAAGCGAGGAAGGGAGGGAAAAGGAAAGAAAAAAAAGACAACAAAAGGAAGAAAACAGAAGTAGGCAAAGGAGGAAAAGGGGAAAAGCAATCTTTATTCTTTTTGAATTCAGGCTTGTTACTTTACTCTCTCTGATGGTGTTAAAATATCTTTCAATCACAACTTCTGTATGCTTTTATTGTGTTTATCTTTTAAAAAGGATGGTAGGTAGTAAATGGAGAAGAGCAGGAATTATATAGAACAAGTTTATCTATTCCATAGACTTTTTAAGAAACCTTAAAGGTGAATTGACTGCAAGGATTCAAGCCAATAATTTTTCTAATTAATTGTACTCAAGAGCTCTTCTTTTTTGATGTTTTTGTGATAGTGTTACAAAATAATAAGACAAGTAATCCCAAAGCTAAGAAGGAAATCACCTTACAGTTCTGTGGCTGGATTTCTTTCTCCAAGGCCATCAGATATTACATACTCAGAAAATCTGTGAATCCACAGTCCAAAATCAGAATGAAGCTGTTTATCAGTCCAATCCAGATAAAAGCAAAGTTTCTAGAAATTCCGTCATCATGAAGATCATGAATAAACTATGGAATTCAGTTGTTGTTTCAAGTAAAAATTCTAAACTTCCTAGTGAAATTTGTTGATGCATTTTTAGGTTTTATATACACATTTATAACCAAAGCTAATAAATGAAAGGAGTATTTCCCTTTGTGTATATAGATAGCAGAATCAAACAAGTGACTTTAGGGCTCTAGACATGCAGTATTTGCCTAGTAGAGACAGAGCTTAGTTTATTTTGGATTAGTGAATTAGTCACATGAGAGTCACATTAATTTAGGTCCCTAAGGTACTGTTTAGTAAATTGCTGCTTAGCTTTTCCTAATATAATACCTCATGTGAGGGGCTCTGAAGTTAGCCTGTTTAGCTCATTAAGAATGGTGTTATAGTAAATGTGCTTCATGTAATCATCTCTGGATATTTCTGAGCTATAAAGCACAAAGTACCAACACAGTGTGTGAGGTTTAAATTAGTGGTAAACTGTGTCTACTTGACACAGTTTTTGAAAACATGAAACTAAACTCATAGTAAGACTGCTAGACAGCTTCTGTTCTATACACATCCAGAATGATTAGAGGCTCAGACAATATTTTTCCCTAATAAGCATCAAGTTGTAATTTCTTTGAATCTTGTCTTCTATGAGCTAGATCAAAGCTTTCAAAATTTGTTTTCTAGATTCTTTTTCAGGATAAACCAAATAAATGACCATGTTTAACAAATAAAAGTATTTTTCTTAACATGTCTGAAGACACAGTTTTGAATGCACTATATTTTGGGCGAAGCAACACTGTAACAACCTCAGAGTCAACATAATTAAGTTATGTACCTATTTATATTGATATAAATGTTTTCCCCACCTTCTGTTTCTGACAAAATGACAAAATACCATGGCTCCTTCCCTAAGAGCCAATCCTAGAAGAGTCAGAAATGCAGGGAAGAAGTTAATAAATCATGAAAATAAAAAGTAAAAAGGAAAGGAAAGAAAAGAATATTTGGGGATTAGGTGTCAGTAATAAAGGAGATATAAAATGGAAGTGGGCATATGCATGAAGGGGAAAAATATCATATACATACAAATAACACAAAAAAATTTAAATGAAAGGGGCCTTGCACAAAATATGATGATAGTTGTCTTTGAACTAAGGTAAGTGATTAACCTATCTCTCTATGTTTGATACCCAAAAAATTTAAAAAATAACAGTAAGAGTCCAAGATGAGATACTGAACCCATTACCTTATTTCCTTCTTAATATCACATGGAAATAGAGAAATAACAGTGAACTAATAGTGCTAGCAAACAGGAAGGGAGCCATTAGTGTAATTCTTGCAAGACAGAAAACAGATGGAATCAAATTAACCACAAAACAAGTGAAAAATTGGAATAAAGCTCTTGCGATTCAGTAGAAGCTTTAAATGAATAGATTATCATAAAACAATTTTCTACTCAAGCTCTATTAAAAAAAATCCAAGTGCAAACATGCAGAGGCTGGGAACACAGGATGTGGGGATGTTGGCACAATAGTATAATGATTCCTCTACCAATATCAATATATGTAAACATCCATCCAGTGCTCAATTAAAATAGAGAAAGATCTCAACTGGAGACTGGGAGAGACACCTTGAAGATACTTAATATGAGGCCAGAGGGACAAGCAGAGATGTTCTGCAGACTATGACTTTGAAAAAGAAAATCAAAATCAAAAAGGAAAGAAGATAAGCAAAGCATTAAATTTCACTAAATCTCTTTATCTCCACAAAACTCCTTCCCTACCTCTCAGTTCAGTCTCTCAACTGTCATCTTGTTTCCTGATAGTGCAACCCAGAAATCAAGTTGACTTGTTGATATATCCTTATCTTCTCTCCACAGCTGAGAGAAATCAACATGTGGATTCATGCATCCAGGACAGGAGGCCTGCTGGAGAGCCTGCCATAGTCAAACTCAAGGAAAAAAAGAATAAGTGGATATATAGATGAAGATAGATAGATAAAATGATAGACATAGACAGACAGGTAGATAAATCTGGGCCTTTACAATGATACAATACACAATCTTTCTGGAAGAAGGACCTTCACAAGTGTTTACGCATTAAGAAACAACTGGTAATATATTGGGATAGTTAGCTCAGTAGGGAAAACCTTATCAATGGATGTTGAAATGACAGTAAAGTACAGTGTTTTTCCTTGTTAACAGAACTTTAGCAAGTTAGGAGTAAAAAGATTTTAATTTTCTTAATTTGAATATAAGCATCAAAACCCAGCAGAGAATATACTTCCAGGTGAAACATTAGAGACATTTCTTTGTGTCAGTCTGTTTTCTCTGATTAAACGAAGGCTATGTTATATTCCTGAATCAGAAAACTCTGTACCATAAAGGTGTAATTTCTGCTCTAATCAACCTATAAATGAATATAATGCCCCTTGAAAGACAACATTATATCAAGGGTATTTCTGATGGAGAGCTCTATGCCTATCTTTCTGAAACTTGCTGAGAATGTTTAGGCTTTGAGTTCTCATCTGGTTCAAGTTACATTAAGGGCTTTAAGAAAGTGTTTTAAAGGGAGATCTACCAGCCCAAATCCAAAAAGATGGATTTGCCTCCCAAAATAGGCCTTTCTTTACTTCATAAATAAAAAAGATATTGTGGAGAAGAGTTTGCTATTTGAAAAATCCCTGTCTTTATTATTGCAGTCACTGACATAATTAAGTCAACAGTGAAACTACGTTCATGGAAATTTTACCTTCTACAATTTAAAAGTTATTTTTCTTGCATTTAATTCATTTCCAATAAAAAAATTTAAGTAAAAAATGCATTGAGGAGAGTTTAGAAAGTATTCTGTTCTCTTACCCCTTTTATTGATTTGTGAGAAATCTATGATTATTTCAAAATAATGTTAACCAAAAATGCAATCATTTTACTGAAGGGTTTAGACTAAGTGGCCACAAATGAGTTTGTTTTTTTCACTTCTGCCTTCAAATATGCTTGCCTGGATCTTCCTTGAAGATTCCTGGACACTATCTCAGGTAAAATCCATAGTTTATCCAGTCAATTTCAAATACTGGCAGACCTCATTTTTATGTCTTAAGAATAACAGCCTGATATAAATCAAAACACCTATTATCTCACCAGTCCCAGCTGAAGCATGAGCAGTGTGATTTCACAAGACAGTAGTGGCATGGGCAGAATAGCATGTGAGTGATTTCCCAGCCGCTACTCCCCTGCCTCCAACCTCACTGGGCCACCTGGGGAGCCTCCTGAAGCTAGGCACAGGAGAAGAAAGGGTGAGAGATGAAGGGGGCAATGATCTTTTACTTGACTAAAGAACATTACAGTGCCCTCTGACTCTCAGAGGCCCTTGCCATGCCAGGCTTCCAAACACTGGCTCTTTCTCTCTCTGTTGGGATGCTGTGGTTGATTCTTTTGAATGCTCCCTTCCACTGGAACCCTCAGTTGCTTCCCTGACTCCTTTAGCAACTGTCATTCTTTTAAACAGAGTCATGTCCTCCAGCCCCCACTTGGTCACAGGACTATTCATGCATCTGAGACCTGCTAGACCATGACACTGAAGGCCAATCCCACTTTCTGTCCTCACTCTGCTACTGTGAGCTGCAGTCAACCTGCCACCTAGGGCTTTCTCCAGGCAAGGTCAAAATCTGCCTCTACACTCCACAAGAAGAAAGCCAGCCACTTCAAGGCCCACCTCCAGAGCAGCCCTACATGTATTTGCAACTCCACAAGTGGGCAGTCAGGAAGTAAGATGCCAGTCTCCCCAAATCTTTCCAAGGAACTTTCCTGCTATGATATTCCCTTGCTTTGAAAGGTAGGGTTGGAAGCATGCTCACTTCTGTTCTACCTTGGTGGTCTCTTCTGAATCTCTTCATATAATCTTATCTAGGATCTATAAGTTTCCATCATTCAGTCTCACAGTGCATGGATGGAGGTGGATAACCATACTAGACTATGCAATCCTTCATTGGTCTTGTAGGTAGGGAAATATCCATTCATTTCTTTCAGATATTTGGGCACTTACCACATGCCTTCAGTTTGGGATTTCAGAAAATACTAAAAAATAAGAGACATTTCTGCTTAATGATCTCTTCTGTCTCTATTTTTGTCTCTGTGTGTATGTTCCCCTCTCTCTCTCTATTGCTCTCATTCTCTCACTAAATCTCTTTCTCTTTTTCTCTCTCTCCCTCTCTCACACACATAGCAAAAGTAAATAAATAAACTGTATCTCTGTCACCTCTAAACATATCTGTAAAAATTCCTGTCTCATTTTCTCTTTCAGGACACCCAGAAAATCTGAATTGCCCAACCCTCTTTGCAATTGGGTTGAAGTCATTTAGTAAGATCTAGGAAGACTGTGTGGATAGAGTGATGCATGCTACTTCCAGGTTTGACCATAACAACCTCTGTGTTTCACTCTGTCTTCCTATCCTATGGCAACCTTGAAAGCTATATGTTTAAGATGGCAACACTTCAAGTTAGAAGAAGCCTGGAGTCACTCGTCACAGGAGAGCTGCCAAAAAGTACCTCCCAACCCACTTCAAACTGTGAAATGAACAAGCAATAAATTTTTTATTATATTAAGCTACCAAGATATGGGGATTTATTATTGCAGTGTGGCCTATTCTATCATGTCATTTCCAAAAATTGGTTCTCTAAAGTACAGTGCTAATGTAACAAATTTCAAATGCAGGGCATTGACTAAGCACTTGGGTGGAATAAGCAAAGGAACTGATGTGAAAGGCTTAACAGCTGACAATCTATGTTACACAGGGGCAAAATATTTGGATAAGCTATCTCATGAAATAACTTGAGAGGCAGACCATGTGCCTGCTGAGTGAAAAGCTCTAGGGGAAAAGGGTGGAAAATACCATATTAGTGTGTTTTGACTATTACTGGCTGTGTTTGACAAGTTATTTCAGGAAAAGGATGAGTTCAGAAAAGAATTGTCTAGTTTGCAAATGATTATGTTAGGGAAAAAGAGCTTGGGACATTACAAATTTGGAAAGTCCAGCTGCTTCTGAATTCAGAGGGATGGGAAATGGATTTTAAGGAAGTTATAAGCAATAGTTTCCCAATAAAAAAATTTGTTTGAATAAAGTGAATCAATGAAAAGATAAGATTAAGGGTATGCCCTCCTTATCTATTTAGTTTCCAGATAGGCTTAAATTGAAAGAGAGATTACTAGAGGCAGAAAAGCAAAGAAATGAACTAAATAACTTGTCTTTTAATTCACATATGAGTACACTGAGAGAGACCAATTCTCAACCCAGTAACAGAGTGGTTTATTACCTGATCAGATATTTAATTTTTGTGCCTACCTGGCACAGTGTTGAGGTATTTGGTAAAATATTTTTCTGAATGTATCTGTGAAGATGTGTTTTAAAATGAGATTAACATTTAAATCAGTGGATTTTGAGAAAAGCCGATTACCCTTCATAGTATTGGTGGGCCTCATCTAATCAGTTGAAGGGCCTAATAATAGGAAACTGACTTCCCTCAAGCAAGAAGGAGTTCTGCTTGCAAACTGCTTTTGAACTCGAACTGGAACTCTTTCTTGAATCTCCAGCCTGCTGGACACCCCCATGAGATTTTGGACTTGCCAGAGCTCCACCATCATGTGAGCCAATTCCTTAAAATAAATCTCCCTCTCTCTAAATATATACAAACATTCTATTGGTTCTGTTTCACTGGAGAATCCTAACTAATACACCTGAATATTACAAACTTTTTGTTGGATTCAGTAACTAGTAATACTCTGAGCTATCCATTTTAGAGAAGGGTCACTGTGTGTTGCAGGTATGGGAGGAATAGCGAAATGGTCATTTGGTGGTCTGAAGGGTGAACTGTGCCAAAGTCTAACTAAACATGCACTGATTCCATTTCTCCTCCTGGGCAAACAGGATGGATACATTTCTGAGCCTCTTTCTTGGGTTTACTGGGGCTATGCGACAATTCTGGCCAATGGGACATGAACAGAAATAACGTGTATCTTTTTCTCTCTGTGTCGTGAAACATACATGGTCCCTCTTTCCCTTCTGCAGGCTATATAATTAAGCTAGTGACATCACCAGAAGGACGGAGCTGGATGTCAGAGTCACACTTAAAGGATAACAAGCAATGCTTTGAATTGCAGGTGACTTAAGTGAGACATGAAGCACTGCTGTTAAGCCACTGAGATTTGGGACTTTTTGTTATCCTAGAAGATCCTGGCTTATCGTAATACAGTGCTCTAGTATTGAAAATGATAACCAAACTGTGCTACTGCTAATGGAAAACCCTAAAATATGACAATGATTGAGTTGATGCATGTTAAGACAAAATGAGGATCTCAAACAAGGAAGACAATGACAATCCTTGGATTATTTTGGTACCATGCTCTACATAGCTAGTGAGAGTTTATCAAGTCCTCCTTCCAGACAAGCAAAAATTATCACAGATCAAATGGCCAGGCATCTTGGCTTTCAAGGCAAAATTTTCCAGGTGTTATCTGGAAGAATAAGGTGGTAAGGCAATTGTTTAAGAGGCTACTTTTGCTTGGTTGTGACTCACACAATGTGTCCATTGCATCTGATGTTTAGACTAGCTAGAAAAATGTTAGAATGCTGAACTATTTGACTTCTCTAAGATGCATTTCCAGTATCCTAGCCTATCGACTTGAGACAACTCTTGACATTATTTTTTTACTATAACACCCCCTTTATTTCTTTCTAGCTTTTTCTTAATCTGTATTTAGATTTGTATATGTTTACTTTTCTCTTTTCCTTTTCCATACAAGAAAGTACACTACATGGTGGCAAAGACTCTGTCTTCCGGTTAATTAAGCACCATATTCCCACTGTTCAGTATGTGTCTGATCATAGTGGGTATGTAAAGTATATTTTTAAATGAATAATCAAATAAAGGATTAAGTGAATGAATGACTAAAAATGCTAATTATTGTGGCCTCCTCAAGGGACTTTAAACATCAGACAAATTTTGGTCTAAGCTAGCCTATGTTAAGCTTGAGAGACAGCCATTAGATACCTACCGTTTTCTTAAACTGTTTGCTGATTAAGAATGGAAAGCCCCTAGAGAGCTAGAAGAAGCCTGATCCTCTGAGCATACTAAGATAGTAATTGCCCCACTGTAAAGCTGCTGTGTCCACATATCCCAAAAGTTGTTGGGATTACAAAGGCAATGAATCCCCTATAAAACAGTGCTTTCCAAGTCCCTATCTGGGTACTCAGCATGTTTCTGCAAGCACCAAGAAGGGCTGCAAGATTTGATGCATTATACTTTCCTTTCACACTGCCCACATTTGAAATATCTCAATTGTCTTCTCTGTCATTACAATCTTTTTTATTCACATGAAATAATTTTCCCTCAGCAAAACTTCTTTCTACTTTTCCTGTGATAGAGGCCCATCACCAAGACAGGGTTTTGGAAAGGTAAGGAGCAAAGGGGACAGGGGAACCAGAACGGAGAGAAGAAAAGAAAAAGAAGTGTCTTCCCTTTAAGATTAAGGTCTGATTCTCATTAGAACCATCTTTTTCATTTCTTTTAGTCCTTGGAAACATAGAGAAACAGTTATTTTAATGGATGATCTAATTCATGCCACTGCCTCCAAGAAGAATAAAATCTAAACCATACAAGATAAATAATACCCTACCCTATTCTTAAAATTGGCCAAAGGAAATGATTCCATAATTTTCATCTCCAAATTCATATAAGGAACTTATTTCTTGCTCTTAGCTTAAATTCTATTCTTTTTTCTTTTGTTCTTTCTTTCTCCACTTCTATTAGTCTGCTCTGACTGCCACACAACAACAACAAAATACTACAGACTGGTGATGGAAGCAACAGAAATTTATTTTCTCAAAGCCCTGGAGGCTAGAAGTCCAAGATCAAGGTATGTCAGGGTTGGTTTCTGGTGAGGCCTCTCTTCCCAGCTTGGAGATGGCTGCCTTTTCACCATGTCCTCGCATGGCCTCTTCTCTGTGTGGGTGGAGAGAGAGCTTTCTGGTCTCTTCCTCTTTTTATAAGGACACCAGTCCTACCAGATTAGTCCATATGCCCTCGTTCACCCTTAAATAACTCCTTAAGGCCCTATCTGATACAGTCACAGTAAGGGTGAAACTTTAACATACAAATTTGGGGAGGTACAATTCAGTCCCTAACACCATCCTAGTCAAATACTAAGATTTCTGCTAGTTCTGTGACTTCAGACAAGTTGTCTAACTCCCTCAGCTTTAGCTCCTATTCTGTAATGTGGGGAAAATACAACTAAACATTGAGGGACCTTTGTAAGAATTAAATAAAACAAATTGTAACACCCAAAAATTTAGCCAAAGGCATATAAAATATCTAATAACTCTTGCCATTAATTGACTTTGAAATTATAATGGCTTCTTTCAGCCTTTTCTTTTCCAGTTGATGTAGTCAAAACTCTTTCCCATTTCTTCAGAAAGAACTCTTGTCTAATATTTTCATGTTTTCTTTCTTTTATTTAACATATATTAATTGCTGTCTTCTTGTGTGACAGGCACTATGCTAGACTCAGGCTATACAGGGTTCCATGAAATAGTCTCTCCTCCCGTGCAGCTTACAGTCTAGATGGTGCAATGGACAATCAACTCATAAAAACACCAATAATTTGCAATTACAAGTCAGCTGATAGGAACCATTTTAGGAAAGATTAGTTTATTGTGGCTGGAAGGGCATGATTTTAAGGGGATAGGCAAGGAAAGCCTTCCTTTTAATGGTTCTTATTCTTCTCCTAGAACCTCTTCAGTCTTAACAATTCAACTAGTTGTTAAGAAATAAAACCGAAACCTAAGGCTGCAATACTCATGTGAGTTAAAAAAAAAATAGAATGAAAAGTCCCAGTATCTCTATAACACATAAATCAGAACCAAACAGTAGAGGCCTTATTGGTCAGTGAGCAATTCACTCACAGACACACCAACTTTTCAGAGATTGTTATCCAATGGTTTAAATTAAAGAACACTAAATGGAAACAGGGACCTACTATTGGAAGAAACTTGTCATGTCAGAGAACAGGCTACAGTCATCTAGTGGTACAAATAGTATGGTGAACAAGAGCACAAATATTTAAATCATACATATATAAATTTAACATCTTGTAAAATTCTGTATTCATAGGAGAAGTGTCGATCTGGAATTAAGTGATAACATGCAACATATATTTATTAAGATATTTTCTAAAGTCTATACAAATATTCTTTTCATAGAAAACTTGACACCTTGTTTTGGATTACTTAACCAATGGACTAATGGTTGACATAACCAAAAGGTAGGCCAAAGTAAAGATGGCAGGATGTTAAAAAAAAGTAAAAGAAAAAGAGAAAAATCATATTAAAAAATGTAATTGTAATGGCCCAATCAATATTTTAAGGATATTTTCAACTTTCTTGATCATATCTATAATGACCATGCTTATTGGTGAAGACAGGGTTAATACAATAAATAATCATTGTATAAATAATGTGTTCCTGACTTATATCAATTAGTACAATAATCATTGTACAATGATGTGTTCCTGACTTATATCAATTAGTTCAATAATCATTGTTCAAATGATGTGTTCCTGACTTATATCAAGAGATAAACACATATCCATGTGTTCCTGTGTCCTATCCAGTAGAGATGTTATAGACTTGATATAACGCCTCTCAATTTATAGTTGACGATACTGAATCTTAGAGATGTATATGGTCCCCAGTCCTTAGGGTTTAGACCTTCATCCCTCAGAGTAAGTTCCTCCCTTTCCCACTTAAAAATTCCCCTAATTTAATTTCCTAACCCAAGGGTTAAATATGTGTCATGATAATCATCAGTGAAATATTTATAATTTTGTCCAGCAGTTCTAAGAATCAAATAATATCAAACAAAATTTTATCAAAATTTATTAAACCTTTTCTGTATTATTAGATTTTTAAGATTCTTTCCCAATAATTTTCTATACTTATATGAAATTGTAAAAATCATCACAACTTTTTTGTTTTGATTGTTTAATAAACCATGTTTTCTTTTTACAAAAGAAAAATGCAGGCTGAAGAGAAATTAAAAGGCATAAACTAAAATATTTAAATCATACATAATTCCACATTCCATACTAATTAATATTATGTCAGATGACTTTCCATTATTATGTGCTTGCATATATGTATGTCTATATAAGCATATATGTTTATGCACATATATGTATGTCTATATAAACATACATATGTTTATACACACATATATAACTGTTAAGAAATTTTAGTTTTGGCCAGAAACAAATATTTGTAAGTTAAAAAGATATTCTCAATAAATGAACTTTGCACTTCTCACTAATTTCTAGACCTAACACTTCTGTTGTAAACAAAGACTTATAAAAATCACAGATAGAAAATTTTGTATTATTAGATCTTTATAGTCTATTCTCTGACTTAAGGTCCTCAAAGGATGCATATTTCCTTGTTAGTCTTCTTTAATTTAAACTGAAGAAAAAAAAATTGAACATTTGTATATAATAAAAATTAAATATTATACACCCTGTTTTCTCTGTTCTTTTCACTTAGTTCTATATGCTGAATATTATTCATCCAACTTCTACAAATTATTTACTAGCATCCAATGGCCATGTGACAAGTTACTAAACCAAAGTCCTAAGTTAGATTTTTAGATGTTATTTACTATTATAAATAATTCTGGATGGGCAACCTTGAATTTAAACATTTTTCCATATTCTTGATGGAATTGTCAATGTCTGAGTGAGTTTCTGAGCATTGAAGTGGACCTTTAACTACCACCTTCCTTATGTAATGCATGATACATTTATTTTATTAATTACACCTTTAACACTTCTTTAACATTAAACAAGTAGCATTCCTTTAAATAGCCACAATATTTCTACAATTAACAAATCAAAATTTATGGATTTAACAAATTAAATTTCCCCATTGTCGGCAAAACTTCAAATTCTTCAAAATATTTAATTAAAACTTTAAAGTTAGCATAAAAATTTCTCTTAAATGCTTTTAAACACCATAATCAGAAAAAAAATGCACAAAAGTATTATTACACAGAAAGATTACAAATTATTAATATTATTGATTTAATTGTTTACATCATTTAATAATTTTTACCAACTTTCACTTTTTATAATTTCCTAGAGTTACTTTCCTAACAGTAAAGTAATTCTCCTGGACTCCAAGGAAAAGTAATACCTTTTCATATAAGCTGATGTTGCAGAATCTGGAATGCCAACCTGTTGATTCTTGGTTGGGGCAAGAACTTGATGGCACGGCCTGAGGTGATTCACATCTGAGCCCCACGCTCTTAAGCAGTGTCTTGTTTTATAAGTCAGTCTCTAGTGCTACCTCATGGGACATCTAAGTCCATGCCTCTCACATAAATTTAATTTTATGAAGCTTGAGGCATCCCAAGTGGTGCTGTAACTTCTTATTTTTGTTCAACTCACATCAACTAACTCACTGTTCTGTCCCCTGCCATATTGGCCTGGTCTGTTAGTGTTACTGCTAACTTATCCAAGCCTCATTATCTCTTACCACCATTTTCTCCATTGACAGTGATGTTAGCTGTAGAAATTTGTGGATACTTTTTATTAAATGTATCTAATGTTGAATAGCTGAGAGTTTTTATTATAAATGAATACTGAATTGAATAAAATGGTAGTCATTTATTGAGCTGACTATGTGGTTTTTTGTCTTTATCCTGTTAATGAAGTATATTACATTGTTCTTTTTAAAATGCTTTATCAATCTTGCATTCCCAGGTAAAACTAGTATTCTGCTGGAGTCAGCTTGACTGGCCCGTGGGAGGTGATGGTTAATCTCAGGAATTCCCATAGCCAGTTTCTAAATACAGACATTATTAAATATTAAATTGTGTAAACTTATAGAGAGAATATATTAAAAACAAATATTCAAAACTCATCACTTCTGAATTAATTTCTTACATTTTACTTACAGGTTTTCATATCTTTTTTATCTGTGTAATGGAGATGCTATAAAATCGCATGCTTCCTTAGTTTGGCTCAGCAATGTCACATTGATCGCTTAAACTCTCATGCTTGGAGTATTTACACCATGAAAATAAGCAAATGCTTACAGACAAAGTCTTCATTTATTCTTTTATTATCTGTGCTTAAGAAAGTGAGGGAGAAAAATACTATGCAGACTTAACTTAAAAGTGTGTTGTGTGTGTGGCCATTATATTGTGTTAATACAAATTTGATTAAATTATTTTCCAGTATTTAAAACCACAAAGAAGTTGCTCATGTTATTGATGAATGAGTGAAGTCCTCTATGTATCTTTATTGTTTCATTTTCTCATCAACCAGCATTCATGTTAAAACTGCACATATTCATCAACTGCAACCTTAGGTTGGCTGTAAATATGAGGTCAGTAAAAATAAAAGAAATAAATGATACTAATTAGCTATATGGAATTTACAATAATCTATATTTTATTATGACTTTATAGATCATATAGGATATATAATTTATATCAGTGAATTTATGAAGTATTTGTGTACATATGTGTGTATTTTGTTAAATATTTATCAGCATACCACTGGATAGAAGCAACTTCATGATGTACTACTATTCTTTTAATACAACTGGATTTGATTAATATTTTATTTAAATTTTTTTTCTATCTGTGTCTATGAGGGATATTGGTATCCACTTTTTCCCTTCTTGTAATGTCCTTCCAAGATTTTGGTATCTGGTTTATAATGGCCTTATGAAATGCAGTGGAAATATTCTCCCTTTTTCTTTCATCTCACAAAGTTTCAGTGAGATTATTATTTCTTCTGCAAATGTATACTAGAATGAACCTATCAAGCCACTTGTGCCCAGAGTTTACTTTGTGGGAAAGTTTTTAATTGTGCATTTACTTTCTGTAATAGATAAACACCCACTTAGATTTTTCTATTTATTCTAGAATACATTTTAATAAACATTTATGAAAGAATTTGTTCAATATGTAACTTGCCAAGCAATAGATACTGCTTGTAGTAGTATCCTTATTTTCTTTTCAATGTCTTTGGGATTTGGAATAATGTCATTCCTGTCATTCATTTTATCAGTAAATTTTGGAGGTCTTTTTCTCTTATTTTCTTGATTAGTTTTGCTGAGGATTTATCAATTTTATCAATCTTTGCAAAAAACAAGTGCTTGACTGTTGAATCCCTTATTGCATGCCTGTATTCTATTTTACCGATTTCCGATTTTACTGTTACTGACAATTTTCTACGTTTTTTTGGATTATTTGTTTTTTCTCTTTCAGTTTCTTGACGTAAAAACTTAGCACATTGTTTTAAACCTTGCACTTTGCTACTGGGAATATTCAGAGCTTTACATTTCTCTGTACTTATTCCTTTAGCTATTCCCATAAATTCCAACATGCGGTATTTTCCTGATCATTCAGTTCAATATTGTTTTAAAATGTCCATTATGTAATCATCTTTGACCTATAAATTATTCATTAACAACATGCTATATAATCAAGTGTACTTTTTTTTACATATACCTTTTTTTATTGAAATATCGTTGATATACAATCTTATATTGGTTTCAAATATACAACATAGTCGTTCAACAGTTACCCAATTACTAAATCATCACCCCCTTGATAAGAGCATCCAATGTTGAGTTGCTTATGTCAGGCTTGCCTGCTTTTGCGCCACTACCCCTGTAAACATACCCCACCCTAAAAGGCATGCAGGTTAACACCCAAACCAGATAACTCCATATGTCAGGCATGCCGGTGAATGCCTGAGCTGGATAACACCACATGTGGACTGTCCCCTCTTATCTTTGACCCCTAAATGGGTAGACTGGACCGTATAAGAGACTGGACACAGAGCCCTGTGGCACGCTCATCCTAGAGGTAGGTCCCTGACACCAGACCACAGACAGGTGCTCCGAGGCTTGCTCCTGCTCATCGTCCCACGCTCGGCTCCGTCACGGCTCCGTCATGGCTCCGTCACTCCACCGGAACTGTCTCCGTTGCATCACCTTCCCTTTGAGAAGGACGAGAAGCTGACTGGGACAGCCCAGACCCAAACCATTCATCATAACTGGTATGAGATGTATTGGTCCGTGATACGTGTGATTTTCAGATATGCGTGATCCCCACTTTGTGTGTTGTGTGAAAGGAAATTGTAAAATATACCTTGTGAGTAGTGCAACTTTCAGGGTGTTAAGTTCATTACCCCACCGCCCTGTGGATCCATACTTACTGACCCTCCCATGTTACCCTCTAGGGCAGTTACTATCTGGCAACACAGAAAGATGTTACCGAATCATTGACTATATTCTCCACGCTGTACTACTATCCCTGTGACCAACTTATATTATGACTGAGAATTTTTGTGTCCCTTTATCCCCAAGTAAAGATGTGAGATATATACATATAATATATATATATATATTTATTTCAAATTTTTAGAAACTCTTTTAAATATTCATTTCAAGTCCAAAGAGTTCAAGTTTTCAAACAGAAATGTAAAAAATGAGGATTTGTTGGGCAATAAAAGACATACTAAATCTAGGTCTTTCATATATTACCTTTCAAGTTAGGGAGCACATATGTAAAATAACCCACAAGATTTGCCATATTCAAAATAGCATCACATTTAATCCTCACCTCACCCTGCCTTTCTTCTTTTCCTCCTATGAGTTACAGTTATTGTTTTCCTTCATTTTGTTGGCAAAAATATTGAGGCTTAGAAGAGAAAATGACTTCCCCAAGTGATAATAGGTGACAAAACCAGGACTTACACCTGAGTCTTTTGCCACATACCTACTAACAATGTCAGAATAAGGACTCCTTGAGACATTGTGTGTACAGCACAGTGCCTAATACAGTGTGTGCACTAAAAATATGTGGCTACTTCTCTTTTATTGTTGTTACAAGAATTCTGTCTTTGTTTTTTTTTTTTTTTTATCTCTTAAAATATATTTTAATATGAAAACAACCAAGAGCTCTCTTTAAAATAGGTTCACTTTAAAATTTCATTTCATCAAATAAATGTCTGTTTATAAATTTTTCCTTCATTTGTGAAATGGTGATAGGTGAATTGGTGAAGAAAAGAAAGGAAAGAAATAATGAAAAAGAATTATGTGTCTGTTTTTTTGCTTTTGTTTTCAAGGCTGATGTATTTCCTTCACTGATCATGTAGATAATACCCTTGAGCTTCATATGATAAGGTTAAAATTTTTTTCTATGATATTTCAGCATACAGTTATACAGTTTGGGCAAATGCCTTAAGGTTTTCTTTTTCCTTTCTTTTTTCTTTTTTTTTTTTTTCCAGCATAGGTACAAGCTTCACTGGGGAACCAGCTATAACACAAAGCTTGGGTACTATCTGTCTCTTCCATTTCAGAAAACTACAAATTATGTGCTTTGAGACACAAGAAAGTAAAACATTGATTGTATAGAACATTCCAGTAGCGCAGAAGGTATTCTAATTAACATGATAATCAACACGGGCCTTTTCATTGGAATGGATTGTATAATCGAACATTCTTTTTTTTTTTTTTTTTCAGTTCTTAGTGTTTTTTGTTTTTTTTTTTTTTGAGAGGGCATCTCTCATATTTATTGATCAAATGGTTGTTAACAACAATAAAATTCAGTATAGGGGGGTCAACGCTCAATGTACAATCATTAATCCATCTCAAGCCTAATTCTCGTCAGTCTCCAATCTTCTGAAACATAACGAACAAGTTCTTACATGGTGAACGATTTCTTACATAGTGAATAAATTCTTACATGGTGAACAGTACAAGGGCAGTCATCACAGAAACTTTCGGTTTTGATCATGCAATATGACCTATAAACAATCAGGTCAAATATGAATATTCGTTTGATTTTTGTACTTGATTTATATGTTGATCCCACATTTCTCCTATTATTATTATTATTTTTATTTTTAATAAAATGCTGAAGTGGTAGGTAGATGCAAGATAAAGGTAGAAAACATAGTTTGGTGCTGTAAGAGGGCAAATGTAGATGATCAGATGATCAGGTGTGTGCCTATGGACTAAGTTTCAATCCAGGCTAGACAAGGGCAGCAAGACATCCACGGATGCAGAAGATTTCTCTCAAAGCAGGGGGGGTGAGGTTCTGAGCCTCACCTCTGTTGATCCCCAAATTCTCACCTGATGGCCCCCCTGCGACTGTGCCTGTCTTAGGTTGTTCCTCCCTTGAGGAATCTTACCCGTCTCTGGCTAACCAGTCATCTTCCGGGGCCATACAGGGAAATGTAAAGTTGGTAAGTGAGAGAGAAGCCATATTGTTTGCAAAGGTTAGCTTTTTACTTCTTTGCAGATTTATGCCCTGTGGCTTCTATGCCCCGCACTTGTCTCGAGGTATCTTTACCACCTGGAGGAATTATGATACTCGGTAAATTCGATATGAGGCACGAATTCTATTTAAGGGTTGTAATTAGGAAGGAAGAAGAAAAGCTATAGATGTAGCATATGAGGGAAACTTGGGAGGATTGATTATTTCTTTGACATATCTTCTTGTATAGTACCTTAAGTATGTATAGGTTTTAAACTACTAACTAATTTGCACACACATATTAACATAATAGGAATATGGTGACATAAACAAAGCAAATCTATAATTACCATCCATCTCCAGTGAAGCCAAGAAAACCATTTAGGCACCCTAGGCATTTGTGAAAATTTATCTATGATATGATGGATATTGTCCAACTGTACTTGAACCATCAGACAAATTAAAGCAGCCCATTTCTGGGATCTGTTCACATCCCATATGTTCTTTTAACCATAGATAGTCTATAGTCATGAGATTTTGGAGTGCTACAACTTGCACCCCTCCCAACTCCTGGTTGAGTTCCAACAGTACAGATCCGGTCAGATTCGTTGTCTCACTGTATGCACATGCCAGCCTAGACATCTCCCTCCTCATTCTTATGGCAAGTCCAGGAGACAGTGGGCTGGATGCAGCCACAACCGCAGCATCGTCCGGATCCCTGTGGAGGCTTTTTGATGATCATCCCCCAGCACAAGTCCTCCAGAGAGTGCTGATGCCGGAAGCTCCTCCTCATATCGTATCTTAGTTCATTTTCTGGGTATCCAAGCTAGGCCTTGATCTTCTGTTAGTCCATTTTTTGGCTGTCTTTGTTTTTTATAAAAGATTATCTTTTCCCAGATTGTCACGGAGATAAATGCTACCGGCATTTAAGCTGTTATTTTTCTAAATCAGTATATTTTAACTCTGTCAGGACTAATTATTTCATTGTTTTAAATAGTAATCTATTTTGTTAACAAATACTTTATGATATCTTCTCTACCCTAAAATAAACTTCATAAATAATATATAATCTACATTCACAAATAATTTCAACATGTTAATAAGAACTCTATATCACAGATTTCAGTATGATCGTGACTACACTAAAAGACAATGAAATAGCCAAATGCTTGTTTCTATGCTTCAAATACTATGGCAATGGCAGTTAGAAGAACAGACTGAAGCAGTACTGGTAATTTAAACACACACAGGGCATTAATGTCAATGATGTGGTTTTCTGAAATGATAAACTACTCTTGGTAAACTTCCAAACAAAACAATTCCAAATAAAAAAATTCCCAAAATACAATTGTCTATCAATTTACATAATAGTTTGTTTCTAGATAATGCAAAGTATGTCAAAACCATGCAAAAATATTTGCAATTAGTTTTAGCCAGGGGTCTATATTGGGCTCAGATAATTGTAAACAGGTTTTTCTTTAATTGTATATAAGTGGTGACATTTGCAAGCCCTTAGGATGTGGGACCACCTTTTCTTGTGCAGCCCAGAGCTGTGTTTGCAGGCAACCCTGATGAATATTTGAATTGGCTGCTCATTGTCTTCATGACAAACTCTATGGGCCCAGCCAAAAAATGAGAGGACAGGGTACAAAAGTAGATGTGGTGGCATGGAACTAATATTCTCTGAGAAAATCTGCTTCTTTGACTACCCAAATAGTCATTCATATTCCTCCCATCCACAGAACACATCCACCTCAAGCTCAAGAAACACACCTGATGTCTATCCAATTACTGTATTTAGTTCCAATTCTGAGGTCTCTAGTCCTATGTGCTCCTTACAGGTTTATAATTTGTAAACTAAAATGCAAGATATCTCTCTCCAATATACCCAATACAAAACAGGAGAGAAAGAACAAAATCATCTTCATGGAGACATTCCCTAAATTCAATGAAGTAGTAAGTAAAATAGTCTCAGATCCATAATAATTATCAAACGTTGCTAGGCAGCAAAAGCAAAGGCGCCCCCCTCTAATGGTGGAGTCAGCTTCTTGGCCCTGCTGGAAGCCCTGGTTCTCTATGGCGACAGGTCTTACGCATGATTCCACCTCCTGGTGGTCACACCTTATATGATCTTCACCCCTTGAGTGTGGACAGGACTTTCAACTTGCTTCTATCGACAAGAATGTGGCTTCTGTGATTACACTGGATGTCACTGCTGTGATTACAGACATTGTATAAGACTCTTTCTTACTAGCAGACTAACTTGTTAGCTCTGTTCTCTCACTCTGCTGTAAGCTGTCATGAAACAAATGGCCACTTTGGAGAAGTCTACCTGTCAGGGAATCATGAGCAGCCTCTAGGAGCTGAGGACCAACTCCAGCAATAAACTGAAACCATCAGTCCTGCTGCCACAGAGATGTGAATCTTCCGACAATCTAAAGGAGGTCAGAAGCAAATTCTTCCCACATCAAGTCTCTAGATGAAAATGCAGCCTAGCCTACACCTTGATTGTGGCCGCCTGAGACTGTAAGCAGTGGACCCAGCTAAGCCAAGCCTGGTTTCCTGATGCTCTGAAACTATGAGGTAATAAATGTGTGTTGTGTTCTTTTAAGCCACTTAAGTTTTTAGCAATTTTGTATGCAGCTCTGCCCTGAATAAGACTCTTGCTTGTCCACATCTGAGATGCACATTACGTGAAGCTGGGATAGAGGCTGCTCACCTTTTGAAGCCTACTTCCTGCAGCTCTAAGCATAGAGCCCAGCTACTCCCAGCCAGGCTCCAGACTTGATTTTTTTTGTTTCTTTGTTTGTTTTTTGTTGGGTTCTGTAAGTCAGTACGTTTCTTTTTAATTGGCTTTAAGTTAGTTCCTTGTTTCAATAAGCCAAGCCAAGGATCTTTCTAGAAATTAAGACTCTTGTATTTTACTTAATAGACTCTGTCCTCTCATTCCCCCAGCTGCTTCTCAGAATGGCTGCTGATTTGATACTTTTTGAAATAATGGTTTTGTGTGGGAGGACAACACAGTTAATTTCATCTCTGCAAATAGATTGCTTACTGCCTTCCTTTTATCTCCTCAGTTTTATACTCACTGCTTATAACTTTTTCAACCTGGGGTACAAAAACCATTGGATTTTTTTACCCAGAAATAATTTCAAATTACAAGACACTTGGGCAATTTAGACATCAGGCAGAGTCTGCTACTGGCTCCCCCCCCAGCAAAATCGCACGTCCTTCTGTTTCTGCTTGCTGAGTGGCTACTCCGACTCGAGTTCCTCTCTCTCTGTTGTACTTCGCTTAAATGCTTCAAGACAGCATCCACTGTGACATTCAAAATCTTTGGTACTATTTCCCATAATGCTCTGGCATTCTGGCAGCCCACCTTCCATTCTAGATGGCAATCAGTATCCAGATAAAAGGGAAGTTCTTTTACTCAGGAAGAAGAAAGAGTGGATGTTGGATTAAAAACTAGCAATGACTAACATGGATATAGTATTAGGTTTCTATGACTGCAAAGCAAATCATCCCAAAACATGGTGGGCTTATAATAATCAAATATTGTATTTGCCTATGGTTCAGCGGACTTAGCTGGGCAGTTCTTTCTTAAGTCTTTCCTGATTAACTTACAAGGTCACTGATGAGGCTGCAGTCAGCTGTGGGGTGCCTGGGCACTGGGTGATCAAGGAGCCTAAGCAGGGATGGATCTTCTCCCAACTCTCTCTTCCAAGAGGCTAGCCTGGGCTTCCTCCCAGGGGGACCTCGAAGCAGCAAAACAGGAACAGATGCTACAAGGCCTCTCAAGGAATAGACCCAGCTGGCACATCATTTCCATTGCATTGCTGTCAAAGAAAGCTGTAAGGCCAGTGGAGATTTAAGGATGTGGGGAAATAGACTCTACACCTCGATAGGAGGAGTTGCAAAGATTTTATGTCCATTCTTTATCATAGATATTGAATCAATATCTGTAGAACAGAAAAAAGAAACACTAGTAGGAAGGAGAATAAAAGGAAAGGAAGCAAAGAAAGAGCCAAAGACGGGGAAATAAATGGAGAGAAAATATTTTCAGACTTAACTGATCACTAAAATACAGGGGGAAATTCTCAGGGTATAGTAAATCCAATCTCTTAAAACAAAGAAATATAATTTAATCTATTTTAAATTAATGAAATTATGATAACTTTAAAAAATCATGAAGTTAAATTATACTTACAATATTTAAGCTGCTGTAGTTATGCAGAAAATTACCCCAAATTTAGTAGCAAAAAACAACCATTTATTATGTTCACAGATTCTGTGAGTCAGGAATTTGCCAAGCTTGGCTGAGGCATTCTTGCTTGGGCATCTGTCATGCTATAAAATCAGATGTCAGGTGGAACAGCAATCTTCTCCAAACTTGTCTGGGGCTGGAAGCTCCATTTCCAGGTGGTTCATCTCACAGTTGGTAATTAGTGCTGGTTGCTGGCCCCGGGACCCCATCTCTCCACAAAGGCCTCTTTATTACCTGTCTGAATGTGTATGGCTGGCAGTATGGTGCCTGGTTTCCCCAGGAGCGAGCAATCCAAGAGGTCAGAGCAGAGGTATAATGAATTTTATGATAAAATTTCAGAATCACACACTATCACTTTTACTGTACTTTATGGGTCTCAGAGGAGCAACCCTGATTCAGGCTGAAAGAGGATTACACATAGGCATGGGAACCAGTAGGCAGAAGTCACTGGGGGCCATCTCAGAAGCACAAACCAGAAAATATTGTTTTATGCAATATATACAATCTAATATTTAAAACAACAAAACCTAAAAATAGAAATAAAACTACAAGCTGAAAACTTTTATCTGTGAGGTAAGGCAATGATGAAAGGATTTTGTCAAGTACAAACTCCATAAATGGAAAGTGTGAGCACCGCTGAATCTTTTAGTGTCAATTACATGCATGAGAACAAGCAGAAGAGAAGCACCAGTGAATCCGTCAGCTGGGAGGCAAGATCCTCTACTGTTTTCATTTGACAGAAAACTCAGTAAAATATCTCCCAGCAAAAATAACCTCTGAATAAATTTGTGGCTGCACATTAGCCCACCATTAGTCCTCCCCAAATCTGTATACTGAAGCCCTAACACAGAAAGTGCTTATATTTGCAGACAGGACATTTAGGGAATTAGAGTAATTAGTAACTACAGTTAGATGAAGCTCATCAAGGGGGGCCTCAACCTAATATGAGTGGAGGTCTTATAAGAAGAAAGAAACACCAAGGGTGTGCACTCTCAGAGGGAAGACCACGTGAAGGCTTTGGAAGACGGCGCCTGTACGCTAAGGAGAGAGGCTTCAGGAGAAACCCAACTTTGATCTTGGACTTCGGGTTCCAGAATTGTGAGAAAATTAATTTCTGTTCTTTAAGCCACCCAGTCTGTGCCATTTTTTTATGGTACCCCTGGCAAACTAATACATCCACCAAAATTAAAAATATATTTGGAATTGATAAGAGAAAACTGATTGTAGAATAAAACTAAAAAATGGGTTCCCTGTTTTGGACTTTAGGTTCCCTATTCCCTGTCTTACAATTATTCTTAACGTTGGATAAATCTTTTGACACCTCTCATATATGCATGGTCTATGGCATAAAAATGCTGTAGCCAGGGACATGAATTTGTGTTTAATTTAAATAATCATTATTGATAAAGTAGCATTTCACCCTAATTTTTCATATATCTCAAAGACATTATTATTATTATTTTAAAATATCATTCTTTTTTCACTTTCATCCATAAAAAATTTTTTGCTGAGGTATCATTGACACATAACATTAGTTTCTAAAACTATATTAATTTTCGGTGTACAACATGATTCAGTATTTATGTACATTACAAAATGAGCGCCACAATAAATGTAGTTAGCATCCATCACGGTAGTTAATTTTTTTTCGTGATGAGGACTGTTAAGATATACTCTTATCAACTTTCAAATATGCAATACAATATTAGTAACTATAGTCACCATGCTGTACATTATTCCCCATGATTTTTTTTGGAAATCTTTAAGATTTACTTTTTTTAAACATAGATTCCTAGATGCACAACTTCCTATTTGAAGGATAGGTATGTTTTTCAAGGTTTAGCCATTATTGAAAGCAGAGTTACACTACTGCTCAAACTGCTCTAACAAAGGAAGGGCAGTTGGGTAGAAAATGCT
Organism: Manis javanica; assembly: GCF_040802235.1. Classification (NCBI taxonomy): domain Eukaryota; kingdom Metazoa; phylum Chordata; class Mammalia; order Pholidota; family Manidae; genus Manis; species Manis javanica. The sequence continues at coordinate 68,698,201 of NC_133160.1, forward strand.
TTTTCTGGTTGCCAGTGGCAATGGGAGACTGTCAGGCTGTTCCAGCATGGCCTGCCAGGCAGGTGGCCTGGCCTAAGGCTTCTTGTCTTCCAGACATTCGTTTTTCAAAGACAGCAACCCTCCCTTGCAAAAGGCCCCATACTAGCAGAATTAGGCTCCTTTGAAGCACTTATTTCCTCTGGGTTGTATTTACCTAAAAAATTTCTGTATAGAAAGGAATGGATGAAAAGGATATTCAGCTACAAGACAGGAATGAGATTTGTGTTGTCACTTCCTTTCAAGTATCTTAAAACAGCTGAATTGGGAAGGATTAGGGGACAGTAAAACACTGTTTAAAATATTTGTGAATGAAAAGCATGAGACATTTATCGTAAAAATAACAGTGAACCAAAGAAACAATTTCTTCACTGAATGTGACTGTATCTACCCTTACTTCTTTATCAGGTATTTTCTTGTGAGCAGTCTGCTAATAAACAGTGTTGCAGTGATCATAAATCTTTTTGCTTTTGCTCAATTTTAAAAGACCTTCCCTTCATAACAGTAGTAATTTGTCACTAGAGTTTTATTAACACTTGTAGCAATTTTTTTTAGAAATAAGGCATTGTAGCCTAATAATCTATCTTGAAGTTCTTTTATGGTTGATTTAGTTTTTAAAGCCTAAACACTGAATGTGTTGATTTTATTTATTAAGTGCAGCAGAGGATACTACTTTTGTTATAATATTCTAGTTTACAGAGATGTATCTGGGTAAGATATGGGTATTAATTGGATTAGGCAGACTATTGGTCAGCAGAAAAGAAGTGAAGAACCAATGTGGTTTGTAATTTTTTATTTTTTCAGTGAGATCTAAGGTTAAAAAACTCAGATTCTGGTTCCAAAGCAATACTATGACTCCAGAACATTAGAAAAGTTACCTCATTTCCTTGAATGTTCTCCTTTATCCATATAAAAGCTTGTAAGAATGTGGTGCTAATCACTGTGAAAACTTAGTGTCAGTGTTTTCCACGTAGGAGAAAGCCTTGTCGAGGGAATAAAGTAGATGCTCTTGAGTAGCAAGTAGGGGTAGGACCTCACCTAGGGTCATGCAGGTGGGCCTGCCTGGACATCCGGTGAGGCAAAGCTTTTGCATGCACTACCAAGCAAGTTGGACAGAAAGAATTCTTAACAGAAGAGAAAATCAGGCTCTTAAACCGGTGTGGCTGATCCCTGAGTTGTCTGAGGAGGCCAAGTCTAAGTATAATTAAATGTCCCTCAAACTGTTACGTAAATCTTAGCTAAAAGTAGGCTATGTGTAAAAACAGAGAAAAAAAAAACATAGGTGACAGTTTTCTCTGAAATGTTTATGAAACATTTAGAGATTAAGTGATGCTTCTATAGAATAGGTATGACAGATTTCTAGTTATGACGAAAAAGACATTTGCCTTACTTCTGCTGGGAAAATAACATGCTTCCCAGGCAGTAATGGCTCCAGCAAATACAGGGCAGTTCAGGCACCCACCAACAGCAGGAAAGGAGACAGAACTCAGCTTCTAGAGAACACAGCTCCCATGGCACAGACATTAGGCTGACATGGGGGACTCCAAGCAAAGTGGCACATTCAGAGCTGTTTAGAACCACAGACAAAATACTTCAGGCAAGTTCACTTAGAAATAGCATTGGTAACAGAATACATTACAAAATGTAGCTTCTCAGGTATTTTTTAAGTTCAGAGTATGAGAGAATCAGGGCAGGAGGTGCAGGGGGGTGCAGTGGTGGGAGGGCGGGCACAGGGGGGCATATTCCACCTCAATAGAACAAGAATGTTCCTGATTTCCGTTTCTCAAAATGTCTTTTTAGAACATGAGTTTCCCACAAGTTCAACAAGGCAAATTTGAGAAAGCTTGTCAGAAAGTGAAGAGAAGACAAGAGGTAGAAAAAATTAAGATATTTGGTAGACCTAAAGGACAGAAGATTGGAGAAAGAACTAAGAATTCTAGCCATTTGTGAGTAGAAAAATGTAAACTATTTGAACAGAAGGAATTAAAAAGTAAGAAACTTTTTCTGAACTGAAAAATATTTTAATATGTGCTCTTACTATGTGCCAGTCCTCTTTGCTAAGTATTTTAGCTAAATTATCTCATTTACTTTTTAAAATAATCTTTAGAGTTCATTTGTATTAGTCCCACTTAGAGAAGAGGAAACTGAGACTATATCACAGAAAATATGTTCTTAATGAGTATATATATATATTTTTTTTTCTTTCTCCTTATGCATGTATATTGCAAGAACTTACTGTGGACTCTAGGAAAAAATATTTATACCCAGGTAAGTTCAGTTACATTTTTGTATGACTACACATAAATATAAGAAAAGCATCTAGACAGAACTAGTGCATTAACTATAAAGCAAAAATACTGAGCTACTTCAGACATCTTCTGTAAAACACAAAACACTCAAACACAAGTGGACCGTTGGGGAGGGCCAGGACCAGGGTGAGGCCCGTGAGGCACTTGCCTCAGGTACAAAAGTTAAGGCAGCCCCAAGAAACATATTAAATTCATCATGAACAAAATACCAAAATTCTTAATAAAAGCATGAGCAGTATTACTGAAGTTTTCTTTTTTTGCCTCCAGTTCCAGTATGGTCCAGCATAGCACTGCGGTGAACATAAACAAATTTGAGAATCTGTGGTATCTTAATAAGGGGCTCAAGTTCATTACATTCCCTACTTTGTGCCGTCCAAAGAGAGCCTTTGGTGAGGAGAACAGAGTGCATTCTAGAAAGATTGGTTTGATGACATCTATGGTCCCATGAAATAAAATGGGGTACTATCTCTTATGACAATTTCTTGAAGAATCTGGTCCTGTCTGTCTCTTCACATGCTTCCCCTTGGAGTCTGGGTGGATTGGTTGAGGCAAGGAGAGTACATGTAGCTGTGAAGAATGAGGAACATATAGACATCCTCAAGGGACCTCAACAGGATGCTGGTCACTACCTCGTCAATACTTCCTGCCCCCAGTAGAAGAGACTGCTACATCTACCACCGCCCACGGATGGCTGCTGCTTCTGGTTTCAGCACTAACTGCAAGGGAAAGGCAAAGAACAACTGTGATGTGCCTAATGGTATAAAAACACATAAAATCAAAAACAGACATGCCAGCTAGAGGAAGAGCAAGCACAAGACTGAGAAGAGGTGGCCCACAGTAAAACAGAAGTCTTAGAGGAAAGAGAAGACAATTGGCCATAACAGAATAACAAAAACACCCAAGAAAAGTTAAATTAATGACAGCACATGGACACACACACACACGTGAGCACGCACACACACACACACACACATACTTTATTACCTTTCTGGGGTTTAGTAAACAACTCAATTTTTGAATTTTAAAAATTGGTGAAGAATTTCAGAGAGAACAATTATAATGAAACTGAATGATCAAATGAGAATGAGTTCCTAAAAATATATAGGAAAGAATACAAATATATGGCAAACATACAGAAAATATACAAGAATTGGATGACATATTCAGAAGGGCTTGACTACTGTATTGATAAATATCCACAACCATATAATTGCCAGAGAGATCAGGCACAGAAGCTAAACTGCTTTAGTATCTCAAACAAGTTGTGCCCATTTAAAGGATTCAGAAGAACGGAAGAATTAGAGTACAGAGCAGGAAGATGAATAACGTTCTTCAAGAAAGATGCAAACCTGCTGGCCTACAAAGGTCTTACTACATTACAGTTAATAGTATCTGAATGAACCAAGTTCATGTCAGCTTGAAACCATGCCTGTTCTCTAAGCCTGGCCTTCCACACAGCCCAAGCACTCCATGATGGAGCCTTGTCTGGAAACCCACAGGAGATCTCATCCTGAATGAAGTTCACCTCATCAGTCTGGAGGTACACAATGCACCATCTGAGTGCTACAGTATGATACTCTGTACTCTGGCCTGAAACATCTTGCTGTCCGTGTTTGAAGCCTCCACAGGCTAACACAGCCTGATCTAATTGCCTTCTTGAATGCTGGGCAATTACCCAGGGGTTTCTAGGAGATCCCATCTATGTGGCCTGTTCTGCAAGGAGACCTAAAATGTGAAAATAGGAGTTCCACAGGAGGAAAAGCAAGGGGAGGACATCATCAAGCCAATAACATTTAAAATTTCTCTGAGCAGAAGAAAGAGTTGAATTTTCAGATTATAAACAGTTAATATATCTGATAGAATTCCTGAATTCCAAGGAACCATCTTGCTAAGCTTTCAAACAAAAAGAAGTGGTTATTTTCAAAGGAAAAACAATGACATTTAGCATTGAACTTCTTATCTGCAACACAGGAAGTGAGAAGGGGATTGATCATTTGCCAATGTGGAAAAAGAAAAAAAAGAAAAAGATACATGTAGATATGCAAAGATTGAAGAACATAAAAAAGTTGTACCCCATTGGAGGCAATTACTAGACAATGGATTCTAAACAAACAAAAAAAATCAGAAAGGAGAAGACAAAATGACAGAATATTGAGAACATGAACTTTGTAATTATGCTAATGAGATGTCCTAAACTTTTGTGCTTTCTATTTTTAGAGAAAGGTACTTGCCCAGGGCCTCATCTTTTCACCCTGCTTGATGGTTCAGAAATGGAAAAAATTAGAACGAACTTGAAAGACATACACTGGGAATGAGAAAGTTACTCTACCAACCACTGACTGATCATATCTGGACACTTCCTTACAAGAGAATTGGTGATGGTGTTTGATACCCTGTATTTAAGGCCCCTTTGAAACAGCAGGTTAGTTCAACTAATATATTAGGTTGAACCATATGAAACTGCTGATGTTCATACAATCGTTGTTGACCTTGGAAAAATAGCAATCTTATATGGTTCAATCTAACAGTTCCTATTTCACAGATCTGTTAGTTTCTGTATTATAAACTCAAAAGTTTCCCAGGATCTGTTCTTGTCTCACTATTTTTCCTCAAGGGAGCTTTGAATGAAATCCTAAGTCAGTCTGTTTCTTTCAGAACAGGAGGATTTCTTTGTAGACAAATGAATAAAACAGTGAAAGTTATGGAGACGAAATGCTATGATTTTGTTGCTCCAGAGGGGATAAGGAGAGTAAGACATGGAGGAGCCTTTTCTTTCCCATATTTGCTTCAAAAATAGGAGAGATTTCTGTAGGTATCTTTGTGTTGCTTGTTCTTTCTGCTTAGTTATGCTCATGTGATTTTTTTCCCATGTATGCTTATTTTTTATTATGTGACATGCTCTTGTTTTTTGGGAAAATTATTTCGAAAGCCTAAAATGAAGATAGAGTCCTCCTGAACATATTTGTATGTGTTTCTTTCAGGTACTTGAAAATACAACTAACCATTTAACTGATTAAAGAATCATTTAAAATTTAATTTACAGTTTAAGCTGTGATAGATAATACAAGTAGTATTAATTATTGCTACAGATCTATGAGAGAACTGGCATGGGGTTACAGTTTCTCAGTAAATTGTTTTTCCCCTCTATCTCGGCTCAAAATAGGGGCAAATTTTTTTTGCCTTCTTTTGGAGTAAAGAGGGGTGAAAATAGTTGAATCCCTTTTCAACCTTATCTTGAGGATACAGCTTTCCCTCTTTCTGTTTCCAGGGCCGGGCTGTTCCTAGACTCTCCAGCCTGGGGAGAACTTGAGCTTTGAATTCAATATTAAAGTGATCAATAGATGTAAAAATATATATATTTTCAATATAAATTCACAAGAGTATTGAGAGATTAGAAATCGATATATTTGGCACATTGATACCAGTTCAGAACTAAAGATCAAGTTCACCTCATTCAACAAAAGCCTTCAGGGTAAAAGTGGCCTTAGTCATTGTCTTAAAGTTCCTGCTTTTGATTAGAAGTTGTCCTTATATGTCATTTTTTTTTGTTATTTGATGTTTTTAAGGATTTAAATATAAATATGTTTGACATATATATATATATATATATATATATGGCCAGCATTTTGACTTATTTTCAGTGGGAGTATTTGTTCAAATAACCTAGTCAAATACCAGAAATTGAAGTGATCAATAAATGTAAAAATATATATGTATTTTCAATATAAATTTGCAAAAGTACTGAGGGGTTAGAAATGTATGTATCTGGCACATTAATACCGGCCCACTTCACTGCCTCCACTCCTCTCCCCATTGTTTTATCCATTTCCTCTGATTTACATGGGGAGTGACAAGCCAACTAGAACGATATACCAATGTTCAAATAATGTTTCTGGAATTTAAATTCCTGTGTAGAATGCTAAAAACTCAATAGCTCTTGATTACCAGACTTTTTATTTGATATTTATATAACTTTGCTCTATAGCAAAACATTCCCTAACTTGATATCAAAATAGATCTCCAAAAATGTGTCCCGAACACATATTTTGATGATCAAAATCTTTCAGACAAGAATTTGACAACATGTATGAGGTAATTATAACAGGAAGAAAAATAAAATGAATACATTATCTTAAGCCATAAATATCAAAGAAAATGCAGATCCTCTTCTCAAAAATGTAGGATAAAGTTAAAATATTAGTCAATGATTAGGAATGCAAAACAATCTCAGTCTTTCTATGAACATAAAACGAAGTTTGGTATTTACGTGTCCCATTTCTTTCCTTTCTCATTAGTTCTTCCTTGGAGAGAATTTACAAAAGAAATTCTTTGTACATGATGTCTCCTTTATGGACTCTTAAAAATATTGGCACCATAGATGTAAAATTGCCATGAAACATTCCTTTGTATTTTACATAGTTCCATGGGAAGGAACTTATGCAAATTATAGTCATAGACAAAACATATCCTGATGACATCATGATTTGACTGAAAACTTTCCAACCCTAAAACAAAATGTTTTTTCCATCCTTTCCCTCCCCAACCAGTGGCAACAGGCACAACCAGCTGTTGTTTTTGCAGAAGGGAGTCTGCTGAAGCACCACCCTATTTTTGCCAGTCTCATCCTTCAGCATATTTTCAGAGAGCTAAAATCAGTTCCTCGTGTTATGGTCAAGGCTGAAGTTCTTTGTTCTATAACTCCTTTCTGATTAAGATTTTCAAGAAGTTATTAAAAATAATAAACAAAGAATTTGGAGCAAATGTTATTAAGGGATACACATATTCTTGCTTGCCATCCTGACAAAATATGGAACAGTTACAAGCTGTTACAAAAATGAATATATAATTAAAATCATAAGTCAAATAATTAAAACCATTAAAAATTTCATCATAATAAGATATATATCAGTTCAAAAAAATTTTTTAAACTGAATTTGGTGGGGAACTTGAAAATGTCATACTTCCTGGCTTTATCATTGTGGTTTTAAGCAGAAATTACTTTAGCCAATGCAAATTTAAAATAGTGAATATAATAATTTTCTTCTTAGAGAAAAATATCTCTACCAGTGCCATCATTACTATAGTGACTAGTAACAAAATCTTTACCACTTTGGCCCAAATCCTTATGAAAACTCATGGAAATGCAGAAAAATATTTTCTGATTATATGACCAGGTATTCAGCCCTGTGCCCTCTGAAGCACAAAAGTATTTCTGAGTTCTCCAGAACAGTAGCCACTAACAGTCGCTTAACACACAGTGTCTGATAGTACAGTTTTGCAATCTACGTTACACAGATAAATCATGCACCCTAATTTGAATGTGTAAGATCTTCAAGAATAGGTCAGATGTAGATACATGTTGTTTAATAGAAATCTTTTTGCATAAATAAAACCTCAATGTGAAATAATGAATCTGCTGTGAAAATATATTTTTACTAAGCAAATATTACATAGCAATTGGACTAAAATTGAAGAGGTCAGTTTCTATTCCAAGCCCCTTAGTTGGCCTATTTCTTTACTGACAGTCATAATTTTAACTTAACAATCTGTTGAACATGAGTTAAAAAATTACTGGTAGAAATATTCAAAGATATAAATAAAAACCAACCCAAGCCCCTGATGTTTCTTCGGACCTTTAGACAATGTCCTTAACTTTTGCTTGCTTTTTTTCCTGTGCAATTAGAAATTTAGACTTGAACTGGTGGTATTCCAATTCTTTAAGCCATACAACCATTGTTCAAAGTGCCAGGACAGAAATGCTCACACAGCAGGACTGCTATCACTAAAACAGAACATGCATGGCACAGAGAGCCCTAGCTGTGGATCCAGCTTCCTAGTGGCAGGGGCTGAGAGTGCCTTAGGACACAGTTTGACAAATGGTGCACTAGGCAATGAAAAGAGACTATAAATGTTTATAATGTTAGAAGGAAGGAATTAAGGGAAGGAGAAGAAAGAAAAAAATGTGCCTAATTAGTGGCTATCTCCAAGTTTAAAATGCCTCCTTAGGTTTACTATTTTGCAATATTTTAAAACACTGGTGGAAGATTTTTTCATTGTCAATTTTTACAAGTTTGGTTTTGTTCATTTGATTTATCCTCCCTGAATTTGACCTCATACAAAAAGCAGATGCTCTACCATGGATCAAAAAGGAATAAAAAGAGTAAAGAATAACATCCTGAATTATTGACAGCAACAAAGCTACACCAGGCACCTGAGCAGGCACCCAGAGAATTTGAAACCATAAGAGACTAAGCAGTAATTTCAAGTAAGTAGCTAGTTTAGACAATTAATTTTGATCCTGCTTGGTCCATAAGTATGCTTTTATTGTGGGATTTTTTTGTTAAGGATTTTTAGGAAGGAGATTTTTTGGTTAAGGATTTACAATTTTCTTTTCTTATAAAATGTCTTTGTCAAGTATCACTGTCCTGCTGCCTCATAAAACAAGTTTCTGTTTTCTGAAAAAAAAATTGCATAAGATTGGTTTTATATTTTCCTTAAATTTGAAAGAATTCACCAGGAAATCTGGGCCTTGAATTATTGTGTGGAGGTTTCTGATATAAATTCAACTTTTCTGATAAATATAAGACACTTGTATTTCCTATTTGCATAAGATACTATACTTCCTATTCCTGGTATCGGATGTGTTTGGTAAGTTGTGTGCTTTAAGGAATTTAACAATTTCATCCATTCTCAAATTCATTCACATAAAGTTGCTCATTATATCTCTTTAAAATGCTTTGATTTCTGTAGGATCTGAATTGATATCCCAATTTTCAATCTTCTGATTAGCATTTTGTGATTTCTCTTTTTTTCTTGCTAGGGTTTACAAATTTCATTCACCTTTTCTAAAAACCGACTCCTTGGTTTTGAGAAACTTTTCAATTGCAACTCTTTCCTATTTCTTTGATTTCTTCTTTTTAAGTTATTTCACCTATTGGGTTTAATTTTCTTACCTTTTTGTAGCTTCTTAGAAAATAATCTTGTGATAGTCTTAAGATAATCACAATGGCTTCTAAAGTAGAAACTTAGATCACTAATCTTTTTCCCTTTATAACATAAGCATTTAAAGGTATAAATTTACTTCTAAACACTACATTAGCTACATGCCAAAATTTCTGATATTTTGTATTTTCATCAGCATTTAGCTCAAAATATTTTCTGATTTCTTAGTGATTTCTTCTTTGATCCATGAGTCATTCAGAAGTTGATTGTCTAACTTTCAAATTTTAGGATGTTTCTAGATATTTTATTGATTTACAACTTGATTCCGTATAGTCACAGAATATAATTACCAGTAAAAGTAGTCCTTGAAAATTCATTGAGACTTGTTTTATGGCCCAATATGATCTATCCTGGTTCATAGTTCATGTTCATTTTATAAGAATGGGATTCTGAACTCATGTTAAATGTTCTGTAGATGTCTCGAGTTCAAGATGATGAATAGCTGTAGTGGTGAGTTCTATGTGTCAACCTGACTAGGCTAAGGGATGCCCAGACAGCTAAAAAACATTATATCTGGGTGTGTCTGTGAAAGTGTTTCAGGAAGAGATTAGTGCTTGAATCAGGTGATTGAGTAAAGCTCACCCTCACCAGTGCAGGAGGGCATCATCCAATCCCTTTGGGGTCCTTAATAGAACAAACAGGTGGAAAAAGGAAAAATGTGCCCTCTGCTTGAGCTAAGACAGCCATCTTCTCCTACTCTCAGACATCTGTGCTCCTGGTTCTTAGGCTTTCAGATTCAGACTCAAACCAGAGCTTACACCATCAGCTGCCACTTCTTCCCCTACTTCCCAGCCACGACGTATCTCAGATGCTTGGACTCAGACTAAATTACGCTACTGACTTACCTGGTTCTCCAGCTTGCAGACAGCATATCATGGATCTTCTTGGTTTCCATAACCAGGCGCGCCAACTCCTATAATAAATCTCCTCATACATATACATATATGATCTCCTTCTAAATAAATAAATATAAATATAAATATATGTTTTGTTTTTCTGGGGAACCCTGATTAACACAATAGGGATACTCATATTTTCTCTTTTCTTAGTGTGATTATTTTTGCTTAATTACTGTAACTATTGGGAGAGATATGTTAAAATTTCCAAATATGATCCTGGTTTTGTTTATATCTCCCTTTTCATCAATTAGCTATTCTTTTATACATGTCAAAACTCTGTTTTTAGGCATATACACATTTAAATTAATTCTTCCTGATGTACTCACCCTTGTGACTGATCTTGAGTAGCTATTCAGCTTTAGTATGTATTTGCATGGTTTATAATTTTTCATCCTTTTTACTTTCAAGATATTTGTGCCTTTTTTAGTTAAAATTCATCTTTTGGAAACAACACATAGTTGGGCCTTGCTGCTTTATACAGATTGACACTAATTGCCTTTAATCAGAAAACAGTCCATTTATACCTAATGCAACTATTGAAAGGATTAAATCTAGATATGCCATTTTGTGCCCTTTTTCTTTTTTCTCATTTGTTTTTGCTGTGCTGTTGCTCATTTGTTTCTTCTTTCCTGTCTTCATTTGAATTAATCAATCATTTTTAGAATTCCATTTTATTTCTCTATGTGCTTTTCAGTATCTGCATTTTTTAGTGGTTGCCCTAGGAATTAAAAATTCTTATTACCAACCATGTAGAGTTAATATTAAACTACTTAATATAAAATATATAGGAACCTTGTAACAACGTAACTCAATTTACCACCCCCTGTTCTCTGTGCTGTTTTGGATATATATATATACATATATACACTAACTCATGTTTAATATGATCACACATCTTTAAAAGCAATTGCACTCCACCAAGAGCAATTTAACCTACTGTGAGACATTTAATAATATCTAGAGGCATTTTTGATTTGCACAACTGTGAGGGAGTACTATTGATAACTGGTGGGAAGAGGCCAAGGAGGCTGCTAAAAATCTTCCAATGTGTAGGACAGTCACCAAAACAAAGAACTATGTATTATCAAGTATCTGTAGTGCTGAGGCAATGAAGTGTAAACATGGAGGGCTTCCTTCAGTTACTGAGAGTTTCAGCTAATTAAGAACATTTCTTTACCATATTCAAATTTCCTCCAAACACAACATTTATATTCAAACCAAAAGTGTTAAACTCTCTAAACTCATAGTAGGTACTACTTATATGCTGATGATCAGTCACTGGATTTGTTTAGTGAATTAATCATGTGTCCTGGGCCACATGAAGAATTTAAAAGCACCTGGAAAGAAGTCTGGGTTCCAAAGAAGGGAGGCTCTGCACCTAGTCTTCTTTTCCTCTTTCTCAGCTGGTGTGCAAATACCATCCAAGTAATCATTGTTGGGTTAGTTTTGCTTAAGAGGAGTAGAAGAGGAAGAATATCAAGGAAAATCTAGCAAATTATGCTTGTGTATTAAATAAATCCTAATAATTTAGACATCTTTGTAGAGAATCATTACTCATCTTAAAGAACAAATGCGTGGTTTCTTTTTCTAAATGTATCTCTTTCTGCTTTGTTAGATACATTGATAAAATGATAATAAAGTTAACTTTGGCAAAGAGCACAGGATTTCAAGCTAGATCTGGGCGTGAATATCTAGATCTACCACTTCCTAAATTCACAATACTCTCCCTCCAGCCCTCCTCCATGTCTCATTTTATTATCTTCTTTTCATCTGCAAAGTGTAGGTAACACCTATCTCACAAGGTGGTTGAGAAACACCTTGTGCCTAGTCTAGCAAAAGAATTTAGCAAGGCCAGGGCTTCATTCTAGCTTGGGTAACAGGTTTGTTGGCCCTGTGATCCAGCCCCTGTTCGAGAAGAATGAGCTCTAGTAGACTAGAGTCTGCTTACTAAGCTATCCGCTACGGGCGACTGCATGCACGCCAATAGAAAGCAAGGCCGCTGTACTCTTTCACCATCTTCCCAGGGAAATGCTCCGAGTTCATTCTCCGAAGAAGCTGAATAATCTCCAACCTGGGACGAGTCAACTCCTTATCCAGATGTCACTGAGACCTGCAGCTCACAGACCTGATTTGCTCAAGGAAGGTCTGTTTTACTGAGCATTCTAACGTCCAGATGGGAACAAAGACTTTAGGTCCAGGCAGTAGGTTCTCTATTTAAAAGGGCAGCCTTAAAATGACAGCAATACTAAAGTCATGTTCATACCAGGACAAAGGTTGGCTAGAGGGGACTTCTCTAGTCCCCGGAGAACCATCAAATCAAAACACACTTGCACACACACACACACACACACACACACTCTCAAACAAATGGCATATCTTCCACCTCATACATTGACTGCCACAGCTGCTGTCCCGACAGGGCATTCAATCACACAAATGTCTTCTGTTTGAAGGCTGTTTCCACCTCCAGACAGGCAGGTTGTTCTCAGCACATCTGACAAAATAGGCCAGATCTGCAGGGCAACCTCTGAGAGGAAGTGCAACAAAAGACACCCAGCTGTGTGGAATTAAAAGGTCTTCATTCATCACCTTCCATCAGTCAAAAAGCAAAAGGAGGCTGACGTTATTTGTAAGAAATTTAAGGGTGTTATTATTCACCTGTAATTAAAAAGAATGGTTTGATTTGGCTTACCGCCTGGAGGAGAATGAATGCTTTTATTTTGCCAGGTTATGAATTTTTCCAAGTACTAAATAGGCTCTGAGAATGAGGCAATAAGATGGAGGAACTTTATAAAGGAGAATTTTCCTGAACCTGAATTCACTTGCTTTTATTTTTTTAAATTCAGTGCTTCTTTACCTTTGATTCTCTGCTTTAAATAAGTGCTCCCAGAAAATAGAAATCAAGTGGAGTCCATCAATGTGAAAAATTCCATGCAAAAGGTTTTAGATGTCTCAAGAGGACAAATGTGAGGACATTTATTACAAATGCATCAAGTTGCTTTTCCCAGGCACACTACATACTCAAAAACAGTAGAGAAATAAGGTTTTCTGTGGTATAGTGAAAAAAATACACATGGCAAGAAAACTAGAGATAGTCTTCAGATTTTTATGCATCTTGAGTTCTGGAGGATGAATGTAAGGATTCGCCATGCAAAGAAGTATTTTTTAACAAACGCTTCTTTTTATTTAACAACCATGTTTTTTATTCCAGGAGTTTAAGGCAACTTGAAGACACATTAAAGCACAGTATTGATGTTAGTTGTATAATAAAAACAGAACCACAGGGAAACAAAGTAGGAAGCATAAAGTGAAGGTAGGATCAAGGTATATAAATCAAGTAAATGTGTAACAAGTTCCTACGTAAGTATGTAACTCATGCTAGGCCTGAGTTGTCTAGCAGCCATGCAAAAGGGATCTAAGATCAGAACATTTGAAATGTCGACAAAATTAAAACAGGAGAGGCCCATGTATTTTCCATGTATGAAAGTAAGCATAGTTCGATAGGCCTGGGCTTTGGCAGGGAGAAGTAATTTTTTTAATTATGTGCTGGGAAAATTAAAAATTTTTAATCACAGTGATGACTTTTTGTATTTGCAAAGCATTCATATGCTTTTATTCAGATACCAATAAGGCTTTAAACACGATTTTCTTCAGGATTGCCAGGATTGTTGTCAGAGTTTAATAAAGAGTTGGTGGCCCTCAGGCAGGTCTTGGCTGGCACAAGCAGCTTGTGGAGACCGTATTGGGCAAGCCTGGGTTTTACTCGATTCTGTCACACTGAGCAGTGTACCCCGCAGTGCAGGAAGGGGAAGGATGGGGCTGCAGAAATTTAAGCTGCTTGGATGCCCTATATAATATTTGGTATTTTGAAAACACTTTACACTTGCCGGTAAGTAAATCCAGATGGGATTCAAATAAGTTCAGCCAATATTATTATCCTGGCTTGCTGATGTGAATAGTCAGATCTGATTGATTTGCCCAAGGACTTTCAGTTCCTACTGAGCCACCATACAGCTTTTTACCACTTCCTGTATATCCAGCAGGCCAAAACGAGTTTTGGAAGAAAACAGAGACTTTCATATTTCCTGCTCTTGCCTCAGCCCAGCAGGTCACAGAAGCTTCTAAACAAAGGAAAAATGTCTATCCTCATAGACTGGCTGGTTCCATTTTCAGTGATTTCTTACAATGCAGGGCACAGCCAGTTTCTTCAGACCTACTGCCTAATTTCTGTTAGGCTACTTTTAGGCCACTCAGGCTATTTTCCTGAATAGTTATGGAAAACATTTCCCAACTTACTCATAAGAAAGAGCTATGTAAGAATCTGGAACCCAGGAGATAACATACATGATTTCAAACTTGCATAGGTATTTTCTCATTTCTATGCAAAACCAAAATTACTGTTAAATGTTTGCTATTTCCAGGATAAATATTGTATGTTTATTCGGTGGAGTTTTCCAAAACTTTCTGATAAGAAAAATGACCTCATTTGGCTGTTTGTTATAAAAACAAGATTCTCCAGCCCCACTCAAACTCGCTGAATCCGAATCTTTCAAGAGGGTCTAGGCCTGTGTATGGGAATTTATGACATTAAAGACTCCAGAACCTCATGAGCCTCAGTTCAAATCTCACTTCTGCTATTTAATAGCTGTGCAACCTTGGGCAAGTAACTTATCCTCTCTGTATCTCTATTTCTTCATTATGATATGTGAAATGAGTATCTGTCCCTCTAAAAACCCAAAAATTAAGGGCAGTTTAGTAAAGAAGGATGCAGCAAAGGAAATCAGGAGAGAAAGATAGGCTTTGAATTGGTCGACTTCTGAAAAATTGGGTGATGTTAAGAAAAATTGTCTACTTTTTTATTAGATTCATTCAAGCTCTTAAATTGCTAAAACAATAATTTTCAAAATGATGCCTCAGACTGCTTTTAGATTTCTAGAGGGAAGCAACCATCAATTCTAATCACTCCAAACTCTGAGTACAATTTAGAAAGAAGACATAAATAAGCCACTCTAGCATTCTACACCACTCATGCTTCCAAGTATTTTCAATCTTAAATCCAAACCTTAACCTAACAACAGAGGTACATTATGCAATGTTTTAAGTAGCTTATTTCTAAATAGCTTACCAAATAACAGAAAAGATACTATTTGTTTCATATGAGAAGAATCTTCTACTCAAATAAACTATAAAACTATCTTAAGTTAAAACCTTCACAGAAATGACATACGCAAGGAGACACAGGCCTGGTCTTGATCTTGACTAATCAGTGGAAACATGGGAAAATATACCAAAATGAATAATAGAGCCAAAATGCATAAATAATGACTATATTTCTTAACTACTTCATTGAACCTGGCTGCTGACAAGCCAGATGGCACAGGCCATTAGTGCCTTTTGGCTCTACTGTCTCTGCTAACGAAACTCAGGACTGGAAACTCTGGCTGGAATAGCACCTCTATTGTTAGGGACCCTCAAAGCAGAAAGCAGAATACACTAAAAGGCCCTCCTCATAGCTGGGGAACAATGCCTAAAAATTCTTTTGTTACTCTGCAATGCCTCAAAGTTCGTTAAGTCTTGTCCTCTGTCACCCTAAGGCACTTTGGGAACTTAATTAAGTTATTCTTTGCAGACGTGGGATGAATTTAGTCACATCACAAAAGAAACAAATTCAGTTCCAAATGTTCATACCCACCTTCCTCTAAACTGTAAATCAAGATTCAAGTCATATCTGGAATCAGTAATGTAATTATGGGTCTCTTTCTGCAGACAGGGGCCAAAATAATAATTTTTTTTAAAAAAAACAGGAAACTATAAGCTGTTCATTTTACTGTGCAACTTGTTTACCAAACTCTTGATGATTTAGGTTCAAAGTGTAAAAGCAGTTGCAGCTTTCACACGACTGTTGACAAAACAGAAGGCATTTTTGGTGGTAGAGACTTAAACACTAAAGGTGATCTGGAGGTCACGGAGGTCCCTCTCCTACCTTTGTGAAGCTTCCGCACTAATATCCTTCCTCGGACATCCTCCAGAGCTGCGGGTGGTCAGGGGAGATTTGTCTTAGGAAGCTCCAAGATGGATCAAGTCACTAACTTATGGCAAAGGCACCTGTTCCTTTTATTGAATTAGTAATAAACTCTGTCACTCTTATTTGAGAGAAGCCATTATTTGTGTCTTAAAAAGTTCATGGATGGTTAGATCTGATATAATAAACAAACACAGAGTAATGTGAGACTTGTAGAAGAAAGTGATTCTTGGGTCAGTACTGGTCTCAGAAATCGCAGGTTACTCTTCCCAGTTCCCTTTCTTGGCTCCAAAGGCAGGGCAAAGTTACAGTAAATGGTGCCTCCTACCTAGAGCTGGCACTTTCAGTGTCCCGTGGATTTGATGGAAAACATGGCAAACTCAGCCAAGAGCGGCCAAGTCCATTACTAACTAGACACACATGAAGACTCTGTTTGTGAAATCCATGCTTGCCCTTGGATAGTCACATATGTGGCATTTGAAACCAAGTTTATATCCTGGCTAAGGCCTGTGTGGTTCTTGCACATTTTCTCAGGCTACCCAGCCTTCTCAGATTGTGGTTTTGAACCAAAGCTCTTAAGACCCACCTATGTTTGTATAGACTTGTGTCTTTACTGAGACCTGCTCCTTCACTTAAGGCCCACCACCTCTATGGAAATTGAGACCAGCCTATAAAAAAGTGTCACTTACCTTAAGTTGCAATGATCTTTCAAGGTGAAAATCTCACAGGGCTTATGCCTAAATCCTAAAGCCACCTGAAAACCCAGCCACCCTCCATAGCATAAGCCATGGCACACTGTCAAAATTAAAGATGAACAGTCGCCTACTAAAATGCAAGGCTTAAAGCCCTGATGCTACCCTAGGTCTCCCTGTATGTGTTTTTGTCTGCAGTTATATGCCCTGTCTTCCATTTCACAAGGTTTTCAATGAATTAACTAAGTATGTCAAGGTCAGGGTAAAGATGGTCTGATAAAAAACATTCTTCTCACCCACCTACGTCTGTACCCACTGTGGGCTAAATTCCCATCTTATGAATGTTAAACTGGAGGAGGTTACTCAGTGAGACAGTTCCCAATTTGACTGCTTTGGTCTTGAAAAACTTAACCCAAAGGAGATTCTGAACTTGCAGAGCAAATACACTTACCCAGGCCATTGCCTCCCTCTGGTCCTGATGGAAAGAGAAGGAGAAACAAGACACTGGCCCCCATTCACAGGAATCTAGTGGGTCAGCCCCCCATGACTGAGTGGCAGCGTATCCATGGCAGATGCCTGGCAATCAGACAGTCCTTTTGACATCCATGGGAGGAGGGAGGGTGGGCAAGGGGACCAGGAGCATTTTGCAAATGGATGTTCCTCCAGATCGATAGAACGTTAGGCATCAGAGTTAAGTATTTCTGCCCAAATACTTAAGACCCATTAAAAAAAAATGCATTTCTTTGTTTCTAATAATTGGAGAATTAGTTACCTAGTCTATCATATTTTTTTTGCCTTTCCCAGCGTTTCAAAGAAGCTTTAGGGTATGTGTATTTCCTTAATTATAATAGTTTTTCTCTGCTATGGCTATTTGTGCTTAAATACTAATAATGCATCAAATAAAATAAACTCGGACTCATTCCTTCCTTTACTTTATAAAATTTTAGCCTTCCACATCCCAGAGAATTATAAGACTTGTTCCACTGGGTCATCCATCAAATGGGATTTACCATCATGGCACATTACAGGACAGCCCTTCAGGGCATGGGTATTTATTTAGTCAATATCAATATAGCCTACTGATTTTATGAAAATACTGTTGACAAGTCCTAAAAATAACTAAGGTGTGTGCTTTTTTGAAATTTAGACTTTGTGTTGTCTAACAAGGTCTACAGATGAAGGAAAAATAAGAAAGCATTATCAACAGTGATGAGTTAAATGCTAAATCTGTTTCAAAAGTACTTTCTGCTTCAAAATATTGGCAAACTTTCTTTGATGATGATAAGAAAAACACAGGTGAATTAAAGATATAAAACATTTTCATCTCAGCTCAGGGTATTTATGTACCAGAGGTTCACTCCTTTCTGAGAATGGCTCAAGATTATTTGACTACACTCAGTGATAAAAATAGAGGGAATGAAAAGGAAATTTTCCTGAAACAAGTATATTTTATTAAGTCCTTTGTAGTGGTCAAACGTCAGTGTGGATAGCAATATTTAGTCTTTCCAGAATTCTTCACAGTTTGATCCAGTGACACCGGTCTTCTTAATTTCCTGACCGAGAGCTTTGTGTGTGATTGCTCTGCATGGCCAACAGCTGGAGCCTTTAACCCAGCAGATGTTTTTGTGTCTCAGTTGTAATCATCATCCACGCTGAGCCCAGGACTTGGTTTTCCTTCACGCCCTTCTCCCACATGCAGAAACTTCCTTCAGAAGACAAAATGAGTGTGCATAAAAACACACCACAGGGTGTGGATGAGTTTAATAAACGCAGGCTCCTGTGTAAAAAGAGCCGAACTCTTTCCCAGTACAGTAGGATTACAGAGCATCCACCAAAGTAACTTGAAATGGTTCCTGTAAGAGCAAAACCCCCAGCCAAAAGAATCACATAACCACAGAATATTGAACTTGGATGGACCAATATGGTATGTGTCAAAATTGAGTAATATATGAGCACTTTTAAAGGACAAAGTTACTAAGCTCACACCCCCTTCCCAATATTGATTTAAACTATTTTGCTATAACGTTACTTAAAAACATGCAACCATAAAGCAAAGTATAAACTCTTCATGCCGCTAGCTTCTTCAATTCCTCTTTGGGACAGAGATGTACGTGTCACTTACTATAAGCTGTAATGATTTTTCAAGGGGAAAATCATGCCAAAATGTCAGCATGCCCTGGTGTGGCCCCACCTCTACCACTCACTGGATGTGTCACTTCAAACAGGTCACTTAGCCAATGTGTGCCTCTTCTCTAATAACAGAATCACCTTATAGGCTGTAAAATTAATTTTAAAATATTTGATGGATTTTCAATTAGATTTTAATAGCATGGGACTATCAGCCAAGTCAATACCCAAGACATTGTTAAATAACAAAGAAGTTAAGACATATCTGACACCTAGATTTCTTTCTAAAGTTGTTTTTTTCTATGAAAGGCTGAAAAATTTACAGATCACAAAAAAAAAAGCAAGTGGACAACTTTTTGATGTGTCTTTAAATAATCAGATTGACTTTCTATGGTGGTGAAGAAAACTTTCCTACCTACCACAAAATAGATAAATAAATATTTTTAATTTGATACTCATTTTTGTGTCTAATATTTTCTCTTGTTAAATTTTATTGTATATGAAAATAAGCCATTCACTTACCTCAGATAGACATAACAACTGACAGATACTATCCCAGATGGGTAAGGAATATAGTTTAAAGGACAGAATATTCTCTATTCTTTGTGTGGTATCTAAAACTAATTTGAAAGCTAATATGAGTACAATGCCTTTTCTTGCATTCAGATAAAGCACCCTTTACATTTTCAGAGATTTCCATCATGTCAAGAATTTGTATTAGAGTGTTCAGATTTATAAATAGATGTTTTTAATTAACAAAATGCATCAAGAATTCCCACATCAAAACTTTTCAATGATGAAATGTTTTCCTATCTACTTAAACATACACATTTTTTTGTGATTAGAAAGCATTTTCCGTCACTGATTTTTACATCTGGTTTTTTAAGGCTTTCTTTGCACCAACCAAGAAAGAAACAAAAACCCAAAAAACCTTTATTCAGAGGAAAACAGCAATAAGCAAAAGATAAATTACAAAATAAACCTTTGAAAGAAAAACTCGTTAGGCTCTGGGAATTGACATACATAAAGTGGGCTGTTAACAAGTTGGATCTAGTTAAATTTGAACTACTGAAACAAAGATGAGAGGAGCTAGACCTTTTCATTTAAGAATCTTCATATAACATACATCTCTTGAAAAGTATCAATTCTATCCATTTCATAGGATTCTCTCTCACACACAGTACCAGTTAGCACTTGCTGTGAAACAAGCCACCCTTCAACTTTTTCAGGCAACAACCATTTATTTAATCCAAATATCAATCAGCCAGCAATTTGGGCTGTGATCAGCCTGGCATCCTTCTGGTACAGTCCAGGCTGACTGTTCTCAGTAGAGTTCTTTAAGGGATCTGCACTGGGCCAGCTGGATCACTGGAGCTTCTCTCTACATGGCTTTTTATCCTTCAGCAGGCCAGCCTAATTAGTCACATGTGCAGTTTTAAGTTCAATGAGAGAGATCACTTGCATGCAAATGCTCTGCAAGCATCTATTTACTGCTGTCCCACTGACCAAAGGAGGTCAAGAGGCCAGTCCACATTCAATAGTGAAGAAAAGCTACACTTCTTATTGGAAGGACCTGCATATATTGGCATTATTTTGCTATTTCCCTCACTTACAATATTTCCCTACCAATTCTCTACCAATACCCTTTCCATTTAATGCCTAAATATCTCTCAGATTCATCCATTTCTCTATTCTGGGGGATTCCCAACAATTAGCTACCAGCATTTTCCACTGAACCAGTACAGCAGCTTTCTAACTGGACTCCTTCAACAATGCTAACTGCCTTACAAGAAGGCAGCCAGCAATCTTCTTAAAACACAGCAATTACTAAAGCCTTTGAAAGGCTTTCCATTATGTAAGGATAAAAACCCAAGTTCTTACCAAAGCCTATAAAGCCTTCCATGGTCTAGTTCACACATCTCAAATACATGTGGTCTCCCGTAAGACTGAGTAAAAACATGTAAATAACAGAAAAGTGTGTTATTAGAGATCTAGACTAGTCTGAAAGTTTCTCTCAAGAAAGGAAATTGAGTCTAAGGTTTGAAAGATCTGTGAGAGGTGACTGGAATGAGTTGGGAAAAGGGAATGAATATTTGCATCAGTTGGAGTCTCACATTTATCTTCCATTTATATGATATGGTACTTGTAAAGTCTGAGATTATACCTGTTTTTCTCACCATTAAATCTCTGGCACCTATCAAAGTGACTAGCAAGTGGTTTAGCCCCAATAAGAAATTTTAAGACAGGATACCTAGGCAAAGACTAAAATTTTAGACTTATATAAACATTGCAATATTTCAGAATCACACTTCATTAATGTTTGAAATGATTATGTTTAAGACGAATGACATATGTTTCTGGGCCTTATAACAGGAATGAGGAAAGTTGGATTCTAGGACTAACTCACCATTACCTGTTAAACATTCCTGGTCTCAGTTTCCTCATCAGTAAAGTGAGAAAGTATGTGGACATGGTATCTAAATTTCTTTCCAATTTTTAAAAATATTATGTGATTATAGGATTCTGAAACTTGAAATAAGCAGATAATTTCAGGGACAACCTGTCAGTAGTGAGCACATCATCCATTTATTTATCTTAATGTGCTTTATATTTATAATGTCTGTTCAATTTAAGTAGCCAGAGGATATAATTATATATAAAAATTAAGTTGTTCAAATTGTTAAATGTAGAGACTTTTTAAAAACCCATATAAAACAAAAAAAGCATAGAAGAATAAACATAATACGTAAACAATAGAATGAAATAAAATTAAATAACAATCTCCTCATCACAACTAATAGACTAACTGCTCTAAATTTGTGAATTACTTAAATGCCTCACATTGAGAGACATGCTGAATTTCCACAAATTTTAACACATGGGACCTGCTTTTGAAGCATCTGGAAAATCCCAAAATCAAAACATGCATTTCAGCAGGACAATTTCAAAAGACTATAACCCAGAGGCTACATCCCCCAAGCTGAGTGCGGCAGGAAATAGTTGGGCCCCCACATGTCAGGACAAAATTTCTGCAGTACTTCTCAATAGAACATTTAAAAAGAGAAAAGCAAATAGGCAACACAGCAGTAGGTATTTTTTAATATATTTCAGATTTTACACAAGCGAAAAACAACATATGGGATTCTGGAGTAATTCTATAATGAAGCAAATAAGAGATTTTGAACCTCTCAATACTCAAAAGTAATGGAGTTTGTGCTCATGATTTTCTGGGGCTTCTGAGGTAAGTTCTAGTTTATTGAGGAATGTACCTGACCTAGGGCATCAAAAAAGCTGAGTTCAAATTCAGCTCTGTGATGTTACCTTACTCCCCCCATCAGCAATGCAAATGGAAATAGGTGGTAAAAGAATAGACTCTGGAGGCCAACTCCCACAAAAAATATGTATTGAACAACTTTGTATTTGATAAATGAAGTGTCAGGTACTTTTTATAGTAGTCACTAAAGAATAGAAAGTTGTAAATTCCAACTGTCGGGTGGAAAAAATGCAGTAACAAGAAATAATACAATCACAAAGGAGAGCAGGAAAAATAAAAAAAAGCAATATACAGCAGGTTGTACAAATAGGACAAAAAGATGGTACAATTTAACTCCAAATATATCATTAATATATTAAATATAAATGAGCCATGTTATAATTAAAAGGCAAAGATAAGATAGATTAAAATGCAAAAACCAAATAAACAGGATACATATTAAAAATAGGGATACAAAAAGAATAAAACTGTAAGAGTTAGAAATAGATATACTTTGTAAATGCTACTCCCCCTCACAAATGGGATGTTAATTATAGCAATAACAGAAAAAAGTTGTCACAACAAAAAGCCTTACTGTATTTCAACAGGGTCACTTCACAATGAGAAAAGATGTAATAGGCCACAGATCACCAAAAGGTTATGAAATTTTTTACTTAACTGTATCTAATAAAAGATAAATATTGATAAAACTAGAAGGAAGAGAAAAGAAAGAGCAAAGTAGGAGAGCACACATCAGAGTGGGAGAATTTAACAAAATTTTCTTTATAAGGATTCAATAAAAATAAACAAAAATAAGGATATGGAAAATCTGAATAACTCATCTTAAAAATGTTATCTAGTAGATTTTTATAGACTGTTCTGTTCCACAACCACAGAATGCATATTTGTTTACAATGTGCATATTTATAAAATGCTGATCATATCCTGGGCTATAAAATATTTCCAATAAATTTCAAGGAATTTAAACCACACAAGCAATTTTCTCTAACTAGAAATAAGATTCATTAAAAAAATCCCTAGAAATATCCTTTATGTTTGGAAATTAGCAAATGCATTTCCTTTTCAATGCATTCTAAAACTTACATTAAAATTAGAAAATATTTTTATCTGAATACAAGCTAAACTAAGAGATCCACCCAAGGTAGGACTTAAAGAATTAATAGCTTGGCATATGTTTAAAAGAAAATACAACAACATGAAAATTAATGAATAAATTATCCATTTCAGCGAAAATAGGAAGAGGTCAGTATAACAAATGTAAAAAAATAAGAAGGAAGGATAATGGAGAAGTAAAAAGTGAAAGATAATGAAGTAGAAAATAAATATGCTATAGAAAGGGCCAACCAAGCCAAAAGTTGGTTTTTAAAAATGAGTAAACTAAGTGACAAACTTCTAACAAGATTAATAAAGTAAAACAGAGAAGGCAAAAAGCACTATCAGTAATATAAAAATGGACGTCCTTATTATTGATGTACATATTAAAAAGATAATATGAATAGATTTATGTCAAAAAAAGAGAAATTTCAATAGAATAATCCCCTCAAAATGTAACTCACCAAAAGGGACTCATGCAGAGATAAAAAAAAAAAAAACAGGATAGTCCATTTTAAAAACTGAATAATAGCCACAAACCTTCCCATAAAGAAAATTCCAAATCAAGCTGGCTTCAACAGCAAGTTTCACCAAACATACAAGGATCAATCAATTTCAATATTATACAAATACTTCCAGAGAACAGAAACAGAAGGAACACTCCTAACCTTATTTTATAAGACTACTGTAACTTTGATAAAAAATCTGAGAAGGAAGTAGGAGAAAATTACTAGCCATTTCATTCAGGAACACTGAGGCATAGTATTAAACAAAAAGCAGAAGTAATAAAAAAATAAATTAAAATAGTGATTAGCAACTTGGGTTTATGTCAGGGATGCTAAGTTACTGGAACATTAGAAAAGCAATTAGTATAATTCACCATATCAACATATTAAAGGAAAAATATTACATAATCACCTCAAGGAATGCAGAAAATATATTCAATAATATGTAGCATCCTCTTTTACAAACTTTCTTAGTATAATAAACTGTATTTGCCAGACACCTAAAGGAAATACATTTTAGAGAGAAGAAACTGAAATATTGCCTTTGTGATCAGAAAACTGGGTGAAGCATACAAATACATTTTATCCAAACTTTTGTATATTTTGAAATAAACAGTAACAAAATTACCAGCCATACAAAGACTGCATGAAAACATTTTCAACGACTAGAACAGGTAAGTGAATATTAACTAGAAAGTATAAAGACTTCCTCCAAGTGAATAAGAAAAAGGTAAAGAGTGGAAAAAGGCTAAGAATATGAATAAGCAAATAAAAAAATAGGTAACTAAGTGGTTAATAAGAATACCTAAACCTTTTTAACCTCACCAATAATCAAATTCCAGTTAATATAACAAAACAGCATTTTCTCTCCATTAAATGGAAAAAAATTCTAAATGTTTTTCTAAATGAAAAAAAAAAGTAATCTATAGCAAAAATGGCAAAAGGTTAGTATCTTTTGAATTTGGAGGTGTCTGTGGATGCTTTTACAATTTTGTTTTATTTTCTGGGTTTGAAATGATACCTAGTCAAAATTGTAAAATTATTTTAATAAAACTTTATAAAACATTTTGTATTTGGGTTCAAAGACTTAATCTATGTTCACTAGCTGTGTGACTTCTGAAAATTTTACACCCTTTCTAAACCTGTATTTTTTTAATTTATTGAGCAGGAAACATATCTATCTTATATGATTACTTGTAAGGATTAAAAGGAAATGAAAATAGGAATGGTGGCAGACTCACAAGAGTGTCAAAAAAAGCAAAGTGGCCATCTGCAAATGCTTTCCTTTCTGTTTCATAAGAAATTAAATCATTGAAAACAGATTGTTTTTCATACTACCTCAACCTTCAGCATCTCATTTCTTCATCCATAAGATGAAGTGACAATATTTCATACACCTGCACCAGGCAGCCGTGTGAAGCTAACAGAGAACTCTCTGTGGCTGCCCATTCCACTTAGAGCAGAAGGAGATCCTCAGTGTGGTTGACAAGGCTCTTCCTGAGCTACCCTCACTCACATCACATCCCTCCCTGTGTGTGTACCTCTCCAACCTCTCTTCCTTTCTCCTCACTTGGACCCAGCCGCTCTGGCCCTCTGGTGGCCTTTTGAATTTGCCAAGCAAGAGCCTGATTAGAAGCTTTACATTGCTGTTTCTTCTACCTAGAACATTTGTCTCACAATGTTCACAAGGCCAGCCCTCTCTTATTCAATTCTTTGCTCAAATGCCAAGTTTTCAATTACACCATCCCAAATCAACCTATGAAAACTGTAACACTGCCCACCCTGCAATTCATTCTTGATTCCTTTAACCTGATCTGCTTGATTATTTTCCATTGCGTGTGTCACCCTCTAACAGACTAGACGATTTACAGTTTATTATGCTTGTTGTTTATAGCCAATCTCTCCTTGCTACAAATTAGCTCAACAAGGACTTAGGCTTTTGCTTGTCCAATGATGCATCCAGTGTACCTAGAATAGTCTGTACCACACATTAGGCACTTGATAAACATTTGTCAAATGAATGAATGTGTGCGAAAAGCCTACCCTTAGATCTCAAAGCAAACTGAACCCAAATAACTCTTGACTTGACTTTATGATTTATGGAATTACAGATAATTTTGGAAGTAAACATGCAGAAAAATTCATAGAAATAATTCCTGAAAGTATACAATATTGACATTTATAGTTCTTTAATTTAACTCCAAATACAAAAATAAAACTGTGGAAGATGATCTTTTTCTAAGGAATTGTATCAGTTGAGTAGTAGTGTTTTAGAATCCTACACTATCAAGAACAGAGTGTGATGGTTCAAAATGTGTATAACCAACAATGTTATAAATGTGTCAAGTGAAGACTCCCCACAATTCTGTCCCAGACTTCCCAGAATAATTGCTATCTGATAAGTCCTAGATTCATAGGTGATGAATAATTGACTCCATCCACATGGTATTTCTAGAAGATTCTCCAGATAATTACTCCAGTGAATATATTGGATTTGTGTCCTATAAATACCCAGAAGGAAAAAATATACTCACAGATGTTTGCCAGAAGGTTTCACCTTTCTTTATTTGTTTGTCTGCTTGATTATTTTTCATGTCAAATTACATTCTGAAATGTAAACAAAAAAACAAATAAATTTAAGTAGAACAATCTACTATAATTTTAAACAACTGTTTGAATCTCATACCATGTTTGGAGAACCGGGAACAAAGCTGCCAGTGATTACTTGGTCATACCACTTGCAGTGTGGCAGGAAGTGTCCAAGCCCTCTCAGCACACATCTGGTCATTCAGGCACTGCTCTGCTGCACCCTGCCCTATGATCCGGTAAAAAGTCTAAGCATCCTGATCTTGTTCATTTATTCAGCTTCTAACAGCTGTGACAATTAAAAGTGCCCTCTGGTTGAATCAGAACATTTTCCAGTCAACAAAGTAAACAATGGTGCAGCTATTTCACTAGAAAACATTTTGGTCTGAGGTGTGTGCTTTTCCAAGTTCAGACATCTGAGAAAGGACTGATACTACTGAACCAGGGGAAATCATAATACAGTAAGAATTTTAGAAAGAACTGACAGATAATATCTTTATAGGGCTCCAATACAGGTAGGGTTTTTCACTCTACATGGTTCTCCGTAAATAGACTTAATCACGGTTTTCATTAACCTGGGAATGAAGTGTGCCTTAAGTGATGTAGGAAGATGAAAGGCAAGTAAAGATGTATTCTCTACTCAGTGCATTTAAAACCTAATATGAGGGAAACAACTTGGACATTGATATTTTTTAAAAGTTGACATCTGAATAATAGTTTCTAAGTAAGTCACAGATGTTTTCAACAAAGAGACACCAAAATGGATTAGAGTGTTTTGTGGAGGAGCTAGATTGAAAAGAGGCAGAGAAAAGAAAGACATTCCATGCTAAGATGTGGATAAAGGGGCAGAGACAGGATAACCAGTCTGGGATCTGACCGATTTAAAGAGCTGTTCTGTGGGTTGAGGATCATGTGCTTTTAGTTTACTTTCACTTCAAGGAATTACAGCCTACAGCCAATGGTTATTTTATTTATATTGTTGTAGCTCCTGTGGGGAAGTGTGTTCCCGCCTGGGTCGAATCTCCTATGAAACGTGTGAAACGAAAGTAAGTCAAGGCAAAGGATGGGTTGGGAGAAACCATTTTTTATTGCTCACAGCTTGCTCGAATACTCTAGCTAGGCCCGGCCCCTTCTGTCTCCTCCGCTGCCACTCAAGCTCTGCTGCTACAGCACCCTCTCTGCTTACTCTCCACCCCTCTGGGAGGCTGCAGCTGTAAACACCTATTGGTATGCAAATGAACTGAGGTTAGAAAGGGGATTCTGGAAATTCTGCAATTTACCCCACAACTGTCTGTGCACATATGTACCAAGTTTAGCTGACCCTTCCCAACAGTGTGCTGACCTCATCTTGCCTATCTCAGTCAAATGTTTGATTAGCAACTTCCCAGCCCAGATTTCCACCAAATCTTTTAAAGCATAATCATGGTCCCAGATTAAGAAATATCAGTGCCTTCTATTAATTATGGGGCCCAGCATGGCACACTTTTTTTTCTCTCATAAAATAGAGAACAAATAACAATGAGTTTGATCTAATCAGCTTAAAGGGAACCAAGGGACAAGCAGCCCAGTGTGGTAATTAACAGCCTGGATTTAGAGACAAATTCCCTGGGTTCAGGATGCTGGGTGTCTCACTTCCTCGAGGTTTGATGTAGGGCAAAGCTCTGAGCCTCAATGCTCTCATCTGTTAAATGGAAATAATATGGGACCTCACAGTGTGGTTATGAGGGTTAAATTAACTAATATTTCTAAAGCACTTTGAGCATGGCCCTACATAAACAGTCATGCTACAACTATCAAGAATATTAGTTTTACTACTGAGTAAACTGAGAAAATAGTCATAAGGCTTATACAAAAAACACAAACCACTTTCCATAAGAACCTTTTCAATTTTTAAAATTTATGATGTTAGTTTTGTTTGCCAAAAGTAATTACTTTAACATGAATCTTCAGCACATGCCAGCACATTAGCTAGATTTCAGGGAGACCTTCAGGCCACCAACAAGCCAAAAAGCACTCCCAAACCGGGGATGGGTGGACCATCAGGTGGGTTGGGACTGAGGTCATCGCCATGGAGTCTGGTCAACACAGAGGACAGAGTGCTCTCAGAGGCTGTATGAATTCCTTATGACCATTAGGCAACTGGGAATTTGGAGATTTTCTTTTCACTGTACCTGAAACTTTGGGAATGAAAAAAAAATGCAAGGGTTTTTTTTCTGGCTGCTTATATTGAAGGCCCACTGAAAGGAGAAGAAGGTTTATTTCCAAAGCTTTTTTTTTTTTTGAGAGGGCATCTCTCATATTTATTGATCATATGGTTGTTAACAACAATAAAATTCTGTATAGGGGACTCAATGCACAATCATTAATCAATCCCATGCTTAATTCTCAACAGTCTCCAATCTTCTGAAGCATAACAGACAAGTTTTACATGGTGAACAAGTTCTTACATAGTGAATAAGTTCTTACATGGTGAACAGTGCAAGGGCAGTCATCATAGAAATTTTGGTTTTGATCACACATCATGAACTATAAACAATCAGGTCAATTATGATTATTTGTTTGATTTTTATACTTGATTTATATGTGAATCTCACATTTCTCCCTTATTATTATTATTATTTTTTTTAATAAAATGCTGAAGTGGTAGGTAGATGAAAGAGATAAAGGTAGAAAACATAGTTTAGTGCTGTAAGAGAGCAAATGTAGATGATCAGGTCTGTGCCTATAGACTAAGTATTAATACAAGCTAGACAAGGGCAACAAAACATCCACGGATGTAGATTTCTCTCAAAACAGGGGGGGTGAGGTTCTAAGCCTCACCTCTGTTGATCCCCAATTTTTCACCTGATGGCCCCCCTGTGACTGTGCCTGTCTTAGGTTGTTCCTCCCTTGAGGAATCTTACCCATCTCTGGCTAACCAGTCATCTTCCGGGGCCATACAGGGAAATGTAAAGTTGGTAAGTGAGAGAGAAGCAATATTGTTTGAAAAGGTTAGCTTTTTACTTCTTTGCAGATTTATGCCCTGTGGCTTCTATGCCCAGCATTTGTCTTGAGGTATCTTTACCACTTGGAAGAATTATGATACTCGGTAGTTTTCAATATGAGGCACTAATTCTACTAAAGGGTTGTAATTAAGAAGGAAGAAGAAAAGTTATAGAAGTAGCAGATGGAAGAAAACATGGGAAGATTGATTATTTCTTTGACATATCTTCTTGTAGAGTAACATAAGCATGCATAGGTTTTAAACTACTAATTAAATTGCGTGCACACATTAACATAATAGGAATACAGCTACATAACCAAAGCAGACCTACAATTACCAGCCATATCCAGTGAAACCAAAAAAACCAGTTAGGCACCCTAGGCATTTGTGAAAAATTATCAATGATATGATGGATATTGTCTAACTGAATCTGAATAGCTTGAGAAAAATCAGACAAATTAAAACAATATATTCCTGGGAATTGTTCATATCCCATATGTTCTTTTAACAGTAGATAGTCCATAGTCACAAGATTTTGGAGCACTGCAACTTGCACTTCTCCTAATTCTTGGTTGAGTTCCGACCATATAAATCCAGTCAAATTTGTTGTTTTACTGTATGCACAGGCCAGCTTAGATATCTCCTTCTTCATTTCCATGGTAAGTCCAGGAACCCGTGGGATGAATGCAGCTACAACTGCAACAGCACCAGGACCTTTGTTGAAGTTTTTTTGATGATCATCTTCTGGAATGACTCTTCCAGAGAATGATGTTGAAAGTTCTTCTTCATATTGTATCTTAATTTGTTTTCTGCGTAGCCAAATTAGGCTTTGATCCTCTGTATAAAAACAAACAAACCCTTTGCCCACACTTTGATATGCCCTTTATACCATTGTGAAGAACTTATTGTTACATGACTTTCCAGGTTTGTGTTTTGGATGCACACATCATAAGCACCTGTAGCCTCAGAATTAAATGCCATACCCAGGTTGTGGAGAGACTGCTAACTGCCCATGAAATAGTTGTGCTTTTCTTCTCTTGTGTGTATTGCTGAGAAACAGATCTCCAGGAAGGAACTACATTTCACAGACCTTTTACATGAGGAGATTCAATTCCGGTGAGTGGAGAGTGAGCCTAGGTGATGATACTACAAACAAAAAATTCTGCCGAGAGGTTCTTCACTCTCTCAGCTCCTTCCTGCAGGCTGCGTTGGAGGAAGAGAGTGACCGTGAGCACCAGTGTTCCTGAGACTGGTCCCTTGACGCTACATGGCGAGAGTCCCTGCTGACATCTAAATCTGATATGAGTGAAAAATGAATTTCTATTATGCTAGGACACAAAGAATAGGAACTTTATTTATTTCAGCAGCTGGCTAATAAAGGCCTAATTTACATTGCTAACAAAGGGCTATAAATTAGACAGCAGCCCTTGCCCGATAGCAATGATGGACAAGTCACAAATCATAACTGGACATTTGACTACAGCCTTAAAATAAAACAATAGACATGTAGATGTCTCATCAGGCAGTTGCAATAAGAAATATCAGACTTCTGGGAAAAGTTACCAAGAAGTCTGGTTTCATTGTTTTCCAAAGTGATCCAAAACTACAAATCTTGCAAGAAGCTACTAAAGGTTCATGAAACAAAGCATTTCCCAGACCAGTGACGTTCTGATAAGCTTTGAATTAACATCCCAGTGTTTGGGTGCTTATTTAAAAACAAAGTAAATCTCTAATTCTTGAGGACTTTCTATTAATGATGACTATTACTATAGTGGTTATGGAATGAAACCATCTACAACTAGAGGAGTTATAAAGCAGTAACTACAAAATCCCTTGGTCGAGGGGGAAGTTGTTGGGTATTCCTCAGGCCACTTTCTCTTTGTAATTATTTCTAAATCATTACCTCATGTCAACCTTCACAACAACAGAAACCCAGTTCAGCCTGACTTTTAAAAGAGCTATAGATGAGTACCTATCAAAAACAATTATTGTGGTTCAGAAAGAGTGAATATCTGATTTTAGTAAGAGAAAAAGACTGTAAGAATTTAATAGATTTAGTGCTATAATAAAGAAGGATTATACAAGACTGATGTCTGCAAGATCTAGTAAAAACATGTAGTCTACCTTCCTTAATAGATCCTGTCTCTATATAAATGCTTAGTAAAAAGTCAAACCACTTGAAAGGAAGGCTTTTACTGTCCTCCTGCTAACTCAGCTTTATGAGCCATTTGCTCAGCTTGTCCTGCGTCTTGTCAGGTGTGTCTTATGCTGACCACACTTGTCAGCGTTTGTTCTCACCTTTCACTCAGTTGTACCTTTTAGCGCACTGACAGCTTCCTTCATCATATTTAATGGCCTCTTTCAGACAAAGGGATAATTGGCTAATCAGATCTTCTTATTTGCAATAACCCTAAGGAACCAATTTCTTAGCAGTACCTCCAGACAGTTAAAAGAATCCCACACCCTAAATGATGGTAAAGCAGAAATCACCAGGCATTTGTATGCCCACAGACCAAAGGCCTGCACACAGGGGGACCTTCATCTGAAAAATCTGCCTGAAACCCTTCCTCTCTTTATCTTCCTATTATTATTTTAACTGATACAAGTTGCTTATTTTTTGCAGGTTAATAGCTGGTATTTCTCATGAAGACTATCTTAAGATTTAATTATTTTATATAAAAACGCAGTAATCTTACAAATATTTTGTCAGTGTATTCAGAGAACCATTTCAAGCTTAAAATCTATGATATTTTATTTCTGGATTAAAAATAAATAAATAAAGCAAAGCTCCAGTTTCTTCACAATGAGGCATAGAAACACACCACTGCCGCTACATTGAGAGGCCATTTCTCATTTTGTGCCTCCTAATTCTGCCAACAATTTCTCAAATGTGTCTGAGAGAAATTACATCCCTTCACCCACTCCCCATCCACAGAATTCAAATGAAATTGACACCATCCAGTTTCATGGATGGGCTGAGCTAAATGCTGTATTTCTCTAGTGATAAAAATTGGTTAAGGCAGCATTTCCCAATCTTTGTCCACAGTATGGACACACACACGAAACAATGGTAACACCAGAGTACTCCATTAAGATAAAAGATTTGAAGCTGCACATGGCAAGAGATGACTAGCCTGGTCTCTGGATACCCTAGGACCTGCCTGACGTCACAATTAGGAAGAAGGGATTCGACACCTCCACGCACGTACAACTCATTCAAGGCATATGAGTGTTATTTCAGTACCCAATGTACTTGGTCACACCAGCTGAAAGTCTATGTTAAAGAGGGGCATTCACAAAACAAATCAGGCCAATGTGAGATGATGCATGATTCCAGTTGGGCTGTAGGGAAAGCAGAGTCTCTATTTTCCCATGGACATGCTGTGATAATGACGTGAGCTTGGCAAAGCCAGGACTACTCCGTGAGATGTAAGGATAGTGGCAACATGTCAATGCATTTGTGCCAAAATGAACAGAAAACATACCCCTAAACTTTTCACTTAGATGAGTCCATAAATACCATGTTGCACTTAAACCACCTTCTGTGATGTACAATTGAATTTGTAACTGAAAACCTTCTGCCTGTATCATATTATACTGCAATATCCATTCATCTATTATCTTCACAGCTAGACTGTAAGTTTGTTGAGGATAGAGCTATATGTTAGTCAAATTTGTATGTTGAGTGGTGTATCACCCATATAATAAGGTACTCCATCAGGGTAAATATTTGTTAAAATGAATGTAAGAATGTATATTTTTAATTAAAAACTATAAATTAGATGAAATTGAGATTTAAGCTCTTATAATCCATAGACTTCTGAATGGCTTTCTACACAAGGCCTTAAGAATTTCAGTGCCCTGCAATATAACCTGTAAAGCAGAAGAGAATATGTTAAACAATTCCACTTAAAAATTGTGTTTGCCAAATTTATTATTCGGTCATTCAAATCTACAAACATCCCTATCCCCAGCAAGTAGCCTTAAGATTAAAGTAAACAAACAAGTAACAGCAATAGAAATGCTGAAAATTTTATCTTTCAGCACTGTTCTCTGGTACTTACTTATTCTACCCTCTTTCCCTAAATCATGTATTCTAATTGCTTCTTTTTTTTTTTTCCTCTCCTGAAAGAGAAATCAGTCCTAATTTCCAAGTCATGAAAATGATGGGCAGATGGTCATGATGACCAAAACAAACAAATGCAGAAACCGAGCTGGGTGCATTTGATTTTTGGACCTTCCCCTTAGCAAATCTCCATGACTGATCTATAGCAAAATTATCATTGTTTGCTTTGGCAATTTTGAAGTTTTTTTGGAAGGAAGTCAGGATAAATCAGAACTGACTTTACTCCATGAACAATATATTGAAGCTCAACAGAATTCAGGAACTGGAGTCAGACTGGAAGACTCACAGTGTTTTAATCAAAAGAGTTTTCTATTTACAGTGTTCTGAATATGCTGATTGGACAGGAGGCTAAAGGGGAAATGTAGAAAGAGATAAGGTAATTTTACAACATTTTCTCTCTACAAGGAGAGCGATGAGCTGAGCCCAATAACGTTTCTCTGCACTGTACATTCTCTGAATTGTCTTAGAGTGGGCCCCCCACTGGAAAAGAGTCTACAGCCCTTAGATTTCAACTCTTCAGTAAAGGGTCTCAAGCCCTGGACCATCCTTCTCTAGCCATCACTCACCCACTTGGAAAGAGCATCCCATGCTGGGTTAGTTAATAAGTAAGTCTCTGTTTTAACGATAAAGAAATCAAAAATAAGACTCTCCCCCCTTTGCTCCCCACTTTACAAAGAATACCACGGTATAACAAAGTGAATGTTAGATAGGCAGTGAAGAACTCTGCCTTCTAATGTCTTTCATATCAAACTCTTTTCCATCCTTCTTTTAAAATCTTATGACATAAGTTTACAAAACAATAAAAATGTTGTGCCTCAATCTACCTTTCTACAGTTCAATGATTCTCTAGCATCAGTACAAAGGAGTTGAGAACACCTGTATACCATCAGCTGTGTCTGGAATGTTGACAAGCCTCTCAGTCAGGGTTCACTTTAGTGCTCTGCCAGTATATTCCACACGTCTGCCAAAGTGAGGGGCATGCTCCTGTTAGAGGCATGAAGTGGTAATGGAATCAGGGAAAAAGTACTAGATTTTACTAACTTATATATATGTCAGGAGCCTAACTACCAATTTAGTATGAATTTATTTGTCAGGTCCTGGTAAAACATCTCCCACCTTCTCCCTAATTGTCTATTAGGTTAATAGAATTAACCAAAACCTAGGACTAGAAATCAAATAGTCAACAGATTATAAGAGGAATTTCTACTCATTGTAAGCTTGACAGAACTAGAATGAAAATAATAATAATAATATGGCCCACTCAGCCCATATTACTGAAAGTAGGTAGGATATCCTTCACCCTTACCGCATTATCAATCTTTTCAGTCAGAAATGTAATGCTGAACTAAGCAAAAAAATATAGTGATATGTCTTCTGGGGCTGCTAAAGTGTTGCTCTCCCGTGCCATCCTGAGCACTTCCTCCTATAGATCTCTTCTATAGGAAATTGAAAACTCAAAGAGTAGCAGGGTAAGAAGTTGGGTAGGGGTAGAGGAGCAGGGTACACTGACACTGCTATGCAGATATTGCCCTTAAAGAGCTGTCCAGAGAAAGGCAGAGTCATGAGGACATGGTTATGTCATTTTCACACTGAATTTATCCAGAGATAGAAAGCACAACAGTGAAGGTAACAGAAGGCCCTACTGATTTGCCAAACACTACTACCCTGGAAGTACGGGTAATTGAGCTTGGAGCACATCACCATTTGTGGATTGCAAAAGACGATACAACCAGCACTGAACAAAAGAGTGAACAGGGACAAGAATAGAGCCTACACACTCTTGAATAGCAAATCAAAACTGGTATACCTTATTTGAGAAAGAATAAAAATAAAATATTCGCATGAAGACAATGGAAAAAATGAGTAAGGAGAAGGAAACATAAGATTAGCATAACTGAAAATTATTAAATGGAGGAACCCCAACCAATAGAAAATTTTAGAGAATTTTATTCAACCCTAATAGTAACCACAAAAATATAACTGGTATATGGCAAAAATAGAAAACTTATAGAGTAGGTAGACAGAAATAAAATTACTATTGAAGAGGAAAGATTAAAGTGAAATTAAGAAGAGATTCAGAAGAAACCGAGATTAAAGAGAATGAGGTGAGAAGAAATCACAAAGAAACAAAAAATGTAATATTCAAAATTGGGAAAGGATAATCTCTTCAATAATTGGTGTTAGAAGAACTGGTTAGCCACATGCAAAAGAATGCAGCTGGATTTCTATTTTATACCATATACAAAAATGAGCTCAAAATGGATTAAAGATATGAAACCATAAAACTCTTAGAAGAAAATATACGGGGTAAGCTCCATGACATTGAGCTTGGCAATATTTTTGGATATGACACCAAAAGAAAAAGCAACAAAAACAAAACTAAATAAGTGAAACAACATCAAACTAAAAACCATCTGCGTAAGAGGAAACCATTAACAAAATGAAAAGGCAACCTATGGAATGGGAGAAAATATGTGTGAATCATGTATCTGATAAGAGGAGAAAATATGTGTGAATCATATACCTGATAAGGGGTTAGCATCCAAAATATATAAAGAACTCATACAACTCAGTTGCAAAGGAAAGAAGGAAGGAAGGGAGGGAGGGAGAAAAGAAGGGGAAAAAAACAATTCAAAGAAAAAAAATGGGCAGAGGAACTGAATATACGTTTTTCCAAAGAAGACATACAAATGGCCAACAGGTACATGAAAAGATGTTCAGTATCACTAATCATCAGAAAAATGCAAATCAAAACCACAATGAACTATCACCTCACACCTGTTAAGGAATATTATCATCAAAAAGTCAAGAGATACTGAATGTTGGTGGGAATGTGGAGAAAAGGGAACTCTTGTGCTTTGTTGGTAGGAAGTAAGTTGGTGCAGCTACTATGCGAAACAGTATGAAGGTTCCTCAAAAAATGTAAAATAGAATTATCACATGATCCAGCAATCCCATTTCTGAGCATAGATCCAATGGAAAGAAAATCACTGTCTCAGAGAGATATCTGCACTCTCATATTCACTGCAACATTATTCACTATAACCAAGCTGTGGAAACAAACCAGTGTCCATCAACTGGTGAATGCACAAAGATGTGGTATATATACACAATGGAATATTATTCATCCTTAAAAAGGAAGGAAATCCTCCATTTGCAGTAACATGGGTAGACCTGGAGAACATTATGCTAATTGAAAAAAGTCAGATAGAGATAGACAACTGTGCTATATCCATTTACCTGTGAAATCTAAAAAAGCCAACCTCTTGGAAACAGAGACTAGAATAGTGGCTAGTAGGGGCTGGGGTAGGGAGGGGAGATGTTGGTCAAAGAATACTAGCTTCAGATATAAAATGAGTAAGTTCCAGGGATCCAGTGTGTAACATAGTTATTACAGCTAATAATACTGTATTATATAATTGAAATTTGCTAAGACAGTAAATACTAAATGTTCTCACCATAAAAAAAAGTGTAACATGATGCAGAAATTAGCTAATGCCATGGTAGTAATCATTTTGAAATACATGAGTGTGACAAATCAACACACTGTATGCCTTAAACCGATACAGTGCAATATGTCGATTGTGGCTCAGGAAAGCTAAAAATAAAATGCAAAATTCAAGTAAAATGAATACTGGAAACTAAATTTCTTTTGTAAAAAATTTAATCAGTGATATAGAGGCAAAACTAAAAAGTCCTTCCAAAGTATGTAGGAAAGAAACAAAATATTTGAATTTTGAAAATTAAGAAAAAAGTTCTCAAGCACTTAAGAGGAAATAAAATTACAAGCTACCAATAAAGAAACAAAAATTAGTGGAGTGTCATGCTTTTTATCTGTTATTTGGAATGCCTTGGCAATACACTAATGTTTTAGAGAACTTTAGGAACAATTATTTTAATTAAAGCTTTTATTCTTAATTAACTGTATTTCATTACTGAAAACAAGAAATTATAAATATGTAAGTGATTTAAAAATATATTGGTCACCAGCCTTTCACGAATATATTACTTGAAGTCACATTAATGCCAATTGAAAGTTGAATCAAAATCAAGTATTTAGTACATAGAAGTCATGTTTTAAAGAGTTTTTTGGGAAGCAATGATACCATTGAAACAAAAGACCCCCAAATTAACATAATCTAATTACAAAACAAAATGTTTGGGTCAACTTTTTTCTTTAAGTAAAAGTAATCTTTTAATTAACAATAACTTTTTTCTATATAAATAATATATTCACAAGTTCTGGAGATAAAAATGTGGACATGTTTTTTTTGGGGGGGGGGCATCAATTATTCTGTTTACCCTATTGGTTCCTTTGAATTCTTTCATGTATAGTGTATTACCTACTCAAAAAGTTGAAAAAAAAATACATTCTCTAAGAAAGAAGTATAATACCCTCTGATCTTGCAATTTCAGTTCTAGGATTTTATAGATATGTTAGCAGTGTTAAAAACAGCATATGTACAATGTTCCTTACTGCACAGTTGTAATATGAAAGATTCAAAACAACCTGAGTATACAACCATGGAATAGTAAATAAAAGTACCTGCATACAAGATATAATTCTATGAGTCATTTAAAAAAATGAAAAAACTCATTATGTACTGATACAGAACAATCTACAAGGTTATGTTAAATAAAAATGTCAAGATAGAAATAGTGTGTGTGTGTGTGTGTGCACATGCACGCACGCAAAATAAGATATTTCTTTATACACTTGTTTTGTATGGTCATAATTATCTCTAAAATGATACACAGGAAAATGATAACAATGGTTTTACTTCTGGAAGTGACAAACAATCCATAAAATAATAATAGGAGGAAGATTAATCCTGTATACCATTGCCTACATTTTAGATTTTGTATCATTTGAATGCAACAATTCAATTTAAAATTTTTTAAAAAGACAAAACAGACTACTCTTCCAGACAAATCCCAACTATCAGTTGTTTAAAAATAATCGCATCTTAAAAATAAATACAAAGGGTTACCAAGAGAATATTATTAGCATATTCATGAAATTAAAAGTAATGAAAACCAAGAGACAGTATTAACTCAGACAAATACAAGACCAAATTCAAAAAATGAGACTAAAAGGGTCATTTCACATTGTTAAAGAGTATAATTTTCAAGGAAATTGTGAATCAAGAAATAACATGTTGAGTAACAAAACATTCTTTATGTACATTTATAGATCACATAGGTCTTTATCCATAAAACAAAAGGCATTCAAAAAGAAGAAAAAATTAACAGTATACCATGGTTGAGAAAGGTTTGAAACATCTAAACCATTGTAGAACAAATAAATAAGTTAAATATAAACTGAGAAAATTATAATAAATAGATAAGATTTGTTTTTATATACACATACACACACAATTCCAAAAATGTTCTTACTCTCTAAACTGGAAAAAATAAAAGCCCCATAGAATATGACTTCCTTCACATATTATACTATTTATGTATCTGAGAATATTTTGTAACTTCTAACACTTAATGAGAACTATGTGTATCTGATTGTCCTTAGAAAGCCCCACCCACCTCTGTTGAAGTGAAGATATTCGGTGGACAGCTACATCATCGTGGCCAAAGTTTACTAGCCATCCTGAGATTCATGACAAAAGTGTTGTGAGGAAAGAATCTAATAAATATTGAGTGACTTTTCAGATAAAATCCTAATTACTTTTCATACATTATCTCATTAATTCTCAAGAAAACATTCAGGTCCACTTGCCAATTAAGAAAATGTATTTTAAGATACATCTAAATAATTTTCTTGAGTGTGCAAAGGTAAACAGAGCTAGAGATTCTTACCCAGTTCTGTTTAAGCCCCCAATTTGTATATTTTTCCTTCTTGATTCAATCTCATATTTATTGTCATTATTAAATGTTTGGCTTTGTCATCTGTTTTCTTTTCCAGAGCTTTTTATTCTTTTATGTATTGATTTTTTTCATTCTATAGACCTTGATTTGGACACTTAATTTCTTCTAATAATCTCTCTTTTATCTCTTAGTTGATCCTGAGATTTATTTCCTATTAGAAAAGCAGATACAGATGTCAGAGGGCTTCTGTGTTGCATACTGGCTACTTCTGGAGGGAAATAATTACTGAGTACCTATGTGATGGATTTCACATCTGTAAAAATAAAACTGCAGTCATTTCTTACATGGCTTTTCTTTTGACAAATAATGTGTTTTATTCTCTTTCCCTTTTCCTGAGTTTTCATGACCACATCCTTCAAGAACCCAATGTAGAATTATGCTCTAATCTCCATTCCCCAGTCTATGCCAACCTCCCTATCTTCTCTTCAGCTCTGCAGAAAACATGTTTTCTCCAAATCCTCAGTCTCAAATATCTCCACAAAGAGAATATCCAGAATGAGGATAGATGATAAATGAACTGGATGGATGGATGGATGGATGGATGGATGGATGGATGGATGGATGGATGGATCTGGTAGACATTCAAAACTATGACTGTTCTCAACACTGAAGTCATTCACAATAATCTGTTAACTACAAATATTGGGTACTGATACAAAAAAGTACTATACATTAAATGTTTTTTCCTTCAAGTATAGGAAGCATATAGACTCATGAATTTATTTTAATAAACAACATGGAATTAAGATATACTGAATCCTGGGTTCAGTGTTCAGTGTGCTATGCACATGAAAATTTTTTATTATATTAAGTAACGAATCTTACTAATATGACTAAAATTAAGTATGTAGATAAAACTATGCACAAGTTCGGCTTTATAAGCAGTATCTCTCCTGTTTGAACAAAATGTTCCCTCCGTTAAAGTAAAGAGACAAGAATCTCTTTTTTAAGGATTGCTTTGAAAACGAGTTCCTCAACAGCTTGGTACAGGTGTTAACAGGAAAAAGAACATTGCTGGGAGCAAGTCTCTACTGAACAAGGGAAGGTGTAACAGAACTCTTGGTAAAATATGGTCTTGCTCCAGAGGCAGAAAGGGGCCTATGAATCATCAAACCACAGGGGAGAAAATTGGTTTTGCTCAGTAAGTTGCTGAAAAGTGGCATCATCAGACAGGCCAGTCTATGATGCTAAAGTGCTCACAATTATCTCATTGTAAAATATGTACACTTTTTTCTCCAGTATTTTTGGTACTAAACTTTAGCTAAAATGAGCAAATGATGTTATAAATTCCCACTCATTTGGGGTAACAACTGAAAGCAATTGAAGTCTTAGAAAAACCATATGAAATTCTGAAATGGCCCACGAAGGAATTAAACATCTAAAATGATGTTAATTACATTTACTGTGGTTTTCTCAGGAAACTGGGATGGGAAGAATTATAAGTATATTTATTTCAAAATGGATGTTTATGTTTTGGAGGTTTATAGAAGTGAAAAACAATGGGAATCAGTGTAACTCTCTGATAAGTACAGGTGTGTCATAATGACCTGTTGAAACTGGCAATATATGGACATTTTTTTACCTACAAAAAGGGAAATTTCTACAGTAGCCTAATATATTCTACCGTGGATTTTTACAACTTTAGAAAATGACATGAATGCTCACTTCTGAAAAAAAATTGATGAGTTATTTGGTGGAAATTGTATGTCATCTCTCCTGTACCCAGCATCTATAGAAGCTCTAGATGGGAATAAATCTGTCATTCTGTGACAAGATAAAGTGAGTTACAAGCATTTACCAGCTCCAAGAGAAAAAGGTAGGGATAAAAACATAAAAAAGAGGGAGAAGGGGGAAAGGAAAACCAGGAAAAGATTTCGAAAAGTAACTATGTCTTAAGATATATGTAAGTTTTTATAAGTATAAGAAGAAAAAGCTCAGGCATCGTGGTGGTACCATGATTTAAAATGCAAAGCTAAGTCAATGTCTTGGAAGCACTGGGGCCACTCAGGGTCAAACCTAGGCTCTTGGGAAATGGCTCTTTTCAAACTATTCCCTACTTGTACTTAGAGGATTTGAGGGTTTGTGGTCAAGCTTTTATTTCTTTCCAAGCCCCATGATTCTAAAATAGAATAGAACCCAGGAAATAGAAAGCCTGGAGGATGGGCATAGGCACTCGTTTCCCAGCTGCTCTCAGGTGGATGACGTGAACCATTTTATACAACACCATGAGATATGGAATTCCTAAGCCAAATAATTATTAAGCAAACTAAATACATGTCTGTGCTAGAGCAAATAGTGCATTAGAGTTGAGTGTGGGGAAATGAAAAAGTTATTAAGAGAAAAATTGAAAAAAAAGTTCATTTTTTATATTTCTTGGTTCATGAAATACTAGCATTCTATGGCATCTGCGTTCAGAAGTACTCCAAAACAACTCTTCCAAAGGATTGTGTGGAACTACGAAATAATAATTTTTAAAAAAATTGCTTTCTTGTCTTTCATTTCCTGTCATAGATTTTACAATTTTTTGCAATTTTTGTTTTAATTGGAAAGAAGATTTCCCTCAGAAAATACCCCCCTTTTAATAAGGTTCTGCATTCAAAACAAATACTCATCATAGAGGTATTTTAATAGCTAACTGCAAGACAAAAACAATGTCTCCCCGATGATGTATCTCTTCCCTTCACGAACTTTAAATTGGATAAGAAGGTCTATTCAACTTAGAGGCTCCATGTCATTTTCCTTTCTCTTCTTTTCTAATTTATATCCCTACTCTGAAGAGCTCTGGCTGCTCAACTTGCTATTTTTAATGTGCAGGAAACCAAACAAAAGCAGTGACAATACTACTCAACTATCCAAAATATTAAACAGAAGTCTATTGACACAGAAAAATAACCAAACAACTGTTAATGATTTTCCTATAACTTCCGTATTTTCCTAAAGCACTAGCCAAATTCCAGGGGATGGTTTGGTTTTCTCACTCTGGCCATTAGAACCCATCCCAGTGCACAGCTGCAGTTCATTTGTGGCGGGGGTGTCCACAGAACCTAACCAGCCCTTAGAATGGACTCTTCTCTTCCGTAACTTTTTTGGAACTGTTTTAATCAGCATACAAAAAAGAAGCCCTCCTGAGGTGGCTGTAAGGAAACAGAATGGTAGTAGTTGGAAATGGAAAAGAAATAGTATTCAAATGGGCAATTATATTAGACAAGTAAATACAACAAAATGACCTTACTTTTGTCCAACCGGGGATTACTACTGGCTGAAAAACAGTCTTCCCTGTGAGCATAGTCAAATACACAACAAAGGAAAATAATACTCTCATATTCAGGGCCAAAGGCAATCATACTGCAATATCTTGAAATGGGCACCAAGGTATCTTGGTTTCACAGATATACGTAACCTTTCACGTTTCTAATTAAGAATATTTAGGAGGATCAAGGGTCTTGCCTTGAAGCTAACTCCCTTCCTTTCTTTCAAGTGTCTTATACACCATGCCTAAATGTTTTCTTTTCTGCTCTTCTGCTTTAGAACATTAAATACTTCTCTGTGAGGATAAGGGCCTGCATTTCAATGTGTCATACAAAAACAAGAACAACCCCCCTATTGTTACATGGGTGTGAACTAGAGGCTCACTGTGTGTTGTTTGACTATATTGCTCTTTAGCTAAATCACTATTTTCAATACATTGAACCATCATGGAGAAAAGGTGCTGCAGAAAAGTCCAGGCTGTGGACACAAAACTGCCCCCCAGCCCTCTCCCTAGTAATTCAACAGTAACAGTCAGAGTAATGGTGTCATGGGCCACAGCAGCACAGGTCTTTGATACGGCTTTTATGACCTGTGTTTGCAAGTTGGTCCACTGTAGTCATGTTAATGGCAAACACTTGGTGCCCTCAGAGAAATTTCACATTAATAAAACCTACAAAGCACAGTTGTCTTCCTTTGAAGTTGCTACTAAACATGTAATATTAGCTTGTGAAGCATTAGATGAGGAAATGAGCTCGATAAGGACTCTTGCCATAATAGCTCTAAATTGATTATTTCCTTCCCCAAATAAACTTGCCAAGCAGCCCCGTGGACTTACTTCCAAAGACTTGCTCTACCCAGGAATCTTATCACAAGGAAATGGGCAGCAAAAACGCAGACACACTGTGATAAGGCACATCCACCAGACAGTAATAGAGTTAGGTGATTCAGTCTTTTTTTAAATGAAACTAAGATCTCTTAGGTGCTGCCATTAATTAAATATTCATTAAATGCCTCCTAAACATGAAAGGAAGAAAGACCAATTTATTTTAATGCTATTTACGTTAAATAGTCAAGCACAACAAATCCCTAGTTAAGTATGAGGGAAAGCAAGTTCAAGCCTGTGTGTATTGTGGTATTAAAATGTCACATTGAGAAGTCATATAAAAAGAAATGTAAAGAACAAGCTTTCAAAATACATCCACAGAACACATCCTTGAATTTAACAATAGTTTATTTGGGTGTCATTCGTTTCCACCTTCTGTTTGAAATCAGGGGCAAAAGGTCACATTTGTTGTTAGTAATCCATTTTTTAAACTCTTGATTCTGATATTTCAGGCATATTAAATTTTATGTAGATACATAAAAAAATAAATATTCCTTTAAAATAAAAATAGAAATAAGCCAATTCAGGAAAATGCATTTTCTACATTCCTTGGACTTCTTCGGTATTAAACAAGAAAGAAAAAGAAAGAATTTGGTACTGAGGATTCTTTTGGTTTTGGTTTCTATAAAGAAAAGTCACCTTCTTCCCCAGAATCACTGTGTAACAATGTTAGCTCTGTTTAAGTATGTTGCTACTACAATTGCTTTCAGATTAATATATAAATATTGGTTTATATAATTCATATTGTCTGATTTTCTAACTAAATTTTGCAGCTCTTCCCACATTTGTTCTGGTTCAAAATTGAATTCAACTTACTACTAGAACATTTAAAG
Organism: Manis javanica; assembly: GCF_040802235.1. Classification (NCBI taxonomy): domain Eukaryota; kingdom Metazoa; phylum Chordata; class Mammalia; order Pholidota; family Manidae; genus Manis; species Manis javanica. The sequence goes on from NC_133160.1 coordinate 68,742,703, forward strand.
AGAATTGTTACTCTAACAAAAGAACAAAGTTAAAGCCACTGGACTAATTATCTCCCTTTTCTCTTTTCAGAAAAGACACTTGTAGCCATCTAGAAACATAGTTACAATGATGAAAAACACATTCAAATAAAGTAAACCTATATCTGAACCTCCACAATGCCAATTTAAAAGACTGACAATGACCATGGCTTTCTCTTTGCATTTTAGCCTTCAAAGAAGATTTGAAGTCAAACCCATGTTTTCCTTATGCTGCATAATTTCATAATCCTTTCTGTAGACCTTAAAACATACAGGTGACCAAGATAGTATTTACTGAATTTTTTTATTCTACTAGCTTTCATTTCAATAAATGTATGTGCAGAGTTTCTTCTACATCTTCATACTTGTTAGTCCCTATGAACTCCTTGACACACTCCCACTTCCCAGAAAGTTCCCAAACTACCACTGCCAAATCTTAACCCGCTGAATGCCAGGAGCACCGCCACCCCTCCAACCCAGTCACAGCAATCAGAAACATTCACAGATACTGCCAAATGGGAGGCAAAATCCCCCCAGATTGCAAGAGGAGCTGTGCCCACTTCTCCCCTTCAAAGGACAAACTGTACTTGCCAGCTGATCTTGAAGATAGTCCACAAGATGGAAAACATGTCCCCTTACTAGAAATTCTCCATTAATCATTAATTAATAATTTGGAGGAAGAGACATATAAATACTCTGAGCAGAATAATAAGTAGGAAATATCCAAACCCGTGATATAATATGGTATTTAATTGAAATAATTATAGGTTAAATATTGCCAGTAATGGAAATTCTTAAGAGGTATATCTGTCCCTCCAAACATCTTGGAGGTAGTCAAGGTTAATAGTATCATCTTCATTTTACAGACGTGGAAAACTAATTGTTTAGCTAAATGTAAGTAAATCAAAGACCAGGAATTAAAATCCAGAATTTCTAACAGCCAATTCAACCCTTTCTAGACTGTTCCATCAAATAGCAGAGAGTAAAGTTACTTTGATAGGATTAACTTATTCATGGGACAAATACTAACTAAAAACACCATTTGTGTAGCAGTCACTACTATCAGTGAACAAAAAAGACTAAAATTCCCATCCCCATGAAGCTTTCGCTCTGATGTATAAGCACATGAAATACATAAAATGTGTAGTTAGTTGGATTATAATAAGGACGGACTCAGGAGAAAAATAAATGAGGAAGAGCTATAGAAAGTACAAAATTTTGGGTAAGGTGGTTGAGAAAGATGTCATGGAGAAAGCAAAACATAGAATATCTACAGGAAGGACTTTCTAGGCAAAAAAGAAGAGTAGGTGCAAGAGTGAAGAACATCTGTGGCAACGAGAAAAAAGCAAGTAAAAAGTACTGAGGCAGGAATGAGTGCGGTTCGAGGAGCCAGAACATCAGGGAGAGCAGGAATCAAGGAGGCAGGACTGATGACGCCAGTGTGTGCAGAAGACACACGACCCCCTCTGCAGCCAGTGCAGCCACACTCACTTTTGCAACAGACTTTCTATGTTATTTTTATATTTTTCTTAGTTGGTGTGACTGCTATTCAGGGAGAAGTGTTTCCATCAGACGAATTGAATAGGGGTTTAATTCTGAGAACCTATCCTAGTAGGCAGAACTATCCTTTTTCCCACCATGCAGAGCACTCTCATTGAAAATTCATTTCCAGTTCACTATAATGTTAGTATTTTTAAGACTCCCCTGGCGTTAAAATTATTTATGAGCTAATTTTCAAGTATGTGCCATTTGTATTACTCTCATCCCTCCAGTTTTATCTGCATTTCACCCACACTGAATTATAAATGTCCTGCCTGTGTTGTGGTCCTCTAGAATCCATTTGTCTAAAGTCTCTGACTTTGGGTAGGGTTTACAACACCTCGCAATTTAGTATCATTTGTTAAATCCTTTTATGTGTTGCCTTGTCTTCCTTCAATCATTCTAAGTCTCTACAAATGGGCCCCTGTACTCTGTTGAAACATCTTCCACTTACCATTCTATTTTAAAATAACACGAGCCTCAGTTAATATTAATCAACATAATCATCTTACCTGCTATTCCCAGGAAAGTTTGAGCATATATTGCAAATAAAATGTTGTGAGAATCTATCTTTGCATTTCTAAAATACATGCATAGGCTTTTGAAAAGAGAAACTTGTTTAGAGGGCTAATCTGGAGTCTGGAAATTAATATAATCCTTACTTTTTCCTATTGTTTTATTTGGTTTAATTTACTTAACTTGCAAATTGTATTTCATATTTCATACAAAAGTAGAGAATTTCTATCTTCCTTAGGGATATCGTAATATTTGCTATGAAGAAATACATGAAAAGATACTTGGAATTGAGGGTGAGAATTCAAGGGAATCCCCAAGCATGCAATGATCTCTAGACTGCTTTGCTTGAGCCAAGTAAAAGAATTGATTCTGAAAAGGAAGAGAGAGAGACAAAAGGAGACAACAGAGTCGAGGAGCCTTTCTACTGGAAACAACAGTACACTGAGGAAGCAGGGAAGCCCGACACAGGGCTTCCCATAGATGTTTTAGCAATATCCTTCTTTATTTCTTTAATTAAGGGTAATTGGGCATTTTAATATGAGCCAGGGACTAGTCTAGGCTCTGGTTATATAGAAATAAACAACTAGATAAATCAGACCTCTCAATCTTCTGAGGATGTCAGACAATAATCTGGATAAATCGATGTAGTTAGATACATAAAGACAGACATAAGTGATAGAGAAATAGGTTATATTGGCAGTAGATAAAGAGCAATGTGAAGGGAGATCAATTTAAGCACAGAAGAGAATAAAGAATAGGTAGGGTCAAGGGCAGCAGTTGCTGCCTACAGACAAGATTGTCAGGAAAGGTCCCACTGAGAAAATGACATTTTAGAAAAGAGATGAAGGAAGTGAGAGACACAGGATGAAGATACCTTGAGAATGAACACTTCGTGCAGGGAAAACAGAAGCTCAAGCCTCTGAAAACAGAATATGCACTTGGTATGTGCCAGGAGTCGCGAGGCGGCTGGGAATGCTGGGCCAGAGCAAAGGAGATGGAGAGGTAACGAGGGACCAGATCACTGAAGAGATTTTTCTTTCACTGAGATACAATGCTGTGGACGGTTTGGGATAGAGGAGTAACACAATACAAATTGTGTTTCAGGAGTTGTTCTGTGTGCTGTGTTGAGAACAAGCGAAAGCAAGGCAAAGACGGAAATAGAAAGACCAGCTAGAAATCTACTGAGTGATCCAAGTGAGACTTGACTGTAGCTTAGAGCAGTAGGGAAGCAGTGACTGCGGTGAGGAGTGGTCAGGTTATAGATGTATTTTGAAGTTATAGATCGAACAATTTGTTAATAAATTGAAAAGGAGCTATGTGAAAAAGAAAGAATCCTCTCAAAATTCTAGGATTTTTGGTCTGAGCATTGGAAGCTGGAATTGTTTTAACTGAAATGGGAAGCATATTTGGGGTGAGGGATCAGCAGAGGCTCAGTTTTAGACTTGTTAATTTTGAGACACATTTAAAAATCTAAGCGGAAACCCCAAGTAAACTGTTACATGTACACAAGGCTGCCATTCAGAGAAGAGGTTCAGATGGAAGATTATAAGGTATGGATTAATAATGTGTAAATGGTTTTCAAAATCCCTGAGAAAAAAATGATGTTTCTAAGGGATCAAGTGCAGTCAGAAAAGAGAACAAGCATTAAGAGGTTGAAGAGACGGAGGACAAGGGAAAGAAGCCCAAAGAGGAAAGGCAGTAGGATAGGAGGAAAACCAAAGAGGGTGAGGTCCTGGAAACCAAAGAGGAGTCCGCTACGTAAAATAAGAATTGAGAAACTGGAGAAGAATTTGTGACCTTAACAAAAGTAATTGCAATAAAGGGAGAGAGATGAAATCATAAATAGAATTATTTCAAGAGAAAATGAGAGGAGGGAAATTGGAGACAGTGGAATTGACAAATGAGTCATTTTGCTGCAAAAAGAAAGAAGTATTGCAATAGTTTGGGGTAAAGTAACTATGATCATTTCTTTTTCTGTTGAAAGTGGAGGGAAACAAGAGAATGAATATATGCTGATGGGCAAATGTCTAGTAGGAAGAGAAAGGAACGAAAGTGCTAAATAGAGAGGAAATTGTTTTTCTGAAATTTTCTGTGAGTGAGTAGGTAACAGGTGATGAGATCTGGTGAGGAAGTGGAGTTGTTGACTTTGCTAGCATATGACAGGTCATTCATCATGACAGAGATGGTGTGTGTAAGAATGTGTGTAAGCAGTTTCTCAAGGCACAGTTTTAAACAGGTATTTTCCTTGGTAGGAACCAGCAACTTATTTTTTGTGTTTATTTTTCTTTTGAGATTAAGAACTATTTCTTCTTTGATTACTGGCTTATTTTTATTGTTTGTCAAAAACTAAAGGGGAAGGAAATTGTGGTAGGTTAAAATTATTTTTAAGTAAAGATAAAATTCATTTTTACAAATTTCCAAGTGTTGTTACTAGTGCAGGTTTCATTCAACAAGCAATTAGACTGAGAATCAAATACAGGTTCCCCCTTCTTAGGAATCAGCATTATTTCAGAAATATGGGTTTTAAATCTTTTCCTGAATCAAGCGACAATCTGTTCCAACCAAATGATTTTGCTTTGGAGGTTAAAAGTCAACATTAACCAGGCTGTACACAAACCCCAAGCATGTGGAGGGCCGATACAGATAGAAAGGAGGAGCCAGCCATGGTGGGAGCTGCAGACATTCTCTTCTGATTGCTTTGGTTGTGGGGAGCAGGGGGAGAAGGGAAGCAAAGTCATCAGCAGTGCATAAGGCTGGGGAGAGGAGGTGGTTAAGCAGGAAAAGGGAGTAGAAAGTGTGAAACAATTACCTAGGAAAGTGGGAAAGTAAAATGTGCTGGGAAATAGATCAAGATTGCTGGGCTATTTATTCTAAGAGCTGAGGATGGTAACCAGGAATTCAGTGACACAAGTCATCATGATTACGTGAGTTAATCTAGAGAAGAATTCCGCAAGCCCAACTGGGTGCTGTTACAAATCTGTCTTACCCATGAGGGTCATGGGAAACTATGCTGATACACATCAACTTCCTTATTCTGGGGGGCTTCAGGTACTGTATGGCCTCAGAGAAATACTTAATGTTTTATGGGTGAGACGTATGCATGCACATACACATACGCTTGCAAACACCCCCTACCCTAATTCCCCTTGGTTTTTGCCAGTGCTGTTGCTGACTTGATTTATATGATCAGTTTTTTAATCTTTGAATCTATCATCACACAGACTGTCCTCTTAACATTAGATCCTAATTGCCAAAGATACTTAGCAGAGCTAAAAGTTCAGTTGCTTGTACACATATAATGCAGCCAATCTCAGTTACCACATTCAGACAAAGAATAGTAAGTCAGGCCCCAAATCACCATCATCATTGCAGGACAGAAAGTTTCCTGCAACAGCATTTATGTCTCTTCTTTACCTTCCAAATTAGCTCCTCTAGGAAGACAAGGAGCAGAGAATAAAGAAGAGCACCCAGGGAGGCTGTTAGACAAAGTTAGGGTCTAGAATGGCATTTGTGCCCAGCAACAATTTTTCTAGTAAGAAAATTTTGCTAACAAATGACTAAGTCAAATGCAGTTGCTTTGCATTCTTATTCTTAGATTTAAAGCACTTATAAAATCATATTCAGCACCTAAGCTTATTGTTGGAAGGTAACTAGAATGTTTGGTTTTGCAGGAAATTGTTAGCCTTTTAAACTTACATAAAATGCCAGTAAGAAGGCCTTTCCGATGCAAACTCACCCACCCACGGGGCCATCTGTCATGGTCAAATTTAGCTACTCTCTCTATTGTCACATAATTACCTGTTGCTAAGTTGGCTAAGTCTCAAGAAAGGAGATTTGAATATGTGTTTCTAAAACTTACTACAGTCGCATCACCCTTGCTGAGGTTGTATTCAAGTTAATATGAGAATATGTGACAAAAAATTCCCAATATTACCCCTTACCCTTGAACTCTTCCCAATGTTTGCTTTGATCCTGAAGCTAAGGAACCTACATCTTCAAGTAATGACCTCCTCTCTATATATATGAATTCCTGAGCTTTTCTCCCACACAAATGCAGAGTCTTCAGTGAGTGAGGCAGACATCACTAGGCAGGTACGTGGCTTTCTCAGCTGGCCCACCCCCTCAGACTGCCTGGAACTTTGGGCAGGTGGACATGAGCACTGAAGCAACTGGGTAAGAGTAACTGTTCGTTTCAGAAATACAGCCCGAGTTACTTTGTTCACCCACTGGGCAAATCACTGATAGTCTGACTATGCAAGTAGTGTGTGGTACTTAATGAGGTCTGAATATCAGCCTGTTAGTTACACACTGTTGATCTCTCCAAAGATGGAGGAGGACAAGGGAGAGAAAGAGACAAAGAGGGATGGAAGAGAGAGAATTTCTTTGTTATTTGGTGGAGGGGGGAAAAGGCCTTTTAATAAGCTGGGGGTTATTGTTTACTGATACACAAGTAATCTGTTTGGTTTCAGAAACAGTTATCAAAAAACAAAAACCCTTCAGTAAATACATTTCATGCTTCAGAATTAGTCTTATTTTAGTAAGGTCACTCTAAACCAAATAACAAAGTCCATTACTGTGTCTTTTGCAAAGGCTGCATGTCTTCCTACAACTCCCACCGTTTGGTGTCCACTTCTTGGATTCTTCTATCTTGCCTGGGTGAGAAGCTCATAGCTGTCAGATAACCCACAGGCTCTCTTGCCACCCAATCCTTAGATGAGACCATTTCCTAGGTTAACATCCTAATTGCAGCCTTGTGAGACCCTGAGCAGAGGACTCTGTTAAATAGACTCAGATTACTGACCCATGAACCACACAAACTATGAGACAATAAATGTGTGTTTTAAGCTGCTAAATGCATGGCAATTTGTTATGTAGCAATAAAAAAATCAACACAGTTATATTCACATATTCAATGTATAATAAAAACACAGAAAAATTATTTATATATATATATGTAAAGCACAGAATGTTCAGATCATTACAGTGTTTTCACCTACAGCAATATCCAATGGGACATTGAGTGTCAACATGAGAATCCCTCCTTATGTAGACAATCCATCTCATTGCAGGATGTCTGATATTCCCACACCCCACACACTAACTGCCTGTAGTACCTCACAAATCACCCTGTCAAGGGGAAAAACAAAAAAAGACCCTCTTCTAAAACTTTATAAATTCCCCCACTTTGGAGACTTTATTTCCATAGATGAGACCCAATGGCCTACAAAATATTAACCCAGTCTTTATTACAAGAAACAAGTTTTTTTTATTTGATTCTAACTTTTAAGCAAGTTCTTGAATTTGGGGGGAAAGTTACATTAAAGACAAATTTAAGAAACTGATACAAGTGTTAGAACCCTTTCCCTAGGGGAAAAAAGAATGCCAAATTTTTACAAAATATTATGGATATCCTCAGATTCCTAATTAATATCTATGAGTGCATATGAATACATATTCTTTACCTTAAAGGAGAAGATTTCAGACACAGAATAAATAGAAGGTAATGCAATGGCAAATAGATTGGGGAAGTATTTGAAAATGAAGGGTTTAGAGTCTGTGTTCTTCAAACAACTCCCTCTATGAAGATCCCAGGCAACTCCTAATTAGCCAGCCACCACTAGATAATAAACCCTCTTTCTTGTTTGCTGCCCAGGGAATGATTTGAGAGACTGAAGAAGCTTAAGAAGATTCTTAAAGATAATGAAGGAGTAATTACAGTCATCTCTGTTTTACCAAGATTAATGAAAAACAGTTACAGAGAAAACATGTGTTTCTTATCCTTCAGTTGTTTTGTAATCAGCAACAAAAATGAGAAAGTAGCCACTCAGAAAATTAAGGAAACAGACATTTTTATAAAAGCAATCTGAGATGCAAAGTAAAATCTGTGGTGTATAATAGGGAACACAAAAGGGAGAACAATGAAAATGAACATTACTGACATTTTTAGAAACCTTCCTTTTTTATAGCCCATGAATCTTTTGTTCAGTGTTTACCCCCTTATTCATTGCTCATTTAAACTATCCGATTTTAACTGCAATGATAATCTTTGTTAGAAATCATTATGTCAAGAAAATTAAATTTCTTTTTCTGCCATAGTATTGCAATTCTCCACCCCAAAACTGGCAGTTGCATTCACTATGTTGACAACATTTTGCACTAGACGGAAGTTAATTTTGCTTAGATGAATAGCTTGCTTTGGATCCTTACACTTTCTGAATTATAGGTTTGAAACCCTTAAGAAGTCCTTTCTTTCTTTAAAATAATAAAGCTATTAATGTTTTCTTCTAGAATTTTCGTGTTTTTATTGCAAGTGTTCAATATGTGTTTGGACTGCTCCAGGACTGTATTCTGTTGTCTGTATTAAAAGAGACTATAGAATTTTAGTTTTCATTGATTAATTATGTATTTTAGAAACAGTAAGGCTAGTTCCTCATTAACTTTCTTTTTCAGAATTTTCCTAAATATTCTTATATTTCAATTCCTCCAGATGAGTTTTACATTAGATTATTAGTGAAAAATACCATAATATAATAGGTATTATAGTAATAATTGGGATAATATTGAATGCATAAATTAATTTAGGTGTACTATCTTTATAATACTGGTTCTTCCTACTCAAGGATATAGAGTATCTTTGTATTAATTTCCGTGGTCCTTTATGTCTCTCAGAAAAATTTTTATCTTTACTTCATTGAGGCATTTCACATGTCTTATTTGGCATAGTTCTAGATATTTTATATGTGAGGTTGAAACTGTAGAAGTAAAAACCCTCCAATTATATTTTCTATTAAGCTATTGTTTGTAATGGAAGAATTCCTTTTATTATAGGTTGAAAACAGCTGCCCCTCTAAATTTTCCTTGTGACTAATAATTTAATTGATTCTCTTAGATTTTTTTTGGTTAACAATCCAACTTTGTAATATGGAAATAATGATAGCTTACTATATATCTACCTATAGATACATATCTATGTATCTCTATAGCTACATATAAATATAGATTCATAAAGATCTTGTAGATATACCTTACACTTCCTTTTCTTTTATTGTTTCTAATTGTGTATCCTAGTATTAAAAGCTAGGAAAGGTTGAGAGGAGAAAAAAAAAAAAAGACATGTCAGGGAAATGCCCGCTTAAGGAGATGAATTTGGTGAATGGTGGATGTGTTTGGCCCCTGGAATAAGATCAGCAGACAGCTGCCAGGTGTTGACTCCTGAGTGGCCTTCTGCAATAGAGACCTGCCTTTGTCAAAGCCAGTCCCTTTTGGGAGCAGCTGCTAGGATGTCTGAGTGAGGTGGAAATACAAAGGCATGATTTGCAGCCCAACAGGGGACAGACACACAACCACGTAGGGCAAAAAAGGATACTGTCTGGATGGCAGTTCTTACACAGGAGCACTCTTTTCATCATAGCTGTGATTGTTTCTCTGCCCAGTCCTGTCCCCTCACTGTCCTTTCACAGTTATTAATCCAGAGACACTGGAACCTGAATTAAATGGGGTGTAGGGCTGTGAGTAACTAGGAGGAGTATTACACAACAGTGCAGGACACCACCTTGAGGCAGCAGTCAGCAGAAATTTTGGAAAGAACTTGTTTAAATTCAAGAACGATTATGCTGAAAGACTTAATGTATCACTGGCTGTATTAATTAGGGTGATACATACCTGCTGTTCTAACCAAAAAATCTGTTGGCCTCCCATAATTTGATCTGTATGGCAAGGAAAATCACTTTAACTGAAAAATCTTATAGAATCTCTGTCTTTTGGTAGTTGTTTATTTCCTACTACAATGGGTCAGAAGCAGTCATTGACCACTAGACCTTCTCTACTTTCTTTAGTCTCTGTTTGAAAACTGGCCAATTCTTTCTTACTATAAATCACCAAAGGCAGCCAATAATAGCTAACCGCATCATTACTGTAACTCCTACAGATCAGACTGCTACCCGGCACATGGTCTGTCTTCTAAGTTATTGGCAGACATCATTTTTAACAAATGTTTTGCCATGATTTAAGAATATTCTCCATCAATTTTGCTTGCTACATCTTCATCCTTGAAACCTGACTGCATATTTTAGAGTTTTTATTATTTCAGCCCTCCACTTCAGGTTATCAATTTCTGAATTAGTTAAGGTAAGTGGTGCTAACAATTGTTACAGCTGATCTCCCACATCTCAGTATCTCTGCACGATACTTAATTTCTCCATCACATGCAGTTCAACTGGCTGTTCCTAGGCAGGGAGCAGGCAGTCTTGCTGGTGGCCACACAGGGACCCAGACCCCTTCTCTCTTGCAGTTCCACTCTCATTTAGGCTATTGGGATCCTCTGCATCCAGCCAGTAGAAGAGAGAAGAAAATGAGGAATGGTGCATGGAAAGTCTTTATGGGCCAGACCCAGAAGTGATATTATAACTTCTATTCACATTCTTTTCCCCCCAAAATCAAGCATGTGGTCACAGGCAAGAGTAACTGAGAACTGTGATCTAGCTGGATAGCCGACAGGGAGGCAAAGTGGTACTGTGAGCAGCTAGCCAGTGCCTCCCCCAGGTTGAACAAGTAAGATGGCTGGCAGCAGAGTTGGTGGCTCTCCCCAAAGCAGCAGAGATCTTCTTTTGAAGGGTAGGCAGCAGAACCCATGAGGAGGTAGTTAGATTAGGATCTGCTTTTGAAGAGTCCAGGCTCTAAACAAAACCCTAAAAAGAGTCTTCTCTGAAAGCATGGCCTGCAGGCACCAGAAGATATTTTCATACTGGATCCACAGGTTTACCAAACATAAGAAACTACACAGGAGTGAAGTTCTTCGGGGTCTTGACTTGCTCTGCACTCCCTCCAAGGGGCCGGGTTGCTGAGAAGGAGTCCCATCGTCACTCCTGAGGTCTGAGCTAGGCAGCTTCATCTCCATTAAAAGAGAGGAGAGTTAGGGAAAACCAATGAAATTACTTTTCAAAAAGGATTTTAAGGAAATAAGGAATAAAGTCTTTAAGTAAGATCTATGAAAAATATTAAGCAAGAAGCAAAGAAAGACCTTTAAAAATGAGTTACTGGAGGAAATAGAATAAAACTTTTTGTACTGTTAGTTATTGCTGTTTAATAAGCCGTCACAAGGTGAGTGATATTTTCTTATTGCTCATGCATCTGCAAAAAGACTGGCCTAGACTGGGCACAACTGGGAAGCTTTTTTGTGTGTGTCACTGCACACCTGTTATCTAGCTGGGGTAGCTCTTCTCCACATTGTCTTTATCCTTCTCTGGGGACCTGCAGGGTATCCAACATCTGTGGTATATTTTTCACATTGGCACTGACAGAGATGCAAGACAAAAAGCAGAAACATGAGAAGTCTTTAAGATCTTGGAACACACACTGTGATTTCAGCTCTATGTCACTGGCCAAAGCTACATAGCCGAGCCCAGAGATAAGATGGTGGAAGTCTACTCCATCAGTGATGATGAGGCCATAGCAAAGGAGTAGATCACAAAGGGGTAGAGAATTGACATCAATAATGAGATCTATCAAATTTCAGGTAACTTGGCTCCAAAACAAAAGGCAGAAGAGATGAAAAGATTGTCTCCTTCCTTTCACCAGGATATATCTAGAAGTAAGATTCTTACTCTTTATATATAGTCTCTTTACATCTTTAGATTAGTTCAAAAATTCTTTTCTAAATGCTTCTTTCAGCATGTGGTCAGTATGTTTGTTCAAAGGAGTAGGAAAAAGAAGGGCTAGCAAGCAAGAGAAAATAAAACTGGAGCTGAAAAAGAAAAGGAAAAAATGCTGTAATTATAAATTTTATAATGCCAATTAAAATTAATTATATCAATACTGAACTCATTAATGTAAAAAATTGAACCCCTTTGAAGCTGTATGCCAGATAGCAGAAGAAAGAAAATGAAGATGAAACAGAGAAGGCATTCACCTGGAGGACAGCACACCAGGATCCAAACTGGTAAGTGACTCTGAAACAGAGAATAGCAAAAAAATTCTGAAAAGAAGTATTAATAGAAAAAAAAATCCAATTCAATCTAAAGATTTAAAGGGGGTAATAACTGAGGTGTAAAACACCAGTATCTGGATAGACCCTGGTGGAAAAAGAAAGACAACAAGCCTAGAAGTTGGAAAAAATGTATTTACCATGAAAGAACAATTAAACTGAGCTAGGACCTCTTTTCTACCATATTCCATGCCAGAAGAAGTGGGAAAACATCTCTACAAATGCAACGAGGGAACAAACCTTCAGCTACATGTTCTTTATCACACAAGATTTGCTTCATGTTTAAGAGTGACTGCAATGATATCATCTATATGTTTTTCCTGGAAACGAACAGTTATAACACTACTCAGGAAAGTATTCTACAGTATATCAGTCCACAAGAAAAGGGAAATGATGGTGAAGGAATGGAAATATTAGAAAACATTAAACATAGCATTAAGTATAAGCAATTGTTTAAACAATATTATATCAGAATGTATATTTTAACAGTATTAGAGAGAAAAGCAATTGAGCCATGACATATGCAAATAATATTTTACAGTAAGAAGGTAGTAGGTACAATAGTATAGATTATATATATTTTCATATGCATATTAAATAGCATAGATTAAATATTTTAAATGGTAGGAGAGAATAATATAAGTTTATTACATGAAATTATAACTTATAAATCTTCAAGCTAAATAATAAAATACAGAATTCTAGAAATCAAACACTGGCTGAAATAAAGGAAAATAACAGTGGCAGGACACTTCCTCATACCTCTCAGTTCTTGTTAAATCAAGCAAAACAAAAATGAATAAAGATATGGGGAGAGAATCAGTTAGGATGCTTTGGCCCATAACAGAACGCAGAACTCAAAACAGTATCAAAGTCAGGGGAAACATTTCTTTCTTTTTTTTTTCTTGGTCTTAATAAGAGGAAGTTTGAAAGAAACCCAGTGACTCTGTGATGTCAGGAGAGAACAAGGTATCTTTCATCTTCCACTCAGCAATTTTCCCTGTGGCTAACTACCCTCCTGGTTGCAAGATTAAAATCACACTTTTCATCCACACATGCAGACATGGCAATGTCCTGGGGAAGGAAAAGGATAATTAATTCCTTATTTCTCTCTCTCTTTCTTTCTGACTGAAAAAAAATCTTTTATAATCAAAACCCCTCCAGGAGATTTCTCTTCAACATGATCACTCCTTAGCAGAGACAATTCACTATTGTGCCTAAAAATAAGTTGAGTAGACATTCTGGTAATCAAGTTAGGAAAATAAAATAAAGAGAGAGGAGATTAAAAATTAATAAACTGAAGGAAGAAAATATTGATTTTTTAAAAAAACAATAGAATTGATCAATAATTCTATAAATATTTTGCTAAAAATTAACCCAATAAAAAATTATAGTAGGCAAAACCTTTAAGGTAATAAACATAGACAAGATTAGAAATAAAAGCAGAGATATAACTAGGGTTGTAGAGACTTTTCTTTAAGCAGTAGAGGTACATCACAGAACACATATAATGAACAAATACAGAAAATGAACTTTGTTATTCTACTGGCATTTGTCAGTTTAAAAACACAAAGGCAAAAGCTCCACCACTACAGAACTCATAAATTGCAGTGAAATGTTGAAAATGGTACAATCACTTTGGAAATATGGGCTATGTGCTAATAAAGCAGAGCATACACATTCCCAGCAATTTCACTCCTAAGCACAGAGCTAACAGAAATCTATACATCAAAAGACATACAAAAGCATGTTTACAGCAGCATTGTTTGTAATAGCCCCAAAGTGAAAACTCCACAAATGCCATCTACTGTACAATGGATAAACTGTGGTTTATAAATCAAATGGAATTCTGTACAATTCAAAAGAACAAACTGTAGTTAAACCAAACAACAAATCAGGAATATAATGTTGAGCAAAAGCAGCCAGATACAGAAGTACGCATGCTCTATGATTGCAACTGCATGTCCAAAGTCAGGCAGTCTACTTTATGGTGTACCATACTAGTAGTTACCCTAGAAAGAATTAATTACTGGAAGAGGACCTGGGAAAGTTAGTAATGATGTCTGTCTTAACCTGGATGCACTAGTAATGTTCCCTGTCTTTATGTGGAATGACATTACATGAGGATGTTTATTTTGTAGGAATTCATTGAGCTATACATTTATTATTTTCCTCACTTGTCAACATATTATAGACTTCAATAAATTTACTTTAAAAAATATCCAAATGAGGTTGGGATTAAAGATGGCAGTGTGAGAGGTGAGGCAGAGAACTCCTCCCAAAACTACATATAATATGAAAATATAGTTAATACAACTAATCCTAAAAAAGCAAGGAAAGAAGGCTGCACCAGACTACAAACATGTGGAGAAAACAACAGACCTCATGGAAAAGGGTAACATACCAAAGCCATGATATGGTAGGACCCAAACACTTTCCCCACTCCAGCTCACTGGCAGAAGGAAGAGAAATGAAGTGAGAAGGGGGTGGAGGCCTAGGACTGATGAACACCCAGCCCTGAAGATCTGCTCTGGGAACACAAAACTACATTGCCTGGTGCTCTGGAGATTAGTGAGATTGGAAAGCTAAGACTGGCGGAATACTTAGAGAGACTGAGATTCCAGCTGCTTGTGGAAAACAGAGATCCACATCCACCTGCTCTGGGACAAAAGAGGTGGGAAATCTGAGAGACTTCCTACCAGTGAGAGGGCTGATAAAGGGGCAAGGATTGCACAGAGTTTGCTGCTCATGAGAAGAGACAGGTGGAAAAAATTGTCTGGACACACTCGGCCCAGCAGGTTGGGAACTTACAGGAGGTTCAGGCACTCCATCACCCTGGCTGGATACACAGTTCTGAGGCCAATCACTGCAATACACAGCCTGCTGTGTCTTCTACCCATCTGGCACTGGCTCAAGAACCAGCTGCCCTTGCCCTTCCATAAACCAGCTAGAGGGAAACCTCACCTATGGCAGCAACAAAAGCAAAGCATAGAAGCTTCTACCTGAGTGCTCAGCCCACTGGCCCTGGCAGTGGAGACAGGCACAGCAGCCAAAAAGCAGAAAACAGCTCTTTCCTACCAACAGGCACCATTGACATGCACCTGAAACCCCTGCCATTGCTCCAGGGGTAGGTCCAAAGGAGCTCCAGAGAGTACAGCTTCTGGGCACTAGAGGGCACCACGTACAAATATGAAATGTCAAAAGAACATGGTTCAAACCAAAATCCCATGAACACCAGAAAGAGGGCCAAGTAAAGATGAACTCATCAATCTTCCTAAATGAGATTTCAAAATAAAAATCATGAACATGCTCATGGAGGTACAAAAAAAATATTCAAGAACTCAGGGAAGAGTTCAGGAATGAGAATCTATCATTAAAGAATACAGTATATAAAATGAAACACACAATAGAGGGATTTAAAAGCAGATTAGATGAAGTAGAGGATGATGGTAAATGAAATAGAAATTAGAGAAGAGGAATACAAATAAACTGAGGCATAGAGAGAAAAAAGGATATCTAGGCATGAAAGAATACTGAGAGCACTGTGTGACCAATCCAAATGGAACAATATTCACATCATAGGGATATCAGAAGAAGAGAGAGAAAAAGGGACAGAAGTGTCTTTGAAGAGGTAAATGCTAAAAACTTCCCCAATCTGGGGAAGGAGATAATCTCTCAGGCCATGGAAGTGCACAGATCTCTCAACACAAGGGACCCAAGGGAGACAACACCAAAGCATATAATAATTAAAATGGCAAAGATCAAGAATAAGGACAGAATATTAAAAGCATCCAGAGAGATAAAAAAGATCACATACAAAGGAAAACCCATCAGGCTATCATCAGATTTCTCAACAGAAACCTTACACATCAGAAGGGAGTGGCATGGTATATTCAATGCAATGAAACAGAAGGACTTTGAACCAAGAATACTCTACCAGCAAGATTATCATTTAAATTTGAGGGAGGGATTAAATAATTTTCACATAAGCAAAAGATGAGAGAATTTACCTCCCACAAACTGTTTCTACAGTTGTATTTTGGAGGAACTGCTATAGATGGAAGTGCTCCTAATGCTAAATAGCTGTCACCAGAGGGGAAAAAACCACAGTAAAGAAAGTAGACCAATTAATTACTAAGCAGAGGCAAAATCAAATCAACTACCCCCAAAGTCAGTCAAGGGACAGACAATGAGTACAGAATATGATACCGAATATATAAAGAATGGAGGAGGAAGAAAAAGGAGGGGGAAAAAAAGAACCTTTAGATTGTGCTTGTAATAGCATACTAAGTGACTTAAATTAGACTGTTAATAGTAAGGAAGTTACCTTTGAACTTTTGGTAACCATGAATCTAAAGCCTGCAATGGCAATAAGTACATATCTCTGGATAATGACCCTAAATGTAAATGGTCTGAATGCACCAATCAAAAGACACAGAGTCACTGAATGGATAAAAAACAAGATCTGTCTATATGCTGCCTACAAGATCCTCACTTCAAACCCAAAGATATACACAGACTAAAAGTAAAGATATGGAAAGAGATATTTCATGAAACTAATAGGGAGAAAAAAGCAGAAGTTGCAGTACTTGTATCAGACAAAATAGACTTCAAAACAAAGAAAGTGACAAGAGACAAAGAAGGATATTATATAACGGTAGAGGAGTCTATCCAACAGGAGGATATAACCATTATAAATATATATGCACCCAATACAGGAGCACCTACATATGTGAAACAAATACTAACAGAATTAAAGGGGAAATAGAATACAATGCATTCATTTTAGGAGATTTCAACACACCACTCACTCCAAAGGACAGACCAACCAGACAGAAAATAAGTAAGGAGACAGAGGCACTGAACAACACATTAGAACAGAGGGACTTAACAGACATCTACAGAACATTCCACCCAAAAGCAGATGGATACACATTCTTCTCAACTGCATATGAAATATTTTCAAGAATAGATCATATACCAGGCTACCAAAAGAGCCTCTGTAATATCAGAATGATTGAAATTGTGCCAACAGCTTATCAGACCACAAAGGTATGAAACTAGAAATAAATTACACAAACAAAACAAAAAAGTCCACAAACATATGGAGGCTTAACAACATGCTCCTAAATAATCAATGGATCAATGACCAAATAAAAATGGAGATCAAGCAATATATGGAGATAAATGACAACAGTAATTCAACACTTCAAAAATCTCTGGGAAGCAGCAAAGGCCATGCTAAGAGGAAAGTATACAGGCCTACATCAAGAATGAAGAACAATCCCATATTAGCAGTCTAAACTCAAAATTAATGAAACTAGAAAAAGACTAAAAAATGAAGCCCAAAGTCACTAGAAGGAGTGACATAATAAAGATCAGAGCAGCAATAAACAAATCGAGAAGAAAAAAACAATAGAAAGAATCAATGAAACCAGGAGGTGGATCTTTGAAAAAATTAAAAAATAGATAAACCCCTAGCCACACTTATCAAGAAAAAATGAGAGTCTACACACATAAAAACAATCAGAAATGAGAAAGGAAAATCACTATGGACACCACAGAAATACAAAGAATTATTAGAGAATAATATGAAAAATTATATGCAAATAAACTGGATAAACTAGAAGAAATGGACAATTTTATAGAAAAATACAACCTCCCAAGGCTGACCCAGAAAGAAATATAAAGTCTGAACAAATCAATTACCAGCAATGAAATTGAATTGGTAATCAAAAAACTACCTAAGAACAAAACCCCTGGACCCAAGGGCTTCACCACAGAATTTTATCAAACATTTAGTGAAGACCTAATACCCATTCTTCTTTGAGTTTTCCAAAAGGTGGAAGAGGAGGGAATACTTCAAATCACTCTAATACCACAGACAAAGACACAACCAAAAAAGAAAATTACAGACCAATATCCCTGATGAACATAGACGCAAAAGTACTCAACAAAATATTAGCAAACCAAATTGAAAAATACATCAAAAAGATCATCCATCACGATCAAGGAGGATTTATTCCAGGGATGCAAGAATGGTACAATATTTGAAAATCCATCAACATCATCCACCACATCAAGAGAAAGAAGGAGAAAAACCACATGATCATCTCCATAGATGCTGAAAAAACATTCGACAAAATTCAACATCCATTCATGATAAAAACTCTCAACAAAATGGGTATAGAGGGCAAGTACCTCAACATAATAAACGCCATATACGACAAACCCACAGACAATATTGTACTTAACAGCGAGAAGCTGAAAGCTTTTCTTTTAATATCAGGAACAAGACAAGGATGCCCACTCTCCCCACTCTTATTAAACATAGTTCTGGAGGTCCTAACCGTGGCAATCAGACAACACAAAGAAATTGAAGGCATCCAGATTGGTAAGGAAGAAGTCAAACTGTCACTGTTGGTAGACAACATGATATTGTACATAAAAAAAACCAAAGAATCCACTCCAAAACTACTAGAACTAATATCTGACTTCAGCAAAATTGCAGGATACAAAATTACTACACAGAAATCTGTTGCATTCCTATACACTAACAATGAACTAGCAAAAAGAGAAATCAGGAAATCAGTTTCATTCACAATTGCATCAAAAAGAATAAAACACCTATTAATAAACCTAACCAAGGAAGTGAAAGGCCTATACTCTGAAAACTACAAGACACTCGTGAGAGAAATTAAAGAAGATACCAATAAATGGAAACACATCCTGTGCTTATGGATTAGAAGAATTAATATTGTCAAAATGGCCATCCTGCCTAAAGCAATCTACAGATTCAATACAATCACTATCAAAATACCAACAGCATTCTTCAACGAATTAGAGTAAATAGTTCTAAAATTCATATGGAAACACAAAAGACCCAGAAGAGCCAAAGCAATCTTGAGAAGGAAGAATAAAGTGGCGGGGATTATGCTCCCCAGCTTCAAGCTCTACTACAAAGTTACAGTAATCAAGACAATTTGCTACTGGCACAAGAACAGACCTACAGACCAATGGAACAGACTAGAGAGCCCAGATATAAATGCAAGCATATGTGGTCAATTAATGTATGATAAAGAAGCCATGGATGAACAATGCAGAAATGAAACCTTCTTCAACAACTGGTGTTGGCAAAACTGGACAGCTACATGCAAGAGAATGAAACTGGATTATTGTCTAACTCCATACACAAAAGTAAACTCAAAATGGATCAAAGACATGAATGTACGTCATGAAACCATAAAACTCTTAGAAGAAAACATAGGCAAAGCTCTCTTGAATATAAACATGAGAAACTTTTTCCTGAACACATCTCCTCAGGCAAGGGAAACAAAAGCAAAAATGAACAAATGGGACAACATCAATCTAAAAAGCTTCTGTACAGCAAAGGATACCATCAGCAGAACAAAAAGGCATCCTACAGTATAGAAAAATATATTTTTAAATGACATATCTGATCACAGGTTAACATCCAAATTATATAAAGAACTTATATGCCTCAACACCCAAAAAGCAGATAACCCAATTAAAATATGGGCAGAGGATATGAAGAGACAGTTCTCCAAAGAAGAAATTCAGATGGCCAACAGACACATGAAAAGATGCTCAACATCACTGATCATCAGGGAAATGCAAATTAAAACCACAATGAGATATCACCTCACACCAGTAAGGATGGCCAGCATCGAAGAGACTAAGAACAACAAATGCTGGCAAGGATGCTGAGAAAGGGGAACCCTCCTACAGTGCTGGTGGGAATGTAAGCTAGTTCAAATCAACCACTGTGGAAAGCAGTATGGAGGTTCCTCAAAAAACTGAAAATAGAAATACCATGTGACACAGGAATTCCACTTCTAGGAATTTACCCAAAGAAAACAAGTTCTCAAGTTCTCAGTTTCAAAAAGACATTGGTACCTCTATGTTTATCACAGCACTATTTACAATAGCCAAGATATGGAAGCAACCTAAGTGTCCATCAATAGATGAATGGATAAAGAAGAGGTGGTACATATACACAATGCAATACTATTCGGCTTTAAGAAGAAAACAAATCTTACCATTTGCAACAACATGGATGTATCTAGAGGGTATTATGCTCAGTGAAATAAGCCAGTCAGAGAAAGACAAGTACCAAATGATCCCCTTCATTTGTAGAGTATAACAATGAAGGAAAGCTGAAGGAACAAAACAGCAGCAGATTCACAGACTCCAAGAGGGGACAATTGATTACCAAAGGGGAGGTGTGTGGGTGGGCGGGTTGGGAGGGAGGGAGAAGTGGATTGAGGGGTTTTATGATTAGTACACATGGTGTGTGGTGGGATCATGGGGAAGACAGTGTAGCACAGAGAGACAAGTAATGACTCTGTGGCATCTTACTGTATTGATGGACAACGACTGCAATGAGGTATGGGATGGACTTGATAATGCGGGTGAATGTAGTAACCACAATGGTTTCCATGTGAAACCTTCATAAGAATGTATATCAATGATACCTTACTAAAAATAAATAAATAAATAAATAATCCAAATAACTTGGTTTCACAATCTTGCACCACTTACTGGATATATTGCCCTGAGCAAGATACATCACCTCTTCAAGCCTTAGTTTCCCCATCTACGTATCTGGGATAATAATCATTCCCTCTTTATATGGCTGAGGATTAGATAAAGTCATTCATGTAAAATACTCGGCACAGTGTTTTGCATCTGGTAAGCACTGAATAATTGATAGGATAATTGAGAATTATGAATAATTTGTTACAAAGCCTATAAGTAGGAAATGGAAACATTTCACTAAAGGACTTAAATGACCTGAATATATTTAGAAATTACGTGTTTATAGATGACATTTAATATGTTTATAAATAGGTACAGGAACAGATATGAATCCTTGGTATTTTACAGTTGTCAATCTTTTCTGTTATTAAATAACACACAAACTTAAGTTTTCCTTGAGGTGTAATAGATACATAACATTTTATTAGCTTTAGATACACAACATGATGACTTGATATTTATATATGTTGTAAAATGATCACCACAATAAGCCTAAGTAACACCTGTCTTCATACATAGTTAAAAATGTCTTTTTCTTGTGATAAGAAATTTTAAGACCTACTCTCTTAGCAACTTCCAAATATTCAATATACTATTGTTAACTATAGTCACCATGTAGTACATTATCCCACTGAAATATAAATTTAATATAATTTCCAAATGGTCTTTTTTGGGAAGTACACAGAATTATTCTCAAGTTCATTGAAATGGGTAGACATAATCAATCAATGGTAGGGAATAACTGGTGCCCAAAGCAAAAATTGTGTTTGTGATTATCTTCCTGTTTTGCAGGGCCTACCCCAGTTCCCCAGTAAATAATTTTCCAAGCAAGAAAGAAAGACGTGAAGATAGAGTTGTAATCTGTGGGATCACATGATCACTGCTAATGCCCAAGGTCAGATAAACCAGAAATGATGTTGAAATAAACATTTGGAAATCTGACCTTCAAAATAAAAATCAGATATTGACAAAATACATACATTTAAGTGGGGAATTTTTGTATATCCCCAATATGTACATCTGCAATCATTATCAAGATCTTTAAAATAATCTTTTATGAAAGAAACTGGTTTCCAAATGCAATAATAATTTATAGTAATGAAAACTTAAAGGCAACATAAATTTTCAAAAGGAGATTTACTTAAGTGAGTTGTTATTTTATGATTTATTATAATTAAATATTATTAATTAAATTACTTAAAAATAAGGAGGATTTCCTAAGCTTTAAATATTTATTGACATGAAACCATTGTGACAAATTGCTAAATAAACAAAATTAGCAAATTCTATGTATACAAAATATATTCTGTAAATATATGCAAAGAGAAAGAGGCTAAGAAAATTTATAGTAAAAAATATATCTTTAAAAGTAGTTATTTTTTGTGTGGTGGACATATGAGCCCATTTTTATTTGTGCTTTCTATTTTCTGTACTGAACAAGTATTACCTTGTTAAATAGGGAATTATAGAAATGCTCTTTTCCTAAAGAAAGAACAGGAAGCTAGGAAAACCACACAACAGGTCCTTGTCAGATTTCGATCCACTGTGAAGTCCAGCCTTGTTCCTTGTTACAACGCTTAACCTGAAAGTCATTTAACTTCTCTGTCTGTATAAATGTAAAATGGCAAGGTTATCAAATTAGTTCCTACCTACCTAAGGACAGTATTAATAAATAAGTCTTAAAATCTATACATATTGAAATTACCAAAAGGAGGCCAAAGCAAAAGAGTTATGACATTTTAGAGCTGCAAGGAAAAGTAAAGACAGCTATTTTTAAAAACCTACTACAGCTTATTTTCTTGTCTTGGATTCCATGCCTTGTGTGAGGTAATACTGCAAGCCAGCGGCAGCCTACAATAAAGCTCTCATAGCATTAACTTTAATAATTGTAAATAACTTTCAAAATAGTAATGTAATTACAACTTCATTTCTAAAGTCACTCACTGACTTTTATTATTATTTATTAGTGTGCATTTTCTTAACCAGTAACTCCACAAATATTGATTAAGGACTTAATGTGTGTGTGGTTCCAGGCTGGGGCCTGCAATGAAGAGTGAGTCTGCCTTCAGAGTTCATCAAAGGATAGTAAGCAATGGAGCGCCATGTCAAACACAGTGGGTGCCCCTGAGCATTCTCCCACCTCATTGTATATGTCACAGACACTTGTGCCAAGAGCCCCACAGGGCAGCAAATACAAAGCAAATGGAGAGGTGCTAGGAGACTGGGGTAGTGTCAGCCGTCATCCATTGTCTGGTTTCCATTTAGGATTACCCCTAAACATGCATGGCAAAATAACTTTAATCTTATCTTCATCTTAAAGATCTCCCATATCTGGTTGCTTGATTTGATAAATATTTTCACATTCTTGTTTTCTGAAATGAGTGAAGTCCACACAAAGTCCTAAGACATGTTTTCTTTGGTATGAAATCAATATTAGTAATAATATTAAAGCTTTTGCTAGCCAGATCATAAAAACTCTTCTTGAATTATTTTCCCTTTATATTTTATCAACTAATTCTTCAAAAGAACAGAAGAATGTTCTTTGTTTTTTTAATTTAGGACATGTTATGGCATGATCTTGTGTTTTGACTATTCATTCTTATTTTGTAAATAATAGGAAATATAAATTGCATTCAGCTACACTAATTGTTTATTTATCCATTTCAAAAAGCCTTTTTAGAATGAAGTACTTAAAATTATGAAATTATACTGATTAGCATTACAGAATTCTACTGAAAATATTTCTCTGTCATCTCATCTTCCCCAACACACAGCACAACTGCCCTCAAAATAGTGTGACAATAACAAAAAAGTTACTAGTTGGTTTTCTAAAACCTGCTATAAACTCCAAATTATTCTCAATATCTATTTTTCACTGGATAATTTTAAGAATTAATAAATCAAAAATTAGGCTATGGAATATTATATCTTCTATGTGAACTATTATTTTTGTTATGCTTAATGGGGCCTCTTTTTTTTTAACTAACAATGCCTTTCATTTAGCCAATAGTAATATTGCTATATCAGCTTTCTTTGGGAAGTATTTGGGATATTTTTTCTTATTTTTTACTTTCTTTTTTTAATTCTTGACTTTGGATTGTAAATTTTATCTACAAAGGGGCCTATATAATATAAATATATGGCATAAAAAATAGCAAAATGGTCATATTCATAAATTCACCAGTTTAAAGAGTATTATGAACACCAATACCTTAGAAAGCTCTGTGCCCCTCTCCCTGATCACATTTCCCCCATGTGCCACCAATACTGAATTCTGGGTAAATTATTCCCTTTTTCTTTACAGCTTTAGAACACATTAAGTGTACTAAACAGCAGGACAGTTTTGAATTTTATATAAGAGGATTTATATTTTATATTTTTAAAAAGGGCTTCTTTTTTTCACTAACGATAAAACTTTACATTTACCCAATAATATCAAATAACAGATATTTACCCAATGTTAATTGAAAATGCACGTTCATTGTATGAATACTCCAGGATTTTCTATTCTACTAACAATGGGTATGTAGATTTCTTCTCAGGATTTTGCTACCATGAATAATGCTGCTCTGAAATCTTCTACTTTCCTTTTCTCAGTCCGGAATCAGGCTCCAGTCCTGTGTCTCTCTTCTGCAGAGAACACATTTCAAACTTCCTAAGATGTTCCATGGAAACCAGGTTTGAAGGGAAGAAGACATCTTCTAGTGTCTAAGTTCTAGTATCTAAGATTGGCCCTACAGTAGGTGACATTTGGACAAAAGGTTTCTAGGTAGCTTAAGGGTATTGTCCAAATGGATGATAATACATTAGTTTTCTATTGCTGCTCTAACAAATTAGCACACAGTGGCTTTAAACAACACAATTTATTACGTTACAGTTCTGGAGGTCAAAAGTCCAAAACTGATCTCACTGAGCTAAAATCAAGATATAAGCAAAGCTCTGTTCCTTTATAAAAGATCTAGTGAAGGATACATTTTCTTGCCTTTCTCATTTTATAGAGGCTGCCCACATTCTTTGATTCATGGCCCTCTTCCTTTTTCAACATTAGCAAACACCAGTTGAGTCTTTCTCACATGGTATCAGTGACACTGATTCTCCCGCCTCCTCTTCCGGAGGTAAGGACTCTTTTGATTATATTGGGCCCATCAGAATAATCTCCCTATTCTAAGGCTATCTGGTTAGCAACCTAAATTCCATCTGCTACCTTAACTCCCCTCTGCCATGTAGCATAACATAGCCACAAGTCTGCAATCTTGAACAAATTTAGGAGACTATTATTCTTCCTACCACAGAAAACTCTTGAAAAGAATTGTGGATATGGCTGCAGGATATGAACTCCAGTAAAATTCAAAGTTTTCAGTGTTTTCAAGAGAACAATTAACTAAAGCACTACCAGCTTAAACTAAAAAGCACGGAGACAGTTCGAAGTGAAGAGGTGTCTGGGCCTCAAGCTTTTCTATAGGCAAGAACCAGGCTTAGAAAACTACTCAGTTGTAAACAAAGGACTTTCTTGTGGAAAAGGAAAGTTCTTTTAGATGGTCAAGTCAAGAACCCAGAGGGCATATTGTTCTCCAGGAGCTACTTACTTGCTACTAGTGGACATCTAAAGTCTTTTCTTTTCTGTCTAGCCCATCTTTTCCTGCCCTTACAACCTATGAGGAGTGGGGGTTGGAGGATCTGTAATAGGCTTTCTCCCCATTCTCTGGGAATGAGTGTATCACAAACCCAACTTTCTCTCTGCAAGAATCCATGGGAAAATCTCTGTCACAATTATATTTACCCAGACATGTCATTCTATTCCTGACACCCTCTCTTAAGCCCTTCTGCCTCTGCCAAGGATTCAGAGTGCTTATGATCCATAGGCCCCACCTACCCCATGAGTCCCTTGCCCCGAAGATTTCCAGGTGGTTAAGCTGATGGCAGCACTGCCACTTCTACTGTCAAGGCTACTACTTTCCTTTTCTCAGTCCGGAATCAGGCTCCAGTCCTGTGTCTCTCTTCTGCAGAGAACACATTTCAAACTTCCTAAGATGTTCCATGGAAACCAGGTTTGAAGGGAAGAAGACAGTATTCTTCACCTCCAAAGGAATCTCTTCACATGTCTTTTCTCCCTTTTTTGTTCTCTCCTGATAACTTTTATAATTAAGGAGTTCATCAGAGGTAATGGGATTTGTTTTTTGTAACAAGTTCTTTGTAAATTAAATTAGAAGTGAGTAGGGCAAAAAGATATTATGACAAATCCATTCTGTCTTGGAATGGTGGCTTCAGCAGCTACATCCAGGGTCCGAATGCAGTAGTGGTTCTGTCCTAGCAGTGGTGTCTAGGTCTGCAGTGGGAACTGCCATTCCTGTACCCAGGGACAGTGACAGTAGTGATCCTTACTGGGACCAATTCTGGGGAGTGGTAACTGGCCATATGACCTCTATTCTAGTTCTCCAGCTCTCCTGAAGATACTATGTATAGCCAAAATAGAAAAAAGAATCCTTTTCTTATTTATCAAGGATAATCTTTTCCAAATCTATGCAGTTAATAACTCTTAGTGAAACAACACTATGGATGCGCCTTATTTATGTGCTCTCTTCACAGACAGAACATTAGAAAATGACTCCTGGGCAGCTGGGGAAATGTAATGGATACCTTATTTTAGCTTCCCTTGCTCACCTACATGCTTTGACTTGAGTACTGAAAATAATAATAATAATAATGGAGTATAAGATGCAATAAATAAATCTTAACTTTTCGATTCAATTAGTTTTCAAATTGTACATCTACATTCCTAGTTACCATCTATTTTTGCAAATCCCTTCTCCAACAGTGAGAAACCTGGCTCCCATTCCCTTAATAAATGTCCCTATTTGTGTAATCCCCTGTAGGTAACCCATCAGCCACCTGCCAACACCTCTTTCCTCACACGGATGATCTCTTCACCCTACTTGGGTTCTGACAGTTCATGCCAGGTCACCTTATGACACACATGCCCGGTGACCCTGCCCAGGCTTCGACACCTGATGCCTGGCCACTTCCACTCACAGATGCCTGTCTCCCTGCCCAGGCTCTGACCCCTTCCTGGAACACCTTGGCTCTCTTTCAGCTCTGCTGGCCTGGTTGTCTGTTATGCTCTGCCTGACCTAATGGTTTTAGGGCTAATATTTTCAGGAAGGGAAGTGAAGAGGAAGTGTTCTTTTTAGTTTTAATTTCCATTTCCCTCCTGACTAGTGATGGGGAGGGCTTTCTTTTATGTTGTTGTCCATTCACATATATTCTTAATGGAATGTCTGTTCAAGTATTGTACCTGGTTTTAAATTGAAAATTTTATTGTTGATTTGTAGATACCATTAATATATTCTGGATGTACTCTTCTTCAGATATGAGTGCTGCAAATATTTTTCCTGTCTGTGGCATGTCCGTTGATCTTAGTGTGTTTTTTGTTGGGCAGTATTTTTTCTTTTTTTTTGATGAAGCTCAATTTATCTTATTTTACATTGGTGCAATTTTTTTTTTTTTTTTGGCTGATAGAAGAAATCCCTGCCTTTCTCTAAGTCACAATGATACTCTCCTACATTTTCTTCTAGAAGCTTTATGGTTGTGAATTTTATGTGTAAATCAATAATCAGTCTTAAAAACTTGGGAGATAGGAAGTTAAAATTTATGTTTTTCCAAATTGATATCCAATTGTTTTGTCAATATTTGTCTAAAATACTTTTTTGTTGATTGACTTTGCCTCGTACATTTTTCCAAAATTCAATTGACCATCTACATGATAGTTTATTTGTGGTCTCAACTTGGTTTCATTGACCTATTTTCCATCTTGATGCCAATACCACTCTCTATTGATAAACATAGTTATGTGGTAGGTCTTAAAATCAAATAGGGGAAGTATTCCAAGTCTTTTCCTTTTTGAGCTTGTTCTTACTATTCTAGATCACATGTTAGAGCTCCCTCTAATTCCCTTCCATGTTGCCTTCTCCATAGGGCAGTTCATATTATGGTGGTTTGCTTCGTTAAGACCAGCCCAAGAGTCTTTCCAGTATGTGCTGATGAGACAGAGTGGCCCGTTAAAGGGAATGGCGTCTCATCAGCTCTGACATTTTATATTTGTTAGAAGCCAGTTACCAGTTCTGCTCACACTCAAGGGGAAGGGACTATACAGGGTGTAGCACACTGGTGCCAACTTACGTTGTGTCTGCTATACCATCTTACATTAAATTTACTCCTTAGCATTTTATGATTTCTGATGCTACAGAAAATACTAAAAATTCATTTTCTGATTTTTTGTTACAAATATAAAAATACCATGGACTTTAGTGTATAGAACTTATATTCTGTGAATTGGCTCTACTCACTTCTTAGTTGTAGAACTTTTTTTTGTAGAGTCCTTAGGGGTTTCTATATAAGCAATCACATCATCTATGAATAACAATAATTTTGCTTCTCCTTTTTCTATTGTTATCCTTTCTTTCTTTTGCTTGCCCTACTGCACTTTTTGGAACACTTACTGAAATGTTGAATTGGAGTGGTGAGAATGGACATCTTTGACCTCTTCCTGATCCCTGGGGAAAGATTTTACTATTTCAACATTTAGCATATGTTTGATGTATTTTTTCCACAGATGCCCTTCAGCAGGTTAGAGAAGCTTCTTTAGTTCATTCCCTTGTTGGCTGAACATTTTTCAATGTGAAATTATTGACTTTTGTCAAGCCTTTTTGCGGCTCATATTTGATATAACAGTGACAAATCTTCCTTGCTAAAATATGCTCAAGCTGCATATTCATGAGCTACATAAACGGTCGTTGTTTTAACCTACTAGGTTGGCGGTGGTTGATTATGCAGCAGATAATTGTAAGATTTTAGTACCACACGTAGATGCTATCATAATGAAAACCTAAAATCTGTGTCTTTGGTTTTGGGGGATGCTGTGTGGATACAGGAGCTTAGTGTTTCAGGAGAGGCAAACATAGTATGTTCTAAAACCGAATAAGGCCCAGTGAGACCACAACAGAGTGGGTGAGGGGAGATGGTGCTGGAGAGGTAAGCAGGAGCCAGATCATGCAGGGTACTTTAGGCGATGTAAAGGCTCTCCACTAAACAGAGAACTGATGTGATTTACTTGAAGCTTTGAAAAAGACACTATTAAAAAGCTACCATATAAATAATGATTTATAAGAATAGACAAAGGGAGACTAATTAGAGCACAGTTCTATGTAATCCAGGTATGAGATGATGGAGTCCTAGACTAGAGTGTTGGTGGAGAAAGAGATGTGAAAGGGTAACTTTATTTTAGGGATGGTAATAAAGACATAATTTCCTGCATCCCCTGTGTTACTTCTCTGTTACTCGGTGTTCTCTTTAGGAATGGCCACAGAAGTAAACTCTTTAAGACCTCAGTAACTGAAAATCATGTTTCCTCTTTTTCTTCACCTAACAGAAAGCTCATGGCCAAATTTATGACTCAACCTTATGAAGTCATAAGTATATGCATGCATGTTTATCTATCTGTGTACTATTTTTCACAATGCTCTCATCCATTTCTTGTTTCTCTCATTGTTTTCTCTGGCCTGATTTCTCTTTTTGCTTGAGATTGCCCATATTTTTAAAGCAGCCTCAAATTCTGTATAGCATCAGGTGATACAGAAATCTATGTATTAAATAACTCTACGTGAGTCTAGACACCAACATTGTTTTAATCTATAGTAAGGAAAGATGGGAGAAAGACTAGATTGAAATTGGCATGGGCTAGTCTGGACCCAATTGTCTGCCAACTGGTTGCCCGAAATAGTCCCAAGTGTGAGAGGTGAGCAGCTCCTCTCACCTGGAGACAATTTGGTAGCAAGACACAGGTCTAGACCTGGGCAGTAGCTATAAGTCACCATCTTAATGTAGATTCTTTCCATTATTCTTTAGCCTTCCACAAACCTTGTTAAAAATTAGATCTGGACTCAATGGGTGAGAAATTACAGAAAAAAGGACTATCTCAGGAGATAGCAGTGTTTTTTTCTGTAAAACCAAGGTTGTAGTGATTCATGATAAGGACTGATTTTCCAATAAAATACCAGATTCACTAGAGGAACTAGGTGGCTACCTAGAGGAATGGTAAGGCAAGGTATCAGGAGCACAGCAAGTTAGAAGTCTGGCTTTGAGCACAGAGAAAGCCACAGCCTGAGGGATTCTAGCCTGGGGGACATTTTGAGGGGCTTAACCTCTGACAATAAAGCTACTAGGATATCAACTTAGATTAGACACAAAGAACACAAGAGGAGGAGAGGGTGCTAGGAGGAAGGGGTAGGTAAGGAATAGGAGGGGGAGAGGGCTGAGAGGTACTGTAGATCCATCCATGCCTACCTATCCTGCTCCTCTGTGTAGGCACTCCTCTCACTTGTAAAAGCTTTGTGTGTGTGTTTCTCCTGTATATTTTTCCCAAATGCAGGCCAGCCTAGATATTTCAGAATGAATCATGACTTATTCTGCATTTAAGTCCACAACCTGTGCTTTCAACTTAGGAGTGAGAAATATGACCTATTTAGAATGGGGTGATCACTC
The DNA here is from genome assembly GCF_040802235.1 of Manis javanica. Lineage (NCBI taxonomy): Eukaryota > Metazoa > Chordata > Mammalia > Pholidota > Manidae > Manis > Manis javanica. Next base: position 68,772,854 of record NC_133160.1, read on the forward strand.
CGCCCTGAAGTTATTGTTCTTTTTTGAAGAGACAACCTTTGATATAAATAAATTATAAAGCAAAACACAGATACTTTCATCTGCCAGATCCAGTGTAGTAATTTAATAGCCACGAGATTATTTAAATAAGTAAAGTCTGTAAAAATATCATTATAAAGCCATTAGTTTCAGCATTTACTTAGGAAGTAACATTGGCTCTGACAGAAATAATGACCTGGGATTTGTTTGAAAATTATGTTCTCATTCACAGGAAAAAGTTTATGTGGTTCCTGTTACAAGCAAAGAGAAAAGCATAAGATCAAGGACAGTTTATCAGTTAATGTTACAAATATTACAAACATTCTTTTTCTGTGTAGATGTATGTTGTTATATTTTTCTTCCCTACTATTCTTTTTTTTAAGAAAAACTCATATTCCAGCATTACCATAACTAAGGCTTTATGAATTTTTGAGCCCCAGTTGTGCTTTTTCTCTTCTGAACACCACAAAATACTTACACTATGAGAATGGATTTAATTATATACTTTTTCATGTTTATTGTTCATATGAGTTTGTTATATCTTCCTTCAATGTTATTGAAATATCTACAATGTCGATTCTCAGGTCTTAACAGGTCTTATTGACCTATGTAGAACATAAGCTTATAAACTATTATAAAATTAAATACTACTTTTTAAAGATTTTTTAAAAGCTAGAACACCAATTTTCTTGTCTGGGGTTTCAGCCCTGAGCAAGTTCACTCTGGATTAGATGAGACTAAAAAATGACAACAGAATGTTTTTGGGGTAAAAGGTATCTGTGGGTAAAATTGCAATATTTCCAGAATCTCTCGCCTGGCTTTAGTGTATCTCCATATCAACAGGTGTTTCCAAGGGGTGGAGAGAAGTAGTCCATCTCTATATCAGTAGGTAATTACATGGGCGAGCAAGGGCTTATCTGAACCAGAGAGGTTGGGTGAGGTCCCTTCCGCAGCGGGGTCACAAGAGACCCAGGAGAGTAGAAGTGGACCACTGCTTGTAAGTAACAAATGGGTTTCTCCCATTTTATTTCTCCCTTTGACTGATTTCGGTTTCAAAGGTATTTTGCCCTGGGATTCTCCCCCCGGAGTTAGTCTTGCACCAAGCTTTATTCTCGTGATGGCAGGTTGAGTGCTAGTATCCTATCTGCCTCAGGGGCAGTCTGCATCCAGCAAGCTGGTGTCTGCCTTCACGTCTCTCTACAGTCTCGCAGCACCAGAGCACTAGGCGGAGCTCTTTATATAGAGTCAGTGACTGTCCATTGCTAACACATGTGCAAGCCTGTGCCTGCAAGCATTGCACATGAGCAATACAAGAGACTAGGGTTCGATAAGGATCCTGGTCATGATACTTTCATTTTCCCTACACCAATGTATATATTTCACTGGGGAAAAAAAAGCTGTCATAGGCACCAATGTACTCAAAGTCACTTGACTAGCCAGCCCCTCTCTCCAAAATAACAGTAATGATAATAATGACAGCTACTATTTGTTGAGTTCATATGATGCCACACATTGCTTAGCACTGCATATAGGTTAGCTCTTTCAGTGCTCAAAACAACCTGGGTTGGTTACTATTATAATATTCATTATTAGGCATATCAAAATCAGGTAATTTTAAAATTAATTTATAATGATAAGTAACTGCAACATGAACTGTAATACCCTGATGTTAGTATGGCATCCTCTTCCCCTTGGTGGAGAGCAGGATGACCTGACCTGATCTTTCTAAAGAGAAAGCTAAACAATAACAAGTGACAATCATGAAATAGATCAAAGTTCTAAAATCTAATGGATAATGGCAATAGGAGAAGATGCTCTGATACATCTAATACACTATAGTGAGTCTTACCAATGAGAGCAGACTATTCAAAGTCCACTTCTACACACACACACACACACACACACACACACACACACACACACACACCGTTTATTTCTACAGTAGGGATAGCTTTGCCACTCAATACTTATTATCAACTAATAATTTATGGGAAATGAGTGAGTGACAGGAAAAGGATGGCTCTATTTCATTTATAAAATTAAAAATGATAACAGAACATTTTAAAATAAAGTAGCATAATAGGAAAAGACAGTATCAAGATGCTGATGCTAAACAGAATATGTTCAGAAAATTAAATACAGAAATTACTACTAAGCATTTCTCACATGAAAAAAATAGCACAGCACAGAGAAAAGCACACAAACACACAAACAGAAGTCAGGTGTGGCATTGTAAACACTATGTGGAGTATTACCTGTCATTTAAATTATCTTGAATTTTAAAAAGTAAATCATGTTTCCATCTTTTAAAAAGCATTTAAGATCTATCAAGACCATTTTCATACATAAAATGATACAGAGGGCATCTAACTTGGTTTTTGCCTGAAATTTCCCAAGGTATACTGTTAGCCACTAAACTACAGCCTTCTCCAAAGTAATAAAATAAATAGAATAAAATTATGCCTTTTCACTAGTTTTAAGATTCCCTTTAAACAAATACTATACTTCCCATTCTTAATGAATAGATTTTAAAATATGAAAATACAGGTTTGAAGTAGGTCTGCTGACTAACTCCCCAATTTTGGCAAAGTGGGTAACTTTGCTGGTACCAAAGCCTGAGGCACTTTGCTAACAGTCGTTCTTAGTTGGCATGGGTGTTTTGAAGATGACCTTATGCTTTCTTAAGACCTTTTCTTGACAGTGTTTAGTTTAATGTTTTTTATTCCCAAATTGAGGATAGTTTAATTCAAGATGAATGAACATTCAAATGTTAGAAGGAGCCAAATTTTTAGGGATTGTCATAGTGAGCTCAGGCTGCCAAAACAAAATACCACAGACTGGCTGCTTAAACAACAGAAATTTATTCACTCAAAGTTTTTGAGTCTAAAAGTCACAGATCTGGGAGCCAGCATGGTGGGGTTCTGGTGAGAGCTCTCTCCTGGTGTTCAGGTGCCCTCACAGAAGGAGCGAGCTCTCGGGCATCTTTTTTTATAAGGTCACTGATCCCATGACTTCATCTGACCCTGCTTACTTCCCAGAGGTCCCATCTCCAAACAACATCACCTCAGGCGTTAAAGCTTCAACATAAGAATTTTGCGGGTGGGTACAGACATTCAGTCCACACAAGGGTGAAGTAAGGAGAGATTGGGAGTATTTAAACCATACATGTTACCAATCTTAAGCTGACAGACACACCTTCATTCTTTTTACTTCTCTATTCTGAGAAAGACTGATTAATTAGCTGACTCTATGTGGTAGTATTTGTTGGTAGAAGGGAACACAGAAATTCTATATTGAAAATATAGGAACACCTCTGAAAAGCAAAATCAAATATGTTCTCAGCCTTACCTATATAGAGGGCATTTTGGAAACCACTTCACCTATGTGTACTATAATGTACACTTACGTGTTCAGTCAAACAGTTAAAAAGTCAAGTGCTGTCTATATATTCCCTTTCAAAATTTATAAAGGAATTTAAGGAACTTAACTAAATACCATTATCCATGTTACTTGCAAATTCAAGTTACACGAAGTTCAAATAAAACATTTTTAAAATTGAAAATATTTAAATGTTTAAAATGTTCACATTTAAAGTATATTACTTCAAAAGAAGCATGAAAAATTATATTGGTTATTTATGTAACCATGTTGCAGTGACTAAAAATAAATGCATATCAACCTCACGTTATGTAAATCACAAGTATTCCAGGATGTCTAAGCATCATGTGTATTATGAGTTAGAGTCAAATTATTTTCCACAGGAACACATTTCTCAATTCATTGAAGAAATAAATGAGAGAAAGTTGTCTAATATAGGCCAAGTAATTTTACACACAACTTTTTAAATAACCCCTCTAGCCAGGATTTAACCTATAGCCAGGAGAAATCAAGTCACTGCAGTATCATGCAGTGGTTCCCAAACGTTAAATCACTAGGGTGATGCCAATCTAGAAAGAATTCTTACCAGTGTGTATGTAATAGGAAATACGGACCATGTAGTGAGTTACCATAAGGCTAAATGTATTCAGTTATATAAATATAAACTAAAAACTAAATACAAGCAGTTCATTCCATTGCAATGGGTGATTTAAAAAATACTTTGGCTCAGGCCTGTGAAGAACTCAAAATTTCTTTGAAATTTTAAAGACCCATGAAATACAAAAACATGGAACTCTTCAGCACACAAGAAAGTGCACGTGGGTTAGTTGTCATATAAGCCTAGACTCGAATCCCAACTCTATTACTTACTATTCGGATAACTTTGGATTAATAACTTACCAGCTCTGATCCTTAATTTTATCATCGCAAAATGGACTTGTTAATGACCACCTCAGAAAGTTCTTAGAAGGATTATGTGAAATTCTATTTCAAATGCATTTAACATGGGCCTGTCATAGCAGCAACTTGATAGACCAAGGCTATTATTGTTGTAGTGTTGGCTGGATAGATGTAACAATAAATACAAAAATAGTAATATTGACAGCCATGCCTTTTTTTACTATTATTGTGGAAAAAAAGCAAAAATTTTTTGTTGCTAGTCATATGGAGAATTCCAGAAACAAAAACTGCATATAACATTCTTTCTCAATAATGTGCTTCTCCTTGTCAGTTAATGCTATGGCCAATCACTGTTGCACACATGAATGCATCTTGACTTCTGATTAACTCTTTCCAAATAAGTTCAACTCATATCAAGAGATTAAGCTAACTCATATGTGATTAAGCTAAAACATATGTGATGTTGGTTTCTGCTCTCAACGTGGTTTTAAACTGTTAAACCCACACCAGCTGCTTTCATAAACCAGCAATTCTAACTATCTAGTATCACTCCTCGAGGCACATTAGATTGTAAGAGGAATGCGATAAACCAACAAGAATTTTAGATTTTTGGCAGATTTATTTCAATTGTTAATCAAACTCATTCCCAGCACTTTCCTCAACCCCTAGGGCAATGAAATTTAAAGAAAACTAAGTTCAGAGAATATACCAGATGAAGATTTTATGCTGATAATTCCAAACTATCTCCTTGTTTCTGGTTACGTACAACTAAACTCCTCAAAAATGATTGTCTCACCATCTCCATAATATAAATAATTTTTAAAAACCACCTGCTCCTCAGTTAAAAACATAAAATTGATAAAGATCAAGGAATACCTTACAGTTCCTAAGTTCCTTGAGATTTCTTATGATGAAAAATAATTTATTTGAATCTGAGATGGGCAATGATATACAACATGGTCTAAGACTTCATCCAAAACAAGTAAGATTTAGATAGTACTTACAATGTTGTAAGCACTGTTTTCAAGGGCTTAACATGTATTTAACTTTTTAAAGCACATGGTATTTCTGAAAAGGATGATATTGATACACCCATTTTTCAGATGAGAAAACTAAGGCACTGTAGGTTAAGTATCTTGAGAAGGTAAGCGATAAAGCCAAGATTCAAATCCAACAATTTTTCTCTTTGATGATCACTCTTAGTTCTTACTTTATAGTGGCCTAAAAATTATAACAACTGAGAATGACATTCAGAGATTATTTTAATGTGAAAGATATCCACGTGATTATTAATCTCATTTTATTTCTTGTACATCGACAAGGTAGCTAAGAAATGACAGGGTTATCAGTCCCACTAACATGTTACAAAGCTACTCCTTAATAAAATGACATGAATCTATCTTAAAATTTCAACTTTTTTGTTTCATTTCTTCTTTTCTTTTCACTTTCTTTTCTGTCTTTTCAAAAGGCCTACAAGTGTCTGTTTCAGATCTCTTCTCTGTTCCTACTCTTAACTGCCTTCCTGCATTTGCTGTTTGCAATTGCTTTTGATTCATCTGTTGTGTTATTTTCTTCCAGAAATTTTATTTGACTCCCCTCAGCCTATTTGTTAGTCTTCTTCTCTAAGGTTTATTACAATGATTGTCCTCTTAACAAGAGCGTTGGTTTAGCTAGCTTAGGTTTGCTGGTAAGTCTTAAAATGTCTACATGAATAACCTGAGTCATCATTCCTGAAAAAATACAAGAGGTTGAAAGAAGAAAACACCTTCTATTTGCTGCTTTCCTTATTCACTGGAGCACCAACTTCAACTCTGACACTAATCCTAACCCCATCTCAGGGAAGACACTGGTGAGAGAGCTTTAGCTATCAAAGTCCAAATGCAGGAAAGAAGAAATAATTTCTGTATTTGCATTGCCTTTTGAGCCTGAGTATTTGAACATGTCTGGCTAATACATGCCCTTCACTCAGATTAAACATACTCTGGTTTTTAAATACGTACAATGTTGAAGGTAATTAAGCAGGAAGGGAAGTTTTCTATCCAAAAGAAGGGTCAGATCTCTAACATATAGATCACATGAAGATGGACAGGCTTAAGTGAGAAAATGCCAAATCTTTCCTTATAATATAATGTGACAGTGTGTAAAAGAATTTACTGGCTTTCATCTGTTAAATTCATTATCTTGCATAATGGTCTTTCCAGGTAAATCAACAGAGGGACATAAAATTGCATAAATTTGCTCACCAGGTTGTAAATGTGCCAGAGTAGCTGTTTTTCAGGTATCTGAGTTGACCCAAAAGCTGAATGCTCACTTGTATTAGTAAGTAATAAAATACCCATGCCTGGACCTCGCTCTGAGCAGGTGCCAAACTAATTACCTATTACCTGATATCCAAGAGTTCTCTTTACGGACCTCTGATACAAGCAGGTAAAATACTTAATCCTTCCTCCAAAAACACTAATCGGCCATCAGCCCAGATAAAAATAAAAGTGAAAAATAACCAGAGTTTTAAAGCAAATCACCAAATAAATTCACTGACGTAAGTTTTAAGGCATTGCTAGTGACCAAGTGGAATGTTGATCTGTCCTTTCTTATACTTGGAAGCATCTGTGGAATAGGAGGGAACAAAATAATAAGGTCAACTAATCCATCAACGTGGTGACTGACAAAAGAAGAAAATAAGTCTCATATGTTGTGTTCTTTTACTTATTATAGAAAAAAAGTGGCTGAAGATTACATAATTGGGAGGGAGGGAACCAGGAAGAGATTTGAATCATATGACTGATTACATTATTTTCAACCCTTATTCTGTTAAATAGTGGTTTCTTTTTATACCATACTGTACAAAGGTGTTTAAGCCATTATAAAATCACAAAATTGAACTGTGAAAACTGCCACAACTAGAAACTATGAGCTGGATACCTACTTATTATAAACAGTACTTACGCAAAAGGAAGAAATTCTCAAAAGACCTGAATAAGTCTGCTATTCATTTGCTTACTTATGACTGAAAAAATATAAATGCTGTCTCTTCTTTCTTAAGTTAAAAAAATTTGGAGGTGAATGTAAGTACTAGAAGTATACTATAAGTTACACTTTTAACAGTGGACTTCAAGGCAGTATCTATGAGAGGCCTTGTGGTACTTAGATTGTACTGAACAAGCCTTGAGCAAACTGCCAGTAAGCTCCTCTGTGGATGTGTCATTGAGTTGTAACTCCTTATGGACCATGTGAAGTGCTTGGACCATGTGAATTTTATATCTTCCTGAATCAAACTTTTTATTTTAATTTAAATACAATATATTTCCTATTGTTTCTATTGTACAAATATTACTTGACTTCTCATTCTTTATTTCTTAATCTCTTATACTTACATTGATTTAATCCTACATATCAAATAGTATTACACAATACTGTCCAACTCTAGACTTGCAAGTAATTTCCTTAATGATTCAGTTGAAGCGGGGATTTAAGCAGACATAAATGCATGAAGACATTGATACAATGATAACCTAATCTCAGAGGAGGGCACCAATTAAACCAACTTACTTAGCAGGTGACATCTAAGGATGAAAAATAATATTTAAGACAGATTTTAATTCTGTTTTGTGAGTTTGTGTCATTTTTCAACTAGCAATGATTGCATTTGGATAAATGCTTTGGATTTATCTTTGGATAGCTTTGGGTAAATCTTACAGCCATTGTACAAAGCTGTGTGTCATTTTCAATGCAGTTTTTGTTGATACAAATTTCCTTTAGGATGACAATAAGAAAAGATGCATATTATCCACGTAAATGAGTACATCCTAGTTAATCACTTTTAAAATATGAGTCATACCTCAATTGAAATTTAATTTAATGAATATGTACAAAGACTCTATTGAAGATACATACTGACTGTGGGAGACGGCTTATGGAAAAAAGAGTTATAATAATCTACTCTTTTAAAAAAATAGAAAATCATACTTTTATTATTATAATAATGATATAAATTCCATTTGCAGATTCATTCATTCATGCAGTGTTCATTGACCTCTTCTCCTTTAAACACTATGGTACACACAGAGTCTACAACAGTGAATGGACCACAGAATAGGTTGGAACACAGAATATACTGCACAGGTAAATTTAGGTATGCAGTCATCAGAAAAATGACACAAGAAAAATTTAAAAGTAAGTACAGGAGAATTGGAGTCAGGAAAGAGGAAGTTTCTGGTTAGGGGCATTAGCTTTTCCTGCAGGATGAAGCATTTAAATTGCAACTTGAAGGATAGTTAAGATTTCAACAGATAATTAGAGAGAGGAGATTTTTCTCCTAGAGTTATAGTTAATAGTATGTGCAAAAGCAGGAGGTAAGAATTTAGGAAACATGCAAGAAGTAGCATGCAGAATTCTCTTGCTGTGTGTGGTGTTATGTATAGACTTATACTATCCTTTGTACCTTTCAAATGAAATATTATGGGTTGAAAATTTTCTATGTAATTAGGAAATTTGGGAAGGTCCTTTATTTCTTCTTCTTAATAATTTTTCCCCATTTAATCATTGTTTATCTTCATAAACATATTAGCAAGAACCAACTAAATTCTTGCCCTGCTCTGATCCTGTTTTTACACATCAGAGAACTTTTTCAAATGAAATGTGAGCATCTCAGTTCTCTGCTTTCTAACAACATAAAGTAAAAAAAAAAAATCTAACAAAGTTTTATCTGACTCAGATCCTCTGAAAAAAATTATTCCCTCTACCTAAAAACCTTTTCCTCCTAAATTTGCCACACAAGTTACAATCATTTAAGTATCAACTGTATGTCAGTTTCTCGAATGTTTTTTACCCAAGTCATCTCATCTAAATGAGTTTTCCTGTTTATTCTGTCTTGTGATACCCAATCCTTTTCTTTCCCTTACTTATCACCACTTGTAATTGTATATTCCCTCATGTGTTTACTTATATGCTGACTCTCATCACCCATTCCCACATCTTCTACTCAGCTAGACTAGCTCCCCTAGAGAAGGCATCATCCTAGGTTCAGTTCACCACTGTAGACCTAATACCTAATGTCATGTCTAAATGAAAGCTGGGAACCAATAAACATTGGTTGAATGAATTAATTTACAACTGAAATTAACATTCTGAAACATAATCATAAAACATAATCATTTTTCTTAAAGTGGCTTATTATGACTCCTATTTTCATTGACATCTAAGCCAGTATTATTACTTTACAATTAAAGGGAGAAATTTTTCTTGATTCTCAAACTCCATTAAAATAAATGTTACTTATTGATTTGATTAGTGATGCTCCTTATATATTCAGTTGTACTGTCCCAAGCATCTGAACATCCAGCAGGAAGTCTTTAGAGTCATAACAATACATTTTCTTCTTCAGACCTAGATAGATAGAAAAGATAAACATACACACACACCAAAAAAAACTATTTAATTATAGAAGTTGACATTCCGCTTGGTTCTTAGCCTTATAGCCAGAAAATATGGCTAAACTGAGGAAGGCCACCAGGGGAATGAAAATCAATTACAGTGAGGGAGCTGAGTGCTCAAACTCTGCTTCAAGTAGTCCTGAGTCCTACTGACTTAGGGACATAATCACTGAATGAGAAAATAGGTAGAAATCATACACTACACCTGACTAGATTTTCCAAAAATATCTTATCTCACATACTTAAGTACAACATCACCTTGACTTTCATTGAAAGGGAGTGTGTGAACCACTTCCTCGATCTTCATATTCAATTGGCACCAACGTAATGAGGTGCAGGATGACCTACCTGACTCCCCAGGCTAGGTCAGAAGAAATGGCCTCATTTCTACCCTGTTAGCTGGAACCCTTGCTCTTAGAGTCCCCTAACCAGCATGTACACTAGGCTTCCTTGCTGTTGAGAAGCCAAGCCACTTGAGACACCAACGTGTAGGTACACCAGAGTGGGGGAGGGGGCAGCTCCAGCTTTTGAATCCTCCCTGCCCGAAGGCCAGATGAATGAACAAGCTTCCAATGATTCCAGCGCCTACTCCTCAAGTCAGCCCCTGCCTTTTGAGCCCTCCCGCCTGAGGCCCCAGACATCATGGAGCAGAGTCAAGCCCTCAGTGCTGTCCTCTTCCCAAATTCCTGACCCAGAGAAACCATGAGCATAAATAAAAAGGTAGTTGTCTTACATCACTGAATTATGGGTGGTTTGTCAGACAGAAAGAGTAACCATGACATATAGTATAACTCTTTCATTCCCAGATAAAGAAACAGATCTAGTGACCTTAACTGAATCCACTGTTCATAAAGGAACAAAATGGTTGACTTTTGTTCATAGGTGGCTGGATAAATACACCAACTCATCAAACTAGGCAAAACTGCAGCCTTCGAGGTTGAAAAAGAGGACACAGTTATTGGTGATCATGTTCAGGTAATATTCCAGTCAGGAGGGGAGAAGGACCTACTGAACATGTCAGGTCAGAACATTTCTGGACAGTAAGCCACAGGGGAGAGGGTTTGACAAAGAAGGGGAGGCTTAGTGTTCAGGTTTGCTTCTATTCTGCAATGCATATGTAAGCAGTGTCTTTTTGCAACCCCAGAGATGCTGAACAAGAAACACAGAAACCACCTACCAAATGGAAATGTATTAACAAGATCTATTTGTATTTTTCACACAAAATTTTATTATATTCAAAGATCTAAGCTATGGGTCTAATGTGTATTGTTGAAATTTAACCAGAAGTAATTCAATTCCAATTCCCCCTTTTTCGTTTTTACATTTTTAAATGTGGTAAATACATACAACACAAAATTTACATTTTAATAATTTTATTCAGTGGCATCAACTACATTCACAATGTTGAGCCACCATCACCATATCTATTAACCAAAAAATTTTTTATCGGCCCTTACAGAAATATGTTTTCTCCTTTCATATGTCCAAATTATTTCAGATCATACTAGAACTAATAACCTTACCCACCACTGAAATGAACTAGTCCATTCCACATTTTTTAACCAATATCAAATAGTTCATTAACCCTCCTAGTTATATTTCGTGAGAATTTCGTGATGTCCTTAAAAAGGTAACTAACTGCCTCTAATGTCTTTTCCTTTGCTAAATGATAATGCTTCTGCCCAGTGGTGTGCTGGTAAACCATCCCTATGGGGAAAAGTCTGGTTTGTAGTGTTTGCCAGTTTCTGTAGTGTAAATCTTCCCACTGTCACTAATTTCAAGCTATCACAGTCATCTCCCTGCATTTGGAAAAGATGAGAAGTGTCACAGATTGTATAAACAAGCTCCTCCTCACCACCCACTGTCTATCATGTTGAGTCAATTTTAGCAATTTGTATCTTTTAAAGAATTTAAGGAATTTTGCCATGGCATCTAGGTTGTCAATTTTATTGACATAAATTTGTTCATAATATGTATTTTTCGGTCATCTTAATGCTAGAATGGTTGTAGTGATATCCCACTTTCTATTCTTAATATTGTAATTTACCACCTCCCTTTTAGGCACATAACCGCTCTCTCTCTTTCTGTCTCTATCTTTATCTCTATCTCTTTAATTTTTGAACAGCCTACCTGGGTTTTTATAAATTTGTAAGAACCAGCATTTGGCTTCTTTTATTTTTCTACTTTTTGACATTCTTCCCATTTAGTTGATTTGTATTTATTATTTCCTTTCTTCTACTTACTGTGTGTTTAACTTACTCCTATTTTTCTAGGTTCTCTCTTGGAAGCTTAGGCCACGGAGATGAAGTGCTTCTACTTCACTTAAAAATGCTTGAGTTACTCTTTCCCCTTATCATGGTTTTTTCAATCATCTTCTTAAAAAGAAAAAAGTATCTATCAAATTAGATACTAAAATGAAAGCTAAATTCAAAAACTTTATATAATTATGACCTTATCTATACTGTATTCATGTAGAGTTTTTGATCACCACTTGGCATTTAATTGCATGATTCTATGTATAAATGAGAAAAAACATGTTTTTCAAATTTACAATGTCTTTAAAAATAAGACAATGATTAACAGCTACAAGAAAGATAGAAAAAATAAACAATTCTCATACTTTCACAAAGGACCCTCATGCTTTCAACTTCAAAATGCGCCATGACTCCAACCCAAGTGGCACAAGCTTCTCACAACATGGTGCCCGGTGTGCAGTGAGACATGCTGTTTTCTCAAAGCCACTGTCTGTTTTTAAGGTATTGCTATGCTGAGATGACTATTGAGGCAAAAGTAATATCCAAGTTAGCATTTTATTCATCCACTTATTAAGCATCAGTTATTCACACAGCACTATACTGGGCATGATATAAATTACAAAATTAAAAATGCCTTTCCTCATCATGTTAAAAAGGTGGAATTAAGTGGAAACGAGAGTACTTGGGGCTCAGTATTAAAATTTACAAAAGAAAAGGACTTTAAACTGCACATCCATTCATTCATTGACAATGATTAAGCAGACATTCACTAAAATCATGCACTGAAATAAGGCTTGAAGTACATGTTTGAATTGCTATAGAAAAAATGGAGGGCAAGCAGGCCTGGGGAAGCCTGACCTTAATGAGGCTCTTCACTGATTTGTTCTCTACCCAATGTACTGAAATGTATCTAAATATTTTGTTCCCAAGTCTTCTACCTTTGACTCTGCTTTCTCACCATTTTACTCACTTCTGCTTGGACAGTTTCATTTATTCCTGTGTCCTTAAAACAAGTCTATGACTAATTTATTTTATAATTGAAGTTTGTACCCTTGATCCCCTTCACCTATTTCACCCACCCTGTACCTCCTCCCTATTGTAACCAATAGTCCGTTGTCAGTATTTATGGATCTATTTCTTTTTTGCTCATTTTATGTTCTTTAGAATGTAAGTACAACACAGAGAATATAACCAATAATAATATAAGATCTTGGTATGGTAACAAGGGGAAATTACACTTACCATGGCAAGCCTTTGGTAATATACATAATCACCAAGTCACTATGTTTTATATCTGAAACCAGTATAATACTGTATATCCACTAAATTTCAATAAAAAATAAATTAATAAAAATAAATAAATCCATATTCTGGTTTCCCTGAACCCTAGATCTTCATCCTTTTTCTCTTCTAAGATGCTCTACTGTCTTCCTCCATAGGTATTCCTAATTCAAACTGTTCCAAATCTTCATATTTTCCATTGTACTCTTGTATGACTTCACTGCCCAACACTGCTTCTCACATGGCTCCTTTCTCAGTTAATGGTATCACGTCTCACTCCGTCACTCAGTCGAAGCATCAGATCCATCTTGGGTTTCTTCATCATCTATCTAGTAGCTCTTCAGGTTCTGAATATTCCACATCATTTGATTCCTCTAGAGACCTTATTGTTACTGCCTTAGTTCAGGCAGTTATCATCTATTTTACTATTGCAATAACTTTTAAATTCATTTATGTGTAAATATTCTTCTTCATTTCAGTCCATTCTCTAGCGCAGAAATCAGCAAACTTTTTTCCATGAAGTGCTAGTGTATTTTAAGTTTCATGGGCCATAGGTCTCTACTTCAATGAGTCAACTGTGCTGAAATAGTATGAAAACTGAGATATATAAGATATGAATTAATGGACATGTTCCAAGAAGATTTTATTTACAAAGACAGATGGCATGCCAGATTTGGCCCATTAGGTAGCAGACTCCTACAGTAGGATTATAGTCCTAAAAAGTGAATCTGATCATGATGATTAATATTTTCTGTTCCATTAACTTATCTGTAGAAGTATTTCCCAATGAGATGTGCCCTAGAGTTATATGGAGCATGCCAAAGGTAAAATAATCAGTGCCATATTAAACTTGCAGTCAACATCATATCCAGTTTACAGGTGTATTCTTTTTTTTTTTGCATGGGTTCTATCTTTGTGCACATCAACTTGTACTTACTTTAGTAGCAATAAATAAAGGCATAAACATGCAATGAATAATTTATCATTAGCTGTCATTTTAATCATGGTTTAAAGTTATTTTATTGTGGTATGATATTTTTTAAAGTATTCATTTTGTTTTTCATTCATAATCATTCTTAAAACTCTCCACCCACTCAGGTTGAGACATGCTTCATAGAAAGGGTGAAACTCAGCCTAGACAAAATTAGTTATTTGTTCCATTTTAAAGTCCCAAAATACTCTTTTGAAGCTCATTTTAGGTACAAAAAATTGTGAAAGATACAGCTTTAATCTCTAAGAGTCAGATTTTGTTGAGAGAAAAAAAACAGTTTACAGATTAACGATGCTTTGACATTAGGGTATTTGTTGTTCCTGGAGAGACTGCCCCTCCCAGGGTTAGCTAATTTCTAGAGATAGCAAATGACTCCCCTGAGATGTGACTTTCATGTGCAAACCAACCAATCCAGAGTCCATAATCACACGCTTCTTCTTTCATCAAACTTTCATAGGTTGAGACACTATCTCTCTCTCCTAACTAAGTGTCAGGTACCAGGCAACTAGAGGCAATCCCTATACCCCAGCCGCCTGTTGGAATTACTCAAACTAGCCAATCCTAAACCTATTTACCCTGCTCCCCCTGCCTTGCTCATGCTTCCCATGAAAACCACAATTGAGGCTTTTGCCCATGCTTTCTGCTTGCTTCCCTGCCTCCTGACCATCCCTGGTGCTTCCCCCTGTGACCCTACAAAGCTTACCATGCCCTCTGTTCCTAAAGTTCTGTAAGTATAGACTTCTTCATAACAATCATTTCCAGGTCTGTGTGCCTTACTATACCTGATTGAAACAAATTCAAGGCACATTTTTTTAACATGACTGACTCTAAACGTCTAACTTTGAAGAAAGGATCATAGAGTTTCTACTTGGTGTCACAAGGTGGGCAGGTGCCTTTCTCAAGTCCTACTTGAGCCTTTCCATCCAGTGCTGATGCCTCTCAAAATCACTTCCCCAGCACAGGGAGGGAATAAGTACAGTTAACCGGAAAACGCAGTCTGCTTGGGCACTATTTTGAATGGTTTGGAGTGGTCAGCTTTAAACAAAAAGAGACATTTGTTCTGTAGTTTTGTGAACAAAGCAGATTTTCCTCCTTCCCACACATGTACACATGGCTTTCAGCCCTTTATCTTCCTCGTTTTGGCTTATGAATCCCTCTTAGAATTTTCTTTTGCTCAACTGATTAGTCAACCTTCAAAAAACATTTTATGGATATCAAGATGGAAACAAAACACCTCTGAATGTGAATGTTTGTGATATATGCGTCCTTTAAAGCATGGGACTTGGGGCAGAGCCCATCTTATCTGACACTCAAGGAGGTATTGGCTCTATTAGATATTGAGTCTCATGATAAATCTATACCATTTAAGATAACATATTATTGTTCAAATGATGGAACTAAACCCAAATTCCAGAAACAGACTTAGACATTTATAAAATCTTGACATTTGACAGAAAAACTATTTAAAATGGGTGAGAAAAGTTTGTGCTCTCAAGAAATGGTCCTGGGCTACTTGCTTATTCCTATGGAAGAGGGCACACAACAGCCTAAATCTGAGTACTACAACTTGCACAATACGTCTGCTGCCACATTTTATTGATCAAAATAAGTCACAAGGGCAACCCCCATTCAACAGAGTGGAGAAATAGGCTCTGCCTTTTGAAAGAGAAGCAGCAAAGCCATTTGACAAAGCGGCATGAACAAAGGGCAGTGTGAATCACAAAGGGGCAAGTTGCCAGATTTAGCAAATAAAAACAAAGGAAGTCCAGTTAAATCTGAATTTCAGAAAAACAACAACTTTTTTTAGAATAAGCGTGTCCCAAATATTGCATAGGGTATACATATACTAAAAAAAATTCATTGACTATCTGATTCGAAATTTAACTGGGCATCCTGTATTTTATCTTGCAGTACTAATCATTGGCCATTATTAAAATGTCTACCACAAACATGAGATTTTAACTTCCACATAAAACAGTCATAGTTTAAGGTAGGAAATCTCAATCAATAAATACTGCTAAAAATATATGAACAAAGAAACATTTTAAAGTGTAAGTCCCCAGCAGTTTAAAGCTCTTCATAAATATTAACAATTAATCAGTAAAGACAGTGGCAAAACTAGAAAAGTGATTTCTCTTTAGCTATTTCATTACCTCTAGACGCATGAATCCTCCACTTATCAGTCTACATTTATCAGTCTACTAAATTCATTTATCAGTTCAAGTCAGATTTACCAACTTGTGCACATTCATTCTCATTTTTACATCTCTCCCCAGTACAATGAAAGAATGAAAAACTAGTTATCCAGTCATCAAGGTGTTGTTCCAGCATTACTATGGTGATATTTCCAAGCATTCTCCCTGTTTATATCCAAAGACATTGTCTCCCGGGTCTCAACTTTCAGGCTGTGCAGGATCTGTTCTGATCTCACTAATGTGTGGAAAACCGCAGTGCCTCTGACAGAGAAGAAAGCTCCTCAGGGCACCACACAGGACTCTTATTCAAGGGAGCAGAGCATCTTTCCAGGAAGACATATAGATTTAAAATATTTCTAAAAGAACCTTATTCTGTCAAGAATAGTACTACCAAATATTTATTTTTATGTCTAATTTCTATACCTCTGACTTTTAGTCATGCTTTTACTGAATTCCTTCAGGGTACGTAACTGTACACTAACTTGGGATACATGAGACCGTTGTCTTTAAGAATACTATTTAGTAGACGAGAAAAACATCATGAACAGAAATATAAATATATAACAATAAGAGCATAGAAGTCATTTTTCCAGCAGCTGAAGAAGAGGCATGGCTAATATCCAAAAAAGCTTTCCTGAAGTACGAGGATCATAAATTCAGATTTATTGGAGTGTATCATGTGAAAAACACTATGGCAGAGGCAGCTGGTTGCTCTGCAGGACCTGCTCTCACATTTTTTCCCATTTTTTCCTCTTACAGAACCCTCAGGGTTTTGCTGGGTATGCGGTCACTTGGAATAAAAACTACATTTCCCAGACTCCATTGCAGCGAGGTGCGGGCTCATGGTTAGTTTTATTTTAGCAAACAGAATGTAAGTGAAAATACTGTGCGCAATTTTCTGGAACCATCCTTAGCAGGAGGGGCCTGCCTTCCTTCAGTTCCTTCCTACTTCTTGCTGCCTGGAATGCTGACAAGATCGCAGCAGCAAGAATAGCCTTCTTGAAACATGAGGTGGAATGCTGAGGGCTGGTGGAGCAGCAAGATCGAGGGAACCTTGGTCTCTGACACCAAGTCTCGTTGACACTTGGTCTCCGACAAAATAGCATGACCACTCAGTACCCTACTATTCACCCTCAGTGTTCACCCCCAGATTTCATTTCTGTAATCGAGAAATGAACATCTGTCTTGTTGAAGCCCCCTTTGGCAATTTTCTACAAAATAAAATAGTATCTACTTATAACAAATATGTAACTTAATGGTAAAATCAACTGCTTAATAGGAAATCAAAACTATGGATACCAGAATATATTTCCAGAAAGAAGTGATCTTGTAATGCAGTTAGAAGCTTGTTATTCCCTAGGGCCAATCAGGCAAGTTTCCAATTGAAGACCAAGGCAATGGGGAAAATATTCCAGACCAACTCTAAATGAGCCTGTCATTGAAGAGATTTATTTTCAAGAAGAGATCATAGGGTCAAAAAAGGAAAATAAGGATCGTTTGCATTGAAATAGCTCCAGCCAGTTCCTATCAAATCGGGCTGAAAATAAGTATACGTCAAATTTGCAGTGAAATTAAATATAACTTCTGGCCAATTTCTCTTAGCTCTTAAAGATGGCTGTAATTGAGCTGTAGATTAGCCAGCAAAACATCTCACATGGCACACCGTTTTCTTGAATATCAGTCTGCACAATGATAAAATAATTAAATTACAGTACTTTTAACAAAACCTAATTTCCTGGAAATTGAACTTGTTCTTTTTTTCCCAACTGACAAAGCCCAAAATAAACATGTAAAATTGAGCATTACTTAGCAATTTGAAAAAATATCAGTATTTATTTCAAACTCAATTAATTTGCAGAAATTTCTATTACTATTTTCAAGTCATTGCTAGGATCCTCCAATCAAATAATTCCATAAAGTATAGAAAAGATATTCCTTATTTAATCTTTTATGATTTTTGATTTCTTAAAGTTGCATTTATTTCTTAGACTGATATTTTAAATTTCTTAGATGGTATCATTTTTTTTTCTTTAATTTCTATTTACATATTTTCACAAAGAATTTTAGAGGCACTGGAAACTTCCACTCTAATAACATACTTCATGTTATGAATTTACATTCAGGAAAGGCAGATATTTCTGTGGTAAAGGTAGGTGTTTTGGAGACTAAGTGGGAGGCCAGTGATGGTTGCACTGGCAAACAAGAGGGCAGGATGGAGCTGACAAGGGTCTTCACATTTCCTCCCTTGCTCAGTGAGCAAGGCAAGCCACACTCACGCCTATCATGACTAGGACAGTGGCAAATCTCTCTTAGTTCCACAGAATTAGTGAAAGATGTTGAAAACAAACCCACAAAATAAACTTTTTTGTATGTGTACGTAGCTCTTGAGGAAAGGGGTTCCCCCTCCTGGAGCAAATTCCCCTGTGAATCCGGTGAAACCAAAGTAAAGCAAGGGGAAGGCAGGTTGGGAGAAACCGTTTTTACTGCTCATAGCTTGCTCGAATTCAGGGGCCAGGCTCAGTCCCGTCTCCTCCAGTCCCGGCTCCTGCTCTGCTTCCCCGCCAGCTGGAACTCCATGGGCGGGTCCTTGGTGACTGGCAAACACCAGACCAATTACATACCAGGAAGGAGGGGAGGAGAGAATGGCTAGTCTCTCTACACATCTTGCCTCAAACCACCTGGATGCTCTGCAGTGATAAATACCTAAGACCAGGCAGGAGATTTTGGAAATTCTTCCATTTACCCCACAGTATAGAATTTAAATATTCCCATCTTATTATGAAATCTGGTATTAGAATCTGTTCAGCCTAACATTTGTTTTTAAAAGGAATGAGGCAAACTAATGAAAACAGAGGACTCTAAGAAGCTTAATTATTTATTGTATTTTATATATCCATTTATGTAACAAGTAACCAAGCCACTATCTGGAATAAAGCATCTCTGTTTTTCACCATCTCAGTACACTCAAATCACTCTTAAGTAAAGGTAATCAATAATGGCTTAATCAAGAAATTCACCAGGTTATCCCTCCTTGTTTAACATGACCTTTCTGTGGCCTCTGACAATGATGAATATTCCTTACTTCCAAAGAAATTTCTCTCTTGGCTTCTGTAGCACTATTTTCTCTTGGTTTACTTCTTACCTCTTAAGCATTAACGTTCCCCAGGGTCTTGATCGTGGCATTTTCTTGCACTGCACATTCCTGTGTTTCAAGTACTACTCATCTGTTAAAGAATCCCAATTCTATATTGTCAGTTTCAGAATACTCTCCCAAGATTCATTGCTGTCAGATCTGCTGTATCTGGATTGTTTTTCACATGAACACTGCAAAGAAACCAAATCTGTTCAAAGCTAGACTTACTCCCTAAATCTATTTCCTCCCTCACTCCATCTTCATCCAGCCACAAAATCCTATTTATTTTACAGGCGAAATCATATCCATCGTTCTCTCTTAATCCCCATTCCCACTGACTCTTAGGCAGCCGTCAGAGAGACCATTGCAAAAATCAAAAGAGAAACTAACAAAAAACTAAATAACTTTCCTGCTTTTAATTCATCCCATTTCCATTATACAAATGCTTATATGATTCTCATGAAATAGCTAATATAGTCACTTTCCCATTAAAATCCCTACAATGGCTTTCCTTCACCCATAAGTCAATATCCATATCCTTGGCCGGATATAAGAAACCATTCATACCCTGAGCACCTTCATTTTTGGGTTCATCTACCATTCTCTACACACTCACCCATGCTTCAGTCTCTTTGAACACTTATGTTCACAATGCATGCTAAAATCTTTCTTCCTTCTGTGCCTTTACACATGCTGTTGTAAGTGGCTAGAAAATTCTTCCCTTCTTTTTCTACTTGGAAAATTAATCTTTTAAGACTCATAAAATGTCCTTGCTCCTCTGTCATAACCCTTTCCCTTATGCAGTACTAGGTAGTCCCTGTCTTGTGTTCCTCTGCATTTTGTTCATTTTCACTGCAGCAATTTACACAACAGTTTGTAAGCATATCTTTACATGTACATGTTTCCTTTATGAGAAAAGGAACAGTGTCTTATTTGTTTTTCTATGACCAACACCAGGCACAGTGCCTGGTGCTCAAAAGATGTTTGTTTTATTAATATTAAGCAAAGAAGGGGGTATGAGGACAAAAGACAGATGGGCCTTGATTTCAAGGAAATACATTAAAGCTATAAAGGTTTATCATGGAAAAAATATGAAGTAAATTTGCTTTTATTCCACCAGAGAGTAAAAGTAGTAAAATTTACAAAGAAGCAAATTTTTGTGTAATAGAATAATGCACTCTCAAACTTTTGCAGTTATCCAACAAGCAAACAAGAAGCCCCCAGAGTTAGTGAGTTTCTAGTTACTAGATTCAAGCTGAAACAGAATGTCTATTCAACCAGAAGGTGGGCTATACTCAGTACCTGTATTAGATGAAGATTTAGACCTCTGCAAGGTTGATGTCAATATGGGGCTGGAGTGGGGGGCTTGGGGTCGGGGGAGATATGCTTTGAATGATTCTGAAATAAATTTTTTTGATATCTCTGCCTTAACTCTGTGTTAAAAAATACTAAATTTAGGTTCAGTGTGCTTATAAAAAGAGTTCAATAAAATTTTATAATTCCACAATATTCTAGGAATGCACAACTAGACACATTGTATTGGAGTTCTTTGGGAGGAAAGCAATAAATATCTGTCTGAGTTTGGATACTAGGAAAGATGGAGATAGGAGTCAGATAAATTGAGCTCAAAGGGTATCTTTGTCACCAATAAAGATGAACAACTTTGTTTACTGATAAACTGCATTTCTTCTGCAGGCCTGATAAATAACCTCTGCATTAAAAATGCTCCCTCTCTCCCCCACAAAGATGCAGACGCAGGCTTCCACAGTTGTGGTACCAGAAGGTGGAAAGCAGAGCAGCAGAAATATCAGGAGAACCCAGAAAGTACTGACCTGGCTCTGCTTTGTTTCTTCCCCATTTTCAACAATTAATAGGAATAAATGAAAGGGTGGAGAGAAGCTAGAAATGTTTCTTGTACAAATTGTTCTGGAGAGCTAAGAGGAATTTTTCTCCTTATGAAGAGGAAATGAAGACTAGGAAGGAGGAGTTCTAGTATATACATAAGAGCAATGTCATCTTTCAGTTGCCTCTTACTCTACAGTTGGCTTTACAAGTTAGAAAACATGATCTTGCTTCTTTGATATTTCGAATAGTTAGCTTAGCAGATACACTAAAGACTAACCTCTTTCTTTAAAATGACTTTACTGTTTATTCACACACTCATCCATTCAGCCACCTGACGTTTATTAAGTGCATATGGTGCTCCTGCTTCTTTTGTGCTGATGATCAAAGACAAGCCTCTATGCCCTTAAAGAGCTCTAGCTAGAGAAATGGCTTATTAACTAATAGTAATAATGATGATAATAAAATGCAGTACATGGGATTATAGGGGCAGGAACACTATACGATGAACCCAGAGGTGAAGAAGCAATTAATTACTGGTAGAAAGGAAAAGGGACATGGCAATGACAACAGCAAACAAGTAGCAGAGTCTTGATGTAGGCTTTAAAAGATGAATAGTTCACTAGGAGAACGTGGGTGAGAACAAAGACATCCCTTGAAAAAAAAAAATGTCCACAGGCAAAGACACAACATCCGAATAGGCAGGGCTTCAGAAAGCATTAACCTAGAAGAAAAGCATGGCACAACACTTGATATATGTAAAATATTTTCACATTGAACTTAAAGTTTATTAAAGCAAGGAGACTTTTGCACAGTGTAATTTGGTTACACAGACCTAGAGCTGAGGCATTTTGAATTGGTTAGTAATAACCAAATGATTGAGGGAATTGTTCATCAACCATTAACAAATATCCCCTGGATCCCTCATCTTCAATTGATTTCAAGCAATCATATCTCTGAGGTGTTGGCACTTGACATCTGAATTTAAGCATTTATGTCCATAATATAAGGACCAAAAATATTCTGCTTCTGGGTCATTAAAGATTTTTAGAATAAGTCATTCCCTTGCAGCCTCTCTGATAGAATGCCATTCAGGAATGTGTTCCCTATCTGAATTCATGGGAGAAATAAAGGAGTGCTCTTATTAAGGAAATGCATTTCCTCCAAAAGGACACTTATGACAACTGTTTTCCCAATTTAACGTACGTTTCATAACATCGGCAGCATGCCGTACAAGCTGCCAAATGGAAAGGCTCTCACATACCCTAGTCACAGAACAGATAGGGTCAGAAAGGACAGAGATTACATTCACCTCAGTGCAGGCGCTTCCTCCACACAGCTCTTTAAGATCTATGCTGGTGAATCCACTCCTACCTCATAAAGTCTTAGTCTTTATTAGATGCCTTCTTTTGGGACAGCTAAAATGATGAGAGGTCTTTTTTCTCTCTCTTTCCTGTCTTTCTCTTCGATACAGTACAAGTGATGGAAAAGCCTGACCCACAAATCTGACAGTTCAACCAACTTATCTAGGACTATCTCTAAATACAAGGTCGACATTATCTCAGTCTGCATCCTGTGTAATTATAGTATTTGGCTGGTATTGCTGAACAGGGGCTGAAATCCATCAGGTTCTAGTTAATCTGTCTTGAGTAACCACAGCTGGTTGGCCGGAAGAAAATGATTATGAAATAAAGTTGTTGTGTCTTAGTAATAAAGATTACTGATAGGCAGGGCAAGAAGAATCTAAGGGTAACCTTTTCCTTTATTCGAAGGTTCTGTGTAATGCAAGGGAAAGGAATTATTTCTGTAAAGTCTTCTTTACTTTATATTCTGTGTTTTTCTTTTCACCCTGACCTAATTTCTCATCAGTACTGAATTTTCCTTACTCTCCAGTGAAACATATATTAACCCTTTGGATGCTTTCCAAACAGACCAAACTAGAAATTTAATGGACATGAGATCAGCTTCCTTCTCTTTAATTAGTCTTCAAACTCAATCTTATCTTATTTTATGAAGCATCAGTTTATCTTGCTAATGTTGAGGTTATGAGTCACACTACAGACAGGATGATGACGAATTTACATGGTGATTTAAAAAGTACATCTAGTGCTATGTGGCACAGTGCAAGTGGTATATTCCACATACAAGTGAACTTGGAGAGTTGGGAAAACTCCCCATCACTGTCTGTGCATGAACCATTCAGCACACATCCAATCTAACAATTTTGACTCCTTCCAACAATGAAAGATTACTGTAAAATTATTTATCTGGCAACTGCAGATAGGCACAGATGGTGTTATGGTGGTTAAGAGCACAAGTTTCCAGAGTTATACACTGCTCTGCCATTCCCTAGCTGTGTGACCTTGGGCAAATTACTTAACTTCTCAGTGCTTCAATTTTGCAAATTTAAAATGGAGATGGTAATGATAATAGCTGCCTGATGTAATTATTGTGAGAATTAAAAGAGTTAACATATCCAAAGCGTTCAGAACAGTGCCTGGCATTTAATAAGAATGGTAAGTGTTCGCTGTTGATAAAGATTAAAATAGCTAAAGAAACAGGACTGGCAGGAAGGTGACCCTGTCGTGTAGTCACTAAGTATGGCTTGCACGATCTTTAGCTCTAAATTCTTGTGTTTGATACTTGACTTCAGGCTATTAACATTTAAGCAGAGGCTCATAAATAAGATGAACTACAGTTAAACCCATCATATTAATGTGTCTACTTATAAGAAAATAAGAATGCACATAAAAGTGGTATGCCACGGATTTTGTTTGGCAGGATAGGATGAGAGCAAGAGAGGACAAGGGAAGATGATTGGCTGGAAGCCAGTGAGTCTGGACTTGGTGGCTCCCAGGCTCTTCCTTATTCCACTGTTGTCGTTGCCCTGTAGCACGTGACTGGGATGACTGAAAATCTACAAGAGAACTCATTTTAGTTGCAGGGTTTCCAAGTCCATTCTGGCATTCGTGCCTTGACTATTGCTCTGCCTTGTCTTTCTTCATAATTACATCTCTAATGTAAATGCATCCAGCAATGATCCTTAAGTACAGCCTCCTAATTATATACCCACTGCAGATGCACGCCAACTCCCCTTTGTCAACGTTTAAGTCAATTGTTTAATACTAAACAAACCAAACACATAGACACATAAGAAAATAATCGGTGGCAGGCAGGGGGGGCTTTCTGATCAAAAGATATGCTGAAGATTATGTATTTTAAATGTCTTCTCTTAATTTTTGTGTGCTTTTAAACTTTGAAAATTGCTTTTTAACCACATCATAATACCTCATTTTCATTTTTATGACTCTTATCTGACTTTTTAAGATAACAAGGGAAAAAGTTATGAGACAAATTCTAGATGTCCGTTGTGTTTGTTTATAAGACACCATGCATACATTTATGTACTTCTATAGAGATCTTGAAATCCCTTCCTTTATTTAAGCTGAAGATAATATATGAGTCAAAACACATCAAAACACATGGATCCTCTTTAAATACAAAAATATCTCAACAATCTATTTGGGAATCATTATGATGTATTTTGTAATCGAAAAGGAGTTTCTGCTTAAGTACCTATTTCTCACCGTAGTAAATCTGTATAGCTCTTGTCAATGTCAAGGGAATCTATTCAAGTGATCTAATAGAAAGATAATTTAAGAATAAATGCATTTTGAAAAGTAGCAAACATTGTCCATTAAAAGAAAAGAGAAACTTTTTTTTTTTGAAGTTCAATGCTGGACAGGGCAGGGAAGCACCTATATTTTCAGTTGCTGAGAAGAGCCTGTTTGCCAGGTATTATGTTTTTAGATGGAGTATATACTGGGCAGATTTTAAAACCTTCTTTTGCTCCTAAATTATGTCTTTACCTTGAAGGAAGAGAATATATGGAATTAAATCACTTTAGTAAAATATTAAAAAGTCAAATGATTTTAAACATACCATTATGAAAATAGTACTTTCATAAGCTCTTCACTGGCTGGATGTTTTTAAAGCAGTAATCTTTTTTTTTTTCTTTAACAATATTCAGTGCTGCTTGTGTTTCCATTCCTATAGTGAGCTTCCTCACATCTGTTTTCCATTTTTCTTTAATTTCCACTCATAACCTTTGGCCTCTTCCCTGTGTTTGGAAAAAAACAGGAATTAAAGTTGACATTATCTCTATGCCTTCTCCAAACTGCATAAATTCAAATTTTTAGCCTGCCTTATATCTAAGCACAGACTTTCTGACCACAAAATCAATCTGTCTATTGTTGAGGAGGAAGGTTCAGAATGTTCAAATAGAGATCTGCAGCTCCAGAGTCTGGGGTTCTGGGGTGCCACCAGGGCTTCGGAGCTTGAAAATATTTGTTCTAGATCTGTGGCCACTGTGGAAAATTTCTCTAGCCTGGTTCACTGTTCTAGAAAATGCCCAAAGCAGGACACAAGAAGTTCTTTTCACAATCCTAACACTTAGTCTCTTAAATGAGACTGACAAATGTGGTACTTAATATAGCATGAGAATAATATGGTGCACATTTAAAAAAACTAGATGAATGAACAGATAATTTATAATATGCTTAAGATGCTAAATTACTCACCAAATATTCTGAATAGGTGGGTGAACAGGTGAGCAATTATCCAAAGGCGTCCCACATGTCTTTGTTAATAGTTAATGTGGTGTAACACACACTTTTATACCTCCTTCTTTAAGTGAGTTAAAATTGCATACAAAAAAGTTCGTAAATCTTATATATGCAACTTGGTGGATTTTTCCTCATATACATACACCTGTATGGCATGCCTTCTTAAATGAAATATGCCTAACACAGATTAGAGTTTTCATGGTATCCCAGGCTCAGAAACTATTTTGTTACAATATAGGGGCTCTCTTGTCCCCTCTTGGCATGAGTCAGGAGCTCTGTCCACTCACTATATCTCTCAATAAAAGCCTCTCCCTGGCTCTCCTACCTTGGGTGTTTGCTAAGTTCATTGTCTGACTCTGCAAACAAGAACCCCGGCATCATTTTTGGGGGCTCGTCCGGGATAACTTCGGAGGTGAGTATTGGCATCCAAGCCTGCCTTTTCTTTCACTGTCCTTATAGACAGAAGCCATTTATGATACACAATATCAGGTGTTCATCAGCCACTTAAATGGGACTAGCCTGGCTGCTGATCTCAAAGTCTCAAGTGACAGGTTCCTCTGCGTCTCCCTCAGTGGATCCCCCGTCTCCCTTGGGAGCTGGGACTGTCACCTGATTGGAGGCCATGATTCCATTTTAGAGGCATCTCCTTGAATGCGAGGAACTGAGGAAAGCCACAGGCAACTGTGAGAGTTTAGGCTGAGGCTACACTTCAGCAGCTTCTCAAAGGTCCGCGTGTCTGGAATCAGACCCGGACTGCCTGACTGGGTATCCATGAGGAGTGACTCTCTGTCTCTGACTTCCAGCCTGCTTTTTCAGGCCACTCTGGCCTCTGAGTGAGGCAGGGGACATTCCTAACTCTCTCCTAACTTCATCAGTTTCACAGAACCCAGTGCTCTACACCACAAGGTAGGAGATCCATGCTTCGCTCTTATTCCTGACTTAATGCTGTACTCTATCTCATAAAAATGTCTCTGGGCACCCATTAGCCACTTAAAAGATGATTAGCGTCAGCTACCAGTTTTAAGTCTCAGGTGAAATGTTTCCCAGTGTCTGCCACTCTGTGATCCCCCGGCTCTGGACAGACGGGAATGTTGGAGAGCAGCTGAGCTGATTTCCTACTTTCCTATACAAAAAATACATGTGTATATATATATATATAAAATAATACCGGAGGCGGAGCCAACATGGTGGCATGAGTGGACAGTGGGAATCTCCTCTCAAAAACATATATATTTTTGAAAATACAACAAATACAACTAATCCTAAAAGAGAGACCAGAAGACACAGGACAACAGCCAGACTACATCCACTCGTGCGAGAGCCCAGTGCTTGGTGAAAGGGGTAAGATACAAGCCCCGGCCCGGCGGGACACAAGCACACCTCCCCTCAGCTCCCGGCGGGAGGGAGAGGGAGCCTAGGATTGCTAAACACGCAGCCCCAGCCACCCGCACCAGAGCGCAGACACAGTGCATGCGTGGAGGGCTGGAAACTAGGGAAACAGGGCAGCAAGACCTCTGAGCGGGTTCTGAAGCTGATGCCCCTGTGACAAAGAAAAGCAAGTGCTTTTTGAAAGTCTTAAAGGGACAGGGACATAACAGCTGGACGGAAACAACAAAGGTCACAGTCCAGTGGCTGGAAATTACAGGGAAAACTGGGCGCACTAACCCCCTGGGCAACAGCTCTGAGACCCCTCAAGGAGGTAAACAGCTAAACAACCCCACCCCCACCCCGGTCCATTACCCCTCCAGGCGCTGCAAAAGCAGAGAAGCAGCCTAAGGCAGGCCCCGCCCCCTTAGAAAGGGAGTTTTCTCCATATCAGCCAGGCAAGACACAGACCCAGTCTACACGCAATTACCCAACACAAGCCACTAGGGGTCGCAGTTGTCCCAGTAAAGAAAGGCCAGTAGCAAGTGAAAAGTTTGGCCCTCCCAGCTGACAGTCAATAGCACCTGTCAACATGAAAAGGCAAAAAAATATGATCCAGACAACACTAACCCAGACAGCTTCGGCATCTACTACATCCTCCCCTGAGAAGGAACCTGGGGAGATAGATGTAGCCAGTCTTCCTGAAAAAGAATTCAAAACAAAAGTCATAACCATGCTGATGGACTTGCAGAGAAATATGCAAGAACTAAGGGAGGAGAATACATAAATAAAACAAGCTCTGGAAGGACTTCAAAACAGAATGGACGAGATGCAAGAGACCATTAATGGACTAGAAAACAGAGAACAGGAATGCAGAGAAGCTGATGCAGAGAGAGATAAAAGGATCTCCAGGAATGAAAGAATGTTAAGAGAGCAGAGTGACCAATCAAAATGGAACAATATCCGCATTATAGGGGTACCAGAAGAAGAAGAGAGAGAAAAGGGGATAGAAAATGTCTTTGAAGAAATAATTGCCAAAAACTTCACCAAACTAGGGAAAGAAATGGCTTCTCAGACCACAGAGGTACACAGAACTCCCATGACAAGGGATCTAAGGAGTGCAACACCAAGACACATAATAATCAAAATGACAAAGATCAAAGACAAGGACAAAGTATTAAAGGCAGCCAGAGAGAAAAAAAAGGTTACCTACAAAGGAAAACCCATCAGGCTTATCATCAGACTTCTCAACAGAAACCCTACAGGCCAGAAGATAATGGCGTGATATACTTAATGCAATGAAACAGAAGGGCCTTGAACCAAGACTACTGTATCCAGCACGAATATCATTTAAATATGAAGGAGGGATTAAACAATTCCCAGACAAGCAAAAGTTGAGGGAATTTGCCTCCCACAAACCACCTCTACAGGGCATCCTACAGGGACTGCTCTAGATGGAAGCACTCCTAAAAAGAGCACAGAACAGAACACCCCACATATGAAGAAGGGAGGAGGAGGAATAAGAAGGGAGAGAAATAAAGAATCATCAGACCGCGTTTATAATAGCTCAACAAGCGAGTTAAGTTAGACAGTAAGATAGTAAAGAAGCTAACCCTGAACCTTTGGTAACCACAAACTTAAAGCCTGCAATGGCAATAAGTTCATACCTCTCAATAATCACCCTAAATGTAAATGGACTGAATGCACCAATCAAAAGACACAGAGTAATAGAATGGATAAAAAAGCAAGATCCATCCATATGCTGCTTACAAGAGACCTACCTCAAACCCAAAAACATGCACAGACTTAAAGTCAAGGGATGGAAAAAGATATTTCATGCAAACAACAGAGAGAAGAAAGCAGGTGTTGCAATTCTGGAATTAGACAAAACAGACTTCAAAATAAAGAAAGTAACAAAAGACAAAGAAGGACATTACATAATGATAAAAGGCTCAGTCCAACAAGAGGATATAACCATTATAAATATATATGCACCCAATACAGGAGCACCAACATACCTGAAACAAATACTAACAGAACTAAAGGAGGAAATAGACTGCAATGCATTCATTCTAGGAGACTTCAACACACCACTCACTCCAAAGGATAGACCAACCAGAGAGAAAATAAGTAAGGACACAGTCACTGAACAACACACTAGAACAGATGGACCTAATAGACATCTATAGAACTCTACATCCAAAAGCAACAGGATACACATTCTTCTCAAGTGCACATGGAACATTCTCCAGAATAGACCACATACTAGGCCACAAAAAGAGCATCAGTAAATTCTGAAAGACTGAAATCCTACCAACCAACTTCTCAGACCACAAGGGCATAAAACTAGAAATAAACTGTACAAAGAAAGCAAAAAAGGCTCACAAACACATGGAGGCTGAACAACACGCTCCTAAATAATCAGTGGATCAATGACCAAATCAAAATGGAGATCCAGCAATATATAGAAACAAACGACAACAACAACACTAAGCCCCAACTACTGTGGGACACAGCAAAAGCAGTCTTAAGAGGAAAGTATATAGCAATCCAGGCATATTTGAAAAAAGGAAGAACAATCCCAAATAAATGGTCTAATGTCACATTTATCAAAATTGGAAAAAGAACAAATGAGGACTAAGGTCAACAGAAGGAGGGACATAATAAAGATCAGAGAAGAAATAAATAAAATTGAGAATAAAACAATAGCAAAAATCAATGAAACCAAGAGTTGGTTCTTTGAGAAAATAAACAAAATAGATAAGCCTCTAGCCAGACTTATTAAGAGGAAAAGAGAGTCAACACAAATCAACAGTATCAGAAACGAGAAAGGAAAAATCACAACGGAACCCACAGAAATATAAAGAATTATTAGTGAGTACTATGAAAACCTATATGCTAACAAGCTTGGAAACCTAGGAGAAATGGACAACTTCCTAGAAAAATACAACCTTCCAAGACTGACGCAGAAAGAAACAGAAAATCTAAACAGACCAATTACCAGCAAAGAAATTGAAGTGGTAATCAAAAAACTACCAAAGAACAAAACCCCTGGACCAGATGGATTCACCTCAGAATTTTATCAGACATACAGGGAAGATGTTAACACCCATTCTCCTTAAAGTTTTCCAAAAAATAGAAGAGGAGGGAATACTCCCAAACTCATTCTATGAAGCCAACATCACCCTAATACCAAAACGAGGCAAAGACCCCACCAAAAAAGAAAACTACAGACCAATATCCCTGATGAACGTAGATGCAAAAATACTCTACAAAATATTAGCAAACCGAATTCAAAACTACATCAGAAGTATCGTACACCATGACCAAGTGGGATTCATCCCAGGGATGCAAGGATGGTACAACATTCAAAAGTCCAACAACATTATCCACCACATCAACAAAAAGAAAGACAAAAACCACATGATCATCTCCATAGATGCTGAAAAAGCATTTGACAAAGTTCAACATCCATTCATGATAAAAACTCTCAACAAAATGGGAATAGAGGGCAAGTACCTCAACATAATAAAGGCCATCTATGATACCCACAGCCAACATTACATTGAACGGCGAGAAGCTGAAAGCTTTTCCTCTGAGATTGGGAACTAGACAGGGATGCCCACTCTCCCCACTGTTATTTAACATACTACTGGAGGTCCTAGCCATGGCAATTAGACAAAACAAAGAAATACAAGGAATCCAGATTGGTAAAGAAGAAGTTAAACTGTCACTATTTGCAGATGACATGATACTATACATAAAAAACCTTAAAGACTCCACCCCAAAACTACTAGGACTGATATCGGAATACAGCAAAGTTGCAGGATACAAAATCAACACACAGAAATCTGTGGCTTTCCTATACACTAATAATGAGCCAACAGAAAGAGAAATCAGGAAAACAACTCCATTCACAATTGCATCAAAAAAAAAAAAATACCTAGGAATAAACCTAACCAAAGAAGTGAAAGACTTATACTCTGAAAACTATAAGTCACTCTTAAGAGAAATTAAAGGGGACACTAACAAATGGAAACTCATCCCATGCTCGTGGCTAGGAAGAATTAATATCGTCAAAATGGCCAACCTGCCAAAAGCAATATACAGATTTGATGCAATCCCTATGAAACTACCAGTAACATTCTTCAATGAACTGGTACAAATAATTCAAAAATTTATATGGAAACACTAAAGACCCCGAATAGCCAAAGCAATCCTGAGAAAGAAGAATAAAGTAGGGGGGATCTCACTCCCTAACTTCAAGCTCAACTATAAAGCCATAGTAATCAAGACAATTTGGTACTGGCACAAGAACACAGCCACAGAGCAATGGAACA
Organism: Manis javanica; assembly: GCF_040802235.1. Lineage (NCBI taxonomy): Eukaryota > Metazoa > Chordata > Mammalia > Pholidota > Manidae > Manis > Manis javanica. Next base: position 68,804,609 of record NC_133160.1, read on the forward strand.
GACTAGAGAATCCATACATTAACCCAGACATATATGGTCAATTAATATTTGATAAAGGAGCCAGGGACATACAATAGCGAAATGACAGTCTCTTCAACAGATGGTGGGTGCTGGCAAAACTGGACAGCTACATGTAGGAGAATGAAACTGGACCATTGCCTAACCCCATATACAAAAGTAAACTCAAAATGGATCAAAGACCTGAATCTAAGTCATGAAACCATTAAACTCTTGGGAAAAAAATAGGCAAAAACCTCTTAGACTTAAACATGAGTGACCTCTTCTTGAACATATCTCCCTGGGCAAGGAAAACAAAAGCAAAAATGAACAAGTGGGACTATATTAAGCGGAAAAGCCTCTGTAGAGCAAAAGACACCATCAATAGAACAAAAAGGAACCCTACAGTATGGGAGAATATATTTGAAAATAACAGATCCGATAAAGGCTTGACGTCCAGAATATATAAAGAGCTCACACGCCTCAACAAACAAAAAATGAATAACCCAATTAAAAAATGGGCAGAGGAACTGAACAGACAGTTCTCCAAAAAAGAAATACAGATGGCCAAAAGGCACATGAAAAGATGCTCCACATCGCTAATTATCAGAGAAATGCAAATTAAAACTACAATGAGGTATCACCTCACACCAGTAAGGATAGCTGCCATCCAAAAGACAAATAACAACAAATGTTGGCAAAGCTGTGGAGAAAGGGGAACCCTCCTACACTGCTGGTGGGAATGTAAATTAGTTCAACCATTGTGGAAAGCAGTATGGAGGTACATCAAAATGCTCAAAGCAGACTTACTATTTGACACAGGAATTCCACTCCTAGGAATTTACACTAAGAATGCAGCAATCAAGTTTGAGAAAAACAGATGCACCCCTATGTTTATCACAGCACTATTTACAATAGCCAAGAATTGGAAGCAACCTAAATGTCCATCGATAGATGAATGGATAAAGAAGATGTGGTACATATGCACAATGGAATATTACTCAGCCATAAGAAAAGGGCAAATCCAACCATTTGCAGCAATATAGATGGAGCTGGAGGGTATTATACTCAGCGAAATAAGCAAGCAGAGAAAGAGAAATACCAAATGATTTCACTCATCTGAGTAGTATAAGAACAAAGGAAAAACTGAAGGAACAAAACAGCAGCAGAATCACAGAACTCAAGAATGGACTAACAGGTACCAAAGGGAAAGGGACTGGGGAGAATGGGTGGGTAGGGAGGGACAAGGGGGGCGAAGAAGAAGGGGGGTATTAAGATTAGCATGCATGTGGGGGAGGGAGAAAGGGGAGGGCTGTACAACACAGAGAAGACAAGTAGTGACTCTACAACATTTTGCTACGCTGATGGACAGTGACTGTAAAGGAGCTTATAGGGGGGACCTGGTATAGGGGAGAGCCTAGTAAACATAATATTCATCATGTAAGTGTAGATTAATGATAACAAAAAAAAAAAAAGCAGTTCCTGTGTGGTGACCTCCAATGAGTTCTACACAATGGTATAATGGGCATATAAAAGGGTAGGCAAAGGATTTGTTTGTGCTTATACAGGGGATCAAAGCCTAATTTGGCTACCCCCAAAAATGAACTAAGATACGGTATGAAAAATAACTTCCAACATCAGCACTCTCTGGAAGACTCATGCCAGAAGATGATCATCAAAAATCCCCAACAAAGATTCATGCGCTGCTAAAGGTGTAGATGCACTCATCCCACCAGTTCCTGGACTTGCCATGGGAATGAAGAAGGAGATATCTAAGCTGGCCTGTGCATACAGTAAAACAACAAATTTGACTGGATCTATACTGTTGGAACTCAACCAAGAATTAGGAGAAGTGCAAATTGTAGCGCTCCAAAATCTTACAACTACAGACTATTTACTGTTAAAAGAACATATGGGATGTGAACAGTCCCCAGGAATGGGTTGTTTTAAATTGTCTGATTTCTCAGAGACTGTTCAAGTTCAGTTGGACAATATCCACCATATCATAGATAAGTTTTCACAAATGCCTAAGGTGCCTAACTGGTTTTCTTGGTTTCACTGGAGATGGCTGGTAATTATAGGTATGCTTTGGTTATGTAACTGTATTCCTATTATGTTAATGTGTGTGTGCAATTTAATTAGTAGTTTAAAACCTATACATGCTGAAGTTACTCTACAAGAAGATGTGTCAAAGAAATAATCAATCTTCCCATGTTATCTTCCATCTGCTACTCCTACAGCTTTTCTTCTTCCTTCCTAATTACAACCCCTAAATAGAATTCGTGCCTCATATCGAATTTACCATGTATCACAATTCTTCCAAGTGGTAAAGATACCTCAAGACAAATGCTGGGCATAGAAGCCACAGGGCATAAATATGCAAAGAAGTAAAAAACTAACCTTTTCAAACAATAAGGCTTCTCTCTCACTTACCAACTTTACATTTCCCTGTATGGCCCCGGAAGATGACTGGTTAGCCAGAGACAGGTAAGATTCCTCAAGGGAGGAACAACCTCAGATAGGCACAGTCGCAGGGAGCCCATCAGCTGAGAAATTGGGGATCAACAGAGGTGAAGCTTAGGACCTCCCCCTCCCATTCTGAGAGAAATCTGCTGCATCCGTGGATGTCTTATTGCCCTTGTCTAGCTTGGATTAACACATAGTCTACAGGCACACACCTGATCATCTACATTTGCTCTCCTACAACACTAAACTATGTTTTCTACCTTTATCTTGCATCTACCTAACACTTCAGCATTTTATTTAAAAAAATAATAATGAGAGAACTGTGGTATCCATATATAAATCAAGTATAAAAATCAAATGAATATTCATATTTGAACTGACTGTTTATAGTTCATAATGCATGATCAAAACTGAAAGTTTCTGTGATGACTGCCCTTGTACTATTCACCATGTAACTTATTCACTATGTAAGAATTTGTTCTCCATGTAAGAACTTGTTCATTATGCTTCAGAAGATTGGAGACTGACGAAAATTAGGCCTGGGGTGGATTAATGATTATACATTGAACACTGAGTCCCCTATACAGAATTTTATTGTTGTTAACGACCATTTGATCAATAAATAGGAGAGATGCCCTCACAAAAAAAAAAAAAAAAAAAGTACACACTTCCAATTATAAAATAAATAAGTAACCGGGATGAAATGTATAGCATAAGGAATATAGTCAAAATATTGTAACAACTTGGTATGGTGATAGCTGGTACCTAGAATTATCATGTATATAAATGTTGAATCACTGTGTTGTACACCTGAAACTAATGTAATACTGTGTGTCATCTACCCTTCAATAAAAAATAATTATCTAAAAAAAAAAACCACAAATTAAAAAAAATAATAATAATAATACCCTCAAGATCTAATGATGTGATTACAACTCTGCCCCTATCTTAATAGATGATCATGCTTTATCTTATTTTGGTTCTTCTTGTTTCCTGTAGACTTTCTGCATCCTTTTTGGTTTTAACTTAGTTATCTTTATATGTCTGGGCCTAACATGGAGTCAAAAAAGATGTTTGATATTTCTGGTAACAAATTAGATGATGGACGTCCATACTTGTGGGCATTATATGTACAATGAAAGTAAACAATATTGAGAATTTCTTTCAAAAACACAAGTATTAGCAGTGCTAATGAGTTTTTAGAGATTGCAAAATATCTTGCTTACACACACTGGGGTAACGCTTACTTCATTAATATTTCAGAAGTTCTACTAACGATAGAAGCACTTGGACCACTGACTGAGAATACTGAGCTACAAGAATGCTAAGAGGGCTCAGTCATTGAGAACCTAATAAAGACAACAAGGTGATTGGTTGAGAATGGCTAAAGTGCCATTTCAGAATGAGACAAACCTTTATGAAAGACTATTCAACAATCAGTCTGCTCCAGCAGTATAGAAGTTACATACAGTCTTTGTTTTGTGTATTTGAAAGCGTCAGAGACATTTAATTTCTTATGTTCAGAACTGGCAGATTATGAAACACAACACTGAGGAATTTCTTTGACTTTTTACAACAAACATGCTCATTTGGGAGGGGTTGAAAGGAAGGCACCACAATCTCAAGGAAGATTTGTCAAGTAAGGAAGGCAGTTCCAAGACTCTAAGTTGCTACTCCAAGGGACCCATGTCACCTTCTCCTTCACCCCAGTGTATGTCCCTCATGTGAATGTTATGGTGGCAGAAAAGTAGTTAAGGACCCCTGACCTTCAGTCTCCAACTTGGTAAAGGTAATCCTACAGAGAATTTAAACAATGTCCAAGAAAGCAGAATTCCCTGAGAAACAGAAAACACAGATAATTAGATAAATAATTATTACTCAAAACTCACTACAGGGAGAGAATTATGCTATGATCTAAAGCCAGTGATGTCAGGCTGCTGCACGTGCTCCCCGTTCAGGCCAACCCTGCCTCGGCCTGCAAGGCCACTGCATCAGGAGCACAGCTGACAAAATCACAGCCTTTCTACTCCGCTTGGCATTAGCGACCAGCTCCACGGGTTTTCCTGAAAGAGTGAATTACTTCTTATTTATCTACACAAAATGCTTTTTTATACAGATCTTGGCACATATTTCAACATCAAATGATGCATTATCCTTGAGAAAGCACTATCTGAGAGGATAAAATACAAAATTTTCTGGCAAGACAAAAAAAATCTATTTATGCTTTTCTATCCTTTCAAGCAATAAGAAAGTCATCAAAATGTTTTTTCCATGAAGTAGAGAATTATATAAATAAATCAGAAACCTGAACAAAAGTTAGCTGTTTTTGTTCACTAATCATGCCTGAAAACTAGGGGTTTATTTTTCATTTATTTTGTGTTTTCCTCTTGTATGTCATAAGAGTGATCATCAAAGTAATAAATGACACCAGAATCCTGAAATATAAGATATAAACCTGGCTAACGGTTTGTACAAATCTTTATACATTTAAACGTGATTAAATCCATTTTAGTATACTACACATATGAACCTTCATCTTCCTTCCCAAGTGTCTTAGTTTCTTTTTGAATATGTTTTATTCTCCACTGCAAAGTTTAAGTATCCAGTGTTTATTCCCACTTTCTTTAAAAAAAAATTAGTCTTGGCATAACGCAAACATACTTTCAATGTTTGTTTCCTCCTCATTCTTAAAATAAAGGTTCAAAAACAATTCCAAAGAGCCTGTGAGCTCTCAGTTTTCATGAACACCCAAGACACTCTTTTAAAGTGATCATCCAATAGCAGATACTATTTGTACCACCAGGCCCAGTTTACGCACTGCACACCTCCCCGGATCAGACCCTTCTCAACTGTCCCATGTTCCCCACCTCCCGCCCCCACGTGCCCGGCTCCCCCTTGAGTTGAAAGCCCAGACACCTCGCCTCAGCATCACCTCATTCCCAGCAGCACTGCTTCCTCCACACCTGGACAGTCAGAGCCAAATGACCCCAGCACTAAGCCCTACCCTATGGGGTGCATGGAGACTCCGGCTGAGTTGGGGCTGCGCAAGGAGCAGGAGAGCAGATCCTGGAAGTGCAAGGAATTCAAAAGAAAGAAGAAAAGAGAGGGAGAGGGGGAAAGAAGAGCAGTTAGTGAACAAATTCTCAGCTTTACCTTCTCTTGCAGCTCTTTCAGCACACAGTGTCCCGTACTGTTTCCCCAGAGACACCCTGTTCATGCAGTCTTTTCTTGTTAAGCTCTGGCCAGCTCAGCAATGTAACATTTGTATTTACTTTCCCTCTTTCTCGGACTCTTCTCTATTTTTCCCTCCTCCTTGCTTCCCTCGAACTTGTGTTCCTCCAAGAAAATATTAGTAGGTAAACTTCACCACAGGCTGTTTTCTCAAGAACTGGGGTTTAGATTGCCCTTTTTACTATATTATATTTGTTATGTTTTAAAGTTTCTATCTTCCACAGCACCTGGTGTCATACAAAGTGTCTAGCAGTTGCTAAATAAATACTTATATTTCTGCTGGAAGATCTGCTAGTTTAAAAAAAACAGTAAGTTATGTTTCTGAACACCTCAAAACAAAGGCTATCTTCTATAATTTATCTATATAAAAACTATGAGTATTTGCATTAAAGCATTATTTATCAGACAGTCCCTATCAGGTAGATAACATTTAAAAGATATCTTCAACTTATTTTTAGAATGAGAGAAGTGATATTTGCACTTTCATAACCTCCATTCTTTAATCTTGGTTGTCACTAAATTTTCTATTCTGCTTCCCCCAAACTATGAAAATGTTGAACTAGAATTAAATAATTACAAGGTATTTGTGAATCTACATAAAGTAAGCTTTTATAATTCTTTTAATGGGACTCCATCATCAACATCTGTCTTCAAATCTGCCAAAATACAAATTCCTTCACCCATGCTACTTCTCATTCCCTGGATTTGACTTAAGCCAGTTCTCAAAAAAACAAAAAACAAAACCTACTGAAAACATTCTTTTTAGTTAGGTATTCAAATATTTATATTTAAACATCTCTTTAATCCTGGTTTCTACTTTCTTTTTCAGAGATAGAAGCTAAGATTCAGAGATTGCTCAAGACCACACAGCACAGAGTGACAGTATTATAACATAAGGAGTTTAACTGCCTTTTTATCAGGCTCTATGAGATCCTATTTAGATAGTTGGTGGCTCTTTACCAGAAGTAAAACTTCTGCAAGTGTAGCTCTGGCTAACCACTTCCTCTCTCCCCAAAGAGTAGTTTTGCTTAATAGAGTTAAGACACTTTTCAGACCCTTGGATTTTTAAGACATCATGGAACCATCCAAAATATGAGGAAGAAGCAGGAATCAAGAGTTATCTGTTGGGCAATTGCAGTGGGTCCCCTGGGAGCTTTTCCATAGTACTAACACCCATAATGGACAGTCCAAATAGAGTATCTGCATACATACGTGATGTAAGCACAACTAGTAAATTGAGACAGCACATTATAGAATTAACATTAATAACACCACATGCAAATTCACTAAAACCTTGGATGGAAAGTCAGTTTCACGTAGCCCCACACTGATGTCATATCAGTCGTAAAGCCAGTGCATTTGTGTTGGCTGAGGATTTTCTGCTGTCTCACTCCCTTCACATATGAAAAAGACTGGAGAGTACACTTCAAGGGCATGATGACTGGAAATTAGGGGTAAAAAAATATTACTACAGAAGACTTAAATGCCAGAAGCCAACTTAATCATTTAAATCAATTCAGTACAATGTAAAGAGTCATTGAAAATACTTTTGGAACAAGAGAAAGATAATCTTGCAGCTTCCCTAAGGAAAAGAGTCTGATGTTGTGTGTATTAGGAAGTGAACAGGAGTGAGATGATTCTGGATTCATCCATACAACATGTACTAGGAGCATGGAACAGATGCAAGAAACAGTGAAGCATGGAAGCGCTATGACTTGGTTCCTATTTTCCCACTCTCTCCCTAAGGCCCCAGAGACCCCCAGCTCCCACCTTTGTCCGTCCACCCAAACCAAGGTGAGAGGAAGAAGCCTTGTGGATTGCTGGCAATAGTCCTCACTACTCCCAAGGTAAGAGTCACATCTTTAGCCCTTTATGTGGGTTCTACTCAACCCAGTTTAAGACACAGTTGCTGTAGGCAAGATAACACTTTCTGGTTATTTTTTAAATGGAAAAACTAGCGGTAAATTCTAAATTTTAGAATTCTAAATTTGAGGCCTAATACTAAGGTTCTCATACTCCAAAAACGTTCTAGCTAGTCTCTAACTTAATAGTGACGTGAAAGATATTTGTACTATATTTGGCTATGAGGGTTGTTTATTTGGAGTGGGGGCTATGTGCACAGGCAGACTGTATCACTGACTTTACCATGGGTGAAATGCAGTCTGTTCCTGCCTGTTTCCCATACCATCTCTTACTACAAAGTCTTCAATGACATTTTAAAATAATTCTCAGATTTTATGTTATTACCATTATTGAATAAGTTTATTACTATTTTTCATCATCTTTTGTAATTCTCAGTAGCAATAACATCTCCATTATAAGGATTATTTTTCCCTGCTGCCTAAATCTTGATTTATTTAATAGATGCAGGAAACATCAAAGTGTAACTAATGGTCCATAAGATAATTTTAACACCTTCATGGGCTAATTACTACAACGGTCTTTATTTAATTCCCTGAAGACTAATTTCCAAGAAAATTACAGCCTAATGATGATATGAGTTGTAATCGCAATGGTAAGCATCCATTGTAATGGACTAGCAACTAACAGCCACTTGGCTGATCCTGGTAAATCTGAATCAAACTAATACTTTTCCAGTTCAATTATTATAACATTTGCTTAAAACTGCTTTCTTCCTATGAAATGGAATAGTTTAACTGAACCTTTCCAGCCCAAGGAAAATAAGTTTATTATATTGGCCTCTGATCAATTCTTTAAGAAAACTGGACAGAAACTTACTTTTAGAAAAAAAAAAGTTGACTTATTTAATCGTTCCTATTTAATTGAGGAGAGCCTACTATGCCATTGATATCTGTATTAGGATATAAAACTATTAAGATAACTGTTATTAATGGCTTCTCACTCTTCAAATACAAATTGAGAAGAAAAAGCATCTAAATGAAAATATGGAATCAATTAACTAAATTCAGCTACACAAAGTGATTCTTACCCTTTAGAAATGGGCTGTACTTCCCTCTGACCAAGATACCTGAAACAAGAAACCTGGTTTCACCTGTATTACCACAAATATTTTGATTCAAGAGAACATTAACTGATTTTCCACATTAGGAAAAATTTCATCTTTCAGACATCTCCAGCCACCATAAACAACTTCAAAATGAGGAAGGCAAAAAGAAACCCAATCACTTTTAGCAGTGTTTATGCACACATAGTCAAAGGAGCCTGGTCTCTCATTCTGAGTTTAAAATTTTATCAAAAGCCACATTTTTCTGAACTAGTTAAGCAAGACAATAGCCTCCTTGATCTGCCTTTATTTTGAAAACATAATAACCTACTGTTTATTTTTTCATATTTAAAACTTGAAACAAAAGCCAAATATAGTCAAACTTTTACTTCTCTTACAATCATGATAGAACACGATCCCTTAAGTGTGCAAATTGATTTCTTCCCTCAGTCCATTAGCTGCATGACAAAGGTTTCCAGATACTACTGTCCTCGCACACCACACAAATCCCGCACCAATGTATTAGCATAACTAAATAGTTTACTTCATTTTCAGACTGTAAACAGAGAATTCACAAATCCTCAACTGGAAAAGCCTTCACATCTATTTTGAGTCTATGTATCCTGAAGAGCTGGAAAATTCTCAAGACAGCACCTCAGGTCCACTGGGGGATGAGGCAAAGGTGAGGCTTATCAAGGTAGCAAATCATCCTTGAACATAGTCAACAGAAGGCACACAGCTGAACACCTACAGCTTATTCACATCTGTGAAAGATTGCCTTCTGTGGAATTCTTAATACGTGTTTGCTGCAGTGTGTAAGAGTATTCAGTTCTCCAATAGAAACCAGGACAAAATGCCATGGAAAAAAGGTCATAAATGCCAGAGTCAGTCAGTCAGTAAAGCACATTAAACATGGACTGACTAAATAGAATATATGGTGTTTAATATAGACACAATGAGAGTGTTATCTTCAGATATACAAGCAGGAAGACTAAGAAAACCTTAAATATTCATAAGGTGCAGCACATGCCACCTTAAATCGACAGCTATGGTATCTCAGGTGCCACCAGTTCTGTGCTCTGCTTGCAGAATGAAGATAAAAGCTATAGCTGAGCAACAGCCACATCTGTGGCCGGAGGCTGGCCAGCCAGCACCCTTGCTCTTGCATATCTGATAGAAAAGCGAGTGTTGGCTTATGTCACCTTTCACCTGTAAAGCACCCAGCTTCACTTACTGTATTAGTTTCCTATTGCTGCCATAACAAATTGCCACAAACTTAGTGGCTTATAACAATGCAAATATATTATCTTATAGCATGGTAGGATAACCCTGACATGATTTCACTGGGCAAAAATCAAGGTGTCAGCTGGGCTGCATTCCTCTCTGAAAGCTCCAGAGGAGAATCCATTTCCTCACTTTTTCTAGCTCCTAGAGGCTACTGACTTTCCTTAGCTAATGGTCTCTTCTTTCAAAGTCAGCAATAAATATCACATCTTTCTGACCCTCCATTCATCCTCACATCTGTCTCTGACTGCAGCCAGGAAATGTTCTCCAGTATTTAAGTACACACATGATTAGATTAGGTTCATCTGGGGAATCCAGAATAATCTCCCCATCTCGAAGTCTGTAACACAAGAGCATGACCACCTTTGGAGGCTATTCTGGCTACTACACCTGCTTCTTCCAACCACACCAGCAGCAGGAAGGTCAGCTGTGCACATGGCATCACCTAGGCTTTGGGAAGGATGAGCCTGTCACCTGCTTGCTCCCTAGTCTGCACGTGTCAGTCATCCTCAGTCCCCTCCCCTTTGCTATCTCTGGATACTGGCAGTTTATTAAATGAACTTTGAAATTCAAGTGCAATTTGTCTGTCTTTCTGTTTCACGAGCTCTGGAATGACCTTGCTGGGGGTGGACCTGGAGGCAACTGTTGAATCTGGGTAATTCCCAGACAGGATTTTAGTCCTTAGACGGAACCTCCCAAACCCCACCACCTCAACCACATAGACATGATGAATCACAAGTGAGAAAATAAAAACTGACCATTTATCTGCCCTGGAGTAAGACAAGTCCCTTCATGAAAGAATAAAAGATGAAACAGATCACAAAGAAATTTAGAAAACTGAGTAGGAAGTGGATATAAAAAGAAAATTTTAATTCAATAGACACCAGCAACCAGAAGCAACACACTGCTTGGATTGTCAGAAATGGTAACTTTAATCTAAGCCTAAAGTAGAAATTGAAGGTCAAAAAGGGAACTAATTGGTGGGAAACAAAATGACCAACCTCAAAGCAGGAAGGGTTTCGAACTAGAAAAATAATTCTGACTCTTAGCAGTGAAGGCCAAAAGGACCTGACAGGCATATTCTGGGCCTGAATGACAAGATAAAATTCTTTGTGCCCCAGATTTTTCAGTCTTATTTCTTAAAAACCTGGAACCTGTATCCATTTTAGGCCTCTATTATTTGCATATTCACATTAATTTTTTAAAGAAACCCTTTAACTTGGCCCCTATTAGATGCATAGCCTTGTGCTAGGTGGTTTAAGCCTGATATTGGAAAACAAAAGTTGAAACTAATGACTACAGCATATAAAGCCTTGTGTGATCTGGCTCCTGACAACACCCTCAGCTTCACACATCAGCCTTCTCCTTATGCAGCCAAGGTCTCCTTTATGCTCTCCAAGCACCCCATTATTTTCATTTTCAAGCTCCTTCATGTTGCTTCTTCCAGAAATCTCTTTTCAGATTACCTTCCCAGTTGGCTCCCTGTGTGCTAGGTGACTGTTCAAATGTTCTCTGGGAGAGGTCTTCTCTGGCCACCCCCTCTAAAGTACCACCCCCCACTCCCACCCCAGCTCTGTAGCATCGCTTGTTGTCTACATCATCTATGTTGATTCAGGATTGCCTTGTTTATTTGTGTATTTGGAATTTTTTTAATGTTTCTTAGTTTCTATTTACTAGAATGCAAACTCCATGAGACAGTGATTTATTTGACTGTGCTCTCCCCAATGTACCACCAGCACTCAGCCTTCAATGTTTTTGCACATTTTAGATAAAATCTGAAGGACAAAACTGATGCCTAAATGAATAGATAAGTGAGTATAAAGGTGAATCAGGTTATGTATTCTGATAACGTTTAGAATTCATAACCCTACTGAGATATAAGTACTAAAGAAAAAATTGTTAAGTTTCCAACAGTATATGTTCGTGGTTCTCAAACTGTGTGCCAGAACACACTGGGGAACCTCAATTAAGACAGAAATGTCACTGGATATTTTAAACGTTGGAGGAAATCTTTGCAGTACTCCACATATAGTAGACACCACAAGACCTGCTAGTTCAAAGGAGCATACAGTTTCAATGTTAGATCACACTACATTTTTGGATGATGTCATATCTTTGTGAAGCTGGGCTTTCTATGATTGCTATGGTCAAAAGCAGGAACCATGCAAAAAATCAGTGCAGACAGGAAATGAAGTTGGTGATATACAATCTGATCCCAAGATATGAGAAACTTTACAGTGTCCACCAGGTAAATAATTGGTTATCAAAATTTTAACTCTCTAGTAGTTACATTAAGGGAAAAAAAGTAAAAGAAACAGATTAATTTTACTGATATACTTTATTTAACCCTGATGTCTAAAATACTACTATTTTCACATGTAGTCAATACACAAATATTAAGGCAATATTTTAAATTCTTTCCTGCATCCAAAGTCTTCAGTTCAGACCAGCTATGTTTCAGGTACCCAACAGCCACGTGTATCCAGCTGGTCTACAGACATAAAATACTCAAGTAGAAGGCCTGTTCTAGCGCAGGATTCTTATCTGCTATTGTTTTTAATTGAAAGAAGAAAATACTTAGCCAGATCTTATGCTTCTGAGGCTGAACACAACCTAAAAGAGAAGCTAAGAAGAAAATAAATATTGTTTGCATTTATTGCAAAATAACAGCTGTGATTTCATACTTAATCTTCTGATGTAATGGCATTCTTCTAATGAGATAATTTGTTTAAAGCATTTACACAGTACCTGGCATTAAGTAAATTCTCGATAAGTATTGAGTATCATTATTAATACTAATGAGGACATATCAGTTTATTAATACCCATGAGTGTGCCTAAGAAGAAAGAAAGCACTGAACACAAAATACTCATCAATTGCTTTATTTAGACTGTTTCTGGTAAACCCTGGCCAACTAACTACATCAGAATATATTTGTAAATTTAATACAGAAGGAATAGATATATTTTCAGCATTTAAAACTCTTTCGAATTTCTGAGGCTTATTACATTACTCAGTTTTGAGTGTCTCAAATACAAGCCTAAAATTCATCTTCACTGTTTTGAACAAAACCAATTGGTGTTTCAACCAGGAATTTTTAGGAGTTCGCAGTTATTCATACCTCCCTCATTTTTGTTCTGCTTAAAGGAAAAAAAATCTGTGCTGATGTTCTATTTCTACATTCTCTGTTGGGAAATCCCTTTCATTCCCCTGTCCGTGGTCCTCCCCACGAAGGCAGGAATGGCAAACTTGTGACCGCCCTTACCCCGGTTAAAGCAGAGTGAGCATTCCCTTCAAGCATGAATCAACGCTGACCTTTGTAAGGATGTGTTTAACCTCTTAAAAATCCTGCTAGTTTCTGAAATATTCATTGTGCTGAAATCAATAAATCACTGAAATCCCCACTGGGAGGGAAACTTCCTGAGGTCTCAAAGGCCAAGCTAGAGCGGAACTAGTAAACATCAGTTTCTCACAGACATGCAATTGGAACATCTGTTTGTGTCTTCTATGCCTATTAGGATGTTTACTCTGTTAATTGTAGGCATAACATGGGCATCCATCAGTATTTTTGTTTTCACTCCCACTATAGGAATTCAATAACAGAGTTCGAACCCGGGCCAGCTACCTTACCGGGTCAATTAGCCACTTGTCTTTTTAAAGAGAGTATAATAAAGGCACTTCGTCCAAAGGAAATGATGAGTGATAAAAGACAATGGTGAGGAAAAAATTGTGGAAGTTGCCGTACAGACAATTGTATTTCACCAGTGTGATAGCAAATGATTCTTAAGTTTCATGACTGCGTTGATTATATATTTTTAAAAAGCCACTTCTGGGGTCCAGGGATAGATTTTGAGCCTCTACAAGCATTTTTGCATACTAACTTCATTAGTCTTTCCAGCTATGCTGTTAATTTTCCAGTTCGGGTTTTTCTGTATGAATCGGTAGTAATCTTGTACAATTTCCTCAGTCTTAGAGTACTGGCAGAAACGAAGTATATATCAAAATGCCTAAATTAGAGGTACTGAAAATTATTAATTACATTTTAGTAAATAACCTACATTTTAAAATTATACTAGATAAATATAAAAATCATGAATTCATAAAATCAAACCATCTGAGAACTTTGAACTTTCAGTACTATTTTGAAATTTAGTCCTATAGTCCACAGATTATGTTCTAATGGTATCATAAGCCTTAAGGAATATTTAACTCACCAAAATTTGGGTTTCAGCTCCCTTGTCTATAATATTGCTAAATGCATAAAATAGTTCAGCAGCATTTAATATATATTTACTTGATGTTTTCCCAGTAACCTTAACTGGTTCCCACTCAGAAAAATGATTATGTAATATCAAGCATCAATATAAAATCTTGAAAACATATCTGACATTTAATTTACACAAATTTCTCTCTATCAAATAATCATTCTAATATCCTAATAAAGAATAAATGTAGCATTAATTTCACTTTCACCTCTTTTTATTATTTCTAGTGACCATGAATAATGATAATTGCCATGAATAATGACAATAAAGTAGAAGTAAGAAATTAGAAGTACTTAGCAGACAGCTTACTCCCTGTGTCCAACACTCTCTCTGAAATATACCAGCTGGTTAAGGAGTGTAATTCTATGCAACCAGTCCTATAAAGAGGAAATTAAGAAGAGCATACTATTCACCTATAATCAAATTTCAAGATGGACTTCATATCTACTATTTAAATCGAAATTTTTTAACTTCCTCAAAGGTAAGCATAACCAAAGTAAAAACTCTGGCTAAAAGTTCTGCCTAAAAACAATATTCTGAAACATCTGGAAATGCTCCTTTGCCTCCCTTCTAAAATCTTAAGAACCATACAATGCTGAAGGCTGAAGAAGAAATATTATTTCAATGACTGTGAAACAGATATTCTCCACATCAGAACTATTTCAATGGGCTTTCCCAGTTCGTAGAATGCCCCGGTCTGTTCACGGCTTAAAGGTGTATTTTAATAAGATTCAAGGAGTCACCCTTAGCACACCTACCTTAGCTCTCAGAATCAATCCTGTCATCAAACAACTTTTATACAGCTACATAACTGACCACTTTATCTACTGTCACCAGCCTCAGGTGACCTCAGTACCTTTGAGACTTACATTAGCCCCTTGTCCTTACTGATGCATATATAGTCTGTTTCTAAGTTAAACCATGATGGTAACATCATTGGAGATTGGATCCATAATGGAGTGATTTCTGTATTTCCTTGTATGAATATAAGGGATGAAGGAAAAAATACAATTTTATATATTAGTTTTGTTCATGTTATGGCATTCAGCAATTATGAAAACAGAAAAGGAATATTTACAGCCTATGACTTCAATATTCATACTCTTAGCCCTATGGCATCCAACCTCTTCATTAATAAAAAAAATCAATACCTACTACTAAGGAACATTTTTATTGAAACTATGAACATAAAAAATTGGGTTTTTTCTAAATAAGGGGTTACAAGAATGATATGAAAAGCTTCCATAGAACTTTCACATGATTCTTTAAAACCTGGCATGTGAATTTTAGAAAATATATGTGCAATTTGATACTAAGGTATACAGTTTGTTTTTATGTTAAAAATTAGTATGCACAGGCTTATACATTTCTGAGATAAAAGTGAAACAGTGGAGCAGATTTTCTTAATACAAACCTATAAATAAAGCTACATTCCTCAGAGAGAACACACCAGAGTACACAGCTGTGCAACTGAATTATGCATTATATGGCCAAGTCAATTTATCATGAAAATTGACCAGATTTCCTGCAGGCTAATCCACTGTGGTTTTGTTAACTAAAATAAAAGATAAAACAGCCTATAATTCACATTGTTATAATTTAGACTTGACCAAACCTCAGCAGTTTTGAAATCATTAATTTATGTAATTATCATTAAATTAAAGTTGAATAACTATTTAATAATTCGTTAAATGATTCACAAGATTTCTGAAACTGTGTCTAATATATGAGGGGCTTTCACCAAAGTCAACAACAAAAAGTAGGGGTGCAAGTAAGTGGGATGTTGTTGTTTATTCTTTAAACCTTGTGCTCTTCACAAAGCCAGCAGCAAGACCAAATTTCTTGAGTCACAGAATAACAAAATGTTGGAACTGGAAGGGAAAAGTGATATCTAGTCAAGGACATAATTAAGAAAAACCTTTCGGGGTTATAAGGTTATTGTGTAAATTTGGTGATCATTTACACACAAGAAACAGCTCAAATCAGAATGCAAACACATAGGTCAAATTTTTTCTTCACAATTCTCTGCACGTGTTTAAACCCTCTAGGACAGCATGTATGTACGCCTGCAATGCATAACAGCCTGGACGTAGTGCTGTCCTAGCTCATCTGCTGTTTACCTTGTCACACAATAACATTTTCAGTTTACTCTCTAGTCTCCTAAATTATAACATAAGCACCTTAAGGACAAAAATCTGTACAACTAATTTTCTCTCCTTTGCTAACATCTAATATACAGTTGTTCTATAAATATTTGTTGAATTATACTAAATTCAGCATGGTAACTTTTAAGCATAAGGCAAAGCTGCTTCACTTTGTTTCTTGTTTATATATTATCCATCAAGGGGAAGTGTGTGTATATGTGTGTGTATATAAAGCACAAATATACACATATGTATATATGTGGGTGCATATATATATATATAATGTCTATACATTTACATATAATGATATATATCATTATATATGTTTTATATATGTATTTTTAACTGCTCTGTCATTCAATTCTCAAGTTTTCATTCTAAAATAGTGTGGTTTAAAGTGGAGAAATTATTCCAAGTTCTTGATAAGTATTTTGGTATTGCACATGCTTAAATATAAGCTCAAGATTTCAATTCCAGACCCAAAATCAAAAATTATTTCAAAGGATTCCTCCTGTCTCACTCAGCCCTTCCAGAAATCCTACTACCCTATATGGGGAGGCCCCCAAAGCATTCAAGAACTGTTCCTACACCTATACTCAATTGCAATGATTCAGAGGGGAAAAAAAAGACAATAGAAAAAGTAAACAATATAAAGTCAAACACTAAAAATAAAAACTGAGATACAGAGTCAAATGAACTATAATTTGACAAAATGGTGAAACAGGATCCTGATGGCCATCTTTTGTGTTTGCCAGCCCTCAATTTGAAGTGTGTGGAATAGCATGATTTAAGATTACAAAACAGCTAAAGGAAATCATGGCCTGCTTATCCTGGCTGGGTTGTACCTTCTGGAATCCTGGAGAGTAATCTATATTCTCACAGTGTGTTGATGCCATGTAAGACATTGTTTGATATAACTGATAAGGGGTGTCTGTGCTGAAAGTCTTCTGCAATCACCTCCCTCCGTTTGTAGTCTAAACATAACTCAGCCACAAGTATTTAACCAAAAAGAATTAATTATCCAGATGGCTGTGTATTCTTTCCCAGTGGCATCTTTATCTTGATCCTTTTTCTTTCCTTTATACACTGTACTCATATAACCAAGATACAGCATACTGTTCTAAAACAGAGGGGCTTTCTCCTTAGGGCTTCAAAGCGCAGCACACTGCCCACTGCCCTTGCAATTAGCTCTCTGAATTCACTGACCCTAACAGAAGGCCATGGCCATCTTCCTTTGGCCCAAAGTGTCAGTTCCCCTTCCACAGATGATGGTATCCTGCAGGGAAGAAGAAAACAAGAAAAACCAAAAGACTGGCTCTTTCAGTAAATATTATATGATAATATTATATTGTATAGAAAGAACATAAGAGATAAGCATTTTGTGCTATGTAATCTATACTTAAGATTAAAATCTAATTTGCCTTTTCAATTACTCTCTGTCTGCCCCTATGAAACACAAATCTTTCTTTGGTAGCAAATGGCTGTTTACCACCCTGCCATCCCACAAACATTTTAATGGATTCAAAATCTTCTGAAGGAATGCTTTATAACAAGGCCACACACACACACACACACACACACACACACAATCATGATTTAATGTATATAAGAAGTTGCACTATTTAACAATTTGAGACACTGGATTTTCTTCTAATAAAAATAGCCACTGAGAGGGTTTGTTTACAGTTGCAGAAGATGTGCTTATTTAAAAAATAAAGCCAATAAAGAAAACTTCCAAGTCTTTAATTACAGGCTTTTCATACACTGCTGGTCATTCTCAAGCTTAGCTGCTGCATCAGAAAGCCATGTTAGGTCCATGGGAGGACAAAGGAAGTTGCAGATTACGATGACAAGTTTTATAAATTCTTCCTCTATCTAGATTCTCCTCTGACTCCTGAGAGATTTTCCTGGATGATTCAAGTAGCAGTGTTCTTACTGATTCATTTTTATTTGAAAGGATTTACACAAATAAAATATGACAAAAGCGACACGAATATTAATTATTTAAGCTATCACTGTGGCAATCACCTGTTCCAATTGTCTGTATTCCTGCTCATTCTTGATTTTGAACAGTCTGTTCTGTGGTTCCCATAAAGGTAGTCCTGGTGCTTTACAATGTAGATCCCAATTTTGGATTCTGAGCCATGGTCATACGATCTTTAGAGCTCCTTCATCACATTTACAAAACAGTAAAGATAAGTTTTTCAGTGACTAAGTAGTTAGTATATTTATATTCTCATGCCCATTAAAAAGAGATTTTAAATTCTTTTAAAGTTCACTGGTAGGTGAAGATTGCCTACAGTAGTTTTGTGATCTATCAGTTCTTCATACTGAGGTTTGTGTTATCAGGTGGTATCTGCATGGCAGTCCATCAAAGAAAACTCAGTCCGGGCAGAAGGTAGAAGGTAGTGTGGGTAATTCATCTGGCCATCCTCAGACTGGCAGGGCAGGGCGGGGCCAGCACTGCAATGGCCAAGCCCACGACAGTACTGGAGCAGAAGGGTGAAGAAAAGCTGGCGCATGTCAGGAAGGCCTTCTCTGTCATTCCACAGTCATCACATGGAGACTGGATGTCTGGCTAAAGGAACCACATGCTTCATTTCTCTGAGGGCCTACAGGTGCCCTGCATCAGAGAAACTCAATATGCCACTGAGGTGACCTCTGATTGGGAACAGCCAGCCATGCAAACCCTGAGAACTGCAAGGAAATCAAGGGATTGCCACCCAAGTGCTTACCATGTAAGAGTGACCACAAACACCGTCTCAGCACGCAGGCAGGCATCCTGCCTGTGGTCTCCAGCAGCGCAGAGAGGACCTGCAGGTAAAGTCACCAGCTGACTATGGCCCTAAGTCCCAAGTTTAATCTGTGCTAGAGTAATAGTGTTTTTTTCCTTAAACACATGCACATACACGCATATATCTGTCTCACTCAATATCCTTCCCAGATTGGGAATATCCTTCATCAGAAAACAGTACATTCATTCTAAGGGTACTATTTTAAAACCTTTTTTTCTTACTGGGTAATAGTTATGACTATAGAATCAGCCACTATACATCACCAAATACTAATGCACTGGAAACAGGGGCAAATACTCATATCCGGTTACACATTTCAAAATGGCTTATTTTATTTTATTTTGCTTATTTTATTTGTATTTGTCTACATAAATCAATGGAATTGTCATCTTCTACCCTTCTACACAAAAGCAGGATGAGTAAAAAGAGAGTCTCTCTGTTTTCTGTGGCATAGAGTAGTACACGAAAACCAGACAGAATAAAACAAAGGTATGGTTAAGTCAGTAATCTTAGAGGTTCCTATCTGATGAAACCTTTGACCTCTCTGTTTCCTTTCCTTCTCTGAGTATTTATTTTAACTCTGAATTTTAGTCTTTGGCCTCCAGGGGCAGAATATTCTTACATGTTCAGATAAGTCACTTTCATCCAGTTCCAAGAAAGCAAGGGTCAGACCTGAATTCCTGCTCATCCTGAGGCAAGCACCGCCAACGGGACAAGCACTTGGAATGTCTTGACTGATGTCCCTGCAGCTGACAGGGGGCTGTCTTGGTTTTTATCTCCACCATCCCCCTTTTCTGAATTTACACAGGAGCAGAGAAAACAAATTGCTCCTGGACTCTTCCCATTCCCTCCAAAGCTAAGTGGAGGACGATGGCCCCCACTGAGGTTTTCACCTTGACCCTACCTGTGTTTGGCTTCTGCCACTTGGCCGTGTCAGCATTCCAGGACCATGAGAGAAAGCCATGTTTGCAACCCAACAGGAAGAGGAGTAAGCCAGGCGTTGACATCACCTGACAGATGTGTTTCTCAAGTGGGAAATTTTATTCAAGGCTTTTTTATGGAAGTCATTGACACAGAAAAGGAATAAAGAAGAGAGAGGGAGGGAGAAAGTTGGTGCCATGATGGGCATGTTTTGCACCGCATAGAAAAAAGGAGTTAAAATAATGCAACCTCACCTCCCTTTCTCTACACCCCCATCCTCATTCATCCTTTACGTCTGGAAGTAAATGTTTCTGAAACACTATAGCTACTGGCAGAGGAGCAACAGAAAATAACATGGTAGCGACACATAAAACTGTCAGTCTTCAAGGAAAATAGATGGTTAGGTTGGGGGTAAATGGACTAAATCAATTTGAACACGCATGTTAAGGACTGTGAAAGGGCAGAGTTTAGTGCTGCTAGGCTGGAAAACATTTGTCTCTGTCTTCTTGTATTTCCACAGTACCCGGCAGAATCCACCCACAGGCTTCTCCCTTGGCTCCAGTCTGACTCTGCGGCTGATTAATGGCAGCTGGAGGTGTCCAGTAATTTCCTCACCTAATAATAAACTACAACCCAAAATGGAGGTTCCCCTCAGGCCCACCGTTAACATACCTATATTTGCAACCAGGAGGTAGCCAATTATCCTGCTTCTGTGCCCACTACTTAGGAAAGACATGCTCCAGCAAGGCTGAGACCATTTTGTTTACCAGGGACCCAAGTTCTTCCTCTACCAGACAGACTGTTCTGGTTACACAATGAACACATATTAAGTTCATTTAGAGACACAAAAACGCTTAGAAAACCTTCTAGCAGTTCCCCAAGATACATTTTAAAGTAATTCATTCTTTTCCCAAAAACGTGGGAGAAAAAGTTGTGAGATGATAGACTTGGTCTTAAGCCTTTTGGAACTGAAATTTTAAATTGCCATTACTAAAATGCCAGGTTGTAATTACAAAGCCTGAAGCCTAAGCAATCAGTCTAATTCCTTGCTTCCTGAGGCAACCAATAAAGCTGTTTGTATTGAGGCAGCTCTTCCTCTCAGATTCATTTGGCAGTGAGAGTCAGACCATGCCACGTGATTATGTGGATTAATTTTGCAATATTAATTAAGTGGTTAACCTCAACATTTGTATGTATAGCAATTAACACAATTAACTTAAGCTAAGGAATAATATATATTATATGCCAAGATGAAAATATGGAAGAGTATGTGTGTCTGCGCAACTATGTTCCACATGGGGAGCAGAACTGTGGGGCAATGCAGAGAGTACACAGATGTGAATTCAGATTGCATTTCTGCTGCTTAATTGCATAACCTCTTGAAATTATTTTAACTCCTATGAACTTCTGTTTCCTCACTTGTAAAATGAGAAAAATAATATCCATCAGGAATAATGTATGTAAAGTACCTAGTTCGACCTTTAGCACACAGTAGGCAACCTATAATTAGTTTCACATGTTAGAGGGAAATCTAAAATTTTTAATAGCAGTAAAATGCACGTAACATAAAATGTATCATCTTAACCACATTTAAGTTGCCATTAGGCGGCATTAACTGCATGCATTTGCTCTGCTACCATTAATGCCATCCATCCACACAACTCTTGTCATCTTGAAAAACTGAAAATCTGTACCCATTAAACAATAACTCCTCATTCCGGTCTCCCTCCCAGCCCATCACAACCACCCTTCTACTTCCTGTCACTATGAATTTGATTACTCCAAGTACCTCACATAAGGACTCAGTATTTTTCCTGCTGTGGTAGGCTTATTTCACTTAGCATAATCTGCTCAACTTTCATACTCATTTTAGCATGTGTTGGAATTTCATTCCTTTTTAAGGTTGAGTGATATTCCATTCAATGTCTATACAATATTTTGTTTACCCACACATCTATCAATGGACACTTAGGTTGCTTCCATCTTCTGGCCATTGTGAATGATGTTGCTCTATGAACAACGGTGTGCAAGTATTTCTTTGAGTCCCTGCTTTCAAATCTTTTAGGCATATACCCAGAAAAAGAATTGCTGGATCACACAAAATTGTTTTATATGGTCACATAATTCTATATTATAATTAATAAAGAAATTTTCCCATTCCTTTGCTTGGGACCAAAGAGAAAAGGAGTCTGTAGTAGAGATGTCTATAGAATCTTTCTGCTCCTTTACGAGAAATAGAAAAAAATTGCTTTTGTTTGTTTTCAGAGAGCATCGGGATAATCCAATGGAGACTCCATAGTAAGGGGAAGATGAAACCAATAGGCCAGGGAGTTACAGAGACACCAGAGCCTGTGATAAAAACCTTATGTAGCTCATCTTTCTTCCCCATATTCAAGGAAATTATACAAGGATTGTGGCCTGATACATCTCTTGTACCTATTAGAAAGCCAGGCTGCTACACAGAAGGTATTTATTATTATTCCCTTACAGAAAAACCTAGATTCCAATAGTCTTTAGACATAGGGAAAATCTCTATGGTAACTGCTGTACTCCCTGGAACGGTGAGGGGGAGACACCATGGAGAGCAGACCTCCCTGTGGGGGAAAAAATAAGTTTAGTATCTTAAGTCTTTTTAAATAAAGAAAAAATCATATGGCCAAACCTCAAATCAATGGGACAAGACTGCGCTATACTCTAGGGATACAGAGGAAATGAGTAGTTAGAACAATACTATGATATGCTAGAAATGTCTGTGTTTATGTGAGTTCAAAACTTCCTAAATCTAAAAGGAAAAAACATTCTGCTAAGGTGGACAGAACGATGTAGCAAAGACAGATCAACTATATTACTTCTTGAGGGACTTAACAGACACTTTTAAAGTAAAATGTATTTTAGCTATTAGATGCATTCCTAAACGGTTTTGTAAATTAAATAGTAGGAGAAAATATTTAAATAGTTTTACACCCAATTGTAATGCAAATAAATTTCCCAAATGAAAAGAATCACCCCTAAAGTATCATTTTAGTGTGCTGAATATGAATCCAAAAGACACACACAGTATGCTTTCTAAAAATACAAGCAAAACCAGGTAGAATGTCATCAGGCTTGCTAAGGAAAGTTGGTTCAATCAGGGCCATTGAACAAGGGCACCAATTAAAAGGAAAATAGGAGGTGTGATCCTATCCATTCTTCACACAGCAAGCCCTCTTCTCTGGTGCAAGGCTATGTGTAGTCAGGGCAGCAACACTTTACAACTTGCAAAAATATGTCAGTTAGCCCTAGGTGAAGTTTCACAGGGTAATCATCAAAACCCTAAATCTAGTTCATAACATTGTGTGCAGTGATCATGCCAGTGTCCAAAATTACTTTAACTAAAGAATAAAACCCCCAACTGATATAATTCACAAGACACTTGAATATTTAATCTGTACTTCTTACTGGAGTAATGTATAATTAAAAATATAATTGCCAAAAGACGAGATACTTACGTCTTCTGCAGTTTTTCTTTTCTAATTAGCAAATGCATAGAAGTCAGATGATAATCTGAAGGTGATCCTAGAACGTGATTTAACAGAGTTAGTTACATGATTTTTACTTTAGTGACAACATGCATATCTTCCCATGAACATGATATGCCCCTGGTGGGAAGCATTCCCCTTGTGCTCTATGCTCTCTATAGAAACTGCCAATCTACCATGCCCCCATGTCCACCAATCCACCACCCTCAGAACTGACACGTCCTCTTGTCAGATAAATTAACATGTCAAAGCCTTTCCTTAAATCATAAAGCAAGTAAATTTTTAACTAGCAAACAAAAATCTTTGCATTTTTATGTCCTTAATACAATCCCTCACAGATATAGGGTTTCTTCTGTGGGTCAACTGGGATGATTTACAATATCTGAACTTCACCTTAGTCTCTTACCTTTCACACCTATAAGGTTTCTCTCATACATGAATTCTCCAATATCTGTGGATGCCTTATGTCTAGGAATTTTATATGTTGAATATTTATAGCTGTTTTACTCATGGGATACTTCTGACTGACATCTTGTGATTTATAACTGCAAAGTCTCCAGGCCCAGAAGGTTTCTGTTTCTTAGTACCTCTCAAATAGCTATTTCCAAGGAAATTGTTCTGACACAGGAACTTCTAGGTACTTTTTTCCCTGGGGAAAGTTCTGCATACATATTCTTCCCTCAAGACTGAGTCATCTGAGATTCAGTATTTTTGTTTTTAAAGGGATATGACTTGGGAATGCCACAGTGACTATTCCCTCAGAGAACTGTCTGAATGCTGCCTATTCTAGGGACTGTGTACTCGTAAATTTTAGTATTTGAGTCTGAGATCCTACCCCTCAAAGTAATAGAGGATCAATATTCCAGAAGTTTGTATGATGTTTTCCTATCCCCTACAGTATTTCAAGCCCTTTTGGTCTAGATCTCTGGCAGTGTCTTCATAAATTGTTCCACGGAACTCTCACTCAAATGTCTGAGAGACGTACCAATTCCAGCAGGAAAGTTCTTCATCTTCTAAATGTGAGCTCACCTTCCTATAGTCTCTCCCATAACTCTTTCATAGAGCTTCTTATTAGAAGTTTTTGAGCTTCTCCACACCTCTCCACTCCCCAGAAATATACTATATTAAAATCTGAGAATTCAAATACCATGCCATTAAGACAAAGAACATTCTAAAAGAAGAGGAAATCTAAGAGGCAAGATGATTAAACCAAAATAAATATTTGTAGATTATTATTTTACAGTGGTGGGGTCCAATACAGTAGCCACTTCCAGGATTCCTTGATGCCTTTCTTTTTTTAGGAAGATTCACTCATTTAACAGAACCTGTTTAGTATGTAGAGATACTGTGGTAATGATAGTTAATATCTTTCTTTTCTTTGGCAAAGCACCACCTAAGATATCACAAATTCCTGATGTATCTATATAATGGACCTCTTTGGAGTAAATTTTCCTTCATAAATGAGCCATTAGAAAAGGTAATAAGCTATTCCATTAAGTAAAATTGTGTGTGTGTTGCTTATTGAACTCTAAAACAAGCAATAAATAAATTTTTACAGCAAAGGAGAACAAGGGAAAAGGAAAGCAAAGCTGGGGGACAAAAATGGAAAAATAGGAGAAGCAGAACTGTATCCACAGAATGCTTTTCTCTGCTGTTTAATCACACGGTAGAGTCAGGCCTTACCTTTCCCACCCCTCCTCCTACTTTCCTTCCAGCTTCCTTGTTATTAGAAGTGACTCCCCAGACCAACAAAATTACCACTCAGTGGCCACCTCGAGTACACGGCAAATATCCGATTTAGTGCAATTATACTTGTCCCAAAACTCTCAAAGCAGATTCACAGTTACATAAAAGCTATTTGCTAGACATGTAGATGAAAAACATAGTTGAGCAACATAGGTAGTTTTTTTTATTTAAAATGGCCTTTAGTGCTCATTTTTAATAATTTTCAGTTCAGAAGCTATAAAACTAGCAAATTTAAAACAATCACACTCAATAAAACAGTTGAATTTAGTACCCTAATGTTATTGCCTGAACAATAACAATTTTTTAATTAATAAATAAATTCCCAAACCATGTGTGATTGGGTCAGTCACTTATAACCTTTTGAAGCTTAGGGGCCAAATGACTTTACCAGAATATAGCATAAAAGGGTATTGCAAAAATTTCATTGGTTCCTCTTACAGTCCTTTAAAACATTAAGAGCATGTTGATTTTCCAGACATTAGCACAAATGTATACTCCATCTTTTCAGTGAAATCCTGTTCCTTTTCCCTGGTCAGCATAAGTCCATTACTACAGTTAGACAGAGATATGAAATGCCTATTTTAGGACACTGCAGAAAGACTGAGTGACTATACTGCAGGTCAAGGGACTCAAAGCGGCGACAATCACACCCCTGGAGGAAAGACCGCTGAGTTGGACTTTCTCCAAGAAGGACCCCTTTCTGAGAGGACTGCCTCCATCCTTAAGATACAGATAAAAATATTTGTTTTGTAATATAAATCTTAGTCAGATTTAACCACAATATTGTGTCTGCCCGAGTGTAAGTTCTCACACTTGGTGATATTTAAACACAAACACAAGAACAACTTCCAAAGTCTCCTGCTTTATTTTGGAAGTTAGGCAAGTAGGAATTTTTTAAACTGTGAATTCAGACAGCAAACCCTGCAGCAAAAGTCATTACACATGGTTAAAGAAAAAATATTGATATAACTCAGTGTACACAGTACACATGTCCTCCATGGCCTGACCCCTGTCTAGCTCTGTAAATGGCCCCCCACCCCCACTGCCACCGCGCTTCCCAGCACAGGGCACTCCAGCCAGGCGGAGCCGGATCACTCGCAGCCTCGGGAACACTCCAAAATCTCATTTATCCTGAAATTCTTACAGACTAATGTCTGCACCTTAAATCTCACCTCCACCCCCCCTCTTCAAATCTGTTCCCACAATAAATGATTCCTTTCTCTGATGGTTCCTCTTTGAGCCTCCAAAATTATACACAGGCTCACAAACTGCCAAGAATGGATGTGCATTAAACATCTTTTTAGCCTCTTTGATGGCACTATCATATTGTGTTTTTACATTACAGGATTTGGTTTTGCACAGATCTTTATTTGGGTAAATTGACAAATAAATCGCCCTGCCTGTTGGCAGAGAAATTCATTAAACTTCCAGGACCCCTTCTAGTACATTTCATTTCATACTAAATATTCCACACTAAGTATCATATTGACATTCCAGTATTCAAAGTTATTGTACTTTTACCATCTAGATGTTTTATTTTTAAATAAGTCTCTAATTTCATGGCTTGTGGCATATTTGATCTGTTGCTTAAACAATTATGAAAGTCACCAACTCTCCACATCATAAAAATGATAAAATGATGTTAATCAAAATTCTAAAAGAAATGAAACAAAAAACTGTATGTAATAAATCCTCATGCTTGTGTTTTCAGTAAGTTGATAAGTGAGGGTACTGATAAATGATAAGTAATATAAAAAATGAAAGTATGAGTCATTTTTATTCTGGCTTTATCCTTATAATGATCATTATTATCAAATTGCAATTTCAATATATTATTATTCTATTATGTTGGGTTTGCTAACAACAATCATCATAATTTTTCACCCCCTAAAAAGATATTCCCCAAGTTTAAGACCCATTCTTGGGAGGAGAAGCCAGGAAACTGCAACAAGTATCTTCTGTGTAAGAAAAGCAAAAATTGCTTGTGTTATGTACACAAAGAAAATTACATACTCACTTCTCTTAAAACTTTAACTTACTGAAATGGTGAGCCTGGTTTCATGAAGTTGAGATCTTTAACCTATTTTCTTGACCTTTAAAGTTCTTACACCTCTAAGTGTGCTCTAATTCCTGAACACTGTTACTCTGCGCTGGAATCGTGCATATCCCGTACTAAAAAACAAGAAAACAAAGTTGAATAATTAAAAGGAAAGGGCCTTTCCTCAGTTCGGACCCAGGCTTATCTCATCAGCCTCCTGACTGCAAACGGTATCCGTGATCAAAGGCCCGGAGCCCTGGAGGAACTTGGGCCTACAGCACACGACAGAATGCTTCCTGGTGATCGGTAAGCAGGAAAGGACTTTTCACATGAAAGACAGCTTAAACAGCACAAGAATAGCAATAAACCAGCTGTAAAATGCTTAACGTTGCCCTTGAACGAATGCAAATTGTTCCAAATAATTTTTCCTTTTTTCGCAGCCTCTGGATGCCCCGCTGGGGCATTTAAATAGCCACATGCTCAGGGTACAAAAGCTTCTCTGAGTGAGAAAACACAGTGTACTAATGTGCTTAGAGTAAGAGAACCAAACACATCCACAGCTCAAATTTGATGCCTCCTTTTCCTTTTGTTGAAGAATGAGTTCCTTAATGGCAGGCTTGTTTTGGATACTAAGCTTCCAGTCAGTAATGTTGAAGGGTAATTTATTGGCTTAGAGATACTCAATTAACCATTGAAGTGGTTGTTAATTTAAAAGGTAAATGGGTTGCTGAGCCTTTACATAGGACTGTTCATGAAGCTTGAATGTATATTTACCTAAAGATTAAGGATTACAGCACTTACTCTTCTTTATTATTTTCTATTAGACAAATATACCCTACAGAAATGCTATGATTACTATGATGTTTATATATATTTTCCACTGTTAAGTCATGAGAATAATATTATTGTGTATTTTCATAGTTACAAAACACTTTCATATATGGTTTCATTCAATTCACAGAAAAGCCCACAAATTGATTAATGTTCTCCCACATAACCCTTTGAATAAATACATAAAGCAAAATATTATCTCTCAATAATGATACCTGTTCTGATCAGTTATGCTAATTCTATATTTAAACAAAGAATAATAGATTAAAAAGAAATCTCCTAAATACTTCATTACTTTTAAAATCATGGTAACAAATACACTGAGTAGTTTAGAAACAGTATGCTTACAGGAGAAAAATAACCTGCAAATAATTTGGTAATTCACTAATAAAAGTTAAGCAGAAAGATATACTGAAAAATCAAACAAACAACCAAAAAAATTCTTTATAGTTACTTAGGTAGATACATACAAGCTTTACCTAATAGAGTAGATGTTTTGCTTTAATGTTAATTAAAATATTTATGAATCCAAACATATAAATTACACTTAGAGTAATAACTAGTCAGTAGACTGTGATGTCCAACCCTTCCACAAAGAACATTTTCCTACTTTATTACTTTAACTTTTTAAGTCTCTATTTCCATCCTTCTCTAAAAATAGTAAAATCCAGAGTTACTTTGTATGGAAATATATCACAAAACCATGTATATATATTTTACAACCAGAGATGCAAGATATCTCATTGTTTTATTATCAAAAATCACTCTAAAAATTAATGTTTTTAAATGCCAACAAGCATGGAAAAGAGAAATTTCCTACTGTAATACCTAACTTTAAAATATTTGTTTAGAAGCATACCAATGGAGACTTTAAAAGTGTCAATAATTATATATTAAATTTCTAGGTGCTTTTCTGCAAAAGTAGTTGTTTTGAAATGAATTCCAGTCATAGAAAAGTGGTACTTTTTAAAAGTAGTACTTATTTGTGCAATTTCATGCAGACCTATAACACTTATTAGTAAGGGTACAGTATATACTAAAATCTAATCACTATTGTACTAAAATCTAATCACTATTTCCCCAGAGATGTATTTCATATTATACTTTGTTTTTACTTTTATAATAAATATGCACGCAATGAGTACACAAAGCCTTACTGTGTTTCACGGAAGAACCAGCTAGAGGACTAACACAATTGCTCTGATTTCAAACCATGTTTTACTTAAGACTAATTTTTCATCAGTGTTAGAGGTTAATAACACTGTTATTTCCTCTATTACCTGGATTTAATAAAAGCAGTGGGGCATAACATTCTGTAAAGCCAGGCAATAAGAGGAAATAACACAAATGTTAACCTCTAACATGAATGTAATAGTAATTACTCTAGTCCAGTTTTAAAATTAATGTTTTTGGTAGTCTCCCAAGTATGCAAAAAAAGCTCTCTCCTCAGTGTTCTACCAAGTACCAAGAGCCAAGGTCAAGGGCAAATTATGCCATCAGTTTATATGCTTAACAACATTTGTGCACCATATCACCTTTTAATGCAGAAGCACACTGTATTAGAAACAAAACACTGCAATAAAGCAGTAAAACTATATAATTATAAATCAGCTAAACTGAAATTACAGGTTGAAAATGTTAACAAAAAAAAGTTGCAATACAGAAAAGTTGATCTACCTTCCCATATGTCAAGTATAAAATCAAGTTACATAATAGAATAAATATCCAAATTAAATACATAAGAAAGAGAAGCAGGCAAACAGTTTCATCTATATTTAACCAGTACTTTTAAAGGGGCACTTACAAAATTGTTTAGCTTGCTTCCATTCTTTGTGAGAACCCATTGTGGGTATTTATATACATATGTTAGTATTTACTAAGTATTTTTATATATACATTAGTAATTATTTCTATTCTGTAAACATACTTTCCTAATGTTTTGGCAGGTAGAATTAACTTGTTTGATTACATGTCAACTTTGTCTTCCATAGCACCAAGTCATGTCAGCAACCTCCTTAGAAACTGTCGTCAGCAAGTTTAAGATTAACTTTATTAATTATCTCAGATTCTTAAGTACTGCAGTGTGTTTACTGAAATCCAGATTCCACATTTGATTTTTGCAATTCTGTTAGGCCCTTCAGCTTTTTGTAGGTCCACCAAAGTAAAAATGTTTCAAGCTTTCTTCTTTCAAACACCACCAGTCATTACAAATTTCACCCATCTATTATTTCCTGTCTTCTTTTCATATTCAGTTTACAAAAGCAAGAATGGATCTCCAAACTGTTGATGACCTAGAGTTTGTTAGAATCCTTTCTTAATAACAGATTCATTGTTCTCATCCATTTCTTATATTCTTTAAAGCATGCACACTTAGTGGACACCCAAAAATATTTACTGATTGCTCTTCATGCCATAGTGGAACCAGGAAGGAAAGATCTTAGTTCAGTCTGAACTAACCCAGCCATACCATACAGCTTTCATCATCTATCAGAAATCTAATTCCTGATCAGCATCCTGTTACCTAGATTGTGAGGGTTGAAGCCTAAGCACTGAATTTATCTAGTCTTTTGATAATTGGCAAGTAGGGTAGGAACTGCAATGGTAACTTGTTCTTTAAAAGAAAATTCTAATTAGCATCACAAATGTAATTATGTGACAATATCATCTAAAAATCGCATATGAGCTTTGTCTTTGAAGAGCTTGAAATCTTTACCACCCCATAAAACTCAGGGAGGAAAAAACTTCAAACAGGACTACAGGAAGTTTCAGAAAGGGAAATTTAATATTTGACTAATGACAAGGATCACTGCTGGCCCAGAGCTGTGAACAAGGTCACTTAAACAGACAGAAACCCCTCCTCAGGTGTGGTCCCTTTGTTGTGTACTTACACTGGCTCCTGTGTGGAGAGGAGGCCTCCATGGGCCTGAAAACTGCCAAAAATTCCTGGCTGAGTAAAGCAATAAACACGGTGTGTAATGATAACCTCTGGTGCACCCCGTGTGTACCCAGGTTGTCAAAGACCTTCAATCAGCTCTGCAGCAAGACAGAATAACACTTGAGGTCAATAGACTCGGGGGTGTGGAGAGCGAAGAAGGGAGCACGATGGATGGCAGCCAAGGGAGGTTAGCAATGCAACAGGACATTGTTCAGAAAGAGTGGGCTGGGCTGACTCCCAGCTGGATCACTTACCAGTCAGATTACCAGCTAATTATTTAATCTCTCAAAGTTTCTTCTCCCATAAAATTAGGATTAAAACCACATCTACCTCATAATATCAATAAGGTGATCTCTGCAAAGCAGTGACTCAGTTACTGGTACCAGTAATTATTCTCATACATTGAATGCTCACTAAAACCACTTAACAGTGAGAAGCTGAAAGCTTTTCCTTTAAGATCAGGAACAAGACAAGCATGCCCACTTTCCCCACTTCTATTCAACATAGTACTGGAGGTCCTAGCCATGGCAATCAGACAACACAAAGGAATAAAAGGCATCCAGATTGGTAAGGAAGAAGTTAAACTGTCCCTGTTTGCAGATGACATGATATTGTATACAAAAAACCCTAAGGAATCCACTCCAAAACTACTAGAACTAATATCGGAGTTCAGCAAAGTTGCAGGATACAAAATTAATACACAGAAATCTGTTGCATTCCTATACACCAACAATGAACTAGCAGAGAGAGAAATCAGGAAAACAATTCCATTCACAATTGCATCTAAAAGAATAAAATACCTAGGAATAAACCAAATCAAGGAAGTGAGAGACCTATGCCCTGAAAACTACAAGACACTCTTAAGAGAAATTAAAGAAGACACCAATAAATGGAAACACATCCCATGCTATTGGATAGGAAGAATTAATATTGTCAAAATGGCCATCCTGCCTAAAGTAATCTATAGATTTAATTCAATTCCTATCAAAATACCAACAGCATTCTTCAATGAACAAGAGAAAATCATTCTAAAATTCATGTGGAACCACAAAAGACCTTAAATAGCCAAAGCAATCCTGAGAAGGAAGAATAAAGTTGGGGGCATTACTCTCCCCAACTTCAAGCTCTACTACAAAGCCACAGTAATCAAGACAATTTGGTACCGGCACAAGAACAGACCCATAGACCAATGGAACAGATTAGAGAGCTCTGATATAAACCCAAACATATATGGTCAATTAATATATGATAAAGGAGCAATGGATATACAATGGGGAAATGACAGCCTCTTCAACAGCTGGTGTTGGCAAAACTGGACAGCTACATGCAAGAGAATGAAACTGGATTATTGTTTAACCCCATACACAAAAGTAAACTCAAAATGGATCAAAGACTTCAATGTAAGTCATGAAACCATAAAACTCTTAGAAGACAACATAGGCAAACATCTCCTGAATATAAGCATGAGCAACTTCTTCCTGAATGCATCTCCTCAAGCAAGGGAAACAAAAGCAAAAATGAACTCATGGACTACATCAAACTAAAAGGTTTCTGTACAGCAAAGGACACAATCAAGAGAACAAAAAGGCATCCTACAGTATGGGAGAATATATTTGGAAATGACATATCCAACAAGAGGTTAACATCCAAAATATATAAAGAACTTACACACCTCAACACCCAAAAAGCAAATAACCTGATTAAAAAATGGGCAGAGGATATGAAGAGACAGTTCTCCAAAGAAGAAATTCAGATGGCCAACAGACACATGAAAAGATGCTCCACATCACTAATCATCAGGGAAATGCAAATTAAAACCACAATGAGATATCACCTCAGACCACTAAGGATGGCCAGCATCGAAGAGACTAAGAACAACAAATGCTGGCAAGGATGCTGAGAAAGGGGAACCCTCCTACACTGCTGGTGGGAATGTAAGCTAGTTCAACCATTGTGGAAAGCAATATGGAGGTTCCTCAAAAAACTAAAAATAGAAATACCATTTGGCCTGGGAATCCCACTCCTTGGAATTTACCCAAAGAATACAACTTCTCAGATTCAAAAAGACATATGCACCCCTATGTTTATCGCAGCACTTTTTACAATAGCGAAGATATGGAAGCAACCTAAGTGTCCATCAGTAGATGAATGGATAAAGAAGATGTGGTCTATATACACAATGGAATACTATTCAGCCATAAGAAAAAAACAAATCTTACCATTTGCAACAACATGGATGGAGCTGGAGGACATTATGCTCAGTGAAATAAGCCAGGTGGGGAAAGACAAATGCCAAATGATTTCCCTCATTTGTGGGGTATAACAACGAAGCAAAACTGAAGGAACAAAATAGCAGCAGACTCAGAGACTCCAAGAATGAACTGGTGGTTACCAAAGGGGAGGGGTTTGGGAAGGCGGGTCGGGAAGGAGGGAGAAGGGTTTGAGGGGTATTATGTTTAGCACACATGGTGTGGGGGATCACATGGAGAACAGTGTATCACAGAGAAGGCACATAGTGGATCTGTGGCATCTTATTACAGTGATGAACAGTGACTGCATTGGGGTTTGGGTGGGGATTTGACAATATGGGTAAATGTAGTAATCACATTGTTTTTTCATGTGAAACCTTCATAAGAGTGTGAAACTTTCAATCATACCTTAATTTTTAAAAAAAAGATGTTATTGAGAAGATGAAGGGCAAGAAACAATACCAACTGAGGTGACCTGTAGTCAGGATGTAACTGACCCTGGAAAATGGTCTCACCAAAACAGTATAGGAGATAATCTTAGCGAAATGAATCACCAGTGGACAGCATCCTCTGTCTATCAGCACAAAGGGCCTGTCTAACCCTGGGAAACTTCTAGTTTAGGAAGATGGATGTCATGCTAGGACTCACTGTTTTTAGCATTTGGCTGCAGTCTTAGAAATCTGCACAAGGACCTCAGTCCCAGAGCAGTTCATATCTCTCTGGTGAACAGGATGTTTGCAGCCTGGGACAGCCTGCAATCAGAGCCATCTTTCCAAACCTCCATCTCCCAGGCTTGTTGGCAATCAACTAGAACCCAAAGTAAATAGACTAAAGGCACTTTGAGTTTCCTAATTAAGTCTACTAATAACAAGGTTTTTTTATAAGCATAGCTTAGAAAGAGGAAGAGGCAATGGGAGACTAAAGCTAAAGTAGACATTTTGGTAAGAATCATCTGTGAACAAAAGTTGTATTAACTCTAGACAGAAGCTTTGGCACATACTAAAACTCTGAATTTTAAAGAGTTTAGCAATGTGAGTGGATAGTTAACTACTCTTCCTGAAATACATGAAAAACGTAGTTATATGTAAATATTATTCCCAATCTACCTAAGAGTGACTTACTAGGAAAAATCAGACAGGTTACTTGCCCAGTGGGTTTAGAATTTAAAGTTAAAAGCAAAATGCATACTTGTAAGAATCTAGAGACGTTCAACCATTTATGTTCATTATGGGTAAGGAATCAAGATGTTTTCACTTCCCATTTGAAAAGCTAAATGCTTAGTAGCAGTGCAATGGCATTAAAAATATATCCATCAAATAAAAACATAGAAAGTCACTGCTGCCACTGGAATGGGGTCTTCTAAAATGAAACTTAGAGGAAATAGAAGATTAATTCTGATAAATATTGCTAACAGAACAAGAGTAGGTCATTTTTTTGCCAGTGTCCCAGGCTTTCCTATCTCACTAAGCCGGAGCAATGAAGCTATCCCAAAGCAGAGATTTGAGCAATTCTGGGAATGGAAGAACTCACAGCAACAAAGTATCTTTGTGAGACCTTAAATACATATTATTCTTTTAAGAACAAAAATAAATAGAATCGAAAAGAAACTTTCCTTATTAGAAATTTCTCATAATTCTCTCAGCAACACTAGGAGACAGAGAGATATCACTATTTTATAGATGAGGGATATTAAAAGCCTTTACAAACTTGTCCAAAGTTCCAACACCTAATAAATAGAAATCTTAGAACTGCAACTGATGTCCTCCAGCCTGAAGTCAGAGCAATCTCTCTGCTCTCCCAAACCACATATCATCTTATCCATGTTCTTAATTTCATGAGCAACTGAATTGATTTGCCTTCTCCGTACAGATGTTTCATGGAATTCTTCTATTATTTAAAACAAATGTATTAAAACCTTGGCTAAAGCACGAGAGGAAACCTGAAAATTAGTCTACATCTGTTTTTGTTACACATGGTAACCAAGAAGACAAAAACACCCACGGGCCCTACTTCTGCTACCAGTAGTTGAGTATTGGTATTTTATGTCTTCGATGGCCATATTTGATTTTTTTAAGAGACAAAACAATAAACAAAAATTCTATGTGCTGTTTCCTCTGTTTGCAAGAACTGTGACCTTTGACTCTTATAAATCTATTCGAGGCTGGAGTCTGGAAATGGGGTGTTTCAGGAATGTTCAAAATATAGCTTGAGATTTATAGAGCCACAAACTTTTCTTGGCTTCTCTTAGTCCATTTTATTTGATAAAACTTAACTGGTAAACAAAGTAGCTGCACATCCTCTACAAAACATTCATTAGGTTATCTTGCTTTATACCAAACTAGAGTTTGTTTGCACAAAGAACTAATGAGAGGGGTTACCGAAGGACTTCAGTCTCTTCACTTCTTGCAGGAGGACAAATTGTTTGCAATACCAGTACTAATGAATACAAATAAAAGTAACTAGCATTCTAACGTATTACTCACGTTAAGGGAGTACCGCTCCACTGTTAAAATAGTAAAAGATGTTTCTTTTAAAAAGTCTTTTGAGGGGTTTGATGTTAAGGGATTTGAAATTTCTATTAGCATATATAAAGTGCTCTGATGAGCAGAGCTAGATCTTAGAAACCTAAATAAGGCAATTTCTCTAAGTAGTGTTTCTGCCTTGCCATTTAAAGCATGGCTCTGATTAGTGCTGTATATTATACATTTCATAATGAATGTATCATTGGCATTTAAATTAGTTGGGATTAACATAATACATTTCTGTGTCCAGAAACATTTCGAGTTTGAGAAAAGCCTCAAAATTTAACACCCAGTTGGTATAGATAAAGACAGTGCTGACCTTTCTGGGTCAATCATGAGTCTTCAAAATAGAGATAGAATATTTTGCTCTCATCTTTGGGTCCTAAAACCTCACTTGACAGCCAGCCATTCTGGACCATACCCCATGTGGAGAGATTTCTGACCACCCTTTTTCACCAAAGCAGTAGTTTCCCATAGAGTGTCTGCATTCCAGGAAATATGCAAGATGGCCCTTTTGAATTAATATTGAATATACAGATTGAGACTGGTTCTATTATAAACCTATAGGTGAGAGGGATTTAAGGATTACACTATAGTAAATTCTGGGATTATATCACATTGAGTAGAAAAAAATATTTACAATTTTTACTGAAATGAGAAGGTGACATGGAAGTCCTAAGCAGCATAGAGAGACTGGTTGTCTCATTGTAAAGTTCTTTAAAAAGTTGGAAAATTTGAAAATGAGTTGCATGTTTTTCTCTTAAAAAAAAAACACAACTGTTCAAGATTTCTAACTTTTTTATGATCAAAAGTGCCTGCTTAGCAATATTTAAACACACACACACCTTAGCATTTCCTAATATAAAAGAGGTATTTTTAATAGGAAGTGAGAAAATGACTGGTTTGGAAAATATATCCTGCTATCAAGACAAAGTTTTGCAAACAGATGTTTGGCACTGTTTTCATCATTATGCAACTTTGTTACTGAAAACAATTTAAGTGTGTCATCTATAAAACACTCATTTGCATCCTTGACAATTAAATGTTATGTATTTCATAGAAATATAATTTATTTGTGCTAATGCTTTATTTAGAGTTTTTATATCTATGCTTTTAAAAGAGATTGGCCCATATTGTACTTCTTCCTTGTGCGCTCTCTCTCTCTCTCTCTCTCTCTCTCTCTCTCCCTCCCTCCCTCTCTCTCTCTCTCTCTCTCTCTCTCTCTCTCTCTCTCTCTCTCTCTCTCTGACTTCAGAGTTTGGAACTCTCCCATTCCTTAAGTTTGAAAGTGAGGCCAAAGTAACGTTATGTATCCTTTGAAGATTAAGTAAAACCTGTACTTAAAATTACCTGGTTTTGTTCTCATTTTGTGGGTAGATGCTTGACTACCTATTGACTATACTGGTTTTAAATTAATTAGTTTTTTTTTTATTTCTTCTTGTGTCAATTTAGGTAATATATTCTATTTTCTAGAAAATTGGCCAGTTCACGCAAATATTGGCATAAAAGTTTATAGAATTTACCATTCATTTGTAACATTTTTGTTCTACATCTAGTCATGTTCCTTTTTGATTCATAACATTTATCTCATCTTTTTAAAAATAATTTTGTCAGAGAAACTTCTTTCTAAAGAATAGGTCTATATTTGTTTTACATTAATTTTTTTTCTAAGTTCTTTATCTCCTGAGTTTACTTTCTGAATTTGCTTTTCTATTTTGAACTTTTGGTACTAAACTCAGAGAATATTGATTTTCAGGGTGTCTGTTACGTGAATTTAAGATAATGTTCCTTACAAGCCATTTTAACTGCCTTCCACAAGTTTTGATATTAGTATCTCATTGCTGCTTAATTCTAACTTTTATTTTGATTTCTTGACATTGTGGTTTAGAGAACAGTATCTGAAGTCAAATTGTCTGGGCTTTCCATGTATGCTCCATCATTCACTGGATCTGGGCTTTACTTTCCTCATCAGCAAAATACTAAAAGAACAGAACCACTATTTAACCACTGTAAAAGCCACAAGGGTTTTGTGCCATATATAATATGCATGGTACCATACATGATCCATGATAAGCACTGTATTAAAATTGGCTGTCAATATCACCATCATCCAAACATCATTACTATGAAATCCATGAAATACTTTGGATAGTGTTGCTTTAAAATGCAAACTATATGAGTTTTATTCATATATTCAACACATATTTTTGTATAACTTTATTGCCTCTGATAAGACAATATCATACTGATTCACTGATATTTGTCACAGTTGGCTTTGTGGTGTGGTATATTT
Source organism: Manis javanica (assembly GCF_040802235.1). NCBI lineage: Eukaryota > Metazoa > Chordata > Mammalia > Pholidota > Manidae > Manis > Manis javanica. Next base: position 68,842,809 of record NC_133160.1, read on the forward strand.
TTGTATAGGTTTCAAGAATGTTTGAAAATAATCTCTTTATTCTGTAATTGTTGGGTGAAAGATTTTGTATACATACACTAGACAAAACATGTTGTTATTCAATTTGTATATGGAATAAAATGCATATCCTTGATACCAATACTTCACAGTTGTGTTTAAATCTTCAATATGAATTTGTTAATTTCTTCTTGAGATAATTTCAATTTTTGCCTCATGTTTGAAGATATATTGTTAGTTACACATAGGTTCAAACTGCAACACATTCTGGGGGAATAGCAGATTTCATTGACGTTTCACTATAAAATGATCCTATCTTTAATAAACCTTTTGAGTTCAAGTCTAACTTGGTGTGATATTAACATAGCATTTGTCTAATATATTTTTCCATTTGCTTCCTTTTAACCTTTTGGTGTTATTGTTTTGCTCTCTTTCTTATAAATTAAAAAAAAAAAAAGAAAATCTCTGTGCTTTAACTGTTCCTATGTTTAATCAATTTGCATATATTGAGATGTTTTTATTTATTTAGATTCCTCTACCATTTTGTGTTGTGTCATTTTTTGTTTGTTTTCTTCTTCTTTCCTGATATTTAATAAACTGATTGCATTATCTTTATTCTCTCTTTACAATATTGGAAGTTCTTTTAGTGGAGACCCTTGCATTTTGCATTGTTTTTAAATCTTGGACATATGAGTTTAATTACCTGCCAGACCATTTACATGGAAATATGTGGAAACTGAATGGAAACAGCATCATAAATAGGTCAAAGGTAAGTATTTTAGACCAGTATTTTGCATTTAAACCAGTTAGATTTAGACAGACATTCACCAGATTGGACCGTTTTTTTAACACTTAAAACTTTTTTTGCCAAAATTAAAAAAAATAATTATGGAAGCTGGTTTCCAGAAATTGGCTATTTTTTTAAAACATGATTCAAGTTTTTTTTTTCACATAATTTTAAATCTCAAGTTTCCTTTGGGAAATTTATCCAAAATGTTAATTTTTCATTTTTTAACTTAGACTTTATGTAACAGAGTGCCCTGAATTGATGTTCATAAGAATATTTTTCTCTAGGGCTTACTGGTTTATAACTTCCCTTTAAAATTTATAAATATCATTTTATTTAAGTTGTTATTCTCAAAGATGTTATGGAGAAAATTTATTAATTATACATCTATAAATTCCTACCCTTTGCTCTCTCTTTCCCCTTTGAACCACGCGGATGCAGAATTTATGACATACTAGGGAAGACAAAGCCATGAGAGATAGGAAGACCTTGGCCCCTTACACTGTGTAAAAGACCCGGGTCACTGAAACTACCTACCCAGGGAGACCTGATCACCTTTTATGTGAACAAGAAGAAAACTTGTGTTAAACTATTCAAGTTGTGAAGACTATTTGTTACAGCAGCTACCATTATCTTACTGATACAATTCCATATTTATTTTTTAATTCATTGACAATTTGTCTTTTTAACAGATGTATATAAGCATTTAGAGTGATTATTAATACAGTTAAAGTAATATTTACCATGATTAACTGTTCTAATTATTGCATTTGCTCTTTTTTCCCTTGTTTCCCCCTTTTGCTAACGTCTCCAGTTACAAGTGACCATTTTTTTTATTCCACTCTTAGCATCTCAATTACACTTACTTTAAAAACATTTTTAGTAGCTGAGTTAGCAAATCAAATACGCATTTTTTAACCAGTATAAGTCTACCTTCAAGTAACTCTATACTGCTTCATGTATATGTAGTGCAGCTATCTTAAAGTATTCCCACTTCCTCCACCCTTCCTTTATTTACTTATTCATTCATTTCACCTGTCCATGTGCTATAATAACCAAATGCATTGTATATTATTATTATTATTGCTTTAAAGTTAACTTTTAGTGCAATTTAAAAAAAGTAAAATAACGAGTACATTTTACTTTGATTTATTACTTCCCCACCACACTTCCTTTCTTCACGCAGATCTGAATTTCTGCCTGTATTAGTAATATAGAACTTCTGACCTATTTGTAATGTAGAACTCTATATTGGTGTCTTTTGTGTCAAAATGTTAACTATTTCCCTCCATTTTCTTATTATTTACATGGTTTCTGATAAGAAGACCACTATAATTTTTATCATTGTTCATCTATATAAGGGCTATTTTTTTCTGTGGCTTCTTACAAGATTTTCTCTGTTTTTATTTTCTGCAGCTTGAATGATATTCATAGGTCTAATTTCTTGGTTATTGGGGTTTTTTTATTTAAATGGGGTGATTTATCTTTCTTAGTGTTCTCTGAGCTTCCTGGATCTGTGGTTTAGTGTCTGTGATTAGTTTTGGAAAGTTCTCAGCCATTTTTACTCCATATATTTCCTTTGCTCTCTTTCTGTCTTCTCCTGGTATTTTAATTACACATATTACATTTTTTGCAGTTGTCTTACAGTTCTTGGATGTGCTGCAAGTCTTTTAAATTATTTTTTTCCTTTACTTTTCAATTTGGTAAGTTTCTGTTGACCTATCTTCAATTTCACTAGCTCTGTCCTTAGGCATGCCCAATGTACTGATGAGCACATCCAAGACCCTCTTCGTTCCTGTCTTTGATTTCTGGCATTTCCTTCTAATTCTTCCTTATAGCTTCCATCTCTTCACTTACATTACTCATCTGTTATTGCATATTGTCTAGTGTTTCCTTTAGGGTTTTACCTTATTAATCATAGTTATTTTAAATTTGGATAATTCTAACATCTGTGTCATATCCAAGTTTGATTCTGATTTGTGTTTTGTCTCCTCAGACTGTTTTTCTTGCTTTTTGGCATAGTCTGCATTTTTTTTTTTTTTTGGAAAGTCAGACATGTACTAATGTTTGCTGTAAATGTAGGTAGGAGCCAGAGGATTCAGTATCCTCCAGTGTTCTTGTTTTTTTCTTCCCTGTTGATTTTGTGCTTCCTTCTAAGACAGTCTGCATTTTACAGCTCTTTCCATTATAACCCACTATCATTACATTGGAGTCCTGTTGGTGTGGTGATACAGTGTGGGAGAAGGGAAGCATTCTGCAATGTTAGGATTAAATCTCAGTTTAAACCTGAGTCGCTGGGCTGTGACCCTCACCAATGCTTCATCATAATATAACTTCTTGCCCCTTAGGTAAAACCAGAAGGCTAGCTGGAGTGAGAATGCCCTTCTGCCAGCTAAGATAAAGCTCTGTTGAAATCTTACTCATCAAGCATGTGCCTTTATTATGGAGAACTCCTGGGAATATTTTACAGTGACTGCTCTTCCCCTCTCCATACCAAAGCCACAGTGGATCTTTCTTGGATCTTCATTGTGAGAACTGGTGGGGTTCCTGGATCTTAAATCTTAAGAGGGCCCATAAAACTGCAGCCTCCATGAGGTTCTCGTTCTCAGGTGAGTCCATACTCAAGTTTCAGCATTTCTTTAACATTCTCATTTAAGGGTCCCTACCAGATTACGGCACCAGCAGATTCCACTACAAGTAAGTATATCTCAGCTGTGCCTCTGGATTTGCCCTTCTCATTGAAATTTGGGTGAGAAGCTTACCCTGCAACCTCTCTTCTCTGATGAGTGAAGGAAAAGTCATAGATTTTAAGTGTATTCAGCTTCATTATTTATAAGGACAGAAGTGACAACTTCCAAGCTCCTTATATGTTGGAACTGAAATGGGAAGTCCTATTTAATTTTGTATTCATTTGACATTTTTTCCCATCACATGAACTAACTGCTCTTCCCCATTACTATATGTCAGCTTCACATGCTTTCAATGTGCCATGGAAAATGAATACAGACAAGTCCTCTCTGAATGTGAGACAAAATTGCCCACAGATGTCAAACTTTTGGAGAATGTCTAAAAAACAAACAAAAACTGTGTCTAGAAAGCAGGTGTGATCATGAACAGAGCACTTGGCCTTGAAAGCCAAAGAAAGAGGAGCATTGTCTTTTTAAAAGAGTTTTTTCTAACTGAGGTTAAGATACTCACCTAGACTGGTTAATAAGAATGTAAGTGGAAGCAAGGACAGGGGTTGGATTTCCTCAAGCATATTCTTGTGCATATATATATATATACACACTGCTCTTCAGAGCTATGGGTGTGTCTTACAAATCTTACAAAGTCTTATGGCATGTTCCATAAGACTTCATTATGCACCAAGGCAGTCATCATCCCCTGCAAAGTAGCGGTGTCTGGGAACAAGTTATTCTGAAATAATAAAGGTATTCATTTTATTGACATTTAAAATGCATGAAAACATTTATAACCAAACTCAAATATTTCTCTCACCATGAATATGTGGCATTAATTATCAATACTGCTCCAGGGATGGATATGCTTATAACATTATGAAGCAGATCTTTCTTTTAGGTTAGGGATGTTTGCATTTGGTAGGAAATTATTGTATTGGTTAATCTGGCCTGGTCTCTGATGACATCTTCCTGAAAATATCAACATGTTTCTCCATGGGTTGCATTTCAAAAACATTCAGGTCAAAACAGAGGGGGCGGAGCCAAGATGGCGGCGTGAGTAGAGCAGTGGAAATCTCCTCCCAAAAACACATAGAGCTATGAAAATATAATAAAGAAAAATCTTCCTAAAATAGAGACCACAGGACACAGGACAACATCCAGACCACATCCACACCTGCAAGAACCCAGCGCCTTGTGAAGTGGGTAAGATACAAGCCCCAGCCCGGCGGGACCCGAGCGCCCCTCCCCCAGGCTCCCGGCGGGTGGAGAGAAACTGGAGCGGTTTTTTTTTTGGCGAGCGCTTTTTGGAAGCCTTAGAGGGACGGGCCCCCGTTGCTGGGGAGGCAGGGTGGCGGGACCGGTGAGGAGGTGCCTGGGAACGGCGCCGGAGGACAAAGAATATCCCGCGTTTCTCCCTGCGAGACCTGGGGGCGGGTGCCTGAGACCGGTGTCTGAGGACGGAGGAGGTCGCGCGTTTTTCCCCTTTTTTTTTTTCTCTTTTGGGCGAGCGCTTTTTGGAAGCCTTGAAGGGACGGGGACCCCAGTGCTAGGGAGGCACGGTGGCGGGACTGGTGAGCGGGTGGCTGGGACCGGCGCCTGAGGACAAAGAATATCCCCCGTTTTTCCCTGCGGGACCGGTGGGCGGGTGCCTGAGACCGGCACTTGAGGACAGAGGAAATCGCACGTTTTTCCCCTTTTTTTTTTCTCTTTTCTGCGAGTGCTTTTTGGAAGCCTAAAAGGGACAGGGACCCCGGTGCTAGGGAGGCAGGGCGGCGGGACTGGTGAGCGGGTGCCTGGGACCGGCACCTGAGGACAAAGAATATCCCGCATTTTTCCCTGTGGGACCGGTGGGTGGGTGCCTGAGACCAGCACCTGAGGACGGAAGAAATCGCGCGTTTTTCCCCTTTTTTTTCTCTCTTTTTGCCGAGTGCTTTTTGGAAGCCTTGAAGGGACAGGGACCCCGGTGCTAGGGAGGCAGGGCGGCGGGACTGGTGAGCGGGTGCGTGGGACCAGTGCCTGAGGACAAAGAATATTGAGCGTTCCTTCCCTGCGGGACCGGTGGGTGGGTGCTTTTTGGAAGCCTTGAAAGGACAGGGACCCTGGTGCTAGGGAGACAGGGCAGCAGGACCAGTGAGCGGGTGCCTGGGACCGGCACCTGAGGACAAAAAAAAAAAAAAAAAAAAAATCGCTTGTTTTTTCCTTTTTTTTTCCTTTTTTTTTTTTCTCTTTCTGTCTGTTCCCTCTCTCATTGTTGCTGTTGTTGTTTTGGTTTGGAGAGTGCTTTTTGGAAATCTTAAAGGGGCAGGACAGGTCACTTAGACCAGAAGCAGGGAATCTGGGGATCTCTGGGCACTCTAACCCCCTGGGCAGCAGGGAGCACAGAGGCCCCTTACGGAGATAAATAGTCTCCTGGCTGCTCCCCCTCCAACGGGGCTCCACCATTTTGGAGGAACAGCCCCAGCCAGGCCAAGCCCACAGCAACAGCGGAGATAAACCCCAAAGCAACTGGGCAGGAAGCAGAAGCCCTGTCTGCGCACAGCTGCCCAGCACAAGCCACTAGAGGTCGCTATTCTCCCAGGAAAAGGCTACAAACCAACAAGAAGGGAAGCTCTTCCAGCGGTCACTTGTACCAGCTCTGCAAACTATCTCTATCACCATGAAAAGGCAAAACTACAGGCAGACAAAGATCACAGAGACAACACCTGAGAAGGAGACAGACCTAACTAGTCCTCCTGAAAAAGAATTCAAAATAAAAATCATGAACATGCTGACAGAGATGCAGAAAAAAATGCAAGAGCAATGGGATGAGATGCAGAGAAAAATGCAAGAGCAGTGGGATGAGATGCAGAGAAAAATGCAAGAGCAGTGGGATGAAGTCCGGAAGGAGATCACAGATGTCAGGAAAGAGATCACAGAAGTGAAACAATCCCTGGAAGGATTTATAAGCAGAATGGATAAGATGCAAGAGGCCATTGAAGGAATAGAAGCCAGACAACAGGAACGTATAGAAGCTGACATAGAGAGAGATAAAAGGATCTCCAGGAATGAAACAACACTAAGAGAAATATGTGACCAATACAAAAGGAAAAACATTCGTATTATAGGGATACCAGAAGAGGAAGAAAGAGGAAAAGGGATAGAAAGTGTCTTTGAAGAAATAATTGCTGAAAACTTCCCCAAACTGGGGGAGGAAATAATCGAACAGACCATGGAATTATACAGAACCCCCAACAGAAAGGATCCAAGGAGGACAACACCAAGACACATAATAATTAAAATGGCAAGGATCAAGGACAAGGAAAGAGTTTTAAAGGCAGCTAGAGAGAAAAAGGTCACCTATAAAGGAAAACCAATCAGGCTAACATCAGACTTCTCAACAGAAACCCTACAGGCCAGAAGAGAATGGCATGATATACTTAATGCAATGAAACAGAAGGGCCTTGAACCAAGGATACTGTATCCAGCACGACTATCATTTAAATATGATGGTGGGATCAAACAATTCCCAGACAAGCAAAAGCTGAGGGAATTTGCTTCCCACAAACCACCTCTACAGGGCATCCTACAGGGACTGCTCTAGATGGGAGCACCCCTAAAAAGAGCACAGAACAAAACACACAACATATGAAGAATGGAGGAGGAGGAATAAGAAGGGAGAGAAGAAAAGACTCTCCAGACAGTGTATATAACAGCTCAATAAGCGAGCTAAGTTAGGCAGTAAGATACTAAAGAAGCTAACCTTGAACCTTTGGTAACCACGAATCTAAAGCCTGCAATGGCAATAAGTACATATCTTTCAATAGTCACCCTAAATGTAAATGGACTTAATGCACCAATCAAAAGACATAGAGTAATAGAATGGATAAAAAAGCAAGACCCATCTATATGCTGCTTACAAGAAACTCACCTTAAACCCAAAGATAAGCATAGACTAAAAGTCAAGGGATGGAAAAACATATTTCAGGCAAACAACAGTGAGAAGAAAGCAGGGGTTGCAGTACTAATATCAGACAAAATAGACTTCAAAACAAAGAAAGTAACAAGAGATAAAGAAGGCCACTACATAATGATAAAGGGCTTAGTCCAACAAGAGGATATAACCATTCTAAATATATATGCACCCAATACAGGAGCACCAGCATATGTGAAGCAAATACTAACAGAACTAAAGAGGGAAATAGACTGCAATGCATTCATTGTAGGAGACTTCAACACACCACTCACCCCAAAGGATAGATCCACCGGGCAGAAAATAAGTAAAGACACACAGGCACTGAACAACACACTAGAACAGATGGACCTAATAGACATCTATAGAACTTTACATCCAAAAGCAACAGGATATACATTCTTCTCAAGTGCACATGGAACATTCTCCAGAATAGACCACATACTAGCTCACAAAAAGAGCCTCAGTAAATTCCACAATATTGAAATTCTACCAACCAATTTTTCAGACCACAAAGGTATGAAAGTAGAAATAAATTCTACAAAGAAAACAAAAAGGCTCACAAACACATGGAGGCTTAACAACATGCTACTAAATAATCAATGGATCAATGAACAAATCAAAATAGAGATCAAGGAATATATAGAAACAAATGACAACAACAACACAAAGCCCCAACTTCTGTGGGACACAGTGAAAGCAGTCTTAAGAGGAAAGTATATAGCAATCCAGGCACACTTGAAGAAGGAAGAACAATCCCAAATGAATAGTCTAACATCACAATTATTAAAACTGGAAAAAGAAGAACAAATGAGGCCTAAAGTCAGCAGAAGGAGGGACATAATAAAGATCAGAGAAGAAATAAACAAAATTGAGAAGAATAAAACAATAGCAAAAATCAACGAAACCAAGAGCTGGTTCTTTGAGAAAATAAACAAAATAGATAAGCCTCTAGCCCAACTTATTAAGAGAAAAAGAGAGTCAACACAAATCAACATAATCAGAAATGAGAATGGAAAAATCACGACAGACTCCACAGAAATACAAAGAATTATTAAAGACTACTATGAAAACCTATATGCCAACAAGCTGGAAAACCTAGAAGAAATGGACAACTTCCTAGAAAAATACAACCTCCCAAGACTGACCAAGGAAGAAACACAAAAGTTAAACAAACCAATTACAAGCAAAGAAATTGAAACAGTAATCAAAAAACTACCCAAGAACAAAACCCCGGGGCCGGACGGATTTACCTCGGAATTTTATCAGACACACAGAGAAGACATAATACCCATTCTCCTTAAAGTGTTCCACAAAATAGAAGAAGAGGGAATACTCCCAAACTCATTCTATGAAGCCAACATCACCCTAATACCAAAACCAGGAAAAGACCCCACCAAAAAAGAAAATTACAGACCAATATCCCTGATGAATGTAGATGCAAAAATACTCAATAAAATATTAGCAAACAGAATTCAACAGTATATCAAAAGGATCATACACCATGACCAAGTGGGGTTCATCCCAGGGATGCAAGGATGGTACAACATTCGAAAATCCATCAACATCATCCACCACATCAACAAAAAGAAAGACAAAAACCACATGATCATCTCCATAGATGCCGAAAAAGCATTTGACAAAATTCAACATCCATTCATGATAAAAACTCTCAGCAAAATGGGAATAGAGGGCAAGTACCTCAACATAATAAAGGCCATATATGATAAACCCACAGCCAGCATTATACTGAACAGCGAGAAGCTGAAAGCATTTCCACTGAGATCGGGAACCAGACAGGGATGCCCACTCTCCCCACTGTTATTCAACATAGTACTGGAGGTCCTAGCCACGGCAATCAGACAAAACAAAGAAATACAAGGAATCCAGATTGGTAAAGAAGAAGTTAAACTGTCACTATTTGCAGATGATATGATACTGTACATAAAAAACCCTAAAGACTCCACTCCAAAACTACTAGAACTGATATCGGAATACAGCAAAGTTGCAGGATACAAAATCAACACACAGAAATCTGTAGCTTTCCTATACACTAGCAACGAATCAATAGAAAGAGAAATCAGGAAAACAATTCCATTCACCATTGCATCAAAAAAGAATAAAATACCTAGGAATAAACCTAACCAAGGAAGTGAAAGACTTATACTCTGAAAACTACAAGTCACTCTTAAGAGAAATTAAAGGGGACACTAATAAATGGAAACTCATCCCATGCTCATGGCTAGGAAGAATTAATATCGTCAAAATGGCCATCCTGCCGAAAGCAATATACAAATTTGATGCAATCCCTCTCAAATTACCAGCAACATTCTTCAATGAATTGGAACAAATAATTCAAAAATTCATATGGAAACACCAAAGACCCCGAATAGCCAAAGCAATCCTGAAAAAGAAGAATAAAGTAGGGGGGATCTCACTCCCCAACTTCAAGCTCTACTACAAAGCCATAGTAATCAAGACAATTTGGTACTGGCACAAGAACAGAGCCACAGACCAGTGGAACAGATTAGAGACCCCAGAAATTAACCCAAACATATATGGTCAATTAATATTTGATAAAGGAGCCATGGACATACAATGGCAAAATGACAGTCTCTTCAACAGATGGTGCTGGCAAAACTGGACAGCTACATGTAGGAGAATGAAACTGGACCATTGTCTAACCCCATATACAAAGGTAAACTCAAAATGGATCAAAGACCTGAATGTAAGTCACGAAACCATTAAACTCTTGGAAAAAAACATAGGCAAAAACCTCTTAGACATAAACATGAGTGATCTCTTCTTGAACATATCTCCCCGGGCAAGGAAAACAACAGCAAAAATGAGCAAGTGGGACTACATTAAGCTGAAAAGCTTCTGTACAGCGAAAGACACCATCAATAGAACAAAAAGGAACCCTACAGTATGGGAGAATATATTTGAAAATGACAGATCTGATAAAGGCTTGACGTCCAGAATATATAAAGAGCTCACACGCCTCAACAAACAAAAAACAAATAACCCAATTAAAAAATGGGCAGAGGAACTGAACAGACAGTTCTCCAAAAAAGAAATACAGATGGCCAAGAGACACATGAAAAGATGTTCCACATCGCTAATTATCAGAGAAATGCAAATTAAAACTACAATGAGGTATCACCTCACACCAGTAAGGATAGCTGCCATCCAAAAGACAAACAACAACAAATGTTGGTGAGGCTGTGGAGAAAGGGGAACCCTCCTACACTGCTGGTGGGAATGTAAATTAGTTCAACCATTGTGGAAAGCAGTATGGAGGTGCATCAAAATGCTCAAAACAGACCTACCATTTGACCCAGGAATTCCACTCCTAGGAATTTACCCTAAGAACGCAGCAATCAAGTTTGAGAAAGACAGATGCACTCCTATGTTTATCGCAGCACTATTTACAATAGCCAAGAATTGGAAGCAACCTAAATGTCCATCTGTAGATGAATGGATAAAGAAGATGTGGTACATATACACAATGGAATACTACTCAGCCATAAGAAGTGGAAAAATCCAACCATTTGCAGCAACATGGATGGAGCTGGAGAGTATTATGCTCAGTGAAATAAGCCAAGCGGAGAAAGAGAAATACCAAATGATTTCACTCATCTGAGGAGTATAGGAACAAAGGAAAAACTGAAGGAACAAAACAGCAGCAGAATTACAGAACCCAAAAATGGACTAACAGGTACCAAAGGGAAAGGAACTGGGGAGGATGGGTGGGCAGGGAGGTATAAGGGTGGGGAAGAAGAGGGGGGTTATTAAGGCTAGTATGCAGGGGCGGGAGGGAGAAAGGGGAGGGTGGGCTGCACAACACAGAGAGGACAAGTAGTGACTCTACCACATTTTGCTAAGCTGATGGACAGTAACCGTAATGGGGTTGTTAGGGGGGACCTGATATAGGGGAGAGCATAGTAAACATAGTATTCTTCATGTAAGGGTAGATTAAAAATTTAAAAAAAAAAAAAAAAGAAAGAAAGAAAGAAAGAAAAGGGGATTACTCGTTAACAGGATAAAACTATTGGTAAATCAAAGATCAACGCATGCTTTAAATATCCTTAATGTTGATCACTTAAAGGGTGTCAGATGATCAGCTATGGAGGTACTCTTTTCTGATAATATTCCTTTCTCTTAATTAAAAAAAAAAAAAAAAAAGCAGTTACTGTGTGCTGACCTCCAATGAGTTCTGCACAGTGGTATAGAGGGCATGTCAAAGTGTGGGCAAAGGGTCTGTTTGTTTCTACGCAGAAGATCAAGGCCTAGCTTGGATACCCAGAAAATGAAATAAGATACGATATGAGGAGGAGCTTCCGGCATCAGCACTCTCTGGAGGACTCGTGCCGGGGGATGATCATCAAAAAGCCTCCCCAGGGATCCGGACGATGCTGCGGTTGTGGCTGCATCCAGCCCACCGTCTCCTGGACTTGCCATAAGAAGGAGGAGGGAGATGTCTAGGCTGGCATGTGCATACAGTGAGACAACGAATTTGACTGGATCTGTACTGTTGGAACTCAACCAGGAGTTGGGAGGGGTGCAAGTTGTAGCACCCCAAAATCTCATGACTATAGACTATCTATGGTTAAAAGAACATATGGGATGTGAACAGATCCCAGAAATGGGCTGCTTTAATTTGTCTGATGGTTCAAGTACAGTTGGACAATATCCATCATATCATAGATAAATTTTCACAAATGCCTAGGGTGCCTAAATGGTTTTCTTGGCTTCACTGGAGATGGATGGTAATTATAGATTTGCTTTGTTTATGTCACCGTATTCCTATTATGTTAATATATGTGTGCAAATTAGTTAGTAGTTTAAAACCTATACATACTTAAGGTACTATACAAGAAGATATGTCAAAGAAATAATCAATCCTCCCAAGTTTCCTTCGTATGCTACATCTATAGCTTTTCTTCTTCCTTCCTAATTACAACCCTTAAATAGAATTCGTGCCTCATATCGAATTTACCGAGTATCATAATTCCTCCAGGTGGTAAAGATACCTTGAGACAAGTGCTGGGCATAGAAGCCACAGGGCATAAATCTGCAAAGAAGTAAAAAGCTAACCTTTGCAAACAATATGGCTTCTCTCTCACTTACCAACTTTACATTTCCCTGTATGGCCCCAGAAGATGACTGGTTAGCCAGAGACGGGTAAGATTCCTCAAGGGAGGAACAACCTAAGACAGGCACAGTCGCAGGGGGGCCATCAGGTGAGAATTTGGGGATCAACAGAGGTGAGGCTCAGAACCTCACCCCCCCTGCTTTGAGAGAAATCTTCTGCATCCGTGGATGTCTTGATGCCCTTGTCTAGCCTGGATTAATACTTAGTCCATAGGCACACACCTGATCATCTGATCATCTACATTTGCCTTCTTACAGCACTAAACTATGTTTTCTACCTTTATCTTGCATCTACCTACCACTTCAGCATTTTATTAAAAATAAAAATAATAATAATAGTAGGAGAAATGGGGGATCAACATATAGATCAAGTACAAAAATCAAACGAATATTCATATTTGACCTGATTGTTTATAGGTCATATTGCATGATCAAAACCGAAAGTTTCTGTGATGACTGCCCTTGTACTGTTCACCATGTAAGAATTTATTCACTATGTAAGAATTCGTTCACCATGTAAGAACTTGTTCGTTATGCTTCAGAAGATTGGAGACTGACGAGAATTAGGCTTGAGATGGATTAATGATTGTACATTGAGCGTTGACCCCCCTATACTGAATTTTACTGTTGTTAACAACCATTTGATCAATAAATATGAGAGATGCCCTCTCAAAAAAAAAAAAAAAAAAAAAAAAAAAAAAACATTCAGCATTACATTCTAGATCATGACACTAGAAAGCTGTATGCAATACTGTAAAATATTACAATTTAGGCATTGCTCGACTAGAGTTGGCCAAGTCAGATTTCATTTGAAAACAAATGTGTCAAGTAGTAAAGGACAAAGAATATAATTTACAATAGTCATTATTACCTTATATAAAATGCAATGACCAAGTAACCACATTAGCTGGCAAGCCTATACGTACAATATAATAGTATTTTTAATATTGATAATAATAGTAACATGGTATTTTCAGCCCTACCCTGGGATGAAAGATTTTTGACCCCTCTCATTTTCACAACAGTTTTTAATTGGAAACTTTTGTGAGAAGCACAGAAGTCTTATAATGCCCTTACCAAATAATTGATATCTAGAGTCCTTTCCAGATTAAAAAGGCAGTGGCCTTATCCTGTATTTCTAGATCAGGTGAGTAAAGACCCTACTAAAATTCACAAGCCGTACAGTACCATCATTACTGAAATAGCAACCTTCAGTGCAAGAGCTTAGAAAGTTCAAAATTGAAGGGGAAAGAAGAGGTTGTAAAACATGACTTTACTTCATTAGCAACAGTCCAGTAGAAAATGGAAACAAAAACATTAGACTTGGCCAAGAGTATGAATGTTTCCTGTCATACATTTTTTGGGTTTCTGTCCCAATGCATCCACTTACTATGTGTCATAGACCAAGTCTCTGAGCTTCCCAAGCTTCATCAGAGAAAACTTCTCCAAGTCCTCATCTCTAAGATGAATTTATCAGTATCTCCTGTGTGGGCAGTGGTGAGGATTATGTGAGGTTGGATCTTCAGTATAATGCACAGCAAAAGCAAATCTTTAATAGGTGTCTCAGTACTCAGACTCAGCTTTCTTTCCTTCCTTTTAATACAACTGATAAAAATATTTTCAACTTACTAGCTAAAAATTGCTATAAAGTTCCCCTTGGGGCTGCATTTATTTAGAAATATGCAGATACACAGCTATTTTGTTTAGTGTTTGAGCAAACACAGTCAAGACTAGACATGGTTCCAGCTTATGGGCCATGATTATGGTTTAATAAGGGAAGTAGCACAGACACACATCCCATCTATAAAAATTAGAGCTACAGTGATTACAAAAGTGACAAACAGTCTAGAGGATCCAGAATTATGTTGGTGGTTTGGAGATCACTGGATATTAAAGAAATTGTCCTGGAAAAAGTGGGCCCTCGAGGTGAAGCCAAGATGTTGGCGTGAGTAGGACAGTGGGAATCTCCTCCCAAAAACATATATATTTTTGAAAATACAACAAATACAACTAATCCTAAAAGAGAGATCAGAAGACACAGGACAACAGCCAGACTACATCCAGACTACATCCACACCTGCAAGAACCCAGTGCCTGGTGAAAGGGGTAAGATACAAGCCCTGGCCTGGCGGGACCCGAGCGCCCCTCACCCCAGCTCTGTAGGGAGGAGAGGAGTCAGAGCAGGGAGGGAGAGGGAGCCCAGGACTGCTAAACACCCAGCCCTAGCCATCTGCACCAGAGCACAGACACAGTGCATGCATGGAGTGCTGGAAACTAGGGAAACAGGACAGCAAGACCTGTGAGCAGGTCCCGAAGCCGATGCCCCTGTGACAAAGAAAAGCGAGTGCTTTTTGAAAGTCTTAAAGGGACAGGGACACCACAGCTGGACAGAAACATACTGGGTCACAGTCCAGCTGCTGGAAATTCCAGGGAACTCCAGGCGCACTAACCCCCTGGGCAACAGCTCTGAGACCCCTCATGGAGGTAAACAGCCAAACAGCCCCCTGTCCATTACCCCTCCAGGGCCCCGCCAAAGCAGAGCAGCAGCCTGAGGCTGGCCACCCCACAACAAGGGAGCTTCCTCCATACCGACCAGGCAAGATACAGAGACCCAGTCTACATGCAATTTCCAAACACAAGCCACTAGGGGTCGCAGTTGTCCCAGTAAAGAGGCCAGGAGCAAGTGGAAAGTCATAGCTCTCCCAGCTGACAGAAAGTCAATAGTTCAACACTGCACCTATCAACATGAAAAGGCCAAAAATTTGATCCAGGCAAGACTAACCCAGACAGCTTTGACATCTGCTACATCTTCCCCTGAAAAGAAACCTGGGGAGATAGATTTAACTAGTCTTCCTGAAAAAGAATTCAAAACAAAACTCATAACCATGTGGATGGACTTGCAGAGAAATATATCAAGAACTAAGGAAGGAGAATACAGACATAAAACAAGCTCTGGAAGGACTTCAAAACAGAATGGATGAGACGCAAGAGACAATTAATGGACTGGAAAACAGAGAACAGGAACGCAGAGAAGCTGATGCAGAGAGAGATAAAAGGATCTCCAGGAATGAAAGAATTTTAAGAGAACTGAGTGACCAATCGAAACGGAACAATATCTGCATTATAGGGGTACCAGAAGAAGAAGAGAGAGAAAAAGGGATAGAAAGTGTCTTTGAAGAAATAATTGCTGAAAACTTCCCCAAACTAGGGGAGGAAATGGCCTCTCAGACTACAGAGGTACACAGAACTCCCATTACAAGGGACCCAAGGAGGGCAACACCAAGACACATAATAATTAAAATGGCAAAGATCAAAGACAAGGACAAAGTATTAAAGGCAGCCAGAGAGAAAAAAAAAGGTCACCGACAAAGGAAAACCCATCAGGCTATTATCAGACTTCTCAACAGAAACCCTACAGGCCAGAAGAGAATGGCATGATATACTTAATGCAATGAAACAGAAGGGCCTTGAACCAAGATTACTGTATCCAGCACGATTATAATTTAAATATGAAGGACGGATTAAACAATTCCCAGACAAGCAAAAGTTGAGGGAATTTGCCTCCCACCAGCCACCTCTACAGGGCATCTTACAGGGACTGCTCTAGATGGGAGCACTCCTAAAAGGAACACAGAACAAAACACCCAACATATGAAGAAAGGAGGAGGAGGAACAAGAAGGGAGAGAAGAAAAGAATCTCCAGACAGTGTAGATAACAGCTCAATAAGCGAGCTAAGTTAGGCAGTAAGATACCAAAGAGGCAAACCTTGAACCTTTGGTAACCACGAATTTAAAGCTTGCAATGGCAATAAGTACATATCTCTCAATAGTCACCCTATATGTAAATGGACTTAATGCACCAATCAAAAGACACAGAGTAATAGAATGGATAAAAAAGCAAGACCCATATATATGCTGCTTACAAGAGACTCACCTCAAACCCAAAGACATGCACAGACTAAAAGTCAAGGGACGGAAAAACATATTTCAGGCAAACAACAGCGAGAAGAAAGCAGGGGTTGCAGTACTAATATCAGACAAAATAGACTTCAAAACAAAGAAAGTAACAAGAGATAAAGAAGGACACTACATAATGATAAATGGCTCAGTCCAACAAGAGGATATAACCATTATAAATATATATGCACCCAATACAGGAGCACCAACATATGTGAAACAAATACTAACAGAATTAAAGGAGGAAATAGAATGCAATGCATTCATTCTAGGAGACTTCAACGTGCCACTCACTCCAAAGGACAGATCCACCAGACAGAAAATAAGTAAGGGCATAGAGGCACTGATCAACACACTAGAACAGATGGACCTAATAGACATCTATAGAACTCTACATCCAAAAGCAACAGGATACACATTCTTCTCAAGTGCACATGGAACATTCTCCAGAATAGACCACATACTAGGCCACAAAAAGAGCCTCAGTAAATTCCAAAAGATTGAAACCCTACCAACCAACTTTTCAGACCACAAAGGCACAAAACTAGAAGTAAACTGTACAAAGAAAGCAAAAAGGCTCACAAACACATGGAGGCTTAACAACACACTTCTAAATAGTCAATAGATCAATGACCAAATCAAAGTGGAGATCCAGCAATATATGGAAACAAACGACAACAACACAAAGCCCCAACTACTGTGGGATACAGCAAAAGCAGTCTTAAGAGGAAAGTATATAGCAATCCAGGCATATTTAAAAAAGGAAGAACAATCCCAAATGAATGGTCTAATATCACAATTATCGAAATTGGAAAAAGAAGAACAAAAGAGGCCTAAGGGCAGCAGAAGGAGGGACATAATAAAGATCAGAGAAGAAATAAATAAAATTGAGAAGAATAAAACAATAGCAAAAATCAATGAAACCAAGAGCCAGTTCCTCAAGAAAATAAACAAAATAGATAAACCTCTAGACAGACTTATTAAGAGGAAAAGAGAGTCAACACAAATCAACAGAATCAGAAACGAGAAAGGAAAAATCATGACAGACCCCCCAGAAATACAAAGAATTATTAGAGAGTAGTATGAGAACCTATATGCTAACAAGCTGGGAAACCTAGGAGAAATGGACAACTTCCTAGAAAAATACAACCGTCCAAGACTGACCCAGAAAGAAACAGAAAATCTAAACAGACCAATTACCAGAAATGAAATTGAAGCGGTAATCAAAAAACTACCAAAGAACAAAACCTCTGGGCCAGATGAATTTACATTGGAATGTTATCAGACATACAGAGAAGACATAATACCCATTATCCTTCAAGTTTTCCAAAAAATAGAAGAGGTGGGAATACTCCCAAACTCATTCTATGAAGCCAACATCACCCTAATACCAAAACCAGGCAAAGACCCCACCAAAAAAGAAAACTACAGACCAGTATCCCTGATGAACGTAGATGCAAAAATACTCAACAAAATATTAGCAAACCGAATTCAAAAATACATCAAAAGGATCATACACCATGACCAAGTGGGATTCATCCCAGTGATGCAAGGATGGTACAACATCCAAAAATCCATCAACATCATCCACCACATCAACAAAAAGAAAGACAAAAACCACATGATCATCTCCATAGATGCTGAAAAAGCATTCAACAAAATTCAATATCCATTCATGATAAAAACTCTCAAAAAAATGGGTATAGACGGCAAGTACCTCAACATAATAAAGGCCATATATGATAAACCCACAGCCAACATCATACTGAACAGCGAGAAGCTGAAAGCTTTTCCTCTAAGATCAGGAACAAGGCAGGGATGCCCACTATCCCCACTGTTATTCAACATAGTACTGGAGGTCCTTGCCATGGCAATTAGACAAAACAAAGAAATACAAGGAATCCAGAGTGGTAAAGAAGAAGTTAAACTGTCACTATTTGCAGATGACATGATATTCTACATAAAAAACCCTTAAGACTCCACTCTGAAGCTACTAGAGCTAATATCAGAATTCAGCAAAGTTGCAGGATACAAAATTAACACACAGAAATCTGTGGCTTTCCTATACACTAACAATAAACTAATAGAAAGGGAAATCAGGAAGACAATTTCATTCACAATAGCATCAAAAAGAATAAAATACATAAGAATAAACCTTACCAAGGAAGTGATAGATCTATACCCTAAAAATTATAAGACACTCTTAAGAGAAATTAAAGAGGTCACTAACAAGTGGAAACTCATCCCATACTCTTGGCTAGGAAGAATTAATATCGTCAAAATGGCCATCCTGCCCAAAGCAATCTGCAGATTCGATGCAATCCCTATCAAATAACCAACAGCGTTCTTCAATGAACTGGAACAAATAGTTCAAAAATTCATATGGAAACACCAAAGACCCTGAATAGCTAAAGCAATTCTGAGAAGGAAGAATAAAGTGGGGGGGATCTCACTCCTCAACTTCAAGCTCTACTACAAAGCCACAGAAATCAAGACAATTTGGTACTGGCACAAGAACAGAGCCACAGACCAATGGAACAAAATAGAGACTCCAAACATTAACCCAAACATATATGGCCAACTAATATTCGATAAAGGGGCCATGGACATACAATGGCGAAATGACAGTTTCTTCAGCAGATGGTGCTGGCAAAACTGGACAGCTACATGCAAGAGAATGAAACTGGATCACTGTCTAACCCCATACACAAAAGTAAATTTGAAATGGATCAAAGACTTGAATGTAAGTCATGAAACCATAAAACTCTTAGAAAAAAACATAGGCAAAAATCTCTTAGACATAAACATGAGTGACCTCTTCTTGAACACATCTCCTCGGGCAAGGGAAACAAACGCAAAAATGAACAAATGGGACTATATCAAGCTGAAAAGCTTCTGTACAGCAAAGGACACCATCAATAGAACAAAAAGGTATCCTACAGTATGGGAGAATATATTCGTAAATGACAGATCCAATAAAGAGTTGACATCCAAAATATATAAAGAGCTCACACACCTCAACAAACAAAAAGCAAATAATCCAATTAAAAAATGGGCAGAGGAGCTGAATAGATAGTTCTCTAAAGAAGAAATTCAGATGACCAACAGACACATGAAAACATGCTCCACATTGCTTGTCATCAGAGAAATGCAAATTAAAACCACAATGAGATATCATCTCACACCAGTAAGGATGGCTACCATCCAAAAGACAAACAACAAATGTTGGTGAGGTTGTGGAGAAAGGGGAACCCTCCTACACTGCTGGTGGGAATGTAAACTAGTTCAACCATTGTGGAAAGCAGTACGGAGGTTCCTCAAAATGCTCAAAATAGAAATACCA
This sequence comes from Manis javanica, assembly GCF_040802235.1. Taxonomy (NCBI): domain Eukaryota; kingdom Metazoa; phylum Chordata; class Mammalia; order Pholidota; family Manidae; genus Manis; species Manis javanica. Next base: position 68,862,677 of record NC_133160.1, read on the forward strand.
TTTGACCCAGGAATTCCACTTCTAGGAATTTACCCTAAGAATGCAGCACTCCAATTTGAAAAAGACAGATGTACCCCTATGTTTATCTCTGCACTATTTACAATAGCCAAGATATGGAAGCAACCTAAATGTCCATCAGTAGATGAATGGATAAAGAAAATGTGGTACATATACACAATGGAATATTACTCAGCCATAAGAAAAAAATAAATCCTACCATTCACAACAACATGGATGGAGCTAGAGGGTATTATGCTCAGTGAAATAAGCCAGGCATAGAAAGACAAGTACCAAATGATTTCACTCATATGTGGAGTATAAGAACAAAAGAAAACTGAAGGAACAAAACAGCAGCAGAAGTACAGAACCCAAGAATGGACTAATAGTTACCAAAGGGAAAGGGACTGGGGAGGACGGGTGGGAAGGGAGGGATAAGGGTGGGAAGAAAAGAAAGGGAGCATTATGATTAGCATGTATAGTGTTGGGGGGGCACGGGGAGGGCTGTGCAACACAGAGAAGACAAGTAGTGATTTTACAGCATCTTACTATGTTGAAGGACAGTGACTGTGAACTTGGAGACAAGTAGTGATTTTACAGCATCTTACTATGTTGATGGACAGTGACTGTAAACGGGGATGTGGGGGGGACTCAGTGAAGGGGGGCGCCTAGTAAACATCATGTCCTTCATGTAATTGTAGATTAACGATACCAAAATAAAAAATAAAAATAAATAATAATAAAAAAAAACAAGCAATACCACTTAAAAAAAAAAAAAGTGGGCCCTCAACTGTGATTTGAAGAGAGAAGTAAAATGCCGAAGCAGAGGAAAGATGTTATCCAGAGAAAAACATCCAGATTGATAGGGAGTATTAAGGTCAAGTGGAACACAACTCTTAATGCAGGCAATCTCCCACTCAGGCAGGTGCTCTAGACTCTCATTCTACCTAATAATCACCCAGGACTCTCCAGGAGTCAATATCCAAGCCTTCCCTGAGGCAGAAGTTATCAGTGCTACAGGCATTTTTTTTTTCTGTCAATTCTCTCAATTCCATCAAATAGTTCCTGTCCTGTATTCAATACTGCCATATCCTTTTCTCTGTTTTTAAAGCAGACTAAACTCATCCGACATAGCAATATTTAGTAATATGGGTTGAGTGTATTTATGAAGTACAAAATCTACATTATCCAAAAAAAGTAGGAATAAAAATTTCAACTTTTGGAATTCGGGTTAAAGATGGCAGCATGAGCGGTGAGACAGAAACCTCCTCCCAAAACCACATATACTTTGGAAATATAGCAAATACCACTAATCCCAAAAGAGCAACAGGAAAGAAGGCTACAGCAGACAGCCTAAACCTGGAAAACAGAGCAGATCTCACAGAAAAGGGTAAAGTACCAAAGCCATGACTCAGCGCGACCCAAGCCCTTCCCCCACACCAGCTCATCAGCAGGAGAAAATGAAACAGAGCAAGTAGGGGGTGGAAGATAGGACTGCTGAACACCAGCCCTGGAGGTCTTTTCTGGGAGCATGAACCTACATGGTGCTCTGGAGATTAGCAGGGTTGGAAAGCTAAGACAGGCAGAATACTTGGAGAGACTGAGATTCTAGCTGCTTGTGGAGAACAGGTATCCACAACTAGCCTCTCTAGAAAAAACGAAAGGTGGTCAATCTGACAGACTTCCTAACAGTGAGAGGGATGCTAAAGGGGCAAGGACTGCACAGAACCTGCTTCTCAGGAGAAAGAACAGGTGGACAAAATTGTCCTGGTGCAGTCAGCACAGCAGGTTGGGAACTTTCAGGAGCTTCAGCATTCCATCCCCCTTGCTGGTAATGCAACTATGAGGCCCCCAACCGCGATATGCAGCCTGCCGCTCCTTCCTCATAGCCAGCAGTGGCTCAGCAACTGACTGTCCCCACCATTGCACCAGGCCAAGATTATCATTTAAATTTGAAGGAGGGTTTAAACAATTTCCACATAAGCAGAAGTTGAAAAAATGTACCTACCACAAACCATCTCAACTGTGTATTTTGGAGGGACTGCTATAGAAGGAAGTGTTCCTAAGGCTAAATAGCTGTCAACAGTGAAAATAAAACTACACTAAAGAAAGTAGACCAATTACTAAGCAAATGCAAAATTAAATCAACAACCAACAAACTCAGTAAAGGGATAGACAAAGAGTACAGAATATGATACCTAATATATAAAGAATGGAGGAGAAAAAAAAAGGAGGAAAAGTGAAAAAAAGAACCTTTGCAATAGCATAAAAAGTGAGTTAAGTTAGACTTTTAGATAGTAAGGGAATTACCCTTGAACCTTTGGTAACCATGAATCTAAAGCCTGCAATGGCAATATGTACATACCTATCGATAATCACCCTAAATGTAAATGTTTTAATGCACCAATCAAAAGACATAGAGTCACTGAATGGATAAAAAAGCAAGACCTGTCTATATGTTCCCTATAAGAGACTCATTTCAAACCCAAAGACATACACAGACTAAAAGCAAGGGGATAGAAAAAAATACTTCATGCAAACAATAGGGAGAAAAAAGCAGGAGTTGCAGTACTTGTATCAGACAAAATAGACTTCAAAACAAAGAAAGTAACAAGAGACAAAGAAGGACATTACATAATGATAAAGGGGTCAGTCCAACAAGAGGATATAACTATTATAAATATCTATGTACCCAAGACAGGATCACCTACATATGTGAAACAAATACTAACAGAATTAAAGAGGGAAATAGAATGCAATGCATTCATTTTAGGAGACTTCAACACAACACTCATTCCAAAGGACAGATCAATTATACAAAAAATAAGTAAAGAGACAGAGGCACTGAACGACGTATTAGAACAGATGGACCTAACGGACATCTACAGAACACTCCATCCAAAAGCAAAAGGATACACATTCTTCTCAAGTGCACATGGTACATCTTCAAGAATATATCATATACTAGGTCACAAAAAGAGCCTCAGTAAATTCAAAAAGATTGAAATTGTACCAATCAGCTTCTCAGACCACAAGCTATTAAATTAGAAATAAATTGTGCAAACAAAACAATAAATCCCACAAACACATGGAGGCTTAACAACATTCTCCTAAATAACCAAATGGAGCAATGACCAAAAAAAACAGAGATCAAGCAATATATGGAGACAAATGACAACAATAACTCAACAACACAAAATCTGTGGGACACAGTGAAGGCCGTGTTAAGAGGGAAGTATATTGCAATACAGGTTTACCTCAGGAAAGAAGAACAATCCCATATAAATAGTCTAACTCACAATTACTGAAACTAGAAAAAGAAGAACAAATGAGGCCCAAATTCAATAGAAGGAGAGACATAACAAAGATTAGAGCATAATTAAATTAAATCGAGAAGAATGAAACAATAGAAAGAATCAATGAAACAAGGAGCTGGTTCTTAAAGAAAATTAACAAAATAGATAAACCCCTAGAAAAAAAGAAAGTCTATGCACATAGAATCAGAAAAGAGAAAGGAAAAATCACTACAGACACCACAGAAATATGTTAGAGAATACTATGAAAAATTATACGGTAACAAACTGGATAATCTAGAAGAAATGGACAACTTTCTAGAAAAATACAACCTTCCAAGTCAGACCCAGGAAGAAAACAGAAAATCTGAACAGACCAATTACCAGCAACAAAACTGACTTGGTAATAAAAAAATTACCTAAGAACAAACCCCTGGAGCAGATGGCTTTATTGCTGAATTTTATCAAATTGAAGACCTTATATGCATCCTCCTTTGAGTTTTCCAAAAAGTAGAGAGGAGTGAATACTTTCAAACTCATTCTATTTGGCCAGCATTCACTCTAATACCACAGGCAAAGACACCACAAAAAAGAAAATTACAGACCAATATCCCTGATGAACGTAGATGCAAAAATACTAGACAAAATATTACCAAGCTGAATTCAAAAATACATCAAAAAGATCATCCATCATGATCAAGTAGGATTTATTCCATGGATGCAAGGATGGCACAGTATTAAAAAGTCCATCAACATCATCCACCACATCAACAAAAAAAAGGACAAAAACTACATGATCATCTCCATAGATGCTGAAAAAGCATTCGACAAAATTCAACATCCATTCATGATAAAAACTCTCAACAATATGGGTATAGAGGGCAAGTACCTCAACATAATAAAGGCCATATATGACAAATACACAGCCAACACCATCCTTAAAAGCGAGAAGCTGAAAGCTTTTCCTTTAAGATCAGGAATAAGACAAGGTGCCCACTCTCACCACTTTTATTCAAAATAGTACTGAAGGTCCTAGCCACAGCAATCAGACAACACAAAGAAATAAAAAGGATCCATATTGGTAAGGAAGAAGTTAAACTATCTTTGTTTGCTGATGACATGATATTGGATATAAAAAAACCTAAAGAATCCACCCCAAAAGTACTAGAACTAATAATTCAGCAAAGTTGCAGGATACAAAATTAATACACAGAAATATGTTGCATTCCTATATATTAATGATGAACTAGTAGAAAGAGAAATCAGGAAAACAATTCCATTCACAACTGCATCAAATAGAATAAATACCTAGGAATAAACCTAACCAAGAAGGTGAAAAACCTATACCCTGAAAACTACAAGACCCTCTTAAGAGAAATTAAAGAAGACACCAATAAATGGAAACACATCCCATGCTATTGGATAAGAAGAATTAATATTGTCAAAATGGCCATCCTGCCTAAAGCAATCTACAGATTCAAAGCAATCCCTATCAAAATACCAACAGCATTCTTCAACACACTAGAGAAAATAGTTCTAAAATTCATATGGAACCACAAAAGAGCCCGAATAGCCAAAGCAATCCTGAGAAGAAAGAATAAAGCTGAGAGAATTACACTCTCCAACTTCAAGGTCTACTACAAAGCCACCGTAATCAAGACAATTTGGAACTGGCACAGGAACAGACCCATAGATCAATGGAACAGACTAGAGAGCCAGATATAAACCCAAGCACATATAGTCAATTAATGTATGATAAAGGAGCCATGGATATACAATAGGGAAATGACAGCTGCTTCAACAACTGGTATTGGCAAAACTGGACAGCTACATGTAAGAAAATGAAACTGGATTATTGTCTAACTCCATACACAAAAGTAAATTTGAAATGGATTAAAGGCCTGAATATAAGTCATGAAACCATAAAGCTCTTAAAAGAAAACATAGGCAAAAATCTCTTGACTATAAACATGAGCAACTTTTTCCTGAACACATCTCCTTGGGCAAGAGAAATAAAAGCAAAATGAACAAATGGGACTACATCAAGCTAAAAAGCTTCTGTACCGCAAAGGACACCATCAGCAAAACAGAAGGGCATCCTACAGTATGGGAGAACATATTCATAAATGAAATTTCTGATAAGGGTTAACATCCAAAATATACAGAGCTCACATGCCTCAACACCCAAAAAACAAATAACCCAATTAAAAAATGGATGGAGAATACGAACAGACACTTCTCCAAAGAAGAAATTCAGATGGCCAACAGGCACATGAAAAGATGTTCCACATCGCTAATTATCAGGGAAATGCAAATTAAAACCACAATGAGATATCACCTCACACCAGTAAGGATGGCCAACATCTAAAAGACAAGCAACAACGAATGCTGGTGAGGATGCAGAGAAAGGGCAACCCTCCTACCCTGCTGATAGGAATGTAAACTAGTTCAATCATTGTGGAAAGCAATATGGAGGTTCCTTAAAAAACTAAAAATAGAAATACCATTTTACCCAGGAATTTAACTCCTAGGAATTTACCCAAAGGAAACTGGATGTCAGATTCAAAGAGACATATGCACTACTATTTTTATCACAGCACTATTTACAATAGCCAAGAAATGGAAGCAACCTACGTGTCCATCAATAGATGAATGGATAAAAAAGATATGGTACATATACACAATGTAATACTATTCAGCCATAAGAAGAAATCAAATCCTACCATTTGCAACAACATGGATGGAGCTAAAGGGTATTAATGCTAAGTGAAATAAGCCAGGTGGAGAAAGAGAAGTACCAAATGATTTCTCTCATGTGTGGAGTATAACAACAAAGCTAAAACTAAAGGAACAAAACAGCAGCAGACTCACAGACTCCAAGAAGGGACTAGCGGTTACTAAAGGGAAGGAGTAGGGGAGGGTGGGTCAGGAGGGTAGGAGAAGGTATTATGAGTGGTACACATGGTGTGGGGGTGGAGGTCATGGGGAAGACAGTATAGCACAGAGAAGACAAGCAGTGACTCTGGCATTTTTCTATGCTGATGGACAGTGTCTGCAAATGGGGTATGGGGGGGACTTGATAATATGGGTGAACATAGTAACCACAATGTTTGTCATTTGAAACCTTAAGGTTGTATAACAGTAATAGCTTAATTTAAAAAAAAAATCTCAACTTTTCCAAGAGCTATCTCAGAACCCACTAATCAGAATAAACAAAATGTATAAACAAAAATAAAAATTGAAAAGTTTTCCACTCCAAAAAATACACACTTGAGATAGATGATAAAGATGGTAAAATAACTGCACATTTACTAAAAACATTATGAATTGAGTTGTAGTATAATCTAAAATTACATAAACACTTACTTAGATAAAATATTAAACTGTGAAAAAATCTTACCTTTGGAGATATTTTCTAACAATTTATGATATGAAAAATTCAAATCATAGATAGCATAAAACAGTCAAATGCAATACTATTTTCCCTTGAATTTTTAGACTGCTTCAGTAACAGAACTAGGAGTTATTCCTATGCACAAATATGTGTGAAACTGTCTACTATTATCACAAAGCACTATTATCTCAAAACTACATGCTTGAAACTAGTTACAAGCATTTCTTACCCAAGAAAACCAGAGTATGTACTTCATAAAACACCAAAATATGAAATGTTATAATTGCAAAAAATAAACATATATGTGTATTTTCTTTGAAACTGTTTGTATATAAGAATGTATATTCTTAATTTTAAAGGGTGCCTGTAAACCTCACTGAATTTAATATTTTCAGTACACACTCTAGCAGCTTTTAGTAAACCAAACAAAAACTAATAACTATTACTTATTCTCATATTCATATGTAATTATACACAGAAAGCAAATTCAATCAAGAAATAGGAGAATCACAATGTCCTCAAGGAGGTAACAATATCTGCTCTCTAACTAACATTTGAAAACCCCCAAGTTCTTTTAGAACACAGATCTGTTTTACATCCCAAATTTAGCAAATGTGAGTCAGAGCTCTCTGGTAAGGAGGTATGAAGACTTGACAAAAGCCACATCCTGATGCCACTGTTAAATTTAGGATCATCATCCACTTGTCTTTGAAGGATGGAAATGAGGAGACATCTGTCTCCAACACTTATCATCCATGTCTGATTGCTGCCTTCTATTGACACATATCAGGAAATGAAAGCCCTGGTTTGTGGAGGCTAAGCCATTGTGGCTCTATTTCTTGGTGGAGAGGTAGGGTTTCTTTTTTGTTTTTATTATTGACCAATTGACCCAGATTTTAAAGCCACAGCACTAAATAAACTTCATAAATTTTTCAATCAGGAATAGAAAGTAAGTGTTGATGGGTAGGGCTGCTCTATATCACAAGCCTTGCATGTATGTCCTTTAATACAGGAACTCTCCTTCTGAAAATGTACAGGAAATAATTAAGTATAAATATGTAGAATATTTACCACAGAGAAAACTCGTTCTCAAATTGTCCAAAAATTAACAATTATTAAAAAGCCCAAAAATGTAAGATGAATAAAACAGACTATTTTGCAATCCCAATAAAAGTGAGTCTAAATATATGTAGTCATATAGAAAATGCCCTTGTTATAGTTATGTGAAAACAATGAAGTATAAAATAGTAGGAAAAATGTGGTCCCATTTTTTAATGCAAAGAATTTATATATTTTTATTTATATGTATATATATATAAAACATTTATATACATATAAATAGTATTTTATATATATATATATATATAGTGATTCTGGGGTATGGATTTTAACTTAATTTACTTTTCATCATCTGTATTTTCTAGTTTTATTCAATTAACATCTATTACTTATATAATGAAAAGATCTACATTAGTACTAATAGAAAATGAAACAATTGAAGTGCAGAACATACAAGTGTTGCCTTTGCCCTCTCTCCTGTAGCTTAATACAACACAAAGAAAGCCAGATTAACTACATTAGAATTAAAACAATTAACAGTAAGCACTAAACTAATACAAGCAAAATTAAATTGCATGTAACTTACTTAAATCAGCATAAATGTCAGACATTAAAAAAATTAAACTTAGAGGAATGCTCATATCTGACTTTCTGCTAAATTTCTGGGTCATTGTGGGCAAGTCAAATTTCAGTTATCATATTCATAGACTAATATGGGAGGAGTAGACAATTTCTGAAGGCCCTTTTAGATATAATATTCTATTAATGACTGGAAAAATACTCTTAAACTGGATTATACATACCCTTGACTTCTTTCAGCCATAGAAGACCCCACACCAGTTTCAACAACAATTGTACACAAGATCCCCTGGACAGGGACTGTGCCTTTCATAAATATTTACCCTTTAAATAAGTCTCCTTTACATAATAACAGCTCAATAAATATTTGGTAATAAGTCATTCTTCTTGCTATATTCATATTTTCATGACCTCAGGAAACCTGTCCCAGGAAAGCTCCAAAAATTCAATTGACTTTTCTGCACAACAGCAATAGCTAATCTGGCATAAGATGCAGTACTAGTGTAAAAATTAGGTATAGAAGACACAGTACACAGGTTTTAAGTTAGCTGTCCTCATTCAAATCTCTCCATGAGAGAACATGGCCCCCCAAAGCCACTGACACCATTGCTCTTATGCTCTGTTAAAGCTCTCAGACATCTTCCATAGTGGTTCTGTTTGATCCACCTTTCTGGTTTGCCTTCCCTTTGTTCTTCAGAGGAGCATAGAACTGTTTTGGTAATTTCATCAGCTTCCGAAAAAAAAAAGAGTGTAAGCGTGATGGCTCAAATGCCCAGTGAACACATCTGTCAGCATGCTCTGCGTGAAAAACAAAAGATGAGCCTCCAGTCATAGCCTGAGTGGCCAGCAAGCAGAATAGGCATGGAGGGGAACTTAAAGTCAGAAAACTAACAGGCCAGCAGCCTGGACACTCAGAAGAGAAAGACCTATGGCAACAGCCTCAGCTGACCAGGGACAGGGTGAAGTCAAGCCACATGGGAGACTGGAAAATGAAGCATTATCACTGCACTAAGCTGATGCAAATCATCTTCCTTGTTGTTCCTTTACAGCTTGTATTTATTTATTTAATTTTGTATCTGTAAGTGGAAAAATACATCATATGGTTTAATTCATTAAATTAATCAAAAGTTTCAAGGCTTGGTGTGGTGCTCATTTTGACAAAAGACCTTAATACCAAATCATTATGCTGTACACCTGAAAATAATAAAATGTTATATGTCAATTATACCTCAATAAAAAAGGAACTTGCAATTTTCCAGTTATCATATAATATTTACTACATTGTAAAATTTTCAGTAAAACTAAGGAAACTTATTTAACCAGCATTATATTTACTTTTGGAAATACAGATCAGCAAAGAGATCAACTAATAAAATAAATGCAGCAAATTATTTTAAGTAGAAAGATATACCCACAAAGAAAAAGAAAAGTCTGTGAAGGCAATTGTAAATGTTTTCCAGGACTTTTGGTATAAAAATCATGTGTTGGACTCATGGGTCTCTTTTACTCCAAACTGTATCATAATGGACTTTGGTTTGGAAAGCTTTTGTGTTTTAACCATAATTAGTTAGGGGAGTCAAATCAGCAAATGTACAAAAAACGTCTGTTGTTTAATTTAGCTATGTATAGAGACTTCAAATACTGTACACGTGTGTGCAAGATACTTATTTTCTCTTACAAGTATACTATCATTTAGAAACTCAAATAAATGTTTATAATTGTGGCTATGCAAGAAATATGTAATAATACCTCTAATAAATCCTCTTTTGGATAAATAAACTATGGTGGTTGCATTATGTTGCATTTGAATGTGCCTCTTATATGGCATATATGAGAATATAAGATATCAGAAAATAAAACAGTAATCAACTTTAAATATATTTCATCTAAGATCCATGGAATCTGAATAATACCACCAATCCATGAAATTCTTAAGATGCTGCTTCCTCCATGAACACCCCAATTCACCCCAAATGATATTTTCTTCCTGTAAGCCCCCTCAAAATTTTATTTTCATCTCTGTTCTTCATGTTCTAACTATTGTGTCATGTGCAGGATTGACTTAGGATCATTTGTCGTTCAGCTACATTGTGAACTCCTTCAGGGAAAAGGGTATGACTTAGAAACATGGATAACCTCCATCCACACACATGCATACTGCTTACCACACCATAATCACTTAATAAATGTGTATTGGATAAATTCCTATCTTCTTTTCCTCTAGACAGCTCTGGAGTCAGAGGAACAATAACCTTTAGAGCTTGTATTTATTTTGATTTTCTTCCTGGTCCCGTGCAATGCTCAGCCATCTCTGTATAGGCCTAGTGATGCGAGTGCTTTTTACCATCCAAAAAAGACATTCCCTCTCTGTGAGCAACCTGAAAATAGCAATGACCAATCGACCACAGGTGATGTGAGGTTTGAGGTAAAAGCAGTGACGACACGGGGCCAGCCTGTCCGCCGGAATGGAGGCCTACTCCGTTGAGCAGTGGGGGTTCATGTTGGCACCTGAACTAGAAGTCAGTGGGGTGCAGAAGAGAGAGCACTGGATGGGGATCAGAGGCCTCTGTGCCAGTTCTCATCTGCCACTAGGTAATTAGAGCTTGTATTTATTTTGATTAAGTATTTTTTTAAGTATTGTATCTAAGTCTGAAACATGATAATAATGGTAATAATAATAATAATAATAGCTAACATTCATTTACTTAACAGATATTTGTGAGGATTCACCATGTGTCAGATCCTTTTCTAGGCAATGAGGACACAGTAGAGAACAATCATACCCGGCTTCATGGGGTGTATGTACATCCTACTTTAGGGTACAACATTTGACAAGCATAACCCAGTATGTCTGATGGAGAGGAGTACATAAGATAAAAATAATACAAGGCCCGGTGATGGGAAGTGCCAAAAGCACTTCAGTGCCCACCACTGGATACCCATTAGGTGGCATACATCTCACATGTGTTCTTTCATTTAATCCTAATAACAATCTAGGAGATAATTATTATTTATTTATGCTTATTGTGCAAATGGGGAAAAAATGGGCACAAACACATCAATTAAATTTCCCAAGGTCACCGAGATAGTATGTAATGAAACCCCAGAGCCCAAATTCTAACCACTATGTGGTACTATCTGCTGTGAGATGATAATACAAATCTTTAATGATTTCATCACCCAAAATAAGCACACAGTCTGTGCAGTTAGAACTCTTTGTTTTTCTCACTATGTTTATCATGTAAAAGCTATTGAAAGAGTGTCAACATTTTTTTAAGTTGGCATCCTGACAGGTTTTTGACTTAAATCATCTTGGGCAATACATTTCAAAAGCAGCATGTAACTACAATTAAAAGATCGAAATTGAGTAACAGCAAAAAATCATCACTAAGGTTCCACATGCTGTGGTCCTCAGCCTTCGGCGCTGCTCTGTTGGAGAAGCGTCATAAATGGATAAACCATAGGAGACTGGATCATCTTTGCACATCAAGCCTGTTCACATTTCAGTGAAACAGAACATCAGAGGCTGTAATGGAGTCAGATTTCCCATAAAGCAGACACACCCAAGGGTAGCACTATGGAGGCGTGGTTAAGGGCAAGGGTTCTGTCCTGAAATAGACTCAGCTTCAAGCTTGCTCTCTCACTAGCTCCATCTTCTTAGATAAGCCCACTCACTTCTGTGAACTCTAGTTGCCTTATCTTTAAAAGAGGAAGGATAATAATAACAACATTGTAACTTCTTTCTAAAAATTAAGAGAGTTCATATATGCAAAAGGCACAGTACTGGCACATAGAAAATTTATAATAAATGTTTCCACCACTATAATCATGAATAAATGTACCATCTTGAGCAAAAGGGATTTGCATATCTGGAAGAGTAACAGGTCTGATGCCTAACAGGACACTTAATGTTATTTTTCAAATAACCCATTCTATGCATAAATATTGGAGGAATCACTACTTTCTTTTTGCAAATTGCTGCCTCAGGAATATGTTTAGACACATAGTTAACAGTAGCAGCATTTCCAAACAAAAAGGGCAATGACATAACTTTGACTTGTTTTGTACATTTATACAAAAACTCAACTAATGAGTGTCGCACAAGAAAAAAGAATGAAGATGACTCCACTGGTATATAAAAATATTCATATGGTCTCAGCCCCCATCGTCAAGTCACAATAGCCACAGACGACTGATCGTTTCCTCTCATCCCTGCTTGGATAACTTTAAGGCACTTCCCAGCAAGTAGACTCATAACATTAAAGCAACGTTCATTCCCAATTTATACCACATTTTATCCCATCATATCAACAGCCCATATAGTCAAAGAAAGGGCTTTCTTACACATTGTTTCCATGGTGTTTATGTGTTTCTACCCTAAACAGACAGATGCAGATGAAGCAATGCATGTCAATCCCATTATGAGGCTGTGAAATGGGCAGAAGTTCTGTTACTCACTCATGCAATCACACACATTGGGAACATCCTGTTTATTTGGCTAGGCCTCTGATGATTGGCTGTGGTGTATCAGCACATTACTGACAGCTGGGAATTTCTCCAGTGGAACATGCCTTTCCTATGACAAACATCCAAAGAGCAACAGGAACACGTGTTTGCCCACTGTGTCCATACAAAGCAGCAGTTTCTCCAAATGCACATCATGTTGGGTGTTGGGTTGGCCGAAACGCCACCAAGGGCCCCCAGTGACCTTCAGAGGCAGTATGAGATAATACATTCTTGGACCCCTATTTCCGGACTGCTCTGAGCAAGGTCAGGATGGCAAATATCCCACTTCCACAATATCAGATGTTACGGTAATTCCTTTTAGCTAATGTGTAAGAGCAAAGGAATGCCTTCAAACCTCATCTAGGCCCTGTGGAATCTGTTGAAAATGCATGACAGCTGTGGGCTTTGGCGAGGCCGTCTGTGAATGTATGAGATTTGGAAACAATTCAAAGCTAGAAATAACTGTACAACTCATAACCCTGCACCACTGCTCATTTGCCCTCTCTCTCTCTCCCTCTCTCTCCCATTCCCTCTCTCCCTCTCTCCCTCTTTTCCTCTCTCTCTCTCCCTCCACCACTCCTTTCACACACACGTAGCTGCGTCCCCATCTCATCCTCATGACTTTCAAGCACTTCATGTCCAAGAACTATGGGTAACATCCTCCACACACAAACACAGATGTGAAAAGAAGAAAGAGGCAGGGGAGGGGGTCAGAGCAACAGAACGATTTTAATAAGGCACAAGAACAGGAAATTGAGAAAGAGCCTTTTTTTTTAGTACCCAACTGGGAGCTGAGGAGCCGCAATGCACTCCACACTTGTTCAAGAGCCCGTTGCAGTCAGAATCGCCATTGAATGTTCCCGTGATTGATAGAGGCACGCGTTTCCTAAACCTGCCTTATTGTGACTATTCACACTTAGCTCTTGCAACTTTTATATGTAATCTATGCCCCTCGCCATTTACTCTCTCACAGAGTTTGTGAGTCATGCTTTTGAAAAGAGGAGGATGATTAGGAAAAGCTGCTGACAGAAACAAGGTCTGTTCAGATACTGTTTTTTTTTAACTGAATAGCTAATATTCCAATGTCTTATTGATTCTCACCTCAGAATTCCTACTTTTGACATTTTGACTTGAATGCTATCTCAAGATTCAAAGACACTCCGCTACCTGATTTATAACTAGCATGACATCCTGAAAAATGCTGGCTTTTCTGTGACTTCTGCTACTGCTATGAATATTTAAAATGTTACCTCCTGGCACAATCAGCTTATCCTAGTAGTTTTTCCTTGCTAGTTAACCCCAGCTTTGACACAAAGGGTGGCTGTGTCAGTCATTAACAGCAGACTCTTAACTAGCTTAAAATAAGCCACACATTATCAATATCTAAAATTTGGCTAAGAAGACTCCCCAAGATGGAACCTTTAAAAGTAAAGACTTATTTCTACAGCTAATATCATCCCATCGATATCTCAAAATGAAACAAAACACATATAATGTTTTTAAATAACTTAGGGCATGGAAAACAACATAATGGGGGAATAAACAATTCCTCCTGAGAAACTGTTGGATGCTGTCAAGCACCTCATCAGCCAGCTGGATCTACTCGAATGCTCAGAAGCAAAAGAAAAATTACTCTGGCCATCAACGCACTAGAACACCTAACTCAAAGAATAGATTCCAAAGAAACTCACTTGGGGGACACAGATGCTCACTTGGGGGCATTTACTCTTACATTACGCTCAGTTCTAACAAGCCGTGTTATTTGGCTTCTCAGGCCACAGTGGATTAGAAACAACGCATTAAGGAAAGACAGGGTTCTGGGAGAAGAGAGTGTGCTGGCAACAATCAGGAAAACAGCTGGCCAGCTTGCAGCAAGAGAACAGAGCAACAGTTCAGCAGTGTGACTGTCCAGGGCATTCAGCACAGAGGTCCCAGATCACAACACACCACAGAACAATAATGGATGTGCTGAATGTTGACCCTGAGTCATCAAGGAAAAGATACAGGCCAGTACATGAGAATTCACAGAAGTGTTTAATACATTTAGGATATATTCACATCAAAATAATACAAAATTAGAAATCTTGGTACTTCAGAAGAGCTGATTTCCTTTATGTCTAAAATAAATATATATGAACTACTTCATTGGCCCCAAATAGCAGAGTTTTTATATTACTAATTATTTAAATACAGAAGATTTATAATAAGAACTTAATATCACTGTCTTTTCTTTTTCTTATGCTCATACTCAACAAAGTATAATTTCAAGCCATCAATTTATTTAGCATTTCTTAATTTCAAGAATATTCTACCATGAAAAGAAAATTAAAGAGACAGAGATTGTGCTTCTGTAACTCAATGCCTAACAATGGAAAATTGTGAACATTTCATTCTAAACACACACACACACACACACTCTCCACAGCAATGACATGAAAAAGGGAGTAAGCCTTTCATGTCAGTTTTACAAAAGGAAAGGCAGTGAATCAGCTATGATTTACTAGCTAATGAAATAATTAGGCAAGAGTGAGGGGACAGGGGCATTTCTGACGTGGAGCCTTGGAGGACAGTGAGTGAGGCAAGAGGCAGAGGTGCTTAGGAATCAGTCCATCTGGATGTGAGAGGGAGTGCCTGTCCTCCTGTCTCCCTGTCCCCGACGTCCTGCCTGGATTCCACGCTGCCAACTCCCCCTGGCGTTGGACTCCCCGTGCCTCATCCTGACCACTAGGGTGGGACACAGACTTGGCTCTCATCCTGTATCTGTGACTCTACCTGCTGGTAAAATCCTTTTATAAATTCTACCACGGACACTAGCACCACACACCCTTCTTCTGAGAACTAGCCTTTATCTCCCTGCATTAGTCTCCTCGGGCTGCCGTAACAATTCACCACCAACAGTGTGGCTTAATACAACAGAAATTTATTCTCTCATAGTTCTGGAAACAAGAGGTCAGAAACCAAGGCATCAGCCAGGCTGTGAGCTCTGTGATGGCTCCAGGGGAGGTTTCCTCCTGGCCTCTGTCAGCTGCCAGTGACCCCAGGCATTCCTTGGCTTGTGGCAGCATCACTCCAGCCTCGCCTCCATCTCACTTGGCCTTGTCTGTGTGTCTGCATGCCTCTCCTCTTATACATACAGTCACTGAATTTAGGGCCCATCCTAAATCCAGTATGATTCATTTCAAGGTCCTTAACTAATGACATCTGCAAAGACCCTATTTCCAAATGAGGCCACATTCTGAGATGCTAGGTGGACAAAGTGAAGAAAGATACTATTCATCCCACTACCCCGTCCACATCCCACTACAAATCAGCCACATTTCATAGTATTATTCCATAACTCCAGCAAAGCATATCATTCCAATGATAGACATCTGTGGAAACAGATGCATTACTTGGAAGCTAATGAAGCTTAAGCTTACAGCCCCATACTCACAATGACCCCAGCCAAGGCCCTGGGCCTAGTTTTGTATTTTTAATATCATTCTGTTTTTCTTATGAAGATCCCCAGAATTGTATTAGTTCAGGCCCCACTAAACCTAAAATGCAGTAGTTTCCCTCCTGACAAAACGAGAATGTCACACAGTTTTCTTTTATGCCTCCCTTTTTCCTGCTTCAGATGCTGCATTAAGGATGTGATTATTATAGTAACAGTGGCCATCTTTCTATCATGAGTGGAAAGCTGAAGAATTTTAGACATTCTGCCCCTTGACATGATTAGTACTGAACCAGCCCTGGAGCCCTCCCCCTCCAGATTTCTTGTTATGTGAGAAAAATACACAATAAGGGGTTGTTTATGATTTCTCCATCATACAGCAAAAAGTACTTGACCTATAGGCTGGGCCACCTGCCCTGGATTTTTGGGCTTCAGACGCAGAGAGATTCGACAGTGTCCTTCTGTTGGCTGAAATCACAGGCTATAAAATTCTGGAGTGTTTGCAGAACCCAAGAATGGACTAACAGTTACCAAAGGGGAAGGGACTGGGGAGGATGGGTGGGAAGGGAGGGATAAGGGAGAAAAAGTGGCATTACAATTAGTGCACATAATGTAGGGGGAGGGGGGACATGGGAAAAGCAGTAGATACAGAGAGGACAAGTAATTATTCTGTAGCATCTTACTACACTGATGGACAGTGACTGTAATGGGCTATGTGGGGGGAACTTAATAATAGGGCGAGTCTAGTAATCATAATGTTGTTCAAGTAATTGTACATTAATGATATCAAAATAAAAAAATTTAAAAATTTAAATTCTGGAGTGTTTGGCTACTTGAAGTCATGACACATGGATAAAACCACTCTAGAGAAAGACAAGAACAAACCTGACACATGGAGAGAAGCATGGCTGGTAGAAAGAGAATCCTGTGTGATTCCTGATAGTATGAGAGACACGGCCTTTCTCCAGTGATGGTTTTCCCATTATTTCATTGCTGATCCTCCCATTAAAATCCCCTCTTTTGTTCAAACCAGTTCAAGAGGGACTTCTTTCACTAGGGAGTTAAATGGACTAATTAATAAAGCTTCTTTTCTCTCTCCCAGATGTTAGCATTCCCTGTGTCTCTTTCTTCTCTTACCTCTCTTTCCCTTCTGCCAAGGAGCTGGAATCCAATCCTGCCACTCCGAATGCCCCTGGTGCCTCAGAGCAAGCTGTGCAGTCAGACGCAGCTGGGCTTACTTTGGGTTCTGTTACCAGCAATGACTTGCTGCCAAATTACCATCTCAAAGCCTCGTTCATATTATTTCAAAGAGAAGGGTCATGGCAATATCAATCTCATGTGGTTCTAAGAATTAAATAAGCTGGTATGGACATTTAATAGAACACTTGACACATAGTAAACACCTATGAAATATACTCATGATCGTCACACCGGCAAATATATCACTATAATTTCTGAACCACAGAACAAACATCCTCTGCTCATGCCAATCTCTGTTCTGCATTCTAAGCCTACATTTCTTATGTCTTTCTAAACCTTTCCACTAATATTTACCAATTTCATCTGGAACTAAACAGATTTACACTCATCTTTCTATCAGTCCTCTGCCACCGACACTGCAATTAACATGTGCAACCCAGTTAATGACACTGCTGTACTCTCAGTCACCCAGGCTTGGACCATGGGCTACTACTGGTTGTGTTAACTACCCTGTCACAGGTATGTATAATTTTTTCTAACTGAAACAAAAACAAAACCACAGAGATTAGAATTGCAGTTATTTGTGTTCTCTTGCATTTATTTAGCTAGGCAATAGTTTTTAAAGGAAATTGGAGACTGTAAGCTTGAATCTATTGTGCAAGGCACAGGTGGTGGTTTAAAAAACAAACAAGACAGCTTTCTCTGGTCATAAAGGACTTGTCTTCTCTGTGAAGAGATATGGCATGTGAGCAGACTACTTTATATTTATCACATTTTCCAGGCATTAGAAAAAAAGCAAGGTGTTTACAGATTTCAGAATTAAAGATCACTCCTATCCTAAGTACACTTCCCTTTAGAGAGTGTAACACTTGAGAGTCCTACACACTATAAACACAAAACAAATTTATAAACTAATACATGGATGCCCTGTCATGTGGGATCCAGCAGGCAGGGCTGATCCAGCCCAACCTGTGATTTTAAACACTGGCTCTCATGTCAAACCTCTTTCAGGTCCCACATAATCAATTCTTTAAATCTCTTGCTGTTTGTCCCCAAAAAGAGAGATGATTGCATCTGCATGACATGGGGTGGCATGAAGTCACCTGCTGCTGACTTCAGAAATTAGATGGCATCATTATGTGGGAAAGACCTGAGCAACAGAATCAGTTAGGTAAGAGAAAACCTGAAGTAAATGAATTAATTTGTCACGCCCTCCTTCTCAGCATGGATGCAACAGATTCCTGCACAATGAAGGATCTTTCCCTGAGTGCTGCTGAGCAGTCAATTTCTTTTCCACATGTTCAAGTGTGGTGTCTGGATATATTTCTACTTTAGTAAGTTAGCATGTTTACAATAGGTAGATATGGAAGCTAAGGAAGTTTACAATATTAAATATTTCAAATCTTTCTTAAATTTTAGTATATGTAAGTCTAGAAATAATAGGCATGACCTATGGTATTGATTGTTTATATTTTACCATATGGATTTAGATATTGCTTTAAAAAGTGGTAAAATCAGTGTAATATTGGTAGCACTTTATTGAAAGAAGCTAAAATACTTAAAACATTTTCTGTGGTGGTGTTATTTTTTTCATAAATATTCCTATCAAAATGGCTAAACATCATGTGTAAAATGCATGGCAATTTAGAATAAAATAGTGCTTTAAGAATCTTGACAGTTCTAGCTATGATAGCCTTGATAAAATTCTCCAAATTAAAATTACAAAACCTCCAAATTAAAATTACAAAAATAATCTCCAAATTAAAAAAACAAAAGTGTAAGAACTATGGTGGCTCAGGAAATGCTTTATAAACTGGCATCACTGCCAATATAGCACAATTATGAAAATAATCTTGATTGTAATAATATTACTGATTTTGTTGAAATGAAGACAAAAGAAAATTTTAAAAATAAATATACAATAATTTACTAACTATAATTTTATTCTATTACTTATCCTAACAAAGGAAGTTGGGAATGGGAGTGGGTGGGGAGTCTGCTTGGGGGAAGCTTGGACACCAGACACATAAAAAGGAAAGGCAGGCTGCGCAAGGCAGAGAGATCGTATGAACAGCAAAAATAACTGAGTTGTGATGAGCAAAGTTTGTGGGCTAGGAGTAGGGTAGGCGTCAAGAAATACTGTTAAGAAGCACTGGGTAGCTGAGCTGGGCTGGATAGAGACAGTGTAGTGGTCTGAACAGTAGGTAACCCCCAAAAGATATGTCTTTATCTTCACCCCCAGGACCTATGAACCTAACCTATGTGGGAAAAAAGGTCTTCACAAATGAAATTAAGTTGAAGATCTTGAGAGAAGATCATTTTGGATTATGTGGGTGGACTCTAAACCCATCGATGAGAATCCTTACAAGAAGAGCAAAGCGAAGGACATCTGAGACAGAGAAAAGGTACATGGAAGGGGAGGGAGCACTATGAAGACTGAGGCAGAAAGTGGAATTTTGCAGCCACAGGTCAAGAAATGTCAATGGCTCCCAGAAGGGGAAGAGGCAAAGAACAGGTTATCCACTAAAACCTACAAAGGGAGCATCACCTTATCTACACCTTGATTTTGGACTTCTGACCTCTAGAACTATGAAAGAACAATTTCTGTTCTTTTAAGCCATCGAGTTCGTGGTAGTTGGTTATGACATCCCTAGGACACTAATACAGAGGGCCTTGAGTTCCACACTGAGTCTAGGCTTGCTCTGATGGGCAATTGTTTTATTTTGCTGTTGAGGTGGTTTAAAGTTAAAAGATATAAGGTTGATAGGGAGTAGTGCAGGGATTAGAGGGCAGGAAACCTGGAGGTAAACAATTATAGTAATTCAAGAAAGAGGTCATAAAATGGGGTCAAATGTATACATGTCAAACTTTAAGACAACATAACTCTCATACAGATGAATAGTCAAAGCTTTACTGAACTATTAGTAAGGAAATCAGCAGGATGTAGAGGCTGCTTCTCTTGCTGGTTCACTATACTGAAAAATACAGACACATAACATATATGGAGTCTGTGAAAGAAATCTGGGATAAGATTGCTAAACTAGGACAAAAAAAGAGAATAGTTTATTTTCCTTCAGGGCCAGAAACTATAAATTTTTGATTACTTTCTTTACTGTGCTGAAACTATTTGCATTGCTCCCAGAAAAATAAAGACATATACCTTCTCAGTTTACTCTAAGTTAATATCTATGCTTACAAAGTTGTCAAACGGTCTCATGGATACCAGTAAACATCAAGTCAAGGAAAATTCCACTCTTCAGATGGATGACCTTTTAAGTGAGATTAATAGACGATGCTATATGGAAAGTCATGCACTTATCTATTTGCCTGGCCTCCACGTTTTGGATAATACTGTCTTAATAACTGAGACTCAAATTGAGTCAAGAATAGAGGGGAATTTGAAGACTGTATTTTAGAGCCCTTGCAAAGAAAGAATTTACAAGACTAAAAGTCATCTCCCTGTTAAGGAGAATTAAATACATTAATATATGCTGAGAACTCTTGGAGGAATACCTTCTCCAATGTTCCATCATTACATCATATTATCCTGATATAATTTGCTTCAACAATCTTCTAGGAGGATATACTTTTAATAAAATACATTTACATTCTTGTATTCAATACTATCTGAGTAGTTACTGTGTATATATTTACATAATACTTCCTTCAAGGTCTTTATCATATTGCTAAGGTTGAAAGGCATTAAAGGTTTAACACATGAGATAAAAAAAGAATAAAATATATGCACAATAAATGTTAACTATATTTAATCAAGTGTCAAAATACAGGATTCCCTCCTTATCTGGATTTTACATGTACAGTTTCTTGGAGAATTTTCATGTATTGGGGGAAGTTAATGAGACATGATTACAAAGCTAACAAGATACTAGATTTCATAGATGACCAAAAAGAAGAATCCTATTTTGCTTGAGTAGAACATAGTAAAAACAGAATTCAGGCTTGATGAATTACATTCACATAATTTGTCCTCAAAATAGACTTAGTGACAAGATGAACTTTCTTAGAAATACACAAGCAGAAGTTTTTGTTGGCAGCTGATACAATCACAATTTTTTTGTTAAATAAAATAATCCAACAATTTTAAAAGATGTAAATGTGCTAGCAGCTTCTATTTTAGTGATTACGTAAAAGAGAATTTTATGTCAACTTACACAATTAAGTTTTGATTTTAACTTTAGAATTTGTCCAGTATTATACATATGTTGTGACAAACATAAGAAACTTGTTTTCAGGATGCTACTTCTGACCCATGAATTTAATGAATGTGCTTAAATTTAGTTCCCACAATGCCTGGCTCACAACTATTATAGCACTTATTGTATTGTATTATAATTTTTCCTACAGTCCCCCACAATGGAATATTACCTCCTAAAAGGCAGGACCCATGTTGTTTTCATCACAAAATTCATAGACAATATCTAGATTCTCAACTAATAAATGTTAAATTGTAAAGGAATGTATACATAAATAAATGAATATTTGGGGGGCATTTTGTCATAGAATGAGGTTAAAGTACATTTGCCAATATATACATACAATGATACCTCTAAAGATTAATTACCTCACTTTACCCCATAACTATACAAAAGTGCATTAGAAAACATCATTAGGAATTTATAATTCAAAGCATTAAAGTATTTATACAGATATATAGAGAGAGATTGAGGGAAGCCAGAATATGTGACTCCAAAATATGCCATGTTGGCATACTGATTCTTTGGAACTGAAGGCATTTAAGAAACAGCAGTTGCAAGGACACTCTGACCCTCCTCTGTTTCCATTGTGTCTTTGCATTTTCCCCTATTAAAGACTTGATATGCGTCAAACAATCACCATAGTTCCAAGGCACATGAGATGGTAATATTCCTTCTGCCCTTAAAGAGTAGCCATGAAAGGACTGCTGTTTAGGGCTAACTAAAATATTTAAGCAATAGCCAATAGTTAGGGTGAGTAAATCAAATTGAAGGTATAGAGTTCAGGGAAAAATAAGGAATTTGGGGAGTCTATAGATTCATTAGGTACATAGTAGAGATCAAATAAGAACTATAAATCCATTGGGATACGCAGGAGGGCCAGAATCAGGAAATCTGGCTAGGGGAAACATATATGGTCATTGCCATTTTATAAGAAGGCTGCCCTGTTCAATGAAACTTGCTTAGAATTTGGGGAATGTTAGTTAGCATTAATGCTTCATAAGCAGGAAAAAGAGCAGTGTACTCTGTGACAATTCATGGATACACAGATATAGAGGGCACTGTAAGAGAAACATTAAATGAAATCTAGGATTGAAGGGGAATGCTAATTGCCATTTCTGATTCAAGAACACCAAAGCAGAGCTCTAAGGAATTAGAATAAATTTTTTAAAGTAATTCTTTTGATTAGCTACCTATTATTAGCCAACATCCCAGAAATATCCACCAGAAGGCACTCACACAAGTACTACAAAGCTTAAGTGTCAGCCACACTTAACACTCACCTGAGCTACATCTGTTACCTGTGCAGAAGCTTGTGTCTCGAATTCTTCGTTTCCTTTTACAAATCAATTCTATTTAATTCTGAAATTAAAGATGGTATAACACAATATAAACCTTAATCAGGAAAGGTGTGTTATTTAATCAGGAAAGATTCAAATCCCTTAAGAGGATCAGCATATAATAGAAATGCTTCAGTAAGGGACTTCTTTTTTTTTTATTATTATTAAGGTATCGTTGATAGACACTCTTATGAAGGTTTCACAAGAAAAACAATGTGGTTATTACATTCACCCTTATTATTGAGTCCTCCCACCACACCGCATTGCAGTCAGTGTCCATCAGTGTAGTGAGAAACTTCTTACGATAAGGTGAAGGCAACTCAAAGAGTTTAAAGGACACGACACAAATTTAAGGAAACATGGTTCTGCTGACCACATGGCAAATATACAGTATTTTGAACATGATGTTCCCTGTACACAGAATGCAGTTCTTTACACACTCGCCCCTTTGTGCAATTGATTTGTCTCACTTGTCCTTAAAATTCCAGCTCCAGTGCCTTTTTTTCCCCCAGGGAAGCCTTGCCTCATTCCAAGTAAGTTTCCTTAATTCTACACTCTCCTACAATCTTGCCTTTTCCCTTTATGTCACTTAGTTCAACTTTTAGCTATAAAATCCTTTATAAAATTATTTATTAATATCTTCCTCCTCCACAAGACTGTAGAGATTATGTCTCTCTTTACTCACCATTTTAACTCTACCATCTAGAATGCAGCTTTTTACAAGCTTGGAATTCAAAAATATTTCCTGAGTATATGAGTGAATGAAAGAATAAATGAATGAGTGAATGAATGCATGCCATTCCCAACAGAAGCAACAACTATACTTTTAACTCCAAGTTAAAAAAATAGAATATAATGCAGTTGTCATAAAGATTGAACAGAGAGAAAATAGCAGAGAAAAAAAAGCCGTAAGAAAATGAAAGAGAATCAAATAGACTACTACTGAAATTTCCTCTCAGAAAAAAAAAGAATCAATAAAAATTGGTGACCTCCTTCATGCAATATGTCCTCTAAACCAGTTACTGAAATCAGCCCATATAACAAAGTGAGACAGTAATTCGCCCGTGCTAACAGGGATGCTCTTAAGGGTGGTTTTAGTCATGTCATCAGTATGCCCAGTAGTGGCATCCCTCTGGAGCTTCCAGAGCTGGGGAAAAACTCAGTGAAAATGGTTAAAGAGCCAGGAAACACACAACCATGGTTAAAGCCTAACGGAATCAGGATTATTCCACCCCCACGAAAAGCTGGCAGATTAAATCATGGAGTGGTGCACACAGTGAGCAGCTAGGTACACTCCCCAGGAGCAACAGGTGAGCAGGGACTGGAGCTCAGCATGGGAAAGGCCGCTGGCCACCTCAGCTCCCAACACACACACCTCACCCACTGCCCACGCCTCAGGCGGCCTCCTGCCTCTCAGGGCTAGGCTTCCTCTGCTGCTTTACTCAGGGCTTTCATTAGAAGTCCTACTTGTGAAAATTTTCTCTGACTACAGAAGTTTGACAAAAACTGTCTCGTGACGCTACTCTCATTCTCAGCAGCAGATTTGTATCTTTTGTTTCTGAAATCTTTTCAAAGCATTTGATTAAGACAGGCAGCCTCAAAGACAGGGTCTCAGATTTCTTTATTATCTTAAATCCAAAAGAAAATGTATTGTGTAGATGAGACACATATAGACTTGCCCTAATGTTGGGATATACACTTAAGAAGACATGATTTTTAAGGGGATTGATGCCAGGTAACGTTGAAAAAATATGAATTTGTTTTCCTATCTTTTTAAGCTCTCCATAAGTTGCAGTCCTGATTAGAGACAGGTGAGTTAAGATGGAGAGGATGAGGTTGCAACATTCCTTACAAACATAAGATACCATGTCCTTGAAATTACACAAGGTCATCAGTGTTTACTGAGCTGCATATGATAACCAACTTATTATATGAACTTTCTCTCCTATCCCTGGGCTTCTTTTCCCCAGGGAAACACTGGCTGATACTGGCAAGTAAAAAAATAACAGCAGAAAAGCTCAAAGGGAATGAGGATGAGTGGTATTCAGAATATCCTATCTGACTTCAGTATGTGTAGCCACTGATAGGGCTGTAGGATATTTTCAAGCAGAATGATTATTTTTCTTTACTGATTCACCACCCCAGACCATCATTAAGAACCAGTGATTTGGGACTTTATTCACATAGTCTACAGAACAGTGCTTAATAGACTTCATTAAATTCAAGGTGTTACATGAATTCTTTTTCCTTTTACATAATACTGCCAATCTGATACTCAGTCAGATACAGACTTATTATTAATTTAAGATTTGTTATAAATCTTAAAGCCTAGTACAACATTTTATGCAAAGTCCAGAAACTTATATTATGAATATTCAAGTAAATTTATTTTAACATCAATGAAGGAATAAACAACATATAAAGCTAGCAGGGAATCAAAACTCTTTACTTTTTTTTAATTAATTAATTTATTTTTTATTGATCAAATGGTTGTTAACAACAACTTTTATCTAGGAAATTTTTTAATGAAGCCCTTACCAGAGTCACAATTCTTTACAAAGAGAAGCTAGAGGCATGTTCTTAAAATTCTATGATTATATTCTGAATTTTAGTTCTGTGTTTGTGTATGCATATGCATACGTGTGTTAAGTTAAGGGGATAGGTTTTTTTTCCCCCACAGGAGTCAAATTAATGTTTGAAAATGTGTAAGATCTATCTGCACTTAAAAATTAGAACCAAAAGGAAAAATATAAAAAACATCAATTAAGAGGGGATCAATTAAAAACTGACTCACAACCTTAAGTGCATAGTTCAAATATTCTAATAAGCCACATAGTCCCTTTGTGTGATTTCATTTTTATCACACAGAACTTAACAAAAGTTAGGAGTATCAAACATCTACCATCACTCGAGTGAAAATAGACACCAATTTTCTTTTTAAAAATCCAAGCAACTTTGGACTCAGTGCTAACAGTTTTATTTCATGTGACCAATTTTGTAGCATCATTTCCTAGAACCAATGGATTTAAAACTGCCACAGTATTTCATCTTTTGGTCTGCATTTATAGAACAGATTGGGGGAAAAAAGGCCTATGTCAGAGTCCAAATAGAAAGAATTTATGCAATGCTTCCAAGTTTCTAATTGTATAAATATTCATGTTTCCATACTGCATGTAATAATTAAAGTAGTGTGTTCTACTTCAAGAAAACCCGTATTTCATATTCAATGTTACCCATAGTAACATGGACTAAAAGTGCATTTCTGTGCTGTTACACATGCTTTTCATTTAGTGTCTAAAAATGATAGAGCCTTGTGATAGGCAACCAAAAAAAGCAAGCTGACAGAAAAAGACCTTGCAAGTATAGTATCTTTTTTAATAAATGTTTTTATCAAATAGATTAAACTTCAAATTTAACCAGGTCAGGGCTGCCTCCTGAAAGCTGCATAGGCAACTTTCACCCAAATTTGTGACAAAGTGTTCCCTATCCACAAGACAGAGGAATAAATGTATAAGAAACACAATTGTCCGGGAGTCTAAAGGAAATGTACTTCCCTATTGTGAAAGGTCTTCAAAGAATCTTATAAATAAATGGGTGTGAATCTCTAATATCTCATTGGCCCTCCATGGTTTTCCTCATCCTTGTTATCCTCTTCCCACTTTGCTCCCTCTGCATCCACAGTCAAATTAGGTAAGTGAGAGGTGATCAAATCACCTAGTGCTTCCTGATAAATGGAACTAAAACTGCAAAATTAGGGCAGTAACCTCAGAGAAATGGGGCTATTTTTCCACAATAGTTACCTCTTATTTGCCTCCACCAAATGCCAAAAAATGTGCTGGACATCTCATACATTGCCACTAGTTCTCCTGTCACTCATAACCTTGTGAGATACATAGCAGAGACAGCCGCAAAAGCCTCTGTCTGACTTCAAAGCCCATGTTCTCTCCACCATGCCAAATGTCCCAACCTTGGGGCCTTTCCTGGAGCTCCAAAGAGGTACAGGGTTCCAATGTTCCAGCTGAATTCGATGACTGAGTGAAACAGGTTTACATAGCCAAAAACAGAAGACCATTTCTTGTCTATTTAGAAGCATACCTCTTAAAGGTCAGTTGTACTCAACACAAATATGATACAATGATTTTACAGAACAGGATCCCATCCACACAAATAATAGAGCTAATTGAACTAAAGGATCAGATGGAAAAGATCGCCTATGATTGCAGTTATCTATGTAACAGAAAAGCAGAACTTTTCATCTCAGTATGTTTAAATGGATGTGCAAGCAGCCCCAGGTGACACCTTTGCCTGAACCTGGGATCTCCGGTGACCAGCCTAACATGGAGGAATGACACAATGTGAAAGGTGCCAGTGTTAATCCTACTGCACTTCACAATCAGGTCTGTCTTCAAGGTCAGGTCCACTTTTACTTTAACATAACCTTCGGTGGCTCTGTTAACAGCTCTGACTCTCCAGAGCACCGAGATTTCTCCCTGTGCCCTGGATGGACCATCGGACACTTGACCTAGCTTAACAGATTAAATACATGGTTCCTGGGCAGAACCCAGTTACTCTTATTTATTTCATTAACACTAGAATATTATTACAACTTTTACTAAAACAAATATTCACAGAAGAAATTAATGCAAATGACACCCTACAGTTTTGATTAATAATAAAATAAGGAAAACAACTATGCTTTAATATCACTCTTACCATGTAGATTTGTGAATTATAGCAAATTGGCCTGATACAATTATTAAACCTTATTAATAAAATTCCCCAAGGACAAGGCCTTGATATTATATTATAATAATAATAATAATACATAAAATAATCCTACAAATGAGGTTAATCTTGGTTTATTCCATTGTACTTTTTCAAATCATTTACGGTGCTTAATAGGGATACTAGTATGTTCTGAGGACACTCATTATTACCAGATAAACACACATTGCGAGATATTTGGAGCTGACATTAGGGTAATGCTCTCACACTGGACAAGATCTGTTATAAATTCATGGTGACAATAAAGACAATAATTTGGCCATGAATTTGTTCCAGCTGCATGCAGTATTGACATCATGGGTAGAAAACAGCCCTACAAGAGTAAACCAGACAGCAAAAAATTACATATATTTAAAATACCATAATATAACATGCTATAGGAATATTTTTCTTGGACAATGACTATTATATCAGTATGTTTGAGCATTTATGTTAAGTGTATTTCTATCATTCATATTGTTGGAAAGAAGTGCCATCTTAAATGCTCTGAGAAGTTTTATAAAAGATTAAACAACTCTCAAATGACTATGAAAACTAACATAGCTTGTGCTGTCTCCAACAGCCACACTCAGAAGCTTCATCTGATTTTCAACAACTAATTTCCTAGGTTACAAAACTTGTCCTAAAGTTTCCAATTAGCTGTTTTTTAGGGTTCTGGTTTGATAATTACTAAAAACTCCATAAGAAATGCAGTATTTCCAGCCCAGAATGAGTGGCACACCTGTGTCCTCTGCACAGCCTGGCCCCCTGAAATGTCCCGGTGGGTGTTTCCCAACCTATTGTGTCTTTTGGGTCTCCTCCATTCACAGAGGGACACAAATGGAAACATTTTGATGTATGTTAATTGATGTCTGTCCAAGCATATGAAGCAATAATCCACAGGAGCCACAGAAGCATTTACAAGGCAAAATCAAGGGAACAATCAAAGTTTTGAGTGGATTATTTCAAGTCCACACCCAGGCAAAGCTGACTTGCAGCTTTTCATCCTGCCACAATGATACTATAAATAAAGCAAAGAAATTTTTGTTCTCACCTAATCCCCTCTTGTACGCTGTCTCACGCAATTGGTACAGTCCACGCTGCAAGCTCGCCATGAGGCTAGGTAGCTTACACGTATGTCTCCTGGCCTTACACCATAATTCGATGGGATCTTGAGGGCCTGACATGTCCCTGTTAGATGAATGGCTGAAGTATCAGAAAAGAAGCTGTAAATCTAAAAAAACAAAAAGGTTTGGAAAGTTGAAGCTGACATATACCAAAAGCATTCTCAGGAAAAACCAAGAACAGCTATCTCTAAGCTGTTGCTCATGGAAACACTTTAGGTTTTGCTTCCATTTGGCAAAAATAGAAATAAAGAGTACTCATATGTATAATATGTTATCCCATGCTTTTCCTTCCAACTGAATGAAAGGCAAGTGGTAGCTGCCTGTTAATGAAGAATGAGCCATGTGTAATCACAGCACAAGTGGTGTCAATTGCTGTCTAGCCATTTCAGCTGCTGCAGTCATCAGTATATCTGAGCACCAAGAATGGGCATGAATTGACTCCCTCCTATGTGGGTCCTCATTTATACAAAAGGCCTCATGGCATTAGCAACTCTGTTTGTTCATTTAACTTCTTGGAATGACATAAATATACATATGTAATAAGAAATATAAATAAAGCAACACCTCCCATTTCAGCTGCCTTTAGTCATTACAATTCTGTCCTTTAAAAAAATCAAAGAAGTGTGAGTATACAATGAGTGTGCACATGTGCATGAGTGTCTCTTGCATACATCCCTTCTCCCTGGCAGAAAGCCCACATCACTATTTGCTTATGACACAAAGCTAACAAATCATGCTTAATTTAAGACACAACAGGGAGTCAACATATTAGTAACATGGTAAATATAAGTTCATAAGGGAAGTATTTAATTTGTTCTCATGCCACCACCCTAGAAGAATGCGTATGTAGACATTTTATAAAGGTTATTTAGAAATCACCCAGGCCATAGAGGACTAGGGTTTAAGACAATAATCTCAGCATTATACACACTGGAAACATGAAATAACTATCTGTTAAACTAATGAACAGACATCAGAAAAGTACAACCGTGTGTATGTGTGTTTTCACTCAGTTGACTCTTAAAGGGATAGGAAGAAGGAAATTTAAGAAAGATTATTCCAACATAAGACTGGACAGGTGGAATCAATGTCTATATTACTGCCTGTCAACTCCAGTTCTTTTAACTTACAAAACAGAAAACAAAACATAAAAAAAGAGACCAAAAAAGGGATCGGTTGTCCCTGGGTCGGATGTTCATCCAACGACTAGGAAGTTGGGGGAGGTCACAGGGTCATATTCCTTTCCCAGGACTGTGGCATGACAAGATTTCCTAAAAAGGATGTGAGCAGGACAGGCGATGAAAAGGAGTTATAAAGACATTATCAAGATAAAGTTTGAAAGAAATGGCGGAAATACTTACTCAAAAATTTGGACCGAAAATGACCTGCTTTTCCAGAAAATGTTCATAGCATCTGAGTAGGATCAGTTTTATGCCCAGACAGACATTTCATAATCTAGGGAAGGGCCAGGATTATCCCAGTTCAAACACACATGAAGTAGACTGTACCCAATGTCACCTTCAGAGGCTGCCACCTAGAAGTAGGCTTTGGTTCATAAGCCCTCATCTTCCCCAAACCATTATTCCAGGAATGGAAGGCAGACTCATTCTGAAAGTGGTGCTGTGTGTAACCAGTAGAGAGACTGGTCTGACCTGATACGTTGCCACAGCCACCCCTGGTTTGTTTGGTAAAGGCTGAGGATTGTTCTAACAGGGAAAGGTAAGGGAATCAATCTTTTTCATGAAATCAGAAGCTGCCCTGACTGCTGAGCCTGCCCAACTTTACTACCGGTTTTAGTCCTGAGCAGGAGCTGAGGTTGGATTTGGAAAGGTGAAGGTGTTAGTATAAAGACTGATCCTGGAAAAAAGGGGCTCCCATTGTCCATGGACTTATGTCCAAAATCTTTAGCCTGGCTCATCAGGCTGGTCTATGATCACTTTTGTCTATTCTTCTACATGCGTTCATCAGTCGGTTCATTCCTCCTAGGCCTGGACATTTGCAGCTCTGTGCACTTGCATGTACAGTTCACTCTGCCTGGTTTGCCCTGCGCTCCCTTTTCCAACTTTTCCAACTAATGAATTCCTGCTAATGAAGCCCCAGATCAAATACCATGTCCCTTTTCTAGCTCTTCTGTATTCCCCAGGCACTTCCACATTCTTTAGCACAGCACTTTTCACACTATACCAGTTATTTAACTGTGCACAACTGCGCTGTGAGACACTGAGTGCCTAAGGATCAGGACATTTTCTTATTTATCTTTATGTTATGAGCGTAGTGCCCAGCATATAGCAGGAGCTCAACAGATGTTTTTATAAGGAAAAGAAAAGATGCAGTTTAGAGAATTAGGAAAATATTCATATTTAAAATATTTAACAGAAGATTTTGGACAGTTTTGAATGACCAAATCCATTCACCTCCCAATAGAACACATCTAAGCTTCTCAATGGAAGGAAAAAAATATTCGAAGTTGCAATAGCGTGAGCATAGTCTTTAAATGAAAGGAAGGCAACAGTGTGGAAGCATCATAACCCTAGAAGGGAGG
Source organism: Manis javanica (assembly GCF_040802235.1). NCBI lineage: Eukaryota > Metazoa > Chordata > Mammalia > Pholidota > Manidae > Manis > Manis javanica. Next base: position 68,894,125 of record NC_133160.1, read on the forward strand.
ACACCCCCTCACACCCATAAGTGTGTCAGCCAAAGAAAGAAGCCCTAAAGATGGGCTTTGCCATTGAATGAAGGACATCAAGGTTAAACATCATTAAAAGAGTCAATAAATAATGCCAACAGGTGTGACATTTCTAACAGGCAGTGAAAGTTAATAGCAGCAGCAATACAAAATGGCAAGCAGACTAGATCAGAACAGGCAGTGTTGCTGAGTGATTCTCATGGCCTCACCATGTGCAGTAGGAGTTAACAATAAGGAGTCTCAAGTCTGGCCCCCCAGTTTGACTTCTACATTCTCCAAGTATGTGACCCTAGGAAAATTTCTTATTCTCTGTGTTACTTAAAGAATGAGGATACTGATAATGTTCTCCTGTCATCTCATCCCATTGCTATGAGCTTAAATGAGGACATACAGGTCAGGATGCAGAACACTGCCTGTCAAAAGTTATCTTGATAATCTTTCTTTAGGAGGGCCTGTTGCAGCCAAGTATAGGCTGTGTATGTTATAATACCAGAGGTTTTTTTTTAAATTAAGGTATCACTGATATACAATCTTATGAAAGTTTCACATGAACAACATTGTGGTTTCAACATTCACCCATATTATCAAGTCCCCACCACATACCCCATTACAGTCGCTGTCCATGAGGGTAGTAAGATGCTATAGTCACTACTTGTCTTCTCTGTGCTATACTGCCTTCCCCAGGACCTTCCTATATTGTATAATACCACAGTCTTAGGGCCGTAAGACAAAGATGTACAACCAGAGAGTAATCTCTGCTTTAAACAAACCAAAGGATTTGATAACCAGTGAATCCCTTAAAACATGTTTTTTTTTTATTTTGTTTTGTTTTGTTTTGTTTTGTTTGCATGCACAGAGGAAAAAAAGTAAAGTAAGCTACAGGGGCTACTTGATGCCCAAGCTATGAAGCAAAGGAAGTCAAATTCTTCAGGAGACCTGGAAAGGGAATATCTGCAGGAATGTGCTCTGACGGCTTCACCATTCCTCCATCTGTACACAAACTAACAGTCAAGAATAAAAGACAACTGAGGCTTCGAAACAAAGCAGACCTGGATTTAAACCCTGGCTCTAATTTAACTACATATAAGAATGGAAAAAATAGGCTGATAGCCTGGGGCTTCTAAGATACAGCATTCCTGGGAAATTGACCTTTGATTCACCTGGTTTCACAAAGCACTCAAAAATCTGCTGGGGTTATTTTGTACCAGTGACTTGCAGATGGTCACATAGATTTTTTTTTTAAAGCTCATCTGGCAGGATCATCGTGCTGTGTAGCACGGACCGGCTGCACCTGTAACTCCATCTGTGAGCGCACCGTGTCGCCTCCTGCTTTGTGTAATTGGTACCATAAGCCTCTACATCTTTTGTGATTAAAGGAACTTCATATCCTTTCACTTATGCCTTTGGTGTCTCTCCATCAATCATTTCATTCTACTGTGACTGCACTATTGTGACAACCAAATATTATCTATGTGACCCTAGACAAATTACTTAAACTTCTGAGTCCCAGTCCCTCATTTGCAGTACCTGGCATGTAATAACAGCTCGACAAATGACAGCAATGATTACAAAATGGTTTTTTATACTCTCTTAACTTCAACATCTTTTATCTGTGTTTACATTCTTTCTTACTTCATATATTTAATCAGTTACCAAGTCGTATCAGTTTATCCTTCAAGATAAATTGATTCTATGAGCCTTCCTTTTCATTTCTATAGGTTTATAAAACACTGTATATTGTTTTGGAAATTTACAATGCACATTAATATATTAAAGAATAACAATTCCTAAAGGAAAAAAACTTTGTTTAGCATAGTATTTGCCAAGTGAAATTGCCTGTGGAACTGTTTTTTTTTTTTCTTAAAAATCTGTGTTTCCTGGCACACAGTTTGAAAAACCCCAGTGTAACAATTGAAGCGAAAACTCCTGAATCTGTACGTAACCCCACATTCATTTCCTCCACCCACTAAATCTTTAGTGCATCATCTTATCTACTTTCCTCCATAAAACCTCTACCAAACTACTCATTAATTTTTTTCTTAATGGATTCTACATTTCCTATATTCAACTTTTTCAACTTTTTCTACCCAGCCCTAAATCCCCTCCCCTGCCAGTTCTGGAAAGGCAGCGTCCCCTTCCCACCCTGAGAGTCAGCTAAACCTGGTTTCCCTTAACAATTGGAGTCTGAAGGACCTTCTCCCTCTGTACATATAGAATATTCTATTTGACTTTTAACTATTTTTTGTTATTTAAAACATGAACAACTTTATATATTCAGTCTCTTCAACTAAATTATTAACTCCTTGATCATGTTTCCATATACTATACATCTTCTAACACAGTACCTAATATACAGCATTAATGCAAAACTGTTGATATGCTTTAAAGGAATTGTCTTCTCTCTAGTAATGTAAATAGGCATCTAAGTACTTCAGGTACTGCAAGAAACCACATATTTTTAGCAGTCCGTGGTGACTGTAGTCAGATAACACAAATATTCAAAAGCTGGACTGGAAAGCTTTGAAAAGAAATTGAATTATTCTGAAGTTTTAAACTTGTCCATTATGAAACTAAGAGCACACTATAGGCCATGAAAAGTTTTGACCTATTCAGAATAGTCACAATAAATGAAAGTGGTTTTCTAAGTAAGTTTACAATGATAAGTAATGATACCAAAAATGGATGTTAGGGAGAGTAGTAACAATATATTCCTAAAGGATTTTACTTCTTTAAATTTGACTCATTTTATCTTGATGTAGGTTATAAAACTAATATATATTTACAGTCATATTTATGCTGTAAATTTTATTTTAAAAATCTGCCTTTGGAGAAATACCACCTACGAGTGTCATTCTTGCTTTTCTCACCAGCTATGACAAAATTCCAGATTTTTGGTTCTAACACAGAATTACAACTAATGATCTTAAATCAAGCCATTCGGTCACCAAGACAAATGAGTTCTGTGGCTCCATAATTGCCTTCTCATTCCACTATGTGAAAATCAACATAACCTCAGGAAAGCCAAGGGAGCAGATTGGCTTTATGTAGTTACAGGCTAAAAATGCAGCAATTCTGAAAGGAAAAATTACATGTGTGGGAAAGTATGATTAGCTCACAATGGAAATGAAGGGTGTTACTACTCAGAAATTTGGGAGAAAAGTTTGGAAGAGAAAAAGACAGGGTGAAGTGGCAGTTAACTATAGATTGAAGGTCAGTATTTATAGGAAAGGTTAAATAGTTGCACTTTTGTATGAGATTAAGAATTTTCTTAGTTCTGGTTCTGATCAATGTTAGCTTATAAATAGGAGGTTTCTGCTGTTATTTTAGCTAAATTTGTCTTTCCAAATGCATTGCCTCACCATATAACTATTTTAAATGTTTCACTGAAAATTCATACAATAAAAGTAAAAAAGTAAAATCCATTTAGTAATCCACTAACAAAGAAGAATCAGATATTATCTTTCTTTCAGAAAGAGTTGACTGCTGTCCCCAATGAAACAAACTAGAAATTATACAGAATCTACACATGGTACTTACATATAATCTACATGATATATTAAATGAAATTATTTCATCTTATACATTTCATATAATAAACTTTAATTAAATATATTCTTTACAAGAGATACTACTGTGGGGATTCATGGTCTTAATAAACATAGTGTAGAATCTCAGTTGAACAGCAATTGTGGCCAACAGAAAAAGTTGGTTAAATGATGCATACATACCTCAAATATTTTGTTCTAACTCAAAACATATACAGGTATACTCATCTGCCAATCTTTTGATGTTGAGCCAATTTCTTTTTGCTTGAATCCATCCTTTTTCTTTCCAGCTTGAACCATACACAGAATGTGTTATGAGATTTCCATTTGTGCTCTTTAAAGTGAAAACTTAAATATATTTGAGAAGCAATATAAGTGCATATCTTTCCTAGATGTTTGCAGCATCTCCCAATACTTTACAGTTGTCTTGGTTGCAACTAGTTTGGCAGCAATAGTATCTGTCTTTATTGAGTCTTTTCTTGTTTTTCTTACTTTCATATCCCATTTATTTAAGTTCTAATTAAATGTTATAATTCCAAAAGAAAATATAACTGATGAAGCTCGACCTTTAACAATACTATCAAAGTCAACCTTAGACTTGTGGAGTGGCATTTTAGAACAGAAACAAGATTCTTCCCTCATCTACAAAGCCTTTATGTAGATAGCAAATTATCTTGCATTTCATGTTTCTTCCTTCTGTTACTATAGAATTTCTGGTACACTGGTGAGTAGTTGTTGACTGAATGAGGGCACACAAGTAATTATCCAATCTTTACTGTACATGAAGCTTGTTTGTCTATTGCTAATCCTTTTAACAGCAACATGATAGAATGAAAAGAACATGGATATTGTGGTTAAGTGTCAATGCCAATGTGTATGACTTCTGGTGAATTACTCAACCTAAGTCTTGATCTGTCACCTGTACAATAGAGCTAATAATACCAACTCAGGGAGCTATTATGAAACTTAAATAACAATATACTGAAAGGGTGTCACAGGTGAGTTCTCCAGGAAGAAGACTCTGAGGTGGATTTAGAGTGTAGAACTTGCATTAGAGAGTGCTGCCAGGATCAGCACCTGTCAGAGGGCAGGGAAGGAAGCAGGACTGGGCAGAGGGAAAACTGAGCTTTGATGCAGGCCTGACACCTTGAGCTGACCCCACAGGGGGCTTTAGAGCTGAAGGAGCTCATCAGAATTTCCCCAGGTAAGGCTGAAATGACTGAACTTTTATATCTACTCCTTAACCAATTGTGTGCTGGCCATCCCGAAAAGGATGTGACCTTATGCAAGGCGGCTCTGTGTAGCTGAAGGGGCTGACAGCTGAAGGCTGCCTGGAAACATCTCTCCCAGTGGGTGCTGAACACTTTTTCATTTGAAGGGGATCTAGGCACCCGATTTCCATATTCATCATAAACGGCCTGGCAAATGATACCAGAAAAGTAAAAGGCAGTTCCCTTTCCTTCCTTCCCTTTCAAGTCTAGACAAGAGAACCCACTCTTTGAGCCATACCCCCAGTCACAGACCACCATGCTCTCCATTCTTGGAGTTTCCCTACTTCATGGCTTTTCTGCACTGGGAGCATCCCTTCCTGATCATTTACTGCTTTCCCTATCTCAACTAAACATGCACTTTCTCCCTCTACATTCACCAACTTATTGAAAGCACTTACATCTCTTCTTGAAGGTAAGGTCAATTATATTACAAGTATATATATTTTATATTTTTGCTCATCTGAATAATCTTGGTTTCTCTGTAAAGTTCTTAAGGAGCAATGTTGCACCTAACACTGGATAAGATTTTAAGATGCTGACATATGCACCAAAAGTCAGGCACCATCCCTGCAAACCTCATCAAACATCCAGTACATAAACTAGAAGAGCTAACTGACAGCAGGGCAACAACTTCCAACCAGAGTTCACAGTGCAATCAGTTTCAAAAATTGGAGAATAAATTGAGCTCTTCTAAAGTACACATTTTTCTAATAAGTAAATGTCAGAGTTCTGTGAGCTCACAACATATCAGGGATTTTAAAATCCCTGCAGAAGTTAAGGGCTTCTCAGGGTGTCTGGGGCCTGTTGCTGCCCCACACATGGGTCATTTGCTTACCCCATAAATGAAACACCTTTCCCTGAGGCCTCCCCCCTTCTATACATGGGGCTTCCTCCCCTAATGACTTCACCTTAATCCTGTAATTTCTTTTTGGTTTAGTTCTGGGGGATGGGAGGGAGGGGTGTTTATTTTGTAATCAAAAATTAACTAAAGGAATAAAATGAGAATCATGGAAGCCTTCAGAAAAATCAGAGGATAAGAATAGTTCATAAAACTTGCTTCATTCTACTAAGATTGAGATTATGACACTCTTAGCTATTTGGGAAAATAAAAATGAAAACTTGACCAAAGTATTCAACCACTATATACTATTTCTGAAAATAGTCCAGCATGGGACCATAAAAATGGTTTGGATCTTCCCACCAATACTTACCACTGACATCACCCTCCTTTGAATGCAGCTGGGTTGGAGAGGAGGAGAGTTCTGTTTGCTTGTGTGTCACTCAGCAGTCAGTGGGCTTCCTCCAGACTCAGTTTGCTGCTCATGAAGCATTCAGTAGCTTTCATAGTTTAAAAAAGGTCTGGAGGTTTCCACAATGCAGGTAAGCACTGAGCGGCTATCCTAGTGATCTTTGTGTGTGTGGACCTTCCCCTCCATACCTGTTAAGAAGTCTGGGAAGAAGACTGGGAGAAAGAAGAGAGAAGGGGAGGGGGAGGAGGTGAGAAAAGTGTTGTAGGGGAGAAGGTAAGGGGGAGAGAAACAGAGGGAAGGCACTGGAGAGCCAAGGAGGAAGGAGGTGGGAGCAGGTGGGGGAAGGGAAAACAGTCTCAGGAAAACTCAGAAATGGGATGGAAGCTCCATATGTGGCCAAAGCCTGGACAAGTTGGCCATATGTACACACATGTGTTTGTGATACACGAAGCCATATCATGGTTATATGTTATATATATATGGAATTCTAGTTGTCTTTGTGTAATATAGATCACCCCAGCTATATCAGAGAGAGCTAGAAAAAGCAAGTGGGTAGAACGAACATGTAATGGGTTCATTCAGTTTCTCATTATGTGCATGTGCTGGCCTTGGCATAATAATCCTAGGAAACAGACATTATTGTTATCTCCAATTTACAAGCAAAGAAACTGGGCCTCAGATGGGCAAGGAACTTTCCCGAGGTCATAGAGATAGCAAATGGCAGAGCTAGGATAACAATCCAACTCTTTTCAATTTAAAAATCTTTGCTCACAATAGAATGACTAATGTTAACTACAGATTTCATAATTTCTCTTGTAAGTCATTCTTGGTCATGAAACAGAATACGTATCAGTAAAGATTAGACATGCGTAGCTGTCCTTGGGTCGAGTTCCTAACACAAGGACAGCTGCACCCAGGACAGTCTTTGTCAAACATCCCTTCTCCTCTCAGAGAATGACTGTGTTATAGTTGACTATGTCTGAGGATGTTAGGAGCTTCCCTATCTTTGTGTGTCCAGTCACAAGTCTTCCCACTGTGGGAAAAGATATCTATCCCAGGGACAAAAACCTGTGGTCAGTCTCTCCGCACCTTCACTCAGTGATTCACTCAGAGGCTGGGGCTGGAGGGAGACCCACAGAGAAGGCTGCTTCAGGGTGTGATTTCAGACCCTTGAAATATCCTGCACCAGAATATCTGAGTCACCTGTTAACACATAAAATTCCATAAATACTGTCTTGAGCCAAGCAAGAAACCAGATTTTTATTAGTTTTTTTTTACTATTTTACTAGTGCTCTTCTTCTTGAATCTGTTATTATGCATCTGTAACACTGTCTACAAATTTCTTCTACTATAACACATATCTTAAACTTTTTAACTATTGTCTGTGTTCAGTTGTTTAACATGGCTTTTAAGAAGCTTGGAATATCACATAGAAGAAATCTAGAGTGGGAGGGGAAAAAGATGGTGGTGTCAGAAGTGATGCAGAAAGCTCCTCCCCAAACCACATATAACATAAAAATACAGCAAATACAACCAATCCAGAAAGAGCGATGCAAAGTCTGCAGAACAGACTGCCTACATCTGGAGAAAAGAGAAGACCTCACAGAAAAGGGTAAAGTAGCAAAGCCATAATCCAGCAGGACCCAAGCCCTCCCCAAAATCCAGCTCACAGGCAGGAGGAAGAGAAAAGGAGCCAGGAGGGAGTAGAAGCCCAGCACTGCTAAACACTCATCCCTGGAGATCTGCTCCAGGAGCACAAATCCACATTACATAGTGCTCTATAGATGGTTGGAAAGCAAAGACAGGCAGAATACTTGGACACACTGAGATTCCAGCCACTTGTGGAGAACAGATACTCACAACTGGCCACTCCAGGACAAAAGAAAGGTGCGCCTTTTGAAATATTTCCCAATAGCAAGAGGGGTACAAAAGGGGCAAACATTACACAGAGCTTGCTGCTCAAGAGAAAGAACAGTTGGACAAAATCATCATGCTGGCACATTTAGCCCAGCAGGTTGGGAAATTTCAGGAGATTCAGACACTATCGCCCTGTCTGGCAATGCAGCGCTGAGGCCCCCCACTGCAATTTGCGGCAGGCACCAGTCTGCACACATGCTGCCCCTACCATCATTCCAGGCCATCTGGAGGGCAGCCCCGCCTATGGCAGCTACAGAGGTGTAATGCAGAGGCTCCACCCTTCACAGTCAGCCTACTGGACCTGCCTGTGGAGGCAGTCACTGCAGCCAGGAAGCAAGAAAGAGTGCTTTCATCCAGCAGGCTCTGGTACCAAGAACCTGTGACCCCTGCCATCGTTTCAGGTGCTAGGCAGCTCCAGAGAGTGGAGCTTCTGGGCACTAGAGGGAGCCGCCCACACAAAGTTATTATTCCAAGGAATCATTAGAAATATGAAATGACAAAGGAATTTAATCTAAACAAAATTACAAGAAAAAAACACCAGAAAGAGGGCTCACTGAAACCGAAATCACCAATCTCCTTGATAAAGATTTCCAAATAATCATAAACATGCTCATGGAGCTACAGAAAAATATTCAAGATCTCAGGGGGGATTAAAAGAAAGAGCTAGAAAATTTGAAAAATACTGCATCTGAAATGAAACATACAATGGAGGGATTTTAAGTAGATTACATAAGGTAGAGGAGATGGCAATAGAAAGAGAGATTAGAGAAGAGGAAAATAAAGAAGTTGACACACAGAGAAAAAAAAGGATCTCTAGGAATGAAAGAATAATCAGAGAACTGTGCAACCAATCCAAAAAGAACAATATTTGCATTATACGAATACCAGAACAAGAGAAAGAGAGAAGGGAGAGAAAGTTTCTTTGAGGAAATAATTGCTGAAAACTTCTGCAATCTTATTCTCTCAGACCATGGAAGTGCAGAGACCTCCCAACACAAGTGACCCAAGGAAGACAACACCAAGACATATAATAATTAAAACAGCAAAGAACAAGAACCAAGAGAGAGAGTAGTAAAAGCAGCCAGAGAGAGAAAAAAGATCATGTATGAGGGAAAGCCCATCAGGCTATTAGCAGATTTCTCAGCAGAAATTTACAGGCCAGAAAGGAGTGGCATGATACATTAATCCAATGAAAAAGAAGGGCCTTGAACAAAGAATATTCTGCCAGCAAGATTATCATTTAAATTTGAAACAGGGATTAAGCAATTTCCAGATAAGCAAAAGTTGAGTGAATTTATCTCCCACAAAATGTCTCTACAGTGTATTTTAGAGGGACTGCTATAAATGGAAGTGCCCCTAAGGCTAAATAGCTGCCAAGAGAAAAATAAAACCACAGTAAAAGAAGTAGACAAATTAATTATTAAGCAAATGCAAAATTAACTCAACTACCTACAAAGTCAGTCAAGGATACACAAAGAGTACAGAATATGACACCTAATATATAAGGAGTGGAGGAAGAGGAAAAAAAAAAGGGAGGAAAAAAAAACAAAGACAAAAGAATATTTAGATTGTACTTGAAACATAACATAGTAAGTAAATTGAGTTAGACTGTTAGATAGTAAGGACGCAGCCCTTGGACCTTCGGTAGCCACAAATCTAAAGCCTGCAAAAGCAATAAGTACATACCTATAGATAATCACCTAAATGTAAATGGCCTGAATGCACCAATGAAAAGACACAGAGTTACAGAATGGATAAACAAGACCCATATACATGCTGTCAACAGGAAACTCACTTAAAACCCAAAGACTAAAAGTGAAGGGATGGGAAAAGATATTTAATGCAAACAATGGGAAGAAAAAAGCAGAAGTTGCAGTACTTGTTTCAGAAAAAATAAACTTCAAAACAAAGAAAGTAAAAAGAGACAAAGAAGGACATTACATAATGATCAAGGGATCAGCCCAATGAGAGGATATAACCATTATAAATATCTATGTACCTGATATAGGAGCATGTAAATATGCAAAACAAATACTAACAGAATTAAAGGGGGAAACAGAATATAATGCATTCATATTAGGAGACTTCAACACACCACTCACTCTAAAAGACAGATCAACCAGACAGAAAATAAGTAAGGAGACAGAGTCACTGAGCAATGCATTAGACGCATTAGAACAAAAAGAAGCACAAAAATCACAGAATCATCTCAATAGATGCTGGAAAGCTCTGACAAAATTCAACATCCATTCATGATAAAATCTCTCAACAAAATGTGTAGAGAGGGCAAGTGCCTCAATGTAATAAAGGCCATGTACAACAAACCCACAGCCAACACCATACTTAACAGTGAAAAGCTGAAAGCTTCTCCTCTAAGATCGGGAACAAGACAAGGATGCCCACTCTCACCACTTTTATTTAACGTAGGGAGGTCCTAGTCAAAACAATCAGACAACACAAAGAAAAAATGGCATCCAGATTGGTAAGGAAGAAGTTAAACTATCACTGTTTGCAGATGACATGATACTGTACATAAAATAACCTAAAGAATCCACCCAAAAACTACTAGAACTAATAATTGAATTCAGCAAAGTTGTAGGATACAAAATTAATACACAGAAATCTGTAGCATTCCTATATACTAATGATGAACTAGCAGAAAGAGATATCAGGAGAACAATTCCATTCACAATTGCAACAAAAAGAATAAAACACCTAGGAATAAACCTAACCAAGGAGGTGAAAGACCTGTACCCTGTAAACTACAAGGCACTCATGAGAGAAATTACAGAAGACACCAATAAATGGAAACACATCCTGCACCCATGGATAGGAAGAATTAATATTGTCAAAATGGCCATCCTGCCTAAAGCAATATACAGATTCAATGCAATACCTATCAAAATACCAACAGCATTCTTCAATGAACTAGAACAAATAGTTCTAAAATTCATATGGAGCCACAAAAGACCCTGAATAGACAAGGCAATCCTGAGTAGGAGGAACAAAGCTGGGGGGATTATGTTGTCTAACTTCAATCTCTACTGCAAAACCACAGTAATCAAAATGATTTGGTACTGGCATAAGAATAGATCCATAGATCAATGGAACAGACTACAGAGCCTAGATATAAACCCACACACATATGATCAATTAATATACGATAAAGGAGCCATGGGTATACAATGGGGAAATGACAACCTCTTCAACAAATAGTGTTGGCAAAACTGGACAGCTACATGCAAGAGAATGAAACTGGATTATTGTCTAACTGCATACACAAAAGTAAACTTGAAATGGATCAAAGACCTGAATGTAAGTCATGAAACCATAAAACTCTTAAAAGAAAACATTGGCAAAAATCTCTTAAATATAAACATGAGAAACTTTTTTCTGAACACATCTCTTTGGCAAGGGAAACAAAAACAAAAGTGAACAATGGGACTATATCACACTAAAAAGCTTCTGTACAGCAAAGGACACCATCAGCAGAACAAAAAGGCATCCTACAGTATGGCAGAATATATTCATAAATGACTTATCTGATGAGGGGTTAACATCCAAAATATATAAAGAGTTCACATGCCTCAACACCCAAAAAGCAAATAACCTGATTAAAAAATGGGTGGAGGATCTGAACAGACATTTCTCCAAAGAAGAAATTCAGATGGCCAACAGGCACATGAAAAGATGCTCCACATTGCTAATTATCAGGGAAATACAAATAAAAACCACGATGAGATATCACCTCATACTAGTTAGAATGGCGACCATCCAAAAGATAAGCAACAACAAATTCTGGGGAGGATGCAGGGAAAGGAGAACCCTCCTACATTGTTGGTGGGAATGTAAATTAGTTCAACCATTGTGGAAAGCAATATGGAGGTTCCTCAAAAAACTAAAAATAGAAATACCATTCGACCAGGTAATTCCACTCTTAGGAGTTTACTGGATGAAAACAAGATCCCAGATTCAAAAAGACATATGCATCCCTATGTTTATCACTACCCTACTTACAGTATCCAAGATATGGAAGCAACCTAAGCATCTATCAGTAGATGAATGGATACAGAAGATGTGGTACATATACACAATGCAATATTATTCAGCCATGAGAAGAAAACAAATCCTACCATTTACAACAACATGGATGGAGCTAGAGGGTATTATGATCAGTGAAATAAGCCAGGCAGAGAAAGACAAGTACCAAATGATTTCATTTGTGGAGTATAACAACAAAGCAAAACTAGGAATAAAACAGCAGCAAACTCACAGACTCCTAGAACGGACTAGCAATTACCAAAGAGAAGGGGTTGAGGAGGGTGGGTGGGGAAGGAGGGAGAAGGGGATTGAGGGGTATTATAATTAGCACTCACAATATAGGTAGGTCACGGGGAAGGCAAGTAATGACTATAGCACCTTACTACACTGATGGACAGTGATTGCAATGCTGTGTGTGGGGGGGGTGCTTGGTAGTATACGTGAATGATGAAACCACAATGTTGCTCATACGAAACCTTCATAAAATTGTATATCAATGATACCTTAATTGAAAATAAAAAAAAGAAATAAATCTAGAGTAAGAAAAGAAAAGATGTTTCAAATGTTTAGCTGACATAATCCAGGGGTAGGGGAAGAGCCTTTATGGGTATTTTCTACAAGAATTTGTTATTATATCGATGTAATCTACTCCTATATGTAATGAGTGTGATTGATGAATATTGTCTACTAATAAGTGACAGAAAATTATGAAATAAAGTAAAATTCCAAGGATATTAAAACATTGTGTTCAGAATATATAATAAATTTCTTATTTTAAAGATAAAGAAAAGGCATACACTTTCTGGCCTGGGATTCTTTAAATATTGTTTTATTTGGGAACAATTTTAAATTTTTATGACAGCTGCAAAGAGAGTGCAGAGAAATCCTTTACAGCCTTCACTCAATTTCTCCTAATGCTTTAACACTGACAAAACCATGGCACCTTTGTCAAAACTAGAAATGGACGTTGGTACAAAACCATTAACTAAACCACTAACTTTATTCAAATCATCAGCTTTTCCACTCATGCCCTTACACTATTACAAAACCTCTAGAGTACCACACAGCAGTTAGCACAATGTTTATTAAAGCAGAATCTAGTTCTCAATCATGAAATGAATGGTGGACAGACAATTGATCTAAACAGCACCAGATTATTAGCCTGCCAAGATGCTTGCAATTCTTGGTCAAGGGAAAAAACCGTAGGAAAAAAATAAAAGAGGTTCAGACATCTCACAAGATAAAGATAACACATAAGTAATGCTACCCTGCGCTTTACGTGTTAAAGGGTAAGTCAGAGGCACATAGCTTCCAGTTACATGCTCAGCCAGGCCCCAGGCTTCCCACCCCAACATCACATCCAGGCTCACAAAAAACTTGCCATCCTGTTGAATTTATGCCAATTAGTTACCAAGTTCATAAGCTGTCTTATGATTCATTATCTTTCTGATGACTGTTGCAGTTATTTTCAGTTTTGGTTTATTCTAAATAGAGCTGCTATGAATTTACAATTAATTTCACACTTTTTAATTGATGTCTTTTAGAGTTTTGACAAATCCAGTCATAGTAACATCAGTTTAAGATACAGAATATTTTCATCATCCAGAAACTCCCCTTGTGCTCCTTTGTAGTAAACCCCTCCTTCTCTCCAGACTCCAGAAAACTATTCTGTCTCTATGGTTTTGTCTATTCAAAAATTCCTTTATCTACTATGTCCATTTGCTCTCCATTGAACTGTTTTTGTGCCTTTGTCAAAAATTAATCCATGATTTTTATGAAAGTGGACCCTCTTTCCATGAACCCTCTATTATGTCCCATGGATCTATGGGTCCTTTCACCAATATCCTTGATCTGTTATTTTAAAGGAACTTTCACTAGATATGTAAATTACTATCCTTATTTTTGTGCTGGTCCTAGGCTTGGTATAGATGAGAACAGAAATAATTTTCTGTAGTCTATTTTCTGAGCCTTAGCACTCCATCACTGTCAAACAATCTCCTTCCAACTGTGTTTGTAAGCACATAGACTCTTGGGCTCTTTTTAATTTTTTTCACTTAAGTGCTTCCTATTATTTTGCTACAGAACAGGCATTAGGGTAATTATCCATCTGAAGATGAGAAGAAAAGGAAACTCTCCTAAGCAAGCTAACCATGCATCCAAGAGAGGCCCTACTTTTTTTCTATATGCCCAGTCACCCTCAACCATGGCCAAATGCAGACGTACAAATACACACACACACACACACACACACACACACACACACACACACACACACACACACACACACACACACACTTGTTGGTTGATCACAATTCTCCTCACCTTCATTCTGGTATTCTTCTGTCAACTATCTTCTCTATAAACACCTTCTCACCATAAAAATTATCTGTGTCCTACTGTTATTCTCTAGCCCAATTCTTACCTCATCTACCTTTTTATTAAATACATATAAATGACACCCAAGCTAAATATATAAAGCATACATTAATTTTTCCAATTATTGTTAAATGGCATTGACAGATGTCATAGTACTTTGGAAATAAGAAAATAAAAGTAAAAAATGTTATACTAAAAATGGGCCTCAAAACCAGAAGCAAAGGAACAAGGAGAGTGAGAAGCACACCTTGAACTTTACACCAAATGCCATCAGAAAGGTGCCATGCAGAGGGGCCATTTGGCCCCTTATTTTATAATCACATGGTAATGAAAGGACCCTACAATGTAACCCTATTGCATTTCCCCAGTAGGCAGCTCCCTAAGATTTCCCCAAGGAAGGCAGGCAGGAACCTGAGTGGAATTCTGTAAAGGAACAAAGGAAGGAGTGTTTTATGTTTACACAAATATGTGAATTCAACCATCAAAATCCAAACACGTCTGAGCATCTCTGGCACATCTCAGGCCTATGCCTTTTCCTACTCTCCCTGATCAGGCCAGCAGGGCAATAAATCACGTAGCAGCTCATCCTTGTCTGCTGTCATTGAAAAGACCATGGCCCAGGAATGGTGACACACATCACCCAGTGCCCCGGTCAGGCTGGCCTGTGAAGAAGAAGCCATGGCGCTCTGTGCCGGGAGCTGTCTTCCATGCCCTGGTCGCCTCTCCAGAGACCTCCAACTGCCCTGAGAAGGAAACACACATGTCGCTATTTCCTCTTTGTGTCACCATAACAGTTTCCATCTTGTTCCATTTGTGGGGAAAATTAAAGTTTAGGAAAATGAAATATCACTAATGATATTAATATCTGTGAACTCAGGAGGATTTCTTTTCTTTGATTTATGTTTATACCTAAACAACTTCTATAGAGGCAGGTAGACAGTGTTTACTCGCTTACTATTCTAGTAACAAATAGAAAAATGGACAAAGTAATTTAATAAATAAGTTACCTTTACTTTGGGGGTACACAGGTAATATAAAATGGAGAGTTAAAAAAACAGACAAATACAGGTGAAATCCTACTTAAAAATAATCTGGTTCAATATATTTTTTAAAAACATCTTAATAAATAAGCAGATGGCCCTAAGAAATGGCTTTGCCAATATGATTACAGGTAATTTTATTAAATTCTCAATAACAGATATCTACCAGACTCACTTAAGTGAGACATTCTGCCATCTATCATCTAAGTTGTAACTGCATTTTCATTCATATTAGGAGAGTTTTTAAGTGCTGGCCAAAGTCAGTATCAAGAGTAAGTCAACAACCAGAAGATCTAACCCAATATGACTTGAACAAATTTAAAAATACAAAATGAAAGAACAAAATACAATATGGAGGGGGGAAAACTTAAGTGTATAGGCAAAAAATAAATGGGGAGAACATGGAAGGAAACCTGAATACCTGGTTCATCTGGCCAATATTGTTGAACATCTTCAGCCCAGTGGCTTCCCACAGACAACTCTGTCTCACTCTTCTCAGCTGGAATTTGAAAGAAAGGAAAGACAATGCTACCTTCACTTTTCTTTCCTCCCCATAAGCAAAGAAATTTTGATTCACAATCAAGACTTTCTATGAAATCTCAGCAAAATTTTATGGAAGGAAATTAGGATTACTTCATGAAGAACCAAATAGGTTAATGAAAATACATATAGAAGTTACTTTATAAATATAATGCACTATATACATGTAGGCTATTATGAATGGTTATTATTATAATCATTTTATAAGGTAAGGTGATTTGGGAAGTCATAAATTAGTTAAAATTGTAATTGACCTAACATAATGTTAGGCATATAGTATATCTTCAATAAATGGTGACTGGTACTATTAAAACATTATTATAAAACAGTTATTGGGGATCATGGACCATATTCATCAAACATTAGATAAAGTTTTATGATATATCTAATGTAACTAAATGGAAAAATTTGAAATAGTAATCAAGGTCCTGATTTCCTAATTCTTATTCCATTAGATTACCTAGTCTTTGATTCTAAGGGAGTTATGCACTAAAGTAATTACAGTGATTCAACATAACAATTTACAATAAATAAGCACATAGTCCCTATCACTTTCCCACTGTCCCTTCCAAACTTCTCATTCTCACAATTCCCTCCAAAAAAAAATCAACTTATTTGAATGGAAGATTCTGGTGCAGTTGGAACAATTCCATGCCCATTAAGTGCACCAGAACCACTGAGGCTGAGCACCCCAGCAACATGAAGATCACAATATTTCTTTGAATGTTTTTCTTCCAAAATTTTCTAGAAAATTGCATCCTTTTCAAGTAAAGTCACCCCAGTACAACCGGAATAAAACCAGTATAAACATAACAAATCTGGGATTTGATCTCTCTTTGTCTTTCAAAAGAGGGTGCAACATCCCAGACTTGAAAGAAAACTGGTCTGGGCACTGAGAGATTCTTAGACTTTCCAACTTCCCAGCAGGCATGCACACTATGAGAAATCTTTTCTTGGTAGCCAGACCAAGAGGAATCCACCTGAAAACAAAGGTGGAGAATGTTTCCCTCAGAGAGTTTTTGTTTGTTTTCTTTTAATTATGCTGTTTCCCATAAAGGAAGATGATTCATTGCAGTTGGCTCATGATCCATGGAATATGCATGTTGAGCTGGCCATTAGTGATGTCATCCATTCGTCCCAGGACTAACCGCTCCAACTGGGCCCCCTGGATGCCTCAGTCCCCATCAGGCCAACCAGCACATATTCCCATTCTCTCCTGGACTGTCCATTGCCCCATACAGATCAACTATTCTCTGTAATGTCACATATTCCAAAATTGCCTTTCGTCATTCCCCCCAGTTCTGTGAAATAATAGAAAAATGTGTATATATATTGGTCTTTTCCCCTGGTCACTAGCACAAAGCCCCTAAAATCCTTGTAATTGCCTAAATGACATGAACATTATCATCATTCTTTGCTAGAATATTTGTTCTTGACCCTGATTCCTGACCTAGAGCTCCCAAATCCCTTGAAACTTGCTGGATGATAGGAGTGTCTTTTGTTCTCCTTATGTGACTCTGGGTGGGCTCCTGGATAGCTTCAGGATAGGAGCTGTTCACCAGAAAGACCAAGCCATGGTTATTAGAAGCTTGGATCTTTCAGACCCACTTCCCATTCTCTGGGGGGGAGGTGTGGGTAAGCGACTAGAGACTGAGTCAATGATTAATCATGCCTATGTTATGAAGCATCCATAAAAGTCTCCAAAGTATGGAGTTCAGCGGGCTTCCAGGTTGCTGAACACATGGAGGACTGGGAGGCTGGTGCCCCCGTTGAGGGCACAGAAACTCTGTGCCACTTCCGCCACACCTTGCCCTAAGCATCTCTTCCGTCTGGATGTTCATGTACTTTTATAATCAACCAGTAAATGTTTCCCTGACTTCTGTGAGCCATTTTGGCAAATTATCAAACCCAAGGAAGGAGTACTGGGAACCCTACTTCTACCCAGCCAGTTAGAAGTACAAGCTCACCTTGGGAATTGCCACTGGTATCCAAAGGTGGGGGTGGGAGGATGGGCAGTCTTGAGGGATTGGACACTATCTCCAGGTAGACAGGCTCAGAATTAACTTAAATTATAGGGCATTCAGCTAGTATCAGAGAGTTGCTGGATGTGAGGTGAAAGCCCACACATTGGTGACCTGTTGGTGACTGGAAGTATCAGATGTGAGGTGAAGTGCGGTTAGGAGCAAGAGTAAAGGAAGCCAGGAGTGTTTCTCCTGTACAAGCCCCTAAACTCCTAAGCTTCACTCAATAACCCCCTCTCTCCCATCAGCTGTTTCCAATTAGGAGTAGACCAGCTACTGAAACTGATGTAATCTAAGATTAACATTTTAAAGGAACTATTTCTTAATAAAAATGCCCCTCTAACTGGTTGGGCTTAAGGAATTAGGAGAGAATGGGAGTATGAAGGTTCCCCCAGTACCCTGTGAGGATGCCATTCTGCCTTGAGCCTGGTACCACCCTTCCTCTGTCAACACCAGATTTTCCCCCTGAACCACAGCAAACATTCTGTAAACTAAGATTCAGGATGCAGTTGTTTCCATGGATCAGAAATAAATTAATTTGTTGGCATTGTTATTCAACCGACATGTAGGCCACTTCAGCACCATGCTCTAGTTCCTTGGTGCCCAAGTGTAGCCCACAGACCAGCAGCAGCCGTGTGTGTGGTGCATTAATGTCCCGGCAGTGGAAGAGCCGAGGCGAGAAGCAGGCTTTCCTCTGTTACCTTCATTGGTTCTCAGCTGCTTTCAGACTCCAAAAGTGAACTTGCTGGCTTCAACATTCACACCACTACGGCAATGGCAGAATGATACCTGGACTCCACACAGGGACGGTCTTGGCGCCCGGCCATGCATTACATCCCAAAGCCAAATCCAGAGCTCAGGGACATTCAGCACAATTTTTCCAAATGACAAAAATACCCAAGCATATTTTTGATGGGCCTTTCTATTGCATGATACATACAGAGAATCTTTTTTTCCATAGCAACTATCAGGTAATTTTGTCACATTCATTTTATACTTTGGGAGGTAGAAAAGTGAGGATGAGAGATGTAACATGACAGCATTAGCAATGCGTTAAGCCCACCCAATCACCTAGAATGAAAAAATTGTCAAGTGGTCCCCAAATAAGGAAGAAAACCAAGTCTTATGTTTGACTCATGTGACTACGGAAATACATTTATTTCATCTCTGGGGACTACGTTGGTCATGAAAGCTGGTGACATGCCAACAGTCAGGGTTCTAGACTTCATACTCTTATTTGAAAACAAAGAGAGAGAATACCTATGATCTCAACAGCTAAGTCTAGTGGAAGAATTGCCACGTGTTCTGCCTAAAACTCTCAAAGCTAGCCGAATGTAAATGCAGAGGAGCATGTACTGCGTATTTCTCCAAAGAACCAAAGAGGAGTCACAATGGAGAATGTACAAGAGAGATCAAGGGATGATTAGAAAATCATATAATAAAACATATTCTATGCCAGCAGAAACTGTAACTGGTCAAAACCATATCCTAGTAAAATATTTTGTCAGGATCTCTATGTATTAAGTACCTTTTTTTGCTTTGGATTTCTCATTAAAATATTTTGTGTGGTGGTTTTTTCCCCAAGAATTTCCTCATTGGCCTTTCCCCACTAGTTTTGGTGTCCTCATGAAATTAAGAGAAAGCAACTTAGGGAAATGAATAAGTGCATATATCAACCCATTACTACATCCCTAAGGCTTATAAAAATAACAGGAAAGTTGCAAAGAAAAAATACAGTATCAGAGTCCATGAAAATTTTGTATGTTTGATTTTTATAAAAAATGGTCTCTATAATTTTCCTAACTCTAGCCCTACTATAAATTCCTTCTTCCATAGCTCTTAATGTTACTGTATGTATAAAGACATTCGCTGGGCAGGGATCATATCTTTTAAATTCTTCCTACTGCCAAAAGTTCAGTTTGGAACAGTGTGCACAAAGGAACTCACTTTTAAAAATACACAAAACTCTCATAACTTTATGAAGCAAGAACTCACAAAAGGAAAGTTAAATGGTTCTTTGGGTGTAGAGGGTTAAGTATGGAGAAACAATAAAAAATAAAAATGCTATTTCCCTATGAACAGCATGGCTAGCCCATATTATTTAACTATACACATGTACATGAGGCATGCTGAGCTGCCCAAGGCGCTGGGCTCTTCTTGCAGCCATTGACAGGACTTTATCCTGGTTGGCTTTTGCCTAGTCAGGGAAGATGCCAAAAGTCAGGCCTGGATTGCCAACCCTTTCCTTGGCCCCCAGAACACACAGCAAGCATCTTCTCCTACTCATTGTATTTATTTGTCAACAGCCCTGAAAATACAGGTAAAGACAGGAGAAAGAGAGAGGGAAAGGACTAACCCCCATGTATCCCCCATACCCACAAGAAAAAACAGGTCTACCAATTTGGTTTAAGAGATTTAGCTAAAGTTAGCAGTGCTTCATTTTTACCAGTAAGCTTTCTTATTCAACCCCAAAAGAAGCATTGGGTAGAATAACAATACGTTATTTAAACACTTCTTTGAATTGTGAAAATGATTCAAAAATATCCCCTGCTTATATCGGGGGGAAATTCAAAGTAAAGTTCTAAAGTGACTTCATTTGACAGTGAATTTTCAAAATAAGCAATGATCGTAGAGCCATGACTAGCTTCAGATAGATATATGTGAATTCTTCCCAGAAGGTTGACTACCCCTGGCATTGCTAAATCAGGAGGGGACGGCCTACAAGTCTCCCTTTGGCAACAAGCACCCACATGTAGTCAGAAGTACATAAAAGGAAAAAGTGATAGCAGCCTGTGTTTTGCCAAAAGCTTGTCTCAGTGTCTCCTCCATGCCGGCACCACTTTGTCTTTGAGAGCCTGGACCCCACCTATTCTGATATCTCAGTAATGAAAAATTCTTGCTATTGATGCTTATTCTCTGGTGTTGACCTTTTCTCATTCTAACCTATGACATCCAGGACTGCCTTACTCTATGAATACAAACTCCTTCCCTTAGTCTGTCTAAAACCAAACCAAGCAAGTCACCCTCCCACCAATTCGTACTCTTCAAGCTGTTCATCTTAATTATCCTTTGACTGCTGCCCCAGAGTGACAGTTTGGCATGCTCTAAGGACTAGCACTCCCCAAACAAAAGCCATTATATGCTTTTCAGGATCAATCACACACACATTATTTAAAGAGCTCACATAAAAACACTTCAATATTAATGAAAGTGTGGTGTCACTGCTAAAATATATCCAAAGAGGAAGTTGTGGTGAAGAGCCTTAAAGGCAGGGACAAGAAGAGCATGGTCTTTCATTGTATTAAGCACATCTACAGGACCACAGAGATGTTGAGATTCAGCCGGGACACAGGCCTTCGGGGTAGTGAACATTCCACTTTCTGCTCAATGCCCCTGTTCGTGGCCACCAGTTCCTTCAGAAGGTTAATTCCCATCACCAGCTGAGACTGGCACAGAGCCCACCGTCTGCTCCACTTGCAAATACCTTCTTAAACCACCTTATATGAACAGTTCAGTTCTCAGGCTACTCTACACAGCTGTGGCCAGCTGCACTCAGCCTCCAGCCCAGCCATGGATTATGTACCAGATGATTCTTGTCCACTGCAAATACTAGAAACAACAAGGAATATGTAGTACTGCTAAGAAATTAGATTCACCAAGAGAGACCAAAGGAAAGCCATGACATTTGAGGAACAGGCAAACACTCTTCCTGCAAGTATTTACTGAAACAGGTATATTATGAGGAAATTAATCCCTCAGATTTCCAGACACACATTTATTTTCTGGTTCCTTTGTTTTTAATTTTGCTTCTTTCTGGTGGGAGGAAGTTTAAGAAAAGGAGAAACTCATACTTTACCCAATACATTTTCTTTTGTTCTCTGCCAAAGACTATAAAAACAGCTTTGCATACTCTACTGGAATGTTATCACGATTCTGAATTCAGAAACTGATATTACTATGGTCCTGAAGGACAAGGAATAGAGGATCCATGTGACATAATGAGTAATGCTTTTCAAAAAGCAGAAAACGGACCAACATCTGACAGCTAACTTGGTCCAGCCAAATATTTGTAGGCATAAGAGTAGACAACTAAAATTCAAATTGCTGGTTTTAGATAGGTAATTTAAACTCCACACAGTAGCTGGATATCTTCAAGGGAAAGACAACTTAAGAACATTAGCATTTGAACATTATTAACCTCTTTAAAATGTGTCTTGGCAGAGGTTGTTGATGGCCTTTACTGAGCTTCTGTCATTCTTTCTTTCCTTCTGCTCTGTGTCTTCCCACACTCAGTGAATGGAACATTTGGATTATTTTTAAAGTGGGTGAGGGAAGAGACTGAGAAAAAAATTGAAGAACAGGGTTGCTCTCTAGTAGTAATAAATATTTAACTTGAAAAATGTCTAAGAATAAATCTCATCTATATGAACAGGCACAGGACTGTGACACTCCTATTTTGTTTGATATCTTTGAAAAAATAATCCCAGTATTTAACTATGAAAAGTTGAATGCATCTCTATTTGATGCACTTTTTCCCAATGTATCTAAGTCTACTAAAATTTTCCTTTTCAAAGAGTTAAGTGAACTCCTGCATCTTGTCTCTCTAGTTGAGCATTATTTAAAGACATGATTCAATGCCATGTTTGAAAATGTAAGAAGCTTTTATTACTAAGGGTCAATATTCAGAGCATGGCAAAATAGTTTACTTCATAATACTTCTTAAAATTCTTTTCTCACTGACAAATTTGGCCCTTTCACAGAGGCAGGATCAGTGAACTTCTGGAAGGAAAAAGCTTCGGGTTTGCCAAGAGTCTCCCCTACTGGGCTGATGACACCTATTAAAACTCCAGAAAGGAAAACCCTCCCGAGGTCGGGCAGCGGGATTTGAAGTCCCAGGTCCCAACTATTTCTCAATTTGAAGTGAGTCAGGAAATGGTGCAACAGCATTCCAGGTGCCTGATGGAGCCTGAATTGTTTGGCAATTTTACAGGCATCCTTCTGAAGCGAATGGGTCATGCAGAGAGGATGCTACTGTTCCTGTGAAGTTTTAGTGGGACCCAAAACAAGCTACAAACCCATTTGGCATTCCTTTTTGCTAATACCAGCCTCTGCACACAGCACATCTCAGAGCATGAAGAGATGTTTTTGCATCTCAGAAAGAAGTTAGAAAGACTAGGTCTCATTTAAGGCTTCCTCATACTGGATTTAAAATTATAGACATGTAGGACTTGGGGGACAGAGAAGAATGAGAGTTACCTGTGCCAGAAACTGCTATCGCTGTCCCTCATTACCTATTCTTCCATTATGTATAGTCACAGAATTCCCAAGTTGGGCATTGGGCTTTTGTCCCAGCCTCTCTACATTTAGTTTGGCCATCTGTCTAAACTCTGACCTGATGGATAGAAGTGAGATGTGCAACTGGTGATCAATAGTATTAAAGGAAGAGAGTGGGCTTACCTCTTTCCTTCTCTTTCTTCCTGCTACCTGAAAAGTGATATGATGGCTGCTGCTGAAGCAGCTTTCCTGGACCATGGAGTGATATTAAGAAGAGAGGTCATGCCTAGTGAAACACCAAACTAAGAGTTACCTAGCACCCCAAGAGCTCTGTGGGGAACAGCCTTGCCAGTAGCATGAGACTTCTTTCCTCCAGACATACACTATCTGTAGGGACATAAACTATCTCATTTGAGTTTTAGTGTTACTTTAAACTAACCCTTCTCCCAGTATATCATCCAACACATTTTTTACATTTGCCGCATCTCAAAATGTTTCCAGATGCAATTTGTTTTTGTTTTTGTTTTTAGGTATCTCCATACCTTTAAAAGAAGGCAGGCAGGCAGGCAAGAAGAAATAGGAAGGCAGGCAGGTAGGCAGGCAGGCAGGAAGGAAGGAAGGAAGGAAGGAAGGAAGGAAGGAAGGAAGGAAGGAAGGAAGGAAGAAAGGAAGGAAGAAAAGAGAGAGAGAGAGAGAGAAAAGGAAAAATAAAGCTAAGGCTGTCATTGACACAGCGTTTCCTGCATATTTATTTCAAAGCAGAAGAAAGGTAGGGAGCTTTTCTCCTCTCCCTGGTTTTGCCATTTACTCTCCTACCACATCCTATTTCATTTTTCTTACCCAGTCTATACCCTGGAATTTTTAGCCATCTACAGGATGAATTTTTCAGCAGTTATAATATGTACAAAAGTTAAGTGTTCACAGACCTTTAGAGATCTTTGGAAATACTTTCTCGAGAACAGCTATTGTAATACTGCAAGGTCTTTGATCAATTATGAGATCAGAGTTCAGCACCATCTTCTGGGTTCAAACTGTTCAGCTCTGAACTTGGGAACTTACTGAAAAAAAAATTTTTTAAATACATCTAAATATGAGTCAGTATTCCCCAAATGTGTTCACTCATGTGAGGAGTTACTCTTGTGAAAAGTTTCTATGGTCAAATAAAATTCCTTTGTTATATGCATTTTACACACACACACACACACACACACACACAAATGTAAGTTAGGAATAGTGTCTGACACATGGATTTACTCAATAATTATTTGTAAAGTGAATCAGTGTGAAGCTTCCCGGGCTATTTTTATTCCTCTACTTATCTCTTCCATCTTCCTTCTAAATCTGGGTTGACAGCAGGGAGAAGAATGAGAAAGACTCTGAGGACAGACGTCACGATAATTAAAGTAAGAGGGCCACTTAATAAAGTCCGAGCTCTCCTACATTCTCCACTCAAAGGAACTCCACGATACTTGGAAATATTCTCTTCTCCTCTAAATTGAGTTGGGGAGAGGGTCAGTCTTGTGGGATTGATCCTTTAACCTGTGGGGTCTGACACTATTTCCAGGTGTATTGTGTTAGAATTGAATTAAATTGTAGAGCTCTAGCTAGTGTCACAGAGAATTGCTTATTTATATTACTCCACAAAAAATTCTGCAATGAACCTATCGTGCTCCTGCTTCAAACCTTCCATACTCGGCAATTCATTGACAACAGCACCATATTTAATGGTAGAATAGTTGAAAAGAGGCTGGGTTTTGAAGTCAGGGAGACCTAGGTTTAGAGCTCTCTCATCACTTAGTTGAGGAAGTGAATTCAGCACTCTCATTGTCTCCCTCTCTCTTTTATATTTTTTCCCTATTAAACAGGATGATAATGTTAGTAATTCATTGGATCGTTGCAAGAATTAAATAAAACACTAATACAGTGTTTGGCACATGGCAACACCCAATATACAAGTGATGGTGGAGGTTGAGTCCCAGTGGCAAGCTGTCACCGGGCTTCTCCAGGAAGTGACTGACTAACATTCCTGGGTGGTGAATGGATGCCTATCAGGTCAACTCTTTAGGTCTGTCTTTCTTATCTGAAAATCAAAGATTTGGACCATATCATTTCCAGGAACTCTCTGTCCAACTTTAATGTTCAATTACTGTGTTATTTTGGTTCTCTGTTAAAATAACTGAAAAAAATATTAAGCACATTTTTTTTCTCTTAATATATTTCATATCTCTTTTCTTAGACTTTAAGGGAAATAACATATTTGTATGGGATATTTCTCACTTGTGACTCACTTGTAAGATAACTTTTGTCAAATCTAAACATATTATTCCATATTTATCAAATAACTGGGAATCCTGTGATTCACATTACCGAGAGGAACATTGGGAAAAACACTTAACAAATGCAGAAGGAATTCTTGCAAAAGACTTGAGTTTGTTGTCTAAATTGTATGATTGTCTGAAATAGTTTTATAGATTTAACATACAATATAATTCTCTTCTGCAAAAAATAATTTTGGCCTAAAATTGCTCACTTTCTACATCAAATGTTTGAATCCAGGAGCTGTATTAAGTAAGTGTGAGATAATAGAAAATAAACATGCATTGTTCTCTACCCGCAGTTCCTGTCACAGAGTTCCTAAAATCCTTGAAATTTCCTAAGTAATAAGAAACTAGGAACACCTTTTGTTCTAATATTTGGTCTTTGACCCCAGCTCCTGACACAGGGCTCCTCAAATCCTTACCATTTCTTGGGTGATAGGAGTGTTATTTGTTCTAATGAGATGACTCTGGTGGGCTCCTGGCTGGGGTTGGTCACTGAAGACCAAGCCATGATTAGGAGCTTGGGATTTGCAGCCTCATTCCTGATTCTCTTGAGAAGAGAAAAAATGGAGTTAATGATCCATCATGCCTATATGATGAAGCCTCTATAAAATCCCAAAAGGGGTTCCAAGAGCTTCCAGGTTGGCAAACAATCCACCCAGAGAGGTGGCACACTCTAACTTCACCTGGAACAGAAGCTCCTGCACTTGGAGATCTCCTAGACCTCACCCTATGTATCTCTTCATTTGACTGTTCATCTGTATCCTTCACCATATTCTTTAATAAACTGGTAAACATGTTTCCCTAGTTCTGTGAGCCACTCCAGCAAATTAATCAGGGAAGAATCACTGGAACCTATGACCTATAGTAGGTTGGTCAGAAGCACAGGAGGTAACCTGGGCTTGTGACTGGCATCTGAAGAGGGGTGGAGAGAGGGGCAGTCTTGTGGAATTAATCCTTTAACCTGTGGGATCTGACACTATTTCCAGGTCTACTGTGTTAGAATTGAGTTAAATTGTAGAGCTCCTACCTGGTGTCAGAGAATTGCTTATTGATGTAGGGGGAAAAAACCCCGACACCCTTGGTGACCAAAAGTGTCAAAAGTGAAGTGTTCTGTGTGAGTAATTAAGGAAACACACAGTAGGGAAGAATTGGGGTTTTCCCTACAACATGAGGAAAAGACTGGGTTGTTTTTTCATTTCAGTAGTATGCAGAAAAGCATTCTAAAAGCATTTTTCTCTTGGGCAAAGTATAGAATATGCGAAAGACTTTTACATTAAAGACATGAGATTATTGGAAACAGAGAGTGAAAAGGAAGCATTTTACTTTAACTATGCCATATAGGAGTCTAAGTAACTTTTTTCTATCATCTATGACAGAAAACAAATCAGCATTGCACGTAGTTCCATAAGCACAGGACACTTATTCTTTGAAACATCTGGCATCCAACTTGCCACCATTAAAAATGACTGAAATAGCACGGCCTGCTTCTTAACTATAGAAGTCATGAGTCAAACCCAAGTCCCTGGGGTGCCTGCTGTCCCTGAAATACATGGGGGTTGAATGCTGAGGAGGGTAAGTGCAAAAAAAATTTAGTTTTGAAACTTTTGGACAAATAAGGAGAATCCCTCTGAGCAGAGTCTAAATTGGATTGGAACATATGTTTGGTTTATACAGCCAAAGTACATAATCAAGTATAACAAACAAAAGCCTGATACCAAATTTGCCAGGGAAACTTCTTTTGTCATTCTGAAATCGGCTGTAGTTCAGGCAAGTCTTCCTCAAACCAAAAACAAATATCTAATCACACTACAGTAATGATCTTAGTTTGCTGCCCTGATTGTAAAGGTAAGGAATTGGTCCACTATTCTGAGAAAATCCTGATCATTTAAATTAAGTTTCCCAGTTATTGGTCAATTGAAATGTATCTGAGCTAGTTACCTATCCTGTAAGAAATACTTGTCAAATTACTGGAAGTCCATCAATAAGTCAGTCTGTTTATGTGCTCCACACTGAGGCAGCTACACTGAAAGACATAAAACACAAGGCCCCCATCCTCATGATTGCTGCCTAATTAATTGGGCAATAATTAATATCTGCATACCCCAAATCAAAAAGCTTAACAAGAATGCAATAATTTAATATCATTCACTATCAATTCCAGTCTTCAAGTTCATCTGATTCAAATAATATAATTATGAAATTAATTTATATGCTTAGAAATACCCCCAACCCTTATTGTCACTGCTCAAAATTTCTAGCTACACGTGTAACCATTTTTTCGTTCCTAGAACCACTTCCTCCTGGAAGAGGCTTCCACTTCTGATTTAAAACTGGATGTGTATCTTGGGCTCATCTTTTTCCACCTCCCTCTTGGTCTAGCTCTTGCCTTTCCCACTTCCCCAACCTGATAATCTATCCATCCTTTGAGTCCTTTCTCTTTTCTCCTTCCTAAGGTCAGAAACACAAGTATCAAGGCCAAATTTCTAATATCTTTAACAGTACCCAACAACATTACAAGGTTATATGCAAATATATTTCAAGACACTGTAAAAATTCACACTTCCTCATTTTAAATACACATGCATAATTTATCTTTCAAAATGCCAGACTTAAGAAAATTCTGCCTTTCATATTTGTATTGGGAAGATAAACAATGAGATGTATTATTTTTCTCTCATAGCTGGAAAACATTTCAAAGGAACTTTTAGGCACTTCCTTCAAAAAATACCTTTTAGCAGTTTCTACAGGATGGGGCATGACTTATAAGATCTTCACTGTTCTGGCCACACCTGCCTCTCCAGACTTCCTTTTACACCAGCCTTACATCCTTTTCCCACTCTCCTGACCCAACCCCGTAATTTATTTGAATAACTACATATGATTCAAAGCCAAGCTCAAGTATCACCTTTTCCCTGTAACAGTTGACTGTTGTCCCAAGTCTAATAAGCCCCATTTTATGTTCTCATTGATATCTGCTCAGGTTTCTACCATGGCACCTATAATACTTCAATATACATAGTTTGGCAGTTTGGAACTCTTCTTCCAGAATTGCCTTCCCTGTCTCTGACCATGGAGTTATTTCAAGAGCAGCCAAATTCTTACATAACCCTCCCCCAAAAGCCACACCTGACTGATCTAGAATTAGAGACCTGGTCTAAGCCAGGATGATCAGAGAATGTATCATGATTTTTTTTAAGTGAAACTTCAAAAGCTAATTGATTCATCTCCTTTGTGGCAATAAGGGGCCTGACAGTCAAAAGTTGCAGTAGTGTGTTCACCACCACAGAGAATATATCTACCCTGTGATGAGAAACAATGAAGATACCACAGAGGTAAAAAAGGGAAATTCTGTCCTAGGGGAAATTACTGTTGCTAGTTGGCCCCAAGGCTTCCCTGTCTTTTCATGCTTTGCTTGTTCAGAACTTCACTGAATTCTATACGCCAATATATTTCCCACTTTTTAAACTAGTTTAAGTTGGGTCTCTGTCACATACAACCCCAAAAATTCTAACTTATTACCCTTATTTTTTTCATATGCCTGTTTCCCTTCAACAGACTGCAAGCTTCTAGAATGTAAAACGTGTTACTCATTCCCAGTGCTAAGCATGACTCCTGACACAGAGTAGCCACCAAATGAATAAATAAAAGAGAATGAATGAGTTGAATGAATATACCATGAATTAATGTTTCTAGACTAGTACTAATTATTCTCTTCAGCACCGACTTGTATTTTTACTCTGGTCATAACAGGTGCATTGTCACTGTTCTAGGTCCTAGGATAAGTAAGCACACAGTCAATCTAAAAAGGGAAATGGAATAGAAAACATATACAAAGATAAACACATAAACATCACTAGCCATGGGAATAGCTACTTATCTTGTTTATTACTGGTTAGATAACAATTTATATTAGGTAAAACAAAAATCAACATCCTTTCTAAGCTTACCACAATTTCAAACTTGGGGAGATTTATGATACCAAAGTGTATACTAGGTAAAAATTTCTCTTTCTTCCTGCTTTAACTTCAGTAAGATCTGTGTCAATATATTTTCACACAGATCTTTAAGGCACAATAATTATAATATCAATGAAAGCTTTAAAATATGATATAAATGTCACTGAAAAGACATTTCATGAAATCATTCCTCTAAAAGAATAACAAAATGTTTCCTATACAGGGATAAATTTTTAAGAGAATGAGAGGGAGTTTGAATGAAGATAGTGTGGTTGGTTTACATTTTTTTCCCACCAAAAAAAATAATAATCAGTGGTAAGAGTGACCTGGGTCTTACAATGCTGATGGATGACTAGTAAAATACGAACCACATAAACCACCCACGAGCTGTTCATCCATTCGGTTCGACGTGAGTGAAAAATAAAGAAGGTTTTTTAGGCCTCCAAACTTCACAAGAACAAACAGTACTCTGAGGTTTCCACTTTGCTTCTGCTTTTGTCTAAATTATCTTACATTCCAGAATTCTAGACTCAGCCATTACCAGATGGATTTTTCAAGTTTACTGAGGTCTAAACTTAAAGCCCACAGGAAATACTGCAAACAGCTTCAGGGCTTGAGATGCGGAAAGGGCTCTCAGGGGCTTACAAACAACCACTTTGCGTCAAATCAGTTCAATTTTGCTGGCAAGAGACACATTGCACAGCTGTAGGGAAGTATGCAGACAGTCCCTGAGCTACTGTAGCTATTAGCCAACTATTCTTCCTCAAAAAGGATTAATTGAAATCACCAATGTTTACTCCTCAAGGTCTTATTTCAAAACCATTAATGTTTAATGTCTTAGACCTCTAAGAAGAGATTTCATAGCTACTTCTGGAACCTGTTTGAATGTTCAATCACAATAGCAGAAAATCCTCTTTCAAATTTAAATTCCTTATGTTGCAGCCGAAGTCCTTCCCTGTGTTCTTTTCCTTGGGGGAGATAAAGTACAAATAGTCCCCCTCTTCTGAATAATAGCACTTCTTATACTTGAAGATGGTTGTCTCATTTAATATCTGCAGTCTTATTTTATGATGAAATAACCATCTGTGTGAAGCCCTTAGAACCATTCCTAAATTCTTCATCATCAACCATGAAGTCCTAAATTGGACATAATACTCAACTAAATTGGATATAATATAAAGGAGCACTTCATAATCCCCCTTCACCGAGTTTATCTGAATCACAGTTCAGCTGTGGAACCTTAAGGAGTGCTCTGCCCTCAACATACATATCTTCGCACTATACATCCACATTTCCTGTAATATCACAAAGGAAAAAGCCAGCCATACTCACCACTTCCTCCCCCTACCTTACACCTCAACCCAAGATAATCTGGCTTTTGGTCATACAATTAAAAGTGTTCTTGCCAAGATCTCAGTTGACAAATCTAATGAGGGTTTTTCATTTCATATCTTAGTAGACTTCTACTAAGTGCTTGATTACCACGTTTCCTTCTGTTTGGGTAATACCACATTTTACTCTACTTCTCAAGAAGCACCTCCCAAATTTTCTTCAAGGTGCCTCCCTGTATGACTTCTAAACATTGATTGTCCTCATGGTTCTACTCTCTTCTCCTCATACCTGCTATCGCCGGGCCAGCTCTCTTACTCCAACTTCAACTACTCATACAGGCCAGTGGGTGTTAGGTCAATGCCTTCAGCTTAGCTCTCTCTCAGACATTCCAGTTTACTTTACACAAGCCTGCTAGAAACTGCCCACACAAATGCTTCAAATTCAACATGTTTAATCCTCCATTTCTCATAAGCTTCTAAGTCATCCTACATTACTATGTAGTAAATGGCACAGCATTTACCCAGGTTCTAAAGTGAGAAAGTTGAGAGTCATTCTTGCCTCTTCTTTTATTCATTCATTCATTCATTCAACAGCTCTGTATTTGCAACATACTTGGGATAGAATAGGTAGCAAAGCAAATAAAGTCCCTACTCCTATAGAGTCACAGATGGGTGGCAGAACAGAGGTTAAACAAACTGGCATATAAGTGGATTAGTGTTACAGACTGGTAGAAATTCAATGGAGTAAAAGTTTAGTATTGCCATAAGAGCATGAGAATCTACTACAGGCTTTTCTGAAGTTACACTAAGCTAAGACTAAGGATGAGCGGTGTAGAACACCCTGGTTCTGCCTGGCTCCCATATCCTCTGCAACACGTGAGTGTTATCTGAATCCTCAGAGTTTCTTCTGTCACTAAGCAATAGCATAAATATTTATTCTCACCAATTACAACATCCATTCTCCTTAAATGTAAATCCAATTCCTGTTACTCCCACACTAAGTATCCTTCAGTGTCTTTCCTTCACCTTAAGGTCAAAATCTGTACACACTCAGTATCACACATAAGGACCTTCCTGATGCAACTAGGGCCTTCCTCCACCTACGGACACCTTTGTGCTTGCAGAGTTCCCCATGTGGGATGTCTTTCTCCTCCCCTTATCCCTTCATCTGATTATTTTCCATTCATCTTTCAGTAGGCATTTAGGGTTCATTCTAAAATTACTTTCAGTCCAGGACATCTACTTACCCAACTTCATTCTAGACTCCTTGCAGTTGTGCCTCCATGGAGCCTGGACAGGGCTATCAGAGTGCTCACATCACTGCACTGTCCCTGGTTAGTCCCCATGGCCTCCCTAGATTGAACTCCCTGCAGGCCGGACCATGTGCTTGTTTCTACATGGAAGCACACAGAGACACGCCTGGTATTATAGTACAGGTTCAAAGACTGTTTTAGGAAATATGAAACAAAATTAAACATCATAAAACAAAAACAGAAAAAAAAGAAAAGAAGAGACAATGGATTTTGCTATGCTTACAGAAACTCATATGAGAGATTATATCTTTGATGGCTGGGCCCTTCTCATGAATGCCTTACTACGTCTTCCTCTTTCCTTTTGCCCCAAAGAGCCTATCTTGTTAATAATCTTCTTCCAGCACTACATGGCCCTACCTCTCCAGAGGTAATGCCCTCTAGAACATTCTTGTAATGTAATCAAGCTAAAATATCCTTTCTTTTCATCTAAATTGAAAAGCAATGTTTCCCTGGACTTAAGGGAAAGATGTGTAAAGCAGGAAATACTTGTTGCCATACAAGTGCACACCGGCTCTATTTTAGTTAGTAGCCCCACCTTCCTTCTCCATCCATCCTGGGAACCCAACTGTAGATCTGTCTCCTCTGAGGACATTTAGTGGCTTACTTAAAATAACCTACTCGTTTCATCCATATATATGTTATACATACATACAAGCACACACATATACATATGCTCATATTTATGTAAATGTATGTATTAAAATCTTGGGTTTTCTTATAATTATATTAGCAATATATGCTCATTGCAAAACACCTAAATGCTTAAGTCACTTAATAAATCAATATTTCTCTTACTTTCCCTATGCAGAATCTTTGACTTAAAAAAGTGAGAAGTTTTATCTTTCAAAATCTACTCTCCGAGGAAACTAAAATTAATAATATTAAAACTAAAATTAATACTACAATATTAATAGAGTAGTATTTTCCTTAAGTTTTACCTATGTTGGTATCTTCATAATCATATATATACATATATATATCCAACATAAGTTTCTAATTTTTTATAAAAATGGGATTATGCTATACATATTAATATTCAACATAGTTTTTCATTTACTATAGCATAAATGTATTTCAAGACCAGTATTTATATATATGACTCATCTTTATAAGACTGGCTAATAAATTTCTGTAGTATGGATATACCATAAATTTAAACATTCCTTATTTATAGCCTTTCATTTATAAATACTTTTTAACAGAGTTGGGAATGGGAAGAAAGAAGGATAAATAGGCCACAGGCCAGGAGCTGGATCTCCTTATGCTGCCATGGACCTGCATGGAACTAGAAAGATTCCAAGAATTCTAAACTCAAATGTACTTTCCTGGTCATTATGAAAGGGAGAGGGAGAGAAATAAAGAAAGGAGACATTACTAGATACAACAAATTAAAGAGAATACTAAGAAAAAAGCCTGTTATTTAGACAGATAGACAACTTCATAGAAAATCATACTTTACCAAAAGGCTGACCCAAATATTAGCAAACCAAATCCAGAAATTAATAAAAAGGATATGTTTACACCAAATTTGATCTACCACAGAATTGCTGGAATGATTTCTCATTAGAACTTCTACCAATAAAGTTCATTACTTTAACATATTTAAGGGTGATAAAAATGTGACCATCTCAATAGCTATATAAAGCATTCCATAAACTTCAAATTTGGTTCATAATAGAAACTAAGAATGAAAGGCTATTTCCTTAAAGAGATGATGAGTACCAAAAAAAAAGAAAAGAACGAAAAACAATGTCATCAGAAGTTATATTTAATAGTGAGGCATTACAAGTATTCACATTCCAATCAGGAACAAGTAAAGGAAAAGAAATAAAGGGTTCATTCCTCGAAGTAGAGTCACTGAGTCATAGGGAATGCAAATTTTTAATTTTAAGAGATGTTATTAAATACCCTCCCAAAAGGTTTTGCTATTACAATGCACATTATCAGTATGACTGCCCATTTCCCTCATATCTCTGTCAGCATTAAATGTTATTAGTCTTTTTAATCATGGCCATCTGATGAAAAAGACAAATTCCACTTCAGTTTTGTAAAGCACCTATTCATGTCTTCACAACTACGTAGCTGCAGCCTCTGTAATCACCAACGGGGAAGGAGAGTAACTGAGAGGTGCTGGCAG
This sequence comes from Manis javanica, assembly GCF_040802235.1. NCBI lineage: Eukaryota > Metazoa > Chordata > Mammalia > Pholidota > Manidae > Manis > Manis javanica. Next base: position 68,928,479 of record NC_133160.1, read on the forward strand.
TCTCAAGCAAGCTGATGTCCTCAGTCAGAAAGAACATGTATCTTAATAAAAACTTGGCCAAAAGGATTACAAACCTGTGCAGTATAACAATGTTATCTGCACTAGAAATTGAGCCAGGAAATCCTTCTCTCTGCTGCTTCTTCCAGCCACCATGCCTTTCCAGAGACTCCACAGCAGGCAGCAGTGAGGCGGTCCTGGTATTACCAGGCCTCGAACTCTCACAGCCACCAGGGAAGGCCTCTGAGATCCTGGCCTGGCGCTGCTGACCTCAGGTGAAATGTGTAGCACAACTGCTACTGCGTCAAGTCAGGTGGTGTACTCACCAATATAAGCATTCTCCATGCTTCCAGAATCTATGAAAAAGCAGGGTCAAATTCTATTAGGTTCTTGTTAAACTTCTTTTTCCAGCAAAATCCTCTTTTCTGGATGGATGAGGTTCCTCAGAAGCATGTTCTGTGACTATAGGTTGAGCATGAGAGTGTGTAACCAAAATCTTTTGCTCAGATCACCAGGTAGGAGAGCTAAGAGCTATTTCAAAGTTGCATGACTTTGAAGTCCTTTCCAGCAGCCAGGCTGCTGTTATGTGCTGCTCTCCTTTGGGGATGACCTTTGTCCTTCCTCTCTGAGCTTATCAGGGTTGAGATTTCAGAACACAAGTGAAGAGGTCTTTGGAGTCAAATAGTCCTGGGTTAAACACCAGTTCCTCCACTGTGTGACCCTGGGCAAGTTCTTCTAAGTCTCCATTTCTTTGTCAGTCCAGTGAAGAAATCACCCTTCATCTGGGTGATTGTGACAATTCAAGGATATAAATGCACTTAAATCATACCTGCCTTTAATAAATGCTCAGTAACTTAGCCTCTGCAGAATTCAGTCATGTCCGTACTGTGCCCCCTAGTGGCAGCCCAGGGACTGTCTGACTGTGGAGGTGCCTGCTCACCTCCTCGGGGTAACACTAGGGGAGTTAAGTCTATCTCACAAGGTCAGGCCATGCTCTCCACTCCCAGCTTCACCCATGGCTTGGTTGTGGTACTGGCACGCCCTCAGTTCTGAGTGAGGCTCACAATCCACAAATCACCAATCACTTCTCTGAGGCAGCTTTCAAGTTCCAGAAACCAGAAGACTCAGCTACATCAATACTGTCTTGTCATGCCCACTTGGGACCACTGGGAGTGTAGATGACATTTTATTTAGAGATAGCCATGAGTATCTCATGGTTCCACAACACAGATAACAAGGGACTAAAAAAAGCCTATTAATTAATAGCTTGAGATTATATCTGCTCTTGGGCCTGGCTGTTCCAGGGCAATAAAACCAACGCAATGATGAAATTATCAAAGAGCCATGACAAATTTGTTGACACAAAATTGCAGCACTGATTTTCAATTCAGTATCACAAGGGAAAATGAGACCTAACACCTATGCAGCTCTTACTACGTGTTAGGTGCTACTCTAAGGGCCTTGCATACGTTTGCTCACATAATCACATAAAACCACACTACAAGGCATTTATTCCCACCAGGTTTCAGATGAGAAAGCTGAGGCACAAAGAGGTTAATAAATTGCCCAAGGTTAACAAACTACAAAACAGTAGGGCTTGAGCGGGTGACAAATGGCACAGACAATGTGAAATCACAACTTTAGGAAGCCCATTAGGGAAAGAAAGCAGAAAAGACACATGACATGTTTTGACACAAAGCAGAGCCCCATCCATGTAACTGGACGACGACAGCAGGATGGTGAAGGGACCCGGCGTAAGGAGGAGCTTTGGGCCTGCTTAGGCAGCCCAACCGGCCGCCCCTGGAAACGGGACCGTGGTCAGATCCGAGTGGGGAACCGCTCTGCTCACACTTTCTAAATCCAAGTCACATCTCTTGACATAGACTTTACACCATATCTTCTCCTAGGAAATAAAAGAAATGTGGCAGCTCCTCCCTAAGGGGCTTTTCACCATTCACAAAGATGAAAATGGGGACCAGTATCTACATGAGCCAGAAGTTACTATTATGATGTACTTGTTGAGAAGCAGTTTTAGCGGGTAAGATGCTGACCCTGAAACACGCCCTTGAGTAGGTGATAGTTACAGGCCTGAGGGTGCCCAGCATCCAATCACTTGATATTGGCTTATCATGGGCCGTGGCAGCACAGAGCCACCGGCTTGGCACTAACAGTGTTTTTTCCAGTTCCTGTCCTGAACGGCATCTGCCTGAGTGAAACCCCCTTGGCTTTTACAGTTGATAGGAAGTGGGACATGCCTTGTCCTTTTTGAAGTACAGTCCCTAATCACCCTGTTCCCAGAGGTGGGGACCCACAAGCAATCTCAAATACTCTAACAGAGCCCTGCTGCCCCTGTCAGCCAGCCCATTCATGCTGCCTCACCGGCTCTCCCCGAGAGGACATCTCGTAACATAGACGCTTTTGACCTACTTAAAAACCTCTACGTTCCCGCAGTAAAAATACATGCATAAATATGTACCAGATGCACAGATCAAATTTAAGAGGAATAGATTACAGATATGGAACTGTCAACAGGGCCCTCACAATCACATTTTTCCACCCTCCCATGTGGTGTCCACCTGCAGTTCATTGTGCATTGGTTGAAGCTCAGTAGGTTCTCACTTTCAAAGCTGGCTTTGTGTCTATGGATTGTTTTGGGGTTTTTTTCCAGCTTTGTTTTCAACAACATGCCTGACCATAGAACTAAAAACCATCTTTTTAAGCTAAATACTTTTCCTTTATAAATTTGTCTATACAGAGAATTGTTTTAGTATTGCCATAAGAAAGATTTTGGTGGGCCTCATTCTTTGACCATTAGCAACATAATAAAAACAATGTCAGGATAACTGCAGGAGCCCAGTACTTTATTCTTAAAACGACTCTCCCAAATGAAAATGCTACCTATGAAACATGTACCAAACTTTTCTGAATAGAGCCTCAGAAAATTTTTTAAACACAGATAAAACAGAATAAAGAAGTAGAGGTATTGAATAAAGCAATAAGAATCTGAGTCCATTCTGTGGATCATCTTGGACAAAAGAATAAATTCTCCTTGTACTAATCAAGCATCCTGCCTTTTTACCATCCAGGAAAGTTGAGAAGCAATTTTAACAACCTACTCGGCTAGTCACAAAAACAAGAGATGAGAAAGATTCAGAACAGCTCTTCCAGGTTCAGCACTTCTCAAAGACTATCCTGATTGTGCATTTACTCACATAAAGAGCTTCACAAAACAGAATTTAGGTTATCTGAAGTTCTTAAAACCAGACAATTTCCTGGCTGCAACTGACTAAAAATTGAATTATTCCCCAAGGAACTCAAGTATGTGGTAAGAATATTGGAATCTCCTACCTCTTCAGTTGCACAGTTAATATTTTATTAAACTGAATGCCAAGATACGTGCTAGGCTCTTTTAGCCACATGCCTGCTTGAGACTTAGAAACAGAACCTTACACGATTTAACCAATAATGAAAGAACAGAAACGAAATGGCCACTTGGAATTCATCAAATTGAAAGATTCTTTCATTAGCAATGATCAGGCACTAGGGTCCCTCTATTCTGCCTAATCTAATATCCATCCTCTTTCCTCTTTCCCTAACTACTGCAGCCTTAGTCCAGGCTTTCGATTCTTCTTGTCTAGATAATTGTAATAGCCTCATTTTTGCTCTTTCTACCATCAGACTTGACCCATCCAATCTCTTCTTCCCATAATGATCTTTATATAATAGCATAAATCTAACTGTTTCTCCCAGAATTAAAATATTCCAGTGGCTCCCATACCTTGTGGATAAACTTCAAACACATTGCCATGGTATATAAAGGACTTTATGAACTACATGGAGCCTTCTTCTGCGGCCTCACCCCCTGGTTCTCACAGGCAAGCTGATTTTTTGAGTCAGGACCTCAATGCTGGAATGGGTAATAAGTACATGGAGCTGGAGGGCAAGCAGTAAAATGAAGGCAAGGATAAAAAGCATAAGGGTTAGAGACCCCCAAAAGCACTTCAAACAAAGGATTGATGAGGTGGTTATGGTTGCCATGCATGGAACCTGCAAGAAATGAGGTTGAAAACAGAGAACAGACTAAATCATGTAGGAATAATACATTCTGAAAATCTGATGTACAGCATTGTCCCTATAGTGAGCAATGCTGTATTTTGCACTGAAAATTTTGCTAAGAGGATAGATCTCACATTAAATGCTCTTATCATAGCAAAGTTAATTTTTCAAAAAATAAAGAGTGGAAGGGCAGTAAATCTGAGACAGTGGGCTTTTGCCCACCCAAGGCCACGCTGGTTCCTGAAACTAAAGCACCCTCCATTCTCCCTTGCTTTCCCCTCACTCACTCAGTTACCTTCAAGACTCATCACATATATCAGTGCCTCTGAAAAAAATCCCCCAAATTCTTAACTTAGTTGGATCACCTTGATACTGTTTTTCTTAATTTCATACCCTTTTCCCACAACTGTCAGTATGACTTCTCCTCCACTCTTGGAAAGCAATACAGCATTTGTACATGTCAGCAAGTGACCATCTCTGAGCTGTATGTGATATAAGGGAATTGGAATCAATAATACTTGAGGAATATATATTTTTTAATTCTACAAATATATTACAAATTCTTTACACACAAGCTGACCGTGAGACAACTGGAACACAGTTGTTATTAAAGCAATCATACAAAATCAGGGCTGCTCCAGTCAGTTCAATCAGGTACTATTTATTCTAGCGATCACCTCTGTTCTCTGCATAAGACCACAGGATCATAGCCTTTTCCAAACGTTCCTACAGAGTCTGAAAGTTTATGATTTTAGAGAATAAGACACAATTCTTTTCTTTAGGGATTCTAAGTCCTGAAGTTAGCAAGACAGCCTAATAAATCAGTCCTCAGCTCAGTTCCCCAAATTCTCCTAAAAATAAAAGTGAAGAATCGCCTATTATTATCCCAATTTGCAACCTTCTAAAATTAACCTCATGATTTCACAAAAGTTTTGGTTTTATTTGTCATCACGATATTGTATTTTTAAATGCATAATGTTTTTGTATTGATTTAAAGATGAGAGTGCAACTGAAAAAAACTGAGAAACTTGTTCAACATTGTCCAGCAATTTCAAGGCAAGAAAAACACCTTAGAAAACTAGTAAGGAAACAGGAAGAAAAAAAAAACCTCTTTTTTTAAATACCAATTTGGGAAAAAAAGAATCCTTCTTATAATTGAATTTGACTGCTTTTATTCTTACCCTCTTCTGAACTTCACATCCTTCCCCCTTTTACACTGAACTTGGACTCTACTCAATGAACTAGCATTCCACAATTAGCCTGGGAGCCTGAGTTGTTTTCCAACTAGTAAATCAGCAAGTATAGAGGACATGCTGATTGTAAGAAATGAAATAAAGTTTAGTATTCAAACAGTCTTTGAAAAATCAAAGAATGGACAGCAAGAAAAGACAAGATATCACTATATATAAACTGAAACAGAATTACCTAGGGGTTGTGGGAGGGGGTAGAGTAGTATACATATCTGTGATTTTATAAGATTTATAAATGTATAAATACAAATGAAGATCTTAATAATGCTTTCTTACTGTTTCCAGTGTTTTTAAAGCACTTGAAATTCAAGGTCAAAATTTAACTCAAGTATGGATACTCTGGAGATGGAACATGTTTTAAAAATAAAAACAACATATTTTCTTGATTTGACAGTGTGGCATAAAGAAAAGAAGCTCAGAGCTCACTTAGTTATTAGGATAATAATTTAAATTTTAAAAGAAAATACCTTTGTTTTTTAAAAATGCTCCACTTCCCTCATTTATTTTTTAAATTGAGATAAAATTTGCATAGAGTGACATTTGTGGAGTATAACAACAAAGCAAAACTGAAGGAACAAAACAGCATCAGACTCACAGACTCCAAAAAGGTACTAGCAGTTACCAAAGGGAAAGGGTGGGTGGGAAGGGAGAAGAGGATTAAGGGGCATTGTAATTAGCACTCACAATATAGGCAGGTCACAGGGAAGGCAGTATAGCATGGAGAAGTCAAGTAGTGACTCTATAGCATCTTACTACACTGATAGACAGTGACTGCAATGGGGGCTGGTGGGGTGAGGACTGGATAATATGGGTGAATGTTGAAACCACAATATTGTTCATGTGAAACCTTCATAAGATTGATATCAATGATACTTCAATAAAAAAATTCAGAGTGAAATGCACATATTTTGAATGTGCAATTCAATGAGTCTATAGAAATATTATACCTATGTAAGACTACCCAAATCAAGGTATTAAATATTTTCCTTCTCTCAGAAAGTGTTCTATACCCTCTTCCAGTCAGTCAACATTCCACATAGGCAAACCCCGTTCTGATTTTGATCACCATAGATTAGATTTGCCTGATCGGGAACTTCATATCAATGTCATCTAAATATATATATATGACCCTATGTTGTTGTATGTGCTGGTAGTTTATTATTTTATACTGCTGAATAATATTCCATTGTATGACTATGCCACCATTTGTATATTATAAATAAAGCTACTATAAACATTCTTGCCAGTATATTTTGTAGACATATTTTCATTGCTCTTGCATATACACCTGGTAATGGAATTGCTGTACTTTAGGCAGATGTTTGACTTCATAAGAAATTACGAAATTGTTTTACAAAGTGATTGTACAATTTTACATGTCTTCTGGTAGTATATAAGAGTTCCAGTTGCTCTACATCCTTGAAAACAATTTAGTGTTTTAAATTTTGTCCATTCTACAGGGAGTAAAGAGCCATATCATTTTGGAATCTCATTGTGATTTTATTTGCACTTTGCTATTGATGGTTGATGTAAAGCACCATTTTGAACATTCATGTTCTTCTACAAAGTTTATGTTCAAGTTTTTTGGTCATTAATAGTTGATTTTTACGTTTATTATTACTATTTGTTATATTATTTTTATGATTATTTTACAAAAAATGGTTATGAATCCTTTGTAAGATATATGTATCAAGAGTTGGTCATTTGACTTTTAATTTTCTTAGGATGTTTTTTAATGAACAGAAGGGTTTAGTTTTGTTAAAGGTGTGCTTATGTTTTCTTTTATCATTAGTGTGTTGTGAGACTAAAAAATTTGTGTATGTACAATTCCTGAAAATACTCTCCAGTGTTTTCTTCTCTATATGGCTATAATTTTAATTTTTATATGTAAGTCTATTGAATAAATGTTGAATAAATCCATATTGACTTAATGTTTATGTTTGGTATAAGGTAAGGATTAATGGTTCTTATTTTCATGTTCTTAAGGCTATTGTAACTTTAAGTCATTCTCCAATTGTTTGCTACAACTATAAAGAAATGTTTTAAATTTTTTAAATATCTCACAAATTTTAAAAATTAACTTGTTAGTTCTAGTGGTGACTTGGAAGATATCTTTGAATTTCCTCTGTAAATAACTTCTGGCCCACAAATAAAGACAGTTTTATTTCTTCCTTTCCTATCAGTTTGCCTTTCTTTTTTTCATTTTTGCAAACTAGGTCTTCTACAATAATGTTAAATATAAGTGTCAACAAAGATTTCTTTGTTCTTCAGTCAGTCTTAGAGGTGTTTAAAATGTAAGTAATGATGTTAAGTAAGACATTATCTATAGGTCTTTCAGAGATGTTCATTATCAAAATGAGTAAGCTCCCTTCTATTGCTAATTCTTTAGAGATTTTATTATAAATGGAGATTGAATTTTGATAAATGCTTTTGCTGAATGTATTGATATAATCATATTTTTTCTCCTTTATTTTATTAATTTGGTGAGTTGCATTGATTTTCTTCAAATGTTAGACCATTCTGTTACTCTGATAAATCCCAACTGAGCAAGACACCTTCACCTTTCTATCTATTTCTGGAATCAACTTATTAATATTTTATTAAGAATATTTTCCCTTATGTTGTAGACTCTAGTTTTACTGGAATGTCTTTTTCTCATTTCTTCACCAGGCTAAGTTTTACTGGAATATCTTTTTCTCATTTATTCACCAGGCTAATACTTGCCTCACAAAATGAGTTGAAGAATCATTCTTCCTCTTTTCTGAAAGTTTTCATTAAACTGGTACTATTTTTGGTATTTGTGCCTGATAGAATTTATCAGTGAAGCCACCTTGGCCTCAGTTTTCTCAGTAAGAAAGTTTTAAATGAGTATTTTGATTCCTACAGCTTTCCCATTTCTCCTTCTGAAATCAGTTTTGATATTTGTAATTCTCAAGGAATTTATCCCTTTCTTCTTATTTTAAATTATTTCAAATATCCCCTTATTCTTTTTCCAATGCCTATAGACTCTTCAGTTATATACTCTCTTTTAATTCTGTTAGTGGTAACTCATGTGTTCTTTCTTTCTTGATCAGGCTTATTAGGATTTTGTGTTAGTTCCCACTGCTGTCACAATGCACATATTTATTCTCTAAATTCTGAGAAACCGTAAGTCTGAAATGGGTCTTCCAGGGTTAAAATCGAGGTGTCAGTAGAGCTGGCTTTTTCTGGAGGCTCCAGAGGAGAATCCATTCCCTTGACTCTCAGTTTTGGTGGGCGCTGGCATTCTTCATCTTATGGACACCTCACTACCATTTGGCTCCCTAGTCAATATTTTTTTCCCCTCTTCTGCAATTAAATATCCTTCTACCTCCTTATAAGGACACTTGTGATGATGTTTAGGATCCACCCAGATAACCAAGGTAATCTCCTGACCTCAAAATTCTTAATTTAAGCACATCTGCTAAATTCCTTTGCTATTCTGTTCTATATTTTATTGGCCTCTAATCTTATCTTTCTTGTTCCCTTTCTTCTAACTGCTTTGGCTTTAACTTGATCTTTTTTTTTTTTTTTTTAGTTTACAGTGGAGACATGGATCACTGACTTTAAACACTTTTTCTTTTCTAATATAAGCATAAGAGCTATCTATTTCTATCTACAAAATATTTTATCTTTATGCACAAATATTTCAATGTATATTCATTCATTAGTTAAACACATTCTCTAATTTGCCTTTAACTTTTACAACCCATGAGTTATTTAGAAATGTGTTTTAATTTTCAAATATTCACGAATTTTTCTGATTATATTATTATTATTGATTCTAGTTTAACTCTATTATGGTCAGAGAACTGTTAAGGGCTGCAAAGAGTCTGAGAATTTACCCCACTTAGAAGTTGACAAGTTAGCCTGCAACAAATTTATGGATGCTGGCAGAACACGCAAGACTCCTAGGTCAGGGATAAAGAACTTCATTACTCACAACAATAATAGCCAGAATATCAGCATTCATGCCAGTTCTCTGAGCCCTAGTTTCCACAGAATGATGTACAAAGGGCCAGGTGATGCTTGCCCATATAATGGGTTATAATACAGACGAGTAACTCCAAAAAGGAAATTCAAATCCTTCAAAATCAGCAGGAACCATAGCTGATCTTTGCCCCATAAGTCACTAAGACTCCATTCATTTGTTTTTCAGTATTTTTCCTGTGTTCTTCAAAATGGATAACTCCTATTTATCTGTATCCAAGATCATTGACCCATCCCTTCCTTCTGCTGTCTTCAATCTGCTGTTAAGCCCAACCACTGAAAATTTCTTTTCAGTTATCATACCTCTCCATTTTATAATTTACATTTGGTTCTTTTATTGTAGGTTCCATTTCTCCACTGAGATTTCCCATTTGTTCCATTAGGTCTTTGAACATGTATGGCTGCTTCAAAGTCCTTTCTACTAATTCAACTTTTTTGCCAACTCAATCCATTTGTATTAGCTGCTTTTTCCCATGGCTAAAGGTCATATAGTCCTATTCACATGTATAAAAAATGTTTATTGCATATGATACATTGGGAATGATACATATAAGAGACACTGGATTCTACTATATTCCTCTGAAGAGTATTGGTTTTTGTTCTAGCCTGCAGTTAAATTACTGGGTGACTAACCTGAGTTTGAGGAGCCTTCTTTTACAGAACTTCCATAAATGTGAAGAATTTGTTAGGACATGTCTTTTTAAGTTTAGCCCTTTGCACCAAGCCAAATTCTTTAAAGGTCTTGGTCTTTGCTTCTAGCACTTGGCAATTGATGGGTTTCAATCAAAACCCCAAGGTGTTTATCAAGCCCTCTGAAGTAAGCAGACCTCAAACTCCAAACTTCATCTTCCCTCTGGTGGGCACCTGGCGAAGTATCCATTTAGCTCATTCAGCCTTTCAGCTGTTGCTTTCTACTGGACTCCTTGAAGTCTCCCCTGTGCTTATTAAGATCAAGGATCAGACAAGAATTTGATGAGAGACTTTATACACAGAATTTAGTGCTCTCTCCTTTATAAGATTTCCCATCTAAATTTCTAGTCACTTTTACAGCTCCAACTTTTATCTTCTTCCACTTGAAACCAGTAAGACTGCAGCTTCTGTTGAGTACTAGTTGCCCAGACAATACTCCATAGTGCTCAAGAACCACAACAAAAATCACATAAAAATGTAGAGCTCACTCAATTGCCCTTCTTTCAAGGGGTAAATTCCCTTCGGTTTCTGCTTGCTTGTGCAGTTTATGATTGTTATCTGCAGGAGAGTAAGTCTGATTGATACAAGCTTTTCTGCTATCATGGGAACTGGAACTCAACTCTACTCTTCTTTAAAACATAACAGAAAGTAATTATCAAGCATCTGCATCATAAATAGAAATATAAAAGATGGTCCAAGGAAGAGAAAATGTTCCCACCAACCATCTATAAAATGGGTGAAGCAACCCAATATAACCTACATTGCAAGAGACTGAATTAACATTGTAACTAAGACTACAATATTAATTGTATTAGAAATCTATCTGGGAACAAGGGAAAGATAAAATCATTGACCCTGGCGTTAGCTAAATCTCATTTGTAAATCAACAACATTGTTTAGTGTTGACTCTGTGAATGTTTGTTTTAGGCATAACAAAGCCAAAATTCTCTATTTGGTGTGTGTGTGCATAATTGTGTGTGTTCTCATTCACCATTCTGGTGGTGGAAAGGAATTTAACCATCTTCATCTTGGCTGACAATTACACGTGAAAATCAACTTTTTACATATCATTGCCAACTATATGAGGGTAGAAAACTAAAATGCATTTGAAAACTAACAAGGCAACTATTGAAGCCAAAACTAAAATCAGAAAGAAAAAAACCACCTTTGTAAATGGAGACATTTCCAAAGTGAGGCATATTTAATACTGAAGAGCAGCCTCTTATCTGAAGTTTTTGTTTCCATGAAGAACATACATGAACCCATAGTAAAATGTGCAGATATTCTAAACTCTTCAGACCCCTCTCTGTCATCAGTGCAACCTCCCAAAAAGGGTCAGTGTTATCCACACACCCAAGATACTGCCTATCTCAATTATAATTTTCTAGAGCAATGCATTTCAAAATATTACATGTATAAGAATCACCAAAGATCTTCCTAAAATGAAGATTCTTGTTCTGTGAGTCTGAAGTACAGGTTCAGATTTTGCATTTCTAACAATCTCCCAGATGGTACTGCTGGTCCACGATCCACACTTGGAGGGACAAAAGTTTAAGAGTCCAGACAGACAATTACTTATGAACAGAGGTCAGGTCGATATGCCCTGCTTCCTAGGGATTTCACTTCTCTAAGTAGGGGAGATCATAGCAGGGGAGGTAACCAGAGCACAATTAAAGGAAGCACTCCATCTCCAGTGTTAACCCCGCACTCGCCCAACCCTGAGAGTGAAACCTCCTTAAATTTTATACCACAGGCACCTCTCTGGTCTGACTCCAGTCCTGACCCTGGATGACAGTTAAGACAAGAATCATAATAAATTAGGGTACTGAGATTTCAAGAAGAAAAAAGAAATGTCAAACAGGAGAAGGGAAACTGGAAATGTGACATAACTTACATCCACTCAGAATTACAATGGTTGTAACACCTCCTTAACCCCTGCAGTGCCTGGGAAGGGGGCGTTCTGCTCACCAGAACAGTGGGGACATCATAGCAGTGGGGTATTGCAAGAAGTATTCAGTACTCCTCATTTCTTTTCTCTTTCTTTTTTTAGTGAAACAGAATTTGTACTTAAGCCATTAAATATTTCACATAGATTGAAGAAATTTTTCACTGTGCTTTTATAATATGGATATACTTACCTATTTAGCATTTCCAATCAGAAACATTTTGAGGGACAATCTTTTAGGTATGGATATGTGGTCTTTCTAACTTGTTTTGCAACTGGTGATAAAATTATTTCTTCCCAAGATGTGGTACATATACACAATGGAATATTATTCAGCCATAAGAAGAAAACAAACCCTACCATTTGCAACAACATGGATGGAGCTAGAGGGTATTATGCTCAGTGAAATAAGCCAGGTGGAGAAAGACAAGTACCAAATGATTTCACTCATACGTGGAGTATAAGAATAAAGGAAAAACTGAAAGAACAAAACAGCAGCAGATTCACAGAACCCAAGAATGGACAAAGAGTTACCAAAGGGAGAAGGATTGAGGATGGGTGGGAAGGGAGGGATAAGGGGGGTAGTGGGAACAAAGGGAGCCTTACAATTAGCATGTATAATGTTGGGGGGTAGCATAGTGAGGGATGTGCAACACAGAGAAGACAAGTAGTGACTCTACAGCATCTTACTACACTGATGGGGGAACTTGGTGAAGGGGGGAGCCTAGTAAACATAATGTTTCTCATGTAATTGTAGATTAATGATACCAAAAAAAAAATTATTTCTTCCCAGAGCATATTGGGAAGCTCCACTCTAGTCAAGAATGGAATAGTAAGCCATTTCTTTTTCCTACATCCTCTTACAATCAAGCCTTTTAACAATCACTGTGTTCTTTCTCTGTAACTTTCTTTATAAAAAGTATTGACTTAATTGATGTATATTAGTTCAGACTCCTTTATGCAAGTGTCATAAATCTATGTAGCTTAAGTAATGAGTAAATTTTATTACAAGGAAAATGCTATGCCACAAAACCCATGGATAAAATTGAGGCTGTGGCTAAGAAAGTCCTCATAATTCTCCAGCCATCTTCTTCAGTCTGTCTCTGTAATTTACTTTCTTCTCTCTAATTATACTATTATAACACAAAACACTTACTCTAGCTGTCTGATGCACAGAGCTGTAAATATACCCTGAAAAAACTCTTGAGCTGTAGGATTTTAGAGCTTCAGTCATTAGAGGGATCCATTTCCTTGGTTTTCCAAATCAGAAAAGATTACCAATAATATATATCTTTATCTAGCAAAGATTTTATCATACAGGTAGCTTCCAAAATGATCATGATGATAATGGCAATAGTTAGATTAAAAGCCTATAGTCCCATAATTATTCATGAATCTCATGGGCCAAATGAAATTGCAGGCATGCCAGTCACTATGATATGACTAAATCCCACCTTCTTATTACCCTAGCCATTGATGGGGAACAAAAGACCCTTCACATGATCAAGCTTGTCCCTGCTGGCTTAAGAACTGAGCACGACTGGTCCTAGACATGGTAGATATCAAGATCTATACCTTGGTAAGTACTATGTACTGAATTGCATGCCTCAGACATGACTGTTTTCAGAATAGGGCCTTTGGGAGATAATTAAGGTTAAGTAAGGTCATAATGTGTGGTCCTGATTTGATAGGATTAGCAGCCTCATAAGCAGAGGAGGAAAGAGGCAGCTCTCTCTTGCTCTCCATGCACATGCACCAAGGAAAGGCCACACGAGGACACGGTGAGAAGGCAGCCGTCTGCAAGCCAGGAAGAGGGCTCTCACAGAGAAGCAGATTGACCAGCACCTTGATCTTAGACCTCTGGACTCCAGAACTGTGAGAAAATTAATTTCTGTTGCTCATGCCACCCAGTCTGTGGCATTTTGTTATGTAGCCCAAGCTCAGACAGTGGGCATAGGCAAAAACCAACAAACCGTTCTTGCAATTCTGTCCAACTTTACTGTAGGACCCTATTCCAGTTTCTAGCCAATACCACTTCCTAGCCTGAGTCTGTTGGTTTCATCAGTGACTCTGTAAGATGGCCTCACTCTGATTTAGCCTCCCCCACCTTACCCCACCCACAAGTTCATAGGAACCACTCTCAGAAATCCATTATCTTTTCACAAAGTGTTATTAGTCATGACCAGATTGCTTCTTTAACCAAGCCCTCCCATTTAGGGATCATTAAATTCCTGAGACCTCTACCTAGTCTCCAGTTTACCATTCTAAGTCTCAGGCCTGCAGCCGAACTGTCCACTTCTGCTGAACTCCAAGCTCCTGCCTCTGCAAAGTCAATGCGGTCTGTGCATATAGTCATTACTCTTCACAGTAGCTGGTCACGAAGAGCACATGGAGCACCAGGTCTTCCATGGAAGGCAAAGGGATCAGGAGAGGAAGGAGGTCAATCTCTAGATAAGTCAACCATTACAGAGCCTGGAAAAACATAAGATGTTTAGCCTTCTACTACCTCACTGTAGTTTATTTTTCTCCTCATTCTGTCTACCTAAGACCCTTAAACTCCTCACTTTTCACATATCTGGAGCTAATCCCATGTGAGAAACACTTAGAAAAACAAGTGTGACAGCTCTGCTTGAGGCCCAGAAAGGAGGCTCTTTCTGAAAGGGGCCCTTTGGTTGTTTTCCCAGGTAAGACGTTTAAGAGTTGATCCCCGTTGCCTGAATTCCTTTCTCACCACACCCAAGGTCATTTTAATGAAAATTCCAAAGTCCAAGCCAAGAGGATTGAATTGCTCTTAATCCTTCAACAGTGCCGTCATTTGATCCCTAGACCCTCTGGGGTGATTATTGTGTGTCTGCAGAGCACAGCTAAGCAGACAGAAGAAGGAAGTGTCGGGAAGTGTCGGCTACTGCAGGAGGCTGGTTTCCAACCCTTATTTCTATGCCGATGTGCTGTTCTGATCTCCCAAGACCCAGTGGCCTGTTCCCTCCCTCCCATCAACCTTTTTCCCTACACCTCAAGACGATGCCGTCTTAGCTGTTCATCTTTCAGAGTTCACAGATTCACTAGCATTTTGTTAATAGCACTAATTTTGTTGAGAAAATTGAATCCAAATATAATTTATTTCCTGGTTTTCTCATGCTCAGAGGAAGCTAAGTTTAGTGTGGAACATGCAGTTAGTTATCTTTCACAACACTCATATCTGTGATGTAGCTTTTTGTTAGAAAGCTGAAAAATTGTGTTATAAAAGGAAATGGAAAATGAAAGACACAACTTGTGTGCTTTTTCACTTTTTTAGTTTGTTTTCATTTTGTTTCTAACTTCCTGAGTGATGGGGGGAATGGAAGGGCTGACGACCAAATGTCTGGGATGTTCTGGGACCTCTCTGTCCCCCGAGCCAGATATGCATACATTCTCCAGCGCTGCGAGACTAATCGTCGGTCTCGGCCATTCCTCACTAATGACCAGACTGCGCGGCAGCCCCCAGCTTCCTGTCTTGCTGAACTCTGGAAGTCACTGATCGCTGGCCTGGCCAACCTGCCACCAGCTCCCAGCAAACCTGCCAGAGTCATCCACTGTGGTATTTTCTGGCCTCTGAGATTAAAGGGGTAGATCCTTCCCTACAGCTGGCTGAAGGGAAGGGACTTAGGGGTGATTGATTCAGGGTGTGAGACAGTCCTTTCTCTCCAGGTCCAAGAGGCGGACATGTCTAGGGAGCATCCTTCTTATGAAGAAACTTCCCTTATATTAAAATGGCCAGAAGAAACTTCCCTTATATTAAAATGGCCAGAAGAAACTTCCCTTATATTAAAATGATCAGAAGAAACTTCCCTTATATTAAAAAGGCTTAAAATGATTGAGAACCTTAAGAGAATTTTAGAAACAATATCTACGTGAAGATAAATTTGAAGAATGAGCATTATAATTGTCTTTAATTTCTCCTTTTTTTCCACCCAATACAGAGTGCTTGGGAAACATTAAAAATGGATCTGATTATTTTTCTCACAGGAATGAAACCATACCAACTTATATTCCCTAACCTTTTCCTCCTCCCTCTGTCCCTCAGAAGTTTCTCCCACCGGCACTGTTCAGCCATAATAGGAGGCAAGGAGAGATGAGGCAGTGAGTAGCTGCGCAGACCTACAGACTGGGAGCATGCAGTGCCCTGCTGTCCCTCATGACTTGCTCTATCAAGGGCCCCTGTATTTTGACTCTTAAAAGGCCTACTTAAATACAATGGGAGTTCAAATCAAGCTACTATGACTGATGCATTTGAACTTCTTTATTCATTAAGAAACACCCCTAACTTCAATAAAGGAAAGAGAGATCTTTTAGATTTTTATTCCAATTCTTACAGAAAAAAAAGAGTAAAAGAAAAACAATATTTAGAAGGTCTGTCAAGAACACAGCAGATCACTCTCCCAGAGCCACTCCATAAACCTCACAGCCTGTCCCCTTGCCTCCATCTGCGCCTGTGCATGCACACGGAGCAGCAAAGTCACTTCAGTTACACAGCTGCCACAGTTTTCAGACTTTTTCAGGGAAGCAAAAACAATCAATCCTCTCCAAATAATTGTTGGTACCATAGCCTCCTATATAAACCAATAAAATGTTTTAACATTGCTTGACTGCTTTCAAAAACCTACATTTACTTATGTGGTCCTCAAAACACCTTTTGAGACGTAATTTTGCTTTCCCAGTTTTACAGGGAGGAAACTGAGGTTTAAGGACATAAGGAAAATAAGGAAATGGAGTAGGGACCAGAACGCAGGGCTTCTGAATCTGAATCCACAGTCAGATTCTAGTCCTACACCTGTGACCACTCACAGGCCATCTGGCCCTGAGGACACTGGATAACATATTTAGGTGTAGACTCCTTGCTTGCAAAAAGGTTGAGAAGAAGAAGTAGAGGAGGGTTGACCCAGCTGATGTTTACAAGTCCATAAATCCAAGAGCCTTTTCAGGACCCCTCATGGCCATGGCCTCTTCTCAAGGTTTCCTGAGAGTAATCAAAGACTTTCCACTTCTTTGTTTAAGCAAGAAGTCAATGCAAGTCATCAAGACCATTGAGAGTTTTATCAAATGGGCAGATTCACACTGAATGGAAAAGGTGCCATTCTTAAAATCCCCACAGATCCATGTGGTATATGTCCTTAGTGTGATCAGTTTTCTTGTCCTCACTGAAATTTAGGCTTTACACTAACCTCCAGCAGCTGTTACTTCCATTTCACAAAGACGACTCAATGGAAACCACTGTCCCTCTTCTTTGTCTCCCCCAAGACACCACTCAACTCGAATATGTTTCCAATAGATTTCACTGAAGCTAAAGTTCAACAGAGGAGGCTGGACAACACTTTAAATTAACATGCGTCACGACACACCCTCTTCTTAGAAGTTCTCTGCCGCTCCGGCTCACACAACGTTCTCATTGGCTGGCATGTCTCAGGCAACCCTTTCCCGGAGCCTTTCTGCTCAGATCTTCCAGCACCACCACAGACAAGGGAAGGGGGAATTCAAAGAATACAATACAGAAATTTTCTAGATAAAAAGCCATCACCTCAGTCAGTAAGTACTTCCCTCCTTTTGGGACCGATGTAGCCGTAAACAGGTGTGTTTTTAAAAAGCTTTTTTTTCTCTGTGCCACACTGATGTCAGTTAATGTGGTGCAACAGAAAAGGTGCTTGGCTTGCAGCCCAGTCTGGCTTTTGCTCCTGGAGCTCAGTTTCCCTGTCTAAAGAGGAAGGGACTCAGAAAAGAATGGATTCTTACCTTCTTTTTTTTTACAAATAGGAGTTCTTTTTAATTCACCAAGCTCAAGATTCTTGGAAACAGAAGAAAGCAAGGCCGGCCATCAGCTTCAGGTGCCAGTTCAGCTACTGAGAGCCAGGGGTTGGGGTGGCAGGATGAGCCCGCCGGCTCAGCAGAAAGGAGGTAGGTGTGGTACACACTGGACTGAAGTCAAATAACCTGGTCCTGATCCTGGCGCTGCATTACTCTTAGGAGTAATCAATTACTCTTGATGTTAGTTAAATCACCTAACCTCTTTAGATCTCATTTGATTCATCTGTGTAACAATTTGTTCTTTCTGCCCCATCTATTTCACCAGGTTTATACGTGACTGAAATGAGGGAATGTGTGTAGAATCATAAAATGTTATTCAAAACATACATCATTTACTCTCAACTGGCAGCCACTCCCAGCAATATCAAAGAGCCATCCAGGGTGAATGGCCTATCATATGTAGATTTTGTTAAATGGATCACAAATCCTACTTACCAGGACTCTTTTCTATCAATTTTATGTCAGTTATCTAATATGCAAACATCTGAGAAAATGCAAGTGGTCCTATATAATGCTTGTGGGTGAGATTTGATTACAATTGTCATTCATGTTGAAATACTGGCACAGATATAGACTGTATCAGCATCATATATGAAATATATATGTCTTTATGACACTCATATGAAGGGGTAGAGGAAGAAACAGTATTCCTCCTCTATATTTTATTTTCAAAACCATAGAATTTGGAGCATTTATTATTATATATTATTATTTTATTATTGCTATTTTTGTTAATTATGCTCATCATTATTATTGTGACATACAGTCTATTTTCCTTTCTGGCCATTAGCCTAAATACACTAAAGCCTCATGCTTTAAGAGCAAGGGAAAATTTAAAAGATATTAAAAAATCATTGTAATTTATCATATTAATTTGGCTACCAGTCGTGTCATTCAGAAGTTGTACAAATTGAATTCATAAATATCATAGCTTTACAAGATCAAGAAAGAAATTAAATTTTGAATATAAAAATTTCAGGAAAGAGAATAATTGGATTAAAGTTCAAACCTGCAGTCAAATTAGGAAAATATTCTCCACACAATTAATTTTCTTCAAGTTCAAGGGAATATAAGTATTTTTAATCACATACACCATGCTGTATTTTAGCATTATTTGTTTTTAAAATATAGATTATGTGGGTTTTGTTTCTTTACCAGAATTATAAAATTTCTAGATGCTTTTTTCTACTAACAATAAAGAGAATCAATCTATTTCCTGGGAGATAAACACCGTGTAACTTCATGGACTGAAGGAAAGGTCCTTGAACACTCAGAGCTTATGTTATTCAAAACCATCTTTGAGGAAAATGGTTTCAACCACTACCTTCTCTCCCTTGTTCCCTGTCAGTTACTTGGATTTGAGAGCTTGCCCCATGGAGTGGGGGTAGAAGCAGGCACTGTCCTAACCAGAGACTGGAAGCAGGGCCCACTGTACTAACTTAGAGCATGGAGGAATGAAACATGGTCCTTCTTTGGACCTATGCTGGAAGAAGTGGCCTCTCACGCTGAGGGGCACCACTCACACCAAGGCCAACTCACTTTATGACACATAAGTGCAGAATGAACAAGGAGTGTTGCAACTCACTTAGCTCAGATGACTGCTTCCCCGGCAACTCAGAGCACTGTTCATGAAGCCTGTTCTGCATTCCAGAAAAACCAAAAAAAAGGAGAGCCCTGATAAGATAACCAGGTAATTAATGAGGCAATTTCCCCTTCCTGCTCACATGCTGTATTTATTTTTTAATATAAATTCTCATCATCATAAGCAATAATACACTCTCTTCCTGTAACCTTTAAGAACCTGGCCAAATGGAGCTGTACAAACACGCTATTCACGTTTTTCTGTGGGGTTTTTTTTCCAGGTTTTAGCTTACAAAAAAAGTCTTATAAATATACTCAGCTATTTTGTTTTTTCAGTTTTTCTTTGCTTTCCTTTGATTCTCTTCTTTTTTACAGAATTGATTTCATCTTCTAGTTTTATAATTACATTATTTTTTCATATTACATAAAGTGGACATTTTCCATGGAATCAAGTACTGAATTTTTTAAACAATTGTAGCAATAGGATCATTTTTTCAATAAAATTGTATGTGGACCTCAGTTCATCAAAAATAGACAAAAGTTTAGCCGTATTAAAATAACTTAATGGCCTATTACCCCACCCATGTGTCCCCACCCTCTCCCCTTGATTCATAAACTGCCCAGAACAACAGAACATAGGTAAAAAAAAAAAAAAAAAAAAAACTTCTGGTGTATCATTTCTAATGAACATATGGCATTATATATATATATTGCTTACTGTCCAATTAAAAAACATTCTTGTACATTTTTTAACTTATGGTAAATTACTTGATGGCTGAAGGGAAATCATTAAGCTCAAAATTCCATATTGGGTAAAATCATTAATGACTAACTGGCAAGGGTCAGACATGATGTGAAAACACTTGCTCTGCCAATCTGTTTCATTCCGGATCCTGAGCTAAAGTATTTTTACAATTTGAGATTCTGGACCTTGTCAGAGAATTTATGTATGCCAAATTGTTATGTAATCATTGAAAAAACAAGGCTTTGGAAGCACTAAGGAAATAAATAGAGCAATCTGAGATTTTTTTTGTCTTATCAGGGCAATAAATCTTTGAATTTTCTATGCAGTCACGCAGAGCATAATTTCTCACTGAAACTGTTACTTAGCATATTCTCTCCAGTGGCAGGCTGGCCTTCATCCTGATCATGGTTACTTTTGAGAATAACAAAGGACAATAGTTTTCCTACAGGGCATCTTAGTTTAAGGGTCTGAATAACTGATTTAGTGTGACCAACTTTCCACCAGCTCTCCAAATTTAAAGGTAGTGCCATGTTCCAAGAGACTTTTCTGATAGACTATCTGTACATTTCAGTTGGCTAAAAATTTGGATTTCTGTCATGGTAGATGTCAGGGATTGACACAGTTCATGGAAAAATCATGGAACCCTTGTGCTCTAACAGACTGTTAACTTGTGGTAGGCGGGATTTGCTGGGCTTCTTCACAATATGACCAAACAGCTGCCCACCTTTTATGGGCAGAAACTCTATCATTTGTTTCCCAGGAAAAAACAGTTCCATGTGCATATGTGTGTACAGACAAATGCTTTAAGAAATAAATATCTTATTCCTTCATATCCCTTCTGCTCCTTTTATGAAAAAGAATTATGTCAGACTTCAGTTGATATTTACTTAAATTTCTAATCAAACAAAATACATGTATACAGCATATTCATGTCCACATTACACTGTAAAAGTGAAAAATGCTTTCATCCATGCATTTGATTTTGAGTCTAACAGCAGAAGTAATCAGTGAACCATCTGTCACACAAGAAAATCCATGACAGATCAGGGATGTGTTTATGAGAAAGTATAAAAGGAGTTAATAAAATAAGGAAGAAAATTACACATTGGGAATGAGAAAGGGATAAAAGAAATTAAAGTGGATAAAAATTTGGAAAGCAAGAAAGAAACCAAAATGTTCTTTAGAAGTAAAGACTTGAGCAGAAGTTTAAAGCATGGATACAGATGTTGATTTTGGAAAAGTTGCTTAACCTCTGTCGCAATTTCTTTTCCTTTAATATGCATCTCACCTTTATCACCAGCTTGTTCCCAGGGGTAAATAAGGAAATGGAGGTACCACATTTAGCAAGGTAGGGAGAGTGAAGAGAGATGTTCAGTGCATGTCAGTTAGCTATTAGCATTAGTTAGTGTAATTAACTTTAATGGTATTGTAATTATTTCTATTATTTATAGAACTTACCTTACTATTTTAACATAATTTCATCCTTTATTTTCTAAAAGTCAATTATTCTACATGTCAAATCTTGCAATTCTTCCTCTTTAAAATATTTTTAATACTAGCCACAAAATTTATAATACAAAGAACATTAGAAAAAAAATTTAGTAACAGTCAAACCAGTTCATCAGGTAGTACTCTTCAATCCAACTCTTTAAATCATTTTTTTAACAAAGTCACATCAACTTCTCATTTTTAATCCCCTGCCCAATATGATTTGGAAGTCCCAGGACTCTAGGAAAAACATTCAAGTTTTTCTCCATAGCCTGTACTCTTCCCCAACTCCTCCTCTTTTTCCTACTGTCTTATGTCCCAAAAATCAATCACAAAATCTAAAATCTCATTTTGCACAAGTGCTTGTCTTGGAAGGGAATAATCTAATCATCTTTCAGAATAGCTACCATCTTTAATTTAATTTACATCTATATTCTAACCTGATTTTCTTTCTTCTTTTAGCCAGAGTGAGCTCTGAGGACAGAAGCTTATGTCCCTTTGTTATATCCATCAGGGTAACCACTTCAAACCTGTCCATGGAGCAGATAATCAATCAATACAAATTAATGAATAATGTGCTTACTAAAGAGAAAAGGACAAGAAGCAGAGGTTAATTTCAAAGGTCACCCGATTTCAGATTCCTAATGAGAATTCACTGAATCTTTTGGGTTTCACCTTTTCCAAGTACATGATTGAGATGCCAAGTACAAGCTGAACAGTCTGCTAACAATCTGAAAAGAAAATATATTACCATGATTGTACAGGGAAACTGGAAGTGATTTTCTCCCGGGTTGGAGGTTTAAACAAACAGGAAGCCCTGTTTAGGATTTGTCTTCATCATCTTTCATCACAAGTCAGCCTGACTTCCTGGCGAAAAAATGTTGAACTGCTTTCATATACTCAACCAAATGGGACAGAAATGCCAACCTGACAATCTCCAACTTTAAGTTCAAAGTTACTATTTATGAACACCCCATCTCCATCAGACCACAACTCTCTCAGTGAAATTTTGCCTCTTAGTCTCTGTGAGCAGTGTGCAGAAAAATGAGTCTTTGTTGCTATCTAACCTCATAGTTAAAGGATCTCATTTTATTTCTACCATTGAACATGGAGAGGGTATGAAAAACAAACTGTATAGGAGAGAATAATAATTAATAATCATGAGCCCCTAACAGTGTTTTCTTCTCAGCATTATAAGGTAGTTTTCTGTTGCTACTTGAAAAAGCAGTATTTATGAAATGAAACTTTGATTTTTTACCAAAATCTCAAAGTCATTTCATGATGGAAAGTGCATGACACCTCACAGTTTGACTCTAATGAATATATCTAAAATACACTTTTTGAAATAAGCAATTCCTTAAACTTCAAATTTCATGAAACTATTTAGGTTAAACTATCATTACTAAAATAACAAATGCTTCAGTTTTCAAGAGAAAGTAAAACTCGAGGACTTTAAATTCAAATAAATAATTTTCTACAAAAACCCAAAATGAACTGATAATTCTCCGACATGAAGAAGCAAATGCTAAAATCCTCGTCTGACATTCCAGATGATACAAACTACAAAATGACTAGTATTTTATCTAATTAAAAAGGAAAAATACAAAGTTGGGACTCTTATGACTCTAAAGCTATAATAAATTATCAATTCACACAGAATAGTAAATATACCTTTTATTTCACTTGATGAGTTTGCAAGACCTATTCTCAAATATTTCTCATATTTCGAAATATGACTTATTTCAAGGTTCTTCTTATAGTATTCTTAAAAACCTTAGATTAATAAAAGCAAGGAAGAGAAACCAAGAACAGATTGACCAAATATGATTTGTACCATACTAATAACAATAAACATCTGTGATTTAAATATATCCTGACTCAAATTCTAGAAGTAATTGATTAACGCTGAAGCCCAGAAGAAGACAAGGCAGGCAGCTAACTACCACATCACAAACATTCCGGATGTTTCTGAACCCACAGTTCTCTCCCCACATATCAGCCTATGACAACCACCCTTCAGTCTTTTGTTCTGCCTTTCAAAATTGCATATTTAATATTTGGTTAAAAAAAAAAGCAGAGTAGAAAGAGGAAAATAAACTTGAACAAAGACATATTGTTTGTTTTCTGTCCAAGAAAATGAAATGTGCATTTGTTGAGAACCATATGAATGAGTTTCCTTAGAATGATGCAAACCCTGTGAAAAAAAAAAAATCACAAGAGTCATCACCACGGGTGGTGGGATGCTGAGCTTCCCACAGGAAGCAGCTCAGGTAATTGCTTGTTTGTTTTTGTTCTGAGCGGCATTCTATTATGTGCCTATGGGTTCCTTCTATGAGAAAATTTCCTGCATGGCCCATTTTGTTTCAGCATTTCATAGGCATTTATCTCATGTATTTAGAAAGTCCGTCATTTTAATAAGTGTTGTGTAGAAGAGATGACTAAATGGGAAATACATGTTGTTGGCAAACAAGCTGTATTACAACATAAGAAAATGTCTACAAATAATGTAAAGCTATGAACTTCACATTAGAAAATATAGTCACTTCTGGAATAAGACCACAAATCAGAGAACGATTGGATTATCTGGCTGGTTAAGTTGTCAGGAAGGAATTCCAATGTTGAGGCCACTACTAGACAAGCCCTTTGAAAGGAAGTAAAGATTTCTACATCACTACCTCCATCCCCATGAATCCCAGTGAGGTTAGTTTAAGAGTTCTACAAATACTTCTGGCTCACATACACTGCACCACACGCCATGCTCCCTGGTGGGGATACAGAGATGAATATTATCTGGTGTCTGCTGTCATAGAATTTAGTCCAGGTGGGAAAAAAAGACCCATAAACAGATCATTCCAAATTAAGAAAGGACATAATGACAGTTATTTCCTGCCGACAGTGGCGTCCAGGGAAAAGGAGGGCACTTGTAAGAAGGAAAGGGGTGTCCTGGAAAGCTTCTCTGAGGACACAAACTTGGGCTGAACTTTGAAAGATGGGCTGGAGATGTGCAGGCAGCGAGGTGAAGATGGGCAGAGGGAACTTCTAAGTTAGGAAAGAGTATGAGCAAAGACACATAGGTTCAAAGCAGGGTGAGAAGTGCCAGCAACTGCAGGCCATTTAGTATTACTGGGGTACATGTTTAAAATATACCAGGGCACAAACTTAAAAATTTAAGGCCAGAGAGACTACAAGGGCCCAGGTCTAAGAAAACACGTCTACCATGTTGAGGGGCTTGGATGGTGTTCAGTGGGTACTGGGAAGCCCCTGGAAAACAAAACCCTTCCAGTCCCTTCACTGTCCCTCCCTTGTCACCAGCACTCAGGACAGTCATAAGTGAGCACCTCAGAAAGCAGTGGGGTGTTCCAGTCAGGGTGGAGAGGAGAGGCACCAGATTTTTCTTTCCCTTCTGGTTGCCATCTCTGAATTAATGTTACCTCTGCTCTCTTTGCAACCTCACTGAATGGAACATAGGGTATTCAGGACACAGAATAGAAGGCTAATGAGAATCACAAACAAGCAATATTAAAAGAAATGTTCATTCTAATACAAGTCAAGGGGAAAATATATCGATAGCTAGAAACCAGAGAAAAAAAGACTAAGCAGGAATAAAGGAGCAGGCACGTATAGAGGGATACAGAAAAATCTGTAAAGAATGAGATGGTGTAAGTCCAGGATCACAAAGGATGACACATGCATCACTGTGAGAGAGCACACCTAGGTTGGTTTCACATGCAAAATAGTGTTTTGATGCTTACATAAGTGATTTACACACATATTGTAAGAGGTGCAGTTACAGGGAGACCTATTCTAAAACCTCGCACAGCAACTAGTCCCACTGTTTTAAAAGCTATACTCTATAACCACGTATAGAAACTAAATTAACCAGGAGAGGAAAACCAAACGTATTTGGAAAAGCTGAGTGAGGGAGCTGAGCTGAGAAAAAGGAAAACATAAGAAGGCAGGCTTAACAAAAGAGAAGAAACACAAACCCCAGTTGTGATCGTCAGCAATGTTCAGTGAAGGTTCCGTATGTGCTGCTCTGGGTAGCATGGTAAGGGCCTTAATCACATCTCATCTATCCCCAAATAGTCCTCTTATTATTTTGCCAACTTTTAAGTGAGAAAACTGAGGCCTAGAGAGGCTGAGCAGCAGAGTTGCTACACTGAACCCATGCAGGTAATAAATGGCAGAATTGGAACTGGAATCCAGGGAGCCAGAATCTAGGCCCCGAGTGGGAAGAGTTTGCTCTACTAAAGAGAACAATTCCAGGTTGAAACCATGCATAAAAGGAAACAATCCAACCCCCAAAAAAGAATCCAAGGAAAGCTTCCCTCACAAATGTCATGAAAAAAGAAAAAAAGAAAAACTAGTTGTAACACTCTTCAGAATGTCTGTTAAAAAATAGTGACATTAGTGCTGTTTTCCACCATGCTCCAAGTGTAGTACCATTAGTTATGAGGCATAAATAGCCTGTTACTAATAACAAAGCATCTTGGTTTATAAATGAAAATTTCATAGGGAAAAACAATTTTGAACATCTAGAAAGAAGCCATAAACAATGTACCTTACTTTACATATATATACACATATCCTCCTATCCAAAAAAATGAATGAACTGAACTACAAAAGAAAGGAATTTGCCTATAGTTATGACAGAGCAAGTGGAAAAATCACTTTGGAAAGGACCTCTTGTCAGCAAACAAATATCTTATTAGCAGTATCTTTTAATTAGCTAAATGAAGAGAACAACCAATTACTCTGACCATAAGTTTATTTATTCAACATATTTTATTCAGAGCTAATAAGCTCTACAGCTTCATGGTGAATTTTTATTCATTTTGGGGCACTTATTCTGGCATTAGACATGATTTCTCTGTAAAAATATACTGTCCTGAATATTGTTATATTACACAAATATAGTTTGATTAAATCATGGCTAATATTGGCTTGAAAGACCAGTCATTATTTTTCCACTACTAATGTCTATAGTAATCCTTTTAGTGAAATAATGACAACTGATGTTATCATTAAATGACTAATGCACACTTTTAATCCAAACATCTTAAAATTTATTCAGCAAATCTTTGTCAAATTTCTAATAGGCACAATGAACTGTAGAGGATGTTTTAGTGATAAATAAGGCAGTGAACTGAATATCAAGAATGTTACAATGCAGTCAGCACCTCTTTTTATCTACTAACTCCCAGGATCAAAGCATACATATTTAAATAAACTAGCAGGGAAATCTTTCACAATACGTCTAAGAAAAGTTTATCTCCTAAGGGACAATATTTGTCTTTTTTCTCAGTATATCTTAACCATTCTAAGAAACAACCTACATAATAAGATTTCTATTTCGAAGGCAGTGGTGAATATGCTGCCTGATATTTCTACTTTTCACTTCCAAATGAAGCCAAGTTCTAAGTGTTCCTGTGATGGAAGAAAACCCACAACAGAAATTATTTGCTTTTTTTAATTTAATATGTTACAATTTCAGGTCATACTTTCCACAATGAAAACATGTCCACTTGTTGGCATGCTCCATTCTGGCTGAAATGACACAATCCTTTCAACCTCCTGAATTTAAAATTGAAATGTCTTTTTCTTCTTTCAGAAAAGAAAGAACCACACTATGATTAAAACTTCCCACAGTTGCTTTTAAAGTGCTTGAACTGAAAAAAAAAGAAAAAAAAAGTTCTCCCCTATTTTTATCAGAAATTATTCTCCCCACACAAACACTGTGGCGGGCTCTATGAGTGGTCGGCAAGTTGTTATTTATAAAAGTAGCACTCCCTTCCCTCCCTTCCCCCAATCTTTTCAGGAGTAGAAATGAACAGCTGCCTTTGAGGATTCCCTACCTTGCTCCGCTGCCCCCTCCAAATACTGGTTCCTTTCTCTTTAAAAGCTGTGGCTTCCCCCTAACTGAACCGCACAGCACAGAATATTCTTTTAACCCCACATTAGTTGCTATAGGAAATTGGGTATTCAGATGATATAATGTCTAAACAATATCACCTACTCAAATTTTAACTCAAAGCACTCTGAATTGCTTTGAAGTCATTATAGGTCCATCTATACAGCCTTCATTAGCCATTGTCATTATTAAATTATAGACTCACGTAATACTGAGCATCTATATTATGTAAGACACTTTACTAGGCCACACGGGAGAAAACTTGTAAAATGATGCCATGATGGTCCTCTGGGAACCCATAGGATAGAGGAGGTCAATGCAAGTCTCCATAGATCTAACACAAAACTACTGAAATCCTGAAACAGGTGGAAAACAAAAGGCAAAGGGAATGGGAGGATCCAGAGGAGAGTAGGAATTGTTGACATTGGCAAGGAAAGATTTCATTGATATTTTAGGATTCAGTTAACTGAAAGATCAAGAAGCACAAAAAAAATACAGAGACAAAGTAAAGAAAGACCACAATTTCAAACAGCTAGAATACATATTGGCATTATTTTTTGGAATAAGGATCTGCCTAACAACATCTAAGTGTTTATAACTCTGAGGGGAATCCCTGGGAAACAGAATAAAGATTCATACAAGTCAAGTTTTAAAACACATTCATTGAAAGGCATCAAGTATATGTCCTCAGGGACCTGAATGGGACTAGAACTTTTAACATTTCTATTCTAATTTCACAATGTATACTAATTGGTGCCACTCTCCCTTCAGACAAAGCCCCTTTGGTGGTCTGAACAGCTCAGGTTTAATGAAGTCACAATGAAGCTTTCACCATATTCTTACACAGCTTTGTCACATTCAACCTTCATTCCACAAACATTTGCAGAGCACCCACTACATGCAAGGCTCTGGGCTAAGAGAAATAAAGATAAATTTTTAAAAATCCAGTCCTTCCCTTTAAGGAGCCCACAGTGGGAGAGCCTACTTGTAAACAATTACCTGACACAAAATGGGAAAGGCATTAAAAAAGTAAGGAAAAGAACAGTGGACAAACAAAGGAGGAGACATTTAAATGGAGGAGGGGAAGGAAGAAATATTCCAGTGAAACCTCACAGGAAGGTGACCTCTGAAGAGCATCTAGAAGTATGTCTGCCCTTTTCCTGGAAAAGTAACTAAATTTATAGGAATGAAGGCAAAAAACAGGGCTTAAAGGGTCAAATTATAAGAGTTAAACATGTTCTGTAAAGCTAAAGCTAAAAGCAGGAAGATAAATTAGGAGTTTACTCCAGTAGTTCAAGTAAGAGATCAAGAAAATTTAAACTTGGTGAAAATTGGAAATGAGAGAAAGGGATGGAGAAATTCCTCAAATGTATAACTGATTTCTTGATTACCAACTGCATATGTGAGGCTGAGAGATTAAGAAGAATCTGGGAGGATCTCCAGGTTTCTAAGTTGGAGAGGGGCTGGGTGCTGATTTGCCAGTAATGTATATTGAGCTTAATGGAGGTAGAACTGTTTGAGGTAAAAGAAAGTTGATTGAAGTTTAACTATTGAAGTACACATGGGTCATTCATTTGAGTCATACAGAAGATACCTGGAAAAATTTATGACAATACCCTGCTCCCCACACAAAGGTTCATGTGGCAAGTGGAGAAAAGAATCCAGATTTGATTACATCTTCAACTGGACTAAAAATAAACATTTAACAAAAAGGTAGCTAGAAAAACCCAAAATACTTGGAGATTAAACAACGCACTTCTAAACAACGCATGATGAGTCAAAGAAGAAATCTCATAAAAAATTAAAAAGCATATTGGACTAAATGAAAATGAAAATACAACCTATCAGAATTTGTGGGATTCACTGAAAACAGTGCTTTGAGGGAAATAGAAGAAACGATGGAAGATCTAAAATTAATAAACTAAGCTTCCACCTTAGTAAACTAGAAAAACAAAAGCAAATCCAAAGGAAACAGAAAAAAATGGAACAATAAAATTTAGAGCAGAAATCAATGAAACTGAAAATAGGAAATCAGTAGAGAAAATCAGTAAAACAAAGCCATTTCTCTGAAAAGATCAGTAAAATCAATAAGCTTCTAGTCAGGATAACTAAGAAAAAAGAGAGAAAACAAAAATTACAGTATCAGAAATGAAAGAGGAGAAATCACTACAGATCCCATGGATATTAAAAGGATCATAAAGGAATACTATGAACAACTCTATACCCACAAATTTGATAACCTAGATAACACAGAGCCATTTGGCAAAACTCACATAAGAAGAAATAGATAATCTAAACAGGTCTACATCTATTTTAAAAATGTAATCAATAAGTAATAACCTTCCAAAAAAGAAAGTACCAGGCCCAGAATGGGTTCATTGGAGAATTCTGCGGTTAAGGAAGAAATTATACCAATTCTCTAAATCTCTTCCAGAAAATACAAGCTAAGGGAATACTTTATAACTCTTTCTATGAGAGCAGTACTACCATAAGGACATAACAAGAAAACTACAGACCAGTATCTCTCGTAAACATAGATGCAAAAATCTTCAACAAAATTTATCAAGTTGAATTCCAACAATGTATAAAAAGAATTATATATTATGACCAGTGGGATTTATTTCAGGTAAGCAAGACTGGTTCTGTATTCAAAAATCAATTAATGTAATCCACACCAACAGAATAAAAAAGAAATATCACATCATCATATCAATAGTTGCACATAAAGCACTTGCCAAAATCCAACACCCAATCACGACAAAAATTCTCAATAAACTATGAACAGAGGGGAACGTCTTCAGCTTGATATAAGAGCAGCAAAAATAAAAATAAAAAAACCCTACATTTAATGATGAGAAACTAGAAGCCTTTCCCCTATGATCAGGAACAAGGCAAGAATATCCCCTCTTGCCACTCTTTTTCATTATCATACTGGAAGTCCTAGCTAACACAAAAAGACAAGAAGAGGAAATAAAAAGTGTACTGATTAGGAAGGAAGAAGTGAACTGTCTTTGTTCCCAGATGACAAGATTGCTTATGCAGTCAGTCTGAAAGAATTCACAAAAAAAATGCCTGGAACTGATAAGCAATTATAGCAAGGTTTCAGGATATAAGGTTAATATACTAAAGTCAATTATTTTCTTATATACTAGCAATGAAAAGTGGAATTTGAAATTGAGAACATAATACCATTTAATCCCCCCAAAATAAAATACATAAGTATAAACCTAACAAAAATATGTACAAGATCTAAGCACATAAATATTAGAAAGAATTGTATTGTCCTACATACGGCTTTCTGCTAAGTTGAGAACCTTTTTTGTTTTAAGAATCATGTAGTATAACATCTTCTTCAGAGTTTTAGTCCACATAATAAACCAATTCATTCATACATATTAATTAGACAGATTGAGTACTCAAGATTTACAAACAGCTGTGCTGGTAAATGAAAATAAAAAAAACAAATAAGAGGCAGTTCTGACCTTATTTAATTATGTTATTGAAGAGGAAAAGAAAGTGAACAGATGTCAAAGAGAAAAGTTTAGAGTGACATTTGGGCTTATCTTGTTTTTATATTGCTTTTTTATCTCTCAGGGGTGAGGTATAAGAAAAACGACCTATACTGGTTAATTATGATTTAGAGGTTTCCCCAAAGAGGCACTATTAGCCAGATCAAACATGAGATGGCCAAGCCCTGGGACGACCACCCCTCTAATGCAGTTTCTTCCCTAAGTACTACCTGAAAGGAGCAACTCTGTTGACCTAGAATCTGTTCTTTAGGGTGTAGTAAGACATCAAACCAAGGATCTCTAACACAGGAAAAGTGCTTATCTTCCCATTAAAAGCACACTTCAAAGGATTAGGCACACACTTCAAAGAGTGTTTATGCTCCTGTCTCTTGGATGCCTCTGTCTAGTAGCCAGTACTAACACCCCATTAGCACCTCATTAGTCTAGGTTCAAGAATGCTGAAAAGTCCTGGACCTGGGAAGCATCCCCAGACTGAACTGAAAAGATTCCTTCATTTCTCCTACCAGTTTTGTAAATGCTCCAATGATCAGTCACCCCCCCCCAAAATAATATATATCTGAGTTCTAGAGTTGGTGTCAGGTAAATAAACATAGATATAGGACAAATTTTATCATATATACAAATCTAAGAGCACTTTGACAACACATGTCTCTAAAATCCTTAACTAATAATGAAACTTTGTCCTAAACCTCAGACATTTTTATTAACTTCTTGGTCTTTTCTGAAGTGTAAATTCTGTAAATTAGAATTCTTGTTTGTACACCATTTAAGGCAACAATTCATAGTATAATACCTGCAATACTGCAGGCACTGAAATTCTCATACTGTTCAAAACACTCTTTCCTCAAGAAAAGAAAAATCATCTCCTTAAAGATCCCATTATTAGCTCACGGAATCTGCTTCCATGGCATCCTCAGGAGTACTAGGCCCTCTCTATAAAATTTCCCAGATGCATTTCACATAGTGCCCATCTAGTTGAACAGTCAAAAGCACCAGCCTAAAAATCACCATGAACTCTACAGGTGCCAGATAACTACGATGTTCAGAAACTTTGTCAGTGTTACTTGAAAGTCAATAATCCTAATTTATTAAGGGAGAAAAAAACACGAGACGTCCTGATGCCATTCTGTTCTACATTGTAATAGTTACTCTCTCTAGCTAAAAAGAGAACTGGAAATATATGATGAAAATGAAACTACTATTATCACTTTAAAGAATGGATATTTCTGATAAAACTGGTCAGGGTACTTCAAACCTCATGACCTGGCTGAAAGGTCAAGTTTTCTGTGGAATACTCAGCAGTGATTCCACTTGGAAATTCTAATTAATAAAGAATGAAAGAAAAAAATCTTATTAGATATGCAGTCTTGTGAAAACACATTTGTAAAATAGATGTCATGTCTGCAATTCTACACCAGTTGTATAATCTAAGAAGTAGACGGCCAATTTACTACTATGCAAATTCTCTTTTGTTGCTAAGGATCAGATGAATGATTTCATGAAAATAATACAAGTATAGTAAAGAAAGTAAATACATATATAATGGGGGTTACATTACAATGAAAACCAACAGTTTTTCTCACAGTCCTAATGTCACTTACCACCATTAACAGTTTCATCAAATGTTCCATTCATAAATCTATGTATATTTTTTCTCAAATGAACACATACTTTATACATTGTTCTGAACTTCCTTTTTTATTTAATAATATATTTGAAGATCTTTCTATATTGATATAAAGATAGATATACATTCTCCTTTTTAATGGCTATATGGTATTCTACTGTTGGCTAACTCTGCTTTGGGTTCTGTCCAGTTCAGAAAGCTAAATGTGAAATTTCTTTTCTTAGGAATGAGTTTCAATGTTGTGGTAGTTCTGTAAAAATAAAATAGAAGCCATTCTCTTCTCCATTCCAGAGCAATGTACATGGAGCTTTGACATCTTTTCTCAAGGTTTGAAGGATTCACAATTATAAGCCTTGCTCTTTTCTAAAGGGACAGCATTTTTTTTTCATTTTCTTCTCTGTAATTGTTCTGAGTTTCCCTCTCATCTAACATCAATTTTGGTCACATGTACTTTCCTAGAAAATCATCCATATACCCAGGTTTCCAAATATATTTGCGAAAACAAAATTTCTTATACTTTCCTCTGTATCTGGTTATTTTTCCTTTGGTTTCTAGTTTTGTGTGTTGGTGGCATCTTCTTTTTCTTTTTAGTTAGATTAGCTAATGATTTATCTGTGCTACTGGGAGATTCGTTTACATACTAGTTCTACTGGTTTTCTGTATTTTATTAACTTTTGCTATTATATTTATTAAACCTTTACTTTAAAGATAGTTTTGCTGATCTTTTTCCTAACTTATTCTGTTACAAGATTATTTCATTTGTGCTCAAAGCCATGAATTTTCTCTTCAGCCTGGTTTCAGCTTTATAACAAAGTTCTCAACATGTAGTACTTTATTACTGGTATTTTCGATGTACTCTGTGACTTCAGTTCTGATTTTCGCTGTGGCCTAGAAATTGTTTGAGAGTTGTTTTGTTATTGTTGCTTTTAATTCTAGATGGCTGGGACTTTGTTATCCCAGTTTTGTAATACATTTTTAGTTTCAGTGTACTGTGATCTATATTATACACTTTTTCTAGTTTATAGAATTTATCAATGCTTTCTTTGTGTTCATATATATGGTTGTTGGTTTATTTTTGATATTCCAAGAGCATTAGAAATGAGATTCTCTGATTTCAAATCAAGAAATTTGCATATATATTTATATGTTTAATAGTTTTTTATTTTTATAGTTTATACATATATATAGTTTAGATTTCATCATCACGTACATTTTAATGGAAGATGCATGGGTATTCTATTCCTTGCATTCTTTCATGCCTGAGATGATCTGCCTGTGTCCTTCATAATCAAATGGTTTGGCTTGATCCAAATTCTCAGGTTCTCTGGGAACAGTTTCCTTCCTCTTTAACTTTCTCTTCTTTGATTCATTGCTTTCCTTCTATGGCCTCTTATTTCATAAAAGTAATACTGTCCTGAACCTGTTTGATAATAAGGATAGTTGCATGTTTGAAAGTTTTTTCTATTTGTGAACATAATCCTTATTCTGATGTGAATTAATCACCTACCTCATAATAACAAAACATGATATAATAATAACTTGATCACTATGTGCAACTTTACATGGATTAGATACTACTCTTCTCTCTTTTGTCTTCAATATCTGCATACAGATCCCATGCTCATTCTTTTTCAGAAAATGATATCTTTGAATGGGGATAGTTTTTTCAGGACCAGCTAAGATTGTGTGGGAGGAGCCAGGGAGGAAAATTGGGACTGCAAGTATTTTGAATTCAAATGCATTTTCTCAAAGTACTTTCTCACTAATTTTGAGACCTGTGGGTGTCTCCAGTTACATGCTTCAAGTTGCTAGACCTCCATTTTTCCTGTCCTCATGCTCCAACACAGAGTGAAGAGGATTTGCTAGGGCACTGTGAAGCATCTGTGGGTGTCGATAATCATTTTACTGTTTATCCTAAAATTCATGTATACATTTTTATATGCATTTTATATACACATACCACAAGCTGGTTGTAAATGTTACTAATATAAAGAATGTATGGTATACAAATAGTAATTAAACATATTATAAAGTCCATACAGTCAGTTGATCCTCCCAGAATGCTTTTATTAAGTTTTTCCAAACTTGTACTCAGCCTATGGTTGTGACTGACAAACCAGTATGGTTCCATCACAAATGCTGGATGATATTTTCATTTATGTTAGTAAGTAAGATGAAAGTGAAACCGCAAAAATATGTATCTGGGAAATTTGCTCTTTCATCAATGACCTGAGTGACTTACTTGATGAACCAAACAGTAGATTCAAATACTAGAAAGATAATTCCTCAGTTTTTTGTGCTATAGACATACACTGTCAATTTAATCTGTTATTAACATGTTCTCCATCATTGTTAGTGTAAACAACAAACAAAACAATGAACCAAGTGCCAATATGTAGCACTTGCTGTGTTTCATGGTATAATACTCCCATGATGACTGATACCAATGCTGACCTCATGCTGTGAGCAGCATGCTATCTCTGACTGCAGGGTTGGAAAGAAATGCGTGGTAGGGCACTTTTATATTATAGTTTTCAACAATCACATGCATTCAGTGTAAATACCTCAAGAACATAGATAATAGTAAAATATGGTAACTAAGGGGTGATGAATTTTGAGTACTTACTGCCTTTGTTTTTAATATAATTTATTGTTAATTTAACTTTTAATGATGACTGTGTTTAATAATCAACTTGCAAAATTTCAAAATTTACTAATTGGCTCTACAGAGCAAACGTACGCTGGCTCCAGCACGCCACAGAGGCCTTCAGCTGCCTGTGCTTCCCTACGAACTCTGTCCTCTAACATCCTTCCTCTTCCTAGTGGTCAGCCTGCTTGTCATAAAACAGTGTCTAAGTAATCCTGTGTTGACACCTTGACCCTGCTCCTTGTCAGCCATGTAAACTTGAATTCAGTCATCTTCCTGTGGCCAAACCAAACCCTCAGACTGTCCTTCCAGAAAGAGATCCTCAGCTGGGCCTCCTAAGACTGGGCCCCCAACTTGTGAAGCGCTCTGCTTACTGCCAGAAATCAGAGATGTATGTGCCAAAAGACTGAGGCTATCTCAATTTGGTCCTAATTTCACTGTTTTTGGTATCTCTACTTTGTTATCATGGTTTGCCTATTTGAGCATGCCTACTTTTATTGAAGATAGCCTTTCTTATTCATTTTTCACCATTGTTGTCTTTTATTATTTCAAGGAATAAATTGGGATACAAACATTTCCTCTGCCATCTTCCGTCAAAAATCTGCCTTTGGTCTTAAATTTAAACATTTTTCATTTGATCCAAGTTCCTCTTTACAAGCAATGCCCTTAAGATACATAATCCATAAGCAACACGATAAGAAAATTAACTATGGCAGCACCAAAATAAATGCCCCTCACAAAAGGAAGTGCTGAGTATATAGAGAATGATTACAACAGTGAAAAAAATATCTGTATGTCAGGACATTTGCCAATCACACACCAATGCTTGAAGAATACGATTTTTAATCCCCAGCTGAAATGCATTAATACACATTGTTTAAAGATAAGAAAGAAGTAACTATCTGCATGTGTTTCCCATATGAATGGAAGAGACCATTTTTAAGGAGGGAAAACAAGGACATTGATTCACAATCAAGTCATTCCAAAGTGGTGGATTCTGTGGTATTCATTCTCTGTGTTGAATATTCACAATTAAAAAAAAAAGATAGGCCACATCATACCACAAAGTCTTCTATTTGCCAAAAGGCAACATGTCATTGGTCAGAAAAGCACCAGAGGAGAAACAGAGGTATGGGATTAACATGCTCAGTGTTTCTTAAAGTAAGGATTTGTTTGAGAGCAGTTTGAGATATATTCTACTATTAACGTAGAGATACTTGAAGAAATGTCCATTATGGCCTACATTAGTTCTTCAGAATTTTTTCAAATTTTTCATATTTTCCAAATGAGAGAAAAAAGACAATATGACCTAGAGCAAGAGAAAGAGAAAAGTTTGTTTCTGGGAAGGACGAGAAAGGACCCATGGGACAGCAACCACTCATTCAATGTGAAACTACTTATCAGGCCAAAAGCCGGCTATCTTCCCACAGGAAGTTGTTGGAGGGGAATGCTAGCAAGTCTTATCTTCTAAGGGGGAAAGATGGTCCCCAGAGTAACAATGATTCCATCAAGTTTTCACTGAAGAGTTTCCAGATAAATAATGTTTTTCCACAAATAATTTGCTCTCGAAAGGCAGCCCCCAGACATGGGAAGCAGCAGGAATGGCTAAGGGCCATGGAATTTTCTGAACATGAATGGTAAAGAATGTAAGTCTTTGTAATTGAGTAATGAGATCATTTTGAAAAAATAAATGTCTAGAACCAGGGCTATTGCACAAGTAAGGCACGTTTTTGGAGCCTCAGAAAAATGCATTCTCAAGGTTAATCTCTACATCTGTTTCCAGAGGCTTCATTCAAAAGTTGACACTTTTGTTCAAAGAACACCCTAGTGCAGACTGAGACACGCAGCAATGTACTAGTGACTCATAAATCTGTGGGAGAGAGTGTGTACACTGCAGCACCCTCATTAAACCCCCTGCAACCTCTCCTTGTCCCTGAAATCTGGAGGCTCAAAGAGAGAAAATAAAAGCAATATAGAGTGTGAGAAGTAGTCTAATATATAAAATAAAAGACAAAGGCAGCCTGGATTAGGCCAGGGAACCATCTAAACGGCTGAAGGTTTCTTCAGGCAGAAAAAGGCTCCACTGTTCCTGAATCAATTGCTTCCTATTCACAGGCTCACTGCACAGGGCTAAATTCAAAATGGCTCTCATGAAATTCTTGCCAATCCTGTGGTCTGGTTTTAGGCTCTATTTTTCCCTTTCTTTTTAAGACCCGAGGATGTAAGTATGTATCAGTGCTGTAACCTTGCCAGCATTCACTGGAATGAGTCAAAGGGACCTGGCATTAAATCACAGGGATTTGAGTTGCTAATAAATACAGCAGGCCCTGTCCATTGTTGATTAATTCTGACTGAAATCTAAACACCAAACAACAAGCACTCTTCTGAACTGCACTGGTACCCATTAGTTTGATGTGTTTATTAGACAGGGCTGTGTTCTTTCAAGTTTATTAACAACAGATTAAAAAAACTGCAAACAAATCTAGTTTCTTTTTATGATTTAAAAGTGTGAGTACCATTTACTAATGTTTTTAAGGTTTGACAGTAGATCCAAACAAAACTAAAACATACCATCACGTCAAATTAAGATCTTGGTACAAAGTATGGATGGTCATTGTCAATGTGCAGCTCCCATTATTCAAATTATCAAAATTTCTATGTAATTTTATAACTTTTGGAATTCTCATTTGTTAAAACTCCTCCTGGAACTGGGATTTAAGTGATATAAGATGAGATGTAAAAATCTTTACAGGTAATTTGATTTATTACATACTTTTAAAGATTACAGAGTTATGAAGATATTCTCCTGGTATTTGAATGTATTTACCATATGACAGAGTTCCTGTAGATTACTTCTGAACTGGGCCAACTAACACAGGTTGTGAATATGCTGTATATTATTTATTAGCAGTGCTTGCAAGTAAAAAAATTACAAAAAATGTACAGTGGCCAAAGTAATCAACAGTGCCTCACTCTCAAGGATTCAATAGCTCAAAGACAACAAGTACAAAATTTCAAACTTTTTAAATGTATTAACTCTAACAATACCTTAGTGAATCCTTGCAAATTTTCCAAGGTGTATACTTTTAATAATTGGGTAGAAGACACAGAAGTCTCAGAGTCTCAGAAAGGCCCAGTTACTGCTATTTCAAGTCCACCAGGAAGCAAAGGATATAGAGACACATAAGCCATATTTATAGTCCCAGGACCATTACCATAAAAGATATTTACCTTAATTTAAGCTGTCTAAAGACTATAAACAGACTTTACTGGCATAAAGACCATATATTTATGTCCTGTTAATAGTTTTTGCAAACCATGTCATTTTAAATAACTCTTTAAATAATGTGTGAAGGGAAATAGTTTTCAAGTTTTGGCTAAACAGAAAACTTCTCATCAAATCTAGAGCCTTGGGAGAACTATAATGTCTGAGGTCATCTGAGGCAACATCTTGACTGGAAAGGCCTCCCATCAGTGCATCTGCTGTTGCATTCACAAAATATTCCAACCCAAATCTGTCACTCCAATATCTGGATTTTCCCCAGAGCTTCCCAGACCACCAGAGCTCAGCTCCGCAACTCCAAAATTAAATCATTACCTCCTTTAATCCTAAATCATGTTCTCTTAATTTTTACAGCATGTCAACTGCTAAGTTTTTATTCTCTGCTTTTTTATGAATGCACAAAAACCACAATAGTGAAGATCAGAAAACAAGCATAATAGATTATAAGATTGATAGGTCTATTCAAGCCAAAGGTTACTGTTATTATGGTGGTATTGGTGGTGATTACTATTATGTGAGCCAAGAGTTATGTTTGATTTTATGATATCTATAAACAAATTATTTTTAACAAAAGAAAGGACTGCAAACATGTCCAAGACCATATGGTATGATAAATAAAGCATTGTGCCTAGAACAGTAAAAAACCAGGCACCTCATTAAAAAAATCATTGCTATGTTGCATCTAGTATGTGCCCCCATGAATAATTGACTGATTGATAATTGACTAAACACAGCAAAAAGAAGAGAAAGGGCATAGAGAAGAGGGTAGTGGAGGGGTAAGTGGGGAGAAGAACAAACAAAAGAAAGGTGTATTGAAGCTTATTATAGTAATATAAATCAAATAATATTTTCAATGATAGTGAATCAAGAAAATGAAAGAATGAAAGGCTAAATGACACTGATTACAAAAATTAATCACTGAATATTATGCCTCTATCCATAGAGAATTAACACTTCAAACTAAATCTTGCATTCTCAATTTTTTGAAGAACAGACTTTGGAGAATGGGTCTAATGTTGACAGATGGATATAGAGGGGAGAGCATTCTACATAAAACAAAGGACAGGTCAAAAGCATGTGTGGAAAATCAGAGCACCATGGGAAATAAGTCTGGCAATTTTGTATAGGGCTACATTACTTAAGGACCTCGGATGCCAACCCAAAAATACCATTTAGTTTTTTGATAGGGGAATTTTGTTTCACACAGGATCAAGGAAACCTACTAGATGAATTTCCCATAAACCTTCCCATTCTACATCTATTTTGAAAGATAACAAGAAACCAGTTACACCAATCTATTCCCCAAAAAGTTGACAGCAGAATTAATGAAAAGACTATAAACTGTGAGACAGATGAACTGATTCAGAAAGAAATCTAGCTAAAGAATGAGTCAGAGTATCTTAGAACTGCATGTATAGTTTCCTCCTAAAATTGCACTAAGGGCAAGTTTATTATAGATCTGTTCTCTCAGCTGAAAGTGAATCTTCTTCTAGATCCATCAACTATTTATTGAGTGCCTTCGATACACTGAGTACCGTGCTCCTAGCCTTGAAGTGCTGTTATTAACTGCTACCCTTTCCTGATCCCCAGTTTTGTTCTAAACTACCACTTTGAATCTCTGCTTTGACATTTAACACATTCTGCCTTTCAAGGTGGGTTTTGTTTTTTGGAGGGGGTGATCATTGTTATTTATTTTTTATGCCACACTATATTAAATTTAAAAATCCTCAAAAACAAAGTTTGTGTTTTGGTCCTCCCTCCAACTGTCTAGTACCTAGCACAGACAGAATGCTCAGTGAGTACTAGATGAATTAAATAAAGACACAAATTGACTTTTAGAGAATGAAATACAAAATGCAAAATCCACTTTAGCTAAAGCGCAAATCACAAAATATGTGGAGGACTCCCTGGGGAAGGAACACGAAGAGGTGAGGGGGAAGTACTGAGAGGACTCTAGGGTTACAGAAAGTGCCAGAAAAGTAGCCACCTCAGAGATGAGGAGCACACTCTGCAGTGCAAAACCTAAAACCCATTGTTCTCAAGAGTTGGAAGTGTGTGTTCTGTCTAGTCTCAGGATTTCCCTGTGCCTGGTTTGGTTCCAAGAAGTAAAGGAGAAGGGGACCAATGAAAAAGTCAACACAAACAGGCCATATTTGCAAGGGTAAGGGAAGGAGAGGGAATACTTTGCATTATAAAGACACACACGCGCACACACACAGGACTTCCCCAGATACCTGCCCATTTCCATTCCTTTGGTAAAGGCTAACCAAAGTTAAGCACAAATGCCTGAGCTCTAATACAAATTCCAATCATCCGAAAGCTAGCCCTGACTACTCCTCCATATGAGCCTCCTACAGGTAGTTGGCCCCAGATAAACTCACCTCATCCAAAGACAGGTGGTTATCAAAAAGAGAATATCCAACTCAAAGATATGTCACAGAAAAGCAGTAAAGGAGCAGCAAATGAAAATGACAAACACAGGCTAATCTCCAGAAAAATCTGCCACTGGGGAGATGAATTGTGAGACTGGACATTTTCGCCATTAGTTTGAAAATGCCATGGATTATTGTAATGGTGTCTGCGATGCTAAAGCACAAAGTTGCACATACAAAATGCAAGAATGCAAGGAACAGTTAAACTACTGGAGCAAATGAAACATGAACGTGCAGCCCAAGGAAGGAACAGGAAAAAACGAGATTATCACAGAAATGAAGGCAAAATTAGAAGGTGTGTGATGGAAAATGGACACTGCTTGAGTATAGAAAAGGAAACAGAGAAATAAAGGAGGAAATCAATCCCCCAAAATGGAAATTAAAAGATAAAAAGGATTAGAAGAGAAAATGATTGCTAGGGAAAGTAGCAAAAAGTAAGTTTTCATAACACAAGGAAGAAAAACTAAAATAATGGGACCACACATATACTTATATATAACTCAAGAAAGCTTTCTGAAATAAAAAAGAACTTGAATTTGTATGCCAAAGAGTATGTGTCCCAAGAAAAACTGGCCCATAACTACCATCAAGTAGATTGCAACTAGTAAAATTTAAAGAAAAGAAATTAGGCATTGGGAAACCAGACAAAAATAGCAGGTGACATATAAGGGGGAAAAAAATCAGTCTGGCATACTTCTCAAAAAGCGAGATAGGCAAAAAGATAGTGAAGTCTGTTTATAGGAGAAGGTAGTGTGGATGCAGCTATACCACATCTAGAAGACAGGGTTGCTACATCCATATCCTCAAGGAAAGAAAGTGACACTATTTTTCACCCAAACTACTTACTGTTCAAGGATAAAGACAATAGACAATTTTGCACATGTGAAAAAACAAGGAATATTCCTCAGGAATTTCTGGCCCCCTTTTCATTCAAGGAGATTGTGGATGAAGTGGTTCAGAGAAAACTGTTTCAGCGTGGAAATGAGTGGCGAGCCATGACCTGCAATTATAGTGAAGTACGCTGAACGCTGAACCAGTCACTGTTCCCCAGACCTAAGTCACTTGCAGGCTGGGCTCCAGCATGCTGCTCATCTCTCCCAACACTGTAGGTAGCAGGATTAACTAACGACTGCCAAAGATCACTTCAGATCAAACCATCCCATTAACGAGACCAACCCTGCTACCGAGTTTGGTAGCCACACTGCTTCACAGCCTCTACCGCCTGATTCCATCACGCATTCCCATTGAAATAAGGTGGACTATTTCCAGCAGGTGGACCATTTTGAGAGCAGCATCTCACACCTTCCTTCCTGTATAGCAACCACTATAAATGCAGCGGCCGCTCCAGTGATGGGCCCTCACCATGGGGGCCGATTTCTTGATGGGATGGTATAGAGAATATACTCCGGGCCCTTTTATGATGTATATTTAGGAAGTGAGTGAGTCGGTTGCATATGATAAATCCACTCCTAAATCTTTGGATCCCTTCATTAATGTTTTACCAAGGAACTTACGGCACCTTCATCTGTTAGTTTAGGAGAATACTCATGTCTCAAGCCAACTAACTGACACAGTTAGAACCAGACACAAATTCTCAAGCATGTATTGAATTCAGAATTTCTAGTAAGTGCACCCATATTGATGAGGCCTGAAAATTATGTTCCTTGTTTCCTGGCCTAGCATCATATTCTACTCCTTGCCTTTTCTTGAGATTTCTTCTGCTATACATTAGCTAAATCTTGGAATGATTTTGCTATGTAAATATCTCATTACTGGCACATCTGTACTTATCTCCTTAAGGCATGTTGGGATTTTTAGGTGTGAAGCTGCCAAGGGGTGACAGACACAGAGTATGTGGGGAGCAGACAATCCCTTATGAGCTAGTGACCCCGAGTGAGGCACCACTAGCCTCACCAAACTTGTGAGGGCTGCTGCTGCTGGTTAGGGCAGCACAGAGCCATTGGTGATTCAAGGTAATAAGATTTATCCAAATCCACCCTAAAAACCATCTTTCAAGTCTCAGGTTCACTTTTTCCCTATCAACATTTTAAGTTCTTATGAGAGATCTGGAAAAAGCTTAAATTCATTAGAACTCACAGGCTCAAACTCCTTTTCGCAGCTACATTAGCCTTTCAGCTATAAGGAAAGAGCTTCATTTAAAGCAAAGAAGTCCCTGGATCCAGGGCCTTGAGCCAGTAATTTAGAATCTTAAGCCTGTCATTACTGCCCTTAGGTTCTTTAGCACAGCCAGAAGCAGCTACTCTACCTCATCCTGAGTTTTCATTACTATCCTAGTTGCCTGACATAGTAATGGACACTTGGTCTGACAAAATGTACATGTGATAGAGCACCTGGTTCAAGGATATCACCATAATACTTTAAGTAACTGTCTTGCCACTATATGATATGAACTACTAATGTCTCATTTTCCAATGGTAACCAGATTGCATTCGAAGTAAACAGGGCCTCATGGGAAGTAAAGTTAACCTTCAAACAATTTCAATTTCCAAAGTGAATTAAGATGATCCTGGAATGCTTGGGGATACAGATGCCTAAAGGAAGAAAATAAAAATACTTTTAAGTAAAAAATAATATTATCCTAGGCCTAAAATGTTTTAAAGAAAAAAAGAAAAAAATAGCAATACCTTAAAATAACAGTGAGAATGGAAGCTGAATTCTCAAACAATGGAATAGATTCAAAATTACAAAAGACAGGGGGCGGAGCCAGGATGGCAGCGTGAGTAGAGCAGTGGAAATCTCCTCCCAAAAACACATAGAGCTATGAAAATATAACAAAGAAAAATCTTCCTAAAATAGAGACCACAGGACACAGGACAACATCCAGACCACATCCACACCTGCAAGAACCCAGCGCCTTGCGAAGGGGGTAAGATACAAGCCCTGGCCCAGCGGAACCCGAGCGCCCCTCCCCCCGGCTCCCAGCGGGTGGAAAGAAACCGGAGCGGTTTTTTTTTTGGCGAGCGCTTTTTGGAAGCCTTAAAGGGACGGGCCCCCGTTGCTAGGGAGGCAGGGTGGCGGGACTGGTGAGCGGGTGCCTGGGACCGGCGCCTGAGGACAAAGAATATCCCACGTTTTTCCCTGCGGGACCGGTGGGCGGGTGCCTGAGACCGGCACTTGAGGACAGAGGAAATCGCGCGTTTTTCCCCCTTTTTTTTTCTCTTTTCTGCGAGTGCTTTTTGGAAGCCTAAAAGGGACAGGTACCCCGGTGCTAGGGAGGCAGGGCGGCGGGACTGGTGAGCGGGTGCCTGGGACTGGCACATGAGGACAAAGAATATCCCGCGTTTTTCCCTGTGGGACCGGTGTGTGGGTGCCTGAGACCAGCACCTGAGGACGGAAGAAATCGCGCGTTTTTCCCCTTTTTTTCTCTCTTTTTGGAGAGTGCTTTTTGGAAGCCTTAAAGGGACAGGGACCCCGGTGCTAGGGAGGCAGGGAGTCGGGACTGGTGAGCGGGTGCCTGGGACCAGTGCCTAAGGACAAAGAATATCGAGCGTTCCTTCCCTGCGGGACCGGTGGGTGGGTGCTTTTTGAAAGCCCTGAAAGGACAGGGACCCTGGTGCTAGGGAGACAGGGCAGCAGGACCAGTGAGCGGGTGCCTGGGACTGACACCTGAGGACAAAAAAAAAAAAAAAAAAAAAATCGCTTGTTTTTTCC
Source organism: Manis javanica (assembly GCF_040802235.1). NCBI lineage: Eukaryota > Metazoa > Chordata > Mammalia > Pholidota > Manidae > Manis > Manis javanica. Next base: position 68,973,179 of record NC_133160.1, read on the forward strand.
TTTTTTTTTTTTTCTATCTTTCTGTTCCCTCTCTCATTGTTGCTGTTGTTGTTTTGGTTTGGAGAGTGCTTTTTGGAAGTCTTAAAGGGGCAGGACAGGTCACTTAGACCAGAGGCAGGGAATCTGGGGATCTCTGGGCACTCTAACCCCCTGGGCAGCAGGGAGCACAGAGGCCCCTTATGGAGATAAATAGCCTCCTGGCCGCTCCCCCTCCAAAGGAGCTCCACCATTTTGAAGGAACAGCCCCAGCCAGGCCAAGCCCACAGCAACAGCGGAGATAAACCCCAAAGCAACTGGGCAGGAAGCAGAAGCCCTGTCTGCGCACAGCTGCCCAGCACAAGCAACTAGAGGTCGCTATTCTCCCAGGAAAAGGCTACAAACCAACAAGAAGGGAAGCTCTTCCAGCGGTCACTTGTACCAGCTCTGCAAACTATCTCTATCACCATGAAAAGGCAAAACTACAGGCAGACAAAGATCACAGAGACAACACCTGAGAAGGAGACAGACCTAACTAGTCCTCCTGAAAAAGAATTCAAAATAAAAATCATGAACATGCTGACAGAGATGCAGAGAAAAATGCAAGAGCAATGGGATCAGATGCAGAGAAAAATGCAAGAGCAGTGGGATGAGATGCAGAGAAAAATGCAAGAGCAGTGGGATGAAGTCCGGAAGGAGATCACAGATGTCAGGAAAGAGATCACAGATGTGAAACAATCCCTGGAAGGATTTATAAGCAGAATGGATAAGATGCAAGAGGCCATTGAAGGAATAGAAGCCAGAGAACAGGAACGTATAGAAGCTGACATAGAGAGAGATAAAAGGATCTCCAGGAATGAAACAACACTAAGAGAAATATGTGACCAATACAAAAGGAATAACATTCGTATTATAGGGGTACCAGAAGAGGAAGAAAGAGGAAAAGGGATAGAAAGTGTCTTTGAAGAAATAATTGCTGAAAACTTCCCCAAACTGGGGGAGGAAATAATCGAACAGACCATGGAATTACACAGAATCCCCAACAGAAAGGATCCAAGGAGGACAACACCAAGACACATAGTAATTAAAATGGCAAGGATCAAGGACAAGGAAAGAGTTTTAAAGGCAGCTAGAGAGAAAAAGGTCACCTATAAAGGAAAACCAATCAGGCTACCATCAGACTTCTCAACAGAAACCCTACAGGCCAGAAGAGAATGGCATGATATACTTAATGCAATGAAACAGAAGGGCCTTGAACCAAGGATACTGTATCCAGCACGAATATCATTTAAATATGATGGTGGGATTAAACAATTCCCAGACAAGCAAAAGCTGAGGGAATTTGCTTCCCACAAACCACCTCTACAGGGCATCCTACAGGGACTGATCTAGATGGGAGCACCCCTAAAAAGAGCACAGAACAAAACACACAACATATGAAGAATGGAGGAGGAGGAATAAGAAGGGAGAGAAGAAAAGAATCTCCAGACAGTGTATATAACAGCTCAATAAGCGAGCTAAGTTAGGCAGTAAGATACTAAAGAAGCTAACCTTGAACCTTTGGTAACCACGAATCTAAAGCCTGAAATGGCAATAAGTACATATCTCTCAATAGTCACCCTAAATGTAAATGGACTTAATGCACCAATCAAAAGACATAGAGTAATAGAATGGATAAAAAAGCAAGACCCATCTATATGCTGCTTACAAGAAACTCACCTCAAACCCAAAGATAAGCATAGACTAAAAGTCAAGGGATGGAAAAACATATTTCAGGCAAACAACAGTGAGAAGAAAGCAGGGGTTGCAGTACTACTATCAGACAAAATAGACTTGAAAACAAAGAAAGTAACAAGAGATAAAGAAGGCCACTACATAATGATAAAGGGCTCAGTCCAACAAGAGGATATAACCATTCTAAATATATATGCACCCAATACAGGAGCACCAGCATATGTGAAGCAAATACTAACAGAACTAAAGAAGGAAATAGACTGCAATGCATTCATTGTAGGAGACTTCAACACACCACTCACCCCAAAGGATAGATCCACCGGGCAGAAAATAAGTAAAGACACACAGGAACTGAACAACACACTAGAACAGATGGACCTAATAGACATCTATAGAACTCTACCTCCAAAAGCAACAGGATATACATTCTTCTCAAGTGCACATGGAACATTCTCCAGAATAGACCACATACTAGCTCACAAAAAGAGCCTCAGTAAATTGCAAAATATTGAAATTCTACCAACCAATTTTTCAGACCACAAAGGCATGAAAGTAGAAATAAATTCTACAAAGAAAACAAAAAGGCTCACAAACACATGGAGGCTTAAGAACATGCTTCTAAATAATCAATGGATCAATGAACAAATCAAAATAGAGATCAAGGAATATATAGAAACAAATGATAACAACACTAAGCCCCAACTTCTGTGGGATGCAGCGAAAGCAGTCTTAAGAGGAAAGTATATAGCAATCCAGGCACACTTGAAGAAGGAGGAACAATCCCAAATGAATAGTCTAACATCACAATTACGAAACTGGAAAAAGAAGAACAAATGAGGCCTAAAGTCAGCAGAAGGAGGGACATAATAAAGATCAGAGAAGAAATAAACAAAATTGAGAAGAATAAAACAATAGCAAAAATCAACGAAACCAAGAGCTGGTTCTTTGAGAAAATAAACAAAATAGATAAGCCTCTAGCCAAACTTATTAAGAGAAAAAGAGAGTCAACACAAATCAACATAATCAGAAATGAGAATGGAAAAATCACGACAGACTCCACAGAAATACAAAGAATTATTAAAGACTACTATGAAAACCTATATGCCAACAAGCTGGAAAACCTAGAAGAAATGGACAACTTCCTAGAAAAATACAACCTCCCAAGACTGACCAAGGAAGAAACACAAAAGTTAAACAAACCAATTACAAGCAAAGAAATTGAAACAGTAATCAAAAAACTACCCAAGAACAAAACCCCGGGGCCGGACGGATTTACCTCGGAATTTTATCAGACACACAGAGAAGACATAATACCCATTCTCCTTAAAGTGTGCCAAAAAATAGAAGAAGAGGGAATACTCCCAAACTCATTCTATGAGGCCAACATCACCCTAATACCAAAACCAGGCAAAGACCCCACCAAAAAAGAAAATTACAGACCAATATCCCTGATGAATGTAGATGCAAAAATACTCAATAAAATATTAGCAAATAGAATTCAACAGTGTATCAAAAGGATCATACACCATGACCAAGTGGGGTTCATCCCAGGGATGCAAGGATGGTACAACATTCGAAAATCCATCAACATCATCCACCACATCAACAAAAAGAAAGACAAAAACCCCATGATCATCTCCATAGATGCTGAAAAAGCATTTGACAAAATTCAACATCCATTCATGATAAAAACTCTCAGCAAAATGGGAATAGAGGGCAAGTACCTCAACATAATAAAGGCCATATATGATAAACCCACAGCCAGCATTATACTGAACAGCGAGAAGCTGAAAGCATTTCCACTGAGATCGGGAACCAGACAGGGATGCCCACTCTCCCCACTGTTATTTAACATAGTACTGGAGGTCCTAGCCACGGCAATCAGACAAAACAAAGAAATACAAGGAATCCAGATTGGTAAAGAAGAAGTTAAACTGTCACTATTTGCAGATGATATGATACTGTACATAAAAAACCCTAAAGACTCCACTCCAAAACTACTAGAACTGATATCGGAATACAGCAAAGTTGCAGGATACAAAATTAACACACAGAAATCTGTAGCTTTCCTATACACTAACAACGAGTCAATAGAAAGAGAAATCAGGAAAACGATTCCATTCACCATTGCATCAAAAAGAATAAAATACCTAGGAATAAACCTAACCAAAGAAGTGAAAGACTTATACTCTGAAAACTACAAGTCACTCTTAAGAGAAATTAAAGGGGACACTAATAAATGGAAACTCATCCCATGCTCATGGCTAGGAAGAATTAATATCGTCAAAATGGCCATCCTGCCCAAAGCAATATACAGATTTGATGCAATCCCTCTCAAATTACCAGCAACATTCTTCAATGAATTGGAACAAATAATTCAAAAATTCATATGGAAACACCAAAGACCCCGAATAGCCAAAGCAATCCTGAAAAAGAAGAATAAAGTAGGGGGGATCTCACTCCCCAACTTCAAGCTCTACTACAAAGCCATAGTAATCAAGACAATTTGGTACTGGCACAAGAACAGAGCCACAGACCAGTGGAACAGATTAGAGACCCCAGAAATTAACCCAAACATATATGGTCAATTAATATTTGATAAAGGAGCCATGGACATACAATGGCAAAATGACAGTCTCTTCAACAGATGGTGCTGGCAAAACTGGACAGCTACATGTAGGAGAATGAAACTGGACCATTGTCTAACCCCATATACAAAGGTAAACTCAAAATGGATCAAAGACCTGAATGTAAGTCATGAAACCATTAAACTCTTGGAAAAAAACATAGGCAAAACCTCTTAGACATAAACATGAGTGATCTCTTCTTGAACATATCTCCCCGGGCAAGGAAAACAACAGCAAAAATGAGCAAGTGGGACTACATTAAGCTGAAAAGCTTCTGTACAGTGAAAGACACCATCAATAGAACAAAAAGGAACCCTACAGTATGGGAGGATATATTTGAAAATGACAGATCCGATAAAGGCTTGACGTCCAGAATATATAAAGAACTCACACGCCTCAACAAACAAAAAACAAATAACCCAATTAAAAAATGGGCAGAGGAACTGAACAGACAGTTCTCCAAAAAAGAAATACAGATGGCCAAGAGACACATGAAAAGATGCTCCACATCGCTAATTATCAGAGAAATGCAAATTAAAACTACAATGAGGTATCACCTCACACCAGTAAGGATAGCTGCCATCCAAAAGACAAACAACAACAAATGTTGACGAGGCTGTGGAGAAAGGGGAACCCTCCTACACTGCTGGTGGGAATGTAAATTAGTTCAACCATTGTGGAAAGCAGTATGGAGGTGCATCAAAATGCTCAAAACAGACCTACCATTTGACCCAGGAATTCCACTCCTAGGAATTTACCCTAAGAACGCAGCAATCAAGTTTGAGAAAGACAGATGCACTCCGATGTTTATCGCAGCACTATTTACAATAGCCAAGAATTGGAAGCAACCTAAATGTCCATTGGTAGATGAATGGATAAAGAAGATGTGGTACATATACACAATGGAATACTACTCAGCCATAAGAAGTGGAAAAATCCAACCATTTGCAGCAACATGGATGGAGCTGGAGAGTATTATGCTCAGCGAAATAAGCCAAGCGGAGAAAGAGAAATACCAAATGATTTCACTCATCTGAGGAGTATAGGAACAAAGGAAAAACTGAAGGAACAAAACAGCAGTGGAATTACAGAACCCAAAAATGGACTAACAGGTACCAAAGGGAAAGGAACTGGGGAGGATGGGTGGGCAGGGAGGGATAAGGGGGGGAAGAAGAAGGGGGGTATTAAGATTAGCATGCATGGGGGGGAGGGATAAAGGGGAGGGTGGGCTGCACAACACAGAGAGGACAAGTAGTGACTCTACAACATTTTGCTAAGCTGATGGCCAGTAACCGTAATGTGGTTGTTAGGGGGACCTGATATAGGGGAGAGCATAGTAAACATAGTATTCTTCATGTAAGTGTAGATTAAAAATTAAAAAAAAAAAAAAGAAAGAAAAGGGGGATTACTCCTTAATAGGATAAAACTATTGGTAAATCAAAGATCAACGCATGCTTTAAATATCCTTAATGTTGATCACTTAAAGGGTGTCAGATGATCAGCTATGGAGGTACTCTTTTCTGATAATATTCCTTTCTCTTAATTAAAAAAAAAAAAAAAAAGCAGTTACTGTGTGCTGACCTCCAATGAGTTCTGCACAGTGGTATAGAGGGCATGTCAAAGTGTGGGCAAAGGGTCTGTTTGTTTCTACGCAGAAGATCAAGGCCTAGCTTGGATACCCAGAAAATGAACTAAGATACGATATGAGGAGGAGCTTCCGGCGTCAGCACTCTCTGGAGGACTTGTGCCGGGGGATGATCATCAAAAAGCCTCCACAGGGATCCGGACGATGCTGTGGTTGTGGCTGCATCCAGCCCACCGTCTCCTGGACTTGCCATAAGAATGAGGAGGGAGATGTCTAGGCTGGCATGTGCATACAGTGAGACAACGAATTTGACCGTATCTGTACTGTTGGAACTCAACCAGGAGTTGGGAGGGGTGCAAGTTGTAGCACTCCAAAATCTCATGACTATAGACTATCTATGGTTAAAAGAACATATGGGATGTGAACAGATCCCAGAAATGGGCTGCTTTAATTTGTCTGATGGTTCAAGTACAGTTGGACAATATCCATCATATCATAGATAAATTTTCACAAATGCCTAGGGTGCCTAAATGGTTTTCTTGGCTTCACTGGAGATGGATGGTAATTATAGATTTGCTTTGTTTATGTCACCGTATTCCTATTATGTTAATATGTGTGTACAAATTAGTTAGTAGTTTAAAACCTATACATACTTAAGGTACTCTACAAGAAGATATGTCAAAGAAATAATCAATCCTCCCAAGTTTCCTTCATATGCTACATCTATAGCTTTTCTTCTTCCTTCCTAATTACAACCCTTAAATAGAATTTGTGCCTCATATCGAATTTACCGAGTATCATAATTCCTCCAGGTGGTAAAGATAGCTCGAGACAAGTGCTGGGCATAGAAGCCACAGGGCATAAATCTGCAAAGAAGTAAAAAGCTAACCTTTGCAAACAATATGGCTTCTCTCTCACTTACCAACTGTACATTTCCCTGTATGGCCCCGGAAGATGACTGGTTAGCCAGAGACGGGTAAGATTCCTCAAGGGAGGAACAACCTAAGACAGGCACAGTCGCAGGGGGGCCATCAGGTGAGAATTTGGGGATCAACAGAGGTGAGGCTCAGAACCTCACCCCCCTGCTTTGAGAGAAATCTTCTGCATCCGTGGATGTCTTGCTGCCCTTGTCTATCCTGGATTAATACCTAGTCCATAGGCACACACCTGATCATCTGATCATCTACATTTGCCTTCTTACAGCACTAAACTATGTTTTCTACCTTTATCTTGCATCTACCTACCACTTCAGCATTTTATTAAAAATAAAAATAATAATAATAATAGGAGAAATGTGGGATCAACATATAAATCAAGTACAAAAATCAAACGAATATTCATATTTGACCTGATTGTTTATAGGTCATATTGCATGATCAAAACCGAAAGTTTCTGTGATGACTGCCCTTGTACTGTTCACCATGTAAGAATTTATTCACTATGTAAGAATTCGTTCACCATGTAAGAACTTGTTCGTTATGCTTCAGAAGATTGGGGACTGACGAGAATTAGGCTTGAGATGGATTAATGATTGTACATTGAGCGTTGACCCCCCTATACTGAATTTTATTGTTGTTAACAACCATTTGATCAATAAATATGAGAGATGCCCATTCAGAAAAAAAAAAAAAAATTACAAAAGACAACCAACCCAGAATGCTATACCCATAAAAAATACCTTTCAGAAACAAGATGAGAAAAAGAGAATAAAAAAGAGACAAAGAATTCTCCTCTAGCTTCTTTGAAAATTTTTTGATTGAGATCTTTAATTACCTGAAACTGATTTCTGTGTGTAGTGTGAGGTAATATTCTGATAGCACTATTTTCTTTTTAATAAACAAACATCTCAACACAATTTCATATATTTATGAAAATTTTATGTATTTATGAAAAATATTCTTACCCTACTGAGGGGCCATCCTATTGCTATCATAAATAATGTCCATAAATGTATGGATCTATTTCTGGGCTTGTTCCACTGGTCTGTTTATTGCTGTGGCCATAACAAACTGAAATAACTACTATAGTAAGTTTGACGGGAGGCAGGGCAAGTCACTGCACATTATTCACCATCAAAAATATCTTTGCTCTTCTGAACCTTGGCACTTGTACATAAATCTTAAAATCAGCTTGTCAAATTTTACAATAAGAAACTATTGGAAGTTTGATTCTTTCAATCCTTGAGCATAATAAATGTCTCATTTAATTGAGATTATTTATGTCTTTCAATAATAAATTTATAATGTATTCCATAAAGATCATACATAAAGTTTATAAGGTTTATTCCTAGGTACCCGATACTTCCCCACTATTGTTAAGTGATATTTTAAATTTTCATTTATTAAATGCTTGTTGTTGATTTATAGGAAAGCAATTTACTTCTAAATTGATTTTATATGCAGCAATCTTGAAATGCTTCCATATAAACTGACAACTTAGCTGTGGATTCTTAGGAATTTTTCCTAGGTACACAATTAAATCATCTTCAAACAATACTTTCCTTTTCACCTTCCTATCCCTATAAAATTGTTCTTTTTCTTGCCTTACTGAACTATGATTACTAATACATAGTAAAATATCCTTGTTTTATTCCCAACAGTATTGAGAATGTTTTCAATATTTTACCATTTAATATATTTTTCCCAGAAACACTTTATTAGGAATGTCTTCAATTCCCAATTTGCTAAGAGTTTTTCCCATAATTGGCTGTTGAATTTTATCAAATGTCATTTCTTTCTCATTGAACTGATTACATGACTTTTCTCTCTAATCTGTTAGACACTTTTTCCAATGCTAAACCAAACTTGTACTCATGGGCAAATCACAACTTGGTTATGAAATTTTTTCTAATATATTATTGGTTTTGGCTTACTAATATTTTGCATAAGAACCTAGTATTTACATTTATGAGTGAGGCTGTTCAATCATTGTTATTTTTCATATTCTTTGTCAAGTTTTTGTTGTGAGGGTTATGCTAGACTTGTGAATAGCTGATTTCCAACTTTTATATACCTTGGAATCATTTGCACAATATTGAAATTATTAATTCTTTAAGGGTTTCCAAGAATTTTTCAGTTTTAAAAGTCTGATCCTTGAGATTTCTTTGTAGGAAAGTTATTTTTTTTTCAGCTACTGGTTTGATATCTTTAATAGTTATGCTATTATTCCAGTTTTCTTTTCCTTCTTAAGTAAGCTTTTCAATGCATTTGGCCATTTTATCTAAGTTTTCAAACATTTTGGAATAAAGTTACTGAAGCAGCTTTTTATTATTTGTTGTTATTCACAGCATCAGAAACTTTTCACCCTTTTCATACTTTTTATTAGCTATCTGTGCCTTGTCTCCTTTTTTGCCTTGATAACCTAAACAGATATTTGTCAATCTAGTCTCAAAAGAATAGAATATTTACTTTATTAAATTCTCTATTAAATTTTATTTATTGTCCCATATATATTTCCTTTGTATTATTTCCTTTCTCCTATTTTCTTTGGGGTTATTTCTCTAACTTCTTGAGATAGAGCTCTATTTTTATCCCTTCTTATATGATAAAAACATTTAAGACTTAAGTAACACTAGAGCTGAATTTCACAATACTTTATACATAGTAATTTTTATAATATTCACTTTTTATTGTTTTCTAAAAGAAAATGATTTTTTATTTAACTCATGAAGTATTTAGAGGTATTTTTCTTTATTTGAGAAATATGGTGTATTTCTGGTTATCTTTTTGCTATCAATTTCCAACAACTGCTTTAATGTCAGAAATGTGTCTGTATGACACCTAACTTTAAAACATATTGAAATTTGCTTTATAATAGCATTGTGAGGTTAGTTTTCATAAATATTCTATGTCTGTTTGCAAAGCTGTATGCTGCTTATAGAGACATATCTATCTATTATCTCTAAAATGTCTTTATTTTCATTTTTGAATGGTAGTTTTCACTGGATATATAATTTTAGGTTGAGAGTTATTTTCTCTGAAGATATAATTCTACCTAGCAAGTGTGTATTCAGCTGCAAATTTGCACATAAAAGTTGCCTGTGGTTACAAATTATCAGAGATTTTTTTTTCCCCCTACCTTTAGCACCAGTATTTGAGACAAATAGTTTTCCTTGAAGTTCCATTCGGGAGAGGAGGAAGAAAAGGAAGGTTGTATTCACCCTTATTCAAATGGTGTAGACCCTTTAATATCTCAGCTTTATGGATACTCATCCTTTTAGGCAACTTGGGTAGGCCCTGGGCTTTGACCTCCATCCTCTGAGTCCAGGTTCAGTAAATATTTTCAAAGTGAAAGTCATCTTCCCTGCTATGCTTGCCTCTGAGTTCCTGCCCTTACTCAGTACCTACTTTAAATATCTTCTTACATTGCCAGCATATGGATGCATTCAAGAAGATTTTTATCCAGCATTTTAAGTTGTTTTCAGAAGAAGGGTTTTTTATGGTCCCTAGAGTATTATGTTAAGGTAAACAATATTGTTTCCAATCTGCTCTTAGTGCCCTACATTTAGTATGACTAGACAGCCAAAAATCATCTGAATTTGAGGAAAATCTCTTATCACGAAATATGTAGACAGATATAAGCAGATTGCAAAAAAAATATAGTACAGGTAGGAAAAGAAAACTTCCAAACAATTAATATCCTCAGAGACATAAGAAAAGATGTATCTATGAAACAAAGATATTTCAAACAGGTATACCCACAGAACCTGAACAAATTCTGGACATTTTTTAGAATTTTATAGTAGATATTAAAATTTCAATAGATGTGTTAGAGTATAAAGCTGAGAAAATCTCCCAGAAAAATAAATTAAAAAATAAAGATGAGAGAGACTCAGAATAAGAAAATCAAAGAAGCAATCCAAGAAAATCACCATCCAACTAATAGGATATGTAGGAACTGCAAACAAATTTACAAAAAATAAAGTACATGATTTTTCACACTGAAATATTCCTCTACATGTCCAGCAAAACACACCAACAGATACACACTGACGCATATTGTCACAAAATTTTAGCATACTAAGGACAAAGAGTTGGAGTGAGGTGGGAGGAGAACATACTAAAAACAGAATCAGGAGTTATAAGAGCTTCATAATTTTCCATTGTAAAAGCAGAAGCAAGAAGAAAATGGAACAATAGCATCAAACTTCTGAAAGATAATTATTTCCAACCTAGAGTTCTTGGCAAATTCTCAGTAAAGTTTGAAGATAAAATAAAAACATTTGAAACAAACAGATGGCCGACAAGTACACGAAAAGATGCTCAACATCACTAATCATCAGGGACATGCAAATTAAATTCACAATGAGATGGCCCCACACATCTATTAGAAAGGCTATCATCAAAAAGAGAAGAAAGAACACATGTCGGTGAGGATGTGGAAAAAAGGGAACCGTCCTACACTGCTGGTGGGAATGTAAATTGATGCAGCCACAATGGAAAGCAGTATGGAGGTTCCTCAAAAAATTAAAAAGAGAACTACCATACAATCCAGCAATTTCACTTCTAGGTATTTACCTGAAGAGAACAAAAACATTAAATTGAAAAGAGATACACACCCCCATGTTCACTCCAACATTATATAGCTAATAACACTATACTGCATATTTGAAAGTTGCTAAAAAAGTAAATCTTAAAAGCTATCATCACGGAGGCGAAGCCAAGATGGCGGCATGAGTAGAGCAGTGGAAATCTCCTCCCAAAACCACATATATCTATGAAAATATAACAAAGACAACTCTTCCTAAAATAGAGACCAGAGGACACAGGACAACATCCAGACCACATCCACACTTGCGAGAGCCCAGCGCCGGGCGAAGGGGGTGAGATACAAGCCCCAGCCTGGTAGGACCTGAGGACCCCTCCCCCCAGATCCCGGCAGGAGGAGAGAGGTCTGAGAGGGAGGGAGAAGGAGCCCAGGACTGCTGAACACCCAGCCCCAGCCATTCAGACCAGAGCGCAGAAACAGTGCATGCGTGGGGTCCTGGATAATAGGAAACAGGGTGGCAGGACCAGTGAGAGGGTGCCTGACGCCAACGCCAGAGAACAAAGAAACGGAAGCAGCCAATTTTTTTTTTTTTTTTTTTGCAAGTGCTATTTGGAAGGCTTAAAGGGACAGGGACCCCAATACTAGGGAAACAGGGCAGCAAGATCAGTGAGCAGGTGCCTGAGGACAAAGAAAATCGTGCATTTTTCTTTTTTTTTTTAAATTATTTATTTAATTTTTTGTTGTTGTTGTTGTTCTTTTGGTTTGGCGAGTGCTTTTTGGAAGTCTTAAAGGGGCAGGGCAGGACACTTAGTCCAGAGGCAGGGAATCCAGGGATCTCTGGGCACTCTAACCCCCTGGGCGGCAGGAAGCACGGAGGCCGCTTACGGAGATAAAACGCCTCCCGGCCACTCCCTTTCCAACAGGGCTCCACCATTTTGGAGCAGCAGCCCGAGCCAGGCTACGCCCACAGCAACAGCAGAGATAAACTCCATAGCAGAAGGGCAGGAAGCAGAAGCCCTGTCTGAGCGCACCTGTCTGCGCAAAGCTGCCCAGCACAAGCCACTAGAGGTCGATGTTCTCCCAGGAGAGGAAGGCCACAAACCAACAAGAAGGAAAGCTCTATCCAGCCGTCACTCGTACCAGCTCTGCAAACTCTCTCTATCACCATGAAAAGGCAAAACTACAGGCAGACAAAGATGACAGAGTCAACACCTGAGAAGGAGACGACCTAACCAGTCTTCCTGAAAAAGAATTCAAAATAAAACTCATGAACATGCTGACGGAGATGCAGAGAAAAATGCAAGAGCAATGGGATGAAGTCCGGAGGGCGATCACAGATTACAGGAAGGAGATTACAGAAGTGAAACAAACCCTGGAAGGATTTATAAGCAGAATGGATAAGATGCAAGAGCCCACTGAAGGAACAGAAACCAGAGAACAGGAACGTATAGAAGCTGACATGGAGAGAGATAAAAGGATCTCCAGGAATAAAACAACACTAAGAGAACTGTGTGACCAATCCAAAAGGAACAATATCCATATTATAGGGGTACCAGAAGAAGAGAGAGGAAAAGGGATAGAAAGTGTCTTTAAAGAAATAATTGTGGAAAACTTCTCCAAACTGGGGGAGGAAATAATTGAACAGACCATGGAAATACACAGAACCCCCAACAGAAAGGATCCAAGGAGGACAACACCAAGACACATAGTAATTAAAATGGCAAGGATCAAGGAAAAGGAAAGAGTTTTAAAGGCAGCTAGAGAGAAAAAGGTCACCTATAAAGGAAAACCCACCAGGCTATCATCAGACTTCACGAAAGAAACCCTACAGGCCAGAAGAGAATGGCATGATATATTTAATACAATGAAACAGAAGGGCCTTGAATCAAGGATACTGTATCCACCACGACTATCATTTAAATATGATGGCAGGATTAAACAATTCCCAGACAAGCAAAAGCTGAGGGAATTTGCTTCCCACAAACCACCTCTACAGGGCATCTTATGGGGACTGCTCTAGATGGGAGCACTACTAAAAAGAGCACAGAACAAAACACCCCCAACATATGAAGAAGGGAGGAGGAATAAGAAGGGAGAGAAGAAAAGAATCTCCAGACAGTGTATATAACAGCTCAATAAGCGAGCTAAGTTAGGCAGTAAAATACTAAAGAGGCTAACCTTGAACCTATGGTAACCACGAATTCAAAGCCTACAATGGCAATAAGTACATATCTCTCAATAGTCACCCTAAATGTAAGTGGACTTAATGCACCAATCAAAAGACATAGAGTAATAGAATGGATAAAAAAGCAAGACCCATATATATGCTGCTTACAAGAAACTCACCTCAAACCCAAAGACATGCACAGACTAAAGTCAAGGGATGGAAAAACATATTTCAGGCAAACAACAGCGAGAAGAAAGCAGGGGTTGCAGTACTAATATCAGACAAAATAGACGTCAAAACAAACAAAGTAACAAGAGATAAAGAAGGACACAACATACTGATAAATGACTCAGTCCAACAAGAGCATATAACCATTCTAAATATATATGCACCCAACACAGGAACACCAGCATATGTGAAACAAATACTAACAGAACTAAAGGGGGAAATAGACTGCAATGCATTCATTTTAGGAGACTTCAACACACCACTCACCCCAAAAGATAGATCTACCAGGCAGGAAATAAGTAAGGACACAGAGGCCCTGAACAACACACTAGAACAGATGGACCTAATAGACATCTATAGAACTTTACATCCAAAATCAACAGGATATACATTCTTCTCAAGTGCACATGGAACATTCTCCAGAATAGACCACATACTAGCCCACAAAAAGAGCCTCAGTAAATTCCAAAATATTGAAATTCTACCAACCAATTTTTCAGACCATAAAGGTATAAAACTAGAAATAAATTCTACAAAGAAAACAAAAAAGCTCACAAACACATGGAGGCTTAAGAACATGCTTCTAAATAATCAATGGATCAATGAATAGATCAAATAGAGATCAAGGAATATATAGAAACAAATGACGACAACAACACAAAGCCCCAACTTCTGTGGGACACAGCGAAAGCAGTCTTAAGAGGTAAGTATATAGCAATCCAGGCACACTTGAAGAAGGAGGAACAATCCCAAATGAATAGTCTCACATCACAATTATCGAAACTGGAAAAAGAAGAACAAATGAGGCCTAAAGTCAGCAGAAGGAGGGACATAATAAAGATCAGAGAAGAAATAAACAAAATTGAGAAGAATAAAACAATAGCAAAAATCAATGAAACCAAGAGCTGGTTCTTTGAGAAAATAAACAAAATAGATAAGCCTCTAGCCAAACTTATTAAGAGAAAAAGAGAATCAACACAAATCAACAGAATCAGAAATGAGAACAGAAAAATCATGACAGACTGCACAGAAATACAAAGAATTATTAAAGACTACTATGAAAACCTATATGCCAACAAGCTGGAAAACCTAGAAGAAATGGGCAACTTCCTAGAAAAATACAACCTCCCAAGACTGACCAAGGAAGGAACACAAAAGTTAAACAAACCAATTATGAGCAAAGAAATTGAAACGGTAATCAAAAAACTACCCAAGAACAAAACCCCCGGGCCGGACGGATTTACCTCGGAATTTTATCAGACACACAGAGAAGACATAATACTCATTCTCCTTAAAGTTTTCCAAAAAATAGAAGAGGAGGGAATGCTCCCAAACCCATTCTATGAAGCAAACATCACCCTAATACCAAAACCAGGCAAAGACCCCATCGAAAAAGAAAATTACACACCAATATCCCTGATGAATGTAGATGCAAAAATACTCAATAAAATATTAGCAAACAGAATTGAACAGTATATCAAAAGGATCATACCATGACCAAGTGGGGTTCATCCCAGGGATGCAAGGATGGTACAACATTCGAAAATCCATCAACATCATCCACTACATCAACAAAAAGAAAGACAAAAACCACATGATCATCTCCATAGATGTTGAAAAAGCATTTGACAAAATTCAACATCCATTCATGATAAAAACTCTCAGCAAAATGGGAATAGCGGGCAAGTACCTCAAGATAATAAAGGCCATATATGATAAACCCACAGCCAACATCATACTTTACAGCAAGAAGCTGAAAGCCTTTCCTCTAAGATTAGGAACACGACAGGGATGCCCACTCTCCCCACTGTTGTTCAACATTGCCTAGCCACGGCAATCAGACCAAACAAAGAAATACAAGGCATCCAGATTGGCAAGGAAAAAGTCAAACTATCACTATTTGCAGATGACATGATATTGTACACAAAAAACACTCCACTCCAAAACTGCTAGAACAAATATCTGAAATCAGCAAAGTTACAGGATACAAAATTAATACACAGAAATCTGTTGCTTTCCCATACACTAACAATGAACTAGCAGAAAGAGAAATCAGGAAAGCAATTCCATTCACAATTGCATCAAAAAGAATAAAATACCTAGGAATAAACCTAACCAAGGAAGCGAAAGACCTATACCCTGAAAACTACAAGTCACTCTTAAGAGAAACTAAAGGGGACACTAACAAATGGAAACTCATCCCATGCTCATGGCTAGGAAGAATTAATATCGTCAAAATGGCCATCCTGCCCAAAACAATATACAGATTTGATGCAATCCCTATCAAATTACCAACAGCATTCTTCAATGAACTGGAACAAATAGTTCAAAAATTCATATGGAAACACCAAAGACCCCAAATAGCCAAAGCAATCCTGAAAAAGAAGAATAAAGTAGGGGGAATCTCACTCCCCAACTTCAAGCTCTACTACAAAGCCATAGTAATCAAGACAATTTGGTACTGGCACAAGAACAGAGCCACAGACCAGTGGAACAGATTAGAGACTCCAGAAATTAACCCAAACATATATGGTCAATTAATATTTGATAAAGGAGCCATGGACATACAATGGCGAAATGACAGTATCTTCAACAGACGGTGCTGGCAAAACTGGACAGCTACATGTAGGAGAATGAAACTGGACCATTGTCTAACCCCATACACAAAAGTAAATTCAAAATGGATCAAGGACATGAATGTAAGTCATGAAACCATAAAACTCTTAGAAAAAAACATAGGCAAAAACCTTTTAGACATAAACATAAGTGACCTCTTCTTGAACATATCTCCTTGGGCAAGGAAAAAAACAGCAAAAATGAACAAGTGGGACTATATTAAGCTGAAAAGCTTCTGTACAGCAAAAGACACCATCAATAGAACAAAAAGGAACCCTACAGTATGGGAGAATATATTTGTAAATGACAGATCCGATAAAGGCTTGATGTCCAAAATATATAAAGAGTTCACACGCCTCAACAAACAAAAAACAAATCATTCAATTAAAAAATGGGCAGAGGAACTGAACTGACAGTTCTCCAAAAAAGAAATACAGATGGCCAACAGACACATGAAAAGATGCTCCACATCGCTAATTATCAGAGAAATGCAAATTAAAACTACAATGAGATATCACCTCACACCAGTAAGGATGGCTGCCATCCAAAAGACAAACAACAACAAATGTTGGTGAGGCTGTGGAGAAAGGGGAACCCTCGTACACTGCTGGTGGGAATGTAAATTAGTTCAACCATTGTGGAAAGCAGTATGGAGGTTCATCAAAATGCTCAAAACAGACTTACCATTTGACCCAGGAATTCCACTCCTAGGAATTTACCCTAAGAACGCAGCAATCAAGTTTTAGAAAGACAGATGCACCCCTATGTTTATCGCAGCACTATTTACAATAGCCAAGAATTGGAAGCAACCTAAATGTTCATCGGTAGATGAATGGATAAAGAAGATATGGTACATATACACAATGGAATACTACTCAGCCATAAGAAGAGGGCAAATCCTACCATTTGCAGCAACATGGATGGAGCTGGAGGGTATTATGTTCAGTGAAATAAGCCAGGTGGAGAAAGAGAAATACCAAATGATTTCACTCATCTGTGGAGTATAAGAACAAAGGAAAAACTGAAGGAACAAAACAGCAGCGGAATTACAGAACCCAAGAATGGACTAACAGGTACCAAAGGGAAAGGGACTGGGGAGGATGGGTAGGTAGGGAGGTATAAGGGGGGAAGAAGGGAGGTATTAAGATTAGCATGCATAATGGGGGGGAGGGAGAAAGGGGAGGGCTGTACAACACAGAGAAGACAAGTAGTGATTCTATAACATTTTGCTATGCTGATGGACAGTGACTATAAAGTTGTTTATAGGGGGGACCTGGTATAGGGGAGAGCCTAGTAAACATAATATTCTTCATGTAAGTGTAGATTAATGATAACAAAAAAAAATAGAAAGAAAGAAAAGGGGGATTACGCCCTGATAGGATAAAACTAACTGTAAATCAACGATTAATGCATGCTTTAAATATCCTTAATTTTGATCACTTAAAGGCATGCTTTAAATATCCTTAATTTGGTCACTTAAAGGGTGTCAGATGATCGGCTATGGAGGTACATTTTTCTGATAATATTCCTTTCTCTTAAAAAAAAAAAAAAAAGCAGTTCCTGTGTGGTGACTTCCAATGAGTTCTACACAATGGTATAAAGGGCATATCAAAGTGTGGGCAAAGGGACTGCTTGTGTTTATACAGAGGATCAAAGCCTAATTTGGCTACCCAGAAAATGAATTAAGATACGATATGAAGAAGAACTTCCAACATCAGCACTCTCTGGAAGACTCAGACCAGAAGATGATCATCAAAAAAACCTCAACAAAGATCCAGGCGATGCTGCAGTTGTAGATGCATTCATCCCACCGGTTCCTGGACTTGCCATTGGAATGAAGAAGGAGATATCTAAGCTGGCCTGTGCATACAGTAAAACAACAAATTTGACTGGATCTATACTGTTGGAACTCAACCAAGAATTAGGAGAAGTGCAAGTTGTAGCACTCCAAAATCTTACAACTACAGACTATCTACTATTAAAAGAACATATGGGATGTGAACAGTTCCCAGGAATGGGTTGTTTTAATTTGTCTGATGACTGTTCAAGTTCAGTTGGACAATATCCATCATATCATAGATAAGTTTTCACAAATGCCTAGGGTGCCTAACTGGTTTTCTTGGTTTCACGGGAGACGGCTGGTAATTATAGGTATGCTTTGGTTATGTAACTGTGTTCCTATTATGTTAATGTGTGTATGCAATTTAATTAGTAGTTTAAAACCTATACATGCTTAAGTTACTCTACAAGAAGATGTGTCAAAGAAATAATCAATCTTCCCATGTTATCTTCCATCTGCTACTCCTAAAGCTTTTCTTCCTCCTTCCTAATTACAACCCTTAAATAGAATTCGTGCCTCATATCGAATTTACCAAGTATCATAATTCTTCCAAGTGGTAAAGATACCTCAAGACAAATACTGGTCATAAAAGCCACAGGGCATAAGTCTGCAAAGAAGTAAAAAGCTAACCTTTTCAAACAATATGACTTCTCTCTCACTTACCAACTTTACATTTCCCTGTATGGCCCCGGAAGATGACTGGTTAGCCAGAGACGGGTAAGATTCCTCAAGGGAGGAACAACCTAAGACAGGCACAGTCGCAGGGGGGCCATCAGGTGAGAAATTGGGGATCAACAGAGGTGAGGCTTAGAACCTCAACCCCCCTGTTTTGAGAGAAATCTTCTGCATCCGTGGATGTTTTATTGCCCTTGTCTAGCTTGGATTAACACTTAGTCTACAGGCACACACCTGATCATCTAAATTTGCTCTCTTATAGCACTAAACTATGTTTTCTACCTTTATCTTGCATCTACCTACCACTTCAGCATTTTATTAAAAATAAAAATAATAATAATAAAGGGAGAAATGTGGGATCCACATATAAATCAAGTATAAAAATCAAACGAATATTCATACTTGACCTGATTGTTTATAGTTCATAATACGTGATCAAAACCGAAAGTTTCTGTGATGAATGCCCTTGTACTGTTCACCATGTAAGAACTTATTCACTATGTAAGAACTTGTTCACCATGTAAGAACTTACTCACTATGTAAGAACTTGTTCACCATGTAAGAACTTGTTCATTATGCTTCAGAAGATTGGAGACTGATGAGAACTAGGCTAGGGGTGGATTAATGATTGTACATTGAGCATTGAGTCCCCTATACAGAATTTTATTGTTGTTAACAACCATTTGATCAATAAATATGAGAGATGCCCTCTCAAAAAAAAAAGAAAAAAAAAAGTTCTCATCACAAGAACAAAAAGTCTGTGTGTATGATAACAGATGTTAAGTAGATGTTGTGGTGATCATTTCACAATATACACAAATACTGAATCATTCTGTTGCACACCTAAAACATATAATATCACATGTCAATTTTATCTCAAAAACAAAAAAAATTGTAAAATATATAATTTTTCAAACATACAAGGTTTCAAACCATGTACCTTTCATGCACCCTTTTTCAAACAGGTACTGATAACTGTGTGGACTGAAATAAGAGAGTAACCCAGGAAAGAGGAAGATGTGGTTTCCGGGAAACAAGAGGCCTAACATCCAAGGAAATCAGAGGAGCTCACAGAGTAATGATGAGCAAATAAAAAAACGAAGTGTCATGAGCTCAGAGGGACTCCCCAAGGTGAATGCCACAAAATACTTTGTATGTTAGAATGTACTGAAAAGAGAATTCGAAAAAAGACCTAGAGTTTGCAACTGATAAGAGCAGAAAAAAACAAATACACAATCAGAAAACCAAGATAATTATTAACTCTAAGGAAAACAAGTTGTGCAAGAAAGAAATAATAAGCCGCTGCATGGCTCAGTTAGAAATAGTATTTACGTAATCATAGGAACATAAACTTCCGCTGCTGACCTAAGCGAAATTTTACGAAAGTGTATTGAAAAAAAAAAAGGAGGATCCAAGGAGGCATGTGTTTGTGATGGGGGTTTGTGAGCAAGAGCTAGCCTCCTTACTCTCAGAGAGATGTGATGATCAATGCCAGAACCTGATATATTAAGAAACAATAAATATTAGAAACATATAACTTAAAGACACTGAAATAGACACAAAGAATCAGCTTACTTTGTTGAAAACAATGGTCTCTAAGAAGGAAAAAATTCAGGGGAGAGTTTAGGGGGCTGATGGTTTTATGTAACAAAATTCATAGGAAAATGGACTTTTTAAGCATATATGCTATAATTTTGATTTTTAAAAATATTAAACTGGAGAAGATTCAGCCACTCCTCTATTTGGGTCTATGATATGGGACACCTAAACAGCATAAAATTTAAATACCTCTATTTTTCTCTCATTTTACAGATAAAACCGACTTTAGGCAACTTCTATGCAAGGACACGTGTATCTCAAGGAGTTGAGATTACCCTGGAAAAAAGAAAGTGAGAGGTGTTGCCACGTTTCTCTTGGCTTGAGTAGCACCTGGTGCTATGCTGCCATGTGGCATCTGGTGATGCATTATTGGGTCCTTATGCCTGACAACCACAGTGCTTATGAGAAATATGTAAGGTTTTCCTTTCATAGCGATGCACTAGAATCTTGCCAATGAAAGGCACTTTTCACCTTTTTGGGCATCATCATCTGTCTCAGAGTTTATACCTTTATAAGAAATTTCCCTTCCACCATATAAAAGGTTTTTCCTACACTATTTCCATTATCCTGAAGATACTTTTTTCACTCACTCCTTCATGCTGATACAGCTACCACAGGGCATTAGGGAAGTTTTATGCATAGCTCAGAGGGGGGAGGGTGACAGTACCCTACTGCCTTTACTCTGCACAAATCATTTCATATGTTTCACATTTAAGAAGGTTGGTCTCAATCACTCATTCAATCTTTCTAAAGCTCTGCTATGTTCTGGTGCCAGAGCCCATAATTACCATAAAACAGGTTGATTTCAGGCCGAATTGCACTGGAAAATGACATTTTGCATTTTTATTGGCACTTTGAAGAGAACATATTCCTCTCCAGTTATTGTAGTTTTAACACTAAAATACTGAGAAATAGTCTTTCCATATGGATTATAAGAAAAAATATTTAAAATTTAAGATTTATTCCCTTCTCTTGTAATTTTTATTAGCATTTTAGGGAAGTTCAGTGCCCATCAGACCCAGGTCTAGTTATTTTTATTGATGCCATATAGACAATCCATAATCAAAACCACCAGCAAAACTGCTATGTCTCCTCTGCTTCTGCCAGAAAATTGGCAGAAAATTCTCATTTAAGGCTTGCAAGAAAACCCAGAGGAAGCTTGCAGAAATCCTTTATGCTATATTTTCCAGCAACAGAATATTTTCCTGCCTTTGAAAACTCAATTAATTTTTACTTCGCCAGAAGTGTGAAAACCAGGTGGCACCTAAGAATGCCATCCCCACTCTGGTTTATCCTTATAAAAATAAGACTGTGATATTTTGCAACAAATAATATAAATCCCTTTTGACCACCCCAGAAAAATGCTATGTCAGACACCGTGAATGTGGAATATTGATTTTCTCTCCAAGCCTGAAAGCAACCGGACCTCAGCATAGGTGCCTCTGCTCTGTGCACTTCACAAAGAAAACAGACATTCTGCCACCCAATGTGGTACTGCGATTACTTCATGTTCCAAACCCTCCTGGGTGTTCTCTGCCTAGAAGGGAAATGTTAAGTATGTTCAAGTCACATTTTGAAAGAATATTTTCAAGTGCCCACTTAACACCCAAGCTGCCCTGCACTGCACCCAACCGCTGAGCACACCTGAGATGGACCGGACCCTTCTCCAGAAATTCTGTCTTTAGTAGGCTCAGAAATGACAGCAGTTGGGTTTCATTTCTCCTTTTCTCCTGTCTGATGAATACTGCTCTAACTAGGCCAGTCTCTCAAGAGGCTTGAGGTAAAGAGAAGCACATTAAGAAGCCTTCTGGCTGCAGCAGCGGGTTTTTAAACCTGCAGGTTATCTCAGTGCTGCTTGATTCTGTCAGGGCTGACATCTCCTCCACACTTTGTTTTATCACCGCATTGGATTAGTGGAGATAGAGCCATGGAGCAAGTCAAAATTCTCAGTAGGGTTCAGATTTCTTTTACCAGGTTGGTGAGAGAAACCATGTTTGAGGGGTATTCAGAGTTTTCCAGCGAAGTCTGGTAAAGTCGAGTAGTTCTCCAAATTCACCTGGAGTGACAGTGGTGTCACGAGGTCTGGAGCCAACCTTCGCAACTCCCTGCACCAAGGCCACATTATACTGCAGTCACTAGGCACTCCACTTGACAAACCACAGCTGATGCCCTGCTGCAAGCAGATATGGGGCTAGGGTCACACGAAGGATTGAATTAGAGGTGGACATTTAGAGATACACAAATAAGGGCTACAGTCATTTGCCTTTCCCAAGAGAGAAAATATGAATAGGGTACATTTAATGTGAAAAAAGAGTAGACTTAAAATTTGTGATTTTGATCATTTCTGAAGAAACCTGAAGGCCCAAGACACATGGTGATTTGAAGTTCTCCTAAGATTAGAAGATGACCTGGTCTGTGAGGCTAGCCTCATGCATAGCACGCACCCCAGCAGAGCTTTTTGTTTTACATTTCTCCTCTGCACAGGGTAATGCTCAGAGATTTTTTTTTTAAGTTTCTTTATAAAGAAAAATGGCTAAGGAAAGAGAGTCAACTAGAACTGTGAATAGGAAAGAAAACAAAAGCAAGGATATGTAAGAAAATGACATTCCCTAGATAAAATATTAGGTAAAGTACACACTATTGAACTTGAAATGAGCAGGTGCACAATTATTCCATCAATTAACTAACAAAAAGTATTCTTTGAGTTCGTAATATATGCCTGGGCTAAGTCTCAGGGGTACAGCTATGCACGCATACCTAAGACAGAATTCATGTCCCCAATGAGTTACAACTAGTTTCAAACAAGATGTCTTTTATGAAAGAGGAGGACAATGTGCCTCAGAACCATACCACCAAGGAACCTGACCCTGTCCTGCAGGTTGGAGAATACCTACCTGAATGGGTGACAGTGAAGCTAAGATCTATACTCTACATGGAAATGAGAATGAGCCATTAACTTGTTTCAGCAAATGCCTTAGCAAGTCCCAAGAATTATATTTTATGGAGAAAATGATACATTTTAGAGATATTTGCAAACCTGAGGATTCTCAAAGTTCTTGAACTATCCCTTAAGCATGTAGATATGGGTGGAGGACCTGAACAGACATTTCTCCAAAGAAGAAATGCAGATGGCCAACAGGCACATGAAAAGATGCTCCACATCACTAATCATCAGGGAAATAAAAATCAAAACCACAATGAGCTATCACCTCACACCAGTCAGAATGGCACTATCCAAAAGATAAGAAATACGGAATGTTGGCAAGGATGTGAAGAAAAGGAACCCCCCTATGCTGCTGGTGGAAATGTCAATTGGTGCAGCCACTGCGGAAAGCAGTATGGAGGTTCCTCTAAAAACTGAAAATAGAAATATCATTCAACCCAATAATTTCACTTCTGGGAATTTACTCAAAGAAAACAAAATCCCTGATCCAAAAGATATATTCACGCCTATTGCTGCATTATTTACAATAGCCAAGATATGGAAGCAACCTAAGTGTCCACCAATAGATGAATGAATAAATCAGAGGTGGTACATATACACAATGGAATACTATTCATCCATTTAAAAAAAGGAAATACTGCCATTTGCAACAACATGGATGGATTTAAAGGGTATTATGCTCAGTGAAATAAGCCAGGCAGAGAAAGACAAATAACGTATGATTTCACTTATTTGTGGAATAAAAACACAAAGCAAAACAGAATGAACAAAAAAGCAATAGACTCATCAACACTGAGAAGTCACTGGTGGTTACCATGGGGAAGGGGTTGTGGAGGGTGGGTAGGGAGGCTGAGGGAAATAAAAGGGCACAAAAATTCTCAATCATAATACAGACTGGTCATGGGCAGAGTAGTAAAACATGGAGAATACAGGTCAATGATTCTGTAACATCTTCCTATGTTGACAGATAATAGCTGTACTAGTGGGGGGAAGATTTAATATATGAGTAACTATTGAATGAATGTGTTACACATTTGAAACTAATATAAGATTGTATATCAACTATATGTCAATTAGAAACCAGAATGCTGATATGAGAATGGCCAGGGGTGATGACTAAGAGCCCTGTTGGGGGTGCCATGAGGAGGATGAGCCAGAGATACAGACAGAAATGTACCTGGAGAGAGGAGCGGAGATGGACAACGGTACCAGAGTGTTTCAAGAGGTGTAAGACAAATAAGGAAACGGAAAGGGGGTTTTATTAGCTTTCTTCAAGAGAGAGGTCTGAGTGGGATGAAGGGCTGTGTGACTGCAAGAGTTTAAAAAGGGTTTCTGTGGATTGGAGATGGAGAGAGCGAATAAATGCTTCCACTCTCTCAAAGTTGTCATACGGTGTTCAAACTTCCTCACTTCAAAGACTTCCCAAAATCCTACTTCTTTCAAAAAATTGTTTTTAAGAGGAAGAAGAGAAGAGGAACATTCCTGTTTGCTTTTCCTCAAACATCACTACAAATTGTCACTAAATAGAAGCATATTCCAAACATCTAACATCCTATTTATTCAACATTTATTTCACACAATCAGATGTTCTTAGATAGGCAACAAACCAGAGAAAACATTGTATATCTGAATTATTAATCAAATCCATAAGATCACTATTACTCAGGTCTATTCTAGGAAAACCTTCTTACACAGAGCCCTAAAGAATGCCCTAGCCTGCTCTACCTCTCACTGCATGGCAAAGTTGGCCTGCTTCCCATATTCCATCTGCTCTGCCATTCACAGCTCTTGGCTAGGTAGCTCTCTGCTCAAAAACATTTCATGTTGCCTTTACATAAAAAAGAGAGCATGCCTTCTCTTGTCCTAAAGGGTCCTCCACAATACAGTTGCAGCTTAGCCAACTTTCCAAAACTACCTTTAAAAATATTTCACTTCTGTCCAACTGACCTATCTCTATTTCTTGTGCGATTCTCTCCAGAATGAAAGCAAATCTCCCTCATATGTTCTTATTTCTATTGGATGGGTCTATCATATATGCTCCATTCAACCATAATTGAGAGATTATTAAAATATTTATTACAGTGTCTGGCAAGAGCTAGTACACAATACATTATCTTTTTCTCTCTTCAGTAGACATTTATTAATGAACCATGAATGAGTGATTATCTAGTTTGTATTGTATCTGTGTGTGTCTTGCATGATTGTTTTTATCTGTTTATCCTTTTTCAGATGTCATCTCTTTACAAAAGTTTTAGTTCTAAGTTTCTAGAAGTAGAAAGTCTGTTTACTGACATTGTAAAGCCAGCACCTTGAACTTCTCATCACCCCATAAATATTTCTGGATGATGGCGATAGTTCATTTTCTTTAAATGAGTTAGTATATACAATGCAAGCAATTAATTGAATTATGAATTTATTGTCTGTCATAGGATTAGCAGACTTGTAAGTCAAAGGATCAAATTTATGCTGCCCATATAAATATGATTCCACAAGAAACCACATTTTTTAAGTTATCTTTAAAAAGGCAAGTACATTTCCCAATTAATTTCCCGTTTCATTTTGTCACTATGTCACTATGAATATCATGCCTGGGCTTTACAATATCCTAAACATTTTTAAGTTAATATTTTTAAAATATTACTTTTAAATCCAGTATCAAACACAAGATGGTGGTATGCAAAATATTTACCTCTCCTCCAGTTTAAGCAAATCCACACAATAAAATACGTCTCTGTTCCTTAAGGAATATACAGAAAATTTCTACTTTTCAGCTTTCCAATAAGTTCCATTTTCTGCAAACACACATTGTGGTCTTTATTTGCTGTTTAAATGGCTGCAAAATAATGACACAAACATTCCTAAGCCACATTTATTATAGAGCAGCACCATCTTTCACCCTAGAAATAACCGATAGTAAACTTGTGCAAAATTCAGGGACTATTTCCAAAACCAAAAGAATTGGAAAGAAACTGAGACCATGTGAATCAAAGATGAGAACAAGAATAATGAAAGTTGACTGACATGAAACCCACAAATCTCTTCTAGTCTTCACCAAAAGACCATATAAGATGCCTATGTCTGTCTCACCACCAACTCCTCCCTCCCCTGCCCACCACCACCACACATACCCCTACCAGTATCTTTTGCAATTTCATGTGATTGTTACTAGACTGAAAATTCTTCCTTTTTCCCGCCTTTGAGAAAATGAGGAAATACTAACAACCTTGCCTACTAATTACTGACTCCAAAGTATAGTATTTTTTGCAAACAGCATTCAATTATTATGATTAATTCTATAAACTCCTACTGAGGAGACTACTTTTTCTTGAACATTAGCAAACTCTGCCTGTATGCTATACAACACCATAAACAGTTAATCTAAAAGAAATTCAAACACTTAATCAAATATTTTGTCCAAGTAGTAGGACAATATAGGATGTCTTCTTTAATTAGGATGGTACAATAGCCATAAATCAAACAATGTTTGTTTTCTTTTCTCTTCATTTTAATTCTTTTCTTTTTCATTGAATTGACCCAGAATTGGATGACATATAGACAAAAAGTAAGACAACAAAAATTATCTTTTTAAGGTCAAAAAAATAACTAATGGAATTCAGATAGCAGGACCATATATCAAGTATAAAACATAGCACTGTATAATAAAAAGAAATAAAAAGTAAAGAATCTTATCCTTGAGGAATTTAACTAGGGAGATAAAGAACACAAAAGTATGACAAATCTCAACCCTATTACTTATTGCCTGTTTGACCTTGGGCTAGTCATGTCACCAATATGGTTCTTCACATAAGCCTTATATGTAAAAATGATATAGGTGGATTGAATCAACTCTAAGTTTAGTTTAAAAAAACAGGGCCAAAAATAGGATGCAAAATGTAATGGGGGTGTCAAAAGATGCAGTAATCAAGATAACTAATAGTTTAATGCAATATTTTTAAAAATAAACAAACCACCCCTCAGTCTAGATGCCTGTTTTTTAAGTAAAGTTTTATTGGAATCAGGGCCAGGATTAGGCTAAGGCAATTGAGACAAAGTTGTTCAAGTGCAGAATCAGATTCTGCCTTTAAGGTTTAATACAGTATTTATCATGGATTATTCTTGTATCAATCTTGATCTTTTAAAAATATTGTGCACATCAAAATGATCATCTATCACAACCAAATAGGATTTATTCCAGGAATGCAAGGATGGTACAATAGCCATAAATCAAACAATGTGATACAACACACTGACAAAAAGAAGGATAAAAACCATATAACCATCTCAATAGATGTTGAAAAAGCATCTGACAAAATTCAACATCCATTCATGATAAAAACTCTCAACAAAATGGGTATAGATGGTACATACCTCAACATATAAAGGCCATATATGACAAACCCACAGTTAACATCATATTTGATGATGAAAAGCTGAAAGCTTTTTCTCTAGAATCAGGAATAAGACAAAGATGCCCACTCTCACCACTTTTATTCAACACAGTACTGGAGGTCCTAGCCACAGCAACCAAAAGACAAAGAGATAAAAGACATCCAAATTGGTAAGGAAAACTGTCACTATTTACAGATGACATGATATTATATAGAGAAAACCCTAATGACTCCACCAAAAAAATTTAGAACTAATAATTGGATTCAACAAAGTTGCAAGATACAAAATGAATATATAGAAATCCATTGCGTTCCTATATACTAACAATGAACTAGCAGAAAGGGAAATCAGGAAAACAGTTCCATTTACAATTGCACCAAAAAGAATAAAGTACCCAGGAATAACCTAACCAAGGAGGTGAAAGACTTGTACTCTGAAAACTACAAGACACTCATGAGAGAAATTAAAGAAGATACCAATAAATGGAAATCTGTCTTGTGCTCACAGATAAGAATGGATACTATAGTCAAAATGGCCATCCTGCCCAAAGCAGTTTACAGATTCAGTGTAACCCCTATTAAAATACCAATAACATTTTTCAATGAAAAAGAGCAAATAATCCTAAAATTCACATGGAACTGCAAAAGACACCAAATAGCCAAAGAAATCCTGAGAAAGAAGAACAAAACTGGGGATATTAAGCTCCCTGGCTTCAAGCTATACTACACAGCTACAGTAATCAAAACAGTATGGTACTGGCACAAGAACAGAATCACAAATCAATGGAATAGAACAGAGAACCCAGAAATAAGCCCATACATATATGGTCAATTAATATTTGACAAAGTTGGCAAGAATATACAATGGGGAAAAGAGTTTCTTCAATAAATGGTGTTGGGAAAACTGAACAGCTACATACAAGAGTATGAAACTGGATCTCTAACACTATATACAAAAGTAAACTCAAAATTGAGTAAAGACCTAAATATAAGTCATTAAACCATCAAACTCTTAGAAGAAAACATTGGGAAAAATTTTGTGAACATAAACATGAGCAATTTTTTTCTGGATATTTCTCCTTGGTTGAGGGGAACAAAAGCAAAAACAAACAAGTGGAACTACATCAAACTGAAAAGCTTCTGCACAGCAAAGGACACCATCAAGAAAACAAAAAAGGCAACCTATAGTATGGGAGAATATATTTGTAAATATATTTGTAAAGGAGCTAACATCTCAAATATATAAAGAACTCACATGACTCAACACCAAAAAAATAAATAAATAACCCAATTAAAATGGGCAGAGGACCTGAATAGACATTTTTCCAAAGAAGAAATATAGATGGCCAACAAGCACATGAAAAGATGCTCCACATCACTAATCATCAGGGAAATGCAAATCAAAACCACAATAAGATATAACCTCACACCAGTCAGAATGGCCACTATTCGAAGAACAAGTAATAACAAGTGGAAAGGATTAAGAAGAAAAGGGAGCCATTGTACACTGTTGGTGGGAATGTCAAGTGGTACAGCCACTGTGGAAAGCAGTAGGGAAGTTCCTCTAAAAGCTAAAAATAGAAATAGCATCTGACCCAGTCATGTCACTTGTAGGAATTTAGCTGAAGAAAAGAAAATCTGATTTGAAAAGATATGTGCACCGCTGTTTATTGCCACATTATTTACAATACCAAGGTATGGAAGCAATCAAAGTGTCCAACAGTAAATGAATGGATAAAAAATCATGGTATATACACACATGGAAATATTATTCATCCATCAAAAAGAAAGAAATCCTTCCATTTGAAACAACATGGATGGCCCTAGAGGGTATTATGCTAAGTGAAATGAGCCAGGTGGAGAAAGACAAATACCATATGATTTCACTTAGATGTGTTATCTAAGAACAAAAACAAAACAGCAGCAGACTCAGACACTGAGAAGTGATTGGTGGCTACCACTAGGGAGGGGTTAGGGTGAGTGGGTAAATAGCTAAAGAAAAAGAGAACACTACATTAAAATAGCATTTATCTTCAGTACTGAGGTTTCTTTAAACCCCTTCAAAGTTTGTGCTTGAGATGAGTGTCTCCCTCACCTTACCCAGCCTTTTCACTCTAAGAAAATTCAAAAACAAAGCACTAGGAAAATATGCAATGCACACAGAATAAATTACTGGAATTATTGACCATGAAGTAGCTTTAATAACTAATAGATATTACATTTTATTTTAAACTTACAAATTCCACAAGCAACCTAATACTATAAGAAGCAGGAAAATCATCTCCATAGGCAGGGGTGGTAATATATGGGAAAATGTGTTATTAATAAAAAACTGATAAATACAGCAGTTAGTTCTTGGTTTCCTTGCCCTCCTGGTATGATGGTCTGTGCTTAGTCTTGCCATTTCTTTTCAAGCCAAATCTTTGAGTATTAGAAAATGCAGACTGGGACACCTCAGTTTCCACCTACAACATTGTATACCGTGGAGAGTAGCCTGCTTAGAAAGGTACAAATAGTTTCAAGTATATTCTAAACTGAGTTTCTGGCCTTTCTTAAAGAGCAAACTCTTCCTTGGCTCCTTAGAAATGCCTGATTTCCCTGGTTTTGTTTCTGCCCAGAGCTTGCTTCCCCTCCCCAGTGGAGACACTGTCTCACAAGCCATTCCTGTGAAACTGGTTCACACAAAAGGCAGTAAATCATGAATTCTAAGGCCTAATATGCAGAGGTTCAAATTGAAGGAATGGGAAGTGTGGGGGCTTGGGGAATTTGAGGTTTAGGACTCTTGAGAACACTATCTTAATGCCCCCTGCATATATGCAAGGCCCCAGTTGACAGCTCCCTCTTTTAAATTATCGACCATAGGTTTAACTCCCCTAATATATAGTTCAAGATTATAGAGACTAGTTTGAATTAGTATTTAGTTATTACAACTCATTATTTTGACAACTGATAAATACAGCACAAGAGTTACGCAATTTTTCTGCCTTTTCTGTATGAACTAAACCTCATGGTAGCAACATGGTTGATAAGAAGTTTCTCTTTATACAAATATTTCAACTAATAAATAAGGAAAAAATATAGACTAATAGCATTATCATTTTGTACCTTCTAATGAATTAATCGGTCTACACCCATACTATCCAATATGGTAGACACTAGTCACACATAGCTATTTACATTTAAATCTAAAGTAATTAAAATTTGTTTAATTAACAGTTCAGTTTCTCCATCACACTAGCCACAGTTAAGAGTCACATGTGGCTACAGGATACCATATGAAGATAGAGAATAGATATAGAATAGTTAATACAGATCTAGAAAAAATGTAGTACTGATACAGAACATTTCCATCACCACAGAAATTTCTATTGGAAAATGCTTCCTTAGAAATTCTACTCTAGACAATAAACTTCAATTGTTGCCAGACATTGAGTGATAGAAGTACACAACAGATAGCATCTTGCCAAAAAAATAAATCAAACCTGAATAAAATCAAGCGTCTGGATCTTACTGCTAATTTGCATGAAATACAGGGGACAGAGGAATGTGTTATACAACACCATGGAGATTCAATCAGCAAATTCCAGATTGTGGAACACTATTCAGAACAAATGATGCAGCTTTGTTAACAAAAATATTACCCAAAAAATGATGGAGGAAACTTAAACCTCATAACTTCCATGAGATGTAAGAAACATATCAAACAATTGCAATATATAGCCTTTCTTAAGATAAATAATTACAAATTTTTAAAACAGTTGTAGGAATCTGAACACTGGCTATTTGCTGATAGTGAGGAACTCTTGCTAATTTTATTTAGGTATAAAAATACTATTTGGGGGATCTTTTAAGCATCCTTACCTTTTAGGCACATACTGAAATATTTACAGATGAAGTGATATGATGTTTCGACTTTGCTTCAAAATGATCTGGATGTGGGACCTTGAGGAAGAAATAAATGAAACAAGACTAGGTATGACTTGTTTGCTGGAGTTGTATAATGGGTATATGGGGGTTCATTATTTTTTCTCTACTTCGGTGTATGTTTGAAATATCTACACGAAAAAGTTTAAAATTTTTTCATTGTGTTAGCTAATTATAATCCACTGCCATATATACCTGCAAATTGTAGACAAATTAGCATTAATAATTAAATCTGTGATGAAAAAAATTATATTCCAAATGTTGGTTAAATTCATTGCAACAAACTTCCAATTTCATTTATCTTTATATTAATACAAGGTTTTTTTTCAAATAACAAATGAAAATATTCATCTTAATTAAAATGTTTCTCAGTTAAAAGAAAAAAAATCAGACATCACTCTTAATATGACACCAGTAGGGGGAGATAGATGCTGGATTTCCTCTGGGAGAATTTTTTCAAGAAATAATCCACTTAATGTGACAGTCGGATGATTTGTGGGGAGGGGAGATTCCGGGAGGACACTCTCCTATGTGTTTTCAGTAAAAAGCAGCTCTATCCTCAATTCCTTAGCCTTTGATTTCCATGAAAGGAATTGTTCGCTCTGCCTCATTACAATCCAGTTTTCAATCTAAATACATGTTCAAATTACAATACTAACACTGTTCAAATTCTCCTTCTGGTTCTGTCTTATATTCCCTTAATGGACTTTCCAGACATTAGTCAAGTATTTTTTAAAGCACCTCTTTTACTCTCCCATGTATAATGCTAATTTAACATTTGGGTTAAGCTAGTTGTCTTACAAAAATGTCATTTCTTCATACAACTATTTCTTGAATGTCTACTATGTGCTGGGTACTGTGGTCAGTGCTGGAGTTATCATGAAGAATAAGTAAGAATTGGTTCCTACCTTCAAAGAGTTTACCATTTAATAGTAGAGCATAGGACACAGTAGGATAAAATACAGTAAACAGAGTATACACACGATGGTATGGGAGGCCACAGAAGGATAGTTAACCCACTGTGGAGAAAGACTTCCCAAATGGAATACACAACTACGTCTTTCATTCATTCATTATTTTGTTAAGTAACCCAACACATAAATATTTTATCCATTCAACAAATACATAATGACCCCTCTAATGAACAAGATACAGTGTCTTCTTGATCCAAATCACTATAAACTCTTCTTGCTCAAGATACACCATCTTTGGGAGAGGGAACTGCCTCTAACACTGAACCATTCTAAGCAACTTTTCTTCATTTTATGAAGTTAGCATTTTCAGTATAAATCCCTCTTTTCCCTGGAAAATACCAATGCTATTTCAAATATTACTTCTGGGTATTTTGTACTAATTTTTAAAAACATGTTATAACTTTTATGAGACTAAACAGATGCTAGTTACATATTCTCTTTCCTTAATCATTACACAATTTCTTTTGTTTTTCCATCAATTCATTTAAAATATTCTTATTGTCAAGACCATAACTCTACAGAAGAGATTTTTCTCCCTTTTCCCTAAACCTGAGTTAATCAACATGGTCATCTCATGGTCAAGAAGAGGAATTTTTTTCTTCCAGGAATTACATCCCTTGGGTTATAGTCTTCTACCAATTTTTGTTATTCCTATTATCCTCTCCTCAACCCCAGCCATAGTCCAATATAGGTAGATAATTAAACATGCACATAATTTTCTATTTGTGAGGAAATTTGGGTTGCAGAATAGTTACTACTTGACAATAATCTTGGGTATTTTGTACTAATTTTTAAAAACATGTTATAACTTTTTATGAAACTAAACAGATGTCAGTTACTTATTCTCTTTCCTCAATCATTACACAATTTCTTATGTTTTTTCCATCAATTCATTTAAAATATTCTTATTGTTAAGACCATAACTCTACAGAAAAGATTTTTCTCCCTTTTCCTTGAACCTAAGTTAATCAACATAGTCATCTCATGGTCAAGAAGAGACATTTTTTTCTTCCAGAAATTACATCCCTTGGGTTATAGTCTTCTACCAATCTTTGTTATTCCTATTATCCTCTCCTCAACCCCAGCCATAGTCCAATATAGGCAGATAATTAAACATGCATATAACCTTTCTATTTGTGAGGAAATTTGGGTTGCAGAATAGTCCCTACTTGACAATAGTCTTGGGTATTCAGAAAGGGCCTACCTAACTTGTACTACTCTTATGTCCCAAAAAAGGCTCCTTTGTATAAACTTCAGTCTAGTCTCACCTCCCTCCTTCCGTATGTCCTACTTGATATTTCACTCTGAGGTTCCAGAGGGAGTGGCACCGTATCTTCACCTATATGGCCCCAGACCTTCCATTTTACTTCAGGCCATCCTAGTGTCTGAAGAGCTCATCACCACCACCTCAGCCAGCAATTCCCTGAGCTGTCCTTTCAAGGAGTCTCGATTAGCCTTTTGTGTGCTGTTGGGCATTAAGCCCCACACTCAGTTTTCCTTTTTCCAAAGTCCATTCTAAGTACTGTTTCCTTCATTCTCCTCTTTCTGATTTTTGTTTATAATCTGTCCTTGATCTTAAATTACTTCAGACTTCCATTATAGATTATCTCCACCAAGTTCTCTCAAGATTCTTCTTTTCAAAATTTCCTAACATACCCTCTTAAATTCCCAAAACTCTGTTTTCTGAGCTCTTGAAAAAGCTGGTCTCATCTGCAGGTCTCCTCTGATAGACAGGTCTTCTTACATAGGTTCCAGATACTCGTTCTCTTGGGTAACTTCCATCAGCCAATAGACAACTTTTCAAGGGGGTGGTTTTCTCTCCCAAAGACCATGACTCTGACCTTTCCCCTTTCTTGCCCTCTGGTCATTCACCACACCTGCTGTATCTACTGGAATCCAACACACACAGTCCTTCCAAGGATACAACTGTTTTTACTACAATAAAAGGACTGTTAGGATACAAACCATATCCAGATGAGTGAAGATAAAAATACATAGTTCCCTGTTACTTGGCTTGGCAGACGATTACAGCATTAGTCTTATCCCAAGGCATTTTTTAAATTTATTTATTCTTCTTCTATTTTGGTATCATTAATATGTAATTATATAAGCAACATTGTGGTTACTAGATACCCCCCATTATCAAGTCCCCACCACATACCCTATTATAGTCACTGTCCATCAGTGTAGTAAGATGGTACAGAGCCACTATTTCTCTTCTCTGTGCTATACTGCCTTCCCCGTGCCCCTCCCCCATAATGTATGCTAATCGTAATGCCCCTTATTTCCCTTCTCCCTCCCTTCCCTCCCTGCCAACCCAAGTCCCTATAACTTTGGCAACTGTTAGTCCATTCCTGGTTTCTGTGAGTCTGCTGCTGTTTTGTTCCTTCAGTTTTTGCTTTGTTCTTATACTCCACATATGACTGAAATCATTTGACACTTGTCTTTCTCTGCTTGGCTTATTCCACTGAGCATAATACCCTCTAGCTCCATCCATGTTGTTGCAAATGGTAGGATTTGTTTTCTTCTTATGGCTGAATAATATTCCATTGTGTATATGTACCACATCTTTTTTATCCATTCATCTACTGATGGACATTAAGGTTGCTTCCATTTCTTGGCTATTGTAAATAGTGCTGCGATAGGGGTGCATCTGTCTTTTTCAAACTGGGCTGCTGCATTCTTAGGGTAAATTCCTAGGAGTGGAATTCCTGGTTCAAATGGTATTTCTATTTTGAGTTTTTTGAGGAACCTCCATACTGCTTTCC
This sequence comes from Manis javanica, assembly GCF_040802235.1. Taxonomy (NCBI): domain Eukaryota; kingdom Metazoa; phylum Chordata; class Mammalia; order Pholidota; family Manidae; genus Manis; species Manis javanica. The sequence goes on from NC_133160.1 coordinate 69,008,711, forward strand.
ACAATGACTGACCTAGTTTACATTCCCACCAGCAGTGTAGGGGGGTTCCCCCTTCTCCGCACCCTTGCCAGCATTTGTTGTTCCTATTCTTTTCTATGTTGGCCATCCTAACTGGTATGAGGTGATATCTCATTGTGGTTTTAATTCACTTTTCCCTGATAATTAGTGATGTGCAGTATCTTTTCATGTGCCTGTTGGCCATCTGAATTCTGTCTTTGGAGATATGTGTGTTCATATCATCCACCCATTTTTTAATAGGGTTATTTGCTTTTGGATGTTGAGCTGCATGAGTTCCTTATATATTTTGGATTATAAACCCCTGCCAGATAGGTCATTTACAAATACATTCTCCCATAATGTAGGATGCCATTTAGTTCTGCTGATGGTGTCCTTTGCTGTACATAAGCTTTTTAGTTTGATGTACTCCCATTTGTTCATTTTTTATTTTGTTTTCCTTGCCCGATGAGATGTGTTCAGGAAAAAGTTACTCATGTTTATAGTTAAGAGATTTTTGCCCATGTTTTCTTCTAAGAGTTTTATGGTTTCATGACTTACATTCAGGTCTTTGATCCATTTTGAGTGTACTTTTGTGTATGGAGTTAGACAATAATCCAGTTTCATTCTCTTGCATACAGTTATCCAGTTTTGCCAACACCAGCTGTTGAAGAGGATGTCATTTCCCAATTGTATATCCATGGCTCCTTTATCATATATTGATTGACTATGTATGTGTGGATTTATATCTGGGCTCTCTAGTCTGTTCCATTGGTCTATGGGTCTGTTTTTGTGCCAGTACCAAATTGTCTTGATTACTGTGGCTTTGTAGTAGAGCTTGAAGATGGGGAGCGTAATCCTCCTTGCTTTATTCTTCCTTTTCAGGATCGATTTGGCTATTCAGGGTCATTTGAGGTTCCTTATGAATTTTAGAACTATTTTCTCTAGTTCATTGAAGAATGCTGTTGGTATTTTCATAGGGATTACATTGCTTCTGTAGATTGGTTTAGGCAGGATGGCCATTTTGATGATATTAATTCTTCCTATCCATGAGCATGGGATGTGTTTCCATTTATCGGTATCTTCTTTAACTTCTCTCATGAGTGTCTTGTAGTTTTCAGAGTATAGGTCTTATACTTCCTTGGTTAGGTTTATTCCTAGGTATTTTAGTCTTTTTGATGCAATTGTGAATGGAATTGTTTTCCTGATTTCTCTTTCTGCTAGCTCATCATTAGTATATTGGAATGCAACAGATTTCTGTGCATTAATTTTGTATTCCGCAACTTTGAGGAATTCAGATATAGATCTAGTAGTTTTGGAGTGGATTCCTTAGGGTTTTTTATGTACAATATCATGTCACCTACAAACAGGGGCAGTTTTAACTTCTTCCTTGCCAATCTGGATGCCTTTAATTTCCTTGTGTTGTCTGATTGCCATGGTTAGTACCTCCAAGACTATGATGAATAAAAGTGGGGAGACTAGGCATCCTTGTCTTCTTCACAATCTTTAAGGAATAGTTTTTAGCTTCTCGCTGTTCAGTATGATGTTGGCTGTGGGTTTGTCACATATGGCCTTTATTATGTCCAGGTACGTGCCCTCTATACCCATTCTGTTGAGAGTTTTTATCATGAATGGATGTTGAATTTTGTCGAATGCTTTTTCATCATCTATGAAGATGATTATGTGGTTTTTGTCCTTCTTTTTGTTGAGGTGGTGGATGATGTTGATGGATTTTCAAATGTTGTACCATTCTTGCATCCCTGGAATAAATCCTACTTAATCATGATGGATTATATTTTTGATGTATTTTTGAATTTGGTTTGCAAATATTTTGTTGAGTATTTTTGCATCTATGTTCATCAGGAATATTGGTCTGTAATTTTCTTTTTTTGTGGGGTCTTTGCCTGGTTTTGGTATCAGAGTGATGCTGTCCTCGTAGAATGAGTTTGGGAGTATTCCCTTCTCTTCTACTTTTTGGAAAACTTTAAGGAGGATAGGTATTAGGTCTTCACTAAATGTTTGACATAATTCATCAGTGAAATCATCTGGTCCAGTGGTTTTGTTCTTAGGTAGTTTTTTGATTACCAATTCAATTTCCTTGTTGGTAATTGGTCTATTCAGATTTTCTGCTTCTTCCTGGGTCAGCCTTGGAAGGTTGTATTTTTCTAGAAAGTTGTCCATTTCTTCTAGGTTATCCAGTTTGCTAGCATATAATTTTTCATAGTATTCTCTCATAATTCTTTGTATTTCTGTGGTGTCCATAGTGATTTGACCTTTCTCATTTCTGATTCTGTTTATGTGTGTATACTCTCTTTTTTTCTTCGTAAGTCTGGCTAGGGTTTTACCTACTTGGTTTATTTTCGCAAAGAACCGGCTCTTGCTTTCATTGATTCTTTCTATTGTTTTATTTATTTATGTTCTAATCTTTATTATGTCCCTCCTTCTACTATCTTTGGGCCTCATTTGTTCTTCTTTTTCTAGCTTTGTTAATTGTGAGTGCAGACTGTTTATATGGGATTATTCCTCTTTCCTGAGGTAGGCTTGTATTGCAATATACTTCCCTCTTAGCACGGCCTTTGCTGCATCCCACAGATTTTGCAGTGTTGAATTACTGCTGCATTTGTCTCCATATATTGCTTGATCTCTGTTTTTATTTGGTCATTGATCCATTGGTTATTTAGGAGCATGTTATTAAGCCTCCATGTGTTTGTGGGCTTTTTTGTTTTCTTTGTGTCATTTATTTCTGATTTTATACCTTTCTGATCTGAGAAGCTGGTTGGTAGAATTTCAATCTTTTTTAATTTACTGAGGCTCTTTTTGTGGTCTATATATGAACTATTCTTGAAAATGTTCCATGTGCACTTCATAAGAATGTGTATCCTCCTGCTTTTGGGTGGGTATTCTGTAGATGTCCGTTAGGTCCATCTGTTCAATGCCTCTGTCTCTTTACTTATTTTCTGTCTAACTGATCTGTCCTTTGGAGTGAGTGTTGTGTTGAAGTCTCCTAAAATGAATGCATTGCATTTTGTTTCCTTTTTAATTCTGTTTGTATTTGTTTCACATATGTAGGTGATCCTGTGTTGGGTACATAATATTTATAATTGTTATATCCTCTTGTTGGACTTACCCCTTTATCATTATGTAATGTCCTTCTTTGTCTCTTGTTACTTTCTTGTTTTGAAGTCTATTTAATCTGATACAAGTACTGCAACTCCTGCTTTTTTCTCCCTATTAGTTTCATGAAATACCTCTTTCTATCCCTTCACTTTAGTCTGTGTATGTCTTTAGGTTTGAAGTGAGTCTCTTGTAGGCAGCATATAGATGAGTCTTGTTTTTTCATCCATTCAGTGACTTTATGTCTTTTGATTGGTGTATTCAGACCATTTACATGTAGGGTGATTATTGATAGGTATGTACTTATTGCCACTGCAGGCTTTAGATTTGTGGTTACCAAAGGTTCAAGGGTAATTCCCTTACTATTTAACAGTCTAATTTAACTCACTTAGTATGCTACTACAAATACAACCTAAAGGTTCTTTTTTTTTCCTCCTATTTCTTCCTCCTATATTCTTTATATATTCGATATCATATTCTGTACTCTTTGTCTATCCTTTGACTTTGGTGGTAGTCTTTGATTTGATTTTGCATCTGCCTAGTAATTAATTGTTCTACTTTGCTGTGGTTTTATTTTTCCTGGTGACAGCTATTTAGCCTTAGGAATACTTCCATCTATACCAGACCCTCCAAAATGCACTGTAGAGATGGTTTGTGGGAGGTAAAGTCTTTCTGAAAATTGTTTTTGCTTGTCTGAAAATTGTTTAATTCCTTCTTCAAATTTAAATGATAACCTTGCCTGGTAGAGTGTTCTTGGTTAGAGGCCCTTCTGTTTCATTGCATTAAATATATTGTGCCACTCCCTTCTGGCCTGTAAGGTTTCTGTTGAGAAATCTGATGATAGCCTGATGGGTTTTTCTTTGTAGGTGTTCTTTTTCTCTCTCTGGCTGCTTTTAATACTCTGTCCTTGTCTTTGATCTTTGCCATTTTAATTATTATATGTCTTGGTGTTGTCCTCCTTGGGTCCCTTGTGTTGGGAGATCTGTGGACATCCTGGTCTGAGAGACTATGTCCTTCCCCAGATTAGGGAATTTTTCAGCAGTTATTTCTTCCATGACAGTTTCTGTCTCTTTTCCTCTCTTTTTCTTCTGGTATCCCTATCATGCAAATATTGTTCTGTTTGGATTGGTTACACAGTTCTCTCAGTATTCTTTCATTCGTAGAGATCCTTTTTTCTCTCTGTGCCTCAGCTTCTTTGTATTCCTCTTCTCTAATTTCTATTCCATTTACTGTCTCTTCTATTACATCTAATCTGCTTTTAAATCCATCCATTGTATGTTTCATTTCAGATATGGAATTTCTTAATGATCGAATCTCTGTCCTAAATTCATTCCTGAGTTCTTGAATATTTTTCTGTACCTCCATGAGCAAGTTTATGATATTTATTTTGAACTCTCTTTCAGGAAGATTGGTGAGTTCAGTTTCATTTGGCCCTTTCTCTGGGTTTTGTGAGATTTTGGTATGAACCAGTTTCCTTTGACATTTCATATTTCTATGTGGCACCCTCTAGTGCCCAGAAACACTAGTCTCTGAAGCTGCTCAGCCCCTGGAGTGAGGTTTAGGGTCACAGGGAAGCAGAGCTGGTGCCTGAGGGGAGGAAAGAGCTGTTTCCTGATTCTTGGCTGCAGTACCAGTCTCCAGTGTCAGAGCCAGTGGGCTGAGCACACAGGTGTAAGCCTCTGTGCTTTGCATCTGTAGCTGTCATAGTCAGGGCCTCCCTCTGGCTGCCCTAAGGCCAGCACAGTGACTGCCAGTTTGTGAGCTGGTGCTGGCAGACCAGGAGGAAGGCACAGCAGGCTGCATATCACAGTGGGGGGCCTCGGAGGTGAGTAGCCAGTCAGGGGGATGGAACACATGAAGCTCCTCAAAGTTCCCAACCTGCTGGACAGAACGAGCCCAGACAACCTTGTCCATCTATCCCTTCTCCTGCATAGCAAGCTCCATGAAAACCCCACTCCTTCCGCAGCCCTCTCACTGCTCCAAGCCTCTCAGACCACCCGCCTTTCCTTTGTCCCAGAGTAGCCAGATGTAGATCCCTGTCCTCTACAAATGGCTGGCATCTCAGTCTCTCAAATATTCTGCCTGTCCTACCTTTCCAACCCCACTAATCTCCAGAGCACCATGCAATGTAGGTTTGTGCTCCCAAAGCATATCTCCAGGGCTGGGTGTTCAGCAATCCTAGGTTTCCACCCCCTCCCCACTCCATTTCTCTTCCTCCTCCCGGTGAGCTAGGGTGGGGGAAGGCCTTGGGTCCTGTCAGATCAAGAATTTGGTAGGTTACCCTGTTTCATGAGGTCTGTTCTGTTCTCCAGTTGTATACAGTCTGGTGCAGCCTTCTTTCCTATTGCTCTTTTAGGTTTAGTTGTATTAACTACACTTTCATACTATATGTGGTTTTAGGAGGAGTTCTGTCTCACCTCTTACACCGCCATCTTGAATCAATCTCACAAGGCCTTTTTGTGTTTACACAATTTCTTTTCACAGACACTCTCCTATCCCTGATTCTTGGGGTCACTATCCTCAACAATTTCTTCTATTTTTACTTACTGCTTCAGGTCATACCACTACCTGGAATTGTTGGGACCTTTTCTGCCTTGACCTTGCTCAGTCTTAGGCCACAATTGTCTTTCTCAGATAACACACCTTCAGCAGATTAGGAGCATTCCACATTTATTGGCTCCTGCCTAGTTCTTTCTGACCTTTTTGCTCCTCTTTTACTATGGAGGTTATTCACTTTCCATCACTTCATACCAGTGCCTCTCTCTCTTTCCCATTCTCTCTCAAATTTTTATTTTCTCTAAAAGCTTCAAGCTTATTTGCAGCAACTCTGCTGCCAACATCCCTAAACTCTTGGATGAAAAACCACCAAGGTCAAACCAGGCACATTGGCATAATGAACTTTCAATCACAATGAACCCCACTCTTGAATTCTGATCAGGGTTCTGACCACATTAATAATAACATATGTTCTTTAAAAATTCTGTTTTGGTTTTATCACATCAAGCTTATAAATCAATGAGTTTTGAAAGGAAGTATATTTTGGTACAATTCTTTTTTTTTTAGGACCTCTTTACTGTACTTGCATTATTATGATCCAAGCACAGATGACAGGAAGACCTCAGAGATATTGCAGGCTTGGTTCCAGGCCACTGCAATAAAGCAAATATCACAATAAAGCAAGTCAAATGGATTTTTTGATTTCCCAGTGCATATAAAAGTTAGGTTTACACTATACTATAGTCTATTGAATATACAATAGCATTATGTCTAAAACAATAGTGTACACATCCTAATTAAAAATACTTTGTTGTTAAAATGTACTAACCATCATCGGAGCTTTCAGCGAGTCATAACCTTTTTTCTGGTAGTGGGTCCTGCCTCCATGCTGATGGCTGCTAACTGATCAGGGTGATGGGTGCTGAAGGCTAGGACAGCTGTGGCAGTTTCTTAAAATGAGTCTGCCTCCATCAATCGACTTTTCTTTTCATGAACAATTTTTCTGTAGCAGGCAACACTGCTTGATAGCAATTTCTTTTAAAATTGGAGTCAGTCCCCTCAAACCCTGCCACTGCTGTACCAATTAAGTTTATAAATGTCATTAACTAAGTTCATAAATGTCATTTCAAAAATCTTCACAGCATCTTCACCAGGAGTAGAAACTACTCTCTTTGCTCATCAATAAGCAGCAGCTCCTCATCCATTCAAGTTTTATCATGAGATGCAGCAATTCAATCAATCCCATCTTCAGGCTCCATTTCTCATTCTAGTTCTCTTGCTATTTCCACCCCATCTGAAGTCACTTCCTCCACTGAAATCCTGAATGTCAACGTCATCTATAAGGTTTGGAATTAACTTCCTCCAAACTCCTGTTAAAGTTGACATTTTGATCTCTTCCCAGGAATCACAAATGTTTGAATGGCATCTAGAATGGTGAATCCTTTCCAAAGGTTTCCAGTTTATTTTGCCCAGATCCATCAAAGGAACCAGTACTATGGCAGCTTTAGCCTTAGGAAATATATTCTTAAATTATAGGACTTGAAAGGAAAAATGACTCTTTGGTCCATGGGCTGCAGAATGGAAGTTGTATTAGCAAGGCATGAAAACATTAATTGTGTTGTACATCTCCATCAGAGCTCCTGGATGACCACTTATACTGTCAATGAGCAGTCATATTTTGAAAGGGACCCTTTTTCCTGAGCATTAGGTCTCAAGAGTGAGCTTAAAATATTCAGTAAACCATATTTAAAGAGATGTGCTGTCATGTAGGTTTTGTTGTTCCATTTGGAGCTCAGGTAGATTAGATTTAACATATTCTTAAGAGCCCTAGGATTTTCAGAATGGTAAATGAGCATTGACTTCAACTGCCGGTCACAAGCTGCATTAGCTGGTAACAAGAGTCAGCCTGCCCTTTGAAACTCCAAAGCCAGGCATTGACTTCGTATCTCTAGCTATGAAAATCTTAGGTGGTATCTTCTTCCAATAGAAAGCTGTTTGATCCATATTGAAAATCTGTTGTTTAGTGTGGCCACCTTCATTAATGACCTAAGCTAGATCTTCTAACTTGCTGCAGCTTCTACATCAGCACATGCTGCTTCACCTTGCTGCACGCTGATGTTCTGGAGACAGCTTCTTTCCTTGAACCTCATGAACCAACTTCTGCTAGCTTTCAACTTTTCTTCTGCAGCTTCCTCACCTCTTTCAGCCTTCATAGAACTGAAGAGAGTTAGGACCTTGCTTTGGATTAGGCTTTGGCTTAAAAGAATGTTGTGGCTGGTTTGCTCTTCTATCCAGACACTAAAACTCTTGCCATAACAGCAATAAGCCTGTTTCACTTTCTTATCACTCATGTGTTCACTGGAACTGCACTTTAATTTCCTTCAAAAACTTTTCCTTTGCATTCACAACTTGGCAAACTATTTGGCACAAAAGGCCTAGATTTCAGCCTACCTCAGCTTTCAGCAAGTCTTCCTCACTTCCACATCTGGAGTAGGCTTAATGATTCCTAGCTTTTGATTTAAAGTTAGAGACGTGTGACTCTTCCTTTCACTTGAATGTAAAGGCCACTGCAGGGTTATTGGTCTAATTTCAATACTGTTTGGTCTCAGAGAATAGGGAGGTCCCAGGAGATGGACAGGGATGGGGGAATGGCAAGTCAGTGTAGCAGTCAGAACACACCACCCCAACTTTCATCAAGTCTACCATCTTATATGGGCAGGTTTTGAGACTCCCCAAAACAATTACAATAGTAATGTCAAAGACCGCTGATCACAGACCAACATGACAAATATAATAATAATGAAAAGTTTTGAAATATTGGGAGAATTACCAAAACATGACACAGAGACATGAAGTAAGAAAACATTGTCAGAAATATGGCACCAACAGACTTGCCTTATCCAGGGTTGCCACAAACCTTCAATTTGTAAAAATATGCATAAAGGCAAAGCACAATGAAAGGAGTTATGCCTACATACTGCAGTCAGGCAGTTTTATCTGGAGTAGTGTCTTGTCAATGGGTTTCAGCCCCAGGCAAGTTCTCTGTGGATTCAATGTGACCAAAGAAATTGACAGCAAAACGTTCTTTGGGGTGAAAGGGTTTATTACCTGGCTTATTCTCCTTATGGTAGGTCGAGCACTAGCATCTCTGCCTCCACCCAGAGGGCTGGGCCAAGCTCTCTCTATAGCACAATGATAGCTTATTCCCTAAAGGTGTGGAAGCAGTAGCCTAGCAACAAGTCAGTTACATCATCAGGTGGTTTAAGTTCAGTGAGGATCCTGGCCATAGGAACCCCAACTTCCCCACAAGTAGATAAAAAACAAACTGTGGATAAAGTGAAAGTTCCTATGACCAGGATTCGCATCTGGCCCTCGTTGGCTAGCTCACTACACACACGTGGGCAATACATCATTATTGAATCTATATATTGACTCTATCCAGTGCTGTGGGCAACACAGTGACACAGCTGCAAGCCTGCAGGAGAGCAGAGATGAGACTGGAGTAGCGGTAGCACTGAGGACAGAGACTGAGGTGGTTGTGGGGGCAGAAAGGTCCAGAGGCAGAGACCGACTTGCTGCATCCAAACTCGCTCTGGGTAGATGGGATTCTAGTGATTGACCTGTCACCATGGGAATAAAGTTGGGTATAACCCTTTCACTCCAAGAACATTCTACTGTCATTTCTTTGGTCACACTGAACCCATAGTGAACCTGTCTGGAGCTGAAACCCATTGGCAAGACACAAACAAACCAACAAACCCTGGACTGAGTTACTAAAATGGTTGAAGTCCGCTACCTAACCTGGTTTGTATATCAGAACCACCTGTGGATCATTTGTAAAATTTAGAACTTTTTCTCCCTCCCCCAGGAATTGGATTCAAGCACTCCTTTGGGAACTCAGAACCACTGATCTAAAAGATTCCCAAGACAGTGACATCAACAGCCATAATGAAGGTAAGGAACCTGGAATTTCATCTCTGTGAAATTGGCCTGGGATTTGCTTTACCCTCTTGTTGCCTCTTCAAAAAATTGCATTTCATATTTTTTTTCCCACTCTTTCAGAGTCCCTTCTGATATTCTAAAGTAAACTCATTTTTTTTTAGATGGTGTCTTGCCTGAAGGTTTCAGCCCTGGGCAATTCACTATGGATTCAGTGAGACTAAGAAATGACAATGGAATGTTTCTGGGGCAGAAGGGTTTATACCTGGCTTTATTCTCCTGACAGTAGGTCAAGGACTAGAACCATGTCTGCATCCAGCCATCTGCAGGTTCATAATCTACCTCAGTCTCTGCCTTCACCCAGAGTACTGGGCAGAGCTCTTTATGTAGTAACTCAATCAGTAATAGTTTATTGCCTACAGGTGTGGAAGCATTAGCCTAGCAGTAGGCCAATTGTATCATCAAATAGTTTAGGGTCAGGTGAGGATCCTGGCCACAGCAACTTCTATTTCCCCACAGATAGGCATGTGAGTAAAACACTTAATTCCACTTACCAAAGGAAAAATAAAGAATGGATTTTTACATTGGGATTTGTCATGCAAATGCATCTCCTGGCATACATGAGGTTTTTCTTTCTGCATCCAGGATTGCCCTTTGACTTATTCATCATTTAGCAGTCTTATTATCTGAACCAGTATAGAAAAAATATTTGAAAGAAGGGATCACCAAGAGAGAATGGAAGCAAAAAAGTCACCAAACCTAATGCTCACCCACATTTATTAAACAACCATTTCTTGTCTACAGAATGTCAGACACTGTTAGCCCTTGACTTTTTCTACAGTCAGACTTACTAACTTGTCATTCATTTTAGGAGACTGAGTTTATGAGAGAAAAAATGGGAGAGGCCAGTTTCCTTATGTTTTTGTCAGGCCCAATCCTGCTTTATCAATGCCCCCCACCCCCCACCATCTTTTTTTTCAATTTTTTTCAATGTTGTATATGCAGTAAGCAGAACTTTCTCTTCTAAAATTACAGCAAAGGGGTTACAGCAAAGCCCCAAACATTCAAGGACCATGTTTTGATTGATCTTCATAATGCTTTACTTTAATTTTAATTAATTGCCAACATTTACAACTATGCAGAATTCATATAAAAATCAGGATTGGGAATTTCTATTGACAGATCAGAATATCTGGCAACACTGGGCTCCACATTTCCACATGGTAACTGTGAAGGCAGGTGAGCAGCAAATGCCCCTGTGGACAGGACTGTCCATCTCCCATACACCACAGCCTCCTCTATGCTCACTTAGCTGGTCCAGTGCTTTTGAGTTTGCGAACCCTTCCATTTCTTCATGGCCCCCAATATACAGAAATTGGAAGGGTAAAATGTTCTTAACTTCATAAACATACAGTGTGTCAAAAACTGTAAGAAAGGATATAACTTGTACCTTTTCCTCAGTGATTTCCTCTTGGGGATGACCCAGAGATTGTGAGGGTTTGGAGGACAGCCTAGGGCTTTCAATTAAAATAGTTTTGTCTTTGGTTACTACCGGAATAAACCTGTATGCAGACAGCTGTTTCATGCCAGCTGGAATTCTAGTCTTGGGCGGGATGGCAGAGGGTTATGACTTCAGATGAGAAACAGGCAGGAACAGATTATATTTTTATGCCAAGTTTCTTTCTATTACCATAGAAGCAAGAAGAGAAAAGCAGAAAGGAGAAGGTTTTGCTCAACCACTGTTGCACTCAGATTTTCTGCTAGGCATCCGGAGCTGCTCAAGATTTTGCAAACACTTTTACAGGAAAAACATGGCTATAGAAAACCCCTAAAATTAAAACAGAGCTAGGAAAGAATAAAGAACGTTCATTTGTCTTCAAACTCAGAAGTGGAACCCCTGGGATTGGTATGCTATAACAAGACTGGAAACATTATTAATGTTAATAAATAAACATCTGGATTGACTTGCAGTCTAAATTTAAGTGTCCTAAATATTTTGGCTCTATTATAACTACACTGCATTTTCCTAAATTCTCCAATGTTTCTTCAGTCCTTAGGTTACATTTCATTTTCTTTGACTCTTTTAAGTTGGGTCTTGTCCATGAAAATGGACGTTGTTATATAAATGTTTAAGATAAGTGTCCATAAAAAGATATGAAATTGGTCTTGATTTCATCCCTCATATTTGTACAATGTGGGTCCTTTACAAACTCACATCCTTTTCATTGGAACCATATAATCACACCATTTTCTTTCTCTTCCTTTCATATAATGCTTTGTGTTATTATATTAATTCCAAGAGTGCCAAAATTTACCAAGAAAATTTTCATTGAGCCAAATCAAAACTTAGGGCCATCATGAAGCTCTATGTTAATTTCATTTTTCAAGGTAAAGTTTAGCCAGTGTTAGCTCAGTTTTGGATAGTGTCAAGGAGAAACACATAAAATACAATGGCCTACACCAGATTAAATCCTAAACATGGCCACGTTTCATTTAGATCCTCAAGTATATTCCAAAAGCAAGAGTAAATGTGAAAGTAAAGGTCAGCAAAACACATCTCCACCAAGAAAAGTGTAATAAAACCAATGTAAAAGTAAATGAGCCAGCTACAGAGAAGTCTACTCATAAACACAATGCTTAGACTTAATCCATTCCTCACCACCTTCATTTGAGAATGTTAGTCTCCCATCCCTGGGCTGCCATCTCAGCCTTGAGTCTTTTTCTAGTTGCAAGCCAAGGGGTTGCTACACAAAGTCCCAATGCATGGAACCAGAGTTAATCATTCACAGGCCCTTTTGCCTGAAATAAGATGCTTTTCATTTCCCTTGGCTTATGTGAATAATGAAAAACGAAAACAAACAAAGGAGATAACCACACTATGTTAAAAGATAATCCCTTAGCATAACTATTGTCTAGAAGGCTGAACACCATAGGCAGGCAAAAATCCAGTATGCATTCAGAGAGTACATTGACATTTATTTATAAGAGATTATTGCATGACAGAGCTTCAAGTCATTTAGTAATTCTCCCATTCCCCAAGGCCTCCAGTATATTTATATGCAGAATCCCATATTATTTTTCCTGGTGTTATGGCAACAAAGATTTCAATGTTTACAGAGCTATCAAGTTCTGACAGGCCAAGCTGGGGACTTTGCATCACAGGCTCACATGAAAATGGAGCAAGGGACCCAGAGAGCAGAGCACAAGCTCAGCTCTCTGAACAACTCAGCAGAAGAGAGGTAGGAAGCAGGCAAATGGTGCTAATCAACTCACAGAGCCACACTCCCCCACGGGAATCTGCCTCCAGGATCCTGTGGTTTAAGGAATATATTACAAAGTATGCTGAACCTAGTTAGCCACGTTAAATCCTAAATCTGAAAGAAAAGCAAACCCCAAATTGCTACTATAATTTTGTACTCTGCATGGATTTTTAAAGCTCTGTTGAATATGGGATGTCAAGAGTCCATTACTAGGCCTCTGGGGCAGTGGAAGGGAAAATGAAAATGCAGTGGGTGAAGAAAGGGCAAAACAAGTTCTCTCTCTGTGCCCACTTTTTGTTTTTAACTACACAGTGGAGAACAGCCCCCCTTACCTTCACACCTAAGTTAATCATTGCCCACGGCTAAGTCGTTTCTAGTGCACTCCAACTCTAGGGCCAATCACTGTATGAAGCTGGCTGTGACAATGCCCTAGAAATACTTGTATTTCGCAAACAAGATTATCTTGAGAATTTGCCACCTACTCTATGGACAGAACTATGTGTAAATGGGACCTCATGGTCTGAGCTTCTCTGCAGTGAGTCTGTTCTCTGGAGTTTGCCCAGACACCTCCATACTCTGTGACTGAGACACAGAACAAGAAATCACTAAAAAACAAGTCCTTCCAAACATACCCTTCCCATACCTTAGTTCTGGTTGAAGCAAGAAATAGCCACAGGCTTAGCCTCCGATACAATAAGCCACCACTTTCTAGTTCTAGATGTGGGCCAGGAAAGCAGGCAAGTCAGAGTAAAATAGAACAAGAAATTTTAGGCCAAGTTTCTTTCTTCTTTTCCTTGTCTTTATGTATGTGTGAGCCTAAGGGTATTGCTGCTTATTTGGCTACAAAAGCATAAGACAGATTTCATAAACATGTCTAAGTTTTTTTAATCTGTGGTTTTGTTCTGTTTAAATTTGTAAATAGCAAGAAATATGCATATTTCCTAATGCCTAAAATGAACATCCCAACAAATAATAAACTGTGACTTACCATGTAACACAGGACATGTGACAAAAAGTTTTGTTTACATGGTGTGGACGTCCAACTTATATGAAATGAATGCTTAAGTATTTTCACTTTAAGGAGGGGAAATGTAATAATAATAATAATAATAATTGCAACAAATGGCTCTATGTGTCTTTCTAGTAAACTGAAGCTGTATAAGAAATCAGCTGGAAATGGGTGAGTATGACATCATGGTCTCGCCCTTTGGAAGTTGACAGTGCTGACAGGGCTGCTCCCAAGCCTAGTAGGAAAGCCTGTTAGAGGAGAACAAGGCTTTGTGCTCCACGTACACATCAGGCCCATCCTCTCATTAGCAACTGTGACAACTGTCTGCAATACCTACTGCTATCAGCAACTTTGTCTTCTTTCTCCAAAAGCTGAATTTACTGAGTTTGCCAGCTCCCTTGGAGCCCTGGTGCACAGACTAGATTATTTGTAGCTGGCCTTCCCAACATTCAGAGACTGAAGGACATTGCTCAAAGCTGTGCTCCACTGTGTCTTTTTATTTCTTCTGGTCAGCCCACTTCCATTTACTGCACAGCAGCTGCAGAAGCAGCTGATGTTACCATCTTCATCATCACAAGTCTTCATCATCATCAAGAAAAGAATTTATTACAAACAAAGTTAATGGCCCAGATAGCCTTTCTAAGTACTCTTTCAAGAAAATTACATAAGCTTGAGTCTTTCCCTGAACTCTGCAAATGTAATATTCATTGGTTTTGCAAATATTTGTTAACCCCTAACTTACATGTGACATTGTAGAATACACTAGGGATGCAGTGATATGCAAGATAAACAAGGTCTTTCTCTTGACTGAGCTTAAATTCTATGGGGAGACAGTCAATAAACACAAGTAAATGAACCAGTAATACAACTGCTGGTGTAAAATATGGCAAAAAGGAAATTAAGAGGCTGTTATGATAGAGAATTTGGAACATCTTCCGATACTGGGTGCTCAAGAACTTCTCCCCTCAATGACATTTAAGAAGAGACTTGTTGGATAAGAAAACAGTTCTGAAACTAAGTAAGCAAGAAGCCTTCCATTGATAGTAAACCTAAGGCTGTAGGGCTCTTAGTGACTACTACTTATAAAGTCAAAATATTTCTGGCACATTTTTAATCTCTCAGCCTTCTGTAAGATTGAATAGGGTGATCTGGGGGGGACACATCTCTTATTACAAAGGTTGATACTAAATTGTTAATTAATTCCATCTGTTCACTTCTTATGGATATTTTGGCTTCCACAAAAAAACCGTATCTTCCTTTACTGAAGGAAGATACAGAAAAGAGTTTTTAACCTGGCAAATCAGTGAGGGACTTCCCTTAGTATCCATCCTGAATTTATGTGCAAAATGATGTATGGTTTATATATATATACAAGTTACCAGTGAGAACATCTAGCACTTTCATCAGATTTTTAAAGGGCTCTGTGACCCAAAAAAGGCTATGGCACTCAGATGAAATAGGTCTAAAGTAGCCCATTGCTCTGTAATCTTTCAGAGTTGATTTGTTCTCTTCAGGCCTTCAACTGATTGGATGAGGCCCAGCCACATTAGAGAAGGCAATCTGCTTACTCAAAATCCACCAATGTAAATTTCAATCTCATCCAAAACACCCTCACAGAAATAGCCAGAATAATGTTAAATCAAACATCTGGACACCTTGGCCTAGACAAATTGGCATATAAAACTACCCATCACAAAGTATATACTACCTCCTGCAGGACATGCAAACTCACAGGGTGTCAGTTCCAAGCTGATGCCTTAGCTGGGCCTATAAGAGACCACTCCAGACTTTATCAGGCCACAGCATCTGACTAATGGATGATGTGGCATGTGGTAGATAGGGTCCCATGGTCATTTATCCATTGCTCTACCTCCTCTGATGTGAAGGGAGTTCCTTAGCTCATAGAAATGTCATGCCAGATCTCATGCTAACAAATCAGACACTCTGTGAGCTCTTGGATAGAAGAGAAGCTGAGGAACTGAAAGCATGAAAGAAAATCCATACCTGGAAATACATGTAAATCCATGTCATGACAAATCACTGCCCTCTTCATGACAGAAAGGGTCCAATGTAAATAACCTGGCATTAAGTGGTTGGTTGGTCTCTTTGAGGGATAGTATTACATTAGGGGCTTTGCATCATATTGTATTAGCAGGCTCTGCTGCTGACAAATTGAGCATTTAAAAGAAGTAGCTAGAAGAACATAGGCCTTTCATCTCTGCTACCATGTTTTGGTTGTCAAAGACAAGACAAAGACAAAGGGTTGCTGGTGTCTTCTGGATGAGTCATCCTATTCACCTGCTCCAATGGTGTCTGGTGGGCATTAACAAGCCAAGAAAGACTCCCACACTATGTGCCCACTCCCATAAGTCCACCCAACTGCCTCTAACTTGGCCTTCTTGTCTTTTATCTTCCGATTTTGCAGCTTCAGACCCCTGGCTAAGCAGACAAACCAGTCTCCACTACCCAGGAGCTTATACACGTCCTTATGTGATTCTCCTACTAGATCTGGCCAGAGACTCTATGTAGTATCTTCATCATATATTCCTCTAAAACCATGGGATTTACTCAGTCAAAAAACCCACAAAGCAGGGATATTTGTATTACAGCCTGGACTTACTCTATAGCCCTCACTTTTTCTGCACCCACTCAAAATTAGAAGTCTTCCATGTCATCCAATATATATATCTGAGCAATATTTCCAAGTGTGATATGTATGCTGCTTCTGAAATACAAGGAGGCCTAAAAAATGTGCCTATTTTTTAAGTCATAGGAACTTAAAAGTGCCAAAATGTGTTTTTTAATTTAGATGGTGTATTAGAGTCTCAAGAGGAACAGAGCTAGTAGGATATATATACTTATTAAAAGTATACTTATTATGGAATGGATACTTATGGTGAAGAACTGGCTCATACTGAGAAATCCCATGAGCTACTGTATACAAGCTGGAGATACAGGAAAACCAGTGGTGTAATTCACTCCTACTCTGAAGGCCTGAGAAATAGGGAAGCTGATGGTGCAAATCCCAGTCTAAGGGCCAGAGAAGGTGAAGTGAGGTGTCCCAGCTCAAGTCAATGAGGCAGGAAAACAAAGGACAAAATCCTTTCACCTTTTATTCTATTCAAGCCTTCAAAGGACTAGATGATGTCCACCTACATTGAGAAAGACAATCTACTTTACTGAATACACTGATTCAAATGTTAATCTCCTCTGGAAACATCCTCGCCTCACGTTTCTAAACATAATGCTTAGAAATAATGTTTAATTTTTCCCAGTCAAGTTGGCACATAAAATTAACCATCACAAGTCCACCCCTTATCAACTTGGCACTCACACTCATCTTCATAGACCACATTTCATCTCCAAATAAAAACAATTACAAGGTCACAATTCTGCCCAACATGATACAGCTATCCTGAGTGCAAACAAAAACACACTAACCTCTTCCCCAGAAGAGGAGGCAAAGACCTTGAGTGATGTTTACTCTTCCCTTGACATCCCATAATTTAAATAAATGATATAAAACCAACAGTACTTAAATACTATGATATAAAATCAGTACATCTTATATTACATAATATAAGTGACATAAAATAAGTGACTAGGAGATAAAAAGAAAACATAGGTTGTAGCTGGTAATTTTAACTACCATCCTCCACTATCCATTTTGTATTCACGTTGCCTTCAGTAAGCACCTCAGCTATGTGGTTCTGTACCCGTTGAGATCAGCCAAACTTCCTTTCCTGAAGGCTCTATGCTACTAGTAGTCCTACACGGATTAGGTTGCTATAGTTTTCCATTGACCTGAATCACAGAGCATGGTAATATTAACAGACCTCCTAAGGATCCCCTATGCCCTAGACATACCCTTCCTTACCTCCACTGTGGAGTAGTAGTACACTTTCCCCTCTGGCTCAGTCACCCCACTAAGCACAGTAACTCCCTTTTTTGCTTATTGATTCAGAAGCATCAGGAGCCCAAAGCGGCTGGGTGGCAGTTCTTAACTTACAATTCAATTGTATCATTGTTGTGTCACCTGGTAGAAGCATTCCTCCTTCTGGAGCTAAGAACTGTAGCCTAGCAGAGTATAAAGTTGCAAACAGGAAGCAAAAACTTTGCAAGTGGGTCACTAGGTGTAATAGAAAGGGGTGCCACTCCCTTGATTCCTAGGCCCATGAATCCTGACCATTAGAGAAACAACACCATATACTAGACACTGATTCAGACAGAAGACGGAGGCTTCTGAAGAACCTTGCCCCAGCCTGAAATGTGGTGATTGAGCTGGTAAATATGTTCTTTCCAATACCTGGCTGGTACTGTAACTCAGTCTTCAAAGGGCCATTTCACCATTCTATCAAACTATCTACTACAGGATGGTGAGAAGCGTGGTAAGACCAATGAATTACATGAACCTGGGCCCACAGCTGCACTTCTTTTGCTGCGGTAAAAATCCTAGCATATCCCAGACTAATGGAGCCCTCAGAATATTACTGATAAGGCAAGCTCCTAAATCTTTGTAGTTTCTCTCAGTCACTGGAGTACACGTGTCTTACCAGGGCATTTGAAGTACTTGCCACTTCCTGCTCATGTATGATCGACTAACATGCTGCCACCAATAGAGTGGACCAAAGTGATATTTTGAGGAATGTCCAGTAGATAGAGGTCCCTTCAAACCTGTGACAGAGAGCATGAGAGCTGACTCAGACCTAGGGGAAGATGGGAATGTACACTGTTTTCCATCCTAGTGAACTGCTTCTGATCCTCATTCACAATTGATATTTGCCAACATAATAGCCACACACTACAAATGAGAGCAGTGTGAATCTGCTCTAACAAAGATGCCCCAGGCAGTACAAGGGCTGCACTGGGACTGCCTCTTAGTTAGCTGCTGGTAATCCACTGTCATCTGCCATGACTCATCTGGTTTCCACAAGAAGCAGAATAATGTATTAAATGGGGATATTATGGAGCCAACCATCTATGCTGGTTTTAAGTGTCTGAGGATGGGACTAACCTCTGCCATTCATGCAGAGGTAGGGGGACAGCATTATTTTTGATTAACCGTCTTGACCTGGGTAACCCCACTTAGTCTTTGCTACGACAACAGCTCTTACTCCACAGGTTAGGGAACCAATGTGAGTATTCTGCAAGATGCTGACTGTGCCCACCTGTTATTCAGTCAGGAAATTGGAAAATGACTACCAGATGGGGCCAGAAGCCCTTTGGGCCCCATCTGAGATGGTCTCAGGACAGAACTTCATTTATCTGCTGACCTCCGTTTTCCCTCCCTCTAACAGAGAAGCCATGGGGGTGCTGTGGGTGCCCAAGTAACTGTGTCATATCAGATCCTCTATTCACCAGCCCTTTCAAATCTGAGTATTTTGCAGAATCTGAGACAAAAATTCAAGAGCAAATGATCTAGTAAGCACCCTCCAAAAGAACTGCAGGAAGCCTGGGAGAAACAATGAAGGGAAAGAAGCAGAGTATACATGCAAGTTCAGCCAGCTCCCAGCCTCGGACTAATCTAGCAGGTGAGCTGTCAGGTGGAAAATTATACTAAGAGTGAGTTCTCCAGATAGGAGGCAAGAGGACTGGCCTCTCATACTCCTACATCAGTCAGTCCTGGGGGCAAGAGTACGAGGGTCAGTGTGAGCTCTGAGGCCCTGCTGGCCCTCTGGCAGTAGAGGCTGCAGGGAGAGCCTTCTGAAGGGAGTGGCAGGTATGGCTTTCTAGCAGCAAGAAGCATGTAAGATGGCGGAGAAGGGTACACAAATGTGTCTAAAAGGGAGCCAAGGAGTGGTGGTGGCCCATCAGCTCTATCCACTATAGCCATTAAAAAGGCAGACAACAGCCAGAGGGTAATAAAAGTAGAAAAGGATAAGAAGGATTAAAAAAAATGGTAAGAGTTACATAAGGGAGAGCTAAGGTCAGTATAAATGGATGGCCTAAGACCCAGGAGAAGTCAGACAGGATCCCAGCAGTCCAGTCACCTCTCCCCTCACATTTCTGCAACAGCCACTGACATCCCCCCTGACCTCTCCAAACACATATCCCCTCAGAATGACCAATCCAGCATGCACCCACACTGTATCAGCCCATTAAACTCACTGGTTGTATTGATTTACTTGCATCTCAAGAGAAAATACTTCATCAGTAGTGTAGCTCAGGAGAATGAAACACAAAAGGGGCAGAAGTCCTGTTTTGGGGGAGCTGAGTGGCCTTGTGCAAGTTACTTAACTTCCTCAAGCCTTAGTTTCATATTTTTAAATGTGGATAATAATACCCAGTGTACAAGGATTTTTGAAGATTAAGTTTAACCAGCCCAATGCCAGATATCTAGTAAGCACCAAATAAATGTTTCCTTATTCCTTCAGATGTGTCCCCAAACAAGATTATACCTTTTTTTTTCTTGTAATTTTTTAGAACAACTGGATTCCTATTGTTCCATGGTCCTAGGGGCAGCCTACTAAAAACCCAAAGCCTGAGGATTATAAACTGTATGTAATGCTGGCTTATGTCTCAAAAAAAGGAACCCACAGTTTTTCTTTAGTTTTAGTTTCTCTAGTGAAAAAAAAGTTTATTTTTATAACATATTTGAACAAATAGAACTGACTTTCATTTTAAAATATATGAGATGATTTCATGTATGACTATGTATCATAACTTCTGATATTTTAGACTGCCACTATTGTTTTCCACCTAGAAACACGTATGTTAGCTTTCAGCACATAGTTTTCTAGGAGAAAGGACTCTGTGGTGTGGAGACAAACTAACAATCTTCTATAGGAATCTAGATTTCCACTTACGTTCAATTTCTAAGTACCAACTAGCAATGAAGCAATGCACCCATGTATAAAATCAGTATTGAGAAAGAAAGTAAGATGAGGAGCTGAAAAGTAAAAAGGTGTAAGACATAGAGGAGAGAAAAGAATAGAGAAACTTATGTGAGTGGATAAGAAATGAGTGAATAATAGTTACTGACAAAATAGTTAATATAAGAGATACAGTTTTAGCTTACTACTTATAATTTCTAATCTCACCATCACTCTGCCAGGGGGGATGAATGCATGGGTAGCTGGATGAATGTAGAGACAGTCATAGATATAACCATTGATTGAGAGCTGTTGAAATGAATTAAGGGGGAACATAATCCACATGTCTAAACAGTTGTGCATGACAGTTCCCAAATGAAGGCTTTATTTTTCCATGTGTCTTTGTCATTTTCCTTCTGTGTATTACCACCTGGCACCCTTTTGTTTCCCAGCCTGGCCCCATAAGAATGCAAGTTGCTTGGCAACTGATCCATCCACTAAAGTGTCTCAAGGAAATAACCCTAGCTCCTAGGATGATGCATGATCCAAGTTATTACAGTAAGCGCTAGTGTTTACACCTAAGCCTGAAGAGATAATCCTGGTGCACAGTATTTCCATTGCAGTCTATGAAAATCCATGTACAAGCCAAAAAAGGTAAATGAGAGTTACATGACCTGTTCTCTTTCAAGAATTATTAATTTGACAATATATGAACAGTTGTTGAAGCAAGTTAGTTTATTACCGAAATAGTCCTTGGTCAAATATAATCAGGAAGTAAAATTAAATATAATCAAAAGTAAACATTTGTAGGTAACCAAGATGACAATTATTAGGTATTTCCAGTATTCCAATAATATAATCCATCTAATGTGATCAAAATGCTATCTTTCTTGGTTGAAACCTTCAGGCTTTCTGACCCAATACTTACAAACAGATACATATACACATACATACCTTACAGCTGAAAATGCCACTTTTCACATATTTATACAAAGCAATAAAGTACACAGAAGGAAGTGGAATATTATCATTTCCTTCAAAGGTTTTAGGGCTCACATTGCTGGAGACAGAAGCCTTCTCTTCAGGAGCTATAAGGCACAGAGAATAGAAAGGATCTATTAGTTTATACAGACAAATGTATTAGCCAAAAGTACATGAATATGCTGAGCAAGACAGGGGAGGGTAGCTTGGAATGCTTCTGCCCCATTACAAAATGAATTATGTTTTTCATATTCCAGAAGGAAAACTCCCACACATAGCAAAAGGTCAGATTCACCTCATTATACCCATTACAAATAAAACATTGTCTGTGAACTTATCTTTTCCCTTAAGAGGCATGTTACTATGTTCAGGAATTCTATATAAGATAATTATTTCCTTTTTTTAACCATCCATTCCGATATATGGAGCTTAGAGCAAAACACACATACCTTTATTTTACTGGTATAAGAAAAAGCACAAAGGATTGAGTGGGTAAAGCTCAGAGACACCTCTACAAAATTTTTCCAAAACTAACAGATGCATGAAAGTATGGTGCCATTTGCAGGTCTCCACAACTAATGTGATGAAGGCAATTTCAGGAGGAATTGTTTCATTTTTTATTTTATTTTTAAGTATGCAATAATGAAGTCATGCTTATATTCCATAGTATGTGATATGATCCCAATCTAATAACAGAATTAGCACATTTTACTCAGAATTAACAATATTAAAACTCTATAAGTCTAAATTAAAATAATCATTCTTTTCTTCAACTAACGAACTAGTAAAGATCTTGAAGGATCATTGATTGGCCCAGTATTCCTGAAGAACCAGAAAAACTAGCATTTCCATCTGCTATTAATGGAAGTGTATTTGATGCGAACGTTTTAGAGGAAATTTGTCAATATATATCAGTATATTTTCATGGACACATAGTTTAATCTAAAAATTCTATGCCTAGGAATTTACACTGAGCAAAACTGCACACTAATAAAGAGTGTCAAAGATGGCCATGCAAAGGGTTGACAATAATGAAAGGAAAGTACTTTTTAGGAGATTTGTTCAGGCATTCCCTTGCTTGATAACTTCTTTGCACACATACCATCCTTCTGGGGATACAGCAGTAAATTTAATCAATTCTTTTCTTTCATGGAGCTTACATTCAAGGGGGAGAAACAGATTACTGAAGAAACATATAATTTACAAAGAAAACAGTAGTAGTTGATGCAATTGATACAGGATGTAAGAAAGGATTCAAGAGTGAACATGAAGATTTTTGGCCTGAGCAACTGAGTGAACAGCCCTGGTGAATCCCTGAGACAGAAAATATCACTTCATCCCACCCTATGCTGTGTCCCAGGAGAAAGGGAATCAAAACTCAGACAAGTTTGAAGGGGGTCTCAAGAAAGGAAATATGTGCCTAGCTCCACAAGGAAGCAAGAAAACAGATTTCATAAGGAACCCTGCATGCACAGAGCAGTAACCACAGAGAAGGGCAACTGGGTGGGCCTAGGGGAAAGGTGGGAGGAGACGCATCTACCCCTAGAGCAGGCAGGCCCTGTGCTTCCAGACGTGAGTGTCTGAGAAACAGTGGGGGACCTAGGGATACTCTGTATCTGGAAACAGAGTAACTTACAAGGGCCTGATGACTGAGCATCATGGCAGGAGGGTGGTAAACAAAAATGGAAAGGAGCACCTTAGAGGCCAGCAGGTGCAAAGAGAGACACAAGGCTGGGGACTGGAAGTTCACTTCCCTCGCCTGCCACACACCTCCCCCGACCCTCAGGATTCAACAAAAGAATTAACATGGAAGGAAACCAGAACTGTTCTTACCCCTGGAATGCTTGGCTATTACTGAATTGGCAGTTTATCAGAAATAAAGCAGACCTACCATTCAGAAAAAGGCCCAGAAGAGACTAGTTTGAGGTACAGAAAATTAATATGACTCCTTTTTCTTCCTTTCTCCCTCCATACCACCCTTCTTCCTTTTTTCCTTCTTGTATTTTTAATTTTTTGCATGCCTGAGTTTGAGGCCATAAATCCACATCCAAGATACCTAATCCAAGTACCTCCTAGGTGCTCTAATCTTTGGGTCCCAGCAGGGAGCTATTTAACAGTTACTCCCTAAAACAAGAGACAAGTAATTATCAACTTCCTCAACCCTAACTAAAAGGTGCTTCTGCTTCTGGAAGATATTTACTGCTCCCTTATATAGAATGCCCATGGTGAAACAGATATTCTTTAGGCTACTGTGAGTTAACAGAACTACCCCCTAAAGATACCCAAATGTTCTGGCTGTAGCTCAATCCTAACCTACTATGAGGCAAGACCTTGTCCCAGGGCCAGATGTGTCTCCACTTACACATTAGAAAAGCAGGGTTTTGATTTTTCAGTAAATCCCTAGCAAAGTTAGTGACTGTGAGCAAATCCCCCAGAGCCGGAAATATCTGCAAAAATGAATACCAGGATGCCCCACATCAGTGTGAGCAGTCAGGCTTACAAGTACCTCACAGCAGATCCTGTGTTCTTAGAAATTTTTGGAAAGGAAAGGAAGCTGAGCCTGCTGGAGCCATCTTAAAAATGATATTATAGCAATAAAAGGTCTGGAAGTTTTGTCAATAACAGGTGCAAAGACTAAATACAATTGCAAGCTCAAAAACCATGGACCCCAGTTCCCTCACCTAACAATCAAAGACTTAGCTCTCATAAACGTATTTTTTTTAAAGTGAAAAGTTCTCAAAATCTTACTTTCATTTCTGAGTTGATTAAAATCTCATCATCTAAAATAGATAATGACGAATGCTATAGAATACTATAGATGAGCTGCATATCTTCTTATTACCCTGGTTATATTTTTACTTGCCATGTATTTACAATTAATCATTTTGTGCCAGGTGATACCTTCAGAAGGAAACAGTCCGTTACATGGTCACTAAACTCTTTCCTACCTAATATAAGACATTCAACCACTTTAAATTTATCTGGAATGGGGTGGGGATATTTTTTTGGGTTGATATTTTCTTCTGAGAGTTCTATTGTACCTATTTAGCTGAACATAGAATAGGAAAGTAGAAGTTTCCCCATGATTATTTCAGAGCTCCTGAGAAAATAAGGTTCGAAGCTATGAGACAGCTACCTGGTATCTAAAAATCACTTTGCACATACGTAGCGCAATCCTTGCAAGTATTCAGTCACACAGTCTGGTAGATGTTACAAGATTTTGTAAATACTCAGTACAACCATCTGAGGTATGTGCTGTTGTGCATCTTCATTAGGACCTAATAAGTTGCATGTAGATATTTTTGTTTGTTGATTTGTTCTTTTCTACCTTAGCTCTAATTTTTTACTTACAGCCAAATTAAGACATCCAATTAAAGCACTAACTCAAGAGACAGATTAAGCAGGAAATTCCAAAGTTAATTTTCTCATTGTAATTTTAACTTTCCCATGATTACACATTTTCTGTGCTAGTTAGCATCTTGCATGTGTAGCTTTGTATACAGAGTCAGATTTGACCTCAGTCACACTCATTTTATTTTTACTGAAAATTTAACAGGGAGCAGTGAAGAATCAAGTAGGGCCATAGATCAGTAGGCTGGAAAGCAAATGCCAAAGGAGAAGGTTATGGGAGGCACACAAATACGGGAGACTGGGAAAGGAAATACAAGGTGCAAATGGAGCCATATTAGTGAATGTGCAATTAATTGCATTTCAAGATTTCTTAATATGCAAGTTTTCATGTACTTCTTTTCAAATATCTGTTAAACAACAGTTTGAACCAGATTAATTTTTTATTTCTTTATTATATGGAACTTGAATGTTTGGTTCTCTTTGATTTCACCTCTTGCTTATAAATCTTCCAACCAGTCATTAACTGCTTGGAAAGCCCTGGCACCTCATATATTGTCACTTAATTATGTTATGCTACAGTGGGCTTCCTAGGAAGCAAAAATTCTACACAAAAACACTTATAAAGAAAGCCAGGGCAGACAGCCTAAGCCAGTAAGAATAAAAATTGTTGCTGACAAGGGAATAGAATTGACAACTAAAGCTTTCTGAACCAAAGGGGAAAATGAATAGCCAAGACATTTGAATTGTTGAAGGAAAGGATGTTTCAGATCTAGACAAGGGGGAGGAACAAAGCATAAAACTGGAAATAGAAGATTAACCACTAAGCCTGCTCAGAATGAATCATAAAGAGAGAAAAGGGATTATTAGCCGAAAGGATCTAGGCAGGAAGGGCCCAAGGCAAACCTGGTGCATCCTGCCTGTAAGTCTGAGATGTTGAAAACTGTACCCTGTTAGGAGAAAGGTCTCATCAATTTGAGTTTGCCCAGGACATAGGGAATAAGAAAGGACTGGGGGGAAAAAAAACATATTTAAATTGCAGGGCACTGTTAAATTGAAAAACAGGCTGATTCTTTCCATGATAATAATGAATACTGGTGAAGATGTGGTAAAATTAGTAGCCATATATTACTGGAGGCAGCATCAGTTGGTACAATCCTTTTGAACAATAAATAAATATATGTATCAAGAGCCATAAAACTGCTGTTAACTTTAATATAGCATTTCCTTTTGGTCACTTATCCTAAAAAAAAAAACCTGAGGATATAAAAATACAGGAATTAAATATATCTCTATTCACAGAAATATTTGAGATACTACTATATATAAAGTCAAAAAATGGAAACAATATCCACTAACAAAAGATAACTTAAGTATAATACTGTTGTACATATACTCAATGAAATAAAATGTGATCATAAAAATCATGACTACTGAAGCACACAGCACCACTATGAAGGATTATTGCCCAAGTATATAAATTTATAAACAGTTGACCCTTGAAAAACACAGGTTTGAATGCGTGGGTCCACTTACATGGAGATTTTTTTCAGTAAATATATCAGAAAAACTTTTGGAGATTTGCAACAATTTAAAATGTTTTCTTTTCTCTGGCTTACTTTGTTAAAAGAATATAATATATAATACATGCAACATACAAAATACATGTTAATTGACTATGTTATCAGTAAAGCTTCCAGGCAACAGGAGGCTATTAATTCTTGAGTTTCTGGGGAGTCAAAATTTATACAGGGATTTTCAACTGCCTGGGAGGGGTCAGTACCCCTCATCCTCCTGTTTTCAAGGGTCAATTATATATATGTATAGTTGAATTTGAATCTAAACAAGCTTTTAGACAAAACTTTCAGGAAATACCAGGTTGAAAACAACAAATTAAACTGTCGATAAGCAATACAGAATTATAGATAATTGACCTAGTTTCTTCAATAACTCAGTGATCTGGGGGCAAGATGGGAAGAAGTCAGTCTTCTAGAGCCTGCTGTCCAACAGCACTCTGCAGAATGGAAATGCTCTGCACCCGCACTGTTCAGTATGGCCATCAGCAGACATGATTGACTATGGAGCATTTGAAATGTGGCATGTGACTTACGGTCTGAGTTTCTTAATTCAATGTACTTTAAATTAGTTTAAATTTTAAAAGCTATTGTGGACAGTAGCTACCATGTTCCATGACACAGTTTTAGCTTTTAAAAATTTAAGAGATATACAACCATACGCAATATATGGATCTTGCTGGATCCTAAGTGTTGTGGGTATGTGAAAAATTACTTATTTTAGAGACCTATGCTGGAAAGTTTAGGGGTGAAATGGCACAATGTCTGAGAGTTGCTTTAAAATACTTCCGCCAAAGAAAGAGAAAGGAGAATGATGAAACAAGGGTGACAAATGTAAGTAATTACTTACTCTGGGTGAGACGGTCTATAGGGCTCATTGTATTTTCCCTTTGTATGTGTGTGTGCGTGTATATGTTTGAGAGATTTTCATAGGAACAATTTCTAAAACTCGTAATTACATGGAAAATGCTTATAAATATTAGTAAATGAAAAGGCAGAACACAAATTTGCCCATTCAGCATTACTATAACCATTTAACTAGTAATGAGCTCAAGTATTGATAGGGAGATGCAAGAAATTTATTAAGATGTTCAAACTTGCAAACGATTTTACTTATACTTCAGTAGTGAGGTAGAATACAGTCAACATGCTAGGAAATGCTTATAGGGATATTTTGAGCATTTGTTTAGGTAAACATCCATTAAGTATGGCAGGAAAAAAACAGTTTGAGAATCACTGTTACTAACACATACAAATACTCATACATGCCCTTATATAAAAAAGAGACCAGATGGAGACATACCATATAGTTTATTCCATAATGGTGGTTTTGTTCATGTGGTTGAACTAAATAAAGAATAGACAAATTTTTGTAATGTGGTTACGTTGCTTTTAAAATTAGATTAAAGCCACACTTAAAATTTTTAAAAAGTGAAATCTATGGTTTGCTATAGGGAGTCATTCTTAATAGATAGAACCCACCAACTTTTACTGCCAAGACACAAATCTACTTCTCCACACCGTTTTGCCTTTAAGTGCTTTTAAAGGCACATGAACAGAATAGATAAAGATACTCACAAATTTGAAAATATGAAGAGAAAAATTAATGTAATATGAAGAGAAAGGAGTAAGTTATATCACCGCAGAAGCTGAATAAATTTCTCTCTTCTTCAATGGTAATAATGGTAATATTTAATAATTAATATTTGTCATTTACAAAACACATAATATAGTTCACATAGGCACTGTTTTAAGCACTTTACTTACAGGAACTTTAACAACAACTCTTTGTGGTATGGGATATTCCCATCCCCATTTTGAAGCTGGTGAAACTGAGACACAGAGAAGTTATGTAACTTGTCTAAGATGACACACCTATGAAGCAGTACTGCCAAGATTTAAATCAGAGTTCTCCTCCAGAGTCTACCCAGTTTAGCACTGTGCCATGCTAGCACAGGTAATAACTTTATTGCCCATGTTCATTCACAAGTGGAAATCAAGTATCTTTCCTCTCATTGCAATATGCACCCCTTCTCCTGCAGGCCAGGGAGGTAAGGACCTTCTAGCATCTCATGAAGAGAAAAGATAGCTGAGTCAAAGAGAGGGACACTAGCTTGCTATTATCCAACTTACATCTGAACCAAATTCCCGCTCAACCCTTAATAACAAAACGTCTGGTCATGGATGATGAATCATCTTCAGACTGTCACCCTCAGTGAGACTAAGATGTCACTGATGGCAGGGCAGTTCATGTGACGCAACGCAGCAGCCCATCTTCTTGAACGTGCTGATTGCAGTGGTTTGCTCAGAAGCCAAGTACTAATTGTAAACCTGATCATGCACTGGGTGTCTTACTTGTGGTGCCTTTATAAGAACACTTTAATTTAGCCTCACTAACAAGTAAGGGTTTTTTCTGCTAAGTTAATTTTCTCAATAGCCCAAGTTTAATCTTTAAAGAAACCCAAATTTTTAGGTACATCTTTCTGCTTATTAGCAGAACACTGCCTTGTCAGACAAAGATGTGTGTATAAGATAATCGTATCTTGCTGCTGAGCTCATTTATAATAGCATGTGCTAAGCTGCAACTTTTTACCAATCTGTGCGTTAAAGAGACAGCCCTGCACTGAATGCTCTTGGGCAGCTGTGCTTTTTGAGTTCTCGCACCTGTCTCTAATGACAGTTTGCTGGGGACCCCAGTGGAGAGCAGCAGTTGTCATAGCAGTTGACAGTCTCACTGTCCTTTCTCCAGCAATCATCCATCTCCTTTCTAATTTGCCATGGCTTTGGAAGCCATATAACTGTTCATGTAGCAAGTAGGAGTCTATGAATATATTAATGTATGAATTTATGAATGGGGCATATATATCCCTTTTCACAAAGGATTTGTGACAGCTTTTATAATTATGCAATTAAAAAGATAATGATTTCTGAGGGAATTTGAGCAAAAGACAAATAAGAAGAGGTTTATAATAAAGCCAGGAGGAAGTAACACACACAGACAATAGCCTTCTGTAATTGCTGTCGCTAAGTGGCAAATAGAGCTCTCAGCTTCCTGAAACCTTAGCAAAGATGAAAAGGTGCTCAAATAATTATGAGTTCACACTGCTCAGAAAATAAAAACAAGCCAGCTTTTCAGAAAAATCACTATCCCTCCTAAGAAGACCTAACGAATTTTTTTTAGGGTGTTTGTAAAAAGAATGACATAAGATAAAATAGATAACATCTTCAATGACACTCTGACAATAACTAGTGTAACAGATTTCAAATAGTGTCTCTTTAAAAATCCTTTACTATAAGCCAAAAGCAAATGCCCAAGCAAAAAAACATGCAAAGTAAGAGTGAAGGTAGTAGGACTGAGGACTATGAAATTCTCAGTAAGGAACAGGCATAAAGTCATATATATATGAATTTTGTGATAACTATTTTCCTTGATTGCAAGCTGCTGGCACATATTTCCTAGTTGATGGCTGTGTTGCAGATTAAGTAAGTTTGTAAACAGCTATACATATTTTACAAGGAGATCTAGTTCTCTTCAGACCTCTCTACTTAGAAACAGCTTAAATACCCTTGCCCAATAGTTTTAATTAGTTCTCAATTCCACCCGTGTTGCTATCTTCATTTTATGAGAAAGGACAAAGAAGTTGCATCATTTGAGCTCTCTATAATCTTCAGCTTCTGAACATTGAATAAAAGATAAGATGGCCAGATTTTTAAGGAGAAATTCTAAACTTGTAAATTTAGCAAAGTGAATTGAATAAAGACATCTCCAATTCACATACTAGCTAGGAGATATTTTTTCACTGTGAACCCTTCTCAGAAACAAATTCAATCAAAGGTGATTCAGTGAATTTCAAAGCAAATCCACCAGCCCACTTTACCTTCCATTTCCGTCCCTATCACCAGGACAGCTCCTCACTTTAATTCTTTGCTTGTGCAGTGCCTACTGTATATAGAGAATGTTTGCAAGCTTGGATTCTCTGAACAACACATACTGCTCAGCTATCAAGTAAAGCTTCTTTATCCTGCTGAGTTCAAAGTTCAAAATTTATTTCTTAGTTTAATGCAATGCTAGTGCAAGTTCGTTTAATATATTCATTCTAAATGACATCAGAGGATGGTGGTGTCAACATTTTGGCTTTGTTTGGACAGCTTTTGTGCAAGTGCAAACACTGAGTGTATGAAATCTAATGAGATTAGGCGCTTACTGCAAAATTAAAGGCAGGCGACTAGACTTCAAAGACATTACCGCAGCACAAATCCCTTACTATGTTTCTTGGGCCATTTCAGCAAACTAAACTTTGAGAATCACCTTTACCAGAAGATTTTCTTCATAGCAACCCTTTATTAGAATACTTGATATTAAATACCTCCTAAAGAGTACTTTTTCTTTTAGTTTTTTTTTTTCAAATCATCCTTAAAGCACACTATAATTAAGAAGAATGAAAGTCAAGACAAGTAAAAATTAACCAAAACCTTTTTACAGGCCCAGAATTAAAGATGAATCCTTTAAAAGCTGCAGATTTTTAGTGCGGTTTTCTTTTATTTTGTTTTGGCAAAAATACAGGAAACAACAAAAGAAATTTGACCCCATCACAACATGATAATGAACCTTCTGATTTTCTTCAGCATAATTGACATAATAAGGGCTAACTATGTCCCAGACACTGTCCTAAGCAATTTGTGTGTATTAAACTAATTCAAGCCACAAATTTATGGGACTGTTAATATTATTAGTCCCAATTTACAGATTAGAAAACTGAACCTTACTGAAATTGAAGTGTGGTTTATTAAACTAAAATAATAGGCCCAGGGTATAGTAAGAGATATGCTGAAAAACTGAGCGAGAAAGAACCTTATATCTAATCTCAAGCATTTTTAACTTCAAACCAGAAATATGAAGGATCCTCCAAAGAAGGGAGAATAAACAAACCTAAGAATCCCTGCTCTAGCATAAATCAGAATGCAGAAAGGGGCGCTCTCCCTCACTGCGGCCCTCCAGGAGTACCACGGCTATGAGGAAAACTCAGAGAACAGCTGAAGCCTTCCCCCTGACGGAGAAATGGAGGCGACGCGGAGGGCTGGCTGAGAGGCATGATCCTCCAGATCTGCAGGTAGCGAACCTGACAATAAAGTGTACAGAACTGTCAATGGTGATACGAGGCCAGCTGGAGAAAGTGAAGGTGTGGAGAAAGGGATCATTTCAGCCTGGGAACCTAACTACTAGGTTGAATCATATACAATAGTTATTTGACCATTTTTTTCCTACTAGATTGATAATTTCCTATGGGCAACCTAAAGTTTGGAGACAATTCACATGGGGAAGCTTCTGATAATAGTATGTTATACTGGACATGCGTCTGTTACATATATGGATTTATGAGTCATCTAGATGTGGCTGATAACTTGAAGCCATGTCAGAGGTTGTGTTTCCAAGGGTAGAAAAGAAGAGGATTGCTGGAGATATTCACAGTTAGAAGGCAGAAAGAAGTCAGAGACCTGTGAAGATAAATAAAAAACTGTCATCACTAATGTTAGGCCAGAAATGATGAATAGTAGGGAAGGCAAAATCAGAAGCAAAAACTTTGGATACAGACAAAAGATGACCAGTGTATAAGTGATTTCTGTCGATGGTAGATTACAGGGGCTCGGGGGTACACAGAATAGATATTAAGGAAATAGGGGTATAAAAGGCACATATATATTCCATGAGCTTACTCTTGAGAGGGAGAGACAAATGTTTTTTTTTCTTTCTTAATGAGATGATATTATAAATAAAAAGGAGTAGCGCCCACTTGGTACTTTCTCAAAGACAAGAGAGACCCAGATACTTTTAACAGCAAGAAATAAATACATCAGTAATAGCGCAACAGATAGTACGCAAGACAAAAGGGCAAGAACATAGTATCTACTTACATGCGACGGGATAACCCCCACGTAATGAGAAAGCACAGCCCTAAAACAGGTGGAAAATACTGGGGAATGTGTGAAACTTCCACAGAAGGAGGCCTATTTCTGCTCTTCATGTAATTTTGTGGTACAGAACCTTTAAGAACAAAATCTGACAGAAATTTTCTGTAAGAAAAATCTACCTTTATCCTTAGGCAGTGTTCTCAGAAATAGTATAAATGCTAATGTGCACTGGGGAATCTTGCTCTCCAGTGCATATGAAAAACTGCAGAGTGCTCAGATGGGGGAGGGGGAGTAGCTGACAGTCTTAACCATCTTCCTGAATATATCAGGATTAGCCGCTGTTAGGGGAAGACAAACTTATTGGAAGTTGTAAAACTTCAGCAAAGTCGCTGGGAGAGAAACTCGTAGGGGCAAATAGTAAATGGTGTGCCAGTCCTAGGAAGGATAGAAACAGACAAAATAATATATCATATCACCAAACTTTATTTCTACCATTTTTATCCCCATCTCAAGTTACTTATATTCTGACACACACACACACTCATACATATACACAACAGGCCCTTTCTAATTCATATTTCTATTTCTCAAAAGACCCAGCACAGTGTCTTGCTCATAGTAGACACTGAATAAACGTAGTAGATAAATGGGATGAACTTATAATAGGTTATTATTTTTGATAGTTAGAATTTGTAACAAAGACTTAAAAACATTTTGAATGATTAATGAAACTGATTCTAAGAATAGTAATAACCAACACTGACAGAGGTTTTAACACAGGCTAAATTTTTACATAGATTATCTGATTTAATCTTGATAAGAATCCTAAAGGTAGAGACTATGATTATCACCATTTTACAGTTGAGAGAAAATGAGGATTAAAGAGGTTAAAATAGTACAAGGATTCCAACTTGGTGCCACAATGTACCACAGTGCCAGGCTTCTTTGAGATTCTACCCGGAAGCAGTCACTAGAGCGTAATGTGGGTTTCCAAATGACAGCTGGCCTGCCACCTGGCATTCACAGTGACCATGTGAATGGTCCAAGGCAGGGCACTTCACCTTTCTATTTCCTCATCTGCATACTAAGAAAACAGACAAGATCTTTAAAGTACCCTTCAGGCCTAGACTCTGCAACCGTAGACATTCCCAATAATGGAATTAAAGGTGGTTAAAATTTTTGCGGCATTTTAGCTGGAGCAAAAGCACTGGTAATCATATTTGTAAAACTGAAAGGGGTTTGTAAA
The DNA here is from genome assembly GCF_040802235.1 of Manis javanica. Classification (NCBI taxonomy): domain Eukaryota; kingdom Metazoa; phylum Chordata; class Mammalia; order Pholidota; family Manidae; genus Manis; species Manis javanica. The sequence continues at coordinate 69,042,394 of NC_133160.1, forward strand.
AGCGTGAGGCTTTGGGAAATTAGTTGCTGGTCTTAGAATTTGTTGTCAAATCTTTGACAACTATTAATGTTACCAACAGACAATAAAGCAAAAATTCCATGCAATTTTATTTTTCTCATTTGTCTTAACAAAGCAACATACAATGTATTATCTAGACAGAAAGTATATAATGTCATTCTTACCATACCCTCAGGAGTGAGGCAATCACAAATGAAATAAACCTAGGGACTCTAATAGCAAGTATGAATATCCTGTCCCCAATTATATGAATTCAATGATGCAACTTTACAACTTCTCTTTTGAGAAAGCATGAATTTTTAAAGCATAAGAGACTCAAATGACAATGGTATTTTAAAACATAGTACCAGATAGCCATTCAACTACATCTTCCCAGGCATCCGAGAGCAGAGGCACAATATGCTGCCTCCTAAATGTAAAATAATCTTGTTTATCCCTGGACAGAGAAACCTACTTTTCACTCCTAGGCTAGTCAGAACATTAAATGTTAAGCTATTCCACAGTTCTCTACTACAGCTTCTCAAATGATGCTCAAATACCTCACGTGAATGGCAGCTAAGATTCATAAAAGAGGCAGCAATGACCCTCCAGTCAGGAGACCAGGATCATCAAGATCAAGTTCTAAGGCACTGTAAATGGACCTTAGTTACAGCATCCAATGTCATGGAAAAAAAGGAACATTTTAATTTGAAAAGAAATGGGTGGATCTCGTTTGCCCAGGTAGAAGTACCTTCCTCAAATGAAGTGCCCTGAAAGATAAGTTCTCTTTTCTGCCAATGAGAACAAAGCATTTTAATTCTACCACATTGTTAGTATTTCCTTATATTAATTACACCTAACATGTAATATTAAGGCAGATTGTCATTAACTAAGAACTATTATCTTTATTATTTCTCCCTCTTCGGCCCCCCCAGGTAACTCAGTCTGGCCCAAACCTACAACACTGCAGCAATTTCTCTTCCAGGAATTCCAAAGCCTTTTTAAAACTATGGGTTACTTTTTCTTATTATTAATAGAAGGGGAAATAATATTATTAATAGTCAGGAAAGAATTGGTGGATCGCCATAAAACATGAGAAAAAAATGTGATGATTACTCATTTCAGCAATTACTTAGAAATGACTTTGTTTGCAGTACAACTCATAGGGAATTATTTGCAGAAGAGGAAAAGGAAAAGAGGTATATTTTATCAAGTCAACAGCAGTAGGCTGTGTGGCAGGGAGGTGGGGCAGGCGTGCACATGGCTCTTGTGTGTGCGCGCTTTAATTTAAAGGAAGTCTCACTTCCACAGGAAAACCACCCTCGGTACTAAAGATGATGACTGACCCACCAGGTTGGCAGCTGGGCGCAGATTCTTGGGAAACCAGTCTCTGTGGTTCACCTCACTCCCTGATAATGACAGGCCCTTGCCTTACCCTCAATCCGGAGAAAAGAAAAAAAATCAACATTCTAAAAATAAGAAAGAAGAAAACGGGAGTGATGTTCTTGCCAATGCTAGTAACCAGGAGGCCTAGAAAGAGGCCATTGGATACCCTGCTATTTATTGCCCATTTCCACCCATAGGAAGCTGGGCTGAGAGCTTGCCAAATGGAAAGAAAAAATAAAAATGTTCTCTATCCTTCCTGTTTACATTAATAGAACAGAGTCATGTACATCATTCCAACTCTATTATTTTCCTCAACTATGTAGAGTAGCTTTTTTAGATCAAATTTTTTAAGAAAAAGAACTTTAAATTATACATTCAGTTGTAAGCCCCTACCTTTCATATATCTTACACTTTCTTCTATTACTCAATTGAATTCATGGAATATATATAAATTAGGTGACAGCATATTGTGCCTTTGCTTTCCGATGCCTGGGAGGATGGAGTTTAATGGGTGTCTGGTTTTCTTATTTTAACGGATATAAGTTAAACAATTAGAAGTTCTCTTAGTCTGCTATTCTGGAGTGAAATAGCTATTGAGACTGAGTTTACACTTAGAAAAAAAAAAGCTTCTTCCCACAGGGAAAATAAGGTCAAATTCCTAGGATAAGAAACCGTAATAAATTTAACTTCGCTGCAGAGTCCACTGGGTTGAGGAAAGCTCAAACCCCATCCCCAGCCTCCTCAATTATTAGATCTTTAAAACAAAGAAAGTAAACACTATTATGGATACACATTTCTGTACTTCTCTGAGAAGGAATTTCACCAAATACAAGGGTTCCCCTAAAAAAAAAAGGACTGGACACTTCTTCTGGACTGTAAAACCTGCAAGGGATGGGGTGCTATCACAGAGCACTTTTTTTAACCTTGCTGTGCACACACATGATCACCTGCCCCACAGGCTCAGGGCTCAGCATCCCAGCCTTCTCTCAGCTGCTGCAAAACTTCTGGAGCTTGGCTCCCTAAAGGCTCTCACCATCCTGTTCTCCCACCCTGGAGAGGCTTTTCCTCCTCCCTTAGCTGCCCCTTTGCTCCTCCAACCCTCTCTTGTTTTCTTGCTTTGGTATAAATGTCACTTCCTCAGGAAATTCTTCTCTGAATTCCCACTCTGTATTAAACCCCATTCTCCCCCCACCCTCACCCCCACTCCCCACCCTGATTAGCTCTCATGCACTCACTTAGGCTTCATAGCCCTTAAAACATTTGTGATAAATTAGTTTTTTGTGTAATCATATATTTGATGGCTATGTAGTTTTTGTGTAATGCCTGCCTTCTGCACTTAATAAGGTCCAAAACAGCAGATGTCATATCTTTTTTGATTATTGCTTGAGCATGAGGTAAATACTCAATGAACTGTTCTGAATGAGTGGCTAAAGGTTTGCAGGAAATGTTCATTACTATTCTGTCCATATCATTTTCAAACTTCTGGAAACCCTAGAGAATAAGAGTGTGAATAATTCACCAGAAATAATCCTGTCTGAAGCAATAGCATTAAAAAAGGAGAACAGCCGATGAACCTCTAACCAGTTAGAAAAAGAATGGCAAGTCAAGCAAACCAGCCGAGCAGAGGCCTACTGCCTGGGATAGATGATAAAGCTAGAAAGGTAAACTGGTAGTGGGAGAGTCAGATTACGGAGAGGTATATTTAGACTTTGAGACATAATAAACAATCAAAAGCGTTTGCGTAACTGGGTGGCATGATAAAGTTGTGAGATTATTCCAGAGGTAAAATGCAATATCGATTCAAAGGGTAGAGGCTGAAGGCAGCAAGCAGTTTAAAAGTAAAACAGTCTAATGTTGATGCAGATAAGGATCTCAGTTATTGTGGAAGAGTGAAAATAGGAAAGACTAGATTGGAGATCAGAAAAAGAAGGATTGAGAAGTCTGGGTGAGAGAGGAGGGCTCAAAATTTCTAGAAACACCAAACTGGGCTGGAAGGGAGTAGGGGTCCATCATAAAGAGTTCTTCCCTCTGTTCTCAACTCTCTGGATGACCTTAAGAAAATGACCCAACCTCTTCAGGTTCAGCTTCTTCATCTATAACATGGGAAGATGGGACCAGATGATCAGCAACACTTTGCCTTCTCTGAATTTGGCTCTTCATGGAAACCAGGGAATTGGCAAAGGTCATGGTTTAGGGAAACTCAGGAATTGTGTTCCATGTTAGATATGGTGAGCTTGAAGCAAAAAAGTGAGACATCCAGAAAAAGATCTCCAGCAGCCAGCTGGGAATACAGGACCACTGAGCCTCAAAGAAAAGCAGGCTGGAGACACAGATTTGAGAGTCATGGGCCTCTAGGTTTAATTGAAGTGATGGGGGTGAATAAAATAGCAGACGGGGATTGTGAAGAGATGGGCAAGAGTGGCCAGCTCAGAGCCTCTCTGGTCCAGGGAACTCCAAAGTCAGGTCACTCATGGCCAAAAATCTTCATTTCTGCTCCAGGACAGCACTTCTGATCCCAATGAATACCTTCTTTATTTACACCTTTAATTCAGGCTGGTGGCAAACTATAACTAGTAAGTGGGGAATGAAAGGAGTGAAGGGTTTGCGCACGGTACTGGTTCCTGCGGCAAGTGGAGAATCCCTGAAGTTGTGTCGCAAATGCAAGAGACTCTGCAGCCTTTGGTGGGCTCCACTAAAAAGCCACTTACTATCATGCCCTCCCTCTCAGATGTCTCCCTGTCTGGGACCACTTCAGAGTCACCCAGAAGCACAGCTGACCGGGTGGAACACTCATGTGCACAGCACTCATACAATGCTTCAGCTGCAGACCTGGGGAGAGAATCTTGGTCCTCTGCCCTTCCAGCCAATTCTCTTTTCCAGTGAGCATCCCACCTACATACAGCACATGTGCTACACCTTTAAAATTCCCTTTGCCTTAACTGTGAACAGTATTTCATTGTCTGTCACCATCCGAACAGACAGGGAGCATTGTGTAGTTTGACAAAACTTGCGCCTTGAGCAGCTGAGAGCTCAGCTTCCTCCAGCAACCCACAGGCAGGCGAGCACTGCCAAGGGCATGATTGTATATGGGCTCTCCTTGGATTGCATATAGGAATATTGTTGCTATGTGGCCTGAGGCAAACAATCCCAGTCACCTGACATCCTCCATCCAACATTTAGGAGTCATCAAACTTAATTTCCCCTTTGTGCAATAAAACACCAAGAGGAAGCTTTAATAGATTGTATTATGTAACAGTTCTATAAAAATAGCAGGCCAGTGCTGGAGCACTTCCTTCCTGGGGCCCAGTAACCTATGCTGAAAGGATACACACTGGTTGCCTAGGCAACCATGAGAGATGACACTAGGGGAAAAAAAACAGCAACAAAAGGACCATTTTTTGGCTCAGTCAAATGAGGCCTGGCTTCAAGCTTGTGATACAGTGAATACAGACAGCCCAGCACCGAGAGAGCGGGAACCAGTTAGCAATTCTACTCAGGCACGAGGGGCCTTACAAAGCTGCCCCTGCTTTGGGTTTTTTGTTTTGGTTTTTTTTTAACTCTTTTTTCTTTAAAGAGGAGAAAAAGCCTTCTCCTAGTAATTTTATTTTCCAGTAAAAAAAGCAAAATCTTTGATGAGAGTTGAACTGTAGCAATCAGTAAACAATGTTTATTCTATCTTTTCTTTCTTTTCCCAGGAACTCAAAAAATAATTTCAGTTACATGCAACTGTCTTTTGTTTTCCACTAGTTTGTTGAGAATTTGGTTATGCAGGAAGCAACTGGTTTAATGACAATAACCTTTATAAACACCCTCTAACTTTTAAAAAAATCTGGGACACTCAAGCAATACTGTATTTTAAAAGCGAGTAATACCATTTCTGGTATCCCTCCTCGTAGCAGACATCAAAGGACTTTAATAGACTGTAATCTCCTCTCTCCTGCTGTACTGGATTGGAACCCCTTCATTTCATCACCATCAACATTATTATTACTGCCACACAAAATGGACTGCCATTTTAATTTCAGAAAATTGGTTTCCCCAATATACTTAAATAGTGGCAGAAGGTTCATAAATTCCTTACATACACCTAAATACTTTCCTCTTATAAGGAGGAAATGGGCCCTCGGGGATTTACAAACATGATTTGGAACCTCTGAAAAATAAACCAAGGATGAATTAAATGGGATTAAGTTCAGATCTCAAATATGAAGCAACATCAATAGCCCTTTCAAAGTGATTCTTAAAATCAGTGCTCATAAATATGTAATGTACTTCTTATCCAAAAGACCTGTTTAAATCCTCATATAGTAAATGATTTGTTTCAAGATTAGGTACTCCACATAAAGCAGACACCCTCTGATCAAGTGGGAATAAAATCTGTGAGAGCAAGTGCTAAAGCATTATGTAAATGTGAACCACTATTATTATGATTGTCCTGTGAACTGGTAGGTTTGAAAAGAGAAAGCCCCCCAAAAATCAACCATGTATTCTTCAGAAAAATATCTTCTATCTGTCCTGTTTCTTCAGGCTTTCCTACCTGTTGCTGCCTTTCATCAGTGAATGCAAATCCTCACAGCATCTTTTATTCATTTGCCTGCTGGCAATTAACTAACATTAAGACTGTCATCACAGACCAAAGGGAATGGACATTTAGAAATTATTCATTTATTTTTATCAATGTGTGCTGCCAAAGTAAAGATTCTGGTCTCTGAAGGGAAGCTTTTGAGGCAAAATTCCAGTCGTTCCCCGTGAAGTTGGTCAAATCAACTCTATTTACCACATCTGGGCTCTCCTGGGATGGATTTAGAGATAGATTTAACTTTAAACATCAGATGCTGTTGAAACACAAAACATCCTTTATGACCAAAGTTGCAAACTTCAGACTTAAGTCCTTTAAGACCTGGGACCCTGTATCTTTGGAGAAAACATATGTAGAATGCATGTGCCTCAAAGTTACTCAGCCTTATTTTCCTTTTGTGCTAAGGATTTTGAAATCAACAGGATTAAGTTGCAGATAGTTGGGTTTTATCCAAATCTTTATTTTGACTCTAAAAAAAAAGGATTGAAGAAGGCTTTGATGAAATGGACACAGAGTTAGCATTCAATAGGAGCTCAGCTCCAGGGGAGAAGCCTGCCTTCAAGGAAATCGAACTGTGCGTCTTGCTTAGTTTTTCTGGACTGTGACTTCAGTCTACCAGTGTTTAAGTGCGTGGCGTAAAATAAACTGTACAGGCGTTATAAAGCTTGGCATATGCCATGAATCCATAAACCCATTTCAGTTATTGAAGAAATGCTAATTAAAACTAAGCTAGGATAAATATTGCTCAGCCATCAAGGAATCAATTTGGCATCTCCTCTGATTGCTTCCTGTATGGACTATGTCAATATGTTAATGTCAATATGTTAATTAACATGATGTTCATCATATGACCATTCTTTTTTACAGATAACAGGACATACAGTACTCTACATCTATCTATATAGGAGGAAAAGTACATATTAAGTGGAGAAAAAGTACCAGTGTTTACTGAAGCTTGCTGTATGCAAGGCTGCTCTGCCTTACAGGAACTTACAGTCTAGACTGGGGCTTAACCCATGAACTCTCACAAAGACAACCACCACTACTAGGCACTCAGTACTGACCAAAGAAGCCTTCAGCTAACAAAGGCCAGAGGAACTCTTCGGGAAACAGCCACCGCCGTGGGCTGGACGGAGCAGGGAAGGCTTCCCAGAGCAGTGAGAGCTGAGCTCATCTGAGCGAACAGACAGAATATAAGCAAATAGAGAGGAGTCAGACTGGGAAGGGAGAAGGTATGACCAAAGGGGCCCAGATACTGACACTCAGGACATATTCAGAGGACTACGGGGAGACCCGAGGGTTTGGAGGTGAAATAGGGGATTGGGAGGAGAGAAAAATAGGAAACAGCATTATTTGGATCTATAGGAAAGAAAATATAGATCACTCAACATGTAATATTGAGCTATGAGGAAGCTTAGACATCATTTTTATGTGATTTAGGGCAAGAATCTTAACCTCTGCTCACCTCAATTTCTTTGCCTATAAAACAGAAAAATAATAGTAATAGTAATAACACTAACATAATGCATTAAACAAATATAAAATGTCCTGTTATCAAAGTGCCTCAGTTTACATTTTAATTTCATTTAATATACTATTTCTGTGTTGATTTACTTAGTCTCAGGTTGTGATGTCTACTTGGTAAGACTAGATACCTCTCAATCCAGCCCCCAGCCATGCCTTTTTTAAAAGGTCAACTGAGGAGTTGAAGCCAGCAGGAGAGAAGAGGCCCTGGGGCAGCAGGACTATCTCCAGACTGAGTCAGCACCACAAGGAGATCACCCATTTACACACTGACATGCCCACCCAAGGGTGCCCAAGAGGAGGAAAGGGTCATGGAGTCAGGCGAGAGGGAACCCACGCTGGCACCTTCTTTGCCACCTGGCCACCCAGCTCTCCAACATACTGTTTGAGGTTCAGAGGCACTGATTGTCTGAAACACAGACTCTGGTTTATCAAGACACTCTGACAGCAGCAAATGTGACTCGTTTTCCAACCCTGGCACTCTGTCAAGGGCCCCAACAACAAAGAAGAGTCTCCTTCACCTACTGCTTTCAGAGTGTCTTGATTTTTAGTAATACCTTTCTAATCCCTGTTGCACATCAAGCCATAGACTCATGGAACCGCTTACTTGTGACCCACTTCATTTTGTTTACTTAAAGATTGTTTTCATGACCTTTAAAAAGCCATGCTTGCATCTGGGATTTGTAATTCTAAGTCAGAGAAAGACAGTTGTTATGTATTGTTTAAAATTTGTTTAATAAAAAGGAATTTCTTTGAAAACATCAGGCCAAGCTTATGATGTAAATTTACAGTCTGTAAATTTACAGTGTAGTGACAGAAACTATAACACAGTATGTTAATTGATCAGTGTTGTAAGAAACATTCTCTACAGCAATGAAAGAGTATATGGTGTTTTGTTTAAAAGATATTAATTCAAGATGAGAAATAAGATGTTTTTCATTTGGGTAATTTTCCCTTTTATGGTGTTTCTTTTCTTTTTGTCCATCTATATTTGCTAGCTTTTCTATAATAAAATATGTCTTAGAGGGAACTGGAAAAGCAAATAAGATGTTGATTGTATGACATTAGACTACCCAGCAGTTGATTTTTCAAATGAAAATTTCATCTCTCTCCTGCAGATCTAGATAAGTTGATCTCAGGTGTATTCCTGAGGCTGACCAAGCCCAAGTTCTGATACGATATACTCGCCTCTTTCTAACCCACTAAACATATTGTTGCTTAAGGCTGATCAGAAATTAATCCCAGCCTTTGACTATGGCCCTTTGGAAAAGAAGAGGTGAAGATTTTAAGAAATAACCTTAGCACCACTAAGTCCACAGTCCATATTTCCACATAGGCTCAAGTGAAATGACAACAGGAGGTGGTAAGGTCCTTTCAGAGACTCCCTTGGTTTTGTGTTGTATAAATTCTACCTAAGACTTTCCTTAGTACAAAGCAAATCCCAAGACTTGAAACCTACATTGCTCCCTAGCACCAAAGGAAAAGACACCGGGTGTATAGCTCTAATCACCTATTCAGTGAAACACTTCCCGAAGACCTATGCTGATCACTGTGGGGCAGGGAGGGCACGGAATACAACCCTCACTCTGACTCCAAGGAGCCTGTGTATCAGAGGACAGATAAAAGTTGCCATGTCCCATGAGAAAATCACCTAGTGAGCCACACGTGGCCATCATTAGTGCCATTCCCTGAGGTTCCCAGCCTCGTTCTTTGGTGGGGCTGTTATTCCCTGCCCTGCCAAAATTCGCTGAGGCTATACGACCTCACGTGCCTAATGACACGTGAAGTGAAGTGAGGAGCATCATTTCCAAGCAGAGGCTTTAAGAACCAATGCAGAAATCACGACAGCCCCTTCCTACCACCATAGTGGCTCAAGTTATGTCAGTCAGTGATGGTGGCCTTGGCAACCCAGGTCCTTGAATGTGAATCACATGACACAGAGCTCCTGCCACCCTGGATGGACATGTAGCATGAGAAAAAATGAGAAATAAAATTTTATGGTTTTAAGGCTCTAAGATTTGGTGTTGATTTTTCCCACAGCATAGCATAACCCAACTAACTCATCCTGATTAATACACAGTAATTCTCACATCAATTCGATGAGATCAGTTACTCTTATTATGTCCATTTTACAGCTTAAGGAACTGAGCCACAAAGAAAAGTTTGCCCAAAGTTCGTCAAATGGGCATAGTTATATGCCATACCCACTTTATATTTAAAGGAAACAGAGTCTTATCTATAAGGTGACCTGCCTAAGATTACACAGACAATAAATAAAAGGGTCAGTATTCAAGCCCGCTCTCTTTTCATGATGCCCTGTAGAACATACGGTTACATTTAAACATTTGGTTTAACAAGAGTGACCTAGATGGGAAAGATCACGTCAGAGCTGACAGGAGCAGTTTTCAGAAAAGAACTGGGATCTGAAATGCGCTCAGGATGTTCACAGCCCTCAAGCATTGAGCAAATAGGAGAAACAGCATTACACAGAAGTGGAGACATAGGAAGACCATTTGGCAACACTGGATCCAGGTCCAGATAGAGGAGGAGGAGGAGGGAATTCTGAAAAAGCAGATGGGGACAGATTGTGTATATCCTTGAATGCCATCCTGAGGAGTTTTGGCTTATCTGCAGGCACCTGGGAGATGTTGGATGACTTAAAATGGTGGCTCAGTATATTAATTTAGTCACACCCCTCACGGTAGACCAGAGTCAACAGGGACCAGTTAACCATCAAGCAATAAGTTAGGGCTTAAATAACATTTTAGCCTTTGAGATAGATGGAAGATCAGTGTAATGTATCACATGAAGGAAGAATCGCAGGACCAGGTTAGCTGATTGAGAGAGGACAGGCGGATGGTAATGGGTTTGTAAATATCTGTGTTAGGAAGAATGCTGCTTTATAAATGCACCCATACAGAATTTGTATAAATATCTGATGACTTCACAAATATTGTCTACTTCACTAGCAGCTCAGGCCTAGGAATTCTAGAAAAATAGGCTAGTGGTATACTCAGAAGGGTATGGGTTTCACAAAGGACGAAGTTGCACTTACTACCTGTGTGACCTTGGGAAATCTGGGTAAACCTTTAAAATTTCAGTTACTACATCTTTAATCTGGAACTCATAATACCACCTCAAAGGATTAAATAAACTACTGTGCATAAGGACCTTGCAAGTGCTTAGTTCAAGCAGTTACTCAATAAATACCAGTTTCTTCCATTAGCATTCCAAACTAGATGGAGGGACAGATTATTATGCAGTACTGTTTAATAGTCCCTGAGAGTCCACACTATGGATTTATAAATATTGAATTAGCTAAAATACTTTACAAACACTTCTTGTTTTTCGCAACATATTTTTTCTAAAATCACTTACTGTTAACTTAGTATTGCTATCAGTACTTTAAAAATTATAAATTTTAGACAACAAAGTTGCTCCTTGGCAACTTGGTGACATAGAAAGGGCTGAATTAAGAACCATGAAAGGTCATTAAGCCTTTCACCATTAAGATACTCTATAACAAATATTAACCATTATGAGCAGAATGAGGATCTAGGAGAAGAGGCTAGAAGTTCTACAGCATCTATCTGTTACTCATTCAAGACTGACAATACTCAGTTTTGGAAGACAGTGTAACCTCTCTCCTGTTTATGATACCTGGTGACTGCTATCCCCTTCCCCCACCCTGATATACATAAAATTTGGCAGAGAAACATTTAAAAGAATGGTGGTCATGGCACATCAAATGTGGCTCACCTGCTGACCCAACAGCCGTATAATCACCAACAAAGCCTCTTTCCAAGAAGTGGAACCTAGGGGAGAGAGTTTCTCAATAGGAAAAACTTACCATCCAGGCAGATAATGAACCTCATGCCCTAAACTGTAAGTTCAAGTTTACATGTACTAAAAATTAGGCAAATATACATTGTAAATATTTTGTGTTCCTGTGCATTTTATTATTTCTCATGACAACATCAATAAATGGTTGTTAAACATGTTTTAGACACTACTTTTAGTTCTTACAAAATAAACATATTTGAAAATCTTTGGTACTGTAGGAAGGAATTCAGAAAGTATGATGAAGTTACAATCTATGTTGCTTTGTTGTATCAAATACGACTTTCTTAAAGGCTTGAGAAGTTTCTCAGTTTCTAGGACCATAACATACAATGGCTCCAAGAAATATGACAAGCCTAATTCACTTTTGAGCCATCCATTGACATTGAGGTAAATAATCTGGCAAAGTACTATTTTATTAACACAAATTCCTATGCCAGGTCAATTAAATAAATTCCTCAAATTTCTGCGTCAGAAGTGAAAAAAGGCAATCAACAGTTCTAGCACATGTACTCAGAGTCATCTTGTCCATCTCCCTGTGAGAACAGAGCTGCAATCTCCTCCTGCCTCAGCACAACCACCTTTTCTTCACCAGACCCTGACGTTTTCCAGAACGAAGAATCGGGTCGCCATATCTTCTGAATACCAAAATTTCACAGCCTACTCACTCTTGTTCCCTGTGGCCCAAAGCACAGTTAGAAATATGTGGTTAATTCTATCGGGGTTTCATTCAGACGTTAGTCTCTCCACTACTTGAAAGAATTAAACTCTCTTAATCTGGAATTCAAATCTCAGGAAAAACAAAATAGTTCTGAATAGCCAAGTGAGTACTTGAATAGCTAATATACTTACTTTTTACAAACGGAATCTAGTTAACCTGGGGAAGAACATGTTTTTTAACTTGTAAGGTTCTTTTGAATAAACTAATTATAGTTTAATGAGGTCTCCCTGTAAGTCATTTTGACTGAGTTTATTATAGAAGAAAACCTGCAAAATTAGGACTTTTGAGAATCCAACTGTTCTCATCTCTTATCATGTTAGTTGTTGATTATTACAAGTTTACCACATTTTTTATTAAAGGTAACTGCACTAGATCTGGTTACTGAGAAAGGGAACAGGGAAAAAGATTCTAACAGCCTTGTTATTAATAAAGCATGCAAGAAAGAAACCAAAAAATATTTAATTAGAATTGCTTCCTAGTAAGAATTTTCCAAAGGATATTATAGGCTTAGTCATGACTGGTTCTTAAATTATATGTGTTTACAAGCACTGTGATACTTTTTAAAGTTTACCGATGACCCAAAAAGCTCTGGGCATGTATACAAAAAAGTTTTTAATGCCACAATTAAATTAGATTCTGTGGTAAAAAGAAAATCTAGGCCTTAATCTACCCCCAAAAAAAGGAGGAGAAAAGAAAAAAATAACCCAGCTAGATAGTCACAGAATGCCAAACCAAAACTGTGTACTTCTGTCCCATGCCCTGAGTGTCAAAGAACTCAGGATAAAAACAGCATCATGCCACCTTCTGCCTTACACAGCCACACTGTCAGTATACAAACCCTGCATGTGGTGATCCAGCAGTAATTATATGTGTAAGTCCTGTCAACCACTTTTTCAAAGATAGGAATGACCTATAGATTTTATCCTATCTTTTCTGATGAGAGAGACAAGGTCCAGGTCTGAAATCACGCCCTAGCCACTTCCTATCCTCAAACACTCTGGCCAGCAAGACCTTTGGGAAATGAGCCAAATGGCTATAGAAACCCTATCACTTCAATTTCCTTCTTCTCTGGTCCAGACATTTAGCAGAACTGTAACAAGCAGCAAAATGCACTGGTTTGAGTTTCAAATTTTTTTTTTTTCACTTTTCCTGCTCCCTACCGTGTGGTAGGGATGCTACTGAGCAGTAAAATCTCCAAAAGGCAGTGAGTCAGATAATAACCTCTAAGCTAGATGGTCTCCCTCAGATAATCAAGAGATAAGGGGGACTCCTGGAAATTAGGACGCTATACAAAAGCTAGCTGAGCTACAGCCACAGGATACGAAACACTGTGTGAAGATCAGATTGTAATATGGGACAATGAAGGCAATAAAATACATCCATTCTACATGCCTATAGTTCTTTCAAATATCAGATCATAAAGCAGCCATGGTGTAACATATGTCACCAAACTGCCCTGGGGCAGAGGATACAGGAAAGTGAAGAGATAGAGCAGCAGACTGAAGAAATCCAGTGGTGGACAACCTTCTCACATCTACCTTTCCAAACTACATGAAGAAGGTTGCTAGTTAATCTGTACTTGATTTGCATCATAATAAATACAATGGTGTAAAGAAAGCTCTAGTATGGGTAGATAAAATCCAACTTTATTTATTCATATCAGAACTCTGAATGAGCACCTACTAAATGCCAGGCAGTATATTGGACACCAGGATTACAGAGACTTACAACACTGATTTCTTGCCTTCGGGAATCTCCCTGCCCCACAATAATAAAGGTCCTCTAGAGCAAATCCAGAAACTGGAGAATGTCTATAGGCTATGGAACTGTTCCACCAACAGAGAACTCACAATCCCACAACTTGAGTCCTCAACATTCCAAAGAAAGTATGAAAATGGTCAGCTTCCAAGATCTTGTGAAATTCAACATGGAAATGCTACTAACAGGACAAGGGAGGCACCATCATGACACCACCTTACAGTTGCATGTCTTAACATTCAAACCTTCATGTCTTTGTTGATTAACACTCCTGATAGTTGACTACAAATATTTCCTTTCATACTTCCTGATACTGTACAACTTCAGAACCAGGAGGAACTTAGAAACATTAACTCCTTGTTTCAAAAATGAGACTCAGAAGTAAAGCGGCATGCCCAATCTCCAGCACCTGGTAAGACAGCAAGAACAAAGTAAGAAGAACAAGGCAAGGAGACAGGAAGGGAAACAAATAGCACTTGCTGAGGGCCAACTATTTTGCCAGACATTGTTACACTATAAACACCTAATGCTCACAACAAAATACAGCAAAGTAAGTCTTATTACCTCTATTTTACAGATGAGGAAATTGAGGCTCAGAGTGGTTAAATAACTTGCCCAAAGCCACACAGTTAATAAGCAGGAACGAGTGTTCATTCAATACCTCACTGAGCTATCACACCCTTTATGAAGACTGCTCTTTTTACGACTGCCTCTTTGGAGTGTAAGTCAGCTCACTGTCCTTGGTAAGCTCCCTGTTGCCACTAACTCTGAATCTTGAAGACTGGTATGATGTAAAAAAGGGAAAAATCATTCACTAAAGTTTAGTCATCTTTTGTAATCTGAGAAAGCTGATGTTTCTTGGATAACTGTCTCCCCCATGGGCCATTCTTCACAAGATTTTCTATATAGGTCTAATTTTCATTTTCACCTCAGTAAACCTCAATATTCACCACGTGCAAATATTTAGCTTCTAAACCTCAAAATAATCAATCTCTATCATATTATTGTTCTTTCGTTGCCAGGAATCTCTTCAGAGGCCTTATTAGAAATGTTGGCAATCCTGCAAAATGCCGACTAGCGTCTTTTTCAAACTGTTCTGTCTTATCATCCCCAGCGTCGTCCTCCACAAATACCTCCAGGATTCCAGTCAACACTTTACTGAAAGTCTTCACTACACATGTGCAATTAGCTACAGATGAGGGGCTATAATATATTTAAGAGGTCACTATAAATGCAGAAAGGAAATAGCTGTATACTCTACTCCCTCAAGACAATGTCTGTTTAGAGGAATTATTGACTTAAAATATTGAAACAACTTCTGTAACCTTCCTTTCAGTGATTACAGTCAACAATAAAATTTGTGGTTAAAATGTATCTTAAAATATGTATGCAGATTTGAAAATAGTTTATGCAGAGCAGGACATGTTGAATTGTTTTGAGGGGAGCTAAAAGGAAAACACAGTGAAAGGGTAGCATAAAGAGATTCCTTACCTTAACTGCCATCAATGGAACTGCATCTCAAAATCTTTTTTCTAGTGATTTTCAAGTTGAGGGAGAACGGAGAAATTAGCCTCACTTATCCAAATTCTTAAACATGTCCCACAGTCTCCAGTTAACTGTTTTAAGCCTCTACTTCCTTTTGTCTGTGTGTTGGGCTGGGGACAGGGGGAAGGAAAAGAGAGAGGGAACACGTAGAAAACAGATGTGGAAATATTTACCAACACAAATTTTTTGGCAAACCTTGACCTTTATATCTCCCTCATACTATATTCTCCAAGTTTCCTAGTTTCCTCAATCCCCAAAGAATTTATAGTTAGAATGGAAGATAAAAAACCTTTTATAGGTTTTCCAGTGTTAGGGAAGTATCTGGAAAATTCTGATGCCCCCCTTAATCTAATATTAAATATTTTTGACCCAAGGAATTTCTGCCAGAGAATGGGAGAAATAAAAGGTTCATTTACTGGTTTGTCCTGTCCTTGGACTTCCAGGCAGAATAAACAGCACCTTGTGACAAAGGCGGACCACATGCTGGCGGAGCTCCAGGCAGACACTGGGAGATGCAGTCTGTTTATCAGACAGCACATTGTCTTAACCAGGATGTGGTCGGCCTTTGTAACAAGAAGTATGCAAATGAGTTTCCCAGAGACCCAGCACCCTGCTCCCGCCCCACGGGTTGCTTCAGTAGACACAAGCTCATGGTGGCTGTCCTGAGAACAGAGAGCCACAGAAAGACAAGGGGAAGAGGAAGCATCCAGAATTAACCAGATTAGCCCAACAGAACTGTTCAAGAAACAAACCAAGAAGAAAACAACTCCAAATACCATGCTCCCCACAAAAAATTTTTAATAGGATTGTATGCTTTTTAGTGTTCAAAAATGAAAAGAATTCTGAATCTGGCTCATTTATTCGCAGCGCAAGGAAATGCAATGAGGCTTTAAAATGCTCCCTTTTCTCGCAGGAAAATTGCATCACCAGACTTCAGCCCACTGCTGCCAAGAGCATCTCTCTCAACTTCAGTTGTTTCATATATAAAGTGGTGCTAATACTAGCACCTTGCTATTTGGTCGCTGGGAGGATTAAATGAGGTAATTAATGGAAAACAATTTAGCACAATGCCCAGCGCATAGTCTGGGCTTGGAAAATGTTAGCAGGTTTCATACTATGCACATTATTGCCCTGTGTATCAGGAAAGCACAAAGAGGGACAGAAAAGTACCACAGGAGAATAAGGGCTGGTAAAGGCATTTACAGAAAAGGAGAACCGGACTCCACTTGCTAGTTTAAGGAGTTTAATGAATTACTAGTGCGTTTAGACTTTGAAGTCAAATAGGCCTGGTTTTATATAACCTTGGGAAAATTCCGTAACCTTGAGTCCTGATTTCTTCCCCTGTAATACGAGCATAACACTCACTTCATGGGGTTATGAGAAGTAAATGAGAAAACATGTTAAAGTGCCCAGCACAGCACCAGGCAAACAGCAGCCACTCAACAGTGGTAATTATTCGTTTAATTTACACAGCCACATGGTCAGGTTCAAATTCACACTTGGTAGCTGTGTGGTATTTGGCAAATTACTTAATCTTCCTGGACTTCAATTTCCTTATCAGTCAACCAGGGATAATAATACCTACCTCACTAGGTTTGCTGTGAGGATTAGATAAACTGCAATGCCCTTAGATTAGCTCCTGGCACTAAAAGAAGACAGCCCATTATTGGTGGTAACCATAGTCTAATTTATTACTTGATGCCTACAGTTAATCTCATTTTACTGCTAAATTCAGTGAGGCATGGGATGGCTACTTGGCATATCTGAGATCAAACTGCCATTCTGGCCATTAGAATTGCACGGAGTATCTTGGCAAACTTTCATAGAGTCCTAAGCTTTGACATTAATTAGGCCTCATTATTTCAAAATGGTTTCTTCAAAGCAGGCAAATAATGGCTTTTCTCCTGACAGTTGGGGGGCACCTTGTTCTAGTCCCCTCACAGCACCTGTCAGCTGTCAAACACTCACTCTCTTAGCCAGGGTACTGGAATAGAAAACCAGTATCAAAATCATTTCAGAAAAAGAATCCATTCTTACAGATTTCAGTTTCTCAGTATGTTTTACACTGGAAAATGTTTCATCTTCTTACCTCCACACATCTACAATAATGATTCCAGATACCTATAGAAGCAAATGTAGATGGCCTAACAAATACAGTAGTTCTCCCTTATCCTTGTGGATGCGTTCCAAGACCCCCTAGTGGATGCCTGAAACTGCAGAGAGCACTAAAACCTCTATATACTGTTTTTTCCTATACACACATACCTATGATAAAATTTCATTTATAAATGAGGCACATTAAGAAATTAACAATTAATAGTAAAATAGAACAATTAGAATAAAAGTTACATGAATCTGGTCTCTCCTCTCTCTCAAAACACCATACACCCTTCTTCTTCTTGTGAAGACGTGAGATGAGAAAACGCCTACTTGATGAGATGGAGGGAGGCATTGTGACACAGCCTTACACTACTACTGGCCCTCTGACAATGAGTCAGAGGGAGGATCAGCTCTTCCTTACCGTGCTTGGCCTTGGGTGACTGAAACCACAGATAAGGGGACAACACTGCATCCTAATGAGGCTATTTCAGGTTGTTCTGATATATTTTAATATAGAAAGATTTTCACAATATAAATGATGCCCCATTTGTATGCCTTCCTACCTGCCCTGTCACTGTGCCTGTACTATACAACTTAACATGCTAGCTGTAATTTTTCTTTCAGTTGCCAAACTTCCCAACTTTTGAGTATTTGAGAGGAGTGTCTCTGCTTTATTTGGATGTGTAATTACTGTGATTGGAACACAGCAGTGTAGTGTCTGAAGATGCTTGGCCTGGCTTTAGATCCTAATGCAACCATCTAATAGCCATACGACCCTGGGTAAGTCACTGAAATTCTCTGTGCCTAAGTTCTTTCAACTATAAAATGAGGATGGTAATAGTACCAATAACATGAGATTGCAACGAACATTAAAGATCTGGTACATGGAAAAGGCTTAGAACAGGACCAGACTAAAGAATCATAATGGATATGCTCTATTATTTTGCTATTACCATTATTAGTAGCAGTGATAACTAACATGTTCCTACTCTCTTCCAGTTTACATATCACTGTTTGGGGCAGATAAATATATCAGTAAGAGAAATCACATAGTAATATGTGCTGTGATGAATAAAAAAAATAATGGGAATGTGATAAAATGCAATCGAAGGACTACTTAGACTAGACGGTCAGAGAAGGCCTCCCTGAGGATGTGACGGTTGAAAACTAAGACCAGGAAGGAGCCAGGCTTAAGAAATCATGGAGAAAGAGCATTCCACAGACAGGGAAAACTAGCCCCAAAGCCTTAGGCAGGAAGGAGCTTGTCTAGTTCCAGAGCAGAAAGAATGTCAGTGTGGTTTGGCTGGAGTGTAGTCAGCCAGGAAGGAAGGAGTAGGAAATGATGCTGCAGAGGGAGGCTCTGGCGAGAGAATGCAGCCCATGTGGAATAGGGGAGAGAAGCTGAAGTGTATTTCAAGTTGAAGAGATGCCTTTGTTGAGTCTTGCAAACTCATATGATCTCATTCATATTATGAAATGCTCACTCTGGCTGCTATGTAGATTGGAATCAGGGAGATAAATCTGGAGACTCTTGCAGTAATGCAGACCAAATAAAACAAACCAAAAAAAAAGGTAGCTTATATTAGGATGGTAGTGGTGGAGACAAAAAGTAGATGGAGTGGGGATAAGTTTTGAAGATAAAATCAGTAGGATGTACTGATGGATCAACAATAGAGGTCACTGAGGTAAATACACTTACTAAAGGAAAAAGATATTCAGGTTACACTGTAGTTTTTTAAAACTGTGTTTTAGTCTTGTTTGTGATTTCAAGTGCAACTCAGAAAAGTCAGAAGTCCTAAAATGGACATAAAAAGGGATGAAGTTATAAAAACGTTCCAGTAAGTATGGAGGGAAGCTGCAAACATCAGAGTTAGTGGCCCTCTTCCCCCAGCACGGCATGCAGAAGCCTGCAAGCCCCTGGGAAAACCCTGCTGGCTGCTCACTGCCATGCCAATATGATATGCAAAAAAACAGGCAATATGGCTGGTTAGAAGGAGAGGGCTGGGCCCGTGAACCTGGGGAGTGGGTGGCCCCTCAAAGTATGTAGGTAGCATGTAAGAGACTTAGAAGCCCCGTGTGCCCTAGTAGTGAGCACAGAAGAGCTAAACAGGCTGCTGGAACAACACGCTTGGCATCAGAAAAAGCAGCAGTCACAGAATATGAATATACTTCTCAACCCAACAGCAGTGCACTAAGAGCCCAGACAGGAGCAGTCCAACCTCACCGGACTTTTACAACAGAGACCAATATGAATCCAGAGAATGATGACAGGACCTGCCATGCTCTGTAAAACAATCTCCTCCATGATGCCATCTCGAAGAGATGTAGGGAGACGAGAGGGACATCCAAAAACCTAAGCATTTACCCAAAAAGCATAAATAACCCAAAGGAAATTGGGATACCATTAATCGGCAAGTTCCACATTTCTTCCTTTCTAAGAGGGTAAAGGCTTATGAAGAAAAATAGCTCAGATATGAAAAATAAAGAAGCTACAGTTTCTTTGTTCATCTAATTTATCACTTTTGCAATACTATCATAAATGTTGGTCACAATATTAACATTAAAATTAATTTGCAAGATTAAATTCCAGCAAGTGTTAAATAAAACAGATGAAACTTTATGATAAAAAATACAATCCACAATGAAATTATAAGTCTTAATGCACAAAGGATATTAAAATTTGTATTACACAGACTATAGGAAATGCAAAGAAAAATAGACTAAAACATGAGATTAGGAGACTTCCAATCACAGCTGTAGTCCATGGGAAATCAAAGAAAAAATAATTGGGAGTGTTAAATTTCAATTCATAATTGATGAACATAAACATAATAGATATATAGAACTTACTATCCTAATAATAACAATGCACCTGCTTTACAAGAATTCATGGGAACATTTATAAAATTCTGACCATTAATCAAACCAAAAAGAATCTCAAAATAGCACGGAACATATTATCTGACAGTGACCTCCAGTGATATTAAACTATAAATAAAGAAGAAGAAGAGGAGAAAAGGGCAATAGGAAGAACATCAATCTCAGGAACATTAAGAAATTTACTTTAAATCAACACGGGTCAAAGACACAATAAATACATCAAAACTAAAATTTCAAAATATCTACAAGGTAATAATGGAAGGTATTATTATTTTTTAAATATGGGACAATCTAAAGCTCAGAGTTAAATCTAAAATCATAAACATAGTATTACACAAGAATAAATGAAAATCAATTGAGCATTCATGTCAATACATCAGAAAAAGAATAACAAAATAAAATTAAGTGTAAAAAGCAAAGAAAAATATGAATTAGAAAAACAAAATTAGTTAATGATATTAGAACACCAAAAACAAATAGATAAATATGAGTATTAGTGATAAGTAAATCCAAGAAATGACTCTTTGAAATAATTAATTAAATAACAAATCCTTAGCTGGCTTAACCCAGGGAAAAAAAGTTAAAAATTATAAAAAAGGTGAAATAGCCACAAATACAGAGGAATGTAAGATAATCATAGGAGACACCAGATGAATATATTTGTATCCACACTTTTTGGTGTTGGTCTGAAACACTTCTTACATATTTTCTGCTTGGTGTTCATATTGTCAATGCTAAAAAATGTTACAGCAAAGCCAAATAATCTTAATGTTCTTAAATCAAGAAAACCTTCAAGATTGTTTAAATAAAACCGTGGGTTTGGGGTTTCTGCTGTTGTCAGTGGCAATTTTTTTCCCCCAGGGTATCTCTCACCAACTGAACTGATTATTTAATGACCATAGCAGTCACCGGGCAACATTTCTTAAGTGATTTTATCCTAAATATAGAATTCTCTGACAGGAGCTAAATCTTAGCACCAGCAGGAAATGATATGCTAAGTATATTCTCATGCCTCCAACCATCCCCAAACTACCAAATAAATTCCACCAATTTACTCTTATTAAAGCTAAAAAGTGTGGTGTGCGCTTTAAACGTCAGTCAATTTTAAGGTAATTACACCTGAAGGCAGGAATACATCAGGGTCTCCTTTTTTTAGAATTAAATTCAGATGGGAAGTAAAGGAGTCAAGGGCTATTTGCTGATAATTAATTCCATTCCTATCTTCCCTTGCTGTTTATTGACAGTAAAAAGGATAGGTTCATTTTCAGAAAGGTACACAAGGATGTTTTTCTCATTTCCCTTCCATTTTTCAACTGGTTCATTGTCATTGTGAATGTAAAGGAAACTGAGATTTCAGTTTGAGGAGAGAATAAGCAATCTCAACTACAAGAATAAACCTTTACATTTGTAGAATGCTTTACAGTTCTCAAACTACTTTCACAACCACCACCTCATTCCATTTTCACAATAGTTCTCCGTGTAACTACCTTCATTACAAATAAAGTGAAGATCAGAGATTGAAGGGAATCAAAATGCACCAGCCCAAAATATGCCACTTCAGCATAAGGATTATTTGAACTGAAGACAATTAAAAAAGAACTGACATAGGAAAAACTCTCTGCCCTCCCCCTTTTTTCCTCAAAGCAGAAAATAAACTTGCCTTTGTGAGGGTGTCCTCCTGCCCTGTCCTAGACCAGGAAAAGAAGAATGACTCTCAATCAGCAGAGATGGCTTTGATTACTGGAGACAGCACCCTTGAGTCTGCATAACAAAACTAAAACAACCCCTATCTTCTGTTAGTTTCCCTCATATATTTCTGTTCCCCTAATTTACCACCCCTACAAGCACGAATCCCTTTTGTCTTTTATCACTTCTTTACAATTTATCGTCTTTTGTTAAATAGTGTGTAAGTTCTCAAGCCTAACCACATCTTTGGGTTTTTACTTCTTTTCTCTGAAGCTCCCAAATTCATGCAAAATAAAGCTTTTCTCCTATTAACCTGCTTTCTGTCAGTTTAATTCACAGGGCCATTACTAATTATAAGAGAGTAAAGATTTTTCCTCCACTACAAGATCAAAAAACATGCTACAATATTGTACCTCAAACAAAATTAAGCAAATTTACTATACGCACAATTACTTCCCCTTCACACACCTATGGCAGACATCACTCAGGTATCAAGGTGCTCTTTCCTGCTCAGGCCAAACATTCCCAGAATCCTCAAAACAGTTTCCAAGGAACCACTTCGCTATGCTTACTAATAATGTCCACATCATATTGGTAGTTTTCTACCTTTGCTTCAGCAAGAGCCCTCCCTGCCAACAGAAAAGTATCTTTGAGTATCATTGAGAATCTTTATCCCTATTGCTTGTTTCTAAAGAATTTTCTGAAATTTAAAAAAAAATGCTTCCAACACACCTGGGATACCCCCTAGTATCTCTCACCCAGAATCTATAATGTACCCTTTTTCATGGGACGGGCATCAGACAAATTCTTGAAGAATCACTGTTTGGACTGTCTGCTCATTCCCAGTGTAAGCCAGGGTGCATTCTCCTGACTTCTGGAGAAAGCCAACATGGTGCAACAAAAACTCTTCAGAGAAGAAATTCTCCCTTGAGGATGTATGGATTTACACATGCCCAAGGTTTACCAGTAAAACAGTCTCAGTATCTACCCATCAATTGTTGCACCAGTTTCCTCAGTACAGAAAAGTATAAGAACTGAGAAAAAAAAGTCAATCATAACCAGAAACTATGGCGTAGTTTATTATTGTAAAAATTGTTTTATCTTTAAATGCACTACATTAAAAGGTCAAATAAAGTTCATATAACCTTTCCAATCATTCCTACTTTTCTACTTGTTCAAATTTGCCATCAGAAAAGAGCTTTTATCCAAGGAGTCCAGATAAAGTCGGCCATTCACATTGCTGAACTTTCTTAAGCATCAAGATTACATGCGCTAAACACAAATTTTGAATTGGAGGAATCTGTCTGATCCTCTCAGTTCATCTGAAACTGAGGCCCAAACCATACAACCAGCTAGAGACAGAATCTAAAATTCCAGTCTACCAAATGTAGTCAAAAATTATTTTCTCTATGCCATGATGAGCTCATTTATCTTCACCTCTTGGGTAGATCACTAGATACATAGTAAAGAAACTCCAAGAGAGTTTTGTTACTATACTTCCTTTGTGAATAAGTTAAATTCTAAGTGCCCAAGAGAAACTTTTAGGAAAGGTCTCATCCCTTGTGATTAACTGCAGAAGAAGCGAAGAGGAAAGAGCTTCGAAGGCATGAGGGCTGACCTCACTACGATGCAGGCTCTGCTCTCCACTCGCCAGCAGCTGCGACAATCTGCCTTTGGAAAAACTGTTAGCTACTTTTTTGGTTACAGCCGCTGTCTCTCCCGTTCCCTAGAGCACAGTAAAGACAACATGCCTTCTGCATAATGACTGTGGTCAGCTCTAAATATAAGGAAAATGAGCATGCACCATCTTGATGTCAAGCTAATTTTAGCTTAACAGTGTCATTTTAAGTATGCCCAACCTAGACTGGACATATCCTGGTTCAGTCTAAGAAGTTTTAAAAATGGAAATTACAAAACCACAGCGTGGAACCCAAGCACATCCTGGTTCAGTCTAAGAAGTTTTAAAAATGGAAATTACAAAACCACAGCGTGGAACCCAAATTGTTCAGATGGTAGTAACCGTGATTGAGGGGCTCTTGGTGATGCAGCCAAGAGAGGCCTTGCGATGCACAGTGGTGAGCTCTTAAACCACATGGATACACACATTTGGTCGTCGCCATGAGGTGAACAATAGACCCTATGTTGTGGCTTTGGCTTTGTTGTAATGAATGTAAATACTTTCTCACCATTCACTACTCAGACAATGCTGTGTGTGTTACAGAACACATGCTGTGGGCAGGTGTGATAAAGATTTCCTACCAAGTTTTATGTACCGTCTTCTCAATACTTTGCCTTAGCTTTTAGGGTCAGCAGAGTGTCTGACTACTGTTTTCAATCCACAGTAACAGCTACAGAATATGTCTTAAGATTCCAGCCTGTTATTTTTCTTCAAATCTGGGTTTCAATCTTGGTTAATGTTTGCCCAGAAATATGTAATTGTGGACTTCCTCCTCATAAACCCTTCCAGAGTGGAGGCTGCCAGGCTTGCGTACTACTATTATCTCTTGGCCCCGGGGCTAACACAGGGTACGCCCCGAGTTACAGGATAGATAACCTGCCCCCTGCCAGGAAGCCTGCATGGTTAGCAGCTCTAGCTAAGAAATAACACAGCTTGCATGTTTCCAATAATGTTTGTTTTTCTTTTCTTTGCATAAACAAATCTTAACTGGTTCTTTATTAAAAACTCACGCTTGCTTTTCCCAATATGTTTTGGATACCTCCTCATTTACTGTTTGCATTAGTCACTATGATTTGGGAGAAGCTACTCCCTCTCCTCCCCCAACTTACCTTACTGGGAACATTTTCCCCCCATCAAATGTCACTTCCTCTGTGAGGCCCTCCCTGCTTACATATCTGACCACCCTCAAATGTGAACACACACACAGACAAGATTAGAGTTTATTGCACCCTTCTGTATGCTACCCTACCATGTTGTTACATCTCTATTACAAAATATCATGATCTAGCTTGTATATTCAGCTGTGTCCCTTCAAAAATCATTTCTCCAGTCCAACTAATCTTACTGATCTCTGTATTCTCAGTGTTTAGCAGTTATCTCAGTTCTAGGATGAACTTAAATAATTTTTTTTGTATGAAGATAAAATGTACATATATAAACTACATATTTTTTAGTGTATAGTTTCATGAGTTTTGGCAAATTTAACTACCACCACAATCAAGGTGTAAAGCAGTTCCACTGCCCCAGATATTCTCCCATTCCCCAGGTAGTCAACCCCTCCCCTCAACTCCAACCCCTGAATACCACTTTTTTTTTCTGTTTTCTGTACCCATATATAAGTTCTGCACATTTAAATGAAATATACAGTTTGCAGCCTTTTGAGGATGGCTTCCTTCTCTTAGCATAATGCATCTGAGATGCTTCCATGTTATTACTGAGGCAGTTCATTCCTTTTGATTGCTGAGTATTATTCCATTTATGAATATACTAATTTGTTCACCCATTTGCCAGTTGAGGACATTTAGGCTGTTTCTAATTTGGTACAATTGCGAATACAGCAGCTATAAACATTCACACTCAGTTTTTTGTGTGAAGATAAGTTTTTTTCTTTGAATAAATAACTAGGAATGGGATTACTGGGTCATAAAGTAAATGTCTGTGTAACTTTAGAAGAAACTGCCCAACTGTTTGCCAAAGTGACTATTTCAACTCACAATCCCACAACAATCTATGAATTCCAGCTTCTCCTCATCTGCACCAGCACTTGATATTGTCAGTTTCTTATTTTTTTCCATTCTAATAAGCATATAGTGGTACCTCACTGTGGTTTTAATTTGCATTTCCCCAGAGGCTAATAATATTGGGCATCTTTTAATGTGTTTATTTGCCATTGGTACATTTGGAAATGTCTATTCAAATATTTTGTTGATATTTGAAGAGTTTGTTTTCTTATTATGGAGTTTTGAGAGTTTTATTATAGTCTGGATGTGAGTCTTTTGTCAATATGCAATTTGCAAATATTTTCCCCCAGTCGGTTTAATAAATATTTTTAAAGAATAGAAATCTCACATGGAAAAAAAAAACAGTTGGCTTTGAATAAGGTTTATACCTACAAATGCTGCTGCTTTATACTTTTACCTCTTCAGTTAAGTCCAAAAGATGTCTAGAATAATGTAATTGAAAAGTTAATAGTAGCAAATCTAAATTTGTACATGAAAATTATTTAAGTAATTTTCAGCAAACAAGGAGATTTGATCTAAAGTATATGCACATCTCCCAAACCACTAAAAAGAAAAAAAAGAAAGAAAAGAAAAGCCTTATCATTTAACTACTTTTCTTTGAAAGAAAACCGTACTAGAAAACATATTACATGCATCTTTGTGGAGCAATCAGATACTAGTCTTTCAAATAATTTCTATAGTAAACATCAATTATTAGAATACACATGTATCTCTACCAAGACAACTGTGCAGTATTAAAAATCTCCTCACTCCCACTGAAATCAGTCTGTTGAAAAGCATGTTAAAGGATTACACAGTCAACCTTTCTGTGCAGACATGTTTAGGGGATTCTTTACTATGAGGGCCATGGACCTGACATTCCTAAGAGGATCTTCAATTCTACAATAAAGTGTTCCACTGTCAACCTACTTGCTAGAAAGATTTTACGGGAAGGGTAGGAAGTTTTATTACTGTTTCTACAGATGAGGTATTCTGACACCGAGTGAGTACCAACTGGATCAAAGAATTCACAGAGGCCATAAAATGTCTTGTTTTTCAGGCAATTTATCCTCAACTAATCAATATGCACCATATTATGGACATCACAGAAGAACTACCAGATACGATGCTACCCTCAATGGGAATTCCTTCTAGTTAAGGAGACAAAAAAAAATAACACAAAATATTAGCAACAACACAATAGTGTTGATTATTAGGTAAACACCAAAGACAGAACAAGGGGAATAGGTTGGGTGAGCAGAAAGGAAGATGTTGGTACAAATTCACTTCTGCCTTTCACACTATTTCTCTACTAACTATTCAGAAGTGCCACTGAATAGTATTCTAGTTATAAGAGTTCACTGATGCAATGAGGTTCAGGTCTAATGATATGAAGTTGACTTTTAAATATTGGGTTTTCATAACACATCCTAGCTCTAAACAGTGTAGAGGTTTCAAGACACCAAAAGAAAATTTCACAGAGGAAGTGGACATAAACTGAATCTTGAAGTCTGGGTAGATTAGGCTTAGCGTACAAGAGAGAAGAGAACAGTACGAAGGAACCAAAAGAGCCGAAAGGGGAGGTGTGGGCTTGTCATGCTTTGGTTTCCCAGCATCTGATGCTCATGCCCATCAGAGAAGCCAAAGTGCCAGTGATCTACTTTCTGAGTCTTCCTGACCATCACTTGGCATAGGCTCTGCCACCTGGCATCCCCTGCCCCAGACACGGAATTGCCATATGGCGCCATGCCAGGAAGAAGCAGGGAACACGGTGGCATGCGTGCAGAGAGCAGGTAGCTCGGTCCTTGTCACAGATGCAGCCAGAGCAGGGGCTTGAGTAGCAGGACCCCTGTCAGGGGGCCAATGGTGTGGTCAGCAGCACAGAGGGGACACTGCTGGTTCTGTTTCTCAGTGTGCTTTGGGGCATTGCTCTCAGAGAGAAGGCCCCAGAGCCCAGAATATTTCTGGAAATTCTATGAGCCAGCCAATATCTTTTCAATAAATTTTCTTTATGCTGAAATAAGCTAAAATCAGGTTTTTTAATTTAGATTACTAATTGGCATTCTATTGTAAGAACCTTTTTTATCCATCCCCATGTCTCTCAAATAATATTCTATCATCATTTTTCTCAGCAGGAGGTACAGCCCTGGAATCAAGGGCATGGCTCTAGAGCCTGAAGGCCCTGGGCTCAAACCTCAGCTCCAGGTCAAAGGAAACCTACAAGGAAATCTGGGCTCTCAGCAATAACTGAACAACATCAAACACTTTCACACCTTCCTTGATCATTCCCAATAAACACACACTTGTTGAATATGCACCTAAGGATCCAAGATCCTTTCCATTTGTAAGTCTCATTGGAAACAACATGAATTTTCTTCATATGAGCTATGGAATTACAAGATAAGGAACAAACTCAGTGTGCTTTGGTAAAATCCACACTTCTGAGCTCAGTGAAACATGGCCCAGGTTTAATGCCCACTGGCACACTGCATTTCTTCTAATGGTATTTAACTTCCAATGGCTCCCTATTGCCCTCAGAACTTTAATGTGCACTGGAATCTCCTAGAATCTTGTTAATTACAGGTTGTGATTCAGAATCTGGGGAAGAACCTGAGATTCTGCTTTTCTAACAAAGTCCCAACTTATACCAATGTTTCTGATCCTCAGACCACATAAGAGCAGCAAGAATTTAGCGTATCATCTTATGGAGGGCAAGGAATTAGAAAGACGAATCATCTGTATAATGATTCACTCTAGGGTTGGTCTTCACTATATAACCACAAATACATAGACACACACACACACACAGGTATTTTCAGAATGGCAGAGATATTTCCATTTGTGCCTAGATGTCATACATGTAGCTACTCAATCACTTAATTCTTAAAAGTCTTCTTTGGACAGGTAAGCATTCTCTGAATTGTTTCCACTGCCGGCACCCAGTTATGTTCACTTACCCACTTCTGCATAACAAATTATCTCAAAATGTAGTAGCTTAGAACAACAATCATTTCATTATTTCTCATGATTTTCTGGATCTGTAATTTGGGCAGGGCTCGGTTGGGTGATTCTTCTGTTTCATGTGATATCAGTGCAGGTAATTTGCAGGTGGTTCAATTAGTGGCTGCACTGAAGGGTCCACAAGAGCCTCATTTCCATGTCTTATCCCTTGACAAGGATGCTGCAAGACTGAATTCAGTAGAAACTGTCAACCAGAACACTTACATGAGGCCTCTCCAGGATGAAGGTGGCTGGATGGTCACCTCCTGCTTGGTAGTTCAGGATTCCAGAGCAAGTGTTGAAGTGAACAAAGTGGAAACTGCCTGACCTCCTATCATCACCCACTACTGGAAGTCTCACAGCATCACTTCTGTTACACTCTATTTTTCAAAGCATTCATGGGTCCACCCAGATTCAAGGAGAGATAACAAGACCCTACCTCTTAATGAATGTACAGTTGTGTTTTTAAAACTGCCACAGTTCTCCCTCTGAGTAAAAATGCTAATATGCCTCCCTGCATGAAAAATATACTCACTCCCCCACCAAGACCCTCCATTGTTGAAATCAGGCTCTGGCTTAGACTCAGGCTAGAAGTATGGGAGCACATCACCAAAATCAGGTGTTTCCTATAGCAACTCACGGACAAGCCTTAAATCGCGTCTCTCTGAGCTCAGCTGAAAGTCAGGAATAAATCTGTAAATTAAGCTGAGAATTATAATTTGAATGGAAAGATGGAAGAGACCAGAAAGAAACATTTCAAGGAATGCTTTCAATTTACTTCAAATAACATATCAAATATTACGAACAGTAAAACTCAAGGAGTGAGGGTATCCCCCAGGCCTTGCCATAAAAGAGGCACTTAGAAAAGCACATTGACTATCAAGCCACTAGGGGATCATTTAATGTTCCATTTAAGGCACATTTCTAGGCATCTTTTTTATTCCCA
The DNA here is from genome assembly GCF_040802235.1 of Manis javanica. Taxonomy (NCBI): domain Eukaryota; kingdom Metazoa; phylum Chordata; class Mammalia; order Pholidota; family Manidae; genus Manis; species Manis javanica. The sequence continues at coordinate 69,072,034 of NC_133160.1, forward strand.
GGAACACTGCTCATCCACTAACATTTATTCAGCACTTAAAGGTTCTGACCTGTCGTTGGAAGTGCTATAGGGGTTCATTCAAATATGTTTAATCTAAACATGCCTACATTCTCTTCCTTGCTCAGGGCCAACACAAATGAGCAAATGATTCATGATGCAATTCTCGTACTGCTCTTAGAAGCTTAAGTAGAAAACGGAGAGGGCTGGGGGATTTTAAACACTCCCTTGATGAAAATGGTGAACAAGCAATATTAGTAAACAAATTCATTAAATTGCAATTTAATGGGCAATCGGGTACAGCTGAGGCAGGAGAAAAAAATGTCAGGAAGTGGACAAGGGCCCTGGAAACATGGACTGAGGGGCTGGTTTCTGCCACCTTTATACTCTGGGCAAAGTACTTACCCTTTTTATTTCTGTTTCTGCAAAATAAGGACACTAGGAGGTACCTTTCATGACTTTCATAAAGATGGGATGAGGTAAAAATGTCATAAAGATGAAATGAGGTTAAAGAAAGGAGTAAATTTTAAAACTGTGCAGTGCTGAATAAAGATTTAAAAATGGATTATTAGGTTTGCATTGACTTCAATCATCATTTTTCAGTTGCCTCTCCATCCAGGTATGCGAATTTGTGGTGCTAACCTTGCCTCATGTGACCTAGCAAACATGGATATTTATTGAACATATCTATTCCTCATTTAACCTTGGGCTTATTGTCAGACCCGTTATTTCTATCAAGAGGTTTACAACATGATCCATTAGTGACGTATGTCACATTGTATTACAAGTGTATTAATTGTAATGTGACAGAATTAAGGCAATCCGTCTCAGTGTGTTTCCTGTCATTGCCTCCACCCAATTCACCCTCATCTCTCCCCTAGGTCATCATCTTTAGTTTCTCCAGCAAGTGTTTCATCAGATCAAAACTGACCTGCACTGCCAAAAAAATTAACTAAATTAAGTACCAGTTTCTTATTTCAGCACTCACAGCCTTCTAAATACGTCCCCAGAGTACCTTTCTGGTATTATCTCTCAGAAAACCCCTAGAATTAACCCACACTCCAAAGAAACTAGTCGGCTTGCTTTTTCCTAGGACATGCTCTGCCTCATCTTCTCCTTGCCTAATAAGCTATCTCCTCCACTGGAAAACCTCTGCATCAATTCAACTAATATTTTAAGGCAACTTTCAAACTTGCAAAAAGTAAAATTAAACCATGTCAATATTGATAATACATTGCACAGAAAGTCACAGGAACTAATTCGGTGTGCAAGGCAAGACCACAACTTAGAGTTATCTATAGAACTGGAAAGATAATGTCAGGCTCTGTTACAGCAAAGCTTGCATTGTTCCTGGCACAAGTATTTTGGAAAAGCTCCTCACCCCTGGGACTTTACTATGCTGAACAAGTAGACAGTACCCAAAAATCTGTCAACTGTGACAATAACTGGCTGTCTTCTATGTACAGTTCTCATCACATAAGCTCAACCTAAATGGTGCCAAAACAATCCATCATTTCGTTTCATTTGGTATTTTAATGCAAAACAGGTCTCCCAAAAATCTATCCAAAAGTTGTATTTTCCAGGCTTTTAACAAAGACACTTTTTAGTTGTTTTGTTTTGTTTTGATTTCTTCTGAAACCTTGATAAAGCAATCGCAAGGACACCTTATCTTGCATTTTTTATCTTCACAAGGACTTTTAAAAAAATTGAAAACCTCTTAGTTTCATAAGGTTTGGGAAAGAACTCATAGGCAAGTAAAAGTAAAGTTAAGTCAGATTTTAAACCATCAGTTACTCAAAGAGAAATTGCCATAAACTGCCCAAGACAGATTTATTTCAAAACGATTTCACTGGCTCCAACCATTTAAAAGTATGCAAGCACTGAGTGGCTAAATCAATGCATAAAGTATTACATGCCCATAAAAGTAACCCTCAAACAGAGGCTACACGAGAAAGGACCATCCTCTGATTTTAACTAACCCAAATCCACACAAGATGGATGGAATTAGTGATCCACTGCTAAGCCACACAACTGCGGAGGAAGCAGAGGGAATCCCAGCAAGAACTACTACAATTTTTATGTGCATAAAAGTTGCCAACAATGACAATATAACAATCACAGCTCTTCTCCGTAAAATAAATAACCTTTTTTTCCCCTCTCATGGTAGCTGTTACATACAAAATACTGACAGGCACTGGTTTGTAAGATGACTTCCCAAAAGCAGCCCATTTTATGATATGGTTTGGAGATACTGTGGCACCAACATTAAGGCGTCTTACTGTACCTCATCAAGGAAAAAGACACTTGAAATGAAATAAATTACCTGGTGTATATAATGTACAACACCTTACAAAGATCAAGGCAAGAAGTTACAATGAAGTCGATCTTTATTCAGATGCCAGATATTCAGCCTGAAATGCCTTCACATCCACTTCCTTCAATTCCCATGAGATTTTTTAGGTAGGTTTTTTTTTTTACAGATTAAGAAATTGAAGGTAGATCAGAACAATTAAGCAACTCTCCCAATTCATGAACACACAAATTGTGGTCAAAGGTAGCCACAGTGTGAAGAAAGGCCTCTCTGCCTCAAAGTGCATGTCTTTTCCAGTGCGTACCCTGCTTCCCTGAATCACAACTCTTATCCCAAGGAATTCACCATCTGGAAAATCTGTAACCTTTGAGAATCATAACATGTGAAGTGTTTTGGAATGAAATAATTGGGTAGTATAATAATATAAGCAGAGAAACTGTACCTTAAATATAAAAGAGGGAGAAAATGAGACAAGAAAGAAATTTAGTAGTGATTTGCTGACACTAGCATAGAGAGTGATCCTCTCAAATCTTGCGGAGGGCTAATTAAAGTAGGTTGCCTAATTGGCAAGTATTTTTTTTTTTCAGTCAAGAAAAGTTATTCCAGAGAATAGCATAGCTGGAAGACAATACACTTTTAAAACCATCCAGTGAAACTTACTCAAACAATATTTACCATATTTCTGCTCTAAGTCAGATCCTCAAATGGGAATGCACTGGCCAGCTGACCCAAACATCCAATTCACCAAAAGTTAGAATTTGCATAGTAAATTCATAAATTAGCCTTTTTTAAAAGTAATACCTACTGTTTCTTAAAAATTATATAAGTATGACTCATATATGCTCCTGCCCCCATCATCTCTGGATGAAATAATAAAATCAAATTATCCAAATCTGCTCAATGATAACCTCCAGTGAGGCTCAGAGCTCTAAATACCACCTCCAGACAGAGGGCAGGCTTCCTTTGGCGCCCGCTGGTTACTCTGTGCAATTTAATTCTCCTCCTGCCTGCAGGGACACATTCATGTCCTAAGGAACTAAATCACCTTCCAAGTAATGGCCTAAGAAACCTGAGGCCTAGGAATGCCTTGCAACACTCTCTGTAAGAGAATAAATACTAGATCACAGGGTTGTGGTTTAAATCAGGATATTCCATAATCTTCTCTTCCAACAGAGTGCATTTCTTCATCTGTTTGTGACAATTTTACTTAACTGCATTCCCTCTTATTTTCACACCCGTAAGAGCTTGGATCCATTAATGCCAAAGATGGCTGAATTTATCTTTAAATTATAAAGGTTGAACCATATGAAACAGCCAGTAACTAACCATTTTTACATTTTAAAAAAAACAGCAATTTCATATGTATGAACTAACAGCATGGAAAATCCAAGAGTTTCTACTGTGCTAAGATGTCTTTAAGCAGGACCTTCTCTTTCTCTAGGCAACTGCAGTGTTTCTCCAAAAGACACTCTAAGGTTCCTGCCTTCTACCCATATCACGCCTTCCACTGTATTGGGAGGTTTTGTTGTGGAGAAACTCTAAAGCAGAAAAAATCCAGCCTTATTTCAGGGGATAATTCTGAAACCATCAGAAACAAGGGGAAAAAGGACTTCTTTAACTTGTGAAGGCAGTAAAAACGCATTCTGAGGTGTAAACAGTTTCAGACACTATAATACCTGGCTCCTCTACCTCAGCAAAGGGGTGCGTTCCATCTCTGCTGAAGAAAATCTCCGTCAAGACATTACAGGTGATTTAGCTTTCAAACTAGTTTGGTCCTGTATGATCTCCACCAAAGTGCATTTATGGACTTCCATAAAGTGAAAGCATCAAAGCCGCTTCATCTAGCTCCCCAGGCTGGGCTGGCACAGAGGCCAATGAAAGCAAACGCCTGATCCCTTAATTCACAGGGCTGCTGTGCTCCCTAGTTCCCCCTTTCTGCTGCCCCTCCCTCCCTCGCTGGGTAGTGGAAATGGAGGGATTTGGTTTTATCCTCAGGAGGCAGAGTACAAAAACACAGTATAAAAATAAAGTATACAGGATAATACGCTTGCTCCCCAACGGTGTAAATGTTTACAATACACATGCTCGCTGCAGATCCTGCTCTTCCTCCTCCTGCTTTCTTGGGCCTGGCATCCAATGGTGCTGATTAGAAAGGCCACCTAGGCCTCTCTTGCACTAACTCAGAGTAACTCATCTGGACAAGGCTACATACACGGGGATGCATGACACAGAGACACACATGCCTGTAAGGACGCATGTGCATGATCCCTTTTCTGCAGGCCACACCCATTCTGGCCTGGATTGTGCAGGTTTGGTCACCCTTCACAGAAAAGGCCACAGCCAAGAGGGGAAGAAGGGAAGAGGGGAAGAAAATTTGGCTCTCCCCAAATGAAGGAATGCTCATCAATGGCCACTGACATCACAAAAACAGAGACAACAGCTAGTAGTTACATCTTTTGAATTCTTCTTGCTAAAAAAATGCTAATCAAACATAAATGAGATCCATCTCTAAATTTAACTACTGCTCCCCAGAAAATGGAGAGGGGCAGAGGAACAAAAAAAGAAGAGTACAGAGGGTCAGGTGTAGGTTAGTGGGTAGACTGGGTGGTGGCAGCATGTGGAAGTTCTTTATAATCTCTAGTCAGACTAAATTCCCAGCATTTGAATCCATCTACAATATCACTACCATGTGGGCATTTCCTCATTATCTCCAGACATAATCTCACACTTGGACAGATTTTAAATCATCTCTTTACCTCTTCCTTTTATTAAGCAGAATCCTGCTATTTTTTTGGGGCTATAGTCAACAATGTGGTATGGCTGTAATTACCCTTTCCAGAATTCCTTCTCTAGGGGAGTCTGGGTTTGAGCTGCCTGAGAGGACCTCGGGCAAGATTTGAGAGGCAGAAGTCAAGTCTTCAGTCAGTCAGGATGACAGAGGATGCAGAGCCGGGAAGATCACATTGTCCTCACTCTCCTCTACTCCACATCTAGCTCTTTTTCTCAACTGGGAGCCCACTGACCAACAGCATCATACCACCAATTACTTGGTTGCAGACCTTCTCTAATGATCCAGGGGCGACAGCTTCCCAAAGCCACTTCACAAGCTCCCCCTTCATAATCCCACTTCCGCAGCCACATGGGCTTGTCTTCTCAGAGCTCCTTACAAGCTCTGACTTATCCTCATAGGCCAGTGCTGCACTCATTTCTTAGGGAATGACTCCTCCTCTGATCCTCCAACTCCCCTTTCTGGACCTTCCTTTTCCATGATCCTCCCACAATTGCGTAAGGTTTAATTCCTGTAGTAAATACCTCAGCCCACACTCAGACTGGCCCTGCTTCCCTGTGGAACCCTGTATGATAAACACTTGTATCATCTCCTGTACCTGGTTCTGCTTCCCAGGGCCTTCCAAGATGGATAGTTCTAATCCTTCCACAGGAGAGCCTGTGGAAGACTGCAGGCTCACCATGACATTTCTCTGTTGACCTCATTCCCACTATCACAGCCAGCACTTCAGGGTTTCTGCTGGGTATTGGTTTCAACTCCTCTCACATCATGTCACACTCTCAAGACTGCCTAGGGCATTTATTCAGTTTCTTCTGTTTAATTGGATCTCATTTATTCCAGCTTTTTAAATCACTTCTCTAGTGCTTTATTATACACATTCAGTGTTTCTTCTAAATAGTCACATTTGACCAGTATGCTCTCGTATCTTTATCTAACCCACTGATCCATAGCAAAGACAAATTACTGCTGATACGGACTCCTCATAAGGAGTCTCTTTAGAACATGATTTCATGTCCAAGTTTTCATGCAACCCCAAGTATCAATATCTAATCAAATCAATGTCTAATCCAGGAGACTTGGTCAGGATAGGTGGTACTAAGGTTAAATAGAGATATACCACCAGTGGCTTAAATCTGGGAGAACAGTGCATCATTGAAAATACGAATGGATAGTAGGGCAGATGTTTTCATACTGTATGCAAGTTATCTGATATGAAACATTTAATTTTAGCTGCCTCAGGTTGGAGATTTATGGAGAGATACCTGAGACATTCGCATAGAACTGGTATTTGAATACACAGAAGTAGATCTATTCTTTAAAAAGTAATAGATAAATAGAAGCCCAGTACTGCTGAACAAGGACGATTCTCTTACATTATACATACTATGAATAGGAGAATGGCCCAGTTGCAGAACACGTTTTATTTAATTTTGCCCCTTTCTTGGAATAGGACTTTGCCTCCATATAATTGTCTTTAGACTTTGATCAACATATGGATAGACCTTTAAATGAGACTAGAAACAACTCAAGTGTCTATCACATGGAGACTGGCTGAATAAACTACACAGCACTCAAGGGGAGGAGAAATGTCTGCATACGCTGCCAAGGAGTGACTGCTGGATAAATGCTATAAAATTGTAAAAAAAAGAAGATGGAGGAAAATGTGTATATTAAACTAACATTTATCTAAGTGGAGGAGGTGGGGAGATCCCAATATCTACACATAATTGCTCCTATAAAAAAATAGAAAGATAAACAAGTTTTCTTTTAATTACCTGAGGAAGGGGGAGACAGACATGGAAGCGAGACTTCTCTGAATATACCTTGTTTTACATGATATTAAAACAAAATTATATTTAACTACAACTTTAAAGCAAAAAGAAACAAATTTAACCAACTAGCAAGTTGATAGATTTACAGAGAATAATTTTTCAAGTGATTTTAAAAGACAGCAATTTGTACATCTGTGGTATAATAAGAAATACACATTTTGTCATTCATATGACCAAATATATATATATTTCCCAGGTATATTTGGTCTTCGTCCACAGTTCCTGAAAACACTGCAGTCTTAAAGATCAAACAGGTATTCTGTCATGTTAATGACAGACTTTTGGACCCCCACCTGAGGGCAGGCGCTGGAAGCTGAATCAGCCAATGGTCAATAATTTAGTCAATCATTACTATGCAATGAAGCCCTAACAAACACCCCCTGGAAAGCGCTTTTTGCTCTCTGCTCAGTTGGATCCTGTTTCTCAGTCGGAGAGAGAATTTATAAGCTGGGACAACCAGAACACCTCCAGGTGACACTGAGCCAGACCCCAAGCTCCATGAGGACAGAAGCTCCTTTATTTGGAACCCTGCCCCATGTCTCTCTTCCTCTGACTGTTAACTTGTATCCTTTATGGTATCCTTTATTAAACTGGTAAACATGTTTTCCTCAGTTCTGTCAGCCGTACTAGCAAATTAATAGAACCTAAGGGAGAGGTTGTGGGAACTGCCAATCTGTAGCTGGTAGGTCAGAAGCACAGGTAACTGCCTGGGGCTTGCCACTGGCATCTGGAGTGGCAGGTAGAGAGCAGTACTGTAGGACAGAACTCTTAACCTGGGAATCTGGTGCTGTCTCTGGGCAGATAGCATCAAAATTGAGATGAGTTCTCCAACACCCTGCTGTTGTTTGAGAATTGCTTGGTGTTATACGTGGGAAGAACCCTTTCCACACATTGGAATCAGGTCCAGTAACCCAAATGGAGTCATAGTACTTTACTGCTGTGTATAATATTGTTACTATTATATATATATATATATATATATATATATGTAGGGGAAAAAATAACACCATTGCACTTGGTGTTGGACAAGTGAGAATTACAACATCCTTAGTGGTATACATGCTAAAGATGAAAAGAACTGCAGAATAAATTCAAGCTGTCTTTGAAAACCATATTATGTATGTAAATATAATATATGCAATATATGTGAAGTACATAGAATAATCCTGATCTACAACAAACACTTACATGTTAGCCATTATAATATTTAGGATCCACAAAATTGGATGAAGCCTGGCTTAGAGTTTCTAGGCCTTCAAACCTTAAGGCTGGCTCAAGAGAAACTGTGATTCCCTCTTCTTAGTGAGGAACATAACATAAATCCAGTAATCTCCTTCCCCTCACACAACAGCTAAACAGACCACAAAGGTCAACCAATTTTTCAGTTTTCACTGTCTTTACCCTCTATCTCCTGCTCCCAGTGTATTGCTTCAGGTCAGTGCCTCACCCTCATCTCCACTCCTCAAGATGGACCACTCCCTTCTCTCCCACCACCACCTCCAGGGCCAGCCCATCAGTCCCTCAGTGAGACCTCTAGTGGTAGTGCAGTTCAGCAGAAAACAGGACTGGCATCAGAAAGCCCTGCATCCTCATCCTCTGTCCCTAAGTAGCCATATGACCTTGGGTAATGGCTTGGTCTCTGTAGAATTTGAGTAACAAGAAGTTGCCCACATTTTTAGACTCTTGTCTTGAAATTCCCTTTGGAAACTTGTTAGAAAATTTTGAGCACCTTTTGCTAATAGCCTTTGAGGGTAAAATCATAATCATACACAGCCAAGATCATTTGAAAGAGGTAGATAATACAGCTCCTTTTGGTTTAAAACCAGATGTAATGTAAGGGAGATGGAATTTCTTCTAGGAATCACACTGACTCCTTTTAAAAACATTCCAAAAGAAAAGACAGTCACAGAATTCTCAAGTTAAACATAAATAGCTTCTTCAGAAGATATCTGCCTTAGAAAACTTTCCCTGGGATATATTTGCTAATTTTTCTTTAAACCAACTCCATCACTTCTAAATCTCACCGTAAGCAGAATAATAGTCATGTTCTCTATAAAGATCGAGTGTATGGGTTTTTGTCCTTTGTGCCGATGTAGCCATGTAGATAAACTTACATGTCAAAAATCATAAAATTACTCAGATTTCAATTAAACAGCCTAAAGAAGCTCAGTACATGTAGGAGCTAGATCCATTGTGCTTCATCTTCTTTAAAATGGGGCTAAGAATAGTGTGCGTACCTCAAATGGTTGTTCTAAGGATTAAATGAGTAAATATATGTATTTAGACAAACTTGCTCATAATGAAAGCTATACAAGTGTTAACTACTGTTTTCCTTATTCATATTTAACTGTTTACAGCTCTCAAAAATTAAATGTCTCTCACTTAGTTTTATTTTTCATTCATCCGGCTTATGGCAAATGTAGATTCATATCACTGCACACACATTTCTGAGGATTTGAAAGGCTCTTGAAGTTTTTTTCTATGTTTAGGCAGGCATTCTCATCTAGATAGATAAGCTTATATGCAAATAAGCTGGTTTCTGTATAAGAGTTCCAACACATACATTAATTATGGGATAACTATGTACTTTTGGTTTTCAGAAATACCTATACATATCTATCAATCAGCAGATACTTACTGCATGTCAACTGTACCCTGGTCAACGTGTTAGGAACTGTAGAAATATAAGAAAGGAAAAGGAACAATCTTATCCTCAAGGAGTTTCCTAGTTGAAGGAAGGAGGAAAATTTGCATATGAGGCAAGATAACTGTTTAAGGCAGCACACGGTGAGTGCTAAGTGACCGCAGGCAGTGAAGGTGATGATATATTCAGTGGAAAAACAGGGGAGGGAGGAAGCAGAGAAATCCCTGGGGACAAGAATAATTCAAAGTCCTTTCAGGGAAGATGAACTTGAGCCAAGACTTGAGGGATGAGTAAGATTCAGAAAAAGGAAAAGGAGGGAGAAGGGCATGAATAAGGGAAGGAAAGATTTTGAGGGACCCTGAGAAGACCACACCAACTAAAGCAGAGAGGCAGTGGAAAGAAATTGAGGGAGAGAGTCTTAGCAAAGGTATCAAGAACCTTGAAGACTGGCCAAAAGAGTTTCAACTCAATCCCATAAGTGATACAAAGGTAACACAGGTCTTTGAACAAAGCTTTCACATGAGTCAAGGGGTATTTTAAGAAAATTTCTAGATTTGGGGTCCATAGAGCCTCCTATGGCTGAATTATTTGCTGATATGGCTATTTGTGATTCCCTTCGCTCCCATTTTCAACAATTTTGTGATCCATTTGCCTGTATTACAACACCTTTGGTTCTTATAATCCTTTGAGTCCACTTTTCCAAAATGAGAGGATTGAGGTAGAAGGCATGCGATTCACCAAAAACTCAATTCGTCTTGTACTCAGACCGTGGGGCCACATGATCCTTCCAAATTGGGTACTGACAACTCTCCAGGCTCTGAAAACTCTAGAACTAGAGAGACACATCCAACCAAATGCTGTCTCTCTCCCTTTAAAAGAGAATTAGATAAATAAAAATTGCTGTTTGCTTTCTCCCTTAGGGTAAAAATAGCTTATTGTTTTTCCTAACTATATAAATGACATGTGCTTATTACCAAAATTCAAATACATCAAAGTATAAGGAAGACCTCTTGGAGTCTCAACCCCCTGAAAAAACCACCATTAATATCTAGAAACTCACTTTGTAGGCATATTATCATGTATATACACATACACACATACATTTTGTTATTTTAATCATGGTAATGTGTCCTGGTAATGTGTTAGGCATGTGAATATCTTATTATTGAAACATTTTGTTGTCTTTCAGCTTTCCCTCCTCCTCTCCCACCTCTCAGTCCTGTTCTCCCCACACCCAGCTTTTTAGGACTAATATATGTCTTCTGTAACTTTATGCTTTATAAGCATATTAAACATACACATATATAGGATTTTCATTATCATTGTTAGATTTACAAAAGTAGCCCCCATTATATATACTTCTTTGCATCATATTTTGCCCTCCGAACAGTATATCATGGAAATTCCTACAATTTAAGTGCTGTTTAATTCATTCACTTTAATATTTCATGAAATAAAAATAACTAATATTTACTGAGTACTTACAATGTGCCAGGGACTCCTCCCATACAAGTTGCCTGTATTATGTAATTCTCACAAAAACCTTGTATGAGATTGGTATCCCTGTTGTCCTTATTTTATGGATACAAAAACTGCAACATAGAAACTGAAAACCTTTTCCCAGGTTACTCATAATACATTCAAGATGAGTGTAGGGATGAAAGCCCAGGCAGCCTGATGCTAGAGCCATGTCCTTCAGATCTACACGGAACTGCTTAGAGCCAGGCACGGTGGAGCTCCCAACCAGCCCCTCACTAATGGGCATTCTCTTGATTCCACCCTTTTTGCCACTACAATAAATATCCTTGACATACATCCTGATCTATGGGTGTTTCAGCACTTTCATTCAACAAGCATGTAATGATAGCCTCCTCTATGCCAGGGACTATTCCAGAGGCTAGGGTTCCACTGATGAGTGAGAATAGTCCTTGTTCTCACACAGCTCACATTCGGGTGGGAGAAGACAATGAATGAAGGAGTAAATGAACAACAAGAAAAACAGGAGATAATGCCATTAAGTCTTATATTGACAATTAAAATAGAGTGACATGATAGAGAGCCACCTGGTCATAATTATAGATATTTTTTAATATGATACAGATTGAGAGCAGGATTGCTGGGTTGAAGAAAATGTTCTTTTTTAACTTTAATAATTATTATCACTCTGCCTAAAAGTCATATTTCCAATAATTCTCATTTCTACCAATAACAAAAATAGAGATTTAAAAATTGATGTTTCTTGTCTTCCTTTTTGACTCACTAGAATTTTGAAAGATTTTTTTCTTCTCTGCTAACTATGCTGACCTATTTCAAATTCAACCTATATAAATGGACATTGTCTATAAAGACAGACATCAAAAATTACTTTATATCACCATGTATATTTTTTGAAATGTATGTTTATATACAGCCACATACACATGGCTATTCCTATGAGATCAAGAATGTGCATCTCACAGAATACTCTTAGAGGAAATGTGTGTTTGTCAGTGTGATGGGGGGTGGCAAACTGTCTTATGTTCTCACTACAGATAGCAGAAGAGTTAAATTTTTAAAAGATAGTTGAACATGACTGAGCTTTTAAAAACAGCAAGGAAGCAAATCTAATAGATTGAAAACAGTCTTCTATAAAGAAAAATCTTGATAAACATTAAAAAGCAGCCCTAGAGGGGCTGAGGTATTTTCAGGGGTAACAATCAAAGGAATACCAGAAAACCTGCCATCCATAGCCTATGGAACTAGACATTCCTCCCACGCCCCCTTTCCTTATTTATAGGACTGCCTGGTTATCACAGATTCTGGGGGCTGCCATTGTTCAGAGGACTCATAAATATCCAACAGGTATTTCATGAGAGAAAACACAACTGAGTAACTTCCAACTACCTTAACAAACAGAAAGGAGGAGAACTTGTCTTCTTGGCTCTTGCCAGTCCCACAAGCCCCTCAAACCATTCCAAGGAGAAGTGGGAGGCACTCAGACACGCCTCTCTGCAAAATTCCCCGCCAAATCAGAGTGACGAATGACAGCATCCATTCCTAAAGCTAACCTCTCACTTTTCGTGAGCAGAAAAGCAGGGTTTTATTTTAACCGTGTTTCACAAGCAAAAGCAGTGGAAAGAATTCCATGCCTAATCTTTTCTTTTCCCTCCCTTGAAATGTGATCATATTCCTAACTTTAGTCATACTGCCTGGTTTCCCTTTCTTAATGGAGTGAAATTTATGTCTATGATTAGAGAATTGGCTTGGGAAAACCATTTGAGTTTTAAAAGTTATATGTTTTAACAATAATAGATATGGGAACCCTGGAAGAAAACCAGTGTATTTTGGATGTTAATTCAGACATCCTAACGACTTGGCTATTTCAATCCACAGTTAGTAGGTAACGGTGGTATTAGACATATTTGAGGGGGAAAAAAATTGAGTTGAAAGTTTTCACAAGGATAGCATAGTGATAAATTTAAAATTATAGCCTAGATGTATGTGCAGCTTTTGGGTTAAGATGTCTGGGATTATTTTGAAAATAAAGAATAAGGTGGCATGCATTAAAAGAGTAGCTTTCCTAGAAGTGCATTTACTACAAGCATGACCCTTAAACTTTAGCATTCATAGACACCGGAAAAAAGGTCATCAGATATTCCTTGCTTTGTGTGATAGGTATGTTTCATAATTCAACAAGATTTTTCAGTGTATCAAGGAAATTCACAACAAATGAAACAATGCGGTCAGATTTTGAGAAGAGGAGGGTCAAGGCCACAAAATGCAAAATGCCCTCCATCCAACCAAACAGGCCAGATCCCTCCTGGATGGAGTCTGCGGGGTAAGTCGTGGGAGCTCTGTCCTCACAGATGTAAATCTGTTTACCTTCTTGCTGTGTTCTTAGAGCAACTTACTTACTATTTCTGAGCATCATCTGCACAATGGAGTGCTATCAGTCTCTCACTTCAGAGGGTTTTGTGAGAATTAGATGAGATAATGTATGTAAAACAGAGAAGACATTTATTACATTTTGGTTCCTTCCTCCTTCCTATCCAGCTGTTATGTTGGCTTTGGGATACACAAAGTGGAAGGAAGGCATCTAAAAGAAAACTAAGAGGTAGACATGGGGGTGAAAAGCAAGAGTTCCTTGGAAGTGGGCTGTCCTTACTTGACAGAACCATCTCAGTTAACCAAACAAACACCACCTGTACCTGATGCTTAACCTGCAGCCAGCCCACCCTTGCATGGAGGAATACTTTTGCAATTGGGGTAATTGCCTCCTAATGCCTTTAGTTTCTAAGTTCTTCTAATCAAGGCATGCACATTCATTTATGTACCTGTTGTACAGCTTAACGACACTGTACATATAGTTTGTGTCATTCACTTACTATTTTATGCTATGTCATTCATTTCAATACTGTTCATTTAATTGCTTGTCACAAAACAAGTCATAAATATTTATTAGTTCTAACAGCATGATAGTGCAAAAAGTATCTTTAAAGATGCCCTAAGGATAGCAAAAGAAAATCTAAATCTATGACCCCAAGTGGTTATTTAACAAATTCTCAAATTCTTAAATACCACTGTAACATATGACACCCTCTATAATGTAGGAAAGTACACTTGAGAAGCCTAAAAGCCTCTTCAGGCTTCTTAATAAGTTAAAAAGGTTAAAAATACAGTATTGAAAATTGTATAAAAATATTTTCTGGCGAAGAACTTACCATTTCCATCCAAATCTCAGGTGACTTTGTGTGGAGGTCCATTTTCCCAAGGAACCAAAGGTTGATCACTTGACAAGAGTTCCTGGCCTCATCAATCTGGGGGCATAAAGAACAAGAAAATCACACACTGAGGTCGCTGAGCAGTTCATTCACGGCAGAAGACGCTTGTTCCCACACACAAGATGAAATTTCAGAGTTTGGGACCTGCCGGAGATTACAAATCATACATATCATGGGCTTTTAGGAAGCCCCATAAGTAGGTGAAACTGCCAATATTATCTCCATAAATGCCAAAGGCTTAACATCATGGCTAGAAGAGGCACGAGGCAGTTAATCATACCCCCCAATCACTAGCACATACAAGAACTGAAATGAAGTACTGCCTGCTTTAGATCAATTTTAAAGCTACTGCAGGTGTCTGCGGCAGGTGTCTGCTTGCTTTTGAACAGAGATGTGTAATAGTCAGATGCGTGCTGGAAAACCCATGTCCTGCCTTAAAAGAGCTGTCTGATGATAAGAAAGCTGTCTTTACTTCATTCAAGAATCTAAATTACCCAATTTCATTATACCATGGTGGGAGAAGCCATTTGACAAGGAGAACTTTTAAGTTCATCTCTTTCTTTGCTCCCCATTTCCTCAGCTGAGACTTACCTCAGAGTCAGCAAGGGGCCTCATTTTATAGACAATTTGCCACAAGTCATAGTTTTCTTTGGTAATGAAAGACTACTGAAATATTTGGACCTCTTTTAATTCCACATTACTCAAACAAATAATCAATTCACTCATTTAAGTTAAAAAAAATTGTCAATTTTGTAAAGAGGGGAAAATTACCCAAATTCATTATCTGGGTAATACAAGATCATACAACCAGACTTCTCTCATCTTTTTTAAACTTTTAACTATTTATTTTAGCATCATATAGATAGATATTTAAACAGCGGTTGGTGGAATTAAGTAGCACCAATCCTCCATTTAAAATATTTAAATAAGATTTCATACCAGCATGGCTTTATGCTAACATTTCTTAAATGAATACAGAAAAAAAATCTACTACAGTAAATGTCCTGCTCACTACTTCCACCAGCCTCCACTCCGTCACCACCAGCAGCCCCAAATTGCTTTACTGCAGTAGAATGATGTTACAGTGTTAAATTGCTAATCATTCAAGTGTCCAGGCTAGAGGAAAAGCCACGCACACAGTCAGTCTTCCTGAGGTGAATTAACGAATGAAAAGAAGTGCGTTGTAGGAGTGCTGAGGCTGCAAAGGAAGGAGCTTTGTGGGGGAGAAGGACGGGCTCCCCAAAGGCTGTTTCCAGGCCCTCTGGCCCACCTGGTCCCTTGTGTAATCCTGGGGTTTCATCTGGTTTTGCTGTCATGGATTTAAGGGTGTCAGGCAATAGGGGGATGATTCAAAGGGGACTGCTCTCAGTGCTGGGACTGAGGAATCCTGACAAGCTTCACTCTGGCTCCCCTACTTTCTCTTTCCTCTGTTCCTGATGCTTCCCATGGCTGATACAGGGGCCAGAGCAAACATTTCTGGAAGACAATTTCATGTTGCTGACAATGTGTTGTAATCAAATCAACAAAGCACCATTTCTAGAAGCCTCTACCCGACAGAGAAATGACACTGTTCCACCAAACACTTCCTTGAAACGAGATTCCACCGTTACCCTAACCTCCACTGAATAAAGATTCATTCAGATTTATTATGTGCCAAATCCTCTGAGACGCCGGCAAAGACACCAAGATGCAGCAACAAGAAGACAGGCCCTGCCAGCGACACTCTGCGCAGGGGGTGGCTGAGGGAACGAGAGGATTTAAAGTCTAACTTCTCCTCGTGGCTCTCTCTCCCCTTTAATCAAGCCCACATGTGTAACGCCAGGGAACTTAATGTGGTGAGGAGGGGAGATTATAAAAATGTTCACTTTCATCCTATAGATATGAGAAAACAAGAACATATTGCCATTACTCGACAACTTTATAGCTCCAAATAATGCTCGCACACAGTAAATCAGTGAGGGTTTCCCTGGCTGCACTGAGTGGGTACCTCACCGCTGCAAGGGGAGGGAGCACAGGTCCTTCCCAGCCAGGGCCAGGCTGCCATGGCCCCAGGTAGGTCAGGGAGAAGGCGCCAGAGAAGGCAGGAAGCAGGGAAGGCCCCAGCTGCTCTCAGAGCCGACAAAGTCCTCCAACCCCCAGGCCCTCTGCAACCTTCCCTCTCTTCTTAAGAAATGACAGAAATCAGGAAATATTACTTCAGCTTGCAGGCTTCTGTCCTGGCCTATCAAACCCAGAGAAGTCCCAGCAAATTACTGGAAACTGCACTTTGAACTTAGCCCTTGGCAAGGAGCCCAGTCAAACAGAAATGTAAAAGTTCCTTTCCTCGGAGGGGCCCCTGCACCAGGGCGTCCCTATAGACACTCTAGAGCTGATTGCAACAGGTTGGAATGAGGCCCTGAGCCAGGAAAACAAGCCCTGACCAGTATGATTTCCTACTGCCTGTGTTGTTTCTTAAAAAGGTTTTTTTTGGCTTGTTCTCCCTCGTTTTGTTGGACTAGGTTACAGGCTTGGGTCCCATCGAGGAAAAGACTGGCACCGTTTTCACCAAATGCTTAATCCTTGTTTAGTTCAAAGACTGCTCCATAGGCCCCCGCGGTAGGTGCAGTGATGCTGGGGGCAACAGAAGGGCAGGGGCTGGCCAGGCCAGTTGCTAAGCAAATCTTCTGAACGCCCAGGGAACTGAGAAGTAAGCAGCTTGGAAACCCTGCAGATAGTTTCAGCTCTGAGAAGGGAGATGATCCTTCTCTGTCCGCTCCACTTCACCACACGGTATTGAAATAAACCAGCAAGAGGGGCCGCCCTGGCTTACACGGGCAGCAACGGTGATTTCTCCTTCTTAAGAGGAAACAATCAAAACACTGGGCTCGTTCTAGCTCTGTTCTATTTCTCTCTAGAAAAACTGAATTTGCATAAGCAAATAAACTGACTCATTACAAAACTAAGAGGTCAGCGAGAGACACATAAAACTAAAGGTTAGCTGCAGAAACAACCTCTACTGCAGCTGTAGCAGGGAGATGGTTGGGAGACACAGTAAACCCCCCGCACCCCGGCCCCCACCCATCAACAACCTGTGAAAGGGAGGGGCTGCACTCCATACCCACTTTCTGTCAGATCAAACATTCCTTTCTCAAGTACTAACACTGACTGAAATCACAGCCAGATCTGGCCAGCAGTGACCCAACCCTCCTAACGTGCAATCATTCTAACTCCTTTAGCATACTGGGGTTTTCCTGCAACATTTGGACGGTTTCACATACAGGGTGTGAACAGTACAGTGATCTACTCCTCTGATAATTTTATGAAGAAAATTGCTGAAATGAGTTTTTAAAGCCCTGAGTCCTTTATAAAGGTCTCTAACGTTGATAGAACTGCTTTTGCCATCTCTAAACCCATAGCTTCCCCCTTCCCTGCCTTCCTGACCTCCACCAGACCCAGTTCTACCATAATCAACAGTCAGAGAATACCACACCATTCCAGAAAAAAATGCTGTTGGGTGAACTCTCATTTTAGGACACTCCTGGCTGGCCCTGCCATATTCTAGGATGGTTCCCACAGCTTTTCCACTTTGTCAGTGCTGAAGTCCTGCATGGAATTTATCATTTGTTTCCCCCTCTCTAACTGGCCAGTGGTTTTAAGAGAAGTAATGCAAGAATGAATGACAAACCCAGACATTACATAAAGTCTACAAAGAGGGTTATGTGTAGGGTGGATTGCTCTCTCATCCATGCATTCAACAGGCACTTACTATGGTTCTCCCTCACAAGCAGATGCTGCCATACATATCCCCCTCAGGCTCTGTGGCCTCATCAACAAAATGACCCAGGAGAAAAGTGCCTAACTTCTGAGGAGCTTGTGCCAGTAAATGGCAAGTGTGAGTGGTCACAGCCAGCACAGAGAAAACCCCTGTGAACACCTGGAAGTAGAAGATTCAACACCAGATAAGAGGTCAGAGGTAGAGGGGAGCCGCTGGTGCTCACAGGAGACTGAACTCTGCCCACATCTGAACTCCCCAAGGGAAAGGGCCAAGCATGTGAAGCAGAGTCAGGAACTGGGCTTGATGCATTAGAGCAATGTAACCTGAGCTCCAGTGTGCAAGGGAATGCCTAGGAGTGCTTGACCAACAGGCAGACCCCTCAGCCACCCCACACCACTCCCAGAGGACTGCTCTAGTAGGTCTGGTCAGGCCTCAGCTGATCGTGAAGCTGGACATCCACAAGCCACACTTTGAAAATCTCTTCGAGAAGAAGAGGAATTAGGCAAGGGGGAAGCAGAGAAGTGTGGAAAATAGCAAGAGATGGCCTAGAAAATGGAAGAACCAAAATGGTGTGGCAGAAGTGCAGAAGCTGTAGGGAAGAGAGTTTGCCTGGAGGCTGGGGGACGGCAAGGACATTGAGAACTTGGGCAAGGTTCACTCGACTCCCTGTAAGACAAAGAGAGGGTCAGTAGAGGGTAGAAGTAAAAGATATTTTGGTTTATTCTTTTTAAATGCTCCAATTTATTCAAAAATATAAAAAGTCAGCAAGTATTCTTAAATTTGTATTATGCCAATCTGATGTTCAAGTGAAAATATTCTAAAACTCAGGTTAATCCAAGTTTCTTTCAGAAAAGCAACTGCATTCAGGCAACATAAGTAATTGGTTGCCTGGAATCATAGGACTAACTTATCAGTAGCTATGTAGGACTAAAACCACACTATGTATCCTAATAACAGCAGGTTGTGCATTTATGACCATCCACTTCTTCAGTTTCTTAGTTGCATTACCAACCTGAAGCATGAATGTATGTTCAAAGCCACAGAGACACAGAAAGCGGGAAGAACTGAGGTTGTAGAGAAGGCCTCTGTTTCCGTTCAGAAGTCCACGGAACCAATGAACTTCAGTTGTGTCTAATCACATAGAAGAATAGGGCTGAGTGGGGGATGACTAGCTGCCAAGTGACAGCAAAATTCAGAACACTTCCCCACGAGACAACAGCCCAACACCAAAAAGCCTTCACTACCTCCATCTCCATTCTTTGGGCCACAACCACCTTCTTGATGACAATAGAAAAAATATTTTTAATTGCCTTATAAAGAAGGCAGTACTAAGATCCACAGAATACAAAGCACGGGGATGAAAAATAGGAGAGAAAATATATCTGGGAGATCTAACATATGACTAATGAAATTTCTAGAAGGAGAGAACAGAGAATAAATTGTGGAAGAAATCATGAAATAAATAATATGAAAAATTCCTCATATCTGAAGGACACAAGCAAGAGCCCACTAAGGGAGCAGTATACTAACTAATAGAAGATTTACAACAAAGCACTTCAATGTCAAATTGGGAAGATTCTAAAAGCTTTGGGGAAGAGAAGCAAAGATCACATATGAAGGACTGGTGGTCAGAACTGCTGTCTTCAGCAGCAACATCTTCAGCTAGAAGACAACAGAACAGTGCCTTCAAAATGCTGAAGGAAAGGGATCACCAACCTAGGTTTGCAGCCAGGCTAGGTGGTACCCAACCCTACACATGCCACGCAGGCTGGGTGATGACCCCTCTCCTGTCTCTCACTGAGCTTGTCATTTTCAAGGCCCTCACTTGGGATTATCGGACCCAGTTTGTCAGATAAGGAGCTACCTTTACCCAGGCAAGTTACACAAAGAACCCTCCCCATAATGCCCATGGTCAGTGGATTTAAATTCTGCCACCTGAGCCCATGACCCCTTTAATCCTTAATCTCTTCACCACCTTTACCATTAGCTTTACTGTCCTTCCCCACACCCCACCCAATTCGGGCCCTCACCTGCACATTTGCATTGTAAGTTTTTCTCCTGTACCCACGGATGCTCATGTTGCTCTTTACATACATGTTTCCTGAATGCAGGGGCAGCCCCCACTCAGTCTGTGACACCCTAACAATGGACTCATGACAGGGAAGGTAAAGTCTGGTGAGGCTCAGAGCAAGAGAAATAGAGGAATCTGCTCCTAAGGAATGCCTCTTGTATGATTAAGGAGTTTCCAGTCTGTCCATATTTGAGCTCACCAGGGCAGAAGAACACAGGGAGTCTGGGCAGAAGCCTTTTTAAGAAATGCATTTGCCTGGAACATCATCCTTATCATAATTCTCAAGATCCTTAAGCCCAACTGTGGTAAAGAACCTCTTTGAACTCAGGTTCAGCAGAGAAGAGGTAACCCCATCGCCATACTCCACCATGACGAACAGAATGTTCCTAGTAACAACTTATGGAGCCCAAATAAGCAGCCAAGACAGTAGGACATGCTAGATAATAGGAGTAAAAAAAATTTAGGTGAACTTAGTATTTACTTGGAAATGTACAATACATATTCCCGTAAGCCCCAATCCTGGTATATACCACCATCACCACAAACCCAACACGTTCAGTATCAAATTCATGACCTTTCCTAAAACCTCCTCCAGCTTCCTTACTTTAGTCACTGGCATCACCAGCATCCCTTGCACATAGTTCCAAAACTCAGCATGTCCTTTGCATCCTCCCACTTCCTCATGCCCAACTGACAAAATCCTGTCAAATGGGGAGAGTCCTGTTGGCCCACCCCTGCATTTGCTCCCCTATCTCCCCCACCCATCTTCCTAGGGTCACTGGTTCGGGCCTCATTCCCTCTACCTAGTCCACAGTTTCCCACCTACTGCCACCAAATTAATGAATCCAGGGCAGAGTTCTAATTATTTTGTGTAAAAGAGACCACACACAAGCTGCTTCCCCAATATCCATCTTCCCTTCTCTCTTAGTACAAGAACCTTAAGCCTTAGCTAGTCACATAGCTGCTCAGAATAAAGTGCACATTTCCCAGGCTGCCTTGAAACTCGATGTGGCAATGAGAACTAAGTTTAGGCCATGAGATGTTTAAAAAAATGGGTTGTCAGGGACTGCCAAGAAGGCTGATTAAAGTAAGCAGAGTCAGCAGGCCTGTATGCCCCTTTCACAGTCCATTCTTCCTCCTTCTAGCCTGCAGTGCAAGCACAACGGGTAGAGTATGCAGCCATTTCAGACCATGAGGTAACTGTGAGGATAAAAGCCTGCTTCGCTAGAACAGAAATGCAAAAAACTAGGAGAGGCCTGGATCCCTGATGACTGTATGGAGCTCACATGCCTGCTTTGAATTGTAAGTCTCCAGAGTCTTTTATGTGAGAAAGCAACTCTTCTGTGCTTAAGCCACTATTTTTCAGGTCTCTGTTACTCAGAGCTGTGTGCAAATCATAACTGACAAAATTTTCCTCTAAAAAATCTCTGGTGTCTCCCAAGTTCCAACTAAACAATGTCCAGACTCCTTGGCCCAGCACCCCTGGCAATCCCAAATCTGGACTGCAACTTCACTTCCAGCCTGTCTTCCACTCCTTTCCCTTATGCAATTTATAATCCAGCCAAACTGCACAGCTGTGGTTCCCAAGGAGCATGGCCATCACCGAGTGCCTTTAAGAGAATTACAGCACATTAGAGCTGAAGACCTCAGTGAACCTCTAGAACAGTGGGTTTATGACAGTTATTATCAGTGAATCTCCCTTTCTTTTTCTTAAACAAATATCATACGCAAATCTCCAATACATAAGAGATAAAAAGCAGAGCTGCTCTGACTTTAAAACCACTGGTCTGGTCCAAATTTTTATTCAATTTTTCTTAAAGTTAAATAAACTAAGGCCAAAATGGGTGGGAACTGCTTGGTCTCAGCTTGGCTAGTAGCAGGTCAGGACTGGGCCCCAGGTTTCCCTCCTTTGTTCTGTCCTTATTTCTACCAATAAGTAATGCAAAGACAGGGGCCCAACAAAAGCAAAACTAAGTGTAGCAATTTTCAGATTCCCACGTTTCTGGTTAAAAGAAAAGGGAATTATATGAAAGAAGGATTTACAGACCCTCTCAATCCCCATCAACTAGAGATATACAAGAGAAACAACAGTGGGCCCAGTATTAATTCCCATCAATCTGGAATTTGCCAAACTCCAGAATGTTCCCCATTTCTGAATACCCAAGGGAGCCATCATAGTTAGCCCAGCCTTCCAGAGAGGCAAGATTATATACCAGGTCAAAGGATGTGTCTCCCAGTATACTCATAAAATCCTATTGCCTGGTGTTTCACTCTATTAAAAACTATCAAGATGTTGACTTACCTGGGAAACCATATCCTCTTGGTTCTTGAGGCACTAAGAGTGGCAAATTAAGTTGAAGATGCTGTTTTTTCAGACCTGTCTTTGGGGTTCTAGTGAAACCCTGATTCTATCTGACTGTGTTTAAGGAAGGTCACTGCTCCACGTAAAGTAGAGGAGAATGAATCATTGAATATTAGAGAAAGGGACATAAGAGACCATTAAGTCCCATTTCACTGAAGTGAAGTTCTGCTTCGTATGCTTTGTACATTTAACTGTTTGAATTAGGCTTCTTCTATTTAGGTAATAAAATCACAAAGCACAAGACAAGATGTATCACAAGGTTAACGTTTCCTAAAGAGAAATTAATTGGGCTATGATTGCTGAGAAGAGAAGACAGGGGAAGGGGAAAAAAACAACTTGTATATAGGAGCCAGAAGGCGGCAGAGGCTAAAATTTCTTCAGCCGTGATTCAAGGCAGTTTCTCTGCTCTCCAGAGAGAGGGCAAAGAAAACAGTCCCCTAATGGGGTGGAGCGGTATGTGGAGAGCTATGGTCAAATGCAACTGACCACTCACCTTCACTGGGTGTTAAAAAGACTTGGGATTGCAAATGCCGCTCATTCCCTTCAAATCCAACCAGACCTTAGGAGCAGTCTGACTGTCAGCACACCGTGTGCCCTGGGGCAAGTGATCTCTCTAGTGTCTGTAAAACAGAGATGATAGTACAGTACTTACTTGATGGGGTGTTACGAGGAATAAAGTGCCACACAGAGCCTGGCACATGGGAAGTACTCAATAAATGTTATTATCATGTTTTACACTGTTTTTTTTAACACTGTTTTCTCTCTCCAGCTAATCATAAATGCCTTAAAAGCAGAGGCCACGCCCTTATGCCTCCACAGGACACAGAATCCATACTAGACGTTTTCAGCGTTGGTTGACTGATTAATAGGCACTGTTAGAGGAGGCAGAGCTCATTAGATTACATGTGACAGCATGTTCCTTCCAGTTCTCAAAGAAACTCCCTACAAGCCCTTTATTTGGAGAGGAAGCAGCAAATCCCCGCGCCTTTTAAAGAATATCAAAGTGTCCCCTATTTTCTCCCATTTTCCAGATCAAAGAGAGGAGCTGTCAAAGGCAAGTGAGGGATGGCAGAGCCAGGGAAATGACGCAGGGACGCGCTTCCCAGGCGAGCCGGTAGCTCGGGCTCCTGCTGGGGCGGCTCGGCCCTCCCCTCGCGAAGCCTCCGCGTTCAGACTTGCGCCGCGGCTCCCGTAAAGCCCGCTCCGCCTTTCCTTCCCGTGTCGCGGGGCCTCTGTCTTGCATCTGTCCACGCCAGAAAACCCACGGCCAGCGTGCCTTTTCATTTGTGAGAACAGAGTGGAAGCTGTCTGATGCAGAAGCAAGTACCCTTTGGGGAGACACCAAACTCAGGTTCCAAGCAGTACTAGCTCACCTGCCCCAGGTTTCCGGAAGGCGGCGGGCGCTCACGCGGCGGGCGGGGCGGGTCACGTGGGCCTCCGTGTCTGCGGAGTCGGGTTACCTGGAATGTCGGGCCTCTGAGAGTCTGGGTGGAGGACCGAAGGACGGGGTGCCGGGAGTGGAGGAGTGTAGGGTGACTGGGTGGAGAAACCAGAAACCTGGGAGGAGGGAAACAGGTTTCCTTTTTTAGGGCACCCGTGCTGCAGGCACGTGTGGTTAGGGCAAGAAAAATTTTGTTTATCTTGAAACAAAGAGAGAAGCGAGGGTGCATATTTTCTCCCTGAAAATATATATGACATGCATACCTAAAGTAGTACTGGGTGAGACCAAAGTCGTTGGCAACCACGCAGTAATGGGGCAAATCTGAGGGGTCATTGTGTAAGCACTGGCTACTGAGAAGGGCTGTATAATAGGCGTATTATGGAACGCACACCTGGCCCCTGCAAAGCTGGGGAGCAAAAAATTGCTTTTATAGAGCCATAGAGTGAGCAATAGGATGAAGGTCTTCCCTTGCGTTAGAACAAGTTTATGCACAATATAAAATTCCAGGTATTGAGCCCCACATAGGCACAAGTGCATGTGCCGGCCGCTTGGACTTCTGATATCCCGCACTATTTTTCCTTAAGACTAAAGTGGAATCCTTTCATTCTGGTCTACAGTATTTGGGGAAATCAGACTCTAACAGGTAAGTTCCTCCGCAGTTGCCATCTGAGTTTACAGTCAGCAACCTGGAAGAAAGGGATGTAAGAGTTTACCCTTTAGGAAGGCAGACACCTCTGAGGGGAAATGGGGCACCTTCAAGATTAAAACTTAACTAGAAAAGGAAGAAAAATCACATGGTATCCCTTCTGCTGTCCCCTAATACCTTGAGGAGTTCAAAGGTTTTCCAAGCCTGCGGCACTTGGCAATTATAATTACACAGTAAAATACCTAAGGTTAATGAATAACCTCTAAAGGAAGTTACTTCACATAATGACAGCAATTTCTCTGAACTAAATGTTAATAATAAGGCCTGTAATACTATGAGAAGGAAATGGTGGCAACTGGCAAATGGAACTCTGTTGCTTGGTAACAAGACCCGAGGTATGAACATTCTCTTTACCTCTCAGGAAAGGGGTAAGTGGAAAGATTGCAGCTCTGGCCTGAAGGCTTTGAAAGGCAGGCAGCCTTAGGAAGCCACCGTCTTGTCGAGCCATACATGAAGTGGAAGCATATGTGGCAGATCCCTCTGTTAGCAGACAGAAGTTTGAAGGGGAATAATTCCCTAAGAATCACTTAGTAGCACGGTAAAGGAAATAGGGTGTAATCTTATAGAGACGGAGGGCAACCTAGTTCACGTTACCTGGTACAAATCACTGCTACACAAATAGAACATTTCAGCAAAATCTACCCAAGGGCTAAATCTCCCCTGCCACCCTGCTTGTTTGTTCTAGCAGAGAAATACACTTTGATCTCTTGTTTGTTTTTTCTGTTTTGGAGCAACTGTGGCATTTGAGAGATGAATTAGAAAAGGAATGCATTAAGACAACCTCCGAGTGCAGTGTTCCTTGTAGAGGACAGTTACACATCTGAACTGCAGGCCTATCTTTAGTTGGGTAATTATTGGCAGTCTGAATTGAAAGATCCTAGAGACAACTTCTTCCAGCTGGTCATTAATCAACAGGAAATAGCCTACGGCAAGGTCATGAGTACCTTAAACCATCACAGGAGCATATTCAGTGAGAGGCTGAGATAAGACTGAGAGCTTTACGTCCCTGTTTGTTTTATGGCAGTCATTCTTAAATCTGCCAGGGTACCTGTATCACCTGGATAGCTTTTTAAGAAACAGATTCCTGGGTCCTCACTCCTGGACATTGATACTGTAGATGTAGGATAGTTATCTGGGACTCTGTACTGAGTTCTCCATGGTGTTAGGATCATCAGCCGCATGTGGGAAACACTGTTTTAAGCTAGGTTAGAAGCAGTTTTCTGATTAGACAGAAGATGGAAGGAGAATGATTTCTTATACATGGAATTTAATATAGCTTAACTATTTCCCTAAGAGAAATTGACACATTTTTAAAAAGAAAACTAAATATATATTCATTGTAAGTGCATTGTTTTATCATGTTTCATTTTTAATATTAAATTTTTTTATTAAAGTTATTGATATACAATCTTATTGGTTTCAAATGTATGACACAGTGGTTCAAGAGTTACCCATATTATTAAATCCTCATCTCCTTTAGTGCAGTTACTATCTATCAATGCAGAAAGATAGATGTTACAGAAGCCTTGATTATATTCTCCATGCTGTACTACCATCCCATGACCAATTTATTAATATTAAAAAATTTTTAATGTAATACCAAAATTGTCTTTCAGACTATCATTTAATTTGATACTACTTACTGTAACTTTAGCATCTTCCTAAGTAGGTGAATAAAATCATCTGTTCTAGGCCTAGGAGGCTTAAAAGGTTCACCATGTACAAAATAACAAAAAAGGCAGTTTGTTCTCTAGTCTTGGTTATTTTTTCATGGAGTTCTCTGGGGAAAATTAAAGTTCCTATGGCCAGGATCCTCACCTGAACATAAACTACTTGAGGATGTACCTGGCCTGCTGCTAGGCTACTGCTCCCACACTCATGGGCAATGAGCTATTATTGGCTGAGTCACTATATGAAGAGTTCTCTGCCCAGTGCTCTGTGCAAAAGCAGAGACAAAGGGGGATTCCAGACCTACAGATTGTCAGATACAGACATAATTCTAGTGCTTGACCTATCGCTGCGGTGAAAACAAGCTGAGTAATAAACCATTTTACCCTAAGAGTGTTCCATTATCATTCCTCAGTCTCACTGAATCCATAGTGAACTTGCCCAGGGCTGAAACCCATTGGCAAGACAAGTTCCTTATCAAGGGTTGGCCAAAACTTTCTAGAAGCTCTCAATAGCTTCCTTTTCCCAAAATCACCACCAGCTCCTTCTGACTTCTCCTGTCTTTGGCTAATTTATTTTAAAATAATAATAATCCTATATAATTTAGTTGTAAGTCTTAATGGACTAATGTTATAATGCTTAAATAATACAAACATATCTTTACAAAAAATGGTGGGGAGTAGTTCTTAATTCAAATGAATGACTCTTGTATAGCAAGAAGATTTTGGTGGCAGATTCAGCTTCTGACCCTGAAAATAACAATAAATTACATGTGGATTGAGTCCTGAATCATAAGGATCTCTGTATTTACGATGTAAAATGCAAGAAAATACATGATAATAAGACTTTCTAACTTTATTCAAAGAAATTAAAAGCCAGCCACAAAAAAAAAATCAAGAGAAACACCATCAAAATTATTTAAAATAAATGTCATCAGAATGTGTGGATTGCCTAAACTATATGAATGTTCTTCACAAAGAATAGAATTGACAATTTGACAAAAGCCATTTCTACTTCCCCCAGATTCTTTGGGGGGTCATTAATATAGTTCTTCAGAAACCAGAAGCATGTTCACTTGAACCCCAAACCCTAATTTACTAGAAGCTTCTTTAAAAAAGATCATTACTCCTCTACCCTTATATCCTTACTCTGGGCCTAGTAGGAACCTCTGGAAACTACCACTGGGGAACTGATGACATTTAGGAATCCTGATGGTTAGGAGAGAACACTTCATCCCCACTCCTGCACCCAAGGGTGCACACACTTGAAAGACCACATGGACATCATGACTCACCAAGCCTACTTGAATTGAGGGTGCCCAGCGTGGTTGAAAGCTGTGAGAGCTACATGACCCTCACACCTCACTATTTCAAAAGTGCCAGCCTTACATAATGTGACGGCTAGGCAAAAGGAAGTGACGCTTCCCGCGCCTACCTCCGCCCCCACTCCCACCCTCCTGTCTCTGTGCTCTGGGCACCTCTGCGTGACTCCAGTGAAACCTTTGCCAGGGTAATGTTGACTCATCTGTTCCCTGTGTTCAAATAAATACACACTGCTTGAGGTCAGGCAGTGGATTTTACTGAGTCTCACTCCGCAGGGTTGAGCGCAGTACTGCAGGTACTGTAGGAGAGGAAAAATTTTACCTCTACCCTCTTAGAGTCTCTGGCTGGGCCTGAGAATTAAATTAACGTAAAACAGATTAACAGGAGACAAGCATACAGATTTATTTAATGTAAGTTTTATGGGACACAGGAGCCTTTGTAAGGAAATTAAGACCTAAAGTGCATACTAGATGGATCAAACAGAGGCAACTGTAGAAAAGTAACTGAAATATATGGGAAAATTAAAGGAAGATAAGAATTATTTTAACAAGTTCTGCTTGTACAGATTTCTCTCGGCCTCAGCTCTCTGTCTCTGGTGATAAGAGTGTTCCTTGTCTCCTGGCACAAGGAGGGCATCTTTCATGAGAGTTTTATCCCCTGCTTTCAGGACGAAAAGGGAGGGTCAGACCACCCTTCTTGCACCTGCTATTTTTTAGTGCCTTTTACTCAAAATTATATGCCCAAGTGGCATACCTTGGGGAGGCATACTTGCCATCCTTCTGTACCTAGTACATTAAAGAGTTAAATACTGATGACTAATGAGTGCATAAATATCTGTGCTGTTAATGTTTGCTTTCTCTGTAGTAGCCAGTGTCTCTTTTTGTTTGTTTTGAAAAGCAGATAAAATGTTTCATGCTGTACTTAGTCACTAAAACCTTAGTATGAATTAATACAGTTGGTGATTCTTATCCAGACTAGAAGCAATGATGGACTTGAAAATATGGCAGAAGAGAGGGAAACAAAAAGTCAGAATAAAGAATAACTATAAGGAAAAATTTTTTGCCAGTATTTCACTATGTCCACAGGTTAATCCTGAACAGTGTTCTTATTCCACTTCCTTTCCACCAAAAGGATAGATGGTGATTTAGTTTAAATGAGTCTGTCCCATAAGTACCACTAGGATAATAAAGATATAGTATGCATCCTAATTGAGGCCTGATATAGAAGTGATTGTTTCTTGGTGAATTACTTGTCCTGTGCAAAAATACACTAGTTAAAATAAACCTATGGCATTCCTGGCACCAACTTGCACTAGATTCAATTGAAGAGTGACAGAAGTATGGGCAACGTCCAGAAGTTTAATTACGGAGTCTGGAGTCAGACAGACCCTTGTTAAATTTCTGATTCAGCCTTGGATGACCTTTGGCAGGTTATCTAAGCCCCAGATTTCTCATTTGTAAAATGATAATAACAACTTCACCTTCTTATAGGATTGTTGGGAACCAGATTACATAAAGCAACAGGCTCATAACAGTAGCAGGATGATACTATTATCCTGTGCTTGATAACGTTCATCAAATGGAATGGACTGTTTTAACATATTTTGGAATCCCTCTGGCCCAGATACCATAACCCAAGTCTAAACCTTCTGGAAGAGCGGCCCTCTTCAGACTCTCAATTCTTAATGCACAAAAGAGCATGAGGTCTGGCTGAAGGTTGAGTCTTCACAACACAAAATGAATGAGGGAATCAACCGTTTTGCAGTTAATTTGATCAATAAACATGATTAGACCACATAAACCAAATTATTTCTTGGTTTGACTGAATATGCTCAAAACTATAAACTGTTTCTGCTGGTGAGTATCAGGGACATAGTACTAGAAAACCTTATTTTTAAAATCACAGACTTAAGAGAAACATGGATTTTTGAAATCCATTAGGATTAAACAACCAAAACGAAACAGGTTTAAGCCGAGTAAGTTAAAGGTGTGCAGCTTTGGTCCAAGAGCCAATCAGCCTTATTCTGTTAGAGCTAACAAAAGTTTTCTCTCTCTGTTAGAATGAATCAAAACCCTCTGTACTCATCCAGAAATATATATAAGCCCTGATCAAGTAATCATCAAGTAAATTGTGTTCCAATATTCTATCTCCCTCTTCAACAAGATAAATTCAGCTTTTTTCTCTCAGAACTAACTGACAATCCTGTTATCTGAACAATAGAACCCATAGTATTTATAATCCTTAAGCCTCTGAAGCAGCCCTGGTCAATGTCTACTTTGAGGTAACTTTATGCCATTATTACCTCAAGAAATGGGGTTTCTCCTCCTGAAATATTCTTATTCCTGTAGGGTACTTAACCCTGTCTTGTTTGCTAAAATATAGCACATATGCTTAATGTTTAGAGTAAACTCTCAACTCTGAAGTGACATCAGAGGATCCAAATTGGGTAATTACCAGGTGCCTGAGTTTATTGAGCTTGACCTACATAGACAGAATTTGAATGATTCTGCTCAATTCCTATTTCTAGTTCACCTTCAAATCTGTTTCCCAAGGACTGGTAGTTCCTCTCAGTTCTCATGGTCCTGTGGTAGGGAGAGTGAAGGAAAACTCTTTGGACCTCAATTCCAGATCCACCCCTTAATTCTAATTGAAACCATCTTCCTTCCAGCCACCCAAATCACAACTCTGTGGCTTCCCTGGATTCCACTCAATTCCACTCATTTTCCCATTTTTCTGGGCACAGACTCCAGGTCTGTCACACAAGCTGCCCCCACTCCATGGCTTCCTATGCCATCTCTGAGCCCACCATGTTCTTTCAAGCTCCAATCCCCTCCCAAACCTGTTCCTCATCCACCTTCCCACCAAAATCTGCCTCCAAAACCTTATCTAAGGTTTAATCTCACTTTTTTGGGACTTTTTGGAATCATCTCTTTTAAGCCCTAAACCTCTCCCAAGCACTAATATTAGCATAAATATTTCTAAAGCCAATCACATTTCAGTACTCATCAATGATGGGGATAATTATCTCCTCATGATTTTTAAGCAAAACCAAGATCCTACTTACCTGAATTGCCAATGGGTTACTGTAGTCTCAGGTAGTATGCCAAATACAGCCAAAACATCAAAACCTAATCCATTTACAGTGTCTGAATTATCGAATTTGGTCATTCAGCTGCTAAAATTAATATGAGGCTTCAGATTTCCACTTAGAATAGTACAGACATTTAGTCAAGACAGACTAAAAGAAATAATTTTTATCTCTTTAAAAATAATATATCAAGCATGTGCTGTAGCACACTGTAAGCTATGTCTAGGGAAGAAAAAAACCTTTACTCTCTTAGGTTCTGCAACTGGCGACTGTGAATTAAACTGACAGAAGACAGATTAATCACACACAAATTGTCTTTCCTGTGTGCATGGTCAGGGAGGGGGGCACTTCACAGAAAAGAAGTCGAGAGACCAAAGAAGTAGAGAGAGCTGGGGTCTTATACACCATTTTAACAAAGAGTAATAAAGTGTGATGAAGAGGTTAGACAAAGGAAAAGTTGGGGTGAGGTGTATGGGGGGGTGCTTTTGGGGTGAGGATAAGTTTTAGGAAGCTGACTAAGAAGTATATGGTAAATAAGGTAAGTTTTATGCAGTCTCAAGTTATCTGAGATGAAAAGAGTAATCTCCAGAGATTTACAGAAAAGGAGGATAACTTTACAAATGGAAATGTCATTTAAAAATATACTCTTTTTTTTTATAAAAGACAAATGTATATTCTGCTTTTAGGCAGAAAGGGCAAGGACAAAGAGCTCCTCCTATGTTTGCTGTTTCTTAATAGCATTTACCTCAAAATAATTACAAATGGTATATTTCAGGGCCTATTCTGATCCCCTTCCTCAGATGAATAGCATGCTGGCCTTACCCTCAAAGAATTTATGTAAAAATGAATTCATTAAACTGCCCTGGATTCAATATTCTAGAAGAAAGAATTATGGTGGGAGAGACATCACACATAAGGCACTATATTTCAGTTTTGAGGTATTTGCTGTGGTTGAAACAAATAATATCCAAATTTAATTAGTTTATACAAAAATGCTTCACTATCCCATCCTGAAAAATATGTTTCATAATAAGTTTAATGCTTTCCCCAAAATGGGATAGCTAATTTGGGGATGACAGGAACTATAAATCCATTATTTTTTTGTGGGAAAAATACTGAGGTATTCCCAGTAGAAAATCCCAACCAATTTCCCCAAACATCACTGAAACACTCTGAGACATCTGCATAACAATGCATCAAGAATTCCTGCAGGCTACAAAACATTTAAAACACTAATTATCTAATTATTTAATACTTAATGAACTCATTAGGAGTACTTCTGTATGCAGTACTTGATCTTGTACAGAATCAAATATGAATTATGTTTTTCCTTCTGCGCTACTATAAACATGCCCTGTAATCTAAATAAATAATTAAGTGATATTTTAAAGACAAATAAAAGTTCAAATAAGACTCAGCAAAATAAAATAAACAATACAGCTATTTTTTAATGGCTACCACTTGAAAGACTGGTGAAAGAGGTTTGGTGGTAAGAAGCAGAAGTCAGCCTGTAGTCACTATTGCTTTATGGAGGTGAGAGGTGAGAAAGAAAAGAAGGCGTGCTTCAAGGTGAAGCTTTTCTCCAAAGGAACAGCTCTTCTAGACTTGTTGGACTGACCCAGTTTCCTCATTGGCTTTTGCAATATCTTAAAACACATTTCACTAAATAATATGGGGAATATGAAGTAATAATGTGCAATATGATTCATCAACATACACCTGATTCAACTGCAAGAACAGATGAAAGGAATCTTGCTCAGACTCCAGGACAACTTAAAGTTCTTCTGGCTTCTGTGGGCATACCTTAGAGACAGTGTGGGTTCAGTCCCAGACCACCACAGTAAAGCAAATATTGCAATAAAGTGAGTCAAATGAATTTTTGTTTCCTAGTGCATATAACAGTTATGTTTATACTATATTGTAGTCTATTAAGTATACAATAGAATTATGTCTGAAAAATAATGTACATTACTTAAAAAATACTTTATTGCTAAAAAGTGCTAACCATCATCTCAGCTTTCAGCAAGTTGTAATCTTTTTGCTGATAGAAGTTCTTGCCTCAGTGTTGAAGGCTGCTGACTAATCAGTGTGGTGGCTGCTGAACATTGGGGTGGCTGGGGCAGCTTCTAAAACAACATTGATGTCTACCACACCAATTGACTCTTCCTTTCAGGAATGATTTCTCTGTAGCATGCAGTGCTGTTTGATAGCATTTTACCCAAAAACTTCTTTCAAAATTGGGGTCAATCCTCTCCATCCCTGTTACAGTTTTATCAAATAAGCTTATGTCATATTCTAAATCCTTTGTTGTCATTTCAGCAGTCTTCACAGCATCATCACCAGAAATAGATCCCATCTGAAGAAACTAGTTTCTTTGCTCATCCAAATGGATGGGATTTGGCAGGGAGGTGGGGTAGGGAGGCTGGTCTCAAGAAGACTAGAAAATATAGGCCTATGCATGTAAATATGAACCTTGTCTATTGTGTAGGCTGTTATCAGCTCATGCAACTAAGTGTTTATGTTTATAAGTAAATCTTGAATGAAAGTTTAAAAATAGAGGTGAAGTTTGTTTTTCAAGAAGTCTGTTGCATTTTTTCTAAACATCTTCAGAGGATGAAACAAAGTATTAGAATGATAATATATATCAAAAATGGAGAATTGTCACTCCCTTGCTTTTCTATTCCAAACCTTCTTAAAAATTGTGCTTGATCTTCTAAGTCCTTGGCTGTATCTGCCTTTCCTTTTATTTAATAGATTGGTTTCAATTTCACCAACTCCTGTCTCCTGAATTAAGAATTTCCAGCATTAAGAAGCTCATGAATTACAACTTACTATAATTATTTCACATATAAGCACACCTCACTTTTTCCACTTTGCAGATATTGCACTCCTTTACAAATTTAAGGTTTATGGCAACTTGTATGGAGCAAGTCTATTGATCCAACAATAGACTTGCACCAACAACATTTGCTTTCTTTTCCAACAGCAGTTGCTTACTTCATGTTGCTGTGTCATATTTTGGTACACAATATTTCAAATTTTTCTATTATTATTATATTTGCAATGGTGATTTGTGATCAGTGATCTTTGATGTTACTACTGTAATTTGGGGTGCCATGAACTTTGCCCATATAAGACAGTGAACTTAATTGATAAATGTTGTGTGTGTTCTGACTGCTCCACCATCTGGCTATTCCCCCATCTTTCTCCTCCTTCTGAGGTCTCCCTATTCCATGACACACAAAAATATTGAAATTAGGTCAATTAATAACCCTACAGTGGCCTCTAAGTGTTCAAGTCAAAGGAAGAGTCTTATGTCTCTCACTTTATATCAAAAGTTGGAAATAATTAGGCTTAGTGAGGAAGCATGTCAAAAACTGAGACAGGCTAAAAGCTAGGCTTCTTGTGTCAAACAGTTAGCCAATGTGTGAATGCAAAGGAAACGTTCTTAAGGGAAATAAAAAGTGCTACTCCAGTGAACATATGAATGATAGTAATATGAAACAGCCTATTGCTGATATGGAGAAAGATTTTGTGGTCTGGATAGAAGACCAAACCATCCACAACATTCCCTCCCAAAGCCTGATCTAGAGTAAGGCTCTAACCCTTTTCAATTCTGTGAAGGCTGAGAGAGGTAAGGAATTTGCAGAAGAAAAGTTAGAAGCTGGCAGAGGTTGGTTCATGAAGATTAGGAAAGAAACCATTGGCATAATGGAAAAGTGCAAAGTGAGGCAGCATGTACTGCTGTAGAAGTTGCACCAAGTTATCCAGAAGATGTAGCTCAGGTCATTAATGAAGGTGGCTACACAAAACAATGGATTTAGGCAAAACAACCTTCTATTGGCAGAAGATGCCATAGCTAGAGAGGAGAAGTCAATGCCTGACTTCAAAGCTTCAAAGGATAAGCTGACTTTCTTGTTAGGAGCTAACATGGCTATTGACATGAAGTTGAAGCCAATACTCATTTATCATTCTAAAAGTTCTAGGGCCCCTAAGGATTATGCTGAATCTACTCTGCCTGTGCTCCATAACTGAAACAGCAAAGCCTAGATGACAGCACATGTTTACAACATGGTTTACTGAGTATTTTAAGCTATTGCCAAAGACCTGTTCAAAAATCCAGAAAACAAAACAAACAAACAAAAAAAACCCCTCAAAGGAATCCTTTCAAAATATAACTACTCACTGACAATGTACTTGTTTATCCAAGAGCTCTAATGGAGATGGAAAACACAATTAATGTTGTTTTCATGCCTCATGCAACATCCCTTCTGCAGCCCATGGATCAAGGAGTCATTTCAACTTTTAGCTTTTATTAGTGAAGAAATACACTTTGTAAGGCTATAGCTGCCACAGATGGTGATTCCTCTGATGGATCTGGGCAAAGTAAATTGAAAACCTTCTGGAAAGGATTCACCATTCTACATGTCATTAAGAACATTTGTGATACACAGGAAGAGGTCAAAATAGCAACACTAACAGGAGTTTGTAAGAAGCTGATTCCAACCCTCATGGATGACTAACAGGTTCAAGACCTCAGTGATAGACATGGCTGCAGATGTGGTGGAAATAGTGAGAGAACTAGAATGAGAAGTGGAGCCTGAACAAGTGACTGAATTGCTGCAATCTCATGATAAAAGTTGAATGGATGAGGAGTTGCTCAGCCCAGCAGGTTGGGAAATCTCAGGAGCTTCAGACACTCCATCCCCCTGGATGGTAACACAGCTCCAAAGCCTCCCACTGTGATAATTCAGCATGCTACTCCTTCCTTCTGGTAGGCACTGGTCCAACACATCTGCTGCCCACACAACCACTGTGCCAGGAGCCAGAGGGGGCTCTGTTGATAACAGCTACAAGGGCATAGCACAGAGGCTCCTCCCTACAAGCTTGGCCCACTGGACCTGGCAGGGGAGGTAGGCGCTACATCCTGGGAACAGGAAAGAGCTCTTCCCTCCTCACAGGTGCCAGTTCCACTCACCTGCGACCCCTGCCATTGCTACAGGTGCTCAGAAGCTCCAGAGAGTAGCACTTCTGGGCACTACAGGGTGCCTCCTACACAAATCTATTATCCCATAAGAAATACTACAAAAAATGAAGAGACAGAGGAATTTTGTCCAAACAAAAATGCAAGAAAAAATGGCAGAAAGAGGGCTTAGTGAAACTGAAATCACCAATATTCTTGATAAAGATTTCAAAATAAAAATCATAAACATGCTCATGAAGATACAGAAAAATATTCAAGATCTCATGGAGGACTTCAAGAAAGAGAAAGAAACTTTGAAAAATACAGTATCTGAAATGAAACATACAAGGGAGGGGTTCAGAAGGACATTAGAGAGGTAGAGGAGACAGTAAATGAAATAGAAATTAGAGAAGAGGAAAACAAAGAAGCTGAGGCACAGAGAGAAAAAGGGATCTCTAGGAATGAAAGAATAATAAGAGAACTGTGTGATCAATCCAAACAGAATAATATTTGCATTTTAGGGATACCAGAAGAAGAAGAGATAAAAAAGAATAAAAAGTCTCTTTGAGGAAATAATTGCTGAAAACTTCTCCAATCTGGGGAAGGAAATAGTCTCTGAAGTCATGGAAGTGTAGAGATCTCCCAATACAAGGGACCCTAGGAAAACAACAACACAACATATAATAATTAAAATGCCAAAGATCAAGGACAAGGAGAGAGTATTGAAAGCAGTCAGAGAGAGAAAGATTGAAATTGTGCCACCAGCTTCTCAAACTCCAAAGGTATGAAACTAGAAATAAATTATGCAGATAAAACAAAAAAGGCTACAAACATATGGGGGCTTAATAACATGCTCCTAAATAATCAATGGATCAATGACCAAATAAAAACAGAGATCAAGCAATATATGGACACAAAGGAAAACAACAACCCAACACCCCAAAGCCTGTGGGATGCAGTGAAGACAGTTCCAAGAGAACAGTATATAGCAATACAGGCTAGCTAAAGAAAGAAGAAGAACCCCAAATGAAAAGTCTAAACTCAGAATGAATGAAACTTGAAAAAGAAGCATGAAAGGGGTGCAAAATTGGTAGAAGGATGGGCATAATAAAGATCAGACCAGAAATAAATAAAATTTAGAAGAATAAAACAATAGAATGAATCCATGAAACCAGGAGAGAGTTCCTCGAGAAAATAAACAAAATAGATAAGCACCTAGCCAGATTTATCAGGAAAAAAAGACAGTGTACACACATAAAGAAAATCAGAAATGAGAAAGGGAAAATCACCATGGACACCCCAGAAATACAAAGAATTATTAGAGAATACTATTAAATATTATATGCTAACAAACTGGATAAGCTACAAGAAATGGACAACTTTCTAGAAAAATACAACCCTCTAAGATGGACTCAGGAAGAAACAGAAAATATGAACAGACCAATTACCAGCACTGAAATTGAATTGGTAATCAAAAAGCTACCTTAGAACAAAACCCCTGGACCAGGTGGCTTCACCACTGAATTTAGTGAAGACCTAATACCCATCTTCCTTAAAGTTTTCCAAATGTAGAAGAGGAGAGAATACTCTCAAACTCATTCTATGAGGCCAGCATCAGTCTAATACCAAAACCAGGCAAAGACACCACAGAAAAAGAATATTGTACACCAATATCCCTGATGAACAGAGATGCAAAAAATACTCAACAAAATATTAGCAAACCAAATTCAAAAATACATCAAAAAGATCATCCATCATGATCAAGTGGGATTTATTCCAGGGATGCAAGGATGATACAAATTCAAAAATCCATTAACAAAAAGGACAAAAATTACATGATCATCTCAATAGATGCTGCAAAAGCATTTGATAAAATTAAGCATCCATGCATGATAAAAACTCTCAACAAAATGAGTACAGAGGTCAACTACATCAACTTAATAAAGGCTGTACATGACAAACCCATACTTAATGACAAGAAGCTAAAAACTTTTCCTCCAATATTGGGAACAAGACAAGGATGCCCACTCTCCCCACTTTTATCCAACATAGTAATGAGGTCCTAGCCAGGGCAATCAGACAATACAAAGAAATAAAAGCCATCCAGTTTGGTAAGGAAGAAGTTAAACTGTCACTGCTTGCAGATGACATGATATTGTACATAAAAAATCCTAAAGAATCCATCCAAAAACAATTAGAACTAATAATTGAATTCAGCAAAGTCGTAGGATACAAAATTAATACACAGAAATCTGTTGCATTCCTATACACTAACAATGAACTAGCAGAAAGAGAAATCAGGAAAACAATTCCATTCACAATTGCATCAAAAAGAATAAAATACCTAGAAATAAACCTAACCAAGGAAGTGAAAGACCTATAACCTGAAAACTATAAGACACTCTTAAGAGAAATTAAAGAGGACACTAATAAATGGAAATTCATCCCATGCTCTTGGCTAGGAAGAATTAATATTTTCAAAATGGCCATCCTGCCTAAAGCAATCTACAGATTAAAGGCAATCCCTATCAAAATACCAATAACATTCTTCAACAAACTAGAACAAATAGTTCTAAAATTCATATGAAACCACAAAAGACCCCAAATAGCCAAAGCAATCCTGAGAAGGAAGAATAAAGTTGGGGGCATTATGCTCCCCAACTTCAAGCTCTACTACAAAGCCACAGTAATCAAGACAATTTGGTACTGGCACAAGAACAGACCCATAGACCAATGGAACAGACTAGAGAGCCCTGATATAAACCCAAACATATATGGCCAATTAATATACAATAAAGGAGCCATGGATATACAATGAGGAAATGACAGCCTCTTCAACAGCTGGTATTGGTAAAACTGGACAGCTACATGTAAGAGAATGAAACTGGATTATTGTTCAACTTCATACATAAAAGTAAATTCAAAATGGATCAAAGACCTGAATGTAAGTCATGAAACCATAAAACTCACAGGAGAAAACATAGGCAAAAATCTCTTGAATATAAACATGAGCAACTTTTTTCTGAACACATCTGCTTGGGCAAGGGAAACAAAAGGAAAAATGAACAAATGAGACTTCATCAAACTAAAAAGCTTCTGTACAGCAAAGGACACCATTAGTAGAACAGAAAGGCATTCTACAGTATGGGAGAATATATTAATAAACAACATATCCAATAAGTAGTTAACATCCAAAATATATAAAGAGCTCACACGCCTCAACACACAAAAAAACAAATAACTCAATTAAAAAATGGGTGGAGGATCTGAACAGACACTTCTGCAACGAAGAAATTCAGATGGTCAACAGGCACATGAAAAGTTGTTCCACATCCCTAATCATCAGGGAAATGCAAATTAAAACCACAATTGGGTATCACCTTACACCAGTTAGGATGGCCAACATCCAAAAGACAAGCAACAACAAATGCTGGTGAGGATGCAGAGAAAGGAGAACCCTCCTACACTGCTGGTGAGAATGTAAACTAGTTCAACCATTGTGGAAAGCAATATGGAGGTTCCTCAAAAAACTCAAAATAGAAATACCATTTGACCCAGGAATTCCCCTCCTAGTAATTTACCTAAAGAAAACAAGATTCCAGATTCAAAAAAACATATGCACCCCTATGTTTACTGCAGCACTATTTACAATAGCCAAGAAATGGAAGCAACCTAAGTGTCCATCAGTAGATGATTGGATAAAGAAGATGTGGTACATATACACAATGGAATACTAGTCAGACATAAGAAGGAAACAAATCCTCCCATTTGCAGCAACATGGATGGAGCTAGAGGGTATTATGCTCAGTGAAATAAGCCAGGTGGAGAAAGACAAGTATCAAATGATTTCCCTCATTTGTAGAGTGTAACAGCAAAGCAAGACAGAAGGAACAAAACAGCAGACACAAACTCCAAAAAGGGATTAGTGGTTACCAAATGGAAGGGGCTGGGAAGGGTGGGTTTGGAGGGAGGGAGAAAGGGATGAAGGGGCATTATAATTAGTACTCAAAATATAGGTAGGTCATAGGGAAGGCAGTATAGCACAGAGAAGACAAGTAATGACTCTATAGCATCTTACTACACTAATGGATAGTGACTGCAATGGGTGGTGGTGGGGAATTGATAATATGGGTGAATATCAGAAACACAATGTTGTTCATGTGAAACCTTCATAAGATTGTATATCAATGATGCCTTAACAAAAATAATATTAATAATTTTCTATATTTTATCATTTTTGCTTTTAAAAGAAAAATGATACTAAAAACCAAGCTTTTGGTCCAATCTTTTTTACAGGTCTATATATAAATTAAAACAACCAGTCACCAATTCACCTTGAATTTTACCATGTCCCTTTATTTCTAAGTAAGTTTCTTTTAACATGATGACACATCATCTTTTCCTTTTTCAGTCATTGGGACCTTAAAAGATGACATTTCTAAGGATAGCAAATAATCAAAACCTTCCACCATGTACCATTTATGGCTCTTTGGCTAGTATAACAATGTGCCAAAGAAATATTTTGATCTAACTAGTCACTGAGTAACTTCTAATTATTTTTCTCCATAGTAACATATATAAAATATGAAAAATGTTTATTCAAGTTTTTTTCCTTCTCTTTCATAACCATTTCAAAAAGCCTTAAGTATGTTTTATATCTCCTTAAATATTTCACCCTGTAGATGGGGTTCATTTTACCAGAAGTCTAGGGCTTTGCACCAATAACCCAACTCTATTACTGCATTCCTGATGAAAAGCACTAATAGCTGAAAATGTTTCTTTATTGAATTTTTTTCCTCATGAAAATGACTTTGAAAGCTTTGGAAGGTGTTTCTAAAATAATATCACACGAAAAGTTGGCCTTTTATTTGAATTCAAACCACAGAAGAATCCCATGGACCTTTTTCCTAATATAATTTAACCCTTCATTCAAGAACTGAAGAGCTGGAGTGGGGTTTAATAGGTACATTTAAGGGCTTCTGTGTCGCCAATAATCCTCTTTTCATCAAAACAGTAACTATAATTAATATTTATGATTTTTCCTTTCACCTCAAAGGACTTCACAAATCACTAGCACAGGACTCATGACATTCACTAATGAAGTCCTGCGCAGTCCAGTAGAGAAACTTAGTCACCTCAAGTTTACTCCATAATGATGTGGCTGCAAAGGAGGGTTGGTGGTGACTGATTCAGCTCCCCATCACCAAAAGAATGACTTGGGAATGGGAAAGCAATCAGTCAGCCCATGCTGATTCCACAGGGCCAGCAAAGCAAGGTCACATTTTTTCCACATGTCCTACTGTGATGTTATAGGGGTACAGGCAAATTACAGCCCAAGGGCCACCAGCCTCAATTTTACACACTACCTCCCGCCACCTTACTGCCCACCCCCGGGCACCACAACCAAAGAATGATTTTACATTTTTAAAAAGGGTTATTTTTTAAAAAGTAAGAAGGAAGGAAGGAAGGAAGGAAAAGAAAGTGCAAGAGGAAGGGAAGGAGGGAGGAATATGTAGCAGATGGTGTGTGGCCTGCAAAGTCCGAAGTATTTATTATCTAACCCTTTACAGAAAGAGTCTGCCATTCCTTTAGAACCTAAGGCACAATGAAAAAACTTTTGCCACAATGAAAAAACTTTTGCAATTCAACCTATAAACATTGTCAAGAGAGTGTCATTCAGGAACTTGGGTTTACTATACATAAATATACTCTGTGGAAACACATTTCAAGTATCACTGAACTTCTTTTCAGTCAGCACATTGCTCTGGACTGAGGGGATACAGACTTAACAAGACCAAGTTCATGTACCAGCATGCCCATGTGAACATGATACACACATGGCATATTCATCAACTGAGATCAGTCCAGTCCTGCCAGACTATAGCACCTCAGCTACAGCACTGAAAAGGGACAATAAAAACGAACAGAAACCCAGCTGGTGGTTTGTCTTTGGAGAGACCTACAGGCAAGACTGAGCCCATTCAGGTCACAATCAGACCAAACAGGATGCCAACAAGACAGCAGCTTGGTGATCCAGCCATACACTTTCTGTCCGGCTTGTTAGCTAGCTTTCTCAACTATTTATCTGATAGTTATTTACAAGTCTCACCTATCCTTACCAAAAGGAAAGATAACATTATTAGGTTCCTAAAATATTACGAACACTCATTGCTTTTGCTGTGAAGCATTGTTTTAAATGTTCTACATATATCATATCCTTTAGGCCTCCAACAAGACAGACATTGCTATCCTCATTTTATAAAGATTCTTGGTGGCACACCCCACATAATGGAAACCAGATGAAG
Organism: Manis javanica; assembly: GCF_040802235.1. NCBI lineage: Eukaryota > Metazoa > Chordata > Mammalia > Pholidota > Manidae > Manis > Manis javanica. The sequence continues at coordinate 69,114,046 of NC_133160.1, forward strand.
TAAGTTTAGTGAGTCTCATAAACAGTCTCTGATTTATGTCAATCTTCCTGCCAAGTTCATTGGACATAGATCCCATGTGACAGATTTTTCCATCAAGAATCCAGAATCCTATTGGAAACTGAACCTGATAAAATTTAGAAATTGTTCTTTGTTATCCCTATCTTTGGAAGGGATAGTTACAAAACTACATAACCACAAAAATGTACCCTACATGGTGAAAATGCTATTTGCATCATGATTAAAGTCCCACTCTTCTCCACCCCCACTGTGGGGACCTGAGCAGCTGGTTAACGGTGAATGGAAGCCAGAAGAAACTGAATTAAACATAGGACCAGAACCAAACTATTGGGGGAACTCATATTCTTTCAAAGGGACCAAAGATCAGTAATTTGTGGGTGCAAATGAATGCTCACTGACCCTCCCGGTTTCTGTAGTTTCTCCTACACAAAAATGTATCAGCATTCACACAGGTGTTTGCTGTGCATCTGAACAGCACCTGGCATTGTGAAAGGGTGGTCTATTTCTTACTCTTGCATATTAAGTCACTCTTTGTGTTTCTCACGTGACATCTACCCTAGTGTCTGGCCTGCTTTCAGCTCCTATTGGATAGCTTTTCAGTTCTCTTGGGGAATTCACACAGAGGTAAGAGTCCCTTCAGTGACATGGGAGATTTTGGAGTCAGCTCCCAAATTCCTATTTAATCCATAGTTCAGCCATACAAGAAAACTAAGAGTAATAGCATGAATTCTTGCCTCTTAAAGAGTTAACATTACATAAATCAAGAAAAAAAAAATCTTAAAAGGTAAAGAGATTTGCTCCACCCTCTATTCTGGACATGAGGCCAATTCAAAGAAAAAGTCTCAAATGGGCAAAGCTTGCTTTGACAGCCAGACATCATGCTTCCTATAACCCGGTCTCACTTCCTGAATACTAGAGTAAGCCTCATCACCCCATCACCACTCCAAGGCTACCCCACTCTCCAACTGTTCCATTTTCTCTCCCACTAACCCAGATTCCTGAAGAGTAATGACCAAATCTTATCCACCTTTGTATCCCTGAAACCTACCGGAAGCATTGGCACATAATGAACTTTGTGTTCATTTCTATTCTCCAGTCAAAACTGCCATTCTTCCAAAGCTGATCAGTCACTCACCTAGATATAATGGAAGGTAAGGGAGTTACATTTATTCAGCCCATTTCATACTAGAAACGGGATTAATACTTTAAATTCATCATGTTATCCTCTTTTATTGCTACATTTTATTATGGAAAATTTTAAACATATGTACAGAAGGAAAGATAGTAACATAATGAATCTGGCATACCCAATACCCGGGGTCTCACCGACCGTCAAGCTCTGTACAATACTGTTTTGCCTTTATCCCTTACTCTTACCCACTCTCCTTCATGGTAGGTTATTTAAAATAAAATCCTTAATAGCATTTCATCTCATCTATATTTAATTATCTCCCTCATTTTCTTTTGAGATTAAGTATTTATTTGTAAGTTAAGTGTGGAACTATTTCTTTCATTCCTACTATTGTGAATATTTCTAAATATAAACAGTACCTCAGTTTCTCTTCACTCAACCAAAATTAGGATATAAAATAAACACAATTAAGTTATATTTTATTACCTCAGAAATAAGAGGGATAAAGAAATATTTTGCTTGTAACTTCTTAGATCTGAGCTATTTCACATTACCTTTCCCATTACTACCATAACCTTACATAAGTTTTAAGGCTATTAAACAAATATGTGTATTTTCAAGATAAGGAAGGAAACAAAGATAACAAAATGGATTATATTATCTCTCATATTCACATTTTTTATTTTGTATTTCATGCTGTATTTTAATCTTACATTCTGATCATTTGGTGGGTAAGCTGCCCACTGAATTATTAAATAACATGGTGATAAATACAACATTCAGCCTAAAGAAACAAAAATAAAAGGGCACAGGGCAATTGTTTTTTCAATGTGACAGATTTAAAAACACTTTCACATACTTAATCAGAATTTAAGCCCAAATTAAATTATGTCACTTTCATATCTTCAATTTCTTAAGCTTTGACAGTTATTCTAAAGGCCAACAGCTGAATATTATCAACATGCTATATTTTCAAATCATAAATACATCCTAACCCTTGTATTTACTTCCCAATTTTTTAATAAAGGTTTTATCATACTGGTTTTGCAATAGATGATTCTCTGGTGAATAAATCACCCATCATCATGTAACCATTAGGTGGTGGAAACAGATTTTAACTGAGATTCCAAAATCTGGTAAAAATCTCTTTTTTCCACATACTGATGACTCCCCAGTCTTCTATAAGACAACTGCTTTCTTAAAATATGATGTTTTCTAATATTAATAAACCTCTAACTTGGTAGACCTACTTTCTCTTCCCAGATCAGCTCCTTTAACCCCATCCCACTTGGGAACCCATAAATCTCCCAGAAACTCCCAAGTTTTTCACTGAGAGCAGCAACTATGACAGGAGTAAAGAGCTTGGGCAGCTGCAGTGGTGACCATCCATTATGAGTGTTTCTGGTACGTACACAATCCCATGGGTAGGAAGGAAAAATATCTGCATTAAATCGGCTATAACTAAAGAGAATTCAAGATATAATAGGATTCACAATCAAAACAATAATTTAGGCAAATCATCAAAGCTGAAAGCACTGGAAGAGAGAAATTCATCACAAAGGAACTAGTATCTTTTAAAGATTAAACTTATTTGTGCATCTAGTCTGAAGTTCATTACTTCAAAGCATTTGCTTAAGGTTACATCATAAATCCAAGACTGGCTCAAAGGCCAAAAATTGGTAACAACCCAAATTCATCAATAGTAGAGTGGATTAAAATTTATGGCATATTTCCATTATGGAATATTATACAACTACCTGCAATAGGAAAATGGATCTTATATAATGTTGAGCAAATCAGAAGAATAATTCATTACAGCTTTCTTGATAAAAAGTTAAAAATAGGCAAAACTAAACAATAGTAGATTAATGAAGAAAAAAAAGGGAAATAATCACCATAGAGTATAATGATAGCTATCTTTCCGTGGCAGGAAGAGGACTGCAATTCCAGACACATGGGTAGGGGGGTGATTTTCAGGCATTTGTATTGTTCTACACCTTGAATTGGACGGTGGTTACATGGAAGTGCAATTTTTAACTATTTACTAACAGCTACATATGCATCATGCTTGTATTACACTTGTATTTATGAAAGTATTTTATATTTCACAGCATAAAAGTTTTAATTTTATATATTGCAGGACAGTTTTCCCATGATTTGATTCTATAAAGCTTTAGAAAGGAAAGAAAGAAAAGGAAGTTACTAAAAATACTCCCAAAGCAAATAAAAAGAAATGTGCATCTGTTCTCTCCTTTGGATTCTAAGTGGCAGGAGGGCCTATGGTTGCAATTCTTAACCCCTGGTGGATGTTAAATAAATATTTGATGATGCTGAGGGCTTACACAATGATTTATGTAAACATCAGGAACTGCTGCACAGAATGTATTCTCATGGCACAATTTTAAATTGACCAGAAGTATCTCACTGGGGTATGTCTGAGACTGACTGTAGAATGTAAGAAAGTCTTATTCACTTGTCAAGTTGACAGAGTTTGGAAGCTTGTTTAGTCGTTGCAAACCCAGTGTTTGCAAAATAAGCATTCTCATCTACGGTCAGTGGATCTGTAAATCAGCACAACATCTAAGAAGTCCAAGTTGGCAATACTCATCAAGAGCCTCCAAAATAATGTCTTGTGACTCAGCAATTCCACTTCTAAGAATGAATATTAGAGAAGTAGCCATGGAGTTTGTATGCAAAGATTTAGCTATAAGGGTATTTGGGATAACATTGTTTAGAAAAGGAAAAAATGGAAAGCAACATAAATGTTATGGGAGTTGTTGAACAGATTGTGGTTCTCCGTTTCAATGAATTCCATCCAGCCATTAAAATTGATATTGCAGAGAATGATTTTAAAACATGAAAATATGTCCATCATATACTGTTATTTAAAAAATACAATTACAAAGCTCTGTGTACAATTTAATATAAATAGATAGATGATTGATAGAACAAAACCACCCCGAAATATAGCAGCTTAAATCATCAACTTATTTGTTCTCTCTCTTTTCCACGGGTTGCCTGAGATGACTGCATGAAGACCAGCAGCTCTTGGGTTAATCTCATTTTGGAGACTACTCATCCCGCTTTGCCCAGGACATCCTCAGCTTTAGCACTGAAGGTCCCATGTCCAGAAAATTCTCCTCAGGCCCGGGCAAACTGAGATGGCTAGTCTCAGACTAGTTGCCATAGATGTGCAATGTATACCCAAAATGACAATAGTGACTCTATGTGATGAGATTATGGGAGAAATGTATTTTCTTTTATTTCACTTTTCTACATTATATCGTATCTATGTACGCTTCTTAAAAATAAAAAATATTTTTAACTAAAGCTTCCTGACCTGTAATTCCAAACATTTATAACCATTTCAGTTCAGCAGCAGGCTGAAGCTTACTTTTGTTCTACATATAAAGAAATGGAATGGTTTAAATAAGATTGTCTGGAAGGTGTTTAAGACCTTCCAGTCTGGGCCCGTGGTTCTCAGTCTCATTTCCTGCCCCACCCAGATATGACCTACTCCCATCAGTAACCGTACTTCACCTGGCAGTGATTCTACACCAGATGCAAAGGGTGGAGGGCTGTCCAGTTAAAAGAGCCACCCCCAAAAAACCCAATGTGTTTTGGCTCATGTTTGCTTAAGAATAGTTAAAACATTTTTTTTACTATCAAGTTTATATATTTTTTAAGATTTTTTAAAAATAAGTTTTACTATTCCACACCAGTTATTCTTCCTTAGTTTAAAATATCAAATTTTACTCTATTTTAACATACTAGCACATTTATTCTTAAGACTTCATATCCCTACAATACAAGTCCATTAAAGAATCATACAATGTTTTAATTATGTGGGCTGACTGCGGTAGGGGCTTCAGATATTTTATGTAGTCTAGCACACTGGTTATATACATTCTTCCTTCTTCACCAGTTTGAAATCATCCCATTCTCCCTATTCATTATTCATTAAGCAGCCACAGGCTAGACTTACTTCCTTTCTATAGAGAATGTTCTTTCAAGTTAATCAGTCCAACTTGTTGACGACACAGGAGAAGAAATTAAGATAATAAACAGCATAATCCTCTCATGTGTTTCTTCATTCCTCTGAATTATAACACATATAACACTCACATGATTTTGCTTTCTGGGAACTTGGCTTTCTGCATGAAATATTTCTGCCCTAAGAGATTCCCTAAGGTCTAAAGAGAAATGCAAGAAGAGGTGAATGATAGCCATAATGGAGATGCAGAGAGGAGCAGGCATAAAATTCTGGTTCTACCAGGGAACTCATTTGTGAGTGATTTGATGCTAAAGCCACGGTCTGTTCAGAATCAGCTATTTTGCTTTCTGTGCCAGCAAGTCTATGTAAATTACCATACATCAATGATTTAAAAAACTAACAGCAACATTGTTTCTTTCTTACAAGGCTGTGTCACTTTGGCTCATGGCATAAGGACACAATCAACATTATAAAACGGAATATTTTCTTCCCCAAGGTTCATGAAAAAATTTCATTCCAGGTGTACTCTTAGCTTCCTTGGGATTTAATCCTTATTGCCTGTGTAAAAGAAAGTTAAATTGGAAAAAGGGTATTTTCTCAAGTAGCATTTGACCCTCCCTCCTAGAGTTTTTTTTTACATTGCCATGTCTTACAGACTGAATATCCACTAATACAGAAAACTGGCCCTAGCCCTCTGGAAAGGTGTCACAGAGGAACTGTATCTCATTCCATGTGGGCTTTGGCGGGACCATCTGGATTTGCCCAAGCTAGGCCCCTCAGCCCCCTACGGTCTCTGATTTGAATCCCCTGTAGTTTGCTACAGCTGTACCCAAATTTAAGTAAGAGGAAACCAAGACTTTCAAAAGCAAGGAGCACTTTCTCTGTTTCACATAAACCTTCTGATTAGGGGTTAGTGAACTAGCCTCATCCCTTTTTGGGTGGTGGTGGCAGGGGCGGGAAGTAAGGGGGTTCAGTCCAGAACACGCAACCATTTTAAAGACTTACCTCACATGCCCTTAAGCTTTGTGTAACACTTGGGAAATCACATGTAAGCAGGACAAATATAGCCTGTTGGGGGTGACACAAAGTCAGAGACGAGACAATCAGGAACCCAGAAATGACTAGAATGTTGGCTTCCTTTCTGAGAGAATTTCAGAATAAGTTTCATTTTCTTCAGTGGAGTTTCAGTATCTTGAGGTATTTCAAGACACATATATGCCTGTTTTATCAGCTCATGTAAACTTAGATTGGAAAAGATTTTACAGGTCACCTAAATCAGTATTTCGCAAATAAAGGTGTACACCAGAATCACTTAGCTGAGCTTGGTCAAAACACAAATGCTCTGGGGCCAGGACATCTGTATTTTAACAAGCTCCCCCAGTGCTTCCTGTGGTACCCCACCATTTGAGGCTTACTCAATCTAGTCTCAGTTCCTTTCTGCCATGGGCACCTTCACACAGTTACTGACAGACTTTTCATCATTGGCTCTAGTGGATAACTTCAAATAACGTGAAATATTGGAGATTTGGTAAATACTAGACGTTCAGAAAGTATCTATTTTTCAGAATATGCCTTTCTTGCTGTAGCTGTATATGCCTGATGTCTGCATAGGCTCTTCTTGATATGAATAAACAAACAGAAGATAATTTAAATGAATAGGAGATGTAGGAATTGTTTTCAGTTTTATTTTTATTTGTTGTTATATGAGAACTTCTTCCTTGATTAGGGTTTGCTAAGCATGCCATACTTGGATAAATAATAAGATTTGTGAAAATCATCCAAGCATTTTTTATCACACACTTCTAATCACTTAGGTATTCTAACTTATACAAATTAGCCTGAGTAGAAGCATAAACAATTTAATAGTGTTCCAACTATTCTTATCACCTGTGGATAATGGTTAGCATTTGATCTTTAATTCTGATACAGATTTATGTTATTCAACTCAACATAGCTCTTGACTATGTTAAGCCTTGTATGAATTCTGAAAATTATGAAAATCAAATTGTTATGTACATGAGCAAACATTTATTTTAATAAATGTTCATTTAAACACATGAGATGAGTGCAGGTGTCCTGTAGTTATTGCTTGCAGATCTAACAATGATTGTTAGTCATTTCACAGCACATCTGTGAATCTATGAGCTGAGAGTTTTCATTGCCATTTATGCTATCTGGCTGCTATTCATTCATTCCAAAACACAGCAACCCTTCCAATTGTAATGCTCCCTTGTTGGTGTTCAGAAACCACATACTTACATTGAGAAGACTGTACTTACACAGTGCTGACACTTGATGAACTCTTGGCAATCTACAGAAGATGCTTCTTAGCTTTTGTTGCTTTAATTTGGAATAAGTACACTAAAAGCCATATGAGACCCACACCTGGCTTTTCTAGGGACTTAGTTATACTGCAATCAAATCATATCCCTGGAGTACATGGTGGTGTAAAGTGAGTTCTCTCACTGTGACACTGGAAGCCAATAATATGGGTGTTTTCTCATCTCTGGACAACGGGTGACAATGGGGTTTTACTATCTCAGCACTAGTTGCCTTACGACTGACTATAAGTCCTAGTAAAGCACAGGGTTAGAGCCAAACCTGATTTTCCTGACCATTAGCTCTTTGGGCTTGCCCTTATAGCTGTGGACCAGGAGGTCCCTGCTGCCTGCAAAAGAGCACTGTATTTTTGGGTACCATCCTTAAAGGACACAAAGTTGATTAGCACTAACCACCTCAGATTTCCGCCACCATCAACCTGTCTCCTGTCCTCCAATGTAATCTACATCATGACAGCCAGGTATGATCAGCTAAGCCCTGCTACTAGCCAAGAAAGAGCCCAAACAGAAGGTGCTCTCCCAGAGTGGTGGCTTGGTTCTCTAAATGTGACCTTTCAAAGATATGCTCAGCTTCTGGTGTTTCATGTGGAATGCTGACACTAGACCTGGGCACATGGGCCAGAGAGTAGGGAGGGAAGCACTGCGATATGTTAGTAAGGGAATGGGGAAAATACAAGTTAAGCAGCAGTTTGTAATAACCCTCAGTCATAACTCTTATCCTGGCATTATACTTTATCTCTCCCTGGTGAAAGGTAGATACCTTTGGGGGAATGTAACAACTGAATAATGAGGCTTTTAAACAAACATACTAGCCCTTATTCATCCGTTCAAATGCTGTCCTCCTTAGTGGCAGTATCTAGAGAAGTTATTTCATCAATACTACCACTGGTCAAAATATTGTGGGTTTTCTCCTTTGGAATGGCCTTCACATTCTACTTTTGACCAAAATAGTGTTATCCAACCACACTACCATCACTCACTGAAAACTCTTGTTTTTAAAAACAAAATCTACTATCATGGAGAAGAATGTATATTCTCATTTAGGATATTCATTCATTCACTCATTTATTCATCCATTAATTAATTTAATCAGCAACTATTAATTGGCACCTACCAGTCACCACCCATAGTACTGAGCACATATACATGAGAAAGTCCTCCCATAAGGAGTACACAGTGCAATCGAAAAGACAGAAATGTATACAGCTAATTAAAAATAAGTTACATGCCATATTCAAGATATACAATAAATGCTACTTATGGTAACACAAAGGAGGGAGCAATAATTAATTCAGTTAGGGAATATTCATTGAGATGGTAAAAGAAGAATGATATAAAACAATTCTAAGTCAAGGTAATAACATAGATAACTATAGAAATGCATACAGGTAAGGGGCCAAGACAATTTAATGGGGAAAGAAAAGTATTTTCAACAAATAGTCTGGACAACTGGAAATCCACATGCAAAATATGAATTTGGACCCCTAACCTCACACCATACACAAATATTAAAAGTCCTAAATGAAATATCTAAAACTATAAAACTGTTAGAAGACTCAGCAGCCAATCTCTGTGACCTTGTTAGGCAATTATTTCTTAGACATGACACCAAAAACACAAGCCATCAAAGAGAAGATTGGTAAATCAGACTAAATCAAAATGAAAAACATTTGTGCTTCAAAGAACACCAAGAAAAGTGAAAAGGCAACCCAAAGATTGAAAGAAAATATTTGCAAATTGTATATCTGATAAGGGACTTAGACTCAGAATATATAAAGAACTCTTACAACTCAATAATTAAAAGACACCCAATTTAAAAATAGGCGAAGGATTTGAATAGACATTTCTGCAAAGAAGAAAAATGAATGGCTAATGAGCATGTGAAAAGATGCTCAACATCAGTACTTATTAGGGAAATCAAAACCACAGTGAGATACTATTTCACATATTAAGATGGCCATTATCAAAAAGACAGACAATAACAAGTGTAGGTGAGGATATGGAGAAATTGGAACCCTCGTTAAGTGGGAATGTAAAATGGTGCAGCAACTTTGGAAAACAGTTTGGCAATTCAACACAATGTTACACAAAGAGTTACCATTAGACCAAGCAATTTCTCTCTTAGGTATATACTTGAGAGAAACAAAAATATATATTCACACACAAAGTTGTATACTAATGCACATAGCAGCATTACTCATAATAAGCAAAAAGTGGAAATTTGGGTTATTTCTGATGAATGGATAAATAAAATGTAGTATATCTGTACAGTGGAACATTATTCAGTCATAGAAAGGAATGAAGTGCTGACCTATGATAACACTACATCAAAAACATGTGAAGTGAAGAAAGCCAGACACATACACACTCAAAACCACACATTGTACAACCACACAATGTATTTTAAATATTCAGAATAGGCAAGTATGTACAGAGAAAAAGTAGATTAGCGGCTGTCTAAGGCTGGTAGGTGGCCTAAGGTTGAAGGTGGAGACTGGGAGGAAAATGTGAAGTGACTGCTAATGGGTATGAGGTTTCTTTTTGGGGCGATGAAATGCATTATGGTGATAGCTTTGCAATTTGTACATATACAAAAATCACTGGGTTGTATACATTAAATGGATGAGTTTAATGGTATATAATTATGTTTCAAAAAAGCTGTTAAAAAATACATTGGAGTGACCATATAATCTGTCATCCAAACCAGGATACTTTTGAAAATGCTATCACTGGTAAACCATTAGGACCCCAAGATAGCAGGTGTAAATCTAGACTGTCCCAGGCAAATGGGGATGTAGGGTCCATCTCGCTGTTAATAACAGACACACATATGGAAATAGGATATGTGTGGAGGGAATAAAAGGAAGAAAAAACTAGAAAAGTAACACAAGATCAGATTGTGGAAAGCCTTGAATGTCATGCTGAAATGGAGAAAAAATGTAATTCTAGCAGTGGTGTGGAGAATTAATGGAAGGAGTCTAAAAGCTGGGCAGAAAACCAGTGAGACAATGTTTTCATAGTCAAGATTATGAGATGGTAAGTATCAAAATTAGGACATGGGCTGTAGGGATGACGAGTAATGGACAGATTTAGGAAATATTTTTTGGTTAGAAAGTCTGAAGGTGTTTCCTACAGGGGTGTTACAAAAACAAAACAACAAAATATCTTCAGTAATAGCATCCCTGAAATAAGTATAGAGCTTTCCAAAGTCATTATTGTGAAAGAACACATTCTGTTCTGCTTTCTCTCCTATAAACTCTGTACACGTGCTGGCCAGACGTACGCCACCCAGGGCATACACCCTGAATGCACCCACTGGTTTATAAAGTTCTTTTGTGTTTAAAATCTGACCTGCACTGTTCACATTTCTGCTAGGACTCTATTTCCATCTGTCAGAGAAATGGAGGGAAAGCAGGTAAACAGTGGCACAGGTGGATAAGTTGGGTTTGTTGGTTTTTATAACAGTGGCTCAAAATTCAGCTATCTCCAGCAGTTCAAAAAATATAGAGCTTGGAAGTATATATGGAAATAAAAGTGGGAGCTGACCTCCATTGCTGTGGTTCTAGGTAATTTTTTTAAAAGGTATATAGTTTTTAAAATTAACCAGGTTTAAAAATTAAATGATTTCATGATCATATAAACCAAGTTTTGGCATCCTTATACACTATCAATAACTGTACCGGAAATAAATTGTAGCTATGGGCTCATGTAAGTGGGTTGTACAAACTTAAGGCAGGCCTTAAATCAGATCACCTGAGCAGTTATTAATTGAAAGCCAGAGGATATGAGAAAAAAAATATTAACTACTCCTTTGGCAGATAGGGATCAGGGGCTAGAGAACTGGAAAAAAAATGGACTCAGAAGAGAAATCAATGAACCAAATCATCTCCCTGCTTCCAACTTCAGGGCTATGGAATGAAATCTTTGCCCCAGGGGCTAGTAAACTCATTTGCTTAAATTAGAAAGTTTAGACTCTCTTCCCAGAAAAGAAAAAGGAAAAAAAAAAAGACACTAGGGACTTAAAATAAGCAAGGTAAAAACAAAATGATTGTTATTTTAATCCCCAAATATAATCAAGGGGTTAGGAAAGGCTGATGATGCAGTGAACACGAAGCCTGGACTCCCCTAAGGTTATGGCCCTCTCCTTAAGGTCAGAGCTCCGCATATCAGCAGCATCTTGAGCCAGATAAACAATAAAGGATTAATCATGGAAAATGCTCAGATGACTTGTGTAAAATTTATGGATGTTTAGAAGGTCCCACTAAATAACTTTTCAGACAATGTGAGGTAAAGATGTATTTCACTGTTACCAGTTGAAAGCATAAGAAGAGTTTGTGGAGAAGGGATGGTGGCCAGCTGTTTTTCATCTCTACCAAGAAAACAGGCTGAATTTGTTTTTAAATACTAGGGTTGGAAAAAAGGAAGAATTTTCCATCCATAATATTCTATCTAACACTGAAATGGCACATGAAAGACATTGCCTATCTCCATATAGTTTTAAGAGACAAATATGTTAGCTTGCTGGATGGGTCATCTATTCATGGGAAGGGAAGAGCATATGAGAAACATATGAATCCATGAATCCTGTCATGAAGTGGAGTGATTAGTTTAGAATGTGGCTATCACTTGACACCAGTTTTTGATGTGGTTTTCTATTACTTGGTTACTCTTAAACAAGCTTCTAACGAACTTCATGACGAGAAAACTAAAATTAGAAAGAGCTCTGTTTTTTCGAAGTTAATTTTCAGATAATCACTCCATTTAAAACTCTAGCTTTTAATTCCAATTTTACTGTAAAAATCAGTACAACCTTCAATACCAAAATATATTTAGAAAATAAACATAGATGATGCCCAAAGAATACTCTAGAAAAAAGTGACTGAGGGAGATTGGACTTGTGTGTTACTGATGCAGAAATGAATATGTAAATCAAGAAGATAAAATGGAAAACTGGAACTATATCCAACCATTTGTAAGAATATAATATATGACAAAGGAAACCCACACAAGGGAGCAAGGAAGAATTTTTAAAAATAACATTGGAATAAATAGCAAACATGGAAAATGTCATTCAGAGCCATACCTTATCCCACATAACAAAATAATCTTTAGAGAAATTCATACATTCATTCAACAAATATGAAGGGCCAACTCTATACTGCTTATGCAAAAGGAAAGACCCAGTTTCTGCCCTTAAGGTGCTCAGAGTAAAATGAGAAGAGTAAGTAAAGAGAAAATTACAGAACAGCTTGATAGACAGAGGGAAGTTCAAATGGCCATGGAGCTACGTGGAAGGAGTTTAAGGAAGTGGTATCATCAGATACTTGGTTTAGAGAGCTTACCTCCAGCAATGACACAGAAGTTGGAGCAGGAAAGGACAAGTTTTTGCCATGACATCAGTTAGAAGGTGACGGCAGTTTTCTGAGGGGAAGGGATGGGAGCCTGAATTTAAAGCAGGGCAGCAGGGAGGCAGATGAGGAGGCAGGAGTTATTTAGGGAGAAAACTTGATAGGCCTGAGTTACCACATCTCTAACATTTTGATCTGAACTGGATGGAGGGACTATTCGTCAGAAAAGAGAATTCAGGTGGGAGATAGGTCTGGAAGTGAAAAAATGATAAATGCAATTTTGGACATGTGAGTTTGAAAAGACTGTGGGACATCCAAGGGGAGAGGTCCATTGTCTTTATGGTATAAGTATAAAATAAATACCTACTATATTCTGAGCTCTGGTCTAGGCTCTAGGGATACAGCAAAAAACCAAAACAGACAAGGGCCCATATTCTAATAGTTATGAGTGAAGCAAGGGTGGGAGACATATAACAAACAGTTACACACACACACACACACACACACACACACACACACACACACACACAGATGTTAGCTGTGATCATATCTGTGAAGAAAAATAAACTAAATTAAGAGACTAGAGAGTAACCTACTACAGCACAGGGCCAGGTGAGTGTTCATGGTACCAAATGCATGCAAGGAGGCTCTCATTCTCAGGTGCTGACCCTGAAATTGTCTCCTTAAATTTTGTGCCCTGGGCACCCTGCTTGCCTCTCCCTAGTTTTGGTTCTGAATACCTGCTATTTCCTATGGATAGCCAGGAAAGACTTCATTTGAAAGGTGACATTTGAGTACAGAACTAAATAAACAAAACAAGAGTCCCCATATCTAGTGAAAGAACATTCTAAGCAGAGAAAAGTATATGTATGTGCAAAGGCTCTGAGGCAAGAGGGAATAGAGTGTGTCCAAGGAAGATCTCCCAGATACCTCACCATGGGGAGTATATAGAAGAGACAAGCAAGGGAGCATAATAAGAGATGAGCAAAGGGGAAAAAAGCCTGTAAAGAAGACTAAGAGAAGTCAGAGAGATAGGAGAAAAACCAGGAGAGAGTCCTGGCACCAAAGCCAAGGAAGGAGCTTCTCAAAGAGGAAGCAGTCAGTACTATCAACCACTGCAGAGATCAGGTAAGATACAACAAAAATATTTTACTGTCAGCCACTGGGAATTTGTCCTGCCTTTGGGGAAGACAAGTTTCTGACTTGGAGAACTTACCTAAACTCAGTCCACCTGAATGGATATTTTGGTGCACATTTCTAAACAATCTTCTTTCTAGTATGGAAGGTCAATTATTTTCATTTTGGACAAACCCAAGCAATGCCAAACTACAAATAACAGTTCAATCTCAGTACCTTCAACCCAGAAATGATACTCTTCTAGGAATTGATTCACAATTAAAGCCTCTGAATTCATGTCCCAGCTGGCCAAATCCTCCCCCACAAATAGGGCCAATTGCTAAAGCAGCCTTTCTCTATGGGGACACATAGTCTCATTCTCTGATCTTTAAGAGACTTCCAGGTTCCTCCCATCTAACACGTGAGCATTAGGAGCATCCTGAGAATTCTTCACTCATTAAATGTGGGCACCCCCAATCTTCTCCCCCTGGGATAGATTCATGGGCATCATTTACTAAATATGAGTGAATATAAAGCTGCAGGTTCAACTAAAACCAAAACTCTGCTAGGGAGAGTAGTTTCCCTTTTTTTTTTCTTTTGGTATCATTGATGTACAATTACATGAGCAACATTATGGTTACTAGACTCTCCCCATTATCAAGTCTCCACCACATACCCCATTACAGTCACCGTCCATCAGCGTACTAAGATGCTATAGAGTCACTACTCGTCTTCTCTGTGTTGTACTGCCTTCCCTGTGCCCCACCCCCTACATTATGTCTACTAATTGTAATGCCCCTTGTTCCCCCTTATCCCTCCCTTCCCACCCATCCTTCCCAGTCCCTTTCCCTTTGGTAACTGTTAGTCCATTCTTGGGTTCTGTGAGTCTGCTGCTGTGCTAAAGCAAGGTAAAAACATGTTCTTATACTCCACAGTGAGTGAAATCATTTGGTACTTGTCTTTCTCCACCTGGCTTATTTCACTGAGCATAATACCCTCTAGCTCCATCCATGTCGTTGCAAATGGGAGGATTTGTTTTCTTCTTATGACTGAATAATATTCCATTATGTATATGTAACCACATCTTCTTTATCCATTCATCTATCGATAGACACTTAGGTTGCTTCCATTCCTTGGCTATTGTAAATAGTGCTGCAATAAACATAGGGGTGCATATGTCTTTTTAAAACTGGGCTCCTGCATTCTTAGGGTAAATTCCTAGGAGTGGAGAGAATAGTTTCCTTTTAACTGCATTCCAATGCTTTAGAGAATCTGTGGCTTCACAGTTTCATCACCCAAATTCACTTACCAACCAAAACGAAAAGACAAATATCAGTGAATGTGTGGGTTTCATGGTTTAATCAGAATCAGAGAGGGAGACCATCACTGTAAAGAAGTCCAACAAAAGGCTCATTATATAAAATCAAAAGAAAGCCAAGAAATACAATATGCTGATGCTCACACCTGCCCATGGAAGAGTAACAGTAATAATAATATGAATAATAATATTGTATTACATTTTTTCACCATTTGGAAGTCTACAAAATTTGAAAACTCAAGCAAAGCTCTTTCTTTTAACTTTTGAATATCTAAACAGATTTCTTTCCTGAACAATGCCTAATATGTAAAACACTGATCCCCCCCATCTCCACATTTTTAATTAATTTCTAGGAGAGTAACTTGAAACCAGCTTATAGTTTTCTGCAAAAAAATAATAAGCCACACCTGCCAGACGACACCTGACTCTGGCTCCTTCCTGCTCCAGAATGGCCAACTGAAATGGACATTGGTAGGACTTCATAGTTAAGGGTCATTTCATGGACTTGAAACTGTGATGACAGAAAATACTTGGAGAAGCAACAGAAGATCCTTGGACTTATCCACTGAGAAAGCCTCTCGGTGGTAGTGTAAGCAGTAATGAATTCACAGATCGAGGTGTTGAATGTATGTTGCGTGTGGTTACAGAGCATGTCAGGGCGACTGTGAGGGCAAAGAGTATGCAGCCATATGGCAGGTAAGAGACAGTGCCTTTAAAGAAAAATAGAAATGCAGTTTGGGCATTTCACATAGTCAAATGTTTGCATTAGAATTAGAGACCAAACAGACATCTGTCTCTTTACTTAAATGTTTTAACATGCCCAAGATTTAGCACCTCAAGATTAAAATACTTCAACCACCTGTTTTCTAAGGTGTCAGCTTTATCCTACCTTCAAAACCACAATAATGTTTCCTGTGTAATCTGTGCTGAAAATTGAATTTTTACCAGTGTCCATTCAGATTTTTCCTTCAGTTGATTAGTATGACTATGGCTAGAAAAGTCCAGCAGGACCCCAACTGGCATCTTTTAAACAAAGCTGGGAAAAGAAAAACAGGTGGTGTATGGACAGTTGGTTGACCTCATTTCAGACTGACTTAGTGTGCCAGCAACATTCCTAAGTAACCCCCTGCCCCACTGAAAACGTAGTCCTCCATACCATCAGGATAACCAGAAAACCTCCTGTGAAATGTCAACGTGCTCAAAGGCTCTATGGGCAGAATCTTCCACTTACAAGATGCTGCAAGCATATGTGTACATTTCCACACTCATGTTGACCATACTCTAAATTACAGCTGAAGGAGCAGAAACACATGGACAGCCTAAGCCACAGCGCCATGAAGGTTGTGGGAACCCAAGGGTACAGTCCTGCACTGTGCTTTGTGGCCCCGGAGGTTGCTGCAAAGCAGGCGAGTGCCCTGAGTACAGGATTTCTTTTCCCCCTAGTTGCACGCGAAGCACCCATGCCTCTGAATTTGATGTTTAACGTGAAAAAGGAAAGGGAAGGGTGCTCTGAAAAAGAAACCTTGCAAGATCAAGTCAAAAGACTTTGCAACAAAATTCCCTCGGTTGCTTATGGCCTAAGCTCAAAAGACACCAAAAGGGTACACAGGTACCTACTGGAATGATGGCTTAGCAAACAGAGTCGACATACTTCCAACAACTACATTAACAAGAAAACTGGGGAGGCGCTCAGGCAGTGCTGACCAGACCTTTAGTATCCTCAGGTCTCTCCCGACAGTGCAGTGAGGGGGCAGAGCAAGTTTTTAAAAAGCGCACTACCTTAAGTAAATTGAAAAAGTGCATTTCCATATTTTTAAACGAAGGGGTTCGGCACCATCTGTTCCTGTCTGCGCGCCCCCTGCTCCACACCGAGCGGATTTGCGAGGGATTCAAGTGCACCTTGCAGATTAAATAGTCACTCGGCTGCTTAAGCACGGTTGCCCAGACAATGGCCGCGCAGCGCACCCCTTCCTCCTTCCTTCCTGTCGAGCGTTCTGCCTGACTACACAAACTAAATGCGCGCGGCTCCCCCGTTGCAAGAAGTGGACTTGACCGGAGCTAAAACCAACAAAGGCAGATTCTGGTGGGAGCTGCGGAAGCGCCGGGCACTGAGTCAACAAGAGGGGCTCATTGAAATGCAAATCCGCGGCCGCGGCCCGGCCCGCCGCCTCCCGCCCCTTAACTTCTCACCCCCGCGCCGCGCGGCCTGAATGGGCCCATTGACGCGCGCCCGGCGCCCCGGCCCTGCGCTCGCGGGGGCGCTCGTCCCCGCGAGCCTCTGTGGTCGCCGTCACGTCGGTAAAGCACCACCGCTGCGCCGTCATCACCTCCACTCTGCGTCCCACACCTGGGAGGTGAACGTGGCCCTAGAGCGCAGGTTTTCCCGACTACGTGCCAAGTAACAAAAATCCGCTCCGCTCCAGAGTTTAAGAACAATGTTACAAAGTGCCAGGGTGGCGGTTAGCTTTTTCCCCCACCTATTTACTCACTGAACCTTAAGTATTTACTCACTTAAACCCTGCTCTCTTCCTGTTATCTGGAAACAACCAGACGTAAACCTTTTTCAGGCGCTAGGTACCTTTAGCTTAGAAGGAAGTTGCCGCTAACGCTCTGTAGTAGAAACATCCCATTCGGCATTTGGTTACTGCCCGCCCCCTCTCCCCACTCCCCATCCCTTTAACTGACTACATAATATCATGAGCTTGCTGTTTATTTTGCGCATTCCCTAAGGTTTAAAAGTTAATGCATGCACTGTTAAAACTCCTACAGTACTTAAAAGGGAGAGCAAAGATCCAAGTTATTTCTTTACAGAAACAAAAGCTAATTCAATTTTTTAAAATTTTTTAGCAAACTTATGAATTACTACAAATTTTAAAATAAATCTAAACGGTATTTAAAGGTCACCTGAAAACATAGGTGATTTCCTACAGGCTATATACTTGGCTGCATTTCAGAAGACTAGGAAGTAAGGTTTGATGTAACTATAACAAATATAATGAAGTAAATGTTATTTTCAAGTTCTTTGTTAGTTTACCACAGATAATCGTATTTGAACATAATAATGTGAAATTCACTTAAATACACAGATTATTTTGCTAAAAGGCAACTAAAGGAGTAGTTACACTCCACCATCTGATTTTTGCGTGAGAATTTTAAGTTACGTGTCAAAGCCAAATACAATTTAAAGAAAAAGAAATTTCATAGTTGGCAGTTTAAAATTAGAATATTTTATGCTCCTAAAGGAACAAGGTCTCTTCTGTCTTCTGTCCTTTTTTTTGATAGTGCCTCCTTACCCACCCATCCAACACAACACAAACACACTTCTGGGTCTGTAATAAGGGTCAACAATTACTGGATTGGTTCAACTGAGTTGAATCAACTCAAATTGAGCTGGGCTGGATCTATAAGACAAGACATTCAGAATTACACTAATGGTATTACTGTAATGGCGTTTTTCTTACAGTTCTGCTTGCTCAGTGTCCCTTAGTATAGAAAAGCACCTGATTTTCATCCAGAGGGACTAGCCTCCCCAACTTACAGTCCAAGTGGTTCACATCCATGGCTGCAGGGTCACAGCTAGTCCATAGGATGCCTTTTTGCAAATTAGAAAAACACATCTCTTTTTCTAGGCAGACAAAGCCTAGGCCTACCATGAGAACAATAGGCTTGCCCAGCAAATAGCCAGAGCTGCACTGTCCTGTCCACTGGAGGCTTTGCACACTTCACAGTTACACTCAGTCCTTCCTGTTTCCTGCAGTACAGTCATACTGGCAAATTGGCCTATTCAGTTTTTCAGGCCACAGTGAAAAGTTTCAGGAATGGGCACACAAACCAAGATGAACTCATGAAAGTTAAAGGTTTTGTTTTTTGTTTTTGATTGAATTGTAACTGATATATAGTATAATATTGGTTTCAAGAATACAGCACAGTGATTTGACAGATTCCTATATTATTGCTAACCCCAACTGTATAATTACTACATGTCAACATGGATGTTACAGATTATTGGCTATATTCTCACATGTTGTACTTGCATCCCCATCACTAATTTACATTCTGATCAAGATTTTGTGCCCATTTATCCTATTCACCTATTTCACCCACTTAACCACCACCCCTCCTGGAATGACCAGTCACTTCTCAGTGTCTGTAAGTCTATTGCTGTTTTGTTCTTTGGTTTAGTTTTGTTTTCAGATTCCACCAATAAGTGAAATCATAAGGTATTTTGTCTTTCTTTGCCTGGCTTATTTCGCTTAACATAATACCTTCTACATCCATCCCCATTGTTGCAAATGGCAAGAGAACTTTAGCTGGAATTATTAGAAAAGAGACATTCTTACTTTCTACGGTTGATGATTAAATGGTGGCATATAGCCTTGGAGCTGCACGTGACTACCACTGTCACCAATGGGTTATTGCTTCAATCGTTCTGTTTGTCCTGCCTTTTCTTCTTCAGTATGTACTACATTAAAATAAAATACATGAATGGATTTTTATTTTATTTGGGGGTTTGAAAGCTTTTCTCTTGGCAATGCCCATTGTCTAATAGAGTACTAAATGGGGGGTTACTAAAGTACTAAATGGGGTTTAGATAGAAAAGAAAGGTTGGAAACTACCCAAGGGGCAATCCTCCTCACATGTGTAATTTTGACTGTAAGTGGAAGATATATGACACATTGAAATGGGTTTTAAAAAATATTTTCACACCTACTGAGAAGTTTAATAAATGTGTAACCATTTTAGTAAATAAAGGAATAGAACACATAGATTGCAAAAACTAGAAAAAAATCACTGGAGAGCAAACAGTCAAACTTGACTAAGAAAAAGCTGTACAAACCAAATGCCATTCTCATTTGTTAACCAATGCAGCAATTTGTTCTTTGTTCCCAGAAAAATTCAAGTAGTGGATAGAAGATGAATCATTTGTCAGGGTTGTAATAGAAAGAATTCTGTCTTGCAGTGAGAAGTTAAAACTGTTTCTAGGTTCCTTTTAATTTTTATATCCTCATTTTGTAACGCTAACTTTTGAGATGTAGCAGATATTAACTTGCTCCCAAATTAATTACTTCCTTATCATCTGTTTAGGATGTTACCATTCCCCCAAAACTTCTCATTCATTCATGATTATCATTACATTGCTCTGAATTGTGTCTATTTGAACCTGACAAAATTATATCTTGTTTTTAGGAAAGTATAACCACCTGAATTGTTTCCATTTTTGCCCAAAGCTAAGTTCCTATGGTTGGTTTTATTAAAAAATCTAAGAACAGAGGATTTAGGTATGAATGAAAATTAAGAGAAACTGCAATTCATTTTTCTGCTTCCTGTTCTGTTATTCTTGGCTGTACCATTGTCATACCTTAGAAGATTGAAAAAAAATGCCACTACTTCTTTGTTTTGTAAATATTTTCTTTTCCTTCCTTGCTTAAATTTTTGACACATCTGTTTTCTATTTTTATATTATAATTCTAGTACCTTGTTGATGGCTCCACTCTCCTTTAAAATTTCTAATCTTTAAGAAGAAATGATCCACAGCTAATTCAGCCCCTTGACTCTCACCTGACCTTCCTATGTTATCTGCTGAATTAAATCAAATGGAGAAAAGGGTCAGAAGTTTGACAGCTCCTTTAACAAGTGTGAACAATAATTATTGAGTACCTCAGCATTTATATAACCTCCTTGTAGCTTGACTTTCTGCACTATAGAGGGCAGAAACTGAACTCCCATCTTTCCCAGACTCCCTTGCAGCATAGGGGTCCTAGTAAAATCAAACTTCTGCTAAGCAGACATAGCACTCAAAAACCAAAGACGGAAGTGAACAACGGACACACAGAGATCCGGTCTCCTGGAGAACAGAAGTACCCAGTTTTTAAGGGCAGCTATGGTAGAGTTTTCTAGAGCCCAGTTCCTATATAAGTTCCAAATGACAAGGTAATACCAGGAATGTTTTTTTCAAAACATTCCTATGTCAGACTTACGCATTTCTCAAGCCCACTCTGTTCCTAGCAATGTAGCAATCACCCAAGCCTAGTTCTCTGGCCCTCTTCAAGATTCTTTAAACTACCTGGTATCTGCTTAAACTGATTACAGTGAATTCTGGTGGATAAAATAACTGGTAATAGAGGTAACTCTTTAGGTGAAGGCAATAGAGACCTGAGACTGGTTGTCTGACTTGGTTGAATTTGAAGACACTAAGGATATGATTATTTCACAGTGGTGAAAGTTGCCCAAACATTTACCTACAGTCAACAGAATCACTGGAATGCTTATTGAAGTCCAGGGTTTAGATGTCCAAGTGGCTGCTATGATAAAACAGAGTGGAGTGTGGAGGAACGTAAGAAATACGAAGTCTGTGTGTTGGACTAATTCTAATTGTACTGGAGTACTTAAAGGAAGAAAAGGAGAGCATCAAGGTTTTAAGTTCTTGGATGAAGGTATGGTCAGAGACCAAAGAGTTAATGTAATGGCCCTGGAGACATTTTATGTCTTGTCAGCCACATTTTTTGTCTGACAGCCAGAAATGAGATAAGAGTCTGATCCTATGAGTCTCTGAATTATGACCTAGGTGACTTTACATTCATATTTGGTCTCTAATGTGAAAGTTTGGATTACTTGGTACTCTGTCACCTCCACCCATAACTGGAATGGGGATATTTGGGAGAATTTAACTATAATGAGTATCTGAACTGCCATCCCTCACTGAGCTTCTCCAGCATAATCAGCCCCTCCTTTCCTACATGTTGAGGTTGTAACTGTCTTACTTTAAGAGTTGGTTATAATCTCATTTCAGGTAAATAACTTGCTGTGGTTGCCAATTCTCCTCACCCTCTGCCCTAACCATCATTCATCGTCTCCAGACCTTTAACTACAGTCATATTCCAGCGTTTGCTACTTTATGGAGTTTTTAAAAGGGAAAGACAAACATGAATGCGGGAAAGACAAACATGAATGCAACATTTTTCTAATTTAGACCATCATGAATATGGATAATATGTGTGAGAACAGAATACAGGTTTCAATACTACAGAGCAGGTAAGTAATTCCAGATCAGTTTGAATTAATCAACACAGCAACACTTATCAGTGATTTTGGCTTAAACAGCTGGCAGACCTGTTTGTTCACACTTGCTTTTCTAAAACCTGGAATCAGGGGTGGCCTACATAAAATGAGGTTGAGATGTCAGAAGTTTCTTGATACAGTATGTAGGGAACCTAAAGACTTAGGAAAATAGGGTAGATTGAGACACATTTTCACATGCCATCTGCTTGCCTGCTCCCTGATTCTATCCACCAAGAGGGCCCAGAGCCCCCTCCTTGAGCCCTAACAGTGAACAATGCATTGGCAAGGCACAGGTGTCAACGTTTTTTAAAAATGCAGTGGTGGTTGTCTTCCACAGGTCAAAATTGAAGCTGGGAGAAAACTCTATTGAAAATGGCTTTCTACTAAGTGAGGATAATTAAATCCTGGAATGACAGAGACTGAGCAGAATATTTAACTGCCAGAGGTCAAGTAGATGTGGTTCCCAAAACAGACATTGAAAGCAAACTAGGAAACAGAACTGTTTGAACAGTAAAAATCTTTGAGGTAGCTAATTGATCGTGGGGCTTTTAAGATGATCAAAACAGATTCTCCATTTGCTGTTGTTTCCCAAGCAGTTGTAATTGTTATTCCAGACAACTAGAAGAATCTTCTACATTGGAATTCTCACCTCTGGAGTCAGGGCTGTCATGGAAAAGGAAAGGATAAGTGGAACCTCTGGAAACTCCATCACTTTCTAAATCATTAACCAAAATGAGTACTGTTATCATTTGGAGGATGATAGATCATAGTACCATCATTAAAGAGATGAAATTTAAGGATAGTTATTCCCATGATAATCTCCTCCAACTCATCTGTTTGATCTATGGGGGGAAAATGTTTTTGTGACCAGTAGTAGACTACTAAACGTTCTCAGTTGGTGACTCCATAGCAGGTCTGTTTCAAGTGTGATCTCATTACTACAGCAAATTTCTGGTATCTGGAACATACCTACTTATCCTGAAATTGCTCCCTCTCCCCACTTTATGTCTTATATTAACAAAATTTGTTTTCACTTGGAAGGTTTAGCTTTATACTTTCATCAACTTCCTTCAAGGCTATGTCAACTCCCTGGTCCCATGACATAATTTAGTCCGCTGAGACTTTGATCATCACCATCCCACAGGGCATCCCTCTGACCCTCTACATGGATGATAATGTGCTAATAGGACTAGTGAATTGGGAGTAACAGGTACTCTAGATGTCTTTAAAAGATGTGGGCATGCCTTAGGGTAGGAGTTAAAATCCAAGTAAATGCAGAGATCTATTCTCCATGAAGTTTCTGGGGTTTCAGTGGTCCAAGAATATCAATATCCTCACTCCAAAGAATCAGTTTGTTAAACAGCATATCCCCTACCACAGTGCTTGGCAGGTCTCTCTGGACTCAGGTGTTCTGTGGTGTTCTGTTTTAACCCACTGACAAAATAACCCCTAAGGCTTTGAGGAAGAGCCCAGAGGGAGAGAGGGTTTGGAGCTCTTCTAGGTTAAATGGCAATTAATCCTGTCTATCATCTCTTACGATGTCTTGGATCAGGATATTATGTAGAGTCTGTGGTGATAGGATAATTACAATAAAAACTCCAAGAATTTTAGAGCAAAGTCTCTTCAGCAGATGGCTACTTTCCTTTTGAGGCTATCAGATGCTTCAGATTCCTAATGCATTTCTCCTGCTTCCCATCTCTTCTTTCACCAACTTATATCAAGGGCCCTGTCGACAATTCTCTATTATCAGTTGACTGAGGGTGAAATACTCAAGCCTTTTTTAGAGAAGGTTCTGTAAAATATGTAAGTTCTGCTGCAGTCTCATCCAAGACTGACTCAAAAGGACAGGGGATGGAAAATACTTACAAATGTGCAGAACTTTGGGAAGTAAATTTCAATGTCCACTTTGACTCCGGAAAAATAACTGAGGTAGAGATCTCTTGAAATGTTGGACATAGCTAATAGGTTGGTCAGATTTCTGGAGCTCAAAAAAAACAAGTTTGGAAGATTGGTAATGAGGGGACTTAGGAAAAAGTCATGTAGATGGACCATTCAGAATATACACCAAGAGAATGGAGACAATTGTGTTCAGTGTTGATATTCACAATGAATTCCTCTGCAAAGAAAGCATTCAATGATCAATCCATTAAGATTACCTATTTTATAGATATTGGTCAGTTCCCTTCACTCAGTGACACTTAGTTAGCTTATAAAAGAAGAGATTGTAAGTATGGGATTATGTATGGGTGCAACATGGATTCTCTTCTACCAAGGCTAAACTCTCTTCTGCTATTACTAAATTTCCAATCTCCAAACAGTAAAAACTAATGCTGAGCCCCTATAGGGCAGCCTTGATATGAAGTAACTAACCAGCCACCTGGCAAGATCAGTTATATGGGATTCCTTTCATCATGGAGCACATGCTTATGGTCCTCACAGATGTTTACTTTGGATATCGACTTGGCCACCCTGCCTGCAATTACCTCTTTGTACAATAATTTACAAGTGCTAAATAAATGTTTAATTCACCAACATGGTATCCCACATCTATCATTGCTTCTGACCAATGAGGTAAATTTACTGGGGGTAAAAATGTAAGGTAACAGTCACAACCCCATAGGATTCACTGATTTCACCATCTACTCCATCCCCAAATAGTTGGCCTGATAAAAATAACTGTAGAACAGCCTATTAAAGACTTAGCTACATTACTGGCTGGAAGACACTTTGTGTGCTTGGGGAGCTTCCCTACAGAAGGCAGTATACTCTCTGAACTAATAATGGTACCATTTCTTCAGCAGCCAGGACAAATGACTCCAGTAAAAAAAGGAAGGGAAAATCAGGTGATATCTCTCTATTTGATTATAGCTAATGATTCATTTGCAAAATGTTTTTGTTTCTAGTCTCCTTGGCTTTATCTTTGATGGATTAAGGGTTTTATAGGCAGATAGAATGCTTTATTTTCTAGGGGAATAGAACAATATTCCATTGAACTGCAAGTTGAGATAGCTACTTGGCCATTTGGGGCTCCTAAACCTCTACATTACCACACAAACTACGGTTACCACATTGGCTGCAGTGAATGTTCAAGAATCCAAAGGGGATAAAAGTGCTACACAATGAGCATAGAGAGGGGTCCATTTGCAGCTAGCATATCCTCTAGGGTTCTTTTTAGTCATGTGGTAAAAGTTAATGGAAGACACGTAAAAGATACTCAACATCCTTAGTTATTAGGGAAATGTAAACCAAAACTGCAATGGCTGTAATAAAAAATATGGAAATAACAAGTATTGGCAAGGATATGGAGAAACAAGAACATTCCTGCATTGCTGGTAGGAATGAAAAATGATGTAGCCACTATGGAAAATGGTTTGACAGTTCCTCAAAAACTTGAACATAGAAGTACCATATGATCCAGCAATTCCACTCCTAGGCACATACCCAAAAGAACTGAAAACAGGACTCAGATGCTTGTACACCAATGCTTACAGCATCATTCACAATAGACAAAAGGTAAAAACAACCCAAGTGTCCATCAACATATGAATGGATAAAATGGTTACATACATACCATAGAATATTGTCCAGCTATAAAAGGAAATGAAAAATTCTGATACTTGCTACCATATAGATGAACCTTGAAAAACATTATGCTAAGTGAAATAAGCCAGACACAAGAGGACAAATATTTAATGATTCCACTTATATGAAGAATCTAGAATACACAAACTCAAAAAGAAAGAACAGAGGTCAGAGGTCACTAAGGGCAAGTGTTAGAGCATGGAATGGAAACTTGTTGCTGAATGAATACAGAGTTTCTGTTGGGGATCATGAAAAAGTTCTGAAAATCAATAGTCATGATGGTTACACAATACTGTGAATACATTTAATTCCACTCATATATGGCTAAGAAGTGGAATTTTATGTATAATTTACCACAGTTTAAAAGAAACACCCTCAACAGACTAGAGCAACCCCACAGAAGCAGGATCACTAAGAGCTCAAAGCTCTCAGGCATGAGAATTACAGCTGCTTCACGAGAGAAAGAACCCCAGCCGAGAAACTGGGTGAAAGCACAGCAAAAATGGAATGGCAGTAGAGGAAAGAAATTGCAAACGTCTATCATAAATCCATGATCAAATGCAAAAAAAAGAGTATGATTTTACATCATTATAGTTTTTCCTAATTTTTAAATCCATTTGCCTTTCCCCATTATCTTAAATAGGGTGTAGTAATGGTGTCAGTTTTATAATTTAGTCCCTAGGATACAGGATAAACAAATGTGACTGAATTAAAGTAGAAATTATTACTTGGCATAGGTACAGTGACTGACATTTTACTTCCCCCTTCTGAAGATAAGGTGAGCATGATTATAGGAGGAATCACTGCATTTTGCCAGTCAGGAGTAGGTTGTTCTTGCTGTTATATTTGGATGTTTAAGTACAAGAGAATGAATGGATATTGAGTAATATAGGGATAGACTTAAGCAGATATTACAAGTTCCCTCACCCATTCAAACCTTTGTCTAGCTTTACTATAGCAGCTGAAAAGCTAACTGCTGAATTTGCAAGACTCCAACTACATTTCCTCCAAGCAGTCACACCAACCTGAGATTTGGATGCATAAGTGTGCAGTGTGTGCTGGTGGCTGTACACAGAGATCATACCTGCTGGCAAGGACAGTGGCAGGTCTGGTTCTTCTAGGCAGCTGCTAGCATCTGCTCCTGTTTCAAGTTTCCCCAGGAAGCAGACTCTGAAACAGGTTAGCATGCAGAGTTTCTTCAGGAATGTTCTCAGGACCAACCTCTGTGCAGAAAGGGAAGGAAGCAGGACTGCGCAGAGGGCAAAGTAAGGCTGCCATTCAGTGTCATCTACGGCCTCAGCTGACCCTACGAGGAAGCTTTGGACAGGCATGGCCCTTCAGAATAGTCCTGAGCTGAGGCAAGAAAGCCAAATATCTTCATTCGGGGAAAGGGCTCTCTTCAGTCAAGGGCAATTCACAGACAGGGCTGGCGTTTGGACTGAGCATCTCTCAGCACTTCCAGCCAGCAGGGAGTAGGTACTGAGTGGGATCTGGGTGGAACATTAAAACATCCACTAGGGTATTACTAGGGTATTCCTTCTGCGCTGCTTCTCTCCACAGACTTCAGATCTGTTTTGGGAGTACCTCAGACTGTGGTGTTCTGCTGTAGGAGAAAGGGTAGAGGGGCAAACCTAAAGGGTCTTACAATATCTCTCTATACTATGTATCCTAGATCTCTCTAACATTTAGGTAGCTCTTCCAGTTTAAATAAAATATCTGGTGGGATGACTAAGATCCTCATCCATGAAGAATATGATTCTCTGGCACAGTACCCTCCTCAGTTGTGGTTGCTGTATTTGCCCATTTACTATAGAAATTGGGCAAGGGAGTACCAAGGGATGCTTAAGTGGACCACCTGAATGCCGAGCACATTTCTCCCTGCCCTCATTGCACGGCCCAGTAGCCACACCATGTCCTGAAGATCATGGGCAATTACCCCTGCCAGGACAGTGACTCTCCTTTTGTCTACAAAGCACTTGGGCAGCAACCATAACTTAACGTTCAATAAGACTTTTGCTGTTCCCCTATAAAAGCATTCCTCCATTGGAAACTAGACGTCTGCATCAGTGAGTCACAGGGATGGGAGGCATAAATCATAAAGAATTGTTAACAGGACCATTTCCTACTTCCATCCCTTGGTTCCTAGATCCATGCATTCTACCTACAGGGGACCCAGCACCATATAATGGTTGTTCATTAGAGTACAGACTACACATAGAAAATGGTACACCATCCTCACAGGTATCATCTGTGAGATGGTGCCTGAGCTGTGCCTTCAACAGACAGTCCATTGCTCAATCAAGCCACCAGTTCCTGGGAAGTGTGATGATAGGACTAGGAGAATTTGTGGTCACACAGTCACATGATGGCAGTACTAATCAGCCCAAGTGAATGAGAGCACAAGCTTTCGGGCACTATGTCAGCACTGGAGTGGTCTATGTCCCACGCCAGCTAACATCCACTGGCTGAATCATTCTGACTGCTTGGTTGGTTGTCTTGCTTCATAGTGGATGCTCTGGGGTGGGTATTAATATGCATACAAAGATCTTCACATTGAACCCCCGCTTCAATGAGTCTACCTATAAATGTTTTTTGCAGACCTGTGAGGTCCCAGTCTTCCAGTCTTTCTCCTGCCAGACTCCTGACCGAGTCATTTTTCCCTGTCCTTGAGTCCATGTGTATTCATATCTGGGCCACTTCTATTTCCACATAAGGTAGATGTCCCGGTACATCACTTACAGCTTTGCCTATTAGGAAGACTTCCTTTCACCACTTGTCTTAGAGCCACTGTTGAGCAGGGCTGTGATCAATAGTGTGCTGGCATATGTTTTACAACCAACTCTCCAGGGGTAAAGAAAATGATTTATAGTATTTGCTGCTTTCTGCAGGGAAAATACCCCCACCATGGTTATTTCAAGCTCCCCGTGTGATATCTCTAAATGCAGAGTTGGAATGAGATACACACATTCATCATTCAGAGCCAGTATGAGTCACCTCCAGTGAACCATTGGCCATGTTACAACTCTAGTACATTTTTGGTTTGTACCACACACCACACCTACCCATTGTAAACAAAGCTTGAGGTCTAGTGTCCTTCAGGGATTGTATGGATTCCCCATATCCACAGGTGCACCGCATGAGTGAGAAAGGGACACTAATGCAACAATGGTAAGTGTCACAGGGTTCTAAACTAGAGGCTCTTACAGCTCACTTGTGCCCATCTGCCCTGCATTTGCCTGACCTGGATGTACCATAGTAGAGTGCATCTGGTCCTGCCTGACTAATAAGTCTTATAGAACCTGGTTCAGGCCAGATAATTTTATCTTTATGGTCACTGGATGACCCTTGGGCAGGTGTTCTATATCTACCAGGGCTTAGATGCCTTGCCAACAGCTGTTTCCCTAACCCTATATAATCCTCTGCTGCAGATGGCATGCCCTAGGGGCTTACATTGTAAACCCTAGGAATTTTCCTACTGGGTCTTGCTTTCAACTCATCACAGCATGTTTTCCCACCACAGATTCCTCTAATATTATAGGGTCTGCTGGACCACATGGTCCAAATGACAAGGCCACATATTCTGCAGCCTGGACCTACTACAGAGCCCTTTCTTACTCTAGATCAGTCAGAGGTGGAGGAGTTTGTGGTCATCTGATCTACAGAAACAAGCAGCATTGCCAGCTGTGGACTGTGATGCCTCCAACCAGGACTGCCTGCTATTGTGCTTTATTCTTTGTGAAGGGAGATGTGAGGTGCAGCAATTTGTCCTTTGCCTTGAAGCCGATACAACTATGAAGCTGTTCCAGCATGCCTCAGATTACTGGACTCCTAAACATTTCACTGATAAGGCCAAGCCATGAATCATTGAGGTGTTTATTGTCCATCTCTTGAAGGGAATTTTTCTTATCAGGTTTCCAACATATTTACCACTTACCGATTATCGAGTTCCATTAACTGATGCCATCAATATCATGAACTAGTATGATGAGCTGGAGGGTATCTGGATGGTCCAAGGCTCTTTGAGTTGTACTGTAACAGAGGCTGAGAGGTTAACATAGCCTTGGGGTGACATTATACTATTGTCCACTGGAAGTGTAAACCATTTCTGATTTTTCTTTCTGATAAGGAAGAGAATACATTTACCAAATCAGTGCTCTAGCAAAGATACATATCTGGCACAGCAGCTGTGGTCCGGGGTACTGTGTAGTTTGGTTTGTGCTCATCCATGGTTATGCTCCAGGACCCATCTCATTATTGTAAGGCTCAGATTGGTGAAATGAATGGAGATGTAATGAGGAGCTGTAACTCCCCTGCACCCTTTAGGTTTCAAGGATGGAACTAATTGCTGCCAATTTTCATGGGATGCTCTATCGTAGCTGAGGTGGAGAAGATGAAAGTTTCAGAAGTTTCCTTTTATCCTTCACCACTGCAATAGCTTTTACCCCATAGATCAAGGAGTCAAAATGGGGATTGTACCAACTACCCAGCACTTCCATTCAAATTACACATTTAGGGCCTGGTAAAATGACCATTTGCAGGTCCATAGACACATTGGACCCATCGGTCAGGTGTGAGTCACCAAATATTCATTGATCTCCATGTGGCCCATTCTCACACAGATGCCATGATGGCACTTCCGATCCCTGGACATCAAGATCAGCTTGGATCCTGTGTGAAGCAGCCCTTGGAAGGCTTGAGCATTCCCTCTCTTCAGTGTATGATTTCCCACAGAACTACAGGCCTCCTGGGGAAGAACTGGGAGGAATTATTATATGTAGACTTGCCACTTTGGTGCAGGGTCTTTCTTGGGGACTTGTGCTCTCCTGTTGTCAGTCAGTTATAAGTAAAAAAAGCTGGCGTAGGTCAGGAAACTGGCAAAAGGAGTGTGATTTTTATTGGAGTGGTTTCCCTCAGCCCTCATGATTATTCATCTTTAATTTCTTTTGTGTAAATTAATGTACCTTTATCAACATACCATCCATATTAGCCTTAGGAATGCTTGTTGTATGACTGCCCTCCTTGCTGTAGGTGAGGCCCAGCTGCTATGCTGACCTTCCCACTCCACCACTCCTGCCACATCGTTGCTTTTGATGGGTTCAGCATTGCCACTGGGACTCAGTTATTTTAGATCCCATCATCCTCATTGCTCTAGAAGAGCCATCTCCTATCATTAAGCACCCCCCACCATAGAAGAGACACCACTAAGTTTCTCAGTGACACTAGTGCCCCTCACTAAGGTTAACCTACTGGCTTTCGTAAATGTAACATCCTCCAGACTCTCCCACAGAACGTATTTGTGTTGACTTGGCTAGGCTACAGTCTTCATTTATTCAATCTTAGGTGTTGCCGTGAGCATTGAATGGAAGGAGCCACAGGCCAGAACATTTCATGAGGCTACTATTTTGACAATAAATAGCATCATCATGTTTGGAGGCACAGGAAGATGAGTCAAGCTACACATGGATGACCATTTGGGGTACTGCATGGGGTCATCCAGACACATCACTGTCCTTGGGCAGGCAATCTGAACAAGGGTCTCTACCTCCAGATAGAAGCCGTGAGTGTAAGGGGCTGGGCTGTAAGAGAAAAAAAAGGACAATGAAAGTAGCCAGAAAAATCTGGGTGACTAAAAATCCACAACTAACAGATAATCGGTTTAGCTGAACCTGGACTCAAGGTTTATCCCAGATATTGATAACCACTGGTCTACATCACACCCAGCTGGAAATTAGGATGTATGTACTACCAACATAGTCTAAGAACCCCACACCATAAAATTAACATACAAATTGGCCCCATGTCTTTAAATCCCTGGAATCTCTGGCAGTGCAAATAGAAACTCTATGGAAAAAACATTCCCAACTCAATATGCATGAAATTCACATATACAGAGCCCTACTGAAAATCATCTTACACAGTTGACAATTATAAACTATGCAAGGAATCTACCACAAATGGGAGCTAGCAAACCCAACAAATAACAGAATTAAACAACAAAATTAAAATAATGGAAAACTTTAAGATACTATTAACATTTAAATCGATTAAAGACATATAATAATTAAAAACAAAAGAACAAGACTCTGTGGAAAACTACTCAGAATTCAGCAGAGAGAGAGAATAAATACAGGAATATGAAAGAGTTTAACAGACATGGAACATTGAATGAGAAAGTCCATTATAGGATTCCCAGAAATTTTATGTTTCTTTTTCATATATATGTAAAAGAAACATAAAATGTTATATGATTATATAAAATGTTTATTGATGGGAGTACCCAACATCAGATATATATTCATTTTCCCCAGGTTAATCTCTAAATTCCCTGCAACTCAAATTTAAAAATCACAATAGATTCTTTTCTTTCTTTCTTTTCTTGACCTACATGTGTTATGTGTTTAACTTGTTAAGCTGATCCTAAAATTCATGTGGAAGAAGAAATATCCAAGAGAAGCATTTTATTTTTTAGTCACGAACAAGAAATGGCAAGATTACATCTGGTTGCAAAGTAACAAAAAAATTATCTAAGTGGCTTATATTAACTGTGTAAATTAAATTTGTATCACATAACAAAAGTATATCTACCTATAAAGAGAAAAAATGAGAATATGCTAACCAAAGCATTTGGATCTGGATCTATCTACCAGTTATTTCTTAATCTAAATTAATAAACTGACATTGTAATTGTGTATCAGTCTCTATGAGTTTGGCTAATATGAGTCAGCTACTAGAAGGACCTATTTTCAACACAGTCATAAAGTCAAATTTCTGATCCTAAAGTCAAGGTCATTATAAATTCATGAAAGTAAATGCCAGCTTGTTGAGGTCACTTGATGTATGACCATCTGACCTTCAGGTAGCAGCTTCTCTACTTAGCCATATTGGAAGCTTTCCAATTCAAAACTAATTCCTTCTATGCCAATTCCATGTTTATTTACTATCCTTGCTGATTTGAAACTCAGCCTCCCATATTAATCTTTATAAAATAAGATTTCTCCATTCAATATGACACTCACCAATCAAAATTGTTTATGATGTGCTAGACACTGCTCTAAAGTGGAAGGTGAGGTGGATCATTACAACACATTAGAGAAAAAAGAATCTGTTAGATGACTAAGTAATCATTGCCGTTTCAGAGTATGATGTAGATTTCACAATAAGCATATGGCACTGTGCTTTGCCTAAAGTGGCACCCAATAAATACTTTGATTAATTGGTTGTCACAGCAAATAAAATAAAAACAACATCACAATTCATAATTTTCGGGTATTAAAATTCCCCAGAAATGTTTCCTTACCATGTTACTCCCATCATATGCTTAGTAGAGACAAATTAAGTCAAACCAAATTAATAGGTTAAATAAGTTCAAGATGCTTGAATGAGACATGCAGCACCATGATATAAAGGCCTATTCAAGTAACACCACTCTTGTCTAAGCTGATCTTTTTTCAGAGTAATTATCAGCACATCCTAACATGACACTGAGAGGTAATTAAATGCACTTTGGTCTGAAGCAGGGAGAAGGATGTGGGAGAGGGAATCGGTTTTTTTTTTCCCTTCACAGTCAAAAAATCAAAGAAAACTGCGGTTTAATGCTCCAGGACACTACCCTGCTGGTATCGGGGGAGCTCTCGTGGCTCTCCCATAATATCTTTCTGTTCGTGTTGCTGGACAGACTTTCTTCCTTAATGACACTACATAAATCACTACTGGAGAAATAATTCACAGCCACTGAGAAGGAAAAGGGGTTGGGGGAACCCACCTTCATAGATTACAATGGGAAGCCCTGAATTTTCAGCAGATTTTATGAAGACAGAAACAGGAGGCAGTTGGGTAGGTATTTGAAACATATTGTGCCCAAACAGATTTCCAATCTTCATGCTGTAGCTGAGCTCCATCTGTTTTATCATTGGACACAACACAGGCTGAGGCAAAATGTGCTGTTAAAATTTTCGGCAGGTTGGGAAGGAGGGGAAATGGTGAGCTACAGAAGGTCCCCAAAATTAACTGCCTTCTCCCTAGCCACATTTAACAATGCGCTTAAAGAGAGCAGCAAAATTTGAGACCTACTTTTCCCAATCAATCCTGGGGATCAAGACTTTCTTACCAGGGAGAATCAAACACAGGAAGAAGAAATGATTTGGAATATGTTCCTCTGGAGAGAAAGCCAAAAAAGATGAGAAACTTAACTCTTGGCACATTTCTCCCACTGATTACCTCAATTTTGATAAAACACAAAAGATGAGTAGGAGATTGTAAATCTATCTCATTCACATTTGTGACAACAGGTAAGAAATTATTGGCATAATTCATTACAGGATCTTCTTTTCAGGAAGACGGGGCTTTTGTCATTATCCCCAAAAGGTAACCTTGGATAAACTTCCATTTATGCTATTTATAAGTTTCACCCCATGAGTTGTTCTGCTGAGAGGTATAAACAATTATTCTACTAACATATCAATTACTGCATTTGATATAGTGGTTTAATCTGAATGATTCAAATTAAAAGATTTATTCTCTTGAATTTGCGATGGGCTTTAATTTTTCACTTGCATCTTTTTGGAAAAGCATCATGCTGCTCAGGGAAAACCTTTCTTAGAGGAAAATTTCTAAGGGGAGATCAGAAGGATGCCAGATGTAATGGAATAATAGTCGAACAGTATATTAATTGACATGTTTTATCTTCTGAGAGTTTCTGTTACCTCTGACCCTGCTCCCTTCAAACAGCTAGCCTGGAAGAATCCACCCCCTCAGAGGAGGATTATTTTAGAAGAACTCTGAGAAGCAGAGTGTCAAGGCTTAGATCCCAGGTATTTAACAAAAGAATCAGAGGAATATAGATCAAACCATACCATGCAGCTTTGTCTATCTATATAAATATATATAATTTGTCTATATATATAAATATGTGAACCACATGCAAAACTTAAACATTTTGTCCATCTGATTCATGGGAACCACCTGACTGTATGGAATTATGACCTGTGGCCCACATTTGTCCAGCTAATATTTACTTGGTGCCTCCTCTCCTGTACAAGATTTGTAAGGAATAAGATTATAAGTAGGCTGCCTTTCCTGTCCTCCGAGAGCTTAGCTCACAGAGGCAAGAGATATATCCAGGGAAGTCCAGTTGCCATTCAGCCTAAAACGCCACCCACCCCCCAGCACGTATGTCCTCCATATCATCAAAGCTTCTAAGGCTGGAGCTGACCCAGAATCCTCTTGCAGAATTACTGGAGAGGACTTGTAATAGATGTGGAAGGCGAAGGTGATTCTTTGATTCTCTAGAGGCATCTGCACACAAACGCACAAGCATTATCTTTGAGAAGCACCCACTTGGTGCAGCAGACTGAGACATTTAGCAACAGCTCCTCGGAGATTCTCAGGAAGTGTGGCAGCTTGTATAGAAGCTTTTGCAAACGACTTTAAGTGCTTTGGGCTGTAGGCTTCAATGTCAATTCCTCTGACCCTTAGGGAAGCCCCTCTGACCTTTGGGGACAGTTTTATGACCTCTGCCCTGGTGCCTCCTCCCTCTCTCTTCCCGGCTCTTCCACAGGTTGTCTAAATACCTAATTCTCATTGAACTCTTTACATCTAGAACACAAAGACTGGCTTTTATTTTCCTGACCAAACTCTCACTTGCCTATCAGGTTAGGGAGTGTGAATTTACCGTGCCCCTACAGATAACCACATTCATATGAACAGTGTCTATCTCTGGGATATTCCAGCTCAGTGATTTCAGATTAACTGTCCCTTTGTACAAAAATAAACCAGTCCATCTAGAGAAAAGGTACTTTTACCTAAGACAATTGATTTTCAGTCAATTATTCTTAAAGTTATCAAGCTAGTTCTGCTTATAAACATTCAAAACTTCTGAATAATAATGCATTTTAATTTCATGATGACAGTTATGTTGGGCATCTCTAATAGCTTAAAATGAATACATACCTCTTAGCAGGTATGTTTTTATTCGCACTTACAGGTGTTAAAGCTGAAACATATAAGAGCCAGTAGTAGTAGCTCTGACACATTCCCTATTTTGGAAGAACATTAAAAGCTCAATATCATTTGAAATAGAAAGGTTTAAAAATAATGGTAACTTTTTATGGCCAGCCTCATGAATGTTATAAGGGGCCACACCTTGCACCTTCACTCTAAACTGAAGAATACAGGTTATACATATTCAAGGGATTAATTTTAACTCTCAGGAACATTTTATTTTATTTTCCTGAAGATTTTTACTCAAAATTTCCACTTTGGGTATTTCCCAATACATGTTGGTCCCAGCGTCTACCAAATTCACTAGATTGCTCACATATAATGCCAAGGGTGCAGCCGCGGTCACAGTAAAAAATAAAAAAGCTTGCCCTGGTTTGAGAGCTGAGAGGCCCTTCCCTCGGTGGCTGTATGAACAGGCTTCTCCTGTCAGGGCTTTAGACGCGCAGAGCCCTGAGGCGCTGGGAGCCTGACTTTTCTGGAGTTCCCAGTGGCCTCTTCCTGTCGGGAGCTGCTGTCCTGACTGCTGACGGCGCGTGTCTTCCTCACTTCCGGTCCCAGGCTGCCCTGCTCTCTGCCGGGCTTTGTTTCCCATGTACCTGGTTCAGAGCTTCTCCCTGAGCAGCCCTGTGACGCCCAAGCCCCATTGCTGACGTGTGGGGCCCATGCATCTGCCTTCCTCCACCTTCCTTACCTTAACAAGACCCACCCAGCCCCAGCAGTAATGCGAGGAAGGGGGAAGAGATCTAACGGTTAGTGAGAGACACAGGCTAAAGTTCCTGAGTGTGCGGTTCCTCAAAGAGCATCCCAGCCGCATTGAGTCACCTGATACCAAGTGAAGAGATTCTGGGTGATGTGAGCCTCAGAGTCCTCTTCTGTCGTAATTAATGCCAACTCTTCCAGTAGTGGTTTGAACTAAAACAACATACTCCAAGCACCAAGCACAGTGCCCGGCACGTGGTAACAACAATCACAATAGTAGAAACCAGCACTGATGGAGCAATAAATGTGTCTGGGAAAGGGGACTTGCTATGCCACTTACTAGCTCTGTGCCTTGGGACAAAGCCCTTCCCCTCACTGAGCCTTCTGGCCTCAGCTGTTGGATGGGTCTAGTAATACCTGTGCTGCTCACTCACAGCTGCCGTGAAGGGCAAAGGAGAACACCTATGAGAAGGAGACCCATAAACTGTAAACTGCTAAACAAAAGGAAGCTTGTGCAAGTCACTCCCTTGCACCCCCAGCTTGCTTTGGTGGATTGGAAATCTTAGGACCCACAGAGTCAGAAGTATTGGAAAGCACTGGGGTAGAAAAACGAGTATCAGAAAGCTTGTGTTCAATCAGAACACATAAAACCTATTCATAATGAAAACCTGCACATACAAATAAATCAAAGCACAACCTTACCAGCATTGTTGCCAAAAAAAAAAAGAATGGGCAGAAATAAAAGCTCTGCAAAATCTAAGAAGCTGCACTTGCTTTATTAAACTGCTTTCCCGGTAGCAGCAAGTACATGAATGCAAAGTCCCCAGATTCCTGAGAGGCAGTGTCCCCAGCTATGTATGCACATATCATACTATCCTCCAAAACTCTATTAACTAAACTCCTACTTTGCAATTCCAGAATCACATGGTAACCCCTGTGCTGGAAAAATACATATATATTTTACACACACACCCTCCAGTATAAGAACACGTTGTTAAAATCATTCAGTCATAAGCTATTGCTTCTTTTTTTTAACAAACAGGATTACCAGAGCAAGAAGAAACATCATTACGGAATCTGGATGTGTGGGAGGGTGACAGAAGGATGAAGGGCAAACTGTAAGTTGGGCTCCCTGGCGGAATTCAAACAAGTAGTCAGGTTTCTGCGTATGGAAAGGAAAGAAGTTTCAATTGGACTATGTTCAACAGGACATGAGCCCGGAAGGCCTGCTTTAGTCTTATGATATAAAAAGAAGTTATATAAGTTGAACAAATGCTCCTCTCTTTCAGGAATGTCTTACACAAGTTGTACCAACTGTCAGAAGCTTCGGGGAAATAGCTGGTGGTAAAAATGTTTGTCCAGGGCTCAGCTGATAGGCATCCATTGCAAAACTCTCCCTGGTATTTATTATCCTCACCCTGCCTCCAGCACACTCACCCTGCCCACCAGTCAGGCCTAGCGGACCACCTCCAAGTGGAATCCTCACTACCCTGTTGCCCTTCTGAGGTCCCGCCAACAGATCAGGGAGGTGTGCCTCTGAGAGCCTCTTCCTTGTTCCTCCCTGGGCCGTACCTGTTTTGGACATAAACAGCAGCCTCCTCTCCACAGCAGTTCACCAAATAGAAACCACATTGTTCAAATCCACACTAGGAAAAACATTATCGGTTGTAGGTGGGAATATCTCATTGCAGAAAGATAGCTTCAATGACGTAACCACTCCTAGCTCTGACTCTATGATCCTTTCCAACTTTTCAAGGGAAAAAATTCCAGATGGGCTGAAGAATGGAAGGAGTGAGAGAAGAAAACGGTAAAAATCTTTTTAGATCTGTTGATTTTGTATGATTAATATCCCCACCTAAGGAATGAGATCTTCACTTACTGAAAAATCACTATTGCTTATGCTACTGTCTCTGTCCTGTGTGTCTGGGGAGATGGGCCACATGACCAAAATAACAACAGTGGTAATAAACCACCTGTTCTGGGACGCGCACCGTGTTCCAGGTGCTGTTCAGGGCGCCCTGCATTTACAAAGCTGCTGAAGGCTCACAGCAACCTGTGAGGCTGGAGCTGTAGCTGGTCCACTGCTTCCTTTATGTGCACATCCCACAGCTGGCGGGTGACACAGCTCTTCCCCCAGCGGTGCTCTCTCCTGGGGTGGCATCTGGGGCCATTGTTCGCAGGGACTTCCATTACCACTTCTTGACATCACAGGATGTCATGCCTCTGATCCTTAAGCAACGTTTCCACAGCCATGAAGTTTCTATGCTTTTCTATTTTTATAAATCAACCCAGATGTGTCTTTCTGGGAGTTGTTTTTCTGGGAAACTGTGCCCTCTTTCTTTTCCTAGGCTGTGCTAACACACTGTTGTCCTTCATTTCCCAGCTATGTCCAGTACAGCTTGATGAATGGATTTTTGAACTACTAGCTCACTGTGCTCCAGGGCAGCACTGTAATCTGGTATGTGTTAATTGGATTAATCATGACCTTTGGTTCATGACACATGGTCATCCTTGGGCTGTGACCGTTCAGCTCTATTTAGTTATTTACTTGTTTTTAATAATGTAATAAACATCTGTTGAACTCATTTCCCAAAACAAAAAAAAAGACTAGAAAACAGCTTTGATTGCGGCATTATTTACAATAGCCAAGATATGGAAGCAACCTAAGTGTCCAATAGTAGAGGAATGAATCAAGATGTGTTATACATACAGAATGGAATATTAGAATGAAATCTTGCCATGTGAAACAACACAAATGGACCTAGAAGGCATCATGTGAAGTCATATTATACCCTAAGAGGCATAAACAAAACAAACAAACAAAACAAGAAAACCATAAACAGACTCATAAATACAGAGAACTGGTGGTTGTCCAAGGGCAAGGGAGAGGGGGATGGGAAAAATAGGTGAAGGAGATAAAGAGGTAAAAACTTCCAGTTATAAAATAAGTAAGTCAAGGAGATGAAAAGTACAGCATAGAAAATACAATCAATAATGCTGTAATAATAACTTTATCTGGTGGCAGATGGTAACATACTGACTATGGTGAGCATTTTGTACTATATAAATATTAAATCACTATGGTATACACCTGAAATATATGTCAACTACACTTAAAACCTTTTTTAAAGACTAGAAAATAATTCCCATCTCATCACACACTCCCCACCAACCTTACCCCTATCTCCTAAATCTCCATTATTTTGAAAGTAAGTTAGTAAATTATAGTATATATATATATATACTATAATTTACTAACTTACTATATATATATATATACTATATATATATATATATATATACACACACACACACAGTGGAATACTATACATCAATGAAAGTGAATGAATTAAAACTGTAATTATGAACAGGCATAAATTTCAAACATTCATTACCCCTGAGCAAAGAGGGAAGATAGAGCTAGGATTGCGGCAGGTACAGAAGGGTTTCAATTGTATTTATAACGCTTTATTTCTTAAGCAGAATGCTAGAATGCAAAAATCATTTGTATTATCCATGCTTTTCTATATGCCTACTTATTTCATAATAATGAGTTTTTGTAAAATAATTTTTAAGGTACTTTTTCTGCAGCTTTAGTTCATCCTCTGTTATTTAAGATAGGGAAGAAACAGATGCTATAGCTTGGGAGGGTCCCTGTGGTTCACTGCCATCCCCACCACCACATCACCCTTCTGAACAATTAAGAGTATTCTGTAGCTCTGGTATGTGACATCCCTGACCTTGAACTTCATCAAGAAATTCCTGATGGATCCACAGCCAGGCTGTTCTAGAAGCCATATTTCAAATCCTTCTAGTTGGTCAGTAATTTGTCATTTGTCCAGGAAAGTGATGGTAGATAACCACGTGTACCGCAAGGTTCTATATAACCATCATGGCAGACCTATAGCAAAATAAAGTAGAAACTATCATTGCTATAAGAGTTTTAACTCACTGTAAATGAAGTCAACAAAAAGAAAATTCTGCCTAATTAAAATCATTAATGATACACTAGAAATGCTATTTGTAATATTCCAGGTCAAACTAAGAAAGAACCAATTGAGCTTTTATTCTTTAATAGAACCAAACAAAACTGCATTGTGCAGCTACAAGAGCTCAGAGAGACCTGAGGTTGAACCCAGTCTGATGCAGACATGTTTTACTTTGGCAAGTGACCTAGCCTCAGTATGTCCTTTCCTTAATATAGGAACAACGATCACAACAAAGCAAGGGGTTTGTAGAATTGTAGGAGGCAATACCTGTAAAGCACCCTGCACAGTGCTGGCACCTAGCATGTTTCCAGCACATATAAATCTATCCCTCTGCCCTGTGACAGTCAAATTGGCCAAGATAAACAAGAAAATTTTTAAAGCCCCCTTATTGTTACTGAAACTGTTCTTGAGATGTTCTTAAAGTCTTCAATGTCCCAGCAAAGGCAAGATAAATATCAAGGAGAAACAAAGAGGTTCACACAAAATATATGAATTTCTGTTTTGTCGCAGTTTCCTAATCCTTCTTAAGGTATAGGCTACCAGTGAATTTATAGGATTGAAACATGGTAGAAAGGAACATTTAAAAAATGATAAAGTGATAAAACAATGAGAAAAAGATTATAATAAAGACATAATCTGATTAAAAAGATGGTTAATGGGTTTTATTAGTGTCTTTACATTTTCTTTAAAGGATGAGATGTTGAAAAACGTTTTTACAAGTTTGAAGACCAGAACAAGAGGACATGGATT
The DNA here is from genome assembly GCF_040802235.1 of Manis javanica. NCBI lineage: Eukaryota > Metazoa > Chordata > Mammalia > Pholidota > Manidae > Manis > Manis javanica. The sequence continues at coordinate 69,155,389 of NC_133160.1, forward strand.
TCAACCAAATCAGAGAGATTTCAGTTCAACTTCAGAAAAAACCTTTTTAACCATCAGTGCTGAAAAACACTATGAGTGGTGGTGGAATTTCCATCCCTGGAAATTTTCAAACAGATTATTATTTGTCCTTTATATTTGGAAGTATTCCCTGCTTAACAAACAAATCCTTTTAAAACTCTATGATTAAAAATATATATATAAATATGCATTGCACATATTTATGAATATCTGTGTATGATACAATATTCTAAAATGGTACTTTGAATTTTTATCAAAACTCTAATTCTAAATTACAATTTTTAGATGGTACTTTTTTCCAAATCAATAGTTATCAAAAGCATTTTCCCATGTTATTTAATATTCTGAGGGAAATGTAATATTCCTTCATTTTTTGGTTGTTTCAGATTTTTCTTTAGTATCAACAACTCTGATGAACACAAACACTTTTGAAAGTCGTCTTGTCTATCACCCTCCAAAATATGTACCAAGTTACACTCCAGCCAGAGCTATCTACTTCAACTCACCTTCAGTTGCTCTTACATTAATATTTAAGACCTTTTTGCCTTACATTTAGCAGGGAAATAGTGTACTCTTATTATTTTAATATGCATATCTTTGACTACCAGTGAGGCTAAAGATTTTTTTAATAAGTTCATTCAAAACACCTGATTTGCCCTGAAACCGCTCATGTAAAGGTGACCCTTTCAAAGAGTCCTCTACTCATCTGTCTGCAGAGACTCTTAAGCAATAGTCCTAATTCAAACCTAGTTCTGGGATATCAAAGTTAGGCAGTAATTTATTAAGATTCAACAGCTTGTCATTTAGGTCCATACCAGTTATTTACCCCCTGTTTTTCAGTTCTCATTGAAAATATGAAAATCCTAGGGTGGGGGGAAGGGGAGAGTTGGCTTTCTAAATAGACCCATTTTTCAGAGAGAGGCTGCAAATTTTCCCTGAAACAATGGGAAACTAATTTAATGAGAGGTTCTTAGGGTACTTCCACATCAGTAGTCCTGTATCTCACCTAACTGCAAACATTATATATATATTCAATTACAGCACTCCTTTATTAATTAAAGAATGACTTTAGCCTTTATAGAATAATTAATAGCATCCCAAGGAAAAACACATGCAAATTGTAAGCCATTCTCTTTATTCTCTAATAATACTCTATGAGAGTTTATAAAATGTGGTATTTTTTCTTGGAATAAGTAAACTGAAGCACTAATGTTTAATAAAAATATTTTATTACTTTTTCTTTATTAAATAATATTCCTAAGACTATTAATGAAGACATCAGCAAAAATAACCTAGATACAACAACAGTTAATTAGAACATGCCAAAAAGATAATTTTGAAAAGTTCAAATCCTAAATGGAGTACAGATGTTTAATAACAGGAAACTATTATTATTATTAAATTCTATATATCAAACATGAGTTTTAATGAACAAAGTTCTGCCACTTTTGGGGTCACTTATCTTTAAATAAGAATCAAGGTAGGGAGTTTCTCTCTCTACTCCTCAATACAAAAACTATAGGAGCTTCCAGCCATGATGGAGTAACTGGAACCAAAACAGCTCCCCCTCTAAAACAATTACAAAATTGAAAAAAATAAATATTTTCAGAAAATGGTTAACAGGCAGTAAAAAATAGTAATCCCTGAGGAAATAGAAACTCACAATGTAAGTTCTAGTATCACCCAGTTCTCTGCCTAGGGAAAGTTTCCTGATTAAGGTGAAAAGAAAGGGAGTCCAAGCAGAGCATGGTATTTTGGCTAAGCTGAGCAGGCAGAGATCAGAATTCAAGGCAGCTAGAATGCTGGACTTTTCAGGGCAAGGGCACTGGAGAGGCGTGAGCTGTGCAGAAAGAGGGCCCTGGACATCTATGTAGGAGTCTCCTATGACCCATAGTTGTAGGTTGTGTTGTACACATACAGGATGAGACCACTCAGGGCTTACTAGATAGCAGTTGCTAAAGAGTTGAGAACAAAACAGAGATACTAGAAGTTAAAAACTGATGGGTAATGTTGAAGCTCCAGTACTACCAGAGTGGAGAGATCTAATTAACACTCTATTAACACCCTTGGAATTCATCTGAAACACTGAAAATCCATTTCTTAATAAGACCTATTATAAACCTGCTCTAACAAACCTAAAATCTATCCCAGATTTAAAATATTTATAAAGACAGAGTTCAGAGATTAATTAGAGGACTTGAGATATACCTTAAGCTTTTCAAAGATACAAGTTCAAGGTGATTGGCCAAAATTGAACTGCCTATTAATACAAGAATTAACATTCTTTACAGGAAGATAACTGAATCCAGAGTCTTCACAATCATGTCAATAATTATATTAAATGTATATGGACTAGACACCACAATTTAAAAGCAAACATCATTAGACCAGATAAAAATGCAAAATCCAACTATATATTATCTACAAAAGATACATATGAAATGTAAAAAACAGAAAACTTGGACATCAAAGGCTATTAAAAACATACTATGTAAATAGTAAATGTAAGAAAGCTAGAGTGGCTACATTAATATCAGACACAGTGGACTTTAAGAAAAAAAGTATTATAATAAATAAAGAAGGAAATTATATGTAATAAAAGAAGTTTGTCAGAAAGGCATAACAATCTTAAATATTTAATCACCTAATAACAGAACATAAAAATTCATGAAGCAAAAACTGAGACTTAAAGGGACAAATCTACCTACCATCTACAGACCAATCCACATAGTCAGATATTTTATAATACTCGTTTTCCAGTGTACTTGACAGAATAAATATAAAACAAAATAATGAAGTATATAGAATATCTAAATAACATAATTTATCAAATTAGCCTAATTAACATTTACTGAACACTACACTCAACAACTACCAAATACACTTTTGATTTCCAGAGCACATAAATGGTCACCCAGATATACCACATGCTGAGGTATAATATATAATTCAATGAATTTCAAGGGGTTTAAATCTCACAGAATATATTTTCTGACCAAAATGGAAAAGAAATAACATTTGAGTCATTATATGGGCAGGTAATGAAAAGACATTCAAGATGATTGTGTCTTGGAAAAACACACCATTAAGATTAGGGTGAGCCATAAAAATAATTCATGAGAAAAAAATAACAAAAAGATAGGGTGGTCTTAGGAAGAAAATGTTAGTAAGCAATCAGAAAGAGAGATTCTATGAAGGAGATACAACAGCCATTTTTTAAATTAAAGTATAGTTGATATATAATATTAGTTTCAAGTATACAACTTATTCAACAGTTATCTACATTATTAAATGCTCACCCCTACTAGTGTAGTTACTATCTGTCAACCTAGAAAGATGTTACAGAATTATTGACTATATTCTCTGTGCTGTACTTTCATCCCTGTGACTAATTTATATTAAGATTGAGGTTTTGTGCCTCTTTAACCCCTTCACATTTTTCACTCACTCACCCCAACCCCTCCCCCATGGTAACCACCAGTCACTTCTCAGTCAGTGTCTATGAGTCTACTGCTGTTTTGTTCATTTGTTTTGTTTTGCTCTGTTTTGTTTTTAGATTCCACGTACAAGTGAAATCATATGGTATTTGTCTTTCTCTGGCCTATTTCACTTAGCATAATACCTTCGATCTCAATCCATGTTGTTGCAAATGGCAGGATTTCTTTCTTTCTTCTTTTATTTTGGTATCATTAATCTACAATTACATGAGGAACATCATGTTTACTAGGCTCCCCCCTTCACCAAGTCCCCCCCCACAAGCCCCATTACAGTCACTGTCTTTCTTTTTTATATCTGAATAATATTCTAATATTTTTATTCTTCTCCAAATGGTCCTGGAAATGAGAAAGCTGATATCTATGTAGGTCACTGAATCCTCTAAATTCTTCAGGAAATCTGTATTAGAATATCTTTTAAATTTTATCAGTGTTCGCCAAACTTTATGTGCATAAAAAAGACCTGGGGCTCTTGTTAAACTGCAGATTCCTATTTAACACATCTGGGCTGGGTCTGAGACTGTATTTCTAAAAGTTCTCAGGTGATGCTGACATTTCTAAACTGCAGCATTTGTATAGCAAGTTTTAGAATAGACCATGTCATATGGCCTGCCCATCCAATCATGTAAAAAATAAACAAATCCCATTGTTAAACAAAATAATGAAGGATATATTTTCCCATTCCACAACCCTTTCATCATGAATTATGAACTGATGTTATAGAAAGCATAAAATACATTTTAAATATACTTGAATCTTGAAAGTGATTTCTCCACAAGCAAGGAAAAAGATAGGGAAAAAGCGGGAGGAGAGAGCAGGAAACTGGAGAGAGTGACCCTTTACTTCCTGCAGCTTGTAATAGGGACAACATTGTCTACCATATTTCCCAGAAGAGAGCTATGTGAAGGACTTTGTATTTCTCAGATGACAAAACCAATGTAATTAAAAATACCATTTGCTCTCATGAAATATGTTATAGGCACCCTTTTTGATGAATTTATAAAGAAGATGTGACCCTAAGAAAAAGAATCTATACATATCTCCTGGAGAGAAATTTGAGGGCTACTAAACTCTGTCAGGATTTAATGACTAGCTGAGTGAAACTGCAAAAGATCCTTTAAAATGTATAGCACACCTAAATAAGGTAGACAATACAATCTTGCTCACTAAAAGACTGAGTCAATGGACTTTCCTTATTGTCTTTCTGTCAATTATCATGGAATTTGAAATCAAAATCCAAATTCAAGCATGCCAATCGTATTCTTTCCTTTAGTCATAGATTCATTCAACCAATGTTTGGTTACACCTAGTGGTTGCAGGCGTGGTATTGTTACAACAGTATTTATCAAAAAAGAATTCATGTTCCCCACAGATCATTTTTTTCAAGTAAGGTGGTTTTTTTACCTGTAATCATTAACTTTTATTTGGAAATAATTTCAGACTTACTGACAAGCTGCAATAGTACAAAGAGCACCCGTACATATGCTCTTTACCCGTATTCTCCTATTGTCAACATTTTGCCAATTTTCTTTATCATTCTGAACCATCTGAGGCTAAACTGCATACACCATGGCCCTTTACCCCAGACGCTTCATGTGTATTTCCTAAGAATAAGGATATTCTCTAACAAACCACAATATTGTTATCAACTTCAGTAAATTTAATATTGATGCAATACTTCTAGCTAAACTACCATCTGGGTTCCAAATTTGTCACTTGCCCCAATAACATCTTTTATAACAGTTTTTCCTTCAGAACTGAATCCAATCTAAGGTCAGATATTGCACTGTTGCCATGTCCTTTAATGTTGAAAATTCTTTAGCCTTTCTTTGTCTTTTATGACACTTGTATTTTTGAAGAATTTATTCTTTCATTTTCTAATAGAATATTCCTCATTTAGAGTTGTCTGGTGTTTTCTCATAATAAACAGATTGTGCATTCCTTGCAGGAATTCTATATATGTTATGTCCTTCTCAAGGTATCACATCCAGAAAGGATTTAAATTTAATATGCTTTTTAAAAATTGAGTGGAATGCTCTTATTACAGAAAAGAAATTTTTATGTTTAGGACAAGAAGTCATCCATTTTATGCATATATTTTCTGAGCTGTTGTGTGCATTACCTTTTCTGTAATGTTGTTTTATGATCTAGCATTCAGTAGCTATAGGCTATTCACTAGCCTATGAGAGCTGTAGGAGGAACCATCCAGAGCCATCTCTATAATATTCATTAAATCATTTCAAATGAGTTTTCAAAAAGTGTTTTCTTTTTAAAATATATTTATAAATAAGACCTCTAAAGTGAAAATATTTCTATGTGCCCCATGTTGCTTACTCATTTATCATAACCTTCACTGAATTAAATGAGGTGTTTAAGTCTTGTTGCAGCAGACATTAACACTTATATCTCTGAATTGACACCAAACTACCATTAAGTATGGCATGATTTCATGAGGTTTGGGCTCTGGTTTACTACATGTCTGTATTACAGATGAATTCTAGAGAAAAAGTGCATCCTGACAGCTGGTTTCAGTTCATTTTACTTTTAAAGAACATTTGTTTTCAATTTGTCTATAAATAATGGGAGAAAACACAGCTGAGGGGCCCCATGTGATTTTTATAGAAGGTTCATTTTTAGAAATCTGATAAGCTTATAACCACATATGTTTAGAATCATTCTAGTACAAAATTCAGAAACTTGGGGTAGGGGAATCCTACTTGTTAAGCAACTCAATGTTTATTTTATCTATCTATTACTTAGCACTACTTATCAAAAATTCTGTGCTTTTAGAAGTTTTAGAAAGCTTAAGTACATGTTAAACTTGAAAATGCTCATTATAAAAATTTAGCATGTAGCTGTTACTTAGTGATCATACTTTAAAACTGTTAAGTACATGGGCAACAGAAATGATAACTATATGTGCTAATGACATAGAATGAGAAAATTATTCATGTGCACATGGATCTATTAGAAGTATGGCAATACATTTCAGCATGTGGACATACTGGGTATGGGTATGTTCGTATTGTTAAGAAGATCTGTCTTATACCGTTCTTCTAAAGGAGAACAAACCTAGCAAAACAAAACAAATTTTAATAGATCTTGAATATAAAAGACACTTTTCTGCTGAGCAAAGATATGGCCAACAGAATTTAATTTTATGTGTACTATAAGTTTTTTTAGTAGATGACAGTTAACTAAATCTTCATTTGTCAGAGAAAATGCTCTGCTTTGGAAACTCAACAAGCAAATTCTAACCAGAAATAAGTTTGTTTTATATAGAGTCATTCTGTAAGTAGCCACAACTAAAGGTAACTATAATTAAAGTCCTAGTTTCCTTAAGTGAGATTGAACTGAATTTCAAACACTGGATGAAGTATTTAAAATCATTGATAAGATTTTAAACTACCGCTTTAAAAAGTTCTAGAAAATTTTAACATAAATTTTTACTAATATGTCTCCTACAGTCCAGTTCACAAAGATAAACTTTGACAGACCACAATGACACAGTACAAACTTCACATTAATGTTCAAAACGGAGTCTAATTTCCTTTTAGTCGTCCTGAATAGTACATTTAGGACTGGAAGAAGCCAACAAGAGTCATTTCTGGGTCTCTACCTATTGTTGTAAGAAAATAAACCTAAGATAGACGTTTTCCTTCAGAGCCACTCCAGCATGTCTTCCATCCTTCAGGCATACCGGCGCAAAGATAATCCAGCTGTATGACTCCCCCCACGCACCCAAATGAAGTCCTAGATGACATGACGTGCTTCATTCTTTTTTTTTTGATAAATACTTATCAAAGGGTAAAACTTCCAGTTATAAGACGAATAAACTCTGGGGACCTAATATTCAGCATGGTGACTATAGGTAACAATACTATATTATATACTTGGAAGTTCCTAAGACAGCAGATCTTAAATATTCTTACCACACCAAAAAAAAGAACTTCTCATTCTTTAAGGAGATGGATGTGTTAACTAATCTTATTTTGGGAATCACCTTGCAATATGCACATGTATCAAATCATCCTATTGTATACCTTAAACCTACACAATGTTACATGTCAAGTATCTCTCAACAGCTGAAAAATATATAAAGGGAAGGAAGGAAGGAAGGAAGGAAGGAAGGAAGGAAGGAAGGAAGGAAGGAAGGAAGGAAGGAAGGAAGGAAGGAAGGAAGGAAGGAAGGAAGGAAGGAAGGAAGGGAGGGAGGGAGGGAGGGAAGGAGGGAAGGAAGGAAGGAGGGAGGAGGGAGGAGGGAGGAGGGAGGGAGGGAGGGAGAATTCATTTACAATTGCCATCAGATTAAATTCCTTTCTTAAAGATTTCTCAAATACCATTTCTGAAGCCAAATGATTGGAAATTGGTCAAAACTGAGAGAAAGGAGAAATCTGCCAATCCACAGACTCAGCCTTGCTGTTATTTGTGGAAAGACCTATGAACACCACCTTTATCATAGTAGTTTTCTTTAGGTCTTGAGCATTTTTTCCGAAGAACCACTACAAACGTCACACAAATGAGTAAGAAAGAAGATTTCCTTCTGTACACAATTGACAGAACACATGCTAGATAAAAGGGAATTTACCCAATTGCCAAGGAAGGATGCACTTCAGATTTGCTCATCAAGCACAAAGAAGCTGCTTTTACTGTAAAATAGAAAATGTCAGGATTCGGAAAGTGGCAAAGTAGTAAGAAATGTGGACTTACTTAGGAGCTAACGATCAAGTTTAAATTCTAAATTTGCCACAACTTGCTGTGTATTCTCGGGCACTTTTTTTTGGCTTCAATTGGTTCATCTATAATGAGAATCATAATAGTTATCTCTGGGGTCATTGTGAGGAATGCACTAGTGCATGTGAAGTGCTTAGAACACTGTGTGCAACAAATCAGTGCTTCCAATTGTTTTATGTTGATCAGACTAGCAGCAGTTACTGTTGAATCAGCCCTAAACACTTAGCAAGGCACAATGATGAAAGGTTTCAGAGGCTTACTATCCTGTTAGAGACTAGATTTAAAGATCTGAAATGATTAATGAAGAGCCCCTTCCATACTGTCATTACCCATATCTTCCTCACGTAAACTTCCTCCACCGTACTAGGTACAAAGCCTGGATTTCCACAGCTTTGCTGCTTCTATTTTTCTCACTGGTGATACTCCACTGCCGTAACTTGAAGCAAGCTCAATTTCACAAACCCTTACTAGACCCTTGCTGCTGCTCAATAATCTTTTTCTTTACCTCTTGAAGCCTTTACCAACTTCCTACAACTGCTCCAATAATGGGGGTGTATGGAAGGAAATACAGGTTCCACAATCAAGAGACTTGGATTCTAATATGAGCTTGTAAGTAGGTGTATAACTACTTACGCCTCAATTTCCTTATCAGCAAAATGGGAATAATAATGACTTTATAGGGCTGTGGTGGAGTTTAAAAAGAAGTGTATGTAAAGTGCCTGCACAGACCTCACTCACAGAAGACGTTCAGTGGCTTTCTACAGGCCCTGCCCTCTCTCTCCCACTCAGAAAATCCTCTTGGATACCACTTGACTGAGGGAATTGAAACCACCTTGCATGAGTGTCCTCTTCCTTATTTAAGCTTTCTAAATTAAGTCTCTGCATTTCTCCCTTCTTCTTTCCTTCCTTCCTTGGAGAAAAACATCTCTCTCCTATCCTGAGCCAACCCCTGCACTCCCACCCTACTCTATTTAGCATTATTGGCTGCTTATTATGTGCCAGAAACATTCAGGTATTAATGATTCAGATATAAAAGACCTAGGTGTTGCCCTTGAGGGCCTCACAGCTAGTTGGGGGAGATGGCTAAACATGATCACAGTGCAATGAGTGCACATACAGAGGTATGGAAGCCTAAAAGAGCTGATAAACCACTGGCAAAATGATATAATTGTCTGACTATCTTATCACACCCAAAAGACAAAAACACCTAAAGATGAAACTTCTTCCTTGTGGGGTCCACTGACTTGGATTCTGTTTGCAGTACAAGAACACATTAGATTTGCCAGTGTCCCAGGACACTGGCACCCAGCATTCACAGGCACAAATGAACTCCTTAACTCGGAATTCCAAGTTCTGGCAACCTGCTCCACTCACCACATCGCATTCATTCACTTACTCCCAATGCAGGAAACAGTCACTCATTCATACCTGCTTTCTCCAGCCCCCAGGCTGCTTTCTCCCACACCTCCAGTCCTTCACTTCTCCTGGCTTCTGTTTCTCTGACTGCAAACAGCAACATGCCTGTCCCCTCTAATATCCTTCACGTGAGCTGGGTTCCCTGTCCACCCCCATTCTTCTCTTTCCATTTACCACCCAAGTTCCTGAGTTTTTAGGATTATTGCCTCTGTTTTCATGTAACACATTCTCTCTCCTAAATCATTCTTAATGTGGCTTCTGGCTCTGCTTTCAAAAGCCAACCAGTTTACAAACCCAGTGGTCTATTCTGAAGCTTCATTTTCTTTGAAGGGAACTGCTGCAATTTTTTTTTCTTTGCTTGTGCCAGTCTCCTTTCTCCTCTTGTCCCTTTATAAGGCAATGCTCACCTGGGATCCACCTGCCTCTAAATCTCTTCCTTGCTTTCGTCTTTTTCCTTCCCATCTCAGAAATATGAGTACTTTCTAAAATCTAGTCCTTGAAGGATCATATTCATTTCCAAGGCTTCAACTAGCCTTGATTGTATGATTCCAAACATTTCCAGACAGGACTCTATCTGGAACCTAAATCCTGAATCCTAAACTATGTGACATTTTTCAGTGAAATGAACTGCACTCATTTCAGACATACACATAAAACCCCAAATTCTTCTCCTGGATGCTCTGTTTGTCCTTTTCATCACACTTGAATTCTTAGAGTTATTTATTAGCCTGCTCCCTCATATCCATGTAATTTCCAAATCCTGCAATACTTCCTTTCCAGTCTCCACTTCCATATCTGCCTCCGCTTTTCTCTTCTTGCCTTCACCCAATCAAGCTTTCATACATACCTAGGTTACAGCAACAGCCTCCTAACCAGTTTCTCTGCTTCAAATGTTCCATCCTCACCTAATCTGTCCTGTACATTTCCAGTAAATGGGTTATCTTTCTAGATGATAATACCACTATCCAGCCCCAACATCTTCCATAGCTTCCACAAACCTAAAGGGCAAATAGCTATACGCTGATAATCAGGGCCTACTCAACTTTTCAGATTCATCTCAACCCTTCTTGCCAGTCAAACTGCTCTACTAGCCATGCTCCCAAACACTTGTGTTTTTGCTCACCGTTCACTAAAAGAAGATACACACTCCCTTACCACTTCTCTTCCAACCAATTTTTCCAGGTTTCTCTTCTAACCTCATTTCTTCCAGGGGCCCCTTCAAGCCCCACCTCCTCCCAGTTCTAGGATCACACGCCCTTGCAGTGTCCTCTGAGGATTTCTGAACCGTAGCACTCTTCATCTCTAGCACTTGTCTTCTAACTCGTTCGGTTACTGCTTGTGAAATGGGTCACCTTTTTGTATTTAGTTCTTAGGTTTGCAGGTATTTGTGGAGGAGTGCCATGTTATCTTTTAGGAAGGTTATTCTTGGGGTGATATCCAGGATGGACTGGGTAGAGGTGGGAGGCTGCAGGCAAAGAAACCAGTTAGTGAACTATCCCAGGATCAAGATATAAGGTGATGAGGGAAGAGGAGAGATGTATTTACTGAAAAGCTGCATCCCAAACTGGATTTGGAAGCATGTTATAAAAATGAAAGATAAAATGCGTTGGTGTTAAAAACTTGGAGAACACCAAGGCTTTATTTCACAAGAAAAAGTAGAAAATAGCATGATCTTTGGAAATAATGAGAACATTAATTTGATTCACTTAGGCATTTTGTGGTGAAAGTATTAATCAGATAAAACTATTGCTCCTGAACTTTATAGTTTCAGCAGCATTTCAGTGTGAATTCTGCTTTTTCCCTCACTGTTAGCTTTAAGACAAATTACATAATTAGAGCTGGTTAAGATTCAACAAGAAATTCTTTGTTAATTCCCTAATAATTTCTGTGATGAGAAATTATGATCCATCCCAAGTACTAGAAAACAAAGCTGATTTTCACAGAACACTATCCTTAAATGATAATAAGCCTGAAGATATAATCTTTTTACTATTCAAATCATCTACACTCATTTACTGTTTAATTCAGCTTTTTAAGCACAATTGCTCAAACTTCTACTTGGGGAAACAGGCAAACCCAATCCAGTCACCATGGTAATATGGACTTCCGCAGTTATATTTCCCACAGATCATTCACATTAATTTTTTTTTCCTAAATGGTAAAAATGTCAATGACACTGATTTTAGCATCCTGTATTTGCAAGAGCTGATCTTTTTTCAGAGCCTCTATCTTATCAATTGAAAAGTTCAAGGGTATGTTAGCCCTGGTATTTGTAGCACAGAAATGGGATGTTCCTGCACTGTTCTTTCTTTTCTTCTTTTCCAGTTTGTTTATTTTTCTGTTTATTTTCTCATGGTTTCAAAACCTAGTCTACCCAGCTCCCAAGTCTGGAATTATTTTCTGTCACTGCAGTCATTGAAGCATAGTATGGTTTTGTTTGCCATCCGGAACATCCTCCAGTTCCACGCAGAGGGGAAGAGGAGAAGAAAGGGGGAGCAGGTGCAGAAGTTCTATTCACGAGGGCACTGACCCTCAGCAGGGGTGTGACAGGGCTTTAAAATAGGATTAGACACCCAAACAAGAAAAAGGTCACACTTGACATTTCCACTGGAAATACCAATGCAAATAGAGCTGATCCTAGGAACATTTTTCACACACACACACACACACACACAATTTTGGACAGGTTCAAGAGAAAAATGATAAGTTTCAATGGATTGTCTGTAAAAGCTCAAAACCAACAACTACTAGAAACAAGGCCCAATAACAACAAACATGAGTCAAAAGGCTCACTTAAGGATTTTTTTCTTGTTTACTTATTTGGTATTTTTAAGGGTTCAGTCTTTGTCATCAGAAGAAAAGTAAGGGTGGAGTTGATGAGGAAAATGATTTGGAAAATTGATTATGTTGCATTCAAACACATTTAAAGTACTTTTAGAAATTTAGTCTCTGATCACATGGACCCTATTTCTACCTGTAAATTACCACATTTGTCTCCTGCATAACTGATGATAGATTAACATCCCTTTTCTTTCTCTCTCAATGTTCTGTTTGTATATTCAAAAGTAGCTAGCCAAAGCATCCATACCAAGTAAAATTTGGAGGCATCTAGAGGAGGAAATTTGTCTCCAGCTGCTTCAAGATCTCCCAAAAACAATTAAAGACTTCCACATCATTCATTAAAAGAAAGAGATTGCCCATATAACTCATTGCATGATTCAAAAAAAAAACTCGTGAACCTTCCAACTTTGAAAATGTATGCCTTCCTTGGTGCAACTAAGACACGTATGCCCATTAACAATGGCCCCAGAGTAAGCCATACCAACATGGGTTTATTCCTAATACAAAGAATTCTTGGAGGAGTAAGTAAATTCTAGAGGGCTACACAAATACAGTCACCAAAAGGTAGCCCAAGAAAAATGTATATGCAATGTAGATTCAGATTTGAATGCTACATATGGAGATTCATCTATACATGAATTGTTTGTTAAGGTTCCTGAATTTTGACTATGTAAGACATGTAAGTCAATTCTACCACAGAGAAAATAAAACCCTTTAGGTGAAGAACTGTCCTAACCCAGTACAGTAGGATACAGGGGAAGGGGTGAATTAGCAGAGCCAGACTCCAGTCTTGTCCAATGACCACAGGTTTTGAAATGGTTGATCACACTGAAATGATGAAACTTGCAGGTTTTTATTAGTCAGAGTTACACAGAGCTGCTACAGGGTCTAACTGCTATAAGATTACCTAGGTTAAAAACATTGAGTTTCAACTGAAAGCAAAAGCAGGGAAAAAAGAAAGAAAACAAACTTCCCATGGGAAAATGTATGATTTCATTAAGTTATTTGAAATTATAAAGATAAATCAAGGACTGTCATAAATACCTAGTTCAGCTCCTAGGAATCTAGAGACCCCATATGTCAACCTAAGAGAGCTTCCATAAACGGAAGCAGCGCCCATCAAGTTTGGCTGAATTTGCCTGGAACATGCCTTACCATGTTCTCACCTCATGGGTTAAGCCGAACAGTCTAAACTGCCCCTCTATCCATAATGAAATCCAAGAACCTATCATAAAGGGAAATATTTTTTCTTGAAGATCAGCTTTAAGGTCATAGTTACAACCAAGAGCTTTTATAAAACCACATATGATATTCAGCCTCTATGGATATTAACTGTCATGGAGATCATAAAGAAAGTGAAAAATAGAACTTTAATTAAGGTGAATGTTGGAAAGCTTCTTCCTCACTGCATTTATTGTGGTATACCAGTCTAGAGAAAGAATCTGTGTAAACTACCTTTAGAAATATTCTAACAGCAATATCTAATTTTACCTTTGGATGTTTGCCCAAATAATCTCACCTAAGTGTTTATGGCTATCACACCAGGAGCAGTGAAGTGTTTAGCTGAAGACAACATTAAACTGAATTGTGAGTGGGGAGCTCTTGGATGATCATATTATTTAAAGCAGTTAAAGCAAAAATTCATAATTACAGGGATATTATTTATTTTTCTTTACTAAAAAGCAATAGGACTTCATGAAAAAAATGTAAAATGTATCTTGGGAGATAAGGTGAGAGACCAGAAAAACAGATCAGATCACTTAGTCACAGCTCTTAGATTTCATGGAAAGAACATTTTAAACTTTTAAATCTAATATCCAATTGTTTTTACTATTTATAAAGGCAATACATGCTGATTATACAAAATTTGAAAGATATAAAACTTAAAATCCTAACATCCATAAATAACTCCTGTTTCAGGGCTTTTATTATGCATATGTATACATGAATAAATAAATGTAAGTGTTTATGTTAACGGAGGTAGTATACTGCTTACACTCCCATGCACTTTCCAATCCATCCCCAGTTATAGCCTGGGGATTGTTAAAACAGAAATTACTAGGTTAAAATATGTAAACACTTGTTTACATATTTTATATATAAACTACCTAAAGTACAATTGCTTTCCAAAAGGATTATCTATGTATGCTGCCACAAGCAATGCATCTATCTTGCTAATATAAACTATCACTTTTTATATATTTAGATATATAGATATTATATACATATATATTTTGAACAGATCATTATTGCTGTACTCTATATTTCTTTGATTACTAATAAGGTTGGCATTTTTTGGTTGGTAGAGTAGTCACAGTTTTCTTTTTGATTTATAATAGCTCTTCTTGCTTATGTTTTTAACTAACCTGTGATGGCAATTTTTTTTTGCAAACATTTTTTTGCAACATTTTCTCCATTTCATCATTTCACTGATGCTTTTTAAAAGTTTTTCCCTTTATAATTTCACTGCATTTACTACATTGTTTTATGCTTAGTCAGTCCTTGTCTCAAAATTAGCTTAATACATATGCTTTGTTCTAGGATTTTTATAGTTTTAATCCATCTAATATTTATTATAATGTATAATAAAAGAGTGAAACTTTTTTTTCTCCAAATTCTTGGTCTGGCCCTCCAACTAAGTTATCCTTTAGTTAAAACTTTATTTTTAAACCATGAACTTTCATTATAAATATGAGGAACTCTTCCAGAACTCGATTCTACTATTGGCTTGTCTATTCTTGCTTTGGTCCCATGCTATTAATTTTTGTCATTTCTCTTAGGAAAGATAGTCATAAATCAGTCTTTTCAAAAAAAATAGTAAATCATGGATATTTTCACACTGAGTCTTTTAGATAAACTTTAGAATAATATGTTTAGAATAATAATGTTTAGAATAACATTTTTAAAGGAAATTATTGGTCTCATGGTTAGGAATGCATTAGATCTATATGTTAATTTGGAAATAACTGTAAAATTTATCATATTCAGTTTTTCCATCCAGAAGCAAAGGCAAATCTTTATGTTTCCCTAATGTTCTAGTAAAGATGATGATGATGATGATGATGATGATGATTATTATTATTGATTAAATGATTTTCCCCATTATATCTTCTTGGGTGATTTTTCTTTTTCTGCCAAAAGGAAAGCTATTTTTCAGACGTTTATCTTGCAAATTATTCATTATTGATACATTATCTGGCCACATCTATTATGGAAGTTTCCTATACTGTTTCAAAGTTGATTCCCTCATATTTTTCTAGAAATACATCATCATAAATAAATAAAATCATTTGGTGGCCTCTTTGGTGTCTATAAGTTATACTTCCCATTTCTATGTCAGACAGAAAAATACTAAATAATGAATATTAGAAACATCTTCATTTTTTTTTCCTGATTTTGCTTCTACTGTTCCATTGTTAAATTTTACTTTAACTTTTGGTTTGGGATGGACATTTTCACTAAGGGTTTCTATAGAATTAAGATTGAGACTCAGATTAGTTGTCATATAGTGTTAAGCAATATTCACTCCACGATGGTATCTAGCCACATAATATGATTCATATCAGGCCTAGAAGCCTCATTTTAAAAAATCTAAATCTTTCATTTAATTCAGGCTAACGGTGTAAAACATGACTAAAGGAAATGATTGGAAGAGGAAAGGTTAAATGACAGAAATCAATTTCAAGGTTGACAGTGGGGCTCCTGAAATAAAGGAAACTCACAAAGAGGGAAGTTGGAGACCGTGGCTAGATTTAGTAACAGTCTCTGGGAAAGGGGACAATGGTTCCAATAAAAAATGAAACTACTCTTGAACAAAACATTTAGTTCATTGATTTTCTTTCTTGTTTGTAACAAAACAGTCTAAGGTTATGAATGTGCCTCACTGTATAGCTTTAGTCATAAACCATAATCATACTAGTGACTTTGTTTCTTTGGTAAATTTTCCATTTTCCCTTTGACTCAGAAGGTAAAACATTTCACTAATTCTAAAACACATTTTTTTGGACATTCTATAACTCAGATTGAGATATGTCTGACAATCAAAGGTGTCTTATTGTCACAAAAATGTTATATTTAATTTCCAGGACAATTAATCATTGTATTTAATCTTTTGTTATTCCTTTTTAGCTTCATGGCATTAAGGTCAGACAATATTGGCCCATTTACTTTCTACTTAGGACGAATTCACTAAAATTTTTCTCTATGGCACAATATAATCAACTTACTAAAATATTTCACATACATTTAAAAAGCAGTGCATTCTTTAAATTATACATTCAATGATTAACTGCAAATTCAACTCTTCAAAGTTTCTAGTCTGTATTACCTACTTGGTTTGTCAATGTTGACAAAATGTATATTGCCTTTCACAATAATTGTATCTGTGTCTATTGTTCTATGTATTTCTAGTATTTTTTATTTTATATACTGATTTTGATTCCTATTATAATACCTATAATTCAGTTTATGCAGGTTTATGACTTCTTGTTCCATAGTGTGGGTTGTGCTTTTTATCAATGTAAAATGACCCCAAACACCCATTTGCCCCATAGGTTTTATATTATTTGTAAATTACCCCAAATTCTGATAATAGAAAATTATTAGTCTTATTTTTCAGTATTGCTATACATACGTCCTTTTATTTGGGCCTCTACATACATGTTTTTCATGGGAATTTAAAAAAGGCTATCAGGTATAATTTAAAACAGAAACCATCCCAGCACAAAAACAAACAGAAGGCACATCTACAAATGTCTGCATTGAGCAATTTACATCATGTAGGGAAAACTGGAGAATTTCCAGAATCTCCCACCTAGCCTTAGTCCATTTATGTATCAATAGATGTTTACTGCTGCAGTTTCCTGCAGCCTCCAGGGCAAGGGGTGTAGAGATAATGGCCATTCTCTCTCCTCGCCTCCATTCCTCTTGTCCTCGCCTCCATTCCTCACCAAGGACCCGCCAATGGAGTTCCGCCCAGAAGGGATGGGCAGGCAGTAGAGAGCACCCTCTCTGAGGGCAGAGTGTCAGCAGCAGCCAGAGGAGACACACGGCACCACACCTAGCTGACTGATTCGAGCAAGCTGTGAGCAATAAAGATGGTTTCTCCCAACCTATCCTTCCCTTGACTTATTTTGGTTTCAGCAGTTTCATAACGAATTTGCCCCAAGCGGGAGCATTAATTCATTTAAACATCACATAACTTTATTGGATGAGCAGGCCCACTTCTAACATCTTCAGGTAGGGTCCAGAATACATGGAGGAGTCTTCTTTCCTCACACCCAGCTCTGTCCCATGCCACAGGCATCTCACCCATGTGTATGGACCCTGAAGCACCTATGTCCCAGCTCTGTTCCCATCCCCTTCTGCTGACCCCTTACCCTGATGGCAGCATTATGGCACAATTGTCTACCCTGTGAAGACAGACCTGAGAAAAGGGTTCTATTGTTGCCTGAAGGCAGACCCTACAGGGACCAGAAGTCTGGGGTCCAGAGTACCCAGAATCCGGGGAGGCACAGTCTCTGGGAGAGTGGACATATCCCCTTGGACTCAGACTTCTAGCCACATGGGAGATAGGGGCAGGGACAGGACAGAAAAGGGGCCTCTGAAGTAGAGAGGAGCAATGTGCCAGGATAAGGCCTGGGTGTCCAGGTATATGGGCAATATTGGAAAGTAGGTATGTCTCCTGCAAGTGGCAGCACCTGGCCTTTAACCTGTATTTTTCCAATCCTAAACTCTTGTTTTCCACCTTTATTACTTATCTCTTTAACCTACATGCAAAATAGAAGTACAGTGATTTCAAATGATGGACTATGGTGTTCTCAAAAGGACTTCAAACTTCTTGAAGTTAAAAAAGAAGTTAAGTATAGAAAACCTCTTCAACTGCTTGCATTATTTTGTGGAAGAAGAAAATTAAGCTACTGAATCTACTTTTATTAGTTAGACTTTTTTAACCCATTTCAGAGTCCCCCTAGGAACAAAGATTTTAGGTGAACTCAGAGGTGTCCCCATTACAGTTTGTCAGAAATACGACTTAAAATAGAAACACAAGGGTGCTACCCTGCCATGCAATGTTTCTGTATAAATTTCCAGGGAGCCTAGGAGGCACAGGAATTCCTTGTCCTGCAGGGCCAATTTCTCACAGCAAAAAATGATTCTAAATAGGTTTAGAATCTGCCTCTCACAAGGGAGCCTGGCACAGAGTTAAAGGCCTGCAGCAGGACCTTCAGAGCCTGAAAGATGTACCATAATTTCTCTTTTGTGACTAACAGCAGTTCCCTGGTGCGTCACATAGCATTTTCCATGTAACGATGAATGGTTCATTAGCTCAGGTCCTCATCTTCAAAGCTGTGTATAAATGGGATTCCTTCTTCAGCCTGTGTTCACTTAACTTTTTCCCTCTTTCCTTCAATAAGTCAGTTTTTTCTTTAATTTTCATCCAGATGCCTTTAAAAAAAGCCATTCTGTACTTTCGCCATTCTGAAGTCATCTCAATTTCTTCACTCTCATTTTTTAACAAAGCTGTTTTCCTTTTTGTGGACCTTTCCTCTCAATTTATTCATAAAATATTGCTCTCTTCTGCTAACCTGTGTAAGGGCAATGTTTGCCGCTATCAGCTGATCTGACCTTTTCATAGAGGCCATCTTTGCCCCTCCACCTATCTTATGACAGAAGAACACATTATAACACATAAAGTATATTATAAATTTTAATTGGGATGGGGAGGGCTGTGCAACACAGAGAAGACAAGTAGTGATTCTACAGCATCTCACTACACTGATGGACAGTGACTAATGGGGTATGTAGGGGGGACTTGGTGAAGGGGGGAGTCTAGTAAACATAATGTTCCTCATGTAATTGTAGATTAATGATACCAAATTTTTTTTTAAATCCTAAAAAAAAAAAATTTTAATTGGGGACAACTGGAGATTGTGATAGATGCTGGAGGTAGTCTTTTGTTTGTTTTAGCTTTAGTAGTTGGGAGGAGTGGGTGAGCCCAGGGCATGTGTGCTTACATGAAGCACCCAGAAATGCCTGCAAAGATTGAAATACCAGCTCCAACAGAGTGGCACACCTTTGAGGAGATGCAAGAGAAGCTAAGGGGATCAGAGAGAATGGAGGAGGACAAAATAACAATAAGAGAGCTTTTGTTTAAGTCTAGTTACAGGATATACAAACTACTAATGATGAGCAACACTACGAGCAAATATTTTAATCATGTCTTTTCTAGCTACCGGTGGTGACAGCAGCTTTGGCAACTGCCGGAATGGCACATGGGCGTCCTCTATTTGATAGGCAGCAGTACATGTCGCCTACTACATGATGCAGCAAAACTTTTTTTTCAATTTAGCAAATTATCATTTCATCAGTCTGTTCCATTATGAATGGTTTTATTTTGCTCTTGGTTGATTTAAAGAATTCAAGTAGCCCAGGACATCAAAAACCTAACCCATGGGAAGATTTGGAATTGCTTAGTTTTAAAGATCTTCAAAAGTTCCACTTAGAATTTACCTACTTCGAAGATTTTAAACAAATAAAAAATGAAAATTGTTTATGAAGTAAATGCATAGTAGAAATTGTTTTGATAAAAATGTCATTTATGCAGTTACTTTCATCTGAATTTTTTCTACCTAACTTATACTTAATACGTTATTTTTCAATTTAAGAGAATTTAGAAATTATAATTTGCAGGTTTTTTCCTTCCTTTTCTAAAAAATGTCATTCTAATCCAAAATAATCAGAAAGAAAAAAAAGACACAGGTGAATAAAATTGAAATATTTTCTTAAAGATCAATGTTACTTCTCTAAATAAATAGTTTAACAATTTATGTGACGTATTTTACAGTTCAAATTCATTTATATTAGGCTGGGGATTTTGAATCTTTTAAAATTCTTCTTTGTACACTCTTACTAATAGTGATACCTCATTTCCTTCCCCAAAATCATTAGAATTAAAATTTAAAGACAGGGTTTTTCTCTGTTGGAGAGTATCCACATCTAAAAGAAGGGACATCATGAAGTAGCGGCCTCTTATCTTCTCTCCGTGGGAGAAGGAATACTGTATTGCTCATCATCTCTCTCCAGTGCCATCTGATTTGCGATGGGTAGTCACTAAGGATTTCTTTGAAATCAGTGAAATTTAAAATCAACTTTAATCTCTCAAACTTTGCCACTTGTTAATATCATACTAAAGAAACAAAAATAAAACTCCATTTTCCCTGTGACTATTTAAAATTTAGCTACCTAATACTTTCAAAGTATATTTAACATCTTAAATGCCTCACTTATTATTAAGGCATAACTCAGATACCAAGGGAATATATGTGTGGCAAAAATAAAGCCTCACTAATTTGGACCAATTAAGTTGCTGACCAGCTTGACTTAGTAAATGACTGATTCTTTTAATACAGATGATAAAAAGTGCAATATTGAAGAAAGACCCTGTGAATGCGTGGGCTGAGTCATATAAAGAAGCAGAGACCCTGGTATCCCTAAAACCATGGTCAAAGGGGTAAAGATGGAGAGGTCTAGAACCATACTAGCAAAAGGATTTCTAAGAATTTCAGAGACCCAGTTGAGTGAAAGCAATGAAACACTTTGTAGAGTGGCCTGGGTGAAATTAAATATGAGGAAATATTGGCAATTATAATAATTTAACAAATGTCTTGATTATTTCATGACAAAATTAATATCCATTAATTGACTGAAGGCCATTGTGTTTATATATTTTACCATTACTTTATTTCTAAGTCATCCTTTTACTTTCAATAAATTTATTGGAAAGGATTTTAATTTTCTTCCTAGTCAAAAGATTCTCCTTGGCTTTAATGACTTTTTGATGCTGATACACAATAATCAGCAAATACGCTCTGTGACCTTTATTACCAAGCTTCTCTGCCGTTTATTACCAAGCCGCTCTGCCCTCCTTAAGGTTACCATCAACAATTTGCTAGTTACATTACTTTTGTCAGTGCTAGTATAATTTTATCTTTGCATTTATATTATTCCCTATAAAAGTCAAAAGTCAATATTGCTATGTTCAGTATGCAGAAGATCAGCTTTCTGGTAATGACAAAAAGAGAATATAGTTTACCACTTTAACATACATTTAAACTTTTTGTAGTATTGCTATACTAATATACTTATATTGAGATAATTAATAAATGTTAACTTGGACACTATGACTACATAGTTTTTTTGTTGGCTTGTTTATTTGTTTCTGTCTTTTCATTGCTATGAGAGTAGTTGTCAGGAATATCATACACACCTTGTTCATTACATTAATAATAGAGGAAATAAGGGGAAAGTTTTTGTCTCATTTAAAGATAACCAACAGAAGAATCTTGGTCTCCTGAATCCTAGTCTATTTTTTTCAAGTTCATATTTAAGCTATATTCATGTTATAAAAAATATACTATTCTATTTATGAAAACATTGGTTTCTATAACATCACCATGAAATAAAAAGAGAAGTAACCCTATATCAGAGAGGAGTTTAAAAAAATAAAATGTGATTAAGTACTATGACCCAATTTGCTGTTGTCTGTAAGGCATACTTATAAATAAACTCAGCATTTCCCTTGCTACCCACCCAAGGCCCCTTAAGGGAACTTCTACTTTTTTTCCCCTGTCATCCATGCAGTGGGACCAATTGTCAGAAGAGTACCAGAGACAAGGACCTCTTCTTTGAAAAAAAAAGTTGAAGAACCCAGAACTATCTCCTCGTTCTTTTTAAAAACTCAAATGCTACAACTCGAACCTAACATCACCCCTCTAGACATACAGAGGTCTGCCACTGCTATTAGGCAGATGATTGAAACCAAATCTACAAACACGTGAATAGCATGTTTTCATTTCACACAATGATGTCTCAACATCCATCTTTCCTTGGTCACTTACCACTTTCCTAGGCTCAACTAGGAAACTCATCAAATAGCAAGTTAATGTGGCAAGCTATTTATCCTGTCTGCTAATAAAATTAAATAACAATATTTGTTGTTCTTTTAAAAACATAGATATTTATAGACATATATGCATATACATACACACATATGTATCACAATATTCTCAAACTTATTCATTGGTAAGTTTTGCATGTTTCATGTTGATTTTTTGAGAGAAATATATTTAACCAGGAAAGCACAAATAACAAAAAATAAAAAAGGTAGAACACATGGATCATTTCTCTTGGTGACATCCATACACACAATATTTATGAAAACGACCATTCTTTATAGCATGTGAACAAGACAGTTAGGAACCTTGGAGATGGTCTGAGTCCTTCTAGAACATGTACATGACTGTGAGTTCCTGTGGCTTTGTCTATAAAATGGAACTGGTAATACTCAGCAATTTACATCTTCAACTTCCTTTGTGGTGTAGACTGATATACATATTTCCACACTGTTGTAGCAAAGATACACTCTATGTAACATTGGGAAACATTCACAGTAACCTCTCAGGTTATCACCCATCATTAGAAATCTCTGAAATAAGAAGTGGAGCAGACCACCTGAAAGAAAGCAGAAAGGTGGCATTCACATTAAGCCACCACAATTGGCAGGCCAGAAATTTAGAAACAGTATGGCCATTAGCATTAAAAATCACCTACAATAAAAATTTAGGGTTGCATGAGTTGAGAAGTTGAGAAGGTAAGAGTTAGGGGAATGAAGGCATTTTCCACCCTCCGGGTGGGGGCTAAAAAACCAGAGTTTAAGTGTTAATAATATGTTAATTAATTTCAAAAAGAATCCCAAAATATAGCATAATATTCACTTCTAGAGTAAAATTGAGTTTCAAACTCATCCACTCTACTAGTTCTAGTAAATATTCCTGGGAATCTGAAATCAAAAGCATTTGAGAACTTTTATGAAAGATACAAAATCATAAAATTCTTCATTCAATCCAGGAAGCAAATAAAGTCATGGATATTTCTCCTAATTTTTTTTATTTCCCCTAATTTTTAAAATAAAAAATGAGTTAGCTTTTAGTGATTAAGCACAGTCCCTATTATATGGTTTATTACACTTGTTATTTAGAATAATTGGGACCTTCTGGAAAATTGCCCTCTGAGAAATTCAATAGTCCATTTGGTTACTATTTTAATGTAAGACTATACACTCAGATAAGTTTAAGAGTATATTAATATACTGAAATCCTGAAGTAACATCCTAGTCTTCTGAAATGCATGGTTGTTAAATAGGAGTGACTTACATATGCAGAAATGAATTCTAAAATATACCATTTGTTTTTCAGTTTATTAAATAAAAGATATTTTTGCAACTGGGATCCACCAGGCTGCTTTATATAACCCCAAACTCCCCACCCCGATCTATTGCACACAGGCCTGAGCTATACTAAAATTTTGCAAAGCCTCGCATTGTTCTTCCTGACACGGGATCAGTGGATACAAAAAAGCAACTGCCAGCTCAAAAGCAGTCGGGTGATAGAGCCTGGTGCTATCTAATCAAGGGCAAAAGGTCACTTCCGAACAACTGGGCAATAAAAGATTATTTCTAGCGACAAAACAGAGAGGCCCAGAAGTGGGGGGTGGAAAGTGGGGAGGGGTTGGGGAGGGAGGAGGGCAAAAGGGCTCCCGTCTGTGGGAGGAAATGCATTGACTCAAGGCAGCAGACGGGAACCATCTGGCTCCGTCAGTCCCAGGTCTGTTCTTCAGACAAGAGAGAGAAGGCCCCCTTTAAAGGGGCCAGTGACGCTGGGCTGTGCGATTCAAACTTTCTTATAATATAAAACCAGCTTTCCCAGGCATAGAAAAATCAGAGAAAGAGAGGGACGAAGGGGAGAAATCTTTGTCCAAATAGATGTCTTAGCAAATGCTAACATTTTTTAATTCATCAGATTAGTAAACAAACTTTTGATAAGTACTAAGTAGATGATCCAGCAACTGGGGTTTAAGTATTATTTGAAGTTAACCTTAAGTTAAAACACACATAGACACACAATTTTTAAAAGAATATAAATCCTTTTTAAATTATGCAGCTGTCCTAACTTCTTCCTCCGTCTTCCCAAAACAACTAACTTCTTCTGCTGCCCTTCCTACTCCCCTCCCCGCTCCCCAGGCCTCTCCTTCTGTAGTCTCCTCACTTGCTTGTGGAAGCACCTTGGAAGGGGTGCAAAGCAAGTCCAGGGACATATCACATTCCGCCTAGATGCCTCGATGGGAGAAAAGCTGGAATTACAGACGGGTGCATCCTATTTCCACTCTCCCCCCACCCCCGCCACACCAAAAGAGGCCATACCAAGTAAACTATGTCCTCAATTCCCTCATCTATGATTTTTTTTTTAACCACTCAGTAAATTACCAACTGAAATAGAAAGTGCCCAGGCTGGGACACCGCTGCTGGCTGGGTGGCTGCAAACATGAGATCCATATTACAGTAATTCAAAATCCACAGGACAGGAAGCCTAATCATTTTCAAACTTTTTTTTTTTTAGGAGAGGAAAAGCATGTCTAACAGACCAGCTGATCTGAGACAGTTCAGGGTGGGCCACAGTATTATATTCATATTGCTAAATATGAACATCTTAAAAAAAAATGGCCGAGTCCAAGAATTGGGATTTGGAATGAATATCTGCCAACCGCTCCAGCAGTATAACTAGAAAGGAAATAGAGCATTTAAATGTCTACTTCCCCTAGGACAACTAAACCTTTGTCCTAGTAGAACACACTGAAAAACTGTTCTCCAGAGGAAATTTCATTTAAGTAGTGGACAGAAATGTAGATAAGAAAATTGGAACTTGCTTTTTGACATCCTTATAAGCAAGAAAAAAATATTACAGTAGAAAAATACTGATATCACATTATAAAAAATTACAACACAAAGATGTATTTATTACATTATGAGATCCTCTCAAGAATACTATAGGAAAATTTAAGTGCCATTTGTGCATAAATAATATTAATGGTGGTTGTGGTTAACACCTTTTATTATATGTCCACTGCACATTGATCTTGAAAGAGTAGATATAATGGGATTGCCATAGAAAGATACCCAGCATCCATTCCCTCAAAGAGCTTATAATCTAAAAATGGATGGGATAAACCCACTCGGAAAACATGCAAAGGAACATGTAGATAAGCCCATACTAATTGTTCCTTAATGCTTAAGGAATATTGGATGAAGACACACTCTGAATTAGGTCCGGATCCTTTGGGAAAGACTTTAGTGGTGAGATAAATTTCAAACAGAATGTTAAAGGGTAGACAAGTACTTCAGCAGAGCAAAGAAGACATTGGTCTTTTCTAGCTGAGGAAGCTTAAAGGTAAAATGACAAAATCTGTATCTGGTCAATTGGACTTGATGCTCTGAACTAAAGAGATACAATAAATGAGGATAGTTCACAGAACCAGGGCCTGCTGGAGAAGAGTAGCATATACGTGTTATAGTTTAAAAATCATGAGCTTCAATGTGGTACATATACACAGAGGAATATTATTCAGCCATAAAAAGAAAAGAATTTCTGGTATTTCCAACAACATGGATGGATCTAGAGGGTATTATACTCAGTGAAGTAAGACAGGCTGAGAAAGACAAATACCAAATTACTTCACTTTTTTGTGCAATATAAAAACAAAGCAAAAGAGAAGGAACAAAACAGCAGTAGACTCACAGACACTGAGAAGGGACCAGTAGTTACCAAGGGGGAGGGGTTAGGGTGGGATGGGGGAGGGGGAGGGAGATAATGGTGCACAATAATTTGCAATCACAATGTAAGTTGGATGGTAGTACAGTGTGGAGAATATAGTCAATGACTCTGTAATATCTTTCCACATTGATAGAGAGTAACCACACTAGAAGGGGTGAGGACTGAATAATATAGGCAACTGTTGAACCACTGTGTTGTACATTTGAAGCCAACACAGGATTGTATATCAATGATACTTCAATAAAAAAAAAACATGAGCTTCAAATGCAAATCCAAACCACAACATACCCATTAAGGTAGATACTATTTTTTTTAAACACAGAAAATAACAAGTTCTGGTGACAATATGGAGAAATTGGAACCATTGTACACTATTGGTGGGAATGTAAAACGGTGCAGCCACTACAGAAAAAGTGTGGTGGTTCCTCAAAAAAATTGGTGTAGAAAAAAAAAATTAGGAAGAAATGTGGGATTCATGTATAAATCAAGTATAAAAATCAAATGAATAATCATATCTGACTTGATTGTTTATAGTTCATGATACGTGATCAAAACCAAAATTTTCTGTGATATGACTGCCCTTGCACTGCTCACCATGTAAGAACTTATTCACTATGTAAGAACTTGTTCACCATGTAAGAACTTGTTCGTTATGCTTCAGAAGATTGGAGACTGTTAAGAATTAGGCTTGGGAATGATTAATGATTGTGCATTGAGTCCCCTACACAGAATTTTATTGTTGTTAACAACCATTTGATCAATAAATATGAGAGATGCCATCTCAAAAAAAAAAAGCCATCTCAGGTGGCTCTGCAAAGTCTGTTACAAACCTTGCATGCAAGCCAATATATAAACATTTGCTTATAAATTATAAAAAGAAAAATTGGTGTAGAATTACCATATGATCTAGCTATTCCACTTCTGGGTATAAACTCAAAGGAATTGGAAGTAAAGACTTGGACAGAACGCTGCACATCCATGTCAAAGCAGCATTGTTCACAACAGCCAAAGGTGGAAAACACCCCAAAGATCCACCAACAGATAAGTGGATAAACAAAACATAGTATATATAGACAATGGAATATTATTCATTCTTAAAAGGGAAAGAAATTCTGCCAGATGCTACAATATAGATAGACTTTGAAGACATTATGCTAAGTGAAATAAGCCAGACATAGAAGAACAAATATTATCTGAGTCCACTTACATGAAATACCTAAAATTATCAAATTCATAGAGGCAAAAAGTAGAATAATGGTTACTAGGGGCTGGGGAAGAGAGTAGTGGGAAATTGCTATTTAACAGGTATAGAATTTCAGTTTGGAATGATGAAAAATTTCTGGGAAAAGATAGGGTGACAATGGCACAACAATGTGAATGTGCTTAATGCCACTGGATTGTAAACTTCAACATGATTAAAATGGTAAGTTTTATATTATATACATTATACAATAAAAAAAATGTACTCTGATAAAATTTAAGCAAACAAAAAAAGGTGTTCTTCAAAGTCAACAGGACTGGCTTAAACAACCATCTCTGCCACTTAATAGCCATGTGACCATTCTCTTCATCTGACCTGTCATCTCTATGTGGCGGCGTCTCTAACACTAGAGTATATAACTAATGGGATTCCAGGCACACATTCATATACCTTCACAACTGGACAGAAAAAGAGTTCTTTCTTTGGTCCTGTTGGAAAAATTCCTGGGAAAAGACTTTGATTGGGCTGTCCTTGGTCCCATCTCCATCTCCTGGACCAATCACTGTGGCTAGGCAACAGAAGTGAGGAAGTGAGAAAGCACCAGTTAAAGAGAGAGGATGGAGACAGCCTAGAGAGTAGATGTGAACCAAGGAGCCACCTTACTGGGGAACCATTATGGCCAACTCAGGAAATGATAAGCTAGGATTTATAAAGAAGACAAACAGAAGCCATCTTAGATATCTGAGCAGAGAAATTATTGTTTTATCTAGGAAATACGCATGTTGTATTGTTTTGAAGTAATTGATTCAGTCACTCATTGATTAACACTGTCATCAATAAGTTACTACATACAGGATTATTTTCCAAAATCATTGAAATTTACTCTCTCAATATTAACACTTTTATTTTGAACTTTATCTAAAGTATTATATTCTTTTTATGACTTGTGTTGTAATACAACACTCTCAAGAACAACTTTAGTACTTAGAACTGCTCCCATCCTTCACTCTAAGACCCAGAAGGCATCTTTAGGTCAACAGTTGTTAGTTCTTACTATTTTCATTTTTCTGCTTCAAAAAAATCCCCTCCCTCATATCATCCATCATCCTGCTTCTGACTGTTTAGTATTGAACATCCAGATAATTAGTGACCGTGAGTAAATTAAGACTTTCAGGGTTTTTTTAATATGAAAAAAGTATATTGGTTTTGATCCAAAGAATTATTATAGGTGCTCAAGGATATTCCTTCAGGTTCACTAAAGTGTTTTGGAAAGTAGGAAGACAGCTGCTGCCTGAGATCCAGGTACTTCAAAATATGGAGTCAAGAAGTATTAAGCCTTATGGCTGAAGCACTGAGACTTTCTAACCTAGTTATTGAAGCACATTGTGTGAAAATTAACTGCATAGAAAATATCAAGCTTTAGACTGTGAGGTTTGGATATATAATGAGAATTCAGAAGAAATATGTTAGAATATTTGCAAAGCAAATTTATTTGGCTCAGGATATATTGGCTATTGAATATCTCAGCTAGGTTTTGAGATGAACTATCAATCAAATTGAGACAATCTTGACTCCAAGATCATTAAAGTGACTGACAAAGTAGCTACTGAATCAGAGAAATCTCTTACAGTCAATACAGTAATCCTTACTGATACTTAAATGATTTCTACAATTCCTCTTCAGTGTGACTGTGATTCTGCTATTCAGAGCATTGGTGGTTATGGCAACAATGTGTCAAAGAGAAAAATGACCCAGAGGCCTGAAGAAATTTGTGCTCTCTTTACTTGTTTCACAACTCTCAGAAATATTTTATGATTTTATCATCCCTTACACATAAATAAAGTACATGGCCTACTGTCAGTAGCTCCAGTGCTCAAATACTTCCAGAATTTAACCAAATTAGTGATTGTATATTATTAACAAAAAAACTCTGAGTTGAAGAAAAAATCAGAGAGGATAGGAGAAATGTAGACAAGCCCTCTTCCTCATTTCCTCTTTCAGAAAGCCTAGTGGGCATATAAAATATTATTTTCTCATGTGATTAAAAGAAGAAATGGGCGATAAAATGTCATGATAAACCACAGGCAAAAAGAATGTGATTCCTACCTACACTGACTGCCTGCCATTTTAGGAGGGTAAACCCACAGATAAAGCCTGCACCCCTGCC
The DNA here is from genome assembly GCF_040802235.1 of Manis javanica. Taxonomy (NCBI): domain Eukaryota; kingdom Metazoa; phylum Chordata; class Mammalia; order Pholidota; family Manidae; genus Manis; species Manis javanica. Next base: position 69,184,924 of record NC_133160.1, read on the forward strand.
AAGGCGTTAAGTCTCTCCAGCTATGTAAACTGCAAAGAGTTTGCAAAGGAACAAATCCAGGACATAACCCCCTTGAGAACAACAAAAGGGATACTTGTCCAGACATTCACATTGCATCACGCCACTTCACACATAATGAGTCTAGAAAAAGAGGCATGGTTCTGGCATGGGCCAGCGCTATTACTCTCATTCCGTAACACAAGCAAGCATATCATTATTTTCTGGTTTATATCTTCTCTGCTTGAATCCACCTAGTTAGGCACCGACTAACCTGTAAAATCAAACGAAGCCACATCAATGCAGAGACACCAAATAATTTACAACATCCAGAAAAAAAAGTGTTTTGCTATAAACCACAAAACTCATTAGCAATCGATGGAGGCCTGATACTTATTTTAAGGGCTTACCAAATCACCTTTCCCTTTCCGTCCCCTGTCTATCTCACTGATAATTGGTTCTAGTCCTTAGAGTTTGGAGGACTTTTGTTATGTTTTCTGTGTATTCAGTTCATGCTACTCTAGATGCGTAAATTGCAGACCATTTTACTACTGCAAGTACTTTAGACCCAGACCTCTCACAGTGAGGAACAAGAATTTTGCAGATTAAAACAAAGATAGATGATAGAGATAGACAGACAGATAGATAGATAGATAGATAGATAGATAGATAGATAGATAGATAGATAGATAGATAGATAGACAGACAGACAGATAGACAGACAGACAGACAGACAGACAGACAGACAGACAGGCAGACAGACAGACATAGCTGATCAGTGTGCATTTGGTCACCATGAGATTTAGAGTATAATCTTCCACTCCTAAATCTTCCATCTTTGCCTATCAGATCAAATATTTATAAGCTGAACATTTAAAATAGCTACTGTATGGAAAGGTGCATATCTGACATTCATAAAGTTAATAAATTAGTATCTAAAGTGCCCAAATATGTCTATTTCATGATTTTTTTTCCCTGGCATTCTTGAGTTTGTCTAAATTTTGCCAGAAATAACACAATTTTGGTTTCAGATTTATATATATATATGGACACAAATTCCTCTATTTCAGGTAAACTTGGGAACATTTACCCCACTGCCAATATTTGCAATGTAAAATAGTAAAGGCTACAGCAAATTATAAGATTAAAACAATTTAATAAAAGAAATTTATTGTATACTGTTATTTCATTGAGTATGTTATTCAGAATATTACAGAAGGATTAAGAGGACTGAAGTCCTTTGGCCCACAGGCTTCCTTTTACTGCCTTCATCTCTTCAGTCTCTCTAACTACTTACATATGGAAGGAAAAATGTATTATTCACCATTTTAGTACTTTAACAACATAGAAAACATGTAACTCAACAATCTCTCTCCTGCAAATACTAAAGAAGAGTTATCTAGCAAGGTAAAGTTTTGTTACTTGTGGCCCAAAGCCACTGGTGAGGAACTTATAAACCAGTTAGGGAGTTGAAACTAACATATAGTGAGGATTGCTTTATCAAATGAAGGCGATTCATCCATGGTGGAGCCTGGAGCGTTGGTAGGGCTGACAACCTCTTATGAGTGCTGAGTCCTGCCAATGGGATGACTGATACAAAGACATTGCCCACCTCTGAATGCAGGTAAATCACTAAAGTAACTACAAACTGAGGAATCCTTAATGTAATGTTAGAAGGATTATTTTCCATCTAGAAGCCATACTATATTAGTCAGCTGGAGCTGCCATAAAAAAATCACTATAGACTGGGTGACTCAAACAGAAATTTATGTTCTTGGAGTTCTGGACTTTAGAAGTCCAAGATCAAGATGCTGGAAAAGTTGGTTTCAGGTGAGACCTCTTTTCCCGGTTTGTCAGTGACCACCTTTTCACTGTGTCCCTACATGGCCTTTCTTCTGTGCTGGCTGAGAGAAAGAGAGACAGAAAGAGAGCTCTTATCTTTGCCTCTTTCTATAAAGACATCAGTCCTATTGGATTAAAACCCACCCTTACCACTTCACTTCATTACCTCCTTATAGGCTTTTTCTTCAAATATAGCCAGATTGGGGGTTAGAGCTCCCACATACGAATTTTGGAGAACTACAATTCTGTCCACAATACATACCTTAAGTTGAGAGATTTAGGGAAAACTAAGGATACCAGGAGATTATGACATTGGGCCACAAAGTTAAGGCCCTTGTAAATTCCCTTGGAAAAAAATCAGTTCCCTTCACAGAAATTTTCTTTAGCATTTTATCTTTGACTTTTATTGAAGCTTACTACAATAAATAATCACATGAGTGACTGTAATGGGATATGTGGTGGGAACTTGATAATGGGGGAAGTCTAGTAACCATAATGTTGCTCATATAATTGTATATCAATGATACCAAAATAAAAATAAAATAAAATAAAGGAGAAAAAAAAAGAATCACATGAACTATTTTTACCTTTTCTGAGGATACTGCCAATTCTCAATATTTAATTTCATCCACATAAGCTCTATATGATAATTCTCCTTTTAGAATTTAGTGTCAGGGGTAAAAATTATTTTCCATCAGAAGTTCCTATAATTCCTAAAAAATGCCAAGAGCTTCACACTAAAATAGTTTGTTTTTTTCAAGTCTTGCAAAAAATTTTGGATCATATTGGAAGCTCAAACAGAGCACATTTAATAACTGTCTATATTTACAATCATCTTCTTATATTTTTAGCCTCTCATACTTATTCTCTTATTTCTTTTTTAGTTATATCTATTTTAATAGGTATTTTATATAGCTCAAAATCACCTTTTCATGAATGAAATAGTATCTAAACAAATTAAAGTAAATCTCTGGCATTGTAACTATCTTCACAAGATTAAACCAGATATTTAAAAATTAGAAGGCAGCTATTGATTTCTGTGAAAAAAAATACCTAGAATATTTTTTTTTAAAAGAGTAGCCTCCAAAAAAGAGAATCTTGATTGCCACTTAAGTTTTTATTCACTATACCCAGGAAAATGAATATCTAGCAATGAATATGAAAATAAAACCTTAAAAGCAACAAAACTCATTTAAAAGTAGAAGACAAAGCTTCCAACAAAGTAAATGAATGATTGAGCCATTGTATGCAAATTACATTTCACACTAGTGGTTCTTAAAGTGAATCATCATCTTAGCTAGTAGTAGTTGCTAGGAAGTAAGGTGTACCCCGTTATTGATGCGAGCCCACTCTTTTCTGCATTAGATGGCTATAAAAGGTACTATAATAGCGGACAGTGCAGTTTAAAGACTTAATAAAAGAAGCAGGAGGAAAAGGACAGATGTCCTGAGTGTATATATGTGTGGGATATGACCACAAGGCCTTTCTCTGCTAGGAATGCATAGGGAAAGCTGAGTTTTTCCAGTTTTAGAAAGAAACTGTAGTTTCTAGAAAGGGTGCTTATGAAAAGAACAGCGAAAGAAATCAGAGACTAAAATATTTAGTTATTTTTTTCATGGTACAACAATAGTGCATTGGAATAACATGTTGCACTCTGTTGTACAAATGTTTTACACATGTTGTGTAAAAGCCTAGAGAATGTCTTTACAAAATAGCAGCAATATGTGTTATGATAATATTTAAGATCTGTCAATCACATATGGATGTCAGAAAACAATACACTGTTTGAATGGCTGAAAAAAAGAAAACTAACACAAAAAATTGAGTAAGGTCTTCCTGAAATTCTTCACAAATATGGCAGACATCATAAACACCCTGACTTGTATTATGGTCTCAACTGAATAAGGGGGAAGAAACTAAGTAAATCAACTTACATTTTGATAGGTAAGTAATAGGAAGTTTCTGGAAAAATAAGTTTTCACAAAGTAGGTGAGAAACACTAGACTAAACCCTGTATGGAAAATTAGATCAAGATGGAAACTGAATAAAAGCATCTACTTTCCCTATCTAAAACCCTCTGAAAGAATAGGAAAGATAGTATGATAAGAAATAATTCCTAAAGCTTATTAGAAAACAAGAAAGAGTACTATTAGCAGAATACCAAATGCTGCCAAGAATGCAAAGCAATTAGAATTCTCAATTATTGCTGGTGGAAATGAAAAAATGATATAGAACTTTGAAAAGTTTGGAAGTTCCTTATAAAGTTAAATATGTACTTACTGTTGAGCATTAAATATTTGTGTATCCTCAAAATTAATATATTGAAGCCTAATCTCCAATTTCATGATAATTGGAGGTAAGGCCTTTGAGAGGTGATTAGATCATGAGGGTAGAATACTCATGAATGGGATTAGTGTTCTTATAAAAAAAGACTCCAGAGATCCCTTACCCTCCCCACCATGTGAGGAAACAGTAAAAAGATAGCCTTCTCTGAACCAGGAAGAAGATTCTCACCAGAATTGAATCTACCAACACCTTGATCTTGGACTTCCTAGTCTCCAAAATTCTAAAAAATAAATACATTTCTGTTATTTATAAGCTACCCAGTTTATGGCATTTTTATATAAACTCAAATGGACTAAAATCATATAGAAATTAATTTTTCCATATCATGACAGAAAGCCAATATTTCCAGAAAGAACTATGGTTCATCTGTTTAGCATGCTCACATCCCACACTGTACTTCCACTGCACAATGGCACTTATTAAAACATATTAGCATTGCCAATTTAGAATTGTCTATGTCTCTTATTAAGAGATTCTTCTCTGTGATGGAAAGGACCATAGCTGTCCTGTTCACTGATGCATCACCAAAACTCTGGCAAGAACTGTATAAATTTGTTGAATTGAATGACTCATTACCAACTTACATGATGAGGGAAGTACCATACATGAAAAAGTGGCTAGAACATCTGTATATCCCATATCCATTTGCCTCCACTCACTATAGTAACCTAAGTGAACATTTTATAAATAAGTATATCATCAACTTACTATCCTTCAGAGAAAGCTAGTGATCCCTATTTAATATAGTGATTCAGTACTAGGAGTAAGAGTGTACTAAATTAATCTACATATTTATATTAATTTTGCAATAGCTTTCAAAAAAATAAATTGAATCCTGGAAAGAAAGAAGCAAATTATATATACTCAGTATATTCCCAGTATATCTTGATCTGGCAATAGGGCAAACCTATAACTCAGTTAAGCAATTTCCGAGCATAGTACTATATGAAGCTTTTAAAAATATATATAAATTTTGATAGGGACATTAAGAAAAAAACATAGGCAATGTCAACTTTTAAATAAGGCACAGTTGTATGAGTATGCAAGAATATCTTGTACTTATCATTAAGTCTTGAAATTGTATTTCATTTTCAGTAGTAAGGGACTATATGGAAACTAGAGATTGAGATAGCTCAGGAACAAAAATTCTGGACTAAACAATGAATGAGTCAACAAAGAAATCAAAGAAAAAATCTAAAATACCTTGAGACAAATGAAGATGGAAATACAATATTCCAAAATCTATGGGACACAGCAAAAGCAATTCTAAAAGGGAAGTTCACAACAGTGCAGGGATATCTCAAGAAACAAGAAAAATCCAAATAAACTAACTAAATTTATACCTAGAGCCACTAGAAAAAGAAAAACAAACAAAGCCCAAAGTTCATAGAAGGAAAGAAATAATAAAAATCAGACTGGAAGTAAATGAAAGAGAGACTAAAAAAATAGAAAAGGTCAATGAAACCAAGAGCTTGTTCTTTGAAAAGATAAACAAAATTGACAAACCTTTAGGTAGACTAACCACAAAAAAAAAAAGAAAGGGCACAAATAAACAGAAGAAGAAATAAAAAAGAAGTTACAGCTGACAACACAGAAACACAAAGGATGATAAGAGATTATTATGAACAATCATACAGTTACAAAATGGAAAACCTAGAAGAAACCACTAAATTCCTAGAAACAAACAACCTTCTAAGACTGAATCATGAAGAAATAGACAAATCTGAATAAACCGATTACAAGCAATGAAACTGAATCAGAAATTTTAAAACTCCCAAATATCTAAATTCCGGGACCAGATGGTGTCACAGGTGAATTCTGCCAAACATTTAAAGAATAGTTAGTATGTACTCTTCTCACATTAATTTAAAAAATTGAAGATAATGGCATAGTTCCAAACTAATTTTACAAGGCCAGCATTACATTCATGCCAAAACCAGGCAAAGGCATAACAAAAAATGAAAATTACAGGTCAGTATGCTTGATAAACACAGATGCAAAAATCCTCAACACAATACAGTTGACACTTGAACAATGCAGGGATTAGGGGTGCTAACCATGTACACAGTTGAAAATCCACATATAACTACTGAGTCCCTAAAAACTTAACTAATAGGCTACTTAACTAAAAGCCTTACCAAAAACATAACCAGTTGATTAACACATTTTGTACATGTATTATGTACTGTATTCTTACAGAAAAAAAGAAAATTTTTTTCAAATTATCACAAATCTCCAAAGAAATTTTCCAGTATAATTATTGAAAATAAATTGTGCATAAGTGGACCCATGCAATTCAAAACCATGTTGTTCAGGGTCAACTGTATTAGCAAATCAAGTCCAACAACACAATCAAGTGGGATTTATTCCAGGGATGCAAGGATAGCTCAATATCTGCAAATCAGTGTTATATATAACATTAACAAAAAGAAGGACACAAATCATATGATCATCTCAATAGATGTAGAAAAGGCATGACAAAATTCAACATCCGTTTATGATAAAAACTCTCAACAAAGTAGGTATACAAGGAAAATACCTCAACACAATAAAGGCCATATATGACAAACCCACAGCTAATATCATATTCATACATAACAAAGATGTCCACTCTCACCACTTTTATTCAGTATGGTATTGGAAGACCTGGCCACAGCAATTAGGCAAGAAAAATAAATAAAAGGCATCTAAATTGGAAAGGAAGAAGTAAAACTGACACTATTTGCCGATGACATGACAATACATTAAGAAAACCCTAGAGACTCCACCAGAAAACTATTAGAAGTAATAAATGAATTCAGTAAAATCTCAGGATCAAAATTAGTATACAGAAGTTGGTTGTGTTTCTGTATACTAATAAGCAGCTATAAGAAAGAGAAATTAAGGAAACAATCCCATTTACAATTGCATCAAATAGATAAAATACCTAGGAATAAATTTAACCAAGGAGGTAAAATGTCTATATACTGAAAACTATAAGAAGTCAATGAAAGAAACTGAAGACAACACACATAAAAGGAAAGATATATAATGCTCATGGGTTGAAGGACTAATAATGTTAAAATGTCCACATTACCCAAAGCAATCTATATTTTCAATGCAATTCCCATCAAAATACCAGTGCTATTTTTCACAGAACTAGAACAAAGAATCCTAAAAATATATGGAACCACAAAAGACCCCACATAGCCAAGGTAATCTTGAGAAAGGAGGATAAAGACAGAGTAATCACATGTCCTAATTGCAAACTATACTACAATGCTACAGTAATCAAAATAGTATGGTACTGGCATGAAACAGGCACATAGACAAATGGAATAGACTAGAGAGCCCAGAAATAAACACACTTATATGTCAATTACCCTGTGACAAAGGAGGCAAGTATACACTGGGGAAAAGACAGTCTCTTCAATAAACAGTACTGAGAAAACTGAACAGCTATGTGCAAAAGAAGGAAAAGGAACCACTGTCTCACAACATATATAAACATAAATTCCAAATAGATTGAAAACTTGAATGTAAGACCTAAAACTATAAAACTCCAATAAGAACACATAGGCAGTAAACTCTTTGCTATGGGTCTTAGCAGTATATTTTTTGGACCAATCTTCTCAGGCAAGGGCAACAAAAGCTAAAGCAAACAAATGGAATTAGACCAAACAAAAGCTTTTGCACAATCAGGGAAACCATCAAAAATGAAAAGGCAATCTACTGAATGGGAGAAGATATTTGCAAATCATACATCAAATAAGAAGTTAATATCCAAAATATGCAAAAAATTTACACATCACACACAAAAAAATAAAACCAATCCAATTAATAATGGGCAGAGGTCTTGAATAGATATTTCTCTAAAGAAGACATACGGATGGCCAACAGGCACATGGAAAGATGCTCAACATCACTAGTCATCAGGAAAATGCAAATTAAAACCACAATGAGGTATTACCTCACACCTGTCAGATTGGCTATTACAAAAAAGACTAAAAATAACAAGTGTTGGTGAGGATGTAGAGAAAAGAAGGGAGCCCTCATACACTGTTGAGAGTAAATTGGTGCAAGCACTATGGAAAACAGTATGGCAATCCCTCACAATATTAAAAATACAACTACCATATGATCCAGCAAATCTACATCTGAGTATTTATCCAAAGAAAACAAAAACACCACTTCTAAGAAATACATGCACCTCTATGTTCATTGCAGAGTTAATTTATAATAGCAAAGATATGGAAGCACCTAAGAGTCCATCAATTGATGAATGGACATACATACATAAACACCCACACACAGTATATAAATGAAATATATACACACAATGAAATATTACTCAGCCATAAAAAAAGAATGAAATCTTCCTATTTGGGCACCATGGATTGACCTAGAGGGTATTATGCTAAGCAAAATAAGACAGAAAAAGAAAACTACCATTTGATTTCACTTACATAAATTAATCTAAATAACTAAACAAGCAAAACAAAACAAAAACACACTCATAGACACAGAAAACAAACTGTTGGTTATCAGAGGAGGCAGGGCCCGGGGGAGTGAATGAAATAGGTGAAGGTGATTAAGAGGCACAAACTTCCAATCATAAAATAAGTAAACTTGGAGGTGTAATATACAGCATAGAGAATGTAGTGAATAATATTGTAATAGGTTTTTATAATGACAGATGATAATTAGACTTATCACAAGGATTATTCATATTAAAATATTGAATCACTATGGTGTGCACCTAAAACTAATGCTGTATTATACTTATTTTATTATATACAATATAAACTATATTTCAAAAAAAATTCTGGACCAAATTCAGCCACAGAAAAGATGGTGAGGTTATTAGGATTTGACTGCTATGTGATAATAATCCAGATATAATCATTTAATAGTCCCCCTGTAGTTTCCAATTAATAAAGGGCAGCATTAAAAACTTATGCTTATATTTGTTATAAATTATTCCGTCTCGACTAATTGCCTCAAAAAACAGGTTACACATAGAAAATAAAGTACCTTCTCCAGTTGGGGCAGTTGGTCTTACCCCTTTTTTAGGGCAGATATCATTTGATAAATCTGAATTAACCCTGGTCTCTTCCCCAAGAAAGAATCACACACACACATACACACACACACAAATTTGCATGTAATTTCAAAAGTTTATAGGTGCCCTGAGGGCTCGCCATGGATGACTGCTCATCTGATCATTAAATTTATGATTTTTAAACTATTCTAGGTAGGTTCTAGGAGGAGGAAAGGAAAGGCTAAGGATGTGGGGAGGAAGAAAGGCCCCCTACCACCTCTCTCTGTTCAGGTGGAGTAGCTACATATGAATCTCTCTTATATACTCACTTTCAGGTAATATTTGTTCAAAAAATTTCCTATCAGAAATTACATTTGAGAATCTCTGAACTGGACCAGGGAATCTAAACTTGGCTTATCAAAAGAATTACCTGGAGAGCTTTGTTTTAAAAGAATACTTCATTAAATGTCACACTATAGCAATTATTGGTTGCCATCTTTATATTGGCTTATCTCATTCAATTAGAGTGAAGGCTCCTTTAGAGCACTGTCTATTCATTTGGTTGATAACATATTGAGGGCCAACAATGCTAAAAGACAATAACAGCTCTCAATGTTGGAGATTCAGAAGTGAATGAGGAAGTTCCTATTTTCTTTTTCTTTATTAAGGTATCATTGATATACACTCCCATGAAGGTTCCACAAGAAAAACGGTGTAGTTATTACATTCACCCTTACTATTGAGTCCCCTACATACCCTATTGCAGTCACTGTCCATCAGTGTAGTAAGATGCCACAGAGTCCCTATTTGTCTTCTCTCAGCTACGCTGTCTTCTCCATGACCCCACACACACCATGTACACCAATCATGATACCCCACAATCCCCTTCTCCCTTCCTCCCCACCAACCCTCCCCCACCCCTCCCCTTTGGTAACCACTAGTCCCTTTTTGGAGTCTCTGAGCCTCCTGCTATTTTGTTCCTTCAGTTTTACTTCATTGTTATACTCCACAAATGAGGAAAATCATTTGGCACTTGTCTTTCTCAGCCTGGCTTATTTCACTGAGCATAATATAATCCAACTCCATTCATGTTGTTGCAAATGTAGGATCTGTTTCTTTCTAATGGCTAAATAGTATTCCATTGTGTATATGTACCACATCTTCCTTATCCATTCATTTACTTATGGACACTTAGGTTGCTTCCATTTCTTGGCTATTGTAAATAGTGCTGCAATAAACACAGGGCTACATATGCCTTTTTGAATCTGAGATCTTGCTTACTTTGGGTAAGTTCCTAGGAGTGGAATTCCTGTGCCAAATGGTATTTCTATTCTTAGTTTTTTGAGGAACCTCCACATTGCTTTCTACAATGGCTGAAATAGTTTACATTACCACCAGCAGTGTAAGAGCATTCCCCTTTCTCCACATCCTCACTAGCATTTGTTGTTCCTAGTATTTTCTATGTTGGCCATCCTTACTGGTGTGAGGTGATATCTCATTGTGGTTTTAATTTGCATTTCTCTGATAATTAGTGATGTGGAGCATATTTTCATGTGCTTGTTGGCCATCTAAATTTCTTCTTTGGATAAATGTCTGTTCAGGTCATCTGTCCATTTTTAATTGGATTATTTGCTTTTTGTTTGTTGAGGCACATGAGCTCTTTATATATTTTGGATGCCACCCCCTTATCAGATATGTCATTTATGAATATATTCTCCCATACTGTATGATGCTTTTTTGTCCTGCTGATGCTGCCCTTTGCTGTACAGAAGCTTTTAAGCTTGATGTAGTCCCATTTGTCCACTTTTTATTGTGTTTCCCTTGCCCAAGAAGATGCATACAGGCAAAAGTAGCTCATGTTTATATTCAAAAGACTTTTACCTATGTTTTCTTCTAAGAGTTTTATGGTTTTATAACTTACATTCACATCTTTGATCCACTTTGAGTTTACTTTTGTGTATGGGGTTAGACAATAATCCAGTTTCATTCTCTTGCATGTAGCTGTCCAGTTTGCCAACATCAGCTGTTGAAGACGCTGTCATTTCCCCATTGTATATCCATGGCTCATTTATCGTATATTAATTGACATATATAGTTGGGTTTGTATCTGGGCTCTCTAGTGTGTTCCATTGGTCTATGGGTCTGTTCTCATACCACTACCAAATTGTCTTGATTACTGTGGCTTTGTAGTAGAGCTTGAAGTCAGGGATCATAATCCCACCACCATTTTATTCTTCCTTCTCATAATTGCTTTGGCTATTTGGGGTCTTTTGTGGTTCCATATGAATTTTTTGTTTGTTTGTTTGTTTCATTTAGGGATTCAGTGTGTCATTCCCTTAAAACACCCATTACCTTTATTATTTATTTATTTTTTTATTTTGGTATCATTAATCTACAATTACATGAAAGACATTATGTTTACTAGGCTTCCCCCTTCACCAAGTCCCCCCACATACCCCTTCACAGTCACTGTACATTAGCGTAGCAAGATGCTATAAAATCACTACTTGTCTTCTCTGTGTTGCACAGCCCTCCCCGTGCCCACACACACACTATACATGCTAATCATAATGCCCCCTTTCTTTTTCCCCACCCTTATCCCTCCCTTCCCACCCATCCTCCCCAGTCCCTTTCCCTTTGGTAACTGTTAGTCCATTCTTGGGTTCTGTGATTCTGTTGGTGTTTTGTTCCTTCAGTTTTCCTTTGTTCTTATACTCCACATATGAGTGAAATCACTTGGTACTTGTCTTTCTCTGCCTGGCTTATTTCACTAGCATAATACCCTCTAGCTCCATCCATGTTGTTGCAAATGGTAGGGTCTGTTTTTTTCTTATAGCTGAGTAATATTCCATTGTGTATATGTACCACATCTTCTTTATGTATTTGTCTACTGATGGACACTTAGGTTGCTTCCATATCTTGGCTATTGTAAATAGTGCTGCAATAAACACAGGGGTGCATCTGTCTTTTTCAAACTGGAGTGCTGCATTCTTATGGTAAATTCCTAGAAGTGGAATTCCTGGGTCAAATGGTATTTCTATTTTGAGCATTTTGAGGAACCTCCATACTGCTTTCCACAATGTTTGAACTAATTTACATTCCCACCAGCAGTGTAGGAGGGTTCCCCTTTCTCCAGAACCTCGTCAACATTTGTTGTTGTTTGTCTTTTGGATGGTAGCCATCCTTACTGGTGTGAGGTGATATCTCATTGTGGTTTTAATTTGCATTTCTCTGATGACAAGCGATGTGGAGAATCTTTTCATGTGTCTGTTGGCCATCTGAATTTCTTCTTTAGAGAACTGTCTATTCAGCTCCTCTGCCCATTTTTTAATTGGATTATTTGCTTTTTGTTTGTTGAGCTGTGTGAGCTCTTTATATATTTTGGATGTCAACCCTTTATCGGATCTGTCATTTATGAATATATTCTCCCATACTGTAGGATACCTTTTTGTTCTATTGATGGTGTCCTTTGCTGTACAGAACTTTTTAGCTTGATATTGTTCCACTTGTTCATTTTTGCTTTTGTTTCCCATGCCCTGGGAGATATGTTCAAGAAGAGGTCACTCATGTTTATGTCTAAAAGATTTTCGCCTATGTTTTTTTCTAAGAGTTTTATGGTTTCATGACTTACGTTCAAATCTTTGATCCATTTCGAATTTACTTTTGTGTGTGGGGTTAGACAGTAATCCAGTTTCATTCTCTTACATGTAGCTGTCCAGCTTTGCCAGCACCATCTGTTGAAGAGACTGTCATTTCCCGATTGTATGTCCATGGCCCCTTTATCGAATATTAGTTGACCATATATGTTTGGGTTAATGTTTGGAGTCTCTATTCTGTTCCATTGGTCTGTAGCTCTGTTCTTGTGCCAGTACTAAATTGTCTTGATTACTGTGACTTTGTAGTAGAGCTTGAAGTTGGGGAGCGAAATCCGCCCCCCCCCACTTTATTCTTCCTTCTCAGGATTGCTTTAGCTATTCAGGGTCTTTGGTGTTTCCATATGAATTTTTGAACTATTTGTTCCAGTTCATTGAAGAACGCTGTTGGTAATTTGATAGGGATTGCATCAAATTGGTATATTGTTTTGGGCAGGATGGCCATTTTGACAATATTAATTCTTCCTAGCCAGGAGCATAAGATAAGTTTCCATTTGTTAGTGACCTCTTTAATTTCTCTTATAGTTTTCAGGGTATAGGTCTTTCACTTCCTTAGTTAGGTTTATTCCTAGGTATTTTATTCTTTTTGATGCTATTGTGAATGGAATTGTTTTCCTGATTTCTCTTTCTATTAGTTCATTGTCAGTGTATAGGAAAGCACAGATTTCTGTTTGTTAATTTTGTATCCTGCAACTTTGCTGAATTCTGATATTAGTTCTAGTAATTCTGGAGGGGAGTCTTTATCATGTCATCTGCAAATAGTGACAACTTAACTTCTTCTTTACCAATCTGGATTCCTTGTATTTCTTTGTTTTGTCTAATTGCCGTAGCTAGGACCTCCAGTACTATGTTGAATAACAGTGGGGAGAGTGGGCATCCCTGTCTTGTTCCCGATCTCAGAGGAAAGGCTTTCAGCCTCTCACTGTTCAGTATGATGTTAGCTGTGGGTCATGGTGTATGATCCTTTTGATGTATTTTTGAATTTGGTTTGTTAATATTTTGTTGAGTATTTTTGCATCTATGTTCATCAGGGATATTGGTCTGTAGTTTTCTGTTTTGGTGTGATCTTTGCCTGGTTTTGGTATTAGGGTGATGTTGGCTTCATAGAATGAGTTTGGGAGTATTCCCTCCTCTTCTATTTTTTGAAAAACTTTAAGGAGAACGGGTATTCTCTTTTCTGTATGTCTGATAAAATTCCAAGGTAAATCCATCTGGCCCTGGGGTTTTGTTCTTGGGTCGTTTTTTAATTGCCGCTTCAATTTCATTGCTGGTAAGTGGTCTGTTTAGATTTTCTGTTTCTTTCTGGTTCAGTCTTAGAAGGTTGTATTTTTCTAGGAAGTTGTCCATTTCTCCTAGGTTTTCCAGCTTGTTAGCATATAGGTTTTCATAGTATTCTCTAATAATTCTCTGTATTTCTATGGGGTCCGTTGTGATGTTTCCTTTCTCGTTTCTGATTCTGTTGATGTGTGCTGATTCTCTTTTTCTCTTAATAAGTCTGGCTAGAGGCTTCTCTATTTTGTTTATTCTCTCAAAGAACCAGCTCTTGGTTTCATTGATTTTTTTCTATTATTTTATTCTTCTCAATTTTATTTATTTCTTCTCTGATCTTTATTATGTGCCTCCTTCTGCTGACCTTAGGCCTCATTTGTTCTTCTTTTTCCAATTTTGATAATTGTGACATTAGACTATTCATTTGTGATTGTTCTTCCTTCTTTAAATATGCCTGGATTGATATATATACTTTCCTCTTAAGACTGCTTTCGCTGCATCCCACAGTAGTTGGGGCTTTGTGTTGTTGTTCTCATTTGTTTCCATATATTGCTGGATCTCCATTTTAATTTGGTTGTTGATCCATTGATTATTTAGGTTCCATATGAATTTTACAACTATTTTCTCTAGTTTGTTGAAGAATGCTGTTGGTATTTTGATAGGAATTGCATTGAATCTGTAGATTGCTTTAGGCAGGATGGCCATTTTGACAATATTAATTCTTCCTATCCATGAGCATGGGATGTGTTTCCATTTATTGGTATCTTCTTTAATTTCTCTCATGAGGGTCTTGTCATTTTCAGAGTATAGGTTTTTCACTTCCTTGGTTAGGTTTAGGTTTATTCCTAGGTATTTTATTCTTTTTGATGCAACTGTGAATGGATTTGTTTTCCTGATTTCTCTCTTTGCTAGTTCATCATTAGTGTATAGGACTGCCACAGATTTCTGCATATAAATTTTCTATCCTGCAACTTTGCTGAATTCAGATATTAGATCTATTAGTTTTGGAGTGGATTCTTTAGGGTTTTTTATGTACAATATCTGTCATCTGCAAACAAGAACAGTTTAATTTCTTCCTTGCCAACCTGGATGCCTTTTATTTCTTTGTGTTGTCTGATTGCTATGGCTAGGACCTCCAATACTATGTTGAATTAAAGTAGGGAGAGTGCACATCCTTGTCTTTTTCCCAATCTTAAAGGAAAAGTTTTCAGCTTCTCACTGTTAAGTATGATGTTGGCTGTGGGTTTACCATATATGGCCTTTATTATGTTGAGGTACTTGCCCTCTATATCCATTTTGTTAAGAGTTTTTTTTCATGAATTGATGTTAAATTTTGTTGAATGCCTTTTCAGCATCTATGAAGATGATCATGTGGTTTTTGTCCTACTTTTTGTTGATGTGGTGGATGATGATGAATTTTGAATGTTGTACCATCCTTGCATCCCTGGAATAAATCCTACTTGATCATTATAGGTTATTTTTTTATGTATTTTTGAATTCAGTTTGCTAATATTTTGTTGAGTATTTTTGCATATGTTTATGAGGGATATTGGTCTGTAATTTTCTTTTTTGTGATGTCTTTGCCTGGTTTTGGTATTAGAGTGATGCTGGTCTCATAGAATGCATTTGGAAGTATTCCCTTTCCTCTACTTTTTGGAAAACTTTAAGAAGGATGGGTATTAGGTCTTCACTGAATGTTTGATAAAATTCAGCAGTGAAACCATCTGGTCCAGTGGTTTTCTTCTTACGTAGCTTTTGGATTACCAATTCAATTTCGTTGCTGGTAATTGGTCTATTCAGATTTTGTGTTTCTTCCTGGGTCTGCCTTGGAAGGTTGTATTTTTCTAGAAAGTTGTCCATTTCTTCTAGTTTACTCAGTTGGTTAGCATATAATTTTTCACAGTATTCTATCATAACTCTTTGTATTTCTCTGGTGTCTGTAGTGATTTTTCCTTTCTCATTTCTGATTCTGTTTATGTGTGTAGATTCTCTTTTTTTCTTGATAAGTCTGGCTAGGGGTTTATCTATTTTGTTTATTTTCTCGAAGAACCAGCTCCTGCCTTCACTGATGCTTTCTATTGTTTTCTTCTTCTCGATTTTATTTACATCTGCTTTAATCATTATTTTGTCTCTCCTTCTACTTACTTTGGGCCTCATTTGTTCTTCTTTTTCTAGGTTTGTTAATTGTGAATTTAGACTGTTCATATGGAATTGTTCTTCTTTACTGAGGTAGGCCTGTATTGTAATGTACTTCCCTCTTAGCATGGCCTTTGCTGCATCCCACAGATTTTGCGGTGTTGAATTATTGTTGTTATTTGTCTCTATATATTGCTTGATCTCTGTTTGTCTTTGATCATTGATCCATTGGTTATTTAGGAGCATGTTATTAAGCCTCCATGTGTTTGTGGGCTTTTTGTTTTGTTTGTATAATTTATTTCTAGTTTCATACCTTTGTGGTCTGAGAAGCTGGTTGGCACAATTTCAATCATTCTGATATTACTGAAGCTCTTTTGGTGGCCTAGTACATGATCTATTCCTGAAAACATTTCATATGCACTTGAGAAGAATGTGTATCCATCTGCTTTTGGGTGGAATGTTCTGTAGATGTCTGCTAGGTCCCTCTGTTCTAATGTGTTTTTCAGTGCCTCTGTCTCCTTACTTATTTTCTGTCTAGTTGGTCTGTCCTTTGGAGTGACTGGTGTGTTGAAATCTCCTAAAATGAATGCATTGCATTCTGTTTCCCCTTTAATTGTTAGTATTTGTTTCACATATGTAGGTGCTCCTGAATTGGGTGCATAGACATTTATAATGGTTATATCCTCTTGTTGGACTGATTCCTTTATCATTATGTAATGTCCTTCTTTATCTCTTGTTACTTTCTTTGTTTTGAAGTCTATTTTGTGTGATACAGGTACTGCAATTCCTGTTTTTTTCTCCCTATTAGTTGCATGAAATATCTTTTTCCATCCCTTTACTTTCAGTCTGTGTATGTCTTTGGGTCTGAAGTGAGTCTCTTGTAGGCAGCATATAGATGGGTTTTGTTTTTTTATCCATTCAGTGACTCTATGTCTTTTGATTTGTGCATTCAGACCATTTACATTTAGGGTGATGATCAATAGGTACATATTTATTGCCATTGCAGGCTTTAGATTTATGGTTACCAAAGGTTCAAGGGTAATTCTGTGACTATCTATCAGTCTGATTTAACTCACTTAGTATGCTATTGCATATACAACCTAAAGGTTCTTGTTTTCTTCCTCCTCCATTCTTCATATATTAGGTATCATATTCTGTACTCTTTATCTTTCCCTTGGTTGACTTTGGGGATAGTTGATTTGATTTTGCATCTGCTTAGTAATTGTTTTACTTTGCTATGGTTTTATTTCCCCTGGTGACAGCTATGTAACCTTAGGAATACTTCCATCTATACCAGTCCCTCCAAAATGCACTGTAGAGGTTTTTTGTGGGAGTAAATTCTCTCAGCTTTTTCTTATCTGAAAATTGTTTAATCCCTCCTTCAAACATAAATGATAATCTTGCTGGGTAGAATATTCTTGGTTTGAGACCCTTCTCCTTCATTGCATTAAATATATTATGCCACTCCCTCTGGCCTGCAAGGTTTCTGCTGAGAAGTCTGATGATAACCTGATGGGCTTTCCTTTGTGTGTGATCTTTTTTCTATCTCTAGCTGCTTTTAAAAGTCTTTCCTTATCCTTGATCTTTGCCATTTTAATAATTATATGTCTTAGTGTTGTCTTCCTTGTGTCCCTTGTGTTGGGAGATTTGTGCACCTCCATGGCCTGAGAGACTATCTCCTTCCCCAGATTGGAGACATTTCCAGCAATTACCTCCTTAATGACACTTTCTATCCCCTTTTCTCTCTTCTTCTTCTTCTGGTACCCCTATAATGCAAATATTGTTCCGTTTGGGTTGGTTACACAGTTCTCTCCTGTGTGAATGAATATTTTTTCATTCCTAGATATCCTTTTTTCTCTCTGTGCCTCAGCTTCTTTGTATTCCTCTTCTCTAATTTCTATTCCATTTACCATCTCTTCTTATACATCTAATCTGCTTTTAAATCCCTCCATTGTATGTTTCATTTCAGATATGGAATTTCTCAATGATTCAATCTCTGTCCTAAATTCATCCTTGAGTTCTTGAATATTTTTCTGTACTTCTATGACCATGTTTATGATTTTTATTTTGAACTCTCAGGAAGATTGGTAAGTTCAGTTTCAGTTGTCCCTTTTTCTGGTGTTTGTGAGATTTTGGTCTGAACCAGTTTCCTTTGATGTTTCATATTTGTATGTGGCACCGTCTAGTGCCCAGAAACTCTGGTCTTGGAGTTGCTCAGCCCCTGTAGTGATATCGGGTGTTGCAGGGGAGCAGCGCTAGTGCCTGGGGGGAGAAAAGAGTTGTTTCCTGCTTCCCGGCTGCAGTGCCTTTCTGCACTGTCAGAACCAGTAGACTGAGCACACAGGTGTAAGCCTCTGTGCTTTTTTTTGTAGCTGCCATAGGCAGGGCCTCCCTCTGGCTAGCCAGATGCTGGGACAGGGACTGCCAGTTTGCAAGCTGGTGCCGGCAGGGCAGGAGTAAGATGCAGCAGGCTGGGTATCACAGTGGGTGGCCTCAGAGTTGAGTAGGCAGCCAGGGGTATGAAGCATCTGAAGCTCCTGAAAGTTCCCAACCTGCTTGGCAGAGTGCACCCAGACAAACTTGTCCACCTATCCCTTCTCCTGAGCAGCAAGTTCCATACAATCCCCACCCCTTCAGGAGCCCTCTCACTCTTAGGAAACCTCTCAGAGCACCCACCTTTCCTTTGGCCCAGAGCAGCTGGATATGGATCCCTGTCATCCACAAATGGCTGGAATCAGTCTCTCCAAGTATCCTGTCTGTCTTAGCTTTCCAAACCCCACTAATTTCCAGAGCACCATGCAATGTAGGTTTGTGCCCCCAAAGAAGATCTCCACGGCTGGGTATTCAGCAGTCCTAGGCTTCCACTCCCTCCCTGCTCCATTTCTCTTCCTCCTGCCAGTGAGCTGAGGTGGGGGAAGGATTTGGGTCCTGCCGGATCAAGCCTTTGGTACATTATCCTCTTTCATGAGGTCTGTTCTGTTCTCCATGTGTATGCAGTCTGGTGCAGCCTTCTTTCCTGTTGCACTTTTAGGTTTAGTTGTATTAACTAGATTTTCGTATTATATGTGGTTTTGGGAGGAGTTCTCTTTTTCACCTCTCATGCTGCTAGCTTTAATCTCTGGTTTTTCTTTTTCTTGGAAGATTCCTATTTTCATGAAGTTTATCATCTAACAGTTGACTCTCCACTGTTCCTGATACAGTGTTCACCATATGAATGAAGGAAATTCAGTGTTATTCATAGACTGGCCAACCATTAGCATGATCTTAGATACTTGCCTAAAGTTGGGGTTGGCAATTTAATAAGGTAAAGGCAAGTGACCCATGTAACAACCATACAAACAATATAGTACAGTACAAACTTAAATCATGAATCAGAATAAGCCCTCTCATGGTCACTCCTTGTCTAAAAAGATCAGGTATTGACCACCCTAATTCCCTATCATCCATCAGAGTAGGCTCTAACTCCCAACTTAATTTTACAATCTTATTAAATATAGTATAGTTTTGTGTTGAAGTTAGTATATTATGCATTTGTAAAGAAAGAAACTTTAAAACTTAGATATTCCCATATACCCACCTATCTTCATCCCCAAACCAAGGATATGCAAGTCAAAGTACAAAACACATCTATATTGATTAAAGGTTGATAAAAAGAAAGAAAAGAAAATTCATTCTTAAATAAAAGATAGTTATTTTCTTCTTCCTTAAGATTTGATCTTGGTTTCTTGGTATCTTAGTCTTTCTGGACTAGTATAACAAAATACCACAGACTAGATGGCTTATAAGCAACAGAAATTTGTTTCTTACAGTTCTGGAGACTGGGATGTCCAAAATAAAGGCACCAGCAGATTGGATGTTTGGTAAGAGCCCACTTCCTAGCTCACAGATGGCCGTCTTCTTCCTGCATTGTCAGATGGTGGAAGGAGCAAAGGAGTTCTCTGGGCATTAATCCCATTTATGAGAGTTTCACCCTCCTGACACTATCTTCTCCCAAAAGCCCTACCTTCAAATATCATTCTATTGGGTGTTAAGATGTGATATATGGATTTGGGGGAATATAAATATTCAGCCCATAGCACTGGGTTTCTATTTCTAAGGAATAGTCACTCTTTTAGAAATCTGTGCTTAAAACAATCAAAGGTAAATCTTAAATTCACATATTATACACCAGCTTTGGAGTCAGATAACCAGTTCAAGTCCTGATTCCCCCAATTTTAGCTGTGGAAATCTGGGCTAGTTGCTTCACCTCTCTGTCCCTGGGTTTCTTCATCTGAAAATGATGCCTGCCTACCCCATACAATTGTTGAGAAGGTCAAATAAATTAATTCATGTAAAGTTCTTAGAAGAGTACCCAGCTACCCACAAATACAGTAAGCACTCAATAAATTTGAGCTATGAATATAACAAAAGGATATAAATAGAGGGACCTATCCTTTGGAGGAATTTTCTATATAATAAGAAAAACCAACTACAAATAAATGATCCAGGAATAAGTTTTAACCTGTATAAGAAAAAATGGACAGCTTCCAAACTAAAAATTCAGGAAATGGAGATCACAGGAGCAATTTATTGTAGCCTTTGTTGAGGAAGGACCAACCACAAAATTAGCAAAGAGCCCAAATGCCGTATGTGGCAATAACTGCAGTGATGGGGACCCCAGCTGATGGCTCCACTACTTTGTGACCTGAGTTTCTATATAAAGAAAGGGGAAATGGCTGGGGTTTTTTTTGGGTTATGTTTTGATTTGTTTGATTTTAGTTTCATAGAATAATTCTCAGAATGGAAACAGAATATTCATCTCTCAAGAGTGGCAGATCTGGAATACAGAACTAGAAGGGTAGGACTACTGAAATTACCAGGGCTTAAAAGAAAATTGGACTCCTGTAATTAAGAGGAGGAAAGAAGATACCAAACTAGAAACAATATGTCTGCCTTGGTGACCCTCATATGCTCAGAACGGGGCGCCACTCCCTCACCCCTACCAGGAAATAATCGCTTGTTTCTCCAAAGACTCAGTATGTTAGTTTGCTTTTCTAAGAGAGTTCAGTGCATTCTGATTGTTTATTAGAATTAGTGTATACACTGTGTAGAGTGATTTTTGCTGAATTGTTTGATTATTTAAAGTTATTATATTCCATCTTTAAAAATTATCATACTTTATCATTGTAATTTGTCACATATTAGAACTTACTCTCCAGGAATCTTAATCAGTGGTTTACACAGGTTTCAGAAGAGTCTCATTTTCTTCAGAGCAGTTTGTTGTTTTGTTGTTTTTTTAATTTAATAAAATAAGTAGGCATGCACAAGAGAAATACTTAATACTCAATGTGTTTTTTATTCCCCAAGGATTACAGGTAAGATTCAGTATGTTTTCTTTATTTAACACACCATTAAACAACTCAGTCCTGTAGCCGCCATCAGCATAACTTCTAACTGCGACTATTTACTTAGTCTGAAATCTTGATTTTATGTTAAATTTCCCTTTCTCAGTTATGAACGCAAAACAGTTTTGCCAAGATACAGAGTGCTAGGCTAGCTGTGATCAAGGAGAAGGAAAAACAACAACAGAAAACAAACCTGTGAGCCCGTAAAAGTGAAAAGCTTCAATAATCATTTCCATCATTTAATCTCCTGTTATTAGCTTTTACCTTTCTTTTGTGGGGACAGCAGTGGGGAGGTTGTATATTTGTTCAGTACATCAGTAGTATGGTTTTAATTCTCTTTCACAACTTAAAAAAACTACTGTGCTTCTGAAGCTTCTAGTCAGGGGCTTTTTGTACCTAGAGTTTCAAACCTTAGGGCAAATGGGTTTCTCCAACCCTGCCTAACTCAAATATGAAACAGGAAACTGTGATGTCGTGTCTAGTAAACCATCAAAAGCACTCTGTTTAAAACAAATAGAGAAATTAAGTGAGCTCATTGCTGCTTTCAAATACCTTAATAGTTGGCAGAACACCTACCTGTCTAGGAGTCATTGTAAAAGGTCAATTAAATGAAATCAAAGTAGGGCTATCACTTCTTCCCAAGTGCATCAGTTGTTTCAGCAAATGAGATCTTTCATCGGAAAAGAAGAAAAATGCCAGAGTTTTCGTGGGGGAATGCTGTACTCTGAAGAAGTTACTTCACTTACGATTCAAAAAGTGTCTTTAATCCGTGGAACAAAAGAAGAATAGAATTCAAACATTCTAATTGTACCATTATAATAGTGTTATTTTAATATCGATAACTTTGTGGATATACATACACATAACTAATCACAACTGTGTGCAACTGAGCAGCCATTTAGAGCACTTAAGGAAAACAAAATATTTCTCTGCGGTTTTGACATGATAAACATAGGAGTTCACTATCTAAACATTAAGTCATCTTTCAAATGGATACTTTAAGTAGTCACTTCCTGTACAAGCAGAATGAAATATACACTGATTTTAATGACTGATAATAAAGTTGGTTTCGTAATTCCATGCAAGTCAACGTGGGGAAAACGATGGGCATTAGTCTTCAGAGACAAAGTTTCCTAAGGGAAATTATTATTAGTCGTACTAATAACGTGGTTAACATAAAAAGAGGAGAGTGGGGAAGAGAAGGAACAGTTGCCCAGCCGTCACAGCAAAGCTGAGGTTGACGTATTTTTAAAGTCTTTTCTTTATAGAACTGTTTTGCTATCATTGTTGGTGATATCAAATAATTATGGTTTCTTTTAAATAAAAATCATATATTGTTGCCACTGATGATCCTAGTTTTCCTAGTTCTCTTTTTCTCTGCAAGTGTCTTAGTTTCCCTGCGATAAATATGCTTAGCTGACTAAGTACGGGGAGGCTGGAAAGGACAAGCTGAGTTTTCTCCTTCTCAACATGAAGAGAGCTCTACTTTATTAAGAAGATAGAAGAGAAATAAATGAAATTAAATTAAAATCTTCATCGTTTTCAGAGTGGCTGTTTTCTGAAAGTTCACTGTGGTCTATGCCATATTTTGGAAACAGCGCCTCTATTCCAAGAGTCTCAATGAGTTAAAGAAAATAATAAAGGCACAATAAAAGTAATGTTTCTACTTCTAAATTTTTACTTTAGAAGGTAAAGAAACTGGGTTATAGATAAAAAAAAAAATAACCAAATAATTGGTAACTAAGAAATGGGTAATAGGACTATGTGTGATTTTTATTCTTTTCCTCATGCTTTTTCTAAATTTTCAAGAACAATATTACAATAAACACGTTACTTTTATCAGCAGAAAAGAGGATTTAAGTGCTTTCATATTTTCAGTTATCAGGTCAACCTCCTGATCCAGCTCTGAGTGGAGATCAAGAGCTTAAACTTTTTCCCTAAAACCACACCACTGGCACAGTGCTGAACATGTTCCGGGATTCAGCAAGTCTGAACTAATTAGTTAATGTAGGGCCGCTTCACTCCTGTACACCACTGTACTTAAAACACTGCTCTCGAGGGTGTCTAACCTCACTTAGGGCTGCTCTGGTTTTAAATGTTACATAAATTCTCTACTAAAGCAACTTCGCTATGTTCATCATCTTTTAAGAGCTGATGAGTAAGGTGACATTTTCATGTTCCTAGTTGGAGGTGGCTTGGAACAAAAAGCCACTAACTTTTGGTTTAGAATATGTTCACTCTAAAAATAAGTTATTTGGGGATCTCAGACCTGACCCAGCCTTTAGATTTTTATCAAGAGTGCTGCCTACACATCAGAGTTGTAGATGTAAAGTTCAAGTATTAAAACAGAGATTACCTTTTTTCCAGAGAAGCTTCCACCTTTTCTGACAACTGTGCTGTGAAAGATTGCCATAATCTCCTTAAGGACAGGGCCCCTCTTCATTTTTCTGTCCTTAGTGCTTTGATCACTATGTGGGACAGAGTATTTTATAATTGTTGAAGACTGAATAAATCAATTAGTCTGTCAGTTCTGCTACAAACCTACCTTATCCCAAAGTGGATATAGTATGTTTCAGAGAGAAAGGAAGTCTAAAAAAATATTATTTATTCACAGTATTAAAACAAAAACCCTATCACTACCAAATAAACAATAAAAGGACAAGATACACTATTTCCCACATGTTAACTATGTAAGACCATTTCATAAGAATATTTATAGCTAATAACTAGATATGGCAAATAATAACTTAAGCTGGAATTATTGTAATGAACAGGTAGATTCTAGAGTTGAATTTAAGAACATAAAAAATATATTAAATAAGTATCAAGTTATGAAAACTCACTTCATAAAGCATATATAGATATAATAAATGCACCCTGAGCACAAATGCATGGCTTAAAGTGACACAGTTTATCTAGCATTCCTAAAAGTAGTGCTTTTTTTGTTAGCCATCACTGTTTTAATATTGTTTTCTCTTCCTGTGCTTTAAAGGTTTTGAACTCATATATGTGACCCAGATATTCAATGCCACCTTGCTAATGCTAAGACAGCTATTGTATCCATAAAACCACTGCACAGTGTCTAAATCAGGAGCTGAATATGTTCTTCTACCTTTTATCGGCTCTGAAAAATGCAGAGCAAACATTATCTATTGTTAATTACCTGTAAAGTAGGGCTTTAGCCACTTCCCCTGTTTCCAAGAGCCCTGAAGTGAAACCTTAAAGAAGTCACCCATTGTTTTCAATTGTGCAAGGGCCAGGAGCAAACAGGGCTCAAATTGCAGCTCTGAAAGGCCACAGGAAATTGGCATACCACTAATCTGCACTCAACTATTCAAAGAAACAAAGCCCACATTCCTGCTGAAAAACTCACCAGCAGAAACCCAAGGCAGATCTGTTCAGTAAGGACCACAGAATAAATCTGCAGAAATAAAAGTTTTAATTAGAGTGCCATGAGACCTGGCTCTAGTTTCCTAGCTCTAAGAGTAACATGCATCATTTAGATTTCTACCTTGCCTTCCCAATTTTCCCAAAAACGAGACTATATAATTAGAATCCTTTCCACTTAATTTTAGCAGGGATGGAGCTGGAGGGGACACTATAATAAAAGGCCAACTGTTCTCTACAGATAGCTAAGTTATGATAAACTAGTATACTAAAATAATCAAAATCCAACACAATTTGAATTCACTTTTGTATATTTGGGCTATATACATTCCTTATAAATGCAACAACATTGTTTCTAAACCATAGGAATGGAATGCAATTAAGAAATTGGCTAGATTATCTTTCATTCAAAACAATTTCAAATGAAACTTCCTGTAAAATCTAAGTATGAAAATAAGGACTGTTTTTTCAACTGAATGCTTCATCAGAGCAAAAGGCATGAGCAGAAGAACACCGATGCCTCACTAGCTGCCATGGCATGCCCACTTGTTTTTACACAGTGAGCATGGAAAAGACAGCAGAATGAGCTAACAGAATCAGGAATTTAGATTCTAGTTCTAACTTTACCAATAAATGGGAAAATAAAATTTCCTCCCAGCGTTAAAGTCCTTATCTGTAAAACTAGGTTAATAATTTCACCCCTTCTTAACTGACAAGTTCACTGAAATACAAACATTTTATAAACCTAGGTACTTACAGAAATGTTTTGTGTAATATACAATTTGAGATATTACTGGACTAATGTTAATGCTTTGAGTGATGACATGTTACCATAGCTCTATCCAAAGTGCATTGAAAAACTCGTATAGCCATTGTATATTTGAAAAATGGGTCATTTTGAAGAGTTTTGTGCCTACGCCAACTTCAGTAAGCACAGTAAACAATAGTTTAGCATCCAAGAGAAAGGGCATCTAAGAAGCTGAGAAGGGCTCTAGCATTCTCCAGGACTCCCAAGCCAACTCAGTATTAGTCACCCTTAAGGATACTTTTGACTCTCAATGGAAAAGATCAAATGATTTACATTATGAATGACGAAGCATAGCTTAGTAAAATGAAACAGTAATTCCAGACACTTCCATCTCAGACCTATCTAGGATGTTACAGAGAGGATACATGAGTTCAGTGGCTGAAAGTTCAGATGATTTAGTGACCTCTAAGTCTTCTCCAGGGCCAAAATATTACCGTTCCAATTCTTAAAACTATTCTCTTCTGGAAACCTCACCATGATAATTGATATTACTAAAATTCTCTGCAGTAATTGCTTACAGTTGACTCTTGAGCAACACGGGTTTAAACTCTGTAGGTCCACTTATAAGTAGATTTTTTTCAATAATACATTGAAAAATGTGGGAGAGATCTGCAATAATTTGAAAAAACATTTTTTGTCTCTAGCTTACATTATTTTAAGAACCACAGTACATAATACATATAACATACAAAATGTGTGTTAATTAACTTTTTGTTACTGGTAAGGCTTCCAGCCAACAGTAGGCTATTAGTAGTTAAGTTTTTAGGGAGTCAAAAATTCTACATGGATTTTCAACTGCATGGAGGCTGGTGCCTTTAACCCCCACGTTGTTGGTTCAATTCTATGTCATTTTTTTATACCTCTAATTATAAGTATATGTAAGACGAAAATGGCTTAAAGCAAGTTACAGATCATATCACAATAAATACTCTATTAATATAGTAAATGTCCCTCCAGTCAGAAAAACAAGATCCAAATGTGGGCTTTTAAAAGCCCACATTTGGATCTTGTTGAGAGCCTATTAAGGGCAAAACACCTTTGGGGTGCAGGTAAATCTGCAACACAATCTCAGTCTCAAAGAATTAAATATAAAAGGAGGGACAAGACACAAACTTTGAAAAGTAGCAGAAAATGCCACCCTAAAATAAGCCACTTTAGCGTAAGAATTTTGAGCTAAAGGCACTAAAAAACAGCAGGTGTAAGACCTCCCCTTTTCTTTTCGAGGGAGATAAAACTCCCCTGTGAAAAATGCCCTCCAAGTGCCAGGAGGAAAGGAACAAACATTCCTAATTCCAGATATAGCCAGTGGAGGCCAAGAGAAATCCATACAGACAGACCTTCTGAAAATAATTCTTTACTTCCTTTGGTCTGTCCATATATTTTAATTGCTTTTCCACAATTAACTCTCTTTGTTTGACCGAGTATATAAATATTTAGGTCTAGCCACTCTTTGAGGTCTTCACTTTTCTATGGGGATTTGCTGTACATGTAAAAATCTACATGCTTTTCTTCTGTTCATCCATTTTATGCCAATTTAATTCTCAGGCCCAGCCAGAGACCTTAAGAGGGGTAGCAGTTTTTGCCTCCACTGCAACATTAAAAGTAATAAGCAGTTTCCACAATGCTGTTACTAAACAATTTCTAGGAGAAATTATTTTTTATGCTTCAGTCAGAGAAACAGGACTTACACCTAGCTATAAAAGAATAAAATTAAAAAGGTAAAGGCAGTCCCTAAGGTCAGAATTGGAAGGTGTGTTTCAGGGACAGAGAGGGAACCAATTCTGCTGGATAGAAGACTTATGTTGTAGAAAAGCAGGAGAGAAGAGGGAAAGGACAGTTGGGGTCTGAAATGAATAGCCATGGATACCTAATGCAGGCATTGGAGCTTAATCCTACAGTTAATGTAAAGGGTGACTACAGGAAAAGATAGGCAAGAAGGAAAGAGAAAAGTTGGGGCTTCAAAAAGACATACAGTCTGATGAACTGGAAAAGATTAATTTTTTAATATGGTTGTTATGCAGTCATGTTGTAGGCCAGTAACATCATATGATAAATGACACAAATGTTTCCAAGTGTAAATCATCATATTCCAACTCAGCAGCCACCAGCAGACACACATTTTCCACTGGGTCAAGGACCCAAAATTTTATTTGCACACGAAAATACAGTTCTGTGTTTTTTCCCCTTGAGAAACTGTCCCATAGGTAACACGTGAACGGCCCCCATCACGCAGTCACCGCCCTGTGCTCAGCGCCCTGCGGTTGAGTTAGTCATTTGTTGTGCCATAGGAAGGAGGTGACAGTTACTGCCTGGATACGTCTGTAGGGCATAACCTCAAAGGAACTTCCTCACACTCCATAGTAGAAAGGAATAAATGTTTGTTTTGAAAGATAAGCATGGGTAAGTAGGAAAAAATGCTCAAGGGCAAATACTTTTGAAAAAAAATGCTTCATGAAAGAATGTTGGGGTTTTTTTTTTGGCTTTTTTTTTTTCAAGAAAGGCAAGTTCAAGCAGACCACTCTCTTTTTTCCAAGAGTACTGCCTGTTTTTCTTCTTTCCAAAATTTGCCAGATTTTACAGTCCACACGAAGTATATTTTCCCTAAGGATTAAGAGACTCTCTCCCAATTAAAATTTTACTTAAGAAATTAAGGGACCATGTGGTACCTATTTCAGTGCCAAGGAGAAAAAAAAAATCCCATTATCTACATAGGACACACAGAAATGTGGACTTTTACACTTGACTTTTTTTTTTTTTTTACTAAACTTTTGAAATCAAGCTATACAAGCTTCCTTCTGATTCAAGTTACTCTGCTTTATAATGATCTCAAACAAGCATTTCCAAGTCTCTACATGTGCCACATACCACCTTTAAAATGTAGAAGTTTAACTCCAATATTGGCATTTTTAAGCATTTCAAACTACAAGAAAAAAAATGACCAGTTCCAATCCCAAAATTATTTTGTCCTTTATTTTATATAACTTCTGCAAGAACTTGGGTTTTACTGCATCAGCCTGTGACAATGTACTCTATTTAGAAATTGTAAATTGTCAATTTGCAGAAATTGCAAATATTTAGAAATCGTATTTGCAATTACAACCTAAGATACTGTTGTTGAATAAATTATTAAATGATTGACAGAGCTTCAAATACAGACAAGGTCTACATTAGGGAAATAGTACAGACCCTTTAAAAGTAGTTCTCATCTTTTTTTCATTCAGCTGGTTCTCTTTATCCTGAAGTAAGTCATTTCATCTCTCTGAAGTTGAACTTTGCTTTAAAATGAAGTAAAGGAACTAAGTAGCCTTTAAGGCCCTTCCCAGGTGTGATTTTGAGTGGCTTCAAACTGCTCACGTATCCTAATTCCCAATCACCAAATAGACATATTCCCC
Organism: Manis javanica; assembly: GCF_040802235.1. Taxonomy (NCBI): domain Eukaryota; kingdom Metazoa; phylum Chordata; class Mammalia; order Pholidota; family Manidae; genus Manis; species Manis javanica. The sequence goes on from NC_133160.1 coordinate 69,214,158, forward strand.
ACTATCTCTTTCCTTTTTCTGTCATTGTTGCCACCATTTCTGACTGACAAGCAAACAGAAAAATTGAGGCAAGAAGAATCAGGATACTGAAGTTGCCAACATTGTTTTTAAGATACTCCAGCGATTCTAAATGTAATGCAGGGGACTGAGGGGAGGTTGTACAGAGGGAGTTAGGGGCACGGGTGGGGTGGGGGGTTTAACGTTTCTAGTCAATCAAGAGAAAATGGTTGGCTTGCTGAAATTTCCAGTTCTGCAATTTGGTATTTTTGACAACAAAGCTCAGATACAGAATTCATTTTTCTGAGTGATATACAATGAACTCTGGGGAGCTAGGTGAAAGAAAGAATAACTTAGTTTCTGTTTGGTTTTCAAAGTCTTTGATTCTCTTCTGTGCCCTCTTGCTTCCTGCCTTCAGTTCACTTCATTACTCATTAACTGTTCTGGGGAAGATATGGGCTCCTGCAGAAAAAAAGATTCTTACATCTGCACAATTAGTTGAATGTTCAGTGGAGAAAATTTTGGTCTCCTTGTACATTTCATGTATAGAAATGTTCTCTCTGCCTTATATTACCAGAGGTGAGTCGATCCAGGGCTAAGTCACCTAGATTCCTCCTTCCTCATCTTCCTCAACCAGTCATTCACACCCATACCTTCCTTTCCGTCTTCAGTCTCCCTGTCATATTATTCACCTTGGCCATTATCTTAACTATCTAGCTGGTGTCCCTCTACCACTCCAGTCTATCCTCTAAGGGCTGCCTGAAGAATCTCTCTAATGTGGTCACGCCACTTTATTTATAATCTGTCCTGAATTACAAGTCTAAAACTGGTCTCCTTAGCACCTCAGATCTGTTGTTGAATAAACTATTAAATGGTTGACAGAGCCAAGAAATTCTTAGTTTCTGTCAAAATTGCCAATATTGTGACCTTAGAAACAGTTATCAAAAACCCTGCAAAAACAAAAAACTTCAATTTGGTCATTAATCTCAGTATCTATTCCTATTCTGAGGCTTTTAAAAATCTAGCAAGGCAATCAATGCCAAATATTTATTGAGCTTCCATTCTATTATAATAAGCATTGTTGCAGGTATTAGATAGTAAGAAGTTAAGCCAATAAATTTTAGTTTCATCTTTATTTTATCCTCCCTAATGGTGTTGTGTTTCTGGTACTAAAGGGCAAAAGCCAAAAATGGCCAAAGGCAGATACAAAGAGAAAATTATAGGTAATTTCAAGAGCAGGTTTATAAACCACAAAGTAACCAGTTAGAACTCCAAATACCCTGTAAATAACTCTGACACCATAAGTTTTCTTTATAGAGTTAGGCCTCTCTACATTTGCAGAGCAGGAAGATTCTGGGTGGCCCAGAGAATAACATGTACTTCTGTTAAGAAATCAAATTCACTCACAGCTTCTATTGCCAGTCTGCAACATGCCAACTGTGAAGTAGACAGGACTAAGATCTTGGACCAATCCCTTTGCTTTCTGAAGTGCACTAAAGCTTAAAGAAGGGAATGTGGCAAGCAAAAGGTCTTTTGCCTCTGTGTATTATTTTGACTGAATTGACTTGGTCAATCAATTTCCATGAAGATATTTTCTTCATTTAATAGCAGATTTTGTTAACAGACCCTTTGTGCTATAAATGGAGCACATCCCATTTGAAATTTTGCTCTACTAGTTCATTTCTTATTAAGAGACCTTACATTTTTATCAGATATTTCATAATTATAAGTTCAATTGTCTAAAAACATCCTTTCCAAACATAAACACCAGGTTCTAAATTTTCTTCTTTAACTCTACCCCTGGCATTTGAACACCTAAATTAACAATCCTTCTCATAGCTGGCCTCTGTTTTCTCCTCCTCCTCATCTTTAGCTTCAAAAATCTTGTCTCAGCCACCCATCAACACAGAGAAACCCCAGATTTCCTCAGCATTTGAAAATGGCCCATCTGTAATATCTTGACTTGAAAATTCTCCTCTGTCCTCAGCTGTCTACCTTTCCTATTTCCATAGTCTCTGTAAACCTGTTTTTCACCCTCATAGAAACCTTCATCCAATTCTTCTGGCCAATCATTTGAGCAAATACTCTTGACAACTGCCCTAAAATTCCTGAGGTGTTTCAAATTCACCATATCTTATTGGCCCCTTTTCCTCTGCTTTAACTGCCTCTCTAACCAGCTGCAAGGAATGTCTAGATAAAATCTGAAAACCATTTGTAGCCCCCCAACCCAAAAAGTCTGTGTTCAGTGTAGTTGAGCGCTCTCTGCACTGCTCTTAACTTCATCAGTTTTGTGGACTATGCATTAGCACCCCCTCCATCTAACCATTTGAAACCTTAGCTCTCAAGAACCAGTTTCAGTCGCTGATGCAGTTCAACTATTAACAGAGACCATCATCTGCTTACCCAATCAGGGTGCATTTCTACAACTTCCCTCTTAAAATTCTGTTTTATCTTTTTCTTCTCTTCTTTTATTCTTTACTACAGAAGAACCTTATTCTTGCCAAGGTTTAATCACACTTTTGTAATCTCTCTCCTATGTCTCCTCCTCTTTAGAATTGTTCTTCAACTATTTCCTCTGCCCCGTCTCTCAACTGTCCTTGCTCTCCATCCTGCAAAAAAGTTCAGGTTTCTATTACTCTAAAAATACTCCTCAGCTGTTACCAGCCTCTGGCTATTTTCCCATCATATCAAAATTTGCAGAAGGAATAGTGTACGGCAGTTATCTGCATGTACTCAATACTCACTTGTTTCCAAATCCCATGCCACCAGGTTATTACAAGTTTCACCTAAATACCACCCACCAAATTTATTTAGGAGTCTCCATAGATTTTGAGATTTAATTACTAATTTCCATCTTGAAAGTCTCCTTTAGATTCTAAAACATACCCATCTCATGGTGCCTACCTTTCTTTGACCACCCTCTAACCTGTTTGCTCTATATGCCTCCTAACCATAAGTATGTTCCTCAAAGTTTTGTAACTTGGCATGATCTAGTCACCAAAATAAACTTTATATAAACACTACTTGTTGCCTATGTACATGTGGTAATGCCACTCTTTTCCTTAAACATGTGCTTCAGATTCCCTATCTCCCCCCACGTTACGTTAGACGTTTTTCCCAGTGACCTGCCTGCCAGCAACTCACCTGCGCTTTAATAGAACTCGTAACTTTTCCCACCCCATAATTTCTCCTAAACTAATCCCACCCATCTTTTTTTCCACTCATCTCTTTTAACAGAACTACCATTTACCTATTCACCTACATCTAAAACCTCAATATCATTTTCAATTCGTTCCTCCATCTCAAAACCACATACGAATAACTGCAAAGACTTACAGATTTACTATTTGTAATACTCACATTGACCCCTTCTTTCCGTTCCTCCTAACGCTGATGCTACTTCTAACCCTTAATACCTGTGGCTTTCTTTTTCTAAACTGACTTCCTTACATTAGTATCTACCATTTTAATCTCCCACAATTCCTACACATACCTGCAGTCCAGTGCAGAGGCTCTTAACAGTGACTGGGCCTTAGTATCATCCAGGGTGCTTTTAAGACAAACAAAAGCCAAGCCCCACCCAGAGAAATTCTGATTGAACTAGCCCGGGGCAGTGTCTAGACCCAGGTTTTGTTTGTTGTTACTGGTTTTTACTCTCAGGTGACTTAAATGTACTGCTGAAGTTGAGAACCACTGCTAGTTAAACTAGAATTCAATTTTCTCAAGTGCAAACCTTATGTTTTATTAAATCAAATTTATTTAGCTCCTTTTTTCTAACTCCCTTTTAATGGAGCTTATTTCTCTGCTTTGGATTACGATTAGTCTGTTGTGTTTTAACAAACTTGTTTAATTTTTTAACTTATAAATTAGCCTGAAAGTTTTTTCAAACCCACCCCTCCAACCAACCTCTCCTTTCTCTCAACCATGTACGTGTACATATACATCCAGTCGTTCTTTATAGTTTATTTTGTTTTCACAACTAGGTCATGACTTTAGGTAACCTCTCTGAACCTGGCTTTCTCAACTCTAAATTAATGAAAATGAATTAGATGACCTCTGAGTTTCTTTCTAGCACTAAAATTAGGATTCTGTTATTTTTTAAATCAAAACAAGCTCTTGGACTACTGGGGAATGATGGAAGTTTCCAGTATATTTACCCTAATTACCCAGTTCAAAAAAATTCTAGGTTCTCTGCTGCTTTTGCAATTAGAATTATTACCCTATCTTATTTGGTTAAAATGCAAAATGGAACATTTTAATCTGATTTTTAATCACTGTAATCATAATGATTTATAAACTTAAATCAATTTGTTCTATTATTACCATATAAACCTGGCAGGAGGAAGTAAACATGCTGTTTCCAAATGAAGTTAACTTTAACATATGAAAAATAATTAAGGCAATGAAGTCATTTTCATTTTCTATTTATTCCTGATAGTTAAGTGTGCAACTAATCTATGCAGGAAAACATTTCATTTACTATATTATGGTCAAATATACTAATTAAAAATAAACACTTTCTGTTAAAGAGAACAGAATGGTAAAGGCAGAAAGGTACTAGAATTGCTGATAAAAAAATTAAGAAAATCCAGTATCCAGTGAGAGTTCTGACTCTATACTAGCTATCATGAATAGTTATTCTTAACCCTGCCTTGGTTTCTATATCCTCAAAATGAAAACACAGAGCTTAAAAAAGCAGTTCAAAACTGATAAAATCACCCAAACAGCTTTTAAAAATACAGAATACCAAGTCCTACCCTGAAAAGTCTTCTGATAGAGTAGTTGTGAATAGATCTCAGAGAAGCAAGATATACTTTGAGCTCTATTTTTAGCTCTTTAATTCTGCATATAGAATAGTGAACATAAGTGTTCAGTGAACGTAGCAAAATGGACTGGTATTAGTCTAAGAGAATATTAGAAGAATCAATAACTTGTCAATTAACTACATGTCTACTTTGATTATATCTAATCAGTGAAATATTGGAAAAAGCAGTCCTCCAACTGATTGGCCACAATGAGGATTTAAAGTTTTGTTTTTGAGATATTTAAAAACATCAAATTCTCCCTTGCAATTCACACACACACACACACACACATATGGTGAAAGGTGGGGTAGAGTTTAAGATGAGAACTGTCTAGACACTCTCTTTTTTTTGTTTCAGTTTTCAATGTTTCAAAAAGGGATAGTACTTTTTTCTAACGAACTATACATAAAAACTGCCATGAAATATATCACTCTGTAAAGCAAGGAAAGATTTAGGAGACACTTTTAAAAATTAAATCAATCTTCCAGAAACAAATCCTCTGATTTGGTTCCAATATCAATTTTACAGTGAAAACATGATTAGCTTTTAACTCATGTCCTTCCACTTATTTAAAGACATTGTTCAGTGTTCAGTGGTTTAGATTTAAACCATATATGCAGACTACAATTTAAGGATTCACCTTAGGCCTTTGCCAAAAGCAGCATTATCTACTTGTTCACATTTCATTTTTCTGCTGGGTTACATTTTATAAGCTCTGTAATAAGAAACTACTCAATTACCAAAATCCTATATTGATTTTATTCACAATTAAATTATCTCAATAAAACTTCTTTGAAAACGAAAAAACTGGCAGTCAGGAAATATGCTGGCAAAGAACTCTGTAACAAAAACATTCATTTGACCAAGCTGCAGCAGTTGAGGAAGAGGGACAAAATTGTGGAATTAAAAAGAAGAAAGCCCACCTACTTGGTACGCTCTTCTCCATTTAGCAGTATCAAGTACACGGCAGTGGAGCTCTAAGAAATTTTAGCATGGTTGATGGTTTCACAACTTGAGCACTTTAAAATGATCAGTTTTAGGACTCACAAGCACTTATGAGGACACACCCTCATATTTTTTCCTTCTAGGTTTAAATCATCATAAAGGAGGAAGTTTTGAATTAAAGGGGTGATGCTCTGTCACCTGACAAGCCTGTTAGAAGTCTGGACCTCTGACCTATTTATTGCTACTTCCAAATACCGGCCTGACTTGATACCAGAGAACGGCTAGGGCCCTAGCAGCAGCAGAGAGCACCATCTTAAGATTTTAATCGTCATGTATTCTGCATGTAGCCTGAAGTTAAAAATTAAAAGTCCACAGCATACCTCATTCTCACAAAAGTCATGAATTTCTTTCAATAAAAATTAGAATTTCTGAGTCTGGGTATTATAGCAACAGACAGCTCTTATACCAACTCCTAATGATACCAAGAGTCTGAATAATAACAGAAAAAAATTACACAATATTCTGAGGGAGTCTGTGTTCATACACTTCATTAAGGAGCCAAATCTCAATGAAATACTGAATTTTAAGAGACCAGTGATAATACACATAGCTTGAGTACAAGAGGAAATGAGTTCACACTTTGAAATACCATGCATTAAATGACCTCCAAAACATAAATATTCATTTTAAAAAACATATCTGCTTTCAGGGCATAGAGAAAATGTTTGATTATATAAAATGTCACAGTGCTAATTAACAGGTTTAGTGGCTTGATGAGAAAGCAATAAAAAGTTTTTATCACTTACACCTTGTCTGTTTAAAACAAATTCAAAGCCTATTTACAAAGAATAAATATCCCCCAAATTAGTAGCCAAATTATCTAAGAGATAACCAAAGTTGAAAAGCTCAACAAGACTTCTGATAGCCTAAATCCTGAGTTCAAATTGTCAACACCTTATTCTCAATTGAAGATTATTATTTAGGTTGGACATACCACTTAGGCATAAGGAGAATTAGTGAAGCTGAATCTGAAGATTCATATCAACAAAATTTTATCAGACCCAAAGATTCTACCTATGTAGTGGTTTCAGCAGACTAGAAAATAAAAATATTAACTTCTATACAAACTTTCAGGCCCTCAGATTTCTTACTGTACAAGACATGATGAAATGTAGTTTGATCAGGTCACATGAAAAACTTACTAAAGGAAATGAAAACGTATAGGGACAGGAATGTTTTTAAAGCATCTCTTCGGTGTTGAGAGCTTTTTTCTTGCTACATTCTCTAGAACAGTTTTATTAAAGTGACTATGCCAGAAACTCCTAGCATGTCTACAGAACTAAGTTTTGTGATGAAGACTAATTTCAGATTAACCCAGGACAGTTAAAACATTTTTAAAAACCTGATATGCTCTATCCCAAGAAACTATGATACACACAAAACTTTTTACTTACAAAATAGCCAAAGTAAGGAGAGTTAATACTGATTACAAAAATTTTTACTATAAAATGGATTCACATGGGTATTTGTTCAAACAGAATTTGGATTACAGAATTTTGATTAATGCATTTTCCAGGACACATCTAATTCAAAATTTGAGCTCATCTGTCTAGATTTGGTATATGCAAGGAAAGAAACGGGTGTGCATGAAGAGGCAAAGCAAATGACAAAAATCACCGTAATAGTACAGACTAATAAATGAAGAAATCAAGAGACAGTTTCATTAATTGATATATTTTCTGCATTATAGTTAACATATGTACTTTCTTCGTGTCACCTTATTTTCCGTTACGTATTGATATTTTGTTATATTCATACGAGTACATTTCAACAGTCTTTTGCAATAAATATCATAAAATAATAGATTCGCATAATAAATATTCTTTACAATAAAAAAGTTTAACAGACTTTTGTCTTAAAAATAGTCAGAATTCAACTTTGTGATTTATACATAAAATATACAAAAAGCCCCACAATTTGTGGTTAAGGCAATGAAAACACAGAAAAGATTAGAATTACATAGCTGTTAACTAACCAAGGGGCCAGAAGGGCCATTAAGGAGCCAAGATCACCTTCGGCAGCATAGTTCTGTGACACCTATAGACTGATCAGCTATAAATATCAACTTCAGATATCCAAGTGCCCTCAAATAACAAGAGAAGTCTGGTGAAAAGTATGGGGTATGGAAGGAAAGTAGTTGAATCCTTCACAAACAGGAAAGCTAGAATAAAGATGAGCAAGATACTATTAATATATCTCCAATGTGAAGATTTACATCATCAAGCAAACCTAAAATTACACAGGAAAAAAACCAAAACCTGGCACCTCTAGAATAAGATGATGCCAAAACTGAGGGGAGCAGACACTGAGGAGCAAGAAGGGGAGGGAAGTGGCTAAAGAAAAATTTTTATAACAAAAACACGTCCTCCATGCTACTTAAGGGTCCAATGCTATGAAGATAGCCCTAATTGGAGAAAGATTTAATACATAGCTTTAAGCAATTAAATGGTGCTTCTTTGAAACTCAATTTTGCTACTCCCAGACAAAAACAGCTCTAAAATCACTGTAGTCTGGGTGTGTGTGTCTGGGTATGTTCATGTGTACAACTTTGAAAAGTTGCCTGCAGAACACAAAGGCTATACAGAAGCCCACTGGCTTTCAAAACCCTCTCGAGTGGGTGGCAAAAGCTCCTGTCACAAGTGAGAGCCAGCTCAGTTTCATGGTCCACTCTCACTGGAGATCATCCATTTAAAGAGTATAAAATCCGTGAGTCAAACCTTGGAAACTGGGGAAGAAAGTCAGGAAAAACTGTAAAGAAAATAAAACAAGTAACCAATAGGACCTTTTTTAACAGCCACAGCTTGAAAGCTAGAAGTTCAGGAGGTCCAACCCACCTCCAAAAATCATGATGGTTTACCCTGGCCCCGGGAGGGGCAGCTCTCCAGCTTACAATAGACAGTGTTGGAGTTCTTACATCTGCACCCTGGGCGATGGATCCAGTCATAACACCCCTTGCACAGCTTCAGGCATCCCTTAGCAGGAGGATAGCAGAGCAAGCAAGGTAAAAACAGAGACATGGCTCCCATACACAGGTACCTAGAGCAGCAGTGTGACTGTGAACAGGAGCAAGGATTATCCGAGTAGGAATCCCCTTCATCGTCATTGGAGCAGTGGTAGAAGATGCCCTTCACTAAGCACATGCAGGTTCCATACTCCACCATGCTCTCAGCAGAGCAAAGGCACTGACGGTTACAGGCCAGACAAGATGGCAGGGTCCTGGGAGCTGTGCATTCTCCGCACTTGCACTTCCCACACTGTTCACAAATGAACTTATGCTGTGTCCGGTCCTCTTTCAAGGAACCCTTCAAATCATCTCCGATCAGTTGTTTGGGCTGGGTCCGGACTGCCCTTTCAGATCTATGACCAGGGCCCGGCCTGGCTGCTGGGGACCTTCCTAAGAGTCCCTGCTCAGAAGAGGCACTGCTATTGCTCCCAGAACTGGCTGCACTGCCCGTGCTGGTTGATCTGCTCAAAATGGGGCCTCTGGCATTATTTGGGAGTCCTGCATGTCCCAGGTGGCTTGTAGGTCTATGCTCATAGTTGTTATTCACATTAATTGGTATGATTTCATGAGTTCTTTCATGCTTTTCTTGTCTTGGTGCTGTTCGAGGAGCAGGTCTTTTCACCACTGACGGTCCTTCTGTATATTCATTGCTACCTCTGATGGCCTTGATCTGGTCTAAGGACAAAATAGCAGCAGGCTGAATCTCTCTCTCATAGTCCAACCTCTGACGGCTATCTGCAGGCTGCTGGATCACAACTAATGAACTGCCACTGCCATGTTGATTTTGGGGATCCATGTGGAGTGATCTCGAATTCTGGCAATCAGTGGAAACCTGGCATTCATCTGAAATCCTAAAAAGGAAATCAAAGATGAAAAAAAACACACACACAGATAAAATAAACGACAGGAAGCTTTTTGCCGGGGATGGGGGGATCCTGTCAAATCACAAATTGCCTAAATCACCTGGTAATGATCTCCTTCATCAGCAGATTAGAGTGATGCTGGGGTCCTGGCCAAAGTCCAATTCCAAGAAAGGCTGAGGACCACATCATAGAAGAAGAATGTAAGCAAGAGACCCCATACCATAAAAACAATTTCTTTCAACTTTTAAAAAGCAGAATCAAAAAGAGTGATGCCTTTCTGTTTGTGAATCTAAGAAATAATTAGAAAGGAGTATGCCCTTAAAAGATATACTGAGTGTAAATACTGCAATAGCTCTTATCTAAAGAAAGCTCAGTATCAATTCATAGGTGTTTTCCAGAAAGGAAAAAAGACCCTTTTAAAAAATGAATGGCTTTGGTGCTATTGCCTTTTTGTTGTTTGCTGTTATAAGCATTAGATTAATGATGAGGAAATTAGTCAAGGTATATACTTCACGTGTTAAAAAAAAAACGTTGAAGGGATTTCAAACTAAAATGGAAGAGGTCATTTTCAGTGGAAACCAAGATTTTAAACCTAGCACATTATTTACCTACAAGATGCAAAAATTAATACATAGACACATACAACAACAGTTTTTGGTGTTTTAGAGCCACTACGGCACATACCCAAAACTCAATATATAGTTTTGTGAATGTTAAAAAGAGTATTCACATTTGAAATAGTGAAAGGATGACTTTTTTAAAGGTTTAAATAAGGGCTCACTCCTATAATGAGATAACTTTCATGAGCAAGTGTTAGGCCTTTAAAGCAGCACAGGGAAATCCTGGCCATTTTAATTACCTGTATTTCCTTTAACTTAAAAATTTGTATGTGCATGACAGATTGTGGTTTTCAGAAGCACTGTCAACTCTGCATCAATGTACTTTTTGTAATAATATAAGTACGGTAATATTCCGATAAAGATAGCATTTATGTTTCCATACCAATACTAAATTATTTCTAATTTATAATGTATTCTTCACAAACTACCAAACAAAAACGTTTCTGTTTTCTGTCAGTGGTAAACTAAAATATTTTTCATACAAATTCCCTCCAAAGTCTACATATTCAAACCAATTCAAGAATGAAAAGAAAAAAATGCCCATTCTCCACTCCCACCTTGAACCAAAAAACTAGTTAAAGGAATAAAGCAAAAAGAAGTCCATTTCATCTATTCACTGAATTGAATGTTCACATATTATGTCTTAACTTTTTGGAGTCCCCCTTCCTCATCCAACTTAGATCTCCCAAGGTTCTATTTTTCTGCACCTGAGAAGTACAGTCATAACCTGCTGGTGTTAGTCCTCGAATCCTTAAAGATTGTTAAAAATACTCCATCGTTACTCTGCACAATATCATTCCTCGCAAAGAAGTTTTTAATCCAGTGCTTTGAGTATCTAAAACTAACTCAGATTCCACAGGGAAGAAAAAACAGAAGGATTTGAAAAGTGCAGTAAAAACACCAGGCACAACTTTAATCTGCATTTATGATAGTCCTGACAAAATTCATGCTGTCGGGTAAATTAGATTACCAGATAAATACAAAATTAGCCACCTCTGATTTGAAAGCAAAGCCCCTTTTCAAGCTCTGACAGTCCTCGATCTACATCCAAATACGCTCACACGCCCACGGCAAACTGTTTCCCCCCAAGGAAACACGAATCGAAGTTGAATACCTTTTCGGACAATCTCATCACATCCTAAGGATCACCGTGGATTTCCAAAACATTTTTGCGTATCCCACCACGATTTCTTACAGATCGGGAAGAGCCTTCAGAGCTGACAGAGGCGCCAAAAGCAAGCGCCCGGCAGGAGTGGTTATAAAGGTCTGCCCCTACGTTAAAGGGAGAGCTGGGTTCCTAAGGCGCCGGGAAGCACGGAGCCGGGGGCAGGGGCTGCAGAGGAGCGTCGCCCCATTGCCAGTTAAGACGGTGGAGCTGCGCCCTCTGCAATCCGAGCCGAGAGGAGCGGTGAATAAATAGTTGACGGAGAGGAAGGAAAAGGAAAAAGTTATGAATGAAAACAAGTTCTCTCTCTCTCTCTCTCTCTCTCCCGGGCAGGCGGAGGGGAGGAGGCTGAGGTTACATTACCTCAGGAGGGCGGACTTCCCATTTTTAAAGTGGCAGCGCCCTCTCCCCTGCCCTCCCCGCGCCGGTCCGCTAGAGTCCGCGCGAGCGCGAGGCTGAAGCTCGCCGCGCAGCAGCCTGACGCTGCCGGGGGCCTCACTGGCGATCCCCGGGGTCTGCCTGCCTGCACACGCGCTCACACGGCCTTCGCCGTCCTGCGTGTGAAACTCCTCCGCGGAAAGCCTGCGGTTGGCACGAGTCAAGAAGCTCCTCGGGACCCTCCGGGGACACCCCAAAGCTTCCTCGAACCCATCTTTCGCGAAGAGGGGTCCTCCGAGAGGGCGGCCCGGGCCACAGCGCCCCCGCTCCAGGAAAACGGGGGTGGGAGACACTGTCCCAACGTCCTCCGCAGCGGCGGAAGGTCGTGCCCCCGGTTCCCCAGCCCCGAGTGCCCGGCCCGGGGGCGGCGCCGCACGCGGGGCGCCCCCGCCTCCCACACCTGCTGCGCCGAGCGAGCCCCGCCCGCGCGCCCAGACCGGCCGCCCGACACTCACCTAGGCTGAGCCGGCGGCGTGGAGTCCCGGCGTGCGGCCCGGCCCGGGTCCCGGTGCGGCAGCAGCGTGCGCGCGCCGCATCAACCGCGGCGGGCAGGGCGTGGAGACATGGCCCGACCAGCGGCGAGCCGGCCCGCGGCCTCAGCCGCCGCTGCCGCGCAGGAGCGCTCCCCGCGGCCCCCTTCCTGCTGCGGCGGACAGTCCCCCGGGGACTGCGCGCGGCCGGGAGCACACCTCTCACGGCTCGCGCTCGCCGCGCCGCTCAGTAACATCCGCCTCTGGGGCTTTTCTCCGGCGGCCCCCTTCCGAGAACCAGAAAGAATAAATCCTTTCGGGAGGGCTCTCCGGGAGTCTCTGAAAGCGAGCCGGGAGCGGCGGGGGTGGGGGGTGGGGTGGGGTGCGGCGCGTGAAAGGCCAGCGGACTAGCAGCCCGTGCTCCGACGAGAGTACTTGGGTTCCGATCGCTCCTCGCCGGAAGGTTAGCAGAAGCGGCCTCCCGACGAGTTAAAATCCACGTCACGGACGTTCGAGACTCCTCGGCGCCCGGGAAGGGGCTCGAACCGGTGTCTACGGGCCGGTCAAGGAGCGGGGCAGGCCGCGGCGGGGCCGGGAGCACACGCCAGCGAGGCGGAGGCCGCAGCTCCTGGGGGGGTGGGGGTGGGTTTTTTAACCCGCTTTTTTAAGGGTGACGGTATAGGAAGCGAGGTTTGGGGGTCCTTCTCATGGGAAGAGACGGGGCGTCGTCCCTTGACCCCCGCGCAGGTCGAAACCCCTTCCCGATCCCGCACGCTGGGCAAGAGGGGGCACGGCGTCCCCGGAACTCCGGTCCTGGCAGGTCAGCCTCTCTCCCGGGCAGCGCTCACTCCCAGTTCTCTGACCCTCCTGCTCCGCCGAAATGCCTGCTACAGACAATTAGAGAGAAAACACACATTAATTTGCCTTTCTTTCCAGGCACTCGGACGCTTAGCGCGCTCAGCCGCCGGGCGGAGAGTGGAGCGGAGCGGGCCGCTGGCCAGCACGCCCGCCACCCGCTGCCATGTGCTGGCTGTTGCGGCTCCCGGTGATTGACAGGCCGGCGCACAGTCGGCGTGTCAGCAGTGAACCAAAGTAACATGCAGTCTTGCACGTTTTTCCGAAGTGCTTTTGCCCCTTGGAATGCCTAGGAGTTCAAACAACGTTCAAGCAATGCCTCTGCGCACTAAAAATACACACAGACGGGAAATTCAGGTTTTTAACAATTGCTTCGCTCGGGATTCGGTCGCCAACAATGCCTAAACAAACAAGCATTGGTCCATACACCGACTACCAGCCCTTCTTCGGCATAAGCCACCCTGTTTATCACACATCCGACCGTTTCAGGCTTTAAACTTGTTACTTTTCGGATAAGGAAAAACTTGAAAAGGACCTTGCTGCTTCTTTCAGCGGCAGCATTTACTTTGAGTGCTCGTTTTAGCAGTGGGAATGCTGCTGGTTATTTGAAACGCAACCAGTAGTCTTAGATCTAAAGCGAGCTCAAAGAAATAACCATTTCCTTGCAGAAGCCAACATTTCTCACCTAATCTTTCCTAAAACATCTACGGAAGGAAAGGAAGGAAACGGTTCTTACCTAACGCAAAGATTGGAAATTGCTTTTCAGGCACATTTACAGCGACTGCAGCTGCTCCTTATCCAGGGCAGAAAGCTCTATCGGCTGCTAACACTCTGCAAACCACTGCGTGCCTAACAGAGCAGTTCCTCTCCCGCGCCGCAGAATTTCAGCAACTCGCCTCCACCTCCACCTCCACTCCAGGACACGCCTCCAGTGATATCATGTGTCAATCACACAGGCTGCCTGAAAACCTGGAACAGGATTTCTCCAACCGTCCTTTCCTCTTTCGTTGCTGTGTACCAACTTGGAAATGCTGCCCTGCACACTGTTGTAATTAACATCCTCTAAAAATTTGAGATTGCCTCTAAAATCCTGCAAATGCAGTTTGTTATAAAAGAATACCTTTAAATTTAGTTATCAACGGTTTAGTTATCTGTCTCAGCAGAATTGGTGGTTGTCTCCCCTTAAAGTTGAATTCGAAAATAACTTTGAAGAATAAAAGACTTAAAAGTTGCTTGCCAAGCCATCACTTATGATCAGCTAAAAAGGAAATGTATATTGCTATAAAAAAGATGATAATAAAACATTAGAGCAGAGTTCAGAGTATTTATGTGAAATCTGAAAGGTCTAAGGTGGCTCTCCTTCCTACAAATATATATATAACCTTTATAAAGGTTATAAAGGTGAAATTTCCTGCTGTAGATTTATAGCAATTTTTTATCTTGGTTTGTGATACAATTTCACAAAAATCAATCATATTTTAAAAACCCTTAAACTTTGTAATGTAATTTGGATAACTTTGCAAAGGAAAACCAATATATCTTTTTAATCGACTAAATTACAATTAAAACAAATAATTTACGAAGAAGTTTTATCATTCTTAATGACACATCATGTGTCACTGAAAAAAAAGAGCATTTTAACAGGCAGGAAACCTGCTTTTTGCTTCCTTACAAACTGCAGAATATTAGGCATTTATTACCACAATTGTGTACTTCATGCTGCAGTGAGGATAGCTCTATGTGAAATTTAAAGTTCCACAGAGACTCTTAAGAGATAAATAAAAACCAAAAACATATATAAATTCAAAGGAATATTTTTCCCAGGTGCTACTTATCAGAAGTATCTTGAAGTTTTTTTGACAAAATAAAGCAAACAAAACAAAACTCCAAAATCTAAATCAAATATAAATTTGAGTATGGAAATTTTCAGTTCAAAGTAATTTTTTAACTCTTCTTCTTTATAATTACAAGTGACCCTGTTGAAACTTTTTTTCTAAACTAGATTTTGAAATGTTCGAGCATTTTAAAAAATTAAAGTTGTGGTTGGAATTTTCCCTCTATGAAACCTAGGCCATTGCTAAAACCATCAAAAAGAAGAAAGCACCACTAGAAAATAACATAAAACAAGAATGAAGCCAAGAAGTTACATATTCACTCTTAATATTATAAACTGTATTTTAAAAAGCTATTTAAAATGATAAAATCAATATTACTGTATATGTGTGTGTGTGTGTTTGTATACATATATATTCCATTTTTTCCTAGATCTCATTATACCTGAACTTAGGCACAGATAGATAGTTTTCTTGACCATTATGAATAGATTTGGAATAGACAACTTAGAAAAAAAATACCACATCAGAGTATCTTGTTTCGTTCTTCAAAATTGTCTTCTCAGCTATTTCCCCAATTTGGGGATGAGAAGTCAGTTCACCATTAAGATAAAACCAGGAGAGGGAGCACTGAACATTCTACTTCCATAAATCCTACAAAAATATATTTGAAAGATTTCTATTACAAATAAACTTTATTTCAACCACAGATGTATTAAATTACAATCTGCAGATTAAGCATTTTCCAATTGCAGTCATAAATAAAATCGGTGAAACACCATCATCACGGGTCATGTTCTGTTTAGAAATCAAATATACTGCACAAAGTTGACCAATGACCCTTTACGTCAATTAGCACTAAAATACATCAATATGTTTTTCTCTAATACTGCTTTAGTACATACTGTATAGCCTTGCTACCCTGAGTCTAGAAGACATTTAATAAAACCTACCTCTCCGTTTGATTGCCTACAGCTATAACACTTTGTAGAAATTCTAAAATTTTAGCTTAAAATGTTTAGCTCTTTATTTTATAAGTTTAACTACAATGTACCCTGGCTAGAAATGGATAGCTGGAGTATGAAGTTTTCCTGAAAAGGAAAAACAATGTAAATATCCATGGGAAAATCTTACAATAATTTTCAGTTTACTATATTTAGATATGTCTACAAGAATAAAGTGGAATGGAAAGTAAGCCCTGACTTGTTCTTCATTTTTATGTGAAACAAGATTAGCTATCTCTCCTGCCAGCTTGATTTTTTTAAAGAATAAAGAAAATGAAAAAAAAATCTAACTCCTCGCACCTGCTAGTGATTTTTTTTTAAGAAAGGTGTGGTACTGAGAGGCTTAACTTATTCATTTAACTACTTTATTTGCCAAAATAGAACTATAATGAGTTCCAAGCTCTTGAAAATACTAATTCTCCTTACTAATTATCTGAATGTTTCTGTTAAGTCATGATAATAAAAGTAATAATTTTATCCTGTTGAGAAACAAACAAAATAAATACAGAAGTTGGTGAGCTGGCCTATAAGGATCTAGTAAATCAACGCAGAACCAGGAATGGAAGCTAAATCTCCACTTTCCTTTTAGGGCAATAGTCACTATACTACTATACTTCCCAAAAAAAGCTGGCAAGGATAGGCCATTTTATTTTCAGTTTCCTTCTGTAAGCAATCTTTATAGTTGTCAGAAATAGACCAACCCATTCTGTAAATTTTCCATAAACATTCTCTTCATTTTCATCAAGCATAATTCTCATCTTTCTGCCGTATTTGAAATACTAATGTTCTGTACTGGTTTCAAATTCTGGAAATGGGAAACATTACATTGAGTAAATTACACTAAATGATTTGTAGAGTTTGTCAGCTCTCGAATTCTACAAATAACCATTTGTGTACTTTGTCACAAGTGATTCTGTTTTTCTACAAGTTGTAAGAAAAGAAAGAAATACACGTGGAAGGGCTCTGAATTGGTGACCTTCACTCCTTAACTGTTGTATTCCTTCACAGAGAATCAAAATGACCAGAGTTAGGACAAACAGCATCACTCCTAATTTTACTAAATCAATCCATATGGTAAGGTTGTATAGGGAAACATCTCTGCCCCGCTACCCATAGTCTTCATTTCTTATCTAACCAGTTGAAGGAAGAATCCTGTCTTCTGTGCTGTTCCATAATATAAGAAGTTTCCTTCTGAGCCTTGACTTGTTCTTAATTGTCACAAAGAAACAAGATTAGCCATCTCTTCTGCTGATTGGATTTCTGAAACAAGAAGTGGAATGGCCCTTATAAGGATCACCTGGTATCATCTTTAATTCTGGTCAGCAAAAGTTACTAATCTTTCATTTCTGTAATTATCTACTGCTATTCTCATCTTCAGAGACAAGTGAGTAAGAACCTAGGTCAGTTTAAACCTGTACCTGCCCCAAAGATAGAACAGTAAGAAAACAAAATCATGTCTTCATTAAAACGAAAACAAAACATCTCCTAGGGCTTGCCTGCTTTAATCTTTATTTCCTATTGAAATAATCTATGCCAAAGGCTATAGTTTATCATTTGGCTGGGAAAATAAAAGTAAAATATTTGATGAACTGACTCTAGGCCTGCCTCCTGTAAGAATGCCAAATACTGAAAACAGAGAATACAAAAAAACTTAAGAAAAGTTTTTTTTTTTAAGTTTATACTTAGAGTTTTCTTTGATGTGCAATTGTCTTGGAGCATTTTAAATAATTCCATTGATAAAAATATTTCACATGCTCTATAATAATTGATAGGATACATGTATTGAAAATATGAGTTTTGACTATATCATTCTTCTATATGATGGTCTATAGCTTTAGCTAATATGCCATATTTTCCCATAATGTCCCCATGTTCAGTATTACAACTATGAAAATGGCATGATATTGAGGAAAGAGCATCTGATGTAGGGTCAGATGATATGAAGTTCAAGTCCCAGCTTTGCCACTTCCTAGCTTGTTGACCCTCACTTAATTTCTCTTCGACAGCTTTCTCATCAATATCTGAAGTTAGTAACAATACTTTGCCTTCCCAAATATTAGGGCTTCTCTGACTTAATATGTATGCATTGCTTTGTAAGCTTTAAAGCTCTATGTAAATTCTTATGTTATCATTGTCTCAAATATACTGATGAAGAAATGTTTCAGGTCCCCTCTTCCTAGGGGCTCCTTCCCCAAATAATGAGTTTACTTGTATTATAATTGTGTCCAGTTAATTTGGTTTTATTTTTGTTTCTCTAAGGCTGAAATCATAGATTTAAAAATTATATTGGGATGTGTGTGTGTGTGTATTGTAACTAGGATTTTGGAGCAGCTATCTGCTACTGATTTCAGATTAAGGAACTTAATGTGTCTTGACCACCTTAACATTTATCTGAAATTTTTAATCATTTACATTTTACTTCAGGTTAGGAAAAAGATCATGACAAATATTAAAAATCCCTTCTATAAAATTGGTAAACTCTTTGTGATCATTAAGAGTAAATAAATCAAATACATGTCGAAAAAAAAGTAACTGAATAACATTAAAAAGTTAAAAATAACTTGAAAGAAAAAACAAATGATCCTTCTACATATTTTCAAAAAGTAATTTACTGCTGCTGCTTTTCCATAATCTCTTAGAAGTTGATTTTGATAATAAATATGCAGATATGATGGCAGATAGAGTTTCTAACATTACCAAGTACTGTATGAGTCTTAATGTTTGAAATATTTTTAAAATCGGTCTGAGAGAGATATTGTCATACAGCCAATGCATTTCAACAACAAAAGAAACCTGTGAAGCGCCACCTATTGTTGAAAATAAGTCATTTCGAATTTCAATCAGAATTTGAAAAACAGCGCTCTTGACTCCAGGAACTGTGTATATATATTGATCAGTGTTTTACAACCTTTTTTTCCCCCCTTAGATAACAATACTGTGATGATTTAGGGTGTTAATTTTCAATAAAATTGCAAAAAAATCCATTTTCACACCGGATGCTTTTTTGAGGAATCTAAAAGATAAAAACTGCCTATCTGAAATAATATCAGTGAAGATAATAAAATAGTGATATTGCCTTTTAACTAACATGTCAGAACTCGTACATCCAAAAAAGTGTTTTCCACTCAAAGTTACTTAGAAAAGGTATATACTTATTCCAGCAATGCCACAATTAGATAAGTCTTTACTTAAAATTCTTGATTAGAATTCCCATCTGGCCCTAAATATCACATTCTTTGGAATAATCTCAATCTTATATATCATATCATACATGGTATAGTGTATATAATATAAATAATATCAATATTAGAAAAATATTTCTCTTTTGAAGATGGATTTGGACTTTGTTGATTAGTAAATCAGTAGGACCCATATGTATTGAGTAAGATGAGTGCTTAAGCTGCGTAAAAATCTGGGAAGAAAAACAATAGGTCAAAATAAAAATAACAAAACTTCAAAAATATCAACAGATCACTGGCTGCTATGGGGAGAATTAACAATGAAAGGAAATAATTATGTTGACACGTAGCATAAAGTATATATATATATTGCTATAAAATATAAGGTATTAATTATTATAGGAAGAAGAACTTGAATCTCATTCAAAAACAAGTAGGATTCATTAGGAGAGAAAAAGAAAAAGACAATCTACCTTTAGGGCATGGCGGGAAACACCACAGGGTGGAAACAGGCAACAAGCACATCATGATCACATCATGATTTATAAGACTAGAATCACTGGAAAGGAAAGCTTATTTTGTAAAATCATAATTGTCAAAATTGGGTAAATAAAGTAAGAACAAATTACAGAGGGACTTTAATGCCACAATGAGGATTTGGGCTTGATCCCAAGGAAAACAAAGTTGTAGAGCAGAGAAGTTACCCGATAAAAGAATCTCTTTCTAGAAGATTCATCTGACCGTGTGGATTGCAGCAAGAAGAGACTGGTGTCAGAGAACAGCCTGAGAGATGAGTATGGTAATCCAGTGAGTGATGGGGATAATCGGATCAGGGTAGCAGTGGAAAAAGAGACAAAGGGCCAGATCCAATGTAATATTAACATTCGTGGAAGGAGGTCCAGCATGGCAGCATAGAGCATTCACTGAATGCTTATTCATTAAATGATGTGATGACAACAGATTGAAGTTTTGCCCACAAAGCTTTAACAAAACCTTAAAGAATGGTAAAATATGCCTAATTTGATCAATCATGCTAAGGACATTTACTTTGGAAATAAACTAGCCGTCTAAGGAGACTTGAGCACATAATGTTTATAGAACTTAATGTAATGGACCTTCGGAGTAAAAGAAGGAATCCAAAACTCATTAGAAAAGCTAGAGAGAGGTATTGTGTACTCATCTCTTTTATGTTCTCATCTCTTCCATTTCCTTCTTTTCAATTTTGAAATAAATAAAAGGAGAAAAACATTTTCAGGGAGAATGTCTTCATAAGAGACCACTAATATTTGTAAGTATATCTAGCCAACCCAAGGAACAGAATATTGATTATATTATGCTGCCATATCCATTATAGAGTTAATCCTTCAGGACACAGAAATGGTTCCTGGAAAATTCCCCAAGTCAGGAGAATATTGCCACACTAGAAAAACTTAATTTACAGGAGATCTCAAATACCATCTTTATAGAAAACCGAGATCAAGTAGGTATAACAGGAAGTAAGAGATGCTATTGTGATTTTTTTAAAAACATCTTAAAATGTCATAATTCATTGTTGCACCATATGTGATATATGAGTCAAGGACTTCCCTCTTTTGTAAGATCATTTTAGTTCATCTATTCATTTAACAAATAAGTATTAGTATTGCACTTGGAACTGTGCTGAGTGCTGGAGAAGCAAAGACAACAGATTCCTGGGGAAGCCCTACAGTGGTGTCCTCTGCCACACAGCTCTACCCACCCGCCCCCAGGTGAAAGGATTAGGGTGAGCTGTGGCCTTAAGGGCGTCCTGCTTGGAAAAAAAAAAATAAGAAAAAAGAATGAGCTGAGCCAGTCTGGTAATTATGGGGAAAATAAGTCTGCTGTTTTATGAAAGAGCTACAGAGTCATGAAGAAAAGGGGAATGAGAGACCATGAGTGAGTAAAATTTATGAGTAAACAAATATTATTAGGTAATAATAAACTATCACATTTTATCAAATCTAAAATGTCATTACTTGTACAATACACTTATATTTTATGGACTGCTATGAAAGAAAAAAATGCTGCTAATGAATCTGTGACAAAATGTTTTCTTACCACTTAGGGCTTCACTTTATTCTTACTGTAAGGGCTTTTAATGCTGGTTTATACATAAATTTTATCATATATCATTCTTGTGTACACATGTAAAGGAAAGTATAGGCAGAATAACTTGATTAGTTTTCCTAAAACTTCTTCACACAGTTTAATTCTTCTGAATCACTTTTTCATTCAGTTGTCAATGCCAGGGTTTTTCCTCACAACATAATGCTCTGGTCATCAAAAGCATTAAGCAGCAATTCTTAAAAGAGTGCTCCACCATTGTTTTCAGGATTTCTTCCAAGCCACTAACACTCTGCAAGTTTTGATACTGGAGCACTTTTTATCTTGTCAACAAATGCCAAAAAGGTTTTCAGACAAAAGCAAAGACTCATAGTACTGTCTCAAATGGTCCTTAAATAGCTTCTCCAGTCAAACCTGGAAAGGTTGCAGTTGTCCAATCTTGCAGCCAGGAATAAAAACCAAGTAGCACATGGGCAGGCAATAACTACCTCATGATTCGACTCCTGTCGGCAAATAGTAACTGTAAGATCCAACCCAATTTCAGAGGTATGAAAATGTGCATCTTGGAATTAATGAAATAAGTGACTAGCATTTCATCCTTCTCATGATCTTATGCTTTCCTTATCTAACCTTTGTACATATGATGCATAAAAAGCTTGAGCAATTTGCCCTTGTCTAGCCTGGATTAATACTTAGTCCATAGGCACACACCTGATCATCTGATCATCTACATTTGCCTTCTTACAGCACTAAACTATGTTTTCTACCTTTATCTTGCATCTACCTACCACTTCAGCATTTTATTAAAAATAAAAATAATAATAATAATAGGAGAAATGTGGGATCAACATATAAATCAAGTACAAAAATCAAATGAATATTCATATTTGACCTGATGGTTTATAGGTCATATTGCATGATCAAAACCGAAAGTTTCTGTGATGACTGCCCTTGTACTGTTCACCATGTAAGAATTTATTCACTCTGTAAGAATTCGTTCACCATGTAAGAACTTGTTCGTTATGCTTCAGAAGATTGGAGACTGACGAGAATTAGGCTTGAGATGGATTAATGATTGTACATTGAGCATTGACCCCCCTATACTGAATTTTATTGTTGTTAACAACCATTTGATCAATAAATATGAGAGATGCCCTCTCAAAAAAAAAAAAAAAAAAAAAAAAGCTTGAGCAATTTGCCCAAGATTCTATAGCTGGCAAATGGCGAAACAAGGATTTGAGCCCAGGTATATAGAGCAAAAGGTGAGGAAATTAGTTGGTAGAAAGAAAAGTGGACGGAAAAGGATAGCTGAATTGCTGTGATAACAGGGTATTTCACTGAGGTTCTGCCACCAGCCTACTGTTGATGTCCCCAAAACTCCATGGCTCTTAAAGTAGCTCATCCATACAATGGTTTCTTTTCTTGGATTCCCATGAGATTCCTCTCTTTTTTTACTGTATTTGCTTGGGGTGGCCTGACTCAATCTCTGCTCCTTATATTCAATACTCCTAATAAATATGAGCATGGAAATCTGCCTAGGAGAATTAGAAATATCATGCAGAGAAGGGCACACTGAGCTTAGATTTGTTGAATGGCAGACAAAATTGGAGGAGACAGAGGGAGAACATTCTAGAAAAGCCAAATGTGTACAGGTAAAAAGGGCAGAATAATCATGGCATATCTAGGGAATATCTGAAGAAATTCAAAGTTGTTGAATGAGAAGGTAAGGAGATGGAAGACATAAAGGGGAGGCTGGTTAGGAAAGCAGGGGTGAGAACACATGGCGATCCTATGCCATGTAAAGTTGTATCCCATCCTATAGAAGAGTGGTTTGCAAACTTGTTATATCTAAAATATGTCAGAGATGAGGTGGCACTGCACCAAAGAAGCAAGGCTGGAGTGTGGGGAGGGGACCCTCCAAAGGCGGGTCCACACAACACAGCTTTAAATCCATTTCTAGAGCTAAAAATGCACAACCAGAGGATTAACGCGAGAACAATCATCTGGGCAGTAGTAAGATGGCGGCAGGAGAGAATGCACCACCATTCTCTGTCCCTAGGAAGCCACCACAGCCATCCAGGGGAAAGACTGAGAAATGAGGAATGCCGTGTCTTAGGGTTAGGCTGCAAGTGAAGTTCAGCTGAAGAGGGATGTTGAACAGCAGACAACCTCACAAATATCTGAGAAAACAAAGTACAATTAGTTACACACAAAATGGAATTGGGGAGAGAGAGTGATGGTAGATGCCTTTTTTTTTCTGCATACATTTTCTGATGTGTTTATATAATGAGATGATAATGGTTAGGTAAGCTTGTTTCCTGCTATATTCATGTTATAAAATATGATAATCTATAATACCTTATAGATTATGTATGCATAATATGTAAGTTTACTATGTCCCGGTCCCTCTAAGAATTTTATATGCATCATCTCTTTTACTCCATACAGAAACCATAATAGTTAAGTATTGAAATTATAGAGCAAAACACTGACACTCTGAGGGATTAAATCATATCCAAAGCTACTCAACTTGCATGGGACAAAGCTAAGATTTGAAAACAGATCTGACTGCAGAACACCAGGTTTTGGTCTATTATTTAAAAATCCTCCAAAAACATTATTTAAATAAATGCTGATATTTACTTAAATATTCTCATTCCAGATTCTAAGAAGAAAAAGCACAGAGTTCCATGGTACTAGGATATCAAGATTTCTTGAGATGACTTTCACTATCATGCCAGGTACCACTCCCAGCCCTGTGGGCTAAGCCACATGTACTGGAACAGTGACGTCACAGGGAATAGCAAATGTCTCACATCAAAGACCATGTACCCTGGGTTTTCCTGTCTACCTCTTTCTTTTCCCTTGCCCATCACAGGGAATTTTCAGAGAATTTCATATGCAGTATACTTGTGAGGTAGATCACAAGCACAACCACACTTCTGAAGATGCCTTATTCCTGTTCAGGGCCCATTGTGTACACGTGCCTGTTAGTGGTGGAAGTACTACCCCTGAAGTCCCAAGTTTACATTTAAATTCAATACTATTTTTGTGAGACTCAGTACAGGAAACAATCAGAAGGCTTTGATCAGGGGACACGTGGAAGTAAAAAGAAAGGCGTTCTTCCCCTTACTAACTACCCCCTGCAAACACACTCACAAAGGTTAAGCATGAAAATCAGGACAGCATTGATAATCAGATACAGGAAATAAAGCTCCTGAATAGATGATATGAAATCTAAATCAGAAATAAGTGAAATTTACCTGAAAATTGGATGCAGTTCCTGGAATGCTTTCTTCCCTCTGGTTATTATTTACTTTCCCTCTCACCATTTAACAGACAGAACCAAGAAGGCATGACAATAAGCAAATGTGGTGATGAGCTGCTTTAAATTTTTTTCCATGTGGCACTAAAACGGGTAAGAGATCTGTGGGTTTTTTCTGACTAAAAGGTACATTTTATAAGCCCTTTCTCTGGTGTACTCCACTAGTGGAGTCCTTACAAAGACGTGTCTTTATGAAGACCAAAAAAATGGAATATCCATTATCCCCTGTGATATAGACCTTCCCTCCCTCATCTTTAACTGCCTGCATTCTGAACAAAGCAAAATCATTAAGCATTCAGAACCATTTCGTTAGTCTTGAAATGTTTTATATGATTTGTCAAGTGAGAAGCACTTCCTGCCTCTAAGGGATTTAGGTTGAACAATAAAAGCTTTACCAAGTAAAATGTTCATCAAAAATGAGGAAAGCGCAAGGGTCAGGAAATGTTTTTTAAATGAGTGTGTGGTTTTACTTCTTAACATGTATTTGCATCTTACTCAAGATCTTTACCTTTCAGCTCATCTTTACCTTTAATTTTATACAGAAAACCTCCTTGAGACAGTACGGATTAGCTTTCTTGTCACATTACTTTTCTTCCCCTCAGAGTACAGGTGAGTCTGTGTGGTCACGTGCCTCTGGGGCTTTGGGTTTGAAGGGGGAAGAAGTGAGGGAGGGAAAAAGAATTGCAGGAAGAGGGCAAGGGGTGTCCTAACTGGTAAAACGTCTAAATGGTAAATGACATTTAAAAATAAATGTAGGCAAGAAATTGTTCTCTAGTGTTTATTTAGTACTGAACTTCCAGCGTTCAGATGGAACGAGGAAAAGGCAGTTGTGCTAACATCGACCATTCTTCAAGAGATTTGATCACGGTCATGTGAATCATTAACATTGCAGGCTGTTACGAGCTTCGTGGAAAATGCTAAGAACCGTATTTCATACAAAATAATGATAATACAGAATAAACAAAAAGAACCACAATTAACATACAATTATGATATGGCTGTAAGAAATAACAAATACAGCGTTAGCCTGCATTTGCTACAGGGTAAGTCAGAATAACAATTCTGATACCACATATTATAGAAGAATCTATGGGAAAACTGCGAAGCAAGTTAAAGAAGGAATAAGGGATTTCCCGTATGATTACTTGAGGGCAGCTTACGTCCAAGACAGCAAATCTGTGTGAAGACAGCATTGTCTGGAAAACTCGAGTCAAAGGACGTGTCCTCTTCAGATCTGCCCACTCTGTGGATATCTTCATTTTGTTTTGGGGGAACATACCTTCCAGGGAAAAGTCAGTAAGCTTCCAGAACGCCTTACTGGAACTTTTTATATTCAGCTCTCCTCAATTACACCTACATGAAGACACCACTGGTTCCCCTTAAACTCTGCCTGAAACACACAGAGGAACATTCATATTAAGGGTCCTAGGCATCCATCAGAAATGACCATGTAGGTAGACGTATGCAACTACAGACGCTGATGTTCACTCTGCTCATTTCTCTGCACGAAAGATGTCCTACTATCCTCTTTTTCATCAGTGGACTTTTAAATCGTTAAAATGCAGTTTTGGTTAGCACTATGTCCTGACCACCTTGTCACAGTGCTACATAGGGCAGTTGCTAAATGTTTTTTTTCCATGGTGACATTGATTTCCTTTTTATGAATGGGGAATTATTTAGGGAAGGATCCAATTCTGTATTAAAAGAATGCAACAATGAATGATCTTGGGAACACTTTAAAAATAAATCAATAAATAGATAAATAAATGCAGGCGTATGCCTTGCATGCTACATATTTAAAACTAAATATCCAAAAAAGAGTAAAGTTAAACTTATAGGAGTTAATTGTCCCATAATTATTTAATACAGTCATTCTGAGTTCCACCTTCTATTTTGAACTGTGAACTTTCTACTGAATAAGAATTACATATACCATGTCTGAATAATTACAAGTGTCAAAGTAGGTTCTGAATTAATGAGATTAATGAGATTTTTTTATACTATACAGGGAATTTGATCCTGGGGTAGGAGTTTATTAAAGAGTGGCCCTGCACTCAATGACAATGTGCCATTTGATGGGTGTATTTTTATGAGGCCCCATGCAAACACCACTCGGCAGGCATCAGTAGAGATCATGACCGTACATCACTGCAGTGATCCTTATTCCCTAGTGAAGACTATGGGTTGAAACTATTCATTATGTAGCAGTGCCACTGAAAGTTTATGCAGTTATGTTCTTTTAAAAGATTTTAGTTTCACCTTTATTGGAGTCCTAAGAGATATTAAGAACAAAACTTTTTTTTTTCATTTATGGACAAAGTCTATAACTTAATAAGCAACTGTTCTACAGTTCACAATTTATCATCATTATTACCTGATGCAGATTTATAACTTGATATTTTAGAAAAGCTTTATTATTGTTTTATATTTTCATTCCAATGCTATGAAGTAAGCTGATTATACCAACACATTTTACTTAAAAACTAAGACACAAAAATCAAGGTGAATTCAGTGAGTCCTAACTCACACAAAAGTTTAGGAAAAAACACAGTGATTGCGTCTCTGGTCTGCTGCTTATGTGCCCAGGTATTTTAATGTTCTTTTGAAGTAGATATATTATATTTTATTAATATCAGGCCCACACAATATTCAAAAGGATGACCAAAGTCTCTTTACAAGAGAATAACCTTTTTTCCAAAGGTCAACCACCTTTGTGTGTGGTTGTGTGTGTACTCCTGGAGTGTGATTCCACTGCACTTTTAAAATTATTAAAAATGTCTCCAACTCCAATTTTAACAAGATGGATCAAAGACCTAAATATAAAAGTTAACACTATAAAGCCTCTAGAAGAAAACAGACTATCTTTATGATCTTGAGGAAAGAAATGATTGCATAGAGGGGACACAACAAGCACTAATAACATAAAAAGGTAGATAGGGCATCATCAAAATTAAAAACTTCTTATCAAAAGACATTATGAAGAAAATAAAAAGGCAAGACACAGACTGGGAGAGGAGTGTGAAATGCATATATCCAACCGAGGACTTATATTCTCAATATATAAAAGTCTATAAATCTATAACAAAAAGACAAAGAAGTACATTTTTAAGTAAGCAAAAAAAACTTAAATATATCACACACTGTATGTAAATAAATAAAATAAATATATATAGATGTGTGTGTGTGTGTGTGTGTGTGTATATATAATATATATATATATGAATGGCTAATAAGCTCACAAAAAGCTGCTCAACATCATTTACTCATCAGGAAAATGGAGATAAAAGCCACGAAAAGATATCATTTCTCAACCTGCCAAAATGGCTAAAGTTATAAAAGACTGACAATACCAAATGGTGCTCAGGAAGTGGAGCAATTAGAATACTCATATACTGCCAGTAGAAATGAAAAAATGGTACAACTACTTTGGAAAACATTTCAGCAATTTCTTACATACACACATGCACACATATATCCTATGAGCCAACAAATTTCCTTCTAGGTATTTTCCTAAGAATGAAAACAGATATCCACAAAAAATTCCTGCATGATGATTCATAACAACTTTAGTCAAATAGCCCCAAACTGAAAACCACCCAAATGTCCATCCACAGAAGAATGTATCAATAAATTGTGGAATGTTCACATCGTTAAATACCACTCAACAATAAAATGGAAGGACAATTGATACACACATCAAAATTGATCAATTTCACAAACATAGTAGTAAACAAAATAAGCCAGATACAAAAGAGTACATACCATATAATTCTATTTTTATGAAGTTCTAGGACAGGCAAAAGCTAATCTATAAGAACAGAAATCAGAATAGTGATTGCTGTGGATAGGGTGTAGGGACTGACTGGAAAAGGATATGGGGAAACCTGGGATGATAGAAATGGGCTATGTATAAGGATAGAAGTTACACTGAATTACGTTTCTTAAGACTCAGTCAATGCACATTTATGGTCCATGCATTTTACGGTATGTATATAAATGTTCAGTAGAAAGAAAATGATTCTGACTTCTCTCCTACATTTTTCTTTAATTCAACTCAAAATTTATTGCATGCAAAACCCCAATGTAGTAGTGAAGGATACAAAGATAAATAAGAATAAGACATTTTCCCTGACTTCAGGGAACTTAAAGTCCAAAAAGGAGAATTTAAAATCTGGTGCAAGAGAGAGACAAATAAATTTCACTGTAAAACGGCAGGAGCCTTAGTAGAGCTGTGGGACAGTACAGCTCGGGACAGTGCTGGGCCAGAGGAGGGAACCCATTCTCAGAGAAGTGCCAGGTAAGGAAAGTCCCTGGAGAAGGTGATACCAGAACCTTATGCTGAGGGTAAAGAAGATAGAGGGAAAGAAATTTTAAGGCTGGGGAGAAAATCAAAACAAAGTTAGGGAGACAAGAAAAGGCATGGCTTGAATGAGGAATTAAAAGTAGTTCTGTATCATTCCAGTTAGATGACATTAACATGTCTAACAGCCTCCCCAGTATATTTGCCAAGATGAGAAAACTATTTTGTATTTTTAGCATCTAAGCTCTCTCTATTTCTTCAGTACCTGTAGCACTTCTCTTGCTCAGAACCGATCACCACTGCCCCCTCCCCTGAACTCCTGAGCTAACCTTTGTTGCGCTCCACTGATCTAACAGGCTGCGAATGTCATGCCGTTCCATTACTATGGAGCCCAGGGGTGAACCCTGTGCAATTCCATATGCTAAATTTTTTGAGACATTGTCTT
The DNA here is from genome assembly GCF_040802235.1 of Manis javanica. Lineage (NCBI taxonomy): Eukaryota > Metazoa > Chordata > Mammalia > Pholidota > Manidae > Manis > Manis javanica. The sequence goes on from NC_133160.1 coordinate 69,243,547, forward strand.
CCCTTGGCTTCAGTGGCATCAGCTGCTCCTGGTTTACTTTCTTTTGACTGCATTCATGGCTTTGCTTCACTCAAGTTTTGAATGTTGGCATTCCTCTGGTTCTGCCTTAAAAAGAGTGACTTTATGTTTATTGCCCAAACTGGGTCATTTTGAGAGTGAAAGGGGCACAGTGGGTGCTAACTGGGACTGTCCGGGGCAAACTGCGATGTGTGGTCTTTCCATTCCCAAGCTGTCTTCTCTCACTCCACACTCTCTCCCTAAGTGATCTCAACCACTCAGGCAGCTTATTTATCATATTTGTCCTAAGTATGGACAAATAGCTCCAGCATGGACTTCATTTTTGAGCACTAAGCTCATATAGAGAAAGTGTCACTTTACTTGGATATCTTACAGGTATCTGTAACTCAGTAACTCCAAAAGAAAAAGCGATATCTTCTCTTCTCATTCTCATTCAAATTTACTCCTTTTCTAGCATTTCCAATATCCCGCAAAACAAGCTCTATACATCCACTTGCTCAAATCAAAAGCCTTTTCCTTCCAACACTATGCAATGAATCACAAAGTTCTGACACTTCTACTACCTATATCTCTCTTGAGCCCCCCACTTCCCTCCCCTCCCCTCTTCCCCAGTACCAGTGCTACCCCAAAACAAGGTTTATCAACCCTTATCTGGGAACTATCCTCTATGCTGCTGCCTGTATGATCTTCCTAGAAGATAAATCTGATCACTTTTTTTACATAAAACTTTCAATTGCCTCTTATTGGCCACAGGCTCCAATCTCAACTTGTAACATGGTATCCTGTCACTCTGTGATCTGGCCTTTGCCTCTGTCTTCAACCCACCCTGGTCCTCAGTGCTGCAGCCACACAGGTATTCTTTCAGTTCCTTGAACATGCCAAGGGTTTTTCTAGCCACAGAAGCTTTGCACATTATCTTTCCCTCAGTTGCATGTTACTCCAACATATTGTACTTCTTTGCACAATTTTGCACAATTATAATTATTTATTTATTTATTTTGAATAATTTGTTTAAAATCTGTCTTTCCTTCTACCCTGGGAGATCCCATTATATGTCTGTTGTGTTCACCATTAGATGCCCAGCACCCATATACTGCCTGAGGTTCAATCCATGTATATTTTGCAATTAAACAAAGAAGCTCCCTCTTGCAGAAAAAACCTAATTCATTGACTGAGGAGGGGAATTCAAATTACTTCTGTTTTCTCTAACAATCTAATCAATAAACTATTAAAATTCTTTGTGTATTTCTCTATTCAAGTATATTTTTGTGTCTTTGGTGGGGAGAGGTTCATCATACCATCAATAAAATACAGAGAATATCTAATATATCTCCATCTCACATTACTTGCTCATTTGCATAAAGTTAAAAATATGAAGGTAGAAAATGAATAAAACCACAATCTATATGCCAGACTTGGGATTTTCACAAGTAGGAAGAATAAGACATAACATGATGATTTAATAAATCAGTTGTTTCCTTCCAGATTAGAGACAAATCACAGGGTAAATGCTTAAGACAATTTTCCAAACAAACATTGCTAATCCTGTTGATTTCTAACATTCAAGAAACCCAGGAGAAATCTAACAGTGGAGTTCTTTGTGTTTGTTCTTTAATGAGTATTTGGCAAAAACAATGAGGTGGGGAAAAATGTTCTTGAAAGCACGGAATCCAGTGCCACTTGCTCACAAAGCAACCATTGGGACATGAGGTGATTGACCATCTGTTTTCAATCTTGGGTCAAAATTTTTTTAAATCCAGGATGTAATTAAATCTGTGGTATGTACAGAGATATCTATTTCACATATATAATTCCCTGGATGTTTAATTATAAAGTAGTTGCAATCATTTGCACAAATCGGATCATATTATGTTATTTTGACATCAGGTTTACATGCTTTGGAAGGAGATGTATGGAGCTCTGATGGGGGAAATGGTATAATACATAGAAGGAATCTGTCCCATCTCCTTCATTTCCATCTGCCAACAAGGCCTGTTCCCTGTCCTGTGTCTTCTTCCCGTATTAAGATAGGAACAGGTAATTTTATCAAATCTATGCATGGTACATATTTGTAGTTACCCTAGATAGATCTTAGTAATAAGGAATTTCTTAAATCTTTGTTAAACTATGAAAATTATTTTCTTTAAACTATTAATTATATTCACTTTAAAAATAAAAATCCCTTAACTCTAAGATCGTAGAAAATAATACACTGTATTCTTCATGTTATAACATCTGTGCCATATAATTTCCTCTTGTCAAGTAACAGGTTATTTCCAGAGGAAGAAAAATCTGAGACTGTTCTTCCTAGTTTTATTTTCTCTAGAGGCAAAATCACACAAAGAGGTACATATTCTTTTTTACTGTCACATGTTCCATAGTTATATCTTTTTATTCTATACAAAAGTATAGAACCAAACAATATAACTTTGATTGTAGTAAAACTAGTAAGTTGACATCTTCCTGTTTGTGTTTAAAGTAATAAAAGAAAATGAATTGTACTTAAAATTCTTTTGCAGAGACAGTATCCTCTGAAAGCTTTATTAGAGAATATGTATATTATTCTTATATCTTGGGAGGGAATCCAGAATATCAAATTAGCAATGTGTTCATGAATACACATTTCTAATTCCTGTCTCTATTGGACACCCTGGATAATGTCTATTCCAAGAATCAATTTCTATTTAATATTTTATAATACGATACTTCATACTATTTAGATATAGCAGTTTCATAAAAAGACAAAAAAAAATAGGAGAGATTAACTTGTCTTGGTCTAGAAATGAGGAGACAAAATCTTTAGACTCTAAGCTAAATCCAGACGCCAGAACAAAAAAATTTTTGAAACATCAATTTCCAAGAGTCAAACTTGGCTAAAAAGACCAAAGTTTTATTATTTTTCCTTCCTTTTCTTGGAAAGCTCTTTGTACCTTTTTAGTTTATAAACATTATTTTTATTTTTCTCTCCCCAATACCTCATCTGCAAAATTTGTATTTTCTTAGTACTCTGGTAAATAGGTTTTTAGACTAAGCCATTAATCTTTTTGTTTGTTTTATCCTTTTTCTTCTGTCTGTTTAGTCAATAATTAATTTTAAAAGAATTTATACGATGTGCCAGGTAGTGAGCATGAAAGCTTCTGTTCTTTACAAAAAAAGTTATTTTATACCCATTTTATCAGGCTACTTCTCATGAAGGGCCTGGAATATCCTGTTAAGTAGTTTGCTTTTTATTTTCAAAGTAAGGGAGCCAGTGAAGGATTCTAATCAGGGGGTGTGTAATAAAGAATTTGGCTGACCTTTGTTGCCAGTTCCTGGGAGGTAGCCTCTAAACCCTTGGATTTCCGTAGTGATAGGAGTGTCTTTGTTATTCAGATGTGGGCCCCTCTGACCACATCTGATAGTTTATGTTAATGAGGTGGCTCACAGTGGGCACTTGATAGTTCCTGCTAGCTCCCTGAGTCAGGGTAAGGCCAGCCACACCCAGCGTCTTAGAGTAAGGGGTGGGCCGGGCCAGAAAGACCGATCACGATCACGTGATGAGAGGCTTGGGGCGAAGAGCCAGGTGGCATCAGCCCGGCCTCCCAACCTCCGAGGAGAGGGAGTAAGGCTGGAAATTGAGCTCAACAACAGGGCCACTGATTCAATCAATCCCACTTAGGGAAGCCTCAGTAAAGGCTCTGACCACCAAAGACCAGGTGAGCTTCCAGGGTTAGCTACAGTCTATGTATGCAGTATCACACATGGATGCCAGGGCAGTAAGTTGACATCTGGATCTCCTCAGTCCCAGATTCTACCCTATGTCTCCTTTCTTTGGTTGGTTGTGACTTGTATCGTTACACTATAATAAAACTGTAATTTTAAGTATAGCACTTTCACCAGGTCTGTGAGTCATTCTAGCAATTCATCAAACCTGAGGGGGTTATGTGGACCCCTGAATTGGTAGTAAGCCAGTATGAAGTAAGGGTGGCTCTGGGGACCTCCCTGCAACTTTTGAAAAGTGTCACAAGTCTCAGGCAGACTTAACAATCTGAAAGACTGTGCCCTGAACCTCAAGTTTGGTTGATTCCAGGTAGGGGTGATGAGGTGCATCTTAGGCAGAGGTATGAAGGCTGGATTGGAGGGGATTAACTGGAAGTTATTGTATTTGGTGGGGTAAATGACAATATGTCCCTGAATGATATGCCCCCTGATCAGGTTCCAGGAAGGTTTCAAGGAAAAAGCAGCAGCATTTGAGATGAACCTTGAGTTGAATAGACTCAATATATTGGAAACATGAGAGGGAAGCATGCAAACTAAGTAACCAGAATCATATCACAGCATAAGGAAAGCAGGTAAGTAGTTAGTTGTATTAGTTTCCTATTGCTGCTGTAACAATTTATCACAAACTTCATAGCTTAAAACAAACAAATTTATTATCACACAGTTCTGGAGGTCAGAAGTCTGCAGTGTGTCAGCTGGACTACATTCTTTCCGGCCACTCTGCATTCCTTCCTTTTCCAGCCTCTGGAGGCTGCCTGTCTGCCTTGATTCATGGGCCTCCAGCACTCCAACTTCTGCTTCTATAACATCTCCTCTGACTCAGAAGGACTCTTGTGATTACACTGGGCCTGCTTGGAATATCCAGAATAATCCCTCCATCTCAAATTCTTTAACTTAATCACATCTCCAAAATCCTTTTTGCCATGTAAGATAGCATGTTCTTAGATTCTAGGAAATAGGTCATGAACATTTTGAAGGGAAGGGGTCATGATGCTGCCTACCATTATTATCCTGTTTAAGCAGAGGGCAGGGACATATAAATATTGTAGGAAAGTAGCCTAGGGGTATATTTTATGGACACCCTAGACCCATGCGGCAGAAGGCAACAGAAAGGCATTAGAAGTTTTATAAGCAAGACAACGGTTTGATTGTTATTATGATTTAGGAAGCATGTCCTGTAGTATATAGGCTGAATTAAAAGAAATAGTGGCCAGGGGAGACTTGTTAGGAGGCTATTGGAGTAGCCATGTATGGGGTGATGAAGCCTAAACCTCCAGAAGAAATAAGATAGAGGGGCATGGGGATAGGCCCAATTCATGGGACTTTGCAACAGATTGGACCTGTGATTCGAGAGGGAGAGAAAGGCAACATGAATCTTTTAAGCCAGTAGGAGGTAGAAATGGCCTTAAACTGTATTTTAAATAGCACTTATCTGGCAAAAATGATAAAGTATACTTTGGACATGGTGAGTTTGAAGTATTTGGAGAATTCCATCCAGCAGACACCAAAAATGTATGAAAGCAGTAACATAATAACCTAGATATTTAAGTCTCATCACAGAGCAGGTACATGAATATGTGGAGAGAATCCCTAAGGGAGAGAAAAAAGAAAAGAACAGAAAAATAGTTGAATGGAAAACTTTAGGATTTAGGGGTTGTTCATATATTCAGCAAAATATTATTATATTATTATACTGCCTACTTTGTTCCAAGCATTGTGCTAAGCACTGGGATATAAAGAAAATAAAAACTCAGCAGCTGCTTTCATATACCTTAGAGATCTAGTGGAGATGTTGGACAATAAATCATAGGTAACAACACAGTGTGGAAATGTTAAAGTCGTGGTGTTTGAAGGGTATTAAAGGCGATCCAGGCATGTACAATCAGAGGCATGGAGTAAAGGGGTTGAGGAGGAAAGGAGAGAGAAGCAGGCTTTCCCAATTAAACAGACAAAGGGACCAGGAAGTGACAGTCTAGGAAAAACAAACATGTTCCAAGTCATGAAAGTCTGGAAAAGCCTGACGGATTTGGAGACCTCTAATAGCCCAGTACTGCTTGTGAAAGGAAATGAGAGACTTTCTGTCAAGAATGAAAAAGCTCATGGAGTCGAGTGCAGTGCTTAGTCGCAGCAGAGAAAACTTAACTGAGGTCAGTATCTTGCATAGAAGAAAATATTAAATGAATGCATTAAAATCGTGAAACAATCTTATGTTACTTTGGTAGATAGACTAATGTCCCCCTAATGTTGTTCATGTCCTAAACCCTGGAACCTGTGAATATGTCATGTTACATGGAAAGGGGGAATTAGGGTTGTAGACAGAATTAAGGCTGTTATCAGTGGACCCTAACATAAGGAGATTATCCTGGATTATTACAGTAATTAAATGTAGAGTAGGTCAGAGGCATGCAGTGTGGAAAAGACTCAACTAGCTATTGTTGGCTTTGAAGACAGAAAGAGCAATGAGCCAAGGTGGGAAGCCTCTAGAAGCTTGAAAAGTTAAGAACGATAAGAAAACAGATTCTCCCCTGGAGCCTCCAGAAATGAACACAGTCCTGGTTGACACCTTGATTTTAGTTTTGTGAGATTTATTTTGGACTTCTGACTTCCTCCCCATGTAAAGGTGTTACAAAATAATAAACTTGTGCTGTTTTAAAGCCACTAAATTTGTGCTAATTGTTATGGCAGCAATTGGAAAGTAGTATTATCATCTTGTTTTAAGGACAATGAAATTAAAATTAAAGAGGTATTCAAAAATGAGGAGAAAGAGAAAAGATAAAAGTCACCAATATTAGAAATTAAACAGAAGATACAATCGATCCTGCAGCCTTTAAAAGAAAAATAAGGGATAATTATGAACAATATGCTTATAAATTAGACAATTTAGAAGAAACAGATCAGTTTCTAAAAATGTGAAACTAATAAACCAAGATGAATAGATAATCATAATTATCTTATACCATCAAATAAATTGAATTTATAATTTAAAAGCTCCAGGAAAAGATATCTCCATGCTCAGAGAATTCTAAAAAACATTTAAAGAAGAATTAACACTAATTAAACTATCTCTTCCAGAAACTAGAAAAGGAGAGAACTCATTTTATGAGGCTAGTATTACTCTCATACCAAAACCAAAAATAGTGACAAAAAGCAAAACTACAGACCAATATCTCTTATAAACTCAGATGCAGGCTAATCAAGAGAGATAAGCAAATGCAATCCAGCAATGTACAAAAAGAATAATACACTGTGACCAAGTGGGATTTATTCGAGGTTTGCAAGACTGTTTAACGTTTGAAAATCTATCAGTATAATCGAGGTTAAAGAAGAAAAATTACATCATCATATTAATTCATTCAGAAAAATCATTTGACAAAATCCAACACTCATTTATAGCAAAGTAAATAAATAAATAAATAAAAGCAAAACCAAACCAAAACGAAAACTCTCAGCAAGTTAGGAATAAGAACTGACCCAACTTTGTAAAAAGCGTCTACCAAAAAACTTTAGTTAACCTCATACTTTGTAGTAAAAACTGAAAGTTGTTCCTCTAAGATTTAAAACAAAGCAAGAATGTTCAACTCTTACTACTCTTATATAGCATAGTACTGAAAGTTCTAGCCACTACAAAAAGGTAAGAAAAAAGATAAAAGTCATATAGATTGGAAAGGAAGAAATAAAATTGTCCCTATTTGAGATGACATGATTATCTACATAGAAAATCCCAAAAGAGCCACAAATAAATGCCTAGAACTAACATATGAGTTCAGCAGGATTGCAGGACAGAACATGAGATCAACACACAAAAAACAATTGTATTTTTATATATCTATAATAATATGTGCAAAGCAAAATTTGAAGCACAATACTATTTGTGATTACTCCAAAGAAAATGAAGGTTCAGATATAAACTTAAAATATGTATGGGATCTATATGTTAAAAATAACAAAATGCTGATGAAATACATCAAATAAGACCTAAATAAATGAATATATACACCATATTCATGGACTGGAAGACTCAACATAGTGAAGATGAAAAATCTTCCCAAATTGATCTGTAGGTTTAAAATAGTTCCTATCAAATTCTCAAAAAAGAGTTTTGTCAGTATAAACAAACAGTCTAAAATATATATGGAAAGGCTCAGGTCCTAAAATAGATTGAATAATTTGGAAAGGAATAACTCTAACTGATATTACAGTCTACTGTATAGTGATAGTAATCAAGACAGTGTGATATTGGTGGAGGGATAGATACACAGATCAATGGAAAAAAATAAAGATTCCAAAAACAGTCCCATACAAATATGCTCAGCTTGATAAAGGTGCAAAAGCAATTCAATAAAGGAAATATAACCTTTTAAACAAATGGTGTTGAAGCAATTGGACACTGATAGGCAAAAACTAAGAAGAAGAAAAGACAAGCTATAGACAGGGAGAAAGTATTTGCAAACCATGTCTCTGACAAAGGACTAGTATCTAAAATACAAAAAGAACTCTCAAATATCAATAGCAAAAAAACAATCCAAGTTGAAAATGGTCAAATTTGCATGAACTGTCATTTCACTAAAGAGGATACACAGATGGCAAATAAGCATGTGAAAAAATGTTCAGTGTCATTAACCGTCAGGGATATGCAAATTAAAACTACAATAAGCTAGTCACTACACACTTATCAGAATGACTAAAATAAAAAAATAGTGGTATTAACAAATGCTGGCAGGGATATAAGGAAACTGGATCATTCATATGTCGAGTTTATCAATCTCTTGGTTTTTACAGGTAAGGACACATAATCCCTGAGAGTCCACATGGGATACTTCCAGGGTCAGAAAGATCAGAACAAGATTTCAGACCACTTCTGTCATCCACCACCTGAGTAATCTTGACAAATGGCGTATCTTTCTGAACCTTGGTGGCTTTGTTTATAAAATGCAAAATGTAATTACATCACTATGTTGTTCTCAGATTTAAATGAGACATATGAGTGAATTATCTGATACACTATAGGTGTTCAATCAATTCTCTTTTCCTTCCTTAGCAAAACAGAAACAAACAACTTTCCCAAAATTATCCAGCTAATCAGTACAAAAGGTGTAATGAGAATCCAGGTTCCTAACTCCCAGTGCAGTGTTCTTTCCCAGTCTTTTGAACCAAAATTCTTAAATTTTAGGCAGAAAAACAAAAAGTCACATCAGAAATCATAATACATAAATACAGTAATAAGTACTGCCCTGCAAATCCATGAGACATAATTACTTGGTAATTTTTCCATATTTACTAACTGTATTTATAATTTCAAACATTATTTATAGAAATTAGAAGACTAAATTATTGACATGTATGCTATTTCTTTTTAAATTTAAACAGAAAGGCTCCCTTTCTATTTCTTAAATTTAGAATAGGAGTCCTGTGTGACCAATAAAGTGACAGATGAAATAAATCTTCACCCAGTGGAATGGAATAGTTCATTCTACCCAAACGGAGCAAGAAAGATTTGTTAATAGCTTCCAGTTCCTTTTGCTCATTTGATTCTAGGACAAAGGGTGCTTTCATATTCCATTTTCTAGCCTTAGCCACCTATCTTTCACAGATCTTCATTTTGCAGTGGGTTTATTTAATGCATTATTTAATAATGTCACATTTACGAACACTCGTTATTTCTGGCAGCACATCTCACTTTTGCCAAAAGTTAAGACATTTAAAATATATACTTAACTAAACTTAAATTAGGTTACCTAAGGCTGCATGTACATTTTTTGTTTCCATTGCTCAATAACATGGAAGCACTTAAATTTAGCTGGCCATATCTTACTACACTGATGGACAGTGACTGCAGTGGGGTATGGGGGGAACTCAATAATATGGGTGAATGTAGTAACCACATCATTTTTCATGTGAAACCTTCATAAGAGTGTATATCAATAATAACTTAATAAAAATTTAGCTGGCCACTGCCTCCTTTTAAATGTTAGTTTCAGTACTAAAGAAATTATGCTTATTTCTCTAAAGCTCCTTTAGGAAAATTACATGAACTCTCTGCTTATGACAAGGCCTGGCATAAACTGAGCTCTCAGTATGCTTGAGCTGGGAGTCACCATTAGATTTCTAAAAAGGTTAGTATTAAATTTATTTTCTCTACCTTTATTAGGGCAGAGATGCTATTGGTCTGTGATTGCTCTATAACAATTCCGCAAAATATCCAGGAAATATGACCACCAGCACGAAGTCAGTTATTTGTCCCGCTTTCCCTCATTTCTTTTCTTTCCTCCCAAGTCCCCCACCTCCAGCTTTGGTAAGTAACTGATGCCACCAAGTTTGCCTTGTTCACCTGGGCCAGCGTAACACCTGTACACCTTTCATAGCCCCATCCTCTGCCACTCAGCCTTAACCGCCAATATGCTCCAAGCTGTGAGTGAGTCTTCTAGATAATACCCCTGATATTCACTCATTCATTCAATTAACAAATATTTATCCTGTGCCTCATTTCCCCAGTGACTCTTTGTCTCCCACGACAACCACAAATAGACAGGTATTAAAAATAAACACTTTTTTTTTTGAGAATGGAAAGAAAGGTTGACATATCTTTATTTCTGGCTCATCTTTAGAGACAAACTTTAGAGCCCAGTAAAGCCACTGATGGGTCCAGATTTCTTACATGGTTTTAATCATTTTGCAACAATCAACTCACTAAAAACGATCCTCAGGACATGAAAACATAGGAAATTGTGACCAGCAGATCATGAATATGAATATTATGCCACAGATGTGGCAAAGAAGATGGTTTGATGCATTGTCTCTCATTCCTGCTCTTGCATATCCTGGGAACTCTGGACTTTTGTTAAATCACTTTTCACTGAGATAAACTGAAGGTGCCAAGCTTTGATAATGCAAATATGTTTCCTTCTCTTAGATTGCAGATTCACCAACTGGCGTAAATAATCTGTCCCACTCATTCAGGTCTTTTAATATGTAGGAACCATAGAATACGTCACTTGGTATATAAGTACATTTTTGTAATAATTAGGCATTTTTCCGGAGTGGAGGAGGAGAGGTGAGGAACAAGAAGCAGGATATTGCTGATACTAATAAAAATATTGAATGGGAAAAATGTCATGAGGACATCTGAGGGCACAGGGCCTAGGCAGGTGGCACACGTGGGGTGCGGGGTGGGTACTGGGGTAAGGAAGGCACAAGCCCTCTCAATCTGCTTTTGCTTTATTTTTTTTCATAGAGCTATGGGTGCCAAGAACTTTCTCTACTCTAAGAGAAACAGTACAAGCATTGTGATAAATGACAGCCCCAGCTGGGCCCAAGGTCAGCTACCTAATCCGGAGTGATAAGGCCTGTGATGGACTGAGATATGCATGCCCCTTTTAAAAGAAGCAGCTGCTACACAACTCCAGCCAAATGCCACTGTAGGGGAATATGAGCCCAGTGTGGGCAGCTCTTCCAAGTTTCACAGAAAAAAAAAAAAATCTAAGTAAAGAATTGTAAAATAACCTCTGATTTATAAATGTTCATTTCATTTTTCAAAATAGTGTGCTTACCACACAGAACACTTGACCCATGGGCCACCTGTGTGTGACCTAGACACCTAGAGAAAGAAATAGGGTTTATATCAGTACCTTTAGTCATGCTAGCAATTTCAGAGACATTGATCATACTACGAAGAATATTGCACAAAAATGCCTCCGGAGGACCAGGGGACTTTACAAGGATGGGGCAGCATGTAGACTCTGGCCCTTGGTGAGAGAACTATAAAATTGTCTCCCTGAAGATTACACTAAGTACCTGGCCCAGATTCCCCCACTTGCAAACATAATGTTTACAATGGGGCAAAGGATGCTTTTACTACAAGAGAAGCAAACTCACCGCCTTTGATTTTGTGAGCGGGAAAAATGACAGCGATCCAAGTTGCTTTGTGTCCCAAGAGCCCCTCACAGGCTTGGGGAAATGCTAAGTTCAGACGGAATCCTCGTGGACTTCTAGCCCTGAAATGGAGGAGCTGCTCCATCAGAGTGTAGTGGGCCATCTCCCAGGAAGGAGGCAAGCTCTGCCCCGCCCGTCTGCTGGGTTTCTCTGTGGCCTCAAGGGTCACACTTAGTTTTTATGACTTTTTGATCCACCATTGCTGCTTCCAGATTCCTTCCTTGGTTTAGTGCTTTATAGGAAGTTTTAGTTCTTCCTGAGCTACACAGCTGGGTGGGAATTATACCCATCAGCAAAGCCTCCCACCCCCATCTCTTTCCCTAATATTTACCGAAGGCTGTTTCCTTTACATGATTCTGATAAGACAAGGCCTCCTTTTAAGTCTGTCATCCCTGCTTTTTTGCAACTCTTTACTTCTGCGTCTGCTGGTTTCTACCACCCTGGGGAGTCACATCCCTTAGGATTTGCTGCACAGAAGTCGTCCTCTTGTTAGGCGTCTGCCTCTGTCACTACCTGCACACTCTGAATGCATAAAAGCCATCCCTGCCCTGGATTCCCTCCCCGTAGCCTTCAGTGGCCCACGTGCAAAAGATGCCCCTTAATTTCCAGAAACTGTCAGAGTACCCTAGTTCTCCTCCAAGTTAATTTCATGTTATGCTACAAGCGGTGGGGGGGGGAGGGGGTGCAACATCCAGGTACCAGACTTGGTGACTCTTAGCCCTGTGGAAGCTCTATTCTAAATATTTAGGTATGTGTGTCCTGGAGGGCTGCACGTAACTCTTCTAAGTACAAGCACAGAGAGAGGTAAGAATTCCTCAGTCACACTTGCTCCAGCTTATTACAAATACAAAAGGTACACTTTGCAGCCATATAAAATCTATTTCAGAATCTCTTATTATCAGGAATGCAAATGCATAAATCAGTGAATCTTGCTAAGACATCATTCATTTACCCTTTGATAATTTCTGATCATCAGGAGTTTAATGAGTTCCACACAAGTGACATTAAAAATGCTCTGTAATACCTTTGGCTTCTTGATTCTCTGTTGATTTCCATTCACATATTTTGGTGGGACCTAGAGGCTGGGAGCTCAGGGCTGTAAGGAGAGTGCCTGTCATGAGGTACTGTGCAGTTCCTTCACTCAGCTTGCTCATTTATCCATTCACTCCAGAAATATTTACTCAGTGCTTACTATCTTCTGTACTAGGTGTGAGGGATACAAAATTGAATAAGACACAAACCTTGCCTTTAAGATTATGACAATGTCTTTTATGATAGTTTGGAAAGTTTATGTTTAAATACTCACATTTTATGACGCACGTCAGCTATAATTGAAACATTTATATTGAATAAAAACATAATTAAAATAAATTCAGAGTGATAGTTTCTAACTAACTTTACAGAAGTTTAAAATGTAATGGGTGAGTTTTACAGAGTCAGGTAAAGCACATTTATCTGTCAGTCAATCTTGATGCAGCTCATGGTCCAGAAGGGATGATGGCCAAGTGAGCTGGTGCTTCTGGACTGTGAGGAAGGCCATGGGGCAGGAATGGCCACAGGGTCACAGACACAGGGGGGAAAGGAGAAGGGGAGTTTGGGGAGTTCTGCATCTCTTTTTCCCTCCCAAGTCCTGAAATTCAAAAGGCTTGGAGGGGAGAGCTTTCAGCAGCCTTGGGCATATTCAAATAGACATGTGAGTTTATTAAGCAATGTGAATTAGGTCAAGGGTCAAAGAGTTCCATGAACTGGGTTGAAGGGAGTGGTGCTCAAGGGAAGTCTGGGGCCTTCCCCTCCCTTGGTGTTTTGTCAGCTGTGTTCCACATACCTATGGCATAGGGAACACACTTTGTCCTCTTTCACATTTAAGAGCACACAGATTACAGAAAGCGGACATCTTGGCAAATTGTCCTGGATTAGGAGGTAGGGACGAGGTAGATTCTAATTTATTTTTAACAGCCAAGATAAAGTGTATTTAATTACATTTGCCTTAAATTTTTTCTAACTGCAACTGTATTGGTCAAATGATTAGCAATTTGACATACATTTATTTAAGAAGTATATAATACATGCCACATAGTGAACTAGACACGAGGTGTAATTGTGAATGAGTCAAAATATTATTTCTAGAACACTTAGGTAAGAAAAACAGTATTCCAAAAGCATATATGGTGACTTTCAAACATTACTGTGCCTATAATCACCTGGGACCTTTATTAAAAGGCAGATTCTGGTTCAGGCCTGGGGTGGGACCTGCGAGTCCCCATTTCCAACAGGAACCCAGGAAATGCCGATGCTGCTAGTCTGAGGACCTGATATTGACTCACAAGACTCTAAAAATTTTAAAAATCAGCCCAGGCCAAGCCAGCTGTGTGGAATGCCTGCTTGTGCACCCTGGATGCCATCTCCCTCACCTTTCCACTCTGCCCTCCTCCTCCTTGACGCCCATGCACCTGTGGAACTAACTGCTTCCTGAAGGCCTTGTGGGATGCCATTGACATATACTGAGAGGGCAATACAAGAAAACAGGCCCAGAAAGCTCACTTTGTGTCTACTCTAATAATCCTGCGAAAGACCTCATGACCTCGCTTGCTGCCTCCTTTATCAGCAACCTCGGAAGAAATTCCTCTTCATTCTTCTTCTCAAGAAGAGTTTCACTTCTCCTAAGCAACTGAATTGGTATGTTTTTAGCTCATACACATTGTGAATTGCATACCATTTTGGCTTTACCTTTTGCATAATAACTGATAGAAAGCTTAAGATCAAATTTGTCATCCATCTTTTAACATCATTAACTATACATTTGTGCTTTCATTTAATTCCTGGTTCTAATTTTGGGCCTGTCTTATTTTTCTTATTTCACTCTAAATGTATGTGCGTTTGATATTTTATGCCACATTGTAAGCTACTTATATTCTTCAGGGAGTAATACATATAGATAAATATTAATAAAATTAATAATTTCTATAGCTTTAAGTAACTTGCTGCCCATGTCCTGTTGGCTACGTGACTTGTCTCCAGGGAGCAGTATGTCCCATTGCCTTGTGTAGAAGAATTCCCTCTCTGTTACAAGCAAGCTCCCAACAGTTTAATGCAAAATGAAATTCTCACATAATACCAACTCACTTAACTAGATCAAAACTCTGTTTTTAAGTCAAGGATAACTTACGTATCTTGTAGGATAGATCATCCAGTGGAATGCATGATCCTCAGCACTCAGTAGATTTCAGTGATGTTCCTTAGGAGAATGGATTGTTATTCTGAATTTTCAAAATAGGGTAAGATTGCAAAAAGTTAACAGTTCTTTATAAATACACACTCCATTAACTAAAACCTAGTTTGGTGAAATGGGTAGATCTCAAGATATCTCGATGTTCTTATATCTACATTTTGATTGATTCTGATCTGTGTGGTTGTTTGAAGTGACACAAATTGACAACTTAAAAAAATAAAACCTTCAAATTTGTCTTCTGGATAGCCTTCATTTTTCTTTTTTGCGTAACTCCTTTTTAGAGTCTACTATTTCCTGATTTTGTACAGGATCATTAAGATAACATGTGTTTGGTGTTTGTTTACCATGAGTCATATACCATTATCTTCCTCTCTAATTCTTTTTTTTTTTAAGTAGAAAATGTTCAGACAGTTGGAACTTTCAAGTCCTATTTTTTTCTTTTAGTCCAAGGAAACTCACACTTTGAGGCAGCCTTTAGAACTGCCAGAAATGATTCCAAGGTTAGGAAAAAGCTGGGAACTCACACTACTTGGCCAGACGTGGGAAATCTTGTGTGAAATTTTGAGAGATTAAACGTCTACATGAGGAATTGCCAAATTCATGGTAAAAACATCTAGTGGGGTCACCTAGCTTGCAAGTGCCATACCTGTTTTTGGACTGCCTTATCTCTTAATCAGGTCCCTGAGGTGGTGTTTAAACTCTAGGTGTTTTGATAGCCAGAGTCTAACTAGCAGCCTACTGGAGTCCTTTCTTGAAGTGGCCAACTCTGGCAGAGATTTCAACAGGGAAAAAGAAGTCAAAAAGCCCCTAGGATATTACAGAAATTAGAAAGGTGTTGATGCCTCAGGCCCTCACCCCAAAGAGCTGAATATCTAAGAAACTGAGACATTTTTTGCTCAGATAGGCACAAAATCTTAGACACCATTGGTTGCATTTAGAAAAGGGGAATTTTGACAAGCATGTTGTCAACAATATGCATCTCACCCAAAAGGCTGGCTCACCTATCACTGACTGGGAAAAATAGGAAGAGAATGATAACACATACACTTACATGCTGGGGTCTTTTTATTCTGTGGGTTCCAGAGTACTGCACTAATATGCTTCCACTGATCTTCACAGTATTAAAGCTAATGTCCACTGTAGTCAACTTTAGCCATCTTGCATCATTTGTCCTTAATGGAATTTCATTTTTAAGATGTCAGAGCTACAGACATTCCAGGAGATGCCTGAACCCCTAAGGAAGGATGAAAACTCACATTAGGGAGCCTCATCCAGTGTCAGCTCCACACCAGGCAGAGTCACCATCAGGGCCCAGGGCAGGAGGCTCCAGCGAACTGCTTAGTCACGGGTTCCTCCTCTTAATCAAGAGGTCCCGGCACCAGGCACTTTCCTGTAGGTTACGGAGGGAGCGCTTTGATCTTAGTAGGAGGAAGGTGAGTTGCCACCTTCCTGGCAGGCTCCTGGCAGGGCATTCCACCTGCTCAGCCGCTGGGCCTCATACTGCATGAACCCCTTCGGTTCCTGCCCTGGGACTTCTCATTGCCACTGAGTGGTGAGATTCTGCAAGGGCCCTTAGGGCCCATGCCCTCACAGCAGCTCCCTTGGCTGCCCCGTCAGGCTGCAGAGGGCAGACAGGCAAGTGGAATGTGGTGACTCTGGCCTACACTCTGAGGTCTCCTGTGTCAGTGGCCAGAGAGGGCAGGTCGTGTCCTGGAAGTGCAGGGAGTAGCTGCTTGTGGACAAGCTCTGACCAATGGCAGTGAGAAGCACATGATTTCTTCTCCCTCCCTCCACCCAGACAGACAGTACCAAGAATTACAGACTGTTTGAAAGCAGAACCCTGAGCATAAGCATCAGCTGTGCTTGGTACAAAGCGGAGGCCTCCTGGTAATGCATTTTGCAGGTTTGTCTCCTTCTTTCCCAGTCTCTCGGCCCTTTAACCCTCACTCATGCTTCCTGGGGATTGTATCCTGCATAAAAATCTTAGCACATAAGTTTTTGCCTCAAGCTTTGCTTCCTAGGGAAACTAGGCTAAATCATTTGTATATATAACTCAAAAAAGTCCTCAAACAATCCTGAGAAATAAGGATTTATTTATTTATTCAGATGACAAAAATGAGAATATTGGTGGTAAATAATTTAGCCAAGCTATTAAAAAGCTGAAGCAGAACTCACTCAGGTCCATCACTACAGAAAACTGTGACAAGCACCTACAGAACCAGACCTTATATTTGCTTTCTTTGAGTTCAGATTCTTCCAGCCAGAAAATGGAACCATATGAAGTATACTCTTCTTTAAAGTTGTGTTTTGCATTTATTTTTTTCCCTACATCATTATTGCCATTGTTTTTATGTCTCTCACCTAGATTATGCTGGACCATGTAATCAAGTAAATGATACACTTTTTCTCTGTGATCATTCACTATTTGCATAACAAGGGGAAAGTCATTGTACCGAATTACCTGTAATTCAGAATATAGAAGCCTGTACAAAACCCAGTGCACATATTGGTCTGCAAGTTGAAAAATATAAAAAAAATGCAAGACAAGGACTTTGAGTTGCATGTGACAGAATTTAAGCAAAAAGGGGAATTTATTGGAAGGGTTGCTTGTGGAATTGAAGGAAAAGCTACAGAAACCTGAATAGTGATGCCATAGGAAGAACTCCAACTTCCTTTGCATGGGTCTGACACCCATTCCTTGACTGTTCTCCATGGCCCAGAGAATTGACCCCGTCTGGGCTTTGTGTCCACCTCTGTGGATTGAGGTGGAATGGAGTGGCAGGTATAGTTCTAGAATAAGTGGGGATGAAGTGGGGTTGGACATACGCAAACAAACATCCACAAATAATCCTACAACTCAGAGAAACAAAATAGAACACATGAAGTAATTAAAGCCTGACTCAGTGTTAACGAGACCAAATGTTTACATATTTCTAGAAAAAAAAAGAAAACAGTGTGAAGGAGAACTTCATAGAGCAAGTGGAATTGCATTTATTAATTCAAATATGAATTGAGTGCTTACTCTATGCTAGGTGTTATTCTTACCTTAATGAGTGGTGTGGCTTTAGGTGAGTTGCTCAGTCTCTTGTGAATTTCAGTTCACTTCAACTGCAAAGTGGAAGATGAATATTCTCTAAGGCGAATTCAGAATAATATTGTCTCTGACAGAAGTAAGAGAGTTGAGCAGGGGAATCAGTTTGGAAGGCAGACAGTGAATTCGTGTTAGATGTGTTGATATATTTGATTGAGAAATCATTATTCTGGGAGCTTAGAAATATTTTTTAAATGAATTTCTGGGATAATTTTCTAAGTGTATTTGTAACAGTATTTATTATAACAGAATACTGTTTTACAGCTAATAAAGATCTAGTCTTCTTGAGTAGGGGACTGTTTTCAAAGTTTATATTTACAAATTCTTAGACTTTTGGTTTTATTTTATGCATTAAGTATCTATTGTTGCATAGGAAATTAACACCTTGGACACCTCCAGTAGTCCCCACCTCTTAGTATTCAGACCCTTGTCTAATCTCCTCCCCTTGTGGTGGGCTGGCCTCCTGGCTTGTTCCTAATGAGTAGAGTGCAGAAAAAGAGATGGGATGTTAATTCCATGATTAGACTATGTAAGAATGTAGTTTTCACTTTTCTAATAAACTTAGAAATATTTCTAAGCTCCAGGAATAACGATTAGCACCTTGAAGCAACACCTATTTGTTTCTCTGCAGTTTCTCACAGACTTGCATAGGTGGGTCTTCTACTTGAGGGTCCCTCAGATGGCTGTACTCAAAGTGTTGACTGGGGCTGGGGTCCCATCAGAGGATTTACCACCACCAGGTTGTCAGTAGGACTCCGTTTCTTGCAGACTGTTGACTGTCCTCAGTTCCTAGCCACACGGGCCTCTCCAACATGGCCGCTTGTCTTATCAAAGCCCAAAAGGGGGCAAATTTAGAGAGATAACAGTTTCAGTCTTTGGTAGTCTAATTACAGAGGTGACATTCCATCCCCTTTTCTGTACTCTGTTCATTAGGGGCAAGCCAGTAGACTAGTCCACCCTCAAGGAGAGGGGATTGAACAAAGTTGTGAATATTAAGAGGGGGGCAGGGCATTGTTACCGGCCATCTTAGAGGCTGCTTCCCCCCTTCCCGGACTTGAAAACTCTGTCCTTTGGACTCCTTCTCGCCTGCCTGCTGCAGGCTCAGGGCTATATTTGAGGCTGTGCCCAGGGTGCCCTCACTCACCATTCATTTCTTTTTTAGTTACCTTGGTTTTGTAGGTGAGTGTATCTCATTATCAAGACTGATAGATTTGATCATATATATATTTTATCTCCATAAAGGATAATAAAACACATAGGTTACTGCTTGGAGCAAACCAGAATAAGGGATTCAAAGTCAAGGATCTGTCCAAGAAGAATAAAGGGAAACAAAAGAAGGGGCCATGGTACTTCTTACTAGACTCAGGACACACATTTCAAATCATGTAATAGCATAAATGCTGAATTGTAACTCAACAAAGAGTGAATTCAAAAAACTCAGCTGGGCTGTTTTAAATGCAAACATTTAAAAAACCCAAATCTTTTTTAAAAAAAACACAACCCTAAAAAAAACACAAACCTATGTTTGGATAATCCTTACCACTTGGCAAAATATTTTTTACATACATCACCTCATATTATCTATGTTAATATCTTGTGAGTTTTATGTGTGTTATTCTTATGCCCATTTTATTGATAAAGTAACCAGGTAACCCAGCCAAAGACATACATCTAGCGAATAGTCAAGACTGATCTTAAGACAGAGGCAGTTCCTACAATGTCATACTTCTCTACTGAACAAAAACACAAGCACACCCTTTTTTTTTTTCCTTTCTTGGTGTCGTAGCAGATCTTTTAAGGAACAGGGAGCAAGGGAGAAGGCCCTGAGAGAAATGAGGCTGCGAGCAGGTCCCCACCTTCCTGATCTCATCAACACCCGTGACCCCCCAGCTGGGAAGCTGGGCTCCCCTACTGGCCACAGCCGCAGGGGCCTCCACACTCTAAAGCGCCTTTACTGAAAGTTTCTAAGTGCCTAGGACTAGCCAGGGCCTGCAGAACCATTCAGGAGCAGACACCCAAGCTCGGGACTGAACACTCACGTGCTTCGCCCTTCCCTTTAGGCATTCTCTGATCCTCTGTCTTATTCTAGGGGTTGACCAGACACCCCAAGGAGCTTTGGGACCACATCTGTGGCATCATTTGGGGGGCCCATGGTTGATAGGGCATTTAATTATGGAATCACGCACTCTTAGTTCAGAAGAATAGAACTGACACCCTGATTTTAGATGACTCACTGGTCAGACACAGGAAAAGTTCGGGACTCCAGGCTAGTGAGGGTCCATTGCTATGCCCTGGCTCTTGCCCATCCAGGTTCCAGCTGTGGTACAGCCTCTGCTCTGTAGCACCTGAAGGCCTTGAAAGTGGGGCCATTCTCCTCTCTCTGTTCACGGGCCCTTGCCCTACCCTCCCTGCTGGGGGGCATGTCTAGTAGGCAGGAGGGCAGTCAATGTGAAAGCATGTTGAGGAGAGCACTACAAATGGGCTGAGTATGGCCTTAAAGAATTGGACGAAACATGACTGGAGGATGTGTTGTTCTAGGTGAATGCTGTAAAATTCCTAATGGTAAATGTAACATGACCGATAAACACACCGTTGTTCACAGTCCTGCACACTCTGAGTACAACTTGCACTGGTGGGTGCCATCAGCAGAGCACAGGAACTGTGGCATCACTGAGACATGCTGGGAATGCAACATCATGAGCAAGGGTACGGCCAGAATCAAATAAATGCAATTAGGAACAGGCAAGAGTTGTTTGTTCTATTGTTTCTTGGTTCAGAAAAGCCATGGCAATCTGTGAGAAACAGCAGCATTGTTATCTTTTCTTGTGGTACGAGATGTGAAATTAGCCAGAAACAAGGCATTTGACCAAAAAAGCAGGAAGAGATATTTCCTGAATCTGAAGAGGAAGCGCTGTTGCCTGGACAGAACTAAGACTGCCCAGGTGCACCGACTAGACAATAAACAGTCAAGTCCCTCTTCTCTAGCCATTGTTATAAATCTTTATGATAAACCACTATACCTCATATGGCACCATGAATTTTGTAGTATGTTTTTCATTACATTGTTTACGGAGAGGGGACCCTTGCCAAAAAGGTATGCCTAGCTGCCTGTGTCCCTGATCTTTGCACAGATTTCAATATCTGGCTCTTTCCAAGAAGTGTTCATGGCCACTTTTGGAGAAGAGGGGGAAGGCAGCACCTGGGGGAGCACGGGAGAGCTTCTGAGAGTGTCGATTTCTTGCTCTGGGAAGTGGTTACATGAGTATATTCACTTTGTGATGGTTTGCATTGTATATTTATTATTTGTGCTATTTTTTTGTATGCATGGTGCCCTTAAGTAAAAAGTTCATGACACAAAAAGGAAAAATCGTCTACAGGCACAATCAGATTCTGAAGTAAAATTATTGTACAGCATAGAGTCCAGTGGCCTGGAAGACAGTCCACACCCCAGCACTGCCTAGGGATTAATGTGTGGATTTCAGGGCAAGATAAGCTCTTCCTTTTAGTTTTCCTATAACAAGTCAACCTCACAATCGATCTCAATTCTAACTGTCTCACAGCATTTCCTTACCCTGCTTCACAAAACAGAAATTCTTGTAGAAGTTGTGTCCAGACATGCACAATGGAGACTGACACAGCGCTTGGAGAGCTTCCCAGAGTTGGTTTAAGAGTGATTATATAACATGTTAAGTCTATGTTCCTTTTACAGGCATAACTGAAACTTGGCCAAAATAATTGCCAGTCCTTTCCCACTGACCCAAATAAAAACATGGTAAATAAATCACAGTTCTGACGCACACTCTTAAAAACACAAACACACACAACCTGGTACTCAGGCAACATCACAGCCCTTTGAGTGGGATGCCACATATTCACTGGCTGGCTTGATACTGAATTACATCTTTTTAAGTCATACCACTTGTGGTGAGAGTTGAGGGTAGAGAAAGAAGAGGCAGTAGTTAAATAAACCAAAACAACAATAACAACAAAAAACAGCTTCTCTTTTGCCCACTAGTTTTGGTCGGAAAAGAAAACAAGGGATTTTAATAAGTCGACATGTTTTAGGGAAGCCATGGAAACAGGTACGTGTGCACGTGCCCAAAGGCCTAATGAGATGTGAGCAGTAGACCTGAGAGGGACTTAATATTTCCTTCCCTCCCTTCTGATTGCCTTTCCTCCTGATCTGTATGGAGCTCAGGTTTCACGGAGACACTCAGTGTTTGCTGTCGGCAGATGTGTGGTTCTCTGAGGTGATGCTTCTCAGCATGGGAGGTGGTATGTCTGTGTGAGTGGAGGTGTGTGGGTGAGGCAGGAGCTGGAGAAGTGGCAGTGGGGTGCTGGAGCCAGCTCCAGTGTGGTTAGAAGCTCTCCCCAAGTCCCATGACCTTGCTTGGGAGCTTGAAATCAGCCACAGTCAGAGTACTTAGACCACTGAAAGGGCAGCACTACATGTTGTGCTTTTGTGGCTAGAAGTGAAGACAGCTGGTCATTAAATATTAACTAGTGCACCACTGAGCAGGAGTCTAGGTGAAATCTAAGTGAGGGCAATTTATTAACTCATTTAACCACCTCCCCCTAAGAAAAGCTAATCCTTTGGGTCCAGCATGGATAGACAATCCCATGCATTCTGTTCAAGTTCAATCACACCTGGAATGTTGCATTTGAAGGACAATATACAAAAATTATACCGTGCCCAGGAAGTACAATGGCATGTGAAGAATACTTGAAGGAACTGAGTGCATCTCATCTAGAAAAAGAATGGATCCCCTGGGGATAACTCCATCTCCAGCCCTTCTGTACTCTCCAGAGGTAAGGGGTGGAACTGAAAGTTCTAAGTCCTAAAAGCACGGTAGTTTCCTCTGGAAAGTAGCCGCACCGTGAAGCTATCTAGAGGCCCACCAAGAGTCATCTCATGAGCTTTCACACATTCATTCATTTGTTCAACAAATATTCATGGAAAGCTTCTTATGGATAAAGTGGGGGTTCAATGATGGACAAAATGACACTGTGTCTGTCTTCCTGAGTTTATATTCAGGTGGAGGAGAATGATAAAAACAAGTAAGCTGATTGTTATTACTATTATTATGAGTTTTAAAATCCTGGAAAGGAAATAAACAAAAAATTAGAAAAGGCCATTGGACATAGAAAATACCACTTAGAGCTTAGGTGTTTTGCTCTAAGGAACACTTAGGTATTGTAGCCAGAGAGGGTCCCTCTGAGAATGTGATACTAAGCTGAGACCTAAGAAAAGAGAAGGGGTTGGCATCTCTGCTCATGCCTCTACTAAAGATAGACAACCCTAGACAGCCAGGCTGGACCATAGAGCAGTAAGGACACATGGGCTAAGGTGGCCCAAATGTGGAAATAATCTCTGAAAGCGAGGGTAGTGCTGGATAGCAGCCATCTGTAGAATACAAGCATTAGAGATCTTCTGGAAATGCCAAATCAAGATAATCAAGAAAAGCAGCAAGCACACCCCAGACAACTAGAGCGCAGGGGCTGGAAGCCAAGCATGGAATCTGATTTGGAGACTTTCTTTCTCTTCTCTTTAACGAAGGAGTCTTTAGAGCATTGTAAACGAGGGTCTATCACAGGACGACTGCTCCGCTGCTTCTCCTGGGAGAGGCCTGTGTGGACCTGCCAACAGGATTATTCTCCCATGTGGCAGGTCTACCCCTCCAGTGAACATCTCTATTCCATGAAATTCCCTTGCTTGGATTTCTTGCTCACTACCTTATGATGGTAATTTCTGGCTTCTATGCAGCTTTCCCATAGGAAGAGAGTGTACTGATCAGTCAGTGTGACCATGGCGCGATCTGTAGCATATCCTTACTAAACAGCGATTATCAGCATGCTCCTTTATACATCAATCTTGTGTGAAGTTTCTTGTCTTTTCTGAGTTGCATTCATTTCATGCCTGTTTCTGGAGGGCACTAGCATCATGAAAACAAACGAGCACAAATCATCTGGGAAATTCCGGGTAAAACAAAGTTACACTGCATTTATTTTTGCTGTGGTTGGTTGGTGTTGGTTGGTTGGTTTATTTTTTAATGAAATGTTTTAGGGCAGTTTTGAGTTCACAGCAAAATTGAAAGGAAGACAGAGATTTCTCCTATACACCCTGCCCCAATTCATGCATGACTTTGTCCATTATCAACATCCCTCACCAGAGTGATACATACATTACAATTGAAGAACTTACCTTAACTCATCATAATCACCCAAAAGCCTAAGTTCACCTTAGGGTTCACTTTTGCTATTGTAAGTTCTATGAGTTCGGACAAATGGGTAATAACATGTATTTAACATTAGCGTACCATGCAGAATACTTCCACTGGCCTAAAACTCCTGTGTCCCATCTGTTTATCCCCCAACCCCAAACCCTGGCAACCACAGATCTTTTTACTCTCTCCATACTTTTGCCTTTTTCAGATATCATATAGGAATCATACAATATGTAGCCTTTTTAGACTGGCTTATTTCACTTAGCAATATGCATATAGCTTGATAGTTGCTTTCTTGTTGGCATCAAATAGTATTCCATTATATGGATGTGCCACAGTTTATTCACTTACTGAAGGACATCTTGGTTGTTTCCGAGTTTTGGCAGTTACGAATAAGGCTGCTATATATAATCTGTGTGCAGATTTTTGTGTGGACATAGGTTTTCAATATCTTTGGTTAAATACCAAGAAGTGAGATTACTGGATCATAGTGTAAGAATGTGTTTCATTTTTTAAGAAACTGTGTGACTGTTCCAAAGTGACTGTAGCATTTTACATTTCCATCAATCATGAATGACAGTTTCTGTTGCTCCACATCCTCACCAGCATTAGGTGTGTGTGAAGCGAGGTTCCTTAATGGGAGTCAATTGCTTTGAGCCTGATCATCTCTTAGTGTATTGACCAAATCAGGTTTCTTTACCAGATTGGGGTATTGTTTCATTAAGGAGCCATTCTTGGGTTTGCTTATTCTATATTTCTAGGTTGTCTCTTTCTAGTCTCACCACCTATATTTGGTCCATTGCAGCAATTATCATTTATGTGTTCTGACAGGATGGTCTCTGCATAATGGGGCTTGAAGAATAATAATCCAACTTGATTTCTAGATAGCATCTATATTAGGACAACAGTGTAAAAGTTAAACAGTACAGATCACACACAGCTCCCTGGAGCTTAATTAAACAGTTCAGGTAAATTGCTATGACCTCCTTGGGCCCTGAAGATGGCCAGAAGCTCTAGGAGAGCAGTTTTCAGACCTGTTTCTGGAGGGCACTAGTATCATGAAACAAATACACACGAATCATCTGGGAAATTCCAGGTTAAACAAAGTGATACTGAATTTATTTTCCCTGTGGTTGGTTGGTTGGTTTTTAAAGCACAGGACTTCTCCCAGACTTATTTTAACTTTGACCAACAATGTTAATTGACTGTCCAAAAGTGAGTTATGTTATGAAGCTTTTCCCCAAATGACCAGAAACCCCTTTTATTGAGAAGCATTTCTCAGAACTAATGTCCCAAGGTAGACATTCTGGAAAACATGACCCTTTAATACTTTTTCAAAGTCTGTCATGATGTCTCATCCAAGGATCTCATCCAAGTAAAGCTAGGCCTCAGGGAAGCCTGCAGTGGAAGCAGCAAAGTTAAAGAGACAGGAGGGAAGAAGAGGTGTGTGTAGGGGGTGGGGGAAGGCAATTGCTCCCAGTACCACTGGCTCCCTGCAGGGGCTAAACAGCCCAGAGACACAGGGTGTGTGAGACCCAGAGGGAATGTGCCCCTGGAGTTGGCAATACAGTCACCCTGTGGAAAGGACGAGATAAGAGCTGAAATAAACATTTGATAAGAGACGTAAATGTAAATTTTTGGCAAAAAAATGCAGAAAAAGCCTCTTTTGTTAATTACCAAGCCAAACAGTCCCTAAGTGATTGAGGAGTGTCACCTCCTTCGGCCCCTCCCCAGTCATTCCCATTGTGTGGACTGCCTAGGCTGCTTCTGCACCTAACATGAGCTGAGTGACATTAATAAGCAGGACTATATCCCCTTTTATTAGAAGAGTAGAGCTCATTGAGAAGTGTGTTTTAATTTCTGTAAATACACAAAGAAAAGTAGTGTAGGTTTCCTACCAAAAACAACTCCAGCACTCGGCCATGTGAATCAAAAGAGAAACTGAAGAAAACTCAAAGGAAACCCCCCTGTAAACCCAAAGGGAAGATTCAGTGTACACAACAGATGCTGGACAACTGTTGATCTTCTTCAAAATCCAATTCGTGAAATTCGTGAAATATTATAAGCCAGTATATATGCTATAGAAGTTTGTTTCATACAAATGTTTCAATCACGTTTTTAATAAAGACAAGGAAATAATCCTGGGAGAAGATCCAACTCAGCAATCTGCACTTTCTAATTTTGAAACCATTTCAGTGCAAGTAAAAATTCCCCCGAGCCCGGACACCATTTGACTCATTTATAGATCAGTAATTGAGAAACTCTTGATATCAGAAAAAAATATATTATCTCCAACTCAAGGTTTAGCCAACCATTTTCAGAGTAGTTAATTTTTATTTATTTGTTTGCTCTCTAGCAGTACTTATAAAAGTATTGAAAAGGTTGGACAAGAAAACTGCTGATGGAGCCAGAAGACACCACCCACGTGCTTTGTTTCTAAGAATTCCTGCCTAAGCTGGGCCTGTACCTGGGCCAGACAGCTGCACTCTCTTAGCAAGGCCTGCTTCCTGAATGCATTAACTATCTTATAAAGTCCTACTGGGACATTTGCATCAGCATGTCCTCATCGCTGGCAGGGCGGGAAAGCGCCAGCACACACATGTACCCCTACCTAGGAGAACAGAACCAAGTCTGCCTTTCTCCTCTTCCTGGGGACTCCACAGAGCTTGGAGCTCAGCACAGTGGCCCAGACAAATCCGTGTTCTTCCTGTAGCCACTCCAGCCAGTCCAGGGGAGGGAAGGGGGCCTGCAGAGACGGAGGCTGAGGGCAGCTGTTTTCTCCAGTCCTAGGAGCTCCCACCCTGCTGCCTCCCCTGGGCTAGGGGGAAAAACCCGGAGTAGGAGGGATAAAAGGGCATCTTTTCCTCAGCACAGCACAGAGCAGCTGAATCACTTTTGACAAACCTTTATGGACCCTATAGCCACTGACTAGAGGGGGTGAGGCTTGGTACTGGCTGTGGAGAGAACTCAGAAAAATTTGATACACCTCTTGCCCTTAAGTTATCAATAAACTGGCAAACAGATAAAACAAATACACATGGGAATGATATGTTTCTCTGATTCATAGATGCCATTTATGGA
Organism: Manis javanica; assembly: GCF_040802235.1. Taxonomy (NCBI): domain Eukaryota; kingdom Metazoa; phylum Chordata; class Mammalia; order Pholidota; family Manidae; genus Manis; species Manis javanica. Next base: position 69,270,878 of record NC_133160.1, read on the forward strand.
AAGACAAACTATCAAGTAATAATTTCTGAGGTTTCAGCTAAACGCCTCAAGTGTATGCAGTGACTATAATATGGAATCTGACTTGGGAGATTCGAAAATGGGCAGAGGAGATGTGATGGTGGCTGAACCGGAACGATGCTCCCGCGCCTGCTGCCGCCCACACGTTCTCTCATTTCATTTCCATAACAATCCCTGTGATAGTGTAATTCCCATTTTTGCAAGTAAGGAAATCAAGAGACAGATGTTAAGCCATTTCCTCAGGTCGGAAAGCTGGTTAAGTTAGGGAGCTGGCCTTAGAGCCCAAGCATGAGAAACAATAGGGAGCAGTGGTTTGCAGGCAGCTTCTGGGGTTAGAGGCCTGACTGTCATACTTGCCAGCCAAGGCATATTACATAATCTCTCTGTGCTTAGTTTCCATATCTGTAAAATGGGAACTAATAATAGCAATTACCTTAGGGGGGTGTTCCCCCCCCCAGCTTATAAGTATAATTGACAAAATGGTGATATATTTAAAATGTAAAATATGGTGCCTTGATACACGCATACATTGTGAATGGATTCTCTCCCTCAAGTTCATTAACGCATCCATCACTTCACATATCTGCCTTTGTGTGTGTGTGTGTGTGTGTGTGTGTGTGTGTGAGAACACTAAAGTTCTACTCCCATCAAATTCAGCTATACAACAGTGTTAACAACTGTAGTCACCTTATTGTGTAGTAGATTCTCAGACCTTATTCATCTTATAACTGAAAGTTTGCCCCCTTTTACAAACCTCTCCCTTTTTCTCCTACTCCCAGCCCCTAGCAACCACCTTTCTACTTCCTGTTTCTATAAACTTGATTTTGATTTTTAAGATTCCATATGTAAGTGATATCATGCAGTATTTATCTCTGTCTGGCTTATTTTAGCATAATGCCCTCGAGATTCATCCATGTAATTACAAATGGCAGGATTTCCCCCCTTCTAAAGACTGAATAGCACTCCATTGTATGTATGTATCTGTGGATTTGTTATTAAGTTTAAATATTATGATCATTAACTGTGCTTAGCAAGTGCCTGGTATACACATTGAAAATGTACAATGAATGTAAACTGTTACTGTTTTATTATTCTAAAGATGATGCAGAAAAATGCTTTACCAATACTTGATAATAAACAGGCAAATTACGTGGGGGAAGGGGATCAGATTCAAAAGTTCATATTTTACTAGAAGTTTTGTTCTGTTAAAAGTAAACTATGTAATCAGTCCTTGCCAGCTTTCATGAAACTCTCATCACCAAAAAGACAGAGGAAACAACAAAGGAACTTCTATTCTTGACTTAATTCTGACGAAAAAGAACTCCATGGCTATTGTGTAATTTCCAGGAAACTGGAGAAAAAATGACTGCGTCATTCTGGGTCAAACAGAGGAAAGGGACGATTAGGCTGAGTTGACGTGAGTCCTGGACTTTGGAAAACAGGCTTTAGAAAGTTTAGAAAAATGATAGGTATGCTCCCATTGGCCAAAAATATGATTCATAAGAAAGGAAAATTCTGAAAAAAAAAACCCAAAAGCAAAAAACACCACGGTGTCAGGTCAAACATTCCCCAACGACTCCTGTGAAAAAGAGCAGGTGGCGGCTGCCACAGAGAAACTTCTCTGAATTGTTCACATTTCCACAGGATGTGTGTAAAAGGCCTAAGGATGTACACTCAGGGAGGGCATGCCCTGTGCTCACGGTCCAGACTGGGAGAGAGGTGGGAAGGGCAGGCCAATGTGTTCTCCTTAGGGATGAGGCCTGGGTCACACTTCACATATATTATTTCATTTTATCCTTCACAGCCCATAAGGTGGACTTACGACTTTTGTGTTTCAAAGTGTGATATTGTGACATGATAAAAAAATATGTATTTGGTCATTGTTCCTGGTTCTTGGACAAGAGCTCCTAAAACTCTGGTAACTTACTGAGCATCTTTTGTTATTCATAATGAGCCCCATCAAACATACCTGAATTTGTGCTAATGAGGTGAGTCCTGGTGGCCCTCAGACAGCTTCAGAATGTGGGCTGGTAACCAAAGAAACCTACTGTGTGATTAGCAGGTCAGAACTTTTCAGCTCCGATCTGGGGCCTCTGGGGAATAGAAAGAGGCTGGAAATGGAGTTAATCAGCAATGGCCAATGGTTTAGTCAATCATGTCTACATAATGGTACCTCCATTACCTCCATAAACCCCCAAAACAGAGATTTTGGAATTCAGAGAGCTTCAATGGAATTCAGGGGAGCCTACACAGGTACCAGGAGGGTGGCTCACCGGGAGAGAGTATAGAAGATCCAGGCAGCTTCCCCATTCCTTGCCCTGTGCACCTCTTCTATTTGTCTGTTCCTGAGTTGTGTCCTTTATAATAAACCAGTAATAGTTAAGTAAAGTGCCTTCCTGAGTTCTGTGAGCTATTTTAGCAAATTATCAAATCTGAAGAGGGGGTTGTGGGTACCTCTGATTTGTAGAGTCAGTCAGAAATTCAAGCGACCCAGACTTTGCAGTTGGCATCTGAAGTGGGGGACAATCTGATGGGATGAACCCTTGAACTGTAGGATTTGTAACTCCTGGTAGTGTCAGAATTTAGTTGACTCATAGACACTCTGTTGGTATCAGCAGAGAATTGCTGGGTATCACATTTGGCGTCAGAAATATTCTGTGGGTAAAAACAGAACTTAGTAGGACAGAGTAAGAAATTTATATTGGAGAGGTTGGGTGGCTCACCGGGGATTACAGCGTGTGGATAATAGAACTGGGGTTCAAACTCAGGACTGTCTGAATGTGAGTCTAAGCTCTCTACTCCAGTGCTGCCTACCTCCTCCCCAGCAGGATAACTTTGATGGTGAATGTTTGGATTAGGGAACAGGAGTGCCTTTGGTGCTGCGTAGAGAATTTGGTCCTCCTACTTGGACAGTATTCTTTTCACATGCTATCGACTCTCAAGGATGCTCTGGGCAGGCCTAGAAGGCCGAGAGCCAAGGTCACCGAGCTGAGGGCTGCTCCCGCAAGAATGCCAGCGTCGTGGTGCTCCAGGCTCGAGACTAGGGCCTGGCCTTTGCTCCCTTCTCATCATTTCTGTTCCCACCGCAATGTCACCTGACCTAACTCTGATCATTTTCCCCCAATGATCAGGGTAACCTTTGTCAAGAAAAGATCTTATATAATCCTAAACCTACACACAGAGGCATTATGAAAACTGCTATTGAATGACTAGATGTGATGCTGAGTAAACAAGTTAGTGTGCACTTTAATTTTGGGAGTGGCTACTCATGACATAAAGGTCAAGACTGCCTCATACAGCAAAATAAACTCTTTTGCCAAGCCCTGCCCATCTGATACCCATCTCATTCTGTATTGGGTAGATTTCTTTTATCTGTCTTTTTCAAGACTCTGTAGCAATCTTTTTTCCAGTCTTCAAAACCTTCATGTTGTTCCATTCCCTCTGCAGTATAATGGAAGCAATGGTCTGGTTTCCAGCTGTAACCAACCAGAATGGGTCAGCTGCTATGAAGACCAGGCTGTGAACAGCTGGGGTCATTTTTTGGTGTACTCACAGAGAAGGACAGGTTCAAATGCTGGATATGGGAGGAAGGACAGAGTTTTGCTACTTGAGATTCCAATAATCCTCAGCCATGAATCCCAAATTAGTATGAAACTAGGAGATAAATTCATATAAGGAAAGGCTATAAATGCAATTAACTAAAGGTTTAAACCTGTCCAAAATCCAAGAACAGGCCTAGGTAGAAACCCCTGGGGAAGTCCACACAGGTAGATGGTGGCATAGGGAATCTGGCAGCTGGCAAAGGGCCTCAGCCAGGGGGAGCACTCAGTTGAAGGATGGGAAAGCCAATCATTGAGAGATCAGGGTAACAAGCAGGAATTGAGTCCCTTGGAAAAGAGGGGAGACCTAGTCATAAGAAAAGGGATGAATGTCAACACAATATACCGATTTGAACTGCTAACCCAGAGTCCTATCTGTTCCATCTACTCAAAGACTGGGCTGGGAACTTAGAGGTGCAAACCTCAGTTAGGTGAGACATAAAATTTAGAGGATTACAGGAGTGAAAGCACATCAGATTATTATGTCAGAAACCATTGCAAGGGTAAGGTTTACTCTGATGGCAATATTTATCCTTACATTTTACCTTATGTAAGGTAGTTATTATTTTGTTTATGAGCAATATCTATAAAGTTGCTCTTTCAAACATAGCAACCTTAACTCTTTGGCATTACTAAAATACATCTCTGGGCCACCAGGTAAGGTGAGCTCAACGCCGGGCAGTATGCACTTTCAAAAAAGGAAAATAGGTGCTCTGTGGGAGCTGCCACTCAACCAGGAAGAAAGCACAAATTAAACAGTAGAATGTTTAACAAGGACATGTGGTAAGTGCCCAAATGCATGGTGTAGATTACACAGGAGGTCATGGAAAGCAGAGGGCACTGAAGGGTGGCAGAGTGAGAACAGATTCAGGCAGGGTTTGTGCTGGGTGCTGAAGGCTTTAGCTCAGTGGAGCAGGACAGGGGGGCACGGTGACTGCAAGGACACTGCAGTGGCAGAAACATGGAATGTGAGGGGCAGGACAAAGATGAGGCTTCTTGTCGCAGTGCTGGGCATGCTGGAAGAGTGTGGATTGTTAGGAAGTGGCCAGTGATTCCAGCCTGAAGACCTGGACTTTCTTGGAAGGCAGGGTACCCACTGGAGGCAACTACAGACCCCAGATCATGTGGAGGGGAGGACCAGAGGCAGGGAGGCCAGGGTGCTGGCTAAACCCGGGATGACAGAAACTGGGCTCAGCCAGAAGCAGAGGGAATTGAAAGGATGGAAGGAATGACCCAAGAGACACAAAACTTTTTTTTTTTTTAATATAAAAATGGTCCAAGACAGTGATTGTAATGGGGTTTGTGGGGGGACTTGGTGAAGGGGGGAGTCTAGTAAACATAATGTTCCTCATGTAATTGTAGATTAATGATACCAGAATTAAAAAAAAAAATGGTCCAAGATCCACCACTTGAGAGTGATAACTGCTGTTCACACCTTGGTATATATTTTCCAAAACTTTTTTTTGTCATTCATAACACTTCCTTGGTTTGAATCCTAGCTCTGCTAGGAAACTAGCTGTGTTAGTTATTTCGCTTTTGGAGTCTCTTTGATTTCACTTTCCTCAGCTGTACATGGGCAAATAATCTGCCTTATTGAGAAGAAATTGGACAATCTGCATACATGCACTTAGAACAGGGTTTGCACAGAGGGAACACTCAATCATTGCCTGGCTATTAGTATGTAATTCTACCGTGTTCTTTTTAAATGTTCACACAGCATAGATATACCATAATTTACTCAGCCATTCCCTAACTGATCTACCTTCAGGATGTTTCTAGTTTTTTGTTGTTGTTATTGTTTTTTGCTAGTACAAACAATGTTGCCATAAGCAGCTTTGTACCTCTAGCTTTTAAAAACTCATGTTATAGATTCCAGAAAGAGAGAGGCTGACACATTTTGACTGTTGATAGATGCTGCATGATAGAAAGGATACATAGAATTGAGCAGCTGCTTTAAAGAGGAGAATGAATCAAAGTTGGTTTAAAGATCTGTAATCAATATTGTATTTGTAATCAAATAAAAAGACTTTCAAAGAATGAGGTCTACCCCGCACTCCCCAGCCTATGTAACTCTTCTGGAGAGTTCCAATGATCTTTCTATGCTCTTTCACGTACAATGGTTAAGCCAGCAAACACAAAACGAATAAAAAACTTTGAGAACTGTGCACTCTACGTGCACAATTAAAATAACTATCTTCTTCTCTTCCAAATGCTGTGGATCTTAACAGTCAAGCATGGTATGGAATTGTGTTCTCCCGAAAAAGCCATGTTGGAATTCTATCCTCCAGTACCTCAGAATGTGACCTCATTTGGAGCAAGGGGCTTGAGAGAGATAATCAAGTTCAAATTAAGGCATTAAAGTGGTTCTCTGTCCAAGATGACCAGTGTCTTATACCAAGGGGAAAGGTTGTCACAGAGGCAGCACAGAAGGAAGATGTGAAGAGACACGGAAAAGACAGCGTCTCCACGGCCAGCCGAGAGGCCTGGGGCTGACGCTTCCCTTGCAGAGCACCGGAAGGAACGGGCTCCGCTGACACCCTCACCTGGGATTACTGGCCTCCAGGACTCCGAGGCCTGGGGTGTCTGTCATTCCAGTCGCCCGCAGGGTGACCCCAAGGAAACTGATATATGGGTCATGTTTGTTTTCAATGTGCTGTGTGTTAACTGGATTAATCAAGATCCTTGATTCATGACATATTGTCATTATTGTGCTGTGAATGTTCAGCTTAAATTGAGTTATTTACTTATTTTTAATAATGTAATTGACATCTCTGAACCCATGCCCCAAACCAAAACTAGGATGAGAAAATAACTCACACCTGATCACATGCTTCCCACCGACAGTACCCTGTCCTCCCCACTATCATCTGGAATCCTTGAACGCATCATTTCCTTGCTTTCCTTTCTATATACTTTTACTGTTTTCCTAAACCGTGCATATTTGAAAAGTTGTAGTTGCTATAAGCCACACAAAGGATATATCATGTAGCATACAAAATTTTGAACTTTCTTTTTTACCCACTACATATTGCTAAGATTATCTATCTTGCTGCATGTTACCATACCTCATTTGTTATGTTACTTTGCTGTTTCGTAATGAAATGTCCTGATACCATGACTGCTCTTTAGAAATGTGTTTATATTCTCACCCTTCCTTACCCCATTGTTCCTACTATTGTATCTTGGAGGCCTGACAGAGACCATGTACTTCAGGAAGGAGTTTCTCAGGTCACATGCCATGAGCATTTGGGGGGGCTCACAGCTGCAAGGATCTTCCGGCCTCATTATTCATCATATCTTTGTTCATTTTGACTTTCAAAATTGATCCACAATAGCCATGAAGACCTATTTCTTAAAATGAAGCACTTCCCTTTGGTCATTGACCAAGAGGATAGAATAGTTCAGTGACTCATGATTTCAAAGGGTGAGTAAAGGGAAATGTTAATGTGAGTCAGAATTTACCCAATCGTTTTGAGTAAATAACCCCAAAATAGTCTTTTTCCCCCTCAGGTTCCTGAATGACAGCAGTATGGCAATATTTTCCTTAGGGAAGTGGTGTGGTTTAGCAGGAACAGGATGGCTCCAGCAGGCAGAAGACCTGTCCCTACCTCTTACTTTGTGACCTTGGACAAGTCACTAAATTAAATGGTGCTTAGAGATACCTTTTAATGCTAAGATCACAGACCCTTCTGCCTGCCTTCTCTATTCATATAAAACTAAACCCATCTTTAGTTCTTAAAATTTCTAAGTAGGGCCTATGGAACCAGCCTGATGTTTCCTACTACAGTACAATTTTGGGGAAACAAGGACTGGTCGCTGCATAGCACCCATGTTTGGTCATGCGGCTCAGTCCCCATGCCCAGAGCTGCATGGTCAGAGCCCCACTGGAGCTGCCACAGGAGCTTCTGGGGATGGATCTCCTGGGGGAAGGCAGTTCCTGTTCCACATTCTTTCGCTCCTCTGGCTTCTCTGAGAACCACAGGTTATTATTTATGCTTCTTGATGCTTTTCTAAGTGCTATGTACAGCACATTTTCAAAGGGAGTTGGAGATGGAGCGGGATGAAAGAGTGGAAGAAGAAAGTCCAACCGTTGCAAACATGAACATAAAATGACCTTTTATGTGCCATACATTAGGGGTTTGGCAGAAACGGCTTATTATTTAGTGGAGGTATTTGAAATGTAGAATTTGCTAGGTTGGTCGATTAATCCCACTTACGGTGGTGAAAGTATTCCATGACATGAAAGGATTTATTTGTTTGCTAATCTGCTTCAGATTCCAGAGGCCTTGTTACAAAACAAGCAGGTGGAGAAGGAAAGGATCAGAAAGAAGAAGTTAGGAAAAGAAGACAGTTTTCATTTCCCATTTCTACTTTAAGTTTTTTTAGGCCAAGGCCTAGGAGGACTCCTAAAATGCTACAGAATCTATTCCATACATATAGCATGTGTCACTAACAATATGGACAAAGTAGAGGATTTGCGGTTGTTTGATTTTGATTGGATTTTGTTTCTTTTACATGGTTAATGTGATCATTCTCTGAAAACACACAAGCAAGAATATATTACTTCTGCTGTTTCAAATTTCAGGTTTAAAGCACTTGTGGGAAGCGAGAAGCAAATGAAGGATGTGCTTGGTTCCTAACAAGTTTGACCCTTCATCACTAGATTTATTGGGGGCACCAATCAATAACTATTTGAACTTAGAGCAGTCTCCTTTCTTCCAATTATTTAAACCCCTTCCCTTCAAATGAAAACAAACATTTGCTTTACTGTTGCTTTCTTCCTTGTGGATGGAACTGCACAGTGCAATTGCCAAACATCCTCCTAATCTCTTTTTCAAAGACTGTAGCCTTCCCTGAGCAAAGCAGGCATTTTGTTTTGTTCCACAGCACCTTGACAATGCCGAGAAAACATAATCCTGTACTTAGAATAGAAGCTCAGATTTGCTGTTCCATTACCCAGTGGCCTAAGCATTTGTATTAAGACAGTTAAGCTTTTTTCAGTGAGGCATTTCCTTCCTTACCTTCCTCACAGAAAGTTCTGCTTTATTTTTAGTAATATCCTGGCTCCTGGTGTTGTGTTTGTGCCCATAATCCCTTCACAATAACGCATAGCCCTCTGGTGGCAGCTTCTCTTCAAGGAGCCCAAAGGCCTTTACAAACATTAATTAGTTCTCACAGCACCCCTGTGAGATGGGCGAGTATTCATCCCAAACGATATATTATTGTCCACATTTTGTGATTTTTGCCAGAATTCTTTTGCTTTCTCCCCACCATGTGCTTCCTAATAGCATTCACCCTGAGTTCACGGGGGCTGGCCAGTTCGGTCCAAAGTACAGGAACCAACTGGCAGCCCAAGGAAATACCAGAGAAGGACGTGGACTGAGGCATACAGTTGGCTGGCCAGCATGGGGCAGGGAGTGTGAAGTCCTCCTCAGTTCCCACATGCTCTGATGCACCAGGAGCGGGAGAGGCGACAAGGGCACATGGATCTTCTCACTGAGGCCAGGCAAGCACCTGACACTGGGTGACAGTGACAGACAACTTTCTGTGACCCTCCTGAGCTGCTGGGCCATTTCCAGGGCTGGCAAGCTCTGTGATGAGGAGCTCTGGCCCACCCTGAGAAGTGAAAAGTACCAGTCACCTAGGAAGCCATGGGAAAACTCCCTACTGTTCCTTTTGGGTTAGACAACCTGGCTCAGGACTAAAACTTCACTGCTATGTTGTTTCAGGTATGCCAACATTTTGTAAGAAAACCTACCAAAACCCTCAACATTTTACAAAAGTGTGGGTCTGGGTAACTTACAAAATGCTTGAAAATATGTGTTAATATTTCTTTACCTACTTGAATGATTCCCCCAACTTCTCACATTTACCAGTTATTTTATTACTAAAATGGGAGCTGTGTGGAGGAATGAAGTGGTGAATTGTGAAAGGGAAGCCCAGGAGACATGGGACCAGATTTGTCTCTTGACTGAACCTTGGAAAGCTTCGTAGGAACAGTTGAAATGGCTAACTATTGGCCTTCACTGCTCAGCTAGCAGGCTCTCTTGCTTTCATTCAACCACTCTTATCAAGTTTTCTGGAGAATTCTTACTGAGAAGTAACAGGGAGGGGGCAAAGCACGGAGGCCTCAAAAACATTTCTGTGGAAATATGCAAATAAAAAAGGATGTTATTTTTCTTAATTTGACACAGAAGCCAAATGATTCTCCTTCACTTACAGTAGAAATTGGGGATTAAATTTGAACTGGTTTTAGGCTTTTACACAGTAAAATAAAATTGAGTGAAACTATAAAAATGATCTAAATTTGAAAGAACATTTAAGAATTTGATCAATGGCAGGAAATTGTACATTAATTTCCTGACCACTGACCTCAGTGGTGCCCTGCCATCTTCTACATTCCAATAGGCTATTTACTCCTGCTTTTTAGACCCGCAAAGCCTCCTCCTCCATCCCCATACTCATCTGAGAGCGGAGAGTTTTATTTCATTAAGAAAAAGTGTTCTAGGCTTCTACCAAATTTCTCCATCAGCTGCCCAGAACCATGTACTTTGCCTTTCCCTCTGTAACCACAGAGGACCTTTGGATAGTCTTATGCGAGGCCAAGCCTGCCCCAAGCCCTGGTCCTATAATCTTTCCTGGCTCTGCCACAGATTCTGGTCTGGATCTCGGGCTAGACTCCTTGTGTTTATTATGACAGGGAAGCTCTGGCATCTTAACCTTATTAAACCAAGACCACCATTGGGACCTCTTTAGACAATCAGCCAAGTACATTCCACAATATTTAGGATATTTCAGGCAAATACCAAACTGCTGGTGGACATCCTAGAGAGGGAGAGAGAGCGAGAGCAGAAATACTTTTGGCTAAAGGAATTCCAAAAGATTAAAAATGAGGGAGGCTCTGCAGACCATCACACTCAGAACACCCTTCTGGCTTGCCATTGCAATGAATAAAGCTGTTGGGCAAATGTACAAGCATTGTTTGGGAATGGTGGAAAACAGTTATACAATTATGGTGGAGCCAGGTTATACAACTTATTTTCAGATCTTGCTATTGCTGAGTTTATTTTTATTTATTTGTTCATGTCATGAGAACCTCCAGAAAAGAATTTGACCACATGTATTTTAAAGACAGTATTTGAATAACTGATGAGATTCAGGAAAAAAGTACTTTCCTATAATAAATGGGAATATATATATTTTCTATATTAAAATCACCACCAGTAATAATTATGACAGTCATACAGATAATGTGGTTGGAATTTATCTGACAATCTTTTTCTGAAGTCCAGGAAAGATCAAATAGGATTCTGATTCTAATTCTGATGTGCAGGTTTTTTTCCCCAAATATCAAGCAATTAACTCAACTTAATTCAATTCTGACACTGTCTACCTGGAGATAGATCCCACAGGTTAAGGGCTCAGTCCTACCAGACTACCTTTTGTACTGCCAACTTCAGGTGCAAAGTCCAGTTTGTTATCTGTGCTTCTGACCAGCTACAGATCAGAGGTTCCCAAACCCCTCCTTGGGTTTTGATTACTATGCTAGAACAGTTCACAGAACCCAGCACACATTTTACTTACTAGGTCACCGGTTTATAATAAAAGGATATGAGTTGGGTATGTGATAAAAGGATGTAACTCTGATGGATTAACTCCTTGACTTTTCTAGCTTCCAGAGGCTGCCTGTGTTCCTGGACTCCTGGCCTGTGCCTCCATCTTCAAAGCCAGCAGTGCAGCATTTTCAAATTTCTGTGACCTCTCCTTCTCTGATTATCCCACTTCCCTTTCCTTCTTAAGGGCCCTTATGATTACATTGGGACTACTCAGAAAACCCAGGACACTCTCATCCCCGGAACCTTAATCACATCTGCAAAATCTGCTGCCACACAATAACATGATGTTCACAGTTTCTGAAGATCAGGATGAGGACATCTGTGTGTGTGCTGGGGGGAAGGGAAGCATTTATTCTGTTCACTTCACGAAAGATTTGTTTTGGATTTTGTTCTCCAAAGAATGAGCTGTTGGATCAATCATTTCTCGTTTTAATTTTACCTTTTATATTTTCTTGAGGTTAATTTTGGAGTTCTTTACTTTTTAAGAGAATGCTTAATTTGGTTAGTCTTATTCTATTAATCAAAGTGTGTGGGTCTATAAATTATCCTCTATGTGGAGTGTTAATTATATCCCATATATTTTGATTTCCTCTTTGATCAAAGAATTATTTCAAAATGAAATTTGAACTTCTAAGCAGTTTTCATTTTTATTGTCATTTCTATATTTATTTTTAGTTTATCACATGGTGGTTATAGAGGATATTCTGCACCATTCCTTTGCAAATATATTGCAGTTGTGTTTGTATATATAAGTGTATATATTTATGCATTATATAATCTCTATATGTACATTGCATAATAAGAGCATGAAACAATGTGCATTCTGTTTGTGTAGTATATATCTAAGTTATTTAGATTCTCTATATCTTGGAGATAATTATTGGATCAGTTATAAAGAGCTTCTTTGTTTTTTACAGCATTGTAATATCCAGTGTATGGATGGAGCATGATTTAACTAATCCCTATTGATAGATTTTGAATTGTTCTATCAATGTTAGCTCTTACAATAAGGTTGTAATGGCCACTTTACTTTCATATAGTAAATAAAATGCCATTTTGTACCTGTGGGAATATATATGTGGAATATATTATAAATAAATCCTTTTCCTTAGCTCTGTTTCCCTTGAATCTTATTCAATCGTTTTATTATCTCCTGAATCACACTGCCTGTATTTTCTTAACAAATACTTCAAAGCAGTTATGGTCTAAAATTTTCTTCTCTATCCTCAGGACTGTCCCTCCACCAGCTGCAGTTTTGTATTTTGGGACTTTGTTTCTCCACACTCCCAACACTTCTCCCCAGATTTTTGGCATAGCTTCCCTTCTATTTGCATCTGGCATATTTCAATCTGTGATTATTCCTGGCCCCCAACTAACATTTTTACTATTATGATTATGCTGGTGCAAATAGTATTTTAATTGTTGTGGGTTTATGATAAATGTATAAACATATATCAGTTCCCTTCTCACTTAACTGTATTTGACTGACTTTAAATATGCATGCTTTTCACATTTTAATGTTTCTGGAATCAGATTTAATAATATTGAGATCACAGTAATTTATATTTTTTCCAAAAGTAGATGTTTTAAAATTAGTAGTCTTACAACTTACAGTGTCTTAAATCCAAGTATGTAAATAAGGTATTTCCTATCACATCACATGTGTTCTCAAGCAATGTATGTGCTGAACTTTCTGGATTCTTTTTAAGTTTGTCTAAAATGTATTGTACCTGACACACGCCTTTGGAGCCTTTGAAATGTTTTAACATGGGGTTTATCTGTTCTAGTTACACCTGGATGAATTCTATTTTTCTATTTTTGTTTTCTTATCTTCTCTTTGGGTTTTGTTGTATAGTGTGTAAGTGTGACACTAACCATTTTTCCAGAAATATTCACCCCTAAATCTTGAAAGAGATGTCTGCAAATTTTCCAATGATTTTATAAGCCATTTAAAACCCTGTAACATATCTCTTTCTGTCTAAATATATGGAGTGAATTCTGTTCCTCAAAAGATACGGGCTATTGGGTATATTATTTGACACAGACATTAGGTAAAAAGCGTGCCCATGCTTACAACTGCTACCATGAAAACTTGACGGAAGGAAAGCAAATCAATTTAGAACATTAGAATTTCTATGTGGGCTGTATTTGGAAACTACTGTCAAGTCAATCCATGTATCATTTCAAAGGGTGTCTTAGTTGGTGTTCATCCTTCAAGGAAGTGCTCAGAAACATGACAAAATGGACCAAGACTCTAACAAACTCACATTCAGAAGCTTAAGTAACAAAGGCCAAGCAAATCACCTTATTCTATTTTTACAGCAACTTTCCTGTAGCTTTCTCCTGATTAGGATAAATTAAATATACACTCAAGTTTGGTTTCACTATAAATTCTGTAACTATTTTTTCCTAAGTGGAAAACCTATACATTATTTTTAAAACCTGTTTAACACATTAAAATAAATATTAACACAGAATCAAGCTAGTCAGGGTTGTCAGTATCAAGCTTATAAATATACTTTCTTGGTCATGAAGAAGCAAAAGTTAGAAGCCATTCTATGCTTTGATGTTAGAAGGAAATATTAATTCCACTGTTCAAACTAACATCTCTTGGAACGCTAAAAAAGTCAATGTGAATATCCCTGAAACCCTCAAAAAATCCGGATCAAAACTAACTTTTGACCAAATAGATGCCAAAAAAGCAAAGGACAGGACCCCAAGCATTTTCTTTCTTTGCTGCACTTAAGTTTTCCATGAACTGTACTGTGGATTCAATTACAAGTAAACCCAAATAATAGGACTACACAAACTGTTTTAAGTCCATAAACATGAGACTCTGGAATCAGAAAACCCTCATGGAGATGAAGCTGGGCTGAAGTGTTTTTAGTGACACCTGACATGCTCTTTTATGTAAATCAGATTTTTACTGGTACTGTTGTATAAAGGGCACAATCTTCAAATAAAGGAATATTGTTGCTTTCTTTAATGGGAATAATTAGCTACCTAAAGACGTAAAAAATAATTGGTTTGTGACAGACTAAAGATGCAGCACTCTAAAATCTCTTTAAATTCTTAACTCCCAACTCCTTGTACCATCACAGTGCCATGGAAACAGATGTCTGACTCCCAGCTTCCGTTTCTCCCACCCCACTGCAAGACAGGTATCACTCTAAATACTTGCATCAAAAAATTTCTCCCCACTTGTTTCCCGGGTTCTAAAAGCCCGATATCTTATCTGCCGTCTTACACTGTATGCCATCATACCGTACTCCTGATTTTCCAGACGCAGGTGGTTGTAGGCACTGCGGACTCTAGCTGAAGTCCATGGAACGGAACACGGCTGCAGATGCATGTCACCCTTGCATGGTAATGTGTTGTTAAGGCTCATCTTTTCAACATGATCATGAAATACTCAGGCAGACAAAAGGTGTGGACTGTACCACAGTAACACCTGCATTCCCATCACCCAGCTGAAGATAGAAATCATTTCAATATTTCTCCTTTGAGGAAATTCAGTTATTTGTTGCTTTTCATTTCCATTCATATAGCGTTTACCATACACGTCCCCATAAACAACATATATTATTTTTCATGGTGTACTTTAAATATTGTAAGGATTCTTTTGAAATGTTTTTGCTTTTGACATTCATCTGTTTTACCTGTAGCTGTATTTTTACTGCCATAAGTACTGCATTGCATGAGTATCCCATAGAAATCCATTCTCTTGCTGACTCTGAGGTTGTTTCAAGTTTCTTACTAATCAGAAACAACAGAGCTATGATTTCCTTACTATCTCATTTGAAAAAAACTTTTGCTGAGATACATACTGAGAAGAACTGTTGGATTACAGGGTCTTCAATGTTACTAGGTATGTTAGTTGCTTTCCAAAGTGGCTGCACCAATTTAATGGCTGGAGTAACATTATTTCCCTGTCCAACTACAGCAACCACATCACCTCAAGGATATTTCTAGCTTGGATCCATGCTTTTATGTTAATTTCTACATTTTGAGCTACTATCTAACAAAGATCGTGTGAATTCAAACCCTGAAGCCATGGTCGGGTAAGTGCACAGAATTCTCAGAGCGGCCTCTTTTTTCTTTTAACCTGAAGGACAGACCAGATCAACAGAGACTCCTTGAGGTCTCTGCAGCCAGGGTGAGAATTTCTTTTCTATTGTGCTTACACTTCAAGGTGTTGGTCTTTATGATTTGGACATTATGTCTGAGGCTCAGTTATAATGTCCTATGTCATATGGGCCTGAACATCTAAATTCCTTGACTGCGACTGTTACCCTCCTCCCCATCCCCACCATCCAGTGCCCAGCCCGAAAGCCTCAGTGTCAGTTCAAGCTTACTGTTCTGGTCTTTATTTTATTGGAAATGGGGTTTCTTTAATTTTTCTGCTTAGGCCTTTGGGGATAAGTTTTTCTCTTATTTTCTTGTGCTTTCAGCACTTACAGGGAAGAAGTTACAGTCTTCTGACAACAAAAGGGAAAACGGAAGGCACGAAAGTAATTCTGAGGCTCAAGTTTTTTCAATACATAAGTCTTATTTTCTAAATCGGCAGCGTCTTAACAGAACTTTCTGAGTGAAGGAAAAGTTCTACAATCTATTCTAATATGGCAGGCAGGCATTTGCCACATGTGGCTATTAAACCCTTGAAATGTGGCTAATGCCTGAAGGATTATATTTTTAATATTATATAGTTTGCATTAATTAAAATTTAAACTTAAATAGCCACATATTTGACAGCACAGTTCTAAACAGTAGTACTATTCTTCATCCTTGGGTGGTTTTATGTATTTAATAAACCAATGTAGTCTGGGAAGAAAAGCCTGGCAAATCCACTTCTGACAGTCAAAGGGTGAAATAGTTGATAAATGACTTCAGATTATCTGCCACCACAAAACTGTATAGTCCTGTTATTTGAATAATCAGGTATTTCTTGCCTGACTTGTCTTTCTGGGAATTTTCAAAGATCTATGGTGAGCAGGTTTAAGCACACATTCTTTCCATTGCCAGCTTCTGAACTGGAAGTCAGATAATCAATCTCTAACAGCTTTTTCAAGGATACTTAGAGAGTATGAAAGTGTCAAGAATTTCCAAGAGTAAATAAATTAAGAGCATAAATACATGTTTTAGAATGCAACATAAGACAATATGAATAGGAGTAAGAGTACAATTTGGCTTATATTGGAACTGAAAAACTTTATTGGTAACCTGAAAATGTGTACAAGTTAAAACTTGAGCTTCATGGGATTTACTTAGAGCATTAAAAAAAAAAATAAAGAAAGTAAGTCTACCATTCTGGGCCTGGTCTGGGCTTATATTTCCAAATTTTTAAACTTTCAAAGGGCATTATAGTATATGAAATAACTCTTCTTTTTTTTAAATTGCCTTAAACACAGGTTAAGAAGGCTAAAGCAAAAATGTAAGTGTGAATTAGAAAATGAAAACAAATACATATCTGGAAACAAGGCCCATAAGCCTGGCTGGCACATTTGGTCATTTTACTGGCTAGCCTTCAAAAATAAAGATTTGTAAGTTTTCCTTTTTACCATGCATTCATTCATGTGCATTTTCTATGTTCTTGCATAAAACTAATGCTCACAGGTTCAGCAGTTAGGAATGCACTGAGATGGATTCTGTGTTGAGAAAAGCATTTCATGGGATGAATGATCCAGGTCAAAAACAAAAAGCAAAACGTTTGCTTTTTAAAACAACACACATTTCCAGATAAACTGATTTAAACTCCTGTCTAGAGATTTTCATGGATATTTTCCTGTATTCATATGATTTTAAATGCCTAGAAGCACTGAAGCCCCACAATTCCCATCAACGTATTTCAGGTATTTTGCTTATTAATTTTTTTATACTCTCGAGACAAAACAAAAAACAAAAAACAAGAAGTCTTTGCTAGAAAGCTATTTTAGCATAATGAATACATATCTTCTCAGAGTGTATGCAGTCCACTCTTCTCCTGATAATCTTCATAGAAACATCTCAACGATTCAGGAATTCTGGGTGTCACAGTGCTTAAGGCTTGAGTAAAATGTTTTCTCATAATGCATTTGGCTTGAATGTCCTCTTCCAGAGCCAAAAGGGCTGCCTCTTTACAAACAGCTGTAATCTGAAACAAAACAAGCAGATGAAAACGAAACACAAAACAAAAAAGAAAAGAGGAGTGAGAAAACAATTGTTTTTTTGAACTGTAGTATTTCAAACATTCATCCATGGTAAGTTCTTTAACTATAAGCACACTTTATCTTCACGAGTTTTTCCACTTAAGTTTTTAAAAGGATAAAAAGTAATCACCTTCATTCCAAAACAACATCTTAAGTACTCAGAACCCAGAGTGCCAAAAAGATATGTAAGACATGGCATTTGCTCTTAAGGAGCTTACAATTGTAAAGGCAGAACAGACGTGCAGCTACACACTCCTGACGCAGGATGACAAAGGGGGCGCGTGTATGTGCGGTGGGGGCAGGTGGGAACCATGTGATGGGGGTGCAGAGGCTATTACTCTGATAGAGAGTGAGGTCCTGCTCAACAGCACACCTTGCCACAGCATAGAATTTCCACATTCCTTTCAACCTTTGATGTATTACTGACATGTAAAAGCATTTCTGTACGTGCATCTCTTTAATGAGTTCTTAAATCTTGGGACTATCAGATAGAGTTGTCTCCGTTTACTTTGGGGAGCTGCATTAGAACAGAGAAGTGAATTCTATTTACTCAGCGAGGAAAGCTGGAAGAATTGAAAAGGACCTGGGGTGAGAATGGAGTGGATGCAGAGGGAAGGAGGCGGGACTGGTGGTAGGAAACACGGAAGGGGAGGAAGGTTCAAGTCTTGAATACTGAAATGTGTTTTTAAGCTCTTTGGACTTCAGACAGCGGAAGCAGGCTGATGCCAGTGTCATTCTAAGGACACATTATGTGGTGAAAAGAGCTTGTGGGATGAAAAGAGATATTGTGATTTTCAGGGCAACCGGGAAAAAACAGTGACTGATACCGACTGCACCTTTCTATCGGTAAATGAAAGGGCCAGCTGAAACACATTTGTCCAGCCATTCAGCATATTTTCTCTGTTTGTTCACTTACTGAAAAGAGTTCCTCTGCTTATGCTGGGCTAATGGCTGCCAAAGCAGTTTAGTAGCTTTTTAGGGGATTTAGCAGCATGTTTAGGGAGCTTTAAAAAAACACGCATAGATTGAGATGGCTTTGTCAATTTATGACAATGTAACTATTAATTCTGGGCTGCATTAATGAGCCGTGGAGTTGACTACAGTGGTTATGCATGTTAATGCTTTCCGAAAAGAATGGCTACCAACTTGGTGAAGGAAAAAACAAAACTTGTAGGAATGAGTAACACAAATTTATCACATATTCTGGTGCAAAAAGAGTCAGTCTGAAACAAGATGTGATAATTAATAAGCACAGTAAAAGCACATGAAATGCCCAACATGACAAACTGGCTATCCAGCGTGTTCCCAAGGGACCTTGGGGACCTCTGTGCAGGCAGGTGAAGGAACCATGCAGGCACAGCTTCAGCCCTTCCCTTCCCTCCATCTGAGCAGCACTTCTTTGATCTGTACAAGAATTTGAAGCAATGGTTGCAAGGCTAAGAAGTTTGAAGAAGAATCACTGGAAGGGGCAGAGAGGACTCAGCTTCCTGCTGGCCTAGCTCTGCCTCTGGCAGTACAGGGAATATTTCCGATGTGTGGCTCCTTCCTCAGGCTGAGTGGAGTAGAGAAGTCACCACACTTGAGCCAATGCCATGCCTTGCCCATTTCATAACTGAGACTTTCCTCAGAGAATGGACCCAGTGCAGAATGCCAGCAGTTATTTACTGACAGGTGCCCCCAGGTTCTGTACAATGTGGTCATCCTGCTAATAGGGGAAAGTGCAAAGTCTGAAGGGCGCGTGGCAAACGAAGTGGTCAGATAAGCCTGTGTAAAGTGGTGGTAGGCAGTGGGTGGGATTATGGAGAGGCAATGGCAAGGCTGTTGGACTCTCTCCAAGCTGCCTGGATTTGGTTCCACATGGCCAGATGGTAGGTAGGTGGCCAATCATGCCAACACATTGGAGAAAGTGAACCAAAAGTCCAGCGGGTCTCGTCTCTCAGTCCCCAGTAACCAAGTGGGAGAAGAAGAGATGATGACACACCTCCAATACTGAGGTCTCAGGCAGCCTACTGTGGCAAGGCAGAGACATACAGATCGCGGCCAGTGACAGGTCACTGAGGCTTTGAAGGCTGTCCTTGAGGGGAGCTTTCCTGAGCAATTCCTCTTTGAAGATTAACTTTCTTTCCTTCATACCTGCATCTGTAGATTTTTCTCTAAGCTATAAATTATTTTTTGGCCTTGTGTGGTAGGTTCCACCAGCAGCAATAGAGGAGGCACTGGGGATGAGATGTGGCCAGAGCAGTAACAGCCACTTGACAGCATGTTTGTAATGCAGGGCCTCTAGTATGTTTACATTTGAGAGTAATTCCCCTACTATACTTAGTATTGGTATGACAACAATTCCATCTAACCTGGAGAATAAAATTGTGAGATATAGGAAACTTGGACAGAGTTTTGACTAGAGCACAGAGAAGTGTTTGGATTAGATAGAGATGATATGTAGAGCCTTTAAGAGACAATGGCTAGGGGAACCGAGCAGCTGAATGAATACTGGTACTCAAGCACCTCGAGGGAGGTGCCTTCCTCCATGGAGAAGGGGAGCAGCTGTCTGCACTTCCAGGGTGGAAGGACTGCCTAAATTTAACATTTGATTTGCTAAAGGTTATCCTGCTTCTTTTTATTTGTAAATGATACTCTGAAGAAACCAGCCAATTAGGCAATCCTTTCTGACACTTTTTATTTTCCTATCATAACTGCTTAGCAATATACAACTAGTAACTGAGACAAAATAGGATCCTACTACTAATTAACCATTCACTCTTTCCTCCATCAGCATCTGACGAATGGCTACTCTGTGCAACAACCAGAGGAGGCCAGGGGGAAGAGCAAGAGATACCAGAGACATGGTGCCTGCCTATGGGAGCCCCTGGACCAGCAGGAGATGGACACCAGTTAACTGCCATGTGTGCCAGGGTATTAGAGGTACTGTCAGCAAGACAAAGGGAAAAATGCTTTGATATGGTAGAAGGAAAAAAATTACTGCTTCATAAACCAAAGTGGGAAAAACAGAATTTACATATATACACGAGAAAGAAAAGGGTGTTCCGACAGAAGGAATACAGTGAGCAATGCAACAGCAAGGGGGGAAGAAGAGACCAGGAGTCACAGTGATCTAGCCTCAGCAGCCAAAATGGAGAATTCAAATAAAAAAAAGAGTAATTCTATCAACAAAGTGTCACTAAAAATATCAGTGAGAGTTTTCAGAAGTCACATGGGCCATAATGACAGTGAAGGCTAGTCAATGACAGTCATCTCTAAAGCTCTAAACCCAATTCACAAGCAACTGATAGGCCCTAACTCCTAAAGGTTCCTTTTAAAAATTTTCCCACATGGAAGTACTTTATAGCAGAAATTTCAAAGGAAAATCACTAACTGGATTATTAAGTGCTTCTCTCCTAACCCAAATTAAAAGACAGGCTGGAAAACAGAAGTATTCTTAGAAGGCCATGTGATGAGGGCTGCTGCTGCTTGCTCTGGGGCCACTTGCTTTGGCAGGAGTTCCCAGGCATCATACTTCCCAAGCAAAGTACAGCTTGTCAGCTTGTGCTCACGCCCAGTGCTAGCGTTCCTAACATATTAGTGTCTTTCCAGAGGAAGAAGTATTTCATGATCAAATAAGTTTTAGGTAAGAGCGGATATACTATTTCCCATGATGTAGAGTAGAATTGTAAAGACTTTTGTGAAGGCTCGCAATGACGACCTGTTTAATTTTCTTTACCCCAGTGTTTCCCACAGAACTCTCCACCTGCTCTGTTTCTGGAAGAACACCTATAAATGGCTATCTTTAGGGTTACTGGTGATTTCAGCCCACACTCTTGGAGGTGCTGACCTACACCAAACAACTCAATTAAGGCACAATATGCCTCTCGCCTGTCATATCCTTTTTCTTTTTGCTTTCCCTTATTCCAGCGCAGGGGAAAAGGGAAAGGGCTAAGCAAGCTGACTAGAAGAGATGGGAGGAGGCCCAGGGTGTTTGAAGGGGCTAGGGGGCAGCAGCCAGAGCATACACTTGTGCTCTCAAGACATAAATAGTTGATACATGTTTATTGAATTGAACTGAACAGCCCCTTAACTATAAACACATTTTCAAAAAGTGTGGCTATATGCATCTTTCTTATATTTGGCCAATATCCTAGAATATATTTAGTTCTGTTTCATAAGACACAGACTTTGTCAGATATAACTTAAATTTTTGTAATGGTAAAGCCAGTAACACAAATTGTTTAACTCTGTGGTATCTGTTCATCTTAAGCAATGTTTCAGTCTAGGGCAGTACTTTGAATCTAGTTCTTTCCTAAGTAGCAATATAAATTAGAAATCTTAGCAAGAATACAGGTATGCCTGTGTTATTCTGAAGGATGTAACTGAGGAAGATTCCCCCCAAATTTCCGACAATGCAGTGTTATATACTGGTTTATAGAACTGAAACAGAAGCTTTCTTAAAGAAAAATGTACAAATGGTGATTTATTGTCTCACTTGATGAATGTAACCTGGCATCAATTAATTGCTGAGGGATTTCCTCTTCTGTACTGAGATATGGGAAGCTGAGGTCTTTTCAGAAAAATTCCAAAATATACATCATTTTGGGGAATGAGTAATACTATAGAAACTGAGAAGGGCCTTCTTTTTAAACCAGGACCTTCCTCCTAACTATCTCTAAAGTTTGCAAGAAAATCCAATGAGATAAGTGTAGGTATGTACATGTCTCTAAGTACATACAGGGGCTCACCATTCTGTTGGCATCACTTTCACAACCAGACAGAGTCTGGGACTGTTTCAATGATGAAGGAATTCAGCTGAATTTTTCCCATGAGGCCACAGAAGAACCTCACTGAGAAGAACTACAGATGAACAGACATATCTGAATCACAGACTGTTTGAAACATTAACCCGTTTAAAAAGAAAACCCTTGGCACCAGAATATCTTTGGCAAAAAAAGGATTTTGGAAGGTTTCCACTAATTCCTTCACCATCTTGTCCTTTTCCCTCACAGGTTGCTTTTGCCATTAGGCTGTTAGAGCAAAACTGTTGTGGCCGGCTCTGTAATGCTGAGAGTAAGTATTCTGTGCTCTTTCATTTTTTTTTTTTTTTGAGAGGGCATCTCTCATATTTATCGATCAAATGGTTGTTAACAACAATAAAATTCAGTATAGGGAGGTCAATGCTCAATGTACAATCATTAATCCATCTCAAGTCTAATTCTCGTCAGTCTCCAATCTTCTGAAGCATAATGAACAAGTTCTTACATGGTGAACGAATTTTTACATAGTGAATAAATTCTTACATGGTGAACAGTACAAGGGCATTCATCACAGAAACTTTTGGTTTTGATCACGCATTATGACCTATAAACAATCAGGTCAAATATGAATATTCGTTTGATTTTTGTACTTGATTTATATGTTGATCCCACATTTCTCCCTTTATTATTATTATTATTTTTATTTTTAATAAAATGCTGAAGTGATAGGTAGATGCAAGATAAAGGTAGAAAACATAGTTTAGTGCTGTAAGAGGGCAAATGTAGATGATCAGGTGTGTGCCTATGGACTAAGTATTAATCCAAGCTAGACAAGGGCAGCAAAACATCCACGGATGCAGAAGATTTCTCTCAAAGCAGGGGGGATGAGGTTCTGAGCCTCACCTCTGTTGATCCCCAATTTCTCACCTGATGGCCCCCCTGTGACTGTGCCTGTCTTAGGTTGTTCCTCCCTTGAGGAATCTTACCCGTCTCTGGCTAACCAGTCATCTTCCGGGGCCATACAGGGAAATGTAAAGTTGGTAAGTGAGAGAGAAGCCATATTGTTTGAAAAGGTTAGCTTTTTACTTCTTTGCAGATTTATGCCCTGTGGCTTCTATGCCCAGCACTTGTCTCGAGGTATCTTTACCACCTGGAGGAATTATGATACTCGGTAAATTCGATATGAGGCACGAATTCTATGTAAGGGTTGTAATTAGGAAGGAAGAAGAAAAGCTATAAATGTAGCATATGGAAGGAAACATGGGAGGATTGATTATTTCTTTGACATATCTTCTTGTAGAGTACCTTAAGTATGTATAGGTTTTAAACTACTAATTTGCACACACATATTAACATAATAGGAATACGGTGACATAAACAAAGCAAATCTATAATTACCATCCATCTCCAGTGAAGCCAAGAAAACCATTTAGGCACCCTAGGCATTTGTGAAAATTTGTCTATGATATGATGGATATTGTCCAACTGTACTTGAACGGTCTGAGAGAAATCAGACAAATTAAAGCAGCCCATTTCTGGGATCTGTTCACATCCCATATGTTCTTTTAACCATAGATAGTCTATAGTCATAAGATTTTGGAGTGTTACACCTTGCACCCCTCCCAACTCCTGGTTGAGTTCCAACAGTACAGATCCGGTCAAATTCGCTGTCTCACTGTATTGTGCTCTTTCATTTTTGACTAAAAATTGATACCCAAACTTTTAAAATATGTTATGTGCCTTGATGCAAAGGTGGAAGTAGTATCTGTGTGGGGAAATGAGAAAACAAGAGACGAGCAAAGGAGGCCCTAGATCTCTCTGTCAGTGCTAGACTGGACATGTTGTTGTTAACAGTGGCCATGACATGCATATATTTGGTGCCAACATGTCACACAAATTCTCTTTCCATTTGTTCAGCAGTACTAATAATCTATCCAATCTTAAAAACAATGTAAAATAAGCAGGAGCTCTTTGTGAAAGATTCAGGCATATCTGAGATGAGTTCCTAAGAGGTAAGAAAGGAACAGATTGTTAATGAAAATGTTCAGAAATTCTCAAAGTCACTGAAGAAAATAATTATTTTCAAATGCAGGAAAAAAGTAACTCAGCAATGAAAGCAAAGGAATAGAGGAGTATGGGTTTTCATGCTATGCTTGCCCTCTGACAGAGCAGTGCCTTTAGTACAACAATACAGCAATAACTGGATTATGTGAGACAACTCCACTGGGGAGGGGTGTGGGGAAGCAACTTCCCAGGGTGAGAAGGCTCTTGACCATTGAACCTTGGGAAATCTAATTACCTCACTTTTAAATGCAAAAGGGCAAAAGAGGCAATTGTGCAGAACTCTGAATGCCATGAAGAATAAGAACAATGTCTTACTTCACTGTGGAAAAAAAAAAAAAAAGAAACCTTTTCTACATAGCCTACAGTTCTTTCCCCCAATCCACGAGACAAGAAGAGTTTAAACAGGTGGCTCAGCTTAGTAAAATAGAAACAGGTGTATTGTGAAAATTAAAACCAACATGGCTTCTAAGCAGATAGTAGTCATTTTTTAAAATGATGTGATAAAGAGTAAGAGTCTGGGCAAAGACAGTTTACCAAAAACTAATCAACAGGAAGGAAAACCTGAAAAGCTTGGGCACTCTGTCCCTCCTGTGCTCTACCCTTGTTCCTGTTCTTTTCAGTTTCACAGTAGCCCCGCAATTCTTTTCTGGTGTATGGATAGATAAGGAGTCCGAGAGTAAATTTAAGCACAAGCACTTCCGTTTCTGATAAAGCCTGGGTAGCATCTACACTTCTTTTCAATTGACTGTAAACAGATTTTACCATGATGACAACATGAAAACACACTCGTGAGTGGCCTGTGAGGCTGGGAAAGGGATGCCGACATTCTCACGTAACCCATGAGCTCCTAACTACCTCTCAGACATTATCTGTACCCTCCAAGAAAGCTGGAAGGGTAGCAAAGTTCTGAAGGTGGCTTAACCAGCTGAGGTTCTGCCCGGTTCGGTTCCCGTCACCACACCCTGCACGCGGGGGGGTCACTCAGATTTGTGGACAAAAAGAAAAAGAAGTCAGCAATTTTAAATGTACCAGAAGAGGAAGGCTTATGGATGGGGGTGACCTTAGATGCTGAGAAAAGTGGCTCTGGATAGCCAATTCACAGACCTACTTTTATCAGCACACAGCAGGGCTGCTTTAAACTTCTCCCGGAAGCTACAACTGCATCCCTAATTGTTAAGACTGGGAGGATATAGCCATGTAGCTACTTCTTGCACGAGTAGGTGAGCTGCATAGTAGAGTAGAATATTTGGAAAAACGCAGCCAAGAAGGGAGACGCCCCAAGTCTTTTCCTGGGCAGCCGGACGCTGTATCCACGCAGAGGCAGAGCTCTTCCTCGGGCCTGCCGCTCCCGCTGTTTGGCATGAAGAAAGCGCGCCTTCCAGTGAGGCCTAAATGTGCTTTTCAGCTTTGTATTTCAAGTGTACTAAAAAGCTTTAAAGAATCCACCAAAATAAATGGCTGCAGTGCTTTAAAATGTCTTAGGTATTTTCAAGAAAGTGGTTTTGTTAAAAGCATCTTCTGTCTGGAACACCTGTGACCTGTTGAGCTTAATTGGGCTGCAGCTGGCGCTGATTGTGGCGCAGCCGCGGGCGGCGGGCGGGGACATTGTGTGCGCACTGCTCCCCGCCCCCTCGCTTTTCTTTTCACTTTCACAGCCCGCGACCTCCTTCCTATGTGTGTCTGAGGGATTAGAACTCAGTGGAGAGTGGTGTCCTGCTGTTTGCGAATAGCAAGCACTGGAGGTGCTTCAGGGAGGAGGCTACCTGGGAGATTATGTGTTGTGCGGATGCCCAGGGCCCTTTCTCGCCAGCCCTATTGAGACGTGCTGAAAGGTGGCTGAATGGCCGCGCGGGAAAGATGTGATTGAAGGGAGCGCAGCAGGCTCCCAGCCACAGAGCAGCAGATGGAAGTCGAACTATCACAGGCACGAAGAGTGAGGGTACCCCAAACGCAGAGAAAGCAGCTCACAGCGTAACACAGAGACGGGAATTTGGGGGGAAGCAGGCGGCACTTTGCTGAAAGTCCTTTAAAATGCCCTAAGTGGTAAAGCTACATAGACTAAGTGAGGATTTTGGAGGACAAATATCAGATTTAAGAAATTACCAACACAGGCTAAATTCTCTTGGATTGTCTGCAAAATAAACTTTACCTAGAATGCCATATGTAATGCTGAGTCAAAAGCAATTTCTGTAAAGATATATTCAAAGCCTTATGACATTGGGAAAGGGGGAAACCCCTTAGTTGCTTGATCTTGCTGATTTGAAGTCTCTAAAATATACAGGTGAAATACATATGTACATCCAGTGTACAACCTTTCATTATTGTATGGAGAAGCCCATAATTGTTCGTTTTTTAAATTTACAAGTGACCTCTGCAGAGCTTTGTTGCTGAAAAGATCTGGAGTTTTTATTCTTACTGTTTCTACAACCATCTACACCTATGGGAATTTCAAATGTTTCTAATGTTAACTAAACTGTAACAAGATTAAAAGGAATATTTTTTAGCTTTGAGAAGCATGTACTAGTAGGTATGGAAATGTAAAAAGGAGCAACCATGCGAAGGGAAGGAGAGGGTGCACAGATGTTGGGAACCTCCTATTCATTCATGTAGTCAAGAAGTCTTTATTGACCTCCTGCAAGTTACCAGGCCCTGCAGAATACAGCAGTGAAGAAAACAAGGGCCTGTTTTTCTGGGACAAGATGTGATAAATACTGGCTAATCTACTTACTCTTCAAGGTTCAGTGTGAATGTTCCATTGGGAGGCATTCGCTGCAGCAACTTCACTACCCCCATGCCTGACCGTGCGTTAGGATCACATGGTTTATGGTCTGATAGCAGCCTGTACTACTGTCACATCACAACTGTCAGGATGTAACGTTATTGGTGGTAAATGTCGCTCTCACTGGACTAGAAGTCCTGTGAAGGCTCTCTAGCCCTGGCCCTGCTCTATTCTGCAAACATACCAGCTTAACAAGTCCCTTGAACTCTGGAACTCTGGGGAGTCTCCCGAAAAGTTTCCTGCTGAGGTCATTAATGAACAGAGATGTACACTAGTTTGTGCTTTTTCTTAGTACACACACAGACACACACACATGCACGCAGCTCCTGCTGTGATAACTGAACAAGAAAATTATCTACTTTGGACTAAAAAGGCAAGAAGTCTCAGGTACAGTGTGGGTCATGCTAAACGAAGTGTGTATTTGTTAGCCCTTGTGGGGCTGATGACCAAGCTATGGGCAGAAAGCTAGTGGAACCCAGGAAGAGGCACCAAACTTGGGGTGAAAGCACCCAGGGATAGGAGAGCAGACCAAGCAAATATCAGCTGGATACGGGGCTCTTGTCCAAGGTGGTGGGCTTCATCCTCCCTGCCAGTGTAGTGTGAGCTAGGGAGGAGGTGGCTGAAGGAAGGGTGCAGGCAGGGCAATTAGACCAGTTTTAATGTATCCTATGTTTCCCCATTTGCTGGCTAGCCATCTTCACTGGTAGCCCCTACAACTTGCTCCACCAACACACAGATAAAAATGCCTTCTGTGACACTCTGTAGCTTCAGGGATGTCCTGGGTAGCCTTCTTTAGATCTTGTCTAGCTGGGATTCTGGAAAGTCTGAGCACTCGCAAAATGGAGAATTTGGGAGTGCCTTTTGCACCTTTATAGCCAATCTTTTTTTTTTTTTTTGAGATGTAACTGACATATATTCGTTTCAGGTGTACAACATAATATGATTGATTATATGTATACACTGTGAAACGATCACTACAATATAACATCCATCACCACACAGTTACAATTTTTTCTGTGATGAGAACTTTTAAGATCTATTCTCTTAGCAACTTTCCCATACACAATACAGTATTATTAATTATAGTCATCATGTTATACATTACATCCCAGGGTTTATTTTTTTATAACTATAAGTCCATCTTTTGATCCCCTTCACCCACTTCATGCACCATACACCCAGTCTTAAACTCTAATGAGCTCCTTTCCCCTCTCCAATTCTCTTGAGCAGCTGTAGGCTGCGCGCTGCCCAACCAGCAGCCTTGTGTGGAATCCCTAAAATCACTATTTCTTAGGTTAATGGTGTGGTGTTAATGATTGTGTTAACAGAAAAATATGACTTGACGATTTGTAACTAGCTAAGAGGCATCTGAAGATAGATCCTGGGGGCAAACCCTAGACACACCATTAGCATGTGACAGGGAGCGAGAAGACAGTATGATTATTTATCTTGCATTTAGTTAATGGATGGTGTTCTTACCAACAGTAGTATTGTCCTGAAAGAAGGGCAAATTATTCTTTCCTTCTAGCACCCAAATAAATTAAAAAAAGTGACATCATCATCAAATAAGATATTCCAAAACACTCAGTATATATTCACATATCTTCTCTATTTTTACCTTTTCAAATGGCCTTTTTCCTCTGACTGATGCTGTGGTTTATAAACCATTTATTCAGAAGTTCACATTACATTATTTTGTTTCAAATTCAAATAATAATAAAGCAACATTGTCTTATTACGTGAACTGGTTCACTTTCAAAAAACAATTAGGCTTTGTGTGCTTATTGGCCATATAACATAGAGTACATGGGTATGTGGGTAGGCCTAAGAATATATAGAAAGCTATGAAAACTTTAATATGTGTAGGGTTCAAAGCTTTCATCATATTCTAAAAAGGAAATATAACCACAAAAGGGTTGAGAACCAGTGCTCTACAGTAGCTATACGTCAAACCCTCTTAAATTCTATGAATGCTTCCTAATACTCTATTATTCCCTTTCCAGGTGACTTAGGCCAGAATGCAATTTGGAGAGAATTATCACAGTTGGGGAGTACAGGAGTTACAATAGTAACTGTCCTGAGACGTACTAATGATACACACATTCAGATTCACTCAATTTTACATCTTCAGATTTTAGAAACTAGTGATAATGATCATAGTAAATACAAGTATTTAACTCTAATGTTAAATACAAGCTAATGTTAAATAAAGTTAAATACAAGTATTTAACTCTTTTTAGACTTCCTCTTCTACTCTAGAAAAATTCAGCAGCTGCCCCAGATGAACTTTTTTAGGTCTTCACTAACAAGAGGAACCTAAAGACCTGTATGCTATTTCATCTACTGGTAAAAAAAAAAAGCCAGGGTAATAAGACACTAAGACTGCAAACTTAAGCACACTGGTTAAGGAATGCAAAGCCTAAGTTGCCAACATAAGATTAGAATTTACAAGTGGCATGTATTGATTATGTTTAATTTTAGTCAACCCCTAAGTGAATTTTTAAATTTAAATGCATGTAGGTTTTGATACTGGGTATTTAGAAACTGAGGGAATTGTTTTCTTATCTGCAAAATTATATAGCCTGTGTGGGTAAAATTGCAGTATTTCCAGTATCTCTTGTCTGGCTTTAGTGTATCTCCATATAGTAGGTGTTTCTAAGGGGTGGAGAGAGGTAGTCCATCCCCATATGAATTGGTAATTACAAGAGCAAGGTTGAGTGGGGGTCTCTTCTTCGGCAGACTGGTTGCGAGAGATGTGGGGGAGCAGAAGTGGATGGCTTGTATAAATAAACAGGTTTCTCCTACTTTATTTCTCCCTTTGAATGATTTCGGTTTCAAAGGTATTTTGCCCTGGGATTTTTTCCCCTGGAGTTACAGCCTGTCATAAGTGAGACACATTTTGAATTCTATTTCTCCTATGTCCATTAAAAATTAAAAAAGGGGAAACCTCTGATTTTACTGATTTGGAAGCCAGTTGTTAAATACAGCTCTTGCCTTTTAACAATAAATAAATAGACAGAGGAATATGATACAACTTATAAGAAATTACTTGTAAAAGGCACATAGTGAAAGGAAAGGAGCGACACACAGCAGCAATTCACCGGAGAATTCCGCTTTATTAGGGAAAGGTGCTGGGTTATATAGGAAGGGGCATGGGGTAATTGTGATGTTACTTCTACGGGGCTGGTGGCTGTTGGCTAGGTGCTGGGCTTGGGAGGGGGGTGAGAGGTGATTGGGCTTCAGGTGGTGCCGGCGGGAACCGAGGACCCCGAAGAGAAGCCGGAAGTTTGCCATCTTACTGGTGGGGGCCCTTCATTCCCCCCTTTCTCCTCTATGGGGTTGTGGACGTTGCTTTTTCTCTGGCTGCTTCCTGCTGAACAGGGGTGGAGAAGGGAGTGAGGGCTTGGGGATTGGGAGGAAAGGCTTGATAGGATTCCCCACAGTAAGGATGAGATGTGGACTTCTTCAGGTTTGGAAATCAATGAAGGTTCCCTGTAACCATAGGTCGAGGACCTGCTGATTCCAATGGTGCCAAGAGGATATGGGTGTCAGGAGCCAGGTGTCTGCGGCCATTGTTTCCAGGAACAGTTTCCAGTGGAGAGAGGGGTCTATCTCAGTGTGTGGTGAGGAGGTCACGTGAGGGTGAGGGATCTTCTGTGGCCAGAAGCTGGTAGTTCCTGAGTAAAAGCTGGTTGAAAGCTTGATTAGAGATTTTTCTGACTTGGGATTTGATGAACTTTATTATACAGGGTAAGAAGAGACAGGTGAGAAGAATGATTATTATGGGGACTGCAATGGGCCAGAGCCAGGTGAGGAGGGGGTTTGTTAGTATTGAAGAGAATGGGTTGGAATTGGAAGCAGAGTGGAGACTGGAGGCAAGGTCAGTGAGTTTGGTGATGTCAGCTTCTACAATGCCAGATTCGTTGATGTAATAGCAGCACTCTTCTCGAAGGAAGACGCAGGTGCCACCCTTCTCGGCTGTAAGCAGATCTAGGGCTCGCCGGTTTTGAAGGGTGACCTTAGCTAGCGAAGTGACCTGTCTTTGGAGAGAGGCTAGGGAATGGGCAGTGGATGTCAGGGCTCCCTCAAGTTTGGCGTTGAGATCTCTAACTGCCCATAGAGAGTGACTCAAGGCTTCTCCCGAAAACCCTGCCCCAATGGCTGAGGTGATCAAAGAGATACCGACGATGATGGGAAGGAAAGCAGCTCTTTTTGTGCATGAGGGCAAGGGAGGTTGGAGCTCAAGAAATTCTGCCATGCTGTAAAGTGTAAGCTGTGGGATTAGGGTGACGAGAATGCAGTGTGTGGTGTATCGGAGTTGAGAGGCAGTGAGTTGAAAAGACTGCCATTACACCAAAAGAAGTGTCCCGGTTGCGTAAAAGTCTTAGAGCCGGAGGTAGGGGTGTAGATAGAGAGGCAGTGAAGTGCGCTGGAGGGGGGTGGAGTTGGGCCTACACAGTGGTGGATGGTGAGATTATCTGCGTATTCTGGTTCCCATAGGGGTATGTCTGCCAGGGTGCAGAGGGGTTGTCTTTCTGCATGGAAGGAGTAGTTGGAAATATTAAGGGGCACGGCAGCCAGCAGTGGGCGCTGTAGTGATGCGCACAAGAAACAATTTGGTGGTGTTAGGGGTGTGGTTGAGAAAGATGGTGGTGTCCTGAATGAGCTGTAACGAAGAGTAGGAGAAATGGGAAGAGGGGCGGGGATAAGAAGATGAAGAGGCGCCATCAAGAGTTTGGATAATGACTTTTTTGGAATGTCTGATATCTGATGCAACTTGAGAGATCTGGGAATGAGAGGGAACATACTTTCAAGAGATATGAAGGGTACCAAGGGGGGTCAAGGACCCCCCCATAGTAAACTGAGGCTGTGACTCTGGCAGCCCATCGAGAGTCCCAGGGATCTGGGATTGATAAGGAGAATGAGCTATTGGGATATTTCATGAAACGGTTGGAGGAGTAATACTGTGGGTACTAGAAGTTACCCATGTAGTGAATGGTGCAAGACCAGCAGGGACATCTCCTGTAGGTGTCTGGCCATCACCTGCAATAGGCTTGTTTTTGGTCATAGAGGAAGCAGAGGTAGGGAGAAGAAGGGTAGCTGCTAGTGAACACTTCAGTGGAGGGAGGAAAGTGGAGGTATAAAGGCTCAGAGCAGGTTTTCAGAGGGCAGTCTGGTGTGGCAATGAGGGCAGTAACTTTTGTTTCATGCTGTGTGTAAGTCTGTCTGACTTTGAATCGCCATACAAAGGAGGCTGGGGTGGTGGGGAAAACAATAGGAATGAGGAAAAAAAAGTGAGAGAGCAGTAAAGGAGGAAAAAGTCATGGTTCGGGTATGGATGGCAAAGGGGGTGAACGGGATTTTGGAGGAAAGAGGACAGTAAGGTCAGGAGTCTGGAGGGAGGGAGAGTCTGTAAACTCTTGTAGGTTAAGAGATCTTTTAGGTGATGTGGGGACAGAATGGTAAGGGGCGCCCTGAATGTCAGTTTATGAGCTTCTTTCTGCAAGAGCTGTCTAGTGGCTAATGCTCGTAGGCAGGAGGCCCATCTCCGAGCTGTGGGGTCTAATTGCTTGGAGAGATAAGCTACTGGGGCAAAGGATGGGCCATAATATTGGCCTAGGACTCCTAGAGCTTGACTGGACCTCTCATGAATGTATAATGAGAAGGGCTTCGACAAATCAGGAAGATGGAGAGCTGGGGCTTCCACAAGGGCTTGATGGAGCTTAATGAAGGAGTGTCGGGGTGAGAAGGATAATGGTTCTTTAGGGGGGCCCTTGCTGAGGTCGTATAGGGGTCTGCCAACAGGGAGAAGTTAGGGATCTACGCTCTAAAATATCTAGCCAGGCCTAGAAAGGAAAGGATTTCTGTCTTGGATTTGGGAATGGGCAGGTCAGAGAGGAGCCATTTTCTGTCTAAGGTAATGGACTTTCTTTGTTGAGATAGAAGGAATCTGAGGTTAGTGACAGGAGGGGAAGAGATTTGAGATTTGACGGGGGATACTCGGTAACCTCTGGAAGC
Organism: Manis javanica; assembly: GCF_040802235.1. Taxonomy (NCBI): domain Eukaryota; kingdom Metazoa; phylum Chordata; class Mammalia; order Pholidota; family Manidae; genus Manis; species Manis javanica. The sequence continues at coordinate 69,303,899 of NC_133160.1, forward strand.
TAGAAGGTTAAGTAGGGAGGCAGTGTCAAGTTGAGACTGTTCCCACGAGGGACTGCAGAGTAGAAGATTGTCCATGTATTGTAATAAGGTGGACTTGGAGTGATCATGATGAAACTGTTTGAAGTCCTGAGCTAGGACCTGTCTAAAAATATGGGGACTATCTCGGAAGCTTTGTGGCAAAACTGTCCAAGTGAGTTGTTCAGAATGTTTTGTGTATGGGTCCATCTAGGTGAAGGTGAAAAAATCTTGGGAGGAGGGGTCCAGAGGGATAGGAAAAATGCATCTTTGAGATATAGGACTGAGAAGTGGGAGGCTGAGGCAGGGATCTGCGATTAAAGGTGTACGGATTTGGAACTAAGGGATGGATAGGGACAATGGCCATGTTGATGAGGCGAAGGTCTTGGACAAGGCAGAAAGATCTGTTGGTTTTTTTAACAGCTAATATGGGGGTATTAAACGGGGAGTGAGTGGGTCTGAGGTAATTTTTGTTTAAGAATCTTGAATGATGGGTTGGAGGCCTATGAGGGCTGAAGTGGTTAGGGGGTATTGGGCCTGACAGATATACTGAGAGGAGTCACGTAATTTGATAGAGGCAGGAGGACATAGAGCCACGGAGGGGCTTGTAATGTCCCAAACTTTGGGATTTACAGGGTGTATGAGGGCGGAACTGGAGCTTTCATTGGGTAGAGGGGGGTCGTCGGCTATGAGGGCCATCAGAAAGGGAGTACTGGGGGCTGTGGGAGTGGATATAGTTATGGAAACGTGGAGAGAAAGGATGTCCGGTCCTAGTAAAGGGATGGGACACTGGGGCATAACCAGGAAGGAGTGGGAGAAAGGTATGGGATTGTCTTGGATTGTGCATAAAAGGGGGGGGTTTTAATGGGAAAATCTGTTTACCTCCTACCCCAACTATAGGAGTAATGGCTGGCGTGGTAGGGCCCCGGTATTCTCGCAAGACTGAGAAGGTGGCTCCTGTATCTAGGAGGAAGGAGATGGGGCAACTGTCTACTGTTAAAGTAACCCTGGGCTCCTGTTTGGTGATGGAAATGGTCGGGCGAGAAGCCCCCAGGCCCCGTCAATCTTCTTCTGCCAGCCCCACTACGGCGGGCTTAGGATGGGGGTTGTTCGTCCAGCCTCCCCTTCGGGTGGTTGGGCAATCAGACCCCCAGTGGCCCTTTTTGTGTCATCTGGGGCATGGGGTGGTAGGAGATCTGGGGGAGGGGCACGCCCTTGACCAATGTCCCTCTTTTCCACACTTGAAACAAGCTCTTGGGGGGGGCTTGTTTGTAGAGGGGCGCCCAGGTTGTGGTTTTATCAGCTGGGCCAACATTTGGAAATTGGCCTGATCAGCCTTTTGTTTACGGCGTTCTTTGTCCTCCTCCCGGTTATGGAAGACTTTAAAGGCCACTGTTAGGATCTCAGTCTGTGGGGTAGCGGGGCCCTGTTCTAACTTTTTGAGTTTAGCTTTAATGTCGGGGTAGCTTTGAGCTAGGAAGTATGTCATAAGGACATGTTTTCCTTCCGGTGTTTCTGGGTCTAGGCTGGTATACTGTAATAGGGCTTGAGTGAGTCTAAGAACTCAGAGGGGGTTTCGTCTCTCTTTTGAATTATGTCTTGGAGCTTTTGAAAAGTGACTACTTTACGAGCTGCCTTTTTCAGACCTGCTATTAAGCAGGAGGCAAAATATCTCGAGAGCGGAGACCTACGGCAGTGTTATAATCCCAGTGTGGGTCTTGTTTGGGGACAGCAGTGGGGCCAGGGGGATAGGTGGGGTCAGTCCTGTGGGTTTCGGTAGTGTGCGTTTGGGCGAAGTCCCAAACTCGTCTACGCTCTTCAGGAAGGAGAGTATTGGCCAGGAGCATGAAAATGTCATGATGCGTGAGGCTGTAAGACTGGAGGGTCCATTGAAACTACCTGATGTATGTTGTGGGATCAGTGGAAAAGGAACCTAGGCGTTTCTCTAGTTGGGCTAAATCTCCTAAGGAGAAAAGGACGTGAACGCGCACGATGCCTTTGGATCCTGCTACCTCCTGGAAGGGGGTGATAATTTTGGGAGGCTCTCGGGACCGAGTCTGAGGGGGACTGAAGGGTTCTGGCTCAGTCTGCGGGGGAGTGACGCGGTCTAGCCGCACCTAGTCGAGCAGGTCCTGAAGTGCGGAAGGGGGGGCAAAGAAAATAAAGAAAGATAGAATCGGACCCACGTGTTGCCAGCCAGCAGCCCAGCTGCTTGCCTCGGCCGCTCTAGTTGGGCTTGAACTCATGACTCTGAGGTTAAGAGTCCCATGCTCTACTAACTGAGCTACAGCAGGGCTCCAGTTAATTGCTTATGGAATGCGTAAACAGAATGTTCTTTGTTCTCCATTCCTGCCACATCGGCAAGTGGGGGAAGGGCATAGCTAGAAGGAGGGGCGGTGTTTCTACACATCTTCAAGGTCTCTCTATTTTCAGAGTGAGGAGTCTTGGCTCATCTTCGAGGACAAGATATGTTTTTGTGGACAGATGACTTCCAAGGACTGCACAGGTTGTTCTCTAGCTTGTGCTTTCCCATGCTGCATTCAGACATGGGGGAAGGTGCTTTCCCATTCTCCCTACAAACACGTGAGAAGACAAAGGTGGTCCCTAACAGGGGAGAAACAGGTGATGAGGGCAAAGACGGAGGAGGCCCTTGGGACCTAGTTAAAGGGGGGGCTGAAAGGCTCAGGCTTAATCTGCGGGGGACGAAGGCGGAGGAGGTGAGATGGAGGAGGAGATGGTGGGGGAGGAAGGGAGAAGGGCTGTTGTAGGAGAAGGGGAAGGGAGTGAATGGGAGGCTTCTGCGGGGGCAGTGGCTTGCAGGCTAGGAGAACTTGGGAGGGGGCGGGGGGAGGAGGAGGCGGAAAGCTTCAATATAGGGAATCTCCTTCCATTTTTTCAGGCGCTGGCAGTAGTTAAAGAGATTGCAACTGATGTTAGGATCAAGAGTTCCCCCTGCGGGCCATTGGTTGTTATTGTCTAGGGGGTATGTCGGCCAATCTTGGGAGCAATATTTACGGAGAAGTTTTGGTTTTATATCAGGTGTCAGGGAGAGGGTAGCCAGATGCTTAAGCAGGCATTCAAGAGGTGAACTTTCAGGGAGGGATGAGGAGGCTCCCATGGCTAAAGGACAGAGAAGGACACAAACAGGGGAAGACGAACGGAGATCCTCAGACTGGAAGCAGACCGCAAGGAGACAAAGGGCGTCCCCGATGATCCTTGGTGGTCTGCGGAAACTCGTATACGAGTCGGAATTTCTTAGCAAGTGTGGGTCGTCACCCAGACTTCCCTAAGAAGGCAGAGTGCCAGAGTCACGAGGTACCTAGTGCTTGGAATTTTCAGGAGACAGAAAAGATTTTGGCGGACAGAACAGAAGGAGGACGGGGGGAAAAAGGGAGCATTCTCATCCGCAAAGGAGTCACCTCGTTTATGGCTGTTGGAGGGGGGGCCTGAGGGTCTGCCGCAGCCGTGAAGGCCTGAGGGTGGGATTTATGGCTGTCGGAGGAGGGGTCTGAGGGTCCGCCGCAGCCGTGAAGGCCTGAGGAGGGGAGAGTTCCCTCCTCATCCCCGAGCGTCAGGGCCTTGCCGGACGATCACGATCAATGGTACTGCAATAGCTCGGGGAAGAGTGGCCCACTCCGGGGGGAAAACTTACCTAAAGGCCAGAGAGGAGTGGTGAGTGTGATGAGCCAGCGCCGGAAAAAGAGGACGAGGGCAAGCTGCTGCTGGTGTCGGTGGGGAAGATAGGGCCCAGTTGGGGTGTCCCGTCTCCCGGGTTTCGGCACCAATGAAAGGAAAGGAGTGAGACACAGCAGCAATTCACCGGAAAATTCCGCTTTATTAGGGAAAGGTGCTGGGTTATATAGGAAGGGGCATGGGGTAATTGTGGTGTTACTTCTACGGGGCTGTTGGCTGTTGGCTAGGTGCTGGGATTGGGAGGGGTGCAAGGGGTGATTGGGCTTCAGGTGGCGCCGGCGCGAACCGAGGACCCTGAAGAGAAGCCGGAAGTTTGCCATCTTACTGGTGGGGGCCCTTCACATAGGACAGTTATTTTCATTACAGCTACTCAGTCCAGGTCAAGGTGAAGAATAAAAAGGATTCAGTTTATGAAGGCTTTAACCAAAACATTCACATGTTCATATGTTTTTCCCTTCTGATCATTAAGTCCATTACCTCATGGACTATGAAACCTAAACATTCTTTCTTAACTACTGCTACTCAAATTCCTTTGCAAAAAATTCTGATGAGAGAATAAGGTTTGTGTCAAGTTCAGCAATGAAAAAAAACCAAGGAAAGTCTCCTAAGGAAAGGTTGAAAATGTCTACTTGAAAAGACTGAACTAAACTATGAGAAAAGGCCAGAACAGCAACCCACAGAGATGTAAGGGTTGTGGAAAAAGAAGGTGGATGCAACTACTGTTGATAATGAAGAAATTATGTTTAAAAAATGTTTTAATTTAAAAGGTCTATTAAATTATCACTTGGTGGTACTGGTTTGGTATCAGAAATACAGCAATTGATATATGTAAAGAACTAATGGTAAGTTTTTAAAGCATTTTAAAATTCAGAGACATAAAAATTAAGTGAATTTGAGTAAGTGTATTTAGAAAATCTCAGGGCTGTATCCATATATATATTTTTAAATTCATTTTATTATCATTAATCTACAATTACACGAAGAACATTATGGTTACTAAACTCCCCCTTCATCAAGTCCCTCCCCACAATCCCCATTACAGTCACTGTCCATCAGCATAGTAAGATACTGTAGACTCACTACTTGTCTTCTCTGTGTTGCACATCCCTCGCTATGCACCCCCCCACATTATACATGCTAATTGTAAGGCCCCCTTCCTTTACCCTGGTCCTTATCTCTCCCTTCCCACCCCTCCTGTCCAGTCCCTTTCCCTTTGGTAACCATTAGTCCATTCTTGGGTTCTGTAATTCTGCTGCTGTTTTGTTCCTTCAGTTTTTCTTTATTCTTATACTCCACATATGAGTGAAATCATTTGGTACTTGTCTTTCTCCACCTGGCTTATTTCACTGAGCATAATACCCTCTAGCTCCATCCATGTTGTTGCAAATGGGAGGATTTGTTTTCTTCTTATGGCTGAGTAATATTCCATTGTATATATGTACCACATCTTCTTTATCCATTCATCTACTGATGGACATTTAGGTAGCTTCCATTTCTTGGCTACTGTAAATAGTGCTGTGATAAACATAGGGGTGCACCTGTCTTTTTCAAACTGGAGTGCTGCATTCTTAGGGTAAATTCCTAGGAGTGGAATTCCTGGGTCAAATGGTATTTCTATTTTGAGCTTTTTGAGGAACCTCCATACTGCTTTCCACAATGTTTGAACTAACTTATATTCCCACCAGCAGTGTAGGAGGGTTCCCCTTTCTCCACAAACTCGCCAACATTTGTTGTTGTTTGTCTTTCGGATGGTGGCGATCCTTACTGGTGTGAGGTGATATCTCATTGTGGTTTTAATTTGCATTTCTCCAATGACAAGTGATGTGGAACATCTTTTCATGTGTCTGTTGGCCATCTGAATTTCTTCTTTGGAGAACTGTCTGTTCAGCAACTCTGCCCATTTTTTAATTGGATTGTTCACTTTTTGTTTGTTGAGGTGCGTGAGCTCTTTATATATTTTGGATGTCAACCCTTTATCGGATCTCTCATTTATGAATATATTCTCACATACTGTAGGGTACCTTTTTGTTCTATTGATGGTGTCCTTTGCTGTACAGAAGCTTTTCAGCTTGATATAGTCCCACTTGTGTATTTTTACTTTTGTTTCCCTTGCCCGGGAAGATATGTTCATGAAGAAGTTGCTCTGTTTATATCCAAGAGATTTTACCTATGTTTTTTTCTAACAGTTTTATGGTTTCATGACTTACATTCAGGTCTTTGATCCATTTCAAATTTACTTTTGTGTATGGGGTTAAACAGTGATCCAGTTTCATTCTCTTACATGTAGCTGTCCAGTTTTGCCAGCACCATCTGTTGAAGAGACTGTCATTTCCCCATTGTATGTCCATGGCTCCTTTATCATATATTAGTTGACCATATATGTTTGGGTTAATATCTGGGGTCTCTATTCTATTCCACTGGTCTGTGGCTCTGTTCTTGTGCCAGTACCAAACTGTCTTGATTACTATGGCTTTGTAGTAGAGCTAGAAGTTGGGGAGAGAGATCCCCCCAACTTTATTCTTCCTTCTTAGGATTGCTTTGGCTATTCGTGGTCTTTGGTGTTTCCATATGAATTTTTGAACTATTTGTTCTAGTTTGTTGAAGAATGTTGTTGGTAATTTGATAGGGATTGCATCAAATCTGTATATTGCTTTGGGCAGGATGGCCATTTTGACGATATTAATTCTTCCTAGCCAAGAGCATGGGATGAGTTTCCATATGTTAGTGTCCTCTTTAATTTCTCTTAAGAGTGTCTTATAGTTTTCAGGGTATAGGTCTTTCACTTCCTTGGTAAGGTTTATTCCTAAGTATTTTATTCTTTTTGATGCAATTGTAAATGGAATTGTTTTCCTGATTTCTCTTTCTATTAGTTCATTGTTAGTGTATAGGGAAGCCAAAGATTTCTGTGTGTTAATTTTGTATCCTGCAACTTTGCTGTATTCCGATATCAGTTCTAGTAGTTTTAGAGTGGGGTCTTTAGGGTTTTTAATGTACAATATCATGTCATCTTCAAATAGTGACAGTTTAACTTCTTCTTTACCAATCTGGATTCCTTGTATTTCTTTGTTTTGTCTAATTGCTGTGGCTAGGACCTTCAGTACTATGTTGAATAACAGTGGGGAGAGTGGGCATCCCTGTCTTGTTCCTGATCTCAGAGGAAAAGCCTTCAGCTTTTCACTGTTCAGTATGATGTTGGCTGTGGGTTTATCATATATGGCCTTTATTATGTTGAGGTACCTGCCCTCTATACCGATTTTGTTGAGAGTTTTTATCATGAATGGATGCTGAATTTTGTCGAATGCTTTTTCAGCATCTATGGAGATGATCATGTGGTTTTTGTCCTTCTTTTTGTTTATGTGGTGGATGGTGTTGATGGGTTTTTGGACGTTGTACCATCCTTGCATTGCTGGGATGAATCCCACTTGGTCATGGTGTATGATCCTTTTGATGTATTTTTGAATTCGGTTTGTTAATATTTTGTTGAGTATTTTTGCATCTACGTTCATCAGGGATATTGGTCTGTAGTTTTCTTTTTTGGTGGGGTCTTTGCCTGGTTTTGGTATTAGGGTGATGTTGGCTTCATAGAATGAGTTTGGGAGTATTCCCTCCTCTTCTATTTTTTGGGAAACGTTAAGGAGAATGGGTATTATATCTTCTCTGTATGTCTGATAAAATTCCTAGGTAAATACATCTGTCCCGGGGGATTTGTTCTTGGGTATTTTTTTGATTACCTCTTCAATTTATTTGCTGGTAATTGGTTTGTTTACATTTTGTGTTTCTTCCTTGGTCAGTCTTGGAAGGTTGTATTTTTCTAGGAAGTTGTCAATTTCTTCTAGGTTTTCCAGCTTCTTAGCATATAGGTTTTCATAGTAGTCTCTAATAATTCTTTGTATTTCTGTGGGGTCCATCGTGATGTTTCCTTTCTTGTTTCTGATTCTGTTGATGTGTGTTGATTCTCTTTTTCTCTTAAGAAGTCTCGCCGGAGGCTTATCTATTTTGTTTATTTTCTCAAAGAACCAGCTCTTGGTTTCATCAATTTTTTTCCATTGTCTTATTCTTCTCAGTTTTATTTATTTCTTCTATGATCTTTATTATGTTCCTCCTTCTGCTAACTTTAGGCCTCATTTGTTCTTCTTTTTCCAGTTTCGATAATTGTGATGTTAGACTATTCATTTGTGATTGTTCTTCCTTCTTTAAATATGCCTGGATTGCTATATACTTTCCTCTGAAGACTGCTGTCGCTGCGTCCCACAGAAGTTGGGGCTTTGTGTTGTTGTTGTCATTTATTTCCATATATTGGTGGATCTCCATTTTAATTTGGTCGTTGATCCACTGACTATTTAGGAGTGTGTTGTTAAGCCTCCATGTGTTTGTGAGACTTTTTGATTTCTTTAAAATTTATTTCTAGTTTTATACCTTTGTGGTCTGAAAAGTTGGTTGGTAGAATTTCAATCTTTTTGAATTTACTGAGGCTCTTTTTGTGGCCTAGTATGTGGTCTATTCTGGAAAATGTTCCATGTGCACTTGAGAAGAATGTGTATCCTGTTGCTTTTGGGCATAGGGTTCTATCGATGTCTATTAGGTCCATCTGTTCTAGTGTGTTGTTCAGTGCCTCTGTGTCCTTACTTATTTTCTGTCTGGTGGATCTGTCCTTTGGAGTGAATGGTGTGTTGAAGTCTCCTAAAAGGAAATGCATTGCATTCTATTTCCTCCTTTAGTTATGTTAGTATTTGTTTCACATATGCTGGTTTTCCTGTGTTGGGTGCATATATATATATATAATGGTTATATCCTCTTGTTGGACTGAGTCCTTTATCATTATGTAATGTCCTTCTTTATCCTTGTTACTTTCTTTGTTTTTAAGTCTACTGTGTCTGGTACTAGTACTGCAATACCTGCTTTTTTCTCCCTATTGTTTGCCTGAAATATGTTTTTCCATCCCTTGACTTTCAGTCTGTGCATGTCTTTGGGTTTGAGGTGAGTTTCTTGTAAGCAGCATATAGATGGGTCTTGTTTTTTTATCCATGTGACTCTATGTCTTTTGATTGGTGCATTCAGTCCACTTACATTTAGGGTGATTATCGATAGGTATGTACTTATTGCCATTTCAGGCTTTAGATTCGTGGTTACCAAAGGTTCCAGGTTACTTTCCTTACTATCTAAGAGTCTAACTTAACTCACTTAGTAAGCTGTTACAAACACAATCTAAAGGTTCTTTTCTATTTCTCCTCCTTTTTCTTCCTCCTTCATTCTTTATATATTAGGTATCAAATTCTGTACTTTTTGTCTATCCCTTGATTGACATTGCGGATAGTCAATTTAATTTTGCATCTGCCTCACAATCAGCTGCTCCACCCTCCCTACTGTGGTTTTACTACCTCTGGTGACAGCTATCCAACCCTAGGAACATTTCTATCTATAGCAGTCCCTCCAAAATAGACTGCAGAGATGGTTTGTGGGAGGTAAACTCTCTCAGCTTTTGCTTGTCTGGAAATTGTTTAATCCCTCCTTTAAATTTAAATGATAATCTTGCCAGATGAAGTAATCTTGGTTCCAGGCCCTTCTGCTTCATGGCATTAAATACATCATGCCACTTCCTTCTGGCCTGTAAGGTTTCTGTTGAGAAGTCTGATGTTAGCCTGATGGGCTTTCCTTTGTATGTGATCTTATTTCTGTCTCTGGCTGCTTTTAAGAGTCTGTCCTTATCCTTGATCTTTCCCATTTTAATTACGATGTGTCTTGGTGTTGTTTTCCTTGGGTCCCTTGTGTTGGGAGATCTGTGGATCTCCATGGCCTGAGAGACTATCTCCTTCCCCAGATTGGGGAAGTTTTCAGCAACTACCTCCTCAAAGACACTTTCTATCCCTTTCTCTATCTCTTCTTCTTCTGGTATTCCTATAATGTGAATATTGTTCTGCTTGTATTGGTCACATAGTTCTCTCAATATTCTTTCATTTTTAGAGATCCTTTTTTCTCTCCGTGCCTCAGCTTCTTTGTATTCCTCTTCTCTACTTTCTATTTCATTTATTGTCTCCTCCACTGTATCCAACCTGCTTTTAATACCCTCCATTGTGCTCTTCAATGATTGGATCTCTGACCTGAATTCATTCCTGAGTTCTTGGATGTCTTTCTCTACCTCCATTAGAATGTTGATAATTTTTATTTTGAACTCCCTTTCAGGAAGAGTCAGGAGGTCCATATCATTTAAATCTTTCTCAGGAGTTGTATTAATAATTTTACTCTGGACAAGGTTCCTTTGGCAGTTCATGTTTGTATATGGCACCCTCCAGTGTCCAGAAGCTCTATTCTGGAGCTGCTCAGCCCCTGAAGCAATGTCCGGGGTCACAGGGGAGCGGTACTGATGCCTGGTGGTAGGAAAGAGCTGTTCCCTGCCTCCCGGCTGCTGTGCCTGTCTCCACTGCCTGAGCCAGTGGCGGGTCACACAGGTATAAGTTTTTGTCCCAGAGCAGCCAGATATGGATCCCTGCTTTCCACAAGCAGCCGGAATCCCAGTCTCCCCAAGAACTCTGCCTGTATTAACTTTCCAACTGGGTAGTCATGTGAGTCTCATGAAAGCACCATGAAATGTAGGTTTGTGCTCCCAGAGCAGATCTCTGGAGCTAGGTATTCAGCAGTCCCAAGCCTTCCACTCCCTCCCTGCTCCATTTCTCTTCCTCCCGCCGGTGAGCTGGGGTGCAGGAAGGGCTCAGGTCCCTCGGAGCCACAGCTCTGGTACATTACCCTGTTCAGTGAAGTCTGCTCTTTTCTCCAGGTGTGTGCAGTCTGACGCTGTCCTCTTCCCTGTTGCTCTCTTAGGATTAGTTGCGCCAATTAAATTTTCTAATTGTATCCTGTTTTAGGAGGAAGCCTCTGTCTCTCCTCTCACACCGGCATCTTTTCTGTGTCCATATATTTTATTCAACATTTTAACATATTCTAACCATCAAAAAATGTATCACCCGAAAGAGATCAGTAGATATTTCCAACTGAACAGAAATTTTTTTCAAGAGATGAGTCCACTGGACACAAGGGGATTATGATACAATGGAAACTATTTTTCAATCTTAGGTAATATAGTCTCCATTATGAATGATAAAATATACACATAAAAGCACCCTGTAATGTTGTAAAAAGGGAAAAATGGAAGCAAGTGCCAAGAATGTCCTCTTACAGGCTATATACTTTTTCATTTGGAGATCTAATCACTCAACTTTAGATAGGCTATTCCTTGGTAACAAGTGCCTCCATATTGGCCTGCTGACATCTAACCAAAAATAAATCCATAGCACCTCTGATATAGTGTGTTTGAGATAGCTTCTGTACACATTTAACAATTACACTGAAAAAGTGCGAGGGCCAGGAGAAACTGAATTATTTTATAGGTCCGTTCTGATATCCCCAACCAACCCTGTCCTCTTTAAAGAAATCTGCGTTCATATGTATGTATCTATATGGTACACACACATACAGACACACACACTCATCTGCAGATGCAATGCAAATTCACAAGATGTGGTGGGCACTTGCACTAAAATGTGAAGTATATTTTACCATCAGTAGTTCTGAAGCCCATCATTTATGAATCTTTTAAAATTAACTTGGCCTATTATGATCCTATCACTCTAGCAGCAACCCAGCATAGCTGTGCCTTTAACCAAAGAATTCTGTAATAAAATGAGATTTTACTTGCTGAAACTAAATATTTTAAAACATTTTTCTGCCAATTGCTCATTTTAGTAGTATTTGTGGAACTGAAAATTCACATCCACATCCCCAAATATTCCTATGGAATATTTTGCAAAGTACTGGGTTAACCTGAGAATTATTAAATTTTTATGTCAATCTTTTAATGAACACTTTTGATTCATTTTCTTTAATAAGAAACCCAAGTCCTGAAAAGACCTTAGGCTATGCATTCTTTAATTGCTGCAACAAACATGACCAGGCTAACTTTAATCAAAGGGGACTCACGAGTAGTTTCACACTACATTTGTGAATGCCTCTGAGCAAGGTGGCTTAAATTCTGCCTCAGCTTCTCTTATGTCTCCATATATATGCAATCAGTTGTGACATCTGCTGTATATTAGGGTTACACTGCTAGGAACAGAAACCCAATTTGAATCAGAAGGCGGAATTTATTATAAGGATATGATTGAGTCTAACAGAATTTAAGGACAGAGTATGGCTGGGCCTCAGCAGAACAACTGGGGTCAAGGACTGGAATACTATCACGATTTTCTCTCTATAGTTTTGATCTCTGCTTCTCTCCTTTGTTTAGCTTTATTCCTCTCTCACCCAGAGTGGTTTTTTCCACATGGTAGAAAAAAATGGCAATTCACAGTTTCTATGACAGTCTTACCACCAGAAAGTCCTCATTTCCTCAATTCCAGTAATCAAAACTCCCATGGTAAGTCTGAGTGGCTGCGGTCTAGTCACTGAGTCTGGGGAAAGGAGACTGCGATGGGGGCCAAACTGAGGCATTTGCTCCAAATCCACTGTGTGTGTGTGTGTGTGTGTGTGTGTGTGTGATGTCACACTGATGACATGGTGACTTTAGTTTTTTGGGGGAGGAGGTGAGGATCCTTGCCAGGGCTGGAATAGGTGATCTGAGTTAGATCTTTGACGGTTGGCTGAGGGAATGAGAAAGAGGATGAAAAAGTGCCCTCTATCCTTTTCCAGGTATATGTAAACTTGTGTTGCTTATGCATTGTTTCCTTTTAATTGCTGTCTTGGCAATGCATTATCTCAAAATGCTGTTGAAAAGGTACCACTTTGGAACTTGCGGCCATTGGCGCAACTGTCCTCTGCTCTCTACCAACCATACTTCCAAAACACAGCTCAACATGCTGCAATGGGGCCAGCTGTTTCTAGTTGCCATTTTCTTAGACCATGCTGCTCATCCACGGTCCAGATAACATTCTGGGATTTACAACTTATTTCCAGGCCACAGGCATCATCTGAAATATGATAAAGTTGAAAAGCCTTAAGGGCTACCAGCCACCTTCTTTGGAAATGATTATACAATCTACAAAAAAAATTAAAAGCTATTCTTTTAGAATGATGTTTCCAGGATGGGTCATGGTCAAAATTATCTTTGTGTTAAATCCATTCTCTTTAGCGACTAGAGAAGTCTCAATGAGAATCAGAAAAGAAAACAAATAAATTTTTTTTTTTGTGGAGGGAAGGGGTCCTAAATAGCTAATAGATTACAAGCCCAAGTTTGGAGTTGTTCAATTTGAAAGTTTATGGAAATTTTATTTGGAGACAGTTCCTAATCTCAATTAAAATTGTGCATGTAACTGGAAGTATGTGCTGGAAAGGCTTAAGGACAGCATTTCAAATTTGGAGAACTCTGACTTAATTCTACCATTCTAAGTGGCTGAAAAATGATTTGAAGTGTCTTTTCACACAGCTCCACCCCACTTTATAAACTTGCCCAGTTCTTTCTCCTAAGAACATAGAAGAGTATAAGAGAAAGGGGAGATACATGAGATTGAAATCCTGAGTGAGCATTTGGGTAGAGAAAAAAATTTTTTTTTAAACTAGAGAAAATTCACACGTACAACAGAAAAGAGAATTATGTTCAGTGAACTCTCATTCATCCACTGCCAAGCTTTCACAATGATCAACTCATGGCCAACCTTGTTTTATCTACAATTCAATCCTTACCCCCAACACTGCACTGAATTTTTTGAACCAAATTCCAGAATCATAATATTTAATAAATATTTCAGTATATAGTTCTAAAAGAGTTAAAAAAAAAAAGCATAACCAGTTACAAAATAAGAAAGTCAAGGGGATGAAATGCACAGCATAGGGAAAACAGTTTACAATACTGTAATAACTTTGTATGGTGACAGATATAACTATATTTACTGTGGTGAACATTTTGTAATGGATATAATTGTTAAAAAACTATGTTGCACACTTTAAAAAAGCATAACTACATCATTATTTCACATTAAAAATAGCAGTAATTCCTTAATATTATCAGTATATTACCAATTCAGTCAGTATTAAAATTTTGCCGATTATTTATAAGTGTATTCTACAATACTTTGCTTGAATTGGGATCAAAATAAGACCTACACATCGCATTCAGTTAATATATCCCATATCTAAAGGATTCTCTCTTTTTCCCTTACAATTTATATTGAAGAAACTGGATCATATGTCCTATAATTTCCTGCATTCTTTATTTTCCTGACAGCATCTCTGTGGTGTGATTTAACATGTTTCTCTGTCTCCTGTATTTCCTGTAAACTCATAAGACCTAGAGGCTTCAGTGAATTCAGGTTTGATTTGTTTGGAACAAATACTTCATTGGTGATGTTGAGATCCGTCACCTGGTTGTCCCTCTTTTATGGTTTATTAGTCACTTATGATTGCCTAAGTTCTTTACTTTATTAAGGATTTTAAAATGGTGCTATCCTATTTCTGCTATTTTTTCTTTATGTATTGGCTGCGACATATTTATAAAGGGAAGCTTTGCCATCCCTTTGCCACCTTAGATAAATGTCAGCATACCATTCACACTTTTCTCTGCCTTACAATTTACCCTAGAAATCACTTCATAGCTCTATAAAGAGCTACTTATCATTCCACTTAGAGCTACATAGTTCATAGTTTATTCAACTAGGTCACAAGTAATGTATATTTAAACTGTTTCCAGTCTTTTGTTCTCTTTTATGATTGATTTATAGGTTGATAAAAGTCTAAAGACAGTCAAGTAGGACAGATGTAAAATTCTAGCAATGAAGAAAGACCCTGGTAAGATGCTTCTATTCACTGTAGCATGAGTATGATTGTAGAATTTTTTAAAAACCATTGCTCATTCAAAATTTTAGAAAAGGTGAGTCTTAGAAATTCATATTTTTCTGGCTCTTTACTTGCTTCTGCCTCCCCATTTTCACCTTGTTCTGCTCCAACCAGCCTTTCAAAGTCTCCAGCCTCTGCCAGTTCTAGGCACACATCTTAACTGCTCCACATTTCCCAGTGGCTTCATGCTACAGAACTGACCTGGCTTTTCTCTGAAGCCTGGCTCTTGGTGCTGACTCATACTTGGTCACTGCCTTTTGGTGACTACCAATGCTACTGCGGGAATGGTAAAAGCAGTAGCAGTGCTAATGGGGCTGATAGTGGTGCTAAGGCCAGCTCAGATACAGCAGCAATCATGGGACGTGATAATAGGAAAATTAGGATTTTCTTATTTGTCCTGGTGATTCAAACCAGAACCAGCGTGGCTCTCCCACATCAATTTTTCATCGTACATGGTAATAGGATAAATGAGCTTTTAATTCTCAGAGGATCACATGCTTACATCTCACAGACATTTCCAGTATAGATATATTATTGTTACCCCTGGTTTCTAGTCTTTACCTATCACCTCTGTAAGAATGAATCTACTTTCATGTCTTTAAATATCACTCCTATGCAAATGCCTTTGAAATATTCATCTTCAGCTCAGGCATCTATCTGAGCATTTACATACATCGATCAAAGTTTCATCAGATGTATCATCTTGATCTGAAAACTACCTGCCTCACAAACTCATTTTTAGGGATACATCATTTTCCTGTTATTTAGGCTTGGATCTGCTCATAATATATTCCTTTTTCTTTGCCCTATACTACTTAATCTGACCATGTCTCCTAGATTAGGTATTCATTTATCTGGAGTCATGTGAAAACTTAAAAATGACTATCTTCTCCAGAATGGGGAACTAATGGATAAAGGTCAGGTTGGAAAGGGAATTCCTTCATAGCTGTGCTTAGTCTATGGCTGCATCCTAAGGATAAACACATTAGATAAAAACTTTGTTGGCATGCTAGTCAAATGTATTTGTTAGAAACACTGAGTATGTTAGGAAAAAAATAAGCCAATGAGAAAAAAGACTCCAGTGGCCAGGATAAATGAGTCTCAATTAACAAATGAAACTGATCAAGTAAGTCTGGCCCGATTTAAGTGATGGGATGATCAGGGGCCAGTGTGAGAGAGGCTTAAACCACAACTCAACAGCAACACTGAAGGGTTGGGTGTGACAGCCAGGAGTGAGGCCAACAGTGAGGAATCATGTCAACTCTCCAGTACTCGAAAGGCTACCATGGAGAAGGACTGGAACTGTTGATCTTGTGAGGCTCTGGAAAGTAGAACTTGGTCCAGTGCTGTAGGAGACAGGTCTTTGCTCAATAAAAGGGAAACAACAATTTATAAGCTGGCCAAATAAGGAGACAGCTCTAGAGACAGGGAGCAAATGACTACGTGACAAAGATACTGTAGATTTTATTCAAACACTGGCAAGAAAGTTTGTTTATATGGCAGAAAAGAAGTCTCAATATGCTACTGCCATTAAATCTACTTCTTTCCTTTTATTTGTACCTGCATACTTAACTTTCTTTCCGTTTCACTAGATGAATTATCTGCATTCCTAAGATCAGTCTTCCTATTTACGCACTGGACTTTATTCCCTTTCGTCTAAGTCAAGATTTGCTGCTTATAATTTGCTGCTCACATTTAATCAACTTTTCCCACCAGCATAAAAATGTTGCAATTACTCACATTAAAAACATAATCCCTCCCTTGTCTCCATATCTACTTTACGCCACCACCAACAAAACTCCTTGAAAGAGTTGTCCTTATTTCAATTCTCCACTTCCTCTCCTCCCATTCTCACTTAAACCCTTTCAAATGGGTTTGACTTCTGACCTTCCCCTGAATTGCTGTCAGGGTGATAATCCAATGGTCAGTACTCAGTTCTAATTTACTTGATCTATCAGTAGCATTTGATTCCCATCACCCCTCCACTCTCTTCACTACAGCTACACTGGCTTCCTGGCTGTTTTTTTTTAAAGTGTCACTGATACACAATCTTAAACAAGGTTTCACATTTACAACATTGTGGTTTCAACATTCACCCTTATTATCAAGTCTTCACCCCCCCATTGCAGTCACTGTCCATCAGCATAGTAAGATGCTATAGAGTCACTACTTGTCTTCTCCATGCTGTACTGCCTTCCCGGTAACCTCCCTATATTGTAACTGCTAATTATAGTGCCCCTTAATGCCCTTCTACCAACCCCCCCACTCATCCTCCCAAACCCCTTCCCTTTGGTAACTGCTAGTTTCTTCTTGGAGTCTGTGAGTCTGCTGCTATTTTGTTCCTCCGTTTTGCTTTGTTTTTATACTCCACAAATGACTGAAGTCATTTGGTACTTGTCTTTCTCCGTTCCTGGCTGTTCTTAAAAATGGAGAGCATAGTCTTGTTCACAGCATTTGCACTTCTTCTTCCCTGTTCTGGAACACTCTTCTCACAGGTAACTAACTGTACAGTTTATTTGCCTCAGATTTTTCCTCAAATGTCACCTTTTCAATGAGGTTTTCCCTGGTCACCTTATTTAAACCTGCTGTCTCCTCCCCATAATACTTTTCCCCTTCCCTGTTTTATTTTTCTCCCCCTCTGTTATTGCCATGTAAAACATCACATTTTTACTTGTTTTGTTGATGGTCTGTTTCCTCCCACAAAATGGAAACACAGAGTACTGACTTTCTAAACTTTGGTTTGCTAGCATACTCTAGTGCCTAGAATCCTACCTGGCACATTGAATATGCTCAGTAAATATACGTTGAATGGATGAATGAGGATAATGAATGAAAAAGGAGAATTTACAAAGAGAACAAGGTCGAATACTTGACTTAATGTTAACTAAACTCAGGACTTCAATTTGATTTTTCATCAAATGTGGAATTTATATCTTGGGTTAGTTACTGCATTAGCTTTACATCATATATATACTGCTTAGGCAGGTTGTTAAGATTTACCAAAAACTAAAAAAAAAACTATCTCACAAACTTCAGAACTTGTATGCTCATGTTCTCACCTAGTTCAGTACAGCTAGCTAGCTTTTGATTTGATTTGAAGAGCTACTATTGATTTGAAGTGTGCTCTTGGCCAGCATTCCACAAATGGGGCTGCACTGAATATTCACTAACCAAATAAAATAGTAGAGATTAAGCAGAGATTAGAGCTAAATGGAATGTTAAATAAAGCTGTCAGCTGTGATACTATTTGGTATACCTGAGTGGTTACAAATGATTCCCAGAAGAATTCGAAGTGTGAATTCAGTCTATTCTCTGGCCACCCCTTCCCTGTCCTGACCTTGCGCACTCCTTCCTGGGGCTCACAACATAGGTGTCTTTCACTCAGGTGAAGAACGGCTGGTTCAAAGCGCTGAGAACACCAGCTAAAATAGCTCTGCGAAACTACTGTTCCAAAAAGGCTTTCTGACTGATGAATACCTGACCAGGGCAGATCTTAGTGACTTTAGGGTGCTGGCACTTTTTTAAAAGTACACATGTGGATTTATACTATTTTCCCAGGGCCCCTCAATGCCTGCCTGCTATCAGTCAAATCCACCAGTTCCAGTATTCCCCTATTAGATGCTCAGACCAGCAACTACTCTTTCCCTGCTTTCTCCTTCAAAAATCATCAGCAGAATCTTATCAACCTTTCTGGTCTCTCAAACAACAAAGAAAGCAGTTATAGGTTACTGTAACCAGGATAATGTGTGACTTGTGAAGAAGTGACACCTCTGAGAAGCAGGAAATCTGCTTTCCAGAGATATGTTCGGAGATAGAAAGTAAGGATTTTGTAAGAAAAAACATGTGAAAATAAAAAATTGCTAGTTATTTCAGCTAAAAAAACTGCAGTTCGGTTTGATTAAAAGACATTTTAATATAAGAACCTTAAGTATACATTTTCTTATTTTAAATGTTACTACTGATAGCATTTATATATAAAATACAAAGATTTTTTTCAAAAATAAGAATTACTTCAGACTGTTGAGTTCTAAATATATGTCTTAGTCGTTGAGGAATTAAAATGCAATAATTTTAAAGGCTAGTTTCAAGATTCAATGTGACAAATATAACAACAGACAGAAAGACTTTTTAGTATGCTCATATTTGACTGAAATATGAAGACCCAGCTACGAATCATGAGAACACTGTGAAGCCAGTATTTCTTTTAGGGGAAGGGAAGAGCTATTCTGTTAACTCAACTCACTGACGAAAAACTATGTACAAGGCATTGTTCTAGGCTCTTCGGAAGTAGGGGAATATAAAGACAACCTCTAAGAACCTAGATTCAGAAGAGGGAGTAAGACAACCATGTAAGTGCCTGTTTAGAGGGTGAAGTGAAGTAACTGACATATGACAAATGGAAAATGCTGGTGTAGAAAAATAATACTGCTGACGATGCTAATACAGCTGCCACCGCCACCGCCACCGACTGTTCCTGTGTTCCGAACCATCACATACTGAGCAATCTTCTCACCATGTACAGATGAAGAAATTGACATTTCAAGCATTTAGGTAAATTTGCCCAACATCATGCAAACAGGTGGTGGGTCTAGATTTAATTCCACATTTGCCTGACTCTAGTACCTGTGCTCTATTTACTGTACCAGGCTGTCCCCACTGTAGCTCAGATAAGGAAAAGAAAATATCTACTGGGAGCTCAGTAACATCAAAAAGTAGATCCTCTAGGAATGAGCTTTGAAGGGATGTGAGACTGTGAAAAGGTGGGTTGGTGGTGAGGCACTTCACGTGAATGAACTCTGTTGAGTAAGGCATGGAGAGGGCACAGGATGTGCTGTATTCTGGAACTCAAAAGAAGTCTTACAGGACTGGGTGGTTTTCAAACTGTTCTTTGCAGCCCTCTAAATTCTCCCCAGGTGTGTTGGGCTCTAAGGAAAGATGAGAAGGAAAAGGCTGAGTGTAGACAGAGAAGAGGTCTGAGAAACAACTTTGGGAACACTTCAGCTTAGCTCGACACTAGGAAAGGAGTCTGTCAGAGAAAAGAAGTAGAGGAAACAGTCCACATTGAACTGGAGGAGGGTGTCAGGAAGAGGGTATGAATTCTGGCAGACAGGGCAGAAAAGCCAGGGAAGCGAGGACTTATGGCTGGTTACAGGACTGGAGATGAGGAAACAGCT
Organism: Manis javanica; assembly: GCF_040802235.1. Taxonomy (NCBI): domain Eukaryota; kingdom Metazoa; phylum Chordata; class Mammalia; order Pholidota; family Manidae; genus Manis; species Manis javanica. The sequence continues at coordinate 69,323,599 of NC_133160.1, forward strand.
GGGGAGACCAGCTCTGCGTGGGTGAAGGGAGGGAGAGGCCACGCTGCCATGGTTGGAGAGGTGAATTAGTGAGGAAGTGGAGATAGTACATGTGCCAGACCTATAAGAACTTTGGTGGGAGAAAGTAGACAGGTTGTAACCTAAGAGTAACAATGATCTAAGTAGTTTACAAAGGAATACACTACTCACAAGTGGATTTAAGATAAGAAATAGTATTTTCAGAGTTAATTTTTAATTTCCTGAGTTACTGTTGTAAGAATTTCAAACAATTTTGGCATTCACATCCTGGCACGCATATGAACTTAACTGTGGGGATAAATGCAGTAGCAGCTCAGAAAGAAACCAAAAATGCTCTGTAAAATTACTGGAATGGTTACATTAAATTCTCCTCAAACTTCTAATCCCTCAACAATTTCAACTATAACATACTGGTTAGAGGTCTTTCCTCCAATGGGTAAAGGCAGGTACCCCAAAATGCAGCATAGAAAAGTTTGTTGAATGAAGACTAGCACACAAAAAACCTAGTAACACATACAATAATGATTATTCAAAAACTTCAGATCTCTTCCATTGTCAAATAACTTTCCTTTGTATTCATATTTTATTTGCTTTACCTTAAAGTCATTCCCTAATCATGCTGACATCTACTACTGATGATTATATTAGACCTAAAAGTGTTCTTAAACAAATGAAAAATACTGACTTCCATTCCTGAAAGTCCTGCTTCCAATTTTCAGGAGGAAATTAAATAATGTATAAATCAAACACTGGGCCTAAGTCCAGACAGCTGAACATCGTTTTGTCCTTTCAAGGCAAAGAGGAAGTGTCTGCTATGGCAGGGACATGCCAAGAGAAATAAAGCTTAACCTCAGCCCCATGTGAAAGTGATTTTAGATAATCGGGGGTGTCTGCAAATAGGTCAAAAATGGGACCACAAAGTAACAGGGAACTTTCCATGGAAGTTAAATAATGTATCAAGATCTAACCCTCACCTTAAAAACTAAATATACTAAGAAAACGGCATTGCCTTAGAAATTCTATATAAAGGCAGGAGAGGAAAGAGAAAGCAGACAGGGAGGAGAGGACTGACAAGTCAAAGGGAAATTAAAACATGTTTCCGTTTACCATTTAACTGTAGGCTCACAATCTGATTTTTTTGTAACTGTAATTGACTAATTCAAAATGATGTATGTGTGTGAAAAGTAAGACAGGGAAGGGAGAAGGCCAGAGAGGGAGAAAAGGAAGGAGGGAGAGAAAATAAATCTAAGTGTGTGGTTAGAGTGGTAGATGGTGAAAAAATCATTTAGATCTGGGGCCAGCAAATATATTCCATAGAGGGGCAGATAGCAAGCATTTTAGGCTTTGTGGAGAACCCAGTCCCTCCTGTAACTACACAAATCTGCCCTTGTTGTGTGAAAGCAGCCACAGGCAGTGTGTAAATGAATGTGTGGCTATGTTCCAATAAAACTTTATGGACACCAAATTAGAATTTCATATATTTTTCCTCTTTTGATTTTTCTTCAATCAAAAATGTAAAACAATTAGCTTACGGGACTTAAAAAAAAGAATGTGGGATATATTTGACCCATATGGTAGTCCACTGACCCTGTTATAAAGAACATACCTATAAAACTGGGCTTGACTCACATTTGGGATTCTGGGTAAGAAAACCTGCTCTTCTTTTTTTCAGGAGATGAACAAATAGATGGTAGTAATGGTAGAGAGCATTTATTTGGAAGAACAGCAGATTCTCTGTAACCCTATAAAAAGACAAGCATTTCTATTTTTTTCCAGCAGGACACTCACACTAAAATGAAATCAAAGCTTATGTAGTAAGAAATTCTGAAGCCAAGTGCTATATAACTATTAATATGTCATAATATTCAGGGATCAAGAATGATTAAAAAATATTATCCCCTTTATCAGAATTTAATATTTTATAAACATTCTTTGCAGCATAATGTTAGTATGGAATTATACTTAAGTTTCCATCATTACCTCTAAGGAAACTAGAGAGAGCTGGGGACTTAGGAGGATTTTCTGGTAGAACATGTGCTTTACAGATCACATGGTGATAAAAACTTTATGAGAATCTAACCTAGACTTACAGAAACAAAGGAAATATATAAAAGTGCAAGGCATCTATGTTTATAATTTTGGTGAAGCAAAATAATTTTTATGTATTAAATTTCTGCTATGGAATGAGCATGGAATTTCCCATTCTGTGTTAAAAGAGCAAATCTCCTGGTAGGTGTCTCACAACTTTGATAGAGGAAACATGGCCTTCTTCTGCTTTCTCTTCCCTTCTCTGTCTTTCTTCTTCTTCCTCCTTCTATTTTAGGGAATGGTCCTCAGCCATTCCAACCCTTTGATAAGCTGCTCATAGTGCCCTGCCCCTCTGGCCACAGGGAAGGCTGCATGACCAAGCTTGTCCAGACAGGTTGCATCTTAAGGGTAACAATGATCCAAGGATGGTTTAAAAAGGAATACATATCCAAAAACGGTTGTAAAGCATGATTATTTCCAGAGTTGTATTTTTATGGACTTATTACTCATGGTATACAGGATCTCAATCAATGCGCAGAGCATACTCATGCCAGTTTTATAAAATTTGAAGCATACTGTTTCATTTGATGGCAAGTTTGGGTCAGGAATGCAATCCTCAATTACAATATTGTTTGTGTAAGGCAACAGAATTCTTTCAACACTGATCTGTTTTGTGGTGGTCTGCTTTATGGCACTGTTTCTAGGAACTCACTGTGGGGAAAAAGCTGCCTTAACCATCCACATGGAAGTAACTGACGCTGGAGGAGAGGGAGGTACATAGAGGGTAGGAAGGCCAAGTATGTATAAAAAAAAGCTCAGTAAGCAGCCTTTGAATTTCTTCTTCTTCATTTATTCCCATCTTGTGTGTGAGTGTATTTTAATAGACTTTTTATTTAGAGCAGTTTTAGGTGCACAGTAAAATTAAGTACCAAGTACAGATACCCCCTTGCATCAACACACAAACAGCTTTCTCCACTGTCAACATAATCTCCAGACCACTGCATTTGTTACAATTGCTGAATCTACGCTAACATGATCACCCAAAGTCCAAGGTTTATATTACAGTTCATTCTTGGTGTTGTACATTCCATGGGCTTAGACAAGTATCTAATGACATGTATCCATCATTAGCAGCCTACAGAATAGTTTCACTACCCTAAAAATCATTTGTGTTCTGCCTATTCATCTCTCCCTCTCTCATTAACTTCTGGCAACCACTTGTCTTTTTACTGTTTCCCTAGCTGTGCCTTTTCCAGAATGTCAAATAGCTGGAGTCATACAGAAGGTAGCCTTTTTGGATTGGTTTCTTTCACTCAGGGATATGTATTTAAGGTTCCTCCATGTCTTTTTCTGTTTTGAAAAATTTTTTTTTCATGCTGAATAGCATTCCATTGTCTGGATGTACCAGCTTGTCCATCACTGATAAAAGGAGTCTTGGTTGCTTCCACACTTCTTGTAGTTATTTTTTATTTTAATTTCTTTCTTCTGCTTTAAAGTCAAAGTATTTCAAAAGTAGACAGATTAGCAACTCATACAACACAGGTATAAAGAAATAGAGGCCCAAAAGTTAAGCAACTGGCCAATGGCATTGTTCCCTTCCTTGCTGTGCATTTATTTGTCTAAGACCTAAAGATACTGCTCTCCTCACTGGCAGCCAGCAAGACTAAACATTTGCTAGACTCTAAAATTCATATGGAAACACAAAAGACCCCGAATAGCCAAAGCAATCCTGAGAAGAAAGAATAAAGCAGGGGGTATCTCACTTCCCACCTTTAAGCTCTATTACAAAGCCTCAGTAATCAAGACAATTTGGTACTGGCACAAGAACAGACCCATAGACCTGTGGAACAGAATAGGGAGTCCAGATATTAACCCAACCATATATGTTCAATTAATATACAATAAAGGAGTCATGGATATACAATGGGGAAATGACAGTCTCTTTAACAGCTGGTGTTGGCAAAAATGGACATGTAAGAGAATGAAACTGGATTACTGTCTAACTCCATACACAAAAGTAAACTCGAAATGGATCAAAGACCTGAATGTAAGTCATGAAACCATAAAACTCTTAGAAAACAACACAGGCAAAACTCTCTTGAACATAAAAATGAACAACTTCTTCATGAGACTATATCTCACTGGGAAAGAGAAACAAAAACAAAAATGAACAAGTGGGACTATATCAAACTAAAAAGCTTTTGTACAGCAAAGGACACCATCAGTAGAACAAAAGACATCCTACAGTATGGGAGAATATATTCATCAATGACGTATCTGATAAGGGGTTGACACCCCAAATATATAAAGAGTTTATGTGCCTCAACAAACAAAAAGCAAATAATCCAATTAAAAAATGGGCAGAAGACCTGAACAGACACACTTCTCCAAAGAAGAAATTCAGATGGCCAACAGACACATGAAAAGATGTTCCACATCGCTAATCATCAGAGAAATGCAAATTAAAACCACAATGAGATATCACCTCACACCATTTAGGATGGCCAACATCCAAAAGACAAATAACAACAAATGTTGGGAGGATGTGGAGAAAGGGGAACCCTCCTACACTGCTGGTGGGAATGTAAACTAGTTCAACCATTGTGGAAAGCAGTACAGAGGTTCCTCAAAAAGCTCAAAATAGAAATATCATTTGACCCAGGAATTCCACTCCTAGGAATTTACCCTAAGAATGCAGGAGTTCAGTTTCAAAAAGACATATGCACCCCTATGTTTATCGCAGCACTACTTACAATAGCCAAGAAATAGAAGCAACTTAAGTGTCCATCAGTAGATGAATGGATAAGGAAGATGTGGTACATACACACAGTGGAATATTATCCAGCCATAAGAAGAAAACAAATCCTCCCATTTGCAACAACATGGATGTAGCTAGAGGGTATTATGCTCAGTGAAATAAGCTAGGTGGAGAAAGACAAGTATCAAATGATTTCACTCATCTGTGGAGTATAAGAACAAAGCAAAAACTGAAGGAACAAAACAGCAGAAGACTCACAGAACTCAAGAATGGACTAACGGTTACCAAAGGGAAAGGGATTGAGGAGGATGGGTGGGAAGGGAGGGATGAGGGGATAAAGGGGCATTACGTTTAGCACAAATAATGTGTTGGGGGGAACACGGGGAAGGCAGTATAACACAGAGAAGACAAGTAGTGATTCTATAGCATCTTACTACACTGATGGACAATGATTGTAATGGGGTATGTGGTGGGGACTTGATAGTGGGGAGAATCTAGTAACCACAGTGTTGTTCATGTAACTGTATATTAATGATACCAAAAAAAAAAAAGATTTGCTAGACTCTGCATCATGATGTTTATTCTGGGTTTAACATCCTAAATGTCATACTTGGATTTTTTTTTTCTGCATCCATGTTAAAAAAGAATATGACTCATACATCTTTAAAAAATTTTGTCAGTTATCTGCTTGCTAATATTAGAGACAAAATATTAAGGTAATAATTTAATTTCCACAATGACTTTAGGAAGTAAGTACTTACTGTAACTAGTACATGATAACAAAACTGCTCAGGGTCACAGAGCTAGTAAATGCCAGAGATTGGACTCAAATCCAGGTTTGTGTAACTCCACACACTGTGTTATCTCTGTTATACTTCCAATATTTGTACATAAATTTTATATGCATTTTTGTTGAAGCTTTAAAAATTAGGCAGAGTGAATTTAATAATAAGGCAATAAAATTTCAGATTTCTTTACCATGGTCCTAAATCCTGGGGTCTATTTCACTGTCTTCAAGATGCAAGGTGCTATATATTTAAGAAACATATAAAGATTTAAAATTTCCCCTTAAAATACCAGAATACAACTCACCCTAATGTGGAAACATAACTAATTTCAGGAGTGTACATACCCAAGAAAAATCATCAGTGTAGTACTTCTGCATTTATTACATGTTTTATACTTTCACAGTTTCATAAACAAAATAAGGCACAAGCCAATTAAACGAGTTAGACGAGTTAGCTAAGAATATAATCCAAATCGCTACAGGACTTTACTTTCCATCCAGGTTATTTTCCTGGCTTCCAAAAGACTAAAATAATGAAAAAAGGTTGTAGGTCAGACAGTGTGAAAAAATAACCCAAAAAAACAGAAGAGACTACCAGAACTTCATGCAAACACTGCTTATAAACTCAAACAAACTGCCTCCAGGGGTCTCATAGTTTGCTTTCTGCAGCCCCCAAAAGCCATTTACCAGAAAAGCAAATCTGTAGACTCAAGGGTAGAAATGGTGTATTTCACAGAGTGTGGCTGTTTGTGGTTGTTTACATTAGAAAACACAATGCTAAGAATGGTAGAGAATGGTGGAAATTGGAGGGGGGGTTAAAACAACAACAAAAAAAGACAACTGTCCAAGGGTCTGTCTGAAGAAAACTACAGCAGAGACAAGGTGAACATACTTCAATTAAAATACAAACTGTTTCCAGCACACTTGTATGTGAAGACTAATATGTCTTCACAACTTGAGGGATAACAATAATTGTGCTCAATCATGCAGCAAATCAATTGTGTTTTTATTCCAACCCATCTAGCAACTTTGCAATTCCTCTTCTTAATGAAAATTATGATCCTCAATAAACTTCACTTTGACCAAAATGTTTCAGATCACAGTGCTGCCAGTACTCTGGTGAGATTACCTAGATGGTTCTTCATTATAATTCTAGATTCCAGCCTCAAGTTCCTTCATAAAAAAAAAATGACATCCTGTCATTATCAGAAGGCCTCTCCAAACATAAGGACTATTCTAGAGGGGAGTCTCATGTCCAGATTATATCAATGCCTAAAGCACTTGTATTTGAGAACTGGGTGACAGGATATGATAGGGTTTTAAAAAAAATACATAATCTTTTATATAATTAATCTGAACCTTGCCCAAACCAGCACTGATCCAAACTTGTTATTGTTAAATATCAAAACTCATACCCAAGGTAAGAGGAAGTGAGTGAGGTCTCTTCACCTCCAGTGCCTTGGAGAGTGCCTGGAACTCAAAAAGTATTTGTTACTACAGTTAAGACTCAACAGTTTGAAATATTCCAAAAAGAACGTGTACTACTTCTTTCCAGAGAAAATCACAGGGTTTTTAGTATGGTAAAGTTTCACAGAAATGAAATGGCCTGCATTCAGGCTTTCACTCATAGAACATGCATCAAGTACAAACTGAGGGCCAGGCACTGTCAGTCTTCTTGGATCAACTTTCTCTAAGATCCTGAAGCTTTAACACTATATCACAAAGGCATTATTTCTGGAAAAAGAAAATGGTTCTCAGATCACTACAAAAGGGCAAGTATTAAAATAACCGAGGACACCTAAGACTACATTGAGGTACAACTAACAAGACTAGTCATTCTTTGTGACAGTGAGCATGAGACCAGATTAAAATTAAGAAAAGGAACCTAAATGAGACCAGATTAGCAAGGAGGTCAGAAACTGAGCAAAAAGCTACAGTAGAAGCTTAAGTAGGGCAAAAATGTTGCACAGAGACCACCAACGCAGACAGGACCTAACCTAAACAGTAATTATGTACAGCCAAGAGACTAAGGAGTCATTTGTCACCTCAGGATATTCAATCTGACTTTCTTATTGAGAAAATGGTATTAATTTATGTAAAAAAAAATTTCTGTAAATACACAATCATTGACACATAAAGAGTTTCTCCTTTCTCTTTATGCATATTTTACATAATGGATCATATTTCTAATTGAATAGGGAGAAACTCAAACAAAATGAAACACGTTTGGATGATCAACTCTATTAGGATGATCTATAGATACCTCAAACTCAATTTGTTTATATTGTTAAAGTTTGAATTTCTATATATTATTTTTCAAAAAGAGGGGTCAGACTTTACTAGGTATTGTACTATGCATAATAAGGCCAAGGCTGAATCTTACCATAGTTCATTATATGTGGACTCAGTAATACTGTGTCAAGTTGAGGCTTGCAGATCACTGAATCTTTCCAGTCGTTCTTCAACTTCCCAGTTCTCTATCTTTAAGATCATCTATGTCCGTCATCCTTACTTCTTTCTCAACAATGCAAGAGGGGTCCTTTCCTTCAGCTGAAGGCAAACCTTTCTTTGTACCCATGACCCTAGTCCTCTGTGACCTTCCTTCATTAGTTATTGCCTCCTTTATTTTCCTTTTAGATATTTTCATTCTCTCTTCTTCCTCCTCAGCTTATAAACATGCTTGTATATCCCATCCTAGTCCCTACCTCCACCTGTATTTCTCTAGATATCAATCTAATCCCTCTCCTTTTTCATCAGATTTCCTGAAAGAGATATCTACAATAGTATCTCACTTTCCATTTCACTTCAGTTCTCAACAGTCTGGCTCCTGTCTTCACCCACACTCCACTGATGTTGATGTCTACAAAGTCACCAATAACCTGCATATGCTAAGTCCAACAGAACTGAAACTTCTGGGTGCACCTGGTAATGTTCTTTATCCCACTGGCTTCTAGAACCCATCTCTCTCCAATCATTTCTGTTGTTTCCCGTGTTTACCTTTTGTATTTTGGTGTTCTCTGGTTTCCTTCCCTGGACCCATTACGCTTCTCATTTTATACATTCTATAGTGCAATCTCCTTTATTCTCTTGGTTTCTTCTCCTAATTTGTATATTCAACTACCGCCTACTGACCTCTTTTCACAGATGATTCAGAGGTCCTTTATATCAAACGTGTCCCAAACAGGACTATATTTTTTCCTCTCAATTGATGCAGTATCATCACCCAAAGCAGCTACCTACAAGTCACTCTCAATTCTTTTATTATCTCCCTAACCAATTTATTCCTAAGTTTTGCTTCCTAAATGCTTTAGGAATCTACCATCACTCCACCATCCTGAGCTAATACAGGTTTAGTTTAGGCCCTAATATTCCTTCCTGTGGGTTCTTATTTGGGCTACTAGTCATGTTTATCTTAAGTCTGTTGGGACCTTTTGCCTCTTTTAGGCCTGCGACGGCCGCAGACTGGAGGTTTCCATCCTCCCTCGTTACTTCCGCGTTAGTGGTCTAACTAGCTTGCCACACGCACGCTCTTGGCCCTAACTCCACCTCCTCACCTAACCCGAAACCTGCCTAAAGACCCTAGTGACAGATGAGATAATCAATTCCCATTGGTCTCTGTTACTTCCTTATCTTCCCCTATATAACTAAGCCTCTGATGGAATAAAGCTGAGTTTTACTGTGCCCCTGAGGCTGACACTTCTCCCGGCTTGGTGTGGTTTTGTTTTTCTCCGGATCTCAGGGGAGGGTGTCCAAGCCGCCAACACTTGCCCTCTCGCTCAGCCCCGGGGATAACAGGCTGGTCCTGCTTGTCCCCCCCACCTTCTTGTTGCTGAAGAGCAACAAATGGTGCCCCGTGTGAGGAACGAGGAACTTTGCTGATGAGCTAATCGGTCTGTGGGTAAGTGTAATCCCATAAAATATGGGACATTCTTCTTCCAAGCCCGATCCCTCTCTTGAATCCCTTAGGGTCCTCCTTCAAAGCAGAGGCCTAGAGCTCTCTGACAGCCAGGCTATCAAAACCTGGGGGACCTTAGTTAAAGTTGCCCCGTGGCTGCCTGCAAGTAATCTGTTTGACTGGGAAACTTGGGACAGGGTGGAGCAGCTCGTACGCAAAGTCAAGGTTGATTGGGGTGATATCCCCCCTCTGGGGACCTTCCCCACTTTATCAGCCCTTAAGAGTTGCTTCCCTCCTCGGCCATTGAAGCCAGCTGCCAAGAACTTAATAGACAGGGAAACCACCGGGTCGGGAGCCCCTTCCTGGGGAGATTCTGATCCCCTTCCTCAGGCTGAGTCCACGCCGGCAGGACAAGAAAGCCATAAAGAGCCGGATGAGAATTGTGGCAATGGTGCCCTCGACCCTTTTGATGCCGCCCCCTGGCCTCCCAAATCCACGGCTCCTTTGTACCCACCACTTCCTGGTACTAGTTCCTCTTCTAACCCTTTCAAATCATCATCAGCGCCCCCCCTCCATACCAACGAGCAGAGGTTCCAGCTCCTTTCTCATATAAGGACTCATGCTCTCCCATTGGCTGCCAGCCCCAAGAGAATCCATTGTTCCACCCACAACCTAACCCAGGGCCATGTCAGCTATTTCCGGTCAATGTTAATCCCAGAGGTAACCGCCCTGCCCCCTGGTACCCTTGGGAGCCAGATGACCTTAAGGAATTAAAGAAGGCCGTTCTTGAGGATGGCCCCAATGCTCCTTGGACTGAGACCATCCCCCAGGGACTTGCTCACCATCTGTGCACCGCCGCAGATTGGAGGGCTCTTGCCTGGGCGGTTCTCCCTGGCCCCCTTTATATTAAGTGGTGTGCTTTGTATAAAGAGGAATGCCAGCAACAAGCTGAGAGGAATCTGACATACTCCTTTACATATATATGGATGATATTATCTTGGGGGCCGCTTGTTCCCGCAAATTAGACGACCTCTTCAAAAGGTGCCTTTCCCTGCTCAAAAACTGTAACTTTTGAATTGCCCCTGATAAAGTTCAACAAATAGCTCCTTTTAAAATTTTGGGGACTACTTTAACATTAGATGTTGTCTCCCCCATTAAGCCCCAGTTATGTATTCAAGACGCATATACACTACCACAGCTCCAGAAACTGCTGGGGGAAATCAATTGGATGAGGCCCTGGATTCCTATAACCACAGCTGATCTTATCCCTCTTTTTGACCTATTAAAAGGCCTTAACCTAGCTTCAACAGTGACTTTAAACCCTATACATAGAGATACATTAACAAAAGTTCAACACGTCATTGATAATGCTGCCTTAAAAAGATAATGATCCAAACTTGCCGCTGGTCCTCTATATTATGGCGGGAGAGACCCTCCTCACTGCCCTTTTGGCTCAGGAGGGAGATCCCGTACATTGGATACATCTATCTGTGGGAGGGGCACCCCGAGTGTACTCTATAGTGGATCAAATGGCCGACTGCATGGTCAAAGGACAAGATCTTTCTGTCTGTCCTTTTGGGTATGAACCCCACTCTCTGACTGTCCCTTTTCGAGTCAATGATTTCTCGTGGCTACAGAGAAATAATTGCAGATTAGCAACAGCCATGGAAAGCTTTCCAGGGATAGTAGACTATCACTATGGTCCCTATAAGTGGATGAGTTCTTTTAGCCAGTTGGCATGGCAACTGCTAAAAATGTTCCTCACTGAGGCAGACCCCTCTTTCCACTCTGTTTTTACCGACGAAGGTAAACGGGGAGCCTCTACGGTAATGTTCCCCCCAAGCACAAGTGAGTGTCCTCTGGCAATAACCCTCTTTCATGAGGTACAGGGCTCCGCCCAGTTAAAAGAGCTTTATGCTGTTGTTTGAGCTCTGTCTGAGATCCAAGGCCCTCTTAATCTGTTTTCTGATAGCCTTTACGTTGTCAATCTACTGCCCAACCTTGTGGGTGCACACATCAGACTTGACAGTAATCCCATCACTCCTTTGATGATTCAGGCCCGCTACTTGTTGAAACAGAGACTAGTTCCCCTTTTTGTACAACATTTAAGGGGACATCAAGACTTGCCAAGCTTTTGGTCAAGAGGCAATGCTCTTGCCAACCAACTAGCTTCAGCCTACACAGTACATGAGGCCACCTCTTTTCATCAACTTACACATGCTAATTGGAGGGGACTACACCATTGGTTCCCTCAGGTCCCCGTCAGAGACTTAAAAAAGATCATTAGGACATGTAAGTCATGCCAGCCTTTTCTACAAGTTCCTCCGCTTCAAAAGGGTGGAGTGAACCCTCGAGGCCTGAGGCCCAATAACCTTTGATAGACACATTTTGCCCCTTTTGGGAAGCTTAAATACATATTTCTAATAGTTGATACCTTCTCCCATGCTTGTTGGGCTACAGCCCATATGGGAGAAAAATGTAAACATGCCATAAGCCATTTTCTCCAGTGCTTTGCCGTTCTTGGCCTGCCAGATCAAATCAAAACTGATAATGGTCCCTGCTTTATTGGTAAATCTTTCATTGAATTCTTGAGTAAATGGCAAATTTCCCATACCACTGGAATTCCTCATAACCCTAAAGGACAAGCAATCGTGGAAAAACACAATCATACCCTCAAATGTCAAATAATAAAACAAAAAGGGGGAACAATCTCCCCCCATGATCAACTAAAGATGGCATTATTTGCTCTAAATATTTTAAATTTTGCCAAAGGTGAACACTTCTCGCCTTTCCAAAAGCACTGGACAACAACCATTACTTATCGGATGATTAGAGCCCTATGGAAGGACCCCCTTACTGGAGAATGGAGGGGCCCAGACTCCCTCATTACAGCTAGAAGGGGATTCGGCTGTGTCTTTCCGACCAATGAAAAAAGGCCGATCTGGGTCCCTGCAAGGGATCTCAAGTATTACCCCCCTAAGGAGGGGGAGTTCACTGATGTCAATGATGACCCAGAAGGCCCCCCCGCCTCCTGAGGATATCTTTCTTCTTTCTCTCTTTCAGGGTCTGCAATGAACCCAATGGTGCTGGTCTTCCTGTTAATGGCAATAAATCTCCCATTAGCTAGGACAGGATTTGGAGATCCCGGTCAAGCAAGAGCCATACTACGAAAAACCATTGGAGACCCCTGCACAGCCTGTGCTCACTCCAAGGCCCCTCCCCCCGCACACTGTTATACTTCTACCAAAACCTGCCCTAATGGGCAATGGGCAGTTACACTTATGCAAGGGACAGAAAATGGATGCCCTGGGAGAGTTCTCTCTCACCATTGTTGGCCAGGCCCCAAAATATCTTCACTTGCCCAAGGGAAATCCCCCTCTGAGTGTCCTTGCACCACTTTTCTTGCCTCCGTTCATGCTACATGCTATCAGGAGTTTATCCCCTGCACTCACCGGAACAAAACGTACTGGTATGCAACTCTGATAAAAGGCAAGGATGAATATGCTGACTGTCAAAAGAATAGGGGAGAGAACGTCTGCTGGAATAAATTTGCCCCTATAGGTGCCTCTGATGGGGGCGGAGTCCAAGATCAGGCTCGACAGTACCAAAATTTAAAAAACTGATAGACAGGCTGATTGAAGACCAAAATCCTCCGATTTAGCACCCTCTTAGCCTCCCAGAGATCAGGGGAGAATTGCTTCTTGATCCTGAGACACAATCAATCATACAGGCTGCTTTTACCTTACTCAGTAGAACCAATCCCGATTTAGCTAAGGATTGCTGGCTGTGCTTGAAGCCGGGACCAATGTTCTTCTTGTTAACCTGTCACAGACCGAGCCCCAGAGCCAGCTGTTACCCCCAAGTTCTAGAGTCTATCTAGACCCTCTTTCCCCTAAAGGCCCATGCTTCAAAGCTGACCCCCATACTGATAATACTAGTAGGATAGATGTAGGTAGAATCCACTATTCTTTTTGCCAACAAAATATTACTGTGAACAATACCTTTCTCTGTCCCCCTAATGGAACAGTCTTCATTTGCGGGGAAGACGCATTTAGCTTTCTCTCGACAGACTGGACAGGGCTTTGTGCTCCAGCTGTAATTTTCCCTGATATTGGAGTGGTCCCTAATAATCAGAGCCTCCCTAGTCCTGCTTTAGACCACATTGGAGGTAGATCATAAAGGGCCATCCAAGTTATCCCCCTGCTTATAGGCCTTGAGGTGGCCTCCAGAGCTGCCATTGGGGCAGCAGGATTGGGGACCTCTCTGCATTATTATAAAGCCCTTCTCTGCATTATTATAAAGCCCTTTCTCAACAGATGATCAATGATATACAAGCTGTAGCCAGCACAATTCTTGACCTCCAAGCACAATTGGATTCCCTCGCGACAGTAGTCTTGCAGAACCGTAGGGGGCTTGACCTCCTCACAGCTGAAAAGGGAGGCTTATGTCTCTTTTTACAGGAAGAGTGCTGCTTTTATGCAAACCGCTCTGCCATAGAAGGTCAAGCAACTTCAAGAAGACCTTGAGAGACGCCGAAAAGAATTACAAGTCAATTTTCTTTGGACTGCGTTACATGGGTGGTTGCCCCATATTCTGCCCTTCCTTGGTCCTATCCTTCTTTTGCTCCTACTTTTCACTTTTGGGCCCTGCATTATTAACAAGATTATCCAGTTTGTCCAAAAAAGAAATGAATCAATTCAGTTGATGTGCGTGCAGGTACATTACCAGAGAGTTGCCATGGAAGCCAGTGACCCCTACGATCACTGTGAACCTTATGATGAGGCCGTGTCCATTAATTCCCCCTATCTATCTCCCCGCGCGCCCATGACGGGTAAGATCTCCAAGGTGGAGACAACCTAAGACAGGCCACGGAGGATGAGTAAGCTTGGGACAACCGAAGAGCTGCAAGGTACCCAGTGATGGGTAAGATCCCCAGAGGGGGACAACCTAAGGGGCCTTGCCTGCCGGGACATCCCAGAGCATTTATAAAACAAAAAGGGGGAATTGTTGGGATCTTTTGCCTCTCTTAGGCCTGTGACGGCCGCAGACTGGAGGTTTCCATCCTCCCTCGTTACTTCCGCATTTGTGGCCTAACTAGCTTCCCGTGCGCGCACTCTTGGCCCTAACTCTGCCTCCCCACCTAACCCGAAACCTGCCTAAAGACCCTAGTGACAGATGAAATAATCAATTCCAATTGGTCTCTGTTACTTCCTTATCTTCCCCTATATAACTAAGCCTCTGATGGAATAAAGCTGAGTTTTGCTGTACCCTTGGGGCTGACACATCTCCCGGCTTGGTGTGGTTTTTTTTTCTCCGGATGACACCGACACTTGCCCTCTCGCTCAGCCCCGGGGATAAGAGGCTGGTCCTGCTTGTCCCCCCGCCTTCTTGTTGCTGAAGAGCAACAAAGTCTACACTTTATACCATAACAAGAGATATTTAGTTAAGTTAGTTAAACAAGAATATTTAGTTAAAACGTAACCTTTCAGTACTGAAACCAAACCAAGTATTGTTTGAGGATCATTCTCAGACTTCCTCTCAGGATGGATAAGGGGTTGTACTAAATATTGCAGCTGAAGAGGATAAAGCTGAGTTAATGACGAGCTGGCATACCAGCCCAGGACTGGACTACATCCTCTGTCCATATCCCTGTCAATTCTGCAATTGCATAAGGCAAAATAGCATCCGAGACTCATTCCCACTCCAGTGAGAGAAAACACACTATCTCCCAAACCATCTTTGCTTAGCCCAACCTACTTCTGCATTCAAAGGAGGAGCTCTGCTTATGCAGAAAAGGGCTCACACTAGGTTTCTGGGTCAATTTTTATTAATTAAACAGCTGCTTACTTAACTGCTTAAGGAAATCACAGTCTAGTTGAAGAAAGATATGTGAATAAATTTATAATACAATGTGATAAGTACAATACTAGGGAGAGTTTTCTGGAAGAATAAAGAAAAGGAACCTAAAGAAAATGGGTCAAGAAACTTCCTAAAGCAAGAACACCTAAGTCAAAGAGGAGTAGAAGTTAGCTGAATAGGGGTAGAAAATTCTAAGAAGGGAGAGCATAAAGTCTAGACAAAACAGGTGTACAGGGAACCTAGCACCATTCTGTTACTCAAGGAAAAACTAAGAGGCCTACAGTGGTAACACAGGTGAGGTTTGCAGAGGTTGGAGAAGCCTTTGGTGCATGCTTGCCAGGGGAAGGGTTTCAAGCAGGTAAGTAACCAGAGGCTTGATTAATAAAAATGGATCTAATGTTAGTCCTTCAGAGAATTAATCAATAGCAGAGGTAAGTCATTTACATTAAGCCCCCTTCCCTTATGAAGGGCATAGTGATTTTTTTACTCACTAAAAAAATAATTATTCTGGATTTGTATTTGTGTTACCTGAATTCCGTAGCTCGCCCAGAGCCACTATACACCGACTCTCTGAAGGCATCCTGCAAACTGACATATCCTAAGAGCAATGCCTATTTTCAGTAAAAGTCAATGTTCACTTCAAGTAAAGTAATCAGCTGATAACTCACTGTATGTACTCTTACAACCAGAATATAAGGGTGCAGAAATTAAGGGATGGAGGTACAATAGATCTAAAGACGCAGTCTCAGAATTGTTGCTTCTCCATCTTAACAAGAGGTTCTTTCCATCTTAAAGTTTCAGTTTAAGGAGGGGGAGGGAGAGGGAGAGGGAGAGGGAGAGGGTGAGGGCAAAGAGGAACATGAAGTGTCAGTGCAGAAACTCAGTCATAAATACAATGGCCCTACTGCCTCTACCATTTTGTTCTTGCTTATAGCTAGAGTAGCTAATGAAAAATCCTATCCCTTTTCTTTCTTCGTCCCTGTTTTAAAATGATACTCCTTTTTGTCATTTGCTTTTCCTCTACCTTCTTCATTTTCCTAACTTTGTATATGTGGAAGATACTGGTGATAGTTAAATTTGTAATTTAATCCCTAGGTTATAGCATCTTGCAAGGCTACAGGCAAGATGGGATCATGATGGAATCACAGAAAGAATGGGAATCACTAGGAGATATGGTTTTGTAAGACAATAGTCACATAGTATCACTTGTGGATGTTACCTTTAGTTGGGAAGGACAGATAGTCCTTTTATAGTTGTTAAAAGAACAAGATACTGTGTTTCACATATCTATGGGGAAAAAAAGTATGTGTCTAATCCATACATTCAAGAAAAAAGAATAGAAAATACACATCTAATCAATTATATATGGTCTACTCATAACATTTTCTTATTTTCTGGGAAATGCCCCTGAAATTAGTCATCCAGCAGCCATATTTGTAAGGTATGACCTTGTCACCCACTGTCATAGCTAATTAGTTCAAGGGCAGTCACATGACTCAGAATGGCCCAATCAGACTCTTTCTCCAGGGATTTTTGGAACTGACTTAGGCAAAGAGTTTTGGGTAGCTGGTTCACATCCATGGCTGCAAAGCAGTTATAATTCCTGTTGTTGAGGATTGTGGAATCCTTCTCGCCGGTGACCTTCCAAAGACCTACTCCTTAATACCATGAGATCACAGTCTATGTTGATAACGTTCTTTCTCTGCTTTTGCTCAAGTCAGTTCTAGCTGGTTTCTCTTACTTTGAACAAATAGAAACTTAACTACTATATTCTTATATTTGTTGATATAGAAGTATCATCTGTCCAGTCATCAGGTTGAAAACTAATTAGAGTCAGTTTTGAAGCCTGACTTTTAGTTCTTTTTATTCATCAATTTATCAACTCTTGTAAGTGTCGATATTTACTCTCGTTATTTTCTTATTTCATTTGCATTGTCTTTTTTCTATTTTATCCCAGTCTTACCTTGTAATTTTGTTCCCAGATTAATTCTCCCAAATCACAGTTCTGATATCACTTAAACAAATTTTTGTTAGTTCTTTGGCACTTAACTTAGTAAATGACAAGTTTCAAGCCATGTGCATACTGTAGACTCCTTACAAAATAATCCTTACCTAACTTTAGAGCCTTACCTCCAAACACTCCTCAGCACAATCCATATCTTGGTGTATACGCAGGCTTTTCTGCCTCTTCCTTCTGCCTAAAATGCATTCTTTCCCTTAGTCTCCTCACAAAACTCTACTTATCTTTCAAATGTTCACCAAAATGTTAACTCTTCCAATGAAGGGTTTTCTGATCTTCCCTCATTGGATGTGTTCTCTACTTCCTTTGCTGGTTTACTCCATTGATTTCCCTTTCTGGACTTCCTACACAGCTCTCATTAATTTCCTTCATCATTCATGTTGCAACTTTTGCAATCTGTTCCTTTAGTGAGGATTAGATTTCATCCTGGAAACCTCTGGAGGCAAGCTGAACTTTTCCATGGGTTATCCCTGATAAATTAATAGCTTGCCAACTTTTCATTGGTTTGCCTTGTTCTGGTCAAGGTACTTCAAGTCATCCTAGAAAAACATGAAGATAATGTGGAGTAGGTTCACGATTTGGTAGCATTTTTTCCTTTAAATCAAAATCAGTTTTTCTAAATTAAAATAGTACATGTACATAGCTAAAATAAATGAGGAAGGAATAGGGTGTAAAAAAGCATTTGTACCTTGCTCTTCCTTCCCTCCCCCCATTTCACTACTTAGGTCACAATTTCTAACACCTTTTTAATTTTAATTCTTCTGGTGGCTGCCTATCTTTAAATCTTGATTTATCAACTTCAGACATTACCTATTGATGTCTTATTATGATACATATATATTTAGATTATTTATACCTCCCCTTCCCTTTTCCACTTTCTAACATTAAACAATATACCTTAGCCTCCATTTCTTGTTCTAATAACTGCAGACAATATATATTTTGATTCCTTACTTATTAGTAAGATGAGAATATTAATGTCATTTTCTTCAATGTACTTGTCTGTCTCATTCCTTCTCTCAATTTTATTATAGTTAGTGTTGATAACTTTTACACCTTCTGTTCTGTAACCATAATTAAGCTTTGTCTATAGACTGAGAGTTGAAAATCAACAAAAGACTGCTTATGTATATTAGCTAATGACCTTCATAACCCAACACATACACTTCTAGCATTCTCTTCCTTCTTTAAAATCTGGGTTCCTCTGGCATCTCAATCATAATACCTACTCCTTTACGCCGACACCTGTCTCCTGCAACCCTTCATTCTTGTGTTCCATAGGGACTAAATGCTTTCCAGACCTGCAGCCCAGTTCTCCTTCTGACTTTCCATTGCTATTCTTTACATGTTTTCCTATTTCTTGAACTACTTCTTTGTTTAGCTGGCATACAACCTTTAAGTAACTTTGTAAAAAACAGTACATGCTGAGTCCCTTCTAGAATATTAGAAAACACTTTTATTCAATTCTCATGCTTGTGAAATTTGGTTTGGCATATAATGCTAGGCTAAAAAAAATCATTTTCATCAAGGTTTTGAAGGAAATCTTCCACTGTCAGTACCTTTGTCTTATCCCAAAATGTCCACCCCCTACCCCCACTTACTGAAAACATTTAAAACCATCCTAAAGATATAATAGATATCCAAGGAAATTAGGATTTAAGGGTATAGGCTTTTTAGTTACACTTGGGTTTAAATCTTGGTTCTTCTAGCTGTTAGCTGTGAGACACTTAATACTAAGTATAAACCACCCTCACAGGGTTGTTGTATTTAATTAGATTACTTAGAAAGTACTTATTATTATGTCTAGCAATAGTAAGTGCTCGACTACACTGTGTTAAGTTTACTACTATTATTATTATATTACCTGATTACTGAATGTATAATGGAGGACAACAGAGAATCTGGTGACTATGGATTACTACAATTTTTTTGCCAACAAAAATGATTTACAACCTAATTCAAGTGGAAGTTACTGTGAGTGGTTCAGGAGGCTTATAACTCATGTATCCTTATGAGCTTCTAC
The DNA here is from genome assembly GCF_040802235.1 of Manis javanica. Lineage (NCBI taxonomy): Eukaryota > Metazoa > Chordata > Mammalia > Pholidota > Manidae > Manis > Manis javanica. The sequence goes on from NC_133160.1 coordinate 69,342,987, forward strand.
CGGTGCACATGCTCTCTTTGTGGTTGTAACTTGTACCTAATTCCTGAAGTGCCAGCTCACCTGGATTATATTCTAGAGGACAAATGAAGCTGGTAAGTGGGGTTCTGATGTGACATGACTGTAAGCAAAGCAACCCCAAACTAACTTTTACAACCTTTAGCATGAAATGTTGGAATGATATTATTAAACAGCAAACCAACATGAAGGCGTGAGGTGAGGAAATTCATAGATTCAAGACAGTTGTGCACAGACCAAATTTTGCATATAGCAAAATCCTAAAGGTGGACTTCGTGTATATAAGGTCTACTGAAGTCACAGTGGTATTTTCATTATATCCATACACAGAGACAATCTATCAAGAGCCATCTTAGAAAACAGAAATCAAAACATTTTCTAGTAGACAGAAGCTCAAACATTATCACCCTGACTACCTGTGTTATCTGAGCATCAAGACTGAGTGATGAATTTTACACTGCCTACTATAGTGCATTACTGTTAATGTCATTGTTCTTCTTAGCATGTGGAATACTGATTTTTCCTAAACTTTTCAAAACTAGTACAGGTAAAACATGATTTAAATAATCCATATCATTTTGGGGTATTAAAACAGTGACATACTAAGAATAATGTCCAGGGTGGAATTTTAACTATAGGACCAAAATGACTTTCCCAAATTACAAACGGTAAGTGAAAGCTTGAATTTACTCAAATGTATGCCAATCACACTTCCATCGAATGAACAATGGGTCTCAGGTATTCAGGGAACTTTGTTATCAGGAGCGAGTAAGAGGAAAGCTTAACCCTGAAGGATCCAGATAGTCTTTAATTAAGGAATCTTGCATGAAAAGCTATATAACATCAAGCTGGCAGGCGAGGCCACCCAACGGCCACCAACAGTTACTGAGCACTGCCTAAGTCAAGGCGTGATAGTCACATGGACTCCCCTGGAACTCTGAATTGCTGTATTCCTGCTGGCAGGAATTTACTGGTGTCTATCAACTCTTGGTAAGAAAAGGATCCTCATCTAATTAAAACAAAATGAGGAAACATAACAACAGATGAATATTTTTAACTCTCCACAGGTAGAAAACCAGTACATGATAAAAAAAGAACTGAAAACTATCCTCAAGCCATTCCAACTACTAATTTCTTGCCAGGTTGATACAATTTTCTGTGAAGGTATGTCTAATTAATGCTCTGAACTTCCAAGTTGCTCCTGATGGGGGGGCTTTTCTGGAGCACTACAGTTCTGCTCCAGCATTGTGCTGCAGTCGACTACAAGGACATCACAAACATGCTAAATTTGGGTACATCCTATTACCTACTACCATGGACATATACCTTCATGACGTTGCTTTTTTACAGGTATCACAAAAAATATCCTAGGAGAATGGCTGAAGGACAAAAACAATGGATTGCTCTGTTAATTTTCACATGTAACTTCCTTTTCATTGGTCTTCAAGATAAAAAACATACCCTCTGTTAAAATGGCAATTGGTGCATCCACTTTTTGGGTTTAGTGTAAGAAAATTAATAGTATCTCTAGCGATGATGCAGAGTGTCCTTCTAATTGTACTTTCGTCAAACTTCAGGTTAAAATAATTTGCCCAAGATAAGCACTTGCTCAAGGTTTTAATTTTCAAAATTACAGGCAGGGATATGTAAGGTGGAGTTTTTAAAATGTTATTTTCCTCTTTTAATTTCATAAGCTGTTTTCTACATTATTAAGCTGGGGAACTTCAAAGGAATAGGTGAGGGGGAAAGCCACATGAACTTAAATCTTTGACGCACAAAGCACACATGATTTATAGCTATTTCTTCATTATATTTCTAAGCCTTACAAACATGAACCAATTTATAAAATGTCTGGTTAGGGACTATCCTTCCCCACAGAAACTAAACAGGTAATAAAGGCAACAAACTTGGCATTTTTAATATTCACCAACAATAAACCATTTTCCAGACTAAGACATTATTGCCATGCTCTACTATTGTGTGTTTTACCTTTTCATAGTATGCAGGCAGATTTCAGTTCTGATGTGACAGACACACTATACAAAAACTCAAATTCTCATAACATTAAGTTATGTTTTTAATCTCTTATTTTAGTTTTATTTATCAGGGAAGACTGGATCTGGAAAGTTATTTAAAACTATAGATTTGTCAAGAGTTCCTTCTGCAGGAATGGCATGGGAAAAAGAAAGGACAGCATTAAGAGAAACAAAGGATGTATTACAAGGAGCACTTGAAATGTGGGCTCCCCCACACCTAATTTAGTGCTATCTGGGTGCTCCACGTTTGACTCAGCTTATGTTTACTGGAAAAAGGAAAAGAAATATGAATTACCGATTCAAACTTAAAAATGTCAGGAATATACAGAATGGAGGTTCCAACTTCCATTTGAAACTGAGACAGACATTTCATTACATGAGACTGATAGGCGCAAACTTGTCAAGATCGGATTTTAGTGGCATTTCACATGGACACAAACTCAATACTCAAGCAAGGCCACAACGGTGTCCCACTTCTTGAATTCATGAAACTAATGGGTACTCAGGTTATAATTTGGAGAAATAAAGTGAAAAAAGCCATGTGTTTGGAGCTTTTTAAACTAGAGCAATAGTTATAAAACTGCTGCAGTCTCCAAGGTACCTCAGAGGCCACAACAGGAGAAAGGAAGAAAGGGGTATGGGACAGGCCCCACCCAAAGCAGATTCATTCTTATCTCCTTTTTTTAATGGTCTTCCCACATGAGGTTTTATTTGAGGGAGGGAAGCAGATTCTGCTACTAAAATCACTTAGAAATTCTTCATCTTTAGTTTCAAAAATGGTATAAAAGATTAATACTGAATTTTAAAATAAAGCTTTCATGGAGAAACATAGGTCTGGATTGAAACGAAGAGGTGGGAAGGACATATGATAATTTTTTGGGACAACATTTTGCTTTTATAATGTCCAAGTGTAGCTGATGTAATCTTTGCTACTAGTCTGTCTTACTATTTATTCTCGATTGAAAAAGCAAAGTCAGCTAACAGTGACAATAAAATGACTTTTCTTTGCCAGCTTACATAGAGAAGCTTAAAAATGTTTTCTCTGGAACTTTTCTTCAACATCACCCTGGGAATTCCCTTCACTACTTGAACTGTGTTGAACTGCTTGTTTCCTGGAATCCATGTCTTGTCCTTGTTTTTAGTGGAACATATTTACTATGTAGCTTCCTGAAAAGAGGTTTGTAGAGATAAATTTTTTTAGATCTTGCACGTCTGAAAGGCATTTATTTTATCTTCACATTTGCTTTCAGAGTTTGGCCAGATACAGAACTCTAGGTTGGAACTAATTTCCTCAGAAATTTAAAAGCATAGCTCTCCTGTCTTATGGCTTTTACTACTGCTATAGAGCTTCCTATGGCAATCCAAATTCTTCGTCCTTTGTATATGGTGGGTTGGGGCTGCACACTTGGTAGATCCTTTCAGTCTGGAAACTTATGTTGCTCAATTTTGGCAATAAATTTTGATAGTTTTTTCTCTTCTGATTTTTTTCTCTTTGCTCTTTCTGAGGCCCCTATTAGTTACTGTCTCCATTTCTCCAATTCTTAGCTCTTTGTCCTTTTATTTTCTGGGGGACTTACTGACTTTTTCTTCCAATTCCTATATTGCATTTAAAAAATTTCTACTTGAACATTTAAAACTTTCAAATAAGTAACAATTGGCTATGCTCTTTTAGAGCTTCTAGTGTGTGTTTCTTGGTTGTACTCTTTTTCTTATCTCTTTTCACCTGCTCCCTCATGTCTCTGTTTTCTGTGATTTGTTCTGCAGTGTCTTTCATATTAGAAGCTTTCTTAAATATTGCTGATCCCTAATTTTTCATTTGTATTTTGGATCCAGGCACTAAAATTCCAAATGGAAACTCTGTGTGCATAGGTGAGTCTTGTCAGCTTGGTGGTCTTCACTACTATAATTCCCCCCAATATGAGTATCTGTAGAGCTTAGACTAATAGTTTCTCCACAGAGCAATCTTCTAATCATCTTTCTGGCTGCCAGCAGGATAAGAGCAGGGCAAGGGCGGGAAGTCTTAGCATGAATTACATAGATTGACATTTAATACCTTGTTTTTGGTTTGACATGTCACTCCTCCCTCATCTTCAGATGGAGCTAGTATCTTTCTGTCTATACAATTCATGTCTAGAACTTCTCTGGTTCAATTTTCCTGAAAAATACAGTTCGAGTTTTCTTCTGGGGGTTGTCTCCTGTCTGTGAGGAGCAGGAGAAACAACCTAGAAGGCTACCTCCTCTATGTAAAGACCTGCAACAAATTCAGTTTTCAGCTCTTCCTCTTTTTCTTCACAGATGCCCTATATTCTAATTCTTTTCTTGAATTCTATTGTGCAATCAGCTGCTTCTTATTGGGTTTCTCTAACCTGCTCATTTATTGTCCAACTTCAAAAATTTTATTTGTATTTTTCATCTGCTGCCATCTTCCTCATTCTGTTTGTCATTATTGGTTTATATATTTCTTATTCTTTACTTTCATTATAGTAGAGTTTCAGGAGGAGCAGATATAAATGAGTATGTTCAGGCTGCCATGTTTAATGAGAGGCTTCATGAAATTGTTTAATGATGTTCAGTTTCTATAGGTCAGCTCACAAGTTCAACATATCTGTCTCAGAAGCAGCACTCAACATCCAGAGTCACTGTCATGTAGATTCACGCTAGCATTCTGGATCTTGTGGCTTGGACCTCAATTTCTGAAGTGCTTAAAGACACTACTAAAATATGCTTTTCTAAATGTTTAAATTAACACATAAAATTGCTATCTGTCATGAAATAGGCATGTACATTAAAGTGGAAGTCTCTCTACCCTCAACAGATAGTCACTGAAAAGCTATTATGAATTTGATGATGTCTCTTATAATTGATGGCATCTTAGAATCAAGGACATACAGTAATACCTCTCTGAAAGGGTTGTTGGAATACACAAACAAGATAATACTTCTAGAATCTTAAGAACATTGCTGAGAGATATGATGTGCTTATATTTTAGTTCCTCTTATCAGCTTTTCCAATATGCTTCTGCATATTGATGATGAAACACTTTCCCACTAAATCTTTTTCTGCTATTCTATTAAGACAGGTTAATATGTTAACTTATCATAAAGTATATAAAATCACCAGACAGCATAGAATGAGTTGCTGATTTGTTCATTAAAAAAAAAAGGTGTGTGTGTGTGTAAATAACTGTTTTCTAAAGAAAGTGAGATGAGAATCAGTTTGAAATTCATAGCATTGAGAACCATGAGGCACTGATTTTTCATTTAGTAACTTAATCTTTTATCTAAAAAGAATTGCGAAGCATCTCTTAAGTGCTTGAGTTCGGACTATATAAAGATATAACCTTAGATCTTATTTGGGGGAAGCTTACAATGTAGCAGTTGGGGATGACTATTCTACAGTGTGTGATTAGTGGATTCCTGTGGCCTATGCAACAAAAGTTATGAACTTGTTAAACAATAGCTGGATACACTGATTCTAGGGACATATTTAACAGTATCATCCTGAAAATTACACAGTTAGCATATTTCTGGAAAATAGGGGTATTTGATTTCAGTTTAGAGCCCATGGAACAAGGAATTCTTTGCCAAGATATCTTTCCTTTTGCCACAGCATCCCAATGAATGCTGGCCTGAAGGAAGGGGATGGCCACCACACAGAACACTGACACAGACATATGGAGCTGCAGCACCACACAGGCATAACCAGCATTTTGGTGAGCAAACTGGAGAATCAAACCCATTTTGGAAATTAATTTTTAAGGGCTCTGTTCTTGAAGGCTATGCTGAGGAGGCACATATCCCAGGATTTTGCAATAATATTCCTCAAATGAAAAGACGACTTGTGGACACAGATAGTATGAAAAAATAGCAACAAGACATGTGGTTGAGATTCCACAGAAAGCTAGAATACTTCCCAAAGCTGTACTGGACAAATGAGGAACTATCAGAAACCATTACATGAAAGATGTCAATAAAATCTGCTAGAGCTTTATTAGATTGTACGTGTTAAGATATTTTCAAAATCTTTTCCTATTATCACCAAGTGCTAAATTGAGGAACCCATTTTAGCTTAAAGTTGCCAAAATTACCTGGTCTAGTATCCTAACTCATTAGTCCGTTCTCTCAAAACCAGCTATAGCTACTTTTCCTGATTCTGTCTTAAAAAAGCTTTAAAAAAACAAAACTCTAGATTCGAAAGAGGACGTGTAACATGTTATGGGATTCACAGTAGAGTATCTAATCTGGGCTGGAAGTGGTCAGAAATGGCATTCTGAAAGGGGCTGTATCTCAGCTGAGAGGGTGCAGAAGACTCAAACAAGTAGTTCTGTGAAGCTGGGACTATACAACAAAATGTTCCTAGATATTACTGTATTCCTCATCCAATAAGATAATCTATCCCTATTTCAGGGGTTGGGAACATACCCTTTATAAGAAGGGAGACAATAGCAGCTTTGCAATTGATAGGCAGTGGGGAAAAGCGAGGTATACTACTTTAAAGATAAGTGTTTGTTAGCAGGAAATGAAACTCACAGCAGGTGAATCTTAAACCTTTAAAATGCTAATGTAAGTGGAGATGGTCAGCAAATGAAGTCCTTGGGTCTCTCAGAGACAGAAATAAATTGAACAATCCTAAGTGAAGCCACGCAAACCAATCTCCCAGATTAAAGTAACATCTTTTCTCAGAGTTCTGCTTAAGCTCCCCAATACTCAAACAAAGCTTTCGAATTACTCATTTAAAAAATATCAAGATGAATCTAGACCATTAAGTTACATTCTGTTCTAGTACTAACTTCCATTTGGCATCCATTAGTTTCTTAATGTACACAACAGGACCTGGCATCAAAACATATCCGTTTCTAGTTCTGGTCTCTGCTCATCTCTTATATTGCTTGACACCACTAACAGAACTTTGATTTTACACTATACAATGGAAAACATAAGGGCAAGTGACCAAGATGGTGACACAGGAGGTTCTTGAACTTCCATATTCCCACAGCCACACTGAAGGTACAGCCACAGATAGAGCAATCCCTATGAAAGGAATTCAGAAACAAGCTAAGAGACTTCTGTACATCAGGTAAATGAGAAAAGGATCACACTGAAATGAGAAGGAAAGGCTGAGATGCACTCTCACCATAAATCCCATCATTCCTGGCACAGCACCATACAATCTGGAGAGATCCCCAACTTTCAGCTCCTACCTGAGGAGCGAAGGATTTGGACTACACATCCAGGGTCCTAGCTTTGAAGGCTTCCACCTGAAGGACGGGCCTCCAAAATATCTAGCTCTGAAAACCAACAGGACTGGCTTCCATGAGACCCAAAGACTACAGCAAGCAAAGCAGCTGCTCTTCTTGGGTCAATGAGTGCTCACTGCAGCTATCCTCCCAGGGCTCAGTACACAGGGAACAGGCAAAAACAAAAACCAAACCACCAAAAAAAGTCTTTCCCTGAAAAAGGACCAAATGCACACTTCACAAGCTGCTGCCTGAGAGTCAGGTTTCTAATTATAGTACACATTTAAGAGCTGGCTACAATTCTTAGGGAGCTGGCAGACACTTCCCCCTGCTTTCTCTCTCTGACCCACTCAAACAATAAAACCAAGTTGCCAGTCTCTCCCTGGAAAGAACTTGTATGCACATCTGGTGCTCCCAGCTTTGAAGAATCAGAAAGAGAAATTAAGAAAACAATCCCATTGACAATAGCATCAAAAAGAAGAAAATACTTAAGAATAAATTTAACCAAGGAGGTAAAAGATATGTACACTGAAAGCTGTAAGACACTGATGAAAGAAATTGAAGAAGACAAATAAATGGAAAGATATTTCATGTTGTAGATGGAAAGTTACTATTTTTAAAATGTTCATACTATCTGAAGTAATCCACAGATTCAATGCAATCCTGATCAAAATTCCAATGACATTTTTCACAGAAATAGAACAAAGAATCCTAAAATGTGCATGGATCCACGAAAGGCACTGAATAGCCAAAGCCATTGTGAGAAAGCAGAACAGAGCTGGAGGCATCACACTTGATTCCAAACTATGTTATAGAGCTACAGTAATCAAAAAATTACTGGCATAAAATCAGACACACAAATCAATGAAACAAAAGAGTAGACCCAGAAAAAGCCCATGCATATACTGTCAATTAATTTTCAATAAAGAAGCCAAGAATATATAATGGGGAAAGGATAGTTTCTTCAATAAATGGGAAAAGTAGATATACTTATGCCAAAGAACGAAACTGGACCCCTTTTACACCATACATAGAAATCAACTTGAAATGGATTAAAGACTTGAATGTTAGACCTGAAACAGTAAAACTAGAAGAAAACATAGTGGGTAAGCTCCTTGACATTGACCCTGAGGAGATGAGTTTCTGCATTTGAGAAAAGCAAAAATAAACAAGCAGAACTACAGCAAACTAAAAAGCTACTGCACAACAAAGGAAACTATCTAATGAATTGAAAGGCAACCCATGGAATGGGAAACAAGGTTTGTTAATCATGTACTGGGAAAGAGTTAATATCTAAAATATAAGGAATTCATACAACTCAGTAGCAAAAAGCCAAATGATCCAATTAAAAAATGGGTAAAGGACCTGAATAGACTTTTCCCAAAGACACACAAATGGCCAACAGGTATGGGAAAAAGTGCCCAACATCACTAATCACCAGGGAAATGTCAATCAAAATCACAAGATATCACCTCACACCTGTTAAGATTTCTATTATCAAAAAGACAAGAGATAAATGCTGTTGAGGATGTGAAGAAAAGAGGGAACCCTTGTATATTCCTGGTGGGAATATAAACTGAGATAGCCACTATGGAAAACAGTATGGAGTTTCCTCAAAAATTAAAAAAAAAAAATAGAACTACCATATGATCCAGCAATCCCACTGCTGGATATACATCCAAAGGCAACAAAAGCATTATCTTAAAGATATACCTGGACTTTCATGTGCACTGCAGCATTAATTACAATACCCAAAGTATGGAAAAAACCTAAGTGTCCATCGGCAGATGAATGGATAAAGAAAAGTGAGATACACACACACACACACACGTTTTTCAGTCTTAAAAAAGAAGTCTTGCCATTTGTGACAAAATGTATGAACATGGAGGGCATTATGCTAAGTGAATTAAGCCAGAGAAAGATAAATATTGCATGGCATCACTTATATATGGAATCTAAAAATAAGTAAAATGTAAGCTGAACTCAAGAAACAGGGAGTAGAAAAGTAGTTGCTGGGGGCTGGAGGTATGGGGAAATAGGGAGAGGTTGGTAAAAGGGTATAAACTTTCAGTAATAAGATAAATAAAAGTCTGAGGATCTAATGTATAACATGGTGACTACTTGATAATACTGTACTGTATAATTGAAATTTGCTAAGAGAATAGAAGCTAAGTTTTCTTACACGTACACACAAAAGGTAAATATGTGAGGTGATAGATGTGTTAATTAACTTGATGGGGGAATCTCTTCACAGTTTATATCAAATCATCGTACTGTACACTTTAAATATCTTATAATTTTATTTTAAAATTATACCTCAATAAAGCTGGGGGGAGGGGGAAGAGAAACAGAAAAGAGAGAGTAGAAAAAGCAAAGGTGAATGTTTATTATCTATACTGAACTCTAAACTTTAGCTTGTCTGTTATTGCCACTTGATGAATGAGTGTGTATTTGGTCCTCCTGCCATACTATCATCCTCTAGAATTGTTTTAACATGTAGGGCACAACCTATTCTATGGGGACTTTTAAAGTATAATAGAAGGCTCTAGTTCACTCTATGACTCCTATAACGTAGCTTTGTTAATTTTGGGAAAATGCATGATATGAAAAAATAATTTGGTTTCAGCTAAGTTTGAAGTTTTAATATCTATGCTCTACTTATCAGCTGGGTGTGTAGGTGAACATAAATATACATACGTATGCTGTGGTCACAGAAAAATCCATAAAATACAGGTAAAGCTAAGCTGTAACAAGAAAAATTATCTTAGATCGCTCTATATTACTTTACTATATAGTATTGTGTTATTGTGGGGTACTGGAAAATCTTAGCAATGAGGGTCAAAAGATAACACATTGGCTACTCAAAAAGAAACAACAGCAAGGGAGCTTTTCTTAGACTATTAGTCCAGGCCTTTTAGGTCATTCTCAGTGGCAGCCTGTAGTTCCTCTGCTGTTTTTTTCCTTTTTAGTCATAGGTATTTTCATAATAATGCTGCTGTCAGCCTGGAAAATTCTTTTGGGGGAAAAATGGGTTGGTTCAATATAAATTAATTAGCAAAGAGAACAGAATTTCATACTGAGAGAGATGGGAAAGTCTAAAGACAGGCACCTACTTGTCTTCAAAACCTAAAGGGCATATCTGGAGTTTCAAACTCTCCTCACAAACTATAAAGTTTTAAAAACAGACTTAATTTTTCCTATTGACGATTTATGAAACTCTTAAGTTTTTTTTAGTGACTTAGCTCCCTCTAAAGAGTTAAAAACACACATTATTTGAAATAAAGAGGAGCAATACATTAAGTCACTAGAAAATATTCAAGATAGCTAGGAGTAGGAGCACTATTAAGTAGTTACGAATCTGTTGTTGGTTTACTGAGAGAGTAACTTAGGGTTCCATAGGAGGGGACAGTTATTTTGTTCTTCATGAATGCATGTATCGATCAGTAAATGACCCACTATACATAACTGCTAAGTGAACTTGGGTTCTAATCACAAAAATATTAAGAATAAATAACACTGGGTCAAAAGAATCCCATTATTTTAAGACAGTATTTCTATGTAACCCGATGCCACTTGACAATGATTGCTCAGTTTTTAAAGCTACCTCCCCACTGTTTTTTTTTATTATTATTTTAATTAATTAATTAATTTTGTTGTCATTAACCTACAATTACATGAAGAATATTACGTTTACTAGGGTCCCCCCTTCACCAAATCCCCCCTACAAACCCCATTACAGTACTGTCCATCAGCATAGTAAGATGCTGTAGAATCACTACTTGTCTTCTCTGTGTTGCACAGACCTCCCCATGCCCCCCCCCGCCCCACATTATACATGCTAAATGTAATGTCCCCTTTCTTTTTCCCCCACCCTTGTCCCTCCCTTCCCTCCCTTTCTCCCCAGTCCCTTTCCCTTTGGTAACTGTTAGTCCATTCTTAGGTTCTATGATTCTGCTGCTGTTTTGTTCCTTCAGTCTTTCTTTGTTCCTATAGTCTTTGGGTTTGAGGTTAGTCTCTTGTAAGCAGCATAGAGATGGGTCTTGCTTTTTTATCCATTCTATTACTCTGTGTCTTTTGATTGGTGCATTCAGTCCATTTACATTTAGGGTGATTATTGAAAGATATGTACTTATTGCCATTGCAGGCTTTAGATTCGTGGTTACCAAAGGTTCAAGGTTAGCTTCTTTAGTATCTTACTTTCTAACTTAACTCACTTATTGAGCTATTTTAAACACTGTCTGGTCTTTCTTTATTTTTCTCCCTTCTTATTCATCCTCCTCAGTTCTTTATATGTTGGTCGTTTTATTCTGTGCTCTTTTGTGTTTCCTTTAACTGCTTTTGTGGGTAGTTGATTTTATTTTTTGCCTTTAGTTAGTATTTGGTTGGTCTGCTTTCTTTGCTGTGATTTTATTTTCTCTGGTGACATCTATTTAGTCTTAGAAGTGCTTCCATCTAGAGCAGTCCCTCTAAAATACCCTGTAGAGGTGGTTTGTGGGAGGCAAATTCCCTTAACTTTTGCTTGTCTGGGAATTATTTAATCCCTCCTTCATATTTAAATGATAGTCGTGCTGGATACAGTATTCTTGGTTCAAGGCCCTTCTCTTTCATTGCATTAAATATATCATGCCATTCTCTTCTGGCCTGTAAGGTTTCTGTTGAGAAGTCTGATGATAGCCTGATGGGCTTTCCTTTGTAAGTGACCTTTTTCCTCTCTCTAGCTGCCTTTAAAACTCTGTCCTTGTCCTTGATCTTTGCCATTTTAATTATTATGTGTCTTGGTGTTGTCCTCCTTGGGTCCTTTCTGTTGTGAGTTCTGTACACTTCCATGGTCTGATCGATTATTTCCTCCCCCAGTTTGGGGAAGTTTTCAGCAATTATTTCTTCAAATACTCTTTCTATTCCTTTTTCTCTCTCTTCTTCTTCTGGTACCCCTATAATGCAGATATTGTTCCTTTTGGATTGGTCACACAGTTCTCTTAATATTGTTTCATTCCTGGAGATCCTTTTATCTCTCTCTGCATCAGCTTCTATGAGTTTCTGTTCTCTGGTTTCTATTCCATCAACAGCCTCTTGCATCTTATCCATTCTGTTTATAAATCCTTCCAGAGATTGTTTCATTTCTGTAATCTCCCTCCGGACTTTATCCCTTAGCTCTTGCATATTTCTCTGCAGCTCCATCAGCATGGTTATGAGCTTTATTTTTAATTCTTTTTCAGGAATACTGGTTCTATCTCCTTCTCAGGGTTTGCCTCTGTGATCTTGGTGTGTATCAACTTCTTCTGCCTTTTCATGGCGTTAGATATATTTGTGGGGAGCTGGTGCGTGTGATGGGTAAGAGAAAGTCCCTTCTTGCCAGTTTATGGCCTTCCTCTCCTGGGAGAACAGTGGCCTCTAGTGGCTTGTGCTGGGCAGCTGCGTGCAGACAGGGCTTCTGATCTTGCCCGGCTGCTATGGAGTTTATGTAGCTCTGCAGTTGCTGTGGGCATGGCCTGCCTCAGGCTGCTGCTCCAATATGGCAGAGCCATGTCGGAGGGGGAACAGGCGGGAGACTGTTTATCATGATGAGGGGCCTCTGAGCTGCGCTGCGGGGGTTTGGGTGCCCAGAGTTCCCCGGGATTCACAGCTGCTGGGCTAAGTGTCCCAAGGTGCTTCCATCCAGCTGTGGGGTCCCTGACCCTTTAAGACTTTCAAAAAGCACTCGCTTTTCTTTGTCCTGGGTGTGCTGGTTCGGGGACCCGCTCACCGGTCTTACTGTCCTGTTTCCCTAGTTTCCAGTACCCCATGCATGCACCGTGTGTCTGCGCTCTGGTGCGGATTGCTAGGGCTGGGTGATTAGCAGTCCTGGGCTCCCTCTCCCTCCCCACTCTGACTCCTCTCCTCCTGCCGGGAGCTGGGTTGAGGAGCGCTTGCATCCCGCCAGGCCGCGGCTTGTATCTTACCCCCTTCGCGAGGCGCTGGGTTCTCATGGGTGTGAATGTAGTCTGGCTGTTATCCTGTGTCTTCTGGTCTCTCTTTTAGGATTAGTTGTATTTGTTGTATTTTCAAAAATATATATGGTTTTGGGAGGAGATTTCCGCTGCTTTACTCACACCGCCATCTTGGTTCTCTCTCCCTCCCCACTATTTTGATAGGGGCAAGTAAGAGTCACTGTCTATCAGTGTTATGCTTTGAGCCCTTTTAATACTGGCAGGATTCCTAAAGAATGACTATTTTGCTTCTTTGTACTTACAGGATATATTCTATTAAGTATGTTTCCAAGAAACATGGCTGGAAATTGCTATCATTTAAAGATCCTCAATTCTTTTGAATGAGATTTAAAAAATAGAAAAAAATGTAGCAAAAGTATGTGAGGAAAATTACTTGCTTTAAATTTGTCTTACTATTTCATAATTTGGGCAGATCTGTGTTTTCTGTAGACAGTTTCCCTAACATTAGCTCTAATATTGTTTAAAAATGATGGGTAATAGTGCAATGTAAGAGTCATCAAGTGGATATAAAACCTCAGAATTATAAAAAATGGGAAGACTCTAAGGAATTATTTCATTTAATATAAAGAAATTAAGACTTGCCCAAGGTCATAAAGTTGCTTAGTAGCAGAACTTAGAGAATGAGACTCCATTTATATCACTGTCAATATGGATTTGACAAGATTGTTGAATCAGATAAACTTTTAAAAATGTAAAAACCTCTCTCGATAATTTACTTCTTCATTTAAAATGACCCCCCCCCAATCTATCACCTATTAGCACAGTTATCCTGTATTTTAAAACAGGGCTACATAGTACTGTCATTGTGTAGTGTGTGATCTACATATAAAATACCACACATACCTAAGTTAAAACTGCTCCTGTTGAGTAGGGAGTCCCAGTTTCTGAGGGGAATGTTTTTCTATTCATGGAGGCAACAATGTCAAATATAGTAGCATAATGTTCAAAATGTTCTTCATGGCTAACAGTTCTTTGAGGGAATAATTCTCCCTTACCATTAAAAGTTATAGATCACCACAATTATAAAATGAGGAAAAAAATAAAATTTTGAGCAAATATGAATATGGTGATTTTTATCTGTAAGCATTTACAAAGCATAAATTGATTCTAAATAGATCTCTTTTTACAGAAAAAATACATTTAATACTTTACTAAATATGTTTTTTAAATAAAAAATTGATTAATTAAAACTAAAAATTTCTCTTCTATTAAAGACACTGTTTGGAAAGTGAAAGACTAGGAGAATATCTTTCATAAACATAAATATGATGAGGGAGTGGCATCCCAAACATATGAAGAACTTTAAAAATCCAACAGTAAGACATTAATTCAATTAAAAAATGGGCAAAAATCTTCAATAATAACAAGAAATGGGCTATCAAGCCATAAAAAGACATTGAAGAACCTTAAATACATATTACTGAGTGAAAGAAGATCCAAACTCTATTAAATTCTGGAAAACGCGAAAACTATGATTACAGTAAAAAGTTCAAGAGTTCAGGGTGAGGAAGGGAGGGATGAATAGTGGGAGAATAGGGAATTTCTAAGGCAGTGAAACCTCTCTTTGATACAGCAATGGTGCATACAAATGTCATTATATATTTCTCAAAATCTATACAAAGTATATCACCAAGACTGAACATTAATAATGTATACTGTAGACTTTGGTTAATAATTTATCAATATTGGCTCAACAAATTTAATAAATACATCACACACAGCAAGATATTAATAACAGGGGAAACTGGCTGAAGGAGATGAGGGGGTAAATGGGAACTCCGTATTTTTCACTTATTTTTCTGTAAGCCTAAAATTGCTTAAAAAATATGTATTAATAAAAAAATGTACAGTTGACCCTCGAAAAAATGCAGGAATTGGGGCGCTGACTCCTTCTGCAATCAAAAACCCATGTATAACATTTAACGCCCTCAAAACTTAACCACTAATAGCTTACTGTTGATCAGAAGCCTTACTGATAACATAAACAGTTGATTAACACATATTTTTGTATGTTATATGTATTATATACTGTACTTTTATACTGTAAGCTAGGGGAAAGAAAATGTCTTAACATTATAAAGAAGAGAAAATACATTACAGTACTGTGCAGTATTTATTGAAAAATCTGCATGTAAGAGGATACATGCAGTTACAGCCAGTGTTGTTCAAGGATCAACTGCATATTATTACAAATGCCATATAAGAGATCACTTTAGTTACTAAAAGCATTACATTTTAGGAAGGCAGAAGAAGCATTCCTTATTGTAGTAAGATAAATGTTTGGAGATAAGATTTCCATACAAAACTTTCAAGTTATAAAAATACATCACTGAAAACAAAAAAAAAATTTGATCTTCTGATAACAGAAAATAGTACTGAGATTTTGTACACAAATACTAGAAACATATGGTCTTGAGCATGTATGTCCTAATTTTGGTGGCCATGCTCAAAGATTGGTGGCTAAATATTTATAAAAATTTTCTTCGGAAATTATTTGATGTGTTCTAGACCTAATTCATTTCCAAATTTTGTAAAAAATGTCTAATAAAGAAAAGCTTCTTACAAAGGGCAGAAATTGGCTATTAATTTTCTTTAATTTAGTTGACTTTTTGGTACCTGTGCAGGCAGCTCCCCATTTTATGTATTTTTAACTACGAAATTTCATTCGGGGCCTTCAAACCATTCTTTTAGGAACATATCCCTGTTATCAAACAAAATCTTACAGATTAAAGTAGAACTGCCTTCCTCACCAACACCAGAAGTATAGGTAAGGGACTCTTCTGAATTTCTATCCCCAGGCCCTGAAACACTTCTGAAGTACCCCAGTGCTTTAATTGAAAGTTTTAAAGTATCCTCTAAAATAAAAGGATTTCCCAATTATAAAATCACTTACTACAGAATTCTCTATTACTATAATTTACCTTTCAGCTCCCACCCCAAAGTCCCTGATGCTAATAAGGCTCAGTAAAATCTAACAGCCATGTTTAAGATGAGGGTAGACTAACACCATAGTCAATAAAACGTATTATGCCATTTGACTGTAACCATGTGAGATGTAATTGCATGCAACAGAAAAGATTAGAAGTTTTCAACAAATTGTAAACAGTTTTATTCATGTTCACTTTGGATGTTTATGTAAAAATTGGTATAGCATAAATCTTTTTCACAAGGAAACCTGAGCCCTTCAAGTATCTTGAAAGTCAGTAGAAGAGGAAAGGTAAAGGAGTTAAAAGCAAGAAAAGCTCTGGGAAGTAGACTAGAATATACCCTTTGAGTTCTTTTCTATTCAGTTTTTTAAAATACAACTTGAAAATCCACTGGTTAGAGTGGATTTTGGGAGAGTAAAATTTTTAAAAATGCAGATACCTCTGGGAGGGATCCCCATTATTTGGCAATTGACTGGGACTGTCAAAACCAGTATACAGAAAAGTAGGTCTAGAGGATACTGGGGGTGGGGCAAGGAATTTGGGAGATGAAAGGTAAAAGCTATAGAAAGAGATAAAATGAACACAAACTTTTTTCTAATCTTATCTTGCACAGGCCTGGCCCTGTGCCTAGAAAAGGAAGAAAAAAACTCCTTCATTTTTTTAAAGTTACCTCTAATAGTATATGTTCTCTTTCTTCCAGGATCTAAAATAATAGTGTATGTTCTCCTGCTTCCAGTTAGGTTACTTGTACTAGGGGTGTAATACATTTCAGGGGACTAGCATGGGAAACTATTCACGACAGAAGCATTGCTTCTAGAAATAAATGTATTTTGGATTCTCAAAAGGCAACTTTCAGTAAATTTCTAGTAAACTTGGGACTGGTATAATTAGTGGATACTCAAAGACAATTCAGGCTGAAATTAATGACTATAAATAGAAATCACCCTTACTAGTTACATAAAAAGAAATTCAAAATATGACATGACCTGTGCTATGTGAACTGTAATGCATTCTGTCTTAGTTGACTTGGGCTGCCATAGTGAATATCACACATAGGTTGGGTAGCTGAAGCAACAGAAATTTATTTTCTCACAGTTTTAGAGGTTGGAAGTCTGAGACTGGGTGTCAGCATGGTCAGTTCCTGAGGAGCGGTCTATTCCTGTCTTGTAGACAGCCACTGCCTCTTTACAGCCTTATATATAGCTTGTCCTCTGCACGTGCAGGAGCGCTTATTAGGATTCCACAGTTATGACCTTATTTAACCCTAATTACCTCCTTATAAGCTTTATCTTAAAATACAGTCATTCTTGGTGTCAACAGATGAATTCTGCAGGGACAGAATTCAATTCATAGCAAACTCTAAAAATTACAAGCAATTACCATTAAGGAAAAAGAAGCGAGAGAACTTCAAACTTGTTAGGCACTGAGATCTCTCTCTCTCTCTCTTATCACTCAGCCTATAGCTTTTTCTGTGAAGCACATAAAATGAGAGCAATATTCTTTTACTTTAGTCTACATTTTTTTATTATATGACTATAAACATGAATTACATATTCATCACCTAAAGTACTGACTATTAAGGAGAGCATACAATATTCCTGGGTGGTTAGCTTATAGGGCACGATCAGTTTCTATGTAGAACTGTTTTTAAACACAGCTTTACAGATGTATATGGTTCAGGGAGCAAGTCAATTGACTCTTCAAATGCCTGTAAAGTTATGTTTAGGCCCTTTGGACATCCTTAGGGTATATTACTACTGGAAAAGCAAAAATAAAAGCTCAAAACAATAAACATAGTTATATACTATTTTGTGCTATATTATAGAAAAAAATTTTATAATGAAGTCTTTTGGTACTAACTGCAATAAACCACTTTGGATAGGATCCAAGTCATGTCCACATCAAACCAAATTTTATACTAAGTCAGATCATGTTAAAGCTGGACTCCAATGTGTTTCAATTTTTACATAATTTATATTGTATAATATTGACCAAGTCTTGTCCTTATTTTCTCCCTAAAATTCAATGACTGATGTCTAGTTTATATGTTTCAAATGAATGAAAATATTAATGTAATTTGCTTTACATATGTTCTAAAATTTTATAGTTTTGAAAAAAATGCATAATTTAAGAGCACTGAAGGTATAATCTACCTATGAAAATACCCCTGTAGGATTGAAAAATAAAGTGGACTTGACATGCAAGGTGGGAAGTTTTTCATGTGTTGTACACAGCAGGTACACAATATTAATTTCATAAATGAATGTCAGCGAGGCAAAATCATAGTAAAGTATCTTTTGTTAAAACTATAAGGAAGCCATCAATGGAACATCAGAGCATCTTCTGTGAACCTATGCACGTGTGCATATTTCATAACGAGTATGAACAATTAAGTTGTTTTAGTTTTGAATTGACAACTTGTGGATTCATCTCCCCTGAGATTTCCAGTTCTGACACTTAGGCTTATGACACAGAACAAAAAAAAAAAAATGAAATGCTGGGGACTACTATTTTTATATCTAAAAGTGTTTGTTTGACCTTACATATTTTTAAGAATTCTGGCAGGAAGTTAATGCTAGGCAAACTAAATACAATTCTTGCTTTTAAATAAAGAACGACTCCTTAAGGATTCTTTCCAAGTGAATAAAAATACGCAAAAGTGCTACTTTTGCTACTACTGAAAGAATGTTTTGTCCAAATGCCAAAAGCAGGTTAAATGCTTAAAAAAAAAAAAACTGAAGGAAAAGAGAAAGCAACTAATTTATGACTCAGAGCTTCTATAATGGTAAAAGTGGTATGTGCATTATACTTAATGTGGGTTTTTTTGCTTCTAAATAAACAGCAAAACTTCCTACAAATATAAAAGCAAAGCCTATTTTCCAGATTTTAAAAGCAAAAAGAGAGTTCTAACTGAAGAACACTAGAAATAATATTTGGAAGCTAAAAACATAAAACAAACAAACAAAAAAGAAAGTCCTGCAAATTTTACCAATTCTACTTTTCCTCCTAGCTTAAGGCAGGTTAGATTCTATTTTGAAATTTCCAAAACTTAGTGGAGTTTATATGCAAGAACAATTGAACAAGATCATTTTATAGAGTTTTAGTAACATTTTAATAGAATGGCACCTTTAAGGAATAGGAATTACTATCATGTGGGGCTGAAGAATGAGAACATGCCTATGCTACTATCACACACTGAATGTGACAAGCATGCCTCTGTCCTCAGTGTGAGATTTCTGTGCCTTACTCAAACACCTGTGTGGAAACCTAACCTAAATGAAAGGGCATGGTAATTAGGTATGCTTATTTCCTAAACAAGTACTCTGGTAGAAACAGAAATGTCCAACTTTCTAAAATTGCTAGGTTCACTATTTTTTCTTTCAAATTAACAAAATTTACATTAAAAAATGTTAGAATTAAGTTGTATGCAAGGAACTGGAATTACCTTAAAGGATATGCTGATATAAGGAATATTATGTAGGCAGTTTGTAAGGCAACATTAGCTTTACACATTTGAATATAAAAAATAGTACACATCTTTAGAAGGAAAAAAAATAAAAACACAGATTACAAGTGTTTATAAATATAAAGCAGCTGAAATAAATGCTGCATGTAACTGAAATATAGTTTGAATTTAGAGAACACACCATTCAAACTTAAAATATGACATACACCCGAAACTCATTATGAGTACTCATAAAATTTAAAGCAACAAAATATGGAATAATTAAGCAGACTGTAGATTTTTTATTTTAGAGAGCAATTAGATTGGATTTGCTGATTATAAATAATGTAACAAAAATGATATACTGAGCGCTTGCTATGTGCTTATTAGGGTAAGTACTTTATACTAATTACTTCACCTAATTTGGACAACAGTTTTGTGAAAATAAGGACCTCTCTTATCCTTATTTACGTATAAGAAACTGGTCGAAAGCTAGGAAATGGGCAGACTTGTTATCTGGATTTAGGTCTTTCGCACTCTAATACCTATCTGCTTAACTATAATCAGTTTTTCATGGAAAAAAATGTTCTTAAAAAAAGAGTTTTCACATATACTGGCGGCATTCTTTTCATGTATAGACTAATTAGGATTACTAGTAGAAATTAACCTTCCATCACCTCAAATAACCAAATGAAAATATCCAACTCTACTGGCATCTGTATTGCAGAATTAATAGCATGCTTTACACATCTTTTTAAAATCATAAGTTCCTCTCAAGTTGGTAGAACCCCCAAATATCATTACTCTTTTGAAGATGATGAAGCACAGGTTAAATGTTTGTGCAAAAATTCTGGAGAGCCTGTATGTGTCAACACAGACAGAATTTGGAAAAGGGAAACAAGGTGGGAAGATAAAAATTTCAAGCCAGCAATTACTATTGGCCTGAATAATCCTTCACAGATATTGAGCTTGAATAGAAGGCTAAGGGACTAGATGATCAGGTAAGTCTTGACTAACCTGCTGCCTTCCTATACTGCTTCCCTTTCAGTATTTGGTCATAAAATGCTATACTAAGTTTGTTGCTAGCTAGCCTCTCATTCAACATGCATTTCCTTTCTGACAAATGCTTCTTGTAAGCTGATAGCAGTTTTAATCACCTGGCAAGTAGTCAGGAATACAGGTATGGCAGTACAAGGTGTTCTGAAGGATGACTGGATTGTCTAAAATAGACCTCAGGTCAGCTAGATTAAGCCAAAGTTTGAAATATGAAAATGTTTACATCTCCATACACAATAAGTTTTAAAAACTGTAAGTTAAAATGACCAACATTATAACTTTGTAACTTTCACTTACTTTCCTAACAAGGAGTTTAAGGGAAAAGTGGGCTGCTGCATATTTCAATTTTACAATGCTTTTTATTGTTATGCTTCCAGAATCAGATATTGAACTTGACTAGCTGGTCTCCAGGAAATTGAAAAACAGAAAAACCAAAGGTCTCAGAGAAAAACAAAACAAAACAAAAAACACTGGGCCTGGGGACCTCTGAGCAGGAAGAAAACTCTTAAAGTATGCTCAGGAGAATTTTATTAAAATCTGAATTCTATGCACTGTCAGAGTCTTTTAAGCTCCCATAAGCCCCAGTAGCTAGTATTTAGAGACATTGACTAAGACCCCAAGACCCCAGGTTTCTAAAAGCACTGTAAAGGAAACACGACCATGTTATATAACCCTGGAGATTCAATTCCTAAGGGATTCCTTCTACAATTAATTTAATCTATGACAAATATATAACCATATAGATTTTTTATACTAGAAAGGACCAGAGACCATATTCCTTATTCAAGTATGAGAACTGAGTTCTAGAGATGATAACTGATTTGGCCAAACTAATACTGTAATAAGTGGCCAACATGGGATTAAAGTATAGGTCTTAGTTTTCTCAAACTTCTTCACTTAGTATGTAGATTGCAAAAGAGTGGGATAATGGGAAGGGAGGGATGGTGGGCTGGCTTAAGTTATGGTCTAAGTATCTGCTTTTCATATATGCTGATTTTTGCTCTGCAGGATTCTAGCATTATTCATTTATAACAGGGAAGCCCTATTTTAGTCACTGAACAGAGCTGTGGAGATAATGTGTTTGTGCTAAGAGCTTATATTCAAAGTTACATGAGGTAATATGGCTCAGAAAACATTATCCACCTGACTTTCAATATTTTGGCCATTTGTAACTGGTGCTGCACCTCATGGCAGGTTGAGGATGCTAATGCTGCACCAAAGACATCTTTAATATTCCCATTTTTCCCCTGTAACTTATAACAAATAATAAATTCCCCTAATTTATTCCTTTCACAAATCATTTTTGCCCAGAAATTCATGGGGCAAATCTTAAAGTCATAGAAAGTAGTTTTATCTACTCAGGATGTTAAAATCTAGGCATTAGGTGCTGTGAAGCAAAGTTTAAGTGGATAAGTAAAAAATGAGATAGCCTTATACAGATGTGAGGGTTGTGCCCACAAAAGCATGCTCAGCTGAGGGCTTGAATAAGGATGAAAACAGGGACTTCCATGAAAGCTTCATGATTTGGTTGACAAGTCTTTTGCCTGGAAGGAAACTGACACTAAGGAATGTGGAGGAAAATTTTTCTAATTCACATAAAAATGCTCAGTAGGCTAGCTACCAGTGGCTTCAGACACAAATGCCACAAACCTTTTGATAACACAAATGTGATCACAACATTTATTATTCAGTTTGTCAGTGGTTCTTCATTGCTTAAAGGAGAAAAACAAGTTCAGATGATACCCAATATCTTTCAAATATGTCTGAACTACTTTCCTGCTTTATCACCTACTGCTTCTACATGTAGATTCTTTCTTCCAGTCATATTTCAACCGTAACCTAGTCAGAACACACGATGGTCTTGTACGCATTTCTGCCTTTCTATTTGCCCAGAAAGCTCCCTTCCCAGTCCTACTCTTCCTGGGGAACTCCGTTTTACCCCTTAACACTCAGCTCAACAATCCCCTCCCCTTCAGTCCCAGCTCATTTGAGTTATATACTCTTCTTTCTCCTGTAGTATTCTCCACATTACCAGATCATGCCACAGAAACACATCACACAAAACTTAGTTGTTTATACGTCTTTCTCTCTAAACTGCATATCTTCCTCACAACACCTGGGAAAAGGAGTAAATGAGTAAAGACAAACATAGTTCTTCAAGTAGCTTACATGTTTTTGGAAGATGACAACAAGGTAGCTGAAAACAATTATTGTAAGAAAAGTACATATAAAAGTGAAGATGTTTCATATCTGCTGTTTAGTTTGCAAAGCCACTGTCTACTATTACAGGCAAACCTTTATCAAAAATTCAGAAATGTCAAAGGGAACAATGACACAGTTTCAAAGACTTCTGTTAATTCAGAGGCATGAAGAAATCATGAAGAGCCTTTCAGAAGAAGTTGAAGGATCTGGTCTCGGGTCCTGAGTTTATACTTATTTGCTGTAGAACTTCAGACAAATCAATGGTTTTGCTTGGCTCTTGTGCTCTTGCTACAGAACACTGCTCCCATAGAGTGAAGGTGCTCAAATAGATAACGCATGCAAGAAGACATCTAAGTAGAAGATGCCACTTTAGTGAATGTTAAAACTGACATTTTCTGTTAGCCAAATGCCTTAGAATCAACACATAAATCTCTCATTCATCTGACATTACCATCCACTGACTGTTTCATATTGGTTGCTTTGCTGGACTCCAAGAAGTAAAAAACCTGGTTTGTTTGGGGAGATGGGACAGCTGTTCATATTAAAATAATTACAGTTGACTGTTGAGCAACATGGGTTTTAACTTCATGGACCCACTTCTATGTGGATTGTTTTCAAAGAATATACTGGAAAAATTTTTTGGAGATTTATGACATTTTGAAAAAACATTTTCTTTTCTCTAGCTTACTTTATAGTAAGAATACACAGTACAAAATACATATAACGTAGAAAATATATGTTAATCAACTGTTTATTTTATTGGTAAGCTTCTGGTCAACAAGAAGCTATTAGTAGTTAAGCTTTGGGGGAGTCAAAGCTACACATGGATTTTCAACTGTGCAAGGGGTTGGCCGCTAATGCCTGCATTGTTCAAAGGTCAAGTCTAGAAGGAAAATATGATAAGAGCTAAACAAGTGAAACAGAAATCAGTGTAAAGAAGTTCAAAAGGAGAAGCCATCTACGTCACAAAGCAGTGATTTCAGTAGGTTATGTAAGCAAAGAATATTTTGAGATTCTGGGGTATAGATAGAGAATTGTAGGGTAAATGTACAAGAAAGAGTGGAGAGATAATAAAGATCCCAAATAAGAACAGTAGAAGAGTTGGCTATAGCAGTACATTTTCACAGGGCAGTTTCTGATTAGGCACAAGACAAGCAGGTTGTATGCTGTCTGCAGGAGGCTGCTAAGCACTGGGGTGCTCTGCTTCACTTTCGGGAAAGGAACACTGCTGCCAGCTGCTAACAGCACTCTATGGAGAAGGCCTGAGACCTGTCCTGCTTTAAGATCTTTATTCCTATCTCACATTTGTTTGATTGGTCAGATAAAAAGAGTCAAGGTATGCCAGGTTCTAATACATTGATCCTGATTTTTAGCCTGGGGAAAACTGGCAAAGAGACTTGATGTAGCAAGAGTACCGGCATCTTAAGTGGCTATAATTACTCCTTCTATTTTCACTGTGTGGGAGGAAAGAGTGAGGATGTCAGAAGGAATATTAATCAGTAAGATAGAAAATTAATTTAATATTCTCCCTTTATTAGCTATAATAGCTTAAGCACACTGAATAGAACCCCCCTTGAATTAATGAGGCATGCTGCAAGATGATTTTTAATGTCAAGCTGGCAATGAAGACCCTGAGATATTGTTAGTCCCAGGAGAGCATAGACTACAAAACAGAACTCAGGGCAAGACAAACATACACGTCGTCATCCTGAAGCAGTTTCATTCAATGCTTTAGTGGTAAATATAAATACTGACTGGTAGGAGGAGGAAAAGATGAAGGTAAATAACATTTATGAAGCACTGTTTATGGGTCAGGCCTGGTTTCTTGGTGTCTTTACATTTGTTACCTCATTTAACCCTCAAAACAATTTCAATCAGGTAGATATTTTACAAATGAGGAGACGGGGGGTTCAAAAAAGTTCAATAACTTGTCTGAAACCACTATGAAAGAAAAGAGCTACAAGTCTATTAGAAGTCTACTCAACTGCAACATTAAAATTCTTTTTTTTCCCACTTCATTGCCTCTCTTGGAACTTGAATCCTCAAATCTTAATATATGAAATCAATGCTGTGATCACCTATATTATTTACAAAGTGTAGTCTATACCTGACTCTTAGAAATATTATCAATTTCACTCAACGAGATAATCACCAAAAGGAGAGTAGCATCCAAATGCAACTAAGCATTCAACCCAAATTTTATAGTTAACAGTTGTTTACTATATCAGCAAATTCCTAATAGAGAGGAAATTATATATCTTGTTCATCACCTCTGTTCCCAGGCATATAGCACACAGGTAACAGACTTAGTTATGGGCTCTCATGTGCATGCATTTATGATTGTTCTGTTGGTGGGCAGAAGTCTTCCTAAAGTAACTAGGATAATTTGATAAAAGACAAGTGGAAAAATGGAGTCTGCTACAAATAACTTAAAAAACAAAAATCAGAGCTAGAGAAAATAATGGCTATAAACAAAAAAAGACTTACTTCCTCCAGAACTGAATTACCATCTCTTTTTAAGGTCAACATGTTTTCTCATTAACTGGGAGCTCCAGCCAAGAAGCCAAAGACAATGAGGTCCTGCCCACAGGAGAGTTGTGGGAAGCAGCAGTAGCTGAAGGATGCTATGCTCTAGCTTCTCCTTGGAGGCTGTTCCCTACTGACTGCATTCCCCTTCCAGCTGGCAGCAGACTGCCTCTTAGGACTCCCCTGAGGACCAAATCAGTGCCTCGATCCTCTGTATGCCATCTCCAGGTAGGGAAAACAGAGGTAATTCAGAAGGGTATGATGAGCTGTTTCAAACACTGGGCCTGTGTAAGCTTTTATAGAACAATGTTGTCTGGCAAAATAAAGCAAAGGTTGAAAAGAAAAACCTTTTTAAAGTATCCCACCATCCCACTCATTAAAAGTACGAATATCATCTCCATCTCAATCATCCTCTACAACTTTTTAATTAAAATAAATATAAAAAATACTCACTACAGTTGAAATAAACATTTTATGCCAACAATTTCCTCATCTCTCGTTCACTTGGCCAAATTCTTGTTCATACAAGTAGTAGCATACAGTTAAATGAAATTAATTTTATATGGTATTGATTATACTAGTCTCCTGTGAGGACAATCAACTGATTAGTATTTTCATTTTTATACCAAAAGTGACTGCAGAGACACTCGCCAACTCTGAAAAAGCAGCTGTGCCTGTAGCAGGATGCACTGCTAGAAAGTTAGAGGGCTCCTCATAGGATAAATGAAAATGGGAAGACTATTTTTCCTAAATATAATTTTTAAGTGGTTTTTTTCCTTTTTTTTTCCAGTTTGTTAAGTGTTTGTTAAATATGCACTATGTAGTAGGTTAAGCGCTGAAGGGTATGTATGGCCTTAGCCTGGAGAGGAAATAAATTGGTTATATCAACGGTAAAGCAATGAGTTTATAAGAGTCAGATGACTGACTTTCTGGTTTTGAATTTGCCTTTCTATGAAAAAACAATCAGAATTAATAATGGCTTCAACACTGCAGCACCGTTTTCATTTTGGTGGAAGTGGGGTTGGGGGGAGATGGGATCTTATATTTTATCTAAAGCTAAATGTTACGTATTAAATTTCTTATTTATTAAGACTTAAAAAAAATAGTTATCATACAACAGGGCACCTATGTAAATTACTTAAATATTTAGACCAAAAAACCCTCTCCAAAACAAAAAATGTGGAACAAACCTGTTTTGTCCAAATTGAAAAACCCTAGAACTACTAAGACATAGCTCTGGAAAATTTCTATGATGCTGTAATAATATATGGATTATATATTAGGACCACAGTGGGACACTTTTTTCCCACCCAAGCACTATGGGACCCAAAAATGTAATTTAAGGAGGGATGGAATTTTCTGCTACTTTTCTTATAACAATTTTTAGAAGTTTTTACATAAAAATTAATCAGAAATGAATGTGCTTTTATTTTAGACTGAATAAGTCATGTACTACACATAAAGACTAGCAAGCTGGTACAGTAATTCCTGGCACCAAATAAGTTTTTTCCCAACAGCCAGACAGAATCTCATTGGCTTTGATTTTTATTTTGCACTTCTATGCTACTACCATGAATTACTTCAAAGTGAGAAAAGCATATTTATATCTTGGTAACTGCTCTTCTACTTCACTCAGCTCATGTGAAAGATTTATGGTGTCTTCCCCTTGCTGTTTCCTGTAAACTGACATAACATATACATGATGTCAGGCCTTAGTCTCACATCAAAAACTGAGTTCTAGAAATAATGGAGCAATCAGCTAACAGTAACTGTATGTTCATTTTAACTGAGTGGATGGCCATGCCACTGAGATACTCATAAGGATTGCTGTTTCAGACAGGACTTAAAAGTGAATGCACTTCAACTGCTTTGCAAGCTACTTTCTACACAGCTTTTTTTTCCACAGGGGAAATGAAAAACCTGAAGGGGGAAAATCAAATATACACAGTTCACAGTTGAGACAAAACAATGAGTAGACTGGGATTTATTTTAGTTATTGTTATGAGCTGTGACTTCATGATACCACTCCAATTCTACATGTAAATTTACCTATAGTACAGAGTACCACTAATGATCTATTATGTGTTAATCCCTTTGGTTTCTGCAGAAGACAGATAAAAACAATAGTAAGCAAAACTGAAGGTAGAGTCTGCTGGATAATTCAGAATGAAAAGAAACCCTAATTTCTTATTTAAAAAAATACTAATTTCCTAGTACAAATCCATATCAGTGGTATTCAGAAGATAGTTCTGTACTGAGGAATATAGTCTGTCCTTTTCAGTAGAAAAGATGCACAATTACTTCAATGGAATTTTGTTTTGTAAATAAAAATAACCTAAGTAAAGAATTGTTAAGGAGAGAAAAAAATATTTATCTACCATCCTTAAAACTCATACTCTCATAGAGTCTCATTATTCTTATTGAGAATATAATTTCACAGTTATGTGGTATATTTCCTATTTTAAGATTTCTTAATACACAATTATTTAAAACAGTTGGTGTCAAGCAATCTTTTTGCTAATGACCCTAAGTCGCTGCTTTCCTCCCACTAAGGTACTTTGAGGAGAACCTATCTTACCTCTGCTCCTGAATATGTATCTGTTTGCAGGATGAGTTCGTCCAAATTAATGTCATTACTGATTGGCATAGAGTGAAACTGCAATTTAAATATCTCCCTTCTTGTTGCTGCATCTGGTAAAGGCACATAGATGATTCTATCAATTCTTCCAGGCCGCATCAAAGCCTATGAAGGAGATAGGGCAATGTAGATTAACCAAGTTCAGAACTGACATTCAACATGTATGGTCCCAAGTTATACAAGAAAAAGGGATGTCCACAATTTCATTAATAACCCACTGTTATCCAAATTAGTAAATGAAACATGTACTGGAGTTTTTTAAAATTTACTTCAAAGATTCAAACAAACAATGTTTGGAGTACTTCTGAAAATAGAAAAGCACTATTTACAAGAGGTTTTTTGATCCTCAGCAACTGTCAGGTCAGTAAAAGATGACTTCTTTTTTAAGTAAATGAGTATATCACTTGCATTTTATCAGATCAGTAGAGATTTTTTTAGTAACCTCCTGCAATAACTGAAAATATGGGTTAAGCTATTTCAGAAAGCCCTCAAAATAGCATGGCTCTGATAAAAGAATACTTCCATAATTGAAAGTAGTCAAATGAACTTCCTTCATATTTACTGGAGGCTAACACCTAAACTATCTCAGAGCTAATGAATTCATCTATTCAGAAAGAAGTATTGGGCATGTATTATAAGCCAAACATCTTTTGGTACTAGGAAATAGCATAAATAAGGTCCATGTATGTAAAACTGTAGGAACAGTTACCTATGTTTGTGAATACACTAAAAAACCACTGAATTGTATATTTTAAATGGGTGAATTTTATGGTAAGTGAATTATATCTCCATAAAGCTATTAAAAGAGACATGAGTCTAAACTGTATGTTTGTTGAGGGAACGGGGCAACTTTTAGTTGGGGTAGTGACAGAAAGCCTCTCTGAGAAGGTAACATGCAGATACCCAAAGGAGAGTCACACAAAGATCTGGTAGAAGAGCATTCAAGGTAAATGGAACATCACGTGCAAAGGCAAGAATGACTGGTATGTTCCAGGATAAGAAGAACAATCAGTGTGGTAGAAAGAGCAAATAAAAGGAAAGAGGTAAGAAAATGAGGTCAGAAAGATAGTCATGGGCAGACCATAAGGCATTACAATGTAAAGCTATTAGAAGGTTTTAAGTAGAAGATGAAATGGCAAGGTTTACATTAAAAGATCACTCTTGTGGGACAATATCAGAAGGTCTAATATATGTGTAATAAGAGTCCCAGAAGGAGAGGAGAGAGAGGACGGTACAGAAAAATATTTGAAGGAAAAAAGCTGAAAACTCCCCCAAATTGGTAAACAAAATAAATTTACATAACCAAGAAGCTCAGTGAATCTTAAAATAAACACATTGAAAAACCCCACATTGGACACATCATAGCCAAACTGCTGAAAACACAAGATATTCTTGAAAGTTGCCAAACTGAAATAGTGACCAATGATGTGATTCACTAATAACTCTCAATCACAATAATGGAGGGAAGAAACCAGTAAAACATCTTTAAAGTGCTGAAAGAATAAAAACATCATCCTAGAATTCTATTCTATGTGAGGATATCCCACGATAACAAAAAAATGTCATTTTCAGATAAAAGAAAACCAAGATAATTTGTTTCCAGCAGATCTGCACTATAGAAAATACTAAAGGAAGTTCTTTGGGTTGAAGGGAAATGATATAAGATGGAAAAACCGAACCTTTAGGAAGAAATGAAAACACTGGAAATGACACCTCAAAAATGTAGACTCCTCTCACCTCCAAAAATGTACTTTTCTTTTTCACATAATCAGAAATCACGTCTTGAAGATTTAAGAGACACTCATTTATAAATAGTGAAAAATGGCACATTTCTATATGTGTAATTTTGAATATGAAGTATCCAGAAAGGTATGATAGAAGTATATACAGAAACTAAAGAAGACAGGAATTTAGGTATGAACATTTTTAATTAAAAAAAAACCCAAAACACCACCACCAAAATCCGCAAAATGTAGTTGGCACCATATACAAAACACTACAAAAGAGTATCAACATCAAAACCTCATATTGTTGCTGTGGAAATTAGTTCTTGGAGAACTGGCACAAAAAGTGATGATATTCTGTGAGTAATAAATTGTGAGTAATAAACTGTCCTCTGTCTTTGACTCAGGAGCCTCATGTTTTTGCCAGCCTCCATGAAATGGCAGGTTAACTTGTTAGCCTTCATTTGGGGTAAAAAGTCTTAGAACCTTCACAGTTCTTGACAAGTATGACATGTATTTTCCTAATAATGAAGCCTCAAAATGCATAAAGCAAAAACTGACAGGATTAAACAGATAAATATGTAATTCCACAACCATATGAGATTTTAATACTGCTCTCTTAGCAATTATAGAAGTATAAAACAAATCAGTAAAGACAGAGAGGATCTGATCAGGACTATCAATCACCTTGGTCTAACTGATATTTAGTGATGGACCACTAGGCCAAACAATTGCACGATACATATTCTTTTCAAGTACACTTGTTATGTTTGCCAAAATAGCCCATATGAGCCATAAAACAAGACTCAACAAATTCAAAACGTTTGAAGTCATCAAGTAGTGCTCTGACTACAAACAAAATAAATTAGAAATGAATTACAGTAAGACATAGAGGAAAGCCCCAAATATATAGAAATTAACACACTTTTAAATAAATTACAGGTCAAAGAAGAAACCAGAAAGGATATCAGGACATTTCAAGTTGGGTGGTAATGAAAATCTAAAATATCAAGATTGTGGAATATAGTTAAAACAGTGCTTAGAGGCAAATCTGTAACTTGTAAATACTTATAGTAGGAAAAGTCTAAAATCAATATGTAAGGTTCAAGAGTAAGTATATAGAAGGAAATAATGAAGGTGAGAGCAGAAATCAATGAAATGGGAAAAAACAATAGAAATACACTGACAAAGTCAAGGATGGTTTTCTGGGAAGATCTGAAAATGACTGATTAAATGCTAGCTAGATTGAAGAAGGATAAAAGAGAACAAATCATCAATATCAGAAATGAAAGACAGGGTTATCATTACAGATCCTACAGCTAGAAAAATGATAAGAGAAACAACTTTATGACAATATATTTAACAACTCTGATAAAAGAAATAAATCTGTTGAAAAATTCAGTTATTAAAATGGGCATTAAAATGAA
Organism: Manis javanica; assembly: GCF_040802235.1. Taxonomy (NCBI): domain Eukaryota; kingdom Metazoa; phylum Chordata; class Mammalia; order Pholidota; family Manidae; genus Manis; species Manis javanica. The sequence continues at coordinate 69,374,206 of NC_133160.1, forward strand.
ACAAAATCAGAGTAGCCCTATATTTATTTTAAAAAATGGAATTCATTATGACCAGCCTTCCCACCAAGAAAACTACAGGTCCAGATGGTTTTACTTATGAATTCTACTGAAGAAGAAATAACGTAAAAATTATACAACCATTTCAGATTATAGAGAAGGGAACACTTCTCGACTTGTTTTATAAGGCCAGCATTATACTACAAAATCTGGCAAACACATTACAAAAAATAAAAATTACAGATTAAATACCTTCATGAACATAGAACCAAATATCCTTAAAAAATATTAGTATATGTACCACATCTTCTTTATCCATTCATGTACTGATGGACACTTAGGTTGCTTCCATATCTTGGCTATTGTAAATAGTGCTGCAATAAACACAGGGGTGCATATGTCTTTTTGAATCTGAGAACTTGTATTCTTTGGTAAATTCCTAGGAGTGGAGTTTCCAGGTCAAATGGTATTTCTAATAATATATAAAATGGATAAATCATCATAACCAACTAAGAATTATCTTAGGAAGGCAAGCAAGGTTAGTTGAATATTGAAAATACAACTGGTATAATCTACCGTATTAACAGAATAGAGGAGAAAAACCCTATGATCATTTTAATATGTGCAAAAAAAGCATTTGAAAAAATTGAAGATCCACTCAGGATAAAAAAAGATCTCAGCATTAGGAACAGAAGAGCACTTCTTCAACATAAAATGATTAAGTATCTACAAAAAAACCTTTAGCTGCCATTATTAATGAATGTGAAAATATTGATGCTTTCTACCTAAGATGAAGAATTAGATAAAAACTCACCACTTCTACTGAGCATTATGATAGAGGTACTAGCCTTTGCAATAAGGCAAAAACAGGGGGCAAAGGAAGTACAGAACCTGGAAGGGGAAATAAAACTATCTTCAATTGCGATAACATGATTGTTCATGTCGAAATCCTACGGAATCTACAAAACTACTAGCAAGATTATAGGATACAAGTTTAATATTAAAAAATCAATTGTACTTTTATATATTAAGCAGCAACTAATAGAAAAGTTTTAAAATCTACTTTAAAGGAATACACAAAACAGGAATAAAATTAACAAAGGGACACTTCACTGAAAGATACAGAACACTGTTGAGAGAAATTAAAGCCTTATACAAATATGAAAGATATACCATCTTCATGAATTTGAAGACTCAATATTACTAACATATTCATTCTTTCCGAGTATATCTACAGACTCAATGCAATTCCAATAAAAATTTCACAAGGAGTTACTATGAAATAACATTTATAAAATTAATATGGAAATGCAAATGACTGAGAATTATGAAAGCAAGTTAATAAATGAAAAATTGAAGGACTTACACCATCTGACTTTAAAACTTATAATGCTAAGAAAATAAGATAGTGTGTTAAGGTCTAGAGGATAGAAATATAGATCAATGGAACAGAATAAGGGATTTCATATTAATTTTTACATTTAAGTCATTCAACCATTTTAAGAAATGATGCTGCTACACCTAGATATTCATATTTTAGAAATGAATATGGACCCTTCACACCATTCTAAAAATTAACTTGAAATGGGTCATGAACTTCAGTGTGCAAGCTAAAACTACAAACTTCTGGAAGTACAAAAGAAAAAAAGTTATAAACTTTATAAAAATAAATTTCTTTTCAAAAGATACCTTTAGGAAAATAAAAAGGCAAGCCACAGACTGAGAAAAAATATTCACAAAAGGCATATCTGACAAAGAACATGTATCCAATATATAAAGAACTCATAAAACTCAGTGACAGGAAAATAAAGAACCCAATATAAAATGCGCAAACAATTTGAACAGAACCTCACAAAGGAAGCTATATGGTTGGCAATTAAGTAAATTAAAAGATGCTCAATATCATTAGTCATCAGATCAATGCAAATTTAAACCACAGTGTGGAATCATTACATCTTTATGAGGATGTCTAAAATTAGACACAATACTAAAAACTGAACAAGGATATGGAATAACTAGAACTTAGATACTGTTAATGGGAATATAAAAATCGTACAACCACTTTGAAAATCTGTTTGGCAGTTTCTCAAACAGTTAAACATTTCTACCATTACAACCCAGCTATTTTGCTCCTGCATATTTATCCAAGAGAAACAAAACATATATCCATACAGGCTTGTACGTGGATGCTCAGATCAACTTTACTCACAAGAGCTCCAACTATAAACAATCCAATGTCCACCAATTCACGAATATAGAAACAAAAATGCATATACATATTCAGGGAATACTAATCAGCAATAAAAAGGAACAAACTACTCATATGCACAACATGCTGAGTCTCAAATCATTGTGCTCAGTCAAACTAGACATGAAAGAGCACAGGCTATGTATTTCTGTACCTATGAGATACTAGATAAATCCTATGTAAGTACAAAAAGCAGACAAGTGGTTGTTTGGAGCTGGGGACAGTGGGAGACAGGGATTGCCAAGGGGCCAAAGGCATCTCTTGTAGTTGACTGAGTAGTCTGTGCCATGGTTGCAGACGTGGTTTCACATGTTTACATGTATGTTTGAATTAACTAAATTGCACACTTTAAATTGATGCCATCTATTATTGTACATAAATTATAGCTAAATAAAATTGATTTTAAAAAGCAGTAACTTGGCATTTGTTAGATTCTCAGTATTTATAAACCAGTAAACTTAAGGGCATTAGAGATGTTTTAAGATCTTCTCAATCTGGAAAGGTCATTCAACTAAGCAGTTTGGGGAAAGTCACATGAGAAGCAGTCAGTAACAGAAAGAATACTTATTTAACAGTTTAACAGATCAGTTTCTGTGATTTGGCCATGAATACTGGTGACATATTTCACAACCATTTCAATTCTATAGTTAACACTCTCACTTTTTCTCTTGTACCTTATCATGTTCATATTTAGAGTTCCAAATAGATTATTAAAACTCATGGGGTCAATGCCATTATATCTCATACCTGTGCTTCATAAAATACTCCAGCAAATGTTAAGAGGTATAATGGAAAAAGGGTTTGTTAAATAAGTTTGGAAAACTGTATATGGTTATATATGTATGGTATACTTATGGTATACCATATATACGACGTTCTTTGTATATACAGTAGTATATACAAATTCTATCCCAAATTCACAAATTTTTATCATAAAATACATCAAAAGCTAATATTCTATTTTCACTTTGGAAAGTGCTGTTGTATACTTTTTGCACTTGTCATAATACCTAGAATATAGTGTCTACCAGGTATCTATTAATTCTTAAGTTATATACAAATTAGCAAGCCAAAAATCAATTAACAAATATATAGTAAATATATTTCCTTTGTTTAAAAATGCTATAATTATTTACAGACTATTTTCCACAACTAACACTGGTTTACTATGCAGAACTGATGTGTGATCAACTTCCTTGAAATGTGCTTTATCACAGAATTCAAAACTACACTTTAGTCATGGGGACTACTTCTCCCTTACCTAAAACAAACACAGGATTCAGGGCACTAGAATGATTCTAGGAAATATATAGTTTCAAGTCATTAAGAATATTAGCTCAGATAAATAACATTAATCTTTCTATGGCCTTGTAAGAATCTACAAAGCACTTTTCACATACTGTATTTCATTTAATATTCTTCCAAATGTTGCCAAATAGATACTGTCATATTCACATTATGAAAAAGAAAATGAGGCCCAAGATCACATTATAAAGTGGCAGAAATTAAGCTGAAATCAGGGGTCTCTGAAAGTGGAACCAATCCTTTTTTACTTTACTATCCTGTCAGTTCAATATGATATTCAGTATGAATGAAGAAAATGCTTGTTATTAAATATGACATAGGAAACAAAATAAACTTAAATAATTCTTCCATTAAAAAGTCTTTATACTAATCTACTATGTGCCAGGCCCTGTTACTTGCTGGGGACAGCTTGGTTATTTGTTTAAAAGTTGAAGTTATCCTTTTCACCCTTATGGGAAAACTCATATTCTAGGCTATTTTAAAATTTCCTTTCTAATAGCTGAAAGAACAACACAGTACGAGATATACGGCGTACACGTCATCCAAGGCACTTGAACAACACTCAACAGGCGTCGGTGTGTTGTGTTTTCTTCTTTCCCAAGTTGTAGCTGTCCCCGGGGCAGTGCAGGCTGAGTACACTTCAGTGATTATAAGGTTGTCTGGGCCAACAGCCAGCCAGGCTTTTTCTGGCCTGATCTTGTCAGTGAAAGTTAGTTTTAAAAAAATAGTAAAGAGCCTTCCTGCCTGAAGAATCCTGAATGAGTTTACACCCTTCCTAAAATTTCTTTAAAAATGCTGTTCTGGGATATTAGGGGGGAAGAATATATTTTGAATGATGGCATGTTCTGTTATTTTAAAGTCAATATACAACAGCTCTGAATGAAAACACAAGCCAAGGCTTCCTGATGCATACTCTGAGCCCTTCTGGCCCCAAGGTCATAGACACTGTGGCTGCTATATTAAAAACCCTATTTTTAAAAATCAGAGGGCAAATCACTGTTTCAAGAGAATTTATTCAAGATCTTGGCAAATCTCTACAACTCTAACCTGGCCTCAGTTCCCCATGTGTGAAAATAAAGGTATTTCTTTAATCAGAGAGGTCCTTGTACCTCTGCCAAGAGTTTTCAAAATACACAGATGAAAATACAACCCCACACAATTTTGTAAGTAATTCCACTGATTTCACTTGAGGTCTAGCTGTACACTCCAGACCAATAATTACTGTACTGAAGACCTTTTAAATGGGCCTTCCTGCCCCAATTCTAGGAGTCCATTATAGTATTTTATGCAAGGAAATGCCCACAGCTAACACTACCTGGTCATTATTGAAAATTATTACTACTATTTTAATTATTACACTAATTAAACTAATACTATTATCTTTTCTTCTTCTGACCTTTACACAAATAATTCAAAAGCATTTCTGTAATTTCACAGTAAGAATTCTTACTGATCCAACCCTATACCATACTTACAGGGTTGCATTTTCTTTTAATAAATTCTAAAATTCAACACTTGCAATTTCATATTGTATTAATGCTCAAATCTAATTTAATTAGCATAGAAATACTTGTTCAGACCAAAGTATTAAAATGGACACTTTGAGAAACCAGGTCCCATGACTCCCATTCATGTAAAATGATCAACAAGGGTGTGTATGTGAATGCAGGGAGTGCCTTCCTCTAGTAAAGAAAAGCAGCATTGAGCTTCTATGCTTTACTCTAACAAAAACATATCAGTGTATGATGATTCATGGAGAAAATAGTTCCAGAAAGTGGTGAGAGAGGTGGATCCTTGTAACAGCTCTGATTTATTTCAAAGAAACCTTCCACAGAGGCTAGGCATCGTTCTCTCCCTCTAAATTCGACTGGTTAATAGGCATGGCTAATGCTACCTCTTAAGTCTCTCTTGAAACTGTCATTTCTACTCCATCTTCTTTATTAGATATTTGTGAGTTTGCTCACTTTCTCAACAAACTGTAGGCTGTATATAATGGCAAGTCTCAGTCTTTTATACAACACTATAAACTCAGCAATGGCACATACAAGGCACTCCCCAAAGTCAAACCAACATAATCTATTGTCTAGAGTGTCATTAACTGTCTTGCTAGTTGTTTTTCTGCCTGCAGTCTTATGTTTTCTTTCTTCTCCCTCTCTTCATCTATATATCACTGCTCAAGAGATCATTCTAATTGCATATACTGTACTTACTATTTTCTAACCATTTAAACACACCTTAAGGGAGAAAGTCAAATTCAAGCATAGCATTTCAGGCCTCTGTAATGTTGGTGTAATTCTCCCACCTTATCTGCAGCTACTCTCTTTCTCACCCTATGGCTCCAGTTACACCTAAGCACTCACAGTCAGCCAAACTCAGCATGCTGCCTTCTGCCTCCTACCCCTCACACATACTTCTCTCTCTGCTCAGAATGGTATTTTACCTCTCTGTCTATAGGCAAGCTCCACCTCTTGTTCAAGTCTCAGCTTAAGAAGTTGTATCTTTTCTATAATCTTCTATGACTCTTCCAAGTATGTAGCTTGTAATTTGTCATATGGGGGTTAAAAGTGTCATATGGGGGTTAAAAGTGGCATATGGGCAAAAGAATCAGCCTAACTGGGTTAAAATTCTAGCTCCACCATTTATTAGTTGTGTGTTTGGATAAATCATTTAAACCTCTTGGTATTTTAAAATCCTTACCAGTCCTGGTATCTACTCAGATGCTGACTGTATGAACTGAATGATATAATCTATAATAAAGAGTTCAGCACAGCACAGTACTTGGCACATGGCATATAGCTTCAATTCAGATGTTATTAACATTATTACTGTTCCTGTATAATTATCCCTAGTACTTGATTAAGCTCCTTGAATATAGAGAATAATTATTTTTAGATCCTAAAACCTGGCACATTGTACCTGTTAATATTTTTGAATGAAGAATGAATGTTCTAAAGCTAGGAGGTTAGAATAATGGTAGAAAAGTCAGATTAAGATAGAGATCCTTGATTTATATTTCTAAATCTCAATGTTTAAAAAGGATTGCTCTTTAACAACTCTCTACTTGCCTCCTCTTCCTCTCCTTGCTTATCATAGCTTCTGAAATGCTGAATTCATAGCCCTTTTGTAATAGAGAAAGGAGAACTTAGAGAAACATGCTTGCCTTCTTCAATACAAGTCTGATAGAGGAGTCCTGAAAGAGAGGAGACCCTAGAATACACCTGCATTTATTAAACCCTTCCATGCTATTGACCCACCTTACTCAGCCTAGAGATGGGCATAGTTGACTTCTGGAAATGTTTTATATCTTTGACTTTAGCTGCTATCCCTAAATTATTCATCCATCTGTCCATTAGTTCATCCATCCATCCATCCATCCATCCATCCATCCATCCATCCATCCATTCATTTCTGGTTTTACTGAGGAGTAATTGGCAAATTAATTGTATATACTTAAAATGTGCAACATGATTTGACAGACATATACACTGTGAAGTGATTACCAAGATCAAGGTAATTAACATGTTCTCATCTCACATACTTAACTCTTTTTTGTGTGAAGAGAGTACTTAAGATTTACATTCAGTAAATTTCAAGTACACAACACTGTATTATTATTAACTACAGTCACTATGCTGATGATTAAGTCATCAGAACTTACTCATCTTGTAACTGAAGTTCGTACCCTTCGACCAACATGTCCCCATTTTCCCCTCCCTACATAGTCCTTGGCTATCACCATTCTATTTTCTGTTTCTATGATTTTTTTTTTTTTTAAGATTCCACATATAAGTAGTAGCATATAGTATTTGTCTTTCTTCTTCTGGTTTACTTCACTTCAACTGCTATCTTCTAAGGTTTCGAAATACTTAATGTATCAAGAATAAAAGTTCATAGTATCTTTTATGCAATTCAGAAATTTCTAAAAGTTCAATTAGATGGAAGGAAGAATAGCTTTACAGACCAAAAAAATAAGCAATAATCAGTAAAAAAACAGGCAAGCGGAAAGGAGGGAACATTATATTACTCGGTAATTAAACTTTTGGGGCAATAAGAAAGAATATAAATTGAATTTAAGCTGGGAGAAGTATCAGGAAACAGAAACAGATTTTATATAAAATTTGAATATCAAAATATTAACTACCCACATGGTAGTTTAAACGTAACTATAAAACAGCAATTGAGCAATTGTTTTTTGCAAAGCACTATTAGCAATACAAAGAAGCACATGACTTGGTCATCATCTTTAAGAATTTTAATACATTAAAAGTGGAGAAAAGTCAACATGCAAAGAGTTAAGTGCAGCAAATTTTAATCATCAGGCTAAGACAGTCATGAATAATTTTCACATTAATTATGAATATAAGGATAAGGGGAGAATCAAGTTGTCACTAGATGAATGCTATGATACTAAAAGCCAATCATTTAATGAGATAAAACCAGCAATATTTAACTAATGCACATATAAAACATTTTTAGAACAGCAGAAATAGTTGAGAGGAATGTGATAGAGATCAAGATAAATTAAATAAAGAACAGACTGTTAAACCAAGGAAACCAATTTTTATAATTATTCTCTCAGAGCTTTTAGCTTAGTAAACTTTTTCATAAGAAATAATTTGAGATCTTTTAATTTTATAGGAAAACTGAGTAAGTAGTAAATGGTATCTATCTGTATTACATATATTATCCTTTAACTAAGTAACCTTTTGAGATGGGTATATTTACTGTTAGTGAGAGTACAATTTATGGGGGAAAGAGATTGTTTCCACAAGCCAAGGAAGTGAGAATTTTATTTGTATTTTTTAAAACATAAAATCTTTACTAGTGCAGTAGGCAATTATCTGACCTTAAAAATTAGTTATTACATGTGGCTTAGAAAAGGAATGTAAGACTTTCCAAGAGTCAAGATTAATTGATTTAAAAAGGTAAGACTTTGGAAAAAAGGGATTTCAAATTTCCTAAGAAAATCTAGAAATCTTTCCCTGACCCAAGTGAACTGGGCCTTAAATGACAAGTAGTGGAAATTTACCAGAGTGAGAGGGAGGGAAAAGGCCGAGAGAATACTATGTACAAACAATGAAAGGTGCAGCAATGTACAGACCATTGCTGGGAGGGCAAAAGGTTTACTGCAGTCACATGGTGAGGCTGACCTTTCCAACACCTGCAGAGGGAACAGACTACAGGTGTGCTTAAAGGTATTGCATCCCTCAGTTCTCAGGAGGGCCAGGAGCCCAGAGAAGTCAATCAGACCATGACTTTATCTGGGTATTACTCCTATGGGACATGCTGTGAAAAGTTTGGGAAGCACTGGTAAAGGATTCTTGAAATCAAAGGAATATGGAGGTAGATGAAGTAAAAAACAGAAACAAAAACCAACTCCATAGGTATGATAATATTACATATGGTGGGTAATGTCAAGGACTTTGGTTTTTATCTCACAGTCTATAGGGAATTATGAGAGTTTTTTAATCAAGTGAAGGGCAGATTCGATTTTCTGTTTAAGAAAGTAAACAATTCTGGCAGCAGTGTGGTGTTGGTACAGGAATGAAGTGTAACTTCCAGGTAGGAAGCTAATACAATCGTGAGGTCTTAAAATTAGAACATGAATAATAACGGAGGCAACGAATCTGAAAGGGATGATGTAAGAGATATCTTTGAAGTAGAATTGCCCAAAGTGTTCAACTTATTATTAGAGATTTCCTCCTTTTGACAATGCCTTTCCATTTCAAAAGGAAGATAAAAGCAGGCTCTTTTTTAAAGACAGATTTGTATTTATACTTGTATTCTGCAATGAGAACAATACTTGCCAAATTAAAATCTGGGTCTTAAAATTAGCCACAACTTCACTGTTCAACTGCTGGAAATGCTTTTCAAACACTTCAATTTGTATTACAGATATTTAAGATATTCAGTTACTCCTAGAGTTGAGGAGTTTTTAGTGCTCAGTTTGAGACTTCACAGAGAGATTCAATTCCACCACCATTTACTGAGTATCTACTATGTGCCAGGCACTGGATTAAGTGCTAGGGTTACAATGTTCTTTGAAAAATAATTCTTTTAAATATTTCTGTATGACAACATCTGAGCACGTGTTTGTATTAAAAGGAATAAATCAATCACTCTGTAGGCTGTCTAGTGTTGCGCTTGCTCGGTTCTGTAAATACTGGCAGTGCTCTGCAAGAAAAGACTTGATGCATTTGACAGCAGGTGTTGAAGAAGAATGTGCCACAGTAAATGGCAGTGCTGGACGATGACTGCAAAAGCATGAAGAAAACAGAACAAAAACAATTCCGCATGCACACACTTAAGTTCTTTTATTGGAATGATATGTGCTTCATCCACTTCTAATTAAAGGGTCCTTTTACAAGCCAAAAATGATTTCTCTAGAACTAATCCTAATTTTTCTTCTTGAACATGTGAATCTGTTTTTTTGATAAACTACAGAATAAAACTATAAAAAAAAATTGCAGTTAATCTTTTGAATATCTTTATAAAATTCACTGTTTTAAAAGTTCTCCAGAAGTTAGAAGGTGGTGGTGGTGGTGGGGCTTCCTTACATGTATGTATACTTTGATTTTTACGATGTTTGAATATAAATAAGCCCATAGGTTCTTAATGGGGATAAGGGTGAGGGGTGAAGGTGGTAGGGTGAAATTATCTGTGTCCTGCTTATTTCTCCAGCAACACCTCCCACTATTTGACCCCTTCCTGACTTTTACTTTCTACCAATACTGAACTCCTTTTAGTTCCTTGAAAACAGCACATCCTTCACACCTCTGTACCTCTCTCTGTGTTGATACCTTTCTGAACACTCCTAAGCCATGTACTCCAGGCAAATTCTAGTTCTTCCTTCAGATCACTTCTGCATACCCAAAGGAATATTTCTTTTCTTCTCTGTATTACTTCTGAACACTGTTCAAATGTCTGCTGCACATATTACACTAACATACTTGTTTACATGTTTTAATGACATATATTTTTCCAAATTAAAATTACATTCATCAAAATGTAAGTTGATCTACCTAATATGGAAGCATTCAGACAAGAAATATGTAAGGTATCAGGTGGTAAAAAAGAAATTCCCAAGAATATGAATTTGTAACCCATTACATAAAAATCATTTTTAAAAACTTAAAATACATATATCTGTCTTATACTATGTACAACAGATAGGCTAAATGTAAATGAAATTTTTCTTGTTGACTCAGTTTTCTCCTCTCTCATGTTTAAACTGTATTCTGTGCTAAACGAAACTGTCAAGGATAGAGATGTAGTTAGACAGATTTACGTTGTGTGACCTGAATGGGCACCACAGGATTGATGGGATTGATTGCAGAGCATCACTACACAGCTATGCACACTGCCTCCCCATCTATACTTGCAGGTTCATGATTTTTCCACAGCCTCGGAGCTGAACAACAGTATTTCTTTGCCTCCCTTCCCATACAGACTGTTTCTCTTTTCTAGTCTGCCAACACTGCAGTATTTTTAAGGTACAAAATACCTAAGTATAGGAACGGATTTCTTATCAAGCCCACCATCTGAGAGTGCAAGGCAGTTTTATTCTCTCCCCTCTTCGCCTCTCCGCCCTCCACCCCAACCCCCACTGCCTGTTCCTTTTTTAAACTTTCAGGCTGGTGCTAGCCCACTTCTGAGCTCTGTGACAATCAGCACTGCATCTGCTCTGGCTGTTCAGTGCACTTTTCTTCTTCTTAATCTCTGATGCCTTTTCTTTTTGATTTTCTCTCTGATAACACATGCTACAAGTTTCCTTTTTTAGTTTACACTATTTCCTGGTTCAAAATACTGGCTCTATTACTTACTAATTGAATTTTAAAACAGTAATTTTCGACCCTCATAGCACATAACTAGAAGCACTTGAGATTTAGAACAGTCTAACAGGGCTCAGTGAGGCACGTGGGGGACCATGTACCTCAATAGAGTTTGGCAAACTACAGTCCATGGGCGGTATCTGTCCCACTGCCTGTTTTTATAAAGTTGCTTTGGAACACAGTCATGTTCAGTCATTTAAGAACTATATATGGCTGTTTTTACTCCAGGAGAGCAAACTTGAGTAGTTGCAACAAATAACTGATACAAACTGCAAAGCCTAAAATATTTACTATCTGGTCCTTTATAGAAAAAGTTCCCAGATCCCTTAGAGTACTGGTTCTTACTCCCCACTGTGCATCACAATCAGCTGGTGAATTTTAAAAAGTCGGTTTCCTTGGGCTCCTTCCTCCAGAGATTTTTATTCAACCAGTCCAGGTCCAGGCAAATTATTTTTCAAAAGCTCTTGAAGTGATTCTAATATGCATTCAAAATCAAACCATTGCTCAGGATTTCTCGGACCTCAGTGTGCACAGGAATCACCTGACTTATTTATTAATTTAGAAGAGTCCTGTGCCCTATTTACACTCCATTTTGGATTCATCATGTCTGCAGGGAGTCAGAATTCTGCAGGTTTAATAAGTACATCGACTGACTGTGAGGCTACAAAAGACTTGGAGAAATATGGCTTATAGAGGTTGGTTTGAAAATGCCTCACAGGTACACTTGGACAATCCCTTTCTTCCCACCCCAGTGATGAATCAAATTATTCTTAACTGCTCTTGAGTTCTAGTTTTCTTACCTGTAAAATGAGACTCTTTCTCTACTTGCTTGCCTACCTCAGAAGTTTACTATGACAAGTGTATTGTCAACTCTTAATTCTCCAAATTCAAGATGATATTTCTTTTGGAAGATTCAGATTATATATGATATGGCCTTTCTAAAAAATTTAGGTAGCCAACACATAATAAGCAGATGTCACATAATAAGCAGATATTGCAGACACTATAATCTGAGGACTATTGCAAGTACAAAAACGAGACAACCAAGAATTATGTCAGTTTCTGAAGTCAAACCTGGAAAATGAAGAGTTTGCAGAAAGCTGGTCATATACTGTAGTAATTATACAGTGGCTCTTGGGTTGAAGTACAAATGTAGCTATGCCCTTTTCACTATCCAGAGGCCCTCAATTACCTAACAGGTTGAGGACAGGTTGAGGGAGGGGAGTACCTATGAGTCCTTGAAATTATAGGCCACATTTTGTATGCATATATTCCAAAAGAGTGTATCTATCAGATTCCTGAAAGAATCCACTCTCCAAAACAGACTGAGGGCAGTCATTTACCCTAAGTATCTAGGTCATAAGGCTTGAGTCATATCAACCCATCATGAGGACTTCTGGAGAGAAAAAAGGGTCCATTTTGAGTTATTTCCAAACAGTGGTTCCCTAGTTTAAAAGGAATTCATTTAAGAAAGAAATCTATTGGCTTTCCTGTATTTCTGCTATTTTCTAAACAGAGGAGGTAAATAGTTAATAATAATTTTCTCTCTTCTCTAGAGGTAACAATATTTATAATAAAAAATTTTAAGGTGCCAGAAAAGCCCTAGTTGCACTGCCTTTAAATAAATATAAGCAGAAAAGGGAATTTGGTTGCTTGTGTCGTTCCTGGGCACTAAGGAGAGCAGCATCTTCTGATATGACGGTGAAGTCCAAATATGAGTACTGAAAAGAACTAATTGATTTGACATTACTCAGACATCTCATTAATCAGTCATATCAAGTGGTCCACACACCAAGAATAACCTGGATTCCACACCGCAGCTACCCTGTCTCTACAAAAGAACCACTCACTGGTTGTGGTCTTTACAAATGCTCAGGGTTTATGAAAAGGAGTCTGATCTGCTTTTCGAAACACGTTCATCTAGTACAGGGTGGACAACTGAGAGTGACAACTAGGTCAAATTATCACCACCTGTGGAAGATATTGTCTCCTAGGACTATAGTCTGCAAACTTTTTGATCATTTATTCATATAAATAAAACCCAATTGAACACTTACCCCAATATTTCTGTTTATTCATAATGTATATACATATATCCCTGCATTCATATACTGTGTATATTATACAACACACACAAATACATATTTAAACAAAACAACACTCCCTAAAATATTCAGGAATACAAATTTCTAATATTTTCTCCCTCATCCTGTGTGTATGCATTTTTAGAGATCTCAGTCTTAAGTAAGAAGCAGCATGTATCAAAGATTTCTATAGCTCTATCTCTGTATTTCAGAGAACCAAACCCTTACCCACCTATTACAATATTCCCATGGTGTGGTTAGAGGTGATGGAGGGGCTGTTCCAGGATGACGATGATGATGACAACAATAATAACTAACACTGGCATGTGGCATTTACTATATTCCTGATACTGTTCCTTTTACATAAAATAATTGTTTAATCCTCACAACAACCCTATTAGCTGTACTTTTACCTCTGCTCTTTTCCATCATCATTTAAATATACTCAGATGGATAACTTCTGCCTATAAAAACACTTATTCAACACCTTGTCCTGTCTTAGCTGCTGTTAGCCAGAATTTTGAACCATGAGGTATGTATATATACAACCCTATTATTAGCTGTACTTTACAGATAACAAAGCTGAGGTAGAATGAGGTTAAGTGACTTGCCCAAAGTCACACAGTTACTAGGTGGTAGAGCCAGGATTGGAACCTATGCAGGATCCCTCTAGAGTCCCTACTCGACAACTACCTCAAAACACATCTCACTGAATACTCACACTCAAAAGCAAAGCAAAGATTGCATAATAAACAGAAGCCAGGTTCCTGGCTTTGTCAGTCATTAGGGTAATAATTTTTATCTCAATTAACAAAATTTTGTCTTAATTTGAAATGAAGATAATTAAAGAATCACAAGACTGTATCAGAAAGATTTCTTCTTTTTTTAAAACTTCTGCATTTGCCAAGAAGACTGAGGTCCAGAGAGGTTAAATTGATGTCAAGATGTGATTAAGTGGTAGAGCTTTGAATAAGCATCCTAATAATGTTTAAAATGGCAAATAAAAATTTATTGAAGTTTTTGAAAAAATTGGGGAAAAAAATTATCTGTGAACCAAGACAAATAAATATGCCTTTTTCAGTGGATTATGTTAAAGTTTTCCTCTTTTGTAAGAAGTGGTAAACTTCAGGAATGTAAGTTATGTGTATTTTCCCATTTAAGATGAGAGCTTAATGAAATAACACCTTTAGAAAAGATAACAATTATATATAACGGAATACAGCACCAGATTCTCCAGGCAATTAATCACCTAGTGCAAACCTATAGGCTGCTTCTGACAGATCCAAGGGCTTTGCTTGAATTGGCTGGATAAGATGTACCTGGGTTGCCTTATGAAAAAAAGATTCTATGCTTAAAGCCTTTGAGGGTATTTTAACAAATAGTGATGTATGTGTGGGAATACATGTTGCAAGTGGTTTTTACAACATACATATATGTATATGTATGTATGCACATATATGTGTGTATATGAATATATTTGGCCCCCATGTATGAAACTGAAGAACTCATTTTGTTGTTCCAAAATGTAGAAAAAAATGAAGGAGGGAGACCTTTCTGTCTGGCAACAGGGAGCTACCTATGACTTAACAGAGATACTTCCTGTATTTAAGCAGTTGGGAAGGCATGATTTCCAACCTAAATACTTAGCTTGGCAAGTTAGTGCTGTGTTAATAGATTCTTTTACAATCATTTTTATTCCACCTTAAATATCGATATGAATGAGAGAGATGATGTTTTCTTTTCTCTGAACATTTTTTTAAAAAGTTTTGGGAGAAGAGAGAGAGAAGAGAGGAGAGGGAAGGAAGATAAGTAGAACAGATGACTGACAGAGGTGAGCACAGCTCTGACAGATGTGGCTTACCTGTCACCTCAAACTTACTCTAAGGGTGGGGAGGGCAGTGGTTCCTTTGCATGAAAGCAAAAGAAAAAAATGTTTCAAATATTACACATCTTTAAAGAAGAGCTTGAAAGTTGCAACTACAAGTCCACCACATTCTCTAACAAAGCATTTTAAAAAATCTTTCATGTGGGCCATGGAATTACCATTGCCCTCAGACATTAAAATTAATAGAAATGTGGATGTAAAAGTTCTCAAATGGGCAATCCTGCTTTTGTGACTTAAAACAATGAATTTTGTTTTTCCTTACTTGATATTGTTCCTTGATGTCAGTTCAGTATATTCATAGCTTTTTTTTTTTTGTAACAAAGAAGAGTTCCTTTAGGAATAGCAAAGTGCTTGCTTGGTTTCATGATTTCAGTGTGATGGTGAGAACTGACATTTAGACTGGATAGTATATATGTTTTTTTATATTTTACCTGACTTTATCTTAGACCAGGCACTCTCCTTATCTATACACTCTCTCTCCAAATCCTACCTCATCCTGCCCTGGTGAACCACAGCACTGCAGTTAACCCACCTCTGTGTAGATTCAGGCTCTACTCTCTCATCTTTTCCATCATCATTTAAATATACTCAGATGGATAACTTCTGCCTATAAAAACACTTATTCAACACCTTGTCCTGTCTTAGCTGCTGCCCAGCCTTGCCCTGTCTTAGCTGCTGCCCAACTTCTTTTTTCCCATGCACAGCTAAGAAAGAGTTGTTTCAGCTCTAGCTGTCCCTAGTTTCTCAATTGTCAATTTTCTCAACTGACTCCAATCTGTTCTTCTCATTCCACCAAAATCACCAACCCAGATTTGTCAAATCAAAACAAATTTTTTCCCTGCATGTTATTGTGCCTAAACTTTCAGAAGGATTTAAAAAGCTGAATTATTCTTGTGTTATTAAAATACTTCTCTTTTGACTTCTGACTCGCTACATGATACCCCTTAATTCTCTGGATGTTTTATTCAAACAACCTTGCTGGCTGGCTCCTCTCACTGTACTCTACCTAAACTTGAAGGTTGACATTCTTCAGAGCCTACACTTTAACCCTTCACTTTCCCACCATTCATTTGACTTCAGTTACTATCTACAAATAAATGAATCCCAAAATCTATGTATCAGGTCCACATTCCTCCTCTGAGGTCCAGACCCATATGTCAAACTTTCTATTTGACATCTACTTGGATGGTATATCCAAATAAACATACCCAACATAATTCATGATTTTCTTCTCCAAACCTGTGATATTCCCATTCTCAGTAAATGGCCTTCACACCAACCCAGAAACCTAGGAACTGTGTATCTCCTTTCTCAATTCCCCCTTTCCAAACTGCCAGATTCTGTGGATTCCAACTAAATCTCTGTCCACTTTGTTCCATTCCCACCACTTGAATCACTTCTTCATGGTTACCCTGTGTCCACTCTTGTCACATCCCTCAAAGACTGTCCCTTCAGAGAGCCAGGATGAGGAAATGACTTTTTAATGCAAATGTGGTGATTGCCGACACTTGCCACCCATATCCTTAATACCTTCAATGTTTCCCACTGTCCTTAGAATAAGGACATACTATGCTATCTCTAACCTCTGTTTTCTTCAAATGCTGAGCCCTCTGAATAGAGATTCTCCGCATCCTACTCTCTTATTTGCTGGCTAACAGCCCATTCATTCTTTAAATTCAGTTTAAAAATCAATAACTCAGGGAAGCGTTCCCAGACTGTTCGGCTCTCCCTCCTCCACGCTTCCATAGCATTTTTATTTATTCATAGCACTTTGAACACCTATAATTATTTTCTTAAAAACTTAAAATTATTTAATAGAAATGCTATATACCAAAAATTGTCCTGGTTCTTGCAATATACATTACTTCTTTTAATCCTTAGAACAACCCTGGGAGGTAGCAAGAATTACCACATCTCTCTTCTCTCCTAAATTATAAACTCCATGAGCATGGGAAACTATATTTGTGTCATTTACTATTCCATTCCATTATCCAGCCAGGGATATCTTAAGTGCTCAATAAATCTTGTTAACTGACTGACAACAATTTTCAAACATATAAACCCCAACAAACAGCTTCCAATCAGCTTACCTAGTAAATCAAGGTTATAACTATTCTCTCCTTCATATGGTTTATAGTGAAAAGAGAAGTGGCTTTTATTATAAATCCTCCTCCCCAACAATCTGCATACAAAAAGCCATGATGAATAGTGTATGAACATAATAAGTAAGAAGGCTCTAAGAAGCAGTTTAAACATCTCTAAAATTTGGAGAATTTGTTTTTGCTCAGTATGGATCCCTTAGTCACGGCAATAATATTCAGTTGTGATTATAAGTAGAGTCCCTTGACAAAACTATAAAAATACTAGCATTTCAAAGATTAAAACCATGCATGGTTGTTATACCAGCAACATTATAGAACACATAGCAACTACATACCAGAATATTAGTGCTTAAGAACCTATGGTGCCTGAAAATGACATCTTTTAGAGAAAGGAGAAACAGGTGCTAAACCCATCCCAGAGCTTTAAAGGAGAATTTTAAATTTAAAATAACAGACATGTAAGAAAGAGTTACGTGAAAGAGCCATTCCTGACATAAAGTTCTAACTTATTTTACCAGATCTACAGATCTGAAGAAAAATTCTGTTACACTATTAGTTCAGGAAAAATTGTATTTTCTACAAAAAGGACACAACTGAGGCCAGGAAAACAGTAAGTAAATGCTGGAGGCCACCTCTGACTCAGGACCCTCTGGCTCTGAAACATATGAGATCTCCAATCTGATTATAGCTGTGGCATCACAGATCATCACCCATTTAAAATCAGACGATGAAGAAGTAAAACTGGAGCAGAGCTGTCCCACGGAAATACAGTGTGAGCCATGTATGTACAAATTCTAATTTTCTGGTAGCTACATTTTTAAAGTTTTTAAAAAGGTAAAATTACTTTTAATAATATTATCTTATCCACTATATCCAATGTGTGATTTAAACATCAATGTAAAAATTATTGAAGAAATATTTTTCCTTTCTTTTGTATAAAGCCTTTGAAATCTGGAATATATTTTACACTTAAAGCACATCGTAATTTGAACAAGCCACATTTCAAATGCTCAACAGCCACATATGGCCAGGGGCTACCAAATTGGACAGACAGGCCTAGGGTTTGTGGAGACCTTCACTGAAGAGACTATCCCCCAATACATAGTAAACTGTTAGGGCACTAGATAAATTATCCTTATGACAGCGTTAATCAGTCTCATCAGCTTCCTTCACATGTGAGAACATCTTTCCAAATACTTTTATCTTAACTGACAATAGGATCAATCTTCTTAGGTTGCCAAATGATTATTTCCACTGAATCTCAATTTCCATCCAACATCATATTTGAAACACAATATTAGGCCCACCTGAGTATCCCAGATGATCAATTTTCTTAAATTAAAAAATGAATAAGTTCATTAAAAAACAATTACCCAATATCACCTGAAGAATATTCAGTTCATTAATAACAACAGAAGAATTACTGTTAAAAATCACTAGAAATCAGAATTTGTGACAATAGAGGTGTGTTTCAAATAAAATTTTGATTTGTTCAATTATATGCCCATGTTTATAAAACTCAGTTTTAACTCTGGTTTAGATTTCTATTAGAGGCATTATTAGAGAAAACAAAGGAACCCTGTAAACTATGTAAACTTTTACTCATTAAGAGAAATATACAATGTTAGCATTTTTTTTCTGGATATGTATCCCCAGGCTCAGATAACAAAAGCAAAAATAAACAAGTGGGATTACATTAAACTAAAGAGCTTTTGCACAATGAAAGAAACCATCAACAAACGAAAAAGACAACCTGGTGAATGGGAGAATACATTTGCAAATGATATATCTGATAAGGGGTTAATGTCCAAAATATATAAAGAACTCATACAACTCAACACCAAAAAACCCCAAATCATCCAATTAAAAAATGGGCAGAGGAACCAAGTAAACATTTTTCCAAAGAAGGCATAGAGATGGCCAACAGACACATGGAAAGATTCTCAACATTGCTAATCATCAATGAAATGTAGATAAAAATTACAGTGAAATGAAGATAAAAACCAGCCAGAATGGCTAATATCGATAAGACAAGAAATAGCAAGCATCAGTTAGGATGTGGAGATGAGGCAACTCTCCTACACTGTTGGTGGGAACGTAAAATGGCACAGCCACTGTGGAAAACAGTATAGAGGTTCCTCAAAAATTAAAAATAGAACTACCATACGGTCCAGTAATTTCACTTCTGGTATTTACCTGAAGAATACAAAAGCAATAATTTAAAATGATATAGGCGTTCATATGTTTATCACAACATTATTTATAACAACCAAGATACAGAAGTGATCTAAAGTCCATCCACAGATGAATAAAGAAAATGTATTATATCATGGAATATTACTCAGTCATAAAAAAGCATGATATCTTGCCATTTGCGACAACATGGATGGACCTAGAGGGTATTATGTCAAGGGAAACAAGCCAGAAAAAGACAAACACTGTATAACTTCACTTAAATGTACAATCTAAAAAAATAAAGCAAATAAAACAAAATAGAAACAGACTCTCATACAGAGAACTGGTAGTTGCCAGAAGGGAGAAGGGTGGGGACACGGGTAAAAAAGAGTAAAGAAGATAAACAGGTATAAAAAAGAGAAATATATATAATGAAATTGTATATTTCTATGACACTGGAGTCCCAAATTCTTGTTATAGACTTTATAGTACAGATTCAAGACTTTTAACCCCTTTGAGTTGAATAGTTTAGTGATATGAACAAATGTTTATTATAGCTTCATATTCATTTGAAGAAACAAGGCCAAGGTCTTTGTGTTAAGTACTACTTTTAGAAATATGTATGTACGTATAAATACACACATAAGAAATAAAATTATATTTTAACTGCTGAATTAGATAATATCACAAGTGTTTTTTTCTGTATTTGTTTTTACACATACATAAATCATGGGTACTGATATCACCCATATGAATTAAAATATTAAAATAAATTATGTAAATTAATTGTCCCACATTTTGCATTGACTTGGCACAGTAAGTGCCAATACGGATAATGGTGGTTAATTCATTTTTGTCACACAGGTTGATATGTTTGGATGCAGTGACAGCCATAGCTGACTATTTCTTATTCTTGAGCACACAGAACAGACATTAAAATACAAAAACAGGTCCCAATATTACAGTTCCTTCCAATTTGCACTCAATTTAGGGTGATTGTAATTGTTAATGCTAAAACTTTGTAAAATGCTATATAGCAAAAAATATTCCCATTCCCAAATTTCTGAAGTTGGGAACAGCAAAAAATAGAAGGTAGGCTCGTGTGTTTTTGGTGTGTATATGTGTGTGGATAAAACTACTGCTAAACAATATCACCTGCACTAAAAGGCAACAATAATTAAGTGGTTAATTAGCCTACCAAATATTTGAGTCTGATAATGGATTTACTGAAGATATGCAATATCACCCCTCCCTTGGAAGAGCTTACTGAATGGAGATGACAAGTAAACAAATAATTTCAATTCAAGATGAGACCTCTTAGAGAAATTGGAACACTTTGTTCTTAAAGGCAAAAACCTGTGTATCTTCAGAAAAAAGTTAATCATAAAAGCCTCTCAAACACTTCAAGCTACATAAAGAGATGGAATTCACTTCAGCTCAATAAAGCAGAGTTCTTTTTGTTTCTATCACTTGCCTACCTTTATTACATGGGCACACGGTCCAGCACAAATGGCAAATGCATTTCTTTTCTCCAGTTTCATATTTTCTGTAAGATTCACTATTGTATTTGACAACCAGGTCGCTAAAGAGAACTAAAACTCCTCAAGGAAAGAAGTTGCAAAGGAAATCTTAAAGTGAAATCCTTAATACACCATCCGGGTCCTGCTTCTCTGAATTCCTGCTTTTTGAAAAGGGAATACTTTAAACAAACTTTCTCATGTACTTGCACACATGCAGTCCCCCTGACACACAGACAGGACTTCAACTTTTACTTTATCTTGCGAAGAGGCAGTCTGAGAGTATCAACTCAGATTTACTCCCAAGTCCCAGGGAGCTGCTGGTGACCTATGCAGTTCCAGCTGTGAAGAGTTACACCCCTTCCTCCTCAGTGAATAATTCTGAGATGGATTTATTGCCTACTATCCACTAAATGGGGAAGTAAAGAGAATAAAGCCCTGTAATTGCTGAAGAGTCATATACACTGTACTACAGGATTCCTTGTCTGACTTATTTTTAAATCACTCAGAGTTGGTCAAACAGTACTCCTAAAAAAAGTGGTTATTTCTAAAAATAGTTAGGGAAAGCACTTGTGTCTCAAGGTAAAGGTTCTGGTGTAGGTGGGAGGGGTATAACACACTGTCACTCACTACATCCCTCCCACCCACACACACACTTAGAGTACCACTCCAGCTAGCTATCTCAAGTTTTCCCTATTAAAAAATTTTTTTGTAATTAAGATAATTTCTCCTCTTTATATGCCTCAAAATAAAATGGGTGAGTCCAAATAAACGGGAAGAGATATTCTTCCTTTCCTGAAATTCACAAAGAGAATGTTTAAAACATGACTAAGTTCTAAACGATGAGTAAAATGAGACAGTCAGAACTGTCACAGAATTCCGGACTTTGCCAATACTCCTTTGGATCAGCATGCTGACTTCTTTCCTGGGCTTCCATCAACATCTTGGTTTCCCTCCACCCGTTTTCATTTCTCTGAAAGCACTACTTTTGCTACGGAAGTTGGCTGATGAGAAATCTGACTCCACACCCGTTGAAAGGCATTCACTTCAGCTATTATGAAGGAGTGAGTGGCTTGGGACTCATAAATGGGAAGATGGGGTGAGGATTACAGACATTCATGCTGCAAGTTTGGTATTACCTTCTTTTTAACACACAAATTAGTTTAAAACAAATTAAAAGTCGTACTGTTAATAGCAAGATTATGAACATTCAGGTTATTTTAAAAATAAAAATAACTTCACTTCCTCTGAATATAAAATGATTCATATTATTGTAAACAATTTTGACACACACTGACTAACATCATTTAGAAAGTATAAATCACCAAAATGATGGCTCTATTAACATTTGGGGGCACAGTTTTCCAGACCACTGTAATGTACACTGTTTTACATTAAAGTTGTGCTATTTGTGACTGCTTTGAAACCTTTTATTTCCCAGTAAATATAATGGCATGGACTTATTTTAATGTTAATACATATCACTATCACCATTTTAATTGTTGCTTATTGTTTTACCATATACATATAGTAAAAATGTATTTAATCCTCAAGCAACTCTCTAAAGTAGGTAAGTACCATTAATCATATATTACAGATTCAATCCTATATCAAATCCTGCAATGAACATTTTAAACTAACATCTTGGATTGTCTTATTATATCCTAGGATAAATTTCTAGAAGTAGAATTAGTAGTACAAAAGGTACTTGACTTTTTTGTTATACATTAACTACCTTCCAGAAAGGTTATGCTAATTTATGTGGCACAATCACTTTTATTTACACGTATTTTAATAAGTATAATATGGTGATGTCTGCGACTGAAAAAAAGGTGGAATATGCCTGTATTCTTTTGCTATCTTGGAACATGAAGTTCAGAGCCCTAAAAATCTATTACACTTAACTACCAACTTAAAAATGATCTCTATATATGTAGGTATTTTAAAAAGTTTTTCGCTTTTATACCTGCTCTTACTAGGAGATCATATAACAAAAGCAAGTTAAGTTTTTAAGAGACCCCATGAAGTTTAGGAGTGAATTAAAGGACTAGAAATACTAAGAATCGAGAACGGAACCAGGACAGAGTCACAGACAGGAGAGCTTCCATATTAGTAGCTTGCTGGCCCCCAGAGAGCACCTCCATAATTGGTATGGTATTAGTGTGCTCGTTTCATCTTGTTAGACCACCTGCACACGCTACTTACAGGTTCATTCTGGCAATAAATATCCCTGGGAGCAGAGAAAAAAGGGAGATTAGGAACTTCTCTTTGGTGGATGTTGAGGGAAGGTAGGAAAACAGTAGTTAGCTGATGTGGAAGGAGCGCTTTAGGAAAACAGTTGGGGGAAGCTAAAAGGGAGAGGCAC
The DNA here is from genome assembly GCF_040802235.1 of Manis javanica. Classification (NCBI taxonomy): domain Eukaryota; kingdom Metazoa; phylum Chordata; class Mammalia; order Pholidota; family Manidae; genus Manis; species Manis javanica. The sequence goes on from NC_133160.1 coordinate 69,397,716, forward strand.
TGGGATGCAGGGGGAAAACATGGGCTTTGGAAATAGCCTATTTCTATTACTCTAGTACCCTAAAAGAATAAATTCAGTGGGGTTATTTAAATTTCAACTATTTAAAGGATGTATTACATGTAAATTAACATACTACTTATTACATAAAAACTAAACGGATACTAAGTATTCTCAATTGCTTCTGTAAATATGTGCTGAAATAACTGACATCCATGTTTATTCTCCCATGCTTAGTTAGATTGAACCTTTAGACTGGGACACAAAGGATTTGTTTGTCAGTAAGGTCATTTTTAAGAGAAGAAGATAGATTTTTTTTTTAGTTTAATGATTATGTCTAGTATGTCCATGTGCAAAAATAATCAATACTAAAAACTGCAGTGTTATTACATGGACTTGTTGGCAAGGAAGCCTCATTTCCTACCTAGAAAGTTTGTCGTCTGGAGTTCCACTCCAGGCATCACTGAAACAGTTTAGATGTACTGGGCCTCAACAATGGAGCATAAACCTCCAGGACAGCAACCCCAGCTACTGCTGCCTCCTGAAGAGCTCTTCTTAGAATTACAGTACTAAATGTTCTTTCCATTATTTGTCATTCCCACAAAGTCTTATAAATCCCATGTTCAGTATTCACTGACTCCAGCAAAGTTTCATTTTTAGTAGTAGCTAATTGTATCCACCTGAATCCAGACATGACTTGTGCTGTACTCAGAAGTGCACTGAATAATAGTTTTGTTGGAGTGACCTCTTTTTCCTAAATTAAAAATACATTTGTAGATTTGAGACTGAACATCTGCTTTTAATCAAAAGAAATCTCAACATAAATTAAGACTTTTTTCTGTTAGGGTACAATGGATGTATGCTTGGATGTATTTTCATGACCATGTTATGAATGAAATTCAGAAAAAAAAATGAAATTCAGGAAAGACCTTATTTTACATAGGTTATGCAGCCATTAAGTACTGTTAGCTCAGAACTTAGCTTTAGCTTGTATGTAAGGATCAACATGCATACAGGGAATGGTATACAAACTCCAAATATTGGTTAACATATTTGATAAATACCACTGCCATGGCATTCAGTTTTTTAAAAGAAAAACTACTAATTTTGTAAGTATATGTAAAAAAGACTGATGATGCTGGTGACATAGCTTCAAATGCTGCAACCCTGAGTAAAAACTCTTTTGGGAGAAAGGGGGCAAATGTCTTACAACTTTATTGATTATAGTATTATTACGCTGTTAGCAGCTGAAAGTAACTATAACAGACACTGTGCTAAATATTTTATATGTATTATTTCATATATATAACAAAGCAGTGAGGTATTTTAAATACACTGATTTTTTAAAACATACATAGTAAAATTAAGGCTGAAAGAGGCTAAGTAACTTGGCCGAGGCCAGGCACTTTGAAAAGTGAAGTGTAATCCAGAGGCCTAGCTATAATCAGGGTGTATTTCCATGCAAATGACTCTCCAGGTGAAAGTTGCTGTGCTGGTTATACAGATGGTCTCTACAACTCTATGTCTTCGTACCCCTACCTCTCTAGCTTGGGAGTAAGACCACTATCTGTGGCTCTGATTCCTTACTGAAGAACTCAGTTTATACTACAAAACATCAACATCATCCAAATCTGATCACTTCCCATGTAAGGTTGGAGGCCAATATTCCCAGTTATGCTAAACTTCTTTCAGTGGAATTTTTCTATGTCCTTATGGTGTTTGTTTTGTCTACTATTATCTTCTGAGAGTAGCTAAAAACAAATAAACTAACAACGTTTCACTTCCTTATAAGCAATAAATTCTCAAAGGCACAGAACAAAAATAATGGGATAACAGGAACAGTTAAGAAAAAGTACAAGTGAGGTAGAGTGACTAGGTAGGTGTCATGTATGATGTGAGGCTCTGGATAATGTGTAGGTAATGAAGAAATAAACTAAGAGGCTGTTAATCAGAACAAGGAAAAAAAATCTGGATAGGGGCTGTTAAAAACAGTAAGTGGAGAATAAGACTTTTTTTCTGTTGGGTACAATGGAGGTACAATAGCTAATGTAATAGAAACTAAGGAACAAGGGATGAGGTAAGAATAATCAATATAGCAAAAAAAAAATGTGTCATGTCCTCACATATCTTTGCTATTTCACTGCGTAACGTAAGCTCACAGTAAAAGAACAGTGACAACAGTGCAGAAATGTGTGGTGTGAAAAAGCAAAAATCCCGTTTTTTTCTTTCAATCTACTAAATTCCCTAAATAGAAGCCGTATGTCCAGGCATTTTCTGTTCTTAGATACATTCAAACCTGTCCGTTTAAAAAACAAGAACAAAAACAAAAAAACCCAGCAAAATGGGATTATACTTTCCTGTTTGTTTTTAATCTGCTGGTCACAAATACATCAGCCTTTGCCTGCAGCATCTTAGCGGTGCCATCTAGCAACCTGACAACCACAGGTTTACTCCACTGGGCCCAGGGAGTATGTGGGCAAAGTACTTTCAATGATGTAAAACAGCAGCATTTTCAAGATTAATTCCCATTCCATAACTCATTTGAACCCTAGCAACACAATTATTAGTCTAGGTGAAAAAAAGTACTAAATGACTAAAGATTTCTCAACATTTACTCCAAACTATAAACTTTAAAATGTATAACTATCATTGACTTTCAGCTCTAGTCAATTCTCATATAAAAGGGTGCTTTCCAACTTGTTGTTGAGACAATCTCTACAAAACGTAGGCTTTCATGATCAACTGGATTAGTTGGTATGGGTCCAAAGGACTGAAGATCTCTACTGATTGTTTCTGTAGTTGCTACTTCTGTTTTATAAGAACTTTTAAGGCCTTTTCTAGCTTGCTGATAAAACTGCCACTTGCCACAGAACATTCTTCTCCCTTGACCAAGCATGCCAAGGAAAGTTCTAAAAATAGTTTTACTCTGAGGTTTCTGGATGAATGTCAAGGTATTGGTGAACAGGCTGAAAACACCAACAAACTTTCATGTTTATATGCATTTTATGGGAAGATGGTCTTCAGCATAAACGAACGTTAAGAATTACTAGGTTAAGAGTACTCTGGAGACTGAGAAATGAAAGTAATAATGAAGTACAAAAATTAAGCACATTTGTTGGTGAAATAGTTATCTTCTAAGAGCAAGACTGAGTAATATACATAAATTCCAACTTTTCTCGAGATACTTTGAGAACAAAAGGCAGTAAAACTTACTAGGAGAGGCTCTCTTAATCTACCTTTATTTATCTGACTCTGCAGATTTAATCTCTGTTCTATATTTCCTCTGTAAAACATTATGGCTTCTACTGTAGAGATAATAATCACAGAATGTCTACCATTATTCGACAGGCCAAAGTTGTATTGAACACAGAAAAGGAAAATCAAGGTGGAAGATCAGTAAATCAGCCAGGGTTCTTGAAGGGATTTTGAAGATAAATCAATTTAGGGAATATTTCTATTAGAGTGGGAAAGGTTAAGAGTACTCACAAGGAATGCTGAGGAACTCAAAGTCTAGCAACTACAGGAAGCTGTTACTGCATAGCTGCTTTAAGGGGTAAGTGGGATGGCACTGGAAGCACAGGAGATACAGTCATAAAAGGACTGGCCAAGGCCAATGCTAGAATTGTAGTGCTGGGGCAGGGAGGGACTGTGAACACCTATCCTGACTCCTTTATCCTTCCACTTTTTTATCTCCTGTTGATGCTTCTCACTGGCTGAAGCCAGTGGCATGGAAGCCAGGGCTATAAAGCCCACTGGCATTGCCCACCCTCCCCTCCTTATACAGAGGCACACAGGCAACACTGAGGAGGTGGGACAACAAGCACAAGGAACTACAGAACAATGGCTATTTCTTCATATTTTTGATAAGAACTGCTTTAGTATTGTAGAGAATATCCCTCTCTTCATCTTCTAAACATGTCTCTCTGAAGACTATGTTAAATGCTATCCACTATACCATTACCATTGATGGTTAGCTTTGTAAAATCTGAAAAAAATTTTCAGATAAAGTCTGGAGCTTAGTTACTGTATGTGGTAACTGCCAACAATAAAAAAACATCAGTGTATAGCTAATCTGCCTAAATGGATCTAACTGTTCCATTTGTTTTGTTATTGAGGTATTGGTTTATTGTTTATAAGCTAAGATGTTCTATCATATCTGTTCTCCCTTTGCACTTTTCGAGTCATACCTAAGAATCAATTGTCATATCCAGAGTCATTAAGATTTAACCTCATGTTTTTGTCCAAGAATTTCATGATTTTAGCTATTAGATCATTGACTCATTTTGAGTTATTTTGTATATAGGGTAAAGTAGAAAGCCTACTTCATTCTTCACATATGGAAATCCAGTTGTACTAGCACCACTGGTTAAAGGGTCTATTATTTTCCCATTGAATAGTCTTAGCATCCTTGTCGAAATTAAATTGCCATATATTCATGGGTTTATTTCCAGACTCTCAATTCTACTCCATTGGTCTATACATAGTCTATCCTTATGCTAGTACACTGTTTTGATTAATGTAGCATTGTAGTAAGTTTTGAAATTCGGAAGTTAAGTCCTCTTTGTTCTTTTTCAATATTGTTTTGGCCAGTTGGGGCCCCTTGCATTCCATATGAATTTGAGGATTAATCTTTCTATTTCTGCAAAAAACATTGTAATTTTGATAGGGATTATACTGAACCTATAGACTTTAGTGTGGTACCTACATCTTAATAATATTAGGTCTTTCAATCCATGAACATAGGATATCTTCTCATTTATTTAGGTCTTCTTTAATTTCTTTCTGGAATGTTTTATAGTTTTCAGTGTATAAGTATTTCACCTCCTTGGGTAAATTTATCACTGGGCATTTTATTCTTTTGGATGCTATTGTAAATGCAACTGTTTTCTTAATTTCACTTTCTTATTGTTCACTGCCAATGCATAGAAACAGAACATAAAATATTGGAGTGTTACCCAGGAAACAGGACCTAAGGTTTGAACAAGTACCATATTGCTTTTATGGTAGAACATTTGATGCAAAAGTGATTTAGTAACTAATTTCTGATAGATTTCTTTAGAATGCTTTAACCTGTCATGATTTTCTTCTTCATTAATTCATTTCTACCTCTTTAACATAAATTGAGACTCACTGCTTCAGTGCTCTATGATTCTATGAGGCTGGAAGTTAGGATATGATTGGTTCAACTGACATATTAAAGTATACTTTCATGTGAATTGAATTGTTCAGTAAATGAAATATAATAAGAAAGTTTAATTTTTCACTTGATTCTATGAGGTTAAGCAAGAGCAAAATGCTCTAGCAAACTTCCCAATACTTAGTCTTCTGCAGCAAACACTGACTTCAGAAATATTTACCGAAGGATGGATAACAAATACAATTGGGGGAACACTGTATCAACATAATGGAAAACAGCTACTGTCACACTAGGAAGCAAGAATTTGCAAATTGTATCTCATATAATGACATCTGAAGACAAGGATTAAAATTTCCTGTAGGGACAGAATGAATGCAGTGAGCACTTAATCTAAAACAACATGACACTGGATCCATTTGAGACACACTTCAGTATATTTTCCTTGCTGCTTTTCAAGTTTTCTAATAGCTGTTCCTGGATATCACCTGTGTAAGGAGATTTGCATTCCAGCTCTGAAATTGAGGAGTTGTTTGCTTTGTGAAGTTAATTTAAGGTCTTTGAACCTCCTTTTCCTCATCAAAGACTGTATGAGAATGAAGTAAGAACATATTTAAAGCAGGCAGCATTAACCAGGTGTTTATTGTTAGTTATACTGCACTTTATCCAGTAAGTGAGCCAGAACACAAAAAACAGGCCCACTTCCACAAGGTTTCTGTGGTTAATATTTTCTTAGTTTTAATATCCATACCTGAGGGAATATATATCTCTTAATTCGACACTTTCCAGCTGATGTTTATATAGGAAAAAATTTATACTTCAGCATTCCTCAAACTAAATATAACATTTTAAACAAAAGGACTTATGGGGGAAAGTGTCACGTTACATTCAAAATACAATTGGTGGAAAGGGCAGATCATGTGTAGACATTCTGAAGCCCTCTGAGAGTCAACCAAGCAACTGTTCTCCAACAGCTAGATTTGATTGTTAGGTCAGCAGGAAGCCATGGTTAAGCATTTTACACCCTACGATCATAATGTGTTACTTTAAAGACATTTCATTGTATTTAGTTAGGTTTTAGGAAATTGGTTGGGGATTTGGGGATATGAGCACCTGGTTAGTGTTTTCAAGTTGGACATATGATTTTTTAGGATGGCAAGTGCTCAACAGGGGATGCCTGAATACTAACAAGGCATTCTAATAGAAACAAGGCATTTTAAGTTTAATTGCCAAAAAAGCTCATTTCATGTAATTTAAAAATCATCTTATCCTTTTCATTTCTATTTTTCGAGAAGAGGACCTGTCTTATTTATCTCCCAGGGCTTTTTCTCTCAAGAGAATAGAATAGTATTAGACAGCATATAGCAGGTAATAAATAAGTAGCAAATGAAGGAATTATATTTATCCTATTCTATTTCATATACTTATATTGTTACATATTTTTATGTCCACTGCCATACTTATAAGATGAACTTTTTCCACAAGTATTCTGTTGATTCAAAATTCATCCTTTCAATTGTATGAATATATGAAGGTAGTTGTATTCTTAGTACTGGTATGTACATAATTTATTGTATGTCACATGGTAAAACTTGCTGTGACTATGAAAGGTATTCAGCCTACCCTATGGGGATTATAGAGGTGATTATAACAGTTAACATTTAATGAGTCATTATCTGTTAAATGCTTTATAAACATCCCTGCATACAAGCTTTATAATCTCAGAAGTACATATTATTACTATCACAATTATATGTGTGAGACAACATTGTCCAGAGTCATTCAGCTACTTAGTAGAGGGCATATGTGAACCAACACTGTCTGATTCCAAAATTCATAGTCTAAGGTACACCACTAAACTACACTGCTATTCTGGAAAATTATAATCTTGAATATGACAAAACTGATCGAACATTAATAAAAAATAGCAAAAAAACCCCCAAAGGAAATATAATCTGGTGAGGAAAGTACCCAGATATATTGACTTACAATATATATCTCAGTGGGTACTGATGTACTTTTAAAGAAAAAAAATTCAATTTCTTGGTAATTCTTTGCCTTGTTCCACCCTGTAGTATGCTGATATTTAACAACTCTCTCCAGGGAAAAAACCCAACAAAATACTGACCACATCAGGGTAACTGACTGTTTAAAAATTGCTTTGCAACATTCCTGAAAATTTTTAAAGTTGCTTTTGTGGAATGGCAAGAGTCAGTTAAATATCATTGGCTCCAATTCTAAATGCATCCAAATCAATACAAAATGTTACCTGAAACAGTTTTAACTAATGATTACTGTCTCACATAAATGTTTTCTTTAAAACCTCATGAAATATTCATGACTGTAGCATGTGGAATTACTTACATAGGTGAGAAATGAGACTTTATAAAGTTTCTGATTAAGAGGATGAAAAAGCTATAGAATGAGAGAAAACATTTGTAAACCACAAATCCAAGAAAGAACAGAATATAAAGGACTCCCAAATATAACGGTAAAATAACAAGGAATCCAATTAGGAAATGGGCAAAAGATGTGTTATTTCACCAAAGAAATGATATGGATGACAAATTGCACATGAAAGAAAGTTCAATATCATTAACCATTAGAGAAATTCAAATTAAAACTATGATGAGTCATCACTGCACACTTATCAGAATACCAAATGCTGGCAAGGATATAGAGAAACTGCATTTCTTATACATTACTGGTGAAAATATAAACTGGTACAGCCACTCTGTTAGAAAGTATGGCAGTATTTAAAATAGAACTAAAAATGACATGATCACATGCAGTACACAGAACAGTGCACACTTCACTCTGTTATCCCTCTCCTACAGATGTCTGTATCTTAATCCTTGGAACTGCAGAATGTGTTACTTCACTTGGTTAGGGGAATTAGGATTACAGGTGGAATTAAGGTTGCTAATCAGATGATCTTAAAAATAGGGAGATTAATTGGGATTACTCAGGCAGGCCAGTGTAATTACAAGAATTATATAGCATTATATGAGGTTTAAAAGTAGAAAAGGGAGGTAAAAGAAAGTCAGTCAGAGGAGAATGTAACAATGGAAGACAGGGTCACAAGCCAAGGAATGTTAGGAAGAGCTAGAAAGGCAGGGAAATGGATTCTCCCCTAAAGTCTCCAGAAAGGAAAGCAGCCCTGCCATCACCTTGATTTTAGCATACTGAGACCCATATTGGACTTCTAAACTGTGGAACTGTAAGAGAATAAATTTGTGTTATTAAGTTGCTAGTCTTGTTGTAATATTTGTTACAGCACTAAAAGGAAATTAATATATCATGTGATCTAGCAATTGCCCTCTTGGGCATTTATCCCAAGGGAAAAATTCAACTGATTCTGTTCATACAAAAATCTGTACATGGTTATTCACAGAAGCTGTATTCATAACAGTCTAAAACTGGAGAAAACTTTAATGTCCTAGGATAGGTGAATGGTTAAATAAACTTTGATACATCCAGAGTGGAATACTACTTGGCAATAAAAAAGGTAAAAACACTATGATATATATAACTTGGGTGGATCTTTAGAACATAATGCTTAGTGATAAATGCGTTTCAAGTAGTTACATATTTACACTATGATTGCACTTATATTTAAAATTACAAAACTGTGGAGATAGACACAGACTAGTAGATGCCAGGAGACAGAAATGACAGGGGGAGGGAGGTATAGATTCAACTATAAATGAGTTGAATTTATACACAAGAGAAATTTCTGTATAATCATCCAAGAGATAATGCAGTATCTTAATTGTATTAGTGATTACACCCATCTATCAACATGATCAAAGTACACTGAGCCATACACACACACACACACACACACAAATAAGTGCATATAAAAATTGGTGAAAAGGATTCTGGGAAGATGGCGGCATGAGTAGGGCAGTGGAAACATCCTCCCAAAACCATATATATTTTTGAAAATACAACAAATAAAACTATGCCTAACAGAGACCAGAGGATACAGTAAAACGGTCAGGCTACATCTACATCTGTAAGAACTCAGCATCTCATGACGGGGTTAGGATACAAGCCGTGGTCTGGCGGGACCCGAGCACTCCCACCAAACCAGCTCCCCAGCGGGAGCAGAGGAGTCGGAGTGAGGAGTGGAAGTGCAGGACTGGTAAATACTCAGCCCCAGTAATCCGCATTGGGAGCACAGACACACATTGCATGGTGCAGTGGATATTAGGGAAACAGAAAAGTAAAATCTGCAAGCGGGTCCCCACAGCTGGCTCCCCTGGGATAAAAGAAAAGCGAGTGCTTTTTGAAAGTCTTAAAGGACAGGGGCCTCATAGTTGGATGGAATCAACCCAGCACACTCAGCTCAGCAGCTGTGAATCCTGGGGACCTTCAGGAGCCCTAACCCCCTGGGTGGCAACATAGCTCTGAAGCCTCTCACGGTGATAACCAGCCTGCTGCTCATTCCTGCTCCCATGTGGCCCTGGCCGAGCAGCCTGGGAGTGGCCAAGCCCACAGCAGCCACCCAGTGTGCAGACACCTGGGCCAGTCCAGGGGCCACCAGCACAGGGAAAGGAAGCTGAGACAGGGCACAAAGGGGCACTGTTCATGCAGGAGAGCACACCGGGTGTGCCTGTCTCCCCCTGCAGGGCTCTTGGTTGCCCCGAGGGCTGCTCCTGCTGTGCGGGAAACTGACACAGGCAGTGGAGAGGGGCAGGGCAAGTAGCGAGCAGGAAGGGACTTTGTTCTCCCAGCAGACACATGTGCTACCTGCCTACAACTACCTCTATCTCCATGAAAAGGCAGAAGAATTTGGTCCATGCCATAATCACCTGGACAACCCCTGAGAGAGGGCCTGGGGATATAGATTAAACCAATCTTCCTGAAAAAGAATTCAAAATAAAGGTCATAACCATGCTGATGGACCTGCAGAGAAATATGCAAGACCTAAAGGATCAAGTTGGGAGGGAGAATACAGAAATAAAACAATCTCTGGAAGGACTTATGAGCAGACTGGATGAGGTGCAAGATGTCATTAAAGGACTAGAAATCAGAGAACATGAATACAGAGAAGCTGAGGCAGAAAGAGGTAAAAGGATTGCCAGGAATGAAAGAAAATTAAGAGAACTGTGTGATCAATCCAAACGGAAAAATATTTGCATTATAGGGGTACCAGAAGAAGAGAAAGAAAAAGAGATACAAAGTGTTTCTGAAGAAATAATTGCTGAAAACTTCCACAAATTGGGGAAGGAAACAGTCTCTCATACCATGGAAGCCCACAGATCTCTTAACATAAGGGACCCAAGGAGGACGACACCAAGACATACAATAATTAAAATGGCAAAGATCAAAGACAAAGACAGAGTATTAAAGGCAGCCAGAGAGAGAAAAAAGGTCACCTACAAAGGGAAACCCATCAGGATATCATCAGACTTCTCAACAGAAAACTTATAGGCCAGAAGAGAATGGCATGATATATTTAATGCAATGAAACAGAAGGGCCTTGAACCAAGAATACTGTATCCAGCACAATTATCATTTAAATATGAAGGAGGAATTATACAATTCCCAAACAAGCAAAAGTTGAGGGAATTTGCCTCTCACAAACCACCTCTACAGAATATTTTAAAGGGATTGCTCTAGATGGAAGCACTCCTAAGCCTAAACAGATGTCAACAGAGAAAATAAAATCACAATAAAGAAAGCAGATCAACCAAATACTAACTAAAGGCAAAAAATAAAATCAACTATGCACAAAAGCAGTCAAAGGAAACACAAAAGAGTACAGATTAAAACACCTAACATATTAAGAATGGAGGAGGAGGAATAAGAAGGGAGAGAAATTAAGAATCATCAGACTGTGTTTATAATAGCTTAATGAGTGAGTTAAGTTAGACGATTAGACAGTAAAGAAGCTACCCTTGAACCTTTGGTAACCACGAATCTAAAGCCTGCAAGGGCAATAAGTACAAATCTTTCAATAATCACCCTAAGTGTAAATGGACTGAACGCACCAATCAAAAGACACAGAGTAATATAATGAATAAAAAAGCAAGACCCATCTATATGTCACTTACAAGAGACTTACCTCAAACCCAAAGACACACACAGACTAAAAGTCAAGGGATGGAAAAAGATATTTCATGAAAACAACAGGGAGAAAAAAGCAGGTGTTGCAGTACTTGTATCAGACAAAACAGACTTCAAAATGAAGTCACAAGAGATAAAGAAGGACATTATATAAAGAAAAAGGGGTCAGTCCAACAAGAGGATAAAACCATTATAAATATATATGCACCCAATACAGAAGCACCAACATATGTGAAACAAATACTAACAGCATTAAAGGAGGAAATAGAATGCAATGCATTCATTCTAGGAGACTTCAACACACTACTCACTCCAAAGGATAGACCAACCAGACAGAAAGTAAGCAAGAACACAGAGGCACTGAATAACACACTAGAACAGATGGACCTACCAGACATCTACAGAACTCTATACCCAAAAGCAGCAGGATACACATTCTTCTCAAGTGCACATGGAACATTTTCCAGAATAGACCACATACTAGGACACAAAAAGAGCCACAGTAAATTAAAAAAGACTGAAATTCTACCAACCAAGTTCTCAGACCACAAAGGTATAAAACTAGAAATAAGTTGTACAAAGAAAACAAAAAGGCTCACAAACACATGAAGCCTTAACAACATGCTCCCAAATAATCAATGGATCAATGACCAAATAAAGAGATCAAGCAATATATGGGGACAAATAACAACAATAGCACAAAGCCCCAACTTCTGTGGGACACAGCGAAGGCAGTTCTAAGAGGAAAGTATATACCAATCCAGGCCTATTTAAAGAAGGAAGAACAATCCAAATGAATAATCTAAAGTCAGAATTATTGAAACTGGAAAAAGAAGAACAATGAGACCCAAAGTCAGCAGAAGGAAGGACATAATAAAGATCAGAGAAGAAATAAATAAAATTGAGAAGAATAAAAAAATAGAAAAAAAATCAATGAAACCAAGAGCTGGTTCTTTGAGAAAATAAACAAAACAGATAAGCCCCTAGCCAGACTTATTAAGAAAAAAAGAAAATCAACACACATCAACAGAATCAAAAATGAGAAAGGAAACATCACAACGGCCCCAACAGAAATGCAAAGAATTATTAGAGACTACTATGAAAACCTATATGCTAAGAAGCTGGAAAACCTAGAAGAAATGGACTTCCTAGAAAAATATAACCTTCCAAGACTGACCAATGAAGAAACAGAAAATCTAAATGGACCAATTACCAGCAACGAAGTTGAATGGGTAATCAAAAAATTACCCAAGAACAAACCCCCCAGGGCCAGATGGACTCACGGCTGAATTTTATCACACATATAGAGAAGACATAATACCCATTCTCCTTAATGTTTCCAAAAAACAGAAGAGGAGGGAATACTTCCAAACTAATTTTATGAAGCCAGCATCACTCTAATACTAAAACCAGGCAAACACCCCACCAGAAAAGAAAATTATAGACCAACATCCCTGATGAACATAGATGCAAAAATACTCAACAAAATATTAGCAAACAGAATTAAAAAATACATCAAGAGGATCATACACCATGACCAAGTGGGATTCATCTCAGGGATACAAGGATGGTACAACATTCGAAAATCCATCAACATCATCCACCACATAAACAAAAAGAAGGACAAAAACCACATGATCATCTCCATAGATGCTGAAAAAGCATTCGACAAAATTCGACATCCATTCATGATAAAAACTCTCAACAAAATGGGAATAGAGGGCAAGTACCTCAACATAATAAAGGCCATATATGACAAACCCACAGCCAACATCATACCTAACAGGGAGAAGCTTCTCTAAGATCGGGAACAAGACAGGGATGCCCACTCTCCCCACTGTTATTCAACACAGTACTGGAGGTCCTAGCCATGGCAGTCAGACAAAACAAAGAAATACAAGACATCCAGATTGGTAAAGAGCATGTCAAACTGTCACTATTTGCAGATGACATGATATTGTACATAAAAAACCCTAAAGACTCATTCCAAACTACTAGACCAAATATCTGAATTCAGCAAGGCTGCAGGATACAAAATTAATAAACAGAAATCTGTTGCTTTCCTATACACTAATGATTAACTAGCAGAAAGAGAAATCAGGAAAAAAGTTCCATTCACAATTGCATCAAAAAGAATAAAATACAAGGAAGACAAAGACCTATACCCTGAAAACTACAAGACATTCTTAGGAGAAATTAAAGAAGACACTAACAAATGGAAGCTCGCCCCATGCTCTTGGCTAGGAAGAATTAATATTGTCAAAATAGCCATCCTGCCTAAACCAATCTACAGATTTGATGCAATCCCTATCAAAATACCAACAGCATTCTTCAATGAACTGGAACAAATAGTTTTAAAATTCATATGAAACCACAAAGGACACTGAATAGCCAAAGCAATCCTGAGAAGGAAGAATACAGCAGGTGGGATCTCGCTTCCTAACTTCAAACTCTACTACAAAGCCACAGTAACCAAGACAATTTGGTACTGGCACAAGAACAGACCCACAGACCAGTGGAAAAGCATAGAAAGTCCACATATTAACCCAAACATATATGGTCAATTAATATATGACAAAGGAGCCAAGGACATACAATGGGGAAATGACAGCCTCTTCAACAGCTGGTGTTGGCAAAACTGGACAGCTACATGTAAGAGAATGAAACTGGACCATTGTCTAACCCCATACAGAAAAGTAAACTCAAAATGGATCAAAGACCTGAATGTAAGTCATGAAACCATAAAATTAGAAAAAAACGTAGGCAAAAATCTCTTGGACATAAACATGAGCAACTTCTTCATGAACATATCTCCCCAGGCAAGGGAAACAAAAGCAAAAATGAACAAGTGGGACTATATCAAGCTGAAAACCTCTGTACAGCAAAGGACACCACCATTAGAACAAAAAGACATCCTACAGGATGGGCGAATATATATTCATAAATGACAGATCCGATAAAGGGTTGACATCCAAAATATATAAAGAGCTCACGCACCTCAAGACACAAAAAGCAAATAAGCCAACTAAAAAATGGAGCTGAACAGACACTTCTCCAAAGAAGAAATTCAGATGGCCAACAGACACATGAAAAGATGCTCCACATCGCTATTTATTCATCAGAGAAATGCAAATTAAAACCACAATGACATATCACCTCACACCAGTAAGGATCGCCACCATCCGAAAGACAAACAACAACAATTGTTGGTGAGGCTGTGGAGAAAGGGGAACCCTCCTACACTGCTGGTGGGAATGTAAATTAGTTCGACCATTGTGGACAGCAGTATGGAGGTTCCTCAAAAAGCTCAAAATAGAAATACCATTTGACCCAGGAATTCCACTTCTAGGAATTTACCCTAAGAATGCAGCAGCCCAGTTTGAAAAAGACAGATGCACCCCTATGTTTATCACAGCACTATTTACAATAGCCAAGAAATGGAAGCTACCTAAATGTCCATCAGTAGATGAATGTATAAAGAAGATGTGGTACATATACACAATGGAATATTACTCAGCCATAAGAAAAAAACAAATCCTACCATTTACAACAACATGGATGGAGCTAGAGGGTATTATGCTCAGTGAAATAAGCCAGGCAGAGAAAGACAAGTATCAAATGATTTCACTCATCTGTGGAGTATAAGAACTAAGAAAAACCTGAAGGAACAAAACAGCAGCAGACTCACAGAACCCAAGAATGGACTAATAGTTACCAAAAAGAAAGGAACTGGGGAGGATGGGTGGGCAGGGAGGGATAAGGCGAGAGCTAAGAAAAGAAAGGAGGCATTATGATTAGCATGTATAATGAGAGTGGGAGCACCGGGAGGGCTGTACAACACAGAGAAGACAAGTACTGACTCTATAGCATCTTACTATGCTGATGGACAGAGACTGTAATGGGGTATCTTGTGGGGGACTTGGTGATGGGGGCAGTCTAGTAAACATAATGTTCCTCATGTACTGTAGATTAATGATACAAAAAAAAATTGGCAACAACTCTGTAAGGTCTGTTGTCTGAGTAATAATACTATATGAATGGCAATTTCCTCATTTTAATATAATTCTTCAGTCATACAAGAACTAAGCTTTGGGGAGAGGTGGTTGAAAAGTTCAGGGGATTCTATGCATTATTTTCTGCAACTTTCTGTGAGACCATAATTATGTCAAAATAAAAAGTTAAAAAACAAGGGGAATGAGAGAAATAATCTTCGGGGTATAAAATTAAGACACTAGAATAGATATTAAAGACATAAAATCTCATCATTTTAAATTTCTATGATTTGATGTTTATTGTTTTTTAGTATGTTGTATGATGTACTTGTATATAATGTACAAATAAACATGTATATATTGGTGTATATATAAATATAGTGTAGTAAGATGCTATAGAGTCACTACTTGTCTTCTCTGTGCTATACTGCCTTCCCCGTGCTCCCAGCTATGCTAAAAAGTTATCAGATATATGCAATAAAATAGATACTACTGCTGTGAAGTATTATTATTATATCTTTATATCCTTTTTTTATTTGGGTATCATTAATATACAATCATACGAGCAACACTGTAGTTACTAGATTCTCCCCATGGTCAAGTCACCACCACATTCTCCATTACAGTCACTGTCCATCAGTGTAGTAAGATGCTATAGAGTCACTATTTGTCTTCTCTGTGCTATACTGCCTTCCCTGTGCTCCCAGCTATGTTATGTGTGCTAATCGTAATGCCCCTTATTCCCCTTCTCGGTCCCTTTCCCTGTGGCAACTGTTAGTCCATTCTTGGGTTCTGTGAGTCTGCTGTTTTGTTCCTTTAGTTTTAGTTTTTGCTTTGTTTTTCATTTGGTACTTGTCTTTCTCTGCCTGGCTTATTTCACTGAGCATAACACCCTCTAGTTATTATTATATCTTAAACAGTGAAAAACAAAAGCAATATGGTATTCTGACATAATATTATCTCTAGAATATTAACATAGCATTAAAGAATAAAAGCAAGGCAGAGTTAAAATATATTTTGAAAACTGGAATAAAGCACCAGCAACTCTGACAATTAGTAGTTTATATCACTTTTTCTATCAAAGACTTTAGCAATCATAAAACACTCATAAAATGCCTTTTTTCATTTAATTTATGCATATTATTATTATTTTATTTATTCATGTTCATTCTCTTTAGATAATTTGTGACTGAGAATTAATTCTGCCAATAGTTTTAGAAGTTATGAGAACACACGAAAATAAAATGGAAGCACCCAAGTTTTTTTGCTCAGTAGGTATGTATGCTTTACAATGCATACTTGGAAGAGCACTGGAGGAAACTATTTGAAAAAGATTAGCAAATTCAAGCTTCACTCATTTGCAGACCATTTTGTTCTCAACCAAATAGTCTCTTTATTCAACTAATGATTAGTGTTCTAATTGCTTTTCTGAAAAAGTACAATTTGTCATTTAAGAGTGGAACCTGGCAAATGTAGATGGTTGTTAGATATTAGCCAATGAACTCAGTCATAAAGACCGTCATTTCTGTATTTGTCAATTTTTGAGGTACTGTTCTACAGAGTGAGTTCAGAATTATTTGTGGAAATTTGTAAGTCTTAGGTGAACTTGGAGCAAGTGATTAAACTGGTTTACAAAATACTGAAAACATTTAAAGCCACTCCTTCAAATGCAGGGATGTTCACAGTACAGCAATACTGGTATTTCCTGAATTGGGAAAGAAAATAGGTAAGGAAAGATTAAATTGCAAATATTATCTTGATTTTTTTTGTTCTTTAAGTCCATTGTATTAAAGTTAACTTGTTCTCTCACTGTGAATTCTAAAAATCTTTCTCTTAGGGTACTTGGCTCTCTGAACTGTGCTTTTTTTTTTAAGTTTTACTTTGAAGGTAGAGCATTCACTATAAAAAATATGATTCAAAATCATGGAATAAGAAACTCATGTGAAGATACTGGACCTTTATTATTATACAGAAACTCAAAGCCTATGATTTATTTACTTTTGGAAAGTAACTGACACCTTGTCACAGCTACCTTGCCTTGGAGAGGTTAAAAAGTTGTCCAAGTTCCAGGCAGCAAAAGAGCAGCCTCTGAACTGCCAACATGCAACGTGCTTGGACAAGCACAGTCTTTTTACAATGAAGTAACTTGCTTTTTCAATGCAACCACATTCAAACAATTAAAGGAGCCACTCTCCAAATCATGAGCAACAACAACCTTGGGACCAAGCCGGTGGTAGACACAGGAGCATTCCCAACTGGGCAACCATGGCTAAGCACACGATTTTCTTGAAAAAAAAAAAAAAGTTTTAACAATTACAGAAGCCTTAGCTCCTTGGGTCCCCTTGGCTATGTTAACAGTATGTTATCAGTATGCAAGGGAAAGTAACACAAACTGCTCTTTTGAATACAACATTCCCTTGGGCTTCCAAGATTTAAAGGAAAGGTGGAGAAAATAAATGTAACTCCTTTCATAATGTTGAGTACCATATGAAATGGTTAAGGTAGAAGATAACCCACACAATGTGAACTTTCCTTATTAACAAAATAATTGGGACTAGTGTTTTATTTATTCATTTTACTTGGGGGTGGTATGTACTAAAGCCCTGTGAATTTAAGTTCATCTCTGAAATAGTTGTAACATGTAAACTGCTACCTATTTCTTACTTTAATATTTAGAAGAGGAAAATTGAGGCCTTGCTCCACTTATAAATAAAAGAGAGAAAGATGTAAGGACACAGAAATAACAGAAGTAGTTCTATGGTCTGCAAAGGAATTTAAAGATAGTTTTAATACCCTTAGAAAAATGTTAAATGTATATGTTAAAATACCTTTGAAACAGTTAAATTAGAAGAAGACCAAAACCTGGTTTAGGTAAATATTCCACACAAAAAAGGACTATGTAAATGTAGGCATTTTTATATACTTTGCTGTAAGGACTGGTTGATCTATACATAGCTTGGATTTGCAATGAAGAGAAAAGATAAAACATTAGAAAGCTGGGTATAGCACTGAAAAGATTCTACAGTCTATTATATTTAGTGATTTTAATATGACAGTATTTATCTCAAATTTTAAAATTTAACATGGCAAACTTAATGTGGCATTACCCACTTAGTCTCTTGCATAACTGCAGTAATTCCTTTCATAAATTCAAAACAAGGATGTTATCAATGATACTGAAAATCACTCAGTCTCTATGGGTCATCTAAATTCTCCAAGTTCAGTCTGTATGAAAGCTCTTTTGTATAAGTAAACATTAACATTGTTTTATATTTAAAGCCTGCAGAGATCAGGTTTTATACCTGCTTCATATGCCTAAACTGGCTATATACCTGTTGACCCAGAATGTCTGCAATCCACAAAGGGCAAGGAGTAGCCCTGAGCGCTAAGGAGCCTTGTTGTCATGAAGGAGTGTGCTCTCCTCCGAAGAGGTTAGGTGTGAGCGCTGTACACTGTGTGTAGATCTACTTCCTTTGACCATTAAGCCTTCAAAAATGGGTTCAAAGGGAAGCCCCAAACACCTGACTTTTCCTTCTCCCACCACTCACAGTGTCCCCACTACTGCCTGTGCCTTGAATCTACCAGCACTCATTTCTCATTGCCCTTCATCTGTAATGTCAGACTATCATAGGAAGCCCCAGAATTTTAGTTCCCCACTCATCTCCTAGATCCCTGCAAATATCAGCACATCCCCTAATATGTCTCCTTCTTCTACCCCTCTCTTATCATAACTTTATAACTATTAACAGAAAACATATTAAAAAGTCCAAGGCAATTTTAACACATACCAATCTCAGGTTGGAGAAAGTATCCAATTGTAGGCTAGGAAGATGTTTTGGCTTTTTTGTGTTATGTGGTGGTTTTTGTGTTATGTAAAATCCTAGCTTCTATTAAAGATATCTATCAGAGAAGAAACAAGTTCAGAAGTGGAGCTACAATTCTAGGAAGGGGCTGGGAGGGTCCCTTCAAACAGTGGGATCAGCAGGGTTCAACCAGGGAGCCAGAAATCAAAGGGAAACAGGAACTATCTTCCAGTCAGACAGATGTATGTACACACATGCATGTGCACAAACATACATTTACCATGAAATCAAGCAAACTGGGCACATGATGTAGAGAGGAGGTTCTGGGTAGCTGTGTAACAGATGCCTTCAACTTGAATTCTTTTATCCTCTTAATGTACCACTATGTTTGAGGCTTCTAGATCCCAGAGTTCCTAATGTTAATGTGATGTAATAGAACTTGTAGTTCAGCATTCAGAAACTTAATTTATAGAGTTAATACTTTGAATTTTACATAAATTAATATCTGCCTCCCTTTTAACACATCCATGAAAGTAAAATAAAGTACATATGTTTATAAAAAAGAAACTAGAGTGAAACTAGTGAGCCTGGTCAGGGAATCTAACAGGTAATTTAATATGTTTTGCCTTTTTAATCTTATTTGTCTTTATAATATCTGTTACATGCATATGTCTATATTCTCTCAACCTAGGGATAATTTAAGAAATAACAAATGAGTATTAAGAGATGAGTAGGGAAAATTATAATAAACACTGATGTTATTCATATTGCTTGAGCAAACATTATCTAAAATAAGAGAACCAATGACTCCCTAGATTGCTGTACTGACTAAATAAGTGGATTGTAAGATGTACTTTAAATGTATTTGACTACTTATAATAAACTTCGGTATGGCTACTGTAAAATATGTAAATCCACTGGTTTTTTAGACAGCTCCTTCAAATGATTAATTATTGTAATAAAGATCTTATTAGTATTCTTGCTCATAACTCTAATGAAAAACAAAATAGTTATTCTAAATCATGTGCCACTGTTAATATTAGTAACATCATTTTCTTTAAACTAAAGGACAGCATTCTTGACTATTATTACTAATATTTTCAACTCATTTTATTCAGTGTTTATGTTTACAAGAGAGCTCTGGATTTCCAGAAAAATGGCTTCTACAAATCTAGAGATAAGTAAAGATACCCATAACAAGAATCTTACTAACACTACATACAGGGCTGGAAATGAAAATTAGTGACATTGTTTCTAATACTGTTAAAAAGTAAGTAACTTGGGAAATCTCAGAAGAATGCTTTTGTAATTTCACTTTCCTATCCCTCATCCAGTATCTGCACCTGACTACATCTGACCAACAAACAAACAGCAAATAAGCCAAGATCCTATTAAGTATGCAGCATATGAAATTCTTTAGAGTTTAGAAGCAATGATGGAAATGGAAAAAAATTATATGCTCATTCTGTATGTGTAATATGCTCAGGAAAACTAAGTTAAGTCACTCAGTATTTAAAGAATCCAATTGGTTTATATGGGAAAGAGGCATTCTGCATTTTAAGTAAACAAAGCCCGCTGCTGCTGCTGGCAGTGGTGGTGGTGGCGATGCGGGTTCAGAGAGTGAGGTCAGGTGAAATAAATTATCACATTTCCAGGTTGGGAAGGAGTACTTGTTTCTTTTCAGGTCAGACGGGCTGTCGCCACCAGCACTGACAGGAAGAGTTACTGGAGCAATGTTCTACCTATGACGGCTGAGGAACATGGAGACAAGCAGAACAGGAGGGAAATCACATCCCTAATACATGTAGATCACCACAAAACAAACCTGTTATCTGGGCTCTGTTTTGCTTTGTTTTTCTTTTCATGGAGGATTTAGATTCTTATCTTAATATGATGTGTTGTTAAACTAGAATTTTATATCAGCTTTCTAATCTAGATTTTAAAAACATAACTGTGTATCTCCACATAAACTCATAATCCCTCTCTCTACATGCATTATATTTTGAAAAAATCTACTACTGAGAGTCTTCTATCCAAAAGGACTGTTAATTGAATCTGACATTTCTAGTAGAAATTTTAAGCATTTTAGTATTAGAAAACACCCAAATGTGAAATTTATAGCACTGATCTCATGGGGCTTCATATTTGTGACAAATTTTGGGTGTATCTTATAAATTAGCTTCAACATGATTCAGCCTAGATTCTCAGGACAGAAATAGCGAGAAAAGGGAATGTTTTGGATCAAGTTTTCTCTACATAAAACAAATAGGTTTGAAATATTTGTTTTTTTTTTCTTGACTAACTGGCATGTTGCCTTAATGATGAGAGAAGTGTGTAATGTAGTCATGCTTTTGTTTTACTCTGTCAACTTGTTTAACTGCTCAAGTCATCATATATGGTATCTATCATTAAGCTGTTAGCTTAACATTCTTTTAGAAACTAGAAGGGGAATGAATAAATTAATGAGCGAATGAATGGAAGGATGGTGAAGATTTAAAGTCAGCTGACTTGTCTTTGCCTTGTTTTTCCTATTTGCTATTTAGGAATAATAATATTATGGGGAGGGGGTCATCCTAAAAGACAATTGGTGAATAGATGGTAATTAAGGAGTATTATTCTAATCCTAAGAGATCATTATTTTTATTACTATTTTTACTACTGTTAACCAGTCTCGCCCAAGAACTAGGAAATGTTTGGTTTTGTCACTATGAAACAAGGAAATCTCTTGTTTAAGGTCATGCAATGATCACCCACTTTGAATTGAGTATTTAAAAATCTAAGCATTATTCAAGTATCCAAATAAGTGAACTTGTTAATCAAAATGCAACCAAATACTGACTTATTTCCTTTATATTCATTTGAATTTTTCAAATCACTTAGATTTCATATATATAAAACTTTATAAGTCATTTAGAAAGATTTACTTTTCCTTATAGAGAAAATATATTTTAAAAAATAGCACAGTCTTAATGTATTACTAAGTAACCCCAAGAAAAGCTACTGTGGAAAGTACCATTGAGATTTCAAAAGCTTTTCTCTCTAGCCCTTATATCTGAAGTTGCTTTCTCCCTGCTAACACTACTGTTTCTTACGGCAGGAAAGCAGGTGATTCCCTTTGGCATTCTCCCGCCCTCAAATCCCCAAAGCGACCTAAGAACAAATACCAAATTCTATAAATTCTTTAAAATTTCCAAGTACCACTTACAAAACATGGTAAAACATAAAGTTAAAGCAGCCCGAGTTACATATTTACATGGAAACTATAAAACCCTGTAAGTTACCTTCTAAAAAGAATTTGGTTTGAAATATTAGTCTGTCCTTCTAAGACTACAGTCCATATAACAAGACACTTTATAACTCAATCCAAGTTGTTGCTTAATAAAGCCTTATGACTAATTAAAGTACAGAGCATTAGTTATTTTCTTGTCCTAGGAAACAGTGGAACGAACACTTGCCCTACATGTAAATATTCCTTTTCATATGTAAGGGACATTAGTTCTGATGCCCTAAGCCTCTTTTTACCCCTTTACATTTTAAAAAATGCCTTCCAAATGTAAGTTTGTGTGTGGTCTGTTTACAGGAATGATTGAGATGAACTATACATAAGTAATGAAATTTCTATACTTCTAATTTTTGAGGCATATTTTAAAGATGCCAACTCTAGTTTTGAGTATTTTATGCCCTTTTTCACATTTTGATTAAGAAACAAAGGTACCTTGTATATCAGATGTCCAGATCAACCTTCTTTGCTTTTTCTCTGACCCTGTGAACCTCTCTGGCAAGTATACACCAGAGAACAATCTGCTGTTGGTTTCAGTCTCAGTAAATGCTTTAAAATGTTTAATCATTTATTCATGGGCTGTTAGATGAATATTGTACTTTTATCTGTGGTACTTTAAAGTAAAGTGTGTTATTTATTATCATAACATTCAGATGCTAAAAGTTTATTAGGAATAATCAGTATAAATAATTGCTTTCAATCTCTGCATATTGCATTATAAGTCAACATATAGGTAAATATAAAGTCTTGTAACATTAGGGAATGTTCAAAAATCAGAAACTTTAAGAATATTGGTTGGTGGTGCTTCATTCACATCACTAAAGACGTTGATGTGTTCTTGCATTAACAATAGCCTTATTGAATTGAGTATCAGCCAGCTTAGCTTTAATACTTCAAAGGTGGGTTGTTCTTGCTGTGTTAATCTGCAACATTTATAATTCTCCCCACAAAATCATATTTCAGCAAAGTTTTACTAGAAGCTTCAGGTTTCCAAGACCACTTGTATTCACATGGAGTTTACTGGTATCCTCAGATGAATTAAAGTTATTTAATGATTGAGCAAGCAAAACCTGTAAGACTAAATGAACAATGCACTTTTCCAGATAAAGCCTAGACTTGCTTCTTATTTATTCACATGAGTACCTTAGAAATATTAAACAAATATTATAATCTATGTTTATATTTAAAGTTAATACTGAATTGGCATATTTTTAAATAAATAGACTAGTTTATTTACAGACAGTCTAATCAAAGGGAGAAGAAAAAAAGCTAAATTTGGATTTAGCGAGTAAAATATACTGATTTAAATTAAAATAGATTTAACTGAAACAGAGTGAGTTCCAATTACGGGTAAAAGAATCAAACTTCTATAAAACATGAACAATGAACAATGTTTCAGTCAGGGAGTGCAAGCTTGAATGCTGGGCAGGTGTATTTTTGATAATAGGGGGCCTGGGTAATGTGAACAAACTCTTCTCAGAATAACTAGGAAAACATCTGATTGAAGGAATCAGAGAACTAACAAGTAAAGTTGAGGCCCATCTCTGGGAGAAGGAGGACCACAGAGACGAATCCTGTATTTAGCGTAGCTTTTCATGTGAGAGCAGCTTGAACTCCTCAAAGAAGTTACTGAGAGGAGAAACTAGTTGCCCTTTCAGCACACTTATGGTCCAGGAGGAGAGAAACTGGAACCAAAGCCCACTAAGAAGAAAGTCCTGGCAAAGACTCCCGGGCAGAGCAAACGCGTCCTCACTGCAGGGACCCACAGCACTCCCTGCACAGTGGCCAACCACAAGTGGCTATGCAGCATTTCAAATGCAGCCAGTGCGAGACTGAAGAAATGAATTTTAAATTTCCTTTAGTTTTAATCGATTTAAATTTAAACAGCTCTATGTGACTAGTAACCTCTGTATTGGACAGTGCATATCTATATGAGGAAATACATGAATATGTTCATTGTAGCTCTGAGTATGATGTCAAAAACTCCACATTAATTAAGGACCTAAATATAAAAGGTAAAACTTTAAAGCATTTAATAGAAAATATGAGTTGGGATGTACAGAAGGATTTCCTTAAGACATAAATACACAAAAAAGGAAAATAATAATTTTGTTTACATTAGTGGGAAAAAAAAAAACCCTAATAGAGCCTATAAAATACAAACCAAGTGCAAAGTAAAGTTGTAGAACTGAGAGAGAATATCTGATTTACATGTAACTGACAAAAGATTAGTAATCAGAATATATAAAGACCTGCTAAGTAATAGGAAAGGCAGCCAAAATAAAACAACAATGAAAACAAGAAAAATGCAGAGCATATTGCTCAAGTTTTGGAGATGAGAGGGTGTGCCGCAAAATAATCCTATCTTCCTTATCTGAACACAGCAGGGAATGGGAAGTGGCTGGAAGAGGGAGAGAGGGAGCTGGAGAAGGAGGATGAGAACACAGAGGAGTAAGAAACAGGGAGATCAACATATCAAAATATGTTATTTTCTTACTGCAGAATGTAGCTTACAGGTATACGTACATAGGCTTCACAGCATTTCTCCTCTGAATTAGATACAGGTACCTAGTCACTCCAGGCTCCCCCAGGGGAAAAGTCTTCATTCTAAGCTTACAGTGTAACAGAGTAGTCACCTTGGAATCTCTCTGCCTCCAGGTGTTCCCCAAAAGTAAAAAGAGCCCAGAATAGGCTGAGGTGGGCAAATTCGGTTCCTTTTATCCAAACCAATCCATCAGTTAAGACATTCCTTCTCACAGAAGTGATGCTTACATTATGGAGCTGGTAATACTTGGCAGAAATCTCTAAAGACAGGGTTTATGTTTCTTCTGTGTATGATAACACTTGTAGGAGTTAAACAGTAATTTCACTTTTAAAATGACTAAGTGAATGCAAACAACAAACAATACCCCTCCTTCTTTACTCTTCTGAATATTCTGTCAAGCTGCTTGCAATTGAGACATAATTAGCAGAAGTTACCAGTTCATGAAAAGTGCTTCTTAGATAGCAAGACCAGGGCATTCATTAGAGTAATGGGTAAAAAGTGACATCTCTGCAAAATTTTGCAGGGAAGCAGTTTTTAAAATCTGTATTCTTTAGGACAATTTTTAGGTATCAAAGAGATGGAGTCCTTCTGTAGCATACAGTGAAAGGGGTCAATTCTAACTGTAAGCTTAGATTTTGATGAAATCTGAGACAATGTTCATCTACAAACTGGCTTACTAACATTCTTCGCAATACCCACGCAATCAAAGACTACATTTTGAAAAAAAATATGAACAACTAAATGCCCCTGATAATACTAGACAGTACAGAAGTCATGATTCTATCTGATAAAGCCACCCATAGTAGCACCTGATTTCCTTCAGGCATACTCAATTCTTTTATTTCTGTGAATACCAGTATTATTAACTCCTGTCTTCTAATCTATGAGAGGAAGTCTTTTCATTGGAGGAGGAAGAGAAGATAGAGATACCCTGCAAACCCTTTCTCATTCTGCTGACTCTATTAAACATACACAGGAAAGATGGAAATCTAACTAGAAAAGTGATATTTCAAAGTCCTCTATTCATCTCTGTGAAATCTGGCCATGCCTATGACATCAGGTGAGGTTAGATACAGAAAGCACACTGCTTCATTTTTTGCCTTGATCATTACTGCTGAGATGGAAAACTGAAGAAAAAAAATGTGACACATATTTTTCCGGAATTAATTCGGATGCTGGTGTGATGCCAAAAGGGCTGTTACTGAAGTGGGGAAATATCCACCCCTTCAACTGCTATGCTGGTGACAATAACATCGGCAGCTTCTCTTCCCCATCTCTTACACATTTAGGCAAATAGGCATTTCCAATATTCAAGCAATCTTAGCAAATGGATAAGATTAAAATTAACTCAGATGAAACCAGTAGAAGCAATCCAGGCCACAAGCCAGGGTAGGCTAGAGGGAAGGCCAAGGCGGTAGTCAAAGTGAGCAGCCAGTCAGGGAATGGGGAGAAACAAACAGTGGCAAAAAGCCTGTTCAGGGTATGGCACCTTGGAGAGTCCATCTTATTATTTGTGTGCAAAGTGATGGTTTCTATCTTGTGGTTAACAAACTGATCTGAATATGACCAGTGTGAGCTGTGGGTTAAAGGGGATTTCTGGGGTGAGTATAGGCTGGAAAAGTCAAATTAAAAAAAAGGCATCCACACGTTCTAGGCAGAAAAGAAAGGAAACTGAGTGATAATGTGGCTCTGGTCCTGGTTCTATATTCCAGGCTCACTTGTGGTAAATTTTACAACTCTGAGCAGATGAAAAAGAATGAAGAAAACAGAAACAGAAAAATCACAGGTGAGTAAGATTTCCTATAAAAGGCAGGAGGAATATGACAGAATGGGAATACTGTAGAGCAGGGTCTCCCAATCTCAGGAGTACAACCATTTGGGACCAGATCGTTGTTGTGGGGGTTGTCTTGTGCACTGTAGTATGTTTCACAGCCTATGGCCTCCACTCAGCAGGTATGAGTCATCTCTCTCTCCAGTCGTCACAAACAAAAATGTCTAGATAGAGTCAAATGTTCCCTTGGGGGCAAAATCACCCATTTTAGAGGAAAAAGTAGTCATTTTAGATGCCATTTTGCCTCACAGGTGCTCCCCACATTAACTTTCATTTATTTCTGCAATATAGTACTTCTGCTGCATAAATGGACAATGAGGATTTGTCAATCATACCACTAGACAACCATGAGTCAAAACTGTGGTTCTACTTTTGGTTTTAAATTGATCTGTAAAATCACCTGGAACCTCTTATGATATTTCTTCACGTATTTTGAACTAATGCTAAAAACTGCAGAGGCATTAACTATTTTTCATATACTATGTCTAGCTGTCTGAACTAGACTTTTCCCTAAGTTTCTCCATAATAGAGAACTCACTACTAAGCTTGGCATAGTGCCTCGCTCATAGGAGAAATAGTTGTATTTATTGATACGACTTCATATGCAATAAAAATAGTTGCATTTGTCAACACAATTTTATACTTTAAAATTCAATCTCGATCCGGGCCACCTTCTCGCTTCATGTTAATTTTGTTCCCTGAGACTCTGCAACTGTTTCCTATAACCTTGCTTGCCTGTGGGTGGATATGGTATACTCAATATGCTTACTGACTCACAATCACCTAAAATACACATGTAAAGATAGAACATGTGTTTCTGAACCTAGGGTCTGGTTGTATTCACTGAGACACTGAATCCTAATGTGGTCATTTGTCTATATATTCAGCAATCATGTACTGTGCATATACAATGCACAAACCACTGAATATATTAATCATGGTATAAATTGGTAATGGGATAGTAATACAGCATGGAGAATATAGCCAATGATTCTGTATCATCTTTCTATGTTGACAGATAGTAACCACACTAGTGGGAGTGAGGATTTAATAATATGGGTAACTATTGAACCACTGTGTTGTATATCTGAAAGTCACAGAAGATTTAATATCAATGATACAATAAAATTATGATTATATGATAGTGTCAGAACTAGAAAAATGGTTTACAGTTTTTATGTTAAAATGGAAATCATTGGGAAAAAGTAAGTAGAAAGCTGTAGAGCAAATTTTATAGGAATGTATCTATTTGATGAAGGAACAGATACTAGAATATATAAATCCTCAAGATAGATCATTAAATTTACATAGACTATATAATATTGTGTTCTACATATTTAATAATATGGAATGAAAGTGAAAGACTAAGAATAAAAGAGTAATTTCATTTCCTTCCTTTTTTTCCTTAAAATCCAGAAGCATAATACATAAAGGCTAGAGTTCAGCCTTTTTTCCCTAGAGCATTGAGCTGTGGAGGATCACTTTAGCTTAGATTCAATTGCTTCAATTATTATGTATAATTAGGAATAAATACAATTTTGGTGCCAGAATTTTCTAAACTTCAAACAGGACATTCAAAAGAATATTTATTAATATTCTTAATAAATAAAGAACTGCACAGTTTCCTTACATATTCTAATTATAAAGAGCAAATGATGTATTTTGAATGAAAATCACAGCATATTCTTGGTCACAACCAGAATTTGCAATCATAAACAGCACACTGGTCACTTGATGTCTTTATTATTTTCTTCTGTATAAGTGATATCAGCAACCCCAGAACGAACTTAGGGAGTGACTACACATGCAAGTTAATGAGAACTTCATTAAAGTGAGATGACAAGTGGTAAAGAATTTACAGGAAACGTGATTGCAGATTTGTTTCAGAGAGCACTGTAAACACAAATGCTCACCATAAAGAAGTAAAAATCAAGGTAGAGTGAGCCTGGACTTCTCGCTTTTGTGGTCATTTATATTTCTGAATGCCTAGAAATTGCTGCCTATCTTCTTTACAAGCAATGACCACACAATAGGCATTTACAAAATCATGGTTGTGGCGTTTTCTTCCCAGTCTTTCCCTTTGTATCCAGACACTTCCAATTTCCTCTCCTCAAACAGCAGAGTCTAGGAGCCACCGGAATGACAAACTAATCTTTAATGCAGTCTGTCCATCATTCCACTCACATGCGAGGAAGTGCTGTTCATCAGAACTTTGCAGGTACCCATCCCTGCTCCCCACACCTCTACTCCCATTCTTTGAATGGCCGAACAATAGCAAATGGCATTTTCTTTACAAATAAGCCATCTTCTTAGGATGTCCTCACAAGCATTTTACCCCGCAGCCCCAACAATATGAATGTTCAATTCTTTTATCACTCTTTACATGAGTACAGTTTTCACTATTGTCCTTTTATGACACTAAATGTCAATATTCTTCAAGAATAAAACCTTCAGGAAAACTGCAACCTATAATCGAAGGCATTCAGTTAGACATTCCAACTAGCTTAAATTAAAAATGAGGTATCTTTTACAAGGTTATTAAATTTTAGAAAACTACAACTTACAAATCAGAGGAGCACATTACCTTTTAAGAAAAAAAGCATCTAGCTTCAACATGACATGTTCACCAACTTCTATTGAAACAGGTATTTACTAAACTTTAAAAGGTGTCTTAGGCAGAACACAATAATGTCAAACTATCTCATATTCTGAAAAGCCACACTTTTGGAAAAGTATAACTTCCATCTTTATTAATCTGTATTCATCTTTCTAATTACCTGTATTAAAATCACCTCCTTCTGTTCATTATTCTTTAATCACAATATTCATCAGAGATGAACCAATATACTGTCTGTCAGTGGCAGGGCCAGGAAATCCCTGTTTTTCCAAAGCTCATTTTGGTGATTCTGATGTACAGCCAGACTTGGGGAATATAGCTCGGGGTTATTTTGGTTTCTTTCCCATTAGGCTATGTATCATACAAAACCAAATAAATCTGAGCAATCCATCTCAGATTTCTAGGGCATTTCCTTGCCACATCCCCCAACCCGATCAGCTCCCATTAACCAAGGCATAGCTTTTATTACATGAAAATTGGTTTAAAGTGGCTTTTGATGGAAATAACTGATGGGAGGAAATTAAGAAAAAATGTAAACTGGGAATTAACTATCTTTTGATTGGATAGAACCTATCCAGTCTCAGGGAGTATTTTCCTTCTCATTCTTCTGTCACTGAAGAAGGGAAAAAAGAGAACTATTGAGGGAATGGAGCAAACACCTGTGAAGAATTTCTTTAATAACAACTATGAATGGAGGAAAGCCAACAGTTTTATACCCTAATATAAAAATGCAATTATTTACAGCTGAGAGGTAAATAGGAATATCTTATGCCTAGAGAAGGGCAGCAAACATCTGAGCAGCCACTATATGTAAGGCACGATATTGAGAATTGAATTATCTATATTCTAGAAGCATTTGATACCAATGAAAAAGGAAGAGTGTAATGAAAATCAATGTGTAAGTTGAAAAAAGTTACTGCTACCCTGAATAACTAGCCACTGAGTGTCTCTTCTATTATTTTCCAGCTGTTATACAAAGAATTACTGGCCTCATTGGACAATGCTATTTAAACTAGCAGTTTTATATAAAAAATATATTTTCTTACATAATAAAATGTATAAAAGGAAATTCAATTATAAAAGCATGCAGCTTAGAAGAATGATTCACAATGATGATCTTATGTTTTGTAGTTTTGTGGATAAAATGAGAGTTCCTGTGGCCAGGATTCTCACCAGGCCCTGGTTGACTAGCTCACTGCACACCTGTGGGCAATACATGGCTGTTGTCGCTATAAAAAGAGCTCTGCCCAGGGCTCTGGGCATGACACAGTAACAGGGCTGCAAGGATGCAGGAGAGCAGAGCAGAGGCTGGAGTGGTGGCAGCACTGAGGACAGAGGCCCAGAGGATGGCTGTGCAGGATGGCTGTGAGGACAGAGGGGCCCAGAGGCAGAGACTGGCTTGCTGCATGCAGACTCGCTCTGAGTGAATAGGATTTTAGTGACTGACCTGCCACCTGGAAATACAGTTGGGTATAACCCTTTCACCCCAAGAACGTTTTGCTGTCATTTTCTTTGGTCACACTGAATCCATAGTGAACTTGCCCGGGGCTGAAACCCATTGGCAAGACAAGTTTACAAAGCATTTTCAGTATCTATATTCAATTAGAAAATAATCAAGCAATTTTAAGAGGTAGGCAGAGTTGGTGTCATTTCCTCAGTTTGATGAAGAGGAAATTGAAACCCAAAGTGATTTGGTGACTTGCTTGAGACCACAGAGTCAAACTGAGTGGCAAATCAGGGACTCAAATTCAGACTTTCTGATACTGAGTTCATAAGCCAATTGGCCTGGCCCTTGATAATGCTCATCTAGACATTAATGAAACTTAACTGAAGTACAAACTCTTCTGGAATAATTAAACTGCATATCTAAAATGACAAAACAAAAGCAAATGTATTAGGTATTTCATAGATCATGCAAGCTAGAGAAACCACAAGGTAATCTTCATAAAAGGGCCAGAGAAGTCAAAACCAATCACACTAACCAATCAAAATCACAGGTGAGTTTGGGGCAGAACTGGGTTTACACTAAGGGCTCACTTAAACACCCAGTATTTTTAAAGAACAGATATACTGAGACCTAAGAACAAAAAGAGTATCACCCACACCCATGGTATATCAGGTAATAAAATACAATTTTAAAATGTAGTTAAAACTTCTTCATAAATGTAGAATTAAAGACAACATCCATTTCTCCTTCAAAATAACGAAGTGCTTTAAGGTAAACTAATTTCCGGTATTAAACACCTGTATCCTCAGGAATTTTTCTGATTGGAGAATCGGGATGTACTACTTGTCTATAATATGCAAAAACATACGAAACAAGACAGAGAATTCTAGTATGAATGCCAAAAAACAGATTTAACCTTGCCTAGATAGATATATAATCCTCTCCTAAAAAAAAAATCAAACTCTGGTCCATACCCACTAGAAACATTGGGTATTAGATGTCAGCAGTGACCCCACATGACTTCCTACTACAGTGCCAATCACAATTACTTTTAAAGCTGAATATACTGCAAATGAACCTCTAGAAATAAGAAATCTGTCTCCTACCACCACAGTGGCTAAAGAGACTTTTTTTAAAAATCACTTTAGTTCCAAAATGTACTGGTAGAAAAGCTAAATCAATTGTTATATTACTAAGTTTTTTATTAACTTTCCCTTTCCTTTGGACTAGCTCAAAACACCTTATATCCTTTCTGATAAAATCCCCCTGGAAACAACACTTCAAGTTAATGATTTCAAAAGAATGTCCAATGTTATAAGCACTAATTCTTACAGCAGTTGCAAGAGGGTGACATTTATTATGTGTGTGTGCATGTACGGAAAATTATGGCAAGTTCCATTAATGATATGGAGATAATAAAGTACTACTTAAAGTGTGTGTGAGTTGATGATTTGAAGAGTTTGCAAAAAATCACATTCAGATATTTAGGTGAGGAAGCAACCTGTCTGCCCTCATTCTACCCCTCCTTCCAGATTGCTAGTATTTATGGGAAAAACTGCTTAAGGTCTTTGTCTGGTTAAGCACACTAATTTGAAAGCAGTTCCTCAAAAGGTATTCATTTTTTTTTGGTTTCTTACTGTGCTTTATAATTCTGGCCCAAGGATGTAAGGGATATAGAAAACATAAATACATCTAGAAAGGAAAACTGTTGGGGGAAAGGGGGAGATTAAATTGTAATTCTATCCATTAGTTCCCTCTGTTCCATAAACTCACAGGCAGATCAAGCATTTTTCGCTCATATTCTAGTACAAATGAGTTTCAGAATTTGGAATGAACCATATGCAGCTGTAGGAAACTTACCTGCAGGTATTAACAGAAGCATAGGGAGCATGTGGAATTTAAAATTTAAAATTCTGTATGGATACAGCAATATTATTTTCCTAGTATTTTATTGCAAACACAATAATGTCAGCAATGTTACAGGTTTAAAAGAGATTGTGAGCTATCATTCTCAATACCATTTTACAGTAAGATGTGTATTTGCACAACTGATATACAATTCAATTTTGAGAACATAGTTCCTTCTTAATCCTATTTACATAAAACAAACATGGAATTTGTCAAATATTTTTAGAGATAAAACACAGAAATTTCAAGAAGTCTGAATGAGTAAATTCTACAGGAAACAATGTAGCTTCTTTCAAGAAAATAGGTGTTACACAATACAGAGATATCACAGCTTATAAAATTCCAGAGTAATTCACCAACTAGGGTATTGCTAAAGAAAGCGGATGGAGGCATGTTATTTCTTAAATCAAAACTCATTAGATGTACTAGCAGACATGGAAGAAACCTAAGGTTCTACTAAGGACTTACAGAGGTAGTGTAATAAAGAGTAATTATCCTTAAAATCAATATCCAGGATTTTGAATCTTGTATACTTTTGCCCCTCCCTGACTAAAACAAGGACATAAATTAAGAAAAAGAATGCTTCAGAAATAACACTAAGACACTGTGGATAAAGTGAAGGTTCCTGTGGCCAGGATTCTCACCTGGCCCTGGTTGGCTAGCTCACTACACGAGGGCAATACGTTGTTATTGACTCAATATAAAGAACTCCGCCCAGTGTTCGGGGTGACATGGTGGCATGGCTGCAAGGCTGCAAGGCTGCAGGAGAGATCAGAGGCTGGAGTGGTGGCAGCACTGAGGATGGCTGTGTGGGCAGAGAGGCCCAGAGGCAGAGACCAGCTTGCTGCACACAGACTTGCGCTGAGTGGATGGGATTCTAGTGATTGACCTGACATCGTGGAAATAAAGTTGAGTATAACCCTTTCCCCCCAAGAATGTTCTACTGTCATTTCTTTGGTCACACTGAATCCATAGTGAACTTGCCCAGGGCTGAAACCCACTGGCAAGCAGACACCTGTTCCAGAACAAAGCCAACAAAGAACAGAACAGTAAGACAGCAGGGAGGCGATGCCTTCCACAGGTACAGTAGCTTATCTGGATCACACCTGGGAAGTCCTGGGGTCCAATGTGGTGGAAAATGGATAATGTAAATGATGACCCCAAGAGACAGAAACCTAACATGTTCACTTTAGAACTGAGCAGAATAGTGTCAAAATAATAACTTTTCCTTCCTAAGTGTCTTGCCAATGGGTTTCAGCCCCAAGCCAAGTTCACTATGGATTCAATGTGACCAAAGAAATGATAGTAGAATGTTCTTGGAGTGAAAGGGTTATACTCAACTTTATTTCCATGGTGGCAGATCAATCACTAAAATCCTGTTCACTCAGAGCGAGTCTGCATGCAGCAAGCCCGTGTCTAACTCTGGGTCTCTCAGCCTGCAAAGCTGTCCTTTAGCTCTGCCCTCAGTGATGCCACCACTCCAGCCTCTGCTCTGCTCTCCTGCAGCCTTGCAGCTGTGTCACCGTGTCACTTAGAGCACTGGGCGGAGCTCTTAATATAGAGCCAGTAGCAACGTACGGCCCACACGTGTGTAGTGAGCGAGCCAACCGGGGCCAGGTGAGAATCCTAGCCGCAGGAATCTTATCCACACTTAATTAAAGAATCTATGCTCTTAATATTAAGTATTTATCTGAAAGTTGAAGTGATTCAAAACACTAGGACATTTGCATTTACAGAATCACTGATAAGGGAGGAAATAGGAAGTTTCTGTTTCTTAAACACACAAGCTCTTCTGAGTTTAAAAGTAAATGATGAAATAATAACATGACCAAACACAATAATTTTAAGGTTTATGAAGAAATCTTTTACCTAAGATGTAAGAAGCTAGCTTTCTCTATCTAATATGAGGTGAGGTCATTTTTGTTTTGTTGTTTTATGTTTTTTGTTGTTTTTACTTCCAAAGCTTTTGGGTTTGTTTAAAGTTAAGTTCCTACATGAATTATTAATGCTCTCACTTTACACTGGTGGGAATGATTTATTTCAACAAGCATCAACGTGCTATCATCTCAGTAGCTCATTCCAATTGGGGGAAATGAAAACGATGGGAGAAATTTAAAGAC
This sequence comes from Manis javanica, assembly GCF_040802235.1. Lineage (NCBI taxonomy): Eukaryota > Metazoa > Chordata > Mammalia > Pholidota > Manidae > Manis > Manis javanica. The sequence goes on from NC_133160.1 coordinate 69,432,465, forward strand.
ATCTCTCCTCCCCCACCTCCTTCTACAAGGCAAGGGTAGTGTATGCAAATAAGAAGCTGGGCCACATGCTCTCACTTTTTCCCATACCATGTTTCTGCTGACGTATACAGACTGGCTTTTGAATTTCAGCTGCCGAAAACCGAACTACCAGAATCCTCAGTCTACAGCACACTATCACAATAGTCTCACAGGCTCTTCTCTTACTTAATATTTCCTTTCATCACCAGTATCAGCTGCTGGCCCCTTCCCTCCACCCTCACTAAAAATTAAAACCTGTGCATTTGCTTGTATGTATATTCATCCTTGAATAATACATACTATTGTTTTATTTATGTGCTTAGTTTACACAAATAATATGCTATGCATTCTTGTTGTCAGCCTTTTTAAATATCTATCATGTTTTTAAGTTCTCTTTGTGTTGCTGTACATGGTACTGTGCAAGAGAAAATCACATCTGGGAGCTGGCTTGGTATTATCAAAAAGGCCTTCCTGCTATTACAAGCTGGCCTGACACTCACTGTTCTGCTGAACATAGCAATTTCACAGAACATCAACTAGGCAAGGCCACTCTGACCATAATGGATCAAGACGAACAGAAGACCACTGCATAATCAGGTTCACACACAGACAAAACACGAACATTGTCCATGCCACAAAACAACAAAACATTCCCCAACCCAGCAAGCAAGAGTGGCTGCTGCTTCTTTGCCAATCACAGCTTTGCTTTATTTTATTCTTCCCTCCTTTTAGATAAGATTTAACTGAGATAACCAATCATGTAATTACCTCTACTTTCTGACAGTATCCTAGCCAGAGCAAAGTTCCATCTTAACCCTCTTTTAATCATAGGCTCAGAGCTCCTAAGTCCTTCCGAACATCCTCTTGCCGAGATGCCCCACAATTCTCCACAGTGGGTGCCACCCCCAACCCTGCAATGAGTAATAAATCCAACTTGTTACAACTTTTTCACTGCTAATGTGAAAACAAAACTGTTGATTTTTGAAGTTTAAAATCTGGGAAATAATCATTCTTTTTATATGTATTTGTGCAGTTTTGTTCTTAATTTTAGTCAGTGTACTGAGCTCCTCAAAAACCCCTACGATAACTTTAATTCGAATTGCATTTGCGAAGATTGACATCTTTATGTTGTTTATGCCCCATCAAAGCACATGTTATAGCTACTCATTTATTCAAGTCTTCATTTTTATCCTTTAGTAACATTTCACAATTTATTTTATAGAGTTGTTACACATTTTTTAGGTTAATGCATAAATGCATTATAATTTTTGTGAATTATATTAAAAATACTGCGAATTTTGAAATGTAATTACTGCTAATGTGAAAAACAAAACTATTGGTTTTTGAAAGTATATACTTGCTTTTCCAAATTCTAATATTTCATCTATCTAGACATCATATAATCTCCAGATAAGGACTGTTTGTCTATTTTCCTCTTTTCCCTCTCCCTTTGTCCATCTTTATTTCACTTGAATTTTTTTTCTTAATGGATTAGCCAGATCTGTATCAAGAATATCAGTTTTAGCAGGTGTGTTTGTCCTACTCTAAAGCTTGGTGAAAGTTTAAAGTTTTAATTTTGGTGTTTGCTACAGGTTTTAGTATATAACCTTTATTAAGTTGGTAAAGTTTCTTTCTAGTCCTAGCTTTACAGACTTTAAGTCATAAATTGGAGTTAAATTTTATCAAATAATTTTATGCATTTCTTTACATAATCATAATTTTCTATTGTGTAATTTTACCATTAATATAGTGGATTTCATTTTTTTTATGTTGAACCATCCTTGCCTTACAGAGATAAATACTGTGTTAAAAAAAATCCATTGTATTTAATTAGCTAACATTTCACTTAGAATTTCCACACTTGTCACTGTCAGTGAGCAGACCTACAATATTCTTTTCTTATACTATACCTTTGGAATTAAGGTTGAACAAGTTTTGAAAAACTAGTCAGGCAGCATTTCCCAATCCAACTTTTTTTTTCTTTTTTAATACCTGCATGAGACAGGGCTTATATCTCCTAAAAGTTTGGTAGAAGTATCTTGTACAATCTATTAAACTTGGGAAAGATGTGTCTGTTTATTCAGGTGCTTGTGTGTAGAATTTAGGGCGAACTTTGCATTTCCACTTCTTTGACAAATATTTATCTATTAAGTTTTCTACTTTTTTACATATTACTTTCCATTTTTAGTAATTTCATACAAGAAAATTAATCACAAGGGGGTTTGTGACAACAAACATTGTGAGTACAAATGAGATTCATAAGAACTGGTACCTAGATCTCATTCCCTTGCCCAATTTCAAGTCCATAGTAGTTCTAAAAAATGAGCTACCTAGCAGAAAGTTTTGTTCATCATCTCTAGAAAAAAATTATCTGTCTCCATGTGGACAGTGGTTTGAGTAATTCTGACTGACAGAACAACACCTTAGTGGGAAAAAAAGTCTTCTGAGCATTTATACTTCAAAAATAGGAGTAGTGATTTTCACAAGTAAGGGATGTAAGAAAGAGTAAACTGAACCAAAGACAATTTGATGAAGGACCTATAACAGGGTGAATATTTTTAATTTGTGCTTACCTACTGTCCTATCCAAGCACAAAAGCCTAGGGATACATTTGCAGCCAGGTCCCATGAACTGAAAAATGTATGGAACCTGGTATGATTGCATATGTCAGATTCAGAATAGCAAATATTAAGGCAGAACAATTTCCTGGGCACTAAACCACAGATTTCTTACCTTGTAGGTAAGAAATATTTTGCTTCATTTTTCAAGTATAATTTTGATGGCCTAAATCAATGCTTTTCTTTTGCTGGCAGATTACAGGAATATAGAGAAATTGATTTAGCTATAACTAGAGCTTAGAGAGGCAATGTTTCATTATAGTTGTGAAAAGTTATTAGGGATACACGAAGACTAAGTTTAAGATTTGTGAATAAGTAAAACTAATGAAAGCCTTCAGAGTTAGGCAGTTAATTCATTACATGGAGACTATTAAATTGACATGATGGAACCCTTCCTCGCGGTATCAACTACTACATTATTTAATATATCTTGCATATGCTGTCCCATAACAGCCATAACATGATTTTTATAAACTGTTAGGATGAATGCTGATGTGCATCTTGTTTATCACTGAATTCAGGCCAAAAGGCACTAATTAGAGTAGTTCTGCTACACAGTGTTTATATACTAATTACCTCACTTCCTAAACCAATGTTCCAAGAAGCACTAAGTATGCATGGCAAAAAGCCACTGGTTGAAGCATCAAGCATGCTGCTTTACAAACAAAAAGAACAATAGAGTCTAAAAAAAAAAAGAATAATAGAAAAGTTAAACATGATATAAAGTGTGGTGACCAAGACAATTGTATTTTCCTGAAGATGTGGTATGTGTTATTATGTTAAATAGCATAGGTATGTAAGTATTGAGACTTTCAAATGAAAAAGAAAATAAAAATTTAGTAAAAAAAATGTTAACTGCAGTGAAGACATATGTATTTCATATTCAAGGCACATTTATGGGAAATATTAGGACAAAAGTTCATGGGAAAATACAAGTTAGTATTGCAGAGCCTTATTTGGAAATTTAAATATTTATTGGGTACTTCTACGGGAGAGACACTATAATTCCAAAGATGAACAGGACATACCTGTTTCATGCCTTCAAAGAGTCTGAAGCCTGAATGGGAAGACAGACTATTAACCAAGCAAACAGAATAGAGTGTAATAAATGCTATTAAGTGGTGGGAGATAGTAGCCCATACAGCACATAGTCCAGTCTAGGGATTTTATTTCCTCTGTGTGTGTGTGTGTGTGTGTGTGTGTATAAACAAATAAATGAATTCTGGAAGTAGGAACAACTTTCATATCTGTTCTCTCTCTCTGAGCATGTGTGTTTTATACTGCCTGCTTTTATAGTATTTACTCTCCTAACTATTTCTATCAGTCTGCCTTCTTTCTCTTTCTTCATGTCTTGTGATTTTGTCATCTATTTTTATTTTCCTACTTGGCCATGATGTAGAATAACGTACTAATAGTATTTTTCTGAGTCGTTAAAAAATTTGTCCTAACTAAAGGACTGATAATGTTGAAAATAATTATAACAATAGGTTTACTATGTGTCAGGTTGTTCTAAGAACTTTAACATGCATAACTCATTTGATTTTCACAAAACTCTAGAAGGTAAGCATCAATATTACCTCCATGTTACAGATGTAGAAACTGAGGTACTGTGGATAAAACTACAATATTTCCAGAATCTCTCGACTGGCTGTAGTGCATCTCTGTATCAGTAGGTGTTTCCAAGGGGTAGAGAAAAGTTGTCCATCTCCATATCATTAGGTAATTACAAGGGTGAGCTAGGACATATCTAGACCAGAGAGGTTGGGTGAGGGTCTCTTCTTCTGCAGCCTTGTCGCAAGAGACAAGGGAGAGCAGACGTGGACGACTGCTTGTAAGCAATAAACAGGTTTCTCCCACTTTATTTCTCCCTTTCACTGATTTCGGTTTCAAAGGTATTTTGCATGGGGACTTCCAACCCCCTGGAGTTACAGGTATAAAAAGGTAACTTTCCTGAGGTCACACAGCTAGTAAAGGGCCAAGCTGGAATATTATCCCTTAAAGTGTGGTTGAAGCCATACTGGTTAAATTGAAAACAATAGCTAATATTCACTGAGTAATTATCAGGTACTGTTCTAGTCATTTTAATCATTCTACAGCTATGATCTCACTTAATTTTCACAATGGTCTTTTAAATAGGTTGGTTAGTATAACTCTATTTTAAGGTTTAAGGCTAAAGAGACTAAAGCAGAATGAATTGCCCAAGACTTACAACTAATAATAATGTAAAAAGAAGAAAAAAAATTAAGGAAGAAAATTGAATTTTGAAAAAAGAAAAACTGTAAACTAAATTATCTTTCTTCTAATATTAGACCATAGTCTCTTCGTTAAGATGTTGGAGATAAACAATAGTTCTGTGCTTCAAGCTAATAAATATAACACATTGTAATGTCACCAGTCAAAAGCATTTCCTGTTTTTTTAACCTAAAAGGAATAAAATAGAGTCTGCCTTTTCATTCTTCCAATGTGCTCAGTAATTCAGCAAGTCACTTTCCTTTCAGCTGACATAAAACCCAAAGTTCATTTTTTTTTCTACCTCTTAGTGTTACCACAAGAAATTCAGGTAAAAGCACACCAAAAAGGGGTACAGGATAGCGTTACTGATTAACTGCCAGTGGAATCTGAAAATCAGGAGACAAAATGAACCCTCTTTGTCTCCATGTTAATATTAAAAAGCACACAAATCTCATGAGTATGTTACAGTAAACTTTCATAATTATCTCATACGCAGGCAATGCAAGTTTGTGTATATAAAAATAAATAGAATATAAACATGAGCAAATTTTTCCTAAATGCATCTCCTCAGGCAAGGGAAACAAAAGCAAAAATGAACACATGGGACTACATCAAGCTAAAAAGCTTCTGTACCGCAAAGGACACCATCAGCAGAACAAAAAGGCAATCTACAGTATGGGAGAATATATTTGCAAATGACATATCCAACAAGGGGTTAGCATCCAAAATATATAAAGAACTCACACACCTCAACAACCAAAAAGCAAATAACTCCATTAAAAAATGGGCAGAGAATATGAACAGACAATTCTCCAAAGAAGAAATTCAGATGGTCAACAGGCACATGAAAAGATGCTCTACATCACTAATTATCAGGGAAATGCAAATTAAAACCACAATGAGATATCATCACCTCACACCAGTAAGGATGGCCAACATTGAAAAGACTAAGAACGATAAATGCTGGTGAGGATGAGGAGAAAGGGGAACCCTCCTACACTGCTGGTGGGAATGTAGCTAGTTGAACCATTGTGGAAAGCAATATGGAGGTTCCTCAAAAAACTAAAAATAGAAATACCATTTGACCCGGGAATACCACTCCTTGGAATTTACCCAAAGAATACAAGTTCTCAGATTCAAAAAGACATATGCACCCCTATGTTTATTGCAGCACTTTTTACAATAGCTAAGAAATGGAAGCAACCTAAGTGGTCCATCAGTAGATGAATGGATAAGGAAGATGTGGTACATATACACAATGGAATACTATTCAGCCATAAGAAAGAAACAAATCCTACTATTTGCAACAACATGGATGGAGCTGGAAGGTATTATGCTCAGTGAAATAAGCCAGGTAGAGAAAGACAAATACCAAATTATTTCCCTCATTTGTGGAGTATAACAACAAAGCAAAACTGAAGGAAAAAAACAGCAGCAGACTCACAAACTCCAAGAAGGGACTAGCAATTACCAAAGGGGAGGGGTGGGGGAGGCAGAAGAAGATTGATGCGTATTATGATTACTATACATGGTGTGTGGGGGATCACGGGGAAGACAGTGCAGCACAGAGAAGAGAAGTAGTGACTCTGTGGCATCTTACTATCCTGATGGACAGTGACTGCAATGGGGTATGGGGGTGTACTCGATAATATGGGTGAATGTAGTAGTCACATTGTTTTTCATGTGAAACTTTCATAAGAGTATATATCAATAATACCTTAATAAAAAAATAAAATAAAATGAACAAAAAAACAAGAAGGCCAACCATACCAAGGGTTAGAGGCTACGTGTCTATGGGATCTCTCATGATTCCCTGTGAGAAGTAAACCGATGCTACTATTTTGGAAAATGGTTTGGCACTGTTCGCAAGCTGGAGTGTTCACACACTCTTTGACCCAGGCGTCCTTCCAACTGTGTTGAGACAACAGGAGGAAGAATGGGCATAGTGATGGAAAGACCAGTAACAAACCTGGTATCATAGTCAGAGTCTGGCTGTGTGGGTGGAAAGCTGCTTTCCAGTGCAAGAGGTATTTTAAATCAACAAAAGACTAGGACAAGAGCTTCAAAGAAAATGATATCCACATGGCTAATAAACATACTGAATCATGCTCAACATCATTAGGCATTAGGAAAATCCAATAACTCCATGAAGTACCCCTGTACACTCTCTAAAATGGTTAAAATGTTGAGGAAGATACGGAGCAACCAGAATTCTCACATAGGGCTGTGGGAGTGTAAACTGGTGCTACCACTTTGGAAAACTATATATATGGTTTTATGCCAGGAGACCCAGCAATGCTATTCCCAGGTACACATTCAACAGAAATGTATACAAATGTGCACCAAAAGACAAGTACAAGAATGCCATGTGGCTCTACAATACAGAGGCAAGTTGTTAATAGAGAAGATCTAAAGAGTTCTCATTACAACAAGAAATTTTTCTTTTGTTTTTATTGTATCTATGTGAGATGATGGATGTTAACCCAACCTGCAGTGGTAATCATTCCACAATATATATAAATCAAACCGTTAAGTAACAAGTAAGTAAGTAAATAAATAAAGGCACACTGATTTATTTGTGCTGCTATAAAGTTATGAGTATCAACTCCTCCACAAATCTTTAATTTAAAATCTAGTTTCTTGAATTCAGTGGAAGTAAATGTCCCCAGTGATGGAGGAGGCCCTCTCAGAATACTAGTGCAAAAGCACAAAATTCAGATTTGGAAGAGAAGGTAATTAGTGCCTCCAGTTTTGTAGGGTTTTTGGTGCCTAGGATGTCAGCCAAAGAGGACATTATAATCAGTTCTTGCACATTATAGTTAGATGATGGGAAGGACAGAGCTCTATATCATAACTACTAAAAATATTACAATCATCATAAGTGCAAAAATGAACCCATTAGCTTTCCCCACCAACTTGTTTTTCTAGCTCTTCCACATGAGCTGTGCGACCTGAAGCTTTTCTAGGCATTCTTGGAAGAAGCCTGAACAGGGTGAATATTTTTAATTTGTGCTTACCTACTGTCCTATCCATGCACAAAAGCCTAGGGATACATTTGCAGCCAGGTCCCATGAACTGAAAAATGTATGGAACCTGGTATGATTGCATATGTCAGATTCAGAATAGCAAATATTAAGGCAGAACAATTTCCTGGGCACTAAACCACAGATTTCTGCAGAGAAGAAAATAGAAAAACCCTGTGGAATAAACATGATGCAAACATAGCCCTCAAATTTCAACTTGGTCCTTGATGCTTGGTACTTGGCTCTTCTTTTATGAACTTGTGTGCCCTTGCCTCAGTGACTAAATCAAATCCTTTCTACTCCCCTTAGCTCTGCAAGGAAGTCTCCTATCCTTTAAAGTTGGCTGAGGGCACCGGGTGTTAACTCTTTATCACCCTTGCTCATGACTTCAAAATTCCTCCTTTTTTAGACCCATTATTCTACATCAGAGGAAAAGCTCACTTTTGCTCACTCTCTCTCTTCCTCACCATTCCCACTTACCCCAACTCCCCACATCAAACTAACAACTTGTGAGAAAGTGTTCTTAATTCAGCTACATCCAACATCACAAGACTATACACTCTGAACTATGTTTCTCTCATCTTTCAGAATATTTTCAACTCAACTAACACTATAAGCACCATTTAAACATTGTTAAGCACCTACCTAGGTATCAGGCACTTTGTTAAGTACTGAGACACCAGTAATTGAGATAGATGGTGGCCTTAAGTCATTCAGAGACCATCTTTCCTTTTGTCTTCAAACACAAACAAACAATTATTTCCAAAACTCTCTTATTTTTTCATTCCAGTTGAGGCCAATATCAGTATCTAGTGAAAAACCACCCAGCCTTCATAGTCCAATTCAACTTATATATTCTTACCACTTTTCCTGGTAATTCTGGTCTGGAGCACTCTCCCCTTTCTTTGTTTTAATCATTTGGCATTAACGAGTAAGTGTACTATACTAAATTATAGTATACTTTTCCATATCTACTTCATATTATGCTTCATACAGCAAACATATCTGCTTAAGAGGAAAAGAGTTAAGTCTCACGGTCAGATAGAACATGGCTCAAGGACAGGCTCTACCTGTTTGGGATTGTATGACCTTGGACAAGTCATTAATCTTCCCTGTGTTTATGGAGTTATTGCGAGGATTAACAATTTAAAATATAGGCATACCATAGTCTGTTACTAAACATAAGTTCTTGTCTCCATTTGGCACTCATTGATTAAAATCTTAGAGTATGTGAATATAAAAGTGAGAATTTACCTAAACCCGTATTTCTAGGTTCCCCACTTTATTTTCATTACATAAGCAAGGATTGAAAGCAAAGATGGAAAAATGTCACCTTTTAAGGAGTCCTTCAAGGACTTGTAAGAGATATTCACATAAGCCTTCACTTACTGCACTTCTAGCAAGAAGCTATTCTTTTGTCTTCCTCCACTTGCACTGAAAGTGCTCCCCTCTGATGGTGTTAGAACCTGGCAAGACAGTTCCTGTACCATCAGCACACATGTAACACTGTAGGTGCTCTACCCATCAGATTGTTACCGCATTATCATCATCTGAGCAGACATTTGCCAACTGAGGACTGGCACTGGTTAACAGCTAATGGATGTACTTAACTGCAAGCAGGCATTACTCTTAAAACAAATCATTCATAAGATGAGATTCTAAACATGATAACCAGAGATAAAATGAAATCCCAATCACCTACAATTAGCTTCAACTACTCATACAAAGAACAGAGGATGTTTATGGTAACACCAGTTTTTCCTTTTCCATTGAGAGCTATGAGACACAAATTTAAAATATTTATATCTTTTAGTATGCACAAAAGGAATCTCTGGCTTTTCCCTTAACAAACATGAGAGAAAGGGATTTACAAAATAATATAACATTTATTGTATTTTAAATGACTTCTATCTTAATATATATCCCAAATATTCCATGTTTAATTACCCCCATTTGAGGAAGTATCCAATTAATAATTCTTTATGATTATCCTTTTATAATAAAAAGAAGCTTTACTTAAGGGAAAATGAGGATTACTGTGCCTTTCCTCCTACTAAAATTAATAACTGTAGCATTAACCTGTTACCTTAGTTGGACAAATTATTTTTAACACTAGCAATACTGTCTTGCACATAATTTTAAATGTAGTTGGATATTATATCATTTACTGTAACATTTGAAGTAAAAATAAAAATGTAAATACTTGAGATTTGCTTTGTCATTTTCCTTTTACCTCTTATCACAATTAAAGATGACTACATAGACCTCTGAAATTATTTTTCATTAATAAACTGCTTAAAGCAGAACTTTTTAGATTTTTTAAAAATATAAAGCTTATTAGTTTGTAATGCAGTAGAAGTCCCATCTTATCTCCAAATATCTTACCCTGAAGATTTTCTCAGTTTCTAAAAAGCAGTTTATAAAGTTCCTAAAAGCAAAGGAAGAAGCTATAGAGATGACTTATATGCATGTTAAGGAACATTATAAATGAAATTTCAAACCACCTAGAAAAATGTCTCCAAAAAAAATTAAAATTTGAACTATAAAAAGATTAGAAAACAATGATGAAAGAGATTAAGATTTCAACAGCTACATGAGTTAGGACATAAAGAACAAATTTATTCTTTAATTTTTCTCAAGAGAAAAATCAAAAAATAAAAATACAATAATTAGAAAAAAATGTTTCTGAAGATAACATTTTCACCAATTAAAATATTACAATAAAGTGACATAACTCTTGGTTAGAATACAATACAGTATTTCTGTAGAGTTTTTAGCACTAGGTAAAAAGAATATTAGAAATACTCAGACCCTTCCTAACCTGGTAAATCTATAGTATGCAACCATTAAAGATAGTGTTTAGAATAGTCCATAAAAACATGAGAAATTTACATTTGGTGAAAAATTATAAACATAATATTTAGTGAAAAAGGCAGAGTATAAAATTGGTTAGTGTTTTTAAATCATTTTTTTTAATGCCAAACAAAACAGTTAACAGAAATATCATTACTGGTTGTCTTCACAAGTTAAGAGTACATATTTTGTTTACTGCATTTTCAAAATTTTGTACAGAGTATGTTCTTGCTACAAGAAAATTATTAAAAATATATGTACTTTTATTGTTATTGAAACTGTGAGAGTGTTGGAAATTTCACTTTAAGAGATTCTTTTAAGTCCTGAGGCATTAAGTTTCAAGGCATTATAAATGTTTTATTAAAATATAACACTTTCAGGAAAAATAACATCAATAAGCACTTAATCTCACTGTAGTGAGGAACATGTATCTGAGGTAAGAGGTAAAGGCAGAGATGAAAGGATGAATAGGAGAATTAAGAACTTGATTATTGTGAATATTCCCCAGCTAACTATATAACTCTATATATCCAAACAAGTCCCTTAACCACTGAGGATCCCATATCAAATGCATTATTTAATAAATTGGGCTACATGATTTCTATATTCTCTTGCAGCTTTAATTTTCCTGTTCTGGTAGCACATATCTGTGAAGTAAAAAAATCAGCATTATTGCTCAACTGGACATGAGAACACAATTCTAGAAACAGAAGCTAAAAGTATGAAGCCAAACGATATCAGCTGTGGGAAATTCTTATGCTTGGGAATGGAGAAATGAGCAGAGATTAGCAAGTATTTAAGCCAGTAATTAAATCTTCCATTGTTAAAAATTTATAGTCTACTAAATATGGCTTTTTCTCCTAATGTGAACAACTCTCAAACTTAATCTTAGACATGTATCAAAAATATTTGAAGAATTCACTTTATAGTCAGCTCTGGAAGAATAACTTGATTAAAAAAGGCAAATGGTAATTATATTATTTTCAGAGTAGAAAATCCAAGATATTGGTAAGAAATCATCTGAATTTTTTGGACATAACAAGACAAGAAAAAAAAAACAAATAAAAAGACCATTCTATTACTTTTTACATAGGAATATATATTTTTGAAAATTCAAGTGGATAGTACAATATAATTGAGTAACAGAAATAACTATATATTATATAATATACAAAAATAAAAAATACATATGTAAATATATAATACAAATATATATATATATAAAACAGTTAAAGAGTGGCAATAATTAGTTTTCCTAATGAAATAATCTGAATCAACATCTTTGCCTTTTATAATGGAAATATCAGTTTAGGTAAATTATTACTAAATGAAATTCAATTATGTTGTCTCATAAGTTATTTTAAGCCATTTTATTGAGGAATAATTTACACACCATAAATATCACCAATTTTAAGTGTACAATTCAAAGATCTTTAGTAAATTTACGATGTTGTACAACTGATTCCGTAATCCAGCTTTAGAACATTTTCATTGCCCCAAAAAGTTGCCTTATATCTGTTTATAGTTAATCCCCAGGTAACTAAATCCCAGCCCAGGCAACTACTGATCTACTTTTTGTCTCCATACATTTGCTTATCTGGACATTTCATATAAATGTAATCATATAGTTTATTAGTTATTTTTACAATAAGGATAATTTTTCTAAAGCCCAATGTACTTTTTCATAAGACTTTCTGAATAAAATACCATAAAGTCAAGTGAAAATGAAAACCCCAGATGTTTATCAGAGACTATAACCATCTATGTATTTAATGAAAAGGAGAATTTTTCAGACTCTTCAGAGATACTGAAAGAACCTTCATGTCATATTTTTATTGCTAGTAAAAATATATTCAGAGAACGAAGGAATTGAAGAGTGGTGGCGTGAGAAGTGAGACAGAGAATTCCTCCCCAAACCACATATAGTGTGAGAATATAATACAACTAGCCGTAAAACAGCAACAGGAAAAAAGGCGGCACCAGACTGCAACAGAGCAAACCTCAAGAAACAGGGCAACGTACACAACAGGGTAACGTACGAAAGCCTCAACTGGCAGGGAACCAAGCCCTTTCCCCACTTCAGCTCAAAGGCTGGAGGAAAAGAAACGGAGCGGGGAGGGGGTGGAAGCCTAAGCCTGCTGAACACCCAGCCCTGGAGGTCTGTGTTGAGCACAAACCTACATTGTGTGGTGCTCTGGAGGTTGATGGGGTTGGGGAGCTGGGTCAGGAGGAGTGCTTTGAGAGACTGAGATTTGGCTGTTTGTGGAGGGTGGGGATCCATTCTGGACACTCTGGGATAAAGGAAAGAGGGGCGGTCTGAGAAGCCTCCTAGCAGCAAGAGGGCTGCTGAAGGGGCGGGGTTTACACGGAGCCTGCTGTGTGGGAGAAAGGATAGGTGGACAAGGTTGTCCGGGCGTGCTCTGCCCCGCAGGTTGGGAACTTTGAGGAGCCTGTCTGGTGCTCCATCCCCCTGGCTGCCTACTCAGTTCCAAAGCCACACACTGTGACAAGCAGCCAGTTGTGCCTTCCTCCTGGCCTGCCGGCACCTGCTTGCAAACCAGCAGTCACTGCAATGGTGTCAGGCCAGCCAGAGGGAGGCCCCACCTACAACACCTAGAGATGCCAAGAACAGAGGCTTACACCTGTGTGCTCGGCACACTGGCTCTGATACTGGAGACAGGCACTGCAGCTGAGAATCAGAAAACAGCTCTTTTCTCCCGCAGGCATGAGTGCTGGTCCCCTGTGACCCCCAGCCTCATTCTAGGGGCTGAGCAGCTCCAGAGACTGGAGCATCTGGGCACTAGAGGACAACACATAGAATTATGAAATGTCAAAGGAACCTGGTTCAGACCAAAATTTCACAAACCCCAGAAAAAGGGCCAAATAAAACTGAACTCACCAATGTTCCTGAAAGAGAGTTTAAAATAAAAATCATAAACCTGCTCATGGAGGTACAGAAAAATATTCAAGAACACAGGGATGAATTTAAGATGGAGATTCAATCATTAAGAAATTCCATATCTGAAATGAACCATACAATGGAGGGATTTAAAAGCAGATTAGATGTAGGAGAAGAGACAGTAAATGGAATAGAAAGTAGAGAAGAGGAATACAAAGAAGTTGAGGCACAGAGAGAAAAAAGGATATCTGAGAATGACAGAATATTGAGAGAACTGTGTGATCAGTCCAAACAGAACAATATCTGCATTATAGGGGTACGAGAAGAAGAAGAGAGAGAAAAAAGGGATAGAAAGTGTTACTGAGGAGATAATTGCTGAAAACTTCCCCAATCTGGGGAAGGAGATAGTCTCTCAAGCTATGGAGATGCACAGGTCTCCCAACACAAGGGACCCAAGGAAGACAACATCAAGACTTATAATAATTAAAATGGCAAAGATCAAGGATAAAGAAAGACTTTAAAAAGCAGCTAGAGGGAGAAAAAAACATCACATACAAAGGAAAACCCACCAGGCTATCATCAGATTTCTCAACAAAAACCTTACAGGCCAGAAGGGAGTGGCATGATATATTTAATGCAATGACGCAGAAGAGCCTCAAACCAAGAATACTATACCTGGCAAGGTTATCATTTAAATTTGAAGGAAGGATTAAACAATTTTCAGATAAGCAAAAGCTGAGAGAATTTACCTCCCAAAAACCACCTCTACAGTGCATTCTGGAGGGACTGCTATAGATGGAAGTATTCCTGAGGCTAAACAGATGTCACCCAAGGGATAGACAAAGAGTACACAATATGATTCATAACATATAAAAAATGGAGGAGGAAGAAAAAGGATTAAAAAAAAAGAACCTTTAGTTTGTACTTATAATAGCATACAAAGTGAGTTAAATTAGACTGTCAGACAGTAAGGGAATTACCCTTGAGCCTTTGGTAAACACGAACCTAAGCCTGCAATGGCAGTAAGTACATATCTATCAATAATAACCCTAAATGTAAACGGTCTGAATGCACAAATCAAAAGACAGAGTTACTGAACAGATAAAAACAGAAGACCCATCTATATGTTGCCTATAAGAGACTCACTTCAAACCCAAAGACATACACAGACTGAAAGTAAAGGGATAGAAAAAGATATTTCATACAACTAACAGGGAGAAAAAAGCAGGAGTTGCAGTACTTGTATCAGACAAAATAGACTTCAAAACAAAGAAAGTAACAAGAGACAAAGAAGGACATTACATAATGATAAAGGGGTCAGTCCAACAAGAGGATGTAACTATTTTAAATATCTATGCACCCAACACAGGATCACCTACATATGTAAAAAAATACTAACAGAATTAAAGGGGGAAATAAAATGCAATGCATTCATTTTAGGAGGCTTCAACACACCACTCACTCCAAAGGACGCATCAACCAGACAGAAAATAAGTAGAGAGACAGAGGCACTGAACAGTGTATTAGAACTGATGGACCTAACACACATCTACAGAACACTCCATCCAAAAGAAACAGGATACACATTCTTCTCAAGTGCACATGGAACATTTTCAAGAATAGATCACATACTAGGCCACAAAAAGAGCCTCAGTAAATTAAAAAAGATTGAAATTGTACCAACCAGATTCTCAGATCCCAGAATGGTATGAAACTAGAAATAAATTATACAAAAAATGAAAAAGCCCACAAACACATGGAGGCTTAATAACATGCTCCTAAATAATCAATGGATCAATGACCAAATAAAAAAAAAGAGATCAAGCAATATATGGAGACAAATGACCACAATAATTCAACACCGTAAAATCTGTGGGACGCAATGAAGGCTGTGCTAAGAGGGAAATATACTGCAGTACAGGCCTACCTCAGGAAAGAAGAACAATCCCAAATGAACAGTCTAAACTCACAATTAACAAAACAAGACAAGGAAGAACAAATGAGGCCCAAAGTCAGTAGAAGGAGGGACATTAATAAAGATTAGAGCAGAAATAAATAAAACTGAGAAGAATAAAACAATAGAAAGAATCAATGAAAGCAGGAGCTGGTTCTTCGAGAAAATAAACAAAATAGATAAACCCCTAGCCAGACTTATCAAGGAAAAAAGCAAGTCTATACACATAAACAGAATCAGAAATGATTGGGAAAAATCACTGCGGACAGCACAGAAATACAAAGAATTATTAGAGAATACTATGAAAAATTATATGCTAACAAACTGGATAACCTAGAAGAAATGGACAACTTTCTAGAAAAATACAACCTTCCAAGGCTGACCCAGGAAGAAACAGAAAATCTGAACAGACCAATTACGAGCAAGGAAATTGGTATTGGTAATCAAAAAACTACCTAAGAACAAAACTCCTGGACCAGATGGTTTTACTGCTGAATTTTATCAAACATTACGTGAAGGCCTAATACCCAGCCTCCTTAAAGTTTTCCAAAAAGTAGAAGAGGAGGGAATACTTCCAAACTTCCAAATGTACATTCTACAAGGCCAACATTACTCTAATACCAAAACCAGGCAAAGACACCACAAAAAAAGAAAATCACAGACCAATATCCCTGATGAATATAGATGCAAAAATACTCAACAAAATATTAGCAAAACAAATTAAAAAATACATCAAAACGATCATCCAGATCAAATGGGATTCATCCTAGGAATGCAAGGATGGTACAACATTCGAAAATTTATCAACATCATCCACCACATCAACAAAAAGAAGGACAAAAACCACCTGATCATCACCATAGATGCTGAAAAAGCATTTGACAAAATTCCACATCCATTCATGATAAAAACTCTCAACAAAATGGGTACAGAGGGCAAGTGCCTTAACATAATGAAGACAATATATAACAAACCCACAGCAAACATTGTACTTAACAGTGAGAAGCTGAAAGTTTTCCTTTAAGATCAGGAACAGGACAAGGATGGCCACGTTCCCCACTTTTATTCAACATAGTACTGGAGGTCCTAGCAACGGCAATCATACAACACAAAGAAATAAAAGGCATCCAGATTGGCAAGGAAGAAGTCAAACTGTCCCTGTTTGCAGATGACATTATATTGTATATAAGAAAAACCTAAAGAATTCACTCCAAAACTATTAGATCTAATATACGAATTCAGCAAATTTGCAGGATACAAAATTAATACACAGAAATCTGTGGCATTCCTATACACTAATGATGAACTAGCAGAAGGAGAAATCAGGAAAACAATTCCATACACAATTGCATCAAAAAGAATAAAATACCTAGGAATTAACCTAACCAAGGAAGTGAAAGACCTATACTCTGAAAACTACAAGACACTCATGAGAGAAATTTTAAAAGATACCAATAAATGGAAACACATCCCATACTCATGGATAGGAATGATTAATATTGTCAAAATAGCCATCCTGCCGAAAACAATCTACATATTCAATGTAATCCCTATCAAAATATCAAGAGCATTCTTCAATGAACTAGAGCAAATCGTTCTAAAATTCATATGGAACCACAAAAGACCCTGAATTGCCAAAGCAATCCTGAGAAAGAAGAATAAAGCAGGGGGGATCTCGCTTCCCAACTTTAAACTCTACTACAAAGCCACAGTAATCAAGACAATTTGGTACTGGCACAAGAACAGACCCATAGACCAATGGAACAAACTAGAGCCCAGATATAAACCCAAGCATGTATGGTCAATTAATATATGATAAAAGAGCCATGGATATACAATGAGGAAATGACAGCCTCTTCAATAGCTGGTGTTGGCAAAACTGGAGAGCTACATGTAAGAGAATGAAACTGGATTACTGTTTAACCCCATACACAAAAGTAAACTCAAAATGGATCAAAGACTTGAATGTAAGTCATGAAGCCATAAAACTCTTAGAAGAAAACATAGGCTAAAATCTTTTGGACATAAACATGAGCAACTTCTTCATGAACATATCTCCCCGGGCAAGGGAAACAAAAGCAAAAATGACCAAATGGGACTATATCAAGCTGAAAAGCTTCTGTACAGCAAAGGACACCATCAGTAGAACAAAAAGGTACCCTACAGTATGGGAGAATATATTCATAAATGACATATCTGATAAGGGGTTGACATCCAAATTACATAAAGAGCTCATGTACCCCAACAAACAAAGAGCAAATAATCCAATTAAAAAATGGTCAGAGGAGCTGAACAGACATTTCTCCAAAGAAGAAATTCAGATGGCTAACAGGCACATGAAAGGATGCTCCACATCACTAATCATCAGAGAAATGCAAATTAAAACCACAATGAGATATCACCTCACCCCAGTTAGGATGGCCAACATCCAAAAGATAAACAACAGCAAATGTTGGTGAGGATGCGGAGAAAGGGGAACCCTCCTACACTGCTGGTGGGAATGTAAAATAGTTCAATCATTGTGGAAAGCAGTATGGAAGTTTCTCAAAAAACTAAAAATAGAAATACCATTTGACCCAGGAATTCTTCTCCTAGAAATTTATCCTAAGAATGCAGGAGCCCAGTTTGAAAAACACATTATGCACCCCTATGTTTATTGCAGCACTATTTATAATAGCCAAGAAATGGAAACACCCTAAGTGTCCATCAGTAGATAACTGGATAAAGAAGATGTGGTGCATATACACAATGGAATATTATTCAGCCATAAGAAGAAAACAAATCCTACCATTTGCAACAAACTGGATGGAGCTAGAGGGTATTATGCTCAGTGAAGTAAGCCAGGCAGAGAAAGACAAGTATCAAATGATTTCACTCATCTTTGGAGTATAAGAACAAAGAGAAAACTGAAGGAACAGAACAGCGGCAGACTCCCAGAACCCAGGAATGGACTAACCTTTACCTAAGGGAAAGGGATTGGGGAGGATAAGTGGGAAGGATGGGATAAGGGGGAAAAAGGGGCATTATGATTAGCATGTATAATATAGTGGGGGTGGGGTGGGGGACACGGGGAAGGCAGTATAACACAGAGAAGACAAGTAGTGACTCTATAGTATCTTACTAGGCTGATGGACAGTGACTATAATGGGGTATGTGGTGGGGACTTGATAATAGGGGGACTCTAGTTACCATAATGTTCATGTTATTGTACATTAATGATAGCAAATATATATATTCAGAATTGCAGAATCATTGAATAAGTACACATGCCATTTGTTGTTTGCTTCAGTGTCATATCTAGGAGAAGAGAAGCTTGGTCTAAGGATCAAAACACTGAGTTTCTTTTTTATACTAAGTGATTCTTAGTCATGACAACTTAAAAGTGTTTCCTCTTATGAAATAAATCAGAAATGCTCACACATTCTTAAAGGCAATGTAAATCAATAAAGTGATGACCTGCTGGCATAGAGACCTGAATATCCAAAACCTTTCAGTAATTCAGTAAACCTTAATCAGGTATTCATCATAAATAACTATATTTTCTTGCTAGGTACAATGGAGGATGTAATAGAAATAGGACAGTACAGTTTTTTTACCCTTCAGGTGCTTAAATTTCTTTGAGGAAAATGAATTGACACATTAAATAATTAGAGAAGATTTCAAAATAGAAAATAAATGTCAAAATGTGAAATCAGAATTGGGGCTGAAAGAGATCATGGTGGAGAAAAATACTATATGCTAGAAAGATCACTAGAGGTCACAGAGGAGGCACAATTTAGGGTGACTCGAAGTATTGCTCAGAAAAATATATGAGCTGAAAGGAGGTGGTTTTCTAAGTAAGAACATGATGGTAAATTTTCAGAGAAAAAGGAGAAAGTAACTTAGTTCAGTAAGAAGGAAACAAACCTGATCAGAACAGTCAGTCAATGTCAGTGGACTATGATGTTTGGCTGAATATGAGAGGGAAAAAACTAGATACAAGTGGCAGACTTCCAATCTCTTCCCTGATCACTATGCCCTTCTGGAGAAGGGAGAACTTCAGAAATATTAGATGGTTTTAGAGAAGAGTTATTATAGTAAATGTAACTGGATGTTAGTAACTTTATGTAAAACAAGATACCAGCTTCTGTCCTCTCTTCATCTATTAAAAGTTAAATGTTTCCTTTCAAGGGTTGCATAATAGAGGGCAGTCTATTAGGTGAATCAGTTCCAGGAACTGGCATTGGCAAACAGGAACAGCTCTCCCTTCCCTCAGGGACTGCGGAGCCCAGCCAAGACTTCCAGTCCATCTAAGTCAGTAAAATACATGCTAACAGGTCATGAGTTGGATACTGTCTGTTTATACATCTGAGGGAATGAAATGAAATTAACTGGGCTTTTACTACAAACCAAACTCTGCTAAACAGGGAAATAACAAACATGACCTAATTAATAATCTGAACCTGTGGAATAAACAGGTATTGTTCTCATTTTACAGATAAAGAAGCTGAGTTCATACTAGTTAAACAGGTTGCTATGATGTTCTGCTAGTAAGAGACTGAGCTAGGCTTCAAAGTCAGGTCATTCTGACTCCAAAGCCCATATTCTTTCTACTGTGGAGTATGCTTATTTAAAACGTTTGAGATAGTAACACTAATAGTTGCCATTTTAAAGTCAAATATGTTTAAGTTCTTTTCAATGTACTGAATAAACATTATTATTAATTGTAAAATATATATGTTGCATATAATATTATATAATAATCCTAATGAGAGTAATTATTTACTTTTTCACAGATGATCAAATCACAACCGAGAGAGGCCAAGTACTATGTGCCAGAGTTACGACACCTAATTAGTGGCAGAGCTGTCTTCCAGTTCAGGTATGCCTGATGTCAATCCACTATTCTTTATACTATGTCACACCTCTTATTTAGTATGCATTTTCAGAAAGATTTTGTTACTTATGCATGGGTACCTACACTTCCTTTATGTCTCTGTATTTTCTGTTTATCTGAGAACTTTAAATTCTGAAATACTCATTCAATAACAGAAGTACACAGTATGGACCTAAGTTCTAAGACATTGGTGGGTGCACTGATTCTTCTTTCTTTACCCTCTGATGATATGGATACTAACAAAATAAATGCAATGGATACTATTAATTTGACCTTTTAAAAACACTTTCCACTGTCAAATTCCACTTTTAATATACTCACACTTTAAAAAATATTTATAATAGATGGCCTGCTATAATTGGGAGTCTCTCTGTTAAAGAGAAAAGTTGCTTATATAATTTACAAACAGTTCTGATGTGGAGTTAACTGAATCTGTTTACAAATCCAATTTCCATATGGCAGATATTTCATGTATTTGAAGACAGTGTTCAAGTTTCTTACAGGCCTCCTTTACCATAAATGAAATCTCTGAAAATACTTCAATTACTCTTCCTGTGTGACAGTTTCCAATCTTTCCACATGTAGGTCACACTCTTCTGGACACAGCCCTGTATCTTTTCTTGTCCCTCTGGAGTAACACAATAAGGATGCTGTCCTGTCTTGTAGAGACAGCCCTTTGAACAACTGAGGCTGCCTATTAAAACTCTCCTTCTGCATCTTTTTCCCTCCTCCTGATTAATCAGAAATGCAGTTTGCAGACCCTTGCCCCTGCTTACTTCCCCAAATCCTAATTACTCTTCTTTGGATTTACCCTGGCTTGCCAGTGTTTCTCTTAAAATGTGGTGATTCAAATGTAAACTGACCAACATGTAATAGAGTAAGAAACTTTTTTTTCCTTATACCTCACAATTTTACTCATTGTATCAGTGGATACAATGTCCTTCTCCTGTTTAGTCTAGCTTCTTGTCTTTTAACAACTTAGGAACTATTACAATCCTTTGCCCTAGCCTGTAGTTTCTGCTTCTTCTAATGCAGCCTGAGCACTGTTCCTAAAATCTCACGATAGTATCTTTCCTTCTACTCAGAAAGTATGTCTCTCCACTGAGTCCTAAAGTTGGAACTCCTCCTAGATGTGATTTCAACTTACTTGCGTAGCTTTATTAGCCACTGATCTCCTATGTGTAATTCTGAACCATGACAATCAGAATATTCACCACTCTCCAAATACATTCCTTGCTTTTAGCTCTACGTTTTCTTCTAGAGTAGTGTTCATTTCATATGCAAAGCCAACCTACTTTTTTCTTCTGTCTCCTGAAACATCATTCTTTTTCCCAAGGCTTAGCATAATTATTATCTCCTAGTCACCCCCTGCTGGCAGCAATCTGTCCTTCCTAGATGTTCTGACCCTCTTTTTTGAGGACTATTTCATGATTCCTTGTCCTCAAATCAGTTATGCGTTTTAAATCACCTATTAGATTCTAATTTTGAGGCTAGAGATCTCATCTTACCAAGCCAATATTGTGCATGGTAAATACAAACTTTATAAACTAGAATATGATACACATCTCCATCACTGAATCAATCAATCAATTTAAAAAAGTATCTGGCGAGCATCTGTTAAATACCAGGCACTCTGTATGAATCTGAAGAGAGATGGTCCTTACCTTCAAGGAGTGTACACTACAAATGACAGACCTGAAATATATTTTTTAAGAAAAAAGAAAACATAACTGCTTTACTGCATGGAAGTAGCCCAAATCTCTATTGGGGGTGAGCTGATTCTTAAAGGATGACTAGGAAATTAGCAAGCAAGCAAACAGCAATTTCTTATACACACTGATACCATGGAGGTGATCAAATACACTATTAGAGATGAGACAATCTTGTAGGAAGAAGAAATGTCAAAAGAAGATACTACAGGATAAGAGGTTATCCCAAAATACTAGCAAAGGAAGCCTGGTGCTTGGAAAGGGCAGTGTTTACCTTAGTAATATTAGGTGATTAGCAGTTAGGGATGAGCTGATGTAAAAGTGATAATGCAAGAAGTTGGCCTAAGTAATCTGGGTTGTCTGTGTTTTCAGGAAGAGGTGTGTCTTTATTCTGCCTGCAGTAAAACTAATGGTGATGGGCAAGTCTGTACTCCACTAAAAGTGAATCTTTCTTTTAAGAATGTAACTGAATGTTGTATTTTAGCATTAAGTTTACTAGTGGGAGTGGGTTAAAATCTCATGTAAATGACAATTAGTTTCTTACTACCATATGTAGGAATAGAATTTTTCTCAAAGTAGTGACACAACACAGTAAAGTAGGAAGAAAGAAAAAAAATTAGTCATCACACTATTGTTTCTCCAGAGAACTTGCTGAGGGAAAAAAAACAGACTTTTAGCAAATTATAATTATTCACACCCTTTGAAGTTAGAGTCATCTTAAAACAGTAACTTAATTTCCCTCCTTTTCAGAGGCTCACTATTGACCAAATAACAAGAGTCAAAAGCTTTACACTAACATTCAATCCTTTAAGTTTGTCTTCTAAATCCTAGGAGAATCTCAAAAGTTTTGAGACTTGCTCTCCCATCTAAATTATTGACTCAATTTCTGATACATTCCACAGTTCACAACTGAAGGGCTCTGGCCTGGGCACAGTCTCACTACTACCATATCCCAGCCTCAGGCTCTACCGCCTTATTAGTTACCTCCCATTCCTACTCAGAGGAGTCTGTTTTGGTCAGGCTCCCCTACTCTGCAACCAGGCCTCTCATTCCCACCTCCATTTGCCTCCTCCCCTTCAGAGAGGTCCTTGTCTTTCCTAACCAACTACCTCCAATATTTCAACAACTCTAAGGAGCACATTGCTTCATTCTTTAACCCCACAGAAATCAGTGAGTCTTGCATTTTCTTTCTTAGTAATCTATAAAGTAATGGTGACATCTTAACACTTCAATGACTTCCATCTGACTTGGCTCCTATGCACCCAAAATATCCCCCCCACAGAACTGTGCCTGTTTTATCAAAACTGTAATTGAGCAGGAAATGACTTTTTTTTTTTTGATTTAAGAATTTTTGGACTCACCTTTTGCTTTATTTCTAATTTTGACTTACTGGATTTTAAGTACAATGGAAATTAAGTTTTAGATCCAATAAAAATTTTTTTTTGAGAGGGCATCTCTCATATTTATTGATCATACGGTTGTTAACAACAATAAAATTCTGTATAGGGGACTCAATGCACAATCATTTATCAATCCCAAGCCTAATTCTCAACAGTCTCCAATCTTCTGAAGCATAACGAACATGTTTTTACATGGTGAACAAGTTCTTACATAGTGAATAAGGTCTTACATGGTGAACAGTGCAAGGACAGTCATCACGGAAACTTTTGGTTTTGATCATGCATCATGAACTATAAACAATCAGGTCAATTATGATTATTCGTTTGATTTTTATACTTGATTTATATGTGAATCCCACATTTCTCCCTTATTATTATTATTGTTTTTAATAAAATGCTGAAGTGGTAGGTAGATGCAAGATAAAGGTAGAAAACATAGGGAAATGAGACTTTTAAAAGCCACATTTGATAGCTCCCAAACAGATCAGAATATCAGATTAAAAAGTTGTCAAAATCTTTATGAAAGAAAATTAAATATAGTATCTGTAAATCTGTCAGAATTAGTTCCTCAGAACCACTTAAGAGCTATAACGAAATAACAAAAGACATCTACTTTGGGAGGGGCACGATTTACAAGGAATTTGAAAGTGATTTGGTTAGAATTATTCTTTCTAACATAGTGTAAGGGACAGAACACTGGAAAAGTAGTCAGTGTTCTCTGATCCCTGTTACCTCAAATGAAAATAAGCGGGTTGGATCTGTTTTATGGCCCTTTCAACACTTACCTTCTGTGGTTTCTGCATAGATATTTAGATAAAGATCACCTTTATTGGTGGGGAAAAAATGGAAAAATGGATTCTAAAATCTAGGACACTATTGTAAATTTAGCAGCTGAATTTGAACCTTGTTTTGCCTTTTCTCTTGAGTTGCAAGTGATGAGACATTTTGGCACTTGCAACCTGGCATTCTTTCCCTTTCTTGCTGATTTCCTTCCTGATTGTTGCAGACAGGTCGTAGCAAGTAATGCTCTCTTTAGGAGAGATTTATTGTGCTCAAATGTTCCTTCTGTGTTTTCCTCCACTGACATGATGCCAACAATAAGCATGTTTATATACTGCCTATGTGCTTTGCACTTCTCGACTCGAACTTCTTTGGAGAGCCACTACATAATAGGGGTTACCACACCTGGAACATTCACTTGTCAAGAAGAGAGAGATGAAATACTGGAAAGATGTTATATTCATCTCTACTATTGTTATGCCTCAGTAAATTAGTTTCATAAACTCTAGTCTTTACACTGAGAGTTTACTTAAATAACACTGATATAAAAACTGTATCCTTCCTCCCCACTCCTATACACATACCTAAATACAACTTTGCTCTGAAATTCCTGAGATTAACCTTTCATGACAAATACATCTTCATAGACTATATACAAGAGGATTTCCAAACTTTAAACGTTCAAAAGAAATAAAGAATAACTGATCTGAGATTCAGATTTATTATTTACTCTGCCAACAGTGATTTTGGAAAAGTCATTTTATCTTCTCAAAGCTTTAATGGTCAGATATGTAAAGTGAGGATTTGAACTGTCAGTGGTTTCCAACCTATTTTTGCCTCAAAACACTAGAGATGATCCTACTCAGGCCCATTATTCACGGAGGCTCCCTTCCCTACCTTTAGTAATGCTACAGTGAGAGGTGACGGCAAGGGCATATGTGACACAGTGTGGCTGTGAAAGGCTTCTAGGTGTACCTGACAAATGGAGAACAGTGTCTGTGTTTATGGGGGCTGTCACTCTAATCCCCTTTCTGCTCCCACTACTATTGCTATAGACTAATTATTAATTAGCTCAGAGGTCTTTGCCAGTTATCAGTTTCTGTGACTCTATAAATGGGAAGGACTCTCTCAAGAGCACATTCCATTATTTAAGTTGATTAGTCTTTGCTCTTTCTATATTGACAATTTTTTTCTTGCATTTTAAAGATATCATTCCATTGTCTCCTGGCTTGCAAGGTTTCTGACAATTCTGACCTGTGTCCCTGTATTTTATGAGAGTATTTTTTTCTGTTTGTTTTTAAGATTTTCTTTTTATCATTGTTTTTTCAGCAACTTCATTATAATATATCCTGGTGTGGTTTTTGTGAATTTCTTTGTGCCTGCTTATCGCACTCATTCTTGGAGCTACTTTTTTCTCTTGAGCTGATATGTTTATCAACTCTCAACCAGTTGACCATTGTTTCTTCAAATACATTTTCTCTGATCCTCTTCCCCCATAGCCCCCAGGAATTCAATTTTGTCTATGGCAAATCATTTAATAATGCCTCACAGGTGACGGAGGCTCGGTGTGTGTATGTGTGTGCCTATTTGTGCGGTTTGCTTTTGTTCTGCCTTTTCCATTCTGTGCTTTCCATTCAGTTTGAATGGGTTCATTGGTCAATAGGTTGATATATTTACTCATCTTTCTTGTGTAGTGTCTAATCAGCTTTTAAACTCACTCAGTGAGTGCTTCATTTTAGATTTTAAATTTGTAAGTTTCACTGGGTTCTTTTTTAAAGAAGTAAGGCATTTTAAACAGCAAAACGGGGAGCTAAATAAAGAGAAAGTAGTTTATCTTGGGGAGCAGAAATGGGAGAATGGGGAGAGAAAAGGCAGGAGACTTGTCCTCTTTTTAGCCTTGTCAATCTTACTTTGAAAAACAGGAGCAGGTATTACTATGATAAAAAATAGAAATAGATATAAGTGAAAAATATATACAAATGTATATGTTAAGTGATTTTATAGTAATACCATCCTCTCTCTGTCTCCCTATAAAATAGAAACTTCTGCATGTTGGAAGTATTGAGATTAAAATATCTTAAAACATCTCTCCCTTATTCTCCTTAGAGTGACTTATTTGGATGCTGAGACTGAGTTAAGAGAAATGCATAAGTGAAACTGTGCACAAGCACACTCAGTGCTGCTCCCAGGACCAAAATATTATCCAACTATCCAATCATGTTTAAGAAAGCTATTACAGGCAAGATATTTTTTAAATAGCTTACATTATTGCAAGTAAAATAGATGGCTAGCTCTCATAAATACAACTGAAAAATGATAGTAACACAGGAAGCCATGGTATTTTCTGTGGTAGATTAAAGATGGCTGCAAAAATGTCCCCATTCCTCTCATCAAGAGGTTGAAGCTATTCTCCTCCTGCTCAACTTAGGCTAGCCTGTGAGATGCTCTATCCAAAACGTGGGGCAAAATAGTCAGGTAAAGTAACACACTATTAACTTGAGAGCGGGGCCTTCAGAGATCTGCCACTTTTGCTTTTTGGGGCTTGTAACATTAGCTCCCTCTTAGAACCTAGCTGCCATGCCTTCAGAAGCCCATGCTAGTAAAGCGCACATGTGGAAGAGCTGAAGGTACTCCAAGAGAACGCCCAGATGAGCCCACCATGTGACTGAGCCTTGTGCACATTCTAGACCAGTCAAAACTCCATTTCAAAGAGGAAGCTAGAACTTGGCTCAGCTGCCCATTCAGACAAGTGGACAGATGATCAATATTTGAATGGTAGAAAGAAGAGGAAGAATTGAGGCTTTTTTTGGTAGTAGAACACACAGTGGTTATTACTGTGATGATTAAATCACTTAACACATAAAATATTTAAGACAGTGCCTGATACATCAAAAGTGTTCAATAAATGTCAGCTATTATAACTACTATCAAAGAAATATTGCAAGTTTCCCTATCATTTATTATTTTATCTGTCCAATGCCAGATGTCCCCTTGCCTGAGTGGAACTTTGGCCAATCCTAGCCTCCTCTTTCAAGTGTGCCTATATATATATATATATATATATATATATATATATATATATATATATATATATATATATATATATATATATATATGCATCACAGTGTAAAGCAGAAAGCATTACAGCTACGAGCATCCACTCCCTTAAGAAATGTTGGGGATTAAGTATTTTAAATGGCTGCTATATTTCTTCATTCACATTTTACTTGTAACTCAGTTAAATGAATAGTATCAAAATTAGTCTAGTTAAGTGCTTCAATAAAAGCATTTCAAAACTTAAAAAAATTTTTTAAATTTTAACATGTTTGCTTTATCATAAAAATCACATTGCTTAGACTTCCATGTGGTCGACAAGAAAGCACAGTTCCACTCACACAATTCCATAGTCATTTACTTTATTTGTGTGTGTGTGTATGAATCAGGTAGAGAGAGCTTTGTTAAGAAATGAATTCAGATATGACTCAATTAGTTTTAAGTCATATCAGAATCCTAGGAAGGAGAGAGAGCATTTGCACACTTTGATGTACAGGTGTATATATCCTCAGATGCATACTGTGGAGTCCTTTTAATAATCATTGATTTAAGCAAACAGCTAACTTCGCTTTCATAACTATTTAGTTATGAAATTGAAGTGCGAACTGAAGAAGAAAAACGATATTATTTTCTATTTGTTTTACTATACACTTCCTATTCTGTTTTGTTATGATTTTATTTCCTGTCTCTCAGACCTTAATTTTCCCCCCATAATTTCTCTGCAATTCTCTTTCATTGTGTCCTTCTGTGTTTGTTTCTTTTCCTCTCCACTGATTCCCTGTAAATTTTCTGCATTAGATGATTCTTTTGCCTAAAATTTTACCAAGTTTTGCAGCAAAGACTCATCTTACCTTGTTTTATCCCTATATCACTTTAATCATCTGATTATTTTTCCATTTCTTAGCATGTAACTTCTCTAATTACTAAGCACAAGTGACATCTCTGTTATGACTTGGGTAAAGAACAGGGTTTTTAAGTGTGTGACTGTGTGTATGAGTGTGTATGTGCGTGCACATTTGAGCATGTGCATGTACTCTATACTGACCAGTTCTATCATATCACAAATTTTTGTTAAGGTGAGTACCTTTTATTGGTAATCAAAGGAACTCTGCCATCCTCCTGTCCCACTTAAAAATACGCAATGGACTAGAAAAGGCTGTGGTGGAATCAGTGAACCAGCCAACTCAACTCTAGTTACTATAGAAGTAAGAGTCATTCATTTGGCAGAAAGCTGAATTAATCAAGATATATAGCTAATGGCACATATTAAAATACAATAAGGCAGTTGCTACAGGCTGGCTAGGCACAAACTCTATTTATATAATCTTTTGTAGTATCTGCATTCTAATTCTTTCACCTCTCTAGTCGATTTGCTCCTAAAAATCATTTTTTAACTACCCACTCTTCAACATTCCTTGGAAAAGTTTCAGTGTTTAACTTTAGAAGCATTTCACTCTCTCCACCTTTTTCCCTCCCTTTCTCCAAAAATGTGGAGTTCTGGTCTCAATCAATGTGCATGTAGCTCTTTGTAGTACTTAAAAACATGTGCATATACACTTAAAAAAGAAAATTGAGATTGTTGCCTTCTCACATATATCCATGTTTAAATAGTTGTAAAGGATGTGATTTCCAGACTACTACAAATAAAAGATTGTAAAATAAGATCAAGTCTTTCCAATGTATTCAATAGATTTAAAGCCATGGTGATTTAATACTACCATGCATTTAAAACTAGCTTTGAGAAACTTCGCATTGATTTTTTTTACTCCTTACATTTGTATTTCCATTCTACTACTGCAAGAGAATTTCCTCCCTTCATTGATCATCTTATAATAATTCTCAGAAATTAAAACATATGTACATTATAATTCTTTAAATTTCACATGAACATAACGTTCTAAGTATTAAATATTTCTGGATTGAATCAGCATTACATTTATTTATGTACAGTTATATATTACTTACAGGAAATATTAAGCATAAATGGTTAAAATTTATTGGAAATTCAATTCTTAGACAGATGGAATTATCTCATTAGTCTCCTCCTCCCCAGTGAGTTCTTATAAACATGGGAGATCATTATTTATTACCAAGATTTAATTCTATTACAACTTTTTTCTAATGTTCCAAACTACAGAGAGATCTTCTTCATGTAGTAGGTGAGAATAGAAGAATATTTGTTACAATAACATCCTTCAATTTTTTGCAATTTGAGTTAAATATCAGAAAAGATGCCAAATGAATGATAACTGAAAGTCCTTTTTCACTGTAACTGCTGAGAAATGTGAGTGAAAAAGGCAAATAGTAATTATTATGATCTCCAGGCCAAATTTAGAAAATTGGTGCTTTAGAGCCAGCCACTTTCTCAAATCTGCATCCTCTATTTCCTACTTGTTTGTTGTCTCAGAGGCTTGTAAAGAGGAGTTTGGAAAGGGGAAATCACTCTCATCACAAGTAGATTCTCAGGCAGATCAGTTTTAGGCATGCAAGATCCAGAAATGGATTTCCTTAAACTATTATTCCTATGTACACCATGTATCACCAGATGTAAACTCTTCTAGGTTAAAGAAATTAACTTCTACAAGATTTGTCATATAGCATTTGAGTGTTATAGTTAAGATAACTGAAGAGTTAAACTGTAACAGAAATACATAATATTAATAAAACAAAATCAAGTTTTTCACAAAATATTACATATCTTGAAGCTTCTATTGAAAGAAAGGAAATATAGTTCAGGACAGAAAAACAGTCCAAAATTGCAGATCTGTGTTCATGAGATTTACTCAAGATTCTACCAACAATATGACAAGATAGCATTAAAAAGATTTCTTAGCAGTCCCTTAGTACACATCTCTAGCAACTGCAACCACTTCAAATCCTGTGTACTTGACTTGGGGTGCAACAATGAGGTAAAAATGAGAGATTTGGTATTTACCCCTTGTGAGCTCAAAGAATAAAAATATTAGAGCCCACAATGGTTCTCAGACAAGGTCAGATGACAAAGCATCTGAAAATCTGTGTTCTTTGTTTTGTTTGATGCTGGAACTCTTTCCAATTTATTGTGACTAGTACAAGGTATCTATAATGTCTATTATCAGAAAGATTAATTTCGATTTCCAGAACTATGTTTATTTTTCACTGTAAGCATCTAAAGTTAATGGATGTCAATATACTTTCCCTGAAGAAGGAGTTTCAGTTTTACCTCCTCAAGGCTTTATTTACTATAAACCTCCATTCCCCTGGTACCCCTGTAGTCCCCACCACTCCCAAAAGATCAATATTAGCTGGACTTTTATTTCTAGATTGATGACATATTTCATTAATAGTACTTATTTTTTTCCTCTTCTTTTTTTTTGCCATTATTTATGATAGAAGTATACACATTCTTGGATTTGCATTCTCCATTACTACCTATATATCTCACTACTTCCTCCTGGATACAATTCTCTTCTTGTCAGGGTACATGCTCTGAGAGCTCTTTCAGAGACAGTTTTTGTACAGTAAAGTTTCTGAGATCTTGGATATCGGAAAATATTCTTCCTTCTCCCTCACAATTAAGTGACAGTTAAGTTGGATAAAATTTTAAGTTCAAAGTTATTTTCCTTCAAGATTCTGAAAATGTCATTTCACTTACTCCTTGCATCTGGCATTGTTGAGAAATCTAACGTTAGTCTGATTCATGTTTCTCTATAGGTTATCTGTTTTTCCCTTCCTGAGAGCTTTTAGAATCTTTTCTTTAACTTTGCTGTTCTATTATTTGAATGCAGTCCAGATACAGACTTTCTTCCTATCTATATTTTCAGCTCTCTCTGAACCCTTTAATCTTAATTGCTAAATCTTTAATTCTAGAAAATTCTTAGTTATTACCATTTCCTCCCCTCAGTTTACTTCTTGCTTCTTCTGAAACTTCTAGTAGGTGAGTGATGGCATATCTATTTGTATCATTCATATTTCTTGACTTTTCTTACCTTCTTTCCATCTCATTATCTTTTCCTGATGTTTCTGGATGAATTTCTGGATTTGATTTTCCAAATCATTTATTTATTCTTTGGCTATAGTCATTCTATTCAACTCAACTGATTTTTGTTTTGTTTTAGTTTTAAAAATGGTTATCTTTCAAACCCAACATATCTGCTTGGTTTTAACTATTTGGTCTTCATGAATCCGATTTATTTTAAATCTTCTCTGAGGGTATCTATTACATAGTTATTTTAATTCATGTTCTATCTGTACCATTGGTTTTGCTTATTTTATTCTGCTGCAACTTTTAGCTGCCTCAGCTAGTAATTTATGCTTGGGTGGAGGGGCCCTAGCTTGTGCTTTTCAAATGAATTTTAAAGAGTTCCTAATGTGATCGTGTGGACTCAATCCCTTCCTGTTTTTACTCTCTAACCTCACCTCCTCCTCCCTAGTGCCTCTGTCCATTAGCAAATCTCTTAAGATCTCCACCTTGGTCATTTTTATTATTAGGACTTCTCTTGCTTCTATAATAATTGGTTAGTCTGCAGGGTGCAGAGTTCAGAGTCCAGAATGTAATGACTAATAGAACTCTCGCACCCAAGCCAGGCTCCCCATACTGTCCTAATACAGTGGTTCTACCTCTAGCTGGCACGAGGCTCTACTTTCTTACATTGTACTAAAGACAGGGTGAGCAATTATTAGGACACTGTGGAGGACAGAAAAGACTCAATTAGCAAAATCTCTGTCAGCTTATTATCCCTGATATATGGCTCTTTACTTTCTCCTACACAAGAAAGTTGTTTCCACCTTTCTGTTTTGGAGGTAGGCTAAGATCATCTCTAAGGTCTAACATTTCTTGGTTCTAAAATTGAGTCAATTTTCTCCTGTTTCATTTTTCCCTTCAACACTGCACTACTATGCTCTGAAATTATTTTTCACTAGACTGACGTGCTTATACAATAAGCAATGGCATTCTGAAATTGATTCACCAGCAGGAAGCAATCACAATTTAAACAAGTGCATACCGCATGTTATGGATCATATTTTAAATTTCTGTTTTGATTTTTATTATGTAAAGCCTTGTTTGTTTCCATGACCTGAGGCTGTGGAGCCATGAGAATCTGTATAGCAGGTCAGGTCACACTTATAAATCTGGATTTCTGAATGCTGCTGAAACAATTAAAGTATTAGAAAACATACAAAGCTACAGCCCTCAGTAACTTACACATGATTTTTTTCAAACAAATCCTGGCTATCTTCTAACTTAATAGGAATGCTTTCTTGTACAAAAGGAAAATAAAAGCATAGCAAATATATATATTTTTATTCAATCATATATGTTAGCAGGATTCTAGATGCTAGAATGTATTACTCTTATACAAATATTCAGACATTTCCAGGCTGGGACTTTGGTAAACTGCTCTGAAGCATTGCTATAAATCATTAAAAGTAATCCATATGCAAACTTCAAAATGAAAAAAAAAATTAAAGGATTAAGAAATACTATATAAATTCTATTTGAAATTAAATTATTGCAAATTAAGTCTAAAAATGTAGTAGTTCAATTATCAGTCATTGTAATGCCACTCTTAAAGAGACATTTTTTATAACAGTATACCAGTATAAATGGATATATCTCACTGGGGATCAACTTCCTCAACTATAAAGTGAGAAATATTTGCTAGAGAATTGTCTGGGGGATGTTGTTAAAATATGAATACTTAATTAGACCATCAGCCTTTTTCCAGAAATGTATCAGATTTTGCAATTCCACCCAGACATGCAAATGACTTGTATGTATATTAAAATTTGAAAATTACTGCCTAATCATCCACTCAACTCCCTTTTCTCCACCTGGCAAAACTAGTGCCAATCAATATACCTGTCTTCATCTCACACAACTGCAAGTGACAGCTAAGTACTAATAAACAAAAATCTCAACAAAATTTTCACCAATCTCCTATGATCCTTAACTTTGCCCAGCATTCCTATTTCCTTGGATAGTTCTTTTATTTTTCTCAGAACTTACTTCAAGCTTCTCCATTCACCTCAAAACCCTACCCTGACTGCTGCTCTTTCTTATTCTTAGCAGTTGACCTAGCCTCATATCATAGAGGAAATAAGATACATAAAATGGGAAATCTCGTTAACTTCCCACCATCAATAAACTTACAAACTCTAACTTTACCTAATCTCTTTCTTCTGAATCTTTAAACTCCTCCATCTACATAATTTCTTCTGCCCTCTTTATAGACTCCTCTTCTTCTGCACACCCTTGGAGTGCATCCAGGTTCTTTCCTATTCAATCTTTTTTTTCCCACAGCTGTACACTTACCAGTGGGGATACTATCCATTCCAATGGCTTCAATTATCACAAAAATGCTGAGTCTGAAATCTATCATCAGTCTAGCTGAACTAAGGCTCTAATCACTATTAAATACTTTAAGTACCTTAAGTTTAATATAGCCCATAAAGAGTTCTTTATCTTTCCCCCCAAAATGTACTCCTGTTTTCCTTCTTCTGGTGAAACAAGCCACCGTCCAACCAGTTCTCAAGACCAAGACTGGCTACATAATTTGCAAGGCCACATTTAAAATGAAAATACAGGGTTCCCATACACATCAAAATTTAGTGACCTGTACACTAAGATCTGTGCATTTTAGTATATGTATCTCAGTATAAAAAATAAAAAACCTTAGAAAATGTGGAGTCCCTTGTTCAAAGATCATTAATAATTTCAAGATGGCAACAACAGCCTTGAGCCATCAGGAGCCCTTCCTGGCATGGCCGTGGGCCTGCAAAGGCTGCTCCCCGTGGAGCCAATCTGATCAGGACAGAACCCGGCTGCTGTCACCCGGCCGGTGCCACCCGCCCACCACGAGGTTCCTACACATTAAAGTTGGGAGCCAACTACTTCCTTTCATCCCACCTCCCTATTCTCTGATTCAGGCCACTGACTCTTCTAGACTGCCAAAGAATCTTTCTCACCGACAGACTCTCACTGTGCATTCTCTTACTACAACCAGAGAATTCTAAAACACAAATCTGATCATGTCATTATCTGTTTAAAAGCCTTAATGTTATCCTTGCTCCCAGGATAAAATAAAAATTCCCTGCCCTGGCATTTAAAGACTCTTTTGATTTGGTCCTAGATTATCTTTTTAGTCTTACTTCTGCCATTTTCATCCTCCCCTCTATGTCCCAGATACCCTGAAGTACAAATGTATCACGTGCTTTCTTCATTTTGGGCCTTTCCATGTTATGTTACTCTCTTCCTGAAACATCCCATCCCATCTGTCACTTCTAGTCCTCTTACCAGGCTTCTCCTAAGAACTGTTTCCTTCTTCCCAAATTTAGCTTTAGTGTTTTCTTTATCTCACCACCTTTCCCCTTGAAGGTCTCTGTATTTCTGCCATCACAGAATTTGGCATACTTTATGTAGTTACCTGTTTACTTGTCTGTAACCATCACTAGCTGTATGCCCCATCACTCTTGTATTCCCATCACCTGGCACTGTGCATAGTAAGGCCCAAAATATTTTTAGTACATAAAAAGAAACAAGCAAAAAAACACAGAAAAAAAAAACCCCAAAACACTGAAAATATTTTATCAAAGGCAAAGTACAATTAGTAATTTCATAATTATTAACTCTCTGGGACTAGACCCTTCCTATGTATTCTCATAAATCTGATGTTCAACTTTGCACTTTACACTTAGGTTATCATTTTGGGAATTCATTATACATAAATATTGGGAAGGATCTCAGATTTCAAAAACACAAATAATTAAAAAAACATTTGTATTGGCCTACAAAATTAAGATATCAATGATATAGTGTTATAATGAGCATATATATAGATGATCTATTACATATATATCAACCATATTTAATGTGTTTCAAAACCACAATGAACAAAACACTCATGAAACATTTTTCATGGCCTCCTAGCTTAATCAAATATAAACTGAGGCTTGAAAAACACTAGGATAACAAACAATATTTATTAAGTAATATTTTCAGTTATTACTCATTTAATCCTACAACAATTCTATGTGGTACACATTAGTGTTATTCCCATTTAATAGGTGAAAAAATAAAGGTCACACAGATTCAATTATCTGCCCAAGATCATAGTAGTAGATGAAACTCAGATTCAAAATCATGGCTTCAATCCATGCTCTTAACCATTATGTATTAAGCTATAGCAGTTTAGATCCAGTCAATTAATCAAAAAAAAATTTTAAGCTGCCATGCAAAAATGGCTCTCTAGTGATATTTATTAGTATTCTAAAAATAATACCAACAATGTCATAGTTAAAGTCTGTTATAACATGATTTCTACCTTAATTCATAAATGTGACTGCTAAAAAGATACTACTACAGAATCCCTGTATGAACACCTCCATGAAAAACCTTTCATGCTGCAAAAATATATTTTTGTTTCTAAAGCAAATGAAAACCTTGCAGAAGGAAGCAGATTTGATTGTTACCTGCCAAAGGTAAAGCAAGCTTAGATAGTATCACATAACATAGGATTATACACTCAGAAAATTTTCCAGTTAGTGATAAAAGAGTATTTCTGACAACTCACTTTATAGTTGCTTTACTGACTACACTTTACTGACTTTACTTCCAATATATAGAATTAAGTTAATTACTCAACTTCCTACTCAATAGTCATCAATAGATTTTCTCAGTGCCTTTAAATCCATTGACAGCAAATCCCAAGGTCAGTAGCAACCTATTAACCAGATTGGATTCTTTAAAGGCTACCAAACTCAATGACTTGTGGGAAGAATATCTAACCAAACAAAAGTAAAATTCTTTGTAGTCATTTACCAGCTATTAGACCACAGACAACTTACTTAACTTCTCTGAGCTGTCTCCTTATCTACTAAATAGTATGAAAAATGTCTTCCTTAACGGCTTTATTGTACAGAGTGAAATGAGATGGTATACCAAAATCACCTAGCCTAGCACGACACAATGATTTCTTAAAAATTAGAAATATATATAAAGTAATGTGCGTTTACCTTTTCTTAACTATTCTGACTTTGCAAAGTCTCTGTTTTCTGAACTGTTACATTTACTATATCATGCCACCTACTACTAGGTATCAGAAGTTTCTAATCTGGCTCCTCCCCAACATAAATATACACATAAATTCATTAAACATGGGTGAAAGTGCTTCCCAGTACTAGACAGAAAATCTAAGCTAAAAGGCTGAAAAAATATAGTCCCTACAAAACATCAGTACTGCCTCCGGTGAGGCTTGCCTTTCTGAACATACTTTGAGGTTAAAGCCAAAAAAAGAAAAATGTATTCCTATCCCTGGATGAAGCCAGGCTTTAGGTTCAAAGTTTTTAATTTTTTCCTCAATTTATGAAATTGTAAAATTCTACTTGTCTTCCACTCTAAGAAATGCAAAACACTGAATTCTAATATTCATGTATCTACAGATTGGGAGACTGACTTAATGTGCATACAATGCAAATTTATTAACGTAACACTTTTCCCCTAATTTTCCCCTACTTAATCCATGCCTTCTTTATTAAACACTTGTTCTTACTCCAAGCAGTCACAAATTGAATAAAGTTCTGGTCTGAAGGGATGACATAATTTTTGTTTTATGATTTAATAGTAGGACAAAGTATTTTAGAAATGGGGAATGTTCCTAGAATAAAGATGAAAAGCCTACATCTTCACTTCTGCTTTGAGCTCAAAAGCTCCATGCAATTCTATCAGAAGTACTGTGTAGATGTTGACCAATATTAGAATAGACAGAAAGATACAGATGGTAGTTTATTCAGTACATATTACAGATTATATTGGCAAATGTGTGTGTATGTGTGTATGCACACACACTTGTATATAAAGCAAATCATATGGTGTGGGAAGGAGGACAGGAAACTTGCCAGGTCAATATCGAGCCATAGATAGGCTAAATAAGAACCTCAGGAGAAAATAATGTATTATGTGTACAATGAATGATAAGGTGCTTCAGACTTCATTCTTCCTGTTACTGGCCAGCCTACCCCTCTCCAAATAGTCTCATATCAATACAGGCCAGTTTAAAAATAAAAAAGGTTAGTCTCCAAGTTTAAGTAGTCAGAACATTCTATTTAGGTATTTGCCAAAAAATTGGAAAAGTCCCTAAAAAGCTGGGTTCCTGACAATGGATGAAGACCACATTCCATACACAACCACTATAAGGACTGCTAGAGATCTCAGAACCTCTGTGTGGAATAGTGTAGAGGAAGGTGTATAAACTGATGTGCATTAACCATTACACTACAAGAGAAAAAAGGAGATGTTATCAGGTCTCCCAGAGGAATACTTAGAGCTAACACACAATTTATAGTGATGATTAATGACAAATTGCTGATATATTCTGTATGACAAGAGGACATTTTTCAATTGTAGAATTGAAAGGGAAAAACAGAACAGGAAAACTTATAATTTTAAGTGCTAAAGTGAAGTATTTATCCAGGAAATTTTAATCCTTTTTTTCTAGATACTCTGTCTCAAGTATTCACTTCTAACAGGCTTTAGGCTAACTGGTTCATATGAGTTACCTCACATAATCCTCCAACATTTCTCCAAAGGAGGTAGTATTCCCATTTTACAGATGAGCAAAAAGTGTCTCCTTTTGGATAGGCTGGAATGAATTCAGATTCAGCTTCAAATGATTTAGGACCCATTTATACTGTAGATAAGTTTAAGGGAAGAACAAAGGTAAACCAGCTATGCCACCCTGCATCATGTAGACAGTACCTTTCCTTACTGCTCTTGGTTTTTCAGCTGTTGCAAGATGAATACTGAGAGGGCATTGAAAGGACTATCATTCTCCTAAATTAACATCCACAAGAATGAAGTGAAGTTTACATCAGACTATCAACAGTTAATATTATCTATATATTAATTTGCTTTAGACTGACATGAAACAACATATGTACAGATTCCCCAGAAAAATCATAACCTAAAGATGAAATAAAATTACTCACACACACACATACTACAATAGATCTGCTTCATCCAAATGGTAATGTCTATATGATTCTACCTAAATTGAACCTATTTACTTAGATGACAAACATTCGCCAGGATTTAAGAGTGCCTAGAACCATCCTAGACTAGGCCATGGGTAAAACATGATCACTAACCTTGTAACTACCAAGGATGCACGGATGCATGCATACAAACTTTCATTCTTGGAGTCTCAGGTTCTAAAATGAGATACTCTACCTAATAGGTACTCTCTGCTTGCTACTCAGTGCTAATTAGTATCTAAAAGCAATTAAAAATTTTATAGTAATATATTTAATGCTAAAAAGCCAACTTCTCTTGCTGAATTCTGCACAAATATATAACCTATATTTGCTATCTGCTCCCCCAAATATAGGTAATAATAAAGAAAGGGGGAAGAATGTCAAGATGATTTGGATGATGGGATAAGCCAAAGGCCTACCCATTCAAATAGTCTGCCCAAAGTTCAAAGGACAACACTGCCAAGGAATGATCCTCAAATATATTTCCCTACTTATTAAGTTGGGCCACGTGTGCCAGAAAGCAAATTACAAGTTTTCAGATTGTGCTATTAATGTCCAACTTTTACACCTGGTGGCATAAGCAGAGTTCACATGTTCAACAGAGAACCTGTATAGTTCTTTCTTATTCCTATCTCTAACTTCAGGACTCTATGTGACGTAGGCCAAAATTTGATGATGTTCTTTCCTTTGGATAAATATTTTAAATTATTTTTAAAAAGAAGACTATAGAAGAACAAAAATAATGGAAAGTTCATAGGGTGAAAGATAATTTTAAATGATTATTCTCAAAATTCAAATCCCAAATTTGCAAATGCCCACATATATACTAAATGACTGAATCATGAAACCATTTTATGCTTGCTAATTTAAGTCAAAATAAAAAGAGATTGGAAATTATCTGTTCCTATTTCCTGATCAATACAGCAAACACCAGGGAAATCAATGCCTCCCAGAATAAGCAAGTTGACTAAGTGAACATTTCTAGTTCACTGGAAAAGTATTTCACTTGTTTTGTCAGAACCTTTTAAATTCTGTCTCTTCTACAGGACAGACTTTTAAATACACAAAGGCAATAACTGTATCAGCATGTATTCTTTGTTCTGCAGGGTAAAACAGCTCTGGTCCATACTTAGATATATAACATTATTTACATACCATCAAATCACAAAATTATGTATTATATTCTAGATATGATCTGCCTAGGACAGAAACTATTAGTTTATGCAATCTGGATGCTATAATTAATGTAGTCTAAAATGACATGAGCATTTTTAAAGTAGCTTCATGACAGTATTAACTTAAATGTGAACTCAAATTTCCATGAACATACTACCTAACAAGTAAAATCTTTTTCATCCTGTATAGTGTTTAGTTTAGTGAACTTACATGTAAAATTTTAGATTTATTTTCAGTAAACATCTTTAGGTGAAGAATGTTGTATATAATGTTAAGATTATTCTTTGTATTAGCATGAATATAAAGATGAGTATCTTACCAAGGTCTATAAAAAAGGAAATACATGTAGAGCAATGTGATAATCAGCAATCTACTTAAAAAAATTATAAAAAGGGTTAATTTTAAATAGATTTAAATAAGAACAAAAATTAATTCAGCATTTTTCAATTTAGAGATTCACAATGCCTGTGGCATTGCAAGAAAGGATGGAACTTTTTAAAAAACTCTTCCTCAGGAAGTTGTTATGACACAAAACAGGTGTGGAGCTCTGATTCAATAACTAAGCCTAAACTATCATTCTATATCACTCATTTAGAAGACTACTCACATTATTTTCTACTGTGATGTTGGATTGTAAATAAAAGGGAAACCAGAATTTTAAGTACAAAATCCATTAAACCACGTACATCTAACATTCCCAAGCACTGAAACTGAAAGATTCTATTTTAAAAATAAATGATAATATAAGAGTGGTTGACAAAAGACGGATTTCCTCACTTAGTCATCCTCCTGTATTAACAGCTTAATTTCCTACCTGTCATTTACTCAACTAAAAGAGGGATGTTCTGTGAACAACTTTGTTTGCTTTGTATAACAGGGACTGAAGGGAAGAAAGAAAATATAGTACAGTATTTCTTTTCCTGAAACAGTTACCAAAATATTAGTATTCTAGGATATGCCAAACGAAAGGGTAAATTCCTTGATCCAGCAATGACCCATCAGTTGACTGATTATTTGCCTACTCCTGGGGGCTCTTCAAGCATGTAGATGATCCAGCTGTGATTTACCATAGTATTCTGTAGGGTACTCCACACAGGACTGACAGAGTGGGGCTCTTACTTTGACATACAAATGTGACACATCTTGATTGCAATAAAAAGTACAAACTATCTTGTTTTGTATGTCTTGAAAGGAAAGAATGTGAGTTCTCCAAGTTTATATCTATCCTACTGAATATCTATCTACCTCTATGTAGGCATAGTATTTTAAACTATTTATTTTATCCTGGAAACCTATTCCTCTGATGTGGCTGGAAAAAATGAATTTAAATTTGAAAACAGGAGTAAGCTTACATTAAATAATAAGCTTAAAAGTTTTAACAGAATGCATAAACCAGATGATTCAGTAAATTACTAACCATTCACAAAATAAATTGTTCCCAAATTGCTATTTATGGTTTACAAGTAGTATAATGATGTGTCAACTTTTGCAGAACATAAAATATAAGTGTTGACTTAACTGAAAGAAAAAAATTCACCTCATAATGGTTTTATATAAAGTATACTAATCCAGGTGTTACTTTATCAATTTGATACCTTGAAACCTACTGAGTATCTTAATTCTCTAATATGAAGATTAAATTACCACAATGTTCTCCATTAACATATTTGTAAAACTAGAATTTGTACTTACACTTCTAGAATTTATCCTTTCACTTCCAGCTTTCCTGAATCACAATTCTGCCCAATAGATCAGGTTTTAAATTTCAAATATTAGTTCTGATTTTCTCAAATCTTTAAAACTCATCGGATACTAGGGAAAAAAAATTATTGTGCCCAAGGCTAAAATAAAAACAAAAACACAAAACACCAGAAGCTGGTTGAAAGAAGTCTGTTTATAGCAATTTCACTACTGGTTTTAAGTAATCTTTTTGAATGATATTGAATGCTAATGCTTTAGGAACATGATAATGATTTTTAGGGAAAGGGAACATAAAAAGAAAATGCCAAAATCAAAGGATTTTTAGATCTTTCAGCTCTGTATCTCTGGAAATAATGTTTTACAGACATCAAATGTTTGTCCTAATATTTGCAAAATCTGTTTCTTTTCCCATGTGAGAATGACTGTAATATGATCAAAACTGAAAGAGAAAGATAAGTTATTTAAAACATTCCCAAGTTATACCTGTTAACACCTCATGGTTCTCAAGAACATTTTAGGTACGTAATAAAAGAGTATTTCCATTACAATGGTTCTGTAACATCTTTCTATGTTGACAGCTACACGAGGTGGGGGTGAGCATTTAATCATGTATATAATTGTTGAATCACTATGTTGTATACTTGAAACCAATATAATATTGAATATCAACTGTACTTCAATAAAAAAATTATATAAGTTAAAAAAGAAAGAGAAAAGGAAAAAATTAAGAGTGCCCTGATATAATATATATATTGTTCCCCTAAGTTTAAATCTATTCAACTTTAGTATCCTAGGAAAAATATAAATTTTGGTTTTGTTGTTATTATTCACTAATAGTCTGAAGTATGGTTTCCAGTCCAAAAATGCAGACTTCTGTGCTTGGGAGATTCTATATGAATATCAATCATTATCTAAAGCATGTATAAATAATATGACTTGCACATATTTATGTTGTTTTTTAAATATATATGTATATAGTGTTGTGATTACAAAATAAAAAATCATTTGAAAGTCTTACACAGTTCTCAGTAGTATTTTTTTCCATATCTTTTTTTCAATTACATTCAGAAAATTTAACTGAATTATGTGGCAATCCACAAATTGTTTTAATGTCAAAAACTAGGTCCACAAACTCAAAAAAGTTAAACATTGCTGGAATAAACTTTTAATGAGCTACTTTAAGAAGTACTGAAAATGTCTTAAGAAGATGGAAAAGAACACTCATTTTTACAACTAGATTGGAATGCTCAAAGATCTGAGTGTAAGTAGACTTATAAACTATATACTTAAAAGACTAAGATATTTGCCATAAGCATTAATATTGTCTGAAGTAAAATACAGGCAGTAGCATTGTGGTCAAATGTGCTGATCCTGAAACCAGACTGCCAGAGTAAAAATGTCAACTCTGCCTGCCACTTACTAGCTGCCACTTAAACCTTTTTACACCTCAGTTTTCTCATTTATATCAATGATTTCACACTGAATTTAGAAAATAATTTCAAGAATAAAGGCACAGAGTTATTTTCCACATACTTTTACACAACAGGTGAAAGTAGTACAGAACAAAACAAATTATTAAAGAATTGGTAATAGAAGAGATTAAGTGAAGAGGAGGAGGCTAAGAGTAACTAACTTAAGGTTGCCTTCTGTGGCACACATCTGTCATTGAACATCCACTCTCCGTATTTTCTTGATCAAGATGATTGTAAGTATTCCACACTTGAAGTGACAGAATATCAATTCTAAGTAAACTCTGAAAAGTAAGACATGACTATTGTAATCACTATAGTATCTAATAAAGAAAACACAAAGAAATACAATAATAGAGGCAATAGATGAATTAAAATGGAACACTAAAAAGTATTCCAATAATAAAAAAAAAGTCAGAAAAAAAGAAAAATGGGAATGAAAACAAAAAGAACAAAGAGAAAAGCAATTGTCACAGAACTAAACCCAAACACATTGACAATTATACTAAATGTAAATGGTACAAACACACCAACCAAAAAATCTGAGATTTCTCAGACTGTATAAGTAAGACCCAAACTAAATGTTTTCTTTATGAAACAAAATAATAAGTTAAAAATAAAAGAATGAAAAAAGATATCATACAAACACTGGCAAGATAAAAGTGGAGTGACTACATTATAATTCCTGACAAAGATAGATGGCAGAATTTTACAAGGGCAAATTGTTAGGAATATAGAGGAGACAATACATAATGAAAAACATGTATACATCCCAAGAAAAGAGTTTCAAAATATGTGAAGCAAAAACTGACATAACAGAAAGGAAAAATAAACCCATAATTATACTTCAAGATTTTGACATTTTTCTCTCAGGAACTAATAGACCTGGGTCTTTAAATAGATGGACAGAATTGATAAACCTCTACTAAGACTGACAAATGAACAAAGAGAAGACACAAATTGCCAATACTAGGAGGAAAGAGGAGATTTCACTCAGACCCCCAAAGACACAAAGGATAAGAGAAAACAATAAACAACTTGATGGGTATAAATCTGACAATTTAGATGAAATGGAACATATTCCTTCAAAGATACAAGCTCAGAAAACTTTTTCAGGGAGATATAGATAACAAAATAGTCTACTATCTATTAAAGATAATGAATTAATAATAAAACAAAATAAAAACAAATTGTAGCAAAGCTAGACCAAGAGGGTAACAATGGGGAATTCTACAAAATATTTAAGGAAGATTAAAATATGTAAGATAACATTAAATAAATACAATTAATTTTAAATAATCGATTCCAGTAACTAGAATAAAAGACACTACTTCTTGCTTTACTAACAAGATACTTTCTTTGATACAAAACCAAAGAAAGTAAGTACAGGAAAGGACAATTATATAAATATCCATCATAAGCACTGACAGAAAAATATTCAGCAAAATACTAGTAGAATGCAGTGATAGATAAAAATTATAATACATGAAAAACTAAGGTTAAGTAAGGTTTATCCTAGGAATGCAATACTGGTTCAACATTTCAAACTCAAGGTAATATGAC
Organism: Manis javanica; assembly: GCF_040802235.1. Classification (NCBI taxonomy): domain Eukaryota; kingdom Metazoa; phylum Chordata; class Mammalia; order Pholidota; family Manidae; genus Manis; species Manis javanica. The sequence goes on from NC_133160.1 coordinate 69,476,800, forward strand.
ATTTTAACAATCTAAAGAAGAAAAATCCCATGACCACAGTAATTGACATAGGAAAAAATTTGACAAAATTCAAAATCAATGAATGACTAAAGACTCTGATCAAACTGGGAATGGAAGGGAATTTCCTCAGTATGTTAAAAGATACATACAAAAAAACACCTAAGTTACCACCATACTTAGTGGTGAAACACTAAATACTTTTTCCTTAAGATCAGAAACAAAACATGGATGGTCCTCTCTTACCACTTCTATTTAACATGCTACTGTAAATCCAAGCCAGTGCAGCAAGTCAAGAAAAAGGAAGAAAAGCATACAGACTGAAAAGGAAGTAAAAACTGTCTTCATTCATGGACAGCATGGTTGAGTACAGGGATCCCAAGAAATATACAAAAACCTAGAACAAATACTGAGTATAACAAAGGTGGTGGTCAACACACAAAAATCAATCATATTTCTAGACACTAACAATGAACTGGAAAACAAAATTAAAATAAATATCTCAGAAAAAGAATTAAAGGTGGCAGCGTGAGAGGTGAGACAGAGGCTTCCTCCTAAAACTGCATATAATACAAAAATATAATTAATACAACTAGCCCTGAAAGAGCAACAGGAAAGAGGACTGCGCCAGACTGCATACACCTGGAGAAAAGACCTCATGGAACAGGGTAACTTATGAAAGCTGTGGCCCGGCGCGACCCAAGCCGTTCCCTGACCCCAGCTCACTGGAAGGAGGAAGAGAAACTGAGCGGGGAGGGAGTGGAAGCCTGGGACTGCTAAATACCTAACTCTGGAGATCTGCTTTGGGAGCACTTCATGGTGCTTTCATGATACTCATGGTTATTTAGCTGCTTCTGATTACGGGGTTGGAAAGCTAACACAGGCAGAATTTGTGGAGAGGCTGAGATTCCAGCCACTGGTGGAAAGCAGGGATCCATATACGGCTGCTTTGGGACAAAAGCTTTTACCTGTGTGCTCGGCCCACTGGTTCAGGCAGTGGAGTCAGCTATAGCCACTGGGCAACAGAAAACAGCAACTCCCTCCCCCCAGGCACCAATACCACTACCCTGCAACCCCTGCCATTGCTTCAGGGGCTGAGCAGCTCCAGAGAGTAGACATTCTGGACACTATAGAGGACGCCATATACAAATATGAAATGCCAAGGGAATATACAAATATGAAATGCCAAAGGAACCTGGTACAGAGTAAAATTCTTAATACAGCTCCAGAGAAGGATTGAAATGACATGGACTTTATGACTCTTCCGGAAAGGGAGTTCAAAATTAAAATAATTAACATGCTAGTGGAGGTACAGAAAGATATTCAAGAACTCAGGAATGAATTCCGGTCGGAGATCCAATCATTGAAGAGCACAATGGAGGGTATTAAAAGCAGATTGGATACAGTATAGGAGACGATAAATGAAATAGAAACTACAGAAGAATACAAAGAAGCTGAGGCAAAGAGAGAAAACAGGATCTCTAAGAATGAAAGAATTTAAGAGAACGGTGTAACCAATCCAAACAGAACAATATTCACATTATAGGGATACCAGAAGAAGAAGAAGAAGAGAGAGAAAGGGATAGAAAATATTATTTAGGAGGTAATTGCTGAAAACTTCCCCAATCTGGGGAAGGAGATAGTCTCTCAGGCCATGGAGATCCACAGATCTCCCAACACAAGGGACCAAAGGAAGACAACACCAAGACATAAAGTAATTAAAATGGCAAAGATCAAGGATAAGGACAGACTATTAAAGGCAGCCAGAGAGAGAAATAAGATCATATACAAAGGAAAACCCATCAGGCTAACATCAGACTTCTCAGCAGAAACCTTACAGGCCAGAAGGAAGTGGCATGATGTATTTAATGCAATGAAGCAGAAGGGCCTGGAACCAAGATTACTTTATCTGGCAAGATTATGATTTAAATTTGAAGGAGGGATTGAACAATTTCCAGCTAAGCAAAAGCTGAGAGAATTTATCTCCCACAAACTATCCCTACAATCTATTATGGAGGGACTGCTATAGATGGAAGTGTTCCTAAGGTTTAATAGCTGTCACCAGAGATAATAAAACCACAGTAAAGAAAGTAGAACAGCTAATTACTAAGCAAATGCAAAATTAAATTAACTATCTCTAAAGTCAATCAAGGGATAGACAAACAGTACAGAATATGATACCTAATATATAAAGAATGGAGGAGGAAGAAAAAGGAGGAGAAAAAGAAAAGAACCTTTAGATTGTGTTTGCAATAGCATATTAAGTTAGTTAAGTTAGACTCTTAGATAGAAAGGAAGTTAACCTTGAACCTTTGGTAACCACGAATCTAAAGTCTGCGATGGCAATAAGTACATACCTATTGATAATCACCTTAAATGTAAATGGACTGAATGCACCAATCAAAAGACATTGAGTCACTGATGGTTAAAAAAACAAGACCCATCTATATGCTGCCTACAAGAGACTTACTTTAAAGCCAGACATACACAGACTAAAAGTGAAGGGATGGAAAAAGATATTTCATGCAACTAACAGAGTGAAAAAAGCAGGAGTTGCAGTACCTGTTTCATACAAAATAGACTTCAAAACAAAGAAAGTCACAAGAGACAAGGAAAGACATTACATAATGATAAAGGGGTCAATCCAACAAGAAGATATAACCATTATAAATATCTATGCACCCAACACAGGAGCACCTACATATGTGAAACAAATACTAACTGAATTAAAAGGGGAAATAGAATGTAATGCATTCATTCTAGGAGACTTCAACACAACACTCACTCTGAAGGACAGATCAACCAGACAGAAAATAAGTAAGGACACACAGACACTGAACAACACATTAGAACAGAAGGACCTAACAGACATCTACAGAACTCTACACCCAAAAGCAGCACAACACACATTTTTCTCAAGTCCACATGGAACATTTTCAAGAAGACATCATATACTAGGCCACAAAAAGATCCTCGGTAAATTCAAAGAGATTGAAATTGAATCAACGAGTTTCTCAGACCACAAAGGTACGAAACTAGAAATAAATTATGCAAAGAAAATGAAAAATCCCACAAACACATGGAGGCTTCACAACATGCTCCAAAATAACCAATGGATCAATGACCAAATAAAAACAGACATAAAGCAATACATGGAGATAAATGACAATAATAATTCAATACAGTAAAATCTGTGGGACACGGCCAAGGCCAAGCTAAGTGGAAAATATATTGCAATACAGGCCTACCTCAGGAACGAAGAACAATCCCATATGAACAGTCTAAACTGACAATTAATTAAACTGGAAAAAGAAGAACTAATGAGGCCCAAGGTCAGTAGAAGGAGGGACATAATAAAGATTAAAGCAGAAATAAATAAAATCGAGAAGAATAAAACAACAGAAAGAATTAATGAAAGCAAGAGCTGGTTGTTTGAGAAAATAAACAAAATAGATAAACTCCTAGCCAGACTTATCAGGAAAAAAAGAGAGCCTAAACACATAAACAGAATCAGAAATGAGAAGGGAAAAATCACTGCGGACAGCACAGAAATACAAAGAATTATTAGAGAATACTATGAAAAATTATATGCTAACAAACTGGATAACCTAGAAGAAATGGACAACTTTCTAGAAAAATACAACCTTCCAAGGCTGACCCAGGAAGAAACAGAAAATTTGAACAGACCAATTACGAGCAAGGAAATTGGTATTGGTAATCAAAAAACTACCTAAGAACAAAACTCCTGAACCAGATGGTTTTACTGCTGAATTTTATCAAACATTACGTGAAGGCCTAATACCCAGCCTCCTTAAAGTTTTCCAAAAAGTAGAAGAGGAGAGAATACTTCCAAACTCATTCTACAAGGTCAACATGACTCTAATACCAAAACCAGGCAAAGACACCACAAAAAAAGAAAATTACAGACCAATATCCCTGAGAATATAGATGCAAAAATACTCAACAAAATATTAGCAAAACAAATTAAAAAATACATCAAAAAGATCATCCATCATGATGAAGCAGGATTTATTCAAGGGATGCAAGGATGGTACAACATTTGAAAATTCATCAACATCATCCACCACATCAACAAAAAGGACAAAAACCACATGATCATCTCCATAGATACTGAAAAAAGCATTTGACAAAATTCAACATCCATTCATGATAAAAACTCAACAAAATGGGTATAGAGGGCAAGTACCTCAACATAATAAAGACCATATATGATAAACCCACAGCCAACATCATACTTAACAGCGAGAAGCTGAAAGCTTTTCTCTTAAGATAGGGAACAAGACAAGGATGCCCACTTTTCCCACTTCTATTCAACATAGTACTGGAGGTCCTAGCAACAGCAATCAGACAACACAAAGAAATAAAAGGCATCCAGACTGGCAAGGAAGAAGTTAAACTACCCCTGTTTGCAGATGACATGATATTGTACATAAAAAAACCTAAAGAATCCACTCCAAAACTATTAGATCTAATATCTGAATTCAGAAAATTTGCAGGATACAAAATTAATACACAGAAATCTGTGGCATTCCAATACACTAACAATGACCTAGCAGAAACAGAAATCAGGAAAACAATTCCATTCAGTTGCATCAAGAAGAATAAAATATCTAAGAAAAAATCTAACCAAGGAAGTGAAAGACCTATACTCTGAAAACTACAAGATACTCTTAAGAGAAATTAAAGAAGATACCAATAAATGGAAACTCATCCCATACTCATGGATAAGAAGAGCTAATATTGTCAAAATGGCCATCCGGCTTAAAGCAATCTACAGATTCAATGCGATTCCTATCAAAATGCCAAGAGCATTCTTCAACTAACTAGAGAAAATCATTCTAAAATTTATATGGAACCACAAAAGACCTCGAATAGCCAAAGCAATTCTGATAGGGAAGAATAAAGCTGGGGGCATTATGCTCCCCAAGTTCAAGCTCTAGTACAAAGCCACAATAATCAAGACAATTTGTTACTGGCACAAGAACAGACCCATAGACCAGTGGAACAGACTAGAGAGCACTGATATAAACCCAACCATATATGGTCAATTAATATATGATAAAGGAGCCATGGATATACAATGAGGAAATGACAGCCTCTTCAACAGCTGGTGTTGGCAAAACTGGACAGCTACATGCAAGAGACTGAAACTGGATTATTGTTTAACCCCATACACAAAAGTAAACTTGAAATGGTTTAAAGACCATAATGTAAGTCATGAAACCATAAAACTCTTAGAAGACAACATAGGCAAACATTTCCTGAATATAAGCATGAGCAACTTCTTCCAGAACACCTCTCCCTGAGCAAGGGAAACAAAAGCAAAAATGAACTCCGGGGACAACATCAAACTAAAAAGTTTCTGAACAGCAAAGGACACCATCAACAGAACAAAAAGGCATCCTACAGTATGGGAGAATATATTTGTAAATGACATATCCGACAAGGGGTTAACATTCAAATATATAAAGAACTTACACACCTCAACACCCAAAGAGCAAATAACCTGATTAACAAATGAGCAGAGGATATGAAGAGACACTTCTTCAAAGAAGAAATTCAGATCGCCAACAGACACTTGAAAAGATGCTCCTCATCACTAATCATCAGGGAAATGAAAATTAAAACCACAATGAGGTATCACCTCACACCAGTAAGGAGGGCCAACATTGAAAAAGACTAAGAATGATAAATGCTGGTGAGGATGTGGAGAGAAAGGGGAACCCTCCTACACTGCTGGTGGGAATGTAAGCTAGTTCAACCATTGTGGAAAGCAATATGGAGGTTCCTCAAAAACTAAAAATAGAAATACCATTTGACCTGGGAATCCCACTCCTTGGAATTTACCCAAAGAATACAACTTCTCAGATTCAAAAAGACATATGCACCCCTATGTTTATTGCAGCACTTTTTACTATAGCTAAGAAATGGAAGCAACCTAAGTGTCCATCAGTAGATGAATGGATAAAGATGTGGTACATATACACAATGGAATACTATTCGGCTATAAGAACGAAACAAATCCTACAATTTGCAACAAAATGGATGGAGATGTAGGGTATTATGCTCAGTGAAATAAGCCATGTGGAGAAAGACAAATGCCAAATTATTTCTCTCATTTGTGGAGTATAACAACGAAGCAAAACTGAAGGAACAAAATAGCACCTGACTTAGAGACTCCAAGAATGAACTAGTGATTACCAAAGGGGAGGGTTGTGGGAGGGTGGGTTGGGAGGGAGGGAAACGTGGAGTGAGGGGTATTATGTTTAGTACACATGGTGTGTTGGGGATCATGGGGAGAACAGTGTAGCACAGAGAAGGTACACAGTGGATCTGTGGCATCTTGCTGCACTGATGGACAGTGATGGCATTGAGGTATGGGTGGGAACTTGATAATATGGGTGAATGAGGTAACCATATTGTTTTTTCATGTGAAACCTTCATAAGAGTGTATATCAATCATACCTTAATAAAAAAATCAAAATAAATAAATAAATAAATACCTCATATAATACCTTAAAGAGGAAGAATTACTTTATATTTAACAAAATATATGCAAGTTCTCTGTACTGCAAACTATAATACACCAAAATTTTAAAAAATATCTAAATAAATAGATAATATTCATGACTGGAAATTCAATGTTGTTAAGTTATAAATTCCCACCACATTGTTCTATAGATGAAGAACAGTCCCAAACAAAATCCCAGCAGGAGTTTTCAAAGATATTGACAACTTGAGACTATACTTTATATGGAAAGGCCAAGGAACTAAAAAAACTAAAACAAATTTTAAAAATGATGAACAAAGTTAGAAGATACACATTAGTTGCTTTAAGGTCCTACCATAAAACTATGATCACGACAGCATGGTCTCGTAAAGGGATAGACAGACCCACAGAAATTTGGTAAACTGATTACTGACAGAGGTATATAGGCAGTCCAGTGGAAAAAAAATAGTCTTTATAACAAATGGTGCTGGAACAATTTCACATCCACATGTAAAAATGAACCTCTGTTTATAACTCACACCAGATACAAAACTTACCTCAAAAATGAATTATAATAGATCAAAGTGTAAAACTAGCATTTAAAAAAAAAAGTTAGTCTCCAACAAATGGTGCTGGGAAAACTAGATATTACATGTAGAAGAATGAAGTTGGAGCCCTACCTCATACCATATACAAAAGTAACTCAAAATGGATTAAAAGACCTAAAGACAAGGCCCCAAACTATACAATTCTTAGACGTTAACAAAAGGGAGAGGCTTCATGACACTGGATTTGGCAAGGTTTTCCTGAAATGACACCAACAACACAGTCAACAAGATAAAAATAGACAAAGTGGACACTGAAATTAAAAACTTCTATGAGTCAAAGAACAGAAATCAACAGAGTAAAAAAGGCAACCTAAAGAAGGGAAGAAAATATTTGCAAATCATATATCTGATAAAGGGCTAATATCCAGAATACATAATGAACTACTACAACTCAAAGAACAAAAGTCAAGTTAATAAAATGGAGAAAGGTCTTGCATAGGTATTTCTCCAGAGATGATACAAAAAGCCAATAAGCTCAACATCACTAATCATTAGGGAAACACAAATCAAAACCACAATGAATTATCACCTCATACCTATTACAATAGCTACCAAAAGAAAAAAAAAATCCCAGAATATAACAAGTGTTAGCAAAGATACAGAGAAATTGGAACCCTTGTGTACTACTGGTAGGAATGTAAAAGGGTACAAGCACTGTGGAGAACATGATCTGCAAAAAATTAAAGAAAGAATTAAGACACGACACAGCAGTTGTATATACCCTGGGTATATATCCAAAATAACTGAAAGCAAGATCTCAAAGAAATATTTGCACACTTCTGTTCACAGCAGCACTATTGATAATAAGAAAGAGGTGCAAGCAACCCAAGCGTCCACTGATGGATAAATAAATAAGTCAAGTGTAGTACATACATACAACAGAATATTATTCTTCCTTAACAATGAGAGAAATTCTGATACATGCCACATCGTGGATGAACCCTGAGGCATTATGCTAGGTGAAGTAAGCCAGTCACAAAAGACACATACTTCTACTTACATGGGGTATCTAGAGGAGTAAAATTTATAGAAACAGAAGTAGAATGGTGGCTGCCCAGAGCTTGGTAGAGGGGGCAATGCAGAGATGTTTAGTGATTACAGTTTTACATCTGCAGGACGAAAAAGTTCTGGAGATTGGTTGCACAACAGTAAGAATATGCTTAACACTACTAAACTGAAAATTATTTTGTGTTTTTTATCATAATAACAAGTTTTAAAATTATTCATGATCATGGGTCAAGCAGAGTTGAACAAAAAACCCAAAATACAAAAGAAAAGATTAAAAATTTTTGCTCTGTGTAATACAGTAAGAGAAAGAAAGAAAAGCTACAGACTAGGAGAGGAAATCTGCAATAGATCTGACAAAGGATTTTAAATCAGAATGTAAAGAATGTAAGTCAGAACACAAATAACCCAATTTAAAAAGTAAAAATTGCTCAAGAGAATTTAAAACACTTTTCCAAAGAAAATATTCTAATGACAAATGAGCACATGAAAAGATGTTCAATACCATTAGTCATCAGAGAATGGCAAATTAAAACCACAATAACACAAAGCACCTATTAGAATGGTTTTAAAAAATTGACAATACCAAGTACAAGCAAGAATGCAGAGCACCTGGCACTTACATTGTTGGTGGTGATGCAATGAAGTTCTCACAATCTGGAAGTCAATACAGCAGCTTCTTAAAAAGTTAAGCATACACACCCTGTGACTCAGTCGTCACACTCCTAGTATTATCCTATGGATACAAAAACTTATGTCCACACAAAAACTTGTCCATGAGTGTTTATAGTAACATTATTCATAGAAAAAATGGAAAACAATCCAGAATGTCCTTCAGTGGGTGTATGGATAAACAAACTGTAGTGCATCCATACATGGGAATACTACCCAATACAGAAAAGGAACAAACTATTGATACACACCACACACAGACAGATCTCAAAAACTCAGAAGAAGCCGTATTTAAATGATTACATACTGCATGATTCCATTTATATGACATTTGAGAAATGGCAACTATAGGGACAGATGACTAATTGCCAGGGGTTAGTACTAAAAAGAAGGCTTAACTACAAAAAGGGCAGCATGAAGGGATTATTTGGAGTTGTATTTGTTTTGTATTGTTTTGTATTATGATTGTGGTGATTACACAATTCTGTGCATTTGTCAAAACTCACAGAATTATACACCAGTTACCAGCTCTGTGACCTTGGTCAGGTTTCTTAACCTGTTTATACATATATCAGTTTTTCATCTACAGGACTGCATATGGTTATTATATTTACCTCATGCACTTAAGAGGATTTAGTGATTAAAATACTTGGAATAAAATTTAGATTTAAAATATATTCATTTTGAAATGCTTCTGCGATACCTAAATAGGCAGTTCATTTAAGAGGTTGAAAGAGCTGAATTGAGTGCAATCATGTGGATACTTGAAGCCATGGATGTGGATGAGACTGCTCTTGGACAGGGATTGCAGAGAAATTGGAATCCTTGGGAAGAAAGAAGGGGTCTTAGCACACAGCTTTGAACTGCAAAATTTTATGGCTAGGCTGAAGAGAAGAAATGCATAGAGTCAAGAGGGAACGTAAATAAAGAAAAAACAGGGGATTATTATTCCATGTAAAACAAAGTAAGGTGTTTCAAAAAGAAAGGAGTGGAAAATGACAGTGACTAGGGCTAACAGACAATGACTAAGACTGCTAGTTCTTCTCTTTTTCCTTTAGTAACAAAACCCCCTCAACTGGGTGCATCCAGTCACTGAAAATAGAGAATATATTTATTACGTAGCCTCTCTTGTAGCTGAATATGGCCAATGGGATGTAAATGACACATGCAATTTATGGGTTATATCCCTAAAGTAAGAGAATGAGCTAATCTACCTACCTCATCTACCCATTCCTGTTCACCTGAATGCAAATCCAATTGCCTTAACAGTGAGATTATTTAATATGTGACCTAAGGGATAGTACAGCAGTGAGACAGAAGGAATCTGAGTTTCTGACACCATGAAACCACAAATCAGTTAGTGGCTCTATTGTCTTAAACTACTCCCTTAGAATTCTGTCTTATTTGAATATGCCTCAGTATTTCATATTTCATCACAGCAGATGAGAAGGGGTGTATATGAGGAATAATGTCAACATTTTTAAGCAAATATTTAAACAAACCCCAGCAAAATGGAGAATCACTGGTAAGAATTTCCAAATAGAAGGTTTAAAATGCTTGTTGATAACTTTCAAACTATGGAAGAGTATCATATGCATTTTATGATCAGATCATTCTTCTATTATTAATGTATATGTCATATTGTACCTTTTAAGATTGAGTGAGGTCTGAAGAAGAGAATCAATTTAAGTAATTAAGTCACTTCCCACATTAATGATGGGAGTAATGAGAAAAAAGAACCATCTCTAACCTACAAATTAGACATTGGTCCAGTCTATGATGTTTGGGCAATTATTTCAGGGTTTAACTGTAACCATTTTTTTTTTTGGCATTGAAAAGAAACTTCAGTACAATTTAAATTATTAGTTATAATTTAAGTATAAAAAATCCACTCATTAGAATTTTAAAGTTATGATTTTGATATATCTTTATGACTCACATTAAATAATAAAATAACATAAAAACTCCAAACCTAACTTTAAAAAATTATAATCTGTGTTCTAAAAACTATCCTCAAATTATTTCCTTATTGGAAATTTTGGAAGGGAGTAGGAAACCCTGCATCTTTCAAGCCTGCAGAGAATTATCAAAAGCCCAATTTAAGTATCTAAAAAAGTGTTTAAAGCTAAGAGAACAAAAAGTAACTATCTACTAAATCAGTTTTTATGGCTACTCTTTAATATTTCTAGCAACAATTTCCAGCAAACTACTGGCAAGATGCTTCTTTCTCAGACACAATGGATTTTTTTTTTCTGACTAAATGCATTTGTGAACTAAATGCATGCAAAGTTAATAAACGGAAGGAAAAGCAAATAAAGAGTTGTCATTTCTAAGTTAGACTCTTAAAAGGTTTAGGGGCATCACTTGTGGGACACAGATATTTCCTTCTCTAACAGCATTCCAGGACATCGCTCTTTCCTGCCTAACAGCAGACAAGATTATACTTGTCTAGAATGTCAGTGAAGTATTTATACAAAGGCAGTTTTTCAGAATCTTCTTATTGTGAACACAAAACAGGAAATACAGTAATACCATCAGTATATGTTAAATACTGTTTAGTATAAACTTCTCCATTAATAAGTACTAGGTTAACCTCTAAGAGGAGGTGAAAATAAGCACATCTATAAACACATACCAGTAGTTGTTTGCAGCTAGCCAGAGGAAAGGTGCAAGTAAAACTGCAGAAATTTGCCAAAGTTTTAGTTCATGCTATATTACAGCCTCTAATTAAAACTCACTTTTCTCAAGTTCACAGGAAAAAATAAAAGCATTCTCTATAAAAATTAATATTTTCAAAATAGGCTAATATTTTTTAAATAGGCAGTTTAAAGGGACTGCTCTAGATGGAAGCACTCCTAAGGCTAAATAAATGTCACCAGAGAAAATAAAATCACAACAAAGAAAGCAGACCAACCAAATAATAAAATAGGCTAATGTTATAAGTTATAACATTAATTAATATATGTATTAAATATATATATAATAAATATATATTTATTATATATAAAATAGGCTATTAATAAGTTAATTGAAAGACTAATTCTGAAGCAGGAAAAACAAATTTCTTTGTAAAGTGGTTAGCATCAAAAATCAAATAAAGCACTTCATGTCCTATGAAAACATTTTTCAATTTTTTCTTACTTAAAAGAAACTTATTTACCTTCCATGGTTTAAAAAAAAAATACCATTCCACAAACCTACCTACTGAAGAGATTTGAAATTATTTACAAATAGATTATAAAGTGCAGCTGGCATCACAAGTAGAATAACTCTTACAGGGATATATTTTAATTTTTCATAAAATAGCATAATGAACTTTGGTTTGATTGCCCCCTGCTGATATGAAATTTTTACAACAACAAAAGTTCACTTAATAAAACTGTGATGTTTTCTTCTTTAAAAAATTTTTTTGACTCAAATTGGTTTCAATTTCTTAGTGAAAACTAAGGAGATTTAAATACTTAACCTCTGTCTTATTTTCACTCAATAGGCAAATATTTGTAGAATATTTATTATATGACACTTATAAAAATATAATATTTCATCTCTCTGACCTCAAAATACAAGTGATTAGATGGATAAAGAAAATCTGGAAAATAACAAACTATTAGAAAAAATCAAGGACTAAATTAAGTGATATTGAATGAGAGGTAAGTGAGAGAAAGAGAGATTGGTAGGGCCAAATTCATTAAAAAACAAAAACAAGGGGAGGAGCCAAGATGGCAGCGTGACTAGGGCAGCGGAAATCTCCTCCCAAAACCATACATATTTTTGAAAATACAACAAACACAATTATTCCTAAAAGGGAGACCAGAAGACACAGTACAACAGCCAGGCAACATCTACACCTGCGAGAACCCAGCACCTCACGAAGAGGATAAGATACAAGCCATAGCATGGTGGGACCTGAGAGCCTCCCCAACCCCCCACCAGCTCACTGCAGGTTGGAGAGGAGTCGGAGTGGGGAGGGAGGGGAAGCACAGGATAGCTAAATAAACAGCCCTAATAATCCACACCAGGAGCACAGACACACATTGCAGGGTGTGCTGGATATTAGGGAAATGGAAAAGTAAAATCTGCAAGTGGGTCCCCGCAGATGGCTCCCCTGGGACAAAAGAAGAGTGAGTGCTTTTTGAAAGTCTTACAGGGACAGGAGCATTACAGCTGGACGGAATCATCCAGGCACACTCAGCCAAGCAGGCTGGGAATTGTGAGGAACTTCAGGCGCCCCAGACCCCTGGGTGGCAATGCAGCTCTGAAGCCCCTCACGGCGATCAGCAGTCTGCCATTTGTCCCCCCGCCAGCAGGCATGACCCCGCCACAGCGGCAGAGCAGCCGGAGAGTGGCCGCACCCACAGCAACCACCGAGAGTCTCCTCCCAGCATGCAGCCACCCGGACCAAACCCAGAGACTACCACTGGTGCGCAGCTGCCCGGCGCAGGAAGAGGAAGCTGGGGAAAGGCGCGAAGGGGCACCATTCTTGTAGGAGAGCACACCCTGTGTGTCTGCCACTTCCTGCAGGCCTCTGGAATACCCTGATGGTGGCCCTGCCCACGGCAGTTCAGGGGACTAAACCGGAGGCTGCTCCTGGTATGCAGGTAACTGGCACAGGCAGTGGAGAAGGGCAAGGTGACCAGCAAGAAGGAAGGGACTTTGTTCTCCCAGCTGACACACACGCCACCTACCTACGACTATCACTATCTATTGCCATGAAAAGGCAGAAGAATTTGATCCAGCCCAGAATAACCCAGACAACCCCTGAGAGAAGGCCTGGGGACATAGATTTAACCAATCGTCCTGAAAAAGAATTCAAAATAAAAGTCATAACCATGCTGATGTACGTGCAGAGAAGTAAGCAAGAGCTAAGGGATGAAGTAAAGAAGGAGAATACAGAAATAAAACAATCACTGGAAGGACTAAAGAGCAGACTAGATGAGGTGCAAGAAGCCGTTAATGGAATAGATCAGAGAACAGGAATACAGGGAAGCTGAGGCAGAGAGAGATAAAAGGATCTCTAGGAATGAATGAATATTAAGAGAACTGTGTGACCAATACAAACAGAACAATATTCGCATTTTAGGAGTACCAGAAGAAGAAGAGAGAGAAAAAGGGATGGAAAGTGTCTTTGAATAAATAATTGCTGAAAACTTCCACAAACTGGGGGAGGAAATAGTCTCTCAGACCGTGGAAGCCCAGTCTCCCAACACAAGGGACCCAAGGAGGACAACACCAAGACATATAATAATTAAAATGGCAAAGATCAAAGACAAGGACAGAGCATTAAAGGCAGCCAGAGAGAGAAAAAATGTCACCTACAAAGGAAAACCCATCAGGATATCATCAGACTTCTCAACAGAAACCTTACAGGCCAGAAGAGAATGGCATGATGTATTTAATGCAATGAAACAGAAGGGCCTTGAACCAAGAATACTGTATCCAGCATGATTATCATTTAAATATGAAGGAAGGATTAAACAATTCTCAGACAAGCAAAAGTTGAGGGAATTTGCCTCCCACAAACCACCTCTACAGGATATTTTAAAGGGACTGCTCTAGATGGAAGCACTCCTAAGGCTAAATAGATGTCACCAGAGAAAATAAAATCACAACAAAGAAAGCAGATACTAACTAAAGGCAAAAAATAAAATCAACTATTCACAAAAGCAGTCAAAGGAAACACAAAAGAGCACAGAATAAAATACCTAACATATAAAGAATGGAGGACAAGGAATAAGAAGGGAGAGAAATAAAGAATCATCAGACTGTGTTTATAATAGCTTAATAAGAGAGTTAAGTTAGACAGACGGTTAGATAGTAAAGAAGCTACCCCTGAACCTTTGGTAAACACGAATCTAAAGCCTGCAATGGCAATAAGTACATCTTTCAATAATCACCCTAAATGTAAATGGACTGAATGCACCAATCAAAAGACACAGAGTAGCAGAATGGATAGAAGAGCAAGATGCATCTATATGCTGCTTACAAGAGATGCACCTCAAACCCAAAGACTTACACAGACTAAAAGTCAAGGGATGGAAAAAGATAATTCATGCAAACAATAGGGAGAAAAAAGCATGTGTTGCAGTACTTGTATCAGACAAAATAGACTTCAAAACAAAGAAAGTCAAAAGAGATAAAGAAGGACATTACATAATGATAAACGGGTCAGTCCATCAAGGGGATATAACCATTATAAATATATATGCACCCAATACAGGAGCACCAACCTATGTGAAACAAATACTAACAGAATTAAAGGAGGAAATAGAATGCAATGCATTCATTCTAGGAGACTTCAACACACCACTCACTCCAAAAGACAGATCCACCAGACAGAAAATAAGCAAGGACACAGAGGCACTGAACAACACACTGCAACAGATGGACCTAACAGTCATCTACAGAACTCTACAACCAAAAGCAGCAGGATACACACTCTTCTCAAGTCACATGGAACATTTCCCAGAACAGACCACATACTAGGCCACACAAAAAGAGCCTCAGTAAATTAAAAAAGATTGAAATTCTAACAACCAACTTCTCAGACCACAAAGGTATAAAACTAGAAATAAATTATACAAAGAAAACAAAAAGACTCACAAACACATGGAGGTTTAACAACATGCTCCTAAATAATCAATGGATCAATGACCAAATAAAAATAGAGATCAAGCAATATATGGAGACAAAAGACAACAGAAGAAAATACAGAAAATGTTAACATATGGGGAAACCTGGGTTAAAGATAAAAAGTAATTCATGGTAAAATTACTACAAGTGTTCTGTAAGTCTTAAGTGATATCATAAACAGTTGTTTTTTGTTTTTGTTTTTAAAAAAGTTTGTTTTCAAGTGATAATGTCTCTAGGTCCCTTACAGGAAAAAACAAAACAAAACACACAAACAACTTTCTGGTAGGAAAAAACTAAGTTCAGACCTCAAAAAATAAACTTCCAAGAAACAGGAGCCCACAATAAAAACAAGCACACACACAAAACAGGAAATACATTCCGAAGAACCCGTTATTATAAAACACAGAATCAGATCTACAAAGACTAAACTGAATATAAAATGACTTATTTAATATGTTTAAAAATAAATAAACTGAATATAAAATGGCTTATTTACTATGTTTAAAAAATAAAATAACTGAAAATACAACAATGTAACAAGATACAGTGGCAACTACTCAAAGTAGAAATCCCTAATTACGGATTTTTTAAAAAACTATGAAAATATATGTGGCAGATAGAAAGGCTAATATGTAAGGTCATGGACTTTCAAGTCAGACAATCTGGTTTCTTCACTTACTTGTCATACAACCTTGATCTAATTACTCCTTTTCCTCACTTTCTTTATTGGTAGAACAGGATTAGGAGTAAGTACCTCATAAGAACTCTAAGAGTTGTAAAAGAAGATGTTCTAAGAACTAAATGAGTGAGCTAATTTACATAAAGATTTAAGAACAGCATCAGCACACAACAAATCCTCAATTAATGGTGATGATAATAATAGTGGTGGTAGTATTTTTCAGAAATACAGCCACACCCAAACTTTTTATAGTCTATTATGAGAAATCAGATGTTATGGCAGGATTAGTATTATTATTAAAAAATAAAAACAAATTGTGTGATATGCAGAAGACTCTCTGAATCCTCTCAAAAACTTTCTTACCTAATATTTCTCTTTCTCACAACTGAAACAGTCTAGGGTTTTCTTCCTAAGCAACTTCTACTCTTTGACTCACTAAAATTATATCTAATAAAGAGAGCCTTTTCTGAACCTGAGTCTCCATAACATTATTCATTGACATACTTAATTGGGAGTGCATGTAGCTTTAATTATGCTATCTGAAATACAATGTATACTGTGTCATAGAACACTACAACTAGAAGGAACCTTAGAGATCATGTAGTACACTATTTCTGGAAGGGAGGAATGCCTAAGACGATCTCAATGCCTTTACATGGATAGTAGGTTACATAACATTAAAAATGTATTTCCTCTACAATTTCCAGTTTTCACAGGATCACTTTTGAACTTAGAGATAATTTCAAACACACTCAAGTTGCAAAAATAAGAATAGTACAAAGAACCCTCATATAACTTTTACCCAAATTCACCTACTATTAACATTTTAGCCTCTTTGCCTTATCTTAGCTCTTTCCTTGCTCTTGTGTTCTGTGGCTTATAGTTTATTTACTTATTTGACCAACTGAGAGTAGGCTGTGTACATCATGGTCCTTTATCAAATAAGAAAGTTTCTATTTACCAACAGTGTACTTTTTACATTTCTCCAACACTTGCTAATTTTGTTTTGCTCAGAGCCCTTGCAAAGATGATATTTAACTTTCATTTAATAGCACCTTTATGTTTTCATTGTATTTATTTTCAGAGTTGTTTTTATTTATGCAAGTGTTCCTTTTAGAGAGTTATAAATCATTCTTACTCATTAAATTTATTCAAGTGTTTAAAATGTCAACTGATGAAAAATGTAAAGTACTAAGGTGGTATACATGGATATGGCAAATTCATGATGGTGCATGTGGGAAAATGAAATTAGAGAACACTCAACTAGTCCCTGC
This sequence comes from Manis javanica, assembly GCF_040802235.1. Lineage (NCBI taxonomy): Eukaryota > Metazoa > Chordata > Mammalia > Pholidota > Manidae > Manis > Manis javanica. The sequence continues at coordinate 69,494,176 of NC_133160.1, forward strand.
AACTTTTTTTCCAAAGACAGGGTAAGCTGCTGGTTGGGCAAGAGTATACATAACAATACATAGATGTCTAGCCTGGTCTGGCACTTATGCTAAGTAAATGAGTTAGAACTTTGAATCCAGGCTTCCTTTAGGGCACTGCTCTTTCAATTTCATCATGAAGGAATTATCACAAAAGCCTCAAATTTCTAATAAATGACTGTGCCAACCATGATAGGCTAAATTGCCTGGCTGATTAAGACTGCCCAGTGCTTCATCCTCCTCACCTAACCTGTGCTCTCTTACTGTGGGTGTATACCAAGCATCAGTTGAGACTGTTCCCATACTACCTCTTTTTCTTCCTTTCTCCTACTTAATATGTATTCCTTGAGCACATAATATGGCCAGACACCCTAGTAAGCAGAATGGCACATCAGTGAACAAAATACAACTAAAAAATCTTGAATCAAAAATTCTAGCTTAACAATTACTTAATATTAAAATAATGTGGTATAAATAAATATATAAACCAATAAAATGTTTATAAAAGAAGAGGGACACTCAGGGAGCCTTACATTCTCATTATATAAAAGCCAAACACTGAAATCAGTACAATGAGATACCATGGAAGTCTAACCCAGTGGACTATTCCCAAAGAAAGCATTTGCCCTAAAACAAATGAATAGCAAATTAATGCATACATAAGTGTTTTATGTTAAAGTCATTAAACTTTATATAAAATATTTTAATGATTCTTCAATTAACTATTTAATTAACTATTATTTAATTTCCAACCTAGAAATTCTGACACATTCAAAATGACTGGTGAAGAAGTATAATGGTAGAATCACTGTAGAAGGAGACAAGGCAGTATCTACCAAAACTACAAAGGTGTTCACCCTTTAACACAGCAATCCCACTTTACAGTAAGCTTGCACAAGAACAAAACACATGGACAAAGTTCTACATCGAGGCCCTATTACTAAGCTTGTGTCCATCAATAGGGAACTATTTGTATACAGTTCTGTGCCTACGCAGCCTACAAAAGGATGTGGAAAATACCATATTAAGAAGGAAAGATCTGCAAGACACGGTGCTAACACACAGAGCAAAAGTGCTGAACAGTGTGCATTATTTCCTACATTTTACATATTTGAAGGGGATACTGGAAGCAATACATAAATATACATATTTTCTCATATTAAAAACATTGGGAGGAGAAAGGGACTAAGAAAAATGAGGTGAAGAAGACAATATTGGGATGTGGAAATGTGAGCAAGATAGCCCCAAATGCTTATTTTTCTATACAGTTTTGATCTGACTCATGTATTATATATTACTATTCAAAATATCATCTAAACAAAACTATTTAAAAATGAAAAATAATTAAAGAATATACAGAATATAGTATAACATATGAAATTTATTACTTTGCTTTTTATCAGTGAAAATTTATTTTATACAAGTGCTAAGAGATCATCAAACTTAAGCATTTTTCACCTCTGAGATCCAATTTCTTCACTGAATTTTCTCTATACCTAATTCATAGCTCTGGCTGGTACCTTAATTAAAACAAAACAGAACCCCTAAAAAGACTTCTGTTGGTGCTGGAATGCAGATCTCCTATCTGTCTCCACCAAAGAGACTTCTTCTTAAACATGTAAACAAAGGTAAAGTGACTTGCTATGATTTGTGAGTTCAAGCTGCATTTCTTTCACCCTCTCCTCCTCTACAGAAAGCATGACTTTTTCACAGTATGCATTTAGTTAATTAGTGGGGTGTTGTTAGCATGGCAAATAGCATAATTGTTTACAAAATTAGATCAAGTGCAAGTTTTTTAATAGAGTAGGAAGATCATATATAAAAGCATCATTTACATTTAGTCCCCAATGTCTGTTTTTGTTTAAGCACAGTGAATGAAATCTTATTAAAATCTTTAGAGGCTATATATGCTCTACCCCATCTACTACTTCCATTAATCTCAATGGTTGTTCCAGATATGCCCTAGATCTCAGGCTAGGTTCTAAAAATCTAAATCTCTGGAAAGCAATGTAAACACCTTTTATCAGTCTCTAACTTCCTTGTCACTAAGTGACTAGGTGTATTTGTGTTTATACAATGTGCAGTTACATATACCTCCCTCTACTGCAAATTACTATGAATAAGTAGACAATGATGAAAATGAATGGATATACAACAGCTCCACTTGCAAATAAATAAGGAATGTCTACTGCTTACACTAATTAGCTAAAGGTTGGACAACTCTTTTAATTCATCTGAGAAAAGTTTAGCTTAAGTACAAATTACCAAATACAAATTAGCAGACTCCTATCTGACAAGTTTAAAATAACCACCTGACTTTCCAGATGTGTTAACTGAGGCTTAGACATTAAATAAATTACCCACAGTCACATCTAAAAAGTGAATCCAGGGCTTCAGGCTAATTATTCTGCCAAAATAATTGATTTTACATACTGTAATGGCCTTTTTAATAAATGATTTAATTCACCAATAGAGAAATAATTATACAACCTCTTCTCCTACAAAGTAGAAGTTTCCTTTCATATCTGTGAAGGTAAAAAATACAAAATTTCTCATGCCCTTCTATGATAATTCAGGATTGTTTCCTATTTCTCTGTATCATGGGGTCACCATATTGTCTCCATAAATATTTTCCAAAGAATATTTGTTTACAGAGTCTATAAATCCCCAAACCAATGTCTAAAGATTCTTTATTAGTAATTCAAACAAAACAAAATAATCCTATAAAACAGCATAAACGTCAGTGTGGCTATTCATTTGGGAAAACTCCCATCAAGGTAAGAATCCATGCTTGAAAACAGGGTTTCTCAACCTCAACAGTACTCACTTTTGGGTTAGATAAAATTTGCTGTGGGAACTCTCCTGAACATTACAGATGTACAGCAGCATCCCTAGCCTCTACCTACTGAATGCCAATATCATGACTGCCAAAATCCAAAAATGTCTCCCGACAGTGCCAAATTGGGCAGGCGCAGGGTGATGAATATCACCTGATTGAGAACTACTGCTATAGAAAGTTGTAAAATCCCCATTATTAGAAATCTTTAAGAAAAGAATAACTAGCTGCCTGGATAGCTTAGACCCATTCACTGCTTGATGTAGAAGTTAGTTCTAACAGTTTTTGTTTGATTTACAGAATCCTTTGATGTTTTTCTTCTTATTGTTTCTATAATTCTATCTTTTTAAACTTGTGCAAAGTCAAAATTCTTGTAACTTTTGTAAAAAACAGAAATACTCTCAAAATAACTCTTGAATAGCCAGTGTACTCATCACGGTTTAGACCACATTTTTCTTCTCAACTTTGAAAAAGATGACAAAATATAGGCCTTTCAAATCAGGCCTAAAGCTGGGGGTTGTGAGGAGCTATATATGGAAACTATATAAATTCAGGTGATTAACAATTATTAACATTTCTGTTGATTCATCAGCATAATCACTCTCCCCAAAGGCTGAACTGTTGAGAATTTTGCAAGCTATTAAGAACTGTTTATAGCCAGATTTTTTTTTTTTAAACTGGGTATGAGGCTGCAGCATACTAAAGGCTATCACTAATGCAGGGGGAAGTTTTAATCCCCATAGAGATTGTCTGGGTAGGCGAGCAAAGACTCTAGCTGACAGGACAGATAATACAATTCAGTTCCAGGCCAAAGCACTGTATTTGTTTTTGTTTTTTTCCTCCTATGCTATCAGCAGACTGTCTCTATGGATTTGCCTGAGAAAGTGATAAATAGTAAAGCAAGCAACCCTCTCCATCACTCTAAATCATCCTCCCAACAAAGACCCCAAGCAAAGCTTTTGGAAGGACCATCTTTTTAAATGTACAGCGTTTTTACAGTTATTTAAAACCAAAGTAAATAAATGCAAGAAAATGCACATAGAGAGATAATATTTATATAAAGCCTTTAAAACACATTAAAGAAAAAAACCAATGACAATCATCAAATATTTGTAAATATGTGAAATAAATATGAGAATGATTCTCCACTAGACCTGGCAATTAAATTACAGTAGATTAGTTACAAACCAGATTTGACCACCAAAGGACATTTACATTTAAGACATTTAAAATCTAACATATTCAAATTATCCTCTAAATCTAAGAAATAAGAATCTAAAGATAATCTACAGATGTTAACTTCATCAAAAGTAAATGGCAAATTTATTCTGCAAAATGAAAATACAAAGAAAATAAAGCACATAGGAAAAAATCTAAACAGTGTTTCTGTGCCCTGGGAACACTTTTGGAAGGACCCTTAAAGCACCAAAACAGAAGAAAAAATGTTAATGCTTGGGAATCATATAAAGAATAGAAAAAAAATTCACTTTCTATATTTAAGTTTCTATCCTCTACATTTTGTACTTTTAGCCAACCAATCAGATAGAATGATTCCATATCATTATTCTCACTGGTGGAAAAGAAACTGAAATTTGAATGATGGAAGTGATTAAGTTTCACAAGACTTAAATGGTACAGAAACAAATACAGACTATAAAAAAAATCACATCCTTAAACCAAGAACCATATTGGGCAGTATTATTATCTGATAAGGAGAGAACCAAAGTGATACAGACTCTAACATTAAACTCCAAAGAAAACTGCATCCCTGCCAGATTTTAATCTCAATGATCTGAGGAATACATAAAACAAACAAAAATTAATAATTTAGCTCATCAATTTTTGTTTGTTTTGTTTTTCTCTATCTCTTCATCTTTAGGAGGATTCTATAATCTCTTTTTGGCAATTATAGAAAATAACAGCATACCATTAGTAAGCTACCTTTTCATTTAATGTTTCTAAAACTAAGGAGAAGGACCTTCTATTTAGAGGGAGTCTCTAAATAACGCTGGAGTCTGGAACTCTGAATTCATTCATTCAGCCAGTCATTCATTCATTCATATATATTCATTAAATAGTATTAATTTAAGGCAATCTTTGGTATTAATGAACAGTTTTTATAAGGTTCTCTTTTTATAATAATAATAATTATTATTGTAATTATAAGAAGAAGTGACATGTAATATTTAAGTGTGTATAAAACATCTTCACTGCATTATTATAATTGACTTATCACTCTTCCCTGGCTTTATGATCTACTATAAAAGGGGAAAAATTATATTTGTAGAATAAGAAGTAGTAATGGGAGACACTAAGGGAGTCATTTGAAAGTTACAGAATTAAATATAAGGAATTAAAACTTAACTTTCCCAATTTTTTCAGATTAGTACTGTTTTTCATAAGCTACCACAAGACTTAATATATAACCTTTATCAGAAATGCTAATTCGTTCACTGTCCTGTGATTTCTCTTCTTCTTTCATCAAATGAAAAGCTGATTGAGTCCTTTTCATTGTACTATTTAATGTAAAATCTGCATACTATCCAAAAATTGCAGTGTTTATGCTAACCAGGTAATATCAAATTATATACTAAACAAGAACAAAAGGGTTTATAGGTCATATATCCTCAAATCACAGTAAAAACAACATTTGTTAATGCTTTAAAAAGAGGAAAACTCATTAAATGAAGCTAAGTATTCATTCTTAGACAACTAAATGTATGAATTTACAAAAACTAGAAGTGTATTTTATATGAAGTTATGCAGAATGAAGTTATCTCAGGTTATCTAACATGCTGATCCCACTTAATGATATGAACAAAATAAATTACAGTAATAAAAAGTACCATATAACATCCCAGTCTCCTTAGCAGTCAGTTTATACAATAAATATGTTCTTTGCATAATGCACAATACTTTCGTTTAAAAGCTTTTGACACATTAAATATTTTAAATAAAAGCAAAGTTGTAAAATCACGTTTGTGATTCTGTGCACAAGTATATATAACTATGTAAGGCCGACTAAGAATTGTGGGAATGAGAAAGGTAAAATGACAGTATATGCCAACATGAAATTGGACAGTGATGGCTTTAACTTTAAAATGACAAACAAGAAAGTTATTTATCACCTTCATTCAACAGTCCCTAGAACTGGAAAACCATTTCCCTTTATATAACACTCTCCTTGGATTATTTAAAAGCACACTGTATTATAAAAATGTAGAAATTAAAACTATATTGTGCAAATATTATACAAATATAAAATTTTTGAATGAAATATAGATATGAAGTACATTTGGTAGCACATCAGGACAATATGTACATGAGAAAACTGCCATGTTGTAGGATTAAGAATAATGTATTTAGAAAGACAGGAAGCCTTATAATACTGCCTTCTTGACATTTTAGTTCTTGAACCATGACAAGCTATTTAATCACTGTGAATGTCAATTTTCTCATTTCCAAAATGTAAAAGGAAATACTACATTGCATGGTTGTTAGAATTTACAGATGATGTATGTTTGGTCAGTTAAAAATGGTGATAATTTTTAGCTTAGAGTAGTATTTCTGGATATTTGTGATTCCCTTTATATATTCAATTTTATATTTTATTTTTTGCTTCAAATATAACACCTAAGAAAATATCCTGCAGTGAACTGAATGAAAGCACATAATATTCATTTATTCACATTTATATAAGTATTTCTACCTGTAATATTCAGTATACACATTATACTTTTGTTTGGACTACATTTTTGCATCTTTGTTTTCCATGAAGAAAATCCTTGCAGCTTATGAGAACATTTGGCTTTTCTCACTGTCTGAAGGGATACAGGTTTAGGTCATAAACGTGAATGTGAAATATCAACTCATGGAAACTTGGCTGCAGAATACTGTCTCCTTACTAATTTTGCAAACTATGTAGGCAGGGCAATCAACTATCATCAAAACATACTTATGAATATAACCAAAAGAAAGAGAAGTCTTATAAAAAATTATTCTTAGTTATTTTAATGGTGATAAAAACACACATCCACCTTACTTCCTCAAGGCCATCACAGCAGATAACATAAGCTTTAATCTTAGTGTGCATTTTTCTATTCAATAAATACATTACTAACCAACTCAAAACATCTTTTTCTGAACATTTATCATCCCAAGAAAAAACTTCATGAACAGGCGATAAAATGACAAGATAAAAAATAAAAGAAATATTAGTTTCTCAATGAATAACATACAACGCAAATACGGTCAGTAAATTATTTTCATTTCAAATCAGCAAAATTAGTAGCTGACACAAAAAAGCTGATGCTTTCCAAATGCACAAATACAGGTAAGAAGAAGAATATGTAAGGGAGGTCTCCATCTCTCTACCTGCTTACTGTGTGTTCCAGGCACTTGGATACATCCAGAAACAAAACAAAATCCTTGCCCTTATGGAGTTTGCACTGGATTAAAGAGAGACAAATAATAATAGAAACTGCAAATATATAAACTGTACAGTAATAAATACTACAGGAAAATGAGTAGCATAAAAGAGGATTAGGAGAATCAGAGAGAGTAAAGGAGTTGGAGTATCTGTGGTGTCAGGAAACTGATATGGCCATTGTCTAAGAGATGTGGTATTGTAATTATTTCAGACAAATGAGGTCTGTCTTATGGGTATATCCTAGCTCTTATAATTTCTATTGGCTTTTTGCAACCTATGTTTTAATTGGCAATAAAAAAGTCAATCTTTTTCTTAGGACATTTTGTTTTTGCCTCTCAATCATGTAGCACATTGCCTGGCACATAGCAGGTACTGAATAAATATTTGGTGAATGATTCAATCCAAGCCAATAAACAGTTTAACTGCATAGTTACAGTTAAAAAATTTAGTTCAGGGGTCAGTAAACTTTTTCTTAAAGGGCAATATAATATTTTCATCTTGTCAGCCAAACAGTCTATGCAGCAATGGGTGTGGCTGTGTTCCAACAGGACATTATTTATAAAAACAGGCAGAGAGCAAGTTTTCCAATCTCTGCTTAGTTTACTCTGTAGTATCTAATTGCCTTAGGCCTTCTGTTGAATTTTTTTGGGAATATAGAGGTAAATTTATCATCTACTTGTTCATGCTTCCTTTTCAATTCTAATCAACTAACTCAAATAAACAAAACATAATTACAATAACAATACAAACTACTTTTCCTCCCTCTCTTCTCTCCCTCCTTTTTCTTTTCTTGTCCCTTTCTTTTTCTTCCTTCTCCTTTTCTCTTTAAGTGAACATTGATAACTTCACTTAAACTGAAAAAATCTACTACACTGGCTGATGGTATACTACAGTTTTTATGAGAAAGAACACACACAGCACTGTTCATCATCTGGAAATACAATGCAAATGTCAGAGACTGAATTCAGGTTTATAAATACAAAAGGAAAAGCTGATCAAAATATCAACTATGAAATCAATTCAAAGATACTACATCTGACACAGAATTTAAGAATTTAGTTTAATTAGTTGTTTGGAGTATAAATTCTGAAACTAACTGCTGGGATTTGTTAAGCTCCCACCTCCCTGAATTAGACCAATTACTTAATCTTTCTAAATAACAGGTTCCTCAAATGTAAAATAGGGAACAGAACCTGCCTTAAAGTTACTGCACTCAACAGAACAGCTGCCTTCCATTGGTCTTTGAAAAAACACACCTATTATTTTATCAAGAAAAGGCAATGAGTACATTATTAAGCCTGAAAATAAAAGATTAATGAAGGAGAATTCTTACACATCTTCAAGTATACTAAGTGTGCCTGAGAAAATAATTTTGCTCATCATCCACAAATACTGTTTTCCTGACCTTAGATAAAATATACAACCTCGTTTTTATCTCAAATATTCCATCAAACATACTTTTTGGTACTTCAGTATAAAAACCAAAAAGCTCCAGAATCAAGATTTCCAAAAAGCACTGAGCACTGTAATTGGCTTATCCTTGTTTTTCCATAACAAAACATACCTTTGAACAAGGCTCTCATCAAATATCATCAAACATGAAAGCTTTAGGCCATAAATTCTACCTGCATAACAGTTTGAAAACCTGCTGAAAGATAAGCACTATTACTTGATATGTGATATAATAATGACTGTCCTAAACAATGATCTGGATTACCTACACTGTCCCTTCCTGGAGCCAAGAATATAATCTAGCATTAAAAAAGAAAAAAGAAAAAGAGAAGAAAAAGTACATTGTCTTAATTTAGTTATACTTTCTTACAATAAGAATGAGATTGGAAAGTGTCCTTAATATATGAATAAAAAGCCTTCTTTTGTTACTGAATAAATTCTTTAAAAGATTTGTAAAATTTCTAGTTTGCCGAAGTTTTACCAGGCAATCAAATTATGTAAAAATCTTTCCAACACTAAAATTCTACTGACTTCTGCCCTGAAAACTAGGTAGCAATGTTTGAAAGCAGAATCTTTGCTAAAGTAGTTGTAAGCCCAGTGAGACACTGACAGAGGTAGGTCTGCATAAGCAGGTTATCAAAAGATAATCAAAGGCTGGGAAAAAGCTGAGATGCAGAAGTGTTAGCCTCCAAGGGGAAAGTCCCAAAAAGTTTCCTCTTAAAAAAAGATGGCAGAATAGGGAGGCAGCATGGAGACCTCTTCCCACATACACACCAAGGAAACAACTACACCAAATACAACTAACTCTGAAAGCAACCTGCAGAACAAAGGACTGCAGAACAGACCATCAACGCCCATTGAAGAGACCACACAGAGAAGGGTAAAATGGCAGAGCAACCATCAATCAGGACCCAGACTTTCCTCAAATCCAGTCCACAGGCAGGAAGAAGAGAAATGGAGAGGGGACAGGTGCTCAGAAACTCTGCACACTTGGCCTTGGAAATCTGCTCTAGGAAAAAGAGAACACATTGCACTGGTCTTTGGTGATTTACAGGCTCGACCCCAGGGAGAGGTGGAGCAAGATGGAAGGCTGAGACTCTTGCTGCTTGTGGAAACTCCAGCGGTCCTACAGAGACCCAGAACAGAGGCAGCAGTTTTAAAGATTTACCAGCAGCAGGAAGGGTTCCAGAGGGACAAGGGATGGACTGAGCTTTCTTTGCAGGAAAAAGGGCAGGTGGAAGCAGTTTCCCACCCTCCCTCGCCCCAAGAGACTGAGTACACACAGAAGCTCCAAATGCTCCATCCCCCTTGTTAGCAACCTATCCCAAGGCACTATCCTGACTACCGGTTCACTCACGTGGTCTGCTTAGTGCCATAGCCTCAGACATTGCTGCATGGCAAGCAGGGGGAGACTCTACTGCTTGGTAGTAAGAGGGAGGCTTCCCAGCTTTCTTGGCCTGATCTCAGGCCCACCAGGGAGATGCCTGCAGAAGCTGCCTCCAACCACTCACTCCTCCACACAGGGGGCCTGGCCAGGTGCCGTGTGCTGGCATCCAGCCACCATATGCCAGCACGTCCAAGCACCCTGTGCCCACACACCCACCCCAGAGGTATGAGACCACCCCAACCACCCCATTAGCTAATAAGCAGCACCACAGTCACTGTAGGGTAGGCAGAGGGCAGGCCCGCCCACAACAATCCCAGCAGAAGCCACACTGCTCAGCTCGAAAAGGACTGATAAAGTGAGCTGCCATCCCTGGTAGACTGAGATACACTACTCCCAACAGACAGAAAGGCAGCCCTGCCCTTACCACACCAATAGCAACAGAGATTCCACTGCAAAGGAGAACCAAGCTCTGGAGAATAAAGAGTCTAGAACTTCTGGGCATCACAGGACACCTTCATCAAGTCATTACTCTCTAAGTTCAGGAAGCATAGTGGATCTATCTAATACAAAGGAAGAAACACAGGAACCCTGAAAAAATGAGGAGGCAGAAGAATATATTCTAAACAAAGCTATAGGATAAGATACCAGAAAAAGAGCTAAATGAAATAGAGGTCGCTAAGCTTCTTGATAAAGATTTCAATGGGTCATAACAAATACACTCACTAAACTGCAGAAGAGTATTAATGATCTCAGGGAAGACTTCTACAAAGAGAATAATTGGAAAAGACAGACTCAAGCTGAAGAATATGGAAACTGAAATGAAATGCACAATGGAGGGAATGAATAATAGATTGCAACAACCAGAAGAGACAATCAATGCAATGGAAATTAAAGACCAGGGACACAATGAAGCTGAGGAACAGAGAAAAAAGAAATCTCTAGAAACAAAAAAGATGCTAAGAGAGCTATGTAACAACTGCAAACAAAACAATATTCACATAATAGGGGTACAAGAAGGAGAAGAGAGAGATAAAGGAGTAGAAAAACTCTTAGAAGAAATAATTGCTAAAAACATGCCCTATCTGGGGAAGGAATAGACATCCAGGTTCTGGAAGCAAAGAGAGTCCCTAACAAAAGGAATCCCAAGAAGACAACAACAACAAAACATATAATAACTGAAGTGACAAAGATGAAGGAAAAGGAGAATATTCAAAGTAGCTAGAGAGAGAAAAAAGAATACTTTTTTTTGACATCAGGCTATCAACATAAACTCTAAAGGCCATACAACTGTGCCATGAAATATTTAATGTATTGAAACAAAAGGACCTTAAGTCAAGAATCCTCTACAAAGCACGATTATCATTCATATTTGAAGCTGTGGTCAGATAAATGAAGGCTCAAGATATTTATAAATGCTAAACCAGCATTAAAGGATATGTTAAAGGGACTTCTGTATATAGAAATGTTCCTAAGCCTAAATAGTTTTCACCAGTGAAAATAAACCCACAGCAAAAGTAGTAGACCAATTACTTACTGAGTATGAATTTAAAACAAAACAAAAGTAGTAATACCAACTATACACAAAATCAAACAAGGGATACACAAAAATTGCAGATTATGACATCTAACTATAAAGTATGGAGGAGAAAGAAGAATAAAGAAGTACTTTTAGATAGTGTTTGAAATAGAGCAATCACCAACTTAATATAGACTGTTATATGGTCAGGAAACTATCCTTGAGTCTTATGGTAACCACAAACCTAAAGTCTATAATAGATAAACAAAAAATTATAAAAGAGGAATCTAATCACAACACTAAAGAAAACCATTAAATAACAAGAGTATAAGAGAAGAAAGGAAGAGAGGAACTACAAAATAGCCAGAAAACAATTAATAAGATGACAATAAGTACATACCTATAAAAAATTTACCTTAAATGTAAATAGACTGAATGCACCAATCAAAAGACATAGGGAGGCAGAATTGGTAAAGAAACAAGACCCATCTATATGCTGCCTACATGAGACTCATTTCAGACCCAGACATATACAGATTGAAAATGAAGAGATGCAAAAAGATATTTCATCCAAGTAGGGAGAAAAAAGCAGGAGTAGCAATACTTATATCAGACAAAATAGATTTCAAAACAAAGAAAGTAACAAGTGACAAAGAAGGAATAATATAAAGGGAACAGTCCAACAAGAGGATGTAACCATTATAAATATCTATGCACCCAACACAGGAGTACCTAAATATGTGAAAGAAATACTAACAGAACTAAAGGGAGAAATAAGTAGCAATACAAATATATTAGAAAAATTTAAGACCTCATTTACATCAATGGACAGATCATCCAGACAGAAAATAAATAGGGAAACAGAGGCACTGAACAACACATTAGATTAGATGGTCTTAACAGATACCTACAGAACATTCCATCCCAAAGCAGCAAGATACACATTTTTCTCAAGTGTACATGGAATGTTCTCCAGAACAGATCACATACAAAGCCATAAATAGAGACACAATAAATTTAAAAAGACTGAAATTGTACCAAGCAGTTGCTCAGACCACATGGCAGGAAGCTAGAAATAAATTATACAAAGAAAACAAAAAAACCCATAAACACATGGAGGCTAAACGACATGCTTCTAAATAATCAATGGATCGATGAACAAATTGAAACAGCAATCAAGCAATATATGGAAACAAATGAGAACAAAAATACAACAGTCCAAAATTTGTGAGATGGTGCAAAAGTGGTTCAAAGAGGGACATACACAGCAATATGGGCCTACCTCAAGGCAAGAACAATCCCAAATAACCAGGCTAAACTCTTAATTAAAGAAACTAAAAGAAGAATAAATGAAACCTAGTTAGTAGAATATAGGACATAATAAAGATCAGAGCAGAAATAAAATAAAGATGAATAAAACAATACAAAAAAACCAATAAAACCAAGAACTGATTCTTTGAGAAAGTAAACAAAGTAGACAAACCCATAGCCAGACTTATCAAGAAAAAAAGAAATATACAAATACACAAAATCAGAAACAAAAAGTAATAGTCACAATGGGTACCACAGAAACATAAAGACGTATTAGAGAATTCTATGAAAAATTATATGCCAATAAATTGAACAACCTAGAAGAAATGGACAAATTCCTAGAAAAATACAACCTTCCAAAACTGATACATCAAGAAACAGAAAATCTGTACACACTAATTACCAGTAACAAAATTGAACTGGTAATCAAATTCCCAAAAAACAGAACTCCAGGATCAGTTGGCTTCACAGCTGAATTCTACCAAACATTTAAAGAAGAGCTAATACCCATCCTTCTTAAAGTATTCCAAAAAGTAAAAGAGGAGGGAATACTTCCAAATGCATTCTATGGGGCCTGCATCACTCTAATACCAAAACCAGACAAAGACACTACAAAAAAAGAAAATTATAGACCAATAAGCCTTATGAATGTAGATGCAAAAATCCTCAAAAAAATACTAGCAAACTGAATTTAAAAATATATTAAAAGGATAATCCATCATGAATAAGTGGGACTTATTCCAAGGATGGAAGGATGGTATAATATTCACCAATCAACATGATTCACCACATAATAAAAAGGATAAAAAGATCACATGATCATCTCCATAGATGCTGAGAAAGCATTTGACAAAATCAGCATCCATGCATTACAAAAACTCTCAACAAAATGGGTATAGAGGGTACGTACTTCAACATAACAAAGGCTATATATGACAAACCCATAGCTAACGTCATATTCAATGGGAAAAGTTAAAAGCTTTTGTTCTAAGATCAGGAACAAAAGGATATCCACTCTCATCACTTATTCAACATAGTACTGGAGGTCATAGCCATGGCAATTAGACGAGATAAAGAGATAAAAGGCATACAAATTGGTAAGGAAGAGGTAAACCTGTCACTCTTTGCAGCAGACCTGATTCAATATATAGAAAACCCTAAATACTTCACCAAAAACTACTAGAATGGATTCAGAAAAGATGCAGGACATAAAATTACTACACAGAAATCTGTTGTCTTTCTACATACTAACAATGAACCAGCAGAGGGAGAAATCAGAAAAACAATTCCACTTACAATTGCATCAAAAAGAATAAAACACCTAGGAATAAATCTAACCAAGAAGGTGAGATACCTGTATTCTTAAAACTATAAAAAACTGATGAGATAAAGAAGACACAAATAAATGGAAATCTATCCCATGCCGATGGATAGGAAGAACTAATATTGTCAAAATGGCCATCTTGCCCAAAGCAATTTACAGATTCAGTGCAATCCCTATCAAAATACCAATGACATTTTTCAATGAATTAGAGCAAGTAATCCTAAAATTCATATGGAACCACAAAGGACCTCAAATAGCCAAGGCAATTCTGAGAAAGAAGAATAAAGCTAAAGTATTTAAATTCTCTGACTTCAAGCTCTACTATAAAGCTATGGTTATAAAACAGTGTGGTATTGGCAAAAGAACAGACCAATAAATCAATGGAACAGACTAGAAGGCCCAGATATAAACCTACGCATATATGGCCAGTTTATATATGATAAAGAAGCCATGAATATACAATGGGGAAAAGATAGTCTATTTAATAACTGGTGCTGGGAAAACTGGACAGCAACATGCAAGAGAATGAAACTGGATTATTGTCTAATTCATACATAAAAGTAAACTTGAAATGGATCAAAGACTTACATGTAAGATATGAAACCATAAAACTCTTAGAAGAAAACATAGGCAAAAATCTCTTGAACAGAAGCATCTCCTCAGGAAATGGAAACAAAAAATAAACAAGTAGGACTACATCAAACTAAAGAGCTTCTGTACAGCAAAGAACACCATCAGCAGAACAAAGGGGCAACCTACAGCGTGGGAAAATATAATCATAAACAAGTTATCTGATAAGAGGTTAACATAAAAAATTCAGATACCTCACTATCAAAGAAACAGATAACCCAATTAAAAAATGGGCAGAGGACCTGAACAGACATTTTCCCCAAGAAGAAATACAGATGGCCAACAGGCACATGAAAAGATGCTCCATGTGACTAATCATCAGGGAAATGCAAATAAAAAACACAGTGAGATATCACCTCACACCAGTCAGAATGGCCACCATTCAAAAGACAAGAAATAACAAGTGCTGGCGAGAATGTGGACAAACGGGAACCCTCCTACACTGTTGGTGGAAATGTAAATTGGTACGGCCACTGTGGAAAGTAGTATGGAGGTTCATCAAAAAACTAAAAAAAGAAATACCATATGACCCAGTAATTCTAGGAATTTACCCAAAGAAAATGAAATCCTTGATTCAAAAAGCTACACAAACCCCTATGTTTATTGCTGCATTATTTACAACAACCAAGATATGGAAAGAATCAAAGTGAATAATCAATAAGTGAATGGATAAAGAAGATGAAGTATCTATACACAATGGAATACTATTCAGCCATAAAAAGAAAGAAATCCTTCCATTTGCAACAAAGTGGCTGGACCTAGAGAGTATTATGCTAAATAAAATAAGCCAGATGGATAAAGACAAATACCATATGATTTCACTTATTTGTGGAATATAAAAACAAAGCAAAA
Organism: Manis javanica; assembly: GCF_040802235.1. NCBI lineage: Eukaryota > Metazoa > Chordata > Mammalia > Pholidota > Manidae > Manis > Manis javanica. The sequence goes on from NC_133160.1 coordinate 69,509,931, forward strand.
CAAAAGAAAAAAAACTGTAGTAGACTCATAGACACTGAGAAGTGACTGGTGGATACCATGTGGGAAAGGTCTGGGAGGGTGCGTGGGGAGATTGAGGGGGATAAAAGAGGCACAAAAATTCTCAATCATAATGCAAGTTGGTCACAGGGATGGTAGCACAGCATGGAGAATACAGCCAATGATTCTGTAAACATCCTTTTATGTTGACAGTAACTGCACTGGTGAGGATGAGGATTTAGTAATGTGGTTTAAGTGTTGAGCCATTGTGTTGTGTATTTTAAACCAATATAAGATTGTGTATTTTCCCTGAATAAGGGAAAAAAAGTAAATTTATCTAAAAATTTTTTAAAAGTTTCCTCTCAGTGCTTTGTGGTCAATCCTATTCCCCCAACTCCCAGATCTGATTTTTGTCCCTTCTAGTCCTGCCTTCTTCAGAGTGTCACACAGATGGAATCAGTCAGTATATTCTGCAGCCTTTGGTGTCTGGCTTCTTTCACCTAGCACAATGCTTTTTAAGATACATCTATCTTGTTGCATGTATCAGTCATTTGTTACTTTTTATAGTTGAGTAGTATTTCATGGTATAAACATATCACAATCTCTTTATCCGTTCATAGATATTTGGGACTGTGTAGGTAATTGCAAATAAAGCTGCTATAAACATTTACTTACAGATCTCTGTATGGACCTTCTTTTTATACCTCTTAGGTTAAAAACCTAGAGTAGGGTTGCTATATAGTATCACAAGTATACATTTAACTATTTAAAAGAAAACTGAGAAGAGCTGCTACGCTGGCCAGTGGCAAACCACAGCTTTTATAGGAACATGCAGCACTACGAACCTTTCACAATGTACAAAACTAAGGAACACACTGGTATTGTGTAAGATACCTGTAAAGTGTTTCTATTGGACTAAAGTCAATTAGATATCATACGTAACTCACCCAGCTCATGTCTGGTACATTAGGTGTAGACATACCTAATAACTGCTAGTTCTCTCTCTCCTGTTCAACTTTCCATTTTCCCAAAGTTCCTATACCTTCCCCCACCAAAGTTTGTTTATATCTACATTTAAATTTAAATCATTATTGTTAAATAAAGTATACAGTAGGAGACAACTAACAAATTTCTATCATTTTTAAAAGCAAAGCCAGTTCCACTCATTTCCTTAAGTTAACTGGAGGAGGGGAAGCCTGTAAAAGGAGTAGTAGATGCTGCACTGAGCAAACATTTCAGGTGAGCATCACCATCTTGTGTCAAAAAAGAGTAACTGCAATACAAAACATATTACCAAATAGCACATATCCATTTTTCAAAATCTACTCTGATGTATATGGCAATACAGCATTGCAGACAAAATTTCGATCGTTGACGTTTGAGGACAATATACTTTAATATTTACCTGTATTTCAAATTAAATTGTACATACTGTAAAGAAAAGAACTGAGTTTTCTTTTATTAATGTCCCCCTCTGATACTTTTGCACATCCCTTCCACACATAGAAGAGAAGGACAGGCACAGAAATAGCACATTATTCAAAAAGAAAGAATGAAATCTTGCAATTCACATGGGTGGACCTAGAGAGTATAATACTAAGGGAAATAAGTCAAACTGAGAAAGACAATTACCATATGATTTCATTTATATGTGGAATCTAAAAAACAAGCAAAAAACAAACTCACAAATACAGAGAACAAACTGTGGTTGCTGGTGGTGGGGGAGCGAAGAGGGTAGAGGAAGTGGGCTGAATAGGTAAAGGGGATGAAGAGGCACAAATTTCCAGTAATAAGATAAATAAGTCAAAGGATGAAAATACAGCTTAAGGAATACAGTCAATAATATTTCCGTAACTTTGTATGGCAACATCTGGTAACCACACTTATCATGGTGAACATTTTGTAATGTATATAACTGTCAAATCACTATGTTGTACACCTGAAACTAATGCATTTGTGTCAACTATACCTCAATTAAAAAAAATAACATAGAAGAGAGGCCCAATCCCCTCCCCCAAAATGACACATTTCTGTTAACACTCTCCAAGCACTTAAAAATAATCACAAATTAAGCCTTGCTATTAATTACTTTAAAATATTCAATACATATCTTCAGATTTAATTCTTGTCTATATTGAATATTGTTCCCAAATATGGGATTCTGGGACGATTAGAAATAAAAATGAAGAATCTTTTTCAAACTTATAAGTTACTCAACTTCAAAAAATCATGTAGTTACATATTTGTTTTAACTAAAAACTATTTTTACATTCATAGCTTTTTTAAAAAGCATATTAGACTAAATATTAAAGATATCATAAACATTGATGAGACATCTGTGAGAGTAGAAAATATGCAGCTCAACAAGTTTCTCTTTTTCAAAGAGTAATAAATTTTCAGAGAAAAAGTTAAGGTGTTCTTCAACTGTCAACCAAGGTTTTTATTACACAACAGCAGCCTTAAGGCTGATTTATGGCTTTCCCCCTTTTTCTGACAGTCAAGTAGTTGAAAAGAAAAGTCACTTTTGCACACCTGGATAATATCTGTTTGCTTCATAAACTTTTTGAAGAAAGGAACTTTTCAATAACAAAGTTTGGGATGGTGGTTACCTGAAAAAGCCTTAAAAAAACAAAACAAAAAAACTCAGAAATTTTCTTGGTAAACAGCATTCTTTTATATAGGATTTGGAATCTGTATTATTCTCTGTATCTGTGTAACAAAGAGAACTGTAGAAGGTGAATGATATATTAGGAATTATCTAGTACATTTTTGACAGGTACAGAAGCAGAGGCCCAGGGAGGCTAAATAATTTCAAATAATACACAGTTTATTAGCAACAGGGTTGGAATATGAAACCAAAATCACCATATCTGTGTCTGTCTGTCTCATTTCTTTCAGTGTTTGTCAGTTTCAGGCCTTCCTGTAACAATCTGCATAGAATATTCTAGTTTCTATCATCTTTGTCATCTGTTATATGTGCCAATTTCATTTCCTCTAGACATATTTACGGAATTATGCTGCTTACATTATGCAGAAGTCCCTTCTCAATGATATGCACACTCCAAAAACGCATCTAGAAATACTAAGGTTTGGGAAGGGAGGTGCCCAATGGCTATAAGTGTAATGTTCAAAGAAGAAAATCACACACCTCCTCATATAATACATCTAATATCATGAAACTGAGATTATAAAAGTAGAAGTAAATGATGAAGAAATAAACTACAAATTTCAGCACTGCTTTAAAAGTTAAAAGAAGATAAATGATAAACACTTGCAAGGCTTAAATAAGATTAATGCTGAACTCTTTGCTTTAACAGTCTATAAAACCAAGGAGTTAAGTTCATTTAAATTTCATTGGTTGTAGTTTCAGTCTTCTCTTGTCTATTTATTTCCATCAGAGAAAATAGAAAGCATTTCCTTCCCCAAAATAATTCTTAAGGTAAATTAGGTGAATTTGACTTTCAACTGATCTTTCTCCATAAACAATCTTACTCATCCTAGTTTCTCTTCAGGGCTTCTTTGGTTCTGCAAAAATACCCCCAACCTAAGGGAAGATTCAAGATGGCAGCATGAGAGGTGAGACAGAGAACCTCCCAAAACCACAGATAGTGTGAAAATATAGTTAATACAACTAACCCTAAAACAGCAACAGGAAAGAAGGCTGATGTATGAAAGCCTTAATCCGGCGGGACCCGAGCCCTTCCCCCACCACAGCTCACCAGCGGAAGGAAGAGAAAGGGAGTGGGGGAGGGGGTGGAAGCCTGGGACTGCTGAACACCTAGCCCTGGAGATCTGCTTTCTGGACAGAAACCTACAATGTGTGGTGCTCTGGAGGTTGGGGAGGTGGGACAAGTGGAGTGCTTAAGAGACTGACCGTCTGGAGGATGGAATCCATGCCAGGCCACTCTGGGACAAGGGAAAGGCAGGCGGACAAAGAGGCTTCCTAGCAGCGAGAGGGCTGCTGAAGGGCGGGGTCTGCAGAGAGCTTGTGGCATGGGAGAAGAGAAAGGAATACAAGGTTGTCTGGGCGCGCTCTGCCCAGAAGATTGGGAACTTTGAGGAGTTTTGGGTTCTCCAACCCGCTGGCTGCCTACTCAGCTCCAAGGCCCCCCACTGTGACACAGCCTGCCGAGCCTTCCTCCTGGCCTGCTGACACCAGCTTGCAAACAGGCAGTCACTGCGAAGGCGTCAGGCCAGTCAGAGGGAGGCCCTGCCTATGGCAGCTAAAGAGGCAAAGAACAGAGGCTTAAACCTGTGTGCTTGGCCCATGGGCTCTGATACTAGAGACAGTAACAGCAGAAAGGAATCAGGAAACAGATCTTTCCTCAACGCAGGCACCAGCTCCCCTCCCCTATGAACCCCACCCTCACTCTAGGGGCTGAGCAGCTCCAGAGATTGGAGTTCCGGGGCACTAGTGGGCACCACACAGAAATATGAAATGACAAAAGAACATGGTGCAGACCAAAATCTCACAAACCCCAGAAAAAGGGCCAAATTAAACTGAACTCACCAATGTTCCTGAAAGAGACTTTAAAATAAAAATCATAAACATGCTTATGAAGGTACAGAAAAATATTTAAGAACTTAGGAACAAATTTAAGATGGAGATTCAATCATTAAGAAATTCTGTATCTGAAATGAAATATACAATGGAGGGATTTAAAAGCAGATTAGATGTAGTAGAAGAGACAGTAAATGGAATAGAAATTAGAGAAGAGGAATACAAAGAAGCTGAGGCACAGAGAGATAAAAGGATATCTAGGAATGAAAGACTACTGACAGAATGGTGTGACGAATCCAACCGGAACAATATTCACATTATAAGGGTACCATAAGAAGTAGAGAAAGAAAAAGGGATCAAAAGTGTCATTTAGGAGGTAATTACTGAAAACTTCCCCAATTTGTGGAAGGAGATAGTCTCTCAAGCCATGGAGGTGCACAGATCTCCCAACACAAGGGACAAAAGGAAGACAACATCAAGACTTAATTAAAATGGCAAAGATCAAAGATAAAGACAGACTTTTAAAAGCAGCTAGAAAGACAAAAAAGATCACATACAAAGGAAAACCGATCACACTATCATCAGATTTCTCAACAGAAACTCTACAGGGCAGAAGGGCATGATATATTTAATGTAACAAAACTGAAGGGCCTTGAACCAACAATACTCTACCCAGCAAGGTTATTATTTAAATTTGAAGGAGGAATTAAACAATTTTTCAGATAATCAAAAGCTGAGAGGATTTACCTCCCACAAACCACCTCTACAGTGTATTTTGGAGAAACTCCTATAGATGGAAGTGTTCCTTAGGCTGAACAGATGTCACCCAAGAGACAGATAAAGAGTACAAAATATGATTCAAAACATACAAAGAATGGAGGAGGAAGAAAAAGGAGGAAAAAAATCTTTAGGTTGTGTTTGTAATAGCATATCAAGTGAGTTAAATGAGACTGTTAGATAGTAAGGTAATTACGCTTGAACCTTTGATAACCATGAATTTAAAGCCTGCAAAGGCAATAATTACATACCTATCGATAATCACCCTAAATGTAAATTGTCTAAGTGCACCAATCAAAAGACATAGAGTCACTGAATGGATGAAAAAACAAGACCCATCTATATGCTGCCTACAAGAGACTCACTTCAAACCCAAAGACATACACAGACTGAAAGTAAAGGGATGGAAAAAGGTACTTCATGTAACTAATAGGGAGAAAAAAGCAGGAGTTGCAGTACTTGTATCAGACAAAATAGACTTCAAAACAAAGAAAGTAACAAGAGACAAAGAAGGACATTACATAATGATAAAGGGGTCAGTCCAACAAGAGGATGTAACTATTTTAAATATCTATGCACCCAACACAGGATCACCTACATATGTAAAAAAATACTAACAGAATTAAAGGGGGAAATAAAATGCAATGCATTCATTTTAGGAGGCTTCAACACACCACTCACTCCAAAGGACGCATCAACCAGACAGAAAATAAGTAGAGAGACAGAGGCACTGAACAGTGTATTAGAACTGATGGACCTAACACACATCTACAGAACACTCCATCCAAAAGAAACAGGATACACATTCTTCTCAAGTGCACATGGAACATTTTCAAGAATAGATCATATTATAAGCCCCAAAAAGAGCATCAGTAAATTCAAAAAGATTGAAATTGTACTAACCAGCTTCTCAGCTCACAAAGGTATGAAACTAGAAATAAATTACACAAAGAAAACGAAAAAGCCCACAAACACATGGATGCTTAATAACATGTTCCTAAATAACCAATGGATCAATGACCAAATAAAAACAGAGATCAAGCAATATATGGAGACAAATGACAATAATAATTCAACACCACAAAATCTGTGGGATGCAGCAAAGACCATACCAAGAGGGAAATACACTGCAATACAGACCTACCTCAGGAAAGAACAATCCCAAATGAACAGTCTAAACTCACAATTAACAGAACTATAAAAGGAAGAACAGATGAGGCCCAAAGTCAGTAGAAAGATGGACATAATAAAGATTAAAGCAGAAATAAGTAAAATTGAGAAGAATAAAACAAGAGAAAGAATCAATGACAGCAGGAGCCATTTCTATGAGAAAATAAACAAAATAGAAAAATCCTTAGCCAGACTGATAAAGAACAAAAGAGAGGCTAGACACATAAACAGAATCAGAAATGAGAAAGGAAAAATCACGACGGACACTACAGAAATACAAAGAATTATGAGAGAATACTATGAAAAATTATATACTAACAAACTGGATAATCTAGAAGAAATGGACAACTTTCTAGAAAAATACAACCTTCCAAGGCTGACCCAGGAAGAAACAGAAAACCTGAATAGACCAATTATCAGCAAAGAAATTGAATTGGTAATCAAAAAACTACCTAAGAACAAAACCCCTCAACCAGATGGTTTTACTACTGAATTTTATCAAACATTTAGTGATGACCTAATGTCCATCCTCCTTAAAGTTTTCCAAAAAGTAGAAGAGGTAATACTCCCAGACTCATTCTACTAGGCCAACATCACTCTGATACCAAAACCAGGCAAGCATGCTACAAAAAAAGAAAATTACAGACCAATATCCCTGATAAACATAGATGCAAAAATACTCAACAAAATATTAGCAAAACAAATTAAAAAATACATCAAAACGATCATCCAGATCAAGTGGGATTCATCCTAGGAATGCAAGGATGGTACAACATTCGAAAATCCATTAACATCATCCACCACATCAACAAAAAGGACCAAAACCACATGATCATCTCCACAGATGCTGAGAAAGCATTCCACAAAATAAAACATCCGTTCATGATAAAATCTCTTAACAAAATGGGTATAGAGGGCAAGTACCTCAACATAATAAAGGCTATACATGACCAACCCACAGCCAACATGATACTTAACAGTGAGAAGCTGAAAGCTTTTCCTTTAAGATCAGGAACATGACAAGGATGCCCACTCTACCCTCTTTTATTCAATATAGTTCTAGAGGTTCTAGCCACAGTAATCAGACAACACAAAGAAATAAAAGGCATCCAGACTGGCAAGGAAGAAGTCAAACAGCCCCTATTTGCAGATGACATGATACTGTACATAAAAAACTCTAAAGAATCCACTGCAAAACTACTAATCTAATAACTGAATTCAGCAAAGTTGCAGGATACAAAATTAATATGCAGAAATCTGTGGCATTCCTATACACTAACAATGACCTAACAGAAACAGAATCAGGAAAACAATTCCATTCACAAGTGCATCAAAAAGAAGAAAATACCTAAGAATGAACCTAACTAAGGAAGTGAAAGACCTATACTCTGAAAATTACAAGACACTCATGTGAGAAATTAAATAAGATACCAATTAATGGAAAAACATCCCATGCTCATGGATAGGAAGAATTAATATTGTCAAAATAGCCATCTGCCTAAACCAACCAAGATATTCAATGTAATCCCTATCAAAATACCAAGAGCATTCAATGAACTAGAGAAAATAGTTCTAAAATTCATATGGACTCTCTAATGACCCTGAATAGCCAAAGCAATCCTGAGAAGGAAGAATAAAGCGGGGAGGATTACGCTCCCCAACTTCAAGCTCTAGTACAAATCCACAGTAATCAAGACAATTTGGTACTGGCACAAGAACAGATCCATAGACCAATGGAACAGACTAGAGCCCAGATATAAACCCAAGCACTTATGGTCAATTAATATACGATAAAGGAGCCACAGATACACAACGGGGAAATGACAGCCTCTTCAACAGCTGGTGTTGGCAAAACTGGACAGCTACATGCAAGAGAATGGAACTGGATCATTGTCTAATCCATACACAAAAGTAAACTCAAAATGGATCAAAGACATGAATGTAAGTCATGAAGCCATAAAACTTTAAGGAAAAAACATCGGCAAAAACATAGGACAGAAACATGAGCACTTCGTCATGAACATATCTCTCTGGGCAAGGGAAACAAAAGCAAAAATGAACAAGTGGGACTGTATCAAACTAAAAAGCTTCTGTTCAGCAAAGGATACCATCAGTATTACAAAAAGACATCCTACAGTATGGAAGAATATATTCATAAATGACATATCTGATAAGGGGTTGACATCCAAATTATATAAAGAGCTCACGCACCTCAATGAACCAAAAGCAAATGAGCCAATTAAAAAATGGGCAGAGGAGCTGAACAGACACTTGTCCAAAGAAGAAATTCACATGGCCAACAGGCACATGAAAAGACATTTCACATCGCTAATCATCAGAGAAATGCAAATTAAAACCACAATGAGATACCACCTCACACCAGTTAGGATGGCCAGCATCCAAAAGACAAACAACAACAAATGTTGGTGAGGATGTGGAGAAAGAGGAACCCTTCTACACTGCTGGTGGGAATGAATGTAAACTAGTTCAGCCATTGTGGAAAGCAGTATGGAAGTTCCTCAAAAAACTAAAAATAGAAATACCATTTGAACCAGCAATTCCATTCCTAGGAATTTACCCTAAAAATGCAGCAGCCCAGTTTGAAAAAGACATATGCACCCCTATGTTTATTGCAGCACTACTTACAATAGCCAGGAAATGGAAGCAACCTAAGTGTCCATCAGTAGATGAATGGATAAAGAAGATGTAGTACACAATGGAATATTATTCAGCCATAAGAAGAAAACAAATCCTACCATTTGCAACAATATGGATGGAGCTAGAGGGTATTAGGCTCAGTGAAATAAGCCAGGCAGAGAAAGACAAGTATCAAATGATTTCGCTCATCTGTGGAGTATAAGAACCAAGAAAAAACTGAAGGAACAAAACAGCAGCAGAATCACAGAAGCCAGGAATGGACTAACAGTTACCAAAGGGAAAGGGACTGGGGAGGATGGGTGGGAAGGGAGGGATAAGGGGGGAAAAGGGGCATTATGGTTAGCACTCATTATGCAGTGGAGGGGACACAGAGAAGGCAGTATAATACAGCGAAGACAAGTAATGATTCTATAGCTGATGGGCAGTGACTGTAATGGGGTATGTTGTGGGGACTTGATAATAGGGGAGTCTAGTAACCATGTTGCTCATGTAATTGTACATTAATAATACCAAAATAGAAGAGAAATTTTAAAAAATATGCCCAACCATCTGCCAATTAAATGTTCCATGAAGCTCACATAAATTGGATGTTCCAAAATTTATGTTAAACCATTTTTCATAAAGTCAGAAATCTATACAAATTCTTCTTGGTATTTAAGATATATAATGCCACTGCTATCTACGTATATAAAAGATACATAGGGAATGGCACAAATAGGACCCCACATTTGACAAATTAGGAAGAATCTATCAAATCTAACAAGGTGAGTTTAGTAAAAATTAATTCTTCTATTTCTCAGGCCTAAAGTCCTAGCACCTGCTGTAAGTCTATGGGAGCCATTTTCCCACAGTATTTGTTTACCAAATGTCTCTGTGCCACATTAAAGTAATTCTAGCACTATTTCAAACATTTTCATGATTATTATATTTGTTATAGTGACCTGTGATGTTACTATTATAATTGTTTTGGGGCACCACAAAGCACGCACACATTAAGATGGTGAATTTAATAAATGTGCATGTTCTCACTACTCCACCAACTAACTGGCTGTTTCCTCTTCCACTCCTTTGGCCTCCCTAGTCCCTGAGACACAACAATACTGCAATTAGCAATTAATTACCCTGCAATGGCCTCTAAATGTTCAAATGAAACAAAAAGTCACATGACATTCACTTAAATCAAAAACTAGAAATCATTGAGCTTTAATGAGGAAGGCATATTGAAAGCTGAGATAGGCTCAAAGCTACATCTCTTGCAACAAACAGGTAGCTAAGTTGTGAATGCAAAAGAAAAGTTCCTGAAAGGAAATTAAAAGTGCTATTCCAGTGAACACAGGATGATAGGGAACTGAAACAGCTTTATTGCTGATCAGGAGAAAGTTTTAGTGGTCTGGATAGAAGACCAAACCAGCCACAGCATTCTCTTAAGCCAAAGCCTAATTCACAGCAATGCCCTAACTCTCTTCAATTTTATGAAGACTGAGAGAGACGAGGAAGCTGCATTAAGAAAAGTTGGAAACCAGTGAAGGTTTGGTTTATGAGGTCTACAGAATGAAGCTATCTCCAGAACATAAAGTGCAAGGTGAAGCAGAAAGTGCTGATATAGAAGCTTTACCAAGTTAGCCAGATCTAACTAAAATAATTAATGAAGTTTGGCTACACTAAACAACAGATTTCCAATGTAGATGAAACAGCCTTCTGTTGGGAGAAGATGCTATCTGTGACTTTCACAGCTAGAGAGGACTCTCTTAGGGCTAATGCACCTGGTGACTTTACATTAAAGCTAATGGTCATTTCCCATTATGAAAATCCTAGGGCACTCCTAGAGCCCTTAAAAATTATGCTAAATCTACTCGACCTGTGCTCTGTAAATGAAGCAACAAAGCCTGGGTGAAAGCACATCTATTTGCAACATGGTTTACTGAACATTCTAAGCCCACCATTGAGATCTACTGCTCTAAAAAAAAATTCCTTTCAAAGTACAACTGCTCACTAACAAAATTCCTAGCCACCCAAGAGCTCTGATGGAGTTGTACAACAAGATTAATGGTGTTTTCATGCCTGTTAATACAATATCCATTCTGCAGCCCATGGATCAAGTATTTATTTCCAATATTCAAGCATTATTATTGATGAAATACATTTTGTAAGGTTATAGCTACAGAAGATAGGGATTCCTCTGATGGTTCTGAATAACATAAACTGAAAACCTTCTGGAAAGGACTCACCATTCTAGATGCCATTTAAAACATTCATGCTTCTTGGGAAGAGGTCAAAGTATCAACATTAACAGGAATTTGGAAGAAGTTGATTCCAACCTTCATGGATGACTTTGAGGGGTTCAAGGCTAGAGTGGAGGAAATGACTGCAGATGTGGTGGAATAGCAAGAGAACTAGAATTAGAAGTGAGTCTGAATATGTGACTGAATTGCTGCAATCTCATGATAAAACCTGAACAGATGAGGAGTTGCTTCTTATGCATCAGCAAAGAAAGTAGTTTATTGAGAGGGAATCTACTCCCGGTGAAGATGCTGTGAAGACTGTTGAAATGACAGCAAAGGATTTAGAATAAGACATAAACTTAGTTGATAAAACAGTGGCAGGGCTTGACAGGGCTGATTCCCATTCTGAAAGAAGTTCTACTGTGAGTAAAATGCTATCAACAGCAACAACACATGCTACAGAGAAACTCTCTGTGAAAACAGTCAATAGAAGTAGCATAGCATACTTCATTGTTGCCTAATTTTAAAAAATTGCTACAGCCACCCCAATCTTCAGCAACCGCCACCCTCATCAGTCAGCAATCAACACCAATGAGGCAAGACCCTCCATCTGCAGAAAGATGACTTGCTGAAAGCTCAGATGATGGTTAACATTTTTAGCAAAAAAAACTTTTTAAATTAAGGCATGTACTTGGTTTTTTAGACATAATGCTACAGTATACTTACTTAATGGACTGTAGTATAAACATAACTTTCATATGCACCAGGAAACCAAGAAAGTCATTTGACTTGCTTTATTGCAATATCTGCTTTATTGCAGTGGTCTGGAACCAAACCTACAGTATCTCTGAGGTATGCCTATACTTTCTAACACAGGATTAAATGTGCTCCTATTTGCTAACATCATCAAATATTATTTATCAAACAAATATACCTAAACACAGAACCTTAAACTTCCCAAATTTTAAATATCTAAGCCTGAATATCCAAATGACAACAAATACTTTCTAAAAAGGGTATTCAATTCACAATTTTAAAAAGCCAAAACCAATGCAACTTTGAGATTCAAGTGCAGTGAATAAACATATACATTTATGTAATAAAAAAACTTCATTTCTAGATTTATTCTGGTGAGTCATTCAGTGTGAAAGAATAGTTCTTTAGTCCAAGAAAGCACATTTTTTAAAAGACTAAATTTTAAAAGTAGTAGTACAAATGCAGTCAGAGATAGCACATTAACACAAATTAGTGTGACTGTGTTCCAATAAAGCTTTACTTATGGGGATCAAAATTTGAATTTCCTATCATTTTCACATGTCACAAAATGTTATTCTTCTTTTTATTTTTTTCAACTATTTTAAACACAGAGAAACCATTCTCAGTTAATGGGATATGAAAAACAGGCCAGATATGGCCTATGGCCATAATTTGCTGACACCTGAGATAGACGTCTTAATCTTATCAATATGTAAATGATACATACAACATCTGATCAACTTCTCTCATCTCTCCTACTCCCCAGTCCCCAAAACTGAAATATTTACAGCTACTGCCAGAAAAGATACAGTGAAAACACTTGAACTTTTGTTCAATGACCTTTATATAACTTTCAAAATTTTCCTCAATTGAGCAATCTTTTCCATAGATGGCTTAGAATTTTTTCAATTCTACAATTTACTTTTATGAGAAAACTAGTTTATATTCTAGGGATAATAATACTTACAATTACTAAGAGCCTATTACATACTAGGCATCAGTAATAAAAGTACCAACAAGACAAAATTAAAAAATATTCATAAAATTAAACTGTTTTGAGGCCTGTTTAACAAACATTTGGGAAAGAAGACATATGACCATTTCTTCCTTAATATTCAACACAAATGCATGAAATGTCATGGTTTGGACACTACATTCTCCTAAAGGGGCCACACAAGCAACAGCCTAACAAATAATAATAGAAAATCCTACACTTTGGGCATTTAAGTATAATTTGGCATCAATGATAATTAGTCCTTTGCTGTTTTAAAGTCTCCATATACTGAGGAAATCCAGACAATCATCAATCTAAAAACAATATATCTACTTGACATCACACAATCTCATTAATCTTCATCTGTCCTTCACATCCTGTCATTGTGCAAAATGGACACTTGAGGATACAACTTCTCTTCACTCTTCTATAAGGAGAAAGGGCATAGGGAGTAAAAGACCTATGTAGACTCTGGGATATCACCAGAGACAACAGCAATCACTTTATTGAGTCTAGTGTGCTATATCACAACTAGTGCATTTGACAGGTAAATATGACACAGAAGTAGAGCAATGATTCTTGACCTGTGTCTCACTTTGCTGAATCACCAGAATCCTTAAAATACTCCAGCTTTACTTCACCACACTAAAATTGAAATTTTAATATAAAAAATTTGCGGGGCGGAGCCAAGATGGCGGCGTGAGTAGAGCAGTGGAAATCTCCTCCCAAAAACACATAGAGCTATGAAAATATGACAAAGAAAAATCTTCCTAAAATAGAGACCACAGGACACAGGACAACATCCAGACCACATCCACACCTGCAAGAACCCAGCGCCTTGTGAAGGGGGTAAGATACAAGCCCCAGCCCGGCGGGACCCGAGCGCCCCTTCCCCCGGCTCCCGGCGGGTGGAGAGAAACCGGAGCGGTTTTTTTTTTTTTTTTTTTGGCGAGCGCTTTTTGGAAGCCTTAGAGGGACGGGCCCCCGTTGCTGGGGAGGCAGGGTGGCGGGACCGGTGAGGAGGTGCCTGGGAACGGCGCCGGAGGACAAAGAATATCCCGCGTTTCTCCCTGCGAGACCTGGGGGCGGGTGCCTGAGACCGGTGCCTGAGGACGGAGGAGGTCGCGCGTTTTTCCCCTTTTTTTTTTTTTTTTCTCTTTTTGGCGAGCGCTTTTTGGAAGCCTTGAAGGGACGGGGACCCCAGTGCTAGGGAGGCACGGTGGCGGGACTGGTGAGCGGGTGGCTGGGACCGGCACCTGAGGACAAAGAATATCCCCCGTTTTTCCCTGCGGGACCGGTGGGCGGGTGCCTGAGACCGGCACTTGAGGACAGAGGAAATCGCGCGTTTTTCCCCTTTTTTTTTTCTCCTTTCTGCGAGTGCTTTTTGGAAGCCTAAAAGGGACAGGGACCCCGGTGCTAGGGAGGCAGGGCGGCGGGACTGGTGAGCGGGTGCCTGGGACCGGCACCTGAGGACAAAGAATATCCCGCATTTTTCCCAGTGGGACCGGTGGGTGGGTGCCTGAGACCAGCACCTGAGGACGGAAGAAATCGCGCGTTTTTCCCCTTTTTTTTCTCTCTTTTTGCCGAGTGCTTTTTGGAAGCCTTGAAGGGACAGGGACCCCGGTGCTAGGGAGGCAGGGCGGCGGGACTGGTGAGCGGGTGCGTGGGACCAGTGCCTGAGGACAAAGAATATTGAGCGTTCCTTCCCTGCGGGACCGGTGGGTGGGTGCTTTTTGGAAGCCTTGAAAGGACAGGGACCCTGGTGCTAGGGAGACAGGGCAGCAGGACCAGTGAGCGGGTGCCTGGGACCGGCACCTGAGGACAAAAAAAAAAAAAAAAAAAATCGCTTGTTTTTTCCTTTTTTTTCCTTTTTTTTTTTCTCTTTGTTTCTGTTCCCTCTCTCATTGTTGCTGCTGTTGTTTTGGTTTGGAGAGTGCTTTTTGGAAATCTTAAAGGGGCAGGACAGGTCACTTAGACCAGAAGCAGGGAATCTGGGGATCTCTGGGCACTCTAACCCCCTGGGCAGCAGGGAGCACAGAGGCCCCTTACGGAGATAAATAGTCTCCTGGCTGCTCCCCCTCCAACGGGGCTCCACCATTTTGGAGGAACAGCCCCAGCCAGGCCAAGCCCACAGCAACAGCGGAGATAAACCCCAAAGCAACTGGGCAGGAAGCAGAAGCCCTGTCTGCGCACAGCTGCCCAGCACAAGCCACTAGAGGTCGCTATTCTCCCAGGAAAAGGCTACAAACCAACAAGAAGGGAAGCTCTTCCAGCGGTCACTTGTACCAGCTCTGCAAACTATCTCTATCACCATGAAAAGGCAAAACTACAGGCAGACAAAGATCACAGAGACAACACCTGAGAAGGAGACAGACCTAACTAGTCTTCCTGAAAAAGAATTCAAAATAAAAATCATGAACATGCTGACAGAGATGCAGAAAAAAATGCAAGAGCAATGGGATGAGATGCAGAGAAAAATGCAAGAGCAGTGGGATGAAGTCCGGAAGGAGATCACAGATGTCAGGAAAGAGATCACAGAAGTGAAACAATCCCTGGAAGGATTTATAAGCAGAATGGATAAGATGCAAGAGGCCATTGAAGGAATAGAAGCCAGAGAACAGGAACGTATAGAAGCTGACATAGAGAGAGATAAAAGGATCTCCAGGAATGAAACAACACTAAGAGAAATATGTGACCAATACAAAAGGAAAAACATTCGTATTATAGGGATACCAGAAGAGGAAGAAAGAGGAAAAGGGATAGAAAGTGTCTTTGAAGAAATAATTGCTGAAAACTTCCCCAAACTGGGGGAGGAAATAATCGAACAGACCATGGAATTATACAGAACCCCCAACAGAAAGGATCCAAGGAGGACAACACCAAGACACATAATAATTAAAATGGCAAGGATCAAGGACAAGGAAAGAGTTTTAAAGGCAGCTAGAGAGAAAAAGGTCACCTATAAAGGAAAACCAATCAGGCTAACATCAGACTTCTCAACAGAAACCCTACAGGCCAGAAGAGAATGGCATGATATACTTAATGCAATGAAACAGAAGGGCCTTGAACCAAGGATACTGTATCCAGCACGACTATCATTTAAATATGATGGTGGGATCAAACAATTCCCAGACAAGCAAAAGCTGAGGGAATTTGCTTCCCACAAACCACCTCTACAGGGCATCCTACAGGGACTGCTCTAGATGGGAGCACCCCTAAAAAGAGCACAGAACAAAACACACAACATATGAAGAATGGAGGAGGAGGAATAAGAAGGGAGAGAAGAAAAGACTCTCCAGACAGTGTATATAACAGCTCCATAAGCGAGCTAAGTTAGGCAGTAAGATACTAAAGAAGCTAACCTTGAACCTTTGGTAACCACGAATCTAAAGCCTGCAATGGCAATAAGTACATATCTTTCAATAGTCACCCTAAATGTAAATGGACTTAATGCACCAATCAAAAGACATAGAGTAACAGAATGGATAAAAAAGCAAGACCCATCTATATGCTGCTTACAAGAAACTCACCTTAAACCCAAAGATAAGCATAGACTAAAAGTCAAGGGATGGAAAAACATATTTCAGGCAAACAACAGTGAGAAGAAAGCAGGGGTTGCAGTACTAATATCAGACAAAATAGACTTCAAAATAAAGAAAGTAACAAGAGACAAAGAAGGCCACTACATAATGATAAAGGGCTTAGTCCAACAAGAGGATATAACCATTCTAAATATATATGCACCCAATACAGGAGCACCAGCATATGTGAAGCAAATACTAACAGAACTAAAGAGGGAAATAGACTGCAATGCATTCATTGTAGGAGACTTCAACACACCACTCACCCCAAAGGATAGATCCACCGGGCAGAAAATAAGTAAAGACACACAAGCACTGAACAACACACTAGAACAGATGGACCTAATAGACATCTATAGAACTTTACATCCAAAAGCAACAGGATATACATTCTTCTCAAGTGCACATGGAACATTCTCCAGAATAGACCACATACTAGCTCACAAAAAGAGCCTCAGTAAATTCCACAATATTGAAATTCTACCAACCAATTTTTCAGACCACAAAGGTATGAAAGTAGAAATAAATTCTACAAAGAAAACAAAAAGGCTCACAAACACATGGAGGCTTAACAACATGCTACTAAATAATCAATGGATCAATGAACAAATCAAAATAGAGATCAAGGAATATATAGAAACAAATGACAACAACAACACTAAGCCCCAACTTCTGTGGGATGCAGCGAAAGCAGTCTTAAGAGGAAAGTATATAGCAATCCAGGCACACTTGAAGAAGGAAGAACAATCCCAAATGAATAGTCTAACATCACAACTATTAAAACTGGAAAAAGAAGAACAAATGAGGCCTAAAGTCAGCAGAAGGAGGGACATAATAAAGATCAGAGAAGAAATAAACAAAATTGAGAAGAATAAAACAATAGCAAAAATCAACGAAACCAAGAGCTGGTTCTTTGAGAAAATAAACAAAATAGATAAGCCTCTAGCCCAACTTATTAAGAGAAAAAGAGAGTCAACACAAATCAACATAATCAGAAATGAGAATGGAAAAATCACGACAGACTCCACAGAAATACAAAGAATTATTAAAGACTACTATGAAAACCTATATGCCAACAAGCTGGAAAACCTAGAAGAAATGGACAACTTCCTAGAAAAATACAACCTCCCAAGACTGACAAAGGAAGAAACACAAAAGTTAAACAAACCAATTACAAGCAAAGAAATTGAAACAGTAATCAAAAAACTACCCAAGAACAAAACCCCGGGGCCGGACGGATTTACCTCGGAATTTTATCAGACACACAGAGAAGACATAATACCCATTCTCCTTAAAGTGTTCCACAAAATAGAAGAAGAGGGAATACTCCCAAACTCATTCTATGAGGCCAACATCACCCTAATACCAAAACCAGGCAAAGACCCCACCAAAAAAGAAAATTACAGACCAATATCCCTGATGAATGTAGATGCAAAAATACTCAATAAAATATTAGCAAACAGAATTCAACAGTATATCAAAAGGATCATACACCATGACCAAGTGGGGTTCATCCCAGGGATGCAAGGATGGTACAACATTCGAAAATCCATCAACATCATCCACCACATCAACAAAAAGAAAGACAAAAACCACATGATCATCTCCATAGATGCTGAAAAAGCATTTGACAAAATTCAACATCCATTCATGATAAAAACTCTCAGCAAAATGGGAATACAGGGCAAGTACCTCAACATAATAAAGGCCATATATGATAAACCCACAGCCAGCATTATACTGAACAGCGAGAAGCTGAAAGCATTTCCACTGAGATCGGGAACCAGACAGGGATGCCCACTCTCCCCACTGTTATTTAACATAGTACTGGAGGTCCTAGCCACGGCAATCAGACAAAACAAAGAAATACAAGGAATCCAGATTGGTAAAGAAGAAGTTAAACTGTCACTATTTGCAGATGATATGATACTGTACATAAAAAACCCTAAAGACTCCACTCCAAAACTACTAGAACTGATATCGGAATACAGCAAAGTTGCAGGATACAAAATCAACACACAGAAATCTGTAGCTTTCCTATACACTAACAACGAATCAATAGAAAGAGAAATCAGGAAAACAATTCCATTCACCATTGCATCAAAAAGAATAAAATACCTAGGAATAAACCTAACCAAGGAAGTGAAAGACTTATACTCTGAAAACTACAAGTCACTCTTAAGAGAAATTAAAGGGGACACTAATAAATGGAAACTCATCCCATGCTCATGGCTAGGAAGAATTAATATCGTCAAAATGGCCATCCTGCCGAAAGCAATATACAAATTTGATGCAATCCCTCTCAAATTACCAGCAACATTCTTCAATGAATTGGAACAAATAATTCAAAAATTCATATGGAAACACCAAAGACCCCGAATAGCCAAAGCAATCCTGAAAAAGAAGAATAAAGTAGGGGGGATCTCACTCCCCAACTTCAAGCTCTACTACAAAGCCATACTAATCAAGACAATTTGGTACTGGCACAAGAACAGAGCCACAGACCAGTGGAACAGATTAGAGACCCCAGAAATTAACCCAAACATATATGGTCAATTAATATTTGATAAAGGAGCCATGGACATACAATGGCAAAATGACAGTCTCTTCAACAGATGGTGCTGGCAAAACTGGACAGCTACATGTAGGAGAATGAAACTGGACCATTGTCTAACCCCATATACAAAGGTAAACTCAAAATGGATCAAAGACCTGAATGTAAGTCACGAAACCATTAAACTCTTGGAAAAAAACATAGGCAAAAACTTCTTAGACATAAACATGAGTGATCTCTTCTTGAACATATCTCCCCGGGCAAGGAAAACAACAGCAAAAATGAGCAAGTGGGACTACATTAAGCTGAAAAGCTTCTGTACAGCGAAAGACACCATCAATAGAACAAAAAGGAACACTACAGTATGGGAGAATATATTTGAAAATGACAGATCTGATAAAGGCTTGACGTCCAGAATATATAAAGAGCTCACACGCCTCAACAAACAAAAAACAAATAACCCAATTAAAAAATGGGCAGAGGAACTGAACAGACAGTTCTCCAAAAAAGAAATACAGATGGCCAAGAGACACATGAAAAGATGCTCCACATCGCTAATTATCAGAGAAATGCAAATTAAAACTACAATGAGGTATCACCTCACACCAGTAAGGATAGCTGCCATCCAAAAGACAAACAACAACAAATGTTGGCGAGGCTGTGGAGAAAGGGGAACCCTCCTACACTGCTGGTGGGAATGTAAATTAGTTCAACCATTGTGGAAAGCAGTATGGAGGTGCATCAAAATGCTCAAAACAGACCTACCATTTGACCCAGGAATTCCACTCCTAGGAATTTACCCTAAGAACGCAGCAATCAAGTTTGAGAAAGACAGATGCACTCCTATGTTTATCGCAGCACTATTTACAATAGCCAAGAATTGGAAGCAACCTAAATGTCCATCGGTAGATGAATGGATAAAGAAGATGTGGTACATATACACAATGGAATACTACTCAGCCATAAGAAGTGGAAAAATCCAACCATTTGCAGCAACATGGATGGAGCTGGAGAGTATTATGCTCAGTGAAATAAGCCAAGCGGAGAAAGAGAAATACCAAATGATTTCACTCATCTGAGGAGTATAGGAACAAAGGAAAAACTGAAGGAACAAAACAGCAGCAGAATTACAGAACCCAAAAATGGACTAACAGGTACCAAAGGGAAAGGAACTGGGGAGGATGGGTGGGCAGGGAGGGATAAGGGAGGGGGAAGAAGAAGGGGGGTATTAAGATTAGCATGCATGGGGGGGAGGGAGAAAGGGGAGGGTGGGCTGCACAACACAGAGAGGACAAGTAGTGACTCTACCACATTTTGCTAAGCTGATGGACAGTAACCGTAATGTGGTTGTTAGGGGGGACCTGATATAGGGGAGAGCATAGTAAACATAGTATTCTTCAGGTAAGTGTAGATTAAAAATTTAAAAAAAAAAAAAGAAAGAAAGAAAGAAAAGGGGGATTACTCCTTAACAGGATAAAACTATTGGTAAATCAAAGATCAACGCATGCTTTAAATATCCTTAATGTTGATCACTTAAAGGGTGTCAGATGATCAGCTATGGAGGTACTCTTTTCTGATAATATTCCTTTCTCTTAATTAAAAAAAAAAAAAAAAAGCAGTTACTGTGTGCTGACCTCCAATGAGTTCTGCACAGTGGTATAGAGGGCATGTCAAAGTGTGGGCAAAGGGTCTGTTTGTTTCTACGCAGAAGATCAAGGCCTAGCTTGGATACCCAGAAAATGAACTAAGATACGATATGAGGAGGAGCTTCTGGCATCAGCACTCTCTGGAGGACTCGTGCCGGGGGATGATCATCAAAAAGCCTCCACAGGGATCCGGACGATGCTGCGGTTGTGGCTGCATCCAGCCCACCGTCTCCTGGACTTGCCATAAGAAGGAGGAGGGAGATGTCTAGGCTGGCATGTGCATACAGTGAGACAACGAATTTGACTGGCTCTGTACTGTTGGAACTCAACCAGGAGTTGGGAGGGGTGCAAGTTGTAGCACCCCAAAATCTCATGACTATAGACTATCTATGGTTAAAAGAACATATGGGATGTGAACAGATCCCAGAAATGGGCTGCTTTAATTTGTCTGATGGTTCAAGTACAGTTGGACAATATCCATCATATCATAGATAAATTTTCACAAATGCCTAGGGTGCCTAAATGGTTTTCTTGGCTTCACTGGAGATGGCTGGTAATTATAGATTTGCTTTGTTTATGTCACCGTATTCCTATTATGTTAATATGTGTGTGCAAATTAGTTAGTAGTTTAAAACCTATACATACTTAAGGTACTCTACAAGAAGATATGTCAAAGAAATAATCAATCCTCCCAAGTTTCCTTCATATGCTACATCTATAGCTTTTCTTCTTCCTTCCTAATTACAACCCTTAAATAGAATTCGTGCCTCATATCGAATTTACCGAGTATCATAATTCCTCCAGGTGGTAAAGATACCTCGAGACAAGTGCTGGGCATAGAAGCCACAGGGCATAAATCTGCAAAGAAGTAAAAAGCTAACCTTTGCAAACAATATGGCTTCTCTCTCACTTACCAACTTTACATTTCCCTGTATGGCCCCGGAAGATGACTGGTTAGCCAGAGACGGGTAAGATTCCTCAAGGGAGGAACAACCTAAGACAGGCACAGTCGCAGGGGGGCCATCAGGTGAGAATTTGGGGATCAACAGAGGTGAGGCTCAGAACCTCACCCCCCCTGCTTTGAGAGAAATCTTCTGCATCCGTGGATGTCTTGCTGCCCTTGTCTAGCCTGGATTAATACTTGGTCCATAGGCACACACCGGATCATCTGATCATCTATATTTGCCTTCTTACAGCACTAAACTATGTTTTCTACCTTTATCTTGCATCTACCTACCACTTCAGCATTTTATTAAAAATAAAAATAATAATAATAATAGGAGAAATGTGGGATCAACATATAAATCAAGTACAAAAATCAAATGAATATTCATATTTGACCTGATGGTTTATAGGTCATATTGCATGATCAAAACCGAAAGTTTCTGTGATGAATGCCCTTGTACTGTTCACCATGTAAGAATTTATTCACTCTGTAAGAATTCGTTCACCATGTAAGAACTTGTTCGTTATGCTTCAGAAGATTGGAGACTGACGAGAATTAGGCTTGAGATGGATTAATGATTGTACATTGAGCATTGACCCCCCTATACTGAATTTTATTGTTGTTAACAACCATTTGATCAATAAATATGAGAGATGCCCTCTCAAAAAAAAAAAAAAAAAAAAAATTTGCTAAATGTGAACACCATATGGGTCACATAATGATGTCAACTTCACTTCTCTGACATTCCAAGAATTCTCCCCATTCTACCTCAGGTCATCATGACATAAATCTGTGGATTAGCAGGCTACATACAGGATTATAGTGTATGCTAGCTAATTTATAAGACTTATAACACCTTACTTAAATGTAGCCAGAGTTAGACTAAATGTATTACTTCTTTGAAGCCAGAACAGCGTCTCCCCTCCAGCCACAATATTTTTTGTTTCTTTCCAGTCTGAGGCTAAAAAGAAAATCTCTATAGCATCAGCACATGAAATTTACTTTAATTATTCTGTCACCTATTTTCTTCCTATTACAGTTTCCTCCAGGTGTTATAAACTATGTCTGTCTATTTGAAAACAGCAAGTTGTTGGTTTTAATTGTCTTGTGATTGTTTTGTTTCTACCAGCACATTCAAGGCACACTTTGAATACCATGTTATAATTACATAAGTGCTGAAACTTTTTTATGAGTACTATTAAACAACAGTAAATAATGTTCTCTGATAGTTCTTCAAAGAAAAATCTGGAAAGGAAATAGACTTTTGCTATAGTATGTATCATCTGAGTAGTAACAAAAATATAATTAAGAAGTAATTCATATTTCACATGAATATGAAATTCTGCTTGAAACAGAAAAGGATTAAAATATTTTTTACAAAAATCACTGAATTTTTTAAGTAGTTTTTTTTCTGCACAACTACAGAATATATACAGAACATTTAGACCATGCTTCAATGTACTAAATTCAAAGTTGTACTTGGAGACATAGTATATATCATTTAATGATCTTGAAACCATACTTAAACCACTTAAAAATACTTTCTCCCATTTACCAATTTTATGTTTTGCTGCCAGTAATGATTTTAATATTTCATCTATTAAAAATTAAACAAAATTATAAATTTTGAAAAATTTAAACAACAAATTGAAGACCTTTAGATCTCCTGACTTGGTGAAAATAAGTCTTTTTGTCTAATTAGCAAACACTTCTGATATATTTAACTGTGCTCACTCAAGAATAATTTTAAAAGGTTGGCGTTCTAATTTTTAAAAACTAATCAAATTATTTTAGTATGTGTGTATATATGATATATACATGTATACATATAAACACACAAGCATCCTTATAAATTCATATATATATGTTCATATATATGAACATGACATGTATATATATGTCATGTTTGCACTTCTCTCTGAAGCCTCTTGAAACAAAGGTTAATTAGCGAACAGGTATTAACAGTGTGTAATGACACTGGTACTTAAAACACTTATTTTGGATAATTAGGTGTCTTTAGAGCTGAGGCATTAAAGATAACATTTTATAAAGGATCAAAAATATGACTAGAACTTTGGCAAGATATTTCCCAAACTTTAATTTTTCAAACTCTGTGATGTTGAAGACCATCACTTATGAGTTGCTATTAATGAAACATAAAATCTGTCTCTAAGACAAATATTATTAGCAGGTAAGAAACACACAAAAACAGTACAAAAAGTCTGAGATGCAAAAAAGAAGAACCACTTCCATTCCTTTAATCTCCCACATCTGAAGAAAAATTCTGCCCCAAATCTAGTTAAGCATTTTCTCCAAGTGATCCAAGAGATCCACAGACCAAAGTATCATAAAAAGAATGGAGGTCATCTACCATTACTTCGGGGGTTTTGACATATTCTATGATAACCTTTAAAAAAGGCCCAAAACCTTAGAGCAGTCCAGTAACTTCCCTAGGATTATCTTAAAAATTTCTCAAGTTCTTCTGAACCAAGAGTAGTTAAAAACTAGGATAAATTATACTTTACAGTGAAACACAATAGTTGGCGTTCAATTTAGGTTCTATGAAGGAAAAAGTAAGCAAAACAGATTACAAATCAACAATTCCACTGTATTAAACAACAGATTTATAAAATGTAACACATATAAAGAACATGAAAACTGTACCCTTTAAAAGAGTTTAAAATTCATTTATCTTTTTCTGTTTCAAGAGAGACTATATGTATAATTCTAAGAAAGATATATCTGGACAAGGCAAGGCACAGAAAAGCTGCATTTGATGAAAGCTAACAGATTCCACAAAATAAGGACATTTCAAAGGAGCTACTTTGTAGCCAGTCATATGACAGACAAGGATAAGCTGGTTTGTGTCAGAGTTAGAAGTTTTTCCTAGAATTCCAATTCTCCAGAAGAAAATTCAAATAGAGATGGGAAGAAAAGCTGAAAGAATGCTGTAGTAGGAAGAATTCTAGTACAGCCACAAGATTCTGGTTCCCTGGTGGACATACATAGTCTCCTAGTTACTAATAATATAGGTGCTAATCTAAGTGCTATTGCAAAGGGCTTTTGCATGTGTACTTAAGGTTCTGAATCAGCTGACTTGAAGGTGGAGAGATTTTCCTTGGTGGGCCTGACCTGATCAGGTGAGACTTGAAAAAAGACTGGACTTTTCCTGGCAGTGGAAGTTTAAAGAATGAGAGGTGTAAAATGGGATGGAGATTCTCCACTGCTATCTTTGAAGATGGAAGGGGCCATGTGGGTGGTCTCTAAAAGCTGAGAGTGGCTCCTACCTGACAGCTAGTAAGGTAGGAATTAGTGCTTAAGTAAGTTTAAGTGCTTAGTCTATAATCACAAGAACAACCACAGCTTAGAAGAATACCAGCTCTTGATGAGAATGCAGTCCAGCCAACATCTTGTTTTTAGCCTTTGGTGAATCCTTGAATAGACAACTCTGTTATGCCATGCCCAGATTTTGACCTACCTACAGAAACACTAACAAATGGGTATTGAGTGAAGCTGTTAAATTTGAGGTAATTGATTACAAAGCAAGACAAAACTAACATAAGCACTAAGCAGGTTAAGTCATACCATTTGATTTGAAAGAATCCAGAAAAGTTTATTGTAAGCCCAAAGTACTACTTCAAGAAATGCATCTAACATTGAAGACATATAATATTAAGAAACCAGAGAAAGTCACTATTAGATTTGGCCCTGTAGAAAAGGCAACTGAAGAAATTTTAGAGCTCATCAGCCATGGGGTAATCAGGAGACAAATGTGATAAAAATACAATGTGTTCCTACCAGAAGAAAGATAACTTTTCTGGATTTGGAGCCTTTATTTGTGAAACCAAAAAGCAGGATTAGGTCATCTTTAAGGGCTCTTTCAATACTTTCTATACAATGCTTGTTAAGATATAGTTCTGTCTTTTTTTATAGACATCAGAGATTCATGGGCACTGATCCAGATCCTATATGTGCTCAGAACTCATCTGGCTTATAAAACACTGCATCAGAAAGGGAACAATTTACTAAGGTCCAAAGCTTTCTTACCTATATTTGACCAAAGGGTCTTTATTACATAAGCACAGTATCTAACTCAACAAAAGCAAGGCTTTCTTCCCACATAAAAGCTCCTTTTCTGTCTTAAAAAAGATAATTTTTTAAAATCCCATTTTTAAAATTGAAAGTCTGTGTGAATGTGCAAAGGGAGGGAGGAGTTCGTAAGGTCATACACGAGGCAATAATATTAACAAAAAAGAAAAATTGGTTCTTGCACTGAGAGTAAATTTATACTCTAAATTTATATCCCTGTAAAAAAATTATACATTAAGTATAAAGTAGGCATTTAAAATTTAGTGGACTACTTTATTAAACTATAACCTGAGGGAAAGAGGTAGCAAGAGCCTGAAAGGGTTAATTTTGCACCTATATAACTTAATTAAATGCTATAGCCTAAGTAACTTCTTAAGAGAAATAAAGTCCATTGTCATGTTAATTCTAATTACTCTGAAAACAACTGCTAGGCCAGGACTTCTAAAATTGTTGATAATAACTTGAGTCTAACTAGTGCTAAAGAGCCAGAAATTTACCTTAATATGAATGAAAATGTTAAAAGCTTCTCAAAAATTAGTCAATGAAACAAAAAAAAGAATCTCAGAACTTAAATTCTCTAGAGAAATATACTGAAGCTGATGCAATAATGAGGAAGGGGAAATCCAAGGGGTCACAAAATAGCTTCACAAATAGCAAACCATAAGCAATTGAATATTGTTAAGTTTTTCTCTGTTCTCTTCACTTCTTTCAGTTTTAATATCTTTCAGTATCCTCTAAATGAAAAATTGATTAGAAAGTAATTTGACAGGGGAAAAAAAGCTGACATAATCAAATGATCCAGTTCTTGATTTTACAATGCCCACCCAGATGCCGCCTTTCTTACCTTGTCTATCCTATCTGGGCGGTTAGTAGCTGCCAAAATTGTCACATCCTTTAACTGTTCAATGCCATCCATTTCCGTTAAGAGCTGTGCCAAAACACGGTCGGCTACATTCCCAGCACCTGAAGAACTGATTTTTTTAAAACACAGTTTTAAAAATCTGATTACTTTCCCCAAAATACTCCATTATTTTTATAGATTATTCTATAACAAAATTATGTCTGTTTCAAAAAACAAAATATGTTGCAGAATTTATTGTTGAATTATCACACCCCAAAACTAACTATATTCAAATCATTTATTTCCCTCCATCATCAGTCACATTCATTTTCTTTTCAATAATAAAATATAACGATCTAGGAAGCAAGATATAAGATTATTTAAAATTGTCCATCAAATACTTAACTATTTAATCTAATCAGCATTTACATTTTGCATGGCCAATATACTGAATGGAAATGGGAATAAAACTTTAGACAGAATACACTTCAGAGCAAGAGAAATTTTCAGGGATAAAGAGAGGCATTACATAATGATAAGGGGGTCAATACTCAAGAAGACATAACGATCCTTAATGGGTATCAACTAACAGCGGAGATTTAAAATAGATGAGGCAAATATTGATAGAAGTGCAAGAGGAAATAGATGAATCCACTCTTCAGTTAGAAATCTGGACATCCTCTACCAAAATGGACAGATCCAGGAGGCAGAAAATCAGTAAGAACATAGTTGAATGAAGTCAACAGTACCATCAGGCAATTGGATATAATTATGATCCATATACCACTTCATCCATCAATAACAGAATGCACATTCTTCTCATGGTCATATGGAACATTCATTCACCAAAATAAACTATATTCTAGGTCATAAAACTTACCTTAACAAATTACAAACATTAAGAATCATACAATGTGTGCTATCACACCACAATAAAGTTAAACTAGAAATCAATAACAGATAGTTGGGAATTCCAAAACATTTGGAAATTAAAAAGCACTCTTCTAAAATAACACACTGAAGAAATCACAACAGAAATAAAAACAAATAGTTTAAACAAAATGAAAATACAAGTTTAAATGAAAATGAAAATACAAGTTATCAAAATTTCTAGGATTTAGGGAAATTAAGTGAAAGCAGTGTTTAAGGGGAAATGTATAGTACTGGATGCATATATTAGAAAAAAAAGAACTAAAATCAGTTATCTAAGCTTCTACTTTAGGAAACTAAAAAAAAAAAAGAGCAAATTAAATCCAAAGTGAACAGAAGGAAACAGTTAAAAATGAGAGCAGAAATCAATGCTATTCATAATGGAATCAATAGAGAAAATCAACAAAACCAAAAGATGGTTCTTTGGAAAGACCAATGAAAACAGTAAGCCTCTAGCCAGGGTAAGAAAAAAGGGAAAAGGCACAAATTACTAATATCAGAAATGAAAGAGGGGACATGATTATGGATCTGGGCCTTAAATATCTAATAAAAGATATTCTGTGAATATACAGATGTACTATGAAAACCTCTATGCAAATTTTCTCTCCAATAATGAAATATAAATTCAATCATCTAGATGAAATGGACCAATTCCTTGAAAGACACAATCTGTCAAAACTCACAAAAGAAAAAAGACAATCTGAATAGGCTTATATCAATTAAAGAAACTGAATCACTAATTAATAATCTTCCAAAACAGAAAGCATCAGACACAGATGGGTTTACTGTTAAATCCTACCAATCATTTAAAGAATATATTATACCAATTCTCTGCAATTAATTCTAGAAGATAGAAGCAGAGGGAATTCTTCTCAAACTCATTCTGAGACCACAATTATCCTACAAAACCAGACAAAGACATCAGAAGAAAACTACAGAGCAGTATCTTTTAGGAACATACAAAATATTAGCAAATTGAATTCAACAATGTATAAAAAGATTCATACACTATGATCAAGTGAGATTTATCCTAGGTATTTAAGGCTGGCTCAACATTAAGAAAAATCAAGGAATATAATCAACAGACTAAAAAAAAGAAAAATCACATGATCATATCAATAGATGTAGAAAATGCATTTGACAAAATCCAACCCCCAGTCATGACAAAAACTCAGCAAACCAGGAATAAAGGGAACTTCCACAACCTGATTAAAGAACATCTCAAAAAACTCTAACACACTTAATGGTAAAACAAGAAACTTCCCCACTCTGATCAGGAATAAGGCAAAGATGTCCTCTTTCACTACCACTTTTCAACACTATACTAGAAGTACTAGCTAATGCAACTGGGCAAGAAAAGGAAATAAAATGTATAGAGATTGGGAAGAATAAATAAAACTGTCTTTACAGATGAAATAATTGTCTACGCAGAAAAGTACAAAATCATCAACACAAACTCTTTTCAACAAATAGAACTAGAACAACTGGACATCCATACGCAAAAGAATGCATCTGGACACAAACCTGACATTCCTCACAAAAATTAACCCAAAATGGGTAACACAGAAGAAAATCTAAATGACCTTAGCTACTTTTTAGATACAATACCAAAGCATGATCCATGAAAGAAATAACTGATAAGCTGTACTTCATTAAAATTAAAAACTTCTGCTGCAAAAGATACCAGCAAGGGAATGAGATGACAAGACACAAGCTGGAAGCAAATATTTGTAAATGTCTGAAAAAGGACAGTTAATGAAAATATAAAAAGAACTCTTAAAACTCAATAGTAAGAAAATTAAAAACCAATTAAAAAATGAACAAAAGACCTAAACAAATACCTCACCAAAGAAATATAAAGGTAGCAAATAAACATAAGAAAAGATGTTCAACCTCCTATGTCATTAGGGAATCATAAACAAGAAATGGTAGAGGAATTTATAAAGATGAAGGGATATGTATTAGCCAGCTCAAACAGCCATAACAAAATACCCTACACATTGGGTTGCTTAAACAACAATTTATTTTTTCATAGATCTGGAGGCCGGAAGTCTGAGATCAGGGTGGATCTCTGAGGAAAGCTCTCTCCTGCCTTGCAGATGGCTGCCTTCTTGCTGCCCTCACATGACAGAGAGAAATAGAGAGCAAGCTCTCTGGTATCTCTTCTTCTAAAGGGCATTTATCCCATCATGATAGCCACACCCTCATGACCTCTTCTAAACTTAATTTCCTCCCAAATACCTCTTCAAATATTATCAGGGGTTAAGGCTTCAAAGCATAAATTCTGGAGGAACACAATTTAGTCCATAGCAGGGTGCAGAGAGGAATGAAAAAAAAAAAAACAAAGAATAATAAATGGATAGTATTTCAGAAAACAAGAAGTTAACTATGTCAAATGCTGCTAAGTCAAGTAAAGGAATAAAAATGCTGGCTGGATTCATCCATAGGAAGGTTATATTCCCTAATATAGAGTTACACATACACTGAAAAATATTAACCTAACTGTACTATTAGGTAATGGTAAAATTCTTCAATTTGTGTTCTACCTAGAGGAGTCTGTGTAATATAATAGTGCCAAATAAATGGCCTACTTTCATCATAAGAAAAGTTCCTGGGCTCAAGTCATACCTTATTTTATATATGCTATTGCTTGCTCTGCCTTCCCCTAATAGGAACTATCCTTACCTATGTCCTATATACTATCCCTTCCTCCTCCAGTCAATTAGTAAGACTGTGAGATGTCTTATAGGTAAGTGTGAATATATTAGCTGAGTTTGCTGAGAAGTATAAAAATAGCTACTAGGTTTTGTTTCAGATTAGGCTAAAAAACAAAACCTTTGTGATATGGTGGGAGGAGGATCCTGAGGAAAAATAAGGGGGACAATTTCACTAGGAAACGCAACAATTCATTCAATTCAACTCACTCATTCAACAAACATTTATTGTCTCAAAGGCGAGGCATAATTTTAGGAAATGGGAATGCAAAGATTAAGAAAGCAATCCCCACTACCTCAAGAATTTTAGAGTGCAAGAAGCAAAAATAAAATAAAACACACATTTACTTGTTTTCCAAAATAAAAAAACACAAAATAGTTCTGGAAAGACTGACTTGATAACTTTGAATTATATTTGCTCTCAGTTTAAATCAAGAATCTGGATATAATAAATGAAACTAAATAAAATTAGATTACGATGACTGCTTGAGACCCCATGAGCAATGAAGAGGCTATAACCTATAACAACAAATAATATATGTATAACAACAAATATACTATTATAACATTTATTTTTAGAAAAACAAGAGCAATCTCATAGCTATCAAAGTCAGGTTTAGCCCGGGTTAGTACTGAATCTGAATACCACTCAATACAGACTGTTATATGTGGTAAGAAAGAGGCTAAGAGAGGCTAAGAAAGAGTCATTCATAGAGGCTAAGAAAATGACTTATTTTAACAAAATATGGGTTTATTATCACCCAATATATTACCCAATCTTACTTTGCAAATTTTATAAAACCAAAAAATCTGAATACATTTTAAAGGCATTCCAAATTTATATAAATTTTCATCACGTAATTCAAATAGCATCTCAGTGTCTTATGGCCTTGGATTAATGTTACAAACATAAATTGTTGCACAAATTAACAGAGATTTAAAGCTGAAAGAATGACACATATAAGCTTCATTATAAGCACTTTTTATATGAGAGCTTATCAGGAAAAAAAAAAGACCCTTACAAACTCTACAACAATTTTTCATATTGAATCTAAATTTTAAGTTACAGAAAAGAAAAAATAATTTTAAAGGACTTTTCAAATGCCATTTTTATTTTTATTTTTATTTATTTTTAAATTAATTTTTTATTAAAGTATCATTGACATACAATCTTATGATAGTTTTAAACATACAACACAGTGGTTCAACATTCACCTATATTATCTATCAAGTCCTCACCCCCTCCACTGTGGTCACTGTCTGTCAACATAGTAAGATGTTATACAGTAATTAATTGTGTTCTCTGTGCTGTGCTACCGTCCCTGTGACCTACCTATATTGTGACTGCAAACTGTAGTGTCCCTTAATCCCCTCTCCCTTCCCACCTGCCCTCCACAACCCCTCCCCCTTTGGTAACCACTAGTCCCTTCTCAGTGTCTGAGTCTACTGCTGTTTTGTTCCTTGTGTTTTGCTTTGTTTTTATACTCCACAAATGAGTGAAATCATTTGTTATTTGTCTTTCTATTTCACTGAGCAAAATACCCTCTAGATTCATCCATATTGTTTAAATGGCAGGATTTTTCTCTGAATGCCTGAATAGTATTTCACTGTGTATATGTATATCTTCTTTACTCATTCATCTATTGACAGACACTTAGGTTGCTTCCCTATCTTGGCTATTGTAAATAGTGCAGCAATAAACATAGGGGTGCATTTGTCTTTCTGAATCAGGGATCTTGTTTGCCTCAGGTAAATTCCTAGGAGTAGAATTCCTCAGAATTCCTCAGTCAAATGGTATTTCTATTTTTAGTTTTTTGAGGAAACTCCATATTGCTTTCCACAACGGTTGAACCACCTTACATTCCCACCAGCAGTTTGGAGGGTTTCCTTTCCTCTGCATCCTTGCCAGCATTTGCTGTTTCTTGTCTTTTGGATGTTGGCCATCCTAACTTGTGTGAGGTGATATTTCATGTGGTTTTAATTTGCATTTCCCTGATGATAAGTGATGTGGAGAATCTTTTCATGTGACTGTTAGCCATCTGTTATTGTAAGAATTAACTTTATATTAATAAAAAGAGAAAAATATCATTGCTAACACTGCTTTAGACACTGAACTCAACATCAAGCATTGGGTATAGAGTCCGTATGGAGAAAAAGAACGATTGAGAAAACCTCAATAAACTCTGTTATCAATAAAATCATACTATATACATCCCTAGTCATCCCATCCCCCCAAAATTCTATAGCCTATAAATGAAGGGAAAACAACAACAAAGGTTTCCTAGATTATTGTTTAGTCTTTATCCTTTCTTCCTTTTAGTTTCCTCTTAAGAAGGGGAGAGATGTTAAGGAATTAGAATCTGAAACAATTTAAGTTTTATCATGTAATCTGGAAAGGGAAAGGATTGAGACAGTAAAAACAAAAATTCATATGAATTGTAGGAAAAAATAAAGTGGTGAACTTTAGCAGGGACCTGGAATCTATAAGAAAAAGACAAATAAAAATTCTAAACCTATAAACTGTAATAACTGAAATTAAGAATCAAAATAGAAATACTATACAACTCAGTAATTCCACTTCTAAGTATTTACTCTAAGAAAACAAACTCATTCAAAAAGATTTATGCACCCCTATGATTACTACAGCATTATTTACAATAGACAAGATGCAGAAGCAACCTAAGTGTCCATCAACTGATGAATGGATAAAGAAAATGTGGTACATATATACAATGGAATATTACTCAACCACAAAAAAGAATGAAATCTTGCCATTTGTGACAGCATAGATGGACCTAGAGAGTATTATGTTAAATGAAATAAGCCAGACTGAGAAAAATAAATACCCTATGATTTTACTTAAATGTGCAATTTAAAGAAATAAACCAACAAAACAGAAACATAATTGACTCATACATACAGAGAAAAAAAATAGGGGAGAGAGGTGAGTGGATGGGTGAAATGGGTAAAGGGTGATAATGAGGTACAATTTCCAGTTATAAAATAAGTCATGAGAATGAAAGTATAACATAAGGAATATAATAAGTCAACAACATTGTAAAATCTTATATGCTGACATACGATAACTACACTTACTAGGGTGAACATTTTGTAATGTATATAACTGTCAAATTACTATGTTAAACACCTGAAACCAATATCACATATCAACAATGCTAAAAAAAAATGACCTTAATAGGAATTAGACACAACAGAATAGAGAATTATTTAATTGGATTACAGGTTAGTAAAAAAATTACCAAACTGATGCACAAAGAGAAAACAAAAGGATGAAAACAAAAGAAATATATAACTGCCTTGCCATAAGGTGAGATGAGAGAATGGAATAGAAGCTATGTTTCAAGAAATGAGAATTTCCTAAAACTATAAAAGAAATCAAAGGGATCAAGAATGGAGTCAGGATTCTCAAATGCTAAAGCCAATAAAATTATTGCTCGCTAGAGAACATATCTGTGACCAACATTAATATTTAATGTTTATTCCAAAAGTTTTCTTTGCAAAATAATTTCTACAATCAGCAGCTAATATTGAAACAGGTATAAACAGGATATTTCTGAGTTTTACATACCAATTCCCTTAGTAATAGACACTAGATTTTATGGCACCATTTTTTGCATACATACCAGTAACTGCTCACTCATTTAAAATGTCAAGAACACATCCAAGTGTTGTAGGTCCTATTTTGCTTTTTCTTTATTTACCTGTCCCTGACAAGCCCAATGTGAATTTCTTTTAAAATGAACTACCATGACTAGGAAACCTACATACTTGGGAAGGGATTGGTTTTCTTCAATGCAGAAGAAGTAGTAGGCATAACAACATGAAGGAAAATGAATTTGGGACAGGAGGAAACAAATATAAAAGGCTTTTATTTCTCCTTTTCATTGCAAAGTTCAGAGAAAATATGAATTATATATTGAGCAAATAAATATGTTGAAGATAATAACACTATGGGGACAATAACTACAGTTCTGGCTCCTCAGTAGTCATTTCTTTAAAATTAAAAAAATATCTTCTTAAAGAAAAGACGATTTTATATTTCAGAACTTCCAAGCATGAGAAAAAATACTTAAATAAGGTATAATTCATGAAAAATAAAATCATTTGGAATATTAATTTTGTCAATATTTTGTTTCTAAAAGTAATAATCTATTATAATGACCTAAGTTGTAAGTTAAAAAAACACTAAAATTATTAATATCTTTTCATAAAGGTTAGAGTAAGAAAGAAAAAGGAGATGGGCTGGGAAGGGTAACCGCATTTTTTAGTTTAAGAAAAATAGTGTTGATATCTCATGTTTTAAACAATTAAAAAAATTTGTACATAAACCTTTTATATAACTCCAAATAAAATCTGTTGATATTACAGTGACAAATTTATCTACAGAACACATCTATGAAAAAAAAACAAAAACACATTTCTGTCCTCTGGAAAGAACTTGGTTTTTCCTTAAGTAAATGCATTATTATTTTTTTAAATTTTGCTATCATTAATGTACAATTACATGAACATTATGGTTACTAGACTCCTGGTATTATTAAGTTCCCACCACATACCCCATTACAGTCACTGTCCATCAGCGTAGTTAAGATGCTATAGAATCACTACTTACTTGTCTTCACTGTATTATACTAGCTTCCCCGTGTCCATCCCCTACAATATACGCGCTAATGGCAATGCCCCCTTTTTCCCCCTTATCCCTCCCTTCCCACCCATCCTCCCCAATCCCTTTCCCTTTCGTAACTGTTAGTCCATGCTTGGGTTCTGTGAGTCTGCTGCTGTTTTGTTCTTTCAGTTTTTTCTTGGTTCTTATACTCCACAGATGAGTGAAATCATTTGATACCTGTCTTTCTCTGCCTGGCTTATTTCACTGAGCCTAATACCCTCTAGCTCCATCCAGGTTGTTGCAAATGGTAGGATTTGTTTTCTTCTTATGGCTGAATAATATTCCATTGTGTATATGTACCACATATTCTTTATCCATTCATCTACTGGTGGACACTTAGGTTGTTTCCATTTCTTGGCTATTGTAAATAGTGCTGTGATAAACACAGGGGCGCATATGTCTTTTTCAAACTGGGTTGCGGCATTCTTAGGGTAAATTCCTAGGAATGGAATTCCTGGGTCAAATGGTGTTTCTATTTTGAGCTTTTTGAGGCACCTCCATACTGCTTTCCACAATGGCTGAACTAGTTTACATTCATTCCCACCAGCAGTGTAGGAGGGTTCCCCTTTTCTCCACATCCTCACCAACATTTGTTGTTGTTTGTCTTTTGGATGCTGGCCATCCTAACTGGTGTGAGGTGATATCTCATTGTGGTTTTAATTTGCATTTCTCTGATGATTAGCGATGTGAAATGTCTTTTCATGTGCCTGTTGGCCATGTGAATTTCTTCTTTGGACAAGTGTCTGTTCAGCATCTCTGCCCATTTTTTAATTGGCTCATTTGCTTTTGGTTCATTGAGGTGCGTGAGCTCTTTATATAATTTGGATGTGAACCCCTTATCGGATATGTCATTTATGAATATATTCCCCCATACTGTAGGATGTCTTTTTGTTCTACTGATGGTAGAAGCTTTGCTGTACAGAAGCTTTTTAGTTTGATACAGTCTCACTTGTTCATTTTTGCTTTTGTTTCCCTTGCCCAGAGAGATATGTTCATGACGAAGTTGCTCATGTGTCTGTCCAAGAGATTTTTGCCTATGTTTTTTTCTAAGAGTTTTATGGCTTCATGACTTACATTCAGGTCTTTGATCCATTTTGAGTTTACTTTTGTGTATGGGTTCCAGTTTCATTCTCTTGTATGTAGCTGTCCAGTTTTGCCAACACCAGCTGTTGAAGAGGCTGTCATTTCCCCATTGTGTATCTGTGGCTCCTTTATCGTATATTAATTGACCATAAATGCTTGGGTTTATGTCTGGGCTCTAGTCTGTTCCATTGGTCTACGGGTCTGTTCTTGTGCAAATGCATTATTTTTAATAATCAATTCCAATATAACCAAAGTCTTAAAGTAAAGAAAATAATTCATGTTAAACTGGTCTTTAAAAAAAAAAAAGAATTCTTGATAATAAGCAGAATTATATCATATTCTACATATTGCATTTTCCTATATAAAATATTCTACATGCTTAAAATCCCAGCTATGTTATCCAGCTGACAATAACATTTTGATCACTATATATTTGAAGAATCTACCAAAATCAGAGATTTTTTTAGATTCCTTGTTCACCTCATTGGGCTGACTTAAAAATTATTTCAACAAGGTTTTCTCTGATTCTCATAAATAAAATTAAACTCCCCTGTTTCTCATAAACCATTTATAGCAAAATCAAAGCTCAATATAAATTCTGTTTACACAAGACAGTTTAGCTGTGACTTACTTACAGCCTCAAGAAAATGGGAGAATTCTTATCTCTCACAGAATGCTGGGAGGGAAAACCTTCATAAATAATATAAAAAATACCCCCCGTTCACTGTTCAAAGATACCTACAGTATCTTTTAGACACTGTACTAATAATAGGTGACATATATTTAACTTGCTCTGTGTCAAGCATCACATGTATTAATTCATTAATCCCAATAACAGCACTGTGAAGTAGACACTTTTACTTTCGTTTTATATATAGGGAAACTTTAGCACCGAGAAGTTGAGTAACTTGATGATTCCACAGCTAGCAAATGGCAGAGGCAGGATTTAAGTATACATGTGCTTGATTCCAGAATCTATACTTTTCTGTAATACTCTAAAGGATAAATAACTTTAAAGAATTTTGTAAACCAAATATATAATGTGCCAAAGTAAAGATGAGATATCTATGACGGCCATCTTTTAAATCAGCACTCTTGGGGGAATGGTACTTATTTTAGTTGAAAGGAAACACTAAATTGTACTGAAGAAATGTATGCTGATAAGAAATAGCCACCAAAATTTGAGAAATGAAAGCAAAACTATTCGGTGAATATCAAGAATTAATAATGCTTTAAATTTTCTATCTTACCACTGTATGATAAACTATACTGTCAATTATGATCAACATTCACTATGAACCTAACAGTAGATAAGCTATTTTAGGTTAACAAATATTCTATAAAAGTAGACAGATGGGAATAGTGAGTTATGCTCACCAGCTGTCCTAGAGCTGTGTGAGCGGCATGTGTTCTTCATAACTGTAGCTTTGTATAAACTGTTAACAT
Organism: Manis javanica; assembly: GCF_040802235.1. NCBI lineage: Eukaryota > Metazoa > Chordata > Mammalia > Pholidota > Manidae > Manis > Manis javanica. Next base: position 69,547,523 of record NC_133160.1, read on the forward strand.
AGAGGATGACATAAAAATTCATATTTTTCCATTTTGCCATCATTTCCCAGTAAAAATTCCAAGTGAACATAGGCAATACTCATTACACTTGTATAGTTTTGACTCAAACACAATGTTTAAGAAACAAGTCATCCTAAATTCACAGTTCAATTTACTCTCTGTTAAAGCAAATTTTTTAAGGGAACTTCTTCTAATCCTAGATCTTTTCCCACTGTTGTCATAAAGATAATCCAACAAAAAAATAAGGAAAATTAATACATGTCAGATCAAGCTTATTTTCTGACAAGATGCTAAAAACTGAAGCAGAGAAAATGCTTCTAAACATGCATTTTCCTAAATACCCCAGATACAGAAATAGTAACACAGACTAAAATCATGTAGTAACTATAATACATGAAAATTTTAAAATCATTGCAGTAAAACCTTCAATGATAAGTATTCATTGGAAAGACTGCTTTCAACTTGGGAAAAAGCTTTGATATTTAATAAGCTTGGGTTTAAATCCCAACCTTACATTTACTTTTTTGTGTAAATTTGTGGAAGAGTAAATTTACCTCTTTGAACTTCAGTTTTCTCAATCAAAACATAGAAAGACTCACACCTTCCTCAAAATTAAATAAAATGTATAAAGGATCTAGCACAAAGGAAATGCCAACAGATAAAGTAAAAGCATTATCATTATTATAATTATTACCACTATAACTGGCTTAATAAATCTATAATCTTTTTAAGTAATATTGAAATTAAACTAACAAAGGAGTACCTGACACATAAATGTTTACTGAAATAGAGCATTGACACATGTATGATAGAAGATTTTCAGAAGTTGGGATAACACAGGTCAGTAGATAAATCCAGAATCACACTGCCATTTCCCTACTAACCCTTACTTACAATATGGTAGAAAGTATCAAATAAAATTCCTTAAATTGTACCACAAAACTACCAATACAACACTAAGAACTGCTCCTCTGAAGCCCTTCATAACTACTAGGCATGGCCAAAACTGTGAGCCTAATAAACTAAGACACTTTTTGTTTCTATAAGATGTATTGGATTTCTATACATTGATAGAGTTCTTTACATTTTAGTCTGAACTGTATATTAACTATTCAAATGTAGTAATAGCTTAGTTCTTCAGAGTCCCTAAATGACTTATTTTGAATAGCTAAAATTTCCAGACAAGGATATTTTTACCCTTCTCAGGTTTTATATTTAAAAACTTTTTTTTTTTGTAAAAGGAAAACCTTCTAAAACAGATAAAACAGAATTTTTTCATTAACATCCTACAAGACTATACTCAAATGTAAAAATGCTTGGCTCAAGAAACAGACTCATGAAAAGAAAATCTCCACTTCTTTGGTTTCTTGGGTCTATTCTCTTCATCTGTTCTTTCTACCCTTTTTTTTGTGTCTTCTAAATGAGCTTTGGTCAAGGGGTACTGGGACTGGTTCAGGATCTTCATTTATATGCTCTAAGTGTGGATACATACACAATTTGGGACCTAGTGACTTGGTGCTTACTTACCTAAGACTCGGTTTGATTCTCCTACTATAAAATAAATGTGGCTCAGTGGCCTTTTGGGCACAGGGTAACATGGCAGCTTTCCACAAAACTAATTAGTATTAATTAATTAATTGTCTTTTTCAAAATGTTTTCTCATCAACCAAAAAGTATGATCTTCATTATTGTTGCTATCCTATGATTACTGTTGCTATCAGTTCCACTAAACAGAGTATCTATCACTTCTGTATTCTTAGGACAACTGACAGTTTTGAGAGTCCAGACCCACTTTTATAGCGTGTACCAAAACCAATGAACACTTAAAAAAATAAAAATCACTTAGCACTTCATTGATTCTTTTTGGAGCTCTTTGACAGATAAATGTATTCCGAAGCTTGTAAATGATTTTTTATAATGAAGAAGATGATGCTTCTATTAATATAAATGCAGGTGAAAAAATTCTGAAAGACAGTGTCAGTGTTTAATTTTGAAAGAAAATTGGTTCACAAATGACACTAAGACATGACAAAGTCAGACTTTGCTGACAAGCAGCTTAGTGAACCTAATCTCTAGTTTCACTGAGCCTTCATTCCCGTATTCAAAAAAAATAAATGTCTGGGTGTTTCTTTGCTAGGCACTGTGCTGGACAGATGAGGTAATAGGATGAAGACCTTATTGTTCTCTTGAGTATTTCATAATTATTGGCATGCTTGAATGAGGGGAGTTGAATTAGATAATCCATATATAGGTTGTTCTAGCTTTCAAAATTCTGTGATTCTGGATTGAGCATTTATAGCACCTAAGTAGAGTTATTTAATTAGTTTTAATAAAAATATTCATATTTAGAAACTTATTGATACCTCTGATTGGGCACTTCTGAACATAAAGAGGTGAAATTCATACTTGTCCAATTTGCTACCTGTTCTAAGAGGAAACAGTGGCTGTAATTCATGTTAAAGACTAGGTGAAGGGAATTTTCTGGATTCCCTTTACCCATGCTGCCTCTGCCTTTATTTCCACAGATCACTGAAAGCTAGCTGGAGAACAGCAGAGTGAAAATGTTTTATGGGCTGAGAAATATTTTTGGCTGACTTTCAAAGCTGCAGGAGGAAACAAAAACCATAAAACTGACATCCCAGGAAATCAAAACCAACTCCAAGAAAAAAGTTTAAAAACAAATGTGCAATCACTAACATAATGAAATGATTTTATAAAACTTTATTATCTGCTAGAGATAGGCAACACAACAATGGGAAAAAAATGTTCCATTGTAGAAAATATTGAAGCTGGACTTTCTCAAAACATTAATTCTCTTTTCCCTTCAGACGTCAAGCCCCTTTTCCAAATGATTACTATTCAAAAGTCACATAGAGCCATTAGCCAAAGGAACCTGATGGTATCTTAAAATGGGTCAGTAAACTATAGGCACAAATCAAATCTGGACAGCCAACTCTTTTTTATTTGATTACACATTCCCTATGGCTGCTTTTGCACTATATCAACAGAGATGAATAACTGCAATAGAGACTGGATAGCCCAAAAAGCTGAAAATATTTACTGATCGGCCTGTTATAGAAATGGTATGTCAACTCATATCTTAAAGAAATCTCATGATAGTAATTATTAAACTGATTTTTCAATAAAAAATATCATAAAAATAATGTATTTCCTTTTCAACCCCTCCAAAACAGTGAAATAAAATGCCCCATCATCCCTTCAGATAATTTCTAAATTGTAGGCCAACACTTATATATCCAATTTAAATTCAAATTTTTTTTTAGTATATATTCTAAAATGTTATGAAGAGTTCCAAATGGTAGGCATCTGAAATCGTATCTTAAAATCTACCTCCCATACACCCCCAGTCATAGGCTTAGAAGAAACCTAAAAAAGACCTAAAGAAGGCTAGCCAAACATACATCACTCTGAACATAAGCATTAGCCATGATATTTTTCTTGGTGCATGTACAATGCAAACAAACTTTCACTTTAAAGGCAAGACAGCTACAATAAGAGACCTAAACAAAAAATAATTCCCAATTCCTAGTATGATCCAGGCCATCACTATTAGGAAAGTCATACCTTTACTCCATACTATCTATAATACTTATCCACAATGCATACAACACAAAACAAAAAATATTTGTACAACTCTGCTCTACTTTATAAAACTATTATAATGAAAAATCCATTTCACATTTCTATTTCTTCTTTTGCTGTTTTCCTGCACATTTCTGCTTAATATTAAATGTTTACAAACATGAAAACTCCATATATATATATTAAGGCTATTAAATGTAAATTAGGAAAAGCTGCATACCAGGAAACAGGCAGTGAATTAGCAACTTGAAACAGATATAGAAAATAATAGTGGTTCAAAGTATTTAGTAAGTTGTTGTTGTTAGAGTTACTTGCATTAAAAATATTGTTTAAATATTTAACTACATTAGAACTTTTACTGTGATATAAACAAACTTTTCTTTCCCAAATCCTGATAGTATAAAAGGCAGCAGTACTAAGTACAAAGAGCTTGTACAGTACAAAGAGCACTAAATCAGAAGACATGAGTCTTGTCTAGGCCACAAAGGAGTCGTGTGCCTTTTCTCTTAAAATCTAAGGGCTTCTGGTCCTTCTTAAGAATAAAAGGTTATACTTGATGACTTCTGAGAACTTTTCCAGCTATAAAATTTTATGATTTTATGAAATTTTGAAAACCACCATAAAAAACACATTAGAAAAATTTATAACCCTCCCTGGAAAGTGTCATTTAGAGAAGTGATGTCTACAAAAATTTCTTTTGGTGCTTAATGTCATGAACTCACTGAATTTACCTGAAATTTGGATATGGTACACAAGAGTCTACCCCATTTCCTCACTGTTATTTTAAAACTCAGAGCACTTTTCAGAATATTGCTAAACCTGGAATCTTCATTTTCAATGAAAGCTGGCTCAGAACTTCTTACTTTTACCCTAACCACTCCAAATAGAAACCAATTCTGGACTAGAACATACAGAAACAGCTATATATATAAGAAAGCAGTTTTTAGTATTACAGATTCTCCAATACCTCCACAGAAGGTATCATTCTCTCAGTGGACCTTTAACTGAGCGCTTAATCTTTTTCATTCTTCCATATATTTAATCATCTTTGTTACATTCTAGTAACAAAATGATATCTCAAACACTTTTGATATAATAACATTAGTTTGTAAAATAATATAGATCTTTTCTCTCTCTCAAATAACAATACTGTCTTTGTACAATTTCTAAATGTAGGGTAAATGCAGTATTTCCAGAATCCCCAGCCTGGCCTTAGTCTATTTACAATATTAATAGGTGTTTCTTCCAGCATCCTCTGGGGAGAGAGGCTGTTTTCTCCTCCCCTCTGCTGCGTCATTGGTTCTGGCACCTGTCAGTCTCTAGGGATTTGCCTGTGGAGTTTCTCTAGAAAGGGGAGGGCAGGGAGGGAAGTGCAGGGTGGGCTAGAGGGAATGAAAGGAGGCAGGCCTCCTGTGAGCAGTAAAAGGGTTTCTACCAATCTAGCTTTTCCCTTCACTGATTTCCATCACACTGGTTTATTCCCACCGGCCAGGAATATGTTTCCCCCTGGAGCTACACTAAGATTCATACTACTGCCATATTTAAGATTTTTGAAATCAGGATGTCTCATGGAGTTGGTGATTTCTCATCAGTATTTCACAGTTTAAGGCTATATTTTTCTTCAGTAATCGTACATAAAATAATGAGGTATCTTACAACTTACGACACCTTTTGACAAAATACCATAGTGCCTGTCATTTGTAGAATATGTTTTCTAATTTTCCCAATGCTTCAGTTTCTCCACTAAAAAAATGTGAACTACATTGAAGCAGGATTCATTTCCATCTCTATTACTCTATTTCTATCTCTATGGAAATTATTATTATTTTAAGAATATCTATTCAGACATTACAGAAACACTAAAGCTTTTTAAGCACTTATTAAATGCTAGTCACTATGTGAAGCACTTTATAGGTAATCAATTCCAATAATTTAGAAGTTGTTACTATCATCTCCATCTAGCAAATGAAGAAACTAAGCTTAGAGCAGTTAAGGAATTTCCCTAGGTTCTGTATACTGTTTTTATTCCCAACACAAAGCCTGCTGCAGAATGAGCATTCACAAACATTTACTAAATGAGTGAATGCTTGCAAAGGAGTCTTACAACAGTCCAGTTAGCCAGATCAAGTCCTTACTAATGCAAGCCACAGAGAAAATGCACAATAAATATAAGCTTGAAAGGTTAATTAACTACTTAGACCTAGAATCCTGATATCTGTGGGGTAGTAGTCAAGTCAGAGTGGCTCAGAGTATCTGCTCTGGAGTGGAAATAACTGAATTCAAATCCCTGCTCTGCTCTTAGTGATACAGAACCTTGAATAAGGAATTGATGCAGCAATACACCTATGTTTTCTCTGTGAAATGGAGATGAGAACAGGTCCTACACCTCCTCCAGGGTTGTTGGGATAATTAGAAGTCCCCATAGCAAAAGGCCATAACAAGGTTAGTGAGGTCCAAATAGAGGGAGTCATGTTATTTGGAAGTTAATTAAACAAATAAGATGGGCCTCTCCAGCTAATGGCTGTAAGTTCCAGGCATATGTTCCTAGTTCCAAATCTCTTCTAGTTCTACTTGAAGTCTGGCAGTACAAGGCAATCAGCGCCCGCTGATGAGGACGATTCAGGATACTGTGATGGGCTGGAGTGTACAAAACAGGAAGTTTTTCTAGGAATCACCAGTTACTCAGCAGCCGTTTCCTCAATCAGAGGAGACTAGTCCAAGAGAGTACAGTATAAGGGGACTCACCCTACCTGTCTCCACTTCTGAGGACAGGACTGCTGCTTAAGACAAGGCTGACTGATGACTGACTGTCCAGCTTGCACTCCCCTCCCCACCATAACTTTGAAAAAGCTAGCTGGGAGATGAGGCATAGTGCTAGAGCTGATTGTGTAATAATCTACTTTGTGTTCATGCAGGGGCCTTTCTGTAAGTTTTTCCTCTATCTGTAAAGCACTTAAAACAGTTTCTAGTACATAATAGGCACTGAACGAATGCTAATATCATCATTAGCCTCATATAATTAAAATATCTTCCCTACCTCAGTGCCTTACTTGCTACCACATTATCATTTCCAAAGAACTATTTTAACAGCATTTTTAATTTCCAAAATGTTAGAGACCATTAAAACATTCTGTAAAGCCAATCTTACATTTCCTCTGACTCACAGTGTGAAATAAGGCAAAAAATCTTATTAAAAACACCCATAATTTAAATAGGCATATAGAAAAAGAGAATAAATATCAGCCTTGTTTATTTTTCAAGTCCCAAATAAAATTAAATGGGGCAGGGAGGAGGAGAAAATAGTGCTGTAATTAGATACTTTTATAAGCATAAAAAATCTCTTTCTGAAAACACAAATGTTTTTTAAGCTAAACAAACAGTATGTCTATGCTGTATTTACAGTGTGCTAGTGGTAATCCTCAGTTTCATGGCTAATTTGAGTAACTTCAAGTAGTCAAAATAATTGACAACACACGCAGGACTAAGGACTAGCTTATATCATAATTCTCTGCTCAATTTGTTAAACATCTTAAGTTCTGAAATTAAAATATTGATAAGAAGAAACAGTTTCCTCATGTACTGTCATTTTTGGACTAATCACATGGGTTTGAGCTGAGTATTATCACAGAAGACAGGTAACTTTGAAGAAATGAAAGCAAAGACTATTCTACAGCCTAATGTTATATAGAAATGCCTCCTAGTTTATGCAATTTTTTGTCATTCTATGTTTTCTATATTTTTAACAACACATAAAATTTGTTTAGTGTCTTTGGAATTTTATAAGCTTGGCAGCTATCAATTGATGTTTTTTCAATTTCAAAAAATCGTGTTCAATTCAAATAGCTGAAGAACAAAAACATATTGAGGTTTTATTTGTTTTACTCTTCAGGTAACAGCAATCTAATTAGATAAAACAATCACTTCTAGGCAATGCTGGCCCATCACACAATTAGGGAGAAAAAGGAACAGAAAATACAATACATTCCCAGATTCTTCTGGCTATGAAAAACAAACTATATAAGACTTAGTGCAACAAAAGTACAACAAACTCTCCACTTTGGACTATAACTGTTACACTTGCTCATCAGCTTTATCTTTGTTTTCTGGAATGCCAACTCGACCAAAATTTTTCCATACCAAAGAAACAGCATAGAATTTACTTGTACTTGATTTGAACAAGCCACTGAGGGAGGGAGGTACACAATACCCAATAGGAGGAAGAGTATAACAGGAAATGATATCTAGGGGCTGCAAATCATTAGCCTCTCTAATACATTTACAAATTCCTACTGAGCCAAATTGCCTGCAAAAACATGATTATTTCTACCAAGTGGCTTGTCTGGTTTCTGACACCATTTTATTTCAAAAGCATTTTATGAGAACTCTGCTACATATTCTACCTCCTATCTGGTTCATATTTAACAATGTTCCCCACCCTGCTCCTTTTTAGGCTCCAAAACAGATGTCTTTGATGTCACATAAATGTGGCAGATCATACTATAGCAAACTTCTCTGGCTTCTATTTCGTCTCCTGTAGTTAAGGTGAACTTGAACTATTTATAACCTTTTATGCTATCTCACCTCAGAAATAATAAAGGGGCTCAAGTATTTTAACTCATAAAATGAAAAGACTGTAGGTATTTACAGGACACTGCACCAATGGGTGAGGTGAAGAGCTGGGCAGCCTACCTTCTAACAGGTTTCCTAATGACAGTTCAAATTCTCATCTGATGAAGCAGCTTTACCCAAGAAATAAGAGAACAGCAATGCCTCTTACTGAATTTATACTGGGGATTTATAAGGTGCCTTCTTCCATCACTGTAATTACCATCAACAGAGCTTTTATAACCAATATATACAACAGGAAGGTACACCCAAAATACCCAAATTAACCTTCTTCAGTATGAAGTATTTACAGTACACATTCCTTAAAGGCCTTCTAAACTTACAGAGAAAAATTTGACTTATTAAATTCATACTTACAAACAGTTCTGAGATGTACTTTTTTATACACACACACACAGTAACACACACACACACCTGTTTGAAACGGTATTATAAATAATCCTTTTTATAGTCTGAAATTCAGAAACAAAGCTATTAATACTAACTTTTATTCTATTTTAACCAATTATATTTTAGGAAACATAATTTAGTCCAGAGAATACTAAAATCATGTAATAATACTTTATTATAATTGGTTTCTAACTGTATCATATAATTATGCTTAATTAAGCTTTGTTTACAGTTTTAATCATATGCTTATAACAACTCAAATTTTGATAGACAGTGCTAGGGATCTTTATAGATAATAAACTATAAAAATTAACTCAAATGCCCCAAGTGGATATCAGTGTTTAAAAGAAAAAAAAAACCTGTATATGAAAGTACTATAAAGTGATAACAAATAATTTAATGAGTATAAGAAGTGAAAAATGTTTTCTTAGGCCTAACATATTAATAAAATCAGTAACAGAAATGCTATTTACTCTACACTGTTATTGCTAAAATTTAATAGAAGTCTTATTAATATTTCTTACCTGCCCCTTTCAACTGCTAAGGCATCAAGTTCATCAAAGAAAATAATGGAAGGAGCCACTGTTCTTGCTTTTCGGAAGATCTGGTAGAAAGAGTGGCACATTAGCTAAAGATCAGCAAACTCCAGAAAACTCTAGAGTTGGTTTTAGATTAAGAACTATATTTAGAACTAAATTCATTAAGTCCAAGTCAACCAGCCCAATCACTTTGTATATGACCTATAAAGATGTAGACACACTTCACAATGGATGCAAGAGTATTTTCTTCCACAGAGCTTACTTGCGAACAGAGACAAGACACAAACACACATATTCATAGAGGTATGTTGGAGGCAATCTGGTTAAGCAATCAACCTCAGTTAAAATCCCAGGTCCACCACTTAGTAGTTGTGTGACCTTCCACAGGAAACTTTCCTACTCTAAACTTCAATTTCCTCGTCTATAAAACGGAGATACTGATAAGTGCCTGCCTCAGATGACATATTTTAAGAACTAAAGGAAGAAAAAAGAAGGCAAAACATTTAACACAATGCCTAGAACACAGTCAAAGCTCAATAAATGATAGGTATTATTAACTATCAAACACATGTTTAAAAGAAAAACCATAAATGTGTAAATCAGCCATCTCTTAGCATATAAAATACCCATAAACCCAAAAACAAAATACCTTGCACATTTCTCTGAAGACTGTATGGGAAAGCAACAGTTGAATGTTAACACCAGGACTAGAGAAATGGCAAAAACTTGGAAGTTGGTCAGAACAGTTGGCTGGTTAGACAAGAAGTCAATTAGACTACCAACATCAGAGATCGGTCAAACAGCCATGGGGGCAATAATACGTGGAAGCAGGCTAGAAAAAGTCAGCAGAGGGACTGTAATGGGGGTTGTGGGGGGAATCGGTGAGGGGGGGAACCTAGTAAACATAATGTTCCTCATGTAATTGTAGATTAATGATACCAAAATAATAAATAAATAAATAAAAGTAAAATAATAATTAAAGCATCAAAGAAACAATGAAAAAAAAAAAGTCAGCGTAGGTAGAAAGAAATCCAAACATAGGTTATCTGTAAGCCTAGGCACACATTTTCTGATCACAAGTATCATGATCATAAAACAGAAAACAGTTACCAAAATGTAAATATTCATAAACATGACTTTTTCATATTTAATCGGTAATGGTGCTGTCATTACCAGTTAATGTTTTATATGATTACCATCATCTACATTTTAAAGGAAAAAAATAGGACACAAAGTAAGTTGAAATTTTTTTCTCAGATGAAAAACTATTCCAATCTCTAATACTTTTGGTCGGTACCCAGGTATTTCACAAATGGAGACCATCCATTCCGTTGCTGTCTCTGTGCTCTTGTCCTTTCTGTCCTCACATGAAGATATGGGTGCCTGTGTGAGGCAGGCCAACCTCTGCTTAGCAAAGTCAAGACCTGTGATCAAATTGCTGTAGTTAATGGACTCTGGTGCCTTGATTTTGCAAGAATTTACCAGTTGTGTAGCTTCCACAAAATGAAAGAATGGCCTATCAGGCACTGGCTTTACAACTCAGAAGAGGGGGATGCACTGTCTAAATCACCAGGCAAAGGTACAGTAAGTCAAATAAGGGGGAGCACAGGGACATTGTCATGTACTAAGTTTATTCTACTTACAGGACTACCTGGTTAAAGGATTTAACTCTCATTCTGAGCTCATGCATTCTTTTAAGTATAGACATATCCTTTTCTTTTTCTTTTTTAACGAAATGCTGGTAGTTGTTCAAAAAATCTTTAGTTGGTAAAACTAACGGATGGTAATATTATGATGTATAAAAAGTACTCTTGATGGCCAAAATTGTATTTTTCAGTAATAAAATTGTATTTTCCTGAAGAAAAATACATCATTAGAATCTGGATTTGGAAAGTTTCAAAATCTGTAACCCCAAGCAGAATGGAAACCATATAGAAGGACAAAGGAGATAGAAGGTTCTCCTATGCATAATCTTACCTCTCTAACTGCTCTTTCAGATTCACCAACATATTTATTCATTAATTCAGGCCCCTGCATGAAAAGAAAACAACTGTTAAATGTCTCTATAAATACAGCCACATGTATGTCATTCAATGAAAAAGAAAATATATATGTAAAAGAAAAGAGGAAAAAAAAGCAGAAAAATCTGCTTTTAATTCGATTAGTTCCTTCAGCATGCTTATTTTCATTGGGTGTTATTTATGCCTCAAAAATTAAAGCCATTCTATGTTCCAAACACTACACAATTCAAAGGAAAGGCCATGGGCAAACACCATAGTTTAACATCTTGTTCATCATCTGTCTACCCATCAATCCACATTTTGACTATAAATGAGGCATGGTGCTAGGCAGTGAAGAAAGAATAGTCTTATAAGGAAGAACCAACAAAGGGGCAACATCCATGCACCCCCAGGCTTAACCAGTGCCTAATTCTGAGTAGGTTTACTTGTCAGTTTGTATCTAAGTTCACTAGATCCAAAGCTCTCTCTGACAAGAAGCAAGAACCCAGAGCTGTTCTTCATCTGACTTCATCATAATTCCTGAAAATGCAATAGGAATCATGTAATCCATGATATTATCATATAGTCCCTGAGTGTTTCTGTCATAAATGTTGCTCTCAAGCTCTCTGCTTTCATGTGACTTGCCCATTTAGATATTGGCAATATGGGTCCAAAGGGCCAACATATGCTCTTATCAAGCCACTATCCTAGCCAGAGGTAACTCCCATAGAACAAAGTCTCAGGACCACCAACACTGATAACCCTCAGTCAGTGTCACATTGTGTCACCCTCCAACATGTATTCATTCAGCCTCTGTCTGAATCTCCCTTCAGATATCTGCCACTGAGTACTTTCTAGCCAGTTGATGGAAAATCTCTTCTCCCTTCTTGTGTCCAGATATTTTAGAACAGATACCAAGGATGAAAGGTGTGGACTACTAGAAATAAAATTTTACCAATTTTCACTAACTGGCCATCAAGAGGAGAGTCCCTGTAAGTAGCTGGTCTCTCAGTGATATACCGCATATCACTGATTGAAAGATGTACATTTTCTTTTCGATATTTGGCATTTTGAACTTTAATATTTTTTCTTTCTTAAATACCTAAAATATCCTGTATTGTACAAAAAAATGAAAGAGTTGTTTTCTCATGATAGGTCATCACCTCACAAGAAGTCATGAGAAGTTAGTGATGACAATGATGATACCATCCTGAGAACCACAACTATTCCCTTTAGATACTGTACAAAGTTTGTCCTAGAAAAAGCCAAATGTCTTTCTCAGCTGTGGGAGTTTCCTTCACTGTACTCACTGTTCTTCCCAGCATCTGGCTTCTATTGACAGCCTTCCCCACATTATCTCCAAATGCAATGGATGTGTGTGTGTCTGTGTGTTTCTTCGTGTACAGATGCACACACACAGATACCTTATTTTGAAAAAGATTCATGTTATATCCCATGTGAATCATGAGTCTACACAGGCTAGGAGATATAACTAGACTGGCTTGATATTTCCTAAACAATTTATATTAATTAAAAAAACAAACAAACGTGACTTTGATTGATGCATGTGGGCAAACCCAAGCAGAATGCTAGCTAATGCCACAGATTGGTATGGGTGAAATTTAGCTTCAGTTACGACACCATATATTACAATGATAACTACCACATACTCAGATAGAGGCATACTAGGTATAGTGAAACACTGAAAAGGAACTGCCTAGGGTCAAGGATGCTCCTAGAGAAAATACCATTTCAGGTGAGTCTTCAGTTGATTTACTGTGAATCCTCAAAAATGTGAAATAAATTAAGACCCAGGAAAAATGGTCTCTGGTGAGCCAAAATAGATGTTAATATATGTACTTAAATTGTAGAAGAGCTCTGAAGGTCTTTACTCAAGAGTTCATTGACTTTTCATTAAATACAAGACTAAAAAACTTGAATAGCAGTGATGAAAGAATTAGTGCAGGTGGACCATAGGGTATGGGAAGAAGAGGGCAATCAGTAAGGCTACTAAAAGTGGGAGGCAGGGGGCACACACATAAAAAATTATTAGATTTTTATCTGATAAGCAATGGGAAGGTTCTTAGGGACATTGACTGATAATAGGGGTATTATGGAAAGATGATTCTAGCCATAATATAAAGTATGATGTGGAGGAACTTATGAGACCAGTTATGAAATTCTTAAAATTCTTAAAATAAGAAAGGTTGAGAAATGATAAGGCATAGGACTAAGGTAAAACAATGGGATGGAAATGAGAAGATACTTACAGCAACTAGTTGAAAAGAAAAAAATCAAAAACTTGCTGTGAGTAGCAGGATGTGAAAGTGAGAGAGAATGAGAGGTATAGAATAATTAAAATGTGACTTACTACTATTTTTGATGTTCATGATGATTTAACTCATTAAGAAAAAAAGGAGGATGCTCAATATATTTAGTGTGGCAAGTTTCAGAAATATATATCTCAAAAATAGTTCACCACAAAATGACCAAAATTAAAAATTTTCTGTAATAAGAAACATAAATGCTAACATGTATTGACTATTTACTATGTTCCATGAACTGTTTTAAGCACTTTATATTATTTCAGCTAGGTAAAATTTCAAAGAAATGCACTTACTGTGAGCACTTTCCACTTGTGAGTAAATTAAGGATGCACACAAAAGTAAAGGCAGATAAGATCACAAGTAAACACCTAGCATCTTAACCTCTTTGCTGACATAAAAAGGCAACAATTCATTCATTTTTTTCATTCAACAAATATTAAGTGTCTATAATGAGTTCATGGTTTAATAGGAGAAATTAAGCATGTTCTTAAAAAAATAAAATACGGTGAGAAAAAATCACAACTATAGAGAGAATGCCATAAAAAGAAGTAAAAATAAAATGAATATTTCTTCCAGGTAAAAGAATCAAGGAATCATTCTGAACAGCAATGAGATCACAACTGTATAGATCACTTAGAATGGATGAATCATTCCATCTTATACTATTAGTATCATTACACTATTATACTGTACTATTAGTATAGACTAGTATTTTCTCAGGCTTTCAACAGCTACTTCAGTAACTAGTATGCACGGCTACTAGTGGAAGGGAGAAAAAGGCAGTGATGTTGATCCCAGGGATGTGGATTGTTCTGAGGTAGATAAAGGCAGAGTAATTCCAGAGTTCTAAAGAAAGCTTGAGGTAATCTTAGCACCCACTTAGACAATGAGGGAACTAATAAACCAGAAGAGAAAACAAGAAGTTACCATAAAGGAAACAGACAGGTATAACAGAATATGGAAAGGAAATTTCTCGAAGTATATGGAGTTTATCATCAAAAAAGGAATGTTCAAGGCAACATGTTAGGGGTTATCTAGGTACAGGGTATGAAGGGTAACCCCACAAAGGCAAGGAACAGGTAGTGTAGAGTTTTAGAGCTATGGGTGAAGGGAGCAGTAGACAGATGAAGGAGAGAACGTTAGCTTAGTGGGGTAGTGCAGGCAGCCACCTAGCATGAACTGTCAGAGATAAGAAGGGCAAGGAGAACTTCCCCAAAGAGGGTGGCTTGGCATGAGGTGTCTCAGTCTGAGTAGGCTGAGAGGGCCATTCCCACAAGGATTTCCAGGGGTACAGTTTGGAGAGTTCCCACATGAAGGTGAAGGGAGGACTGGAGCAGTATAGGCTGAGAAGAGTGTCCACAAGAGGAGGCAGCCCAGGATAGAATATTGCAGCCCCAGTGGGATAAGACAGGTATCTTCATGTAGGGGTGGGAAGTAGCAGGTGTACGGTAGGAACAATGTCAAGGAAGGGCAATATGGAGGGACACAGCAGGATGAGGAGAGTGCCCATGTGAGGGGCAGCCTGGTACCCAGAGTCACAGGGTACCCTTCGAGAACAGTAGCCCAGCACAGGTGTCAGTCAGTGAGGGGAGGAGGGTGCTGCAAAAAGTGCAGAGTGGTGGCAATGAGATAGAGGGGGGCATCACCCTGACAGGAAAGGAGCCCGAGTGGGGTGATAAGCACATTTGTCCTGAGAGAAAAAGGGAAGAGGCAGCAAAGGGGGACTATATTCGGAAGCACTGATCAAATAAGTAAATATTAACAATAACAGTAGCCAGGTTTCTCACTATTGGAGAGGTTATAAATATGTAACATATTTAGGAAAGGAAGAAAATGAGAACAATTCTGCTGACCTGAAATTGGTGTTATCAATGGAAATTCAAATTGTTCATTACATTTAGGAATACAGTTACAAATGTGTGTGCATATATATGTACTTATGTATGTATGTACAATGTATACATTCCTGAGATCTGTTCATTGGGAGAACCTGACAACAGCAATATCCCAACAGCAAAAAGCACACCTACCGCCCAGAAGCAGGCTTCCAAATTCTAAGGACTTGGCTTCAAAATCTCCACTCAAAGCTCCCAGGGCCTCTTGGAAAATTGGAATATTCCAAAGCTGGGGCAGGCAAAGTACAAAAAGAGTCTGGAAATCTTATTGCGCCAGATAGTAAGAAAGTGTTCAGAGTGATGGAAACGTGGCACAAGCACAGTAAGAGCCAGCTTTAAAGAGTGCCTGTTGGCCAAACTGGTACAACAGAGGCATTAACAAAAACAGTGATAGTAAGGAATGATGACCTGCTGAATAGCACAAGAATTCATGAGCCCACAGAGACATAAATGAAAATAAATAAATGAAACATTGGTTAAGGAACAAGATATTTATACAGTCTCAAAGTAAGTACCCAAAAAGTAATATGAACTACACAGAGGAAAAAAGTAATTTTATAGTGAAGAAGCCTGGCAGCTACCACCTTAATCAAAGTTGATGTTAGCAGCAATGGGACAGATTAAAATCAAGTGTTACCTGAGAGGATGCAATGACAATGTACCTGAAATCTATATCTGAGAATGTATCTGAAATGGGAAACCGGACTCTAATCATGATGAAATATATCAGACAAATCCAAATTAGAGGGATATTTGACATAAAAACTGACCTGTAATCTTCAAAAATGTAAAGGTCACAGAAGTAAAGTAAGGACTAAGGAATCGTTCCCAACTGAAGACTTAAGAGATATGACAAACAAAAATTATTCTGGACTGGATCATTTTGTCATAAAGACCATCACTGGGACAAGTGACAAAACTTGAATGGTAATATAATGTTCTTTTCTATTTGATGGCTGCATTGTGGTTAAATGAGAGGATGTACTTTTTTTGTAGAGACATACACACTAAAGTATTCAGTATTATGGAGCATATAACACTAACTTACTCTCAAATGGTAAGGAAAAAACTTGGTTGTGACCATTCTTGAAAATTTTCTGTAACACTTAGATAGTTCAAATAAAAGAAAAAAAACTGGATCCACAGACACAGAAATAAGGGAGTGAAACAAATAAGAAGGATTCACTAAAAACAGTCCCAGAAATAAATAAAATGATAGAATTAGCAGACAAGGTTGCAAAAAAAGGTATTGTAAATATTCTCATCAGTTTTAAGAACAAAAAATTATTCAGAAAAAAATGGAAGACATAAAAAAGAAACAATCAAACTTGTAGAACTAAAAAAAAATATCTGAAATGAAAAAGTACACTGAATGAGCTTATAAAGAAATGGGTAACACTGAAGAAAAGATCAGTAAAATAGAAGACAGACCAACTGTTAAAACGAAGCACAGAAACAAACACAGACTGGGGAAAAAAAAGACCCAGATCTTAGGCATCTATATAACAATATCAAGAGGTTTAAAATATACATGTAATTGGAGACCCAGAAAAAAAGCAGAAAGAGACAAAAACATATACAAATTTGATAAAAATCCATGAACCCACAGATCTAAAAAGCTCAACAAACCCCAAATAAGGTAAAAACAAAAAACACCACACCAAAGTTTCTGGAAATCAGTAATAAAATACGATCTTAAGTCAAGTCAGAGAATACAAGAACACATTACATGTAGGCAAGTAACAGAATCACTACTGGCTTCTCATCTGAAACAATTCGAGCCACGTGACATTAGAACAACAGTGCTGCAAGAAAACAAAAATTAGGCTAAAATAGTACATCCTTAAAATCTAAAGTCAAAGAAAAGACATTATCAGATAAACAAAAGCTGAGGAAACATGTCACTAGCAGATCTCTACATTTCTTGCAGGAAGTTGTGAAGCCTGAAAGGAATTTACATCAAATGGAAATTCAGATCTATACAGAGAAATGAAGAATGTTGGAAATGGGAATTATGTGGCTAAATATAGACGTCCCTTTTTTTCATTAACTTCATAAAAAGATCATTGACCATCTAAAACAAAAGTGATCAATGTATTGTAAGGTTTACAGTTCTGTAATATCTGTAATATCTGTAAGGTTTACATATCTGTAATATGTACAGATAAAATTAGGAACAAACACAGCCAAAAGTAAACTGCTTTAAGAATCTTCCATTATACATGAAGTAGCTTGGTACTATTTGATGGTAGACTGTAAAATAAATATGTAGACTGCAAATCATAAATCAAGTATTTTTTAAAAAGAAGAACAAAAAGAAGTTTAGCTATGAATAAAACAGGACAGACTAGGATACCAAAATATACTCAATTAATCCAAAAGAATACAGGAGAAGAGAAAAAAAGAACAGATGGGACCAATGGACAAAAATTACAGGCATAAAAGTAAAATTACAAACATACCTGAAAAAAGGGAGACAATTTCAATATTGTTTCTGTACAGTACGCTGCAGAGTAGGTGTATCAGTAATACTGAAATATGATAATATGGTAACAGCAAATAAATAGATTAGAACACATGAGGATAATGCAGCATAGTCAAGGATAAAAATAAGAAAAGGATAGGTGGTGGAGCCAAAATGGCGGCATGACTAGAGCAGTGGAAATCTCCTCCCAAAAGCACATATATTTTTGAAAATACAACAAAGACAACTCTTCCTAAAAGAGAGACCAGAAGACACAGGACAACATCCAGACCACATCTACACCTGCGAGAACCCAGCGCCTCGCAAAGGGGGTAAGATACAAGCTCCGGCCCAACGGGACCCGAGTGCCCCTTCCCCCAGCTCCGGGCAGGAGGAGAGGAGTCGGAGCAGAGAGGGAGAGGGAGCCCAGGACTGCTAAATAGCCAGCCCTAGCCATCCGCACCAAAGCGCAGACACAGCGCATGCATCAGGTCCTAGATACTAGGGAAACAGACATTAAGACCTGTGAGCGAGCCCCCGCGGCTTCTACCCTGGGGACAAAGAAAAATGAGTGCTTTTTGGAAGTCTTAAAGGGACAGGGACCCCACTGCCGGACGGAAGCATCCTGGGACACTTTGTCCAGAGGCAGGGAAACTGGGGAACTCTGGGCACTCTAAACCACTGGGCAGCAGGGAGCACTGAGGCCCCTCATGGAGATAAATAGCTCCTGGCCATTTCCCCTCCAACGCGACTCCACCATATTGGAGCAGCAGCCCGAGGCACGCCACGCCCACTACAACAGCAAAAATAAACTCCATAGCAGCCGGGCAAGAATCAGAAGCCATGTCTGTGCACAGCTGCCCAGTACAAGCCACTAGAGGTCGCTGTTTGCCCAGGAGAGGAAGGCCACAAACCAACAAGAAGGGAAGTTCTTCCAGCCATCACTCGTGCCAGCTCTGCAAACTATCTCTATCACCATGAAAAGGGAAAATTTCAGGCAGACCAAGATAACAGAGACAACATCTGAGAAGTAGACAGACCTAACCAGTCTTCCTGAAAATGAATTCAAAATAAAAATAATAAACATGCTAATGGTGATGCAGAGAAATATACAAGACCTAAGGAATGAAGTTCAGAGGGAGATTACAGATGTCTGGAGGGAGATTACAGCTGTCCAGAAGGAGATTACAGAAGTGAAACAAACTCTGGAAGGATTTATAAGCAGAATGGATGAAATGCAAGAGGCCATTGATGGAACAGAAACCAGAGAACAGGAAGACATAGAAGCTGACACAGAGAGAGATAAAAGGATCTCCAGGAATGAAACAATATTAAGAGAACTGTGTGACTAATCCAAAAGGAACAGTATCTGTACTATAGGGGTACCAGAAGAAGACAGACAGAGAAGAAGGGATATAAAGTGTCTTTGAAGAAATAATTGCTGAAAACTTCCCCAAACAGGGGAGGAAATAATCAAACAGAACACAGAAAACACAGAAATCCCAAAAGAAAGGACCCAAGGACAACACCAAGACACATACTAATTAAAATGGCAAAGATCAAAGACAAGGACAGAGTATTAAAGGCAGCCAGAGAGAGAAAAAAGGTCACCTACAAAGGAAAACCCATCAGGATATCATCAGACTTCTCAACAGAAACCTTACAGGCCAGAAGAGAATGGCATGATATATTTCATGCAATGAAACAGAAGGGCCTTGAATCAAGGATACTGTATCCAGCACAATTATCATTTAAATACGAAGGAGGGATTAAACAATTCCCAGACAAGCAAAAGTTGAGGGAATATGCCTCCCACAAACCACCTCTACAGGGTATTTTAGAGGGACTGTTCTAGACGGGAGCACTCCTAAGAATAAACAGATGTCAACAGAGAAAATAAAATCACAGCAAAAAAAGCAGACCTACCAAATACTAACTAAAGGAAAGAAAATAAACTCAGCTACCCACTAAAAGCAGTTAAAGGAAACACGAAAGAGCACAGAATAAAACAACCAACATATAAATAATGGAGGAGAAGAAATAAGAACGGAGAGAAGAAGAATCTCCAGACAGTGTATATAACAGCTTAATAAGCAAGCTAAGTTAGGCAGTAAGATACTAAAGAGGCTAACCTTGAACCTTTGGTAACCACGAATCTGGAGCCTGCAATGGCAATAAGTAGATATCTTTCAATAGTCACCCTAAATGTAAATAGACTTAATGCACCAATCAAAAGGCACAGAGTAATAGAATGGATAAAAAAGCAAGAACCACCTATATGGTGCTTACAAGAAACTCACCTCAAACCCAAAGACATGCAC
Source organism: Manis javanica (assembly GCF_040802235.1). Taxonomy (NCBI): domain Eukaryota; kingdom Metazoa; phylum Chordata; class Mammalia; order Pholidota; family Manidae; genus Manis; species Manis javanica. The sequence continues at coordinate 69,567,688 of NC_133160.1, forward strand.
AGACTAAAAGTCAAGGAATGGAAAAACATATTTCAGGCAAACAACCGAGAGAAGAAAGCAGGAGTTGCAGAACTAGTATCAGACAAAATAAGACTTCAAAACAAAGAAAGTAACAAGAGATAAAGAAGGACATTACATAATTATCAACGGCTCAGTCCAACAAGAGGATATAACCATTCTAAATATATATGCACCCCACACAGGAGCAAGAGCATATGTGAAACAAATACTAACAGAACTAAAGGGGGAAATAGACTGCAATGCATTCATTTTAGGAGATTTCAAAACACCACTCACCCTAAAGGATAGATCCACCAGGCAGAAAATAAGTAAGGACACGGAGGCACTGAACAACACACTAGAACAGAAGGACCTAATCGACATATATAGAACTCTAAATCCAATACCAACAGGATACACATTCTTCTCAAGTGCACATGGAACATTCTCCAGAACAGATCACATACTAGCTCACAAAAAGGGCCTCAGTAAATTCCAAAAGACTGAAATTCTACCAACCAACTTTTCAGACCACAAAGGTATAAAACTAGAAATAAATTCTACAAAGAAAAGAAAAAGTCTCACAACACATGGAGGCTTAACAACATGCTCCTAAATAATCAATGGATCAACGAACAAATTAAAATAGAGATCAAGGAATATATGGAAACAAATGACAACAACACCACAAAGCCGCAACTTCTGTGGGGCACAGCAAAAGTAGACCTATGAGGAAAGTATATAGCGATCCAGGCACACTTAAAGAAGAAAGAACAATCCCAAATGAATAGTCTAACATCACAATTGTCGAAACTGGAAAAAGAAGAACAAATGAGGTCTAAAGTCAGTAGAAGGAGGGACATAATAAAGATCAGATAAGAAATAAACAAAATTGAGAAGAATAAAACAGTAGAAAAAAACCAATGAAAACAAAAGCTGGTTTTTTGAGAAAATAAACAAAATAGATAAGCCTCTGGCCAAATTTCTTAAGAGAAAAAGAGAATCAATACACATCAGAATCAGAAATGAGAATGGAAAAATCACGACAGACTCCACAGAAATACAAAGAATTATTAAAGACTACTATGAAAACCTATTGCTAACAAGCTGGAAAACCTAGAAGAAATGGACAACTTCCTAGAAAAATACAACCTTCCAAGACAAACCAAGGAAGAAACACAAAAGTTAAACAAACCAATTATAAGCAAAGAAATTGAAATGGTAATCAAAAAACTACCAAAGAACAAAATCCCCGGACCAGACAAATTTAGCTTGGAATTTTATGAGACATACAGAGAAGACATAATACCAATTCTCCTTAAAGTTTTCCGAAAAATAGAAGAGGAGGGAATACTCCCAAACTCATTCTATGAAGCCAACATCACCCTAATACCAAAACCAGGCAAAGACCCCACCAAAAAAGAAAACTACAGACCAATATCCCTGATGAACATAGATGGAAAAATACTCAACAAAATATTAGCAAACCAAATTCAAAAATATATCAAAAGGATCATACACCATGACCAAGTGGGATGCATCCCAGGGATGCAAGGATGGTACAAAATTCGAAAATCCATCAACATCATCCACCACATCAACAAAAAGAAGTACAAAAACCACATGATCATCTCCATAGATGCTGAAAAAGCATTTGACAAAATTCAACATCCATTCATGATAAAAACTCTCAGCAAAATGGGTATAGAGGGAAAGTACCTCAACATAATAAAGGCCATATATGATAAACCCACAGCCAACATCATACTGAACAGTGAGAAGCTGAAAGCTTTTCCTCGAGATCGGAACAAGACAGGGATGCCCACTCTCCCAAATGTTACTTAAAATAGTACTGGAGGTCCTAGCCACAGCAATTAGACAAAACAAAGAAATACAAGGAATTCAGATTGGTAAAGAAGAAGTTAAATTGTCACTATGTGCAGATGACATGATATTGTCCATAAAACACCCTAAAGGCTCCACTCCAAAACTACTAGAACTGATATCGGAATACAGCAAGGTTACAGGATACAAAATTAACACACAGAAATCTGTAGCTTTCCTATACACTAACAATGAACCAATAGAAAGAGAAATCAGGAAAACAACTCCATTCACAATTGCATCAAAAAAAATAAAATACCTAGGAATAAACCTAACCAAAGAAGTGAAAGACCTATACCCTGAAAACTACAAGACACTCTTAAGAAAAATTAAAGGGAACACTAACAAATGGAAACTCATCCCATGCTCATGGCTAGGAAGAATTAATATCGTCAAAATGGCCATGCTGCCCAAAGCAATATACAGATTTGATGCAATCCCTATCAAATTACCAGCAACGTTCTTCAACAAACTGGAACAAATAGTTCAAAAATTCATATGGAAACACCAAAGACCCCAAATAGCCAAAGCAATCCCGAGAAAGAAGAATAAATTGGGTGGGGATCTCACTCCCCAACTTCAAGCTCTACTACAAAGCCATAGTAATCAAGACAATTTGGTACTGGCACAAGAACAGAGCCACAGACCAGTGGAACAGATTAGAGATCCCAGACATTAACCCAAACATATATGGTCAATTAATATTTGATAAAGGAGCCATGGACATACAATGGCGAAATGACAGTCTCTTCAACAGATGGCGCTGGCAAAACTGGACAGCTACATGTAAGACAATGAAACTGGACAATTGTCTAACCCCATGCACAAAAGTAAATATGAAATGGATCAAAGACCTGAATGTAAGTCATGAAACCATAAAACTCTTAGAAAAAAACATAGGCAAAAATCTCTTAGACATAAACATGTGTGACCTCTTCATGAACATATCTCCCCGGGCCAGGAAAATAAAAGCAAAAATAAACAAGTGGGACTATATTAAGCTGAAAAGCTTCTGTACAGCAGAAGACACCATCAATAGAACAAAACGGTACCCTACAGTATGGGAGAATATATTTGTAAATGACAGATCCAATAAAGGCTTGACATCCAAAATATATAAAGAGCTCACCCACCTCAACAAACAAAAAACAAAAAATCCAATTAAAAAATGGGCAGAGGAACTGAACAGACAGTTCTCCAAAAAAGAAATACAGATAGCCAAGAGACACATGAAAAGATGCTCCACATCACTAATTATCGGAGAAATGCAAATTAAAACTACAATGAGGTATCACCTCACACCAGTAAGGATGGCTGCCATCCAAAAGACAAACAACAACAAATGTTGGCGAGGCTGTGGAGAAAGGGGAACCCTCCTACACTGCTGGTGGGAATGTAAATTAGTTCAACCATTGTGGAAAGCAGTATGGAGGTGCATCAAAATGCTCAAAACAGACCTACCATTTGACCCAGGAATTCCACTCCTAGGAATTTACCCTAAGAACGCAGCAATCAAGTTTGAGAAAGACAGATGCACTCCTATGTTTATCGCAGCACTATTTACAATAGCCAAGAATTGGAAGCAACCTAAATGTCCATCGGTAGATGAATGGATAAAGAAGATGTGGTACATATACACAATGGAATACTACTCAGCCATAAGAAGTGGAAAAATCCAACCATTTGCAGCAACATGGATGGAGCTGGAGAGTATTATGCTCAGTGAAATAAGCCAAGCGGAGAAAGAAAAATACCAAATGATTTCACTCATCTGAGGAGTATAGGAACAAAGGAAAAACTGAAGGAACAAAACAGCAGCAGAATTACAGAACCCAAAAATGGACTAACAGGTACCAAAGGGAAAGGAACTGGGGAGGATGGGTGGGCAGGGAGGGATAAGGGGGGGGAAGAAGAAGGGGGGTATTAAGATTAGCATGCATGGGGGGAGGGAGCAAGGGGAGGGTGGGCTGCACAACACAGAGAGGACAAGTAGTGACTCTACAACATTTTGCTAAGCTGATGGACAGTAACCATAATGTGGTTGTTAGGGGGGACCTGATATAGGGGAGAGCATAGTAAACATAGTATTCTTCATGTAAGTGTAGATTAAAAAAAAAAAAAAAAAAAAAAGAAAGAAAGAAAAAGGGGAGGGGGATTACTCCTTAACAGGATAAAACTATTGGTAAATCAAAGATCAACGCATGCTTTAAATATCCTTAATGTTGATCACTTAAAGGGTGTCAGATGGTCAGCTATGGAGGTACTCTTTTCTGATAATATTCCTTTCTCTTAATTTAAAAAAAAAAAAAAAAGGAGTTACTGTGTGCTGACCTACAGTGAGCTCTGCACAGTGGTATAGAGGGCATGTCAAAGTGTGGGCAAAGGGTCTGTTTGTTTCTATGCAGAAGATCAAGGCCTAGCTTGGATACCCAGAAAATGAACTAAGATACGATATGAGGAGGAGCTTCCGGCATCAGCACTCTCTGGAGGACTTGTGCCGGGGGATGATCATCAAAAAGCCTCCACAGGGATTCGGACGATGCTGCGGTTGTGGCTGCATCCAGCCCACCGTCTCCTGGACTTGCCATAAGAATGAGGAGGGAGATGTCTAGGCTGGCATGTGCATACAGTGAGACAACGAATTTGACCGGATCTGTACTGTTGGAACTCAACCAGGAGTTGGGAGGGGTGCAAGTTGTAGCACTCCAAAATCTCATGACTATAGACTATCTATGGTTAAAAGAACATATGGGATGTGAACAGATCCCAGAAATGGGCTGCTTTAATTTGTCTGATGGTTCAAGTACAGTTGGACAATATCCATCATATCATAGATAAATTTTCACAAATGCCTAGGGTGCCTAAATGGTTTTCTTGGCTTCACTGGAGATGGATGGTAATTATAGATTTGCTTTGTTTATGTCACCGTATTCCTATTATGTTAATATGTGTGTGCAAATTAGTTAGTAGTTTAAAACCTATACATACTTAAGGTACTCTACAAGAAGATATGTCAAAGAAATAATCAATCCTCCCAAGTTTCCTTCATATGCTACATCTATAGCTTTTCTTCTTCCTTCCTAATTACAACCCTTAAATAGAATTCGTGCCTCATATCGAATTTACCGAGTATCATAATTCCTCCAGGTGGTAAAGATACCTCGAGACAAGTGCTGGGCATAGAAGCCACAGGGCATAAATCTGCAAAGAAGTAAAAAGCTAACCTTTGCAAACAATATGGCTTCTCTCTCACTTACCAACTTTACATTTCCCTGTATGGCCCCGGAAGATGACTGGTTAGCCAGAGACGGGTAAGATTCCTCAAGGGAGGAACAACCTAAGACAGGCACAGTCGCAGGGGGGCCATCAGGTGAGAATTTGGGGATCAACAGAGGTGAGGCTCAGAACCTCACCCCCCCTGCTTTGAGAGAAATCTTCTGCATCCGTGGATGTCTTGCTGCCCTTGTCTATCCTGGATTAATACTTGGTCCATAGGCACACACCGGATCATCTGATCATCTACATTTGCCTTCTTACAGCACTAAACTATGTTTTCTACCTTTATCTTGCATCTACCTACCACTTCAGCATTTTATTAAAAATAAAAATAATAATAATAATAAGAGAAATGTGGGATCAACATATAAATCAAGTACAAAAATCAAACGAATATTCATATTTGACCTGATTGTTTATAGGTCATATTGCATGATCAAAACCGAAAGTTTCTGTGATGACTGCCCTTGTACTGTTCACCATGTAAGAATTTATTCACTATGTAAGAATTGGTTCACCATGTAAGAACTTGTTCGTTATGCTTCAGAAGATTGGAGACTGATGAGAATTAGGCTTGAGATGGATTAATGATTGTACATTGAGCGTTGACCCCCCTATACTGAATTTTATTGTTGTTAACAACCATTTGATCAATAAATATGAGAGATGCCCTCTCAAAAAAAAAAAAAAAAAAAAAAAGGATCCAGTCCAGAATAAAGCATTGTGCTTGCAAAAAAAAAAAAAAGAACATATGGGATGTGAACAGTTCCCAGGAATGTGTTGTTTTAATTTGTCTGATTTTTCTCAAACTATTCAAATTCAGTTAGACAATATCCATCATATCATTGATAAGTTTTCACAAATGCCTAGGGTACCTAACTGGTTTTCTTGGTTTCACTGGAGATGGCTGGTAATTGTAGGTCTGCTTTTGTTATGTAGCTGTATTCCTATTATTTTAATGTGTGTATGCAATTTAATTAGTAGTGTAAAACCTATACATGCTTAAGTTACTCTACAAGAAGACATGTCAAAGAAATAATCAGTCTTCCCATGTTTTCTTCCGTCTGCTACTTCTATAGCTTTTCTTCTTCCTTCCTAATTACAACCCTTTAGTAGAATTCATGCCTCATATTGAAAGTTACCGAGTATCATAATTCTTCCAAGTGGTAAAGATACCTCATGACAAATGCTGGGCATAGAAGTCACAGGGCATAAATCTGCAAAGAAGTAAAAAGCTAACCTTTTCAAAGAATATTGCTTCTCTCTCACTTACCAACTTTACATTTCCCTGTATGGCCCCAGAAGATGACTGGTTAGCCAGAGACGGGTAAGATTCCTCAAGGGAGGAACAACCTAAGACAGGCACAGTCGCAGGGGGGCCATCAGGTGAGAAATTGGGGATCAACAGAGGTGAGGCTTAGAACCTCACCCCCCGTTTTGAGAGAAATCTTCTGCATACGTGGATGTTTTCTTGCCCTTGTCTAGCTTGGATTAACACATATTCCACAGGCACACACCTGATCATCTACATTTACCCTCTTACAGAACTAATTATGTCTTCTTCCTTTATCTTGCATCTACCTACCACTTCAGCATTTTATTTAAAAAAATCATAGTAATAATAAGGAAGAAATGTGGGATTCACACATATATCAAGTATAAAAATCAAACGAATAATCATATCTGACTTGATTGTTTATAGTTCATAATGTGTGATCAAAACCGAAAGTTTCTGTGTTGACTACCCTTGCACTGTTCACCATGTAAGAACTTATTCACTATGTAAGAACTTGTTCACCATGTAAGAACTTGTTCGTTATGCTTCAGAGGATTGGAGACTGTTGAGAATTAGGCTTGGGGTTAATTAATGATTGTGCATTGAGTCCCCTATACAGAATTTTACTGTTGTTAACAACCATTTGATCAATAAATATGAGAGATGCCCTCTCAAAAAAATAAAAAAATAAAAAAATTAGAAAAGGATAGAAAAAGACCTCACAATTTAGGCTGACAAAATTCAGCTACTCCAAGGATAATACTGCTACTTATCATGTTCAATTAAGAGAAGTGATCTGATGGCATCAACACAGAAATCCTTAAGTAATGAGAATGGCAGTTTTATCTTTCTGCCTGATTTTTTGATTAATCTAAGATGATGAATTATTAGTTTTATATAAAATTAATAAGGTTAATTGTAAGGACCCCCAAAGAAACCTCTCATCTATTTCTATTTCTTCTTATGTCTAGTTTTCCCTTTTCTTCAAAAATAATCTTTTCAAAATCCTTCAGACTAAGACTACAGTATAAAAATTAATATTTGAGGCTGAGTGGGGGGCAGATGCATGAAAAGCATAATTATGATGTATTATGAAATATTACCTAACATTTAAGATACTTCTACCTCTGACTGAAATCTACAAACAACCAGGGAATACATTAACAAAGTTATTAAGAGAACTTGCTAGGGACAGTATTTTTGATGACTAAATGGTATTTATAATTAGCATGTCAATTTTTTGTACATCAGTACTAAACTTTCCCCCAGCAATCACACATTTACACAATAAAATTGTCTATATTCCCTCATGACTCTAGTGTCATCATCAATAATTTATCTTAATTTCATAAAAAATACACCCCAAGGAGATTTAACTCAAATGTGAATGACAAACTATTAACTATGCTGAGGCATAATATTCTCACTTATTAATGGATTTTGAAGAAATAGCAACAACTTAATACCAAATCAATTACACAAGCTTGTTTTTAGACACAGGTTAGACTATGTAACAGGAACACAAAGTTTACACTCACAGCTGTCAGTGAAATAACTCAACTTGAGAGTACTTTCTCAAGTTTTGTGGGATGAGGGAGACAAACTATAAAGGGCCAGACAGTAAATGTTTTTGTCTCTGCTGGTCAAATCTAGCCTGTTTTACAGAGTATTCTTCCTTGTTTCTCAAAACTCCATTAAATATGTAAAATTCATTCTTACCTAGAGAGCTAGATTAAAACAAGCTATAGGCCGGATTTGGCCCGAAGTCTATAGTTTGCTGACCCTTGACCTAGGTTAATCTCATACAATTTGAAATAGATCATTTCTGCCAATGAAATAAAAGTTATCAAAAATACCTAATCACATGATTGCTAAGAGAAAAACCTAGACTTCAATATATTAAGAAAATAGATCAAAACCTTAAGGAAGAAAGACACCACAAAAAAAGAAAATTCAGACTAATATCCCTGATGAACATAGATGCAAAAATACTCAACAAATTATTAGCAAACCAAATTCAAAAATACATAAAAAATCTCATCCATCATGATCAGGTGGGATTCATTCCAGGGATGCAAGGATGGTACAACATTTAAAAATTCATCAACATCATCCACCACATCAACAAAAAGAAGGACAAAAACCACATGATCATCTCTATAGAGCTGAGAAAGCATTCAACAAAATTCAACATCCATTCATAATAAAAACTCTCAACAAAATGGGTATATAGAGGGCAAGTACTTCAACTTAATAAAGGCCATATATGACAAACCCACAGCCAACATTATACTTAACAGCGAGAAGCTGAAAGTTTTTCCTTTAAGATCGGGAACAAGACAAGGATGCCCACTCTCCCCACTTATATTCAACATAGTTCTGGAGATCCTAGCCACAGCAATCAGATAACACAAAGAAATAAAAGGCATCCACAGAAGTCAAGCTGTCCCTGTTTGCAGATGACATGATACTGTACATAAAAAACCCTAAAGAATCCACTCCAAAACTACTAGATCTAATATCTGAATTCAGCAAAGTGGCAGGATACAAAATTTATACACAGAAATCTATGGCATTCCTACACACTAATGATGAACTAGCAGAAAGAGAAATCAGGAAAACGATTCTATTCACAACTGCACCAAAAAGAATAAAATACCTAGGAATAAACCTAACCAAGTAAGTGGAAGACCTATACCCTGAAAGCTACAAGACACTCTTAAGAGAAATTAAAGAGGACATGAATAAATGGAAACTCATCCCATGCTCTTGGCTAGGAAGAAATATTGTCAAAATGGCCATCCTGCCTACAGCAATCTGCAGATTCAATGCAATCCTTATCAAAATACTTACAGCATTCTTCAATGAACTAGAGCAAATAGTTCTAAAATTTATATGGAATGACAAAAGACCCTGAATAGCCACAGCAATCCTGAGAAGGAAGAATAAAGCAGGGGGAATTAAGCTCTCTGAGTTCAAACTCTACTACAAAGCTACAGTAATCAAAACAATTTGGTACTGGCAGAAGAACAGACCCATAGACCAGTGGAACAGAATAGAGAGCCCAGATATAAATCTAAGCATATATGGTCAATTAATATACAATAAAGGAGTCATGGATATATAATGGTGAAATGACAGCCTGTTCAACAGCTGGCGTTGGCAAAACTGGACAGCTACATGTAAGAGAATGAAACTGGATTATTGTCTAAACCCATACACAAAAGTAAACTCAAAATGGATCAAAGAGCCATGTAAGTCATGTAAGTCATGAAACCATAAAACTCGTAGAAAAAAATATGGGCAAAATCTATTGGACATAAACATGAGCAAATTCTTCATGAACATATCTCTCCAGGCAAGGGAAACAAAAGCAAAAATGAACAAGTGGGATTATATCAAACTAAAAAGCTTCTGTGCAGCAAAGGACACCATCAGTAGAAGAAAAAGACATCCTACAGTATGGGAGAATATATTCATAAATGATATATCTGGTAAGAGGTTGACATCTAAATTATATAAAGAGCTCACGCACCTCATAAACCAAAAGCAAAAAAGCCAATTAAGAAATGGGCAGAGGAGCTGAACAGACACTTGTCCAAAGAAGAAATTCACATGGCCAACAGGCATATGAAAAGACGTTTCACATTGCTAATCATCAGAGAAATGCAAATTAAAACCACAATGAGATATCACCTCACACCAGTTAGGATGGCCAGCATCCAAAAGACAAACAACAACAAATGTTGGTGAGGATGTGGAGAAAGGGGAACCCTCCTACACTGCTGGTGGGAATGAATGTAAACTAGTTCAGCCATTGTGAAAAGCAGTATGGAGGTGCCTCAAAAAACTCAAAATAGAAACATGATTTGACCCAGGAATTCCATTCCTAGGAATTTAGCCTAAGAATGCAGCAACCCAGTTTGAAAAAAGACATATGCACCCCTATGTTTATCGCAGCACTATTTACAATAGCCAAGAAATGGAAACAACCTAAGTGTCCATCAGTATATGAATGGATAAAGAATATGTGGTACATATACACAATGGAATATTATTCAGTCGTAAGAAAAAAACAAATCCTACCATTTGCAACAACCTGAACGGAGCTAGAGGGTATTATGCTTAGTGAAATAAGCCAGGCGGAGAAAGACAAGTATCAAATGATTTCACTCATCTGTGGAGTATAAGAACAAAGGAAAAACTGAAGGAACAAAACAGCAGCGGACTCACAGAATCCAAGACTGGACTAACAGTTACCAAAGGGAAAGGGACTGGGGAGGATGGGTGGGAAGGGAGGGATAAGGGGGAAAAGAAGCATTACAATTAGCAGACATAATGTAGCAGGGAGCGGCACGAGAAAGGAAGTATATACAGAGAAGACAAGTTTCAATTCTATAGCATCTTATTACGCTGATGGACAGTGACTGTAATGGGGTATGTGGTGGGGACTTGATAATAGGCAGAGTCTAGTAACCATAATGTTGTTCAAGTAATTGTACATTAATGATACCAAAATAAGAAAAATAAATAAGAAACTTAGTATCTCTTCAAAAATAAACATTTTGGGACCATCTGAAAAAAAAAACATTAAGGTAGAAATAAACAATGACACTTTAAAAAGCAATTCCAAAATACCTAGTAACATTTAAGTGTTCATGCCCAATGACAAGAACTTCTACTTCAGGGTATATACAAGCTACAGAAACTCCTTTACATATACACAAGGAGATATGCACAAGAATATTACAGAACCACTGTTTATAACAACAGAAACAGAAAATTAAACCTAGAAAAATCTAAAAATTAATTAATGTAATGATAAGTAAATAAACTGTAGTGTCCTCATAAGAGAGCTCATAAAGTTTTACCAAATTTTTAAAAGTCATGGAACAGTCATAATTTTTCTCATTTATTATTAAGACAATTTTGCATAATTTCATCTTTCACATTTTTCCAGTCTTGCACTACAGTGCAAAACAAGGTCTGCCAGTTCATTATATACAACAGTTAAATAAACAAAGCAAGTGTTATTAATTTACATATGATAGCATGTAATATGATAAATTACACTTGTAGCCAAAGGAGACTGTGGGCAAAGAATTAAGAAAGTGAACGATAAAACAAGAATAGGCCTACTCAACAGAGACAACGTTTCAATAATTAGAGGACCTGGGTGTTTTTTTTGGTTGGTGAGGATGCTGCAGTAGAAAGTGTGAGGAAGGGATAAGAAATTTTTATGCAGAATTTTATTCAGTTTAGGGTGACTAATAGGTTAAGTGAGGCCTGATAAGAATCAGACAGGAAATTGCTGGTGTTTTCGTTGTTTTTAATGTCATTATCATGCCAACTCTGTATTACTGTTATTGTTCTTAGAGCAACTCTCCATAAAAGTCAAATGCATGACATAAAACAATAATCCAGTGAAGACATTTTTTTAATCAGGTTTCATATTCAATGTATATATACTGCTTTCTAATTACCTGGCTTAACTGAAGGAAAGTGGTTAGAGAATCTGAAGAAATGACAGTGGTTCTCCACAGACTGTCATAGTAAAAACAAAAGACTGCTTGAACATCAATGTCAGAAAGTATGAGATTATGATCATTTCATCATCTTTAAGAATACAGTATCAGTATTCGGCTGCTAACAGAGAGTTTAATATGTTTTAAATAATTGATGTACAGGCAAACAGACTTGATATTTCATTGAAAATGTGAAATACAGCATATATCCTAAACCGATTAAGGGTCATCCCACTATGACACAGAGATGGACTATAAGAAAACTGTGGAAAATAATGTTTTTTCTCCAAAAACAAAAAAAGAAACGAAGTAAAGCAGATTTGAAGACCGAAGGTAAGAATTTAGCACTGTGAAGAAAATCTGGGCTGGAAGAATTCAAGCCAAGTATATTACTAACAAGCCACAGCAGTAATGAAAAGACTTCTGTAGGACACCTAGAGAACATGTGGTTTTGTTTAGAACTGCATGCTAATCTCTTACCTAGACGACCCTCCTGCAATATGCGACCCCAATTGCTGAATTGCTATGTTACATGGGTGGAGAATTCTGTAAGAAGTCAGGCAATATAATCACTAAAAAAGGTTATTTTATGTTTGAAGTTCAAACTGCCAAAACTCACTGTATTCTGATCCAAACAGCTGCAAAATATTCGATTCAGTTTCAGAGATATATACAATAGATTTTATTCTAACACTAACAGAAAACTTAAAGGATCATAAGCTGGACTGCTTTATTTCTTTGCTACTTTTTTGTTTGAGGTCAAATATACATCCAATTCTTTAAAATAGAAGCAAGCAGCAACCAGTGCCAGCTAATTTTAAGACATCTTGCTAAATGTCTGAAATGTATTATCCCCTTTACAGCTTACAAGAGTCCTCTGAGGTGGATATTACCATAACTTACCAGAAAAAAATAGGAAGTAAAAAAAGGTTAAGTAACTTATACAAAGTCATATAGCTTATAAATGGCAGAACTGAAAGTTAAGTCTCTTAACTGTTATACCTGACAATTAGAGGAAATGCCCAAATGTTTAGCCACCAACAGGCATAAAGGATAATAGATTAGAATATATAAGCATTATGTGAGCTACTCATAGAATGTTATTAGTGAAAAAGGAGTCATTTATTCTAACGTGCCTCACTTAAAACCTAAGGAAAACAAAGCGCAAAGAAGCTCAGCAAAATGTCAAAAGCCCTAGAAAAGTTATGACAGAAATGATGATAAGAAGTTCTCAGACTACCACTCCTTTTAAAAACTATGATATCCTATGTTCTCCAACTTGTTAAAAATAAAAAAGAAAATGTCTCCTTAAGATTCTACATAGTACCAGCAATTCAAATTCAAAGGTATTTGTGGGAGCAAGTCAAGTCACAAGGGCAAAATCTAATTCTCAATAAATAGCTGCTGGCATGGGTTAATTTGAAAATATGAATTTTACTGATACCTATTATAAACAAGAGACCATTTATATCTAACCATAATGGTTAGGTACATATAGAAGAGTTTCATACTTGCTTGTAAGTTATTTAACTCTTTATAAAAGTGATACATAAATCCCTAGAATAGATAAGATTGATGAGACGAGATGATGTTACTTCTTTTCCAATTTTACTACCAAATAATTATGGTATGTTAGTCCTGCCATATTTTACTTGCCTAGGTAACATGTGCTCCATTGATAAGAGTGATCAAAAAACTACCAAAATGTAAGTACCAAAAATTGCTTATTTGGAGGTATATTATCTTTAATATATATGTTTCCAAGGCCAAGATTTCAAGTGTTCAAAATACCTAGTTTAAGTTTACAAAACAAAAATAATATAAATACATGTAAAAATATTTTTCCAGCTGTTATACTAATGTAGTGAGAACTAAATTTGACATCTTTTACTGTGTTTCATTACTTTATACCATATCAGCCACAAATTCAAGTACAATATTTACACCTCATGCTTTTGCAGTTTTGGTCCTTTAATCACTACTGGTTTATTGCAGTCTTCCCAAGGGCTTTTTAAATGTGTCTGACACCTGCCTGTTGCTTTTGGCTATTTCAGTTCAAATCAAGTTTTTATAAGTTCTAAAATGTCTAGGGAAGGCAAGTTAACCTAAGTGTTAACTATGGTTAAATGTTATGGAATATACTCATAAAAACCCAAACTCACATGAGATAGAATTACATATATGTAATGTGAGTAAAAAGACCTTGAAAATTAATAAAAAGTACAGTATCAGCACATACAGAGGCCACTTTGGGAAAGCACTTCAAAGAGATTGAAAACAGGCATGTAAGTACTAGCCAAGAAATGCCTCGGGCAAGTAAAAACCCTGAAAAGCAAGAGGGACCGGCAGGGAAGGAACAGAATTCAAGCTGTTCCTTAAAAAGTATAATGCAAACCTTCCTCACCATCATTCATTCAGGAAAAAAAAAACAAAGAAACATTTCTTCAGAGCTTACACTGTGGGCACCAATGCTGACTACAAACAAGAAGATCAAAGTGTGCATGGACACATGCCCACAAACACCTCTCATATTACTGCTCTTGTCATCCTCTTAACAACTGCTGTCACTCTCAATCTCCTTTACTGACTACTATGCAGACTTTAAAACCCTGGGTCTCAACTTCTATGACTTCGTCTCTAGAAATAACCATTCATTCTCTTGAGCTACAAAGCTAGATTCACAATGGCCTTTAGACATATTTGCCGCACATTGTTTTAAAGGCGTTTCAAATTCTGTATGTCTAAATCCAAATTTGGTATCTGCTCTCCCACCACAACCTGTTTCTCTTCCTCACATGCTAACTCTTCCAGAATTAGAGTACGTCCATCTGATAGTCACTGAAAGCAAAAGTTTCAATCACCTTTGACTTATCCTTTTCTTTCTCATTTCTCACATATAATTAATCATCCAGATTCTAAGATAAATCTAGGATTCAAGATAAATGTTACCCATTTAATTTACCACTTGTTCCCTCAAATATCTCTCACTAAATAAGTTGGCAGACAGCAAGGAGCCTAATGCACCTTTGTTTACCATGTACAGTAGTGACACACAAAAGATCCTTAATATATGTTTTGAGTTTTTGCTGCAATTGTAAAATATTCACAAATATTTTTAAGTGTCATAGGCATGAAACTGTAATATTTATTCCAACTCCAATTAAATTTCATTCAAGAAGATTTAAAAGATGGAAAAATAATCTCTCACAGCTGAAATCCATGAATAAAAAGTTAAATCAATGTAAAAATAATATTTTCTCTCTAATAGGTAAGCTTCTTAGATATTTAAAAGCATTCTTCTCTTTCTAAATCTCTCTAGGTCTTCTTACATTCCAAATGTTGAAGGTTTTATTATTTTGTTTCGCATTGTCATTTTTGCTTTTAGACAAATGATAAGAGTATTTTCATGTCAAGACATCTTCTTTTGTATAGCAGTTTTATGAACTGATACAAGCCCAACTAAAAAAAAAGTAATAATAAACATATACAGTTCTAACATATGATGTCTCAACTCTGACATATAGAAATAGTGTGAAATTTAAGTAAATCTCATCTAACTTCTACATAACTGTGATACTGACAGTGGCACAGTAACCATTCTATTTGTCCTAAGAATAATAGATTACCATTAGTTATTCCCTCATAGCCACTCAAACAGAAGCTAAGTATATGTAAAACTAAGTACATGGCTTTATCTTATTATGTCAGTGCTAATAACTGCCAATTTAAGTATATGGGGCACACAACACAACACTACTGGAGAAGTCAAGGGAATTTTGAAAGTACAAAAAAAAAAAATCCTAAAGGAAATTAAACAGAAACTCAAAAGGTTTCAGATTCCAGATGAGCCCAAATGGCAATAAACCTAAAGAAAG
Source organism: Manis javanica (assembly GCF_040802235.1). NCBI lineage: Eukaryota > Metazoa > Chordata > Mammalia > Pholidota > Manidae > Manis > Manis javanica. Next base: position 69,583,524 of record NC_133160.1, read on the forward strand.
GGAATAAAGAGTGAGGATCCACAAAAGGCACAGAACAACTTAGTTCCTGGTGAGATTCTAAATTAGAAGTTATCCCAAGGTGAAAGAAAAAAACCCCAAACACTAAATGAAAGTATTTTTTTACAATGTGGGGTTTGGGGCTGGGGCCAGAAGCAACACACACCTTTACAGGCTCAACTGAGAACTGCAGGGTAACAGGCAAATTTAGGGCAGCCCCAAACTCCAGCCAACTTCTGCTTCAGGCTTCCTCAGTAACTTCCCACTATCACCATGAATAAGAAAGAAGGTCTCCTACAAAGCCCTCACCAGGCAAACATCTCCATGATTATTCTCCTTCCCAGCAATCCACTCATCTTGTAACACTGCAGTACAGAACTCTGAGCCCGCCTTTTTAACTTTGTTACATTCACTGAATATGTAGGACAAGCCTGTGATACTGACCTTAAAATTCTTTTATTTAATTAATAAACTTTACAAAAAAAACCCACAAGATTCACAGAAGAATTCAGCAGAGACTACAGAGTTTCCATATATATCATGTATGTAAGGCACATTTATTACAATCAATATATCAATACTGATACATTACTATTAATTTACGTCTACAGTTTATTCAGATTTCCTTACTTTTTACCTAATGTTGTTTTGTCCGTTCCAGGAAACCCTGGCACTGTATTTGGCTGTCATATCTCCTTGGGCTCCTCTGGGCTATGACAATTTTTCAGACCTCCCTTGTTTGTTTTTAATGACCTTCACTGTTTCAGGAGTACTAGTCAGAGATCTTTATAGAATGTCCTTCAATTTGGGTTTACCTGGTATTTTTCTCATGGTTAGACAAAGATTACTGGATAGTTTGGGAGGAAGACCAAAGAAATAAAGTTCTATTCTTGTCACATCATATAAGTTTACAAACTATCAACATAAGTAATCACTGAAGGTTAACCTTGATCACTTGGTTGAGACAGTATTTGTCAGGTTTCTCCACTGTGAAGTAACTCTTACCCTTGCCCCTTACCACACTGAACCTCTCTGGAAAGAAGGCATAACTATACACAGCCCACACTTAAGGAGTTTGGGTAGTTAGGCTCTCCAAAACTTTTTCACTTGCCTTTTTAATAAAATCTTCTCCAAAAGCCTAAACAGATGAAAAAACTGAGACTTAAAGAATTTGTATAAGGTTATAGAGCTAAAAATGCTAGGGTGAGGAATCAAACCAAAGCTATCTGAATCCTAGGTTAGTGCACTTTCCATTGTAACACACTGAATCTAAAGGGCACAAAATACAGACTAATAGGACAACCTATTCAAAATATATATTAATAGGAACATTATTCAACCATGTGTCTTTTTCCATGCACTTCTATTTCATTCATCAGGTTCCTATTTCTCTGGCAGTGATGACTCTTTCTTATTAACCGAACCAACTTCTACTCCAAAGCCATGCTCAGTGTTCTTTGTCCTAGAGAACCAAGAATTGTTTTAAACTAGATCCCAGACCCATCTTTCCCCTTCTCTGAATTTGCCCTATAGTAATTACCTGAACTATCTTCTCTAATAACTTGACATAATTAATGAAAAAGGCACTGGGCACTAGTTTTTTTTTTTTTTAATGAAAAAGGAGAAGAAATGAAAATGGAAGATTGTTTGATACAGTGGTTCAGAGCTCAGACTCTGGAGCCAGAAGTCCTGAGATCAAATTTCAGTTCTATTACTACCACTTTGACCTTGGGAGGTCATTTCATCTTCTTAAACATTATTATCCTTATTTGCAATAGTAAAAGCTAATTTTAAAGCATTTGTTTTTCCATTTAGTATCTGCAAAATTTATAGGCTAGCCCACATAATTTAAAAACAAAAGTTTAAAGATGAACTTGAAACTTTTCTTGTACCTTTGATAACAGAATATTAGAGGATCTAGTTAAATGAAGAGCAATAATTACTTTGAATTGTGCACTGCCTTGAATGAAATACAGGTTTTCCTGAACATGGGATGTATTTTGTACAATTCCTCTCTCAGACAAGTAACAGAAGAAAATTTTCCAAAAAAGTCAAGGATATACAAGCTCATTAAATTCTTATACTCACCAATACAGCTAAAACGGACTTGTTGAAAATCCCTGTCAAAGGCCTAACCACCCTTCCTCCAGAAGCAGTAACAGTTCTTCATAAAGTAAAGCAGGCCAGCTATACATGGGTAATTAATCTATTGTAACACCCCAGACAAAAGCAAAAGAAGCAGAGAGGAAATTTCAAGTGGAAAATATTTTGACGTAATTGACCCAGATGACAAACTAAACTTAAGCATATGTCAAGTGCTACGGCCTGCACAGAAACACATACAGATGGCCAAAGGATATTAACTCTCCACACAGGCCAAGATGAAGTCTTAACTCTGAGTAAAGTAAATATCTTTTAATCACTGTTTATAAAAGATGCACAGGGGAAGCTAAAGGGTTCTTTCATAAACTCAGAGAAAGAAATGATTAGTCTTTAAGTTCTTTATCTTAGGAGTTAAAGGTAATTACCATTGTGAAAAGTGTTAGGGAGAGTCTCCTTCCAGTACATCTAAAATACTTGTGCTTCCCAGCTGAATAGAAAATTCCAGTGTCTGTCTACATTTTTTTTATCACTTTCAAAATATTTACGCCTTGGTATTTCAAAAAGCTTCAATTTAACTGTAACACTTAAATCTCTTGGGAAACAAACATATATTGGAACCAAAAGGCAACTTCTTCTTCATATAAAGAAAAAAATGAAAGAATATATGAATTCCCAACTTCCATGACTTCATTTCCTCATACATAAGTTGTATGTTATAGCTTCTTTAACTCATCTCACAAGTATTAATTAGACCAAAGTGAAAGGACCAGTGAAAATGCAGAGAAACTCAAATGATTTTTTTTTGTGTTCCAAACTTTTTCTTTTGAAAAATTTTAAACATAGGTTGAAAGAAGAGTAAAATGTACACCATTGTTCATTAAATATGTCTTCTATCAAGAATAAAAAACTGAATACCATTCAAATTACACTGAATTCTATATTGAATAAAGATCCACATTAAATAAAGTAGGATATGTAATAATCTCAAAGCAAGTATGAACTCAGTTTGTTAAGAAAATTTATTAACATCACTTATCTTTTGTGTGTGTGACCTAAAGAATTAAAAACGTAGTGAGAAGCTCAACTAAGTTACACATGGTTAGTTACTTTACATGAATATTATCTAAGATAAACATTCCCTGGAGTCTTTTTACCATTTTCTCTCACAGTGAAAAAAAGTCTAAAGTGAAATTGCATAAAGTTTTGAAACGTTTCATATTTAAAACTGGTAGCAAACATAATTTCTAAGTAATACTAGGATAGGCCAGGAAGCAGTGCTGGTAGCATCTGGACTGTTACCTTGGATCACAAAAGAGTAAGATCCTAGCTGGTAAGAAAATATATGGGCTCTTCCTTGAAATTCACGTGTAAATAACTGTGAGCAAAGTCCTTATCAAGGAAGTTTTAGATTTGAAAAATTCAACAATTTTGAACATACAACCATGGAATTCACAATGAGGACGGCAGAGAAAAAAGAAGACAGTAAAAAGACTAGAAGAGACAAGCAAAATGGCCAAGACCAGATAAGAGGACAGGAAACAAAGAAAAATCAAGATGTCTCTGGAAATTTCAAAATAACTCATTGAACATTTCACCTGCAACCTTTAAAAGTGTGGTTGTGATTCAACGTAACTGTTCATAGTGAAAACAGTCCCCTCCCCTATATCTTCACTATTCAACATCTACAAGAATAGACAATCAAAAATATGTAAGTACTAGTGTGTGTGAAGATACTGATTCTTAAAATAAAAAAGCCAAGACACGTCTAAACACCATTCTACAAAAATTTTAAGTAAAAAATTGATATTACACTCTGAAATAATTACTAAGCTTTCAAATAATTACTATGACAAGGATTTCAAGGAAAAAAATTCCCTAGTAATACCAACACAGATTATCATGTGCCTTTCCTGAAATGAATTTGACATTTAACATATTTAAGTAAATATAATTAAGTCCACGGATTTAAGGATTTTTTTATTATTCATTTTATTATCATTAATATAAAATTACATGAAGAACATTATGGTTACTAGACTCCCCCCTTCACCAAGTCCCTCCCCACAAACCCCATTACACTCACTGTCCATCAGTGTAGTAAGATATTGTAGACTCACTACTTGTCTTCTCTGTGTTGCACATCCCTCACTATGCACCCCTCCACATTATAGATGCTAATCGTAAGGTCCCCTTTCTTTTCCCCACTCCTTATCCCTCCCTTCCCACCCCTCCTATCCAGTCCCTTTCCCTTTGGTAACCATAAGTCCATTCTTGGGTTCTGTGATTCTGCTGCTGTTTTGTTCCTTTAGTTTTTCTTTGTTCTTATACTCAACATATGAGTGAAATCATTTGGTACTTGTCTTTCTCTGCCTGGCTTATTTCACTGAGCATAATACCCTCTAGCTCCATCCATGTTGTTGCAAATGGCAGGATTTCTTTTCTTCTTATGGATGAATAATATTCCATTGTGTATATGTACCACATCTTCTTTATCCATTCATATACTGATGGACACTTAGGTTGCTTCCATTTCTTGGCTATTGTAAATAATGCTGCGATAAACATAGGGGTGCATCTGTCTTTCTCAAACTTGGCTGCTGCATTCTTAGGGTAAATTCCTAGAAGTGGAATTCCTGGGTCAAATGGTATTTCTATTTTGAGCTTTTTGAGGTACCTCCACACTGCTTTCCACAATGGTTGAACTAACCTGCATTCCCACCAACAGTGCAGGGGGGTTCCCCTTTCTCCACAACCTTGCCAACATTTGTTGTTGTCTTTTGTATGGTGTTGATCCTTACTGGTGTGAGGTAGTATCTCATTATATTTAATTTCTCATTGTATCTCACTGGTTTTAATTTGCATTTCTCTGATGACAAGCGATGGGGAGCATCTTTTCATGTGTCTGTTGGCATCTGAATTTCTTCTTTGGAGAACAGTCTGTTCAGCTCCTGTGCCCATTTTTTAAATGGATTGTTCACTTTTTGTTTGTTGAGGTGCATGAGCTCTTTATATATTTTGGATGTCAACACTTTATTGGATCTGTCATTTATGAATATATTCTCCCATACTGTAGGATACCTTTTTGTTCTATTGATGGTATCCTTTGTGTATAGAAGCTTTTCAGCTTGATATAGTCCCACTTGTTCATTTTTGCTTCTGTTTCCCTTGCCTGGGGAGATATGTTCATGAAGAAGTCGCTCTGTTTATGTGCAAGAAATATTTGCCTGTGTTTTTTTCTAAGAGTTTTACAGTTTCATGATTTATATTCAGGTCTTTGATCCATTTTGAATTTACTTTTGTGTATGGGGTTAGACAGTGATCCAGTTTCATTCTCTTACATGTAGCTGTCCAGTTTTGCCAGCACCAACTGTTGAAGAGACTGTCATTTCCCCATTGTATGTCCATAGCTCCTTTATCATATATTAATTGACCATATATGTTTGAGTTAATGTCTGGAGTCTCTATTCTGTTCCACTAGTCTGTGGCTCTGTTCTTGTGCCAGTACCAAATTGTCTTGATTACTGTGGCTTTGTAGTAGAGCTTGAAGTTGGGGAGCGAGATCCCCCCAACTTTATTCTTCCTTCTCAGAATTGCTGTGGCTATTCGGGATCTTTGGTGTTTCCATATGAATTTTTGAACTATTTGTTCTAGTTCGTCAAAGAATGTTGTTGGTAATTTGATAGGGATTGCATCAAATCTGTATATTGCTTTGGGCAGGATGGCCATTTTGACGATATTAATTCTTCCTAGCCAAGAGCATGGGATGAGTTTCCATTTGTTAGTGTTCCCTTTAATTTCTCTTAAGAGTGTCTTGTAGTTGTCAGGATATAGGTCTTTCACTTCCTTGGTAAGGTTTATTTCTAAGTATTTTATTCTTTTTGATGCAATTGTGAATGGAATTGTTTTCCAGATTTCTCTTTTTATTAGTTCATTGTTAGTGTACAGAAGAGCCACAGATTCCTGTGTGTTAATTTTGTATCCTGCAACTTTGCTGTATTCCAATATCAGTTCTAGTAGTTTTAGAGTGGAGTCTTTAGGGTTTTTTATGTACAATATCATGTCATCTGCAAATAGTGACAGTTTAACTTCTTCTTTACCAATTTGGATTCCATATATTTCCTTGTTTCATCTAATTGCCATGGCTAAGACCTCCAGTACTGTGTTGAATAACAGTGGGGAGAGTGGACATCCTGTCTTCTTCCCGAACTCAGAGGAAAAGGCTTCAGCTTTTCATGGTTCAGTAGGATGTCGGCTGTGGGTTTATCATATATGGCCTTTATTATGTTGAGATACCTGACCTCTATACCCATTTTGTTGAGAGTTTTTATCATGAAGGGATGTTGAATTTTCTTGAATGCTTTTTCAGCATCTATGGAGATGATCATGTGGTTTTTGTCCTTTTTGTTTATGTGGTGGATGATGTTGATGGATTATCGGATGTTGTACCATTCTTGCATCCCTGGGATGAATCCCACTTGGTCATGGTGTATGATCCTTTTGATGTATTTTTGAATTCAGTTTGCTAATATTTTGTTGAATATTGTTGCATCTACATTCATCAGGCATATTGGTCTGTAGTTTTCTTTTTTGGTGGGGTCTTTGCCTGGTTTTGGTATTAGGGGGATGTTGACATCATAGAATGAGCTTGGGAGTATTCCCTCCTCTTCTATTTTTTGGAAAACTTTAAGGAGAATGGGTATTATATCTTCTTTGTATGTCTCATAAAATTCCGAGGTAAATCCATCTGGCCCGGGGTTTTTTTTCTTGGGTAGTGTTTTGATTACCACTTCAATATCTTTGCTGTTAATTGGTTTGTTTCGATTTTGTGTTTCTTTCTGGGTCAGTCTTGGAAGGTTGTATTTTTCTAGGAAGTTGTCCATTTTTTCTAGGTTTTCCAGCTTGTTAGCAATAGGTTTTCATAGTAGTCTTTAATAATTCTTTGTATTTCTCTTGGGTCCGTCATGATGTTTCCATTCTTGTTTCTGATTCTGTTGATGTGTGTTGATTCTCTTTTTCTCTTAATAAGTCTGGGGAGGGACTTATCTATTTTGTTTATTTTTTCAAAGAACCAGCTCTTGGTTTCATTGATTTTTTTTTCTGTTGTTTTATTCTTCTCAATATTGTTTATTTCTTCTCTGATCTTTATTATGTCCCTCCTTCTGCTGACATTAGGCCTCATTTGTTTTTCTTTTTTTAATTTTGATAATTGTGACATTAGACTATTCATTTGGGTTTGTTCTTCCTTTGTTATGTATGCCTGGATTGCTATATACTTTCCTCTTAAGACTTTTGCTGCGTCCCACAGAATCTGGGGCTTTGTGTTGTTGTCATTTATTTCCATATATTGCTGGATCTCCATTTTAATTTGGTCATTGATCCATTGACTATTTAGGAGCATGTTGTGAAGCCTCCATGTGTTTGTGAGCGTTTTTGCTTTCTTTGTACAATTTATTTCTAGTTTTATACATTTGTGGTATGGAAAGTTGGTTGGTAGAATTTCAATCTTTTGGAATCTAATGAGGTTCTTTTTGTGGCCTAGTATGTGGTCTATTCTGGAGAATGTTCCATGTGCACTTGAGAAGAATGTGTATGCTGTTGCTTTTGGATGTAGGGTTCTATAGATGTCTATTAGGTCCATCTGTTCTAGTGTGTTGTTCAGCGCTTCTGTGTGCTTACTTATTTTCTGTCTGGTGGATCTTTCCTTTGGAGTGAATGGTGTGTTGAAGTGTCATAAAATGAATGCATTGCATTCTATTTCCTCCTTAACTTCTGTTAGTATTTGTTTCACATATATACTGGTGCTCCTGTGTTGGGTGCATATATATTTATAATGGTTATATCCTCTTGTTGGACTGGGCCCTTTATCATTATGTAATGTCCTTCTTTATCTCTTTTTACTTTCTTTCTTTTGAAGTCTATTTTGTCTGATACTAGTACTGCAACACCTGCCTCTTCTCCCTATTGTTTGGATGAAATATACTTTTTTCATCCATTGACTTTTAGTCTGTGCATGTCTTTCGGTTTGAGGTGAGTCTCTTGTAAGCAGCATATAGATGGGTCTTGTTTTTTTATCCATTCAGTGACTCTATGTCTTTTGATTAGTGCATTCAGTCCATTTACATTTAGGGTGATTATCGATAGGTATGTACTTATTGCCATTTCAGGCTTTAGATTTGTGGTTACCAAAGGTTCCAGGTTACTTTCCTTACTATCTAAGAGTCTAACTTAATTTACTTAGTATGCTGTTACAAACACTATCTAAAGGTTCTTTTCTATTTCTCCTTCTTTTTCTTCCTCCTTTATTCTTTATATATTAGGTATCAAATTCTGTACTTTTTGTCTAACCCTTGATTGACTTTGGGGATAGTCAATTTAATTTTGCATTTGCCTCACAATCAGCTGATCCACCCTCCCTACTGTGGTTTTACTACCTCTGGTGACAGCTATCCAATCCTAGGAATACTTCTGTCTATAGCAGTCCCTCCAAAATAGACTGCAGAGATGGTTTGTGGGAGGTAAACTCTCTCAGCTTTTGCTTATCTGGAAATTGTTTAATCCTTCCTTCAAATTTAAATGATAATCTCTCCGGATAAAGTAATCTTGGTTCCAGGCCCTTCTAATTCATGGCATTAAATACATCATGCCACTCCCTTCTGGCCTATAAGGTTTCTGCTGAGAAGTCTGATGTTAGCCTGATGGGCTTTCCTTTGTATGTGGTCTTATTTCTGCCTCTGGCTGCTTTTAACAGTCTGTCCTTATCCTTGATCTTTCCCATTTTAATTACAATGTCTCTTGGTGTTGTCTTCCTTGGGTCCCTTGTGTTGGGGGATCTGTGGATCTCCATGGCCTGAGAGACTATCTCCTTTCCCAGATGGGGGAAGTTTTCAGCAGTCCCAAGCCTTCCACTCCCTCCCTGCTCCGAGTCTCTTCCTCCCTCCAGTGAGCTGGGGTGGGGGAAGGGCTCGGGTCCCGCAGAACCACAGCTCTGGAACACTACCCCTTTCAGTGAGGTCTGCTCTTCTCTCCAGGTGTATGCAGTCTGATGCCGTCCTCTTTCCTACTGCTCTCTCAGGATTAGTTGTGCCAATTAAATTTTCTAATTGTATCCAGTTTTAGGAGGAAGCCTCTGTCTCCTCTCACGCCGCCATCTTTAATCCATTTGTATTTAAGCTTTTTTATATGTGTTTGGTAACTGGACATATATAATCATATTACACAAAAATTAGTAACAGTGGGATCACAGGAAGATGGCAGCGTGAGTAATTCAGTGGAAATCTCCTCTCCAAAACATATATATTTATGAAAATGCAATAAATACAACTATTCCTAAAAAAGACACCAGTGGATACAATACAACAGCCAGGACACATCTACATCTGCGAGAACTCAACATCACACGAAGGGTGTAAGATACAATTGGGGCCAGGCGGGACCCAAATGCTCCCCTACCCCAGAACCTGGCAGGAAGAAAGGAGTTGGAACGGGGAGGGAGTGAAAGCCCAGGACTTCTAAACAACCAGCTCTAGAAATCTGCACCAGGAGCGCAGACACAAGGTGCACAGGGTGCTAGATATTAGAGAAACGGAAAAGCAAAACCTGCGGGCAGGTCACTGCAACCAGCGCCCCTGACACAAAAGAAAAGCGAGTGCTTTTTGCAAGTTTTAAAGAGACAGGGACCCCACAGCTGGACGAAGTCATCCCGGCACACTTAGCCAGGACCTGGAAATCCCGGGGAACTTTAGTCGCCCTAATCACCTGGGAGGCAGCGCAGCTCTGAAGCCCCTCACAGCACTAAGCAGCCTGCCAGTTGTTTCCCCAACTGGTGCGGACCCCAACACACCAGCCCAGTAGTGGGACAGTGGCAGAGTGTTCTGGGGGCGGCGGCACTGGAGGGGACCGGAAGCGGCTCACGTGCACTGGCGGCACCAGAGGGGACCGGGAACGGCTCGTGCAAGCCCTCTGTGGCAGTGAACGAGCAGCCCGGGAGTGACCCATGCGCACTGGCAGTAGTGGTGCCAGAGGAGCCTGGGAGAGGTCTGCGCGAGCCCACAGCAGCAACGACCAAGCAGCCTGGGAGCAGCCTGCGTGTGCCAGCGGCGGCAGCACCAGAGGGGCACAGGAGAGGCACGAGCACACCTGTAGCGGTGCCAGAGGGAGCAGCCGTGCTCCCAGCAGTCGACAGGAATCCCAGCCCGATGCACAGCCACCCAGGCCAGACTCAACATCCGTTGGGAATACACCTGCCTGGCAGGGGCGCCGCAATCATGGGGGAGCACACATGACATGCCTAACCCTCCCAGCAGGGCTCTGCACCGCTCTGATGGAGACACTGCCAACAGCAGCTTAGGGGATTAACCCGGTGGCTGTTCCAGGAGTGCGGGTAACTGACACAGGCAGCGGAGAAGGGCAAGGCATCCAGCAGGCAGGAAAGGACTTTGTTCTCCCAGCTGACACACCCACAACCTGCCTACAGCCCCCATTATTATCATGAAAAGGCAAAAAAATTTAGTCCAGTCCAAAATAGTTCAGACAACTCCTGAGAGAGGATCTGCAGAGATAGACGTAACCAGTCTCCCTGAAAAAGAATTCAAAATAAAAATAATAAACATGCTGACAGAGCTTCAGAGAAATATACAAGAGAAAAGGGATGACATCCGGAGGGAGATTACAGAAATGAAACAATCTCTGGAAGGATTTATAAGCAGAATGGATAAAATTCAAGAGGCCATTGATGGAATAGAAATCAGAGAACAGGAACACATAGAAGCTAATGCAGAGAGAGGTGAAAGGATCTCAAGGAATGAAACAATATTAAGAGAACAGTGTGACCAATCCAAAAGGAACAATATCTGCATTATAGGGGTACCAGAAGAAGAAGAGAGAAAAAAAGGATAGAAAGTATCTTTGAAGAAATAATTGCTGACAACTTCCCCAAACTGGGGGAGGAAATAGTTGCTCAGACTACAGAAGCACACAGAACTCCGAACAAAAGGGACCCAAAGAGGACAACAAGACACATAAAAATTAAAATGGCAAAGATCAAGGACAAGGACAGAGTATTAATGGCAGCCAGAGAGAGAAAAAAGGTCACCTACAAAGGAAAACCCATCAGGCTATCATCAGACTTCTCAACAGAAACCCTACAGGCCAGAAGAGAACGGCATGATATATTTAATGCAATGAAACAGAAGGGCCTTGAACCAAGGATACTGTATCAAGCACGATTATCATTTAAATATGAAGGAGGGATTAAACACTTCCCAGACAAGCAAAAGTTGAGGGAATTTGCCTCCCACAAACCACCTCTAGAGGGAATTTTAGAGGGACTGCTCTAGATGGGAGCACTCCTAAAAAGAGCACAAAACAAAACACCTAACATATGAAGAATGGAGGAGGAGGAATAAGAAGGGAGAGAAATAATCATCAGACTGTATTTATAATAGCTCAATAAGTGAGTCAAGTTAGACAGTAAGGTGGTAAAGAAGCTAACCTTGAACCTTTGGTAACCACGAATCTAAAGCCTGAAATGGCAATAAGTACATATCTTTCAATAATCACCCTAAATGTAAATGGACTGAATGCACCAATCAAAAGACACAGTAATAGAATGGATAAAAGAGCAAGACCCATCTATATGCTGCTTACAAGAGACTCACTTCAAACCCAAAGACATGCACAGATTAAAAGTCAAGGGATAGAGAAAGATATTTCATGCAAACAATAGGGTGAAAAAAGCAGGTGTTGCAATACTAGTATCAGAAAAAATAGACTTCAAAACAAAGAAAGTAACAAGAGATAAAGGACATTACATAATGATAAAGGGCTCAGTCCAACGAGAGGATATAACCATTGTAAACATATATGCACCCAATAACAGGAGCACCAATATATGTGAAACAAATACTAGCAGAATTAAAGGAAGAAATAAAATGCAATGTATTAATTTTGGGGGACTTTAACACACCACTCCCTCCAAAGGACAGATCCACCAGACAGAAAATAAGTAAGGACACAGAAGCACTGAACAACACACTAGAACAGACGGACCTAATAGGCATCTATAGAACTCTACATCCAAAAGCAACAGGATACACATTCTTCTCAAGTGCACATGGAACATTCTCCAGAATAGACCACATACTAGACCACAAAAAGAACCTCATTAAATTCCAAAAGATTGAAATTCTACCAACCAACTTTCCATACCACAAAGGTATAAAACTAGAAATAAATTGTACAAAGAAAGCAAAAAGGCTCACAAACACATGGAGGCCTAACAACATGTTTCTAAATAATCAATGGATCAACAACCAAATTAAAATGGATATCCAGCAATATATGGAAAGAAATGACAACAACAACATAAAGACCCAACTTCTGTGGGCCGCAGCAAAAGCAGTCTTAAGAGGAAAGTATATAGCAATCCAGGCATATTTAAAGAAGGAAGAACAATCCCAAATGAATAGTCTAATGTCACAGTTATCGAAACTGGAAAAAGAAGAACAAATGAGGCCTAAGGTCAGCAGAAGGAGGGCCATAATAAAGGTCAGAGAAGAAATAAATAAAATTGAGAAGAATAAAACAATAGAAAAAAATCAATGAAACCAAGAGCTGGTTCTTTGAGAAAATAAATGAAATAGATAAGCCTCTAGACAGACTTACTAAGAGAAAAAGAGAGTCAACATATATCAAGAGAACCAGAAAGGAGAAAGGAACAATCACGATGGAACCCACAGAAATACAAAGAATTATTAGAGAATACTATGAAAACCTATATGCTAACAAGCTGGAAAACCTAGGAGAAATGGACAACTTCCTAGAAAAATACAACCTTCCAAGACTGACCCAGAAACAGAAAACCTAAACAGACCAATTACCAGCAACGAAACTGAAGCGGTAATCAAAACACTAATCAAGAACAAAACCCCTGGGCCAGATGGATTCACCTGGGAATTTTATCAGACATACAGAGAAGATATAATACCCATTCTCCTTAATGCTTTCCAAAGAACAGAAGAGATGAGACTACTCCCAAACTCATTCTATGACGCCAACATCACCCTAATACCAAAACCAGGCAAAGACCCCACCAAAAAAGAAAACTACAGACCAATATCCCTGATGAATGTAGATGCAAAAATACTCAACAAATTATTAGCAAACCAAATTCAAAAATACATCAAAAGGATCATACACCATGACCAAGTGGGATTCATCCTAGGGATGCAAGGATGGTACAACATTCAAAAATCCATCAACATCATCCATCACATCAACAAAAAAAAGGACAAAAACCACATGATCATCTCCATAGATGCTGAAAAAGCAATCGACAAAATTCAACATCCATTCATGATAAAAACTCAACAAAATGGGCATAAAGGCCATATATATATGATAAACCCACAGCTAACATCATACTGAGTGAGAGGCTGAAACCTTGTCCTCTGAGATCGGGAACAAGACAGGGATGCCCACTCTCCCCACTGTTAATCAACATAGTACTGGAGGTCCTAGCCATGACAATTAGACAAAACAAAGAAATACAAGGAATCCAGACTGGTAAAGAAGAAGTCACAATTTGCAGATGACATGATATTGTACATAAAAATCCCTAAAGACTCCACTCCAAAACTACTAGAACTAATATCGGAATTCAGCAAAGTTGCAGGATACAAAATTAACACACAGGAATCTGTGGCTTTCCTATACAGCAACAATGAACTAATATAAAGAGAAATAAGGAAAACAATTCCACCATTCACAATAGCATCAAAAAGAATAAAATAACTAGGAATAAACCTAACCAAGGAACTGAATGACCTATACCCTGGAAACTACAAGACACTCTTAAGAGAAATTAAAGGGAATACTAACAAATGGAAACTCATCCCATGCTCTTGGCTAGAAAGAATTAATATCATGAAAATGGCCATCTTGCCCAAAGCAATATATAGATTCGATGCAATCCCTATCAAATTACCAACAACATTCTTTGACGAACTAGAACAAATAGTTCAAAAATTCATATGGAAACACCAAAGACCCTGAATAGCCAAAGCAATCCTGAGAAGGAAGAATAAAGTGGGAGGGATCTCACTCCCCAACTTCAAGCTCTACTACAAAGCCACAGTAATCAAAACAATTTGGTACTGGCACAAGAACAGAGCCACAGACCAGTGCAATAGAATAGAGACTCCAAACATTAACCCAAACATATATGGCCAATTAATATACGATAAAGGAGCCATGGACATACAATGGGGAAATGACAGTCTCTTTAACAGATGGCGCTGGCAAAACTGGACAGCTACATGCAAGAGAATGAAACTGGATCACTATCTAACCCCATACACAAAAGTAAATTAGAAGTGGATCAAAGACCTGAATATAAGTCATGAAACCATAAAACTCTTAGAAAAAAACATAGGAAAAAATCTCATGGACATAAACATGAATGACTTCTTCATGATCATATCTCCCTGGGCAAGGGAAACCAAAGCAAAAATTACAAAGTGGGACAAATATCAAGCTAAAAAGCTCCTGTACAGCAAAGGACACCATCAATAGAACAAAAAGGTATTCTACAGTATGGGAGAATATATTCATAAATGACAGATCCGATAAAGGGATGACATCCAAAATATATAAAGAGCTCACGCACCTCAACAAACAAAAAGTGAACAATCCAATTAAAAAATGGGCACAGGAGCTGAACAGACAGTGCTCCAAAGAAGAAATTCAGATGGCCAACAGACACATGAAAAGATGTTCCACATCGCTTGTCATCAGAGAAATGCAAATTAAAACCACAATGAGATATCACTTCACACCAGTAAAGATTGCCATCATCGAAAAGACAAACAACTACAAATTTGGCGAGGTTGTGGAGAAAGGGAATCCTCCTACACTGCAGGTGGGAATGTAAATTAGTTCAACCATTGTGGAAAGCAGTATGGAGGTTCCTCAAAATGCTCAAAATAGAAATACCATTTGACTGAGGAATCCCACTTGTACGAATTTACCCTAGTACTGCAGCACTCCAGTTTGAAAAAGACAGATGCACCCCTATGTTTATCGCTTCACTATTTACAATAGACAAGATATGGAAGCAACCTAAATGTCCATCAGTAGATGAATGGATAAAGAAGATGTGGTACATATACACAATGGAATATTATTCAGCCATAATAAAAACACAGATCCTACCATTTGCAACAGCATGGATGGAGCTAGAGGGTATTATGCTCAGTGAAATAAGCCAGGTGGAGAAAGACAAGTACCAAATGATTTCACTCATCTGTGGAGTATAAGAACAAAGGAAAACTGAAGGAACAAAATAGCAGCGGAATCACAGAACCCAAGAATGGACTAACAGTTACCAAAGAGAAAGGGACTGGGGAGGATGGGTGGGAGGGAGGGATAAGGGCAGGGACAAAGAAAGGGGGCATTACGATTAGCATGTATAGTGTTTGGGGGGGGCACAGGGAGAGCTGTGCAACATAGAGAAGATAAGTAGTGATTTTACAGCATCTTAGTACGCTGATGGACAGTGACTGTGAAGTGGTATGTGGGGGGGACTTGGTGAAGGGAGGAGCCTAGTAAACATAATATTCTTCATGTAATTGTAGATTAATGATACCAAAATAAAAAAAATAAAAATAAGTAAAAAATAAAAAAAATTAATAACAGTATTAGTGTTTGGTACTAAAGTAAATATAAAACTACGTATCAAGTAAGTTTACTTATCCCACGTTATAGAGCGGGAAGTGAACACATAAAATGTGTGTGTTTCACAATACAGCAACTATACATACTCTCTACTGGAGAAGTGTTTTTAAGGAATTTAATGTTACCCTATAAAGTATCTGATTTGTCTGAAAATTCTATGTATATAAATATCAAATTCATAATCACGTTTATAATTAAGTATTGGTTAAAAGTGGTTATAGTACAATTTAAAAATGCAGAAACCTTTTAAAGAAGACTGGTTTTATTATACAATGGTATTAAGAAATACTGAGATTCAAGAACTAAATAAAGCAGTCTTCTATTGTCCATCAAGTTTTCTGGTTATATGCACTTGAGTTATCTCTCCTCTCTCTGAATTATATGCCATCAACCTCAAATAAAAATTAACTACTCCTTAAGATGACTTTTCATGTTTTCCTAAGGGTAGGAATCAGGGGATGGGTGGGAAGGGGACTAGAAAAGAGCAGCACCTTAAAAATTTAGCACCATACCTTTATAGCTAGGAAATTCAGCCCACTCTCATTGGCCAAAGCTTTTGCAATCATTGTTTTTGAGCATCCAGGTGGCCCGTACAGAAGAACTCCTTTAGGTGGTTGAATACCCATTCGGACAAAAGACTCTGGATGTTTCAAGGGCCATTCCACAGCCTGTCTCAATTTCTGTTTGATATTTTCCAGTCCTCCTATATCTGACCAGGATACCTGCAAAACAGAACATTTTCTAAATATAAGTTTTGCCAGGACAGAGGACTGAAAAAAATTTTTTAAATCAACAAAAGTGCAAGAGGGGGAACAGAACCATTTAAGAATCAAGAATATCCCCCCAAAAGAAAAAAAAGCCCAACAATATCAAGAAACAGATTAGGAGTACATAAAACATGAGATGCATATTATAAAAATACTAAAGAAAAAAATGTTCTGCTTGCAAGTCTTGTATAAATAACTGTTTAAATGATTGAACATATTGTTAAATCTATCTTCTGTTCTAGATGGCTTTTAAAACTAGGTTTCATCTGTCTGAAATTAGTTTGATATCAGTAATCCAAGGCCTCATCTATGTATCTGATTTCTTTTATTTCTTTTTTAGCCAAATGATTTCCAAGTGTATTTGTGTAGGTCTTTTAGGAACGTAAGACTCTTTTCTGTCTTCATTATATATATTACTGAAGTAGCCTCAAAATTTTGTTCCTTTTTCTCAACTAAAAAATATATCCAAAAGAAAATTGCTCTTCACATTATTATTTGCCTAATAAATATGCATTAAGAAGTAGAATGGATAATGTACACAGGAAATAGATGAATGCAACATGAATACAGACTTTAAAGAACTTAACAACTACCAAAACAATGCACATAAATAACCACAGTACAATGGAAAGGATACTGAGCACAATAACAAAGAAACAGAAAAAGCCTTTGGGAGTTCCCAGGAAGAAAAGATTACTTCCACCTGGAAGGCAAATCTGAAAGCCAACTCTTGAAGCATGGATGAGATCTGGAAATGTGAAAATAGAGAAATGGTCAGGTAGAGGCCAAAAAATTACAAAAGCTCAGAAGTATGAAGAGGATGAAAGAAAAAAGATCTGAGGGAGGGAAATAAAAATAAAGTACGTTGAAGCTATATAGTAGAGGACACTGAAGACTAAATGAAGTTCAAGAACCTTTTTGGTTCATACTGTGAGTCTTTAAAGGTTTTTAATGTAGAAAATTAGATGGTTTTGATGTGTGCTTCAGGAAAACTTCTGGGAAGATTCAGTAGAGAGGAGAGTGTGCAGAGAGACCAATTAAGGACCTATTACAGATATTCTTAAAAAAATTTAAAAAGCTTGAACTAAGGTAACCACTTGCAGGTAAAGACACACCAGAGAGACACTGCACATCTATAGTTGAGGGTTTTGAGGGCTGAGTAAGAAAAAGAGAGAATTTAAAGTTAAAGATTCCAAGACAGCCTGATAGAGACCACAGAAAAATTACATTTAGGAGAGAGAATAAATTAGATGTTTTTTTTTTAATACAACAGAGTTTCAACACAGGTAAGATATTCAAAAGATGAAAAGTGAGCAGTTGGAATGTAAACACCACAAGTGGAGCACTGGAAAAAAAAGGGAGGACTGAGGTTTTATATTTCAGACATATTTACATACAAACAACAGAAACCATAAGATCAATTAAAATTGCCAGCCAAGAGAAGAGAGATGTGGGTACAAGGCAGATGGTTGGGCACTACTTACATTTAAGAGACAAGAGGAAAAGAAAGAGGAAGAAGTTATAAAGCAATCTACAAATTCAAAAGAGAGGCGTTTTGTTTGCTAAAATCAGGAAAAGACTTTTTCCAAATAAATTTGCATGGTCTCTTTGACAGGGGAGGGATTTGGCGGTTGTTTTGGTTGTTGTCCACAGAACCAAGAGAATTCTATACTATCAACTGAAATCCTGAGACCAGATTTGATTTTTTTTCTAAATTGTTTTCTTTGGATTTATTTTAATAAGTAAAATTATTGGATTAAAAGGCACGAACATTGTTAGGTCTCTTGATGCATAATGCCAGTTTGCCATCCCAACCTGCTTTATCTATAATTTTAATCTCATGAGTAATACGGGTCATAAGCTACCTGGCGGCAGCAGCCACAGCCACAGTTGCAGCCTCGGGTTTTGTTTTACATTCCTTTTTCCCCCATTTTCTGATTCCACCAATTACTAAAATTAAAATTGACATTAATGCATAAGAGCTTACGGCCCTAAAAATACCCAGCTATCATCAGCAGGCTAAAAGTGACTGTTTAACACAGAAAACAACAGTTACTGGTAACACTGGGTCTGCTGTGGGCAAAAAAGCAGCAGAGTTGTCCCACCATAATGAGTAGTTCCTACTTGTACTTTCTGGTGTCTCCTTAATTTTCATTTATTTTTTAATTTAATTTTGAAAATTTTCAAACATATACAAAACTTGAAAAATTAGTACAAGCATATATACAGTCTTTCACCAGTTTTTAATAATGCCACATTTAAGTTCATGCTCCCACTTTCTCTCTCTACACACACACACAGACACACACATACACACATTTTATCGTTAACTTTCATAAAAGTAAACATTCTGTGAAGAGTTTTAAGGAAGGTAGTGAACAACTATCAAAGGCTAAATAGTTCAGACAGTATAGAGAATAAAGAAGAAAGGGTCAGTAGATTTGGCAACAAGTTTACTGAATAGAGTGGTTTAATTAGATCAGTTTTTGTTTTTATGCCTTTTAGCAATGGAGTATACATATATACACACATATATGTGCATATAAATATATATGCTTAGAGAAAAGACTATATATTACACATAAAAGGTAAAAACTGTATTTATAATAACTATCAAAAATGTAAAAGTCAGAATAACTGCATAAACTTGTGCAAACTAAAATGATACTGGATTAGTTATGATGCTACCAGATCCCCAGTCAGTTTTAATTGCATAATTATACCTATACCATGAGAATAACCCACTCTGTGAACATGCTCCATGAGGAAGAGATGTTTCCATGCTTTCAAACATGAGTTGTAGCTGCAGCAACATAGCAGAATATTTAATTAAACTTATTTAGATAAATACACATACACAGATACTATTTTTTTAATGGATATTACAGAACTAACTCCTCCTTAATGAATGACATTTGAAAAAATTAACTGTATGCCTATAAACGGCTGAGGAGGATGTTTTTCTCAGGTATGTATGAAAATAAATAAACCTGGCAATACAACTAATAATCTTCAATATGATAAAATATGGTATTTATTACATTTTCTTGTGTTTGGATTTTAATGAGTCTTTTAAAAAGTCTTTAAAAAGGAAATTTTTTAAGTAACTTATTAGGTACTAAAGCCCTGAAGAACCTTCATGAAACACACATGGAAATTATTACACCTAAGGAATCCACATCAGAAAATACAATCACTTTTAAGTTAGGAGGATCAGGGAGTAGCAGCAAACAGTCAGCTGGAACAGGAAAGAGTTGGAGAAGGCTTGTTCCTCAAGAGAAATTAAGATGTCCTTACCAGAACGTGAATGTTCCCGGGATGAGAAACAAGCCAAAACCCGATGTCACTGCACTGACCCAAGTTATCTATGGTGAAGAGTTTGTCCCTTGCCTTGAAGGCTGTAAGAACCAGGAGAAAAAGGAAGCAACTTTGCAGGGAAAAACAATGGTAGAGTAGGAAGGCAAGGCAGAAAACTCCTGCCACAAATACACCAAGGAAGTAAATACAGCTAACCCTGAAAACGACCTGATACTGCAGAACACACCACCTCCTGGGGAAGGAGAGAAAACTGACAGAAAAGAGGAGTATAGCAGAGTTGAGATTGAGCAGGACCCAAGTACTTCCCCCCATCCCAGCCCACATGAGGGAGAAGAAGAATAGAACAGAGAAGGGCTGGACACCAGAGACAGTTGGAACACTCTGGGAGGCTGAGACTCCAGCTGCCTATGGAGGACAGGCACGTTTCCCTGGTCCTTGTGAGACCCAAAGCAGAGGTTGCAGTTTCTAAGATTTGCCAACAGCAAGAAGGGAGCCAGAGGGATGAGGGTAAAATGAAGTTCTGTCCTCAGGAGAAAGGTCAGGTGGAAATACCACCCCAGTCCTCCCTTGGCCTAACAGGTAAGGTACTCTTGGAAGCCCTAGATAATCCATTCCCCTCACTGGAGGCTCAACCTCAAGGAGCATCCATGTACACCTCCAGCATGCCAGCCCACTCAGCCCAGAAGCATCAGATGTCATTGCATGGAAGATAGAGGAGGTTCTCCCAGCTTTCTTGGCCCTGTCTTAGCCCAGCTAGGGAGGCACCTGCAGAAGCTGACTTCAAAAACTCCTCCCTCCTTGCAGGTGGTCAAGCACCATTCTGCATGCTTCACCACTATAAGGGGGCACCCACACCACTTGCTATCCCATCATGCTGAGCCACCATATGACTCACCCTCCCCACCCTGCCCTGCTCCAGAGCCAAGAAATTGCCCCACCCACCCTATTAACCCTAAAAGCCCTGCCATCAATGCAGGGAAGGCAGAGAGCACCCTGCACAATGATCCCAGCAGAAACCACTGGTCTGATCACAAAGGGACAGCTGGGGCAAAGGGAGAGCTGGGACAAATGGCCAGGTGCAACAGACTGAGACCAGTGCCGGCAGACAGACAGAAAGGCAGCCTTGCCCACTGCCCACAAACAGCAACTGGGACTCTACTGCAAATGAAAACAAGGCACTGGACAGGAAAGAGTCTTGAGCATCTGGGCACCACAGGACGCCTTCTTCATTAAGTCATTACTCTCTAGCCAGGAAGCAAAGCAGATTCATCTAACACAGGAAGAAACACAGAAACCCTGACAAAATGAAGAGGCAGAGGACTATGTTCCAAACAGAACACAGAATAAGACAGCAGAAAGTAGGCTAAATGAAATGGAGATCACCAATTTTCTTGATAAGTATTTCAAAGTAAAAGTCATAAATATGCTTGCTAATCTGCAGAAAAGTATTGAGGATCTCAGGAAGAATTTCTAGGAATGCAAAGAATGATAAGAGAGCTGTGTGACAACTGCAAACAAAACAATATTCACATAATAAGGGTACCAAGAAAGAGACAAAGGGACAGAAAGTCACTTTGAGGACATAACTGTTGAAAACTTCCCCAATTTGGGTAAAAAATAGACACTCAGGTCACAGAAGCTCAAGAGCCCATAACAAAAGGAACCCAAGGAAGATAAAACAAAGATATATAATAATTAAGGGACAAAGAATAGGGGTAACAAGGGAGTACTGAGAGCAACTAGAGAGAGGAAAAAAAAGATTACTTATAAGGGAAACCCCATGAGGCTATAATCAGACTTCTCAGCAGAAACTTTACAGGCCAGAAGTGAGTGTCATGAAATGTTTCATGTATTGAAACAGAAGAACCTTAAATTAAGAATCCTCTACTCAGCAAGATTATCAGTCAAATTTGAAACTGACATTAAACAATTACCAGATAAACAAAGGCTCAAGGAATTTGTAACCACCAAACCAGCATTACAGAATATGTTAAAGAGACTGCTATAGATGGAAATGTTCCCAAGGATAAATAGTTTTAACCAGTGAAAATAAACCCACAGTAAAGGTAGCAGACCAATTATTTACCAATAAAGTACAAAACTAAAATGAAACACAGTAGCAAAATCAACTATACACAAAATCAGTCAAGGGATACATGAAAAATGCAGATTATGACATCTAATACATGAGGTGTGGAGGAGGAAGAAGAAAACAGAAGTACTTTTAGATTGTGTTTGAAAAAAACAATCATCAACTTTAATATAGACTGCTATATAGTTAGAAAGCTATCCTTGAATCTTGTAATAATCACAAACTTAAAGCCTACAATAGATACACAAAATTTTAAAAGGAATCTAATAACAACACTAAAGAAAAACAACAAATAAAATGAGAAAAGTACAATAAAGAAAGCAACAGAGAGGAACTATAAAAATAACCAGAAAACAATTAATAAACTGGTAAGTACATACCAATCAATATTACCTTAAATGTAAATGCACTAACCAAAAGACAGAGTGGCAGAATGGATAAAGAAACAAGACTCATCTATATGCTACCCACAAGAGACTCATTTCAGACCCAAGGATGTAACACAGACTAAAAGTGAAGGGATGAAAAACATATTTCATGCAAATAATAGGGAGAAAAAAACAGGAGCAGCAGTATTTATATCAGACTAAATATATTTCAAAACAAAGTAACAAGAGATAAAGAAGGACATTACATAATGATAAGGAGGTCAGCTCAACAAGAGGATATTACCATTATAAATATGTATGCACCCAATATAGGAGCACCTAAACACATTAAAAAAATACTAACTGAATTACAGGGGGAAACAGAATGCAACACATTCGTTTTAGGAGACTTTAACACATCACTCACATCAACAGATCAACCAGATAGAAAATAAACAAGGAAACAGACATACTAAATAATACATTAGATCAGATGGACTTAAGAGACATCTATAGAACATTCCACCCAAAGCCAGCAGGATACACATTTTTCTCAAGGGTACAGAGAACATTCTCCAGAACAGATCACCCACTAGGCCACAAAAAGGACCTCAATAAATTCAAAAACACTGAAATTGTATCAAGCAACTTCTCAGACCACAATGATATGGAAGTAGAAACAGATTATACAAAGGAAACAAAAGAGCCTACAAACACATAGCGGCTAAACAACATGCTTCTAAATAACCAATAGATCAATGAACAAATTAAAACAAGTCAAGCATTACATGGAGATTAATGAAAACAAAAATACAACAGTCCAAAATTTGTGGGATGCCCCAAAAGCGGTGCTAAGAGGGAAGTACATAGCAATACATGCCTAGCTCAAGAAACAAGAACAATCCCAAATAAATGGTCAAACTCACAAGTAGATAAACTAGAAAAAGAAGAAAAATGAAACCCAAAGTTAGCAGAAGGACATAATAAAGATCAGATCAGAAATAAATAAAAAAGAATTAAAATAGAAAAAAAAATCGATGAAACCAAGAGCTGATTCTTTGAGAAAATAAACAAAATAGACAAACCCCTAGCCAGTCTTATCAAGAAAATAAGAGAGTACACAAATAAATAAAATCAGAAACAAAGGACCACTCACAACAGATACCACACAAATACAAAGATTTATTAGAGAATACTATGAAAAATTATATGCCAATAAATTGGACAACCTAGAAGAAATGGACAAATTCCTAGAAAAGTACAACCTTCAAAGATTCACCCAAGAAGAAACAGAAAATCTGAACACACTAATTACCAGTAACAAAACTGAATTGTAATCAAAATACTCCTAGAAAACAAATTACAGAAATAGATGCTTTCACAGCTGAATTCTACCAAACATTTAAAGAAGAGCTAATACCCCTCCTTCTTAAAGGATATCAAAAAAGTAGAAGAGGGAATACTTCCAAACTCATTCTGTGAGGCCATCACTCTAATACCAAAACCAGACCAAAGATACTACAAAAAAAGACCATTTTAGACCAATATCCCTGAAAAACATAGATGCAAAAATCCTCAACAAAATATTAGCAAACTAAATTCAAAAGTTTATCAAAAGGATCATCCATCATGACCAAATGGGATTTATTCCATGGATGCATGGATGGTATAGTATTTGTAAATTAATCAACTTTTATATACCACATTAACAAAAAGGATGAAAATCAAATGATTGTATCAATAGATGCTGAAAAAGCATTTGACAAAATTCAACATCCATTCATGGTAAAAACTCTCAACAAAATGGGCACAGAGGGTACATACCTCAACATAATAAAGGCCATCTACAACAAACTCACAGCTAACATAATACTTAATGGCGAAAAGCTGAAAGCTTTTCCTTTAAGATATGTAACAAGACAAGGACATCTACTCTCACCACTTTCATTCAACATAGTATTGGAGGTCCTAGCCATGCCAATCAGACAAGATAAAGAGATAAAAGACATCCAAATTGGTAAGGAAAAAGTCAAACTATCACTATTTCCAGATGACATGATATTATACAGTCAACCCTAACGACTCCACCAGAAAACTATTAGAACTACAAACTAGATTCTGGAAATTTGCAGGATACAAAATTACTACCCAGAAATCTGTTACATTCTCATATACTAATAACAAACTAGGAGAAAGCAAAATCAGGAAAACAATTCCTTTTACAACTGCTTTAAAAAGAATAAAATACCTAGGAATAAACCTAACCAAGCAGGTGAAAGACCTGTATTCTGAAAACTATAAGACACTCATAAGAGAAACTAAAGAAGACACAAACAAATGGAAATCTATCCTGTGTTCATGGACAGGAAGAATTAATACTGCCAAATAGCTATCCTGTCCAAAACAATTTATGGATTCAATGCACTCCTCATCAAAATAAGAACACCATTTTTCAATGTGCAAGTAATCCTAAAATTCTGGAACTACAGGAGACCCCAAATAGTCAAAGCAATTCTGAGAAAGAAGAACAAAGCTGGGGGTATTAAGCTCCCTGGCTTCAAGATATACTCCAAAGCTCTGGTAATCAAAACAGTATGGTACTGACACAAAAAACAGACCCATGTGTCAATGGAACAGAATAGACAGCCCAGACAAACATAAACCATGCACATATGGCCAATAAATATATAATAAAGCAGCCATGAATATACAGTGGGGAAAAGACAACCTCTTCAGTAAATGCAGTTGGGAAAACTAGACAGTTACATGCAAGAGAATGAAACTGGATTACCACCTAACTGCATACACAAAAGTAAACTTGAAATGGATCAAAGACCTTAATGTAAGCCATGAAACCATAAAACTCTTAGAAGAAAACATAGGCAAAAAAATCTCTTGAAATCTCTTGAACATAAGCACAAGCTATTTCTTTCTGGATATACCTGCCCATGCAAGGGAAACATAACTAAAAATTAACAAGTGGGACTACATCAAACTAAAAAGCTTCTGTACAGCAAAGGACACCAGCAGGAAAACAAAAAGACAACCTATAGTATGGAAGAAAATATTCATAAATGACTTATCCAATAAGGGGTTAACATCCAAAATATATAAAGAACTCATATGACTCAACACCCAAAAACCAAATAACCCAATTAAAAAATGGGAGGATGGCCCAAACAGACATTTTTCCAAAGAAGAAATACAGATAGCTAGCAGGCACATGAAAAGATGCTCCGTATTACTAGTCATCAGGGAAATGCAAACCAAAACCACAATGAGATATCACCTCACACCAGTTAGAATGGCCACTGTCCGAAAGAAAAGAAATAACAAGTGTTGGTGAGAATGTGGAGAAAAGGAAACCCTCCTACACTGTTGAGGGGAATGTAAATTGGTCTAAGCCACTGTAGAAAGCAGTATGGAGGTTCCTCAAAAAACTAAAAATAGAAATACTGTATGAACCAGTAATCGCACATCTAGGAATTTACCCAAAGAGAACAAAGTTCCTGATTCTAAAAGATGTATGCATCCCTATGTTTACTGCCACATTATTTACAACAGCGAAGATATGGAAGCAACCAAAGTGTCCATCAACAAATGACTGGATAAAGATATGGTACATATACACAATGGAATATCATTTAGCCATAAAAAAAGAAATCCTGCGATTTGTGACAACATGGTAGACCTAGAGGGCATTATGCTAAGTGAAATCTAAAAGAAGTGACTTGGGGTTACGATGGGGAAGGAGGAGTTGGGGTGAGTGGTAGGGTGTGTAAGGGGGAAAAAGGAGCACAAAAATTCTCAATCATAATATAAGTTGGTCATGGGGATGGAAGTGCAGCATGGAGAATATAGCCAATGATTCTGTAACATCTTCCTATGTTGACAGACAGGAAGTGCACTAGTTGGGGTAAGGATTTAATTTTGTGTGTAAATGTTGAACCACTGTGTTGTATATTTGAAACCAATATAGTATCATATATCAACTAAACTTTAATTAAAGAAATAGTTTTACAGTTCAGAAATATGTGAGATAGTGAGGATAGATTTGGAACTGTTCCATATATGTAAAACTTATGTCAAGGTGCTGAATGTGAAAATAATAGTAACAAATGGTTGGGAAAAAAAGCATTAAAGTAAATGGATTTTTAAAGGTGCTGTTGGGATCAATCACACATATGTATAGCTATGTACTGAGTCTAAAGCAATTTCCTATTATCCTTTTCAATGGGCTACCAGATAAGCTGCAAGCACTATACCTGGCCACCTTTTTATGCCATTGTCATCCATTCAAAAAACTGGTATAGAACAGAGTATGGTATGGAGTAAACACTCATAGAATTAATGGCATAGAACGGATGCCATTAATTTTTTTTTTTGGATGGATGACAATGGCATAGAAAGGTGGCCTATGAACTTCCTGCTCTCAAGATAAAAGCATAGTAAGCAAGAGATTAAAATTAGATAAAATCACTCCAATCACTACATGGGAAATGAACTTAGAGGGACAAGACTGGATATAGGAGAACAGGTTAGATGGTGTCTTGAACCAGGATTACAGCAGTGAGATGGTAAAAAGGCCCAGCTTAGGCACTAGTATATGTTTTGAAGGTATAGCCAGTCAGACTTTGATTTGCATCTTATTTTCTGCTTTTTAAAACTTCATACTTTATATCTCTCTCTATAGATATATCTAAGTATATATAGCTCTTTATATATATAAAAAACATATATATAATACATCCTCTAGTTACTGTATCACTTTGGACAATTTAGTTCATTCCCCTACACCTTCTCTTTGGTGATATGGGGATAATGAAACCTAAGCTCTTAGGATTATTATGAGAATGAAACAATATAGTACATAATTGCACTCTGCATGACATACAGCAACTGTTTAATAAATGAGGTATTACTTAATGTCTGAAAGATGATTACAATGAACAGTTATATTTTTGAAGGATCAGTGACAAAAGATTAAGGCCCATCAAGTTATTACATCTATAGTATCATGAGCAATATTTAATTACTATAACTTTTCTATTATTTTTCTTTTTCTCTGATCACTGCATTTCTTAAACTTAAGGCAAGCAAGTTTTCCATTAAAATTTGGCACCTAAATGCCAAATAAATGATGAGACTTTCAATAGTTAAGGTATCAATTCAAAAATGAATAGAAGTCAGTTTAAAGAGCTTACTATTACACAAAGGAGTCCTAAAGCACAGAAGGTCATGGGAAAAGTTAGTCTGTAGAGAAGATAAACCCCAGTGTGAAATCATAAAATCCTATACCTAGAACAGGAATTCAAAAACTAGCTGGGTTCACTATGTACCTTCAGATAGAATTTCATCTTTCAACTCCTCTCATTTTCCAACAAATACTATTTCATGCTCTTTTAAAAAAGTAAGTAGTTTCTATAACTCTTTTTTAATAAGGTCCATTATGTCATAACTGCCAGAAAATTATTCTTGCCATCTAACCTAAATCACTCCTGATCATAGTTGGGTCCCTTCTTTCTTATTTTGTCTTAATGAAAACAGTGAATAGCTGCTCACATAGGGCTTTATAAGTTTTTGAATTAATAATAAGGTTAGAAGTACAGGAACAGCTCTCAAACATGTACAAAAAAGAGCAGTGTAATAAATTTTCCAAGGGAAATGCCCCTCATGAACATCTTACAGTACTTTCTAGACAAGCATCCAACAGTACCCAAACACAGTGTGGGAAGGGTTATGTGTTCTAAGGGCTTTTTTCTTTTCTTTTCTCTCTCTGCTCAACTTTTCCCCTCTTCCTATTTCACCACGATTTTGCACATGCAGGCTTCCACTGAAAATATTTAACAATTTCATTGGTAAGACCACAGCTAAAAAAGCAGATGAAAAAGAATTTAAGAAACTACACCAAAACTCTGCCACTAATTGCAAATTACCACTGATCTGAGTGATTTTGGGATCTTTAGTCAATCACATTAACAACCTCATTGAGACATATTATAAAGGCTAAACAGATGCTTCTGTAACTCCCAATTAATAAGGAAAAGCATTAATGTAAAGAAGGAACTGAATATTCAAGTAAAAAACTGAGACATCCCACAATATAGAAAATAAGATCAACTTACAGGCAAATGTTTTCACACATTTCAAACTATATACATTTCCTCATCAGTTAAATGATTATATTAAAACTTCAGTTCAATTTCTAAAAAATCACCACATTACAATAACACTTGAATAACTTTACTATGAGCTGTCTTCAGAGAGCTGGTTATGTATGAAGTCAAATGATACAAATGTAATGACAAATTATTATCTCTACCTTTAGACCACAAAACATGATAACTTAACTCAACTTAAAAATGGCTCACCATTTCCAAAATTAGCTTTTAAAAAATTACCTAGTTTTGCCAGGTGAGTAAGTCCAGGAAAAATCTCATAAAAAATGGAAACTTTAAACAAGGAAAAAAAACAAAAAAACAAAATAACAAAAAATAATAAAAAAATAAATTAACTCATACCATGGAAATGATAGAAAGTTTCATCTAGAAAATTCTTCATATCTCACTAAAATATGTTTTATATTTGTAATTTATTGGAATTTCTTGAATAATTTAACTGTGATCAGCAGAGAATGTTTTGATTATTTAAGGCACTGCTCAGTAACCCCTGCCATTCTTCCTAGAGCATAGCAAAACCGGGAAAAGATAGAGTAATACGAACAAAGGAAATAAAAAGATAAAACACACAGAAAAAAAGACGGACTTCCACTGATTGGTCTCCAAGCCCAGGTGCTATAGAAGCATATGTTCACAAGTTTCTCCAGTGAATTTTAAATCAACCATACACAACACATGACCAAATGCCTTAATGTGAAAAGAAATCATATAAAAAAACCAAAATGGAAGTTTTTTCTTTCCCTGCTTAAAAAATGTAGCAGCTTCCTAGTTATTTTGAAACACTACTCTTGTTTGTATGTAAAGTGATTAACTTTCTAGCTTGCCTTGTCCAAAGGATATTAAAATGCTAGGTTGATACTTTAGCCATCTTAATTGACTTTTTACTCTTAACATGATGTATTAAAATAGCTCCCTTTAAGACAATTAGATATTATGTATAAAGTGTAATATTGATAGGTTAATAAAGATGACTGAATCCAAAAAAATAAAAAAATAAAAAGCCTAGAAAAAATGTTTTAAATAGTAAACATTTTAAAATGAGTCTTACTTTTATTATTCTTTGGGAATCTTGATATAAGTGAATAATAATCAAATATAAAAGCTCTTTTGTTAAAATATGAATATATCACCAAGATCTTCCTAACACTGTGCCTTGTACATTACAGATGCTCACTGTTTGGTAAAAGAATAAATTAATGGGAAGACACATATTTTCTCTTGTATTATCTTAAAAATATAGCAGCAAAGAGGATGGAAATGGCAGAGGGGCATGCTAGTAGCAGATGAAATAGGAAAAACAGGAGAGAGTGAGTTAGGAATAAACCAGCACATGTGGTCAAAACAAGTGAAAAATGCTGCCAACATGTAAAAGTGTACAGGGTTATACATATGCCTTATATGACATTTTCTCACCCAGATTTGTCAAAATTGTTGGGTCATAAATTTAAACCATTTCCTCTGATCTCCTTTTACGGGTGGTAACAATAAAAATTTTTGTATTTATGGAAAGAAAATTCCTCCCCTGCCAAAACTGACTAAAGGGATGCTCCAAATTTTTGTTCAATAGGAAGCAAAGAGAAGACACCCCTTTCTGTTATAAAGCTGAGCAAACTCAGGCAAGCAAATTTCCTAAGCAGCTCCAACTCTGCGTAATGTGATACCAACCAGAAAGGAAGCTCCCACATGGGAAAGAATGATAGTGTTGGCCAGAAAGGCAAGAAGTTGGAGAGAGAGGATTGTTATTGATGTTTTTGCCCAAGGGCAACAGGTATGAGAAAGCCCTGATAAAGAGTAAAGGAGATAGTAGAAAACAATCCTTACAGCAGTCTTAATGGGCAACATTTAGAAAAAGGACAAAAGATGTATTAACTTATAATCAAAGCTTGTCCTAAATGCAGAATGTGCTACATATAATAGCTGAGAGTATTAATGTTAGTGGCATAGTACCAACTTGGGAACCAGGCCTGAAAGATACTGCAGAAATACTCTGGAGGAATAAGTTACCTAGAGAAGTCAGACATAGATCTTAGACATATACTGAGTTCACTGAGACAAGTCAAGCCAAGTCTCAAAGAACTGAACAAGCCTCGGTGGTAAACTGCTGAGCAAAATTTAAGTATATTACAGTAGAAGTTATCTAACTGCCATCTTTTATAACCTCTGATAGGTATGAATGCTCATGTGTTACAGGTATCAATGAGGACTCCTACAGAGGTAGAGATTTTAATATCAAACATCCATGCAATTACTAAGTTATTTATTTAATCACTCCCTCACTATTCACTCAGATATATTCATTTTATTGCAAGGCTATTATTATGAGTGCTTGGCCAGGCTCTAGGAATACAGGTAGACATACAGAATGAGATATGAAGAATGAACAAGATTGACATGGTCTCTACATCATAGAGCTTGTAGTCTGGAAAAAGAGGCAGACATTGAACAAATACATTAATAAGTATTTAAATTAAAGACTAGACAAAAAGTTGTATAGGATGCTACAAGAGCACATAATAGGCCTAGAGGGTCCAAGATGGTCTATAGCTTTCTATAAAACCTGACACTTAAGTAGGAATAAGAAAGATGAGTAGGAATTAGGCAACTAAAGAGAATGAACAAAGCTTCACTATTTGGAGCCCCTAATACTGGCTTGAAGGAAGAGATTCATATGACAATAATGGCTCAGTCAAACCAAGGGACCTGACTGAGTTTTACTCCAGATTCTAATCTGGTCAAACAGACCCATTTTAGCTTTCCTAATCTGTGACTTGACCAATTATTGTTCTCCTTCCTGGTTTCCTTTTTCTGTTATCTTTGGTAAAATCTGAAGTTGTATGAATTAGACATCCTGACACTACTAAAGAGAAATGTC
This sequence comes from Manis javanica, assembly GCF_040802235.1. Taxonomy (NCBI): domain Eukaryota; kingdom Metazoa; phylum Chordata; class Mammalia; order Pholidota; family Manidae; genus Manis; species Manis javanica. Next base: position 69,614,951 of record NC_133160.1, read on the forward strand.
GTATACACTAGTTAAATATGGATAAGAAAAACCATCGAAAATAATTTCTGCCCTAAATGCAACACATCTGTGTAAAATCTAGTTAAGTACTCATGAAGGGCTAGGGGATTTTTTAATTAGATAAAGGTTCAAAATTAATATTATACCCTTGTTAAGGTATGATGAGAATGGCATTTCAACTTTGTGGTCCTCCTCCCAAAAACCCAAAGTCCTAGCCTAACCATAATAAAAATACTGGCCACACCCAAATGGAGGGGCATTCTACCAAACATTTGACCAATATACCTCAAAACTGTCCATGCTGTCAAAAACAAGGGAAGAATCAGAAATACTGTCATGGACCAAGGAAACCTAAGGAGACAGGATAATTAAATATAGTATGATAGCCTAGATGGGATCCTGAAATAGATAAAATAGGGAAAAACTAATAAAATCCAAAGAAACTATGGAGTTCAGTAAGTACCTAGATAGTGTTCAAGAAAGGTTTAATTCAGAAGGCTCAGGTTTCTTAAACCCTGCCCATTCCAAAGAAAGGTCATTCTTCAGGTCTAACACTGGTTCTTGGCAGGTTTCTGGAAGATAACCTCTGGGTCTTTTAAGTTGTAGTAGGTGAGAGTGTTTTTATATGCCTGCAGCCTGGGGATATGCTGTACAGTTTAACCAGAAAGCTTACCCCAACAATATGACTTATGAACATTTGTTTCTGCTCTTGGAAGGGCTAGAATCCAAGCAGCTGAGGATCAACATGCAGGTATTATACACCTATGTGCCTGAACTCCAACAAAACCCTGGACAGCAAGGCTCAGGTGAGCTTCCTGGTCAACAACCCCTTACACGTACTGTCACACATCATTCAGGGAGAACTAAGTGTGTTCCCATGTGACTCCACTGGAAGAGGACCTAGAAGTTTGGACCTGTTTTCTCCTTCACTTCACCCTATGTGCATTTTTTTCTCCTCACTGATTTTGACCTGTATCCTTTCACTGCAATAAATTATAATCATGACTATAATAGTTTCTGAATCCAGTGAGTAATTCTAGTGAATTATCAAGGCTGAGTATGATCCTGGGGAACCCCCCCAACAAAGACAGACAGATAATAAAATTTTAAATAATGTAGAATTCTCTAGAACTCATATCCTTCCCTACTCCCTACTTCCCATCCACAGTCCTGGACATGAAAAACAAAAACAAAAACAAAACTTTATCTCAGGCCTTTAAGCTTATCATTACATTTATCCTGGGCTTACAGTGCAGTCCTCAGACATCTGCTAACTTTCAGATGAAGTTTAATCAATCCACCCTACTTTTCCCACTTTAGTATCATATCCAGTTCCACCTTAGAGCACTGGTTTTTCTATTGGATCAAAACCAAAGGACAATTCATCCTTAATATGCTTTTTAAAAAAAAACCTACATAAGGAATTGCAAAGCATTTCTCTAAAGAGTACATGAAATTCTGACATAGCAATTTTAACATGGGACACTTGAGTATGTCCCACCATGTGGCTTGGATGTAAACCATTAAATATGGGACTTTTAAAAACTGCCAAGTAGGGAGGGACCTTTGCCTCTGGCCAAGGGGTAAAAGATGTAAGACTTACCTTTCCATCTGAAAAAGAAAAAACTAAAAAAACTGACGAAATGTATGAAGCATCAATTCAGGACATTCACCACTGGGCAATGAAGGACAATCCTTAAGAGAAGGGGAACCAATGAGGAGAACCCTATGATTGAACTCAATGACATGACTGACTAGAGAAAGGTCACAGACTGAAGCAATGTAGGGGAAGCCTAGGCAGAGCCCACAGTCCCACTGAGATAAAAAGATGACTCTAGGAGTATGGGGGAGCCCAAAAAGTATCACAAAAGATATCACAAGGCAGAATATTAGAGACAAAACAGGTACACAGGGAGAGAACTCCTGAGATCTGTACACGGTTTCCATTAAATATTCAGTTTTCAGTGCACATATAAGAACAAAACAAGGCCAGGAAACACAACAACAAAAAATAGTCCAAAGACCTCAGACAAGTAAAATAGTATGTGCTCCCAACAGCCAGAGGGAAACCAAATAATTCATAGGGCATCACACAGAATATTGAGAAGGCTCTTACCTCAGTTAGGAAAAATTAACCTAGACAAAACACTACCCTAGTCACACCTGAGAAAATGTAAAGCAAGACCCAAAACGATCTGTTTCCAAGTAACTTAACCACATTCCAGAACAAATCTTATGAATATTTTTATGAATATAAAAACTATCCAGCTCTCAATAAGGTAAAATTCAAAATTTCTGGAATCCAATCAAGAAGCATCATGCATGTAAAGAAGCAGAAAAATAGAACCCTAATAAGAAGAAAAATCAATAAATAGAAGTTGATGCAGAAATTACACAGATGATAGAATGACTAGACAAGGACATTAGAAGTTATTTAAATGTATGCGGCATGCTCAAAAAGAGGTAAACACTGGAAACATTAAAGAAGAAAATATAAAAAAGGATAAAAATAAAATTTCTAGAGAAGAAAAGTACCAAATGTCTGTAATGTTTAAAATGCACTGGATGGAACTAACAGCAGATTAGACATCTCAGAGGAGGAAAATAGATTAGTGACCAGGTAGACAGCAATAGAGACTACCTAAAATAAAACAAAGGGAGAAAGAAAACAATAAGAAAAAGGCGAAGACAGTACCACTGAACTTTGAAACAATTTCAAGCAGACAAATGTACATGTGTATTTTGAGTCCCCAGTGAGGGAGGTAGGCAAGAAATAGACTAATTATTTAAAGAAACAAACTTTTTCTCAAATTTGACTAAAACTATAAACCTACACATACAAGGTCATCAATGAACCTGTACAAGGAACATGAAGAAAACCTACCAAAGCATATGATAATCAAATGGTTTAAAACCAGTGAGAAAAACAAAATCTTAAAAGCAACTGGAGGAAAAAAAAAATATTACATACGGAAATCAAAGAAAATGGAGACAGACTTTTTTTTTTTTCCAAAAATGCAAGACAGAAGAGAATGCAGCACAATCATGAAAGAATCGGTGTTGGGGGGCTGCGGGGTACTGTCAACCTAAATTCTTTACCCAGTGAAGATACCTAGTAAAAAAAAAATTTATGAAAGACTTTTTCCAGATATACAAAAACAAAGAATTCATGACCAGTACACCTGCACTACAGGAAATGTTAAAGCCCTGCAGAAGAAGGAAAATGATACCAGATGGAAACTTGAATCTACACACACACACACAAAAAAAAAAAAAACTAGAAAGAACTGGAAATGATAACTATATTGAGTAAATAGAAATATCTTTTTCTCTTATTATTTAAATCTCTTCAAAAGGAAATACTGTCTGGAGCAAATATGACTGATAATGTACTGTGGGGTTTATGATATAAATATATGACAATAGCACAAAGACCATAAGGGGAGTAATTGAGTATGCTCTTTTAAGGTTCTTATATTGCACATGTTGATATAGTATCACTTGAAGGTGGACTATGGTAAGTTAAAGATATCTCATGGGAGATTAAACAATATTTTGAACTAAACAGAAATGAAAATACAACATACCAAATATGTGGGATTCAGCTAAAGCAATGCTTAATGGTTAGGTATAGTGCTAAATGCTTATATTAGAAAAGAAGAAAGACCTAAGATCACTAACCACAGCTCCCATCTAAGAAACTAAAGAAGAAATTAAGCCTTAAGTAAACAGGAGAAAATTATAACAATTAGAGCAGAAATCAATGAAATAAAAACCAGAGAAACAATAAAACAAAAAGCTGATCATTTCCAAGGATCAATAAAATTGATAGACCTCCAGTAGGCTGACTATGAAAAGAAAAAAAAAAAGGGAAAGCACAAGTTACCAGTCAGAAATGAAAGACGGGACATCACTACTGATCCTGCAGGCAGTAAAGAGATAACAGGGAATACTATGAACAACTCAATGTACATAAATCTAACAAGGGACCAACTCCTTAAAAGATACAAACCACTGAAACTCACTCAAGAAAAAAGTAGGCAATCTGAATAGTCCTAAACTTACAAAAAAAAGGAACTTCACTTGAGCTTACCAAATAATGAAACTTCCAGGCCCAGATAGTTTCAATGGAGAATACTGAAGGGAGAAATAATACTAATTCTATACAATTTCTTCCAAAAAGTAAGTGGAGAACACTTTCTAACTCACTCAATAATGGCAGCATTACTTTGATACCAAAACCAGACAAAAACACAGGAAAACTACAGACCAATCTCTCTCAAAAACATGTATATAGAAGTTCTCAACAATATATTAAAAAATAGAATTCTAAAATATATAAAAATGATACTATATCACAGCCAAGTAGAGTTCATCCAGGAATACAAGAGGGATTCAACACTGAAAAGCAATCCATATAACTTATTATATTGAGAGACTAAGAAAAACCACGTGATCATTTCAGTAGATGATGAAAAAGCATTCAATAGAATTCAGTATCTGTTCATGATTTCTTAAAATAAAAATCTCTCAGGAAACTAGGAATAGAAAGCACTTAACATAATAAAGGACATTGTTTGAAAAAAAAGCTAACATTATACCAGTGAGGGAGGGAATGAAGAGTTATTTGTTTAATGGGTACAGAGTTTCAGTTAGAAAGAGGAAGGGTTCTAGAGATGGATGGTGATGATGTTGGATAGCAATGTGAATATACTTAATGCTGCCAAATTATACATTTAAGATGGTTAAAAACATAAATTTTATGTCATGTATATTTTACCACAGTTAAAAAAACTTTTCCCATACATAGGTTCTCATGTCTCTAAGTTATGGTTATATTTCTATAACAATATAGTTACACACAGAAGAGCAAAGGTTTAACCCTACATGGAGAAAAAATGTAATCAAAACCTAAATGTAAGAGCTCAAACACAAACTCTTAAAAGAATATAGAGGGTAAATCTTTGTAACCTTGGAGTTGGCAATGGTTTCTCAAATGTGACACCAAAAGTAACATCTTTGAAAAAATAGATATACTGCACTTTTTCAAAATTAAAAACTTTTGTGCTTCAAAGGACACCATCAAAAAAATGAAAGAGGCAGCCCATTGAATGGCAGAAAATATTTGCAAATCATATATATTTTATACCAGTATCAGATATCTGACATAGGACTTGTATCTAGAAAATATATGAACTCTTACAACTCAAAATGGGCAAAGGATCTGAACAGACATTTCTCCAAAGGAGAAACATGCAAATGGCCAATAAGCAAATGAAAAGATGTTCAGCATAATTAGCCACTAAAGAAATGCAAATCAAAACCACAAATGAGATACCATTTCATACCCACTAGGATAGCTATATTCAAAAAGACAGAATAACATAACAAGTGTTAGTGAGGGCATAGAAAAAGAGGAATGCTCAATACACTACCAGTAGGAATGTAAAATAGTACAGCCACTTTGAAAACCTTTGGCAGTTCCTCAAAAGGTTAAACATAGTTAGCAATGACCCAGCAATCCACTACTAGATATACACCCAGAGGAACTGAAAACGGGCGTTCAAACAAAAACTGTACAGTAATGTTCAAATGTTCATGGTGGTTCATTCATGACTGCCAAAAAGCAGAAGCAATCAAAATATCTGTCAACTAATGAAAGAATAAATCAAATGTTCTAGATCCATGCAATGGAATCTTATTTGACAATAAAAAGGAATGGAGTACTGATTCATGATACAACACGGATTAACCTTGAAAATGCTATGCTAAGTTAAAGAAACCAGTCAGTCACAAAGAACCACATTGTTTTTATTGCATTATATGAAATGTCTAGAACAGGCAAATCTAGAGATGTAAAACAGACAAATGTTTGCCTAGGACTGGAGGGATAGACAGGTTGGAAGATGATGGGTAGTGTATCTTTTTGGTATGATGAAAATATTCTAAAATTGACTGTAGTGATGGCTACATAACTCTTTGAATATAGTAGACTACTGAATTATATACTTTTAAGTGAGTGAATTGTATCTCAATAAACCTGTTACCAAATATATGTATCTAGAGAGAGAGAAAAAGGTAAAGAACTATTTCTGAAAACTAAGAACCACCATGAACCAAAAAGCTTCACAAAATATTCATTCAGTCATTCAACATGCTTTCATTTAGTTACTATTTGCCAAGCAGTGCAGATCAAAGATGAACAAGAGAAAAGGTTCACAAGGCAGATATGTGTATTTTGTGTTCATGTGTTATTAGAGATCACATTACAAGATCTTTGGTAACTTAGAGGTCAGAAAATAATTTTTCAGGCAGAGAGAACATGTGCAAAAATATGAAGTGGTTCAACAAGACTAGAGTGCCATGTAAGAGGAAAGTGACGAAGGAGGCAGGAGCCAGGTTACTAAGCTAAAATAAGGAGCTTAGATTGTATCAGGTGATCAACAGGTATTACGGTGATGGCTTTTAAGCCAGATTGATTTTGGAAAAATTACTCCAAGTATAGTGGCACATGGACTAAAGGGAAAGATCAGACCAGTGTGCAATTAGTCCATATGTGTATAAGGTGAACTGAAAAAGTGTGGTACCACAAAAGGACATTAACTCTACCAATGATTTTCTTTACTCTAAATGCAAATCTGTGTTTTTTGTAAATACTTAAGTATTTATTAAGTACTGCTCAGTCATGCATACAAGTGCAGTATATTCCTCTATGATAACCTCAACATTATAAATTCAAAAGAAGACACCCATTCAGAAACTGCAAATAGTTTTCCTTTTATGTAATCTGAAAGGAAGAGTGATTTCATCTAAATGAACCAGGATCGGAGCTGAGGACAGAAATTGTTGATCCTTCCACTAACTTTTGGATCTCTCTCATTTCCCCTCCTACAGAAGCCTGTGAAACAGTGAGACATAAAAATAAAAATGGAATGAAAGAGTTAAACTTTAAAAATATTTAATAAGGCTAAAACTACAATCTTTATTTTGGCACAGAGTATTTCCTGGTTAAAAGTAATCTACTTTCCCAAATGTGCTTTCCTATTCAACTGAGATTACTTAAAACTATAAAAATGCACAAGAGAAGCTGGCAAGGAAGACTGGGATCTGGGGAGTGATAGATGACACTCTTCTGTCTAGACAACAAGAAGCAAAATCAAAAGAAACCGAAATCAAAGTCCTGCCAAGAACCAATATGGAATTAACAGAATTCCACAGGTTGTTCTATCTACTCCAAAAAGAAGCAATCTGTTATTTAGTAAAGCATCACAGAAACCCTCAATCCTTTGAATCTGGAAAATAAATAAGTAAAATATAGAATACAGTACCATTCTTAAAGAACAGAAACTCAAATTCTTTCTAATTATCCTGAGGAAACACGAAGAATGAAACGTAATTAACGCCAATTAAACTACTTAACTCAGATCTCTACACGAGAAATGTAACGCTAATGAGCTCATCCTATGAGATTCAACTGGTTTGTCTCATCTGAAAAGGTGCCAAATGAAAATACATCAGTAAATTTTGAGTACATAATTAGTGAAACAGCCTTTTGATTATTCATACAGTTAAGAAGTTTGCTCTTTTTAAAATGGGAGTAAATATAGTATTTCCTTAACTAATGATATTTGGTATGCACTCAAGTGTGACTGCCAATTACCTCTAAGTTTAACCTGGATCCAAGCTTACAAAGGGGTCTGGTGCTACCCTGCTAGTCCTGAGGCTCTAGGTGTACTTCACAAAAATGGGTTCACATGGAAGTAGGGCCTTATCTTTTTATTGGCTTTTAGCTTATTCTGAACCAAATGTCCAAATACTAAAAACTTCAATCCAAAAGCAACATCAGAAGCATAAAGATGAATTATTTCCAAATAGTAAGAGACAACCTAAAATTACATAAAATGAAATAGGGAAAGCCTATTTAATATGATGGTTTAATATGCAGATATGAATTAAACTTGATGGCCATCAATTTGTATACATTTTGTTAAGAATACCATTTATCAGTGATAATTGCTGTGCTGTATATAAAATGACTTATTACAAGGATAATATATAAATACAAATACAAAAGCATTATATTTTTCTTTGTTTACCTTAATAAAATGACAACTTTTAATAGGTCAAGAAAGCAAGATTCATCTGCAGAAAATAAAAGACTACATCCTCCCAGAATATACAGCTTAACACAGTAACAGGCACTTAACAGTGCAATATATTTCAAATGTTAAGTTCACTGAACAAATGAGGATTAAAATTCACTAGAAATCAGCTGCTTTGTGAAATATGAAAAATATGAAGAATATTATATAAGGCAGTAAAAGATTATACTGTACTTTGGTCCAGAAGAATGATGATACTCTTTCTCAGATATATCTGAAATCAGCCATCTAATCTTATTTTTTTCATGAAAATTATTATTGACTTAGCCATTCAACAAATATTAATAGGACATCTATTACATGCTAGTTATATGCTAAATTCTAAGGATAAAAGTTAAAAATAAGAACCTCTACTCTTACTGAACTTAAAAGACATTTAAAAGTCATAGCCTACACCTTCATCTAAAAATTTAACACTTTCACAGGAAGGAGAAAATATACAATTGATAGTTATGTTTCATTTTCTTTTTAAAGACCTCTATTCATCTGAAGATTACCTGGTATTATTCCTCATAACAAAGATCTTTTCAGTCAAGAAAACAACTAGTGGCAAATAAAAAGTAAAGTACTAAAGTGAAAATAAAATGAGATTTTATTTATGTTCTTGATAATTTTACATTTTTATCACATAATTATCAATTAGAACAACCTTCTGAGAAAAAAAACTTGATGATATGTGTTACAAGCTTTAAAAACTACGTATTTTAGTCTGGTAATTCCATTTCTAAGAATCATCAATACAAAGATTTGGACACAAATATGTTTATAAACAGAGAAAAATAGAAAAAAAACTAAATATTTAAGAATTGAAGAAAGACAAAACAATTACAGCTTACCTACATAGTAGTCTAGTATGAAGTCATTAAAAAGATGTTTGCCAAGAAATTAAAAAATGTCTACCATATAATTTTAAGTGAAAGGGGCAGAATATGAAACTATATGTGTGTGTGTGTGTATCCTAAAATGGTCTATATTAAAACACCTATATGCATAGAAAAAAAATCTATGAAAAAAATTTTAATTTATTTAAATTTTTATTAAAGGTTAATTTTTAAAAATCTTTTGGAACTACAACAAAATATTAACAGTTATCTCTGGTTGAAAAATTGAAATTTCACATAGCATATTCAAAGATTCTAAAGATCCCTATGGTAAAGAAATATATTTGACTTTAAGCACCAATTAATGTAAAACACATCTGAATTTCAATACACCAATTGTTATAATCACCAATTCAGACAGTCCAGAAAAAGGAAACATTACATTTAAGTAAAGTGGCTAACATTTGTGATCTCCTGAAATTAATAAGGCATTATATTATAATTGGCAACATTCCCATGTTAAGACATTTCTTTCAAACTTAAATATAATTAGGCAAGTATGACTTAGAAGTTTTAATTTCACACACTAAAACCTTTTCTCAAAAGACGTTGAATGTTCAATTTACTATTAAAGAAATATTCACAATCAACTAGCTACTTAAAACAGGTTTTCTATAGAAAAATTAAGTACTAGGCCTTATGCAGAAATAATTTGGAGATATTTTTGTAGATTTAATAGCCAGAAAGCAGAAGACTGAAGTTTAGGAACCCAATTATAGAAATGTTGACTTCTCCAGAAAATTTTCATAATCTAAAATGAGCATAAAAAGCAATGTAAGAAAGTACCCTGACCAGGGCTAATCACTCTGCAGTTCATAAGTAACATCACAGTACGCCATGGCCTTAGGCCAAATAATTAAGTGCCAAATGGAAAATGGCACAAGTCCATGGATTGTAATACTGTATCAAAAGAAAACAAAGGAAAAAACTTTCATTAAAACAATTAAAAATGCAGTTGTAGTACCAGTTCCTGTGATGAATAAATTAGATCAGCAATTCCAAGAGTAGACAGCCACTGTTTAAAACACATTCTCCACTGGCAATAACTTTGAGTTTAAAACCTTACTGTATGTTTTTTCAGGTCCTAAACTTTTAACACTAAAGTGTTTTTCTGGATGGTGCAATTGGTTTACAAACCTATCACTGAAAATTTTCACATGTGACATTTGCTGATTAGGCAACATCCACTGAACCATTATATTATTCAACAATAGCCAATAAAATACAGATAAATACTGCAAATAAAAATATTCAGACCAATGTGCCCAAACTTTAGACCATAAATTCCAAAGAAATAAAAAGCTTGTTAACCCAACATCATTAATTATTCGGTAACTCCATTTGTCAAATTACCCATACTAAATTATCATGTACCCCAAACTTAAACCATAAATTCAGCAGTGAATTTTTAAATATTTCAAAAAGAACTCAAAACCACATTAAGCATGTTCCTATCTCTAGGGCACTACTTCCCATCCTAAACTTAGAAAACAATTGTGTTCTATGAGCGTTAACAAGTGTCTGGATCACTTAGCTTTTGCTAACTATCCCCAGATTTAATGGCTCGAAACAACAGACATAAATTATTTCTGACAATTCCAAGGTCAACTGGTTGCTTCTTCAGGTCGTAAGTAAACTTGAGTTGGGGTGAGATAGTCTAGCATGATGTCACATGCCTCACAATTGGCAGGGTTGCTGGACTGAGTTTATCCCAGCTAGGAGGCTCATTTCTGCTCCACAGTCTTTCATCCTCCAGGAACTAGTACAGATTTCTTAACATACCTAATACAGAGTTTCAAACAGCAGCAAAAGAAGCAAGCCCCAGGTGCTTTCAAGCTTGCTTGATTCATGATTGTTAATAACCTATTGGCCAAAGCAAGCTACATGGTGAAGTGCAGATTCAAAGGGTGGATAACTTGGTTCCACTCTTTTAGGTAGGACTCACAAAGCTGCAGTGCAAAAAGGCAAGAGTATGAGGTCATTTTTTGTAATCTACCACATTACAAAATGCAGAAAGTCTGCTCCACCTGGTACATGGTCAAATAAATTTCCATAACAGCTCTTTGATGCTTCCTAATACAAATCAGCATACTGAAAGACTCTGAGAAGTCCTGCAGCAAAGAAATACAATTGATTTTATTTAAACCAGCATTTCCCCTTGATGACAAAACACGTTTTTCAAGGAACAGTTACTTTTCAAAGTGAAAACAAATCTACTGATTTATCCTCACTGTATCACTCCACATAATCTACACCATTGACTTAATATCTTTTTAGTCTCTTTTAGTTCAGTTTTTTTTTAAAGCTTATTACAATTAAAAAAACATTAGTTAATGACCAAGAAAGCTGTCAATACTGACAGTGGGGCAAAGGGTATAAAGCTATGACTGACTCTCAACAAGGCTGTTTTCAAATAACTGTAATGTGGGAGTTTTTACAAAGGAGTATCTCAGAAGCAACAAGACTACCTCAAAAGAGAAAAAGAAATGGGGGCAGTATTATAGAGACAAAGGGAAAGAGCAGCCACAAAATTCCACTCTTCTATTAGAGCTCTCCTAAACTGACAGAGAACAATCTGTAAACTTTTCTCAAGCTACCCAGATATTCGCCTTATAGTCAAGCCAAGTTCTCTCTTTTTTGTTCTAAAATTAGCCTAGTTGACATTTTCTTACAAAACTAAACACACATTTACTATAAAATCTAGCAACTGCACTCCGGGGCATTTATTCCAGAGAAATGAAAACTTACATTCACACAGTACCTGTACACAATGTTCAAGGGTTTTATTGACAATAGCAACAAACTGGAAACAGCCCAGATGTCCTTCAACAGGTGAGTGGTTAAACTATGGAATGGTTAAACATCCCACGGAATACTACTCAGCAAGAGAAAGGAAAAAAATAGTGATACATTTAACAACTTGGATGAATCTCCAGGGAACTATGCTACATGAAAAAACATCCCAAGTGGCTGCACACTGTATAAACCCACTTATGTAACATTTCTCTAATGACAGAATTTTAAAAATGGGTGCAGGAACAAAGTGGGTGTGGTAATAGAAGAGTAACACAAGGGATCCCTGTGGTGATGGAACTACACGGTATCTTCACCCTGCTGATGGATACACAAACCTTCACATGTAATAAAACTGAATAGAACTAAATACACATATGCAAATACACACACACACACACACACACACACACACACACACACACACACAAATAAGCACAAGTAACACTGAAAAAATCTGAATTACAATGACTATCAGCATGAATATCCTACTTGTGATATTACTAGAGTTTTGCAAGATAATACTATGAGGGGAAACTGGGTAAAGGATAAGGGTAACTGGGTAAAGGACTGTTCTGTAGTCTTTCTTATAGCTGTATTTCATCTACAATTATCTCCATAAAAATTTCAATATATTTTTTTTTGTTGTTACAGCTTAGCCTAAGAAGTTTGTTTCCCTGGAGTCTCAGTTTCATTCAGAGTTTTATTCAAACAGTATGGCTGGCATGGGGGTACAAATGACTTACGTTTGGGACATCAATTGCTACCTCCCTCATAGCACTGGGCCTGATGTCATTCATCCCCTGCAAGAAATCATTCAGAGTAATCTTCACCAACCTAGCCACCTTACTGTCAGGAAGGTTAGGCTGTTTCTTCAGAACTCTCCTCAAAGCACAGAGACCTGCAAAGAGAAAAGTAACACAAGATTTATCTTCTAGCCCACAAGTACAGACTGAACATTACCAATAAAAATAATAATAAAAAACCCAAGCCTCATGCATATTACAGCATTCAAAATTTTTTGTGCCTGTGGCAGTGAAGATAAAAAATCCAAATGCTTAGTTTCAGTAGTGAAAATATGACAAACTGATATAAAATATGAAAAGACAGATATTTTACAAATGTGAAGCAAACCTTAAAAAACATCCATAAAAAAGACCATAAAGGTTTATCAAAACAATCTATTTGGGGAATTTCTTTTAAAAGAATAAAATACTAAAATAAAAACATACCTTTTGCTTTTGCCCTTTTTGTCAACATATTCGAACCAGAATTACAAGTTTTTTAAGGTACTGGCAGAACATCTTAATGGAAATATTTAGTTGGCAGTGGTTTTGGAACTGAAGACAGAATCAGACTTCAGAATTACGTGTTCCACAAGATTTGATTGTGGAGTGTGGAAAAGACCTATAAAGGGAGACTAGAAAGGATCAAGGATGGAAGAGTGAGGGCTGAAGACTCAAACTTAGGAAAGCCCATCATTTGAAGATCATAGGGAGAAATGACAGTAAAAAGAATAGAAAGGGATAGAGTAGAATCAGAATAGTAACATACTGCAGGAGGCAAAAAGATGATCAACCAAGTCAAACTTAGATCAAAATTAACTTAGAAGAGATTACGCTGACCTGGAAATTAAAGATGCAAGTTCTTTGTTTTTGCTACTTGCTTGGAATTTAGACACTAACAGGACTGAGTGTCCCAACCAGCATGGTCCCCCTCTCCCGGCTGCCAATCCCAACAACACTGCCAGATTTACAGGCTCTGATCTGTGACAAAGACCTCTAGTCTAAAGGGCAGCCGAGTCCCTATTACCCTTTGCCTTAGAGTGTTTTTAATGAAGTGTTACATTTGTGTGTCAGTGACCAGTGAAGTTCCACTTCAAAGAATTTTAGTCTCAGAGACGTCTTTGAAAGCCAGTCTCTCTCTCTATATGAACCTGCCATGGGACACCAATGAATTCCACCATTTTTTTATGTCTTTTATCTCAGTGAATTTTTACTAAATTAAAATGATACTGTAACTGTCATTTTACTTACTTTCATTTATTTAAACTTTTAAAAAGAGAAGCAGAAGCACTGCTTAAGTAAGGCAGATACAAACTCACAAGGACAGTGTTGGATAACTGTACTGCTAAGAAAAAACAGAATGAATAGTACAGTGACACTCAGTAAATCAGTGACACTCAGTAAATAGATTGATAGTAATCTTCCTCAGGAAATTACTGGTGTGATTCTAATATTCATAGTGATCTCTTGAGATAGGCTAACTGGGAAAAGGGTTCCACAGAAGGAATTGAGGATATATGTAAAAATATCACTACTTTCTAGGATAAAATTTCTTAGGCAATCCTCTGCAATCTAAAATCTACAGGTCACTTATTTAGGTCTACCTTACAAATAACCCGTTTGGTTTTACTACCTTCCAAAGTGTTGAAAGACAATTCTTCATATTTCTCTTGCTATTTCTGCTTATCTTCCAAGCAGAAATACTAACTGCCTCTGCTGCAGACTATCTTTTCAAGGATGTTTGTATATATAGAGAGATTTTCTGCCTCCAAAGCAAAAGGTAGACATGTTTACTGCCTATTACAAAAGATTCAGGTTACATAAGTTCAGAGTTCTCCTACAGCGACTCCTTGTATGGACTCAGATGTCACCCAGTCCTCGATGTATCACTATAAAAACTGAGGCCCAAGGAACTGGTACCAACACTGCTGCTTTGGCTATTTCTGTTGCTGTAAGAAATACTCTGTCCTTTGCCTCTGACCCAGGAGTATTGTGTCTTATGCAAGCATTTGTGAAACTTGTCCTGTAGTAAGCTTACAAGTAGGATAAAATCTCAGACCCTTCACAGCTCTTCACACAAAAATAAAGTTAAATTGGGTTGTTTCACTGCCCAATGTACTTTTCAGAGAAGTAGCACAAAAGCTAAATAAACAAAACTCAGTAATAAGTTATTGCATTGTATTAAACAGTGCCATGGTAGACTGAAGGAATTTAAGCAGTTTCTAAAAAAAACTTACATAATGGAAGTAATCAAAAGACCAGAAGAATCTGACTCTCCTTCATGTCCCAGATGGCTATCTGGCAATACTTGTCAATATTTCTAATTTAGAACAGATACCTCACTCTTACCAGTACTGAAATACTGAAAAATAAAACAAGGGGAAGTGGTCTAGTAATTTCCCTGCTACATGTATGTTATGTAAGCATAAAGTCTGACAATAATGAGGGCCAATTATTTTCATCTGAGAAAGGACTTTAGAAAGGGCAGGCAATATATGGTTTTAAAAGTATATACAATATTATGAGTATATTTATAAAACTGCAAAACCTCTTTGATTTCAAATACAAACTACAGAATTTAGAGTTGGGCAAAAACCACATCTGTTAGTATAGAGAGAAAACAGTAGTAATTCTCAAAGGTAACAGAAAAGGCAGAAGAATAAAGAAGTCTGGAGTTTTTAAAAGTTAAGAAATAATAAAGTTCAAAGACTGAGTCTATGATGAACAAGGCACAACTTAACATATTCAAACGTAAGGTATTATGCTATTCTTTAAAGTAAAAGATCTGCCCAAGACGCCTTCTACTGAAGTACGGGGATCAACAAGAGAAGCTGAGCAGGGGCTAAGATAACTTCGGAACCAATGATGACCTCACAGAGGTGCACAAAGGGGAATGGGCAATTAGTATGAAATAGTAAATAAAATCGTTCTACTTCTTTCTTGTAATATTCTTTCTCTTCCATTCATTTGTGCCCAATCTTTATTCAGTCTGTTTTCTAGGGCTTATTCTTTTCTAATAATAACAATCAGCTTGTTATTTTTTCAACCTTTCTTCATTTCTCACATAAGAATTTCAGATTGTAAATTTCCCTGTAAGCACTGCTTTAGCTGCATACCACAAATTTTGATATATTTTCATTACCAACTCTAAATAGATTTTCATTTGCATATTATAATTCAACTAATGAGTTATTTAGGATTTTCTGATTTCCTAACTATAAAGGTTTTTAATTTACTGGTTTTTAACTCTTAAAATGAATTCTGGTCAGAGAACAGGTCTGTATGAAATGAACTTTTTGAATGGCAAAAATGTTGTGTGTTCTATATGTCCTTGAATATGTATGTTGCTGGGTTCAGTGTTCCAAGTATACATCCATTAGATTAAATTGTTGATTTTGTTGCTCAAATATTCTCCATACTCAATCATGGACAGAGATGTGATAAAATTCTCTTATGGAAATGGTTTTTCTGGGAGGTGGTCCAAGATGGTGGCATAGTTAGATACTGAACCCACTTCCTCCCACAGAGACACCAAATCTACACCTGCACACAGAGTAATTCCTCATGCAGAAGAACTGAAGGCTGACTGAACAGCCTCTATGCCACAAGACACCACCACAAGGGATAGAGCGACCACACAGAGAGGAGTAGTAGACAGAGACACCATGAGGATGGGAACCTCCCTCCAATGCAACAACCTGCAAGTAGGGAGTCTTAACATGGAGGGACCCTGGGTCACAGCAAAAAACCCCACAGGTTTAAACAGGAACTAGACTAGTGAAGGAAATCCATTTACTAACTAGAGTTCTGCCAGACAGTGGGGGAACTACTGGAACTCTCTCTGGGTTGGGAGAACCACTGCTTATGTTCCACTTCCACCTTGACAATGTGATGGTAACAGGACTCAGGTACTCTAGCTAGCCTGCTATAGCCACCCCAGTGAGCCCAGGACCCGCAGCCCATACCAGCTCCAGCCATCCCCTCAACACAGCCCTCCAACTGAGCCCACCCAGCTACAGGCATCCCACCAAGACAGCCCCAGTTCAGTTAGTACATAAGGGACCCCCTCAGACTGCATCACAACCAACTGTTTTGTCAGGACTTTTCCCAGCTCAACAGCATACCAGGACACCCCCAGCCCATGCCCACTCTAGCTCCAGCCATCCAGCCAGGACAGTCCCAGCACTGAGCATCCTGGAAACTCCCAGTCCACACCTACTCCAGCCAGCCAGCCAGCCAAAGCTGCCAGGCACAAGCAGTCTACATGGGGCACATTCGTAGACAAGGGCACTCCTTCAAAAGAAGAGACAGCTGTTCCAGACTAACTCATAGAAACAAACTAAAAAATTCAAACAAAATGAGGAGACAGAGGAATATAATCCAAATGAAACAAGATGAAACCTCAGAAAAAAAAATCCCATGAAATGGAGATAATAGTTTACAGTAATGGTCACAAATATGCTCAACCATCAAAGCACAAGGGAACCAATAAAGAGAAAAGAAACAAAAAAGAATTATACAAACAACCAGAAAACAATTAAAATGTCAATTAAGTAAATACTTGTCAATAATTACTTTATAAGTAAATGGACTAAATGCTCCAATCAAAAACCACACAGTGGCTGAATGAATAAAAAAGAAGACTCATCTATACACTGCCTACAAGAGACTCATTTCAGATTGAAAGCAACATAAGACTGAAAGTGAAGGGATAGGGAAGGATATTCCACATAAATGGAAACAGAAAGCTGGTGTAGCAATATTTATGGCAGATAAAATAGAATTTAAGAGAAAGACTGTTAACAAAAGACAAAGGTGGGTATTCTATAGAGCCACGATGGATAACTATGGAGAAGAAAGTATGGAGGTTCCTCAAAAAATTAAAAATAGAACTATCATAGATCCAGCAATCCCACTTCTGCGTATTTATCTGAAGAAAACAAAAACACTAATTTGAAGAGATATATGCAAACCTATGTTCAGTGCAGGATTATTTACAATAACCAATATACAGTAGCAACCTAAGTGTCCACCTATAGATGAAGAAAATATGGCATGTATATATATGAAACATTAGTTATAAAAATGAATGCAATCTAAACCATTTGGGATAACATGGATAGACCTAGAGGTTATTATGCTAAATGAAATAACTTCTTAGAGAGAATCAAATACCCCATTATTTCACTTACATGTGGAGTCTAAAAAAAGAAAATGAGCAAAACAAAACAGAAACAGACTCACAGATATAGAAAACACATTATTAGTTATCAAAGTGGGGAGAGGTTGGAGACTGCATGAAAAAAATGAAGAAGATTAAGAGGTATAAATGGCTAGTTATAAAATAAATAAATCTGGGGATGTAATATACAGCATAGGGAATATAGTCAGTAGTACTGAGTAATACTGTAATAACTCTGTATGGTGACAGATGAGAACCAGACTTTCAGGGATCATCTCATAATATATAAAAATAGTTAATCACTATGATGTACACCTGAAACTAATAGGATATTGTATGTCAATCAGACATCAATTTAAGAAAAAGAAAGGAAGAAAATGGTTGCTCTATTATTAGTTATGTAAATTTTTGCATGATACATCTCAAAGCTGCCCTGTCAACTACATCAGATTTAAAACAGTTATAGCTTCCGAATGAACTGAATGTTCTAAAAATATGCAGTACTCATCTATATCCACAGGAATGCTTTTCTGCCTTGAAATTATCTGGCCCAATGGCTGTACTCTAATCCCTACCATCTCTTTTTCTTGCCTTCTTTCAGACTGACTTTTGTTCTTTACATATTTCATTTTGCCTTCTACTAGTTTTGAAGTTATACACTCTATTTTCTAATATTTTAATGGCTATATAAGAAATGTTAACACACATACTTACAAATATATAATTAATAAAGAAAAAAATTAAAGCAAAGTTAATCAAGAGGATGCAAGAAAATTATTACACAAACCAGTGAGACAGACATCCCCACTTTAATTTTCTGCAGAGAGGGTTTTTAACATCTAGAGAAAACATTTGTTTTTTAAATCTCTATCGTATCCACAGCTACTTCCTCCATCTTGTATTTTATTTGCATCTTCTTTTCTCTTTCACCAAAAACACTCAGTAGTGTGGTTCTGTCTCTTGAATGGACCCTGGTCTGAGTTCATAACCTTAAGTATTTTCAAAGAATGACACTTTTTAAACTTTGTTTTGTTTCTTTTTTCTATTCCATTGATTCTATCATATTTTTAATTTTCCTCCTGTGGTTTACTCTCTTGACCTTTTCCAATTACTTGAGTTGAATGCATTTATTTATTTTTTTAACTGAAGTATCACTGATGTACAATCTTATACTGGTTTCAAATGTACAACACAGTGGTTCAACAGTTAACCCATATTATTAATCCTCACTCCTTATATCTATCAAGGTAGAAGATGTTACTGAATCGCTGACTATATTTTCCATGCTGCACTACTGTCCTTGTGACCAACTTATACTGTGATTGAGAATTATTGTGACCTTTCATCCCCTCACCCTTCCTGCCAACCCGCCCCAACCCCTCCCCTCTCTTGGTAACCACTAATCACCTCTCAGTGTCTATGAGTCTCCTGCTATTTTGTTCCTTCTGTATTGCTTTGGTTTTATATTTAAAAAAATAAGTGAAATAATACAGTATTTGTCTTTCTCTGCCTGGCTTATTTCACTGGGCATAATACCCTCTAGGTCCATCCATGTTGTTGCAAATGGCAGGATTTCTTTTCTTTTTATGGCTGAATAATATTCCATTGTGTATATGTACCACATCTTTATCCATTCATCTACTGATGGACATTTAGGTTGCTTCTGTATCTTGGCTATACAATGTATTTATTTTTAACCCTTCTTGTTTCCTGATAAAATATATCTGCTATAAAATATATGGCAAAAACACAGAGTTTTTGCTATCATTCTATTTAATTTCCTGTATAATTTACTTGTAGCTCACACAGATATTAAGTATTGTGTGGTTTAGTTTTTCAGTTGTACCAGTTATTAAGCTATTGATTCTAAGCTCCAAAACCACACTTCTATACTCAGCTTCACGATACTGGGCTGAGGCTTCACAAACTACACCTCAACTCCACAGCAGACTTTGCCAATGCTAAAGCAGAGCTCTAGAAGAAGACTGCAAAGCTGAAGGGAGAAGAAAGGACTCACTTCTTCCCATCTACTTCCTGTGGGCTTTCTATCTGATTGCTATTACTTGTGACCATTACTCTAACAACCCCTAAGAGATTCCAGCACCAACCTAGTGGAGTCACCTTCTCAGAAGTCTGAGTCAGTCTTCAAACTATCAGTCTGCTCTTCAGCTTCTAGGTTTTAATAATCTCAACCTCTTCCCTTTGTTTCCCCAGCCTTAGGGGTAATAGCTGCTTCTTATAGTTGCTATCTCCCTTTTGGTAGTTAACAACTTTATAATTGGTTATCAATTCTTTATATTAAATTATCTCTGTAAAAATAACTGGTATAGGTTCTATCTCCTAACTGGATCATGAAAAATGTAATAATCCTATGGAATTTTTTAGATATATCTTTCTTTCCCCCATTATATACAGACTGAGCTTTTTATAAGTGAGAACAAAACTGCCCAGACATTTTAGTGGCTGATGTAACTTTGACTTCAAAACCAAATATGAACAAGAAAAAATGTTTTTCAATTATGAACATAGGGCAAAAGTTCTAGGTAAAATATTAGCCACTGAAACCTAAAGTATATATTCACAACTAAATAGTTTTTTATCTCTGGAGTAAAAGGCCAATTCATTAGAAAACCTCCTAATTGACTCATGTTAACTGACCAAGTTGAGAATAATCAAATAATTATTTTTACTGATATAGAAAAGAATTTGGTAAGATTCAACACCTATTTATTATGATTAAAACACTCTTAGCAAAGTATATTTAAGATTATATTCCAGAAATCTTTAGCAAACATTATACCTAGTTTGGACATTTTAATACATTTTTTTCAAAACTGGTAAAAAGACAAGGATACCACTATCAGTGCTACTGGATAATTTAATCATGGAAGTCCTGGCTATTAACAATAGTAAAAATGAGAATGACAAAGTAAAACAATAGAATGAAATAAAACCGCCACTATTTGCATATGACAATCATCTACCCAGATAAGGCAAAAAAGATCAAGAGAAAACTATTAGAATTAGTAAGATAATCAAGGAAGGTTGACAGCCTACCAAAAAATAATAATAATCAATATAAAATTTCTCTACCCTAAGAAGAGCAATTTAAAAATCCAATAAAAAAAGTACCTTCACAATAATCCCAAAACAAAAAAGTACCTAGGAATTAACTTAAACAAGAACATGTAAGATCGCTATGAAGAAAATTCTAAGAAAGAAAAAAATATGAGTAACAGAGACATTGGATATCCTTGGATGAGATGACAATACCACAAAAATGTTGATTATATTCTAAATAATCTACATATTCTAAATGCAATACCAATCAAAATGCCAGTTGTGTATTTTTGGTAAATTAGAATAAACTATCTCTAAAAATAGTATTGAGGAATATATATATATTTAACTATATATAGTCTATATATAACTAAGTCAACAACTCAAATAAATAAACAGGTTTTACCTTACCAGAGATTAAGATGTACTATAATAACAGTATTAAAAACTGTGTAAAGAGAAAAGACTACTGGTTGCCACAGGGAAGGGGGATCGGGATTGGGTGAAATAAATGAAGAGGATAAAGAGGTACCAACTTCCAATTATAAAACAAGTTAGTCACAGGGATGAAAGTTCAGCATAGAGAATATACTCAATAATTCTGTAATATCTTTGCATGTTGACAGATGGTATCAACACCTATTATGGTGTTTACTGATATAAATTGTTGAATTACTATAATGTACACCTGAAACCAGTATAGTATTGTATATCAACTATATTTCAAAAAAAGAGAAAACCCGTGTGTAAAAGTTACAAGACAAGATAGACCACAATAGATCAGACCAGAGTTCAGAAACAGATCCATATATATATATATATCTACATATAAGTTTAATATGACAAATTGGTGGTTTCACAAATCAGTGAGGAAAAGGCAGGCTCCTTACTTGTTGATAACTGAATAATGGGAAAATTAGCTAATTGTGTGGATCCCTTGACACTGGGTCTCTGATGAGCTTTTCTGATAAGCAATATTCTATACATGTCACAACTTGTTGCTGGAGGCATTAAACATGTCTTATATGACTTCAGGGAAGAGGACACTTGAAAGTTTATGCCTGCTTTCCTCCACATTTTGCCCCATGTATGTAATTCTGCTTTGTATCCTTTCAATGTAATAAATCATAGCCATGGTACTATATGCTGAGAGTCCCATGACAACTCTAACTGAAGTATCAAACTTAGGAGTGGTCATAAGGAACCCAAAATGTAGATAAATGTAAATGAATGATAATTACATAAAACAGTAATAATAATGTTTAAGGGGTAAAGAGAATAAAAGTATTCCCAATGTGCCTGCACTGTTTTACATTAGTCTCTACTTAGCCAAGGAAACATACTGTACTTAAGATAACCACTAAAAGACAAATGAAAATACATGACTGAAATGATAATGGGTGGAGGATGAAATAATAAAAATACCTGCTTATTTTAAGAGAAAGCAAGAAAAGAGAGGGGGGAAAAAACCTAATAGGTCAATAGACAGAGATAAAGTAGATTAAACCTAAGTATTTAAGAGATTATCCTAAATTAAAATGTTACATACTTGAATTAAAAGACTGACAGCATCAGATGGATTAAAAAAATAAAACCCAAGTTTATGCTATTTACAAGAGATATAGTCTGAAATATAAGAATACAGAAAGGTTGAAAGTAAAACAGAGAAAGGAATACTGTGTAAAAAAACAAAAGGAAACAGTACACCTGTATCTACTGTCAAACATACTTGAAGAGGTATCATTAGACTCTTCAGAATGATAAAAGGGTCAATCCACCAAGAATATATAAAATTCTAAATGCATACCTAATAACAAAATTTCAAAATCTAAAAAGAAAAATTTAGAAGTAAATGAGAAACAGACAAATCTGCAACCTTATTTCCAGATTTTAACATAAATCCCTTGCAGCCAAAATAAAAGGAAAATATTTTATATTTATTATCTCTAGAAAATATGACAAAATCAACTCACTTATCCTAACAGGCACATATAGAAGGAATATCCAAAATAGTAAAATATACAGCTTCTAAGCATACCTAATAAATGTACTAAAACTGTACAAGTATATGATGTGACACAAAGCAACTCTGTATATTTTAAGGATTGAAAACATCAAAGTATATGTTCTCTAACCAGAGTGGAATAGCAAAAATCAATACCAGAAGATATCAAAGAATATACAAATATTTGGAAATTAGCCACTGCATTTCTAAATAACTCATGGGTCAAAAAAATAATTTAATAAAAAACTGAAAAAAATTTTTAACTGAATAATGATGAAAATATGTGGAAAGCTGTTAAAGCTGTTATTTAAAGGCACAGTGACAGGTATAGTGCATAAGTTAGGAAAGAAAACAGGATGAAAATCAATGAGATGCTCATCTTATAAAACTAATAAAATAAATCAAAAGGGAAACACAGTAGAAGGGAAGGAACTTAAATTAATTAAATAGAAAACAAATGTGCATTAAAAAAAGTCAATAAAGCCAAAAGTATATTCTCTGAAGAGGCTAATAAAACAGATAAATCTCTGGCAAGATGGATCAGAAATGTGAAAAAAGGCACACATTACCAATATCAGGAACAAAAAGGGATACATCACTATACAATATACTGACACTAAAAGGGTAATAAGAGGATACTTGGAATAATCTTACACCAAGTAATTTGAAAATTTAGATGGAATGAACAAAATTTCTAAGGAAAAAAGGCTTTCCAAACTAATACACAAACAAAAAAGTACTAACTGAATAATCCAAAAGCTACTAAATAATTGTATAATTAAAACATTTCTCACAGAGAAAATTTCAAGCAAAGATGGCTTCACTGGCAAATTTTATAAAACATGAGCCTTAAAAGAACTTTTCCAGAGTAAAAAGAAGCAAGAACAATTCCCAATTTGATTCATGAGGCCAGCATAATCCTGTTCTCAAATTTTAAAAGGACATTACAAGAAAAGAAAATTACAGGCTAATCTCTCTCATGAACATAGAGAACACAAACACATACACTAAGCAAAATATCAGCAAAAACATCAACATGTAAATAACAGGATTATACATAATGACAAGATGTCATTAGGAATATAAGGCTAGTTTAACATTTGAAAATCAACCAACATCACTCTCTACACTAGTAGAATAAATAAAAGGAACAATAGGTTTACCTCAACAGATACAGAAATGGAATGTCATAAAAATCAGTATCATTAATTATAAAAAAACTTGAGGAATAGATGGAAATTCATTTACTCTATCAGAGTAGCTACAAAAAAACACAGAGCAAACATAATTCTAAATAGTAAAATTAGAGACTTTCTCCCTCGGATCAAAATAAGGTAAAGAGAACTACTGTTACCATTTCTAACACAGAATCAAAGAAGTGTAGGAATAAGACAAAATTGTCATTATTTGTCATTTGTATACATAGGAAACTGTAACATGAACATGTACATAGAAAACTACCTATACACCATTAAAGTTAATAATTGAATTTGGCAAATGAGGTCAACACACAAAAATTTTCTTTTCTATGATAGCAAAAACAATTACAAAAGATGCCATTTATAACTACATTCAGGAAATCCTAATACATAAGAATAAATTAAACATTATGCAAGACTTCTTCACATAAAACTATAAAACTTTGAAAGAAGTCGAAGACCTACGATAAATGAAGGGGTCTACCATGTTTACGGAATGCAAGATAACTTCCTAATTCCCTTCATATTTGTCAACAGATCAAACAATTTCAAGAAAAATCTGGTTTAATGGGAGATGGGGAGCCCAACAACCTGATTTTTTAGTTGTAAGCAAATGTAAAGGACTAAAAATGAGTTGATATTAAACTGATAATATGGGAAATGAGGCCAAAGAAAAGGTATAGTATTCCAGGCAGATGGAACCGCCTATACAAAGACCTTGAGACAAGAATGAGCAGAACTCATTAGAGATATGAGGCCCTGTGGGACAATAAAAGACAAAATCTTTGTTCTTAAAGAATTCACTCTTAGAAATATGAAAGAATATGTTTAAATAAACCTAAATTCAACTCTATTAATTTGTAGATATGTGAGAAAATAAAATGTGGGCGAAAAGGGAAAAGAACAATATGGAATATTACAAATCTGTAAAAGCCATAAAAACATGACAAGTGAGGCTAGAAATTCTTGCCATGGGCCTTCAAATCCTTTCCCAGTCTGAAGTTTTGTGATTCTAGACAATACTAGAAGTACACTCAGAGTTACTATAGTAGAAGTCATACACAAATGCTATTCTTGAAAATAATGTGGAAGCTGAAACACAGAATTTAATCAGAGGTGGCAAAAATTAAAGATCCCTGGAACTACCATATTAATGTAACCGAACCTCCATGATTCTAGATCTGACACTAGCTCAGGTGTCACTTCAAATAAAACTTAGCTTCTTAAGTCCATCCACTGTCTTATTTATTAAATGGAAAGAATAAAATATATTTTCTCTAAATTATTCTTTCAACTTTAAAATTCTCTGATGCTGGGCGGAGGATTAAAGATGGCAGCATGAGAGGTGAGACAGTCACTTCCTCCTAAAACCACATATAATACGAAAATATAATTAATACAACTAATCCTTAAAGAGCAACAGGAAAGAGGACTGTGCCAGACTGCATACACCTAGAGAAAAGAGCAGACCTCATGGAAAAGGGTAACATACCAAAGCTGTGGCCTGGCGGGACCCAAGCCCTTCCCCCACCCCAGCTCACCAGATGGAGGACGAGAAACGGAGTGGGGAGGGCGTAGAGGCCTGGGACTGCCAAATACCTAACTTCGGAGATCTGTTCTGGGAGCACAAACCTGTATTTCATGGTGCTTTCATGATACTCCTGTGATTAGGAGATTGGAAAGCTAAGACAGGCAGAATTCCTGGAGAGACTGAGATTCCAGCACTTGTGGAAAGCAGGGATCCATATCCAGCTGCTCTGGGACAAAAGAAAGGCAGACAGTCTGAGATACTTCCTAACAAGGAAGCCCTTAGCAAGAGGGCTGCTAAAGGGGCAAGGATTGCACAGAGCTTACTGCTCAGGAGAAAGGACAGCTAGAAAAAATTGCCAGGTGCACTCTGCCCAGCAGGTTGGGAGCCTTCACGATCTTCAGGTGCTCCAGCTCCCTGGCTGGCTACACAGCTCCAAAGACCCCCTCCATGATACACAGCCTACTGAGCCTTTCTTCCAGCCAGCCCCACCTGGCTCGCAAACTGGCAAACCCTACCCTGGCGTTATGCAAGCCAGAGGGAAGATCTGTCTATAGCAACTACAAATGCAAAGCATAAAGGCTTATACCTGTGTGCTCAGCCCACTGGTTCCGGAAATGGAGAAAGGCATAGCAGCCGGGGAGCAGGAAACAGCTTTCCTCCTGCCAGGCACCAATACCGCTCCCCTGCGAACCCCGACATTGCTTCAGGAGCTAAACAGCTCCAGAGAGTAGAGTTTCTGGACACCAGAGGGCATCATATACAAATATGAAATGCCAAAAGAACTTGGTTCAAAGTAAATTATTAATACAACTCTTGAGAAAGATGACATTGACCTCATGACTCTTCCTGAAAGGGATTTCAAAATAAAAAGCATTAACATGCACATGGAGGTACTGAAAGATATTCAAAAACTAACAAATGAATTCCGGTCAGAGATGCAGTCACTGAACAGCACAATGGAGGGTATTAAAAGCAGATTAGATATGGTGGAGGAGACGATAAATGAAATAGAAACCAGAGAAGAGGAATACAAAGAAGCTGAGGCACAGAAAGAATAAAGGATCTCTAAAAATGAAAGAATATTGAGAGAACTGTGTGACCAATCCAAACAGAACAATATTTGCATTATAGGTGTACCAGACGAAGAGAGAGAAAAAGGGATAGAAAGTGTCTTTGAAGAGGTAGTTGCTGAAAATTTCCCCAATCTGGGGAAGGAGATAGTCTCTCAAGTCATGGAGGTGCACAGATTTACCAACACAAGGGACCCAAGGAAGACAACACCAAGACACATAGTAATTAAAATGGCAAAGATCAAGGAGAAGGACAGACTATTAAAAGCAGCCAGACAGAGAAATAAGATCACATAAAAAGGAAAGCCCATCAGGATATCATCAGACTTCTCAGCAGAAACCTTAAAGGCCAGAAGGGAGTGGCATGAGGTATTTAATGCAATGAAGCAGAAGGGCCTCAAACCAAGATTACTTTATCTGGCAAAATTATCATTAAATTTTGAAGGAGGGACTAAACAATTTCCAGATAAGCGAAATCTGAGAAAATTTACCTTCCACAAAACATTTCTACAGTGTATTTTGGAAGGCCTGCTATAGATGGAAGTGTTCCTAAGGTTGAACAGCTGTCACCAGAGGTAATAAAACCACAGTAAAGAAAGCAGAACAGCTAATTACTAAGCAAATGCAAAATTAAATTAAGTATCCTTAAAGCCAATCAAGGGATAGACAAAGAGTACAGAATATGATACCTAATATATAAAGATTGGAGGAGGAAGAAAAAGGAGAAAAAGAAAAGAACCTTTAGATTGTGTTTGTAATAGCATATTAAGTAAGCTAAATTAGACTCTTAGACAGTAAGGAAGTTAACCTTAAACCTTTGGTAACCACGAATCTAAAGTCTGCAATGGCAGTAAGTACATCCCTATCGATAATCACCCTAAATGTAGATGGTCTGAATACACTAACCAAGACATAGAGTCACTGAATGGATAAAAAACGAGACCCATCTATATGCTGCCTACAAGAGACTCACTTTAAACCCACAGCTGTACAAAGACTAAAAGGGAATAGATGGAAAAACAAATTTCATGCAACTAAAAGGGAGAAAAAAGCAGGAGTTACAGTACTTGTATCAAACAAAATAGACTTCAAAACAAAGAAAGTCACAAGAGACAAAGAAGGACATTACATAATGATAAAATGGTCAATTCAACAAGAAAATATAACCATTAGAAATATCTGGGTGCCCAACACAGGAGCACCCACATATGTGAAACAAATACAAACAGAATTAAAAGGGGAAATAGAATGCAATACATTCATTCTAGGAGACTTCAACACTCCACTCACTCCGAAGGACAGATCAACCAGACAGAATATAAGTAAGGACAAAGAAGCACTGAACAACACATTAGAACAGGACCTAACAGACATCTACAGAACTCTACACCCAAAAGCAGAAGAATACACATTCTAGTCAAGGGCACATGGAACACATTCAAGAATAGATCATATACTAGGGCATAAAAAAAGCCTCGGTAAATTCAAAACGATTGAAATTGTACCAACCAGTTCTCAGAACACAAAGGTATGAAACTAGAAATAAATTATGTAAAGAAAACGAAAAACCCCACAAAGACATGGAGGCTTCACAACATGCTCCTAAATAACCAATGGATAAATGACCAAATAAAAACAGAGATCAAGCAATATATGGGGACAAATGACAACAATAATTCATCACCGCAAAATGTGTGGGATGCAGCCAAGGCTGTGCTGAGAGGAAACTATAATGCAATACAGGCCTACCTCAGGAAAGAAGAACAATCCTATATGAGCAGTCTAAACTCAAAATTAACGAAACTAGAAAAAGAAGAACAAAGGAGGCCCAAGGTCAGTAGAAGGAGGGACATAATAAAGATTAGAGCAGAAATAAATAAAATTGAGAAGAATCAAACAATCAAATAATTAATGAAAGCAAGAGCTGATTCTTTGAGAAAATAAACAAAATAGATCAACTTTTAGCCAGACTTATCAAGAAAAAAAGAGTTTATCACATAAACAGAATCAGAAAGGAGAAAGGAAAAATCACTTCGGACACCACAGAAATACAAAGAATTATTAGAGAATACTATGAAAGATTATATGCTAACAAGCTGAAAAACCTAGAAGAAATGGACAACTTTCTAGAAAAATAACACATTCCAAGACTGACACAGAAAGAAACAGAAAATCTGAACAGACCAATTACCAGCAACGAAATTGAATTGGTAATCAAAAAACTATCTAAAAACAAAACTCCTGTTCCAGATGGCTTCACCGCTGAGTTTTATTAAACATTTAGTGAAGACATAATACCCATCCTCCTTAAAGTTTTCCAAAGAGTAGAAGAGGGAATACTTCCACACTCATTCTATGAGGCTGCCATCACTCTAACACCCGAACCAGGCAAAGAGCCAACGAAAAAAGAAAATTACAGACCAATATCCCTGATGATCATAGATGCAAAAATACTCAACAAAATATTAGCAAAACGAATTCAAAAATACATCAAAAAGATCATCCATCATGATCAAGTGGGATTCATCCCAGGGTGGTACAACATTCGAAAATCCATCAACATCATTCAGCACATCAACCAAAAGAAGGACAAAAACCACATAATTATCTCCATAGATGCTGAAAAAGCATTGGACAAAATTCAACATCCATTCATGATAAAAACTCTCAACAAAATGGGTATAGAGGGCAAGCACTGCAACATAATAATATGACAAACCCACACCCAACATGATATTTAACAGCAAGAAGCAGAAAGCTTTTCCATTAAGGTAAGGAACAAGACAAGGATGCCCACTCTCCATACTTCTATTCAACATAGTACTGGAGGTCCTAGCCATGCCAATCAGACAACACAAAGAAATAAAAGGCATCCAGATTGGTAAGGAAGAAGTCAAGCTGCCCCTGTTTGCAGATGACATAATACTGTACATAAAAAACTCTAAAGAATCAACTCCAAAACTACTAGATCTAATATCTGAATTCAGCAAAGTTGCAGGATACAAAATTAATATGCAGAAATCTATAGCATTCCTATACACTAACAATGACCTAGCAGAGAAATCAGGAAAACAATTCTATTCACAATTGCATCAAAAAGAATAAAATACCAAGGAATAAACCTAACCAAGGAAGTGAAAGACCTATACTCTGAAAACTACAAGACACTTAGAAGAGAAATTAACAAAGATACAAGTAAATGGAAACACATCCCGTGTTCACGGATAGGAAGAATTAACATTGTCAAAATGGCCATCCTGCCTAAAGCAATCTACAGATTCAATGCAATTCCTATCAAAATACCAACAGCATTTTTCAACGAACTAGAGAAAATCATTCTAAAATTCATATGGAACAACAAAAGACCCTAAATAGCCAAAGCAATTCTGAGAAGGAAGAATAAAGCTGGGGGCATTATGCTCCCCAACTTGAAGCTCTACTACAAAGCCACAGTAATCAAGACAATTTGGTACTGGCAGAAGAACAGACCCACAGACCAATGGAACAGACTAGAGAGCCCTGGTATAAACCCAACCATATATGATCTATTAATATATGATAAAGGAGTCATGGATATACAATGGGGAAATGACAGCCTCTTCAACAGCTGGTGTTGGCAAAACTGGACAGCTACATGCAAGAGAACGAAACTGCATTATTGTTTAACCCCATACACAAAAGTAAACTCGAAATGGATCAAAGACCTGAATGTAAGTCATGAAGCCGTAAACTCTTAGAGGACAACATAGGCAAAAATCTCCTGTATAATATAAGCATGAACAACTTCTTCCTGAATGCATCTCCTCAAGCAAGGGAAACATAAGCAAAAATGAACTCATGGGACTACATCTAACTAAAAAGTTTCTGTATGGCAAAGGTCACCATCAACAGAACAAAAAGGCATCCTACAGTATGGGAGAATATATTTGTAAATAATAATAAGGGGTTAACATCCAAAATATATAAAGAACTTACATTCCTCAACACCCAAAAAGCAAATAACCTGATTAACATCCAATAAGGGGTTAACATCCAAAATATATAAAGAACTTACATTCCTCAACACCCAAAAAGCAAATAACCTGATTAACAAATGGGCAGAGGTTATGAAGAGACACTTCTCCAAAGAAGAAATTCTGATGGCCAACAGACACATGAAAAGATGCTCCCCATCACTAATCATCAGGGAAATACAAATTAAAACCACAATGAAGTATCACCTCACACCAGTTGGGACGGCCAGCATCCAAAAGATGAACAACAAATGTTGGTTAGGATGTAGAGAAAGGGGAACCCTCCTACACTGCTGGTGGAAATGTAAGCTAGTTCAACCATGGTGGAAAGCAATATGGAGGTTCCTCAAAAAACTAAAAATAGAAATACCATTTGACCCGGGAATCCCACTCCTTGGAATTTACCCAAAGAATACAACTTCTCAGATTCAAAAAGACATATACACCCCTATGTTTATCGCAGCACTTTTTACAATAGCCAAGATATGGAAGCAACCTAAGTGTCCATTAATAGATGAATGGATAAAGAAGAGATGGTACATATACACAATAGAATACTATTCAGCCATAAGAAAGAAACAAATCCTACCATTTACAACAACATGGATGGAGATGGAGGATATTATACTCAGTGAAATAAGCCAGGCAGAGAAAGACAAGTGCCAATGATTTCCCTCATTTGTGGAGTATAAAACGAAGCAAAACTGAAGGAACAAAATAGCAACAGACTCAAAGACTCCAAGAATGAACTAGTGGTTACCAAAGGTGAAGGGTGTCGGAGGGTGGGTGGGTTGGGTGGAAGAAGGGGATTGAGTGGTATTATGCTTAGTACACATGGTGTGGGGGATCACAGGGAAAACAGTGTAGCAGAGAAGGCACTACACTGATGGACAGTGACTGCATTAGGGTATGGGTGGGGACTTGCTATTATGGGTAAATGTAGTAACCACATTGTTTTTTCATATGAAATCTTCATAAGAGTATATATCAATAATACCTTAATTAAAAAAAATTATCTGATGCTAAGCTTAAATTACTGGACATAAACCATTCCTAATGAGGCCACACTAGAATCTATGCCAAGAAGTTTTTTAAAATACATACACTTTTATAAAGCAGAAGTAAATAATTAACTGGAGGAGCAAATGGACACATGTATATCATCAAGGAATACAGCTTAGGGCAAAAAATCTATGACATTTCCTTTCCTTCCTAAGTTTAAAGTGAATTCTCAAAATGTAAACAAAAACAGAAGCAGTACTTCTATGTTCTTAAAGAACAAAACTTTGAAACAAAAAACAGGTGTAGCTAATTAAACAGTAAATGTTTCATTTTGTTTTAATTATTTTATTTTCCAATGCTCTTAAAAATTTTCAGCATGGAAAACAAGAGGCAAGGAAGAGAAGAAAACACAAAAGCTTCAGGCAAGCCTAATGCCAACACATTCTTTTCTGTATGTGGCATGTTCCCCCTCAAGCTTCACATCACTATCCAGATATAATCACTTCTGGACAAAGCCAATTACTCTAAATTCATGCTCTTCAAAACCATCTGCTCCAGATTCAATCAACAAACACCATCTTGCTCCATGCACATGGAATCCTACACTTTTATACCCAATGCTTGCTAAATTATCATGTTACTTTTGAAACTGCAATTTAGTTCCTTTATTAGAAACTAACAATGAACTTAAACTAATTACAGGAATAATACTGCTTTTTAGAATTACTACCTACCCTACAATTATATGAGAAGTAACATGAAACATGAGCATCTGGATCTCAGATTTGAACTGTAAAAGTTGAACATAAAATTTCCTCATGCACATGAACACTGAAAGCAACTATAACAAAACGTAAGTCTCCTTTTTTAAAATATACTTTCTTCAAAATATCAGAACTCCAGATAATTTGTTTTATCTGGGAGTCTTTACATTCTCTCAACTCAGTATTAAGTATAGACACGGGGGTAAGTATCATTTGATGTATCACTGGGAGAGTTCCATTTCTCGCTGCTCGTTAATAGGAAAGAAATCAAACAGAATACACTCAAAGTGGGTATTGTGGTTCTTTATTCATATTACAAGTGATTGGTGTAACATACACTAATCACAGGAACTAGATCTATTCTGAATCACTATCACTTTCAAAAGCTGATTTTAAACGTTATGGCACAATGGAAAGCATACTGGTCTCAAGACCTGAATCTTGGACCAAGACTCCTCTAAATGCTTGAGCTTGGATAGATCCCATAGTCTGTCCTCATCTGTGAAATAAGGGAAGGTACTGAATGATTTCTGAGAGGGTCTAAAACATCAGAAACAATTCACCAGTCCTAGGTTACAACCAATTTTCCTAAAAATACAGGTTTAGTTTCAAATTTTTACTATCAGGGTATTTACTTACCTGGCTTGCCAACCTTACTAAATTTCTTTTTTAAATTAAAAAAAAAAAGGATAGTTCATTAGAGCGCAGTTCTTGTGCCATGAAAGGTTAATGATCTACAGTGGCCTTGGTAGGAGGAGAGGACTCAGGTAAATAATAAAGGAATATAATATGATTTTCACAAGAGGAGGGAAGCAGGGCACAGATGTGCCAAAGAGGGAGGGCAGGTCAACTAAAATCCCTTTTTTATGGAAGATACAAAACTCTAAACAAAAGCACAACAATGGAACTGAAAAAGTAATTCACAATCACCATCCCTGTTTACTCAACTTTCAATTACCCCTCATTTTACTGCAATCTAGCAACCCACCACAAGACTATGCTAGAACAACTCTCTTCAATGACTTCCCAGGTAAGAAACTAAGCAACTGATGTCACTGTGATCTCTACAACTGTCCATCTGGCTCCACTACTTACTTCTCATATGATCTTGGAAATGTCCCTTAATCTCTTTAATCTAAATGTCCTCACCTATAAAACAAAGATAACCTTATAATGGACGCTGTAAGAAATGCCTTAGTACATGTAAGGCACTTCAAAAATGGCTGACACATTGCAGGTACTCAATTAGTGTTAACTAACACATTATTTCTAGGAACTCCCTCCCTTGTTTCATATGATCACCACGTTCTTTCGAGTTCTCTTCCCATCTCTCTAGTCACTCTTCAGTCTCCTACATCAGAACTTTTCTAACAACCCAACCACTGAATGGTAGTGTTCCCCAAGAACCCTTTTCCTTCCTTACTAACATTCTAAAATCTCTTGATCATTCACAAATACCCAACACAATTCATTGTAATTACCTGTTACACCACTGGACTTACCAGTGCACCTTGAGTTCTAAGAGAAGAGGGTCTAAATCCATCTTATTCACTGAGGCAAGCCCAGCACCCAGAGCAGTGCCTGGGTTCAGTAAATGAATAAGTGACTGAACCCTACACATTCTAAGTGATTTTATTCTTTTGAATGGATTCTGTCACCATCTAACTGCTGACAACTCCCAACACCTACCTCTAGCCAAGACACTCATCTCCAAATTCTGCAATTCGAGGTCCTGCAGCTTAGAGAAAGTAAAAGAATAAAGATGGGTGGGAGGTGGAGGATAGAGTGGGCAGGAAGAAGATATCACAGTAATCCTTACAAGAGCAATGGAAATAGTTTAGAATTACTCTTATTTTTTTAAAAGCTTAAATTCTGAATAAATCTTGAAAACAGTACTTACAGGATTTGATAAAGAAAGAGTAGAGAAAAAAGGAATCAAGAATAACTTAGAAGTAACTTTTATTTAGGTAGGTTGATTTTATTTTTGTGATTGTTTTACTTAGAAAGAAAACCCTTCTTAGTCTTGGCAAGGCAACTCAGAAAATTTTCCACTAGCAAAGTAAATGGTATATATCACTTACAGCCTAAATAGAATCAAAACTACCACCTGTTTTTCTGAAACAAACCATTCAGCTCCAGTCATTTCAAATGAACAGCAAAAGTAATATTACATTACCCAATTCAATGACAAAAGTAAAAAAAAATTTCACCTTTTCTGCAATATCTATAACTCCTATGCAGTAGGAAAAATCCCAACATCACAAATTTAACTATGACATTTCAGAATTACGAAACAGAGAGGAAAACTCACTGTTCTGTGAGATTTTATACTGCTTATTTATCTAGCTACACTGATGAATAAAGATATGATGCCTTATAAAATGCATTACAGTGGTAATCATGATAGTACCACAATTGAATTTTGTTGCTCTACTGCTGGCCTACAATGCTCACATTTGGGATAAGGTGGGTAGGGGGGAAAAGACATTGTGACTCTGCCTATGTATGCTCTGAGAGCTCTCAAGTTGAGCAAGAAAATGCACCCCAAACAAGTAATATCTATCTTTAGTTTACATATTCTTAGTAATAGGAAACACTTTTATTGGTCCAGATTCTGTAAAAATCACTTCGCTGGCAAGGTAAAGGATGATGCCCGATTTCCCTGATATGTCATGTTCTAGGGTAACTAAGAGTATTTCATAAAGTACAAAGAATATTGCCAAAATTCAAATAAGCTTCTACCAGAGAAAGGCATACACACAAAACATGAAATTTTTTGTAAGAAAGAGAAAGTGACACTTACCAAAGACCTACATAAATCATGACCACAGCAACCAGACTGTTTTTAAACCTCACAAGAACTCTTTAAATGAGATGTTATCCCTAGTTAGCAGGTGAGGAAGCAGAGTTCAAGAGCCTGCATTGCTTCCTCAATGACTCTAAACTGATGAAAGATAGTGCTAGATTTGAATCTAAAGCTCAACATAAGCTTTCCACTAAAATCCACTATTTTCCCGGACTTTATTTAAAAATACTGAATTTTTGCAGAACCAGTATTTTAATTGTAACTTCGAAAAAATTGGCAGAATAAAAAATGGTGGAAAATGTTAGAAAGAGAACATTTTGTAAGAGCTGGACTGTTATGTATTTTGTACATTCTAAATCCTCCATAAATTACTGTTAAAAGTAAAGGGTGGGGGGAGGACCAGCAGCTATAAATATCTCAAACTCTGGTACAAGACAGATAAAATTTTCCATCTCAAAAAACGTTTTGTTATAGTAATTAGATTCAGTATTGTTACTAAATCGACTTAAGTGTAATAATGACAAAATCATTGTTTAAATAAGAGTTTTAATTCTTCCTGTTCTGTGATGCTATCTTATCAAGGCCCAAATATTTGGTATGAACATGTTGAAATGATGTGTAATCAACAAGGATGCTAAAGATAAATTCTTAGAGATGTGAAGCAAATACTTCCTTCCACTGTAAACAAAATGACTGAGTCCACTTCTTGAAGAAATCAAGCTCTATTTATATTCACTCTCCTGAAATGGCACAGGCAGCCTTAGAAGGATAAGTTTATAATAAATCCCTGTATTTGGAAAACATTGTTGCTAAGCATCTTCTAACATTCAGCAGAGTTTATATAATTCATGTCTCTGCTACATAATTAACATTTCATGTTTTCCAAAAAAGTGTGGTGTGCTTATCTATGTTGTTAATTTAAAACATTATAAATTTTGAGGGAATTAATAAAAGGCTATCCAACTAATTAATCCCAGGAAGAATACAAACACAGACATTAAATGTCAGGATGTGTCGGAGTTCAGCTTGTAAACAGCTTGTCCGCTTGAGATAGAACATTTCAGAATGCAGCTGCTCTTTGCTTAAAAAGGTGAGCTACAAAACACTAGGCTTTTGGACAAGTCAGGACATACTAAACCACACTTGTGCTCAAAAATTACTTGTAACAAAAGCATAACATTTGAAAGTAAGTTTCATGCCCAATCCTCAACAGTAAACATCATATCGGCTCAGATAAAAGTTCCAAGTGCTGAAAGCAACACTACTGTGGTATTTCCAATTTTCATATTCATTATGGAGATGAAGTTAAAAGATACAGAAAATATTTAGAAACTCTGGCATACTAGATTAGGAAAACTGAGAATAAGCACACTGCAAAAGATGCAGTATCACTCTATGAACTGCAGCACAGACTGTAAACTGATCCTCTGGGCAAGCATGCACAAATATATGTTACAGGGATTTTGATCTTTTCTATTAATAATCCACAAAACATACACATTACAAAAACAACTGGGAACAAAATTCACTTGTGTTTTATAAAATTCTGAATAACTTCAATATATGCTATTACAAGACAGCTCTACACCACTTTTTGTTAAAAAGGGCAGAGCTCTTCAATTAGAAGGCCATCCAGGAAGAAGGAAAGCTGTCACACAACCACCACACAAAAAGCTCAACCACCACATGGGTCCACAGATCACAAAGCAAACAAATGTTTTAGGAAAAACACATGTCTACATTCTTATCTGTATTCTCAATTGTTTATTCTGAACTGTCTCCTTAACTGTGGCCTTGCTGTCCTTCTCATTGTTAAGTTTTATTCAGAACTATTATACATACCTTGAGACAAACTTGGACACTCATTTTCTTCTAGAGTGTGTATCTTGCCTGAGGGTTTCAGCCCCAGACAAGTTATGGATTTGGTGATCCCAAGAAATGACAACAGACATTCTTGGGGTAAAAGGGTTTATACTCGGTTTTATTCTCACAGCTATAGGTCAAGCACTAGAATCACATCTGCAACCAGCAGTCTGCAGGTCGGTAATCCACCGCCATCTCTGCCTCCTCCCACAGCACTGGGTAGAGCTCTTTCTACAGTGACTCAGTCAGTAACAGCTCATTGTGTAGGTGTGTGGAAGCATTAGCCTAGCAATAGGCCAGTTACATCATCAAGTAGTTTAGGGTCAGGTGAGGATCCTGGCCATAGGAACATCCATTTTTCCCAGTGTGCAAGTTAAACGACAGTTTAGAATAGTGTGTTTCTATCACCAAAACACTTAGCAAAAAAATGGGCCATTCCCAGAGGTAGTCAGAGAATTGCATTCTCTAAATCTAATACAGTTATTTATATCAGTTACAGAGAATCTTCAAAATCGGAGAGCAAGTTAGCCTAGATCAGCATATCTCAAAGTGTACCCCTTGGACCAGCAGCCTTGATATTACCTTTAACTTGACAGAAATGCCAATTCTTGGACCCCTCCTGGACCTACTACTGATCTAGTAGGGGCCCAGAATGTGTTTTAATAAGCTCTTCAAGTGAATCTTACACAGATTTAAACTAGAGAACCACTGGCCTAAATCAATGATTCAAATACTTGATCACAGTCAAGTGCAAGATTGGCTGCTTCAAAATCACTTGGGAAACATTATAAATCCTAATTTCAGCTCTCCATCCCCTTACTCAATTAAGTGTGGGGAGGGAGTGTATGTATGTAGCTTCCCAGGTGAACCTGATGCATAATGAAATTTAAGAACTAACATGCTCTGTCAGGCTCTCAAAGTGTGGTCCCCAGACCAGCAGCATCAGCATCAGCTGGGAACTTGTTAGAAAGTCTCAGGCACCAACCCAAACCTACTGAATCGCCAAGTCTGGAGTGGGGCACACCCAGCAATCTATTGTACTAAGTTCGCCACATGATTCTGATACACGAGAAAGTCTGAGAACCTCTATCCCTAGTGATCTGTCCTGAATTGAGAACACATGAAATGAATCTGAATTCTGTGGAGAATAAAAATGATAGAAACAGACAATTGACTTAGGTCCTTAGGAATACATCTCCTGGAGCTAGAGTCTCTCACTGTCCTCACAGATCTGCAGGTCCAGGTGCCTCACTCCCCAGATATGCCAGTGGGCGTTCTCAAGCTGTCCACTTAAGCATAGCACAACTAGTGAATGAAAACGCCTCCTGAAAAGCACTGGTTTTAAGCAAAATGTAGTTAAAGTCCACAGTAAGAGCCATAACTGAGTACTCTTGTCAGTGGGGAGCCAAAAATAGGCTGGAAATGTTCAAGAAAATAGCTACAGTTATTTAAGACATCACAGAGCACTTACATCTTGCTACCTACTGCCTATAAAGGTTGCAATAATCCCCTGGAGCTGTTTTCTTAGCACAGAGCAGGGATTTCTGAGGGCAACAGAGGAGAGAAGGAGATGAAGCCCACCAGGGGTTTAGAAGCAAAACTTAAGTCAGCTCTGAGGTTAATAAATATTTTTATTACTCTACCAAAGGGAGTAGGGTGGTAATTATGTCTCCCAGTTTCCACATATTATTTCTCAGATCAAATACTTATTGAACACCTATTATGTACCAGAAATCATTAATATTGCCTCCAAATATTGATATTACCATGACTTTTTTGAAAAACAATGATTCTAACATTATATGTAATTCTAAGGTCAATGGAATGACTATGACTGCTTCTACTTACCCAAGGAAGCTAACCATGCTAAAATAAAAAAGACCCAGTTCAAAATGACCCTAGGCAGTCATTTAAAAAAAATAAGACCCATTCAAATAATCCTTTAATAGCCTCTCTAAATTGAGGTACAGTTCAACATTAAATGTTCAATCTATAATAACGAGGAGAGTGGTTCAAATTTACCACATGGCTGAGTTTTTTCTTCCTATGCTCAACATACACATCATGACATATGGGGATGTCCTTGTATGTTCAGTAAGTGGGATACACTTATGTCTATTCCACCACACGTGGAACAAAATTCCACTATTTTTAATGCTTACAGAGCTGTAGAGTTGTTTTGTATTTCCTTCTGAGTGGCACTATTAACCAAATTTAGTTTACTCAAGTCAAATCCTTGGTCAAAAATTATAATTATTTCCATGAAAAAATTAACTTCACAATCAACATTAGCCTGCTTTGTAGCATTATTTCAAAGAATAATGTGGGGAAAAGCTCTAACCTCCTCAGTTTAGGTCATTCAGACAAACAGGTACCAAAGAGAAGACAAAGAAAAGTGGAAAGGCCAAGCATATGGAAGTATATCCAAGGAAGCCAGACCAGGCTTATTGAGTAATTTGAGTAATGCTTACTGTCCCCTTTCCATTTTCCAAATCTTCCCATCCTTTCTCCCCACCAGCCTTTTCTTTCTCATCCTCCCTTATATTCAGAGAACATCATATTCTCAAGGGCACATAGACATCATCTACCACAACCCCCTCAACTTACAAATGGAGAAAACTAAGGTTCAGATAATGCTTGCCCAAGATCACAAGCCTGATTTTAAAGGCAGGTCTGTCCAACACTCAAGATTCATTTTTTCTACTATTTCCCTCTGTCTCTTTAGAAAATTCCCTTGCAAAAAACTAACACACTACTCTTAAACTTTATTCTGCTACACAGAGTTAGAAAACAATATGATATAACACGCATACACGAATATTTAAGACAGTATACACAAAACCATGTATCTATCCTACTGGACACTTTAACACTGATCTTTTTAAAAATTACTTTCTCATAATCTGATTCACTGCTTGATCAGTGGAAAAACAGAAGATCAGTTCAGTATCTGATCATCTGAAATTATTAAGTCACACCAACAGCAGTTAGTATTTATTTACTGCTTGTATGTGCCAAGTACACCCTTTATATGTATCTTCATATCGGAGTCCTCTCTCCAACCCACCTTGTGATCCTTTCACAACTTTTTGCTACATATACCATAATAAGGGGCAGAATTTCTCAAATTTTCTTACCATTTTCCTGAAGTTCTTGGGGTACCACAGTGCCCATGAAAGACGGCCCTATGTATATCTAGTATGTGAGTTACATTATAGTTTTCCCCTGAAAGTCTCAGGACACACCTTAATTTCTACAAAAAGGTAAGGGTACTTCTTATTTTACAAATTGATCCTATCCATAGCTTCAGAGACTAAAAATAAATAAAAAAGCCTCATACTGCTCTGACAAAAATCTGAGCCATATGATTTAATTTTGATTCAGAGCATGGATTTAGAATAAGATGACCTGGAGTTTAAGTCTAGCCCTGCCACATACTAGCTGTGAGACCTCTCTTGATTCCAATACTTGTATCACAGGGTTAGTATGAGGATTAAATGAAAGGATGTTTTCCCTTTCCTACCTTTTCACGCCCTTCATTCTATCTGTAGAACTCCTACTTTTTCTTTAAGCTCCTTCTTAGATGTCATTTTCTCTATATAACCACAGCATTTCTTTTGTAACTCATGGTTACATACATGTGTGTGAACTCAGGAAAAGTCTCAAAGGAGACATGCTATAATAGTGGTTATCTTTAGGAGATAAGATTAACAGTGATTTTTATTTCTCTTTTGATAGTGCTCTGAATTATCTAGATTTTTTCAACAAATACATATTTATGATTAGAAATAAATTAGCTATTTCCGTTAACAAATAAGTAAAATATAAATGATCTCACTTTTAAAGAGGAAAGTCACTACATTTTTCCATAGTTTTATGAGTACATACCTCACAGTATAAGTAGTTGCTTACAAATCTCTTTCCTTCATCAGGCTGTGTGTTTCTGGACAGCAAGAATCCCAGAGCCTTCCAGAGTGCATGAAAATGTATTGGAAAGTCAAAAAATATCTGATAAAGGAAGCTGAAGAATGATTGCTTGCCTAGATGGGCAAGTCCAAAGCAGTGCCTACATACTAATCTAGACTCCTCACTATCACCTAATGGAATGAAAGACTATAAAATTTATCCACTGAACTTCTGCTTCTTGATCACTAGGAAATTCATTTTCTTGATCAAACCCACCATTTCTTATGAAGCACAAAAAACTGGATAGAAAGGGGGCTTGTCCTAGACCATAATACACCAGAAGAATCTTCATATTTGCCTTGTCGTATATATAACCTGTTCTCTCCCCCAACTGTTGAGTCCTCTATTATGGAAATTGTGATAATGATCAAACAGAATGCAATAAAATTGATTTTCCCCACCAAGAGTAAGATATTTATAGACTCCAAAATACCTCTTCAAGTTTTTGTTTCTGACCTTTCTTTCTCTAACCTCTTTCCCTGCAAACATCAGGCCAGATTAGGATGAAAGGACTAACTGAAGGGTCTTCAATCCTACTAAATTAAAACTATGAATCATGAACTATGAATTATGATTTTGAGGTAAAGTTATCATACTTCTGCACTAAAGCACTAAAGTAAACTTCAAACTCAAGAATTCAACTTCTTCCATTACCTACAAAGGTTAAAACTTTCTTTAAAGCACCTTATGAAAAAACCGAAGAGGTCACAAACCAAACAGAATGCCACAACTGAAAAAAAATTCCTTCCAAAGTGTAAGAGGACTTAGAAACATATGCCCATATAAGAGAAGAGAATAAATTTAAGGAACCCAAAGTTACTGGCAAGCCAGAGATGCTTTGAGGTATGTGCCCAGCCTTTTGAGGATACCAGAAAATAAACATATCCTCCCAGAAAAAAACAAAACAAAACAAAAAAGACTAGGAGATATTTTTTATAAAGATAAATTTTTACTAGCCTGATCAAACATTTCTATAGCTTACAAAAGCTGTCCAGATATGAATAGATTTGCCATGGTTGAAATGGAAATTTCACAAATGTTAAAAGGTCTTAAGGGCTTCCAAAGTAACTACAGCTATGCCACAGTGAAGTTCTTAAAAAGTCACATGATTAATTATAGCCCTTAAACATGTTCAGACTCAAAACATCACCATCACATCACATGCATAGAATTCTTTGGTTTCACAAAGTACTTTTTCAGCACTTCAACAAATACAAAGCCGCTCTTTATGGAAAATTCTGATCCTCCTGCAAGCACTTCTCCCTAATTTTCACAGCACAATATCAATAAATATTGTCATCATCAATACTGCCATTTATGCATCTGGTTACGTGTGTGTGTGTGTGTGTGTGTGTGTGTGTGTGTCTCTGTGTGTGTGTGTTGCATGTGTGTGTTTAACTTAGGAAAAGTCTGAAAGGATACACACCATAATAGTGGTTATCGTTGGGAGGCAGGATTAAGAGTGATTTTTATTTCTTTTTGATAATTCTGAATTATCTAGATTAGACCGTTTTCAACAAACACATATTCATTTGAAAAAAATGAGCTATTCCCATCAAGAAGTGAGATAGAAATTATCAGTATGTAAATGACCTAGTTATTAAGCCCATCAATACAGACTCACAGTAGCAAATCCCTCTTACCTGCTTCATTACACAAGGCTTTCAAGTCTGCTCCAACATATCCATGAGCACTCTCTGCCAGCTGTAGCAGTTCAGCTTCAGCAAGCAAATGCGGCACCCTCTGAAGCAGTTTCTGGAGGATATCTAGTCTGTCCTGAGCATTAGGAACTCCAATCTCAATCTCCTTATCAAATCGTCCAGGTCTTCGTAGTGCAGCATCCAAAGCATGGGGGCGATTTGTGGCCCCAAGGACCAATAACTGTCCTTCACTTCCTTCCTTAAAAAATGAAAATAAATGACATGTTCTTTTAACAGTAAAAGATATATATGATGTTCTACAATATATATTTTTATATTATATAAAACATTACATCATTTTACTATATATAAAATATTACAAACATACATTGGGATTGGCTATATAAACAAGGATCGATCTACTGTCCCAGCTGCTAAGTCCTACCCATCACACTTTATTACTCATTCCACATTTTCCAAAGCTCAGCCTAAATGCTCCCTCACCTCAGAAGTTTTCCAATACTTTCCTCTCCACCTCCTATAAGTGATGCCTCTCCCACTTCTAGCATCTTAACTACACCATTCTCATGAGTAATATGTAATACCCTACCATATAGCTGTTTTGTTTTATCTTTTTCCCCTACTTGAAAGCAAAGATTATGACCTACATGTTATTCAAATGAACAAAACTCTATCACAGTTATCTAAGAAATCTTCACATATGAACATTTTTTACTTTGATAAACTTTCAAATTCCCCAAAATATAGACTACAATATATCTAACACCCAAGTATCAGCCACCCTTGAGTACATATGAATTTTTACTTTCTGAAAATGAAATTTGGAGTAACAGTTTAAAAAACTATGATCACAATCAGCCACCTATAGGTATTATCTAACATTCTAGTCACATGACCTAAGTGTAATTTCACAGAGACAAGTTTAACTGAAATGTGATTCAAAATAAGAAAACTCAAACCAAATCAATTATACTGGAAGAGCCCAACAGAAAATACATGAATTACAACGAATCTAAGAACTTTGAGTTTGGAAGACAAAGAGAGGTCCTTAAACATTTCAGACTAAAACACCACTGCCACATGCTTCCAGTCATGCCCAAAAGCAAGAACACCAGTCCACAGAAAGCTTATCCCAGTGGCAGAAAGGCAGCAATGACATAGTGATTTAAGATCCTACAATATAGAGCCTTCCGTCTGATTTCCTACTAACCAAAAACCCTTCTAATTGTAATACAGCGCTCTGTACATATTTGCCTTTGGGGTGAAAATATAGAAATCCAGAACAAAGAAACTGGTTGTCTTGATAATTAAATTTACTATAAATAGACAAACTGGAATCACAGCTTATATATCAGTCTCTTGTGAATGTTGTTATTGTGGGTCAGTCCTCAGAACCTCACCATCTCCAACATACTACAAATAATTCTCCAAGCTTCGTATGCTTAGAACCAAACCTGGTACATAACGATCACACTGAGGCACTGCTGCAAGACTGAAGACCAGGCAGTCAGCCAGCCTTCCCCAGGTAACAACCCTTCTGTGTTGCTACTCTTAAAATTATAACACGTTAGCAAATAACAGAGACTTAAAATCAAACCTTCGCATTATTTTCCCATGTTCAGTTTCTACCAATATGCAGTAAAAACCAAAATGTTCTAACTTTCCAGTTTTTTAATATGCAAAAAGAGGGCTTGGGACTGCATGATTTC
The DNA here is from genome assembly GCF_040802235.1 of Manis javanica. Lineage (NCBI taxonomy): Eukaryota > Metazoa > Chordata > Mammalia > Pholidota > Manidae > Manis > Manis javanica. Next base: position 69,659,403 of record NC_133160.1, read on the forward strand.
TAAAATTTCTTATGGTTCAAACATGTTATGATTCTAAAAAATGATTTATTTATAATCCTGCATAAGAAGTGTATTCATCTGATGAATGGCTGTCAGGAGTCTGAAAGAATTTTTCTCCATTCCTATTCTCTATTACTACTGTGGCTCTGCCTTTCATAATTAATACACAGTTTCTAATTAATGTAAGAGTATATGTCCCATCAGAGAATCTGTAGCACAGGTAAATTCTTTTTAAATATCGTACAAATACATTTTCCATCATTCTCACTTCCTTTCCTTTCAGTTGCCAAACTTAAAGCCTCAAAAGAATTTATACATGCATATCAAGACTTCCTCATGATATTTTTAGTAAAATCCTTTAAAATTTAACTGCTAAACCTTCCCGATTTTTGCTTCAGATTTTAAAGTTACTATCATTTTCTCAAAAGAAATCTACCATTGTATATTACTTTACATCCCAGAAAAACATGCCAGGTTATACTGTACTAGCAGTTACTAAGAAATCTGGTGAGAAACATTATTGATGCATCTTCTCTTTAGTTTCTATAGCTAGTATTTTCCCTTTATCCTAGAATACCTAAAAACTCAGACATATTTGACATGTTTTGCATATTTGTAGTATTTAGCATACTACATATATATTATGAAGAATCAACCCTTTTCTATGGGTACTATAATACTGGTACTATACTTACTGAACCAATACCATCCATCAGTGTTAACAGTGAAGCTACAACTCTTTTTTCTACTTCATTCTGAGCCCCTTCTCTTTTAGGGCAAAGTGCATCCAGCTCATCAATAAAAATAACTGATGGGTGCCTAAAGACAAAAAAAGTTAAATTAATTCTCTAATATACATGTAACTTAAATTTGATAAATTCCTTTAGTTTTAATTTTTTAATTGAAATGCAAGGTATGAATTTAGCATTTAGTATTTTAATATTAAAGACAAAAATAATAGGATATTAAGCTGAAAAACCTTAGATTAATTTCTAACCCAAATTATTAGCTCACCAGTATCATACTCTAGTACCTCTGCCCTCAGTAAAAAAGCGGAGTATTGAGAACAGTCTGTTACACCCAAGATAATCTGTGCCCAGACAGAACTTGCCCATTTATGCTCATTAAATTGTTATGACTGCATTAGTTAAGAAGCTGAACTGTGGTCCCTTCGTTTTAAAGTTTGAGGAAGGGACAGAAACTAGAAATGCTCTCCTTTTTTTACCTATTAAAAAAAGAACTTTCAAGATGATTCTCCCATAAAAAGATGTGAATTCCCTCACCAGAGGAAGCCTCAACTGCCAGGAACATAACAACAAAACATTTGCACAGTAAGGCATTCTACAGCTGCTCAAATTTTCAGTATTGGCACTATATACCACTCACTTCATCTACTATCACTGGTGAAAAAAAAAACTTTAAATATATAAGTTGTTTTGATGAGATGGTAATTATGGTAATTTAAATATCAAACAGTGATAAAGACACAGTCATATTATCCATAATTTATATTAGACCAAGTTGTAGACCACACTTACATTCACTGCAGTGTAACATGGTAGCCTAAACTGAGGAATAATCAGTAAGAATAATTTTTAAATAGCAAAAGATTTGTCCTTTTGGAGCCAAGGATAATAAAACAAAGTTGTATGCATAAAGGGCCACTGGAATACAGATTACTAAGGGAACTAGATATACTGGACATGTTAAGTAGCCTAGTAACCCTAAGGAAAGAAAATTGTAATTTTATATGCTCAAGCAAAGTCACATGGACTTATCATACAACACTGTCTAAATTCTTCCACTTTACGTAATTTAATTCCTGATTTATAAAACTTCCAAACTATAACATAGAGATAAAGAAGATGGAAATCATTAGATTTACTATCTGTAATGGTATTTACTATTATTTTTGTATTATTATTTCATGCTTCATGTAAACTGCTAGTATCTCTACTTTGATTAGTTCAGCCTTGACACCTAATTCCAAACATCTGAAAATAAAGAATACCGCAGAGTGGCTTCAGCAAATATCTGACGTAACCTTGCTTCTGTTTCCCCATAGAATCTGTAACAGATAAAAAAATACATTTAAGAACCACCTCTTATTGTTTTTAAAGCTTTGTCTTTGTCTTTAAAAAACCATGTGATTTTTTCAAATATTTCCAGAATACTTAAAATTGCTTTCAAAATTATTTACCAAACTTAATTTTTATAGATTAGAAAGCAAATGTAAAATATTCCAACATACGAAATATTCAGACAGAATACTATGCAGCCATGTTTGAAAAACACATTTAATAATACTGTTTATTCTATTAAATGATGCACTTACTTGCTTATAATTTCAGGACCATTAATTACAGAAACATAGGCTCCAACTTCATTAGCAATAGCCCTGGCAATCATTGTCTTTCCAGTACCTGGAGGGCCATAAAGTAAAACTCCCCGAGGGGGAGGAATTCCTAGAACAAAAGGAACACTGGACTCAGCATTGCTATGTTTAAGTGTTGTCATGTGACTTCAAATGTGAGTTATAAAATATAAATGTACCTTGCATCATAAAACTCAAGTAAGAGTCAGACCTTTTTCCCACCCCCACCAGAAAGATGTACTAACTGGCCCACACATTGATCTCCAGCAATGACTTTTTCCATCTTTGTAGACTCAACCAGACCAGGGCACATTGGTAAAAAAAAAAATAGGCTGGACACACACAGTTGCCATGCCCCATCCCACCCCAGACAGTTCAATGAACAGAAAGCAAAGCCAAGACAACAAGGGCACCCAAAGTAAGCCACCAATCCCAATTTTCACCCAACTAGCCATCTCAGAGAATATGAGCGTTACTAGCAAAATGTCAATCCAAGGGTTCATTTTATATATATAGACCCATGAAAGAGGAAAAAGCAGAGAACAGACATTTGTGCCAAATACATGCAGAGGATCTGGGCAATAACCTCACAGAGAAAGCTCTGAGTTTCCTAAGGGCCCAGTCACTCCCTTAACTACTGGTTTCAGTCCAGAGATCTGCACATACCTACATTTCCTAACAAAGAAGTTTTATCAAACATATCTGTTTAGTTTATTTATTTAGTAATTACAGCTGATGTTCCATGATAAGAACTTATTCTAGATCCAATACAAGTGTGGCAGAGTGCAATTAGAAGAGAGGAGGCTGCAAATAACACATATTACAACCTAGTAAGACAATAAGGTTCACTGAACTGGCATCAAAGCAACTCAACCCTCCTACCATGCCTACCACTCAGGAAGGAAAAATAGAAAAAGAGGGTGAGCAATCATTACACAAGCGGAATGAGATAACTGCTTTTTAGTTTGAATTTAATACTTTTTGGTACAATAAAGGACTCTTACCGTAACTCTTGAAAAGTTCAGGCTGTTTGAGAGGTAATTCAATTATTTCTCTAATGGCTTTCAGCTGACTACTTAAGCCTCCAATCATGTCATAAGTTACTTTAAGCTGACTATCTTGCTCTTTTGAATTTGTACGATTCTTTCTAAAATTGACTCTCGTTGTTGAAGAAATATAATAAAAAGTATCGGTGTTGCACTTTGCTCCCACACAGGCTGACTTTAGCAATCTCTTTTCACTGAGGAGTTGCTCATTTCCTCCTCTGGTCAACTCAAAACTACATTTAAGTCCTGTGACTTGATGCAGTCCAAGTCCACTGCCATCCTCAGGGCTCTGGGTACTATCCAACATGTCACCAGTGTTACTGATGCTTCTGTCACCTACTGCTCTGCAAGGAGTACTACTTGCTGTTGGATCCCGGGGTTCTTCCAGATCTAACTGGCTTAACTGAGAGGATATACCCAGAGTACTGGTTTCTATGCTGGACTGTTCAGGGGCCATGCCCTGTGCATCTGCGTCAGCATCACCCTGAGGCCTTCTCAGTATCATGCCGTCGGCCCCTTTCACTCGCAACACTTGCATCTTGCATAGTCGTCCATAGAATGTACAATACAGAAAGTTGCCTGGTAAAACAATCTTGCCATCTAGAAAATAATATATCAAATATATATAAAAATTTTCCAACCATTTAATATTTAAATAGCAATTTATTTCATCTATTAACAAAACTATCTGACTGAAAAGACTACATAAAAGATGAGAGTATTAATAAAATAACTCATAAAAAACAGAGGACCAAATATACCCCTCTGACAGAGCACTATCTGATAACAGAATAAGGACAAGATGAGTCTTTGAAATCCTCTACAGGCAATACATCTAGTGTTCTATTAACTATCAGCATATAGCCAGGCAATCCACATTTGATGATTAACCTCAAATGACACATGTAAGCCAACACTCCAAGATCACATTTCTCACAGGAAAGATCAAGAGCTCAAGGGTTAAAAGTCTTAGTTCTACCTCTGCCTTTGTCCATAGGTTAAGTCCTATATTCTCTTCATGGCTCAACTGCCAATCAATCAGGGGAAAAAAAAAATCCCTATCCCAAAAGACATTAATTCATTGAGAAGCATATTCTCTATGCTATGTTGAAGAAGACAATTATGTATACAGGACCTCAAAGACACTTTATTTGCTGCTGCCTTGCTTCTTATAATTTAAGAAACTATTGAAATACATATCTCACCCAGTTTTCTCAGAAGACAAGCAGTCAGTTGTTCTTCATTAATATCAACATTTTTGTCACTGTAAAGGGTGGGGTTGGAGGAAACAGAAGTCAGCATTAGAAATATCAGAAACTAAAATGTAATATAAAATGACATGTACATAGTTGTAATGTAGACCTAATAAAAAATAATTAGTTCATAACCTGGAAATGATTTACACAATTTTGGAATGATTTACACTTTTCAGATACTTCCTATAGCCTTGAAAATATCACTTGCAAGCCCTGATGGCCTAAATAAGTGTTCTACAGAATCTAAGGTCCAAAATCATGAAATCATTTCAGTCAATCCCATCCAGCCTTTTCTTTAATAGAATACAAAATGTCAGAATATATGGCACATAGAAAGGGTAAGTATTGCTTTGTAAAACATACATACACACATATCTATATGTTCATGTGTAAAAAGGTACACTCGTGTGACTGACTACCTATGTGCACTGTATTTGTGGATGTATGTGTACAATGAATCACAGTGAAAAATGTATTTTTTATGGTGTGTCAGAGTCAAAAACATTTGAAAAAACACTGGCTAAATTAATCATTGCCTTTCTGAATTTGCTTAACTTGGAGAAAGCTTTAATTAATAGCATGCTTCATTCCTTTGCATAATAAATCATGTTTCAGAAAAGTTAAATCCTTTATCTGAAGGAAATCCTTTATTTGAAGAGGTAAAAATAAGAAAAGGAAGGTAAGATGCCATGGAAGTTTATTCTGGAGAAAGGGTATGTCTACAAAAAAATGAGAACCCTTTCTTCCATCTAGTAACTGTGTCTTCCAGGAAGTTTGATTGTTTGAGTAGAGGAAGTAGGCACACCAAAAATCATTATACTTATAAACAAACCAGTTTTTGGAGAGTTCTGAGAACACGGCCATTCTTCCTCCTCCTCCATATACAAGTAGACCATACTAGCTGAGGTGGCCAGTGTTTGGGAGCTCTGCCAGAGATCTATGGAGGGGGATTGTTTAAGTCAGGAAGGGGTGTATTAACAGGCCCATGGGGTCCATATCAAATTTTTCTTCAGTCACTCTAAGCAACAAAACTAATCCAGTTAATCTTCATTATAATGCAGATTCTGTATCTGCCAATTCACCTACCTGCTAAAATTTATTTGTAAGCCCAAAATCAATACTAGCAGAGCTTTCCCAGTCACTTGTGAATGTGTATAGAGCATGCAAAAATTCAAGTCACCTGACAGTTTCCCAACTGAGATGGAAAAAGGCCTCACAACATTTTAGTTCTCATTCAGAGATAACTAGAGAATGGAGAGTGCAAATGTAGGGGACAGTGCAGTGGACAGCAAAAAGTTCCAACTCAGGAGCCAGTTGGAGGGAATCTGAATCCCAACCGGGCATCTGTTAGTGGAGTGGCTTCAGCAAAGTCACGTAACACTTCTGAATCACCTCTTCTCTTTTGTAAAAGGATGAAAACAGAATCTACCAGAATGAGTTTTTCTAAGGATTTAAGATTATAATCTTTGCAAAACATATACATTTATGTATTTTAAATATGTATATGAACATACATAACCCCTAGGAGCAATTGTTCAGTATTTGCTAATTCAGTGTATGGCAACTTTATCAAATACAACTACCACAAATGATGAGAATTGACTGTGTATTCATATAAAAGAGAGAGAAAAATAGAATGAGGAGGAAATTTCATGAATCAAATGTATGTATAAACTAACGAGGAAATTGTATGTATCTGTTTAAATGCTTAAATTTACTTCTGTTTACAGAAATCTGAGAGTTTAGGTTATACTTAAATTGTTTTTATTCATTAAACTGAATAGAAGACATTTACAAATATCTGTAAGAACTGTAAAAATACTCAACCAATTTTGCTTTCAAAAAAAGAATGGGTGCAGATAAAATTATTTCCACTAGAAGGAGCTCTAACCTTACTAATAAAATGTTTTAGCTACAACTGAAGAATTTAGGCAGAAGATTAAAATTACTTATTTTTCTTACTGGAAATTCAGTTTCTTATCTAAGTTCTGCTGCTACCACATTTAAAACATAAGATTTTTTTATTTTAAAGCTTCCATTTAAAACTACATACAGTCACTCTATAGCAGGTAATGGTCATCACCTAATGGCTGCACCCTCAAGAGGTCACACTAGTTCACAGATAACCAAAAATCCAGTCAACTGATTACTGGCTGCCTGCAGCCCTGTTTTAAAACAGGCTGAAGATTCATCCTGTTAAATTTGAGGAGTGCTACTAACTAATCCATTATATTTATGGGTTACAAGTTACTGCTCCTCACTGAGCCCATTTCGTCTTCTGTAAAAAAGGAATAAATAAAAAAAAAAGGAATAAATATGAATACCTTGAAAGATGTTTAAAGGATTAAAAGATGTTTAAAGAATTAAATGAGAAGGAAAAAAAGAAGAAAGTATGTGTACATGTATGTGCTAGTACACAGCTGGTGCTGAAGATGTTGTGTTCTCTTTCCTCTCTGCCTTATATTGTTCATTAAAAAGTTATTAAATGCTCTGAAAACACTTTCCTCTTTTTAAAGGAAAAATTATGCCAAAGCACAAGCTTGGAATCTATAATAGTAGCAAAGGAGAAGACAACATTTTAAAATCAAGCTAATAACAGGAAAATCTTTTGTCATTCTTGCATATAAAATAATCACATCCCCCAAATTGTTACTAAGGTGGTATTAAAGCATCAAAATATACTTTTCTTAAACAAATTTTGTAAGACTTATATATGTAATCTGAGTCAAAAGCCTACTAGATACAGAATAGTCAAGAGGATGGGTAATAAACTTTAAGTATATGGTAAGTTGATTCAAATAAGTAGTCTTTGGTAAGGGACTATTTAAAAGTCTGAACGAAGTTAACTGTTTTATTAGATTAACTAATCAATGAATTAAAATATACAATCAGGTACTTTGCTTGAGCAGTCTTAATTAAAACTTGTTTCTTGCCTACTCACCGTAATCTACTCCCTTCTTTACAACTGTAAAAAAGACAAGAAGCCCTGATTATACTGCAAGTCAAGATGAAAAATAGTTAAATATCAATAATAATTCCTCTCACCTAAAATGTCAGAGAATATTCTAATTACAGGCTATCAGACAGTCCCTACTCCATAAATTACACAGCGCTAATTTAGCATATACTAATAGAAGAACCAGCCGCTCACCATGAGGCCATCAAGCACTTAAGATGTGACTAGTCCTGACTTGTGCTACAAATATAACATATGTACCAGACTTTGAAGACTTAGTTTGAAAAACAGAATGAAAAATGTCTGATTAATAGTTTTTTGTAATTATTCTAACTTAAAATAAGATTTTCCATTTACTGGCTAAATAAAATATCCTATTACAATTAATTTCACCTGTTTTTTACTTTTTAAATGTGGCTAGTAGAAAATGCAAAATTATGTACATGGTTCACATCTGTGACTTGTTATATTTCCACTGGACAACACTGATCTAGACAGGTGCCAAAGAAAAGAGCCGAACCTCAGTGCCAAGTCCATTTCCTCAGCCTGCAGCATGGCACCCACGAGAGGCTGGACATGGATGGCATCGCCAACCCTCACACCCACGTTCTTCTGAGCCATTTCACTCAGGCCAACCTTGCCTCCAGGAAATCCTGCCACAGGCCAGGCTGTATAGACCTGTCCAGAACATGGGAAATAAAAACATGAGAAAATAAATAGTCACAGGATATCATTAATTTTTAAAGCAGAAAACTAATCACAGCAAGTACATGGATCAGTAAAATGTAGTCCTTACCCTAAAGGAGTTATTATCTGACACAAGTTATGAAAAGATTTTTTAAATAAGTATTATGTCTTTTGTGAAAATTAGGAATGATCCTAAAGAGAAAACTGTGTAAGATCAGAAAGGTACCTTTAGGAAAAGAGATAAGGGCATTAGCAGGTGATAAGAAGCAGTTAACTGTAAGGTTATCCATCTTGGAGTCTTAACAACATCAAGGAAACAGTGAAGGGTCAGGAACAAGACCTTCGTGGGAACCTGGATCTCATCAGACTTAAACGTTAAGGAGAGAAGTGATGTTTTCTAGTTTCAGATGGTGGGCTGATCTTATATACTTACAGTCTTCTCTTTCACAGACCACAATAAAGGATTTTTTAAACAACAATGAGAAGAATGGAAGGCATTCCATCAGCAGGTAAGAGATTTCAAAACATTTCCTGAGGATCCCACTGGATGAGAGAACACTAACCGATAAAGCAGCAGCAGATGAGAGACCAGCAGTAGGAAAGAAAGCCAAGCTGCCAAAAATGACCCAGGCAAGATTCTGGGCTTAGAGTGTCAGGTATGATGAGTGGCAGCAAGAACAAACAGCTGAAAACAGGAGGATAATCGAATATTTGTATACAAGAGATGACCTTCAAACCCCCAAACAGCATTTCTGTGGGGAAATGTAACTGACAGACTGGAAGAAACAGGGATGATAATGTGTGTGCATCACTGCGTCTGGAGGAAAGGCCTCTCTTTACATTCTGAAATTCAGGGGCTACTATGCCCAGGGTAGTTGTACACATCAAAAGAAAGAAAAGTATATATAAGATGTGAGCGTAGTTTAAAATACAGTTTTTGGTTTATTACTGCTTGTGTGGAAAATTAAAATCAAACACATCCCAAATCCTTCTAAACTAAGGAAATGAAAAGGACTCTTACCTCCTGCTTTCCACCCAGACTAGTAAGCAACACTGGTCGACCAATACATATATTTGCAGATTTCATAGTGCCTAGTCCAAGTTGAACAAGGGAATTCTGGAATGCTTTAGGTACTTTGTCATCTATCAAGAAGGACAAGAAAATTATTTTCAGACTATTTTCTTACAAGTTAAAGCATGCTTTTTTTTGGAGTAAATAAAAATCTTCTATCCTCATAACCACATGAATGAACTTACCATACTCTAGAGAAACCACTGTTCAACCTTCCTTATTACAACTTTAAAACCAAAGCCTTATTGAGGGGTCCACTGACAATCACCATGACTGCTAACTAAACCAAGAAGTTTTATGGGGTGGGTGTCAGTTTTCGCTGTTTAAAAAAATAATTTCATTAAGAACTGAACATAGTAATGGCATTTTTCATACTTGCATACCAAGCTTTTCATATTATAGATTCTAAGTTGAATTGGCTACTAGTATCAAAGGCTTGAACTGGGAACTAGCACATCGCCTGGCTCTAGAGGACTGAGTTATGTTTACACTTTGAGCCCACAGGATTGCTATCAGACATTTTCTTTTCTAATCCCAAGAATACATGGATAAGACAGTAACACAGGTCTTATTCCTTAGATGAACACACACTGCCTGAATTGGCCATTATTAGTACCTTCAACTTTTGGCTGAGGAAGGAACACAGAATCCAGCCCAGTTGGCAACACCTCTAAAAATGCTACACTAACATCTCCATCCCTGCCCACCTACCCCCTTAAGTTCCAATATTTGGTTAACTGTCCCTCCTCTAATTCTTTCAGCATCCTGTGCTGCCAGATACTTGCACTTATCATCATAATATTCACTTGTTTTACAATCTGACTTTCTCCTCAATTATATGCTGCCTTGGGGCAGGAATTGGGTCATATTCATTTTCCATCTCAAATACCTAGGACTGCATCAAATATATGAGCTGGATAATAAATATCTGTGAAATGAATGAGTACAGTGGATGATTATACAATATTTTCTTTCCAGCAAAAAATCCATAAAATACTTATAAAATTTCAACCTTCCACAAACTGCTATAAAATTTATTAGACATATATACCACAATCACAGAGCTCTAAACTATTATTAGTGTTCCTTAATAATCAGAAGAACTGATCTTTTGTAATTTAAAAGAAATTAAATGAAAGCAAAACCACAGATACGTCTGATTTACCATATTCTCTACCACTATAAAAAAAAACTACTCACACATTATTTTCCTTCTGGCATCAGCTGAACAAATCTAGAAAACCAGTGCATCTCACAGAGCTAAGAGTAATAGTACCAAGGATAAAATAAGCATATTTCATAATATAAGTGGCTGAAAAGAAATTCACCTTTCCTAGGAGCATTAGATCTTTTACATAGTTTATCCCTGAGTAACAACAAAACATCCTGTTTGACGGCCTCATAATTTGCAATTTCTGCTACGTCTTCTTTCCCAGACCTCAATAATTTATACTTCTCTCTTGATAATTACCTCACAGGTGTACTCAGTCCTTGGCAAGAGTCTAGGTTTTCTTCTTCTCTTCCCTTCATCCTATCCTGTACATCCACCACACACCAGAATTCGATAAATCACAACCTTCTCTAAGTACTTCCACTTCCTCCCTATCACCAATGGAGATCATGTTCAAATCCCCATCCACTGGTTTTATTTCCTAATACGTCCTTCTTGTATTCTCTGTGTATAGCATCCAAACCTTCTCAAGCCACACAATCCTCATTCCTCCCATACTTTAAAATATTTGACATCCACTTTCCCCACCCATTAACTATTTTTACGCAGCACCTTCTATACCAGATTAACCAATGAGACAGTAATGATCATTTCAAACAACCATCAACCCTTAATTTGTTCACTCAGCAAGCATTCATTCACTATGTGCCTACCACATGGCAGCAGTAATGCAAGGCACTAGGGATACAAAGTAAACAAAAAAGGACAGTCCTTGGCCTCACAGAACTTATATAATCTAATAGGATGTGAAACATGCACTGAGCAACTGTATAATTAGTAAACTAAGATTCACACAATGAAAGAATAACTAAGAGTACAAGGAGAGCCTATAATGTGGGATCTTATCTCATCTGAAAAAATGAGAGAATGCTTCTCCAAGGAAGTAAAGTTTAAATTCAGATCTGAAGAAGGAATAAGAATTAACTAAATGAAGAGGAAAACAAAATGATTCTTAGCAAAGAGAACTGAATGTACAGAGGTCCTGGACGGAAGTAAGCATTACACATATATGGGAAAGAATTACAGGCAAAGTGGTGGGAGACAAGAAGGGGCCTCAAGGGTAAGAAAGGTCAAGACCTCTCATGGCAGTAGGCCATATCAAGCTGTGGTCATTAGTCTGACAGCACCTGGAGGCCAGTTATGGGTGGAAAGCAGGGTCATGACAAAATCTTTTTAAAAGGTCATTCTGGCTGCCAAGTGGAAACAAACTGGAAGACACTGGCCAAGTACAGTAGTCCAGGTGAGAGATGATGGTGTCTGAGTTAAAATGGAAGCAATGGGAACAGAGTGAAGAAGAGGAATGTGGAAAATATTAAGGTGATAAATTGGACTTGTGGTGGACTGGATATGTGAGATGTAAGACAGAGATGTGTCATGAATGACACCTAGGTTTTTGAATTTTATAATGAGAAAAAGTGAACAAGGTTAGAGTGTGTTTTGTTAGTGGAAATATAAGTTCATGAAGTCAGTCTTGAATACCTTTGAAAAATCCAAGAGAAGAGGTACAGCACAGTGCTATTCAAAGTGTGGTCAGCAAACTATTTGTTACTGGTTCATGACAGGATAAGTTCAGAAAATGAGAATAAGCATTTAGAAGATTTTGTTGTAATTTGACAGTAATTTTAGATCTCTTGAATATAATAAAAATTTCTATCTTTTTAACTTATTTTTCTAGTAATTTATTTTCATTGCAGTTTACGAGAGTGCTGAGCTGTGGCCTATCATGCATTTAAAACTCTTCTCTACAGTTTGAGAAGCATTGGTCTAAAAATTGAATGATTCAGAAATTGTATAAATTACAAATATAAATCTGAAAATGATGTGGGTATAACTGGGAAACTCTGGATACTGAATGAACTTGCCAAAGAAAGATTTATAGAAAAAAAAAATTTTAGACTAAGAATTGAGGAACAAATCAATCAATGGTCAAGTGGAAGATGAATCTGCAAATGAACTTCACAACATTATAGAAAACAGATGAAGGAAAAAATAGGAACATTTAATGACACCTAAGTCAAAAAAGTAGTGTCTTAGAAAGTAGTAGTAGACAATACCAAAAGCTGCTGAGAGATCAAGTAAAGTTAACAATGAAAAACTGTCCACTGGTTTTATCACCATAGAGCTGATGAGTGACCATGGCAGGAACAGTGTCCATGGAATGAGTAAGGACTAAGTGAGAGATGAGATGGCAATGAAGAAGAAAAAGAGAGGACGGTAGTAAGAAGAAATGTGGGAGAGGTGCCAGAGGGGAGAGGGTTGGATGGGGCTCTCTCTGCAGGAGAAAGTGCAGGTGTACATACCACCCCAGCCCTCCCTTGGTCCAACAAACTGGGCACTCTACAGAGCCCCAGACATTCCATCCCACTCACTGGTGGCTCAACCCTGATGTGCTTCTCTGCGCACCACCAGTAAGCGAGCCCCCTCTGCCCAGCAGAGTCAGCTTTCTCTGCCCTGCGTCATACCAACTGGGAAGGTGCCTACAGGAGCCAGCACCCAGAGGTCCTTCCTGCCTGTGGGCAGCCCAGCCCAGTGCTGTGTGCCTTGCTGCCTCCAAGGGGCACCCAAATGACTCACTGCCACAGTGTGCCCTGCCACCTCCCCACTTGCCTGGCCGCACCCCACCCCAGAACCTGACAACTGCCCTGCCCTCACTGCAGGGCAACCTCGCCATCACTGCAGGGCAGATAGAGGGAGGCCCACACACAGTGATCCCAGCAGAAGCCACTGCTCTGATCACAAAGGGATGGCTGGGACAAACTGCCAGCCACAACAGACTGCAACCACTGCCAGCCTATTGCCCACCAACAGCAATTGGGGCTCTACCACAAGGAAGAACAGGGCACTGGGTACTAAGGAATCTCAAGCTTCTGGGCACCACAGGATGCCTTTTTCATAAAGTCATTACTCTCTAGGCCAGGAGGCATAGAAGATCCATCAAATACACAGGAAGAAACACAGAAACCCAAACAAAATGAAGAGGCAGAGTAATTTGTTCCAAACAAAACTACAGGATAAGACTCTAGAAAGAGGATTAAATGAAAGAGATCACCAATCTTCTTGACAAAGATTTCAAAGTAAAAGTCACAAATATGCTCAGTGATCTGCAGAAAAGTATTGAAGATCTCAGGGAGGACTTCAACAAAGTGATACAAGAGCTGAAAAAGAGCCACTCAGAGCTAAAGAACACAGTAACTGAAATGAAACATACAATGGAGGGAATGAATAATAGATTGCTGCAAGTAGAGAAGACAGTCAATGAGATGGAAATTAAAGAACAGGAACACAATGAAGCTGAGAACCAAAGAGAAAAAAGAATTTCTAGGAAAGAGAGAAGGATAAGACAGCTCTGTGAGCAATCCAAACCAAACAATAGTCACATAATAGGGGTACCAGAAGGAGAAGAGAGAGACAAAGCTATAGAAAGAAAATCTCTTTGAGGAAATAACTGTTGAAAACTTCGCCAGTCTGGGGAAGGAAATAGAAACTCAGCTCATGGAAGCACAGAAAGCTCCTAACAAAAGGAACCCCAGGAAGACAACACCAGGATATACAATAATTAAAATGACAAAAATTAACAATAAGGAGAGTATTGAAGGAGCCAGACAGAGAGAAAAAGATTATTTATACTGGAAAAACTGTCAGGCTATAAGCAGACTTCTCAGCAGAAACTTAACAGGCCAGATGGGAGTGGCATGAAATATTTAATGTATTGAAACAGAAGGACCTTCAACCAAGAATCCTCTACCAGCCAAGATTAGCAGTCAAATTTGAAGCTGACATTAAATAATTCCCAGATAAATGAAGGTTCAGGGAATTTATAACCATTAAACCAAGATTACAAATATGTTAGAGACTGCTGCAGATGGAAATACTTCCAAGGCTAAATAATTTTCCCTATTGAAAATAAACCCTAATAAACAAAGGTAGTAGACCAATTAATTACCAAGCAAGTATGAAATTAAAACAAAACAAATACTAAAACCAACTATACAGAAAATCAGTCAAGGGATGATTATGGCATCTAATACATAAAGTATGGAGGAGGAAGAAGAAAACAGAAGTACTTTTAGATTGTGTTTGAAATAAAGCAATCATCAACTTTAATACAGACTGTTACATAGTCAGGAGGCTATCCTTAAACCTTATGGCAAACACAAACCTAAAGCCTATAATAGATATACAAAAAAGTTTAAAAAGAGGAATCCAATCACAACACTAAAGAAAACCAACAAATAACAAGAATATAAGAAGAGAAAGAAAGCAATAGAGAGGAACTATAAAAACAACCAGAAAACAACTAATAAACTGGCAATAAGTACATCAAACAATAATTACCTTAAATGTAAATGTACTGAATGCAACATTCAAAAGACATAGAGTGGACTTAAATAGGATTAAAGATGGCGGCATGAGAGGTGAGACAAAGGCCTCTTCCCAAAACCACATATAATATGAAAATATAATTAACAGAACTAATTCTGAAAGAGCAACAGGAGAGAAGGCTGCACCAGACTGCATATACCTGGAGAAAAGAACAGACCTCACGGAAGAGGGTAACATACGAAAGCCATGATCCAGCGGGACCCAAGCCCTTCTGCAACCCCAGCTCACCGGTGGAAGGAAGACAAACAGAGTAGGGAGGGAGTGGAGACCTAATACTGCTGAACACCCAACCCAGGAGATCTGCTCTGGGAGCACAAACCTACATTGCATGGTGCTCTGGAGATCAGTGGGGTTGGAATACCTGGAGAGACTGAGATTCCAGCTACTTGTGGAAAACAGATCCATATCCAACTGCTCCGGGACAAAAGAAAAATGGGCAGTCTGAGAGACTTCCTAACAGCGAGAGGGCTGCTAAAGGGGCAAGGATTGCACAGAGCTTACAGCTCAGGAAAAAGGACAGATGGACAAAATTGTCCAGATGCACTCTGCCCAGCAGGTTGGGAACTTTCAGGAGCTTCAGGTGCTCCATCCTCCTGGCTTGCTATGCAGCTCCAAGACCCCCACTGTGACATGCAGTCTGCTGAGCCTTACTCCCAGCCACACTGCACCTGGCTTGCAAACCAGCAGCCCCTGCCCTGGCGTTAGGTCAGCCAGATGGAAGCCCCGCCTACAGCACATAAAAATGCAAAGCACAGAGGCTTACACCTGTGTGCTTGGCCCACTGGTTCTGACAGTGGAAACTGGCATAGCAGCCAGGAATCAGGAAACATCTCTTTACTCCCTCCAGGCACCAGCGCTGCTCCCCTGTGACCCCTGACATTGCTCCAGGGGCAGAGCAACTCCAGAGAGTAGAGCTTTTGGGCACTAGAGGACACCACATACAAATATGAAACAGCAAAAGAACCCGGTTCAAACCAAAATCCCACAAATACTACAAGAAGGGCCAAGTGAAACTGAACTCATCAATCTTCCTGAAAGAGATTACAAAATAAAAATCATAAACATGATGATGGAGGTACAGGAAAATATTCAAGAACTGCGGGAAGAATTCTGGATGGAGATTCAATCATTACAGAATACAGTATCAGAAGTGAAACATACAATCGAGGGATTTAAAAGCAGATTAGAAACAGTGGAAGAGATGGTAAATGGAACAGAAATTAGACAAGAGGAATAGAAAGAAGCTGGGGCACAGAGAGAAAAAAGCATTTCTAGGAATGAAAGAATATGGATAGAACTCTAACCAATCCAAACAGAACAACTTTCACATTATAGGGAAACCAGAAGAAGAAGAGAGAGAAAAAGGATAGAAAGTGCCTTTGAGAAGGTAACTGCTGAAAACTTCCCCAATCTGGGGACACAGATAATCTCTCAGGCCATGGTGGTCCAAAAATCTCCTAACACAAGGGACCCGAGGAAGACAAGACCAAGACATATAATAATTAAAATGGCAAAGATCAAGGATAAGGACAAACTATGAAAAGCAGCCACAGAGAGAAAAAAGATCACATACAAAGGAAAACTAATCAGGCTATCATCAGACTTCTCAACAGAAACATTACAGGCCAGAAGGGAGTGGCATGAGGTATTTAATGCAATGAAGCAGAAGGGCCTCAAACCAAGATTACTTTATCTGGCAAGATTATCATTTAAATTTAAAGGAGGGATTAAATAATTTCCAGATAAGCAAAAGCTGAGAGAATTTACCTCCCACAGAACACCTCTACAGTGTATTTTGGTGGAACTGCTATAGATGGAAGTGTTCCTAAGGCTAAATACCTGTCACCAGAGGAAATAAAAACAGTGAAGAAAGTAGAACAATTAATTACTGAGCAGAAGCAAAATTAAATCAACAACCAACAAAGTCAGTCAAAGGATAGACAGAGTACAAAATATGATACCTAATATAAAAAGAATGGAGGAGGAAGAAAAAGGAAAAAAAAATAACCTTTAGATTGTGTTTGTAATAACATGCTAAGTGAGTTAAGTTAGACTCTTAGATAGTAAGGAAGTTAACCTTGAACCTTTGGTAACCACGAATCTAAAGCCTGCAATGGCAATAAGTACAACCCTATCAATAATCACGCTAAATGTAGATGGTCTGAATGCACCAATCAAAAGACACATAGTCACAGAATGGATAAAAAAAAAGACCCATCTATATGCTGCCTACAAGAGACTCACTTCAAACCCAGAGAAGATACACAGACTAAAAGTGAAGGTATGGAAAAAGATATTTCACGCAACTAATACGGAGAAAAAGCAGGAATTGCAGTACTTGTATCAGACAAAATAGACTTCAAAACAAAGAAAGTCACAAGAGACAAAGAAGGACATTACATAATGATAAAGGGGTCAGTCCAACAAGAGGATATAACCATTATAAATATCTATGCGCCCAACACAGGAGTACCTACATAAGTGAAACAAATACTAACAGAATTGAAGGGGAAAATAGAATGCAATACATTCATTTTAGGAGACTTCAACACTCCATTCACTCCAAAGGACACATCAACCAGACAGGAAATGTCAGGACATAGAGGCACTGAACAACACATTAGAACAGATGGACCTAACAGACCTCATTAGAACACTTACAGCCAAAAGCAGCAGGATACACCTACCCAAGTGCACATGGAACATTTTCAAGAATAGATCATAAACTAGGCCACAAAAAGATCCTCAGTAAATTCAAAAAGATTGAAATTGTACCATTCAGGTTCTCAGACCACAAAGGTATGAAACTAGATATTAATTAAAAAAAGAAAACAAAAAATCCAAGAAACACATGGAGGCTTAACAACATGCTACTAAATAACCAACGGATCAATGACCAAATATAAACAGAGATCAACAAATACATGGATACAAATGACAATAATTCAAAACTGTAAAATCTGTGGGACACAGCATAGGCCGTGCTAAGAGGGAAGTATATTGCAATACAGGCCTACCTCAGGAAAGAACTGTAGGATCTGAAGAATCAAAAGTTAGCATAAGTACAGCCATCTTAAAGGCTTAAATACCACCCCCTAACCTAGAAGGAGGAAAATTATTAGAATCTTGAAAAACAAGTTAGTCAGCCAGTGTTAAATGTAGTGACCTTTAATTAGCTGACCTCAAATCAGTTAATCATACACACCAAGCTTATCTTACTAGAACCACCCTAAACATTCCGAAGGTAATCTTATCTAACCAGACCCCAGGATGTGGCCCCAGGCAAAGATTTATGTGTCTACGAAAAAACACTGTATTGTGATTGTGGAAAATGTTGCCCCCTTTGAAAATGCTATAAAACCTTCTGGCTTTGTGTGCTCAGGGTCCTTGTTGAGACCCGCTGCTTCGGGCTAACTTGGACCCCAGCTAGCTGGTTCCTGAATAAATTCCTCTTGCTTATTGCATCAAGAGACGCCTTCCGTGAGTGATTTGGGGCGGCGTCCTCCTCTGGGAGAATCCAACATTTGGGGGCTCGTCCGGGATCATGCACTCACCCCACTTCACTCCCGAAGTCGCTCTTGGAGGAAGAGGTAAGATTAGTGGCGCCTTGGTTTGTCTCTGTTCTGTTTTCTGTTTTTCAGTGAGACTGGTCAGAATTCTGAAAGGGGGTACCCACTGTCTGGCAGCTGTCCCGATCCCGTAAAGGGGTCGAGACTGCGGTCGGAAGACGTACTAGGAGCACCGCAGGCTGCAACCCTGGGGGACGCCTCGGGGAGGTTGGGAGGCCAGGGACGCCTGGTAGCCTCCCATCTGTTTTTCCGGCAAGGTGAATCTGATGAGATAGGGTTGATTTTCAGGCGCCAGGAATATCAACCCTCTGATTCCTTTCGGTTTCTGTTTGAAAATCTGAGAAAAAACAAAAAGCGGCCGCTGTGTGTCTAATCTGTGTGTGTCTGTTTTTTGTGTCTTTCACGTGCCTAATAATTGTTATACTGGCAATGGGACAGATTCAGACAACCCCCTAAGTATGTAAATGAATATATCTTTCTACCTCCGGATGGTATTAATGAAATTGATTTAAAGACAAGCGCTTGTGAAAATTGAGTATTCTAAAACTTCCAGAAAACCTGATAAAAAAGTGTTAAGCATTAATGCTAATTTGAGTTTGCCTAAGGAGGGCATGTCTTGGTAGTTGTCAGCTGCCTGAGTTTACCTAGAGTCATTTGAGTCATGTTATCTGCTAAATCTTTTAAGAATAGAATGCTTAGAAGCTTGGCTTTGTCTAGTGTTCAGTGGGGGTCTTGTGAGTAGGCTAGCTTAGTTGTTGCCGGTAGGTGAGCTGGATAAGTGTGGCAAGTGAACACCTTTTTAATTGTGTGTTGCAGTGTGTATGCCTACCTGCAGCCTGAGAATCTTTGTAGTAACTTAAAGCCTTAGAGTTTTGTTAAGTTGAGAAGATGTGCTCTGTGTTTGCTGGGAGATTGTGCTGTGAAGCTCATGGTTGCAGAAATTGTAGAATGTGTTCATAAGTTTGTCAGTCTAGGGAATGTTGGTTTGACAGTTTGCAGTGTCCTCCTTCTCAGTGTTCACTGGAGGTTGAAGTTTCTAATTGTTTTGAGTTCTGGTTAGAACTGATGGAGAGGGCATTTCTCTATGCTGGAGGATGTATGTTTTAATGAGAGAAAGTGTAAAGAACGGAAATTCGTTTTGTTGAAAGTAAAAGAGAGTGATTGTTCTGAAGTGCAGCTATTTGTTTAAAGAGAGAGAACACTGAATGTAAAAAGAAAGTTGTAGAAGGCTTGTGGAAGAGTTAGTATAGTCATGCTATGTGAAATTGAAGCGAGTAAGTCTTCGTATCGAGTGCATAGCAAAATTAGAATCTCGTTTCCAGTTAAACAGTTTTCTTTAACTGTTAGTCTGCTCTTAATGTTGAAAGATCAAAGCAGTTTCTCATGCTTAAAGTATCAGTGAGTTGCCATAAAATCGTAATATTAAAAAAGACTAAAAGCTAAAGTTTGTTAACTGTATAACCTTTATTTGCCTTTGAAATATTTTGTTATTGAAAATGATTGCATGGCCTGAGAAATTGAATTATTTATTCCATATATTTTTATAAGTGGAAAAATCTCTAACCAACAAATGATTAAAGTTGTTACTGATTATTTGTTTTCTTAATTTATCCTAAGCAGAATGGTAACAAAGCTTTTTTCAGCTTATTAAATGCACTTAGTTAACAAACCAAAATTTATTCTTAAAAATTAAACTGTAGAATCTGGACAAGATTATGTTTCTCCCAGAAAAACAGGTTTCACTGTAAAGGTTTAGATGGACGAACGTGTGACTACTTTTGAGAAAAGTTGTAATAGATTTTTTTGAGAACCACCAGGTCTTCTTGTTTAATTTATATGCTGTGGATATGTTTGTATGTTTTAAAAAACATGGAGGACTCCATATTTTTTTAATGCAAATGATCTTATAAGCTGCTATGCAAATTCTATTAAAAAGCTCTATCTACTATTAAAGAGTAAAACATTCTTGAAGCTTTCAGGGAAGACCTGTAGACTTAAGCACTTTCTCTGCTTTTTTGTATCTGGTCTTATACACTTATGCTGAGTTATGTTCTTATTATTTTCACTGTTTGTAAGCTATTGATTGTAAGCCAAAGGTCATCATTTCTCAGTCCCTAAATGAAGAAGTAAAATGCCTGATCTCTTTCATCTCAAAGCATATTTCTGGTCATATCTGAATATCTGTGTGAAAGAAAGAGACATTTAAATTTGAGATTCTGCTTAAACTTTTAAGTTGAATTTGACTATAGCCATATTCATTCTTTTTATGTATCTCTAACAGGTATTTTGTATGCCTGGTGATATTATACTCTGCCTTGAGTTTAGACAGTTCTTTCAGCTAAATGTGAATTCTTATTGTAGCTTTTTTTCCCTTCCTGAAGATGAAAGCAGAGAAATCTACCATCTGCTACCATTCTCTCAAGAATGCTTAGTAACCTAGAATTATTTTGACTTTCTATATATTGTCTTTTAAACTGACAGCAGCAGTCTCCCCTGCTGCCCCACCTTTTTAAAGTATCTCGTTTACTGTGCTGGGTATATAGATAATAAATGTGTAATGATAGACAGTTCTAATAGAATTAAATGCAAAAAAGTGCTTTTACCTCTAGTTAACTCTGACATGTTCCAGAGGGCCCCTGGAACATGTCAGAAGATTTTTTCTCATTGGAGAAAGTATTTGACTGGTTTGGCTTGTTTATCTGATATATATATATATATATTTACCAGAAAAGCACTGTCAAAGAGAATGATGCTAAATTTTGTTAGTGAATGTTTTGTATTACAGAAATATCAGAATTTCCTTATGTCAACTGTCTTACAGTAAGCTCTCATCAGATCTTTAACCATTGTCATTTGTAAGTCTTTTGTCATTTATAGTCAGTTTTATTATTCCTAAACTAGTAAAGAACTAGATTTGAGCAGAACAGGTATTAGTTACATAAGTTTACATAAACTAAAGAAAATGATTTTGTGTCTTTTTGTTTCAAATGTTGCTGATAAAGTGTTTTAACCTTGTTCTCTTAAACTGACAACAGTTTAGTAAATGACTCAGAATTGAAACATCCTTCTCTCTACCTGATCCCTCCAGAGTTTAAAAACTTTCAGTGACTGTTTTTGTATTCCATGGCAGTATGTTTATTTGCACGAGTTCAATAAGAATCTGCTTTCCTTGTGAGAAGACTACTTAAGAACACTGGTTATACTACCAGGGCTTTGACTGGAATGTCATACCTGAGAGACATGTGTATGGACTCAGATGTGAACAACTTTAAT
This sequence comes from Manis javanica, assembly GCF_040802235.1. Classification (NCBI taxonomy): domain Eukaryota; kingdom Metazoa; phylum Chordata; class Mammalia; order Pholidota; family Manidae; genus Manis; species Manis javanica. Next base: position 69,681,250 of record NC_133160.1, read on the forward strand.
GAACTAAGATTGACTTTATAAAGCCAACAAAGCCCCTTGGAAGAACTGGCCTGGTACCTTGCTTACAGAGTTCCCAGCAGCCTTACCAGGTGAGTAAAGAAGGTCACTTCCTGGCAGGTGCAGAGACCTCGAGAAGAGAAGAATTCATCCAAATCTACAGGTACTGCAGGCAAAGCCTGATGGCAAGTCTGGCTTGGCTGTCTGGCCTCAAGAGGCCTTTAAAAGTTCAATCTGAAATTCCTTACAAAAAGTTCCAGCAAAACATATTTAAAAGAGCCTGTGTAATCAATTGCTCTTCTTGCTGCACCTGTGCAAATAATCAAGCCAGCTGTTAATTATTTTCTTAACCTAGTTACTTCTAGTAAAAATGAGAGTGATTTTAGAGAGAAGTATTGTTCCAATAATGCAGCCTCCTTCCAGAATAAAAAATCCAACTCCAGATGTTGATACATAACCTAATAACACAATTTGTTTTATCTTGCCTAGAAGCCACAAAACTGCAAATAGTAATAGAAATGAAACCCAGAATGGAAGCGCCAGCCTTCTGAGGCCCTCTCAACTGACCAGTGATGGAGACCTAGCTGCACCCTTTACTGCGCCCCCTTCTCAGCACGAAGCAGCCAGAGCGGTCATCGCCCCTTTTCCCTAGCAGCAGCTAGAGTCTCTATCTGTAGAAGAAAGAATGAGACCATACCCATAGCCTTCCCTGGTAAAAACAGGTATTTAATCCCTCCTCCCGAGGGATAGTGGGCTTGTAACACTGGAGTGACCCCATGTGTCTCTACTTCTGCCTTCAACTCCTCCCGTGATTTCTGTATCATGGTCCAGCTGGTGCCCAGGTTGATGTATCATGATGATCTCTCATTCGTAGCTGAATTTGAACCTAGGCATAGATATAAGAGAGAGCCGGTCTCGCTGACCTTAGCTGTGTTGTTAGAGATAGGAGTCGCAGCCAGAGTGAGAACGGGGGCAGCCGCTATTGTCCAAGGGAACCAACATTATGAAGGACTAAGGACAGCTATTGATGAAGACTTAAAGACCATAGAACAATCCATTACAAAACTTGAAGAATCTCTGACTTCCCTCTCTGAAGTAGTGTTGCAGAATAGACGAGGGCTGGATCTGCTGTTCCTAAAAGAAGGAGGACTGTGTGCAGCTTTAAAAGAAGAATGCTGCTTTTATGCAGACCATTCCGGAACAGTAAGAGATTCAATGTCAAAGCTTAGAGAAGGGCTAGACCAGAGAAAGAAAGAACGGGAAGCCGGCCAAGGGCTATTTGAATCTTGGTTCACTAGATCCCCGTAGTTTACAACCCTGATATCCACTCTGTCTGGGCCCTTACTCATCCTTGTGTTGCTCCTCACTTTAGGACCCTGCATACTAAATCGGCTGATAACTTTTGTTAGAGAAAGAGTGAGTGCCATTCATGTACTGATGTTGAAGCAACAATATCATTCACTCACCCAACAAGGAAACACAAACATTCCATGATTGGAATGTCCCTAAAGAGAAGTGGGGAAATGTAGGATCTGAAGAATCAAAAGTTAGCATAAGTACAGCCATCTTAAAGGCTTAAATACCACCCCCTAACCTAGAAGGAGGAAAATTATTAGAATCTTGAAAAACAAGTTAGTCAGCCAGTGTTAAATGTAGTGACCTTTAATTAGCTGACCTCAAATCAGTTAATCATACACACCAAGCTTATCTTACTAGAACCACCCTAAACATTCCGAAGGTAATCTTATCTAACCAGACCCCAGGATGTGGCCCCAGGCAAAGATTTATATGTCTATGAAAAAACACTGTATTGTGATTGTGGAAAATGTTGCCCCCTTTGAAAATGCTATAAAACCTTCTGGCTTTGTGTGCTCAGGGTCCTTGTTGAGACCCGCTGCTTCGGGCTAACTTGGACCCCAGCTAGCTGGTTCCTGAATAAATTCCTCTTGCTTATTGCATCAAGAAACGCCTTCCGTGAGTGATTTGGGGCGGCGTCCTCCTCTGGGAGAATCCAACAATCCCATATGAACAGTCTAAACTCACAATTAAGGAAGCTAGATAAAGAAGAAATGAGCCCCAAAGTCAGCAGAAGGAGGGACATAATAAAGATTAGAGAAGAAATAAATAAAATTGATAAAAATAAAAACAATAGAATCAATGAAAGCAGGAGATGGTTCTTTGAGAAAATAAACAAAATAGATAAACCCCTAGCCAGATTTATCAAGAAAAAAAGAGAGTCTACACACATAAAAAGAACAAAAAATGAGAAAGGAAAAATCACTACAGACAACACAGAAATACAAGAATTAAGAGAGAATACTATGAAAAGTTATATGGTAACAAATGGGATAACCTAGAAGAAATGGACAACTTTCTAGAAAAATACAACCTTCCAAGGCTGACCCAGAAAGAAGCAGAAAATGTGAACAGAGCAATTACCAGCAGTGAAATTGAATTGGTAATCAAAAAACTACCCAAGAACAAAACACCTGGACCAGATAGCTTCACCACTGAATTTTACCAAACACTTAAAGAAGACCTAATACCCATCCTCCTTAACGTTTTCCAAAATTAGAAGAGGAGGGAATACTTCCAAACTCATTCTATGAGGCCAGCATCACTCTAATATCAAAACCAGGCAAAGACCCCACAAAAAAAGAAAATTACAGACCAATATCCCTGATGAACATAGATGCAAAAATACTCAACAAAATATTAGCAAATTGAATTCAAAAATACACCAAGAGGATCATACACCATGATCAACTGGGATTCATCCCAGGGATGCAAGGATGGTACAACATTTGAAAATTCATCAACATTATAAACCACATCAACAAAAAGAAGGACAAAAACCATATGATCATCTCCATATATGCTGAAAAAGCATTAAACAAAATAAAACTTCCATTCATGACAAAAACTCTCAACAAAATGGGTATAGAGGGCAAGTACCTCAACATAATAAAGGCTATATATGAGAAACACACAGCCAACATCATATTTAACAGTGAGAAGCTGACAGTTTTTCCTTCAGGATAGGGGACAAGACAAGAATGCCCCCTCTCCCCCCACTTTTATTCAACATAGTTCTGGAGGTCCCAGCCACAGCAATCAGACAACAGAAAGAAATAAAAAGCATTCAGATTGGTAAAGAAGAAGTTAAATTATCATTTTTTGCAGATGACATGATATTGTACTTAAAAAAACCTAAAGAAATCCACTCCCAAACTATGAGAATATCTGAATTCAGCAAAGCTGCAGGGTACAAAATTAATACACAAAAATCTGTGGCATTCCTATACACTAACAATGAACTAACAGAAAGAAAATCAGGAAAACAATTCCATTCACAATTGCACCAAAAAGAATAAAATACCTAGAATAAACCTATCAAAGGAAGTGAAAGATCTATACACTGAAAACTATAAGACACTCATAGAGAAATTAAAGATATCAATAAATGTAAACACATCCAGTGCTCATGAACAGGAATAATTAATATTGTCAAAATGGCCATCCTGCCTAAAGCAATCTACAGATTCAATGCAATCTCTATCAAAATACCAACAGCATTCTTCAACAAACTAGAAAAAATCATTCTAAAATTCACGTGGAACCACAAAAGACCCCAAATAGCCAAAGCAATCCTGAGAAGGAAGAATAAACATGGGGGGATTATGCTCCCCAACTTCAAGCTCTACTACAAAGCCACAGTAATCGAGACAATTTGGTACTGGCACAAGAATAGACCCATAGACCAATGGGACTGACTAGAGAGCCCTGATATAAACCCGAGCATATATGGTCAATATACAATAAAGGAGCCATGGACATATAATGGGGAAATGACAGCCTCTTCAACAACTGTTGTTGGCAAAATTGGATGACTTACATGTAACAGAATGAAACTGGATTACTGTCTAAACACATACACAAAAGGAAACTTGAAAGGAATTGCAGACCTGAGTGTAAGTCATGAAACCATGAAACTCAGAAAAAAGCATAGGTGAAAATCTCTCGAATATAAACTTTTCCTGAATGCATCTTCTTGGGCAAGGGAAACAAAAACAAAAATGATCTCATGGGACTACATCAAGCTAAAAAGCTTCTGTATAGCAAAGGACACCATTAGCAAAACAAAAAGCCATCCTACAGTATGGGAGAATATATTTGTAAACGACATATCTGACAAAGGGTTAACATCCAAAATATATAAAGAACTTACACACCTCAACACCCAAAAAAGCAAATAACCTGATTAAAAAATAGGCAGAGGATATGAGAAGACACTTCTCCAAAGAAGAAATTCAGATGGCCAATAGGCACATGAAAAGATGCTCAACATCGCTACTTATCAGGAAAATGCAAATTAAAACCACAATGAGATACCACCTCACAGCAGTTATGATGGCCAGCATCAAAAAGACTAAGAACAACAAATGCTGGCAAGGATGTGGAGAAAGGGGAACCCTCCTACACTGCTGGTGAGAATGTAAACTAGTTCAACCATTGTGGAAAGCAGTATGGAGGTTCCTCAAAAAACTCAAAATAGAAATACCATTTGACCCAGGAACTCTACTCCTAGGAATTTATCCAAAGAATACAAGTTCTCAGATCCAAAAAGATATATGCACCCCTATGTTTATTCCAGCACTATTTACAACAGCCAAGATATGGAAGCAACGTAACTCTCCATCAGCAAATGAATGAATAAAAAGATGTGGTACATATACACAATGGAATACTATTCAGCCATAAGAAAGAAACAAACCCTCGATTTGCAATAACATGGATGGAACTAGAGGGTATTATGCTCAGTGGAATAAGCCAGGTGGAGAAAGACAAGTACCAAATGATTTCCCTCATTTGTGGAGTATAACAACGAAGCAAAACCTGAAGGAACAAAACAGCAGCAGACTCACAGACTCCAAGAAGGGACTAGTGGTTACCAATGGGGAAGAGTGGGGGAAGGTGGGTGGGGAGGGAGGGAGGAGGGGATTGAGTAGTATTATGATTATTACACATGGTTTTGGGGGGCATCATGGGGAAGACAGTGTAGCATACAGAAGACAAGTAGTGCTTTTGTGGTATCTTAATACACTGATGGACAGTGACTGCAATGGGATATGGTGTGGGAGACTCGATAATATAGGTGAATGTAGTAACTACATTGTTTTTCATGTGAAATCTTCATAAGAGTATATATCAACAGTACCTTAATAAAAAAATTGCATTAAAAAAGTGCTTAAACACACACACACGCACACACACACACAAAGACACAGAGTGGTAGAATGGATAAGAAAGAAGACCCATCTATATGCTGCCTGTAAGAGACTCACTTCAGACTCAGACATATACAGACTAAAAGTGAAGAGGTAGAAAGATAGTTTATGCAAATAATAGGGAGAAAAAAACAGGAGTAGCAGTATTTCTATCAGACAAAATAGATTTCAAAACAAAGTAACAAGAGACAAAGAAGGACATTACATAATGATAAAGGGGTCAGCCCAACAATAGGATATAACCATTAGAAATATCAATGCACCCAATATAGGAGCACCCAAACAAGTACAAAAATAGTGACAGAATTAAAGGAGGAAACAGATTACAATAACTTCACTTTAGGAGACTTTAACACACCACTCATTTCAATAGACAGATCAGACAAAAAATAAATAAGGAAACAGAGGCACTGAACAACAACTGGATAAGATGGGCTTAACAGATAACTACAGAACATTCCACTCAAAAGCAGCAAGATACACATTTTTCTCAAGTGTACACGGAATGTTCTCCAGAATAGATCACATACAAGGCCACAAGAAGAGCCTTAATAAAGTCAACAAGATTGAAATGTTATCAAGCAGCTTCTCAGACCATAATGGCACAAAACTAGAAATGTTACCCAAAGGAAAAATAAAAGCCTACAAACACATGGAGGCTAAACAACATGCTTCTGAATAATCAATGGATCAATGAACAAATTAAAACAGAACTCAAGCATTATATAGAGACAAATGAAAACAAAATTCAACAGTCCAAAATTTGCAGGACACAGCAAAAGCTGTACTTGGAGGGCCGAACATAGCAATATAGGCCTACCTTAAGAAACAAGAACAATCCCAAATAAACAGTCTAAACTCACAACTAAAGAAACAAGAAAAAATAAATGAAACCCAAAGTTAGTAGAAGAAAGGACATAATAAAGATCAGAACAGAAATAAACAAAATGGAGAAGAATAAAACAATACAGTCAATGAAACCAGGAGCTGTTTCTTTGAGAAAATAAACAAAATAGACAAACCCCTAGCCAGACTTATTAAGAAACAAGAGAGAATACACAAATAAACAAAATCAGAAGTGAATAAGGAATACTCACAAAAGATACCACAGAAATACAAATAATTAGAGAATACTATGAAAAATTATATGCCAATAAATTGGACAACCTTGAGTGGACAAATTCCTAGAAAAAAACAACCTTCCAAGACTGACCCAGGAAGAAACAGAAAATCTGAACAGACCACTCACCAGCAATGAAATCAAACTGGAAATCAAAAAACTCCTAAGAACCAATAGTCCATGTCCAGATGGTTCACATCTGAATTCTACCAAACATTTAAAGAAGAGCTAATACCCATCCTTTTCAAAGTATTCCAAAAAGTAAGAGGGAATACTTCCAAAGTCATTTAATGAGTCCAGCATCGCTTTAATATTAAAATCAGGCAAGACACTACAGAAAAAGTAAATTATAGACCAATATCCCTGATGAACATAGATGCAGAAATCCTCAACAAAATATTAGCAAACCGAATTCAAAAAATACATCTAAGGGATCATCCATCACAACCAAGTGGGATTTACTCCAGTGATGTAAGGATGGTATAATATTCATAAATCAATCAATATCATACACCAACTGTTCATTTCAGTAGATGCTGAAAAAGCATTTGATAAAATTCAACATCCAATCATGACAAAATTCTCAAAAAAATGGATGGATATAGAGGGTACGTACCTCAACATAACAAAGGCCATGTATGACAAACCCACAGCAAACATCATACTTAATGGCAAAAAGCTGAAGGCATTTCCTCTAAGATCAGGAACAAGTCAAGGATCAAAACCACTATGAGGTATCACCTCACACCAGTTAGAATGGCCACCATCCAAAAGACAAGAAATAAAAAGTGTTGGCAAGGATGCAGATAAATGGAAACTCTCCTACACTGTTGGTAGAAATGTAAATTGGCACAACCGCTCTGGAAAGCAGTATGGGGATTCCTCAAAAAACTAAAAATAGAAATACCATTCAACCCAGTAATTCCACTTCTACGAATTTACCTGAAGAAAACAAAATCATTATTCAAAAAGATACATGCACCATATGCTTATCACTGCATTATCACTTGCAATAGTCAAGACACGGAGGCAATGTAAGTGTCCATCAATACATGACTGGATAAAAATGTGGTATATATACACAATGGAGTATTAGCCATAAAAAGAAGAGTTCCTGCCATTTGCAACAATACGGATGGACCTAGAGGGTATTATGATCAGTGAAATAAGCCAGGTGGAGAAGGACAAATACCACATGATTTCACTTATTTGTGGAATATAAAAACAAAGCAAAACAGAATGAACAATACAGCAGTAGACTTACAGATACTGAAAAGTGACTAGTGGTCACCACGGGGGAGGGGGAGGGGTGTGTAGTTGGGGAAGGCAAGGGAGATAAAGGAGCAAAAAATAAAAAGGAAGACTATGTGGACCTTTTTTTTAAGACAGAAGAGAAATCAGTAGGTTGAAATGTCAATGGGAAGGATCCAGCTGAAAAAGAGATTGAACATACAGGACAGAACAGGTTGTCCTCTGATCTCCAAAGGAAACTGAAAACAGTAAGTCAACTCTAAGATTATCTTTAATGTCTGCATTAGACATAAATAAAAATCTTGCCACTTACTTTGTTCCATTTTTCAAAGCTGTAACGCTCAGCTCGAACACATAAATGCTTTACCGACTAAATGACTTTTCAGATAAATCTGCTCTCCCAACTCAAGGGAGGTGTGATCTAAGATAATGACTTCAGAGCCAAATACATTTGGACTCAAAATACCGCCTTTGCCACTTACTACCTGTGTAACTGGAGCGAATAACATTAACTGTTCTTTCTCTGTAAAATGGGCATAACAGAGTACCCATGACCCAGGGCTTCTGTGAAGATTAAATGAGAAATGTATGTGACATATGAAACCTATTGCTAACAGTAGTGTACAATTAATAGCTGTTATTAAATACCAGAACCAGTGTAGAAGAAAAACCCTTCAATTTCTCTAGGAACGATGTATCCCCATCTTTACTGAACCGGATATTTAATTTTTAGTATACGTAACCTACGCTCGCCAGATACAAGCAATTTTGCAGTTGAATGCGTCGTTAACCTCACAGGAAGCAAAGTTTTTTCAAGGCAACTTAGAAAATCAAAACAGTTAACGTAAGAGAGAGCTTGAGGTAGCCACGGATAAGCCGTTTCTGCCTGGCTCTCTGGGGCAGGCGCGGTTCGGGGTCTCAAATACTTCTGGGCCGCTCCCACACCGACGCCTCGCCCAACTTTGAGGGGCCGGCGCACCCAAGGGCGGCATCGCTAAATTTTCATCTTAGGTTGCGGCCCCTCGGCCTCGAGGCTACCCGCCTCAGAACGCTTTACCCTTTCCTAAGAAGTTGATCACCGCCAGAGTCCCGGCCGCCGCCGCGATGCCTGGCCCAGCAGAAGGAGCCGCGGTCCCTACAGGAGAGGGAGCAGAGGAAGGCAAGAAAGGGGCATTCTCTGCGCTCCGGTTCGGTCGTTTTCTACTCTTCTTGGAAGACATGATCACAAGGCAGCCTCCGCGAAGCAGCAGCGAAGCCGGCTCAACGTGCGCGACTCACTGGGAGAAAAACTTCCGGGGCAGAGTTAGCGAGGCCCCGCCCTGCGCCGCAGTTCTCCGAGTAGAGAGCTGTGGGAGAGGGCGAACGAGCGCCTTTAAACGCCCCGTCTTTGAGGAAGTGGATGAAGGCCTGATTTCTGCAAAGGAAGACGTTGTAAGTGGCAGAACCATCGTTTAGATTATATAGATCCTGAAAGACTTTCCGTGTCTCCGCTCGCCTTCCTCATGCCTGAACTAACGTCTGTTGAATTAACCGGGGAGGTGGGGGAGTGGTGGCAAAGTTCCTCCCGGATTTCCTGGAGCCAGGCAAGTTCCTGGAAGTAGCTAGGAGACCGGACTTTGCGGTATGCTCGGTATAGCGCGGCAAAATGGCATCACCAGCTCATCTCTGAGAAGGGTTGGGTGCCACGCTTACAAAATTTACGGTAGTAACCTCCGCCCCAAGGCGCTGAGGGAATGCCTGGGGACCCAGCGGGTGGGGTGCCAACCGGCGCGGACATGCCGCCGCATCCGAGCGGGGGCTACTGGCGCTCCATGCTGGCCCGAGCCGGCCGCGCGAAGCTCTCGGCGGGGCGCTGCGGGGCCTCGGGCGGCCCGGGCTGCGCGCGGGAACCCCCCGCTGGAGCGGAGGAGCTGCGGGGCGAGTTAGACCGATTCGGAGGCGTCTCGGTGCGCCTGGCGCGGCTCGCTGCGGTAGACCGCCTGGACGCCGCCACCTTCCAGAGGGGCTTGCAGGGCAAGTGTGACGCGACGAAGGGCCTCCCGGCTCCTGCGCCGTTCCTATGAAGTAACCGCGGCCCCCTCCCGCGAGTCACGCTGTACTCTAGTCAAGTCCCGAGCCCAGAGGGAAGGGGAAAGGACGCCCGTTTCCCCCTTTTCGCTGGGAGGTGTCTAAGGCGGTTGGGTGAAAGGCGGACTATCCCAGACTTTTGGGATCGCCAGCCCTGGTTTCTGGTCCACTTTCTAGTTCGTGACCTTTGCAACTTCCACATCCCTGAAGCCGGTTAAGCGCGTCGGATTGCTGAGGGTTAAGATAGATAATACGTATGAAGTACTTACCACGGTTTCTGCCATGTTTAACGCACAATGTTTAATGTTATTACATTATTGTCTACTACCATTTACTGAGCCTTAGTTGTGCCGAGGACTTTGCCCAAGACAAAACTCCCTCACATTCTAACACAGGTAGTGGGCAACGCATGGACCAGAAAGGTTCCAAGTGGTCATCTTTGTACACAAATCTGGTCAGGAGCTGGCGCGTCAAGAACTGGAGTTTGCTTCTACTTACAGAGCAACAAGTCGTTATTAACCAGGGAGGGTGGGCGGTGGTTTCAGTCTTCAAAAAGAAAATTCTCCACTCTCTTTGAACCTTGAGTACAATGATAAGAAAGTGAGCTTGGATTGAACAGAAGGTATAGCAAGGAACTGAGCCATGGAAAGATCCTCCCACTTTAACAGTAAATCTCAAATCATGTTTATCCTATTGAGTAATATGGCAAGTGAGCATCTATGTAAATATAATTGAGCTAGTTATTTCATTCTTTAATCATCCTCATTCCCGAACTACTTACATCTTCACCTCATTTTCTCTCCTACTTGTAATTGCTGACTCCAACACGATCACGAGTAGGAGAATCAAATCAAGGTCCACCTCCTATATATGTACGTATGTGTGTGTAGAGACAAGTATTTATGCACACACTTGTCACTTGTCAGTGATCAAAGCACTACATCAGTCATCAAGGCAAAGCAGAAAGGAGATTGGGTTTGGAGTCACATATCCAGGTTTTAAGCCCCAGGTTCTGCCACATGCTTAGGCAGGCATTACACAAACCACCACTGAAAATATTTGCCTCTTAGATTGCTTATATGAGTAATGACAGCCCTATTTACTTCATGGGATAGATGTGGTAATCGATGTATTATACACAACTAATTTATAAATTCTGAAATACCATATTTTTAAGTAAGACATTCATTTTACTCGATTTTTAATAAAACATTCTCTTCCACGTATTAAGTGCTAGACACTGTTTTAAGAACTTTACAAATATTAATTCATTTAATCCTAACAATTCTGTAAGGTAGATAGTATTATCTCCATTTTAAAGGTGATGGTACTGAGGCATGGAAAGATTAACTTCCCCTGGCTCCACCTTTGCTGCCTCGAGCTACTGCTAGTTCTGTTATGTAGTCAAACAAAACTGAATGGTATTGCTTATAAAGAAAAACAATTTGAGAACACTTGACAGAAATCTAAGTCTTTTCAAATAAATTGGACTTACTATGTATAATGTATTAGCAGTAATTGCTATGCATATTTACACATGAAATCTTTTAGTGTTCCTGTTGTTAACGATAACTATAGTTAGCTGGATAAACAGGTACCATGGTTAGCCTCACATATGGTACATCTGCATCAGTGGGGAAATAACCCTGGTTCTGGTCTTTGCCACTGGCTAGCTGTGTGCCTTTAGGCAAGCCAGTCATTTAATGAATATGAATTCAGCCCCAATGTTAACCTGGAGGATTGCAAATGCATAAAACATTAATTAGGGTTAGAAAAATAGGTAACAATATCATTGGGCAATGTGTAATGAGTTCTGGTCAATTGTACACATAATAGTACTTAAGTTCACATATGGAGAGCTCATGAGCAGTGATTTGGAAAGATACTTGTCAGAGAGGTGGTGTATGAGCAGAATTTGAGGGATGTATTTGAGCTGAGGGAATGAGGAAAGGAGGAAAACATTGAAAGTTTATGAGAAAAAAAGAGGAATGAATTAAAAGTGATTATAAGGCTTCTAGCATTAGTGCCAGAAATGAGCCTATAAATGAAACTAGTAAGGGGTAGATGGTGTATGAATCAATTTTGAACAGTGTGAGGTTTGAGGTGGAACCTTCAGAAATATCTGAAAGCAGGTGGACAGCAGAAAATTTCAGCGTTCAGCACAGTTACAGCTCAGCAAGCATCCTTGTATAGATCTTAACTGAATCATTAAGTGTGGATGGATTCTGCAAGTGAGAAGAGTGTAAAGATAATAACAGTAAGCAAATGACTATACTTTTGGAACTTAAACTTTTCATTTAATTAGAATGACTGGGGAAAAGGACATGGGAATGTTCTGGGGTCATAAAAATGTTCTACAACCTTGACTGAAGTGTGAGTTACACAGGAGTACACATATGTCAAAACTCATCAAATGTACACTTAAGATTTGTCCATTTCACTATGATTCTATGTCAATTTTTGAAAGATTTAATTAGAGAAAAAGCAAGGTGAGAGGTGCCTGACCCCATAGCCCCAAATCAAGTTTTTATTAAAGGCTCCCATGTGTCTGTCAATGTGTCAGGCACATGGCTTTCAAAGAGGTAGAGAACATAAACATGGTCCTTAATAGGGAGGCACTTAACTGCAGAGAAGGGAAGGGAATTTAATCATTAAATAATTAAACCTTCCCAACACACACAAACACACACACTACAGGGCTATTCTAAAAGTTAAGTAAGATGATGGATGGAGAAAATGATCTGAAAAGTTCTCTAAGTCTGTGAAGTTATTAATTTCTGCATCCATGAATTAGGAGTAATGCCTGCCTTTCATGGTTCTGAGAACTTAATGAGATAATATATGTAAAGTGTCTGGAACTTAGTAGAGGCAAATAAATGTTAGTATCTTTTTCCCCTGGCTCAATCTTAAGTAATAAAGTAAAAGAATTTGAAGAGGTCAAAGAGAAAAATCTCTTTATGTTCATCCTGGAATTATTTATAACAGAAAAAGTAGAAACAATCTAAATGTCCAAGAGTAGGTGGTTGGTTACGTAGTTTATGGTATACATATATGAGGCAAACTATGCAGTCATTAAAAATTCATGTTCATTAAAACTGTTAATGATATAGCAAAATGTTTACAATATTATATGTACTAAAAAAAATGCTGTAAATTATATATTGTATGTCACTTCCAAATTATATTCATGGGCCATGTCAACATTTAAAACATTTAAATGTGAAGTTTGATTTCTTCATTATACTTTATTTTCTAAATTTTCTAGAACTAGCATACATTATTTAAAAACAAGTTTATTTTTAACCACCTTGAGATTTATAAACCAAAAAAAAATTATAACAGACTCTTAAGAGTAAATAGAAACCAATTAGTCCTTTATAAAGATTAAAACCAAGGATGTTAAGAGAAACAGCATTAAAATGATGTATTTTGTTTAAATCGGTATGTTTTTCATTCTACAACTATTGTGCACTTATGTGCCAAGCATTGTGTCAGGTAAGATGAACATACTGTCTCTATTCTCAAGGAATTCAGTCTGGTTGAAAAATAATATAGACTAAGTAGTAATTACAATAAGAATGGTAGTTCCTGTGCTGTTGATGTGAGCAGGATATTTTGGGATCCCCTCTCCACCAGACTGCTAACTAGAAAGGGAAGTGGATGCTTAAAGATGGCTTCCTGGAGGAGGTGACATGCCGAGGTGAGTTTTTATTTCACTCCTCTCACTGGAAAGAACTTACAGATTTTTATCTTCTTCTACATTTTAGCTGCAATACAGCAATGGCGATCAGAAGGTAGAATCGCGGTATGGCTCCACGTTCCCATTCTCCAAAGCCGATTCATTGCCCCTGCCGCTTCTCTTGGCTTCGGCTTTCATCATGCAGAATCAGATTCCTCCACCCTGACACTGTGGCTGGGAGAAGGGCCCAGCAGGTTACCAGGATATGCTACACATCAAGTAGGAGTTGCAGGTCAGTTTCAAACGGATGGTTGTCCGAATTGACTTTTTAGGGGTTCACTCAATTTCTTCTTTTAGTTCAACAATAGTTTATTCAAGTGGAATGACTCATTGGATTAAATGATAATCGTCCTTGAACTATTTGGTGGTTTAAATGGGTGAAGTTTGTCTGTTGAACCAGCAGAGGGCAGCACAAAGAACAAACAAGGTTAGTGTTTAGTTTTCCAGAGGATGTGTTTGAACATGTTTTAAACAGGTATTTGAACGTCACTACTCAAATAAAAACACTAAATTGGGGTCAGGGAAAGCAATTCATTATGGTAAAATGTATTGGTGCTAATTATGTGAATTTGTGAAATGAAAGGTAACTTTGAGGTTGAATTTAAAGCAAACCAGTTTTTCAATGAATTGAACGCTACTTTTTAAAGACATTTGCATTAAGTTATTATGCCAGAAAATTATTTTAAAAGCATAACAAATATAGAGTTCTGAAGTCACTGATTAGCTCCAGAGACATCATCATGAGAGAGGACTTGCTCTAGGTTAAGACGGGTTCTCAAATCGTAGAGTGCAGCAAAATCATCCGGAGTGTTGTTTAAACGCCTCCTGGGCCCCACCCCCAGGAGTTTCTGATTTAGTTGGTGTGGGGTGGAGGCTGAGAATTTGCATTTCTATTAATTCCGTGCTGTTACAAATGTCAACTCTGGTCTCAAGACCTCCTTTTTGAGAACCAGGGTTAGAAAATTCCTGGATTTCCAGAAAAATTTAAATAGTAAGGAATCCTTATGACTTAAAATGAATGAAAGTATTAATGCATATTAGTAATCATTTTATTTGCCTTTGTATAATTTACAAGAGTTCCTAATGGTAGTTTGCACCTTTGAGGTCTTTTAAAGGAGTTATTCAGGAAGTATAATGTTTTCTCTGTCCATACTCTCACTCCCCCATAGCAAGTAGAGATACTGAAAACTTTCCATTCAGCTCTACTTCAAAAGACTACTTGATAATTTGATGACAGCCTCACATGTCAGTAGAAGGTCATACAGATAATTATCAATTCAAAGGTACAGACTTTTAGTTTCCAGTTATTACTACAGAATTGGTAATACATGCGGAAAGAGTGTCTTATTAAAGATTTATGACTAAGTACTATGTTTTGTAATAGTTAAGATATGCCGTAGGAGTTTAGGGAATGAGAGCACTGGAATTTGAGGAGTCTTGAAGAGTAACAAGGACTTGAAATGGCTGTTAGGTAGGTGGGGACAAGAAAGTATGAAATTGTTTTGGAAAGATATATAGTTTCTAAAAGTGGAGAGAAAATAGTTGACATTTGTTCTTGTAAGGTACAGAAGGTTAGGTGAGGCTGGGAGGGAGATCAGAACATACCACCCCAAAATATGTCACCTTGGCATATTGATTATTTTGAGCTGAAGACAACTGAGAAACAGCAGATGCAGGAAGGACTTTCTGCCTCCCCTTCTACCTAACAGCAGGACATACATTTCTTATACCAAGGAGAACATTCTTATTATCAAAGACAAAGTTGACACTGAGGTGATCTGTACAAACAGACCTTATTAAAACAACACTTATATTCCATTAATTTCCCCCATATATTTCCTAGTCACTTTCTCACAGTTTACCTCCCCTATCTCAACCCCATTTTTTTTTTGTCATGTCTCCACAATTTATTATTTGTTAAAATATATATAAGCCCCTGGGTCTGTCCCTTTTGGGGGCATTTGTCACTTCTTTCTATGAAGCCCTCCAGAAAATATTATCAAATAAAATGCTTATACTTTTTCTCCGTAATCTGTCTTCTGTCCATTTAATCCACAGACCTCAGACACAGAACATAAGTGGATAGAGGGAAAAAAATCTTTCCTCCCCTGCACTGGGATGGATTGAACCATGGCTTTCTTAGTACTCTTGAAACATAGCAAGCTGTGTCTGCCTCATAACCTCTAAATTTACTGGCTCCTCTTTCTGCAGTGCTTTTCCCCAGGGCTTTTTTTATCTAGCTCTTTAAGACCTTAAGTTTCTGCTCAAACACCTCTTTCTCAGAAAACCTCCTGACCTTCCTGTCTAAAATATAGCCCTCCCATAAGCCAATCCTATTATCTTTTGTACCTTTACTCAGCTGTTTTTCTTTATAACACCATGATCTGAAATTTTATCATGTACTTAATTTCCCCCACAATAATATAAACTCCTTGAAGACAGGTATTTTATCTGTCTTGTTCACCACTGTGTCCTTAGACTAAAGATAGTGTCTGGCCTAAAGTAGGTGTTCAGTAAATATTTTCTGAATAGATAGATACACTTCAAGTGGAAACATCAGTGAGCCGAGGACACAATTACAGTGTGCTGAACGGGCAGTGCTACAGTCAGGAGACTGCCTGCTTGGAATCCAGGCAGTCTGTCAATTTTAGGGCTGTGTGAATTTCAGCGTTCAAAATGATACTACTCACAGAATTATTGTGAGAAATACCTGAAATTATGCACATAAAGCACTTAGCACAGTACCTGATTAATCATAATAATATAATAACCTCGACTTAATTACTGATCTCTTTGGATTTATTTTGTGACCACCAGGGGTCGCTCACGTTGTGCGTTAGTGGTGCTGGTTTTGAATGCTCATGTTTATTGTGAATTCATTAGGGAAATATTCAAGTAATCACAAATTATTACAATTTAAGAGTAGATTTCCTTGGCATTTCTTTGGCATTCTATTCCTTGTAAAGTCCAATTAGATTATAGTTTACTTTCTAATAGTAGCCAACATGAATGTTAATTATATCTTAGTGGTTTTCCTTTTGCTTTAAAGTGTTTTCATTTCAGAGGAAATTATTCTGTCTTGTGTTACACATACCTATCCCCCTCTATATTTTATCTCTACATAGCATTTATCACCTTCTCATGTTCTGTATATTTTTTGTTCATTTGCTTCTTTCCTCCTCACACACCAGAATATGAGCCCCTAAGAAGAGGGAATTTTGTTTTGTTCACCCCTATATCCCTAGTACCTAAAAAAGTGCCAAACACATAACAGAAACTCAATTAATATATATATAGAGAGAATTTGGATAAGATTCTTCAATATTGGAAGAATGGGTAAGTATATAGAAAATAACAATATTTTCCTGTTATATAAATACAAATATTTTTAAATCATACCATTTCAAGGAACCCAATAAAAATGTTAAAGTGTCATTTATATTTTTGACCCAGGATTGCCCAAAGAGTGAAAAAAAAATCCAAAACCTTATTTATTTATTTATTTACCTAACATCTAGCAAAATGCTTAGTGTGCTGAGCGGTGTGTACAATGAATGAGTAAGTAAAAGAAGGGGACTAGAACTTAAAACATATATAAGATAAAGAAGTATGTCAAAGCAACATATTAGTATATTACAAAGTTGTATACATATGTCATTAAAAAATTTAAGTGGCTTCTGGGAGGTCCTAAAATGAATATTTAAGATTTGGATTGTCAGGGGCCACAACTAATGTTCTATACATAATGATTTAAGAATAATGAGAATGAAAAAGGCAATCCATTTATCCAACAAATATTTTAGGCACTTAAAATTTTCTAGACACTAAAGTAAGTGCTATAAAAGATTACTTTATTTAACTGTGTACCAATTAGGGATAGATGATCTAGAGAAGCAGCTTATACAGATGATTATCCTACAAGTTCGTATATGCCAGAACCATCATTGGTACTCTATTTGTTAAAAGAACCTGATAATTGAGTAACCAGTTTCATGCTGGAGAGATGTTACAGGTCTTCATGGATAAGGTAGTATTTGAACCAGGCTTTCAAGGATGGGTAGGATTTTGATGACCACAGATAATGGTATGGGAGGAGTCTAAGGTGAATGAAATTAGTATTTCTCAATTATCTTTTATTTTTCCCCCTTACAGGAGCTGTATTTGATGAAAATACTAGAAAAATACTGGTTGTACAAGATAGAAACAAAGTAAGTAGCTTCTGCTCTTGAATTGCTTTTTAAATGTTCAATTCTCTCTAGAGAAAAATAAAATGTAGAGATTTTGATATGCTCAAGGAATTACAGAAAGATATTTTTAAAGTCATTTCTAAACAGTTATGGATCATTTGGATATTTATTTAATCCAAAAAATACTTAAGCAGAACTTGAAAATGTCAGGGTAACCTCCATGTTACTTGCTATTTATTATGTATGGGTACAGGAAAACTATAAATAGCTGTATTTAACTGAAAAGGCAACTGTGTTTCTAACAGACTACCAAGATATTCATTCATTCAACACTGAGTTCCTACATGAGAATACAAAGACTACTAAGACAGTATCCTTGATATCCTGCACTTACTATCTGGAAAAGCAGTCATACAACAGATGGTAACAGTTAACTTTGCCTTAAAAAGCCCCTGGACTTCCCAGAGGTGACATTTAAAATGGGTCTTAAAGAATGAGTAGGAGCTTACCAGGCCAAAAAAAAAAGGGCGGGGGAGGGGGGCACATGTAGAAAAACAGAATGAGAAAATTAGAATTACATATAAAAAGGCACAGAGTTCAGAAAGGGACTGATGTAGTGTTTCAGTCAGTTCAGGCTGCTGTCACAACAATATCATATATTAGGTGGCTTAAACATTTATTTCTCACAGTTCTGGAGGGGAAGGCCAAGATCAAGGCACAGGTGGATTCAGTATCTGGTGAGGTGCTACTTCCTGGTTTGGGGATGTCTAGCTCCCCCCGCTGTCCTCACATAAGAAGGGATGAGGGAAATCTGGAATCTCTTTGATAAGAGCACTGTTTCCATCCATGGAGGCCGACTCTCATCACATAAGCACCTCCCAAAGGTGCCATCTCTTAATACTATCATTTTGGGGGCAAACCACAGTGCCACCCCAATAAAAATAGGTGCATAATGAAACATTACACCATGTTCTAAAAACAGATGAAAAGTATACTGAGGTTAATTTTAGGCATCATGTGTATAAGTAGTTGACAATTAGGGATGAAGTAGTTGCAAAATAGGAAGAGTAACACACATCCTGGAGAGGATGAAAAACTGTTTAAGCCACCCAAAGAGGTTGGAGGAGTTGAAACATGAAGATAATAATGGAATCATAATCTACGTTCTTCATATTTCTGGATCTGAGTCACTTCACCATTTTTTGAAGTAAACTACTGGGACATGAGGACTTCTCTGATACACATTAGGAATGTAAGAAACACTCAGAGAGCCATTTGCCTAGTGCACTTCATGGAGTGTGCATATATGTGTGATTTTTAATAGGAAAGTTTGAAACTTGTTGTTTGAGAACATATTAAGCTTCAGTTATGTGCCAAATGTTGTGCCTAGTAACCAAAGCCAGCATTTGACAGTGCCTCCAGACATGAGTCCGCTGTTCTGTGCCTGAGTCACTGCTGGGAAGGAATAACTCGTTAATTAGGTGAGCATACTCCATTTTGGCATACAAACATATCACGTAGAGTAGAATATAGTTATAATTGAGGAATATACCTCTGATTCTTTAATGTTCTAGTTTTTTACTTCTGTGTATGTATATGTGTGTGTGTCTGACAGTTCAAAGACAAATTATTATCAGCATCTGCTTCTTTGACCAGTCAAGGACTATTGACAGCTGTTCTGAGCTTAGGTTCCTGGTAAAGTCATCTACTTTTGATCTCTCTTTCCTATTTAACTGAGCAACTTTATATGTATGCATATATATCACAAATTAGTTTTTCAGAAAAGATATAGAGAATAAGTTCAGTGGATGTCTGTACTTGAAGACATGAGTACTTCACATTAAGTAGCCATTTTAATCCTCACAACAACTTACAAGGTTTTTAGTCCTCATTTAAAAGATGAAAAAACTGAGGCACAGAAGGCTAAGGAACTAGCCCAACACTACTTAGACAATGTAGTGGAACCAAGATTGTAATCCAGCCAATCTGACTTCAGAGTCTGTAATCTTAAAAAAAAGAAAAAAGTCAGCCAAAGCCCCAAATAACTCATTTCATATGAGAGTGGTAAGACCCAGTTCTCTCCCCACTCAATTCCAAGCATGAAGGAAGGATTTCAAAGATAAACAACTACTTCCCTACACAGTAAGAAATTGTGAGGGACACCAGCTGGTCCCTTGCTTATCCGATACAAGCCTACAAAACAAAAGTTCCTGTAGTCATCAGTATTTTGTCATTCAGGTCTTACTACCCTTAGGCCAAAGGGACTTGCATATTATGAGTACTGAGTATCCAGGATCTGAGAAAACATATTTAGGATTTTGTTAAATTAAATTGCTTAGTCTCAAAGTGGGTATTACAGCTCCCTGCAAAATAGCAGGCAGATGATATGCCCAAACATTATTGACAAATAACATATATACAAGTAATATAAATTGTTAATTTAATAGCATTAGTTTATTTTGCTACATTTGAAAAAAAATTATACCTTGGTAGGTAAAAGTTACTTCTAAAGGAATATTAGTAAAGATTTTGCTTTTAATAAATTCCTTTTACTATCTTTTTCTTGCATTTAATGAAGAAGCAGTCTCACCAAAATTCTTTTAATTCTTTCTGGGCTCTACAGACATAAGAAGTTGTAGATACACAACTGGATCAGACACCTGGGTTCTAAGATTTGGCCCTGCCACTAAGTCAGTCTATGACTGGGCAAATCTCTGAGGCTCTGGGAACTGAAGTTCCCCCGTTTGTAATATTAAGGAGTTAGACTCAGTGGTCAGTGAAATACTGCAATACATTTGACTCCTGAACAACGCGGAGCTAGGGGCACTGAACCCTGTACAGTAGAAAATCCATGGAACCTCACACAATTGAAAACTTTTGACTCCTAAAAACTTAACCTCTAATAGCCCACTATTGACTAGCAACTTTACCAGTAACATAAAACAGTTGATAAATATTTTTATGTGACATGTATTATATATTCTTATAATAAAATAAGCTAGAGAAAAGAAAATGTTAAGAAAATCGTAAGAGAAAACACATTTCTGGTACTCTATTTACTGATACTGTAAGTTTACGTTGTCTATTTATAAGATGAATTTTCTGTCAGTACCTATGCTGATACTGTCTTATATGATGCAAAACACTTTAGATGTTAATATGATTACTAACACTAGACATCAAAAATGAAAGGCTAATGTGAAAAAGAAATTCATATTTATTTACAGGTATAACAATTCATGAAGTGATAACAAAGAAATGGCAATATGATTGCTTCATCCTAGCCTGTACATTAGTGAATGAATCATTAAAATATTTTATGGCATACATTATTACATTCATAACTCGTAATATAGTGTGAAAAACATTATTACACATTTTTAAAAAACCACTTACCTGTGATGATAGGCTGAGAAATTATGGAGAGGCATCCTGTTCGATAATGTAATTCTTTGAAAGCAATGTTATAAAATGGTAGGAAAATTAACACAATTTTAATTTTACATTAAATATCACCCACCTTATGCCTATGTAAGGACAGGATATCCACTTCCGTACAAGTCTTGCACGCAGTTTTCTACACAATGAATAGTTAAGGAGTGGTGATGACACAAAAATCTTACAGTTCTTCCCATATAATTATTAGACTTTTACACAAAGATAGTCACACATACACACAACAGATAAAATTTATTAAGTGCCCCGCACAATGATTATTCACTGTCCATTAAGTGGAAGGGGATCATCATAAAGGTGTTCGTCCTCACTGTCCTCCTCTGAGTGGGCTGAGGGGGAGGAAGGGGGCTGGTCCTGCTGCCTCAGGGGTGGCAGGGGTGGAGGAGTGGAAGGAGAGGCAGGGGAGGCAGGCACACTGGTGGAACTTTACATGACTCCTGTCCGAATTTTTTGAGAAATTAAAATATTTCTTTAAAAATATTTCTGTGTAGCACAAATCCTTCTTCTACCATTTGCTTTAGTTTCAGTATCCATATCATAGAAGGTTCCATGTCATAAAAGAAGTCAAAAACATGTTAAATAACCAGAACCCTTTTGCCAGATTATCTACAGTCAGTGTGTTCTGGCCCTGCTGCTTCTCCCTCCCTCTTCCTCATCATGCAGCACTGCTCCGGAAGCCCTCACCTTCATCCCTCTCACTGTGCCTTTTTTGCCATATCCACAATCTCTTTTATGCTCTCATGATTGGCTCTGTCGTAAACCCTATGAAGTCTTGTACATCTGGACAGTTTACTCCAGGAGGAATTTATTGTTTCAGGCTTGATGGCTTCCATGGCTTTTTCCATAACAGCGATGGCAGCATCTTCAGTGGTGTGATCCAGATTTTCACAATGTTCTATTGGGGTTCTCTTCATACCATCAGTAATCCTTTCTATAGAATACGTGTAATGAGCCTTAAATGTTATTGCCCCCACCCCCTCGATCTAGAGGCTGAATTAGAGATGCTGTGTTTAGGGGCAAGTAGACCACTTTGACACCTTCCATGCTGAATTTATGAGGTTCTGGGTGGACAGGGGCATTGTCCATTATCAAAAGAACTTTAAAGGTAGTCCCTTACTGGTAAAGTACTTTCTCACTTCAGGGACAAAGCATCAATGGAACCAATCCAGGAAAAGGGTTCTCATCCAGGCTGCTTCTTATACAGTCAAAGTAGCGGCACCTGGAATTCATCATTTCCCTTCAAGTCTTGGGAATTAGCAGCTTTATAGATAAGGGCCAGTAGAGTTAGCACATCCCCTCCCGCCTTAAATACTGGCACTTGCTTCTCTTCCTTATTAGTATCTTTTGTGGGTTTTTTTTTTTCCAGAATAGGGAACTTGCATGTGTATTAAAAACCTGTTCAGGCAGATACTCTTTCTCCTCAGTGATTTTCTTAATGGCATCTGGGAACTCATCTGCTGCTGCTCAGTGCCCCGAAGCTGCTGCATCTGTTATCATGTCATGACATTTTTTAAGGCAAACTTCTAAAATTATCAAACTATCCTCTGTTGGCATTAAATTCTCCAGCTTTAGATCCTTCACTTTCCTTAGGCTTCAAGTTTTCATATATAATGACTTTGCTTTTTCTTGAATCATTATAGTCTATAGGCAAGCCTTTCTTATAGCAATCGTGCACCCACATAAAAGCTGCACTTTTAATATTAGATAAAGAGATATTTTGAAAAATGCAAGGTCTGTCCACTTGCTGGCACAGCTGCATTGATGGCTTCACAAATTTTCTTCTTTTACTGGTCCTTATGCCAGCTTCATTTTTTCTTGAAACGATGCAACCACAGCTGTAAACATAAATCTGTGGTACGTACCAGCAATTCAACTTCTTCATTTCATATAATGTTACAACTTTTCTCTGCTTCTTAGGAGCACTTACAGCATCAATAATGGTACTTTTATGGGTCCCATGGTTTTATTCAAGGTTTATGGTATTGTACTAAAATAAACATGGTGAACATGTGAGGACCACAAGATCATTTTTTACTTCAGTACACAATTTACTGGAGAGATGAGCTGCTCACACAGAAATGATTAGCATCACATGGAGTTTTACAGGGATACAATATCTGAGCTCATCACAATAGCAACAGGAGGTGGCTATGAAATTATTACAGTATATACTACAGTTAACTTTGTGTAGTTATGACTGAGTACTGCATCTCTGTTTACATCTCTCACCTGAAGAGTACCATGTACAGTAAGTTTGTATGCATAAGTTTTGATACATTTTATATCAGATTTGTATTTTATTGTAATGGTAAAACTGGTATCTACATATATTTTATGGATTCATGGTATACCTTTTTCTTAATTTTTTTAGTATTTCCACGCTATATAGTTTGTGAGTTTTTTCCAATTGTCACAAGTTTCCAAAAAATTTCCCAATATATATATGGAAAAAAAATCCTTATAAGCAGAGTCACACAATTCAAACCCACGTTGTTCAAGGATCTACTGTAATTTTATCTGTATACTTATGTACACCTAAGACAAGATACCAGATAGAATTTAGTTTGAGCCACTTTGGTATTTTGTAATGAAAAGGGTAAACTGTTAAGATTTTTAAATAGAACACTGTTTTGGAAATGACTTTGCCAAAATTTCATTAAGGACTTTAACAGAGACTGAAATTCAGGTAGCCAGACTGACATGATTGCTCCCACTCTAAACAGATTTTCAGGGTTGGTTGATCTACTGAATCAGGATCTATTTATGTAAATGTTTATTTATTAAAACATGGAAATTCATAGAAAATAAACGTAGGTCTAATAATGTCAACAACTGGATACAGTCTGAAAAAGAAAAGGAGCATCCCTGGCAGCTATGGCTGAACTGTCTTACTCCAAATCTAGACAGGATGATGTTTAGGGGTGGTTTTTTTCCCCTTACAAAACCTGCCAAGACAAATGGTTTAAGAGGTTCAATTTCCAGAAATCAAATTTCCAGAGCAATCTGTATTACCACAATTGAAAAGGAAGATTTGAATTGAGCTATATTTTTTTAATGGGGCATTAGTCAAAACTACATATACTAAATTTGCCTAAATTCCAGTGTAAAAACACTTAAACTTTTATGAATTCTCAGTTAATCAAGGTTACATTCAACACTTTTCTAGTTTTATTCATCTATGTTTTAGAGAAGTGGTCGCTAGTATTTTCTGTAATGTTTGTTTTATCTGAAGTAGTCAAGAAACAGAGATGCAAGACTTAACGACTAAACCAAAACTTCAGAGACCTAGCTACACTGGTGTTGTTTGGAATTACCGAATTCATCCTATAACATTTACTTAAAAAGTTGTAAGTTGGGAGTTTACATGCCCCTCCCCTACCAGTGTCTTTGTACCAGCCTTTAGATAGTCATTAAAAAGGTCATACATTTAGGCTGGGGGTACTTGTGAGTAATTAACCATCGATAGCTTCCTAGACAGTCTATTTGATGGCTCTTGGAACACAGTGTCTGGAGAGGATGAAAAACCCAAGTAAAGTAGCAGCACCAGCTCTGCTACAGCCTCGAGCCTTAAAAATCATGACCAAACATTGCTAACTTTTGACCATTTACTAAGTCACTTGTTTTTTCTGTTACTGCATT
Source organism: Manis javanica (assembly GCF_040802235.1). Taxonomy (NCBI): domain Eukaryota; kingdom Metazoa; phylum Chordata; class Mammalia; order Pholidota; family Manidae; genus Manis; species Manis javanica. Next base: position 69,705,994 of record NC_133160.1, read on the forward strand.
CATTCCTCATCATCCTGGTTGACGTTTTCAGGCAAAAAATTTACTTTAATTCCATCATGTTTTGCTTTTTATTTAATGGAAATAAAATTAGATAATCAAATAATGATGATTGACATAAAGTACTTTCACAAAAATTCTTATTTATTATCTACATTTTTTAGTTTAGAAAAGATGCAATGACTTATTCAATATTATACAACTAGTAGTTGGCTGAATCAAAAATTAAGCCTGTAAAGGAATTCTTTCACTGAACAAAGCAAATGAAAATAAAAACTTATATCTGATGGAGTCAGTATGTGAATACCAGTGACTTAAAGTGTATTACATAAGATATAAAGACTTCACTTGAATGTGGTTGTTTTTAGGAAGGTAGTTTTTTGTTTTAATACAGAGTACAGATGCCACAGTGTATTACTGAGGTTTACAATTTCCTTCCATTCAGGTGCCAGCAGAGATGTTAGGCAGTACCCATTTGGTGGCCTAAAAAACAGGTAAAAAGAGAGTGTAAAAAAAAAAAAGGAAATATGCAAAAGGAGGATAAATAAGTGAATGAGATAAAGAATAATGATCAGTTCTTGGCTAAACCTAGGATGATGATCTATTTGTAGAGTTTTTATAAGATCCAAAGAAACAAAATAGAATAAAAATGCTTTTGTTTTTGGCTTCCTGAGGTGGCTGAACTTTTCAGGAGCCTGTACAATCTGGCAGTTGGTCTTATAAAAGTTAAAGTTTTTCCCATTACTGAAGATTAGTTCAAAGTAACAGGAGATGAACTTGTAAGTCAGAATGCCACCTTATTAATTCATGAGGGGAAGCTTTCCATTATTAGAAATGAATTGGAGAAATACAATAAACAAAGAATAAACATTATACAAGGTGGTGACTTATAAGGAAAAATACACTGGTACAGGGAGAAAGAGAATGACTGGGCTTGCCATATTGCACATTAATTTTTGTACGTCCTGCACTGAGCACTCAATAAATATTTGTTGGGTGAATGAACAAATATATGAAAACATCTTATGGTAGCTTCTATTTCATTGGTGACAGTGATAATACTTTAGCTAAGGAGACTGATCTAAGTACAGTGGCTCTAAATTCTGAAAAGTGAGAACAGTAGCATTAAAGACTAGAATATGGAACAGTAAAAATAAAAAATAATCAAATTTTAACATCTGATCAAATTGGAGTAAGGGAAGGACACAGAGAGCAAATAATACAAGAGAACCAAAAGGACAAGGCTAGCAAGTCTGTGCCCTTGTTCTAGGTTCTTGAGATATGGCTGAAAGAAATTTAGAGTCTTTTGGCGATTCTGTTCACACAGACTCCTACTTAAGATTTCAGCAGCCATGCCCAGGGAAGGCCCCTGGGCTAATTATCTGCCTACAAAATACAGAAGATGGCTGTGTAGTTGGAAATATAGTGAGAAGAAGGATCAGAAAATGAATCCTGTCTATTGACCCATTGTAGAAATCCTAAAATAAACTAGTTTATCTTCAGGACAGGTTTTAAAAGAAACAATACTATTAAACCTGAAATTGCTTTGAGAAAATATCTCACATTCTGTTCTCTGAAAAATGCATTAAAAAATTATACTTACCCTTTGTTGATATGCAAAATGCCTGTTTCTTAGACTAGCCGTTCCTAACCCTGAGGAAAGAAGGTTCCAGGGTGATATCCTATATCATCTACACCTGTCTTCTATTTTCTATTTCTACAAACACACACACATATATACACACACAAGACCAGATTTATAAGTGGCAAATGTATAGGAAAAATTTGTCATCACATTTCTAGAGTTAAAAAATACATCACCTTTATGGTACGTAAAAATCAGATATGCTTAAGGAAGTAAACCTGACCTACTCAAGGCAGGTTGAGGTCACGTTTGTGAATGTTGAGTAGCATCCAACAGGCAGCAAGGCATGAGAACATATAAGAAGAGTATTTCTTTAAGAGGAGAGTGTAAAGTTCCTTTGTTAAAATTAGGAAAAGGATCACAGAATTTTACACTTGAAGCATAGAGATGTTTTGTCTTCTTTTATAGAAAGGGAGAACAAAGATGAAAACAGGTAAGAAAGTCCAAGAGGCTAAGTAGTCAAAGCCTATCCTTATCCCTTTTTCAGTAAATTTTTTCCCTCATAAAACAACATTCTGGAAAGATAGAATAATAGTAAATCACTAGCAAAGTAATGAATCGCATGCCAATCAGAAGATTCTAGATAGGGAACTCACAAGCAACAGGTAGATAACAAAAACATTTGACATGAAACTAGATTTTGGTTCAGATTTACAAGTCCTGGAGGAATGTCAAGTCTAAGACACAGATTCTGGTTGGTTTTACATGGAATGGCCCAATGAGTTCTAAAAAAAAAAAAAATCAAAAGATAAATAAAAAAGTAGTTAAGGGTTAGCGAAAGATAGCAAATAATTTTAATTTCTTAGAAGATGGTTAGAATCAGACTGCCTGGATTTTAACTCTTATCACCCCAGGGAAGTTATTAAACTTTTTATGCCCTCACTCCTAAAATAGGAACAATCATAGTCCCTTATGGAGTTACCATAAAGTTTAAGTGTGTGTACATCTTATAAGAACATGTAGCATAGTGTGGAACACAGTGGACATTCAATATATATTATCTACTGTTTTATTATCATTAATTATACTGCTAAACCCAGTTAAAGTATTTTTAATTTTAAAAAAATGAGAAGGCACCCTCATCTCTCCACTGATCCTATCTACAACATTACCCAGGTTTTACAAACCGCATAGCATAGGTCTCTCTGCCTACCACTTTCAAGTAATTGCAGACTCAAGCTTTTTGAGGGAAGGAGGAAGCTTTTTTTTAAATAAGCTTTTTAAACCTAAGTGGTGCCAGAAAATAATTACAAACTATTCACCAGCATGAAAACATAATTAATCATTTCATACCTAATGTTTATTAAATAATCAAAATCAATTTTGGTGAACTGTTTTTAATCCTTCTATCATTTTCCCCCTTCTAATAAGTTCATATCTCCAATTTTTAATTAGCAATCAATCTCCCATTGTTTATAGTTAAGTCTAGGTAAAGATTTTTAAAAGCTTACTTTTATTGTTTTGGTTCAGAAGCATTTGTCTACCCTGTTACAGTATTTTTTTTGTTAAAAATAGAATTTGTGGATATAGTCCAATATCTCATCAGACAAAAGATTGCATAGTTTCTGTAGAAACATAGCTTCTGACACCATTTCAAAATAGAACTCCAAAGATAGTGCATTAGTGGAGATATAAACTTAGATATATATTACTACATAAATAAAACATAATATTCTTTATACATTAATCTCACGTCTGAGCCAGACACGAAAGGGTGGAAAGTCTGAATTCTGTACTCACATAATCAACAGTCTGTGGAAACTCTGGGAACCATGCCACTGGTCTCCAACCTAGCATACTTGGGAAATGACACATTCTTTTAAGAAGAACTCCTTCCGGAAATGAGTGGGTCACAAAGCACACCACTGAATGTCCATAAACTCATTTTATGAATGAAGTGCATAAGATATACGGGCTCTCAGCTGCAGACTTAGTAAGTATGTCATAATTTCTCAGTCTTCCTTCAGTTTATATTATGGTGATGGGCAGATACAACAGAACTCTAATGGGAAAAAGTAACCATGTTGGCCATAAGAATATTGCCCCAGGCCATTTCATACTTATTTTTAATCATTTTTTCCATATTTATCCCCACTCCGGATCAGATTTTTCCACCTGCCCCTCCCCAACAAAAGAAGAAATGGTAAACAAAAAAACACGTATTTAATCAATTTTATTCATACTATCCATGAAAAGCAGTTACATTTTTACATAGAATCATTAACACACAGATCAAGAGAAATCTTAAGATTAATATACCTAATTAGACACACAATACAGAAAATAAATGTGAAAAATAAAAATAGCATATTTTAGTGATTAAATTTATACTGTATTTTCTACTTATTTATAGCAGCATTTGTTAAATTCTTCTATTTGTTAATAGTTAACTAGCAGCAAAATTTTTTAAATTACACAAATTCAGTAGATGTTTCCCTCTATTGTTTCATTCACACAGAATTTATCACATTAACCAAACAAAATACTTCTGTTTCCTGAAGAAAAAAATAAGTCATCAGTTTCCCCTAAAAAGGACAAAGGGAGGAGTAAGGAAAGAAGCTGAAAAAAATTTGCATGCAGTTACCAAAAAATAAATTCCCAACCACCTTGGCCAATTATGGGTATATTTTTTGGAGTGACCCATGTGTGTGTTAGTATTAAAAAGCTATGTTAACTTTTTATTTTCTGACTTTCTATTTCAGTTGAAAAATATGTGGAAGTTTCCAGGAGGCCTGTCAGAGCCTGGAGAAGATATCGGTGTGTATGTTACACATTTTTAATTGGTTTAAAAATGTTGGGGAAATTTGTGTGTTCATTTTCTTGCTCTAGAGCTGGGTGGGAATTTAAGATTTTAAATTTTCTAACTAGTTCAGACTAAGTCAGAAAATTTCAGAGCAGTTACTTCAGGGCTGATGTAAAATTAGCAGCTAAACTTCTAACACTACAACTTACTGTATTAGTATAAATAATACCACTAGAAGCACACCAGGTATTCTGTTTAGGACTGCTTTCAATTATTTTGAAAATGAGAAACTTTGACATATATCAGTAAAGTTTAGCATTAAAGGCTATTTTGGATATAACTGAATTGTTGGAATTAAATTATGAGAAAACACAAATTCTTGACCTTTCATCACACAGTGAATACTAACTTTTAAATGAACTTTGAAATAAGTATTATTCATAAAGCAAGTTCTGGCACAGTGATGACATAATTCTTCTCCTTATTGAAATTCTATCTGCTATTTATGTTGAATGGTCAGGAAGCCAAAACATAGTAAAATGTCTCATAAGAAAAAGTCTCAAGTGAGAGATAACAACTTATTGAGCTCAATACTTAAGACAGGAAAATATGAAATAAGCTAAAGCTCTTTATGTCACTGATTTTATAGGAAATAGATTAAAGAATAGAAACTTCAGTTTTTCTACCTAGTCTTTACACCTCTGGGCCAAATGCTGTCCACATCATAATCAATAGATGACTCATCTGGTACCACTATTATTTCTCCATGACTCTTTCCTCAATATGTAGGCCTCCTATTCTTTTTTAGCCAACATTTATACGAAGACAATTTCCCAAATGATCTTTGAATATTTTATTTTGAAATATATATATACCTAAAATTTGGTTTATTTTAATGTTATACAGATTTAAATGCTCTACAGTACATAGCCAACTTCTAACAACTCATGAGTAAATTTATGTACATTCAGACACATCTACAGCAAATTTTGCTTTTTAGGTACTCACTGTCCTTTGGTTAGATTTTGCTAGGTCTTCTGTTGAAATAAGAGAGTATTTTGTAGTGGTGTGAGAGCTGAAAAAGGCCATTTATTGTAGAACACCTAACGATCTCACACTAACCTTACATGGTGTATGAGAGCATGTAAACTAAGTTTGTGTCTTCCATCCTTATCCAATCCATATTGGGCAAAAAGCAGTCTACAGGAGGTTTGTGTATCTTCCTCTTCTGAATCTTGCCTTCTGAAATCAACTAATTCTTTTCATTTGAGTGGACCTTCTGAATTTCAGATATACTTATATTTAAATGTAAATAAATAAACACATTTCTTAGCCAAATATGTATAATTTGGAGTTTGAGCAACTCCAAAACCCTTCAAGTTCAGATAATTAGAAGTTCACTGCTTTGGTTTTTTCTAAGTATCTGTGGTTGTCACAACAACCCACCTTTCCAGAGACCATATATGTATGCCTCAATCATGTGGAATTAAGAATAAAACAACAACTGGCACTCATCATACTACCTAGTAATAGCATAAATTAAAGCTTGGTCTTAGACCTGATAAAATCCTGAAAGCAGCCAGAAATGACAACTGACACTAGAGGTCTGAAGGACTATGTCTGTATGAGGGCATTTCTGTATTTTAACATAGTAGAACAATAGATTATTCTTAATGATGAAACCATATCACCTAACAATTTTTAAAAAATATTTTCTTTAAACCCTGTGTTTAGGAAAGTGTGTAATATACTTTAGGAATACTGCCATCACAAATGTGCATTCATCTTGGCACCTAAGTAGTAACTAGTTAACTAGGGAACACACTTGTTTAGAGTCCTTCACTTTTTGATGATACTAGGTAAATGAAGCACTGTTGTCCATAGTGCTTAAAAACAATTAAGAGGGATATATACAAAACAGAATGCAATTCTGCCTTAATGTAATACCCTAAGAGTACAAAGATATCTATCTAGGAGATTAAAAATGGAGTAAGTGCCTTACCTAAAAAAGAATAACATTACCACTGACAGGAAGAGAATTCCCTGCATAGCCAAAGGACTATAAAGCAGCAGGTCTGATCAGAGCTCATCAGTGCACCAGCGTTGAAGGGAAACACCAGGAAAACCCACATTGTGCACAATTTTTTCTATTCTTTTATTTCAACCTAATCCTATTGTTAAATATTAAAAATAGAAATAACAAATATCAACTCCATAATTGTCCTGTAACTAAACAAAACACTAGCACATATTTAAACATCTCTCAATCAGCAAAAATAAAAACAAAGTCTTTTGGCTTTTTCTATCTTCTTCAACCTATAAAACAGTTAGTTATTTCAGTTTAGCTTACAGTACATTAAAATAGTAAAGGTGCAACAGAATAAAGCACTTTGTCTAGGTTAAATTTAAATTCATGGGGAAAGCCTTGGGGAAAAGGTTTCCATCTTGAGGTGGAAGGGGTCTCTCATACCCCAGATACAGAAGCACTTATTTGCCCATTCAATATTTAGTCTAGTCAAAGACATGCAGATTCAAATTATCAAGCTACCCAGGCAGGACTGGCTTTGAATCCAGTGCTATGGTGACTGCTGAGCAGGGCAGATTCGCTCACTAGCCCATCCTGTGCTTCCGTGACAGATTGGCAGGCTAGACTCAGAATCTAAACTCTGGATTAGAGGTGTTAAGAGCTAAACAGGAACCCCCATGGTTAGTTTTCAAAGAATTAAACATTTGAACAATAGTTAAATGAGATCAGCAAATGACATGAAAAATTTTAAACTAGTGCCACAATCTTTAACAAATTCCGTAACAAACATGTATTGTATGCCAGACTGAAAATTGTTTATCATTAAAGTTTTCCTTTTCTTAACATAAATTCTTCTTTTATCATTTTAGTTTAAAAATGAAATTCCTAACCATGTTTACTCCATGGCAAATCTCAACTATAAGGGAAGTCAGCATATAAATCAAAAGTAGCAGACAAATGTCTTATATTTTAGAACACTTTACTCTTCCTGTGCATACTTCAGACATTGATTTTTTTTTTTAGGAAAAAAACACAAGCATATCCAGGGAATTAATTAAGACAGCCTATAGTCAGAGCACATAAGAAGTGAGACATGTTCCCTGACTTCTTCACTGCCTATTCTTCACCAGGAGGACTACTCAGAAGGCAAATATAATTTGCTATTTGACAAATAAGAAAACAGGCATCAAAGGTATCTGAACAAAAATCTATGCCTTAGCAGTTGTGAAACTTGCTAACAACTGGGCAAGAAAGGCAGCTTTTTAAAGGTCTTCCCATAAACACTTTGAGAGACAATGACAGTATCACAAAATTAGAGAATGCTCATTTAGGGAGTTCATCTGGATATTTAGAAAAAGCAGCCACAAAAATAGATTACTGGCAATAAAAATCGTGCCCCAGAAATTTGCATACTTTTGACAAGTCAACCTTATAAAATGTGAAAACTTTGTATTATAAAATTCTGTATATCACAAGATTTTTGAAAACTTCTGATGAAATGACTGCAGCATTTTGGTGTCAGAAATACCAAACATTTATCCTAGTGAGATTCTACTGACAGGATAACTAGTGGAGGTCACAACATGGTTAAAAAGGAATCTGCTGTGTGACTTAGTTGGCTTGACAGTCCCACCGAGATCACAAGCAGAGAGCTGAATCCAGACATAGCTGAATACACTCCTCACTTCTACAGACTTCTGTGAGAAAGAATGGATCACTTTTTCTCAATACGATAAGTATAAATTTAGGCACTTTTAATGGATGATCAGGAACAGAAAAATAATGAAATATGCAAGAATATTAAGTAGCTTGACAACCTATGTTTTCATCTTTGGGAAATAGAGCAGGCAGAAGTTAAAAATATGTGACCCCAAAAATATACAGTTGGGTAAGCCTATAAGTAGGAGCCAAAGAAATATTCAGTATTTCAAAAGCTACTTAGATGTACAGTGGTGAAAATACTCTGATATTTCACAATGTCCAGTAGGCAGAAAGTTTATATTGAAACTTTACTCCCTCAGGATGAACTTTTGCTTTTGAACCTTTAGATAATGCCACTTTATCTGAAGATCTTTGATGACTAAATTTCTAAAAATGTGATACTTATTGATTTGTGTATCTTTCTTTTATGTAGGAGACACAGCCGTTCGAGAAGTTTTTGAGGAGACAGGTATAAAATCAGAATTCAAGTCCCTCCTGAGTGTTCGGCAGCAGCACACCAACCCCGGAGCTTTCGGGAAGTCAGACATGTATATTGTCTGCCGCTTAAAGCCATACTCATTCACCATCAATTTTTGCCAGCAAGAATGCTTAAGATGTGAGTGGATGGATCTCAGTGACCTGGTCAAGACTGAAGATGCAACTCCCATCACCAGCAGAGTTGCTAGGCTGCTGCTCTATGGGTACAGAGAAGGATTTGACAAGATTGATCTGACTATGGATGAACTCCCGGCAATTTACACAGGCTTGTTTTACAAACTCTATCATAAGAAGCTGCCAGACAATTACAAAACTATGACAGGAATGTATTAAAGTCATATTTCCATATTGAGAAAAAAATTTAAGTAAATTGCACATGTAGATTAATGTGTGCCTTATTATGATAAGTAGTAGACATTTTGGGTTAACTAAATATCTGACTTTAATTATTCTAATGTGAATGATTTCCTGAAGAAAACTCATGTGTTGTAAGTGTGCACATTCTAAAAACCTCTTCTCAAATGAAGTAAAAGTACGAAAACAGTTATAGCTCTAAGTAAGCTTCACTGGATAAAGGCAAATGATATATAAAAGGTGGAAGTCTATATATTTTCCAGGAATTTTTGTTGGTTTTCTTTACTAATACAATGGTTAAATATTTTGCTCTTAGATAAAAGGTTATCTGACCATTTATCCAAACTGAATAGATAGCTATACACATTTTTTTTTAACAAATTCCTAAAATACACCTCTTCTTTCATGTGAAATGAGATCAAATGCTGCCATTAAGATCAGCTCTTAGCAGACATTGGAAGAAAAAGTATAGCTTTCTGCCCAGGTCCTGTTTTGGGTCCAAGTTTATATTGCCCAGTTCGTTTCAGTGCCACATACCAACTGGAATATTTCCTTGACCGGTAAGTGTTGTAGTTATTAGATTCCAATCGTTCAAAAAAGAAACACTCATCTGTAACACATTTCTGAAAAATAAAGGAAGAATTAGTGGTAGTTGTTGTTAATTATGCTTTTCCTATTAAATATTTATGACAGTACACCTCCCGCTCTGCTCACCCAGCAACAGTGCTCGTAGGTTCGGCAGGACAATCAAACTAGCAAGACTCAAGAAGTCAAGACTCAAGAGGCCAAAACTGACACAAGCCAGCTCTGCAAAAGGATGCAGGACAGGAACACAGCCCATCAGTGAGACAGCTCCAAGCACATCTCTTTGGAAGAGAAGTCCAAGAATTACTCTCCAGTGCTCCCGCCAGGGACAGGGCACATGCTGGGCAGCAAGAACACACAGATGTATAGGAACCACACTACCTCAGGTTTGAAATATCCCATGACCTCGAGCAGTTTACATAGGGTACCAGTAACAAGAGGCACACTACATTTAGGGAGACCCAAAGCTATGGCTTCCAGTTAGCTATCTATGATTTACCCATAATCCTCCCAGTCCAGAGGCAGGTCACCAATCAGGGGTCATGTGTTTACTTTTATCTGGGTTCCAGTGAAACAAATGTTAGAAGGGTAACCAAGGGATAATCTTCCCATTAAGGAGAAGGGCTTTGTTAATAATTTACTCACAGAAACAGAATTAATTCCTTAAATTATAACCATTTTTTTCTAGTGACCAACACTTCTAGTGCATAAAAAGACAGTTTATAGTAAATAGCTGTACATAATGCCAAAAAACTGTATGGTGATTATATATGATGAGCATTCTCAAAGTGTTAAGAGATAACAAGGAATAAATAATGTAGACTGTATTGATTTCTGGCAGTCTCCTTCTGGGAGAGGAAACTACTCTGCCTGTTTATTTCAAATCAACTATTTACTGGAGGTAGCCAACTTTGCAAATAGTTAGACCCAGAATACTATTCCAAGTACTGGAGACTAAAGGGCTGCCACATTATTTCAGGTAATTGTTCAAATACAACTTCACAGGATAGCACTGATGATACTTAATGACCTTTGGGGGTAAAAAAAAAAAAAAGATTCCCTTTAATGATAGAAAGGAAAAATCACTTTTTTATATTATAATTATGTGATATGTAGTAGATAGAATGGTAAGGTTTTATAGAAAAACCATATATACATATTTATATCTCCACATAAAAATACAACATAAATATATGGCATAAATCCATGGTTTTGTATTAATGAATATACCAGATTCCAACTTATTTCTATATAATCAAATCTAGAAAATTTCAGGTCTGTGAAAACCCACATTCAAAAGACTTGAATCTTTTATCAGATTCCTTGGTTACAAGATAAACTAAACAATAGCACAAACTGAGAAACACATAAACCAATAAGCAAAAAGATGAAAAGAACTGACATAATAACCAAACTGAAAAGTAAAGGACAGAAAGACCTACAGTGGATTAGATTAGCATGTGGCTCGGTCATTTAAATTAAAGGTGTGGTATTAGATTCTGTCACTGCTAATAAGAATTTGAGTGGTATTTATTTGACAATGTGTTGAGCACTGTTGACTGAACCTCTTACAACTGAAATACAAACTTATCTAATATGCCCATTTTTTGCAACAAATTACTAATAAAGCAATTTCAGTCTTTCTGATCAAATAAATCACAGGTAACCTTACAGAGAAGCATACATTACACAAGAACCCAGCTCTATGAAACACAGGACTGTTCATAAAGATTCTAATGTGGTAATAGTGAATGAAACATACCTAGAGTAATGTGGATATTCCACAGCCAATACTTCCATTGTACCTTTGGTGAAAATTACTACTATTTTTGTGTTAACTGAAGTTAACCTGTATTATTTTATTTTACTGTTTTTCAGCGCCACTGATAAAAATCTTCCTCTTTCCCTATTTCAGGTTTAAGATCAGGAGTATAAGTGAAAGAAAGTAAAGAGTGAATGGAAAAGTCACAGTAGTCATAGAGATAACATGAAAGGTTTCACTGAGCTTCATAGACTAATTCCCGAGAAGCAGACCTAACCATCATAATTCAGGACACTGACACACTCATTTTTTCGGTGTTCTGTCAGCTGTTAGAGTGCCCCACCTTGCTGGCTGGCATGCCCCACAATTCCTGGCCTACTCAGATCTGCACCATGCCAATAATACTTACCTTCTCAGGTAGTTCTTAATATTTCAGAGGAAAAAAAACAGTACCACAGCTTAAATTGATTAACACATCATGGAACCCATACATATATGGGGTTTTACAGAGGTTACTTCTTTTACACAAACAGGGTGGGAAGACATCTGTGCTGAAGGTTTAGACACGTAAAATTACTAAAGAACTGTTATGTACTTGAAAACTGAATTTTTTTTTAATGGAAAGTAAGGTCAAAAAATGCAGTTCTCAAGAAGAGCAGGCATTGAACAGCCCAGGGTAAGTACAATTTTCCATTCTCCCCATTCTAAGTTCACAAATTCTCTTCAGTGACTATGATCTCAATGTTCCTGTTAAAAATTGATCAATTTTTATTAATCTTTATAAACCTTTATATGCCGATTAACCTTATAAATATATTTATATGTTTACAAATCTTTTTCCTATTTTCAGTGTTTAAGAATGCACCATTTTAAACTTAAAAGGAGGTCTTCAGAGGAACCACCTCACAAGGGAAATGGACAGAGCTTAAAATAATTTATAACTTGCTTTCAATGCCTTATTTTACATAGGTCCGTGAGCTGGGAAATCCCTTAACTCATGGTTATTGATTACTTTCATGCACATTCTATTTAAATATCATAATAATACCATGACATAATTATCATGTATTAACAAATGAGGAATCTAAAACTCAGTGTTCTTAGTAACTTTTTTTTAGATTATGGACACCCTTTGCCCATGTATATATGACAGCTTTTCATCAAATTAAATTTTTCTTTACTTTTAAATATAAGATAATTCTAGGATACAGAAAGAACACAGTTCAAATAATGCATTTATTCATTTAACACATTTTTTTATTGCAGGCGCTGGGTTACATCAGTGAACAAAACTAAACAAGGATCCTTGCATTTGTGCCACTCAGAATTGTAATGAGTAAATTATATGCTAAAAAATAATAAATCCTATGCAAAAAATATATGTTTAGAGGGATTGGGAGTGTTGGGGGGTAGGGATTAGGTTGCGGTGTTAAATAGCATGGTCACAGTGTGCTTCATTAAGAAATGGACATAGGAGTAAATATGTGAAGGAGGCAAAGGAGTTAACTATGGAGAAGTCTAAGCATTCCAAGCAGAGAGGGAGGAACCAGTGCAAAAGCCCTACAGCAGTATCCTGCCTGGAGTGTGGGAGGAGCAGCAAGAAGGCCAGTGTGGCTGAAGTGTCTGAAGGGGAGAGGAGTAGGAAATGAGATCAGAGTGCTAACAGAATAGGAGGTTTGTAGGCTATTGTAAATATTTGGCTCCTACTCTGAGAAAAGGAAGGCCATATCATGCTTTTGAGCAGAAGCAATCTTTTGCCAAGATTACTGTGGCTGCCAAGACTACACTAGGCCAAAGGCAGATAGATGCAGAGACACTTTAGAGGCTTGCTCAGTATCCAAGGCTCAAGGAGTCAAGCTCAGACTACACTAGTGGCAGTAGAGATGGCAAGATGCTGTATCTGGATATATTTTGAAGGCAGAGTCAACAGTTTCCTGACAGATTGATGTGCAGTGTATGAGAAACACAGGAATCAAGAATAACTCTGAGTTTGCATCCTAGACCGATGGCCTTACTATCAACTGATATGGGGAAAGCTGAGTGGGAACAGGCTTTATAGGGTAAGATTAGGAATTTGGTTTTGACATGTGGAGTGTGAGATGAGTATTTGTTATCCTCAATATTGTACTCAATAAATTAGTATTTACTCAGTACAAACTATGGAATAGATACATCATTTAACCTTCTTTCCCTCTTGGTAATGTGAATGACCACAGAATTGGAAGTTTAAAAGTACTAACTTATTTGAAATGCTATTAAGTGTGTTAAGTTAAAGTAATTCCAATGAGCCATTACTCTCAATTCTAAAAGGTATGGAATCTAAAAAAGATTTGTATACTTACGAGAGAAAAATAAATCTGTCATGTGTTAGTGCTGGGACTCACCTCAGGAGTTCCCTGGGGAAGCGGGAAAAATATGGCAGCGTGAGAAGTGAGGCAGAAATCTCCCAAAACCACATATAACATGAAAATACAGCATACACAACTAATCCTGAAAGAGTGACCAGAAAGGAGACAGCAACAGACAGTTTACATCTGGGGAAAAGAGAAGATCTCACAGAAAAGGGTAAAGTAGCAAAGCCGCAATCCAGCAGAACCCAAGCCTTCCTCCAACCCCAGGTCATGAGCAGGAAGAAGAGAAACGGAGTGGGGAGGGAGTAGAAACCCTAAATGCCCATCTCTGGAGATCTACTCCAGTAGCATGAAGCCACATTACATGTTGCTCTGGAGATTAGAGGGGTTGGAAAACAACGACAGGCAGAATATTCAGACTGAGATTCCAGCCGCTTGTGGAGAACAGGTACCCACAACTGGCTGCTCCAGGACAAAAGAATGGCAGGGGCTTTGAAAGACTTCCCAACAGCAAGAGGGCTGCTACAAGGGCAAGGATTACACAGAGCTTGCTGCTCAGGAGAAAGGACAGGTGGACAAAATTGTCCTGGCACACACAGCCCAGCAGGTTGGAAACTTCCGGGAACTTCAGAAGCTCCATCGTCCTAGCTGGTAACACAACCCCAAGGCCCCTCACTGCAATACACAGCCTGCTGCTCCTTCCTCCCAGCCAGCAACCAGCTTGCAAACCTGTTGCCCCTGCTATTGCACCAGGCCAGCCAGAGGGCAGCCCCGCCTATGGAAGCTACAGGGGCATAATGCAGAGGCTGCTCCCTGTGTGCTCAGCCCAATAGCCCTGGCAGTGGAGGCAGGCACTGCAGCCAGGAAGCAGGAAAGGGCTCTTTCGTCCCAGCAAGCACCAGCGACCCCACCATCACCCCAGGAGCTAGGCAGCTCCAGAGAGTAGAGCTCCTGAGCCCTAGAGGGCACCATCTACACAAAGTTATTATTTCATATTATTCAGTAGGAATATGAAATGGCAAAAGAAACTTCTTCAATCCAAAATATCTCAAACACCAGAAAGAGGGTTCAGTGAAACTGAAAGCCCCAATCTTCTTGATAAAGATTTCAAAATAAAAATCATAAGCATGCTCACAGAGCTAAGAAAAATAGTTAAGATCTCAGGGACGACTTCAAGAAAGAGATAGAAACTTTGAAAAATACAGTATTTGAAATGAAACATAAAATGGAGGGATTGAAAAGAAGATTAGGAGAGGTAGAGGAGACAGTAAATTGAATAGAAATTAGAGAACAGGAATTCAAGGAAGCTGAGGCACAGAGAAAAAAGGATCTCCAGGAATTAAAGAGTAATAAGAAAACTCTGCAACCAATCCAAGTGGAAAAATTTTCACATTATAGATGTACCAGAAGAAGAAGAGAGCAAAAAAGAGAGAGAAAGTGTCTTTAAGGAAATAATTGCTGAATACTTCCCCAATGAGGGGAAGGAAATAGTCTCTCAGGCCATGGAAGTACACAGATCTCCCAACACAAGGGACCCAAGAAGGACAACACCAAGACATATAATCATTAAAATGGCAAAGATCAAGGACAAGGATAGAGTCTTAAAAGCACCCAGAGAGAGAAAAAAGATTACATACAAAGGAAAACCATCAGGCTATCATCAGACTTTTCAACAGAAACCATACAGGTCAGAAGGGAGTGGCATAATATATTTAATGCAAAGAAACAGAAAGGACTCAAACCAAGACACTCTACCTGGCAAGATTATCATTTAAATTTAAGGAGGGATTAAATAATTTCCAGATAAGCAAAAGTTGAGGAAATTTACCTCCCACAAACCATCTATACAGTGCATTTTAAAGGGACTGCTCTAGATCGAAATGCTCCTAAGGCTAAATAGCTGTCACCAGAGAGAAATCACAGTAAAGGAAGTAGACCAATTAATTACTAAGCAAATGCAAATTAAATCAGTGACCCAAAGAGTCAGTCAAGGGATACACAAGACAGAATATGACACCTAACATATAAAGAGTGGAGGAGGAAGAAAAAGGGAGGAAAAAAACAAGAAGGACCTTTAGATTGTGTCTCTAATAGCATAATAAGTGAATTAAGTTAGACTGTTAGATGGTAAAGAAGCTACCTTTGAACCTCTGGTAACCATGAATCTAAAGCCTGAAGTTGTAATAACTACATATCTATTGATAACCACCCTAAATGTAAATGGATGGAATGCATCAATCAAAAGACATAAAGTTACAAAATGGATAAAAAAGCAAAACCCATCTATATCATGCCTAAGAGACCCACTTCAAACCCAAAGATACACAGACTAAAAGTGAAGGTATGGAAAAAGATATTTCATGAAAATAATAGGGAGAGAAAAGCAGGAGTTGCACTACTTGTATCAGATAAAATAGACTTCAAAAGAAAGTCACAAGAGACAAAGAAAGACATTACATAATGGTAAAAAGGTAAGTCCAACAAGAGGATATAACCATTATAAATATCTATGCACCAAACACAGAAGCACCTACATATGTGAAACAAATATTAACAGAATTGAAGGGGGAAATAGAATGCAATGCATTCATTTTAGGGGACTTCAACACACCACTCACTCCAAAGGACAGATCAAACAGACAGAAAATAAGTAAGAAGACAGAGGCACTGAACAATGCATTAGAACGGATGGACCTAACAGACATCTACAGAACACTTCACCCAAAAGCAGCAGGACACATTCTTCTCAACTGCACATGGAACATCTTCAAGAATAGATCACATACTAGCCCAAAAAAAGAATATCAATAAATACAGAAGGATTGAAATTGTACCAACCAAGTCTCAGACCACAAAAGTATGAAACTAGAAACAAATTGTGCAATGAAAACAAGCCCACTACACATGGAGGCTTAACAACATGCTCCTAAATAATTGATGGATCAATGACCAAATAAAAACAGAGATCAAGCAATATGTGGAGACAAACTAAAACAGCAGCTCAACACCCCAACTTCTATGGGACGCAGCAAAGGCAGCTCTAAGAGGAAAGTATATGGCAATACAGTCTTATCTCAAGAAAGAAGAACAATCCCAAAAGAATAATCCCAAATGAACATAAACTCACAATTAATGAAACTAGGAAAAGAAGAACAAATGAGGCCCAAAGTCAGTAGAAGGAGGGACATATTAAGATCAGAGAAGAAATAAGTAAAATTAAGAAGAATAAAACAACAGAAAGAATTAATGAAACCAGGAACTGGTTCTTTGAGAAAATAAACAAAATAGGTAGAACCCTTAGCCAGACTTATCATGAAAAAAGTCTACTCACATAAGCAGAATCAGAAATGAGAAAGTCAAAATCACTACAGACACCACAGAAATACAAAGAATTCTTAGAGAGTACTATGAAAAATTATATGCTAACAAAATGGACAACCTAGAAGTAATGGACAACTTTCTAGACAAAGGCAACCTCCCAAGACTGACCCAGGAAGAAACAGAAAATCTGAACACAAAAATTACCAGCAATGAAATTGAACTGGTAATCAAAAAACAGTACCTAAGAACAAAGTTCCCATACCAGATGGCTTCATCACTGAGTTTTATCAAACATTTAAAGAAGACCTAACACCTATTGCTCCTTAAAGTTTTCCAAAATGTAGAACAGGAGGGAATACTTCCAAACTCTTATCTATGAAGCCAGCGTCACTCTAATACCAAAACCAGGCAAAGACACCACAAAAAAAGAAAATTACAGACTGATATCTGTAATGAACATAGATGCAAAAACCCTCAACAAAATATTAGCAAACTGAATTAAAAAATACATCAAAATATCATACATCACAATCAACTGAGATTTATTCCAGGGATGCAAGGATGGTACAATATTTGAAAATCCATCAACATCATAAACCACATCAACAAAAAGAAGGACAAATATCATATTATCATCTCAGTAGATGCTGAAAAAGCATTTGACAAAATTCCACATCCATTCATGATAAAAACTCTCAACAAAATGGGTATAGAGGGCAAGTACCTCAAAATAATAAAGGCCATATATGACAAACCCACAGCCAACATCATACTTAACAGCGAAAAGCTAAAAAATTTTCCTCTAAGATCAGGAACAAGACAAGGATGTCACTATCCCACTTTTATTCAACATAGTACTGGAGGTCCTAGCCATGGCAATCAGACAAAGAAATAAAAGGCATCCAGATTGGTAAAAAATAAGTTAAATTGTCATTGTTTGCAGATGATGTAATGTTATACATAAAAACCCTAAAGAATTCACTCCAAGACTACTAGAACTAGTGACTGAATTAAGCAAACTTGCAGGACAATCAACACAAAGATGTCTGTTGCATTCCTATATACTAACAATGACCTAGCAGAAAGAGAAATCAGGAAAAAAATTCCATTTACAATTGTATCTAAAAGAATAAATACCTAGAAATAAACCTAGCCAAGGAGGTGAAAGACCTATACCCTGTAAACTACAAGATACTCATGAGAGAAATTAAAGAAGACACCAATAAATGAAAATACATCCCGTGCTCATGGATACAAAGAATTAATACTGTCAAAATGGCTGTCCTGCCCAAAGCAATGTAGATTCAATGCAATCCCTACCAAAATACCAACAACATTCTTCAAAGAACTAAAACAAATAATTCTAAAATTTAGATGGAACCACAAAAGACCCTGAATAGCCAAAGCCATCCTGAAAAGGAAGAATAAAGCAGGAGGGGATTATGCTCCCCAACTTCAAGCTCTACTATAAAGCCACAGTAATCAAGACAATTTGGTACTGACAATTTGGAATAGATCTATATATAGATCAATAGAATAGAATAGAGAGTCCAGATGTAAACCCACACATATATGCCCAATGATAAAGGAACCATGGATTTACAATGGGGAAATGACAGCCTCTTCAACAACTGGTGTTGGCAAAACTCGACAGCTACATGCAAGAGAATGAAACTGTATTATTGTCCAACCTCACACACAAAGTAAACTCAAAATGGATCAAAGACCTGAATGTAAGTCATGAAACCACAAAACTCTTAGAAGAAAACATAGGCAAACATCTCTTGAACATAAACATGAGCAACTTTTTCCTGAACATATTTCTTCAGGCAAAGGAAACAGAAGCAAAAATGCAAATGGGACTACATCAAACTTAAAAGCTTCTGTACAGCAAAGGGCAACATCAGTAGAACAAAAAGGCATCCTACAGTATGAGAGGATATATTCATAAGCGATATATCCAATAATGGGTTAACATCCAAAATATATAAAGAACTCACATGCCTCAACACCCAAAAAGCAAATAACCTAATTAAAAAATGGGCAGAGGATCTGAACAGACACTTCTCCAAAGAAGAAATTCAGATGCCCAACAGGTACATGAAAACTCGCTTCACCAATTGCTGATCATCAGGGAAAAGCAAATTAAAACCACAATGAGATATCACCTCACACCAGTTAGGATGGCCACCATCCAAAAGACAAGGAACAACATGCTGGTGAGTATGTGGAGAAAGGGAACACCCCTATACTGTTGGTGGGAGTGTAAATTAGTTCAAACGTTGCGGAAAACAATATGGAGGTTCCTCAAAAAACTAAAAATATAAATACCATTTGACC
Source organism: Manis javanica (assembly GCF_040802235.1). Taxonomy (NCBI): domain Eukaryota; kingdom Metazoa; phylum Chordata; class Mammalia; order Pholidota; family Manidae; genus Manis; species Manis javanica. The sequence continues at coordinate 69,725,317 of NC_133160.1, forward strand.
CAGAATTTCCACACCTAGGAATTTATCCAAAGAAAACAAGATCACAGATTCAAAAAGACGTATGCACCCCTATGTTTATCACAGCACTATTTATAATAGCCAAGACATGGAGGCAACCTAAGTGTCCATCAAGACAGGACATGAGTGGATATACACAATGCAATATTATTCAGCCATAAAAAAGCAAACCCTGCCATTTGTAACAATATGGATGGAGCTAGAGGGTATTATGCTCAGTGAAATAAGCCAGGTGGAGAAAGACAAGTACCAAATGCTTTCACTCATTTGTTGAGTATAACAACAAAGCAAAACTGAAGGAACAAAACAGCAGCAGACTCACAGACTCTAAAAAGGGACTAGTTTTTCCCAAAGGGAAAAGGGGTGGGGAGGGCAGATGGGGAGGGAGGGAGAAGGGGATTAAGGGGTATTATGATCAGCACACATAATGTAGGGGGAGCATGGAGAGGCAGTATGGCACAGAGAAGACAAGCAGTCACTCTATAGCATCTTACTATGTTGATGGATAGTGACTATAGTGGGGTATGTGGGGGGACTTGATAATATCAGTTTATGTAGTAACCACACAATGTTGCTCATGTGAAACCTTCATAAGACTGTGTGTCAATGATAGCTTAATTTAAAAAAAAAGAGTTCCTTGAAGGCTATCCACATGAACCAGCTTAGCTCAGGATCCTATATAAGGGGCCCGGTAACTATTTGTTGATGGTGATAACAATGATGCTAATGATTTTAAAGATGGTCCTGGGAGTTTGACTTTTTGTAGGGTTATCTGAATAGGAAGAAACAAAGAGTTTGAAAAGTATAATCAACATTTTAAATAGTTTGACTTGTTTTTTGGTCTAGATACTTATTTTGAAATTTCAAAAATGTGAGAAATGCGCTCACTGGTCCAAACTTATAGTAAGTGGACACTGAGTCAAAGAGAACTGTGGAGTGAGGCTTTAATGGCTGTCTTGCACAATCGGGTGTGTGGTGAGCAGCACACTCAGAGCAGTTACAACAAGCAGTTTACTCCTTAGTGTATGCGTCTCTCTCCTGGGTCCTCACTGGCTGAGTACCACAGGGCTCACATTCTTCCCCAGACATCACCTAACCAGTTATAACCATATTAGGCTTTCTTTACATTTGCCTTAATTTTATTGGCTAGTTCAAAACTTTTTTGGCATTTTTCTGAAGTGACACACAGCCCACTCTTTCTCAGTCTCCCTTCCCCTCCAGCCAGAGTGACTCCCTGGTATATGTTCTGACATGTAGGCTTCTTGTTAATACCCTTTTGTTTAAACTTTAATTCCTCTGGGAATAAATCATATTTAGTTTATGCCATTTCTATCAAAAAACAAAGTAAAGTGATTTGAGATAATTATACATATTGAAAAACTGGTCCTAGGAGATGAAAGGAACTAAGCTGGTTCATTTGGAATGGGAGGTTACAGATAAGCCAGACGGGACAGCTAAAATAATTCATGTGCTAGTGATGGGTTAGGGAAGGTTACATCAATATGTACTCATGTTTAGCTTAATATAGACACATAGTTAAATATAGAAATATTTATATATATATGTGTATATATACCCAGGTTAGTACACAACTATATTCCTTGCTCTGTCAGGTGAGAGACCCTAGAAGCAAATATACCTCTATAGTAGCAAACACCCCAGGCATCCAGATTTTGGCTTCTAATAGTATTTTCCAATTAAAGGAATCAAAGCTTCTTAGAGAAATGGCCTATTCTAGGCTGGGGTAGGTAATATAAAGATAAGTCTACAACATCTTGTTGACCACGAAGTAAGGGAAGTACTCAAAAACACCCCACATTAATGGGGGCATGTCAAAGAGGACAGGAGTCAACTGAAAAAGCTCCCAATGGCCAAAGCTGAAACATCGAGAATAACAGAGTAAGTAACATGAGTTTTAGATCATAACCTAAAGTATAAAAACCTAAAAATATAAAAATCCATAATGTAAATTGATAAAAATGATTGAATAAATAAATGAAGAACAGGCAAATTTCTCATTTAAAAAAAAAAGACTACAAATAATTTAAGCAGATCAAGAAGATGGAGCCATAACCCCCCCCCCATCCCTCAAATATGGACTGTGTACAGTAACTTCCTCCCAAAGAAAACAGTATGGAAGGTGGGGAATAGAGTATCTTTATAATGGAGAGAAACACGACCTCAGCTAAGTGATCAAGGTTAACAACATTAGTGGTAAAGGCCTGTGGACAGCATGTTCCCTTACGTGACGTGATCATAACCCTATCTAACCATGAGAAAAACATCAGGCAAACCCAAACTGAAGAACTTTCTAAAAAATACCTGACCAGTATTTCTCAAGCTGTCAAAAAAATGTTTTTAAAGGAAAGTTTAAGGAATTGTCCCAGGCTAGAGGAGACATGAGGACTAAATGTGGTGTCCTGAACAGGGTCCTGGAACAGAAGAAGGGCACAGGGGAAAGACTGAGGGACTATGAGTAAAGTACAGACTTCAGCTAATAATGATGTGTCAGTATAGGTTCATGAGTTGTGACAAGAGCACCATACTAATGAAAGATGTTCAGAACAGGGAAATTGAGTGTGGCATTTATGGAAACTCTGTAATATCTTCACAACTTTTGTTTAAACCTAAAACTAGTTTAAGATCAAAATTTATTTTTAAAAAGGCCTGACCCTAGGGCTTCAAGGACCACCACAAAAAGAATTTTTCAAGTAACTGAACTTAGTAACTCTAGTTTTACTATGAAGAGTAAGAGAATCTCACTCATTTTTGTGCTTTACCAATCCAACTACAGACCATTTATCTACATGTATATACAGATATATATGTATATCCATGTGATTTCACCATTACATTTCACCATTTTCACCATTATAAATGGCCACATGGGTGGGAATTTTCTTCTGTTATGTCCATTGCTGTATCTGTCCCTGGCACATAGTAAATGATCAATAAATACTTAATTAAATTAATGAATAAACAAACCTGTTTTAGATACCTTACAGTAAAAATATGATTCAATGACATTGTAAAATCTAAATAAGATGTAGAGAACTAAGACCATGGAAATTCCTGACAAGAACTGACATATACAATATGGTCTAACTTTATGGACTATTTAATCCTGAAGAAACTAAATCAGATGGTCCTTTCCAACAATTTACTATCCCAACATCTGTGAGGACCTCTGGTGGGATAGGAAACCTGAGTCTTGACTTGATCTCTAAAAATTTCTATCTTTGAGCAAGTTACTTAACATTTCTGTGCCTTAACTTTCCTCATCTGTAAAATAAAATTGGATTAGATGATCTTTAAAATCCCACCCAGTCTTTAACAATTTTTAAGCCTTTAAAGTTTTTAAAATAATCTTTAGGCCTCGGCATAGAAGAAAAGAAAAGTAAGACTAGAGTGCGTTCTCCAACCCACCCACATCTCTTCTCCTCACTCTTTGGCCTTGAAGTCTTGTCCACAGCTAAATGCTAGATTTGAACTTTATGGCCATTTCCCCATGACCTGATTTTTGGATTGTTTATTCTTTTACAGTACTTTGATTTTGCAGTTTGGCTTATGAGGGAGTTTGCTCAACATGAATCCAAAAATCTCTTGCTTACACCACTTCTGAGAATTAAAACCAGACATGATGTAAGTATCAATGTTGACTATTTCAGAAAAAAATAAAACAAATTGTGAAAAGTTGAAGTAATTTTGTGTAAGATTTTATAACAGGTTTCTAAAAAGCATTAATTTCTTAATATTAGGCAGTGAACTTTGCATTTAATCTAGTATTTTATCTTTTAAAAATGACATATATTCCTTTTTAATGTGTTTTTTTTTGACAAATTTGATCAGTATATATTGTCAGTATGGATAAACTAAACCCTCAAAAATCTACTTCCCATATTTATTTACTATGTATAGGTTTCATTTCATTGTTAAGGCCCCTCACCCCTCAACTAAGTTATTCTACAGGTAAAGTATTTTACTTTTGCAGTAATTACATTTATATCCTCTGAGAATACAAATAATTTTTTCCTATCTCACTATTATTGATCAACACAAGTTATAAACATTCTAAACTTACTGATAAATTTGTTACTGTGATCTATAGAATTAAACAGAAAACAATGTACAACTTTCTAGCAGATGAAGATTAGGCAGATTTTTTCATACCAGTGCTAACACTGAGGCTTGGTGATTTAAACTTACACTACGGTTAACCTCACTATATACAATTTTTTCTAAATGAACAATTTTGTGAACACTTAAATTATAAATCCTATTATTTGTTCTGGGCTTGTTGCTCATAGCAACAAAATTTATTCTGCTATGGAATGGAGTAAGGAGTCTATTGTGTATTAAAGAACTACTCAATTTCACCCTCCAAATATAGGCTTGGCAGTTAAATATAGTTACTTTTTGAACTTTTTTATTTTTTTATTTCAAAAGTGGGGGAAAGAATCTTAAGAAATGTTTTCATACAGTGGGAAATCTTTAGGCTGATGCACTCATGCCTCTACTATGTGAATGCGTTAGGGAAAAAAATGGTTCACAACTCTCAACCAGTAGCAACCAACCTAGTATGATTCTTAGAAAACAAAATGTTCTATGTTTCCAGAGTTCTTTTCTTTCTGAGGGAAAACTCAGAATATTTTACAAATCACTGCAGGAATCACACACAGGGTAAAATGGAGAACCACCAGGGATGTGCCATAACACTGCAGTCTGAAATGAGGCCAGAAGAAGAAGAGTGGGAAGAATTATGTCTTTGGCAGATGCAAGTTCATAAATCCCCATTTCTCTAGATTATAAGAACCATTTGCATCCCCAAAGGATGCTACTAGTCACAACACTGAACTTATACCAAAAGTTGCTTTTGGGTTTTTTGGTTTTGTTTTGTTTCTTTTTTATATGCTGGCTGTCTCATCCCATTGTCACTTGAGTGAGGTCTCTGCTGACATGCCTGGCTGTGGTGTCTTTCACCATCATCGATTCATATCAACCCATTAAATGATGATCCAGATGACATTAATAGCCAAGGATGAAGACTTTTAGTTTCTTGCCTAAAAGCTGCCATCGTTGATAGATCAATGCCTATCAATTTGACTCAGAGAATATCACTTACTGAACCACCACCACTTCCTTGGTTTTACTTCCTTATCTGAAAATGCTCAAAGCCCATCCAGACTAATTTGAAAGAGGACTGCTCCAGAAAAGGCATGGCAGCAAACCACACAAACTGAATGTTAAGATGGAGATGAACTTGTGAACTTGGTAGGAAAAGAGCCTATGATGGGAACTAGAACAAGTGAATCTTTCTTGGCTGTTGCCATTCCTCAAAGGAAACTGATAAATCTTGAATTTTCCATTTATGCGTAACAGCTGTGGGGTTTGCCTCTGAAGAGAGCTAAGTCAACTCTTACTACATCAACCTGAAGGAGATCTGTTTTATCCAGAAAAATTAACATGCATCCAAGGAGATTTAAAACATATTTAAAATTAAATAAAATGCTATGACCTTAATTGTGTGAAAGATCCTACTTAGCTAAGGAAGAAACTAGAAAGCACTGTTTATTTAGAGCCCTTTATGTTTATGATGGTACAGAATCAACTGTTTGGGAGGCTTACGGCCTATTTACCAAGAGAAAAAGGTCAGGGTTCTCTAAATTGTAACTTGTAGAGACTTCTGTTAACGATGAGAAGACAATTCCATTTTCAGGTCCCTTGTCCTAAATTAATCTCCTCTCTTGTGGACCCCAGTAGTTTCAGAGATGCACTTTAGAGTAGCTTACTTGACATCACTTTTGATAACTATGGAGTTTTTATCATTACAGATGAACCTATACTCTATGTTCTTGAGATAAACAACCCCTCCAATGACTATCTTAAGGGTATATTATTATTAATGATATCAGAGTACTGTATTGCCTTACCTCGTAAGTGGGAAACCACAGGGTAAAAATCTCAACTCAGTCACTGGGGCAGTTTAATAAGGCCAGCATACAAAAGGCTACAGCTTTAAAACCATTTGACTGGTGGTGTCCTATTTAATTATGACAGAAGCAAATGTTGTATGCATCTCCTTTCTTTTCTCCACTACCTTCACTGCCTGACAGTAGCCAAACCAACACTATTGCCAAACCCATCATGATTCATACTAAATATGTTTGTCACATCCTGAGCTGAGAAGAGTAGGGGTAAATCCCTCTTCCTCTCTCTTCAAGATGAAGGTCATCGAAAAGTACTCACTGATTCATTGTCCTGGAAATATTTTAAAGACTACTTTTCATAAATTCCCACATCACCCCTTGAGTTGACTATAGACATGTAGGAAGACAGAACAGTGGAAGAAGAGAAAGTCCTAAATAGTGGATCTTTCAGAGCTCCATTTTTTGCCCACGAAGCCTCACCACTCCTGTGATGTAACATTACCTATATGCTGATGACACCCAAATTGATATATTAACACCGACCTCTCCTCTAAGCTTCAGACCCAAAATTCCAACTAGGTAGTGAACACCCTCACTCAAGTTCACTTAGGCAACTCACACCTGATAGGTCTAAATCTGAACCTGTATTACCTTTTCCAAGACCTTGCTCTTTCCCCTTTCTCATTTACCTTCCCATCCAAACCAGAAACATAGGAGTGACCTTTGACTTTCCCTCTACTTCATTCCTAAATCTCATCAATCTCATCAATCTAGCCTTTACTCATCCTCTCTGTCCTGTTATAGCCAGTTCTCATCATCACTTGCTTTGGTTATTTCAATGGATGGCCTTCTAACTGGTCTATCTCTACTAGTCTTGGCCCCCTCAAATCCATCCTTACAGTGCTGCCAGAATGATCTTTGTCAAATTCAAATTCTACTGTGTCTCCTCTTAAAACTCTTCTTGGCTTTCCACTGTTTATAGCAGCATGGTACGCAAGGCATGTTAGCAAGCAGTCTCTCTCTCCAGCCTTATCTGTTTCCTTCCACTTTATACTTCCTTTGTACTTTACACTCCAGCAGTAGTGAGTTACTTGTAATTCTAGAGATACACCTAGTAAGCTTTCTGAATCCATGCCTTTGCATGTGCTATGTCCCAGAATGATCTAATACTCTCACCTCCACTCCTTCTGCTCTAGAACTGCCTAAAGAACTCCTTCCTCTATATCACTGAAAATCCTATTTATAGGTCATCTTCCCCAATCTAGACAAGTTTAATCACTCCCTTTCCTATATTACTTCCTATATCATAATACTTCTTCTTCCTTTCCAATATGCAACATATAGAAGGAGCACATCAAAACTCTATTACACATATTAATTTACATTCCGCCTTCCCAGGATTGTGACTCATTAAGGGCACAGATCATTTTGTATTCAGTTTAGAACCCTGACGCCTAGTATAGCATCTGGCACATTCAGTAAGTGTTGGTTATTATTGAAGAGGATTCTAAAATTTATTCAGCTAAAACAATGGGCCACTATACCCGGACTTATTTATTCTGCAAAAATTATATAAATTGATAATATCAACATAAATATCTTTGTCAGACAACAGGTCATATGGATAAAATATTCTTTCTCTGTAAGTCTGTATTAGTACCTTCAGAAACCCAAAGGTCTTCACATAGAAAAATTTTCAAAACCCATTTGCACAGTTCAAAACACCACAACTGCTGAGTACTATTAGATCTCTTTTGTGAGGTGTTCTAGAGAGGTTCTGATTGGCTCTTGGTGTTGGTATTAGGGCTGTGGTTTGTATATGTACCACCACATGCCCACCTACTCCCCCAACGAGTCAGAACTGGGTTTGTGCCTCTTATTTCCCTGCACCATCCCCCCCACACACTGCATCTGCTCAACAGGCATGCAATCCTGGGTATAATAATGGTAGAGTTGACTGTGCTAGTGGAAAGAATACTAGCCAGGAGCTAGGACCCTTGACTAGCTGATAAAAGAGAAGTCCCTCTCCTGAATGAGCTAATACGTAAATAAGAAACAATACAGGAGGAAGTAATGATATTAAACCCTGATTTTGGCCTTTGATGTAAATCATCTCATTTAGTCCTCACAAAAATGCTCTAAGATAGGATCATTTTTGTCTTCATTTTACACATAAAGGAACTTACTCAGAAAAATTTGCCTACGACCACACTGCTAAGAGGTTGCAAAGCCAGCATTTGTACCTACATTAGAAGCCTACATTCTCAACTAGTATTTAGTATGTCAGATTTGAAAGAGGAAATTTAAAAACTGATATTCAAAATTTTATATGTTCATCCCACTGATCTTCAAACACCTGCCCAATATAAGGAATTTTTTTAAAACTAGTTTAATAGCTTTGCAGAGAAGGTGCTAAACTGCAGTGATTACAGCTTATGCTCAGGAGTCAAGACTGCCTCCAGTCCTACCCAGGTTCTACCGCACATGAGCTGTTTTCTGAGTTATCTTATCACTTCCTCAGAACTTCAGTTTCATATTATGGGGTGAATATGAAGATGAAATGATAGAATACTTGTAAAACTCTTCATAAAGATTTAATAAATACCAATACTAGCAAATTAACAGCAATAAAAGCTAACAAAGAAAAAAATTTCAGAAACAAATCTTTACTTACCGAGGCCAGTAGTCTTCCATCTTCCTTCATAGCAAGATACCGGTTCGCACACACTCCTTTGATAGACACAACTCCTCTCTCTTCTGCTTGAAGTTGTAGTTTGACTGTAAGTAATTGGGGGGGTGGGGAATTACCTTTTCAGCATCATAGAAAAAAGAGCTGTCTACACATTCAGGCCGTATAGAGCCAAGAAATACCTGAGCAACCAGCTAATCTGCTCTGGAGGAGTGACAAGATAGGGGCAGAGGGCCAGGGGCTGATGCCAGTAAAATCCTACAAGAGAGAGGATTACAGGCAGAGCCACAGAGCACAAGTGCCACTAGAGCCTCTACTCCCCCTCACTTCGGAGTCAGTGAGCAGAGGAGACTGACACAGGGAGCATTTTTTCCTTTGATGTGCAATTATCTTCTATTTGGCCCTGTTAAGTGCTTAATTTTTTTTAATGTGTTTTACATAAAAAATGTAAACCACTTGTAAGAATTTCCACACTACTAAGTGTAAACTCTTTATATGTTATTTTTAACCAATTCTTTACAAATAAAATAAGATCTAATGCTTCACCATTATCTTTTGGTTTCTATGTCCTTGAATTTCTAAGTATCTTATTTCTAGTTTCCCCTGCAATACAATACCAACGCATTCACCTGTCCTTAAGGAGGGATTGTGATGTATAACTGTTTTTCTTTTTGCAAATATCTAACTAGTAAGAAGGCAAATTGCTTATACTTAATTTGCTTATACAGTGTGATGTCAGATTTTCAGAATGTGAGACCCTGAAAAGGATGACCTATTATACTACATTATCAATTATTAAGCGAATTGTAGGAAAACCAAAAATAAGATACTACATGATTATGATGATAATGCCACATGGACAAATAACCATTTAATTAATTCAAATAAAAATGAAGTTTAAAATTTCTATTTTGCTATTCAGAGGAAGCATTCTCCTGCCTAGAACAGTATTCCCCAAAAGGTATTTTTCATAACAAAGGTTACCTAAAGAAAAGGTTCTGAGGCCAAATAAATTTAGCAAATTCTTGGTTAAGCCAAGTTAACTCTTTAACGCCAAATTTCTTGGAAATCTGCTTCTCATAACCTGCACTGTAAGTCACCACAAGGGACTCAAGGCCATTGTACGGCCTATGAATATATCTAGGACACCCTCAAGAGCAACAGAAAACAGTGGTGAATATTCAGAACTTTAGAGATCAGCATAATGGATAACATTAGAAACATAATGTAAATTTAATTTTCCCAGGTGTTTCCAGGTAGCTAGGGAAACAGCATGAAAAAGCAATGTTTGAAAGATTCTGGAATTACTATTAACTTCGTTAGATATGATTATGTTGTAATAATTCTGTTCAAAAGTTTTCCTATCAGAGAAACACAGGTAAAACAAGATAAAACATATAGGTCTAACTTTAAATTATTCCAGCAGTCAGTCAATTAATCATTTTCTAATAAAGTGGGTGGGAAAATAAAACAAGAGTGATTAACCTATGTCAATAGTTCTTAAAAGCATGGGTGTTCATTACTGTAGTCTCACTACTTTATGAATGTTTGAGAATGTACATTTCTTAAAGACACTGGTTGGATAGTTAATGTCTGATTGTCCTCTGTGTACCAGTTACCCCTGGGGTCCAGAGAGCACATTATGTAAGTCTGTGGTTACCAGATGAAATTCTTCTATAAAATCTTGAAAGAAATAACAAATGCAGTAAAAGGAATATAATCAAAACATAAAAACTAATCAAATAATATAAAATCATCTTCAATTATGGGGAAATATAGAAAATAAGCTTTATTTTTAACAAACATAACCAAAACTATCTTAACGATTATCAAATCCCTGTACACATCCCCATATACAGCTCTGATCTAGATAAGCCATATTAATTATAAATTCATTTGTATCTCTTTTAACTCAAAAGGCAATATAAATGCTCATGAGGCAAGGCTGCATAATCAGTCACTACACTTTCTTTCAGTACCCTGTTAATAAACTGCAGCCTTGCTCTAGCCTACCTTCTTATAAATATGCATTAATGGTCACAGATGGATACTAATGTGTGACCAATACCAGTGATTCAACACCCCAAGTAAATGTCACATTCTTTTATTCACTGACCTTTTACAGACTTCTTGTTATTCCACTCTAGGAGAGTGTTGTTCAATAAGGCACTAAAAATAAACTCTCATCTAGATGCCATTTAAAAAGTGTTTCCATTGCCATGTAATTATAAAAATATAAACTTAATAAAACTAACTGGATCCTAAATAAGAAGCTGGATAAGCCACAAAATCATAGATTTTCTTCAAAAACCCATCAGAGATGAGATGCAAAGAAACCTAAATGAACTGAATTCCACACACAAAGAGGGGACAAGTAGCTTTCATTTCTGACAGGAAGAACAAACCTGCCAAAAACAGGGGTATGGAGAAACCAGCTGAACTTTTACAAAATGTAACAGCTGCTAATGTGAAGAATTAGAATTCTGAGGAGCCCTAATCAAAGAGCAAATCCATATCCACCTCCCAGTTCTTTCCCACAGAACTTGCACCTAATACACAACCACCACACACCAAAGGCTAGGACAGAACAGGGGCTGAGGGATCCTCCTGAAGTACCTCAGGCCTTTGTTGAGTACAAAGCAGCAGTTCACTGAAGGCTGGGAGCAGGACAGAGCTGAGAGTTATCCCTCTGAGAAGCACTGAGCAGTCAGCAAATGGAATGCAGAATGAAAAGAGCTCTTCCAAGACAAAGAAAGCCAGGGGTCGAGATCAAGAGCAAGGTTATAACCTACCCTAACAGTTGGCAGCTGAGCTATAAGGCAAAATACAATATGAAAACTACTCAACCTAAAAGAAGGCAGGAAAGGAAACACAGAAAGACAAAGAACAGACAGGTAAATTAGAAAACAAATTACAAGACGGCAGGTTAAACCCAAACATATCAATAATTACAGTAAATGTAAATGAACTCAACAGTCCACTTAGAGGAAAAAAATTGTCAACAACACAAAAAAGCAAAACCCAACTATGTTGTTTATAAAAAAAAAAGCACTTTAAATACAAAGATACAGGCAAATTGAAAGTAAAAATGTGGAAAAAATATAAAATCCACACGCTAAATATAGGAATGCAGTATGGCTCTATTAGTATCTGATGATGTAGACTTCAAGGCAAACAGGATAACTGGAGACGAACAGGGTTACTTCATGATGATAAAAGGGTCAGATACATCAAGAAGATATAATAATATTAAATTTGTAGCATCTAACAGAACTATAAAATATCTGAAGCAAAAATTAACCAAAGAAATCAGTAAGAATATGGAATATATGAATAACATTATCAACTAACTTTACCTTTTTTTTAAAGATCAGGTAGGTTTCATTCCCCTGAGACTTTATTCTCCTCCTACCATTATAGTCATTTGAAAACTATGCCAAAAAATTAACACTGCCAGTATGGTAAGCCATCCTACGGCTATTTGCTGAATGGACTTGAATTGTTCAAATCAATTAACTCCAGCAAATAAGCTCTTTTTCCAAAGTCACTATGATGTTAAGTAATATCAAGGACTCTTGTCCTGAACAGCTGGTGCCCCTGGTTCCCTTTTTTTTTTTGGTTCTTTTGTTTTTTAACAGTCTGAAATAAAATTCATATATGATACAATTCATTTAAAGTGTACATAAAAATCAATGGTTTTAGTATATTCAAGAGCTGTGCAACCATCACCACCATCAATTTTAAAACATCTTCATTATCCCATACCCTTTAGCATTCACCTCCCATATCCCCAATACCCCCATTCCCAACCCTAGGCTACCGCTTACTTACTTCCTAGCTCTATATTTGCCTGTTCTAGATATTTCCTAAAAATAGGGTTATACAATATGTGGTTTTACATGACTGGCTTCTTTCACTTAGCATAAAGTTTTCAAGGTTCATCCATGTTGTAGCCATGTACCAGTAGCTCATTACTTTTCATTGCCAAAAATATTCCATTGAATAGACCATATTTGTTTTACCCATCCATCAGCTGATGGACATCTGGTTTATTTCTTTATTTCCACTTTGGGGCTATATGAATAATGTTCCAGTGAACATTCACAGGCAAGATTTTTTGTAGACACATATTTCATTTATCTTGGGTATATACTGGGAAGTCAAATTACTGGGTCATATGCTAACTCTATGGTTAATCATTTCAGGAAGTGTCAAACTGTTTCCAAAACAACAACTTTATATTCCCACTAGAAATTGAGGGCCCTACCTTCTCCACATCTGGACCACACGTTAGTTTTATTAACCACCCCAGTGAAAAGTGCAGTGATTTCTCATAGTTCTGATGTGCATTTTTCTGACAAGTAAGGATGAGCATCTTTTTATGTGCTTATTGGCTAGTTGCATATCTTTAGAGAAATGTTTATTCGGATTGTTGGCATAATTTTTAAGTAGATTGCCTTTTTATCATTGAGTTGTATGAGTTCTTTATATATTCTATATATATATTAGATAGCTGATTTGCAAACATTTTCCATTTTCTCCCATCCTGTGGGTTGTCTCTCACTCTCATTATGTTATCCTTTAAAGCATAAACATTTTTAGTTTTCATGAAATTCAATTTATTAATTTTGTTCTTTCATTATTTGTGCTTTTGATATCATATCTAAGAAACCATTGCCTAATCCAAGGTCATGAAGATTTACACTTCTGCTTTTCTCTTAAGAGTTCTATTTTTACCTTGTCTGTTTATGTGTTGATCCATATTGAGTTCATTTCTCTATGTGATATGAAGGCCTAACTTCATTGTTTTGCATGTGGGTATTCCCAAATTGACACAGATAACTACACCCAATACCTTTACAATATATATTCTTTACAAGGAATACTCCAAAGAATAGATTATATACATGCCATAAAACAGATCTCAACACATTAAAAAGGATTGAAATAACACAGAGTATTAGCTTAAAAATTAGTAACAAGATATTCAGAGAATCCCCCAAATAGTTGGAGATTAAGCAATACATTTACAAACAAAACACAGATCAAAGAAATCACAAGGGAAATTAGAAAATATTTCTAATTGTATGATAATAAAAACTCAACATGTTTAAAGAGAAAGCTATAGCTTTAAGTGTTTATATTAGAAAAAAAAATTTTGAAAATCTAAGCCTTTATCTTAAAAACTAGAAAAAGAAGAGCAAGTTAAAGTAATATCAAAGGGAATATTTAGTGTGAAAAAAGTGTACACTTGAGAATATACAGACTAGTAGAAAATAATCCAGAAGAATTTAGTTACTTTGGGGTAATGAAAGAGAAATAATATTTTACCTTTCATATACTTTTTGATATTTAAGATTTTTTTCTCAGTTGAAGATATGTTACTTTTTATGTATGGTAAGAACATAGCAATGTTAGCACTGAAAGAATTTTTAAATAATCTAGAATAAATACCAAGTGTGTGCCATGTTAGACACAACTTTGAAAATAATTCCATTCATGTGTTCCAAGAGGGAGAGAAAATTTCTCAATTAAGACAGACATAAGAGACATATCAGTCAAAAGCAATGAGTGAACCTTGTCTGAATCCTGATTAAAGCAAACCAATTGTTAAAAAAAAAATTATAAGACCAAAGGGAAAATCTTAACACTAACTGGATATTTTATGTTCCTAAAGGAATTTTTTAATTTTTAGGCATGAGAATGGAATGGTTATTTTTTTTAAGTCTTCATGTTTTAGAGATACATATTAATCATTTCCGTATCTACTACGTACTAATACATACATATCACTTATATAATCATTTTTAAATGATTGGATGATATGATGTCTAGGATATACTTCAACATAATCCAACAGTACAGAGTGGGAAAACGAGCCAGCAAAGGTATAGAAGAAATAAGATTCATCATGTGATGATAAACTACAGAAACTAGGTGATGATACATGCGGTACATTATACTGGTCTTTCTATTTTGGTATATATTTGAAAAATTCTTTAATAAAAAGATTTCGGGTTATAAAAGAACAAAAAGTAATGAAAGGCAGTTCATTAGGCAATTAGTGTGAAGTTTGGGTAACAATGCATTGACGGGTGTTGTCCTTGACCATTCAGGCTGCTGTAACAAAAATACCATACACTAGGTGTAAGTGACAAACATTTATTTCTCTCAGTTATGGAGGCTGAGGCATCCAAGATCAAGGTGCTGCTAGATTCAGTGTCTTTGAGGGCCCTTTTCCACATTCACATTTTCTCTGTGTCCTCATGGGGCTGAAGGGGCGAGGCAGCTCTATAAGGTCTCTTTGATAAGGACACAGATCCCATACATGAGGGCTCCACCATCATGACCTAATCACCTCCCAAAAGCCCCACCTCTTAAATACCATCATACTGGGGGTTAGGATTTTAACATACGAGTTTGGGGAGACACAAATCTTTCGTCTATAAACAGGTATAAAAATTGTGTTACTGCTCCAGATAGAGCCCTTGAGATACTTGGCAGATTCTATACCATGTGAAATCTCAGCCAGGACTCAAGGACACTGGACAGGACAGTCCAGAGAAATTACATCCAGTTACATTCACATTAGCCTTTTAGTTGTCATTGTTCCATGTTGGACTGGCTTCATGGAAAGGAAGAATACAACAGAATAATCATACTTGAGATTTAGAATACTTAATAAGCAAAGCCACTGAATCTTATGACATAGCAAGAGCATAAGCCAAAGACATGTCATTTGTTGGGTGTGAGAAGGAGAACAGGGTCTTTTTAAAGGAGTAGTTTTAAAAATTAAGTACTTCAAGATAGGGAATAAATTTCCAAATAGAGAGTACATTGTAAAATTTTCCACACTTTTCAGGAAATAAAACAAATGCAATAAACAGACAAGGTGGCAAAAAAGTTATTCTGAGAAATTGAGGATGATGTAATCATCAACTCTTCTGAACCATAAAAATGATCCTTTCCTTTCTGCTAGAGAAGCTATTATCCTCAGCCTAGTTTCCAGAAATAGTAAAATATTAATTTATATTTTTATACTCATATAAATGTTGAAACCTTGGTTTTCACTATATATAAAAACTAAACCCTACTTTACTACTTCAATCCAGGTTTTAGTCAAACACATTAAAAGCATTTTGCCATAGCTATCATAAAAGGCAACAAAGATATTTTCTCCATGGTAATAGGAAGCCTGTCACTTAAAAAGTGCTTCATAAATGACCATAAAATAGAACATTCCTTTTTGTTGGATAATAATTAGCTATTCTGTGACACACACTAAGCTAGACTTAGAATTATAATCTAGTCTGGAGAACCTTCAGTGGTCATTCCTCATTCCCCTCAGTTCAGATAGAAACCCTCTCCTCTATGCTTTCCTATTATCCTGCTTCCTCCACTGAGGACTGTACACCAAGTTTGTCTGTCCCTGCCCAACAGGGGCAAGGGGCTGTACCTTCCTAACCCATCTGTGTGCCCCAGCATTTGCACAGCGCTAGGTACATAAAAGTATCTGGTGAAGGTTCAGTGATGAAAGCATCTCATGCAAAAGAAAAATAGAAAAAGAAACAACCACAGCCATGTCCTAGGTGTCACAGTAGAGTTCTATCCAGCTGCTCTGAGACTACAGAAAAGAACACAACTCCTACCAGATGGAAAGGCAGGGAATCTTTCTGGTGGAGATGTGCTAGGTGTGAGCTACATTTCAAAAGATCAGTAGGAGATAATCTCATGAACAAGGTACTGGGTAAAGAGACAAGGAGGGATGATATTCCAGGTAGAATGCCATCGCAGGACTGAGACATGCAACAGCCACAGTGGTACTAAAGAGCCGAGTCCTAGACAGCGAGAGCTATCAGCAGAATCCAGACTGAGAAACTGCAGAGGTCCTATAACCCAATTTCCCCAACAATCAATTACAAGAAGAAAACAGGGTGGAGGGAGGGCCTGAACCTACAAAATGCTTAAAATTCATTTAGTTTAGAAGGCAAAAGTAAAGTAGAATACTTAAGGGTGCTCATTGCTGTGATGAAATTCTTAAGAAATGCAAAGATGTGGTAAAAGTCTGCTTTTACTGGGGAGGCAGGGTGGCTGGCAAAGTTGTTCTCTGACCTACGTGACAGAAGAATGTTCACCTAGTAATAATTTATTAAAGTAAACATTTCTTTTATGTGGTTTGTTGTATCTATGTTTTATTTTACATTTTAGAAAATTTTTAAATGAAGAACAAAAGACTACACTAAAAGACCTTTCTAAACTCTTGGACACTGATTTTAACAAGTTATTTCAGCAAGCAGGAGACTACCCAACAACTCTGATTAACAGAGACTTCAGGTGGCTGTCTAATGTTGATATTAAATCCAGTAACAGATGAGCCTGGAAAAATACATAGTGTGTTATTCAAACTTAAAATTCAACTTTTTTTTCTGTGGTAGCATAAAAACAAAAGCTGTAAACCATAAAAGTAACAATCTCATTAGGTAAGATTTTTTTCTTTTAATTTTCATTAAGGTATGATTGGTATACACTCTTATGAAGGTTTCACATGAAAAAACAATGTGGTTACTACATCTACCCATATTATCAAGTCCCCACCCAGACCCCAATGCAGTCACTGTCCATCAGTGCAGCAAGATGCCACAGATTCACTATGTGCCTTCTTTGTGCTACACTGTTCTCCCCGTGATCCCCCATACCATGTGTACTAAACATAATACCCCTCAATCCGCTTCTCTCTCCCACCTCACCGCCGTCCCACACCCCTCCCACTTAGTAACCACTAGTTCCTTCTTGGAGTCTCTGAGTCTGCTGCCATTTTGTTCCTTCAGTTTTGCTTCGTTGTTATACTCCACAAATGAGGGAAATCATTTGGCATTTGTCTTTCTCTGCCTGGCTTATTTCACTAAGCATAATGTACTCCAGCTCCATCCATGTTGTTGCAAATGGTAGGATTTGTTTCTTTCTTATAGCTGAATAGTATTCCATTGTGTATATGTACCATATCTTCTTTATCCATTCATCTACTGATGGACACTTAGGTTGCTTCCGTATCTTGGCTATTGTAAAAAGTGCCGTGAAAAACATAGGGGTGCATATGTCTTTTTGAATCTGAGAAGTTGTATTCTTTGGGTAGATTCCAAGGAGTGGGATTCCCAGGTCAAATGGTATTTCTATTTTTAGTTTTTTGAGGAACCTCCATATTGCTTTCCACAATGGTTGAACTAGCTTGCATTCCCACCAGCAGTGTAGGAGGGTTCCCTTTTCTCCACATCCTCACCAGCATTTGTTGTTCTTAGTCTTTTCAATGCTGGCCTTCCTTACTGCTGTGAGGTGATATCTCATTGTGGTTTTAATTTGCATTTCCCTGATGATTAGTGAGATGGAGCATCTTTTCATGTGTCTGTTGGCCATCTGAATTTCTTCTTTGGAAAACTGTCTCTTCATATCCTCTGCCAACTTGTTAATCAGGTTATTTGCTTTTTGGTTGTTGAAGCATATAAGTTCTTTATATATTTTGGATGTTAACCCCGTGTCAGATATGTCATTTACAAATATATTCTCCCATACTGTAGGATGCCTTTTTGTTCTGTTGATGGTGTTCTTTGCCATACAGAAACTTTTTAGTTTGATGTAGTCCCATGGGTTCATTTTTGTTTTCCTTTACCTTTCTCAAGGAGATGCGTTCAGGAAGAAGTTGCTCATGCTTATATTCAGGAGATGTTTGCCTATGTTGTCTTCTAAGAGTTTTATGGTTTCACGACTTACCTTCAAGTCTTTAAAACATTTCGAGTTTACTTTTGTGTATGGGGTTAAACAATAATCTAGTTTCATTCTCTTGCATGTAGCTGTGCAGTTTTGCCAACACCAGCTGTTGAAGAGGCTGTCATTTCCCCACTGTATGTCCATAGCTCCTTTATCATATATTAATTGACCATATATGTTTGGGTTAATATCAGGTCTCTCTAGTCTGTTCCATTCGTCTATGGGTCTGTTCTTGTGCCAGTACCAAATTGTCTTGATTACTGTGGCTTTGTAGTAAAGCTTGAAGTTGGGGAGCATAATTCCCCCTGCTTTATTCTTCCTTCTCAGGATTGCTTTGGCTATTCATGGTCTTTTGTGGTCCCTCATGAATTTTAGGACGATTATCTCTAGCTCGTTGAAGAATGCTGTTGGTATTTTTATAGGAATTGCATTGAATCTATACATTGCTTTAGGCAGGATGGCAATTTTGACAATATTAATTCTACCTAACCATGAGCATGGGATGTGTTTCCATTTATTGGTATCTTCTTTCATTTCTCTCATGAGTATCTTGTACTTTTAAGAGTACAGATCTTTCACTTCCTTGGTTAGGTTTATTCCTAGGTATTTTATTTTTTTTGATGCAATTGTGAATTGAATTATTTTCCTGATTTCTCTCTCTGCTAGTTCATTGTTAGTGTATAGGAATGCCACAGATTTCTGTGTATTAATTTTGTATCCTGCTGAATCCAGATATTAGATCTAGTAGTTTTGGAGAGTTTTTAATGTACAATATCATGTCATCTGCAAACAGGGACTGTTTAACTTCTTCCTTGCCAATCTAGATGCCTTTTATTTCTTTGTGTTATCTGATTGCCGTGGCAAGGACCTCCAGTACTATGTTGAATAGAACTGGGGAGAGTGGGCATCCCTGTCTTGTTCCCAATCTTTAAGGAAAAGCTTTCAGCTTCTCACTGTTAAGTATAATGTTTGCTGTGGGTTTGTCATATATGGCCTTTATTATGTTGAGGTACTTGCCCTTTATACCCATTTTGTTGAGAGTTTTTATCATGAATGGATGTTGAATTTTGTCCAATGCTTTTTCAGCATCTATGGAGATAATTATGTGGTTTTTGTCCTTCTTTTGGTTGATGTAGTGGATGATGTTGATGGATTTTCGAATGTTGTACCATCCTTGCATCCCTGGAATAAATCCTACCTGATTATGATAGATGATCTTTTTTATGTTATTTTTTAATTTAGTTCACTAATATTTTGTTGAGTATTTTGGCATCTATGTTCATAAGGGATATTGTTCTGTAATTTTCTTTTTTTGTAGTGTCTTTGCCTGGTTTTGGTATTAGAGTGATGCTGGCCTCATAGAATGAGTTTGGGAGTATTCCTTCGTCTTCTATTTTTTGGAAAACTTTAATGAGAATGGGTATTAGGTCTTCACTAAATGTTTGATAAAATTCAGCAGTGAGGCCATCTGGTCCAGGGGTTTTGTTCTTAGGTAGTTTTTTGATTACCAGTTCAATTTCACTTCTGGTAATTGGTCTGTTCAGATTTTCTGTTTCTTCCTTGGTCAGCCTTGGAAGGTTGTATTTTTCTAGAAAGTTGTACATTCTAGGTTTGTTAGCATATAATTTTTCATAGTATTCTCTCATAATTCCTTGTATTTCTGTGGTGTCCATAGTGATTTTTCCTTTCTCATTTCTGACTCTGTTTATGGGTGTAGACTCTTTTTTTTCTTGATACAGCTGGCTAGGGGTTAATCTATTTTGTTTATTTTCTCAAAGAACCAGCTCTTGCTTTCATTGATTATTTCTGTTTTATTCTTCTCGATTTTATTTATTTCTGCTCCAAACTTTATTATGTCCCTCCTTCTACTGATTTTGGGCCTCATTTTCTTCTTCTTTTTCTAGTTTCATTAATTGTGAGTTTAGACTGCTTATATGGGATTGTTCTTCTTTCCTGAGGTAGGCCTGTATTGCAATATACTTTCCTGTCAGCATGGCCTTGGCTGCGTTCCACACATTTTGCGGGGTTGAATTATTGTTGTCATTTGTCTCCATATATTGCTTTATCTCTGTTTTTATTTGGCCATTGATCCATTGGTTATTTAGGTGCACGTTGTGAAGCCTCCATGTGTTTGTGGGATTTTTCATTTTATTTCTGTAATTTGTTTCTAGTTTCATACCTTTGTGGTCTGAGAAACTGGTTGGTACAATTTCAATCTTTTTGAATTTACTGAGGCTCTTTTTGTGGTCTAGTATATGATCTATTCTTGAAAATGTTCCATGTGGACTTGAGAAGAATGTGTATTCTGCTGCTTTTGGGTGTACAGTTCTATAGATGTCTGTTAGGTCCATCTGTTCAGTGCCTCTGTGTCCTTACTTATTTTCTGTCTGGTCGATCTGTCCTTCAGAGTGAATGGAGTGTTGAAGTCTCCTAGAATGAATGCATTGCATTCTATTTCCCCTTTTAATTCAGTTCCTATTTGTGTTACATCTGTAGGTGCTCCTGTGTTATGAGCATAGGTATTTATAATGGTTATATCTTCCTGTTGGACTGACTTCTTTATCATTATATAATGTCCTTCTTTGTCTCTTGTGACTTTCTTTGTTTTGAAGTCTATTTTGTCTGATACAGTACTGAAACTCCTGCTTTTTTCTCCCTATTAGTTGCATGAAATATCTTTTTCCATCCCTTCACTTTTAGTATGTGTATGTCTTTGGGTTTAAAGTGAGTCTCTTGTAAGCAGCATCTTGTAAACATCATGTTTTTTTTATCCTTTCAGTGACTCTCTGTCTTTTGATTGGTGCATTCAGACCATTTATATTCAGGGTGATTATCAATAGGTATGTACTTATTGTCATTGCAGACTTTAGATTCATAGTTACCAAAGGTTCAAGGTTAACTTCCTTATTATCTGAGTCTAACTTAACTCACTTAGCATGTTATTACAAACACAATCTAAAGGTTCTTTTCTTTTTCTCCTCCCTTTTCTTCCTCCTCCATTCTTTATATATTAGGTATCATATTCTGTAGTCATTGTTTATCCCTGATTGACTTTCGGGATAGCTAATTTAATTTTACATTTGCTTAGTAATTAGCAAATTAGTTCTACTTTCTATACTGTGGTTTTATTACCTCTAGTTACAGCTATTAAACCTTAGGAACACTTCCATCTATAGCTGTCCCTCCAAAATACACTGAAGAGATGGTTTGTGGGAGGTAAATTCTCTCAGCTTTTGCTTATCTGAAAATTGTTTAATCCCTCCTTCAAATTTAAATGATAATCTTGTCGAATAACGTAATCTTGGTTCCAGGCCCTTCTGCTTCATTGCATTAAATACATCATGCCACTCCCTTCTGGCCTGTAAGGTTTCTACTGAGAAGTCTGATGTTAGCCTGATGGGCTTTCCTTTGTATATGATCTTATTTCTCTCTCTGGTTGCTTTTAATAGTCTGTCCTTCTCCTTGATCTTTGCCATTTTAATTACTATGTGTCTTGGTGTTGTCTTCCTTGGGTCTCTTGTGTTGGGAGGTCTGTGCACCTCCATGGCTTGAGAGACTATCTCCTTCCCCAGATTGGGAAAATTTTCAGCAATTACCTCCTCAAAGACACTTTCTATCCCTTTCTCTCACTCTTCTTCTTCTGGTACCCCTATAATGCAAATATCGTTCCATTTGGATTGGTCACACAGTTCTCTCAATATTCTTTCATTCTTAGAGATCTTTTATTCTTTCTGTGCCTCAGCTTCTTTGTATTCCTCTTCTCTGGTTTCTATTTCATTTATTGTCTCCTCCACCATATCCAGTCTGCTTTTAATACCCTCCATCGTGCTCTTCAATGACTGGATCTCCAACTGGAATTCATTCCTGAGTTCTTGAATATCTTTCCTACCTCCATGAGCATGTTAACGATTTTAATTTTGAACTCCCTTTCAGGAAGAGTCATTAGGTCCATATCATCTTTCTCTGGGGTTATATTTAATTTTACTCTGAACCAGGTTCCTTTGGCATTTCATATTTGTGTATGGCGCCCTCTAGTGTCCAGAAGTTCTACTCTCTGGAGCTGCTTAGCCCCTGGAGCAATGTCGGGGGTCACAGGGGAGTGGGATTGGTGCCTGGGGGAAGGAAAGAGCTGTTTCTTGCTTCCCGGCTGCTATCCTGTCTCCACTGCCTGAACTATTGGGCCGAGCACACAGGTATAATCCTCTATGCTTTGCATTTGTAGTTGCTGTAGACAGATCTTCCCTCTCACTTGCCTAACGCCAGGGCAGGGTTTGCTGGTTTGTGAGCCAGGTGGGGCTGGCCGGGAGAAAGGCTCAGTAGGCTGCGTATCATGGAGGGGGTCTTTGGAGCTGTGTAGCCAGCCAGGGAGCTGGAGCACCTGAAGACTGTGAAAGCTCCCAACCTGGTGGGCAGAGTGCACCCGGACAATTTTGTCTACCTGTCCTTTCTCCTGAACAGGAAGCTCTGTGCAATCCTTGCCTCTTTAGCAGCCCTCTTGCTAAGGGCTTCCTTGTTAGGAAGCCTCTCAGACTGCCCACCTTTCTTTTTTCCCAGAGCAGCCGGAAATGGATCCCTGCTTTCTGGAAGTGGCTGGAATCTCAGTTTCTTCAGGAATTCTGCCAGTCTTAGCTTTCCAATCCCCTAATTATGAGTGTATCATGAAAGCACCATGAAATGTAGGTTTGTGTTCCCAGAGCAGATCTCCAGAATTAGATATTCAACAGTCCCAGGTCTCCACTCCTTCCCCACTCCTTTTCTCTTCCTCCAGCTGGTGAGATGGGGTGGGGGAAGGGCTTGGGTCCCACCAGGCCACAGCTTTGGTATGTTACCCTGTTCAGTGAGTTCTGCTCTTTTCTCCAGGTATATGCAGTCTGGCACAGTCCACTTTCCTATTGTTTTTTCAGGATTAGTTGTATTAATTATATTTTTGTATTATATGCAGTTTTAGGAGGAAACCTCTGTCTCACCTCTCATGCTGCCATCTTTAATCCTTTCTCTAGATAATATCTTAGTCAATTAGTCCCATCATTATACGATTACATCTTAAATTCCATCTACAAACTCCATGAGAAACAGCTGTGTTTTAATACCATGTGACCCAGGAATTCCACTTCTAGGAATTTACCCTAAGAATACAGCAGCCCAGTTTGAAAAAGACAGATGCACCCTATGTTTATCGCATACAATAGCCAAGAAATGGAAGCAACCTAAGGGTCCATCAGTAGATGAATGGATAAAGAAGATATGGTACATATACACAATGGAATATTATTCAGCCATAAGAAGAAAACAAATCCTAACATTTGCAACAACCTGGATGGAGCTAGAGGGTATTATGCTCAGTGAAATAAGCCAGGCGGAGAAAGACAAATACCAAATGATTTCACTCATATGTGGAGTATAAGAACAAAGAAAAAACTGAAGGAACAAAATGGCAGCAGACTCACAGAACCCAAGAATGGACTAACAGTCACCAAAGGGAAAGGGACTGGGGAGGATAGGTAGTAAGGGAAGGAAAAGGGGGGAAAAAGTAAAGGGGCATTATGATTAGCATGTATAATGTGGGGGGAGGCATTGGGAGGACTGTGCAACATGGAAAAGACAATAGCGACTCTACAGCATCTTACTACACTGATGGACAGTGACTGTAATGGGGTTTGGGGGGGGACTCGGTGAAAGCCTAGTAAACGTAATGTTCCTCATGTAATTGTAGATTAATGATACCAGAAAAAAAAAAGAAAGAAAAAAAGAAAAACATTAAAAACTATCTTAAGGGGGTGGGGATATAGATGGAATAGGGTGAAGGGGATAAAGAGGTACAATCTACAAATTGTAAATAAGTTAGTCATAGGAATGGAAGGTCATATTCTATAAACCTATAGAATATAAACCTATAGAATATAACCAATAATTTTGTAATATATTGGTATGTTAACGGGGAACTACACATACTGTGGCAAGCTTCTAGAAATGTATATAACTTCGAGTCACTATGTTGTACATCTGAAACCAATATAATAGTGTATCAACTTTATTCCAATAAAAAAGAAAAAAGAAAAGAAAATAGCTGTGTTTTACTTGAAAATCTTCAGAAACAAGTATATACCCAGGCTTTCTAAAATGATTTTAGGTATGTAAGCAGAGGAACAGAAACTCTGATCCCTGGAAGTAAACCACTCAACTGTTCAATTGTTAAGGTCATTAGCACCTGACATGTTTAGTTACACAGTATAACCAAAATTCCAAATATTCTTTCAATGTTACCACCATTGCTCAAAATATTTTGGAATTCCTTTTTTGGAATGTCCTCCAGAATCTGCATCATTTTCTTTTAAGTGTCCTCAAGGATGATAAATCTTAAAATCATAAATACCCAATTTTTTAGAGCTGTAAAGGACTTCCGAGATCATCCAGGGCACCCTCCTCATTTATAAATAAGGAAGTCGACATTTCAAGAAGTTTGTCCTGGTGTAAGAATACAGTTTTGGGAAACAGTCACAGCAGTGTTTCCAAGGACAGTGAATGCATTTATTCATCCATTTAATAAGCATTTATTAATAACAGCTATTTGTAAAATACTGTGCTAAGCAATAGCAAGCACAAAGGAAAATACAACATTGGTGTCTGACCTCAGAAAAGAAGACAGTATTGTTGAGAAGCAGGGCATAGAGAAAATTACTAAACAAGCTCAATACCATAGGTACCATCACAGAAGTACACACAAGCTACCTTTAGAGCTCAGATGGTCATCTAATCCAGCCTGAGAGATGAAGAGTATCCTGGTATCCTGGAAGCAGTGACAACTGAAGGGAAACAAAGGAATCAGCAAAAGACAGTCAGGAGAAGGGAGAGTAGGAACAAAACAAGAACATCCTTACCCAAAGGAGAAAGGGAGAGAAAGCATGGCACATCCAAGGAACATTATGAACTAATTCAGCACAGCTAGCACAGAGAGGTAGGGCACTGTGTGTGCTGTGGGAGATGGCATCATCAGGTAATGGAGGCAGAAGAGGCCAGAGGCTCTGAGTACTATGTTAGGGAGTGTCATAGTGTGAAGAGGGATGAACAAATGAGAATTTCAATATTAATGAAATAGTTGGGATGGAGAAAAGTTGATACATGTGTGAGAAATGAAGGAAACAGAATGAACAGGAATAGATATGAAGATTGAAGGGAAGGAAAGAAGGAAGAAGGAGAGAAAGAAGGGAAGAAGGGAATGAGAAGTCCAGAATGAGTCCCAGTTTCTCTCCACCTTGGATAACTGGGAAATTATTGAAATGGGAAGTACAGGAGGTAGGACAAGTTGGCAAAAGAAGACAAGGTGATACGTTCTCTTGTTACATACTGAGAGTCTGCAGAAATCCAGATAAAGGTATCCAGAAGACAGCTGGTTATACAAATGTGGAGCTCAAAAATGAATTCTATACTCGAAATAGGATTTAGTAATCGTAGCAAACAGTGGCTGCCTTGGGCACACAGGCTGTACCTAACCCACAGAGATCCTCCAGAACTGTGTGCAGCTGACACAAACTAAAGGGAAAAGGTCAAAATCCTGGGAAGCAGCAACATTTAGGGGAGGAGTAGAGTACATAGAATAAGTGGAGTCTGGAAAAGAGTAGTCAGTCCAAGCCACTGCAGAAAGGTGTGTGTATACACACTTAATACCTACACTATACACACACACACACACAAATATAAACAAATTTGGAAACTAAGGGACAAAACTATAATTATTTGCAGATGGTTTCAACTTTCTATTAAAAAGGAAGAGACTAAATTCAATGTGATATACTGGACTGGATACTAGAACAGAAAAAGGAAAAAGTGGTGGACTCCAAATAAAGTCTGTACAGTAATGTACCAGTATCAGTTTTTCTAGTTTTGACAGAAGTGTCACAATTATGTAAGAAGTTAACCTTAGGGAATGCTTGGTGAAGGGTATAGGAGAGCTCTCTGTAAAATCTTTGCAACTCTTCAGTAAATCTAAAATATTCTTAAACAAAAAGTTTTTTTGTTTTTGTTTTTAATGACTGTAGTAACCAGTTTATTACACAGATTAATCATTCTTGAATGTATGAACTCCAGAGGAGCAACTGGGTCTTTAAATATATACACAAGTATTTCCATCAAATGAATTTTCACCCTTACACCCAGATAGACCTAAGCAGTTAAAGAGATAAGAAAAATAAGAGCTATTAGCTATGTATTAACTGAGAAACCACATACAAACCAAAGAATATATATGGAACAGAGAAAGAGGGGCTGAGGAGGAAGGCTGAAGGGGTGGGAAGATGTAAAAGTGTTGGGAACAAAGCCCATCACACTTTATGTACTAATAGTTCCAATTCATTTAAATGTTGACCAGTTAAACTGAGACCTTAAAAAATAGGATGTGGGTAGAGTTTAGTCTGGTTTGTCATAACATTCACCTACAATGTAGGTCCGTTGGAATAAAATGAATACAGAAACAGCCACGAGTTCTTCACCTTGCTTTTCATAACTGTTTTGAGTTTAAAAAGATTCCACTTAAAAATAATCTCCTGCAGGTCAGTGGAGCTTTTCTTCCCCACCCAACCACATACCATACCCACCATCCCTCACCTCGCCGTTATCCAACTTTAAGTCAATAAGGAAAGCTTTTAGTCTCACATTTAGGTTACGCCTGGAGAACTGGCTTGTCACACACACACTTCTCTGCTAGGAGGCAATGTTGGTACAGAAGTATAGTATTTCTAGTTAGTTGTTCCACATATGTACAACACACAGCACTGCTGTATCAGGTAAACGTGCACAGGGCAAGATGACGCGTGGGCTCATAGAAAGCAGTCAAATGAAAATCAAAAGGACCTTCTCTTTCAGAGTTCCCCTATCTTTATTTATAGAGGTTATCCAATAATTTATTTAATTACATAGCATACTTCTGAGTCCATTCCTGAACTATTCTCTTGTACTTTTCTCTGTTTTGTAGATCCGTGCAATCTCAGGCACTACAGGATCGTCTGGATTGGGATCACAGAACAGATGGACAAGAGCACTTTTGAAATAGGTAGTGCTGGAGACCACTGTGATCGCAGAATATCAAGACAAATGCTGCCATTACTGTTAATATTTGGGTCACAAATTCTTGTTGTAAATGCAACCTTAGGTGGTTTGAAGGGGTAATCTGTTGGGAAACGAATTGTCAAGAAAAACACTCCACCCTGACAGGGACCGTCATTTGGCCCCATTATTGTACCTTGCCAATGGAACATACCATCTCCAACAGGACCTGCTGAGCACTGTGCTGGGGGGTCTCATGCCGGGTCATTTAATTCCCCATTCTACGAGGAAGCTGAAGCCTGTGGATTCTCTTCAGAGCCAGGGCGGGGAGCGGGTGGCGGTGGCCCCCGGGGCAGGGACGGGGGTAGGGGAGGGACGGGGGAAGGGGCGAGGGGACGCGAGGCCGCCTCGGTGATGGCGGGTGATCGCGGGTCGGCCGGAGAAGACAGGGCGCTCGGGAGCGCAGTCTGGCGGGATGCCCCTCGGCTCCTGAGCCCGCCGCAGCGGCCACCGCATCACCCGGCGGCGGCCCCTTTACGCGCTGCCGTCCGAGCAGCCGCCGCCACCGCCCTAAAATATTCCTAAATAAAAAGTTTTTAAAAAATGAAAATAAAATACAAATGAACTTGTGGAAATAATTCCGCAAAGCTGCTTGATACAATATATAAAAATCAACTGAGTTTCTGCAACCCACCACAAACTATTAGAACGTGTAATTGAAAAAAAAACAACTCCAGAGATCAGGCGTCACCATTTATTGACTGAGCTTACCTCCTCACCTACATAATGGAAAACACTTGCTACTGCACAGGCTATATAGTGAAGATTAGAGGATAGTAGTCATCGCTCCACATAAATTTTAGTACACAGTAATCAACAAATATGTTGGCCTTCTACTCTACCTGCTTCTTCTCTGTCGCTCTGAGGTTCAAGGAAGTATATAGCAGTTATTATATGAAACCTTGAGCTTGATCAAGGACATGAGCGTATCCAGGAGAGGGCAAGTAGGACCTACAAAGAGAGGGCAGGGGCATCTTTTAAAAATATGTCACTTATGGTGTATATAACATCTTGCCATACTGAGGCTGGTTCTTCACCTACAGCAAATAAATTTATAGCCTCACTATTCTCTAGGAAAATAAACTAAATGTTATTTACTGGAAAGAAGACACAGAACTTGTACAATTTCTCAATCTATTACCCTGTTTATTATTTATTCATTCATTCATTCAAACAAATGGTATCGGTTGTCTCTTATATGTCAGGAACTAATCTAGGAGCTAGAAATGCACCTGTAACCCAGATCTAAATCCACTCTCATGGCAGATGTCCTGGTGGTGCCTGCACCGTGTTTCTCTGTAGTTCAGCCAGCATCAGTATTACTTCTCATTTAAGTAATGTGAAACTGAAGAAAACAGAAACTCTCAATTTGGTACACTAAGATCACTGGAAAGCAATTGTCTAATACACTATATTTCAAGGTTCATTATATCACACATGATGTGTACTCAAGTTCCAGACATCTTAATCTCAGAACACTGCACACGTTTTTATTTCTTACTCATTCAAAATAACCTTTTTAATTTAAAATTGAGTGACGGAGCGTGTCAGCTTTCCAACAGAATTTGAACCATTTTCGAGTTAAAAAATAACGGAGTCAGGTTTAGTAGTTTCCTTGGAACTAAAATTCCTGAGTAACTGACAACTAAATCCCAAGGCATACCCCACTAGTCTCTTTCCTTCTATTATGAATCATCCCATTTAATGCTGCAGACCAGGCACTCAAAACTTTTTAAGGCACACATAACTGACAAAGGAACCTGGGTAACAAAAGAAGCTCATATGCCAAAAATGAAAAACTTTAAATCTTTGTACATGTATGGAGTACTCAACGTAATAATCAAATGAATAACAAAGATCAGCAACCTAAGTTTCCTAAATTTATTTATTCCTTTCTTTTTTGTGTGTGAGCAAAACACAAATATGACTACCACGCTTCACACAGCCCCTCTCATCAAACTTTCATTATTTCCTTTTGTGTATCATTCAAGAACCCCAAAACTACACATTCCATTCTCTTCACAATGCTACTGGCTAGTTAAAGTTTATATATAAGAACATTAGACAGACAGTTCATTAAAATTCTTAGTTACTCCTCAGTTTACACAGATTAGTATTAGACATAATATGAAAGAAAGAAAAATAGAAAGGAAGAGAGGAAAAGATCTTAGAAATTCATGAATTCCATCAGTATTATTCAATCAGGACAGGGCTTTATGAGTCCATTAAATCTTTCTGTGTATCATTTCTTATATGTTCTTATCATATAAGAAATTGTTCTTATCATGGGACTTAAAACTGCCAATGATGACAAAATATTTAAAACAACTTAAAGATAAATGCAATATAATGTCTGAAATGCCAAAACTTTGCCATAATTACTTTAGTTCTAAGCCATACCATTTTATTTCTGCAATAAAAAAAACTGAAAATGTATAGCTGCTTTACGCCAAAGACAGGACTGTTACCAGCAACTTCCATCCATAAAAACCAACAAAAATCAATTTCTCCAATATCTCCTCTACTGGATTTCATACTCCATGACCTAAAATGAAGTGTTTGGGCTAGCTGAGCTATGGAGGAAAGCAAGTGTAACACAAAGCTCCAAAAGCTGTAGATATCAGATGATTCCTGATGCTTATAATAACACAGCTCCTTGTTCAAGAATGGCAATGGCTTTTACGTCTGTACTGGCATCAGACAATTAAGTCTGACTGATAGCAAGAAAAAAGGAAGACTATTTGGCATCTGGTGGCATTCCAGAAACTTCAAGTGTAAAACAGGGTCAAAGCAGATTTAAACAATAGCAAAGATAACTTTAAAAATGGAGAGAAAAGAAAGTTTCTAGTCCCAACACTCATCAGGAAATAGTCACAACAGGTTGATGAGTAGAGACAACACCTTCTCTTACCCTCTCCACAGCTGCCTGGGGCTCCATACAGTATCTTACTATACTTGTGTCAGGGAGAGGACAGAAATGCTCTGCCATCACAGGCATTTCTTGGCCTGCTTTGTGAAGATGGCATAATTGAGGTGGCAAAATTCTGTCAGCCTTTGGCAGGGGCATTTTTCTGGCAAGAATAGTTGCAGTACTGCTGTCTCAGTGATCTGAACTTCAGGACCCCACACTGCCTCCTGGCACAGCACCATGAAGCTGCCTGAGAGCTTTCATAAACACCAGCTCCCACTGCAAAGTCATCAGCCCTAGGTAAGTGTTCAGTGGTCTCTTCTTCCCGGGGGCCAACTGTTAGAAAAATGCTTCTAACAATAATAAGTTGGCCATAAAATAGATTGGTGGATTGGAGAAATAGACTGAGATGGAGAACAGACTGGTAATTGCCAGAGGTGGGGCAGGAATGAGTGTGGCTATAAAAGGCAACCTAAGGAATCCTTGTGATGTTGAAGTGTTCTGTATTTTGCCTGTATCAATATCAACATCCCAGCTGTGATACGTACTATAGTTTTGTAAGATGCTACAGTTGGGAAAAACTGGGTCAGGCTACATGGGATCTCTCATTATCTCTTACAACTGCATGTGAATCTCTATGTACCTCAAAAGAAAGGTCAACCAACTAGTCAAAATCTCATCTAGTTTAATAATTGACATTTAAAATATGTACTTCAAGATACACAAAATTGTTTGAGAAAGAAAAATAAAAGCCAAGAAATGTAAAGTAGATTCCTCTAGAAATTTTTACTGTAACTTCAGTTTCCACTGTAGAACAGAAATGGAAGAAATTGAAAACCCACAGGTAGAACAGCCCATTGAGCAAATACTTGGCCTCCCTTTTTCTTCATTCTTTAACTCGCCTCGTAGGGTTTTTCATTCCGTAACTCATTGACTCACTGTTACCTCAGTCCTGTGCGGGCACATGGAATAAAACACAATACAATACAATATAAAAAAAAATGACATGAAGTTACAGTAATATTAAATTTTAATAGTTTTACTCTAATAATCATGGGGAAATACATGAAATAATTCTAAGAGGAATCATTACTTGAAAATCATTTTTTAATGGCTTTTTTCTACTTGTCAAATTCTAAATTATTCAGAGGCTCATTATGTGGTCTGTGGATCATTCTGTCACCATGGATTCTTGATTTCTTCCATTCTCTATTCTTCATCACCTCTGACTAGTTCCCTTAGCAGGTGTGGGGCAGGGACAGAGGAAAGGAGGATGAAGCTCAGAGAGTACTTTTGCCACCTTTTTGTTACTATACTCAAAGATTAGGTGGTACATGGGGGTTATACAGAAATAAAACAAAAAGATCTTTTGTACCTCAGCAAGCTGGATGGCTACAGAATTTTATATTTGCTATTAGTAAAAAAGAACAAACTCCAAGAACTGCTCTGGTGACCCCAGGACATGTGAGCCCTTCACAGGTCTTTGTATTTCCTACAATGTTTACTGAATAAACAGGAAGCTCCTTGGTCCCTGTGGCAGGCAGCTAGACTGCTTCTGGCAGAGGTCTTCTGAAGCTGGAGATGCAAACACTGGGCTTAAGGAGAGCTGCTCTGGAGTCTGAGAAGCCCAGCATCAGACAGGCCTTTGATGAAGTCAAAATCCTAATATGGAAAAAAAATTGCTGAAAGTCAGACCTTCAGTCAACGTTGGCCATTGCTTATAAGCCTAGAAATATCTTCATTGGAAAACAACTGCTATGTTTCTAAATTTTAATTCTATAATACAAATCAATTCTTAAACAATCTTTATTAACCTTTTGATTTGTCTTAGACTAAATGGAGGTCAGCATTCAAGGAACACTCAGAAAACATTTGTACTAAAAACAGGGTAGGAATTCAAAGGCCTATAGGAACCATGCAAGTCACAAACAGGAGTGAAGCAGCTTGGTGAGAGGACTATGAGGAAGCAGGGAGAGTGGGGACTGGGGCAGACTGTGGAACACATGCCCCCAGCTAACGAGGGAGCCACTCAGCACCATCAAGTACAGAGCTTTAAACTCTGCATCTCACACACACACAGTCTGAGATGCGAAACTGGCTTGGGGCTCAGGAATCCAGCTTGTGGCTCCCTAATCTGAAATCCATTTCAAAGCTATTAACCTGGCCAGAGAACCCTAAAATCACAAGCAGCTCAGACACAGATTGACAACAAAAATATAAGCTGATTCAAGCAAGTATTTCTGCAACTAATCCAAAATACCCATGAGATGGAACACCTGATTACAGTCTTTCCCCTGTTTGCAATTCTTTCTCCCTGTTTGCAATGCTTCTTGGATGATGTGAGAGGGCCCGAGGTTTCTCTCCACATTTAGGGCCCCCTGGAGATACTGCAACCAGCTTGGTCAGTCAGGCACCTCCCCTAGGGGTGAATGCCAATTGGCTGGGATGACTGTACTCCTGGCACTTCTTTCTGGATTGAAGAGTTCACATTCATCTACACAGACCACACAATTCAGGCAGCTCCAGAACAGAAAACAGAGCGGCAAGTGTGTGCCTGGGGAGGAGGAGCTTCAGGAGGGAGGGCAAGCAGGGGCCCAGGGCGGGGAAAGGACACTGCCCAGGGTTTTCCAGTTATTGAACTGTGCTCTCCCACACATTCATTCTGTTTCACTGGTAAAATCATTAGGAAAACATCTTTGAAAGCAGGCTTATTACGACAAGAGTTTTATTTGACTCTCACGAAAAGGGTCCAGCAGCATGTCTCTCCATCAGTGACAAGCATTACTGCAGCCTCTGCTTCGGAAAACCCTGATGCCAGCCAAGAGCTCAGGGCCCAGCTCCAAAGCTTCTGCAGAGGCCCTCCCAAGGAAAACTCTTCCCTGCATCCCCTGCATGACATAGCTGGGTGGACTTAGTAGGAAATTGGAAATAGCTCCTCTGCCTGACAGTCTCCAGGAAGAGACAGGGCCCCTTCTTCAGCAGTGCTGAGAATTAAAGGAATAAAACAGGATCACAGCAAAACAAGATTATGTCTCCATCCTCAAGAATGTAGCTGCCTTGATGTCCAAGTTAATAAAGTTAAAGACTACTCTGGAATTGAGGTCTTTAAAACAGGATATTTGAAACTATGGTTGAAGCTGATGGGGTGCATGAGACTCTTCAAAAATGTTTGCCATTTCCTTCCACAGTGTCTTGACTACGGAGGTTAAGTATTATCAGTGTTTCCCAAAAATTCTATGCTTTTGGAATAGAAATGAACAGTATCAACATAATGTCAGTGAATAACTGAATATGCTTGTTCACCTTCTTTAACTAATGCCTTTCTGGGTTTATCATTTAAAATGTTGTTTCCTCCTGTGAACAGGAAGCTATTCTTTCAAAGTCTTATGTTTTAAATTCTAACTGACTCCAAAGGCTTATAGATCTAAAATATATATATAGATAATGGCTTTCTCTTCCCGTGCTTTTAACACATTTTATGTACTCCATCTACAGAAGAAATAGTGCTCATTCTGCAGAGTAACAGGCTAAGCCTTCATTCATTCCAGCTACAGTCTCAGCATCTAAAGCACATCTACCCAGTGTCTAGCAAATGTCTACTTTTAATGGTTAATTCATGAAACCACGTTTGTATCTCTCTCCCATAAATAAGAACAGACATCCTTCTGACTTTGTTGATGTTGTCTATTTTACTTTATATAAAGTATGAATTTAACTTACATTTTGCTTATATTTGTGTGCCAAGCACAGCACAAGGACATGCAACCCTGCACCACTGGTAACATTAAAATGAGACTGTGTGGATGCATAACCCAACTGAACCAGGAGTAGTTCAATGAACAAAAGATAGCTCAGGATTTTCAAGAGTTGAGGAAATTAAAGAGGATCTAATTTCTGATTCCAGGAAATCACTGATTCCCCCCTTTTCCTCCTACCTAATTCTCAAACACACAATCAACAACAATAAAATCCTTTCTGCTTTACATCTTTCTATCTTCAGGATTTTTGCTCTGCCTCCATACTACCTCCTTAATTCCCTGTGTTCTAAGATATTTATAATGCAGATGGACTTGAGCTCTCTTATTACATACACCTTCCCTCCTCGCTCTCTGATTCTGGAGGGTCAATGACATACAACAGTGAAGGAGAGCATAAGGCCAGATAAATAAGGGCCTCAGAAAAACAAGGAAGATTAGGTTTAATGCAGTAAGAACTATAAATATACTGTAGGTTCTTAAAAAGAAATGTATTACACTGAAAATAATGTGTAAACAAAACCTAACTGAAAGGTTATTGCATCTGTTCATGTGTCAGGTAAGGATGTGGACATTGATAGTCGCAATGAGAATGGAGAACAAAGGAATAAATGCTAGGGTTTCATCAAGTCTGGATTTTGGTGAGAAAATGAAAATGGGGGAAAAATAATGTTCAGGTTTCAACTTGTAAATATGAAAACTGATACAGAACAATCTAGGGAGAAATTTCACAAAATGAGGATATCCAGTTCATGATCCAGCACCAGCTCCATGCTGATAAGAGAAAACGATGAATTGCTTATTTGATTGGAAGTGAAGTTAGGTACAAGCTAACAGAGTGACACCTACTGAAGATGTTTTCCAGACAGGGGACTCTGAAGCTGGATGTGGCAGACTGATTTGGGTGGCTCCAGTGAGCCACACTCCTTCACAGTCATACCAGGTGCAGCCCCTCCCATACTGACACTAGTCTTAGGCCTTGTCTGAATTTGGTCAGTGGGACATGAGCAAACATGATGTAAACAGTGCTGACACACTGGAGCTTGCTCTCTTAGACCCTTTGCTTTTACGATCCATACACTGTGAAAAGGGGCCCAAGCTAGTCTTAAGGAGACAACATAAAGAGACAGAAAGAAACCTTTAGGATCCCTGTTAGCCCTGCCAAGGTGCCAGACAGGTGAGTTAAGCCATTTCACATGCTCCTGTTCCAGCCACCATTTGACTGCAGCCACCAGAGGAATCCCAACTACACCAGCAGCAGAGCCACCCAGCTGAACACAGTCAGTCACAAGACAGTCATCCAAGGCCACTAGATGAAGGTATCCGTTACACAGCAATAGGTGACTGAAGCACTAGAGGACGGGTGAGATACGAATCTGTGAAAAGGAGACTTAGGAATACAGTCACAGCTGACACCCATGTAGACTTAACCATCTGACAGTACGACACCAAACACCCTGCCTGGGTTATTCTATGTTCATACTCACAATAATACTAATACCGTGATGATTATTAGCTAGTCTCCCCACTTGGCAGATGAGGAAACTGGTACCTAGACTAGTTAAATGACTTATCCAAGATGGTACAAGTAGGAAGGCACGGCTGAGGCATAAACCCAGGCCTACCTATTAACTGCACAAATGGGAAAGATATAGCCTTGAGAATGACCCTAACAGAGGAATAAAAATACAGGAAGAAAGGAACTGAGGGAGGGGTAGGGCCAGAAAGAACCACCACTTGATTAGTTTTGCATTTTTTTCTGATTTCAAGAATAGCTGTTTAACACAATCTAGCCAAGGAATCAACTGTAGCCCCTATTTATATAGTCAGTTCCTGCTTGTCGTTCGACCTCTGAACTCCAACTCTAGTAGCTGCAGTGTCTCCTAGAGGCACATTCAGAGTCACCTTTAGGCTGAAAAAGGCTAGCTTCATGTATCTATCGTTTAGGACCACTCTCTGGCCATCCGCAGGGACAAACTGGCATGAAGCGCCCTCTCTTCTGCACTCATACCCTCTTCCTCTGACCAAGCTTGCTTCTTATGATATTATCAGCCCCTCCCCAAAACCGATTCTTTGAACCTCCAGCAGAATTCTGAGTCAAAAATCCTTAAAGCTTGATCCTTAAAAATCATCTAGTCCAAACTCCCCATTAAAGATAAGGAAGAAGAGTCCCAGGTTGGTAAACTGCTTCATCAAAGAGCCGCAGTCCTAAGCTTCCCCAGAGCTGGTTGCTGAGCCACACAGCCCCTGGGAGGCGCACCACATCAACATTTCCGCATCTGCCATCCTTCAAGAACAGCTGGTTGAAATAATGTTAAAACTGTACCTTGTTCCAAGCAATCAATTGTGTGGGGGTTTAGGGGGTCAGGGAAAAGAGGGGAATGGATGAAAATATCAAGAAATAACATGTCTCATCCTCCCAAAGAAAATCTTGTTATAGTAAGTCTTCTTATTCCTTATCATAAAAAGATAGGGAGTTAATTACTATAGTTTATAAAGTTAAAGAAGTCACAAAAGTACACAAGCAGTATTACAATTAGCACACATAATGTAGGGGGTGACATGGGGAAGGCAGTATATAACAAAGAGAAAACAAGTAGTGATTCTACAGCAACTTCCTATGCTGATGGACAGTGACTGTAATGGGGTATGTGGTGGGGACTTGATAATGCAGGGAGTCTAGTAACCATAATGTTGCTCATGTAATGGTACATTAATGATACCAAAAAAAAAAAAAAAAGTACACAAGCAGTAAAGCAAATGGAGCTCCTGGCTCTAGTATTCTCATTTCCGTCGCAAAAAAGGAGCCTAAAATCACAATTATTGAAATAGACTTCCTTCCCCTGTGCCATGAACACTCACTTGTTTGCTTTTGCTCCTTTCCTGTTGCAGGACTTGGAACCACTCCCTTAAAAGCACCAAGGGCCCCAGGCTCAGGAGCTTTGAATATGAAACTGTTTCAGCCTAAATCTTCTCTTGCATATTCTCCGCTGTGTTTTCTTTCTTCCTCCCCTCTTCTCCCCTGCACCCTACTTCCCTGGCTTACTCTTTCTGCTCCCTCCAAAAGATACCTGAGGCTATATTAATCTGAGAAAAAGAAATTGGACACCTGTAAAGGCATCTACCATTGTCTCAGCGTTAATTCCTAGAGAAGGGCTTTAGGCACAGAAAGTTTTTCTGTTTGAGATGCTCTAATCTCTTATCTCAATTTAGAGGTAAATGGAAGGGAGTCTGGTGCTCCCAAGGAAATTGTGCCGACACCAGGAACAATACACCTCATTTTGCTCAACTCATACTGTTTAATGTAATTATCTATTTTATCCAAGATTTTCTATTCTACTTCCTATCTCTAAGGGAACGCAGATTTTCACAGGAGGACTCAGAATCTAGGCATATTCGTTCAGCTGAGCACTTCAGCTGATGTGTATTTTTTCAGGTTCAAGGACAGACTTTTAAACCAGGAAAATGCTTTACAGACCACCTGTTCAACACCAGTGTTTTTAAAAATAGAAAACAGGCCTCCTACCAAAAGATGTTTTCCTTACCCCACCTAGATCTCACCCCTAAGGGCTGCTGGTCACCACAGGCTATTAGACCACTACTGGGAGCTAAACACAGCCAGTTCCTCTCAACAGCCACTTTAACTGGGATCAGGCCTCTCCTCGCTTGGCCCATAGCCCTCCCTGGCCTCCCGCGATGGCAGGGTCCACGTCTTTGTCACCTCCCTGTCGGTACCATCTGCTGGCTGGTCACTGCCCCTCACCCTCACCGAGAGCTTAACACCAGGCACCCCACGTCTCATCATTGTCTTGGAAGACTTCGCTATTCATGTAGGAGACCCATGAGCAGCCTCGCCCCAAAGTTCCTGCTTTACCAAATCTAGCATCCTGTATTTACCACCCCCACGCCCAGGCCATTGTTCCAGAACTGCTTTACTTAAACTCCAGTATAGTAAAACCTCATTTCCCTCTGTTGATTTTTCAGCCTCATTAACGTCACTGATCCCAATCCTACCATTTATCTACCAGTATTTAGTATCTTGGACTTCACTTCCTCATCAGTCTAACCTCTGTGGAACATGATTCAATTCTGCTTTTTCTTTCCTGCACTTTTAAAGCCAGCCCAGTTTTGCATCAGTAGAGTCATCCAGTGTCTCCTCCTCTCCTGCACTTGCACTGCTGACCAGTCACAGTGGTAATGGATCCAGAAGTCTACAATCATCCAGATGCTGCAGTCTCCAGCCTCAAGGAGGCCTTCAGCAAGCATCCAGCAGCCATGGGCATAGGCCAGACCTCTTTCCTCTCCCATTCTTAACAGCAGCTATATCCACTTCCACTGTGCTCTCTACAGGCTGCCCAGTTCACAGCCACACCTCTCCTGGAGATAGCATTGCCTCCTACTCCAAAGAAAAAACTTTTTGTTGAAATCCCTTTGCATTTGTGGTATTCTGGCATGGCCTTTAGCTTCCCAGCAGGCAGGCATCTTACCACTGAGGACACAGAGACAGAGAGATCCAGTCAAGGAGACCCAACTGCCCAGGGGTCAGGTGAAGAGATCCTCAGCACACAGACTCCCCGGCTCCTGGCCCAACACCTAACCCCACGCCCTCACACCCCAGCCCTCTCCCAGCAGTGCCAGTATTCTCAAGAGTAGGAAGGCATCTGACATCCACCTCCTTACTTCTATGTCCTCTCAGGCTTCTCATGAGGCTCAGACAACCTACAGCAGAGGGACCTCTAGTCAGGCTGATGTCACTGCTTCTAACCAATGGTAATTTTCCTCCACAAGAGAAGATGATGCAATGACAGAAGCAACAGACATTTCCTTACAGACCAGAATGTGACATTTAAAGAACCAGCACCTGTTCTACCTAATCAGACTGCAGCCCCGACTCCCCTTTGCTCCCAATGGGCTGAGGTGCAGCACAGGAGCCTTCGGGGCCAATGGCAGCTGACAGAGACCAGGGACAGCAGAGATCCTGTCCATGACAACAGGCAACAGCAGCCTGAAACATCCCCAAAACACCTAAGTCACCATGATCTCGGGGAGAATCCTGTCTTTGTTTAACCTAGTCGTGTAGTCTCTTCTAGTATAGGATCATTATTCTTGTTTCTAGAAATCCTAAAGAAACAAAACTAACCCACACATGTCAAGGAAAGGAAAAGAGAAAACAGAAGGAAGAGGTTAAAAAAGTGTGGAAGCTCCTCAAAAATTAAAAATAAAACTACTATATGATCCAGCTATTCCACCTCTGGAATAAACAAAGAAAACAAAATCACTTCTCAAAAAGATATCTGCACCCCCATGTTCACTGTGGCATTATTTACAACAGCCAAGACGTGGAAACAACCAAAGTGTCCCCTGATGGAACAATGGGTAAGTGACACATGCATAATATACAATGGAATATAATTCAGCCATTAAAAAGGAAGGAAATCCTGCCACTTGTGATAACATGGAGGGACCTTGAGAGCATTACACTAAGTGAAATACGTCAGACAGACCAAGACATACACTCTATGATATCACCTATATGTGGAATCTAAAAATACAAAAACCCTGATCTCACAGACACAGAAAACAGACTGGTGGTGGCCAGACACAGGGGGTAAGGTGGTCAAAAAGGGTGAAAGGGGTCAAAAGGCACAAACTTACAGTTATGAGATAATTAAGTTCTGGGAATGCAACATACAGCATGGTGACTATAGTTAACAATACCATAATGTACATTTGAAAGTTGCAAAAAGACCAGATCTTAAAAGTTCTCATGACAAGGAAAATGATCTGTAACTATGTGAGGTTATAGATGTTAACTAAACTTATTGTGGTTATCATTTTGCAATATGTACATACATCAAATAATTATGTTGTACACCTTAAATGAATACGATGATATATATCAATTATATCTCTACTTTTAAAAAAGAAGGAGAAGGAAGCTAGACTCCATGTCTCCTGGCAAGCACCAGCCATGGAGGGAGAAGCTTCCCTGAGCTGAGGACCAAAGCTAAACCAGGCCTTTCGGGGTTAGTGAGAGGCTGTATTGGGGATGCTCTGACCCATGGCCTTAGGGCATCACCATGAATAGGTTGGTCCCATTCAAGCTGGAGTGGGACAGTCTAAGATGTATGCCAACAAGCCCCTGTGATTATTAGTTTTACGTGTCAGTTTGGCTGGGCCATGGTGCCCAGATATTTGACAAACATTATTCTGGATGCTTCTGAGAAGGTATTTGGGGTGAAATTTACATTTAAACTGGTGGACTCTGAGTAAAGCAGATTGGCCTCCGTTAAGGTGGGAGGCCTCATCCAGTCGGCTGATGGCCTAAACAGAACAAAAGACAAACCTTCCCTGAGCAAGAAAGAATTCTGACAGCAGATGGCTTTTAGAACCGAACCACAAAACCAGCTCTTCCTTGGGTGTGCAGCCTAAGGGGTTGCGAGCTTCCATAATTGCAGGAAT
Source organism: Manis javanica (assembly GCF_040802235.1). Lineage (NCBI taxonomy): Eukaryota > Metazoa > Chordata > Mammalia > Pholidota > Manidae > Manis > Manis javanica. The sequence goes on from NC_133160.1 coordinate 69,765,937, forward strand.
CAATTCCTTAAATAAATCTCTCCTTCCCTCCCCACCTCCCCCACCCCCATCTCATCCGTTTCCCTTGCAAGACAGCCCTAACACAGGCCCCCTAAAAACCAGATTGCCGGGTCATCAGTGATGAGCATCTGTCCACCTGCAGCCCTAGGCAGATCTCAGCAGGGCTCACTCACAGCAGGGCTACTCTGTGGTAAGACTGCACAGTCAGGCTGGCCTTCAGGGAGCACCACTGCTCTATATGAAACCCAGTCCACAGGGACAGTCCAAACTGCAATGTCTTCCTCCCATCCCAGAGTCCCCTGCCTTCCACTGAACTTAATCCATCCCTATGTTCTCATCCAGTCCCTTCACGCCTTTCCCAAATCATTGCTCCATCAGGAGTTGCCCAAAGAACACAGTTATGATGCTTATACCTTAGAAAAGTAAAGACATTATGCAGAATGCGTTCAGATTTAGATTTTTGGTGTGCCCTTAGAATAATGTACAGTGGGTTAAAAATAATGTTCCACTTTCAAGTACAAATGAAGCATCATTTCCCTTAGCAAAGTAAAGCAACTGTACTGAAAGTGACCTAGGCCATGCATCTGGACTTCAGAGACAGTAAACCAAGGCACAGGGTAATGAGTGGGAAGTGGTTCCTTCTGCTGGTAGGCACAGGCCTGTGCACTGTTCATGAGCAAGCCAGCCGGTGGGCCATGTCCATCTGTATGACTGATGACCTAAGGCCTCACCCACAATTCTGCCATCGCAAGACAGGAACCTACCAGTTATTCTCTCACCTCTCCATCCCCTCACATTGACACATCCCAGAGAATAGTATTCAGCATCCACCTCTACTCTCTCACTCCCCATTCATTCTTCTCAGAAACTTATATATAAATAATATATGGGCATATTATTTTTAAAATTTCCAAACACATAGGTAAAGAAGTGGATTGTCCTTCATCTCTTCCCTTCCAATTCCATTCCTCTCTCCAGTCACAAGCACTTGTTAGCAGTCTGGTGTGCATCCTTCTCAGATCTTCGTCTACGTATTTACTTCGCAAGCACACAGTTCTTCTGTGTGCAGGCATTTTCATAAACACAGTAATATTTTCAGTATCACTCCAACAATTTTTTTCACTTGACAAAATAGAGACCCTTCCTTTCTGGTGCACATACATCACTTTTGATGTGCAATGGTGTAAGAGGTTTGTGTTCCTCGGGTGGACTACTGCAGTAATTTCCTAACTGCCCTCCCTACTCCCAGCCTTATACCCTCCAGTCTACCCACACACCTGCCTAAGTTATTTTACAAAAAAAAAGCCCCAGTTGGATACTCCTACTCCCCTGATTAAAATCCTTCATTTCACTCTCTAAAGCCTTGAGAATAAAGATCAAATTGTTCAGTATGGCTCACGAGCCCTTGAGAATCCAGGCCTTTCCTATGTGCGGGTCTCACTCTTACCGCACATAACCTGCCCTCCAACCATGGCAAACCGCTTGCACTTCCCAAAACATCCCAGACTCGGTGCTGCTTCCTTGACCTTCATGCCCTTATTTGTCTTCCAATAAAAATTAGTTGAGTTGCAAAAAATTGTAAATAACTGAATGAAGTCTCCTGCTTATGGGGATATCAGCCCCCCTGCTGTTAACAGCTGCGTGGTGACACCCAGCAAAAATTCTAACTCTGATGGAGGATGAGAATCTAAAGCATACCCTCCTGGTGGTGATTAGGTGACAGGGTCAGCTGTCAGGCAAACACCTACTTGCCTCCCAGCACCCAGTTCAGTGGTCATTCCTGCTGGAAGCCTTTTCAAACTTTCCTTTTAAGATCAACTGCCTCCTCTACCACAGGACACAACCAAGCAAAAAGATTTAACACTTCAGGGCCCTTAAGAGATTTACAGCTCTTCTTGTCCAACTAGACAGTACACATCTTAAGGGGCAGGGGACTATCTTACTTGACTTTTTAATCCCTGGCACCCAATGCCGCACATAACAATATAGTAGACACTTCATGATTATAATAACTAATCAATAAACACATCATTTTTACTGATGTATGACTTGTCTGGTCCAATATTTAATAAAAGTTACAAAGATATTGACAATAAACAAAATAAAACTTTAAGAAATGGCTTTTAAATAACACAAATAGAAATTAACGGTTGAAAATTGATGAAGCCAGGATTGAGATTATACCTGCTAGAAGCACATTGCGTATCTGGCTTTCTAGAAGCCAGAAGCAATAGCCACGTTCCCTGAGACCATAGGGCTAAAACAAACTGGCTGCTAAGGAGAAGCATAACTACACTTGACATGGTTACCAAAGAGAAATTTCTCCCAAGAGGCCTCAGAGTGGACTGTATGTAATGAGATAAACATTAGCCTTAAACATTTCTTAGAATTAATACAGAAATGAGTTTCCTAGATGTTGCTCTCAAAAATCACTCATCATAAACTACAGGTTCACACCAACACATTCAAACTCACTGATGGTCATGTTAATTAGAAGATATACTCTAGTGTGTATAGTGATACTATTTTATCCTTAACATATTTTGGACTATGGACAACTCTTTAAGAATCTAATAAAATGCTTTGTATCTTCTTCTCCTCAGAAAACACCCTGACATAACACTTTGCATCTATTTTCAAGGCATCATGGAAATTGGGGTTGTCCATGGAACACCCCCACTCCCACCCCAGGTTAAAATCTGCAGCCTGGAAGAAAGATGTAGTATATATCCTTGAATCAGGCTTTCACAAATATTATTCCCCACAGCAGATCTTTTAAAAGTTTCTGGTCTACCCAGAGAGCAAAACCATGGGCTTTAATTGTCAGTCATGGTGGGCATTAGGCTCATTCTAGAAAAAACAGGTGCCCAAGAGGAATACCCACCAATGTCTAGAGGTAATAGCCAGGGGGAAGGCCAAGATTTTCCAGAATTCTACAACATAAAATCTCTACAGTTCTATATCAGCAAGCATGGCCAAAAATAATTTAAGTCTGGAAAATAGTCAATGTAGGTGTAACCAAACATATATTCCAACTCATTTTTTTCCTAATCTCATTAAAACACTGAAAGAATATCTAACTTTGAGTAATATAACTTCTTATGGTGCCCTCCAAGAAAAATTAGTTGAGTTGCAAAATGTATATGTAAATGACTAAAAGAATTCTGCTGTTGTCAGGAGCTATTTACACTGCCATTAATAGCTGGGTGGAGGATCTAGCAAATATAATAACTGATTCAGAATAAGAATCTAAAGCATCACTTTTTGGCAGTAATAGATAACAGAGTCAGCTATCTATTAAGAATACTTTCAGATCACGATAATACATCCCTATCACCAATTTTATTTATCCTTAATTATTTACCTTTTAGAGAGAGAGAGCATAGTTCCAGTTCATTTTAAAATAGGGTCCTTAAGCTCTGGCCTAAGAAGCACACACATGAAAAACTCTCAACTCTCTCCTGAAGAAAACATATTTTTGTGGAAGACTGTTATGAGAAATTCAATCAGATATTCCACCGAAATCAACATATTAAGCTTATGTATGTTCCTATTCTTCCATTATTAGCTTATTTATTATTTACTATGTTATTTTTTCTTAATATTCTCAAGCCTCTTAGAATTTTTCTTCAAAGACCTACCTACATCAAGTTGACTACCTGTATATAGTTTCCAGAAAACATCATTCCTGCTTTATGATATCTGTAACAACCACCCATGTGCTGGTAACTTTTCTGTTCTCTATGATTCTTAGAGACTTCCAGCTGAGCCCACACCTGTAAGCAATGGGGGCTCCAGAGCACTGGGCTCTTTCAGTCCCTAAGGTTTTTCTGAGGATAGGAACAACATCATCAGAGCTGCCCTTCGGAAAGATTATTCTGTCAAAGAACAATATCCAAGTTATTAGACGGTCTATGGGCTGAACTGTACCCCACCCCACACCTGCTCCCCAACTCCCAAATTCCTATGTTGAAGCCCTACACCAAAATGACCATGTTTGGAGACCAGGTATCCTTAGCGGTGATTAAGTTAACATGAGGCTTTTACGGTGGCCCCAATCCAATTGGACTGGTGTCCTTGTAAGAAGAAACCGGTGTGTGTGCACAGAGGAATGATTACTGAGGAGGCAGCAAGAAGGCAGCCATCTGCAAACCAATGAGACTCCTCAGAAGAAACCAAACCTGACAGCACCTTGATCTTAGACCTCTCACCTCCAGAACTGTGAGAAAATACATTTCTGTTGTTTGAGCCACCCGGTCTGTGGCATCTTGTTATGGAAGCTCTAGCAAACTAATACAGATGCATCCAGTTAGAAGGCAGCTGCAAGAGCCAGGGAGAGAACTAGAGCTGAAGCAGCAAGAAGGCACAGCCCAGCAGGAGAACCACAGACACTGGGTATCTGAAAGGTGCAGGCTTGAGAAAGGAATGTGAGGACTGAGGAAGATAAAGAGGTGAAATTTGACTTCAAGAGACGGGCCTGGCTGGTGAGAAAGATGGCGATACTATTTAAAAATATAGGGGAGTCTCATTTGTGGAGTCTCACAACGAAGCAAAACTAAAAGAACAAAACAGCAGCAGACTCACAGACTCCAAGAAGGGACTAGCGGTTACCAAAGGGGAGGGGTGGGAAGGGCGGGTGGGGAGGGAGGGAGAAGGGGATTGAAAGGTATTATGATAAGTTCACATGGTGTGTGGGGGGTCACAGGGAAGACAGTGTAGCTCAGAGAAGGCAAGTGGTGACTGCGGCATCTTGCTATGCTGATGGACAGTGACTATAATGGGATGTGGGGGAAGACTCAATAATGTGGGTGAATGTAGTAACCACATTGTTTTTCATGTGAAACCTTCATAAGAGTGTATATCAATAATGCCTTAATTTTTAAAAAAAGGAAAAAAAATATAGAGGAGTCAAAAAAGCGAACAAGTGACTTCAGAGAAAAATGACTAACTTTAGACACACTTCTGGATGTGTTTGACTAAATATTTTCTTGATATCTCTTTGTCTATCTTTGTCTTTATGTCTTCATATAGTAAATGCCAAAAATATTATTGGTTGACTTCACAGTTTCACTTGGTGAAGAAGATTAAAATGAAACAGGTCCATGTACATCTGCTTTTTTGAGGGTTGTTTTTTAATCTCACACCACATGTCCTTAAATAGTGAGCCTATCTCCAATTTCCTTGAAAGGGCTAACCTAACCATTCTTTCAGTTTTCTCTTTGTATTTTCTGCATGCCCTAGCTTATTCAGCATCTTCATCTTTTGGACATTATTTTCAAGGTTCATTCCATTCTTATACAGTATGTATCTTTAAATATGCCTTGCTGTTTCTATTTTTGTATTTGCCACTTAAAAACCTTTTGAGTTCTTTAGAAAGCAACCCCTAAATATTAAAGAAAAATTGTCATATACTAAATCATGATAAAAATACTTTCTGAACAACAACAAAGTGCAGTGAAGGGATGGGAGAAAAGATAGAGACTTTAACTTGGCTGGGCATGGTGAAGCCTCAAGAAAGAGTTTAAATTATTTTTTAAAATCACTACTTCTGTTCAAATTTCTGCTACACTGTCTGTCCATTTGGAATTCTGGCCATAAACCTATGTTCTAAACACTAAGAAAATGGCACAATTAATTACCTGTCATAGATCATGTTTTGAAAAGTGAATAGTGAAAACTGTTCTTATTAGTAAGATGAGGATAATGATACTTGTGCTTCCAAAGTTAGCAAGCAAGACTAAACATATTATTTGTAACGCTGACACAGAGCATATTCTTAAGAATTTCATTCATTAATTCTTTCACTCATTCATTCATTCAAAGATTAAATATGACTCAGAGAAAGGCTCTCCGAACTTGTTTCTAGTAAGACGAAAAGCAACAGAAGAGGGCCAACCATGCAAAATGCAAGATGAGACCATCCCAGAATCAGAATTTCCAAGATGAAAAGGACCTTCTTCTCGAGTCCTCATCCGATTCAAGTAGTCATCCAGCCAGTGAGTAAGTGACACCTCCTCACAACATGCACAGCATCTTCAAATGGGCCAAGACTAGACACAGCTATGAGGAAAAAGGTCAAATGACATAGGAGCATTAAAAAAAAAATCTAGGCAAGAAAACTAACATACTTCATAGGAAAAAAAATTACATATAAAGAATCTAATACAGCAGGTATTAGATTAAAAGACATATTAGGCAGTAGAGAGATTAATTTCATTACTAATTCAAAACAAAGACTGTTCATCAAGTGATACATTTCAAAAAGTAATTTTTGAAATGGAAATATTATTTGACTGTGTTACTGTCTTCCATTTCCTGTTTATGTAATGACCACTTAAAAATCTATGAATTGTTTTGTATTTGCAAAATGATTCAGCTTAGAAAGTAGAATGAGACAGGTCATTCAGCAATTCCTCCCACCCACCCTCGCAGACATCACATCACAAAGACTGTGACTCACTCTGTCATACAATTAATACAATTTTTATCCTTTAAGGAGTTTCAAGATTGTTGTGATGAATACTGGCTCGTAAATCTGAATATTAGGATGAAACTATTTGTGCCACTACCTCACAAAGCCAAAAAGGATACTAACAATGGTACAAGACAGTTCTTAATCCTAATTCATAAAATGACTTACTGTTTTTTTTAAATTGAGAGAGATTTAAGGATTACAGTATTTGATTCAAGTATGAATTCTCCGATCTGCATTCCCTAATATAAGGATTATAACATTCTGGAATTAGCTAGAAAAACTGTTAGGTTATTCAAAAGCTTTAAAGAAAATCTTCCACAATAAAAAGTAATCCTAACAAATGACTATGTTCTGCTCTTTTTGCCTCCTTTGAATTACTGTGATGGGTGTCAGAAGAAAAAAGTAGTGACGTTACATTCAACTCATCCATTTTACATGCCTCATACTGAAGTATCTATGCTTGTTTATTTACATTTCTAGCTCACATGACAATTACAGATTGAACTTCTTCATGGGCCTCAGCCTGGTCATTCATTCAGCAATGGAGCCAATGGGACCCCAGGATGAGAGTAGTTAAGTCTCAGACCCTCAGAGTAGAAGTGAGTGTAAAGGACTACCAGGTGATGTTGGCTGAATTTAAAGAAAAAAATCCTTACCACTAGGAATCTCCAATAAAATTGAGGGACATGAAATTAAAACACACCAAGCTATTAGAACTTTTAGATAGCATGCGGACAAGGAAAGATGGATACTGGATGAGGTGAAAGAAACGGGGTCTGACGAATGATTAGAACTGGGATAAGGTGAAAAGATTGAGAAGACTTTCCATCAGGGAAACAGCCTAATTAAAGGGTAAGAGGAGGAGGAGGATGTGAGAAGGAGGTCAGAAAGGAAGTCAGAAGCTTGACTAATTTATTGGGTACATGTTGAACTTAACAAACATTCTTTAAGTGGCCACTGTGTGTGAGGACATCAGAGAAAATCTGACCCAGTCTTTGCCTACAGGAAGCTCATTGTCCCAGTGCAGGAGACAAACACATAAGCAATTAATTACAATAAAAATCATTAAATTCTGTAGAATATGTACCAAGAACTATGGGAAAAACAGACAGAGAAGCAATTACTTGCCCCTGGGAAGGTAGGGGTAAGTTTCACAAAGGAGAAGACTGCTGAGCTGGGTCTTAAGAGACTTTTCCAGGGAAAGGAGGGAATGGGAGGAGAGTGTGAAAGAAGAGTTGCTTTTCCAAAGACAAGGATCACAGAAGGAAAGGCCAGTCATTGTAACTACAATGGTTCTGTCAGAATAGAGAGACTAAAATTAAAGCCAAGAGCACTGGCAGCATCAGGGCTGGTAAATTGGTCAGTCAGTCTCAGCAGTTAGCTTGTACCTGAGAAGGAAAGTCAGGATCTAGTCCTACGTAAATGAAGGACAGGGGAAATCAAGAGACAGGGCAAAGAAAAACCATTGTTGCAGGGAAGACTCCAAGGTGTCTAGCTTTGAAGATCAGAAGAATAATTTCTCTACAAACAGAAATTTGGTAGAAGGGGTACTCGTTTGAGTAAATGCTAGTTTCACGCTTGTTGAATTGAGGCTATGGCAGCACATCTGTCCTTCAAGCAGTGGGAAACAGCACTAACACAGAGGAGGGATCAGAGACAGAGATTACAAAAGATCGGCTCGAGGAATAGGAGTACACAGAAAGCAGGGCAGAGGGCCAAAAACAGAGCCTTTGGGAAAATGAAAACAGAAGTCCAAAAGCAAAAAAACAAAAGAAGGCAAGATCAGAAGAAAAGACAGTTGGACGGGTGAGAGGGAAATGAGGTTGGTGTGGTGTAACAGAAGCCAAGAAATTCTCAAGACAGAGGCGAAAAATAGGGTTAAATGTCATAAATAGGGTGACAAATTGGATAAGGCTTCAGGACTGAATTGGAAGGTTGCTGGGGCCCAGAATGATTTCAGCAGGATACTGGGAGCACAATCCAGGGTGAAAAAGAGAAAAAGAGATGTAGTAGCAGAAGAGAGCACAGGTTCCAGGATACTGTTCATGAAGAATGAACAAAAAATGCACAGCATACCTGAGGATTATAATATACCAAATACACAGTACATGATAAACATCTTATATGTTTTTTAAAGAAAAGAGAATTCCTAAGGAAAGTTCTGACTATCCCGAAAAATGATTCATCTTTCTATAGATTACCCTAAGAAATGCTAATAGCCAGCCTCTAAAATTTCCAATTTCCAAATAGAACTTTGTTACACATAGTATCTTCATTAAATTATAAGATGGACCAAGTGTCTAAATGTACATGTTATTACACCAAGAAAACTATAAACCTCAGCCAAGCTTTATACAGCAAATGGCCCATGAGTAGTTACTCTGCAGGAAGGTCCATACAGAATGCTTTCATCAACAGCTGACATTTAGTGAGCACAACCTTAGTAAAAGGTACTAAGCTTTTATGATGGTTATTTATATGAAGTCATGGTTCCTGCTTTAAGGTTCCAGCACCTTCTCAAAGTGTCTAAATTATGTACATATAATAATCCACTAATAGAATCTAGCCAGATCATTACTACTCCATACAAATTTCCTTTAAAAAAAAAACAGGAAAACTTCTTGAGTAATTTGAATTATTACTTAATTATAAATTAATGTGTAGCTTAATTTTAAATTAAACTAGGAAAATTACTTTCAACAGTTCAACTACTCATGGGCCATTGCTGTATATACCAGGAACATAACATCTAATATTCACATATTCATTTTTTTATCTCCAAAATGTCTCAAAAATCTGTGAACCTTTAACTATAGAATTCTATGGGATAATTCAATTTGGAGGGTAAATGAATATGGGTAAATAAGTAGCCCTTTGAAAATACAAATACAAACATAGACACACTCTACAGATTTCTGCAAGCATTTAGAATATACTCGTCAACTCAAAAGTCATCCTCTGCAGGCAGAGTGACAGAAGACAGCTGGGATAAGACATGAATTAAACACTGAGTATAGGTTCTGCTGCCACCAGGTCCTCCACATTTCTTCAACTGAAAATACCCAAGAATTGAGAATTGGACTAGTCTGGCTTCTAAGAGCTGAAGTCAACGGCCCAATGGATGCAATTCCCCAGGAGTCACCATTTTTCTTCTGATCCTCTCCTGAGTTCCCATGGCTATGAACAGCCTAGCTGAGAGGGAGAGTTAGATGGCCACAGAGAAGGATGTACAATGGATACAACATCATGGTGCCACAACTACATTTCCGAATGATACAACAGAAATTCTACATTGGTAACTGTTATTCCAAATAACTTTGCAAACAACTAAGCACTAAACATTTACTGAGAGCACTGACACCATACAATTTAGGAAGGAGACCAGATCCCTAATTTTGGAATGGAAAAAATGGCAAGCTCAGTAACAAAGCAGAACGAAACACGCTTGTTTGGACAGAAGATGGTAACAAGGTTAAGGTTTGTGCCCCTAGAGTGCCTGCTGATGTGCCTTGCTGCAGTTCACAGAGACTCTCATTCCACGGCCAACTTCTTACGGATGTGTGCCACAGCACAAAGGGGCCCTAACAGGGTGTTTGGGAAATTAACAGACACTGGAACTGGAAGACCAAGCAAAGGCTGTGGCACGTGTGCAGTTACTATCCTGTTGTACAGACATCTTATGGTTTGAGAATAATGACTCAGAAAATGTGACACCTTAAATCACCTTTGCTGATACCACAGATGATTTCTGAGAATCAACGTATAGATGAAATCACTTTTATAATTATAAGGTATAATGAAAAAAATATGGCTCCTGTTTTATTACATCTTCAACATTTTATTTTCAAATTTAACTTAAAAATCATGGCCATCCATTTAACATGGTATCATAAATCAAATGAGAACACTTAGAACCCAGTTGTTATACTATTGTCAGTCTAATTACATAATAGCCATTTATAAACATAAGAAAAGCCCTCAGGGTGTGTCACAGGGTAGACTGCCTTTCCTAGGCTGAAGTCACTTGGCATCAAACTCATCTTAAAGGGCTCCTGAGGTGTGGGAATACCTGACACACTGATTGTCCTTTCACTGTTGTATGGACTACATGACTTCCACAATTAAATGAGCTATTAGATTCTTTTTTCATTTGTTTACTGCACACAAATAGCTTCATAGTAAATACCGTGTTTTTTAAGGCCAATTAGTGAGATCCACTTGCCATATATTACCACAAAAAGGTCGGGGGAGAGAATCTAGTATCATTCAATCTCTAGTTCCATGTCAGAAAGGAAGAGAAGGAAGGTGGCTTTATCAAATATGCCAGCGATACAACCCGTGGCAACCTGTGAACTAGTCAGAAATCCTCAGAGGGCTGTGTCAGTACTTTGAAAGGCAGGAAGCCTACAAAGGGGGACCCAGAAGGGTGCTCTCCATGACCGAACAAGAGAGAGAAATGAGGCTGGGAGAGGGCAGGAATGGAAGGCAAGAAGCCAGGTAGGCAAGCAGCTCATTCAGGATGATTAAAGCAGGTGAGCTTAGGCCATCGGTTCCTTTCTAAACCTCATTATCCTCTTCTACAAAATGGACTGGTGAATAAAAGGTCTGAAGCCTCCCACTGAACTTCAAAAGTCCATATTTTTTATGACTGGAACTGCACGGAGAATGTGCCCTGGCAAAGGTCACAGGGAGCAGGCAGACCAGGACCCCATCCTGCGCCAGTGGGAGCAGGCAGGTCCCTCAGCCTCTCCCAGTCTGTGTCCACTGAAAGCAGACAAGTGTGGCTAACAGGCAGTCACCTGCTAGGAGAAGTCCAAGGGTAGATCTGGCACTTCCAACTACCTTCAGTTTTTCCTAAATGAGAGCATCTGGAACAAATTTCATGCTGAAATGTACATAAGCAGCATACATTTCACTTACTATGCTGCACCACATGCTGTACGTGCTGCTTAGGATAAAATGTTCTCTCTTCTGAATGTTTTTCCATGGTTCACTACTTTAGAGTGTATACTTAATGTTACACATGCCCATGGACATTTGAAAGAGGCCTGTCAAAATAGCCAGGACACCTAAAGGAGGTGGGTATGCAGCACACATGTCAGACAAGCACAGACTCTGTCACCACACACTGCTTTTATCATGACTCTTGTGTCAAATGAAGGTTATTCCAGAGCTCTGAGAAAAGTGAAGGACAGTGGGCCCTTTCCAGTGAAAATAAGAGAATACCCAGGTGTTGAAGCAAAGGTGGTCTTCAGCAACTCCAGGAAGCTGGAAACACTGGTGTTCGGTCATCTTCTCCCACCTTCCCTTTCACTTCTGCTTTGTCCTTCCTGCCTTGTCCCCTCTCCAGGACCCCCGTCACATCCCCCGTAATCAGCACCTCCATTTATGCCACAATACTCAAAGCATCCCTCCCTAAAAGCCAATCCTGTAGTCAGCTTTTGGGGAAGAAATTGCACTCACAATTTAATGCACACTAAATGTTAAAATCCGGTAACTGAACTCTGTCTTTCAGGACATACAGTTAACCCTTGCACCAAGCAGGGGTTGGGGCGTCCACCCACTCACAGTGGGAAATCCATGTATATCTTCTGACTCTCCAGAAACTTAACTACTGATAGCCACTGCTGACCCGAAGCCTTACTGGTAAGTCAATTAACACACATTTTGTACACCTATTATATACTGTATTCTTACAATAAAGTAACCTAGAGAAAAAAATGTTTCTTCAAATTGCCACAAAACTCCAAAATTTTTTCCCCTATGTTTACTGAAAAGTGTGTGAGTGGACCTGCACAGTTCAAACCCGTGTTGTTCAATGGACAGCTGTATTTGCATTTTAGAAGACATCTGGACAGAAAGTGTTAGTGCTAAAGGGTTAAAACCCCAATGATAGATTTTCAGGTCAAGCAGACAAAACAGCTTGAGGAATGGGGCCAACGGGTGTTTTAACTTTTCAAATATGTCCAGATAACTGAGCTGTATATCAGTGGAAAATTGTGGCAACTATTAACTCTGCCTTTTTTTTTTTTTTTACCTCCATGTTTGCTGTTCGGTTTTGTTTGGGGGAATGGAGGGGATGTAGCTGAGATACTACATCGTGTCCTTGCTCACCTTTTTCCTGCATCTTTCCCATCATTCTCCTCCTAGTATGGTCAACTAAGCACACCTCTGACATGCTGCAAAAATACACTGTATTTGACCTTATGTCCAGGTTAGGCTCCACTTAAGTGGTCTGAATTCATTGTTTTTAGGCTTGTAGTCTTGTCGATCTATTGCCTGGTAAAAGGTATTTTTTAAATATCAGTACTCTCCACAAATCGGGATGAGCATCCTACTCATTGCTTTTAACATCTTGTCTTTAGCTAGTTATCAAGTCGGCAGGGTTTCTTACCATTAGCAATATTAATATTTGGGGTCAGAATTTTTTGCCAGGGGATTAGGGAGGTATCCTGTGCACCATAGGACATTTAACTGCTAGCACCTTGGCCTCTGGCTACTAGATGCCAGGAGCACTCTTCCAGGTATGACAACCTTATGTCTCCAGGCATTGCCAAATGTTTCCTGGGAGCAAAATCACCTCTATTTGAGAACCACTGAATTAAAATAAGATTACAAAAATGACAGTCAAACCCACTACTGGAACAAAAAAGTTAACAGCTGTTTTTAAAAGCATGGCAATCAATACAGAATTATCCTCACTCACTAGTTTTATTCTAAAGGTAACAGGTTATCAAAAGCTTCAAAGAAAAAAAATGATTCGGCAACCAATGAAGTGTTTGGGTGGGGGGAAAAAAAAGAGTAGTAAGGGAAGCCCAATGTGAACTTAATATGGAGGAAAGTTCTTCTGTCTTCTAGTCATAGAACATACTCCTTTTTATCACAAAGTTTTGGGTCACCAGAAAAAAACAAAACTAATTAAGACATACAAGACATATACACACTTGCCCTAATCAGCTGAGCTAGCCTGCAGAACAAACTTCCAACACAAAGATAATTTTGTGAAACCTATTCAAGTTGCCCAAATAGAGAAATAGCACTAGCCCACATATTCGGTTATAAGTATCTTTTCAGTTTTGGTGGAAAATGTAAGTGGTTATGTCTTGCCAATGGGTTTCAGCCCCGGACAAGTTCACTATGGAGTCAATGAGACTGAAAAAATGACAATGGAATGTTCTTGGGGTGAAAGGATTTACACCCAACTTTATTCCCACGTGGCAGGTCAATCACTAGAATCCTGTCCACTCAGAGCTAGTCTGCAGGCAGCAAGCCAGTCTCTGCCTCCGGCCCTCTCAGCTCCCACAGCCATCTCAGTCTCTGTCCTTGGCACTGCCACCACTCCATCCTCTGCTCTCCTGCAGCCCTGCGGCCATGCAGCCCAGAGCACTGGGCAGAGCTCTTTATATAGAGTCAATAACAACGTATTGCCCACATGTGTGTAGTGAGCAAGCCAACCAGTGCTGGCCAGGTGAGAATTCTGGCCATAGGAACCTTCATTTTCTCCACAGTTGATAAAATTTTTAAACTATGGCAGGCCTGAACAAAACTAAAAGACCTGCATCTTTTCCTTGTTGCTATTTTGGAATTAATAAAGATCCAACTAATAGAAAGGATACAAGAAGGGAGCACAAATAAAATGAGAATAATTGATGTCTTAGACTAGTGGAATGTGGGTTTCAGTCCCATCCTTTGTCAACTCCAGTAAGGTTGCTGAGATTTTCCTCTTCCTAGGCGTCATTCCAGACTGAATGACCTTCCATTAGCATTGTCAAATAAAGACATAACTACAGGAGCCTGCAGATCTGGATGCCGAAGTCTTTTCTCAGGCAAATAGAAGCTCAGAAAAATCCACCTGAAACCCATAAAAGAACAGAGGCCAGAACACGGCGTTTAAAAATGACTTTTACCTACACTTACAAGGATGACAGTTGAAATACATTCTGATCCTTCTTCTCCAGTTTCCATCAGCCCATCTTATGGCCCTTTCCTTCCTCTTTTCTCTAGACCATTGGGTCGCAAAATGTGGTCCCAGGTCTGCATCACCTGGAAACTTGTTAGAAATGCAAATTACCAGGCCCCACTCCACACCTAAGAAATCAGAAACTCCAGAAAGTAAGGTTCAGCAATGGGTTATAACAAACCTCCAGGTGACTCTAATGCGCCCCTAGTTTGAGAACCAGTGACTTTGGCCAGCGTTATTTCTCTAACCACAGATTACGTTTTACAAAACACATAAGTGTAAACCAGTAAACTAAGTCCTCTGCACACTTTATGTAAATTTTCGCTTCATCCTCAAACCTGATGCAAGGTAGGTATTATCCCCACTTTAAGGATGGGAAAGGGGTTTTTAAGGTCTAAGTGTCACTCCGGGTCCAAAACTAACAAATGCAGATGGCAGATTAAACTTTTTGCAGTTCTTTTCACTACTGAAACAAAGGTCTGTTGCACTTAATTAACAAAGTTATGTTGTTTGCTTGCTGTTTCAGCAATTCGGAAAAAAAATAGATGTGGGTGGGTGGCAGCAGTATGCCAGCTGCCTCGGATCCTACCGAATCGGTATTTAAGGGCATGATTCTGGAAGGAGAATTTTCCAATAAAGAATGTTTAATTCGGCTGCGGTCCCTCCTGCCTTTGCAGGGGGTCTGCGCTTCGGCTTGGGGGCGCGGGGGCGCCTCGGCGGGCGGCTCAGCTCTCCTCCGCCGCCGGGCATCCCCGACGCGACAGGTTGTCTGCGCGAAGGGCACCCGCAGGAAAGGCCGGGGAGCCCTGCGGCTCCGGGCCCAGGGCACTCACTGGTTTACCAGGGGAAACTGGCACATCCCAAAGCCGGGGGAGCGTCAAACCCGACACCGCAGCTCGGCAGCGAAGGGCGCGAGTGGTGAACCTGAATCCGCCGCGGGCCGCGCGGCGAGAAACCACAGGTCCCTCTAGGGTCGGAGCGGAGGGTGGGATGGCAGGGTCGGAGAGACAACCCCGGGGGGGGGGCCGGCACTCACTGTGAGGGTCGCTCTTCTCCCGGACCCCGTCCACGCGGCCGTCAGGGTGGATGCGCAGGAAGAAGCCCCCGTTTTTGCAGTACAGACGCTTCGGGTCCTTGAAGTGGCCGGGCGGGAAGGCGCCGCTGCCGCCGTCCTCCGGCAGCGCGGGCAGCGTGGTGATGCTCCCGGCTGCCATGGCCCCGCCGGGTCCCTGCCGGGTTCCCCGAGCCCCTGCAGCGGCGCGCGGAGCCGCCGAGCCCCGGCCCCGGCCCCGGCCTCCGAGCCGCTCCGGGGAGCGGCCCCGGCCCCGGCCCCCCAGCCTCCCGCCCCGCGGCGCGCGGCCGCGCCCGCTGGCCCCCAGTCTCGCGCCGCTCGAGCCGCTCGGCCGCTGCCCTCCGCGCCGGCTCTGCAGCGTAGGGAGCCGGGAGGCCGGGGAGCTGGTGTTCAGGGCTGACTCCCTCCGCGGCTGCGGCTCTCGAAAGGGCCTCGTCCCCAGGCTGCGGCGCCCAGGGTCCGGGTGCCACCGCGGGACCGTGTCCGCCGGTCTGCCACCGGCCGACCGCGACGTCGCATCTACATCTCCAGCCCCCAACACCCACCCACCCACGCCCCCGGCTCTCCTCCCTTCCTGCGCGCCGCCCCCTCCTCGCTCGGTGTTTTCTGGGGCCGGCCTCTGGGTCGGGCGCTTCGACCGTAGCACGCAAGCGCGCGACCACAGCTCGGGGCGGGGGCTGCAGGGCGGCTGCGTCCCGGGCCTCCGCAGCCCTAGGGGCTCGACCCCAGCCCGTTCCCCAGAAGGCGCCCAGCCCAACCCCTCGCGGCCCGAACCACGTTTAGTCTTTCTCCACACTGCGGAGCTTTTGCCGTGCAACCATCCGTTACTCAACTTTTCAAAGTTTAAATGCAACTTTCTCCCCCTTCATTTTCCTTGCCAGTGTTTCACAAGGGAGAAACTATTTCCATCCCCAAGTAGAGGAATCGGAAGCCGGGGACGATTGTGTGTCAGAATAGGTTTTGAACGTTATCTACTCGCGGGGCATAAACCGTTAAAACTGAAGGCTGAAGTAGTTTACCAACAAAAGGAAAGAGGCCGCAGGAGGTGAGCGGATTGGGTTGCTAAAACGAAAAGGTTTTCTTTTACCAACCTAACTTGAATTAGACAACGTGGAAAGATGAAGATGCGCCTCAGATCCTTATCGTGATAGAACTGCTAATGTAATTCCTAAACTGTCGCTCACCCCAAATTGTTAGGGATTTCTTGGGGGGAGGGTAATTTTCTGAAAAATCCCAAACTACAAAATGGAAATTAATTGCATTTTGGTAATTTATAGTAGACTATTTATATAGTAGTCCATATATATAGACTATAGTAGACTATAGATACTACAAATTAACAAAATATCTGTCTAGAAAACTTCATATACTGAGGGCCTTTGCACTATGTGCAAAGCATTCCAGTAAGTATAGTGGGTAATAACTTACACAGGGTCTTCTCACACAATGAGGGAGACATTTAGGATGGAGAGCATGAGCAACACCAGGAGCAATACCAGGAGGTGTCAAGGCCAACTAAGAGTAAAATGAAGTGTGAGATTTCAGACAAGGTATAATTAAGCTTGGGGGTAGCAGGAGTTAGGGACAGCTTCTCAGAAGAGGTGAAAATACAGAATTCCTCTAATTAGGAACATGCTCTGTTTCAAAAGATCCTAAGTGCATTTGTCCGTAAGTCTCCAAGATGGGTTTAAATGCATGTCGAATATGTTAAATAGGAGCATGAATCAATTCTTTGGAGCTTTTTGAACCAGGTATGTTCTTCTTTGGGCTTGTGTATGTTCTCTGACATCTCTTTCCAAAATGGACATGTCTTATCTGCGTTGAAAATCTGTTAAATAGCTCCCTTCCGGGTGATCTCTGTAGGTATCTTAGGGAATGCTTAACTCTACTGTAGCATTCATCAGATTGCCACAGTTTAAAATAGATCTAAATAAGCCTTGAACTCTGTCACAGATCCCTGAGTATTCCAAGAACAAAGGGAAAAAAGCTAAGTCAAATTATTTAACACTAGTATCCAGCAATTTGGGAAATTGTTACACACAGTTAAGTAATTTGTACGCTAATGGACCACAGATCTTTGGGAGCTCCTTTCCCTGTACAATAACCCCTTGTCTTCCTAGTTTCTTACAAAACCAGGAAATGATTAATCCAGCTCTGAGACTCTATGGCCTTTAAGACAGTGTTCCTTCCAAGAAGACATCATTAAAATGTCTCAAGTTCCTAGCCAGCCCCTCCCAATACACACTGTACACACAGTCATATTCTTAAATGCAATCAATTTGCTCTCAGCTGAACCATGATCATTCAAATTACTTTTTCAATTTAACCAACTATAAGTATGAATATAAAAAAAAGATAATTTTGAAAAAAATAACTGGAAACAATAGATTTTTGTAAGATGATGGATGAAAACTCATTACTTTTAAAAGCCATTAGGCTCCAGTTCCTCAAAAACTAAAAATAGAAATACCATTTGACCCAGGAATCCCACTCCTAGGAATTTACCCAAAGAATACAACTTCTCAGATTCAAAAAGACATATGCACCCCTATGTTTATTGCAGCACTATTTACAATAGCCAAGATACAGAAGCAACCTAAGTGTCTATCAGCAGATGAATGGATAAAGAAGATGTGGTACATATACACAATGGAATACTATTCAGCCATAAGAAAGAAACATTTCCTACCATTTGCAACAACATGGATGGAGCTGGAGGATATTATGCTCCGTGAAATAAGCCAGGTGGAGAAAGACAAGTGCCAAATGATTTCCCTCATTTGTGGAGTATAACAATGAAGCAAAACTGAAGGAACGAAATAGCAGCAGACTTACAGAGTCTAAGAAAGGACTAGTGGTTACCAAAGGGAAGGGGTGTGGGAGGGCAGGTTGGGAGGGAGGGAGATGGGGATCAAAGGGTATTATGTTTAGTACACATGGTATGGGAAACCAGTGTAGCACACTGTATGGGAAAACAGTGTAGCATAGAGAAGACAAACAGTGAATCTGTGCCTTCATACTACACTGATGGACAGTGACTGCAATGGGGTATGGGTGGGGACTTGATAATATGGGTAAATGTAGTAACCACATTGTTTTTTCATGTGAAACCTTCATAAGAGTGTATATCAATAATATCTTAATACAAAATCCAAAAAAAACAAAAAACATTAAGTTCCAGTGATAACTATTTAGAAACTATAAAGGAAAGAGGAATTTCCCTCACAATACCAAGATAAATTACTTGGTATTAATAAGAATTATGCAGAGTCTAAACAATGAAAAGTACACAGATTTAATGAGAGCTTTAAAAAACAAAACTTCAAATGCTCTTGGATAGAAACATATAGTAAAATAACAGGGTAAAATTCCTCCAACCAAGTTTAAAAATTTTAAACAATTCTAGTTTAAACTTTATTAAATCTGGTTAAATATTGTAACATTTATTTGGATAAATAACATATGAGAATAGCAAATACATTTTTAATTATAGGGAAAACAGTGTGAAAGATTTTTAAATGGATGAAAAAGATTACTAAATATCTTCAGTGGAAAATTAGACATTGTGTAGGTACTGGATTCCATAGGGTACCTTTCATTGTCTTTGAGCAACTGTACAATTCTTCTGAGTTGTATATAGATAACTGTCATGGACTGAATTGACAAATTTCTGTGTTGAAGCTCTAACCTCCAATGTGACCATACTTAGAAACAGGGTCTTTTAGGAGGAGGTAATTAAGGTTGATGAGGTCATAAGAGTAGGGTCCTAAGCCCATAGAATTGATGTCCTTATAAAAAGGAGAGGCACCAAGAGCATGCATGCAAGAGGAAAGGCCACAGCAAGAAGGCTGCCATCTGCAAGTCAAAGAAAGGGACCTCACCAGAAATCAGCCTTGCCAGTACTTTCATCTTGGACTTCAGGCCTCCAGAACTATGAAAGATAAATTTCTGTTATTTACACCACCGAGTCTTTGGTGTTTTGTTATGACAGTCCTAGAAGACTGGTACAATAACCAATAACATGCAAATGAATTATGTCAACTGGGAGGACATTGATTGCCTTCCTCTGATTGTTAACTTTTTGTCAACTTGACTGGGCTAAGGTATGTCCACATAGCTGGTAAAATATTATTTCTGGGTGTGTCTCTGTGGGTATTTCCAGAAAAGATTAACATTTGAATCAGTAAGCTGAGTGAAAGAAGGCTTGCTCTCACCAATGCAGGTGGCTGTTGCCATTCACTGAAGGCCTGAATAGAACAAAAAGGTGAAGGAAGGGTGAGTTCACATTCTCTTCTTAAACTGGAATATCCATCTTCTCCTAGCCTTCAGACATCAAAATTCCTGGTTCTGTGGTCTTCAGACTCCGGGAGTGAGACCAGCCACTTGCTGATTCTCGGGTCTGCAGCCTCAGACCAGCAGTCCTGCCAGGGGTTCCCTTGGTTCTCAGGCTTGCAGACTGAGAATAAGTTAAACAACCAACTTTTTTTTTTTGGCAAATGGAAGATTGTGGAATGTCTGAACCTCCCATGACCACATACACCAATTCCTATGATAAATATTGTCTTACATTTATCTGTATATATATCCTATTGGTTCTTTTCTCTGAAGAACTCTGGTAAATATACTTTCTTTACCTATGGAATAAGCCAGTTTTTGCATCCATTTGTAAATTCACTTCAGCCTTCCTTCTGCTTGAATTTTCTTCCAAACCTGTTGTCACATTTTACTGGTTTCTCATTAATTAATGAAGTAATATAAACTATCTGATGAGATATAAATGTTTATATTACTTTCTGTCTGCATAAAAGTCACAATGTTACCTTTTTTTAAAAACTTTCCTTTAAAATAATGAAATTAATGAGAAGAAACTTGCCCTTCCAGATGTTAAAAGGTATTACAGGTTTCCCTTGCTATCCCAAAATAGAGCATTCCTATCAAAATGTTCATAAGTCAAAATGGTGTAAAGTGAAAAAGCAATTATCATTAATTTACATGGAAAATTTTTGGATTGTTCTCAGACCCCAATAAATATCATGTCTCAGGGTGTTCTAATTCCTTAGGACACATCTTGCTAACAGATGCACAAAATACATTGAGAGAGAAAAAGCACAGAAGCTCACAGACACAGTCCAAAGCTATGGTGGCTTAATGATGAGATGATGAGTTCCCAGAAAGGAGCTTAGCTGTGCCACTCTCACTGCTCGGGATGTGCACTGCCTCTATGAGAGCTCCCTGCAAAACAAAGGCTGAATGCTAGTCTTACTTTTCACTCTTTTTCATAAAGTGAAAATCCTCTTTGGATTTCCTTCAGTTAGTGAAAACTGGTACTAATATAAGCCTTTTGTAACAGTAAAGTGGCCATAACTCAAACTTTTAAAAGGTAGGGGATACCTGCATAAGCTTATTACATGCAAGACATTGTGAAACTGATGCATGCAATGATTGAAAGGTCAATACAAGGATTAAAACTTCAGATGTATCTGATTGATTATATAAGTTGCCACCAAAACAGTACTTCTTAAAATTTCAGTATCACTCATAATCAAAAACACATGTCAAATTCTGAAAAACCTCCCACAAAGAAAAGCTCAAGACCAATTAGCTTCACTGGTGAATTTTACCAAATGTTAAGAGAGTTAATACCACTTATTCAGAAATTTTTTCAAAAAAGTAGAAGAGGAGGTAACACTTCCTAACTCATTCAAGAAGCTAGTATTACATGGACACCAAAACCAGACAAAGACATCACAAGAATAACAAAACTATAGACCAATATCCCTTATGAATATAGATGCAAAATCCTTGACAAATTCCTAACAAACAGAATATAGGAACATACAAAAAGGACTATACATCATGTCCAAGTGGAAATTATTCCAGGAATACAATGTTGGTTAAACATAGAAAAGTCAGTCAATACTTACCTATTTTACTAATAAAATACTGACCTTGTTTTACTAATAAGTAAAACACCTTATTAATAGAGTAATGGTTAAAAAAAAATCTCAGTAGACATTTTTAAAGTATTTGATAAAATCCAATACCCTTTCATTATAAAAACACTCATCAAACTAGGAATAAAAGGAAACTTCCTCAATTTGATTAAGAGCATTTACAAAAAAACCCACAACTAACATGATACTTAAAATGGTAAAAAATGGAAAACTTTCCTTCTAAGATCAGGAACAAAACAAGGGTGTTCACTCTCACCCCTCAACAGTATAAGTAAAGGTTCTAGCAAGGGCAGTTGGGCAAGAAATGGAATAAAAGTCATACAGGATGCAAAGGAAAACCTAAAACTCTCTGTTTGCTGATGGCATGATCTTATACATAGAAAACCCTAAAAAATACATAACACACACACACACACACACACACACACACACACACACATACAACTATCAGAGCTAATAAATGAGTTCAGCAAGATTACAGGATACAAAATCAATATGCTAAAGTCGGTTGTATTTCTTTACATTAGCAAAGAACTAAGCCAAAAATGAAATTAAAACAATTTCATTCTCAATAGCATCCAAAGGAATAAAATATTTAGGTATAAATTTAACCAAAGTCGTTTAAGACTTGTATACTGAAAACTACAAAACATTGTTTGAAAGAATTTAAAGGAGATATAAATAAATAGACATCCATGTTTGTAGATTGGCACACTTAATATTATGATGGTATGTAAATTGATCTACAGATTTAATGCATTCTCTGTTGAAATTTCAACTTCCTTTTTCAAAGAAATTGACAAATTGATCCTAAAATGGTATGACCATGCAAAGGATCCAAAAGAGCTAAAACAATCTTGAACAAGGACAAAGCTGAAAGACTTGATATCAAAACTTTCTACTAAACCACATTTACAAGACAGTGTGGTACTAGAATTAAGGTAAACATATAGATCGATCAAAGATCAGTGGAATAGAATAGAGTCAAGAAATAAACTGTGACATTTATGATCAACTTATTTTCATCAAGGGTGTTGAGCATTTAACAAGGAAAGAATAGTCTTTCCACCAACCAGTACTGGGACAACTGGATATTCACATGAAAAACAATGAATTTGAACCCCTTACAGCACATAAGAAAATTAACTCAATGTAGATCATAGACTTCAAGGTAAGAGTGAAACTATAAAACTCTTAGAAGAAAACATAGATGTAAATCTTTGTGACCTTGGGTTAGACATTGTTTCTTAAATATGACATTAAAGAAGTAAGCAACAAGAGACAATAGATAAATTGTGCTTCATTCAAATTAAAAACTTTTGTGCATCAAGTCACACTATTGAGAAAATGAAGAGAACCCAGAAAATGGGAGAAAATATTTGCAAATTGTACATATAATGAGAGTCTAGTCTCTGAAATATATAAAGAACTCCTGCAACACAACAATAAAGAGATAAGTAACCCAATTTCAAATGAGCAAAGTATTTGAACAGACATTTCTCCAAGAAGCTATAAAAATAGCCAAAAAGTACATGAAAACATGTTCAACATAATTAGTGATTAGGAAGATGTAAACCCAAACCACAGTGAGATATCACTTCACAGAAAATAACAAGTTATTGTAAGGATGTAGAATAATTTTAACCTCCATACTTTGCTGGTGGGAACACAAAATGGTGTAGCTGATGTAGAAAACAATCTGACAATTCCTCAAAAAGTTAGAGTCAACATATGACCTAGTAATCCCATTCCTATGTATATAAAGAAGAGAAATGAAACACATGTTCACACAAAAACATGTCAAAAAATGTTCATAGAAGTATTCATAATAACCAAAAAGTGGACACAACCAAATATTATTTGGCTATAAAGTACTGATCCACACTAACATATAGGTGACCTTGAAACATTACTGTAAGTGAAAAAAGCCAGATAGAAAAACCCTCATACTGTGTGATTTCATGTATAAAAATGTCCAGAATAGGCAAATCCATAGAGACACACAGCAGATTAGCGGTTGCCAGGAGCTGGAAGAAGAGAGAAATGGGAAATGACTACTAATACTAATGGAATGGTTTTGGGGTTTTTTTTGGAGTGATAAAAAAGCTCTGGAATTAGGCAGTGGTGATGGCTGCATAACTTTGTTAATCTACTAAAAAAGCATAGAACTGTACACTTAAAAATGGTGAATTTCAGGATTTGGATTCAAGATGGTGGCATGACAGGTGAGATTGAGAATTCCTCCCAAAACCACAAATAGTTCGAAAATGTAGTTGATTGATACAACTAAACCTAAAACAGCAACAAGAAAGAAGGCTGAACCAGACTGCATACAGACCTGACGAACAGAGTAGACCTCCTGAAACAGGGTAACCTATGAAAGCCTTAATTCAGCAGGACCCAAGCCCTTCCCCCACCCCAGCTCACCAGCAGGAGGAAGAGAAATGGGTGGGGGGAGGGGGTGGAAGCTTAGAACTACTGAACACCAAGCCCTGGAGGTCTGCTTTGGGAGCAGAAACCTACACTGTGTGGTGCTCTGGACACTGGGGAGCTCAGACAGGTGGAGTGCTTGAGACACAGACTCAGGCCATTTGTGGAGGAGGGGATCCACACCCAGTCACTCTGAAAGAAGGTACAGGCAGGTGGTCTGAGAGGCTTCCTAGCAGTGACAGGGCTGCTGAAGGAGTGGGGTTTGCATGGAGCTTGCCTGGGGAAGGGGAGAGCTGGACAAGGTTGTTTGGGTGCGCTCTGCCCAGCTGGTTGAGAACTTCAGGTGCCCCATCCCCCTGGCTGCCTACTCAGCTCCAAGGCCCCCCACTGTGACACACAGCTGGCTGCACCTTTCTCCTAGCCTATCAGCACCAGTTTGCAAACTGGCAGTCAGTGTGTTGGCATCAGGCCACCCAGAGGGAGGCCCCACCTACAACAGCTAGAGACACAAAGCACAGAGGCTTACACCTGTCTACTTGGCCCACTGGCTCTGACACTGGAAACAGGCATCGCAGACGGGAATCAGGTAACAGATCTTTCCTCCTCCCAGGCATGAGCTCTGCTTCCCTATGACCCCCGACCTCGCTCTAGGGGATGAGCAGCCCCAGAAACTGGAGCTTCTGGGCACTAGTGGGCACCAAACCGAAATATGAAACATCAAAAGAACATGGTTCAGACCAAAATCTCACAAACCCCAAGAAAAGAGGTCAAATGAAACTGAACTCACCAATCTGCCTGAAAGAGAGTTCAAAATAAAAATCATAAACATGCTTATGGAGGTACAGAAAAATACTCAAGAACTCAGGAATGAATTTAAGTCAGAGATTCACCATTAAGACATACAATGGAGGGATTTAAAAGCAGATTAGATGTAGTAGAAGAGATGGTAAGTGGAATAAAAATTAGAGAAGAGGAATACAAAAAAGCTGAGGCACAGAGAGAAAAAAGAATCTCTAAGAAGGAAAGAATATTGAGAGAACTGTGTGACCAATCCAAACAGAACAATACTTGTATTATATGGGTACCAGAAGAAGAAGAGAGAGAGAAAGGGATACAAAGTGTCATTGAGGAGATAATTGCTGAAAACTTCCCCAATCTGGGGAAGGAGATAGTACCTCAAGCCATGGAGGTGCACAGATCTCCCAACACAAGGGACACAAGTCAGACAACATCAAGACATATAATTATTAAAATGGCAAAGATCAAGGATAAGACAGACTTTTAAAAACAGTTACAGAGAGAAAAAAGATCACATACAAAGGAAAAACTGTCAGGATACCATCAGAATTCTCAACAGAAATCTTACATGCCAGAAGGGAGTGGCATAATATATTTAATGCAGTGAAACAGAAGGGCCTTGAACCAAGAATACTATACCTGCCAAGGTTATCATTTAAATTTGAAGGAAAGATTAAACAATTTTCACATAAGAAAAAGTTGAGAGAATTTACCTCCCACAAACCACCTCTACAGTGCATTTTGGAGGGACTCCTATAGATGGAAGTATTCCTAAGGCTAAATAGATGTTACCCAAGGGATAGACAAAGAGCACAGAATAAGATTCATAACATACAAAGAATGGAGGGGTAAGAAAAAGGAGAAAAAAAAAGAAGAACCTTTAGATTGTGTTTTTAATAGCACACGAAGTGAGTAAAATTAGACTGTTAGATAGTAAAGGAATTACCCTTGAACCTTTGGTAATCACGAATCTAAAGCCTGCAATGGCAATAAGTGCATACCTATCGATAATCACCCTAAATGTAAATGGTCTGAATGCACCAATCAAAAGACATAGAGTTACTGAATGGACAAAAAAACAAGACCCATCTATATGCTGCCGACAAGAGACTCACTTCAAACCCAAAGACATTCACAGACTGAAAGTAAAGGGATGGAAAAAGATATTTCATGCAACTAATAGTGAGAAGAAAGCAGGAGTTGCAGTACTTTTATCAGACAAAATAGACTTCAAAACAAAGAAAGTAACAAGAGATAAAGAAGGACATTACATAATGATAAAGGGATCAGTCCAAAAAGAGGATATAACTATTATAAATATCTATGCACCCAACACAGGATCACCTACATATGTGAAACAAATACTAACAAATTAAAGGGGGAAATAGAATGCAATGCATTCATTTTAGGAGACTTCAACACACCACTTGCTCCAAAGGACACATCAATCAGACAAAAAAAATAAGTAAAGAGATGGAGGCACTGAACAATGTATTAGCACAGATGGACATAACGGACATATACAGAGCAGTGCATCTAAAAGGAACAGGATACACATTCTTCTCAAGTGTGCATGGAACATTTTCAAGAATAGATCGTAGGCTAGGCCACAAAAAGAGCCTCAGTAAATTTAAAAAGATTGAAATTGTACCATCCAGCTTCTCAGACCACAAAGGCATGAAACTAGATATTAATTACACAAAGAAAATGAAAAACCCCACAAACACATGGAGGCTTAATAACATGCTCCTAAATAATCAATGGATCAATGACCAAATAAAAACAGAGATTAAGCAATATATGGAGACAAATAACAATGATAATTCAACAACACAAAATCTGTGGGACGTAGAGAAGTTTGTGCTAAGAGGAAAATATATTGCAATACAGGCCAACATCAGGAAAGAAGAACAATCCCAAATGAACAGTCTAAACTCACAATTAATGGAACTAGAAAAGGAAGAACAAATGAGGCCCAAAGTAAGTAGAAGGAGGGACATAATAAAGCAGAAATAAATAAAATTGAGAAGAATAAAACAATAGGAAGAATCAATGAAAGCAGGAGCTGGTTCTTTGAGAAAATAAACAAAATAGATAAATCCCTAGCCAGACTTATCAAGAAAAAAAGAGAATCTACACACATAAACAGAATCAGAAATGAGAAAGGAAAAATAATTACAGACAACACAGAAATACAAAGAATTATGAGAGAATATTATGAAAAATTATATAGTAACAAAATGGATAACCTAGAAGAAATGGACAACTTTCTAGAAAAATAGAACCTTCCAAGGTTGACCCAAGAAGAAACAGAAAATCTGAATAGACCACTTACCAGCAAAGAAATTGATTTGGTAATCAAAAAACTACCTAAGAACAAAATCACTGGACCAGATGGTTTCCTTGCTGAATTTTATCAAACATTTAGTGAAGACCTAATACCCATTCTCCTTAAAGTTTTCCAAAAAATAGAAGAGGAGGAAATACTCCCAAACTCATTCTATGAGGCCAACATCACTCTAATACCAAAAACAGGCAAATATACCACAAAAAAAGAAAATTATGGACCAATATCCCTAATGAACATAGATGCAAAAATTCTCAACAAAATATTAGCAAACTGAATTCAAAAATACATAAAAAAGATCATCCATCATGATCAAGTGGGATTCATCCCAGTAATGAAAAGATGGTACAACATTCGAAAATCCATCAACATCATCTACTACATCAACAAAAAGGACAAAAACCACATGATCATCTCCATAGATGCTGAAAAAGCTTTTGACAAAATACAACATCCATTTATGATAGAAACTCTCAACAAAATGCATATAGAGGGCAAATACCTCAACATAACAAAGGCCATATATGACAAACCCACAGCCAACATTATACTTAACAGAGAGAAGCTGAAAGCTTTTCCTTTAAGACTGGGAACAAGACAATGATGCCCACTCTCCCCACTTTTATTCAACATAGTTCTGGAGGTCCTAGCCATGGCAATCAGACAACACAAAGAAATAAAAGGCATCCAGATTGGCAAGGAAGAAGTCAAACTGTCACTGTTTGCAGATGACATGATACTGTACATTAAAAACCCTAAAGAATCCACTCCAAAACTACTAGATCTAATATCTGAATTCAGCAAAGTTGCAGGATACAATATTAATACACAGAAATCTGTTGCATTCCTTTCCACTAACAATGAACTAGCAGAAAGAGAAATCAGGAAAACAATTCCATTCACAATTGCATCAAAAAGAATAAAATACTTAGGAATAAACCTAACCAAGGAAGTGAAAGAACTATATGCTGAAAACTACAGAACACTCTTAAGAGAAATTAAAGAGGACACTAATAAATGGAAATTCATCCCATGCTCTTGGCTAGGAAGAATTAATATTGTCAAAATGGCCATCCTGCCTAAAGCAATCTACAGATTCAATGCAATCCCTATCAAAATACCTCCAGCATTCTTCAATGAACTAGAGCAAATAGTTCTAAAATTCATATGGATCCACAAAAGACCATGAATAGCCAAAGCAATCCTGAGAAGGAAGAATAAAACAGGGGGAATTATGCTCCCTGACTTCAAGCTCTACTACAAAGCCACAGTAATCAAGACAATTTAGTACTGGCACAAGAACAGACCCATAGACCAGTGGAACAGAATAGAGAGTCCAGATATAATCCCGAACATATATGGTCAATTAATATACGATAAAGGAGCCATGGACATACAATGGGGAAATGACAGCCTCTTCAACAGCTGGTGTGGGCAAAACTGGGCAGCAACATGTAAAAGAATGAAACTGGATTATTGTCAAACCCCGTACACAAACTAAACTCAAAATGGATCAAAGAGCTGAATATAAGTCATGAGACCGTAAAACTGTTAGAAAAAAATATAGGTAAAAATCTCTTGGACATAAACATGACCAACTTCTTCATGAACATATCTCCCAAGGCAAGGGAAACAAAAGCAAAAATGAACAATTGGGACTATATCAAACTAAAAAGCTTCTGTACAGCAAAGGATACCATCAGCAGAACAAAAAGACATCCTACAGTATCGAGAATACATTCATAAATGACATATCTGATAAGGGGTTGACATCCAAATTATATAAAGAGCTCATGTACCTCAACAAACCAAAGGAAATAAGCCAATTAAAAAATGGTCAGAGGAGCTGAACAGAGAATTCTCCAAAGAAGAAATTCAGATGGTCAACAGATCCATGAAAAGATGCTCTACATTGCTAATTATCAGGGAAATGCAAATTAAAACCACAGTGAGATATCACCTCACACCAGTAAGAATGGCCAACATCCAAAAGACAAACAACAACAAATGTTGGCAAGGATGTGGAGAAAGGGGAACCCTCCTACACTGCTGGTGGGAATGTAAACTAGTCCAACCATTGTGGAAAGCAGTATGGAGGTTCCTCAAAAAACTCAAAATAGAAATACCATTTGACCCAGGAGTTCCACTCCTAGGAATTTACCCTAAGAATGCAGCAGCCCAGTTTGAAAAAGACATATGCACTCTTATGTTTATCGCAGTACTATTTATAATAACCAAGCAATGGAAGCAACCTAAGTGTCCATCAGTAGATGAATGGATAAAGAAGATGTGGTACATATACACAATGGATTATTATTTGGCTATAAGAAGAAAACAAACCCTAACATTTGCAACAACATGGATGGAGTTAGAGTGTATTATGCTCATTGAAATAAGCCAGGTAGAGAAAGAGATGTATCAAATAATTTGACTCATCTGTGGAGTGTAACAACAAAGAAAAAACTGAAGGAACAAAACAGCAGCAGACTCACAGAACCCAAGAATGGACTAACAGTTACCAAAGGGAAAGGGACTGGGGATGATGGGTGGGAAGGAAGGGATAAGGAGAAAAAAGGAGCAATACGAGTAGCACACATAATGTAGGGGGTTAGCATCTTACTACACTGGTGGACAGTGACTGTAATGGGGTATATGGGGGGTCTTGATAATGAGGGGAGTCTAGTAACCATAATGTTATTCAAGTAATTGTATATTAATGATATCAAAATAAAAAATTTTTTTAATGGTGAATTTCATCTTAGGAAATGTGAATTATATCTTAGGAAAACTAAAGAAATGCATATGGAAATAAAAATGAAATTTCTCTCCAATAACGTTGAAAGAAAAAAATATATTAATGGTGTATTGTGAAAGACAAGGTGATCTGGAGGCTTCATGAGCTGGTCAGATGGAGGAAAAATTATTGTAGCATTGTAATGAGATACATTAAAATGCTAGTACTGATGATTTGAGGTTGTTAAATTAGTTTTATTGTATAAAAATCACCTCTGGCTACTCAATATCACATAAAAAGTATTATCTAAAATTTTATTTGTTTTCTTATTTATTATCAGTCCCCTCAGTCCAACAGAATACAAGATCCCTTAAAAGAGGAATTTTTTTTCTTGAAACATGCTGTATCCTTGGGCCTAGTGGCACTAAGCAGGGCCTGAACAAATATAGACACATTCTTTTTAATAAACTGTGCATTAATTTCACTTTTAGAAGTTGTTTTTGAAAACCAAACTCCTCATAACATCATGCCTGGGTGTGGTCAATGACTATGAAATTCTAAAGGTTAATCATTTTTTAATGAAACTACACTAAACCCGTTTCCCTATGAAATCCCACTAAAATGCATAAACTACTGTGTTCTAAAATCTAGTATATCAAAAATAATCTTACTGAGTTTTGGGTCATCATTATGACCATCAGCTGTGATATAATAGAGGGGGCCACTCTACTTTATCTCCACAAGCGCTGTTATTTACCCTCCATGCCCAGTTGGTAGTTTCTGATCTCATGAGAATGGTCTGTGCTTTATGTTGACTTTGCATCTTTGATTAAAAATATATAAACAAACAACAGACACACAGAAGTTCCTGAAATAACCAAGGATTAATTATATTTGGCAATTTTATTTTTAAATATTGTATTGTTTAACTGAAGAGATAGCCAAGCTACAGTCATTCACTGTTTTCAGGTATCAATGTGGCAATATTTATCAAGTGACCAGTCTCCTCACATAGACTGATGTTTATTCTCCAAGATCAACTCTAAATTCAGAAAAATTAAAACTTCATGATGTCCTTTACTCTTAAATTATCTTTGGGCTTCCCTGAGGGCCATTGAATAACCACAAATACTTGTTCTTTTACCTTTTAAAGAGAGGGATACTAGAAGTACTTAGGTTTATTCATATGGTCTGTATTTTTTAATTAGCTCAACACTATACTAAGAGTTACACAAGAAGAGCTATCAAGTCAAAGGATGAGCTCAGCCTTTCTTTTATTGATTTCACTCAGATTGTTAATAATAAATACATTACAAAGATAGCCCTTTACAGGAAGACCCTGTTATTTTCTATCTTCTGGCTTATCGGCTCAGATGACAGTAATTCCAAATTCATTGTCCATCTGTTCTTATTTTGATGCTAGTTTAAAAGGGCATCCTGACCCTCAATTCAAGGCACTGTTGTTTTGTTTTGTTTTAATGTGCAAAAACTAGGAGGGAAAAAAATAAACCTGTTATCTTAAAGCAACCATGAAAGAAGTGGGAACCTGAATTCTCACTTTACAATCTATGTGCCCCCAATAATCTGCAATGTCCCGTGTGAGATAAATGGAGTACTGCAACCAGACTATATAATAACAGTAGGAATTATGATACAGATAGCAATGAAATCATGACAATCCTCAAGCCTGAGGATCCAGCTGGGTTCATAGTCCTACTCAGATTAAGTCCATAGCTTGCCCATTCCGCAGGAGGCCAGCAGCTGAGCCAGTAGGGAGCTCTGTGCACACTCAGCAGGCAGCAGCTGTGGCTAGGAGGTAGACCCAATTCACAAGGACTGTAGAAGAGAATAATCTTAAGAGCGATAAGACACATGTTTTAATGACACCAGCATAGGTGAATCCTGTCCATCAGGAAGGATGCATGCAAGAGAGTGGTCCTGTGATAAGACAGTGGCAGGAATGTGGTTCTGTCCTGGTCTAGCATACCAGACCTTCACAACTCTCCCTGTGGGAGTTATGGATTGGTCAATGTGTGGGGCTAAAGGAGGCATATGCACTTGCCATAACAATAAAACAAAACTCCCCCATAAGATGCTCTTACTTTCTGGCCATTTGGGATGCACTACAGTGATCTTTGGGGGCCACTCTGCTGTTACTCCAGGAACACACAGGAAGCCAGCCTCCAGGCCTTGTCCCCAAGGTGCCAGAAGGGCCAGCCATCACTGGTCCATGTGTTGAAATGTCCAGGGCCATGTCCACTCAACAGAGTTTCCAGGGTTGAGTGTGGTTGGGGCTGGCAGCAGGATGTTGTTCTGCTGGCCAAATCCTGGCTGAAATAATTCTTTCTTGGTTTGCAATACAGTTGTACAGGGGAGGCAGCAATGTATAATAGCATATCCACAGGCTCAAGGCTCCTTTTTGGGGCTTCTCATTCAAATGCCGTAGCTCTGTCCATAAGTGAACTGATCAGCCCTGTAGACTATTAGTGTCTGACTTCAGGCCAGGTTTCAACAAACCATTGTACCTCTCTCATGCCTGCTCCAGTTGGGTTATATGGTACATGAAACTTCCACATTATTCCTAACTGCTGCACCCATTCTTGTAATGCATGTCCAGTAAAGTGGGTGCCTTGATTGCTCTTAATCACCTGCAGCCAGCCATAGGCTGCAAAGAGACACTCTAGGTCCCTTTTGGTGTTTTTCTGAGCTGCATAGCATGCAGAAAAAGCAACCAACAGTCTAGTAGCTGTGTCCACACAAGTCATGTCATACTGATATCCTTCTGATATGGGCAGAGGCCCAATATAGTCTATCTGCCACCTGACAAGGGGTATCAGCCCTATTACCATTGTCCCATGTTTCTGCGGGACTCAGTGTAAGTTCCTCTTAGAGCACACAGGCACTCCTTCTGGACTCTGCTGACTTCTTCTGCAAGCCCCACCAACGGGCTACAGCCCACATTGTCTTCTACCCCATGTGCAACAAATGCTGATGTAACCATTGGGCTACATCAGAGGCAGGCTTTCCTTCTAGCCAATGCACCTGTGCCAATGTGTCTCCTTCTTCATTCCCTGGGGATGCCAAAGGCAAATGGCCAGGCACATGATAAAGGGTAATTGTCTTTCTATGACCAGAGGACCACAGGTCCTGCCACAACTCTTGTCCCCAAACAACCATCCAGTTGGCACGGTGCCATATCAGTAGCTACAGGGTCAAGTCTCAATAGACAGCCCAGCTTTCCATGCAGAAAACTATAGGGGAGGGCTCCTGGGTGATCATGAGCCATACTGCCTGCAACTCAGCCTATTGACTGCTCTTTCTCTCCACAACCTCCATTCATATCGCTTCAGTCTTATGATGGAAAGCCACACCCCCTCCACCTCGGGGGCTGCCCACGACTGGAGCCATCTGTATACCCAGCATCTACAGGTATAGGGGCTCTTCCCTTCCAATAAGGGTTCTCTGTTACTAATGGTTCCAAAGCAAGTTCATGCTTTCCACTGGTGTATGTCACTGGCCCCAGTAAGCCTTGGAGTTCTCCACTTAAGGGGCTAGTGGAGAAGGCACTGCACTGCTATAAATATGCACCCCACTTGGCCAGTGTAGGCATCTGTGCCACACCACTCCATGGCCTTTGGGTCCAGTCTCATGCCCCCCCCCCCACAATGGGATAGGTAGTTATTACCTTGGTAGGAGCTGTTCCAGTGATAAGTTCTGTAGCCAGCAAGGTGTGATACACAGCAGACAGTTGCTTCTCTATCAAGGTATACTAGACCTCTGCTCCTCTCCAGAGTTGGGACCAGAATCCAGTAGGTTGGTGGTTCCATTCAAACCACTGCCAGAAGCCCCATCCATAACCATCTTTGGTAACAGGAATGTCTAGCTCACAGGGCCTTGATGAGTCCATTACACTCAAGGCCCATACAGCCTTGACTGCTTGCTTAACAGCAGTAAAAGCAGCTGCACATGTTTCAGCCTGGTCCTACCTGATGCCCATTTGTACTAACCAGTATGAGGGCTTCAGAATTTGTACCAGGTACAGGATAAACACTCTTCAGTAGGCCAAGAAACCCCAAAACTCTTGTAATACTGTCAGAATTGTAGAGGTAGGGAAAACCTGGACCTTATTTATGACTGCTTCTGGGATAACTTTAGTCTTACTGGACCAGATAACCCGCAAAAACTTTACTGACAAAACAGGTCCCTGAACCTTGGTGCTGTTCACAGCCCATCCTTTCTCCTGTAGATGTTGCAGCAGTCTAGGAACTGCCCCTTCTAAATCTGACAGAGAATCAGACATGCGTATAATATCATCAATGTAGTGATACAGCTACACCGCTTGCGGTTTCTCCCATGTGGCCAAGTCCTGGGCTACAAGTCCATGACAGATGATGGGACTGTGGAGGTATCCCTGTGGAAGGACAGAGAACATCCACTGTCAGCCTTCCCACATGAAGGCAAACCATTCCTGACTTTCCTGTGCTATTCTAATAGAGAAAGAAAGCATTAGCAAGGTCCACAACATAATGGTATGTCCCTAGTTCATGACTGAGGGTGTCCAAAAGGGCTTCTATAGAGGGGACAGCATCATGCAAGGAGGTGTGACTTCATTCATTTCTCTGTAATCCGTGGCCATAAGCCAGGAGCCATCCAGCTTTTCCACTGGCCACACTGGGGAATTAAAAGGACTGTGAGTGGGCTTTATGATTCCCACCTTCTCCAACTCCTGTAGAGTTTCTCCAATTTCTTTGTGTCCCCAGGCAATTTACACTGCTTAGTACTTGCCACCTGCCAAGGTACAGGCAGAGACATAGACAACTGTTTGGCATGTCCCCTCAGAACTACCTTTACCACACATATCCTCAGTCTGAACTCACCTGCAGTGGTCTGTAACCACAGGCCCTGCAGGATATCTATCCCCAAAATATATTCAGGGACAGGAGAAATATACACGGTATACTCTTTTAGGGGCAAACACCATATTCTCAATGGGATTTGGGCTTTCTTCACTCTAATTGCCTTACCCGCATAGCCATTTGTCACAGCAAGGGTCCCAGGAAAATGCTCAGGATTGATGTAAATCACAGAACATTCAGATCCTGTGTCCACCAGCGCCAGGACACATTGTACATTCACTGGGGACCAATGAATTGCTAATTCTACATGTGACCTCCAGTTTCCACCACATCCTCCAAGGTACAGACCTTGACACCACACCACCTGGTTAAACTGCAATGTCCAATTGCCTTCTGTAGGGGTGAGGGCCCATGCGGGGTCTGAGTACTGTCCCCCAGGAAGTTCTGCAGGCAGATGCATAAGACGTGGGGCTTTGCCTCTGGCTTCTGTGTCTTGGACCTCAGTGGCTAGAACCACTATGCTGGCTTTAATTGATGCCACAGCTCTACTGGGCTGTCTATCAAGTTTTCCTTTCACTACCCCAGCCTTTATCAAATCAACCCGTGTCTGGGTCTTCAAGAGCTTCACAGAGCCCTTTGAATCTCTTCTTTCAGTCACAAACCTTCCATGCTCTTATTACTTCAACCTCCCCCAGATCTGCTATAGTATGAGTAACCTCATTTTTATTGGTTGCCCTATGTGGTGTGCAAGAATAGTCAAGAGGAACCCAAAGAGGGATGGGCGAGCACCAGGTTTTTCATCCTCACAGTGAGTAACTCCTCATCAGGGCCCTGAGGGTCCATATTGTAGATGATATTTTTCATGCCCAACTCCCATAAAACCAGCTGTAACTCTGCATACATTTGCCAGTGGCATGGGCCATGCTGCTCATGCTGTTTGACAAGGTCCAGGCACAAGGAGGAATCCTGAAAACAGGAAACCTCATAGCTGGCCCCTGCTAATTCCTGCACTTATTTTTGCAGTTATGATATTGGTGATTGGGCTCATATATGGGAAATCTTATGTACTTAAGATTTATTCATCTTTAGTAAATAACATAACCCAAAATATTGATCAAAGCAGCAATTCCAGAAATGAAAGCAGTATTATGGGACCAACTGTTCCAGGCATACTGCCATGAAGAAGAGAGGCAGAACAACCCAGGCCTCTCAAAACTAGATGCAGTTTGTTCCTTCCCTTGTAACAACTGAAACATGACTAACCAGACTTTCTTTAGAATATTGGCAGAGAAGAAGTTATGGGAACCTGGGGCATGGAAAAGCCCCATGGAAAAAAAACATTTTTCCAAAAAAAAGTATATGAAATAGCAAAGTAATAAAAGGAGATTAATAGCCCCCACTCTCCAGGGCCCCCCTTTTATGTTGCTTATAGTATTTAAAGAATATTTCCCTTGAAAAAAGAAGTTATGAGTAAAATAAAAAGATTTACATTTATAATTATCCCATATATAAAAGTTTATAATGAATTTATGACAAAATATTATTATATTAATGGTAAGGTAGTAAGAGCAGATTTTGTGTCATTATATGAAAAATTAAAGAGGACTGAAAGGCCCTGGTGCCTGTAGATGCAGGAGGAAAGGTGTAAACATCTGAAATTGTGGAATAAGTATTATGAAAGAATAAGATGTTCCTATTGTACTTGTAAGAATGTTGAGAAATGTTAAAACTTATGGGTAACCAGAGTACCATCCCCAGACTTTAGATGTAAGCCTCAACCCACATGTGTAAGATAGAATTTAATTAATAATATAGCATTACACTTAATAACCAAAAGACAGATCGCTTGCATTTATATAGCCTGTTTAAACTTTATATAGCCTTAGACACATATCTTAAACTCTATAATTTTACACGCTTAAAGTAAAAATCATAGCCCGCCCACTTAGCCCACACACTGTCTCACGCCATTTTCTGTTTAGCACCTAGTACGTAGCTTACATGAATTACTAATCACAACAGACTAGGGGAAAGTTAGAAATTAAATATTAAATGGCTACTATTAGAAAAAAATCATGATATTTACTTAAGGGTAATAATCTGAAATTATGTAAATTGACAGGAAAAGGATTGTATTATTCATGATTAAAGAAAAATGTTTAACATTGTGTAAACCTTAAAAAGATATAAAAATAAAGACCCTGCCACTTGATGTCAGAAGATGTTACAACCTTGATCAGGTGTTTCATCTCCTCACTCATTTCCTCACTCTCTGACGCTGTCCTTTCCTTCGTGACCCACACCTCAGCTGGACCTGGACTCCAGCATGCCAGCTAGTGGGAAAGTATGGTAAATCTCCCTGATTAGGCCAAACTGCCCTGAGGGCTGCTGTCAGCCAATCCAAAAGCACATGATTCCCTGAGTCTGATGGGTATTTTGTAACCTCTGCTAGACAGAGGGGTGAGTTATCAGGGAACCCAGACAGAACAATGCCCTCTACTCCTAAATCCCAAAGGCACAAAAGCTGTTTAGGGCAGAGGCTCTGGGGGCTTCTGAGAAACCGGGTGCCCAAATCCACCAGCTTGGCCTGGGTATAAGGTCAGAGCATGGAGTGCTCCACAACCTGGGGAGGAGGCTGCTCCTCTCCCTGAGGAACCTGCGGTCATCGAGTCTTTATTTCCTTCACTGCCATCAAACAGGCTAGCAATACTGGAAAGGCTGGTGCCTCAGGCAGCAGCCTCAGCAACAGTCCGCCCTTGGTCCTACCCTCTCTTTCTATCCTGACTCCTCCTCCCCTGACATCTCCTCTACCATCTCCAGGGCTGAAGGCACCGCCCCTTCCTTTACCTCCCGCACAGCCTCTTGCAGCCTGCATTTTTCTGCTGCCCCCTCCCACACCACTAGTATGCCTCTCAGCAGTGCGATCTCAGTTCTCAATAGCTTTCATTCCTTTTTCAGAGCATCCCACAACGCATCTCCCTGTTCTTCCAACTGACTCTGAAGTGCATCTGTCTCCTTGGTAACACTTTCCAATGCCATGAGAAACAGCCACCCCACATTTCCTGCTGCCCCATGGCCACTCAGTTTCCTAAAGAGTCCCCTATTTTGTGGGGAGCCAACTTCACAGCCTCCAGTGTCCCCACCCTTGCCCACTTCTGGGGAGTGACCCACTCCTCTAGGAGGCACTTTACTCCAGACCAAATCCCCACTGGGGAGTCCCGGGTGAATTCCCACCACCCACAGGGGTTCCTGGATGTATCCCGACAACCCACAGTGGGGGCCAAGGGTATTTCCCCACCATCTATAGAGGCATCCTGATGAAATATCACACCCATGAGGACAGATTTCAGGTTCACCCAATCCTGCCAACTCTGACAGACCTTCTCTGGGGAGAAGGTGGTCCTCCTCCCAGAACCAATTGCCCTATGAATCCAGTGAAACCTGAGTAAGGCAAGAATAAGGGCAGGTTCGGAGAAACCATGTTTATTGCTCGAATTCAGTGGCCAGGCATGGCTCCCTCTGTTCCTCATGGCCACGGCACTCACACTCCCAAGTCCTTTCTCCCCAGTCCCGCCTATCATGAGCCCCCCCCCCCCACTTCCATGCTCCATTTTCCTGCAGCCACAGCACACTCTCTACTTCCCCACCCACCTCTTTTGGGAGGAACTGCTTGGGTGGGCCCTTGGTGACTGGCAGACACCAGACCAATTAGGTACCAGTAACGGAGGGGAGGAGAGAATGGCCCTTTTCCCTCCACCCCTTGCCTGGGAGGCTGCATCGATAAACACCTATTGATATGTAAATGAACTAAGCCAGGCGGGATATTCTGGAAATTCTGCCATATACACCACAGTATCCCCTGCCCCCCAAATTTTTTTTGGCTTCACTCTTCAGATTGGACTCTTAGGTATTTGTTTTCAGTTCCATTGGGAAGGGTGAAACTGAAAGACATACTGAATATGAAAGTATGAGGGCCCAGATCACAGGACTAGAGAGTGTGGATTGATTTGGTTCACATTCCCAAAGTGTTCACAAGTGCACATTTTGGGAAGAGGTTCTTGGGCTTTCTTATGCAGATAAGTCTTGTAATTGGCTTCTTAGTTTCAAATTCATTATTTCTTTAAAATGAATGAATATTTTGAAATACAAGCTTAAGGCTATTTTCCTTTTAAACATTTTTTAACTGATTTAAAGTTTTGGCAGCTTACATATTTCTGCTGCCCCCCACCAACCCCTGTGCTGCTAGTATATCTCAGCAGTACGATGAAATTTAATTTTAATTTATTTAAATTTAATTATTTGAAGAAATTTATGTAATTTTCTTTTCTTTGTTTTTTTATTAGTTTTAATTAGTTAAGAAGCACATTAATACTACACCTTCATTAAAAAATGGAAGCATTACAGATGATGGTGAGAGTATCCTTTGGAAGCCTCTCCCAATCCCAGTCACTTCTTTTCTCCCCAGATGAAACCATTTTTCTTAGTGTGATATATATCATTTTAAATATTTCTTTGTGCATTTACAGCCACATGTGTACCCATGGAAACCATAGAGTATTGTTTTGTGTGAACATTTATGTCTATCTGTATATGGTACCGTGTTGCCTTATCTCTTAGTAACTTGCATTTTCATTCAATATATGCCTTAGAAATTTTTGTTTGTTATGTATGGATCTACTTTATTCATTTTAACTGCTACAGAGTATTCCAGAGCAATATAGCCACACTACTTAACCATTCCCTACTAATATACACTTAGATGGTACACAAATGTTTGCTGTTAAGCAGAAACCATCTTTGTACTTGCTTCCACATGCATATAATAGAGTTTTTCACCAAAGTTGTTACCTTGTTGGGTCCCTGCATTTTCAATTTTAAGAGATATTGCCAAATTCACTTCCAAAGTGGCTGTAAGAAATTGTATTCCCACTAACAGTACTCACACCTTCAAAGAAGTACCATTCTTGCCAAAATTTTAACATCATAAAAGCAGATAATGCTAATCAGTACTATAACAAAATAAAATGTTTAAGTCTTTCTACAAATTGGAAAGGATTAAGATAAAATTACTAGTAAGATTAGAAACAAAGTTTCACATTTAAGTTTAAAAAATCAATTGGGCAAGTATAGCATGGTGGAATATAGCTTAGAAAAAAGTCACATAAAAAAAATCACATGAAAGTTAAAAATTAAATGGTCTAATCCCGAGCCTACAATCCCCATGCAATTCCATACCTCGAATTGTCTATGATCTGAAAATAAAAATCATTTGTGTTAGTATACTGAAAAACAACAGCACATGGTTTGCAGAAACCAATAGGGTAAGGAACGGCCAAAAAAGCTAATGTAATGGCTTTGTTAATAGATATTTAGTGACTAGGTGATAGGAAGTTACAATTCCTCTAAACAGATCACATGTGGAACATTCACATCTTAAGGGAACATTGACAAGACAAACCAATACTGATTGCCATAACATGTATTATGGTAATCACGCACATCCCCATGTATCATCAGGTTCTTTTATTCAAAGACTGCAGAAGTGCGTGTTACAGCAGGAAGTTGTAGAAACACTTTTCCTTCAGATTTTCAGAGTATCTGCTTAATTATGGACTTTTCCTTTTGTTAGCCTCTCTAGATGCAGGAGAATGTATCACTGTAGGGTTTTTCCATCTCCATAGTTCCGGGATTATTTATCTTTCATGGGAAATGCTTCTATTTTCCCAGCAATGTTCTCAAACATCAATAACTTTAACCTGACCACATACAAACAGCAATATGTACCAGATTTAGAAATACTATAAACTCCAACCCACCAAAAGTGGCTTATTGTAGCCAGTGTTTGTGTACAGAGGAGAGGATTGAATATTATTTCCTATCATTACTGAGGAAGCATCAGCTTTGCCCATTGTCCAAGTTTACTATATCCTCAGCCAAAAGTATGACTTCATTTTTAATTCTTAAGCCAATGACCTCAAGCCTGATCTAAAGCAATCATCCCCTGGGATGAAAAAGGTCATTTAAACACCTCAGCCCCTAGTCATTAGGAGAATACAAAATTTCATCTCAAATAAGTGTTCTTAAGGTTAAGGTCTTTTTACAAAAATAATACAGAAAGAATGAGTACTGTTTTATTTTTTAAAAGCTGGAATGGAAGTTGACTAGACTTGAAAATTTTTAATGTTTTCTCAACATTCCTTCTATGATAGGAAAAGCATTTCATTACTTTAAATCCTCCAAAACAATATGTTGTCTGAAAAGCTAATGTTTCTACCAGCAGTTTACTAATAGAGTAATGAAATTACAGTAAAGATTCAATTTAGAATCACTGCAACTGAAATAGACTGAACTAAATTTAGAGTTTTCACTATCTGTGCAAAAGGCTGGACAAATTTGGAAAAACATCTAGACTATTATGAGGACAACTGTTATAACTTTGGCATTATGCATATATGCAAATAGCAAAATAGCAAAAAGTACTAATTTCCTATTTTTCTTATTTGTTTACTATAGAGCATCTGGACATC
This sequence comes from Manis javanica, assembly GCF_040802235.1. Taxonomy (NCBI): domain Eukaryota; kingdom Metazoa; phylum Chordata; class Mammalia; order Pholidota; family Manidae; genus Manis; species Manis javanica. Next base: position 69,807,090 of record NC_133160.1, read on the forward strand.
TCTCTACTTAACCATATCTATTTTGAAAAACAATTTGAGTTGACTTGCCTACTGAAAGACAGAAGAGTTTAGATTATAAAAATGAATAGCACACATTACTTTAAAGGACAGAACTAATTGTACCAGGACATGGATCTTCACATTAATTGACCACTGAATTTGGTTCTAATCTTCCTGGCAGGCAGTAAAGAAAGTAAAATGTGTTCTGAAATTCTGCTGTTTGATAAAAGCTCAATGGAAAGTAAGCTCTTTCCTGGCCTCAACTGTTACAAACCTGTTAAGTAGCATCATCTCAAAGAAGCAATGAGTAACATAAGGGCCAATGTCTTGAACTGTAATTTTGCCAATGATTAAGAAAATATTCTTCCGATTGCCTTAATAAAGCCGAACTCAATATTCAGTTACAACTCCATAAAAGCATTTCTGTAGGGGATTTTTAAAAATGTATTTCAGGAACATTGCATTCTGCTGATCTAATTTAAGACAAGGACAGATTTTAGATAATAAAAGAGTGGTTGGTTAATATGTTCCTTAATTTTTCTCTCTCAAATATCAGCTATCCTGTGTTCAATTGTGTACTTGTTATTGTTATTTACAACTATAAGATAATGTTCATGAGGATAAGAACAAAGAAGAAAACAGTGTTATAATATACCAAGCTGGCAATTATCATTGGTAACATTTTGCTGGTAAATCCTTCATAGATATATATGATAAATATTTAAGTATATAGGATAGAGATGTATAGTTATGTTTTGTTTTCACAAAATTCAATCACAAACCTGTTAAGCAGCATAATCTCAAAGGAGCAATGAGTAACATAAGGGCCAACATCTTGAACTAATTTTGCCAAAGATTAAGAAAATGTTCTTCCAATTGTCTTAATAAAGCTGAATTCAATATTCAGTTACAACTCAACAAAAACATTTCTGTAGGGGATTTTTAAAAACGTATTTCAGGAACATTGTATTCTGTTGATCTAATTTAATACTGAACACACTTTTATAACATTTTCCATTTGTAGAATATTATGAACATTTCTATATGTCATTAAATATTTTTCTATTGCTTTATTCTTCAGGCCATCATATTATTCCATTGTATGGATATGCCATAATTCATTTAATGCATGGTCTGTGGACATTTAGGTAGTTTTCACTGTTTAAATTATATCTTATAATTCTGATTACTTTCTTAGGATTAATTCTATACTCTTATTCCCTTTTGGTTTCCCTTTCACAGGGCTCACTGCACTAGTAATTATTTAAGCAATGTCTGTTCATTGATAGAATTTCCAGCCCTTGATATAGAAGACACTCAATAAATATTTTTGATTAAATAAATGAATATTTTAAGACTTTAGAGTATACTTTATCATGTTGGTTTGAAAAGGCTTTGTCACTGTATACTTTTCCCAAAAGCATGGTGAGAGTCCCTCTTTTTCCACATTCCCTTTACCTTTACATAAAGGCAAATTAAATACAATCTTTGGGCAATTTGATATGCATAAATGGCAGTTCACTATTAATTTAATGTGCATTTTAAAAATTACTATAGAAATTGAACAATTTTTCATGAGTTACTGGACATTTATTTTTCTTGTTTTATGATATGCTAGGTATGTATGGCAAGTGCTAAGGAACAGTTATTTCAATATTATGTGGAAAGTGCCTAAAACACTAATGTTCAAAGCAACATTTTCTGGTCTAAGTTACCGGATTGACAGGCAATAACTTTAGGCTATAAACAATCAGAATTTTGGCTTTCAGTCTGGAAAGGAAAGATTTTTATCTCTATATAGAGGTGGGACCATAAGTGTCCCTGGGAGCTGGATATTTGGGGGACTAAAAAGGAAATCCCAGTCAGATACATTTGCCTTTTCATTGTTCTTTTCTGCTCACCATGTTTCTCCATATAATACATATTTTTAAAGTAACAAAAGATAAAATATACACTGATTTCTACTTGGTCAATTATTTTAAATGCTTAATTTTAATTTATTTTTCCTTCTAACATGTTTGTTTTCCCTAAGGTTTTCTTGTTCTTTTCTCTCCCCTATTTCCTAATCCACTTAGAATAAGTCCCAGTGTGAAATCATATCCACCTCTCTGGCATTACGTACTCTTAATGACATCAGTGTGCAGGCTGCAAAAAGTATCTAACTTTTGAGAGCAGTTAGTCATACAATTTGTGTGGTCCTTTCTTCACTTAAAGCCATCAAATTTAAAAAGCCAAAGCTACATCACTCTTACAAAGCAATGATGCAGATTTCTTAATATTTTGCAGTTGCTGAGGGGTATCAATTCTCTTGAGAATCTACAATATAATTCACACCCATAAATCACAGGTCATGGTTTCCGATGTGTGGGGTCATCAGTCTGTGGCTAGAGTCAGTTCATTCTGCTATCTCTAGAAGATCTTCTTGTGTAACAATAAAACAGAGAGTAAATGTAAGCTGACACTTCAAAAGAGCTGCTCATAAATACACTTTCAATATCATTGTTCACATATAAAATGAAAAGGGAGGATAACAATTTATGATATCAAAACTGAACTTTTTTATTTAAGAGTCATTGAAAAAAGAAAGACGATGTATTCAAGACATTGACATTATATAGTTGAAACAGGTTGTTTTCCACAGCACACATTAACAAGACCTAGTACTGCCCAAACTTCAAGGAGACCCTCAGTTCTCAGGAAATGCTACCATACTGTTAGGCAGGAAATAGATATGAGCAGGGTAGAAAGAGAATAAGGCCAGGAAAGCCCACTAAAAAAGACCCAGAGTTAAGTGGTTAAAGCTCAAAAAGCCAGGAGCAACTTGTCCTGGAATGTTTGAATATTCCCCAGATAAAGGAGGGTAATACAGAATAGCCCATGTCTTTACTGTGTTAATCATGCAGGCCCAGATTATTTTTTAGCTTTACCTATATACTGTTTTTTTTTCTCTTTCAGTATTAATGCAGTAGTTTGCAACCTGGGCAACTAATTAAGTCTTCAGCCCCAGCCGTGAATAACATAGTAAAAGGCAGGAAGGATTCCATCTTAAAAATAAGATTGCATTTTAATACCCAGGAAGTTAAGAAGTAAAATTCTTAACTTACTTTTTAGCAAACAGACAATAGCTCAGCCCACCTTAGGGGCTGGGCAGGCAGTCTTGTTTGATATACTCCCAGACTAAGACACCAGAGTCCCAGGGAGAAATCAGAGCAGGAAGTTTCTTGTGTTAAGTTAATTCTAAATATTCAGAGACCACTTAACAAGTCTGCACCCCTTAGTCACATTCCTGAAGAATCCTTAAAAGGGGGAACCTCCAGCCTTTTGGGGCACTCCTCTCTCTGAGGTTGCCCTCACTTTCTAAGTGTGTAACCTTTCAACATTAAACTCTCTCTTTTCAACCTTTCAGGGGTGCTCCTCTCTCTGAGGTCACCCACACTTTCTAAGTGCGAACCTTTTAATCTTAAGCTTTCTCTCTCCAACCTTTCAGGGCACCTTTCCTCACTGAGGTGGACTGTACTTTTTCTCTCTTTAAGTAACTTTAAATAAAACTTTTACTCTGCTTCACTACTGTGTCTCTGCCCTTCAATCCTTTGTTGCAGCGGGGACAAGGACGGAGGAAAATACACAACACTCCCCCAACAATACCCCTTTGTCCATTAACTCTTTCAATCTCTAAACCATATCACATTTCTCTTTTTTTCTTAAACTTCCAACAGCCACCAGTCTTACTTGATTCCTTGCTGTATGCTTCTTATTTAACTGAAGATGAAGGAATCAGAATAGAATGTCTTCAATTTCCCATCATCAAATAGCCAATCAACTTACGTCTGTTTCCTTAAATTCTAAAAGACCCTTGACCTGCCCTCTACCTATCCCTGCCTAAGCATTGGACAATATTTTCTTTCCCTTGGTGGACTTCTCTCCATCATCAGTTTTCCTCCTTTCTAGTAAATCTTTCCCATCAGCATAAAAATATGTAGCACTTTTTCCTATCTTCAAAAAATCTCCCTTCCCTTGACCCCCACATACCTTCTCAGATACTACGTATTTTCTGCTTCCCTCTACAGCAAAATTCCTCAAGCGTTGTCTAATAGTTGCCTCTTCCACTTTCACCCATTTGTTTCTCTGGTTTAAGCCTCTGATTTCATCTATTGCTTAAGTAACTGTATGACAACAAAAGTAATGAATACAAAAAGACTTCACCCACATTCCACTAGTCTAAGACAACAATTATTCTCACTTTATTTGTCCTCCCTTCTTGTATCTGCTCATTGGCTAATGTCCTTGTATGCACTGCTGCAATCAAGGTCTAGGAATATTTTTATTATATGTAGCTCTTTTTCTACCTTACTTGACATTATAATTTTTTATCTTGCTACATTATTTACAGACCTCACATTTTTAAAATTTTGTTACCATTACTCTACAATTAGATGAGGAATATTATGTTTACTAGACTCCTCCCATCACCAAGTTCCTCCCATATTCCCCATTGAAGTTATTGTCCATCAGGGTAGTAAGATGTTGTAGAATCACTAATTGTCTTCTCTGTGTTGTACAGCCCTCCCCGTGCCCCCCTACACACATTATACATGCTAATCATAATGCCCCCTTTCCTGTTTCCACCCCCTTATCTCTCCCTTCCCACCGGTCCTACCCAGTCCTTTTCCTGTTGGTAACTGTTAGTCCATTCTTGGGTTCTGTAAGTCTGCTGTTGTTTTGCTCCTTCAGTTTTTCCTTTGTCCTTATACTCCACAGAAGAGTGAAATCATTTGATACTTGTCTTTCTCTGCCTGGCTTATTTCACTGAGCATAATACCATCTAGCTCCATCCATGTTGTTGCAAATTGTAGGATCTGTTTTCTTCTTATGGCTGAATAATATCCCATTGTGTATATGTACCATATCTTCTTTATCCATTCATCTACTGATGGACACTTAGGTTGCTTCCATTGCTTGGCTATTGTGAATAGTGCTGCAATAAACATAGGGGTGCATATGTCTTTTTCAAACTGGGCTGTTGTGTTCTTAGGGTAAATTCCTAGGAGTGGAATTCCTGGGTCAAATGGTATTTCTATTTTGAGCATTTTGAGAACCTCCATACTGCTTTCCACAATGGCTGAACTCGTTTACATTCACCCAAGCAGTGTAGGAGGGTTCCCCTTTCTCCACATCCTCACCAACATTTGTTATTGTTTGTCTTTTGGATGGTGGCAATCCTTACTGGTATGAGGTGATATCTTATTATGGTTTTAATTTGCATTTCTCTGATGACTAGTGATGTGGAGCATCTTTTCATGTGTCTGTTGGCGATCTGCATTTCTTCTTTGGAGAAGTGTCTGTTTAGCTCCTCTGACCATTTTTTAATTGGATTATTTGCTTTTTGTTGGTTGAACTGCATTAGCTCTTTAAATATTTTGGATGTCAACCCTTTATCGGATTTGTCATTTATGAATATATTCTCCCATACTGTAGGATGCCTTTTTGTTCTACTGATGGTGTTCTTTGCTGTACGGAAGCTTTTGAGCTTTATGCAGTCCCACTTGTTTATTTTTGCTTTTGTTTCCCTTGACCAGTAAGATATGTTCATGAAGAAGTCACTCATGTTTAAGTCCAAGAGATTTATGCCTATGTTTTTTTTCTAAGTGTTTTATGGTTTCATGACTTACATTCAGGTCTTTGATCCATTTCGAATTTACTTTTGTGTATGGGGTTAGACAATGATCCAGTTTCATACTCTTACATGTAGCTGCCCAGTTTTGCCAACACCAGCTGCTGAAGAGGCTGTCATTTCCCCACTGTATGTCCATGACTCCTTTATCATATATTAATTGACCATATATGTTTGGGTTAATATCTCAACTCTCTATTCTGTTTCACAGTCTATGGGTCTGTTCTTGGGCTAGTACCAAAATGTCTTCATTACTGTGGCTTTGTAGTAGAGCTTAAAGTTGGGAAGCAAGAACCCCCTGCTTTATTCTTCCTTCTCAGGATTGCTTTGGCTATTTGGGATCTTTGGTGGTTCCATATGAATTTTAAAACTATTTGTTCCAGTTCATTGAAGAGTGCTGTTGGTATTTTGATAGGCTTGCATTGAATCTGTAGATTGCTTTAGGCAGGATGGCCATTTTGACAATATTAATTCTTCCTAGCCAAGAGCATGGGATGAGTTTCCATTTGTTAACGTTCTCTTTAATTTATCTTAAGAGTGTCTTGTAGTTTTCAGGGTATAGGTCTTTCACTTCTTTGGTTAGGTTTATTCCTAGGTATTTTATTTTTTTGATGCAATTGTGAATGGAATTGTTTTCCTGATTTCTCTTTCTGCTAGTTCATGATTAGTGTATAGGAAAGCAACAGATTTCTGTGTATTAATTTTGTATCCTGCAACTTTGCTGAATTCAGATATTAGTTCCAGTAGTTTTGGAGTGGTTCTTTAGAGTTTTTTATGTACGATATCATGTCATCTGCAAACAGGGACAGTTTGACTTCTTCTTTACCAATCTGGATGCCTTTTATTTCTTTGTTTTGTCTGATTGCTGTGGCTAGGACCTCCAGTACTATGTTGAATAACAGTAGGGAGAGTGGGAATCCCTGTCTTGTTCCCAATCTCAGAGGAAAAGCTTTCAGCTTCTCACTGTTCAGTATGATGTTGGTTGTGGGTTTGTCATATATGGCCTTTATTATGTTGAGGTACTTGCCCTCTCTACCCATTTTGTGAGAGTTTTTATGAAGAATGGATGTTGAATTTTGTTGAATGCTTTTTCAGCATCTGTGCAGATGATCATGTCTTTCTTTTTGTTGATGAGGTGGATGATGTTGATGGATTTTCGAATGTTGTACCATCCTTGCATCACTGAGATGAATACCACTTGATCATGGTGTATGATCCTCTTGATGTATTTTTGAATTTGGTTTGCTAATATTTTGTTGAGTATTTTTCCATCTATGTTCATCAGGGATATTGGTCTGTAATTTTCTTTTTTTGTGGTTTCTTTGCCTGGTTTTGGTATTAGAGTGATGCTGGCTTCATAGAATGAGTTTGGAAGTATTCCCTCCTCTTCTGTTTTTTGGAAAAATTTAAGAATGGGTATTATGTCTTCTCTATATGTCTGATAAAATTCAGTGGTGAATCCATTTAGCCCAGGGGATTTGTTCTTGGGTAGTTTTTTTATTACAGATTCAATTTCCTTGCTGGTAATTGGTCTGTTTAGATTTTATATTTTTTCCTTGGTCAGTCTTGGAAAGTTGTATTTTTCTAGGAAGTTGTCTATTTTTTCTAGGTTTTCCACCTTGTTAGCATCTAGATTTTTATAGTGTTCTCTAATAATTTATTGTATTTCTGGGGGGTCCTTCATGATTTTTCCTTTCTCATTTCTGATTCTGTTGATGTGTGTAGATTCTCTTTTTCTCTTGATAAGTCTGGCTAGGGGCTTATCTATTTTGTTTATTTTCTCAAAGAACCACCTGATGGTTTCATTGATTTTTTTTCTATTGTTTTATTCTTCTCAATTTATTTATTTCTTCTCTGATATTCATTATGTCACTATTTCTGCTGATTTGGGGCCTCATTTGTTCTTCTTTTTCCAGTTTCAATAATTGTGACTTTAGACTATTCATTTGGGATTGTTCTTCCTTCTTTAAATAGGCCTGGATTGCTATATACTTTCCTCTTAGAAGTGCCTTTGCCGCATCCCACAATAGTTGGGGCTTTGTGTTGTTGTTGTCATTTGTTTCCATTGATTATTTAGGAACATGTTGTTAAACCTCCATGTGTTTGTGAGCCATTTTGTTTTCTTTGTACAATTTATTTCTGGTCTTATAACTTTGTGGTCTGAGAAGTTGGTTGGTAGAATTTACTGAGGCTCTTTTTGGGGCCTAGTATGTGGTCTATTCTGGAAAAATGTTCCATGTGCACTTGAGAAGAATGTGTATCCTGTTGCTTTTGGATGTAGAGTTCTATAGATGTCTGTTAGGTCCATCTGTTCTAGTGTGTTCAGTGCCTCTGTGTCCTTACTTATTTTCTGTCCAGTGGATCTCTCCTTTGGAGTGAGAGGAATGTTGAAGTCTCCTAGAATGAATGCATTGCATTCTATTTCCTCCTTTAATATTGTTAGTATTTGTTTCACATATGTTGGTGCTCCTGTATTGGGTGCATATATATTTATAACGGTTATATCCTCTTGTTGGACTGAGCCCTTTATCATTATGTAATGTCCTTCTTAATCTTTTGTTACTTTCTTTGTTTTGAAGTCTGTTTTGTCTGATACTAGTACTGCAACACCTGCTTTTTTCTCCCTGTTGTTTGCATGAAATATCTTTCTCCATTCCTTGACTTTTAGTCTGTGTATGTCTTTGGGTTTGAGGTGAGTCTCTTGTAAGCATCATATAGATGGGTCTTGTTATTTTATCCATTCTATTACTCTGTGTGTTTTGATTGGTGCATTCAGTCCATTTACATTTAGGGTGGTTATTGAAAGATATGTACTTATTGCCATGGCAGGTTTTAGGTTTGTGGTTACCAAAGGTTCAAGGGTAGCTTCTTTACCACCTTACTGTCTAACTTAACTCTCTTATTAAACTATTATAAACACAGTCTGATGATTCTTTACTTATCTCCCTTCTTATCCTCCTCCTTCATTGTTTATGTTAGGTGTTTTATTCTGTACTCTTTGTGTTTCCTTTGACTGCTTTTGTGAATAGTTGATTTTATTTGTTGCCTTTAGTTAGTATTTGGTTGGTCTCCTTTCTTTGTTGTGATTTTATTTTCTCTGTTGACATCTGTTCAGCCTTAGGAGTACTTCCATCTAGAGCAGTCCCTTTTAAATATCCTGTAGAGGTGGTTTGTGGGAGGTAAATTCCCTCAACTTTTGCTTGTCTGGGGATTGCTTAATCCCTCCTTCTTATTTAAATGATAGTTATGCTGAATACAGTATTCTTGGTTAAAGGCCCTTCTGTTACATTGCATTAAATATATCATGCCATTCTCTTCTGGCCTGTAAGGTTTCTGTTGAGAAGTCTGATGATAGCCTGAAGGGTTTTCCTTTGTATGTGATCTTGTCTCTCTCTCTGGTTGCCTTTAATACTCTTTCCTTGTCTTTGATCTTTGCCATTTTAATTATTATATTTCTTGGTGTTGTCCTCGTTGGGTGCCTTCTGTTGGGACATCTGTGGACTTCCATGGTCTGAGAGACTATTTCCTCCCCCAGTTTGGGGAAGTTTTCAGCCATTATTTCTTCAAAGACACTTTCTATCCCTTTTTCTCTCTCTTCTTCTTCTGGTACCCCTATAATGCAGATATTGTTCCATTTGGACTGGTCACACAATTCTCTTAATATTCTTTAATTCCTGGAGTTCCTTTTATCTCTGTCTGCCTCAGCTTCTCTGTGTTCCTGTTCTCTGATTTGTATTCCATTTTCCACCTCTTGCACCTCATCCAGTCTGCTCTTTAGTCCTTCCAGAGATTGTTTTATTTCTGTATTCTCCTTCCCAACTTTATCCTTTAGCTCTTGCATATTTCTCTGCTGGTCCATCAACATGGTTATGACCTTTATTTTGAATTCTTTTTCAGGAAGATTGGTTAAATCTATCTCCCCAGGCCCTCTGTTGGGGGTTGTCTGGGTAATTCTGGACTGGACCAAATTCTTCTCCCTTTTCATGGTGATAGAGGTAGCTGTTGGCAGGTAGTGCATGTGTCAGCTGGGAGAAAAAAGTTGTTTCCTGCTTGTTGGTCTCCTTGCCTTCTCTGCTGCCTGTGTCAGTTACCCTTCACACCTGGCGTATGTCCATATTAATTCCCTAAGGTGCCGTGGTCGGGGGTCACAGTCAGGGTAGCCCAGAGCCCTGCAGGGAGTGGCAGGTGCACTGAGTGTGCTTTCCTGTGAGAATGGAGCCCTTTCACGCCTTGCGCTGGTTTCCTCTGCCTGTGTTGGGCAGCTGCGCATCGGCGGCAGCCTCTCATTCTGGTCCAGGTGGTTGCACGCCAGGCGGAGATTCTGGGCTGTTGCTGTGGGTGTGGCTGCTCTCTGGCTGCTCCACCAGTGAGAATGGGCACTCAGCCATTCCTCAGTTCTTCTGCTGCTGTGCATGTGTGCGTACAGCTGCTCCCTGTATGCTCAGCTGCTGTGCACGTGCCCAGGACCACTCTCCGGCTGCTTGGCTGCTGCAGCAGGACTGCGCCAGAGGGGGAATGACTGGCAGGCTGTTTATCGCCTTGAGGGACTTCAGAGCTGTGCTGCCTCCCAGGGGTCTGGGGCGCCTGAAATTCCCCACGTTTCTCAGCTGCGGGGCTGAGTGTACCAGGATGCTTCCATCCAGCTGTGAGGCCTTTGTCCCTCTAAGACTTTCTAAAAGCACTTGCTTTTCTTTTGTCCCAGGGGAGCAGGCTGCACGGACCCACTCACAGATTTTACTTTTCCATTTCTCTAATATCCAACACACCATGCAATGTGTGTCTGCGCTCCCAGTGCGGATTATTAGAGCTGGTTATTCAGCAATCTTGCACTCCCAGTCTGTCCCCACTCTGACTCCTTTCCTCCTGCCAGTCATCTGGGGTGGGAGGAGCACTCCGGTCCCACCAGGCTGTGGCTTGTATCTTACCCCCTTCATGAGATGCTGAGTTCTCGCAGATGTAGATGTAGTCTGGCTGTTGTACTGTATCCTCTGGTCTCTCTTTTCGGAATAGATGTATTTGTTGTATTTTCAAAAATATATATGGTTTTGGGAGCACATTTCTGCTGCTCTACTCATGCCATCTTGGCTCCTCCTCCAGAATTCACATTTTAAGAACTAAATCTCACTAGCCACTATTTTAAGTCATATAGATGCTATTTTTGCCACTGTTAGTTAAGCACCTCATTCCATAATTTACCAGTAGCTCTAGTGTGAATTGTTGGTTCACATAGATTGTAGAGGAGCCATTTAAAATGTGACATAACTCTCCTATGAGGCTGGTATTCTATCTACTGTGGTGAAAGTATAAGATCTTATATAGTAATACATCCAGCTGGAGCCAGGACAGGAGAGTGGTTGCCTCATCATCCTCCCAGATACACCTCAGCAGTACTCCTTTACTCTCTGCTGCATGGGCCATTCAGTGGCTATCAGTTTCAAGATTCTCTAGGCCAAAGGTAGACACTGTCTGTGTCCTGGCCTGCCCCACACTTGAGGAAGCCACAGCACCGTAGCAAGAACTCTCTGACTTGGAATTGTTAGGCAGGAAATAGATACGAGTGGGGTGGAAAGAGAATAAGGCTAGGAAATCCCACTAAAAAGACACAGAATTAATCAGCTAAAGCTCAAAAAGCCAGGAGTGACTTGGCCTGGAATGTTTAAATATTCCCCAGACAAAGGAGGGTACCTCAGCATAGCCCATGTCTTTATTGTGTTAATCATGCAGGCCCAGCCTATTTTTTAACTTTACCTATATGCTGCTTTTTTCTCCTTCAACCCTAATGAAGTAATTTATAACCTTGGCAATTAATTTAGCATCCAGGCCCACCCATAAACAACATAGTAAAAGGCAGGAAGCATTCCATCTTACAGGTAACATTGCATTTTAACACCCAGGAAGTTAAGTATTAAGATTCTTAACTTACTCTTTAGCAAACAGACAATAATTCAACCCACCTTGGAGGCTGGGCAGGTGGTTTTGTTTCATATGCTCCCAGACCAAGACTCAGGTTATCTCAGGGAGAAATCAGAGCAGTAAACTTCTTGTGTTAATTTTAAATATTCAGAGACGACTTAACAAGTCTGCACCCCTAGCACTTAGTCACATTCCTGACGAATCCTTAAAAGGGGGAACCCCCAACCTTTCAGGGGTGTTCCTCTCTCTGAGGTTGCCAGCACTTTCTAAGTGTATAACCTTTTTATCTTAAACTTTTCCCAACCTTTAGAGGTGCCTCTTCTCTAGGGCAGCCTACACTCCCCTTTCTCCAAGTGTGCTCCTTTTTTGTTTTAAGTAAACTTCTCACTTAAATGTATTGTCTCAGCGCCTTTCCAGTGGTGTTTCTTCTTCTTTGCTTTGCCATTCTAATCCTCCAGATTTCAGCTTAAACCTTCACTCTCTCTGACCTATCTTGTAATGGAGTGCAGAGAGCATCAAGTCAGGAAAAAGAACTAATGACACTTAACCTGACTGCCTAGAGCGAGAGCCACCCAGTCTTTTCTTGTGTAAATTACCTGAGGCTTCTCAGAAATGTGCCTACCCTAAGTTAGATAACTAGAAGTGGGCAACAGCCTGGGAACGCCTGGAGATGTAACCCGTGATAAGTCACATAGACATGCTTGGGTAAGCAAGAGATAACAATTGAAGCAGGCAGGCAACTGGCGCGTTCCCTAAAAAGGTTACAATGTTTCCCATTGGTTACAGTATAGAGTGTGTTTTAAACCTATTAGTTGTAGAACTGCATGGGCTTTGATGTAACTGCTGTGAAGATCCTATATAATCAATACCCAAAGTTGCTTCGGGGTCGGCAGCTCGGACTCAGCCTGTGTGTCAGGGGAGGTGCTGTCGACCCCAGCTTGCTGGCTGAATAAAGACTTTGCTTGGATTTTCATCTCCGTGTCCGTGTGTCTTGTTCTCTGGGAAACCCCGGAGTCCTAGACCCTAACATTTGGGGGCTCGTCCGGGATCCGTGCGGCTTTCCTGAGAACAAAGGATGGCTGGAGGCAAGGTCTAATTGTCTGGACGGGGCAGTGTAATTTGAGGGTCACCCCCTCGTGTCTGCATAAATCCATTATAAAGCGGGAGTCGCCATCCTCTGTATGGTCTCGGGTTAGTGACCCCGAGTGAGAGAGTCCGGGTTGGTAGTCCTGGCCCCCGGGTTAGTGACCCTGGGTGAAGTCCAGGTGACTAATTATGGCCCTAGGGTCTGAGTGACTCGGCCTTAGGAAAGCAAGTCCGATCGGCAGGAACCTGGCGCCCGAGGAGGAAAGGATCAAGCTCGTCACCCTGCAGCAGTACGAGTGGACGCCTTTTGGGAGAATCATGAGAGTTTTTGAGGATCCTGAAAGTGGTGAGGGTGGTGCGCACCAGAGTGAAAGAAGGACCGGTCCAAACGAGTGCGATCAGATGTGGTGTGTGTGCCTGGTGTTATCATTGACTGTTTTATTGTGTTTTGGTTTTGGTTTATATTTTTTTTTTGCGCTTCTCATTTTAAGTTTCCTTGTTCTAAGGTTCTCCTGCTCTCTCTGTTCCTCCTTTCTGCCACTACATCATTCCCCGCGGGCACGGGTCGGGCATTAGGGCGCCTGCCGCTAGAAGACTCCCATGACAGGATAAGGGGGTCACAGCCACGAATCCCAGATAAATTCGTGTTCCCCGCAGAAGAAAAACTGTGCAACGACAGGCACCCATTCACAAGCACATACAATAGTCATCTTGTTTGAAGTGGCATTTTCATCCTTCGCCTTTGTCGCCCTCATATTCTTTTTCTTCTTCTTTTTCACTATGGGTCAGACTCAGGCTACTCCTAAGAGTCTGATCCTTTCCCATTTCCCAGAGTTCAAGGAACAGGCCTTAAATATGAGCCTTGGCATCAAGAAGGGTAAGCTCGACACCTTTTGCTCAGTCGAGTGGCCTTCCTCTGGAGTAGGCTGGCCGACCCAGGGGTCTCTTTCCCTGGACCTTATCGGCAAAGTCAAAACCATTATCTCCCGACCAGACCCTGAGGGCCACCCTGACCAACTCCCCTATATCTTGGTCTGGGAAAATCTAGCCGAGAATCCTCCATCCTGGCTGAGGCCCTTTTTGGTGGGGAAACCTCATAATGACACACTAAAGACCTCCATCATAGTTGGTCAGGAAAAATTAAAGCCCTCTGATCGCAGGGCCAGAAATCCTGTGCGCCCGAGTGCGCCGCCTGTCCTCTCCGACAGTTCTCCTCTCTACCCCCTTCTGCCAATTGAGCAGCCACCCCTGTATGTGGAGGAGAGGGGTGAAGCTGCCGGGAGGATAGAAAACGAGGCTGGGGAACCCAGTGGGAACCAGGCAGCCACAGCTTCCCCAGACTCTCCAGCAGAGGGAGGCAGGAGGCCAGAAAGAGCTTCCCCTCACTCCCCCACCCTGGCCCCACGCTGGGAACCAGGTAGAACAGGGGGAATGCAGTTAAGGCCTCGGGGGGCCAGGGAACAAGAAGGGGAGGCTCCCTCCTCCACCTCAGAAGGAGCAGTGCCAGTTCTGCCTGTGCGTGCCATCGGTACAGGCATCGCTCAACAATATCAATACTGGCCCTTTTCATCTAGTGACCTCTATAATTGGAGGACTCAGAACCCTCCCTTCTCAGAGGACCCCTAGTGTCTTATAGGTCTAGTGGAGTCCATTATGTTTACCCCTCGTCCCACATGGGACGACTGCCAGCAATTGCTCCGCACTCTCTTCACGACGGAAGAGCGAGAGTGTGTCTTCAATGAGGCCAGGAAAAATGTCCTCGGAGAGAATGGAAGACCCACTACCCTCCAGCCCATCATCAATGAGGCATTCCCACTTACGCACCTGGATTGGGACTTCGGGACTACAGAAGGTAGGGAGCATCTCCGGGTCTACCGCCAGACTCTGATGACCGGTCTCCGGGCGGCTGCCAGATGGCCCACTAACCTGGCTAAGGTAAAAACTATTGTTCAGGGGGAAATGGAAAGCCCAGTCGCGTATCTGGAAAGGCTGTTTGATGCTTACAGGCAGTATACCCCCATAAACCTGGAAGCAGAGGAACATAGATCAGCTGTAGTCCTCTCATCAACCAGGCATCCCCCGATATTCGGAGAAAACACCACAAGCGGGAGGACCTGGGGGAGATCTCTATTAGAGAACTGCTGCAGCAGGTGGAGAAGGTCTTCAATGCTAGGGAAACTCCAGAGGATAGAGAAGAAAGGCTGAGGAAAGAGAAATGGGTAATGCAGGAGAAAAATAGGAAGGAAGACAGAGAATTTCAGAAGAGGGAGAACAAGAAGCAGAGGGAGGAGATGGCCAGGATATTCCTGGCCGGGGTGAAGAAGGGCCCTAGGCCACCTCGAGAAACAGGACCCCACCAATCCTGACTAGGACGAGATCAATGCGCCCTGTGTAAGAGATATGGACATTGGAAGAGGGAGTGCCCCCAAAGGAGGGAACAAGGAAGAGGGAACCCTGTTAAGACCCTGCACCTAGGAGAGGAGGATTGACGGGGACGGGGCTCGGCACCCCACCCCGAGTCCTGGGTAACCCTGTGCGTGGAGGGGACTCCCATTGGGTTCATGGTAGATACTGGGGCACAATATTCCGTTCTTAACCAGGCCCATGGTCCCCTGAACCCAGGACGCACAAGTATAGTCCAGGGAGCGACAGGGTCCAAGAAATGTGCCTGGACCACTAGCAGAAAAGTGGACCTAGGAAGGCATCAGGTCTCTCACTCATTTCTGGTCATACCTGAGAGCCCCACACCGTTGTTAGGTAGAGACTTACTAACCAAGGTTGGGGCGCGCATTCATTTTGAACCTGAAGGGATAAAAATCATGGACAAAGAAGGGCAGCCCCTACAACCGGCGCATGTGTTAACTCTGTCCCTGGCCGACGAACATCGTCTGTTTCAGGCGGATCAAGAAAAGGGGGACTGGGGAGAAATGGACTCTTGGTTACAGAGGTTCCTTTCCACATGGGCCGAGACCGGAGGAATTGGTCTCGCTAAACACCTATCCCCGGTCATTGTTCAACTCAAAGCCGCAGCTCTACCCATCCGGGTCCGGCAATATCCTATGCTGGAAGAGGCTAGGAAAGGGATAGCACCCCATATCCATAGACTGTTGGAGACAGGAATCCTTAAAACCTGCCAATCTGCATGGAATACGCCCCTGCTTCCAGTGAGGAAGCCTGGCAGTAGAGATTACAGACCAGTGCAGGACTTGCGGAAAGTCAATGAGAGGGTAGAAGACATCCATCCTACAGTGCCCAACCCTTACACCCTACTCAGCCACCTGCCACCCACGCATGTGTGGTATACTACTCTGGACCTGAAAGACGCCTTCTTTAGTATCCCACTCTCTGAAGTTAGTCAGCCTTTGTTTGCCTTTGAGTGGCAAGAGCCGGGGGTGGGGGAAGAAAAGGGCAGCTTACCTGGACTAGACTACCACAGGGCTTCAAGAACTCTCCCACCTTATTCAATGAAACCTTAAGCCAGGACCTGGAGCCCTTTCGCAGGAGCCACCCCCGTGTGACACTGCTAGAGTATTTAGATGACCTGTTGCTGGCCACGGAAACCCGTGAAGAGTGCGAAGAAGCCACGGGGAACTTGCTGGCTGAACTGGGTGAACTGGGATATCAAGCCAGCGCCAAGAAAGCCCACATCTGTCAGAGGTCAGTAGTCTACTTGGGGTACAAAATATCTAATGGAGCCAGGTGGCTAACGCAGGCTATGAAACAAACTATCCTGACTATCTTTGTCCCTTCCTCACCCTGGGGAGTGAGAGAATTTCTTGGCTTAGCCGGGTTTTGCAGGCTCTGGATTCCAGGGTACGCAGAAATAGCCCAACCGCTATATGAAGCGACCAAAGAAGGGCCGGGCTGGCAATGGACTCAGGAACAACAAGAGGCTTTTGACAGACTAAAAGAAGCTCTCCTCCAGGCCCCTGCCCTATCTCTGCCAGACCCAGAAAAACCCTTTATCCTGTTTATAGATGAAAAGAAGGGAGTGGCTAAAGGAGTCCTGGCTCAGCAGCTGGGCCCGTGGAAAAGACCTGTGGCCTATTTGTCCAAGCGGCTAGACCCAGTGGTCTCCGGGTGGCCACCTTGTCTGCGTATCCTAGCAGCTATTGCTCTACTGGTAAAGGAGGCAGACAAGCTGACTTTTGGCCAGAACCTGAGAGTAACAGCCCCACATACCGTAGAGGGGATCCTTAAGCATCCTCCAGGAAAATGGATGACGAACACAAGACTCACCCACTACCAAGGGCTCCTACTAGATTCTCCACAAATTGCCTTCTCTAACCCGGTAACCCTAAATCCTGCCACCCTTCTGCCGGACCCAGATCTGACGACCCCCATCCATGACTGTAGAGACATCCTTTCCGAAATTATCCAGGTGCAGGCAGACCTGAAAGACACACTGTTACCAAACTGTGAGCTAAATTGGTATAAGGATGGGAGCAGCTTTGTGTAGGAGGGGGTCAGGAGAGCAGGGGCAGCAGTAGTAACCCATGAAGGGGAAGTTGTCTGGAGTGCAGCTCTGCCCCCTGTCACCTCAGCACAGAAGGTGGAACTTATTGCTCTCACTGAGGCCCTGGAAAGAGCAGAAGGCAAGCGGGCCAACATTTACACAGATAGCAGATATGCCTTTGGCACTGTCCATGTCCACGGTGCCATCTACCGAGAAAGAGGATTCCGTTCCACGGAAGGGAAGGGACTGAGGAATCTGCAAGAAGTCCAAAGACTACTAGCTGCTGTTGAAAAACCGAAAGTGGTAGCAGTTATACATGTATCGGGCCACCAATCAAAGAAGACACCTGAGGCCATCGGCAACAGCCATTATGATGCGGAAGCTAAGAGGGCAGCCCTCTCAGACTCCCTTGTACTTGCAGCCCTCAAAATACCCATACCTGAACTGCCTGCCTTGCCACCCAAACCTGAGTATTCCCCCCAGGATCTTGAGTGGATTAAGAAACAAGTCTTGGGGAAAGTGTTTGGGGAGGGAAATTGGAGTAGGGACCAAGAAGGTAGGTTGATCCTGCCAGAAGCATTGGGGCAGTACATGCTTGCTAATCTGCATAAGTCCACCCATCTAGGCTGGAAAAAGCTGCTCAGCCTTTTCCAGTCTGCGCAGTTGGTGTTTCCCCACCAGAATGAGGCAGCTTGTCAGATCACGAAAGAATGCAGTAGCTGTGCAATGCTAAGACCAGCCCCAAGAGGGCTGCACCCGGTAGGTACCCGGGAAAGGGGGAGGGCTCCAGGGAGGAATTGGGAAATAGACTTCACCGAAATAAAACCAGGGAAGTATGGATACAAGTATTTGCTGGTTATGGTAGATACTTTCTCTGGGTGGGTGGAGGCCTTTCCAACCAAGCATGATACTAGCCAGGTAGTAGCAAAAAGATTAATTGAGGAAATCATCCCCAGATATGGGGTCCCTGAAGCAATAGGTTCTGATAACGGCCTGGCTTTCGTTAGCAAAATCCTGCAAGGACTAGTCCTAGCTTTGGGAGTAGATTGGAAGTTACATTGTGCTTATAATCCACAAAGCTCTGGGCAGGTAGAAAGAATGAATCGGACCCTGAAGGAGACCCTTTCTAAATTGGTATTGGAGACTGGCGGGGACTGGGTGACCCTCCTTCCCTTAGCCATCTTCCACGCTCGGAACTCCCCCTATGTACATAGTTTAACTCCATTTGAGATAATGTATGGGGCCCCTCCACCCATAACCCGGCGAGTGCAGCTTCCCGGTGCAGAGGACCCGTTCCCTGACTATCTGAATGTGTTGCAAGCTCTTGCTAAAGTGCAGCAGGAAATCGGGCCCCTGATCAGAGCATATTATGAGGGCGGGAAAATTCCGAGCCCGGAACATGGCATAGTCCCAGGGGATATGGTATGGGTCAAAAGACACCAAGTGAGGACTCTTGAGCCCAGGTGGAAAGGACCTTACGTTGTATTGTTTACCACCCCCACTGCTCTCAAGGTTGATGGTATTGCTCCATGGGTGCACCACACCCATGTTCGGATCCTTCCTCGTAACTATCCAAGGAACCGAAAAGAAGAGTGGAAGGTGCAGCAGCATCCTGCCAATCCCCTAAAACTACACTTAAGCTGAAGATGAAAGAGGTCCTACTAATAAGCTCCTTAGTATGGATCTTCATGGGAGCCACATCTGTGGAGATCAGAGGCACCAACCCCCATCAACCAAGGAACCTGACCTGGATGCTGATTGATAGTGACAATGGGGAAGTCATCAACTCCACACAACACAGTGCACCAATCGGAACCTGGTGGCCTGACCTGTATTTCTGCTTTCGGCAGATCAACCCCGTTTACTGATCTATCCCTCCAAATTTGGGTTTTATGCTTGCCCAGGAACAGGTTAAGGAAGGCACTGTGGTGGGGGGGGGGGCATGACTTATTTTGTGCCAGCTGGGACTGTGTAACCTCAAACGATGGGGATTGGAGATGGACAGTTACAAAAATCAATTCTGTCAAATTTACTTATGTCAACAAGGGCATCCCTCATCACCAGCCTATGACCCTTTACAAAACCAAGGCTTGTGACAAAACGGATCAGGATTGGGTAAGAGTTCAATTCACCGAGACGGGCAAAAACACTGAGGTATCGCGCTGGATAAACGGACTAGCATGGGGAATGGTGTATTATAAATATGGGGGGCATTCTGGCTCAACCCTCATCATTAAATTAACCATGTCAACTCCCACCACCGCTGTAGGTCCCAACCCGGTTATAAATCCCCAGAAACCTTCAAACCAGGACAAGGGCCTGAGCAAAAAGGATGAGAAAATGCCGACCAGAACGCTTGCTCCAGAGCCCATGAGAGGACTGGGTCCATCGACCTCTGGGTTATGGGCCCAGCACACTCCCTCCGGGTTAGATAATCCCATGTGGGAAATGGTGCAGGCAGTAATAGAGACTCTTAACCACACCACTTCCTCCCTCACCGATCCCTGTTGGCTATGCTACCCAGGTTCACCCCCCTTCTATGAGGCAATCGGGATAAATGGCTCCTACACTATCAACAACTCCCATCCCACTTACTGGGACGGGAGACCGTGGGGACTTACAATCGCTCAAGTCTCAGTCATTGGTACGTGTGTAGGCACAGTCCCGACGACCCAGAGCCAGTTATGCTCCTCCTATAATAACACTACGTGGGAGCAGGGAAAGTGGATTATACCCTCCTCGGGCTTGTGGCTCTGCTCAAAGACAGGCCTCACTCCGGCCCTATCCACCTCTGTGTTCAATGCTAACAGTGAGTTTTGTGTGCTGGTGGCCATTCTACCTTGCCTAATGTATCATTCTCATGAATCTCTCCTTTCTTATTGGGAAGAAAGGCTGAGCCCCCACCGGAGCAAGAGGGAGGTTGTTACCGCCCTGACCACTGGGACCCTCTTCTCCCTAGGGATATCAGGGGCAGGCACTGGGGTCGCAGCCCTTGTGACGCGGGAAAAAGGGCTCACAGCCCTGAGGCTGGCAGTTGACAGGGACCTAGAACAGCTCCGACAGTCAATATCAGACATGGAGCAATCCCTCACCTCCTTGTCAGAGGTGGTCCTACAGAACCGAAGAGGCCTGGACCTCTTGTTCTTAAAAGAAGGTGGGCTATGCGCAGCCCTAAAAGAAGAATGCTGTTTCTATGTAGATAAGACAGGTGCAGTCAGAGATTCCTTAGCCAAACTAAAAAAAGATCTTGACAGGCGGTGTAAAGAATATGAAAGCAGCAGCAGCGAAGGCTGGTTTGAGTCTTGGTTCAAGCACAAGCCATGGTTTGCTACCCTCCTCTCAGCCGTTGCAGGGCCACTGGTCATCCTGCTGTTTTTGCTTACCATTGGCCCGTGTATAATAAACAGGCTGCTTAAGTTTGTGCAGGAGAGGTTTGACACCGTCCAACTCCTGGTTCTTCGCCAAAAATATCAGGCCCTAGACACCGCTGTGGAAGATTCCTTAGTCTGATCAAGAAAATGGGGAAAATGTAACGGAGTGCAGAGAGCATCAAGTCAGGAAAAAGAGCTAATGACACTTAACCTGACTGCCTAGAGCGAGAGCCACCCAGTCTTTTCTTGTGTAAATTACCCGAGGCTTCTGAGAAATGCGCCTACCCTAAGTTAGATAACTAGAAGTGGGCAACAGCCTGAGAACGCCTGGGGATGTAACCCGTGATAAGTCACATAGACATGCTTGGGTAAGCAAGAGATAACAATTGAAGCGGGCAGGCAACTGGCGCGTTCCCTAAAAAGGTTACAATGTTTCCCATTGGTTACAATATAGAGTGTGTTTTAAACCTATTAGTTGTAGAACTGCGCGGGCTTTGATGTAACTGCTGTGAAGATCCTATATAATCAATACCCAAAGTTGCTTCGGGGTCGGCAGCTCGGACTCAGCCTGTGTGTCAGGGGAGGTGCTGTCGACCCCAGCTTGCTGGCTGAAAAGACTTTGCTTGGATTTTCATCTCCGTGTCTGTGTGTCTTGTTCTCTGGGAAACCCTGGAGTCCTAGACCCTAACAATCTCAGACAAGGAGAGAGGAGCTGCTGAGAGCTCAGACCTGGGCTTGCAAATTACTGTCACCTAGGTACCAGGAACAGCAGCTTACAGTCATGCTCCTTAGTAGCCTGCCTGAAAGTCTCCCTTCTTCACCTACAGGATGTTCGTAGAACACAATCTCACTCCATCCACTGCTCTGTGGCTCTCCCAAAGCCTGGGGTGGTAGGGACTCAGTTCCCACACTGTGCAGATCCAAGCAGATGCTGGATGCCAGGTGACACTTTCTTCAGTTAGCAGGGGTTGTGCCCCATGCTGAGTAGCTGTTCAATGAACTTCCTTTATTATTCTATTCTGTCATTCCTTAACATTCTTGCTTTAATGAATTCCTGCCTCACCTCATACCCTGACTTTCCTGAGTCTCAGAAATGAACTCCCCCTAACAACATTACTTTGGAGGCATCCCCTGATGAGACCCACGAATTCTGCCACTCAAGCATCCAGCCGAGGAACAGATGCCAGTCCCTTCATCTTGCAGCCACTTACACAACCTCTGTGTATCTCTTCAAGTGTTTCTCTCAAGGAATACTGTATTCCTCAAAGCCTCAAAGTCACCTTTCCCCTTTCCCAACTCTCCTTTTACATAGACCAGGAGTAATGCTTGGTGTGCCCACTAACAAATCCTGAAAGAATATTCTGGCAGCTTTACTTCCAAGTGTTTATTTATATACAGGAAAAATGCTTAACATTTTTTCAAATGTTTCTTTGACCCAAATATCTGAACCCAAGAAGTATCATGTGGCCAAGCCTCAGTTTACTCTGGTGAGTTTCTGGAGCACACTGGGTAGTTGTTATTATTATTTAAATGCTAAGCCCATTTTCAACTAGGCTATAAATTCTGCTTTTTTAAACCAGAGAATATTCCCTCTTCATGTGTGTTTCCTAGGATGAAGAAAAATAATATTTTCCTTTTACTGGTTCCATACTACTACTCTTTATTTGGCTGTCAGATAAATTTTGAGCCAAATTCTTATGTCTTTTAAATTCTCCACCAGTAGTATGTGGAACTGAGGCCAAATATTCATTGTTGTCTATTTTAAACTATCTTGAACAAGTCTAAAGTGGTTTCTTTTCCTATTCTGTTTTATCTTACTATCTTCTCCAGGGTCCAGATCCTGCAAGTCCAGACATGCCCTCAGAAGGGCAGCCCCAGGCAAGGTGAAGTGATTTAGGGATTCCCCTACCAAGCCTGAAACTGAAACCTCTAAAAGCTCTCCTCTTGACTTTTGTCCACATTCATTTCCCATTTGCCTTAGTGGCACACTTCCTCCTCTGTAGTAAACTTATTTTTCAAGTGTCTCCAAGATGGGCCTGCACTTTTCTGTGCCTCTGGTCTTGCCGTTCCCTCAAGGCTGTGGCAGGGTTTTGCCCTTTCTTCTGAAAACCTCCTGGCTTCAAAGGGTCTATTATTTGGTCAGAGACATCCATTGCCTCAGGGAGAACTAGAGTTATTAAAGCAGGAATGCAAAAACAAGAAACAATTATTGTTCCACTTTTGTGTTTCAAGAATAGACTTTTGAAACCCATAGCTAACAGTTATGAAAGAAGAAGAAAAAAAATCAGGGCTTTCTGAGAGAAAGGATTTTTTTAGTTCCAAAATGTTAGTTCTCACTTTCAATAAAAAAATCCCCTGAATGAAGTTTAACAGAAATACAACCTTGTAAAGCAAGTGGATGAAGACTTGCCCAGGCCAGAGTTTAGTAAAGTACTGCCCCAGCAGAAGCGGAAAGTGACTCAGAAAAGGGGCTGACATGTGGGTCAGAGAAGGGGCATGTCCTGCTTCCTTATGGGGTTGAAACCCTGGAGAGTAGCTGAAAAGAATCTACTGAGAAGTTTTCAGAATGCCAAGCCTGGGAGCCTTGTGTCCTCGGAGCTCTGGGCAGCAGTAAGCCTCACAAGACCCATCTGGAACCTAGCACAGCCTCACACCTTGCTCACCCAGCGAGGTACAGAGTGCAGGCAGTGCCTCCTGTAAGATAAATTCCAACCAAAACAAGCAGGCAAAGAGAGGCAACAAAGGGCCAGGCAGTTTATTTGAGCACAATTCCTGGGTGAGGTTTCCCGGTCTGGCTATCAAAGGCCGGGGAAGTTGCGCCCAGGAGGGGAGGTGGGGAGTTTTTAAGAGAACAGAGAAGGGAGGGGGAAGTGGGCCATGCTAGGGTTATGTGGGGAATTTTTTATTGGCTCAGGGTTGGGTGATGGACAGCCAGAGGTCTCCTCTTTCCAGATGGAGGGGGTCTACATCCGGGGTTTGTCAGCACATCATGGGACTGGAATCCAGGAAGAGTTGTTTGTTCCTTCCCTCTCTGGCACAGAGCTACTTGGTGCTGTCTCTGCTCTGCCTGCATTGTCCTCGCCCTTCTTCCTCCAGTGCCTCCAGCCTTACATTCCAGCCTTTTGGTCATAATGGGCAATGACTTGATCTGGCTACTTCTGGCTGACAAGGGGCATCATGGGGGGGGGGGAGGTTTAAGGCTGGTTGATGGCTGGAGGAGGCTCAGTAGGGAGGGGCAAGTACGTGTGCAGCAACAGTTGATTGACCTGGTTGAGCCTGGAAAAAACTAATGGGAACTGCCACCACTGGGGGGCATTGGGGGGGTGGGGCACAGAGGAAACAATTGGACACATTGCTGAGGATATGTGAAGCATTAAGAAACTGCACTGTTTCTTCAATGACTCTGGCTCAGGAAAAGGGTGCTTCTGCTGGTTGTAGGGAGTGGGGGTAGGGTAGGGGTACAACTGAATCTTCTGTTTTAGTGCCTGTTCTGTTTGTAGAATATTACTTGATACCTGTGCCTGGGTGTTTAGAACCTCTGTGGGAGTCGGATTTACAGTGTTCCATTCCCTCTTAATGTATACTGAGCCCTGTGTGGACCATTGATAACTATCGTATAGCTTGTCCTGTACTCCTTTTTCCCAGCATGGATCCCATGGGTCACTAATGGTGATGTATAGCTTATCTTGTATTCTGAAGAACATGTTGTCAGAGACTCTTCTTGCTGTTTTTTCTACTGCATGAACTCTACATGTGTCTAATTGAGGATGACATCCCCCATACATGTTGGACTGGAAAATACATGTATGAGAGATTTGGTCATATGGATAGCACAGTGTAGGGTTTGAGAAAGTGTTTAAGATGTCTGTGTGTACCAGTATCTGAATCGGTGCCTGACAACCTACACGTGGGCAACTTGGGTGACTACTCAGATGATTCCGTGGAGAGTTAGTTGGAGCTTAAACTTCCATGCAGAATAACTCTGCCTGGAGACCACCAGGCTATTCATCTGGCTGGTTGTACTTGACACAACTAACCCACAGCTTAAGAGGACCCACCTCACAAGACACCCAATCATTGTGTCTGGGTGCCCGTTTGAGCCTAGAAAGGTGATACCAGGAGGAATGCCCATGTAGTTTAACTGCTGAGAGGGTAGTGAGGATTACTATATAAGGCCCTGTCCAGAGGGGTTAGAGAGATTTTTGGCTGGAGTTCTCTTAGGAGTACCTCATCTCCTGACTGAAGGATCGCTATGTCTCCTGGGTTGTTGGATGACATAGGTTGGGGTAGGAGCTGGTCTGCATGTTCCCTAAGAAGATGTCTCAACAGTGTAAAGTAAGGAAGGTAGGAGGCTAAAGGAGGAGAGGTAGTGGGCAGGCCTGTGTTTAGTAAGAAGGGCCTGCCATACATCAGCTCAAATGCACTTAGTCCAGCTGGTCCCCAGGGGGGCAGCACACAGCCGAGTGAGAGCGATGGGGAGAAGACTGGGCCACAAGAGCTTTACCTCTAGAGACAGTTAGTTGGTCTTTTTGGAGACCGTTAGCCCTTTTGACCTTACCCGGCAATTGGGGGTGATAGGGTATATGGAGGTTCCAGGTGATGTTCAGAGACTCGGCTGTTAGCTGAGTGACCCAAGAGACAAAAGCAGGCCCATTGTCCAACTGTAGCAAGGCAGGCAGGCCAAAGCGGGGGATGATATGCACTACCAATTTCTGTGCAACTACCAAAGCTGTTTCCTGGCTAGTGGGGAAGGCTTCAATCCACCCTGAAAAGGTATCAACCAGAACTAGTAAATACTGGAGCTTTTTATGCTTAGGCATGTGGGTGAAATCGACCTGCCAGTCCTGTCCGGGGATTCTTCCTCTCATCTGGTGGAGGGCCATCTGGGTCTTCAGAGCACCTTAAGACAAGATGCTATGACAAGTAGTGCAGGTTTGGTGTACCTGATCTATGGCCTTGCAGAGACCATAAGGGGCAAATATGGGGGAGAGAAACTGGTGCATGGTCTCCGGCCCAATGTGTAAAAACTGATGAATTTTGAATATGACATTTCTGCCTTGGGCTTGGGGGAGGGCAATTCATCCCCTGAAGTATACCCATCCCTGGTCTCCCAACATCCCCCCTTGATGTAGAAGCAGTTGCCATTCATGTAATTAGGAAGGCATATTTAGAGTCAGTATAAATTGTGGCTTTCTTCCCGGCTGCTAGCTGTAACACCTGGGTAAGAGCCACTAATTCGGCTTTTTGGGAGGTGGTCCCAGATGGGAGTAGGTTTGCTTCTATCACTTGTGACAGAGTCACCACTGCATAGGCCGCCCTTTGCACCCTGTCACTCCCCTTCACCAAGTTTCCATCTACGAAAAAGGTCAAGTCAGGGTTTTCGAGGGGCATGTCTTGTAGGCCTTCTGTAGGTTTTCTAAGAGCCTCTACAATCTCTACACAGGAATGAGTGGGCTGATCCACCTGATCGCTGACAGGAAGCAAGGAGGTTACCTGGGAGGTAAGCAAGGAAGCAAGGAGGAAGCAAGGAAGTTAAGGGGTTACCTGTGGATGTTCAATAAACAGAAAGTGGAATTCATGTACCCTGGAAGGACTCAAGGAGGCCAGGGATTTATGACTTAAAAGATCTTGTAACTGGTGTGGGGAATACACAGTAATGTGCTGTTGGAGCATTAATTTCAGGGCTTCTCGGGCCAGACTTCCTGCAGCTGCCAGGGCTCGGAGGCAAGGCTGCCACCCTCTGGCAGTGGTATCCAACTGTTTGGAGAGAAAGGCAACGGGACAGCACCCCAGCCCCACTGGCTGTACTAGCACTCCGGTGGCCACCCCTGCCCTCTCTACTGTATATAGGGTAAAGGGCTTAGTTAATTCAGGGAGCATTAATGGGGGGAATGAGAGCAACACATCCCGCAACTGATTGAAAGCAGAAGCTACCTCAGTGGGTGAAGTTAGCAGCCCAGTAGGAGTCTCTGTGGCAGCCACATAGAGCGGTCTGGCCAGAAGGGCAAAGTTAGGCACCCAGTGTCTGAAAAACCCCACTAATCCTAGAAAGGATAGTATCTCGGCTACTGAAGTAGGTGGCAGGAGAGCTTCAATCGCAGCTGCTTGGTCCACTGTTAGGGCTTTAGTGGTGGGAGTTAGAGTTAGCCAGAGGTATGTAACCTGAGATAGAGACAGCTGTGCTTTGGCAGGGCATACCTTGTATCCCATGTTTGCCAGGAAATTAAGAAGGGATGTGGTGTCCAGAACCGAGGCTTCTTTTGAGGGGCTGCAAAGTAAAAGATCATCCACGTATTGGAGGAGAGTACTCTTGCCCATTGAATGTCACGAGAGGTCCTCCATCAGGCTGTCCAAAAAGATGGGGGCTATCTCTAAAACCTTGAGGTAGAACTGTCCAGGTCAATTGTCTAGATCTACAGGTGTCAGGGTCTTCCCACATAAAGGCAAATAGTGGCTGAAAGTCTGAGTGGAGAGGTATAGTGAAAAAGGCATGTTTAAGGTCCAGTACAGTAAAATGAGAGATACCGGAAGGGACTCAAGACAGAAGAGTATATGGGTTTGACACTACTGGATGCAAGGGAATAACAGCCTCATTAATTATTTGGAGGTCCTGAATGAGGCAATACGCTCCAGAAGGCTTTTTCACTGGCAAGATGGGAGTATTGCATGGAGAGTTAGTCGGTACTAAAAGCCCCTGCAAGAGCAGATGATTAACAATAGGCTGTAGTCCCCTTTGGTGAGCCTGTGAAATAAGAAATCGAGGCCGAGAAGGGAACTGAGATGGGTCTTTAAGGCTTGTTAAAACCAGGGTGTGGTGGGTTGCCACCACAGGGGTGGAGATGTTCCACATGACCTGATTTACAGCAGTCCAGGAAGTCGAGAGACTGAGGTCTCTATCGTCTAACTCCCCTTTGCCAACTAAAGCAATGAGGGACTCTCGGTCATACTGTAAGCATTTAAAAGGTGGGAGGGAAATAGAGGCTCCTAACTTATAGAGCAAATCCCGTCCTAACAGAGGGGTAGGACAGAAAAGCATGACCAGAAAGGAATGGGTAAACAGGATGCCTTGTAAGGTGCAGGCCACTGGGCCCATCTCTAAAGGCTTGGAGGGGGTTCCCATGACCCCAACTACGGAGACCTTGGCAGGGTTTAAAGGCCCTTTAAAGGAGGGGAGAACAGAGTAGGTAGCCCCCATGTCCACCAAGAAGGAGATGGGCTTACCTGCTACCCACAGCTTGGCCCTGGGCTCGGCAAGGGTGATCGGGGTGTCCGAGTCCAGGCATCTTCAATCTTTGAGGATGCCCAGAAGGTCTGAAGGGTAGTCCTTCGAGGGCGTCCACCCGCTGTGGGGCTCTGCCACTGGAGGAGGACCACCCCCTAGCGGACAGTCTACTTTCCAATGACCTCACTTACTACAGCTGGGGCATGGTCTCGTCGGTCTGTGTGGTTGGTTGGGGCACTTCCGTGCCCAGTGCCCTTCTTCACCTCACCGAAAGCAAGGGACCAGAGGTTCGAGTCGATCTTCAGGGACACCCGACAATTTCCATGAGCCGGCTGCGGAGCAGCTGTTATGGCATGAGTCTGTTCTGTCATTCGGGCAGCTGACCTCCTCTTGCTCTCTTCCTCTTGGGCATGAAAAACTTTAAATGCCATATCTACCAGGTCTCCTAGAGGGGTCTGGGGACCATCCTCAGCTTTTCTAAGCTTGCGCCTGATGTTGGGAGCTGACTGAGTTATAAAATGCATGGCCAGGGGAGAGGAACCTAATGCTGAGGCTGGGTCAATCTTAGTAAAAGCCCCTAGGGTTTCTTTGAGGCGCTTGAAGAATTCTGATGGGTTTTCATCAGGTTTCTGGGTAATTTCTCTAAGCTTATCATAATTGATAGCCTTTTGGGCAGTTGAGTTCATACCTGCCAATAAGTAGCAAACCATTCGATCCCAGCATGCTTCACCATCAGGAGAATTATAATCCCACAGGGGTTCTTGTAGAGGAATAGCTTCTCTGCCCATAGGTTCCTGCTCATCTGTGGCATGGGCCTCATTGGCACAGTGCTGTGCCACCACCATGACACTGTCATATTCCTGTGGGGTTAAAGTGGATTGGAGGACTACATGTACATCGTGCCAAGTGAGCTTGTAAGCTCGAGTGAGATATTTAAACTGTTTAGGGAACATTACAGGGTTGGAAGAAAAGGACCCCAATTGCTGTTCTAGTTGGGACAAGTCTGCCAGGGAAAAGGGAACATGAGCCTGCACTACCCCTTCAGCTTCCGCTACCTCTCTCAGAGATTGAGACCGCTGTGACTTAGAGCAAGTTACAGGAGGGCTAGACCATTTGGGCGCCAGCCACGGTGAGTAAGACGGTGGAGGGTTTGAAGGAGGGGATGGAGGAGGCGACCTTGGTAGAGGGGGATACAACCTGGAAATCAATGCGGAACTTGAAGGCAGGGAAATAGGATATGGGGGAGTTTTATCTGTTTTATCCGAAGTGGAGTCGGCACCTGTGGAGCAAGATGGAGGTGTGTTTGGAAGAGAAGGGGAACAAGGTGGAGGAGAAACCGAAAGAGAAGGGGAACAAGATGTTGGAGAGACCGGAAGAGAAGGGGAACAAGATGGTGGAGAGACAGAAAGAGAAGGGGAATAAGATGGTGAAGAGACTGGAAGAGAAGGGGAACAAGATGGAGGAGAGACTAGAAGAGAAGGGGAACAAGATTGTGGAGAGACAGAAAGAGAAGGGGAATAAGATGGTGGAGAGACCGGAAGAGAAGGAGAACAAGGTGGAGGAGAGACCGGAGGAGAAGTGGAACAAGATGGAGGACATGAACAATGAGGAAGGGAGCTGGTCCCCCTGCAGTGGGCCTGGAGGAGCAGGAAGGGAGGTAGCCGAGATCCTCCACCGAGTCTGTCAGAGAAGAGCCTCCCAGTAATAGAGATTGGGGGTCCTTGGCAGAGGCCTGGGCTAACAAAACTTGGGAAGGAGTACGCTTAACACACAAATCTGGGCGGGTGCAAGTCCAAAAGCCTGCACATATGGGATTTCACCCCACTTTCCGCTCCAGTGGTAATAATTAGTTAAGTTGGTGAGGAGGCCAAAATCGAAAGTTCCCTCAGGTGGCCAGCAAGATTGATTGTCCAAGGGACACTGAGGCCAGGCCTGAGAGCGAAGGAAGACCAGCTTCCATTTGCGAACTTCCCAGGACAAATATAGAGTAGCCAAATTAGAAATGAGATACTGCAATGGGGTCTGGGCCTCTGCTTTCGAGGGCTGGTTCCCCATGTCTGCATCACCCCCCTAACTAATCCCACTGAGAGGAACACCCAGCGTCCCAAGCACACCAAGTCAGGGGAGATGTCCTGGGGCCTGGGTGAGGGACATCTCCCACACCGCAGGGCCAGGGGCGGGCTGGATGCCTGCAGAGGGTGGGCCGGATGCCCCATCCTGGACTTAGCTACAATTTTGAACGGACCAGGTGAAATGAACTTAGGAAGGGAAACAGACCGGGGGAAACTGAGTGACTCACCAGAAAATAGTCCACGCAGCGGAGAGCAGGCTGAGGTTCCAGGTAGGGGAAGGAGGGGGCAGGGCCGCCAGTGGCTGATTGGGGCCCTGCACTCACGCTCTTTCCCAGGATTTCGGCACCAAATGTAAGATAAATTCCAACCGAAATAAGCAGGTGAAGAGAGGCAACAAAGGGCCAGGCAGTTTACTTGAGCGCAATTCCTGGGTGTGGTTTCCCGGTCTGGCTATCACAGGCTGGGGAAGTTGTGTCCAGGAGGGAAGGCGGGGAGTTTTTAAGAGAACAGGGAAGGGAGAGGGAAGTGGGCCGTGCTAGGGGTATGTGGGGAATTTTTTATTGACTCAGGGTCGGATGATGGACAGCCAGAGGTCTCCTCCTTCTGGATGGAGGGGTTCTGCATCTGGGGTTTGTCGGCACATCATGGGACTGGAATCCAGGAAGAGCTGTTTGTTCCTTCTCCATATGGCACAGAGCTACTTGGTGCTGTCTCTGCTCCACCTGCATTGTCCTTGCCCTTCTCCCTCCAGTGCCTCCAGCCTTACACTTCCCAGTGCCTGAGGGGAATTGGACGGTTATCTGAGAGAGGGGCAAGTGAGGGTGGAGGGGGATGGAGAGGTAGATTGAGAGAGAGAAAGGCTTCAGGGTTCTCAAGGTTGGTATGTGGAAGCCTACAGCAATGGCCTCCTCTGGGAATCAGATGAGTTCTCTTATGTCTCAGTTGATGATGGCCAGTTGAAGACCAAATGGAAGAGCACATCTGTGCAGCACCAGTGTTGGTGACTGCTGATAAATGGAGACCACTGGATGACTGAGTGGTAGAAGACCAAGCAACCAGAATACTGGTCCAGAGCTGGAACACCTTGAAACTTCCTTCTAGTGGATACTGTTGGTCCCACCCCATCCCCGTCCTCAGCTGTCGTGAGGGTTGGCTGGTAATAGCTCATGGAGCTACCCTTCTCCAGAGAACTGTCTTCATCAGGAAACTTCCCAAAACTACCTGGGAGGTTACCAACCCCACCCCAGCCATGGAACCAATGATGGACTGACACAGGATACAAAAACCTGTCCCCTTGCCTCAGGGGTGCCAACTTTGTGGTGCCACTCAAACTTCAGGTATTCTCTGCAAGCTGAGGCCTAGATTTCAGTGTAAATCTCATTGTGCTTAGCTTCTTCCCAAGGTATCCTTCTCTCATCTCCTTACAGCTTTTCCTGAGAGCACTCCTTCAATCAATCACTTGCAGAAGAATCACTGACTTAGACTCTGCTTCTAGGGAATCTAACTAAAACACTTCTTCAAATCCAGATGCCATTTTGGAAGAATTGAGGGGTTGGGGAAAATGTTTGAATAACTGACCAAGTTTAAATTAGAAATAACTAAGAAATTCACTGAAATGATTGAATTTACTGGAGCCAACTGCAGTATAGATATCCTCTGAGACTTGATCAAAGTGAAGCCATTTTGTGTTAAGCAACTATATTGGGTCAAGTTGCAGGGTTACATTCCTTCTTACAATAGGGGGAGTCCCTCCCTATTCATCATGACCCTAGCATAAAGCATAACGAATACAAAAACACAAAAACACCTAGTAGCCAAGAAAACACTGAAATGAAGGAAAGGGCTCCCCACTTGCAGGCATTTCCCCTACAGCACTAGCATACCTGTGATTGTTCTACACATAATTTTTCCACTGTTTCCCAATAAAAAGCTTAGCTTAACAGAATGGGGGATGGAACACTAACAAGAGTGTTGCCTGAATGCTGTCCCTAATAAACTCATTTACTAAGCCAAGCTGGATCTGTCCTAGTTGTTCTTTGTCCTGTTGGTGCTCTTTCAGTTTGGGGGAAAGTGTATTTCTTGCCAGATGAGGAGAAGCATGCCATTCAAGAAATGTCATTCAGCAGGTCTCTATAAACACAAATTTAGAATAAGAGCTAGATACTGGGCATAAAGGAGGAAGTTCGTGAAACGAAGCCAGATTCTGAGTTCATGTCTCTGGTTGGCTCACAGGGCAGACTGTAAACTCTTCTTTCTAGCTGGTCATCACATTGGTCCTGAGATGGAAAGCAAGTCCAGTTCTCAGAGCTCTCAGAGAGAGAGAGAGTTCTTTCAGTTCTGAGAGAGACCCAGGTTGGACTGCATAGGGCATCTAGCATGCTCAGGGTTGCATGGTGGCCAGACTGCTTTGGCAAAATGTTTTCTTTAATTGTAATTAGTAGTACTCATGCTTGCCTTCTTCAATGCACTGGAAGCTTGTCAAATGAGCCCTAATTTCTCACACAATTTTGTATCCTCCTACAAAGTTTAGCACAGTGTACTTCACAGTAAGCTGCATAAAAAAGGCTTAGCTGTTTCTAGTGTGACATAGACTCAACAGTAGCTGCCACACAGTGCCAGTAAGTTGCTCTGAAGCAGGGCCTCTGTTCTCTCAGATCAGAGCAAGTTTCATTTGGCTTTTCCTGTTAGCTTATTAACTTTGGAGAAATTATCAAGATTACACTGCCTAAAACACAGAGTCTGGCCTAAGAAGTAAGTTTCAATGGGGTGAAAAAGGGGGGCTGGTAGCAACCAGATTTGGGGGCACAGAGTAAGATGAGGGCTCCCAGCACTTCAGGGGAAGAACAGACAGCACTGGCTGCCTCCCCGTCACTAGTTTGGCATCAGTGGCTCTTGATCCCCGGTAGGGCTGGATTCATCAGTTGTCATTGACTACCGTGATGCACAGGAATTTTTGGAATTTTGGCAATGGCAACAGTGGAGGATGAATGGTAAATGACTTTCTGAAATCTCTCTACATACTGATGAACTGACTCACATGGAGTACAAACCAGTCAGCAAGCTAGAGGACAGCTTTTCAGATCATTGATTAACATTTTAACCTTTTGGGATAGAGATCTTTCTGAAATGTATAATAGACTTTCTGCCCTTTTCAAAGAAAGTATGTTGAACATATCTAGCCTTTTCTTTGATTGCTCATGACCACCATTATCTGGGAAGTTTGAACACTAGATTGGTTCTCACTCTGCTGTTATTTGCATATGTAGTTTTTATTTGCTTGTATGTTCATTTGCTTATTTTTCACGCTTTGCTTTCAGCCTCCTCTTCGGCTAGTCTATCAGCCATCACTCTGTACTCTTCCCAGTGTGCCTACTTGTAATAAATCTATCTCTGTTGGGTTCTAAATCTGAGAATCTGGTCATGAGATGATCTTGATTGCTAAAATCCAGAACAAGGGTTGATAGCACCTGGCATAAGAGCCACTCTCCCCCACCCTGCAACCAATGAAATCACTATCTCTCAATCACTGCATGTGGTCTCATAATCTTTCACAAAAGACACTCCGAGTAGCTACAAATTGATTAGAATTGGCATGGAAATCAAAACCTACCTGCCAAGGGAGGTGGTAGTAAAGACCTGAAAGAAAGAAATGGCACCTCAAACTGGGTGATTTGAAGAGAACTCAGTGGCGTTTGGGAAAACCACACTCCCCCTGCCATGTCCCAGAGTTAGTAACACTAGGAGTCATTACAATCCCCTAGGTCTGAAGAGCAGGGACAGGGATCAGTTCATAGAACATAAATCCAACTACTGCTAGGTCTGGGTGGGAGGCTGCAGCTGACTTACAAAAACCCTGCAGGGAGGGAGACTTAAGAATAATTCTCCACCTATACTCGTGTCCTTCTAGTGCTTCCTACTGGCTAAACCCGACTAGAATCTAGAAACCAATATAGATTTCTTTGATGCAGATCCACCTCCCAGGGCACAAAGCAGGATGGAGACAGGTGGAGAAGGGACATAGGAGGCACCAGAGAACCTCTGGCACACGGGGGAAATGCTTTTTTAGTAATAGAGAAAATGAAAGTTCCTGTGGCCAGGATTCTCACCTGACCCTGGTCTGCTTGCTCACTGCACATACATGGGCAATACCTTGTTATTGACTCTATATAAAGAGCTCCACTCAGTGCTCTGGGCTGCATGGCTGCAGGAGAGTAGAGGCTGGCATGGTGGCAGCACTGAGGACAGAGACTGAGATGGCTGTGGAGGCAGAGAGGCCCAGAGGCAGAGACCTGTTTGCTGCATGTAAACTTACTCTGAGGCAGATGGGATTCTAGCACTGACATGCCACCATGGGAATAAAGTTAGGTATAAATCCTTTCACTCCAAGAATGTTCCATTGTCATTTCTCAGTCTCATTGAAGCCATAGTGAACTTGCCCCAGGACTGTAAACTTCAGGCAAGACAACTGGAGAAGCTGACAAGATTCACTGTAGACTGAAGAATGAAACGGGCTGCCCTCATGGGAGGAGTGCTTCAGTGGGTGGCTCCTATGGATGGGGAGACATTCAAGTGTCCCCCAGTGGGCATGTGGTCTGAGATGGCATGCCTCCTGGAGGGCTGGGCCCTGTCCCAGGACTGGCGGCAGGTGGAGGGGATGCCTGAGGCAGTAGAGGGGGCCCTTGGCATAATAAGGGGGTCCTTTGAGAAACAGCATGCCCACAAGGTGGTAGGAACTGTGGGTTGGCTGTTTCTCACAGTATTAAAAAAGTATCATCTACAGATGATAAGAACATGCTCCTGTAAGAGACATAAGAAATGGCAGCACAAGAACGTGAGCTGCAAAATACTGTTGAAGAATGAAATGGCACTGATATGAGAAAAGGCAGCTTGAGAATTCAAGCTGTGAGGTGTGGAGGAAGTAAAAGATTTGTTGAAAAATGAAATGGTGTTGCTGTGAGGCACTGTGGAAGAGGTAAAGGCCATGGAGAAGGACATACCCCTATGAAAAGCACAAGCAGCAGCCCCAAGAACATGATCTGAAAGGTGCAGTGGAGGAGGTAAAAGATTCTTTGCAGAATGAGACAATGGAGCTGAAGGTGCTGTGAAAGACGCAAAACTGTGAAGGAGAAGGACATACTCCTGCAAGAAGCACAAGACAAGGCAGCACAAGAATGCTAGCTGAGAGGTATTGCGGTGAGGGTAAGAGAGCTGTTGAAGACCGAGCTAGCATTGATGTGAAACAATGTATAAAATGTAAGGGGTGACATAGAGGAGGCACTTGGGGGAGTGATAAGAAAGTTGCCATCAGTTCTGGAAATGGAGGGGAGCTGAGGAAGGACAAAGGGGAATTGTTGGAGGCACCGACCCCTCCTCTATTGAAAGCCTGCCCAGTTGTAGTAAAGAAAATAAAGACACATCAACCACAGGTTCCTCTGGGAGAGGTGAAGCCCCTTCCCCAGGCCATGGAGCACTCTATGTGCCACCCCTAGACTCAGGCTGGGCTGGTGGATTTGGGCTCCTGGTTTCAGCAGAAGCCTTTGGACTCAATATCAGCTTGGCTACTGTGCCTTTGGGATGTAGCAGAGGATGGAATTGTTCTGTTTGGATCAATTCCTGCTGGCTTTCCTGACAGTTCATTCTGCCTTGAGGCAGCAATTACAAAATGCACATCAGACCCCAGAAAATCATCACTTGCTCCTTGACTGGCTTATGGCCATGCTTCGTGCTGTATGGCCCAATAAGGGTGATTTATCATCCTCCCCTGCTAATGGCAGATGTATGCTGAGCACCAACAGGTGTTACAGAGTTAGGCATGAAAAGTGCCATTTAGAGTCCCAAGAATTATGGCCCAGATGAGGAGCCTTTTACTTTGGGGATGAGAAATGCGGAGCTTCAAACAGCTCCCACATCCCTGTTTGGGCCTCTAGTGGCCATTCTTGCCCCTCACTTAAGGCAGCCCATAAGTGAGGTTACCCATATGGTAGCAGACTGGAAGAGGCTGAAGCAATGAAAGCATGAAAGGAAACACAGTCTGCTTCTCAGAAGAAGAGTTTAAAGGGTCCCGTGGAGGTCACAAGGACCCAGATGTGGGTTGATTTGATAAAGGCAGGAGCAGAGAGACAATGAATGGAAAGTCAAATAAAATCTTACTGGAGGTGTGGCAGCAACTGAAGCCAGAGCAACAGTTTAGGCAGTCGGCTAAAGCGAAGACCAAGAAATGGAAGCTAGAGACAAAGCTACAAGACTGACCTGTGTCCAAGACTTTCTGGTGGAGAGGCTGGAGAAGCCCTCCAGGGCTGGAGAAGGTGGGTATAGTAAGGTCCACCAACGGTCCTTTTGGTTCCCTGGTGTGGCCAGAGGAAGAGCCAGGGGGCTCCTGGCATGTGACCAGGGACTGCAGAGAACTGAGTGGAGCCATGTTCCTCTGCATGCTGCCATCCCCTCCAGCAGCCCTGATGGACAAGGTTTGCCTGTGTTGGTGTATGAACTTGTACACACCCTAGCAAAAACTACTGCTTGCTGGGTGTGCATGGAAGGTGCAAGTCATGAACTCATCTGAGTAGAACTGGTTTGAATACAGCTGGGATGAACCACTTGGTGGTAATGAATCTCCTCAGGCTTGAGGGTTATTATAATTTCTGTTTTCTATATCATACTTTCTGTTATTTGCATATTGTTGTAGCCTTACTTTTTACTGTGGAATGTGGTTACAATGTTCTAGCTTTTTTGGTCTCCCTGAATCAAGAGTGACCTTGCCCAGGGCTGACACTCACTGACAAGACATTAGGCTATTGGATAACTGGAGGCAGATCTATTATTTGGGGATATGTGGGCACTGATTGTACAATGATATGTCCTTCTGATGCTGAGTTTGGTTCAAGGACCTGAAAACCCTGGTATTTGTAAGCCTTCCATTAAAAATGAAATGAGAAATATTAGTGTAAGTTCTAGAATGGTGATTGAACACCTAGTACAAAAGGACAGGATTGTAGCCATGACTACATTTCCAGGTAGAAAAACCCTACCTTGTATGGATAGTGTCAGTTATATCTTCTTGTCCCTATCCTACCTCGGTCTCCAGGGACTGTGGGGTTAAGGAAAGCCATGCTGAAATATACTCCCTCTGCTCCTGCTCTGTGGCCTCCTAATGTCCTATAAGATTTTGTATCCTCAGAAAATTAAATGGGAACTTAATTTAATATTTGATTATGTGTACATGTGGGTGTGGTTTCCTGCTGTCAGACTACAGCCCAGGAGAAACTCTCTCCACCTCTAACCTAGAGTAAGATTGACTCTATTCTGCAAAACAATCAGAGTTTCCTTCATGTTAAACCCATGAACTTAAGTACAGTAACATTGATTTAGGGTGCTTCTTGGTTCATTATGTTCTGGTTTGGGGAGGTCGCTGGATCACTAGGTTCCAGGTAGATAGGTATACAAGGCCTTCTTTCTCAGAGCTCCCCATTCGTGATTTCTCCCTTTCTAATGGCTTTCTCCTCTGGACCTATAGCAGACTTGGAGCTTCCATAGTATAAAGTGCTTTTTTCCATCCTACATCTCTTCTTTAACTCACCATTTAATATCTTCAAAGACTCATTAGTTTGAATTCTCCCTGCCATGCTTTGTTGTAAAGTGGGTATCAGTGATGACTTTCTAATTAGATTGCTCCATCCCTCCTTCTCTGTCACAGGTGATACTGTCATTACTTCATCTCTTGCAGTGTTCTTGCCTTTGGATCCTCCCTGCCCATCCTTTCCCTCTTTTCCCGGTGACTTCTTCTCTGCCTCCATTATTACTGACTTTTCCTTTTTCTGCTCTCCAAATATAGAGGTATTTCCAAGTTCCTTTCCCAGCTCCTCCACTAAGCACTCCCACACCCTTTTATTTTTAGAACCCCCTTCATACTTCCTTCCTCAACAAACATCCACTCCCTTTGCTTCAGTTACCACTGCTCTGAGGGTGACTCCTAGATTCATAAACAAGCGTAGCCTCTATGTGAATGCATAGACCTCTTACTCCCACTTACCTGGTGGATGTATTTATCAAGATGAGCAGCCAGCACAAACTAAACTAGTCCAAATGAAACTCTTTATGTTCCTTTCAAAATCATCTCTTATATCCTGATGATTTACCTTTCAACTACCTGGCTTAATACTTTGTTCAGTGGCTTGCAAAAGAGGTCTTTCTGTCTGCCAGCCCTGCTTCTCCACAACTGTCCCATCCTAGCGACATGGCCACTGTCTTACAGGATTCCACTTTCTCTGGCCTCGTTTGGTTAGGTCGTGGGTGGATCCTCAGTGTGCTCATGAACAGCAAAAGTATACTGTGGTTAATGGCTTGACTCTGGAGTCAAATAGCAGGATTTCAATTGCTGTGGGGCATGGGTTTCTGTAATTATAAAGACAGGATTAAAATAGTTCCTACTCCATAGGACTATTATGAGTATTAAGATAATCCATGTAAATTACTTAGCACAATGCCTGGTACACGGAAAGCACTTAAAAATGTTAGTTATTTCCCAGGATGTTTGGATTTGAGAAGCATTGCCTGTCAATTCTTCTCAGTGGAAGAGCCTGAAAGATTTAACCTCAGGAGATAGTAGTGACCACATCTGCCATGTGAGGAAGCTCTTCTGTAGGAGGAAAGGTTGCATTAGCTGGAGGACAAGAGATGAGAGACCTGATGGCATTTGGGTTCCTGCCTCTACCTGGCTCTAATTGCTCCCAGGGCTAGGTTTCAGCCCTATCTTGGATTTTGTGAACTTTTTCTGTCTAAACTAGTTCAATTTAACCTTCTGTTACCTGGCTGTAACCAAGAGTAACTAACAGCTTGAACTCCCAAGTCCTAAAGATTCTGCTTCTGAAATATCTCTGGCTTTGTGTCCTCTTGTCCATTTCTACTGCCTCATTTGTTTTTCTGGGTAATGTAAAACACCTGCTAATCAATCTTTGTAGTTACAGTCCAACCTGTAGTCTTTCTTAAAAATAATTTTTCTGAACTGCTACTTGAGCACACCACATTTTTCCTCCAGAACCTTCAAGGGATCTGCACTATCTTCTGAATAAAGGGCAACTTTCTCCCAGTGGTTTCACTAGTCTTCTCAGCCTTCTCCTTACTCTCCCCATCAGCCAGTCACCACTCTTTACATTGCAGCTGAACAGTCCCTGTGTGGCTGTCTCTGTCATTGAGCATGCTGCTGGTTTCACATCGATCCTCTCATCTTTTCTGCCATTATTGTAAAATCTCACCATTCTGCTAAGCTCACACTAAATGACACCTTTTCCATAGGAGTTTTCTGGTTTCTCCAAGCATAAAGCACTCCTTGAACTCCTATACCATAGAATCCCCCATTTGTGGTGTTCATTCAACTCCATCTTCTATTATGATTGTGCGCATAATTTGTTCCTTCCATGTGACTGTAAGTTCCTGGAGGACCAGGTTCTTACTTACCTGATAACCTCCAAAGTGACTACCTACTACATAGAGGGCATTCAAAACATGTTTGCCAAAGATAATTGAAAAAAAGTTCTCTGATTAGGCATAAAGAAGTTGATATTGTGTTTTTGTGTAGAGAGAGAGAGAGGCAAAGAAAAAGACACATTTGAAAAACTGAATTAACTTCCATACTACAAATGAATTCAAGAAGCATACACTTTGGCCAGAGATGCCAATATTATCTTGTATTGCTATTTTTGTTTGTCATTATGGCAAAAGTGATTTAAAAGTTTTTTTTACCTTAGTTCATATTCAATGTAATTCTCTTCCAAGTTTCTATGTGTTTTATTTTTACAGGGTGTTATAATTTTATAATTCAATTTCCAACTTTAAAAAATATCTAAAAAAATACCTTTTTTGTCTTATTACATATGGTTCTTTATAATATGGTATAATAAAGGCAAAGAGTGTTTTTAGTAAAAATCATAAAAAGTTTCAAACCAACTGATTGCATATTCAGTCTAATACAGCAAGTGATGACTAGAAACGCAGAGGCTTTTATAACATATGCAATACTTACTTTTTCAAAATGTCTTCCCATTTTTCCTCTGTAACTTATTTCAGGATAAACTAATCCTTTAAATGAGAATTTAAGAGTAATAAAGCACTGGTACTCTTTTTCAACATTATTAAAAATAATTGCCCTGACAAGAGAAACAAAATAAAAATGAACAAGTAGAACTACCTCAAACTAAAAAGCTTTTGTACAGCAAAGGACACCATTAACAGAAAAAAAGGCAACCTACAGTATGGAAGAATATATTCATAAGTGATTTATCCAATAAGGGGTTAACATCCAAAATACATAAAGAACTCATACGTCTCAATACCAAAAAAATGATACTTGATTAAAAAATGGGCAGAGGACCTGAACAGACATTTTTCCAAAGAAGAAATACAGATGGCCAACAGGCACATAAAAAGATGCTCCATATCACTAATCATCAGGGAACTACAAATCAAAACCACAATGAGATATCACTTCACACCACTTAGAACAGTCACTTTCCAAAAGGCAAGAAATGACAAGTGTTGGTGAGGATGTTGAGAAAAGGGAACCCTCCTACACTGTTTGTAGGAATGTAAGTTGGTGCAACCACTGTGGAAAGCAGTATGGAAGCTCCTCAAAAAACTAAAAATAGAAATACCATATGATCAAGTAATCCCACTTCTAGGAATTTACCCAAAGAAAACAAAATACCTGATTGAAAAAGACATATGCACCCCTATATTTATTGTTGCTTTATTCACAACTGCCAAGATATGGAAGCAACCAGTGTCCATCAACAGATGAAAGGATAAAGATGTGGTCCATATACACAATGGAATACTATTCAGCCATAAAAAGAAAGAGATCCTGCCATTTGCAGCGACATGAATAACCTAGAGGGTATTATGCTAAGGGAAATACGCCACATAGAGAAAGACAAATACTGTATGATGTCACTTACTTGTAGAACCTAAAAATGAAACAAAACAAAATGAACAAAACAGCAATAGACTCACAGACCCTCAGAAGTGACTGTTGGTTACCATGGGGGAGGGGTGGGGTGACCGGGGAAATGGTGAGGGGGATAAAAGGGCATAAAAAATCTCAATCAGAGTATAAGTTGGTCACAGGGATGGTAGTGGAGCATGGAGAATATAGCCAATGGTTCTGTAACATCTTCCTATGTTGCTGGATAGTAGTAACTGCACTAGGTGGGGGAGAGGATTTAATCATACAGATAACTGTTGAAACACTATGTTGTACACTTGAGGCCAATATAAGATTATATATGAATGATACTTCAATAAAAAGTAATAACTGCCCCAAAATAAAATCTCTTGCTTAGAATATACAAATAATATGTATTTTTCCTTTTTTTCCACATA
The DNA here is from genome assembly GCF_040802235.1 of Manis javanica. Taxonomy (NCBI): domain Eukaryota; kingdom Metazoa; phylum Chordata; class Mammalia; order Pholidota; family Manidae; genus Manis; species Manis javanica. The sequence goes on from NC_133160.1 coordinate 69,848,251, forward strand.
CTGACTTTTCAAGCAGAAAAACTTTTGCATAACAGAATATTAAGTAGGTATTCATGAGCCACAGAAATTTTGACTATCAAAATATACAACCTCTATATGGGAAAATGTGTGCATATTTCATTTTCTTGAGGTGTTCCATTTGAACATTTTTATCACATTTCCTACTTAAAGTACCTCCTTTGATGCCCATCCAAGGCAGGCATTCAAATAAAAAAGCAAGAAACCAAACAGGAAGTAGAATCATTTGGAAGATGTACCCTATGATTACCCCAGTAACAGATGGATGGGAGGAACAGCAAGCTATAAGGAGAAAGTAGTTTAAAAAAATCTGAGCCATTGACCAAGGAAGAAGCAGAAAATCTGAACAGACCAAGTACGAGCAACAAAATTGAACTGGTAGTCAAAAACCTACCTAAGAACAAAATCCCTGGACCAGATGGCTTCACCACTGAATTTTATCAAACATTTAGTGAAGACCTAATACCCATTCTTATTAAAGTTTTCCAAAAAATAGAAGAGGAAGAAATACTTCCAAACTCATTCTATGAGGCCAGCATCACCCTAATACCAAAACCAGGCAAAGACACCACAAAAAAAGAAAATTACAGACCAATATCCCTGATGAATATAGATGCAAAAATACCAACAAAATATTAGCAAACTGAATTCAAAAATACATCAGAAAGATCATCCATCATGATCAAATAGGATTTATTCCAGGGATGCAAGGATGGTACAACATTTGAAAATCCATCAACATCATTCACCGCATGAACAAAAAGGACAAAAACCACATAATTATCTCCATAGATGCTGAAAAAGCATTTGACAAAATTCAACATCCATTCATGATAAAAACTCCCAACAAAATGGGTATAGAGGGTAAGTACCTCAACATAATAAAGGCCACATATGACAAACCCACAGCCAACATGATACTTAACAGTGAGAAGCTGAAAGCTTTTCCTTTAAGATTGGGAACAAGACAATGATGCCCACTCTCCCCATTTTAATTCAATATAGTTCTGGAGGTTCTAGCCACAGCAATGAGACAACACAAAGAAATAAAATGCATCCAGATTGGCAAGGAAGAAGTCAAACTGTCCCTGTTTGCAGAAGACATGATATTGACATAAAAAACCCTAAAGACTCCACTCCAAAACTACTAGAACTAGTATCTGAATTCAGTAAAGTTGTAGGATACAAAATTAATACACAGAAATCTGTGGCATTCCTATATACTAACAATGAACTAGCAGAAAGAGAAATCAGGAAAACAATTCCAAAAAGAATAAAATACCTAGGAATAAACCTAACCAAGGAAGTGAAAGACCTATACTCTGAAAACTACAAGACACTCATGAGAGAAATTAAAGAAGATACCAGTAAATGGAAACACATCTCATGATCACGGATAAGAAGAATTAATATTGTCAAAATGGCCATCCTGCCTAAAGTAATCTATAGATTCAATGCAATTCCTATCAAAATACCAACAGCATTCTTCAATGAACTAGAGAAAACCATCCTAAAATTCATATGGAACCACAAAAGACCATGAATAGTCAAAGCAATCCTGAGAAGGAAGAATAAAGCAGGGGGAATTACACTCCCCAACTTCAGGCTTTACTACAGAGCCAAAGTAATCAAGACAATTTGGTACTGGCACAAGAACAGAGCTACAGACCAGTGGAACAGAATAGAGACCCCAGATATTAACTCAAACATATATGGTCAATTAATATATGATAAAGGAGCCATGGACATACAATGGGGAAATGACAGTCTCTTCAACAGCTGGTGCTGGCAAAACTGCAGAGCTACATGCAAGAGAATGAAACTGGATTATTGTTTAACCCCATACACAAAAGTAAACTCAAAATGGATTAAAAACTTGAATGTAAGTCATGAAACTATAAAACTCTTAGAAGACAAAATAGGCAAACATCTTCTGACTATAAGCATGAGCAACTTCTTCCTGAACCCATCTCCTCGAGAAAGGGAAACAAAAGCAAAAATGAACTCATGGGACTACATCAAACTAAAAAGTTTTTGTATGGCAAAGGACATCATCAGCAAAACAAAAAGGCATCCTACAGTATGGGAGAATATATTTGTAAATGACATATCTGACAAGGGGTTAACATCCAAAATATATAAAGAACTTATATGCTTCAACAACCAAAAAGCAAATAACCCAATTAACAAATGGGCAGAGGATATGAAGAGACAGTTCTCCAAAGAAGAAATTCAGATTGCCAATAGACATATGAAAAGATGCTCCCCATCACTAATCATCAGGGAAATACAAATTAAAACCACAATGAGATATCACCTCATACCAGTAAGGATGGCCAGCATTGAAAAGACTAAGAACAACAAATGCTGGCAAAGATGCAGAGAAAGGGGAACCCTCCTACACTGCTGGTGGGAATGTAAACTAGTTCAACCATTGTGGAAAGCAATATGGAGGTTCCTCAAAAAACTAAAAATAGAAATACCATTTGACCTGGGAATCCCACTCCTTGGAATCTACCCAAAGAATACAACTTCTCAGATTCAAAAAGACATATGCACCCCTATGTTTTTCACAGCACTTTTTACAATAGCAAAGATATGGATGCAAACTAAGTGTCCATCTGTAGATGAATGGATAAAGAAGATGTGGTACATATACACAATGGAATACTATTCAGCCATAAGAAAGAAACAAATCCTACCATTGCAACAACATGGATGGAGCTGGAGGAAATTATGCTCAGTGAAATAAGCCAGGCAGAGAAAGAAATGCCAAATGATTTCCCTCATTTGTGGAGTATAACAATGAAGCAAAACTGAAGGAACAAAATGGCAGCGACTCAGAGACTCCAAGAATGAAGTAGTGGTTACCAAAGGGGAGGGATGTGGGACGGCGGGTGGGGAGGGATGGAGAAGGGGACTGAGGGGTATTATGTTTACCTTCATATGAATGTATATCAATCATACCTTAATAAAAAAGTAAAAAAAAAAAAAAAGAATCTGAGTCATTATATAACACTTACAGTTGGACTTGTAGGGGAACAAAAGTATTTCCCTACCCTTTTAGGGTCTCCAGCTAGGCTTGAGAATTAATCTAACATAAAACAGATTAACAGGAGAAAAGCATACAAATTTTATTTCGAGATGTGCAGAGGAGCCTTCACAGGAAAATGAAAGCCCAAAAAGATAGCTAGGCGTAAATGTTTATATTCTAGGTTGAACAAAGAGAGGCAATTGTGGAAAAGTAACTAAAATATATAGGGAGGCTACAGGAAGAGTTATTTTAACAAGGTTTGATTTCACAGATTTTCTCAGCCTCATCTTCCTGTCTCTGGCAATAGGAATGTTCCTTCTCTACTGGTCCAGGAAGAAAAGGGGAGGTCAGAGCACCCTTCCGGCGTTTTGTTTTCCAAGTGCCTTTGGCTAGAAATAATCCCTACCACAAAGCGGCGTAATTGGAGGAGGCATTGTGCCACTCTTCAGCCTCAAAGTGGATTGTAAGTAAGTTCATCCGGATGGGTTCTTAAAGATAAATAGATAAAAATAACCAAGCTTTAGGACAAAAGAACCTTTAGATAGGATAGGATATTGTGAGGAATGTAGAACATTCTTTTATTGGCATTGGCTCCTCCATGCGCATCTCCTCCAGATGAGCAAAAACTAAGTGAAGGTCAACTAAACTAAGAACCAATAACTAAACGGTGAAATAGGTCTGTTTTATGCACATGTCTGTTCTGGTTTGCATTCACTGACCTGAGAACCTCGCATCATTGTCAATCCTAGAGACATGAATTGCAGGTAACTCCCCAGTCCTCTTTTTTAAACTTGGTAATACATTATGGTTTTTAAAGAATGGATTTACTTCTTTCTTCTTATTTTCACTTAGGCTAATAATCAAAACTTAGGTCATGATACCCGTAAACACTAAAGCAATAGTCAGGCAAAGCCGCACAGGAGTAAGCCAGATCTCCCATCAGATAAGAAATATTTAATGAACCAGAAAAAATTAATAAACATGTAAACTATGAAAACAGGTTGCATTTCAGGTTTTGGCTTTTCCTTTTTGCATGTTGAATACATGAAATATGTGCTGGCTGTAGTATTAGTCCAAGCAGAACCCCGTACGAACTGGACACAGGCCAAACACAGACCATACTCCCTGTGTCTGTAGTCATCCGACAATTTGTTAATGTTTTCGTTGCCTTCTTTTGCACACATTGTGTTTCCCAAAGGAGATCTTTGTTTATAAACATTAAGAAAAGAAATAATTTATTATGACCGCAGATTTCTTTCCCTTAAGTTACCTGTAACAATTTGAATTACCTTGAAGTAGAAGACAAGATCTGTGAGGGATGCATAACATGCTATGGGATATTATTTCTATGTCAGTTTTAATGACAGTAATAACACAGCAGCTGGTTAATCATTAAACCAAGGAGAAAAGCTACTGTTTAGAAAATGAGACCCTTTAGATTGTGTTTTCTCATCTTTTTTAGACATACCAACCTCAAACTAATGTCAAAGTTTGCAAGGTAGACTATTTTTGCTAGTTTAACTGAAACGCAAAACCAAAAATGTTTAACATTTTCAACCTGAGTGACAGTATAATTCCAATATAGCAATTTTGATTATTTAGAAAATAATAATGGCATAAGAGAGAAAAATAAAAATGAAAGGAAGAAATGTACACTCACAAAGTGATTATGTTTTTACCCGTATTTGTATGATTCTTTGCATATTTACAAAACCTTTCATATACATTGTCTGATTTTTACAACTATTTTTATCTTATAGGAAGGGTTTCAGACATGCACCCCAGAAGAAACAGCTTGCTTAAAGTTGTCATTGGGCGATGAGAAAAAAATTAGCTGGGAGATAGTATATTTAATAAAAAGTTTATTTGGTGACAGTTTTTGTTCTTTTTTTGACTAGAGAAAAGATATACGATAAAACTTAAGTTGGAATAAAACTGGTTGGCTAAGGGACTGGTAATGGAAGACTTTTGATGTGCTCTAAAAGCTGGAATTGGAATCAGTGTATGCTCCAAAAGTAGCCTCATGGAAATACTGCTTGTTTTCCAACATTTAAAACTGCTTTTAAAGCCCATGTCCCCTTAAACTGTTTGTATTATAACCTCATCAAAGTCAAGAATCTTCTGAGCTTGAACAGCATCCATTTCTTTTCTTTTCTTTACTTCACTTTCCTTTTTCTTCTCTACATGTTTTAAGGAGCTTCTTGCTATATGTGCTATAGATGTAGGGGGAAAAAGTAAAATGTAGGTTTCTCTTTGTCTTTTTTATTCCTAATGGGTACTGAACACTAATTTTTTTTGAAATCTCTGTGCAAAAATAAAGCAGTATTAATCATTATTAGAAATTATCATATAGTAATTTTTGGAGCGAGGACAAAAGATTAATTTGTGCTTTAGAGAAACACTAAAATCCCAAGTATGGTTACTACGTTAAGAATCAGAAAATCTCTTTGCTCCACACATCAGAAATACTGTGGAAAAGGGGATAGTCAGCACCTGCTTGAGATTAGAAACATGAAAATAATGACAGTTTATTTTTGGTGATTTCCTTGCATATTTTTTTTTCAAAAGCTGGTAGAAAAAGAGAACAGAGTTGAAGTTGAGGTTACAAGGAAAGAAAAACTCAATAGTGTCACTGGCAATTTTACAGCCTAATATGCTATCATTGTATAAATCCAACATCCCAGTATTGTATTAGAGAAAATCATTTTAATCAAGTATTAACACCATCACTTCTTTCCCAGTGGATACCAACCTTTGCATCCATCTATCCTCAGTTCAGATTTCTTCTCTGTGTACGTGAATGCACTAGAATATTTTCCTCTGAGTCAGACATTGCAGCAAGCTATCCAATGCATATTGTAGAAACTTTTAGTGAGTACATTGTTTAGCTGCATTCTGTTCTCTCCCATTAATAATTTAATCAAAATAAAAGTATTTTGAAAATCCATAAACAGGAAATGCTGTGTGTAACACTTTCTTCTCATATGTGTTTTCTTGTAATACTGTACTTCAAAAGTAATTCCTAGTAGTCAGATGGCTAAATAAACTCCAGATTCCATAATTAAAAGGATAAAATACAGGATTAATTCATTAGGCTGAAATACTAAGGAAACTTCTGTCCCTTGGCCTTTTGTAATTTCTAATCTTTGGCAACACGCAGAGACCAACATGCAAATAAATGACATACCAGAGAAAGGGAAAGAAAAACCTTTTCCTCTTCTGTCTACAGTAGGTAGAAGACCCACACCATTAACTGCACTAAATTACAAGCAATAGAATCTTACATTGTTCTGTTAGGCAGAAAGACAGGCATGAGTTGGATGGAGAGAGAATACAGCCAGTAAAAGGGACTCAAATAGTTAACCAGATAAAACGAGAGGGCCAGAAAGGACTTACAGTGTTGATTAGATAATTAGTTGAAGTTTCAAACGCCAGGAGTGACTTGGAATGTCTGGGTATTCCCCAGATGAAAACAGTTCCCCAGATAAAGAAGAGTATCAGAGCCCAGCCCATGTCTTCCTGTACTAATTAGATCAGGCCTCCAAGGCTAAAGATTGTCAATCAAGGACTTAGTGGGACAAGGGTCATGCCACTATAAAATCTACTTAGCCTGCAAAAAAGTACCAGCTTATTCTTTAACTTTAACTATATGCTATTCATTCTCTTATTCCAGCTCCTTAATCAATTCAGTAACTTTGGAACCAGGACAGGAGATAGACCTCCAAAGCATAAATGAACCTATGTGGATAAAGATTGCTGAGATCCAGACCAAAACAGTCACCTAAATAACCCTATTCTTAAGATAAAACTTCAAAGGAATTGTGAATCACCTGTATACATAACACCTTATGTTGACCCCTTTCCAAAAGGCCCTATAAAACCCCAAACCCTAAGCCCTTAAGTGAGCCCCCTCTCTGAGGTTGCCAACACTCCCTTTCTTTGAGTGCATACTTTGCCTTAAAGGCTTCTCACTGCTCAGTGTAGTGTGTTTTGTTTCTGCACTCTTCCAGTGGTAAGCGTTCTTGTTATTTTGCTATTTTATTCTATTTTCTAGAATTAAGCACAAGTCTTCACTCTCTCTGTCCTCCTTCAGACAAGTAGGAAGCAGCTACTGAGATCTCTGATTTGGTGACCTGGGTGACCTGGACAGGAATGCAGCAATACGATCATGCTCTTTAGTAGCCTGCCTGTCTAACCCAGGCCCACTCTGTTACTTTATTATAGGGGGCAATAAAACTTACTTTGCTTTCTTGACTTTGTTTTCACTCTGATTTCCCTGCATCTCCAAACAAAATTCCTTCCCAACAGTTTAACATGTCTGGGCATGTTGGGAGACTGGGATTGTTCCAAGCCAAGCTCCCTGTGGACTCCTGATAGTCCAGTTGTTACCGGCCAGCACACTGTTTTTTCCCAGGATCGTGTCTCGGAGGTGAAGAAGAATGAAGCCAGTAGACAAAGGTACTCAGCAACGAGCAAAGCTCTCTTAATGAGTGAAAAGAGAAAGCTCCTGCTAATCATGAGGGGCTTCAAGTGAGGATGTCATCAGGGCTGTGATGTCTGGGGTTTATATTGCCTCCTGAGAGGATGAGGATGAAGTCCCACTTCCCCACCGGCTCACAAGTCACTCCTGATTGGCTGAAAGTACAATAGTTCATTTGCATAGGGCACAGTCAGAGCTCTATCTAACTAAGTGTACTTTTGAATGGCTGAGCTTTATCAGCAAAGGGCATAACCAGTCAGAGCAGTTGAGGTCTATCTAGCTAAGTGGCTGAGTTAGATTGGGGCTTTTTGAAACGTGTAAGTGTTCTGAAACTTCTTCGAGACCTACAAGGGCCCTGAACTTTATCTGCCTGCATCTTATTATCACCTCCCTCACGATGGTGGGAATGGGTGGATATTGTCAATAAAACCATAGACATACTTTAAGCTCAAGGTGGGATCTCTACTCCACAGATACATAGAAGCTGTTATTAATACCTACATTTATTACAGCTACACCTTGTCATGTATATATTCTCACTATATACCCACATATAGGAGTTATTTTATCTAAATAAACCTAACACCAGCAACAATTTGAGTTCATTAATTCTACTATTATCTAAACTGTTAAGGTAATTTAGGGTCTTGACAGAGATTTAGATTCCTGAGAGGGAATAGTGCTCTTAAGTTTTATAACTACTTATTCTTAATAATTTTAAATGTCGTATATAAACCTTGGTGTCTTACTAAATGACATCTCATTGTCATGAAAGAGTAAATGCCATCAGCACTAAGAAGTCTTAAAATACAAGGAACATAAAATACAGCTATTCAAACAATGTCCTGGTGAAAAGCTTTTTTTCAAATAGAACAAAATTAGCTGAGTCCCTCATCATTCACATGGTAAACATCTAGTGTATATGTATACCATAGTACATACTATTGTACGTGTACTAATATATAATAGTATAGTATACTATAGTAGGAATTGTATTAAAGTATAAGAAGTACATTATAGTATAGGAATTCTAAGCAGGGAAAAGTAATTTATAGCAATGCTTTCAGTCTGGAACATCTCTAAAATTGGGGGGTATGGAAGTGTTGCAAATGATATCATAAGGCTCACCTCCATAAATTTGCTATGTTGTTGGCTATAGACTGAAAGTTTGTGTCTCTCCAAAATTCAAGTGCTGAAATCGTAATCCCTATGGCTACCACAGGAACTTGACCCTCAATAAGGGGGAATATATATATATATATATATATATATATATATATATATATATATATATATATATATATATTTGCTTAGCTACTAAGAAACAATATGTATTCTCTTTTCTGTGAATTTATTTTCCTTAAGTAAAAACAAATACCATCATTAATAAAAGACTTGACATAAGATTTGTCAGTTAATGAATAAACAATTGGAAAATTCAGAATTAGCAAAAAATTTACTTATCTTTGAATCTAATATTTTGAATGCTTATAATAGGTGATGTCCTCAGAGACATTAGAACAATTAAGAATGAAGCAAATTTAAAATGATGCTTTCTTCGTAAAATAAGTAAAACCTTAGATGTAATAAATAATATAAAGGCATAGTCTACAAGTGGCTAATGGAATAAGGAGTTCTGGGAATTTATGAAAAGACTGCAAAGGAATAGATTGCATGCAAAACAGAGCTTATGAAATCAGTGGCAATGCTACACTGACTCAATTCTAAAGACATAATCCTGGAACCAGAGGAGGCAATGTTGAACTGTGTTGTTGTAGCCTCCAAACATCATTGCAAAAGGAAGTGGACATTTTCCAGAAGCTCACAATATTGTAGTCATTTCTGGAAAACAAAGTCTTAGAAATATGAGTAGAGCTAAGCAATTATAAAAGAGGTTATAAAGTAATGAAACCCTGGGGCATATGAAGAAACACAGTGGGAAATAAATAAATTCATAAAACCTGGAAAAGCAATAATCAAAGAAGAAGGAAGGAGAGTCTAGGATTGTCAGCATTTTAACAGCCATTAAGAAAAATTATTGGCAACTATATAAGAAAAGAATGTTAAAATCCAGTTTGATGACTCGTGAAACAGATTACAATAATGTTTGTTGTAACTAAGAACATATGAATTAGCTAATTCTCTTTGGCAAGTCTCCTGTAATGAGAATTCAGGATTCTCTTAGTTTTTCTTTTATTTTGTCCAACTTTCTGTTTCCCAGAATAAAAAGTAAATATAAAGTAAAGGTAGACTCAAAGGACTGGAAGAAGTCTCAAAACATTATCTGGCCAATTACTGCAAGACCATTCCCAAAGAGAACTATTTTACAGCACAGCTGTTTTTCAGAGAGTTCTAAGGACAGAGATTTTGCAGCCATCTTTGGTAAACAATCCCAACATTAAATGACTTCTACTGTCAAACATAACCCTTATGTTTCATCAGACTCATTGGACAGCTTTTGATAGAATCTGGACCTGAGCACCACCTTTTGAATAAGCCCACCCACCATCTCAGAGAGACGTAGATGTCACCTTCCCTAGGCTACAAGCATCCTCCAGAGGGCACGTCAGCAAGCCACAAGCCGACCTTTCCCTTGACCACTCCCCTCAAAGAGCCCGCCAAAATCCGGGGCATAAAAAACCTCTTGGCCTGTTAGAGACCTCTTTCCTTCGTTCTGCTGCCCAGGACAGGCAGGTCCCTCTCAGGTTCAGCAGTAAATCTGCTTGGACTGTGGAGTTCACATCCCCTCTTTTTTTTCTTTAACCTATCCCCATTTCTTTCATCTATTCCCTCTATCCCTTTCAGCTTTTATTATGAGTTAGGAGAGATTCCTAGTCGATTTTCCTGTATTCTCAAGTGGAGGAGCCTGAATAACTTTTAACCTTCTCTTGACAACTCAAGTTTTCCAGAAGCACAAATCGTAAACAGCTCAAAAATGAATGATTGAACAACCTAAGACAGGCACAGTCGCAGAGGGGCCATCAGGTGAGAAATTGGGGATCAACAGTGGTGAGGCTTAGAACCTCACCCCCTCTGTTTTGAGAGAAATCTTCTGCATCCGTGGATGTTTTAATGCCCTTGTCTAGCTTGGATTAACACATAGTCTACAGGCACACACCTGATCATCTACATTTGCTCTCTTGCAACACTAAACTATGTTTTCTACCTTTATCTTGCATCTACCTACCACTTCAGCATTTTATTAAAAAAAAATAATAATAATAAAAAGGGAGAAATGTGGGATTCACATATAAATCAAGTATAAAAATCAAACGAATAATCATAATTGACCTGATTGTTTATAGTTCATGATGATCAAAACCGAAAGTTTCTGTGATGATTGCCCTTGCACTGTTCACTATCTAAGAACTTATTCACTATGTAAGAATTTGTTCACCATGTAAGAACTTGTTCGTTATGCTTCAGAAGATTGGAGACTGACGAGAATTAGGCTTGGGGTGGATTAATGATTGTGCATTGAGCATTGACTCCCCTGTACAGAATTTTATTGTTGTTAACAACCATTTGATCAATAAATATGAGAGATGCCCTCTCAAAAAAAAAAAAAAATGAATGATCGCAAAGTGAATTCACCCTTTACCATGACCCCAGGTCACAAAATAAGAACACTAGCAGTCCTCCAGAGCCTTCCTTGTTCTCCCTGCCACTCACTGCCCCTTCCACATCCCCAAAGATGATAACATAACCACAGATAACCATCTGACTGTAAGACTTTAGTTTAGATAGGCCTGTTTTTGAAATTTACAAAAGTGGTTAGACTCTATGCTCACTCCTTTTTTAGTAGCATTTTAAAATTGACATATACTTCACAACAAATTCACCACATTAAAGTGTACATTTCAGTTTTTACTACATTCTCTATGTTGTACAACCATTACCACTGATTCCAGAACATTTCCATTTCTCTCCTTATCCCCCGAACACCCTGTAGCAATCAGCAGTTAGTTCCAATTAGTAGGTTCTCCTTTGTTTCTTGCTTCTTTTGCTCAATATTATGATGTGATATCCATATGCTGTGTTCAGTAGTCAGTATTTTTTTAATAAAGGAGTAAAGTACAGGTTTTTCTAATTAATTTTGGTTCCATACACAAGACTAATGGTTTAGACCTTCATTGCATGCTAGTATCAACCAGGGAGAGTTAAAAAACACTGATGTGTAGAACCCATCCCAGATAAATAAATGGCAATGCGGTAGGGGTAGGCTGCAGCATTAGCAGTTTTAAAATTCTCCAGATGATTCCACTGCAGAGCCAAAGTTAACTACCAGAAACAACTTAATTAACCGGAAGAGGACTTGATCAGGAGAAGGCTGTAATCATAGAGACAGATTCTCCTGGGCTCTCAGGTATACTGAGCTAGAATCTTGAGGTGGTGGGTCTGGGAATCTGCATTTTGAACTGTGCCTCTTATTATAAGGCAGTTTCAGAAACACTAAGGAAACCAATAATTATTTCTAAGAAAATAAATGACTTCATCAACAGAGGTTTCTATTGCTTTTAAGCAAGAGAACACAAATGCTGGTTTAAAACATTTTTTTTTTTTAAGGGGAAAGCGCGAACGCAGTCCCCCACTACCACAAATAATGCAGTCGAGTTTCCCACATTTGGGGAAATCGCAGGGGTCAGCACATTCGGAGTGCAATGGATAAGCCTCGCCCTGGGAAAACCACCTTCGTGATCATGGTATCTCCCCTGCCAGGTAAGTACGGTTTAAAACATTTTAAACACATTAAAAAGAAACTATTTTAATGTATGATTTAGAAGGATGAGGGGGAAAATGTATTACATCTGTCTCATTTGTTCTCATTTGATATTAGTATAAAGTGTAAACCTGTTGGGAAGTAGCTTTTTCCACCTCCTGCTCTGAGGTTAACACAGGAAACAGTTCTACTTTTTTTAGACATCAAATTAGTCTCAATGTTGTCAACAGACTGTGAAATTCCCAATTTGCTTTTCATTCCTAGTGGACAACATACAAAGAATCTTCTTCACATCACCAGATAAACACACTGGGGAAAATTTTTAATGTAATTGCCAAGAAAAATGGTAAACAAAATGGAAAAGAAAATAAAACTCAGAAAAGGAAAAGAAACCTCAAAATGGTCTGAAAGGCACTTCATTACATATTCTAGTATAATAGTAACAACCTTACATATTGATAAATAAGAATATTTTGTTAGAAGCTAGGGTTGGCATTATGCTCTTGGAATGTATTCCTATCATCTGTTCCTGTTGGAGATAGCTTATATGTATCGGGAACAAGGGGAGTGCTTTATGTAGTACTTTCCACACATTCTTAACTCTTAATAATGTATCCTTCTCTCTATTGAAGGGTATTGGCTCTTAGTGAAGAATTCTCTTGATGTATTATGTGACCTGGTAATTTTTCATCTTATGTGTTGGACACTAACAGTCAAGTAGGTTAGTTATTTATTCTGTTAGTTCAGTACATTAGATGGTGCTATAGTTGTATGAACATACTAATACATTTTTAAAATAAAATTTTAATCTTAGGATAATTTAAATACATAGAAAAATTGGAAAATAGCCCAGAGAATTCCCATATACCCTGTAGCTAGTTTCGCTTGTTATTAACACTTTATGTTAGCATGGTACATTTATAACAATTAATGAGCCAGTATTGATAAGTAATTATTAATGAAAGTCCATGCTTTATTATGATTTCCTTCACTTTTACCGAAGGTCCTTTCTCTGTCCCAGGCCCCCATCCAGGACATCACATTACTTTTAGTTGTCATGCCTCTTTATCCTCCTTTTGGCTGTGACTGTTTCTCAGACTTAATTACCTTGTCTTTTTATAACCTTGACAGCTTTGAGCAGTGCTGGTCAGGCATTTTTTAGAAGGTCACACACTAATAAACTTTTTAAAATATCGCCTTTATTCTTAGATTCCATACATTAGAAAAATATGACTTAAAGCAATTCTAAAAGGAAAAACTATCTTTGGAAGATGGTCAAAACTATTAGAGTTAACTCACACAGACTTGAACAACTGATCTTGCTGTATGCAGAAATACTACAAGACAGAATAAGTATAACCAGTAGTTAGAATTACTGTCATTTCAAAAAATTGGAACTTCACTTTACAAATTAATAAGAATTGAAAGTTAATAAGATTTGAAATTATTTATTCTTCTGGGTTCCAATCTATATTATTGTTTTTACAGTCATCAAGTGAATATTGAGTTCTGTTTTCTAATAATCTTAAATTCTGTTTTTTAATTTATCACTATTTATAAACTCATTTATATGTTGAAGTAAAATACCTGCTTGACATTTTTAAAACTAGTCTAGTACTCATTCCATCATATTAATGTATTATATTTATCTAAATACTCCCCATTATGTAATATTTGGGTAGTTCCCATTTTTTTATATTATTTCTACTAACATTTTTACAAGAACAATCTAGAGTCGAACCAAGGTGCATTTTTCTCCAGCAGCACATATAAAAATGTATTCCTCCCCACATGCTCACCAACAGTGAGTTTTCTTTTACACATTTGCTGCCCTAACTAGTATGCAGCACTGCTTGCAGGGGGCTTTGCTGTACGCTGCATTATAGGACCAAAGCTGTACATATTTTCATGTCTTCTTGTGCAAATTGTTTCTCCTTTTTAAAGTGGAATATCAATGCCAACCTTACAGATGCAATTAGATGGAGAACACTTTATTTACTAATATGCCTCCTAGGGAGAACTGTCCTTTTTGGAAAATGGGAGTTTGCAGTTGAGGATGAATGTCAGAAGGGTTTTTTTTGAGACCACAGATGATTTCATTGATTAAGGAAGAGGACGGAAGAGAGAGGAAAAGCAAGAAAGGGGGTGTAAGGAGGGAAGAGCGAGAGGTCAACACTCCGCATTTTGACATCTCCCCTCTGTAACTTACTCAGATCTGTAATGAGGTACTTGTAAAATCCCGCCAAGTGCTTCATATAAATGCGTAGAATAGTTGTGGACAGAGGTCTACATATAAGTAAATGGTGGTAAGAGGAAAGGGAAAATAGCCTGCCCATAAAAGAGAAGGCAGAGAGAAGTCAAAGGACAAGCATGTGTGTGTGTGTGTGTGTGCGTGTGTGTGTTTCAGGGACCACAGTAAAATTCTCAGAAGCCCTTTTGATATTGGAGCAACTGGATTTAAGATAAGGGTCATGTTTAAGCTGAGTGTAGGGAGACCCCAACTGATACCTGGATTGTATATATTTATACATTTAAAATGCTAGGCCTTTGATAGTGTGTCATATCTAGTTCTTCCTATCATTTGAGGTGATTTTATTCTTGTATTATGGAAAAATATACTTGTATTCAGTGCCTTCTTCTCTTTTTTTATCTCCCATCCACAAAAAGGATATAGATGTTATTGTAGTTTCTTTGGGTTTTATATTTTATATTCTGGTTTCTTGTGGATTTATAATTTTTAATCTACTTTGAACTCATTGTAACTTTCTGATATGGCTGGGTTAAAATTGATCTAAGTTAATTCTTTTTCATACCACTGAAAACATTTATTTCATTCTCTATTGCATTACTTCCAGTGTGCAATAAAATAAGTCATTAAAATGGTTTGGACCTATGACTAACCAATTTTTGAAACCCTAATGTTATAAACATCATGAACTAAAGGTTTTGTAATCAATTTTAAAGTCTGGTCTTATCATTATAATCTTTTAAAAAGCAATTTTTTGACATTTCTGCCCCTTTTCAAATGAGTTTCACTATCAGCCAAAACCTGCCAGGGATACAAGTTGGTAACAGGAATCATAAAATTTAGAGCTGAAAAGTATTACAGGGATGACCTCATTAAACTCTGATTTAAACTTGAGATAACAGGTGAAGAGAACTTGAATCACTGTCCCAAGTCACTGCCAGTAAATGCAGTCTCTGCGGACCATCTCAAAACATGTAATAGCAAAAGAGGACCTTTTATTTGTACTGTCCTTTCACTTTAATTCGCCTTACTTTTATATTTAGTCTAAACCACACTAAAATAATCTCACCTTTCATTTTGTGGACTTTAAATCAGCAAGTCAAAATGTTAAGAGCATAAGAGTGGAAGCTTGCCACCTACAGGTCAAAAGAAAGAAGAAATCTTTTAGGTTTTTTTGGAATAAAGCTCTTAGGACCATTAAAGCAAAAGGGTGTTTAAAAACCTTTGGGAGAGTAGCTCTCAATGCAGCACAGGAGAACTTTTGTAAAAGGAACGGCTGCCTTCATTCTTACCAATGTTAGCACAGCAAGTTTCTACTATATTTTTTTTTTCAGTAGTATGTGGTGCTACAGTAGCAGAAAACAATGACAGAACACTGGACAGTATGAATCCACAATTAGAAAGGCATGAACATGTTTCTTAGCAACTGAGAACATGATATCTCTTTTTTCTGTTGGTATTTCCTCCTCACTGCTAAGAAATATCTGAGTAGGCAATGAAAACCCTATGTAGGTATACCTTATTTTATTGTACTTTATTGTGCTTCAAGGATATTAAGTTTTTTTTTTTTACAAATTGAAGGTTGGGGACAACCCTGCATTGAGCAAGTCTATCAGCACCATTTTTCCAATAGCATTTGCTCATTGTGTATCTCTGTGTCACATTTTGGTAATTTTCACAATATTTCAAACTTTTTCATTATTACTATATTTGTTATGGTGCTCTGTGATCAGTGATCTTTGATATTACTATTTTAATTGTTTTGGGTGCCACAAACCAGGCCCATATAAGGACGGTTAACTTAATCAAAAAGTGTTGTGTTCATGTCCTGGCCATTCCCCTGTCTCTCTTCCTCTCCTTGGGCTTCCCTATTCCCTGAGACACAACAATATTGCAGTCAGGCCAGTTAATAACCCTGCAGTGGCCTCTGAGTGTCCGAGTGAAAGGGAGAGTCACACATCTCTCACTTTCAATCAAAAGCTAGAAATGACTGAGCTTAATGGGGAAGGTGTGTTGAAAGACAAGACAGGCTGAAAGCTGGCCTCTTGTGTCAGTTAGCCAACATTTGAATGCAAAAGGTAAGTTCTTGAAGGAAATGAAAAGTGCTATTCCATGAACACAGAAATAATAAGAAATTGAAACAGCCTTATTACTGATATAGAGAAAGTTTTAGTGGTCTGGGTAGGAGACCAAACAGCCACAACATTCCCCTTAGCCAAGCCTGATCCAGGGCAAGGCTCTCTCTTCAATTCTGTAAAAGCTGAGAGAGAAGAGGAAGCTGCAGAAGGAAAGTCTGAATCTGGCAGAGGTTGGCTCATGACGTTTAAGGAAAGAGACATGAAAGTGCAAAGAGGCTGTGAGTGGTGATGTAGAATCCGCAGCAGGTCACCCAGAGGATCTAGCTAAGACAGTTAATGAAAGTGGCTACACCAAAAATCTGATTTTCAATGTAAATGAAACAACCTTATACTGGAAGAAGATGCCATCAAGGGCTTTCAAGCCAAGAGAAGTCAACGTCTGGCTTCAAAGCTTCAAAGGACAGGCTGACACTCTTGTTAGGAGCTACTGCAGCTGGTGATGCTAAGGTGAAGCCAATGCTCATTTATCATTCTGAAAATCCTAGGGCCCTTAAGAATTATGCTAAATCTACTCTGCCTGTGCTCTAGAAATGGAACAACAAAGCCTGGGCAACAGCACATCTATTTACAACATGGTTTACTGAATATTTTAAGCCCACTGTTGAGACCTACTGCTCAGAAAAAAGATTCAAAATATGACTGCCCATTGATGATGCACCTCATCATGCAAGAGCTCTGATGAAGATGGGCAATGAGATGGATGTTGTTTCCATGCCTGCTAACACAACTTCCATTCTGCAGCCTATGGATCAAGGAGTAATTTCAACTTTCAAGTATTACTTAAGGAATACATAACGTAATCTATAGCTGCCATAGAGAGTGATTTCTCTGAAAGATTTGGGCAAAGTAAATTGAAAGCCTTCTGGAAAGGGTTCACCATTCTAAATGCCACTCAGAGCATTCATGATTCAAGGGAAGAGGTCAAAATATAAACACTAATAGGAGTTTGGAAGAAGTTGATTCCAACTCTCATGGATGACTTTGAGGGGTTCAAGACTGCAGGCAGTCCCTGAAGATGTGGCAGAAAGAGCAAGAGAACTAGAAGCGGAGTCTGAAGATGTGACTGAGTTGCTGCAATCTCATAGCTAAACTGGACAGATGAGGAGTTACTTGTTATGGATGAGCAAAGAGAGCAGTTTATTGAGATGGAATCTACTCCTGGTGAAGATGCTGTGAAGATTACTGAGATGACAACAAAGGATTTAGAATATGAATATATTCTAAATAGTGGAATATCAACTTAGTTGATAAAGCAGTGGCAGGGCTTGAGAGGAGTGACTCCCATTCTGGAGGAAGTTCTGCTCTGGATAAGATGCTACCAAACAGCATCGCATGCCACAGAGAAACCACTCAGGAAGGGAAGAGTCAATCGATGCAGCCAAGTTCAATGTTGTCTTATTTTAAGAATTTTCCACAGCCACCCCAACGTTCAGCAACCACTACTCCGATTAGTCAGCAGCCGTCAGCATCAAGGCAAGACCGGCAACAAGACTCAGATGATGGTTTTAGCATTAAGGTATTTAAGATATGAACATTTTCTTTTAGACATAACGCTATTGCACACCTCATAGACTATAGTATAGTGTAAACATAACTTTTAGATGCATTGGGAAACCAAAAAATCCATTTGACTCACTTTATTGCAACACTCGCTTTATAGTGGTGGTCTGGAACCAAGCCTGCAATCTCCAACGTATGCATCAAATGATGTTGGGACAACTGGATAACCATTTGGAAAAAGTTCTTTTAGAGTCTTATATCATCTGCTAAAATAAATTCCAGATGGATTAAATATTTAAATGTGAAAGATGAATAAGACCATAAAATTACTAGAAGTCTATATAGGTGATTGTAACATAATTTCTGGGTTGGAAGACCTTTCTAAACGTAATACCAAAGGAAGAAAAGCAAAAGAAAATGTAGACATTTTACAAACATTTACAAATATTAAGAAAAATCACTGTTCTTTCTTCCTCATTAATAAAGAAAGGCTAATTAAGATGAGATAACACCTTCACCCAACTTGGCCAAACAAAATTTTAATAATGATATCCTGTGCTGACAATAGCTGGGGAAATGACACTATTTGTAGGACCTTTTGGAAGAACAATTTGGCAAAAATACATAAGCCAAAATGTCCACTTACCCATTGACCCAATATCTGTCTCTAATAATTTATCCCAAGGATATAATCATGAATATGAGGAAAGACTCAGCTGCAAATACATTTTTTATACTATTGTTTTTAATAGCACCCAAGCTGGAACTGAACTAAATGTCTGACAGGATATGGATTAAATAAGTTAGAGTAGGTGCTTGTGCAGGATAATATGATGCAACTGAAAGTATTTTACTGAACTTCATTTAATGATATTGAGGAAATTTATTAATATATTATTTGAAAGAAATAGATTAGATAGCAGTGTGTTTTGTATGATTCCACTTACAGATTGTAAAAAACATATCTACATCCACACATACAGAAGAGGCCTTGGAAAACCATACCCCAGATATTAATAATGGTTATACCTTGGTGTGTGGGAGGAAAAAGACCAAGAGTTTCCTCTAAAAATGTTCTTAAAGAGTAAGAGAAAGAATTTAAAGATGAGTGTGTTTAAAAAAAATCCCAGAATGGAAACGTGAATAGGGGAAGAGGAAAGGTAATCCATAAAGATGAATAGGGCCTGGCTATGAGGAGATAAATAAAAGTACTTAAGAAGAATAGAGATGCCAGAACATGCAGTAACATTAGTCAAGGATGAAGTCAGATGCAAAGCAGGACCCCACAGAACATGACGCAGGAGCCGGCGGGGAGGGCAGGGCAGTACAGGCAAGTACGCACGCCCGCTGCATGTACCATGTGGACTTTGTTACCCAGGAGTCAGTTTAAAACAGTTAATGAATTCTCCAGTCTAAATAAAGAGATAAGCTGTCTAAAAAGCTCCACAGAGACATACTGCTAAGTGTTCACAGGTCAAAACTCATTGAGTCAGTTTAAAACAGTTAATGAATTCTCCAGTCTAAATAAAGAGATAAGCTGTCTAAAAAGCTCCACGGAGACATATTGCTAAGTGTTCACAGGTCAAAACTCATTTAAAAATAGCAGAGATACCAGACTTTTTAGAATGGCTCATTGACAGTATTTCAAAATGATTGAGAATATGTCACTAAAATATATTTTCTAAGTCTCAATGTTTTTACATATAGAAGAAGAGAGAGCTAACTGAAATTCATTTGATTTTCACTCTTTAGTGAGTATTTGCTCCTAGATTTCCTTCTACTCTGTCAAAAAGCTCATATTCTGCCACGTGCAGAATTTGTACAGTTATGTTCGTGTAGCCATTAGCTTCTAGAGAAGTTGTCTTCAAACTTTTTTGATATGACCCAATATATGCATATTTATTTATAAATTAAATATATATATATATATCCTACCAAGCTAATGATACATAAATTATATAACTTAAAGAAAAAAATTAAAATTACGGAAAAAAAGTAGAAATTCTAATATATTCTTCTTGAATCCCAGCGGACCTCCCCTCCCTGTCTGTGTATCTGCCCCTCCTCAGAGCCCACTGACTGCCGTTTGGGTCTCTCGAGTCCCACTGCCTTACTGTACGTTTACATGGCTGTGTACCTTCGGGGAGACACTTAGCCTGTGTGCCTCAGCTTATCTGTAAAACGAAGATAATAATAGAGCCTGCCTCACACAACCGCCGTCGAGATTAAGCAGGCCAGTGCCCGTGAAGTGCTCCCCGTCGTGCTGGCATGCCGAAGTGCTCTTCAGTGGTAGCTAGGATCTACGACTGACATTGGGCAAGAGCAGGCCTTCTTTCGATGACTGTTGACTTAAAGTTGATTATTTGTGGGATTTAAGATTTCAAGTTGTTTCATATAAAATAATGCATGGAGATTTGTTATCCTTCCTTATCCCTGTGCCCTTTTTTTTCTATTATTTTCCCCAGGCTGGAGCTAAGCACATGACTTTTCATATCTTTAGTGAAATTACAACTGTGTATTCACCCTGAGGGTTCACAGTTTCCCCAGGAAAGGACAGTGATTACTTTGTATTAAAAAGATCATCTCTTCATATTCTGTTTAACATGACAGCAGTGATGCCATGAGGACCAATCCCGGCTGCACATTATAATCATATGGGGAGCCTGATGCCCACGCCCCAACTCAAGAGCTTCTGATTTAATTTGTTAAAATCTCCCCAGGTGATACTAAAGTGCAGCCAGGGATTGAGCAAGGGAAAAGTCAGCCCTTTATGTCCATGGTTCTCGCTCCTAGCTGTACATTCCAACCACTTGGTGAGCTCTTCAAAATACCAATGCCTGGTGCCTTGACCTCAGTCTAATTAAATAAATATCTGCGGATGTGGTCAGGGCATGAGTAATTCTTAAAAGCTCCCCAGTCGATTCTTACATGAAACCAAAGTTGAGAAATACTGTTTTATGTAAACCAAATACTAACAAAGACAGCAAACCACAATAGGAATTTTAAGCATAATTAGCAACAGATGACTGACCCTTACACACCTCAGGGGAGGCTGACTGAATGATGGTGTGCTCTACAATCATCTGTTGCTCACTCGTGAGCCTCCCTAGCTTGAGTTTGGCTTTGCTCTCAGGCCAGCAAACCCATGTGGGAGAGAAAAGCCCCACCACTCTTAGGAGTGGCCCACTGGTGTCTAGAAACTCTTTGAAAGGGTAAAGTATTACACCAAACCTACTATTATTGTTACTTGTCATCATTTTTCTTCAACTGCCTGGTTGCTTATCTTCTCCAGCCACCTTGAGAAGTAAAATACATCTTGCCTTGTCCTTTCCTCTTGCTCTTATCTCCCTTTTTGCTCATAGGGCATTATTTCTAATTACTAGGCACACTCTCCCTTTTTCCTCATGGGGCATTATTTCTAATTACTCTAAAAAGGGCAAGGGGGATAAGGGCACAAAGGAAAATCACTAAAATTGTAAAGCTAGGAAAGGAAATGTCCCAGAATTGTTTTTTATAACAATGCCCCAAATACCAGACTTACTTCTCTAGATATCTTAATGTTATTTAGTTAGGTTATCATAGTGCATATTTAATTTAAACCTCAAAGTTGCTTTAAGAATACATTTTACAGATAAAGAAACAGATTATGAGAGGTTATGTGACTTGTCCCTATGGCAAATTCAGAATCTGAATTTTTTAAGGCCAGTACTTCTTTGACTACACTAGAAGTGCATCGCAGAAGCTGATAGATACCTTTCTGTCACTATTCTTTTTTCATGGAAGGGAGAATCTCTAGTGGCTCCACAAAAGATTATAACCCACTGTTCCCAGAGCCTGGAGATAAGGTTAAGCTCTGGGAGTTACAAGTATCATGATTGTGGTCATTAGAAGGTGCCCCTATTGCAGAGATGATTCCCAAATCCAAGCAGTAAATTTAAAGGGGCCACTGGGTGTTGCCTCCACAGAGCATGTCTGAATATGATTAAGTAAAAACAAAGTAGTAGTCAAGTAATTATCTTAACATGTGAATAAAGAGTCTGACAAAAGAAGTAGTGAACAGAAAGCTGGTTATGTTGCTGGTTAGTGGTGGATCTCCAGCATTGCTCCTGAAGATGTGTCTGCCTAATGCTGTACCAGGAGCCCCTTGTTATGATTCCAGCTTCAGCAGGCCATCTTCCTAGCCTCCTAAACTTTCACACCCAGGAGAAAAAATTCTTGCTCAGTTCATATCCGTATTTTGTTTTTTCTAGTAGTTACATTACAAATATAAATGTGAAATTAGCATCTGGTTTATGTAACAACATTTCTCTGAGTTTGATTAGTATGAAAAGCTATAACCATGGCAACCCAGCCAGCCTGCCACACTCGGAGATGCTGGATTCCTTTGATCTGCCGTTTCTTTCCCCTCACTAAATGGAGCATTTTAGGGCAAGACAGTGGCATGAACTAGTGAGTCAAGAACTGCCCCTCAACTTAAATGAGTAATTAATAGCTTTGGGAAGTTCCAAAAGGTGACTCTAATGTTCAATTGTTCCATACTTTACATAGGAAAATCATCCTTTGTTATGTTTGGCCATCTAGGCCATCCTCTAAAAATAGAAAAATGGTACAATGCAGATCTCTTTTATGAAATTTAATTTCTGAGATCTTCATTTATAATTTATGCTTTTTTCCCCCAAAACTTCAATCTAAGTATTTCTTTGAACTCATTTAAAAATACTAATTTTCATTTGCTTTTTTCATTGGGTTTTTTCTCATGAGTTTTCTTTGTTCGAATATTATTTAATCCATTGCAACCTTTTTTCTTCTACTAAGGCCATGAGGTTAAATGGCACTTCCCCCCAACACTGAAATCACATGGGTTTTTGTGGACCCCATAGCAGGAGGGGACTCCTCTGGGAACTGGGATGTTCTTGCGGCAATTTCTCAGCTTCAGGGGTCATGGTTTCTCGCCTATGAGAAATGAAGGACCAAAAATAAAGCCTTCTGTGCAGCCCTTCTCTGTTTGTCAAAGCTAAGTCAGGTTGGAAAGAGTTTGCATCACCAGCTCCATGTCTTCTAGAGGTCTATGGACCTTGCCTTCAAGGTTACATTTATTTTCAGAGATCTTACTCCTCTGCGTCTCCGGGCCGCCCAGCTTAACACAAAAAAGACACTGTTTGCCCATCCCACAGTAAGTCTTCCCTCTCCCCTATTCCAAAAGTTCCTGCCCTGCTCTGTTTCACTTGTTTCCAGCATTTTCTTACCCCCTCAGAGTATGGCTTAGTCCTTGTGGAAGGAAGTGTGTGCTGAGTGTTCCTGATATTTCCTTAGAGCTTATATCACCACACTAGTCAATTCTCTTGCATCCCCTCAAACACACAGAAGCAAGGTTGTTTTTCGTTGTTTTGCACTCAACCAAAATGTGATGTCCGTGAGTTAGTTCTCCAAGCTGCTTACCCATGTTTCCACTCAGCCAGAGTCCTTTTCTTTTGGAGGTACTTGTTAGCAATTCTGGGGACTACAGCTCACAGTCACCTGTCAGTAACCCCTTCATTCTTGCTGCTTTCCACTTCCTTTCTGCTAATCCTGCATCTGCTAATCCTGCATCTGTCCTGTCTCTGTGAGGGTAGGCGTACCTGCCCATATTCTGGAATATGTAGGGATTCCATTGCTGGAATTTCTTTAAGATTATTTTTTGAAGAGCTAGTTAACTCCTGGCCCAAGAGGAGTCATTTATCTTTGGGAAGATCGGATGTAACATAGATGTAGGGTAACTGCAAACCTCTTCACAGTCTCTAATATTAAAGAGGCAGGTCGGTCTCACAAAGATGTACACAATGCTCTGGTCTTTCAAGAAATGTCTACCTGCTTATAGACAGGGTTTCTTTGGAAACCCAGTTACTTTTTTTTTCAAGGGATTACCCTTAGTTTGCAAGGAGAGAACACTTCCCTGAGTGATTAAAATTAAAGGTATTACTTATGATCATGAGAGTTAGAAAAATAGCCAATAAATCATATGACAGTACAAAGTTTTTTTTTAAATCTGAAAACAAACTTACAAAATCTATATTAGAGTGAGACTTCTAGTTTCAAAGAAAATTATTTATTACAACACTTCACTAAATATTTAATAGTACTAATACATGCAAATACCAAGTTTGAAAAAAAAAAACCTACTACATAAGGTATGCTAAGCACCTGTGTTAATATTAGTGGAATTCACAATCCTTGCAATATTTTAATAAAAGCTAACTGTTAACTGAGGGAGAGTGGAAATGTCAATATCTACCCAAGTGAAATAACACTTTATTTTAAAAAACAGTTCAACCATCAGTGTTACCATTCTAACTTTTAACAAAGACATTACATAAAACAGGAATGCTTATTTGTGCCAAGTTTTCATTTAAAACAATCACCAAATCAAAAATGATATTCTCTCACCCAGACATGAGGATAATCAAATCACACTTTCTAGTACATTTATATCAGCCTATAAATAAACCAGACATTCTTTTCTTCTTTTGTTGTTACCTTACAGAAAAAGCTTAATATCACAATCAATGCTTAGAAATACAGGTTTTGGAGCCATATAAAATTTTAGTTTCAAATTTCAGCTCTACTGCCAACTAGCTGTGAGACATCGGGCAAGCTTCTTAACCTTATGAAGCCCATTTCCTCACCTATACAATGGAAAAAACATGTTGCAAACACTGGGATAATATATCTTAGGAGCTGAATTGTGTCCCCCAAATTCGAATGAATCCTAATCCCCAGTGCCTCAAAAGCTGACTATATTAGGAAATTGGGTCTTTAAGGAGGCAATTAAGTTAGAACAAGGTCATTAGGGAAGGACCTTAACCCACTATGACTGGGATCCTCTCAAGAGGAAATTTGGACACAGACAGGCACAGAGGGGAGATGTGAAGTCACAGGGAAGACAGCCACCTACAAGTCAAGGAGAGAGGCCTCAGACGAAACTAACGCTGCCAACACCTTGATCTCACTTACAACCTCCAAAAATGTGAGAAAATACATTTCTATTGTTTAGGCTACCTATGGGGTATTTAAGCAGAGGTACTTAAGGCTACAGTCTGTGGTACTTTGTTATTGCAACCCTAGCAAATTGATATGTAAAGGATGTAGAATAGTGCCTGGAACATGGTAGATAATCAGTAACTTAATTACTACTATTATTATCTTCCCAGAGCTCTTCTAATATGTAATTCCAGAACCCATACACATAATTCAGTCCTTCTCTGTTTAAATCATGTGAAGTAGTAAAAAGAAAAGACTGTTGGGATAGGCAGTCTGCCATGGGTCTGGGGATCCCTGCACGTTCTTGCTTAGTATTGAGCTTTTTTTCAGGTCATTTCTCGGGGCTGTGTTTGCAGTGAGGAACCTGGAAGAATGATGTAGTATGTATTATCTCCCTCCAGACAAAGAACAGGCTTATTTCTGCTTATAACTTGTGAATTGCGTAAGCTCAGCATTTCTCTCTTGTAACACAACCTAGCACTTGGGCAGGCATTCATTGTGAGCTCTTTATGTCATGGGACTTGGGAGCACAGGGGACCAACACAAACCAACATGAACTCTGGCTACTATAAAGTCCTTTTGTCTCAGACCCAGGAGTCTCATGTCTTCTGCCAGTATCCCATGAAATGTTAATAGAATAACTTGTCAGCTTGTAAACAGTGCAAAATCTGACTCTGCACAGTTCTGGAGAGTTTTGGCCAATAGAGGCATGGTTTTCTGGAAAAGATGAGGACCCCAGTGGGCTGGGCTAAGAGAAATAAGACCCTTCAGGATCCAATAGGGAGTGCTTTCACTCAAGTAGCAGAAAAGAGGGAAGGTTGTAGGGGCCTCTCACTGTCCTATCTGTTAATGAACGTTTGGAGGCTAAGCATTGAGAGATAGGATTAAAACAAGACACTCAAATGGTGTCTTGGTTTTTGCACACTCATTTCAGGGTGGAAGAAGGATTTGGCTGTGGCTGCTAAGGGCTCCCTAAAGCTGAAACAAATGCTGTCAGCAATGAGGAAAATATAAGTCTGTAGAGCACAAGTTGGGTAGCTGATCAAAACCAAACATAAATACAACATGTGGCTTACTGGCATGGAGCTGTTCTCTCTACACACCTCCAAACCTCTTTCATCTACCCTGACTGCTGGTGCTTGAAGAAAAAGGGAGCTTTGGGAAAGAAAGGGACTTAAACTTTTATAGCTCTGTTAGGTACAGGTACCCAAGTCACCATTGTACCCAGTCCCATGAGGAAAGTGGGTATCAGACACGAGGTGACCAAAGGTACCAAGGACTGCAGTACACTGAGAGGCAGTAGTGTACATAATGACAGAAAGGAAGGTTCCCCAGACTCTGGGTGCCCTCTAGATACTGGAAAGTATACAAGAGAGACGTTGGCACCAACACTGAAGTGTAGAGCCAAGAGAGAGAAAAAGAGCCTCTGTAGCTGCCACTCTCACTCCCTGCTTTTTCCTGAGCCCCCAGCCAGGGAGATAACATAATCTCCTGGCAGCTGTTAAAGCCCCTTATGTGCAGGCATTAAACATTCCCATGGGGGAAAAAGTGACTAAAGTCAAATATAGGATTAGAACAAATCTTGCAGTGAAGAAAAGATGTGACCCAGTGGGTGGGGCTCTGTGGACCAATTCAGTGTGCTTCTGTTGTGAATACATAATTGGTATTGAGGTGTTAAATGCTTAATCTGTAGATGCTCACGAAATGCCAGATTCTCCTTAGGTCAACACTACAGACTGGCTTCATCCTGCTGCTCAGAGTCTGTTAACAGTAGCCTTAATTAAATGCTGTATGAGACCAACTGAATGGATTTGGTATTGACTAAACAACCTGTCAGATTAATCAGAGTAGCCAATGTGCAGCACACTCACATGAAAATTCAAATTTGGCCAAGAATGTGTGGAGTTGAAGAGTGGATTGTTGGAAGAGGCTATCCACTGTGGGCTCTGAGAGACACTGCATACTTTCTGGGTATGCCATGAATGCAAGGACCTGACTTATCTTTACCCAGATCATGTCTCAGGCTTGTTTACACTAGGCAACCTTGAGGCATGAGGTAACAACTCTCCTTGGACAAATTACAGGATTGTTTCTATTTACTATAAAGACAGTCTATATTCCAACCTTAGTGTTTCTCTCCTGTAACACAACCCGCTCTGTATGCAGGCTTCCATCATTGGCCCTTTGTGTTGCTTTTGTGAGACTTAGAGAAATGAGGAACTGTCACAAGCCACTATGAGGTTCTAGCTACTGCTTGTGCTGTGAGTGATAAAAGTCCTTTGTCTCTGACCCAAGTGTCTCATGTATTCTGTAGCATCCCATGAAATAGAAACAGGCTAACTTGTCGGCTTGTAAATAGGGTGAAACAGCAGCTCCTGCACAGTTATTGACATACATCAGTTATTTTCTTGGTAATGGCTGGCATTTTAGGCACTATGACTTTGCTACTAGAAAATTTATTATTAGCATAATATATTACAAAAGATTATTTTCCAAAGACTTAGTCAATTAACATTACAAAAATAAAAAGCCTTCTGTTTCCTGGGAATTTATCTGTGTGTGTCCAAGTCCAGTAATAATTTCACTGTCTGTCTGAAGTATCAAAAGTACTAAATCCAAAGCTCGGCGCCATGCCTCAATCTTTGGTGTAACAACATCATAAACTCTTGCAATCTGTTCCAGTTTACTTGAAATGCCTGAATTAAAAATTCCACTATTTAGTTTACAATATTCATTCAAGATGTAAGTTGAAAGAGAACCAGAGTTTGTGGCATTTTGTAGATGATGTTGAATCAATACACTGGCTTCAAATTCTGATGAGCAACTGGCAGTGTTACATATGAGAGTTGAAAGGTATTTGTGCCATCCATTTGCCAGGCATTTAAGCACAGTTGGTCTGTATAGTGCCACAGATG
The DNA here is from genome assembly GCF_040802235.1 of Manis javanica. Lineage (NCBI taxonomy): Eukaryota > Metazoa > Chordata > Mammalia > Pholidota > Manidae > Manis > Manis javanica. Next base: position 69,876,321 of record NC_133160.1, read on the forward strand.
AGGTCAACCAAGAGGAAGAATTATGAAGCCATCCTGAACAGGTTTGGTTTCCTTTATTCAGAGCTTGTTCTGCAAGAATTTGAAGATGGCTAAGACACAAAAATTCAACTGCACCACCTCCAAGGAAGACTTTTTGGTCTCTCAAAGAATAATACAGACGATAGGCACAAGTCCAGAACCTATCTTCTTTGATTTGCATCTGTGCAGTGACTAGGCTAGTGAGCACTACTGTAACCAAATTAATTCCTTCTGTTTTTAACATGATTGCTATTCTGTTGATACTATCTATAACATCCATAGAAATGCTTCTCCAGAAGGTCACACGGACCCCATTGCCCACACAGTTTTCATTCACTTGTGTAATGTAGGCCACCTGTACTGCTCCTGAAGCCTCTGCAAAAGCCTGCATCACATTGCTGTTCACTGATCCAATTACCAACCGCTTGCTCTGTGTGCATTTTTCTATTAAGTGTTCAGATACATTTCCTTGTGCCAGGACAAGGTTCACATTGAACTTGATTAATACCTGTAATACACAATTTGCCCATAGTTCTTCTGAGCTGTCTTGTTGAAACTTAATGCTTTCTAATACTGTTTTAATATTTGTAGACTTATTAAATCCCAGGTGGTGATAATTCTCTGTGAGATCACCCTCAATGAGAACTACCCGGATAGGCTGGTTCTGCAATTCCTTGATCAGAGCAGTACTAGATATTGAGACAGCAGTGATATATCCTCGACAAACACAAGAAAAAGTTTCAGGTAAACCAGATAAACAGCAAGTGAAGATTCTTGAAATGTCAAACATAAATGGCATTGTACAGCTGCCTTGGCGCACACTTGCGTTCCGATACTGCAGCCGTATTGCTTCTGCTACTAATTTCATGCTGCTGGGATCTCCGTGACTCAAACCCACCTCTAACTCTACCAAATCATTACATCTGTAAGTTCTGGGAGTAGCTGCACCATGTTGTTCTAGAAATCCATCTGGTTTGCTTATCCATTGATTATTACCTGTCCTATTAAAATGCCTGCTGTAGACTAGTATTGACTTTCTGCAGTGGGTGTCTGCAAGCAGGCTGTTTTTCAGAGTCTGAGGGTTTTGTGATGTGTTTTTATCTATTTCATCATTAGTCTGAGATCTAATGAGTGTAGGTGACTTAACAGGTCTTCCAGAAAGACTGTAAATGGTCAGTGGTTGAGAAGCAACATCTTTGAGATCATGCTCTTTCTGTATCAAACTAGTATCTGAAGGGATCTGTAGAAAAGGATATAAACTGACACTAAATGTTTCAAGTCCAGAAAATGTCTTTGTGTTGTCTATATGGTCAAACACATTGTAGACAGGCACTTGAAGGGAAACTACCTCTTCAATGCAAGAGTTCAAGCCTTCTGACATTACAGACACTATCAGTGAAATGGGAACACCCAAATGAAGACATTCTTCAGCAGCACTGCTCCATGCACCAACAAGAAACAGAAGAGTACTGGTTCCAGTCCTATATGTGTTATTGTGTGCTTCAACTGCTTCATTGAGAAGTTGTCCCACTGCACTGGTTAAATCCAAACTTTGAAGAAGCCGTACTATTGAACTGATTAGCACACTCTCGTGACACTCTTCATCTGTAATAAATTTGGATGATTTTACTGGGCCGAGGAAAGTTCTTCCTGTTTCTGCAAATGATGACAGTTGTTGCAGTCCCATATGCCTCCTTTTGTTTATGACCCTGCAAGCCATGGCCACGAATCATCATCTGCAAACAAAACAAATGCTTGGAGCTTTACTCAGTGTAATGTATGGTTATATGTGTTTATAAAAGAAAAATAAGATACAGCCTTTGAGGATTTGCTGGTGTATATAATTTCCATTAAGTATAATTAGTGCAATGATACAGTATCATAATGATTAATGATAAAGGCACAGGTGTGTGGAAGAACACTTCACCCAACAAGGGAAGCTGATCATGCAGATCATAGGCAATGCTTCCAGAAGAAGTCAATGCCTGGTATGAATAAGTCTTGAAGAGTAATTTGAAAGTTGGCAAATTGAAAATTGAAGGAGATGGTAGTAAATGCACAAATATGTGAAATATACAGTGTACTGAGGTAATACATGTAGTTTAGTTTTATGGAACTATAAAGAAAGTAGTGGGGAATAGTAGCAGATGAAGGTCTAGAAGAGGGAGGAAGAGGTTGCATGAAAGGCATTAGTGCTTTACCAAACTGGATCCTATGGGAACTACTGAAGTGGTTTAAGTAAGGAAGATTAAGAAGAGACTTGAGTCATGGGGAAGACAGTGTAGCTCAGAGAAGACAAATAGGGACTCTGTGGCATCTTACTACACTGACGGACAGTGACTGCAGTGGGGTATGCGGAGGGGACTCGATAATAAGGGCGAATGTAGTAACCACATTGTTTTTCTTGTGAGACCTTTGTAAGAGTGTATATCCATGATACCTTGATAAAAAAAAAGAGGAGGTGGAGCCAAGATGGCGGCTTGAGTAGAGCAGTGGAAATCACCTCCCAAAACTATATATATTTTTGAAAATACAACAAATACAACTATTCCTAAAAGAGAGACCAGAAGACACAGGACAACAGCCAGACTACATCCACACCTGCAAGAACCCAGCACCTCGTGAAGGGGATAAGATACAAGCCCTGGCCCGGCGGAACCCGAGCGTCCCTCACCCCAGCTCCCAGTGGGAGTAGAGGAGTCAGAGCAGGGAGGGAGAGGGAGCCCAGGACTGCTAAATAGCCAGCCCTAGCCATCCGCACCAGAGCACAGACACAGGGCATGCATGGGGTGCTGGAAATTAGGGAAACAGGACAGTAAGACCTGTCAATGGGTCCCCACAGCTGGCGCCCCTGGGACAAAGAAAAGCAAGTGCTTTCTGAAAGTCTTAAAGGGACAGGGACCCCAGAGCTGGACGGAAGCGTCCCGGGACACTTAGCCCAGCTGCTGGGAATCCCAGGGAACACCGGGCTCCCTAACTCCCTGGGCGGCAGTGCAGCTCAGAGGCCCTTCACGGTAATAAACAGCCTCCCGCCTGTCTCCCCTCCATCGCGGCTCCCATATTGGAGCAGCAGATCGAGGCTGGCCACACCCATAGCAACTGTGGAGCTTAACTCCACAGCAACCATGGAGCTTAACTCCACAGCAGCCCCAGAGCTTAACTCCACAGCAGCCAGGCAAGAATTAGAGGGCCCCTCTGTGTGCAGCTGCCCAGCACAAGCCGCTAGAGGTCGCTGTTCTCCCAGGAAAGGAAGGCCACAAACCAGCAAGAAGGAACATTCTTCCAGTGACAAACAGGGCCAGCCCCGCACAACTACCTCTATCACCATGAAAAGGAAAAAGAATTTGATATAGACCAAAATTAGAGAGTCAACCCCTGAGAAGGAGATGGACCTAACAAATCTTCCTGAAAAAGAATTCAAAATAAAGGTTATACCATGCTGACGGAGATGCAGAGAAATATACAAGACCTAAGGGATGATGTCCGGATGGAGATTACAAAAATGAAACAATCTCTGGAAGGATTTATAAGCAGAATGGATGAGATGCAAGAGGCCATTGATGGAACAGAAACCAGAGAACAGGAACGCATAGAAGCTGACACAGAGAGAGATAAAAGGATCTCAAGGAATGAAACAATATTAAGAGAACTGTGTGACCAATCCAAAAGGAACAATATCTGCATTATAGGGGTACCAGAAGAAGAGAGAGAAAGATGGACAGAAAGTGTCTTTGAAGAAATAATGGCTGAAAACTTTCCCAAACTGGGGGATGAAATAATCGACCAGACCACGGAAGTACACAGAACTCCAAACAGAAGGGACCCAAGGAGGACAACACCAAGACACATAATAATTAAAATGGCAAAGATCAAGGACAAGGACAGAGTATTAAAGGCAGCTAGAGAGAGGAAAAAAGGTCATCTACAAAGGAAAACCCATCAGGCTATCATCAGACTTCTCAATAGAAACCTTACAGGCCAGAAGAGAATGGTATGATATATTTAATGCAATGAAACAGAAGGGCCTTGAACCAAGGATACTGTATCCAGCATGATTCTCATTTAAATATGGAGGGATTAAACAAATCCAAGACAAGCAAAAGTTGAGGGAATGTGCCTCCCACAAACCACCTCTACAGGGTATCTTAGAGGGACTGCTCTAGATGGGAGCACCCCTAAGACTAAATAGATGTCACCAGAGAAAAAATCACAGCAAAGAAAACAGACCAACAAATACTAACTAAAGGCAAAAAATAAAATCAATTACCCACAAAAGCAGTTAAAGGAAACACAAAAGAGCACATAATAAAACAACCAACATATAAAGAATGGAGGAGGAGGAATAAAAAGGGAGAGAAATAAAGAATCACCAGTGTTTATAACAGCTCAATAAGAGAGTTAAGTTAGTAAGATACTAAAGAAGATAACCTTGAACCTTTCGTAACCACGAATCTAAAGCCTGCAATGGCAATAAGTACATATCTTTCAATAATCACCCTAAATGTAAATGGACTGAATGCACCAATCAAAAGATACAGAGCACTAGAATGGATAAAAAAGCAAGACCCATCTCTATGCTGCTTACAAGAGACTCACCTCAAACCCAAAAACATGCACAGACAAAAAGTCAAGGGATGGAAAAAGATATTTCATGCAAACAACAGGGAGAAAAAAGCAGGTGTTGCAGTACTAGTAACTGACAAAATAGACCTCAAAACAAAGAAAGTAACAAGAGATAAAGAAGGACATTACATAATGATAAAGGGCTCAGTCCAACAAGAGGATATAACCATTATAAATATATATGCACCCAACACAGGAGCACCTACATATGTGAAACAAATACTAACAGAACTAAAGGATGAAATAGAATGCAATGCATTCATTTTAGGAGACTTTAACACTCCTCTCACTCCAAAGGAGAGATCCACTGAACAGAAAATAAGTAAGGACACAGAGGCACTGAACAACAAACTAGAACAGATGGACCTAATAGACATCTATAGAACTCTACATCCAAAAGCAACAGGATACACATTCTTCTCAAGTGCACATGGAACATTTTCCAGAATAGACCACATACTAGGCCACAAAAAGAGCCTCAGTAAATTCAAAAGGATTGATATTCTACCAACCAACTTTTCAGACCATAAAGGTATAAAACTAGAAATAAATTGTAGAAAGAAAACAAAAAGGCTCACAAACACATGCAGGCTAAACAACATGCTCCTGGATCAATGGATCAATGACCAAATTAAAATAGAGATCAAGGAATATATGGAAACAAATGACAACAACAACACAAAGCCCCAACTTCTGTGGGACGCAGTGAAAGCAGTCTTAAGAGGAAAGTATATAGCAATCCAGGCACACTTAAAGAAGGAAGAATGATCCCAAATGAATAGTCTAACATCACAATTATTGAAACTGGAAAAAGAAGAACAAATGAGGCCTAAAGTCAGCAGAAGGAGGGACATAATAAAGATCAGAGAAGAAATAAACAAAATTGAGAAGAATAAAACAATAGAAAAAATCAATGAAACCAAGAGCTGGTTCTTTGAGTAAATAAACAAAATAGATAAGCCTCTAGCCAAACTTATTAAGAGAAAAAGAGAATCAACACACATCAACAGAAACAAAAACGAGAAAGGAAAAAATCACAACAGATTCCACAGAAATACAAAGAATTATTAGAGACTACTGTGAAAACCTATATGCTAACAAGCTGGAAAACCTAGAAGAAATGGACAACTTCCTAGAAAAATACAACCTTTCAAGACTGACCAAGGAAGAAACACAAAATTTAAACAAACCAATTACCAGCAAAGACACTAAAGCGGTAATAAAAAAAACTACCCAAGAACAAAACCCCCGGGCCAGATGTTTACCTCGGAATTTTATCAGACATACAGAGAAGACATAATACCCATTCTCCTTAACGTTTCCCAAAAAATAGAAGAGGAGGGAATACTTCCAAACTCATTCTATGAAGCCAACATCACCCTAATACCAAAACCAGGCAAAGACCCCACCAAAAGAGAAAACTACAGACCAAAATCCCTGATGAATGTAGATGCAAAAATACTCAACAAAATATTAGCAAACCGAATTCAAAAATATATCAAAAGGATCATAACACCACGACCAAGTGGGATTCATCCCAGGGATGGAAGGACAGTACAACATTCAAAAATCCATCAACATCATTCACCACATAAACAAAAAGAAGGACAAAAACCACATGACCATCTCCATAGATGCTGAAAAAGCATTCGACAAAATTCAACATCCATTCATGATAAAAACTCTCAGCAAAATGGGTATAGAGGGCAAATACCTCAACATAATAAAGGCCATATATGACAAACCCACAGCTAACATCATACTAAACAGTGAGAAGCTGAAAGCTTTTCCTCTGAGATCGAGAACAAGACAGGGATGCCCACTCTCTCCACTGTTATTTAACATAGTACTGGAGGTCCCAGCCATGGCAATTAGACAAAACAAAGAAATAAAAGGAATCCAGATTGGTAAAGAAGAAATTAAACTGTCACTATTTACAGATGACATGATATTGTACAAAAAAAACCCTAAAGACTCCACTCCAAGACTACTAGAACTGATATCGGAATACAGCAAAGTTGCAGGATAGAAAATTAACGCAGAGAAATCTGTGGCTTTCCTATACACTAACAATGAACCAATAGAAAGAGAAATCAAGAAAACAATTCCATTCACAATTGCATCAAAAAGAATAAAATACCTAGGAATAAACCTAAACAAAGAAGTGAAAGACCTATACCCTGAAAACTATAAGATACTCTTAAGAGAAATTAAAGGGGACACTAACAAATGGAAACTCATCCCATGCTCATGGCTAGGAAGAATTAATATAATCAAAATGGCCATCCTGTCCAAAGCAATATACAGATTTGATGCAATCCCTATCAAATTACCAACAACATTCTTCAACGAACTGGAACAAATAGTTCAAAAATTCATATGGAAACACCAAAGACCCTGAATAGGCAAAGCAATCCTGAGAAAGAAGAATAAAGTGGGCAGATCTCACTCCCTGACTTCAAGCTCTACTACAAAGCCATATACTGTTACAAGAACCGAGCCACAGACCAGTGGAACAGAATAGAGACTCCAGATATTAACCCAAACATATATGGTCAATTAATATACAACAACGGAGTCATGGACATACAATGGGGAAATGACATCTCTTCAACAGATGGTGCTGGCAAAACTGGACAGCTACATGTAAGAGAATGAAACTGGATTATTGTCTAACCCCAAACACAAAAGTAAACTCAAAATGGATCAAAGACCTGAATGTAAGTCATGAAACCATAAAACTCTTAGAAAAAAACATAGGCAAAAATGTCTTGAACATAAACATGAGCGACTTCTTCATGAACATATCTCCCTGGGCAAGGAAAACAAAATCAAAAATGAACAAGTGGGACTACATCAAGCTGAAAAGCTTCTGTACAGCAAAGGACACCATCAGTAGAACAAAAAGGTACCCTACAGTATGGGAGAATATATTAGTAAATGACAGATCTGATAAAAGCTGGACATCCAAAGTATATAAAGAGCTCACGCACCTCAACAAACAAAAAGCAAATAATCCAATTAAAAAATGGGCAGAGGAGCTGAATAGACAGCTCTCCAAAGAAGCAATTCAGATGGCCAACAGACACATGAAAAGATGCTCCACATCTCTAGTTACCAGAGAAATGCAAATTAAAACCACAATGAGATATCACCTCACACCAATAAGGATGGCTGCCATCCAAAAGACAAACAACAAATGTTGGCGAGGTTGTGGAGAAAGGGGAACCCTCCTACGCTGCTGGTGGGAATGTAAATTAGTTCACCATTGTGGAAAGCAGTATGGAGGTTTCTCAAAATGCTCAAAATAGACATACCATTTGACCCAGGAATTCCACTTCTGGGAATTTACCCTAAGAATGCAGCAGCCCAGTTTGAAAAAGACAAATGCATCCCTATGTTTAATGTCGCACTATTTACAATAGACAAGAAATGGAAGCAACCTTAGTGTCCATCAGTAGATGAATGGATAAAGAGGTGGTACATATATACAATGGAATATTATTCAGCCATAAGAAGAAAACAAATCCTACCATTTGCAATAACATCGATGGAGCTAGAGGGTATTATGCTCAGTGAAATAAGCCAAGTGGAGAAAGACAAATACCAAATGATTTCACTCATCCGTGGAGTAAAAGAACAAAGAAAAACTGAAGGAACAAAACAGCAGCAGAATCACAGAACCCAGGAATGGACTAACAGTTACCAAAGGGAAAGGGACTGGGGAGTATGAGAGGGAAGGGTAGGATAAGGGCTGGGAAGAAGAAAGGGGGTATTACGATTAGCATGTATAATGTGAGGGGGAGGAATGGGGAGGGCTGTGCAACACAGAGAAGACAAGTAATGATTCTACAACATCTTACTACGCTGATAGACAGTTACTGTAATGGGGTTTGTGGGGGGGACTTGGTGAAGGGGGACCCTAGTAAACATGTTCTTCATGTAATTGTGGATTAATGATAACAAAATAAAAAAAATTATCAAAAAAGAAGAGACGATGTAATTTTTGAACTTGGCTTTTCTGCTTACTAGCTGTGTAGCTTTCAGTAAGTTATTTAACTACTCTACCCTGTCTTCACATCTGAAAAATGAGGATAATAAAAGAATCTACTTCAAAGGAGTTTTGTAAGGAATAAATGAGTATAGTGCTTAAAACAGTGCCTGGCACAGAGCTACTGCTGCATGAGTACTTGCTATAATAATAACAACAACAGTAGCAGCAGCAGCATCCTCCTCCTCACCATTCTTATTCCTAGTGTTTTGGATGTATCACCACTCTGATAACAGTACAGAAAACTGACTGGATGAATGCCAGACTGGAAGCAGAGAGGCCAGTTAAGAATCTTTATCTAGATGAGAAATGTGGATGATTGATGGAGGTGAAAGGATGGATTTGGTTACTGATTAGATTATAAAGGAGGGAAAAAGAGAACTATTTAAAGAGCAGCTCAAGAGCAACAGGATTTTTTCCACTTAACACTTCAGAATTCACATCTAAAACTAACAAGAAGAAGTTACAAGAGAAAGACTTTAGCACAATAAAGAGAACTTTTTAACAAAGTATCCCCTGATGTATAGCTGTCTATAATAAAGTGATCTGTCTTGTGAGTGTCCTTTCAGTTAAAGCACTAGGGCTAAAATTGTAGATGATATTAACTTTTCTTCCAACTCTAAGACTTCATAATTCCTCACAATTCACAACTTCAACACACTTCAACATTGTGATAAAACAACTTATCCCAATGTTTTAAATCCAAAATATCAAAAAACAAACAACTCTTAAGAGTTCTTTTTTCCTTCTAATACTGGCCAAAGCACTGGGCAATTTTCCTCTAACACCTAGATTCATCCTTGAAGCTAAGAGCTTCAATTACATCTACAAGAGCACCGGAGTTCTAGACATACCTTAAGATGAGGAAGAGGCCATAACACAACTATTCTTCAAGAGAAGCTTTCTACAGGCTCTCAAGGACTAAGGAGAAAAGCTACCACAGCCTGGGAAAATATGTAACAGATTGTTTGAACTCAATTTCAAATCCTCTTCTATGAACTTTTCCATTCTGTTAAATAAAAATAAACTCCTGATACACTCATTCATATCCCTAGACAGCATCAAAATAATACACCAAGACTCCAATTTCAACAACCCTGAGACCCATCATGTCTTACAACTATATGATCTGACCACATTTTTGATGCCCTTCACCCCTCACCCCATTTTTCAATTCTCTTATTACTCAGTTTAAATTCCTATTTGTCAATTATTACAATCAGTCCCTTGCACATACACCCTCCTCAAAACCCTTGTCCCTCTTTGGTTCATCTTACCTTGCAAAACCACTACTCTTGGAAATTCAATTCTGTCTACTCCATGCTTACTTGGGGCAACTGAAAATATGCAGAAAAACACACACAATAGTGCTGATTGGTGTCATTTTAAGTTCATGAGTCCTAACTTGAAGTGGCCCTTTTTAGTACCTGGCAATCTATTTCCCCAGTCCATTTATCTTTTTTTTTTTTCCTTTTTCTGCTTAGTGTTTTCTGGGTTCTATTTTTTGCCTATCCCTGAGAATAAAAGATAATTCTTCTCTGTTTCTTGTAAAAGCTTTATGATTTGGGTCTTTATTTAAAAAATGAGGTGAAATTCACATAACATAACCATTTTAAAGTATACAGTTCAGTGACAGTATATTCACAATGTTGTACACCATTACCCTTATCTAGTTCCAAAATATTTCCACTATCCCAAAAGAAAACCCTGTGGCCATTAAGCAGTCACTCCCAGTTCTCCTCTCCCCCAGCCCCTGGCAACTACCAATCGGTTTTCTATCTCTGCAGATTTACCTATTCTGGATATTTCATAAAAGTGGCATCACACAACATGTGAACTTCAGTCTGCCTCTTTCACTTAAGCATTATGTTTTTGAGGTTCATAAACATTGTTATGCATCAGCACTTTATTCTTTTTAATGGCTGAGTAACACTCCTTTGTATGTATCCATTCATCTGCTGATGAACATTTGGGCTGTTTCTACCTTTTGACTGTTGTGAAAACTGCTATCATGAACATTTGTGCACAAGTGTTTGAATGTCTGTCATCAATTCTTTTGAGTACACACCAGGCGTGGTCATTTTTAATGGTCTGACTTCCTGAGGAACTGCCAAACTATTTTCTATAGCAGGTGAACCATTTTACTTTTCCACCAGCAATGGATGAAGGCTTCAATTTCTCCATGTCTCCTCCTGGTTCTGGTGTCTAGATGTCTGGAATCAAGGTATTTGCAGGGTCATGCTCCTTCTAAAGGCTTCAGGGAAGAATCCTTCCTTGCCTCTTTCAGCTTCTAGTTGCTTCTGGAAGTCCTTGGCTTTTGTCAGCTTTTAATCCCAATCTCTGCCTCCCTTTTATATGGCCTTCTTAAAAGAATGCCAGTCCATTGGATTTAGGGACCACCCTAATCCAGTATGACCTCATCTTATAATTACATCTAAAAGACTCTATTTCCAAATAAAATCACATTCTGAGATTCTGGATAGACATGAATTTTGGAGGAGCCCTATTCAACCCAGTATACTCATCAACACCAACATGTATTTTTCATTTTGTTTTGTTTTTGTTTTTTAGTAACAGATATCCTAGCAGATGTGATGTTTCACTGTGGTTTTGATTTGTATTTCTTGAATGACTAATGATGTTGAGCAATTTTTCATGTGCTTGATGGCCATTAGTGTATCTTTGGAGATACATCTATTGAAATCTTTTGCCTATTTTAAAATTCGGTTCTTTTTGTTGTTGAGTTTCATGAGTTCTTTATATATTCTGGATTCTAGAATTTTATCAAAATATGACTCGCAAATGTTCTCCCTCATTCTATAGGGTGTATTTTCTACTTTTTTGATAATGTAATTTGATGCATAAAAGTTTTTAACTTTAATGATGTCTAATTTGCCTATTTTTGGTTGCTCATGTTCTCGGTGTCCTATCTAAGAATCCATTATCAAATCCAAAATCACGAGGATTTAACCCAATGTTTTCTTTGAGTTTTATAGTTTAATAAATTGATACATTTTTAAGTTGATTTTTGTATATGGTGTGAGGCAGTGGTCTGACTTCATTCTTTTGCATTTGGATATCAAATCGTTATTCATTAAATTCATTAAAGAAACTATTGTTTTCTCCATTGAGTGGTCTTGACACTTTTGTAAAACATGAATTGGCAGTAGAAGTATGGGTTTATTTCTGAACTCACAAATCTATTTCATCGGTCTATATGTCCATCTTAAGCTAGGACCATACTGTTTTGATTAGTGTAGCTTGTAGTAAATTTTGAAGTCAGGAAGTATGAGTCTTCCAACTTTGTTATTTTATTTTAGCTTTCACATTTGTGTTTATAATTCATCTTAAACTGATTTTTGTAAATGGTGTGAGGTAGGGTTTTTTTTCTGTCATGGATATCCAGTTGCTTCAGAATGGTTTGTTGAAAAAAGAAGACTGGCTTTTTGCTTTTGTTTTTCATTTCTAACATGTTTTGAGAGCTTACTAAGTATGAGGCACTTTATACACATTATGCAATATAGTCCACACAACAACAATATAAGGTAGATACTATAATGGACCTCTTTTAGTGGTGTAGAAAACCACTAAAATAAAAGGTTATGGACTAAAACTTAGGTTTATATAATACCAAAGTCCCATGCTATTAACTACTAACCAATATTGCCTCTGGCTGCCCCTTGACACAACATGGTATTTTCTTTCTCTTCTGTACACTCTCCCACTGCATTTCCCACTTCCAAGACTCTCTGCCTTCTTCTAAACCTTGTTCACACCCTTAACATCTACATACTTATTTATTTCAGGTGCCAGAATCACTGTTTATAGTTTCTTTTCTATACAATGTTTAAATCATGAGAGATTACTATATGAGTAGAAAAGTCATGGAGAAATTAGAGCAAAAGGAAAAAGTCTTGAGCTATTTCAAATTGGACTGTATTTAATTTATATGAAAAAAAGTTTCCCAGATATGGAATGAAATTATTTAAACAAAACTAATCTACAAACAAAAAGTCACATAAGACTGGTATCAATATAAGTACTCAAGAAATGTCTCAACACTTGAAGAATCTATTCCAAGTTTCAGCAGTAACTTAAAAAAAAAAAGTATTCACATTCCTAAGTTTAGAAGAGTAGAACAGCTCCTCAATTATTATTTTGAAGAGATTACAATTTGCTATAATTAACATAAAATAAAAACTCAAACAAGAATTCCTCATCTTCTAAGAGGCTGAGTATAAAAAGGCAAAAATGGTGAATGAGGATGGTGGAATGGATAATTTCAAAGATGAACAGTACTTCTGGCAACTCTTCTTAGCACTGAACTGACACAACCTGATTGATGTTCTGCTATATATCAGTGCCAACGTTTCCCTCAAACAGTTCTGTTTCATTAATGGGATTCCCCAACAACTTTACTTATCAGCTTAATATTTCTTTAGCTTTCTAAGTGTCTAATAGAAGAGCAGAGTCAGACCATGTCACTGAGATTTCATTGGAAGCATACTTAAGATCAAGTCTAGTCTTATCTAAGGAACTTGGTTTAAAACAGTAAGATGTAATGTTTTTCAGGAGTTGCATTTTTAAAAAAATTAATCATTTCTAACAGGTATGATTAGCTTTTTTCATCATTAAAACCAAATTGCTTATCTCCAGTCTATACTCAATATAGCAGTAGTCTAACCTTTTCACTACACTTTGGAAAATAAAGTCTTTATATCTTTGTCTGACACAGGAGTCCCTTTTAAAAATTAGCTCAGATCTTTTCACTCTTCTGCTCAAAGTCTTGTAAAGACTTCCCATTTCACTAGGAGTGAAAGTCGAAGTCCTTACAATGCCCAAATAATCTGTACTCCTCCCTCTTGGTCTCCTACTACTCTATCCCTTGACTGCTCTGACCTGGTCTCCTTTCTGTTCCTGGAATATTCAAAGCATGCCCCTTGCCATTGTGTTTCTATTCTATTTGTTCCCTCTTTCTGGGATGCTCTTCCCCAAGAAATCTACTGCCTCACATCTTTAAATATTTACTCAAATCTCCTTTTTTCAACTAGGCCTACCCCAAGCACCCTACTTAATGCCACAAACTCTCATTTTCCCTTTACACTCAGATTCCCTTTATCTGCTCTACATTTTTTCAATAACACTTATCACCTTACAATAGTACATGGTTTATTTATTTATTTACCATTTATTAACTACCTCCCTTTGTTGGAATATAATTCTCAGGGGACCAGTTTTAGTTAATGAGGTATCCCACCTATTGAGAATACTGTCTGACACACTGCAGGCACTCAGTAAATATTTGATGAGTGAGCGATGAATGTCTTTCACCATGTTTGTTATCTTAAATATAAGTAAAAAACTGGAAACAAGATTAAACAGATGACACTGTCAGTATTCCTCTGTACAAATCTAAGTTTCAGCCACCTTTGGAGTCAACAAGGTTCCTATCTGACACTGCCTTAGTCAAGGCTCTTTCGTTGCTTCCAAAATGGTTCCTCCTTCACCTGTTTTTCAGAATTATGTTTAAAAAGCACAAACTTAATCAGATCACTCAACTACCTTAAAATGTCTATTTATCTTAGAAAAGAAAGTCTTTACTCCCTAGCTTGACATAGGTGTCCCATAATCTGACCTCAGTCTAATTTCTAAGGCTCATCTTCCACCTTTCCTTATAAACCACATGATCTTGCCACACTAGAACATACATGTTTCATTTTTGCACAAGCTATACTCTGATATGAATATTTTACCCTTTCTTCACCTTGGCAGATAATATATCCTTTATGATCCAAGGTAAACGTCACATCTTTGATACAGTCTTGTACAATATCCCAGGGAGAAGTGGTGCCTTCTTCCTTTGCTCCCAAAGCACTTTCTACACACACCTACTAAAGCATTTAGCACCAGGAATAAAAAACACTGTATGTATGTCTGTGCCTATTTCCCCCCCTAATCTGTAGGTTCTTACTTTTCTTCATCTCTATACTTGACACATTTCCTTTCAAATTCACCCAATAATTGGCATAGCACATAACTTGTACAAAGCATTAAATAAATCGAGTAAGAGTGCTAATGGATTTTAATATTTTCCTAGATTATTATTATTGAAGTTCTATAATACAATTATATTAGCAGCAACTATTTTTCATGACCGAGTACTTGCTACTAGATACCTAGAAATTACAGTCTGAGTCTACAATTAAAAAAAAACATTTTTATTGTTACTATCCTAAATATAAGAACCTGAATCATAGAGTGATGTAAAAGCCAGTTAACATACTGCTCAGGCTTTTAACTGTCATGAGGTCATGTCATAGAAGTTAGAATTTGGTTTTATAGATTTCCCTACTATTCATTTCTGGGTTTCAGAAATACCCTTAGTATTAGGTAAAGATGAGGGTTATGTCCTTGAAACTGACCAAGAGCAACTTTCCTGGTGAGATTAATAGCTTGAAAAATCAACATACTATAACTGACTAAACATTTTATTTAATTCACAAAACATCTTAAATTTGCATCATTTTAATTTCCACTGGCATAACATTAGAGTGGAAAATAACTTCTATTATATTTACCTGCATTCCTATACACTAACAATGAACTAGCAGAAAGAGAAATTAGGAAAACAATTCCATTCACAATTGCACCAAAAAGAATAAAATACCTAGGAATAAACCTAACCAAGGAAATGAAAGACCTATACCCTGAAAACTGCAAGACACTCATGAGAGAAATTAAAGAATTAAAGATACCAATAAATGGAAACACTTCCCATGCTCATGGATAAGAAGAATTAATATTGTCAAAATGGCCATCCTGCCAAAAGCAATCTACAGATTCAATGCTATCCCTATCAAAATACCAACAGCATTCTTCAAAGAACTAAAACAAATAGTTCTAAAATTCATATGGAACCACAAAGACCCTAAATAGCCAAAGCAATCCTGAGAAGGAAGAATAAAGCAGGGGAGATCTCGCTTCCTAACTTCAATCTCTACTACAAAGTCACAGTAATCAAGACAATTTGATACTGGCACAAGAACAGACCCATAGACCAGTGGAATGGAATAGAGAGTCTAGATATTAACCCAAGCATATATGGCCAATTAATATATGATAAAGGAGCCATGGACATACAATTGGGAAATGAAAGCCTCTTCAACAGCTGGTGTTGGGAAACTGGACAGCTACATGCAAGAGAATGAAACTGGATTACTGTCTAATTCCACATACAAAAGTAAACTCAAAATGGATCAAAGACCTGAATGTAAGTCATGAAACCATAAAACTTTTAGAAGAAAACACAAGAAAAACTCTCTTGAATATAAACATGAACAACTTCTTCATGAATATATCTCCACAGGCAAGGGAAACAAAAGCAAAAATGAACAAACGGGACTACATCATGCTAGAAAGCTTCTGTACAGCAAAGGACACCATTTTTCTGTAGAACAAAAAGGCATCCTATAGTATGGGAGAATATATTTGTAAATAACCTATCCAACAAGGGGTTAACATCCAAAATATATAAAGAACTCACATGCCTCAACACCAAAAAAGCAAATATCCCTATTAAAAAATGGGTGGAGAATATGAACAGACACTTCTCCAAAGAAGAAATTCAGATGGCCAACAGGCACATGAAAAGATACTCCACATCGCTAATTATCAGAGAAATGCAAATTAAAACCACAATGAGATATCACCTCACACCAGTTAGGATGACCAGCATCGAAAAGACTAAGAACAACAAATGCTGGCGAGGATGTGGAGAAAGGGGAACCCTCCTACACTGCTGGTGGGAATGTAAGCAATATGGAGGTTCCTCAAAAAACTAAAAACAGAAATGTCATTTGACCCGGGAACTCTATTCCTATGAATTTATCCAAAGAATACAAGTTCTCAGATTCAAAAAGACACATGCACTCCTATGTTTATTGCAGCACTATTTACAATAGCCAAGATATGGAAGCAACCTAAGTGTCCATCAGTAGATGAATGGATAAAAAGATGTGGTACATATACACAATGGAATACTATTCAGCCATAAGAAAGAAACAAATCCTACCATTTGCAACAACATGGATGGAGCTACAGGATATTATGCTCAGTGAAATAAGCTGAGAAAGACAAGTACCAAATGATTTCCCTCATTTGTGGAGTATAACAACAAAGCAAAACTGAAGGAACAAAACAGCAGGAGACTCACAGACTCCAAGAAGGGACTAGGGGTTACCAAAGGGGAGTGGTGGGGTGGGTGGGTGGGGCGGGAGGGAGAAGGGGAATAAGGGGCATTACGATTACCACACATAACATAAGGGCTGCACAGGGAAGGCAGTATGGAACAGAGAAGACAAGTAGTGACTCTATAGCATCTTACTAGGCTGATGGAAAGTGACTCTAACGGGGTATGTAGTGGGGACTTGATAATGGGGGGAATCTAGTAACCACAATATTGCTCATGTAATTTTATATTAATGATACCAAAATAAAAAATAAAAAAATATATTAAATTTACCTTACCTTTCCCAAAGCCTCATTCCATTAGAATTTTCCAGAATGATTACAATGCTTGAGTGTCTGTCTGATATAATGTGAACAAGACAGGATGATGGTTTTGGAAAATGTGCCATGTTTCTACTTACTAAAGTATGAAAAGTGATTTGGAAGACTGCTTTAATAATATGCTTTTCACATTTTTCTTGCCCTACCTTGAAGGAGATAAGTGAGATAAAGGAAAAAGAATAGGCAAAAGTTCATGTTCTTCCTGAATCGGCTGTTAAAAAATCCAGTATGATTTTTAGAAAATATTTACTCTAGAGAAGGCATTGCAGGGGGCATAAAATGAGTCCTGATGTGTAAGTAATTAAGGGTTAGACGTTTTAAGAGATCATCACCTCTTCATTTCTACCAGGAAGTCAGAGGTCCACCTCAGTACTTCTCCCCAACCGGTTAGTTGGTCCCAGACCAGATTCACGACTGGACAGAACCAGCAAGTGTGGCCCTCTGGACAAGATTCTGCTTTGATTTACAGCAGTTATATATGCATCGAAATCTCTAGAGTTAGTACTAAACTGGATTATCAGGCTATCTGTGTGCGATTTAAGAATGCGGATTCACGTTGGATATGATTGTAAAGCCGACCAGCTCTTGGAATTCAGCCAATGGAATGGCTGGGTCTGATAGTGGTTATGGCGCCAGAACCTGACCCGGCAAAAAGGACACAAGTAAAAGGCCCTTCCTGTGCAGTGAAACTTCAAGTGCATTGCGAGACCCTTCCTATCCCTTCATCCACTTTCTGCCAACTGCACCGCTGCACCATGCCCCTCTGTAGGTAAGTGTTGATGTCCACCAAGCCACAATCCCTGTGAACTAGGGCGGAGGGAATGGCTAAAAGACAAAAGTGACTCCAGGGACTGTGAAGCCTGAGAAACGCCTAGCGGCACAAAGGCAACGCAGTCCCCTCCACCTCTGGTTATCCCAGCCGAATGGTAAACCAAAGCTGGACCAATTCACCAGGCCCACCAGGCCCTGGGTTCTCATCCGTTTCCCGTCCCCAAGGGTTTCAGAAAAGCAAACCATGTCTCCACCAAAGATTTAGCAATCGGTGGAATCATCTCGCTACTAACCTCGCTCTTTTCTCCTTGCGCACGGCGGGGCTCCAGTTGCCGGCTTCCCAAAGTCAGGCGAGGTTGGGCTGGAGCTGAGGTGCCCAGATGCACGGCCGAAGACGCCGTCCCCAACGCCAGCATTGTGCGCATGTGCTAAAGGGGAAGAGAGGGCGGGGCGGGCCGGCCCGGTCGCTCCGAAACCAAAGAGAAAGTTCAGTTTAACGGTTGGCTAGGAAAGGCAGAGCATTTACACTATTGGTAGAGAATAGAGAAAGAGGTTTGGCCTCAAAGGCCTTACTTTATGACCATTGGGTGGGATGACTGTCAATCTAAGCCTGGTGGGCGGGGCTGCATGAGCGGTCAGTGAAAGCGGCCTTAGCAACGGCTTCTGAGCTGTGAACACTGAGTCGGGCTGCGCGGAGGTGGGGTGAAGCCGGCGGTCCCGGCTCAGGATGGGGACATGGTAAGTGCGAAACTAACCCCTTGGTGGTCTAGCGCTGGGACTGAAGTTTCTCCCCAGCTCAAGGAAGGACTTTCGCTTAGTTTACGAAATGTGTTTTTCACTTTTTCATTAGCCTCGAGCGTCATCAGTAACCCCTCCTCTGGTCGCCGAATAGAAGCACATTGTCCCTGGCTCCAAGGACAGAAGAGCTGTTCTCCAATTCATTATTTCTCTCGTTAGCCCCAGCAACCACTAATTCCAAGTCTTTGATAGGTTGCGTGTTGGAAACAGAAACCACTCTTTAATCAGAAGGAAATAGATAACAGAGAATAAGATGCTTAAAAACTGTTGGAGGGCCTGGGCCTTTAAAAAGAGGGTCTGAACTCTAAAAATCTGGCCAGGGGAGCTACAATTTTTATCACTGGAGGGTGGGTGAGGATTCTGAAGGCTGCCACTGGAGCTATTGAGTTGAAGGCCGCACCAGAGTATTTGCAGTCCAGGAATGGAGAATCTGCCGTTAGGACAACGTATAACACACGTGAAGCTGGACGCTAGATAGATACACATGAACATGGAATCCAGTAGCTGCCACTGCCACCTCTGCTTCCAAACCCCAAGGTGCAGGCAAGATTCTGAAATGAAGCTGTAGAACTCCAGGAGTAACTCTGTGACTTAGCTTGCCAGCAGAAAGGGGCAGATTGCAGGAAGATGATATCCACCTCCCCTGGATACTGATAACTGGTCCAACTGTTACTCTTATCCAGACCCTTGGATTCGTTTTTCACTTGGAAAATGTAGCTTTTCATTTCCCATCATATGCAGTATAGAAAAGTATGCTAGAAGGTGGGAAAGTGCTTTCTGCTTAATAAAGCACTTTATGAAAACCAAAAACTGCTTTTATGTTTCAATCAAGGCTATCCCACAAAATAAATTTTATTATGAGACATTTGGGCACAGATTAAAGTAAATATGCATTAAACAATGCTTTTCAGATATACTAAGTAAGACCATGTGTGTTCCAACATAACACCTACTGTGCTAGCATGCCTTCCGTTGCCTATTTTCCCTCTTAAAGGGCACTACTTTGAAGGAAAAACTTAAGTGGTAAAAAAGAACCAGGCTTTCCACCAAGATAATAACTAAAAGCACAACTGTTAGCAAGGGAAATTGTTGAGGCTCATTATATAGTAGGGAATAGGATACTTGAGTTTTTTTGTATTCTGTAAGTTCATCAATTATTCTGGTCTGGTAACTTTCCCAGTTGCATAGTTTATCTTTCACTCACATATGTATTTATTACAGGCATCCAACTACCACACAAGCTCAGACCAGTGGTAGAAAAGAGCAGCAAAAATTGAATTGAATGAAGCCCAGGAGCAAGAAATTAAGGAGGCCTTTGATTTATTTGATGTGGATGTGTCTGGAACCATAGATGTAAAAGAACTGAAGGTTCTGAAATTCTAATTTTAAAACATTATATAAACCATATCATTTATTTATGACAATCTTTAAATGTTTAACGTAGTCTTCTGAAAACTTGATATAAAGTATCTTTAGTATAGACACCTGCCACTTCAGTGCGTATACTTACACCGTCGGTGTATATACACCTGCCCCACACCAACAAGACAATGTCCTGTTAAGCATTTTATTCATGTTTTATAAATGAGTAGGATATAGCCCATATGTCACAGTAGGATTAGATCCTAGGTCTGCTGACCTGATTTTCTATGTTTATGCCTACTTCATAGTAAGAAAGAGAATCTGGTAATTAGTAGGTAATTTAAAAGCTAGGAATGACATCATGGCATATTATAACTTATTTGCTTCTTATTTCAGATTGCAATATGCAGGCCTTAGGATTTGAACCAAGGAAAGGAAATCAAACAAATGATAGCTGAGATCAGCAAGGAAGGAATCAGCAGCATTAGTTTTGAAGATTTTCTTGCCCTAATGAGTGTAAAAATGGTATAGTAGTGATTCTTTTTTTCAAAGTAATGCAGCAGCTTTTTATATTTTTTGGCTGAAGCAATCAGAATTTATAAAGAATTGGATCTAGGTCTTTAAAGATGGATGGGATTTTAGATAAATAGGAATAGCAAGATTAAAGATGTTTTCAGGATTTTAATGAAGACTGTCCAGTGTGGAGAAGAGGTTTTTTGGTTAGGAAATAGTAAGGCTGAAACCTTTTTCATCCAACATTTTGAAGCCTTGAAGTCATCAAACATTTCCTTGAGTAACTATTTTTGCCAGGCACTATTCTTTGGAGCATTGAATGAGACAAGCTCTGTTCTCTTGGTATATTTTTGGTATTGGTTATCAATTACTGGGATTAATAAGGGATACATTCTCTTTACCACCCTGTTCCTCTTCCACTTCAACAAACCCTAGGTTTAAGTACCTTAGGGCAGATGTGAATGTTTGTTAAAAATCAGAGCAGTAAATAAAGTCAGAGCTCAGCTGCCTGTGACATTGCTGCTCTAGGCCTCAAAGACCTGTAAGTCCAGCTTGATAGAATAAGTAAATGAAAGATTAGTGACATTTAGTTGTTTCTGTTTTTAAAGACTGATAAAGATGAAAAAGAAGAAATATTGAAGGATTTCAAACTTTGATGATGACAATACTGGCAACATAACACTAAACAATATAAAAAGGGTTGCTAAGGAACTAGAGGAAAATTTAATAGATGATGAACTTCAGGTAAATTTTACTTATGACTTGCATACATAATTAGAGTTATAATTTACATATATACTTATACAATTATAATTTATATGTGATTTGTAGTTCTTTAGTTATACTCAAATACATTTAAAATTTGAGCTTGTATTTGAATACATGATTCCTTTTTGATAGATTTCATATATCATTTATATTTTGTTTTACAGGAAATGTTTGATGAAGCTGATGGTGATGGAGATGGAGAAATAAATAAGGAAGAATTTTTGAGAATGATGAAAAAGACCACTCTTAATTAATAGTTTTTTTGTTCCTTTTGGAAAGTTAACAGATTTGTTCAGTTCAGTAATATGTAAATGTATTCATTTAAAATTTTTAGTTTATGTGCACAAATTGGTCTCTGGATGTCTACTCCACATGAGAAGTTACATGTTCCTACCAATGTTATTAAATCTACAGCATCAAGAAAGAAACTAATGTTTTCCTTGAACCATGAATCCAAGAACAGTATTAATTCCAACTGCTGTTTATAGAGTCTGATGGTCCAAAGACTTTTTATAAATTTCATGAAATTGACCTCACATCCAAATGATTTGGCAAACAAGCCATTATTCTCCCTATTATTTTCCTTTTGTGCAACACTTAAAAAAATAATAAACATTTGCTTTTTAATCAGATATTCTGATATGTAAAGTATTAAACTATCTGGCAACTATATTATTAATTTTTATAAAGATATTCAAAGAAGCACTTGTATCATCAAGATTTTCCTTAAGTTTGACCCTATAAGTTAACATTTATTTGAAAACCTCTGACCTAGGACAGGTGCTAGGGATTTTACATATGCTATCTCAGTTAATATATCACAGCTTGCAAGCTGGTAGTATTAGCTCTGTCTTAACTACACAGGAGAAAACCAAAGAGAACATTAAAAGTTAATTGCCTATTATAAATAAAATATGGATTCTAAATCTTGTATGCTTTCCTATAGATAAAAACTCAACTTAGTGTATATTTTCTAACTTGTTTAATTCTGACTCTTTGTAACTTAACTTTGTTTTTTGTGAAAGAGCCAGACTTTTGGGAAAGGCAGTCTGCATGCAGTCTTTTGACAACCACTGGGCTGCATAAGAATGGGCCTTGAAAAACACTTCCTTATCAGCAGACAGTCCTTAGAGTGTGTGCTAGACTTGTCACCTTGTCTGGAAATATTGTTCCCTGTTTCAGACTTAAAGTGTACTTTTTTGTTCTGCTTAAGTATTGTGTTATATGGCACCTGATCAACCCCACTGCTAAATCTTTCTCCTTTAGGGAGGGGATAGGGGCCTTTTGCTGCACAAGAGGAGGGGTGTGTGCAGGCCAATTGCCCTGTGTCAGCTTTTAGGAAGGACCTGCTGGCCATGGGAAAATCATGTTCAATTCCTGAAGCTGATCTTGCTCTCTCTTCTGTGTATAAGTAAAGCACTGTTTCATCCAGTACTTGACTGTACTGTGTTTTCCTTGGCAATTCTGACACGGAGATGCAGTGAGCAGAAGCACTCAGACTTCTGTTCTGCTCTTGTTCATAGGCAACAGATGCCACTTGCTGATCGCAAACTCTTCCTAAACCTAGCACTCTGGAGCAAGAAAGGCTTCTAGAAAATGTAACTTTGATTGCCCCACCTGGTTGATTTTCAGCTCAACTGAAATAAAAACTGAAGTTTTTTGTTTTATAAACACAAGAGGTTTTCACTATTTGATTGAAGTAGAATGGCATATGCTCATGAACATTCTTAAGTGTTTCACAGTATCTTTAATTTCTAATTATGTAGCATTTCCTTCTAGACTAAACATGCTTTATATGTGAAAATTATGGCCATTAAGTTGTTAAAAGTGGGTAATAAAAAATACACATAAATTCAGAGTTCTAAATAAAAGTGTCCCCGTTTGAGCTCCAGTTCTCCCCATAGACAATTTTTTGTTTCTTATGAATTATTTTTGTTTCTTATGAATCCTTGCAGAAGATGCATACACATATGCACATGCATATAGATTTTTTTCTACAAATGATAGCATACTACTATATATATTACATAGATTTTTTTCATTTAATTGAGAGTTCAGAATAATACAAATAAAATGATTCACTCTAATGGCTATATAATGTTCCATTGTAAAGATTATATTTTGTTTGACAGTCTTCTATTGCAGACATTGTTTACTTCTAATATTTTGCTTAGCATAGTATCCTTATATATCTCTGTATAGATGTGAGTATAGAATTCTTAAAAGTGAAATGGTTGAGTCAAAAGCATTTCAATTTAAACATTTTTTACTTCGTAGATTTTGCTTTCTAAAAAGATTTTTGCCAAATTATATTCCCAAGAATATATGAAAATGTCCATTCTTTGGTAAAGTATTATCAAACTTTTTGATTTCTGCCAATCTGACAAATTGTAAGTCATATTGCATTATGTTTTAATGTGCATTTTTCTTATGAGAGACATTGAGTATCTTTTCATATTTAGGATCTATTTTTCCTTTATATTTATGTCTATCCATGTCCTTTGCCTAGTTTTTGGTTGTTTGAAAAATTTATTGATTTATATAGGAGGTCTTTATATACAAAGGAAGTTAATCTTTGTCATATGTGCTGCATGTATTTTCCTGTTATTTGATTTTTATTATGATTCACTTTAAATTTTAAAAGTTTACTTCATGAGATGATTTCTGCAGATGTTCAAACTATGTAATAGTAAGATGGCAATGATCCATCTTTAACAATATTTTCACAATGACCATATTACTCCTACAAGACTGTAGTCTAACTCTTAAAAAGAGAGGGATTCTTTATCAGACCACTGAGTTTTCTATTTGAAATATAATCATCTTTACTTTTTAATTGATATGATCTCGGTTTAATCCAATACTGGAGTAAGGGAGAGTTTATGGGCATTAGATGTGCTTGAGTTTGCTATGTTTAACTGATAAACTCTTGTGTATCCAACAAAAATGCCTCAAATTCTAAGAATGGCTCTGGGAATACTGCTAGAACAGGAAGACCCAGGACCAAGCTGGGAGTCTTGAATGATTCTGGGACATAATTCAGGCTTCTGTTACTGCCCTAGCAAAAATTAACTCCTGTATGATAAGGTGAAATTTTGGGGAGTATTTGCATCTAAAAATGTTTCTCTACTAAAAAATACTTTTTTTGGAGATATGTTTTGTAAAAAAATGGAAAATTGTGACTATTTCATGGTTTTACAATCAGGTAAAGGCAGATAAGGTAAGATGATGAGACTTTATCTTACATGTCAAATAAGGTTTGAGGCATTTTAGCCAAAGATCTCAGAATTCACCTGCTTTCATCCCAGAATAAATTCAAACTTTTCTAGTTATCTACATTTCCCTAATTCTCCTTGGAGCAAAATCAAATCCAACAGTATGTGGACAATTTAAGAAGCTGCCATGAAGGTGGTTGAAATTAAGAATGATGCTTATTGAACCATATGCACTAAAAGGGAATTCATTTCCATCAATTAACATCAAAGTTTTTGGATTGTCTATTTTTAGGGGCTGTGAGAGATACAATACAGACTTACTGTCTCTAAGTTGGCTGGTAGTAGGCAAAGCCAAAGACTGAGTTCATGTGGCAGGCAACTTCTGAAATGGCTCTCAATGATCCCAGTTTCCTGGTTTCATTGCCCTCATGTGTGAACTGGATCTAGTTACTTGCTACTAATGAATAGAACATAGCAAAAGTGATGAGATGAGATCTCTCTTCTGAGAATAGGTTATAACAGACTGGCTTTCATGTACTAGCACTCTCTTCCCTTTTTGCTTGCTTTCTCTGGTGAAATGAGCTACGGTGTATTGATCTGCCCTATGAAGAGGTCCACATGGCACAGAACTGAGGGCAGCCTCGAGACAACATCCAGTGAAGAATTGAAGATCTCAGTCCATTGCCCACAAAGAACCAAATCCTGTCAACAACCATTTGGATGAGCATGGGAATGGATCCTTTTTAGTAATATTTGTTAATGATGTTAAAATTTTAATATTTAATAATCTAATAGTATTTTAATAATTAAAAAATAATAACATGTTGAAATTGACCCTTGAGGTGGACTGCAGTTCCAGCTGACACTTTGAATTCAACCAGTGATAAATCCTGAAGCCAAGGGCTTAGTTAAGCCATGTCTGGATTCCTGAACTATAGAAACTGTGAGACAATAAATGTTATTTTAAGCTACTAAGTTTTGGAGTAATTAGTTATTTAGCAATAGATAACTAATACAGCCCCCTTCTTGAAACTTGCATGTTGACTTCTTACCTGTGTTGCTGATATATAAGTAACCAAGTAACAAGCCTAAATATTGATATTAAATAAAGGGGAAATTAATTAGACATATCACACGAAGATATTGTTACACAGTAATACCATTTACTAGGGTGCTGCTCTTCCCTAACTGCACACTTTCCAGTCACTTATCTGAAACTCGGCAGGTTTTCTTCCTGCTCTCTGTAGCTTGGTGGCTTAGTCTGTTTTGGGGCAACTATAACAAAAGACTGTGTAGCTTATAAACAAAACTTATTTCTCACAGTTCTGAAAGTTAGACATCCAAGATCAGAGTGACAGCACAGTGAGGGCTCTTTTCTGGATCACAGTCTTCATTGCATCCTCACATTGGTGGAATGGGGCTAGGGAGCACTGAGGGGTCTCTTTCATAACACTAATCCCCTTCATGAAGGCTCCATCCTCATGACTTAATCACCTCCCACAGGCCCCGCCTACTCAGGCCATCATTCTGGGGGGTTGTATTTCAATGTATGAATTTGGCAGGGACACAGACTTTCAGATCATACTGCTTGGATATCATGGGGACTTCAGCCCTCCAATGAGAGGACTCCTAAGAACTTATTTTTAAAGTTCCATTTTTCAGTTCCAGCAACACTGAAGCTGCCACTCAAACAGCCCCTTCCTCTGAGCCACTGGTTGGTATAGATGTCCTGGAGTTCTGACTGATATTTTAGTTACTAACAAGCAGATTGTTGACAGTGGAAGTAATGATCTACTGGACTTAAGGTAGCATTAGAAGTAGAGGTGAGTTCAAGTTTGGTGCTCACACAATCTTGACAACAAAAGCCAAGGCTGATAACAAACACATCAAAAAATGGATAAAAAGACTTATTGAATGGATCACAATCACCCCCAGGAATAAGCAGCAAACCAAGGATACGAGAATATAAAGTAAAATCTAAACAGTTCCTTAATAATTAAGAAACTGAATCTGAAAATAAATGTTTCTGCAAAGAAAACTCTAAATCCAAGAAGCGCATTGGTCATTTCTACCATTTAAGGAAGATCTAATTCTTTCAGAGAAAGAGAAAGAGGTAACTCTTCCAAAGTAGGTTTATGAGTCAGCAAAAACTCCTTACCAGCACCTATTAGGATAATGTCTTTTATCCAAATTAGGTTTATTCCAGGAAAACAAGATATGCTTAGAATTTGAACTTTGATCAATGTAATTAATTTATCACATTTTCAGAATTAAAAAAATCATTTTATTATTTCAGTAGGGTAAAAAAATCTCCACATTTGATAAAATTTATCCTCCTTTCATGATAAAAACTTTCAGCAAACCAGGAATAGGAGAGAATTTTTGTAACCTGTATGAAGGTATCTACAAAACCTATAAATATCATCTTAATTGCAAAATATTCAAAACTTTCTCCCTGAGAGAAGGAATAAGAATAGAATGTTTTTTATTACTACTACTGTTCAACATTGCAGTGAAGTGGTAGCCAGTTAAATAGCCAAGAAACACAAAACCAGAAAAAGTCATAGAGACCACAGAGGGAAAAAAACAGAATTATTTTTATGTGCTTCTTAATAATGATTTATAACTGAATTGCACTGTTGTCAGAGAATGTCATCTGTACAATAACACTTTTTATATTGAAAACTGAAGCTATTGAAAATTGTTGAAAGTTACTCTTGTGCTATTAAAATATGTCCACAAATTCTTTGACATTCCTCTCACAAACGGAAGTCTTAGTTTCCCTCTTTCTGAATATTGATGTCCTTAGGTACTTGCTTCTAACCAATAGAATGTAGTGGAAGTGACATTGCATGACTTCTGTTGATGTTAGAAAAGGTGATAAAGCTTCTGCTTGGCTTTCTGTCTGAGCACCCAACCTTGGAACCCAGCCATCATGCTGTGTTAGGCAGCCACATGAAATGACCACACACAGGTGTCACCGGCATAGCCCCATGGAGATTCCAGACAATAGCTCTCTTCAACTCAGTACTAGACAGCAAAGTTAGCAAGTCTTCAAATGGTTCCAGCATCCAGCCTTTGAGCCACTAGCTGATAATAAATAGAGTAGAGGCAGGGTGTTCCACCTAGCCTGGCCTAAATTGCAGAGTTGTAAGCTAAATAAATGCTGTGACTGTTTACAACTGGTGGATTTTGGAGTTGTTTGTTAAGCAACAATACAATATAACATGCATCCTAGACTTACTACAGTTTACCTATAATTAGTACTTTTACCAATTCCCTCCAAATAATTTTGTATCAGTTTAACTCCATTTATCTCTTATCTATTGTGTTATTGTCACATATTGTACTTCTATGTATATTAAAATCCCTACAAGATGTTATTATCTTTCATTAACCAAATCTTTATTCGTTTAGATTACCCACATACACCTTCTGGTGCTCTTGATCCCTTTATGAAAGCCTCTGATCTATCCGGGGTAATTTTCTTCAGCTTGTATAAATTCAGTATTTGCTGTGGTAAAGATTGACTCTTGATAAATTCTCTCAACTTTCATTTGTCTGGAAAGACTTTACTGTTAGTCTTCTTTTTTTGAATATTATTTTTACTGTGTATAGAATTCTAGGTAGAGAATGTAGGAAGGTTTTATTCTTTTTCTTTTAGCATTTTAGTGACATTCCATTATGTTCTGATTTCCATAATTTCTGTTGAAGAGTGAGCTTATAGCTTTATTGTTGCTTATTTGAAGTTAACATGTAGGGTTTTTCTACACTCTGAGAGCTTCTAAGATTTGTTCTATTTGTCTTGCTTATTAGCAGCTTAACTACAATGTAGTTTTCCTTGTATTTTTTTCTACATCATGCTCGTGGAGTGTCTTGATTCTGTGGTTTTAAGTCTTTTATCAACTTGGGAACATTTGTAGCTAATATTACTTCAAACTTGTTTCTGAGCCATCAGCTCCTTTCTATTTATAGGACTCCAATTACATGAATGTTAGAATTTATCACTATTCTTCATATATCTCTCACACTCTCTTTTCATATTTTCTGTCCTTATTTCTCTGACTTGTTTTTCAGTTTACTTGAAGGTTTCCGTTCAGCCATGTCTAATATATTTTTCTCAGTTCTATCAAATAATCTTTAAAGTTCTTGTCTGATTACTTCAATATCTTAATTATCTTTAGGTTAATTTCATTGTTCTTTTAAATTGTGGCTTTTAGTTATTTGGTCCTTTTTATTTAGCCAGATATTGTGGAGGAAAAATCAGACTACAAATGCTGTCATCTTTCTCCACAGAAGGTTAAGTTTTCTTCCAACAAGTATATAAAATACACGAGGGTCATTTTGATTCTTTTGAGAGATGCTTTAGTCAATATTAAGGTTTTCTATTTTAGGTTAGTCTTTACACGAGGGTATAATAGTTCTGTGCCTTGACTGAAAGCCCAGAGCATTTATTGACATACCCCACCCTCCTTCATCTTTCTTGGGCTTGAACTTAAATTTCAATCTTTGCAGCATTGCACAGCTATTTAATTAAACTTTTTTCAGTTCTTTTTCCCTCAGATGCTGCTTTTTGTTTATTTTTTTATTTTATCTTATTTTTTTTAGGTT
Source organism: Manis javanica (assembly GCF_040802235.1). Taxonomy (NCBI): domain Eukaryota; kingdom Metazoa; phylum Chordata; class Mammalia; order Pholidota; family Manidae; genus Manis; species Manis javanica. Next base: position 69,905,619 of record NC_133160.1, read on the forward strand.
TTATTTTTATTTTTGTTTTTTTACTAAGGTATCATTGATATACAATCATGCTCAGGTTTCACATGAGCAACATTGTGGTTACTAGATTCCCCCTTACAGACACTCTCCATCAGCATAGTAAGATACTACTTGTCTTCCCTGTGCTACACCGACTTCCTCGTGCCCCCCTATATTATGTGCGCTAATCATAATACCCCTTAATACCCTTATCCCTCCGTCCCTGCCCACCCTCCACAGCCCCTTTCCCTTTGGTAACTGTTAGTCCATTCTTGGGTTCTGTGAATCTGCTGCTGTTTTGTTCCTTCAGTTTTTGCTTTGTTGTTATACTCCACAGATGAGTGAAATCATTTGGTACTTGCCTTTCTCCACCTGGCTTATATCACTAAGCATAATACCCTCTAGCTCCATCCATGTTGTTGCTAATGGTTGCATTTGTTTTTTTCTTCTTATGGCTGAATAATATTCCATTGTGTATATGTAGCACATCTTCTTTATCCATTTGTTTATTTTTTTAAATTGAGGTTAAATTTACATACATGAAAGTACACAAGCCTTAAGTGAACACATAGAATTTTTACACGTGTACACATCCAAGTGATCACTGCCCAGATAAAGATACAGAGCATTTCCAGCACCTACCCACAAATAGTAGTATGCTTGCTCATTATTGTCTGTGAGAGCACTTGCTCATTTTCCTCCATTGCTATGTAGTGTTCTACCACCTGCATACACCACAGTTTATCCCAGCACAGGTGCTGTATTCTGCTGGGTTTTTTGAAGTCTCACCCAGTGCCTGTGTACCTAAAGAGTTAGTCAATGATGAGGGAGAAGGGAATTTGGACAATTTTTTCAATTCAGTTCACTTTGAATCTCTGTTCTCTATAATTTTTCCTCCCAAACCCTAGTTTGGCAGCTCCCATTCCAACCTGTTTCTCCTCAGCCCAATAAGATACCTGCTGGGGGCTGATTTCTCCTATTTTATGAATTGGAAAATGCCCTCAGGGCAAAGTCCTTGTGAGTGTGGTGAGGCCTTTTCTTCTCTCAAGGATTGCAGCCTTTCCTTTCTAATCCTGCCTGAGTTGGGTGAGTTCCAGTTCCTCCACACAGTTATTTCATGTGTTAGCTTTTTATAGTTGTTTTCAGCAGGGAGATCATTTCATCATATCCTGAAACAGAAATGTCAAAATTATTTTTAGGGCAATAAATTGGACTGATGACAGGGGCCTGGATTGGGAGAGAGTGACAACCAAAAGGCTAGTTAGGAGGCTATTGCAATCATTTAAACAAGGGACAGTGAGGGCCTGGCCAATGGACAGCTGCATTTCATTTTGAAAAAAAGTTAGAATTCAGCAAAGTTGCAGGATACAAAATTAATATTCAGAAATCTGTTGCATTCCTATACCCTAACACTGAACTAGCTGAAAGAGAAATCAGGAAAATAATTCCAATTACAATTGCATCTAAAAGAATAAAATACCTAGGAATAAACCTAACAAAGGAGGTAAAAGACCTACATTCTAAAAACTATCAGACACTCATGAGTGAAATTAAAGAAGACACCAATAAATGGACATCTAGCCTGTGCTCATGGATAGGAAGATTTAATATTGTCAAAATGGCCACTCTACCCATAGAAATTTACAGATTCAATACAATCCCTATCAAAATACCAACAGTGTTCTTCAATGAACTAGAAAAAATAGTTCTAAAAGTCATATGGAGCCACAAAAGGCCCTGAATAGCCAAAGCAAACCTGAGAAAGAAGAACAAAGTTGGGGGGATTATACTCTCTGAATTCAAACTCTACTACAAAGCTATGTAATTGAAATGGTTTGGTATAGCACAAGAACAGACCCATAGATCAATGGAACAAATAGAGAGCCCAGATATAAATCCACACATATATGGTCAATCAATATATGATAAGGAGCCATGAATATGCAATTGGGGAAAAGACAGCCTCTTCACCAACTGGTGTTGGGAAACTGGACAGCTACATGAAAGAGAATGAAACTGGATTGTCTAACTCCATACACAAAATTAAACTTTAATTGTATCAAAGACCTGAATGTAAGCCATCAAACTGTAAAACTCTTAGAAGAAAACATAAGCAAAAATCTCTTGAGCACAAGTATGAGCAATTTTTTCCTGATATCTCCCTGGGGCAAGGGAGACAAAATCAAGAATGAACAAGTGGGACTACATCAAACTAAAAAGCTTCTGTACAGCAAAGGACACCATCAGCAGACAAAAAGGCATCCCACAGTATGGGAGAATATATTTGTAAATGATTTATCCAATAAAGGGGTTAATATCCAAAATACATAAAGAAGTCATATGACTCAACACCAAGAAAACAAACAATCTGATTTAAAAATTGGCAAAGGACCTGAGCAGACATTTTTCCAAAGAAGAAATATAGATGGCCAACAGGCACATGCAAAGATGCTCATCACTAATCATCAGGGAAATGCAAATCAAAACCACAATGAGATATCACCACATGCCAGTCAGAATGGCCACTATCCAAAAGACAAGAAATAACAAGTGTTGGTGAGGATTTAGAGAAAAGGGAATCCTCCTGCACTGTTGGTGGGAATGTCAATTTGTGTAGCCACTGTGGAAGCAATATGGAGGTTCCTCAAAAATCTGAAAATAGAATTACCATATGACCAAGTAATCCCACTTCTAAGAATTTACCCGAAGAAAACAAAATATCTGATTCAAAAAGATATAGGCACCCCTGTTTATTGCCACACTATTCACAATAGCCAAGATAAGGAAGCAACCTAAGTGCCTATCAATAGATGATGGATAAATAAGATATGGAACATATACACAATGGAATGTTTTTCAGTCATAAAAAGAAAAGAAATCCTGCCATTTGCAATAACGTGGATGGATCTAGAGGGTATCATGTTACAGTGAAATAAGCCATATGAAGGAAGACAAACACCATATGATTTTCACTTATTTGTAGAATATAAAAACAAAGCAAAACAGAAGGAACAAAACAGTGTTAGACTCATAGACACTGAGAAATGACTAGTGGTTACCAAGGGGAAGAGGTTGGGAAGAGTAGGGGGGAAAAAGGGGCACAATAATTTGCAATCGTAATATAAATTGGCCACAGGGATGGTAGTACAGCATGGAGAATATAGCTAATGATTCTGTAACATCTTTCTATGTTGATAGTAACCGCACTAGGGAGTGTGGATTTGATAATGTGGGTAACTGTTGAACCACTGTGTTGTATATTTGAAACCAACATAAGCTTGTATATCAACAATACTCCAACTGAAAAAAAAAAGAGGTTAGACTCAAATCTTTCAGTCATGCTGTCTAATTTTTATTCACAGGCCTCTGATGAAATAGCAATATTAAGCAAGAGTTATTGAGTGCTTACTAAGTGTTAGGTGTTGTTCTGCTTCCTTTACATGGATTTTCTGAAGTCCTATGCTTAATCATTCTGATTTTGCACATGGGGAAAGTGATAGACAGAGGGTTTGTATGACTAGCTCTATATCACATGGACAGTAAATGGCTCATTCGGCCCTAGAGTCAGGCCTGCTGACTCCACCTTCTGTGCTCCAAAGCACTGCGCTGCTCTGCTGCTCTCATCACTCCTTGCTTGAAACAGGGGTTATCTCTAAATGGGAGAGGCTAACAGCCCGTATTCTCAGAAGGAGAACAGTGAATTCAGTGGTTACTGAACACTTTTTGTTGTTGTTTGGAAAAGCGAGTGAAGTAATGCTTAAGGATGATAAATCCAGAGACGTGAAACCAAAGAAAGGCAAATCTTTTTCTTTCAAACGAATGAGTAGATTTAAGTCTATGTAAGTTCAATGGTAGATTGTTATTATGTGGCCAAGAGCTGACAGTCAAGACAAGCAGATAACGTGCAAGATCAGACTGATTAGAGTAAGAGAAGTTATCACTTGATATTTTATATATGGGCATTCACCCCCAGATAATTTTCCCTTGTTTTCTTGGTGATGATTCATTTTAACCAGGAAACTTCAAGTACAAGTTAAAATATCTGCTAGGTGAGTGAAAGAGGGAAGTGCAATTCTAACATTAAGAGCTGGTATCACTTCCTTTCCCACTGGAATCAGGCGCTTGTTTGATCAACATGATGGAGCATGGAGGTCACCCCACTAGAGGGCGTTGAGGTCTTGTCTCAGTTTGGTGCGTGAGGATGTGGTTTGGTTTATGCATATATTGATAATTTGACATAAATTAGTGAGGGATTTAAGAAATATCAAGATTAAGGATGTAATGTATCTAGCACAACTTGGAGAAAATTTATAGAAATTTTGTTATTATGATATACATTAAGTACCTTTTACTTCTCTTGGAAATATATTATGGGTAAATTAAATATCAAGCCATGTAAAAACAATGAAATAAAAACCTATAAATGGGAGCAGCAGTGCCATGCTATCACTTACTAAACACACCTGAACTGTTGTGCCTGAAGAATGTTTAACGGTGGGATGTGAGATGTGTTGTGGCCCTCATGTTTTTACTACTAACCCAATAAAAAAGGCACTCCTCCTGCCCACAGTGTTGGAGTTAAAACATCCCTTCCATTAGCTCAATAGGGGAATATCATCCAGGCAGCTGGCCAGAAGACCCAGAGCACACAAACATTTTGCCAAGCATGATGAAAGGAGAGAATCTTTTAGGAATAATACTTACCAAGAAAGGACTTAAATTATTTTCGAACAATCAGATAAGCAGGAGACTGAGCCTTTATTTTATTTTAATTTTGCAAACAGAGATAAAAGCTTTGATGATGAAAACAACAGATGAAAATACTTTGGGGCACACTAGAGAATCAGTAAGACCCAGATAATAAAAAAAGACAACTATCTGATCTAAATGAGAGTAGAGGCCATTTTCTTACCTGACTGGCTGGGCATATGGTGTGTGTGTGTGTGTGTGTGTGTGTATGTGTGTGTGTGTGTACACCAACCATTGTGTATGAATAATATCACCTTTCCCCAGACATGTATTTTTGGTAAATTTCTAGTATGACATGACGCATAAGTTACGTATTTAGTCATTATTCCTCAAAACAAGTTCACTCTTTCTCCTTCAAATCCTGCTTATTTATGAAATGTAGGTTAAAGAATTCCATCAAGTGTCTGTAGTGGGTTGACACTAATTAATACAGCCAAAATTCCTTGCCCCAACTACATAAAACATGATAAAAAGCCTATGTTAGACAATGCTGGTTTTTGTTGAGCTGTATTAGGGGTTGTAGAAACGAAGCTTATCCTTAACATCCCTTAATATTTCCTACCCATTGTTTCCGTATTATATCACAGAATTCTTCATATCATCCATATTTCAAAGATTGAATTACTAGGATTAATTCAGTTTAAAAGACCAGTAGTTCTCATGCTGTAAATCTGTTGAACAGAATTAAAAATGTATCTTACAAAGATTACCAGTGTCCTAATTAAAATCTTCCAGCCAAAATTAATTACAATCAGTAAAACCTCTTAAAGCTTCTGCCAACTTATCAGCTGTTTTAGAAAATATCCAGTTCAGTAGTCTTGTTTCCTTATACCCTTTTTTCCAAAAGTAGGAAATCTGAACTCTCCTAAGCAAGGCAGATGCCTGTGAGTAACTGAAATGGGCAACATACTAACTGTGGAGTATGATTTGGGGACAGGAAAGGTGTAGTGGTTCAAATGTGCTCTTCCACAGTTGGACATGATTTGGGTTACTCCTGGTTTAAATGATACAGTTGGAGTCACTGTCTTTATGGTACATAGTTAACTGGCATACTGAGTGTGCTATGACACAACTAGTCTTAAAAGACATACAACTAGTTTCATACAAGACAGACCAACTTCGTTTCTAATCCTCAAGGCACTGCTGTTTAAGTCAGCTGAATACTTAAGCCACGTCACTTAACTTGTCTGAGCTCTCTATTGCAGCACACATAAAAGGTGGATAAAAATATGATCTGTCTGAAAAGTACTATTGTACTGCTGAAAATCCAGATGATAAGGGAAAACATCTTTCATTCATGAAATATGTGAAACTTACAGAAAATAATGTAACAGGCACCATATATTTATCACCCAGATTTAAAAGCTGTGAACAGCTTGCTGAAATCAGCACACATATCATTTCTTATTCCAAAATAGAGCATTATGATATAGGAAAAGTCATTCCTGGCCTCCTCTATTGCTTTTCCCTCCTTTCTCAGAAGTATTTGATATGTATCACTTCCAGACATATGTGTGTACTTTGACTTTGCAAGTACGTATACCTAAAATCATAAAATATTGTTCTCTTCTCTAATTCCAATATGAAAAACACCGACCTTACTCAATCCAGTAGAGTCTCATTAGGGTTCAGTGATGTGGAGTGGAGCAACTCAAAGCATTCAAAGTGGTTGCTAGAGGTCTTTTCCAGAGAAGCCAGGTCCCATTTGCTGGGAACAAATGATTCAAATAAAGTTTCAAATCCACTGCAATAGATGCCCTCAAGCTCCAAATGATCTCTTGTTCCAGTTGTGAAAGCCAGCATTCTTTGACATGCACAGTGATTTCTTTTTTTTTTCAAACAGGAGATTTAGTTTTCCTTAAAAATGGCTTAAAAAGCATTTGCTCTCCTCCCTCTCATTCATGCTACTATCCCCTCTCCCCAATGTAGCATTTTGCTTTCTTATTTCTTCAGCTCTCAAGAATCATTTTTCCCTTTTGTTAATGTGATACTTCCTTTTGCAAAGACAGGTAAGTTTACTTAGCCCCCTGAGATACTTATCTGTGAATTGAGAAGAGTCTGATTAGAGAAAGAGATGGTTTCTTATGTTTTAATCATGTAGACATTCTATGAATCAAAAGGGATTTTTCAGAGTGAGTTAAACAATCTATTTTCCTTCTCATATGTGTCACCATTTTTCTGGAAACTCTTACTTATCAGGTAAAACTCTACTTAGGGAAGTTCTCTGACAGCTTAATCAGGTTCTGCACCGGACCACACAGTGAAGCCAGAAAGCTGACAGTGTTTGCCGCTCTCATTTCCGTGGCAACTGAGGGTCAAATATAGGATCATTGTTTCACTGCAGGACCCCACAGAAGGAACTGAGTGGTGAGGAAAACCCCTTTTAGTCAGAAATTTTTCTTTAGGAGGTCAAGACCTTTGAAAATTAATGGAAAAGTACCTTTACATATATACATATATATTTTTAATGCTGCATTATTCTTGACTAGGGAATTTTACATTTGTGTGTCAAAATGAATCCATTTCTCCTACACTGTCCTCCTCCCTCCTCCCATGTTTGTCAGTCTATCCATTCCTTGTTTTTTTCACTGTAATGTGATATCTCTCTAACCCAGCAGGAACCAGAAAAATATTTTAGAATGAATGCATGCAGCCAGTTATGAATAATCCCATACATGTATGGGGCTCTCTGAGCAATGAACAATACCTGCCCAGGTAGTCCTGCAGATTCTCTGCCGGTCAGGGGGAGAAAGTTCTCTGAGCAGGAGTCAACACGGTGCAATTGAACAGCTCTCTGGTACCTCCTGCCTCCCATCTTTATTATTTAATCTCAAAGAGTATGAATTTTTAGAACATTTCTACACAAGTAAGATTTTTTTGGATAACCTACCATTATCTTTGGCATGACAAACCAAGAAATCAATATAATGTCTCCATTTTTGAATTAAGGAAAGAATGTATGTACGCCACACTCTTAGGCAATAGACACAATACACAAGCAAAGAATTAGGTTTAAGGTTGTTGTAACCTTAAAGGAAAACCTGAACATTTCTATGACAGGTTGTTTGGCTTTTGATGGATACAACCCTAATTTCCACTCCCTAGGAACTGTTCTATATAAAAAGGATATTAAAGTTTTGAAAAAAATATATAATATGGCTAATAAACACAGGTTTTTTTCTTTTTTTTTCTTTTTTTCTTTTTTTTCTTTTCTTTTTCTTTCTTCTTTTTTCTTTTTTTCACAGAACACAGTGCTCACAGAAGGACAAGCAACGGGTATCATAAACACAGTTTTTATAGCTAAAAATTAAATTGAGACACTAGTATGATCATTACTAGGTCAATTCTTTTGAAGTCACGGCTAGAATTCATGTCACTCATCAGGTCTTATCAGCGTCTAAGTGAGACACAGAATTAAGGTAGTTATCCAGTTAGAATGAAACCCTTTATTTCTATTACTGTAACAATCATTTCTTTAATCTATGTTTTTAGCTACCATTTATTACTTCTCAGTGTTCATTTACCAACTTTCTTTGTTTCACTTCTCACAATTTACAGTAATTTTTTAAGAAACACTGAGTAAAGTCTACCATTATTTGTTATGAAACAAGTCCTGGAAAGAAGCTCCTACCAAAATGGGCCAAAAGCATAAAAACCTGTTCAGAGTGGGCTAAAATTCTTCTCTACATATGCTCACGAAGCTAATTGTTTGTATCTACAGTTTTTTCATTTTGCTTTGCTTCCTTGGATGCATACTTTTTTTATCTTTGGAACCCCAAAAAGCAAAGTGTTTTACTTTTGTATCTTACTAGTAATGAAAATAAGCAAGTCTTAGTCTACTACCAAAATATTTATTAGTTGATGGGTTCTTTATATTTATAATATATTCTATACACATTAAAAAAGATTTTACTATGATTTATAAATTACTATTAGTAGTAGTTTGGCTATGATTTCTAAAAGCAACACCCCATGCATTTCAGGAGAAAGTGGAGGGTTGCTAGGGGCAGGATGGCATCCCCACCTCCTGTAAAGGTTGGGGAGGGGCCCATCTAGGACAGGTGTGTGCTGGTGCCCACGTTCCCGAAGGGATGCCTGACCCTGGGAGCCCACCCTTCTTCCTGGCCTCCTGCGTGCTGGTACCTTTCTCATTGGAGCACTTGTGGAGTGACCAAAAGCAGTGCCAGACACGGTCCTGTTTCTATAATTCAAAGAGAGGAGTATTTTAATCTTTGAGCACTCAGGCAACCATGGGAGGCACAGGGATGAATCATGGCCCTTGGGTATAGGAAGCCAGGATCAGGTCTGCCAGACCTTTCTCTTTGTCTTGCTGTCCTGCTTCTCTTATTGCCCTCTCCCACTACAGAGCAGATGAGATTGTCCACGCAGAAGCCAGCCACCCACTGCACTGACGCCTCCCATCTGCATCTATCTACCACCCAGGAGAGCCAGGACCTGTGTAACTGACCTGGCTGGGGTGGCAGCTTCCATTGGCCCAGCTTGGGTGGGAGTTAACCCTGAGCCCCTCAGCAGTGTGCAATAACAGGACATCCCTCAGGAAGGAGGTTTTAAAGTACTTTTGATAGGTACTCAGAATTGATTCACAATATATCCTCACTTAGTTTTTAAGCCCTGGCTCAAGTCACCTGTTACCTAGAGGTGAGGTCTCAAAATGGCCTATTTGAACTGTAGGAAGACATGATATACACATTTAAATTCATTTTTAAATACCAGCTATATTAAAGGAAGGCTGGAAAATCTCAAAGTTTTACAAGTCATATTAAATATTTATAGTTGATATATATGATGATCAATAATATGCTTTAATGGCTATAAAATTTGTAGGAAACATATTTCAATGATAATTTAAATGACTTTCTTGCATATGAAGCTCTTATGAGATACAGACTATGGAAAGAAATGGCTTTCAGAGTGAATTTAAGAAGAAAATTCTAGTTATAAACAGAAAGGTCACATGTCTATACTAAATAATTTGATTCAAAAAAATATGAGACAAAATTAATAAAGTTTTAATGGAATAAAAGAGTAATATTAGTTAAAATAGTGATGTTATTAAAGAATGTCAGAGTTCTCTCAGAGAATGATGTTGAGAGGTTATATTAGAATAACTTTGTATCAGTGGAAACTGTTAGGGAGCACTGAGATCTGAGTTCTGAATTGAGAAGAATGAGTTAATGCATTTTAGTGCAATTTTAAAATAAATGGAGCACATACTTTCTATTACCAGTCTTACTTTCTCCAAAATCAACTTTTATATCCCTCTTCTAACAAAACATGACCACTGCCCCTCCATGAAAGAAGAGAACAGGATACTCTTGCAGATGAGTCACTGTGAGATGGGGGGGTCTCCCCTTCAGGACATGAAAGGCTGCATTCAAGACATGCCCCAGCTTCTTCAGCTGGAGCATAGAAAGAATTTCTCATAGAAATAATGAGTAGAAGGGGCTGGGCCATAGCACTTCTAACTGTCAGCTAGCCCTGGTCCCCCCAGCTTCCCGACTGATGATGCAGCCAGCAAGGATAGGCAGCCTGAGAGAGATTAAGCACTGATTTATTAATCTGCACATGCATTTTTAGAGAATCCCTGAGCAAAGCATTTTGAGTGCTGTGTGATGGAGAACCTACCTCGGACCTGAGGCTAATGTGGGATTTGCTGGTCTGGTGCCTTTGCAAATATGAAACATGAGAATTGTGGGCTTAGGTTGATCTGGGAAGAGAGAGACAGAGAGAGAGACAGAGAGAGAGATTGCAGAGCAGACGGAGCAGACTCCATGAAGCTGAACAGTCAATGCAGGAGATGACAGGGCTGAGAGAGTAGCAGGCCCTCATCACCTTTCAATACAGTGATTCTGCCCACTTAGGAAAGGAGGCCCAATGAATGCTAGGCTTTAACCAGCCGGCTGCTTCTCGTTCTTTGGAAAGGGCAAACAAGGAGAAAGGGGAGCTAAAGAGAGAAAGAAATCTGAGCCATGAGAGAGAAAGTATTCTCCCTTGTACCCCATGGCATTCTTGATATCATGCAGTTACACTATGGGGTTAAACGGGCTTTTGTATATGGGGAAGGGTGCTCTGAGTTCTCAATAAGTGACTCATAAATGAAGTTCTCAACTATAACACATCAAGCAAATTTAGCTGCTTTTCCAATGAAGTGCATGCACTCTGTACTGAGGAGGTATATGCAGGAATATGCTTTGTCAGCAATGACTGGACAGACGTCCCAGTGTTCTACTGAATGAGAGTGTAGATACATTTTATGTAACTATGACTATGCCATGAAATATATATATTTCATCAAATAACACAAATTAGAATTAGTTTACGTATGAGGTTAACAAATGCAACTAAAGGGGAAATTATTCCAGAAACAATAGCATTTTTTTTCCTGGTTTAAATCTTCTACCACATTTCTTCACTGTACTAGAAAAATGATTGTACCAGTTAGCTTTTGGTGCATTATAAAGCTCATTCCAAAATTCAGTGGCTTAAAACAAAAAAAACCCCACGTGACTCACATGTCTGTGGGAGGCAATATTCAAGATCTCTTAAGGTCTAGGCTTACACAGGTACATTGCTTTTTCCATTTCATTCTATTGTCCAAGGCAAGTCACATGGCTAAACTCAAAGTTAAGGAGGAAATACATTCTGCTTCTTTAGTGGGAAGAATTGTAAGGTCCACGGTAAAAGGCATGGACACAGGAATGGGCAGGGAATTGGAGCCAATGATGCACTCTAGCCCAGTGATCACAGGCATAACAAACTTAAATTGGACACTACTCCTTGAGGATTCAGGTGTTTCTGTGAGTGTGTGGGGACTAGGGATCAGGGAAAGGGAAGCAGCCAAACTTATGAGTGGCTTGTCTTGCAAAGGCACAATGTCCAAACCTGTCATTTAAATATTTAAGACTCCCTGAATCTGAAAGTATTTAAAGCATTTGATCCACTGGTCCTGCAGATGGAGCTGGGGCCGTATTTCTCCATCTGAGAGCTGTGACAAAGCCAGCCAGCCAGGAACTTCCCCATCAAGTCAGGTTAATGGGAGGTGGATGCCCAACAGAGGCAGAGTACCTAAAGGGTAAGGAACTGTGGGAAAGAGGTGCACATTTTCACCAGTTTTAAGGAGTCCCAGTTAATTGGGGAAGCCTCAGGAAGGTCCCTGAGGTGCCAGAGATAAGTCACTGGCTTGCTACACTTAGAGGATTATGCAAAGGAAAGAATGAGAAAGTAGTTGGTGACTATACTGAACTTCCGTTGATGAGGTTTAAATATAGAAGTTTTATGTTTTCCTATAACTCTCCTGGTTATAGTTGTGCTAAATGACCTCCTCCTCCCAAACTTTTCCTCTAGTATTGGCTTTCTTAACAAAGTCTTGGCCAGTTCTTACAATTTTCAGCACCTATTTTGTTTATTAGACCAGCCAAATTCTAGCACATTTAAGATACAGTCCTGTTCTCAACTTGATTCAAAGTTCATTTCTCTTTCCTCCAGCTTGGTCTAAGATCTGCCTGAAGGAACCATGGTTGAATCTATATCCATCTCCTCCTTAGTCTTCTACCTGCATTTCAAGCAGGGGAGGAGAAAGAGGGGCTGGGTTGCAGACCTCTTCGTTGTGCACCAGGACTGCAATTCTGTTCAATGCCTGCATAGGCCGATGAGGTAGCTCCAACTCCTCATGAAGGTTCCCTTTTGCAAATGGGCAGGGAGGGTGGGTAAGGCGAGCTTATTCTTATTCAACTCCCTTAGGCACTGCCCTATCCTTTGCCAGGTTTGCCATCTACACTGGGCTTCCTGTGGTTGGTGGCATTTACCCTGCAATGCAAGGGCCTCAATGCCAGCATCCTCCTTCCCAACACACACACACACACACACACACACACGCGCGCGCGCGCGCACACACACACACACACACACACACACACACACACATTACACTTCCCCAAACTACAGTCCCAGATCTCACCTTTCAGCAAACTCTGAGGTCAGCAGGCATGCATAGGATCCATCTTCTAACAGAAACTGACAGATGGCAGGCAGAATGGTTTTTGGATGTCACCATGCACTCTCTCTCTCCAAATCTCTTTGCCCCTATTCAGGTCACATGGGGGCCAAGCAACATGTCCACTCTTGAACCAAACCCTGTTATGGAAATAAAAATGTAGGTCTCCTCTTGTAGGCACCCCAATCTTTAGAATAAACTTCGCTTTTCTCTCCTTTCCCTTTCCATTAGCTTTGGGGTGGGGAAAGCTACAGCTCTTTCCCTCTCAGTCCTCTCAGTTGCGATGAAGAAGAGGTGGGAGGTGCACACGACTGGTGGTGAGAGCAGTCCTACTACTTGGAGCTCCAGGAGCATGAGGCTGGCTCCAGGTGCTGGTAGCTCTCTGATTTTAAAATGTGAACACCCTCACCGATTTCTGGCTCTAGTTAGGGGCTCCAGCTGCAGTTCAGGGACAACAAGACAAGTCTTACATAGGTCTTATTTGCTGTGGAGTTAGGCAGTACTTGTTTCAAAACTGGGCTCTGCTACTTACTACTGAGTCTCATTTTCTTCATCTGTAAAATGCTGTTACTAGAAACTACTTTTCAGGGTTACTGTGTGATAAAATTAATGAATGAAAGTCATTTGGCTTCCACATAAAAGATGTTAATTACTATTAGTTATCTTTTCTCATCAGCCCATCTTCCTTGTCCACCTACTGCATCTTCCTTGCAACTACTTCTGTGCTTGTGTGTATCTATGTGGATAGAGATAAATATATATCTGGTATGTGCGTATATAAAACCTAGGCCTTTAATATTTTTGCCACTTGAATCCATACTATGCTATTGGTGCAGAAAAACAGGACATTAATCTTCAACATCCAATAGCAATAGTTCTAAGTTCTTATGTGACTCAAGTTATAAGTGATAGAGGGTATCAGGTATGGACTTTCTACTTCCTGCAGCACTTTTGTGTAGGTGTATTATTACCAGAAATCCTCCATAACGCTACCCAGTCACTTTGGTCTGTGTTTCTACAGAAATGACTAGGATGAAAGAAAAGAAAGATTGAAACAAAGAAATGTGATTGTTTTTATGTTCTACCATCAAGAATATAGTTTTAGTTAAAATGAGACCATTGAAATGAGAATAAACAAATTTAAATAAAAAAAGAAGTTTTGGTGCTGATTTCTAAACCGAATGGGGTTTTACCTGATAAAATCTACAAAGCAGAATATTTATCCTCAAAAAATATCAGCTGCACATAATCATTACTCATACTTTCACACCTGAAAATATGGTAGATTTTTAAAAAATAGGTTGAGAGATTTTTAGAATACCTGGGTTCTACGTTTAGAGAAAGGAAAGGTAGTTCAATTATTCATTCAACAAACATTTGCTAAATTACAAAGCTGAAGAGGCTCTGTTGCTCTTCTCCACTGCTTTGAAGTTTAGAGCTTTGTCTAACAGAGGAGAAATCAAGTGAACAAAGAAACAAAAACTCACACTTCTGTATTTCCCTTTTCTCCTCCACTGCCAAACACATGCTTCCACCGGCTCCACTAACTGGATGCCCCGGACACTGCTCTGACTGCCTCCATTATCACAAAGCAATCTTATAAAGATCGGCTCTATTTGCCACACAGGAATGTCCACAAGAATTAATGAAATCCTGATTCATTGCTTTTCAAATTTTACCATCTGCATAACCTACATAATATTGTCCTGACTTGTCATATTAACCAAATTACCATTGTGTTCTGTAGGTATCAAGGATTTGGTAAAGACAGTGAATTGAACAAATATACATAGAATACCTATGCTCAGGTCTACTTCCATTTACAAGCACACACACACACAGCCTAAAAGGACCTGGGAGAGATATAGAATTTGTTGGATTTTATTTTTAGACAGAGTGCATGAGGATGCACTCATAGCTGATATTCACTAATACAAATAACTGTAACAGTTCTGACATGCCAGCAAAAACATTCCTTAAGCTTTATGCATGCACATAGATAATGGCCAAGGAGTCATGTTGGAATTGAAGGGTCTTGGAAATCACTAATCCAAATCTCTCATTTCACTGATAAGGAAATTTAGGTCTTTGCATCAAGAAAAATTTGAAACACATTTAAACAGGAAAAAAAATCACTGTGTGTCCTGTCTAGCACACCCTTCCAAGCCACCCATTCTACAGGGGTCTGAGACAAGTCTGACAATATTAGAGCTCAGTAGGTCATAGAAAACTTACAGTAATGCAAATTATTCCTGTCAGTAGAAACTAAACGAATATTTTCATGTGGAATACAATTGATTGTGGCCTGTAGATAAGGACCAGTTTTCCATCTGTTACAGTCATTTCAGCCTTCCCAATGATGCGTGTGTGTGTGTGTGTGTGTGTGTGTGTGTGTGTATGATTTTGAACCATTTTATTATCTTACTGACTCCTTCATTAATTCATACATTAAATAAAAATCACAGACCCCATCTTAGTTCTTCAGCATAATCCAGGGACAGATTTGGTCAATCAGACATGGACTATGGGAGGCCCAGATATGAGGGGAAGGAGGTGAGTTTGCTTCTTCTGGAAAAGAAAGGAGATAGACAATGGTCAGTGATAGGCAATGGTCAGATGCAGGTCCCAATGTCAGTTATGGAAAAACAAACAAATAAATATGTGGGTCTTGTTATAAATGTGAACCCAGTACATGCCTACTGAATCAGTCTATGAATGTGAGCCTCATGCACACTCAGGTTTGAAAATTACCATTCTAGAGTCACAATATATTCTGAGATTGTAAAAAGTGAGGAAAAACATGAACAGAAGGAAGCAAGAAGAGAAAGCCCTACAACTCTGATCTAGTTCAAATTTTAATAGGGAATGACCCATAGAAAATTATACCTTACATCTTCGGTGTGATGGCTTCAAATATGGGTATAGTTTTGGCAGGATTATCTTGTATTTCATTTGCAGAAGTTAACATAGAGTATTTCATATGGTTCTCCAAGCACAGTAAAGACCTTACCTTTGATGCTATTTCTAATGATAGCTGCAGAATGCCCCCAACCCCTGCCCCCAGGCAGTCCCTACTTTAGCAGGGAGGAATTAAAGTCAGGATCCTTCTCTAATGGGGATCTCTTCCATTTTTACAATGAATAAAGAAAAATTGTTATTCTCTGAAATTTTTTTATTTGGTGATTCAGAACTTAGAGCACTAGTTCTAAGAGAGGAATTGCCAAGCTTTACTCACTCTGTAGAAGCCAAACAAACTTGAATGATGGAAAATAGTGTTATCTTTACAGAAAAACACAAGGGAGCAAACTGTGTTGCAGGGCAGCGGGCCACGCCAGCGCATTCAGGCCAGACACACTTGAGCTCTAGAACACACTGAATTCACTTCTGGTCTGAAGGTTCTGAAAACATCAGTGTGACCCAATTAATTAGATTATGGAAGATTTGGACCTCAGCATAATTGGAAACTTTCCTGCTTCTCATGCCTGAGTATGTGTGTCAAGACTAGTTCATTAGGAAATAGCTTTTGGGAAACAAAAATAGATTCCATTAAGTGTATAAAAAAAAAACCCTACCTTAACTATCTCATGAGAAGCAGAGAAAAAGAGGTGCTGTTAAAGCTAAGTTTTGAAATAGAGCTTCTGCAAAACTGCTTATGTGCTTGTTAAGGGAACCCAGGTGACTCCGTTAGCAATAACCTGAGGTCCAATGTGTGTCCTGTGCTCATCACCAAAGGGACTGAAAAGAAAAACAAGTCATGGCCTTTGAGGAACCTTCACATTAGTTTAATAGTGATATCAATGCGCTTGTGGAACACACTTCCTGGTAAAACCAGGCGTTAAACTTACACAAATACAGTGCATTGTTGGTCTGGCTACATGTAAAGCTCTATATTGAACAACTAAGGCTAAGTCTGAACACTGCAATTTGGGTATCTCTTAAATAATGTGTTACACGACTGATTCATAGCTGTAGCCCATGATAAAGTCTTCTAGAGATTCTTCTTGAGTGAACCAAATCTGACCCAAGAACAGTCTTGGGTCAGACAGTAAGACTGCCTGTTGGAGAAACAAACAGACACTTTCCAAAAACAAGCTCTTAAGATTGGTATTAGCAGAATTCTCAGTTAATACATGCCTTAAAATGTCTATAGATGACTTGATCACTTAAGCAACAACTTTACTTAGGCTATGAAACCTCCCTTGGCTCATAGGGTTCAGATGGTGTAATGTGGATTTGAAAGACCACTCTGAACACAGTATGGAGTTAAATATTCATCAGAATACAGCTTAGAGATATGGAGGTTTTTGTTTAATGGCAGCAAAGGTAGCAAAGTTATATTGTTATAGAGATTCTACCATATTTGAAGCAGGGCCCTCCACTGTGTAATAATAAGATGGTCTTTATAGTGTGTTAATAAAAAAGGAGAACACTGGGGTTTAGAGGATTAAACTAAACTAAAAGTTTATTTTGATATAGATTTTTCTGGAATTTTTATATGCCAATACCCTCTAGTAGTTCATAGAAAAGATATGCAGAATTTCCCTGATATATTTGACTATTGATCAGTTAAGATTAAGTCCAACAAGGAGGGACAGAAAAAAAAATCAGTCTAATGACTTAAAGTAGATAAAAATTTATTTCTTTTTAATGTATAATTCCAGAGATAGATAGTCCAGAACTACTTTGGCTCTTTTGGTCATCAAGGCTCAGGCTTCCATTGTTGAGACCATCTCATGGTCCCATTTGGATGCTCCAGCTCCAGCCTACACATCCACATTCCATCCAGCAGGAAGAAAGAAATGGAAAGCAGAAGAGAATCCCCTCTCCTCTCAAAGATATTTCTTAGGAGTTAAGAAGTGACTTGATTATGTTCTATTGATCAGAACTTTGTGCCATAACCACACCTACCTAAAAAGGGCTAAAAATGTAATCTTTATTCTGTACATCTATGTGCCTGGTTAAAAATTCTACTTCTATGGAAGAAGGAGAGAGGACCATGAACAATATCTGCTACAACCATGAAAATCTTTTTCATGGGACAATTCACAGAAGGGAATTATGGAAATTTTGAGTAAATGAGTTACTTTTCATATTATTTTTTCTCAACCACTATGAATTAATGTCCAAGGCAATCCACTGGAAAGGACTGAGAACCAGAACCAAAAACTGACTTACCAAGACCTTCTTATAGGAACTAGAAGCATAAAAGGGAACATTCATATTATTTCATTTGAAGTTAGCTATTATAATAATTCACTTGAAAGTCGAATGCTTTCTCAAGCACCTGGAAGCCATCTTTTTGAAATGTAAGACAGACAGAACCTTTATCTCTGTTTCTGTGGGAAAGTAACAGCCTAATTTGCGCAGGACCCTTGCTTCAAATTACAAAATGATCTCCTGTCATAAAGATATGAGAAGTCTGCTTTTCCTTGGGATAAAGCCAGTGAGCTAACACAGATGGTCCACCCCAATTACTAGGTGAATTTAGGATGAACTCTGTGTGACAAGTGTTGCTGTCATCTTCTTATTTGGACTTTAGTTACTGTTTAGCTTGAGAACATGTATGGAATGGGTTGTATCTGCATGGAAAAGGATGAAATTTCTTTCTGTTTCTGCAGTCTCTTAGCAGATTGCATTTGATGCACATCACATTCTGGTTTAATGCTTATTCAATAACACTGGTTTCTTTCTCTTTGTGGAGAATTTTTCTTGGTTGGCAGATTTTTAAAAAATGTATATTTCTATAACACTGTTCTCATATCATATCATCATTTACATCATATTACTTAGCATATTCTCTGTTGCAAGTCATAGACTGCTGTAATCTGACACTGAACTGCCTAACTGGAGCTTTTTCTAATCTGTTGTGGCTAAAGCAAACATTCGGTTAAAGGAAAATGATTTCCGCACTGGAAGCAGCTTAAGTATTGAGTTCTGTGTTCATCATAGAGTCAGTGAGATTAGTTATGTCTTTTTGTGACTGCAAACT
Organism: Manis javanica; assembly: GCF_040802235.1. Classification (NCBI taxonomy): domain Eukaryota; kingdom Metazoa; phylum Chordata; class Mammalia; order Pholidota; family Manidae; genus Manis; species Manis javanica. The sequence goes on from NC_133160.1 coordinate 69,924,368, forward strand.
CCAACTTCACTGCTCAAAACAGGCTGCAGACCATGAAGATGGGAGGCCTTCACAGCCTGAATTTAAAGTATTAATTTCCTAGGGAGGCCTTGACAAAGTGCCACAAACTGGGTGGCTTAACATAAAAAAAGTTCATTGTCTCACGGTTCTGGAGGCTAAAATCCTAAAATCAAGGTGTCAGCAGGCTCAAAATACAAACCAGTAACAGACATAAGACCAGCACATATCAGCATCCATTCAGGAGAAAGCAGAGGGAGGCCACAGGGTGACCAACAATCTGATAATAGGACACCCAAAAATGGCCACCAGATGCTCACAGAGAGGTGAGTGGGCCAGTGAGAGCAGCAGCAGAAATAGGAAGAGTTTGCTCCTTGATTAGCAGGTGAGCAAGGGGTATTTAGTATGCTGGGCTCACAGGCTTAGCAGCACCACCTTCCCACCTTCCGTAGGGCCCCACACTCAGGCAAAGTGGTAGGAGCCAAATCGAAATTGATCAGGAAAGAACAACATAGATCAAGGAAAGAGAAGGTCCAAATAAAAGTGGGGCAGACAAATAGAGCAAGAAAAATTCAGAAAAATCACTTTTAAATTTTAAAAAAATTTAATCCTTCATAGAAACAACATATCTTTCTGATAATCAGGAAAAATAAAACAAAATATCCTTCTGATAATTAGGAAACCTAATGCACATAAAAATAAGTAACAGAAAAGTGACAAAGCGAAGTCCCATATCCAAAAGTACTATGTATTTTCAATAAAAAAGTCCTATTTCAGAATTTTTCACATCTTGGGAGAATGAATTATATTATCATTTCTGCCACCTTAACATTTCACGAGGAAGAAAAAGTTCAAAATCTTGATTAATTACTTTAAAATATGACATTCCAAAGAATATGAAGAGAAATGAAAATGGAATATATTGTTAGAAAAAACATTTAAAATGCATTTTAATTTTACTAATCAACTTTTAATATGTGACTATAATTATTATAATAATTCTAAATTTTTTATTATTTTTCAGATTTATTCTTTGTTCAACTTCTTTCTTTCATGGCAGTATTTGGGTTTGGCCTTGATTTTAGTCAAATATTCACTTTAACTCCTGGCCCTTGAGCACTTGGAAATAAAGTCATATCAGTGCCTCTCAAACTTCTAAAATTTATGGCATGGATGAGAAAAAGAGAATGTGCATTCTCAGTGGGCTGTTTCCTCTCAAAAGGAGAATGAGAGGAAAGGGGTGGGCTGTGTACCCTCAACCCTTTCTAGACTCATCAGTCAGATTAGGTCTTTATCAATTATCTATTTAAAAACAATTGCCATTTAAAAATCACCTGAAAATTCAGTAGCTTAAAACAATTTTATCTCTTCAAGGTATCATGGGTGATGTTCACATTAGCAACACATGCAAAATTGGAACAATACAGAGAAGATTAGCATGGTCCTGTGCAAGGATAACATGCAAATTCATGAAGCATTCCTTATTTTTAAGGGGTCAATTCTTCAAGAAGATATAACAATTGTAAATATATATGCATCCAACATCAGAGCACCTAAATATATTAAGCAAATAGTAAGAGATTGAAGAGAGAAATAGACAACAATATAATAATACTAATACAATGATGAAAGACTTCACTATGCCAGTTTCAGTAATAGATAGATTGTCCAGACAGAAAACTAACACGGATGTTGGATTTGAACCATACAGTTGACAAAATGGACATAACACATTTATAGAACATCCCATCCATCAGCAACAGAATACACATTCTTTTCAAGTGTACACAGAACATTCTGCAGGATAGGTCATAAGATATGCCACAAAACAAGTCTTAGCAAAGATTGAAATTATATCAAGTATCTTTTCTGATCACAATGATATAACTAGAGGTCAGCAAGAGGAAAGCTGGAATATTGGAAGCATGTGCTGCCATTCTGAGAGGGAAGTTTATACTGATAAATGCATCTATTAAATAGAAAGATCTCAAATAAACAACCTAACTCTGAACCTCAAGAAATGAGAGAAAGAACAAATTAATCTCAAAGTTAGTAGAGGGAAGGAAATGACAAAGATCAGAGTGGAAATAAATGAATTATAGGCCAGAAAAAAAAACAATAGAAAATATCAGTGAAAGTAAGAACTACATCTATGAAAAGATCAACAAAATTGATAAACCTTTAGCTATTTTTGAAAATGAGAGAAGAGTCAAATAAATAAAATCGTAAATGAAAAAGGAAAATATTGCAACTGCTATTACAGAAATACAAGTGATCATAAAAGATTACTATGAGCAATCATAGACCACCAAATTGGATATACTAGAAGAAATGGCTCTATTCCTAGAAACACACATCCTACCAATACTGAATCAGGAAGTAGTAAATCTTAGTAAATGTGTAAGGAGACTGAATCAGTAACCAAAACCTCCCAATACAGAATATTCCAGGAGCAGATAACTTCACTGGTGAATTCTATCAAACATTTAAAAAAGAATTAACATCAGTCATTCTCAAACTCTTCCAAATAATTGAAGAGAAGAGAACACTTTCAATCTTCTTCATTTTATGAGGCCAGCATTATCCTGATACCAAGCCAGGTAAAGATACTACAAGAAAAGAGAACTACAGAACAATATCTCTGATGAAAATAAATGCAAAAATTCTCAATAAAATATTAACAAATTGAATTCAACAATATATTAAAAGAATCATACACCATGATCAAGTGGGATTTATTCCTGGGACGCAAGGATGGTTCAACATATGTAAATCAATAAATGTGACATAACACATTAATAGAATTAAAGATAAAAATTACTTGATCATCTCAATAGATGCAGAAAGAGCATTTGACAAAGTACAACATTCTTTTATGTTAAAAACCTTCCACAAATGATCTATAGAAAGAAGATACCTCAACATATTAAAGGCCATATATGACAAACCCACAGCTAACATCATACTCAATGATGAAAGATTGAAAGCTTTTCCTCTAAGGTGAGGAGCAAGACCAGAGTGCCCTCTCTCTCCATTCCCATTTAAAATAGTACTGGAAGTCCTGACTATAGTAATTAGGCAAGACATATAACAGGCATCCAATTTGGAAAGGAAGACATATGATTGCTATCTTTTGCAGAGGATATGACTTTGTATATAGAAAAATTCTAAAGACTCAACCAAAAAACTGCTGGAACTTATCAGTGAATTCAGTAAAGTTGCAGGATATAAAATCAACATACAGAAATTCATGTGTTTCAATGAATATCTGAACAAAAAAACAAAACATCTGAACAACAACAAAACTACCCTATTCACAATAGTATCAAAAACAATAAAATACTTAGGAATAAGTTTAACTAAGCAAGTGAAAGGTCCATACAATGAAAACTACAAAACTTTGATGAAAGAAACTGAAGAAGATACAAATGGAAATATACCTCATGTTCATGGATAAGAAGAATTAATGCTGTTAAAAGTCCATAGTACACTAAGCATCTATGGATTCAGTGCAGTCCCTATCAAAATTCCAATGGCATTTTTCACAAAAATAGGAAAAACAATACAAAAATTTCTATGAAACTACCCTAGACCTTAAATAGCCAAATCAATCCTAAAAAAGAAGAATGAAGTAGGAGGAATCATGCTTCCTGATTTCAAATTATACTCTAAATATGTAGTACTTAAGACAATACGGTACTGGCATAAAAATAGACAGATAGCCCAATGGAGCAGAATAGAGAATCCAGAAACAACACCCTACATGTATTGTCAACTAATAGTTGACAAGGGAGCCAAGAACACTCAATGGGAAAAGGCTATTCTCTTCAACAAATGGTATTGGAAAAACTTGATAACCACATGTAGAAAAAAATGTTACATCACTCATAAAAACTAACTTGAAATGGATTAAATACTTAAACATAAGACCTGATACTATAAAACTTCTAGAAAAAAATATATGGAAGAAGCTTCTGAACATTGGGCTTGCAATGGTTTTTATGGATTAGACATCAAAAGCTCAAACAACCAAAGCAAAAATCGACAAATGGGACTACATCAAACTAAAAATCTGCACAGCAAAAGAACCAAGAAAAGTCATCAATGTAACGGGAAAATATATTTGTGAACCATTTATTAGATAAGGGGTTAATATCAATAATATATAAAGAACTCAGGCAACTTAAAAACAAAACAAACAAACTGATTAAAAATGGGTAGAGGGACTGAATAGACATTTTTCCAAAGAAGATATCCAAATGGCCAACAGGAACATGAAAAGATGCTCAGCATCACTAATTATTAAGGAGTTGCAAATTAAAACCACAATAAGATGCACCTCACACCTGTTAGGAATGGGTATCATCAAAAAGACAACAAGTATTGGTGAGGACATGGAGAAAAGGGAACCCTTGTGCACTGTTGCTGGGAATGTATATTGGTTCAGCCATGATGAAAAACAATGTGGATATTCCTCAAAAAACTAAAAATACAACTATCATATTATCCAGTAATCCCACTTCTGGATATACATCCAAAGGAAATGAAAACAGGATATTGATAAGATATCTGTATTCACATGTTTATTGCAGCATTATTCACAATAGCCAAGATATGGAAACAAACTAAGTTTCAATGTATTAATGGATAAAGAAGTTATGTGAGATACACACACACACACACACATATAAACACACACACACACATACACACACACACACACACACTGGAATATTATTCAACTATGAGAAAGAAGGAAATCCTGCTATTTGCAAAAACATGGATGAACTTGAGGATATTATGTTTAGTGAAACAAGAGAAAGGCAAATATTGTCTGACATCATTTATATGTGGAAGCTAAAATAGCTAGAGTCATAGAAACATAGTAGAATAATGGTTACCAGGCCTTGGAGGTGGGGGAATTGGGGAGATGTTGTTTAAGGGTACAAACTGGCAATTAGAAAATGATTAGGTTCTGGAGAGCTAATGCACAACACAGAGATTATAGGCAGCAATAATGTATCATCACTTCAAATTTACTTCAAAATTGCTAAGAGACTTTATCTTAACTGTTCTCACCAGAAAAAAGAAATGATAATTATGTGACATGATAGAGGTGTGATGTCAAAGTTTTGGTGGTAATCATATTGCAATATATACATGTATCAAATCAACAACTTGTATAACATAAACTTATACAATGCTATATATAAAATATTTTTCAGTTAAAAAAACACTGTGGGTCATCACTTTGCTCTGGACCCAGTGGGAGGTCTTTCTACTGGTCTTGTCTGGGTCCCCCAGGTAGCTGCAGTCAGCTGCAGCCACTGGGCTGGATGGCGTAAGGTGAGCTTTCTTGCACATCTATCTGATCCTTATCGGTAAGACCAGCTCCTTATTAATTAATTATTCAGCTCCTTATTAATAAGAAAGGATGTTAGCCCATCACAACTCCTGGTTTTGGCTGTTGCTTGGGTCTTTCTGTCTTGTGTCCTGTTGAGAGAGGGACCGTGGGTGTAGTTAGAGTAGGGTGAAGGCCTCTAGAAGAAGACCCCTACCAAAACTCCATATTAAACAATTAAGCAAAGACAGAGTCACATTAATTCTCTAAAATAAAATATCAAACTAGGCATATAAACATTCTTCAGTAAAGATTAGTTAAAACTAAAAAGCCAGGAATAACCTGGCCTAGAATATTTGAACATCCCCCAAATAAGAAAGTACCTCAGCATAGCCCATGTCTTGTTTGTATCAATTAAATAAAGCTATTGTAAAATTTACTTTAGCCTGCTAAAAAGCCCGATTTATCTTTAACTTTACCCAGATGCTGCTTTTCCCCCTCCAGCCCTAATCAGGTCAATAACTGAGCTCACCTTGAAAGCAAAACAAGCAGCCTTGACTGATATACTCCCAAACCAAGAAACTACTACTCTGAGAAAAGATCAAAGCAGTAAATTCCTATGTTAACTCTGCAAAACAGTCCAGAAAACTGATAAGAAACTTAGTGTCTCTTCAAAGATAAACATTTAGAGACCATCTGGTGGATCTGCATCCCTAGCTCTTTGTCTCTCAACCACCTATAAATCCCCTGGACAACGCACCACTACAGGCTCTCTTGTCCCCTCCTGGCTTACGCCAGGAGCTGTCTGTCCTCTCACTGTATCTCTCAATAAAAATCTTCCTGGCTCTCCTACCTTGACTGTTTGCTAAGTTAATTCTTTGACTCCGCAAACAAGAACCCCAGCATCACTGTCATCATCAAGAAGTCCACCCTGGGCTTCTTTATCAGCAGGAGCTTACAAGGGGACTAGGCTGCAAGGCCATGCAATGAGAGGTTCAGAAGCCACAATCCATCACTTGCACTGGATTCTTTTGGTGATAACAAATCATAAGGCCCGTCCAGATTGAAGGGGTGGAGAAATTATTGGGATCACTTTTGCAAAGAGTATTCCCCAAAGTCCACCTGTCTCCTGGGACATGAGGAAAGGGGCAAAGAAAAGCCAGCAGGGTAATAGGAATGAGACCCTCTGCAAAGGAAGGAAATAGCAGGAGTGAGAGAGGTGTCTGTACTTCCCACTCACCCCACAAACTGGTAATACTTCAAAATAGAGCATTCCTATCAATTTATGAGTAGCAATTTCAGACATTTGCAGAAAGTAATGTAAGTCTAATAATATTAGTCTTGGCTTATAACTGTTATCTTTTAATTTTTAAAAAGGTAATCAGTAAATATATGAGTAGTGATTCTCAGTTTTTAGACTATATTATAGATATGTTTTTATTGAGCTTTGGCATTATGAAAGAAAGTTTAAACATATTTTTCTCTTGATGTAAAAAGAAAGTTAATGAAAATCTGGGCAAGTAGCTGAGATGTTTATGCTACAAAATTTATCATTAAACACCAGCATAATTAAGGAAAGTTTCAAACTAATTTTTTCTCTTTCGAGCTTTACAAATTGGATTCTTCCATGTTCAAGTGGTTTAAATGATGGCATCATACCAAAGAAGAGGAGAGACAGATATTTCTAACCATGATTCTTTTATCTGCTGAGGCATCAGGAACGCATCTCCTTATTAATAAGCAAGGCTGCTAGCCCGTCACGACCCCGTGGACGTGGGCGCTGCTGAGTCAAAGGAGGCGGTGCCGGCATTCTCGGCTGTGGCTGACGAGACGGGGGAGTAAGACACGCGCAGGGCGCCTGGGAGTGGGCACTGGGGAACTTTGTGCCTCTGCGCCGCCAGAAAGCTGGCTCAGCAGCCCCTGCGAACCCTTCCATTTCGGAAAGGCCCACGTTCACGGAGCAGAACTGGGCCAGGAGCTGAAAGGACCTACCCGGTTTCTTGGGCTGGCTGTGGCGTGATCCGGCGACAGTGGGGAAAGGGGCTGGTGCCATTGCCTCTGTACGTTTTCACCTTCTTGTTCTGAATCAGGGCAAACTGTACGGTGGGAAAACAGAGCCCAAGAGGGGAACTGGCAAAGTGAGTGGCCTCACACGTTCCTGCCCTCCGCTGCTGGGGCTTTTCTACTGCTGAGCTCCAGAACCAGAGCGAAGGAGAGCCGCCCAGAGGGAGCTGCTGGTGTTTGGGGGACGCTTTACGCAGTGATATCCTAGAAAGACAGTGCACCTACAGTTTCTCTTTCTTTTCCCTTACGGTAACAACGAGAAGGGCAATGGATCTCCTTCTTTCCCTCTCTCCCTTCCCTCTCTTTTTCTCCTTTTAAAAAATAATTTCTCATTACTAATCACTGTGAATCTTGGTAAAATGACCATGATTGATGGGCACCCACACACCCAGGAACATTCACAAAAGCCATTTTAACCATGAATACTGCCAGACGGTGAGTCAGAATATCTTCTTTAAGGGTGTGAGGAATTCTGAATTTTGCATGGATTTTATTCTGGATATATACATACATACCTACATAAACTTAAAAAATTTTTTTTTCTAAGTCTCAGAGAATCATAGCAAGACTGGAAAAATCCCCTACTCAGAAAAGTCAGTAGGGTATTTTGATACATTGCATTTTATGTCTTTACTAAAGACATATCTGATATTCAGTCTGCCCTGTAACAAGCTGTAGCACACTGAAAAGGCTTGCTTTTTAGTCAGTGGAAGATTATAATAACTGCTTTTAACTTATTAAATACTTCCCTTCTAGACTGAAGTTTATGTAGCACATCTGTGTCTAAATAATACTAGAGAGAAAACTGGCCCTCATATAAGAAGCTGAGGGAAGACTGACACTTCATTTGTCATGGAGGAGACCCCCAATTACTAGATCACCCTTATACAGAAACAAAACCATACATGTGAACAGATACTCAGGGTTGCTGACCATTGGTTGGACTGGTATATAGTTAAGCAGCAAGAAGATGAAGTAGCAGTTTTATAAATTTTGTATTCACTTTGTAGAGTGAATAATAATACTTTGCATAGGGATATTAGAAATTCACCAAAATCCTTATCTTCCCTTAACAGTCAAAGTATCCTCTTCTGAGTCTCTGGCATGACTCAACCCCACTCTTTGAGGGGACCCATCCTCATTTTTCTGTAATAATAGTACTAATGTACATCTTACTCCTCTCAGATATTCTTATTCTCCTTTTAGAGATGGGGAACCTGAAGCCAAGATAGGCCAAGACTTGAGCCCATTAGCCTTCCTGCAGACCCACAGCATTATATTGGATTTTTATCTTGATGTCCAACCAAGTTCTGGAGGGAATTCTATTTAACCCATACTTTAAGTTGATAGATTTTTAATGCAAGTGTATTGAAATCATTCATTTTGAGAGATAGAGTGAATGTTTATTAAATAGAACAAATTCCACTCTAACTGTTAACTATGTCACTTCCTTGCTTCAAAATCTCTAGTGGTTCCTTATTGACCCAAATCTAAGTGATGAATTGAAGGGGATCAATTAAAATGAAGAATTACAGAAAATGCTATAAACATATTTTTCTTACATGTTTTCTGTTTGACAGGAAACCTGGACAGCCACATGTGACACAGAGCCAGGGCCTCGCCTAGAGCAGTGTTCCCCTCTGGTGGAGTTCCCAGGTGCCTCCTTGCCTACACTGCATGCAGGCTGCGTCATCTATGTTCTGAAGTTGCAGTTCCTTTAAATGGAACCAGAACTGAAAGATGCCTGTGAACAACCTGAGCTCAGAATCCTTCTGGAATTTTATATATTTTCTTCAATTTTTTAAAATAACTTTTTTCTTCACAGCTAATTTAACATCAATTGTTTTAGGTACTCACTTTAATCAATTCTTTCCAAAGCATTCTACTTAGCTGTCATAGAAGTTATTCCCCCATCATTTCCCCTCAAACTCACATTTCATCAGGTTATATGGCATTTCACTAAATGATGTAATTCCAGTTACAAACAAAGAAGACACAAACAGGCTTAGGAGCAGAGGTTACTGATTCTTGGTAAGGCCAAGATTCCTCAGTCTGGCATCCACAGCCGTCAGTTATGACCCAGACTTGCTTTCCCTGCCCCTCTCCTCCCATCCGCCTACATGTGTCTATGGCCCACCAACAAAGACCTCATTCACTCCTCTCGTACCAGCAGTGTCTACACTCCCCTGTGTTACAAGATTCTTTATCCAAACCTTCCCCACCTTGGTGCAAGGTACCCCATCCCACAAATTTGCCATCTCGTAACAAACCCCTGGATGCACCAAACAGTGTTTCTTGGGAAGAAAGGAAGACAGTTCTTGAATAAAAATCCCCGGTGAGCTTGCTTACATTGCTAGGCTAGTTCTGTGTATTGAATCTGCATGTGGATGCAAACAATGACCTTTGTGATTCTGAGGGGAGCTGACAGTATAGAGCTGTCCCCTGGGGACTCTGTACTCTCTCTCTCTCTCTTCTCCTTTCTACATGGTAAGCAACAGCCATTTCATTTAAGCATTTTATTCTGTATTTCTGTGTCATCCTCAGACTGCACTACGCCTTGTGTTCTAAAACTCTCAGGGCATGCCTGCTTCTGCTCCTTTGCCTATGCGGCCTTTCCCCGTGGCAGGTCCTCCCCACAGCATGTGTGCCTGCTGGGAACCTACCCTCCTTCAGCTCTCCCCAGAGAGAACCACCACCCAACAAGATGGTCTACACAGCATAAATCCACATGTATACCACTGACACTCCCAAAGGATGTCCCAGAGAACTTGAAAACATTTGAAGAAAATATAAAACCAGACAAATGAAAGAAAAGAAGTTGCTAGGGAATACATGTCCTCAAGTATTTGGGTTGATCTCTTACCTCAGCACAGTTCTTAATTTGGTTCTTGAATTTTTTAATTTAAAAGGCAAAAGGACTATCTAATTTTTTTATCTGATAAAAGAAAGTTTCGTTACCTTCAGAGATCAATTCATTCCTGAAACAAAATTCAAACCATGTGTAACTCCACCTTATATTTTTAGTAAATGGGCACAGAAGTGAAGCCACCAAAGATAGGGCCTTGACTGCTTTGCTGAGGTAAATTCACGGGCCCTTATTAGAGATCCACAGAAGTCTTTTCCTTTTACACTCAGGCTCTTAGACATCCCCTAGCACTCTCTGAGAACTTTCTGATGGGTTATCTCATGCACTGTCAGGCCCTTCAGAGACTGTGGGGCATCACTGAAAATGAATTCATGCTAAGTGGGCTTGATTCTGCTCCGCCACCTAACAGCTGACACATCTTGTCAACTTACTTAACCTCTCCTGTGTTTCATTCCTTCACCTATAAAGTGGGTCCAATAGCTGGAAAACATAACTTAAAAATATATGTCACAATAGTTGAACTGATTTACATTCCCACCAGCAGTGTAGGAGGGTTCCCCTTTCTCCACAACCTCAGCAACATTTGTTGTTGTTTGTCTTTTGGATGGTGGCGATCCTTACTGGTGTGAGGTGACATCTCATTGTGGTTTTAATTTGCATTTCCCTGATGATTAGTGATATGGAGCATCTTTTCATGTGTCTGTTGGCCATCTGAATTTCTTCTTTGGAGAACTGTCTGTTCAGCTCCTCTGCCCATTTTTTTCTTTTCTTTAAACTTTTTATTTTGACCTAATTCAGACATATAGAAAAATTCCAAGAATAGAACAAAGAACTGACATATACCCTTCACTCAGATTCTCCAAGTGTTACCACTTTATCACAGGCCTTTTTTTGTTTTGTTTTGTTTTGTTTCTAATTTTGGTATCATTAATCTACAATTACAAGAAGAACATTATGTTTACTAGGCTCTCCCCTTCACCAAGTCCCCCCCATATACCCCTTCACAGTCACTGTCCATCAGCATAGTAAGATGCTGTAAAATCACTAGTTTTCTCTGTGTTGCACAGCCCTCCCCGTGCCCCCCTCCACTATACATGTTAATCGTAATGCCCCCTTTCTTTTTCCCTGCCCTTATCCCTCCCTTCCCACTCATCCTCCCCAGTCCCTTTCCCTTTGGTAACTGTTAGTCCATTCTTGGGTTCTGTAATTCTGCTGCTGTTTTGTTCGTTCAGTTTTCCTTTGTTTTTATATCCACATATGAGTGAAATCATTTGGTACTTGTCTTTCTCCACCTGGCTTATTTCACTGAGCATAATACCCTCTAGCTCTATCCATGTTGTTGCGAATGGTAGGATCTGTTTTTTTCTTATGGCTGAGTAATATTCCATTTGTATATTTACCACATCTTCTTTATCCATTCATCTACTGATGGACACTTAGGTTGCTTCCATATCTTGTCTATTGTAAATAGTGCAGCAATAAACATAGGGGTGCATCTGTCTTTTTCAAACTGGAGTGCTTCATTCTTAGGGTAAATTGCTAGAAGTGGAACTCCTGGGTCAAATGGTATTTCTATTTTGAGCATTCTGAGGAACCTCCATACTGCTTTCCACAATGGTTGAACTAATTTACATTCCCATCAGCAGTGTAGGAGGGTTCGCCTTTCTCCACAATCTCGCCAACATTTGTTGTTGTTTGTCTTTTCAATGATGGTGATCCTTACTGGTGTGAGGTGATATCTCACTGTGGTTTTAATTTGTATTTCTCTGATGAATAGCAATGTGGAGCATCTTTTCATGTGTCTGTTGTCCATCTGAATTTCTTCTTTGGAGAACTGTCTATTCAGCTCCTCTGCCCATTTTTTTATTAGATTATTTGCTTTTTGTTTGTTGAGGTGCATGAGCTCTTTATATATTTTGGATGTCAATCCTTTATCAAATCTGTCATTTATGAATATATTCTCCCATACGGTAGGATACTTTTTGTTCTATTGATGGTGTCCTTTGCTGTACAGAAGGTTTTTAGCTTGATATAGTCCCACTTGTTCATTTTTGCTTTTGTTTCCCTTCCTGGGGAGATACGTTCATGAAGAAGTCACTCATGTTTATGTCCATGAGATTTTTGCCTATGTTTTTTTCTAAGAGTTTTATGGTTTCATGACTTACATTCAGGTCTTTGATCCATTTTGAATTTACTCTTGTGAGTGGGGTTAGACAGTGATCCAGTTTCATACTCTTACATGTAGCTGTCCAGTTTTGCCAGCATCATCTGTTGAAGAGACTGTCATTTCCCCATTGTATGTCCATGGCACCTTTATTGTATATTAATTGGCCATATATGTTTGGGTTAATGTCTGGAGTCTCTAATCTGTTCCACTGGTCTGTGCCTCTGTTCTTGTGCCAGTAACAAATTGTCTTGATTACTGTGGCTTTGTAGTAGAGCTTGAAATTGGGGAGAGAGATTCCCCCCACTTTATTCTTCCTTCTCAGGATTGCTTTGGCTATTCGGGGTCTTTGGTGTTTCCATATGAATTTTGGAACTATTTGTTCCAGTTCGTTGAAGAATGCTGCTGGTAATTTGATAGGGATTGCATAAAATCTGTATATTGCTTTGGGCAGGATGGCCATTTTGATGATATTAATTCTTCCTAGCCAAGAGCATGGGATAAATTTCCATTTGTTAGTGTCCTCTTTAATTTCTCTTAAGAGTGTCTTATAGTTTTCAGGGTATAGGTCTTTCACTTACTTGGTTAGGTTTATTCCTAGGTATCTTATTGTTTTTGATGCAATTGTGAATGGAATTGTTTTCCTGATTTCTCTTTCTATTGGTTCATTGTTAGTGTATAGGAAAGGCACAGATTTCTATGTGGTAATTTTGTATCCTGCAACTTTGCTGTATTCCAAAATCAGTTCTAGTAGTTTTGGAGTGGAGTCTTTAGGGTTTTTTATGTACAATATCATGTCATCTGCAAATAGTGACAGTTGAACTTCTTCTTTACCAATCTGAATTCCTTGTATTTCTTTGTTTTGTCTAATTGCCATGGCTAGGACCTCCAGTACTATTTTAAATAACAGTGCGGAGAGTGGGCATCCCTGTCTTGTTCCCAATCTCAGAGGAAAAGCTTTCAGCTTCTTGCTGTTCAGTATGATGTTAGCTGTGGGTTTATCATATATGGCCTTTATTATGTTGAGGTACTTGCCGTCTATACCCATTTTGTTGAGAGTTTTTATCATGAATGGATGTTGAATTTTGTCGAATGCTTTCTCAGCATCTATGGAAATGATCATGTGGTTTTTGTCCTTCTTTTTTTTGATGTGGTGGATGATGTTGATGGATTTTCGAATGTTATACCATCCTTGCATCCCTGGGATAAATCACACTTGGTCATGGTGTATGATCCTTTTGATTTATTTTTGAATTTGGTTTGCTAACATTTTGTTGAGTATTTTGGCATCTACGTTCATCAGGGATATTGGTCTGTAGTTTTCTTCTTTGGTGGAGTCTTTGCCTGGTATTGGTATTGGGGTGATGTTGGCTTCATAGAATGAGTTTGGGAGTATTCCCTCCTCTTCTTTTTTTTGGAAAACATTAAGGAGAGTGGGTATTATGTCTTCTCTGTATGTCTGATAAAATTCCAAAATAAATCAATCTGGCCTGGGGGCTTTGTTCTTGGGTAGTTTTTTGATCACTGATTCAATTTCTTTGCTGGTAATTGGTCTGTTTTGATTTTCTGTTTCTTTCTGGGTTAGGCTCGGAAGGTTGTATTTTTCTAGGAAGTTGTCCATTTCTCCTAGGTTTTCCAGCTTGTTAGCATATAGGTTTTCATAGTATTTTCTAATAATTCTTTGTATTTCTGTGGGGTCCGTCATGATTTTTCCTTTCTCATTTTTGATTCTGTTGATGTGTGTTGATTCTCTTTTTCTCTTAATAAGTCTGGCTAGAGGCTTATCTATTTTGTTTATTTTCTCGAAGAACCAGCTCTTGGTTTCATTGATTTTTTTCTTTTGTTTTATTCTTCTCAATTTTATTTATTTCTTCTCTGATCTTTATTATGTCCCTCCATCTGCTGACCTTAGGCCTCATTTGTTCTTCTTTTTCCAATTTCGATAATTGTGACATTAGACTATTCATTTGGGAGTGTTCTTCCTTCTTTAAATATGCCTGTATCGCTATATACTTTCCTCTTAAGACTGCTTTTGCTGCTTTCCACAGAAGTTGGGGCTTTGTGTTGTTGTTGTCATTTGTTTCCATATATTGCTGGATCTCCATTTTAATTTGGTTGTTGATCCATTGATTATTTAGGAGCATGTTGTTAAGCCTCCATGTGTTTGTGAGCCTTTTTGCTTTCTTTGTACAATTTATTTCTAGTTTTATACCTTTGTGGTCTGAAAAGCTGGTTGGTAGGATTTCAATCTTTTGGAATTTACTGAGGCTCTTTTTGTGGCCTAGTATGTGGTCTATTCTGGAGAATGTTCCATGTGCACTTGAGAAGAATGTGTACCCTGTTGCTTTTGGGTGTAGAGTTCTGTAGATGTCTATTAGGTCCATCTGTTCTAGTGTGTTGTTCAGTGCCTCTGTGTCCTTACTTATTTTCTGTCTGGTGGATCTGTCCTTTGGAGTGATTGGTGTGTTAAAGTCTCCCAAAATGAATACATTGCATTCTATTTTCTCCTTTAATTCTGTTAGTATTTGTTTCACATATATTGGTGCTCCTGTATTGGGTGCCTATATGTTTATAATGGTTATATCCTCTTGTTGGACTGAGCCCTTTATCATTATGTAGTGTCCTTCTTTATCTCTTGTTACTTTCTTTGTTTTGAAGTCTATTTTGTCTGATACTAGTATTGCAACACCTGCTTTTTGCTCCCTGTTGTTTGCATGAAATATCTTTTTCCATCCCTTGATTTTTAGTCTGTGCATGTCTTTGGGTTTGAGGTGAGTCTCGTAAGCAGCATATAGATGGGTCTTGCTTTTTTATCCATTCTAGTGCTCTGTATCTTTTGATTGGTGCATTCAGTTCATTTACATTTAGGGTGATTATTGAAAGATATGTACTTATTGCCATTGCAGGCTTTAGATTTGTGGTTACCAAAGGTTCAATGTTAGCTTCTTTACTACCTTACCATCTAACTTGCTTATTGAGCTATTATAAATACAGTCTGATGGTTATTTCTCTCTCTTCTTATTCCTCCTCCTCTGTTCTTCATATGTTGGCTGTTTTGTTCTGTGCTCTTTTTACGAGTGCTCCCATCTAGAGAAGTCCCTCTAAGACAACCTGTAGAGGTGGTTTGTGGGAGGCAAATTCCCTCAACTTTTTCTTGTCGAGGAATTTTTTAATCCCTCCTTCATATTTAAATGATAATCATGCTGGATACAGTATCCTTGGTTCAAGGCCCTTCTGTTTCACTGCATTAAATATATCATGCCATTCTCTTCTTGTCTGTAAGGTATCTGTTGAGAAGTCTGATGATAGCCTGATGGGTTTTCCTTTGTAGGTGACCTTTTTCCTCTCTCTGGCTGCCTTTAATACTCTGTCCCTGTCCTTGATCTTTGCCATTTTAATTATTATGTGTCTTGGTGTTGACCTCTTTGGGTCCAATCTCTCGGGAGTTCTGTGTGCCTCTGTAGTCTGAGCAACTATTTCCTCCCCCAGTTTGGGGAAGTTCTCAGAAATGATTTCTTCAAAGATACTTTCTATCCCTTTTTCTCTCTCTTCTTCTTCTGGTACCCCTATAATGCAGATATTGCTCCTTTTGGATTGGTCACACAGTTCTCTTAATATTGTTTCATTCCTGGAGATCCTTTTATCTCTCTCTGCATCAGCTTCTATGCATTCCTGTTCTCTGGTTTCTATTCCATCAATGGCCTCTTGCATCTTATCCATTCTGCTTATAAATCCTTCCAGAGATTGTTTCACTTCTGTAATCTCCCTCCGGATGTCATCCCTTAGCTCTTGTATATTTCTCTGCAGCTCTGTCAGCATGTTTATGACTTTTATTTTGAATTCTTTTTCAGGGAGACTGCTTAGGTCTGTCTCTGAAGATCCTCTCTCAGGTGTTGTCTGAACTATCTTGGACTGGACTAACTTTTTTTGCCTTTTCATGGTGATAGTAGTGGTTTTAGGCAGGTTGCAGGTGTATCAGCTGGGAGAAGAAAGTCCTTTCCTGCTTGCTGGATGCCTTGCCCTTCTCCGCTGCCTGTGTCAGTTACCTGCACTCCTGGAGCAGCCACTGGGAGAGTCCCCTAAGCTTCTGTGGGCAGGGTATCCGTCAGAGCAGCGTGGAGCCTTGCAGGGAGTGGCAGACATGCCAGGTGCGCTCCTTCGCAATAGCGGCACCCCTGCTGGGCAGCTGTGTGCCAGCAGTGGCCTTTGGGTCCGGCCCGAGGGGCTGTGCATTGGGCTGGGATTCTGGTTGGCTACTGGGAGCACAGCTGCTCTCTCTGGCACCGCTGCAGGTGCACACGGGCCTCTCCCATGGGGACCTCTCCTGGGCTCTTCTGGCGCCACTGCCACCAATGCGCACGAGCCGTACCCGAGCTGTTCGGTCGCGGCCGCGGGCTTGCACAAGCTGCTCCCTGTCCCCTCTGGTGCTGCTGGTGCATGTGAGCCACTCCCAGTCCCGTCTGGCACCACTGCCCCCAGCGCACGCTGCCACTCTCCCACTACTGGGCCAGTGTGTCAGGGTCCACTCCAGTTGGAGGAACAACTGGCAGGCTGCTTAGTGCCATGAGGGGCTTCAGAGCTGCACTGCTGCCCCAGGGTTTAGGGCGCCTAAAGTTCCCCAGGATTCCCAGCCACTGGCTAAGTGTGCCAGGACGACCTTGTCCAGCTGTGGGGTCCTTGTCTCTTTAAGACTTGCAAAAAGCACTCTCTTTTCTTTTGTCTCAGGAGCGCCGGTTGCTGGGACCTGCCCACAGGTTTTGTTTTTCTGTTTCTCTAATATCCAGCACCCCGTGCACCTTTTGTCTGTGCTCTGGGTGCGGATTTCTAGAGTTGGTTGTTTAGCAGTCCTGGGCTTTCACTCCCTCCCTGTTCTGACTCCTTTCTTCCCACTGGGTTCTGGGGTGGGGGAGCGTTCAGGTCCCACCTGGCCACGGCTTGTATCTTACCCCCTTTATGTGATGTTGAGTTCTTGCAGATGTAGATGTATCCTGGCTGTTGTACTGCATCCACTGGTGTCTCTTTTAGGAATAGTTGTATTTATTGTATTTTCATAAATATATATGTTTTGGAGAGGAGATTTCCACTGAACTACTCATGCCACCATCTTCCCATGATCCTCTCCTCTGCCCATTTTTTAATTGGATTATTTGCTTTTTGTTCGTTGAGGTGCGTGAGCTCTTTATTTATTTTGGATGTCAACCCTTTATCAGATCTTTCATTTATGAATAAATTTTCCCATACTGTAGGATGCCTTTTTGTTCTATTGGTGGGTGTCCTTTGCTGTACAGAAGCTTTTCAGCTTGATATAGTCCCACTTGTTCATTTTTGCTTGTTTCCCTTGCCTGGGGAGATAAGTTCATGAAGAAGTTGCTCATGTTTATGTCCAAGAGATCTTTGCAGTATGGAGGTTCCTCAAAAAAAAAAAAAATATAGAACTACCATTTGATCCAGGAATTCCACTCCTAGGAATTTACCCTAAGAATGCAGCAGCCCAGTTTGAAAAAGACATATGCACCCCTATGTTTATTGCAGCACTATTTACAATAGCCAAGAAATGGAAGCAACCTAAATGTCCATCAGTAGATGAATGGATAAAGAAGATGTGATAATATACACATGGAATATTATTTGGCTATAAGAAGAAAACAAATCCTACCATTTGCAACAACATGGATGAAGCTAGAGGGTATTATGCTCAGTGAAATAAGCCAAGCAGAGGAAGAGAAGTAGCAAATGATTTCAGTCATCTGTGGAGTAAAAGAACAAAGAAAAAAACTGAAGGAACAAAACAGTAGCAGACTCACAGAACCCAAGAATGGACTAACAGTTACCAAAAGGAAAGGGACTGGGGATGATGGGTGGGAAGGGAGGGATAATGGGGGAGGGGAAAGAAAGGGGGCATTATGATTAGCATGCATAATGGGGGGGCATGGGTAGGGCTGTACAACACAGAGAAGACGTAGTGATTCTACAGCATCTTACTACGCTGATGGACAGTGTCTGCAATGGGGTATGTGGGGGAAGCTTGGTGATGGGGGGAGTCTAGTAAACATAATGTTCCTCATGTAATTATAGATTAATGATAACAAAATAAATTAAAAAGAAATATATGTCACAGTGCCTGACACATATTCATTGGCGAGAGAAGGTATTATTACTACTAGTTTTCTGAAAAAAACCAAAAGAGCAGTCAAAAAACAACCAGACAAAACAACAACTAAATCTCCTTCTCTCCGGCTTCTCTTCTTCTGATTTAAAGGAGCACAGGTCTCCTCCGTTTTGGAGAAGTCTTGGTTTGACTGTTCTGTGCCTTCAATCTGCCATTTTATTTCATACCTGCTTTTTCATACCATTTCCTTCCTATCTGCCATCTCATTAACACTTCAAAATTTGACTCTCCTGAAACTTCACTCTACTGAAAGCTCAAGATCCTCATGACTCAGAGCCACTCTGTGCAGTGCTGGCAGTTTTAGGAGATGCTGAGACCTCCCCATCCTTGATGCACACTATTTTTTTGTCCTCCTCTTCCTTTGTTTGGTCTCTTTTCTTCACTCAGTTTCTCCTACCTCAGCTCTGTCCCAGTGGTGGTTACCATCCATGAAATTGTCCTTGGACCTCTATATGACTTTTTAATCTCCACTCTCACTGGATAATTTTACCAACAATCTTTATGTAGATACCTCCCAAATCTTACTTTCCAGACCAGATTACTCCCCAGATTCTAGCTGCAAAACTGCTTAACTTCCATGTGAATGTCTAATAGGCATCTCAGATTCAATGCAGTGAAGCACATCATATTCCCAAGTATCATCTCCCTGTGCACATTTCAGATCACCTTTGATTCCTCCTTATCTTGCCATATCAGAGCAAACGTGAAGACCTGTCAATGCATCCTCTCCTGTAACTCAGTGTGTCAATTCCTTTCACTCCCTCCCCCACCACTACTATCACTTATCCTTGTATTCTTGGATGATTATAATTTTCTCAACTACAGTTTTCTTCACTCTCAATCTATACTGCATATTGCTACCAAGTTATTTTTCTTTAAAAAAACTGCTCTCATCAAACATATCAAACAACTGCCTACCTCAAAAACATGCATGATTCCTTAAATTTTATGGAAGAATAGATAACCTACCTTGGTATTCCAGAGCTAGAATTTCTGAGGTTGAATTTGTCTCTTGAGACTTATCTGCAACTGATTCTTAACATTAATATTTATTAAAATAAACATGGCTTACTCATAATTCCTAAAGGCCCATGATATTTTTAGACTCTATCATCTATTCCTTGTCTTTCTTTGCCTCCCCCACTTCAAACAAAAATACAAACTAATTATATGATTTCTTTCTTGAATGCCAACTCTTAACTCAATATCAATCCACTTGTTTGCCAAGATTCTATGTCCAGCTCCAGGAACTGGAATCAGTATATGAATCATGCTCAGTCAATCAATGTGTTAACTCCTCCTTGGTCACAATGGCTATTTTAGGGATACACACATGATGCATGTATGTTCAGTTAGAATGAAGCCTAGGGTCTGTTGGGATGTTCCTGAGAAAAATGTCAGGATAGGATCAAGTAGGCTGCAATAACAAATCAGCTTAACCGAATAAGGTTTACTTCTTCCTCATGTCACAGTCTTATGTGGAGTGGAAAGCTCCCTTTTGAGGCTCTCCTCCAAGTGGTGACTCAGTGACCTAGCACCTTGTACACTGACCTTTTAAGCAAGACATGGCAATTGCAAAAGGGGAGGAGAACATGGTTAGTTGTGGATGTTGTGAGCCCAGGATTTGTTTATTTCCACTGGGCAAAACCCCATCACATGGCTCCAACTGAACTTTAAGGGAAGTGGAAGATACAGTCCTTCTATATGCCTAGGAAGAGGAAACAAAACAAGATTTGATAAACACATACGATTCTTCTTACCACCTGAGGGAGGGTATAGGAAAAAGTAAATACATTTAAAGATGCATGAAATATCAGGATTAATCTATTACTTCCAAAAAATCTTAATATAAAGTTTTCCAGAATGTATGATACCCCCAGAAATTGCTACAGATGTGCCTGTGCCCACCCAGAGGATGCAGTGCTTCAACTCCCAGGGATATAAATGCTTTCAGATGGAACTCTGGTCCATTTCCTTGTTTTTCCTTTTGTGCATACTCAGGAATCTGCCTCACTGTGCCCTGCTTGCAAAAGGGAGAGGCCAAAGGGGGACGTACAGTGGAGAAAGGGGAGACTGAAAAAAGACCAGAGAGAGAGAAGAGAAGGAGACATCTAGGGAGAAAGAAGGAAGATGGGGGTGGGGGGCAGGGGAGGGAGGCAGTAGTGAAGACCCATGGCATTTGTGATTTGAGTCTTAAGAGACTATCTAAAAACCCAAAGAGCATTTCCTTACTTCTGTACTTCGTGAAAATAGACTGTGGCCTCACATGTGTAGAGAAGAGTGGCTGGTATGTGAAATAATAGAAAGTATACATTGGTCTCTGTCCCCGGTTCCTGGCACGGAGCTCTGAAAACTCTTGTAACTTCCTAAGTGGTAACAGCATTAGAAGCATCTTTTGTTCTAATTTGGTCTTGGATCCCTGTTTTCTGATACAGGACTCTTAAATCCCTTGAAATTTCCTGGATGATAGGAATGTCTTTTGTTCACATGAGATGACTCCTGGGCTCCTGGAGGGGGCTGCTCCCTGGAAAGATCAAGCCATGATTGGAAGCTTGGAACTTTCAGCCTCGCCTGCCCATTCTTCAGAGAGGCTAAAATGGAGTTAATGACAGCTCACGCCTATGTGAGGAAAGTACAGGGCTTGGGGAGCTTCCAGGCTGGTAGATACATCCATATGCGGGTTGGGTGGTGTGCCCTAACTCCACAGGGACAGGAACTCCTGCATTCGAGACCCTTCTAGACCTCACTCTATGAATCTCTTCATCTGGTTGTTTATCTATATCCTTTATGATGATATCCTTTAGAATAGAATAAACTGGAAATGTGTTTCCCTGAGTTCTATAAGCTATTCTAGCAAATGACCAAGTCCAAGGAGGAGGATCATAGGAATCTCTGATTTGTAGCCAAGTTGGACAGAGTTGGGAGTGACCTGGAGACCTGCAACTTGCAATTGACATTTGAAGTGGCGGTGGTGGGGCAGTCTTGTGGAACTGAACCCTTAGCCTATTGGGTCTGTGATAACTCTGGGTAGTGTCAAAATTGAATTGAATTGAATCGAATTGTAGGTCATGTAGCTGGTGTCTCAAAGAATTGCCTATTAGGGAAAAAAATGCCGCACCTTTGGTGACCAGAGGAATCAAGAGGGAAGTGTTCTGAGTGAGTAGTAAAGGAGAGACACAGAGCAAGAGAGAGTTCTCCCCTTCACAGTAGGGTAGAGGCCCCACTCTGCATACTGACTGGAGTGACTCCAAGGCACATCCTGAACAGAAACACCATCTCCCTCCTTGGCTTCTTTCATCGCACTCCAGCCTCCTGAGGGTCTGCAATTGCCTGTCATGGTGTCACTCCCTCTGGTAGGCTCTTGAGAAATGTAGTATTTATCTGGCATGATATTTTTTTAAGTATTTTTCCTTTTGCATTCCTTTGTACAGACCACTCTCCCTAGTCTTTCCCCAGAGGCATCTCTTTGTCTAACAGAAGTGTAGAACAGTTCCCACAGGAATGCAAAAAAATCAGAAGCACCAATATTCAGTTTATAGTATCCAATACAGGATTTAGGTAGAGGACGATAGTTATCAAAGTTAGGCTTAACTTGAATCTCTTTTCAGCTGGAGACATGGTGGGAAGGAGCAGACCCCAGAAGCCCTGGGCTGAGAAGGGCATGGGTCAGAGAGGTAGGTCCTTGCCCCTCTCTTAAAGGCCTAACCTGGTGGATGCTTTAGAAACATTCAAGCAGGTATAAGAAAGCCCAGGAGCATCAGGGCACATGACCCACCTTCACAGGTGATCTGGAGAGACAGCCATCACCCCTGGGCAATGGGGATTCTGGGGACAGTGCAGGGATAGTGGAAACAGATGGACCTCAGCAAGGTTCACAGTGCCCCCGGTTCACTGCAGGCTTCAGGAGACTGGACATTTCCAGGGTGTCCCAGTGAGGATCTGTACTGATGTTGAAAGTGCTGGTGAGCTGACTAAACCCAGGCTCCAGGAACAGGAGGCTGCTCTGAGCCAAGATTTCAGCACAAAAGAACAGCGGTTGGGATCGCAGGCTTCAGCATGTCGGCCGGCACTTTACCTCCCCAAACCAGACAAGCCCCTTGGCCCTCAGTGGGCACCAGTGCAGGAAGAACAAAACCAGCCACTTCACTATACACACCAGCGAGGACAGTTGGCAGTGCTGGGAACCACAGGGTCTTTCCCCCATCTCCGTCCTGCAGAGAGGGCCTATAAACCACACCCTGTCCCCACCTGCAGAGGTGCAGCCAGAGAGAAAGGAAATCTGAGACCCTGAGCACTTCTGTACTGAACAGGATTGTGGAGTTTATGAACAGGCCTTGCTTTGTAGGTATGTGACCAGACTTGCTCTAGCTCTCTACTGTTGCCAACTTAAAATTCTTAATTTTTGAATGAGGGAAACTGCACCTCCATTTTGCACCGAGCCTTGCAAATTATTCAGCTGGTTCTTCTTACTACAACGTGCTAAGTTTACCTGAAGGCTAAACTACCATTTAGGATTTTTTTTCTCCTATTACCTAGAGGGTGAGATCATGAAAAAGTTGAGATGATTTATGGAGATTCGAAAAAATATTTTCTCAGCTCAGTCTGAGTGTAGTGGGAGCAATTTCACCATGTTACAAAGGCACAAAAGCATCACTGTTCATTAACAACTCATCCTACTCCTGGATATCAAGGCTCTTTGCCTGGTCTGCTTCTTGACCTCCATTCCCATTTCAGAGCAGACGTGCATCTGCATATTCCCTCCCTGATCCTCCTCACCGAGATCTCGGGATTTACACTGAATCTTTTTTTTAAATTTTATTTTGGTATCATTAATGTACAATTACTTGAACAACATTATGGTTACTAGACTCTACACTGAATCTTGAGTCACAACCTTCTTGCACACAAGCCTCTCCCAGCCTCCTGCATGTGCAAAACCTGCTTTTCCCTGGGACCTTGAACATCGAACTTAAGTCCTTAGTTCACTCTGGCGTGACATGCTGGCACTACCCCAGTCTCTGTGGTAAGCTGCTCTCACCCCACACTAGACTGCCAAGTCTCAATGCTCACAGTCAAGTAGGAGATCAAGCTCACTAGAAAAATATATATTTTCTTATTGATTGCTGAGAGACTGGGAACTTCTTGAGGAGAGAGGCCATATTTTATCCATTTTTTGTATTCCCAACACCAGCACTGTGCCAGTCGAGAGCAGAAACTTAAAAATGGCTGTGGAATTACACACACACACACACACACACACACACACAAAGTAGCAATTTCTTTGGGTGGAAGGCCCAGGGACAATGGAGTTACAGGGCTGTGGGGAGTCAGGACCCGTAACTTGTCCTGCTTTCTCCACATTTGACTCAATCATATCGATGGAACAGAATGGGAAATAGAGTAAGGGTTGAGTCATTCTGGGAATGTGACTCTAATAGTCCCATAGGATTATACCATTGTTCATAGTAACTAGTAGGGAAGAAACTGTCACATGTTTAGAGTTTGGAGAAAAAAATCTTACCCGCTTTCCCAGGAATGAAAATTGCTATTGATTGTAACACTGCAGTTAGAGTCGACACAACGATTTCTCTTCTAAATTTCCATAAATGTAGGGCACCAAGTTTTAGTTTGTAACAAACATAAAGATTTCTGGTTAAGCCAGAGAGAGGAATTTGCCTGACACAGTTTATTAAGGGACTACTCTACTTATTCTGACAAATTGAAAATGGGACATGGGGCAATGATCTCTCTTTAAGGAGTATCTGGCCATCTGTGATAGTTAATTTTATGTGTCAACTTGGCTAGGCCATGATACCCAGAAACTTGGTCAGACATTCTTGTAGATGTTCACATGAAAGTATTTTTCAGATGACATTAACATTTAGATCAGCAGACTTTGAGTAAAACAGATTACTGGTAGTCTATAATATGGATGAGCCTCATCCAAGCAGTTGAAGGGCAGTAATAGAAAAAGACTGACCTTACTTGAATAACAGGGAATTCTGCCAGCATATTGCCTTCAAACCTGAACTTTAGCATCAACTCTTCTGCGTGTTGCTAGTCTTTCCACCTACCCTGCATCTTTTGGATTTGCCAGGCTTTACAATCTTGTGAGCCAGTTACTTAAAGTAAATCTTTCCCTTTCTATATATATGTATACAGCCTGTTGGTTTTGATTCTCTGGAGTATTCTGACTAATACCCTGTCCTTCACGAATTTGGAAACTTCCCTGAAGAGAGAGCTCATAACACCCCAGAACTAACTCCTCCCATTCTAATTTAGAGGTGAACCTTTCTAATACCTTTCTTTCCCTTGGAGAAAAATAATAAGTGTTATCTATAGGCAAGGAGAAAGGACAAATGAAACCAAATATAAAATTCATTTTGATAGACATTAATTTTGTATTATAATATGTGATTCTTTGTATGAACTGATTTTAATACTCGAAAAAAATGGGAAAAAAGAAAAAGGAGGAGAAAAGGGAGGGGGAGAGAAAGAGGAGTAGGCAAACAAAAATGGTAAGAGGGAAAAGGAGAAAAAGAAATGAAATTATTAAAATGAAAAATAGGTCTTCAAAAAAAAATCTAAAACAGAAAACACAATTTGTCCAGGATGAATCAATAGGTGGTCAGACCCTTTTCTAGTAAAATGCTATTTAGTTGTAAGAAAAGCAACCACAAAGGGTTTTTTCCTTCTCTCTCTCTTTTTTGTAAAAAAAATGATTTATGATTCGTACATTGTCTATTTCAAAGCCTCATTTAAACTTTCTACAGTGAATCATCCCCACTTCATATTTTCTTAGTAATGGCAGTGAATCATTCTTTTAAAATGTTTTAAGTACTTAATGTTCCTTATCATTCAACACTCAATAAATTTGCTAAAGATATTATATATGAATGCTGCTAAATATCATTATAAGTTCATGATTCTCTATAGCATTGAATATTTAAATGACATATGAATGGATACTGTCTAATTTCTGGCATTCCTGAAAATACAGTCATTGTTGACAAGATCAGGAAGCAGAATAGTCCAGTATAAATAGGCTTGAAGTCAAAAGACCTAGATCCTATTGCCAGTGATCATTACAAGGGTCATCAAAGCTATTTGGTATCTCTGAGCCTCAAGTCATGGCTTTATCCATAACATCCAAACATTATTATGTCCAAAAGCTGCAGGGTAGGTTAAAAGACTAGCAACACGGAGAAGAGTTGATGCTAAAGTTCAGGTTTGAAGGCAATATGCTGGTAGAATTCCCTGTTATTCAAGGAAGGTCAGTCTTTTTCTATTACAGCCCTTCAGAGTAGTCATCTGAATCATCTGAATTACAACTGAGGACAGGCAGGAATGCCTTGAAGTGTGAGGTTACCCGGTAGAGACTAATGATTCCCCACACAGTCCACGTTCACCCAAGGGGAGAGCCCAAGGGTGGCATTTGTGTATGTGTGAACAAGTAGATGATTATGTTAAAGCATTTAATCAGCATGTACTTATTCATTAGTGTGGTTTAAGTAGAAACGCTAGGACTAATAAGACTCTCTAAAGTCAAGGCATTGAGCTTAGCACTTGACCTATTCCAACTCACTTAATACTCATAACAATCTTACAAGGTTTGTATCCTACTGCCTTTGATATATGGGGAGACAGAGACGCAGAGAGCTTCTCCAAGCTGGAACTGAAACTCAGGAGAGTCAGTCCTCCAAATCCCTGCGTTTTCCTCCACACCATATCACTGGGGTTGTGTGGCCTCCTTTCTGTGCCCTTCCTTCCTTGGCAGCATTTTTTCCTGTGCACAGCAATCTCTATTCTCTATGGTGCTTTGCAGTAAATCTGTCCTTTTGCAAACACTGACCTGAATTTTTGAAGTGGTTTCCTAGTGAGTGTTGTTTGCCATCGCCAAACTTGTTTCTCAGCACTGGTGACTACTGGGGAAGCCATGTAACTCAGCACTGTGCACTTTCTTTGGCCACAAACCACTTGCGCCACTAAACAGAAGAAGAAACAGAGGGAAATCAAGTATACAGCACAAGTGTTAAATGCCCCCAAACTTGGCTTACCCCCTGGTGAATACTCTTTTAAAACCAGTTTTCTCCTTTTGCTGTTTCCTTTACAGACATCACACCTTATATATTCACTAACATTTAAGACCATTTCCATTGTTTTAAATTGGATATTTTTTCTTCATTTAGAATGATGTATCTAAACACAATAGGACGTTCAAATATTTATGGTAGTGCTGATAATTTCTTCAACTCTGTGTGCTACAAAAATGCAGCTAAGCAGAAAAAAAATAGGTTCTAGTTAAATTGGCAAGAATGTATTTCCTTCTTAAAAAAGAAGAAAGTTACTTGTATCTTCATATTGTTGATTTTCATTAATTCTTATTTCAACATTACAGAATTAGTTGGAAAGAGTCTAAGCATTCTGTCACTTCAAACATATTCATCGTTAATTATAAACAATTTCCAGTTAACTAAAACTAGGTCATATCAAATGTTCCAAAATATTACACTTAAGATTTTGGTTGGCTTTTGGCATCTCCATAACATCTATATATACAATGAAGAATAATCCTTATCGCAAATTTCAGTAGTTTTTATTCAGAAAAAAACTCCCACATTTACGGTAGTTCCCAGCACTTTCTCTACATGTTTATAAAAGAATTGCTTTTTGAGAGAAATGTTCAAAGAATGTATGAGTTGTTTTCCAGGCAATCACCCACTCCATTCTCTGATGGTTAGGAGTTTTAGCATTTCACAAGTAAAAACATCAGTTTTTCTTATTGTTACAAAACCTGGATTTTGAACATGAAGGCCCAAAGGAGCAGAGTACATTGTTGGTAAAAGGTGAGATGCTAGAAACCATTCTGATGCCTTTCATTTCAGTGACTTCCCACCACTTTTGTTCACTGATGTTGTATATGCTATAGGTACCCGCCTTCACAACTTTCCACTTGCATGGAATTCCATCTGTTTAATCAAACCGAAACAAATTGTAGTGTTAAGGTCCTTGTATCTTAAAAGATTTCCTTCCTATTATCTTGTTGACCCATTGCATCATTCAGAAGAATAAATACCCCAGCTCAGCACACAGGAAATGTAACAAAAAAAGGAAATAGAGAATTTTAAGCTATATACATGTATGTATTACACACATAAGTGCACATACAAAAAATATATATCTATGTAACAGAAAATTTTACTTGCCTAGTATATTTAAAATTATAAACCCTGTTAATTAAAATTTGGATTCACCCCCAATTTCCAAAGAAAGTAATAAATTATGACATAATCCTGAATTTGTGGCAGAATTGTGTAGCAGAAAAATGATGTAGCAGGCTTCCAGTGCCCTCATGGCACCCTTCCACATGCAAAAAAAATGCAGCTTCTCAGCGTCCCTATGGTCCTCCTATGAGCTCCCATCCTGCTGGATTAAGGGGACATTATACAGGCCAACTCGTAACTGGGGATTTAGACAGTATCCTTTAAGTCCAAGTTTCAGCCTATTCAAATATGATATGATACCATCAAGTAAAGCTGATTGAAATGGTTTGTTTGGGAAGACGCCGCCCTTCAGTAAATGCTCAGACCTGAATTCTCCTCCTCCTTTTGGGTAGCAGCTGGGTATGTGAGGGGCTTTACTTGCTCCTTGCGGCATCTGTGGCCAGGCCCTGGCTGCTGTCCTGAGATCTGGTTGCCCTGCCTCTGCCCCACGGGCATGCTGCCAGTGGCTGCTCCTGAAGTCTGAGGCTGGTGCGAGTGGTCTGTGCTCTCTCAGGCTGGCCTGAGACCAAAGTTTCTCTCTGTTGACTTGGCCCCTGAAGGTTGGCTGCAACCTGCCTTCAGAGTCACTTTGCACTTGCCTGGGGATTTCTGCTACATTGCCAATGCCAGTGTTGCCTTCTGCAGCCCTCCTCCTGGTAGCTGGAACTTTTGAACTCTCTGGGCACCACGGGCAGCTCAAGAGGGCTGACTCAGGTACTGCCTCAAGGCATAGCAGCCTACACGCAGGGCAAGCCGGTCCTTTCCCACTGTCACAAACAGGAGGGGGGCTGCTCGACTTACCTAGCAGATCTGTCCCTGCTGGGACTTCAGCCAAGGAGAGGAGGCCAGGACTTGGTTTTTCCTCACCTGTCTCTCTTCCCCCGCTCGTACCCATTCACGGGTTCTTTTCACACTCCTCCGCTTTCTAATTCTCCTTCCCTACACCAAACCTCAAGCTCAAGTCACTAGATCAGGTTCTTCCCTGTTACTAGGACAACAACAAGCCTAGAAAAATTGTTTCATTTTTTAAATGCAATCAGGTTTTATTGTCTCAACCAAAAAAAAAAATCCTATTTTGGTTTTCAGAAGTCAAACAGTGAATCTTTCTTTGCATTCCTGAAACAAAAGTTCCAGTATGTACCCCTGCCTTCTCCACAGGTCTCAAACAGGAAAGCCCAGCAATACATTTTCAAGAGATACTATCTTTATTCCATGTGCAAAAGGGGCTGCAATTTCAAGAGTCTCTTAGGTTAATAAATCAATAAAACAATCACACTTTATTCTCAAAGTTAGCCAGCCTTAAAACTGGAGACATCTTTATCTATGGTCATGGACCCATTCCAGCATTTACATGGCAGCAGTAAAAGGCTTTTGAAAATGTGACAGCTGATGGAAATACTGTTTCTCAACTTATTTTATTGGATTATTTCCTCTTTCATTTCATGTTTGGGCATCCTACAATAGCTTAATGTCCTTTCCATATTAATAAGATGTGAGAGGTTTTTTTTGCATGAAATTTCCTATATTTTTATTTTGGAATCGTTCATGTACAATTACTTGAACGACATTCTCATTACTAGACTCCCCCTATTATCAAGTCCTCCCCACATACCCCATTACAGTCACTGTCCATCAGTGTATAGAATCTCTTCTCTGTATATACTGCCTTTCCCATGTCCCCCCCTACTACATTATGTGTGCTAATCATAATGCCCCCTTTTCCCCCTTATCCCTCCCTTCCCACCCATCCTCCCCAGTCCCTTTCCCTTTGGTAACTGTTAGTCCATTCTCAGGTTCTGTGAGTCTGCTGCTGTTTTGTTCCTTCACTTTTTTCCTTTGTTCTTATACTCCACAGATGAGTGAAATCATTTGATACTTGTCTTTCTCTGCCTAGCTTATTTCACTGAGCATAATACCCTCTAGCTCCATCCATGTTGGTACAAATGTTAGGATTTGTTTTCTTCTTATGACTGAATAATATTCCATTGTGTATATGTATCACATCTTCTTTATCCATTCATCTACTGATGGATACTTAGGTTGCTTCCATTTCTTGGCTATTGTAAATAGTGCTGTGATAAACATAGGGGTGCATATGTCTTTTTCAAACTGGGCTGCTGCATTCTTAGGGTAAATTCCTAGGAGTGGAATTCCTGGGTCAAGTGGTATTTCTATTTTTAGTTTTTTGAGGAACCTCCATACTGCTTTCCACAATGGTTGAACTAGTTTACATTCCCACCAGCAGTGTAGGAGGGTTCCCTTTTCTCTGCATCCTTGCCAACATTTGTTATTGTTTGTTTTTTGGTTGTTGGCCATCCTAACTGGTGTGAGGTGATATCTCATTGTGGTTTTAATTTGCATTTCTCTGATGATTAGCGATGTGGAGCATCTTTTCATGTGCCTGTTGGCCATCTGCATTTCTTCTTTGGAGAAGTGTCTGTTCAGCTGCTCTGCCCATTTTTAAATTGGCTTATTTGCTTTCTGTTTGTTGAGGTGTGTGAGCTCTTTATAGAATTTGGATGTCAACCCCTTATTGGATATGTCATTTATGAATATATTCTCCCATACTGTAGGATGTCTTTTTGTTCTATTGATGGTGTCCTTTGCTGTACAGAAGCTTTTTAGTTTGATATAGTCCCACTTGTTCATTTTTGCTTTTGTTTCCCTTGCCCGGAGAGTTCTTTTAAGAAGACTTTAAAATAATTTAACATTCCGTACTGTATTTGGGAAATGACCTCAGGCTTTATCACTGAAATAAGATTCTGAATTCATTTCTTTGAATCCAATATGAGGCTTTAGGGAAGACTCCTTATACAATTCCCTTGTAAAAAAAATTGTCATAACAAAACTGTCATTTGATTGTGTATACAACCCTCAAACTTGGGAGTTTTTAAAAGAGTTCCATCAACTCCCTGGAATTATATGCAACATTTTCTATCTACATTTTTATGGAAGAAAAACTGTAGCTTTCATTAACTTCAGACTGGGATTTTTATCCCCACACAGGTTTAGTTAGAATTCCCAGACAGGTCTAGGTAGAATTTCTCCTACGATTTAAGCCTAATGATACTGAATGGCCAATCAATTGTTGGAGAAAAATAGACAAAACGTAAATGACAAATTGCACTTTGCAATAAGTAGGTTGAAAAGGTTCTTATTATGAATAAATTATTAATTTGTTAAGGGTAAATAATAACTGTGTAGCTTTGTAAGTTTTCCTTTAAAAAAGATGTGAAGTCATACCAGCTAATTCTCATCTTCCCTAGACCCTTTTTGCCCACTGGAAGAAGTGCAAAGTCCTTATGACGATACAAAGTACCATTTACAGCTGACCCTGCCCAGTCTTTTCAGATTTGCCTCTGTACTTTGCCCTCATTCAGTATTTCAACCAATTACTTGCTTTGCTCTGAATTGCTCTTGCATTTTCAAACTTACCTGCTCAAAATCCCTCTGTCTGGCAAACTCCCACCTATCCTTCAATTCCCCTTCCCTTTGCATAGTTAGTTACCAACATGGCACTTGGTATGCTTGTTATGACAGTTAACACAGGATTGCAACTGTTACTTCCATGTTGTCACCCGCTTTTAATGTGAATCTCTTGATGGCTAGGGTGCTAGCATGTTCACTTCCTGTCCCCAGGACTGAGCACAGTGATTGGCATAGCGATGCAAAATGGGTTGAATTAATAATAAGCAGGAGGATCTGCTAGAGTCACTAAAGGAATCTGAAGGAGAACAGTGGAAGGCGGCTCAGCCTTCGGACAGAGAGATGAATTCACCATATTCTCATAAAACTATCAAGAATGATACCTCACTGTCCCAGCATAGATCTTCACATATCAGCTGAGAATAGGGGCAAGTGATGGTGGCTCAGGCTTTGCACCAGAGAGGAGCACCCTTCCGCAAGGAGACCTGGATGGCATCAGCTCCTGGAGGCTTCCCACCCCCCACTGCTACCTGAGCCTATACCACTGTCCCCTCTCATTTTCTTCCTGCTCCCACTACTTTCCCTGCCATCACATCACAGCCCACCCCTCTCCACCATACACACATACACATCCCTTTTCAAAAACAGGCTAGGAAAGAGGACCAGGACCTAGATGATGTTAGTGAAGTTCTAGTTAGTGAAGTTAGGGCAGTTCTAGAAACTCTTTGATAAGCCAGTGTTATTACAGACCTGCATGTAGAAGTCTATAGTTTGCAAATCACTGTCACGTGGTCACATATAACATCTCATTTGATCTTTATTTGGGCCTAGTTAACTCAGGTTAGCAGATGTGGAAAAAGCCTTCGCAACTTAAATCATTTGAGGGAAGGCACCTGGTCAAGACTAGCCTGGAACAAGTCTTATCTGTTTGTACTTTGGAGCTCATATTGGAAATCAGATGTGGTGTCCTTAGTATAACCAAATATTAATAAAAATGTTTGTGCTGTTCTGAAATAGCAGCAGACTCAGAGACTCCAAGAATGAGCTAGTGATTACCAAAGGGGAGGGGTGTGGGAGGGCGTGTGGGGAGGGAGGGAGAAGGGGATTGAGGGGTATTATGTTGAGTACACATGGTGTGAGGGATCATGGGGAGAACAGTGTAGCATAGAGAAGGCACACAGTGGATCTGTGGCATCTTGCTGCACTGATGGACAGTGACTGCATTGGGGTATGGGTGGGGATTTGATAATATAGGTAAATGTAGTAACCACATTGTTTTTTTCACGTGAAACCTTCATAAGACTGTATATCAATAATACCTTAATTTAAAAAAGTGCTGTTCTAATGTAATATAGAGAGTAAAAAAATTAAAATACATAAAGTTTATGAAATGAAATACAAATGTATTCCTCCCTATTCCAGCTCTAAGATCCCCATTCCTACTCTCCCAAGGCAACCACCATGAAAAATTTCTTGTGCATCCTTCCAGAAATGTCCTCAGTGTGTACATATGCATATATATATATATACATATGCTACATAAAAATATATATTTAGAAGTGCATATAAATAGAAATTATATAAATACACATGTATGTATAAATTATAAGACCATTAAAATACAAAAATATAACATGTAACATCATACTTATATATGTGTATATATACATATATAAAATAATTTTATTTAAAATCCTATGTGTTTGTATATCTACATATGTATATAGATATATCTTTGTATGTACATTTACACACACACACACACACACACACACACACACACACACACACAAGTATATATACATTCAGTGTATAGCCAACCATGGACTCAACACTAGATGTTAAGGGGCATGACTGGTGGTGGAAGCAGGTGACATTGTTATTGCTTTTTCTGATAAGCTTAATTTAATGAAGGGAATCAGGCAGCAGTACTCCCGTTGGGAGAGAAGGCAGCTATTCATTCAGTGCCTGACCTGCTGCTGGGCCCACGCTGGGTCCAGCAGCCTTCTTGCCAAGCAAGCTTGGTCAGAGACCCCCAGAAGCTGCTGATGACTGTTTGATCTCCAAGACTGATCAGCAGATCCCTTCGAAACACACCCGTCAAAGGGCTCCGTGGAGTTGTCTAGAGTGGTAGTTAACTGTTCATCGACTCCACCCTGCCTCCCTGCCAGGAGCTGGATGGTACAGATAATGTTTCAATCAACTTTGTTGCTCCAGCATAGACCCAACAACTCAGTGAGCATTTTTTGCACAGATTTGAAGCCCTAACTGGGTGGGGCAGGGCGTGGGGGAGCTGACACTGTTTTAGGTTCTAAAGTATTCATGCACAGAATAATCTTTCTTCTATTGAGTAAGAAATAGTCTAGAGTCATGCAGTGAAAATAGAGAATAAAACACTGGGAGAACAACAACAAAATGGGAAGAAAGATGAAAGGCCAGGAGCTTCAACTCTGTCAACTTACACACACAGTTTCATGACATAGTTGTCAGGCTTGGACACAGTGAAGTTTGAAGGGAACACACCAGCTGGAAACCTGGAGTGGGTCCCAGCTCTGCGGTGGACTCCCAAGGCAGGACCGCCCTGGGCCGCGGCCTCCTCAGGTCAGCTAGGGAAGAGGAGTCTAAGGAGATGCAGTAGTGACATCGATGCTTAGAGGAAGTTCTAGGTGAAAGACTTATTATAATCATCCTGTGTTTAGAAAGAGAGAAGTTGTAGGATTTTGACCCAATTTAAGGAAGAACTTTCCAGTATAATGTTTTCAAAAATGTAATGGACCACTTTTATGGTGTCAAATTCTTAGGTACTGGGAAGATTTGGACCATCCTGGATGGTTCAAAGAAGAATGTCTTAGGTGGTTTCCAAGTTCCCTAATATCTCTTAAGAATGTGCTTCTGTGACTAGTTGGTTTGAAGGCAGCACTGTACAATTAAACTTTGTACAGTGATGGAAATGTGCTATATCTGCTCTGTCCAAAAGAGTGGTTATGAACCACATGTGCTTATTGAAATGTGACCAGAATGGCAGAGGAACTACATTTTTGGTTTAATTTAATTCTAGTTAATTTCAATTTTAAAAGCCACAGATAGTTAAAGGCTATCATATTATCCTGTATCTCTAAAATCCTGTATTTCTCTGCTCTCATCGTCATTGTCTACATGTCACACCATCCATCGTATACTCTGTTCTGCACATTGTATGTAAAATAGCTCCATTTAGGATATGGTCTTGATTTAGAGGGAATTACCTCCTGAGAAAGAAGTACATTTAAAACCATGGAAGTCAGATAAAGAATAAGAATACATAGCAAACTACTGCCAAACCGGAAAGCACATGTAGCCAGAGACTGTACTGTATAGCCACAATAAAAACACTGGTGTTTCTAAGAAGCACAAAGGAGTGAACAACCCAGTCGTGGGGGTAAGAGGGAAGCAGCTCACAGCTTAGTGCTCCCATCAGCGTGTTGTGTTGAATGGAGGATCCTTCCTGTAGCAGATGCCCAACAGGCTGCTAGTTTTTTTCCTGTATGTTTTAAGAGTGACAGAGACTTAGAACAATGTCATAAGGTATCCTCAGGCTTCTCAAGACTTCACCAGAAAGAGGAAGTTGCTTGAATTAGAATTTACCATTTTGGGTCAGGAAGAGGCCTCGGAGATTATATAATCTAGTCTCCGTTTTTACAGAGAAGAAAACCAGAGCCTGAAGCCCAGAAAAGGCTTGTGACTTGCCAAGGTCACATGGTTGTTTAATAGATGATTTATTTTATATAAAAAAATCAATATGTGGTAAATAACAGATAATTACCATTTAAAATGTAAATTTTCTTAAATATTACAAACAAAAATAGTATATCCTGAGAGTGTATTAGAGCTGAAGGAGGGCCCGGGTTGTTATCAACAGTCTGATTCCTCTCATGTTTCTCAGGAGTGTCACGGCACCTTTATTGTAAACCAGGTTTGAGGAGTGGGCTGAACTTCTGCTTGGCTTACCTTTGCTAAGCCCACGACTCTCCAGACTTGGTCCAGAGAAAAGCTGCAGTGCGCTCCCGGCCTGCCCCAGGGCCATACTCTCTCCAAGCAAGGCTCTCTGAAGCAGCTCCCAAGGAGAAATTCTTCCCTCTTGTAGTTCATCGAGCATCCATGTGCGTCTGTGCCCTAGAGAGTGGCAAAATCTAAACAAACAAGTTCTATTTTCAGTTTGTCTTCCTGAAAACCAAACTTCACCCACATGAAACTAGTTAGCATGCTTCAAATGCTGAAGGCTTCTAGGTACTTTCTGAGTTTGCTCTGACTCATGTCTTACCTACATATTTATTCTCAATTACAAAAAATAAAATCAGGCAGAGAAACGAGGGCTCTCTTTCAATGTAAACTATCTGATTCTTCCCACATCCTCATTTTTTTTCTCCTTTACCATGTAAAACTCTTTCTTTTTCCTTGAAATGGGTATAGGCTTTAGGTAACTAACCTTTTTGGAAGATTATTTATGGAGCATTTAGACTTCAGAAGTTCAAGTTATTTAATAAAAGGCACCATCACATCAAGTGCTATAATCTAATCAGATTTCTTTTTATAATGACTAGCATTTTCATAGTATCACTTGCCCATACAAAAAGCATAATTGGCTTCCCATTGTGATCTTTTTGGATTAAATATGACTTCCTAAACCTGGCAGCCTATCATTAACGTTTTCTGTCCCTCTACCTATCATACTACATCTTTAATTCACCCTCAGCCCTGCTGTAACACATTTTTCCCTTTTCAGCCAGCCTATACTCCTTTCTAGGTTCTCTCCCCAAAATTCTTGTTTATAGTCCTCTTCAAGCCTTTCTTGTACTGCAAACCACACCACATTCCCTCTATTCAGGACTATCAGATCTTCCCAGAATGGGCTTCTCTTCTAGAGATCTCCCCAACTAAGCCCAACTTGTGTCCTGCTGGTTGTCTGCTCTGAGAGTCACCGCATGTTTTGTTTTGCATTACTTTGTGCAAAAGCTGTAAACCTTTAGAACTAGGAGATAAGGGTGGGTGCAGACTACACAGATACCAGCTGGCTTTCCCTTGTCATTCTCCAGATAAGGGCTGAACTTCAGATTGATTGAGTGATACATCCAAGATCACACATTAGAATTAGATTAGAAGCCACAGCTCTAAGACCACTACTCATTTCATCACACCACTTTGCCTTTTAGTTTCACATCTGGGTCATAATAAAAACTGAGAAAGATATAAATAGTACTACATAATACATAAAGAAAAATCCATAAGTGCGTAAGAGTGATGTTTATGTTTTTATTACTAAAAATTATGGCTGTGGCAGAGACTGCTGAACCATGTTTCCCCACCTTCCCAGCATTGAGGTGCGACCACGAGACTGAGTTTTGTCCAATGGTAGGGGTGTGAAAGTAGTGCGGGTGGCTCCAGGCTGGGCTCATAAAAACCTCCCTGCGTGCCACTATGCCTTCTCCTGTTGCTCTGCTGCCAGATGCTAGGCTCCAGGGTAACCTTGGAGATCACAGTTGAAAATGGTGGTCATAAAATCAAAGAATCTTGGTCCTGAATCACCACTTGGATAACTGCCTAGTGATGTAGAGCATCCAGTTTGAACTGTGACATGAGCAAGAAACTGTGATGTTAAGAAGAGACTGTGTTAGGCCACTGAGATTTGGTTAGCTTTTACCCAAACTAATAAACATTTGTTACATAATTCTTGCAACATTCCTATGAACTCAATGCTAGCCCCATTTTACAAATGGAAATCCAAGAATGAAAGGGTCACACTTCTCACATGAGGCACAGCCACATTTGAACCCAGGTCTATCTGATTCCACATACTTTACTTTTTTTTTTTTATGAATACAGAGGTTCCTGTGACGAAGATTCAACTTAAGGATTTTCATAGATACGAGCCATTTTATGTACTTATGTAGAAATGCACTGACTATGCCCACCACCAACAGGTGGCAGTAATGGCTGTGTGTAGGCTGAATTTATGAACTACAGAAGGTTTAGGAATATCATAAAGTGAAATTAACCTGCACATGCAGAGAGAAGTTTCTGAATGCTCTCCTGCCTGTTCTCTGGTGAGGGATCATTTTACCTTCCTGAGAATTATCATGTCAAGCCGTTCAAACTCCTGGCCTTCTAATTTTCTCCTCAGAATGTGAGAAAGTTGGCCTGAATCATTTGAAAATCAATACATTCCTCTGGACCCTGACGTTCCCTTATGAGCACGTGAGAACATATGAAGAGCTGACCCTGTAAAGAAATGTTAAGCTTACATTTAATTCACAATGTGCTGCCCATCTCTTCCTAGAGGAGACAGGCTGGGGAGTAAATTATGGTCTGTGATAGCTCTTGACAATGGGTAAACCAGGGTACAATAATGCCGAATTAACTTTATTTTTTTCTTTCTTCCATCCCCCTTCCTTTCTTTCTCTTCTTTATATTTTTAAGTTTCTCTCCAATGAACATACATTAATTGTATAATTTAAGTAATACTGAGAAAAAGGAATCACACACACAGACACTCAAAACCAAGCAAGCGACATGAAGGGTGTGTTGTAAAGAATGAGGTGGTAGAGCAGAACGGTTGACAAAATAGGCTTTGGATCCTGACAGTCCTGGGCTCAAAGTCCCGCTCTGCCGTGCACTTACAGTAGGGCCTAAGGGTAACTTTCCCAGCCTTCCAGAGCCTCAATTTCTTATAAAAGGAGGTAGGTCATACAGCTACACCATAGAGCTTTATGAGGATTAAACAATATGAGTCCCTGGTCTGGGGATGGAATAGTAAAGATGGTGACAATGACGTACAGGGATTATATTAAAATGGCTTCAACTGACAATAAAATCATAAATAGTAGTTATATGCTAGTCATTTTCTTTTACTTATCATATTAACCCATTATTTTTTGGCATGTGTGTAGCTTATATTCCCTAGATCATCATATTGTCCTCAAAACAGAAAGTCACATCTTTTTATTCTCCAGCATGCCTGGTTCATGGGCGTAGGAAGAGTGTAAGTCAGCCAGTGCTTCCTGAGTAAGGGGACTATAACACTCTCCTTATTCTATCTCCAAGCATTCCACTTCACATTTTCTCAGAGCAGTTTTTATAGTATCACAGCTGACCATAAAGAAGAGAGAAAGCAGTTCTGTTTAGTGGGATGCCTGCCATGGTGCTATAAAACTATGGACTATAGAACTCTGTGGGCTATGAACTACAGAACTGGTGAACCACTGATTGACGGAACTGTCCTGAATACTGTGGTAGCCACTTACCACATGTGGCTATTAAACTTAAATTAATTAAAAATAAACAAAATTAGAAATATACTTCCTCACATTAGCCACATTTCAAGTGCTCAATAGCCACATGGTGAATGGCTACCTTATTGCACAATGCAGATACAGAATATTTCTGTCATTACAGAGGCTCCAGTAATGG
The DNA here is from genome assembly GCF_040802235.1 of Manis javanica. NCBI lineage: Eukaryota > Metazoa > Chordata > Mammalia > Pholidota > Manidae > Manis > Manis javanica. The sequence goes on from NC_133160.1 coordinate 69,963,101, forward strand.
TGCTGCTCCACAGAAAGTCCCTGAAACCTGGATAAAGAGAACTTTCAGAGTCAGGGCCTTCTGGTCAAATACTTCCTTCCTAAGTATCAATTTATTAAAAGACTATTAAATGTCAACTCTGTACCATATTAATGGCTACCATTTATTAAGCATTTAGAAGGTACAAGGCATAATGCTAAGCTATTTGTACACATCATTTATCTAATTCTCTGAAAGGCAGGTAGTACTATTACAATAGTTATTATTACTCCTACTAATTATCATATCAATTGTTACTATTATTAATTAATGATTATGATTAACTTACTTTTTAGAATTGAGAACACAGGCTCAGAGAAGTTGAATAACTTGCCTGAGACCTTATAGCTTCAAAGTGGCAGAACTGGGATTAAAATTCAGCATTTACCTGGCTCAGCCATTTTTTGGGCTTAACCACTAGTCTCTACTGTTTTTTTTTAATTGTCTTTCTCTAAGGCACAGTGGGAGCTGTGGAGATAGGCATATGTATGAAATAGTCATTACTTTCAAGGCTTCTCAGTCTAATGTGGGAAATAAGTGAAGACAAATGTTTTTAAGTAACTATATACTCTGCCTTTTTAGCTTGCCCATAATGATAGAATAAGCTCAGTTAAAGAATGATAGAAGTGGTAAAAGGAATTACGGAGTAGACTGGAGGCAGGAAAATCAATTAAAAAGCCATTACATTAGTCAAGACACAATCAAGATAGGGTGTAGGAGTTGAAGAGTAGAGATGGTGGATATGGAAAAAGCCATAAAGGAAGACCAATCAATATTCAGGGATCATTTGGATTTGGGCAGAAAGAAAAGGGAGGTACAGGTGACAGTCTTTAAGATGGCCCCTCTCCCTGCAGCCATCCTTTCCTCCTGGTATTCAAACCTCTGACATCACAGCTGACCTTGGGTGACCAGTAGGACATGGTGTGTGAGGCTAGGTTATAAAAGACAGTGCAGCTTCCGCTTGCTCTCTTGGTTTGTGCACCCTGTGGGAAGCCAGCAACCATGCCGTGAGGCCAGTCAAGAAGTCCTGTAGGGAGGTCCACATGGGAATGAACCTGTGAGACACACTAAGTGCTTATTACTATTTTTAGCCACTAAGTTTTGGAGTGATTTACTATGTAACAAGAGATAGCTAATAGAGGAGGCATCAGATTATTTCATGACTTTAAGCTTGGTTGATGGTGGAGCTAAGTATCCATTTTCCTTTCTTTCCAAATATAATCCGTACATGCATGTCACTTTGTGATCCAATCCTGTATGAACTTCCATTCGAAGAAACAACTGTCTGGCAACCAAAAAGTAGATAAACACTATTTAATCCTTTATGACAGTCTCTCTTGAATATTCTGCACTAGGACCACTTTCAAAATATTTAGCTAAGTCTCTTTAAAGTCTCGTTTCCCCATCTCATTCTTAATATTGCCTTGATATCAAATTAGCTCCAAGATTTGTCCTCAAGATATTCTCAAAAAACGATAGCAGAAACTCAAGTCAGGTAGGCTTTTCTTGCTCTCTTTTGTGATCAGAATTGTATAATGTAGATCTATATATACCTTTGCCTTTTCAGCTTGCCCATCTTTTCCTTATTTGCATTCTGTACAACAGAGTGGAGCCCGGGACCCATTCGCAAAAGCAAAGAATCCTCTTTTAGGGGGAAAGAGTGAGACAAGAGAGTGAGCGTGCCCATGGTGCAACTACACGTAAGCAAACATAAAGTCCCTGCAATTTTTTCCCCTCAGGTTCAGTAAGTTGATTTAATATCTGTGAGATACTGAGAATGTTGGACAGCATGTATTTCAGTTTCCTCATTTGCAAAATGGTATCTGCTTGCTGGTTCGTAGGGGGATTAATTAGTTTCAGCACATAGAGTACTTCACGTAATACCTACTATATTGGAATCATTCACTAACTGTTAAAGTCTAATATATCCAATTTATTGGAAATTCAGTGTCCTTAAATGACACACAAAGGGTAAATGATTTCAGAGGTTTGTACTTCAGTATCCCTTCTAAAACATGCTTTGTTTGCTTTTGGATATTTTGAAATAGTTTCTATCACCGTTAGGACAGCAAATAATCTTTTTTTTATTTAAATAACATTTTATTTATATTTTTACATGCATAAATATTTAAAATAAATTTAAGCTTTCATGGGGACAACCTTCGATATGCTCTATATTTATCTTTACATGCATACATGCATACAAGTAATATACAAATGAAACTCACTGTAAGCAATTTAAACAATATGAAAATCCATAAAGTTAAAATGTTCTCAAATAATCTTGATGCAGCATTGAATAACACCTATCCCCTCTGGACACAAAAGCTATAAGCACCTTAGTTCTTGTTTATATCATGTCATATGTGACAGATAAATTCTACAACCAAGTCTTTTTCATATTTTTCTGCACGGTTGTTTCTGATTCTGGAAACATACAATAAAGCCCATTGCACTATAACTGCAAAACTCACTATATAGTATAAGCATTCAACTCTACCACAATTTTTTGAGCACCTACCATGTGCCACAATTCTAGGTACTTTGGTTGCACCAATGCACAAAAAGTCAAAGATGTGTGCCCCTATGAAGCTTATGTTCTCATGGGAGAATACAATAGACAACAAATACAGCATGTAAGTAAATTATACAGGATAGTAGAAGGTTTTCATTACAATGGAAAAAAGAAAAAGTAGGGTAAGGGGGTTCAGAAATAAGGTGTCAGGTGGACGTTGACTATATAATAAGGCTGCTGTGGTTGTCTCATACAGAAGGTAAGATTTGCACAAAATCTCAAAGAAGTGGGGTAGGAACAGCTAGTGCAAAGCCCCTGGGGTGGGACGATGCCAGCATATTCCAGAAACAGCAAGGGCACTAGTGCATCTGGAGGGGAGTGAGAGTCAGAGATCTAACTGGGGACAGTTCACAGAGGACTTAACGTTTTGGCCACTACAGACTTTAGCTCTTATCCCGGGGGAAAACCAAAGCTCTGGGAATTTGAGCTGAGTGACCTAACTGACATAGTTTAAAAGAATCCCCTTGGCTGCTGAATGTTGTGAATAACTGTAGGATGAGAAGGTGGGAACTGGGAGACCATGTAGGAAACTACTGTAATGCTCTGGGAAGAGATGATGTGCACTTGGGCAGGACTGTTGCAGTGGTGAGAAACAATCAGGTAATGGAAGGATTTTACCTTTCTCAAAAGTACTTTAGCATGATTCATGCCTCACTAAGATGCTTCTAAGTCTTCTGAGCTTGATGGGCATGGATTTATTTACTCATTTTGCTCTCCAGTTGTGTAGCTTTCCTCTAGATTAAAAAAAAACTGTTGGTTCTCAGGTAACAACCAGCTGATGAGACAACTTTCTGATACTCTAGGAACAAAGTTATAATGCATTATCTGGCATATTTAGAAAATGCTCATATACAATAAAGTCATTCCCACCCAATTAGAAAAAAATAAACTACCTTTAAGTACACACAGTGATGGTGAATTATGTCTCAAATCTTCAGTTCTAGATCAGAGATGAGACCAAATGCAGAGTAGCTCTTCCTAGCACATCTCTCAAAGCTCCCTCCCCTTCCACCATGGAAGCACAAAACCATGGAGATGGTGTAACTGATGAACAGCAGGAGAAAACTAGGCAGGCCATCACGATATGCCTTGAAAATGGATCCTCAAAATACACTGTACATTTCAAACTGAATTAGCTATTTCTTCTTAGTACTTTTCTCTACCTTCAAGAAGAGGAATAACAAGACAGTGAGAACACCTTCCATTGCAGCCCCTTCTCCCAAGGTGCATAATCAAGTTTACCCTCCTTAAGACCATAGAGCCACTCTGATATGAAAATCTTCTCTATCTATTGGAGCTGTTGGGGCTTCTCTATCAAATTGGAATTGATAGGCATACAGAAAGATAGGAAAAATGTCAGTACAAATGGAATACAAAGAAGTTATATTAATATAGATCAGGAGATAGACTTTTGGCCATTATTTCTTAGAGGACAGCAGTGATCTGATATATCCAAAGACAGATTCATCTAGAGATGAATCTCTTTTTTGCACAATCATAATAGTAAAGTGGATGAATCTGTGACTTCACAATGGAAGCCTTGATTAAAGTGAGTTCCCATGCTAGGGGTGAGAACTTCTCTAGATTATTCTGAGGCTTCTTCCATTCTTTTGAGAGCCATTAGGACAGTCCTTTCAAGAGCTTTAGATATGTGTCTTTAGCTATTTTCCAGATATCCAGCCAGTTCATCTCCTAAGCCATAGACCTCGAAACCTTTCTTCATTTCCTTCCCTTATTCCCTGTATCAGGCAGGGTACATTGGAGAAACAGAGCACTAAGGACATTAAGGACTAAGGAATTCATTGCAGGAATTATACCTCACACAATTATGGGAGAAGCTAAGGATATAAAGGCCTGAAAAGATCAGAGAAAAATCACTACCCAGCAGCTGAAGGGGAACTATGAAGAAGGTTGATGTTGAAGTCTATGGAAGTTGTTGGAACTTTGTAGTAACCACCTCTGTGAACCACCTTGAACCATCTGGTGGCAGGCCTGGGGTCACTGTTGGTCAGGAGAGCTGGCAGACAGGAAGGAAAACTAAACGTGCTTGGGTAGAGTAAGGAAAAACTAGAATTACAAGGATAAACTAAAACCTATAAGGGAACACTGGAACTTATGAACATCTCTCACTGTATCTAACCCTGCAGGAAAAGCTGGTATCATAAGTCTGAGATTAATCTGAGGCTTCTTCCATTCTTTTGAGAGCCATTACGTAAGTTCACGTACACAGCCCAGCACTTGGCAAAGCTGAAAGAGAAGATGAGTAAGAGTTAGACAAGGCGTGGGCCAGCTGCTACCAGGTGAGCCACCAGATCAGTGATAATGTGCTAGCTGCTCTTTCATATCCACCTTCCAAATTATGCCCAAATGCCGAATGTGACCATCCCTGACCCAGAACTACATGGAGAAGGAAATTCTGGGAAATGTAAGTCTAGCTTAGTCGACATAGTGCAAAATCAATAAATACCTCACATATCAATTTTAATTCTTACATATTTGTTAAATATGTCCCTTTCTTTCCTTCTCTACTACTGTTGCTCTAGCTCAGATCCCTCCCTCTCTCTACTGGGCTATCAGCATAACAAAGATATAAAACTTTTAATGAATATGAGGGTCCTGGTTATAGGTACTTCAGAAAACCATCTGCTATGACAAGAGCTGCTGCCCACCTAGCTCTGGGCACCCAGAAATCTCTGTGGTGCGAGTTTGTTTGGCTTCATCGTGTTGAGCAGTCTTGCTGGCAGCGCCCTCTCCCCAGGTGACATGCCATTAGTGTTGTACTGTGTGCTCGTTACTACCCAGGAATGTGTATGGCCCAGAAAGGAGAGGGGAAGGAGATAATATAGCAGCTGGCATTTACTGTGCTAAGGATTTTATTATACCTGTTCGCATCCTTACAATGTTTCAATTAATATCTCCATTTTATTAAAAAAAGAAAACTTAAGTGGTAACAGATGTGAATCACCTGAAGTTAAACGATTGGCAAGTAGCTGAGCTTAGTGTTAGACCTGGCAGTGGTGTTTCCAAAGCAGATGTTCTTTCTTTAGTACCAAAGAGCCGGAAGCAGCCTATTCCCTGGGTGTCCTTTCTTCTGGGTTTTCATAGCCACCAAGGTAGTTAACATGTGGCGTTTGGAGTCCTGTCTGGCCGGGCTGGATTCTGCTGAGGGAGATGTAGAGTGGGCACTCACAGTGCCTCTGTGAGCTGGACAATTACCATGAATGATGAAGGGGCATGATGCTCAGATGCATGAGAAGCAGTGGGGATTGTGGCCAACTGGAGAGACATACCCTATCTGAGGCACACAGGAGTTAATCAACTCTAGTCGATGACTGCCTGGCTGGAATGCAGACCCAGTGTGACATAAAAGAAGTTGTGGTATCTCCTAACTTTAAATGTTGATTCCATATTTTTGTGAAAGATAATGTGACCCCAATAGTATTTTTACAATGTTGTGTGGGCTTAACAGAACACTGACCAGAGGCATCTGAGGGCAGCTTATTTGCAACCTCCACTCTGGAGACCTTGTGTGGAATTCTTTGGATTTGTATGTGCCATCACAGACTCCTCCAAAATCGGTCCAGATACTGTGGAGGAGTGGGGAGAGATGGGTCCTGTGGCTGGTGTGGCTGCTCGGGACTCCAAGAGGCCTGCAGACCAATAGGCCACTGCTGTGGAGAGTCAGGGACGAGCATCTGGACAGGAATGGGCATGAAAAGAGCATGCAGCAAGCAACTGTGTGGGTGACTGTGAGAACGTGAGTCAGTGGATGACGTGGGGGTGTGAGTCAAATGTGCATGTGAGGTTGGTGTAGAGGACTAGGAGCAGAATGAGAGAGGGGAGGAGAATGTCAGCTAAGGGCAGGAGGAAAGGGAGAGAAAGGACAGTGCACGGGGAAGCCACATGCACTTTCACCCAGTGCATTCGCAGACATGTTCCACCTGCCAATCTGTTTTCCCTGAATGTGTGCAGGGCTGAGTAGGTGGTAATGCTCATTAGGCCAGAGACAGGCAGTTTCATGGCCAAGACAGATACATTCAGGAATTACTTCTGGATACCACTTTTAACAAAATATTTCTTTTTTTGACAAGGTATAAATTGTTCCCTATTACCTTTGTGCTAACTGCTTAGAAATGTCAGGGTTTGGTTCGGACATCTTAGAACTCCAACTGAATAAAGGGAGGCTAAGTAAAGATGATGGCTATATCTAAAGTACATGACCTCAAAACAATCCAGCCCTCCCTATCAAAGGGTTAAGGCCTGTCGTGAAGCACCCAGGACCACGGAGTTAACATTGGCAAGCACCTTAACACCTGAGTGAGTCAGTTCCCAAAACTGAGTGCGCTGGCAGCCGGCCCTGCCGCAGCAGTGAAGGGACAAGAGGTGGACGCAGCCTGCAAAGCATGGTGGTGGCCTCCACAGAGAGGGCTTCTGGCACCAGGCCTCTCCAACTTCATGACCTCATTCTTAACCCATCTGTTCCCTTAGGAGACCAGAAGATGTTGAGTGCATATTCTGAAACTTCTTTTTTCCACTTTGTGAGAAAAAATTATACAACTTGAGGTGATGCTCATATGGTGGATGTGCAGTTTTCACATTATAAAATGCAGGTGCTAAGTGAGCATGGTATGTGCAACACTCCTACGCAGAAACCGGCAGTGAGAGAGCCCCAGAGCTGGTTACCCAGGTATGTCTCACATTTCAGAGGGTGGGAGTGGATGACAGAGACCACCCTGGACACACAGGGCCGTGGGCTGGGCTCACGGACCACACCCCATACACAGGTTTCCACTGTTGTGGTCGCCATCATCTCACCTAACTCGGTATTGTTCTGCCCACACTGTAACATACTCCATTTTCCCAATTCCCATCTCCACATCTAATGAAAAAGATTTAAAAATCAATTAAGATTACATTTTCTCATGAGAAAAATAAGAGGCTTACTCTTAATCTTGACTCAGGAATATTTTCAAGGATATGATGAAAACTATAGACCATTCCTCTTAACAATGCATAGGCCTACAAAGACTCAAACATTTTCAAACTCCTCCCTAAGACAATGTTTTTCAACTTGTCAGTCCAAGAGAATCACTTGCAGAAGTTAAAAAAAAACATAGCTGCCTGGGCCCCACCCCAGAACAATTAAATCAGTATATCTCACAGTAGAACCGGCTATGGTGTAACGTTAAAAACCTCTTCATGTGATTCTAATGTACAGTCAGGGCTGAGAATTAGAGCCCTGTGGCACTAATTGAACACAATAAGAAAAAAAAAAGTCTGGGAGAAGAGTAAACCAAGAAGTTATATATGTCTCTAAAATACCTAACTGAAAGAACATGCACACACACAAACATATATATACACATACATACTATAAAAGGTTCAAGAAATGAAGAAGACAAGATAGCAAATGACTTGCTGCTTATGGCTAATTCCAGATTATTCTTGCTTTCTCCATCCAAAAAACAAAACACCTGTTTGAATGCATGCCCTAAGGCCCGTACCATCAGCAGTCACCTTGTGTCTTTGCACTCCGCATGCCCCAGGTCTCTTTCCCTCATTCCTTGAAAATATAACTCTTGATTCACTGTCACTCACTTCCTCTAACACAGCTCCTGACAATTCTTAGTGATTTAAATGTTTACATCGATAATCCTTCTGATATTCTGGGCTGTCAGTTCCTTGTTTCAAAGATCTTGCTGATACTATTACTTGCCACTCTCTGGCAACCACCTATCTTTCCGGTTTATTCTCTCTAGAGCTCCAACTCCAGTAATCCTTCCCCTCACCACTTACAATTTATTGATCCTATTAACTTTCAGTTGTCCCTTATCCCATCCTCATGTCATCCCTTCCCTCCTTATCCATCATTATTATCATCTCCTTTCTCACTTTGTTGTCTTCACCCAGCAGAAGCACAACCATGCTTCAAGCCACGGCCACCTACTCTGTACCCACATGCACATAGCTGGGTTTGGCTAGAGAAAAATATGCATCCATGCTAACTGGTCTCACTAAAAGTTGGTGACCATCAACCTCAGATGGGCCATAGGGCTGCCTGACAATCTCACTAAGTTCCCTAGTCCATTCCTCCCCCCACCCAATGATTATCTCACATTTTATCTTCTTTTCAATTCCTCCTTCCCTACCTGAATTCTCAGCCAATGACATTGTCTCCATGTTTTTCCAAGAAAATAGAAGCAATCAGAAGACAATTTCATGCTCTCACCACTGTGTCTACTCACCTCACTGTATCTGTGTCCACATACTCAGCTTTCCCACCTGTTGCACTGGAGGACCAATTTGTACTCCTAAGGGCGATCCCTCCCTTTGTGCACCAGTTCCCACTTTCACTTAATCACTCAAGGACATCAGTTCTACCTGCCTCCTCTATTATCACTAATTTTCTCATTTCTAATGATCCTTTCATCTTTAGCATAAAAATAGGCTATTTTTCCATCTTAAAGATAGTTTTGACTGCTCACCCCATCTACCTACTACTTCATTTCTCTGCTCCCCTTTATAATGAAACTCTTTGAAACAATGGTCTGTTCCTACTGACTCTTCTTACCTCTCATTCTCTTAAAGCCACTTTTCACCAAGTTTTCGTCCTCACTAATTCATGGAAATAGGCCTTTTCAAGTTCACCACCTACATCCACATTGCTGACTCCATGTCAGTTTGCAGCTCCACCTTAGGTCATCTGTCAGCCTTTTGCTGGGTCCATCGCCCCTACTTTCTTCTCTTGGCTTCCACTCTCTTGGTTTCTCTCTCTTGTCAGCGTCCATTCCTGCTCAGTTCCTTTGCTGATTGCTCCTCAGCACCCCAGCATTAAACCTTGGAATATTTAAACTTTGAAGCTTAATTCTTATACTTCCTTTTTTCCCCATCTACACTAACTCCCTTGGTGATTTCAACCACCTTCTCTGTTTTAAGTACCATATCCACACTGATCACTTCAAATTTATGTTCCCAGCCCTGAATTCTCTCCAAACTCCAGACTTGTACCTTTAACTGTAAACTTGACATCTCCCCCAGCTGGTCCCTCTGCCTGAGATGTTCTCCCAGCCCACAGCTACATGGTTTACTCCTTCAGGCATCCGTAGGCCTCTTTTGCACACACTATGAAAACCAGCTCCTTCTCCCAATTCCACATTTCCTAGTTTCCTTTGCTTTTTCTCTCCTAAGCAATTATCAGTGTCTGACATACCTTATATTTTATGTTATTACCCAGTCATTGTCTGTCTCTACCCACCAGAATATAATCTCCATGAGGGGTGGGATTCTTAGTCTATTTGCCTGACGCAAAGGATGTAGTCAATAAATTGTTTGTTGACCGAATGAATGAACCAAAATTCTAGATTTGGAAAATCAGTGGAAGAAAACAATATCTTTATTACACGCTAGATCACTAGCAAAGAGAACTTTAAGGGTATTTTATATGATTTCTCCATTTACCTCTGAGTGGTGGCAGCTGAAGTTAGCCCATTCCAACACAGTGGCTTCATAGAAACCTGGGTTGGGAGGCTCCTGTTTAGCTGCATCCCTTGGAAGGGATATGCCTTTACAAGTTTAGACTAGAGTTCCCAGACTGGCTTGTCCCACTCAGTACCCCATGAAGACAAGTCTCAGTGGTCACATGCACGCTGCTGGAAAATCACAGGTGTAACAGCGTATAATATGGTCAGAAAAATCCTGCAATAAAGAAGTCTGGTTCAAAGCTTTTCCCATGCATATTTAATTAGAGAAAACTTTTGTCTGTAACTCCTTAGTATTTCCTTGAAAGGCACTTTCAGAGACTCTAAATTAGAATGGAATGAAATACGTTAGAGGGAAATATGTAAAGAAGAGGGATAACTCTCCTCTTCATGAACTCAGCCAACCCACTTCAGTTACTTTTGAGAGAAAATACTAAGATTTGAGTAGTTGAGAAAAGGAAGAAAGAAAAAGGGAATGAGGGGGAAAAGCCCAGGGAGTTAAGCGCTGAATACAGTGAGCACTGGAGTACTGCTCAAAAGAGAAACACCTATCAGGATGTTAGAAGAATGCCTTTAAAAAGCTGGAGTTTGGGGCTTTTGCCATCATTAGAGTTATCACAGATTTTGGTTACCACCTGGGCTCCTGTGGTTGGCACAGTGAGGCAGGTGAGAGTCGTCACATCATTTGGTGCTGACTTTTCAGTGTCTAGACAATTTCTTGTTGCAGTGAATATTACAGATAAACCTGGAAAGAGACAGGGGACTTAATGCCTCCTGAAGAGCCTGTGAAAAGAAGGAAGGACTCTGTGGCTATTGGCCCGGTGAGGAAGGACAAGTTTCGTGATTGATTTTACATTTATATATGAAACCCTCAAGTTTTTTTTCCACACTTGTGCTGGAAGACTCCTTTTGTCCCTCCATGCTCCACCACCTCCTGAGTCATTTCCTAGCCACCTGTCATTACACTGTGTGTGGTCGGGGAGGACAAGGTGAGGGTCTGGGAACTGGCCCAATTTACTATACCTGGGGCAGCACTGTCACAGTTAAGAGCAGATGTGGCAAAGAGCTGCAGGTCTGGAGGAAAACAGGAAACAAAATGGTGGTATTGTTGGAAACTAGGTCTTACAAGAAAATATTAAGACAGTTTGGTTAACAATTAGAGAAGAGCAGACCATGTGGTGTCTTCAAATATGTGGAGATTTACTTAAGGGTGTGAGCCATTGTGTTCAAATTAAATTAGAAGGTATATTTTGCTAAGTTCTGAGAGTATTTTTGTGGATCCTAAAGCTAAAGACCAAATGGGAATTCTAATAGACAACTTACACCTTAGAATTGCGGGTCATATCTAGTTTTGCAAATGAGTTGGAACCAGCTCTTTGATGAGTTCCCTCTGCCCTCTCTAGGCAACCAGGACAGCCAGTTGTTATGGTAAGTGGAGCTTGGTCTTCTACACTGTCTTAGGTGGCATCCCCTTGCATGTGACTTAACTATATAATTCAGTGTTTCAGTTTTACCTTGGTAGGCATAAATTCATCCTGCCTTTTTGTGTTTTATCTACCTTAGAAGCACTTTGCTAACTGATTTCTAAATGCACCTTAAATGACTATCAGCTTTCTTTCTGCTTTTTGTCTAAAGCATTCATATTCAGAGCACACAGGGCTCTTGGGGATCTCCATAAAACACTGGGGCACAGGGAAGTCTTTCATCTGCTCCAGCTGGTGTCAATTACGTATTTGTGTTGACCACTGCTCTGAAGGCCCCAGCTGAGCCATGCAGGAAAGTTGAAAACAACACAGAATGCTTCAGACATGATTTTATCATTTAATTAGAAACCAACAACTTATTTCTGGATTTTGTACTGCTATTCAAGACATTTTTTGTGACTAAAACAAGAAAAAACTTGTGTATGTGTGTGTATCTGCATATACATATACATTAGTGACTGAAAGAACTATATGTATATACATAATATTAGTGGCTGAATATTAAAACAATAAAGCTGACTACTGGAAGAGTTTATAAGCTAGAAACACTTAAAAATAATATTTACTGTGTATGGTAGATTGTAGCAATGGCCCCAGTATTTCATGCCTCCCTCTACCCATGTCCTTCTCTGGTACCCTTCCATGCTGATTCTGGGCTTCACTATATGACCTGCTTTGCCTTACGAAAGAGAAGTAAACTTGACACAAGCAGAGACTTGGAAAGAGACTTGCTGTTTCCACTTTCTCCTCTCAGACCCTTGCCATCACCATCAGAATACATCTAGGCTGGAGGGAGGTGAGGGCCATATTAAGGAAACTTAACTGTCTGGGCCAAGGCCAACCTGCCATTGACTGCAGACACATGAGTGAGCCCAACCAAGTTCAATTAATCCTTTTCCACACCAGCAAAGCTACTAAGCCATCCCATAAACTTATGAGAAATAATAAATGGTGGTCGTTTTTAGCCACTGTGTTTGGGGTTGTTGGTTCCCAGCACTGGCTAACTGACACACTGCTTCTTAGATCTTCAGAGATCAATCTGCTTGAGGAATGATTTCTTAAAAATTCTAGAGGCTCCTTTGAGAGCACGTTGAGTTGTCAGTACAAACACCAAATATTTGATTTGGGCAAAACTGCTTACCATTTGACTCTCTCTTAGAAAGATACCAAATGTCCATAGGTGTATCGCAATAGTATTAGGAGACAGAGGGCACTACCTTTGTCAAGCGTACAAAATGAACACCCTTATTTACTGTAGGTAAGTGTTGTAGAGGCTGTTGTAATTGGCTGAGTAGCAAATGTGGATAAACAATTGAGTGTTAGTGAGATGCCTGACGCTAGAACTCTATTAGGTAGAAGATGGGGATTGGCTGTTCTTGGTGTTCTGGAGATATGGAATCACGGTGACTATATAACAACAACAACAACAACAACAATAATAATAATAGGTAAAAATTAGGGAGCACTTACTCCAGATATTGTACTAGGTGCTTGATATGCCTTATTTCATTTAATCTCATAAGAACTCTATGAACTAGGTACTAGGTACTGTCATCTCCATTTTACAAATAAAGAAACAGAGGTTCAGAGCTTCTCCAAGGCCCAATTGCTATTAAATCATAAAGCCAGGATTTAAACTCAAGCATTTTGACTCCAAAGTCCATGCTCTTGACCTCTCTATAACCAAAATATACATTTTTTAGGGGGAAGAAAAGGAATCCTGTATAACTCCTTCAAATATAGCAGATGAACAATTGAGACTAGTCTTTGGTATAGAGATTCCTTGGATAACACAGACTGAAGGAATTCTCCCACTTTGGGTCCAAATCATCAAATACTGAACAAAACTCAAGCTGTTTTTGTGAGGTTTCATCTAAGACTGGCTTCCACATACAGGTATGCCTTTTGTGTACGGCAAAATGGCACCCAGGTAGGAGCCGAAATCTAGAATGCACGCCCCTCAACACGCCTTGTGCCCTGGCCTAGGGCTTCCTCCCCTCAAAGGAAGAGGCACTTTTGAAAATTCTTTTGCATAGAGAGGGAGCTGTTGTTTTTTTCATTTCCACAAAAGTACCATATGTGCTAGGAAGTCCCTGTTGAAACGTTTGCAAGTTGTACCCAATAAAACATGGCTAACGACCATCCCAGTTTTTTCTCCCACAGAAAAAATAGAGAAGAAAATGTGACTAGTTGTAGTTCAATAAATACTTGTGGAAAGAATAAATTTTAAATGAACGAAGATGCACTCATTATGCACAGATGCAGAGGGACCAAAGAACGTAGAACATGCAAATTTATAATTGAAGACCTAATCCATGTCACTGGATTATTCATGAGAAATGATTCATACCATTTAATTTTGCACACTCTATCAAAATAAAAAATAGTATATATATTTCTTTCCTGACATGTCACCTTATTCTAAGGGAGGCTTTCGTGAAATTCAGGCTCAGAGAGAGTTTAGAGCCATATTCATTCCCCATCTGAATTCATCTCCAGCAACCCTTCTCTTCTAAAACAGAAGAAACTGATTGCCCTTGCCAAGCTAGGAGGTTTGCATTACAAATGTTAATGCTTCACCAGAAACTGAGGCAAGCCAATCCCCTCCTCCATTTTCACATCCTCCCCGACCATGGCCCACACCTCTGCTGACTGCAGTGATCTGAGCTGAGTGCTCATGAAGGCCACTCTTCTCTCTGCATCTAATAACCCAGTCTAACAACTGTGGTGAGTAATTTCCTTACCACTTCTGTTGTTAGCAAACGCTAATAATGCTGCATGACACAGATTGAGCGCAGCAACTGAAAAAGAAACTACATGAATTATTTTTTTAAGTTATCATCAAAAGAAATGCTTTTCTGCAGGAAATTTTAACGGCTCAAGGCATTTGCCTAAGTTTCTGCTCTAGTGACCGCCTCTTTGTTCATTAACAAATGCTTCCATAGCACAAACGGAAAACTTTTATCTAGGGTACACCTGCAGACTTTTTTGGGTGGATGTAGCTGCAGGGAAGTTACTATTCAGTCTAGAACTTGAGTTATCTGTTCTCATGATGCCTAGGTTAACAGATCATGGTCTCCTCCCATTTTGGTGCTTTAAATCTCATTCTATTTGCAAGAATGATGGCTGAACTGGTGATTGGTTTCCTGCTATACCCAACTGTATTTCTTGTACATGCCAATAATCAGTTAATGAATCATTCAACCAATCAGTGAATCAATCAAACATTCATGTATTCAGACAACAAATATTTATTAAGTGCCTTTCTGTGCCAGGCACTGAAAGACCCTGGGAAGAGTAGTGAGCAAGACAGTCACATGGGGTCTTTATACTACATTAGATAGCAGGAGGTTGTTATCTGAAGTTCTCCTGCCTAAAAAGAAAAAAAATGACCAAGGATTTTAACCCAATATTACCAGGATGAATTCTAGTGCAAAGCCTAATGAAGGAATCCCCCTAGCATGTTAAATAGCTGAAATTCTTGTTTCATAATAATTCCCCCAATTAATTTTCTCAGAGAGATTATTTCAAATGTAACTAACATTGTCATAATTTACTAGTGTCTGACACTAATGTGTGTTTTACTAGCCTTTTCCCAAATTCATAGAAGTTCAGATTATTTTTACTGAAGCTTCCACCATAATATATTAAGTGCTTGCTTATGGTTATAATTACTATCAATATGTCAAAGACAAAAACCAGATAATGAGCAAAGACCATACTTCTAAATCTTGCTAATCATCTTAAAATCATGACATGGGTCACCAGCAGTAAATGTGCTACAGAAATTATAGAAAGAAAACTCAGTGTGACTGAAAAAAAAAACCTCAAATACACATTAGTCTGATCATATTTAGTGTCATTTTCACACATAAAGGCCAGCGGGCTTTCATTTTCCCAAGCACATGTGTGATTAAGGGTTGTCTTGTGTCTTCATGGAGCAGTGACCTGATAGCATCTAGACAAATACCACATACACATGGATTCAGTAAATGTTTTCTGATGATGTAATGCTTACTATTTATTGTTTTAAACAGCAAGTCATTGTCTTTCAGATTGGTACATTTTTATGGGAAATGCTGAATAATGAATTCAAGAATTCTCAATTTACAGATAGAAAAAATTCCTTGAAAGCAGTTTTGTCAATTTGCCCCCTAATTTTCAGAATGGTATTTAATCTACTAGTGACTAAACTGTAGGAAAAATCTTTGTTGTTGTTGTTGTTATGTAAAGGAAAATGTGGGTGAAGGGGATGAGGTCTGGTTTATATCCACCTCATGATTGGGACTGTCAGAGAGAGAGAGGAAAAAGGAAATCTCAGCTCTCCTCAGATAGGGATATGGGGTTGCATAGAATTCCACTTTTGGGGAAGTCCATTATCAAGGTGATGTAAATTCTCAAGTAGCAGATTGACTCAGCATGTTCCTAAGCCACAGACCTCTTAGGTGACATATGCTAAATTCACGTCATTTGCCCATTTGCTCTCACTAGGTGACAGGGAAACCGTGTGTTTTCCCCACCTCGTGCACACACAAAGCGGAAGCACGCTGAGCTCCCGTTGGTCTGTTCTTATTCATGTCTCTAACAATCTGGATGTTCTGCACCTGATCACAGCTATTAATTTTAATTTTCTCAGCTTTTACCCCATGGTATTCCAGTGTCCTTATAGGAAACAATTATAGGTGACTCTCCTTTGCCTAAATGCTTTTCCTTTTCCTCAAGTAGTCAGGAAAATTGTTTTACATATTATAAATCTGTTTAGAAATCAGCTGGGATTACCAAAGCTTTAAGCACAATATTCCCCAATACTCACACTTCTGATTAGCAAATAAATTTAACATTAGAGGCGGTGGCCACCATGATGACAATTTTAAAGTACAGCCCACAAGAAAGTTTTATTTTTGACCCCTAAGAAAAGACAGGGAACTAACATGTAAGGGGGCCCTACTATGTGCAAGGAACAGTTTTAATGTACCTTTTAAGGGCAAAAGCTTTCTGGTCATCCTTTTCAGTGAAATGCTGATGATTTTTACTGTGATAATGAATAATTAGAGTGGGCAAAGTTGATAGAAAATATCCAGAAATGTGAGTCTTAGACTTCCTTTTCCCAGCAAGTTACACATATTTTCATTTATGCCAGTGATTTATAGCTCAGGGGTTTTGCCACCCTCATCACAGCTCTCACAGCTAATCGTCTATTCCCAAAAATAACAGGAATCATCCTGGGCCTCTTACCACCTTGCTGATGGCAATCTCCGTGTCTTAGTGGCAGCCTTCACATCAGCACTTGTACATGTGACCTTAAATTCTCTGCCTCAGTTTTCTCATCTCCGCAAAGGATGGCAACAGTAGTTACTGCACAGATGTGAGGATTAGGGGGTTTATTGTGCTTCATTCAATCTAAGTTGCCATCGATTTTAAAAGGCACCCTGCACACAATATGCTAAGAATTGGCTAAATAGGTAATAACTGTAAGAATAAATATGAAACTCAGAATAATGCCAATATGTACCAGTAAATGGTAACTGTAATTATCTATTAGTGACCTATGGGCCTCAGTATGGCTTCCTCACCCAAGGCAGGACCTCTGAGTTTGAACTGGTGACTTTATCATCCTGGGCTCTGTAAGTTGGGGGCTCAATAAGTCACTTTAAAGCACTTTTGTTCTTGTGGGTGAACCTTTTCCTCCAATGTTAACCTTACAGAGGACCCAATGTGTAAAAAAGATAAAAGGATTTTCTCTGATTAAAGCAGGGGTGGAGGGGCACAAAGCTCTGCCCGTCCTCCTCCAAGGAGTCCTTTCAGGCAACAAAACCATTTTGTTGCCGTGAAAAGATAATTAGTATCATAAAAACCCTACCATTGCTCATTAATCAATTACTCCAAACCTTGTCAAATGTCACTTTATTGAAATGTCACCTGAATCGTGCCATTATATGGCACGTGTCTAGTATGTATACTGCATAGAATAAGCTTTCAATGTAATTTTCTCACCTTCCTCCACGCTGGTCTCCAAACTCCCCCCAACCTACCACACGTGACTGAGGCCATCCTTATCTCAACTAAATCACCTCATGTCCCTCCCCAGATGTAGTTTAATGCTCTCTGAGGACACAACATGAAGGATGTCAAACTTTAATTCCACATAAAGCATTCTGCTATCAAGAACTTTTTATTCTAATGTCTTTTTCTTGAAACCCTCCTTGAACTCTGTCTCAGGAAACTTCTACCCAACAATAAATTGAATTTACTTAACTATCTTGTATATTAATTATGATAAGCAAAATTATATGGGAAACAAACCTATCAAACAACTTTCTCTTCCTGGATTAGCCACATAAAACTTAGAGATGAGGGGAATAAATGAAAACAGAAATATTCTATTCAGGATTTTACATAAAACTGTGCAAAGTGTTTCCTCCCTGGTGGCACCTGCTGGATGTGTGTGTGTGTGTGAAGGACTGAGGTTTGGAATGTGTTAGGTGCAAAGCAGGAACTAACAGTGTGGAGATTTTTACAATGGCCTGTGCTTGTGGTGGCTCAGAGAGCTTTGAGCACAGAGAACAATTAACATGGGTAAGAGAGCTCTTTCTAAAATAAAATAGCTCCTTAGAGCTTTGGAAAACAGGATATTCCCAAGTTATCTTTTTCCCAAATACTAAGCAGATATTATCTTTTTACAGTTTTTCATCACTCCTATTTCCATAAATCAGGAAAAGGCAAAAGGTGTCATTTGTTTTTCTGTAGCATATTATTGACTATAATTCTGTAGCATATTATTAAAGAGGGGGAAAAAAACAATCAATTACCAAAGGCCATAAAAAAGTCCTCCCTCTAATCCTTAGAGAGAATAGAGTACTCAATTCATTTTATTTCAAACTGATATTTAGGGACTAGGAAGCTTTATTTAATAAAACAATTACAATTGAAATATATTTTGGTTTCAAGTTCTGAGGATTGAACAAGAAACAAACTGGGGATGAAGAAAACAAAACTAGGGAGAAAGAAGAAAAGAGGAGAAGAAATCTGGAGTGAGTGAGCAACAGGAGAGAAAGGAGGAATAGAGAGATCCAGGGAGAAATCAAGGGGGAGATGAACAAAGAGGGTGGTGGACACTGAGCTTTCCTAGGCTCTGTGGCTGTGACTTGCTGGGGTTCATTGTTTTCAATGACTACTGTTGACTTCTGTATTAATCCTCACATTTCTTAGGTCTCCATTCTAAATGTTGACCTGAACACCAACACTAAGAAAAATTATTCTCGGAACACAGTAGCAATGATGAGCACAGTGGTTCTGGGAGCTGGGTAAAAGTCAACCCAAGGGCCCGAGAGGCCCCTCATCGCTGTCATGCCATTAAGCTTCCAGCAGATGCACATACAGATGGCAGAAGCACCAGCGCAAGCTTTGCCAAATATACAGATGACCTATGTTCACTTGCCTGTGGGTATCCAAAAACACTGAACCATCCGTCTCTTACTTTTATGAAAATTTATTTGAAGTTAACACTGTTTAAACACTGAGGACTAAATCAGTA
The DNA here is from genome assembly GCF_040802235.1 of Manis javanica. Lineage (NCBI taxonomy): Eukaryota > Metazoa > Chordata > Mammalia > Pholidota > Manidae > Manis > Manis javanica. The sequence continues at coordinate 69,982,190 of NC_133160.1, forward strand.
CAGAGGAAAACAAAAGTAACATGCTTATAAACAGTGTTTTAAAAGTTTGGGAAGCTAACTGGAGCAGAAGATGAGGTGTTCCACTGTCCTCATTTCCATGAGAAAGCTCAAAAATATGGAAAATGAATAATTGGTTAAATAAATGTAAACGTAGTCACATTTTTGGCCATTAACTTGTCAAGATAGCTGATTTCCTGATTGATTTTGTCTGTGCTCTTCAAGACCCAAATAATTGTAGGAGTTTATGCACTTCTCTCTCTTTAATGGATATAAAACACCAGTCAATTTTTGTCAAGTCTTACACTGGACCAGGTTTTCACTGGATAAATAAATGAAGGATAGGCAACTGGATATTCCAATCCAGATAAGAAGCTGATTATGTATTAACCCAGACAAAATACACATTTACATTCCATATATCACTAAGAATAATTTGGCAAGAGGACTACTCACCTGACCCTAAATCCATGTGTCAGAAGCATCGTCACTGGGGACCAGTCTTTTTATGGGGTCTCTGCACAGACTGTTCTGCTCTAACCCAGTGGCACTGGCAATGGAGGCAGTCTTCTGTTGTCGAGAGGTGCGCCCAGTTTCTTCAGCAGTTCCCCCAATCATTTGCTATGTTACTTAACTTTTTTTGTGCCTTGGCTTTTTCATTTGTAAGGAGGGAGAGTCAAGAGTACCTACTTCTCACATTATTGCTTTAAATGTGATAATGTCTGTAAAGCACTTAGCTATATTAGTGTTTGTTCTAATTATTATTAACATTACTATTGTATTGGGCTAATATCTTTTCCCCAAAGGAGCCACTCCCATTCATTTCTCAATTTAAAGGCTGATTTCAGGGCAGCCTTTGAGCCCATTGAGCAAATCTCAGATCTGTGTTTTCCTGTCTTCCACTTTGTTAATCAGTCACTCTCCTTACAGAGGGCCATTCAAGTATTAAAACTCTACTGAACATTCAGCACTAATACTGTAATGAACATCCTGACTTTTGAGGCCTCAGATACCATTTCTGGATTCTGCAGTGCCTTGTCCCCTTGAATGTGGAATATGTCACGACCCTTCAGGGACCGAAGCAACACGTCCAAGGTCTTGATTCTTCTCTAGGCTTTATTGTCTAATCTCTCGCGGCGGTTACAGCAGTTGTCGGGAACCTCTTCTCCCTCCCAGCGGGCTCCCTTATATTCAGTCACCCAACCAATCCGGGACAGTATCATGCGTGACCTTTAAGCGGATAGGTGTCACGCGCCACTCTAAGCGGGCAGCACGAGCTGTGCACGGGTACGGAAGTCTGCTGGGCCAATCCCCAACAGGGAAGAGGGGAAAGGGTGGTGAGCAGGATGCAGGCGCCATCTTTAGGGCATTGTCCAGCTAGAGTGGGGCTCAGCCTCGGCCATAGGCCAGGCCCCCACATCTCCCCCTTTATTGTTTTATAACCAAAGGTCTGTCGGGATCATGCCTGTTTTAGGTTGTCCGGAGTCTGCAGCATTCTTACCCGTCCTCAGGCAACAGACAGCTTAGGTCTGCGCCCTGTCTTAGGTTGATATGCGCAGCTCCCGATCTTACCCGTCCTTGACTACTGATCCAGCATATTAAGCCATACTCTAGGGGAGATGCCTTCCTCTAGCGCTGCCATGGCCTGCAACAGGACCTTCCGTTCTCCCTGTTGCTGTTTATGTAACAGACTTTCCTCCCAAGCAGGAGAGGCCCACAATTAGCAATATTCCTATGACACCTACACCTGACCAGGCTTTGGTGGCGTTTAACATCTTGCCTTACTGTCTGGACAAGTTTGGCAGCTTTAGAATAATTATGAAAAGGAATACCAGTAATACACCCTCATATACGCAGCCCACAGACAAAACCTCCCCCAAGAGGTCCAATTGTTCTTGAAGAAGGTTCAGTGGCCCGGGACAGACCATTCAGCATCTCTGCCGTAGGAATGGTGATAGTCAGCGTGGCGGTGGCTGCAGCTGCAGCTCGGCTCTGTTGTCGCCTGCTATAGGATCCACGGCAGGAGCAGAAGCAGTGCGATCATCTTGTACCTCTGCTCCGGAGTTTTCCACTCTGCGTATCAGACATTCAGGCACCCAAACGGGGTTCTGCTGGTCCTGTGGAAAAACACAAACCAAGCCTCGGGTCCAGATTATCACTGGGTTCGGGCCTTTCCATGTTCCTTCCAACACATCCTTCCACAAAACTTTAGGCATGTGTTTTGGATTGGATTGTTGGCCGTGCCACTCTGCTGCACTGCGGCCATTTTTGTCCAGTGTTAAAAAGTTTAAAATGAATAATATGATGTTTAATTTGTCTCTGGGGGATCTAAAGTCTTCACCTATTCCCCCTTTTTGTTTATATAAGGCATTCTTGAGGGTGAGGTGGGTGCGTTCCACCATACCCTGAGCCTGAGGGTTGTCTCTAGCTCCCTGCTGCTCTCATGACACAAAAGGATGTCATCCATATAATGATAGATGATTATCAGGGGAAACTGTTTCCTGACAGTTTGTAAGGCCTTCTTCACATACACATGGTGGGGCTATTAGCCATGCCCTGTGGCAATAAACCTTTGACAGTCTCTGAGGTGAAGCGGGATGGAGAAGAAACAGTCTTTGATATCTATCACTATTGAATTCCATCCTCTGGGCAGGGCCACAGGGAGTGGAAGGCCTAATTGTACAGGTCCCATAAGCTCCATCTGTCTGTTCACTGCCCTGAGATCATGGAGTAATCTCCACTTGCCAGACTTTTTCCTAATTACAAAAATAGGTGTGTTCCATGGCGAGGTAGAGGGCTGGAGGTGACCAGCTGCTATCTGTTCTTGTACTAAAGTGTGAGCTGCTTCCTTCTTTTCTTTGGTGAGGGGCCACTGAGTACCCACACGGGCCTTTTTGACTGCCATGTTATTTCTATAGGCTGTTTTCCCTCAGAGGCCCCATAGAAAAACCCAATTCTGGTCCTCCGGGCCCTTTGGGCAGTCTCCCTGCTCAAAGGATTGGTTGTTCTTTCCCTTGGAGATCCTTCCCTAGTCCTCTAGTGACCGCGTACCCCTGTTTTTTCATCATGGCATTAGACTGCTCACAGTAAAGAGTCTCTGTGGTTAGTTTAACTCTGCTATTAAACCTGTTCTCTAGCTCGTCCCCCAAAAGTTCCCCATCTTCATCCTCATCAGATGGCAGTCCCTGTTCAGATCCCCCTTCCGATGCCTTTGCGGAGGCACGCTCTTCTCGTACTTCCTCTAATATTTCCTCCCCCTCTTGGATGGCCTCTCGGCAGCTTGGCTTCTGTCCTCGGCCCTAACCCTAGAGGCCTCCGTCCCCATCCTCTCTCTAAAGGGGCAGGTATCCTAGTTATGATTTAGATGGACTACGTCGCTAATTCCGCGAACCTTTTGATTTCGTTGCCACTCTGCGAACCTTTTGATTTCATTGCCGCTCTGTGAACCTTCACTGGCACCTCCTCATTCCATATATTATAATAAACATTGTCACAAACACTAACAGGACACACACACTACACATAAACAACCACCGCAACTGCCTGCTGTCTGCCCTGCCACGTATACTTTCAGTTTGCTCGCCGATCCACTCACCCTCCTTGGTTCCCTCTCCCGGTCTGGCCAGCCAACCAAATGGCGTCCAGCGACGTTCCTGAAGAGTTACAAGCTCTACTTCATCGGCAGGCACCGGGGTCAGCAGATCAGGTCGCGACGAGGTTTAGTGATTCCTGGGGTTCGGCACCACTTGTCGCGACCCTTCAGGGACCGAAGCAACACGTCCAAGGTCTTGATTCTTCTCTAGGCTTTATTGTCTAATCTCTCGCGGTGGTTACAGCAGTTGTCGGGAATCTCTTCTCCCTCCCGGCGGGCTCCCTTATATTCAGTCACCCAACCAATCCGGGACAGTATCATGCGTGACCTTTAAGCGGATAGGTGTCACACGCCACTCTAAGCGGGCAGCACGAGCTGTGCACGGGTATGGAAGTCTGCTGGGCCAATCCCCAACAGGGAAGAGGGGAAAGGGTGGTGAGCAGGAAGCAGGCGCCATCTTTAGGGCGTTGTCCAGCTAGAGTGGGGCTCAGCCTTGGCCGTAGGCCGGGCCCCCACAGAATAAAATTGGATTTATATGTACATAATAATTATATGTTATGTTCAATCTTTCTTCTAAAGGAACAGTGTTCAGGGGGGCCCATGAATCCATCAATGCATGGGACATTATTTATAAATTGACTAAATAATCTCAACCATATGTCTATTATTGTTTTTCAAGAAAGTACGTAGCTGGTCATGCGATGAATTAAGTTCAAATTCATTTAAAAGCACTCCTGAGTTCATAGTGACTCCCACCCCCCTTGGCACTGGAATTCCCCAAGCAAGAGGAACACTAAACCAATTATTACTATTTACTATTATGGGAGGTTTTTGATATTAAATAGTTTATTCCACAAAACATAAGATTCTCAGATATAATAACATGACAACTTAAAATTTCTGTATGGCAAAAGACACCAAAGAGGAAATAATTTCAACAGGTTTAACATATCTTTAATACAAAAAAAAACCCTTACAAGTGTGTAAGAAACAACCCAGTTGATGGGCAAAGAATGTGAACAAGGCTGTTCACACACACACACACACACACACACACACACATACACACATACACACACACATACAAAAAAAATACACTGATAATGAAGATATGAAAATAGGCCAAACTTAACTATTGATCAAGAAAGACAAACCCATAAGTGGATACTATATTTTGCCTTTGCATATTGGCAAATCTTTAAAATACAACATAAAGTGTTTATGAGGCTGGAAGAGGAAAGGAAACTGCATTATGAGTGGGTGCATAAACTGATGTGGCATGGTGGAGGGCAATTTGGCAGTTTCAAATTTTTTAAAGGATGTTATCTTTCCACATAGGAAGTGAAATACAGGATATGTACCCTAAAGGAATATATTTCACATATGCTAAAAGATACAGATGTTTAAGAATGTTCGTTACAGCATATTTTGTAGAATATGATAATTAGAAATAAATCTGTCAATAGGGCTGTGAATGGGTTAAGTTATTACAGCCATACAGTGGAATAGTAATCCAGCTATTTCAATGAAATTGCCCTGTGCATAAATTCTGTATGGGTTGCTGCCCTGACATATGTTGTTGAATGAAAAAGGAAAGTTGTAGAATATGTATGGTAAAATTAAATTTTTACTGGAAAAAAACCACATTTTTCTATTTCTGTATCTATTTCTACATATCTCTTTCTCCATATATAATTCTATTTCTTTCTCTCTCTCTCTCTACCTATATATATAGTCCTCTATACTGTTCTATGTACATAAGAAGAGTCTAGAATGATACACAGCAAACTCTCAAGAGTGTCCCAAGAGTGAAAATTAGGGAAGAAAGGGAGTAATTTTATATTTTGCTCTGTCTTTACACTGACATGTTCTTTGAATTCTTCATTTCACGACACACAGGTATTACTTCAGTATATACAAAGATGAAAAGTGGTAATCTTCCAAAAATGATCCTGATTCTTAGAAGCAGAAACAACTGTCCAGAATGAGGACCACGTTCAGCCTGCAGACTCTCGGCAGATCCCGCTGCTGCCCCTTGGGAGAATGGGGGGAGGGGCTTCCTATTCAGCTGTGCACAAGGGCTTGGCAGACACCTTAAAGAGAGGACACAGCAATGGCCAGTATTATGCTGCTTCATTCTTACGACCATATGTTGGCGGTTGCAGGGCCAAGACAGAAGGTGTTTACTGCCACCCATTAGCCTAGGGAAGGAGCAAGCAGGCTTTTCTCTGATTACAGACTCTGCACAGGACGCTGGTGTGGGCTAGAGAACTTGCAGCAGCTCATGGTCTGGGGGCAGGGTAGAACCTCATTATTTGGTGTGGATCTTCTAGTTCTTTTTCTCCTTCCTCTATGCCTAGTGGTCATGGAATGAAGAACAGTTGATCTCTAGATTCACTGATGTGTCATAGTTACCTAGAGACCAACTCCAGGACACACCACCTGTGTGAGTACTGTTAGTATGTAGGAGCGCTACATATATTCATATCACTCTAAACACTGGAGGCCTCTCTTACCAGAGTTTGTCATAGAGAGCATCTAATTCTACCCACGAGTGGACAAGGTTAGTGAAAGCAGAAAGGGAGCATGGGATATGCAGTGGTCCCAAGTAAGAGCCGCGAGGATAGGGCAAAGGGCTGGGCGCAGACGGTATCCAGCACAGTTCTACACCGAGTGCTGCTTTCCCCAGGCTGGACCACAACCTTGCAGCACTCGTTCTGGGACATCAGCTCCTCCTCACCTTTACTCCTCTCACCAGCAGCAGCCTGCTCTCCCTGGCCAGAAGCCCTCCTTCAGCTCCCTGGCTCCACTCCTCCCCTGGCCAGGTGATCATTAGTGCAAATTCATGAAATATTTCCATGAATCCCCTTGGGTGGCTGACCAAAGCTTCATACTTTCTGGGGGATGACCTGGGTTATATTCCTGGAAATCATGCATCTAGCAGAACTTACCACCTCATTCCAAGGCATCAAAGAAACACAGATGTTAAGTAAAAGCAGTGCGCTTGCTTCCAGCTGGACTGCTGCCCCTGTGTCTCCTGTATAGGAAGTCTGGAGCTCCTGCACTTACGCACAGTGGTATATACTGAAGTATGTCCCATACTGCCCTTCACAGAAGTCTCTCAAGCCTGAAAAATAAAAACAGCAGTAGCCTGACATGTCTTTTGAGAACTGGATGAAATTCAAGGTTTTCCTCTTCCCACAAATATAAATACAAAATTTTGCAAATAATTTCAGGAGGCTCATGGACCTCTGAAACACAGTGATAGTGGACCCTGTGGGTCCACAAATGCCAGTATAAGCTTCCTTGTGTAAACGGGGAAAGGCCAGGGGAGTGGCACCAGGGTTTTACATAACCAAGCTTGGATGGGCCATGTATAAAAATAAAATGGTTTGCTTTTCATTTCTCTCTGCTTTCTTCCATCCTCCCTCTTTTCTCTCCCTCTTTAAGAATAAGTCCTATATTGTAGTCTGGACCTGGATATAACCAGTTGCTGTTCAGACTTAAGTGTGACCACTTCCAGACAAAACATAGCCAGTTCTGCTATAATGTTTCCTAAGAATATTTTTCCAAGAATCATGGCACTATACAAAATTACACAGGAACTACCACAGCACTTATGGGGAAAATGGGACTGGGGCAGAAGCCTCAAAAACTTTGTCAGTGACACATATAAAAGATGATAGGAACCTAATAAAAAACATAGCAGTTTTACACATGTGACATGGTTAAGAAATACATAAACACTACAATAAATATGGCACTTCATCTAGAGAAAGACTGAAACTTGCTCATGGAAGGGGGGTAGCTTGTGAGAAACGTCCACAGAGGGTTCTCCTGGTTAACTGTGTGGGTGGGTATGGCTTCTCACATCCTTGGAGAACAGAGGTGGCTGGAGGAGGTTTGGAGTGTGAGTGTATTTTGGGCTTTCCTATACAATTCAGGTCAGCTGGATGCCATTTTCTGCATTCATGTAGCATTTCTTGCCAATGAAATCACACATAAGCAAACACAAAATTCTTGTTACACTCAAATTGTTCCCTGGTAAATTAATCACATTGAAATAAATCCTCATTTTCTATGCAAGTGTTATAACAGAAGTGGCTGAACCTAGGTGATAAAAATAACTATACATTAAAGAGTAAAAAGCCATTAGGACCCATGACATGTTGCTGTCAACATACCAATAAGGTTACAATCTCTAAGCAGAGAACATATAACATTAAGGACTCTGAGCCTCTGTACTCCTACCCTAAGGTTCATCCCAGCATAGTGATAAATTCAAGTGAATGCAAACTGGTCGCTGTCGGTCCTGAGGGAAGCCTTCTCAGCATTAGGAAGAAGTTGTTACTACACATATCAGACTTCCTGGAAAGTCCTGTTATACATTTTTATCCTCAACATCCCTGTGTAGCAGCTACACTAATTGTATTTCCCTTTCTTCTCCATGATTCCTTGTCCCCTCTTCCTGTACCACCCAAAAGCCCAGCCAACAAACTTCCAGTAAAGGTTCTCTCCTAACCCTTCCTCTCTTTCCCACCATTTTCCCAGGAGTAAAAATTCCTACCTAGGTGTATTATTTTCCTACTGCTGCTGTCACAAATCACCAAAACCAGTGGCTTAAAACAACACAGATTTGTAATTTTACAGTTCTGGAGGTCAAAAGTCCAAAATGAGCTTTAGCAGGGCTAAAATCAAGGTGCTGGCAGGGCTGAGTGCCTTCTGGAGACCCTAAGAGTGAATCTGTTCCCTGCCTGTAGAGGCTGCCTGTATTCGTTGGCCTCTGACCCCATATCACTCTGATCTCTGCTTCTGTCATCACACCTTCTTTGACTCTGATACTCCCGCTTCCCTCTTATAAGGACCCTTGTGATTACATTGGCCCCACCTGAATAATCCCTCACCTCAAGATCCTTAATGTAATCACATCTGCAAAGTCCCTTTTGTTACCTGTGCAGGTACCATATTCACAGGTTCCAGGTATTAGAATGTGGGCATCTTTGGGGTGCTTTTTTTCAGCTCACCACATATTCAGTGGATAAGCTACTGAGAGCAGGCGATCTAACTCTGAGAAAGCCCAGGACCTAATGCTGGAGCAGGACTCTGGAGATCCCTGATGGGTTGTTGATGGATTGTAAGGGGGCCGGAAGATCTCAGGGAGGCACTGGGGTGTCTAGGGTAGTAGTGGAGCACTCCAGGGCTGCGAGACATGGTTCTAGGTAGCACCAAATACCTGACCCCTTTTTACAACCAGTACAGTCACACTCGTGTGTTGGCTGAACACGGACCTGCTGTGTTCTTCCTGCTACAGGTCAGGGTAGCCTCTCTAGGCTTTTGTAAGTTGTCCTCTCCACCCTCATCCATAATCAGCACACAAACCCCCTGGGATTTTTATCCTGTGTTGTACTTGAAATGTCTATTTAAGCCTCACTATAACCCTATGATTAGATTCTGTACTTGTCTTCCTTTTGTAATATCATATGTACATGCTATTAATGGTTAGGTCCTGGATTTGAACTCAAGCACTTTGCTTTAGAAATTGAGCTCTTAACCACTGTGGTTAGTGTCTTCAAGGAGACTCCTGTGTGTTTAGTCAGATAAGGAAAGCATGTACAAAGAAAGCTTGCAGGCAATGTTGAGGTGACAAATGGTAACCCCAAGTCCATATGCATCTCATAGGTTTACACAGAACCCTTTCCTATATAATTGAGTGATTATCAGAAGGACTTCTTGATCATAGAGTAAGAATTCTTATCTATTCTGTAAGACCAAATCTGAATATTCTTAAATAGAAATTCTATGATAAAAATATTACAGTCTACCTTCAAAACGAAACAAAACAAATACAAACTGCCAATTTATCTTGAATACATAACATTCTAGGATAAAGTAAGACTATAAGCATGCAATGAAACAGACAAAGAAATAACTGAATGAATGAAATCTAGAATCAAGACCTAACTGACTGTGGTACAAACTACTTCTGGCTAGAATATTATATTCAACTTTTTCAAATGGGTAAAGAGTAGGAGAAACAGGAGATGCAACAGGCAGGAGGATAGTAAGACCAGTCCTGGACTTCAGCGCTTTTATTAACCTCCGCCTGGTCATAGTTAGAAATGTGTTGCTTGTACCCAGAGGAGGTAATGTCTAACAGAAATAAGTAACTTTCCTAAAGAGAAAAAGAAATCATTCATGAGTATTTTTTTTATTAAGCTATCACTGATATACAATCTTAGGAAGGTTTCACATGAGCAACATTGTGGTTACAACATTCACCCACATTATCAAGTCCTCCCCCTCCACTGCAGTCACTGTCCATCAGTATAGTAAGATGCTATAGAGTCCCTACTTGTCTTCTCCAAGCTATGCTATCTTCCCGGTGATCCACCTACATTATGTGTGCTAATCACAATACCCCTTTATCCCCTTCTTCCACTCTTCCCACCCTCCCTCCCCACCCCCTTCTCTTTGGTAACTGTTAGTCCCTTCTTGGAGTGTGTGAGTCTGCTGCTGTTTTGTTCCTTCAGTTTTGCATTGTTGTTATATTCCACAAATGAGTGAAATCATTTTGTACTGTCTTTCTCCACCTGGCTTATTTCACTAAGCATAATACCCTCTAGCTCCATCCATGTTGTTGCAAAATTCATGGGTATTTTTTATTGTTGTTTGAAAAAAATTTTGTTTTGGTTAGTAATGAGTATGAGCATTTTCATTCATTTAACTGAAGAATTTTATAGAAGACATGGACGTTACAGTTTTTATTTTCAATGAAGGTATAGTGAGATCCTGATTGGGGGTGGGATGAATTCCTATAGGGACCCTTAGAATCATTCATGATATTTATAAATCAGATTCTTAAGTAAAATGTTAGATTAATGCTATTTAAAGATGCTTTGGGGAAGAATTGGAAGCAAATTCTACTTTAAATCCTTTAACCTAATTAAAAGCCTAAAATATTCTTGCTAATTTGGAAAATACCACTGATATTTAAGATTTCCTAAAAGGTAGGTCTCCTCCTACCTGTATGAGGGAATGCTGGATGATTTCAGTCAAAAGGCATAGTTATTACCATCAGAAAAAGTCCTGTAAGAAAGCACATGCTGCCACTTTACTCATTATTGAAGTGCCCTTATGACTGTCAGAGGGAACAGGTAAGATGCTAGGGGAGGCAAAGAGAGATCAAAGTGTTTTTGTTTACTTGTTTGAAGTCTTGTAATACCTACTGTTTACCATGCATACTTCTTGATTCATGCTGAAAATTGGAATTCACCCATTTCTCTCTTTTTCCTGTCAAAGATGCAGATGGGGCACATTTCGTTGACTCCATCCATCCCTGCCCCCACGCATTAGCACATACACACGTATACCTAGCCAGTGGAAAAGAAAAAAGTTACTCACATTCATCCATTTTACAAAGATTTCCAGGCTGCAATGGGAGGGCTTTACCTCTCCCTGAAGGATGAATAAATAGGTAGCTTTGCTGACAGGCTGTTCACAGTCAAATTGAAGTGAAAACTGAGACCAAGGTCTTGCTCTACTGGCACTTATGAGATCCAGTCCTGGCAACATGGAGAAGATAGTCATCTGCCTGATGTTCATCTTCTTGGGGACAGTGGCCCATAAATCCACCTTCCAAGGGCAAGATCGCTTCTTGATTAGATTGCGTCAACTTATAGATATTGTTGATCAGCTGAAAAATTATGTGAATGACTTGGTAAGGCCATACATGTCACAGCAAAATTTAAGTAATATTCTTCAATGCATATAAAAGGAGATTTTGACTTATAAAAATAACCCAGAACTTATTTTCTTTTGCTCTAGGACCCTGATCTTCTGCCAGCTCCAGAAGATGTAAAGGTAAGACTAGTTGAATTTATTTGATATGTTTTTAAATCCAATTAAGAAAGACAATAACATAATTATTTAGGAAGATACTTAATTTCAATGAATATGGGGGTTTAACAATTAGTAAAATTGTTATTTCTCTTTTGGTCACATATTCATGGCAACAAGCCAATCCATAAGACACTACATTTTATCTCCAAATATCTCTGAGTACCCCCAAGTGCTATTGCTGCGATAGAATAACAAAAGGGGAAAATAAAACTATACTATGATAATTTTCTGAACAAAAACCAACTAATTATATTTCAAGAGCCCTTGAGCATGAAAGTTCTTGAGCCCTGTTGTAAACCTATCTAAGAAATAAAGACACATCATAAGAAGTGGAATTCACCTTTTTTCAATTGAAAATAACAAGAAAGCAGGAAAGAAAGAAAGAAAAGAAGGAAGGAAGGAATTAAAAAAAAAAAGAAAGAAAGAATAGATTACCGGAACAACAGCATAGAGGAATGGTAGGGTGGAAATCAAGGCTGTCCTTAGAATATAACTCCCATATACCTTGGCTTCAGTGAGTCTCATCTTTGGCCTTCGGTGAAGTCTTTCGAAAGGACCATTTTCAACAACTTATTCCATTCTCTCAAGCCGTTTAAATCCATTAGGTCCCAGGAAGAAGAGGCCTAGCATATAGTTCAAGAGTGCTGGGTGCTGATCTTTTCCTTGATAATTTCACTATAGTCTACAGGTTGGGTACCCAGAGGATATAAGCACAATTGGGGAAATGTTTTCATTGCCACAGATCTTTAACTGCATAAATTAGAATAACTATAAAAGTACTACCAGTAATTAGGACACTACAGAGTGGTTACTGAAGAAGATACATTGCAAAGAAAACAATTATCGTAAATGACTGCATGTAAAAGTTTAGAAAGTGAATGAGTCACAACTACAGCTTTTCTTTAAAATTCACTCTCTAGCTCTGAACCTCATCACTCTCATTTACTAATCCTTTTCTAATAAGCAGCATCTAAAATGAAAGTAGCACATTCAGCTTATTGGAAAGAACTTTTTCCAATAATTAAGAATATTTTCTTAATGTCCTAATTACCTCATTTAATACATTCATTTCTCAGCATCTCATGTACTTCATTGAACTGTTGTGGTTAGAGTTCTTCTGGAGTTTCCTAACTGCAGTTTATAACTTGCAAAATAAGAAGAAAGATTTCCTATTTTCTAACTTGAGCTGATCCAGTGGGTGCCTCCTTTATACGTTTTGTTAAAGATAGATGTACTTTTTATCTTACATCATGATGACAGGATTTTGCCTCAGTGTCACTGTATCTATCTGACAATCTGATCAAACAATACTGGTTATGATACAAGTGAGTAATGGTGTAACTAGGATCTTTAAGCTATGCTGGCAGACAAACTCAGAAGGGAAGAAATGGTTCAAGGCCACAGCAGTGTTATATCAAGTTTTTCAGGGCTAGCATCAAAGCAGGGTCTATAGGTGATGTAAAAGATTCTAAAGTTTAATGGAAATAAACTCACTTAAATATTGCATATAAATGTTGACAAATAGTGATTATCTAAGATCTCTAACTGACCTTGCCAGGCATCTTCCTCTCTCCTTCTAATCATATAACCAGGGGCTCTTCCCTTGTCCCCACTAGTGAATGTTTTGCCCCTTGAGGACATTTGGCAATGTCTGGAGAAATTTTTGGTTGTCACAGTTGTGTGTATGGGGTAGTTTCTACTGGCAGCTAGTAGGTAGAGCCAGGGATACTGCTAAACATTCTAGAATGCACAGAACAGTCCCAACAATAAAGAATTACCCAGCCCCAAATGCCAACAGTGCTGTTGTTGGGAAACCCTGACACTAACATAGTTTGTGTGAAGGGTAAAAGTAATCTTGCCCAATTAGCAAGACTACTTAATGTGGATGGCCCTGGCTTTGGGCAGGGCGGGGTAGGGTTGGGGGGAAGTAAGTAGGTTAAAATGAGCTGTGAGGAGGCAAATATTTTCAAATATACAATTGCAAAATAACAAAGCTAAGTGCACCTCTTTGCAGAAGCAACACTTGGGTGTTCTCTGGCTAAAGAGAGGGGTGGTTTGTTACTCTTGCTTTTGACTTCCTTACTGCTCCCTCTATTCTGCAAATCTTAAGTAGGACAGATATCTCTTTGTGTTTTCATGTATTAAAGGATGAGGCAAACAAGCCTTGCCCTCAGTCTGTGGTCACCAAGGCACAGCAAAAGAAAGCAAGGGCTATGCTCCCGTGTGGTGGTACTACACATGAACTTGGGGTCATCCGGTAAACCCAGTGAGTGACAGGGCCTCTGTGGCTGCCTGAATTAAGGCTGATCTCTCCACTCCCCTTCTCAACACATCCTGAAGGCAGTTAGCAGGACAGCTCCTCCACTTCTTTTCCTCTCTGAGGCTGCCTTGCATGTGCATCTGAAACCAAATCCAGCAGTTATTTGTCCTGGACCATACATTGCCTGGGAGAACTCTGCTGCTTGCAGAAAGTGCAAAGCAAAATATCATTGTCTATTGACACAGGTGAACAAAGTGGGGCAGGAAAGACAGCACAGCCCCACCATGGGCATTGTGCCCAGGTGCAGCCCAGAGGCTTTTGGAAAGGCTTCTCTGGTGGGAAGTCTTTCATCACTGGTCTTGACCCTTCCTGGCAATATTACCCTATGGGAGTTGATTTGGTAGGGCCCCTCTACTTCTTTGGAACCTAATTTTCTTTCAACATAGTCACGTAAATGTTAACTCAGCAAAATGGGCCTCTGTGAGAAATGCTGGTTTCTCAGATCATCACGGATGAAGCAGTTAGCATTTTCAGTTTCAGCTGGAAAATTTACCTCTTTAAATATGAATATTATTTTTTTCCAGTAACTTAAGCCGGTTGTGGTCAAAAAGAAGAGAAAAGAAAAAAACTTCAACAAACATGATCATGTGGTTTTCAAGGAAAAAAAAGTGCTATAATTAACATTTATAAGTAGTTTCTATTAAATAAGCATTTTGGCAAACATATGGAAAGGACACTACCTTGCCCTTATGCGAGGCGAACTGCTGTGATACAAGGAAACCAGATAAGCTGGTTCTCGGCTTGTGGCTATGTATGCAAAGCAAACCTGATGGGTAGTGTCTTAAAGATGCATGTTATTAATCAACATTCATATTGGGTAAGCATATGGGCTGGAAAATGCAAAGCAGGCCAAATGCTACTTTCATTTGACTGTCCATGTGAAGACTCAGTAATACTCTGTACACGGGGCTGCCCTTGTAGGGATTGAGAGGGATGGAGATTTCTGCTTATAGGTAGTGACTTCCAAGTACAGTAGTGAAATGAAGATACACAACTTTGTGTGGGAGAGATAACACCTATACACACATTTGCTGAAGGAAAAAAATAACTTGGATATATATAAGTTCTTAGATCAGCCTTAAAATATTTTCAACAAGCCAGTATAAGTTTTGTCCTTCCAATAAATTTCATTTCATTTTCAGTTCAATGTCTACAATATTGACTTATTCACTAGTCAACAGTTATTTGATTAAAACAGGAGGCAAGTGTTTGATCCTCATTCGGTCCACTTCTCCATTCTCTGAGACACTAATTTTACTTCCAAAGGGACGATGTTCCCTCTCATTGGTTGGGCAAGTCTCAAATTCTGTTCTGCAACTGCTTGATTCACCCTAACTGACCTGAGAGTATAAATAGGGTTTTAGAAAAGTCATGCATAGTTTATGACAGGTATATTGAATCTTAGATGTAGAATATGCCATCAGAGGTAGGTACTTCTTTTCTCCAAAGGAGTGGCTTTAACTTACTTCATTTGTCAACTCCACAAATACTGAGCATTCACTAGCAACAAGATATTATCTCAGGTGTTGTACAGGATAAGATGCTGCTCAAGACATGTCACTACAGATACTCCTACATACATCATAGACAGAAACAAAAACAAACCAAAAAGAGTCTTAATCGGAGTACAGCATAACTCACCCAAAGCTGCCACCAGCCACAGTGTACATTTTAAAGCCTCATAAATCAGAAAATATGTTCAAAAACCAAAGGAAACTCTCCCTTACAAAACACCAAGATCCTAGCCACCACCCAGGCCTCAAGATGGTGTTAGGAATAAAGAACTGTGAAAATGTGGGACTTCTTCCTCTTGTCTGTGAGGCAGAGAAATGTCCTCTCTTCCCAAAGATGGGAGATTTTACATTGCAGGTGCCTCCTCGTCATCAGTCCAAAGATTAAGTAGGATGTGAAATCATTCTTCATTCATCTGCTTTAAAGAATGTAATTCTAGGCACTAATAGAAGTAGAAAAAGAGGACTGGGGAGGACATTTTTACTTTCCGAATAACATGCACAAATACACATACAAATTATTTCTCTTTCAGAGACACTGTGAGCAGTCAGCCTTTTCATGTTTTCAGAAGGTCCAACTGAAGTCAGCAAATACAGGAGACAGTGAAAAGACCATCCATATATTAACTAAACAGTTGAAGAGGAAACTACCTCCCTCAAATGAAGAGAGAAGACAGAAACATAGACTGGTAAGATTGTCATTTGCCATCTATCGTAATTGCACTGCTAAAGTACAGCTCTTAACGTTACATCACACACACACACACACACAGTAACCAGAGCCTCCAGTGCCTTCCTTCCAGTTATACCTTATCAAATAGGGTGTATTTTGTGAGGTGCAGTTATCTCTTTTAAGTCCACAGACTTGAAAATGCCCAGAACCCTATTAGAATTTGCTGACAGTCCCTGGGAACTGGAATAAATTAGTCTTGTTTCCCAGGTGAGGAACTCATTAGGCAGAGAATCCAATTGTGACTTAGGAGTTAAGAAATATTTGCCTCTCATTATGCGGTCACATATAACTTGTATTCTTATTAACAGGAGCTAGATCCTAGTTTTCTTACAAGAAAAGAGCCTACAAAAGACCAGGACAAATCTCAAACCTTCCTTTCTTAAAGAACATCACTGTCCTGTACAATCACAAAGTCAGTACTACATTCAAATAGGAAGACCCCATTATCTGACTGGGGAATTTCAATAGTCCCTAGGTTTTGGGGACCTGGCTTCCTCCTGCATATCTCCTCTTATGCCAACTCAAGAGCAATGCTGTTAGTTTCAAGAGTAATTCAAGCACCAGTTAAAGCCAGTGTGGATAAACATGTAAGATAAATTACTTCTCATTTTTAAAAAATTAGTTCTCTCTCCTCCAAAGAACTTTTCATATGAGTCAAATGAAATATTCATATATTATAAAAATGATTTTTATTTCCTTTGATTGCTTTCCCAGGTTGTAATGTAAAAAGCATCCTTCAAAAGCTGTCCTCAGAAATACAGGAGCTGAGCATGTCTTTGAAACCAATAGCAAAGGCTCCTGCAGTGGTAGCGCAGCCACTGAACTTAGCCATACTGTTTCCCACCTTCATTTGATAGATGGGGAAAGTGATCTCTAAAGAGGTTAAGAGACTTGTCCCAAGCCCCACACATAATATGTGGCAGAATGAGAACTAGAACTTACATTTTCTACCTTTCAGTCAAATGCTTTCACCACATCAAACTGGCATTAGTGATGCTAAATATAGCAGTAACTGGGGTTTGGTTTCTGGAGAGGATTAAGGATAAACCCAAGAATATTTTTTAAAGAAATAAAAGCAGGCAATACACATGGGAAAAATTGTTTGATCTCCCTGTAATCAAATAAATGCAAGTTAAAGTAAGGAAATACTACTTTTTTCCAATTAAAATTTAAAATAATATACCCAAGAATGCTTTACACAAGTAAAGGTAAAACTTTTTTTTACAATGCACATCAAAAGCCTTAAAATTTCTTAATCCCTTTAATTTACTAGTTCTAGAAATTTATCAAGTGAAATGAACAAAGGTGTATATGAAAAATTATTCAGAGATATTATTTGCAGCATTGTATATAATAGTGAAAACTTATGAGTTATCTGTGTCCAAAAATTGATATTTTTTTGTAATGTCATTGAGCCTATGTTGAATGTAAAGCAATCCCTACATATCATATTTTGAAAGAATATTTAATACATACAGAATGCTACTGATATGTTAAGTGTAAAACAGGCAAATTACTAATCAATCACTGTAAACAACATAAATGCAAAGAAGAAAAATTATTGGGAGGATATACATCAACACATTGCAGTGGTTGTATCTCTGCAGAGGGATTACAAGTGATTATTTTTCCCACTGTTATTTTCTGAGCAATTTTATACACTTCTCAAATTGTTTCAGTGAACATGATTTATGTTTCTAAGGGGAAAAATGTCTAATAAACATTTTATTAAACAGGCAAAGTTTTAAAGAACAATATTACTTTTTCATTGATCTCTAGACATGCCCTTCATGTGATTCTTATGAGAAAAAACCACCCAGAGAATTCCTAGAAAGACTGAAATCACTAATCCAAAAGGTATCTAACTTAAATTACATTCTATTTTCTATTTAAGCTTTATTTATACAAATTGCTTTTTATGTTTAGGTTACTCATGGTGTACTATTTCCACAGATGATTCATCAGCAACTCTCCTAGAACAGATGGGATATGAAGGTTCCTGAGGCGCTAACTGAAGCTGGACACTATATTACATACTCTAACACAGTAGTGAACCTCACTTCTTGGTATTCCAAGTGGAGGAGTACAACATATTAGTGAGGGGAAAAAAACTCAGATAAGTGTTCAAAGTCAGGATTATTTCCCCCAAATTACTATGTAACAGTTATTTTGATCTACATGCTTTGTGTTTAGTTAACTTGAAAAAAATCCTCTACTCAATTAAGAGTCTAATTTCTATTGTTACGGATTTCTGTGACTTCTAAAGTTTTTACTTTATCTTACTGCCCAACTATGACATTTCTTGGTTGGGAGAGAAGTTTAAATTTTTTAACCAAAAACACAGCTTGGAAATTTATTGATCTTGTATTAATCTTGACCTAGATTATGATAAGAATGAGGTCTCTGATGATAGTAACTCAAAGGTTATGTGCCTTCATTCAAGGTGAAAAATACAGAGGCATAGAGTCAAATGTTGAAACCTTTATTCTTTCCAGGATATGAAAACTCTGCTTAAAAATGTACATCTGAAGAGTTTACTTTTTATCTCAGGATATCTAACATATAAATATATAATTTATTTATGCAACAAGGGGATAGATTTACCAGATGGTTACAAAAGCCTTACTTCTTTATTGGGCTTTATACAAATATTTAAATATTATAGCTATGGATGTATTTATGGAATAACTCTTTTAGCCTTTTTTTCTTTAAGTGGTTTAACAGTACCTATGCACCTCAAGTCCCCTTATAAGCTAACATTTTAATCTTGTGGAAATGGCAATTAAAATCTATAGAGAGACACATATTTGGTGGTCTTCTGGAACAAAACAGAGTTTTAAAAAAGTCTTGTAGCTCTCATCTCAAATTTTTATAGTGATTGTATGGAAGCAAGCTATTAACTCCAAATGTCTGTCTCCTTTCTTTCTTCCTTTCTTGTCTTTCTTCTTTTTAAAATGACAGGCATTTTATGTTTGTGTGCTTTGCATATAGCAAATTCAATCACTTATATCAAATCAAAATCAGGAGACAAATCAATAGGCCAGGAATCCTGTCCTAATAGAAAACAAAACTTTTGTATAAACATTCTAATCTTTCAATCTTGGGCAGTAAAATTAAACAACCTGCTCTGCCATTTCATATGAACTCCAGCAGAGTTTATTTAAATATGAAGCTAAAAACTCTAGAAAAATAAAATTTTTGCTAGAACTTTATAAGCTATTTGAGAATCTCTTATTGTTACAATGGCTGTGAGTGTGCAAGAGGATGTGAGATGGGTGATATGGTATGCTCTGAGAAGAAAAATTATCTACTTATAAGCATTTTAAAAGCAGGTAAATTCATAGTTCTCAAAGGTATGTTAGTAACCAGTTATTTCATCCAATCTCCATGAGATGTTTTGTCATCAGAAACAAGGTATTCTGTTTAAAATTTTTTAAATGTTCTTATAAAGGAATCGTGTAAATATGTGCATAATGATGGTAATATACATCTAAAACCCACCTAAGTATGAAATGGTGCCAGCCCCGCCTGTTGGGATCAAAGTGGAAAAGGCACAAAGTTGACTTGTGAGAGATGGAGTCTGTACTTCTTGTTTCTGGCTTTATAGCTATTGACATCTTTGACACTGTGATTTTATATTTAAAATAATGTATTTATTTTGGTGTAATTACTGTTAAAAGTATCTGTTCTAATCCTTTTGAGCAGAGATTCTACCTTGAAAGTAAAAATAACTTAACGGGCTCTTGGCTAAAAGCCTTCACTAAATTGAGTTTAAAGATTCAGGTGAAGATCCTGCCAGCACCCCAAGAGGAGTAATGCCTCGGGATAAAGAAGATGAAGAAGTGAGACTTGAACATCTCCATCCTTGTTGCTCTGTGTTCAAGAGTTAACCAGCCCTCAAAAGGGATGTAAGGCTAACCCATAAACATTACTCTTTACCTATGGATGGTGAGACAGGAGAAATCTTGACATCTTGCTGGCTGTGAAACCATGGTCACTTGCTGAAATTACTTAGGTTTCCATTTCCTTAGCTGTAGAATGAGGGTGTTGGAACTTAAACTCTAAGGTCTATGCTGCCTTTTTTTAGAGGTTTATTTGTCTATCAGCCTCTACAGTTCTGGATACTCTTGTAGAAACATCTGACCATATTTCTGAGCAAATATTTCTACTGAATCTGATGTTCACTTGCTCAACATTATTTCAATAGTATTTGTAGCAACACTTACTGTAGGAACAAGGAAAATATTCCTCCCATCCAAAAAAAAAAAAAGGAAAGAGGGAAGGAAAACATTGCTGTAGGTCATGGGAGTTCTGGGAAAATTAATGATGATTTTTACTATTTTAGCTGAAAGTGTCTTCTTTGGAAACATATAAAATTGTAGCATTATTATTCTATATTATTGCTCTGTTGTATTTACATTTGCATCTGAGAATTTAGTTTTAATTTGAACTATGTACTTTATAACTTAATGATTATTTATTATATATTTGGTTTTAAATGTTTATGTTTGTGGCTTCTATTTAAGACCTGATCATATTAAATACTACCCAGTCAGAACAACTGTCTTCTGTGATTCCCTGGAAACCCTTAATTCAATAGTCTTGGCAGAAAATAAAAGATGATCCTAAGTTTCTGGGAGCATAAAGCTTTTACATGTATATGGTAAAGATGACCTTCTTTCCCTAAATACTTCTGCTGAAATGGAACTTTCCATTTCCTGTCCCTACATCTAAGACACCACTTCCTTCACAGGCCTTTCACAAGTATGGCAAGTCCAGGAGGAGTTAAAGATATCCTTCCCAATGCCCATTACATGTACAAAACTGTTTCCTGCTTTGAAGTTTATCCCATCTAGCTTTTCTGTCTGTCATGCTGGCCATTCCTCCATCTTCACTGCAGACTTAGGCATAGTCTTTCCCTTGAATCCAGCTTCCGTTATCATCCTGGGTAACTTCAATGCCTGTGAGGAGGATTCCACCAACACTTCCACTTCCTAGAACTTGATTACCACAGTCTCAAACACCTGCATCCTTTACCCCTTCATCAGCCCACTCCCACAGCCATGAGCCAGACTTTGTTGAGCCATTCTCTGTCTGAAATGTTTACATGTAGAAAACCACCACCACCTAGTCTCTTAGTTCTCAAACTGCCCTACTTCTACTACATCTGTCCTGAGACCCATCACAACAGTCGGGCCTTCACCCTTTGCCATTCTGTCAGTTTATTACATTCCCTCCCTCCCCGACTGAGCCTGGGCCCCTGATCAGTTCCTTTAACTGCAGACCCAGCAACACACAGTCTCATCCTTCTCAAGTACCTGCCTACAGACTTTTTACCTGGCTATTCTATTATTGGTCCCCCAACTCCCCTTCAGACACTGGCTCTGGCTCCTTACCTTTGGGGACCCTTTTGAACCCCCTATCTGGCTTACTGGAGTCATTTTACTGCTTCATTCTCAGCTCTGAACACTCATCTTCTTTCAACATCTGCCTCCATCATTCCAGTCCATAGGTTAGTCCAGGCACAGTCTCACCTCATGTGGAAGAGAGAGACTTGAGTATTCACAAACAAGCTCATTGAAAGAGTCGTCCATACATATGTCTACACTCCCTCAATTCCCATCTACTCATCAAATCACTATAATCTGATTTTTACCCATCCTACAACCTATCACTCTAGCATTAAAATTGCCCTTTCTGTGTTCAACAATGGACCCCAAATTACCCTGCTCACAAATGTGTCTAAGGCCCTGTCCTACTTGATCTCATCATGGTTTTTGCTGCCTATAATCACTCTCTGCCTTTTCCTTCCTTCTTTCTCCTTGGAGGCCCGGCGCCCCTGCTTCCTGCCTTACCTCTCTGGCCACACATTCTCGGGGTCAGTTGTTGGCTTGCTTTCTGGTGTCTTATCCTTACAAGTGGATGTTCCTGAGGGCTCTGTCCTGGGCCACCCTCTCACTTTAAACTTTTCCCTCAATAATCAAATGAGTTCTTGTTTTAAATATCCCCTTGTACGTTGTAGATTCCCACATCTATACATAGAGGTTAGACCTCTCTGCTAATTCCCAGGCCCATACAGCCACCTTCTCCCTGGAGATTTCCATCTTCATTTCCCAGACCCTTCACCTCAACATGCCAAAACTGATAACATCATTTTTTGGGGTATCATTAATATAAAATCACATGGGCAACATTGTGGTTACTAGACTCCCCCCATTATCAAGTCCCCACCACATACACATACCCCATTACAGTCACTGTCCATCAGCGTAAAAAGATGCTACAGTCACTGTTTGTCTTCTCTGTGCTATACTGCCTTCCCCATGCCCCACCCCTCTGCATTATGTGTATTAATTGTAATGCCCCTTATTCCCCTTTTCCTGCTCTACCCACCCACCCTCCCCAGTCCCTTTCCCTTTGGTAACTGTTAGTCCATTCTTGGGTTCTGTGAGTCTGCTGCTGTTTTGTTCCTTCAGTTTTTGCTTTGTTCTTATGCTCTACAGATGAGTGAAATCATTTGGCACTTGTCTTTCTCTGCCTGGGTTATTTCACTGAGCATACATAATACCCTCTAGCTCCATCCATGTTGTTGCAAATGGTAGGATTTGTTTTCTTCTTATGGCTGAATAATACCACTTTTTCCTACTTCCATGACCTTCTCTGTGTTCCAGTGTCCCCTAATCTTAATTGAAGGAACACATCTCCCAACCTCCAGACTCTGCCCTCTCTCAGCTGGTTGTTGGGCCTTACTATTTCTATGTCTTAAATTCATCCTTTCTTTTCTACTCCCTCTGCCGTCACCTTAATTCAAGCTTGCAGCAATGGTTGCAGTAACTTTCAACTGGGTGTCTAGCTTCTTGCCTTCTCTTTCCAGTCTCTCTCTGCATGGCCACTAGAGTGATATTTTTTAAAACTTAAGTCTGATCACAACTTTCCCTAATATAAAAATTTTCACCGGCTTTTCTTCAGAATAAAGCCTGAAGCAGATAATGTAAGAACCTTTATCATCTGCTCCTCTCAGCTCCCAGCCTCTCCTCACTTTGAACTTCACATTCTAGCTAATCCAATCTGCTCCTAGCTCCCTAGACACACATGTTGTTACATTCCTTAGTGCCTTTGCACTTGTAGTAACCTGTCCCTGGAATATTACTCCTCTACCTCCTCCTTAACACCCAGAAAAATCCTCATGCATCCATCAATATTCAATTTAGTCATCACTTTCTTTAGAAGGACTTCCATCTCCATCTTACACTCTCTGTGTGGCAGTGTTAATCTCTCCCCACTTTTAGAACTTGAGCATACTTTGATGATTGGATTTAATGTGGTGTACATAAATTTAGAGATTTATATGCCTATTTCCCTTTCCAGACCATAAGCCTCCTGGCAGATATAACTGCATCTGCTAGTACAGTGCCTCATATATAGTAGATAACATACAGCAGAAAATAAATGTTTACAAAATTGAATTGAACTAAGCACAAAATACATAATTATAGATTGAAATTTTCCTTGACATCTCTCTTTCTCTTACACATTGAATCCAAATATCAGCAAGGCAGGTCAACTCTGTTTTCAAAATATCTCTAGCATCCAAACACTCGGCACCGTCTCCAGCTCCCACTTGGTTTAAGGCCATCATAGCCTCTCACTCAGATGATCGAGATACTTTCCTAAATGGACTTCCTGCTCTTGTCCTTGATCCTCACCAAATCTGTCTGCACAATCTGAACAATCATTTAAAAAACTAATCAGGTTATATCACCAAATAGCTCAAAATCTTCCAGTAGCTTCCATCTCTTTCATGGTAAAGCCTGCATCCTACAACAAGAGCCACGTCCCTTACCCACCCTTCAGCTTTCTAGCCTCATTTTCACTCTTCTTACTCAACTCTAGCCATGTGGACACTTTTTCCTTTCCCCAGTACTCCAGGAACACCCCCACCTAAGGCATTCACACCTCTGTGCCTTCCGTTTGGAATGCTCTTCTGCCAAACATCCACATGGTCCCTTCTGTTGCCTCTTTCATGTCCTTGTTCAGCTGTCATCTTTTCCACCAGGTCTTCTCTGACTAGCACCCTATTTGAAATTGCAATACCCCCACCGAACATCTTTGCCTTATTTTTCTCCATAGCACTTAGCATTCTCAATATATGTATTATAATAATTTATGTGTTTATTGTCCCTGTCTCCCATTAGAATATAAACTCAATGTGGGCAGAGGTTTTGTCTGTTTTATTCACTGCTATATATCTGGCACCTAGAACAATGCCTTGAACATAGAAAGATATCATTAAAAATTTATAGAATGACTTGAGTTCTGTGATGGCTGGCACTAGAGTTCTCCTACAGGTTTTTAATTTAATAGTTTGCCTTTTCTTCACTATGCAAGTTGTGTACTATTGGGGTTTTTTCCCTTAAGTTTCTCCCTGATCTCAAGGTATCTTGTATCTTTTTCAAATTTTCCCTCATCCTCATATCAGATGTAACCACACCTCATGCTTATTTTTTTTAAATTGGCCTTTAGGAATCCGAAATTTGGAAGAAAATAATGGAAATATGACCCCACTTAGCATTACATTTTAGCAAAAGTATGTTTCTAAGGAAATTTTCTGGGTTTTTGTTGTCAAGAGTTATTTTACTGGTAGATAAAACATTGTGATGTTTTCCAATCATACAATAAAAACTTTTCCATAGGATATCACTTCTCCCCTTACAAAGTTAGAAAATCCAAAGCATCCATACATCTGTTTGAGTCTCTAAAGATGTATTTCTCTACCCTCATGCAAGAAGGCTTCCTTGCATCTTACAAATTATTTTATTTTTCTCATTTTCTTTAGCTTTCCTTTATTCACTCATTCTGAATGAAATGGTGAAGTATTGTGGAGAAATGCTGTGGAGAAGCACAGAGAAAGATACTAGGTGGAGCATGCGTGGGGCAGATGAGAGCAGTTTTAAATAAGATGAAAACTTACATTCAATGGAAACTTTTCTTGCTTCCAGTGAGGTTAAATGAGGAATAATAGAAAGGTTAGCAGCAGGCATATGATTACAAAAACGTCTGAGAGAGCCCTTTGAGTTACAGTGTTGAAATGGACTTCAGTTCACTGAATTACCTAACAAGTGCCAACAAAGTGGCAGCTGGTTCTCAGCCCTGACATGCATTATAGGCACCTGGGGAGCTTATAAAAAATACTACTGGGTATTTAATTGAAATACAATCAGAATGTCTGAGGGCTTGTGCATCAGTGTTTTTAAAACTTTCCCAGTGATTCTAGTGTGTAGTTAGGACTGAAAACCACTGAGTGACTCAAGGCAATGGTGGCACACTATGGCGGGAGAGAGACGACGTGTATTACAAAATTATGAGTACATTAATGTAATTTTTCTAGGTCACTTCCTTTGCAATAATTTAATTCCCTCTGAGACCCTAACAACAATGATAGCATCCCAAAGATGTGCTTATTCTTTATAAAAGAAAGATAATTTGGGATCTTTTGAATAGGATTAATTAGTTGTTTCAAAGAAGAATAACATATTGCAGAAGAATCGTATAATAGAATTTAATTCGGCAATAAATGAACAATAGCTACATGGCTGGATCTCATAAATATAGTGTTGAACAAAAGATGCTGGACACAAAAGAATGTATATTTTATTATTCCATTTATATAAAGTTCCAAAGTTGGTAAAGCTAATAGATACTATTAGAAGGCTGATGGTGGTCATCCTTGAGAAGGAGAATGAGATAGTCATGGAGGGAGAATATGAAGGGGGTACTTTTGGTATATTTCTTGACCTTGGAGGAAGTATTTATTGAGCTGTACACTTATGATTTATACCATTCTTTTCTGTGTATAATTCAACAAAGTCAGTATTTAATTATTAAAAAATAAATTATAGAAAAAAGGGTGCTTTAAAGAAATCCTGTCAATCAGATGAACAATGCATGGCACTCCTAGAAATGCAAAAGTTGGAGAAGGCTGGGGAGAGGAACACAGTTGGCTAAGTGACAAAAGGCAGGACAGTGAAAGAAGAACCCAGCGATGGCCACAAAGCAAGATTCTAGGTTGTGGAAACTAAAAAAATAACACTTGAAAATGGTGTTTTAAAACTAACTGTGATCATGTTATATCTTCCTATTAGGCTGAAAGATGGTCAATTCAGAGAAGAAAACTGTGTTGCTGTGTGTTTTTCCTTTTATAATCTTAATTCAAGCAATTTCCTAAATCTAACTTACAAAAGAAAAAAAGAAAGAATGAGTGAGAGAAAGAGAGATAGAAGAAAACCAGTAACTATCCTTGGTTGGGTTTCCCAGGAGTAGCCTCAGTCAAGGATTCCAGGGCAAATGGTTTACTAAGGAAATGCTCCCAGAGAAACCAGGAAGGTATTGGGAAAGGCAGAATCAGGAAGGGGGAATTCCAGGCCGGAGTGTAAATTCAAAGCCTGGGATCAGCCTGATCCTGCAGGGCACCCTGGAGCATAGATTACACCTCAGAGTTTTTCATACTGCCTGGAAGCAAAAGGTCTGGGCTTTTGTACTCCCACGGCTACCCGTTACATCTGTGGAACTGTGAGGACAAAGTGGGGCTGCTCCAGTGTTCCAGGGGCATCCTCTGAGTATCCTGAATACGCTCAAAATGCACGGATGGGATGTGCTCACGGAGCTGATAAAAAGGATCCAAAGGTATCTCGGCAGGCACCAGATGCGTCTGCTGTAAGAGTGATCTTTTTTCCTTTTAAACATTTATTTTTAAAATAAGAAAGCATAGGTCAAGATTAATTTTATTTTCAAAATAGAGGAAGTTCCAGGAAAGTTAAGATATATTTGTATATATGTAATTATATATATTTACTATATGTATTTTTATAGAGATTACTTCATTTTGGAGGAACCACAGTTTAATTAAATTTTAACCTAAAAGAGCCGAGTTATAGAGGTAAACATATCTGTGTCACAAGAAGTGAGCGCTCAAGTGCAAGAATATGACACTACTGTTGTGCACCCCCAGTCACCCCCAGCTCTCCATACCAGGAGGACCTGCCACCCATCTTTACCAATCCATCCCTGTCCCAGGGCAGTTATTACTCCCATGCCACAAACAGAATGGATTTTCCCTGTTAAGGATATATATGTTCTTAGAATACAAGGCAGTGGATGAATTCTAAGCTTCTAGTAAGCCTCTCATTTTTTTTTTTTTTTGACTCAACTAAAAACAACCATTCTTTGGAGGGTCTCTTAGAGAAATGCCATTATGAATGGAATTAAAATATTTATATCTGTTGATTGATAAATTGATCCTGAAAAGCGAGAAAAGTTTGGAGCTGGTCACAGGACAGTGGAGAAGGGAAGGGTGTGGCCTGGACGGAAACAGGATCATTCGTGGAATGCTGGGTGTGGCAGTGCACCATGTTGTCTGGCAGAGCTTTTCCAGTGCACCAAGAGTTCCTGAGAGGGAGCACTAAATAGCATCAGAATTCAAAATAGAGTGTAATACTACAACTTTTGTTCTAAAGCTATTATTGGTGGATCAAAACCTGTAGAATCACTTCAGTTGTTGACCAGGAGCAACATATTTGTGATGGGTCACGGCGGGTATTTACTATTTGCCTTTACTATTATTAGTACCTCTTAATTTCCCAACGGAAGTTTTTTAGTGCATTATGTCCTTTTAAAAAGATAGCTTTCAAAGGAGAGTACATGCTGCCACCTATCGAAACAAAGCAAATATATACAGACAAATCAAATTTGAAAATGTCAGGACCTTGTCACTCCACATCTAACGAAAAGCAAGTGCATAAACTCTGAAAGATTTTCTCAGCTCTTGAGTCCTGGACTTTGCAAAGATTTTCACCACTGAGATAATTCCTAAGAGGAGGCTCCAGATCAGGAAAACCGTTTTTTCCTGGACCTACAGACACACTGTGAATAAGAACAGGGGAGTTTGAAACCTGCTCTGGTATGTTAGCTATTGTCCGGCTCTCACACAAACAGCTGAGCAGAGACCTCACAGGATCCTTAAACAGGCAGAATGCCTGGCCACGGGCTCCCAGCAGTGTAACCTTAATCTATGTGGAGTCATTTTTAGGGGTCCTTTAACCAAAACATTGTATCCTTTATCATTAGTTTAGAATGAAGCCAGAAACACACTACAGATTTCCTTACCTGTGAAATAACTAATAATTCAAGTACCTCTAACATCATAAATTGTTCACAGAGATAAAATGAAATAAGGCACAGGAAACTGCCTTGTAAAATGTTTACATGTTTGACAATGCAGAAACTTGTTTTCAGACTTTTTTTGCCATCAGTGACAATTACTCAGTGCTGAATTCCCAAGCACCTCATCCTACCTAGGGAATTTCTCTCATAATAAATAGTTCATGTGGGAAGCACTTTTCCACAACCTTGGCCTCATTAAATTTTATTTTAATTACATAGTTTCCTAATAAATCAAAAGATGTTCCTAGTGGTTGCCACTGAAAAAAGATTTGTTGTTGAAGCACTTTAATTAAATACATAAATTTAGTCATCATTTTTAGCTGCTTCTGATCATGTCCCTCCTTCCAAAAGTTTACCATTGTTTTCTGTAAAATATAGCTTCGCTCAGCACAGTCTGAGGTCATACCCTCCATTTTTTCTGATCTGGAATCTATTGCTGCTCCACAGAGCCAAGGAATCCTTTTGGGTTGGACTGAATATTATTATTTCTTCCTCTTCCCACCTACAAGAGTGATGAGAGACCACATCTGCTATTTCAAGTCAGAGGTTTATTTTAATCATTTAAAAAATAAAATAAAATAAGCAGTAATGTATCATTATTTCTTGTTCACCATGTTAATCCATAATCTGGGACTAATGGTTAAAGGACTGGTTTTTATTATTGACATCACTATAAACTACTGACAAAATCATCAAGGCTAGAGAAAAGAGGAAGGTAATTTGTTTCTGCAATTCTCAGAATGCTTTTCAAATGACTGGCCTGAGAAACCAATGTTCCACATGAGAGCTGCTAAGAAGGAGATGCTCCCTGCCCTTAATTATCAGACTTGTTAGTTTTATTAGGTTTGTTTATTAACATTTATTGAGCCAGTGTTACAGATGCTGTAATAGACATTAACGAACCTGAATAAGTAGATTATATCTAAAGAACTTAAAGTCTAGTGGGAGAAACATATAATTCAATTCACAATTATAGTACAATAAAACACTTTCCGTGATAGGTGAATGTGTTAATATCAGCCAAAATACAATGGGAAAACTCTAGTTCTGGTGACAGCAGAGTAGTTTTTATTTAACCAACACTCCCATAGATTACAATGATAAGTCTTGAAAAATATGAAAAGCCACTATAGTTCACTGAAATCAAAAGCAGGCAAAAGTGGAGACGCTTGACTCTTTAAAAAGAAGGAAACTACACTGAGTGAGAGCTACATTTATATAGCTTTTACCTTGTTGCAACAGAACTCAGAAGGCCTCAGCCTTTGAGTTGTTGGGAGGCATAGTTTACTGTATGAGAGTAGGTGGGAATTGAGGGAGCAAAGACCCCAAAGGAGGGGGCCAAAGGTAGGAAGCCTCTAATTCCCATATATACTGCCACAAATTCTTGGGTGGCCCCTGAACTGTGCATGCATAGAGAAGGCTTCAAGGAGATTAGTAGATAGCACTACATGGCAGGTTGAGCAGAGATTTCAGCTGATACTCAATTTAATAGAGACAGAGTTAGTATATAATTCCCATCAAGTGAGAGGGTCTTGGAAAACACTTTGGGCTTCCTATTGAAATTCCAAAGGGGCCATGCCTTAGCAGTAAAGACAATATTAAAAGACCACAGATTTACCCTAAGAATAAACCAAAACAAACTCTCCCTAACAAAAGGTAAAATCAAGCCTCCACAAATTCAAATGATGAGTCAGTAATTTAGGTGTCTGCTGTAACAAATATCAGCATTCTCTAAAGGAACACAGCAGAACACAGAGCCTCTATAATATATTATATAAAATATCACTGTAAAATATTTAGTAGACATACAAAAAAGTAGGAAAATGTTAGGAGAAAAATTACTAAAGATAAATAGACTCCAGGGTAATCCAAATATAGGTGCTAGCAGAAAATAATCTTAAAGCAACTATTACAAAATTGTTTGAGGACAAAAAGGAAAAATGGTCATAATGAGAGAGTAGAATTTCAGTAGAGATATAGCAATTATAAAAGTGATATAAATCATAAAACCAAAAAATATAATATCAGAAGTAAAAAATTCACTTACTGAGCTTAATAGGTTGAAGACTGCAGAATTTAGAGACAAATACATGAGCTTATCCCATTTGAAGAATAAAGAGAAAGAAAATTGAAGAATGAGCAGAATCTTGTGGACATATGAAACTATATCTATTGGTCTAAGATGTGAAATTGGAATTCCAGAGGGAGAGGAAAGATAATGAAGCAAACAAAATATCTATTGAAATAGTGGCCAAATTTTCCCTAAATTGGGTGAAAAACATCAATTTGGAGACCAAAGGAACTTAGAAGCAATCATGCAGCATAAACACAAAGAAAACCACATATCACAGTTAAACTGTTTAAGCCAAAGATAAAATAAAAATTCTGAAAAGCCCTGGAGGAGGGCAGAGTTGTATAAGAGGAATGACAATAAGAATGATGTCTGACTTCTCATCAGAAACAAAGGAAGACACAGGGCAATGAAAAAAAAATCCTTAACATGCATTTAAAACATCAACCCAAAATTCTATATTCAGTAAAAGCATCCTTCAAAAATAAAGGCAAAATAAGGGCATTTCCAAAAACACAAAAACCCATAGATTCCAACAAGAACTACTAAAAGAAGTTCTTCAAACTAAAGGAAATGATAGCAGATGGAAGCTCAAGATACACAGGAAGGGATAAAGACCACTGGAAATGGCAGATGTCTGGGTAAATAAAAAATCGCATTTTTTCCATTTTGTAATTTCTTTCAAAGACTGTTTAATGCCAAAAATTATAACATCTTATTGTAGAGATTATAAAATACGTATGACAACAACAGCATATAAGATGGTGTAGTGATAAACTGAATTACATTGTTTCAGGGTCCTTAAAGTTAACACAAAATGGTACAATATAAACTGCACAGACTATGATAAATTAAGGATGCATGTTGTAATTTTAGTGACAGCTAGAAAGAATTTAAAAAGGAATAGCTAAAAATTAGGGCAATTAATGGAATAGTAAAAATAATTAACCTAAAAAAAGCAGGAAAGAAGGAACACAAGAACAACATAAGCAGATGGGACAAAGAGAAAGCATATAGTAAAATGATAGAATTAAACCCAATCATATATAATTAATTACATTAAATAAAAATGAACTAAACCCTCTATTTCAAAGCAGATTGTTTAGACTGAAAAAAAAAGACAACTGTATGCATTCTACAAGGGATGTATTGTAAATATAATGCAGATTCAAAGTAACAGGATGGAAAAAGATATGTGGTAAAAATAGTATGTGTAAGAAGGCATTGTGCCTGTGTTAATATCAGGCAAAATAGATTTAAAACAACAAATATTACCAATGGAAGAGATGAATATTTCATAATGATAAAAGATCACTTCATCAAGAGGACATAATTATAAGTGTGTATTCATCTAATATAGAGTTTCAAAATACATGAAGTGAATACTGACAAAGCTAAAGGGACAAAGAGACAAATCCACAGTTATAATGGAAAATTTATCACACCTCTCTCAATAATTGATAGAGTATACAGAAAATTTGAATAACACTATCAACAAAGTTGACCTAACTACTTTATAAAACACTCACCCAAAACTTTCAAGTGAAAAGTGCACATTCTTTTTAAGTGTGCATGGTCACCAAGACAGGCCATATGCATGGTCTTAAATCTCAATAAATTTCAAAAGAAATGAATTTTAAAATCTCTGAGCATATATATATATATTTTTTATCACAATGAAATTAAATTAGAAATCTTGATAAGCCCCAAACATTTGAAAACTAAAAAGCAGACTTCTAAATAACTCATGAATCATAGAAGAAATCACAATATGATAAAATATTTTAAATTAATAATAATAAAAACACAACATATCAAAATTGTAGGATGTAACTAAAGCTGTGTGTGGAAGGAAATTTTTAGCATTATATATTTGTATTAGGAAAAAAGGTATAAAATCAGTTTTCTAAAAGCTCACCTTAAGAAGCTAGAAAAAGAGGAGCAAAGTAAACAAGAAGTAGTTAGAAGGAAGAAAATAAAGAAAAGGGAATCAATGAAACACAAAACAGACAAATAGAGAAAATTAGTAAAAGCCAAAAAATTGCTCTTTGAAAAGATTAATGTAATTGATAAATCCCTAGCAATACTGATGAATAAAAAAGAAAATACAGATAGTCAATATAAATAGAAGAGGATGCATCACTATGGGTTCTACAGATATCTTAACAGATAACAAATGAGTATTATTTTAAAACTTTATATCAATAAATTTAAAAAATGTGATAACATGGAGAAATTCCTTAAAAGATAAATTTACCAAAACTCACACAAGAAGAAATAGAATATCTGAAGAGCTCTATATCCATTAAATAAATGGAAATTGTAATTTACAAAATGTCTTACAAGGAACACTCCAGGCCCAGATGGCTTCCCTAATGAATTCTATCAGTCATTATAGAAGAAATTATATCAGATTTATACAAACTCTTTGAGAAAACATAAGATGAGGGAATACTTCCAAATTCATTTTATGAAGCCAGCATGATTCTTATACCAAAATGTGAGAGAAATCTTTCAAGAAAAGGTAATCACAGACCAATATCATTCATAAATATAAGAAAAAATAAAGTTGG
The DNA here is from genome assembly GCF_040802235.1 of Manis javanica. Taxonomy (NCBI): domain Eukaryota; kingdom Metazoa; phylum Chordata; class Mammalia; order Pholidota; family Manidae; genus Manis; species Manis javanica. The sequence continues at coordinate 70,015,105 of NC_133160.1, forward strand.
CACATTTTATCCAGTCATATATAAAAACTAATTACATCATGACCAACTGTAGTTCATGCAAAGAATTAAAGGAATGTTTAATATTCAGAAATCAATGTAATCCACTATATTAATACAATAAATGAGGAAAAAGAAAATTATTATTTCAATAGGTACAGAAAAGGATTTTATAAAATCTAACACCTGTTAATGGTTTAACAGCAATAACAAAATGTCTGAAACTGAAGCACAAGAAAACTGCCTTTTTCTGATAAAGAGCAGTTTTTAAAAACCTACTACTAACATCAGACTTAATGGTGAACTATTACACTCTACATCTAAGATCAGGAACAAGGTATGAATGTCTGTTCTCACTTTTGTTCAAAACTGTTTAGGAAGTCCAAACAAGTGTAATAGGTCAACAAAAGATATAGAAATTATAAATCGTGGAAAGGAAAAGCAAAACAGTTTTTACTTATGGATGACATGATTGATTACACAGAAAACCCCACGGAATCTAAAAATCTACTGGCGCTAGTAAGTACATTTATCAAGGTCTCAAATACAAAGTCAATTCTATATAGACCAGCAGCAAAAACTGGGAAATTAAAAAATTTAAATATCATTCATATTAGTATTCAAAATTATAAAATTCTTAGTAACATACTAATAAAAGATAAACAAAACTAAAAATCACAAAAGATTGCTGTGAAATTTAAGAATATCTCAATAAGTGGAGAAATATATTGTGTTCATGGATTGAGAGACTGAATATTTTTTTCTTTTTTTTAACTAAGGTATCATTGATATATATAGTCTTATGTTGGTTTCAAATACACAACACAGTGGTTCAACATTTATCCATATTATCAATTCCTCACCCTCGCCAGTGTGGTAACTGTCCATCAAAATAGTAAGATGGTACATACTCATTAACTGTATTGAGAGACCTAATACTTCTAAGAGTCAGTTTTCCCCAAAATTGGTCTACAAATTCAATGCGACTACAGTCACATTCACAATCCTAGTACTTTTTTTTTGCTAGAAGTTAGCAAGTTGATTCTAATATTTATATGGAAATGCAAAATACCTAGATTAACCCTATTATTCTTAAAGAACACAATTGAAGGTCTCATATAATCTGAATTCAAGACTTATATAAAGTTAAATAATTCAGACAGTATGGTGTTGGTATAAAGATAGATAAATAGATTAAAGGAATAAACTGGAGTCCAAAAATAGACCCACATATATATGGGCAAAAGTATGTGCCATATAATTCCATTTATATGAAAGTCAAGAACAGGCAAAACCAATTTACGGTGATAGGAATTAGAAGATGTTTGCCTACCGATGGTTGGAGATGGACTGGGAGGGAGCACAAGGCAATTTTCTATATATAGATCAGGATAGAGGTTACATAAATGTGTATAAATTTATTAAAATTCCTTGAATTATACATTTAAGATCTGTGCATTTCACTGTATGCAAGTTCTTCTGAATAAGTGAAAGCTAGAATTTGGGCCTAGGGAGTAAACCAGTCTTCCTGGAAGAGGCAGATGTTTGAAAAACAAGTGTTGGCTAGGTGAAGATAGAGGAAGGTGTGACATGGAGAGGCACAAAGTGTAAAACAGCAACTGCCTTCAGGAGAAGGGGCTGGCAGAGAGAGGAAAGCTAGAGAAGGAAGAAGGGGCCAAATTGGAAAGAACCTCGTGAATTAACAAGTTTCAAGTTCATCCTGAAAGCTGGAGGAAGCCACTGAGGCATTTTATGTTGGCAAGATCAAACTAAGAGCAGAGTAGGGGGTTGGTGTGAAGGGACTTCATCCAGGGTCAGGGAAGGCAGGCTCTAAAGCAGTGCAAGACCAGTAGTGAGGGTCTCAGCCAAGGCAGAGAGAGAGAGGTCTGTAGGAAGTGAGAAATCTTTATGAGATAGTAGGGAAGTAGAATCTACAAGTTTAATGTAGGAGTTGATGCTCGGATGGGCGAGAGAGAGATGATAAGGCTGACAAAGGGAATCTGAGGCCCTACGGACTCCATTCCTCCCATTTTCCCATTAGCCTGTCACTAACTTTTGAGAGTTGGTGGCACACAGGGTACCAGGGTAGCAGCTGTGAGTGGAAACTGTATGATGATTCCTATTGTGTCTATCATGTCAGCTAAGAAGAAAGACTTAGAAAGCAAAATATGTTTTGCCTTTCAAAGATTAAAGTTTTTACTAAGATGAAATAAAAACTTCTTTGGGATATAAAAAAAGTTTAATTTACCCCATTCCACCCCCTGTCACCACCACCAAAAGAGGCAAACAGAGCTAACATTTATTGGATACTTACTATGTGCCAAGCACAAGCACATTTTATGCATTATCTTCATGAATTCTGGCATCAACCCTAAGAAGTTGTTACAAAAATTGTCCCATTTTTCAGAGCAGGAACTGAGAGTGCCCAAGATCACTCCAATTGCTAGTGGTGGAGGCAGGATCCAACCTGCCCTAATGTCTGTCTTCAGTCACCTCGTTAAGGGTGTTAGCTCCTAGACTACACCAGGTGATTTTCATTTTCTGATCTCACACCCCTCAGTGATTTGGAGGTAGAAGGTGAGAAGATTGTTTAAGAAATGCCAGAAAAGGGATCGGAATTGTTCTTTTCCTCAACTGAAATATATTCCTATGGGATTGAACCTCAGAATGTTAGAGGTAATAACAATCCATGTGTTATGGGCTGAATTGTGTCCCCCCAAATTCGTGTGTTGAAGCCTTAAGCCCTAGTAGCTCAGAATGTGACTGTATTTGGAGATAAGGCTTTTAAGGAGGTGACTAAATTAAAATGAGGTGATACTTGTCAATTATGGTGGGCTCTAATCCAGTCTGACTGCTGTCCTTATATAAGAAGAGGAAATTTAGATGTGTGTGCACAGAGATAAGGCCACGTGAAGATGCAATGAGGAGATGGTGATCTGCAAGCTGAGGAGGCCTCAGAAGAAACCAAACCTGTCGACCCCTTTGCTTGGACTTCAGCCTCCAGAGTTGTGAGGAAACAAATACGTGCTGTTTAAGCCACCCAGTCTGTTGTACTTTGCTATGGCAGCCCTAGGAAACTAATTGTCTGTCCATCCATCCATCCATCCATCTATCTATCCATCCATCCATCCATCCATCCCTTTCTTCTATTACATTATGTATTAAGCTCAAGAGAGACAAAAAAAATACTAAACAAATATTACTGTATCTCCTGAAGAGAAAAATGGGTAAAGAACAATTACAGCATATAGGGGTAAGTGTTCTGATGGTTTTATGTTTGGTTTAGGATATTAGATAAGATGTTCTGCAGAGAGTGATGTTTAAATTGCAGGCTAAAGGTATAGGAATTACTAGGTCTAGAAGAGGGTTTCTCAGCTGAGCACTATTGACATTTTGGGCCAGATGATCATCTGTTAGAGCATGTCTTCTTCTTGCAGGACATTACTGGTATCCTTGGCCTCTCCTCCTTACATGCCAGATGCATCCCTCACCCAAGGTATGACAATCAAAAATGTCTCCAGACATTGCCAAATGTCTCCTGAAGGGCAAAATTGTCTCCCAGTTGGTCCAGGGGGTGAGTATAGGTGGAAGGTATCATAGCCACTCAGAAGCCTGCAAGATTCTCATGTTGTAAATAGAGAAATTAAGGCTCAGAAGAGCTCAGTGTCTTGTGCAAGTCTGAGAGCTGCTCAGTGTAACCAGAAGAAAGTACAGCAGTGAGTGTAGCGGGGTAAGAAAATCCTGAAGAACTCTTTAATATGAGGCTTATTTGTGTGTGTGTGTGTGTCTGTGTGTATGTGCGTATGTGTATGTGGTTTTAAAGGGAAATAATATGAACCTCTTATCTTTTGCAGCATTTGGGACTATGAGGTTACAGTGTGTTAGGGGTTTATTCCCAGTGCCTGGAGTAGCAAAGCTAGGACTAACTGCTGGACTAAACCAGAAACAATAGGGTCTATTTACAATTTCAAAGGAATAGTCTAAAATTTCTGCCTTGGTGACTAATAGTAACTGTGTGTGTGTGTGTGCTTGTCAGGGCCAGATGCTGAACTTGAGGAATGTTAGCATTGCCATGGTAACAGGGCAGCAGCCCACAGACCTGGGCTGGTGGGGACAGTGCACTGTGGTAAGAAGTGCCATTAGGAAAGCATCTGGACACATGGGAACTGAGTAATAGTCAGTGTGAACCTGACAGCTCCCTTACAAAGTGGCTTGTTTAGAATTCTATCTTAATGTCAGCAGTAGTAAATGATCCAACAAAGGTAAAAAGTTCTTAGGTTCACAATTTCTGGCAAATTTTGCCTCATTGCCAGCAGGTATTTGGCATTTCTTACTAAAGCACAGAGCTTCACAGGGCATGGCTAATGGCGACAGGAAAAGAGCCTTCTCTTATTGCTGAGGAGGGAGGGACAGGTGGGATATACCCCGGGCTCAGAAACAGAGCTCCTTTTTGGTAACTGTCTGAGAACTTTCTCCTCTGACAAGACTTTTGTGGTCATGGACCTCGCACTGCCTCCACCCCCTCCTTCTCATGTAGACCATCTGGCTTAACTAAGGAGGCACCCAACAAAGTGGATGAGAATGAGGTTTTCTTGGGTGTTTTCTGGTCCTGGAGGAGACTCAGCTTTTCTTTGTATTCTGCCCCCACTGCCGGGCCATCCCTCCTGTCGGTGTCCCTACACTCTCCACAGGGACTTGGCTGTTTGCTCGGCAGGGGTGGACAGCCCATGTGTGTGGGTGGAGCAGGGGTGGAACTTCGTGTCAGCCTCGACTGAAGGCTGTCCTCACTCCTTTCAGCAGCCCCTGAGGTCTCCTCAGGGGATCTCTAAAGGTCCCACAGAGCATGACTGGAAAGCTCTTGCTCTAGGCCAGTAGTCAGGTTCCAGGCAAGCATACAGCAGTTGGAAGGCCCAAGTGACCTGTCCAGGCCATAATCACTTGACTGGCATTACCTGAACCAGAATTTGCATTTGCATTCCTCCCTCACCCAGACCAGGATGCTCTGAACCACACCTCCCAGAAATTTAAAGTACTTCCTGCGGTAGGTTCCTGGGCATGGTCACTGGTTGACGCATGCAGATGGCAAGTGTCAAATATTCCTGATACCACATAGGAATGGTTAAAGTTGCTGGCTGGCTGGACACTCCAACAGTGTTAGTGAGATAAATCAGTTCAGCACGATCACCACTCCTTTTGGTCATTATGGCACAAAACACCACCTACAGTACCAGCTCTCACCCAGCTTTTCAGATTAAAATCACAAGGGCCAGTTACTCATGCAACAGCTTTAGAGATACAGATCAGATCGGCTCAAGCACTATTTTTTCCACATTTCTCAGTAGTATATTGTTAAGAGGGACAATAAAAGCTGCAATCTCTATGTAAGTACTTTGTTTTGAAGGAGGTCAGACCCAAAATATGCTACTGCAAGAGAGGAAAAAAATGCACTTTTCCTTCTACCTTCTTATATTAACTGGCTGGGGCCCTGTAAAAACTGATAGAGACTGATTAATAAGAAAAAAGTATATACATTCATGTAATATAGGTTTTATGTGACATGGGAAACTTCATAAGGAAACCAATACCCAAAGAAATGGTTAAGCCTGAGCATTTTTATACTAGGTTTGATGAAATGTGGAAAGTCATGGGAAAATATGATAGGACAAAAAGGTACAAGGTAAGGTAGAAGAATGGGGGACACTTTACCAAGGTCTGTTGGTTCTTAATTCCTCTTGGCATCCCTGTGGCCTTCGCTCCAGGTATTGGGAAGGTGCCTCTCACAGGAGGGGCTTACGACCAGATTCAGGGGACACAGAGGAGGTCAGAGAGTATTTCCTACACCTGCCATTTCTCATATTCTTCCAGCTTGAAATTTCAAAATGCCAAGTCGCTATATTTAGGGATAGTGTGTCCTGAACCCTTATTTTGGCATAAGGATGATTTTGAGCTGAAGATATTTGAGATTCAACAGATGCATAAAGAAGCCTTCCCAGAATTCCTCTTAACTGAGTGAAAGCAGAAACTCTTGAGAAATAAGGACTGCCATAAAATTCCTACCCCAGGGTAGTTTTATGGCTGTGTAGAAGTCAGAGAGTCCGCACTGAGAGGGAGCTGCATGAGTAGACCCTGCTGAGATGTTCTGTATTGCCCATTCATTTTCTCTGTATTTTTACCTTCCATAGTTTGCCACCTTTGGCAGCCCAAACTGTTTTATTCTGTTTTGTCACATCTCCATAGTTTATCATTTTTTGTTAAAAATGGTATACAAACTCTCAGGCCTATCCACTTCTTCAGGTCTTCACTTCTTTTCTAGGAAGGCCCCCATACCCTATAAAAATTAACATCAAATAAAATTTATATAAATTTTCTTCGATTAATCTGCCTTTTGTAGGTCTAATTTGCAAGACCTCAGGTAATGAGCCTAACAGGGTAGAGGAAGTATTTTTCCCCTACAGTTTGTTTGTTTATGTGTTATCTCAACTATTTCTTTTATTCACTATGTTCACTGTTGAGCTGTTCAGCCGTGTTCACTGCTAACATTTTGCTATATTTTCTTTATCCATCCACCCATCTGTGCATTCACCATCCATCCATCTAGCTATTTACTGAATCATTAGAGTCATTTATAGATAACATATCACTTCTCTTTGAATACTTCAATAATTTCTGAAAACAAAGGCTTTTTTCCTATACAAATATGATTATTCACTAGGCAATCTATGTTTTAACAAATCCTCCAAGTGATTCTAACATGCACTTAAGTTTGAGAGCCACAGTTCTAGATTAAGTGAGACTAAAGAGATTTGACAGTGAAAGGCAATGTGTGATAGTTGATTAGATTCAAATCTGGGGTAGGAGTGGGATGCAGAACAACCAAAAAGTATGTCACTGGGACTATTGCGGAAATTTGAATATGAACTGTACATTATATCAGAGCTCCTCAGATCTGAATATGCACACAAATCACTGGGGATCTTGTTAAAAATCCAGATTCTGATTCTGAGTCTGGGGTGGGCCTGAGATTCTCGTTCCCAATAAGCTCCTAGATGCTGCTGGCCCTAGAACCACGTTTTGAGCACTACTCTTCAACAATTCCCCAACCGTCTGTTTTGTTTTTCATTACACTGACATTTCTGATGAGCCCAAGTCAGCTGGCTTGCAAAATGCAATCTGTGCCTGATTGTTTCCTCACCATTATACAGGTGAAAAGTTTTTGGCAGGAAAAGAACATAGGTGAGACTGTGCCCTTCTCAGTATAGCACACGAGGAGACATGATCTTATTACTCTTTAATGCATTTGCAGCTTCAACTTCCAGCCTTTCTTCTTTCACCCATCCCACCCATGTCCCAAGCAGGGGTGGTGGCAAAAGCAAGCCAAAGAGACCTTCACCTGCACTCACAGTCTTCCTGGAGCTATTGACAGGAGCAACAGTGAATAACCAACTGGAAAGCTGAATGCCCCCTGAGAGCTTTCCTTGATCTGTCTCCTTAACTCAAACCCCCGTGATACAAAACAGTATAGCTGTGTTTGTGGAAGTCCTCCCCTGCTAAATATGACTCACTGGTGTGCCTTAGAAATGAGAGGGGAGACTGATTCAGACAAGCGCTGTTGCCAAAAATACCCTATGGAGGATGTTATGCCAAAAAACAGAAAGCAAGCAGAACCTACAGAGAAACACCAAGGATGTTATGACAGGCCCACAAAAATCCTTTTGAAGTTAAATATAGGTAACAGAGTTTGAACCTCTCTGGAAAATGGCAACCAGTTCAGTGAACATCCTTAGTTTACTTTTGAAGGGAATCTCAGAATTGAATGAGAAACACATATTTCACAAAGAATACCTACAGAATGTTAAGACAAAAATTAAGAATATATGATTTTTGTGATGAATGAGGCAGTAGTTAAAACTGAATATCAGAAAACACTTCAATACTTGACACCTTAAAGGCAAACAGAAATAGAGGGAGAGCAGTACTTGAAAATAGTCAAGACAGTCGTAAAACTCCTAGCCAGTGGGAGTTACAACACTCAAGTTCCTTCCTGGAACAGAATTATTTTTGAGAAGGACACTATGTGAACAGTAAACTAACCTGCCCGCTGCAGCTGGTCACCCTGCCCCACAGGCACGCTGCGGTTCCCCCCACGGGCAGGGGTGTGGGCCCCGCACACGTCCATGCTCTCTGTGCTGGGAGGCAGCTGGCCCAGAAAAGCCTGCCAAACCCCGATGGCTGGGAGAGTCAGTTTTCCCCAAAGATGGGGACACTTGGGTTCCCATTTCCACAGTCTGACACTCTAAATTTAGTGAAGTTTCCAGACACAAGCATAGCTGGAGCACTCAGTCATTCTAGCCCAGAAATTGAAAGCATTATGAAAGGAGTTTTTATCCATGATCTCTAACCTCACCTTTTAGGTTTGATGTGAAGTTTTTAATTGAGGGCAATAATAGGGAGAAAGGTTTAAATGCCAGTAAAGGAAAAAGGGAGGTCAGCTCCACTGAATTTAGGAGCCTCTTATGAAAGTTGTCAAAGAACAAGAGCCAGCTGACAATCCCTGTCAGTCCCATCTCTCCCAAACCCTGTGGCATGGTGACCCCTTGGGTGACTCAAGTTTGCTACACACCCTTGCCTCCAGACTTCTGTCCCTGCTATTCCCACCATTGGCTGGCTCACTGCAGAGCAGGGGACCTCTTCCAGGGAAGCCAGGTTGACCCCCACTCCCTTCTCCAGTGCTGCCCCCACAGCATTCTGTGCTTATGGCCAGGGGTGTGCCTGTCTCTTCCACTAGACTATAAGCTTCTTGAAATCAGAAACCTTGCTCGGTTCTATTGAAGTTTTAGCATCTAGTCCAGCACCTGGTACATGGTAGTAATCATGATGGAGATGTGTACCTATTACATGCCAGGAGCTAATCTAAGTACTTTATATTGATTACTTCATTTAATGTTCACAAAAACATTCTGAAGTAAGTCGTATTATTATCCCCTTCTTACAGAAAAAGGAGGCACAAAATGTTTAACTAATTTGTCCGTGGTTTCATAGCTAGTAAATGGTAGAACCAAGATTTGAACCTGGCCAGTTTGATTCTGTGGACCATGCTCTTAAACTCTAAACTATGTGGCTCTCAACAAATGCTAGACAGAATGATGGGTGGGTGGAAGTGATGTATATAAAGATGGATGAATGGATGGATGAGTGTGCAGGTCTCTAGCCATTTAAAGAAGGCTAGGGCAAGAGAGAAATGTGCCCATCCCTTCTAAAGAAGACTCAAGTAAGTGCAAATTTTTAGGCATGAACTATTTCACACTAAAACAGGAATCTGTATGTTGGAAAACACACAAATACACAAAAGCAGACACTAAGGAACACTAAGCACATACTTGGAAATGGCTTGGGTTTTGGATCAGAGGACTAGAACTGAATCATGGCCTTGCCAATTTGGGGTCACTTTATTTGATCATGCTCACCTCACAAGCGGAGAATATGTTAGCATCCAGGTTCTGGAACTTAGGAACCTTCTGATCAACTTTAGTTCTTCCCTTGCTCAAGAGAAATGATGTTACCTGGATCTGATTTACCAGAGCATGAAATGCTGAGAAAAGGACTGGAGTAGCTGGCTCACTGCAGGACAGGGAGGCAGGACTTGTATAGGTCCCCTGCCCTCTGCCCGACACCGGGCTTTGGTCTTTGAAAAGAGAGGCAGACTTAGAGCTTTCTCAGCTCTGTCAATTCTGTAAATGCTAAAATTGTAGGCAACTCATACTCCAGCTTAGAAACATATGTCCATATATATCCTTGAGGACAGAATGCTTGATGTTTATATTTTAATACTTTTTCTCAGATAATAAAAGTAATTAAAACTCATTGTAAAAAAATAGAAATTAAGGAAATACAGAGAACTATACAAAATAAATGAAAGATCAGTCCATGCTTATCATCTTGGAGGATCTTCCTTAATTTCTTACATACAAACACACACACACACACACACACATACATATATATATATATACATATATATACACTATGTATATATTTTTAAAAACAGAAATAGGATGAAACTATATATAGCATTCTGTTATTTTCACTGGGTGATATGTTGTGGATAGCTATCCTATCATAGTTACACATCAACTGCACAGCAATCCACTGAAAGGATATACCTTAAATTATTTAACAATACCATAGATGACATTTATATGAAACCATTATTATAAACAATACTTCAGTAAAAATATTTGCATACACATCTTTGAGCCCCTTTCTATTATTTCCTATGTTTAAATTCCCAAAATGGGAATTGCCAGGCTCAAAAGAGCATTTTTATTTTGGTATATATTACAAAACTCTTGAAAGGTGCTATTTCATCAATAGTATAGTAAAGTCACCCACACCCTCTCCAACACTGGGTATAGTCACTTTTTTCAACCTTTGTCAGAGCAAAAAAAAAAAATGACTTCTCATCTTAACATATTTATTTAATTGCTAGTGAATTTCATACATTTAAATGTTTATGAACCATTTGAAATTTTACTTTGTAAGTTTCTAGTTCATGCCCTTAGCACCTTTTCATCTTTGTATACCTGATGCCTAGTGTAGAACTGAGCACATAATACTCATTTAATAAATATTTGTTGACTCTCCACTCAGCTGCAAAGACATGTTTATAACCACAGGACGCAGGGCCAGGGGTTTTAAGTTTAAATCCTGACTCTGCCAAAAATTTACTGCCTAATTTTTGGGAAAATCACATTCTTGGAATCCACAAATGCTGACCATAGTCAGCCAGCCCCCAGTATGCCTGAAACCATACATCCCCTAGTCCAATTCTTTAGAGAGAATCTCTTATATAATAATTTGTTAAGAAACAGACCAAGAGGGGTCACCCGTCTGCTATCAATGAGAGGTACTGCATGGCTGGCCTGTTCTCAGACCGTCCTCTTTCTTGGTCTACCAGAAGCCCAACATCTGTCTTCTTCCTACCAGCCTTTGTACCTTAACAAGTCTTGCAGTAACCAAGAGCTATTTTTTCTATGGAATATTTAGGAAAAGAAAAAGATGTTTTCTATCAAAATCTCATTGGATTCATATTTTAAGGCACCTTGGCCAATCCAGACCATGAAGATAAATTGTTAAAGGAACATTCATAATGCTTCCTTTTAATATGTATAACTTAAGCATATAATATATATAATTTATATCATGTTTACTTTTAGTGTTTGTAAGAACATAGATTTGCATTTTCTTTATCTCTTCTTTTTTAATGATCAGAGCATTTTTATACCAAATAGTTTTCTAATAACAGAACCCAATATTATAACATTGTGTATTTAGGAAGGAGGGCTTCATGTGTCTGTTGTGCAGGAACTTATTGCGATGTCATTGGGAATCATGTGAACCATCACTCCATAGATAGCAGGCCCTCTAGGGAAAAATCCAATAGCATTTTATTATCTACCTTGATATACTACCAAGAATTTTCACATTCATCCCTCACATTAACTTGTGAGAAAGAGCAAAAAAAACCTGTAGGTTTGTTCATGGGGCCATTCATTAGAAGACACACCATTTGTTTAGTCTTTTGTGACAAAAAAAAGAAACACTACCATGTTAAAGATACACATTTTAAAATGTTTCCAGATTTCAGAAATGCAAGAAAAAAATTGTGCTTGTTTTTTAGTATAAGGGAACCATGATGGCCCTGGACCCATTTTATGTGAGAAACAGAAAGAAATGGAATTCTTCACCCAAAGAATCAAGATGCAAATGCATGTTGCCTTGGTTCAGTGATCTTTCTATGATAGGTTTGCTGGAGCAAAGGGGGTAACGAAGAGATTGAAATTTGAGGTCAAGTCAGCCAAAGGAGGGCCTGGCAGGAAAGGAGGGGGAGCTGAGAGGTTGGGCCTCAAGCCAGACAGACTCTGGCCGGGCTCTGATTTCACATTTGGCTATCTTGTTTCTGACCATGGATTACAGGTTCTATTCCAAGCCTTCCACACTGTAAACACAATTTGTTTTTACTTTTTATTGTATTATTCTCTTCTTCCCAGTACTCTGGCCACCTTTAAATACCTGTCATTTCCCCCATTTCTACCGTATGTAACCAGAATGTTTGCATTCTAAGAGAGATGAAAAAGACCCTTGATTAAAAAAAAAATAACTTTCAAAAGGCACAACTGAGGAGCTATGTTAAACAGTGCAAGAGACATTTTTAGCTGGACACTCGAATTTATATGTCTGTCTGTACTCTTAGAGTTATAACTGAGAACAAACAATTTGTGATTTGGGTTCTTCCCTTAACAAATGTGCCAGCCTATCCTTTGATTGGTGATTTGGGTAGCTTATTTAATGGCCCTGTGGCAGTGGGCGAAGCTGAAATACCGTGTAACTGCTTTTCCCACAGGCTTTGCATTGCACACGTGAGCTTTGGAATCTTGTTGTCACCAGCCTCTGTGCTCAAACAGCCCAGTGGAGCCAGGTGATTCCATGCCCAGTGGCTTCAGACTTCAGGCTTGCTACAGGGAGCTCCGCCTTCTCCTCTCCTGGAGCCTCATGTTGCAAGGTGAGCATTAGCCCCCATCCAGCATCTGTGAGGTGTCTAGAGCAACGTGGAGTTGCCCATGTATTAGGGAAGAACTCAACAAAAATGTGATTTTCGCTGTTGTAAATTCTGACCCGATTTACAGCCCAGCTTCCTCCCCTCTCACCCTAGTGTTGCAAGAGAATAGAGACTTTCTGTCTGATAAAGTTCTTTCTTTGCCCACATGAAAGGGGTGTGGAGCAATTGCAAGCTTGCTGAAGAGCAGCTGTCTGTGGAGACAACCACAGCTTCGGTTTTCAGGCCACCGGCCCCTCTGGCTGCCTCTCTTCCTACCATCTGTTTGAGAGGAGCAGTAGTTTGTGCCAACTCCAGAACTTCAAGCATGTCATTTCTGAAACCACAAGAAGTCTCTAAAGCTTCCTGAACAAAGTGCTCAGAGTTGAAAGCCCTGAAGTTCTTCTGGGCCTCCTGAAACCACAAACCTGATTACTGAACAAAACCCCAGGACACTGAGCACACGGGCACCTTCCATGGAGCTCATCTCAGAACATGAACAATTGTTATTGAGAGTAGCAACTGGGAGGGGTGGGTGTCTGCCTTGTCTGCTCTGAGCAGTAGCACCATCTAGATAGTCTGCTCCAGTGATGGTTCACAACCTTGTCAAGCCCAAGGACCTACTTGTAATATTAAATTTTAGTAATTGTATAATTAGTAGAATCTAATTAAGAAAATATATAATAACCAAAAGTTAGTGTGAATTCAGGAGTTCTTTTATATGAATTTCTATTTTACTATTTGTGGCTGTCCTCAGATTTTTGAAAAATATTGGTACACATTGGCAAAAACATTTATTTTTTTCACGCCTGAAATTCTGCATCTAGAATCGAGCTTCAAGGACACATTGCAATAACTCCATGTTCCACTAGAGGGCCCACCAGAGGTTGGAAATCACTGGTAAATGGACCTAATCACATCTAGTACTTTAATAGATACAGTAACAGGTCCTGTGGAAGAGAATCCACTATGCATTTTGATGCCTTTCAATTCCGTGCATATTTATGGGTCTAGAATTGCTAAGATAAATTTCTCTTGGAATGTAATATTGTAAAATTGTTATTTAAAAAAATTGTAAAATTCCTCTTGGAGCTATATATCTCCCTCTTTCTCTCTCTTAAATAATTAACAATTTTAACCAGCTTTATTGAGGTATAATTGACACATAACATTGTGTAAGTTTAAGGTGTACCATATGTTGATTTGATCCATTTATATGTTGCAAAATGACTACCACCATAGGGTTAGCTAACATCTCCATCCTATCACAGAAAATTTTTATCTCTGAAGGACAATTACATTTTCTCCTTCCAGGCAATGCAAACTATATAATTCCCTGTCTTTCAAGTTTTTCCTTAGCTATGAGAAAACTTAGAATCAAATGTCACACTCAGTTGTGGCAACCACCTTATACCCACTGTCCCTGTATTTGTGCTCCTTCTCGACATTACTTTGAGTTTTCCTTCTTTATTTTTCAAGTGTCTTTCTGAATACGATATTCACTGCAAGCCTCCTCACCTCACTGTAATTAGATAAGCGTAAATTATAAACAAGCACTGAGGCCCTTCTGCTGTGAGCAGCCAGGGTAGTAAAAAAGAGTAACATGCCTTGTACAGGGCTTCCTCTGGGCCACTGAGCTATTCTACCATCTCTTCTGCCAAGCACGTGCTTGTGGATTAGCGTCATATTTCCTAAGCTACGTTTCTTCAACAGGGCTTCAAAGCAAAGCGAAACAAACGTCATCTGTCCAAGGAATTCAAGAGAGCTCATCAACAAAGATGGGCAGCAAAAGCAGCTCCTACAAGGTCCCACGGGGCTCCCCAACATTCTCACTGGCAGGATCTCCTGACCACTGTTTCAGGAAACTTCCTTCTATTCTATTTATCTGACCTGTTGCCCCTGCCTGTGCCACCCTGTCCTTTCCACTTCCAACTCGGTTCTTTTTGCCAGCGTGCTAAGACATCTTACCACCAGGGGGCAGTGCAGTTAAAGACACTATGGATCAGTGGGCTTGCTGCTCTAGTATAGTTTTACTGTCAAATCATTCCATACATTGTGTTTCAGAAGATTGTCTTTCTCCATATTCTTCCTTCCCCACTTCTAGACTCACATTCTGGCGAGATGCACACTTGTAAATGCATATGCATATGAATGTCTTTATAAATAAGCTTTTTTGGACTTTGCCAAAATCTTCTTTACTAAAAGATGTCACTTGACATACGGTGTTGTGACCTGTGTATCACAAGAGACCCAGAGGTCATTCCATTTGACTAGAGCCTCCTGTGAGTACAAACCACAAAGTTACGATGATGATGAGGTATTTCTTGGAATTAAACCCCTTCGGATAGTGTTGTAAGATTATTGCAGAGTAAGGGGGTCTCTGAACTAGAAAGGAGGCTCCTGTCCTGTGGGTAAGAATTACTTACCTGCAAATATCCAGTCTGCTTATATAATATAAGACTTGATGTTTTTTATAAGTAAGGCCTCTTTATTATAAGTAAGGCCATTGGGCATGTGATCTGTGTATTCTGACTTTGGTCAGTGTGAGCCAGACCCCCAAACCAGCTCTGATAGGCTTGAGCTGCTGTGGGCGCATCGTGACCCCCAGGCCCAGCCTCGGGGGGCGGCTGCTCTACTCCATTATCCCTGTCTGCCCTTATAATGTGGACATAGTATTGGCCTGGCTTGGCCTTTAAGAATTTGTCACTATAAATGAAGGTACCAGCAAAGGAGGCTAATGACACACATGGCCGTTGTTCAATCATTGATTCAAACTGTGACTACTGTGCAAGCCTTACTGAGCGCAAGGGGGTTACCAGACATTTTCTAGAAACCAGAGAACAGGTCTGCCATTTCATCTTTAGATCACAAGAAAGCACCAGTCACCACTAAGGAATCTGGCCTTTACTCCTTAGAAAGGAACCTGAAATGATCACGAGACTTAGGATTTCATGAAGATAGGTGTTTTCCAGAAAAGTGTTGGGAAATATTTGAAAAAGAAAGTAAGTTCATTCAAGTAGGCTGAGATTTTCCAGGTATCTTACACTGGTATACAAAGATTAATTAAGACTGAAAACTTTGACTTTTGGGATGATCATTTTGCAAATATACAAATACCCAATCATTATGTTGTACATCTGAAACTAACATAATATTATATGTCAATTGTACTTCAATTTAAAAAAGTTGAATTTCCTTAGAAAAAAGACTAAAAAAAAAAATCAAACTGCTAGGTAGTTTAGAGCAGAGCAAAGAACACAGGTTAAGATTAAGAAAGCTAGCACTGTCTCTCAGTGTCTGTAGGAGGGACAGCACCTAGCTTAGACAGGGGCCTTATTCCAAGTTACAAACTACTTCCTGTCATAAACAGATGCCATTTTCTTTCTCTCCAGATTGTCAGTTAGCTAACACAGATGGTCGCCCTAATTACCAGGTAAAGTTAGGATAAACTATGACAAATGGTGCTATCAAATCATCTTACTTGAGGACTCATTATTGTTTATGTTGAAGACATACATGTAATGGGTTGTATCTGCTTGGCTGTATAAGGGTGGGGTGAGAGTTCTGTCTGTCTTTGAAACCTTCTAGCAGATTGCCTGTGATCTGAATCACATTCAGGTTTAATGTTGATTCAACAACAAAACTGTTTTCTTCCTCTCAAAGAAAAAAAAACAGGATAGGAATGAATGAGAAAGGACGGGACATTTATAGAGGGGAGTGTATAGCCACTCCATGAGGTGGATATTATTATTATTATTATTATTATTATTATTATTATTATTATTCTCATTATTATTATTACTCTTGCATAAAGGAGGAAATAGAGTGAGGGAAGGTGTGTAGTTTTCCCAGTTTCCCAGTGAAACCACACTAATAGATGAGTATAATTTGTTTTGGTTTATCTGGTAATAAATGTCTGTTTCTTTATTCCAGTACTCTGTGCTTGAGGGTCTTTCAGCCCAGACACGGCATTAACTTCTCAAGTGAATCAGATTTTAGCAGACAGAATTCATTCAACAGATATATTGAGTTTTGTGACCAAAACTTGGGGAAAAGTTAAATCTATAAACATCTGACAGCAAATTCACTTTTGGAAACTAAGATAAATAACTTAATTATAAAAGAATTACAAAATAAAATAATTACAAAATTATGTAAATAAAACTGCATAAATTGCGGAAGAAGGCAAGCACACTGTTTAGTGAGAGGAAAATATTTGTTGAAAGAATTCATGTTAAAAACGATTGTAGTGACTCAGAACTGGTAGCAGAAATAACTTAAGATAAGCTCAATGAAAGGACTCTTAACATTAATTCTGACAATGTATAGAGGCTAAGGAAACCACAGTAGACACAATGGGGTCGCTACAAGTTATACTAACTAGTATAATGCTGGCCACACATTATTCCACAAGAGTAAACTTTTAATTCAGCTAGAATAGAGTGAACCTATTATAACACTAAATGTCCCAGAATCATCATCATGAAAATGGACTACTGGGTCAAATGGAATTCTCTGTCCTGCTGCTTTGCCAACTCTTACATTTTTGTGTCTTGATCTGTAAATTCTTTTTTTTCTCTTGTTGCTGATAGGTTGCATCAATGTGCCTGTCTCAAGCAATTACTGCCTGTGGTAGACATATTGTGTGAAGGTCCCTGTGGTCCCATTAACTCCTCCCTGATACATAGCAGCAAGTTCCTAGAAGCCAAGTTTGTTTATGTTGACCTGGTGCTTGGTGATAGATAACTGCATGAAGAACGGACACCTGACTAGGCTAATCAGGGATCCTTCCCAGGAAATGTGGCATCTGGGACTAGAGTGAGCACTAGATTCTCTTGTCTGTAACTGTAATACATGAACTTGGGAGCTATGAGAAGCTGTTGTCTAAGCCCATCATATTGCCTGTCCTCTAAGTCCTTTGTTAAGTAGATGCCTAACAAGACACAGAAATAAGAGGCATTGAAAAAAGTAGGCAAGGATTCACAATGGACTTCTCATTACCAATTCCATTCCTTCTTGGGGCCCAGAACATTCCCGTCCTTAGGTTCTTTATCTCCATATTCAGATAATAAATTCTGCTTTTCCTCCTTCAGTTGGTAAAGTGGACATTTATTGATTGTTCCCTAGCATCCAGTCTTTACTTTTTCCCTTGTAATAACTCTCCCCAAATTTCCAACCATATATTTTGGGTAGAATTGACCCTAAACTTTGGTTCTAGAGAGGTCCTAAAATGAAGCAGTTAGTGTATCCTGTTCTTCTAGGTAGGGTTACTGATACAGAAATAAGCATATGACCTGGTTTGTGCTGATTGAAGTAGGAAGAGAATTTTCTGGGTGCTCCTGACAAAGAAGTTTCCTTTCTCATTCTTAGGAATTAGCAAAAAAAAAATGGCCAGCGGATATAAATGAGGAAATACTTAAGTATCAGGTGATTCTGACAGGCATAACTTTTAAGGAGAGTCAGATTTAAGATAAGGTCAAAACCATGAAGAAAAGAGAGAAAGAGAGAGAAAGAAGAAAAAGAAAGAAAGAAAGAGAGAGAGAGAGAGAGAGAGAGAGAGAGGGAGGGAGGAAGGAAGGAATTATTAAAGGGATCGGGTATTAGGTGACAACTTTAGTCAAGCTTTGCCCTGAAGCTCCTAGGTAATATGCTTACAAGGAGGATGCAGTTCCTTCATTTTTAAATCAATCTGAGTTAGGTTTTTGATTGCTTCAAACTAACAGCACCTTAATTAATGGGCAATTTTAAGGTGCTTTGTTGTTTGTAACAAAATAACACTAACTTTATAGTATTCGGTGACTTAATTCTAAACAATATATGAAAACGTCAGAGTAATCAGACACTGAGGAGAGAGACCCAAGGGAATCTCCTGCTCATAAAGGACTCAGGCTTGTGTGTGTTTGGGGGGGGGGGTGTTTAAATACCATTTTTACTTGTTTTGAGGCATTTTGGGGGTTACTTGCTGATTTTTGGTTTTCTCAAGAAGTTAGACACAAAATAAAGGAATTGAGGATAAGTCTCAACATATTTTATTAACAGAGAAGACTAGAAAGATGAACTAATTCAACTTTTTCATTTTATATCTAATCCATTAAAATTACTGCATATTCTCAAACACAAATACAGCAGGTTGTGAAACAGAACTTTTTCTATTGTCTTGACATTTCAGCTAACATAGAAAGCTGAAGATAATGGGTGATCTCTCCACATTCCAAAGAGTCACTAGACATAGGCCAGCATGGCTTGCTGGGAAGTATCCAACCTAGTGCAGTGGCCCTCACCCTAAGATGCTGTATAAAAGCAAAACTAAGGAGTCCCTAGGAAGGTAAGTCTTTGCTCAGTGTTCACAGCAGAGAAGGTATGTCCCTTACCCTCCCTGTGAGGGAAAATACGGGCTCCTTGTGCCTAAGTGAATGAAGGAGGCCCTGAGAGACACTCCTAGAGACTGTGGCTACTTGCTGAACAGGGGCTGACTCGCATGTCTCGGCTCAGCAGTGGCCACATACCACCACCACCAGAGTGCACACAGATGGGATTTGGGGTCAAGCTCATGCATACTCCCAGAAGCTCAGGGGCTCAAGTGAAGAAGAAGCCAGAGCAGCCCAAGAGGATGCAGCAAGGGCAGAAGGCAGCAGTAGGACTGGGTAGGGCAAGGGTGCCAAATGTTCCCTAGGTTAGTTCCAGGTGAACAGGGGCTGGGGGCTGAGGGGGTGGGAGTGGCCATGTGTGAGCCATTACTAAAGGGCTCCAACCCAACAGGCTGTCCACTGGGGTGAGAGAATCCTGGCAGAACAAAGCTGTGTGGGGACACCACCAGGGACAGGGGCTAATGGGGTATCACAAGAGGTCATCTGGAGAGGGAATCACCTAAGTCAAGGACAAGGGCAAGTGAATTCACCAGTGTGTGCCATGAAAGAGCCACCATGTGAAGCCCCAGTGCAAGAGCACAGTCAGCAGAAGCACAGGTAAAGCTTCCCTTTACTTCTGGAAAGTAGTACCAGAGGTTAGGTTTTTGGTTGTTGGAAATTAACAGCATCCTAATTGCCTGATCCCTATGCCTGAAGGATCCAAGGATAGCAAAGATCTGTGTTTGCAGGCGGAGAGAAAGGAGAGCGAAAGAGCAGAGTACCCCACTCCTTTCCCCATGTCTGGTTTAAAGTCAAGAGTAAATTCTAAGCTGGTGGGTAGGGAAAGAGAGAAGCTCTAATGGGACAAAAGATTTAAATTTTGTTATTAGATTATGCTGTCCTTAGTAGCTGAAAATAGGATTATCCAGCTATCCTAAAAGGACTGGAAAAGATGGAAATCTGCGTCACATACCCAGATGTGGGGAATGGAGAAACGATACAGTAATTCAGGAGCAGTCTTGGAGAAGAATCATGCTGTTTCACCTGCTAAATCAATCAGTGTTGGTAGTATCATAAATACAAGCCAATATACAACAACACTGCATATTTTGAGACAGAAGTAATAGTAGGTGAATAAATTGCCAACCATAATAGTCTACTAATTGGTAATCTTAGTAAAACAGAGCAATCTACTGATAATGTTATTAAACTAAGAAAGAGCTAGTCCAGAAACACAAAGATAAATATAAACCCCTGGAAGAGAAGCCTCCCTGCCAAGTGCACAGGTTAAGATTTAAGTTTGAGGGCACAACATTATTATCGTGTGAGTGTCCCCTCTCTCTCCCCTTACTCTGTCCAGTAAAAATAATTCTGACTGTGGATCATTCAGTCATTGTGTCTGCCTTCCTTCCCTGTCTGCCTAGGAGCCTTTGGAGACTTTGAAATACTCCAGGTTATATCATCCAATTCTACAATTATAAACCAGTGGATAATTTTGACTATATTCTGTGAATGAGAATGAATATGAATCTTGTCTGCATGTATATGTTGGGAAAAAAATGTGTGATTACTACACTTGTTAAAAATCAAAATTCTTATGTTTTGGTAGTTTAAACTCTCCTTGAGATCTTGTATTATAAAAGACAACTGGTTTAGTTTGATACTTGGACAAATCTCTCTTATTATGAATCCATACATGGATGCATGTACTTGCATACACCTTTGACTTTTCAGGGTCTCCATTCCTTATTATATAAACTTGCATCTTAGGATCTGATCCCCATCCTACTATAGCTATAGTTCCAAACAAGCTAGTCTTAAGTAAGGCACTGAAAATAAAGCATCAAAAAGTTACAGTTGCAGTCTATTTTCTCTAATTACAGAAGTTGGAAAACATACATTTCAAAAAGCCCCTCAAAGATAATAATTGAAACCAAATGTCTTTCATTTAATCCTGGATTGTCAAGAAAAATTCAGTTAACTAGAGTATTCTAGTCTTCAGCTTTATTGATTAATTAAGTTTAGCATACTTTGAGAAGCAGGTCATTACTATCAAAATGAATTTGTAATATGGTAACTTCAAATTAATAAAAAAAGAGTAAGGGAAATAATATTATGAAATTATGTTTTTGTGGAACATCCTTGCTATTTAGAAGACCTTCATTTCTTTGCATGAGATTTTTATATCTAATTTTGAATTTTAAGTGACTGCAAACTCTCCCTTAATAAAACCCGTTCTAGCTGATATTCTCATTTTAAGAGATGAACACTGTTCATAGATATAAATTTCCTGTCTCAGAACAAAGACACTGAAAACTAAGCAAACACAACCCAGTACTATTGTGCTATTCAGAGTCCATTAAGAATCATCGCCATTAACTTGTTTAGAGACTTATAAATTCCATTTTGTGCACAGATTTTATGTTGCCTCTTTGCTATTACCCATTCTATAATATAGTCATTATCTGGTCAAATTTAAACATGGAATGAAATTTATGAATTTTTGTGACTCAGATTATCCTCAGTTGAAAGAGAATTAAGTGATGTACTATATTTTAGAATAGTAGAAAATTGTAAGCTGTGTTTTGCAACACTAAATAAGTGATGCCTAATCCATTGTGATTAATAAATAGATTTGTTTCCTCACCACAACTTTAATGAGTTTTCACAAAGAAATGTAATCATCCTTTCTTCAGAGGATGTAATTTATTTGTAATTAATTAAAAATTGATCCCATTTACTTTTCTTCCCCATTGGTTCCCTGGTATACCCTGTCCTAATCTTCCTCTTACCTCTCTAATTTTGTCTTCTTTGTCTTTTTCTTTAGCACCTCTTCCTTTTACCACACTGCATTGTATTAGTTAGATTATGTTCAGTTGAAAGTAACAAAGCCCCAACTACAGTTAGTTATACCCACAAGGGTTTATTCTCTCCAATGAAAGAAAATCTAGGTACAGGATGTCCAGAGCTGATATATAACAGCCACGCAAAGTCAGTAGAAATTCAGGTCCTTCTCGTTTTTGGCCCACTACACGGGACTTTCTCAAGCCCACCTCCTAGCCAACAAGACCTCTAGAGTCAGCCATTAATCTTCGCATTGCAAGCAAAAGGAAGGAGAAATGGAGAAAGAGGGTTTTCTCTGTCCTAGAGGTTCCATGCAACACTTCTGATGACAAATGATTGGCCAGAACTTAGTCATGTGGCCAACAGCTGTAAGGTAAGCTAGGAAGTGTGGGATTTTATTTCAGGAGGTGATGTACTTGGCTTAAAGTTTGCATTCTGTTACTAACGAAGATGGAAGAATGGATATTGGGCAGGTAGCTAGCTAGCAGTCTCATCAAATCTTCTTTCCTCTCACTCTACATTCTACATGGGTTGTCTTAACCAGTGCCAGTTTCATGGGTGGCTTCTCAAATCTCTTCCAACCTCAATTTCTCTTCAGCTTTCCCCTCCCCATTTACAAATTTCTGGAAGACTTTTCCACCCAGACCTTACTATAGATTAGAATTTCAAATTCAAGATGTCTAGAACCGAACGTATAATCATCTTACTTTATTCCCAAACCAGCTTCCACATAGTCCTCTGAAGCCTAAGGCTTATACTCATATATCCAGCTCATACCACATGAAGCAGTTTCCCAGTCCCTCTCAGCAGATACAACCTTAGGGCCAAACAGCTTGCTGGGACTTGTACTGTGATTCACATTACAATTTACTTCTGACCTTAGGTGATTCTCATAAACATTTTCTAAAAAAAATTTTTTTTGTTTCAATAATTTTTCTGCATTTAGCAAAGCAGGTAATGAGACACAGGTTGAGGTGAGTAGAATAATGTATCAGATGTCCTTTGTCCAGCCCTATACTGAAATGGATGCCTGTGTGGTCGTGAGTGCCTGGGGCCTTGCCTTCATCTCTCATCCCTGCCGTCTCCATAGCACAGCACCAGGCTTCTCCTTGGGCACCCTTCCACAGCCTGAGCGGTGGGAAGCACTCCCATCTGATTCTTCTCCTGCCTCTGTGGTCGGTCCTTCACAGTCCCATTGCTGGTTCCTGTTTTTTAACCAGTATATCATCCAGCTGTGTCCTGGGGTTAATCCTTCACTTGCTTTTCTTTTCCTGCTGATCTAATGTATTCCCACAGTGTGAACTCTGTGCCTCACAAATAACTTCCAGTTCTACATTCCAATCCTGACTTCTTTCCTTAGCTTTGGACCCATATTTCTGTCTACTAGATCTCTCTATCTGAATAACTTACACATTTTTAAAAACTCAGCATATTGTCTTTCTCTTCCAATCTGCTATTGCCATTGCATTTTCTTTCTTGGTTAATGATGCCTCACCCACCCAGTTGCCTAGCTGGGAAGCTTGGAGTCTTCCAAGCTCCCTAGGTTTTTTTGGTTCTCATCCTGAATGTCATCAGTCACAAAGATCTGTGGATTATTACAGCACTTAAAGTTGACCTGACCTTCCCCATACCCCATCTCCACTCCATGAGCAATGTGAGAGCAGGAATGCTGTCTGCTTGACTGTGGGTCCTTAGCTCATACTGCTGGGCCTGGTACTTGGCACACTGACTGCTTTGTAAATGCTTCAGTATTGGTGCTGATTCTCCTCGGCACATACATATTTACAATAATCAGTTAATACCTGGTCTAATAAAAGATTCTGAGAGAAGAACACTCTCTTGTATATTTGCTTCTCCCATCAGAATAATATACATGTTTACATTTTTATAATGGATTATTGCTCACACACACAGACCTTTTAGTTTCCATAGAAAAATCAAGCCAACCTTCCCTTCAAAAGGGAGTATGTAAAGAGAAGGATGCTATGGAAATGCTGAAAGGTAAAAATTGTCAAGGAGTTCCAGTGAAGGGATCTGCCTAGTCTGGGTTCTCCCCAGAACTGGGCCTGAAACAAGGACATAGGAGCAGGTCTTGTCACAAACTTGTGTGGTGATTCCAGGAAGCAGAAGTCAGGGAGAAGAGAGAGGCAAAAGAAGAAAAACTAGGAAAGAGGGATTTGGGGGGTGGGTTTCCATTGTGGCAACTAAGTAGGCAGCTACGTGGGATCCTCTAAAGAAGCATGTAGAATGCCTCTCAAGACTGGTCAAGTGCAGAAGATGGGGGTATTTGTCTGATGACTCCCATATGCTCCTAGAGGAGGGTTATCTCCAGGAAAATAAGCCCTCCTGCACTTCTGGACTGTTCACATGTGTGAGCCAATAAATTCCTTTGGGCTTGCTGAAAACCTTGGGGCAGGAAAGCAGAGAGGTTTATGGTGGGCATCTAGGGTATAAGATTAATTGCATCCATGGAACTGTCCACCATGGTTGCCCTGATACAGAGATGGTCTGAGAGGAAACACTTCTGCTATAAGTCTCAAAGGTGATAAAAGAAGAGAAACCAGTTTCCTGGGCATCTTAGCAGATTGGGTAGATGCAAGATGGGGACTGGAGTGAGTATGATGACTATGCCACTAAAAATATCCTTGACTGTTCTCTACTTTAAAACATTTTTTTTAATGAGGGATGAAGTGGGAAGCAAGCAAGTGGTGCAGTGTGTTTCAGAGCAGTGACAGACATTGTATGTTGGTTCCTACACCTAAGTCCAGCTCACTACTGACTCTGAAATGATGCAAAAGCTAAACAGCTTTCTTCCCAGTCTGCCTTGCTAGAATCCTAGGTACTATCAAGTGAAACCATTCTGGGAACAAGACACTAGAGAAAATCTGTTGACACTAATGCCTTTTTCCCTGCCCCTTGCCTACTGTCTTGAATGAACATGGATGTGATGTCTGGAGCTGTAGTATCCATCTTGTAACCATGAAGTGGCATGAGGAAGAAAGCATTCCTAACTGATACAGATGCAATGCAAATCCCAACTGGGCTGATTTCCTTTGGCCAGGCCAGGCTGCATATAAGGGAGCCAGCGACTGCTTTACCTACATATTTCCTTTATGAAATATGACTGGCTTCAATGCAATCCTTATCAAAATACCAACAGCATTCTTCAGTGAACTAGAACAAATAGTTCTAAAATTCATATGGAAACACTAAAGACCCCAAATAGCCAAAGCAAATCCTGAGAAAGAAGAACAAAGCTGGTGGTATTACACTCCTGACTTCAAGCTCTACTACAAAGCCACAGTAATGAAAACAATTTGGTACTGGCACAAGAACATACCCATAGATCAATGGAACAGAATAAGGAGCCCAGATATAAACCCCCACATATATGGTCAATTAATATACAATAAAGGAGCCATGAATATACATTCGGGAAAAGAGAGCCTCTTCAACAGCTGGTGTTAGCAAAACTGGACAACTACATGTAAGAGAATGAAACTGGATTGTCTAACTCCACACACAAAAGTAAACTCAGAATGGATCAAAGACCTGAATGTAAGTCATGAAACCATAAAACTCTTGGAAGAAAACATAGGCAAAAATCCCTTGAATAAAAATATGAGCATCTTTTTCCTGAATGCATCTCCTTGGGCAAGGGAAACAATAAAAAATAAACAAGTGGGATAACATCAAACTAAAAACCTTCTGTGCAGCAAAGGACACCATCAGCAGAACAAAAAGGCATCCTATGGTATGGGAGAATATATTTGTAAATGACTTATCTGATAAGGGGTTAACATCCAACATATATAAAGAACTCATACGCCTCAACATCCAAAAAACAAGTAACTTGATTAAAACATGGGTGGAGATGCTGAACAGACACTTCTTCAAAGAAGAAATATGGATGACCAACAGGCACATGAAAAGATGCTCCATATCACTAATTATCAGAGAAATGCAAATTAAAACCACAATGAGATATCACCTCACACCAGTTAGGATGGCTGACATCCAAAAGACAAGAAACAACAAATGTTGGTGAGGATGTGGAGAAAGGGGAACCCTCCTACACTGTCAGTAGGAATATAAATTGATTCAACTATTGTGGAAAGCAATATGGGGGTTCCTCAAAAAACTAAAAATAGGAATACCATTTGACCCAGGATTCCACCCATAGGAATTTAACCAAAGAAAAAAAGATACCTGACTCAAAAAGACATATGTACCCCTATATTTATTGCTGCCCTATTTACAATAGCCAAGATACGGAAGCAACTTAAGTGTCCATCAATAGATGGATGGATAAAGATGTGCTACATATACACAATGGAATATTATTCAGCCATAAAAAGAAAACAAATCCTATCATTTGCCACAGGGGGAAAAAGTGGCATTACAATTAGCACACATAGTATAGTGGGGGGGACACGGGAAAGGCAGTATATACAGAGAAGACAAGTAATGATTCTATAGCATCTTACTAGGCTGATGGACAGTGACTGTAATGGAGTATGTGGGGGGGACTTGATAATAGGGGAAGTCTAGTAACCATAATGTTGTTCAAGTAGTTGTATATAAATGACAAAAGAAAAAAAAGAAAAGAAATCCTACCATTTGCAATAACATGGATGGATCTAGAGGGTATTACTCCAAGTGAAATAAGCCAGGCAGATAAAGACAAATATCATATGATCTCTCTCATTTATGGAGTATAAAAACAAAGCAAAACAGGAGGAATAAAATAGCAGTAGACTCACAGACACTGAGAAGGGACTAGGGGTTACCACAGTCGAGGGGCTGGAGAGGGTTGGTGGGGAGGGAGAAGGGAATTATGGGCACAATAATTTGCAACCACAATATAGGTAGGTCACAGGGATGGAGTACAGCATGGAGAATACAATTAATGACTCTATAACATCTTACTATGTTGATAGTGACTGCAGTGGAGTGGGTAAGGACTTGATAATATGGATGAATGTTGAACTACTGTGTTGTGTATTTGAGACCATCGTAAAATTATATATCAATGATACTTTAATAAAAAAAAGGAAAATTTGACTGGTTTAAGGAAAATATTCAAGCCAACTCCAGTCCAATTGCTATAGGATAATTCTATTGGAAGCACCCTCTTTTTAACCTAGCCTTGAATTTGAACGACTCAGTTTTCCATCTCTACTTATCCCTATTGTCACCATCATTGCCTTACTGTTCCCAGACTCCACCTTGTTCCGGGTGTTTAGCCTTAATGGTGCCCCCACTCAGTAGCCCAGCCCCCTTACCTTGCCAACCTGTTCTAGCCTGGCCACACAGCTCTGTTGCTCCCACTTCCTTACCTGGTCCTGTTCAGATCGGGCAGAAATAACATTACAGGAAAAAAAAGGACTGGAGAGCATGATAGGGCCCAGTTCCGTTCCCCTGCCACACCTCATGTTCTGGCCAGAAGAAAGCTTTCATTAGCTTCCTAAAGCCAGCATTTTGTTTATGAGTTATTACATCCACAGAAGAGGAAGGACCAAAGGTTTTCTCACCTACAGTGCTAGGCAGAAGAAGCAAAGTGGAGTTTAAGACATTTAGTAGGATCTCTCTTCTGAAACCATCCCAACACTTCTATGTTCCTTCCATACAAATAAAAATAAGAATTAAATAACTGTTAATTCTATGACTAGAATTCACTGCAAAAAAATCAATACAGAGTTACTGTTTTTCCTCCAGGAGAAACCCCCTAGAAATTACAAGCCAAGAGTCAATAATGTATATGCTTTTTGGCCCTTGAGACGTCCACATCAATCCCCTCTTCTCTAGTATGGGCTTATCTCTTTGACATGATAGCAAGTTCTCTTTAAGGGCAGGGTCTGTGAGCTTCTATTTGTATTAATATCCACAGGGAATCTAGCACATTGTAATCCATATTGTAGGCTCAAGAAAGTCTTAGTGAGTATACATGGTCAGTCATTTTCTTTACTCCAATCCCAGCACCTTCTAAAAGGATTTGGGTAACTTATTAAATAGCCATATTGTTAGATGGGGGATGGAAAATTCTTGCTCTTTAGTGGTTCATAGGCCAACATGAAATTAGATGGTAGGTGGTTTCTGTTTAGTTACTGTAGGTAGACAACTTTTCTTTCTGAAGACATTGCCTCTTACAGTAATTAGCACTCCTGGTGTTTTTGGTTGGAAGGCTGAATGAGTCACAGAGGCCTCAGGTCATAACTGAGGCAGGTTTTAAACCCAGATGAGAAAAACATTTTACCTAAGGAAATCGAAGTATATAACTATCTATCATGACATCATCACCAACTATTATTATATTCATTCAACACTGAGCACCTACTGGGTGCTAAGTACCACATGCTAGGCATCAGGGTAGAGTGATGAATGAGTGGGATTGATAAACTGCCTGCCTAGCTTATAGTCCAGTAGTGGATACAGACAAGCAAACAGGATATCTCAATAGACAACAATCACAATACAGTGAATAGACAGTTACGTGCAGCATAGTCAGACCACATCCTGAGAATCCCTGTATTGAAAAAGTAAGAATGATAATGTACCAGTAGACCCCACACAGTGATCAGAAGAGCTTGGGCAAGAAGACCTGTGTTTTTCTTGTTACTCCAACTCATCACAACAATAATAAAGGAAACAATACTTCACGCTTGAAAAGCACAGGACAAGTTCTAAACTGTTGAAACATATTATCTCATTTAATCCACGTAATAGCCTTTTTGAAAACTATTTTATTATCACCCTTTACAGAACAGTGAACTGTGGCTTTGGGAAGCTGGGTTACTCTGCAGGCCTGTTTTCACATTTCAGTGACAATAGCACATGGAGCTGTCTCCAGTGGGCATACTCTGTACTGAATGGTGTTTGGTAATATGAATTTTCTAAATGAAACCTTTGGATTACTAAATACTGTAAACAAGACTTCTTCTCATATGAGCAGGGGTACAATTTACCAAAGATAAAAGCACCTTATGAGAAATGACTTGGGGACTGTGACTAAAAGACCCAGAACTACTTAGAAATTTCAAGTCTCACTTTCTTTTATCTTGGAATTCTTTTTAAGTTTCTCAGTTTTGAAATGTTCCACTCTCTCCTACATGGGAAAAATGTAAAACCTGTCTTTCTATTTTAAGTCTGTGAAAACATGTTGAGTGATTCTTTACCTTGCAGTCAATATTCTCAGGCCCCACGGTAAGCAAACAGCTGCATCAAACAGCATTTCACAAGCCCAATGGAGATGAAATAACTAGCTATGTGAGACCTACTGATCCTCAAAGCACAACAGTTTAGAATCACAGTGATATCAGTATGTACGTCCTTCAAAATCAGTTTTCCTTCAAAGCATGAAGAAATGTGAAAATCAGTAAATTCTATTTGCAGTATCACAGTACCAAATGTCCAAAATTTACACATACTGGTTATAGTTTGAATACTTTCTTATTACTTTCAAGGCTTAAAACATTTTTTAAATGAATTTGTTTGTTTTTCAAAACATCTAGTTAGAGTAATATATTGACAACTGTGTATTTCAATTATTGAAATGTTTTCATCATCATTGCAAAACCAGCGAACACTTTACAATAAAACTTTATCTTTAAAAAATACACAAGTATGTTATGAAATCAATTGTTATTCTGACTGAGAAGTTACCCAATTTTGAAATGGTAGGAGAGACTTGTTAATCTACAGATTTCTCACAATGATTCCTGGGAATTTTTATTAGTCTGTTTCTTTGCTTTTTTAGACCTGGAGGGAACAGACAACGTATTTCTGGGGGATAAGAATCACCTGGACATTTGCCTGGTTTTCTTAAGGGAGACTGTGTTCTAATTTTTCCCTGTGATTTTCTAACACCACAAAAGTCCCATCGTGTTGGCATCGGTGTATTTACATGAAGAAAAAGGAGGATAAGGTCCAGGTTTCCTCACTGAAGCCCATCCCTTTCGAGGCAGTGAGTGGGAGGGTCCCGATCAGTGTCTTCATAAGGTAATACATGTCTCTCCTCTCCCTCTGTCTCATGTTTACACTCTGTCACATTTCTCCTTTAGCCAGCTGGCATTAGAATGGCATAAACATTTGAGAGAGGCTTACTTTCTCAATGGGGGTGATACTGCGCCCAAGAAAGGCAAAACATCTTACTCTTTTTATGTACAAAGCACATCTCGGCACATGATATAAACACATATACAATCTATCTTTCGTATTAAAATTTCAAGGGAGATAGCAATTAGGAAAAAATTGTCTAGGGAAGTTCCTTGGAGAAAGGCATAAATGGAAAAGGTTGAGAAATACTGGGCTAAGGGGATATTACACTAGAAATACATTCAGTTTGGGGTTTAGTGGCATAACTTAAATGGTTTGCAATGCCTTTTGTTTATAGTGAAGTTACTGTAGGAATGCCTCTAGAAATGCTCCTACAACTGCCTGTGCTAACTTACCTGCGTATGACACAAAGAAAAAGGCCAGAGATTGTATCACAATGTGAATGTGCCCTGCCATGCCCAGCACCAGAAGGTATGAGCAGCAGACAAGAAAAAGTATCTGAAATGCACCAAGTTAGAAGCTGCTCTGTAAAAAATTCTTATCATTGGACATATATATGTATAAGTGAAGGATTTAGTTTATATATACACTAAGTAAAAAATGGTAGTTTTCCTTGTCATGATAAGGCAACATATGTAATTGCAAATGTCCCATGCATTCTTATGGGGACCATACAAATAGGATTGACCAAAATATGTGTGTCCGTGGAACTCTACTGATGGCAGAACTGTAAGTACGAAGCATGTCTTTGTGAATACAGCCAGTTTCAGGTTTTAGACATTTGGACTATCAATCATAATTCAAAGTAAAGTTCAATCAACTATGCTATAGAAAGTCTGAATTACCTTTTTTATTTACTCAATAGAGTAAAATTCTGAAAAAACCAATGTGGTTGTCAGGGGGAACTGCTTTTTCATCGATTCCTGTCCTGTTTAATTGGAGTCTCTCACAGCTGGTGGAGAGTTGATAGAGTCCTATCACTGTCTGTGGGTCCGGGGCCTTCACCTCCCAGTCCCAGGGGAGAGAGAAAGCCTGTCCCTGCCCAGCTCCACAGACAAGCAACTGGGCTGATTGAGTCTCCCCTTCTAAAGCTCCTCATTTTGCTAATGTTGATTCGACAACTGTGGGCGCTCTCTTGTCCCTTCCTGGCATGAGCCAGGAGCTCTATTCTCTCACTTTATTTCTAAATAAAAGCCTGTACCCTGTTCTCCTACCTTGAGTGTTTGTGAAGCTCATTCTTCTGCTTCGTGAACAAGAAATCCAGCATCATCTTTGGGGGCTCATCCAGGATAACTTCGGAGAAGCCATAAAACAATAGAAATGGAACCCAAGATAGATGTGCGCATCTCCTGAGGCCTCTCGACCCAGCACTGATGAAGACCTAACTGCACTCTTTACTGCGCCCCTTCTCAACATGAAGCAGCCAGAGCAGTTGTTGTCCCCTTTCCCTAGCAGCAGCTAGGGTCTCCATCTATAGAGGGGGGGAATGAGACATGGACAATGGGTGCAGTCAGAGTAGGGTGAAGGCCTCTGGGAAAAGCAGGGCGGAATATTTACAGTCGGAGCAATGTAACGATGGGCAAAGAAGTCCCCATTGAAACTGTTAAGCATTATGCAAAGTCAAGGTCACACTAATTCTCTAGGGAAAGATGTCAGACTAAGAATATAAACATCTTCAGTGAGATCAGTTAAAGGTCAAAAGGCCGGAAGCAACTTGGCCTGGAATGTTTGAGTGTTCCGCAAGGGTATCTCAGCATAACCCATGACTTCACTGTAAAGAGCCCTAGAAGATAGACAATAACCCAGCCCACCTTGAGGGTAGGGCAGGTGGTACAAGTCCACACTCCTAAGCCTTTGTTTTGATGTTCTCAAAAAATTCTCAATTGCCTATAAAACGTGTAGACAACGCACCATCATGGGCTCTCTTGTCCCCTCCTGGCATGAGCCAGGAGCTCTATTCTCTCACTTTATTTCTAAATAAAAGCCTGCACCTTGCTCTCTTAAAAAAAAAAGAAAGAAAGACAACTGTGATTAAGAGCATGAACCCTGGAGCTTGACTCCTGTCTCTGCCACTTAGGAGCCACGCAACTTTACTCAGCTTTCAGTACCTCAGTTTTCTCACCTGTAAAATGGGGATGGTATAGTACTTACACCAAAGGCTCCATGGAGAATCCATGAATTTACATTATGACCAAAAATTGTTTAGAGCTCTGATAATTCAGACACAGTTATTGTAAGATAAATTCTAGCCAAAATAAGCAGGCAATGAGAGGCAACAAAGGGCCAGGCAGTTTATTTGAGCATAATTCCTGGGTGATGTTCCCCAGTCTACGGAAATGGAGGCTGGGGAAGTCACCCTCAGCAGGGCAGGCAGTGAGTTTTTAAAGAAGGTAGGGGGAGGCAAAGCTTAGATTTACAGCGGCGCAAGAATTGGCTAGCCTAAGACACATTTTTCAGGTTGGGAGTGGGCAGCAGCCAGGGACTTTGGCACGTCATCAGTGTCCAATGTGCTCACTCCTCCCTTTGGTGCCTCCAACCTTACAGTTATTACATACACTAAGAGCATAACATGTAGGTGCCATTCTAGTGTTGATTCCTCACTAGCTAAAACACTGCAAGCAACCAGGTTACATCTGCCCAGGTGCTATCCAGACCTGTGTCCTTGTTTTCAAGCTGAGTTTGCATCACCTCCAGATTCATTCTGCCTTCCTTGAAGTATGATTTTCTTAGGATGGCTATAATAAAGTTCCATAGACTGGGTGGCCTAAGGTGCCAGAAATTTATTGTCTCACACCTCTGGAGGACAGAAATCCAAAACCAAGGTGTCACCAATGCTGTGCTTCCTCAGAAACCTGTAGGGGGACCCTTCCTTGCCTCTTCCTAGTTTCTGGAGATTTGCTGGCAGTCTTTGGTGTTCCTCAGCTTGCAGCTGCACAATGCCAGTGTCTGCTTCAGTCATCAAATGGCATACTCCCTACATGTCTGTATCTGTACACTTGGCCCTCTTCTTATAAGGACATCAGTCATATTGAATTTCAGTGTGACCTCACCTTAACTAATTTCATTTGTGATGATCCTCTTTCCAAATAAAGTCACATTCTGCAGTAATGGGATTTGCTTCAATATATCCCCCTTTTTTAGGTAGGATGTGATACAACTTGTGACACTTGGCATTCCACAAGCTATGCTGATCTAGAGAGTCACATCAGACTGGTCACTGTCTTGTGCCAAGTTACCTTACCCTATTTCAATTGCCTTGAAAATCTGTGAATTCAAATTCATTTAAGATATTGAATATATTTGGATTTAGGTTGCAAAAATGGACATAGTTAAGATATATTGTCTGCTGTGCATAATTGAGGGAAAAAATGTGCTTCTCAGCAGATGTAAGACACAACGTCTTAGCTGTAATGCTTCTCTAAGTAAGACAAAATAGTTATAGATGTGTGCTCTTGTTTCTAACCAATAAGGCTTTGGAGTAATTCAAGGTAATTTAATACATAAAAATAAATAAATAAAAATTTACTTTAAAGTAAAGTAGTTTAGGAAAAAACAGCTAACATTTATTGAGTAATCACTGTCAGGCACCATTTCTAAGAACTTTAGATACAGTAACTCATTAAATACACACACACACACACACACACACACACAGAGGCAGAGATGAACTAAAGGAACATACTATCAGTACTCAATCTTATAGTTACGCACTGAAAGGTTAAGTAAGTTAACAAAGATCACAAAGCTAGTAAGTGGTGAAGTTGATATTGGAACCCACCTGGCTGACTTCAGAGCCTCTGCTTTTAACCACGACATTTCCTGCCTCTAAATAAACAATAAATGAATTTGTGAAAACTGAACATGTAATCAAATGATCCTTCAATAATTGATGAACTGAGGCTCACAGTAAAACAAAGGGAAATAGCCTCAAGAGCATCTGGGACATTGGTGGCTACATCCCAAATAAGGATTACTCTCCACTTCCTCTGAGGCATAAGGGGAGAGATGGGTCAATTGGCTGCAGGCCCCACAGACGAGAGGGAGGGACAATTAGAAAAGACCAAGGTCTAGGCCAGTGGATCTCAACCATGACTATGCATTAGAATCACCTGGGTTGCTGTTCAAAAACTACTAGCACTCTGACTTCACTCTCAAGATACTAACTCAGTTTGCCTGGGACAGGCCAAGCCATTGACATTTTCTCAAAAGTGCCTGAGTTGAGCCTAAACTGCAGACATGGTTGAAACACTGCTCTAGCCACAGCACACGCTCCTGCCATTGCTATTTTATACCTTTCCTGTCCTGAAGCTGCCTTGAAACCCAATTCTAAACCTTCGGTGCCCACTCCATCCATCCTCAGCCCATACAAGGTCAGTGCCCTGGAGAAGCCCAGCCACTTTCTGGGGGAGACTTCACCACAATACCAATCCATCCCTGGGGAGAGCAGCCTACAGGAAGTGACTCCGGCTCTGAGACCAAAAGCAGAGAGCAAGGGGTGGGGCACACAGTACTTTTTGTCTCCCTGCCTTCAATGTGATCTCACTCTACACAGTGGCCCAGTGCATCACTCAGTTTTCCCTTCGAAGGTGGCACTGGACAGAAAGGCAAATGAGCAGATGATTTGGGATTTCCTGTGGGTCTGGCACCCAGCCAAGGTTCACAGAGTCAGGAAGGAAACCTGGGTCCAAACTTGGGGATGTCTGCTACTTCCCAGGGAAAAACCACGGTTTCAGTTGTGATCTTTTCCTTTTTATTAACTATTTTAAATGAATTTTTTTAAAGCATCTTTTCCTTCAACGTCACCCACATAGTCAATCAATCTGAGCACTAAGGGTGCGATAGAGGAAACCTCTGGCACAGCAGACAATTAGAGCAGGAGCCGGGCAGGGGGAGAACACCACTGCTGGGCCAGCCGGGACAAGCTGGGCCCAGGGCAACACTGCCCAAGTTCTGTCCTAGGTGGCTCCAAGCCTTTGATTCCTAAAAGGCCCACAGCTATGATGTGAGTCACCCACCAGGACAAGTCTGCCTGGGACTTAAACTCTGCCTTGAAAGCTTGGTGAATTTTCTCTTTAAAAGTCATGTTCTTATAAGTAACTTTACAATCAGAATTCTAGGTGGAATTCCTCCATCCATGAGGAGTTGCAGCTGTCCTAAAAGACATAACTGTTACAGGATGTTGACAGGGAGACAGGCAGAAGTATGTCCTTTCCAAGAAGAAAAAAGTAACTAGAAAATCTTAACTGGAAAGAAGAGAGGTTTAACTTAATGACTTCACCTGTTCTACATTTCAGAAGGCAGCAATGGAGAAAAATGATTTCTTCCTCATTTTAGAACACAAATAAAGAACCAATCAAGGGTTTTTTTAAAAAAGTCCCCATTTCAGGGAAGTTAAAGCCTACAGCAAAAACAAAGGCCAAAGATATGTTGACTCCTTGTACAGCTTTTTAAATGCTGGAAAGATTTTCAATTCTAAGTAAAAAGATGTAAGGTGAAGAGAAAAAAATCTTCACAAGCCGAGGTAAAACAGGGTAAGATTAACTAATGATAGAGGACAGTTAATAATCTGTAAGATGCTGAGTTGTTTCTAAGTGTTTTTATTTATTTAATCATCTTTTCTGTATCTTTTAAACAGTATAATATACACAGGCGTATGTTTTTGCTTTGCAGTATTCACGTTCTTGAAAAAATTTTAATGGGAAAGGATATAAGTTTTTTTTTTCCATAAATTATCTACAGAAAGTCTAAGCTGCATTCAAAGTCAGCCACTTGGTTATTAATCATCTGCCACTTGGAGCCATCACCACACTCACCCACCATTTCAACAACTGATGTTTTGATTTAAAAGGCTCCACCTGCAGGGCAGGGTGGAGGAGATCCCCAGGGAGAGAGTAGATGACCGTGTCTGGGAGAGGCAGCCGCACTGGGCCCTCTCAGCTCCTCTGGTTCCAGCTCCACCTGCCTTCGCTTCCACCTTAACCCCATGGCTCATCCTTTTACTGATGTTCTTACTGGTATTCTTGATTTTTTCCTCTCTCTCCTCCACCTGTAACTTTGCCAGACTCCATTAGGTTAAAGTCCCCATCCACTCTTTCTGCGCTTGCTTTCAACCTTAGAATAAAGTCACAAACCTGGGTTGACTGGGTCCATAACAAAACTGCAATGTGATCCCATGTGGCCCTCACTGCTACGTGACAAGGCTCCCTCTAATGGAGGCACCAGTATGGATTGGGACACTTTAAACCTTCCCATCGGGTGCAACAGCACCACTGTCATATTCATGCTCAGTGAACAGCTTCCCATGCTACTTAACACGAACCGAGACCACTCAGTATAAAACTCCTGTACTTTCTTCCTTTTCAACTAATATTTTCTCAGTATTCTCCCCACCCCCAACACTTTTTTTATGTCTCTTTCC
This sequence comes from Manis javanica, assembly GCF_040802235.1. Lineage (NCBI taxonomy): Eukaryota > Metazoa > Chordata > Mammalia > Pholidota > Manidae > Manis > Manis javanica. The sequence continues at coordinate 70,051,358 of NC_133160.1, forward strand.
CAATCCCTTTGCAAAGCTGATACTACCTACAGTTCACTCCAGGAGCATTATTCTTTCAAAAAATCTTCTCTTGTTTCCAATCATTCCCTCACTGTTGACATTTTTTCTCTTATCAATAATATGCTGTAGCACCTTCCAGTCTTTAAAAAAAAAAAAAAAAGAACCTTTCTCATGACATCACTCTTTAACTTGTCTTAAAGTTATTTGTGCATATGTTTTCTGTCCTTTACTAGAATGAAGACACCTTAAGACTAGCAAATAAAAATTAACATCTTTTTATTTCCTCCAAAATCTCAAACTACCCTTATATATGGCATGGGCCCAGTTAATGTGTATTGAATGAATGAATGAGTGAATGAATGAGTATTTTCAATCTAGTTAAGTCATTCTTGGGCTTACTCCCAGTCTCTAAAATAAAATCCATGTGAGTGCTCTGAACTTGCTTTAGTAAGAGTCATTTGGGGTTTAGAATGCCTGAAGATGACCTGGACTCAGTATTTGGGTTATCTTCTCAGACGGTTACCTTCCCCATGTAACATAATGTCACAGTCTTCCTGTCAATTCTTCTTCATCTTCTTTTTGCCACCAGGTTTCAGCCCCAGATAAGTTCACTATGGATTCAGTGAGACCAAAAAATGACAATGGAACGTTCTTGGGGTGAAAGCGTTTATACTCAACTTTATTTCCATGGGTCAATCATTTGAATGCCGTCCACTCAGAGGGAGTCTGCATGCAGCAAGCCAGTCTCTGCCTCTGGGCCTCTCCACCCCCGCAGCCATCTCAGTCTCTGTCCTCAGCACTGCCACCACTCCAGCCTCTCCTCTCCTATAACCCTGCAGCTGTGCAGCAGCCCGGAGCACTGGGCAGAGTTCTTTATATAGAGCCAATAACAACGAATTGCCCACATGTGGGTAGTGGGCACGCCGACCAGGGCAAAGTGAGAATCCTGGCCATAAGAACCTTTGCTTTCTCCACATTTCATCTAGTAATACTGGAAGCCTCACAGCTGGAACTTAATTTCCTTGACTTATAGCTTCAATCCCTCTTTAAAATTGCAGCTGCCTTTGGGACAGGTATTATATTTAGACTAAATTAATTTCCTGATATTTTCTTTGGACTGAATGTGATAAGGAGAATAGAAATATAACCTTTAGTCTGTGGAAAACAGAGACAGAAATAGATGGTTTAGGGTTCTAGAATATGTACCTGACAGGGCAGGCCTGCACACAGCAGGCCCAGTGAACCTACAGTGGCTCTCTGATGGCCTCCTGGGTGCTCCTCCTAACCATATGGCTGCAATCCCCAGGGGCAGGTGCTCTCCAAGGCCTGGATAGTAAAAGCAAAGACACTGTGTTCAGATGGCCACTATTAACATATGATCAGGGGTGGCCCAGGGTCCTGCTTCAGTCCTGCTGTTACCATTAGTAAACTAAGGGACGATTTTGGTCTTCATCTATGAGTAGATTAAACTCCATCTCTCTGATCCTGCAAGAACTAGATGTACTTCCCCAAACAGGCAAGGGTAGTATATGGTTTGTGATATTTTCCCCTTCTTTCTAAATTTCTACAATTTCAAATGTCCTGTAGCTCACAGAATTTTCTCTTACCAGAAAAAAGGAGTAAACTATCTAAAGCAAAGCAAGGGTACACTAATTACACACTTTAAGGGAATGAAATATGGGAATATCTTTAGGGCTAGAATGTTTTTTGCTAAAGTGAATTTTGGTGAAAAATATTCTCTACAGTATACAATGTTACAATTAGAACTAGTCTCCACTAATTCTTAATAACTGAAGACTAAGGAGGGTTAAAAAAGGTATATAGGGAAGGAAAGGCCAGGAAGATCAACTGATGTAAAATAAATACAACCCTCACAGTATGTAATTACACTAGATATTTAATTCTGACTACTTTCAACATACACATACACACATGTACACATGCAGAGACATATAGAAGGCATTCTTGATTTTCCTAACAGGGACATCAGGTTTCATGAGAATTTCACAAATTACTATGTCCCTATGCTTGACTGCAGGATTTCAACTCCCTCTCAAAATCTCCCAGAGTTAACTGTGAGCACCAGTACAAAGGGTGTACTTCATGTGCTTCTGTCTTGGCTCTGCTACACTTCCGCACAATGCCGGCAGTCCAGAAGGCCATGGGAAGGAGCATCACTATAGCCCCTCATGAGAACATCAAGGCCCATGCCAAGGGTGTTTCTCCAGTGCCCCAAAAGCTGGCAATTCTCAAGCACCACAGCTGTGCTGGACTCCACAAGGGGAGCTGTCTTCTTTATAACTTGATATACTCTGTCACTCAGTCTATCCAAAACACAGCTCCTTTGCCCACTGGCTTTCTCTTCTTCCTCAGTCCAAAGGGTGGCAGAGGAGAAGCACCGTGGCTCAAACCCAGCTTCAGGAGCCACACAGGAGACAGATGTTATACCATCATTCCATTTCCTCAATTTCTTTATTCTGCTGTGGCTCAGACCCCAGAAAATTTCTCCCCCAAATTCTGCTGCTTTTCTGTGGATGCAAAAACTACTGCTGGGGTGGAGGTGAGTGGGATAAAAGGAGAGGACATTCCCTGTGTTAGCAATGGGCAAGTCCTGAGTCACTCAAATGCCCTAATAGAATTTAAACCCGAAAAGGCCCTAACCTGTTCTTCAGTCAGTAAAATGGTGTCACAGGACATTTTAGAATCCTAGTTCTGAAACCAGAGTTGTGTTCCATTTGCCAACAGTGAAGACTCATCCTCTGGGGAAATCCTCATGCTTGCTGGGGAAATCTAATAAATTGTTCCCAACTGGTTTTGCTTCCACATGTATGAAAAAAATTGGGTTTTCACAAGTCTGCTGTGCAACATCATCTTGGGGACAGCTGCCTACCCAGCTCTTTACCACTCAACCTACCAGGCCTCCTGTTCAGAACCGGTTGGTGGCATCTCAAGTTAGTACCATCTGACCCCAAGCCCTTCCCCAAACTGTCTCAAACTAAAGGCAGACTTTGGAAGACGGCATCAGCAAGCTTATTGGGACAAATTCTGAACAGCACAGCTGATCTAACCAGGTTTCAGTAGCCTGATTCCCCTAACATATTTAAAGATTTTGAGTTGACAAAACAATCACACAGAAATCCCTGGCTCTATTTTCCATCTGGCATTTAAGTCTGATGCTCATGTTTTTCCTACCATCCCTTTCTGCTCTCCAGCTGGGAAGTTGTTAAAGGATGAGGGAGAAGAGAAAGAGGGCAAGAAACAGATGAAGGAAGTGCAGTGAAACGAGGAGATGCAGTGTAAGTGTGAAAAAGAAAGAGAAAGTGAGGAAAGCCTGTAAGGCAGACTTTTAATTTCATTGCAGAGAGGAAACACTGCTAGAACTGCTGATTCAGGGGCCTTGGGACGACTTTAAAACCCAGCGCGGCTCCAGGCACAGAGCTCCAAGGAAGCCGGGATTTCCCTCTTTGCTCATTGCCACAGACGCGGCACCGAATCGTTGTACGTCTAGACTGAAATTCTTCCCTTAAGTGGGCCTTTTTAAATACAGCCTTAAATCTAGGAATTGAAAATGAAAATGTTCATTACCGATCAAGAACCCTTCCCAATTAGCGGTTAGCTCCCAGGGCAGAATTTCTCTTCACACGGTTCTCATTTTCTGTGAAGGCCACCAAGTGCCCTGATGCAAAACAGGGCTATGAGACTATCTGTCCCTGGCTGTGGCCCAAGAAGATGTTTACTGGCCATTACTTCAGGAAGAAAGTTGCTAAGCTGTACAGTAAACACTCACAGATCTCTGAGACCAAGAATGAATCAGAGAGTTAGAAACAGTTACAAAACCTGATCATTTTCTCCTCTGTGCAATATACACAAGGGGTAAATAGGTTAATACATTTCAGAGAGTTAAAAACAGGACAGGATACGGAGCCCTTGAGAACTCCTTTCCTGTAGAGAAGTTGATGTTAGCCTCTAAACCTCAACTATATCAGCCCTGATACAGGTCCTCATGATGTGGATTAGCAAGTAATGGGAGGGGTTTTCTCAGCTATGAAATGGTGTACAGTTGTAAAGCCAGAAAACACATGAGAGTTATAGTTGGAATCAGACACTTAAGAATTATCTTCCTCTCTACCCTGTGACTGACTGATTAGCTGTTTTGATTGGGGTCCTGCAGATAGCCCTTGATTGACTTTTCTAAAATATGTGAACATACCTGTAAGCTGGAAACCTAGGATTATGTAAACTAATAAGAATTTTTAAAAAATTACACACCTGGTAGATAGCCTGGTGCGGTTTCTACTGTTTTGCTTAGACTTGAGGTCTTCAGGGTATCTGCTCACTCTCAAGGTTAGTGCATGGTGTTTCCAGCACCACCCCAGGCTCAAAGGACACCATGTTACTCAAAGGACACATGTAGCACACTAATGTGTGTTACTGCATTAGGTAAATACTTCTGAGGGGTGACATCAACAATTACTCATATCTTAGTTCAGTCTGTATCAATTCAGGAGTGAAAGGCAACCCTCTTTTTCCCTTCCCAGAGTGAGGAGACTTCACTGAGAATTTTATCTGCTTTCTGGAACCTGATAGCTATGATAAACACTAGTTTCTTTCCAGGAGCCAGACACAGTGCTGGAAATATAAAAGTTTGCTCTTAATCCATCGAAGAGTGATTTATCCTGGCAGTCAGGATCTGCTGCATTAATCTGTGACACACTGCAAAATTGGTATGAGATTTCTTCCTTTGATCGAATCAAATACATTTGTGAACTCTAATTTAGCAACATTTTCCTTGACCATATGGGCCTCAGACAGTAAATATTCCTTATAATTCTATATAAAATATCACTCTGGTTCTCTGAAGGCTTATTCTTTTTCTTTATTGATTCAGCCTCAAGACTGCAGTTGTTCAGTCATGAGGTAAAACAAGGTGTCTCTCTGTCCATTATCACCTTCACCTTCATTCTTCATTGCCCCTTGACTGTGACTTGCTGGAGTAGTCCCTGAGTATTTTTCCATATTTGTCAGGGATTTTTTAATGGCACAGAATATATCCATCAAGTTAAAATCCAGTCTGCTTTGTTCACTTTATTGTTCAGAATATTAGAGCTTTAAAGCTTAAGGGTTTAATCAGGCTATATTTCATTTTTCTATATTATAGCAAATCTCCATTAATTTATCAGGTAACACTCATTGATTCTTCCCTCTACCATAATCTAAAGAGAGGAAACCACAAATGACCTCATTTTGCATAATAATTCTGAGTTCTGACTCACTTAAAAGGTGTGAATAGAATCACAGAATTTAAATCTTGAAGGGAATAGAGAGGTCATCTCACTGACTTATCATGGGAATCACCTAGGTTGTTTTTTATTTTTTTGCTTTTTTCAAAAATACAAGATTCCTTCCCTCTTCTCCCCACCTCCAGAGAGGCCAATTTTCTAGGTCTGACTTGAAGTTCAAGAATCTGTACTTTTACAAGAAGGTTCCCTTAGGTGATTCAGAAGATTAGCTATGATTCACTGATACAGTTCCCTCTCCCTTCAAATGGAGGAATATATACTTTAACATTCTTGATTTGTGAATATACAGCTTTTGTAGGAACACTGCAAGAAATGAAACCTGCCCTCAAGAGCCAGGCTTATCACTTCACAGACTGACTCTACATTTATCAGTCCCTCTTCTACAAGCATTTGTTAATGTTTATTCTGGGTACTAGCACTATTAACAGAAACTATTTGTAAAGGACCCACAATGGGCAGGCACTGTACAAAACATTTTACCAGTAATATATTTAACCTCATCAACAGTCCTACAAGGTAGTTTTGTGTAACAGTCCCCATTTTAAGAAGAAATTTGGCAGAGGTTGAATATAAGCCCACTTCCGCTAGAGCCTTATAGTTCATATGTTTTCCGATGTTTCATGTATACCATCCAGTTCCAAAATAATTACACAGGTAAGTAGATACACCACTTAAAAAAATTATAGAAGCTAATTTTCTTAGTCTTAGGAAGATGCTTATTTTCTTCTGGCTATCTTAATTATGCAAAAATAATTATAGGTAATAGTTGTTGACCACTTATTATGTCCCAGGCACTTAATGTGTTGGATTAATTGTTGTACTGATAATCACCATGGGGGATATAACATTTATTTATGTCTGTAAGAGGATTTATGAGGCTTTCAACTTTCTACCTCTTTATAGTCCTTTTTAAAATAAGATAGATGCTTACCTGTTGGGAATGGTTTAAACATCACACATAAACTGATCTTTCAAAGTCCCAGCCCTTCAATTCTTTAAGGTAAGATTACAATTAACCTTGAGAGATCATCTATTGAAAAACTTTCTATTTCCCGTTAAATTAAAAAATATTGCCAGGGCATTCATGGATTCAACAGGCTCTATCTGATCATAATGGTTCACTTTCCCATAAGTTCAATAAGTTATATTAGCACTTTTTGGGAGCCAGAAAAAGGTCACTGAAAAATCCCAACAAACCCCAAAGTACCATTTTCAAAAGGGAGTTTTTTGGCCACAAGCAGTGGACTACTTTTCAGGTGATTGGAATAAAACTTAGCTCAAGTTAAATTTAATATATCCCTTATGGTTTTTCTTCCATTCAGATGAAGACTATTTTTTTAAATGTCTAGATAAACTAGAAGTGTCTTTAATTCTTAGAATAATCGCTTTTTAAAATTGAATCTTTGAACATAATTCCAATTTTTTTTTTTAAGTTAAAGTCAAGTGTATGAAGTCAGGTAAAATCTAAGATAATGAGAATTCACTATACACTCCAAAGTTTTCACTTCTTGAACGTTCTTTAAAATAAAAACGATTCATTAATTCAGTAAACATTTCTTTAGGGCCTGTGATGTGCCAAAAATCATGCAAGCCAGTGACTGGAGATGAATGAGATGAGCTCTGCTCCTGAAAAGTCTCAAGTATACTTCTCTTTTCATATGACTGGGTTCAGCTGCATCATACTCTGCCAAGTTGCCGATTTGTACCTACAGCAATGGAAACTTCTTATGGTTCAACCTAATAGTTACTATATTGTGTTACACCAGTTTATCACCAGAAGGATAAGCAGGCATTCCTCTGAGGAGGGGTCGGGTGGACGATGATACAAGGACTTCCTCACACTTACACAGAGACTGCATCGAGCCTTGCAGGAGGTTGCCACGGTGTTCTGGCAAAGGGATGCGGGTAGAAAACACTATCAATTTGTGCTGTTAAAAAGTAATGTAATTTTGGTAGTAGTTTAGGGGATGAATGTAAGAAAATGGAGGTTGGCTACCAAGGCATTGCTAGTAAGGCTATTCTATTAGTTTAGGTGAGAAATGATGAAGAGCCAAATTAAATCTTTTCTACAAATATTATACACAATATTTATGAAAATAACGAGATGGTTCTGATGGTTAATTTTATATGTCAACTTGACTGGGTCACAGGATGTCCAACTATTTGGTCAAACATTACTCTTGATATAGCTGTAAGAGTGTTTGTAGATGGTAATTGAATCAGTAAACTGAGTAAAGCAGGCTGCCCTCCCCAGTATGGGTGGACCTAAAAAGAACAAAAAGGCTGAGTAAGAGAGGACTCCTCCTGACTATTTGAGCCATTACCTAAAGGTCTAAAGTCCCTAACATAATGCACAAAGTGTGTGACCCATGAAGAGATATTCTATAACTTAAGAGAACTAATTTATATAGACTGAAATCTAGGGAATGTGTGGAAGTGAATAGTAAGTGTGTGGCATTTTCACGGAAGGAGCATAAAGTTGAATCAGGCCAAATTTATTGCTATGGGTTCACAAAGCAGAGGTTCTGCCTTTAATGTTGCAAATCAGTGAGTTAGAAGAGCTCTAACAGTTTGGTTGGTTGGTTGGCTAAAACGTGGGCCAAAAGTTGGAACTATCAGACCTTCCTTCATTTAATGTAGAGGAAGGGATTCAAAAGCTTAGAGAGATTGGAATGTTAGAGTGGATTTGTCATTTAGATAATACACTGCGAAGGGCCAGAAGACATACCTTTCACAATGACTATAAGAAATAAATTTGTGAGGGAATCTCCAGCATCTTGAAGGTCTCTGTAATCACTCTTCTCTGAAGGCAGGAACTTACAATGGGAAGTACAGTCACTGAATTGGGAAATCTAAATACAAAAGGAGAAATTGAGAACTCAGGTCAGGGTGGGGGTCCAAGGGGAGGCACTCAACCAGCAATGGTAAGGGGCCGATGGTTACAATAATGGACAGCAGAGTCAAAGAAGCAGTCAGAACAATCTGACTAGCACAGACCTGTGGAGTTGGCTACTTGATATTGATGTTCCTAGAAGTAAAATAAATAGGAAGCCTACTAAATTCTTATTTCATCTGTATAAGCAGAAAAGTGCTAGGTTAAGTGAACAAAAAGTTCAACCTGAGTTATAAAAACAGAGTCCCAGCCCCTCAGACAGCTCCCAGACTTGAATCAGTTTATTTATTCCAAACTTCTTGAGTGACAGGGAGTCTGAGTCACTCAAGGAAGGACTTTGGTATACTGCCAAAAACTTATACTGTCAGTCATTCTCCCAGCCTTCCCCAAAGGGATCTATGGCCTTTCACCAGAGTAACTGCATTGTGGAAAAGGAAACCGACCTTTTGAGGACTACTACACATACTAGCTATGAACTGATACTAATTCTGAAAGACCCAAAGCATCATTTTTGTCCACCAGAGTGGGGGCTTATAGAGGTCAAGTGATCAGTGGAGTTTTAGCCCAGCTCTGTATTACAGTGGGCCCACATCTGGTAAAAACTTCAATTAGAGTCACCACTTGGTTAAGTTTATGATAATCCCCAAGTGCATCCTGTGGTTATTTCTCCAGTTCTAGAATACAAATTAGGAATATATACACTCAGCAGTTAGAGGAATTCCCATATTGTCTCCTTGACCTGTGGAATGAGGGCTAGTATTGTAGGAAAGAACAAGTGGAAGCCACCAGAACTGTTCCTGTCTAGGAAAACAGTGAATCAAAAGCAGAGCTGCATTGCTGGAGGGATTGCAGATTAGCACCACTAAGGGCTTGAGGGATGCAGGGGTGGTCATTCCCACCACATCCCCATGTGACTAGCCTCTCTGACCTCTTTAGGAGACTGATGGATCTTGGAGAATGACATTGGATTATCATAAGCTTAACCAGGTGGTCACTCCAATTGAAGGTTTCGTACCAGATGTGGTTTCATTGAATAAATTAACACACCGTCTGGTACCTGATATGCAGCTATCGATCTGGCAAATGCCTCTTCTCCAGCCCTGGCAATGAGGACCACTGTGCTTTCAGCTGGCAAGGCCAGCATTGTCTACCTTCCCTGCCCTCCATCAGGGTGTCTATGAACTCTCCAGCCCTATGTTTCAATTTAGTGTGCAGGGATCTTGATCACCCTTCCTTCCACAAGATATCACCCTGGCCCCACTATATTGATGACATGTTGACTGGACACAGTGAGCAAGATGTAGCAACTACTCTAGACTTATTGGTAAGATATTAACATGCCAGAGTGTGAGAAATAAATCTGACAGAAGTTCAGGGCCTCAGTGAAGTCTCTAGGGTCCGGTGGTGTGGGGCACGTTGAAATAACACTTTTAAGGTGAAGGAGATATGGTTGGATCTGGCTCCTCCTCCAACCAAAAGACAATGCCTAATGGGTCTCTCTGGATTTTGGAGACAACACATCCCTTATTTGGATTTGTCACTCCAGTCCATTTACCAGGTGACCCAAAAAGCTGCTAGTTTTGAGGGGACCCAGAACAAGAGAAGGTTCTGCAATGGTCCAGGCTGCTGTGCAGGCTGCTCTGTCACTTGGGCCAGACGACCCAGCAGATCCAATGGGGCTTGAAGTGGCAGTGGCAGATAGGGGTGCTGTTTGGAACCCTTGGCAGGCCCTAAAGGTGAATCACAGTGCAGACCCTTAGAATCTTGGAGCAAAACACTTCCATCCCATGTGGATAACTATGCTCCCTCTGAGAAATAGCACTTGGCTTGCTACTTGGCCTTAATAGAGACTGAATGCTTAACCATGGGTGACCAACTTACCATGTGACCTGTGACCTGAGCTGCTTCCCATGCACTGTGTTATTATCTAAACTACTGAATCATAAGTTGGGCATGCATTGCAGTTCTCCATCAAATGGAAGTGATATACACATGATTAGGTTTGAGCAGGCCCTGAGTGCCAAGTTACATGAAGAAGTGCCCATTGTCTCCTACCCTTGTCTCCCTCCCAGCCTATACCTATGACCTCATGAGGAATGCCTTATGATCACTTTTTTAAGCACTTTATACAACTCATGATGACCTCGAGGTGGTTATCATCATTTCCATTTTACAGTTGAGGTAGCAGTAGCATGGAGAGGGTAACACCTTGCCCAGAACCAGCTAGAGCTAGGCTTTGAAGCCAGAGAGTCTGATATCAACATCTCCCTTTGACAAAGATGCCATACCATACTTTCTAAAATTCTGCAGGGCAAGTGTTGGTGCTCTCTTCTTTAGCCCTGCTGCTATTTTTAGTAAATTTCTATTTCTCCTGATTGAAAAGGGATGATTATAAGAGGAAGGGTCAGGAGAGGAAGCAAGCTATATGTTCAAAGATACCTATTAAATGGGATTTAGTCAAATTAAACTATTCTAAAAATTAACAAGAGGACCTTTCCTCTTATAGACATAGGTATTTAAGGGGAGTTCTGTTTATTTCTCACCCCAAACCCAAAATTTCTTAAGGAGTTTGTTTAGATACCTAAATTTTTCATCAATAGCTATTATCTAAGTCTTCCTCCCTCATTTCTCATTTCCTTTAATTCCAACCTTTATAACATTTAGTCTAAACATCATGACTACAGTTAACAGTACTTATACTGTTACTTGAAAACTGCTAAAAGAGTATATCTTAAATGTTCTCACCACAAAAATAAGAAAAGGACTATGTGAAGTGATGGACATGTTAACTAATATTGTGGTACTCAGCATGTGCATATCAAATCACGATCTTGTACATCTTAAACTAACACAGTTTTGTATGTTAATTATATCCAGTAAAACTGGAAAAAAATTAAAAACAATCAGAAAACTGCATTCATACAGCCCTTCAAGTGATCTAAAACACTAGGCTAGTTCCTCAAAAAATCAGAAAATAATTTAATTATTTCAAATTGTTTTCAGAAAACAGTACCATCTGTTATCATTAAAGCCCAAATAATATTACAGACAGTCTGTTGTTGGATTTTCTTCAGACACACAAATGAATCCACTAGTCTCCCTCTTGAAAACTGTTTCTTCACTGAGGAAGGAAGTAATAAATCATAATAGAAGAAAATCAGTCAAATATAAAATGGACAAATTATGGATAAAATTAATAAAACCAAGAGCTGATTCTTTAAAAAAATAGTAAAATTCATAAACCTCTAGCTATAATAATCAAAGCAAAAAAAAAAAAGGGAGAAGATTCAAATGATCAAAATCAGTAATGAGAAAGGAGACACCAAATCATGCAGATATTAAAAGGGTCATTAGGAAATGTTATGTACAACTTTATGTCAAAAAATTCAACAACCAGATGAAATGGATGAATTCCTTGAAACACAAAAATTACTAAAACCCTTGCAAGAAGAAATAGGGAACTGAATAGTTCTATGTCCACTAAAAAAAATTGCATTCAGAATTACACACCTTCCCATAAAGAAAATTTCAGCCCCAATTCCTTCACTGGAGAATTCAATTGAACATTTAATAGGGTCTCCTTCAGAAAACAGAAGGTGGGAACACTTCCAAATTCATTTTACCAGGCCAGTATTATTCTGATACCAAAATCAGACAGATATGACAAGAAAAATTTTGAACCAATATCCCCTGTGAACATAAATACAAAATCCCTGAACAAAATATTAACAAATCAGATCTAACAATATATAGACATAATAATACCTCATAACCAAGTGAGGTGTGTTCTATAAATACATGGCTGATCTAACATCCAAAAAAGTATTTACTAAAAGTCACAATATTAATAAACTAAAGGAATAAATCATATGATCATTTCAATAGATGTGAGAAAAGCATTTGACAAAATTCAACACCCATTCATGATAAAAACTCAGACGACAAGTAGTAGATGAGAACACCTCATGTTGATAAAAGATTAGCTATGAAAAACCTACATCAAATATCATATTTAATGGTAAAAGACTGAATACTTTCCCCCTAAGATCTGAAACAAGGCAAGGAACATGGGGCAGGGAAGGAGAGAAAGCCAATACCAGTTGTTGCATTAGCAAGCCGGCCAGTTTCACAAGAAAATGCAGATGCTACTCAGGCACGTGGGATATATTTCAAACAGGCTCTTTGGAACCATGTGCTTTGAGTCCACCAAAGAGAAGAGTTATCAGCCAACCCCTTTTATCTCCCATGCCTCACTGGCCAAAGTTTACCAGGTGGTACATTAACTCCCCTACACTTCTTGGCTGTACAGCCCCACTTGTCCCAGCAGCTGCTGGAGAAGCTGGCTACCAAGCCTTACAATAAGATGCTTCACTTGACATCAGAGTGAATGGAGGGGCCAGAGCCTCTGTAGGTCTGGTCAGATCCCATCTGTGTTCTCAACAGGCATAACAGAGACCATGCTGGTGCCCAGCAATCACCCCTCAGTGGTGAGAGCAGGTGATGTTAAGTGACGGGGTGACTGTAATGGTGACCAGGGCACTCTACCAACCAAGCAGTGAGACCCCTGAGGGCAGGTGGGCCTGAGGGAATCTGAGGGGGTTCATCACTGGGTCTGATGTAGGCTCCAAAGCACTAATTGCTGCTGGTCTAAATTTGAGATGATTTCTGAAATCCTTTGGGGTAAAATTTCTCAAAAATGTGTCAAATGTTACTATTTATTGGCAATGCACATAAAAAGTCACTCCCTGAGTTTTCTCAATTGCTACACTGAGTAGAATTTAACAGAACACCCATTTATTTTGTTAGGTGGAAGTCTGAAACCCTTTTTTCTACTGAGATGTAAACCCAGATGAGGTACCTGGGCACCATATACTCCTGTGGGCGTACCTGGGATGGGGTGCAACTCCTGGTGTTCTCAGTGCAACCCTCTCATTCTCTCCCTCTCTCTCCTACTCAAGGGAATACTTACTGAGAGAGTCACATAGGGATAACCATTTTTAAATACATAAATAAATCATTTATAATGATTATTAATATTGTTAGAAAGTGAAGTACAGTGTTTAAGCATTTAGGCTATGGAGTTCTTAAACAACTCGTCTTCTACCACTTTCCATGTTACCTTGGACAAATATCTTCGCCTCTCCTGCTTCATTTATATTATCCATAAAACATGGATAATAATGATACCCAACAAATTTGGTTTGTGACAAATGAATTCATCTCTTGTACCATAGGTGAGAATTGCTGAGCTAGAACAGAGCAAAGCATGTACTAAACATTCAGTCAATAAATGCTAGCTTGTAGCAATAGCTAATTACTTGTGATTATTATTTGAAAACTACTTTTTATATTTTGCTATCATTAATATACAATACATGAGCAAGATTGTGGTTACTAGATTCCCCCCATTATCAAGTCCTCACCACATACCCAATTACAGTCACTGTCCATCAGCTTAGTAAGATGCTTTAGAATCACTACTTGTCTTCTCTGTGTTATGCTGCCTTCTCTGTGGCCCCCCTACATTATGTGTGCTAATCATAATGCCCTTTATTCCCTTTCTCCCTCCCTTCCCACCCATCCTCCCCAGTCCCTTTCCCTTTGGTAATTGTTAGTCCATGAAAACTATTATTAACAAATGACATCATTTATCAGTGTGTCACTGGAATTCAATTCAATTCAGTTCAGTTCAGTTTAATTGAATCCAATTCTATGAATATTAAACCACTGCCTATAAGAAAGGTAGAAATTGTGAATTTTGAATTTGCTACATTTTTTTCTTTGAAAAAACTGAAAATCTAAGTTATCTGTATAGTTTACGTACCAATCTCAGCAAAGTGTATTCCATTTCCATTAATTAGATGTTTATTCTAATTCTTATCAAGAGCTGCAGGATTCTGGGTTCTACTGAAAAGGTTATTCTGGGTGAGGATGTGGAGAAAGGGGAACCCTCCTACACTGCTGGTGGGAATGTAAGCTAGTTCAACCATTGTGTAAAGCAATATGAAGGTTCTTCAAAAATCTAAAAATAGAAATACCATTTGACCCGGGAATCCCATTCCTTGGAATTTATCCAAAGAATACAAGTTCTCAGATTCAAAAAGACATATGCACTCCTATATTTATTACAGCACTATTTACAATAGCCAAAATATGGAAGCAACCTAAGTGTCCATCATATACACAATGGAATACTATTCAGCCATAAGAAGAAAACAAATACTACCATTTGCAACAACATGGATGGAGCTGGAGGATATAATGCTCAGTGAAATAAGCCAGGCAGAGAAGGACAAGTGCCAAATGATTTCCCTCATTTGTGGAGTATAACAACGAAGCAAAACTGAAGGAAAAAAACAGCAGCAGACTCATAGACTCCAAGAAGGGACTAGTAGTTACCAAAGGGGAGGGGTGTGGGAGTGGGCTGGGGAGGGAGTGAGAAGGGGATCGAGGAGTATTATGTTTAGTACACAAGGTGTGAGGGGTCACGGGGAAGACAGTGTAGCACAGAGAAGGCAAATAGTGAATCTGTGGCATCTTACTACAGTGATGGACAGTGACTGTAATGGGGTATGAGGAGAACTTGATAATACTGGTGAATGTAGTAACCACATTGTTTTTCTTGTGAAACCTTCATAAGAGTGTATATCAATGATACCTTAATAAAAAGTAAAATTAAAAGGTTATTCTGGATTTTTTGACTGGTTTTATTCTTAATAAGCAGGTTAAGTTAAAAATTGGAAAAAGCAGAACTTCGGTCTTAGAACAACTGATGGAGATGAGCTCATGCACAAGTAGGTGGGAGAGCTGCCTGTGTGGTCTGACAGTGTGGGTACAGACAACACGTTTTCTAAGTGTGTGTGTCCTTTTCATGAGCGTTTTCTCCCCAGGCGTGAGTTCTCAGTTGTAATAAACAGAAGTTGTTGGGTAATGGCCACCATTTTGGGCACCTAGTTGCATATCTACCTCTTCTGTTAGCAGCATCTTCATTTTATTTTGTCTCCAAAGGACAGAAATGTATGTCTGGTCTTTGTTTCACCCACTTTCACCTCTGTATTTAATTTTCCACTACATTCTCTAGCTGTTTTCTGTAGCTTATCCAGGGTCCCATTCTGTGCATGATGGGTGTTTCTCAGTTGCTATCCGCTCAGCTACCCATCTGCCTGTGCACATGAACAGAATGCAAGGCAGCACTGTCTTCTGCTTCTGCCCCCAGCACTCCCTGTGTAGCCTCTGTGTCAACTCTATGGTGTTCAGACCCTCCCTCATCTTAGTTGTCTTCTTCTGAACACAGTTGTTTGCCACAGCCCCTGGTAACTGGATATGTATCACTGGACTATTACCAATGCAAGAATCTGTTGATTAACCAGGGCCTTTTAACATTTTAGCCTAGAGGCCAGCATTTCAAATGACACATAGGCATGTCTTAGTTACTTACATCACTAGTCCAGTCTAGTTTCTCTTTTCAAAGTCAAGCTTGTTGGCAACAATCAGATCTCAAACTATCTCATTACCAAAAAATGACTAGCAAAAATACATTGTAGTTCTTCCTTGAAACACACGGAAATCAATAGGCAGCAGAACCCACTGTGTTCCTGGCAAGGTAGCACATACTGAGTATATGTAGTGAACACAGATGGCCCTTGATATGAAAGAGCTTTCAACTTTCCTAAAAAGAAAAATAAGTACAAAGGAAAGAAACAAACAACTAACATAACTGCTATAAAAGAAACAAACAAGACAAAGAAATGGAGTAAAACTGGTGAGCCCTACTTAGGGTAGTGAGGGAGGGTTTCTTCGTGGTGCTGACATCAAGCTGAAATCTAAAGAGGAGAAAGAGACCGCCATTCCAAAGGAGAGGGGCAGTCATCCAGGAAGAGAAAACCAATTGTGCAACAGGGTTAGGGAGGAGAACCTTAGTTAAGTTCTAAAACTAAACAGAAGCCATAGAGCAGGGCCAAGAGCAGAAGTAAACCAGACTGGAAAGGTGGGCAGGGTCTTGTTGGTCACAGGAGGTTTTAAGCAGGATAGAACTAAGAAATGACTTTTGTTTTAAAACATATTCTGGCTGCTAGAAACCTAGCCGGAGCCCACTGTAGTAATACAGGCAAGACATAATAGTGAGTGGCTTGGATATGGGTGGCTATAGTGGAACTGAAGACAAGTTAATACATTTCAGATATATTGTAGAGGTACTAACAACGGTTTGCTGATATCATCATCTATTAAAAAATATGCATCTACTAATGAATTCTTATAAGCCAAAAGGAGGTATTTTCATATAAACTACAAACACACCAAATAAACTAGTTGATCTTTTTTGGTTGTCTTTTTAAGACCCAAGAACATGTAGTAGAGTTTCTGTTTGCATTGGCAGGAAGTGGATGTTCATATTCTAGATTTGAAACATCTGGCACTATTTAATCTGAGAGCATGAATGAAAAGAAGGGTAATCCAAAGCAGTCACTGAAGCTACATTCCTCTACTCCTTGGAGTGGAACAATGGATCACAGGCTCATTCTGGGTTTATGTTATTAAACCCAGATTTGGTTCAGCCATAGATCTGTGAATTAATATTCTAGGAAAAGAGATTTCTGTTCATCATGTGGAAGAACTTTTCCATAATTGCCTTTTGAGGAGGTAAACTTCAGGACAAATTATCTGTCTGACTTCCTGTCTTCACGTTTTACCAAGTGGCAATTTAACGGTGTAGGGGTATCTGGAGAATGACTTGCTTTGCCTTTATGGTCTTGAGAAATAAAAGCTGCATTTATTGGTTCTTGGGGAGGAAATTAGCACAATATTTCAGAAGCTAAAGCTTAAGATGTACTTGAGTAAAAAATATGCAAAGAGGAATGTTAAGACAAGTTTAATCCTGTTGCTAACAGAGATAAACTTGTTTGTTTTCTTGGACGAGATTCTTGATGATTCTGGGGCTGGTTTACTTAAATGCAAATATTTTAAAAATCAATGGTTCTCTCTTCCCCTGTTGCTTGGTAGCAAATTAAAATCTGAAAAATCCCCAAAACTGAGAAGGAAAAGTGAGAGAAAGTACCTAATAGTCAAAAAAGGAAAAAGGGAATCATTGAAGCACCTGGCAGCATTAAGCAATCATGACTCAATGAACAGAGAAAATCCATGAGTCAAAATGAACAATTTTTCACCTTAATAGACTTTTCCTTCTCTGTGAGTCTTGTTCTTTCATTAATTTCTAATCCTCTGAATGGTTATTGATACATCACACTGTGAGGGTACAGATTGTCGCCAAGACAGTCTGACCCCATCCTCATCTTGCCTTTTGACTTATATCCTAAGGTGCATTCAAAAGAGGTTGAGAGCTTGGGTCTATCCTCTGGGTTGATTTCACGAGTGGCTCTTCTAATGAAGATCCCAAAGTGGCAGACCCTTTAATGTTACTGAGGATCTCTCTCTCATCCTAATCAAATTTCCCAACCTCTCTATGCCTCAGTGTGTTCATCTGTAAAATGAGACTAATAATAGCACTTAGCTTACAGTTGTTGTAATGTTTAGGTGATAAGCTTAAATGATAAGATAAAAAAAACCTCTTGAAACCACATTTCATGTTAGTGACATATTATTGATAATGTTAGTGACAATACACATTAGCTATTATTAGTTTTACATTCTCATCCATAGTCATAACTTCAACTTCCATGTGAATGCTCATAATTCCCAATTACTGAACAGCCCTTGTTATCAAACTGCACTGTCACAGACTCTTGTGCCTCTCCCTCCAAAATACTCAGCCCACGATTGTAACCCTTTCCATTCACTGAGCTCAGTATATTTGTCCCAGCATATTCCCACAATTCTACCTGTCCCTGTCCCTTCTTCTTTGTCCCCGTTGGGACCCCCACCATCTGTCATGGAACACAATGATACATTCCAAACTCATATCTATGTCTTTTTCCCAAGTTTCCCAAACAGTTTATGCTGTTTCCCAAGCCTGGAATACCTTTTTTTGGAATAAACAAATTCTATGCAAAGCCTTCAATTCCATCCCCCTTACAATTTTATCTTCTTGAGCTAAAACATATCTCATCTGTATCAATTTGGTTCTTATAGAATCCATGCTTGCATTTTCAGAATGAAAATGTAATTTTCCCAACTGCAGACTTTCTGAGAGTAAAGATTGTGTCTAAAGCTTCTTCCATATCTCGTACAGAGTCCGTCACTAAATCACACACAAACTGGAAACCCTTAAGCACCACTTGACTTAAACGGAATCTCCACCTGAAACGAACTTAGAATATTGCCTTGCAGATGACAATGAGAGTGGGAAAGACCGTATTTACAATTCCCTAAAACCCCTCATAATAACTACCACTCAATGACTCATCCCTGTACCAGACCCTATACAAGGCCAAAACACAATTAATGCTCCTGAGACCTATTTTTATTTTCATTTTGCCAATGAGGAAACTGAGAGGTTAAGTAATTTCCTCAGGAGATAGAGCTTGAAGGTCATTACCTCAAACAGGTAATTATATAGCTTTCCCTGCTTTTAATTACAGAATTTACTTGCTCCTTTTATCTATCAGTAATGTAAGTCTGATTTTATTTAATTTCTTATGTGTAATCTTTGTAACCACAAGTCGCAAACCAGCAGTCCACCGCCAAATCTGACCACCAATTTGTTTCATTTGACCCACACATTAGAAGCATGTGTACTTTAAAGTAGACATTTTAAAGTAGATGATTTTATATGAAAACCTACATTCCTAGCTCAATTTTAATGAATTCAAGTTAGAGCAGATATTTGAATGAGAAAAAAATTGAAATACTATAAGAAAAAATAACTTGATACTTGCATACTCTTGGGACTGTGAAAGGTCTTTCTAATAAATATCTGAAGTCCAAAGATCATAAAAACTTTTTGACATAGAAATTAAAAGCATCTATATAACAGAGAGACATGGAGACAGCAGAAGAAGAGAAGGAGGAGAAAGAGAAGGCAGAGAAGTAGAAGAAAATGAGGTCAAAAGACAAATTAGGTAACAAAATTTGCAATATGTATAGCAGACAACTACTAGACTAATC
The DNA here is from genome assembly GCF_040802235.1 of Manis javanica. Lineage (NCBI taxonomy): Eukaryota > Metazoa > Chordata > Mammalia > Pholidota > Manidae > Manis > Manis javanica. The sequence continues at coordinate 70,070,612 of NC_133160.1, forward strand.
TCTAATATACAAGGAATTTATCAAAATAAATAAGAGCGTGATTAAATTCCCAATTGAAAAAGAAGATAGAATGAGGAATTCACAGAACAAAAATACAACTGGCCAAATAAACATATGAAAAGATATACTGTAACTTAATAGTAATAAAAGACATTTAAATCAAAATGACAAGATAAAATTTTCATCCATCACTAGCAAATGTTAAAAAGATTAATAATATACAGTATTGGCAAACACGTAGGGTAATAGGCCCTCTCCTACACTGCTGGTGGAAATGTAAAATGGTACCACCCTATTGGAGCATATTTGGCAAGAGTTTAAAATTTTAAATATGCTTCTCCTTTGACCTGACAATTCCACTTCTGGGGATTTGTTTTATCTACATTGCAAAGATATGTGCTTAAAAATATTTACTGTAAAATATTTGTAATACTGAAAAATTGAAAACAAATTTAAATGTCCAAGTCAATACAAATGCTGGATAAATAAATTATGGTATAGCCATACAATGAAATATTAAGAAGTCCTGGGAAAAAATGAGGTAAAGATATGAATAGGATTATGTAGCATATTATTAAATGAAATGTGTGTGTGTTAGGCTCCTATTTTTAAGTAATTATGTGGGAAAATCTAGAATATACACAAACCATTAACAGCAATCTTCTCTGGTGGAATTATTTTATACATTTCTGTATTTATCAAAATTTTAAGTAGAATTTGTTCCTTTTGTAAACTCCCTCCTCCCAGAAAAAAAAAATATAAATATTTTATGAATCCTTTAGTACCTGCTTCCTCATTTCTGTCTAGGGAGTCATTCCAGAAGACTAGTATCATGGGCCATCTGGAGAAGAGATTCTATTATTTTCTCGATTTCCCCCTCTATCCAAGGACCCTATGCACTTACATATTTATAATCAAGCAATTATAATTAATTAAAAGTTAATTAATTAAAATTAATTAATGTGGGAAAGAGGGTATCTTCAGTCCTACATGCTCAATTTCCATTTTGGCTCAAGGGGAGTACAATTTAGTAGCATGTTCTTCAGAGACAATACTGTATGTTGTGCAACCTTGGGCAAATTCCTAAATGTTTCTTTAGTGTCCTCCATAAAATAGTCACAATAATATCTAATTATTAGAGTGACTGCAGGGATTAAATGGGAATATAACTGCCTGGCATATGGTAATTACCTGCTAAGTGGTAGTTGTTATTTTCATCACTATTGCTATCAACTGTGCCTCTTTGGGTCAGGACTGTGCCTATGATATTCTCTGCATTTTACTTAGTTCAGTTTTATACATAAATGGGCACCTAATAAATATTTCTTGATAGCTATGGCCACATAGCTCCAAATGATTCCTGCTCATGTCCCTCAAATGGAATCTTGTTATACTTTTCAGTTTCAGGACTTTGCTTTATACACGCTGACCTTAAGTAACATCAACTTTGTTCATTTAATCTAAGACTTTATACATGAAATGCTAAAATCTCCCAGGACTGATGCACAGTGCTCGGAGAATGAAGGAATGGACTACAGAAATGCAAAGGTAAATCTCTCTGCAGGAAGAGCAAGGTAGAAGGGTAGAGAGGAAGAAACTGTTTGCATAAGCCCAAACCCAATCTTCCTTTCAGTTTACTCATCTTGATTTTGCTAAAGATAAAAAGTAGACCTGTCTTTACTGGCTAACCAATGCCGCCCTCCCCCCACAACCGAAAAAAATTTAACATAATCTTTTCTGGTTTGAAATCTTAGAAGGATTTTGTAGTTTGGTCATTCTTGTCAAAAGAACCTCAAAGAATGATACAAGCAACTTAAGAAGCCTTAAGAAGCCTCTTAAGAATGTGATTTTTTAAAATCTCTTCATAATTGTGTGAATGAGACACATCATCTTGCATGACTAAAAAGGTCTCTTACAGGGAAGACAGATTGTTTTTGAGTATGGGCAGGGGATTACTGATATGATCAAACCATTAGACTACTATGTTTTCTTGGGTTTGTGATTTAAGAAGGAATTTCAATTCCTCCACAGTGAATTTCTTTGCCTTTGTTGATTGCTTTTAATCTTGATGCCATTAAAATTAGCTTTTTTAAAAAATGTAATTTCTGAATTGGAAAAACAAATTGCCTGCTCATTCTCATTTTCAGTGGTGGAAGGTATGACGGCAGTCATTGTGGTGCACACAACCTCCCTTAACTTTCAGTTTTTCCCTTGTTAAGATATGGAAAGTAATATAGACAGTAATTTGAATAAAGGTGGGAAGACTAAGTCTTGGGCAAATTTCTCCATTGCTTTTGCTTATATTATCAAGCTGATGTGAATAAAAACTCCAGAATTTTAAGGTAAAATTAATGCCAGGATTTCAGCATTTCTTTCCATTATATCATCTCTAATCAACCTCCATCTTTCCCTCTTTAGAAGGGGAAATACATACCGATGTTTGATACAATGCTTTGTAACTTGCTAAAGTTTTCCATTTTTTTCACAACTTTTTAAAAAACTCCACATCATCCTGATCCTGAGAGCTAAAAACTGAGGGCTATGAATGCACTACGACTACTCCAGGACAAAAATTCACATTTGATTTGAAGGAAACTTTCTTGTTTTGTTTTGTTTGTTTTGTATGTACATCTAGAAATTATAACAGACATCACCAGCACAAAAAATTAATGTTTGTTCTTTAATTCCTAAATCATTGTGGGACCATCTAGTTTAATCCCTGCATTTCACAGATGACCCAGCAGAGTGTGAAGTAGCTCGAAAAAGGGTAGCCTCTGACAGAGAGCTGCATGGTGCTGGAGTGAACTTCGCGGCCTCTTTCCTGATACTGCCCTTTATCCTCCTCTTCTAACAAGGAGGCAGTTGAGGAGTGGGAGCTGCGGGCAAGAGAAAGGTGAGCATTTGCCAAAGGCCTGCCTGGAAAAAGAATATCTCTGCGTCTAGAAAATCTAGCCCAGAACAGATGGCCAGTCCAGAAGGGCTGGGCAGACAGGGAGAACTGAAGTCTGGAGATGGACTCAAAGCAAAAAAATGGGAATCACAGGGCAAGAACTGGTGAGTGACACCAGCCAACCTGGAGACAAAATGCATTAATTCCAGAGACCATTGTGAATGGGTCCAGCTTACTAAGGAGACCAGAGTAGGGCAAAAAATCATGTTAACTTCTGCTTTTAAAGCTCAGAATTATTTAATATTTTAGGAATTAAAGTTAAAAGCATAAATCTGCAACACCTCTTTTGAGCCCTAAATTACAGTAGACAATAATCTCAAAACTAATAACAAAAGGGGAAGAGCTCCTTCTTTCTGCTTGTATAGCTGGTATGACTGGCTTTATCAGTTCAGAGGTGCAAAAGCAGTCATAGTGCTTTAATTATAGCTGTCAGTTGTTTTAGCCTCACCCGCAACTTATCAACAAGTCTAATATCTCAACCTTCAGCCCTTCCCATGTCCTCAATCCCAACCCAAGTGAATTGCCAAGTCAAGTACCAATTAGTTCAAAAAGGTCAGTCTTAATTCCAAGCACCAGGTAAAAAAGACTCTTGCTTTGGTTGCTGCTGAGTCCAACACAGGTCAATGGACACTATATCCTGATGAACTGATGCCCTTGTTGTCCCAGACCAAGGCCCTGCAGGGTTGGGCTTTAAGAAGAGCCAGCCAGTCCACACGTTTATAATCTTTGTTTCAAAAGCTGAGCTCTAAGCCAGAGAGGCTTCCTAGGGAAGCCTTCCAGCCTTAGCCAAGTAGAACAGATTTCCCCCCCTTGCCCCATGAACCCATCAGACTAGGCTCCTCATCCTTCATGGTGTGCTTGCCCCTAGGCCCTGTTGTCCTTTCAAACTGCAGGAAAATATCAGTAACCACCCCAATCCATCAGAAAGGTTCCGATGAACTGAACTTTAAAAGACTTTTTCTACCCTTTCTTCTCCTGGGAGGTTGCTTGGCATCTACACAAATTTACCTACTTCTGCTCTAGCAACCAGCCACACACATCAAGGGACACTGAGAGGTCTTACAATTAGGCCATATTAAGATTCTGTTTCAGCTTTCTCCAGGGGCAATGGGTGTCTGTGTGCCTTTGCATAACTACTCGGGATCTCTCAAATGACTATATTGAAAAAAAATCTACTGTGCCCACTTGCACCAGGGAAATGCTGGCAACTTCAAGTGCTGGCTGAAGTTCTTACATTTCTGTCTCACTAAACACTTTGTTATACCTGGAACTCCAAATCTAAATCATCAAAGCAGAGTGGGTTTGGTATCTTGTGCCACATTCATTTGGGAATTCAGGTAGGTCTGAGCATGTCTAGAAGGCCACAGTGGGTCTATTTGCCTAAAGGACTAAAGAGCCCACTGAGAAAGAAAGAACTCACTCAAACATACACAAGAGTCCACATCCTCAAGTTTGGTCCAAGACAAAGGCTGAAGGTGGACAGTGAGGAGGAAAGAAAGTCAAGGGATGGAGTAGACCAAGGTATCCACTACTCATACTGTCTTTCAGTCTAATTCCTGTGGACTGAACTCCTGTGTCCAAGGTGGAAGGAGTGAATAAAGCATGAATAAAACCAAAAGAGCTGTTTCACTAATAGTTATAGATCTTAAGAAACCCAAGACCGAGATAAATCAGGAGACAAGAGAGTTTTGTCCAGCATTAGACAAATCAGAGTTTTGGTAAAGGTCAATAGGGCCTTGACAGTACTGGCAGCTTCAGGACATCGCCACGGTGAGCCTGAGAAGAGAGCAGGAATGGAAAGTGTTACGTGGGTGCAGAGAGTGATTTAGCAAATACCAGTGACCTCCCACCGGGCCTTTCAGAATTAGCTGGGAGGAATTTCTACAAAACAGGTAAAAGCACAGCAAGAGAAATACTGTTTTGTGACTCTGCTTCTACCCCAGTGGGCTGGGGACACAGAGCCTAAATATAGTTGAAGCTTGAATGTTTGTTCCATGGAACCCTGATAGGTCTTCTAGAATTCATTTGTTTTCTATAGATAAAAATGTTTCAAAAACTATTTGACAGGAATCCTTATAAACGATAGCAGCTCCTTGGGGCCTGCAGTGGAGAAGAGGAAGGAGAGAGATTATCAGATAGGAACACAACGGTGGCTGACAAACAGAAAGCTGAAACTGTTTATCTCCCAAAAATAGAAGTAGTTATTGCTATTGTTATTATAAAGGTAATGTGCTTATATCAAACATTCAAAAAATATAGAAAGATACAAAGGAAAAGTAAATATTATTCTCAAATCACACTATTCAGAAGATAATCACTATCAACTTTCTAAGAAAAAACTTACATGTGTCTCTCCATGGACATACATACATACAGAAGGAGAGGAACAGAGTTCATAGAGACTTTCCAGGTCCTTCAAGAAAAGCCTGGTACTGCCCTTTGAAGCAGTACCTAAATGTTATCACTTAGGGAAGACAGACAGATAAGCAAACTCGGCGTTTCAAAATTACCCTTAAAACCACATTGTTATCTTGTTTCCAGAACAATTCAGAACATCTATGAGGAAACTCATAAACTATAAAGCATTGTCTTTGACGTATATTGTCATCTGATAGGGGCCACAGCTCCTGAGGGGCTCAAAATACCACGAAAGTGGGTGGGGAACACTTCTACCCAGGGAGAATCCTTTAGCCCAGTTTCCCTGCATCTGATACTGTAGAAAGTTCCAGTAGAATTAGTTTACCTTTATATTGGGAGAAGGCATCCCAGAGAGACTAACAAACCTTTTGGACTCATATTACTTGCTGGTCTGCATCCAGGATACACTGACTGACTTTCCATCAAAGCAGAAAAAAATAAGCAAACATAAAAAGAAGAAAAACAAAAACTTTCACTAATAGGGGAAGAAGATTGGTACTGGTATAGTCCCAACAAGGTTTGGGTTCCCCTAGATTAGTGGTGTTCTCTCATAGTGGCAGAGTAGAAAGAGATGGACTTCAAGGTCACATAGTTCTGAGCCAAATGCTCACTTAGGGCTATATGTAAGTGTATCTCATATAGTATTTGGGACATAGTTGCACGAAATAAGTATTTGGTTTATTTGAAATGCAGTTTTAACTGGGTATCCTGTATTCTTATTTGCCAAATCTGGCAACACTCTATGTGTGACCATGCACAAGGTATTTCATTTCTCAGGATCTCCAGTTCTACATATGTAAGAGCAGGATAACAATAGCTAACTCTTGGGTAATTCAGAAGCACTACTTACAGAGTGCTTACTATGGAGAGGCCTCTGGCTTAGGCCACAGAAAGAGTCTGTACTCCTGAAGATTACAGTGAACAGTTAACTGCACAATTGGCATCCTTAAATTGAGATTACTACAATAGAAAAATGTAGGATATTAGGAAATGGAGACTTATACCCTGTAACTTGTCAGAGAAGCTTTCTTTGAAGAAATAATGTGTATGCATATATCCAAATGTATGTACTTGAGATACTTGAAACTCAAAATGTCCAAAAATGAACTCGGTACCTTTCATCTCCTCCACGCAAACCTGTCTTTTGCCCTAAGTCCTTAAACGTCATTTAATGGGACATCATTCATAGGCTGCTCATGTCAGAAACCTGGGAATCATTCTGAACTCCTTCCCGGCATTCTCTATATCAATGTAATTGTCAAGTTTTTCCAGTTTTGTATTCCAAACATTCCTCAAATCTGTACTCTCTTCTCCATCTCTATTACCATCTCTTGTGTAGCTATTTTGATAGCTTCCTAATTAGTTAATATACCTCAAGTTCTACTCTCTTTAAACCTGAATTTTACACTTAAACTAGAAAAAGCTTTACATTTCCCTGCTAAAAACATTTCAGTGACTTCCTTTCACCAAAAACCTCAGCTCTTGGTAAATAGGGTCTTCATAAATGGTTCCCACACAGCCTACATTACTTTGCCTCAACATTTATGTTCTAGGAACGCTGGACTACTAATGGTTTTCTGCACGTGGCATGATGTTTCATTTGTCTTTGCCTTTATTCAGTCTATAGCTTCTCTCTCTCTCTCTCACTATATATATATATGTTTCTCTGGAGAGCCCTCATTAATACAATGCTTATGGTATAATGACTCATGGGAAAAATTTAAGGGCAATTTTGTGCAAAACATGATTACAAGTATGTAAAATATATGTCAATCTACAGGCTCAAAAGAGACATAAAAGTTATTAATGTTTAAGTCAGGTGAAGGCCTTAAAGGAGAGTTTTCTTCTCCCTTTCTCAAAATGTTAGTAATATGTTCATACTTCTTAGTTCATTTAGAAAATAAAACATTTAAAAGTGGTCAACCATATTCTTATTATCAAAAGACTAGCTAGGATAATTAATATACATATATAATTTCATAAAGAAAGTGCTGAACATTCATATTTCTGGATTCTCCAAGCTTTATTATCTCCATTTCAACTATATGTTTTGAACTTTTTGCTGAATTCTTTGACTTATTTTTGTGTCTATTGCTTCTTCTAAGGATCTATAAGAGATAAAGAAGTGTTGAAGAGCTTTGAATTTTCCACTGAGGATACTGTTTTTCAGAGCTAGGGGAAATTTTGTCTCTGTTAAGTATAATGTCTGTGAGAACATGTTTATTTGCTTATCATTGTTTCCCAGTCCCTAACTGGCATATGGGAATTGCTCAGTAAATATTTGTGGGCTGAAAGAAAAAATGAATAGTTAAAGAAATGAGCTTTAGATAATAAAAACTGGGTGCTTCTCAGCACATATAGTTTTTCTTAGGTCAGGTTTTCTGGTCATTGGTCTTTTTCTCCTCCTTTCCTTTACCCTTTATGACATGATTCCCATCTTTCCCCCTTTTTATGATGATCTTCACTTGAATATTAGCTGTTTCTGTTATGGTAAGTTGCCTTATGTGGTTTTGCAAAGTAAGAAAGAAGTAAAATAAATAGCATTTTAAAATAAGTCATTGTAATTACTACTTATTTTAAATTATAAGCTGTATATTTAAAGTATTAAACTATAGGGTATTCTTAATTTTAAAAAAATCACTTCATAATGAACTTAAAATCTCTCTGAGATCAGAAAACTGCTCTTATAATTCTTTGTATGGTTTACAGCACTTAGCACATAACACTGAAAAGTTCATGTGCTCAATTAAATCTTAACTGATTTTATGTTAAGATAGCTACTACCTGAAAATGTTACAGCTATGTTAAAATTTTTCAGAAAAGGATTATCAGAATGATTAAACAAATTATGATACATTCATTTGATGAGATATTACAAAATCACTTTTAAAGTTGTTTACAAAATATGTATTTGCCTGAGGAAATAGTCATGATATAATATTGGGTGAAAAGAGCAGAATACAAAATCATGTATATGGTTACCACCCCAATTTTGTAAGAGCATGAACACACACAAACTGAGAGAGAGAGAGAAGCAGGGGACTGACAATAAATGCATCAAATTGTTAGAGGTGATTATTGGTGAGCATATGGGACTGTAGATAATTTTTGTCTCTTTTGTACTTTTTATATTTTTCAAAATCTCTACAATGAACTTGCATTATTTTTTAATCAGGAAAAAAATCCAGCCCAACTCACCTTAAAACTCAGTACCTTTCATCTCCTACCCTAAACTAAAGCTCTGTACTGTATTGCTGGATACAACCAGAAACTGTGAAAAGATCTGTGTGAAAAGATATGGGTTGAGCTTTTTCTGGAAACAGTGAATAAATTAAATGATTTTCAAGATCCCCTCCCCTTTCCCCTTTGAAACATCTTTAAGATTCATTCCTGAGCAGCTGATAACCTACTCAGGGAATCAGGGTTGGTTTTTTTTGTTTTGTTTTGTTTTTTTGGTATCATTAATGTACAATTACTTGAACATTATGGTTACTAGACTCCCCCTATTATCAAGTCCCCCCCACATACCCCATTACAGTCACTGTCCATCAGTGTAGTAAGATGTTACAGAATCATTACTTGTCTTCTCTGTATATACTGCCTTCCGTGTCACCCCCCCCCGCTACATTATGTGTGCTAATCGTAATGCCCCGTTTTCCCCCCTTATCCCTCCCTTCCCATCCATCCTCCCCAGTCCCTTTCCCTTTGGTAACTGTTAGTGCATTTTTGGGTTCTGTGATTCTGCTGCTGTTTTGTACCTTCAGTTTTTTTCTTTGTTCTTATACTCCACATATGAGTGAAATCATTTGGTACTTGTCTTTCTTTGCCTGGCTTATTTGAGGGTTGGTTTTAAAACCACGGACACTCCATATCTCCCCAACAACAGACAGCACTGAGAGACTGTTCGGATGGAACAGCTGCTGAAGGATCTAGAAAACACAGGGCTGCTTCCAAGTATAGCAAACAGTAATATGTCCAGCACTGGGTATAAAAACACAAAACCTTATATGAATTGTATGCTTCCAAACAATCCATGCCTATTTTAAACTTAAGCCTCTTGGCCAAAACCTGAAGTATTTGGAGAAAAGGAACACAGGATACATGTAAAAGGATGTAATCACTTAGCATCTTTGGATCTGGACACTTCCTGCTACCTAACCCTCAGTATCCTGGAAGCTTCATTTGTTCATAAGAATTGTGTGTGAATCTCTGGTGTTTGCTTTCTATTCACATATCACTTCTCTATATGAATGTCCAGTTTCCATCAAAAACTGAAAATACGTACATTTTTCCTCAAGCTCCAAGTGTGAAAACATTAGACAGTTCCCTAGAGTCAGAAATTAGAGTAATTTTCTACTTTTCTTTGTCTTAGAACATAACCACCATATTTGAGGGTGATATGGGGATATGAGAGTGGCAGGCAAGTTGATGGGGGGAGTTCCATGGCAGTATTTAAGAAGCAGGCTCAGAAGGGAAGTTCATATGCAGAAGGGTGATGCTCTATTCTGACAGAGAGGAGAATAGGCACTGAAGTCAACAGAAGACAACTGCCTCCTACCTGCCGCCCCAGTTCCCAGTAGCTCTGGTATTCCAAGGGGACAAACTCTAGCAAAGGAGGTGACAACTCTTGAGGCTTAGGTAGGAATGCAAAGTCCTCTTCAGTCTGTCAGATCTTTCCAGTCCTAAATTAACAAAGGCCACTTTGAGGGGCAGAGGAAGAAAGGTAGATTCAAGGAATCCCTTATTCCTTACATGTGCACTGTAAAAGAGTTATGAAAATAGGGTATTTGGTATTTGTGGTATAACAAGAAACCAGATCAACTGCAGCTTTCTACAGCCTCAATTGGAATTTCCTGGAACCCAGGTAATTTAGCTGAAAATTATAAAGTAGCGGGATACCATGGATAGTACAGTCTCCCAAGTCCTGGACAGCCACCACAAGTAGGAAGTCTGAAGCACTCCTACAGGATGGAGCAGCTGGATTGGAGATATCTAGATCCTTATTCCTATCATCATCTATAAACTCATTTCCAACTTCTGGAAGAAAGTAAATTACTCTGCACTGAACTGCATATGCTTACATATTTTATCCAGTTTCCAGTGTGCAGCAGACATTGTGTTTGATTTACCTAGACCCTTCTTTGTAGTCACCTACCAGCTGGGGGTGGCCATTAGTACTGGCTGATAATATATAAGTGGATCATTTTAAGTAGGATCATTGATAATATGTAAGTAGGATCCTCCCCCCTTATTTCTGCTTAAAACATAAATTTAATATCTAGAATTGTAGCAGCCATTTTGTCACCATGAGGTGACTGGTAGACATATATAAAAAAGGTTGAGAATCAAAGACATTAAGTTTCACATTGTCAAGATACTGAGCTAACACAGCAAATATATGTGGCCAGATTTCTTATTTGACACAAATAAAACCCTGTTTGTTTATGCCACTATGTTGTGGTTATGTTACTTTCAACCTTAAAGATTTCCTAAATGAAAAAGGAGGTCCAAGTAGTTTTATCAAATTATTAAATTGCTGATTGTTGACAATGACTTAAGCCAAAGTGAAATGACAAATGCATAACTTTTCAAACTGTTTTCTGTCAATGTATCTACTCCTGCATGTAATAGTGTGGGTAAAATTGAAACATTTCCAGAATATCTTGCCTGGCTTTGGTGAATCTGCATATCAACAGGCGTTCATAGGTGTAAACAAGTAGGCTTTAGTTCATTTGCATCTTTCCTCTGGGGTGGAGAAGTTCATCTCCATATCAATGGGTGATTACCTGGGCAACAGAGGGCTTATCTGTACCTGAGAGGTGAGGGGGAGGGCCGGTGTGGTTGCTGCTGGGACTGCAGTTTGTGAGCAATAAGCGCGTTTTAAAAATTTATTTGTCCCTTTGACTGATTTTGTTTTTTAGAGGTATTTTGCCCCGGGATTTCCTTTCCCCGGACTTACATACAGTCTTCACTCTAAGATTTTCTGTCAGTGTATTTTAGTACAGACAGAATTTTGGCTAAAATAGAGAGAAAAGGTACTAGGAATTGAGAACCTTCATTTGCGTATAAGTGCACACTAGATAAGGTTTGTCTATAGGGGATGTTGAAGCTAACATCCATTCTATCTCAGAAGTATCAGTGTAAGCCAAGATACCAGTGTGATATCAGGAATATCAGTGTGAGACTATCCCCTTTGGAACTGGTTATTCCTGGTGGAAGGGCCTAAGCCAATTTGGGTCAAGAATATACTTGAGTTTCTGGGAAAAGGAGCTAGTTTTACTCTCCTGCTCTATATGAACAAGGAAGTACATTAATCTAGATGCTGCTGATAGCCATATTATGACCATGAGAGTATATGCAGGAAGCAAACTCTGTGGCAGTAGAGAATATGGATCCTTAATAACATCTCTTAAGCTGCTGAAGTAATTGACAGTACCAATTAATTGGAGTACCCTACTTTTAGACTTCCTAATATATGAAATAAATGTCTTTGGTGTTCAGGGGATTCAGGGCTTCTGTTACTTATGGGAATATCCTATCTGATACAGAATTTGGTACCTGAAATTTATGTGCTGAGTCTCAGACCCTAAAATGTAATATGGAATTTGTTGAGTGGAGAAAGTGGATCCAATGGGGTCAGATATATGCCTACTAAACTGGTGGTATTGAGGAAATTATAGGAAAAATTAGGAATACTGGAATAGCTCAGCTACTTTTTGCTGCCTTAATAAAACCCTACAAGAAAGAGAAATTGGGACTGTAGGTGGTCCATCTGGTAGCAGAGAAGGAAAAAATTACAGATCTTTTCCAAGTGAGGCACTTTCTGTCTATGGCCTATAAGTTTGTTAGAGTGCAATAATTTTGAGCCTTGCAAGTTTAAAGAAACAGACAGACCAAAACAACAACAAAGACTTTTCCCCCAAGAGGGAGGGTCTAACTCCAGGGGGGAAATCCAAGGGCAAAATACCTTTGAAATTGAAATCAGTCAAAGGGAGAAATAAAGTGGGAGAAACCCATTTATTTCTTACAAGCAGTGTTCTGTGTCTCTCTCCACCCAACCTCTCAGGTCCAGATGGTCCAGATAAGCCCTCACTTGCCCTTGTAATCACCTATTGATATGGAGATGGACTACTTCTCTCCACCCCTTGGAAACACCTACTGATATGGAGATGCAATAAGGCCAGGCAAGAGATTCTGGAAATACTGAAATTTTACCCACAGAGGGAGAGGAGTAGAGTGTACACATCCATAGAAAAGGTTTGAGAAGTTCCCAAAAACTATAGCCAGGATGCTTAGTGAAGATGTTCTTTGCTGAAGCCTATCTGTAAAGACTGGGAAAGGTGGCTGTTTCTTCAAATGTGCAGACATCAATGCAACTACAAGGAACATGAAGGTTCAGGAAAATATGGTACAAGCAAAGGAACAAAATAAACCTCCAGTAACCAACCCTGAATAAACGGAGATTTCTGTATTTCCTGCTGAAAAACTCAAAATAATCATCTTAAATTAGTTCAGTGAGTTACAAAAAAACACAGACAACTAAATGAAATCAGAAAAACAGTATGTGAAGAAAATGAGAATATCAATAAAAACATAGAAACCATAAAAAATAACCAAATTATGGAACTTAAGAATTTAATAATCAAACTGAAAAATTGAATATAGAGATTCAATATCAAAGTTGACCAAGCAAAAGAAAGAATCAGTGAACTCAAAGATGAAATTTGAAATTATTCAGTGAGATTACAGAAAAGAATGAATGATGAGAAAGAGTGAAGCCTAAGGAGCATATGAGCAACCATCAAATTAACCAATATGTGCATTATGCAGTATGAAGAAAAGAGAAAAAAGGAGATAGAAAGCTAATGTAAAGAAATAACGAAGGAATTTACCTCTACATAATAAAGGCCATATATGACAAGCCCATAGCTAACACTATATTCATATTAATAATCATGAAAAATTAAATGCTTTCCCTCTAAGATCACTAACAAGACAAGGATATCCACTCTTGCTACTTCTATTCAACATGGTGCTGAAAGTTGTAGAATTATCTTTCTTTGCAAATGATGTGATCTTATATGCAGAAAATCCTAAAGATTCCTGTGGGTAAAACTGCAATATATCCAGAATCTCTGGCATGGCTTTAGTTCATCTGCATATCAGCAGGTGTTTCCAAGGGGTGGAGAGAATTAGTCCATCCACATATCCATAGGTAATTGCAAAGGGTGTGCAAGGGTTTATCTGGACCAGAGAGGCTGGGTGGAGCCCCTCTTCTGCTGCAGCCTGGTCAAGAGAGAGAGATGGGATGACTGCTTGTAAGAAATAAACAGGTTTCTTAACTTTATTTCTCCCTTTGACTGATTTTGGTTTTAGGGGTATTTTGCCCCATGATTTTCTCGCCAGAGTTACAATTCCCCCCCCACCCAAAGAAACTGTTAGAACTAATTAAAAAATTGAATAAAGTTGCAGGATACAAAATCAACATGCAGAAATCAACTGCATTTCTACATACCATCAATGATCTATCCAAAAAAGAAATTAAGAATTAGAAACAAGAAAAATTAAGGGAGAAAAAGAAAACAATTCCATTGATGATAGCATCAAGATGAGTAAAATACTTAGGAATAAACGTAACCAAGGAGGTGAAAGACTTAGACACTGAAAACCACAGAAAATTGGTAAAAACAGTTAAAGAAGACACAAATAAATGCAAAGACATTCATGTCCATCAATTGGAAGACTTAATGTCCATACTACCCAAAGCAATTTATAGATTCAATGTTATCCTCATCAAAATCCCAATCACATTTTTATACAGAAATAGAAAAAAAATCCTAAAATTAATTGGGAACTGTAAGTCCCTAAGCAGCCAAAGTATCCTTGAGAAAGAAAGACAATGCTGGAGCCATTATACTTTCTGATTTCAAAATATATTCCAAAGCTACAGGAATTAAAACAGTATGATACTGGCATAGAGACAGAGAGAGAATAGAGAGCCTCAAAATCAACTCATGCACATACAGTCAGTTTTCAGCAAATGTGCCAATAATACAATGGGGAAAGAATAATCTCTTCAACAATTTATGTAGTGAAAACTAAATATCTACATGCAGAAGAATGAAATTGTACCCTTATATTACACCATACACAAAAAAACAACTAAAAATGAATTATAAGTCTTAAATGAAAAGACCTGAAACCATAAAACCCCTAGAAGGAAATATAAGGGAAAAACTTCTTGACATTGGTCTTGGCAGTGATTTCTTGGATACAACAACAATAGCACAAGGCAACAAAAGCAAAAATGAATGGGTAGGACTACACCAAAACTAAAAGCTTTGCATAGCAAAGAACAAACAGAATGAAAGGCATCCAACCGAATGGGAGATAATATTTGTGAACCATGTATCTGATTAAGGGGTTAATATCCAAAATATATAAGGAACTCCTACAAATCAATAGCAAAAAAAACCCAAAAAACAAAAACTCTCCAAACAAAACACAAAACAACCCCAAATAACCCAATAAAACATGAGCAAAGAACTTGAACAGACATTTCTCCAGAGAGGACATGTAAATGGCCAACATATATGTGAAAAGAAGTTCAACATCACTAATTATTATGGAAATTAAAATCAAAACCACAATGAGATAACACTCCACACCTATCAGGATGGCTATTATTTAAAAAAACAAAAACAAACAAAAAAGTGTGGGTAAGGATGTGAAGAAATTGGAACCCTTGTACACTGTTGATGGGCATGAAAAATGGTGTAGTTGCTATGGAAAACAGCACAGAGTTTCCTGAAAAAATTATAAATAGAACTATCATATGATCCACCAATTTCATTTCTGGGTATATCCAAAATAACTGAAATCAGGATCCTGATGAGATATCTGCATTCCTGTGTTCACTGCAACATTATTCACAACAGCCAAGATACGGAAACAATCTAAATATCCATCAGTGAATGAATAGATATAGACAATGTGATACATACATACAATAGAATATTCTGCAGCCTTAAGAAAGAAGGACATCCTGCCATATTCAATAGCATGGATGAACCTGGAGGACATTCTGCTAAGGGAAATAAGCCAGTCACAGAGGAATAAATAGCATTATGCAGCTTATCTGAGGCATCTAAAATAGTTAAACTCATAGAAACAGAGAGTAGAATGGTGGCTGGCAGGGGCTGGGGGAGGTAAGGGATGGGAAGTTGTTCAATGGATATAAAGTTTCATTTGTGTCAGATGAATAAATTCCAGAGATCTGATGTAAAATAAAGTCCTGTTGTTAACAATACTGTATTGTGTGCTTACAAACTTGTTAACAGGGTAGATCCCATGTTAAGTGTTATTACCAAAGGGTATAGGATAGATATTTGTTACCTTGATTCTGGTGATGGTTTTATGCATATGACTTTGTCCAATCCATCAAATTGTATACATTAAATATATACATATTTTTGTATATCAATTATACCTCAATAAAACTGTTAAAAATAAGTTTGTAATGCCTGAAAACACTTATATTCTTAGAAAGTAGGTTTAGATATGGTTGAAGTATCTCTTTAATGTGGTCAACTATAAAATGTAAAATTATTTTTTCAGTTTAATAAATTGTTTGCCCCTGAATTAATACCCCTAGTTATGGAAGATATTTGAGTCATACATATATTGCAAGCAGACATAAAGATAATGCCTATTTCTATGACTGCTCATTTATGGAATGTCTAAGTCTTGTACGCTGTGGGCTTATAGTTTTGTATTAATTTTTCAATCTTAGATCTCATACTGACTTAAAATTGGAAAAAGTGTTGCTTTTTCTCATAAATTAAATCATTCTGAGGATGAACACTTGAGTAGGGGGAGTTGGCTTTACACCCAACCTCACTAATGCCAATTTTCACCCTAAGCGCTCCTGTTATCTAGAAAAATAAATGTCACGTTGGATCATTTGGATTAACTAGTAAAGCAATTTGAGACAGTGGGAGGTTAATTATTTTCTATTAACTTAACAAATGTAATGTTTTACTGTGTTTATAGTTACTAATTTATGTATGACTTGGATAGAAATTTTAAGTCCAATATATATGGTCAAGCAACATGAAATCCAGTAGAAAGATTAGGGGATACATGTTTGAAGGAATATAAAAGATTTCAGTATGGCTATTTTCCTGCTAAAATGTCACAAATACTGCAGACGTTCATGGGTGAAAGTTGATGAAAGATTGGTTTGACACTGTTTTAAGGAAATGGAGACATTTCAACCAGAAACACACTATTCCACAGAAATGGGAAAGTAGTGAATGAGATTTCTCTCTGCAGCTATCATTCTTTTGTGTGAATGGAAAGCACAAACATGTCCATCAGGCACTTTGAACTTGGGCAATTTGAAAACAGGTATCTCTTAGTAATGCTGATACACATTATTTCTTTTTATCCATGAATCCAGTCTCATCATCCCACTCTGGCATTAGTGTTTTAGGAAATTAAATTTAAAATATTTTCAATATTATTTACATTGTAAATTCCATGAATTCAAGACAAACATGTAGGAAAAAAATATGCCCAATGAAAAAGCTCACAAATGTGATGACTAAGAAGTTTTCTTTTGACTATTATCTGCTTAGCAGGACAGAATAGTCTCTCACTCAGCTATATGACTGAAGATAACAGCTCTTTCAGTTCTTTCTGGCCAGAAAATTAGCAATATGTAGATAAGTCGAAAGTATAATGTTGGGGAATAGACTATATGTCACACTTAATGGTTACGGTAATTGTGAAATGCAAACTTTATCTATCCCAGTTTAAGTAAGCATCACAATTTTTCTCAAAATAGAAGGCATAATCACCACAAAGCATGTCAGTTAACTAGGAAGAGTAGTGTCAGGATGGGAGAGTTCATGGAAAGCTCAACTTTTCATTTCAGATTATAGGTAAATATCAAAAGAAAAACATGGAACATACGCTTGACCATAGATAGTGGAAATGAACAAAGGAGGTTCTTTGTTTTTATATGGGTTTGATTTTTTGAAAACTCCACCTGTTCAAAGGACACCTTTTTCTGCTCTTTCAGAATTCAGGCACTCACTTACTTGAGATGAGTAACTTTCCATCCTGAACACTATGAAATGGATACCTATTTGGGGTATTTTCTTTCTTTTTTTTTTTTTTTTGTCTTTAATAAGAGGAAATTTTCTTGTTAACTAAGAACTTCAGTTGGATTACTATACACATCTTTCTCTCCTACTACAATTTTCTCTACCAAAACTTTCAATGCACTTTATTGCTTCCACATTAGATGACAGCATTGCTTTATTTTAAATCTCTTAAAACCTCATGATATATTTATATACAAACATGATGCTGTACCTCATGCTCACAAATCAGCAAATAAAATGCAGACTTTATCTTTTATTTAATTAAATCAAGGCATTTCTCAAAGAAATGACTGGTAGCTTTCCTAAGCTAAGTTCAGACCCTAACTAAAATGTTTCTTCATGAGAAATGGAAGTCATTCCTTTGTTTAGCTCCTTCAATTTTGTTTCCATAATACTACTAGGGGAATCTGTCCAATGCAAATACAACATCTATGAATGTTTTCCATACTCAGGAAAAATCCTATTTCCTTAGAATGACATATAGCAAATATATATTGAGTAATAATTATGTGTCAGATCCTGCTGTAAGTCCTAGAGATAGTGATAGGCAAAACAAATAAAACCCCTGCCTTCACAGAGTTTATTATAGTAGGAGGACATAGATAATTAATGAATAAGAAAATTATGCAGTGTGTTGCAAGATAATAATAAGCTATAAAGAGGGAAAAAGCAGAGAGGGAGATAGTTCCTGGGGGATGAATATTAATAAAATGATTGGAAGAGATCTCTTTGAGAGGAACACATTTGGGCAAAGAATTGAAGATGAGGTAGTAGGTTCAGTGGATATTGGGTAGAGAGCATTTCAGTCAGAAGGAACAGCAAATGCAATGGCCCTGAGAGGGTCACAGGTTGTTTTGTTCAAGGAACAACAGTAAGGAGTCTAGTGTTACTGGGGGTGAGTAAGAGAGAACAGGGGAGATAATATTATTGAGATCAGATGAGGGAGGACTTGTAAGCCAATTACTAACTTTGACTTATTTTTAGTGAGATGGGAAGCCACTTGAAGGTTCTGACTGGTGATGTAATTTGATTTAGATTTTAGAAGGATTAATCTGTCTCCTGTGTGGAAAGAGGCTTGTAGTGGAGCAAGAACAGGAGGACAGGGCAATAGTGAGGACAGTTATTGAAATATTTAAACAAAGATGATAATGACTTAGACTAGAGTGGTAGAGATAACTGTGGTTAGAAGTGGTGGATTAAGGATAAATTCTGAAGATAGAACCAGTAAGATTTTTTGACAGATTGACTATGGGGCATAAGAGAAAGAAAGAAAACAAAGATGACTACATACTTTTTTTTATTTTGAGCAGTTAGCAGAATATGGGACTCCCATAGCAAACAATAGGGAAGACCATGAAACCATGTTTTCTGGAATCATTGTCACATTTCTTTACTGTTTGTTAGTACATTTACCTATCTTAAAAATATTTTTCACATATTCAGATATACTGATGTGTTCGCTTACCACTCAAAAAAAAGCATTACCACTTTTTCAATGTTTGGGACTTAATTAGGTGGTGGTAATTGGCAATAGGAGTAGTGATTGAATGCCATCTTCTATTATTTAACAATAAAGACAATTTTAAATTTTAATACATTTATTTCATTCTTCTTAATGTAATAATACAGTTGTTTCGTATACACTGGTTAGGTATGCTAATCTCAGAAGTGAATATAGTTGGGGACATTATTTATGTCAGTATAGCCACAAACTAAAGCATACTACCTGTTTCAACCACAACTGAGAGGCTAGCAAAAAAATTTTTAACAGGTTTGTGATATAATTTGTATACCATAGTGTACAAATCAGTGGTGTATATTCAGGAAGTTGGACAACCACCAACACTATCTAATTTTAGAACATTTCATTTCCCCTCAAAAAAACCCCATTCCCATCAGTAGTCACTCCCCATTCTCCTTTATTGCAGTCCCTGGAAACTGCTAATCTACTTTCTGCCATGATAGATTTGCTTTTCCTGGACATTTCATATAGATGGACTCATGTAACATTTGGCCTTTCATGACCAGCTTCTTGAAATTACCATAATGTTTTCAAGGTTCATCTGTGTTGTAGAATATATCAGTACTTCAGTTTTTTTTTACTGCCAAGTAAATATTTCATCATATGGATATTACCACTTTTATTTATCCATTCATCAGTTGATGGGCCTTTGGGTTGCTTCCACTTTTTGGGTATTTTGCTTAGGGCTGCTCTGAAGGCTTGTATCCAAGTTTTGTTGTGGAAATTTTTTCACTTCTCTTGGGTATGCACCTGGGAGTGGAATTGCTGGTTCATAGGGCACTCTGTTTAATATTTTGAGGCAATGCCAAACTTTTTCCAAAGCTGCTGTACCTTTATTTTACATTCCCACCAGCAATGCATCAAAAGGTTCCAGTTTCTTCAGATCCTTGTCAACATTTGTTATTATTTTTTTATTTTAGTTACCTAATGGATATGAAAAGGCATCTCATTGTGGTTTTGGTTTTCTTTCTCTAATGATTAGGTATTATCCGAGCATCTTTTCATGTGCTTTTTTGGTTATATGTACATCTTTTTTAGAGAAATGTCTATTCAAATCATTGTCATTTTTAAATTGGATTGACTTTTTATTGTTTAGTTCTAAGAGTTCTTTTACATTGTGGCTACAAGTCACTCATAAGACACATATTTTAAAATATTTTTTCCCATTTTGTGGGTTATCTTTACTATTTTTATGGTGTTTTTTGAACTACAAAAGTTTTAAAATTTGATGAAGTTCAATTATTTATTTTTGCTGCTTTTGCTTTTAGTGACCTATCTAAGAAACCGTTGCCTCATTCAATGTTAGAAATATTTACTCTTTGGTTTTATTCTATGAGTTTTGTAATTTTAGCTCTAAAATTTAGGTCTGTGATCCATCCTGACTTAATATTTGTATATGGAGTGAAGTCAGGGTCGACCTTCATTCTGTTGGATGTAGCTACCCAGTTGTCCCAACATCAGCTCACCAGCTGTTGAAAAGACTGTTCTTCCTCCATTGAATTGAACTGGCATGCTTGTCAAAATTCAATTAACTAGAGTTTTATTATATTAATCCTTCTTGGTAGTTTATGAGCCTATCAACAGAACTTTCAGTGATATTCCAACTATAAAAAAGTATTTTTAACGGTTTGATATTTAGCCTCCACAGCCAATATAACCAACCACAGAGATTGACTGTAGGAATAAAAGTGTGTATTATCTTGGTTTACAGTCAGTTTGCCTCCAGTGTGAGGCAATAAAAGGTCATTCATTGTCTTCTGTATATTCTATATGGAAAACATAAGTTACCTTTTGCTCCAAATATATATATATATATATATATATATATATATATATATATATATATATATATATATATATACTTTTAATATTCAAGAATGTCTTTTGTATTTTTATGCTACCTTTTACCATGTTCATTGGTAGTCCTAGATAAAACAACAGTGATTCCTCACTTGAGGAAGAAATAAAATTAAGCATTATTATTTTGCCTCCTGCTATATTCAAAACATTTCATCATCACTCTGCTCCACAAAGCAGCCAACCTGTGGTCACTTTTTTAGGAACCTGCATCTTAACTGAACAAATATTCCCTTTTAAAAATTCTTCTTAGTGCTGCCTCCCCAAACCATACCCAAACTCTCCAAAACCATATCCAAACTCAGACATCATCTCAGGGTGTCCATCACACCCACATCATCTCAGTTGCCTTCCAAATGGCTCTTGTTTGCACTACTGGGTTTACTCCCTCACCTTAGACAAAAAGGGATGCTAGAAATAATTATGTGGCTTTGGTATACTGCACATTTTAAAGTTAGCTCAATGGTTTTGTAATAACTGCCCCATTTTGCAAACTCACAATGTGGAAAGTCTGTCAAAAGTGAGAGAGAGAGAGAAAGAGAGAGAGAGAGAGAGAGAGGAAGGAAGAGAAAGAATGTCAATTTCTTTAGGTTAATTTTGCATAGAAAAATTGTTATTAATATAAATATTTTCAGTGACTGTGTGCCTTCAGGATGAGTAAGTTTCCTCATATTTGCATGCAAGGGCTGATACAATGATTGTCAACAAGTTTATAGACAAGATTTTCTTCCTAGGTTAAAATAACTTTGTTGGTTAGTGATGATGATGACTCACAATTTATGAATCAGATTAAAATACCCCAGAGATTTGCCAATGCTTGTAATAAGGTCCATAATATATTCTTATCCTATGGATAAAATCTGCCTGAATCCTTAAAAATAATTACAGATACACACAAACAGAAGGTCTGTGCAAGTTAGTCTATAAAACAAGTCTGGCCTAAGAGGTGAAATAAATTCTGCAAGAACCCTACCATCACTTGGTTAAGTAGCCCAGAATTATTTGCCCAGTATTGTAGGACTAGCCCAATACTTATGAAAGGAAGAAAAGAGAATTAAGAATTAAGGTGCATATTTGTAAGTCTTTAAAAAACCACTCTAAAGAGGCAAGCTTGACTCTATATTTAGCCACATATATAACTATTTCTGGAAGCTTTGTCAGTATTAAAAAGCCCATTTACCACGAGGTGTCACAAAAGCTCCTCTGTCACCAATAGAACTACAGGTGCATTTTATTCACGAGGCTGGCTCCTCCTCCCACCTCTGTGGGCTTTATGAGTGGGGCCTGAAAGAGTTGGTTTGCTTGACTTCCCTCTCTTCTTTAGTATTTCTGTTTTCTATAATAATTTTTTGCCTTGATTTTGCAGATGTATGAAGTATTCTCATTTTCTTTTGCTGAAACAATAAATGTTTTTATCTTAACCATCCGAGATGGACATTTCTCCCCCAAATATCACATATTCTCTTACTTCCTAAACAAAGCAGATTTAAAAAGAGCAAAACATAATTTCACCATTTTTTGCAAGCAGTTTCATCACCATGAACATCAGTCTTTAAACTCTGCTATGATGCTGGACTCTCAGGACCTATCGGGGTGCACAGGGCTATGGGATCATACACTAAGGTTCCAGGAGGCTGTGCTTTTCTTTGGTTCCTGTATTTACTTCACTTTTTAAATACTTGTTTTCTATTCTTCTATTTACCTCCCATAACCCATCCTTTTAAACTGTCAGCAATCATTTATTCTGCAGGCAGCCCAATTTCAACAATTGCTTATAATCTACCATGCTCTTGAAAACAAATAACAAAACTGGCTGGAACTGGGCATAAAGAAAGCATGAACATAGAGCAGAAATGTTAAAGAATTGGCATGCAGGCTATTACTCCACATTCCAGAACCCACTGCAGATTAAATAGCCACAGCACACTCCTCCACTGAGGACAGAAGTATTCTCAATATAGCCTTCCAAGGAGACACTGCTAATAATTCAGCACATGAGAAGAAACCTATTGACTCTTTTCCCCATGAGCTTTTGCTGCTTTGAGGATTTTTTAAAAATTAACTTTCTGGTGTCCAGTTGTTTTAGAGAAATGAGGTTGTCCTGCAGTTCAGATCAGGATAGGTCAGTTTTGATGGTGCAGGGCAGCAGAATATGCCATCCCAAAATATGACTCTTTGGCATAAGGATTATTGTGAGTTGATTATTTTGAGAAACTGCAGTACAAGAGAACCTCTAAAAACAGACAAGTTATCCTTTTGTAAGAGAAACCTACATTTACAAAGCAAATCTACATCAGAAAGTGTGCCTGTACCAAGGAGAGAGCTATTACTAGAGATAACTTTTTCACCTGGGATACTTCACTCCACGGCAAGGTAGCCTTTGCTCACCAAACACTCCTGCTCACCTCCCCGTGAGCTGCCTGCCCTGCTTTCGAGTCCCGGACCCCTATCCCTTCCTTTGCTCGGGATGATACATAAGCCTTAATTCTCTGGCTGCCTTTGAGTCTCCTATCTTTGTAGGTACAAACATACATCATTAAAAGTGTTTATTTTTTTCTATTAATCTTTTGAGGATCTCAGCCAGGCACACAGAAGGATAGAGGGAAAAGGGCTCTTTCTCCCATACAATGGACAGAAATCCACTTAGGTGGGACTAACATATTATGGAATGATATCTCTATTATACCTTACCTGCAGTAACTTCACAGAATGATTAAAAATCATTTGGTTTATTAAATTTGATTTTACCTGAGTTTAATCTGGGCAATGCTGGCATGGTAAAATTTCCCACCTATACTCTTTATCAGCCCTCAGACTAGGCAGATTGGTAAACCTGGAAGATATAAAGATACTATGCCAATCAAATGCCATCATTTAAAAAAATATCTTAGTAGAAAGGGGGGAGGATGTATAATATAAGAAACAGAAACAGTGCTGATGGGATCACTCACTCATTCGAAGGGAACAGATTAGTGTGGTGTGTGCTTTCACCTATGCCATCTTATTTGTCACTCATGAAAGTCTAGTGAGGTCTGTATTTTCACTTTAGTAATGAAAAAAACAAGTTCATGGAGAATAAGAAATTCATTCAAGGTCACACAGCCAGTGAGTGATACTTTCACTCCGTTATGACTGACTTCCAATTCCAAATTTGGACCTCAGGGTATTAGTATAACCACAAATCAGCATACATTTCACCATTCCCTCTTTCTCCCTCTTATCTCCTCCCCTATTTGATAATATGGAAACTATGTAGGCAGTACAGAAAAACAGGCTTATAGCATTGACAGGAGTATTATGAACTTTCTGAATAAGCATCAAAAACCTTAAAATGTTCATACTCTTTGACCTAATAATTCCACTTCTAGAATTTTAACCTAAGAGATAATCAGAAATTTGGATATTTATATGCAAAAGATTTTGTAAATCACAGCACTATTCATAACTGTGCATGATTGGAATTAATGTAAATTAATCCAAATTCCAATCCCAGAATACAGTCACAAAACAGAATTCTATTCATTAAAAATGTTTTAGAATACTACTTAACATGTGAGACATTTATAATACATTAAAAGTCATGTAAAACCATACCACACAAAAAAGACTAGACAGACAAATACCGGTATGTGGTAAGAATAGCTATCTCTAACCTGGTAAGATTAGTTAATTTTTGTTTTATATTTTAGCTTCTTTGCAGCTTCCAAATTTTCTACAATGAGTATTATTTTGTAATTAGATAATTTTAAAATAAAAATCAGTCTACAATCTTTCAAAAGCATATTACTTAGTGTTAAAAACAAGAACAGAGGCCCCAAGCGGAGCTGCTTATGCTGAGTGGCATGTCACCAAACAAGAAAATGCAGTTTTGGCTCCCCCAGGAAGGAATCTTAAACCAGTCAATCAAGAATTGCCTGTTCAGCCCCAGTTAGGTAGTCTGCCTGATGGGTGCCTACAGCCCCCTAAAGGAAAGTACCCTTGCAATAATTACTCTGTGTTTTTGCCTAGTAAAACTTCCTTGTTCCCGCTCCATCCTGGCTACGAAAGTTTGTCATTTTGTACAGCTCCTCAGAGCTCCTTTCTATCTGCTCGATTGGATACTGCCTGTCTGAAGTCAATTTTCACTCAAATAAACTCATAAAATTGTTAATGCATCTAAATTTATCTTTTACCATTAAGAATGATGGAACAATGATGTCAATGATACATACAAAGCTTACTATAGGCAGCAAAGAATAAATGTTTAACAGAGAACTTAGAAACAGAGTTAGGCAGGAAAAACAATTTAATGTAAAACAATGTAAATAATTATTTTCACAGATCTTAATGAAGGCATTTATTTTGGCAGAGGAGAAAGCTAAGTATTTATCTGTAAGTTTCAGGGCTTAATTCTTAATGTACAAGTAAAATACAGTACATCATGAAATATATATAGCCAGAAAATGTTTTTTTAATTATTTTGCCATGAAATGAGATATAAATTGATATGAAAATATGAATTTTAAATGCTTTGCATATCTATTACTATTATTATCAGATAATTATCATATTCTACTTCTAGTAACTGGTGACTTACCATAGGGGTCTTAAATTTATATGAAAAGTAAAACTTCAAGTTTTGAAGATACTCCCATTCTCATCACACTTAGTGAGGTGTCTCTCGTTTGCCAAATGCAGACAGTTGCCTAGCGTGATATCCCTGTATCAGCCTAAGAACACTGCACTCCAGAAGTACAAGGCAGCTTAAATTCACAGTGAATATAATCATTTTCTTAGTTTATATAGAAAAGGAGTGTTAGGAAACATCAAATCCTCCTGTGCTTTTAAAAGACCCTAAAAAGAGATTCAAAACATGAGCAAAACCCAGCTTTTGTGGCTATTGTGTGACTTCATGTCCTCTAAATTCTTACAAATTCTAAAGCTGTTCAGACAAGATGTTGGTTATGTGAAGTAGGATGATGTCTCACTTGACTCACCAGTCATCATTGATAAAGTGAGATGGAAGAGTAGGCACAGTTTAATTCAGCTTCTCTATGTAGCCTAATGGGCCCAGAATCTGGCATCTCTATTTCACACGGCAAATATATGAGATCATTAGGGGCCAGGAAGGCTTGGGCTTTCACTCCACTTCACCAGTTATTTAAGAATGTGATCTTGGGCAAGTCACTTAACCTCTACATCTGTCAAAAAGCATATCAGTAAAATGTGACTCAATGAAATAATGAATTTGAAAACACTTAATAAAATTAAAAGTATCAAGGAAATAATTCTTCTATCTCAAAAGGTTATGATCATCATTAAAATGTAGCACACAGAAAAAGAGAACATACTAACAAGACTTAACTGAGACCCACAGAAAGATTTGCAGAAGTGGTATCACGTTATGGAGGACCATAGGTCTGATAAAGACAAAAACTTGGCACCAACCTCTACCAGAGGAAATTCAGATTTCACAGGAGACACAGAGCTCCCAGAAGAATTCTGAGTGGTATGGAGATTATCCAACAATATGTCCTAACTTCAAAAGGAGAGAATTGTATCTTGACAAGCCAAGGGGTTCAATAAAGTGACCAGCAATGCAGTAATAGAGGCATCAACTCTAGACCAATTAAAATTTGTATAAAGCTGTAAAAGAGGGTCAGAAAGAAGTTCTTGCAGGAGGCAGAATCCTTGAAAGTCAACATTGATGAATGTGTGCAACGGAATGACCAACCTCTTTGGTAGCCAGCTTCGCGGCCTGGGGCTTCCCTTTTAAAAAGACTTGGACTGCTCTTGAGTCTAAGAGGCTGAGTCACAGACAATGCTAAGCCACTAACATAGCTTCTTATTGAATAGTACAATTTTATTTTTGAAGGGGAAGTAGGGGGTGTGACACATGTGGTAGCTAGCAGTATACTACTGACTTCATCACCACTACAGCCAGAAAAGCCAGCTGATGTGTCAGATATGTTAAAAAGTGAAAGTATGCCACAGCATATGGTAGCTTTTCCCCCAAGCATTTCAAGAAAGAAATTATAAGGCCAATTTACATAATGATGCCTCTTATGCAACAGTAGGGATAAGCCAGGCCCTAGGAACTCAATTTTCAACAGGGTCCCATAAGTGTAGCCATATATTGACCCATTCTCTATGGAAATACCTGGAGAAATATAAATATCAAGACTATGAGAACATCAAAGGTCTCATTGGAAAAGTCCCCACACAGAAAAATGTGTGGGTCTGAATTCTTCCATTCTGGAAGGGTAAAGGCTTGAGCTGATGATGCTGGGATGAGACACTGAAGTCTTTAGAGAAGTGCGAAGGCATAATAAAGATGACACACAGATTGCTAAAGAGCCTTTCCCTTAGAACTAATGTTAACTTTCTTTTGAAAGTACAGAAAGACATTTTTCATTTTTTAGTGATAAAAGATAGACCACGACAATTTGTCTCTGTCTCTAATCTTTTCTAAGAGAAAAGACCATTTATTTCTAATCTGGCTTTTCCTCAATTTTTTTTTACCTGAGGAACCATAATGCTTATTTAAAAATTTTTTAAAGATGTTTTATATTCTTCAGAATATTGCCTAATGCATAAATAGTACTGAACCATTTTCCCATGTTCATTGTAAGTACAGTTAAGTGCTCCTTAGAATGCTTAGCCTTTCCTGCCTACCCACTCTTCTCCCAATCTAAATCTACGGTTCAGCCGTTTTGTCAAAATGGCTAAAATCATGTTTAAAGTCATGTTCTTTCTTCAAAATTCATTAAATCCACCTCTTAAGGCAGCATCCACCTTTTACCTAGGATTACACTTGTCTCTGTCATGTACTCCCTATATAGATCAGGTTCTTTGAGAAAGAATACAAATGGTTAGAGGGTGGACTTTGTAGTCAGAACATTCTGGTCTCAAATCCTTGTTCTGCTTCTCACTGGCAGTAAGGGCTGAATGACCTAGAATAAGTGACTTAGCTTCTCAAGTCTAATCTGAAAAATGGGAACCACCACTTCACAGGTTTGTGGTAAGGCTTCAGCTAGACTGTGTACCTGCACATTGTTCTTTTTCTCTTTCTATATACCTGAGTGCATTACAGGTGCTAGATAAATGTCTGTTTAAAGACCAGAAATGAATAAGGTAATAAAAATGGAGTTCCTGGCAATCTCTTTGAGAAAGGATTTCCTTAATTCTCCCCAGCTTAATTTAGAAGCATATGCCTTTACCATCATTAATGCATTATACTGAGGACAAATTAATACATATCCTAAATATCCTACCCAGTCTACTGACTAAAAAATATTGATCTGATTTTATTTCATTACTATTACATATATTGTTACACTGACAGTGTCCCAGGTGCTTTAGAGGATAATTTAAAATATGTTAAAGAGGCAAGAATATAAAAACTAGAAACACATGGATTGGTTTACATATAGCACATACAGTCTATTATAAAACTAGCATCAGTACTGACCCTTAGATACAAACTGTTTTCTGAGTGTTTGTCACAACTTGTTTGTAGTACTTCATTTTTTCATAAAGGTGCTCCATGAATTATAATGGATAACTCACTTAGTAACTTGTGCTGAGTTATGGACTCTGTATTATAAGAGCCACTTTGGAATAAATGAGCTCAGGTACCCCTGAACTGTGGAAAGCTCTCACTCCACAAGGCACAAGCACACACAAACACATATACCCCCATGAGCTACCATTCATGGTTTCCTGGGCTTATTATCATGCCTTTCTTACCCACCAGCACACTAACTAGGCCAGCATTGGTACACCTCAAGCTGGCCAGATCATATTTCTCCTTAAGAATATACAAGTGGTTTTCAAGAATTCCAGTTAGTAAATTTCCTTATAGACAAACAGACTTTGGGATCCCTGATATGCTCATTTTCTGCCTTACATTGAAAGAAATGTAAGAAATATGTTCAATAAAGAGAGAGAGAAATGAAACAGATCTGAGGGTGGAAGAAAGATCTAATAGCTCAGATGGTCCCTGAGACTGAGAGGGAGAAAAAGCATTCTTGATTCTGGCAACACACTTCAACTCCCATTACATCCCCTTGATGCCCAGCAAAAATAATAAAGGAGCAAAAAATAAATATGTCCTAAAAAGCTCCCAAACTAGTATCAGTACTCTTAGAAGCAAACCCTTTTTTGAATATTTTTAAAACATATTTTTATTTTTTTCAAAAAAATTACAACAGGCACTAAGAGATTTAAATGGGTACAAGAAACATGTTAAAATTAAAACAGCATAAAATACCAGAAGCTCAATGCACATTTTATGTATTCTAATCCTAGCATTTCTCTAGCTAATTGTATAGGAAGGAACCTGTCATGTTGTATGCATTAGCTCAGTCATTGTGTAGATAAAAAGGTAAAAACCATCCTGAAACAGGAAACCAATATTCTTCCTGTTTAATCAACAAATCTAGAAATTTATTCTTCTCAACTGTTTACTCTTGCTTTTGTCCATCACCACATGTTGCTCTACATATTCAGCATTGTTTTATGACAAAGAGAAAATTTTCATGAGCCACTGTTGTATCCCCACCCCCTTAAAGAAAGAGGGAGGAAAAACTGTTTCATACAAAAGGTGTATGAATTAGAACTGCCACCTAAGTGTGGGCTAATGTAACCAAGAGGGATTTCACCTACATCCATTCAGTCAGTTTATGGGGGTTTAAAGAAATTCCAAAGAGTCATCAGAAGAGGAAAAACAAAGGTAATGCTTTTTGCCACACAGGTAGAATCTTTGAAAATATGTGTAATATGTAAAACATTTTGACACCCCCATAATATTTTTCCAGAATTAACAGTATAAATTACTTCTCTTGTTTGAGAGCTTCCTATCAGCCTCTCTAATCACTACTTACAGTAACCTCAACTTCTGCCACAATGTACAAGGTGCAGCTCTTGTCCTGCATTGCACTAACTCTCGCGCTTGTCGCAAACAGTGCACCTACTTCAAGCTCTACAAAGGAAACTGAGCAACAACTGGAGCAGTTACTGCTAGATTTACGGTTGCTTTTGAATGGAGTTAATGTAAGTATGTTTTTCTTTCTTACTAAATTATTACATTTAATTTTTCTAACTGAAGTTCATTTTTTAATAATAATGTCATGCTTTCTCAGAATTATGAGAACCCCAAACTCTCCAGGATGCTCACATTTACATTTTATGTGCCCAAGAAGGTAAGTACAACTTTCTATGTTCAGTTTATGTTAATGATATATAAAGTAGTATGAAAATTTGCACACTGATTGTGGAGTAATAGCATGTCAACTGAGTCAAAGAATTTGTAACTTCAGTATCTTTGCAAAAAACCCAAGTTTTGATAAGGGGCTTTTATAAAATGTCTGTATATTTTTTTAATATGTACTTGATTGTGTTTTGGAGGAGAGGAAATGGGAAGAAAATATTAATAATATTCTCACTTTACTGCCAGGACAATTCTAAAAGATTATGTTGCTTCATTGTTTTATTTAAAAATGTAAAACACCAGATGCACTTGATTACATCAGTTTATTATGCAAATTAACACTGATTTCAGAAGATCCTCTTAAAACAATTCTTTATTGTTTCAGGAAAGATTCCTAAGGGCCTCTGACAGGCATTATAGCAGTAATCAATAGCACAGGCCTTAGGGACAGATTGTCTGAGCTGAAATGCCAGCTCTGCCATGTCCTAGCTTTTATGACCTTGGGCAAGTTACCTACTCCCTTTGTGACTCAGTTAACTATTTTTGTGTGTGATAATTGTACATACTTCATAGAGTTTTGTGAGGATTAATGAATAGATGTTAATTACTCAGAACAGTGTCTGGCATATAGTAAACACTATATAAGCTTTAACTAATACTAGTAGTAGTAGTAAAGACAAAATTATTGCTGGGGAGTATAAAGTAAAATTTTGGACTTACACATCTTTACACCAATAGACTTAGAGACTTGATACTTACGATATTTTGTAAGATTAATTCCTTTGGTCATTTTGGGATTCAGGTAGTTAAATAAGCATAGATCATCTAAGCTCCTTGAGCTTTGCAAGTAGTACCGTTTTCCTAGTGGTTGTGCCTGTCACTAGAGCGTGGGTAAAACTGTGCCAGAAAGAGTTTGTCCAAGGGTGAATCCAAGCTCAGAAAAAAAAGGGGATTTAAAGATACAATTGCACTGATCCATCTTTTATTAATTCAAGGAAATTATCCTTCAAACTACCCTTTTGAAAGATGAAAAGAAAATAACTTAGAGATGCTCCTCCAGCTTAATCAGCGCCACATAACTCTTACCTATGGCAACAGAAAGGTACGAGGCTGTTGTCTGAGGGAAAGAGCTCCAAGTTGCCCATGCCAAAAACTTAAGCCCTGAACTTGTAAGTTTGTTGAAAGGGCAGTAGATGGAACTGTCATAAAATATATGTGGTATAGTTCAACCTCTCCCTCTAAAGATTGCTAGAAAGATAATTAAGAGGGTGGTGTTATATTTCTTTGAAACATTATAGTTTCTAAATGACAACTCAAAATCTATTTAAAACCAAAAGTAATGTGGTTTCATTCACTTGCTCAATTTACTACCATTCCATGTCTGCAAAAGATTTAAGAAAGCTATAAAAACATTTAATTCAAAAGATGCTATGCTAATGCTATAAAGAAAAATAATTA
This sequence comes from Manis javanica, assembly GCF_040802235.1. Classification (NCBI taxonomy): domain Eukaryota; kingdom Metazoa; phylum Chordata; class Mammalia; order Pholidota; family Manidae; genus Manis; species Manis javanica. The sequence goes on from NC_133160.1 coordinate 70,102,177, forward strand.
AAATTTAAATCCTGGCTCCACCTAGCCATGTGGCCTTGGGGAAGATACTTAAATTCTGTGATTTAGTTTCACTATTTGTAAAATGGAGATAACAACACTGCATTGCCTATCTCAAAAGGTGGCTGTGAGATTTAAACGGGCTTATTTAGGAGAAAACACTTTGAAATTATAATGTACCACCGAAGTATGAAGTATTAACATTATATATGTAAAGGTGTGCGGACGTCGAGATCAGGAGATCCATCTAAAATCCCCTCAAATATTGAACCTTTATTTGTTTGGTACAAATTTTTAAAAAATGCATCTTAATGTACTTGTTATAGAAAAGTAAAAATTAAGACACAGTTATATGTAACTTGCTATATTGAGTCACTTTGTATAGTTACAATTGCCTAATCTATAAAATGTTGGGACTGTGACAGACATAATCCTAGAGAGCTCCTTCAGTCTGTAACATTCTACGATTCTAAACTCTTGGATTAGTAAATGTTAAAGTCATAAACTCTGATCCTATACATCCACATTGTGACCACTCTGGTTCTAATAATTTCTACCCAGACTAGAAAAGAATTAGCCTGTATCTGTGATTTGAATTTGGGTGCAGAAATGTTGACTTTTTGCAAAGCCAAAGTAAGCTGAAACTAATGACTCATTATTTGTTAACCAACAGTTAATACTAATCACATGTAGTTGAACTCTAGTTTTTCTGGTCTTATAATGTAAACTATACTGGTCCATCTTTACAGTAATGCAGAGAACAGGGTATGCAGAATGGTAAAACTATATATTGCCACTCAATAAATAAATTTGAGATTAATTTCTAATTCTGACCCTTAGTCAAAGCAAACTAACCTGATAATTATTTTTATAATTATTCAAGGCCACAGAATTGAAACATCTTCAGTGTCTAGTAGAAGAACTCAAACCTGTGGAGGGAGTGCTACATTTAGCTCAAAGCAAAAACTTTCACTTGAGAGATATCAAAGAATTAATGAGCAATATCAACGTAACTGTTCTGGAACTAAAGGTAAGACATTATTTTTTCCCCTGGAAATAAAATAAGCGGAAGGACACCTGAAAGTGGTATAATATTTTTTATATTTTTGAAGTATTCATGCATCTTAAGTCTGATGTACACATAAAGCATTTTTATGTTAGATGATACACTGTGGAGCTGGGAAGTATAAACTACAGGGTTTCCACCTACCATCTACTCAACCCTTGCCCTCCTTCACCTTTTGCATTAATACAAAACTGGGAGTGGGAGAAGACACTGAATTAAATGTCACAGAAAGGAGACAGGTTTCATTATATATATTTTTAATTCCTTCAGATCATTTTCCAGAATAGCCAATACTGACTACTTGAAGGGCTTTTAAAATGGAGTTTCCTTGTCATTTGGTGGAAGGACTAAGAGATTTATGTAAAAAAATGACAACCATTAAAATGGCCAATGGACTAGATAATTAACTTCTTATTTAGAGGTGATACTCACTTTCAGGACCTTAAGTATTTTTAAATGCACAGGATGCATGAAATATACAGGGACTCAGGTGATATGAAAGTTCATGGCTCTTTTTTCATCTCATCTGCCAAAGTACAAAATTCATGAATTAATAGGTATCCTAAACAAACAGCATAATTTAAATTACAGTAGAACTAAGTTTCTAAAAGTATGTAACTCTAGTTGTTTTCAGATAAGAGTCACTTATTTCTTTCTATTTAATTAAAAAAAATACACTCAGATCACACGAACCCAAGAATGGACTAACAGTTACCAAAGGGAAAGGGAGTGGGGAGGGTGGGTGGGAAGGGAGAGATTAGGGAGAAAATGAGGCATTACGATTAGCACACATAATGTGGGAGGGCGGGGACATGGGAAAGGCAGTATATACAGAGAAGACAAGTAGTGATTCTATAGCATATTACTATGCTGATGGACAGTGACTGTAATGGGGCATGTGGGGGGGACTTGATAATGGGGAGTCTAGTAACCATAATGTTCAAGTAACTGTATATTAATGATATCAAAATAAAAAAATTAAAAAAAATACACTGAGATCAATGTCATCTAGACGTAGTTAGACTCAGTTTCTCATCTGTGTCAAGAGATTTGTTCTAAAATTTTGGAACCAACATCAGAAAACTCACTCTAAAACTTTTGACCAACGTTGGAAAACTCACTAGGGTATGCAACATTGCAAGTTTATTTTCATTTGGTTTATGTTTCCAGGATAGGAATTACTTCAAATTTGAAAAACACATCTTATCTCACTAAATATCAAAATATTTTCTCCTTAGCTTGTCAGCTAGAGGCAGAATTGAAAGAGCGCCTATCAGCAAAGGAGGCTGATTTCTAGAAAGTCTGTCCATAGGACAAAATTTCTGAAGTTTAGACTTTTATAAGTTAGGAATTTCACCTGTATTTTATTGAGGTGGGGTGGGGGTGGGTATGAGTATTTATGAAAATACTCTTCATATAAATTTCCCCCAAACAAAAGCTTGTCCTAACTTACTCTGGGCTAGTTCTATCTTGTTTTGGGGAAAAAATGAGATTAACTCACGTAGAGTAATAGGAGACTTAAGGTCTAAAAAAGAAGAGAGTATATGTGCATATCACTGCATACATGTATCCTATATAAGATATACACATATCTAGAGGAAAAGAACTTTAACAACTTTATTTTGCATGTAGCATTTAATGAAGTATTTGTTTAGAACTGTTTTTAAATGTTTAGATTTAAAACATTTACTTGTACACAATTCAGGAAAAAAATCTTGTGTTCACTGAGATTGATAAATGAGGAAAATATCAGGTTTTATGTTACTATCACTTGGGTATCATAACATAATTTTGGCACATAATTACAATTATTTCAAGAAAATGTGAATGATTAATATGTTTAACATACTTGAAAATAAAGAACAAAAGCCTGTAATTCAATTGAGAATATATATGAGGTAAACTAACCTGAACTAAAAAAAAATTTTTCATTTTTCTTTTATAGGGCTCTGAAACAAGTTTCACATGTGAATATGATGATGAGACAGAAAACATTGTAGAATTTCTAAACAAATGGATTACTTTTTGTCAAAGCATCTTCTCAACACTGACTTGATAATTAAGGGTCTACCACTGAAATGTATCAAGCTTTCTATTTATTTAAAATATTTAAAACGTATATTTATTTTTTGGTATAAGGTTTTCTACCTTTTGAAACTATTATTCTTAGTCTTCAGATGATAAATATGGATCTTTTAAGATTCTTTTTGTAAGCCCTACGGGCTCTAAAAAATGCACTTAAATTATTTAACCCAAAGTATTTATTTTTATATTGAATTGTTAAATATAATGCCTATGTAGAGCAGTTAATAAAATTATTTAATAAAGTTGATGAATTAAAGCAACACCAGATATTTGTTATCCTGGGAACAGTACAGAGTAAGCACTAAAATATATCTGAACTACTCATGTGCACTCAAATAAATGGTTAAGATGCTCATGAAAGTCATTCTTTCCCTGGAAAGGTATGTGGGCTATGGCAAATGGGCTTCTCAAAGCTCTTGTTTTCTCCTTTCATGAGCTGATCAGATCCTTATTCCTGAGAAAAACTCATCAAATTACACTCTTTTCTTCCTCTAGGATATGCCTTAAATTTAAACAAGATGCCCAACACAAACATCCTTGAAATTCTTCACAGAGTTGGTGTATCTTTCTATCCATTTTCCAATATCTTACACCTTGTTTTCTCTCAAGAGGCTCACCTGGTATGACCTAGATCAAAGGCCTCCCTGCCCTCTGGCTTTCCACTGGGTCCTGCCACTGGGGAGCCATGTGAGGATGTCTGAGGGACAGAAGGGATTCCCCTGACTCTCCCTGTGGAGTAGCCTCCAGATGGATGACTATGCCTCTCAACCAAAGAACCTAGCTTCTTTCAAGGTGACTCTCTTGAGACTTTTTCCTTCTGCATTCTGCCAGTGTTTCCTTCCACTCTTCCCTTCAAGCCTAGGGATATAACACTTCAACTGTTCCAGAGTATTGAATAATCCCTTGCAGTTTCTCTGTACCCTGACCACAGCTTTGTAAATCATCTCTTTATTAGATCCTTCTTGAATTATACTGAGCATACCATTTATTTCCTGACTCACACACAGTGATTGTACCACAAACAGCCCTAAGAAGGACCCTCAAAACAGTATTCTTGGGCAGAGCTGTTCATATATTCAAGGAACACAAGTATAATGGGACATGGGAAATCTATGAGATGTAGCAGCATCTTGATTACTCAAATTATTATCAGTGGTAGCACAGGAAGAAGTGCAGATGGAGGGTAAGGTGTTGTGAGATCAAATGGCCACTGACATCTAATTGCTACAGCAAAAACATGTACAAAAATTGATTATTGCCTAGATTTTTCAATAGGCCCAGACAGAGAACAAAGGGGAAAAAGCTAAAGTTATGAATATACAATTAAAAACATGCATGGGCAACCAGAAGCCCTTGTTGGCAGTTTTAATGGAGTCCTTCATCTCTTGTAGCCACAGAATATATATGGCAGAGGACAAACCCGAGTCTGACCTAAGGGCTGCAAAGATGTAGTGCTAATTAAAAGCATAAGCCTTCCAGATCTTTTATACTAGGATGGGGAAGATGTGGGATGTGGATATTTTCCAGACATAGAGGCTAGGAACTTTAAACATCTGCTGTCTGTCCTATTGATGGAAGCAATTTCTTTCCTTTAACAACATCCCTTCTGAAGAAAAAAACCACTCTTCTACTTAAAAACCTTCCACTTACTCATATATTGAGAGCAATTGTCCTCAGAATTCATGTCTACCACTTTTCATTGCCTCCAGGCCTAAAATGGGAGTTAAGATCTCAACATTGCTGGGCCGGTGCAATATAAGGTGTTAAGGACAATGAAGTGAAAAATTAAGTCATGTTTGAGCTGATTTAATTGAGATTAATGCAACTCCCTAGGATTCAGAATTATTATAATGAGAACTTGCAAATGGTATTAATAGTTGGTTGAGTAAATGCTTGGACTCCCCCAGTGGCCTCTTTTAACAATGTTGAAATGCCAGAGCTTCCCCACAGAAGAAAGAGTCCAAAGGATCAGAGAAATTGAAATGTTGGATTGGATTTATTATGTGCAATCTTCTCATCTTGGCCAGAAAGACATTAAGAAATGCATTGGTAAGTGAGAGACAAGCATGCATCACTGTTCTGTGGTGGTTCTCTTTATTAGGCCAGAAATGACAGGTTTCAATAGAACTGGTTTCCCTGATCTCACTGGGAATCCTGTAGTGACAAAGGCCAGGTGGCTGCACCTGGTCCTCTGAGACAAGGTAGAAGTAATCACCACAGTAAACCACAGGACACAGTGCTAATCAACCTATTTTAATTCACAGAGATCTGTAACAGTGGCTAATTGCAAGATCCTTAAAAATTAGTAGATTCTAAATTTGCTAGGCAGACATGAATGAAAGTCACTATAATTGGGACTCATGACTTGTTTCCAGTTCTCAGACTTGAGCCACTTTCATAGGCTCAGTATCTATGTCTCTCAAGGGGAAGAGGCTGGATCCTTTAGGGAAGGACCCTATAATGTGGTCACAGATGTACACTGTAAAATTTTCCCCACGCCATTTTGTAAAAGATATTTATCAGGGAGACCATTCACTGAGGAATGGGAAATATCTGCATATTCTGGAGGTTATTAGGTAATGGCTTAGAATGGACCCTGTAATTCTGAAACTCCGCCACGAGCCACCAGAGTGGAAGCTTATGAAGGTCAAGTGAGAGATACATAGCTTATTAGCCTGAGTCCATATTCCAAAGGGATCACAGATCCTCCAGTGGCATACCACTGTAGTGGCCAAGGGCACTGTTCAGGATTCCCTTTAAGAGAACATATTCTGCAGGGAGCGTAGCTGACAGTCCTTAAGTTGTTGCCATTTGAAGTTACACGATACAAGCAAAAGAATTCCTGGTAGTTCCAGGACCCACCAGTTCTGCTGCTTTGTTATGTCTGGAGAGTAACTGATCATCTTAGTATTTCACAGAATATCATGCTGTTCCATTACACTGGTGATGTTATACTAACTGGATTTGGTGAGAACAAGCAGGAACAGTGCCTGAATAAGGCATATTTGGGGTAGAAGAAGGGAGGTAAGTTCTGCAAAAGTGAAGGGATGTGTTACAAAAATGAAGTTTCTAACAGTCTGGTAGTTTCATGCATGTTAGGAGATTCCTTTAAAGTGGAGGACAAGATGCTGTACCTTGAACAGCATACTACAAAGTACACAGCTTGGACAGCCTCTGGAATTTGGAAGTACACTACATATGCTACTCTGTCCACATTTGGGGGAATAACCCATAAGGGTGTCAGTTTTCAGTGAGGCCCACAGCAACAGAAAGCAGGCCCCGGCCTGAGTACAAACTCCTCAGCCGCATGGGCTTTATGACCTAGTGGACTCAGGGGGATCCAAAAGTGTTTATGATCGTGATGCTATTAAAAGTCTCTACAACATCCCTAGAAGAGAATTACCACACAATGCTATTGTTTTTAGCAAACACCATGCCCCACTCTGCAGACAGTTCTCCATTTACAAGCAGCTCCTGGCTACTGAAAGATAGCCAAATGCCTGACCACAGGACCCCACATTATTATGTAACCTGACCTGTCCATCACAAGCTAGTTATTAACTGATGTACTGAAATGTAATACTGGGTGACCAGAGAACCATTTCATCATAAAATGGAAATAAGTAGATCTGAATAGGTCCAGGAGGGATAATTAAACTGCATAAGCAGACCACTTAAGATTCTCATGGTATCTAGTTTAACTCCTCTCCCTCAGCTCATTCCTTTGGCTAGTTAGGGAGCTTCCTATTTATTAAAAATTAAAAAGAGAGGAATAAATAAGAGCCTGGTTTAAGAATGGATCTGTACTAGATGCTGGTATTAGCTAGAATGGATGCTCCCAGAAGTGTAACTCTATTGAAAGTTGTGCATTTGTTTGTCCACTTCATGCTAAAGGAGAAATAGAGGTATAGATCTAGAATAGACTGAAAGTAATGAGTCTGCCAGATGATAAGGGATTTAAAAAAGAAAATGGAAATTTGATAACAAAAAGGTACAGGGAGGAGTATGTAAATGGACCTCTTCAATGGGCAGTGAATGTGAAGATTTTAATGTCCCTTTGTAAGGAAGACTCTAATTATTCAGGTGGAAAGATGAACCCTCCTATGGATGCTAGCCAGCCTCCTTCCCCAGTCAATCCAGTGCTTACTCAAAAGGCCCATGAACAAAGCAGCTATGGCTGCAAGGGTGGAGACGACATGAGTCCTACAACAAGGTCTTTCACTCACAAATCCTGTCTGGCTACTGCCACTGTTGAGTGCCCACCCTCCCAAAAGCATAAGCCAATGCTGAGCTTTAATAAAGCACTATTCCCCTGAGGAACCAGCTGGCTATCTGTTAGTATTTGATTATATTGGATCTCTCCCACTATGGAGTGAACAGTGTTTTTTCCTCGAAAGGACAGATTCTATTCTAAATACAGATTTGCTTTGTCTGCCTTAAGTGCTCTGCAGCACCACCATTAGTAGATTTATAGAATGCCTTATCCATCACGTTGCCTCTAGCCAAAGGATACAACATATGGCAAAATAAGTGTGGCAATGGGACTGTGCCCATGGATTTCACTGATTTCACTATGTGCTCCATAATTCAGAAGCAGCTGGCTTGATAAAACAGTGCAATGGCCTATTGAAGTTTCCATTATGATACTTACTTGGAAACAATATTGTGAGAATAAGATACAGTACCACAAGACACATTATTTGTGTTAAAACAGAAGCCAGTATACAGCACGGTCTCCCCCACAGTCAGAGTACACAGATCTGTGCATCAAGAAGTAGAATGAAAGTGGTCCATCTCATTATTATACTGAATGACTCATCTGAAAACTTTTTTTTTTTACCTCCCAGAGATCAAATCTTAGCTTGGTCAATTTTAAGGCCTTGGTGGTCAATGAGACATGTTTGTACCAGGAAACCTGCCTTCTATCAGAAAACTGATTAAATGGAAGCTGAAACTACTTTTGGCCATTTAGGGGTTTTTCATAAAGCTGAACTAACAGGTACATAAAGGATTACTGTACTGGCCAGAGTGATTAATTTTGATGACAAAGGGAAATTGATTCCTACTTCAGAGCAGAGGCAGCATCTATACAACAGGTAGCACTATATTTGGAACACAAGAAATTCAGTGGGGTATATCTTAGATTTCTCTTTCCAGTAGTGCTGGTAAATGGAAAGCTATACCAATTCCCCAAATGCAAAAGCATCAGACTCAGATTCCACAGAATTGAGATTTGGAGTTGACTACCAGATAAAGCATTCCACCCAGCCAACATAATGGCAGAGGGAAAAAGGGAACATGCAGGGAGTCTTGGAAGAAGGCAGCTATGATTACCAACTTTCATGACTAGCTACTGGGCAGAGACTCAAGTAGTTATATTTATTTTCCTTATTTTTCTCTTGTTTGTCCCACACTATGTGAAATGGGATTTAGTCTCCCTCTTTGTAAAACATACTGGTGGTGCTTAACATTTTACTTTTCAGGGAAAAAACTGCTGAAATGACATTACCCCAAAATACCAAAACTGATAGAATTTCATTTATCTCCTTTGCTTGGGACACCAACTTTTTTCCCAAATGAAGGAGGAGAGTATATGTTGAGGAATAAAAGGGTAAACTGTACTAGTTACCTTCCATTTGCCCCTTGACAGCTCAACATCCTTTCCCACCCTGCTAAGCTGACTTCTGTGGACCATGTTTATGTGTTTTCTTGCCTTCTCGTTTCTAATTGAGTTTGGCCAAGGGGGATCTGTGATGAGACTTGGATGAAGGACCACCTCAGGATGACTGCATCACTAGACCAAAGGTCATATTCCTCTCAAAGTGCTCCTTTCTTTATGACCCTGTCCTTCAAGTTCCTAGCAATCTACTACTCTCTCCTCCCTTCAGGCCTAAGTGTGGGAGCAGTTTCCTGTGTGAAGAGAGCAACCAGTGCAGTCAGGTCTTGCAGGTTACATTGCTCAAGAAAAGGAATGTGCACAACAGACATCCTGGCTTTTTCTCTGAAAATATTTTCCAAATTATAGCACAGGGTAATGGAACCCAAGTGGCAGTCCTACGAGAAATAAAGGTAGGAGTACAGGGCTGTCAAAGTCAATGGGATTTAAGAAGCAAAACAGAGGGAACTATGGAGAAGGGGCCCACACATCTACATACAAATTCCTTCAATGGCTGATCCATCAGCTGCACATGTACAAGACACTTCCCGACCACTAAAATAAATGGCAGAAAACAACAGGAGGAAAATAAATTGTGTACAGAGCTGTGTGGTGCTGAGGATACACAGGTTGAAGTTTAGGCTATGCTATGGGAAAAGGGTCTAGTAAACATGCCAGGATGTAAGATGAGAAAAAAGAAGGGCCAAGACTCTAGGTAAAAAAGCACTGGAATAAGGACAAATCTGAACACCAGGTCTAATAAAACCTAAAACAAAACCAAGCTTCAACAGGATCAAAAGTCAGATCCTACCTGCCTCCTAAAGAAAACTTAATCTACTTTAAAGATAACACCATCCCAAACCTCTATATTTCATCCTCATGTAGCATTAGTTAAAAAATCATGAAGCATGCTAACACACACTCAAAAGTAAGAGGCAAAAATAAGATATCTCTTACCACAGAATCCAGATAGAGACTTAAGACACAGACTTCAGACTTTAGAATGACTAATATGTTCAAGAAAATAGAGCATGGGATCTAAAATACAGATGAAAATATGATTAAAATTTGTAGAAAACTGTAATCTATTTTAAAAGTCACATGAACATTCTAGAACTGAGAAATACTGTATCTGAAATGAAGAAACCAGTAGATGTGTTTAACAGCATACTAGATATGGCACAAGCCTGGATTACTGATCCAAAGACAGACCAATTAAAATATCAAACTGAAGACCAGAGAAAAAAGAAGGTATAAACACAAAGAACATAAGAAACAGGTGGAATACAGTAAAAAAATCTAAAGGTACAAGTAACTAGAATTATAAAAGGAAACAAAGCAGAGGAAGAATCTATATTTGAAGATACAATGGTTAATAATTTTCATAAACAATGAAAGGACATTGCCTACAGATTAAAGCTCAGTAAATATAAAACAACAAAAAACACCCGCAAAAAACCCTCAAATCCACACCCAGAGAAATCATAATCAAACTGCTGTAAAGCAAAAACAGAAAAAGCAGCTAGTGGAAAAATGAAGGCATTGCCTTTAGTAGAGCAACAAAAAACTGCTGTATAATTTTTCAACAACACCTATGAAAGCTGGAAAATAATGATGTACAAATAGTAAAACAAACAAAACACATGATAATCTAGAATTCTGTACCCAGTTTTCTTTAGAAATTTAGGTGAAAGATGTTACAGACAAAATGCTGAAAAAATTAGTCAAGAGCAGACCTGAACTACAAAAAGTACTAAAGGAATAACTTTAGGCTGAAGGGAAAAATCTCAGATGGAAGCACGTAACTGCAGAAAAGAAAAGGAAAGGAAGGAAGGAAGGAAGGAAGAAGGGAAGGAAGGAGGGAGGGAGAAATGAACACTACCACATAGAAAAATTAGTGGCTAGTTAATAAGACAATGTTTTATGGCATTTTAACATATGTATAGGTAAAATATTGACAGCAGAAAATGACTCACTTGATCACCAAGTCATTTCTTGCCTCTGGAAATCACAAGAAAAACGTGAACTATTCTGAAAGTTGGTATGAGGTAACCACTGACCAATTCCCTATCATTTAAGAAAATTCTAATTTTCAGTCACTGTGAAGAACAAGCAGTCACTGCTTTCCCATTAGATAAGCTGCTTTATAATATTATACCCCTAAGCTTCATTCCATGTTTTGGTTTGAGTGCTCTCTGTTTGCAAACTATCCTTTTGATGTGGACACAATAAACTTTTAGTAATTACATCAGTGATTCATTGGTTTTAGTTCTGTTATTTCTGAACTTTTGACATTTCATAGCATCAAAGGTGGGATCCAAAGAAGACCCCCCAATAACTCTCTCTGGTGAGCCACAGGTGCTGGTACCCACAGACACCACTGAGCTCACTGCTTTCTCATCAACTCTGGAATGTGAGGGTAAGTCTCTCTTGTATCTGAGCCCTGCTCTCTTTGTGTTTTGTGAAGTCAGAGGACTTCACTGTGCATACCAGTATTTTGTTTGTTGAAGCTCCTTGGTAAGTCATCCTATTCTGTTCAAAGTGGGGCAGCAGGGTGAGAGACATGTGATTTCCTGTTTTGGAATAGTTGTCAGAAAGGTAAGATGTCTTAGGGAACCTAAAGCCAAAGATTGGGTTCGCATTATATAAGGACCAGGATCTTGTGCTTTTTTGGAAAATGAGTGAATTTTTGGAACTGTAATGGGCATTTTGGAGAAACTTTAACTTATATAAGTCCATCTTAACAGGCACCCTTAAAAGAGAGGATTCCAAACCTCTTGGAAACAATGTAATGCATTCTTTGCTTGGTATGGAGGAGTTCTAAAACACAAAATGATGTGAAAAGCAGTATGGAGGTTCCTCAGAAAACAAAAAATAGAAATACCATTTGACCCAGGAATTCCACTCCTAGGAATTTACCCTAAGAATACAGGAGTCCAGTTTGAAAAAGACAGATGACCCCTATGTTTATTGCAGTACTATTTACAATAACCAAGAAATGGAAGCAACCTAAGTGTCCATCAGTAGATGAATGGATAAAGAAGATGTGGTACATATACACAATGGAATATTATTCAGCCATAAGAAGAAAACAAATCCTACCATTTGCAACAACATGGATGGAGCTAGAGGATATTATGCTCAGTGAAATAAGCCAGGCGGAGAAATGATTTCAGTCATCTGTGGAGTATAAGAACAAAGCAAAAACTGAAAGAACAAGACAGCAGCAGACTCACAGCACCCAAGAATGGACTAACAGTTACCAAAGGGAAAGGGACTGGGGAGGATAGGTGGGAAGGGAGGGATAAGGGGAAAAAGGGGCATTGTGATTAGCACACATAATGCTGCGGGGGTCACAGCGAAGGCAGTATAGCACAGAGAAGACAAGTAGAGACTCTATAGCATCTCACTATGCTGATGGACAGTGACTGTAATGGGGTATGTGGTAGGGACTTGATAATGGGGGGAATCTAGTAACCACAATGTTGTTCATGTAAGTGTATATTAATGATACCAAAAAAAAAAAGATAAAATGATGGTAGAAACAGTTCTAAAAGGATCCTTATGACAAGCAAATTAAAAATCTTTAGTGAAAAACTGGCTGTTTGAGCAGGTAACCTTGACTTAGTCCATATGACAGAAATACAATTTGGATCCAAATATTCTTTTGAGTTTTGTATCTGAGACATGGCTAGAAGTTCCTAAAAGCTATAAGATTTCTGTGTCTGTATGTTTATGTATGTCTATTTATGTTATAGATATATTTTTCTACCTCTGGAAGGTATTGTCAAAATTAATTTATAAAGAGCTCTGTGATTGGCTTAAAGAAAATGATAAGTGAACTTGAAGAAAGGGCAGGGGACCTGATTCAATTAGAGCAGCAAAAAAGAAAAAAGAATGAAAAAGTGAAGACAGTTTAAAGGACTAATGGGACAACATCAAGCAAACCACCATTCACTTGAAAAGAGTCCCAAAAGAAGAGAGAAAGGAGCAGAAAAATTATTCAGAGAATAACAGTTGAAAATTTCCCTAACCTGGTAGAAAATAACAGACATCCAGAACCAGGAAGTGCAGAGAGTTCCAAAGAAGATGAACCCATAGAGACCCCCACCAAGGCACATTACAATTGAAATGTTAAAAGTTAAAGAATAAGGAGAAAAAGAAACTATTGTACAAGGAAATTTCCATTTAAGACTATACACAGATTTTGCAGCAGAAACTCTGCAGGCCAGAAGGGAGTGGCGTGATAAATTCAAACTACTGAAAGAAAAAGAAACCCAACCAAGAATATTCTACCCAGCAAAGTTATCATGCAGAATTGAAGAAGAAAAATTTTCCAGGGAAGCTAAAACCAAAGGAGTTCATCACCATTAAACTAGCCTTATAAGGAATATTAAAGGGACTTTTTAAGTTTGAGAGTTAGGGCACTAATTAGTAATGAGAAAACATGTGAAAAACATATGAAAGTATAAATCTCTCAAGTAAAGGTAAATATATAGTAAAGGTAGTGGACTAACCACTCATACAGTTAGTATGAAATCTAAAAGTAGTAAAAACAATTAACTACAATAATTTGTGAAGGGATACACAAGATAAAAAAAACATAAGCTGTGATAAAAAACAAAACACTGGGAGAAGTAAAAATGAAAGAGCTTGAGAATACATTTGAATTTAAGTTATCGATTTAAAATAGACTAATATAGTTAATTGAATTTAAGTTATCGATTTAATATAGAATAAAATAGTTAATATAAGTTGTTATATGTAAGACAGAGTGGAGAATTTTAGAATTTAAGTTATCAATTTAAAATAGACTGTTAATAAGTTGTTATACATAAGACAGAGTGGATATTTCCAAAGCTGATGGAAGAATGTAAGTAAAGACAATCCAGCAGAAAAGACAGGATATGTTCAAGAAATATAAATTATTCAAATGGGATTATTAGAGAAGTAGGAAGGAGGAATCAGTGAATAAACTGGGGGACTAATTGTGGCAAACTCCAAAAATACAAAATCATGAAATCTCCTATGGTTCAGATCAGTGCAGGCAATGCCACCATATTTTTTAATTTTCAAATAAAGTCAACTTTGACAGTTTTAGAGCTAAAATATTCAGTTTGATTTGAACATGATATAAAGATGTACTTTAAAATATTTTTCAATTAGTAAAAATTCAAACAAAAGCTGGAAAAACAAAAATCATTAAAATTTTGAAAAAGCATCCATAGATGTAGATTAAAATCTTACAAAGTCATCTGCCCAAACAAGTGACATATTAGAATGCTTCTACAATAGTGAAAATCTTCTAAATTACAGTCAAAGTGCAAAGCAAAACTCTGACAAGTATATTAATACACATAGAATAATAAGATCTAACTCTCAGGAAATAATTCATTTTAAAATTTTCAATGGTAGTACCAACCTTCTAGGAGTAGTACATCTTTTCAACTCTACCATTATGTAGCAAATAAAAATTATAGCTTTTATGAAAATAGAAAATAATCCAGACTTAAAGTACCATAAAAACAGACATTTCAGACTCAGAATTTTTAACATACACAAAACATGTAAGTTATTTCCAGGAGCACGTACTGCTTTTGGAGTGAGGATGCTCCTTTGGTAATACTATAACTATTAACACTAAATAAAACCAACTATTTTTGACATCTTTTCTAACACAAGAAGTGACATAGTAGTAGGTTATATTTCATGTCAATTTAATTTATAGGATGGTATCAGGATCAAAAGATTTCTAAAGAGGAAATTCTCATGCTTCCTGTTTACTTAACAATACTCTTTCTCCTTTCTCACATCAAAGAACAATTATCTTTATCTAGGAACCATCAATCTGCGCTTATCCTCAAAGAACATAAACTTACATTTCAAAGTCACAGTGATCTTTATTAACTATTGTCATGAAGCCTGACAACATTCATATCTAGTCCCCATCAAAATATTTGTACATATTTCATGTACATATTATATTCAAATTATTTTTCACAAATTTCATCTAAGGCCTCCTTAAAATAATGCTCAGTCATGTCACTTTACCTCATGTGCAAAATGAAATATAATTACATCTAAAAATACCTCCCAACTACAAAAGTTTCTGTAAGATATAATTGTCTGTTCTATCCCCTATAGCACTGCCCTGTTTTATCCCCTACAGGCACTGTGTTAATACATGATCAACACCACCACATTTTATTATTAAGAGGTTTAGAATACTGCATTAACCTTTTTAATTTCCAACATGGTGGAGATAAGAAAAAGGCAATCCTGACCACGGGGATAAATAACAGGCTACCTAAGGTTAAGTTGACTGTACAGGGCTCTAGCTGTCCCTGGCCCCATGCAGATCCTTCAGAGGTCAAAGTGACTGAACACTAAATCTCCTTCCGTTAGCCAACACTTATGCCTATGGTACTATTTCTCCTAAAATCTGAGTTAGATTGTGGGCGAGAATGAGGAGAACATGACAAAATATACGACAGGGATAAATCTTTAAGAATTCAAACTTTGAAAATACACTGCACACAATCTGCTGTTCTCCTATATCTGGCCCTTCCTCAATTTAATTCTATTTACTCTAGCTTATTTCCCTCATTTTTGAAGGGTTTCAGCCATTTCAATAATGTATTCACATAACCCAAAATGCCCTAAGCTGAACTGACATAACTGCAGCTGCGCCAGTTTTCTAACATGGCTAATATGCACTATCTCCCAAAAGAAGTCATAAATATCATATGAGGTGCCTCTACTGTAACTTCATGCATATTAATGAAATCTTCCCAGTCTTATAAACAAACAGAAAGACTCTGAAACCTAACCACTGCCATATTATTCTCAGCCCCAAGCTGTAGAAGAACAGACTTCAGTCACTCCTCAAAATCCTCAAATGTGGCCCATCTTACTTCTGCCACCACCACCTTTTTATTACTCTATAGGTTCACTGTTTTTCAAAGTGTGGTCAGCTACTACTCACATCAAATTATCTGTAATAACTTGTTAAATGCAGATATGGGGCCTTTTCCCAGATCTGCCAAATCAGGGTATCACGGAACGGTGCCTCTCCTGAGCAACCATGTTTGGGAACTGCAGTTTCAGTCACTGGTGTACTTCCGGTTGCCAAATCCAATGATAATTTTTGTAGTCCTCATTGTTCTTGACCCCTATGAAGCACTTGAGAATGTTTATTCTATTTTTGAAATTTCTCTTTCTGCAATTCTCACTTTCACCTGCCTGTCAAAAACAACTCCAGATGTTTCCTCTTATTTCTCCAAATTCAAAATATAAGCACTCCTTGAGGTTCTAGCCCTAATGTTGTGTTTTTATACTCTCTGAGAAGAGGCAAACACCTTTTTTCACAACTTGGATAATTAACTCTTCGGAGGGGAGTCTTAACTTTTTCATCTTTACTCCAAAACTTTCTCAAGGTTTCTATTTTCAATTGTTGAATCATCTCCACTTAACAATCTTATTATCACCTTAAAAATGTAAAAACTGCAAATTTTTTTAACCAAATCAAATTCCATTCTTAACTTCTCTACTTCTATTTATACTATATCCCAGTTATCCAGGTTAAATCCATGGAGTCATCTTTGACTTGTCCATCTTTTACCTTACATAATCTATTTTCAGGTCCTATTTCTCTGCCATTGCTTAAATTTATCTTCTCCTTAATATTTGATCACAAACCTGGTTGGGTCATCATTACCTCGTCCTCAGGCTCCTGACTTTCCACTTGCTCCTTCCCTAAACAACCTTAAAAAACTGTTGCTAGAACACTGCAACAGCAAAAAAATGGAAAACAGCCTAAATGTTCTCCATTTTTACATCTGCATATGTGTATGGTTATATTAAAAATAATGGAAGGTTAAAATAACAAACCTAAAGAATGATACATCTGTATTAGATAATATTTATAGATGTATATGTGCCTGTGTGTAAGGCAGTGCACATACAGTCTCAGGAAGAAACAGAGATAAAAGCTAGGCTTCTTTGTATATACCATGTTTTACTGATTTGTTATATTTTTATATAGTAATTAAAAAATCTCAACTGTTAAATATCAAGATACAAATCAAGTGAATAATCTGAAATGTGTCAAGATGGAGGCGTTAAGTTACAGAAATGTTATTTTAGTTTACTTTAAAATATATTAATTTGTATGTATCTGGTATCCTAAGGATGAAAACTATTTTAAATTGTTTTTAGTAATCATATTATAATGGTAGTGATGGTATTGTTATTCTGAGACTACTGTATGTATGTGTGTTGTGAAAAAAATAAGAAATTATGAAGGTACCAATAGGAACCACGACTTTTATGTGAGAGAATGAAGATACAAATGTTAAGATTTAAGAGAGTAACTAAAAACCCTGTGGATCTGCATTTGAAATGAAAGTATCAATGTGAACTAAACATTTTATCTTAAATTAATACACATTATTTCTGAGCTGTTTTTTTCTGAAAAGACCTGCTGTTTCACCAGCCTATAGGTACCCACAGCACCTAGATTATGGTTTCCAAAGATCACTTTCCATGAAAAGGAACTAGGGCACTTTAGAGAAAAGGCCAATTTCTAGTCTTGGGGAGCAAATGCAAAAGATGAGGCAAGAACATTCTGTTATAAGAGAATGAAAGGAAGCTAATGAAGACTACTGTGATAATGTTCAAAAGACACGGTTTCCACATAAGACAAGGGTATGACTCACTACTTCTATTTCCATTGTAGTGGGAAGTCACGGCCAGTATAAAAAAAGATTTAAAAAATTAGAAGATAAAGATTGGGACAGAAGAAATAAATCATTATTCTTATTCACATATAACATGATAGTATACTAAAAAAATCCAAAAAGCTATCTCCCCAGGCAAGGGAAACAAAAGCAAAAATGAACAAATGGGACTATATCAAGCTGAAAAGTTTCTGTACAGCAAAGGACACCATCAATAGAACAAAAAGGTATCCTATAGTATGGGAGAATATATTCATAAATGACAGATCCGATAAAGGGTTGACATCCAAAATATATAAAGAGCTCACACATCTCAACAAACAAAAAGCAAATAATCCAATTAAAAAATGGGCAGAGGAGCTGAACAGACAGTTCTCCAAAGAAGAAATTCAGATGGTCAACAGACACATGAAAAGATGCTCCACATCACTAGTCATCAGAGAAATGCAAATTAAACCATAATATCCCCTCACACCAGTAAAGATCGCCACCATCCAAAAGACAAACAACACAAATGTTGGTGAGGTTGTGGAGAAAGGGGAACCCTCCTACACTGCTGGTGGGAATGTAAATTAGTTCAACCATTGTGGAAAGCAATATGAAGGTTCCTCAAAAAGCTCAAAATAGAAATACCATTTGACACAGGAATTCCACTTCTAGGAATTTACCCTAGGGATGCAGCACTCCAGTTTGAAAAAGACAGATGCACCCCTATGTTTATCGCAGCACTATTTACAATAGCCAAGAAATGGAAGCAACCTAAGTGTCCATCAGTAGATGAATGGATAAAGAAGATGTGGTACATACACACAGTGGAATATTATTCATCCATAAGAAGAAAACTACCATTTGCAACAACATGGATGGAGCTAGAGGGTACTATGCTCAGTGAAATAAACCAGGCAGAGAAAGATAAGTATCAAATGATTTCACTCATATGTGGAGTATAAGAACAAAGAAAAAACTGAAGGAACAAAACAGCAGCAGAATTACAGCACCCAAGAATGGACTAACAGTTACCAAAGGGGGAGGATAGGTGGGAAGGGAGGGATAAGGGAGGAGGGGGAAGAAACGGTGCATTACAATTAGCATGTATAATGTGGCGGGGGGAGCATGGGAAGGGCTGTGCAACACAGAGAAGACAAGTAGTGATTCTACTACAGCATCTTACTACGCTGATGGACAGTGACTGTAATGGGGTTTGTGGGGGGGACTTGGTGATGGGGAGGAGTCTAGTAAACATAATGTTCCTCATGTAACTGTAGATTAACGATACCAAAAGAAAAAAAGTTAATGCTAGAGGTATCAAATTCACACACACAAAAAAATCCAAAAAGCTCCACAGATAAACCATTAGAAGGAATCCAGCAAGGTCACTAGATGTAAGGCCAACATAAAAAGAATTAGTTGTGTGTATATATATATATATCAGCAACAAATAAATAGAAAATACACAAAATATTACCTAAAATAGCACTAGAATCATCAACTAAGCAAAAAATATTGAGATGTTTAGAAAAGGTGCCTATTGATGAGAGAGAGCAGTTTGAATATACAAAGGAACATTAACTGTAATGACTGAAACACAAATAAGTTTAAATTCATAGTAATACTAAAAATGTTCTCATTGGTTAACTTTATAGGAAACAACTGATTACTTCAAAAACATAAAGAGAAACAATCCAGCCTTTTCTGTACTAACTTTTAATAGACATTTCTTTTAATAGAAGTAGAAGTATTCCCAGCTAATTAGAGAATTTGAGTATCACCTGCAACACCAATGAAATAACAGATTCAGGCCATGATCATAAACGACTGCTAATATTATAAAAAAATAGAAAACGCAGATACTGTGTCTTCCAATGAAAGAACACAATACTGCTTATGAGGTATTTCTGCTAAACTGAACCTGAATTTGAAAGCCTCAAGATTTAACTATTGGTTTCAGGAAATACAGAGGAACATGTAAGATGCTGTCATGAAGGTAACAGCAAACATGAGATTGTAGGAAACTCTGCAAAGGACCCAAGTTTTTCAAGAACTAAATCAAAAGGAAAAAAAAGAGTGAAAGAAAATCTATACATTAATACATAATTAACATACATATTCCAATATATGGATGTAATTTTCATCTTGACTACAACTTACAAAACATTTATGAGGTAATGAAAGAATTACTATTAATTTTTAAGGTGTGCTAACTGAACTGTGTTTATACACATACATGTGTGTATCTGTATTAGAGTCCTCATATTTTACAGATATATATTAAAACATCTTCAGATGAAATATCATGTCATATTTGCTCTAACATAATCAAATTTAGGGAGATATATATGAAATACTACTGCCATGTTTCAATAATTATTGAAGCTGGGTGACGGGTAGGTACAAAGAGATTCATTCACCATTCTCTCTATTCTTGTATATTTGAAATTTTCCATAATAAATAAGCAAAAAAAATGTGGAATGGTTTTTTAATGTATGTTACTACCCTACACAAAATCCTTTAAGGGCTCTCCTCTACCTACCAAACTGAGAACATCTGCTAGATTCAACTCTCAAATTTTCCAACCAGTCTTCTATAGTCTAGCACCAAACACTGTAATATTTCCCATCTAACATTTGCTTTATTATTTCCAAATGAAATGCATTCTCTCTACCATTTCAGTCTTCTACATTTTCCTCACCTTCAATGCTTGCCTCAGGTAATAAAACCTTAGAGTTAAAAGAGGACTTAAACTGAGATGCAGCTAGTTTAGTGGTTTTTAAACAATTTGAGAAGTTGAAGTTCAGAAGTCTGAATTTATAAGTTTTTCTTCAAGCAAAATCTCTTACAACCCCAATTTATAACACATAAAAAATATAGTAAGCTTTGATGCTTTTGACAAAGGGCAGCTTGGATTCCTTCCTAACAAGCTTCCACTCCTGAACAAAGAATGACAATCACTAGTGACTTCATCCTTGCAAAGGTACTTTTAGAAGAGACAATAAAACTGTGGATAAAATGAGAGTTCCTGTGGCCAGGATTCTCACCTGGCAGTGGTTGATTAGCTTACTGCACACCTGTGGGCAATACATGGCTGTTGACTCTATATAAAGAGCTCCACCCAGGGCTCTGGGAGTGAAATGGTGGCAGGGCTGCAAGGCTGCAAGAGAGCAGAGCAGAGGCTGGCGTGGCGGCTGCGCCGAGGACAGAAGCCCAGAGGATGGCTGTGTGGGACGACTGTGCAGAGAGGCCCTGAGGACAGCTGTGTGGGATGGCTGTGCAAAGAGGCCCAGAGGACAGCTGTGCAGACAGAGGGACCCAGAGGCAGAGACCAGCTTGCTGCCTGCATATGCACTCTGAGTGAACAGGATTTTAGTGACTGACCTGACACCTGGAAATAAAGTTGGGTATAACCCTTTCACCCCAAGAATGTTTTGCTGTCATTTTCTTTGGTCACACTGAATCCATAGTGAACTTGCCTGGGGCTGAAACCCACTGGCAAGACAAAAATGAAACAAAAAACCTACACCAACTTCATCAGACATCATAATAGTTCACATGGGATGGCATGAAACTTGTAAATTTAATAAAGATCCAAGGTAGGAGGGAAAAAGTCTGAGAACCAGTAATATATGATTCATCTATAACTGAAACTAAGGAAATGGTTGAAGAGGGTAAAGTATGGAAGTCACAACTTCATTAAAGATATATAACCTAATTCATGAGTAATTAAACTTTTCCTTTCCATCTAATCACTGTATAAACAAATAAAATATAAAGCTAATCTTTCATTGGTCTATTAGAAATCCCCACTCATCTAAATTAAAAAGGATTAAATCACATTTGGATCGATCTATTAGGACACTTGAAAATGGGCAGTCTTAAAGCATTTGTGATAATCCTCTATTAATCAAAATAATTAATTTATCAAATTATTCCCTAACATACTTTAACATTTTTCTGCATTTATAGGTGTAGTTTGCATTCATGAACTTCTCTGACATGAGAAATGATGTTTTACTGTTTTTTTAATATCATGCAGCACCATAATTGGCAAAAATCAGGCAGTCAAATGTCTGTTAAATAAATCAACAAATGAATAAGATAATTATTTATATTCTTAGCTTCTAATTATAAAAAAGCAACAAAACACTTGAGTTCCATACCAGGACACAATGGTGAATATCTGCTGCATAGATAACTTTAAAAACTTACAAGAAAATTTCTTTTAAAATAAAAAATGAGTAATGGCTTTATAATTTAGTCTATAAAAATAAATGGCTTCATAATAAATCAAAAATTACTTTTCCAAAAAATAAAAAAAGTTTAGAACCCCTAATGTTTCAACATAAATTGACGAACATTTATAAATTTTCAGCAGTCTCTAGCCACCGCTGTCCCAAGACTCTGATTTTTAAAGCTGAAAACCACCAATATTTAAAAAATATTTCTACTAGTCAAAACACCAAAAAGTAACAGATTTTTAATATGACAATGGATTCCCTAATTCACATACTAAATTGCTCTATACAAGGAGATTTCACAATCCAGGCACCATAGCCATGTTGCTGCAAGTAGGATTTCAATAAAGTTTTAGCTTCTTGATAGGATCCAGACATACACTATAGAAAGAAAAAAAAATTGAATTATAGAATACAGGCAAAATTTGGCTTTTATACAATGTAAATAGCCCTAATGTATTTTTAGTTTGACACTTTAGAAATTAATGAAAACCTTTTTGAATCCCTATTTTTCTCAATATTATTTTTGAAACTAAAAATGTTCCTTCTCAATGCTCTTGAAAAGTCAATTTTTCTTCTTTTTTAACATTTTCAATTAAAAGAGTAATTGTACTCATCACAGAAAACTTGAAAGTAGAGAAAATGTAAAGGAAATAAAAATCACCTGTATTCCCTTAACTATAGATAACTACCATTAATAGTTTGGTTTATTTCCTGTCACTTTTTATAAATGAATATATAGATGAACTTCAAAAAAAAGCTTTACTGAAGTATAATTATATGCCGTAAACTCACCCCCCATAAGTATACAGTTTGATATTTTTTTAGTAAATTTATACAGGTGTACAACCATCATCAAAGCCCAATTGTAAAACAACTCCATCACCTGCAAAAAGCTCCACTGTGCTCATCTGCAGGCAATTTATATTCCCAGCCTAAGCCACAGATAAGCACAAATCCACTTTCTATTTCTAAAGTGTTGCTTTTTCTAGAAATTTAATAAAAATTAACAGAATATGTACTCTGTTGTGTCAGGCTTCTTTCAGTTAACATAAGTTTTTCAGATTCCTTCATGTTGTTTCACGTATCAGTACTTCCATTTTATTGCTGATAGTGTTCCATTGTGTTGATATATTACATTGTTTATTCATTTAGCAGCTGATGTACATTTGAATATTTCCACTTTTTAGCTATCATGAATAATGCTGCTGTAAACATTTATGTGTGAGTCTTGAGTGGACACAGTTTTTGTTTCTCCTGAATAGATACCAGTAGAATTGCTGGATCACATGGTAAGTATATGTTTACATTTACCTCTGTAAGAAACTGTCAAACTGTTTTTCAGTGATTATACCATTTTACATTCCCATCAGCAGTGCAAGAGGTTTCCAGTTTCTTCAGAAACCTGGTATATAGTATTCTGGATTTTAGTAGATAATGCAGTGTTTATCTCATTGTGATTTTATTTTGCATCTCCCTAATACCTAATGAGGCTGTGCATGTTTTATACATGTATTAGCTATTCATATATATATTCTTTGGCATTTTAAAAAGCTGGGCTGTTTGCCCACTGAATACTGAGTTTTTTATATATTCTGGATTCAAGACCTTTGTTTATTGTATGATCTGCAATTATTTTATTTTCCAGTCTGTGGCTTGTATTTTCATTTTCTTATTAATGACTTCTGAAAAGCAAGTTTTAAATTTTGGAGTCCAAATGATCAATTTTTTCTTTTTCTGGATTGTTGCCTTTGTTGTTTATATCTAAGAAATATTTTCCTAACCTAAGAAAATAAATATTTTCTTCGGAAGTTTTATTAGACTTTTAGCTTTTTAGATCTACAATCCATTTTTACTTAATTAATTTGTATGACTGATACAAGTCTAAGTTAACTTTTTTGTTTTGCCCACAAATATCCACTGACCCAGCACCATTTGTTGAAAAGACTGTTCTTTCCCCCATTAAATTACCTTGGTACTTTTGTACAAAAATCAATTGACCATAAGTGTGTGGGTTTATTTCTAGACTCTTATTCCGTTCCATTGATCTATAATAATTATTATACATTGTCTATTATTACATCAATACATTGTCCTGATTACTGTGGCCTTATGATGTTTTGAAACCAGGTAGGGTAAATCTAAAAATTTTGTTCTTTTGAAAAATTAAGTTGGTCCTTTTAGGTTCTTTGGATTTACACATTATTTTTAGAATTAGCTTGTCAATCTATATATAAAAGTCTGCTGGGATTTTGATAGAGCTTGCATTGAATGCATAGATTAATTTGGAGAGAAGTGACATCCTAACAATACTGAGTTTTCCAATTCCTGAAATGGTACATTTCTCCATTTATTTAGGTCTTTTTTAATTTCTCTCAGCAGTGTTTCATCATTTTCAGCACACAGGTCTTCACTTCTCTTGTTAAATTTATTCCTAAGTATTTCTTTTTATGCTATCATGGATGAAATTGTTTTCCTAACTTAAATTTTGGAGTGTTCATTCCTATACAATTTATTTTTCTATAGTATTCTTTCATTGTGTGATAAATTCACATAACATAGTTGTTTACAATTGGTATTTTCCACAGGATATTTTATAACAAGATTACATTAGTTAGAAATAAGGATAGTTTTTCTTCTTACTTTCCAGTCTAGATTGGATGCCTTTTATTTCTTTTTCTTGCCTTGCTGCACTGGCTAGGACCTACAAAACAATACCAAACAGAACCAATGAGAGCAGATGATCTTGCTTTGCTCCCCAATCTTGGAGGCTAGGGCAGGGGAAAGAGTATTCAGTCTTTCACCATTAAGTGTGATGTCAACAGTAGGGTTTTCATTGATGCTCTTCATCAAGTTGAGGAGTACACTTTTATTTCTTATTTGTCCAGTGTTTTTTATTGCAAATAGTTGTTGGATTTTGTTAGATGCATTTTGTACATCTTTTGAGATAATTATGTGGGTTTTGAACTTGAATCTACTCATATAATGTATTATTATCAAATTATTTCCTGATGTTAAATCAATCTTGCATTCCTGGAATAAACCTCCTTGGTCATGGTTGTATAATCCTTTTTATATGTTACTGGATTCGGTTTGTCAACCTTAAGAATTTCTGCATTTATGTCCCTGAGAGTTACTGGTTTGTTGTTCTCATTTCTCATGTTTTTGTCCAGTTTTACTATCATGGTTATACTAGCCTCATATAAGGAGTTGGGAAGTGCTCTTGCCCCTATTTTATGAAAGTTTTTATAGGATTTGTATTATTTTTCGCTTATATGTTTGGCAGAATTCACCACTGCAACCACATCTGCACTTGTGGCTTTCTTTAGGGAAAGAATTTTAATTAATAAATCAATTTCTTTAGTTCAATTTGGATATTCTATTTAGCCACTAGGTTTCATAATTTATGCCTTTCTAGGAATGTGTCCATTTCATCTAACTTGTCTATTTGTTGACAAAGGGTTGTTGTTTCTAATATTCCTTTATAATTATTTTAGATCTTCAGTTTGTAGCAATGATTCCTTCTTTCATTCTAGTCTTGAGTATTTGTGTTCTCTTACTTATGATTTCATTGACTTTTCTACTAATTTTTCTGTTTTCTATTTCACATATTTCCATTCCTTTCTATTTTATTTACTCCTTCTTACTTTGATCTGCTCTTCGTTTCCAATATATGCATTCAAAGCTGTAATTTTCTAAGCACCTCTTTGACTATATCCCGTAAGTTTTAATAGGTTGTACTTTCATTTTCATTCAGTTCAAGATATTTTTAACTTTCCCTTATAATTTCTTCTTTGATTCATTCATGAGTTATTCAGGGGTTGTTTAATTTCTAAATGTATCATAATTTCCATGATTTCATTCTGTTACTGATTTTTAATTTAGATCCATAGTGGTTAGAATATACTTTGCATGATTTTAATCCATTTAAACTTATTGAGACTTGCTTCATAGCCTATACAGTCTATACTGGCAATGATCCATGTGTACTTGAAAAGAATGTATATTCTGCTGTTGAATGTTTTATGTGTCAGTTTGGTTTGGCTAGTTGGTAGTGTTATTTAAGCCTTCTATATTCTTACTGATTTTCTGTCTAGATGTATTACTAATTACTGAGAGAGTATTAAAACCTCCAACTATAGCTGTACAATTGACTACTTCACCTTTCAATTCTGTCAGTTTTTGCTTATATATTTTGGGATTCTGTTGTTACACCCATAAATATAATTGTTATATATTTTCCTGGTGTATTGACCTCTTTACCACTATTTAATGTTGCTTTTCCTAGTAGTATTTCTCATTTCTATGTAGATATGTTTTGATATTAATATAAAAACTCCAGCTTTCTTTATTGCTACTGTTTGCATAGTACATTTTCTTTTCATCCTTTCACTTTCAATCTATTTGTGTCTTTGAATTCAATGTGTCTCTTGCAGACAGCATATAGTGGGACATTGCTTTTTTACCCAGTCTGACAATCTCTGCCTTTTCTCTGAAGCATTTAGTCTACTCAACTTAAATGTAATTATTGATGTAGTAGATTTATGTCTATCATTTTACTACTTTCCAAGTCCCATGTCTTTTATTTCTACCTCCTCTTTGCTACCTTCTAGTCTTTTTTAAAAATGAATTTTTAGTATACCATTTAAATTCCTCTGTTGATATTTTATCTGTAGTTTTATTTATTTCACAGTTACTTTAGGAATTAACATATGCCTCTTTATCTTATCATATTCTACTCCAGATTCAAACTGACTCAATCTGGTAAAATAGAGCAACTTTGTTTCAACACTGATCTGTTTCTTTCCCAGTCCTCTGTTATATTATTGTCATTTATACTGCATCCATATGTTACAAAATCAATAATACAGTAATAAAATTGTTTTAAATAACTAGTTTTTAAAAAAAGAAAAGTTACATGTCTTTTATAATTATCAATTTCAGTATTCCTTATTCTTTATTCCTTCCTATAGATTTGTTATCATCTGCTGTAACTTTTTCCAAGCCTAAAGGACTTCCTTTGAAATTCCCTTCTAGAGAAGTTCTGCTAAAATCAGATTTTTATATTTTTGCCTACCTGGAAATTTTTTAATTTGCTTTTATTCTTGAAGGATTATTTTGCTGACTACAGAATTCTTTTGCCAGGTTTTTTTCTTTTAGCACTTTACACATGCCATTTCACTGAACTCTTGTCTCCACTGTTTATCTAACAGCTTTGTCAAAATATACTTCATATATTATAAAATTCACCCATTTTAAAATATGAACTCAGTGGCTTAGTATATTCACAAAGTTGTACAACCATCACTATTAACTGCTAATTCCACATAATTTCATTATCCTGTCCCTATTAGCAGTCACTCCTCATTCTCTCCTTATCCCAGCCCTTGGAAATCACTAATTTCCTTTTTGTCTCTACAAATTTGCCTATTCTGACATTTCATATAAGTGTAATCATATAATATTGCCCTTTTCTGTCTGGCTTCTTTCACTTAACATGTTTTCAAGGTTGATCCATGTTGTAGAATGTATCAGTACTTGATTCCCTTTTATGGATATGCCATTATACAGATATGCCATACTTTGTTTATCCATTCATTAGGTGAACATTTGGGTTGTTTCCACCTTTTAGGTATTATGGATACTGCTGCTATGAACGTTTATGTACAAGTTTTGGTGTGGATATATGTATTCAACTCTCTATGAGTGGAATTACTCAGTTACATGACAACTATTAACTTTTTCAGGAACAGTTAAATTGTTTTCCAAAACAGATGCATCATTTTATTTTTACATTCCCACCAGCAATGGATAATGATTCTAGTTCCTTCACATCCTGTCAACACTTGTAAATGTCATTCTTTTTTATTATAGCTATATCCTAATGTGTGTAAAGTTGTATATCATTGTGATTTTCATTTGTATTTCCCTAGTGACTAATGTTAAACATCTTTTCTTATGCTTGTTGGCCATCTGTTAATCTTCTTTATTGAAATGTCTATTCAAGTCCTCTACCAATTTAAAAAAATTAGACCATCTGTCTTTTTATTACTGACTCGCAAGTGTTTTTTGGATACAAGTCCCTTATTAGATACATAAATTTGCAAATACCTTGTTCCAATCTCTGGCCTTTTCATTTTCTTAATGATGATTTTTGAAATACAAAAGCTTTCATTTTAATGAAGTCTAAAATGTTAATTTTTTCTCTTATGGATTGCTTTTGGTATCAGATTTAAGAAACCTTTCTCTAAATATATTTTATCCTATATGTTCTCCATTTGTTTATCATCCATTTTGAATTAATTTTTATATATGATGTGAGGTAGAGTTTGAAGCTCATTTTTTCCCCTGTGGTTATCTAGTTGACCCAAGACTATCTGCTGAAAAAACTATTTTTTTCCCTAATTGGATGATCTTGACACTCTTGTTAAAAATCAACTGGCCATAAATTCAATGGTTTATTTCTGGATTATCAACTACAGTCCAGTGATCTGTATGTTTATTCTTACATCTGTATTACACTGTCTTGATTACTGTGGCTCTGTAGTAAATAAACTTTGAAATCAGGAAGTGTGAATTCTCCCACTTTGTTCTTTTTCAAAATTGTTTTGGCTGTTTGGGGTTGGCCTCTATTATTGTTAATGAGAAATAAGCCTTCTAATGATTGTTTTATGGTTAACTGTTTTTTCACTTGCTGTTTTCAAGATTTTCTCTTCATCTTGGCCTTCAGCAATTTGACTATGGTGTAGCTAGGTATGGATCTTTTTATTTTTTTATTTCTTGAAATTTGCTGAGCTTCATGGAGCTGTTAATGTTTTCCATCAGATTTGGGAATTTTTCAGTCATTATTTCTTCAAATACTTTTCCTGACCTTTTTTTTCCCTCTCCTTTCCCTCTAGGATTCCTAGCACACATACGTTGGTATACTTAATATTGTTCCACAAATCAGAGGCTTTGTTCATTCTCTTCAATCTTTTCCCATTCTGTTCTTTAAAAGAATATAATTTCTTGATCTATCCTTAGAGTTCATTGATTTTTTTCCTGCCATCTCAAATATGCTATTGAGCCTATCAAGAGAATTTTTCATTTCAGTTATTACATATTGTTTAAATCCTAGAATTTTCATTTGGCTCTTTTTTTGTAATTTCTATTTCACTACTGAGATGAACATATTTAAAATAGCTGCTTTGAAATCAAACCAGCTCCTGTTGATTGTTATTTTTCCTGAGTATAGGTTTCAATTTCCTGATTTTATATATCCAATAATTTTGGTTAAAATTCAGACTTTTTAGATAATATATTATAGCAACTCTGGATTCTGTTTTACTCTTCTAAGGTTGCAGTTTTTTAAATTCAGCTTTCTTTCTTAGTGAGACCTGGTTACCCCTGGTGTGCAGCTGCTGTTGAGACTCCAGTTTTTTTTTTATTATTTATGTTTAGTCTGGGTTCCTAGTAGATACTCTATGTCTGCATAGATTAGTGATAAACAAATTATTTTAGTAGACACTGTGTTCAAACACCTTAAATGTATAATGCTTCCATTTTCTGATCAATTTATGTGTGTGTTAGTGGGTAGGAGGAATGTACAGTAGACCCTTGTTATCCATGGTTTTGCCTTCCACAGTTTCAGTTACACAGGTCATCTCCTGTCCAGAAGCAGATAATCTTCATTTTGACATATCAGCAGAAGATAAATACTAGCCTGATGCTACATCACAATACCTACGTCATCTGCCTCACTTCTCATCACATGGGCATTTTATCATCTCACATCATCACAAGAAGGGTCAGTACAGCACAATAAGATTTTGAGAGACTACATTCACCTTTTATTACAGTTTATTGTTATAATTCTATTTGATTATTAGTTATTGTTAATCTCTTGCTGTCCTTAAACTGTAAGTTAAACTTTATCGTAGGTATGTAGTATAGGAGAAAATATAGTGTACATAGGGTTTGGTATGACCTGCAGTTTCAGGCATCCACTAGGGGTCTTGGAACACATACCCCATGGGGTACTCTATGTAATGTTGCAGCCAGTTCTCTTTCATATACTTTCACTCTTCTCTGTGTTCTCTTGGTTCTCCCCAGTACATGAGCATATAATATCTCAGTCAGCCAGGGATATATGGAGAATTTATCTTAGCCCTTCCATATATTTATTTGATTTCTAAAATTTACCTATTAAGTTACTAGGTGGTCCACTACTTGCCCTAACCAGGACTGCAAATTTGGGCCAGCAAAGTTTTGCGCCATTTGTTTCCTACTAGGTTTGGCACTTTTAGCTGACAAAGTCTCAGATTATTGCCCACTGTCTCAAATCTAGTTCACACCTTCTAGCAGCAAATCTACCACTTTTGGTGGTATCACCGCTCAGGTAAAACTACAGTTGTTGCCATTCAAACTAGCCAAGGGGAGGGAGAAAGAACAGAAACAGCCTTGGGCAAAGATGCCAGAAATTCCTGTGGTTCTTACCCAAAATTTTAGCACTTTTTCAAGAATATACACTTTTGAATGTGTTTTCTGCCACTAGTCTCCAAAGTTGGGAAATGGTTTTCTCACAATTCTGTCCAGTTTTATATTTGTTTTTTAGAGATGATTTGCAACCTCTTTATATTGCCAAAACCAGAAACCAGCTAGATAAGCTCTTATACTTAAAAACGTGTGTATACATACACACAAACCTGTAGTTAATATCATTGCTTTACAGGTTGGGATTATACAGTTTGAGCACTAAGATATTGGTGAAATTAAGAGACTTTCATACAATCCATTACTGAAACTGAAATTAGGTTATCAGAAACAACATGCATTTAATAATTTGATAACACAGGTATGTCAGATTATGATAATGTGGTTCACGTCGAGTGGAAAAAGCAGATTAAAAACATATCCAAAATGATCTTAACATTTAAAAATATATGCATACATAAAGATTATATTCACGCGACAAGAAACTGAAATAACATGCTTACATTATAAAATTAAGAGTATTCTATTTGAATAGTAGGCAGGATTACAAGTAATATTTTTCCTCTGTGTTTAAAAAAAATTACAAAAGTCTCTACAATTTTCTGCATTGTTTGTAATACTAATAAAAGAATTAGTATTTTTAAAGAGAGAAAAAGGCTAGTTACACCACATGCATTATTCACACCCAAATCACATGCTGAAATTAAAGCTGTTTCGCAACTTTAAGATAGGAAAATTAATTTATATGGCTATCTTAATGTATTATTTTAGAATACTTAAAACTTCTATAGTAAGTACAGCTAATATCATATACAGAAGAATTTTATTACCATTTTGTCTCTCTGGGTATGACAGAAAGTTTTGAGCAATATTGTCAAAGTACATACTGAGCTGGCTTTAAGTAGCAACACTTACGTACATATCCAACTTCTGGCATATCCACTTTAAATTAACTATATCACTAATTTGGAATATCTTATATTTTAGGAACTGTTCAACCAACTTTTCCTATGTATCACCATCATAAAATTACCACATTATTGTTGTCTTAAGTTTTGTTTCTATGGTTAACTTCATTCTTTTAATGACTTACCTTAGCTGCATGGTATGTACTAGCTTTAAGTAAGCTGTCTTTTTTAGCTTCTGTGGCAAGCAGAATAAATCGATTTAACATTGCAGCCTTACAAAGCCGACTTGCCATTGACACACCACTTTTAAATGGGGAACTAAAGCAGAAAGGAATGAAACATTCACTCATTATTGCTCAAGGATTTATGTTGTCAATTGTAGGGATTAAAATCAACATATAATCTATAATCGTATCTCAATTATGTGAAATGCTTACAGTGAAATATTTTTACATAAAAATCACTCTGAATACTTTCTGAAGCTAGCTTTTTTAATGAAATTAGTGTGTTATAATGTTGCATTAAAAGTTAAAGCAGGAGATGGCTATTTGGAACCTTTCTATTGTTTGAAGCAGAATTAAGTTATAGTGATCCAAATCAAAACTGAGGTTCTACTGTTGACTGGAAGAGGTCACAGAAATATTTTTTGGAATGACGACAATGTCCTGCATTTTGACTGGGGTGATGGTTACACAGGTATGTACATATATCAAAATTAAACCTCATGAAATTGTAACTTTAAAAAAAAGTACATTTCATTGTAAATATTTTGACTAAAAAAGCAAAATATACACACCCACCTCATGACCTTCTATATATATGTATGCCCTAGTAGATAGATATTTTTTCATTCCTAATAAAAGTGGGTCCACAGGTCATCAACTGCTTGGCTATTGTAACTTTCTCTGCATTGTACCTTCTCATTAGTTGTTCTCATAACATAAAAATCCTTCATTTCTCCCTGTGTCCATGCAATGTGACTTTTAAGATTCTCCCATCAGTAACTGTGGTTTGATTTCCCCTCGTACTGAATTTGGGCTAGGTTTTTTTACTTGTTCTGGCAAACAGAATAGGTGATGTGCCAGTTCTGAACCTCAGCTTCAGGAGACTTTATGTCCTCTCTCTCTTGGGCCCTCAACCTGCACTGTGTGGGCCACTGGGACTAATAAGATGGCAAGAGAGCACCTAGACCAGAGCCTAGCCGTCCCTCTGAGATTAGCCAAGCAGACCTACAGCTGACCCCAGATGCATAGGGTTGCCCAACCAAATCCAGCTCAGCTAAGAGCTGTGAGCAGTAATATAATGGTTGTTGGTTTAAGTTTTAAGGTAGTTTATATGCAGCAGTAATTATGAAATCAATTGATCTCTACATAGTAATATTCCACCACTATTCCTTTTGTTGTGGCAGTTTTTCAGATGATTCTCTTGGGCTTTTTTGGTATAAATTGATGCCATATAAAAAAGTGGTAATTTAACCTTTTTCAGTATTTTATATCTCTCAAGTCTTTCTCTTGTTCAAATGCATTAAAATATTAAATAATTGCAATAACAGTAAACAATCATATCTTGTTCTGATAGTGGAAATGCCTCTGAGATTTCATCATCAGTGATGACAATATTTTTGGACGAATAAAGATATATTTTAATCTTAACAAAAATATCAATTCTTTTTTTGTTGAGTATTTTTATCTAGAATAGTTGTAGAGTTGTATTATATGTCTTCCTAGAATTTATGGAGGATATATGCTGTTTTTCCCTAGATCAATTAATATGAAAAATTATATTAATAAGAGTGTCTTATCTGGTATTATTTCTGTTATGCTACTGCCCTTAAATTTCTAGAAAAAACAAAGTCAGTTGGTATTACTGTATAAAACATTATTTTTTCAGTGTATTTTTTCAGATTTTGCTTCCTAACTTTTTATTTAGCAATTTTGCTTGGATATAAAAGTGAGCTGGGTCTGTAACTTTCAGGAGTCTTCTATCACGTTTAAGTATAAGTGATACACTTCCTTCATTAAAGTAGTTGGATGTTTTCCATCTTTTTCAATAACACGGGAAATTTCTGCTATTTAAGGGTTAATAAAATTCCTTTGAAACAATTCAGAATGGTGCTTTCTTTGAGGAAGAGTTAGGGAACCTTCTTGATAACTTTCTCATGAAAATAACCTTTTTAGATTTTTCCCACTTCTGTACAAATTTTAGAAATGTTTTTTCCAAGAAATATGTGTTTCACCCAGGTTTTCAGATACATTTGCATGGTTGAGCAAAGAAGCTTCTTACGATTCTTTTAATTTTCTGAGTAATTACTCCTTTACCATTTATTTAATGAATTAGTGATTTTTAAAATTCAGAATCAGCTTATTACTTCTAAGTCTTTCTGTGTTCTTTAAATTTGTATTTCCAGCTTTATTAATTTCTTTATTCTGTTATTTGTTGACATAAGAATTTAAAATATCAGCTTTTCCATTCGGTTTTGCTTTGCCAGTATATCCTACAAGTTCTGATATGGAATGCTTCCAGGATTCTTGTTTTCTAAATATTCTGCAGTTTCATTTTATATTTCCTCTTTGAGACAAAGTTAGGGAACTCTTTTACCCCAGCAAAGGAATTTTTAATATTTTTATTTTGTTATTCATAGATTTATTGCATCACAGAGAACACTGTCTACATTGATTCTATTTTTTAGAATTGAGATTTTCTTTGTGGCCTAATATAGTTAATTTTTGTTCATGTTCTGTAAGTTTTTGAAAAGTAGGTGTACTTTTTATTTTTATGCTATAGAGCTTCACATAATAAAATCTACATTGTTATTGAAAACTGTTTTATTCTTATGTCTACTTGATCTGTGATGTGAAAGAGAATTATTGTCTCAACCAGAAATATGTTTCTATTTTTCCTCTTCTATAATTTCTGCTTTATGAATGTTAATACTATGTTATTTATTGCACAGATACAACTGTTTTGTCTTTCTTGTGAATTACAATTTATATTGCTACAGGGTCCTTTGCCTTTTGGGGTCTGAATTATACCTGTGTAATACTTAGATCACCTGCTTTGTGTTTGTAATCACCTGGCAAGCATTTAGCCGTAATAAATGAATTACGCTTATTTTATATTTTTATCTGTTATGCTGTTTTACATGTTTTCAGTCAATAGCTTTTTAATGGCTTTCATAGAAGACCTGTTTTGTTTGTATGTGTGTAGTCTGTTATTAAAACTGATATACTTCTTTATGCTTATTCAAAGCATAAATAGCATAATTCACTCTAGTTGAAATAATATGCTTGACTGAGTTCATACAAGAAACATTTGTATATGGTCTTAATTTAAATCTGTTTTGCACAAAGAAAGCAAATTTGGGCATTTAAATTTTTAACTTTATCCATTACCTCATTAAAAATGTATGTTCACACTACAAGAAAGGTTTTAGTTTTACTTGACAATCAGTGTCAGGATATTACAAAGAAACATCTAACGGTCATGTACATTCTGGTTAAGAACAAGACCTTTGTAAGCAAAGTTTCCAGATCAGAATTCCAGCTGTGTCACTTACTATTTGGGTGATTTTAAGCTACACAGTTAACCTAGCTTAAATTTCAGTTTATCTGTCAAATAAAAATATCACCTAATCTATAGGGTTATCATAAGAAGGCAGCATAACATAGTACAATAGTTCTCACATTAAAGTGTACCTAAGTAATATTTGGGAGAACATATCAAAAATACAGATTCCCTGAGCCTTAAATCCAGAAGCTCAGATTCAGTGGAAGAAAGTGAATTTTTAAAACAAATACATTATATGATTCCAGTGGTAATGGTTATGATGTGACACCTGGAAAACACAGGTTCTGTAGACTGATTTTGAAAGCTGGCTCCAGCACTATGTAACTTTAGGCCTGTCTTCTCATTTAAAAAAAAAATTTTTTTAATTAGTACAATGCTGCAACATAGTCACACTCAATCAATAACTATTATCATTATTGTTCAGAATTCAAAAAATTGTATCCAAAAAGGTTAGAATAAAAAAAAATTATATTAAAAATGTGTTCTTTTGCTTAAATAATACATGATTTTTAAAGAAATTAGTAATGCTAACCTTTCAGTGATCTTTCCACTTAGACCATCCACAATCTCCAAAGAAATGTCCCCTTGTGCCCAATTCAGACTCAGAGATTTATATTCCAAGTTTGTTTGAAGTGGATATGCAGAAGGTACTAAACTAATATGAGGTTTGTTGACCAAGTAATACATTGGAAGTTTTGAAGTTAGGGTATCACCAACACGGTGCTTTACGGCTATTTCTAATCCTCTAGTATCACTGCAATTCCCATCACCTAGAAAGTAAAAACAAAACAAAACAGAAGACCAAAGTCAAAAGACTATACCCAAAAAGGAAAGAATAGAAAAAAATAATTGAAAATAGTCTGAAGTCCAATTTTTTGTCCTTTATCTTGCAACCTTTCCTACTTCTACTCTTTTTGCAGCTACTTCTATATTCCTTACCAGAACTAGGACAAGGTAATGACAGTAAGAATTTCCATTCAAAAATGAATCTTCTACAGAATGTAGTGAATTGACATTCCAGTGAATAAAAACTGACCAAGAAAGAAATTGGTACTGGCTCATTTTGTCTTGATTTCTCAGAGGACAGCAAGAAACCAGCACATCAAACAGCAGATAAATGTGGCTGAGGAATAGCTGGTGAAAGTAGGTTATTTTTCCACATCTAAGGGCCATGAGTTACAACAATTATTCCAATATCACAATGTTCCAGTTTCACAATACACAGTAATTTAAAGAATGACCTTTCCTGGTTAATATTGAGACAACCACCAAAAGCTTAAAGTTCTCAGTTCAAATAATTCTTGAGGAAGAGAGCTCAAAATGATATAGTGTCAGCAATATAAAGGAATGGGTTACATCAGACTTCAAATGGAAGTTAGGGAAACATCATTCCCACTTAAAAAGTAGTAAGTCTAGAGGATTAAAGTTGGTGGCGTGAGAGGAGAGACAGAGGCTTCCTCCTAAAACTGGATACAATTAGAAAATACAGTTGGCACAACTAATCCTGAGAGGGCAACAGGAAAGAGGATGGCGCCAGACTGCATAAACCTGGAGAAATGAGCAGACCACATCGAACAGGGTAACGTACCAAAGCTGTGGCTCGGC
Source organism: Manis javanica (assembly GCF_040802235.1). Classification (NCBI taxonomy): domain Eukaryota; kingdom Metazoa; phylum Chordata; class Mammalia; order Pholidota; family Manidae; genus Manis; species Manis javanica. Next base: position 70,138,501 of record NC_133160.1, read on the forward strand.
GGGACCGGAGCCCTTCCCCCACCCCAGCTCATCGGCGGGAGGTAGAGAAATGGAGCAGGGAGGGAGTGGAAGGCTTGGGATTGCTGAATACCTAGCTCTGGAGATCTGTGCTGGGAGCACAAAACTACATTTCATGGTCCTTTCATCATATTCTTCTGATTACGGGGTTGGAAAGCTGGGACAGGCGGAGTTCCTGGGGAGACTGGGATTCCGGCCACTTGTGGAAAGCAGGAATCCACATCCAGCTGCTCTGGGACAAAAGCTCATACCTGTGTGCTCGGCCCACTGGTTCAGGCAGTGGAGACAGGCACAACAGCCAGGAAGTGGTGAACAGCTCTTTTCTCCCCACAGGCACCAATACCATTCCCCTGCAACCCCCAACATTGCTTCAGGACTGAACAGCTCCAGAATAGAGCTTCTGGACTCTAGTGGGCACCATATACAAATATGAAATGCCAAAGAAACTGGGTCCAGAGTAAAATTATTAATACAATTCCTGAGAAAGATTTAAATAATACCGACCTTGTGACTCTTCCTGAAAGGAAGTTCAAAATAAAAATCATCAACATGCTAATGGAGGTAAGGAAAGACATCCAAGAACTCAGGAATGAATTCAGGTCGGAGATCCAATCATTGAAGAGCACGATGTAGGGTATTACAAGCAAGTTGGATATGGTGGAGGAGATGATAAATTAAATAGAAACTAGAGAACAGAAATACAAAGAAGCTGAGGCATAGAGAGAAAAAAGGATCTCTAGAATGAAAGAATATTGAGAGAACTGTATGACCAATCCAAGCGGAACAATATTCGCATTATAGGGATACCAGAAGAAGAAGAAGAGAGAGAAAGGGATAGAAAGTGTCTTTGAGGAGGTAGTTGCTGAAAACTTCCCTAATCTGGGGAAGGAGATAGTCTCTCAGGCCATGGAGATCCACAGATCTCCCAACACAAGGGACCCAAGGAAGACAACAAGACACACAGTAATTAAAATGATTAAAAAAAGGGTAGGGACAGACTGTTAAAAGCAGCCAGAGACAGAAATATGATCACCTGCAAAGGAAAGCCCATCAGGCTAACATCAGACTTCTCAGCAGACACCTTGCAGGCCAGAACGGAGTGGCATGATGTATTTAATGCCATGAAGCTGAAGGGCCTGGAACCAAGATTACTTTATTCAGCAAGATAATCATTTAAATTTGAAGGAGGGATTAAACAATTTCCAGATAAGCAAAAGCTGAGAGAATTTACCTTCCACAAACCATCTCTACAGTCTATTTTGGAGGGACTGCTATACATGGAAGTGTTCCTAAGGTTGAATAGCTGTCACCAGAGGTAATAAAAACACAGTAAAGAAACGAGAACAGCTAATTACTAAGCAATTGCAAAATTAAATTAACTATCCCCAAAGTTAATCAAGGGATAGACAAAAAGTACACAATACCTAACATATAAAGAATGGAGGAAGAAGAAAAAGGAGGAGAAAATGAAAAGAAACTTTAGATTGTGTTTGTAATAGCATACTAAGTGAGTTAAGTTAGACTCTTAGATAGTAAAGAAATTAACATTGAACCTTTGGTAACCTGCAGTGAAAATAAGTACATACCTATTGATAATCACCCTAAATGTAAATGGACTGAATGCACCAAACAGAAGACATAGAGTCACTGAATGGATAAAAAAACAAGACTCATCTATATGCTGCTTACAAGAAACTCACCTCAAACCCAAAGACATGCACAGACTAAAAGTCAAGGGATAGAAAAAGATATTTCATGCAAACAATAGGGAGAAAAAAGCAGGGGTTGCAGTACTAGTATCAGACAAAATAGACTTCAAAACAAAGAAAGTAACAGGAGATAAAGAAGGTCATTATATAATGATAAAGGGCTTAGTCCAACAGGAGAATATAATCATTATAAATATATATGCACCCAACACAGAAGCACCAGAATATGTGAAACAAATACTAACAGAACTAAAGGAGGAATAGAATGCAATGCATTCATTTTAGGAGACATCAACACACCATTCACTACAAAGGACAGATCCACCAGACAGAAAATAAGTTAGGACACAGAGGCACTGAACAACATACTAGAACAGATGGACCTAACAGACTTCTATAGAACTCTACATCCAAAAGCAACAGGACACACATTCTTCTCAAGTGCACATGGAACATTGTAGGCCACAAAAAGAGCCTCAGTAAATTCAAAAAGACTGAAATTCTACCAACCAACTTTTCAGACCACAAAGGTGTAAAACTAGAACTGAATTGTACAAAGAAAACAAAAAGGCCCACAAACACATGGAGGCTTAACAACATGCTCCTAAATAATCCATGGTTCAACAACCAAATTAAAATAGAGATCCAGCAATATACGGTAACAAATGACAACAACACAAAGCCCCAACTTCTGTGGGATGCAGTGCAAGCCGTCTTAAGAGGAAAGTCTATAGCTATTCAGGCATATTTAAAGAAGGAAGAACAAACCCAAATGAATAGTCTAATGTCACAATCATCAAAATGGGAAAAAGAAGAACAAATGAGGCCTAAAGTCAGCAGGTGGAGGGATATAATAAAGATCAGAGAAGAAATAAATAAAATTGAGAAGAATAAAACAATAGGAAAAAAATCGATGAAACCAAGAGCTGGTTCTTGGAGAAAATAAACAAAATAGGTAAGTCTACCCAGACTTATTAAGAGAAAAAGAGAATCAACACACATCAACACAATCATAAACGAGAAAGGAAACACCACGATGGACCCCACAGAAATACAAAGAATTATTAGAGACTATGAAAACCTATATGCTAACAAACTGGAAAACCTAGAAGAAATGGACAACTTTCTAGAAAAATACAACCTTCCAAGACTGACCAAGGAAGAAACACAAAATCTAAACAAACCAATTACCAGCAAAGAAATTGATGCAGTAATCAAAACACTACCCAAGAACAAAACCCCTGGGCCAGATGGATTTACCTTGGACTTTTATCAGACATACAGAGAAGATATAATACCCATTCTCCTTGAAGTTTTCCAAAAAACAGAAGAGGAGGGAATACTCCCAAACTCATTCTATGAAGCCAACATCACCCTAATACCAAAACCAGGCAAAGACCCCACCAAAAAAGAAACTTACAGACCAATATCCCTGATAAACGTAAATGCAAAAACACTCAATAAAATATTAGCAAACCAAATTCAAAAGTACATCAAGAGGATCATACACCATGACCAAGTGGGATTCATCCCAGGGATGCAAGGATGGTACAGTATTTGAATATCCATCAACATCATCCACCACATAAACAAAAAGAAGGACAAAAACAACATGATCATCTCCATAGATGCCGAAAAAGCATTCAACAAAATTCAACATCCATTCATGATAAAAACTCTCAACAAAATGGGTATAAATGGCAAGTACCTCAACATAAAAAAGGCCATATATGATTAACCCACAGCTAACATCATACTGAACAGCGAGAAGCTGAAAGCTTTTCCTCTGAGATTGGGAACAAGACAAGAGATGCCCACTCTCCCCACTGTTATTCAACATGGTACTGGAGGTCCTAGCCATGGCAATTAGACAAAACAAAGAAATACAAAGGAATCCAGATTGGTAAAGAAGAAGTTAAACTGTCACTATTTGCAGATGATATGATATTGTATATAAAAAACCCTAAAGAATCCACTCCAAAACTACTAGAACTGATTTTGGAATACAGCAAAGTTGCAGGATACAAAATTAACACACAGAAATCTGTGACTTTTCTATACACTAACAATGAACCAATAGAAAGAGAAATCAGGAAAACAATTCCATTCACAATTGCATCAAAAACAATAAGATACCTGGGAATAAACCTAACCAAGAAAGTGAAAGACCTATACCCTGAAAACTATAAGACACTCTTAAGAGAAATTAAAGAGGACACTAATAAATGGAAATTTATCCCATGTTCTTGGCTAGGAAGAATTAATATCATCAAAATGGCCATCCTGCACAAAGCAATATACAGATTTTATGCAATCCCTATCAAATTACCAACAGCATTCCTCAACGAACTGGAACAAATAGTTTCAAAATTCATATGGAAACACCAAAGACCCCGAATAGCCAAAGCAATCCTGAGAAGGAAGAATAAAGTGGGGGGAATCTCGCTCCCCAACTTCAAGCTCTACTACAAAGCCACAGTAATCAAGACAGTTTGGTACTGGCACAAGAACAGAGCCACAGACCAGTGGAAGAGAACTGAGACTCCAAACGTTAACCCAAACATATATGGCCAATTAATATTCGATAAAGGAGCCATAGACATACAATGGGGAAATGACAGTCTCTTCAACAGATGGTGCTGGCAAAACTGGACAGCTACATGTAAGAGAATGAAACTGGATCACTGTCTAACCCCATACACAAAAGTAAATTCAAAATGGATCAAAGACCTGAATGTAAGTCACGAAACCATAAAACTCTGAGAAAAACATAGGCAAAAATCTCTTGGACATAAACATGAGTGACTCCTTCATGAACATATCTCCCCAGGCAAGGGAAACAAAAGCAAAAATGAACAAGTGGGACTATATCAAGCTGAAAAGCTTCTGTACAGCAAAGGACACCATCAATAGAACAAAAAGGCATCCTACAGTATGGGATAATATATTCATAAATGACATATCAGGTAAGGGGTTAACATCCAAAATATACAAAGAGCTCATGCAACTCAACAAACAAAAAGCAAATAATCCAATTAAAAAATGGGCACAGCATCTGAAAAGACACTTCTCCAAAGAAGAATTTCAGATGGCCAACAGGCACATGAAAGATGCTCCACGTTGCTAATCATCAGAGAAATGCAAATTAAAACCACAACAAGATATCACCTCACACCAGTTAGGATGGCCAACACAGAAAAGACATACAACAACAAATGTTGGCGAGGTTGTGGAGATAGGGGAATCCTCCTACAGTGCTGGAAGGAATGTAAATTAGTTCAGCCATTGTGGAAAGCAGTATGGAGGTTTCTCAAAAAATGAAAAATAGAAATACCATTTGATCCAGGAATTCCATTCCTACTAAGTTACCCTAAGAATGCAGGGACACAGTCTGAAAAAGACATATGCACCCCTATGTTTATCGCAGCACTATTTACAATAGCCAAGAAATGGAAGCAGCCTAAGTGTACATCAGTAGATGAATGGATAAAGAAGATGTGGTACATATACACAATGGAATATTATTCAGCCGTAAGTGCTGGGAGCCATGCTACTCAAGCTGTGTAGTGAAGATGAGGCTGGAAAAAGACCCCCATAAGGCAGCGGCCTTCGCAGCTGGATACCTCTATTATCCACCTTGATTTTGTTATTCTCCATTATACTATTGGCTTTGTCTTTGCTTGCATTGTTTCCAAGGGCTAAACTAAGCTTTGCTGAGCAGTGTGAAAAAGATGAGAACATAAACTTCCCAGAAGCTTTTCAGGACCATGCTCCTGAAGAATGGAACACGTAGGGGCTAAATGGGGATCTTGGCATAATGTACTAAAACCTGCTGTTAGTTAGTCAAACATTGACCACCCCATTTCCACTGAGAATGTCCCCCTTGTTTACAATGCTAGCTAGTGAAACTAGTGATGGAAAGTTTTCTAGAAATAGAGTTATGAGAGAATATTGAATGGAATAACCCTGTTGACAATTAATCATTTCATGTTTTCTTCCCTCTACTACTTCTATAGTTTGTTTTTCTTCTTTCCTAATTACAGCCCTTTACTAGAAATTGTGCCTTATCTGTGAAATTACCAAATACCATAATTTTCCAGGAAGTAAAAATACCTCAAGACAAGTGCTGGGCCTGGAAGCCACAGTGCATAAATCTGCAAAGAAGTAAAAAACTAACATTTTCAAAGAACATTACTTCTCTCTCACTTGCCAGCTTTACACGTCCCTGTATGGCCCCGGAAGGTGGCTGGTTAGCCAGAGACAGGTAAGATTCCTCAAGGGAGGAACAACCTAAGACAGGCACAGTTGCAGGGGGGCCATCAGGTGAGAAAAAGGGGGCCAACAGAGGTGAGGCTTAGAACCTCAACCCCCCAGTTTTGAGATAAATCTTCTACACCTGTGGATGTTTTGTTGCCCTTGTTCAGCTTGGATTAAGACCTGGTCTGTAGGCACAAATCTGATCATCTACACCTGCCTTCTTACAGTTCTAAATCATGCTTTCTATCTGTATCTTGCATTTACCTACATTAACATTTTATTAGATTCACATATAAAGTATAAAAATCAAATGAATAATCATATATTATATCTGACGTGATTGTTTATAGTTTAAGGTTTGTAGTTTGAACAGAAACAGTTTCTATGATATGAATGCCCTTGCATTGTTCACCATGTAAGAATTTGTTTAGTCCCTGCAGTAGTAGAGTCATGCAGACCTGTGTAGCATATGTCAGGGAGATTTTGGTATCCACACAGAAGAAAGAGAAATATAGATAAGTAGGGGAAATTTAATTTGCTGCCTACTGTGCCCTATAAAAGGGTATAAGGTGAAGATATGAGTTTATGATTTTAGATTGATTATAAATGTATTAAAGCCTCTAGGAATGTTTTTGTGGGAAAGAATCCTAGCTAACTGTGGCACTAGTGACCTGTATTTCATCCTGAGCTGGTAGACTCCATAGTCGCTGCTACATACTGCACACTCCTATAGTCACATGCACTACTTAGAAACTGCATTGCATAGAAACGTAAAACACAATAGTGTACATGTTGATAGGAAAAGTTTTGGTCAAGAAACAGAAAAACAATCACCTGTCTAACGCTTGACCAACCATGAATAGATTAGAAAGGAGAAGAAAGAAAAAAGCTTGCCTATACTTATTAACCAACTGCCTATACTAATTAATCATCAGAACAATAAAAAATAATCATATCCTTGTGCAAAATGGTATAAATAAAGCTGTCATCGACACTTTGTCAAGAGATCACCTCCATCTGACTCTGTGTCCTGTCTCTCCATGCACCGACTCCGTCTCATCCTTTTGGGCTTCACACCCACCCCACCCTGCTGGAGCTGGACTCTGGCACATAAGAAGAAAACAAATCCTAACATTTGCAACAACTTGGATGGAGCTAGAGGGTATTATGCTCAGTGAAATAAGCCAGGCGGAGAAAGTACCAAATGATTTCACTCATCTGGGGAGCATAAGATCAAAGCAAAAACTGAAGGAACAGAATAGCAGCAGACTCACAGAACCCAAGAATGGACTAACAGTTACCAAAGGGAAAGGGACTGGGGAGGACGGGTGGGAAGGGAGGGATAAGGGTATTAAGGGGCATTATGATTAGCACACATAATGTCAGAGGGAGGGCACAGGGAAGACAGTATAGCACAGAGAAGACAAGTAGTGACTCTATAGCATCTTACTACAATGATGGACAGTGACTGTAATGGGGTATGTGGGGACTTGATAATGGGGGAATCTAGTAACCACCAAGTTGCTCATGTGATTTGATATTAATGACACCAAAATAAAAAAAATGATTAGGTATCAGAGAGCAGTAATTATCAATCTTGGATGCACATTAGAATTACTAGGGACTGGGACATTAGTACCAATGCCATTCCAGTATTATTTTAGAAGCTTCCCAGGTAAACCTAAAGTACAATGAGAATAAAGAATAGATAAGAATTATTTTTAGGGTGTTCAAACAGCAGAATTAGTATTAAGTAGAAAAGTAAAAGCACTTCCAAAAATAAAACGTGTTGACTGAAAGCATTTGTTCACAAAATGTTTACTGACCTCCTAGCACAAAAAAGACCAAGGCAAAAGTGACAAACCCTTCTGGAGTGTCAAGTCCAGCAGACCCAGCAGGCCAACTCTAGCCACTGGCTGTGCTTAGACAAAGCTGCCCAAGCTCAATTTAATACAAAAAGCAGCAGCCTGACAACACTGTTCTGTCTCTTGATTATGTGACTCCACGCCTTTGTTAAAACTTACAGTGCTATGCACCAAAAAGAGTGCATATTTCCATTGTATGTAAATAAATACTTTTCAAAAATCAAAAAAAAAATGCAGCAGCCTGACAGATCAGGAAAACTGGGTTTGAGTCTGGGCCCTACCAACACGCAATGGGGCAAGTATTTTATTAACATTCTGAACCTCATATTGCTGTTGTGAAAAAAAGAAAAGAAGAAGAAAGAAAACTAAAAGAATGGATAGCAGAAATCCTAAGGTTAAGAAAAGTTTCTTAAAAGTCCATAAACTATGTTTAAAATAGCTCAGGAGGAGGGAATCAGTGATGGGTATTCTCTACATCCAAGTATGCAACTCAGATTGGCATACGAAAAGGACTCCTGGATGGAAATAACTCTGGACAAACATTCAAGTATTTAGAGAGATTACCTTATCCTAATAGGATATCAAATTTGCCAAATGTACCTTAAAAATCTTGAAAACTAATATAAATCCAGCTATTTTTAATATCTGAGTTTTTTCCAGATTGCTTTGGATATCATTTTCTATTCACATAATAGCAAATGCTTTTTGCAATGCAAGCCTAAGACTTCTTTCTAAATTAAAAACTACCACCATAAAATGACAAAATGAACTTTGGACAACATCTACAATACAGAGTTTGTTTCTGCAAACTTTTTGAAAAATGCAGTCTTGAAATATAATATTCTCTCCATTTGTAACTGATATACTAATTACCTTAGGGTTAGATGATCCTTTATAAGGAATGGTATTAAAAGAGTTTCTATATTAAGTGAGAAGCTGAACTAAATGGTTAATGAAGTTCAATGAACTCCTAAGATTCTCTTAGCAGCCCAAATCACACTCTTCCAGTGTACAGACACTTTACATGAATATTTCTCAAGGTGAACCTGTCACATCATCTGTATCAGAATCACCTTGTGGTGCTTTTTTCAAATGTGTATTCCTGGGCCTCAAAACTCATACCCTCCCCCAACCCACCCAAGACATACAGTGGAGGTCTTATGAGACCCAGAAATCTGAATTTTTTACAATTAGCTTAAACACACTAAAAGCATTCAGGTTATACAGACATAACACCAGTTAATTAGCTTTAGATGTGTCCCACAAAGATGCCAAGAAAGAGAGCAGAAGCAATTTAATTAAGTTTTAATAGTGTTTTGATTGCTACCAGGTGTTCCTCATGCTAAGTGCAAGATGACAAGGTGATGAAATCTAATTTTTAAGTTCTTGTCCCAATCCACTAACTAAATACTAAATCATTTTAAAAGAATCCAAATTCATTCTTTAAAGAAACTAAATCTAGTATGGAGTTATACTAATTTTAAAATATATTTCTTCACAAAAATCAAAGAAAACTATATAGATAAAATATAAACATTTCTTAGATACTTTATAGATAGACACCAAGAACAAAAAGAACTTATCCTAATGGATACTGAGAAAAGTTTAAAGTGCTGAGAGAGTACATGAATTGGCTAAAAGAAAACACAGTAAGAACTTTAGAAATCAAATTAAATCTGAGAAATACAGCATTTAAAAAATATATACAGCATTTGGAAAAAGTAGAATTAGAAATAACCACTTTTGAAGGTGAGACTAAATAGGTGGCTCTCATGTATTTCTAGTGGGAATGTGATTTGGAGGTTAACTTGGTAATGTATTTCAAAATTGAAAATGCATATATCATTGACCTGCAATTCTACTTTTAGAATTCATCTTTAATACTTTTACATGTGTGAATAACCAATATTATTAATCTAAAAATTCCACCAAACTACAGCTGGTTAAATTGATACATTTATACAAAGGAATACCATACAGGGAGCCATGAACAACGAGGAATCTTCATATACTCATACATTAAAATTTCCAAGATACATTGTTAAATTAAAAAGAAAGATGTAGAAAAGTTATTAACTGTATGATCTGATTCACGTAAAACACAAAAAGAGAAGGTATGCATTTACAGTTGACCTCCCACATAGTTGAAAACCCATGTATAACTTCTGATTCCCAAAAACTTAATAACCTACTGTTGATCAGAAGCCTTACTGATAACATGAACAGGAATTAATACATATTTTATAAATTACATATTATATACTGTATTCTTACAGTAAAGTAAGCTAAAGAAAATATTTTTTTCAGATTGTCGCTAATCTCTATAACATTTCAAGGGTCAACTGTACTTCTATAAATGTAAACTATCTTTGGAAAGGAAAACAAGATACCAATAACAACGGATGCCAAGAGGTAAAACAGATGCACTAGGATGGGAAGGAGAATTTTCACTGAATACCCTTTTGAAACTTTTGAATTGTGAAACATGTATTTCCTACATACACAAAAAAATAGCACTATTATTAAAAAAATAGAAAAATAAATAAGTATTTTACTTTTTACAATTTATTAAGGCCAAAGAAAAATGACAAGCAAATACAATATCCTGTACCATAAGAAACTGGAAAAAATTTTACTTATAAAAGAAATTCCTGTAGAAATGGGTATAATATATACAGAACTCTGCCCTCAAAAAAAAGAAAAAAATAACAGAAATATCATCACCTAAAGGCAGAAGTATTACTTATATGAGGATATAGAAGCTTGTATGTGCAGTCATTACCAAAAAATAAATGCTAATCAAGGAAGAGCCCAGTAATGGTCATATTTAAATTGTTTCACAAGGGTAACTAATGCTTTGAAACACCTAAGAATTTATGAAAACTATAAAGATGAGCTCCCAAACTTTTTGCCAGTGAGCTAATGTCTGGAATACCATTAAAATATATAATACATTGTTCTGTAAGAAAAAAGTAAATTGATAATTTTACATTATTTGTGTTCTAGTTACTACCTCATTTGACAAATCAAAAGGATCCAGATCATAAACAAATGTAGGAAAAAGGAAAAAAGGTAGAGAAATGGGCATTTAGTATTTTTCTTATTTCAGGGATAACTAAATATAAACTTTCAGATTTGACAAGTTCAACAAGACAGCTTCTTCTAAAATAAAGAGTAAAAAATACTGCACAAACAAAAATAAAAGTTCAAGACAGAACACATCTTACTGACTAACTGAAAATATAATTCTTGGCCTCCTGAAAAAATGACAAAGTCATATTATACTAAGTGTGTTTACAAGTTACTATGAAGTGAAAAGCTTAATAAAACACTGGATATGTTTTTTAAATAAAGCTTCATGTATGCAAAATCTGACTTCATACTGATAAATAAAATAGTGTTATTCATTATATGAAAGAGGCCAGGCAGTCCTGAAATTCCACTTACCAACAAGTATATTGCTGATATAAACTGGCTGTATGAAGTGACTCAGCAATGCTCCCTGTACACCAAGTACTTCCCATCTTGTCAGTTTGTCACTTGAGGACATACTGCTTACTCTATTAACATCTGCAGGACAGTAGACAGTCAGATAAATTTTGCCCTCAACAGCCACATGAAGACTTAGTTCTTCATTGGCTTCAAATGCAGATACAGAATGTGGATTAAGACGCCTAGAGAAAGAAAATAAAGTTTCTTCATTTTAAAAACAAAATTGACAAAATTAAATCTACATGTTGTTTTCAAACACATTTAACTTGCTGATGTATACCTAATTCCAGCAACATAAACAGATACGAACCTAAAGCAAGGTAGGATGGAGCAACTTGGTTCCACAAGGCTAACACCAAGCAGAAAGTTTTTAAAAGATATATTTCATACTATCGTTGATCCTGGGGTTCTTATTCCTGGAGTTGAAGAATGAACTTCGCAAACACTCAAGGTAGGACAGCAAGGCAGAGGCTTTTATTTAGAGATAAAGTGAGAGGACAGAGCTCCTGGCTCAGACCAGGAGGGAACAAGAGAGTGGGGGTGGGGGTGGGGGTGGTACATTGTCTAGAGGTTTTATAGGTGGGTGAGAGACAAAGGGCTAGGGATGCACACCTGCTAAGTGGTCCCAAAATGTTTATGTTTGAAGAGACATTAAGTTTCTTATTGGCCTTCCTGGTTATTTTACAAGAAATTTACTGCTCTGATTTCCTCCCAGGATAGCAGCTTCCTGGTCTGGCAGCATATCACTGAAGACTGCCTGCTTTGCTCCCAAGGTGGGCTGAGTTATTGTCTGTTTGTTAAAGAGTATGTTAAGAAAGTTACTTTTTAACAAACTGGGTTTTTAAATGCAATCTTATTTTCAAGATGGAATCCTTCCTGTTTGTTTTGGGCTTGCTTGTTAAATTGCCCAGGTGGCAAATTACTTGATTAGGGCTGGAGGAAGAAAAGCAGCACCTGGGTAAAGTCAGTAAAATAAACTGGGCCCTGCAGCAGGCCAAAGCAAATCCCACAATGGATTATTTCTGTTTTTTCCAGAGGCCCTGACCCTGCTCTGTCTAAGCCCATGGTCCCTGTCTCATTGCTATTCCTTACATCCCTTAAAATCAAAGGAAAACAGAATCTTTGTCCCTACCATAGTTTATTTTCTAAGTGACAATTTTTAAAAACTATAAAATGAGAGAATTAGAAAAGAAAACCAACAATTTGTATTCAAAATTCATCTCTAACAAAGTATGCCTAAAAAATATTAACCATGGTTATCTCTAGATGGTGGATGAAGTGAATTTTATTTTCTTCTTTGTGCTTGTCTGCATTTAAAAATTTCATGCTAACTGATCCTACACATTCATCAGGGTAATTAAGATTTGGCCATAGATTGACCAGAAAACAAACTGCATTCCTTAACTCCTGTATTCACATGTGAAGAGTGCATAAATCAATACTTTTCTAAAGTTTGTGAAGTCTTAAAACTAGAAAGAAGAGATTCAACAGCACAGAAAAAGAAAGTACATGGAGTATTTAAGTAATAGTAATAGATCAGAAAGGGTGGAACAGTGAGAGAGAATTTGTGACCTCTTGCAGTCTGTAACACCATTTCAAGACTGGAGGGATAATATGGATAAACATGAATATATGTATTCTATTTTTGTAGGGATTCATTATATGTGATATTGGCCATCCTAGCTGCTTTCAAAAAAACAACTTCCATAACACTTACAACTGTGACTTAATCTGGGCTGAGCCTTTAGGCAACTGGTTCATATAGAAGTAAATGTTGATACTCTGTTTGAGAGTGAGTAGATCAGAAGCTGGCTCTGTGCAAAATATTGATTTTTCCATCATAGCAGGATTTTTGCTGTAGAAGAGCAGAAGTTGTCTATAAAAGTACCTAAAATAAATGGGTGAAAACTTTGTTGTTAGAAAATTTTTAAATAAATTTTCATATTCAAATGCCATGAACAGTATCTCTGTATGTCCAAAGTTTGATATTAATAAAAACTCCTAAAATAATCCTAACCTTATTGAATGAAAAATTAAGTCCCATGAGAAGTCCTCGATTGGAGCAGTCAACCTGTAACTGTCCTTAAAAAGCACCATTTCTTGACTACAACTCCACTGTCATTTCACATTTGAAACCCCAACCATCATTCCTGCAGGAGACCCATTTCTCTACTGATCCCTCCCTTCTTTGTCCTAGCCTAACTGAAGTGTCAGTTTCCTGCCTTACTTCTATTTCTCCTTCCCTGCCAAAACAGACAATCATGGTTCCCACTGCTTAGTGGTTTAGAAGACAAAAACAAAAACACACACACACACACAAGGAAATAGGAACAACAAAATGAAGACAAAATGTTGTATTAAGAAGTGAAGAAAATCTCATGAAAGACTACAACTAATGAAATCAGGGGACAAATACTATTTTGCTTATTAAGAAATATGATTTTAATCCTATAAACAGAAATACATAATAAACAAACACCAGTGCGTAACAGTGCCAAGCATGGGAAGAAATAAATATAAAAGTAGTAGCTTTAAGGTGGTCAAGTAATTCAATGAGCACCAAGAAGGTGGGAGGACAATGAGTTGCATTACCTTCATTGACCTTCCCCAAAACTTTCCTTTTAAGATTACCGGATTCTTTCCTAATTATTAGAGATATATACTTAAGCTTTCCAGATAAAAAAATACATCTAAAGTGGGTTTTAAAATATTGCATGAAAGAAAACACCAACAGAAAGTAAGGGTGCATAGGTTAAATAAGAACAGCAGAATGCTAAGTGGATATGCTGATCATTAGATACAATGATTGGAGAGTTGCATCCTATTCTCACTTATGAGTCACTGAACATTTCCATTGAAAGTAGTCCTATAAAAAGTGAGATCAATGACTTAAGAGAACCAATAGCTGGTGGATGTTGCATAAGGTAGCACTTATGTCCCACTTTTCATGTTTCCATATGAGAGGACTTCCAAAGAGTAACATTCCTGTCTTCTCTCTCTTACCTGCTATTCACTCCTCTTGTAAGGACCAGTGACTGGTAAGTTTGGAAAAAGAAATTAGGCATGTTCACCACAGTCTCTCTCTCTTTTTAAGATTTTCCAACCTAAAAAATACCTTATCTACACTCTGCTCCGTGGTAAACTTCACACAGACTACTAATGGAAACCCATCGGTTTCTGGTGCTGTCTTTGGATAAGTATGACTAATTCAGGGATGAAATATTACCAAGCCTACTTGACCCAGTTCTAAAGTTATACTCTCCAGTTGCTTTAATCAATAATAATGATGGAATATTTTTTTTAATGTTGCTGGACTCTTCAAACTGAGTTCATAAGGATTTGGTAACAGAAACCACTACAATCCACAAACTGGACACCAATTACTATAATGTTTCCAAAATGACATGGAAATAACCAAATGGCTTACAGAAGTAAGAGTCAGATCCTTGACTCAATGATCAGTATAACTCCATTTGTAAATAAAGACATTACATATGTGGTTACTTTAGGCTGAGAGCATTAATATTTGTTGGCATTATAATCTGTACCTTACCTAAGGAGAGACCTTCTTGCTGTAACAACAGCATGAGTATCATGCAACACTCTTCCATTTGGCTTAATGCACTGGCTGTAATTGTATTCACCTGTGCCTAGAGCTACAACTTCAAGTTGTCCAGCTGAAAACAAGAAGTTAACAGCAGCAGGTTATTTAGACCACCCCACCCCCCAGGTTCAACCTCCATTTCTATCTTACCATTTTAAAGTCAGTAAAATATATTGAACAAAATATGGAAAAACTCCACAATTTCAAATAAGAGTTTGATAGTCTTCTAAGAAACAAAATTTTAAAAACACTTGAATATCTCAATTAAAAAGGCAGATGTTTTGTACTTCATCTAAATTGTTACCACAATTAGAAGAACCACCAAATGCCCTGGGTTTTTTAATATCTATGTATTTCTTACACATCTAGATTTATTTGGCTTACTAAGAAACTTCATTTACCATTTTACTTCTAAAACAAATTATGTATACAAAATGTCTCTAATTTTCTTAATCCACTCAAACTCTCTACAAACCAAATTGGAGTTTCTTTCTCTGTTCTACTGAAGCTTTTTTGAAGAAACAAGCACTTTATGCTTTTTCCAGTAGTTTTGCTCCATTTACTTTTTGCTGTACTCCATCTGAGATTTCCTTGAAACTCTATGCTCAGAAGATACACAATTCTTTTTCCTCTTTATGTCCTATGAAGCTTTTCAATAGCTTAGTCACTAGCTCATTGTTCTTTTGCTCACTGAAAACAACATTCAATTTCACATTTGCAACTACCTAAAGTTTAAAAAATATTTCACAGCTTATCTTCTCATTAAATCCAATTTTTGACTGCCTTTTAAGCCACTCCATAATCTGGTAACATCAAACTAACTATTTTGTCTAAGTTCTGTATATGTGATGTTCTGCACTAGCAATAAATTTCTCATCGTCACATAGTTTTCTTAATGCTGCTTTCTTCCCTCTTTTCTTTCTCCACTAATAACTTCCTTTCCTCTATTTATGTAAACCTTATTATCCTTTAAAGTTTCAGCTGAAGTCTCACTTGTTCTCGAAGATTTTGGCCCTATCAGTTCTCTATGAATTCTGATGCATTATAGGATTATAGAAAACAATTTTTATCTCTTATCAGCTAGCCTTTCAACAGTGCATATATACCTTCTATCCCACCCAAATCATAAAACCTAAGAATAGGGACCAAATTTCAAATAGTTTCTATATCATCTATAATATCTTATTCATAGAAAAATAAAAATTCAAACAATTAATGATCAACCTAGAATATTACAGGGTAAATATAAAATGAAATTGGAATCACATCATAAGACCCACAAGAAAAAACAGAAGTTATCTCCTCTTACTTGAAAATGAAGAAAATATGTTAATTTTTATAGAGACCTTCTCAATGTTATAGTAAGGAGTAATTTCAGGTTGGTAATGGATCTAACAGAGCTGTTTAAAATGTCAGGCACTTAACCATTCTGCAGTTTTCCTGGTCAGTATAGTTTATCTCTACCTTTGAGAATCTTGTGTTTGATGATCTGCACTTACTAGAAAAGGCCACTTCAAATCAATGCACCACCATTGTCAACAGGGACAAAGATACTTCATTAAAATAATACTGTATATAACTCAGATCATTAAGATATTTAAGTTTTTCTACAAACCAACACATCTCAAAGATTTGGACTTACCTCTTTGAATTATGAAAGCAGCCAATGAATTGCTACACTTCAGGTACTCTGAATGACTAGAAATTAGTTGGTTGAATATTTCTTTAACAATCTGGGAAATCTTCGCATACTGAATATGTCTCCTTTCTAGAAAACAAGATTAAACACAATATAAATTCTAAGAACTCTGCTTTCTCCCAGAGGCCTCTATCATTCCTATTATAACTTTACAATCAGATGAGCTAAAATTTATAAATGTACAAGTAAATTTATAATTTATGTCATAATTGAGATTTTGAAGAATTTGGTTTTGAAAGAACATGAGCTATTGACCTTTTTGGATAACTTCTTGTAAAAAAATGTCTTAGTATTACATATTAGAGGGTTACTGATTTATATTTGATGATACATTCAAAAGTCACACATAGGCCATAAGAAAATCTTTTGTTATATAAAATCGTCTCACATTTCTAGACAGCCAACATCTCACCAAACACCACCAGTCTACCTTCCCCAATCACTATGACAACCCAAATATACTCCTTAGTATTTGCTCCAGTGAGATCTACTGCAAAGTACTAAGCACATAGACACTTGATGCAGGTCTATGTTGGTGCTAAAATAGTCCCAAACTTTAAAAGGGGATATAGTTTTGAGTAACAGGGTTGCCATAGATAATTATAAGCAAGAATATACACCAAAAGCTGTCCATGGATTTATTTTTTTTAACTTGACAGAGCTTGAGATTCTGGGGTAGGGCTCTTGCTTCATGACACCTTAGTGAAGAACCATTGTTCTAAAGAATGAGAGGTTGTACTAGCCCACAAAAAGAGCCTCGGTAAATTCAAAAAGATTGAAATTGTACCAACCAGCTTCTTAGACCACAAAGGTATGAAACTAGAAATGAATTACTCAAAGAAAATGAAAAAGCCCCAAAACACATGGAGGCTTAACAACATGTTCCTAAATAACCAAGGGATCAAATAAAAACAGAGATCAAACAATATATGGAGACAAATGACAACAATAATTCAAAACCGCAAAATCTATGGGATGCAGCAAATGCCATGCTAAGAGGGAAGTATACTGCAATACAGGCCTACCTGAGGAAAGAAGAACAATCCCATATGAACAATCTAACCTCACAATTAACAAAACTAGAAAAAGAAGAACAAGTGAGGCAAAAAGTCAGTAGGAGGGACATAACAAATATTAGAGCAGAAATAAATAAAATCAAGAAGAATTAAACAATAGAAAAAATCAACGAAAGCAGGAGCTGCTTCTTCAAGAAAATAAACAAAACAGATAAACCCATAGCCAGACTTATTAAGAAAAAAAGAGTCTACACACATAAACAGAATAAAAAATTAGAAAGGAAAAATCACTACAGATATCACAGAAATACAAATAATTATTAGAGAATACTATGAAAAATAATATGGTAACAAACTGGATAACCTAGAAGAAATGGAGAACTTTCTAGAAAAATGCAACCTTCCAAGGCTGACCCAGAAACAAAATCTGAACAGACCAATTACTAGCAACAAAATTGAACTGGTAATCAAAAAACTACCTAAGAACAAAATGCCTGTACCAGATGGCTTCACTGCTGAATTTTATCAAATATTTAGTGAAGACCTAATATCCATCCTCCTTAAAGTTTTCCAAAAAGTGGAAGAGATGAAAATACTTCCAAACTCATTCTCTGACGCCAACATCACCCAATACCAAAACCAGGTAAAGACATCACAAAAAAAGAAAATTACAGACCAATAACCATGATGAACATAGATGCAAAAATACTCAACAAAATATTAACAAACCAAATTCAAAAACACATCAGAATAGCCAAAGCAATGCTGAGAAAGAAGAATAAAGTAGGGGGGATCTCACTCCCCAACTTCAAGCTCTATTATAAAGCCATAGTAATCAAGACAATTTGGTACTGGCACAAGAACAGAGCCACAGACCAATGGAACAGACTAGAGAATCCAGACATTAACCCAGACATATATGGTCAATTCATATTTGATAAAGGAGCCATGGACATACAATGGCGAAATGACAGTCTCTTCAACAGATGGTGCTGGCAAAACTGGACAGCTACATGTAGGAGAATGAAACTGGACCATTGTCTAACCCCACATACAAAAGTAAACTCAAAATGGATCAAGGGCCTGAATGTAAGTCATGAAACCATTAAACTCTTGGAAAAAAACATAGGCAAAAACCTCTTAGACATAAACATGAGTGACCTCTTCTTGAACATATCTCCCTGGGCAAGGAAAACAACAGCAAAAATGAACAAGTGGGACTATATTAAGCTGAAAAGCTTCTGTACAGCAAAAGACACCATCAATAGAACAAAAAGGAACCCTACAATATGGGAGAATATATTTGAAAATGACACATGCGATAAAGGCTTGACGTCCAGAATATATAAAGAGCTCACACACCTCAACAAACAAAAAACAAATAACCCAATTAAAAAATGGGCAGAGGAACTGAACAGACGGTTCTCCAAAAAAGAAATACAGATGGCCAATAGACACATGAAAAGATGCTCCACATTGCTAATTATCAGAGAAATGCAAATTAAAACTACAATGAGGTATCACCTCACACCAGTAAGGATGGCTGCCATCCAAAAGACAAACAACAAATGTTGGCGAGGATGTGGAGAAAGGGGAACCCTCCTACACTGCTGGTGGGAATGTAAATTAGTTCAACCATTGTGGAAAGCAGTATGGAGGTAAATCAAAATGCTCAAAATAGACTTACCATTTGACCCAGGAATTGCACTCCTAGGAATTTACCCTAAGAATGCAGCAATCAAGTATGAGAAAGACCAATGCACCCCTATGTTTATCGCAGCACTATTTACAATAGCCAAGAATTAGAAGCAACCTAAATGTCCATCGATAGATGAATGGATAAAGAAGATGTGGCACATATACACAATGCAATACTACTCAGCCATAAGAAAAGGGCAAATCCTACCATTTGCAGCAACATGGATGGAGCTGGAGGGTATTATGCTCAGTGAAACAAGCTAAGCAGAGAAAGAAAAATACCAAATGATTTCACTCATCTGTGGAGTATAAGAACAAAGGAAAAACTGAAAGAACAAAATAGCAGAATCACAGAACTCAAGAATGGACTAACAGGTACCAAAGGGAAAGGGACTGGGGAGGATGGGTGGGTAGGGAGGGATAAGGGAGGGGGAGAAAAAGGAGGGTATTAAGATTAGCATGCATGGGGGGGTGGGAGAAAGGGGAGGGCTGTACAACACAGAGAAGACAAGTAGTGACTCCACAACATTTTGCTATGCTGATGGACAGTGACTGTAAAGGGGTATATAGGGGGGACCTGGTATAGGGGAGAGCCTAGTAAACAAAATATTCATCATGTAAGTGTAGATTAATGATAAAAAAAAAATAAAAGCAGTTCCTGTGTGGTGACCTCCAATGAGTTCTACACAATGGTATAAAGGGCATATAAAAGTGTAGGCAAAGGGTCTGTTTGTGTTTATACAGAGGATCAAAGCCTAATTTGGCTACCCTGAAAATGAACTAAGATACGATATGAAAAAGAACTTCCAACATCAGCACTCTTGGGAAGACTCATGCCAGAAGATGACCATCAAAAAACCCCAACAAAGATCCATGCACTGCTACAGGTGTAGATGCACTCATCCCACCAGTTCCTGGACTTGCCATGGGAATGAAGAAGGAGATATCTAAGCTGGCCTGTGCATACAGCAAAACAACAAATTTGACTGGATCTAAACTGTTGGAACTCAACCAAGAATTAGGAGAAGTGCAAATTGCAGCGCTCCAAAATCTTACAACTACAGACTATTTACTGTTAAAAGAACATATGGAATGTGAACAGTCCCCAGGAATGGGTTGTTTTAATTTGTCTGATTTCTCTCAGACTGTTCAAGTTCAGTTGGACAATATCCACCATATTATAGATAAGTTTTCACAAATGCCTAAGGTGTCTAACTGGTTTTCTTGGTTTCACTGGAGATGGCTGGTAATTACAGGTATGCTTTGGTTATGTAACTGTACTCCTATTATGTTAATGTGTGTGTGCAATTTAATTAGTAGTTTAAAACCTATACATGCTGAAGTTACTCTACAAGAAGACATGTCAAAGAAATAATCAATCTTCCCAGGTTTTCATCCGCCTGCTACTTGTATAGCTTTTCTTCTTCCTTCCTAATTATAACCCTTAAGTAGAATTCGTGCCTCATATAGAATTTACCGAGTATCATAATTCTTCCAAGTGGTAAAGACACCTCAAGACAAATGCTGGGCATAGAAGCCACAGGGCATAAAATATGCAAAGAAGTAAAAAGCCAACCTTTTCAAACAATAAGGCTTCTCCCTCACTTACCAACTTAACATTTCCCTGTATGGCCCCGGAGGATGACTGGTTAGCCGGAGACGGGTAAGATTCCTCAAGGGAGGAACCACCTAAACAGGCACAGTCGCAGGGGGGCCATCAGGTGAGAAAATGGGGATCAACAGAGGTGAGGCTTAGAACCTCCGCCCCCCTATTCTAAGAGAAATCTTCTGCATATGTGGATGTTTTATTGCCCTTGTCTAGCTTGGATGAACACATAGTCTACAGGCACACACCTGATCATCTACATTTGCTCTCTTACAACACTAAACTGTGTTTTCTACCTTTATCTTGTATCTACCTACCACTTCAGCATTTTATTAAAAATAATAATAATAAAGAAATGTGGTATCCACATATAAATCAAGTATAAAAATCAAATGAATATTCATATTTGAACTGTTTATAGTTCATAATGCATGATCAAAACCAAAAGCTTCTGTGATGACTGCCCTTGTAATGTT
This sequence comes from Manis javanica, assembly GCF_040802235.1. Taxonomy (NCBI): domain Eukaryota; kingdom Metazoa; phylum Chordata; class Mammalia; order Pholidota; family Manidae; genus Manis; species Manis javanica. The sequence continues at coordinate 70,159,941 of NC_133160.1, forward strand.
CACCATGTAACTTATTCACTATGTAAGAAATTGTTCTCCATGTAAGAACTTGTTTGTTATGCTTCAGAAGATTGGAGACTGATGAAAATTAGGGTTGGGGTGGATTAATGATTGTGCATTGAGCATTGACCCCCCTATACAGAATTTTATTGTGGTTAACAACCATTATCAATAAATATGAGAGATGCCCTCACAAAAAAAAAAAAAAAAGCACACACTTCCAATTGTAAAATAAATAACTGGGATGTAATGTATAGGATAAGGAATATAGTCAAAATATTCTAACAACTTGGTATGGCGATAGCTGGTACCTAGAATTATCATGTATATGAATGTTGAATCACTGTGTTGTACACCTGAAACTAATGTAATACTGTGTGTCAACTACCCTTCAATAAAAAATACATATCTAAAAAAAAAAAAACATCAAAAAGATCATCCATCATGATTAAGTAGTATTTATTCCAGGGATGCAAGGATGGTACAATATTAGAAAATCCATCAACATCATCCACCACATCAACAAAAGGAAGGACAAAAACCACATGATCAATTCCATAGATGCTGAAAAAGCATTCAACAAAACTCAACATCCATTCATGATAAAAACTCTCAACAAAATGAGTACAGAGGGCAAGTACCTCAACATAATAAAGGCCACATATGACAAACCCACAGCCAACATCATACTTAACAGCAAGAAGCTGAAAACCTTTCCTTTAAGATCGGGAACAAGACAAGGATGTCCACTCTCTCCACTTTTATTCAACATAGTTCTGGAAGTCCTCACCACAGCAATCAGACAACACAAAGAAATAAAAGGCATACACATTGGTAAAGAAGTTAAACTGTCACTGTTTGCAGATGACATTATACTGTACATAAAAAAAAACCCTAAAGAATCCACTCCACAACTACTAGATCTAATTTCTGAATTCAGCAGTTGTGGGATACAAAATTAATACACAGAAATCTGTTGAATTCCTATACACTAATGATGAACTAGCAGAAAGAGAAATCAGGAAAACAATTCCATTCACAACTGTATCAAAAAGAATAAAATACCTACGAATAAACCTAACCAAAGAAGTGAAGGACCTATACACTGGAAACTATAGGACACTCATGAGAGTAATTAAAGAAGATATCAATAAATGAAAACACATCCCATGCTCATGAATAGGAAGAATTAATATTGTCAAAATGGCCATCCTACCCAAAGCAATCTACAGATTCAATGCAATCGCTATCAAAATACCAACAGCATTTTTCAACAAACTAGAGCAAATAGTTGTAAAATTCATATGGAACCACAAAAGACCCTGAACAGTCAAAGCAATCCTGAGAAGGAAGAAAAAACCTGGGGGGGATTACACTCTCTGACTTCAAGCTCTACTACAAAGCAACAGTAATCAAGACAATTTGGTACTGGCACAAGAACAGACCCATAGACCAATGGAACAGACTAGAGAGCCTAGATATAAACCTAAGCATACATGGTGAATTAATATATGATAAAGGAGCCATGGATATACAATGGGGAAATGACAGTCTCTTTAACAACTGGTATTGGCAAAACTGGACAGCTACATGCAAGAGAATGAAACTGGACTACTATCTAACCCCATATACAAAAGTAAACTCGAAATGGATCAAAGACCTGAATGGAAGTCATGAAACCATAAAACTGTTAGAAGATAACATAGGCAAAACTCTCCTGAATAAAAACATCAGCAACTTTTTTCTGAATGCATCTCCTCAAGCAAGGGAAACAAAAGCAAATGGGACTGCATCACACTAAAAAACTTCTGTACAGCAAAGGACACCATCAGCAGAACAAAAAGGCATCCTACAGTATGAGAAAATATATTTGTAAATGACATATCCGACAAGGGGTTAACATCCAAATTATATAAAGAACTCACATGCCTCAACACCCAAAAAGCAAATAACCTGTTAAAAAAATGGGTGGAGGATATGAACAGACAATTCTCCAAAGAAGAAATTCAGATGGCCAACAGGCATATGAACAGATGCTCCACATCGCTAATTATCAGGAAATGGAAAAAAAAAAAAACCACAATAAGATATCACCTCACACCACTTAGGATGGTCAGTATTGAAAAGACTAAGAACAACAAATGCAGGTGAGGATGTGTAGAAAGGGGAACCGTCCTACATTGCTGGTGGGTATGTAAGCTAGTTCAACCATTGTGGAAAGCAATATGGAGGTTCTTCAAAAAACTCAAAATAGAAATACCATTTGACCCAGGAATTCCACTCCTAATAATTTACCCAAAGAATATAACTTCTCAGATTCAAAAAGACATATGTACCCCTATGTTTATTGCAGTACTATTTACAATAGCTAAGATATGGAAGTAAACTAAGTGTCCATCGGTAGATGAATGGATAAAGAAGATGTGATACATATACACAGTGGAATATTATTCAGCCATAAGAAAGAAACAAATCCTGCAATTTGCAACAATATGAATAGAGTTGGAGGATATTATGCTCAGTGAAATAAACCAGTGGAGAAAGACAAGTGCCAAATGATTTCCCTCATTTGTGGAGTATAACAACGAAGCAAAACTGAAGGAACACAACAGCAACAGACTCACAGACTCCAAGAAGTGACTAGAGGTTACCAAAGGGGAGGGGTGGTGAAGTGAGGAAATGAGGGTGGGGAGGGAGGTAGAAGGGGATTCAGGGGTATTATGAGTGGCACACATTGTGTTGGGGGAATCATGGGGAAGACAGTGTAGCACAGAGAAGGCAAATAATTACTCTGTGGCATCTTACTACACTGATGGGCAGTGACTGTAATGGGTTATGAGGGGGACAAGGTAACATGGGTGAATGTGGTAACCACATTGTTTTTACATGTGAAACCTTCATAAGAGTGTATATCAATAATACCTTAATAAAAAAAAAACTAAAGGCAGATATACTGAAAAAGAATGAGAGGTTGAAGAATTGCTTAATAAAGCATTTTCTCAAAGTTTAGTTGTAAACCACTGATAGTTCCTGATGCTCCATGATGGTTGCTAGTCTATCAGTAGCTCACAGTGCACATAACATTTTTAGAGGGAATGCAATGAAACAGTTTTGCTGTCATGCATTGCATTTATATGAAATATATATTCTTCACAGAAATTCTTTCTATGTGCTTAATGATCGTTATATTAAAAAGGCATAAAAATAATACAAGTTCAATGTTAGCAGTCTCAGCTAGTATTCTGCTAATTGGCTACAACTCACTTAGGCTATTCACATACTTTTGTTAGAGATTTACATCACTTTAAAACTAAAAACTGGGGCATGCTGAAACCCAAATTTTGCATTGACTTGGTCTTGGACGTCATTGAAGGGTAGATATTAGTGCTACCTCACCCTTCTTAGTGGTTCCATAGAATGAGTGTACTATAATTTATTCAATCATGTCCTTCATAGTTAGAAATTATTTTGTGTTACGATACAGAATAGAAAATCACACTGCAATTAACACTAACAGTACAAGAACTGTGTGTGGGACAAAGAATGTTTTGCTGCACATTAAAAAGGCTGCACCTGAGTATCATAATGAATATTTAGGAGTTAATATATCAATATACTTCTTGATCCTAACTCAGTGTTGGAAGGAAATAATAAATACTATGATAAAATCAAATCTTAGTTACTAATGTATCTTTTATTAGCATGCATATTAAGGAATAAGGAGCAGATCAATACCATTTTCCCTATACATGTAATGCTGGCTGTTAAGGAAATAAAATGTCACAAATTACTGGAAATGAAGGATGAGATAAAAACATAACATACATAATGCCAATCAACACTATTTCTTTGACATGAAGTTGCTAATTTCAAGTGATCTTTAGTATCATGAGTAACCTGAACCTATCTCCAGAGCCAAACAATTACTATTTTTAATGAAGATATGAACCAGTTAGTTACAGCCAAACTTGACAAGCTATGACATAGTGATACCCTCCACAACTGGCCCAATGGAGCTGTTTAGGAGATTTTTGTGGGTTTTAAATATTTTTTCTTCAAAGGCAGTAACATCCAACTCTTGGGTTTATTTAAAGGATGATGTCTGCTCTTCCTTTTCTGACTGACACTTGAGTCTACAAAATCTGACTTTTGTTATTTCTTTAAATATACTGTTAACAACATATTCCTTCTTCCTCACAGACTGATCTGTTTTCTTAAGGGTAATAGTAATGTTATTTGTATCTATTATTTGCCAACTGTGGACCTAGAAGTCTATCTCCTTATTCATTAAAAATGTCCATGAAGGATGGAAAGAAAGACTAGAGCCCTCTCCCTTATCAAGAGATTACTACTGTTTGTAGAGTGAGGATTGATCCCTCACTGCACTTCTGTTCATTAATTCCTAATGCCTGTTAGGTCAAGGGACTATATTTAACAACTGGTATATTTTGCTTTCTGAATGTGTCTATTTACCGTGGGCTGGTCCTTTTAACTCCATGAAGTATAGAAATGTGCACAGCCTTTCTCTGCTTACAAAAACCATGGAAAACCAAAGTGGAATAAGCACAGAAGTATTTTCAAATCCTAATCTCTTTAAGTAGAAAGAAAGAAGGTTCTCCTTTTTCATTTCAATTCTACAAATACTCTAACCTTTAAAGTCTGAAGTGTTAACTACTATATAGACAATGTAGAACTTAAGAAAAATTTCCTGCCTTTCAGGGGATTCATAATCTGATGGGAAAAGTATATAATTACCATGACACATGTTCAATATGACAAAATGTTATAATAATAGTACATACTACTTAGTGAACACGTACTGGCATTGATTTAAGTATTTTACATGTATGATTCATTAAATCTTCATAGTAACCCTATGAGGTTAGTTATTGTTATGACCATTTTATAGATGAAGAAGTTAAGGTGCACAGAGAAGTAACTGGTCCTAGGTTACACAATCAGTAACTTCGACTGAAATTGTAGTTTTCTTGGACTTGAGTGACAAATAATTGGCATTAAAAGAAGTGAACAGATTATCTGAAAAGAATGCTTCAACCATAAAGCACCAGAAAATCATTGGTTATCAGTAATGACATGCCCATCAAAGCAAAGAATTCTCAAAAAAGATATGAGATTGACGAACTACCTCTTTATAGGAAAAAAGCCAATTTTCCATCTTTCATCCCTTTAACTATTTCTCCATTTTTAACAAAGTATGAAGAAAACTCTCTTCTTTGTATAAGTGTCACAGGTTGAAATGCTAAATGTTAAATGTATGTTTTCAAAACTAAGAATATTTTAATTCTATATTGTCATAATTTATAATTGGGTTATTCTTCTAAAAATTAACATTATAAAGTATTTCCTACCATAATGTACTTTTGAAACATAAACTGGTTCAGGTGAAACAATAGGTTCTGCAGGGATAGGAGGAGGACCTGTAAACAAAAACATAAGGAAAACACGAAATTTCAATGAGTAGGTACCTTATTATTCTTTAACAAAACAGCAATCCAAGAATGCCTATTTTTTCTGTATACTTCTGCCAACTCTAGATCATCAAGAATCTGTCAGCTCAGCCTTGATGTCTTTCTTATCTTGAAATGAGTTATACAAACATGTCTGGGTTTCCTAACACTACTGGGTACCTTGCTTTGTAATAGATGTAACATTGTGAAAGGCAGTGAAAATGAAACCCTGTTTTAGATGCTTATGAACAATTTTCTATTTACAGTAATACAATGTAAAAACATTCAAATTTAACATTCTATCAAAGATTTATTATGTAAAAATTATAATTTATAATGGTATTTTACCAGAGTGTTTTCTAGGGCACTGCTATGTCAAAAGTTTTCAAAACTTTTGGTTCTACTCTTTGCAATGGCTTTCCAATTTGGTTCCCAAGTTAGGGAATCAAGGAAAAACAAGAAAAGAACATGATACTGAACCAAAGGGACCAAATAAGATTAGGAGAGCTTAAATGAAAAGGCTCCAGGTGCAAAGATATAACTAAAGTAGTCAGTATCTCTCAAGAATCATTCATAAATACAAAGGAAGCAAATAGAACTGCTACTCTGGACTTAATTTTGAGTAAGGTGAGAAACTGGTTGAATATACAGAAATAAGCAGGAAAGACTCACATTAGTTATCTTGGGGCTCACATTAGTTAAGCTTTAGCTAAGATAAATACACTATGGACTTCAGATAAGCAGAACTTAAAAACTCAGAGAAAGATAATTTTTTCCATTTACTCAAGTGAATAGGGTTCAAGTAGAATGAAAACTAAAGATATTAAATACTGTTTATCAAGCACAAATAATTTCAGTAAATAAAGAAAATGTGACTGTACAAGTCAATCTCCATTTTAAAATACCACATACAAATAGGCAAAAACATCTGGAGAAAGAAAAACAGAGTTGGAAGACTCTTGATTTCAAAGGTTACTACAGAGCAACAGTAATAAAACAATGTAGTGGTGGCATACAGACAGACACAGAGAACAATGGAATAGAACAGAGAGCCCAGAAATAAGTCCTCACATATGTGAACAAATGATTCTTGACAAGGCATCAATACCATTCAGAGGGGGAAATGACAGTGTTTTTGACAAATAATGCTGGAAAAAACTGTATAATTCACATGCAAAAAAACTGAAATTGGATCCTTACCTAACACTATTTACAAAAATGAACTCAGTATGGGTCAAAGACCCAAACATAAGAGTTAAAACCATGAAAATATGGGGGTAAAACTTGATGACATTGGATTCTACAATGATTTCTTGGGACACTAAAGGCAAAAAGCAACAAAAGAAAAAGTAGACAAATTGGACTTTATCAAAATTAAACCCTTTTGTGAATCAAAGGCCACTATTAAAAAGAGTAAAAATGCAAATCACAGAAGAAAATATTTGCAAATCACGTATCTGATATCCAGAACATACATATACAGTAGTCTCCCCTTATCCACAGGGGATACATTCCAAAATCCCCAGTGGATGCCTGAAACTGTAGATAGCAACTGAACTCTATATATACAATGTTTTTTTCTTTTATGTACATACCTATGATAAAGTTGAATTTATAAATTAGACAGTACAATATGAATAAAATAGAATTATAAAAATATACTGTAATAAAAACTGTGTGAACCTGGTTGGTCTCTCAAAATATCTTACTGTGCTACAGTCACCTTTCTTGTGATATGAGTTGATAAAATGCTTATATGATGAAATGAAATGAGGTGAATGACATAAGCATTTTGATGTAGCATTAGGCTACTACTGGCCTTCTGACCACACTTCAGGAGGAGGATCATCTGCTTCAGGACTGCAGATGAGTAACTCAAACTGCAGATAAAGGGGGACTATAATACAGAGGACTCCTAAATAAAAGTCAACAAAAAAACAAACAAGCCACTTCAAAAATGGGCAAAGGGCTTGAGTACAACACTTTAAGAAGACATACAAATAGCCAATAAGCACATGAAAAAATGCACAATATCACTAATCATTAAGGAATTGCAAATCAAAGCCATGAGATAACAACACATCACACCCATCAGAATGGCCACTATCAACAACACAGAAAATATCAACTGTTGGCAAGGATGTGGAGAAACTGGAAACCTTGTGTACTGGGGGAATGTAAAATGGTGCTGTCATCATGGCAAACAATATGGCATTCTTGAAAAAATTAAACCTAAAATTACCATATGATTCAGTAATTCCACTCCTGGGTATAAAACCCAAGGCACTAAAAGCAGGGTGTCATAGTTATTTGTACACCCATGTTCACAGCACCATTATTCACAATAGCCAGAAGTTACAGCTTCCCAAGTCCATCAATCGATGAATGGATAAACAATTAAAAATGTGGTATAAACATACCATAGATTACTACTGAATAGATTACTATTCAGGCTTACAAAGGAAGGAAATTCTGACACATTGTACAATACAGACGAATTTTGAGGACATTATGCTAAGTGAAATAAATAGGTCGCAAAAAGACAAATACCATATGATTCCACTTGTATACTTAATCAAATTGATATAGACAGAAAGTGAATGGTAATTGCCATTGGCTTAGTGCAGGTGTTAATGAAGAGTAACTGTTTAATGGGTACAGAATTTCAGTTTTGCAAGATAGAGTTTTTCATATTGAATGTACTTTACACTAATAAACTGTATATTAAAATGGTTAAGATGGTATTGTTTTATATATGCGAATTTTATTTCATTTTATTTTTACTATACTAAACACTTTTAAAATGATTTTTTACACTAATAAACTGAATATTAAAATGGTTAAGATGGTATTGTTTTATATATGTGAATTTTATTTCATTATTTTATTTTTACTATACTAAACACTTTTAAAATGATTTTTTTGTAAAAGGTATTGAAATAAACTAAGAAACAGACTCTTAAATCATTGGGTCAAGAAGTGTTAAAATATTTCAAACCTAACATAGTATCATTAATTGCACTGTCTTTGAAAAGAATTAGAGCAAGAGTTTTTATAATTAATTAAAAAACACTATACTTTAAAAAACACCATGTACAAAATATGAAAGAAAATATATATATGGAAAATAATTTTGATATGTTCAGAATTTGGAAAAAAACTAAAAATAAGTTTTTTTAAGTTTTATGTTACACATGAGACTAGAAAAACTAAAGTAAGGCTCACAGCAAAGAGAAGAAATAAACACAAATCTATATCCCTTCACAAGAAAAATCTTTAAACTAAAGTGTCTAGGACAAAGATTTTTAAAGAGGAAAATATAGCTCTTATTAGAAGGGAAAAGATAACCTAAATATTTCCATGATCTGTAACGAGAAAATACATTAAAGAACTTTCAGTGGTTAAGGCACTATTATTAACACACTATTGGCACTTTAACAGAAAATAATGAATATAAAAGTGGTATCAGTGTAGATGGGAAAATGCTACCTAAATATTCACAAGAGAAAAGATAGATGTTTAAAAACTAACAATTGTAGACCACTGGGCAAAACATTTGCTAGACCTAGGTAAACATTTTGAAAACACTTAGGGAAAAAGCATGAGAAGCCAATCACAAATACTCTTTTCTGGTAATTAAATTAGATCTGTCTGGGAAATTACATAGATATATTTTAACTTAATTTCAACAAAGTACTTTAGCTTCTAGAGGGCAGAATGCAGGTTTATTTGATTCTAGATTCCCAATACCTACCACAGTTCCCTAAAGCATAGCACATCCTCAAAACACAGACTTACTGATTCTACCATGTGGTATGGTTGTAAGGAAATTGGGAAAATATCACAGGGGACATATGCAGGTGGGTTGACAGCTACTAATTACATATATAGGATTTCCATTATAAATTGAAAGAATGCCTTAAGAATAGTATTTGCCACAGGTTCTGCACTTCACATTAACTTAGTTTAATACTCTGGGAAGGCAAAGGCATAGATAAAAAAAAACTGATCTGAATAAATCACTAGTCACACTAAGAAATACGTGGGTAAGATTTGTTCATCCAGAGCGTAGCACAGTTTGTAAAACTGAATAAGTGCATTATGGCAAATACGAATATTGGTAAGAATAGCAAAATTATCAAATGATAAAGTCACGGTTTAAAATTGTCAGAATTGGCTTCCTATTAGGAAGATAGGTTTTTAGGCTGAAGTCATTACCTTCCAAATGTTTAATGGAAAAAAATGCCAAGGAAAACATTATCCTCATAAAAAGAAAAAGAGAAAGAAAAACTGAAAGAAATTATAACATGGCACTTAATGAATGTTAAAAATAAATACAAATTTTAAACTTCCTATTAAAATATTCTTTAGGTCAAAAAGAAAAACAACCTAATTCTATGCCCAACAGAAAATCATTGAAAACTAAAACAAGAGTGTCAAAGTTATTAAACAGACACAAAAACTAGAAGTAGCACCGCAAATATTAGAAAAAAACTTTCAAGACCAAAAATACATGTTAAATATATAAACATAAAAATGTATATAAAATAGAAAAGGAGTAACTTTATACTTAATTTAAAAGGTATACTCTTTAACAAAGACTCATTACATTATTACACTTTATAAGTCAAATAACATGTAATATTTTAATAAAATATGGGAAAAATGACACAGTGCCAGCAAATAAAAGACATTTACCAAAACCATCATATCTAGCCCTAAAAAATGAATAAATCCCCAAAACAGTGAACAGAAAATAACATGAAAGTTAACAAAGTACTTTCCTAAGTACTTATTAAATTCAGAGTATGACAAATTATTAGAAAACAATAACACTACATATAAAAACTTATGAGATGTGGCAAAATGAATCATTTTTAATTATTAAGGGCTTTAATTAAACATAAAAATTAAAATACATAAAATAAGAATTGAAGTTAAATAAAATGACTTTATACATAAAAGTCTTATAAGATACTGAAATTAATATACTAAAAACAAAAAAAGCCCAGCAGAATAGTGATTTGAATTTAAAAAGAATGAATTTACCATTGCTGCTTAAATCAAATGTAAATGTTTTTGTTTTTAAAAGTTGTCTCACAAGTAAACTAAAATGTTACCTACCACAAAATGAATACTGACAAAAACTGCTTACTATGCTAACAGATATAAAATGCTAACACATTCCTCAAATAGATTAATATCAAGAACTATAATCATTTGATTATGTATTATCCACCAAGTACTGTTAAAAGGCTTTGCAGGCATTATTTATTTAATCTTAATGACAGTCATAGGAGGTAGTTATTATCATTGTCCCCACTTCAAATGATAAAATTTAGGCTTAGAAGGCAAATAACTTGTCTGTCCAGGGTCAGTATTCTAACCTTAGCAATATAATTCTGGAGTTTATACTCTTAGCCTATTTGCTATGTTACTTTATTTTCTCAAGTAACTCTACCATTAATTTAACATAGGCATACTTTAAGAAATTGCATGAAAGACCTCTAAGTATTAAATACAGTGTTAATAATAGTGTAAGAATCCAATAAAAGACAGAGAAAACCAAGGTTCAAGACTCAAATACATTAACAATCTAACACATTATTACACAACTCAACAAACTGTTTATATCTTTTGGTGCTGCACCATACAAGAGCATTTTAACGATTATTAAATGTCAGCAATCAGACAGCAATGGAAGGAAATATTCAAGTCCTGCTACTTCCATCAACTAAGTTACTGCTACTAAGTAACTTCATTAACATAACTATCAGGTGATTTCTTGGCGGGGGTGGGGAATGATACATTTTACAAATACTTCATAATCAAGAATATTTACCTGATGTTTCTAAACTTCTTGGTTTAGGTTGATCCAATTGTAGAAGCTCATCAAGGGCTAATTTTGCTGCATTGGATCTAGACTCCTTCTTATTCTGTCCCAGTCCAGTCTTGTATTGAATACCATCCACCACAGCACAAAAAGCAAAATATGGGCCCATAACATTACCTTGAAAAAGAACTCAGAGTGAATGCTATAATATTTCACAGTATGATCTTCCCAAAGATGTCTGTACATAGAAAACACCCTACTACAAAAATTGTGGAAAACTATTGTGGCCTATCAGGTTTTTGTAGGGGCAAATCAGATTAAAAGCAAAGCTGGGTGGATTCTGAAGAACTAGTTTTGAGGAATCCTTCAAGCAGTTAGGGTGGCTCCAGAGTCATCTTGACCAGCTTTAGAGTACAGGTCATGCGTGGAGTAACAGTGTTTTGTATAATGCCTGGAAATGATAAGCATCCAAATATCTACTGAATGACTAATGAGAGGTAAAATGTGGAGCCTCTGGCAACATCTCTGTTCTTTCAAACTTAAATACCAATAAAGGTGAAATTCTCCCACCTTTTGAGTGTCCTAATATTCTCACCAGTTGCAGAACAGAAGGGATCCCTTTGAAGAAATCCTGTACACCTATTAAGAAGCCATGGTAAGCAGTTCAACCCATCATAGCCATAGGGCAGATAGACGAGGGATGGGGGTAGAGGGGTTCATAAAGAAGACTAAAAGAAAAAAAAGCTAAAAAATTTAACTGAATGTCCAGTCATCCAAATTCCTAGGAGGATTACCTTTACACAATTACCTGTACCTAGTTTTCATATTTTCCTGATAAAAAAAAATGTAACAGAATCATATAAATTTACAGGCCAAAGATTTTTTCAGTTCCAATTTTCCTTGTTGGTATTCAGACATTAGGCGGCCTTGAGGAAACTTGTCTCCACTCTGGTTACGGATGGCTGCATATAATGTCATGCCACATAAGCCTTGTTATAATTATTGTTATTACATTATTAATCACATATTAGCTGTTTTTTTTAAAAAAAGATTTCATAAAGATTTTACAAGCAATTGCTGACTGCAACTCCTGACTCCCACCACCTATCACCTCGGTTTCCCAAGTTCCTTTCTTCATGATCACCTAGATTTTAATTTAAATTTTCTAAATCTGAGAACATTTTGTATATTTAGTAGGTAGCCCAGACGATTCTTATGTTTGACATATTACAGATAAAATTTGTTAGTAAGTACAGTGTGTCAGAGTGCTGAAACTTTAAACTTGATCCTTTTCATACCGCATGTTCTCAAACTTTAGGATGGATCTAAATGACCTGCAGAGCTTGTTAAAAATACTGATACTTTGGTCTCACTACAAAACCTACTGAAAAAGATTTCTCAACTCGTACTGTGCACATAAAATTAACACCATTAATAACCAGTGGCTAATGGCTTTGAGTAGGTTTTGCTCAGATCAAAGTTGATTTTTCCTGATCAATTTTTTTCTTATTGTGACCAATAGTTTACATTTTCAGTGTTAAGGGCAATTTCCAAGGGCAGACTGAGAATAATAGAGAAAAGCTAACTAGTTACACAGTACTGGTTACATTAAGTAATCCAACCTACAATGGACTTAGAAAAATTCCATCTTCTACATTAAGACCCCATTTTTGTCACTTGTTAGTTTACTGTTATTTCATCCACAAGACTTGAAACCTGACTTTGTTATGACAATCTTTACTAAAATTCTCAAAAGCTTTAAATTCTTTTGCAAATATGCTAACTTTGAGAACCATATTGGCAAGAGTTAGTACAAGAGAAATTAAAAGAAACCAAAATAATTGATAATGTGTGTGTACAAAGATACACAAAAATACACAGACTTTTTTAAAAGATTGTGTTTCTTGGGCCCTCCTACTTTTAGCCTGTCAGTGTCTCTCAGGAACATTTATTCTTATCCCTCCATTTTCCTGAAGTTCTTCCTAATCACAGGTCATAAGGTGAAGAAATAAGAAGCTGCTTCCTGCATTTTACAGATCAGTGAAATATACTCTGTATTCTGATCTATACTCTGTAGCCTTCCACAGGCACATGTGTAACATATTCTTCTGGCTGAGGAGCAGTTTAAGAGAGAATGGAGAAAATAATCACAAATAAGTCTGCAGACAGCATCAATCAAGTGCGTGCTGTTTTCACCTCTAATTCTTGAATTTCAGAAGCCAAATTTGATTATAATTTTTGTTAGGCATCATCATCATAGAATCCCTCTCACGAGATAATCAGAGTCCAAATATTTAACATATCTACAAAAGCGTATTTATTCTATAAGAAGTATTTACAACTGAAAATCAGTGAGGCTGATTAGATTTCAGTTCAACAAGCCATACACAAAATACTAAATGCAATGATTATAAAATCTGGGGGTGTGATTTTTTACTTACAGTTACTTGAAGAGGCTCAAAAGGCTAAAGAAAAACGAATATAAAAATTCTGATGTATATTTGTCAAAAGACACTAGTAGTTATCTAATCCCACTATTATACGAATACAGAAAAGAATCAAATTTAGTACCACCTGTGTTCTTCCTTTAACAGGAAACTGTTTTCAGGAACTCTAATAACTCTAATAACCACGTACAAGTCTGCACTTGCCTGTTGTTACTGTTTCCTTCAAGTCAAGATGAACCCGCTGCATTTGGGCAAACTGGTGCAAGGCTGACACAGGATTTATCTCTCCACATTTGTATTTTATTATAAATTCTTTAGGTATTCTTTTTGGAAGAAGGACAGGATTTGAAATAGATGAAACACCTTTGGAAAGCAATGATTCTGGAATATTACCTAAAAGTAAATGTTTATGTTCATCAATTTGGTAAAGTTAAAAAAAATGACAAGCAAAAGCATTAACTATTTCCGTAAAGGGGAAGACTGTCCCAGACACAGTCATATGCATTTTTTCACTATGAATAAGTTTCTACTAAATAATTTTGGCACATGAGACAAGTGAAACTTGTTATTCTATTTATCTTTTGGTGTACTAAGATTATTTTTCAAAGAAGTGCCATCACTGTCATATCACTAAGTGATATCAAAGAATCACAGAATTTTAGCCATGTCTTCAAGAGAATCTCTAAGCCATTTATACATATGATGTCACTAAGGCCTAGAATGGAGTTAAGACACAGGTCTGGAACTACAGCCTAGTTTCTGCTTCCCATTCACTACCTCACACTATCTTTCACATTGAATTCAATCAAACTTTGAAAGTGTGTTTCTCCCTGCTTTACAGTCAACACTATGCTAAGCAATATGTGGAATACAAACCAGTATAAATCCAGTCAGTCCCTTTCCCAAAGGGGTAACAGCCTCACCTCAAAGAGGCAAGACCCACTTGAAGTGTTTGTACAGTCAAGTGCTAAAGAATAACTGAGTATCAAGGGGAAGGATTTCCGGAGGCTTCCTACAATGTTGGGAGTCAAATATGAGTTCCAGGTGGGACACGGCTGCAGGTAAATTGATATACATCCAGACATTTACACCGGAGGCTTAACAGAACTTATTGGTCATCCCAGAATCTTCAAGAACTAAGGCATCATAGCAATGAAAATGAACTCGTACCTGTCACCTGCGTAACCTTGGATGCCATATTCGACAGGCTGTAATTTTCAGAGGAATATCCTGAGGGTGTAGTTACTGTCTGAGCTGATGGTTTAACTGGCAGGTTCTTTTTCAGCATCTGAGCAAAGCTAGGAACCGGGGAACTCTGAAACCAGTCATTGTTGCCAGACATCTTCTCACCTACAAATCATGAAAATTGGCAGAAAATGAGACAAATTACTATGTTAACTGAAAATACTGAAATAAACATTTCCATAAATGACCTTTATGCGCGCGCGCGCACGCACGCACGAGCACACACACACAAACGACACAACCTAAATTTCTGATGTCATGACTGCTTTGTGACTAGTTTTACTAAGCAAGGGACTTGTCTTTCCTATTTTTCCTAAGCACTGCTACAAAGGAGGAAAGAAGGGACAAAGCGGTCCATGGGGAAACTTTACACCTTATTGGGGGTCAGGAACAAAGAAAAGAAAGAAAATACAAAAACCTGAGCCCCACAGCCGCCCGTTGGTGGACTAGACCCTCGCTAGTCCCGGCCTAACTCCCACCCAGCAAGATACTCCTTTTCACCCTGTTGGCTGGATCCCACGGGCGTGCAGTTCGGATTGAGCCTCGGGCGCAGGGCTTGCCGGCCGCCCTCGACGCCGTTGCTGCCTCCTCCTCCCAGCCGGGCCTCAACTTGTTTCTTCACGCTCTGCGTGACAGTCACGCGGGGCTGCGTCCTTCAAAAGTGGCCTCGCGACGCCCAGCAGGATCCAGACGGACTCCTGCGCAGCGTTCAGTCACCAACCGTCGGCGTGACTGCGCTGCGCTCCGCGCTCGCGCGCCGCTGGGTCCCTGCGCCCGCCGTTTCCGTAGCCCGGCGAGGAGCCGCTGAACGTAGTGCACGCTCGAGGGCAGATAGCCGCGCCCCCTGGCGGCCCTCCACGGAGAGGTCAAGTCTTGTTTGGCTTCTTGACTCTCCTGACTGCTGCCCTCCGCGCATACACACCCCTTCACCCGCTACCCCCACACTATGCTATTGGCGCGACCGTATCCTGGGTGCTTAGAGGCTGTCCTACGGTAGCTACGTGTGGGTGGTTTCAAGGAAACCACTTTATCCCCAATTATACTCTGAGAAGGCGTCTGTGGGCAAGGCGTCCACCTTGCCTTTCCGGGAAGCCTCACTGGCAGAACCAAACAAAGAACAATTGAGGCAGCAGGTGGGGGCGTTGAGAGCTAATGGCTCTACTCGCTGACAAACCCAAAGTGGGTGTTTTCAATTCTTCGCTCTCATAAAAATTGAAGGGGGCCCTTATGGAGGTGTTGGCTGGTAGCCTGTTCAAATAATTCTTAATAGAAAATTACTTAAGTTTTGGCATGTAACTCAAGTAACTCAAGGAATCGAGTTATGTTGCTATAATAAAATTTAAAAATCCCTACTTTTTTATACAGACAAGGTTACTTACGCAAGTGCTAAATCACTTAAAAAAATGAAAGAAAAACAACGCTAGAATCCATGGTGGTGTACCTCATTATAGCAAGAAACAATATCCATCCACAAATGCTAGGGCTTATTGGGAGAAAAAGCAACCTAATTCCTCTCATTATGCAATACATTTTCACTAAAAGGCTTTTTTTTTTAGGGATTATCAAAATGTGTTATGTTGCTTTGATCAAGTATGCATTAATAATTGTGATGCTAACTCAACCCAGAATTTGATTCTTAATATCTAGAGACTTCCTTACAGGAAATTAAAAAATTCAAATGTTGCCAAGAAGCGTGATAGGGATGATGAATAAAACTTGGAAATACAAAACGTGTGGTTACATTAGGATCAAATCTGAGGAAGGCTATGAAATGGAAATGGGAGCTCAAGAAGTAAAAGGAATGGGTAAAAATTACTCTTAAAAATAAAGCATATATACAATTTTCATTTTGAAATAATTTCAGATTTACAGAACTGTAAAGATGGTACAGAGTTCCTCTATCCCTTTCCCTCCAGTTTCCCCTAATGTTAACACCTTACATAACCACAGCATATCTACAAAACTTAAGTTAACATTGGTACAACATTGCTAACTATACACTTTTTTCAGATTCCATTAGTTTTTCAACTAATACTTTCTCTTCTAGGATTCAAATCACATTTACTTTGTGGTCACATCTCCTTAGTCTTCTGTGGTCTCTAATAGTTTTTTAGTCCTTTGATACTTTTGAAGAGTACCTAATAATTTTGAAAAATCTGGGTTTGCCTAATGTTCTCTCATGTTTATGCAAGAGCTGAGAATCTTTGGGGAGACTACTTCAGAGGTAAAGTTCTCAAGGCATATCAGGGAGTGTGATAATTTACTGGTGATGCTAGCCTTGAGGACTTGGTTAAGGTTGTGTTTGTCAAGTTTCTTCACTGGAAAGTTGCTGTTTTCCCTTTTCTGTACTCCATTTTTTAGACGTCTAGCATGCATGCAAAGGGAGGGAAACAGAGGTGAGTATCACAAAATTTGTGGACATGTTAAAACCAACATATTAATAAATATTTTGAGGGAGATAACTTGAGGCTATGTATATATCCTGTTCCAGCCTGGAGTTTCACTCATTAATTTTCATTCACCTTTGGATCTTGTCTGAAGCAGTTATTACTGTGGGATTTTTTTTTAATGTTTCCCAGTTAAACATTTTCATTCTTTCTTACTGAGATATAATTGATACATAACATAGGTTTCAGGTGAACAATTCCATATATGTCTATATTGTAAATGGATCACCACAATAAGTCCAGTTAACATCCAAAATCATGGATAATTATGAAAGTTTTTTTCCCAGTGATAAGAACTTTTAACATCTACTCTCAGCAACTTTCAAATATACAGTATATCCACACCTTGGATATATTAAAACTTTGATTCCAGGCCTCTGAAATAAAGCAAATATTGTAATAAAGTGAATCAAATGAATTTTTTGCTTTCCCAGTGAATATAAAAGTTAGTTTTACACTATACTGTAGTCCATTAAATGCACAATAGCATTATATCTAAAGAAGGTATTTATCTTAATTAAAAAATACTTTATTACTAAAAAAATGCTAACATCTAAGCTTTCAGTGAGTGACAATCTTTTTGATGGTGGTGGGTCTTGCCCCAGGGTAGATGGCTGCTGACTGATCAGGGTGGTGGTTGCTGAAGGTTGTGGTAGCTGTGGTGGTAATTTCTTGTAATATGACAGTAATGAAGTTTGCCATATCAACTGATTCTTCCTTTCACAAACAATTTCTCTGAAGCATGTGATGCTGTTTGATAGAATTTGCCCACAGTAGAACTTTCAAAATTGGAGTCAATCCTTTCACACTCTGCTGATGCTTTGTCAACTAAGTTTATGCAATATTATAAATCCTTTGTTGTCATTTCAACAATCTTCCTAGCATCTTCACCTGGAGTAGATTCCATCTCAAGAAACTGCTCTCTTTACTCAATCGTAAGAAGCAACTCTTCATCTCTTAGTGTTACGAGATTGCAGCAATTTTGTCACATCTTCAGGGTCCACTTCTAATTCTAGTTCTCTTGCTATTTCCACCACATCTGCAGTGACACCCTCCACTTAGGTCTTGAACTCCTCAAAGTCATACATGAAGGTTGGAATTAACATCTTCCAAACTCCTGTTAATGCTGACATTCTGATCTTTCCCATGAATCACAAATATTCTTAATGGCATCTAGAAACATGAATCCTTTCCAGAAGGTTTCAATTTACTTTGCCCAGATCCATCAGAGGGATCTCAAATTATGGCAGCTGTAGCCTTATTGTAGCCTTATGCATTTCTTAATCAGTAAGACTTGAAAATTGAAATGACTCGTTGGTCTATGGACTGTAGAATGGAAGTTGTGTTAGCAGGCATGAAAACTGCTGATCTCACTATATATTTCCATAAGAGCTCTTGGGTAACCAGGTGAATTGTCAGTGAGAAGTTGTAATTTTGAAAGGAATCTTATTCTCTGAGCAGTACATCTCAACAGCAGGATTAAAAGATTCAGTAAACCATGCTGTGAGCAACTTTTCCTGACACATCTCCTCAGGCAAGGGAAACAAAAGCAAAAATGAACAAATGGAACTACATCAAACTAAAAACTTCCTGAAAGCAACAGATAACATTGTCAGAACAAGAAGGTATCCTACAGTATGGGAGAATATATTTGTAAATGATTTATTCCATAAAAGGTTGACATCCAAAACATATAAAGAGCTCACATACCTCAGCACCCAAAAAACAAATAACCCAATTAAAAACTCCTTGGAGTATCTGAACAGGCACTTCTCCAAAGAAGAAATTCAGATGGCCAACAGGCACATGAGAAGATGCTCCACATTGCTAATTATCAGGAAAATGCAAATTAAAACCACTATGAGATCTCACCTCACACTAGTTATGATGGCTAACATCTCCCCATTGTATATTCATGGCTCCTTTATCATGTATTAATTGACTATATATGTGTGGATTTATATCTGGGGTGGGTCTGTTCTTATGCCAACACCAACCTGTTTTCATCACTGTAGCTTCGTAGTATAGCTTGAAGTTAGTGTGCATAATACCCTGAGCTGCTTTGTTCTTTCTCAAGATTGCTTGGCTATTCAAGGATTTTTGTGGTTCCAGGTGAATTTTAGGATTATTTGCTCTAGTTCATTGAAAAATGCTGTTGGTATTTTGATAGGGATTACACTGAATCTGTAGATTACTTTGGGTAGGATGGCCATTTTAAGAATATTAATTGTTCCTATCCAGGAACATGGGATAGATTTCCATTTATTTGTGTCTTCTTTAATTTCTCTCATGAGTGTCTTACAGTTTCAGAGTAGACATCTTTCATCTTCTTGGTTAGGTTTACTCCTAGGTATATTATTCTTTTTGATGCAATTGTAAATGGAATTGTTTTCCTGATTTCTCTTTTTGTTGGTTCACTTTTAGTATATTGGAATGCAACAGATTTCTGTGTATTAATTATTTTATCCTGCAACTTTGTTGAACCCAGTTATTAGTTATAATAGTTTTTTTATTGGTATCTGTCCATAATTTTATTGCTTAGAAGATATAAATAACTTTTCTCCCATTTAGATTTTCATTTGCATAGATACAAATTGTTCCTGTATTCTTATCCTTGTCATTAATAAGACTTATTTGCAGGTAAGTTACCATCATTAGAAACTTAAATATTATTTAAATTTCATTTGAAAATGTTTGCCATTTTATAAATTGAACATTAATGGAGAAATACTAGTAGTTATAATTGTTCATGAAAAATGTGAATATAGTTTGTTTACAAAAGAATTTTATAATTGGTCTTTTGAACCTAGGGCTATTTTTCAAGTTTGCATTATTAATTTAGGCAATGACATCTCATTCTATTTAGATGAAAACATGTACCCCTTTCCTAAGCTTTTACTGTCTAAAATTTCTAAAAGTCTAATCCATTATAAATCAGTATATTCCATCACTACTCTAAAACTTTTTCACCATTATTATTCATTATAATTTCGAAGGATAAATTTAGATTCATAGCACACTGTCCTACCATATTATTTATGCAGCAAATTCTTTAGATTCATTTCTACATTAAAATGGAAATAATCTAACATTTTTCTATATTGTTATTTCCCTTTGGTAACTGCCACTTTTATATTAAGGAGAGAAGTAAAAAGTCTTTAACATGTTATAGTAAGTACTTCTTCTAATAATGTAAATCCTTATTTCTCCATAGAATTTATTAATATCAAACTGTATTCTATCTCACCAATGACTTCTCACAGAGGAGTAGGTGGCTGTGAGTGGGTTTGCTTTTAAGTGAAACTTAACTTTCTCAGCTTCCATGTTTTATTTAGGATTTTTGGGAGAAATATAACAAATGCATATTAATCAGTGGGCCACTAATAAGTCATGAAAAGTAACACAAAATACTACCTACAGTTTAAAAAATTGAGGATAATCCTATAATACACTTTAGTCATTTAGTAAATTAATACTAAAATTTCAAGCCAAACTCTGGAAAACTGAGCATTTATTTATTGTGCCCCTATTACTGATCTTCAGGTAATTTTAGCGTCTTAAGATTGCTTTTGGCCAGACCTTTCCTCCATTGCCTAATTGTCTTTGTACTAACAATACTCAAAAAAAATTTTTTTTAACTTTTCTAGTTCACTTTATTCACCATTTTTATGCCTTTTTTAATTACTTGAAATTATAGCCCCCAAAAGAAATGTGATGTATCAAAGAGCAGAGGAATATGATTCCTGCCTCTTTTAAAGATTCACTCCATCGGTTTTGCTAAATTTGCAGGAAGTACACTTTGATTTCTTCATGTTTCTTGGTTGGCTTAGCTCTTAGCCAGTGTATTCCATAGAAGTCACTAACACATTAGGCTTTGATTTCAAGATTTTTCTTTCCATTATGGGCGAGGGGGAGGCTAGGATCTTTGATGTTAACATTTAACCCAGGGAGGAGGAGGGCTGGGCTCTGCGGGCAAGCCTGGGAAGCTGGCCCCGGTGCCCCATGACATGTGCTTTTTGTGATAATCCCTAACTTCCACTTTTATTACTTATTTACAGACTTTGTTTCATGTTTCTTGTAATCAAATTTGGTAACTTTTCTCTTCTGACTAGGGTAAGCAGAACTTGCTGTTTGTCACACCCATCTGATGTGTGCGGGTGTGTTTGTGCAGTCTAGAAAGTTTTTGTCAACAAATACTTGAAGGTGAATTCTGTCTTAGCCTGTTGCTGGAAGCATTTTCAGGGTAGTTGAAGATGTAATGACAAAAACTGTACTTATAATAATTCTTTATTTTCCCTTAAAGTTTAAGTTCATTTCTCAAACATATTTTCTATTGAGCGTCAGTTATGAAACTTTTTTTCAGAAATTACATAATATTAGGCATTTTATATAATTTTACTATAGAAACATTTTATGTTTGTTGCACATAATTAAATATGACAAACCTTCTCAGGTAGTGGGCATAAGGAATTCCGTGTACAGTGGGAGTCATCATGTTGTTTTCCATTTGTCTCAGCAGCATCCTGAGTTAGGAAGACCAGCTCCACAGGGGGTAATTTTCTCCTTGTGGATTATCTCTTCATCGAGTTCAGTTTTCCTTCGGCTTCCTGTGCAGGTTCGAAGGTTGTATGAGGAGAAGCAACAGCTACAAGCCTAGGTTTGTACTCGGCGGGCTGGCTGGTCTCGCACAGGTCCAGCCGGTTGGCGTTCCTGCGGTGGATGATGTCGGCCAGCTTCCGCCGCTCCTCGTCGCGGCCGCCCACCAACATCCCGGCCGCCCTCCTCGGCCGGCGCCGCCGCGGGATCGACCAGGGGTGGAGCCGCGCGTCTCAGGTCCAGGCCCGGTGCCGGCTGCGGGGCGTGCGCCCTTCCCGCCTCCTGCTGCGGCCCCGGGACCACCTCCCGCCCCGCCATCCGCCCCGCAAGTCGGTGTGCATCCACTGCACCTCCGCCGGCCTCCTCGAGGTGCTGCTGCACCGGCGGGCGCACGGGGGGCCGTATAATAGTTTTTATTGCAGTCTTTAGGGTTTTCTATGTATAATATCTTCTCATCTGAAAATAGTGACAGTTTAACTTCCTTACCAGTTTGTATGACGTTGATCTCTGTCTTGTGTGACTGCCATGACAAGGACCACCAGTACTATGTTGAATAAAAGTTGTGAGTGGACAGCCTTGTCTTGTTCCTGACCTTAGAGGAAAAGCTTACAACTTCTCACCACTGAGTATAATGTTACTATGGGTTTATCACGTATGGCCTTTATTATGTTGAGGTACATATCCTCTATACCCATTTTGTTGACGGTTTTTATCATGAATGGATATTGAATTTTGTCAAATGCTTTTTTAGCATCTATGGAGATGATAATATGGTTTTTATCCTTCTTTTTGTTAATGTTGTGTATGACATTGACTTACAAATATTGTAACATCCTTGCATCCCTGGAATAAATTACACTTAATCATGATGGATGATCCTTCTGATGTATTTTTGAATTCTATTTGCTAGTATTTTGTTGAGGATTTTTGCGTTCATTTTCATCATGGATATTGGTCTGTAATTTTCTGGTTTTTTGTAGTCCTCATCTAGTTTTGGTATTAGAGCGATATAGGCCTTATAGAATGAGATTGGAGGTATTCTCTCCTCTTCTACTTTTTGGAATACTTTAAAAAGGATGAGTATTAGTTCTTCTTTAAATGTTTGGTAGAATTCAGCTGGGAAGCTATCTGGTTCTACACTTTTGTTTGTTGGGAGTCTTGATTATCAGTTCAAGTTCATTACTGATAATTGGTCTGTTCAGATTTTCTGTCTTCTGGGGTTAATCTTGGGAGATTATATTTTTTAGGAATTTGTCCATTTCTTCTAGGTTGTCCAGTTTATTGGCATATAATTTTTTATAGAATTCTCTAGTAATTCTATTTTTGTGGAATCCATTGTGACTATTCCTTTTTTGTTTCTGATTTTGTTCATTTGTGTAACCAAGATTTTTTATTACATATGTAAGGGAAATCATATGGTATTTATATATCTCTGATTTAATTCACTTAGTATAATACCCTCAAGCTTCACTTATGTTATTGCGAATGGCATGATTTCCTTCTTTATTGTCGATGAATAATATTACACATAGTATATACCTCATTTTGTTTACCAGTTCATCCACTGATGGACACATAGGTTGTTTCTTTATCTTGATGGTGGTAAATAATGTTGCAGTGAATACGGGATGAATATACCTTCTTGAGTTAATGTTTCCATTTTCTACATATAAATATCTGGAAGTGGTGTTGGTGGGTCATAATGATAGTTTTCTTTTTTTTTGGTATCATTAATATAAATAACATGGGCAACATTGTGGTTACTAGATTCCTCCCATTATCAAATCCCCACCACATACCACATTACAGTCACTGTCCATCAGCGTTCTAAGATGCTATAGAGTCACCACATGTCTTCTCTGTGCTATACTGCCTTACCCGTGCCCCTTCTATGTTATATTTGCTAATTGTAATGGCCCTTATTCCCCTTTTCCCTCCCCTTCCCACCTACCCTCCACAGTCCCTTTCCCTTTGGTAACTGTTAGTCCATTCTTGGGTTCTGTGAGTCTGCTGCTATTTTGTTTCTTGTTTTTTGCTTTGTTCTTATGCTCCACAGATGAGTGAAATCATTTGGTATTTGTCTTTCTCTGCCTGGCTTATTTCACTAAGCATAATACCCTCTAGCTCCATCCAAGTTGTTGCAGATGGTAGGATTTGTTTTCTTCTTATGGCTGAATAATATTCCATTGTGTATATGTACCACCTCTTCTTTATCCATTCATCTACTGATGGACACTTAGGTTGCTTCCATTTCTTACCTATTGTAAATAGTGCTGTGATAAACATAGAGGTGCACATGTCTTTTTCAGACTGGGCCCCTGAATTCTTAGGGTAAGTTAGTAGGAATGGAATTCCTGGATCAAATGGTATTTCTATTTTTCATTTTTTGAGAAACCTCCATACTGCCTTCCACAATGGTTGAACTAATTTACATTCCTTCCAGCACTGTAGGAGGGTTCCCCTTTCTCCACATTCTTGCCAACATTTGTTGTTTGTCTTTTTGATGGTGGCCATCCTAACTGGTGTGAGGTGATATCGCATTGTGGTTTTAATGTGCATTTCTCTGATAATTAGTGATGTGGAGCACCTTTTCATATGCCTGTTGGCCATCTGAATTTCTTCTTTGGAGAAGTGTCTGTTCAGATCCTGTGCCCATTTTTTAATTGGATTATTTGCTTTTTGTTTGTTGAGGCATGTAAATTCTCTATGTATTTTGGATGTTAACCCCTTATCGAATATGTCATTTATGAATATATTTTCCCATAATGTAGGATGCCTTTTTGTTCTACTGATGGTGTCTTTTGCTGTACAGAGGCTTTTAAGCATGATGTAGTCCCATTTGTCCATTTTTTATTTTGTTTCCCTTGCCTGAGGAGATGTGTTCAGAAAAAAATTGCTGAAGTTTATATTCAAGAGAGCTTTGCTTATGTTTTATTCTAAGAGTTTTATGTGTTCACATTCAGGTCTTTGATCCATTTTGTGTATGGACTTAGACAATAATCCAGTTTCATTCTCCTACATGTAGCTGTCTAGTTTTGCCAACACAAATTGTTGAAGAGACTGTCATTTCCCCATTGGATATCCATGGCTCCTTTATTATATGTTAATTGACTATATATGCTTGGGTTTATATCCGGGATCTCTAGTCTGTTCCATTGGTCTATGGATCTGTTCTTCTGCCATTGCCAAATTATCTTGATTACTATGGCTTTGTAGTAGAACTTGAAGTTGGGGAGCATAATCCCCCTGCTTTATTCCTCCTTCTCAGGATGATAGTTCTATTTTTAATTTTGTGAGAGACCTCCATAGTTTTTCCAGGTTGGCCTAATAAATTTACATAGCCACCAACATTGCGTGAGGGCTCCCTTTTCACCACACACTGGGCCACATTTGCTATTGATTTTTTTGATAATAGCCATTTTATCAGATGTGAAGTATGAAATTTCATGGTGGTTTTCATTGGCATTTCCCTGATATTAATGACGTTGCATAGTTCCTCTTGTACCTGTTGGCCATCTGTATATCTTTTTTAGAAAAAATGTCTATTCAGATCTTCTGCTGATTTTTTTGAAGTATAGTTGATATACAATATTATATTGCTTTCAGGTGTACAACATAATGGTTGAAAGTTATATACATTACTAAATACCACAAGAAGTGTAGTACCATCTATCAACATATAAAGGTATCACAACATAATTGACTATATCCCAAATTCTCCCTGTGACTAATGTATTTTATAATTGGAACTCTTGGGACTACATCTAACTAAAAATTTTCGGTGTGGCAAAGGACACCATTAACAGAACAAAAAGGCATCCTACAGTATGGGAGAATATATTTGTAAATGTCATATCTGACAAGGAGTTAACATATATATGAATTATATAAAGAATTATGTGCCTCAACACCCGAAAAGCAAATAACCTGATTAACAAATGGGCAGAGGATATGAAGAGACAGTTCTCCAAAGAAGAAATTCAGATGACCAACAGACACATGAAAAGATGTTCCACATCACTAATCATTAGGGAAACGCAAATTAAAAGCACAGTGAGGATGGCCAGCATCGAAAAGACCAGGAAGAACAAATGTTGGCAAGGATGTGGAGAAAGGGGAACCCTCCTACACTGCTGGTGGGAATGTAAATTAGTTCAACCATTGTGTGAAGCAATATGGAGGTTCCTCAGAAAACTAAAAATAGAAATACCATTTGACCCAAGAATCCCACTTCTTGGAATTTACCCAAAGAATACAACTTCTCACATTCAAAAAACATGTGCACCCCTATATTTATCACAGTACTTCTTACAATAGCCAAGATATGGAAGCAACCTAAGTGTCCATCAGTAGATGAATGGATAAAGAAGAGGTGGTACATATACACAATGGAATATTATTCAGCCATAAGAAGAAAACAAATCCTACCATCTGCAACAACTTGGATGGAGCTAGAGGGTATTATGCTTAGTGAAATAAGCCAGGCAGAGAAAGACAAATACCAAATGATTTCACTCATCTGTGGAGCATAAGAACAAAGCAAAAAACAAGAAACAAAATAGCAGCAGACTCACAGAACGCAAGAATGGACTAACAGTTACCAAAGGGAAAGGGACTGTGGAGGGTAGGTGGGAAGGGGAGGGAAAAGGGGAATAAGGGCCATTACAATTAGCAAACATAACATAGAGGGGGCACGGGTAAGGCAGTATAGCACAGAGAAGACATGTGGTGACTCTATAGCATCTTAGAACGCTGATGGACAGTGACTGTAATGTGGTATGTGGTGGGGACCTGATAGTAGGGGGAGTCTAGTAACCATAATGTTGCTAATGTAATTGTATATGAATGATACCAGAAGAAAAAAAAATTCAAAAACTAAGAATTTACTCAAACACAGTCCTTAGGACTATTTCATCATAAACACTGAAACGATACACAATTAATATTGCTATTTCAATTAACTCCCTTGACAATAGTTGCAAGATGTAATTCAAAGAATATTGTGAACCAATATTTGGGCTAGGCATATACTTTCTTCCGTGAAATCTCTGGTATCTTCGTTTTAGCTATAAGATGTAGTGGGGTGAATGGATATGTCCTTGAAAAATATTTTAAAAAAAGAAAGAAGAGTTTCCATCCCTACCTGCTTGAACACATCTATACACCACACATGTAGGGCCTGAAGGAAAAGCAGAGTACATTTTATAATTTCAGAGGCTGGAGTATAGGAGCAGTTAAGCAGCTTAGCCTGGAGAAACATTAATTATAATGTTGAAAATGTTCTTCTATATTTTTTTGACAAAACTGATTCCTCAGTTTTGGGGAACTTGAAGGAAGGTATGGGCTGCTGCTGATTTTGCAAAATAAGGGCACAATTGACACTGAAATGTCAGTCTGAGATTTCCCTTCAAATATCACTTTAGTTTCTGTTTTTTCAAAAGCATATTCAGTAACTGTGTGTAAAACATTATAGTTGGGGGATGGAGAGAAGGAGGAATTAGACGTGGCTCTTGCTTTCGATGGAGATTTTTATCTGGTGAGGGTAACAGACTGAAGGGAGTACAAACCAGATTTAGGGAGGGAAAAGGTGGAGGTTGTGGGGAAAATGTTGAAGGTGAGCTGAGAAGGAAAGGCTGAAAGCCTGTGGTTCCAATAACAGAAACGTTGTTGAGGAAGTCTTTTAATTTCCATCTTCAGAGACGAACCAGTGTTGCCCTCTCAAGGTTGGTGGGAGGATTTGTAAATAAATCTCACCAGAATCTGGAATCGGATAGCATTCATTGGTCCATCCATAATATCTAGTATTTTTATAGCATCTATAACTTCAAGTGTTCTTAAACTTTGGACCATGAATATCTCTTAGGGAATGTGAATAAACTATGGTTCCTGCTCGTGGGAGGGGTGAAGAGAATCACACAAACAATTTCAGGGACTTCTTTCTAAAGTCCTTGTGTAATCACTCTCTGTGTCTCAGTTTCTCATTCTATATAATGGGAATGACAATACCTACTCCACAAAGTAGATAAGGTAATTACATGAAGTATTTAGCACATACCCAGAGCAAATGTTCAATAAGTAAATTTAAAAAATGTTCAATGAAAGCCATCATTTTATTCTTCCTTTCTTTTTTCTTTCACTGTGACTGGTGAGACAGTAACAGGATTGGGGAATCAGATAAGGGATTGTCACCAAGGAAAGTGGAAGAGATAAAGAGATAGATGAGTTTCATGCCTACACAAAAAATATGATGTAGTAAGGAGATCTGGGAACTTCACAGAAAGTTACTTGTGGGAATGTCTAGGAGAATACTGTACTCAAACTGTGAAGATGCTGCTCCAGCTGTAAACACTGATGCACACTTATGGAGAACTTATTGCACACCAGGCATTGTGTTTAGCCTAGCTTACATAGATCTCTTCATTTAGTTATCACAGCAATATGAAATAATACTGTCCATAATACCTTATCTGAACTCTAAAATAAAATCCTCTGCAAATTCAAAGTTTGAAGTAATTACATTAGCAGCCAAATCTGACCTGAACTGACATGAGTCTATTTTTAGTCTTTCACCCAAAGTGAATATTTATGCATCTTGCTATAGAAATCTTAATGTTTAGTCATGGGGTATTTCTTAGACCCCACTGGGGTAATAATGCATATCACCATTCTAAAGAAGTCTCCAAACTCCAAAGTTTATCTTGTCTCCAATGTTTCAGATAAGGTAGGTTGGGCCTTTGAAAAGAGCTTATGTTTATTGAGAACTGGCCATGTGTCAGGCTTGGGTACAAGTCTCTACTTAATTCATTTATCCTCACCATAATTCTCAAAGGCAAATACACGTATCATCCTTCCTGCTTTATAGTTTAGGCAACTGAGATACAGAGTTCGAGGAACTCAAGGATACCAGGTAATAACTCTGAAACACAGGATTTGAACTCAGGCAATCTGGGTCTGGGAAGCTTTTGCTTATTTTGCAATTGTTTATTATTATTATTATAATTATTATTACCTCACAAATATTGCAATTGTTAACCTCATTTTACAAATGAAATTCTAAAAATTAAGGTTAAGTTATTTTATCCAAAATAACATGTCTGTGTAATCTTGGGAAGGTTACTTAACCTTTCTGTGCCTCACCTTTACCTTCTGTAAAATAGGGATAATAATAATACACAACAATAGGCTTGTTATAGGGATTAAGTAGGTTTAAAGTACTTTGAACAGTTTGTGACATACCTTATACAATCAGTCATGTTAGCTGTTACTGTTATTACAGATAGACCATGTGGATGGTGGTAAGGAGGAGGAGGATATAATAAAAGTCAATCCTTATGCAAAGATTTGCTATAAAGGAGGTAAAATAAATAATATTTTCTTAGGTATTAAATCAGTATTTTATATTTGGTCTCTAGTCTTAGTTGTTCACTGGCTGCCCTATCTGTTGAATCAATGGCAGCTATAGCTTCAGAGTTAGAGTAGGGATGGAACAAAGAGGTCTTTAATTAATCTTTGGTCTTCAGACTGACTTTCAAAAATCTATTGCAAGTGTTTAGTCATGAAGCAATGCTTTGTTAAAGAACAAGAGAGCTTTACAAATTCCAAAAGCTTCTCTTTATAATACAAAGTTTGGGCTTGATTAACTCAGTTCCTATAGCATTGTATTACAAGAAGCCACAGCGTAAAGAGAAGAGAGACTATACTGCAAGGGAATTTTCCTCGGCACAGAAAGGGGAGTTTCCCTTTCAGTAAGAAGAATAAGATTTGGAAACAGGTGAAAGAGAAATGGGGGAGTATAGATATGAGTTAGCTATTCACTTAGTGGGAATGCTGTAAACCCCTTAGCAAAGCCCTGTGCTAGTCTGGGCAGAAAAGAAATATCTGAGGAAATGTTTGTAGGCTGCCTCAAAGAATTCTGCTTACTGTGGTGTGATGAGGAAAATCAGCTGATGGCTATCAGTCTCCCAAAAGGGTCACAGATTTGAGACAATCAGTAGAACAGAAAAGATATACTATAGTGACGTTAGCATGTGGGGATGTGACAAGGTCCAGAGGTATCAACAGCAGATGATACCATGGAACAAGACAAGACCAGTTGAACATCAAGAGGCACTGGTACAGGCCCTCTGGGGAGGAGCAGGGGGAGGGGAACCTCCAGAGGTCAGCATGTGAACCAAAGATGTCTTTGCACATCACCGTGCCGGCTGGACCCATAGCCAGATCTAGAGGAAAGAGAGTCAGAGAAGGCCAGTAAGAGGGGAGAGACAGCTGTGACTTCCTTTTCACTGACTGATTTTTTTCCCCCAAGTATTTAAAATCAAAAGAAGATGAGTTAACTTTGTTTGGCCAATTGTATTTTTTCTTGCTAATGGAATAGTTCTCCAGAGTATTTTTGAGATTAAATAATAAAAACACATACCTTTTCTTTTCCCAAGTGAATGTACATTTCAATTCTATTATATTTCAAAGGTACTAAAATCTCTGGATTTTCTAAAGCCAAACTGCATTCCAAGTTAGGTCAGATTTTGGTCACAAGAATAATGAGGATATGTGATTACCCTCTGTGGGGAAAATGGAATTTTCTGACTAGGATTCCCACCTGGTCTTAATATGTATGGCATAAGATTATGTGTGACCTCATGGGACTGCTGGTCTAGGGCAGGGGTGGAGAGGAAGCCCCATTCTCTCCTCCACCCCATTTCTAGTACACCAGGGACCTGCCCATGGAGCTCCTCCCAGTGTGTGGAGGGAGAGCTGAGCAGCCAGGTTTCCAAGCATGGAGAGTGGCTGGAGAGAAAGAGAGCTTAGGGGTTGTGTGTGAGGGCGTCCAAAGCGTACTGAAGAGAGTGACTGGTATGAGCAAAGAGAGACTGAGCCATGAGCATAAACCCTTTGATTTCCATCTTCTTGCCATTGTCTTCCTTTGGTCTCAATCGGGTTCAAAGAGAACTTGCACCAGATGGGAAACCCCCTCCTCCTGGAGCTACACCCTTCATCCATGCACAATAGAAAACTGGAAAAGGTTTAGGAAATAACTATCTTAAGGCACTTGATGGTTGGCAGTATAGTAAGTACAGCAGTCCTGGAGAGAAGAGAAACAAATGAGGTGAGCCCCACCTTTCCCAGGCTTTGTATACAAGGAATGTCCATGAGGAACAGGAAGGGGAGTTCAAACAAAGCTTGAGTATGTCAATGAGCTGAGCAGAGAAAATCATCCTTTAGGGAAGCCAAGGCAACTAGACTTTGTGTAGCAGACTGCCTAAGAGGAGGGAGCTATGCAAAATCACTCCAGATATCTTCATAGGAGTCCCATTGGGTCTCTGGCTGAATATCAGTGTACAAATACATCACAATTTTTGATATGAACAATTTCAGAGGAAAGAACAATTATCAGGAAGCTGTAAGCTGAAACAATTCCTGAAGCTCACAAAGGTCTAGAATCATTCAAGTTCCCATAACCCAAAGTGAAGAGACACTCACGAATATATGGTACATTTAGTAGAAACCCCAGAGAAGCCTCACCTTAAAAATGGGGCTCAAGTGAGCATTAAAGATAATCTAGATTCACTCTAAAAGATATGACAAAATGCAGCCCTCAAAAGAATAAAACCATGTGCAGGATCCAACCGAAATTACAGCATATGTGAAGAAGCAGAAACGTGTTACCCATAATGGCTAGAAAAGTCAGTTGATAAAACATATCCAAAATGAAAAAGACAGTAAAATTAATTAACAGGCAATAACTTTTAAACAGCAAAAATCCAATACACACAGTGGAAAGTAACAGAAAATATTCTAAATACAGTACAGAGAAAAAAATAGAGTGAAAAAAGTAGCCTTTAATGACTTATGAGCCAGCTACAAATGAATTAACACATGTGCAATTAGAATTACTGGGAAGGGAAGGAACTGAAAAAATATTTGGATATGTAATGGTCAAAATTGATCTGAATTTGATTTTAAAAACTGTAAGTTTATGGATCCAAATGGGAAAATGAAGCACAAGTAAAATAAAGAAGTAAAAATACTCAAAGTTTCATTATAAGCAAACTGTTGAAAAAGTTTTAAAGAGGGAATCTTAAAAGCATCAAGACAACGACACAGTGTATCCAGAGAAACAAAGATAGAAATTACAGCAGACTTACCAGAAATTATGTAAATCCAAAGACAGTGCACTTATTTTTCTAAAATGCTGACAAAAAATGTTAACTTAAAATTCTATGTCCAGCAAATACATCTTTCATAAATGATGGAAAGTAGAAATTGGCAAGCTTATTGTATAACTTATAGGGAAATTAAAGAATCGAAAATTTCCAAATTATTTTTTAAAATAACAAAGTTGGAGGCTTTACAGTATCTGATTTCAAGGTTTATAAAACTATAATAATAAAGGCAATATAGTAATGGCAAAGAATAGACATATAGATCAATGAAACAAAAACAATAATCCAGAGATAGACCAATGTTTAATATAATCAATTGATTTTTGGCAACACTGTGTCAAAAATTCAGTGGAGAAAGTAAACTGTGCTAGAATAACTTGATATCTGTGTGGACAATTGGATCTCAGCTCTTTCATTATGCCAAACACATAAAAATAATTTACAATACATCATATACCTAAATGTGGAAGCTAAAACCATAAATCTTTTAGGATAACATATAAAAGAAAATCTTATGAGTTTGGGTTATGCAAAGGTTTCTTAGATAAGACATAATCATAGGCCATACATGAAAAATTTGATAAATTGCACTGGATCAAAATTAAAACTTTCACTTATCAAAAGACACTTAAGAAAATGAAAAGTAAGCCACAAAATAGGAGAAAATATCTGTAAAATATCTGACAAAGGATAAATATTCATGTACACAAAGAACATACACAGAATTATAAGTCAATAATAAGAAAACCACATCCCCATTAAGAAAAGAGCAAAATAAAAAAGTTTGGACAATTCATAAAAGAAGTACTTTATGGCTAATAAATTCATGAAAAAACACTGCTCATTAAGATGATAATGAAAATTAAAATCACCATTAAGTACCACTAGACACCCATTACAATGATTTAAATTGCAAAGGCTGACAATTCCAAATGTTGTTAGAGATGTAGAGAAACTGGAATCCTCATATATTACTGGTGGGAATGTAAAATTCACATTCACTTTGGATAACAGTTTGGCAGTTTCACTTTGGATCCACCATGTCTGAAGAAATAATGATGTATTTTGTGTGTGTGTGTGTGTGTGTGTGTGTTTTAAACACATGTAGATGTAAATTGTATGAAAATTATGGCTCAGTATTGCAGTGGTCTGGAACGGAACCACCAAGGGCTCTGAGGGGGCTGTATTTCATCTAGTCCACTGCAACATGCACTAAAGGAAAAGAATTCAACCAGAAAAGGCAGTGACAATAGACACGAAATTCAGGTAAACAAACATCGTTTTTCTTTCTCTTTATTCAGGAAAGGTAATCTTATTGACTCTACCCACCAAAAAAAGCATAACACACTTTATCCCTCCCACAGAATGCTCATTTTTTTCTGCCTTCCTTTCAAAACGAACTTTTCACTTCCAATTTTCTTGAAAGTATAGCAAGACGTGACATTCTGAGAAATCACTGAGAAGAGTAAAGGAGAGCAGAATAGCTGTAATTAACTCTGTTTATATGTCAGACAGACATATTTCACTATGAATATTCCCTATGAAATCTTTGAAAGAAGCTAGTTATGCTGAAAGATTTATCTATATGGCATTTGTAAAAAGAAGAAAACTATGCTGGAGTTCTTACTTGAAAAAATTATTTCCTATGATAATGCAAGATTGTACACTTACCACAGGAGAAAAATGAGGGGGAGTCTTGAACTAAAATGATCAAGTGCACCTCCCTTAAGCTGTAGGCCTCTTCCTGCAGCTCCCTCCTACCAGAACAACACAGAGCACATCCAAGAGGGCGTTAGTTCTTATCATTTCAATTCCAACACTAGCTCTGGTCACTTAGGGAACATTAGTGGAAACAGAAAGTCTCCCTATCATGTGTGCTCTGCTATAGAAAAACCCATTTTGTTCCTAACCTTAGAGTTCAAAATGACTCTACTATGGAAACTAAAATCTTTCTTGCCCTTATAATTCTTACATAGAATATGTTCTTCATTTTGTTCTTCCTCTGCAACTTGTCACATACTGTTAACCTTAGTTTTTAGGGGGAGAAAAACAAAGTTTTGCAGTGTTCCTTTTTGCTTATTTGTCCTTTTTGGCCCTGGGGCTCCTGATTAAAAATGTGGCCTTCAATCAAATTTAGCAGAAGAATTTGGATACATTTTGCAACACTATTATAACTTCCGTGCTCTGGTATTTAGGACCCTCGAGGTCCTACCAATCCAGTCTTGCAAGTCAGTCCCTTTGGTCTAGGTATTTCTGAGAAAGATGTCCATGCAGTTAGCCAGATAGTCCTTGGGCACAGAAACAAGGCTGTTACTCATTGGTTAGACCCTACCAGCTGTTTATAGCTGGCATCTGCTCTTATGTGTTATAGGTTCTATTCTGACTGGGCAGTGACCACGCCATCTCAGCTGTCAAATATTTCTTAATACTCTGAATATAAGTCAATGGAAACCTTTATCAAATTCAGCAAAATCTTTCATCAAAAGATACCTACCAGAACATTGAATTCATTAGCTCTGGGGTTAACTTCAAAGGAGCTTCATTAGCAGCCTTGCACCATGACCCTACTACTTAAGAAATAAATAGCAATTCCTCCACATTCCTCTCTAGTCACCATCAAACTTTCCCAGAAGAGTGTTGGGCAACACTTGTATACATGTACAGCCTTTACCAGCTCACATTCTGTTCACTCATGCAGGCCCATTCCTCACCATTGCAACCTGTCTCCCACTAGTCTCTACTCTTATTGCTCCCCTGAAAGTGCTCTCGGGGAGGTCACCAGTGACCTCCAGACTGCTTAGTCACTCGGCCCTTTTCTGTCTTTATGCCAGTTGATCTCTCTGAAGTATATCCCCCTAGGGACCATGTTCTCCTCCTTGGGACTCTCCTCCCATGTCTTCTATGATATTTTCTCTTGATTTTTCTCATATCTCTCTTTCTCGACCTTATGAACTTCCTCTTTCTCCTCAAACTCCTAAAACATTGTTATCCCCCAGATCTTTGCTCTGTCTATATTCTCACTTAGGGTGATCATGTTCATTTCTGCCTCTATATCCATATGCCGTATTGTAAATATGCAAAATTAAACTCAACTTTTCTTTAAGTCTGGTGCTCCGTCTCCATCTCCTACTTTAGCAATGATACCACCAACCAGCCAGTCACCCAGACTAAAAACCTGGCAATTATTCCTGACCTCTAATTTCCCACTAAGCCCCAAATTCAATAGCTCAACAAATAATTCCAGTCTCTTTTGCCTTCTTAGTATGTCGTAAGTCTTTCACACTCATTCTGTCTCCACTGACAGAGCTTCAGTTCCATCCATAACACTTCTCCCATTTCTCCACCATAGAAATATAGATCAGCTTCACAGCTGGTTTCTTTGTTTTCTCTTTTTTCTCCAGACCGATCTCAGAATGACCTCTCTGAAATGACTACACACACACACACACACACACACACACACACACACACACAACCTAGGACTTGCTTTCTCCTATAAACTTCCATAGTTCTCTGTGCATAGCATTATGCTAACACTTGTCATATCATATTCTAAGATGCTGAGAGTTATTATCTGTCTCCCCTAGACTATCAGCCGGTTGAGCACAGCTTCCATGTCTTAGTGAGCTTTGCTGATATCATGCCTAATATAGTAGGTGCTCACTTAACACCTGTTCAATGAATGAATTGGAACTGCTACTGTTATTAAATGAGAAGAATTTAAGAAATGAAAGGGGAGGTTTGGAAAGGGATATAGAAACCAGACTGTCTCTCTGGGACTTCCCAATGGAAGGAGGAGGAGAGAATGTAATACAAGGCTTCTTAACCTTTGTTGGACATTGCATCCTTTTGAGAATCTGATGAAAATTAAGAGCTTTCTCCACAGGGAAAAATGCACCTATACACATTGCAAAAATTCTGCAGACAATTTCAGGGGTTCTTTCTACAGATGTACTAAGAATCCATAAATCCAAAGTGTCACAGGAAAACATGTGGGGTGAATTGGAGGTGGGTATATCTGGAAAGAGAATTTGCCCCAGAAAAAAGGGAAAGTTTGCCTACCTCATACATTGTACAGAACTATATATCAGATTCATGAAAGGGCTAAATAATTTTTTAAATTAAAAAACATTAGGTAAAGTATTTTATAATCTTGAAGCAGATATAAAATAATTAAGCCATAAAGGAAGGGACTGACAGATTTGACTACATAAACTTCTGAACAAAATAGGATACATGGATGAAGAAAAAGACAAATGTCCAAGTGTATAAAATATGTAAAATACATAAAATCTAAGTAATTTATATTCAGAAAATACATAAGGAGTGACTGTAAGGCAATAAAATAGGCAACACAATAGAAAAAAATGTGTGACAGACAAGAACAGACATTTCACAGAAGAAATACAAATCACCAATGAACACAGGAAAAAATGCTCAACTTCTACAAATCTAGGAAAAATAAATTAGAACAACTAAGTCATTTTTCATCTACCACATTGGCAAAAATTAACAAGATTGATAATATCCAGAGTTGCCATGGATGTGGGAAAAATAGATGCTTTCATACACTGATGGT
This sequence comes from Manis javanica, assembly GCF_040802235.1. Classification (NCBI taxonomy): domain Eukaryota; kingdom Metazoa; phylum Chordata; class Mammalia; order Pholidota; family Manidae; genus Manis; species Manis javanica. Next base: position 70,196,716 of record NC_133160.1, read on the forward strand.
GGGAATGAAAGTCAGTGTTCTTTCAGGAAGGTAATTTGGCAACATCTGTCCATACTGTAAAAATGCATACATTCTACACAGAAACTCCACCAGTAAGCCTCTTGTCTAGATAAATGTTCACACCTGTGCATAAAGAAGCATAAACAAGGATATTCATTGCAGTATTATTTATAGTCAAGAAAGCTACATGTCCCCCTAAAGGAGAGCCGCACTACAGTTTACAAGAACGCAGGTGGCATAGTTGTATTAAGACATATTGTTAAATAACAAGCCAACGTGTATATATACCATCTCACTCCACTTGCTTTTTATAAAGACCTGCACGTTTGAATACATATATATACGTAAGCATGAAAGCTCTACTACCCCAAGAAAACACCAAACGGGAGTTACCTTTGGGGATGGGGAGTAAAACTCAGGAGGGAGAAGATCAGAGGTTTATCTTTTATTCACTATCCTTTTAGATTCTCTGAACATTTTGCCTCCAGGATTTGCTAAAGAAAAATTTTAAGGGAAATGCTCCGTCACATTGCCCAAGTCCCACACTCTGGCCTTTGGAGTATCTCACAGTTTTGCCGAATTTACACTGTTCATTGACACCATCTAATCCGCCCATTGTAGGCTCTCTTAGTCCACACTGAGCGCTGTATGCGGGTACCTGTGGGCGGCCTTCTGCAGCCTCACTTCTCGGCCTGAGCTGAGTCACTCACCAGCTGCAAAGTCATGGCGGCATCATAAGAAACAGGAAACTTCGCCCCTGTGCTGTTTATGCCATTTATTTTGTTCTTTGAGAATTTTGCAGAGGAAACCATGATTCAGTATAAATGGGTAGTGTTTGTTGACAGGCCTATATTCAGTTTTAAGTAAAAAGGCTGCTGTTAAAACTTAGTGTGTGGGCTGTGAAACATGTAGGAGTATGAGATGTTGTCATAACCAAGTGGGAAATAGAAATGATAAAATAAACCAACTGCTTCTAGTAGAAAAAAAAATTATGGCTCTGTGAATGAGAGAGGAAAATAGAAGTACATTCTTAAAGTTAATGTAAATGAATCAGTATACTACTGTTTGAAGGAAGATGATGCTCACTCAGAAATTACGGCTCCTAAGGATCAGGTCTAGGCCCCGGATGACGCACCCGCTCTGATCCAACAGGCCTCGACTAGATCAGACCCGTGCAGGCCAGTTCTGGGCAGTCAGCTGGGCATGCGCAAGACCTGCCTTTCTCCCCAGCCGGGAGGCTGGAGTCCTCCGGGAGGGAAAGCGGGGTGTAGGCACCCCACACGTGCCTGCCTGGAGCAGGGTCTCTGTGGCAGGCGGGCAGGGAGCCAGTCCTTCCCAATATCAGAAAGTAAAGGGCCGTCAGGCGAGAGACCACCTGGATGGGAGCCCGCCTGGGCGTAAACACCCGGCGCCCTCATTGCGGGCCCAGGCCTCTGCTCTCAACTGCCTGCGTCGCGGAACCAGGGACACCTACCGCCCACCGCCTGAGCCCACCTGCCTTCGTGCCCACATCCGACCCACCGCCTTTCGTGGCCCCGGTGAGTCGCCTCCCAGCCCATGGAGGAGGGGGTGGGAATGGGGCTCAGAATCCGAGAGGTCTTGGGAGCTGTTCAGTGACAGGGTTTTAATAAAAATTGGCCATTCTGAATGGTGTGAGCTGATATCTCATTGTAGTTTTCATTTGCATTTCCCTGATGATTAGTGATGTGGAGCATCTTTTCATGTCGTTGGCCATTTGTATTTCTTATTTGGAGAAAGTCTATTCAGGTCCTCCACCATTTTTTAATTGGGTTATTTGTTGGGTGTTGAGGCATTTAAGTTCTTTATATATCTTAGATGTTAACCTCTTAACAGATACATAATTTCCAAATATATTCTCCCATATAGGAGATTGCCTTTTCATTTTGCTGATGGTTTCCTTTGCGGTGCAGAAAAGCTTTGAAGTTTGATGTAGTCCCACTTGTTTATTTTTACTTCTGTTTCCCCTGCCCAGAGAGATGTATCCAGAAAGAAATTTCTCGTTTTCTGTTCATTAGAGCCTTGCCTATGTTTTCTTCTAAGAGTTTTACGGTTTCATGTCTTGCATTGAGGTTTTTAATCCATTTAGAGTTTTATTTTGTGTATGGTGTAAGAAAATGATCCATTTTCATTCTTTTTGCACAGTATTTTTTGCTGTCCAGTTTTCCCAGAAACGTTTATTGAAGAGTGTCTTTTTCCCATTGTGTATTCTTGCCTCCTTTGGCAATGACAAATTGACCATACAGGCCTGGGTTTATTCCTGGGTTTTCTGTTCTGTTCCATTAGTCTTAGTATCTGTTTTTTTTACCAGTACCACACTGTTCTGATTACTGTAGCCTTGTAGTAAGTACAGTTTAAGTCAGGGGGTGTGATATGTGCAACATTGTTGTTCTTTCTCAAGATTGCTTTGGCTATTCAGGGTCTTTGTGCTTCTATTCAAATTTTAGGATTAGTTGCTCTAGTTCTGTGAAAAATGCCATTCACATTTTGATAGACATTTCTTTGAATCTGTAGATTGCTTTGGGCAGGATGGCCATTTTGATAATATTAATTTTCCCTATCCATGAGCATGGAATAGTTTTCCTTTATCATGTCATCTTCAATTTCTTTCATTGATGTTTTATATTGGTGTTTGTATAAGAATACAGGTCTTTCACCTCTTTGGTTACATTTAGTCTTGGGTATCTTACTCTTCAATTGTAAATCAGATTGTCTTAATTTTTCTTTCTTCTAGTTCATTATTTGTATATAGAAATGCAACGGATTTCCGTAATTGATTTTTGTATCCCGTGACTTTACTGAATTCATTCAGATTTTTGGTGGAGTCTTCGGGGTTTTCTATATATAGTATCATGTCATCTGCAAATAGTGACAATTTCACTTCTTCTCACCAATTTGAAGGCCTTTTCTCTCTTTTTCTGATTGCTGTGTCTAAAGGATTTCTGAGACTATGTTGAATGGAAGTGGTAAATGCAAGCATTTTTATGTTGTTCCTGATCTTAGAGGAAAAGCTTTTAGGTTTTTGCTATTGGATATAATGTTGACTGTGGGTTTGTCACATCTGACATTAAAAACATATGTCATATATGTTTTTATTTTGTTGTTTTGTTTTCATGAGTGGATGTTGAATTTTGTCAAATGCTTTTTCAGCATTTCTTGAGATTCTTACACTTCCTTTTGTTAATATAGTATATCACATTCATTGATTTTTGTGTATTGCACCACCTCTTCATCCCTGGAATAAATCCTACTTGATGAGGTGAATGATCTTTTTAATGTATTTTTTAATTTTTTAATGTGTTTTGTTGAGGATTTTTGCATCTGTGCTCATCAGGGATATTGGTCTTTAATTTTTTCTTTCTTGTACTGTCTTTGCCTAGTTTTGGTACAAGGGTGGTGCTAGCTTTATAGAATGAATTGGAAAACTTTCCTTTCTCTTTAATGTTTTGGGATAGTTTGAGTAGGAGAGGTCAACTCCTATTTAAATGTTTGGTAGAATTCAGCTGAGAAGCCATCTGGTCCTGGAGTTTGGCTTGTTGATAGTTTTTTGATTACCAATTCAATTTTAATACTAATTGTTCAAGTTTTCAATTTGTTTCTGGTTCAGTCTTGAAAGATTATAAGTTTCCAGGAATTTATTTCTTCTAAGTTGTCCAGTTTGTTGACATAATTTCCATAATACTGTTGTCTTTTAATCATTGTATTTTTGTGGTGTCAGTTGTTTAGTTTCTTTTTCATTTCTGACTGTATTTATTTTGAGTTCTGTCTCTTTTTTTCTTGATGAGTCTAGCTAAAGATTTATCAGTTTTTGTTTATCTTTTCAAAGAACCAGCTTTTAGTTACATTTATCTTTTCTATTATATTTGAAGTCTATTGCATTTATTTCCACACAGATCTCTTGTTTCCTTATACTAATTAGGCTTTGCTGTTGTTTTCCTAGTTCTTTTAGGTGTCAGGTTATATTGTTTATTTGAAATGTTTGTTGATTCTTGAGGTAGCCTATATTGCTATAAACTTCCCTCTTAGGACTGTGTTGCCTGCATCCAAAGATTTTGAACAGCTTTATTTGTATTTTCATTATTCTCGAAGTATTTCTTGATTTCTTGTTTGATTTCTTTAATGACACATTGGTTGTTTAGGGGCATCCTATTCAGCCTCTGCATGTTTATGTTTGTAACATATTTTTTCCTGTGATTGATTTCCAGTTTCATACCATTGTGGTTAGAAAATATGCTTGATGTGATTTCAGTCTTAAATTTACTGAGATTTGCTTTGTGGCCTAACCTGATCTATTCTACAGCATGTTCCATGTGTGCTTGAAAAGAATATATATTCTACTCTTTTTGGATGTAATGCTCTAAATATACCTGTAAATTCCATTTGATTTAATGTATCATTCAAATCCATTGTTTCCTTATTGATTTGTGTCTGGATGATCTATCCATTAATGTAAGTGGGGCATTAAGTCCCCTATTATTATTGTAAAACTGTCAATCTGCCCTTTCATGGCTGGTAGTACTGTTTTACATATTTTTAAAGCTGTTGTGCTGGATTATATTTTCTTGCTCGATTGTACCCTTAATCATTATATATTGTCCTTTATTGTCTCTTGTTACAGTCTTTGTTTTAAAGTTTAATTTGTCTGATACAAGTATTGCTACTCCAGCTTTTTTTTTTTTTTCATTCCTCTTTGTATGGAATACCTTTTTCTATCCCTTCAGTTTCAGTCTATCCGTCTTCAGGTCTAAAGTGTGTCTCCTGTAGGCAGCAAATAGGTGAGTGTTATTTTTTTATCCATTCACATACTGCTTTTTCTTTGATGTATTTGGTGTATCGTTGTTTTGAGCCTCTCTCTCAAATGCCATCATTTTCACCTTACTGTAAAGTAAGTATTACTTACTGTAAAGTAAGTATTTTGCAATCAGCTGAAATACTTCACAGTTTACAACAATGGTATTTAAAGTTCACAATTATAATCAGTAAGGTAAAAATACTCATTTATAGTTTTATAGTCCCTTTCCCTCTGATTATTTTAAATAATTTTTAAAGTGTCAAGATAATTTTGCGAAGGAATATTTAGTTTTCAACATATCTGAAATTTATGGTTTTAAAGCCTAAAAAGGAATGCTTGACTCAAGAGGAATTTTGCTCTTTGACTAGTAAGAAGTGAATTATCCTAAGTAGATGTACTGACTTCAGCTCCTTTGAGAATCAGAGTAATAATAATTATACTTTTCTTGAGTGCTTACTAGATGCTAATCCCTGGAATAATCACTTTACATGCATTATGTTATTTAATTCTCACAGCTACCATATGAGATTGTTGTTATTACCCCCATTTTATAGGTGAAATAACTGAGGTTGAGGGATTAAGAGCACAAAGTTAATAAATGGCAGAACTGTGACTAAGTTCAAGCATTCTCAATTGAGGTCCCAGCTCTTGTGTCAGAATATAAAATCCCCTGCAGGAGACAGCTTCCCAGCATTGTTTGGGTGAACCTGTGGTCAGGGAGGAGTTCCTCCATGGTGTAATACCAAGCCTGAGAATGGAAGAGATAACCTGCTGTAGTGATTGTGGACCTGGGTACTAGTATCTCTGCTTTGTTACTTGTTACACCTCTCTGTGCTTTAGTTTCTTGGTCTGTGTAATGGGGAATATATTATTACATAGTCTGAGCATGGGATGAGGTTATCCATGTAAAGTGCTTTACACAGTGCTGGGGAAGTGATAGGCACTCAAAAAAGGTTAGCTTAAGAAAGCATTAAAATTTGCTGGAAAATGAGAAATTTAGCTATACATACACTTGATTGGTAACAAAGGCAAGGGAATTCTTAGCCCACTGCCTATTTCTGCATATCTCACAATATCCCATGAGAAAAGATCTGAATGGCGTTTTGGTGGCTAGGGGTGAGAGAGGTTTCTTTCTGCTTTGGATAGCCCAGATGTCATTAAACCTCGCTTGCAAGAAAATAAAGCACCAGTCAGTAGGTATTCATGATATGATAAAAGAAACTACATAAGACAGCATACATAAATCAGACCTTGTCCTAGCCCTCAATAAACCAAGGAAGGGACGAGCTAGCCATGGATGCTATAAACAGAGGTATGCACAGGCATTACACAAATGTACTCTTGGGGCTGAGGTCTGGGATTCTGGGTAGTGACCAAAAGGAAATCTTTCAGGATGGTGTTCTGGATGATGATGATGAAATAGTTGTTATGTGCAACAGATGGGGATCATCTCTTGTGGGTACAAAAAGCTGTTCTCCACCCATAGGATATTTATGGCAAAATGTCTGGAATATGTGTTGTAATGTAAGAAAAACAATGATCATTTTTTTAACACAAATGTAGGTTGTCTAAAATACAGAACGAGATGAGAGTGGTTGGATGTAGTAGAAGTATAGGGTGAAGGTTGCTAAAGGATATGGTATGGAACCCCATATCCTTGCTATTCACACTACGGACGGTCTACCAGCAGCACTAGCTAGCATCACCTGGCAGCTTGTTAGAACTGTAGACTCTGCGAATCCACCCCACACTTACTAAATCAAAATCTGAGTTTAAGAAGAATTCCAGGTATTCATGCAAGCTTGAAAGACACTGCTCTAAATCAGTGGTTCTCAAAGGGTTGTTCCAGACCAGCAGCATTAGCATCACCAGGGAACTTGTTGAAATTACAGATTCTCAGGCCTCATCCGACACCGACTGAATCAGAAACTGGGGTTGGAACCTGGTGATCTGTGTTTTAGAATCCTCCAGATGATTCTAATCCATGTTTAAGCTTGAGAACCATTGCCGTACATGATTCTTCTCATTGGGAAAGATGGAAACGTACTTGAACCCCACATGGGCTGTCAGATGGGGAGTCTCAACTTTGTACATTAGCATCACTTTTTAAAAATACTCAGGGCAAACCACAGGACACACCAATTTAATCAGAATTTCTAGATGTGGAATTAAAATGGTCCAATTCTAATATCCAGCTTGGGTTGAAAGATGACTGTTTTAAGTCATCATCAAATCCACTAGCCAGTGCTACCAAAAGGTAGCATTCTAGTGTCCTTTTGCTTTTTACTGACACAGTGACCTGATGTGTTCTGAGTACTTGTTGGGAGATATGTCTCATGACTCTCTCATGCTTCTCACAGCTTGCTGGGTGTACCATGAATGCCAGGTCATCACTACTTTTGACCTGGACCATTCTTAGGGCTTTCATTTTCAGGGAGCACCTTGAGAAATGAAGTATGTTCTCTTTGAGACAAAGGGCAGGCTTGCTTACTTCTTGCTATAAAATGGTGGGCTCTGCAACATTAGTGTTTTTCCTGGTAACACCACCTACTGTGTATGTGAGCACTCATTGGGCCGCTCCTGCACATCACCATATTAGGACTCACAAAGCAAGGGAAGCAGATGCCTGTGCTGCTTCCTGGACTGAATAAAAAGTGCTTTATTCCTGAATCAGGAGTCCCATATCTTCTACCAGTGTTTATGAAATAGGTTCAAGTGACCTTCCTAATTGGTAATCAGGTAAAATCTCAGACCTGTAGTATAATGCTTACCAATCTGTTCTCTGTTCTCTGGTCTCTTCTGCTATACCTTGCTCTTTAGACAGGAGTTGGGTATTACAGAGTCCTGGATTTGATACTCATAGATGATACTCATAGATTTCATTCTTGCCTATGTCTGTGATTCTTCCTGTGATATAGTGAGTTGTAAGAAATATATATTTGTTTGTTTTTATGACCAAAACACTGAAGAGTCTTAAAGGCGAAACAGGTGATTTTTTCATGTTAATGAGAGACTTCTAGACCCCCAGCCTAGGGCAGGGGCTGGAAGCTGAATCAGCCAATGGCCGATAATTCAGTCAGTCACGACTATGCAGCGAAGCCCTCACAGAACCCATGAGAGGAGCTCTCTCACTCTCTGTGCTCTGCTCAGTTGGATCCTGCTCCTTGGTCCGTGAGAGATTCTGTGCTTGAGGAACCAGAACACCTCCACGTGCCACTGAGCCAGATCCCAAACTCCATGAGGATAGAAGCTCCTTTATTTGGGACCTTGCCTTATGTCTCTCTTCATCTGGCTGTTAACTTGTATCTTTTATAATATCCTTTATTAAACTGGTAAGTGTGTTTTCCTGAGTTCTGTGAGCCACTCTAGGAAATTAATGGAACCTTAGGGGCAGGTTGTGGGAAACTCCACAGTCTGTAGCCAGTAGGTCAGAAGCACAGGTAACTGCCTGGGGCTTGTGACCGGTGTCTAAAGTGAGGGATGGAGGGCAGTCTTTTAGGACGGAGCCTTTAAACTGGGAATCTGATGCTGTCTTATGGGCAGATAGCATCAGAGTTAAGTTAACTTACCCAACACCCTGTTGGTGTTCAAGAATTGCTTGATGTAAATATACATGGTAAGACCCCCCTCCCACATAGTTACACAGATTGAAACCCAAATGAAGTTACACTGCTGTTACTGCTGTGTCATAGGGAAAAAATACACCATGACATTTGGTGTCCAAGATGTTGCAGTCCCTTTTGTTAACTATTAGCTTCAATCCACTCAGGAATGAGCTCTCGTAATGGCAGCCTTACTCCAGAGACTTTCTGGTTATCGGTATCTGCCTGTGGTATCTGCCAGTATCGCTAACTGAAGATGCTATCATCTTCCCCAGTGATACAGATAACATCAGTATCTACCTATGAACCAGACCAACCTAGGCCCAAAAGAGGAGTAAAATTTATTGTGTTAAAAGCAGATAAATCTTCTTGGTAGTAATAATAATAATACACATTTGTATAACATGGTACAGCTATGAAAGTACTTTCATAAAAATCATTGTACCTATTTTTATTCCATCTTTAATAACCTTGCATGTAATAAACTTTGCTTTGAACAAAGTTATTACTTTGTTCAAAGTTCAATTACTTTGTTCAAAGTTATTGCTTTGAAGAAATGAATAAATATACTCAAGAACTTAGAAACAGATGAAGAGATAGGAAAAAGAAAAGAAAATTCTGTGGACATAGGTATGTAACTTTACTCTCTGATAAAAAGTACTTTAATTATATTAACAATGTTTGGGTAAAATTGTAATATTTCCAGAATCTCTCACCTGGCCTTAGTCCATCTCCATATCAATAGGTGTTTACATGGGGAGCTAGGGCATATCTGGATCTGAGAGATTGGGTGGGGTCCCTTTTAGCAGTGGGTCATGGGAGACACCAGGGAGCAAAAGTGGACAGTGCCTTCTAAGCAATAAATGGGTTCCTTCCAATTTATTTATCCCTTTGACTGATTTTGGTTTCAAAAGTAATTTGCTCAGGCTGGTAAAATATTTTTCCACCAGAGTTAGACTGTCCTTTATCATCACCATCTTTGTGATTATCATCATAATCATCATTTGTATTAAGTGAATTCACCTAGTATTTTGTTAGAATGGTTTATTTTCTTCCCGGTAAAGAGCTCCACACTAAAACAGCAAAAGTATATTATCAAGTCAGTCAGCGGCCTTTATCATCTCTGCTAATTCACGTAAGGCTTGGTTTATCCTTTTTTACTTCCTTCCCATCCTGTCTCTGAATTTGGACAGTTTATTCTTCCAATAACTTACTGATAACATGTATCCAGAAGGAATGAGGAGTGATTTGCAGTTTGAGGGCGGAATGTCTGCTCTCCGTTCCTCCTTCCTCTCAGGGAGACACTGCTGGGCTTGCTTACTCTAACTTTTGGCCACTCCACTAAATCACATCTGGGGTGTTTTCTTGATGCTTGGGGCTAAAGTAGGGAAATGTAAGGAGATTTGAGGAAATATGAATCTTCAGTCAACCTTCACTGTCATACAGCAATAAGAGGGTTTGAAGAGAATGGACAAGGTAAAGAACACCTGACTTTTAAACAGTACCTCTCTGATTCATTTCCTGCTTCTGCTGTTGGGTGAATTTGGGTATTATAAAAGGGTACTACAATTACAGGATTACTGTTAAACAAAAATATAGAGAGTAGAGCAGTTAAAAAATTTGGTTAATAAACAGTCTTAAGTCTCTCTTTAATGTCAGTAGTAGAATTTTGCTTCCCACAAATAACTTGAGTGAATATGTCAGGTCTGCCCTCTGTTTTTTTCAGAGCAGGGAGAAAAGCAGTGGGCCCTGAATGGGCTCACAGGGAGTCCAGCTGGGGACCCTGTCATCAGCTGCCCAGTGTAGGAGGTTTGCTTCTACTCAGGAAACAAAGACTGTGCCCAGCATTTTCTATCCATGAACACCTCACAGGTTTTAAAGGAAAAATGACAAAATCTTTAGCCATTTTCAGGCAATATGGTTTGCCGTTTTGTTGTTACATATAGAAAACAGCAAGAATTTATAGCACATACTGGGTGGGAAGCTCATTAAATTCTGTACAACTTAGAACACACCTCAAGAGCTACAGAAATTGCTTATGGAGAATCTTTACCTAAAACTGAAACTTAGAACAATGGCAGTTAAATAATCTAAGAATACTTGGTACTTATTTCAATTCCTGATTTAAACAACAACAACAAAATTCTAGGAAGTCTCATGAAATATGAATAGTGTGGAATATACAGGAAATTAATTTACAGTAAAACGCCTGGGTGATAAAAAAATAAATAAAAGTGATTCTTCTATTTAGAAAACGTTTTCTTATTCCCCACCTTAAGTTGAGAGTGTAATAACTTGTTCCTTAGCTTGAAAGAATGGAAGGAACGGGCAGAAGTACACAATATTTTTTATAAGATTTTCGCCTGTACTTAATCATACTCTTGAAAACTTTATTATATATTTTTCTCACTCCATAGCTTGGATTCAGTCACTGTCAGTGTTTTAACTTGGGAGTCCAAGTAAAGAATTTCTTTTAAGTATTTTAGATAAAAGAATTGAGTGAAACCAGCTGATAATTTCAATGAAGATTTGTACCTAGAATGGTCAGGAGTCATCCCCAACCCTCTCCTGAAAGTAGGTTTGGAGCCTGAAAAGGCTGTTGCTCCCTGGCTGTGCTGCAGCTTAGAGGTTTTCTCAGAGCAAGTTGTATTTGCCTATGTTTGAAATTCTGTCCTTGTTATGCTAATTCTTCGTATCTCATATAATTGCTTTTTCAAGTGATCAATTTCACATGATATTGTGTTGTAAGGATGTCCTTGTTTTAGGTATTTTAAACACTTCTTACGTCCTCAATGCATAATTAAGCATGACTTCCTGTTCACTTTTGATAGTTCCTAACATATTTACATTAGAACTCATAGTGATTCTAATAATTTTACTTCAATTTGTTGTAAAACCTTTGTAACTTTTATACTGAAAAGAGGGGTAATCAAAATATGATGCTCCATATTAAAGTATGGTAACTGAAAAAAAATGTTTGCATTAGAGATAATTTACAGGACATCAAGGTCATATTCACAAGCAAAGTGCTATATTGTGTTTTAATTTTTAAAAAGTGACAAAGTAGAATTTTAGAATAACTACTGCTGAGAACTGATGTCTCAGGAAGAAGACATATTTTAAGGTTATATGTTGGAAATATATTCTAACATATGTGAAAAATATATTTTTTAATGTTTGATTTTTAGAGAGAAGACATCTATCTTCAATAATATAGTGAAAGACTGGAGAGAAAGGGACTAAAATATGTTTGGTTTAAGCTTTTGCCTGAAGACATGTTTAAGTATTTTATTATTTAATTTTAATGGGTAAACCGAAAAAAATGTCTAGCGTCTCCATTAATGCCTTTTTCATTCTGATAACATTTTTTAGCTATTAGTAATTTGTTTTTCAGTATACTCTTAGTGAATATCAAGTATGTATGGTCATTGCTAGGTTTTTAAAGAGATTGCTTCCAAAGATAAAAATGACAAGATCTCTGTCAGGAGAGAAAAATACATAAACATTTAATTGTAGCTATTTAACTAGAATAGCAAATCTCAAATTATTTTGATATCAGGACTTCTTTAGGACTCTCAAAAATTATTGAGGATCCCAGAAAATGTGTTTTTTGGTACTCCGTATGATGCCAGGGTCTTGTTCCTGGAGTTGAGGAATGAACTTAGCAAACACTCAAGGTAGAAGAGTGAGGGAGAGACTTTTATTTAGAGATAAAGTGAGAAGACAGAACTCCTGGCTCACACCAGGAGGGGAGAAGAGAGCCCACCGTTGTGCGTTGTCTCAGGGTTTTATAGGCAGTTGAGGATTTTCGAGAATATGATAAAGAGCTTAGGGATGTGGACTTGTTGTCTTAGAATGTTCATCCTTGATGAGACATTAAGTGCCTTTTCTCATCAGTCCTCCAGGTAATTCTGCAAAATTAAAGAAATTTACTGACGATTTCTTGCACAGAATAGCAGCTTTTCTTGGTCTGGAAGCATATCAATCATCAATCAAGTCTGCCTGCTGAGTTATTGTCTGTTTGCTAAAGAGTTTAAAAGGCAACCTAAGATGGAATCTTTTTTGCTTTTACTATGCTGTTTTTGGCTGGGCTTGCTTGCCACTAATTGGTGCCTAGGTTGCAAATTACCTGATGAGGTCTAAGGGGGGAAAAACAGCATATAGGCCTGGGCCTTCTAGCATGCTAAAGTGAATCTTACACATGATTACAAATGATTAGCATAATAAAAACATGGGCTATGCTGAGATACTTTATCTGGGAAATATTAACTGATTTCACTTAAGAATGACTAGAGCTTAATGTTTAACATGGAGTTTTGGTTGTGGGTTTCTTTGCATGTAGTTACATTGCTCTGACTGTGATGGTGTTGCCTTGCCTCTTCCGGGGGTGTCACCATACTCTGTCTAAGCCCACAGTCCCTGTCTCCCTTTCATCTATCAATATTTACCACATTGGATATGAAGCAAATTTAAAATACAAACATGCAATAATAATACATTCCTTTAATGTCAGAATAATTTTCTCATGTCCTGTAAGCTCGGGAAAACTCTACCATATGTACACTTGTGACAGCATGAGAGTGATGAGGGCAGACAATATCTTATCATTATTAAGAAAATATTCTTGACTTTGTGAAACCTCTGAAAGAGTCTTTAGGAACCCCAGAGACCATACTGGCAGTCAGTGCACTGGAAAACCAAATGGAGTTACAGCGATGTGTAATTAAAATGCCATGGGGATACAGAAGGGGATAGGAGTTTATATGAGCTATTGGTAAGAACTGTTAATTAATACCACATGAACAGTATTTGTCTCCACTGAGTTGAGATTTCAATAAAAAACAAATAAAATAATTAACAATATGAGTCTTGGCAGGTAGTTCAGTTCATGAAATGAAGGCATTCCCCTGCCACCTTGTGGCAAATGTATCCTAGTAAGGGATTGAAGAGGTTTAGAGTGTTGCACAATTAAAATATATCCTAATTTAGATCTGGAATTTTTGAATGTGGACTCCACCCATCAAACATGGTAAAATACACTTGTGTGGGTAAAATTGTAATATTTCCAGAATATCCCCAGTGGTGGCCAGTGAAAAAGCTAGACAGCTCCTGGTGTATGACCATAGACTACAGGGAATTGAATAAAGTCACACTCCCTTGCATGCTGCCATCCCCTCTATAGCAGACATTCTGGGCACCCCATGAGCTGGGAACATATCATTATGTAGTAGACCTTGCTAGTGCTTACTTCTCTATTGAATAGCACAGGAAAGCCAGGAACAGTTTGGCTTCACGTGGGAAGGCCGGCAGTGGACATTCACTGTCCTTCCACAGAGATATCTCCAGAGTAGCACCATCCGTCATGGACTTGTAGCCCAGAACTTGGCCACATGGAAGAAATCGCAAACAGTGTGGTTGTATCACTACATTGATGATATTATGCTCACATATGATTCTCTTTCAGATTTAGAAGGGGCAGTTGCAGGCTGTTGCTCCATCTACAGGAAATAAGATGGGCTGTGGATAGCACCAAGGTTCAGGGATCTGGTTTGTCTGTAAAATTCTTGGGGGTTGTCTGGTCAGGTAAAACTAAAGTTATTCCTGAAGCAGTCATAGACAAGGTCCAGGCTTTCCCCACCCCTACCACTGTGGCAGTCTTAGAAGAGCTTTTAGGTCTCTGGGGCTACTGGAGAGAGTTTATTCCACACTTGGCACAAATTCTGAAGCCCTTATACCGGTTGGTATGAAAGGGCATCAGGTGGAACTGAGATGAGACATGGGCAGCTGCTTTTACTACTGCCAAGGAGGCAGTCAAGGCCATGTAGGCCTTGAATGTGATGGACTCATCAAGGCCCTGTGAGTTAGATGTTCATGTCACCGAAGATGGTTATGGATGGGGTCTTTGGCAACAGCTTGAATGGACATGCCAACCTGTTGGTTTCTGGTCACAACTCTGGAAAGGAGCAGAGGTCCAGTACACCTTTATAGAGAAGCAACTGACTGCTGTGTATCACGCCTTGCTGGCTACAGAGCGCATCACTGGAACAGCTCTGACCAAGGTAATATCTACCTATCCCATCGCAGGGTCAGTGCCAGACTGGACCCAAAGGCCACACAGTGGCATGGCACTGATGCCTATACTGGCCCAATGGGATACATATTTACATCAGCACAGTGCCCTCTCTACCAGCCCCTTAAGTGGAGAACTCCAGTGCTTATTGGGGCCAGTGACCTATACCAATGGAAAGCAGGAAGAACTTGTTTTTGAGCCATTGGTAGCTGAGAATCCTTAACAGGAGGGAAAAGCCCCTATACCTGAAGATGTTTGTTATACAGGCAGCTCTGGTCATGGGCAGTCCCCAAAGTGGAAGGCTGTCTCTTTCCATTAAGACTGAGACAATATGGCTGGAGGTTGGAGAGGGGAACGATGGCCAGTGGGCTGAGTTGTGGGCAGAGTGGCTCATGATCACCTAGGAGCCTTCCCCCATAGTCGTCTGCACTGACAGCTGGGCTGCCTATTGGGGCTCGACCTGTGACTACCACCATGGTACCATGCCAACTGGATGGTTGGTTATTATCCCCTTTTGGGGCAAGAGTTGTGGCAAGGCCTATGGGCTTATGGTCAGACTGAGACAGTTACCATATATCATGTGACTGACCATTTGCCTTTGGCATTCCCGGGGAATGATGAACCAGACACCCTGGCACAGGTGCATTATCTAGAAGGAAAGCCTGCCTCTTCCTCTGATGTAGGCCAGTGGTTACATCTGCTTTGGTTGCATGCAGGACAAAAGATAATGTGGGCTGTAGCTCATCCGTGGAGCTTGCCATTGACCTTTGAAGAAGTCAGCAGAGCCCGGAAGGAGTGCCTGCATGCTCTAAGAGGAACTTACACCAAGTCACAGATCAACATAGGACAATATTAGTGGAACCGTTACTCCTTGTCAGGTGGCAGATAGGCTATATTGGGCCTCTGCCCATATCAGAAGGATGTCAGTATGCCATGACTTGTGTGGACACGGCTTTTGGGCTATTGGTTGCTTTTCCTGCATGTCGTGCAGATCGGCAAACCATCAAGAGGGGCCTAGAGCATCTCTTTGCAGCCTATGGCTGTAGCAGGTGATTGAGAGTGATCAAGGCACTCACTTTACTGGACATGCTTTACAAAGATGGGTGCAGCAATTAGGAATAAAGTGGAAATTTCATGTACTATGTAACTGTACTGGAGCAAGCATGATAGGGAGGTACAATGGTTTGTTGAAATCTTGCCTTAAGTCATACACCAATCATGTATCAGGCTGGTCAGTTTGCTTACGGACGGTACTGCGGTGTTTCAATGCGAAGACTCGAAAAGGAGCCTTGAGCCCTGTGGACATGCTAACACATATTGCTGCCTTTCCTATACAACTGTATGTGCAAACCAAAGAAGACTTATTGAAGTCAGGATATGGCCAGCAGAGCAACATCCTGCAGTCAACCCCTACTGCATTAAACCCTGCAGATACTATTTAATGGACATGGCCCTGAACATTTGAAACATGGACCAGCAATGACTGGTCCATCCGGTATCTTGGCGAAAAGGCCTGGAAGCTGGTCTCGTGTGTTCGTGGTGTAACAACAGAGTGGCCCCCAAAGATCAAGATTGTGTACCCAAAATGTCCAGGCAGTAAGAGCATATTATGCGGAAGTTTTGTTTTTTCTTTATGGCCAGTGCATATACCTCCCAAAGCCATATATATTGACTCATCTGTAACTCCTACAGGGAGGGAAGTGAAAGTCTGATATACTAGACCAGGATGAGATTCCATTCCTGCCACTGTTTTATCACAGGACTGCTTTCTTGCATGTATCCTACTTGGGCCTCTGCCCATATCAGAAGGATGTCGGTATGCCATGACTTGTGTGGACACGGCTTTTGGGCTATTGGTTGCTTTTCCTGCATGTCGTGCAGATCAGCAAACCATCAAGAGGGGCCTAGAGCATCTCTTTGCAGCCTATGGCTGTAGCAGGTGATTGAGAGTGATCAAGAATTTGCCTATGCTGGTGTCATTAAAAGATGTGTCTTACTGCCCTTAAGGTTATTTTCTTCTACAGTCCTTGTGGCCTGGATGCGTCTCCTGGCTGCAGCTGCCACATGATC
This sequence comes from Manis javanica, assembly GCF_040802235.1. Classification (NCBI taxonomy): domain Eukaryota; kingdom Metazoa; phylum Chordata; class Mammalia; order Pholidota; family Manidae; genus Manis; species Manis javanica. The sequence goes on from NC_133160.1 coordinate 70,213,268, forward strand.
ATTGCTCTGAACCCTCTACCTCTTCAGCAACTGCCTGCCCATGGAATGGGGGAGCTATGGACTTAATCTGCATGAGACTTTGAACCTAGCTGAATCCTCCAGCTTGAGGATTATCATGATTTTATTGCTGTTGCTATTGTATGTCATTAGTCTGGTCACGACGGTCCAGTTTTCTCACCCAGAGACCACTGCAGAAGAGGGGAAACAAGTAGATTGTAAGGTGAGATTTCTGGAGGGGTGGCCTGTGGGTAAAATTATAATATTTTCAGAATATCTCTCCTGGCTTTATTGTATCTTCATGTCAACAGGCATTCCTCAGGGGTGGAGATTCCAGGTTCATCTTCATATGAGTGAGTAATTACCTGGGCAACCAAGGGCTTATCTGAACCTGAGAGGTTAGGGGCAGGTCTTGTTTGCTTTTGCCTGAGCAGAAAAGAGAGGGCCCTAGACTGCAGTTTGTAAGCAATAAACAGGTTTTCAACTTTACTTGTCCCTTTGACTGATTTTGGTTTTAGAGGTACTTTGCCCCAGGATTTCCTCTCCCTACAGTTATAACCTTGAAGCTCTGAAACATGCCAACTTTCATTAACAGTTCATCAATGCAAAAAAAGCAATTAGGTTAAAATACATCTATGTTTTAAAGAACTGATAATTAGGTAGGATTTCCACAGTGCTTTGAATATAGTTGGTGCTCAGTACTTCAGGGCTGCCAAAAGAGGAGGTTTCTTTGTTTTTCTCTAATGCATTTTCTCGCAGCCTATGAACAAAAGAGGTGGGTCTACAACATTTAGGTTTTGTGGACTCAGTCTTGGAGAGTTGAGAATATGCCCTAGAAGAGATCAGGATAATGGGCTCATTGATCCATGCTCCATTCTAGTACCTAAGGAAGGCATGCTGCTCCAGCAAGCGCAATACATCAGCACACAGATAGCTGGACAGAGAATTAAGGGAGTGATGGAGGGCCAAACGAACTTTGAGCCTGAGAAATATGGTAGGGTGATACGGATTGACTCCTCAGGTTGCTCCCTTTTTTAGTTTAAAACATTACATTCACTGTATTGTATTTTTATTTTCAATAGTTCAATAAGAAAAGATTTTATCCTTTTACTGAGGTAACTTTGAGCTTTTGTGAAGCAGGAACTTGATAGTTTAAGATTTTTATAAGCTTTTTGCATCCCTCCCAATGTTTAGAAGTACAATCTAGCATGGTGAGTACATACTCATCAACCTGTGAGTCTTTTAATCAGCTTTCCAAAATACCTAAGCATGGATGGCTTTAAAACAATACATTTCCCAATACTTCCATATGTAGTTTTTCCCCAAAATTGATGTGCCAGAAAACCACACTGAGTTCCCAAAACCCAAGTCCCACCTCATAAAGGATATGCAAATTCTTCATCCCCCTCTTACATCTTAACTAAGGTGAATGGCCTGAAGGGTAAACCAATCTAGGTGTCTAACAAAGGGGATGCCTTTGTAATGATTAATCACAGCAGCTGAACCTAGGGGGCCTGAGTCTTTTTCAGATTTATACATATTTCTGTTAAGGATAAAGCCTAGTGGTAAATCTGGTTTATTTTCCTCTTAAGAATGTGATGAGTTCAGATACGTGGTGTAGAGAGTAAGGGAGTAAGGGAGTAATATCAATTTTTGTTTAATCAACTTTGCTTCTTTAGTCTCCTCTATTTCCAAAAATTCATGGCTTCTGAGGAAGAGTACACTGAGGAGAAAAGAAGGAGCATCAGGAACAAATACTAAATGCTTGCCAATGATCTTTTTTATATGTTTAAGTTACGGAAATCCTTTTCCACTATTCTCAATAATAATTCTCTAGTCTCTGAAAGCACCAAAGAACAGCCGGAGTATATAAAGTAGGAAAGCTTTTTAAAAAAATGTAATTCAGTGTTTTCTGGAAATAGGAGAAATTAAAAAAATATTTTCGGAAAAATCTCCAGATAAAACTTGAATAAGAGTTTTCTATCTAAAATTAATGTATATTGTTCACTACAGTAGTTAAAATCTTTTTTAAGTCATGTTTAAAATTTACTTTAAAATTACCATTAATCCTCATCTTACTCGATAATTAAAAAATAAATATTTTCTATGTCCTTTTAACAAAGTATAAAACATACTCCAGCTGTCAGACCTGTTGTCGCCTGAAGGAGGCCAGCACCAAGACCTAGCAGGATAGGAGCAAGGGGTAAAACTACTCTGACTTAGGTCTCATTGGCTGAACACAAGGGAAGGTAAAAGGGCCTTGCAGGTCAGCCCCCACAGCATGGAATAGTGCAAAAGGGTAAAATGAGGATCCAGAAGTTTTGGAAAATACCCAGAAACTGAGAAAATGATGGTGTATCATAATTTAGGTCCTTTAGAAAGTGTCTCCACAGGTAAAGATGAAAGACTCCTTGAGGAGCAATGCTCTGTAGTGCTCTACCCAGTCATGACTGCTTTTGAGGAACCTCCATACTACTTTCCATAGTGGTTGAACTAATTTACATTCCCACCAGCAGTGTAGGAGGGTTCCCCTTTCTCCACACCCTCCCAGCATTTGTTGTTTGTCTTTTGGATGTTGGCCATCCTAACTGGTGTGAGGTGATATCTCATTGTGGTTTTAATTTGCATTTCTCTGATAATTAGGGATATGGAGCATCTTTTCATATGCCTGTTGGCCATCTGAATTTCTTCTTTGGACAAGTGTCTGTTTAGATCCTCTGCCCATTTTTTAATCGGTTTATTTGCTATGTGTTTGTTGAAGTGCATGAGCTCTTTATATATTTTGGATGTGAACCCTTAATCGGATATGTCATTTATGAATATATTCTCCCATACTGTAGGATGTCTTTTTGTTCTATTGATGGTGTACTTTGCTGTACAGAAGCTTTTCAGCTTGATATAGTCCCATTTGTCCATTTTTGCTTTTGTTTCCCTTTCCCGGGGAGATATGTTCATGAAGAAGTTACTCATGTTTATGTCCAAGAGATTTTTGCCTATATTTTTTCCTAAGTTTTATGGTTTCATGACTTACATTCAGGTCTTAGATCCATTTTGAGTCTACTTTTCTGTATGGGGTCAGACAATCCAGTTTCATTCGCTTACATGTAGCTGTCCAGTTTTGCCAATACCAGCTGTTGAAGAGGCTGTCATTTCACCATTGTATATCCATGGCCCCTTTATTGTATATTAATTGACCATATATGCTTGGGTTTATATCTGGGCTGTCTATTTTGTTCCACTGGTCTGTGGGTCTGTTCTTGTGTCAGTACCAAATTGTCTTGATTACTGTGGCTTTGTAGAGCTTAAAGTCAGGGAGCGTAATTCTACCCACTTTATTCTTCCTTCTCGGGATTGCTTTGGCTATTTGAGGTCTTTTGTTGTTACATATGAATTTTAGAACTATTTTCTCTTCTTTATTGAAGAATGGTGTTGGTATTTTGATAAGGATTGCATTGAATCTGTAGATTGCTTTAGGGAAAATGGCCATTTTGACAATACTAATTCTTCCTAGCCAACAACATGGGATGAAATTTCCATTTATTAGTACCCTCTTTAATTTCTCGTAAGAGTGTCTTGTAGTTTTGAGGGTATAGGCCTTTCACTTCCTTGGTTAGGTTTGTTCTTAGGTATTTTATTCTTTTTGATGCAATTGTGAATGGAATTGTTTTCCTGATTTCTCTTTCTGCTAGTTCATCGTCAGTGCATAGGAATGTAACAGATTTCTGTGTATTAATTTTGTACCCTGCAACTTTGCTGAATTCAGATATTATTTATAGTAGTTTTGGAGTGGATTTTTAGGATTTTTATGTATAATATCATGTCATCTGCAAACAGGGACAGTTTGGCTTCTTCCTTACCAATGTGGATGCCTTTTATTTCTTTGTGTTGTCTGATTGCTGTGGCTAGGACCTCTAGAACTATGTTGAGTAAAAGTGGGGAGAATGGGTATCCTTGTTTTGTTTCTGATCTTAAAGGAAAAGCTTTCAGCTTATCGCTGTTAAGTTTAATGTTGGCTCTGGGTTTGTCATGTATGGCCATTATTATGTTGATATACTTGCCTTCTATACCCTTTTTGTTGAGAGTTTTTATCATGAAAGGTTGTTAATTTTGTCAAATGCTTTTTCAGCATCTATAGAGATGATGATGTGTTTTTTGTCCTTCTTTCTGTTGATGTGGTAGATGATGTTGATGGATTTTCAGATGTTGTACCATCCTTGCATCCCTGGGATGAATCCCACTTGATCATGATGAATGATCTTTTTTATGTATTTTTGAATTTGGTTTGCTAATATTTTATTGAGTATTTTTGCATCTATGTTCATCAGTTGTATTGGCCTATAATTTTCTTTTTTTGTGGTGTCTTTGCCTGGTTTTGTTTTTAGGGTGATGTTGGCTTCATAGAATGAGTGTGGGAGTATTCCATCCTCTTCTCTTTTTTGGAAAACTTTAAGGAGAATGGGTATTATGTCTTCTCTGTATGTCTGATAAAATTTCGAGGTAAATCCATCTGGCCCAAGGTTTTGTTCTTCTGTAGTTTTTTGATTACCCCTTCAATTTCTTTACTGGTAATTGGTTTGTTTAGATTTTGTGTTTCTTCCTTGGTCAGTCTTGGAAGGCTGTATTTTTCTAGGAAGTTGTCCATTTCTTCTAGGTTTTACAGCTTGTTAGCATATAGGTTTTCATAGTAGTGTCTAATAATTCTTTGTATTTCTGTTGGGTCCATCGTGATGTTTCCTTTCTCATTTCTGATTCTGTTGATGTGTGTTGATTCTCTTTTTCTCTTAATAAGTTTGGCGAGAGGCTTATCTATTTTGTTTATTTTTTCAAAGAACCAGCTCTTGGTTTCATTGATTTTTTTTCTAAATTTTATTTATTTCTTCTCTGATCTTTATTATGTCCCTCCTTCTGCTGACTTTAGGCCTCATTTGCTCGTCTTTTTCCAATTTCAATAATTGTGATGTTAGACTATTCATTTGGGATTGTTCTTCTTTCTTTAAGTATGCCTGGATTGCTATATACTTTCCTCTTAAGACTGCTTTTGCTGCGTCCCACAAAAGTTGGGGCTTTGTGTTGTTGTTCTCATTTGTTTCCATATATTCCTTGATCTCTATTTTAATTTGTTCTTTGATCTATTGATTATTTAAGAACATGTTAGTAAGACTCCATGTGTTTGTGAGCCTTTTTGTTTTCTTTTTACAATTTATTTCTTGTTTTATACCTTTGTGGTCTGAAAAGTTTGTTCATAGAATTTCAATCTTTTTGAATTTACTGAGGCTCTTTTTGTGGCCTAGTATGTGGTGTATTCTGGAGAATGTTCCATGTGCACTTGAGAAGAATGTGTATCCTGTTGCTTTTGCATGTAGAGTTTTATAGATGTCTATTAGGTCCATCTGTTCTAGTGTGCTGTTCAGTGCCTCTGTTTCCTTACTTATTTTCTGTCCAGTGGATCTATCCTTTGGAGTGAGTGGCATGTTGAAGTCTCCTAAAATGAATGCATTGCATTCTATCTTCTCTAATTCGGTTAGTATTTGTTTCACATATGCTGGTCCTCCTGTGTTGGGTGCATATATATTTATAATGGTTATATCCTCTTGTTGGACTGAGCCCTTTATTATTATGTAATGTCCTTCTTTATCTCTTGTTACTTTCTTTGTTTTGAAGTCTATTTTGTCTGATACTAATACTGAACCCCTGATTTTTCACCCTGTTGTTTGCATGAAATATCTTTTTCCATCCCTTGACTTTTAGTCTGTGCATGTCTTTCAGTTTGCATGTCATTCAGTTATGCTTCTTGTAAGAAGCATATAGATGGGTCTTGCTTTTTTATCCATTCTATTACTCAGTGTCTTTTGATTGGTGCATTCCATCCATTTACATTTAGGGTGATTATTGAAAGATATGTTCTTGTTGCCATTGCAGGCTTTAGATTTGTGGTTACCAAAGGTTCAAGGTTAGCTTCTTTAGTATCTTTCTGTCTAACTTAACTCGCTTATTGAGCTATTATAAACACTGTCTGGTGGTTCTTTATTTCTCTCCCTTCTTATTCCTCCCCCTCCATTGTTTATATGTTGGTTGTTTTATTCTGTGCTCTTTGTGTTTCCTTTAACTGTTTTTGTGGGTAGTTGATTTTATTTTTTGCCTTTAGTTAGTATTTGGTTCATCTGCTTTCTTTGCTGTGATTTTATTTTCTCTGTTGACATCTATTTAGTCTTAGGAGTGCTCCCGTCTAGAGCAGTCCCTCTAAAATACCCTGTAGAGGTGGTTTGTGTGAGGCAAATTCCCTGAACTTTTGTTTGTCTGGAAATTGTTTAATCCCTCCATATTCAAATGGTAATCGTGCTGGATACAGTATTCTTGGTTCATGGCCCTTCTGTTTCATTGCATTAAATATATCATGCCATTCTCTTCTGGCCTGTAAGGTTTCTGTTGAGAAGTCTGATGATAGACTGATCTGTTTTCCTTTGTAGGTGACCTTTTCTCTCTCTGTGGCTGCCTTTAATACTCCGTCCTTGTCCTTGATCTTTGCCATTTTAATTATTATGTGTCTTGGTGTTGTTCTCTTTGTGTCCCTTCTGTTGGGTGTTCTGTGTGCTTCCGTGGTCTGAGCAACTATTTCCTCTTCCAGTTTGGGGAAGTTTTCAGGAATTATTTCTTCAGAGACACTTTCTATCCCTCTTCTTCTTCTTCTGGTATCCCTATAATGCAGATATTGTTCCTTTTGAATTGGTCACACAGTTCTCTTAATATTGTTTCATTCCTGGTGATCCTTTTATTTCTCTCTGTGTCAGCTTCTCTGCATTCCTGTTCTCTGATTTCTGTTCCATTTATGGCCTCTTGCACCTCATCCAGTCTGCTCTTAAGTCCTTCCTGAGATTGTTTCATTTCTGTAATCTCCTTCCATACTTCATCCCTTAGCCCTTGCATATTTCTTTGAAGATCCATCAGCATGGTTATGACGTTTATTTTGAATTCTTTTTCAGGGAGATTGGTTAGGTCTATCTCCCCAGATTCCTTCTCAGGGGAGGATGTCTGGGTTAGTTTGGTCTTTATCAAATTCTTCTGCCTTTTCATGGCGATAGAGGTAATTGTGGGGAGCTGGCGCATGTGTCAGCTGGGAGAATGTCCCTTCTTGCTAGTTTGTGGCCTTCCTCTCCTGGGAGAACAGCGACCCCTAGCAGCTTGTGCTGGGCAGCTGCACACAGACAGCATGCCTGATTCTTGTCTGGCCACTGTGGAAGAAGCTCTGCCCCGTTGCTGTGGTGGAGTCGTGCCAAAGGGGGAATGGGCAAGAGGCTGTTTATCACTGTGAGGGGCCTCCAAGCTGTGCTGCCGCCCAGGGGGTTGGGGTGCCCCGAGTTCCTCAGGATTCCCAGTTCCTGGGCTGATTGTGCTGAGTTGTTTCCGTCCAGTTGTGAGGCCCCTGTCCCTTTAAAATTTACAAAGGGCACTTGCTTTTCTTTTGTCCCAGGGTCGCTGGCAGTGGGGACCCGCTCACAGGTCTTACTGTCCTGTTTCCCTAGTGTCCAGCACCCATGCACTGTGTGTCTGTTCTCTGGGTGAGTATGGCTAGGGCTGGGTATTTAGCAGTCCTAGGCTCCCTATCCCTCCCCGCTCTGACTCCTCTCCTCCCGCTGAGAGCTGGGATGAGGGGAGCTCGGATCCCGCTGGGCTGTGGCTTGTATCTTACCCCCTTTGAGAGGCGCTGGGTTCTTGCATGTGTGGATGTAGCCTAGCTGTTGTCCTGTGTCTTATGGTCTCTCTTTTAGGAATGGTTATATGTATTGTTTTTCAAAAATATGTATGGTTTTGGGAGGAGATTGCTGCTGCTCTACTCATGCCGTCATCTTAGCTCTGCCTCAGATTATGTATTTCGGCATCTCTAGCTTTTGTAGGTGGGGCTTCCCTCTGGCTGGCCTAACACCAGAGCAGTGACTGCCCATTTGCAAGCCTGTGCTGTCAGGCCAGGAAGAAATCTTGGCAGGCTGCATGTCACAGTGGGGGGCCTCAGAGCTGAGTAGACAGCCAGGGGAATGGGGCACCTGAAGCTCCTCAAAATTCTCAAGCATCTGGGCTGAGCGAGCTCAGACAACCTTGTCCAGCTCTCCCCTCCCCCGCGCATCAAGCTCCATGCAAACCCCACCCTTTCAGCAGCCCTCTTGCTGCTAGGAAGCCTCTCAGACTGCCTGCCTTTTCCCAGTCCCAGAGCGGCCAGGTTTGAATCCTGTCCTCCACAAATGGCTGGAATCTCAATCTCTAAAGCACTCCACCTGTCCCAGCTCCCCAACCTCCAGAGCACCACACCATATAGGTTTCTGCTCACAAAGCAGATCTCCAGGACCAGGTGTTCAGCAGTCCCCAGTTTTTCCATCTCCTCCCCACTCTGTTCCTCTTCCTCCCACTGGTGAGCTGGTGTGTGTGAATGACTTGGTTCCCGCCAGATCAAAGCTTTCATATGTTACCCTGTTTTGTGAGGTCTGCCTTGTTTGTGAGGTGTGTATGCAGTCTACTTCAGCTTTCTTTCTTCTTGCTCTTTTAGGGTTAGTTGTATTAATTAACTGTATTTTTGTACCATTTGTGGATTTGGGAGTTCTCTATCTCACCTCTCATGCTACCATCTTGAATTTGGGTGGATATGTATTTATAATGGATATATCATCTTGTTGGACTGCCCCCCTTATCATTATGTAATGTCCTTCTTTGTCTCTTGTTACTTTCTTTGTTTTGAAGTCCATTTTGTCTGATACAAGTAGTGCAATCCCAGCTTTTTTCTTCCTATTGTTTGCATGAAATATTCTTTTTCACCCCTTTCCTTTTACTCTGTGTATGTCTCTGGGTTTGAGGTGAGTCTCTTGTAAGGAGCATATAGATGGGTCTTGCTTTTTTATCCATTCTATGACTTAGCTGCTGTGGTCTGGGCAGCCCTGGGATAGTCTAGCTTCACAGCCAGGCTGGGTGTGTTCTCCTGCAAGAATGGTGCCACTTCGTGCCTTCTTGACATTGCTCCAGCTTCAGCTGCCTGTGCCATCTACCCGCACACTGGGACCAGTCTCTGGGATAATCTCCTTAGCTTCTGTGGGCAGGGCGGCCCTCCGCATAGCCTAGTGCACTGCTGTGGGTGGCAGACATGCTGGGTGTGTACTCCTGCGAGAATGGTGCCCCCTCATGCCTTCTGGACCTTGCTTTGGCTTCCTCTGTCTGTCTTGGTTAGCTGCGTGCTGGGAGGAGACTCTGTGTGGTTGCTATGGGCGGGGCTGTTCTCCAGCTGCTCTGGAGCTGTGGCAGTCAGCCAGTTTGCTTGCAGCACCGGACTTTTTGTTAGATGCTCAGTTCTCGCAAATGTAGATGTAGTCTGGCTGTTGCACGGTATCTTCTGGTCTCTCTTTTAGGAATAGTTGTATCTGTTATATTTTCAAAAATATATATGGTTTTGGGAGGAGATTTCCGCCGCCCTACTCATGCCGCCATCTAGACCCCCCTCCCATAGCTGAGGTTTTAAAGCATGTCTGGCAGGACCTCAGCATCATGCTTCAGTTGCACCATTTATGAATCGCTGTCACTGTCACTGTCACTGTTACTGGCTGAGATGCAAGAAGACTGTTCTGTTGTTGCTGATGAATGGAAAAACAAATAATTGTATTAGTACAAGTAAATTCTCAGATACAAGACTAATCTAAACCCGTGGTCAAATGTATTTTCCTAAGAAATGACAAAAAGCAATTGAACTACCATAAAAGTAAGAAATGTCAAGATATGAAGGGGCGCATGATACACATTTGCAGGTTCTGAATATAAAAATTCTACATTATAATACAAACTGCTGCTAGTTAGCCATGATTAGCTGGGATCAAATAACTTTAACTTTTGTGTTAAGGCAAATTCCATTATTTTTCTTACCATTTATATTTATAGTTTAATCTACTCAACAATCATTGGATTTACACATAATTTTCCATACACATTGTGCAGACGAGGAAACTGAGACTGAGCTAGAATAACTGGCTGAGATAACATAGCTGGTAAATGGAGGCACAAGAGTTTACACTATAAAGAAGTCAGACTTTGTGTCAGTGATGCTGCTTCTTTCCAGCCTGTGTCAAAGAGCACTGGAATCCTGTGGTGCCTCAAGGGCCACAGAGTAGAAAAAGGCGGGGGTGTTGTGGGGTGAATCAAACAGGCTGTGCTCTAGGTGCTTCACTCACTCCACTTTCAACCAGAGTACGTCTCTTATGATTATGTGTATAAGGGGTCCTGCTGCAAGCTTTGTTTGAAAGATTCCCAAACACTAAATCATACCATGATGTCTCCTAATGCTGGTAGCGATCTGCACTAGCAACCTCTTGAAGTCAGAGACCTTGTCTTATCTTTTCTTTGGTCTCACAATGGTGGGAAACATCACCTGACCGTGTGCATGCCTTTGAGAGAAGGAGCAGGTGGAAATCACTGCCTATGGGAAGTGCTGCTGCAGGCTCCAGAACAGCGCTGTCTGAGCATCTCCCATGAACCTTGGCAACCCTGCTTGCCATGTTCCTCACCAAAGCCAACTGAATTAATTATTCACAGTACCTGTAGCCTCACTGGTGCCACCGTTCACTGAGCTCTCCCCCAGGGGGGAAGTGGCATCTTCACCAAATATCTTGAGGCAGTTTTCAATGAGAAATTCTACCAGAGATATCTGTAACACAAAAGGGCAAAGACAGGGTGCTCTTCTTCACATGGCAATGTTAGAAATCCCATCTCACATGTGAATGTTGGGTCTAACAAAAAATGTACAAGAAGTCTGAGAAAAAATCAATAGTTGATTCCAAAGAAGCGAGTATAATCCAGTTTTCCTTAAGAAATAAATGATACTTCCAGGACTACTTTCGCACAGATGTTAAAAAACTTTCAATGCGTGACCAAAAGTCATAATTCCTGCCCTAGCTTAATAGCTCACATTTTTAAATCAATGCTTACATCTTCTTTAAAGATGTAATTGCAAGGAAGGCACATAGGATGCTTGGGGTGGAGATGTAATTATAGTCTCTTACTAAACTTTCTTTCTTATGAAGATCTTTCCAGGTGTTTTGAGGTACAAATGATGTAAAACACCTTATTAAAATTTATGAAGCATCCAATAGACCAAAACTTGTGAAATTCACTTATTAAGTGTGGAAGAACCCTAAACTTGGGAAGCAGAGATGTCTGTGGGTTCTCTGTGATGGAAGGTCAGCAGTTGGAGAGAAACCATGGCGGCCTGTCTGCGGGCAGTCACTCCTCACGCACTGCTGCACCTCATGCCTGCTCTCTGGCCAAGTTGGGGCAGAGCTGTGATCTCATGAGGCATGCTGTGGCTCCATTAGGATGCTCCGGAGTCTTTTACTGCTACCTCAGCATGTACCAAGTGAAAGGGTAGGCAAGCATTCTTGGGAATGACCCACTGCTGACAGAGGAAGACCAGTGTGTGTGGAACATAGTGCCCAACCATGTAGGATGCGCCACTAACGACCAGTGAGGTCCTGGGTGTTCCCGCCATCGCACAATGAGGAAAGCACCGCCTGGAAAGCATGCCCATAGTTACAAGTCCTCAGTGAGCAGGCCAAGAGCTGAAAGTTGGCTTGTCAAACTCCAAAGCCCAAGTCACTCTTGTCTCTCTATTGTTTAGTCAGTGTAGCACTGACCCTCTTGGGCAGAGAGAGAGAGAGAAGTGACTCAGCTCCTCTCCATTTCCCACTGTACAGCCCACTGTCCTGTACACCACTAGATAAATGCCTGCCGATGGGCAGGGAGGTAATTAAAATGTGCACTTTTAAAAACTGGTCTGTCTGAATTACTAGCACATGTTTCAGACTCAAGGTGGTGACTCAGCCCCGCAGGACATAAAAATAAGAAATCTCCTTACCCTTTTCATCAAGTACATTCCTGCTTCTGTGCTGCAAGGGTTAGGTAGACAAAGAAGGCTCGGGGCTATATGCTGTGATAAGGCGAAAGCGGTCATCTCGTTGTATGAAGAGTGCTGCTTGATGTTGTTTAATACCCCGAAAAGACACCGCAAGAGCACAGCATTGGCTCTTGGCAGCTGGTCTAAAAGCCTAAAGACAGAAAAATGAAATTTTAAGTGAGGGAATCATTTGGACGTGGAAGTGGGAAACACAGAGCTCCAGGTGTGAATGCATAGAGAAATGTTGGACCCAATTCAATTCCTGAACCAGGTAATAACTTCTCCGGTTAAATAAGTGCTTGGCCAAAGTGAGGTCATACCACTGGCAAAGTTGTCTGCTAGCATCTCTCAGAGACTTGTGGGTCTCATTTCCTATCAGTTTCATACATTCAGAAGGTGTAAAATGGTCAAGGAGTCCGTATGAGTAAGCTTAGGGAAAAAGAGTTCAATGAGGGCAGTTAAGAGGTGCATGTATGTTTAAACTGGCCTTCTGGGTGTGATCAAATGAAAACCCTTTGGATTTCATAACTATTTTAGTGGTCAAAGCTGTAAATGATAGGCATATTTTCCTAAGGGTATGTCGGTTGTAGTTCTCAATGTGAGCCTAGTAGAGTAATTAACTGTTGCATCATTACCTCCGGGTGGCAGTTATTTTCTCATCCTCCCTCTTCCCTTGACAAGGAATAGCAAGCCATTTATCATACAGACTGGATGAAAAAAGACTTCCTTAGATATTTTGAAGAAAATCCTTGCAAAAATAAAGAATATTATTATTGCAGTCAATACATATTGGAGAAATTGCAGAGAAAAACCTTGAGTGGCAAACTTCAGTTCAGTGCCCGCTACCTTCAAAGCCACCCAAACCATGACCTAGGAGAGCTCGGTTCTGACTCTGCACTGACTTGCACACCCAAAGCAGTAGCTTGGATTTTCACCACAACTGAGGAGCATAGAAACGGAGTCTAGGTTCTGTTGGCAATGAAGATAAAGCCCCTTGTAGCCTCTGGAAGTGACTTTTTGTGTACATTTTAGCCAACTAGCACAAACTGACCAGGTCTGGTGATAAAACAATTCAGCTTCTTGAGAAGAAATACACGTACCCATCTTGCTTGTTTGTTTGAGACAGTGCTTGCTCTGAATTCTAGCAAGTGAAGTTTTTTAAGCAAAACATACACGTGCATGCTATTGCACAGATATTAAGAGAGAACCAGGCCTTCTGCCTGGAGGAATCTGTGCCCCTTGGGAGAAAACTACTCTTTTAATAGTTCGATTCCTCCCTTTTGTAACCCTATAAAAGTCCAGTTCTGCAGCCTTATAAGCAGCAGATGTTGGAAATACAGCCGATCCCCAATGCCTAGCTACCTGTTACCCTTTTCAGTCCCTGAGAGGAACATATATATCTTAACCCCAAAAGGGGAAGTGTCTCAAGATTTAGATACATCACAATTTCATGCCTCCGGGTTAGGGATAGGCAAATGTAAGCCTCCTAAGTGGAGGCCTGGAAATCTGGCACTACAGAAAGCTGATGAACAAGTGTTGCCATTATACAAGTGAGCCTATTAACATTTATGAAGCTTTAAAGTTCTGCGCAAGCCTGAGGGCCTTACCAGCGTCACAGGCATACCTCGCTTCCACTGAGCTCACTACATAGCCCAGGACTTCTCTTAGTTTTAGCTCAGTCAGAAAATGTCTGCAGGGAATCATCACAATTACAATCCAGTAAGTGTTCCCTCCTTCTAATGCTTATGGAGCCACTCTTTGTGCCAGGTGCTCTTTTGAGTGCTGGTGATAGAGCAGTGAAGGAAAAGGGGAAAGTCCCAGTCCTGTCATTGCTCCACTGAGTCACTGGCACACTGTACCCTCCCGGGACAGAGTTCTCAGTGCGTTTGCTTTGGAACCATCCCAGTGTATTTGGAAGGAGGAAGCACGACAGTCCTGGCTGGCTCTGGGAGTCTAGCAGGGAGCGCAAGGGCCCTAGCCTTGTGCCCCAAACTGCAGCTGTCATGGCATGTGTGTCTCTTCTCTCTCCTTGACCCTGTGCTGCACAATCCACTGGTGGCCAGCTGTGCTGAAGCCAGAACGTGACCCGACTGTGCCAAGGGTATTTGTTGTTGGACCTCTCTTTTAAGACAGCTTAACGGCCAACTCCGTGTGGTCCGCCACTTTCTCATTGAGGCCTATGTCTCCAGTTAGTTTCACATGGTATTATCAAGGCCAAGGTTTCGAAGTGTGATTCTCCACCAGGATCAGGCAACTTCAGGAAGAGAAAACTTGAGGAATGTCTAAGAACTGTACTTATGAGTGCCACTCTCTGGCTAGTTTGGGCTTAGAACAAAGCTGACTCTTGCTAGAAAATCAAAGCATTTCCATGTGTGCACTCTACAGAGAGCGGCAGCAACCTTGCTAGTCACATACCCAGTGTATATTATTGTGGTCCCTGTGGGGGTAGTGGTCACCTCTACGTCGTTTCTAACTGTTGCTATTTGTCATACAGTCTCATGGAGGACAAGGAAAGACCAAATGTAACTGACATTTATGTGATAATTTTCCTAACCTGTTTGCAGTCATTACTACATTAACATGTTGTGGTTCAGAGTTGCTAACAAGCTCTAAGATGGACTGATGATACCCTGTCTCAGTTCTCTTATTCTCCTTATAGACATGTAACTGATACTTGTGATTTAGATGTGTCCCTTCACAATTGATCTATTTTTTGTATAGACATACTAAACATTAAAATTTCCAATCAAACTGTAGCTGCTGCACCCACTTTTTACAAGTCATGTTTACCAGGCGAGGCATGTGGTGGGAGATGATTTCCGTGGGACTGTGTCTGTGGCAGTGGGCTAAACAAATCAATTCAAGTTTTAACAGAGGATGCCAAAGGCGCTAAAGGTGAAAAGACACCACATGCTGGAGGCATCTCTATGTGACTCTGACAGTAAAAGGCATGAGGGTAATGGGAAGGAACGATAATGAAGTGACCAGAGATTTTGGTGGCTGCACTGAGCATTTTTTGATGCATTTTAAGTCTAATTTTGCATACTACGGCAAAGTAATACAACCATCTCTGAAGATGAATATAAATTTTCCTTTGGAAACTTTCCCTCCTTAGGAGTATGGGCAGGAAGTCATCAAATTAGGACGGTTGTTCTGGTAAACATTTTGTATATGTGTGGAGGTTGAAATTTATTATTTTGTTATTATTATCATGGTTATTTTGCATAGAGTGCTCAGGAGGTATGATGGGGAAGGTCATGTGTGACATAGAGGAAATTATATCTAAGCAGGCTTTTGACGAT
The DNA here is from genome assembly GCF_040802235.1 of Manis javanica. Taxonomy (NCBI): domain Eukaryota; kingdom Metazoa; phylum Chordata; class Mammalia; order Pholidota; family Manidae; genus Manis; species Manis javanica. The sequence continues at coordinate 70,228,484 of NC_133160.1, forward strand.
CAAAGTAGCTCTGTGAAATTTTGACTTTGTGTTTTATAGTTTTGCACATTCTTAACATATTATGTCTTTGATAGCTCCTAGGCCATCGTGATAGACCATACCAATCATACAGCTTCAGAGTTAGGCTGTGTGTGAACACTGCTAGAAGTCTCCCTACCTTTAAGACTGCCACTATCACAAAGATGGATTCACTATTCCAGTTCACTTTCTTCCCAGAATTGAGCTTCTCCTTTAGTTCTCTGCCAGATTTCATATGGGTCGGTGTTCTGAATACTCCTTTCCTGAGAGGCCCTTTTTCATTGATAAAAGCAAGCATATCCTATAGGAAGAAAAGGAAAGACAGACATATGGCAGCTTGTCTCCAGAGCGTATGTGGAGGCATTGTGGTAGTGGTGGGGGGACTAAATTTGGAATCATTTTTCCATTTCTCTAAATACATTTCTACCCAACAGTCCACTCTACATTCGTATTCTGAAACACTTCAACCACTTATTTTAATCAGACTTTCCATTTCAGGGAATTTATGCTTTTTCATCAAACGTGTCTGCTTCAAGGCCTTTGTGGAATCACCCTGTCGTCTTCCATTCATTCTTCATTAGTCCCTAATAGAGGTAGACGCTCTTCCCCACGTCTGCAAATTCTTTTGCCATACTCATTCTGCATTTGTTTATTCCCTTTTGAGCAAGTATATAGATACCCCATTCCTACTTTTTCTATTTCCTTCCCTCCTTTAAAATCAGGCCCCAATCCCTGGCCACCGCCTCTGATTACATTCCGTTGTCAACAGTCTTTCCTGCGGCTCTATCTCCAGGGCCTCTGCTTGCAGTGTGGGAGATAATAGGGGTTGGATTCACATAGTCCAAGGGCTCCAAAATCTAGTGTCCAGCCTATCTTCTGTGTGACCTGGGACACATACATACTCTGCTGACACTCTTGGTGTGTGCCTTTGTGTGTGTGAAGTGCAGATGATGATAATCACAGCTGTGCCATCCCCTAAATTTGTGGTTAAGGATGCGAGGATCATGGCAGTAGCAAGCATGATAAATTCTTTCAATGTAGAATAAAATTTCCTGTATCTACTACAGCGCTAGGAAATGTACTGGACACTCAGTGAATTCTAACAGTGTCAATCAGTACACCATTGAAGACAACATAGGCCCAAGTCAGTGGCTTTAACCTGACAGTTGCCATTTGGGTTAAAGTGTGCATACTGGCCAGAGGATGAGTCTTTACACTTAAGCACTTGACATGCAAGTCAGATCCATGGGATGCAATTTTGAGTTGTATGATTGAGTCACTTTAGCTGAAGGAAACTTGGACCTACTGCAGAATTTAAGGAAGGAGATGAAAAGGGAATATGAGGATGAGGAGGACCCTCAGAGATTCATACACACGAAACCCATTTTGACGGACCTGAGCAGGCGTGTGTGAATTTCCTGAAACAAGTGCAATGGACAAGAGTACCTTCTCCTGTGGTATTTGCCTTATAACTCTGCAGTACCTAAGTCTGATTTGATTATTTGATGTAATATTGAAAAAGCCTCTCAGCCAGAGCCATTTGGAGATAGATTTGGAGGAGAAGCCTTTGGCTCCCAAGCTCTCTCTCCTTCCTCAGGAGGGCTACGCAAGACTGCAGTGAGACCTACCAGAATGGGGTTGAGCAGCTTGTCGTCATCACAAATGTCCATCATAGAAATGCCAAAGAGCTGTCTTGGCTTTGCAGGTGGTGGTGCCAGGCTGGGGTTGTCCTGGGAAGTGCCGGTGCTCTTCCAACAGGCCAGCTGTGCGACAACACTCTTTTTAAATCTCTTCCAGCATGAATCTAAGGAAGAAGTGGGATGATCATTACTGGCAGTTTAATTCACTTCACCTTATTTCCACCTTTGCCATTGCACATCACATTTCTTCCAATATCAAGAAGAGAAAGAAATTGAGTCAGTGGCTGTTTAGAATTTCCCACATTCTGAAATTGGCCAATTGCATCCTTGTGGTGCTAATGTGTTCTCCTTCGCCATATTTTGCAAACAAGTAGTTAAACCTCCAGGCCCTACAAGACTCAGGGTCAGTCCTTTCAGGGGCATCTACTGCCTGCTTCACTGCATCATGAAGCACTCAACCTGTAGCTGTACATGTTTCTTGGTACTAACCATGTGCAGTGGATTTCAGTGTCAGAGCATATTTTGAAAGCTGAGAAAATTTGGTATTCAAATGAGGCAGAGTGTGGGCATCATCTACCTTCATAGGAAGTCTCCTGTGACTCTGAGATTTCCTATTGGGCTTTCTAAGTGACCAACCATGGTCACTTTCTCTTGTCAAAAGGATCTGCCCTCCCTGACACCACCTGCTTGACCCAACTCTTCCGCCAGCCTCCAGCCCTTTGCTCTGTGGGGCCACAACCCTCAGGTAGTTCCATGGATGACTTTCTGCAGTCAGGGTCCATGGCAAATAGTCATTACATGCTGCCTGTATTACAAGACTGCAGGTGGCCAGTTGTGTTGATACCGCACCAACTGCCTAGGCATGATTTCTAATTACCGAACAGCTCGGACAATACTGACAAAGAGCTTTACAAAGAAAAGGTGATCGTTTTGAGTTTAAGGTTCCCATTGCTCAGCTATGAATGTTTTTCTAATAAAGCACCCGAATGTTTGCTTAAACCACCTGCTTGCAAAAACTGAATGCTTTAAAGAAGTCAACAGTGGAGTCAAGTTGTAGGAAAGATAAGCACATGAGTAACATATCACCAAATATCCCCAAACGTCTATCCACCTGGCTTTTCGCAGACGTAGTGAGTGCCTGCACTGCCACGTGCACCCATAGGGAGCAGTGCTTGTGACGCTGGGTCAGCGAGACCAGGATCAAGTAACCAAAAGGCCTCTGGTTTCCCACTTAGTTGGGTAAGCTACTCAAGAGTCTTTGAGCTTCAGTTTGCTCAGCTCTAACATAAATGAAGCTATTTGTATCTTACTAGTGGACTAAATCATATGACGTCCAGCTCAGCACCAGACATGGCTCCTTGTGGCCTAGATAAAAGTAACTTCCTTCACTTTGAGGAACTAAGGCATCTTTGATACCCACCCCCATTCTCCACTTTCTCTTTTGGCTTCCAGAACATACGTGGTTGTGAAGGAATAATGCCCCTACTCCGCCTACTTAAGGGTCTTTCTTCTTGCCCTGAGACACACGCCCCAACCATTTTAAAGGCAGAGAAGGAATGATGCAAATACATTCTTCAATCCAGCAGGAGGTTTCTGTGTGTCAACATGTACACATGCTTATGCTACATGTGCATATATATGTAGGTTGAATTGTATGTGACCTGGTTTCCCTACTCGTAACCTGATTTTGTTATTTCTAGAACTATGCGAATGTAATCTATTATTCAGCTTTTGTAAAAACAATGCTGTATCCCTTGATACAAAGCTATATATTTCAGTTACTTTATGAGAACAAACATAAATTAGACACAGTGAATCCTGTACTCTCTCAAAAATTTTTTTCGGCTTAGCTGGAATATTTGTAATATAGGTTATTTGGTCTTACACTTCATGTTGCCTCTGCGGCTCCTAAAAATATATGCTTTGGCCATGAGTAATGGGAATAATGAAAGAAGGTAAATTTTAGGAATGTAGGATTTCTATATGGTCATGGCATGATGTGGTTTAGTGTTTCCTCATGGTGGAATTAAGGTATGATCATTTAAAAAACAAATTTTTGAAAAATTGTTCTTATAGAATAACAATCATAATGTTAGAAATGCTCTAAGTAGAAATTCTTTTCTGGCTCAAACACGTCTCAAATTAATAGCATGGTGTGTTCTGAGAAGGACACATTATTGGGAGCATTTTGGCATGGCAGAGATAAAAACTGTATGAAGAAATAATAATAAGCCCCATCCCTAAATTTCTATCCAGTTGTAGCCTCCACATGCTGTGAAGCAGACGCGAGTGAGCTCTTGTGTGGGTAAAACTGAGAGTTCAATTTCACCTTATGTAAAGTCGATAAGTCCTGTAATTCTTTACTCCCCCTTAATTCTTTCATCCCAGGTCCTTCTAATCAGGCCATCATTTGATCACTTCTTGTGATGGCCTTAGATATTGTAGAAAACCGTGTCATGGGAAAAATCCATTCCCCGGACATATGAAGCTCACACTCTAATAAGACAGAGTTGTGTTCATAACGTGATTCAATGTTGGAAATGCTCTGGAATTACAGAGAAGGAAGAGACTGTCTAGCTAGAGGAATGAAGGGGGAGAAAACCCCTCCTAGCAATGCGTTGGGTGCCTCTGAGGTTTATTGTGGGTTATTGGTTCATTGTTAGGTTCTTGCATGTACTGCCTCCCACCCCCTCATGGAGAAGAATCAACTCTATGTTGTGAGTTTGTTTCCAGGAGTGGAGACATCAGCCAAGAAAAAGCCCGTGTGGGAAGGGAGGGGGCTCACCTCTCTGTTGGTTCCTGGCCAGGTGCCTGGGCTTCAGGATGAAAGAAAAGATAGCATCCTGCAGTTCCTGGGGCACGAACGGAGCAGGAAGAAGGCTCATTTTAATACCATAAGGATGTTCATGCCCTGCATGGAGAAAAACCTAAATATAGATTCTGGCTGATGGTGGTGAGTAGGGTACAAACCTACCTTACCATGAGCATGTGCACCATACTGGGGTGTGCTGCCATTCTCCTGGGGCTTCTGGAGAAAGAATGCTGTGCCTCTGAGTCGGCGTCATATTCACTCACCTGGGGAACCCCTGCGGAAATCAGGTGCCCAAGCAATAATTTAAAAAGAGAAAAACAAAGCCTAAACATGGTGCTTTGCTTGGAATGCACAGCCCCATCAGGGAGGGCCGTGCACCGTGTTGGCTTGTGCTGTGCTTCCATCTGAGACTATTTAACGCCTTCTAGTTTCTGTCTTGACACTAACTAGGTGTGTAAGGCTCAGGCCGATTGCCCCTTGGAACCTTACATTCATGCTTTCAAGCACTTGCTTATAAGGATCAAAGTAAATATAGTAAACATTGGTAGTTAATAAATTTTAAATAATAGTATATGTTAAGAATTGTTATGATCACTGTTCTCTCACTCAAGGTGTCAGCTTAACAAAGAGAATTCCCATTTGCTTTTGTCAGTTCTAACCCCAGGGCTACTCAAGAGCAGCAGGGAGCCTTTATGCTTCCCTCCCACTGTCCCCCTGCCCCTAGAAGGCTCCTGCCAGTGGTCAGATGGAAGGATGCACACTGTGTTGGGAACCCAAAAGCAGAGTGCAAAACACTTGTTTACAGAGTGGAAAACTGCACCCAAAATCATGGGAGTTGCCACTCCCAGAAATTTGTTTTGCTCTTTCATGCTTTAAATTGCTTCCTCTCCGTAGAAAACTCAAAACTCTGGGCTCATGACCTGGATTTCATGTTTCCAGGATAGAATGAAAGTTCCCTTTCTTTCAGCTCACAGGTATTATTGAATGTAACTTGAGGAGCTCTTGTTTTCCTTTCATCTGGTGCACATACAATGTCAATACCGTGTTTAGCACAACAATCACAGCGACTTCCATCTTTTAAGGCAAAAGAAGCTTCTGTGACAGCAATAAAATACAATGAAATCACAAGTATAGCCACGAGTTAGTTCACCACTGAGAATTTCCAGCATGCTAAGAAGAGTATTCAGAATGGCTGCTAAGGGATCATCAAGATTGGGCGGCCTCTTCACATTTCTTATTGCCAGCTGTGGTACGTGATGTTCTAAGCATAAAAGTTACCATCTTTATTGTTTTATCTAAGTTAATGCATTTTATTAAAATAAATACACCTAGAGTTTTGATGTTTTTCACTTTATTGCTGACTTATTATTAATTTAAAAAAACCATGAAGCAGGTGGGCACACTGTCCTCAGCTATGCACTTGATGACTCTGTATTCTAAGATGGGGAATATCTATTTCATGGAGAAAACTTGGTTCTTTAGATTTTTCCAGATCACTTGAAAATATTCTTCAGATCATTGGAGAAAGAGTAATAGCCAATGGATTATCAGAAGGATTAAAAATTAATAATTATGTAAGAGGAAATGCTCTAAGGTTTCTAGCAAGAATCGTTGCTCCCATTACTCTATTGCAAGGTATCTCTCAGATCCTGTGCAGGTGTTCATTTTAATCTATTTCCATTTCCACACTGATCAAATTTGCTGATCCAAGAATTATTATTTTGAGCTGTCTTGTACTAACTATTTTAGGAGAGGTGTAAGCTCTGTATCAATAACCTTGAGAACAATGCTGGTAAACTCAGCCTGAGACACAGCAAAGTACTTGTGGCTCAGTCAGTGACGACTTGAGGAATATAAATGTGATCATCTCATTTTCTTTAGGACACTGAGAAAAATTCTGGGCACAGAGAAGATGATAAATATGTCGATTTGGTTTCACAGACATGATTAGATTTAGGAAGGATCTCACAAATTAGAGGCTATTTAACAGGAAATGGGACAGAAGAATACTTGAATATTAACCATATCAATGAACACTCTATGAAATTTTCACTTTTAAGGGTATTTAAACGTAAGAACAAAGAGCCATTAACTTGAGCTTTTAGAGTTAGAATTTTGAGCCCCATCAGCCCCATCTTAGATTTTCCCTGACACTTACCAATGAGTGGATATGGTGTCTTTTCCTTGTCAGAACTGACCCAAAGCTGGTGATCTTTCTCAGGGCCCTTGGAGACAAAAAGAACTATGTTTCACAATAAATCTTTCATAGTAGTACTTGAAGAACACATTTCCTTAGCATTTCTTTGTTTCCAAAAAGAAAGAATTGAGTCCAGTATAAATGCTATTTATTTGTTCCATGGTGGGTAGCTACAGTTTTTGAGTTAATGCTGACTTCAGTCACCTTTTGTCCCCCAGTGACCATCGCAGAGTCTTGCCCCTTTGATAAAGGCCAGGGATGTATGGCACCACAAGGCAATCAGTCCCTCACTTTGTGGGTGTTCCATGGCACAAGAAAACATACTTATGCCCCTTTCACTAAGGAGGAAAAGGCTAATCTCAAGAGTCCTGCCTCGTGCTGTCTCCAGAGTCCTTGGAGAATGTTGGTTTTTGCCTTCAAATGTCCCTGCCCAGACAAGAACGTCCTCCAGAAAGCCACACCTCCTGCCATGATTATTCCTGAGCAAAGTAAAACCTGAAAGGCATCATTAGCTCAGCAACCCTGAGCATGAGAGAAATGCCTAAGAGAAAAGGCTAATCTCAAGAGTCCTGCCTCGTGCTGTCTCCAGAGTCCTTGGAGAATGTTGGTTTTTGCCTTCAAATGTGCCTGCCCAGACAAGAACGTCCTCCAGAAAGCCACACCTCCTGCCATGATTATTCCTGAGCAAAGTAAAACCTGAAAGGCATCATTAGCTCAGCAACCCTGAGCAGGAGAGAAATGACCAAGAGGCCTTGAGCAGATGGCAGCATGAAGTCAGCCCGCTGGCTTTGGTGTGGACAAGCCCCGCCCACTCTAGGGACATGGACTCTAACCTAGAGCACAGGTTAGATGCAGAAAACAATTAGTCCCTGCAGTAACACCAGCATTCCCACTTGAAACAAACAAGTCTAAATTACAAAGACTGCTGAACTCTTTCAAAGAATCCTTCAGGAGACGATGAAGCAAAAAATGTTTGAAATGGAGTTGATGATAGTTATAATCCTTACCTGTACTCCTGATTAAAATCACAGCCTTACCCAGATGAAGAAGGGTCCCAAGCATGGAAGCAATCTGTCTGTCTGTCTGTTTCTCCCTCCCTCTCTCTCTCTCTCTCTCCCTCCCTCTGTTCCTCTCTCTCTCTCTCTCACACACACACACACACACACACACACACACACAGCTAAATCTGCTCAAAATCGTTGCAAATAGGATTAAAGAGCCAATAAAAATCTTTAAAGGCAGGGATTGGAAACACAGTGTTGAAATCCTTTAAATAAAGCATGCATATATAGCCAAATAACCCTCAGTTTTTCATTAAAATATAAATTTTTTCTTGCCTAGTTGAGATTGATGACCTTAAGCAAAGGAAAATCACAAACATAAAATGAAATGAGTTATATCATTAATCAGTCTCCCCAACTTCATCCCTGAAACGACCTGCTCTCTTCCAAGATTTATTTGTTATTCAGGGCATACATATCATATAGGTTAGAAATAAATAAAATCTGTGTTTTATTCAATGCCTACATTCAATTTTATTTTAAGTGTATTATTAAATTCCATTTGCACAGAAATCCTTGATTTATTATGGAAATTCCGGTTGCCCAGAGTTTTTAAGGGACTTTATTGTACCATTGGGTCAAGCAAAACTTAAGTAACAATTTTGTAATTCTATCACAATAACAGGACATTTCCCATTTGCAAAGAATTTTATATAAGAAACTGTGCATTACAAATGCTTCCTTCAGCTCTGTCCATCTGATATCTCTTTTCCCAATGTCAGCAGCTCACTCCAGCCCCATCAAAACATGAGGGATATGATATTTAAGGGAAAACAAGATGAAAGTGATGTGTATACAGATGTCCCCAGATTGTGGTCTTATTCAAAACATGCCTCCTTCACTGGTTCATGAGAGGCATTAGGTATCTCATTCTCAGGACCTGCATCAAGGGGATGTAGCTTTTAGCCAGGTGATCTCTATTTCAGAACAACAAAACATGTCATTTGAGATGCATGTTACTGAGACTGAGTCCTCGCGTGATGACCAAGTAAACAGGGATGGGAGAGGAGGGATCAGGAAAGAAGATTCAGAAGAGTAGCCTCGTAGAGGAAGAAATATTTAGAATCTTATGAATTGTCTTATAAATTTTCTTTGTTTATATTATTTATAATAAATATGCAATGTGAGCAGCCCTCTAAAATTAATAGCCCAATTTTATGCTATGACTTTTAGTTTGCACAAACTTTAAATTGGGAATACAGGAATAGTACCCATGTATAGGCTAATAACATAGCTTTGGTACCTTCAATTTCTACATTTGGGGGACAAAATAAGACTTTGATATCTATAAGAATCGGCTGTCTTAGGATGGGAAGTGCATCACACACACACACACACACACACACACACACACACACACACGAGCTTCCAAAATCAAAGTTGGTTTTTAACTAAAAATAGGTTGCAGGTAACTTACAGTTATTCCTAGCACTGGTAGTGACATGTTGATTATGCCATTCACTGTGTCTAAATTTGTTACTCTTATAGTTATAGACTGTAAAAAAGAAATAAGAAAATTGCCATGAATGAAAAAATTTTAACTAGGTGAATAAATAATTATTGGCAAATTATTATTCATATTCTAAAGTCAAAACTTGTTTTCAAGCAATAGCAAAATAAAGCACATGCAAAGCAACCCTATTTACAGTTTGTTTCCATTCCTTTATATAACATGAACCTAGTAGGAAACGTTTCAGTGAAACGTGTATTTCTCTTAGAGGATTTGTGGCACACAAAATGTAACAGCTTCATTAAGAAAGAGAAAGACTGAGAACTCTGAGAGGGCACATGGGCTTGTCCTCAACATCTTCAGGCTGTGAACATAATGGAGGGGGGAACAGCTGAAAAAGGAGGAATTGGATGCTTTTCATTCTTCCTGCATTGTGTTTTTATAGTATGGCTTTGTTTCTTTGCAGTTATATACTCAGCTTCAGTAAGAACAGAATAAAAACTGGCTATAAAAGACATAAAAAAATAGTCTACTTTCTCTGCATCAGACATCATGAGTGCTAAGATTTTCATTGTTGAAATCTGTTGAGACAAATAAAACCAACGAGAATAGCAGATGAGACTGAAAATGTTAGAAATTGAAGTTCTGTTCTCAAACCTGCCAGTGAACAAGTTATTTATACTAGCTTTCTATCATGTTTCACACTGAGAAACTGCTCATAAAAATGAAACAGTTTACAGAAAATTCCCTAAAAGGGATTAAAACGATACTGAGGTATCTATCAATCTGAATTCCAAAAGATATTTTAAAATAATACAATATGTAAGTAAGAAAATTTAATATGTATAATATAACATTAAAATGTAATCAGGCGATGAGGCCAGTGTCCTCTGATAAACAGTGCTCAAAGAAGACAGACAGTGTAAGTGGACACTCATGGGCCTTAAAAATGAAGAACAAAGTTAAAAGAAAGCCTTTTCATCTATTAAATTTTTCTTTTCATTGTATTTTTTTTCTTTTTGAATTCAATTGCTTGATATGACACATGGCCCTGAAAAATTGTTTGATAATGGGACTTTTGTAAACAAAAGCATTCATGGATTTCAAATTACTTGTAGCACTAAGGATTATGAATATGTGTTTCAGAACCAGAAGTAGATTTCACAGCACTGTGCTCAATTTTATAGGAGTATTCAAACAATGTGTTTTAGCTTGAGACTTAACAGTTTTTTTAAAAAACAGGTTTTTTTAGTTTCTTTTTAAACTTTTATAACAGTTCTATTTTTAAAGATGTCCAAAATCTCTTCAGTACAATTTAAAAACTCTCCCATGACATTGCTTGTTAGGTAAAAAAGACAAACAAACAATCTGTTCTGAAATGCTGGTAATCACTCCCTAATTTATCTGGCCTGTAAGATAATGGTTTATCACAGCATAAGGAACATACTGTGTTCAAAACAATAATTACAGGGTTGTATGTATTTCTTCCTGCATGTTGTCTCTTCTCCAAAATAGATAAATTCCACTAGATAGTGCTCTTTGTATAAAAATAGCTTGAAACAAAAAACCATTTTGTCAAACAATTTGAAAAACAGAAATATGACCTATTTTTCCCTTTTGACCCAAAGTGTTACATGATATATAAAGAACCAGAAAGATGTGATCAAATTCTCAAGAGTTCAGGCCAACCTTGAAATGTTTGGATGTTCAAATTATTAGCCAAAACAACTATGATACTTATGTTCAATGATATAAATGAAAATATGCTAATAATTAAAAATATAGGAATCTGAGCATAGAAACTCAAAATAATTAAAAATAGAATGTTTTTATCAGTAAAATATTTGAAAGAAAAAATTTATTGGTTGGGCTAAATTACAAAATGAAGATGACAAGTGGAAAATCAATGATTTGAAAATAGGTAATAGAAATGATCCAGTCTGAAAAAGAAAGAGAGAAACGAAGATTGAAAAAAATTAACAGAGCCTGAGAAACCTGTAGACAATATCAAAGGCTCTAATATACATGAATCTGTCAAGAGCGTAAGTGAAATACAGACATTGTCAGATAAAAGAAACAAAGAAAAATTGTTGGTACGAGATGTTCTCAAGAAATGCTAAGGGCAGTTTCTCCAGGATGAAGTGAAACAGTATTAGAAGGGACTCTTGGGTCTTTGGGAATGAATGAAGAACTTTAAAAATGTTTATTTTGTGTAAATTATGTGTAAATAAAGTTCACTTTTTAAAATTTCAAGGTGATTTTCCATGAAAAATTCTAACTGTAACCCACTGCCACAGTGGAAATCAAAGCAGGCAGAGACAAGATTGTGCTTTGCTACAGGAGAATTGTCTAGTCTCATATCCCTCAACTAATGCATCTATTTGGCACTCAGAAACAGCATGACTTTTGCTACTGTATGGGAAATAACTTTCTTAAACTATCTTTTACCACCACCTTAAAATACTATTTTGTATGATGTAGAGCTACTATAAAGTATAACCGAGTATTATAAAGTATAACAGTGTCATAGAAAATACACAGAATATTTTGTTCCACATTGTACCTGTCTTCGCTATTGCACTATAATTTCAGAAATCAAGCTATGAACGAATAACTGGGGCTAATGGTTTGATATTTTTCCCAATAGCATAAAAAGAATGAAGTAGAAATATGCTGATCCCTTAAAAGTATCATCCTCTCAGCTCAATTCACTCCTGCCATTTCTCAGAATGGAAGACTTTCAGAACTCCTGTGCTTTTCACATAAAAAATAAATGTAATACCTGGCTCTTGAGTGGATCCTGTATTGTAAAGATGACATTATTGAGGTCAACTGACAGAATGGGATCACGAACAGGTTAAATGTTAAATTTACTAAGGTGATAACTGTATGGTGGTTATATAACAGAATATCTTTATTCTTAGGACATACCTAATATTTAAGGATGAAGGGCTATGGTGAATGTGTGACCCTTAAACATAGATATACACATACACACAGAGAGAGAGAAAGAGAGAAAATAAATAATAAAATAAATGGAATAAAATGTTACTAAATAGATGAATCTAAGGAAAAAGCCTATGGGGTATTGTTTATACTATATTTTTGAAGCTTTTCTGTAAGATTACAATTATTATACATAAAACATCATAAGGAGTAAAAACTGTGGAAACAACCCAAACCAGATATATCTGTTTGTAAGTAGTGGCAACTAGAAAAAAATGTTTAATTCTAACAGGAAAATAAAAAATCACTTAGTTACAAGAAAGCAGTATAATTGCTATTTGAAGGATCTTGAGACACGTTATGGACATTAATATGTCATGCTCTTTCCATGCTTAAGCACTGTAGCTATTATGGATTCCCCTTTCTTCCTATCACCTAGAATTCACTTTTTATGTACACAAAAATACATTTTCCCAACATGGTACTTTCTGAATACTCTCTCCTCCACTCTTCCTTTCTCCCTCCCATCCTCCCCAGCTCGCTCTGTCTTTCATTCTGCCTGCATCAGAAACTTAAAATTTAATTGTTGGTCTTAAAAGCACTTACAGAGGCACAGTTCTTGATGTCCTCCGTGAAGATTCTGAGGGAAGTTCTTTTGGGCAGGTCCTTCTCTTTGGCTAGATTGATGTATCTATTCAAATTCAATAATAACCCAAAATAGTAGGATTAGTTACCTATTTGCTTATTTTCAAATCAATCTATGTTGTTAATATTTTCAATATACTTTATTTTTAAAAGCATATAAATAAACTCAGCAAAATCAAATTATGGGGTGGAAAACAACATGCAGACATATTTCAAGAAAATAAGATTTGGCTCAGGAATTTTTCTGGTTTCCCTTGTCAAGTGAGATTTGGGCAGCAGATCCATCCTCAAAGCTTTCGCCTCTATGAGGGGCCTGGCACCTTCCTTGGTCAAAGGTAGGAAGTAGCAATTGCTTTGAGAATCAGCAGTGTCACCTGTATTTATGAAAATTTAACACGTTTTGAGATTAATGTTAGCTCCAGTAATTAGGTTGGAGTGAAGGGGAAGATGAGGATGAGAACCAGTACTTCCTCTAAAAGCAGCACAACCTGCATGTAAGTGAGAGAACACTATTTGCAGTAGTTTCCAGAGTAAATCTAAACAACACGTTATTTGAGGACAGTTGAACAATTTCTGCTAAGGAGAGGGAGAATAATTTGGGGGCACTGCTCTGAAGAGATTTATAATTATCATGGGTTAAAGATTTAAAATATGTATATTGACAAAATACCTTTGAAGGAAAGAGTACCATTTTTCCTTTAGTTCTGGAGATCTGCAATTTAAAACAGTGGGAGAAAACATTAAATGACATAAAATACTTTGAGGGACATATTAAGATTGTCATTCCATATAACCATAGCAGCAGCCAGTAGTTAGTGATGTGGATGTATGTGTAAGTTGTACTCTCCTTATAATCGGGCTTTTGACGGGCCCTGCTCTTTCACAAGCAGTATTACAGTGAAGGAAACAGATCCTAAAGTGGAAGAGAAGTTGGTTTGGAATCTAAACACTTAATTGCAACTCTGTGATGCAAGCTATACAATCATGGTCAAGTGACATCTACTCTGAACTTCAGTTTCCAGAACTGGAAATGGGTCAGTTATACCTCAGTGTTTCTGCAGCTGGTAGTGCTTTTCAAATACAAAGATGATTACAGATGATACAGATTAAATTGTACTTAAGAAACTTGGCATTTGGATGGACTATCTTGATCCAGAAACAGAATATCCTTTTAGGGAAAACCCACAATATTCTATGTCTTTATAGATATAGAAGATTGTAATACATTCAGTTAGTTTCTAGAAAGTTTATTCTTCATTCTATGATTCTCTGACCAAGATCAATCCACCTACAACTAAATTACTAAAGATTAGTACTTTCTCTGCTCAAGTTTTTACAGCATGTAATATCAAAAAGTGAAAAGGCCTTAAGGTTCATTTATACATGGATTTATCACTTACTAGTTTTTTTTACTGTGGTAAATTACACATACCATAAAATTGGCCATTAGTGTTCTTTTTTTTTTGAGAGGGCATCTCTCATATTTATTGATCAAATGGTTGTTAACAACAATAAAATTTTGTATAGGGGACTCAATGCACAACCATTAATCAACCCCAAGCCTAATTCTCAACAGTCTCCAATCTTCTGAAGCATAATGAACAAGTTCTTACATGGTGAACAAGTTCTTAGATAGTGAATAAGTTCTTACATGGTGAACAGTGCAAGGGCAGTCATATCACAGAAACTTTCGGTTTTGATCACGCATCATGAACTATAAACAATCAAGTCAGATATGATTATTCGTTTGATTTTTATACTTGATTTATATGTGAATCCCACATTTCTCCCTTATATTATTATTATTATTATTTTTTTTTAATAAAATGTTGAAGTGGTAGGTAGATGCAAGATAAAGGTAGAAAACATAATTTAGTGCTGTAAGAGGGCAAATGTAGATGATCAGGTCTGTGCCTATAGGCTAAGTATTAATCCAAGCTAGACAAGGGCAACAAAACATCCACGGATGCAGAAGATTTCTCTCAAAACAGGTGAGGTGAGGTTCTAAGCCTCGCCTCTGTTGATACCCAATTTCTCACCTGATGGCCCCCCTGCGACTGTGCCATTCTTAGGTTGTTCCTCCTTTGAGGAATCTTACCCATCTCTGGCTAACCAGTCATCTTCCAGGGCCATACAGGGAAATGTAAAGTTGGTAAGTGAGAGAGAAGCCATATTGTTTGAAAAGGTTAGCTTTTTACTTCTTTGCAGATTTGTGCCCTGTGGATTCTATGCCCAGCATTTGTCTTGAGGTATCTTTACCACTTGGAAGAATTATTATACTCAGTAATTTTCTATATGAGGCATGAATTCTATTAAAGAGTTGTAATTAGGAAGGAAGAAGAAAAGCTATAGAAGTAGCAGACGGAAGAAAACATGTGAAGATTGATTATTTCTTTGACATATCTTCTTGCAGAGTAACATAAGCATGTATAGGTTTTAACAAACTACTAAATTGCATACACACATTAGCAGAATAGGAATACAGATACATAACAAAAGCAGACCTACAATTACCAGCCATCTCCAGTGAAACCAAGAACACCAGTTAGGTACCCTAGGCATTTGTGAAAACTTATCAATAATATGATGGATATTGTCTAACTGAATTTGAATAGTTTGAGAAAAATCAGACAAATTAAAACAACACATTCCTGGGAACTGTTCACATCCCATATGTTCTTTTAACAGTATATAGTCTATAAGTCGCAAGATTTTGGAGCGCTGCAACTTGCACTTCTCCTAATTCTTGGTTGAGTTCTGACAGTATAGGTCCATTCAAATTTGTTGTTTTACTGTATACACAGGCCAGCTTAGATATCTCCTTCTTCATTCCAGTGGCAAGTCCAGGAACTGGTGGGATGAATGCAGCTACAACTGCAACAGCGCCAGGATCTTTGTCAAAGTTTTTTGATGATCATCTTCTAGAATGACTCTTCCAGAGGATGTTGATATTTCAAGTTCTTTTTCATATTGTATCTTAATTCATTTTCTGGGTAGCAAAATTAGGCTTTGATCCTCTGTACAAACAAACCCTTTGCCCACACTTTGATATGAACTTTATACCATTGTGAAGAACCTATTGGAGATCACCACACAGGAACTGCTTTTTTTTTTTCTTAAGAGAAAGAAATATTACCAGAAAAATATACTTCCAAAGCTGATCATCCTACACCCTTTAAAAGATCAAAATTAAGGGTATGTAAAGCATGCATTAATTATTGATTTGCAGTTAATTTCATCCTGTCAGGGAGTAATCCCCCCCTTTTTTTTGTTATCATTAATCTACAGTTACATGAAGAATATTGTGTTTACTAGACTCTCCCCTACACCAAGTCCCCCCCACAAACCCCATTACAGTCACTGTCCATCAGCATAGCAAAATGTTGTAGAATCACTATTTGTCTTCACAGTGTTGCACAGCCCTCCCCTTTCTCCCATACCCCACATTATACATGCTAATCATAATCCCCCCTTTTTTCTTCCCCCCCCTTACCCCTCCCTACCCTCCCATTCTCCCCAGTCTCTTTCCCTTTGGTAACAGTTAGTTCCTCTTTGGGTTCTGTTATTCTGCTGCTGTTTTGTTCCTTCAGTTTGTCCTTTGTTCTTATACTCCACAGATGAGTGAAATCATTTGGTATTTGTCTTTCTCCACTTGGCTTATTTCACTGAGCATAATACCCTCTAGCTCCATTCATGTTGTTGCAAATGGTAGGATTTGTTTTCTTCTTATGGCTGAATAATATTCCATTGTGTATATGTACCACATCTTCTTTATCCATTCATCTACTGATGGACACTTAGGTTGCTTCCAATTCTTGGCTATTGTAAATAGTGCTGCGATAAACATAGGGGTGCATCTGTCTTTTTCAAACTTGAGTGCTGCATTCTTATTGTAAATTCCTAGGAGTGGAATTCCTGGGTCAAATGGTAAGTATATTTTGAGCATTTTGAGGAACCTCCATACTGCTTTCCACTATGGTTGAACTAATTTACATTCCCACCAGCAGTGTAGGAGGGTTCCCCTTTCTCCACAACCTCGCCAACATTTGTAGTTTTTCTTTTGGATAGTGGCCACCCTTACTGGTGTGAGGTGATATCTCATTGTGGTTTTAATTTGCATTTCTCTGATGACAAGCGATGTGGAGCATCTTTTCATGTGTCTGTTGGCCATCTGAATTTCTTTTTTGGAGAACTGTCTGTTCAGTTCCTCTGCCCATTTTTTTAATTGGATTATTTGTGTTTTTTTTGTTGAGGTGGGTGAGCTCTTTATAAATTTTGGATGTCAAGCCTTTATCGGATCTGTCATTTACAAATATATTCTCCCATACTGTAGGGTGCCTTTTTGTTCTATTGATGGTGTCTTTGGCTGTACAGAAGCTTTTCAGCTTGATATAGTCCCACTTGTTCATTTTTGCTTTTTTTTCCTTGCCCAGGGAGATATGTTCAAGAAGAGGTCATTCATGTTTATGTCTAAGAGATTTTTGCCTATGTTTTTTTCTAAGAGTTTTATGGTTTCATGACTTACATTCAGGTCTTTGATCCATTTCGAATTTACTTTTGTGTATGGGGTTAGACAATGGTCCAGTTTCATTCTCTTACATGTAGCTATCCAGTTTTGCCAGCACCATCTGTTGAAGAGTCTGTCATTTCCCCATTGTATGTCCATGGCTCCTTTATCTAATATTAATTGACCATATATGTTTGGGTTAATGTCTGGAGTCTCTAATCTGTTCCACTGGTCTGTGACTCTGTTCTTGTGCCAGTACCAAATTGTCTTGATTACTGTGGCTTTGTAGTAGAGCTTGAGGTTGGAGATTGAGATCCCCCCCACTTCCTTCTTCTTTCTCAGGATTGCTTTGGCTATTCAGGGTCTTTGGTGTTTTCATATGAATTTTAGAACTATTTGTTCCAGTTCGTTGAAAAATGTTGCTGGTAATTTGATAGGGATTGCATCAAATTTTTAGCCATTAGTGTTCTTTAGCACCTGTACAGTATTGTGCAGCCACCACCATTAATAAGTTCTGGGCCATTTTCATCACGTAAAAGCAACCCCTGGGTTCTTCAAGGAATCATTTCCATTTCCCCTGTCCTCAGCCACTGTATCACATTTTATTTACCCATTCATCAATTGATAAACACTTGGGTTATTTCCACCTTTTCTGCAATTGTGGACAATGCTGCTGTGAACACTCATGTACAAATTTTTGAGTCCAGGTATGTTTTCATTTCTCTTGGGTATATACCCAGAAGTGGCATTGCTGGGTCATACGGTATTTCTATGTTAACATAATATGGAACCATCAAACTTTGCACAGTGGCTGCCACATTTTATATTCCTGCCAGCAACATAGCTCCCTGGCCCCCTACCCCCATCACCACTCTGGACCTATTTCTGGAAACTGGAATGCCCACTTAGCTCCCCAGCCTGAATATATACATGGACACAGCTTCTCAGTACTCAAGTCCATCTGTAGGAGAGTACTAACTGCAAGTAGCACAAGCACCAGGTGCCAGGCATGGTTATATGTATGCACTTACACAGCTTTTCACCAAGAAAACATGTAAACCTGGCTTCTACATTCATCCCCTCATTAGGAAAAAAAGTTTCTGAGAAACTCCCTTATCAAAGACTTTATATCTTCCCAATGGAAACTCTTTCCTCTCACTTGCAACACGAAGACATTAAGCAACAGGAACTACTAATCTTTAGAGAAATCTGTCATGGAAAAGAAGACATACTGAGAATGATACAAACCCATGTTTCTTCCCAGTAAACTTTGAAAAATTTTCCTGAAGTCAGCAGTTGCTTTATAGAATTTAGTAAATGTAGTAGTCTCATCATTAATGCGCCTGAGACTTTGGTGGATTGGGACGCAGGGGAGAAGGAAGAACCCTGAGAGCGTGTGATGAAAACTCGAGGTGTAAGACAAGAATGAGACGGGGTGTGGCTGCTCCAAAGAGCAGAAGCAAGTGTGGCATGGCACAACCCCTGTCAGCCCAGGAGTGTCTCCTCAGGATGTCCAGGATAAGAGGCCACATTCCCCATCCTCATGCCAGTGTAGGAATATATTTTTGAAAACTAACCTCTACTCCATGGACTTACAGATTTGTTTTAGACTGTCACCTCCCTATAGACACCAAATAAGATCATAGGTACACAGACATTTAGATAACCTAGTGTTTGATGCCATGATTAATTGTATTTATATAATACTAATTCTTAAGGGAATTGATTTGGGAGTATAAAAGCAATTTTTTAAACTTGAGTGGACTTTCTAATAGTACTAGCTCAAGACAGATACTCTAGTGATTTAAAACACATAGACCCCAGGGGCCCAGGGGGCAGGATGCCGGAGAGGGGCCCCAGAGCCTCGCTCTCTCAGTGCTGCTTCCACACACCCTGAACATACACATTCCCAAGTAACTTGTAGAGCCCGTTTGAAAAACCTCTGAGCAACACAAGAGGAAATTAACGCCAGTAGTTCCCACTGTTTACTATGAATGTGCATACATTTCACACATATAAACATTTTTTAGGGAAAGTACAAAGCAAACAAGTGTCATCACCAGAGGTCAAAATGTGAGTCACTGGCTCATGACACTATCAGATTTTAGAGTGTCCTTTTTAACTCATGTAAATACAGGACCGGTCTGTAAGTCATACCTGAAGGTGGCCACGAAGTTCACCATTGGCCAGCCCAAGATGAAGGACCTCTGGCCATCGATGTTGGCTTTCCCCATAGAGTCAGCAGTCCACACTGTGTTCAGTGGTACTTTATTTTTTATCTTAAAGAAGTGTTTGTACCTAGAATGATAACCAAACAAGACCTCAGTTTGTTTAAGTGTTATGTGAGCAGTTCATGGCAAGATGTCAGGTCTCACTGCTCCAGGGAAAAGCGTGCTCCTTCATCTCTGTTGTCCTGTGTGATTAGCACAGAAGATGGTTAGATGGGCCTTGAGTGTGTGGTGAGCAAAGCCTGACCCAGGAAAGCCCTGAAAACATTGCCTTGATGGCAGCAAATAGCCATTTTTCTAATGCTGACTATTGAGCAAAGACTAGACTATATATTTTAGAACTTTTGAAGAGAACCAGTCTTTCATTTTTTATTGATGTATTTGTTTTATTATATATATAATCTTTATAGTTATTAATTTACGCATGTCTTACCTACTCAAGAAGTATTTGAGGGGCTAAACAAAGATACATGATACATGATTTATAAGAATACTTATGCAAATTTTCTCATAAAGATGCAGACTGGGAAAAAAACTTGGATTAGAGGAATTTAACATTTTGCACCTTAATTTCTAAAAAAGATTTTATAGCCTTTATAGCATAAGCTATTTTAAAATCTTTTCTGAAAAGATTTTGTTCATACCATTTTTGCTTAGGGTCCTGCTAAAACTGAAAAATTTATTCCACAGATTGAACCCAACTTAAAAATCAGCCATTCAATCCCAGACCAGTGGCCAGGAGGTGTTATATGTAGATGGTGGGAATCCTTCCCATTTATCTCAGGGAAGTCAGGTGACAGACAATTTCTTCCTTGTCTCCTTTGACCTCTGACATGGAAACCAGCATATGTCTTGTTTTATCCATAAATTTAATTCTCAGGTGGGCCTGAAGTTTAAATAGTTACAAGCCTTATGAAGGATTCCTAGGAAACATGCCACACCGCTGTGGAACTCCCTACTGTTCAGAACCACATGTGGGAACACTAAAGCTAAAATGAGATCAGAGACACCTCGTGCAAAAATTCCTGTGAGTCCACTGATTGATGGAACAGCTAAAGCTGGGACTCTTTAATGGCATTTATGAAATGAAACTGGTTTCGCAGGAAACCCAACTGAAGGATAATGTAGATTCAAAGGTTAGGTCACAACCAACATAAGCACGATGGAAACACATCTTGTGATACAAAGTGGCTGCTTTCTACATTTTACTTCAACATTTTTTACCCTATGTCTGAGAATTTGAAGATTTTTATGAAACACAATTATCAGATATAATCATTTTTCTAGATAGTAACTCTAAAGGCATTATCAAGTTAAAAATGGCCACTGGGAAAGATAGGTACTTATTTGCTTGTTTTTATAGATTTTTAAATTCTCTAATGTAGGTACCCATGTCTATAGATACCTCAGGTATTGTGTGGAAACTTCCGAATATGTTAACCTAGAAAAAGACATTTCAGTAATTCCTTCCATTTGACAAATTGCCAAGATCACCTACTCCTTTGCAACTAAACCAAGTTATCCAAAAGCCCAGAACATGGTTTCCACTCTCCTGTAACATTTACTGGGCCCTTATCATACACCAAGCACTGTTGTAAGTATTTTATAAACATCATTTCATTTCATCCTCAAGCAACTACATCAGGTACTCTCTGTTTGCCCTATTTTATAAGCGAGGAGCTCACAAAGAGGTTAATTGTCCAAAGCAACCCATTTGACTCTGAGTATCAAAGTACTCTGTGAAATAAGGAACATAATCCCATCTCACAGGGTAGTTGTAAGGGTTAGACAAGATTAAGTACATCAACTCCTTAGCATAATAACCGACCTGTAATAAGCCATGATAAATTATTAGTATTCATGTCACTTGGATTAAGAATAGAACTTGCCTGCCTTATATTTGAGATGACATAACTGGGGCTGAGGGTGAGGGTAGTAAAGAGAAGAGTTTCAGTTTTCTGTAGTGACTGAAAGGCTTCTTGATACTTTGGTAAGTATTCTTTGTCTTTCATGATGGGACAAGTAAACAGACGCCCTTCCATTTACCCACCTTCAGATACTTAATGAGCAATCACCACGTTTTCTCTGGACTGGGTATTAGTTGCATCTGTGTTCAGAGTTGAGAGGAAAGTGCACCCAGTGGTCCCAGCTCCAACATGTACTCCTAATCTGTCTGCTGCATCTCTCGTCACTGCCATTCCTGAGACGGAGCCCTTGTTACCGTTCACCGGGACCATTGCCTCCTTAACTGTCTCCTTGCCTCCCCACCAATCCATTATCTGACAAAAATCAAGAGACTTTGCTAAAAATTTAACCAGATATGGCCTAGTGAAAGACCCTTAGCCTACTTCAACCCCTACTGTGGCGTGTGGAGACCCAGTGTGACTGGATCCCTGACCACGGAATCGTGTCTGATATCAGACCCATCGGCCTCTGACCCCTCCCTCCAAGGGCCAACAGCACCCACTTAGGGCTGCTGTTCCCTCAGCCTAGAAGGCTCAGCTACCTTGCATAGGAATGGTAGCTGCTTCTCATCCCATAGGTTCATTTTAAGTGCTGCCACTTCAGAGAGGCCCTTGTAGGCGACCCCTCTCTAACGTGGTCCCTTCTTCTTCTTCTTCTTCTTCACACAGCACCCTGTTCATCTGTTACCGGAAGCACTAATCACAGTCTGCAATTGAACCCCTCTTGTTTGTACTGTCTGTCTGTAAGCCCCAGGCAAGGGAGACTCTACCCATCACATTCTCAGTTGTTTATACAGTGGCGTGGCAGAGAACACTACCTGCGTAGTACTTGCTGGATAAATGATCAAAACATTTGTAAAATTAGAGAAAAAGCACTTAATATTTTCATTACAGTTGATTAGTAAAAGGGTTAGTGAAAACAATTTTATGGTAATGAGGAGAACAAGTGGTGTCTGCTTACTTGGTGTTACACAGAAGCAGTGCATCACTGAGCAAGAAGAGGTGCCGCTGCTGTCTCCTCCAGCCTCTTCTGAGTTCCACGTGGCCATGAAGCAATAGGGGGCCCTCACATGATGTAGTCACTTCACTGTGGGTGTCCACCACAAAAGGAGGGCTTTTCCTGCAACATACCGAACACCAAAAGCAGCTAGTCACTGGCCAAATACATGATAGTATTTTTTATGCTATCTTCCAAGGTAAACACAACACTAAAAATTAGTCTCGACCCCCAAACGGGTTCATTGCTGTAATTTAGGGTCGCCAAGTTACAGAAATGTATTGAAAGAGATGAAGCTACTTAGGGAGTTGATGCAGTTGGAAAAGAGTTTCCAGGACAAAGCCCTGGAGCAGGCGGATTCTAGAGGTGGGGAAAGAAGAAAGCAAAGCCCGTGATAAGCTGTGAGGAAGGAGAGATCCAAGAGGCCAAGGGCATTACAAGGGGATGTGAAAAAAAGGAGAAGAGAAAAGCGACAATTTGTGGCAGTTTATCAAGTGAAACGGAGATTTGTAAGGAAGTAATTATAATTTGGTTTCATGTTAACATAAAAATCTATATAATGGAGGATTCCAGAAAATTAACCTCAGTTCTGTGTGTGTCATTGCCAAATTTGGGGGGACATTCTCAAAGATCAGCAAATAATACTGGAAACATCAGAAAGTTTCTAAACCCAAGTGCTTAGCTATTATTTGCCTGAGCCATGACTAGGCTCTTAACAGGACTCTGGCCGAGATAGAAACGGCAACCCAACTGAACAGACCACAAAAATTCTTTCGTAAGTAGGGCAGGATTTCACAGACCTACTGGGGGTTTTCTCCCATAAAACCAGGAAAACTGTGTTCCCCAGAATA
Source organism: Manis javanica (assembly GCF_040802235.1). NCBI lineage: Eukaryota > Metazoa > Chordata > Mammalia > Pholidota > Manidae > Manis > Manis javanica. The sequence goes on from NC_133160.1 coordinate 70,251,800, forward strand.
TAAAGCCTGCTCTCTCAGGCTCAGCAGTATGAAGCTTCAGGAACATGAGTAGCTTTTCATGAATCCAGCTCTGAAGTTAAGAATTAGTTCATACATTTTAGACAAAACAAAAGAGAACACTTTCTGTGACTCCCCGTCTGCTTTGATGACCGAAAGTAGCATGTTAGAAGAGTACCTTATGCTCTGAGGCCTTGAATAATCATCTAGTCGCTTTTTGATTGATGAGAACATCCTTTTTTCGTCAGTTCTTGGCACTGAAAACCAGGAGTGTCTACAGTACTTGGCTGAGCACTGAAGTAACTGAAGTAAGCCTGTGGATTCCAGTAGTCAAGCTGTCTGGCCATTATGATGTCAGGGTTCTAAGGCTCATGTCATAACCAACCAACTGACATACTGGTTTCCATGACTTTGCTTCCATCTTTTGATTTTTTTTAAATTTATCTTTTTATTTTGAGATAACTGAACACTGACATGTAGCTCTAAGAAATAATACAAAGAGATTAATCAACTTTTACCCAATTTCCCTATGATAATGTCTCACTGAACTATAGAACAATTTCCTAACTGGAATATTAACACTGATAGACAAGAGGCAGAACATTTCCGTCACTAGGATCCTTTCTAGGACCCTTTTACAGCCCCCCAGACTCCTTCCCACCTCTACCATCTCTTTAATCCCTGGCAAGCCTAGTCTATTCTCCACTTCTGTAATTTTGCAATTTCAACAATCTTATAGAAATGGTATCCTACAGCATGTAATGTTTCTGGACTTGCTCTTTTCCACTCAGCATAACTGGAGAATCATCTGGATTGTTGTAGGTATTACTAGTTCATTTCTTGGTATCTCTTAGTGATGCTCCATGATATGGATCTATCAGTTTGTTTAAACAACTGTTGAAATACTGTGGGCGGTCTGCAGCTTGGGGCTATTACAAATAAAGCGGTCATAAACATCTTTGTACAGGTTTTGTGTAAACATGTCTTCATTCCTCTGGGCTAAATGCTCAGAAGTGCGATTTCCAGGTCACATGGTAGTTGTATATTTTGTTTCTTAAGAAACTGTCAACCTGTTTTCCAGAGTGGCTGTGCCATTTCACATTTTCACCAGCTCTGGATCAGTGATTCAGGTTCCCCACACCCACAGTAGCGTCTGGTGGTGGCATGTTTTATTGTAGGCTGTGTAGTGACGTGTCCTTGTGAATTGCACTTGCATTTCCCTCATGGTTAATGGTGCCAAACATGCTGTCATAGGCTTATTAGACATGTGTGTATCTTCTGCAGTGTAACCTAACTCTAATGCAATGTATAAATAAAATAGACAATAAAATTATGTATATATTAAAATTATATAATAAATATTTAGGAAAAGTTTATAATATATATATGAGGCTATATTTATCAACTTGGACTAGGAAAGGATGTTTACACAAGACTTAAAATGTACAAACCTTAAGTGTGGGTGGTGGAAATCAATGGATGTGATCATGTTAAAATTAAGTATTTTTATAGAAAGAAGACATGACAGACCAACTTAAGTGGTGGCAGGTTAGAAGATGTTATCAAAATTTAAAAATGAAAAGTAATTAACATATTAAATATATGGAGAACTACTAAAATCTTCAAGGAAACAAAAGTTGAAAAGGAATATAAAAAAACAATTCATGGAGGAGGAATCCTAAATAGCCAATAAGTACGTAAAGAGTTGTTTAGCTTGACCTGAAATCAGAGAAATTCAAATTAAATCAACATAGTACTGGTAAAAGTTCAAAATTCAGCTAATACCAAATACAGGTTGGAATAAGCAGAAATAAGAAATTTCCTGCACTATTAGTAGGGGAGTAAAGTAATAATACTTAGTGGAATTAATTATTCACATATTCTATATACATCATTCTCACATCTGAGTGTATATGGTGTACAAGTCCTTATGTGTGTGGTATGTTTTTTTCATATACAACAATAATACTATTATACACAGCAGAAATAGTATAACTCCTTTCAGATTCTTGGATCTATTCCAATGTATGAGTGGGCAGGAGGATGTGCTCCCACACATAGCACCAAGCAATCTTTGAACACCAGCAGGGTGTCTGAAAACTCAATTCTGACACTATCTACCTGGAGACAGTAGCAGATTCTTCAGATTAAGGGCTCCATCCTACAAGATGCCCTCCTCCCCCAACTTTAGATGCCGGTCACAAGCCCCAGGCAGTTTACCTGTGCTTCTGACATAATGGCTACAGATTGAAGGTTCCCAAGCCCTCCCCCTGAGGTTCTATTAATTTGCTAGAGCAGCTCATGGAACTCAGGAAAACACTTATGTTTACTGTTTAATATATATTTTTATATTGGGTACTGTAAAGTATACAAGTTAATAGCCAGATGAAGGGATACCTAGGGCAAGGCCCCAAATAAAAGAGCTTCTATTCTCGTGGAGTTTGAGTCTGGCTTGGTGGCATGTGGGAGCATTCTGGTTATCCAAATACAGCACTCCCTGCAACAGAGAAGCCGAATCCAAGAGAGCGATAAGCCGTTCTAAGGTTTTTTGTGAGGACTTCATTGCATAGTCATGATTGACTAAATTATTGGCTATTGGCTGATTCAGCCTCCAGCCCCTGCCCTTGGGTGGGGTCCAAAAGTCTCTTATTAATATGACAAGACACCCATTCCACCTTTAAGATTGCATTGTTTTCAAGAACTGTGGATGAAGACCAGATATACCTGGGAAATACATTTTTGGCCGTATGTATGTGATTCTAGTGACTCAATATATTGCAAGGGGGATTTATGAAGATAATATTAAAGCATTATTTGTGTTAGCAGGAAGTTAGAGATAGCCTTGATATCTGTCTCTGGGGAAATGGATAATCAGAATGTGTGGTGTTTACATAAAATGGAATACAGTACAGCAATAAAAAGTAAAACATTTTCATATGTAGCAACATGAGTAGATCTAAGAAATAGAGAATGAATTCTATAGGGAAAAACAACTTACATACCTTTGAAATACACAGAGAAAATAACAATATATTTTTCCTCATGGCTATATTTTCAGATGCCTAAGGGTACATATTGAATATACTCATGTGAATATCTCTGATAGGAAGGACAATGTAAATGAGAATGGATAGCACAAAGGGGAAAGGATGAAGTAAAATGAGAGGGACATTGTGTGGGCTTCTGTTTCACCACCAGGGGTATAAGAGGAAATACACAGTTTTGAGGCAGTATTTGTTTTTTTCATAGCATTATTATTATTATTTTTTAACATATCATTTATATACACTCTGATGAAGGTTTCACCAGAAAAACAACGTGGTTACTACATTCACCCTTATTATCGAGTCCCCGTCCTACCCCACTGCAGTCAGTGTCCATCAGTGCAGTAAGAGAGGCAGTGATGTTTTAGTTGCAAGAGTGACTTTGGATCCCACCTGTCTTACATTAGTCCACTGTGGGAGTCCAGCTCCAGTGGGGGGCGCATGAAGCCCAAAAGAATGAGACAGAGTTGGTGCACGGAGAGACAGGACACAGAGTCAGATGGAGGTGGTCTCTCTCCACAAAGTGCCGATGACAGCTTTATTTATATCATTTTGCACAGGGATATTATTATTTTTTATTGTTCTGTTGATTAATTGGTATAGACAATTGATTAATAGGTATAGGCAAGCTTTTTTCTTTCTTCTTCTTTCTAATCTATTCATGGTTGGTCAAGTGTTAGACAGATGATCTTTTTTTTGTTCCCTGACCGAAACTTTTCCTAGCAACATGGACTCTATTGTGTTTTACGCTGCTGTGCAACGCAGTTTCCAAGTAGTGCATGTGACCGTAGGAGTGTGCAGTATGTAGCAGTGACTATGGAGTCTATCAGCTCAGGGTGAAATACAGGTCACCTACTACAGTTAGCTAGGCAGGTATCATCATCTATATTTCTAATGCAATGGGTACATTTTATCTCCTCATAATATTTATTCTATCGTAGGTAGATGCAAGATAAAGATAGAAAGCATGATTTAGTGCTGTAAGAGAGCAAGTGTAGATGATCAGGTCTGTACCTATAGACTAGGTATTAATCCAAGCTGGACAAGGGCAACAAAACATCCACGGGTGCAGAAGGTTTCTCTCAACACTGGGGAGGGGGTGAGGTTCTAAGCCTCACCTCTGTTGGCCCCCATTTTCTCACCTGATGACCCCCCTGCGACTGTGCCTGTCTTAGGTTGTTCCTCCCTTGAGGAATCTTACCCGTCTCTGGCCATCTTCCGGGGCCATACAGGGAGATGTAAAGCAGGTAAGTGAGAGAGAAGCAATATTCTTTGAAAATGTTAGCTTTTTTACTTCTTTGCATATTTATGCTCCGTGGCTTCTATGCCCAGCACTTGTCTTGAGGTATCTTTACTTCCTGGAAAATTATGGTATTTGGTAATTTCACATATAAGGCACAAATTTTAGTAAATGGCTGTAATTAAGAAGGAAAAAGAAAAGTTGAAGCAGCAAATAGAAGAAAACATGAGAAGGTTGATTGTCAGAGTTATTCTATTCAATATTCTCTCATAACTCTATTTCTATAAAACTCTCCATCACTACTTTCACTAGCATTGCAAACAAGGGGGCATTTCCACTTAGGTGGAGGTGGGGTAGTCAGTGTTTGACTAGCTACCTGAAGGTTTTGGTATTCTATGCCAAGATTGCCATCTGGGTCCTGCATGTTCTATTCTTCAGGGCCACTGTCCTGAAAAGCTCCTGGGAAGTTTATGTTCTCCTCCTTTCTGTGCTGCTTAGCAAAGGTTAGCTTAGCCCTTGGCAACAATGCAAGAAAAAACAAAGCCAATAGTATAATGGAGAAAAACAAAATCAAGGTGGGTAATAGAGGGAGTCAAATGCGAAGTCTCCTGCCTTGTGGGGGTCTTCTTCCAGCCTGAGCTTCGGAGTAGCATGGCTCCTGGCAGTCTACCAAGTGAGACATTTAGATCTCTGTGTACTGGCAGAAAGTGAACGACAGTACATTAAAACTTTTATCTTTACCATAACTAATTTTTACTATTGCATTTCTTTTCAATTTAGGATGGTAGGAAGAAAAAGAATTACAGGGGAAACTGCTTCTATTTCAGTTTCAGTGTTTTAAACAATCTATTGAGTCTGATATTCTTCAGAAACCACTCATGAGTTGTTGTTTTTTTTTTAATTTGCTGCTTCTTAAAGGTTCCTTTAAAGAAAGTTGAAAATACAAGGAAATGAATGACAGTTATCTTATGATTCCTGCAACTTGGTGGGATTGATTTAAGATAAAAGTGCCAGTAAAAGTTTTCCTGCTGAGCAGGAACACAAAACCTAGATTCGATGGTCCTGATGTCCTGTTACACTGGCAATAGCATATGGGAACAGGCACCACATTCTGGATCATATGCCTATTTTGAATTTTTGGACAATTTAAAAGTGTGCATTCTCCCCCCCCCCCATAATCTTCATTGACAATTTAAAAGTGTGCATTCTCCCCCCCCCCATAATCTTCATTGTGAGATAGATTTAAACCCTTTTTGATCCCAGGCCTGATATCACTCTTGGTGCAGAGCCACTGGCTGCTGGCTGAAGATAGCTGGTGTCAGATGTGTGGGAGACTCGTTGCTTAAAGAAGAGTGCAGGCTGTGGTTGGGTACATAGGAAGAGAAAGACAAAAAGATGCCCAGTACACAACTGTGGATGTTTGCATATCTGATTTTTGTTATGTAGACAATACTGCTTCATGTAAGAGAAGTACCACTGTTAGAGTCCAGTCAGGAAAATAAGGCCCACACTAATAGTTTAATAGAGGGAATTTAATATCGGAAGGAACCTTTTACAATTTGGAGCCACCTCCTGTACTGTCTATAGTGTCTTTGCCATCAGGCTGTTTCATTTTGGGGAGAATGAACTAAAAATGTTTTTCAGTTGTTTCTTTTTTTAAGAATGTTATTTTTCACATACATTTTTTTAAGATGCGTATTTGATATAGTTATTCTAAAACCTTTTCCTCATTTTTCCTATTATGAAAATCATACTAAAAGAATTTAAAATGATGAAATCAGTAATGCACATTTTAGAAATACACATTTAGAAATTTAGAAAAAGGAAAGAAAAATGTTTAAAATAACACTTACTCTAACAACCAGAGATACTCTCAAAGTTTTAGTTGAAAAACTTACAGAAAAATCTGTATGCGATCATAACAGTCTTATCACTAGTTTGTTTTTGTTGTTGTTGTTTTTCCTTTGAACATTTTTTTGTTTTCTTCTTAGTTCATTAAGTAGTCTCCAGAAACTTTCCCTTGGGGGCTTCAGTATGTTCCAAGTCTAAATTTCTTTCCCATTTGCCTATTATTGGACACAGTTTATGTCCAACTCTGTTATTTCAAATAATTCTGCAAAATAAGAGTCTTGTAAATTAGGTTTTTTTTTTGCCTCTTTTATTGTTTCCAAACTTAAAAATCTTTTCTCCTTTTTGGCTGTCTTTTTCCCCTATATTTTCTTCATTAAGTTTATGAGAAGAGGAAATTAGCTCTAATCAAGACTTAATGAGTAAATCAAATGATATGTCTTCTTAAAAATAAAGGAAAATTAAAACTTTAAGATACAGTTACATTAAACAGATAATTCCAGCTACCTCTTAAGACCTTTAAATATCTGTTAGGCCCCTTAATGTTCTCTTCATTTTCTCTATCTTTGTTTTTCTCTTAATGAACCCAGTTTTCTTCAGTATCATCCACAAGGAAAAAAAGTCTGATTCTTTTGTATAGATTTTTCACCTTATCTAATACTTAGCTAGAGGCAATATTATTTTCTATTATTTCTTCAATTTTAATGAGTTACATTTCAGCTAAATAATAAGCTTGGAAACACATCCCTATACTTAATACTCTTTTTGTGGGAAAGTGTGTTAAGAGTCTAAGTGCACATTTATAAAGGGACTTTTAGAAATGCAATTTCCTTATAAGTAAAGGATTCCCAATATCTAAAAAAGTAAGCCATACTTAGGTAACTTCATATTTTATAATTCAGATATTACTTAAGAACATTGTGCTTAAATATGTAATTCATCAGGTCAAATGTAAATGTTGTCTTTACTAAGAGATATATGTGCGCACACATTAGATGGTGGATATGGTAAATTATTTGAAAGACATGGGCAGTGGAATTTTTAGCAGAACCCTTACATTATGTTGATCTCCTTGGAGATAATAGTAAAGCATTATTTGTGTCAGCTGGAACTAGTGGTTACCAAAGGGGAGGGGTATGGGAGGGGCGGATGAGGAGGGAGGGAGAAGGGGACTGAGGGGTATTATGTTTAGTACACATGGTGTGGGGAATCACAGGGAAAACAGTGTAGCACAGAGTAGACAAATAGTGAATCTGTGGCATCTTACTACACTGATGGACAGTGACTGCATTGGGGTATGGGTGGGGACTTGATAATATGGGTAAATGTAGTAACCACATTGTTTTTTCACGTGAAACCTTCATAAGAGTGTATATCAATAATACCTTAATAAAAAATTTAAAAAAAATGACTTAACATATTCGCACCTCAGTTTCTTCATCTGTAAAATAAGGGCAGTCAAGTCTGTAATTCCATAATTTATTGTCCAGTTTACTGGTTTATGATGTTTATCATTGTTTTCTTTATTAAGGTCTTACTGATATACACTCTTATGAAGGTTTCTCATGAAAACAATGTGGTTACTACATTCACCCATATTATCGAGTCCCCCCGACACCCCATTGCAGTCACTGTCCATCAGGGTAGTAAGATGCCACAGAGTCACTATTTTCCTTCTCTGTGCTACACTGTTTGTCCTGTGATACCCCTCACACCATATGTGCCAATCATAATACCCCTCAATCCCCTTCTCCCTATCTCCCCACCTGCCCTCCCACACCCATCCCCTTTGGTAGCCACTAGACCCTTCTTGGAGTCTCTGAGTCTGCTGCTATTTTCAAACAGCTGTTGTTTTCATTTGTCTCCATATACTGCTTGATCTCTGTTTAATTTGGTCATTGATCCATTGATTATTTAGGAGTATGTTGTTAAGCCTTCATGTGTTTGTGTGCCTTTTTGTTTTCTTTGTGCAATTTCTTTCCAGATTTATACCTTTTTGATCTGAGGAGTTTGTTGGTACAATTTCAATCTTTTTTAATTTAATTAGGCCTTTTTTGTGTCCTAAGTATGTGGTGTATTTGAAGGGGATTTAGTTTTTTCCCCCAGAAGTTAGTTTTATTTTTAGACCCCCCCCTTAGCATAAGTGCTGCCATTTCAAGGATCCTACCTCAGCCAATCGGAGCTTTGGCTCTCTACTCACCAGTCAGCAAGAAGCCCACCAACCACCCTTAGACCCTGCCAATCGACCAGAGCTATGACCTCTCACCCCACCAATTACCCCTAGACCCAGCCAGTCGGCCAAGGCCACACCTCTCACCCCACCAACCACCCCTAGATCCCCAATAAAACCTTTGTACTTTTGAAACTCGCTCTCTTTCTCTGCCATCTTGCCACCGCATTGGTGCAGATGAGAGATTGAGCTCGAGCTAGCTCAAATAAAGGCTCTTTGCTTTTGCATCGGTGTTGGCTCCTTGGTGGTCTTCTGGGATTCGCGACTTTGGGCACAACAGTATTCTGCAAAATGTTCCATGTGCACTGGGGAAGAATGTGTATCCTGCTGCTTTTGGATGTAGAATTCTGTAGATGTCTTTTAGGCCCATGTGTTCTATTGTGTTGTTCAGTGCCTCTGTGTCCTTACTTATTTTCTCTCTAGGTGATCTGTCCTTTGGAGTGAGTGGTATTTTGAAGTCTCCTGAAATGAAAGCATTGCATTCTATTTGTTCATTTAATTCTGTTAGTATTTGTTTCACATACGTAGGTAGATGTTCCTGTGTTGGGTGCATAGATATTTATATCCTCTTGTTGGACTGACCCCTTTATCATGATGTAATGTCCTTCTTTGTCTGTTGTGACTTTCTTTGGTTTTTGAAGTCTATTTTGTCTGATGCAAGTACTGCAACTCCTTCTTTTTTCTCCCTATTAGTTGCATGAAATATCTTTTTCCATCCCTTCACTTCTAGTCTGTGTATGTCTTGGGGTTTAAAGTGAGTCTCTTGTAGGCAGTATATAGATGGGTCTTGTTTTTTTATCCATTCTGTGACTCTGTGTCTTTTAATTGGTGCATCCAGACCATTTACATTAGGGTGATTATTGATAGATATATATTTATTGCCATTACCAACTTTAGATTCGTGGTTACCAAAGGTTCAAGTTTAACTTCCTTACTATCTAAGTTAGGTTAAACTTCACTCACTTAGTATGCTATTAGAAACACAATCTAAAGGTTCTTTTGTTTTCTCCTCCTTTTTCTTCCTCTTCATTCTTTGTATATTAGGTATCATATTCTGTACTCTTTGTCTATCCCTTGACTGACTTTGGGGGGTAGATGATTTAATTTTGCATCTGCTTAGTATTAATTGTTCTACTTTCCTTACTGTGGTTTTATTTTCTCTGGTGACAGCTGTTTAGCCTTAGGAACACTTCCATCTAGAGCAGTCTGTCCAAAATACACTGTAGAGATGGTTTGCGGGAGGTAAATTCTCTCAGCTTTTGCTCATCTGAAAACTGATCCCTCCTTCAAATTTAAATGATAGTCTTGCCAAATAAAATAAAGTATTCTTGTTGCAAGGTCCTTCTGCTTCATTGCATTAAGTACATTATGCCACTCCCTTCTGGCCTGTAAGGTTTCTGCTGAGAAGTCTGATAATAGCCTGATGGGCTTTCCTTTGTATGTGATCCTATTTCTTTCACTCTCTGGCTGCTTTTAATAGTCTGTCCTCATTCTTGATCTTTGCCATTTTAATTAGTATATGTCTTGGTGTTGTCTTTCTTGGGTGACCTAGCACAATAATTTTGATCTTTAGGACTGTGACTTCTACAAAAAAAAAAAAAAAATTGTATGTATGCCAGTTTGGCGCCAGAAGGGGCCTGCGCAGGCTACCTTTCCCTGCTCCAGTGAGTGGGAAGGGGGCCTGGGATCTGGGAGCGTGGGTCTAGGCCGCGGATGACGCCCCATCGCAAACCCGGCCTGGTCCAACAGGCCTTGCCTGGATCAGACCATCAGACCGGCACAGGCCAGTTCGAGGCAGCCAGCTGGGCATGCGCAGGCCCCGGAGCTTTCCCAGGCCGGGAGGTCGGAGTCTTCAGTCAGGGGAAAGCAGCATGTAGGCTCCCACACATGCCTGCTGGGAGCACGGTCTCTGCGGCCGGCGGGAAGGCAGCCGGTCCTTCTCAATATCGGAAAGTAAGAAGGCATCAGGCGGGAGACCGCCTTGATGGGAGCCTGCCTGTGAGTAAACACCCGGCGCCCTCCGTGCCAGCACCCAGGCCGCTGCTCTCGACTGCCTGTGCCGCAGAACCAAGGACACCTACCGCCCACCGCCCAAGCCCACCCGCCGTCGTGCCCACGTCTGGCCCACCGCATTCCATGGCCCCGGTGAGTTGCCTCCCAGGCCAGGGAGGAGGGGGTGGGAGCGGGGCGCAGAATCCGAAGGGTCTTGGGAACTCCGCAGTGACAGGGTTTTAATAAAAATTGGCGGTTCTAAATGGTGTGAGCTGATATCCCATTGTAGTTTTCATTTGCATTTCCCTGATGATTAGTGATGTGGAGCATCCTTTCATGTCTATTGTTGGCCATTTGTATTTCTTCTTTGGAGAAATGTCTGTTCAGGTCCTCCACCCCTTTTTTAATTGGGTTATTTTTTGGGTGTCGAGGAATATAAGTTCTTTACATAGTTTAAATGTTAACCTCTTAACAGATACCTAATTTACAAATATATTATTGTTCCATATAGTAGACTGCATTTTCATTTTGCTGATAGTTTCCTTTGTGGTGCAGAAAAGCTTTGAAGTTTGATGTATTCCCACTTGTTTATCTTTACTTCTGTTTCCCCTGCCCAGAAAGATGTATCCAGAAAGAAATTTATCATGTTTATGTTCATTAGAGCCTTGCCTATGTTTTCTTCTAAGAATATTATGGTTTCATGTTTTGCATTGAGGTTTTTAATCCGTTTCGAGTTTACTTTTGTGTATGGTGTAAGAAAACGATCCATTTTCATTCTTTTTGCACAGTATTGTTCGCTGTCCAGTTTTCCCAGGAAAACATTTATTGAAGAGTGTCTTTTCCCCATTGTGTATTCTTGCCTCTTTTGTCAATGATAAATTGACCATATAGGCCTGGGTTTATTCCTGGGTTTTCTGTTTTGTTCCATTGGTCTTGGTATCTGTTTTTTTTTTCTTACCAGTACCACTCTGTTTTCATTACTGTACCCTTGTAGTACATTTTGAAATCAGGGGCTGTGATATCTCCAGCATTGTTGTTATTTCTCAAGATTGCTTTGGCTATACAGGGTCTTTTGTGCTCCCATACAAATTTTAGGTTTAGTTGCACTAGTTATGTGAAAAATGCTGTTCACATTTTGATATGCATTTCTTTGAACCTGTAGATTGCTTTGAGCATTATGGCCATTTTGAGAATATTAATTTTCCCTTTCCATGAGCATGGAATTGTTTTCCTTTATCATGTCATCTTCAGTTTCTCTCAGCGATGTTTTATATTGATGTATACTGGTCTTTCACCTCTTTGGTTACATTTAGTCCTGGGTATCTTATTCTTCTTAATTCAATTGTAAATGGAATTGTTCTCTTAATTTCTCTTTCTTCTATTTCATTGTTTGTATGTAGAAATGCAGTGGATTTCTGTAATTGATTTTTGTATCCTGTGACTTTACTAAATTCATTTATTCTAATTTTTGGTGGAGTCTTCAGGGTTTTCTATGTAGAGTATCATGTCATCTGCAAATAGTGACACTTTTACTTTCTCCTCACCAATTTGGATGCCTTTTGTTTCTTTCTTTTTTCTTATTGCTGTGTCTGGAGGATTTCTGACACTATGTTTAATGGAAGTGGTAAATGCAAGCATTTTTATGTTGTTCCTGATCTTAGACAAAAAGCTTTTAGGTTTTTGCCATCGAATATAATGTTGGATGTGGATTTGTCATATATGACAATAAAAATGTATGTCATATATGTTTTTATTATGTTGTTTTGTTGTTTTCATGAATGGATGTGGAATTTTGTCAAATGCTTTTTCAGCATTTCTTGAGATTTTTACACTTCCTTTTGTTAATATAGTATATCCCATTGATTGATTTTTGGGTATTGTACTAGCTCTTCATCGCTGTAATAAATCCTACTTGATGAGGTGAATGATCTTTTTAATGTATTTTTGAATTTCATTTGCTAATATTTTGTTGAAGATTTTTTGCGTCTGTGTTCATCAGTTATATTGATCTTTAATTTTCTTTTTTTCTTGTACTGTGTTTGCCGCGTTTTGGTACAAGGGTGGTGCTAGTTTATAGAATGAATTTGAAAACTCCTTGCTCTTTAATTTTTTGGAATAGTTTGAATAGGAGAGGTCAACTCCTGTTTAAATGTTTGGTAGAATTCAGCTGAGAAGCCATCTGGTCCAGATAGTTTTCTGATTACCAATTCAATTTTATTACTAATTGTTTAAATTTTCAATTTGTTTCTGGTTTCAGTCTTGAAAGATTGTATGTTTCTAGGAATTCATTTCTTCTAAATTGTCCAGTTTGTTGACATAATTTCCATAATACTGTTGTCTTTTAATCGTTGTGTTTTTGTGGTGTCAGTTGTAGTTTCTTTTTTATTTCCTATTTTATTTATTTTGAGTTCGGTCTCTTTTTCTCTTGATGAGTCTAGCTAAAGATTTATCACTTTTTATCTTTTCAAAGAACCAGCTCTTAGTTAACATTTATCTTTTCTATTGTATTTTAAGTCTATTGCATTTATTTCCACTCAGATCTATTATTTCCATATACGAATTAGGCTTTGCTGTTCTTTTTCTCGTTCCTTTAGGTGTCAGGTTAGATTGTTCATTTGAAATGTTTGTTGATTCTTGAAGTAGGCTGTATTGCTATAAACTTCCCTGTTAGGACTGCGTTGCCTGCATCCACAGATTTTGAACCAATTTATTTCTATTTTCATTATTCTCCAAGTATTTCTTGATTTCTTCTTTGATTTCTTTTATGACACATTGGTTGTTTAGATGCACGCTATTCAGCCTTTGCATGTTTATGTTCGCAACATTTTTTCTCATGATTAATTTCCAGTTTCATAACTTTGCAGTTGGAAAAGATGCTGGATGTGTTTTCAGTCTTCTTAAATTTAATGAGATTTTCTTTTTGTCCTAACCTGATCTAATCTAGAGGATGTTCCACATGTGCTTGAAAAGAATGTGCATTCTACTGCTTTTGGATGTAATGCTCTGAGTATACCAGTAAATTCCACTTGGTTTACTGTGTTATTCAAATCCATTGTTTCCTTACTGATTTTGTGTGTGGATAATCTATCCATTGATGTAAGTGGAGCGCTAAGTTCCCTATTATTATTGTTATACTGTCAGTCTGCCCTTTCATGGCTGGTAATACTATTTTACATATTTTTAATGCTACTGTGCTGGGTGTACAGAAATTTACAATTGTTACATCTTCTTGCTGGATTGTGCCCTGAATCATTATATATTGTCTTACCTTGTCTCTTGTTACAGTCTTTGTTTTAAAGTCATTTTGTCTGATGTAAGTATTGCTACTCCAGCTCGGTTTTTTTTTTTCATTCCTGTTTGTGTGGAATGCCTTTTTCCATCCCTTCAGTTTCAGTCTGTGCGTCTTTAGGTCTAAAGTGAGTCTCTTGTAGGCAGCAAATAGGTGAGTGTTGTTTTTTTATCCATTCACATACTGCTTTCTCTTTGATGTATTTGGTATACAGTTGTTCTGAGCCTCTTTCTCAAATGCCATCATTTTTACCTTACTGCAAAATTATTTTGGAATCAACTGAAATATTTCGCAGTTTACAACAATGGTATTTAGAGCTCACAATTATAATTAGTAAGATAAAAATATTTATGCATAGTTTTATAGTCCCTTTCTCCTGTGATTATTTTAAAGAATGTAAAAAGTGTCAATGTAATTTTTCAAAGGAATATTTCAACTTTCAACATATCTGTCTTTTATGGTTTTAATGCCTAAGAAGTTATGCTTGACTCCAGAGGAATTTTGCTCTTTGGCTATTAAGGAAGTGAATTATCCTAAGTATATGTACTGACTTCAGCTCTTTTGAGAATCAGAGTAATAGTAATTATACTTTTCTTGAGTGCTTACTAGCTGCTAATCCCTGGATAATCACTTTACGTGCATTACCTTATTTAATTTTCACAGCTACCCCTTGAGATAGTTATTATCCCCATTTTTTAGGTGAAGTAACTGAGGTTGAGGGATTAAGAGCACAAAGTTGATAAACAGCAAAACTGTGACTAATCCAAGCCTTCTGAATTCAGGTCCCAGCAGTTGTGTCAGAATGTAACATCCCCTATAGGATATAGCTTGCCAGAATTGTTTGTTTGCATCTGTGGTCAGGGAGAAGTTCCTGCATGAACTGATACCAAGGTTGAGAATGGAAGAGAAAACCTGCTTTAGTGATTGAGGACCTGGGCACTGGACACACAGTTCTGGGGCTGGTATCTCTGCTTTGTTACTTGTTACATCTCTCTGTGCTTTAGTTTCTTGGTCTGTATAATGGAGAATATATTATTACATAAGTCTCTGAGCATGGGACGAGGTTATCCATGTACAGTGCTTTGCACAATGCTGGGGAAGCGATAGGAACTCAAAAAAGGTTAGTTTAAGACACTGGTAAAATTTTCTGGAAAATTAGAAACTTAGCTATACATACACTGGATTGGTTAGAAAGGCAAGGGAATTCCTAGCCCATTGCCTATTTCTGCATATCCCACAATATCCCATGAGAAAATATATGAATGGTCTTTTGGTGACTATGGGTGAGAGAGGTTTCTTTCTGCTTTGGACAGCCCGGATGTCATTAAGCTTTGCGTCCAAGAAAATAAAGTACTAGTGAGTAGGTGTTTATGATATGATAAAAGAAACTACATTAGATAGAATATATAAATCAGACTTGGTCCTAGCCCTCAATAAACCAAGGAAGGGACAAGCTAGACATGGATGCTATAAACAGAGGTGTGCACAGGCATTACACAAATTTACTCTTGGGGCTGAGGTCTGGGATTCTGGGTAGTGACTAAAAGGAAATACTTGAGGACAGTGTTCTGGTTGATGATGATGAAATAGTTGTTATGTGCAACAGATGGGGATCATCTCTTGTGGGTACAAAAAGCTGTTCTCCATCCATAGGATATTTATGGCAAAATGTCTGGAATATGTGTTGTAATGTAAGAAAAACAATGGTCTTTTTTTTAACACAAATGTAGGTTGGCTAAAATATAGAACGAGATGAGAGCGGTTGGATGTAGTAGAAGCATAGGGTGAAGGTTGCTAAAGGATATGGTATGGAACCCCATATCCTTGCTATTCACACTACGGACGGTCTACCAGCAGCACTAGCTAGCATCACCTGGCAGCTTGTTAGAACTGTAGACTCTGGGAATCCACCCCAGACTTACTAAATCAAAATCTGAGTTTTAGAAGAATTTCAGGTATTCATGCAAGCTTGAAAGACACTGCTCTAAATCAGTGGTTCTCAAAGGGTGGTTCCAGACCAGCAACATTAGCATCACCAGGGAACTTGTTGAAATTACAGATTCTCAGGCCTCATCCGACACGGACTCAATCAGAAACTGTCGTGTTGGAACCTAGTAATCTGTGTTTTAGAATCCTCCAAATGATTCTAATCCATGTTAAAGCTTGAGAACCATTGCCGTACATGATTCTTCTCATTGGGGAAGATGGAAACACATATTTGAACCCCACATGGGCTGTCAGATGGGGAGTCTCAACTTTGTACATTAGCATCACTTTTTAAAAATACTCAGGGCAAACCACAGGACACACCAATTTAATCAGAATCTCTAGGATGTGGATTTAAAATGGTCCAATTCTTATATCCACCTTGGGTTGAAAGATGACTATTTTAAGTCATCATCAAATTCACTAGCCAGTGCTACCAAAAAGTAGAATTCTAGTGTCTTTTTGCTTTGTACTGACACAGTGGCCTGATGTGTTCTGAGCACTTGTTGGGAGATATGTCTCATGACTCTCTCATGCTTCTCACAGCTTGCTGGGTGTACCATGAATGCCAGGTTGTCACTACTTTTGACCTGGACCATTCTTAGGGCTTTCATTTTCAGGGAGCACCTTGAGAAATGAAGTATGTTCTCTTTGAGACAAAGGGCAGGCTTGCTTACTTCTTGCTATAAAATGGTGGGTTCTGCAACATCAGTGTTTTTCCCCGGTAACACCACCTCCTGTGTATGTGAGCACTCATCGGACCCCTCCTGCACATCACCATATTAGGACTCGCAAAGCAAGGGAAGCAGATGCCCCTGATGCTTCCTGGGCTGAATTAAAAGTCCTTTATTCCTGACATAGGAGTCCCATATCTTCTACCATTGTTTATGAAATAGGTTCAGGTGACCTTCCTTACTGGTAATTGGGTAAAATCTCAGACCTGTAGTAATGCATACCAATCTATTCCCAATACGCTGGTCTCTTCTGTTATACCTTGCTCTTTAGACAAGAGTTGGGTATTATAGAGACCTGGATTTGATACTCATAGATTTCATTCTTGCCTATGTCTGTGATTCTTCCTGTGATATAGTGAGTTGTAAGAAATATATATTTGTTTGTTCTTATGACCACATATATATTTTTCAGGTATATTTGGTCTTCATCCACAGTTCCTGAAAACACTAAAGAGTCTTAAAGGTGAAACAGGTGGTTTGTCATGTTAATGAGACTTTTAGACCCCCACCCTAGGGCAGGGGCTGGAAGCTGAATCAGCCAATGGCCAATAATTCAGTCAATCACGACTATGCAGCGAAGCCATCACAGAACCCATGAGAGGAGCTCTCACTCTCTGTGCTCTGCTCGATTGGATCCTGCTCCTTGGTCCGTGAGAGCTTCTATGCTTGAGGAACCAGAACACCTCCACGTGCCACTGAGCCAGACCCCAAACTCCACAAGGATAGAAGCTCCTTTATTTGGGTCCTTGCCTTATGTCTCTCTTCATCTGGCTGTTAACTTATATCTTTTATGATATCCTTTATTAAACTGGTAAATGTGTTTTCCTGAGTTTTGTGAGCTGCTCTAGCAAATTAATGGAACCTGAGGGGCAGGTTGTGGGAAACTCCACAGTCTGTAGCCAGGAGGTCAGAAGCACAGGGAGCTTGCCTGGGGCTTGTGACCGGTGTCTGGTGTTGCTCTTCAGCAACAAGAAGGTGGGGGGACAAGCAGGACCAGCCTGTTATTCCCGGGGCTGAGCGAGAGCGCAAGTGTCGGTGGCTTGGACACCCTCCCCTGAGATCTGGGGAAAAACAAAACCACACCAAGCCGGGAGATGTGTCAGCCTCAAGGGTGCAGCAAAACTCAGCTTTATTCCATCAGAGGCTTAGTTATATAGGGGAAGATAAGGAAGTAACAGAAACCAATGGGAATTGATTATCTCATCTGTCACTAGGGTCTTTAGGCAGGTTTTGGGTTAGGTGGGGAGGCGGAGTTAGGGCCAAGACTGCATGCAGGGGAAGCTAGTTAGGCCATGAACGCGGAAGTAATGAGGGAGGATAGAAACCTCCAGTCTGCGGCCATCACAGGCCTAAAAGAGGCAAAAGGTCCCAACAATTCCCCCTTTTTGTTTTATAAATGCTCTGGGATGTCCCAGCAGGCAAGGCCCCTGTCTTAGGTTGTCCCCCTCTGGGGATCTTACCCATCACTGGGTACCTTGCAGCTCTTCGGTTGTCCCAAGCTTACTCATCCTCCGTGGCCTGTCTTAGGTTGTCTCCACCTTGGAGATCTTACCCATCATGGGCGCGCAGGGAGATAGTTAGGGGGAATTAATGGACACGGCCTCATCATAAAGTTCACAGCGATTGTAGGGGTCACTGGCTTCTGTGGCAACTCTCTGGTAATGTACCTGCACGCACATCAACTGAATTGATTCAACTCTTTTTTGGACAAACTGGATAATCTTGTTAATAATGCAGGGCCCAAAAGTGAAAAGTAGGAGCAAAAGAAGGATAGGACCAAGGAAGGGCAGAATATAGGGCAACCACCCATGTAACGCAGTCCAAAGAAAATTGGCTTGTAATTCTTTTCAGCGTCTCTCAAGGTCTTCTTGAAGTTGCTTGACCTTCTATGCCAGAGCGGTTTGCATAAAAGCAGCACTCTTCCTGTAAAAAGAGACATAAGCCTCCCTTTTCAGCTGTGAGGAGATCAAGCCCCCTACGGTTCTGTAGGCCTACTGTCGTGAGGGAATACAATTGTGCTTGGAGGTCAAGAATTGTGCTGGCTACAGCTTGTATATCATCGATCATCTGTTGAGAAAGGGCTTTATAATAATGCAGAGAGGTCCCCAATCCTGCTGCCCCAGTGGCAGCTCTGGTGGCCACCTCAAGGCCTATAAGCAAAGGGATAACTTGGATGGCCCTTTTTGATCTACCTCCAATGTGGTCTAAAGCAGGAATAGGGAGGCTCTGATTATTAGGGACCACTCCAATGTCAGGGAAAATTACAGCTGGAGCACAAAGCCCTGTCCAGTCTGTTGGGAGAAAGGCAAACACGTCTTCCCCACAAATGAAGACTTTCATTAGGGGGACAGAGAAAGGTACTGTTCACAGTAATATTTTGTTGACAAAAGGAATAGTGGATTCGACCTACATCTATCCTACTAATATTATCAGTACGGGGGTCAGCTTTGAAGCATGGGCCTTTAGGGGAAAGAGGGTCTAGATAGACTCTAGAACTTGGGGGTAACAGCTGGCACTGGGGCTTGGTCTGTGACAGGTTAACAAGAAGAGCATTGGCTTGTAATGGTCCCAGCCTCAAGCACAGCCAGCAATCCTTAGCTAAATCGGGATTGGTTCTATTGAGTAAGGTAAAAGCAGCCTGTATGATTGATTGTGTCTCAGGATCAAGAAGCAATTTTCCCCTGATCTCCGGGAGGCTAAGAGGGTGGTAAATTGGGGGATTTTTGTCTTCAATCAGCCTGTCTACCAGTTTTTTAATTTTGGTACTGTTGAGCCTGATCTTGGACTCTGCCCCCATCAGAGGCACTTATAGGGGCAAATTTATTCCAGCAGACGTTCTCTCCCCTATTCTTTTGACAGTCAGCATATTCATCCTTGCCTTTTATCAGAGTTGCATACCAGTATGTTTTGTTTCAGTGAGTACAGGGGATAACCTCCTGATAGCATGTAGCATGAACGGAGGCAAGAAAAGTGGTGCAAGGACACTCAGAGGGGGATTTCCCTTGGGCAGGTGAAGATATTTTGGGGCCTGGCCAACAATGGTGAGAGAGAGAGAACTCTCCCAGGGCATCCATTTTCTGTCCCTTGCGTAAGTGTAACTGCCCGTTTCCCATTAGGGCAGGTTTTGGTAGAAGTATAACAGTGTGCGGGGGGAGGGGCCTTGGAGTGAGTGCAGGCTGTGCAGCGGTCTCCGATGGTATTTTGTAGTATGGCTCTTGCTTGACCGGGATCTCCAAATCCTGTCCTAGCTAATGCGAGATTTATTGCCATTAACAGGAAGACTAGCATCGTTGGGTTCATTGCAGACCCTGAAAGAGAGAAAGAAGAGATATATCCTCAGGAGGCAGGGGGCCTTCTGGGTCATCATTGACATCAGCAAACTCCCCCTCCTTAGGGGGGTAATACTTGAGATCCCTTGTGAGGACCCAGATCGGCCTTTTTTCATTGGTCGGAAAAACACAGCCGAATCCCCTTCCAGCTGTAATGAGTGGGTCTGGGCCCCTCCATTCTCCAGTAAGGGGGTCCTTCCATCGGGCTCTAATCGTCCGATAAGTAACGGTTGTTGTCCAGTGCTTTTGGAAGGGTGAGAAGTGTTCACCTTTGGCAAAATTTAAAATATTTAGAGTAAATAATGCCATCTTTAGTTGATCATGGGGGGGGAGTGTTCCCCCTTTTTGTTTTATTATTTGACATTTGAGGGTATGATTGTGTTTTTCCACGATTGCTTGTCCTTTAGGGTTATGAGGAATTCCAGTGGTATGGAAAATTTGCCATTTACTCAAGAATTCAGTGAAAGATTTACTAATAAAGCAGGGACCATTATCAATTTTGATTTGATCTGGCAGGCCAAGAATGGCAAAGCACTGGAGAAAATGGCTTATGGCATGTTTACATTTTTCTCCCATATGGGCTGTAGCCCAATAAGCATGGGAGAAGGTATCAACTGTTAGAAATATGTATTTCAGCTTCCCAAAAGGGGCAAAATGTGTGACATCAGTCTGCCAAAGGTTATTGGGCCTCAGGCCTCGAGGGTTCACTCTGCCCTTTTGAAGCGGAGGAACTTGTAGAAAAGGCTAGCATGACTTACATGTCCTAATGATCTTTTTTAAGTCTCTGATGGGGACCTGAGGGAACCGATGGTGTAGTCCCCTCCATTTAGCATGTGTAAGTTGATGAAAAGAGGTGGCCTCCTGTACTGTGTAGGCTGAAGCTAGTTGGTCGGCAAGAGCATTGCCTCTCGACAAAAAGCTTGGCAAGTCTTCATGTCCCCTTAAATGTTGTACAAAAAGGGGAACTAGTCTCTGTTTTAACAAATTGCGGGCTTGAATCATCAAAGGAGTGATGGGATTATCATCAAGTCTGATGTGTGTGCCCACAAGGTTGGGCAGTAGATTGACAAGGTAAAGGCTATCCGAAAACAGATTAAGAGGGCCTTGGATCTCAGATAGAGCTAAAACAACAGCATAAAGCTCTTTAAACTGGGCGGAGCCCTGTACCTCATGAAAGAGGGTTACGGCCGGAGGGCACTCACTTGTGCCTGGGGGGAACATTACCATAGAGGCTCCCCGTTTACCCCCGTCAGTAAAAACAGGGGGGAAAGAGGGGTGTGCCTCAGTGAGGAACATTTTTGGTGGCTGCCATGCCAAGTGGCTAAAAGAACTCATCTGCTTATAGGGAACATAGTGACAGTCCACTATCCCCGGAAAGCCCTCCATGGCCTTTGCCAATCTGGAATTATTTCTCTGTAGCCATGAGAAATCATTGACCCAAAAAGGGATGATCAAAGAGTGGGGTTTACACCCAAAAAGACGGACAGAAAGATCTCATCCCTTGACAATGCAATCAGCCATTTGATCCACTATAGAGTACACTCAGGGTGCCCCTCCCACAGATAGATGTATCCAATGTACGGGATCTCCCTCCTGAGCCAAAAGGGCAGTGAGGAGGGTCTCTCCCGCCATAATATAGAGGACCAGCGGCAAGTTTGGATCATATCTTTTTAAGGCAGCATTATCAATGGCATGTTGAACTTTTGTTAATGTATCTCTATGTATAGGGTTTAAAGTCACTGTTGAAGCTAGATCAAGGCCTTTTAATAGGTTGAAAAGAGGGATAAGATCAGCTGTGGTTATAGGAATCCCGGGCCTCATCCAATTGATTTCTCCCAGCCATTTCTGGAGCTGTAGTAGCGTATATGCATCCTGAATACATAACTGGGGCTTAACAGAGGAGACAACATCTAATGTCAAAGTAGTCCCCAAAATTTTAAAAGGAGCTACCTGTTGAACTTTATCTGGGGCAATCTGAAAGTTATAGTTTTTGAGCAGGGAAAGGCACCGTTTGAAGAGGTCTTATTTGCGGGAACAAGTGGCCCCCCCAAGATAATATCATCCATATATATGTAAAAGAGTATGTCAGATTCCTCTCAGCTTGTTGCTGGCATTCCTCTTTATACAAAGCACACCACTTAATATAAAGGGGGCCAGGGAGAACTGCCCGGGCAAGAACCCTCCAATCTGCAGCGGTGCATGGATGGTGAGAAAGTCCCTGGAGGATGGTCTCAGTCCAAGGAGCATTGGGGCCATCCTCAAGAACGGCCTTCTTTAATTCCTTAAGGTCACCTGGCTCCCAAGGGTACCAGGGGGCAGGGCGGTTACCTCCAGGATTAACATTGACCGGAAATAGCTGACATGGCCCTGGGTTAAGTTGTGGGTGGAACAAATGGATTCTCTTGGGGTTGGCAGCCAATGGGAGAGCATGAGTCCTTATATGGGAGAGGAGCTGAAACCCCTGCTCGTTGGTATGGAGGAGGGGGGGCTGATGATGATTTGAAAGGGTTAGAAGAGGAACTAGTACCAGGAAGTGGTGGGTATAAAGGAGCCGTGGATTTGGGAGGCCAGGGGACGGCATCAAAAGGGTCGAGGACGCCATGCCACAATTCTCATCTGGCTCTTTATGGCTTTCTTGTCCTGCCGGCATGGACTCAGCCTGAGGAAGGGGATCAGAATCTTCCCGGGAAGGGGCTCTCGACCCAGTGGTTTCCCTGTCTATTAAGTTCTTGGCAGCTGGCTTCGATGGCCAAGGAGGGAAGCAACTCTTAAGGGCTGCTAAAGTGGGGAAGGCCCCCAGAGGGGGGATATCACCCTGATTAACTTGGGCTTTGCTTACGAGTTGCTCCACCCTGTCCCAAGTTTCCCAGTCAAACAAATTACTTGCAGGCAGCCACGGGGCGACCTTAACTAAGGTCTCTCAGGTTTTGATAGCTTGGCTGTCAGAGAGCTCTAGGCCTCTACTTCGGGGGAGGACCCTAAGGGATTCAAGAGAGGGATCAGGCTTGGAAGAAGAATGTCCCATATTTTATGGGATTAAACTTACCTGTAGTCCCATTAGCTCATCAGCGAAGTTCCTCGTTCCTCACATGGGGCACCAGTTGTTGCTCTTCAGCAACAAGAAGGCGGGCGGGGACAAGCAGGACCAGCCTGTTATCCACGGGGCTGAGCGAGAGGGCAAGTGTCGGCGGCTTGGACACCCTCCCCTGAGATCCTGGGAAAAACAAAACCATACCAAGCCGGGAGATGTGTCAGCCTCAAGAGCGCAGCAAAACTCAGCGTTATTCCATCAGAGGCTTAGTTATATAGGGGAAGATAAGGAAGTAACAGAAACCAATGGGAATTGATTATCTCATCTGTCACTAGGGTCTTTAGACAGATTTCAGGTTAGGTGGGGAGGCGGAGTTAGGGCCAAGATCGTGTGCACAGGAAGCTAGTTAGGCCACAAATGCGGAAGTAACGAGGGAGGATGGAAACCTCCAGTCTGCAGCCATCACAGGCCTAAAAGAGGCAAAAGGTCCCAACATCAGGAGTGGGGGGTGGAAGGCAGCCTTTTAGAACGGAGCCTTTAAACTGGGAATCTGGTGCTGTCTTCCAGGCAGATAGCATCAGAATTGAGTTAACTTACCCAACACCCTGCTGGTGTTCAAGAATTCCTTGGTGTAAATACATGTGGGAAGACCCCTTCCCACATACCCACACACACTGGAATTGGGTCTGGGTACCCAAATGAAGTTACACTGCTGTTACTGCTGTGGGTAATATTTTTAATGTTACGCATATGTGTAGGGAAAAAATACACCATGACATTTGGTGTCAGAGATGTTGCACTCCCTTTTGTAGCTATTAGCTACAATCCACCCAGGAATGGGTTCTCGTAATGGCAACCTTACTCCAGAGAGTTTCTGGTTATCAGTATCTGCCTGTGGTATATGCCAGAATCACTCTCTGAAGATGGTATCATCTTCCCCAGGAATACAGATAACATCAGTATCTGCTTATGAACCAGACCAACTTAGGCCCAAAAGAGGAGCAAAATTTACTGTGTTAAAAGCACATAAATCTTTTTGGTTGTAAATAATAATAATACACATTTGCATAACATGTCACAGCCAGGAAAGTATTTTCATAAAAATCATTTTACATATTTGTATTTCATATTTAATAACCTTGCATGAAATAAACTCATTATTTATTGCTTTGAACAAATAAATAAATATACTCAAGAACTGAGAAATAGATGAAGGATAGGGAAAAGAAAATTCTGTTTCTGGACATAGGTATGTAACTTAACTCTGATAAAAAGTACTTTGATTATAGTAACCATCTATGAGTAAAATTGTAATACTTCGAGAATCTCTCATCTGGCCTTAGTCCATCTCTATATCAGTAAGTGTTTACATGGGGAGCTAGGGCATAGCTGGACCGGAGAGATTGGGTGGGGTCCCTTTCAGCAGTGGGTCGTGGGAGACACCAGAGAGCAGAAGTGGACAACGGCTTATAAGCAATAAATAGGTTCCTTCCAATTTATTTATCCCTTTGACTGATTTTGGTTTCAAAGGTAATTTGCCCCGGGCTGGGAAAGTATTTTCCCACCGGAGTTAGACCATCCTTTATCATCACCATCTTTGTGATTATCATCATTATCATCATCATCATCATCATCATCATCATCATCATCATCATCATTTGTATTAAGTGAGTTCACATAGTATTTTTTTAGAATGGTTAATTTTCTTCCCCGTAAAGAGCTCCACACTACAACAGCAAAAGTATATCATCAAGTCAGTCAGCAGCCTTTATTATCTCTGTTAATTCACGTATGGCTTGTTTTATCCTTCTTTAGTGCCTTCCCATCCTGTGTCTTTGTATTTTTTAGTACTCCTTATGATGCTGGGGTTCTTGTTTGCGGAGTTGAAGAATGAACTTAGCAAACACTCAAGGTAGAAGAATGAGGGAGAGACTTTTATTTAGAGATAAAGTGAGAAGACACAGCTCCTGGCTCACTCCAGGAGTGGACAAAAGAGCCCATTGTTGTGCTTTGTCTTGGGGGTTTATAGGCAGTTGAGGATTTTCAGGAATGTGATAAAGAGCTTAGGGGTGTGGACTTGTTGTCTTAGAATGTTCATCCTTGATGAGACATTAAGTGCCTTTTTCTCATCAGTCCTCCAGGTAATTCTGCAAAATGAACATAAGAAATTTACTGCCAATTTCTTGCCCAGAATAGCAGCTTTTCTTGGTCTGGAAGCATATCAATCATCAATCAAGTCTGCCTGCCCTGCCCTCAAGGTGGGCTGAGTTATTGTCTGTTTGCTAAAGAGTTTAAAAGGCAACCTAAGATGGAATCTTTCTTGCTTTTACTATGCTGTTTATGGCTTGGCTTGCTTGCCATTATTAGGGGCGTAGGTTGCAAATAACCTGATGAGGTCTAAGGGAGGAAAAACAGCATATAGGTCTGGGCCTTCTAGCATGCTAAAGTGAGTCTTACACATGATTACAAATGATTAGCATAATGAAAAACATGGGATATGCTGAGATACTTTATCTAGGAAATATTAACTGATCTCACTTAAGAATGACTCTAGAGCTTAATGTTTAACACAAAGTTTTGGTAGTGGGTTTCTTTGCATGTAGTTACATTGCTCTGACTGTGATGGTGTTGCCTTGCCTCTTCCGGGGGTGTCACCATACTCTGTCTAAGCCCACAGTCCCTGTCTCCCTTTTATCTATCAATATTTACCACATTGGATATGAAGCAAATTGAAAATGCAAACATACAATAATAATATATTCCTTTAATGTCAGAATAATTTTCTCATGTCCTGTAAGCTTGGGAAAACTCTACCATATGTACACTTGTGACAGCATGAGAGTGATGAGGGCAGATAATATCTTATCACTATTAAGAAAATATTCTTGACTTTGTGAAACCTCTGAAAGAGTCTTTAGGAACCCCAGAGACCACACTCTTGCAGTCAGTGCAACAGAAAACAAAATGTTTGGAGTTACAGTGATGTGTAATTAAAATCCCATGAGGATACAGAAGGGGAGAGGAATTTATATTAGCTATTGCTAAGAATTATTAATTAATACCACATTATCAATATTGTTCTCCATTGAGTCGAGATTACAATGAAAACCAAATAAAATAATTACCAATATGAGTTTTTGCCAAGTAGCTCAGTTCATGAAACGAAGGCATTCCTCTCCACCTGGTGGCAATGTATCCTAGTGACGGATTGAAGAGGTTTGGAATGGTGCACAATTAAAATATATCCTAATTTAGATCTGGAATTTTTGAATGTGGACTCCACCCATCAAAATGGTACAATACACCAGTGTGGGTAAAGCTGTAATATTTCCAGAATATCCCCAGTGTGGCCAGTGAAAAAGCCAGATGGCTCCTGGTGTATGACCACAGACTACAGGGAATTGAATAAAGTCACACCCCCTTTGCATGCTGCCGTCCCCTCTATAGCAGACATTCTGGACACCCTCAGCAATGAACTGGGAACATCTCCTTATGTAGTAGACCTTGCTAATGCTTTCTTCTTCATTGACATACCACAGGAGAGCCAGGAATAGTTTCCTTCCATGTGGGAAGGCTGGCAGTGGACATTCACTGTCCTTCCACAGGGGTACCTCCACAGTACCACCATCTGTCATGGACTGGTAGCCCAGGACAGGGCCACATGGAAGAAACCTCAAACGGTGTGGCTGTATCACTACATTGATGATATTATGCTCACATATAATTCTGTATCAGATTTAGAAGGGGAAGTTTCTAGGCTATTGCAACATCTACAGGAAAAAGGATGGGCTGTGAACAGCCCCAAAGTTCAGGGACCTGGTTTGTCTGTAAAATTCTTGGGGGTTGTCTGGTCAGGTAAGACTAAAGTTATTCCTGAAGCAGTCCTAGACAAGATACAGGCTTTCCCCACCCCTGTCCCTGTTGCAGTCTTACAAGAGTTTTTAGGCCTTAGAGGCTACTGGAGAGTGTTTATCCCGCACTTGGCACAAATTCTGAAGCCCTTATACTGGTTGGTATGAAAGGGCATCCGGTGGGATTGGGATGAGACATGTGCAGCTGCTTTTACTGCTGCCAAGGAGGCAGTCAAGGTGGTGCAGGCCTTGAATGTGATGGACTCATCAAGGCCCTGTGAGCTAGATGTTCATGTAACCAAAGATTGTTATAGATGGGGTCTTTGGCCACAGCTTGAATGGACATGCTAACCTGTTGGTTTCTGGTCATGACTAAGGAAAGGAGCAGAGGTCCAGTACACCTTTATAAGAGAGGCAACTGCCTGCTGTGTGCCATGCCTTGCTGGCTACAGAGCCCATCACTGGAACAGCTCCGACCAAGGTAATAACTACCTATCCCATTGCAAGGTGGGTTCAAGACTGGAACCAAAGGCCACAGAGTGGCGTGGCACTGATGCCTACACTGGCCAAATGGGGCACATATTTACATCAGCACTGTGCCCTCTCTACCAGCCCCATTAAGTATAGAACTCCAGTGCTTACTGGGGCCAATGACCTATTCCAATGGAAAGCAGGAAGAACTTGCTTTTGAGCCATTGGTAGCTGAGAGTCCTTATCAGGAGGGAACAGCCCCTATACCATATGGATGGAGGTTGGAGAGGGGAAGAAGAGCCAGTGGGCTGAGTTATGGGCAGATGTGCCTCATGATCACCTAGGAGCCTTCCCCCATAGTCATCTGCACTGACAGATGGTCTGCCTATTGGGGCTTGACCTGTGGCTACCGACATGGTATCATGCCAACTGGATGGTTGGTTATTATTCCTTTTGAGGGCAAGAGTTGTGGCAAGACCTGTGGGCCTCTGGTCAGACTGAGACAGTTACCGTATATCATGTGACTGTCCATTTGCCTTTGGCATTCCCAGGGAATGATGAATCACACACATTGGCCCAGGTGCATTGACTAGAAGGAAAGTGTGCCTCTGATGAAGCCCAATGAGTACGTCAGTGTTAGTTGCATGCAGGACAGAAGACAGTCTGGTCTGTAGCCCATCGGTGGAGCTTGCCATTGACCTTTGAAGAAGTCAGCAGAATCTGGAAGGAGTGCCTGGGTGCTCTGAGAAGAACTTGCACCGAGTCACACAGCATCATGGGATGATATTAAGGGGATCAATACCCCTTGTCAGGTGGCAGATAGGCTATATTGAGCCTCTGCCCATATCAGAAGGATATCGATATGCCATGACTTGTGTGGACACAGGTACTGGACTATTGGTTGCTTTTCCTTCATATCATGCAGATCAGCAAACCACCAGGAGGGGCCTAGGGTGTCTCTTTGCAGCCTATGGCTGGCTGCAGGTGATTGAGAGTGATCTGGGCACCCACTTTACTGGACATGCATTACAAGGATGGGTGCAGCAATTAGGAATAAAGTGGAAATTTCATCTACTATATAACCCTACTGGGGCAGGCATGATAGAGAGGGACAATGGTTTGTTGAAATCTGGTGTGAAGTTGGATACCAATAGTCTATGGGGCTGATCAGTTTGCCTATGGATAGTACCACGGCATTTCAATAGGAAGCCCCAAAAAGGAGCCTTGAGCGCTGTGGACATGCTAACACATATTGCTGCCTTTCCTGTACAATTGTATGTTCAAACCAAAGAAGAGATATTGAAGGCAGGATGTGGCCAGGAGAACGACATCCTGATGTCAACCCGCACTGCATTAAACCCTGGAAATACCGTTAAATGGACATGGCCCTGAACATTCCGAAACATGGACCACCGATGGCTGGCCCATCCGGCAACTTGACGAAAAGGCCTGGAAGCTGGTCTCATGTGTGTTCAAGGAGTAATAGCAGATTGGCCCACAAATATCAAGATAATGTTCTCAAAATGTCCACGCAGTACTAGCATCTTATGGGGAAGTTTTGTTTTATCTTTATAGCCAGTGCATATACTTCCCATAGCCCTATATATTGACCCATCTGTAACTCCCACAGGGAGGGGTCTGAAAGTCTGGTATACTAGACGAGAATGAGATTCCATTCCTGCCACTGTTTTATCACAGGACCACTCTCTTGCGTGTATCCTACCTGATGGACAAGAATTTGGCTGTGCTGGCGTCATTAAAACATGTGTCTTACTGCCCTTAAAGTTATTTTCTTCTACAGTCCCTGTGGCCTGGATGCGCCTCCTGGCTGCAGCTGCCATGTGATCATTGCTCTGAATCCTCTACCTCTTCAGCGACTGCCTGCCCATGGCATGGGGGAGCTATGGACTTAATCTACATAAGACTTTGAACCTAGCTGAATCCTCCAGCTTGAGGATTATCATGATTTTATTGCTGTTGCTATTGTATGTCATTAGTCTGGTCACAACAGTCCAGTTCTCACCCAGGGACCACTGCAGAAGAGGGGAAATGAGTAGATTGTAAGGCAAGATTTCTGGAGGGGTGGCCTGTGGGTAAAACTGTAATATTCCCAGTATATCTTGCCTGGCTTTAGTGCATTTTCATATCAACAGGCGTTCCTCAGGGGTGGAGAGTCCTTCAACTCCATATCAGTGGATAATTACCTGGGCAACCAAGGGCTTATCTGAACCTGAGACCTTAGGAGCAGGTCTTGTTTACTTCTGCCTGAGCAGGAAAGAGAGGGCCCCGGACTGCAGTTTGTAAGCAATGAAAGAGGTTTTAAACTTCATTTGTCCCTTTGACTGATTTTGGATTTAGAGGTACATTGTCCCAGGATTTCCTCTCCCTAGAGTTACAACCTTGAACCTCTGAAACACCCAAACTTTCCTTAACATCTCATCAATGCAATAAAAGCAATTAGGTTAGAATACATCTATGTTTTAAATAACTGATAATTAGGCAGGATTTTCATAGTGCTTTGAATATAGTTGGTGCTCATTAAGTACTTCAGGGTGGCAAAAAGAGGAGCTTTCTTTGTGTTTCTCTAATGCATTTTCTCGCAGCCTATGAACAAAAGAGATGGGTCTACAACATTTAGGTTTTGTGGACTCAGTCTTGGAGAGTTGAGAATATGCCCTAGAAGAGATCAGGATAATGGGCTCATTGATCCACGCTCCATTCTAAAACCTAAGGAAGGCATGCTGCCACAGCAAGTGCAGTACATCAGCACACAGATAGCTGGACAGAGAATTAAGGGAGCGATGGAGGGCCAAATGAACTTTGAGCCTGAGAAATATGGTAGGGTGACACGGTTTGACTCCTCTGATTGCTCCCCTTTTTTAGTTTAAAACATTATGTTCTCTGTATTATATTTTTCAATAGGACATTAAGAATAGATTTCATCCTTTTACTGAGGTAACTTTGAGCTTTTGTGAAGCAGGAGCTTGATAATTTAAGATTTTTATAAGCTTTTTGCAAGCCTCCCAATGTTTAGAAGTACAGTCTAGCATGGTGAATACATACTCATCAACCTGTGAGTCCATAATCAGCTTTCCAAAATACCTAAGCATGGATGGCTTTATGACAATACATTTCCCAACACTTCCTTATATAGTTTTTCTCCAAAATTGATGTGCCAGGAAACCACACTGAGTTCCCAAAACCCAAGTCCCACCTCATAAAGGATATGCAAATTCCTCATCCTCCTCTTACATCTTAACTAAGGTGAATGGCCTGAAGGGTAAACCAATCTAGGTGCCTAACAAGGGGGAAGCCTTTGTAATGATTAGTCACAGCAGCTGCACCTAGGGGGCCTGAGTCTTTTTCAAATTTATACATATTTCTGTTAAGGATAAAGCGTAGTGGTCAATCTGGTCTATTTGCCTCTTAAGAATGTGATGAGTTCAGATACGTGGTGTAGACAGTAAGGGAGTAATATCAATTTTTGTTTAATCAACTTTGCTTCTGTAGTCTCCTCTATTTCCAAAAATTCATGGCTTCTGAGGAAGAGTACACTGAGGAGAAAAGAAGGAGCATCAGTAACAAATACTAATGGCGAGAAGAAAAGGAAACCGAGTCAGTGGCCTTTTGGAATTTCCCACATTATGAAATTGGCCAATAGCATCCTTGTGGTGCTAATGTGTTGTTCTGCCCCATTTCGTAGTTGAACCTTCCCCCATATCGTAGTTGAAGTCAGGGTCAGTCCTTTTAGAGGCTTCTACTACCTGCATCCCTGCCTCATGAAACAACCTGTAGCTGTTCAGGTTTCTAGGTATTAGCCATGTGCCGTGGATTTCAGTGTCAGAGCCCATTTTAAAAGCTAAATGCTTGCCAATGATCTTTTTTATATGTTTAAGTTATGGAAATCCTTTTCCGCTATTCTCAATAATAATTGTCTAGTCTCTGAAAGCACCAAAGAACAGCCCAAGTATATATAGTAGGAAAGCTTTTTTTAAAAAATGTAATTCAGTATTTTCTGGAAATAGCGAAATTTAAAAAATATTTTGGGAAAAATCTCCAGATAAAACTTTAATGTGATCTCTTTCAAAGTCAATGTATATTGTTCACCACAGTAATCAAAATCTTTTTAAAGTCATGTTTAAGATTTATTTTAAAATTACCATTAATCCTCATCTTACTCGATAATTAAAAATATATACTTCCTAGGCCCTTTTAACAAAGTATAAAATATACTCCAGCTGTCAGACCAGTTGCGGCCTGAAGGAAGCCAGCACCAGAACCTAGCAGGAAAGGAGCAAGTGGTAAAACTACTCTGACTTAGGTGTTATTGGCTGAACACACGGGAAGGTACAAGGGCTCTGCAGGTCAGTCTCCCAGAGCATGCAATAGTGCAAAAGGGTGAAATGAGGATCCAGAAGTGTTGGAAAATACCCAGACACTGGGACAAATTGTTGGTACATCATAATGTAGGTCCTTTGGAAAGTGTGTCCACAGGTAAAGATGAAAGACTCGTTGAGGAGCAATGCGCCGTGGTGTTCTACCCAGTCGGGTTTTTCCTGTCAATTGCCAGAGCCCGTCCAACAGGCCAGGTGTGCGACCACACCCTTTTTGAATCTCCTCCACCAGGAATCTAAGGAAGAAGTGGGATGATCATTACTAGTAGTTTAATTCACTTCACCTTATTTCCACAAGTGCCACTGCACATCACACTTGTTCCAATGGCGAGAAGAAAAGGAAACCGAGTCAGTGGCCTTTTGGAATTTCCCACATTATGAAATTGGCCAATAGCATCCTTGTGGTGCTAATGTGTTGTTCTGCCCCATTTCGTAGTTGAACCTTCCCCCATATCGTAGTTGAAGTCAGGGTCAGTCCCTTTAGAGGCGTCTACTACCTGCATCCCTGCCTCATGAAACAACCTGTAGCTGTTCAGGTTTCTAGGTATTAGCCATGTGCCGTGGATTTCAGTGTCAGAGCCTATTTTAAAAGCTAAGAAAATTTGGTATTCAAATCAGGCAGAGTGTGGGCTTCATCGACCTCCATTGGAAGTCTCCTGTGACTCTGAGATTTCCTGTTGGGCTTTCCAAGTGACCAACTGTGGTCCCCTTTCTCCTGTCCAAAGGGTCTGCCCTTCCTGACACCACCTGCTCGACCCCACTCTTCAGCCGGAGGATGCTCTGGGGGGCCACAACCCTCAGGCAGCTCCATGGATGACTTTTGTTGTCTGGGTCCTTGGAACTAGGCATTACGTGCGGCTGTATTACCCGCAGGATCCCAGGTGGCCAATTTTCCTGAAACCCCACCAAGCTGCCTAGGCATGATGTCTAATTGCCCAACAGCTCAGGGCACTACTGACAAAGAGCTTTACAAAGAAAAGGTGACTGTTTCAATGTTCCCACGACACAGCTATGAATGTTTTTGTAATAAGGCACCTGAATGTTTGCTTAAACCACCTACTTACAAAACTGAATGCTTTAAAGACGTCAACAGTGGAGTCGAGTTGTAGAAAGATAAACGTCTAGTCGAGTAACATTTCACCAAATATCCCCAAATGCCCATCCACTTGGCTTTTCGCGGACGTAGTGAGTGAGTGCACTGCCCCGTGAACCTACAGCGGGCAGTGCTTGTGATGCTGGGTCAGCGAGACCAGGATCACATAACCAAAAGGCTCCTGGTTTCCCACTTAGTTGGGGAAGCTACTCAAGAGTCTCTGAGCTTCAATTTGCTCAACTTTAACATAAATGAAGCCATGTATCTTACTGGTGGACTAAAGAATGTAACATACAGCTCGGCACCAGTCGGGGCTCACTCGGCCTCGATAAAAGTAACTTCCTTCACTCTAAGGCCTAAGGCAGCCTTGACACCCACAGCAGACCCCACCCCCATTCTCCAGTTGCTCTTTCGGCTTCCAGAAGCTATGTGGTTGTGAAGGAATAATGCCACCACTCCGCCTAATTAGGGTCTTTCTTCCTGCCCTGAGATGCACACCCCGACCATTTTAAAGGGAGAGAAGGAAGAACACAAATACGTTCTTCAATCCAGCAGGAGGATCCTGTTTGTCAGGACATACACATGCTTACCCTACATGTGCATATGTAGGTGGAGTTGTATGTGACCTGGTTTCCCTACTTGTAACCTGGTTTTGTTATTTCTAGAACTATCTGATGTACTCTGTGATAAAGCTTCAGTTTTCATAAGAACAATGCTGTATCACTTGATACAAAGCTATATATTCTAGCTACTCTATGAGCACAGACATAAAGCAAAGGAGACACTATGTCGTGAACTTTCTTAAAAATATTTTTCGGCTTAGCTGGACCATTTGTAATGTATGTTATTTGGTCGTAGAGTTCATGTTGCCCTTGCGGCTACTAGAAATATATGCTATGGCCATGAGTATGTGAGAATGATAGAAGCAGCTAAATTTTAGGAATGCAGCATTTTTATATGGTTGTGGTATGATGTGGTTTAGTGGTTCCTCACGGTGGAATTAAGGTATGAACATTTAAAAAGCAAATTTTTGAATCATTGTTCCTATAGGATAACAATCATAATGTTAAAAATGCTGTGAGTAGAAACTGTTTTCTGGCTCAAATACTTCTCAGATTAATAGCACAGTGTCTTCCGAGAAGGACACATCATTGGGAGCATTTTGGCAGGGCAGAGATAAAAATCGTAGCAAGAAAGAATAAGCCCCATCCCTAAATTTCTATCCAGTTGTAGCCTCCACATGGGTGTGAAGGAGATGGGAGTGAGCTCCTTGTGTGTGTAGCACTGAGAGTTCAATTCTAAGTAGAATGCCAAGGCTACTCCACCGTATCTAAAGTCGGTAAGTCCCATAATTCTTTGCTCCCCCTGAATTCTTTCATTCTAGGTTTCTCTGAGCAGGCCATCATCTGATTACTTCTTGTGATGGCCTGAGATACTGGAGAAAACCCTGTGATGGGGAAAATATATTCCCCAGACATATGAAGCTCATGCTCTAATTAAGACACAAGTGATGTTTGTTCATAACATAACTGAATGTTGGAAATGCTCTGGGGTCACAGAGAAGGGAGAGACTGTCTACCTAGAGGAATGAAGGGGAAAAAACCCCTCCTAGCAATGCATTGGGTGTCTCTGAGGTTTATTTTGGGTTATTGGTTCATTGTTAGGTTCTTGCATGTACTGCCTCCCCACCCCCTCATGGAGAAGAATCAACTCTATGTCCTGAGTTTCTTTTCAGGAGTGTGGACATCAGCCAAGAAAAAGCCGGTGCAGGAAGGGAGGGGGCTCACCTCTACTTTGTTGGTTCTTGGGAAGCCACCTGGGCTTCAGGATGAAAGGAAAGATAGCATCCTGCAGTTCCTGGGGCACCAACGGATCAGGAAGGTGGCTCATTTTAAGTCCGTAAGGATGTTCATTGCCTGCATGGAGAAAAATCTAAATATAGATTCCGGCTGATGGTGGTGGGTAGGATACAAACCTACCTTACCATGAGCATGTGCAGCATACTGGGGTGTGCTGCCATTCCGGGGCTTCTGGAGAAACAATGCTGTGCCTCTGAGTCAGCATCATATTCACTCACCTGGGGAACCCCTGCAGAAAGCAGGTGCCCAAGCAAGGGTTTGGAAAGAGAAAAAGCTTAAACATGGTGCTTTGCTTGGAATGCACAGCCCCATCAGGGCAGCGCACCATGTTGACTTGTGCTGTGCTTCCATCTGAGACTATTAAAGGCCCCCGCAGTTTCTGTCTTGACACCAACTAGATGTGTAAGGCTCAGGCAGATTGCCCCTTGGAACCTTACATCCATGCTTCAAGCACTTGCTTATAAGGATCAAAGTAAATATAGTAAACATCGGTAGTTAATCATTTCAAATAATTGTATACGTTAAGAATTGCTATGATCACTGTTCTCTCACTCAAGGTGTCAGCTTAACAAACAGAATTTCTATTTGCTTTTGTCAATTCTAAACCAAGGGCTACTCAAGAGCAGCAGGGAGCCTTTATGCTTCCCCCCTCCCCAACCCCACCCCACCCCCTGGAGGCTCCTGCCAATGGTCAGATGGAAGGATGCACCCTGTGTTGGGAACCCAGAAGCAGAGTGCAAAACACTTGTTCACAGAGTGGAAAACTGCACCCAAAATCATGGGGAGTTGCCGGCCAAGAGTTTTGTTTTGCTCTTTCATGCTCTAAGTTGCTTCCTCTCCGTAGAAATCTCAAAACTTTGGGTTCATGACCTGGTTTTCATTTTTCAAGGATAGAATGAAAGTTCCCTTTCTTTCAGTTCACAGGTATTATTGAATGTCACTTGAGCAGCTCTTGTTTTCCTTTTCATCTGGTGCACATGCAATGTCAGTACTCTGTTTAGCACAACAATCACAGTGACTTCCGTCTTTTAAGGCAGAAGAAGCTTCTGTGACAGCAATAAAATACAATGAAATCACGAGTATAGCCAGGAACAGTTAGTCCACAATTGAGAATTTACAGCATGCTAGGAAAAGTATTCCGAATGGCTGCTAAGCGACCATCAGGAATGGACAGGCTCTTAGAGCCAGCTGTGGTACGTGATGGTCTAAGCTTAAAAGTTATCATCTATATTGCTTTATCTCAGTGAATGCATTTTATTAAAACGCATGTACCGGTATTTCATGTTTTTCACTTTATTGCCGATTTCTTACTAACTGAAAAAAATGAAGCAAGTGGGCACGCTGTCCTCAGCTATGCACCTGGTGACTCTTTGTATTCTAAGTTGGGGAGTATATATTTCATAGAGAAAACTTGTTTCTTTAGATTATCCAGATCACTTGAAAATATTCTTTGATTCATTGGAGAAAGAATAATAGCCAATGGATTGTTGGAAAGATTAAAAATTAATAATTATCTAAGAGGAAATGCTTGAAGATTTCTAGCAAAAGTCATTGTCATCATTACTGTATTGCAAGGTCTCTCACAGATCCTGTGCATGTGTTTATTTTAATCTATTTCCATTTCCACAGTGAACAAATTTACTGATCCAAGAATTACTATTTTGAGCTGACTTGTAATAACTATTTTAGGAGAGGTGTAAGCTCTGTATCAATAACCTTGGGAACAATGCTGGTAAACTCAGCCTGAGACACAGCAAAGTACGTGTGGCTCAGTCAAGTGACGACTTGAGGAATCTAAATGTGATCATCTCATATTCTTTAGGCCACTGAGAAAAATTCTGGGCACAGAGCAGATAATAAATATTTGGATTTGGATTCAGAGACATGACTGGGTTTTAGAAGATGCTCACAAATTAGAGGCTATTTAATAGTTAGGAAGTGGAACAGAGGAATTCAAGACTTGAATTCTAACGACATCAATGAACACTGTGTGAGATTTTCAGTTTGACAGGTATTTAAACTTAAGACCAAAGAGCCATTAACTTGAGATTTTAGAGTTAGAATTTTGAACCCCACCAACCTCATCATACATTTTCCCTGACACTTACCAATGAGTGGATGTAGGGTTTTTTCCTTCTCAGAAGTGACCCACAGCTGGTAGTTATCCTCAGAGCCCTTGGGGACAAAAAGAATGTTTCACCATGAATCTTTCACAGTAGTACTTGAAGAACACATTTCCTTAGCAGTTTAGTTGTTTCCAGAAAGAAAGAATTGAGTCCAGTATAAATGCTATTTGTTCCATGGGGGGTAGCTACAGTTGTGGAGTTAACAATGCTGACTTCAGTCACCTTTTGTCCCCCAGTGACCATCCCAGATTCTTGTCCCTTTGATAAAGGCCAAGGATCTATAGCACCACAAGGCAATCAGTCCCTCACTTTGTGGGTGGTTTGTGGCACAAGAAAACATTTTTATGCCCCCATCACTAAGGAGTAAAAGGCTAATCTCAGGAATCCTGCCTCGTGTTGTCTCCAGACTCCTTGGAGAATGTTGGTTTTTGCTTTCAAATGTCCCTGCCCAGACAAGCACATCCTCCAGAAAGCCACACACAGTGCCATGATTATTCCTGAGCAAAGTAAAACCTGAAAGGCATCATGAGCTCAGCAACCCTGAGCAGAAGGAGAGAAATGCCCAAGAGGCCTTGAGCAGATGGCAGCGTGAAGTCAGCCCACTGGCTTTGGTGCGGACAAGCCCCCCTTTAGGGACTGAATGGACATGGACTCTAACCTAGCGCACAGGTCAGATGCAGAAAGCAGTTAGTCCCTGCAGTAACACCAGCATTCCCACTTGAAACAAACAAGTCTAAATTAGAAAGACTGCTGAACTCTTTCAAAGAACCCTTCAGGAGACAATGAAGCAAAAAATGTTTGAAATGGAGTTGATCATAGTTATTATGCTTGCCTGTACTCCTGATTAAAATCATGGCCTTACCCACATGAAGAAGGGTCCAAGCATGGAAGCAATCTCTCTCTCTCTCTCTCTATCTCTCTCCCTCTCTCCCTCCCTCTGTCTCTCTCTCTCTCTCTCCCTCTATTTCTCTCTCTCTCTCTCTCTCTCTCTCTCTCTCACACACACACACACACACACACAGCTAATTCTGCTCAAAACCATTGCAAAAAGGAATTGAGAGCCAATAAAAGTATTTTAAAGTAGGGATTGGAAACACGATGTTGGAATCCTTTAAATCAAGCATGCATATGTAGCCAAATAACCTGTTTTTCATTAAAATAGAAATTTTTTCTTGCCTAGTTGAGATTGATCGCCTTAAGCAAAGGAAAATCACAAACATAAAATGAAATTAGTTGTATCATTAATCAGTCTCCCCAACTTCATCCCTGAAAACAGCTGCTCTCTTCCAATATTTTTTTATTATTCAGGGCATACATATCATATAGGTTAGAAATCAATATAATATGTGTTTTACTCAATGCCTATATTCAGTTTTACTTTATGCATATTATTAAGTTCCATTTGCATAGAAATCCTTAATTTCTTGTGCAAATTCTGGTTGCCTAGAGTTTTTAAGGGGCTTTATTGTCCCATTGGGTCAAATAAAACTTAAATTACAATTTTGTAATTCTGTCACACAATAACAGGACATTTCCCATTTACAGAGAATTTTATATAAGAAACTGTGCATTGCAAATGCTTCCTTCAGCTCTGTCCATCTGATATCTCTTCCCTTACAAAACCTCACCCTGAAACATACCCATCTCTTTCACCAAAAAAAAATTTCAGCAGCTCACTCTAGCCCCATCTAAATGAGGGACGTGACATTTAAAAGAAAACAAGATGAAAGTGATGCGTATACAGATATCCCCAGACTGGGGTCTTATTCAACCCTCGCCTCCTTTACTTGTATGAACAAGGCATTAGCTTATCTCATTCTGAGGACCTGCATCAAGGGGATGTAGCTTTTAGCCAGGTGATCTCTATATGTCGATCATCTATGCCATTTGAGATGCATGTTACCTAGACTGAGTTCTCGGGTGATGACCAAGGTAAACAGGGATGGGAGAGGAGGGATCAGGAAAGAAGATTCAGAAAGAGTAGCCCCATAGAGGAAGAAATATTTAGAGTCTTATGAGTTGTCTTATGTATATTCTTTGTTTATATTATTTATAATAAATATGCAATGTGATTAGCCCTCTAAAATTATAGCCCAATTTAATGTTATGACTTTCAATTTGCACAAAATTAAGTTGGGAATACAGGAATAGTACCCATGTATAGGCTAATAACATAGCTTTGCTACCTCCAATTTCTACATTTGGGGGAGAAATAAGACTTTGGCATCTACAATAATGAGCTATTTTATGATGGGTGAACACACACACACGAGCTTGCAAAACCAAATTTGGTTTTTAACTAAAAATAGCTTGCAGGTAACTTACAGTTACTCCTAGCACTTGTAGGCACATGTGAATGACATCCTTGACTGTGTCTGAGGTTTTTACAGTTATAGTTACAGGCTGTAAAAAAGAAATCAGAAAATGGCCATGAATTAAAAAATTTAAACCAGGTGAGCAAATAATTATTGGCAAATTATTATCCATATTCTAAAGTCAAAACTTGTTTTCAAGCAATGAGAAAATAAAGCACATGTAAAGCAAACCCTGATTACAATTTGTTTCCATTCCTTTATATAGCATGAAGGTAGTAGGAAGCATTTCAGTAAAATATGTATTTCTCTTAGAGGATTTGTGGCGCATAAAACGTAACAGCTTCATTAAGAAAGAGAAAGACTGAGAACTCTGAGAGGGCACATGGGCTTCTCAACATCCTCAGGCTGTGAACATAATGGAGGGGGGAGCAGTTGAAAAAAGAGGAACTGGATGCTTTTCTTTCTTACTGCGTTGTGTTTTTATAGTATGGCTTTGTTTCTTTGCAGTTATATACTCAGCTTCAGTAAGAACAGAATAAGAACATGAAATGTCTTTAATATATAAAGACATTAAAAAATAGTGTACTTTCTCTCCATCAGATGACATGAGTACTAAGATTTTCACTGTTGAAATACTGTTGAGACAAACCAATGAGTCTAGCAAATGATACTGAAAGTGTTAGAAATTGGAGTTCCGTTCCCAAATCTGACAGTGAACAAGTATTTATACTAGCTTTCTATCATTTTTCACACTGAGGAACTGCTCATAAAAGCAGGACAGTTTACAGAAAATTACCTAAAAGGGATTAATAGGATACTGAGATGGTATCTATCAAACTATCTGAATTTCAAAAGATATTTAAGGAACATTTACTATGCACAACATAACATTATAATATTATCAGACGATGAGGCCCGTGTCATCTGATAAAGGACTCAAAGAAAACTGTGTAAATGGACACTCATGGGCCTTAAAAATTAAAAACAAAGTTAAAAGAAACCCTTTTTAGCCTATTATTTTTCTTTTCATTGTATTCTTTTTCTTTTTGATTTCAGTTCAATTGCTTGATATGCCACATGGCCCTGAAAATTGTTTGATAATGGGACTTGTGTTAACAAAAGCATTCATGGATTTCAAATTACTTGTAGCACTAAGGATTATGAATAAATGTTTCAGAAGCCAGAAGTAGAGTTAACAGCACTGTGCTAAATTTTTATAGAAGTATTCAGTGTGTTTTAGCTTGGGATTTAAGTTTTTTTTTTATTTTTAAAAAACTTTTGTCACAGTTCTATTTTTAAAGATGTCCAAAAACTCTCCAATACAATTTAAAAACTCTCCCATGACATTGCTTGTAAGGTAAAAAAACAAGAACACTAATCTGTTTTGAAATGCTGGCAATCACTCCCTCATTTATCTGGCCTGTAAGACAGTAAATGGCTTTTCACAGCATATGGAACATACTGTGTTCAATATAATAATTACAGGGTTGTATGTATTTCTTCCTGCATGTTGTCTCTTCTCCCAAACAGATACATTCCAGTAGAGTCTTTGTATGAAAATAGGTTGGAAAAAAAACCATTTTATCAAACAATTTGAAAAACAGAAATATGACCTGTTTTTCCCTTTTGACCTAAGTGTTAACATGGTCTATAAAGAACCAGAAAGATGTGATCAATTCTCAAGACTTCAGGCCAACCTTGAAGTGTCTAGGTGTTCAAATTATTATCCAAAACAACTATTGTAATTATGTTTGATGATATCAATGAAAATATGCTATTAATTAAAAATATAGGAATCTCAGCATAGAAACTCAAAATGTTTAAAAATAACACGTTTTTAAGGGTAAAATATTTGAAAGAAAATTTATCGGATGGGCTAAATTACAAAATGAAGATGACAAGCGTAAAAGTCAGTGATTTAAAAATAGGTAAGAGAAATGATCCAGTCTGAAAAAGAAAGAGAGAAACCAAGATTGAAAAAAATTAATAGAACCTGAGGGACCTGTGGACAATATCAAAGGCTCTAATGTACATGAAACTTTTGAGAGCATGAGTG
Organism: Manis javanica; assembly: GCF_040802235.1. Lineage (NCBI taxonomy): Eukaryota > Metazoa > Chordata > Mammalia > Pholidota > Manidae > Manis > Manis javanica. The sequence continues at coordinate 70,292,685 of NC_133160.1, forward strand.
AAAATCAGACATTGTCAGATAAAAGAAATAAAGAAAAACTGTTGGTACAAGATGTTCTCAAGAAATGCTAAGGGAAGTTTCTCCAGGATGAAGTGAAACAGTATGAGAGGGAAACTTGGGTCTTTGGGAATGAATGAAGCACATTAAAAATGTTTATTTTGTGTAAAGTGTGTGTAAATGAAGTTCATTTTTTAAAATTTCAAGGTGATTTTCCATGAAAAATTCTGAATGTAACCCACCAGCACAATGGAAATCAAAACAGGCAGAGACAAGATTGTGCTTTGCTACAGGAGGATTGTCTAGTCTCATATCCCTCAACTAATGCATGTATGTGGCACTCAGAGGCAGCATGAGTTCTGCTACTGTATGGGAAATAACTCTCTTAAACTACCTTTTCCCCCCACCTTAAAATAGTATTGTGTATGATCTAGAGCTACTATAAAGCATAACAGAGTATTATGAAGTATAACAGTATCATAAGAAATAAACAGAATATTTTGTTCCTCATTGTAAATGTCTTTGATAGTGCACTGTAATTTCAGAAATCAAATTATACATGAATAATTGGGGCTAATGGTTTGATATTTTCCCCAATAGCGTAGAAATATGCTGATCCCTTAAAAGTATCATCCTCTCAGCTCAATTCAATCCAGACATTTCTCAGAATGAAAGACTTTCAAAACAAGTCTGCCTTTCACATAGAAACTGAATGTAATACCTGGCCCTTGAGTGGATCCTGTAGTGGAAAGATGATATTATTGAAGTCAGCTGACAGAATGGGTCAACAAAGTAGATTAAACGTTAAATTTCCTGAGGTGATGACCGTATGGTGGTTAAATAACGGAATATCTTTATTCTTAGGACATACTTAATATTTAAGGATGAAGGGCTGTGGTGAGTGTATGCCCTCACACATAGGTATACACATACACATATGGAGAGAAAGAGAAAATAAATAATAAAGCAAATGGAATAAAATATTACTAAATAGATGAATGTAGGTAAAGGGCATATGGGGTATTGTTTATACTATGTTTTTGCAGCTTTCCTGTAAGATTACAATTACTACAAATAAAACATCATAGGGAATAAAAACTATAGAAACAACCCAAACCACTCTGTAAGTAGTGACATCTGGAAAAAATGTTTAATTCTAATAGGAAAATAAAAAATCACTTAATTACAAGAAGCCACTATAGTTGCTATTTGAAGGATCTTGAGACACTTTATGGGCATTAATATGTCATGCTCTTTCCATGCTTAAGCACTGTACCTATTATGGATTCCCCTTTCTTCGTATCACCTAGGACTCACTTTTTATATACACAAAAATACATTTTCCCAACATGGCACTTTCTAAATACTCTCTCCTCCACTCTTCCTTTCTCCCTCCCATCCCCCGAGCTCGCTGTGTCTCTTGATTCCGCCTACATCAGAAACTTGAAATTTAATTGTTGGTCTTAAAAACACTTACAGAGGTACACTTCTTGATGTCCTCCGTGAAGATGTCTAGGGAAATGCTTTTGGGCTGGTCCTCTTTGGCCAAATTGCTGTACCTAATCAAATTCAATAATAACCCAAAATAGTAGGATGAGTTACCTATTTGCTTATTTTCAAATCAATCTATGTTGTTAATATTTTCAATATACTTTGTTACTTTTAAAGGCATTTCATTAACATTTTCATTACAGTTGATTAGTAAAAGGGTTAGTGAATTTATGGTAATGAGGAGAACAAGTGGTGTCCGCATACTCGGTGTTAGACACAAGCAAGGCATTGCTGAACAGGGAGAGGTGCCGCTGCTGTCTCCTCCCGCCTCTCCTGAGTTCCACATCATGATGAAGCAGCAGGGGGCCCTCGCATGATGTAGTCGCTTCACTGTGGGTGTCCACCTCAACAGAAGGGCTTTTCTTGCAACATATCAAACACCAAAAGCAACTAGTCACAGTCCAAATACACAGTAACATTTTTTATGCTATCTGCCAAGGTTGACACAGCACTAAAAATTAGTCTCGACCCCCAAAATGGGTTGATTGCTCTAATTTAGGGTCACCAAGTTACAGAAAAGTATTGAAAGAGATGAGGTTACTTAGGGAGTTGATGCAGTTGGAGAAGGGTTTCCAGGACGAAGCCCTGGAGCAGGCCGACTCTAGGGTTGGGGAAAAGAAGAAAGCAGAGCCGATGACAAGCTGTTAGGAAGGAGAGATCCAAGAGGCCAAGGGCATTACAACGAGATGTTAAATAAAAAAAGAAAAAGATAGGAAAAAGAAAAGGGACAATTTGTGGCAATATCAAATGATAAGGAGATTTGTGAAGAAGTAATTATCATTCGGTTTCATGTTAACATAAAAATCTCTATAATGGAGGATTCTAGAAAACTAACCTCAGTTTTATCTAAGTCATTGTTCAGATTTCTCAAAGATCAGCAAATAATACTGGGAACATCAAAAACTTTCTAAACCCAAGTAAGTGCTTAGCTATTACTTGCCTGAGCCATGACTAGGCTCTAGCAGGACTCTGGCCGCAACCCAACTGAACAGACCACAAAAATTCTTTCATAAGTAGGGCAGGATTTCACAGACCTACTGGGGGTTTGTTTTCTCCCATGAAGCCAGGAAAACTGTCTTCCCCAGAATGTAAAGCCTGCTCTCTCATGCTCAGCAGTATGAAGCTTCAGGAACATGAGTAGCTTTTCATGAATCCAGCTCTGAAGTTGAGAATTAGTTCATATATTTTAGAGAAAACAAAAGAGAACACTTCCCGTGACTGCCAGACTGCTTTGATGCCCGAAAGTAGCGTATTAGAAGAGTACCTTATGCTCTGAGGCCTTGAATGACCATCTCGGCGCTTTTTGATTGACGAGAACATCCTTTGTTCGTCAGTTCTTGGCACTGAAAACCAAGAGTGTCTACAGTGCTTGGCTGAGCACTGAAGTACCTGAAGTAAGCCTGTGGATTCCAGTAGTCAAGCTCTCTGGCCATTATGATGTCAAAGTTCTAAGGCTCATGTCATAACTGACAAACTGCCGTACTTGTTTCCATGACTGTGCTTCCATCTTTTGAATTTTTTTAAATCTATCTTTTTATTTTGAGAAAACTGAACACTGACATGTTTAAAAGTTTAAAGCAAACAAAAATGAATAAACCTGTTTATCAAGTTGCATATATTCTTATACAGAGAAAAGGATGGTTCTAGCTAATCTTAAAACCAGTATTTTGTACATTCTCATTAGGATGTAAGGACAAAATGAACTACAAAGAAATCTTACATTTAATTTAATTATCTTACCTTTATAATGGTAATTGGTATTGTTATTTTGACACTAGGGTATTGTAAGATGAAACAAGTAATGCTGTTACCATTAAGAATCAAGATTTTCAGCAAAAGAAAAAAGAAATACACAGGCTAGAACAACAAAGAAGTTAAATTTGTATATCATCATCTTAAATTTGTATTGGAAATGTCAATGTGAACTCAGTTTCCCCCTCCTCTATTTAAAAATACACATTTTCTATCTCTATGTATTTTAAAAGTCTTGGGAATAATAACACCACACTAGCATGGACACTCTTATTAACCAAATTTCGGGTCTCTAGATGCCATCCTTACCTGAAAGGAACCAAGACTCCTTTTTGGATCAATGACTAATTTGAGGTCTGAAGGAAAAGTAGAATACTCAGAAAGGAAGCTAACTAACTAAGACTGGTCGGTTCACATCAAAAGGACACTTGGGCCACCTTGAAGGGGCTCTCCCTGGCCAAAGACTGTATAGTTTGAGCATCAAAATGAGTAATAACTATAATTCATTGTATCATTTGAGTTATAAAAAAGCCTCCAATTCTTAACACTAAAAAAACAGCAAAAGGAACAAAATACAAGCAAATCGAAACTCATTAAACATCATTGTTCATTTCTATGGATCATTATTCTGAAAATTCATAATTAAAAACCCCCGAAATAAGAGCATTTATTGGGCCTTTCCAGTATGAACTCTATCCAGAGAAATCAAAATCTTGATGTTAAAAAGTATTTATTGTTGCTGAAATTTTGTTGTGAGGTTTAATGGTAATAATGAGATTTAAATTTATTATTCATTATTTTGCTTTTTTGAGAATGCTTTATATTCAGCTGCACTGTGAAGTCATTCTGCTATTTTCAAGCCAGTTTAAAATTTTCTTCTTGCTTAACTGTATGTTAAAATCCTATATATAGTATAATAAATTTTACTAATGTTTGTTGTGTGTGTGTGTTTTGTTTTGTTCTGTTCTTTCAGCAGTATCCTAGTGTGAACCAGTTGTCCTCCAGTCTGGGAGGACTGAGTCTTCAGAGTTCTCCACAACACAGAAAGCCTGAGACCGGTAAACCTAACACAGGAGAGGAATATTTTACCCATGACTCCTGTTTGGGCACCTGTACCTAACTTGAATTTAGACCTCAAGAAATTAAACTGTAGCCCAGAGTAAGTAATTTATTTTATAATCTTTAGTAAGTAATACACTTTGTCAAAAACATTGAATGACTTTAAAAAATAAAAGAAGTATTATGATAGTAATACCTTGATTGGAAGTTTTATTATCATGGACTTTTCTATTTTAATTTGTATGGAAATTCCAGATGTAAAATTCAATTCAGCTCACCTGTTCCCGTCTCCATCCAGTCTCATTCACTGTCACCTCATACTTTGGAGATTTTTCTCTTGTTTGAAGGGAACGGTTTCAAAAACCCAAATCTAACTGTATTTTTCTTACATTTCTCTTCCCCCACTTTTCACCAGTAATAATTTGTGATGTCTTCTAAATTAGGTGGAATCTTTCAAGTTTTTACCCTTCAGTCTTTGCTTGAAAACGATACAGACTTCATGTATGTATTCCCAAGAACAGGTCTTCTTTTCCCACTCACGAGAGAATGTGAAACCCCTAACCCCCACGTTATTCATCCAGACTGTATTTTGGTTTGGTTCTCATTTTTTGAGTATCTACTCACTTCATGGAGAAGTTTAGCTGGCAGCCTGTGTCTGGGAGCCGCCAACCTCTTGTGTGTCCTCTGGGTGGATGAGCTCTGTTACTCACCTCACATGTGCTTCCAAAACCAAAATTTATTTGTTCTTACCTGCTCTCAGTACTTCCTAAGAATAGGATATTCCTCTGCACCCAGGTGCTTCTGGAAGACACCTTCCTACTGCTGAAATCTCTCCTCCTCATAAAGTAAGCTCTGATTCACAGAGCAAGAGAGTCTTCTTTCTTACATAGGGAGAATTAGTGTTCTTCTTTAGAACTGATATTTTCCTTTTTTAAAATAGTGTTTTAGCTCTTGAAAAACTTAAAGTTCCTCTCTGTTCAGTCAAAATTTTTTAAAGATTTTCAATACAGAAACGGAAAATGGAGCTGCCCCCTTCTGCTACACACCACCACCAACGCTTGCCCCCTCCCCATCACTGCTTAAGGCAGTGCCAAGATCATTTCCATGAAAATGTATAATTATTGATTCTAGGTTGGAAACAGCTCCTCATCCTTCTGAGTATAAACCCCTGTTAGGTCAGTAAGAGTGTGGATTCCAGCCTTGTACTATACATGGTTAGGTGCCCTATAAGGAGGTGACTATAGTTTATGTGTATGTATAAAGAGATCCCATAGATAGGAAATGGTATATATGTTTCTTCTCAGTTATGTGTTTTCTGTTAAAATCTCTCTTATCAAAATAGCAAAGCAGAATAATTAGGAGTACAGGCTTTAGAGTTGGACAAACCTAGGTTATTCCCATGGTTCTACTGATAAGTAACTTTAACACTTGTGCAAATCATTAGAACCTTTCAAATTTTCAGTATTGCCAACTGTAAAACAGAAACAATTGGTGCCTGCGTATTAAGGTAAATAATTTATTCAATAAATATTTAGTGAATGCCTTCTAAGTACCAGGCACTATTTGTAGGTGCTGAGAGTGAAGAAGGAAGCAAAATAAAGTTCCCAATCTCATGCAGTATATATCGTAATAGAGAACACATTCTAGCTGAAAGTCAAACCAATGAGTTACAGATCTTCCTTGACTTATGTCCGGTCATTGTAAGTTGAAAATATCATTAACTTGAAAATGCATTTAATACATCAAAACTACAGAGCTTCATAGCTTAGCCTAGCCTACGTTAAACGTGTTCAGAACACTTAGAGTCTACAGTTGGACAAAGGCATCTAATGCAAATCCTATTTTGTAAGAAGGTGTTGGCTGTCTTATGTAATTTATGGAATACTTGTACTTAAAGTGAAAAAACATTTGGGTGCAGAATGGTTGTAACTGTATTGGTTGTTTACTGTTGTGATGGTGTGGCTGACTGGGAGCTGTAGCTCACATCATGACACAGTATCATACCACATATAGCAGCCTGGGGAAAGATCAAAATTCAAAGTTTAGTTTCTACTGAATGCGTATCTCTTTCATACCATCGTAATGTTGAAAATCATAAGCTGAACCATCGTAGGTCAGGGATCGTCTATATAATACAGTGTTTGATTATTACTATGAAGTAGGGAGTAATAAGGGTGGAGCTTGACTGTTTTTAATGGAGGAATCAAGACAGATTTTGCCAAGGAGTTAACATCTGAGTAGAAATCTGAAGTGAGAGAGAAAGCCATGTGACTCCCTAGGAAGGGTATGCCAAGCTGAAAGAACAGTAAATGTAGAAGTCCTGAAGCTGGAATCAGACTGGTGCATTCAAGGAACACCACCAGCTTAGAGCCCATACATATCGGGATATTTCTAGTCAACCAACTCTTTAAAACTTTCCTTTCGTGGTTTTCAGTACTTCTGCTTCTTACCTCTGTGGTTGCTCCTTTATTGATTCTGTGTCTACTGACATTAACATATAACTTAATAAATTATAAGCACTTTCTCTATGAAAGGAATGGTGCTAAAGTTGCACAAGGACAAAATGATCTCTGATTTTAAATGGAAAAGACAGGCAAGGTACATGCCAACTAAAGCAAAGCAGACTGATGCCATAGAAACATAAACAGATCTCAGAGCACAGAGAAAGAAGCCATTCCTTCTGACTTAGGATCAGAGATGAGTTGGTTTCAGAAGCAGCAATAACTTTGATGAGTCTCAGAGAAGGAGCTCGACAGGTGATAAATGGGCAGTAAAGCAGCAACAGCATCATTAAAGATGCAAATGTATGCATTTTGACTCATGTTTTCTACTCCCCTGTTCATGCTGTATATGCTGGTCCTAATGGGATAATGTTTTTCCCTGAAATATGTTGTACTTTTCGACCATAAAAATGTTGTGCCTTTAATTTAGATCTTGTGACACATGTCACATATATGGGTGCTTAAAGTAATCAGGACTTTCCGATTATAGTTAACATAGCCAAATGATTTTTACTTTTGTCCTGAGTGTTCTTAATTATCTACAACAAATACCTACTTTAGTGTATTTTCGTGATAGTTGACATAGTTTGTGTTTGCATTTTTTGCAGCTCATTTCGGTGTACTTTGACAAATATTCCACAGACACAGGCTTTACTGAATAAAGCTAAGCTTCCTTTAGGATTGTTGTTACATCCCTTCAGAGACTTAACGGTAAAGTGACATATTTTAAAATATTTGTGAGTACTGATATGTGTGCTTATGTACAAGGGTTTAGATCATATATTTTCTTAGAATTTTTTCATCTTGTGTTTTTAACTGAAGTATTGTTAATATACAATCTTCTATTGGTTTCAAATAGATAACGCAGTGGTTCAACAGTTACCCATATAATTAAATCCTTACCACCACTAGTACAGTTACTGTCTATCAACATAGGAAGATTTTAATTGAATCATTGGCTGTATTCTCCCTGTGACCAACTTATGTTGCAATTGAGAATTTTTGTTCCTATTGTCTCCCTCACGCTCCCCACCTACCCACCCCCTTCCCCATGGTAACCACAGTCACTTCTCAGTGTCTGTGGGTCTACTGCTGTTTTGTTCATTCTGTTCTGCTTTGTTTTTAGATTCCACAAATAAGTGAAATCATATGGTATTTGTCTTTCTCCACCTGGCTTTTCACTGAGCATAATACGCTCTAGATCCATCCATGTTGTTGCAAATGGCAGGTCTTCTTTCTTTTTTATGGCTGAATAATGTTCCATTGTGTATTTTTACCATATTTTCCTTATCCATTAATCTACTGATGGACCTTTTGGTTGCTCCCATATCTTGGCTCTTGTAAATAATATGGCAGTAAACATAGGGGTGCACATATATTTTCAAATCAGGGATTTTGTTTTCTTCAGGTAAATTTCTAGAAGTGGAGTTACTGGGTCACATGGTATTGCTATGCATAGTTTTTTGAGGAACCTCCATACTGCTTTCCACAGTGGCTTCACCAGTTTACAATCCCATCAACTGTAGGAGGGTTCTCATTTCTCCACATCATTGCCAATACTGGTTATTTCTTGTCTTTTGAGTAGTGGCTATTCTAACTGGTGTGAGGTGATATCACATTGTGGTTTTGATTAATATTTCCCTGATGATTAGCATTGTGGAGCATCTTTTTATGTGCCTGTTGGCCATCTGTATTTCTTCTTGGGAAAATGTGTATTGGGGTCCTCCACCTCTTTTTAATTGACTTATTTGGTTTTTTGGTGTTGACGCATACGAGTTCTTCATATATTTTGGGCATTAGCCCCTTATTGGATAAATCATTTATGAATATATTGTCCCATACTATAGGTTGCCTTTTTGTTCTGTTCTGTTGTTGGTGTCCTTTGTTGTACAGAAGCTTTTCAACTTGATGTAGTCCCACTTACTCATTATTTTATTTTGTTTCCCTTGCCCGAGGAGATCAGTTGCTCATGCTTATCTTCGAGAGGTTTTTGCCTATGTTTTCTTTACCAGTTTTATGGTTTTATGTCTTACATTTAGGCCTTTGATCCATTTCAAGTTTACTTTTGTGTGTGGAGTTAGACAGTAATTAAGTTTCAGTCTCTTGCATGTAGCTGTCCAGTTTTGCCAACACCAGTTATTGAAGAAACTGTCTTTTCTCCATTGTATAGTCATGCTCCTTTATCATATGTAATTGACCGTAAATGCCTGTGTTTTGTTTCTGGGCTGTCTGTTCTGTTCCGTTGATCTATAGGTCAGTTCTTGTGCCAGTACCATACTGTTTTGATTGCTGTAGCTTGGTAATATAGCTTGAAGTAAGGGAGTGTAATCCAACAGTTTTCTTCTTCTTTCTCAGGATTGCTTTGGCTATTCAGGGTCTTTTGTGATTCTGTACAAATTTTATGATGATTTGCTCTAGATCATTGACAAATGCCATTGGTATTTTGATAGGGGATTGCATTGAATCTGTATATTGCTTTGGGCAGTGTGGCCATTTTGACAGTATTCTTCCTATCCATGAGCATGAGATAGATTACCATTAATTTGTGTCTTTAATATCTCTCATGGGTTAAGTTTATCCCCAGGTACTTTATTCTTTTTTGGTGCGATTGTAAATGGAATTGTTTTCTTGTTTTCTCTTTCTGCTAGTTCATTGTTTTAGTACATAGGAACACAACAGATTGCTGTGTATTAATTGGAATTTTATTTGAAATTAGAAGCAATCATTTATTTCAAATTCAATTCACTAAACATTTTCTGAGCACCTGCTCTGTGGAAGACCATAAACTAAGCACTAGTAAATACAGAGTTGACTAAGTCCATTGACCTTTGTCCCTAAGAAGTTTTTATCTAACAGGATAAAGATATAAAAAATAATTACAGGGAAAGATAACTAATACATGTAACTAACAAAATTCTGTGTGGTACTTAGGTATTGAGTGCAGTATGGGAAGTGATCCCCTCTGGGTTCCAGTAGCAGAAGTTTTCTACCAGTCTAATTAGGTCTAAGTTGGGTTTTGAAAGATTAATAGTTTTGGAAGTTGAAAATGCTATGGAGGATAGATAAACTTGAAGATTCCTTTATTAAATATAAAGCAAACACCAACCACGATGCCAGTTAGGAAGGAAAACTATATGATTGTTCCTAACTGTATTAAACAAATAATAACCTTTGTAATAATGCAGTTCAAATGCTTCAAGTCTGTTGAATTAAAATATTACTTGCTTAAGATTCCATAGTCTGTGTGGCCTAATACATAGTTTGCAGGAATTTTACACATACTTATGGTATTTCATGTAAGTATATTATATTTAAACTAAAATTTCCAGACTTCAGAAGGTTTATCCAGGCACATTTTATTTATACTTTGTGAGTTGCATTTCTCCCTCACCACCTTTTTACTACTGTGGTTTTCTAATTCTCTTATTATTACTGAGTTTCTTTTATTCTCATTCATCTGAAAAATACTTATTGACTACCTGTCATGCTAGATGGTGGAGATACCAAGGTCAGTAGGCTCTCTCGTAGAGCCTAGTTTCCTACTAGGATATATATATGATTATCTTCTAGAAGCATGTACACTAAATTGGCAACAGTAGCTTCCTCTGGGATGTAAAATTCCAAGTAATTTTTTATTTTCTCATTTTCATATAGCTTTTTTTCTGATTTTTTTCACATATGATATGTACTATGTGATGAAGATTAAATGTGTGAGAAAAATTAAATACAAAGATGTAACTGTTTATGTATATTATAGATAGGGGGAAAAAGCAGAGGAAACATACCAAAATATCAGGGGTTAATTTAGAGAAATAGAATAATATGTGATTTCTTTTTTCATATTTTCTAAATTTCTTAAAATTGAATTAAAATTCCTTTCCCAAACTAAGCATAGAGAGAGACGTATGCTTTTTAAAGGCATATTGTGTTTGGTTCCCTATGGCCTCGGTTCCCATCAGGACTGTTGTGACTGTCTGTGAGCAGGGCCCTATAGTCTAGGATTAGGCGCAGGCAGGAACAAAGACAATGGCATTTTTATGTGGTAGATGTTTCTATCTCACTATTATTTCATGTGTCCAGTTGATGAGCTCTGGGTTACATTATTTTCTTTGACAACTAGGCTTTTTTGTCAGCCAGTAACTCTCATTACATTTGGTTTGACTTTATTTTAGTGTTAAAGTTTGTGACGATAGAAGAAGAAACTGTGGTAGCTACTTGTGTTGCTCAGCACATCACTGGATTTTGTTAAAATGCTTTAATTTCAAAGCTCAGTTAGAGGTTCTATTCTGTGTACAAGCAGAGCAGTATGTATTTTATTTTTCCCTGGGGTGCTGTTTCTGCTACAGTATCTTTATTTTATTTCCTAGCAATTACCAGTGATAACATCAACTACCATTGTGAGATGCGGATCTTGTTGAACATATATAAATCCTTTTGTATCCTTCATTGATCAACGTAGGTGGAAATCCAATTTGTGCTATGAGTTAATGATGGTAAGTTTCAGATTCTTAAAAATAAGTGTGTTTAATATTAGTTTAAACATTTTGACACTTTTGGCATTATCTATTCTCTCCCCGCATGGCTTTTAAAATTTTCATGGCCCTCTTAATGAATTTAATGAATAGAATGAGGTTACAGATACTAAATTTTGGCTGGGCAGGAAGATAATTGATAATGAGGAGAGTGACAAGGGGAAAGTGAAAAAAGTATTCAGTATTCATAAAACAAGCAGTATAGGTCGTGCAGACTAATTCTGCGTGACCCTGACATGTTAAGGTTGTCTTCTGTTTGTACATTTAGTTCACTCAACTAAGTGTAGACCTTTGCCAGTATGGACACTTAAGGTGTGTGTGTATCTATTGTCCCCTTTGGTCGTTTCTTAGATCCTTTTAATGTAATTGCTTTCAAATTTGTGTTTCTGTCATCAATTTCATGTGATACACTAGGAAAAACAATCCTAAGAAGCAAGTTTACCTGCTTTTCTCTCCTGATTTCAGAAAATAAGTCTTTTTATGCTTCTGATATATTTTTAAAGAGCTCTTAAGGTATTAGTCTTTCCATGAATTCTTCACAGATGAGATTATAAACCTCATATAAATATTGATGATACAGGTATTTATTTCTAGGCATGTGTTATGTGTATTTAGTTGCAAATCAAATTACTAAATTTGTACTGGGTCCCTAATTCTTGCCTAGTTCCTAAAGAATTTATGTATAAGCCCCCTTACTCGATCTTACGGAGAGCCTCATAAACGACCAGAAGTTCAGAATTCAACCGTGGAGTTTTATTGCTTCTTCAGATTACATGGTAACTATTCAGTGTTGAAATCAGTCATGGAATGCAGTTGTATTGATTATTTGTAATTTGTTGTTAAGTGAATTGTCAAAATCTTGAAATTGTTTATAGTATGAATTTTTGAAAATAATGCTGAGAGTTTAGCCTTAACAAATAGAAAACTCTTTGTAAAGGTTACTTGACCTAGAAAAATGTTACATTACTAAGAAACTTCAGTAATGTTCTATGATAATCACTAATAACATATACAGTTGGTTGCTATATCTTGATTTGAATACTTGTATGGAATGAACATATTCTTTTACCATGTAGTATTTAAGACCCTCAAACAGAAAATTTTGTTTTCTGCCAAAACTGCAGTTTTCAGGCTCTTAAAGAGACCACCATCTTACTGGTTCACCTGGTACAGATAGCAAGACAAATGGATATTGACTGCACTCTAACTTTTCTGTTTCCAGTCATCATAAAATTCTGCCTGTTCTTTAGATATACAGACTGTAGGATCTCACTTGTCTTTTCCACTTAACAAAAATGAATTCTTGGCCTAAGTTCTGCTTATCTTCTTGATCACATCTACTTACTTTAAATATATTTATAATAACTTACATTTCTTCTGTATCCTCATTTCTAATCTTTGTTACCTGCAAAAATGTAGTGTTGCTCGTAGGGAAAGGTAAACAGAGATAGCTAATGTGTATTAAATTCCTGGTGTTTGGCCCATTTCTTTATTTTTATAATGGTTATGGTCCCTTATGTCCATGTTAGTAACTGCCCACTTACCTACTATTTTCCTGTTTCTGTATCAACTACAGTGAATTTGCATTTGGTCACTTTTGCTCTCAACTTCTTGCCTGCTTTAGAATTTACTCTGTTCCCAACTCTGTTCTGGCTCCTTAGGAGTCTGAAGCTAACTGAAGCAGTGCAGCAAGAAGTAATCTTTAATTTTTGCTGTATGATCCTGGGTTAGCATGTTTAATAAAAAAGACTTTATATATCCTTTCATTTTAAGTTGCTATAACAATAATTTTCAAGCACACCTCAAAGTAGAAAACAGTGTAATGAGCCATCATTTACCCATCACTGAGTTTCATCAGTTAACAACACTTTGCTAAATGTACTTCATCTGTTCCCGTTCCATCCTAACCCCCTTCCCCCTCACTCACCCTGGAGTTTATTAAATGCTAATCCCAGCATCATATCATTTAACCCATAAATACTTCCATATGTATGTCTAGCAGATAAGGACACAGCATACATAGAACACCATCTCAAGGACTGTGTTTACAGTTATCATTTAACCCTGGGGATTTAGCCACCAGCAGGTGACCTAATAGCTCGTACTAATGGTTGTTAGGTTTAAAAACATAAATATAAAAAGAATTTTCTTAGGAGTAGGGAAGGGATGTGGAGGTGTTAAATAATAAATAAGCGTAATTTCCTTTGAAAGATGTCAGCCAACCTTCTATCAGGGAAACATTAAGCCCATCTATTTAACCATTACTGTATAGTAGCTGCCTTACCATGCTTGATCCACAACAGCTTTATATGAAAAAAGTGAAAAGAGTGTCATTTTCTTTACCGCATAAGGTCTTAGAAAACATTAATCCTGTTTGTGTATATTTTTTGGTGTAATATACTTAGTTAATATACAGCAGAAAGGGAGGTATGAAAAGAATAAATTATACCTACTAAATAAATTACATTATGTTTATTCCTTTCAGCTTCCTCCTCCTCAACCTGCAGTTTACTTGTTTGTTTTAGATGTGTCTCATAATGCAGTGGAAGCTGGATATTTGACAATTTTGTGCCAGTCATTGTTAGAAAATCTGGACAAGTAAGAATTTTTTTTTATTCATTGTGTGTGTGTGTATGTGTGTGTCTGTGTGTGTGTGTGTATACATATACATGTAAATTTATGTAAACGTGAAGTGTTTATTAACAGCATATTTGGTTGGTTCTTATTAAGTTTGATTTCATTCATCTATTACTAAAAAAGTTCTTGCTGTCCACCTTAGAATAAGGATCCTGCTACTTGGATTATTATGATTTATGATTGATGACTTGGTATCTGAATCATAAAATCATAAAAGTTTTAATACTTGGTAGGGAATTTAGATCTAACCTCACTATTCCTCTGACTTAACAGATGTGAGCACTGGGGCCCAGAAAACTTGACTTGGCCAGGGTATCAAGGCTAGGGTATCAGGCTTTAGGTGAGAGAAATTTAGCTGTAATTCCTGAGCACGGAGTTTTTCATAAGATAATTTTAAATGTGCTAATGAGAGAATGAGCCAAATAAAGGGAAAGAAGGAGTTGATTTGGTGCTGAATATTGCAGGACGCCAGAAACTGAACTCTTCATTTTGGCACATTAATAATTAGCTGTGCTGTGGAGGTGAGAATAAAGTATAGGATTGGTTGCTTATACCTGAATCTAAGTCCTGCCTATGTGTCTACCAATGTTAGTCTTGAAGAAGACCCTCAACTGTTTTTAAAATGGAACCTTCCAAATCTCTGGAAAATAAAGTTGTGTGTATATTAGTTTTTCCACACCACCACCCACAGGAGATGTAACTTAAGCTTGTTAGCAGGAGCGGTTCACTTTTGCAGTGGTTCATGATGTGTATAGAGGTGTGGGGGTGGTTGAGTCTGTGTGAATACTTTGTTAGAAGTACTCTTGGTGACTTTGTAACATTCCCCCACATCTTCCATTTGAGTATGAAAGTCCTTGCTGATAAATGTTAGCTCTAGTCACCATAATGTATGTATCATTGATTTTGGCCTGCGAATAAATGGATAACATTGAGACATTTGAGATAAAAACATCCAGAGATAATAAATGATTTGCTCTTGGTTTTTGTTGGTAACTTAGAGTTTTCATATTTTTATTCTTAATGGAAGCATTTGCCTGTTTTTAGTCATAAAAGCTTAATTCAGATTCAGCTTTAGCAGTGAATGGCAGTGGAAGATCCTCTGCAAAGAAGTCATTTGTAAGGCAGAAGGGTTAGTTTACTTGAGGAGTGTGTGGATATAGCCCTACAGATAGGAGAGTCCAACAAAGTTGGGTGAGTGTTTGCAAATTAAATAGACTATGCCAAAGCAAAGGGATGAAATTGGGAATGGAAAGTCATTTTTTAAAACTATATATATTTGGTTACAGCAGAAAATAGAAGCATTAGGAAAGTCAAACAAAGTAAAGGTGGTAGGATAGCAGCAATATAGTAACATGTTTTTTGGAAACGGCTCTATGGATATAACTTTGAGAAAGAGGAATTTAATACTGGAGCAGTTTCAGCTCAGCTCTATTTTGAGCTTCAGAGGGTCGGTAATAGTCTCCATTCTAATGGAGCCTGAGAAATCTCAGAGTGAGGAGTACTCTGTAGAAACATTGTAAATATTGACCAGTATTGGTAAGCTAAATACCCACATAATTTGTTGCATTCTGTACCCTGAAATGCTTTTGGACTTAGCTTGCAGACTGTGTCTGAACAGCTTGATCGATCATGCCTAATAGTTATAATGCTATAATACTCAAAAATATTTTACAGGGCTGACGTATTGTTGGCCAGAGAGGAAAAATCTTATTTCTTAAACTTACTGGGTGTTAAAGTGCAATCTTGTCTTTAAGGTGGAATCCTTCCTGCTTTGATTTTTCCGGAGGCCTTCACCCTACTGGACTACACCCACAGTCCCTGTCTCACCAGAATGGAGCATGAGAGGTTATTTTCTAAATATTTTAGAGAATAATTAAGCCCTGGAGCTGGTAAAGAGTATCGTTGGAAAGGCTGTTTTCATGGGTAACTTTACTGACATAGATGAAAGTACCTCTGATTCTTCCAGTGTTGGAAATATGACCTGGATTTCCAATCTTCCCCGCTCCAGTAAATGGGAAGAGGGGTTGGGATCTGGGAGTGTGGGTCTGGGCCCCGGATGACGGTCCATCGCACACACCCCCTGGTTCAACAGGCCTTGTCTGGATCAGACCATGAGACCGGCGCAGGCCAGTTCTGGGCAGCAGCTGAGCATGCGCAAGCCCTGTGGCGCTCCCCAGCCAGGAGGTGGGAGGCCGGAGTCCTCATGGAGGCAGAAAACGGGGTGTAGGTTCCCCTCACGTGCCTGCCTGGAGCACGGTCTCTGTGGCAGGCGGGAAGGCAGCCGGTCCTTCCCAATATCAGAAAGTAAAGGGCCGTCAGGCGAGAGACCACCTGGATGGGAGCCCGCCTGGGCGTAAACACCCGGCGCCCTCCGTGCAGGGCCCAGGCCGCTGCTCTCGACTCCCTCCGCGGCGGAACCGAGGATGCCTGTCGCCTACGGCCCGAGCCCACCAGCCTTCGTGCCCACGTCCAGCCCACCGCCCTCTGTGGCCCCGGTGAGTCGCCTCCCAGCCAGGGAGGAGGGGGTGGGAGCCGGGCGCAGAATCCGAGAGGTCTTCGGAGCGGCACAGTGACAGTTCTAATAAAAATTGGCCATTCTAAATGGTGTGAGCTGATATATGTCATATATGTTTTTATTTTGTTGTTTTTGTTGTTTTCATGAGCGGATGTGGAATTTTGTCAAATGCTTTTTCAGCATCTCTTGAGATTTTTACTCTTCCTTTTGTTAATATCATATATATATGTGCCATTTTTTTTGGATATTGCACCACCTCTTCATCCCTGGAATAAAAATCCTACTTGAGGAGGTGAATGATCTTTTTAATATATTTTTGCATTTCATTTGCTAATATTTTGTTGAAGATTTTTGTATCTGTGTTCATCAGGGATATTGGTCTTTCATTTTCTTTTTTTCTTGTACTGCCTTTGCCTAGTTTTGGTACAAGGGTGGTGCTAGCTTTATAGAATGAATTTGAAAACTTTCCTTGCTCTTTAATTTTTTGGAATAGTTTGAATAGGGGAGGTCAACTCCTGTTTAAATGGTAGAATTCAGCTGAGAAGCCATTTGGTCCTGGAGTTTGTCCTGTTGATAGTTTTTTGATTACCAATTCAATTTTATTACTAATTGTTCAAATTTTCAATTTGTTTCTGGTTCAGCCTTGAAAGATTGTATGTTTCTAGGAATTCATTTCTTCTCAGTTTTCCAGTTCGTTGACATAATTTCCATAATACTGTTGTCTTTTAGTCATTGTGTTTTTGTGGTGTCAGTTGTAGTTTCTTTTTCATTTCTGATTTCATTTATTTTGAGTTCCGTCTCTTTTTTTTCTTAATGAGTCTGGCTAAAATTTTTCAGTTTTTGTTTATCTCTTCAAAGAACCAGCTCTTAGTTACATTTATATTTTCTATTGTATTTTAAGACTATTGCATTTATTTCCATTCTGATCTATTATTTCCTTACACCAATTAGGCTTTGCTGTTCTTTTTCTAGTTCTTTTAGGTGTCAGGTTAGATTGTTTACTTCAAATGTTTGTTGATTCTTGAGGTAGCCTGTATTAGTATGAACTTCCCTCTTAGGACTGTGTTGCCTGCATCCACAGATTTTGAACCACTTTGTTTCTATTTTCATTATTCTCCAAGTATTTCTTGATTTATTCTTTGATTTCTTTTGACGCATTGGTTGTATAGTGGCATGCCATTCAGCCTCCACATGTTTATGTTTTTAATGTATTTTTTTCTTGTGATTGATTTCCTGTTTCATAATGTTGTGGTTGGAAAAGATGTTTGATGTGATTTCAGTCTTCTTAAACTTACTGAGATTTGCTTTGTGGCCTAACCTGATCTATTCTAGAGGATGTTCCATGTGTGCTTGAAAAGAATGTATATTCTACTGCTTTTAGATGTAATGCTCTGAATATACCTGTAAATTCCATTTGGTTTAATGTCTCATTCAAATCCATTGTTTCCTTATTGATTTTGTGTCTGGATGATCTATCCATTGAGGTAAGTGGGGCTTAAGACCCCTATTATTTCTGTAATACTGTCAACCTGCCCTTTCATGGCTGGTTAAATACTGTTTTACATATTTTTAATACTGTGTGCTGGGTGTACAGAAATTTGCAATTGTTATATCTTCTTGCTGAATTGTGCCCTTAATCATTATATATTGTCTTTCATTGTCTCTTGCTTCAGTCTTTGTTTTAAAGTTTATTTTGTCTGATATAAATATTGCTACTCCAGCTTTTTTTTTTTTTCATTCCTGTTTGTATGGAATACCTTTTTCCATCCCTTCAGTTTCAGTCTATGTGTCTTTAGGTCTAAAGTGAGTCTCTTGTAGACAGCAAATAGGTGGGTGTTGGTTTTTTTATCCATTCACAAACAGCTTTCTCTTTGATGTATTTGGTGTACAGTTGTTTTGAGCCTCTCTCTTAAATGCCATCATTTTTACCTTACTGCAAAGTTATTTCGGAATCAACTGAAATATTTCTCAGTTTACAACAATGGTATATAGAGTTCACAATTAAAATCAGTATGATAAAAATACCCACCTACAGTTTTATAGTCCCTTACCCCTCTGATTATTTTAAATAATTTCAAAAGTATCAATCTAATTTTTCAAAGGAGTATTTCAACTTTCAACATATCTGACTTTTATGGTATTAAGACCTAAAAAGGAATGCTTGACTCAAGAGGAATTTTTCTCTTTGGCTATTAGGAAGTGAGTTATCCTAAGTATATGTATTGACTTCAGCTCCTTTGAGGATCAGAATAATAGTAATCATACTTTTCTTGAGTGCTTACTAGCTGCTAATCCCTGGAATAATCACTTTACATGCATTACCTTATTTAATTCTCACAGCTACCTCATGAGATAGTATTATTATTATCCCCATTTTATAGGTGAAGTAACTGAGGTTGAGGGATTAAGAGCACAAAGTTGATAAATGGCAAAACTGTCACTAAGTCCAAGCATTCTCAATTCAGGTCCCAGCTCTTGTGTCAGAATGAGGAGACAGCTTGCCAGCATTATTTGTTTGCATTTGAGGTCAGGGAGGAGTTCCTGCATGGACTGATACCAAGGCTGAGAATGGAAGAGATAACCTGCTGTAGTGATTGAGGAACAAGGCTCTTGACCCACAGTCCTGGGGCTGGTATCTCTGCTTTGTTACTTATTACATCTCTCTATGCTTTAGTTCCTTGACCTGTGTAATGGGGAATATGTTATTACATATGTCTGTGAGCATGGGATGAGGTTACCCATGTGAAGTGCTTTACACAATGCCGTGGAAATGATAGGCACTCAGAAAAGGTTAGCTGAAGACACCGGTAAAATTTGCTGGAAAATGAGAAACGTAATTATACATACACTTGATTGGTATAACAAAGGCAAGGGAATATTCCTAGCCCATTGGCTATTTCTGCATATCCCACAATATCCCATGAGAAAAGATCTGAATGGTCTTTTGGTGGCTATGGGTGAGAGAGGTTTCTTTCTGCTTTGGATAGCCCAGATGTCATTAAGCCTTGCTTGCAAGAAAATAAAGCACCAGTCAGTAGGTATTTATGATATGATAAAAGAAACTTCATAAGACAGAATATATAAATCGGACTTCGTCCTAGCCCTCAATAAACCAAGGAAGGGACAAGCTAGCCATGGATGCTCTAAACAGAGGTGTGCACAGGCATTACCCAAATGTACTCTTGGGGCTGAGGTCTGGGATTCTGAGTAGTGACCAAAAGGAAATACTTGAGGACAGTGTTCTGGATACTGATGATGAAATAGTTGTTATGTGCAACAGATGGGGATGATCTATGGGGGGTCCAAAAAGCTGTTCTTCGCACCTAAGATACTTATGGCAAAATATATGGAATAGGAGATGCAATGCAAGAAAAATAATGATCTTTTGTTTTAACACAAATATAGGTTGGCTAAAATATGGAGTGAGATGAGAGAGGTTGGATGTAGTAAAACTATAGGGTGAAGGTTGCTAAAGGATATGGTATGGAACCCCATATCCTTGCTATTCAAAATGTGGACTGTATACCAGCAACACTAGCTAGCATCATCTGGTAGCTTGTTAGAAATGTAGACTCAAGGAATCCAGCCTAGACTTCCTAAATCAAAATCTGAGTTTAATAAGAATTCCAGGTGTTCATACAAGCTTGAAAGACACTGCTCTAAATCAGTGGTTCTCAAAGGGTGGTTCCAGACCAGCAGCATTAGCATCACCAGGGAACTTATTGAAATTACAGATTCTCAGGCCTCATCCTACACATACTGACTCAGAAAGTGTCATCTTGGAACCTAGTAATCTGTGTTTTAGATTCCTGCAAATGAATCTAATCCATGTTAAAGCTTGAGAACCATTGCCATACATGATTCTTCTCATTGGAAAAGATGGAAACACGTACTTGAACCCCACGTGAGCTGTCAGATGGCGAGTCTCAACTTTGTACATTAGCATCACTTTTTAAAAATAGTCATGGCAAACCACAGGATACACCAATTTAATCAGAATCTCTAGGATGTGGAATTAAAATGGTCCAATTCTAATATCCAGCTTGGGTTGAAAGATGACTGTTTTAAGTCATCAGCAAATCCTCTAGCCAGTGGTACCAAAAAGTAGGATTCTAGTGTCCTTTTGCTTTGTACTGACACAGTGTGGCCTGATGTGTTCTGAGCACTTGTTGAGAGATATGTCTCATGACTCTCTCATGCTTCTCACAGCTTCTCACATGCATCATGGGTGTACCATGAATGCAAAGTCATCACTACTTTTGACCTGGAGCATTCTTAGGGCTTTTATTTTCAGGGAACACCTTGAGGAATGAAGTATGTTCTCTCTGAGACAAAGGGCAGGCTTGCTTACTTCTTGCTATAAAATGGTGGGTTCTGCAACATCAGTGTTTTTCCCCGGTAACACCACCTCCTGTGTATGAGAGCCCCCATTGGAGCCCTCCTGCACATCACCGTATTAGGACTGGCAAAGCAAGGGAAGCAGATGCCCCTGCTGCTTCCTGGGCTGAATAAAAAAGTCCTTTATTCCTGACTCAGGAGTCCCAAATCTTCTACCAGTGTTCATGAAATAGGTTCAGGTGACCTTCCTAACAGGTAATCGGGTAAAATCTCAGACCTGTAGTAATGCATACCAATCTATTCCCAATTCTCTGGTCTCTTCTGTTATACCTTGCTCTTTAGACAAGAGTTGGGTATTCTAGAGAGCTGGATTTGATACTCATAGATGATACTCAGAGATTTCATTCTTGCCTATGTGTGTGATTCTTTCTGTGATAGAATGAGTTGTAAGAAATATATATTTGGTTGTACTTATGACCAAATATATATTTTCCAGGTATATTTGATCTTCATCCACATTTCCTGCAAACACCAGGAGTCTTAAAGGCAAAACAGGTGGTTTGTCATGTTAATGAGAGACTTTTAGACCCCCACCCTAGGGCAGGGGCTGGAAGCTGAATCAGCCAATGGCCAGTAATTTAGTCAATCATGACTATGCAGTGAAGCCCTCACAGAACCCATGAGAGGAGCTCTCACTCTCTGTGCTCTGCTCAGTTGGATCCTGCTCCTGTGCTTGAGGAACCAGAACACGTCCACGTGCCACTGAGCCAGATCCCAAACTCCGCGAGGATAGAAGCTCCTTTATTTGGGACCTCGCCTTATGGCTCTCTTCATCTGGCTGTTAACTTGTATCTTTTATGATATCTTTATTAAACTGGTAAATGTGTTTTCCTGAGTTTTGTGAAGCCACTCTATCAAATGAATGGAACCTGAGGGGCAGGTTGTGGGAAACTCCACAGTCTGTAGCCAGTAGGTCAGAAGCACAGGGAGCTTGCCTGGGCCTTGTCACCGGTGTCTGGAGTTGGGGGTGGAGGGCAGTCTTGTAGGACGGAGCCTGTAAACTGGGAATCTGGTGCTGTCTTCCAGGCAGATAGCATCAGAGTTGAGTTAACTTATCTGACACCCTGCTGGTGTTCAAGAATTGCTTGGTGTAAATACATGTGGGAAGACCCCCTCCCACAGACCCACACACATTGGAATGGGGTCTGGGTACCCAAATGAAGTCACACTGCTGTTACTGCTGTGTATAATACTTTTAATGTTATACATATGTGTAGGCAAAAATTACACCATGACATTTGGTTTCAGAGATGTTGCACTCCCTTTTGTTACTATTAGCTTCAGTCCACTCAGGAATGGGCTCTTGTAATGGCAGCCTTACTCCAGAGACTTTCTGGTTATCGGTATCTGCCTGTGATATCTGCCAGTATCACTCTCTGAAGATGCTATCATCTTCCCCAGTGATACAGATAACATCAGTATCTGCCTATGAACCAGAACAACCTAAGCCGAAAAGAGGAGTAAAATTCGCTGTGTTAAAAGCACATAAATCTTTTTGGTTGTAAATAATACTAATACACATTTATATAACATGTTACAGCCAGGAAAGTATTTTCATAAAAATCATTTTACCTATTTGTATTCCATATTTAATAACCTTGCATGTAATAAACTCATTATTTATTGCTTTGAACAAATAAATAAATATACTCAAGAACTCAGAAATAGATGAAGGATAGGGAAAAGAAAAATTCTGTTTGTGGACATAGGTATGTAACTTAACTCTCTGATAAAAAGTACTTTAATTATATTAAGCATCTATGGGTAAAATTGTAGTATTTCCGGAGTCTCTCACCTGGCCTTAGTCTATCTCCATATCAATAGGTGTTTACATGCAGAGCTAGGGCATAGCTGGACCGGAGAGATTGCATGGGGTCCCTTTTAGCAGTGGGTCATGGGAGACACCAGAGAGAAGTGCACAATGGCTTGTAAGCAATAAATGCGTTCCTTCCAATTTATTTATCCCTTTGACTGATTTTGGTTTCAAAGGTAATTTGCCCTGGGCTGGGAAAGTATTTTCCCACCAGAGTTAGACCATCCTTTATCATCACCATCTTTGTGATTATCATCATCATCATCGTTTCTATTAAGTGAGTTCACATAGTATTTTGTTAGAATGGTTTATTTTCTTCCACGTAAAGAGCTCCACACTGAAACAGCGAAAGTATATCATCAAGTCAGTCAGCAGCCTTTATTATCTCTGTTAATTCATGTATGGCTTGTTTTATCCTTCTTTAGTGCCTTCCCATCCTGTCTCTCTGAATTTGGACAGTTCATCCTTCCAATAACTTACTGAGAACACTCATAGGGAAGGAATGAGGAGTGATTTGCAGTTTGAGGGCGGAATGTCTGTTCTCCGTTCCTCCTTCCTCTCAGGGAGACAACTGCTGGGCTTGCTTGCTCTAACTTTGGGCCACTCCGCTAAATCACATCTGGGGTGGTTTCTTGATGCTTAGGGCTAAAGTAGGGAAATGGAAGGAGATTCGAGGAAATGCAAATCTTCAGTCAGACTTCACTGTCACACAGCAATAAGATGGTTTGAAGAGAATGGGCAAGGTAAAGAGCACCTGACTTTTAAACAGTGCCTCTCTGATTCATTCCTGCTTCTGCCCATGGGTGAATTTGGGTATTGTAAAGGGGTACTACAATTACAGGATTACTGTTACTCATAAATACAGAGAGTAGAGAAGTTAAAAAATTTGGTTAATAAACAGTCGTAAGTCTCCCTTTCTTATCAGTACTAGAATTTTGCTTCCCACAAGTAAGTTGAGAAATATGCCAGGTCTGCCCTCTGTTTTTTACAGAGCAGGGAGAAAAGCAGTAGTCACTGAAGGGGCTCACAGGGAGTCCAGCTGGGAACCCTGTCATCAGCTGCCTACTGTAGGAGGTTTGCTTCTACTCAGGAAAGAAAGACTGTGCCCAGCATTTTCTATCCACAAACACCTCACAGGTTTTAATGTAAAAATGACAAAAATCTTTAGCCATTTTCAGGCAATATGCTTTGCTGTTTTGTTACATACAGAAAACAGCAAGACTTTATAGCACACACTGGGTGGGAAGCTCACTAAATTCTATACAACTAAGAACAAACCTCAAGAGCTACAGAAATTGCTTATGGAGAATCTTTACCAAAAACTGAAACTTAAAACAACTGCAGTTGAATAATCTAAGAATAGTTGGTACTTATTTCAATTCCTGATTTAAACAACAACAACAAAATTCTAGGAAGTATCAAGAAATATGAATAGTGTGGAATACAGAGGAAATTAATTTACAGTAAAACCCCTGGGTAATAAAAAAATAAGTAAAAGTGTTTCTTTGATTTAGAAAATGTTTTCTTATCCCCCACCTTAAGTTGAGAGTATAATAACTTGTTCCTTAGCTTGAAAGAATGGAAGGAACTGGCAGAAGTACACAACATTTTTTACAAGATTTTCGCCTGTACTTAATCATACTCTTGAAAAGTTTATTGTATGTTTTTCTCATTCCATAGCTTGGATTCAGTCACTATCAGTGTTTTAACTCAGGAGTCCAAGTAAAGAATTCCTTTTAAGTATTTTAGATAAAAGAATTGAGTGAAACCAGCTGATAATTTCAATGAAGATTTGTACCTAGAATGGTCAGGAGTCATCCCTAACCCTCTTCTGAAAGTAGGTTTGGAGCCTGAAAAGGCTGTTCCTCCTTGGCTGTGCTGCTGCTTAGAGGTTTTCTCCGAGCAAATTGTATTTGCCTATGTTTCAAAGTCTGTTCTAATTATGCTGATTGTTCATATCATCTAATTGCTTTTTCAAGTGATCAATTTTACATGATACTGTGTTATAAGGATGTCCTTGTTTTAGATATTTTAAACACTTCTTATGTCCTCAATGCATAATAAAGCATGACTTCCTGTTCACTTTTGATAGTTCCTAACGTATTTACATTAGAACTCATAGTGATTCTAGTAGTTCTACTTAAATTTGTGTAAAACCCTTGTAACATTTAAAGGGAAAAGAAGGGTGATCAAAATATGATGCTCCATGTTAAAGTATGCTAACTGAAAAAAAAGTTTGCATTAAAGATAATTTATAGGACATCAAGGTCATATTCACCAGCAAAGTGCTATAGATTGTGTTTAAAGTTTTAAAAAGTGACAAAGTAGAATTTTAGAATAGAAACTGAGAACTGATGTCTGAGGAAGAAGACATATTGTACGGTTATATGTAGGAAATATATTCTAACATATGTGAAAAATATCTTTTTTAATGTTTGAATTTTGGAGAGAAGACAACTGTATTCAATAATATAGTGAAAGACTGGAGAGAGAGGGACCAAAATATATTTGGTTTAAGCTTTTGCCTAAAGACATATTTGAGTATTTTGTTATTTAATTTTAATGGGTAAACTTAAAAAAATGTGTAGCATCTCCATTAATACCTGTTTCATTCTAATAACATGCTTTAGCTATTGGTAATTTGTTTTTCAGTATACTCTTAGTGAGTATCAAGTATGTACAGTTAGTGCAAGATTTTCAATGAGATTGCTTCCAAAGATGAATATGACAAGATCCCTGTCCTCAGGAGAGAGAAAAACACATAAACATTTAATTCTAGCTGTGTAACTCGAATAGAAAATCTCAAATTATTTTGGTATCAGTACTTCTTTAAGACTCTCAAAAATTACTGAGGATCCCAGAGAATGTTTTTTTTTAGTACTCCTCATGGTGCCAGCGTTCTTGTTTGAGGAGTTGAAGAATGAACTTAGCAAGCACTCAAGGTGGAAGAGTGAGGGAGAGACTTTTATTTAGATATAAAGTGAGAAGACCGAGCTCCTGGCTGACATGAGGAGGGGACAAGAGAACCCATTGTTGTGCGTTGTCTCTGGGCTTTATAGGCAGTTGAGGATTTTCGGAAACGTGATAAAGAGCTTAGGGGTGTGGACCTGTTGTCTTAGAATGTTCATCCTTGATGAGACATTACGTGAGTTTTCTCATCAGTCCTCCAGGTAATTGTGAAAAGTTAACATAAGAAATTTACTGCATATTTCTTGCCCAGAATATCAGCTTTTCTTGGTCTGGGAGCATAACAATCATCAGTCAAGACTGCCTGCCCTGCCCTCAAGGTGGGCTGAGTTATTGTCTGTTTGCTGAAGAGTTTAAAAGGCAGTCTAAGATGGAATCTTTCTTGCTTTTACTGTGCTGTTTATGGCTGGGCTTGCTTGCCACTATTAATTGCCCACGTGGCTAATCACCTGATCAGGTCTGATGGAGGAAAAACAGCATATAGGCCTGGGCCTTTTAGCATGCTGAAGTGAATCTTACACATGTTTACAAATGATTAGCATAATAAAAACACAGGCTATGCCAAGATACTTTATCTGGGGAATATTAACTGATCTCACTGAAGAATGACTCTAGAGCTTAATGTTTAACATGGAGTTTTGGTAGTGGGGTTTCTTTGCATGTAGTTACATTGCTCTGACTGTGATTGTCTTGCCTGGCCTTTTGCGGGGGCCTAACCCTCCTCTGTCTAAGTTCACAGTCCCTGTCTCCCTTTTATCTATCAATATTTACCACATTGGCTACGGAGCAAATTTAAAATACAAACATACAATAACAGAGCATTGCTTTAATGTCAGAGTAATTTTATCTCATGTCCTGTAACCTCGGGAAAACTCTACTGTATGTACACTTGTGACAACATGAGAGTGACGAAGGCAGATAATATCTTATCATTATTAAGAAAATATTCTTGACATTGTGAAACCTCTGAAAGAGTCTTTAGGAACCCCAGAGACCACACTCTTGCAGTCAGTGCACCGTACGAGTACAAAATGTTTGGAGTTACAATGATGTGTAATTATAATCCCATGGAGATACAGAAGGGGAGAGGAATTATATTAGCTATTGTTAAGAATTATGAATTAACACATTATCAATACTGTTCTCCATTGAGTCGAGATTACAATGAAAACCAAATAAAATAATTACCAATATGAGTTTTTGCCAAGTAGCTCAGTTCATGAAACGAAGGCATTCCCCTCCACCTGGTGGCAATGTATCCTAGTGACGGATTGAAGAGGTTTGGAATGGTGTACAATTAAAATATATCCTAATTTAGATCTGGAATTTTTGAATGTGGACTGTACCCATCAAAGAAGGTAAAATACACCTGTGTGGGTAAAATTGTAATATTTCCAGAATATCCCCAGTGTGGCCAATGAAAAAGCCAGATGGTTCCTGGTGTATGACCATAGACTACAGGGAATTGAATAAAGTCACACCCCCTTTGCATGCTGCTGTCCCCTCTATAGCAGACATTCTGGACACCCTCAGCCATGAGCTGGGAACATATCATTATGTAGTAGACCTTGCTAATGCTTTCTTCTCTATTGACATACCACCGGAGAGCCAGGAATAGTTTGCCTTCGTGTGGGAAGACTGGCAGTGGATTTCACTGTCCTTCCACAGGGATACCTCCAATGTACCACCATCTGTCATGGACTGGTCGCTCAGGACATGGCCACATGGAAGAAACTGCAAACGGTGTGGCTGTATTGACGATATTATGCTCACATATGATACTGTATCAGATTTAGAAGAGGCAGTTCCTAGGCTATTGCAACATCTACAGGAGAAAGGATGGGCTGTGTACAGCCCCAAGGTTCAGGGACCTGGTTTGTCTGTGAAATTCTTGGGGGTTGTCTGGTTCGGTAAAACTAGAGTTATTCCTGAAGCAATCATAGACAAGGTCCAGGCTTTCCCCACCCCTACCCCTGTTGCGTCTTACAAGAGCTTTTAGGTCTTTGAGGCTACTGGAGAGTGTTTATCCCGCACTTGGCACAAATTCTGAAGGCCTTATGCCGGTTGGTATGAAAGGGCATCCGGTGGGACTGGGATGAGACATGTGCAGCTGCTTTTACTGCTGCTAAGCAGGCAGTCAAGGCCGTGCAGGCCTTGAATGTGATGGACTCATCAAGGCCCTGTGAGCTAGATGTTCATGTAACCAAAGATGGTTATGGATGGCGTCTTTGGCCACAGCTTGAATGGACATGCTAACCTGCTGGTTTCTGGTCCCAACTATGGAAAGGAGCAGAGGTCCAGTACACCTTTATAAGAGAGGCAACTGCCTGCTGTGTTCCATGCCTTGCTGGCTGTGGAGCCCATCACTGTAGCAGCTCCAATCAAGTTAATAACTACCTATCCCATAGCAGGGTGGGTTCAAGACTGGAACCAAAAGCCACGGAGTGGCATGGCACTGATGCCTACACTGGCCTAATGGGGCACATATTTACACCAGCACTGTGCCCTCTCTGCCAGCCCCATTAAGTGGAGAACTCCAGTGCTTATTGGGGCCAGTGGCCTATACCAATGGAAAACAGGAAGAAGTTGCTTTTGAGCCATTGGTAGCTGAGAGTCCTTATCAAGAGGGAAAAGCCCCTATACCTGAAGATGCTTGTTATACAGAAAGCTGTGGTCATGGGCAGCCCCCAAAGTGGAGGGCTGTCACTTTCCATTTAGACTGAGACCATGTGGATGGAGGTTGGAGAGGGGAAGAACAGCCAGTGGGCTGAGTTGTGAGCAGAGTCGCTCATGATCACCTAGGAGCCTTCCCCCATAGTCGTCTGCACTGACAGCTGGGCTGCCGTTTGGGGCTCGACCTGTGACTACCGACATGATACCATGCCAACTGGATGGTTGGATATTATCCCCTTTGGGGGCAAGAGTTGTGGCAAGACCTGTGGGCCTCTGGTCAGACTGAGACAGTTACCATATATCATGTGACTGGCCATTTGCCTTTGGCATTCCCGGGGACTGATGAATCAGACACCTTGGCCCAGGTGCATTGACTAGAAGGAAAGCCTGCTTCTGATGTAGCCCAATGGTTGCATCTGCATTGGTTGCATGCAGGACAGAAGACAGTGTGGTCTGTAGCCTATCGGTGGAGCTTGCCATTGACCTTTGAAGAAGTCAACAGAGCCCGGAAGGAGTGCCTGTGTGCTCTGAGAAGAACCTACACCGAGTCCAGAGGATCATGGGACAATATTAAGGGGATCGATACCCTTTGTCAGGTGGCAGATAAGCTATATTGAACCTCTGCCCATATCAGAAGGATATCAGTATGCCATGATTTGTGTGGACACGGCTACTGGACTATTGGTTGCTTTTCCTTCATGTCGTGCAGATCAGCAAACCACCGGGAGGGGGAACTAGGGCGTCTCGTTGCAGCCTATGGCTGTCCGCAGGTGATTGGGAGTGATCAAGGCACCCACTTTACTGGACATGCATTACAAGGATGGGTGCAGCAATTGGAATAAAGTGGAAATTTCATGTACTATATAACCCTACTGGGGCAGGCGTGATAGAGAGGGACAATGGTTTGTTGAAATCTGGTGTGAAGTTGGGCAGCAATAGTCTATGGGGCTGGTCAGTTTGCCTATGGACAGTACCACAGCGTTTGAGTAGGAATCAGAAAGGAGCCTTGATCCCTGTGGACATGCAAACACATATTGCTGGCTTTCCTGTACAATTGTGTGTGCAAACCAAAGAAGAGATATTGAAGCCAGGATATTTAAACTTCATTTGTCCCAGGAGAGCAACATCCTGCTGTCGACCCGCACTGCATTAAACCCTGGAGATACTGTTATATGGACATGGCCCTGAACATTCCAAAAGATGGACCAGCGATGGCTGGCCCATCCGGCAACTTGAAGAAAAGGCCTGGAAGCTGGTCTCAATGTGTGTTCAAGGAGTAATAGCAGATTGGCCCACAAATATCAAGATAGTGTTCTCAAAATGTCCAGGAGGTACTAGCATCTTATGGGGAAGTTTTGTTTTATCTTTATAACCAGTGCATAGTCCTCCCATAGCCCTATGTATTGATCCATCTGTAACTCCCACAGCGAGGGGTCTTAAAGTCTGGTATACTAGACGAGAATGAGATTCCATTCCTGCCACTGTTTTATCACAGGACCACTCTCTTGCATGTATCCTATCTGATGGACAAGAATTTGGCTATGCTGGCGTCATTAAAACATGTGTCTTACTGCCCTTAAAGTTATTTTCTTCTACAGTCCCTGTGGCCTGGATTTGCCTCCTGGCTTCAGCTGCCACGTGATCATTGCTCTGAACCCTCTACCTCTTCAGCGACTGCCTGCCCATGGCATGGGGGAGCTATGGACTTAATCTATATAAGACTTTGAACCTAGCTGAATCCTCCAGCTTGAGGATTATCATGATTTTATTGCTGTTGCTATTGTATATCATTAGTCTGGTCACGACAGTCCAGTTCTCACCCAGGGACCACTGCAGAAGAGGGGAAATGAGTAGATTGTAAGGCGAGATTTCTGGAGGGGTGGCCTGTGGGTAAAATTGTAATATTTCCAGAATATCTTGCCTGGCTTTAGTGCATCTTCATATGAAAAGGAGTTCCTCAGGGGTAGAGAGTCGTTCATCTCCATATCAATGGGTAATTACCTGGGCATCCAAGGGCTTATCTGAACGTGAGACCTTCGGGGCAAGTCTTGTTTGCTTTTGCCTGAGCAAGAAATAGAGAGCCCCGGACTGCAGTTTGTAAGTAATGAAAAAGGTTTTAAACTTCATTTGTCCCTTTGACTGATTTTGGTTTTAGAGGTACTTTGCCCCAGGATTTCCTCTCCCTAGAGTTACAACCTTGAACCTCTGAAACATGCCAACTTTCCTTAACAGCTCATCAACGCAATAAAAGCAATTAGGTTAAAATACATCTGCGTTTTAAAGAACTGATAATTAGGCAGGATTTTCATAGTGCTTTGAATATAGTTGGTGCTCATTAAGTACTTCAGGGTGGCAAAAAGAAGAGCTTTCTTTATGTTTCTCTAATGCATTTTCTCACAGCCTGTGAACAAAAGAGATGGCTGTACAACATTGAGGTTTTGTGGACTCAGTCTTGGAGAGTTGAGAATATGCCCTAGAAGAGATCAGGATAATGGGCTCATTGATCCACGCTCCATTCTAAAACCTAAGGAAGGCATGCTGCCACAGCAAGCTCAGTAAGTACATCAGCACACAGATAGCTGGACAGAGAATTAAGGGAGCGATGGAGGGCGAAACGAACTTTGAGCCTGAGAAATATGGTAGGGTGACACGGATTGACTCCTCTGGTTGCTCCCCTTTTTTAGTTTAAAACATTACATTCTCTGTATTATATTTTTCAAAAGAACAGTAGGAATAGATTTCATCCTTATACTGTGGTAACTGAGCTTTTGTGAGGCAGGAACTTGATAGTTTAATATTTTTATAAGCTTTTTGCATCCCTCCCAATGTTTAGAAGTACAGTCTAGCATGGTGAGTACATACTCATCGACCTCTGAGTCTATACCAGCTTTCCAAAATACCTAAGCATGGATGGCTTTAAGACAATACATTTCCCAATACTTCCATATGTAGTTTTTCCCCTAAATTGATGTGCCAGGAAACCACACTGAGTTCCCAAAACCCAAGTCCCACCTCATAAAGGATATGCAAATTCCTCATCCTCCTCTTACATCTTATTAAGGTGAATGGCCTGAAGGGTAAACCAATCTAGGTGCCTAACAAGGGGGAAGCCTTTGTAATGATTAGTCACAGCAGCTGCACCTAGGGGGCCTGAGTCTTTTTCAAATTTATACATATTTCTGTTAAGGATAAAGCGTAGTGGTCAGTCTGGTTTATTTGCCTCTTAAGAATGTGATGAGTTCAGATACGTGGTGTAGAGGGTAAGGGAGTAATATCAATTTTTGTTTAATCAACTTTGCTTCTGTAGTCTCCTCTATTTCCAAAAATTCATGGCTTTTTTTGGAAGAGTACACTGAGGAGAAAAGAAGGAGCATCAGTAACAAATACTAAATGCTTGCCAATGATCTTTTTTATATGTTTAAGTAATGGAATTCCTTTTCCACTATTCTCAGTAATAATTCTCCAGTATTGGAAAGCACCAAAGAACAGCTAAAGTATGTAAAGTAGGAAAGTTTTTTTTAAAAATGTAATTCAGTATTTTCTGGAAATAGCAAACTTTAAAAAATATTTTGGTAAAAATCTCCAGATAAAGCTTTAATGTGATCTCTTTCAAAGTCACTGTACATTTTTCACTAAAGTAATTAAAATCTTTTTTAAGTCATGTTATTAAAGATTTATTCTAATTAATGTTAATCCTAATCTTATTCAATAATTAAAAAATATATTTTCTATGTCCTTTTAACAAAGGATAAAATATACTCCAGCTGTCACATCAGTTACCGCCTGAAGGAGGCCAGCACCAAGACCTAGCAGGATAGGAGCAAGGGGTAAAACTACTCTGACTTAGGTCTCATTGGCTGAACACAGGGAAGGTAAAAGGGCCTTGCAGGTCAGCCCCCACAGCATGGAATAGTGCAAAAGGGTGAAATGAGGATCCAGAAGTGTTGGAAAATACCCAGAAACTGTGAAAATGATGGTGTGTCATAATTTAGGTCCTTTAGAAAGTGTCTCCACAGGTAAAGATAAAAGACTCCTTGAGGAGCAATGCTCTGTAGTGCTCTACCCAGTCGTGACTGCTTTTGTCCCAGATTATGTTTTGAAGGATGTTTGTGTAGCAGACAGCCTTAGAAGGTAGGAATGGCAGCACCCTGGTTGCAGAAGACAGATTTGTTTTCTGACCAAGATGGTAATGATAATACTTTCCAGTGGGGAAGAGGTTTGACAGGTTTTGTACCAATGCCTTTAAAATAGCAAAAGTTCCCAAGCTCATGGTTTCTCAGCTGTGACACAGATCTGCTGTGTGTGCAGTACCCCCATGTGAGCTGGTGAGCATGAGAAGCCAGTGTAAACAGAGAGCTAACACTGCCTGCTGTGCTGTCAGTGACGTTGTCCTTTGTCTCTGACAGAGGAGCCTGGTGTCTTCTCTCAGCACGTGTGAAATTGTGGCAGTTCACTTAGGAGCTCAGAAACAGGGTAAAAAGTCAATCAAGCCTTCTACAGTTCTTGAAAAGCCTAACACTGTACTTGGGACATGTAAGACTAAGGCAGTGAAAGTAGAGGGAAAGGACGGGTGAGGCTGGGAAACCTGTCTTGCTGTGCTGATTACCACACTGAATCATAGCAAGACATCAGCAGTCACAATTTAGTCGTCATTTAGAAAAAAGAAAAGTACTTTTTGGACTTTTCTGGAAGAATTAAAAGAGGAACTTCTACTCAGAGTAGCTCATAAACAGGAAAGAAAGGAGAGGTCGTCCTCTCCTCAGCCCCTCCCGGGGCCTCTTCCCACTAGCCCAGGCTTGCCTCAGTCCTCATCAGTCCTCCCAGCCCTCAGGGCTGCGTCCTTGGTGGCTCCTCAGAGAACCAGGCCCCAGGCCTGGGAGTACAGTGTTTCATCCAAATATGAAAGTAAAGGACTGACTTTGTGTAAATAAATTGGTGACCAAAACCGAATGGATGAGGTGGACAAGAGAATTCGAAGAAGGTACATATGATTTATATTTCAAAATAATGCATAAAAATACATTTGCAAGTCAAACAGGTCTTAATTTTTTTGCTTTCTATAAAATTGAATGGGAACCTAATTGAGTTTTCAGCTGATTACTTGAAACAATAAAAAGGACCCCTTTGTAATACCTCATTAAGTGATTCTTTTTTTTTTGCTCATGAATCTGGAAGAGTTCAAAGAAACGGGTGTCAGTGTTCTATGAAAACTCTTTCATTGCTATCTACTTAGTTGTATGAATTAAGTTACTTAGTATTTCCAACTATAAAGAGAAAAAATAGGCATTTGTTCATGAGGAATCTTGTCTACTAGTTGGGAAAAAATAGCCCCATTTGTCTCATTAAGATTTATCCTTCTAATTAAATGTTTAACGATTACTTACCAAAATTTATAACATGTTCATTTTATTACTTACAAATTAATAATAGTTGTAATGATAACTCAGAAGAAAATTTAAAACATTTGACATCTTTTGGTCACTGAATAAAACGCATTTCAAATTGCATAACGTACTTCTGGTATAGGAGAGTATGATAAAATGATCAATTAGAGGCTTCCAAATATAAAGTATTACATAATTGTGTAAAATTTCATGGACTGGAATTACATGGTCAAATAAAAAACAGAAATATGTAAATTTTTATCATTTAGCAACAGTGTGTATTATGTATTTTGGGGGAATGGGTATCACATATTTATGATATTTAAACTCCATTAGACACTATTAAAGGAGCAAAGTAACTTTTATTCTCAATATTGGAGAAGTTCCATCTACTTAATGATCTGAGAAAATATTTTACGCCAACTAAAAATGTGTGAGGAAGTATATAGCCTTTAAAAAAAATTTTAGGTGTAAGTGCATAAAATAGTTTGAAGATGTTAAGTCCACTGACCACAAAGGCTAAGTCAGATGTCATGTGAGTAAACCGAGGATGAGAGAGGTGAGAGATGTAGTCCAGTGTCACCTCAGTTATTCTGTGATAGAGGTGGTAGAAGCTAAAATTACCTAATTTTTTAAATGCAAAAATGTTTTAAATTATAAATGTAAATATGTGTGCATAGTAAAGAGACAATAAAATTGACCACACAGAAGATGTAATGCTACAAACTAGAATTATTGACTAATTTTACTTTTTTCTTTACATTCCTGTGTTTCACACATTTTCTAAAATAAGCATGTGTAACTTAATAAGTTAAAGTACACGTGCATACCATATTTCATCAGATCTAAGACACAACTGATGGGGAGACACCATTATCTTAGTATGTTCCAATAAGAAGAAATGTCATCCTTTGGAACTATGATATGATGTTAAATGCCATTCATTATAAAATAACTCAGAATTTCAGAAATGTTAGCATGTGAAAAAATTGGCCTGTTTGAATATATGAGTATAGGATATAGGTACTGTGTAAAATACAACTTTTTTCATTTTCTGATGAAGTATAACTTACATATATTAACATCAGTTTCTTGTTAATGTACAGTTCTGTGAATTTTGACAAAAGCAGAGAGTCATATAAGCAACCACTTTGCCACCAAAAACACAAATGTACACCAAGATGTAAAACAGTTCATTATCCTCTTGAATTTCTCCGTGCTCCTTTGTAGTCAGTCCCTCCCTGTAAACCCAGGTCCTGGCAACTACCAATCTGTTGTACGTACTATGGTTTTGCTTTTTCCCAAATGTCATATGAATGAAATAGTGTGTAGCCTTTTGAGTCTAGCTTCTTCCACTTAGCATAATAAATTTGAGTTTATGTATGTTCTGGAGTATGTCCAAGTTCATTTCTTTTTCTTGCTTTGTATATTCCATTGTGTTGGTGAAATACAATTGCTCAGTCATTCACTAGTTGAAAGACATTTACGTTTGTTTATTTAGAGATCATGAATGAAGCTAGCTGCTGTTAACATTTATCTGCAGCTTTTGTCCAAACATAGGTTTTATTTCACTTGGGTAAATCTGAGCAGTCTGGTTGCTGGGTAATATGCTGATTACATATTTAACACTGTAAGAAACAGACAACCTCCTTTCCAAAATGGCTGCACCCTTTTTGCGTTCCTGACAGCAGTGTATGAGAATTACAAGTTGCTCCACGTTCTTGCCAGTAGAGTTAGGTATTTTCAGGTTTTGTCGTTATTTCCATTTGGACAGTTTAGTGATAGCTCAAGGTGGTTTCTTAATGACTGATTAGGTTCAGCATCTGTTCATGTGCCTGTTTCCCACGTGTATATTTTCTTTTGTGAAATGTCTGTTCAAATCTTTTGACCATTAAGAAAATGTTTATCACTGAGTTTTGGGAACCCTTTATATGTTCTGGGTACACATCTTTCATCAGATTGTGATTTGCATGTGTAGGAATGTCCCACCTGCTGCTAACGGTGCTGTGCCAGGAGCAGCTCTGATCTAGCACAGTGCCTTTCAAATCCTCACATCCACAAAACCCCCTGGAGGGGACCCAGTAGGTTTGGGGTGGACCTGGGATTCTGCATTTCTAACCAGTGTCCAGAGAGTCTGATGC
The DNA here is from genome assembly GCF_040802235.1 of Manis javanica. Lineage (NCBI taxonomy): Eukaryota > Metazoa > Chordata > Mammalia > Pholidota > Manidae > Manis > Manis javanica. The sequence continues at coordinate 70,328,605 of NC_133160.1, forward strand.
TTCTGTGAGCAGTTTGCGCAGGAAAGACCTCAAAAAAACACAGGATTCCAAGAAAGGATTACTTTTCAGGTGATACTGATGGATGAATACGTTTTTCCAGAAAGATAAGACATAGAGAATAATAGCATAAAGGGCAAAAAGAGAAAAATAATTGTATAGAGGGAATAATATAAGCAGAGATACAGAGGATTGAATTATGTCAGTTTAAAGGAAAAAGGCAACTAAAGATGTTTAGAGTAGGGGGTGAGACTGTACAGTTAGGCCGAAATAACATCACAAGAGACATCTTTGGGTTTTTCCTGTGGGTGGGTTGGTGCACATTGAAATATTTTAATCAAGGGGGTAATGGGATTAGATTGTTAGTCTAGATACATGTGTCTGGTAGCGGAATGAAGGAGAGACCATAGAAGAGAGTGGAGGCTGGAATACTGGTTATTGCAGTGTGCACTGAGAGATGAAGGGTGCTTGAATTAAGGCAAATATAATTGTGTGGAAGAAGAAGAGGAGCCAGAATAAGAGATGTTTAAGAACTATCAACATGATGAAGTAAAAATCCAATGTAGGGGAGAGAGGAGGAGGAACTGGGTGGTGCCTTTCACCAGGATAAGGAATGTATGTTTCAGAACTAAGTTTTGTGCAGAAGATGATGAGGTTCATCAGATATGGTAAGGCTGAGGGACTTGTATATCCATCTGCAAATGACTGAAAGGCATTTGTAAGAGTATGGAGAACAGAGTGACAAATGCATTGAAGACATAAACTTGGGAGTAATCTGATTCTTTTTAATTTTATTCTTTGTGGTAAGAATACTTAACATGAGATCTACCCTCTTTTAACAAATTTTTAAGTGTACAGTAATAGTTTTGTTAACTACAGGCAGTGTGTTGTACAGCACATCTCTAGAATTTATTCATCCTGTGTAAGTAAAACTTTATACCCATTTAATAACAACTCCCCATTTTCCTTTCCTCCCAGCCCCTGCCAACCACCATTCTGTTGGGGTGATGTTTGCTTTTCTCGGTTCTTGTCCCTGCCACAATAAATAATTGAAGGGGAGAGACACAGTAGTGAAGCAGAATGAAAGGTTTATTTGAATATACTCTAAGGGAGGAACCAGCTAGAGTCAAGATATATAAAGGCAGGTTTACTTGCTTATCTAGAGAAGGACAGAGAGAGTGAAAACTTACACTTAAAATCTGGAAAGTGGAATGGAACAGCAAAGTGTCGAAGATATCACTGGCAGAGCACAGAGACAAAGTGTAATAAGTTGAACAGTAAAAAGTCTTTTGAAAATACACACTCCAAGAAAGGGCAGTGTGGGCAACCTCAGAGAGGAGAAGGTGCACTTAAGGGCTTAGGGTTCTGTCTTGTAAGGCTTTCAAGAATGGGATAAAGGTAAAGGGTCAGGGGGCGTAGGCTTGTCAGGACTCTCATCTCATGATTCTGTCTGATGAGAGACACCATGTCATTGTCTATAACCCTTCCTCTAGATAATTCTGTAGGACAAACCTTTGTTCCTTTCTAAGATAGTGGCTTCTCCCAAGAATTTGAAACACATCAGTTAGAACTGTTTGTCTTGCCTTAAGATAAGTCTCTCCTGTTCTTATTACGCTCATCTCATTATTTTTTAGGAAAATTGATCATAATGCTTGTCCCTCATCTCTGTCATATTTCACCTGCATTAGCTAGAGGAAGTCTCAAGACCAGCCCAGTTTCAGAGCATGTGGAATGAACTCACATTGCAAAGGGCCTGAGTCCTTTCTAGCTCTCTGGCTTAATCTGCTTAACTCCCTGAGTTCTTGGTGGGCTCCACCCTCTTTTCATCCTGCTCATCTGTCTTTCTGCCTAACAATTCTACTTTCTGCTTCTGTGACTTTGACTATTTTAGACATCTCATATAAGTGGAATCATGCAGTATTTGTCCTCCTTTGACTGGCTTATTTCACATTCATCATAATTTTCTCTAGTTCATCCATGTTGTTATATATGGCAGGATTTCTTTCTTGTTTTAAGGCTGAATAATATTCCATTGTATGTATGTACCACATTTTCTTTACTGTTCATTTGTTGATGGAAATTTATATTGTTCCGATAACCTGGCTATTATGAAAAATACTACAGTGAACATGAAAGTGTAAATATTACATCAGGATCCGATTTCTTTTGGATACATATCTAGAAGTGAAATTGCTAAATAATATGGTAGTTGTATTTACAATTTTTTGAGGAACCATCATACTATTTTCCATGATGGCTGCACCATTTCACATTCCCTCCAACAGTGTACCAGGGTGGGTACTTCTCTACAAGATCTCCAACACTTGTTATTCTTTATCTTTTTGATAATAGCCATCCTAGTGGGTGAGACGTGTTATCTAATTGTGGTTTAAATTTGCATTTCCCTGGTGATTAATGACCTTTGAGCATCTTTTCTTGACCTGTTAGCCATTTTGTATGTCTTCTTTTGAGAAATGTCTATTGAAGTCCTTTGCCCATTCTTTCTTCAGGCTGATTGCATTTTTGCTATTGAGTTGTAGGAGTGGAGTGACCTCCTTCTGAGTAGTAGCTGAATTGAAGTTTCTTGAGAATATCTCCAGGGAGTGCAAAATGGCAAAGAAAATAAACAGCCAAAGAGAGTATCAAAGAAACACTCACGTTTAGCAGATAGAAGGAGGAGGGAATCCAGGGAAGAAAAGTGAGATACCTCCCCCAATAGAGTAAACTATTGTAATTTGAAATGCAGCAAGGAATCACTATCAGACTGAAGGAGTTGATTTAAAATGATTTCTTTCAGTGTTTAACTAAATGTTTGATATTATTCAGTGGTGAAGCCATCTGGTTCTGTAGGATCTGAAGAATCAAAAGTTAGCATAAGTACAGCCATCTTAAAGGCTTAAATACCACCCCCTAACCTAGAAGGAGGAAAATTATTAGAATCTTGAAAAATAAGTTAGTCAGCCAGTGTTAAATGTAGTGACCTTTAGTTAGCTGACCTCAAATCAGTTAATCATACACACCAAGCTTATCTTGCTAGAACCACCCTAAACATTCTGAAGGTAATCTTATCTAACCAGACCCCAGGATGTGGCCCCAGCCAAAGATTTATGTGTCTATGAAAAAACACTGTATTGTGATTGTGGAAAATGTTGCCCCCTTTGAAAATGCTATAAAACCTTCTGGCTTTGTGTGCTCAGGGTCCTTGTTGAGACCCGTTGTGTCGGGCTAACTTGGACCCCAGCTTCCTGGTTCCTGAATAAATTCCTCTTGCTTATTGCATCAAGAGACGCCTTTCGTGAGTGATTTGGGGCGGCGTCCTCCTCTGGGAGAATCCAACAGTTCAGGGGTTTTGTTCTTAGGTAGTTTTTTGATTACCAATTTCATTTTGTTCCTGGCAATTGGTCTGTTCAGATTTCTCTTTCTTTCTAGGTCAGCCTTGGAAGATTGTATTTTTCTAGAAATTTGTTCATTTCTTTTAGGTTATCCAGTTTGTTATCATATTATTTTTTATAGTATTCTCTAATAATTCTTGTATTTCTGTGGTGTCCATAGTGATTTTTTCATTCTCATTTCTAATTCTGTTTATGTGTGCAGACTCTCTATCTCTTGATAAGTCTGGCTAGGGATTTATCTATTTTGTTTATTTTTTCAAAGAATCAACTCCTGCTTTCATTGATTCTTTCTATTGTTTTATTTTTCTTGATTTTATGTATTTCTGCTCTAATCCTTACTATATCCCTCCTTCTAGTGACTTTGGGCCTCATTTGTTCTTCTTTTTCCAGTTTCGTTAATTGTGAGTTTAGATTGTTTATATGGGATTGTTTTTCTTTCCTGAGGTAAGCCTGTATCGCAATATACTTTCCTCTTAGCACGGCCTTCACTGCATACCTCAGACTTTGCATTGTTGAATTATTGTTGTCATTTGTTTCTATATATTACTTGATATTTGTTTTTTTTTTTTTTGGTAATTGATCCATTGATTATTTAGGAGCATGTTTAGCCTCCATGTGTTTGTGAGTTTTTTTTCATTTTCTTTGTGTAATTTATTTCTAGTTTCATGCCTCTGTTCTGAGAAGCTGGTTGGTACAATTTCAATCTTTTTGAATTTGCTGAGTTTCTTTTTGTGTGCTAGTATATGATCTATTCTTGAAAATGTTCCATGTGCACTTGAGATGAATGTGTATCCTGTTGCTTTTGGATGGACTATTGTGTAGATATCCATTAGGCCCATCTGTTCTAGTATGTTGTTTAGTGCCTCTATCTCTTTACTTACTTTGTTTCTGGTTGCTCTGTCCTTTGGATTGAGTGGTGTGTTGAAGTTTCCTAAAATGAATTCATTGCATTCTGTTTCCCCCTTCAATTCTGTTAGTATTTGTTTCACATATGTAGGTGATTCTGTCTTGGGGGCATAGATATTTATGATAGTTATATCCTCTTTCTGGACTGACCCTTTTATGATTATGTAATGTCCTTTGTCTCTTGTGACTTTCTTTGTTTTGAAGTCTATTTTGTCTGATAAAAGTACTGCAACTCCTGCTTTCTTCTCACTATTAGTTGCATGAAATATCTTTTTCCATCCCTTTACTTTCAGTGTGTGTACGTCTTTGGGTTTGAAGTGAGTCTCTTGTCGGCAGCATACAGATGGCTCTTGTTTTTTTTTTGTCCATTCAGTAACTCTGTGTCTTTTGATTGGTTCATTCAGACCATTTACATTTAGGGTGATTATAGATAGCTATGTAATTATTGTCATTGCCGGCTTTAGATGCATGGTTAATCAGAGGTTGAAGGGTAATTCCTATACTATCTAACAGTCTAATTTTACTCACTTCATATTCTATTACAAACACAACCTAAAGGTTGTTTTTTTCCTCCTTTTTCTTCCTCCTTCATTCTTTGAATGTAATGAATCATATTCTGTACTCTTTGTCTGTCTCTTTGGTGACATCTATTGAGCCTTAGGAATATTTCCATCTATAGAAGTCCCTCCAAAATGCACTGTAGAGGTGGTTTGTGTGAGGTAAATTCTCTCAGCTTTTGCTTATGTGAAGATTGTTTAATCCATCCTTCAAAGTTAAATGATAACCTTGCCAGGTAGAGTATTCTTGTTTCAAGGCCCTTCTGGTTTATTGCATTAAATATATCATGCCACTCCCTTCTGGCCTGTAAGGTTTCTGTTGAGAAGTCTGATGATATCCTGATGGGTTTTCCTTTGTGTGTGATCTTTTTTCTCTCTCTGGCTGCTTTTAAAAGTCTGTCTTTATCATTGATCTTTGCCATTTTCATTATTATATGTCTTGATGTTGTCTTCCTTGGGTCCCTTTTGTTGGGAGATCTGTGAACCATCATGGCTTGAGAGACTATCTCCTTCCCCAGATTGGGGTAGTTTTCAGCAATTACCTTCTCAGTGACACTTTCTATCCTTTTTTCTCTCTTTTCTTCTTCTTGTACCCGTATAATGTGACTACTGTTCCTTTTGGTTTGGTCAACAGTTCTCCAAATATTCTTTCATTCTTAGAGATTCTTTTTTCTCTCTGTGCCTCAGCTTCTTTGTATTCCTCTTCTCTTATTTCTATTCCATTTACCTTCTCTTCTCCTACATCTCATCTGCTTTTAAATCCCTCCATTGTATGTTTCATTTCAGATATGGAATTTGTTATTGATTGAATCTCTGACTTAAATTCCTTCCTGAGTTCTTGAATATTTTTCTGTACCTCCATAAGCATGTTTATGATTTTTATTTTGAACTCTCTTTCAGGAAGATTGGTGAGTTCAGTTTCATTTGGCCCTTTTTTTGGGGTTTGTGAGATTTTGTTCTGAACCACGTTCTTTTGACGTTTCATATTTCTGTGTGGTGCCCACTATTGCCCAGAAGCTTCAGTCTCTGGAGATGCTCAGTCCCTAGAGTGAGGTTGGGGGTCGTAGGGGAGTGGAGCTGGCGCCTGAGGGGAGGAAAGAGCTATTTCCTGATTCCTGTCTGCAGTGACTGTCTCCAGTGTCAGTGCCAGTGGGCCAAGCACACAGGTGTAAGCCTTTGTGCTTGGCATCTCTAGCTTTTGTAGGTGGGGCTTCCCTCTGGCTGGCCTGACACCAGAGCAGTGACTGCCCATTTGTGAGCCTGTGCTGTCATGCCAGGAAGAAGTCTCAGCAGGCTGGGTTTCACAGTGGGGGGCCTTGGAGCTGAGTAGGCAGCCAGGGGGATGGGGCGCCTGCAGCTCCTCAAAGTTCCCAAGCATCTGGGTCGAGTGCACCCAGACAACCTTGTCCAGCTCTCCTCTCCCCCAAGCAGCAACCTCCGTGCAAATCCTGACCCTTCAGCAGCCCTCTCACTGCTAGGAAGCCTCTCAGACCACCTGCCTTTTCCTTGTCCCAGAGCGGCCGGGTGTGAATCCCGTCCTCCAAATGGCCAGAATCTCAATCTCTCAAGCATTCTACCTGTCCCAGCTCCCCAACCTTCAGAGCACCACACAATATAGGTTTCTGCTCACAAAGCAGATCTCCAGGTCCAGGTGTTCAACAATTCTCAGTTTCCACCACCTCCCCACTCCATTTCTCTTCCTCCCGCTGGTGAGCTGGGGTGGGTGAAGGACTTGGTTCCTGCCAGATCAAGGCTTTCATACCCGTGTTTTGTGAGGTCTGCCATGTTTGTGAGGTGTGTATGCAGTCTAGTTCAGCTTTTTTTCTTCTTGCTCTTTTATGGTTAGTTGTATTAATTAACCATATTTTTGTACCATTTGTGGTTTTGGGAAGAGTTCTCTGTCTCACCTCTCATGCCGCCATCTTGAATCCAGATAGATATGTATTTATAATGGTTATATCTTCTTGTTGGGCTGCCCCCTTTATCATTATATAATGTCCTTCTTTATATCTTGTTACTTTCTTTGTTTTGAAGTCCATTTTGTCTGATACAAGTACTGCAACACCTGCTTTTTTCTCCCTATTGTTTGCATGAAATATCTTTTTCCACCCCTTCCCTTTTACTCTGTGTATGTCTTTGGGTTTGAGGTGAGTCTCTTGTAAGGAGCGTATAGATGGGTCTTGCTTTTTTATCCATTCAGTGAATTAGCTGCCATGGTCTGGGCGGCCCTGGGATAGCCCAGTAAATTGCAGCACTTCACAGCCACGCTGGGTGTGTTCTGCAAGAATGGCGCCACTTCGTGCCTTCTTGACATTGCTTCGGCTTCAGCTGCCTGTGCCGTCTACCCGCACACTGGGACCAGTCTCTGGGATAATCTCCTTAGCTTCTGTGGACAGGGCGGCCCTCCGCATAGTCTAGTGCACTGCAGTTGGGTGGCAGACATGCTGGGTGTGTTCTCCTGCGAGAATGGTGCCCCTTCATGCCTTCTGGACCTTGCTCTGGCTTCCTCTGTCTGTCTCAGTTAGCTGAGTGCTGGGAGGAGACTCTGTGTGGTTGCTGTGGGCGGGGCTGTTCTCCAGCTGCTCTGGAGCTGTGGCAGTCAGCCAGTTTGCTTGCAGCCCAGCCTTTTTGTTAGATGCTCAGTTCTTGCAGATGTAGATGTACTCTGGCTGTTGTACTGTATCTTCAAGTCTCTCTTTTAGGAATAGTTGTATCTGTTGTATATTCAAAAATATATATGGTTTTTGGGAGGAGATTTCCACCACCCTACTCACCCCACCATCTTGACCCCTGCTCCAGTAGCTGAGGTTTTAAAGCATGTCTGGCAGGACCTCAGCATCATGCTCCAGTTGCACCATTTATGAATCGCTGTCACTGTCACTGTCACTGGCTGAGATGCAAGAAGACTGTTCTGTTGTCACTGATGAAAGGAAAAACAAATAGTTGTGTTAGTATAAGCAAATTCTCAGATACAAGACTAATCTAAACCCCTAATCAAATGTATTTTCCTAACAACTGACAAAAAGTAGTTGAATTACCATAAAAGTAAGAAATGTCAAGATATGAAGGGTCTCATGATACACGTTTGCAGGTTCTGAATCTAAAAATTCTACATTATAATACAAACTGCTGCTAGTTAGACGTGATTAGCTAGGATCAAAAAACTTTAACTTTTGTGTTAAGGCAAATTCCATTATTTTTCTTTTCATTTATATTTATAATTTAATCTACACAACAGTCCTTGGATTTACACATAATTTTCCATACACATTGTGCAGACGAGGAAACTGAGACTGAGCTAGAATAACTGGCCAGAGATAACATAGCTGGTAAATGGAGGCACAAGAGTTTACACTATAAAAAAGTCAGACTTTGTGTCAGTGATGCTCCTTCTTTCCAGCCTGTGTCAAAGAGCACTGGAATCCTGTGTTGCCTCAAGGGCCACAGAGTAGAAAAAGGTGGGGGTGTTGTGGGGTGAATCAAACAGGCTGTGCTCTAGGCCCTTCACTCACTGCACTTTCAACCAGAGTATATCTCTTATGATTATGTGTATAAGGGGTCCTGCTGCAAGCTTTGTTTGAAAGATTCTCAAAAACTGAATCATACCATGATGTCTCCTAATGCTCGTAATGATCTGCACTAGCAACCTCTTGAAGTCAGAGACCTTATCTTATCTTTTCTTTGATCTCACAATGGTGGGAAACCTCCCCTGACCATGTGCCTGCCTTTGGGAGAAGGAGCAGGTGGAAATCACTGCCTATGGGAAGTGCTGCTGCAGGCTCCAGAACAGCGCTGTCTGAGCATCTCCCATGAACCCTGGCAACCCTGCTCACCGTGTTCCTTACCAAAGCCAACTGAATTAATTATTCATAGTACCTGTGGCCTCACTGGTACCACCGTTCACTGAGCTCTTCCCCAGGAGGGAAGTGGCGTCTTCACCAAATATCTTGAGGCAGTTTTCAATGAGAAATTCTACCAGAGATATCTGTAACACAAAAGGGCAAAGACAGGGTGCTCTTCTTCACATGGCAACGTTAGAAATCCCATCTCACATGTGAATCTTGGGTCTAACAAAAAATGTACAAGAATTCTGAGGAAAAATTGATAGTTGATTCTAAAGAACCAAGAATAATCCAGTTTTCTCTAAGAAATAAATGATACTTCCAAGACTACTTTGGCACAGATGTTAAAAAACTTTCAATGCGTGAATAAAAGTTATGATTTCTGCCCTAGCTTAGTAGGTCACATTTTTAAATCAATGCTTACATCTTTAAAGATAGATTAAATTGCAAGGAAGTCACATAGGATGCTTGGGTTGGAGATGTATATATAATCTCTTACTAAGCTTTATTTCTTATGAAAAACTTTCCAGGTCTTTTGAGATGCAAATGATGTAAAACACCTTACTAAAATTTATGATGCATCCAAAAGACAAACATCTGTGAAATTCAGTTATTAAGTGAGGAAGAACCCTAAACTTGGGAAGCAGAGATCTCTGTGGGTTCTCTGTGACGGAAGGTCAGCAGCTGGAGAGAAACCATGGCGGCTTGTCTGAGTATGATAAACACCTGTCAGTCCAGGGGCGTATAGGTCAAGTGTGCACTTTTAAAAACAGGTCTGTCTGTATTACCACCACACATTTCAGACTCAAGGTGGGGCCTCTGCCCCTCAGGGTATAAAAAGAAGATATCTCCTTACCTTCTTTTTCATATTGTTTCCTAGATCTGTGTTGCAAGTACCAGGCAGATAAAGAAGGCTCGGGGCTATATACATTGATAAACCGAAAGCTGTCATCTCGTTGTATTTGGAGTGCTGCTCAATGTTGCGTAAAACTCCAAACAGACACCACAAGAGAACAGCATTGGCTCTTGGCAGCTGGTCTAAAAGCCTAAAGACAGAAAAATTTACTTCTAAGTGAGGGAAGTTATTTGGCTGAGGAAGTGGGAAACACAATGACGAAAAACAGAGTGCTTTGTCCACCAAGTACACAGCCCACTCTAGCAGAGCTCCAGGTGTGAATGTGTAGAGAAATGTTGGACTCAATTCAATTCCTGAACAGGGTAAGAACTTCCCCAGTTAAATAAGTGCTTGGCCAAAGTAAGGTCATACCACTGACACCCTGGTCCACTAGCATCTCTCATAGACCAGTGGGTCTCATTTCCTATCAGTTTCATACTTTCAGAAGTTGTAAATTGGTCAAGGAGTCCGTACAAGTAATCTTAGGGAAAAAGAGAGTTTAATGAGGGCAGTTAAGATGTGCATGTATTAAACTGGCCCCCTGAGTGTGATCAAATGAAAACCCTTTGGCTTAGGTAAGATTTTAGTGGCCAAAGCCGTAAATGATAGGCCTGTTTTCCTTAGAGTATGTTGGTTGTAATTCTCAGTGTGAGCAGAGTAGAGTGATCAATTGTTGCATGGTTACCTCCGTGTTGCAGTTATTTTGTCATCCTCGCTCTCCCCTTGATCAGGAATAGCAAGCCATTTATCATACAAACTGGATGAAAAAAGACTTCCTTCGATAGTCTGAAGAAAATCCTTACAAAAATAAAGAATATTATTATTGCAGCCAATATGTATTGAAGAAATTGCAGAGAAAACCTTGAGTTGCTGACTTCAGTTCAGTGCCTGCTACCTTCACAGCCACCCAAACATGACCCAGGAGAGCACAGCTCTGACTCTCCACCGACTTGCACACCCAAAAGCAGGGGCTTGGTTTGTCTCAGTAAGTTAGGAGCATAAAAGCAGAGTCTGGGCTCCGTTGGCAGTGAAGCCTCTGGAAATGACTTTTGTGTACGTGTCAGCCAACTAGCATAAACTGACCAGGTCTGGTGATAAAACTGTTGGATTCTCCCAGAGGAGGACGCCGCCCCAAATCACTCACGAAAGGCGTCTCTTGATGCAATAAGCAAGAGGAATTTATTCAGGAACCAGCTAGCTGGAGTCCAAGTTAGCCCGACGCAGCGGGTCTCAACAAGGACCCTGAGCACACAAAGCCAGAAGGTTTTATAGCATTTTCAAAGGGGGCAACATTTTCCACAATCATAATACAGTGTTTTTTCATAGACACATAAATCTTTGGCTGGGGCCACATCCTGGGGTCTGGTTAGATAAGATTACCTTCGGAATGTTTAGGGTGGTTCTAGCAAGATAAGCTTGGTGTGTATGATTAACTGATTTGAGGTCAGCTAACTAAAGGTCACTACATTTAACACTGGCTGACTAACTTGTTTTTCAAGATTCTAATAATTTTCCTCCTTCTAGGTTAGGGGGTGGTATTTAAGCCTTTAAGATGGCTGTACTTATGCTAACTTTTGATTTTTCAGATCCTACAAAACAATTTACCTTCTTGAGAAGATATACATGTACCCATCTCGCTTGTTTATTTGAGACACAATACTTGCTCTGAATTCTACCAAGTAAAGTCTTTGAAGCCAAGCACATGGCAAATGCTATGGCACATATACTACGGGAGAACTTGGCCTTGTGACCTGAGGTATCTGTGCCCCTTGGGAGAAAACTTCTGTTTTCATAACTTGATTCCTATAACCCTATAAAAAGTGCAGTTCCGCAGATTTATAAGCTGCCAAAGTTGGAAATACAGCCAGATCCCCAATGCCTAGCTCCCTGTTACCCTTTTCCATCCCTGAGTGGAACATGTATCTCCTCCCCCTGAAAAGGAAAGAGTCTTGGAATTTGAACACATGACAATTGCAGGCCTCCGGGTTGTAGACAGGCAGATATAAGCTTCGTAAATGGAGGCTTGGAAATCTGTCACTACAGAAGGCTGATGAACAAGCATTACCATGATACAAGTGAGCCTATGAACATTTATGAAGCTTTAATGTTCTGCGCAAGCCTGAAGGCCTTGCTAGCGTCACAGGCATACCTCGCTTCCACTGGGCTCACTAATAGCCCAGGACTTCTCTTAGTTTTTAGCTCAGTCAGAAAATGTTTGCGGGGAACCATCACAATTACAGTCCAGTAAGTGTTCCCTACTTCTAATGCTTACGGAGCTGCTCTTTGTGCCAGGTGCTCTTTTGAGTGCTGGCGATAGAGCAGTGAAGGAAAAGGGGAAAAAAGTCCCAGTCCTGTCATTCCTCTACTTAGTCACTGGCACACAGTACGCAACCGGGACAGAGTTCTCAGTGCATTTGCGGTGGAATGGTCCCAGTATATTTGGAGGGAGGAAGCACAACAACCCTGGCTGGCTCTGGGAGTCCAGCAGGCAGCTGGAGGCCACTAGCCTCGTGCCCCAAACTGCAGCTGTCATGGCATATGTGTCCCTCTCTCTCCTTGATCCTGTGCTGCTCAATCTACCATTGGCCAGCTTTGCTGAAGGCATGTTGTGTCCTGAGCTGGCTGTGCCAAGGGTATTTGTTGTTGCACCTCTCTTTTAAGACAGCTTAACGGCCAACTCCGTTTGGTCCTGAGGAGATAGCCCTTTCTCGTTGAGGCCTATGTCTCCAGTTAGTTTCACATGGTATTATCAAGGCCGAAGTTGCAAAGTCTGATTCTCCACCAGGATCAGGCAACTTTAGGAAGAGAAAACTTGAGGAATGTCTAAGAACTGTACCTATGAGTGCCACCCTCTGGCTAGTTTGGGCTTAGAACAGAGGATTAGGCAAGAGTCTGCTGACTCTTGCTAGGAAATCAAAGCAGTTCTGTGTGTGCACCCTGCAGAGAGCAGCAGCAGCCTTGCTAGTCACATACCCCGTGTATATTACTGTGGTCCCTGTGGGGGTAGTCGTCAACTCTACGTCCTTTCTAACTGTTGCTATTTATCATACAGTCTCATGGAGGGCATGGAAAGACCAAATGTAACTGACATTCTGTGATAATTTTCATAACCTGGTTGCAGTTGGTTCAGAGCTGCTAACACACTCTAAGACGGACTGATGAAATCCTGTCTTGGTTCTCTTATTCTCCTTATAGACATGTAACTGATACTTGTGATTTAACTGTGTCCCTTCACAATTGATCTATTTTTTGTATAAACTTATTGAACGTTCAAATTTCCAAACTTGGCGTAGGTGCTGCACCCACTTTTTACAAGTCATATTTACCAACGGAAGCATGTGGTGGGAGCTGATTCCCATGGGACTGTGACTGTGGCAGTGGACTAAACAAATCAATTCAAGTTTTAACTGATTATGCCAAACTTTCTAAAGGTGAAAAGAGACCCATGTGTTGGAGTCACTCTATGCGACACTTGACAGTAAAAGGCATGAGAGTAACAGGGGAAGGAATGATGATGAAGTAAACAGAGGTTTTGGTGGCCACTGTTAGCATTTTTTGATGCTTTGTAAGGTAAATATTAGCATGCTATGGCAAAGTAATACAACCATCTCTGTATTTAATATAAATAGTCTTTTGGAAACTTTCCCTCTTTAGGAATATTGGCAGGAAGTCATCAAATTAGGATGCTTCTTTGGGTAAACATTTTGTATATATGCAGAGTTTGGAATTATTACTTTGTTATTATTATCATGGTTATTTTGCATAGAGCGTTCAGGAGTGATGATGGGGAAGGTCGTGTGGGACATAAGAGGAAATTATATCTAAGCAGGCTTTTGATGATCAAAGTAGCTTCCTGAAATTTTGACTTTGTGCTTTAGTTTTGCACATGCTTAAACTATAATGTCTTTGATGGCTCCTAGGCCATCGTGATGGAGGATAGCAATCACAGAGCTTCAGAGTTAGGCTGTGTGTGGACACTGCCAGAACTCTCCCTACCTTTAAAACGGCCGCTGCCACAAGGACGGATTCACCATCCCAGTTCACTTTTTTCCTGGATTTGAGCTTCTTCTTTAGGGCTCTGCAGGATTTCCTATTGGTCTCTGGCCTGAAGACGCCTTTTGTGAGCGGCCCTTTTTCATTGATAAAAGCAAGCATATCCTATAGGAAGAAAAGGAAAGAAAGACATACTGTAGCTCATCTCCACAGGGTATGTGGAGGCATGGTGCTAGAGGTGGAGGGCCTAAATGTAGAATTTTTTTTCCCCATTTCTCTAAAAACATTTTTATCCAACAATTCCTTCTACATACATTCGTGTACTGAAATACTTTAAACACTTATTTTAATCAGATTTTCCTTTTCAGGGAATTTATGCTTTTCCATCAAAGTTGTCTGCTTCAAGGCCTTTGTGGAATCACCCTGTCGTCTTCCATTCATTCTTCATTAGTCCCTAATAGAGGTAGATACTCTTCCCCACGTCTGTAAATCCTTTTGCCATACTCATTCTGCATTTGTTTATTCCCTTTTGAGCAAGTATATAGATACCCCATTCCTACTTTTTCTATTTCCTTCCCTCCTTCAAAATCAGGCCCCAGTTCCTTGCCACCACCTCTGATTACATTCCATTGTCAACAGTCTTTCCTGTGGCCGTATCTCCAGGGCCTCTGCTTGCAGTGTGGGAGATAATAGGGGTTGGAGTCACATAGTCCAAGGGCTCTAAAATCCAGTGTCCAGCCTATCTTCTGTGTGACGTGGGACACATACATACTCTGCTGACACTCTTGGTGTGTGCCTTTGTGTGTGTGAAGTACAGATGATGATAATCACAGCTACCCCAACCCCTTAATTTGTGGTGAAGGATGCGAGAACCATGGCAGTAGCTAGCATGATAAATTCTTTCAATGTAGAATAAAATTGCCTGTATTTACTATAGCGCTAGGAGAGGTACCGGACACTCAGTGAATGCTAACACTGTCAACTCAATGCACCATTGAAGATAACATAGGCTGAAGACAGTGACTTTAACCTGACAGTTGCCATTTGGGTTAAAGTGTGCATACTGGCCAGAGGATGAGTCTTTACACTTTAGCACTTGACATGCAAGTCAAATCCATGGGATGCAATTTTGAGTTGTATGATTGAGTCACTTTAGCTGAAGGAGACTTGGACCTACTACAGAATTTAAGGAAGGAGATGAAAAGGGAATATGAGGATAAGGAGGACCCTCAGAGATTCATACACACAAAACCCATTTGGCGGACCTGAGCAGGCATGTGTGAATTTCCTGAAACAAGTGCAATCTACAAGAGTACCTTCTCCTGTGGTATTTGCCTTTTAACTCTGCAGTACCTAAGTCTGATTTGATTATTTGATGTAATATTGAAAAAGCCTCTCAGCCAGAGCCATTTGGAGCTAGATTTGGAGGAGAAGCCTTGCGCTCCTGAGCTCTCCTTCCTCAGGAGAGTTACACAAGACTGCAGTGAGACCTACCAGAATGGGGTTGAGCAGCTTGTTGTCGTCACAAATGTCTATCATAGAAATGCCAAAGAACTGTCTTCGCTTTACACGTGGTGGTGCCGGGCTGGGGTTGTCCTGCGAAGTGCTGGAGCTCTTCCAACAGGCCAGGTGTGCGACAACACTCTTTTTAACTCTCTTCCAGCGTGAATCTAAGGAAGAAGTGGGATGATCATTACTGGCAGTTTAATTCACTTCACCTTATTTCCACCATTGCCATTGCACATCACATTTCTTCCAATATCGAGAAGAGAAGAAATTGAGTCAGTGGCTGTTTAGAATTTCCCACATTCTGAAATTGGCCAATTGCATCCTTGCCGTGCTAATGTGTTCTCCTTCGCCATATTTTGCAAACAAGTAGTTAAACCTTCAGGCCTGACGAGACTCAGGGTCAGTCCTTTCAGGGGCATCTACTGCCTGCTTCACTGCCTCACAAAGCACTCAACCTGTAGCTGTACAAGTTTCTTGGTACTAACCACGTACAGTGGATTTCAGTGTCAGAGCCCATTTTGAAAGCTAAGAAAATTTGGTATTCAAATGAGGCAGAGTGTGGGCATCATCTACCTTCATAGGAAGTCTCCTGTGACTCTGAGATTTCCTGTTGGGCTTTCTATTTGACCAACGTCATCAACTTTCTCCCGTCAAAAGGATCTGCCCTTCCTGACACCACCTGCTTGACCCCACTCTTCCGTCAGCCTCTGGCCCTTTGCTCTGGGAGGCCACAACCCTCAGGCAGTTCCATGGATGACTTTCTGCAGTCAGGGTCCTTGGCAAATAGTCATTACATGCTGCCTGTATTACAAGACTGCAGGTGGCCAGTTGTCTTGATACCCCACCAAGTTGCCTAGGCATGATTTCTAATTACCGAACAGCTCAAGACAATACTGACAAAGAGCTTTACAAAGAAAAGGTGATCGTTTTGAGTTTAATGTTCTCATTGCTCATCTATGAATGTTTTTCTAATAAGGCACCTGAATATTTGCTTAAACCACCTGCTTGCAAAACTGAAAGCTTTAAAGAAGTCAACAGTGGAGTCGAGTTGTAGGAAGGATAAGCACATGAGTAACATTTCACCAAATATACGCAAACGTCCATCCACTTGGCTTTTTGCAGACGTAGTGAGTGAGTGCACTGCCACATGCACCCATAGGTAGCAGTGCTTGTGACGCTGGGTCAGCGAGACCAGAATCAAGTGCCCAAAAGGCTCCTGGTTTCCCACTTAGTTGGGTAAGCTGCTCAAGAGTCTTTGAGCTTCAGTTTGCTCAACTTTAACATATATGAAGCTCTTTGTATCTTACTCGTGGACTAGAGAATGTAACCTACAGCTCGGCACCAGTCGGGGCTCACTCAGCCTCGATAAAAGTAACTTCCTTCACTTTGAGGACCTAAGGCATCTTTGATACCCACCCCCATTCTCCACTTTCTCTTTTGGCTTCCAGAAGGTACATGGTTGTGAAGGAATAATGCCACTACTCCGTCTACTTAAGGGTCTTTCTTCCTGCCCTGAGATACATACCCCAACCATTTTAAAGGCAGAGAAGGAATGATGCAAATACGTTCTTCAGTCCAGCAGGAGGTTTCTGTGTGTCAACATGTACACATGCTTATGCTACATGTGCATATGTAGATTGAATTGTATGTGACCTGGTTTCCCTACTCATAACCTGGTTTTGTTATTTTTAGAACTATGTGAATGTAATCTATTATTCAGCTTTTGTAAAAACAATGCTGTATCCCTTGATACAAAGCTATATATTTCAGCTGCTTTATGAGAACAAACATAAATTAGACACAGTGAATCCTGTACTCTCTCAGAAATTTTTTTTGGCTTAGCTGGAATATTTGAAATATAGGTTATTTAGTCTTACAGTTCATGTTGCCTCTGCAGCTCCTAAAAATATATGCTTTTGCCATGAGTATATGCGAATGATGAAAGAAGGTAAATTTTAGGAATGTAGGATTTTTATATTGTCATGGCATGATGTGGTTTAGTGTTTCCTCATGGTGGAAATAAGGTGTGAACATTTAAAAAACAGATTTTTGAATCATTGTTCTTACAGAATAACAATCATAATGTTAGAAATGCTCTAAGTAGAAATTCTTTTCTGACTCAAACATGTCTCAAATTAATAGCATGGTATGTTCTGAGAAGCACAAATCATCGCGTGCATTTTGGCATGGCAGAGATAAAAATTTATGAAGAAATAATAATAAGCCCAATCCCTACATTTCTATCCAGTTGTGGCCTCCACATGCTGTGAAGCAGACATGAGTGAGCTCTTGTGTGGGTAAAACTGAGAGTTCAATTTCACCTTATGTAAAGTCGGTAAGTCCTGTAATTCTTTACTCCCCCTTAATTCTTTCATCCCAGGTCTCTCTAATCAGGCCATCATTTGATCACTTCTTGTGATGGCCTTACATATGAAGCTCACACTCTAATAAGACTGAGTTGTGTTCATAACGTGATTCAATGTTGGAAATGCTCTGGAATTACAGAGAAGGAAGAGACTGTCTAGCTAGAGGAATGAAGGGGGAGAAAACCCCTCCTAGCAATGCGTTGGGTGCCTCTGAGGTTTATTTTGGGTTATTGGTTCATTGTTAGGTTCTTGCATGTACTGCCTCCCCACTCCCTCATGGAGAAGAATCAACTCTATGTTGTGAGTTTGTTTCCAGGAGTGGAGACATCAGCCAAGAAAAAGCCCGTGTGGAAGGGAGGGGGCTCACCTCTCTGTTGGTTCCTGGCCAGGTGCCTGGGCTTCAGGATGAAAGAAAAGATAGCATCCTGCAGTTCCTGGGGCACGAACGGAGCAGGAAGAAGGCTCATTTTAATACCATAAGGATGTTCATGCCCTGCATGGAGAAAAACCTAAATATAGATTCCGGCTGATGGTGGTGAGTAGGGTACAAAGCTACCTTACCATGAGCATGTGCACCATACTGGGGTGTGCTGCCATTCTCCTGGGGCTTCTGGAGAAAGAATGCTGTGCCTCTGAGTCGGCGTCATATTCACTCACCTGGGGAACCCCTGCAGAAAGCAGGTGCCCAAGCAATAATTTAAAAAGAGAAAAACAAAGCCTAAACATGGTGCTTTGCTTGGAATGCACAGCCCCATCAGGGAGGGCCGTGCACCGTGTTGGCTTGTGCTGTGCTTCCATCTGAGACTATTTAACGCCTTCTAGTTTCTGTCTTGACACTAACTAGGTGTGTAAGGCTCAGGCCGATTGCCCCTTGGAACCTTACATTCATGCTTTCAAGCACTTGCTTATAAGGATCAAAGTAAATATAGTAAACATTGGTAGTTAATAAATTTTAAATAATAGTATATGTTAAGAATTGTTATGATCACTGTTCTCTCACTCAAGGTGTCAGCTTAACAAAGAGAATTCCCATTTGCTTTTGTCAGTTCTAACCCCAGGGCTACTCAAGAGCAGCAGGGAGCCTTTATGCTTCCCTCCCACTGTCCCCCTGCCCCTAGGAGGCTCCTGCCAGTGGTCAGATGGAAGGATGCACACTGTGTTGGGAACCCAAAAGCAGAGTGCAAAACACTTGTTTACAGAGTGGAAAACTGCACCCAAAATGATAGGAGTTGCCACTCTCAGAAATTTGTTTTGCTCTTTCATGCTTTAAATTGCTTCCTCTCCGTAGAAAACTCAAAACTCTGGGCTCATGACCTGGATTTCATGTTTCCAGGATAGAATGAAAGTTCCCTTTCTTTCAGCTCACATGTATTATTGAATGTAACTTGAGGAACTCTTGTTTTCCTTTTCATCTGGTGCACATACAATGTCAATACCGTGTTTAGCACAACAATCACAGCGACTTCCATCTTTTAAGGCAAAAGAAGCTTCTGTGACAGCAATAAAATACAATGAAATCACAAGTATAGCCACGAGTTAGTTCACCACTGAGAATTTCCAGCATGCTAAGAAGAGTATTCAGAATGGCTGCTAAGGGATCATCAAGATTGGGCGGCCTCTTCACATTTCTTAGAGCCAGCTGTGGTACGTGATGTTCTAAGCATAAAAGTTACCATCTTTATTGTTTAATCTAAGTTAATGCATTTTATTAAAATAAATATACCTAGGGTTTTGATGTTTTTCACTTTATTGCTGACTTATTATTAATTTAAAAAAACCATGAAGCAGGTGGGCACACTGTCTTCAGCTATGCACTTGATGACTCTGTATTCTAAGATGGGGAATATCTATTTCATGGAGAAAACTTGGTTCTTTAGATTTTTCCAGATCACTTGAAAATATTCTTCAGATCATTGGAGAAAGAGTAATAGCCAATGGATTATCAGAAGGATTAAAAATTAATAATTATGTAAGAGGAAATGCTCTAAGGTTTCTAGCAAGAATCGTTGCTCCCATTACTCTATTGCAAGGTATCTCTCAGATCCTGTGCAGGTGTTCATTTTAATTTATTTTCATTTCCACACTGATCAAATTTGCTGATCCAAGAATTATTATTTTGAGCTGTCTTGTACTAACTATTTTAGGAGAGGTGTAAGCTCTGTATCAATAACCTTGAGAACAATGCTGGTAAACTCAGCCTGAGAGACGGCAAAGTACATGTGGCTCAGTCAGTGAAGACTTGAGGAATCTAAATGTGATCATCTCATTTTCTTTGGGACACCGAGAAAAATTCTGGGCCCAGAGCAGATGATAAATAAATATTTGGATTTGGTTTCAGAGACATGATTAGATTTTGGAAGGATCTCACAAATTAGAGGCTATTTAACAGGAAATGGAAATGGGACAGAAGAATACTTGAATATTAACCATATCAATGAACACTCTATGAGATTTTCACTTTGAAGGGTATTTAAACTTTAGACCAAAGAGCCATTAACTTGAGGTTTTAGAGTTAGAATTTTGAGCCCCATCAGCCCCATCTTAGATTTTCCCTGACACTTACCAATGAGTGGATATGTTGTCTTTTCTTTGTCAGAACTGACCCAAAGCTGGTAATCTTTCTCAGAGCCCTTGGAGACAAAAAGAACTATGTTTCACAATAAATCTTTCATAGTAGCACTTGAAGAACACATTTCCTTAGCATTTCTTTGTTTCCAAAAAGAAAGAATTGAGTCCAGTATAAATGCTATTTATTTGTTCCACGGTGGGTAGCTACAGTTTTTGAGTTAATGGTGACTTCAGTCACCTTTTGTCCCCCAGTGACCATCGCAGAGTCTTGTCCCTTTGATAAAGGCCAGGGATGTATGGCACCACAAGGCAATCAGTCCCTCACTTTGTGGGTGGTCCATGGCACAAGAAAACATTCTTATGCCCCTTTCACTAAGGAGGAAAAGGCTAATCTCAAGAGTCCTGCCTCGTGGTGTCTCCAGAGTCCTTGGAGAATGTTGGTTTTTGCCTTCAAATGTCCCTGTCCAGACAAGCACCTCCTCCAGAAAGCCACACTTCCTGCCATGATTATTCCTGAGCAATGTAAAACCTGAAAGGTCTCATTATCTCAGTAACCCTGAGCAGAAGGAGAGTAATGCCCAAGAGGCCTTGAGCTGATGGCAGTGTGAAGTCAGCCCACTGGCTTTGGTGTGGACAAGCCCCACTCTAGGGACATGGACTCTAACCTAGAGCACAGGTCAGATGCAGAAAACAATTAGTCCCTGCGGTAACACCAGCATTCCCACTTGAAATAAACAAGTGTAAATTATAAAGACTGCTGAACTCTTTCAAAGAATCCTTCAGGAGACGATGAAGCAAAAAATGTTTGAAATGGAGTTGATGATAGTTATTATGCTTGTCTGTACTCCTGATTAAAATCACGGCCTTGCCCAGATGAAGAAGGGTCCCAAGCATGGAAGCAATCTGTCTGTCTATCTGTCTGTCTGTTTCTCCCTCCCTCTCTCTTTCCCTCCCTCTGTCCCTCACACACACACACACACACACACACACACACACACACACACACACACAGCTAAATCTGCTCAAAATCGTTGCAAATAGAATTAAAGAGCCAATAAAAATCTTTAAAGGCAGGGATTGGAAACACAGTGTTGAAATCCTTTAAATAAAGCATGCATATATAGCCAAATAACCCTCAGTTTTTCATTAAAATATAAATTTTTTCTTGCCTAGTTGAGATTGATGACCTTAAGCAAAGGAAAATCACAAACATGAAATGAAATGAGTTATATCATTAATCAGTCTCCCCAACTTCATCCCTGAAACGACCTGCTCTCTTCCAAGATTTATTTGTTATTCAGGGCATACATATCATATAGGTTAGAAATCAATATAATCTGTGTTTTATTCAATGCCTACATTCAATTTTATTCTAAGTGTATTATTAAATTCCATTTGTACAGAAATCCTTGATTTATTATGCAAATTCTGGTTGCCCAGAGTTTTTAAGGGGCTTTATCGTACCATTGGGTCAAGCAAAACTTAAGTAACAATTTTGTAATTCTATCACAATAACAGGACATTTCCCATTTACAAAGAATTTTATATAAGAAACTGTGCATTACAAATGCTTCCTTCAGCTCTGTCCATCTGATATCTCTTTTCCCAATGTCAGCAGCTCACTCCAACCCCATCAAAACATGAGGGATATGATATTTAAGGGAAAACAAGATGAAAGTGATGTGTATACAGATGTCCCCAGATTGTGGTCTTATTCAAAACTCGCCTCCTTTACTTGTTCCTAAGAGGCATTAGGTATCTCATTCTCAGGACCTGCATCAAGGGGATGTAGCTTTTAGCCAGGTGATCTCTATTTCAGAACAACAAAACATGTCATTTGAGATGCATGTTACTGAGACTGAGTCCTCGGGTGATGACCAAGGTAAACAGGGATGGGAGAGGAGGGATCAGGAAAGAAGATTCAGGAAGAGTAGCCTCGTAGAGGAAGAAATATTTAGAATCTTATGAATTGTCTTATATATTTTCTTTGTTTATATTATTTATAATAAATATGCAATGTGAGTAGCCCTCTAAAATTATAGCCCAATTTTATGCTATGAGTTTTAATTTGCACAAAATTTAAATTGGGAATACAGGAATAGTACCCAGGTATAGGCTAATAACATAGCTTTGGTACCTTCAATTTCTACATTTTGGGGGACAAAATAAGTCTTTGATATCTATAATAATCAGCTGTCTTAGGATGGGAACTGCATCACACACACACACACACACACACACACACACACACACACACACACAAGCTTCCAAAATCAAAGTTGGTTTTTAACTAGAAATAGCTTGCAGGTAACTTACAGTTATTCCTAGCACTGGTAGTGACATGTTGATTATGTCATTCACTGTGTCTGAATTTGTTACTCTTACAGTTATAGACTGTAAAAAAGAAATAAGAAAATTGCCATGAATGAAAAAATTTAAACTAGGTGAATAAATAATTATTGGTAAATTATTATCCATATTCTAAAGTCAAAACTTGTTTTCAAGCAATAACAAAATTAAGCACATGCAAAGCAAACTCTATTTACAGTTTGTTTCCATTCCTTTATATAACATGAACCTAGTAGGAAGCATTTCAGTAAAATGTGTATTTCTCTTAGAGGATTTGTGGCACACAAAATGTAACAGCTTCATTAAGAAAGAGAAAGACTGAGAACTCTGAGAGGGCACATGGGCTTGTCCTCAACATCTTCAGGCTGTGAACATAATGGAGAGGGAACAGTTGAAAAAGGAGGAACTGGATGCTTTTCTTTCTTCCTGCATTGTGTTTTTATAGTATGGATTTGTTTCTTTGCAGTTATATACTCACCTTCAGTAAGAACAGAATAAAAACTGGCTATAAAAGACATTAAAAAAATAGTGTACTTTCTCTGCGTCAGAGATCATGAGTACTAAGATTTTCATTGTCGAAATCTGTTGAGACAAATAAAACCAACGAGGATAGCAAATGAGACTGAAAATGTTAGAAATTGAAGTTCCGTTCCCAAACCTGCCAGTGAACAAGTTATTTACACTAGCTTTCTATCATGTTTCACACTGAGAAACTTCTCATAAAAACAAAACAGTTTACAGAAAATTCCCTAAAAAGGATTAATAGGATACTGAGATATCTATCAATCTGAATTCCAAAAGATGTTTTAAAATAAGATAATATGTAAGTAAGAACATATACTATGTACAATGTAACATTATAATATTATCTGGCGATGAGGCCAGTGTCCTCTGATAAACAGTGCTCAAAGAAGACAGACAGTGTAAGTGGACACTCATGGGCCTTAAAAATGAAGAACAAAGTTAAAAGAAAGCCTTTTCATCTATTAAATTTTTCTTTTCATTGTATTTTTTTTCTTTTTGAATTCAATTGCTTGATATGACACATGGCCCTGAAAAATTGTTTGATAATGGGACTTTTGTAAACAAAAGCATTCATGGATTTCAAATCACTTGTAGCACTAAGGATTATGAATATGTGTTTCAGAACCAGAAGTAGAGTTCACAACACTATGCTAAATTTTATAGGAGTATTCAAACACTGTTTTAGCTTGAGACTTAACAGTTTTTTTAAAACACAGGTTTTTTTTTTTAGTTTCTTTTTAAACTTTTATAACAGTTCTATTTTTAAAGATGTCCAAAAACTCTTCAGTACAATTTAAAAAATCTCCCATGACATTGCTTGTAAGGTAAAAAAGAAACATAAACAATCTGTTCTGAAATGCTGGTAATCACTCCCTAATTCATCTGGCCTGTAAGATAATGAATGGTTTTTTGCACAGCATAAGGAACATACTGTGTTCAAAATAATTATTACAGGGTTGTATGTATTTATTCCTGCATGTTGTCTCTTCTCCAAAATAGATAAATTCTAGTAGATAGAGCTCTTTGTATAAAAAAAGCTTGAAAAAAGAAACAATTTTGTCAAACAATTTGAAAAACAGAAATATGACCTTTTTTTCCCTTTTTACCTTAAGTGTTACATGATATATAAAGAACCAGAAAGATGTGATCAATTCTCAAGAGTTCAGGCCAACCTTGAAATGTCTGGATGTTCAAATTATTAGCCAAAACAACTATGATAATTATGTTCAATGATATGCTCATAATAATTAAAAATATAGGAATCTGAGCATAGAAACTCAAAATAATTAAAAATATAATGTTTTTATCAGTAAAATATTTGAAAGAAAAATTTATCAGATGGGTTAAATTACAAAATGAAGATGACAAGTGGAAAATAAATGATTTGAAAATAGGTAATAGAAATGATCCAGTCTGAAAGAGAGAAACGAAGATTGAAAAAGATTAACAGAGCCTGAGAGACCTGTAGACAGTATCAAATTCTCTTATATAAATGAATGTACCAAGAGAGTAAGTGAAATACAGACATTGTCAGATAAAAGAAATAAAGAAAAATTGTTGGTACGAGATGTTCTCAAGAAATGCTAAGGGAAGTTTCTCCAGGATGAAGTGAAACAGTATTAGAGGGACTCTTGGGTCTTCAGGAATGAATGAAGAACATTAAAAATGTTTATTTTGTGTAAATTATGTGTAAATAAAGTTCATTTTTTAAAATTTCAACGTGATTTTTCCATGAAAAATTCTGACTGTAACCCGCTGCCACAGTGGAAATCAAAGGCAGAGACAAGATTTTGCTTTGCTACAGGAGGATTGTCTAGTCTCATATCCCTCAACTAATGCATCTATCTGGCACTCAGAAACAGCATGAGTTTTGCTACTGTATGGCAAATAACTTTCTTAAACTACCTTTTACCACCACCTTAAAATACTATTTTGTATGATGTAGAGCTACTATTTAGTATAACCGAGTTTTATAAAGTATAACAGTGTCATAGAAAATACACAGAATATTTTCTTCCTCATTGTACATGTCTTTGCTATTGCACTATAATTTCAGAAATCAAGCTATGCACGAATAACTAGGGCTAATGTTTTGATATTTTTTCCAATAGCATAAAAAGAATGAAGCAGAAATATGCTGATCCCTTAAAAGTATCATCCTCTCAGCTCAATTCACTCCTGCCATTTCTCAGAATGGAAGACTTTCAAAACTCCTGTGCTTTTCACATAAAAAATAAATGTAATACCTGGCCCTTGAGTGGATCCTGTATTGGAAAGATGACATTATTGAGGTCAACTGACAGAATGGGATCACGAACAGGTTAAATGTTAAATTTACTAAGGTGATAACTGTATGGTGGTTATATAACAGAATGTCTTTATTCTTAGGACATACCTAATATTTAAGGATGAAGGGCTGTGGTGAATGTATGACCCTTAAACATAGATATACACATACACACACAGAGAGAGAGAAAATAATAAAGCAAATGGAATAAAATGTTAAATAGATGAATCTAAGGAAAAGGCCTATGGGGTATTGTTTATACTATATTTTAGAAGCTTTTCTGTAAGATTACAATTATTACACATAAAACATCATAGGGAATAAAAACTGTGGAAACAACCCAAACCAATCTGTTTGTAAGTAGTGGCAACTAGAAAAAAATGTTTAATTCTAACAGGAAAATAAAAAATCACTTAGTTACAAGAAGCCACTATAATTGTTATTTGAAAGATCTTGAGAAACTTTATGGACATTAATATGTCATACTCTTTCTATGCTTAAGCACTGTACCTATTATGGATTCCCCTTCATATCACCTAGAATTCACTTTTTATGTACACAAAAATACATTTTCCCAACATGGTAGTTTCTAAACACTGTCTCCTCCACTCTTCCTTTGTCCCTGCTATCCTCCCGAGCTCGCTCTGTCTCTCATTCCACCTACATCAGAAACTTGAAATTTAATTGTTGGTCTTAAAAGCACTTACAGAGGCACAGTTCTCGATGTCCTCCGTGAAGATTTTGAGGGAAGTTCTTTTGACCAGGTCCTTCTCTTTGGCTAGATTGATGTATCTATTCAGATTCAATAATAATCCAAAATAGTAGGATGAGTTACCTATTTGCTTATTTTCAAATCAATCTATGTTGTTAATATTTTCAATATACTTTATTTTTAAAAGCATATAAATAAACTCAGAAAAATCAAATTATGGGTTGGAAGACAACATGCAGACATATTTCAAGAAAGTAAGATTTGGCCCAGGAATTTTTCTGGTTTCCCTTGTCAAGTGGGATTTGGGCAGCAGATCCATCCTTAAAGCTTTCGCCTCTATGAGGGGGCCTGGCACCTTCCTGGGTCAAAGGTAGGAAGTAGCAATTGCTTTGAGAATCAGTAGTGTCGCCTGTACTTATGAAAATTTAACACGTTTTGAGATTAATGTTGGCTCCAGTAATTAGCTTGGAGAGAAGGGGAAGATGAGGATGAGAACCAGTAGTACCAGTAGTCCCTCAAAAAACAGCACAACCTGCATGTAAATGAGAGAATACTATTTGCAGTAGTTTGCAGAGTAAATCTAAACAACACGTTATTTGAGGAGAGTTGAACAATTTCTGCTAAGGAGAGGGAGAATAATTTGGGGGCACTGCTCTGAAGAGATTTATATTTATCATGGGTTAAAGATTTAAAATATGTGTATTGACAAAATACCTTTGAAGGAAAGAGTACCAATTTTCCTTTAGTTCTGGAGATCTGCAATTTTAAAAAGTGGGAGAAAACATTAAATGACATAAAATATTTTGAGTGACATATTAAGATTGCCATTCCATATAACCATAGCAGCAGCCACTCGTTAGTGATGTGGATGTATGTGTAAGTTGTACTCTCCTTATAATTGGGCTTTTGATGTACCCTGCTCTTTCACAAGCAGTATTACAGTGAAGGGAAACAGATCCTAAAGTGGAAGAGAAGTTGGTTTGGAATCTAAACACTTCATTGCAACTCTTTGATTCAAGCTATACGATCATGGGCAAGTGACATCTACTCTGAGCTTCAGTTTTCAGAATTGGAAATGGGTCAGTTATACCTCAGTGTTCCTGTAGCTGGTAGTGCTTTTCAAATGCAAAGATGATTACAGATGATACAGATTAAATTGTACTTAAGAAACTCGGCATTTGGATAGACTGTCTTGACCCAGAAACACAATATCCTTTTAGGGAAAACCCGCAATATTCTATATCTTTATACATATAGAAGATCGTAATACATTCAATTAGTTTCTGGAAAGTTTATTCTTTATTCTGTGATTCTCTGACCAAGATCAATCCACCTACAACTAAATTACTAAAGATTAGTTCTTTCTCTTGTCAAGTTTCTACAGCATGTAAGATCAAAAAATGAAAAAGCTTTAAGATTCATTTATACATAAATTTCTTGCTTACTAGTATTTTTTTACTGTGGTAAATTACACATACCATAAAATTGGCCATTAGTGTTCTTTAGCACCTTTACAATATTGTGCAGCCACCACCATTAATGAGTTCTGGGCCATTTTCATCATGTGAAAGCAACCCCTGGGTTCTTCAAGCAATCATTTCCATTCCCCCTGTCCTCAGCCACAATGTCACATTTTGTTTATTCATCCATCAATTGATAAACACTTGGGTTACTTCCACCTTTTTTGCTTTTATCGACAATGCTGCTGTGAACATTCATGTACAAATTTTTGAATCCGTGTATGTTTTCATTTCTATTGGGTATATACCCAGAAGTGGCATCGTTGGGTCATAACGATATTTCTATTTTAACATAATGAGGAACCATCAAACTTTCCACAGTGGCTGCCACATTTTATATTCCTGCCAGCAGCATAGCTCCCTGGCCCCCTACCCCCATCACCACTCTGGACCTACTTCTGGAAACTGGAATGCCCACTTAGCTCCCCAGCCTGAATATGTACGTGGACACAGCTTCTCATTACTCAAGCCCATCTGTAGGAGAGTACTAACTGCAAGTAGCACAAGCACCAGGTGCCAGGCGTGGTTATACGTATGCACTTACACAGCTTTTCACCAAGAAAACGTGTAAACCTGGCTTCCACTCAGGTTTCTCATCCCCTCATTAGGAAAAAAAATTTGTGAGAAACTCTCTTATCAAATACTTTATATCTTCCCAACTGAAACTCTTTCCTCCCACTTGCCACATGAAGAAGACATTAAGCAACAGAAACTGCTAATCTTTAGAGAAATCTGTCGTGGAAAAGAAAACATGCAGAGAATGATACAAATCCATGTTCCTTCCCAGTAAACTTTGACAAATTTTCCTGAAGTCAGCAGTTGCATTATAGAACTTAGTAAATGTAGGAGTCTCATCATTATGACGACGCCTGAGACTTTGGTGGAGTGGGGCGCAGGGGAGAAGGAAGAACCCTGAGAGCGTATGATGAAAACTCAAGGTGTAAGACAAGAATGAGACTTGGGGTGTGGCTGCTCCAAGAGGAGATGTAAGGTTGGCATGAGCCCTGTTAGCCCAGGAGTGTCCACTCAGGACGTCCAGGATAAGAGGCCACATTCCCCATTCTCATGCCAGTGTAGGAATATATTTTTGAAAACTATCCTCTACTCCTTGGAGTTACAGATTTGTTTTAGACTGTCACCTCCCTATAGATACCAAATAAGATCATAGGTACACAAAAATTCAGATAACCTAGTATTTGATGCCATGATTAATTGTATTTATATAATACTAATTTTAAGGGATTTAATTTGGAAGTATAAAAGCAATTTTTCAAACTTGAATGGACTTTCTTATAGTACTAGCTCAAGACAGATATTCTAGTGATTTAAAAACACATAAAGCCCAGGGCCCTAGGGTGCAGGATGCTGGAGAGGGGCCCCAGAGCCTTGCTCTCTCAATGCTGCTTCCATACACCCTGAACATACACATTCCCAAGCAACTTGTAGAGCCCATTTGAAAAACCTCTGAGCAACACCAGAGGAAATTACTGCATTAGTTCCCACTGTTTACTATGAATGTGCATACATTTTACACATATAAACATTATTTAGGGAAAGTGCAAAGCAAACAAGTGTCGTCACTGGAGGTTGAAAAGTGAGTCACTGGCTCATGACACAATCAGAGAGTTTTCCTTTTTAACTCATGTAAATATAGGACCAGTTTGTAAGTCATACCTGAAGGTGGCCACAAAGTTCACCGTGGGCCAGCCCAAGACGAAGGACCTCTGGCCATCGATGTTAGCTTTCCCCATAGAGTCAGCAGTCCACACTGTGTTCAGTGGTACTTTATTTTTTGTCTTAAAGAAGTGTTTATACCTAGAATGATAAGCAAATAAGACCTCAGTTTGTTTAAGTGTTATGTGAGCAGTTCACGGCAAAATGTCAGGTCTCATTGCTCCAGGGAAAAGCATGCCTCCTTCATCTCTATTATCCTGTGTGATTAGCACAGCAGATGGTTAGATGGGCCTTTATAGAGTGTGTGATGAGCAAAGCCTGACCGAGGAAAGCCCTGAAAACACTGCCTTGATGGCAGCAAATAGCCATTTTTCTAATGCTGACTATTGAGTAAAGACTAGACTATATATTTTAGAACTTTAGAAGAGAACCATTCTTTCATTTTTTATTGATATATTTGTTTTATTAAATACATAATCTTTATAGTTATTAATTTACTCATGTCTTGCTGTTGGCAGCCGCGCTCAGAAAATAGCGCCCAATGCAGGGCAGCCGGAAGGCCCCGAACTTCCTAATGACAAATCATCCCACACCACTAAACTACATGATAATTGCGCCTTGGCATAAGGACCAGTGAGACCCACCAAATGGTTATGCTAATAAGGCATATGGAGCCGCACCAACCAGGTCAGAGCATGAGAACTATATAAGCAAGCCTCTCCTTCCCCTCTGGGTCCTGCCCAACTCATTTGTTTCACAAAGAGCTGAAGAATAAAGCTTTCTGCAGAAGAATCCTGCTGTTGTTGCATGCTGTTCTTGCCGGTGAGGACAGGGCACGCGACAAGTGGTGCCGAATCCCGGGAACCAGAATATCACCGGCACAGGGAGGACCCTTCAGACATCTGGAGAGGATTCAGAACTGCAGGTCAGAAGAAAGCCCGGAGGGGTAAGTTCCGAGAGGCCCCTGCTTTTTAGGATGATGGTTGATGGTTCTCTGTAAATAAGGAGGCACCATGGGGAATGCACCGTCATTAGTCACGGCGCTGCAGACAGCTCTCAAAGAGCGAAACTTGAAGGTCTCCAGCAAAGTCTTAGGATCTTTTGTGAAGGAGATAGACCGTGTGGCCCCCTGGTTCATTTGTTCAGGGTCCCTCTCAATCCCGAGCTGGGACAAACTGGGGAAAGATCTTGATAGAGAGGAGGAGGAGGGTAGCCTGAGGGGAGGCACCAGGCCCCTCTGGAAACTGATTAGAGCTTGTCTGCAAGATGAGAGATGTGAAAAGGTAATAAAAGAAGGTCAGAGAGCATTGACAGATATCCAAGAGAGCATGTCAGAAACGGAACGGGAAACAGAGAGCGCGCGCGGCCGAAAAAAGGCCACAAAAACGAAGGTAAAGAAACCTCAGAGTGAGGGAGAAAGCCTGCCTAGGGCAAAAGCGAAAGAGCCCCGAGAAGCGAGTGACGATCGCCTCGGAGAAAATAGTAAATACCCCTGGAAAGAGTTGAGGGACCTCCAACTCTCCAATAGGGAATCTGAGGAGGAATTAACGTCCGCAGAGGAAGGGGAAGAAAATAAAACAGCAGAGTGTAGAAGTAAGGGAACCAGCAAAGTTGAAAAGCGGACCAAGGAAAAAATGAAAGCAGGGTGTCCCCCGACGCCCTTTGCCCCGCCACCTTACGTGAGTGGCGCACTCTCCTTTTGCCACCCAGATACTCTTCAGGCAATTAGACAAATGTTTCCTGTATTTGAGGATAACGGCGTACGCTCTCACCAGCCCCTGAGCCATAAACAAGTTAAGGAGTTAGCAGAATCCGTTCGGGCTTATGGAGTCAGTGGTAACTATACCATAGCACAAGTTGAGAGATTAACAGAGACAGCCATGACACCCGCAGACTGGCAATATGTAACTAAGGCATGCCTTTCTAGTATGGGGCAATACATAGAATGGAAGGCGTTGTGGCATGATATCAGTATGACCCAGGCACGCGCAAACGCGGCCGAAGGACAGCCTGCGTGGTCATATGATATGCTGACGGGCCAAGGACAGTGGGTAGCTGACCAGACCGCCTTCCCCTTACAGATATACGCACAAATAAACACGTGCGCCGCCAAGGCATGGAAAGCCCTCACCAACAAAGGAGAAGTATCAGGCAATTTGACAAAAATTATTCAGGGGCTGAGCGAGCCATTTTCTGACTTTGTCGCTCGTATGATGGAGACCGCAGGCAGAATATTTGGAGATCAGGAACAAGCAATGCCCCTAGTGGAGCAATTAGTATTTGAACAATGTACCAAGGAATGCAGACAGGCGTTAACACCCTGGAAACAAAAAGGGATACATGCCTGGTTGAAAGCCTGTAGAGAAATAGGAGGGCCACTCACCAATGCGGGCCTAGCTGCGGCCATATTACAGAGCCACAAACAAGCCAGGATCACTAACAGAAGTATCAAATGCTTTCAATGCGGGAAATTAGGACATATAAAGAGAGAGTGTAGGAGCCCAGCTTCAGAACAAACAACCCAAAAGACCCCTGGGTTGTGCCCTAAGTGTAAGAAAGGCAGGCATTGGGCTAATGAGTGCCGGTCTATTAAAGATATAGAAGGGAAACCCTTAGAACTGCCAAAAAACGCCCAGAGGGGCCCCCGTCACCAGGGCCCGCAAATATATGGGGCAACCAGCACGCAAGTGTCATTCGGGAACAACCAGGCCCCCCAAGGAGAGCCACTTCAGGTTCCGCGGGATTGGACATCCGTGCCACCACCAGAATAGTGTTGACTCCACAGATGGGAGTTCAGCCTATCCCTTCAGACTTTAAAGGCCCCCTGCCACCAAATACCATTGGGTTACTCCTAGGGCGCTCTTCTGCTGCATTGAAAGGCCTGGTAGTTCATCCCGGAGTCATAGATCAAGATTATGAGGGACAAGTAAAAATCATGTGTTCGGCTCCCAGAGGAATCTATCCTATATCCCCACGAGACCGCATAGCCCAGCTCTTAGTTTTACCTAGTCTCCACGCCAATTATCCTGCTACCAACACGGAGAGGGGAGAAAGGGGCTTCGGCTCCTCTGACTGGGATTCAGCCTTCATAGTATTAGATTTAGCAGACAGACCAAAATTAACTCTTCAAATAGAGGGAAAGAGCTTTGAGGGAATCCTAGACACTGGAGCAGATAAAAGTATTATCTCTGCAACCTGGTGGCCCTCCAAGTGGCCTGTGACCCAATCCTCACATTCATTACAAGGTTTAGGATATGAGTCAAGCCCTTCAATTAGTGCCAAACCATTGAAATGGCGAGCCCCTGAAGGACAAGAGGGTACAGTCACCCCTTATGTACTCCCTCTACCGGTCAATTTATGGGGGAGGGATGTCATGAGAGACTTAGGCCTCAAACTCATTAATGAATACTCCACCCCTGCCCAAGGC
Organism: Manis javanica; assembly: GCF_040802235.1. NCBI lineage: Eukaryota > Metazoa > Chordata > Mammalia > Pholidota > Manidae > Manis > Manis javanica. The sequence continues at coordinate 70,361,124 of NC_133160.1, forward strand.
ATGATGATGGACATGGGATACATCCCTGGCAAGGGGCTGGGGAAACACCAACAGGGACACATAAAGCCCATCCTACCCAAAGTAAAGAATGAACGTCACGGCCTGGGTTTTTCATAGGGGCCATTGAAGATGCCATGCCCATACCTTGGCTCACAGAGGAGGCCGTATGGGTTCCTCAGTGGCCCCTATCCTCTGAAAAATTAGAAGCAGCTCATTGCTTAGTGCAAGAGCAGCTCCAAGTGGGACACCTAGAACCCTCTGTGTCCCCATGGAACACACCCATATTTGTAATCAGGAAAAAGTCAGGATCATGGAGGTTGCTTCATGATCTGAGAGCAGTAAATGCTCAAATGAGAATGCTTGGACCTGTACAACGGGGACTGCCACTCCTCTCTGCCTTACCCAAAGAATGGAAAGTGCTCATAATAGATATTAAAGATTGTTTCTTTTCTATACCTCTAAGCTCCAAGGACAGGGAAAGATTTGCTTTTACTTTGCCAGCTATTAACCATGAACAACCCGATGCCAGATTTCAGTGGAAGGTCCTCCCTCAAGGAATGGCAAATAGCCCCACCATATGTCAACTGTACGTTCAGCGAGCGCTAGACCCAATTCGTAAGACCTATCCCACGCTAAAGATCATCCATTACATGGATGACATCCTTCTTTGCTCCCCACAACCAGCGGAAATAGAAGAAGCATATATAGATCTCACTAGATCCCTAGAAAATTGGAGACTGAATATAGCAAGCGAGAAGGTCCAAAAATCTAGTGTTAGCAAATTCCTAGGAGCAACCATTTACACAGATGTAATTTGCCCCCAAAAGCTTGAGATAAGACATAATCAATTGCGAAATTTGAATGACTTCCAAAAACTCCTAGGGGATATTAATTGGTTGCGCCCATACTTAAAGATACCCACCACTGAATTGACTCCACTATTTAAAACCCTAGAAGGAGACCCACAACTAACGTCACCGCGCTCCCTCACACCTGAGGCATTACAAGCCATTCGCAAAGTAGAACAGGCTTTGATGACAGCACAATTAAATAGAGTGCATTCGAATGAACCCTTTGAGTTGTGTGTGCTTCCCACCCCAGAGCTGCCAACAGCAGTTTTATGGCAGCACGGCCCACTGATCTGGATCCATCCCCAAGCCTCTCAGGCTAGGACAATAGAGTACTATCCAGCAGCCGTGGCCAAACTTGCTTTGAGAGGAGTAAAAACCTCCATGACACATTTCGGAGAGGCTCCAGCTAAAATTATAACCCCTTACAGCGTAGAACAGATACAAGTATTATGCGCTATGAACGATGATTGGGCCATACTTGCTTACAGTTTCTCAGGAACCTTTGATAATCATTTCCCTAAACATCCCCTCATCAACTTCGCCAAAAATCATCTCCTAGTATTTCCTCGGGTCACTAGCCTAACCCCGCTGCCTCATGGAAAAACAGTTTACACGGACGGGTCTAAGACAGGCACAGGTGCCTATGTCCATGATGGCAAAGTTGTGACAAAAGGCTACACGCCTGACACTCCACAAATAGTGGAATGTCGCATAGTCTTAGAGGTCCTACAAATCTTTCCTGAACCTTTAAATATTGTGTCTGACTCCTGTTATGTAGTTAATGCAGTCAAATCTCTAGAAGTGGCCGGGCTAATCAAAGCGTCCAGCCCAGTAGCCACTTTGTTCAAACAGATACAATCAGCACTACTTCATAGGCAATCTCCTTTGTATATAACTCATATCAGAGCACATTCAGGCCTTCCCGGGTCTATGACCCAAGGCAACCACCTGGCAGACCTCGCAACCAGAAATATAGCTTTTCCCCTGCTAGACCCTATCACCACAGCTTCAAAATTCCATACACAATTTCATGTCACTGCCGAAACACTGCGCAAGCGGTTTAGCATAACCAGGGCCGAAGCTAGGAACATTGTCCTTAGCTGCCAACATTGCTGCAGCTTCCTTCCCACACCTCATGTTGGGATCAACCCCAGAGGTATTAGGCCTTTACAAGTTTGGCAAATGGATGTGACGCATATTTCGTCTTTTGGGAAACTGAAATATGTACATGTATCCGTGGATACTTGTTCAGGAGTCATCTTTGCCTCCCCATTGTCAGGAGAGAAAGCTTCCCATGTCATCCAGCACTGCCTTGAGGCTTGGAGCGCATGGGGGTTACCACAGATTCTGAAAACAGACAATGGCCCAGCCTATACCTCTACAAAATTTGCTCAATTTTGTCATCACATGGGGATAAAACATATCACTGGCCTTCCCTACAACCCACAGGGTCAAGGGATTGTGGAACGCGCGAACCGCACGCTGAAATCCTATTTACTTAAACAAAAAGGGGGAATTGAAGATATACCCCCCACACCAAAAACTGCCATAGCCCTAGCACTTTTCACTATAAATTTTTTGAATCTGGATGCTCAAGGCCATACAGCAGCGGATCGCCATAATCAGTGGCCAAAAGACCCACAAGAACTAGTAAAATGGAAGGACGTGTTATCTAACCAATGGAAGGGCCCGGATCCAATCATAATCAGATCCAGGGGAGCTGTGTGTGTTTTCCCCCAGGGTGAAGAAAATCCCTTCTGGATCCCGGAGCGCCTAACGAGGAAAGTCCTAAACAAAGGAGATGACTTCGCTATACCTCCTGACCCTGCTCCTGACACTGGAGACCCCGACTCAGGGAGTATTGAGATGGGGAATCCTGTCTGCCTTTCCTAAGCCTATGCCTGTCCATTTCAATGCAGCCGTTTTTCCCTGCTTTTTCACCACCAACTCTAGTATGAACTTGCCCTACCTAGTTAAAGACACCCTAGTAGCTCCCCTGGGAGAAAACCGATCCTTCGTAACTAATGGGTCATTATGCTTCACCACTCAGAATCTAGCTGGCTGTATCTCCCTGAAACGGAGGAAATACGGATGGTTCAGTGACATAATTCTAGAGGCCAGTAGCCTCCCCGTTATGTGAGCTAAATTTGAAGGGCCTAATAAGGAAGGGAGCCCGTCCTATAAGAACATGACTATCCACCAGATGGTTCTCTGGATCAATGGCACATTTGTACACTCTCCCAGGAACAATTCCACCGACAGGCCTCGTCAACCCAAATATGCCTCCCATTGTGTGGGCGACTATGAGGGAGAGCTGTGGCCCTGGACTGACTGTCAGTCAACTGTAGTAACATGGGCAACTGAGAGGCAGGAGTTTACCATCTCCCCAGATATGGAGGGACGGCCAGCCAATGAGGCTTGGTGGCCAGTAAAGGTGCTCGAAGGCGAGTTTCGTCAGCAGCTGAGCATGAACCCCTTCCATAAATGGATGCTGTGTGGAGTCAATGGCTCGTGTACCGACCTCTCCCCCTTTTCCGCCCTCCAGGGTGGGGGAATCGGTGTAAAAAATATCACCTTTTGGTGCGAGAATAACCACATGCGCGCACACTGGAACATGATCATGACCCATAACAATGAGAACTACACGTGTTCAGCAAAATCAGGTCCAGAGTCACCTAATTCCCTTTTTCCACCTTCTCCAGTATGCGTATACCCCCCATTTCTGTTTATCTTATCCAATAGTAGCTTTGACTCCTGCTCCAACGAAACCTGCTTTCTGTCTCAGTGTTGGGATGCGCGTAACTTTACCAATGCTTTGGTAGTCCGCATCCCCCGTTGGGTCCCTGTTCCCGTAGACGCCCCTAACACCATGACTCTGTTTCGAGAAAGGCGCGATTTTGGTGTTACAGCCGCCATAGTGCTCCTGATCTCCGCGACCGCGGTCGCAGCCACCGCCACTGGTATAGCTTTAGACACCTCCATCAAATCGGCTACAGAGCTCAATAACCTTGCAGCCTCAGTAGCTTCTGCCCTGGACCAACAGTCCACACTTGATGGCAAACTGAAAGGAGGAATAATGATCCTCAATCAACGCATAGATCTCGTGGAGGAACAAATAGAGGTGCTCTGGCAAATGGCCCAATTGGGATGTGAGCGGAAATATCGTGCCCTCTGCATCACTAGCATTCAATATAAAAATTTTACACGGGCAGCTAATCTGTCACGAGACCTGTCCCAGTATCTTTCAGGAAACTGGTCCCAAGACTTCGATGGGACACTAGAAGAGCTGCGGCGAGAAATTATCCACATCAACTCCACCCGTCTAGATATCTCCGTAGCGGAAGGACTCTCTTCCTGGTTCCTCAGAGCTCTCTCCCACGTCAAGGAGTGGGCGGGCATGGCTGGGATGGGCGTGTTCCTGCTTGGAGGTCTCATCCTCTTACTCTGGTTGTTATGCAGACTCCGCAACCAACATAAGCAGGACAAGGTGATCCTTGCTCAAGCCCTAATGGCGATAGACGTTGGCGCCTCTCCCCAAGTGTGGCTCAACATGCTTAAGAAGGAAGCTCGGCTTTAGCTTGAGGTAGCTCTTGCACCCTGAGCCCATGTGGCACTGCACCAGGCCCGAGTACCTCAATGCTTAATCACAGCTTTCTTTAAGAAGCTCATGGTGCAAGAGGGTTGAGAAAAAGGGTCCAAACCCTTTGTACCAAGCGGTCCCAACGCCAGCCAGAGGATGCGAGGCAAAGCACTGCAAGAGGTCTTGGACCCCTCTGAGAGGCATGCCTGACTACATAGGGGTAGATGCCCAGAACCCCTCTCCAAAAAGGGGGCATCAGGAAGTATGATGGAGGTCAGGCCTCTGTCTCCGCCTCTGCTGGCAAGTTCCGCCTTGAGCTTCTGTTAGACAAAAAAGGGGGAGATGTTGGCAGCCGCGCTCAGAAAATAGCGCCCAATGCAGGGCAGCCGGAAGGCCCCGAACTTCCTAATGACAAATCATCCCACACCACTAAACTACATGCTAATTGCGCCTTGGCATAAGGACCAATGAGACCCACCAAATGGTTATGCTAATAAGGCATATGGAGCCGCACCAACCAGGTCAGAGCATGAGAACTATATAAGCAAGCCTCTCCTTCCCCTCTGGGTCCTGCCCAACTCATTTGTTTCACAAAGAGCTGAAGAATAAAGCTTTCTGCAGAAGAATCCTGCTGTTGTTGCATGCTGTTCTTGCCGGCGAGGACAGGGCACGCGACATCTTGCTACTCAAGAAGTATTTGAGGGGTGAACAAAGATACATGATACATGGTTTATAAGAATAATTATGCAAATTTTCTCATAAAGAGGCAGACTGGGAAAAAAAACTTGGATTAGAGGAATTTAACATTTTGCACCTTAATTTCTAAAAAGATTTTATAGCCTTATAGCATAAGCTATTTTAAAATCTTTTCTGAAAAGATTTTGTTCATACCATTTTCTCTTAGGGTCCTGTTAAAAGTGAAAAATTTAGTCCACAGATTGAACCCAATGTAAAAATCAGCCATTCAATCCCAGACCAGTGGTCAGGAGGTGTTATATGAACATGGTGGAAATCTTTCCCATTTATGTCAGGGAAGTCAGGTGACAATTTCTACCTTGTCTCCTTTGATCTCTGACATGGAAACCACCGTATCTCTTGTTTTATCCATAAATTTAATTCTCAGGTGGGCCTGAAGTTTAGATAGTTACAAGCCTTATGAAGGATTCCTAGGAAACTTGCCACACTGCTGTGGAACTCCCTGCTGTTCAGAACCACATGTGGGAACACTAAAGCTAAAATGAGATCAGAGACACATCGTGCAAAAATTCCTATGAGTCCACTGATTCACGGAACAGCTAAAGCTGGAACTCTTTAATGGCATTTATGAAATGAAACTGGTTTTACAGGAATCCAACTGAAGGATAATGTAGATTCAAAGGTTAGGTCACAACAAATATAAACAAGATGGAAATACATATTGTGACACAAGGTGGCTACTTTCTACATTTTACTTCAACATTTTTTACCCTATGTCTGAGAATTGAAGATTTTTATGAACACAGTGATCAGATATAATCATTTTTCTAGATAGTAACTCTAAAGGCATTATTAAGTTAAAAATTTGCTTGTTTTTATAGATTTTTAAATTCTCTAATGTAGGTACCCAAGCATATAAACACCTCAGGTATTGTGTGGAAACTTCCAAATATGTTAACCTGGAAAGAGTCATTTCAATAATTCCCTCCATTTGACAAATTGCCAAGGTCACCTACTCCTTTGCAACTAAACCAAGTTATCCAAAAGCCCAGAACATGGTTCCCACTCTCCTGTAACGTTTACTAGGCCCTTACCATAAGCCAAGCATTGTTGTAAGTATTGTATAAACATCATTTCATTTCATCCTCAAGCAACTACATCAGGTACTCTCTGTTTGCCCTATTTTATAAGCGAGGAAGCTCACAGAGAAGTTAATTGTCCAAAGCAACCCATTTGACACTGAGTATCAAAGTACTCTGTGAAATAAGGAACATAATCCCATCTCACAGGGTAGTTGTAAGGGTTAGACAAGATTAAGTACATCACCTCTTTAGCAGAATAGCCAACCTGCAATAAGTCCACAATAAATTATTAGTATTAATGTCACTCAGATTAAGTATAGAACTTGCCTGCCTTATATTTGACATGACATAACTGGGGGCAAGGGTAAGGGTAGTAAAGAAAAGACTTTCAGTTTTCTCTAGTGAGTGAAAGGCTTCTTGATACTTTGATAAGTATTCTTTGTCTTTCATGTCTTTCATGATGGGACAAGTAAACAGACGCCCTTCCATCTACCTGCCTTCAGATACTAAATGAGCAATCACCATGTTTTGTCTAGACTGGGTATTAGTGGCATCTGTGTTCAGAATTGAGAGGAAAGTGCACCCAGTGGTCCCAACTCCAACATATACTCCTAGTCTGTCTGCTGTGTCTCTTGTTGTCACTGCCATTCCCAAGATGGAGCCCTTGTTACCGTTCAGCTGGACCATTGCCTCCTTAACTGTCTCCTTGCCTCCCCACCAATCAATGATCTGCCAACAGTCAAGAGAATGTGCTAAAAATTTAACCAGATATGGCCTAGTGAAAAACCCTTAGCCTACTTCAAGCCCTATTGTGGCGTGTGGAGACCCAGTGTGACTGGATCCCTGACCACGGAATTGTGTCTGATTTCACACCCATGTTTCAGGCTCCAGGCCCATTGGCCTCTGACTCCTCCCTCCAGGGAGTCAACAGCACCTACCTAGGGCTGCTGTTCCCTCAGCCTAGAAGGCTCAGCCACCTTGCATAGGAATGGTGGCTGCTTCTCATCCCATAGGTTCACTTTAAGTGCTGCCACTGCAGAGAGGCCCTCCTAGATGACCCCTCTCTAACGTGATCCCTTCTTCTTCTTCTTCACATGGCACTAATCACAGTCTGCAATTGAACCCCTCTTGTTTGTACCTTCTGTCTGTAAGCCCCAGGCAAGAGAGACTCTGCCCGTCACATTCTCAGTTGTTTCTACTGTGGCGTGGCACAGAACATGACCTGTGTAGTACTTGCTGGATAAATGATCAAAACATTTGTAAAATGAAAGAAAAAGCACTTAACATTTTCATTACAGTTGATTAATAAAAGGGTTAGTGAAAGCAATTTTATGGTAATGAGGAGAACAAGTGGTGTTTGCATACTTGGTGTTACACACAAGCAACACATCGCTGAGCAAGAAGAGGTGCCGTTGCTGTCTCCTCCGGCCTCTTCTGAGTTCCACGTGGCCATGAAGCAGCAGGGGGCCCTCACATGATGTAGTCACTTCACTGTGGGTGTCCACCACAAAAGGGCTTTTCCTGCAACATATCAAACACCAAAAGCAGCTAGTCACTGGCCAAATACATGATAGTATTTTTTATGCTATCTGCCAAGGTTAACACAACACTAAAAATTAGTCTCGACCCCCAAAACGAGTTTATTGCTCTAATTTAGGGTCACCAAGTTACAGAAATGTATTGAAAGAGATGAGGTTACTTAGGGAGTCGATGCAGTTGGAAAAGAATTTCCAGGACAAAGCCCTGGAGCAGGCGGACTCTAGGGGTGGGAAAAGAAGAAAGCAAAGCCCATGACAAGCTGTTAGGAAGGAGAGATCCAAGAGGCCAAGGGCATTACAATGAGATGTTAAAAAAAAGAAAGAGAAGAGAAAAGGGACAATTTGTGACAGTTTATCAAGTGATACGGAGATTTGTGAGGAAGTAATTATAATTTGGTTTCATGTTAACGTAAAAATCTACATAATGGAGGATTCCAGAAAATTGATCTCAGTTTTATCTATGTCATTGTTAAATTTGGGGGGACATTCTCAAATTTCATCAAATAATACTGGGAATATCAAAAAGTTTCTAAACCCAAGTAAGTGCTTAGCTATTATTTGCCTGAGCCATGACTAGGCCCTAGCAGGACTCTGGCCGGGATAGGGACGGCAACCCAACTGAACAGACCACAAAAATTCTTTCATAAGTAGGGCAGGATTTCACAGACCTACTGGGGGTTTGTTTTCTCCCATGAAGCCAGGAAAACTGTCTTCCCCAGAATGTAAAGCCTGCTCTCTCATGCTCAGCAGTATGAAGCTTCAGGAACATGAGTAGCTTTTCATGAATCCAGCTCTGAAGTTAAGAATTAGTTCATACATTTTAGACAAAATGAAAGAGAACACTTCCTGTGACTCCCTGTCTGCTTTGATGACCGAAAGTAGCATATTAAAAGAGTACCTTATGCTCTGAGGCCTTGAATGACCATCTCGGCGCTTTTTGATTGACGAGAACATCCTTTTTTCATCAGTTCTTGGCACTGAAAACCAAGAGTGTCTACAGTGCTTGGCTGAGCACTGAAGTAACTGAAGTAAGCCTGTGGATTCCAGTAGTCAAGCTCTCTGGCCATTATGATGTCAGAGTTCTAAGGCTCATGCCATAACCAACCAACTGTCATACTGGTTTCCATGACTTTGCTTCCATCTTTTGATTTTTTAAAAATTTATCTTTTTATTTTGAGATAACTGAACACTGACATGTAGCTCTAAGAAGTAATACAAAGGGATTAATTGACCTTTTACCCAGTTTACCCAAGATAATGTCTCTCTGAACTACAGAACAATTTACTAACTAGAATATTAACACTGATACAGTCAAGAGGCAGAACATTTCCATCAGTAGGATCCTTTCTAGTACCCTTTTACAGCCCCCCAGACTCCTTCCCACCTCTACCATCTCTTTAATCCCTGGCAAGCCTACTTTTTTTTCCACTTTTGTAATTTTGCCCTTTTAACAATCTTATAGAAATGGTATCATATAGTATGTAATGTTTCTGGACTTGCTCTTTTCCATTCAGCATAATTGGAGAATCATCTGGATTGTTGTAGGTATTACTAGTTCATTTCTTGGTATCTCTTAGTGATGCTCCGTGATATGGATGTATCAGTTTGTTTAAACAACTGTTGAAAGACTGTGGGTGGTCTCCAGTTTGGGGCTATTACAAATAAAGCGGTCATAAACATCTTTGTACAGGTTTTGTGTAAACATGTCTTCATTCCTCTGGGCTAAATGCCCAGAAGTGCGATTGCCAGGTCATATGGTAGTTGTATGTTTTGTTTCTTAAGAAACTTCCAACCTGTTTTCCAGAGTGGCTGTGCCATTTCACATTTTCACTAGCTCTGGATCAGTGATTCAGGTTCCCCACACACACAGTAGCATCTGGTGGTGCCATGTTTTATTGTAGCCTTTCTGACAGCTGTGTAGTGGTGTGTCTTTGTGGATTGCATTTGCATTTCCCTCATGGTTAACGGTGCCAAACATGCTGTCATGGGCTTATTTGAAGTGTATATCTTCTGCAGTGTAACCTAACTCTGATTCAATGTATTAATAAAATACACAATAAAATTATATATATAATAAAATTATATAATAAATATATAATAAAATTTTATAATATATATGTAAGGCTGTATTTATCAACTTGAACTAAGAAAGGATGTTTACACAAGACTTAAAATGTACAAACCTTAAGTGTGGGTGGTGGAAATCAATGGATGTGACCATGTTAAAATTAAGTATTTCTTACTTAGACATGATAGACCACCTTAACTGGTGACAGGTTAGAAGATGTTATCAAAATTTCAACCTGAAAAGTAATTAATGTCTAAAATATATGGGGAACTCCTAAAATCTACAAGGAAGCAAAAATTGGGCAAGGAATATAAAAAAACAATTTGTGGAAGAGGAATCCTAAGTAGCCAATAAGTACATAAAGTGGTGCTTAGCTTCACTCGAAATCAGAGAAATTCAAATTAAATCAACATAATATTGGTAAAAGTTTAAAAGTCAGCTAATACCAAATACAGGTTGGAATAAGCAGAAATAAGAAATTTCATGCACTATTAGTAGGAGAGTAAAATAATAATACTTAGTGAAGTTAATTATTCACATATTCTATATACATCATTCTCACATCTGAGTTTGTATGGTGTACAAGTCCTTGTGGGGTGTGGCATGTGTTTTTCATATACAACAATAATAGTGTTATATACACAACAGTAGTAAATATAACTCCTTTCAGATTCTTAGACCAATTCCAATGTGTGTGTCTGGGGGAGGGTGTCCTCCCACATATAGCAGGAGGCAATTGTTGAACAGCAGCAGGGTGTCTGAAAACTCAATTCTGACACTATCTGCCTGGAGACAACAGCAGATTCTCCAGATTAAGGGCTCCATCCTACAAGATGCCCTCCTCCCCCAACTCCAGATGCCAGTCCCAAGCCCCAGGCAGTTACCTGTGCTTCTGACATACTGGCTACAGATTGAAGATTCCCAAGCAATCCATCCCCCTGAGGTTTGATTAATTTGTTAGAGCAGCTCACAGAACTCAGGAAACACTTATGTTTACTGTTTAATATATATTTTTATATTGGGTACTGGAATGTATACCAGTTAATAGCCAGATGAAGAGATACATAGAGGAAGGCCCCAAATAAAAGAGCTTCTATTCTCGTGGAGTTTAGGTCTGGCTTGGTAGCATGTGGAGCATTCTGCTTCTCCAAATATAGCACTCCCTGCAACAGAGAAACAGGATCTAAGAGAGCAATAAGCCCTTCTAAGGTTTTTTGTGAGGACTTCATTGCATAGTCATGATTGACTAAATTATTGGCTATTGGCTGATTCAGCCTCCAGCCCCTGCCCTTGGGTGGGGTCCAAAGTCTCTTATTAATATGACAAGACACCCAATCCACCTTTAAGACTGCAGTGTTTTCAAGAACTGCGGATGAAGGCCAGATATACAAGGGAAATATATTTTTGGTCATATGAATGTGTTTCTAATTAATCAACATATTGCAAGGGGCATTTATTTATTTTTTATATATATTCTTCAATTTTTTATTAAGGTATTATTGACATACACTCTTATGAAGGTTTCACATGAAAAAACAATGTGGTTTCTACATTTACCCATATTATCAAGTCCCCACCCATACCCAAATGCAGTCACTGTCCATCAGTGTAGTAAGATGCCACAGGTTCACTGTTTGCCTTCTCTGTGCTACACTGTTTTCCCCGTGATGCAACACACTGTGTACGAAACATAATACCTCTCAATCCCCTTCTCCCTCCCTCCCAACCCACCCTCCCACACCCCTCCCCTTTGGTAACCACTAGTTCATTCTTGGATTCTCTGAGTCTGGTGCTATTTTGTTCCTTCAGTTTTGCTTCATTGTTAAACTCCACAAATGAGGGAAATCATTTGGCACTTATCTTTCTCTGCCTTGGTTATTTCACAGAGCATAATACCCTCTAGCTCCATCCATGTTGTTGCAAATGGTAGGATTTGTTTCTTTCTTATGGCCGACTAGTATTCCCTTGTGTATATGTACCACATCTTCCTTATCCATTCATCTACTTGATGGACACTTAGGTTGCTTCCATATCTTGGCTATTGTAAAAAGTGCTGCAATAAACATAGAGGTGCATATGTGTTTCTGAACCTCAGAAGTTGTATTATTTGGGTAAATTCCAAGGAGTGCGGTTCCCAGATCAAATGGAATTTCTATTTCTAGTTTTCTGAGGAACCTCCATGTTGCTTTCCACAATGGTTGAATTAGCTTACATTCCCACCAGCAGTGTAGGAGGGTTCCCGTTTCTCCACAACCTCGCCAACATTTGTTGTTGTCTGTCTTTTGGATGGTGGCCATTCTTACTGGTGTGTGGTGATATCTCACTGTGGTTTTAATTTGCATTTCTCTGATGATTACTGATGTGGAACATTTTTTCATGTGTCTGTTGGCCCTCTGAATTTCTTCTTTAGAGAACTGTCTCTTCATATCCTCTGCCTGTTTGTTAATTGGTTTATTTGCTTTTTTGGGTGTTGAGGCATGTAAGTTCTGTATATATTCTGATATATCCCCTTGTTGGATATGTCATTTACAAATATATTCTCCCATACTGTAGGGTGCCTTTTTGTTCTATCGATGGTGTCCTTTGCCGTACAGAAACTTTTTAGTTTGATGTTGTCCCATGTATTCATTTTTGCTTTTTTTCCCCTTGCTCAAGGAGATGCATTCAGGAAGAAGTTGCTCATGCTTATATTCAGGAGATGTTTGCCTATGTTGTCTTCTAAGAGTTTTACACTTTCATGACTTACATTCAGGTGTTTGATCCATTTTGAGTTTACTTTTGCATATGAGGTTAAACAATAATCCAGTGTCATTCTCTTGCATGTAGCTGTCCAGTTTTGCCAACACCAGCTGTTGAAGAGTCTGTCTTTTCTCCCTTGTATGTCCATGGCTCCTTTATTATATATTAATTGACCATATATGGTTAGGTTTATATCAGGGCTTTCTAGTCTGTTCCTTTGGTCTATGGGTCTGTTCTTGTGCAAGTACTAAATTGTCTTGATTACTGTGGCTTTGTAGTAGAGCTTGAAGTTGGGTAGTATAGTCCCCCCCCACTTTATTCATCCTTCTCAGGATTGCTCCTGCTATTCAGGGTCTTTTGTCATTCCATATGAATCTAAGAATTATTTGCTCTTGTTCATTGAAGAATGCTGTTGGTATCTTGGTAGGGATTCATTGAATCTGTAGATTGCTTTAGGCAGGATCGCCTTATTGAAAATACTAATTCTTGCTATCCTTGAGCTCCGGATGTGTTTCCATTTATTGGTATCTTCTTAAATTTCTCTCATGAGTGTCTTGTAGTTTTCAAAGTATAGGTCTTTCACTTCCTTGTTTAGGTTTATTTCTAGGTATTTTGTTTTTTTTCATCCAATTAGGAATGAAATTGTTTCCTGATCTCTCTATCCTAGTTAATCATTAGTATATAGGAATGCCACAGATTTCTGTGTATTAATTTTGTATCCTGCAACTTTGCTGAATTTCAGATATTAGATCTAGTAATTTTGGAGTGAATTCTTTAGGGTTTTTTATTTACAGTATCATGTCATTTGCAAACAGTGACAGTTTAACAACTTCTTTACCAACCTGGATGCCATTTATTTGTTTGTGTTCTCTTATTGCCCTGGATAAGTCCTCCAGAACTATGTTGAATAAAAGTGGAGAGAGTTGGCATCCTTGTCTTGTTCCCGATCTTAAAGGAAAGGCTTTCAGCTTCTGGCTTTAGTATGATGTTGGCTGTGGGTTTGTTGTATATGGCCTTTATTATGTTGAGGTACTTGCCCTCTGTACCCATTTTGTTGAGAGTTTTTATCATGAATGGATGTTTAATTTTGTCAAATGCTTTTCCAGCATCTATGGAGATGATCATGTGGTTTTTGTCCTTCTTTTTGTCTATGTGGTGGATGATATTGATGGATTTCCTAATATTGTACCATCCTTGCATCCCTGGAATAAATCATGCTTGATCATGGTGGATGATCTTTTTGATGTATTTTTTAATTCATTTTGCTAATACTTTGTTGAGAAGATATTTGTCATTATTAATATTAATAATACTTTATTATATACTTTTAAAATCTTTTATAATACTGTATCTCCCTAATGTGAACATACAGATTTCTTTACATGAGCATCTTTAATGACTGAGAAGCACTTTATAACGGAGTTCTTAGAACTGCACTACATACAGTTGTTCCTTCTTTAGACAAGATGAGTACTTGACTCTCATTAAAGTTTTAATTTTTTTATGTTGCTTCAGCTTTGCAATGGAAAGAGCATATAGCAGTGGCTAATTACTAAAAAATCGATAAATAAAGCTACATCTAGTAGCAAAACAGAAATTATTTTAAGTTTTAAATGGTTTGGTTAATTTAAAACTTCTGTTTTTAGGAATAAACCAAATGTTTCAATTCTATTAATCAGCCTCATAGTTTGTGCTTAATGTTGTCCGTAATCCTGCTGCTACTTACAGTTTCAACGTAATTGATTACATTCCAAAAATACATAACATTTCAAATCAAGGAATCCCATATAAAAATAACAACTAAAGTCATAATTAAAATACATTATAGTTTAAGAGAAAAGATTTTTAGACCCTATGAAATCCTTAAAATAAAATTTTTATTTAAATTGATAATTGCATTGAAACTTAAGAGATGTGAATCCAGATAAAGCGTAACATCAAAAGGACAATGTTGACATCTCATAAACTTTAGGGATCTTTAATGTAAACAACTGTCATGCGTTAGAGGAAATAAACCTTCAGAAGTAAGGTAACTTTACTTTCTCAACTGTCTGACCTGTTGCTTAGCTGTCATATTCACATACACACACAAACACACACACTCAAAAATAAAACTATTTTGGATAAACTTAACATAAAATTTTTAGGAAAGGTATTAGGAAATTGTTACTGGGCTAATAATACACATTTCAAGTCTTCAGAGATCCAAACTGGGAAAGATTAGTGTAAAAACCCAATAAGCAGTTCTGCTCATTAAGAAAATTATGGGTTGTGACTCTGTGAGGTAAGAAGCTTTGGTTTATGTCAGTTAAGTTGTCTTTTATGGACATTTGTATGATTGTAAAATGACTTCTGTGGATGTAGTTAAGTATTTGATTTGTTACCATTTCTTCATAGGAATGAAGTTGACCTAAAAGGGACCTCAGAAGAGGTGTTAGAGACTTCAGGACTAGCCAGCCGTTTATTATCTTTATAATTATCTTTTTTTCTCTTCTCCTTATTTAGACCACTTAATTCATTAAGAGTCCCAGTTGAAACTCCAGCACATCCTCTATTGTGAACCATTAGTGGAAAGGCTTCCTCTGTACAATCAATACAGTGAAAGGGCTGAGCAGAAGGGATTTGTTAGGCATAATTGACATCTACTGCATAGTCAAACCTTAATTATTTAGTGGCTGATTGTCCTGCTTGAGGGTTTTACAAGCATTTTGTTTCTACTCTGTCTTACTTTTGCTGACTTTTAAGCCATTTCACTGATCATCAGTTTGTCTGCCAAGAGTGGTTTTGGGATAGAGTAAAGCAGAGGATCACATTGTTCATGTTTTTTTGCTATTCCTAGAAGAGTTAATAAAATCTTTAGTGAATGAGGGGTGAAGCTGTGCATAAATCCGTGGACTTTAATGTTTTCATTATCCATGGTATTCTCTGTCCCCAAGGACAATTAAAAGTTTTCTACATATGAAGGGACTAGTAGTTACCAAAGGGGAGGGGTCGAGGAGGAGAAGGGGATTAAGGGGCACTGTAATTAGCAATCACAATATAGATAGGTCACGGGGAAGGCAGTACAGCACGGAGAAGACAAGTAATGACTAGAGCATCTTACCACACTGATGGACAGTGACTGCAGTAGGAGTGGGTGAGGACTTGATAATATGGGTGAATGTTGAAATCACCAAATGTTGTTCATGTCAAACCTTCATAAGATTGTATGTCAATGATACTTTAATAAAAAGTTTTCTATATATGTTTTGAAATCCTTAAGATAACAGTAAGCACACATGTCAGTCCATTCAATCTGCTGTAACAAAATACCATAGACTTGGTTGGCTTTTAAACAGCAGATACGTATTGCTTACAGTTCTGGAGGCTGAAAGTCTGAGATCAAGGTGACAGCCTGGTCAGTTGAGGGCTCTCTTCTGGGTTGCAGACCTCATTGTATCCTCACTTGGCAGAAGTGGGTAACAAGCTCTGTGAGCTCTCTTTTTTAAGTATACTGTTCCCATTCATGAAGGCTCCACCCCTGACTTCATGAACTCTCAAAGACCACACCTATTAATACCATCATGTTTGGGGGTTAGGATTTCAACATATGAATTTTGGAGGAACACCGCAAACTTTTGGAACATTACAAGATGGTTATGCACATTAAAAATATTTAATGGGTATTGCTATATTGTTCTATAAGGAAGTTCTATCAATTTATACCCCCATAAATGGTATATGACCTTTCTTTCCTCTCTATACTTCTCCAAACAAAATGTACTTTTTTCCCAACAGGACAAGTGAAATTATCTTTAATTCTTAAGTCTTTTAGGTTATTTATCTTTCAGATATACATAAATTCATGAAGACATTTCTATTTAAAGGGATTAATTGATAGTATAGAAGTTTTGGGGGTAAGGTAGAGGGAGAGGGATATTAAATAAGGTAAATCTTTTTTTATTGTAGTATAGTTACATACAATATTATGTTAGTTTCAGGTGTACAACATAGTGATTTAACAATTATATACATTACAAAATACCATGATAAGTGTAGTTATCATCTGTTACCATACATAGTTATAACAATATTATTGACTGTATTCCCTAGATTGTACTTTTCATCCTTGTGACTTACTTATTTTAAATTTGGAAGTTTGTACCTCTTTATCCCCTTCTCCTATTTCACCCATCCCCCCAATACCCTCTCTTCTGTCAACCACCAGCTGTTCTCTTTATTTATGCAGTTATTTCTGGGTGTTTGGCTTATTCATTTGCTTTGTTTTTTTAGATTCCACATATAAGTGAAATAATATGGTATTTGTCTTTTTCTGTTTATTTTATTTCACTTAGCCTAATACCTGCTGGGTCCATCCATGTTGTCTAAGATGGCAAGATTTTATTCTTTTTTATGGCTGAGTAATACTCCATTTCTTCCTTCCTTCCTCCCTTCTACCCTCCCTTCCTTTCTTCCTTCCTTCTTCCCCTGCCCCAGTTCCTCCTCATCTTTTTTATCCATTTGTCTATTGATGGATGCTTAAGTTGCTTCCACATCTTGCCTATTGTAAGTAATGCTGCAATAAGAATAGGGGTGCATATATTTTTTCAAATTAGTGACTTTGTTTTCCTTGGGCAAATACCGACTTGGAATTACTGGATCTTACGGTATTTTCATTTTTAATTTTCTTATGAACCTCCATACTGTTTTCCATAGTGGCTGAACAAATTTATATTCCTACCAATAGTGCTCCCTTTTCTCTACATCCTTGTCAACATTTGTCATATTTCTTATCTTTCTGATATTAGCCATTATGACTGGTGTGAGGTGTATTTCATCATGGCTTTGATTTGCATTTCCCTATGATTAATGATGTTGAGCATCTTTTCATGCTGTCTGTTGGCCATCTGTACTTCTTTTTTTGAAAAATGTCTATTCAAGTCTTCTGCCTATTTTATTATTATTATTATTATTATTATTATTATTATTATTATTATTATTTGGTATTGAGTTGTATGAGCTCTTTATGTGTTTTGGATAAGCCTTATTGGATATATCATTTGCACATATCTTCAACCCAGCCACTAGACTGCCTTTTCATTTTGTTGATAGTTTCCTTCACTGTGCAAAAGCTTTTTAGTTTGATGTAGTCCCAGTTGTTTTTCAGATTTGGTTTTGTTTGTTGCCTTTGTATCCCTTGTCTGTGGAGACAGATCCAGAAAAATATTGCTAAAGCTGATGTTCAGGAGATTACTGCCTATATTTTCTTTTAGGAGTTTTATGGTTTCAGGTCTTACACTTGAACCCTTTTTCAGCTTATTTTTTTATATGGCATAGGAAAGTGGTCTAGTTTCATTTTTTCCATGTAGCTGCCCAGTTTTCCCAGCACCGTTTATTGAAGAGACTGTCTTTTCCTCATTATATATTCTTGCATGAATTTATTTCTAGGATCTCTATTCTGTCCTATTGATCTGTATGTCTATTTTTGTGCCAGTACTTTGCTATTTTGGTTACCATAGCTTTGTAGTATACTTTGAAATCTAGGATTTTAGTAACTCCAAATTTGTTCTTCTTTCCCAAGCTACTTTGCCCATTCTGGGTCTTCTTTGATTCCATATAAATTTTAGGATTATTTGCTCTAATTCTATGAAAAATACTATTGGTATTTTGATAGGGATTGCATTGTATCTGTGGATAGCTTTGGGAATTATGGGCATTTTACAATATTAACTCTTCTAGTCCATGAGCATGATATATCTTCCATTTGTTTCTGTCATCTTCAATATCTTTCATCAGTCTTATAATTTTCAGAGGAGAGTTCTGCCAGAGTCCAGCTCCAGCGGGGGGGTGTGAAGCTCGAAGGATGAGATGGAGTCGCGTATGGAGAGACAGGACACTGAGTCAGATGGAGGTGGTCTCTTGACAAAGTGTCGATGACAGCTTTATTTATGCCATTTTGCACAAGGATATGATTATTTTTTATTTTTCTGATGATTAATTAGTATAGGCAGTTGGTTAATAAGTATAGGCAAGCTTTTTTCTTTCTTTTACTTTCTAATCTATTCATGGTTGGTCAAGCATTAGACAGGTGATTGTTTTTCTGTTCCTTGACCAAAACTTTTCTTGTCAACATGTACTCTATTGTGTTTTACGTTTCTATGCAATGCAGTTTCTAAGAAGTGCATGTGACTGTAGGAGCGTGCAGTATGTAACAACGACTATGGAGTCTATCAGCTCAGGGTGAAATACAGGTCACCTATTGCCACAGTTAGCTAGGATTCTTTGCCACAAAAATATTTTTAGAGGCTTTAATAAATTTATAATCAATCTAAAATCATACACTTATATTTTCACTTTATACTTCTTTATAGGGCACAGTAGACAGCAAACTAAATTTCTCCTTCTTATCTACATTTCTCTTTCTTCTGTGTAGATACCAAAATCTCCCTGACATATGCTACACAGGTCTCTATGACTCCACTACTGCAGGGACTAAACAAGTTCTTACATGGTGAACAATGCAAGGGCATTCATATCATAGAAACTGTTTCTGTTTTAACTACAAACCTTAAACTATAAACAATCACGTCAAATATAATGTATGATTATTCATTTGATTTTTATACTTTATATGTGAATCTAATAAAATGTTAATGTAGGTAAATGCAAGATATAGATAAAAAGCATGATTTAGAACTGTAAAAAGGCAGGTGTAGATGATCAGGTTTGTGCCTACAGAACAGATCTTAATCCAAGCTGAACAAGGGCAACAAAACATCCACAGGTGTAGAAGATTTCTCTGAAAACTGGGGGGGTGAGGTTTTAAGCTTCACCTCTGTTGGCCCCCTTTTTCTCACCTGATGGCCCCCCTGCGACTGTGCCTGTCTTAGGTTGTTCCTCCCTTGAGGAATCTTTTTTTTTTTTTTGAGAGGGCATCTCTCATATTTATTGATCAAATGGTTGTTAACAACAATAAAATTCAGTATAGGGGGGTCAATGCTCAATGTACAATCATTAATCCATCTCAAGCCTAATTCTCGTCAGTCTCCAATCTTCTGAAGCATAACGAACAAGTTCTTACATGGTGAACGAATTCTTACAGAGTGAATAAATTCTTACATGGTGAACAGTACAAGGGCATTCATCACAGAAACTTTCGGTTTTGATCATGCAATATGACCTATAAACCATCAGGTCAAATATGAATATTCATTTGATTTTTGTACTTGATTTATATGTTGATCCCACATTTCTCCTATTATTATTATTATTTTTATTTTTAATAAAATGCTGAAGTGGTAGGTAGATGCAAGATAAAGGTAGAAAACATAGTTTAGTGCTGTAAGAAGGCAAATGTAGATGATCAGATGATCAGGTGTGTGCCTATGGACTAAGTATTAATCCAGGCTAGACAAGGGCAGCAAGACATCCACGGATGCAGAAGATTTCTCTCAAAGCAGGGGGGGTGAGGTTCTGAGCCTCACCTCTGTTGATCCCCAAATTCTCACCTGATGGCCCCCCTGCGACTGTGCCTGTCTTAGGTTGTTCCTCCCTTGAGGAATCTTACCCGTCTCTGGCTAACCAGTCATCTTCCGGGGCCATACAGGGAAATGTAAAGTTGGTAAGTGAGAGAGAAGCCATATTGTTTGCAAAGGTTAGCTTTTAACTTCTTTGCAGATTTATGCCCTGTGGCTTCTATGCCCAGCACTTGTCTCGAGGTATCTTTACCACCTGGAGGAATTATGATACTCGGTAAATTCGATATGAGGCACGAATTCTATTTAAGGTTTGTAATTAGGAAGGAAGAAGAAAAGCTATAGATGTAGCATATGAAGGAAACTTGGGAGGATTGATTATTTCTTTGACATATCTTCTTGTATAGTACCTTAAGTATGTATAGGTTTTAAACTACTAACTAATTTGCACACACATATTAACATAATAGGAATACGGTGACATAAACAAAGCAAATCTATAATTACCAGCCATCTCCAGTGAAGCCAAGAAAACCATTTAGGCACCCTAGGCATTTGTGAAAATTTATCTATGATATGATGGATATTTTCGAACTGTACTTGAACCATCAGACAAATTAAAGCAGCCCATTTCTGGGATCTGTTCACATCCCATATGTTCTTTTAACCATAGATAGTCTATAGTCATGAGATTTTGGGGTGCTACAACTTGCACCCCTCCCAACTCCTGGTAGAGTTCCAACAGTACAGATCCAGTCAAATTCGTTGTCTCACTGTATGCACATGCCAGCCTAGACATCTCCCTCCTCCTTCTTATGGCAAGTCCAGGAGACGGTGGGCTGGATGCAGCCACAACCGCAGCATCGTCCGGATCCCTGTGGAGGCTTTTTGATGATCATCCCCCGGCACGAGTCCTCCAGAGAGTGCTGATGCCGGAAGCTCCTCCTCATATCGTATCTTAGTTCATTTTCTGGGTATCCAAGCTAGGCCTTGATCTTCTGCGTAGAAACAAACAGACCCTTTGCCCACACTTTGACATGCCCTCTATACCACTGTGCAGAACTCTCCCTTGAGGAATCTTACGCGTCTCTGGCTAACCAGCCATCTTCCAGGGCCATACAGGGAGATGTAAAGCTGGTAAGTGAAAGAGAAGTAATATTCTTTGAAAAGGTTAGTTTTTCACTTCTTTGCAGATATATGCTCCATGGCTTCTATACCCAGCACTTGTTTTGAGGTATCTTTACTTCCTGGAAAATTATGGTACTTGGTAATTTCCCGTATGAGGCGTAAGTTCCAGTAAAGGGCCATAATTAGGAAAGAAGAAAAACAAACTATAAAAGTAGCATAGGGAAGAAAACATGAGATGATTAATTGTCAACAGGGTTATTCTATTCAATATTTTCTCATGACTCTATTTCTATAAAACTTTCCATCACTAGTTTCACTAGCATTGTAAACAAGGACGGCATTCTCAGTGGAAATGGGGTGGTCAGTGTTTGACTAACTAACAGCAGGTTTCAGTACTTTATGCCAAGATCGCCATTTGGCCCCTGCATATTCCATTCTTCAGGAGCACTGTCCTGAAAAGCTTTTGGGAAGTTTATGTTCTCATCCTTTCCACACTGCTCAGCAAAGGTTAGCTTAGCTCTTGGCAATAATGCAAGCAAAAAACAAAACCAATAGTGTAATGGAGAAAAACAAAATCAAGGTGGGTAATAGAGGGAGCCAGCTGTGAAGGTCCCTGCTTTGCGGGGGTCTTCCTCCAGTTTGAGCTTCACTACACAGCTTGAGTAGCATGGTTCCCAGCACAGTTCTTTCACTTACTTGGTTAAATTTATTCCTAGGTATTTTATTCTTTTTGATGCAATTGTAAATGGAATTGTTTCTTAATTTTTCTCTCTCTGCTACTTCTAGGGTATAGAAATACATATTTTGTGTTCTGCAACTTTACTGAATTAATTTATTAGTTTGAGGAGTTTTTTTGGTGGTATCTTTAGGGTTTTCTATATATATATATAGTATCATGTTATCTGCAAATAGTGGAAGTTTCACTTTTTCCTTATTAACTTGAGTGGCTTTTTTTCCCTTGTGTGATTGCTATGTCTAGGATATCCAGTACTCTGTTAAATAAAAATGGTGAGATCTATCTATATCTATCTATCATCTCTATCATTGCTATGTCATGACACACCACCCCTACAGAACAAAAATATACTCTTCTACACACACATAATACTAATGTTACAGTCAAGAAATATGATACTATGCAGTAATATTATGTTACATATAATTTTTGCCAATTATCTAAATAATAACATTTAAAGGTTTTGATTATTTTTGTTATTTTTCTGTGTTTTTAATCCAGGACCCAAACAAGAATCAGGCATTTAGATGATTGATTTCTCTAGCTTCTTTTACTCTAGGAGTGTTGTATTTATTTCTTTGACTTTCATGACTGATATTTTTGAAGCATCCAAGCCAGATATTTGTAAAATGGCCCAGAATTTCAATTTTTCTGATAGCTTCCTCATGATTAGAATCAGTTGAAGTTTTTTAAAATTGAAGTATCATTGAAGTACAATCTTATATTGGCTTCAAATGTACATAACACAGTGGTTCAGCAGTTACCCATATTATTAAATCCTCACTCCTTCTACTGTGGTTACTATCTATCAATGTAGAAAGATGTTACAGAATCATTGACTATATTCTCCATACTGTATTAATATCCCCGTGACCAATGTATGTGACTATGAATTAGTGTGCCCCTTTATCCTCCTCTCCCTTCCCCCAACCTGCCCCAACCTCCCCCTTGGTAACTACTAGTTAATTCTCAGTGTCTATGAGTCTACTCCTATTTGGAATCAGCTGAAATATTTTTGACAAAAAATATAAAAACGACGATCACCATGTAAGAACTTGTTCGTTATGCTTCAGAAGATTGGAGACTGTTGAGAATTAGGTTTGGGGTTGATTAATGGTTGTGCATTGAGTTCCCTATACAGAATTTTATTGTTGTTAACAACCATTTGATCAATAAATATGAGAGATGCCCTCTCAAAAAAAAAAAACGATTATCTAACGTCTCTTTCAGCTGTATCACATCAATTTGTCCCATTATACTTTTTATTTTCTAATATATACATATAAAACTTTTTTAATTCTTTGCAACTACTATCATAGCTGATCACACAAATTGGAAAAGTAAATTCATTTTCATTTAGTTCTTAATATCAACTTCCATTGTGGTTACTTCTTTAATCCACAAATTAGATAGACATGTGTTCTGACACTCTGAACAAAATTTTCCCCTTTGTTTTTATTAGTTTTTAAGCTTTGTATTTTGAATTGGGATTACTGGAAATTTACCTAAAAGTTTCATAAATGTATACAAAATTCCCATACCCACAGTCTTTGAGTACTTCTTCACTTACTAGGCACATCAAAGGATGTCCTTCAGGCTTGTACTCTCCTGTTCCAGACCTGGAAATAGACAGTTTTCCAAGAAGCCTGGTTCCATTTAAGGAGAATGGAATTTAAAAATAAGATCTGGGCATGTGTTTCATTTTTTTTTATTTGTAAGTGAATATAATGAAGCAGCATAAAATCAAGATGAAGACATGAATTTCTAAGTCAAAGCACAAGATTCCAGTTTTGACTACCTATGTAAGTAGGTTTGTGACTTAGGTCACTATCCTCTCTGAGATTTGGTTTCCTCTTCTTTAAAAATGTAGTAATAACAAAATCAATAATGATAACAAAGAGAAGGATGATGATATATGGTACTTGTAATCTGATAGAGACTGTTCTAAATTCTTATATAAATACATTTAATCTTTACAATATTGTTCTTGCACCCAATTTACAGATGAGATAAGTGAGGGTCATAAGAAAATATTTTTATCACAAGGTCATGAGGATCAAATAAAATGAAATATGTCAAAATCCTGTGTAACAAGTACTCTATATGTATATGAATAGGTATGCGTGTATATATTTATGTATACATATCATTATTGACTTAAATTCATGAATATCTGTTGTGTAAGTACTATGTGCTATGTTTATGCTGTTTAAAATGAAACAACATATATGAAAATGTTTAAAATTATATACACATATTTATATTTTTATAACCCCAAAAACAATTCCCCTAAAGTGCTGTGCTATAGAAATACAATGTGAGTCACATATGTACTTTAAAATTTCCTAGTAGCCATAGTAAAGTAGTTTTTTAAGGTGAAATTAATTTTCATTTATTTATTTACTTTTATTTCAAAGCAATTTTAATTGTAAAAATAGTACCAAGAATTGATATACTCTTACTCTGCTAGTCCCAATGTCAGTATCAAGGTGATATTAATTATAATAATATATTTTTTTACCCAATATATCCAAAATATCACTCTCATATATAAATGTAAAATAATTAATGGTATATATATTTTTAGATTTTAGTCTTAAAAATCCATTGCATATTTTATACTTTGCACATCTCAGAACAAACTGTATCTCAAGTGCACAATAGCCACAGGTAGCTAGTGGCATCTGTGTTAAACATCTCAGGTCTAGAATAATATATAAGAAACTGGTTGGGAAACAGAAGAAGGAAAGGTATTTGCCTTTTACTGTATCTTCTTATACTTTTGATTTTTGTACTCTGTGTGTTTTTTCTTATCCAAAGAAATTTGAAAAACAGATAAAAGCATTGTGTTTTTATCATGTATGTGTGTGTGTGTGTGTGTGTGTGTGTGTGCCCATTATTCTATATCAGTGGTTTCAAGTGGGGGCAATTTCCAGTGTCTCCAGACAATATCCCCAGACAGTCAGCAATGTCTGGAGATATTTTGGGTTCATGGGATGGGTAAACATCAGGGAAGCTGCTATATATCCTGCAGTGTGCAGCACAGAACCTCCCCCCCCCCGCCCCAATAGTTAAGAATTTTCTGGTCTGAAATGTCCATAGTGCTGAGGTTGAGAAACCCAGTTCTACATACATGTACAAAAAATAAAGATTTAAATGTCTGTTAGTTACTAGGCATTGTCAAGGCCCTGGGTGTGCAAAAAGGGATCACACACAGGCCCCACACCCCAGTGGCTCACAGTCTAGTGAGGGAGAGAGAGATTTAAGCAAATAATTGCAGGAATGAGATAAATTCTAGAATACCGTACAAGTGATTAAGCAAGAACTTAAATGTCTATAAGGATATACGTTAATCAGAAAACCACTTGTTCGAAACATCAATTTGAACAGGGTAATTGAATTTGAACCATCAGTTTCAGAAGTTATTTCCCATCACATCCTCTAGGTTGAGTATGCAGCACTTTATTCAAAAGCTTTAATGTTCTTATGTACCAATACACTGTCAATAAAAAATATCTGAGGGGAGCCCTTAACTTAGTTATAGCAACTGTTACTCTATTTCCATGCTCAGTAACACATTTTGGAACTTTAAATGAACTCTGATATATTTTTAAAAGAATGTATAAGTCATGACTAATGTGGTTGTCTGAACAAGTTGGCTATATTTTATAAGAGCAACAATGCAAAGGATTATCATGTTTTGCATATTTTCTCCCACGATGTCTCCATTTTTCTGAGAGGCCCACAAGTTCAACTATATTTCATCACCAAAGAAACCAGACAAAGCCTAGACTCTAAAGTCCATTTTAAACCTTAGTGCACTCATACTTTTCTTTTAGTTGAGGTTTACACTGGTGAGCTCACAAAGTACAGTACACAACTGTCTGAAAGAAGAAATCTTGTTTTCTTCTTACTGCCAATAGCCTCCTACCTCCATTCAGGGTAGCAGTGAAGTGTAAGTGCTTTGGCATCTATAAGTCCCAGGTTTGAGTCCTGTCTTTTCACTCGTAAGGTGCAGCACATTGCTTAACCTCACCAAACCTATGTATCCTCAGGTAAAATGTCTATCTTGAAAGCAATGCTGGGTTGATTAAATGAGATAACGTATTCATTTATCATTGCCAGGAATTTAATCAAGTGTTGGGGACTGTTAGTATTCAAATAGCACAAAACAAAAAGCGCCCTTTAAGTCACTAGTCAGAATAGTGCTTGTGTGATTTCTCCACCAGAATTTATTTATATATTTATAGTCAGTATTCATCTAAAAAATAAATGATTCCCTATTTTTTTGTTTGACACCTTTCCTAATTAAATGGAGATACCTTGGCACTTCGGGTTGACTTAGTTGACATTTGTGTTCATTACTTATTTCCTGCTACCTTTCACCACTGCACTGTTAGAAGAAAGTAGTAGCTCTTGCCTTTTGATGTTTGAGGTCAATGCCTCTTCCCAGCTTAAGTTCATGTTGCCCGTTGCCTATTCCAACTGTTGTTTGAAATTTTCCCTTGTGCCCTCATTATCATACTAGCTAAACCTCACAAGAGAGTAACCCAAATCTATTTAGCAACAAGCCCATCCTCAGTAGCTTGAAAAAATACAACTGCAGTTCCACAGAGCTCGTGTATAGACAGAGACAAAAGGCTCTCTTCTTCATTGTAATTTCAGCAGACCATGTGATTGTAATGGAAGAGTGGTAAAAATGCAGTTGCATGTTTTCATGCTTTCTAAAAAAGTTGAGACAAAATCTCATAATCGCACCACATTATATTTTATAATTTGTTCTCAACGTGGTTTTGTGTCACTAAAAAGCTGGAATATAAAATTTCACTTTAAGTTTGCATGAAGTTATATTGTAATAAATAATTTTCATAGAAACTCCTATTTCTGTCTATTGTGGTAAAATATCCATTGATTCTTAACTAAATAATGCAATAATTTTCTATTTCAATATGTTGATATTTATACTATCCTATTTTAATAATAAAATATAAATGGTTTAGAGATTAGAGGTTAAATAACAGAGAATGTAGTCAGTTTCATTGATTTTTTTATTATGATCAATATTAGTAATGGTAATATTAATAGAATAGAGCATCAGTAAAGGCAAACTATTTCTTTAAGTGCCTTGAGGCAGATACTTAAGGCTTCAATCCATGAACGGAGATGATGGAAATGCCCAAGGTTAGGAGGTGTTTCCTAGAGAGGGAGGGCCTGGTTTCTGTCTTCCCCAGAGCCCCACAAAGGAAGATCAGAAACAGATCCAAGCTGCTTTCGTCTTTATTCCTCCTGTTTTCCCTCTAGTCCATTCCTGAGGGGAAAATTTCAGAGTTGCTCTGTCCATTATACAAATAATCGATTTCAAAAGAGGGACTTTTTACAAATGATAGAGCATGTGTGTAAAAGAGGAAAATACACACATGCTGGGAGAAGAGTGTCGGGCTGAGGGAGCTGCATAGGAAAAACACCACTGCGGTTGTGTGGGGAGAGGCAGAGAGCACTCAGAGAGAAAGAAATGGCCAAAAAAATGAGAATGATTTGGAATATAGATGTTTAGAAATCTCCATAGAAAATGAAAAGCATCAAGAGGATAATTTTATTTTTCCCCAAAGGACGTGCTCAAGTTGATTTTTTATCAAGTTCTGGAAGGCTGTGAGAGAAAATCATTGGCCGAATACTCAGAAGAACTTGAGCTGCCCAACAAGCTCCTCATTAAAAGCATCTGTCTCAACTTGTTACTTACCTTCATCTCTTCCTTGGTCTAGAATTTTAACCTCTTCTCTCATTCCTTAGGTGACACACCAAAGTGGATAGTTATCTTTAAAAGCTACAATTAAGACTGTGATGGAGAAGAGTCCCTGGGGGTTCTTTTAGTCTAGCACAAAGGAATTTATCAAATTAACCACTTGTAAACTCTAAGAGCCTGATATTTGTCCATAAAAAATGTTTGTGATGAGGGAATTGCAGAGAGAGGGAAGCTTGTCACACAATGGTTGTATTCCTGAGGCTACCTTCTGGTGCAAACAACAAAGCACCAGACCAAGGACACAGGCCCTGGGAGCCAATTCAGAAGGCACATTCCTAGAGAGGGCAGAAGGTACCCAAAGTAAAGAATATGAAAAAGCAAGAAGTCTAGGGTTTTTTTTTTTTTTAACTTAACCATTTTATATATATTTTAGCTTGTTTTGATGCCCTGTTGACAGCCAAGACTGGGGTCTGGGTGGGGTTCTTCACAGTCTTGAGCAGGATGGTTTGAAATGTCAGGGATTATACTGCTCTTCCTAATAAGACACCTTGTCTGCAATAGGCTGGTGGCACTCTCGAGAGTCCTGAACTAAGTTTTGGGGCTAATGCCTTAGGGACTTCATAGTCACTGAATAGTCTCTGAGAACTGGTTGGGATCATAACTGATTGGTTTCAACCTAACCAAGGCGAGTCATTTGGGTCAGAGTTGACCAGCAATTGGTAAGGAAGGGTGGTGAGGAATTGTAACTATGGAGGTCTTATTTAAATCAATATTGTGGGCCAGAGTCCTCTGGAATGGTGTTTATAGGGGAAAAAAAACCCTTGATTAATTGTTAAGATTTAGATAGGTGGAGAAGATGATGAAAAAAGTTACTGATTCATTCATTTATTCCTTCAGAAAAAATTTGTGAAGCATCTGTGGGCAATGTGCTTAAGACCAGGGATTGTGTGAAGCATGCAAGTGACAAGACCCCTGCCCTAATGGAGCTCGCCTTCCAGAATGAGGAGTCAGACAGTGAGCATAATAAAAAACAAAGTTCATTTCAGAGAGTGGTGAGTGCTAGATGGGAAGAGAAGAGTCCAGAGAGTGACCTAGGGGGTGGTTTGATGATGAGTGTTTTAGACACGGAATGGAGAGACTACCTGGGGGCGTGATATTTGACTGAGTTCTAAGGAATGAAAAGCTAGCCCTGTGAAGACCCAGAGGGGGGACATTCTTTAAAAAGGGAGCAGCAAGTACGAAAGGTCTGAAATAGCAAAGAACTTGATGCATTGGAGGGACAAAATCAACAACAGCAACAATTAAAAAGTGTAGACAAAGTAAACAAAAGAGAAAAAGTCTAAGACGAAACCTGCAGGGCAGACCACACAGAAGGAGTTTCTTTAAATTGCAAAGAGAAGTAGGAAGGAAAGTTTAAAGTAGGCAACAATTGTGAGGTGGAGAAGACTCAGGTAAAGCCAGAATCCTTTGACCCACTGTCATTCTATGCTGATGTGGAGAAAAGAGGGCAACTCTAGGGATAGAGCCCCCATAATAGTAAAGACCAGCTAAAACCTGGGTGATACCCAGTGTCAGCAAGCTTTGGTTTAGCAATCTGTGCCCCAGAAAAAGACAAACCCTTCAGTGCTGCTATCGGAGGTAGGTGAAGAACCCCAGTGACTAACCCAAACTACAATGTTATTCTTGAGATTCAGTTAGTATAATGAGATTCAGAGGAAAATGGAGGTGATTACTACAGATATCACCATTAAAAAAAAATAAAATGCCATGGCCTAAATGTTTACTAAAGTAATAAAAGTAAAAAAAAAAAAAGTTCCTGTGTGGGAACCCAAAAAAGTATTAGTGCATAATTTGGTCCTTACAGGTAATATTTCTTTGATTGGTGTTTCGAAGGATTAACAATACTTTAGTCTAAATTCGTTTGTCTGCCAATTTAAGAGACAAAGTTCACTTCTTTCCCAAACAAGCTAAGATTTTAATTACCCATTATTCACTAGACTTTAGGATACCAAATACACCCTGGGTGAGATTTTTTAAAGGTAAGCATGTTCTCAAGGGTCTACAGCAACTTTTCCTGACCAATTCTACTTCTGTCATGATTGTGAAACTGCTTCTTGACAGATGCTTTGGTAGGGAAAAAAATATTAGTCCTCTAATAATATTGAACAAACATGAGCTTATACAAAGGGGAAAAAAATGGAACAAAACTACCATCTACTGAGTGCCTATGAGGGACATAGCAGCATTTCTCATACCTCTGCACAACATCACTTTGAGGTATCATTCTATGCTGATGAGGAGTAAAGAGGGCAACTCTGGAGGTAGAGCCTGTATAATAATAAAGACCAGCTAAAACCTGGGTGATACCCAATGTGAGCAAGCTTCGGTTTAGCAATCTGTGCCCCAGAAAAATAGAAACCCTTCAGTGCTCAATCAGTGGTAGGTAAAGAACCCCAGTGACTAACCCAAACTATAATGTTATTTTTGAGATTCAGTTAGTATATGAGATTCAAAGGAAAGCTGTGAGAGATTGGCCGAATACCCAGAAGAAGTTGGGCTGCCCAACAAGCTCCTCATCAAAAGCATCTGTCTCAACTTGTTACTTACCTTAATCTCTTCCCTGGTCTAGAATTGTAACCTCTTCTCTCATTCCTTGGGTGACACACCAAAGTGGATAGTATAGTATCCTCTTATTTAGATGTATAGTATCCTCTTATTTAGATGTAACAGTGATGATACAAAGAATGATTTTATTCACTATTGTTAAGAAAAATTTAGTAAATTCAGCTTATCATGGTCATCATAATCATAACACCCCCTTTTCAAAAAGGTTAACTTCTAGAAACCTGTCAAGGATATAGGTTGCCTTTCAAAGTGTTTGTGATGGATGATGGAGGTGGCCTGGAGAAAGGAGGGGAAATAAAAGTTTGCAATTAACTATAGCCTACATGGCAGGGGAGCACTGGAAGCATTATCCATTTGAGGTTGAGGAAAATGAATTTCTTCTAATTCCTTCGGTCTGTAACTACTAAGGAATTCATGCAGAAACCTAGAGCGAACACTTTAACAATTTTAGAAACAATCTTTATTCCTTTCCAAGAAGGACAAACGTGTAGGTGCTCTCTCAGGTAAATTTATATTTATGGATGAGTATTTTCCCTTAGCAAAAGATTGTTATGTTCCCTCTGAAGCATCAATCAGTTGAGCCAGAGAACCTAATGTTTACTGGCTCCTGGGCAGGCTGAGTCTGTTCCTGAGCTTGTGGCTTCATTAAACAATGTCCAACACTTAACCTCTCCTACCTCTTTCTCAGAAGACGACTCAGTGGCCTAGTCTCTTGGACAATTCTAATTGAAAATAGTAAAGAAAAGCCAATGTCATTTCATCTCTCCCCACCTGAGTTTAGATTTCCTATTTTTTACCTGTTTGCTAATAATAATATTAATAGTCATCATTTATCCAGAGTTACCCTCATTTTAATAGGCAAGTAAATTAAGCTAAAAGAGGTAAGCAACTTGCCTCATGTCATCTGAGTATTAAGAAGCAGAGTCAGGGTTTGAATGCAGATTTAACAGCTTAGTAATTACATTGCATGATATAATAAATATAAAACTTATTTTAAAATGTTTCTGTTAATTGTTAAAACTGTTAAATGGGCAGTAGTTTTCAAATTATTATTTTCACTATTTTCAGTAAGGGCAATTTATGAACTAAATACATCTAACTTCCTCTTTAATTAATACTCTTTTGATCCCGCCACCTCTCTCTAAAAGAAACAAAAAAAATCAGGTCCTAAATAAGTGCTTTACAAAAAGTATGCCATTTGATTCTCATAACAATTTAAAGAGGCTTAGAAAGCTTATGCAGCTTGTCCAAATGATAGTAAACTGCTGAGATGGATTTGAACCCAAACCTTCCTGAATCCAGAGTTGGTAGCTGACAATTTATGCCATTAAAACTCACCTATGTGATAAAATAATAACAAAGTCATGCAGTCAGCAGAGTGGCATGTAGTTGTCTCTCATCATTATATATGATAAACTTAGTCACTAGACTGAAAGAATTCAGCCCCTCAATTTTACTTTTCTGAATTGTATGGCTGCACAGCTGCAATCCCCTAATGCCTGATGCTAGTAGCTTTCAGCTTCCTATAACTTTGTAGGTTGATAATGTCTAAGAGGATGTTTTCTTTCTGTTTGAGAAATGACAACTTGAACATCTGTACTGAGATTTATAGTTGGAAATAACAATTAGGATAATTAAATTGAAAATGAAACTTATTTTTGGCTCTATAATGCAGTGGTTAAGGGCATCCCTAGAGATCACACCTTGGTCACTATCTGTATAGATTTAGGCAAGTTCATTAGACTCTCTTAGCCTCAATTTTCTTTTCTTTTTCAACAGAATAATAATGCCTATATTATAGAATTTGGAAAGGATTAATAAATATATATTCAATGAGTGGTTTATAATGTGGTTGGTGCAGGAACTTGGATATAATAACTTTAATTAACATCGACCCTTTCACCTGAATTGTACAGACAGCTCCTTTGACTCCTCCCCCGCCTGTGAATCTTGTGGTGCTGAAGTAGCTTTGATGATGAGGTAGGGCCCAGCAGGTAACAGATCTGAGGGATGAAGGGTGTATTTTAAAATCTAGTACTTAGTAATTTTATTATTTATGATTCTTCTTTATAGTTGCTCCTTAGTAGTTCATCTAAAGTTTGGTTTGGTGTTCACAATATAGTCCAGTGTGGAGCAAATCATGGTAGATACTTAGGTATACACAAAGAGGAAACAAACTTGCTCTGTTATTTGAAAATAAAAAACAAGCAATCATAAAAGTTCTCAAACCTTTTAGAGCTACCTAGGTTTATGAGTAATCAGGTGTAGAGAATGAGAGTTTCTCTCTTAAAATATAGTTGCATTGCTAATACCATCACTTTTTTCTTTAAACAAAACAGCATTGTTAATGACTTTTTTAACTTTATAACTTCCCAAAATGTCAGATCTATTTATTTGCTTTTCTTGCACATAGCATTATTAATTTTTGCTAATTAAAATACAGTAATTTCATTTTTCTTTCAGAATTATTTTTCATACTGTTTGATACCCTACAACTTCATGAGCCCTGTGGGCTTCAGTGAAGCTATATAAACAATTAGTGAAATATCAGCAATGTGGCTGTGTGAGCTCCTGTTTGAATTTGCATTTGTATGACTTATTCTGACCACCAAAAGTTCCTTAAAAATTGTTGATGTTGCCCCAAATTCATCTGCAGGCACTTTGAAATTGTGTGGGTTATAGTTCCTCTAGAATTATTAATCCAATCCATTTTATGAGGGTGTTAACACAAAGAAAATGTAATGGGAAAATGTATATTTGTAGCAAAATAAAATATTCTAGATAAAACCAGTTTTCTTTATTTTAGTAACATTTCTCCTAAAACCCACCAAATTTGCAAGAAAAATCTCCTGCATCCCACTGTGTCCTATGCATTTAACTCCTGTCAACTATCTTACAAAGGTCCAGTCACTGACTAGTAGGAGAACTAGATAAAAAACTAGAGATAGGGTCAGTGGAAAATATTTACCAAAAAGCTTGTGCTAAGTAATCAGAATCCAGAAATAAATAAGACCCAATTCCTCACTCAAGAGCTTACTAACAGCCAGCACAAATCTATTTACCTGAGAAAAATTCTCCTTCATTATGAGAAAGTCTGTATACAAGTGGTCAATTGTATGCTACTTAATGGGTGTGCATTAAAGGTATTATTACTCTGTGCTCTAAGTCTTTTATCGAACATATTTTGAACATAAAAAAATAGAATATTTTGAAGTACAAAACCATAGCTTTCAAAGACTATCATGTATCACATACAAACCTATAACTCATGGCATTGTTTATCTACCTAGAAGTGACAATATTGCTCAGGTTTTGTGTATTTTTCAGTGTTGAAGCATTTAAAATTCTTCACTTCAGGAGACCTACATCTTAACAGGTTTCTTCTTTCTACTTTAATCATTAAATGCCTTGCTGAGCTGGTTAAGTTCCAAAGGTTAATGTCATTCAAAGTTATTTTTGATTCTTTGAAATAATTTACTTAAAATATTTCTGAAGACATTCATTCCACAAGACATATGCGTTACATTAACAGGCATTGTTTCACAGAACAAAATCTTACTAGTTAATATTTCTTATTTTAGGCTCTTAGATGGAACCCAGCATAGAGTTGTCTTTACTTAGACTCAGCTGTGAGCTCAAACACAAGTGATGCTACGTGCCAAGTATTATTTTCCTTCTTGACTAACTGACCATATTTCATTTGTCTAATAACCATTTGATAGCAAAGAACATGGAGTCATATATAGAACATTTTTACACAGGGCAGAGGTTTCTAAACCTTCTAAAAATAAAGACTAGTCTATAGTAACATTATACTTTTGGTGCCCTAAATTTGTTTTATTATAGCAACTCAGCTATAAATACTTCTAGTGAATCTCTGCTTTCAAAACTGTATCTATCTTTCAGTACCAAAATGAGGGCATATGTCCCTCACAATGTAACTGTTTAGTGAAAGGCAGAAAAATAAATTTTCTGATATCAGCTTTACCAGCAAATTCTATTTCTAGTTGTTATTGCGGTATTAAGACTAAATAAAAGCTTTTTGATGCTTTGGGGATTTTTGTTCAGATGAGGTGTAAAGAAAAGCAACAGAAATAAATGTATATAGCTTAATTTTTTTTAAATTTTATTTTGTTTTTATTAATCCTCAATTACATGAAGAACGTTATGTTTACTAGGCTCTCCCCTACCCCAAGTCCCCCCGACAAACCCCATTCCAGTCAGTGTCCATCAGCATAGTAAGATGTTGCAGAATCACTACTTGTCTTCTCTGTGTTGCAAAGCCCTCCCCTTTCCCCCACCCCCCACATTATACATGCTAATCATAATACCCCCTTTCCTCTTCCCCACCCTTATCCCTCCCTAGCCTCCCATTCTCCCCAGTCTCTTTCCCTTTGGTAACAGTTAGTCCATTCTTGGGTTCTGTGATTCTGCTGCTGTTTTGTTCCTTCAGTTTTTTCTTTTGTTCTTATACTCCACAGATGAGTGAAATCATTTGGTATTTGTCTTTCTCCACTTGGCTTGTTTCACTGAGCAAAATGCCCTCTAGCTCCATCCATGTTGTCGCAAATGTTAGGATTTGTTTTCTTCTTATGGCTGAATAATATTCCATTGTGTATATGTACCACCTCTTCTTTATCCATTCATCTACTGATGGACACTTAGGTTGCTTCCATTTCTTGGCTATTGTAAATAGTGCTGCGATAAACATAGGGGTGCATCTGTCTTTTTCAAACTGGAGTGCTGCATCCCTAGGGTAAATTCCTAGAAGTGGAATTCCTGGGTCAAACGTTAAGTCAATTTTGAGCATTTTGAGGAACCTCCATATTGCTTTCCACAATGGTTGAACTAATTTACATTCCCACCAGCAGTGTAGGAGGGTTCCCCTTTTTCCACAACCTCACCAACATTTGTTGTTGTTTGTCTTTTGGATGGTAGCCATCCTTACTGGTGTGTATAGCTTAATTTTTTTGAACAAGAAACTGTTGCATTACAAAATGCTGGGAGTTATTTTTTTATAGGTGGTAAATACAACTTAACCAAGAAGGTTGGTAATCTTATCAAATTAAAGTTCAGCTATTTTGTTTTGCTTTGTGTTTCATTGTCTTTAGCAATATTCTTATTTGGGCAGCTTTACAAGTATTACAATTTCAGAAGGCATCTTCTTATCCTAATACCTGCTTCCATGGGATTCAATTCAGGGAATGCCTGAAATCACATAATTCCTTTGTCTATTCCATGCATTCTTTTGTCCATGTTAAAATGTTAATAACTCCAGACTAGTTGACACATTAAGCCTTATGCAGTAGCTGGTCCACTTGGGAGTCTTCTACTAGAAGTCTGGATATCTGAATTCATGGACAAAATACTTTGTTTTCTTGCAAGCAAAGAACAAGAGTGTGTCTGCTAATAAAGTAGGAGATGCAATTTCAGGGAAATCTACACACTTTTGTTTAGAGCTGACTGTATGTTTTATGTAAAATGATTGCTTAATTGACAATATCCCCCAGATATTTAGCATTTGTTGATTGTATAAAAGACAAATGTTACATGGCTGTGTAGAAGTGAATGCAATTAATAGTGTGATATTTGAAATGAGGGTGACATTTTTTTCCCCACTGAAATCTGCAATGGGCCCATAATATCAGGTATTGTTTTTAATTCTATGAGCTAAACAGTTGAATGAGGATACTGCCACACTTGGGTTTAACCAGAGAAGGGTTCCAGCCTACTTGAAAATAAGAAATTGTAGGAGGAATAGTGCCATATTTAGTCTAGAAAAAATATAAAGTCTTGATTCTAGTCTCTACATATTTAACTAATAGTCATTTGCTCATTGTCCAGCACTTAACATACTGTTTCTAATTCTTAGAGCTTTGTAAAGCTCTTGTTTTGAATTTTTACCTCCATATTTTGAACAGACAAACTACATCTAGGAGGCTAGCCATGATTGATGGATGACTGGGGAGCCAGAATCCCCATATCCTATCTTCAGTCCTATACATAGGGCACCTTTAGAAAGTGAGTTCCCCAGCTGACACTGATGTGTAGAGGATAGGCCCAGGCATATGCAGCTTTTACAGTTAGCTGGGGCTTTGAGCCCAAGCCCCAAAACTAGTCATTTCCTAGTAGCTAGGCCAAATAGCTAACCAGCTTCTCTTCCCCCCCTTCAACCTCAATCCATACAAAAATCTCAGCTTTATGGTTCTTAAGATTCTAAGATCAAGTGAGGAAAAACAGTAAGCAAATGGGGATGGGGTGTGAGTGGGGGATGGGAAAATAGGGCACCAATTACCTTATACAGACTTATTTACATCTCATGGTAATACTACTAGGGACTCTAGTTCTGTGGACTCATTACTGTTCTTGGATCTGCCTCCTCCAAATCATTGCATCTCATTCTTGAAGGTGAGTAGCAAGGTGTGTGGGAGAGTTTTTAGTGTCCTCCAGAGGCCAAGAAGCTAGTAATTTCTTTTTTTTTTTTTTGTCTCCTATAAACTCTTTTTTTAAAAACTTTTTATTAAGGTATTATTGATACAAACTCTTAGGAAGATTTCACATGAAAAAATAATGTGGCTACTACATTTACCCATATTATCAAGTCCCCACCCATACCCCAATGCAGTCACTGTCCATCAGTGCAGCAAGAGGCCACAGATTCACTGTGTGCCTTCTCTGTGCTACACTGTTCTCCCTGTGATCCCCCACACCATGTGTACTAAACATAATACCCCTCAATCCCCTTCTCTCTCCCTCCCCACATGCCATCCCACACCCCTCCCCTTTGGTAACCACTAGTCCCTTCTTGGAGTCTCTGAGTGTGCTGCTATTTTGTTCCTTCAGTTTTGCTTTGTTGTTGTACTCCACAAATGAGGGAAATCATTTGACACTAGTCGTTCTCTGCCTGGCTTATTTCACTGAGCATAATGTCTTCCAGCTCTATCCATGTTGTTGCAAATGGTAGGATTTATTTTCTTCTTATGGCTGAATAGTATTCCATTGTGTATATGTACCACCTCTTCTTTATCCATTCATCTACTGATGGACACTTAGGTTGCTTCCATATCTTGGCTATTGTAAAAAGTACTGTGATAAATATAGGGGTGCATATGGTTTTTTGAATCTGAGAAGTTGTATTCTTTGGGTAAATTCCAAGAAGTGGGATTCTTGGGTCAAATGGTATTTCTATTTTTAGTTCTCTGAGGAACCTCCATATTGCTTCACGCAATGGTTGCACTAGCTTACATTCCCACCAGCAGTGTAGGAGGGTTCCCCTTTCTCCACATCCTCGCCAGCATTTGTTGTTTCTGGTCTTTTCGATGCTGGCCATCCTCACTGTGCTTTTAATTTGCATTTCCCTGATGATTAGTGATGTGTAACATCTTTTCATGTGTCTGTTGGCCATCTGAATTTCTTCTTTGGAGAACTGTCTCTTCATATCCTCTGCCCATTTGTTAATCGGGTTATTTGCTTTTTGGGTGTTGAGGCACATAATTCTTTATATATTTCAGATGTTAACTCCCTGTCAGATATGACATTTACAAATATATTCTCCCATACTGTAGGATGCCTTTTTGTTCTGTTGATGGTGTCCTTTGCCACACCAAAAATTTTTGGTTAGATGTAGTCCCATGAGTTCATTTTTGCTTTTGTTTCTCTTGCTCAAGGAGATGTGTTCAGGAAGAAGTTGCTCATGTTTATATTCAGAAGATGTTTGCCTGTGTTGTCTTCTAAGAGTTTTATGGTTTCATGACTTACATTCAAGTCTTTGATCCATTTTTGAGTTTACTTTTGTGTATGGGGTTAAACAATAATCCAGTTTCATTCTCTTGCATGTAGCTGTCCAGTTTTGCCAACACCAGTGGTTGAAGAGACTGTCATTTCCCTACTGTATGTCCATGGCTCCTTTATCATATATTAATTGACCATATATGGTTGGGTTTATATCAGGGCTCTCTAATCTGTTCCACTGGTCTATGGTTCTGTTCTTGTGCCAGTACCAAATTGTCTTGACAACTGTGGCTTTGTAGTAGAGCTTGATGTTGGGGAGCATAAATCCCCCCAGCTATATTCTTCCCTCTCAGGATTGCTTTGGCTATTTGAGGTCTTTTGTGGTTCCATATGAATTTTAGAATGGTTTTCTCTAGTTCATTGAGGAATGCTGTTGGTATTTTGATAGGAATTGCATTGAATCTGTAGATTGCTTTAGGCAGGATGGCCATTTTTACAATATTAATTCTTGCTATCCATGAGCATGGGATGTGTTTCCATTTATTGGTATCTAGTTTAATTTCTCTCATGAATGTCTTGTAGTTTTCAGAGTATAGGTCTTTCACTTCCTTGGTTAGGTTTATTCTGAGGTATTTTATTCTTTTTGGTGCAATTGTGAATGGAATTGTTTTCCTGATTTCTCTTTCTGTTAGTTCATTGTTAGTGTTTAGGAATGCAACAGATTTCTGTGTGTTAATTTTCTATCCTGCAACTTTGCTGAATTCAGATATTAGATCTAGTAGTTTTGGAGTGGATTCTTTAGGGTTTTTTATGTACAGTATCATGTCATCTGCAAACAGGGACAGTTTGACTTCGTCCTTGCCAATCTGGATGCCTTTTATTTCTTAGTGTTGTCTGATTGCCATGGCTAGGACCTCCAGTACTATGTTGAATAGAAGGGAAAGTGGGCATCCTTATTTTGTTCCCGGTCTTAAAGGAAAAGCTTTCAGCTTCTCGCTGTTAAGTATGATGTTGGCTATGGGTTTGACATATATGGCCTTTATTTTGTTGAGGTACTTGCCCTCTATAGCCATTTTGTTGAGAGTTTTTATCATGAATGGATGTTGAATTTTGTCAAATGCTTTTTCAGCATCTATGGAGATGGTCATGTGGTTTTTGTCCTTTTTATTGATGTGGTGGATGATGTTGATGGATTTTCGAATGTTGTACCATCCTTGCATCCCTGGAATAAAACCTACTTAATCATGGTGGGTGATCTTTTTGATGTATCTTTTAATTTGGTTTGCTAATATTTTGTTGAGCATTTTTGCATCTATGTTCATCAAGGACATTGGTCTGTAATTTTCTTTTTTGTGGTATCTTTGCCTAGTTTTGGTATTAGAGTGGTGCTGTCCTCATAGAATGAGTTTGGAAGTATTCCCTCTTCTTCTACTCTTTGGAAAACTTTAAGGAGGATGGGGATTAGGTCTTCACCAAGTGTTTGATAGAATTCAGCAGTGAAGCCATCTGCTCCAGGGTGTGGATAAAATGAGAGTTCCTGTGGCCAGGATTCTTACCTGGCCCTGGTTAACTTGCTCACTGCACACTTGTGGGCAATACATGGCTGTTAACTCTATGTAAAGAGCTCTGCCCAGTGCTCTGGGCACGACACACATGGTTGCACGGCTGCAAGGCTGCAGGAGAGAAGAGCAGAGGTTGGAGTGGTGACAGTGTCGAGGACAGAGGCCCAGAGGATGGCTGTGTGGGACGGCTGTGTGGACAGAGGGGCGCAGAAGCAGAGACTGGCTTGTTGTATACAGACTCGCTCTGAGTGAATGGGATTTTAGTGACTGACCTGCCACCTGGAAATAAAGTTGGGTATAACTCTTTCACCCCGAGAATATTTTGCTTTCATTTTCTTTGGTCACATTGAATCCATAGTGAACTTGCCCAGGGCTGAAACTCATTGGCAAGACAATTGGCGAAAGTTGGCAGGTTCACTGTTGATCAAGGAAAAAGACAGGCTTCCCTTATGGGAGCGGTGCTTCAGCAGGCTGCCCCTGTGAATGGGGAGACAGTGGATTGTCTTCCAATGGGTATGTGGTCTGAGGTGGCTTGCCTCCTAGAGGACTGGGCCCCATCCCAGGACTGGAGCAAGTGGGGGTGACACCTGATGTAGTAGGGATGCCTCTTGGTATAGTAAGCAGATCCTTTGAGAAGCAGAGTGCCCGGGAGGCAGTGGAGAATGTGGGTTGGCTGCTTCTCACAGTCTTAAAAAGGTCTACAGAAGAAACCCAAGAAATGGCATGAGAACGCAAGCTGCAAACTTCAGTAGATTCCCTGAGGAGGGAAATGGCCTTGATGCGGAAGGAGGCAGCACGAGAGCTCCGGCAGCAAGGTGCCATTGGAGTTAAGATGGCAGCGCCGCCAGGTCTTGTGAAGGAGGAAGAGGCCATGAAGGAAAAGGATGAATTCCTGAGGGAGGCACAGGCAGAGGTGGCACGAGAACGTCAGCTGCGAAGCATTGAGCTGAAGGTAAGAGAGCTTCTGAAGACTGAGCTGGCATTGTTGCGAGGCAGTGCAACAGAGGAAGCACTTTGGGGAGTGGAGAGAAAGGTGCCATCAGCCCCAGAAATGGAGGAGCTGGGGAAGGATGAAGGGGTGGTGCTGGAGGCACTGGCCCCTCCTGTACTGAAAGCACATCCAGTGGTTTTAAAGAAAATAAAGACCCAGCAGCTGCAAGTTCCCCAAGGAGAGGAGCAGCCCCCTCCACAGGTTGTGGAGCTCTCGAAGGTCCACCCCTATACTCAGGCTGAGCTGGTGGCTGTGGGTCTTAGGGGTGGATGGAATTGTTCTGTCTGGATCAGAGATGGGAAAGCTGTCTCCCCTGACAGTGCAGCCCGCCTTGAGGCAGTGATTACAAAATGGGAGGTGACATGTACAGTAGCTGAAGCAATGAGAACCCGGAAAGAAATAAGACCTGTTACTCACAGGAGGAATTTGAGAGGCCCTGTGAGGGTTACAAGGACCCAGATGTGGGTTGATTTGATACGGGCAGGAGTAGATGGAAGGAAATTAGACGGGAAGCCAAAGAGGACCTTACTGGAGCTTTGACAACAACTGAAACCAGTGCAGCAGTTCCAGCCATTAAGACTAAAGAGGCAGAAGTCAGAGACAGAGTCACGAGTCCAGCCTGCGTGTATGCAAAACTTTTTGTGGAAGAGGCTGCAGAACAATGTTCAAGCTTCCTTGCACAGGGACAATTGAGGACTAAGGGCACATAGATTGAGAGGAGAGAATCCTGGAGGGGTGGAGTGTGGATAAAATGAGAGTTCCTGTGGCCAGGATTCTCACCTGGCCATGGTTGACTAGCTCACTGCACACCTGTGGGCAATACATGGCTGTTAACTCTATATAAAGAGCTCCGCCTAGTGCTCTGGGCATGACACACATGGTGGCACGGCTGCAAGGCTGCAGGAGAGCAGAGCAGAGGCTGGAGTGGTGACAGCACCGAGGACAGAGGCCCAGAGGATGGCTGTGCAGGACGACTGTATAGAGAGGCCCAGAGGATGGCTGTGTGGGATGGCTGTGTGGACAGAGGGGCCCAGAAGCAGAGACTGGCTTGCTGCATACAGATTTACTCTGAGTGAATGGGATTTTAGTGACTGAGTTGCTACCTGGAAATAAAGTTGGGTATGACCCTTTCATCCCGAGAACATTTTGCTGTCATTTTCTTTGGTCATATTGAATCCATAGTGAACTTGCCCAAGGCTGAAACCCACTGGGAAGACACAGGGGTTTTGTTCTTAGGTAGGTTTTTGATTACCAGTTCAATTTTGTTGCTGGTAATTGGTCTGTTCAGATTTTCTGCTTCTTCTTGGTCAGCCTTAGAAGGTTGTATTTTTCTAGAAAGTTGTCCATTTCTTCTAGGTTGTCCAGTTTGTTAGCATATAATTTTTCATAGTATTCTCTAGTAATTCTTTGTGATTTTTCCTTTCTCATTTTTGGCTAGGAATTTATCTATTTTGTTTATTTTCTTGAAGAACCAGCTCTTGCTTTCATTGATTCTTTCTATTGTTTTATTCTTCTCCATTTTATTTATTTCTGCTCCAATCTTTATTATGTCCCTCCTTCTACTGACTTTGGTCTCATTTGTTCTTCTTTTTCTAGTTTCATTAATCATGAGTTTAGACTGCTTATATGGGATTGTTTTTCTTTCCTGAGGTAGGCCTGTATTGCAATGTACTTTCCTCTTAGTACAGCCTTGGCTACGTCCGACAGATTTTGCGGTGTTGAATTGTTGTTGTCTTTTTTCTCAAGAAGCTAGTAATTTAACACAGATTTGAACCCAGGTCTGCTGGTTTCTAAAATGATACAAAATCAGTAGTGGATAGAACCAGAATCACAGCATGAGAAAGTAGGTTTCTACCTGGTGACTTCTTACTCAGTAAAAGCAATGATTTTCCAGCAATTTGGATTTTGTAGAGATGGAGTAGGCTGGCTCCCAAGTATGAAATTTCACCAATTGAGAGTTTTCAAGAAATAGCTGA
Source organism: Manis javanica (assembly GCF_040802235.1). Lineage (NCBI taxonomy): Eukaryota > Metazoa > Chordata > Mammalia > Pholidota > Manidae > Manis > Manis javanica. Next base: position 70,403,624 of record NC_133160.1, read on the forward strand.
AAATGTACTTGTTAGGTAATTCTGGAAAAGATTCCTACATTTGACAGTTGCTCTAAGTCGTTTTCAACACTAAGATCCTGTGATTCCTAGATCACTAGCAAGCAGTTCTAGTGCTGTTTTTCTTTCAATCTGTTTACTCTTTTTATCTGTGGCCACAGCCCACTTGCAAGTGAGGAATTTGAAAAGCACTCATTATACTTAGGTGCACTCCTCAACGAAAGCTTTTTAACTCAAAATAGTATTTTATTGGCTTTCAGGGACCAAACTTGCTGGGAGGAACAGAGAGAAAACATCATAGAGGACAGGCACTCAAGTGAGCAGAGCTAGGGCAGCCTCATGATTGTCCTTGATCATGGAAGGAAATTACTCAGGTGCTACAAGAGAGAGAAACATGATGGGGAAGTAAATCTGGACAAATTTCCTGCTTTGTTGAGGTAGTTTTCAAAGGGTGACTTAGTATGAAGGGTTAACAATTCAAAGGCAGTTACTGAGACATTCTACCATATGGTTGGCACTGAGTGCTGTGTTCTGCAGTTTATGTGCATTATCTGGGTTACCCCTCAGAGATCTACCACATAAGTACCTTTACTGTCCCTTTTCCACAGATGTCAAGCCTTTGACTCAGAGAAGTAAGGAACTTGTCTAAGATCCCACAGTGAATAAAGCTAGAGCCAGACTGAACATTAGAGAATGAATATATTGTCTTGCCAGTGGGTTTCAGCCATGGGCAAGTTCACTACGGATTCAGTGTAACCAAAGAAATGACGGCAGAACATTCTTGGTGTAAAAGGGTTATACCCAAGTTTATTTCCACTGTGGCAGGTCAATCACTAAAATCTCGTTCACTCAGAACGAGTCTGCATGCAGCAAGCCGGTCTCTGTCTCTGAGCCTCTCTGCCTGCAGTTATCCCACACAGCCATCCTCGGGGCCTCTGTCCTTAGCGCTGCCACCACTCCAGCCTCTGCTCCGCTCTCCTACAGCCTTGCAGCTGTGCCACCGTGTCACCCAGAGCACTGGGCGGAGCTCTTTATATAGAGTCAGTAGCATTGCATGTGTGTAGTGAGCTAGCCAACCAGGGCCAGGTGAGATTCCTGGCCACAGGAACTTTCATTTTATCCACATATATATATTCCTCATCTATTAGTATGTGTGATTTGAGTAAACCTGAAAATGAATCTGTGGGATATAGTTTCCATACAGGGATTATAGCAAGGTTAGATGAATTTTTAAAAATAAATAAAATATTTGAAGAGTATTTGTGTCTATTTATAAAATTCAATTTTAAACAATGAGACAAAATAGAGATCAAATGACTCTTATGAGTATTATGGACATGAGTCAAGCAGAACTTCTTTTGCTCTTAAACACCATTAAAAGGTCAACACCCCTCAAATATGGTTATATTTTGGTTAAATGTGGGGCTTGGGCCGTACATTGCAATCTTGTGTCCTCAGATGTCTTCAGACATGGCCAAGGGCCTGCAGAGAAGAGTGGGAGCAATACAAAGCAGAGGTATAAACCTTACTTTCACTGCCAGAGACCTGCATACAGGAGACTTCTGCCTCTTAACTACTGCATTGTTCATTTAGTAATTCATCACTTACTTTCTGTATCTTTTATTTTCTTGAACTTTTAACTATTTTATTTTCTTATTTCATAAAGGACATATGCAAATGCTTGATAATGTCTTAGGGGTATGAACACCCTCCCATCCCCATCTCCCAACTGACACCAAAGGTCAGATAATGTCTTATAATTTCAAATCTCTCATAGTTCCTACACAGGTCCACATATTTGATGTGAAAGAACAATGCTCAGTGTTCTTTTAACTCATTTTCACACTTGGAATTATACAAGTAAATACTGCTTTTATGCCATATGTTCAGAAAGCTTGCAGCTTTCCCCAATACAGACAGTAGCCAAATTGCAAATGAAACTTTTCTAAGAGTTATTTTGTTTATTGGTTTCTGGAAGTCAGTGAAAATAATAAGCATATTGATTGTATTTCCAAGTCAAACTACACTGATGCAGTGAAGTAAAATCATCCTGTAAACCAGGGTAAATGCAAAAGTTCAAATATGACATAGTTGCCATGGGGAAGGGCAGATATGTAGATGTATGTGTCCCCCATCCTTACCCCAACATTGTCCACCTCCCTGCTGTAATATGAGCAGAGATTCCCCTCTTCACTAGCCTAGGTTTTAGGTTTTGAGGTTGAAGGGAGTTTAGTTCTTGGGCCCTAAATCACCAACTTTGCTTGAGGGAATCAGGTGGTGGAGCTGATTATAGGGACCTCCTGGTGCTTCTAAGCATTGTGGTGGGGAAAGTCTGCAAAGTGTCTTTCATTTCTTTACGTTCCCTTTCCTTGCTTCTTTGTTGCTGCTGATGGCTTGGGAAGCAGAGAATCAGCGGTGAGGTTTTTACAGTTGTAACAAGACAGAGTTGCCTCCCCCTGTCCTTTGGTCCTGCTACTGTGCTGAGAGGGTGATGAGACTGAGGCAGGAGCGGGGGCTAGGCAGTACCTCATCAAGGCAGAGGAGAGGATTTCTCCATGAAAACGCCCACAGCAGCACACATACTGTAATGTACAGAGGTGGGAGAAAGACATGCATTTCATGCACTGGGCTGGGAATTGGAAATTGTAAACATCTGCATGTTGGCAGCAGCAAGGAGGAATGCAAGAAGAGAGGGAAGGAAAATAATTAGCAGAGGAGGGAAGTCATATGTAAGGAACAAGTCTGTTTAAGTCATATTTTGCCTGTAAGATAGAGGGCCAAACCCAAAGCAAGGCCCCTAAATTCATAGTCCAATTGCATAAATGCCATTTTGTCTTAAAATGTGAATGATTAAATTCAGATGTGGAACTGATGCCTGGGTTCTTGTTCACGAAATTGAAGAATGAGCTTCACAAACACTCAAGGTAGGAAAGCAAGGTACAGGCTTTTATTTAGAGAAAAAGTGAAAGGACAGAGCTCCCGGCTCACTCCAGGAGGGGACAAGAGAGTCTGGGGTAGTGTGTTGTCTAGGGGTTTTATAGGCAGTTGAGGATTTGGGGGAACATGAAAAAAAGCTTAGGTGTGTGGACTTATTAAGTGGCCCCTGAATATTTAGAATTAACTTAACACAAGCAACTTCCTGCTCTGATGATTTCTCCCTGAGACACCAGCATGTTGGTCTGGGAGCATATCAACAAGGCCACCTGCCCAGCCTCCAAGGTGGGCTGAGGTATTGTTTGCTGAAGAGTAGGTTAAGAATTTCTAACTTCTTAACTTCTTGGTATTAAAATGCAATCTTATCTTTAAGGTGGAATCCTTCTTGTCTTTTACTATGTTGTTTACGTCTGGGATTACTTGCTAAATTAGTTGCCCAGTTTCCAAAATCACTTTATCAGATTGGAAGGAGGAAAGTCAGCACATAGGCCTGGACGTTTTAGCATGGTAAAGTGAATCTTACACATGATTATAAATGATTAGCATAATAAAAACATGTGTTACTCTTCTTTATCTGGGGAATATTAACTGATCTCACTGAAGAATGACTCTAGAGCTTAATGTTTAACAGAGAGTTTTGGTAGGGGGTTTCCTTGCATGTAGTTACATTGTTCTGACTGTAAATACCCTGCCTTGCTTTTTCCGGAGGCCCTCACCCTACTCTGACTGCAACACCCCCACCCCAGGTCCCTGTCCAGAACTTGCTGTAGGTAACTCCACTTTGTATGTGTCAGCTTTATAATGTTAAGTTAATGTTAGTAGGCCTTGGAAACTCTTCAACTCCTCTTAGGTAGTACAGGGAGCTGGAGGAAAGGTCAGCCTACGCAGGGTCCCTCCTTTCTGGAGCCTAGTTCCAACAATCTTCTCTTTCACTCTATCTCATTATTTCCTTATCTTCAAAGTACATACATGTGTGAGCATTGGGTCCACCTACAGACCACCCGGGAAGTGTGAAAGCAATTGGTGCAGGAGCCATGCAGGAAAGGTTGGTCAGTAGGATCTAAGCAAGCCAGCCAGAAACCCAAGATGAGCCTTAGCCTTCCCTGGGCTATCAAGTGAGTGGCAGAAGGTAGAGACACAGCTGGAAAGGAAAAGGGTGACTATTACTAAAATTGCCACCTATTATATCAAGAATCTGATTGGTGATCTCTGCCGACCCGACTAAAATATGTAAATCTTCCTCAATATGTATTTTATTTTCAGTCTCTTTTACCCAATTCTCTTTTAGTCACTTCATTTACTCTTTTATTCAATTCATTCCTCTTACCCAATTCTGTCTGAAATTTAAAACATATTTTATTAGTAGGGGTGGGGAGACAAACCCAATAAGATTATTTAGAAGGTTAAACTAAAATGAATTATTTGAATTAGGCATAGGGAAGAGTTCCTAACCGAAACTTAGGTTTTAACAATCAATATTTAAGTTGCGCTTAAGTTTTCTTAGGGTATATTGTGGGACAGTAGTCCTCTGCACAGTGAAAAATGATCACCAGAAAGTAAAGTATTACCACCTTTATGGCATTCCTTTTCCTTGTTTAACTTCAGTGCCATAGACAGCAACAACTGAAAGGGGAAATCCTAAACCATCCAGCTTCAGTGAGTTTTTTAAATTCTAAGGCTACTTTCCTTCTGGAGGGGGAGTGGGGCTGTTGAAAGGGCTGTACCAAACTAAGGTCAAGGCAGCTACCAAACTGCTGGCAGGCAGAGTCCACTTTGGAGAGACAAACGAGGAGGCTTAACTCAAGTCTCCTGACCTGCAAAAAGCAGGCAGGTGTTAGAGGGACCGCCTTTTTGGATAGGGTGGAGACCCGGACGGATGACGCCTTCTCTGGTTAGAAAGGAAATTTGGTATTAAGAAGGCCTCACCAAATCCCAATAATAACCAAACAACTGGTGGTGTCCAGGGCACCGGGTGGAAAGTGGGAGGCAGGAAGTAGAAAGACTCAAGCTCTTTTCCCTGGCTCAGTTCAGGAATTTAATTTCAGCAAATGTTTGTTGGAGCCTCGTAAGTGTTGGGCACGGTGTTAAGCACTGGGATAATAAAGTCGAATGAAACGTGGTCTTGTCCTTGAGGAGCCCAGAGTTCAGCAGAATGGCTTCAACATTACTCATGGGCTTTGATAACTTTTATCCTGGGACTTGTCAGGGAGAGTTGCAACTAAATCCATCCACACTTTTCTTCTGAAGATTTCAAAACCGACGAAAAGAGACGCGGCACAGGGTGGAGGAGAGATGGCCGCAGACCAGACACTGAAGACAGGCTTGGGAGCCCACGGGCTGTGCTGGTGGTGTCTGCTCTGCCGGCAAGGGGCAAACCAGACCGGCGCCCGCACTGGCACCCTGGCCTCGGCTCGGGCACAGCAGCGAGTCTGGCAGGCGGGCGGGCCGACAGCAGGGAGCTGGGGAGCCGCCGTGCGGAGGCCGGGCTCCGCGGACGGCCTGCGCACCCGGGGCCCACCGCCAGGGGGCAGAGGTCCCTATCTGGGGCCCGGCCCCGCCACTCCCGGCGGTGTGCGCGTCTCTGCGCACGTCGTCCCCGCCCGCCGGCTCTCCGTGGATCTCAGGATCTCACCGCCCGCAAGCGGCCGCAGCAGAGGCACCGCGGGAGGCGGGCGGGGAGGGGTAGGCGGTCCGCGAGCGGGGGCGGAGGGGCTGGAGGAGGGCTTCGAGGGGCGCGGCAGCCCCGCCCCGCTCCCTTGCCTCCGCCTCGGAACCGAGGAGCCGGGGAGCATGGACCAAAGCCCGCCGTTCTGGCACCATGACGCTTGTCCGCCTTGTGGCGGCTCTGGTCTTAGGGGCGCTCCCCGAAGTGGTCAGCTTTGATCCGGTGCTCAGTTACCCGCCCCACCAACGCCATCGCGGCTCACCCCCTCCGGGTCCCCGGCACCCTTACTCCCTTCCTATGCCGCAGCGGCACCAGAGGACGCCTCCGCCGGCCGCCCTCCCGCGCGTCCCACGCCCCCCGTCCGCGCTCCCCGCCCGGCGCCTGGCCGCCCTCCACGCGGGGCACCGGCCAGGGCCGCTCCCCGGGGGCTGCCCCTCCGGCGAGCGCTGGGTCGACGTGACGGACTTCGGCGCCCCTTGTCTGCGCTGGGCGGAGGTGCCACCCTTCCTCGAGCGGTCGCCCCCGACGAGCTGGGCTCAGCTGCGAGGGCAGCGCCACAACTTTTGCCGGAGCCCGGACGGCGCGGGCAGACCCTGGTGCTTCTACAGGGGCGCTCACGGCAGGGTGGACTGGGGCTACTGCGACTGCAGGCACGGTGAGTGCACCGGGCAGCGGCGGCAAGCGGGACTGGTGCGGGAGCCAGCTGGCTGGGAGAGGGCGTTAGGCGTTCCTTGAAGACGGTAAGTGGGGTTTCGGATTTGCTTTGCCCAGTGTGACGGTTTGGTTGGCCGATGCTGTTACCGGCAAAGTACACTGGTACCTGGACTTGAAATTAGCTAGGCGTGCTTTGTGTCTGAAGAGTGTTAGGGGAGATAGTTTCTCTGCAAGGTGCTGTGCTCTGAGTTCCTGGATATGGACTCTGGCCACTACGTGTTATGTGTGTGCGCGTGTAGGTAGATGCGTGTGCCCTGAGTGGATGTGTTGTCTGGATCAGCTTGCCTTGAGGGTGTTACCATATTTACGTAAAAGAAGCAAAGCAAAGGAGGAGATAACGTTTGCAATTACTTGTTTTGGAAAAGGAAATATTAAATCTAATACAACAGCCAATAACCTCCCTTCCCACGGACAAAAAATATGATACAGTTTTTGTCTTACTCCCACCATTGACCTCTGTTTGAGAAAGTATGGCATAATCTTCTGGCCAAAATACAACTTGTCAAAATGATGTTCACGTTCTAGGGTACAACATGGTAAATACCATCAGTGAGTGAAGAAAAAAGAAAGATAAATAGTAATTATTTTAGGGAAGAAGCAGTTGATATAATCAAGTATACTTTTCAAGGATGTCATTATCTAACTATAGATATTATTTGTGCAACATGAGGATTAGTTGGTAACATCAAAAGATAAAATTGGTAAGATGTTTTGGTTTTCTGGTAATAAAAGCATCACATTAATAGAAATAAAGTAAGTGAATAATGTGCCTTTGAATAGTGGTTTGTGGAGTTGGTGTTTTTTTTTTTTTTTTAATATTAGGGCTTTTTTCCCCCTTTAGTAGCTGGGAAGAAAAACCTTATGTCTTTCAAAATTTGAATAGTCCTTCAAATATTTTTTTGGCAGTTCTCCACTCAAACTAGGGGGCAGGGGTTTCATGATTTGGGATTCTGAAATATATTGTACTTTGTACCTTTTGGAGGTAATTTGAAGGTTATTTACACAGTACCATTCTCTTCCTACAGAAATTTTTATTTATCTGCGCCTTCTGTTGCATTAATGCTCTGAGTTAAAGTGAAGTGATAGGAAGGTGAAGATCAATTATCCTTCATACTAGAGAATGAAGTCATTGCTATACTCATGTTTCATGGACAGAATGCTAATGTGGCTATAAAATATGGAGGTAATATCAAGCAAAGAGCCATGGCATTATCTCATTATTTACTGTAAGAGATTTATAGTAAAATATATGCAATTTTTTCATTTTCTATTTTATGTCTTATTTATATATGAAATATGTTAGGAAATATTTATGCATATATATATAGAAGGAAAAAAATGGAATTCAAACTTAAAACACTATAGTGATTTATTGCTCTTTTTGACGTAATTCTCTTCACTCACTGAGTGAAGAGAGTAAACTGTCCTTTAGTTTCCCCCGACCCCCTTGTGTTGAATAGAAATTTAAACTTAGCAGCAGCACAGACTTTTTATGATGCCCTTATGTTTGTAGCTAATTTTCACCAGACAGGACTTCAAACATTGCATAATAGTTGTGTGTACTTCCTGGGGTGAAGTGATTGGACACAAGAGAAACAAAAGAAACCACCCAAGGTGGGAGATAAATGCCCTCTCCCCTGCTCCTCCCCAAGCAGGAAAGCAGTTGATGGCTGTGTAATAACGGAATTATACTTTGACAGACTCAGCCTTGATAACGAAGCTCTCCATTCCATCACTCACTCCTCATGCTCTGATTAGGTGTAACCCACGCCTTTGGAATGACTGGCATGTTCTGACCCTTATGGTTTCCTTGGTCCTACCTTTCACTTACGAATGTGAACAAAGCTATCATGGAGTGGTGAGAAAATTCGGAATTGTGCTTTGGAAAACACTGGTGTTCGGTTTGGTTCTCCCAGAACTTTGGTTTCCTTATGAGCAGAAAAGCAGTTTTTGAATAATTTAACTCAAAGAACTTCATCAGCTCTGAGCATGTACAGAAATGGCCTGATAATAACAGCTAGGATTTGTTAAGCATTCACTCTGTAGGATGCTGGGCAAAGCAGTGTGTATATTCATTTTTTCATTTAATTCTCATAACGGCTTAGAAGGTAGTGCATGTTTTCATATCACTGCTCATTTTGCTCTAGTTCTTTAATTATACAAACATGTAGAAATATCTGAGGTGTCTAATAGGTCCTATTTTTGTAGCTTAAGAACTAGTGTAAAAAGAAAGGGAATTATGTTTGGGCCAGTGCTCATGATTTCCAGTCTCTTATGATTAGAAAATATCTGGAGTTTTCTTTTTTTTTCCCTTGCAAAACCAACTAGGACAAAAGGAAAGAAAATTCATAGTAATGAGATCCTTCCTTTACAAAATAAACTAGAGGCCAGAGTCAAGTATCTAGTTGCATTGAAAGAAATGAGGAAGTTGGTGTCTGTGAGGCGGAGCTGTTTGAAGCCAGTTGAAGGGATGGTGGTGGGGGGGGACCCAGGTGAAGTAGGGCAGAGTGTGGACACTCCAGCGGTGTAACTGTCGTGGACTGAAGAAGAGGATACCTGAGCCCTGGTTGTATGAAACATTCAAATTAGTAATAAGAAATCACCCGGAGAGTTTAAGTACCCTAAATCAGCCCAGGGAGTTTGTTCTCATAGTGAGCTTTTGAATCACCAAGAGACTTGTTAAAATGCAGGTATCTGGCTTGTAGCCTTCAGAAGCCCTCACCAAGTAATCTTAGATCTGCCTGAGGAGTGTGCATTTCTGATGAGCAGACAAGGTAATTTGGCTGCTGAAGACGCTTTGTTACAGTGAGGGAAAATCGTGGGCAGGCATCAGAACCCATCTAGAATGTATAGTGATGGGTGATCATGTAGAGTAACTGAGTCTACCATTCTGTGACTCACCCTGCTGGGGTCAGGAACAAGCTAAAGGCATTCTTGTTGCAACTTTTTTGTATGGTTTTAGAAAATGGCACAACTGATATTTATTTGGTATAGGTTTAACAGCCTACTTTATCAGGATATGATTATTAACTGAATGTGAGCTAGGTTATTTTCACATTTCTATAGGAAGAATTAAAAGGTACTTGATATCCCCAACAATACTTGCAGTAATTAAGAGCTTCTTGACCCGGAAAGGAGATCACTTTTCCAGTTCCTGGTTGGCAGGGCAGATGGGGCAACTTGCTCCATGCTCTGTTTGGAACTCCTCTTTGTTACAAAGAGCCAAGTGGAACTCAACTCTAGCTGACTGATGACTGATGGGTAAAACAGGTACAGTAAGTGATAATGCTCTGATAATTGAGATTTTGCCAGAAAGAATGGTGCATAGATCTGGCTTTTTGTCAAGTCACACTAATCTGTTCATATAATGTACCAACCCAAATCTCCCGATTCAGACAGAGGGAGCAGACTTGTGGGACAAGTACTGTTGTTTACAGGCTGTTCTCTTTGAAGTCCATCTGGTGTTTGAAGTGAATGTTAATTAAAAAGTTGTCTGAAAGTTGTCCCCCTTTTAAAAAATGTATCTTGATTTTATGTAGCAGGTGCTGAAAAACATTTATTTTCAGATTTGATACATTTTCTGGCTGGATTTTAAATATTGAGCTCAATCTGCTTCTGAGGTTGAGGCAGAAATACAATACTTTGATTGGGGGTATTATCTGACTCTACTAGTGTGTGGATTTTTTTTTTTAAAGAAGAAAATAAGACATCCACTTATTATTACCTTTTATGAGTGATTATCCAGGACTGTATATCATATGTAGTCACTGTTTTTGAGTGTGTGTATTAAAGTAATCTTTATAAGTAATTTGGTTTATAACTGTGAAGGCAAACCTTAATTTTTAGCAATAAGCTACTACTCAGATATCCTTTCATTTGATGGATACTATGCAGCTATTAAAGTGATAATTATAAAAATTATATATAACAATAGGAAAAATGCTTTGGATAATGTCAAGGGTAAGAGATGGATCACAACATTTATATACAGTGTTACTGAAAATAAACATGCTGTGGGAAATTTGTAACAAATTATTATTATGAACTTGGGTATGAACGTGGCGTAGCTCAGTTAGGCTGGTTGTGACGGTGAGGAATGGGCCGCCTGATTCAAAGTAACTGAGCCATAAGCACATTTGTTGTTCACATTACAAGAAGTCGGGTTCCAACATGGTACATATTGTTTCTCTGCTACTCTCTTGTTCCTCATTCTGTAAGTGTGGCTTTTATCCTGAGGCTAGGGGTCACTTCATGCTTCACATTGAGATACAAATGACCTGCCAAAGAGGGCTGCCCTTCTTGCCTGTCTCATTGAAAGAGCAAGGAAACCTCCCCAGACTTCCCCCACAGACTTCCTCTCTCCTTTCAGTGGCCCAGACTGGATCTCCATGCGCCTTCGGCGCTCTCTGGGAAGGAAAATAGAGTACCCTGTATTGTATTAATCAGGATTAACCTCTGAACACGTGAGGGCTCTCCTAGGAGGAGGAAGTGAGGTAGTCCTTGGGGAGAACTAGCAGGGTATGCTAGGAAGTATGGTTGAGGTTTGTCTTTACATTTGGGAGAATCAACGCAATTAAAAAATGGTAATAATTTAAAAAATGGTGCTGTGAAGTGCTACATCTATTTTTTAGCCACGTCTAGATGAATAGCATTTTTTTTTTGAGGGGGCATCTCTCATATTTATTGATCAAATGGTTGTTAACAACAATAAAATTCAGTATAGGGGGGTCAACGCTCAATGTACAATCATTAATCCATCTCAAGCCTAATTCTCGTCAGTCTCCAATCTTCTGAAGCATAACGAACAAGTTCTTACATGGTGAATAAATTCTTACATGGTGAACAGTACAAGGGCATTCATCACAGAAACTTTCGGTTTTGATCATGCATTATGACCTATAAACAATCAGGTCAAATATGAATATTCGTTTGATTTTTGTACTTGATTTATATGTTGATCCCACATTTATCCTATTATTATTATTATTTTTATTTTTAATAAAATGCTGAAGTGGTAGGTAGATGCAAGATAAAGGTAGAAAACATAGTTTAGTGCTGTAAGAGGGCAAATGTAGATGATCAGATGATCAGGTGTGTGCCTATGGACTAAGTATTAATCCAGGCTAGACAAGGGCAGCAAGACATCCATGGATGCAGAAGATTTCTCTCAAAGCAGGGGGGGTGAGGTTCTGAGCCTCACCTCTGTTGATCCCCAAATTCTCACCTGATGGCCCCCCTGCGACTGTGCCTGTCTTAGGTTGTTCCTCCCTTGAGGAATCTTACCCGTCTCTGGCTAACCAGTAGATGAATAGCATTTTGACCTTGATTTGACTGAAAATGCATGTTCTCTTGTTTTAAGAAGATACTTGCTGATGTAACAAATTTATGGCCAAAATGAATAATTCCATAATTATTAAGAATATGGAAATTAGTTCAGTTGTTAGGTAAACGTTCTAATTTTAAGCTTTCCCCCCTTGAACTAACTTGTAAAGAAAGCAGTTCTTTGAAATCTCTTCCTTTAGTCTACATGGTAAACAGGCATTGGGTTGTTTGTACACTACACAAACAATTGATTTAGACTGCCTTCTACATGGTTGACATGCTCTTGTTAGAAAATCAGGAAATGTTTAGTTTTGCTTTTTTACCATCTTGCTTTTCCAGAGCTGTTCCTTCACCCCTCCTCCTCCTTCCTGCAAATCAGCACAATATTAATAAAAAATTTATTGTATGCAAAGCACTAAAGCAATGAGATTATTTTCCCCTACAAGACACATAAGCACATCCAGCCTCAATACTTTTTTATTAGGATCACCAAAAGGATACAAAGAATAGAAGATGCTGATTCTTGTAACAAGGGAAAAATAGATTTCATTAAACATTTACTGAGTTCACACTAGGAGCAGCAATTACAGAAATGAACAAGAGATTACCTGTGTCGTCTGACTGATGACACCCAGTATCTGGTTGAGATATAAAAAGATTTCTAAGCATTTTCATCACCTTTTCTGTAATTTCTACTCTGGAAACAGATGAGAGGATTACTATTATGTGTAGTTTAATTTCATCTCTCAATGCTGTGCAATAAAATAGTAATATCCACACTATTTGCTTATGTGTGAATAGTTCAAAGACACAATTAGTGAAATTTTCTGCTAGTTATATGCATATATTGTTAGCAGACCATAACTTAACTGTGGATAGAGTCTTTTGCATGATACCTTACCATGTTTTAAACTGAAGACTAATAAGATCTAGAAATTTCTAGTAAGCCCAATATAAATGGGTAGAACTGTTTATTCAGATTGAACTAGACCAGTACACATTTTTTTCTCTGCACTAAATAATTATATGAATAATAAATGAACAAGTAATATGAATTATAGATGGGAATTAATGGAGGCAGGTATAGTTCTGTTGGATCTCAGTTCAGGGGAATACTCTGTATGTTAAAAGATCATTTAAATTCATTTTGACATGGCATGATTTGAATAAAATCTATTTCACAATGCTAAAACTGATTTCCATTAGGGGTAATGTATATCATACACACAAAAAAGATTAGTACTACTAGATAGCATGTAGAGAAAATAACATCAAAATTAAACTAGCTTACTCTACTGTCTTGAAAACTCCAACTAAAAGCCCCCAATTCAGTAATTTTTTTTGTATATTTCATAAGAATTGCTCATTTAGTATATTTTCCCAGTGTTGTATATATGTTATTCATTTATCAAATATGTGTACTAAATTGTCCAACATGTTATGGCCTTTTTTCTATTTTTTTGAGTAATTCATAAACTGAAATTTCTCTATCACTTTCAGCTTTAAGTATCCTTTTTGTCAAGGATCTGAACAATGGCTTGATGTCACCAGCATGCATTCTTTTTGATTCCATCAGAAAAATACAAATTACTAAAATTAATTATTTTGTGCCTTTGTGAAGTTCAATAATGGGTTAAAAAGGAATTGTGTGATAACATTAATTTTCTTTTACTCATTTATCAGATTGTGATTTTAAAAGACTTAAAAATATTTATTTCCACTGTATTCAGAAAACACTGCTGGGATGTCTTTGTTTTTGCTGCTTTTTTCTTTCTCTTCAAACAAGTGAATGCTATTTTACAAGCACATTTAGTTAATTAGCTAAATAGGCATATCTTTTCATTTGGCTTGTTGTACAATGAATGAGCTCGTATATACGGGGGAAAATGTGATCCCAGCCCGGGGCAAATAAACCACAAATTATTGAAACAAAAATCAGTTGAAGGAAAAACTAGAAGGGGAGAAGGCCTTTTATTGCTTACAAGAACCCTGGCTCTGTTCGTCTGCTACCCCTTGCCTTCGTTTCTCCCCTGTCCTGGCTGGGAAGAGCCCCAGAAAACCTCTTCCTACCTGCGTGAACTCACCTCTTCCCCCACCCCATGTAAGCACTTACTGATATGGAGGTGGACTACTTCTCTCCACCCCTTGGAAACACCTATTGATATGGAGATGGATCAAGGCCAGTGGGAGATTCTGGAAATATTACAATATTACCCACAGCCACCCCTTCAGAAATCTCATTTCACAATCTGCTCGCTCCCCATCTTCCATAAGGGCCCCTGTGAAGAAAACTGGAGCATTGTAACCAGACTAATAACATACAATAACAACAGCAATAAAATCATGATAATTGTTGCCATGGAAGACGAAGGTAGGTTCAAAGTCCTATTCAGATCAAGCGCATAGCTCGCCCATCCATAGGCGGCCAGCAGCTGAATTGGTGGGAAATTCTGTGCACACTCAGCAGGGAGCAGCTGCAGCCAAGGGGCAGGTCCAAGCCACAGGGACTGTAGACACAAGTGGGATGCATGCAGACAGTGGTCCTGTGACAGGACAGTATGGGTGGGATGCATGCAGACAGTGGTCCTGTGACAGGATATCATGGGTGGGGTGCGTGCAGAAAGGGTCCCTGTGATGGGTCAGTGTGGGTCGGGCACATGCAGAGAGGGTCCTGTGATGGGTCGGCGTGCGTGGGGCGTGTGCAGAGAGGGTCCCTGTGATGGGATGGTGCGAGGGCACATGCAGAGAGAGGGGCCCTGTGATGGTATGATGCGGGTGGGATGCATGCAGAGAGGGTCCTGTGATGGGACGGTGGCAGAATCAGGGTGGATGTGGCGCTACTGGAAGCATGTGCACTGACCACAATCAGACAAACTCCCAGCAAAGTACTTTCACCTCCCAGTCTTGGGTGTACTTCCCTGACCTCTGGGGGCCACTCTGCAGTTAGTTACTCCAGGAACACGCAGGAAGCCAACTTCCAGGCCTTGTTCCCAAGGTGCCAGAAGGGCCAGCCATTGCTGGTCCATGTATTAGATGTCCGGGGCCCTGTAGTCTCCAGGTCACCATGGGACTCACTCACATAATGTGTTCCTGTCAGGCAGATGCAGTCTTATGACAGACCACAGCCCGCAGTGTCCTCTACCCTGGACCAAGTCGTCTGCTCTATCCTTCTCTGGGGATGCCAAGGTAAATGGCCTGTAAGCTGCTGCTAGAGGCCCCAGTCACATGGACATTTAGTTGGTCCATTTTGCAATGGTGGAGGTAACTGCACATGTCTTATCCCAGCCCCACCTGATGTCCTTGCTGCCAAGGGGCACAAGGGCATCAGAATTTGTGCCAAGTGCAGGATAAATACAGTCCAGTAGCCTACAAGACCCAAAAGCTCTTGCAATAATGCCACAATTATCTGTAAGAGAATCAGAGGTGAGCACAACATCATATACAAATTTAGACTTGCCTATTCCCAAGGGGGTTCAGTGGGTTATTCAACTCTGACAGCCCCACCCTGTATAGGAGTGGGCTTCCCAGGACATCACCCAGGGTCACAGTAAACCAAGGAGCATCCAGTTCCTGTGTCCACCAAAGCCAGGACACACCACACATTCACTGGGGACTGATCGTTCACCCAACATGGGGCCTTTGTCTCAAGAGGCCCCACCCAGCCCCTCAAGGCAGGTGCCTTGGCCCTCTCCTCGTCAAACCATAATGGCCAACTATCCTCTGGCAAGGTTCCAGGCATGTTCTGCATGTCCTCCCTCAGGAAGTCCAGCAGGGATACAGGCCGGACATGGGGCTTTGCCTCTGGCTTCCGTGTCCTGGACCTCAGTGGCTGGAAGTGCTCCTCTGGCTTTAATGGGTGCCACAGCTGTAACAAGATTTTATTGGTCTGCCCATCAAGTTTTTCTTTCATTGCCCCCACCTTTATCAAATCAACCCACATCTGGGTCCTCAAGACTTTCCCGGGGCCCTTTGATCCCCTTCTTTCAGTAGCAGACCTTATCTCCTTCCGTGCTCTTACTGTTTCAACCTTCCCCACGTCTGCTAAAGTACTAGTAGCCTCACAGTTGTCCTATGTGGGGGACAAGAATAGTCAGTAGGGACCCAAAGAGAGATGGGGGAGGTGTATGGAGCACCAGATTTCTCATTCCCATGCTGAGCAGCGGCTCATTGGGGCCCTGGAGGTCCATAATATAGATGATATTTTTAATGCCTAACTCTAATAACACCTGCTCAAGTTCTGCATATGCTTTCCAGCTAGTGGGGAAGTATGGAAAATCCCCCTGATTAGGCCAAAGTTCTCTGATGGCTGCTGTCAGCCAATCCAGAAGTGCACAATTCCCTAAGGTGTGACGGGCACATTGCAACTGCTTTCAGAGGGAACGGTGAGTCATCAGGGAGCCCAGTCTACCTATTTCAGAACCTGACATAACAATGGTTTCCACTCCCATCTGACAAAGATGCAAACGCCATGTAAGCAGAGGTTCCAGTGGCTTCTGCTGAAACTGGATGGTCATGGCCATCAGCTCATCCTGGGTACAGGGGCAGAGCATGGAGTGCTCCCCAATCTGGGGAGGTGACTGCTCCTTCCTCTGAGGAGCCTGTGGTTGTTGTGTCTTTATTTTCTTAATTACAAACAGGTGGGCCTTTAATCCAGGAGGGGCTGGTGCCTTGGGCAGTGGCCTCGGCAACAGTTCAGCCCTTGGCCCCCCTCCCCCTCCCCCTCCCCCTCCCCCTTCCCCTCCCCCTCCGTCATTCTCCCCAGTGTCTCCTCTACCATCTCAGGGGCTGAAGACACCACTCCTTCCTCCCCCTTGCCCACAACCTCCTGCAGCGCGGATTCTCCTGTTGCCTCCTCCCTCGCTGCTAGTGTGTCTTTCAGCAGGGCGACCTCAGTTCTCAAAAGCTGTCTCTCATTCTTAAGGGCATCCCATAGCTCATTTTCCAGCTCCTCCAAGCAACACTGAAGTATTTCTTTCTTTGGTAACCCTTTCCCATATCTGGAGAAACAAAAATCCCATAATCCCAGCCTCCACACAGACACTCAGGAACTCCAAGCAGTATCCTGTCTCACAGAGGGCTATTTGCACAGCTTCTGGTGTTTCACCCTTCCTCAATGCTGGGGAAGAGCCCACTCATCTAGGAGGCACTTTACCCTGGACCACTTCCCCACTAGGGGTTCCCCGAGTGGAAGCCCCACAAATAGGGGGTAACCAGGTGAACCTATACCATCCAACACTGCTGGAGGGAAGGGTGAGTTGTCACCCCCTACTGCAGCAGCCACTGGGGCCTCCCCACCATCCACAAGGTGTTCCCGGGTATCTCCCCACCATCTCCAGGTGCAGCCTGACCAAGCATCTAAGACAGATTTCAGGTTCAGAGATCCTGCTAACTAGTCCAGCTGTAACTCCTGGAGTAAAATGTGTTCCCAACCTTGGGCAAATAAATCACAAACCACTGAACCAAAATCAGTTGAAGGAAAAACTAGATGGGGAGAAGGCCTTTTATTGCTTACAAGAACCCTGGTTCCATTCATCTATTCCCACTAGCCCGTGTCTCTCTGCATCCGGACTGGGAAGAGTCCAAAAAAACCTCTCTGGTCCCAGTGCAGGATGGCCTCTTCTCCCAACCCTTGTAAGCACCTATTGATATGGAGATGGCTACTTCTCTCCATCTCTTGTAAACACCTGTTGATATGGAGATGGATAAGGCCAGGCAAGAGATTCAGGAAATACTGCAGTTTTACCTACAGCTGTATTTAAGGAGCAAAGACAGTTGACTTATTTGGCTTCCTTCATAGTATTTCTTTTAGGACCCCTTGAAGTGCTGCGTGTAAGAAGAGAGGTTTCGCTAGCTTTCTCAAGAGGGGTAATACCATGATGGCTCTATTAGTTTGCTAGGGCTGCTGCAATGAGTACCACAGATTGAGTGGTTTAAATAACAGAAACTTGTTTCACAGTTCTGGAGGCTAGAAGTCTGAGATCAAGGTGCCAGTGGGGCACCACTTTCTCTGAAGACACTGGGGAAGGATCTGTTCTGGGGCTCTCCTAGCTTCTGATAGTCTTTGGCTTGTGGAAGTCTGTAGCTCCAGGCCAGAGGAGGTTCCCAGCTCCAGGCAAGTTCACTATGTATTTGTTGAGACCATAAGCAATGGAATGTTGCATGTAAAAAAGGGCTCATTCCAAGCTTTATTCTCATGAGACTTGCAAAGTGCTTGGCTGGAATGCTAGACATCCTGTCCACCTCCTTCTCTGCCCTCAGCTCAGCCCCCAGCTCAGCCTCTGCTCCCCTCTCTCCTGTTCTCTTGTTTTCTTCTCTAGGCTCTGCTCTCCTGCTTCCCTCTGCTCTTAGCCCTGGGCCGAACATTTAAAGCAATACCGGCCGTAATAGCTTATTGCCAACTGTTACGCAAGCATGCACCTGTGCAGCAGGCTAAGTATTACCTCATCGCTGGTATATAATGGGTATCAGGTGAGGATCCTAGCCATGGAACTTCCATTTTCCTTACAAAGTCTCACTACAATCTTCAGATGGTGTGTCTCTTAATCCAAACTTTTCCTTTTCATAACAATTTAGTCATATTGGATTAGAGTCCATCCTAATGACCTCATCTTACTTAACTTGAGCATCTGCAAAGACACTATGTCCAAATAAGGTAACATTCAAAGGTACTGGGGGCTAGCACTTAAGCATCTTTTTGGGGAACAGAATTTAACCCATCACAATGGTTTTAAAAACTGAAAAAACAATGAGATTGTGAAGGGACTTTTTACTAGTCAGCTGTTCCCTACATTATCTTTTATTGGTTGAGACTGATAAAATGATTAAAGAGAATCCTTTAATGTCTATCCATTTGGGTAATTCCTGTTTTTTAGCAGAGTTGTCCATAAAGCAAAGTTCTGTAACATGAATCTTTTATGTTCCCTTTCCTTTATAAAACTGGGGGTGTATCCACATAGAAAAAAAATAATAGTAGACTAAAATGACAGTAAGTTCAACATATTGGGTAGGAAATTGAGGTCGTAGAATTCTGAGCATTGCTGTATTTTGGCACATTTTTCCTTTAGGTAATTGTAATGGCTGCAGACAGTTGACTTCTCTTTTTGCAACAATTCATTTTATGAACTGTGGAGTTTACTCTCCTTGATACACAACATGTATTGCTTTATAGTTCCAGAGTTTCTTCTATTACTGGTTTGGTGTATAAATTTGTAATGCCTATTATAGTTGACCTAAAATCTCTGTTTGAGATGTCAAATTTTAAATTGTCATTATTCATAAATTAGAAAATATTGGAATATCTAGAATAGAATAGTTTCCATCAAATTGACATTTGAGAGACTTTAAGACCATGCAGCCCCGGAGCTGCCAGAATGTGGTCCAGAGACGTTAGCTCAGACTATGAGGAGCCTTGCAAAGGGCTTGGCTGGAGTAGTAGAGTATGAGGGATGGAGGAGGGATCCTTTTTGACAATAAAAGGTTGGGACACTTGAGTAATATTTGCCAAAGTATTTGGTCTAGAATTTATATGAAGAACTTTATTGTGAGTAGGATAGCAGTAGAAATAACTTCACCAGGCTTTGACCTTTGTGGCTTTATTGATTCATCTTTTTTTTTCATTGAGCTTCTTCACCTTGTAATTGTTCACCTATAAATTTATGCAGATGTTTGGCCCTCCTACAAATTTGTGATTCGCATGGGACTCCTCCCCTGAAGGATCAGCTTCAACTGTAGATCACCAGAAAGTCACTTTTTTCCTGTTTTGCATTGAGTAGAAATTCTTCAGGTTGTCTTATGCTTATGTCTGGGTAATTTATTCCTATATACTGTTTGATAGATTAGTTACAATATTTCAAATAGAGTAGTGAAAGCCAACATGGCATAATGCATAAAGTAACACCTGAATATTGAAAGGTGCTTATTACATTGCAGGGTCTTTCCTTGGGTTTGGAGACAGGAACAATAGCAAGGGCAGGAACATAGGGCATATTTGGGCATGGCTGTGCAAGTCCTCAGTTTATTTGGTTCATAGCTTCCTCATCTATAACCTGACGTAAATGAGATACAGTTTTTAAGATCTCAACCATCTTAACCATTCTTAAGAGAATAAATGAAACAAGAATGAAGTAAAACCAAAAAAAAACTCTCCTTATCTTAAATGTATATATAGTGTAAATTATTTTTTCAAACTTTTATTTTTTTGGAGCCTATTATTACGCTAATATTTTTAAAAACCTCTTTCAAAGAATAATTAGATTTGTGAATGAACTTCACAAAATTATGTACCAGTAAGGAATACTAACTCTGATTCCAAGGTAGATAATTGCTTAGAATACTTTAGAAATGGTTATGGCCTTAAGGAAAGCACAAACTGTGTGTGTGTGTGTGTGTGTGTGTGTTTGTATACAAGGGGCTGGGGCAGCCACAGCTAAGCTGCTAGGAGGGTGTGTGCCTTTGGATGTTGGTGTTGGGAGTGGATTCTGATAGAGTATTCACTTGTCACTGATATGCAAATTGCCTTTCCAGATTTGCAAATGTTTCTGTTCATTTATTAAAGGAAAATTGGATGAGCACTGCACAATTCTTGCCATATAGCCAATCCAGCTAAATGAGTCCAGGTTTTCTCAACTATTTCCAGATCCACCATTGCCATTATAATGATGTACTGTAGTAATTTTACTTTATGCACTGTTTTCCTTCTCTTACCTCTAAATGCCTTAGTCATTTAGATGGTATGAATGTATCATTTCTTCTTGAAAGCTTTTGGGTAATTTAGACAATATTTTAAATTTTATTATGGTTATTTAACATCCATAAATAGAGATCCAGTTTTTTTCTTTACTATAACTTTCTTCCAACACATTGACATGACTAATTTGGTTATAGTGGTATTAATAGATAATAGATTAATTTAAGTATAATGTCAAATAATGTTTGAGGTGAATGAATGAATTATTTGAATTGAAATAATTGCTGACATTTGTGATGTGTATAGTATTGTGTGGGTCTCTATAGAAGAGATTTTCTGATTTAAAAAGTCACTGAAGTTCAGTTAAACTCTTCAAACATATTTCTTTAAAAGTGCTTTGTAGTTCACACCTTTCACTGAGCTAGAGGGGCTTCCTCTTGCTTAATGTGAGTTAAAGAGGCTTGGAATATATGAATGACTTTCAGATTTATCTGCCATATGAATGCTCCATGTTCTCTTCTGAATAATCAGGATTTAGCAGTGCACTGTTTTGTCTCCATTTATGATTGTCTTTTTCCTGAATTAAATGACAGTTTATGTTTGTCATGAGAAATAGGATATGTTTTTCTTCAATAGTTACAGTTTTTATAGATGATGACAAGGAAATAACAGTGGTAGCTGACTAGCCCAATGCAAATGAAATGGAGAATTTATGAATGTAATAGCTTTGAAAAATTATTTTAAAACTGTACATAAGAACTTTGAAATATGCAAAACATGCCAGAATCTTTTTATAGCACTTAATTTCTCCATTTCTTTACCTATGAAATAAAGGTATCACAAGTGACTTTTAACAGAATGCTGTGAAATTCTTCATTGTCTGAGTTTGATTCTCTTTCCAGTCACACATCCCAGTTGCTGCCTCCCAGCCTCCACTCTGCAAACCAGGGCCAGTGAAGAGAGAAATGTGGAGCCTTGATCACAAGGAAGGGATAAGACTTGAAATGTTTTCAACACTAACCCCTTTCTGTAACTACAGATAGTCTTTAGAATTTTTGTGGCTACTGCTTGAGGCTAAAAAGGGAAAAAAGCATTTTACTCTTTAATGGATGAACAAATGAGATTAAAGGAAGATATAATACAGCCAATAACAGCTAATTTATAAGCAGAGCATTAAATTTTGTCTTTTTTTCTATCTATGACCTCATGTGAAGATGGAAGGTGATAAATAAATGATAATTTCATTTGTGATGTGACCTAATTTGGGGATGTAATATTAGACATTAGTCACACTCTTCCACTTTTCCCTTTTCAAAATTATAATTGGGCTTCCTGTTTGCCTAGCTAAAAAAGAAAGTGTAATTAGCATTGACATCAGGATGTTAGTTACAAAAAGAAATAGAGCCTGCTAAGTCCTCTTTTGAAGAAAGAAGCACATGCTGTGAAGAGTGGAGGCCAAATTATTCTGAGTGGATCTCTCACCACTTCCATGGGGAAATCATGTGAACCAAGAACTGGTTCAGTTTGTTCAGATGATTCTTCACTGTTAAAGGACTTGGGGATTCTTTTCTGCTGTAGGATCTTTACGACTTCACGGTGGCAAAAATGAGTTTGAAGGCACAGTGGAGATATATGCAAATGGAATTTGGGGCACAGTCTGTAGCAGCCACTGGGATGATTCTGATGCATCAGTCATTTGTCGCCAGCTGCAGCTGGGGTGAGTTCCCCGTCAGCCTGAGAAGAATGGTGGGCACCCATCATTGCTGGGCAAGGGTCACATCTTCCTTCCTCAGTCTCACTTCTCACAAAAGAGTTCTAAAGGAAGGGCCCCAGAAGAAGGAATGAGTTCTCTTACACACAAATGCGCTTCACATATTACTGCCCCTCAGACTAAGAAGTGGGCAGATGCTAAGTGGCCACAAGTCAAAAGCCTCTTTTGGTCTTTGTCTTTAACAAAATAATTGTTTAGTCCTAGGAAGCAGGGAATTTGAGTCTAAAAATAGTAATTTCTCAGTAGCTCATGCATCCCTAGACTGCTCTCATTTGCTTTGAACTTTCTGCTTTTGGCCACCCACAAATTCCATTTGCGTGTGTGAAGGAGACAGTGTCCATCTGTGTGCTTCTCCTGAGGTGTATGAGGGGTGGTGCCTGGGCCTCGGGGCTCTGCCCTGCAACATCCTTTGAGACAGGGCAGCTCTCAGCCCAGGAGTGCCTGGAGGCCAGGACAGCCCCACCCTGCTCTAGGCAGTCTATGCACAGGCAGGGCGCCCTGCCTTCCACCAGTCCCAGCACCTTTAGCCCTTATGCCAAGGGGAGCAGAAGCCTCCATTTTGGTACAAAACGTTTTGTTTTTGTTATTGTTCTCATTGTTCTGTTTTTGTGTCTCATTTATTTTTCCTAAGTACACATTGATAAATGTTTTTCTTGACCTTTATCATCAGAGAACTTTAGAAAGCATGGAAAATATCTTGTTATGAAAAATGGACGTCTAAAAGGCCGAAAGAAAGGCTTGCAATTCAGGAATGGTTTAGATTAATAATTGTGAGCAGTAATATCTAATATGATGATACAGATGAAGGCTAGTCAACTCTAGTGAAATAAGTGCAAACTTAATTTTCCATCTTCCTCCTGTCTTCCCCCTAGGAAGGCATGGAATGAGTATTTAGTAAAGGCAAACTTTGAAGGCTTAAGTTTTTGTTTTGTTTTTTTCCTCATCCTTCATTTTATAAACAGTGAAAATGAGGTCCAGCAAGGTTAAGAGACATGATCAGGATCACATAACAAGTTAGTGGTGTGAGCTGATTTTAAAACATTCCGTTTCCATTCACACAAGTCAATTTCACATAAGATTCATATGGACTCACTATCTTTATACATAGTTTAAAACATTTAAACAATTCCTCTCCTACTACTGCAGAATTCCTCCTATTGAAGATCATGAAGGCTTAAGTTTTATTCAGACTTTTGATGCTATTAGAGAAGCAAATAGAATTAATGTACTTAATTAACTAGTTTTAAAAATGAGTGTTGGTATATATCAGCGTGAAAGAAAGTAAGGCTAAAGCCGGTCAAGTGTTAGGGTCGTGAGGAATGTTAATTACTGA
Source organism: Manis javanica (assembly GCF_040802235.1). Classification (NCBI taxonomy): domain Eukaryota; kingdom Metazoa; phylum Chordata; class Mammalia; order Pholidota; family Manidae; genus Manis; species Manis javanica. Next base: position 70,427,046 of record NC_133160.1, read on the forward strand.
TTTAATCAATGAATATTTTGTCTGACAAAAGAGTCGTCAGCAGATGGGCAGGTCATAAAGAATGTGAACTTGATGCTTTTTGTTTTGATGGACTGAAGATACAGCAAGTTTGTAGGTTGGTGTCCGTGTCTTCCTTTATATACGTATCTTCATGTGCTTTTATTACCCCTGAAAACCAGGGAAGGATAAAATTTCCCATGAGATTGCGACATAAGCAAGAACACTATGGTGGACATGTGCCCTGCAGTGTGGTTACCAGTCTTTCTGTTGATGAAAGAATGTCGCCATCATTCTGTAGACATAAACTTCAGATAAGCTGGTCTGGGTGCTTATATCAGCTCTTAGTAGTCCATCAAAAAAAAAGAATTGTGCAGTAAGAGTGGAGCAACCCGGTTTTACTGCTATTAAGACACACTCATATTTTAGATACACCCCATGTATATAGTGTTTAGTTGATGGAAGTTTTTGTATGGTGACAATTCTTTAGATTACCATGTTAGTCAGATAAGCATTTCATTTTTTATATTTAATATCAATTTGTACATATCAGAGTTTACTTACAATGTACATAGATTAAATAAGTTAGAAGCAGAGCCCATCAGCAAGTTTTTATTTTACTAGTTGGTTTCAAAGTTTTGCTAGCAAATACTATTTATAAAGTTTTAAAAATTGTGAATTTATTGCCTATCTTGGTATTACCTTGCTTATGTGTAGTAATAATAATCATTTGAAAACGCTTGCCTAAAGTGCTGGTGAAGGAAAGAATCTTCAAGCATCTTTTATAGGTCAGAAGGCAGAACTAACAGAAGGTTGCAGCTGAGAGTGATTCACAGCTGAGTCCAGACTAGAATCCAAGTCTCACTGGGCCACATGATATACTTTTTGCACATAGTCACCTGGCTTCCTTTTTATATCCATAGTACGTGTTCCTTTTCTTCTAAAATCAGCCATAGACAGTGAAGGCACATGCGTACATTAATTATTTAAGATTAATTAAAAAGATCGCCTTAGGTAGTCAGCTCAAGTTCTGATTTGATGTTTTGACTACTTGAAACTTATGTAAACCATTGTTTTTCTTTTTCTTCCGAACTCATCTTTATTGATTTATTATATTTTTTAAAAATCTAAATGCTTCTATGAAAAAATTCTCCTACATTTGATAAACCCTAACCACCAGTCATTGTACTTCCAGAGGCAAAGGAGTAGCAAAACACACGCCCTTTTCTCGACTGGGCCTTATTCCCATTTATTGGAGCAATGTCCGTTGCCGAGGAGATGAAGAAAATATACTGCTTTGTGAAAAAGACATCTGGCAGGGTCGGGTGTGTCCTCAGAAGATGGCAGCTGCTGTCACGTGTATCTTTTCCCATGGTAAAAAAAAAATCCTCTTGTTTTACTTCCATTGTGTTTTCAACCATGATTCCAGATGATAAAAGTGTCTTAGTTAAATAATTTCCTAAGTGTTTAAATACGTAAGTCTGAATCATCATATTCTGTAGGACTTAACAGTCTAATTAAATGCCTTCAATAGGAATGCATCTAACAATTTGAATTACTTTTGATTTTCTAAATAGTATTTGACTTTTGACATGTTTTCTGTCTTACCCAGTTTGCTTACAGAAATACTATATACTGTATATGAAACATTTATTTTGCCAATGGAAAATCATGATGGAGTCAAGATAGAAAATCACCTTGAAATCAAATCTGTAATACAGCAGCTCCAACAAAATAATTTCAGTTCATAGGATGACATGTAATCATGGGAGCAGTGTTCTCCTGTGAGTGGCAGATGGCACATTCTGTAAAGGCCCCTTCCAAGAACAGTATCTTAGGCATGAGGTGATTGGCAGTACAGTTTCAGTCCACAAATATGCATATATTCATATGAACGTAAGTAGAGGAGGGAACAACTGCCTTTCATGATGGCTGATGGGTTTTCTGGGGAACATGGTGTATTATAACGGGTGGCCATGACCTGAGGCCGCCACACTGATACAGCATCTCTGTGCATTTGCCTTGGAAACAGCAGCATGGTTAGATGTCTCAAGCCTTGAAAAGCTAACAGCCAGCTCAGGGTAGTAGTTTTTGGTTGAGGTCAAAAGGAATAGAAAAGCCCCTGTCACAAAATATAGAGGCCCAGTTTAGAGTGATTCCTGTGAACTGGTTGGGAGAAGCAACGGGAGGATGGGTGCCGTGTGTGCTGAGAGCCACAGCCCTTTTGTGGGTATGACTTAAGTCTTGATGTTTTGTAAGGTCTTCTTATGAGTCTCCACTTTCGGGTAATGCTGCTTTTGACAAGTACATGTTTTTACATCAGTGCTTCAAGGATGATGTGCCTGGGCTCAATAATGCCCTGCTTTTTGTAGATTACTGCTTGAATACTATGTTCAAGCTGATGGACAAAATTTTAACATTTTAAAAGTAGCGAAGTAAGTAAAATCTTGAAAACAGTTATTTTTCTTTGAAGATGACTTAAAAAATTCCTTCCACTCTTTATAATCTATCCATCTGCTTGCACTGTGGTTGCAAAGATAAATTTAAGGTTTTTTATAAGCATACAAAAAACATACAAAGTTGGGATGATTTAGAAGTGAGAATGTAAAAAGTTCTCTTATGGTAGATTAAATGAGAGTGTGAAAGCAAATAGCTCAGATCACAGCGGGTCTTCCTAAGGCGCCGTAATAGACATTAAATCGTCCTTTTAGTTTGGTAATTACATTTAGTGTCTGCCCTGTAGTGCTTGTTGCGTTTCCCACACTCACGACGTAGAAGATCAGGGAACAGTACTGGCAAAGGAAGTGGCAGTCTAAATGCAAGTGCTTGGGAAGTTTATTTGTCCCTAAGTTAAACGAGAGGCAACTCTGCCACTAAATTCTCCTTCAAATGATTTTTTGTGTGTCTATTGGGAGGATGGGGGATGTTGACCAAGTTTTGTTCTTGATCTTTGCTATATTTTCACAATTACTTATACAACCAGGAAAAAACCCACATTTTAAAAGAGAGCACCACCCTAAAAAAATGTAATAGGCCATAATAGTTCTGGATTGTAGGTGATTTAAAATTTCCTCTTTAAAAAATTTTTCTGGTTTCTCCAAGCTTACCATGGTAGTACAGGGAGGGGAAGAAGAAGAGAACATGATACCCTAAGAAATATACATTTCCCCATCATTTTTACTATATTTTCCAGGGATTTTAAAGGAAAAATATATATAACAAGCAAATTTGCGTTTCTTACTGTCATTTAGTCATGTTAATTATAAGAACCTAGTGTATAATATTGAGAACAGTTATGTTTATTAAACCGGTCTTTATTCTTTAACAAATTATAAGTGCTATTTGACTTAGGTAAGTAGATAGTATTATAAATATCAGAATATGGGTATTTGCAAATATTCACTGATCTGAAAATCTCTGCTATAAAACTCAAGTATGATATTTGAATATAAATATAAATAATATAAATACCATTTCCTGACAGCCACTTACACTGTGGAGGAATTAGAAGCATACATGTGGATACACGATCAACATTTAACAAAAGGCACAACCAGACTTCTGAATAGGGTCCCAGCCTGTTTTGGCCCTTTCACCATATTGTGTGCTTTATTCCAGAAAAATTAGATTGCTTAGTTTCCCAAACACATTCAGCTTTGTACCTCTATGCTTGTGTTCTTCCTATTCCCCTTGCCTGCGCTGTACTTCCTCCATCTCTGATTTCTGGAATCCCATCCATCCATCTTGGCCCTCTTCAGATACCAGCTTATTCAGCAGTGATTCCCCATCTACCCCCAGTGATGAGCAAGCTCCCTTGCTTCTGAACCCCTGCAAGGTCTTCTTGATGATCTTTTCTCTGTACTCATTTTGTACATGATGAGGCAGTGACTTTAGGGCAGCATCCGCCTGGTGCCCCTCTGAATGCCCTGCAGCACCTGCTCCAACACCTTGCACACAGCAGGTGCCTAGTAACTGTTTGTTATCTTCTTTCTAGGCTTTTGACTATCACTTGCCAATCCAATGCATCAACACGTATTTATTACATGCCTTCTATATGCTGGGTACCTGAGATGTGCAGGTGAAGGGAAGGCGCCATCTCCGTCCTCGATTCTAGTTGACAGGTGGCAGAGAACCGACAAAAAAAAAACACACACTAAATCAGTGACAATTCTAGTTAAAGTAAATACTCTGAAAGCAATGTTGTAGGCAAATTAGGCAATTTAGTAGAAAGTGTGTTAGGGTCCTGGGTTAGCTCCAGTAGCAGGGCAGGCCTTCTGAAGAAAGAACAGTTTCAGAGTTGAGAACTGAATGATGAGAGAGGGAGGCAGCCATGGGAAGAACAGTGGGAAGTACTCCACGGGAAGTATCCAAGCAGAAGTGATAGCAAGGGAACATACCCTGAGGTGAGACCAACTTTGAGTGTTTAGGGGACAAGAGGAAGAGAGCTGTAGCCCAGTGAACGAGGCCAGGGGTGGAGAAAGGTGTTCAGAGAGTTGCGGGATAAATCAGGGGCTTAATGGACCATAATAAGGAGTTTGCGATGGGAAGGTGCCGGTGGTTCTTAACAGATCAAATGAATATGAACTGATTCATACCCAAATGAATTTACAATGTTATTTTTTTGAAAGTACTCGCCCCGATGTCCCACAATTTGGTATACTGAGTTTGATGGTAACTTCACCTTGAGTTCTACAAATATACATACTAAAACAAGTATGTTACAGATAAAAGTGCCATTCTTAATAATTACATGTTGGTGATGCTTCAGTTTCTGTAAGTAAACACATCAGTGTCCCACCATAATACCATAAAAATCAAATGAGTTTCCAGTAAACTGCAGTTTTGAGTGTGTCTTTTCTGGTTTCTGAGGTTGTTAGGGAAAAGCAAATTAGGCTAGTTTCTCTCAAGAGCTGTTTTTATAAATAGCATTCAATATGGAGTGTTTTAATTGGTTAAGATTACCATTATATATATTAGATATGTGTGTGTGTAGTCCAAATCACTGAAATGTCTTAATAAATATTAATTATTGAGAATGAGAAAGAAATAGAATATACCTTATTTCACCACTCAGTATAAATATGTAGGCTTCATTTGTTTTTAATTCCACACTGTGCAGGCCCAGCATTCCCCATCATCCGCCTTGCTGGCGGGAGCAGCGTGCATGAAGGCCGAGTGGAGCTCTACCATGCTGGTCAGTGGGGGACCATCTGTGATGACCAGTGGGATGATGCGGATGCAGAAGTGATCTGCAGGCAGCTGGGCCTGAGGTTTGTGTTTGTTCTTGTTTTGTTTTGTTTTGCTAACATTTTAAAATCTGTTATTTCCATACCCAAAGGCAGGTGGCTGTGTGTTTAAATTGTGCATTTCCTTGAACAAATAGAAAAAGGTACCTTTTGATTTTGTACTAGACTCCAGGCTCCCTGCAGAGAATTTATTTTTATTCTGAGAGTTAAGCTGTTTGTATCTGAATTCAATTGATTTTATATCCCTAGGAATCTAAACCTTTTACTACTTTTCGTTAATAGCCCTTATATTTCTCCCAGGTAATGACCAGCCACATCAACTATCAGTCATACTATGAAACTAGTGTTAGGTTTCAGCTGAAACTCAATTCTTCTCCCCAGATATTTTCTAAACTTCTGACATTTGCTTCCTTCTTTGTTACGTATGTTAGAATAAAGGATGTTTATTAATATTCAGTGGAAATACTTGCCATGTAGGGATGTAAATGTGTAGTAAAGACAGCAGTATGAAAATCAACATTTCATGTTGCCTGAGTTGTGATTTTTCTGCAGTTAGTAGTATGTTACAATTTGGGGTTTTTAAATCCTTCCCTGGAGTGATTCTGAACATTGGTATAAGAAGCCTAAAAGGTTCTCTAAATTATACTAGGGGATCTTTTAAAAGCTGATATTTTACTTTGAATTTGTAAACTTTTGCATTTAGCACTTGGTTGTGGGGTGGGGTGGGGAGGAACCTCTTGAGATTAAGGTTTCTCTGTCCATGTAACATTTTGTCCAATTAAGCATAATCCTTGACACTGGACCAGGATTTTTGAAACTTGGACCAATTCTTATTTTTTTGGCAATTGGTTTTTGCAACTGACCCCCCTCTTTTTAAAAATTCTGTGTTTATATTGAAATATTTTAATAGGCATTATAATATTTTACCTGTACTTCAGTACATCTCTTAAAATAAATAAGAACATTGTCTTACATAGCCAAATTAACATGATCACAACTAAGAGAATCAGTAATCCTTCTTAATATTGTCTAATACCCCATCATATTAAAATTCGCACCATTGCCCCTACAAAGTCCTTGACAGCTGATTTGTCGGAAGCAGAATCTATCCTGGCGCAGCCCACCGGGATGTCGTGCCCCTGAAGTCTCCTTGAATCTAGAACTGCCCATTCTGGAGAGTGTCCTACCTTCTGGATTTGTCTCACTCCTTCCTAGTTTCTCCCTTCTTCATTTAGTTTACTCCTCTGTTTCTTGCAAGTCCTGAAATTGGTGACTAGATCCAAAGGCTTGATTAGATCACCATGTTTTGGCTAAAAATTACCCTCGGTGATGTGGTGATGTTTGCTTGTCTTATATCTCATCAGCATCTTAGGCCAGCTCGGGTTCTCCCCATGCTGAGGCCTGCTCTTTCACTGTGAACTTGCAGTTTCCCCCGTCGCCGATTTTGGGACCTAACTGCTGCTTTGCAGTTCACATGTGGGACAGGAAGAAGCCTGGCAAACCCTGTGTCCATAGGGTTTATAGTTACCAGTGGTGGTAAATTTACTGGAATAATCATTTTCTTTGAGTGGGTCAGTAATAGGGCCAACCGGTTCTTTTTGTGAAAATTGTTATTAATCATTAATTTTTTTGAGCCTAGATTTTTTAAATGTTCTGACTAGGTATCAGTCTCAAAAGCAGTTTTCTTCAAAATTCCAGTTGTTGCCATTGGAGTCAGCATAGCATAAGATTTTGAGCAGGTGCCCTGTCCTGGGAATGATCTGGATTTGAGTCCTACTTCTGGGAGTGAGAAAAGTTGCAGAATATCTCTTAGTTGCAATTTTCTCATCTACAACGTATTTCCTAATGTGTAGGGTTTAGTGTCTATAAAGCAGTTAGCACACTTGTTAAGTGCACAATATATATTGACTATCAAGGTCAGTCTTATTAGGGGCTTTTATAGTGGAAAGAAGTTATTAAATATTCAAAGAAAAATGCTATTAAACATTCAAAGTAAACAGAGCATTTAGTGGTGAGATCATCAAACACTATACCTCTATCCAGAACTTCTATTTAGTTAGCTATATCTATGAATTTCATACTTTAAAACACTATTATGTGTCTATGTCTATTTACTGGGTTTTATCAATGATGTGGTCACTGGAGTGCTAATTGATTTTCGTGTTAGTTACTAAGAAACATCTTTGCCAAAAATAGTAAGAACTTTCAGGGTATAGTAATAACATATTTAACATTATAGTTACAGTATGGATTACTCTAAACTTAAGCTATAATACATTTTTTATTATTATGTTTCTGTGGGAAAAGGCAAGCTTTTGTTGCATAGAAAATGCATAGAAAATTTAAATTAAACACTGAATATGAATCGTATTTACAGTTATGGAGTGATTCTGAAAATTCATGTTGAAATGTAGGGTTCTTTCTTGATAGCCAATTTTTTTTTCACTTAAATTAACAGTTCTTAAGACCATGTGGACAAACAATGGTCTACTACATAGAATATACAAGTGGTATCACAATGAAGACTGTAATAATGTGAACACATGCATGGGTTAAATGAAGTGTTTGCATCTTTCTCAAGCATTAGTTTATTGCCGTCTTTCATATGAGGAGACTCATGTTTGAAAAAGTGATTAAAAGGGGAAAAATAGCTCCAAATACACAAGAGCAGAAAGTCTGTGTAACAACCAACAATCCAGAAGGAGAGGTTTGTTGTCATATAAGCACTCAGATGCTCTGAGCTGTCATTGTCCATTTGCCTTGATTTTATAGTTCTCTTATAAGTTTGCTTTAAAGTAATATTCTGCAACTACTCACCCTTTCATTTGTTTTGCTTGCTTAAGGGTGCAGTACTTTCAGATGAAATGGTATTTAATGGCACATCGTTGGTAGCAGATAACATAACTGTTGCTTGTCTCAGTTTATGAGTTGCTCTTAAGCAAATTTCATCACAGTCTTACTTGCTTTGTTGAATTCCCACAGGGAAGCTGCATTGTGCCTCCCTGGAGCGGTGGGTACAGTTTCTTTGTGGGAAGCTGTTTCTGTTGACCCTCATCTTTTAATGGTATCCCTAGGTGGTGGTAGCTGGCAAGCTATCTAAATACAAAAGGAGTTACTGTCATTAGATTTGATTAACCCAGAACTTGGGGAAAGATGAGGACCAGGAAAGAAGGTAGCCGGTTGTTAGAAAATTGAACTTGACAATGTGTATGTATCCAGTGAAGTTTCAGGTGGAGACGTTTTAAGTAGAGTTGCTTTTGTGAGTTCAATATTAAAGTATTTCCCATGTCTTTTGAAACTCTTAAATATAGCTAAGAACTATAACATCATATTTTGTTATGTGGATATGCCATAATTTACATAGGAATTTGAACATTTTAAACATTTCTTAGTTTTTTTTACTATAAAATTGTATAAAACATTTTATTGAGTTGTCAGAATAAAAATTCTTCTAATATGCTTTTTAAAAAAATGTTTCTTCACTCTTTTATTTCACCATTTCATTAATTTCTTAGTATATTAAAAACTTTACGATTAGGGTAACCTGGTACAGAGAATTACTGAGTGAGAAAGAGACCTTATTAAACAGATGGGGAAGTCAGGCCCTGTGAGATTACCCAAGGGCCCTGGAATCGTTCTGTTAGTGAGAGCCTGAACCTTAACGTCTGTGGCTCCCACTGTAAGATTTTTTTCTTTCATGTTACCCTTTTTGTAAAATAGCTAGGTGTTAATGATAATAAGTAGAAATAGAGGGCTGAAAGAAATAGGGAAGTCAAGAGAGAAAAGCTAATTTTAGGAAGAAGATGATGATGAACATGTTTTAAGTGTGATAGGCAACTTATTAAAAATGCCGCCAGATAGCAAAGTGTTCCAGGGTTGGCTTTGTAGCCAGACCACGTTTACCACCTAGTGGTGGTATAATGCTGGGCAAATTGTTTACCTTCTGGGCCTCAGTTGCTTCATGGGTAAATTGAGGAATACATCATGGGGTTATAGGGAGTATAAAGCTGTGAGACCAGTGCCTGGCATACAGTAAGCATTCCATATACGTCAAAAATAATTACTGGAGGTGGAAGTGATTGTTTTTTAGAGAGAAATCTAGAATATTGATCATGAAAAATGATTTTTCCATCCATAGATTTACAAGGGTTACAAAATGATATTTGCAGTTAAAGGACCAGTTTGTTTTATAACCTACCAAGTAATTATCTTGCACAATAGAATTGCCTAATTCTATTCTGTGTCTGTTCAAAGTAGTAGGTAAACCTGAGGATTGATTACTCAGATGGTGCTGTTTGTTTAGTCTTTTTCTATGAAAAAGCAAACTTTATATGCGTCCAGTCAGATTAACCTAATAGGTTGAAGAATGTTTTGGATAAGGATCGGACATAGAATCAATTCAGTGTTTATTGGTGATTGCTGTTAAGTAGGTCAAACAGCTTTACAGAAAATAACCTAATAAAGCAATGTATTATATCAGAGCATCCCTATTCCACAAATTTATTCTATAGTCAGAGGGTAAGAAAGTGGCCAACACTGGGATTTTTCCTACAAATGAACTTCCAGGGCTGGTGTGCATATGAGTTCTGCCAACCAAGGACAGAGAACCCAGAGTTTTATTGAATTCACATAGCAGTTGTTTGACATTAACAGTCCATGAGTCTTATGTTTCTGTCCCCCAGTATCACAAAATCTCTTTGAGGGCAGAGTCATCAGTTTCTTTGCTGTTCCCTTAGAAGCCAGCACAGTCCAGGGCACCAGGGAACACTAGTGACTGGCTGAAAGTGTATTTATGTAATATTATCTTCTTAATTTTAGTAAACTCAGAAATTAGCTAGAAAAACTCGTTTGTTACATCATAATTTCTTAGTTAATGTAGTTAATTTTTTTCTCAAATTCTATTAGTTTTTTCTGATTATTTTAATTATACATTCTTGTGATCATTAAAATGATGTTTATAAACAATGGAAAATATAAATAAATAAACAAGAAAATAAAACACCCAAATGGTGTTTCTTGAGTACTTTAACATAGATGGCTTTCCCCAGAGTCACTATCTGGGACTTCTACCCTTTCATCCTGCATTCTCCTTATAACATAAAAATAATTTATATTATTACTTCATTATAGCATAATAATAATGTTATTGTTAATTTATGTGAATTTTTATTTGATTGCTGTTATGTCTTACAAATGTGTCTTCCAGCTTGTTGGTTTCCCTTTTGACTCTCCCTGTGGCTTATTTTGCTGTACAGTAGTTTAAAATGATATGGTTTAATTTAGCTTTTTTAGTCTTTGTTCTCTGACTTCTTGGTTTCTCATCTTACTCAAGAAACCCTTTTACCCCAAGGTTAGTAGTACTGTGTTTTGTTTTTTTCCAGTAACTCTCACCGGCTTGCTCTCCTTCTCTCTTTCTCTGTCTCCTTCCTCCTCTCCCTTCCCTCCCTCCCTCCACACCTCCTTCCTTCCCTTCCTTCCTCCACTCCTTCCTCCCTTCTTCTTCTGCCTCCTGCCCCCACCACTCTCTCTTCTTCCTTCCTAATACTTATGTCTTTGTACCATCTGGAGTTTGTTTCCATTATGCGTTTGGGATCAAATTTTATATTCTTCCAGATTGGTCCTGGTTTTCTTAGAGCACCCAATCCTGGCTCAATGAATTGTACCCACTGACATTTTCTTTAGTAGATCTTATCTAGACTTTATCGCAGGACAAAGATCCACCGAGGCTGTTAATCTGTTTTTCTCCGAAGCTTTCCTGTCTGGCTTCTCCATGACCTGCGTCAGTCATCCTGTCTTCTCCTCCTCTGTTCTCCAACTCGGAGTGTTCTCTAAATCACTTTCCATATTTGCTTTCATTAATCTCTTTCCTCTGGGCAAAGGTCAACAAACTTTTCCTGTGAAGGACCAGATAGCAACTATTTTGGGCTTTGCAATCGCTCAACTGTGTCTGTGTAGTACAAGAGCAGCCATAGGCAAAAGTTGGGAATGAGTGCAGCTTTGTTCCAACAAAACCTTACTTATGAACAGTAAATTTGATTTTCACATGTCCAAAACTGTATTCCTATTCTGATTTTTTCCCCAACCATTTATAAAATGTAAAACCAGTCTTAGCTTATAGTTGACGTAAAAGCAGGTGGTGTGCTGAATTCGGCCCTTGGATTGTAGTTTGCTGATCTCTGCTCTAGAGCCACTAGCTAGGGCTTTTTTGCTCCCATCCTGGGTTTTCCCTTTTAAAAGAGGAGCCACGTGTCTCATGCACAGAATTCCAAGCAGTTCCCTTCTTCTTTGAGCCAGCATTTGTATAAACGTTAACATGTTTGAAATGACACATTTCAGTTATTCAAATGCTCCAAATTCTGGGACTAACTTAATGATCAATACATGACTTTGGAGTTTATTTTCAGTAGGTGTTACACTGTTTCCTTCCCAATTTAAGTGTAAATATTAAGATTTTTTTTTCTGGAAGGATATATCTATTCCACTGTGAGTAACTTTGAAAACATTTTCATTTCTTTACAGCCTTACAGACCACTATTGCAAGATCTTTTTGGTATAAGAAATATTTTTCTGGGAGCATAAATGCTGTCTATAGAAAAAAGTTGTGTTTTGGCCAATACAGTGTTTTTTGGTAAAATACCTTATGTACTAAAACTCTTGAAGTTGTTTGCCTCTGATTATTTATCTATGTTTCTGCCATAAGAATCCCGAGTTGAGTGATGCAAGTCATAGCTTAATGATCTTTTGGGTCATTATTTTATAATCCTTAATAAAAAACAACACATAGATTTATCCAGTGTCTTTTAGGCTACTAATTACTTCCAGAAGTATATCCTTTTAAAAACTACTTTAAACCAAATAAATAAAACATATTTACAACATTAAAGCCAGAAAATATTCAAATTTTAATTGATCCTGTCTTCCTTACCACTCACCTAAACCTACCTTTTGGGGAGTGGGGAAAACAGAAACTGTGATCTTTGTTTACACTGAATACCAAATATTTTTTAGATAAATTGCACAGCAAATTTATGTTATTCATCAGCCTTTAGGGGGAAGCTTCTTAAGAGCGCCAGAGAGGGAAAGGAAAACCAACATTTTTTGAGTTCCTACTTTGTATCAGTTTGATTCTTACAGCCCTGAAAGGGAGCAGTTCTGATTCCTATGTTCAAAACATGCATATTAGGCCGAGAAAGTTTTAGTAATTTACTCAAGGAAGCCCAGCTGGTTCAAGTAAACCCAGATTTGAACTCCAGGGTCTGTTGGCACATTTCATTTTCTTCTTTAAATTTAGTGTGGGAAGAATAAATTCATTGACATGGTCACTAACATATGAACATTTACATGTGTCTATTACACTCCTCTGTGTGCATGCACAGAATACTGAAACAACTGAAAATTTTATTTTAAAGAAGTCCTATTAGTTGAGCTCTTATTCCTTCTTTCCAGAAGAGTTGAAGTGGCTATCTGTTCTTCATTATGTTTACTTTAGCAAAAAAAAACAAATTCACTCAAAAATTATGTCCTATGACAATGTCATTTATGTTAGGATTCCTTTTAATTTATTCTTTCACATTTGTCTGATTCACTCTGGGTATTAGTCTTCAGTATTTGTTGGGGCAGACTTCTCAGAGTTCACTACATGACAAATAACATAGTGATTCAAGTGTTAGGATTCTAAATTAAAAAATTTTAATTCCACCAAAACATCCAGCATAAGCAACATATTTTGTCTCAGCTTCCCTCACACCTCCTGCTGTAAACATTCCTTTATCTCCCCATTAGCACACTCTCTGACTTTTTAACAGAAAACAAGTTAAGTGATAATAGAATTAATATTTGCTGTAATGGCATTTGATTGTTTAACTCTCAGAAGTGTTGGGGTTTGTTTCTTTGTGTTTTTTTTTTGATATGTGTTCTCTTAAAAAAAACTTCTGTAGTATGTAATAAATTAGTCAAACATACTAATCTTTAACCACAAAGTTGACTCTCCAAGACTTTTCCATTACTGGCGTAATGTAACCATTTAGCAAACTTTTCTTTATTATATTTTGGTTGTAAATTCTCAAGATAGTTATAATGTTTCGAGAAAAGGATAACTAAAATAATGGGTAATATATGCAGAAACATTGAAAAACAAACTAAAATATAAATGCCCTCATCTAAAAATTAAAAGGCTAAATGGGGCTGAAAATGCAATTTCTGAAGTCATAACCATTTTGACAGGCAATCATGATCTTTACTGAGATCTGGAGTTATAGAATGTGGTATCAGAATTATGGGAGAAGGAAATTAGGACAAATAAATTTGAGTGAAGTGATGTTTTCATTAGAAACATGTTTGGCGCTGAGTAAAAGAGAACTGAAAATAATGGCACAAGCAAGACAAGAGTTTATTTCTCTCAAGAGAGACCAGAGGTAGCCAGCTCAAGGCTAGTATGGTGGTTCTGAGGTCATCAGGGCCCCAGGCTCTTTCTTGCTTCTTGCTTGTGGTTCTGTCATTCTTAGTATGGCACCTTACAGACTAAGACAGCTTCTCAAACTCCAACTATCACCTCTGCCATGCAGTCAGCAGGAAGGAAGAAGTGAAACAAGGATAATTCCTGGAAGTGATATGGGACACTTCTACCAAAATACCATTTGTGCGAAACTTAGTCATCCTAAGTGGGTACAGAATTTCACTTGAGATGATTAGAAAGTTCTGGAGATGATGGTGGTGATGGCTGCACAACAGTGTGAATGTACTTAGTGGAACTGAGCTGTGCACTTAAAAATTGTTGAAGTGGTAAATTTTATGTTACATACATTTTATTTTCTTTTTATTCATTAACTTTTTGAATTCGGTAGTGTTTTAATTAGGTTGTGTTTTTATTATTCTATAAATGAGCTACACACACTGCGAGAGAGTAACAGATATGTGTGGGTGACATTATGTATTTGGTTCATAAACCCTTGCCGTGCTTATGTGTTTTCAGCCAGTTGTTTGGGAACTGCTGGGTGGTGGCATCAGTTCAAGACTTCGGATGGAGTGACTAAATGCTAGGGAGTAGGGTAGGGACCTTAAGTCTTTGATCGCCTTCCTTCTCTGTTTAATTACTTCCTGTGATTTCTTCTAGGGCTGAGTTTGCCTGCTTCCCAGGGCAGCAGGCTTTCTGTACAAGACTGACTTGTCTGGAAGGCGCAGAATGCCAGCTGTCAGACATGACACACCAAGTGCTGGCATTTCTGTTTCTTTGTAAATGATAGATCTCTTGGGCCTCCTGGCATTCACCAAGAACTTTTGCTAAAAACAACTTGAAGAACTTGTTAAGGGATTCTAGAAAGAGTATGCAGCTCTGTTCATGCTCTGGATGAAGGGATATCCCCCACACCAAGTCTGAGTACCCCAGTTCTTGCAGTTCTAGGAGGGACGGACCCCTGATGATTAATCTTTAAGCATTTACGAATGGACGACAGGGAATATATTCGTCTGGGTGTGTTTCTTCTGTCATTTTCCTGTTCACCTAGACGCCTGCCCCTCTGGCGGGCAGCTCTGCTCCCTTCATCTTCCTGTCTGCTCACCTCCCCCTTCTTCACATCTCCGGAGATCGCCTCCTTTGGCTGGGATGGCGGGGCGGCTACAGATGAAGGGGGCGCCGCAGAGGCTGAAAGGGAAGCTGGGCGACCGGAGCGCTGGGTGAGGTTTGGGGGCAGGGGTGCAAAGGCAGACTGCGAGGGAGTGGGCGCCGCAGCGCCGAGGGACTAGGCGGGCAGGGGCTCCAGGGGCTCAGGAGCGTGGAGGGGGAGAGATTTGGGCCAGAGACGGCGGTGGGGGGCGAGGAGAACAGGCGTGGCGTGGAGCGGCGAGGACCGAGAGGAGGAGGAGAGCGCCGGCCGCGCTTCAGGGCTCGGTCCCAGGTCGCCCCCCGGGGGGTCGGGCCAGTCACGGTCCTCGGTAGCGGTGGGCGGCCGGGAGAGGTGCGCCTGGGGGGCGGTGCAGGGCCCCCCGTCCGAGCCCCATCTCTCTTCTCCATATTGGATTCTCAAGGCCGCCAACAGGAACCTGTTACATATATTTTAAAACAAACAAATGTAGTCATCTGTAAGGAGAGGAGGCTGGGAAATGTGGTCTTTCTTCCGGATAGCCATTGCCCTCCTAAAAATCTGAGGTTCCAGTACTAATGAAGAAAAGGAGAGTAAATATTGGGGGATAACTAGCAGGCTTTGAAACATTCATGATGGCCAAAATAGAAAGAGCAGCAAACAAACAAACAAAATACAGCAGGTCATGTCACTATGGAATGAATTTTTTTTTTTTTTGAGAGGGCATCTCTCATATTTATTGATCAAATGGTTGTTAACAACAATAAAATTCAGTATAGGGGGGTCAATGCTCAATGTACAATCATTAATCCATCTTAAGCCTAATTCTCGTCAGTCTCCAATCTTCTGAAGCATAACGAACAAGTTCTTACATGGTGAACGAATTCTTACATAGTGAATAAATTCTTACATGATGAACAGTACAAGGGCATTCATCACAGAAACTTTCGGTTTTGATCACGCATTATGACCTATAAACAATCAGGTCAAATATGAATATTCGTTTGATTTTTGTACTTGATTTATATGTTGATCCCACATTTCTCCCTTTATTATTATTATTATTTTTATTTTTAATAAAATGCTGAAGTGGTAGGTAGAGGCAAGATAAAGGTAGAAAACGTAGTTTAGTGCTGTAAGAGGGCAAATGTAGATGATCAGATGATCAGGTGTGTGCCTATGGACTAAGTATTAATCCAGGCTAGACAAGGGCAGCAAAACATCCACGGATGCAGAAGATTTCTCTCAAAGCAGGGCGGGTGAGGTTCTGAGCCTCACCTCTGTTGATCCCCAAATTCTCACCTGATGGCCCCCCTGCGACTATGCCTGTCTTAGGTTGTTCCCCGTCCCTGTCTAACCAGTCATCTTCCAGGGCCATACAGGGAAATGTAAAGTTGGTAAGTGAGAGAGAAGCCATATTGTTTGAAAAGGTTAGCTTTTTACTTCTTTGCAGATTTATGCCCTGTGGCTTCTATGCCCAGCACTTGTCTCGAGGTATCTTTACCACCTGGAGGAATTACGATACTCGGTAAATTCAATATGAGGCACGAATTCTATTTAAGGGTTGTAATTAGGAAGGAAGAAGAAAAGCTATAGATGTAGCATATGGAAGGAAACATGGGAGGATTGATTAATTCTTTGACATATATTCTTCTAGAGTATCTTAAGTATGTATAGGTTTTAAACTACTAACTAATTTGCACACACATATTAACATAATAGGAATACGGTGACATAAACAAAGCAAATCTGTAATTACCATCCATCTCCAGTGAAGCCAAGAAAACCATTTAGGCACCCTAGGCATTTGTGAAAATTTATCTATGATATGATGGATATTGTCCAACTGTACTTGAACAGTCTGAGAAAAATCAGACAAATTAAAGCAGCCCATTTCTGGGATCTGTTCACATCCCATATGTTCTTTTAACCGTAGATAGTCTATAGTCATGAGATTTTGGAGTGCTACAACTTGCACCCCTCCCAACTCCTGGTTGAGTACTATGGAATGAATTTTTAAGGGAAAGTATGTATCAGTCATAATTATATCTTTGCCAGGGGCAAAAGACATAAGCCAAACCAATGTTTGGTGTCTAATCCGAAATTCTTATGGTCTTATATTTGTTTAGTGGCATTGCCAAAGCATGGAATCAGGCATATTTTGGGGAAGGATCTGGTCCAGTGATGCTGGATGAAGTACGTTGCACTGGGAATGAGCTTTCTATTGAGCAATGTTCAAAGCGTTCCTGGGGAGAGCATAACTGTGACCACAAGGAAGATGCTGGAGTGTCCTGTACCCCTCTAACAGGTAAGAATCTCACCATATTAATCCTCCAACTTTTGCCCCCAGCGCCATTTGGACTTACCTTCCCTTCTCCTCAATTTAGATAATATTAGTAAATGAGCACACAAATCCCCCAAATAAAACTAAAAAAAAAGTAACAACAAATTCTGTATTAAAATGCTACCTCCTTTATGATTAGCACACATAATGTGGTGGCGGGGGCACGGGGAAGGCAGTATTACAGAGAATACAAGTAATGATTATATAGCACCTTATAACGCTGATGGGCAGTGACTGTACTGGGATATGTGCTGGGGACATGATGATGGGGGGAGTCTAGTAACCATAATGTTGCTCATGTAATTGTACATTAATGATCCCCCCCCAAAAATGCTACCTCCTCAGTCACATATATTTCTGAGTTTTTCAATTTAAGACTATACAGTCCTGTAAAGGTAGATAAAAAATATACTTTTGTTGCAATATATAGTACCCAATAATAAAAATCAGTGTGCAGTAAAAACTTTCAAGTACTAGGTATTATATATAATTATATGTTAGTTCATTAATGCGTTAGTCTGTCTTGACTTTCAGGATGTGCTTGTAGCTGATAAAACTGTATTGATGGGCTTGTTGGTTAAAGCAAGAAGCAAGTTAACTTTGCTGTCCTCGATTTTTAGACCATTCCAAATCACAGCATGCTTGTCGAGATGTGTCAAGTGTATTAATAACAAGGGTATGTCTGAGTACAATGAGTGTGTGTGTATGTACTTACCTGTTTGGGGGGAAGTAGAGGGAAATGGGCAGGCAAGAGAAGTTGGAACAGCACATCCATTGTTTCTATACTAAAAAGAACTTGAAAGAATTTTGGGGTTTTAATCTTTCTCATTTATTTATTTATTTATTTATTTATTTACTTATCTACCTATTTATTTATTTTATTTTGGTATCATTAATCTACACTTACATGAGGAACATTATGTTTGCTAGACTCCCCCCATCGCCAAGTCACCCCCACATACCCCATTACAGTCACTGTCCATCAGCGTAGTAAGATGCTGTAGAATCACTACTTGTCTTCTCTATGTTGCACAGCCCTCCCTGTGCCCCACCCACACATTATACATGCTAATTGTAATGCTCCCTTTCTTTTCTACCCCCCCTTATCCCTTCCTTCTCACCCATCCTCCCCAGTCCCTTTCCCTTTGGTAACTGTTAGTCCATTCTTGGGTTCTGTGAGTCTGCTGCTGTTTTGTTTCTTCAGTTTTTCTTTGTTCCTATACTCCATAGATAAGTGATACTTATCATTTGATACTTGTCTTTCTCCACCTGGCTTATTTCACTGAGCATAATACCCTCTAGCTCCATGTTGAAATGGTACTATTTGTTTTCTTCTTATGGCTGAATAATATTCCATTGTGTATATGTACCACCTCTTCTTTATCCATTCATCTACTGATGGACACTTAGGTTGCTTCCATTTCTTGGCTATTGTAAATAGTGCTGCGATAAACATAGGGGTGCATCTGTCTTTTTCAAACTGCGCTGCTGCATTCTTAGTGTAAATTCCTAAAAGTGGAATTCCTGGGTCAAATGGTATTTCTATTTTGAACTGTTTGAGGAACCTCCGTACTGCTTTCCATAGTGGTTGAACTAATTTACATTCCCACCAGCAGTGTAGGAGGGTTCCCCTTTCTCCACATCCTCCCAACATTTGTTGTTATTTGTCTTTTGGATGTTGGCCATCTTAACTGGTATGAGGTGATATCTCATTGTGGTTTTAATTTGCATTTCTCTGATGATTAGGGATATGGAGCATCTTTTCATATGCCTGTTGGCCATCTAAATTTCTTCTTTGGACAAGTGTCTGTTTAGATCTTCTGCCCATTTTTTAATTGGTTTATTTGCTGTGTGTTTGTTGAGGTGCGTGAGCTCTTTATGTATTTTGGATGTCAACCCTTAATCGGATATGTCATTTATGAATATATTCTCCCATACTGTAGGATGCCTTTTTGTTATATTGGTCGTGTCCTTTGCTATAAAGAAGCTTTTCAGCTTGATATAGTCCCACCTGTTTATTTTTGCTTTTGTTTCCCTTGCCCGGGGAGATATGTTCATGAAGAAGTTGCTCATGTTTATGTCCAAGAGATTTTTGCCTATGTTTTCTTCTAAGAGTTTTATGGTTTCATGACTTACATTCAGGTCTTTGATCTGTTTCAAATTTCTTTTGTGTATGGGGTTAGACAAAGATCCAGTTTCATTCTCTTACATGTACATGTAGCTGTCCAGTTTTGCCAACACCAGCTATTGAAGAGGCTGTCATTTCCCCATTGTATGTCCATGGCTCCTTTATTGTATTTTAATTGACCATATATGTTTGGGTTAATATCTGGGCTCTCTCTTCTGTTCCACTGATCTGTGGGTCTGTTCTTGTGCCAGTACCAAATTGTTGTCTTGATTTCTCTGGCTTTGTAGTACAGCTTGAAGTTGGGGAGTGAGACCCCCCACTTTATTCTTCCTTCTCAGGATTGCTATTTGGGGTCTTTGGTGTATCCATATGAATTTTGGAACTATTTGTTCCAGTTCATTGAAGAATGCTGTTGGTAATTTGATAGGGATTGCATTGACTCTGTACATTGCTTTGGGTAGGATAGCCATTTTGACTTTATTAATTCTTCCTAGCCAAGTGCATGGGAAGAGTTTCCATTTGTTAGTGCCCTCTATAGTTTCTCTTAAGAGTGTCTTGTAGTTTTCAGGATATAGGTCTTTCACTTCCTTGGTTAGGTTTATTCCTAGGTATTTTATTCTTTTTGATGCAATTGTGAATGGAATTGTTTTCCTGATTTCTCTTTCTGCTAGTTCATTATTAGTGTGAAGGAATGCAACAGATTTCTGTGTATTAATTTTGTATCCTGCAACTTTGGTGAATTTGGATATTAGTTCTAGTAGTTTTGGTGTGGAGTCTTTAGGGTTTTTAATTTACAATATCATGTCATCTGCAAATAGTGACAGTTTGACTTCTTCTTTACCAATCTGGATGCCTTGTATATCTTTGTTTTATCTGATTGCCATGGCTAGGACCTCCAGTACTATGTTGAATAACAGTGGGGAGAGTGGGCATCCCTGTCTTATTCCTAATCTTAGAGGAAAAGCTTTCAGCCTCTCGCTGTTAATTATGATATTGGCTGTGGGTGGGTTTTTCATATCTGGCCTTTATTATGTTGAGGTACTTACCCTCTGTACCCATTTTGTTGAGAGTTATTATCGTGAATGGATGTTGAATTTTGTCAAATGCTTTTTCAGCATGTAGGGAGATGATCATGTGGTTTTTGTCCTTTTGTTGATGTTGTGGATGATGTTGATGAATTTCCAAATGTTGTACCATCCTTGCATCCCTAAGATGAATCCCACTTGATAGTGGTTTATGATCCTCTTGATGTATCTTTTAATTTGGTTTGCTAATATTTTGTTGAGTATTTTTGCATCTATGTTCATCATGGATATTGGCCTGTAATTTTCTTTTTTGGTGGTGTCTTTGCCTAGTATTGGTATTAGAGTGATGCTGGCTTCATAGAATGTGTTTGGGAGTATTCCCTCCTCTTCTATTTTTTGGAAAACTTTAAGGAGAATTGGTATTATGTCTTCTCTATATGTCTGATAAAATTCAGTGGTGAATTGATCTGGCCCGGTGGTTTTGTTCTTGGGTTGTTTTTTTTATTACTGATTCAATTTCATTGCTTGTTATTGATCTGCTTAGATTTTCTGTTTCTTCCTTTGTCTGTCTTGGAAGGTTGTATTTTTCTAGAAAGTTGTCCATTTCTTCTACATTATCCAGTTTGTTAGCGTATAGATTTCCATAGTATTCTCTAGTAGGTCTTTGTATTTCTGTGGGTTCCATCGTGATTTTTCCTTTCCCATTTCTGGTTCTGTTGATGTGTATAGATTCTCTTTTTCTCTTAATAAGTCTGGCTAACGGCTTATCTATTTTGTTTATTTTCTCAAAGAACCAGCTCTTGGTTTTCATCAATTTTTTTCTATTGTTCTATTCTTCTCAATTTTATTTATTTCTTCTCTGATCTTTATTATGTCCCTACTTCTGCTGCCTTTGAGCCTCATTTGTTCTTTTTCCAGTTTCAATAGTTGTGACTTTAGACTATTCATTTGTAATTGTTCTTCCTTCTTTAAATAGGCCTGGACTACTATATACTTTCCTCTTAGAACTGCCTTCGCTGGGTCCCACAGAAGATGGGGCTTTGTGCTGTAGTTGTTATTTGTCTCCATTTATCACTTGATCTCTATTTTAATTTGGTCATTGATCTGTTGATTATTTAGGAGTATGTTGTTAAGCCTCCATGTGTTTGTGACCTTTTTGTTTTCTTTGTACAATTTAGTTCTAGTTTTATCCATTTGTGGTCTGAGAAGTTGGTTCATAGAATTTCAATCATTTTGAATTTACTGAGGCTCTTTTTGTGGTCTAGTTTGTCATCTATTCTGGAAAATGTTCCATGTACCCTTGAGAAGAATGTGTATCCTGCTGTTTTGGGTGTAGTGTTCTGTAGATGTGTGTTAGTTCCATCTGTTCTAGTGTGTTGTTCAGTGCCTCTGTGTCCTTACTTATTTTCAGTCTGGTGGATCTGTCCTTTGGAGGGAGTGGTGTGTTGAAGTCTCCTAAAACGAATGCATTGCATTCTATTTCCTCCTTTAATTCTGTTAGTAATTGTTTCTCATATGCTGGTGCTCCTGTGTTTTGTGCATATATATTTATAATGGTTATATCCTTTTATTGGACTGACCCCTTTATCATTATGTATTGTCTTTCTTTATCTCATATTACTTTCTTTGTTTTGAAGTCTATTTTGTTTGATACCAGTACTGCAACATCTGCTTTTTTCTCTCCAATGATTGCATGAAATTTCTTTTTCCATCCCTTGGCTTTTAGTTCGTGCATCTCTTTGGGTTTGAGGTTAGTCTCTTGTAAGCAGCATATAGATGGGTCTTGCTTTTTTATCCATTCTCTTACTCTGTGTCTTTTGATTGGTGCATTCAGTCCATTCACATTTAAGGTGATTATTGAAAGATATGTACTTATTGCCATTTGTAGGCTTTAGATTTTGGTTACCAAAGGTTCAAGGGTAGCTTCTTTACTATGTAACCTTCTAACTTAACTCGCTTATTAAGCTATCATAAACACAGTCTGATGGTTCTTTATTTTTTCTCGCTTCTTAATCCTCCTCCTCCATTCTTTATATGTTAGGTGTTTATTCTGTACTCTTTTGTGTTTTCTTTGATTGGTTTTGTGAATAGTTGATTTTATTTATTTTTCCTTTGTTTAGTATTTGTTTGCTCTGCTTTCTTTGGTGTGATTTTATTTTCTCTCGTGACATCTATTTAGCCTTAGGAGTGCTCCAATCTAGAGCAGTCCCTATAAAATATCCTGTAGAGGTGATTTGTGTGGGGCGAATTCCCTCCACTTTTGCTTGTCTGGTAATTGTTTAATCCCTCCTTCATATTTAAGTGAGAATTGTGCTGGATACAGTATTCTAGGTTCAAGGCCCTTCTGTTTCATTGCATTAAATATGTCATGCCATTCTCTTATGACCTGTAAGGTTTCTGTTGAGAAGTCTGATGATATCCTGATGGGTTTTCCTTTGTGGGTGACCTTTGGCTGCCTTTAATACTGTGTCCTTGTCTTTGATCTATTCCATTTTAATTATTATATGTCTTGGTTTTGTCCTCTTTGGGTCCCTTGTGTTGGGAGATTGTGGGCTTCCATGGTCTGAGAGACTATTTCCTCCCCCAGTTTTGGGAAGTTTTCAGCAATTATTTCTTCAAAGACACTTTCTGTCCCTTTTTCTCCCTCTTCTTCTTCTGGTACCCCTATAATGCGAATATTGTTCCATTTGGATTGGTCACACAGTTCTCTTACTATTCTTTCATTCCTGGAGATACTTTTATCCCTCTCGCCTCAGCTTCTCTGTATTCCTGTTTTCTGATTTCTATTCCATTACCCGTCACTTGTACTTCATCCAGTCTGCTCTTAAATCCTTCCAGAGATTGTTTTATTTCTTTATTCTCCCTCCTGACTTGAACACTTACCTCTTGCATATTTCTCTGCAGGTCCATCAGCATGGTTATGACCTTTATTTTGAATTCTTTTTCAGGAAGATTTTTTATATCTATCTCCCCAGGCCCTCTGTCGTGGGTTGTCTGAGTAATTCTGGACTGGACCAAATTCTTCTGCCTTTTCATGGTAATAGAGGTAGTTGTAGGCAGGTGGCGCGTTTATCAGCTGGGAAAACAAAGTCTCTTCCTTGTTGCTGGTCGCCTTCCCCTTCTCCGCTGCCTGTATCAGTTACCCGCACACTGGGTGCCACCTCTTGGTTAATCCCCTGAGCCGTCATGTGCGGGGCAGCCCAGAGCCCTGCAGGTAGTGGCAGGTGCAATGGGTGTACTCTCCTGCGAGAACAGAGCCCCTTTGCATGTTGCCCCAGCTTCCTCTGCCTGTGCTGGGCACTTGCGCGCTGACAGTGACTTCTGGTTCTGGCCCAGATGGCTGCATGCTCGGAGGAGACTTTTGGCAGCTGCTGTGGGTGCGGCTGCTTTCTGGCTGCTCGGCTGCTGTGGTTGGGCTGCACCGGGGGAATGAATGGCAGGCTGCTTATTGCCGTGAGGGTCTTAAGGGCTTTATTGCCACCCAGGGGGCTGGGGCGACCGAAGTTCCTCAGGATTCCCAGCCTGCTGGACTGAGTGTGCCGGGATGATTCCATCCAGCTCTGAGGCCCCTGTCCCTTTAAGACTTTCAAAAAGCACTCCCTTTTTTTTTTTTGGTCCCAGGGGAGCTGGCTGCAGGGGCCCGCTCTCAGATTTTACTTTTCTATTTACCTAATATCTAGCACACTGTGTGATGTGTGTCTGCACTCTCAGTGTGGACTACTAGAGCTGGTTGTTTAGCAGTCCTGTGCTTCCACTCCCTCCACGCTCCGACTTCTTTCCTCCGGCCAATGAGCTGGGGTTGGGGGAGCGCTCAGGTCCTGCCGGGCCGCGGCTTGTATCTTACCACCTTTGTGAGATGCTGGATTCTCGCAGATGTGTATGTAGCCTGGCTGTTGTACTGTATCCTCTGGTCTCTCTTTTAGGAATACTTGTATTTGTTGTTTTTAAAAATATATATGGTTTTGGGAGGAGATTTTCGCTGCCCTACTCATGCTGCCATCTTGGCTCCTCCTCTAATCTTTTTTTTAAAAATCAAAAGAAAAACTTCTTAGGGCTTATGAAATATTGAAGTTACAGCTTTTCATATACATTGTTCTATGAACACTTGTTTTATTAGCAGAATAGCACATTTATACAAATAGAAAATTTTACAACTTTTACAAACTGTGGAAAAGTTTTTATAAAGTTATACTAATACAAAATTTACACCATCTTTCAAGATAGAACACTTCATCTTCTTCAGTTTCCTTTTCCTCTTCTTTAAAGTGAGGTTAGCCTTATAGTGTTGTTGTCAAATAAAAGGTAATAATAGTGTAAGGCGGTTTTTCAGACAGTAAATACTACATTAGTAAGTGATTGTGTTGCTGAGAACTTAATTTACTTTGAAAGATCCTAGAGATACATGAATCTCTAAGATTGTGTTTAATTTGGGGCTCTTTGGGCTTTTTGGTTGGAAATGGCTTTTAAATCTACTTTTTGTGGGATAATTTGTTTTATTGTATATCTGCTTAGGAGCTTTTTACAGGATTCTCTGGGAATTAATTATTCATTGAATTCATAAGATCCAAGTTCATATCTGTATTATCAATAAAGGAACAAAGTCAAGAAAGGTATCCCAGTTTTTATAAGTTATAAATGCCTAAGGAATAATAAGTGAATGGACATGATAGATCATTATTTAACCAGAAAAGCTTTTTCTCTCTTTGTATTTCAGTATTTTTTCATTTGCAGTTCAAGTTTTAAACTATTTCCAAGTTGCTATGTTTTCCTACTTTTTAAATTTAATGGCTGATATTTCTCATACTTAAAAGAAATTAAAGCCATAGGAAATTTTCCAAATATTATTTAATTAGTAAAAATCTAAGTATGTACTTTGGAATTATGTCAGAAGATATTTTTCTGCTCAGAAAATAGGAGTAGAAATGAAAAACAAAGACTGTAAGTGTTGTGCTGTATTTAAGACACAATCTGATGACCTGAGATCATTGAACATAGTCATAAACTAAGATTAACAAAAGACCAGGAGAGAGACCTGAATGGGGTGCTTTTTCTAGTGAAATTAAAATGTTGTTCCATCTTGTTCTGATAATTGACTTGCTTAGTCTCTGTGTCTCCTTCTTGTCACAGATGGGGTCATCAGACTTGCAGGTGGTGATGGCCGCCACGAGGGTCGCCTGGAGGTGTATTATGGCGGGCAGTGGGGAACTGTCTGTGATGATGGTTGGACTGAGCTGAATACATACGTGGTTTGCCGGCAGCTGGGGTTTAAGTAAGACCATTGATAGGAGACAGCTAAATATCAAATTACATTTTTAAAAGTGTCATTTTGTAATCTTTGTAATTTCTATAATACTAAAAATACATATTTTCTATCATCTTGTTACCTGTCTACCTACTTACCTATTTACCTATCTATATATGGAAGTACAAAAATAACCATTAAAAATCAATAATATTTTATGATAAAGACTAACTGTATCTTGCTATTTATCTCATTTACCTTTCCTGCCACCACCCCTCTTCTGAGTAATTGGTTAGAGCCATGGGTGACTTTTAGGCCCTTTGTGTCTGTTGAAGTAAGACTGTATGCTTTGAATGCTCAGTTTTACTCTGATGCATCACTACTATTGGATGTTGTCAGTTCTGACATCATTGTGTCTAAAATTGCAGAGAAGTCCAGTGTCAGATGCTTTGGTGTTACATTATTCTCTTTCTCAGAATGTGGTGATAATTATCACTTTTATTTGAGAAAAACAGCCTTCTTGTCATGGGATGACCTTTGAAACTCACCCTTGACATCACTCTCTTAAAAGCTGAGTATCACATGCTTTGGGTGATATATTTCATATCACACATATAATGCATTCCAGAATAAAGACTTAAGTTGGGTGAAGTAACTGCAATTGATGCCTTTGAGTTAATATTTGAATGAAGCCCATGAATGCCCCTTCTTTCTTATTTTCTGTATTTCTGTGTCATGCTTGAAGTAATGATCTCATGCTTGAAATAATTGGCAAAATTATTTCATTTCAACTCGAGAGGAACTAATTTTAAAACACTCATTAAACTTTAAAAATATATTTTCATTCAAGCTAGGTATGACTGTTTAAACATATACTTTTTAATTTATAAAAGTAATAGAAAATATTAGAGATGATTTGGAAAATAAAGAGAATAAAAGACTATGCATAATTTTCCCATTCTTATACCATCATTATTATAATTGTGTATATAATTTTATAACAGATCTTTAATAAGTAATTTTTAATTTTTAATGTTAATGTAATGTAATATCCGTGGAATGTTCCTGCCATAATTCATTTGCTATTTTAGTTTAATTTTTCCTGTTATAAATAATAATGCTATGAAGATAGAAATGCATTATTGCCCAATGTTTTGAATTTTCATGGGCAGTGCAGTTATTATAATTATCAGGTCAAGGGGCTGACATACCAGACAAATAATTATTGATATTTAATGAATGAGAATTAATAAATACCATTTCATTTCAAGTGAATCTTTGTTAAGCTAAGAATTGTGTCTTGTTTCATAGATTTAGAAAGATTTGTAAATACTACTATTTAGCATTTTCATATTTTGCCTTGTTAATGAAGGCAGTTGAGTGACACTGATTTTTTCCATATTTTATTTGTTTCACAAATACATTAATTTTTTCCTGCATATGCGGAGTATCAGATCTTTATGGTTCTAAAAATATTCTCAATAATATTTGTTAAAAGTTCTAAATTGTTCTGTTAGAAGGTAGAATAGGCCTGTGCTATATTTACTTTTAGTTTACAGAGGAATTTCTGAAAGAATAAAATACCTTTGGAATGAGAAAAACATGTGAACTCTGGGTTTCGTTGTGTAAATGAGATCCCAGAGTAAAATGTCCTGTTATCTGTTACATAGTTGATATGGATTGATAATCAGGTTGATGCATTTTGTGGAAAAATGGTATAAATTGCAAGCAATAGTAATATGGTAATTTTACTTATAGTAATACAATACTTTTCTAGCTCAGACTTGATGAGTCAGCAAAATAGAAGTCTTAGAGTGATGATTAATTAAAAAGTTTCATTGTTTTAATTCATTAGAATTTTCACTTTGTTAAATAAACTAAATAATAAGTGCATGTAAGAAAAAAATCAGGAAAATTCAAGCCAGATAGAAAGATCTCACATATTCTTAGTACAAAAAATAATGAAAACTTCCAGTAAGGCAAGTGATTGACATAAAACTTACAAGATTTGAATTGCACACACTCTTAGAACTGAAAGATACATGAAGTATCTTTTAGCTAGTGATTTCTGGAGGTTTGGATTTGAAAGAGAGACAAAATTGGGGGAAGGATGAATCAAAGTACAGATTAATTTACCAATTTTTTATTTTGAAGATCTTTCTAATTTCTATAGCAGATATGCTTATTATAATACATCAAAAAATTTTTTTGGAAGGCAAGGTTACAAATAAAGTTAATTGGGGCACAAATATAATTTATAAAAATTTAAACATCCAACTTGTGTCACTTTATGAAAAACTAAGAACATTATCATTATCCTGATTTTGATGGGCTAAAGTCCAAGTTTCATCATGGATTTGGTCTAGTGATGGAGGAATTACTGAGCTAATACACATTTTTGTATCGGAGAGGATATCAAAGACTCCAGGAGAAGCTGATGAAATCAAATGATCTCAGAGGACTCCTTGGAGGCTGAGACAAGACAGGCATTCTCACTTTCTGGTTTGTGGTATTGTTGCCATGGTCAGGAACTTGAGGTTTATCTCTGTGTGCATTCTCTCTGGTTGGTGGATTATACTGCAGACAAATGCAAGAATGAATGGGGAAGAAAAGATTAATTCTTTATAAGTTACCCATTGAATCAATCACAAATTGGTTAAGATAATCAAAATGTTGATGGAGCAAACACTGCTCTTAGAAGTGAGTCCCTAAGAGAAAGAAAATACTTATCCTCTGAGGTCATGACACTTAATTAGGTTTATTTTATGTTTGCGGTTCTTTGAAACGAGACAGCAGTTGTATGGACGATGCTTACTTTATTGCCACAGGTATGGCAGACAAGCCTCTGCAAGCCACTTTGAGGAAAGCGTGGGGCCCATATGGTTGGATGATGTCCGCTGCTCAGGCAAGGAAACCAGTGTCCTTCAGTGTTCCCGGAGACAGTGGGGGAGGCATGACTGCAGCCATCGGGAAGACGTTGGTATCAACTGCTACCCTAGTGGCGATGGGCAGAGACTCTCTTTGGGTGAGGACTGGCCATGGATCTGAAGTAGCCATGATTCAGTGGCCACTGCACCTCTATTCACTGGTTCAGAATGTGAAGCATTTCTTGTCTTTGACTTTTTATTTATTTATTTTATTAATTTTTAATTTTTAATTTTTAATTTTGTTATGATTAATCTACAATTACTTGAAGAACATTATGTTTACTAGGCTTTCCCCTACCCAAAGAACCCCCAACAAACCCCATTACAGTCACTGTCCATCAGCATAGTAAGATGTTGTAGAATCACTACCTGTCTTCTCTGTGTTGCACAGCCCTCCCCTTTCCCCCACCCCCCACATTATACATGCTAATCATAATACCCCCTTTCTTCTTCCCTGCCCTTATCCCTCCCTAGCCTCCCATTCTTCCCAGTCTCTTTCCCTTTGGTAACTGTTAGTCCATTCTTGGGTTCTGTGATTCTGCTTCTGTTTTGTTCCTTCAGTTTTTCTTTTGTTCTTACACTCCACAGATGAGTGAAATCATTTGATATTTGTCTTTCTCTGCTTAGCTTATTTCACTGAGCATAATACCCTCTAGCTCCATCCATGTTGTTGCAAATGGTAGGATTTGTTTTCTTCTTATGACTGAATAATATTCCATTATGTATATGTACCACCTCTTCTTTATCCATTTATCTACTGATAGACACTTAGGTTGCTTCCATTTCTTGGCTATTGTAAATAGTGCTGAGATAAACATAGGGGTGCATCTGTCTTTTTCAAACTGGAGTGCTGCATTCTTAGGGTAAATTCCTAGAAGTGGAATTCCTGGGTCAAATGGTAAGTCTATTTTGAACATTTTGAGGAACCTCCATACTGCTTTCCACAGTGGTTGAACTAATTACATTCCCACCAGCAGAGGGTTCCCCTTTCTCCACAACCTTGCCAACATTTGTTTTTGTTTGTCTTGGATGGTAGCTATCCTTACTGGTGTGAGGTGATATCTCATTGTGGTTTTAATTTGCATTTCTCTGATGATTAGCAAGGTGGAGGAGCATCTTTTCATGTGTCTGTTGGCCATCTGAATTTTTTTGGAGAACTGTCTGTTCAGCTTCTCTGCCCATTTTTTAATTGGATTATTTTCTTTTTGTTTGTTGAGGTGCATGAGCTCTTTATATATTTTGGATGTCAAGCCTTTATCAGATCTGTCATTTATGAATATATTCTCCCATACTGTAGGGTACCTTTTTGTTCTGTTCATGGTGTCCTTTGCTGTACAGAAGCTTTTCAGCTTGATACAGTCCCACTTGTTCATTTTTGCTTTTGTTTTCCTTGCCCGGGGAGATATGTTCATGAAGAAGTCACTCATGTTTATGTCCAAGAGATTTTTGCCTATGTTTTTTTCTAAGTTTTATGGTTTCATGACTTACATTCAGGTCTTTGATCCATTTTGAGTCTACTTTTGTGTATGGGGTTAGACAGTGTCCAGTTCTGCCAGCACCATCTGTTGAAGAGACTGTCATTTCCCCATTGTTTGTCCATGGCTCCATTATCGAATATTAATTGATCATATATGTTTGGGTTAATGTCTGGAGTCTCTAATCTGTTCCACTGGTCTGTGGCTCTGTTCTTGTGCCAGTACCAAATTGTCTTGATTACTGTGGCTTTGTAGTAGAGCTTGAAGTTGGGGAGTGAGATCCCCCCCACTTTATTCTTCTTTCTCAGAATTACTTTGCTATTCAGGGTCTTTAGTGTTTCCATATGAATTTTTGAACTATTTGTTCCAGTTCGTTGAAGAATGTTGCTGGTAATTTGATAGGGATTGCATCAAATCTGTATAGTGCTTTGCGCAGGATAGCCATTTTCACGATATTAATTCTTCCTAGCGAAGAGCATGGGATGAGTTTCCATTTGTTAGTGACCTCTTTAATTTCTCTTTAGAGTGTCTTATAGTTTTCAGGGTATAGGTCTTTCATTTCTTTGGTTAGGTTTATTCCTACGTATTTTATTATTTTGATGCAATTGTGAATGGAATTGTTTTCCTGATTTCTCTGTTAGTTCATTGTTAGTGTATAGGAAAGCCACAGATTTCTGTGTGTTAATTTTGTATCCTACAACTTTGCTGTATTCCAATATCAGTTCTAGTAGTTTTGGAGTGGAGTCTTTAGGGTTTTTTATGTACAATATCATGTCCTTTGCAAATAGTGACAGTTTAACTTCTTTACCAAACTGGATTCCTTGTATTTCTTTGTTTTGTCTAATTGCAGTGGCTAGGACCTCCAGTACTATGTTAAATAATAGTGGGGAGAGTGGGCATTCCTGTCTTGTTCCTGATCTCAGAGGAAAAGCTTTCAGCCTCTCGCTGTTCAGTATGATGTTGGCTGTGGGTTTATCATATATGGCCTTTCTTATGTTGAGGTACTTGCCCTCTATACCCATTTTGCTGAGAGTTTTTATCATGAATGGATGTTGAATTTTGTCGAATGCTTTTTCAGCATCTATGGAGATGATCATGTGGTTTTTGTCTTCCTTTTTGTTTATGTGGTGGATCATGTTGATGGATTTTTGAATGTTATACCATCCTTGCATCCCTGGGATGAATTCCACTTGGTCATGGTATATGATCCTTTGGATATATATTTGAATTCGGTTTGCTAATATTTTATTGAGTATTTTTGCATCTATGTTCAACAGGGATATTGGTCTGTAATTTTTTTTTTTTGGAGTGGTCTTTGCCTGATTTTGGAATTAGGATGATGTTGGCTTCATAGAATGAGTTTGGGAGTATTCCCTCCTCTTCTATTTTTTGGAAAACATTAAGGAGAATAGGTATTATATCTTCTCTGTATGTCTAATAAAATTCTGAGGTAAATCATCTGGCCAAGGTGTTTTCTTCTTGGGTAGTTTTTTGATTACTGCTTCAATTTCTTTGCTGGTAGTTGGTTTTTTTAGATTTTGTGTTTCTTCCTTGGTCAGTCTTGGAAGGTTGTATTTTTCTAGGAAGTTGTCTGTTTCTTCTAGGTTTTCCAGCTTCTTAGCATATAGGTTTTCATTGTAGTCTCTAATAATTCTTTGTATTTTTGTTGGGTCCGTCGTGATGTTTCCTTTCTCATTTCTGATTCTGTTGATGTGTGTTGATTCTCTTTTTTTCTTAATAAGTCTGGCTAGATAGAGGCTTATGTATTTTGTTTATTTTTTCAGAGAATAAGCTCTTGGTTTCATTGATTTTTTCTATTGTTTTATTCTTCTCAATTTTATTTATTTATTCTCTGATTTTTATTATGTCCCTCCTTCTGCTGACGTTAGGCCTTATTTGTTCTTCTTTTTCCAATTTTGATAATTTTGACATTAGACTGTTCATTTGCGATTGTTCTTCCTTCTTTAAATATGCCTGGTTTGCTATATACTTTCCTCTTAAGACTGCTTTCTCTGTGTCCCACAGAAGTTGGGGCTTTGTATTATTGTTGTTTGTTTCCATATATTGCTTGATCTCTATTTTAATTTGGTCATTGATCCATTGATTATTTAGGAGCATGTTGTTAAGCCTCCATGTGTTTTTGAGTCTTTTTACCTTCTTTGTACAATTTATTTCTAGTTTTATACCTTTCTGGTCTGAAAAGTTGGTTGGTAAAATTTCAATCTTCTTGAATTTACTGAGGTTCTTTTTGTGGCCTAGTATGTGGTCTATTCTGGAGAATGTTCCATGTGCACTTGAGAAGAATGTGTATCCTGTTGCTTTTGGGTATAGAGTTCTATAGATGTCTATTAGGTCCATCTGTTCTATTGTGTTGTTCAGTGCCTCTGTGTCCTTACTTATTTTCTGTCTGGTGGATCTGTCCTTTGGAGTGAATGGTGTGTTGAAGTCTCCTAAAATGATTGCATTGCATTCTATTTCCTCCTTTAATTCTGTTAGTAATTGTTTCACATATGCTGGTGCTCCTGTGTTGGGTGCACATATATTTATAATGGTTGGGCTGAGCCCTTTATCATTATGTAATGTCCTTCTTTATCTTTTGTTACTTTCTTTGTTTTGAAGTCTATTTTGTCTGATACTAGTACTGCAACACCTGCTTTTTTCTCCTATTGTTTGCATGAAATGTGTTTTTCCATCCCTTGACTTTTAGTCTGTGCATGTCTTTCCATTTGAGGTGAGTCTCTTGTAAGCAGCATATAGATGGGTCTTGTTTTTTTTTCATTCACTGGCTTTGTGTCTTTTGATTAGTGCATTCAGTCCATTTACATTTAGGGTGATTAGAGATAGGTATTTACTTATTGCCATTTCAGGCTTTAGATTCGTGGTTACCAAGGGTTCCAGGTTACTTTCCTTACTATCTAAGAGTCTAATTTAACTCACTTAGTATGCTTTTACAAACACAATCTAAAGGTTCTTTTCTATTTCTCCTCCTTTTTTTCCTCCTTCATTCTTTGTATATTAGGTATCAAATTCTGTACTTTTTGTCTATCCCTTGATTGACTTTGGGGGTACTCAATTTAATTTTGTATTTGCCTCACAATCAGCTGCTCCATCCTCCCTACTGTGGTTTTACTACCTCTGGTGACAGCTATCCAACCCTAGGAGCACTTTCATCTATAGAAGTCCCTCCAAAATAGACTGCAGAGATGGTTTGTGGGAGGTAAAGTCTCTCAGTTTTTGCTTACCTGGAAGTTGTTTAATCCCTCCTTCAAATCTTCAAATTTAAATGATAATCTCACTGGAAAAAGTAATCTTGGTTCCAGGGCCTTCTGCTTCATGGCATTAAATACATCATGCCACTCCCTTCTTGCCTGTAAGGTTTCTGCTGAGAAGTCTAATGTTAGGATTAGGAAAGGAAAGACCATCGGCTTTCCTTTGTATGTGATCTTATTTCTGCCTCTGGCTGCTTTTAATAGTCTGTCCTTATCCTTGATCTTTCCCATTTTAATTACTATGTGTCTTGCTGTTGTCTTCCTTGGGTCCCTTGTGTTGGGAGATCTGTGGATCTCCATGGCCTGAGAGACTATCTCCTTCCCCAGATTGGGGAAGTTTTCTGCAACTACCTCCTCAAAGACACTTTCTATCCCTTTCTCTCTCTTCTTCTTCTGGTATCCCTATAATGTGAATATTGTTCCGCTTGGATTGGTCACACCATTCTCTCAATATTCTTTCATTTTTATAGATCCTTTTTTCTCTCTGTGCCTCAGCTTCTTTGTATTCCTCTTCTCTAGTTTCTATTTAATTTATTGTCTCCTCCACAGTATCCAAACTGCTTTTAATACCCTCCATCGTGTTCTTCAACGATTGGATCTCTGACCTGAATTCATTCCTGAGTTATTGGATGTCTTTCCGTACCTCCATTAGAATGTTGATGATTTTTATTTTGAACTCCCTTTCAGGAAGAGTCACTAGGTCCATATCATTTAAATCTTTCTCGGGAGTTGTATTAACAATTTTACTCTGGACAAGGTTCCTTTGGTGTTTCATGTTTGTATATGGCGCCCTCTAGTGTCCAGAAGCTCTATTCTGGAGCTGTTCAGCTCCTGAAGCAATGTCCGGGGTTGCAGGGGATTGGTACTGGTGCCCCATTCGCTGAGGTCTGCTCGTTTCTCCAGGTGTGTGCAGTCTGATGCCGTCCTCTTTCCTGTTGCTCTCTCAGGATTATTTGCACCAATTAAATTTTCTAATTGTATCCAGTTTTAGGAGGAAGCCTCTGTCTCTCCTCTCACACCTCCATCTGTAATCTCAATCTTGTCTTTGACTTTTAAAAATCAATTTCCTATAACACACTAATTTTCAATAATTTACATTCAGAGAAAAATGATTTTTGTGTCTTTCCACCAATATAAAATTTCAGCTCCTAACATATTTTCTCCTGCAGCCTAAGTTTCTCACTAAAAATATTTATAATCATGCATATCTGAAAGATGAAGCTGCAATACCCATTCCCAAACTCATTGGTCACCTATTCTGACTTTCCTTTACCTTACATTCTGATGAATGATTTGAGACAGAATTTTACAAAAAATCAGAACAAAACAATAACTCTCTCTTCCATACCCCCCATAATTCATTTCTTCTTTATTCCTGAGCCCTTGTTAATCACTGGTCACCAGCCATCCAATCCACTACCGTGTCCTAACCTAGGTTTTTCAGGTCTCTTAATGGATTATCTGGAGCAAATTGCCTACCCATTTTTCTAAGATACCCTGTTACTCTAGAAACCCATCAAGGTCCTTTCCTACTCCCCAGTTCCAAATTTCTTCCGACTTGTAATTGGATAGAAGGTGAGAAAGCTCGTCTAACAGTCTCGTGATATTTGTGGGAAAAGATCCTTTTGTGAGCAGAGTGCACCTACATGTCTTTGACAGACTTAACATGTCGTGAGGAGGACAAAATAAGTATGAATGAAAAATACAGAGGGAAGTATTCAAAAGACTTGCTGGGACACTACCATAGTTCTCTTATATCTACACATGTATTTTTGTGGATAGATGTTTAAGTAACCACAGGTGGTCCTTTCTTTTCCCCTCAGGGCTGAATCAACCCCCTTTGTATCCTCCCGTTTTGAGACTGTGAAGCTTAAATACTTCAGTTATAAAATAACAGAACTTATGGAATTCCACAGTATTAACCATATTGTATATTTGAGGTTGTCAGAGTATATGGATGGTTCCTCAGTATACTCTAAACTGACATGATGGTGACTCACTGCACTAATCAACATAATACGAAGTTAGATATACAACATTTTACTCCATCTCTTATAGGACATGCTTCCAATTTTGTGTCTTTTCATTTATTCTCTTCCCTTGCTTCTTTCTTTTTATGGAAGATTTATGATCCTTCCAGGGTTTGTAATGAATGATTACATGTGGTTTGGGTAGATAGTTCTCTTTTTGCTGGGAATGGATCCTCTTACCCCCCTGGTAGCAGGTATTTGGAACATGGAGTGATCTATTCAGGCACACTCTATCAGTGTGATAAAATACTATAAATACTGTACTGTAAATACTTCAGGTGATGAAATACCATAAAAACTATACAAAATGCCATAATCTAAATTCTCTGAAGGCCTATTTGGTTAAATATATGCATATAATGAAGACAACTAATCTTTTAAGTTCCCCTGAAAATCTGTTTAATTCTAGAATTCTACATACATCTTTAAAAAATTTAAAAAGCTGACGGTGGTAATTATTAATAAAACATGTGACCATTTTTATGAATCTCTGTGATCCTAATTTTAGTAATATATCTATTAACAATTCATTTGTCTGAGGAACATTATGTCTGAGCCAAATATACTTTTGGAATAGAATCACATTACCATTTATTCCTTCAAAGAGATCATTACTTTCCCACTCATCAAAAAGGACTGCACATTTGAAAGTGAAGCTTAGAGAAGGAGATTGTAGAAGAGTGATATAACAATAGCATTTTAAAAACAGTTAAGTTTTTTTACTTTTTTGGCACTACGATAATGAGCTGTTGGACTACTGTTTTCAACTATTTGAAGTGTAATTTGTGAACCTTAATTTTACATGTGAATGAAGCTGTTCTCAAAATTAGTAATAGTTCAGTAGACACTTTCTGTATTTGGGTGTGTGGTAAATAAAATGCTCAAAAGCACTATTCTAAGTGAATAAAAGTAATTTTAGGAAGAATTCGTTTAATGTCTGTGTATTAAGGGGGAAATTTGTGGGATGGTAAATATGTAGATTTCTTGTTGTAATACTGCATTAATTCTAACTTCTGAGTAGTAAATCCTATCAGATTTCTTTCACAGTGAGATTGACTGTTACTTAATCTTACAGTATAAACTTTGACTTTTAATTTACATTTATGCTAGATTTTCAAAAAAAATTGTATAAAAAATAGTATATTAAAATACTGTTACAGAAAAATTAAAGACAGCACTATTGGTAGTGAAAGGCTGAGATATACAATTAAAAATACTAGAACTCTTTATTTTTTCCAAGCATTTTATATTTATTTAAGATTTTAGAAATAAAATATCATGTATATTATTGCTACATAACAGAACGAACTTAAACAGTGAGGTGGTATTGATAGAATGGCTTTTGTCATTCAGTTTCCCTTCAAGCATTGAAAATACAATGACTTTGTAAAATGAATCGCTAAACTTAGGTTCAGAAGTATTTATGTGTTATTTTTATAAAACATGCAACATAGGCTTTAAAAGTACTTTATCATTTAAATTTTTATGGTGTATGAAAAACTGCCATAAAACAACTGGGATGAAATGTGGAGATCTAATTCTGTGTGCATGGTTTCTTAATATTAGGCCAAAGATCCAAAAATGTAAAATCGAAAACTTTTAAGAAAAGAATTTCATCTGTTTTGATTTACTCTTCGAGGATCACTTTTTTACCTAGCCCTCTTACAAAGAACCCAAAATTTCAGATTCATTAATAAGAAATGTAAAGTTTCAAATATACTGTATTTTGTGACATAGCAAAAATCCCAAGTTTTTTAGCTAATGTAAGCAGTGCATAGTATAGGCACTCCATAAGCATTTGTAAATTTTGGCTTTGCTATATTGATTCTACTAGGATGCCTGTCCCATGAAGTGAGTATAATCAGGGACTGAAACTACAGAGCCAGCAACTTGGGGTCTAACAAAGAAGGAATCAGAAGCATAAATGGATTAGAAGAATCAATAGAATTTGTCCATCTTGCCATTAGTGTTTTCCTTCAGTTAACAAATGTCAATCTATTAATTTCAGTATGTTGGTTTAAACATATATTGAGTGATGCTTTGTTTATTAGCTGCTTACTCTACCTTCTTAGTTCTGATAATTTCACTTGCTTCTTTGTATTCCCTACATCCCTATCAGTAAATCTTTGGTGTTCGGAAGCTGGAGACTCTTCCAATAACTAGGTAATCTAAAATACGTGTATTAGTTTGCTTGGGCTGTGCAACGAAGTACCAGAGATCGGGTTTTTAAATGACAGGTTTTTATTTTGTCAGTTCTGGAGACTAGAAATCCAAAATCAAGGGGTCAGCAGGGCTGGGAGGGAAGGGTCTATTCTAGGCCTCTCTCCCCTTGTCTTGTAGATGACCATCTTCTTCCTGTAATTCTTCACACTGTCTTTACTTTGTGTCCAAATTTTCCCTTTTTATGAGGGCACCAGTAGTACTGGACTAGGGTCCACCCTAATGACCCCACAATTCAACCCATGATAGTGTGCAAGCTACAGTGAGGACTTCCAGTTACAATTCACCGTATTTATTGGAGTCAATAGAAATGTGTGAGACTCTACAAGTCACTTCATTTGTATAACTTCAATTTGCTAGAGATCAGCTTTTCAATTATAAAAAAAAATTGAATGATTTATTTATTTATTATTATTTTTCAATTTTCTGGGTATAGTTGATATATATTAATTTCAGATGTACAACATAATGATTTGATAGTTGTATACACCGAGAAATGATCACGTAAGTCTAACATCTGTCACTTAACACAGTTACAAAAAGCTTTTTTTAATTGTGATGAGAACTTTTAAGATCTACTCTCTTAGCAGCTTTCAAATATACAATACAGTATTGTTAGCTATAGTCACCGTGCTGTTCTTACTTACCACTCAACTTTTAAATCTCAGTAGTTTTACGAGTTAAGCACTTCCTTTCGAATCACTAGTAAATAGAAAGCCTGCTATGGAAATTTTCCTTAACTGCCTTCCTTTTTCTCTCTGGAATACAAGTTACCCATGCATTCCAAAGGTGTATCTACTTATACTTTTCCCCAAAACCTTAGCCTTGGAATATAAATTTCTAGCTATGTTCACAGATAAATGAAAGACATGAAACAAAACAGTTCTAAGGAAATGTCTTTTACTATGTTAGTGGTGATAAAATCATTCACAATTTTACAGTGCTATTCATTCATTCATTTATTCAACAAACAGCTATTGCATGTCTTCTGTATGCCAGGCGCTGTTCCAAGTGCTGGGATACAAAAGCAAACACTGAGCACTCTGACTTCAGGGCTTTAAAAGGTACAGCAAAAGTGGGGACAGTTTTTTATTTACACCTCTTCTCTATTGAATTGCCCAGCTGATTTTATAGTTGATTTTTAAAATGAATTGTATTTTATAAAGTTTGTCATGCTTTAACATCAGTTTTCTTGATTTGGCTTTTCTGACATTTTGAATTGTGACTTAGGTTTTCCTATCAGACTGATGGATGGAGAAAATAAGAAAGAAGGACGAGTGGAGGTTTTTATCAACGGCCAGTGGGGAACAATTTGTGATGATGGGTGGAGTGATAAAGATGCAGCTGTGATCTGTCGCCAGCTTGGCTACAAGTAAGGAAAACCAAATTATTTGGGTTGGTTATGTGATGAATATTTGTGACTTTTTAGGGTTGTTCTAATGAGTTGTTTTTTACCTAAAATTGATTTGTTATTCAGTTGAAAATACAGGCAGTATGTTGATTTAATTTTGAATTATAAAGAAATATTAAGTAGAGTCTATTTAAAATTTTCCCATTTCTCACAAGAAATATACAATTATGTTACATGAGAAATGTCACTTTTATCTAATGCCAAATAGTCTAATTTAAACTCATGACTCTTCTTAATACTTCCTTTGTCAGACAAAGGTGTTAGCCTTTTCTTTGATTTATGTTTCGACACTGTAACCTTTTAAGACATTCTAGATTTATTGAAATTGCAGTTGGTTCCCTATATTTATAGTAGCTGTGTTCTCTAAAGTCGCTGTGAATGCTGAATTAGCAAATACTGAGTCATTGCTTCAACAACTGAGGTTGAACAAGGCGATCCTCTGCCTTCTTGTTTTAGCTCTTCCACTTCCTAACGATTGTCCTTTTTGTGGTTTATTAGTATTTTTGTTGATAGTTTCACTGTTTAATGTGGCCTCCACTGTTTAAGTGCTGAAGTGCTCTGTAGCATTCTTAAGTGCAAGAAGCTATGATGTGCCTTATGGAGAAAATAAGCATGTTAGATAGACTTCATTCAGGCATGAGATGTAGTGGAAAAACATAGCACTAAGTAGACTGGGAAAAGGACACTTGTTTATGTTTGAGAGCTGAAATCAAAAGGCAGATTGTCTTGTGAGATCTCTACGGGCAATGCAAATTTCTTGAGGCTTTGTGCAAGTCTGCAAATGACTGTGAAAGCATTTCAGGTATTGATTTTGGAGCTGCAAATATATGGAACATGTTACAGTTAAAGGGTTTTGAAATTTAAGTAAATATACATAAATTGCCTAGGTATATTACTCAAGTAGATTACTAACTGTGGTTTCAATTTAAAAATATGTTTAATTATATATGTGTATGTTAAATATTGATAAATTTAACTGGTTATTCCTATACAGAATATATTTTTATTTTTTTAAAGTATTTCTATTTTAATAAAAGTTCAAGTGTTTTTTCCTAAAGTTTTAATTCAGTTTTTTGTTTTTTTTTAATTAAATACTACTACAATTTACTGCTCAGTTTTGGCCCCAATTGCAATTCCAAGTGTCTTATGATCAACGGGCCCATTATTTGATGATATAAATTTTCAGTGTTCAAAATTGGCATGTGACATAGATTTTCAGCTTTCAAAATATGGGATAGTAGAGGAAGATGGGAAGAGTCTACATTAGATGCCTATGTTAATTTAGTCAGCAATATAAGTTTTCTTTGCTTACTACATTTGTGAAACTTCTTCCAATGTTTGAAAAAAAATTATTGTTTTCATCCCCAGTGAATGAATGTCATTGTCCAAAAATCAACCAATAAAGTATATTGCTATTCGAGACTGGTTTCTTTGCCATACTTTTATTTTTTTGGATTTAGTGATCCAGGAAACCTAGTATTACCTTTGGAAACATGAAAGGAAATAGGAAGGGTAAGATTAAATTTGATCCTTGAATCACATGTCTAAGCCAGTTTTAAGGAGGGATAAATTCATAAGCATACTCATTATACATTTGCACCTTTATTTCTTTCTGCATCTTTCACTGCTTTTTACTTATCATCATTTACTCCATTTTACATTCAACTCGGTGAATTTAGGGAGAAATAATACAGATTAGTTGAACAAAGTTTGTAGCAATTTTCAATACTACTTCTAATAATTATCAAGAAAAGCATTGAAAGGAGATCATTGTGTAATTGTTCTTTAAATAAAGTCTCTTAATAAGTAAATCAGTAACTTAATGTTGCATACAAATTGGAAATCATCTGTGCACAATCTATAATTTGCCATCAGATAATATTAAAATGAGAATCATTTAGATATTTGATCAATCTAAACAACCTTGGCCATTTTTATAATTTTCCACTGAGGGGAAATGGAATTTCATATAAGAACAAATATGCATATAATTATAAACTAGAGTGTGACTAGAGTAGGGGATTTTTTTCCCTCCACTTTGAATCGTTAAAAATCCTTAATAAAGCATTTGTTTCAAGAAATCAATCCAGGAAACGAGCTGTTGAAGGCTTGAGTCTTATTAATGGCAATTCCAGAGATCTATTCCACAGCCAACTGTATCATATATGAGGATTAGTCCTTGGTAACAGTGAGAATCAAAATAGCTTTAGAAAATTTTTTCACAATGGGAGAAACAGAAATGAAGTAATAAAAACCAGGAAACATGAATAGCAAGTAATATGGATAATGCTTAAATTTAGAGTAATGGAAAATAAAAAGTAATGCTTAATGATGTGTTATATAATGTCTGACAAAGTCGAGCATATGATCATATTGTTTTAGAGGGTTGAGAGAGAATGCGTTGGTAGCAGTTAAACTCATTAAGATTAAATAAATAGCCATGATGAACATTCCATTCTTTTTGAACTTTGTGTGAATCCATTAGCATGTATTTCAACATGACATTGCTCTTGAACTGCATATATATTCGAGTGGTATCCCTTAAAGAATCCCTTACAAAATGGTGTACACCTACTAATTTGGTAGAGACATAAAATTAAATATATCTAATTTTATCTTACAGTTAAATAGCTTCAAAGGATTTAATTTCTTGCATATTTGTGTATGGTGTTTGAAAAAAGAACACTTATATCATCACTCTTTTAGTTATTTCCAGTGGAACATAAATATGACAGTGATTTGATATTCTCTGCCATCCACTTAAAAAATACATGAGCAAACTCTTCTTTGACCTTCAAAACTTTTGCATAATTCTTTTTACTTTTTGAAATTGTATTTTAAATTTTCTTTCCCCACAGAATCCTAATGTTACAATGCTTATAAAAATGTGTGAGTATACACATATGTACTTACATTCGCACATGAAGAGAGAAAAAGAAATTCTTCTAACAAGGTCCTCTCTTGATTTTATGATTTCTAATATGCAACTTACTAAAAACAACAACCAAAAATTTGATAAAGAATTATGAAACATAGGAAGTAAAAGCTGACCAGTTCCCATTTCTTACTTTGATTGATGGGTTGGATTTATGTGCTTGATTAAGGGAGCTCCTTTGCTGTCATGTTTTTGAACTGTTCTTTTGGCCACTTTAGAGGCTTTTAAGTCTTGGAGTAATGAACTGTGGTAGGATTTGGGATAAATAAAAAATATGCCTTTCTTTTGTGGGTAGGAGAAAGAAAAAATTTTGAAAGAGAAGTTGATTTTGATTCAGCAAGACCAGTTTTAAGAGGGACTATAACTGGAATTGGAGAAGCTGAATATTCATTTCCTTAAAGCCCAGGTATACCTTGGAAAGTTACTGTCTACTACCAGGAGCACTTTAACCACTGGTTAAAGACTGATACATTAGAGCCTATCGTTTCTTTGAAATCTTAGCTTTGAATTACTGCGTGCCTGTATCCCAGTGGGAAGTTTCTTCCCTTTTGGCTATACATGACGTAGTCCTTAGTTATTTTATTTATTTATTTTTTGAGAGGGCATCTCTCATGTTTATTGATCAAATGGTTGTGAACAGCAATAAAATTCTGTATAGGGGACTCAATGCTCAATGTACAATCATTAATCCACCCCAAGCCTAATTTTCATCAGTCTCCAATTTTCTGAAGCATAACGAACAAGTTCTTACATAGTGAATAAGTTCTTACATGGTGAACAGTACAAGGGCAGTCATCACAGAAACTTTCGGTTTTGATCACTTATTATGAACTATAATCAGGTCAGATATGAATATTCGTTTGATTTTTATACTTGATTTATATGTGAATCCCACATTTCTCCCTTATTATTATTATTATTATTATTATTATTTTTAATAAAATGCTGAAGTGGTAGGTAGATGCAAGATAAAGGTAGAAAACATAGTTTAGTGCTGTAAGAGGGCAAATGTAGATGATCAGGTGTGTGCCTATAGACTAAGTGTTAATCCAAGTGAGAAAAGGGCAATAAAACATCCACGGATGCAGAAGATTTCTCTCAAAACAGGCGGGGGTGAGGTTCTAAGCCTCACCTCTGTTGATCCCCAATTTCTCACCCGATGGTCCCCCTTCAACTGTGCCTGTCTTAGGTTGTTCCTCCCTTGAGGAATCTTACCCGTCTCTGGCTAACCAGTCATCTTCCCGGGCCATACAGGGAAATGTAAAGTTGGTAACTGAGAGAGAGGCAATATTGTTTGAAAAGGTTAGCTTTTTACTTCTTTGCAGATGTATGCCCTGTGGCTTTTATGCCTAGTATTTGTCTTGAGGTATCTTTACCACTTGGAAGAATTATGATACTCAGTAAATTCGATATGAGGCATGAATTCTATTTAAGCGTTGTAATTAGGAAGGATGAAGAAAAGCTATAGGAGTAGCAGACGGAAGATAACATGGGAAGATTGATTATTTCTTTGACATATCTTCCTGTAGAGTAACCTAAGCATGTATAGGTTTTAAACTACTAATTAAATTGTGTACACATATAAACATAATAGGAATACAGTTACATAACCAAAGCAGACCTATAATTACAAGCCATCTCCAGTGAAACCAAGAAAACCTGTTAGGCACCCTAGGCATTTGTGAAAACTTATCTATAATATGGTGGATATTGTCGAACTGAACTTGAACAGTCTGAGAGAAATCAGACAAATTAAAACAACCCATTCCTGGGGCCTGTTCACATCCCATATGTTCTTTTAACAGTAGATAGTCTGTAGTTGTAAGATTTTGGAGCGCTACAACTTGCACTTCTCCTAATTTTTGGTTGAGATCCAACAATATAAATGCAGTCAAATTTGTTGTTTTACTGTATGCACAGGCCAGCTTAGATATCTCCTTCATTCCAATGGCAAATCCAGGAACCAGTGGGATGAATGCAGCTCAACTGCAGCATCTCCTGGATCTTTGTTGAGGTGATCATCTTCTGGTATGACTCTTCCAGAGAGTGCTGATGTTGGAAGTTCTTCTTCATATTGTACCTTAGTTCATTTTCTGGGTAGCCAAATTAGGCTTTGGTCCTCTGTATAAACACAAACAGACCCTTTGCCCACACTTTGATATGCCCTTTATACCATTGTGTAGAACTCATTGGAGGTCACCACACAGGAACTGCTTTTTTTTTTTTAAGAGAAAGGAATATTAGCAGAAAAATGTACCTCCATAGCCGATCATCTGATACCCTTTAAGTGATCAAAATTAAGGATATTTAAAGCATGCATTAATTATTGATTTACAGTTAGTTTTACCCTATCAGGGAGTAATACCCCTTTTCTTTCTTTCTTTTTTTTTTTGTTATCATTAATCTACAC
This sequence comes from Manis javanica, assembly GCF_040802235.1. Taxonomy (NCBI): domain Eukaryota; kingdom Metazoa; phylum Chordata; class Mammalia; order Pholidota; family Manidae; genus Manis; species Manis javanica. The sequence continues at coordinate 70,471,283 of NC_133160.1, forward strand.
TTACATGAAGAATATTATGTTTACTAGGCTCTCCCCTATACCATGTCCCCGCTATAAACCACTTTACAGTTACTGTCCATCAGCACAGCAAAATGTTGTAGACTCACTACTTGTCTTCTCTGTGTTGTACAGCCCTCCCCTTGCTCCCACCCCCCCAATTATGCATGCTAATCTTAATATGCCCCTTCTTCTTCACCCCCCTTATCCCTCCCTACCCACCCATCCTACCCAGTCCCTTTCCCTTTGGTACCTGTTAGTCCATTCTTGGGTTCTGTGATACTGCTGCTGTTTTGTTTCTTCAGTTTTTCCTTTGTTCTTATACTCCACAGATGAGTGAAATCATTTGGTATTTCTCTTTCTCTGCTTGGCTTATTTCACTGAGTATAATACACTCCGGCTCCATCCATGTTGCTGAAAAATGGTAGGATTTGCCCTCTTCTTATGGCTGAGTAGTATTCCATTGTGTATATGTACCATATCTTCTTTATCCATTCATCTACCGATGGACATATAGGTTGCTTCCAATTCTTGGCTATTGTAAATAGTGCTGCGATAAACATAAGGGTGCATCTGCCTTTCTCAAACTTGATTGCTGCGTTCTTAGGGTAAATTCCTATGAGTGGAATTCCTGGGTCAAATGATAAGTCTGTTTTGAGCATTTTGAGGAACCTCCATACTGCTTTCCACAATGGTTGAACTAATTTATATTCCCACCAGCAGTGTAGGAGGGGTTCCCCTTTCTCCACAGCCTCGCCAACATTTGTTGTTGTTTGTCTTTTGGATGGCAGCCATCCTTACTGGTGTGAAGTGATACCTCATTGTAGTTTTAATTTGCATTTCTCTGATAATTAGTGATGTGGAGCATCTTTTCATGTGTCTGTTGGCCATCTGTATTTCTTTTTTGGAGAACTGTCTGTTCAGTTCCTCTGCCCATTTTTTAATTGGATTATTTGTTTTTGTTTGTTGAGGCATGTGAGCTCTTTATATATTTTGGACATCAAGCCTTTATCAGATCTGTCATTTACAAATAAATTCTCCCATACTATAGGGTTCCTTTTTGTTCTATTGATGGTGTCTTTTGCTGTACAGAAGCTTTCAGCTTAATATAGTCCCACTTGCTCATTTTTGCTGTTGTTTTCCTTGCCCGGGGAGATATGTTAAAGAAGAGGTCACTCATGTTTTTGTCTAAAAGACTTTTGCCTATGTTTTTTTCTAAGAGTTTTATGGTTTCATGACTTACATTCAGGTCTTTGATCCATTTTGAATTTACTTTTGTGTATGGGGTTAGACAATGGTCCAGTTTCATTCTCCTACATGTAGCTGTCCAGTTTTGCCAGCACCATCTGTTGAAGAGACTGTCATTTCACCATTGTATGTCCATGGCTCCTTTATCAAATATTAATTGAACATATATGTTTGGGTTAATGTCTGGAGTCTCTAATCTGTTCCACTGGTATGTGGCTCTGTTCTTGTGCCAGTACCAAATTGTCTTGATTACTGTGGCTTTGTAGTAGAGCTTGAAGTTGGGGAGCGAGGTCCCCCCCACTTAATTCTTCTTTCTCAGAATTGCTTTGGCTATTCGGGGTCTTTGGTGTTTCCATATGAATTTTTGAACTATTTGTTCCAGGTCATTGAAGAATGCTATTGGTAATTTGATAGGGATTGCATCCAATCGGTATATTGTTTTGGGCAGGATGGCCTTTTTGATGATATTAATTCTTCCTAGCCAAGAGCATGGGCTGAGTTTCCATTTGTTAGTGTCCTCTTTAATTTCTCTTAAAAGTGTCTTATAGTTTTCAGAGTATAGGTCTTTCACTTGCTTGGTTAGGTTTATTCCTAGGTATTTTATTCTTTTTGATGCAATTGTGAATGGAATTGTTTTCCTGATTTCTCTTTCTATTGGTTCATTGTTAGTGTATAGAAAAGCCACAGATTTCTGTGTGTTAATTTTGTATCCTGCAACTTTGCTGTATTTCGATATTAGTTCTAGTAGTTTTGGAGTGGAGTCTTTAGGGTTTTTTATGTACAATATCATATCATCTGCAAATAGTGACAGTTTAACTTCTTCTTTACCAATCTGGATTCCTTGTATTTCTTTGTTCTCTCTGATTGCTGTGGCTAGGACCTCCAGTATTATATTAAGTAACAGTGGGGAGAGTGGGCATCCCTGTCTAGTTCCCGATCTCAGAGGAAAAGCTTTCAGCTTCTCGCTGTTCATTATAATGTTGACTGTGGGTTTATCGTATATGGGCTTTATTATGTTCAGGTACTTGCCCTCTATACCCATTTTGCTGAGAGTTTTTATCATGAATGGATGTTGAATTTTGTCAAATGTTTTTTCAGCATCTATGGAGATGATCATGTGGTTTTTGTCTTTCTTTTTGTTTTTGTGGTGGATGACGTTGATGGATTTTTGAATGTTATACCATCCTTGCATTCCTGGGATGAATCCCACTTGGTCATGGTGTATGGTCCTTTTGATATACTGTTGAATTCGGTTTGCTAATACTTTATTGAGTATTTTTGCATCTACATTCATCTGGGATATTGGTCTGTAATTTTCTTTTTTGGTGGGGTCTTTGCCTGGTTTTGGTATTAGGGTGATGTTGGCTTCATAGAATGAGTTTGGGAGTATTCCCTCCTCTTCTATTTTTTGGAAAACTTTAAGGAGAATGGGTATTATGTCTTCCTTGTGTGATTGATAAAATTCCGAGGTAAATCCATCCGGCCCGGGGGTTTTGTTCTTGGGTAGTTTTTTGATTACCGTTTCGGTTTCTTTGCTCGTAATTGGTTTGTTTAACTTTTCTGTTTCTTCCTTGGTCAATCTTGGAAGGTTGTATTTTTCTAGGAAGTTTTCCATTTCTTCTAGGTTTTCCAGCTTGTTGGCATATAGGTTTTCATAGTAGTCTTTAATAATTCTTTGTATTTCTGTGGAGTCTATCATGATTTTTCCATTCTCATTTCTTATTCCGTTGATTTGTGTTGATTCTCTTTTTCTCTTAATAAGTTTGGCTAGAGGCTTATCTATTTTGTTTATTTTCTCAAAGAACCAGCTGTTGGTTTCATTGGTTTTTGCTATTGTTTTATTCTTCTCAATTTTGTTTATTTGTTCTCTGATCTTTATTATGTCCCTCTTTCTGCTGACTTTAGGCCTCATTTGTTCTTCTTTTTCCAGTTTCGATAATTGTGATGTTAGACTACTCATTTGGGATTGTTCTTCCCTCTTCAAGTGTGCATGGATCACTATATACTTTCCTCTTTAGACTGCTTTTGCTGCTTCCCACAGAATTTGGGTGTTTGTGTTGTTGTTGTCATTTGTTTCTATATATTCCTTGATCTCTATTTTGATTTGTTCGTTGATCCACTGATTATTTAGAAGCATGTTGTTAAGCCTCCATGTGTTTGTGACCCTTTTTGTTTACTTTGTAGAATTTATTTCTACTTTTATACCTTTATGGTCTGAAAAATTGGTTGGTAGCATTTCAACATTTTGGAATTTACTGAGGCTGTTTTTGTGGGCTAGTATGTGGTCTATTCTGGAGAATGTTCCATGTGCACTTGAGAAGAATGTATATCCTGTTGCTTTTGGATGTAGAGTTCTATAGATGTCTATTAGGTCCATCTGTTCTAGTGTGTTGTTCAGTGCCTCTGTGTCCTCACTTATTTTCTGCCCAGTGGATCTATCCTTTGGGGTGAGTGGTGTGTTGAAGTCTCCTAAAATGAATGCATTGTAGTCTATTTCCCCCTTTAGTTCTGTTAGTATTTGTTTCACATATGCTGGTGCTCCTGTGTTGGGTGCATATATATTTAGAATGGTTATATCCTCTTGTTGGACTGAGCCCTTTATCATTATGTAGTGGCCTTCTTTATCTCTTGTTACTTTCTTTGTTTTGAAGTCTATTTTGTCTGATATTAGTACTGCAACCCCTGTGTTCTTCTCGCTGTTGTTTGCCTGAAATATGTTTTTCCATCCCTTGACTTTTAGTCTGTGTACGTCTTTGGGTATCAGGTGAGTTTCTTGTAAGCAGCGTATAGATGGGTCTTGCTTTTTTATCCATTCTATTACTCTGTGTCTTTTGATTTGGTGCATTAAGTCCATTTACATTTAGGGTGACTATTGAGAGATATGTACTTATTGCCATTGCAGGCTTTAAATTCATGGTTACCAAAGATTCAAGGTTAGCCTTTTTAGTATCTTACTGCCTACCTTAGCTCGCTTATTGAGCTGTTATATACACTGACTGGAGATTCTTTTCTTCTCTCCTTTCTTATTCCTCCTCCTCCTTTCTTCACGTGTTGGGTGTTTTGTTCTGTGCTCTTTTTAGGAGTGCTCCCATCTAGAGAAGTCTCTGTAAGATGCCCTGTAGAGGTTGTTTGTGGTAAGCAAATTCCCTCAGCTTTTGCTTGTCTGGGAATTGTTTAATCCTGCCATCATATTTAAATGATAGTCGTGCTGGATACAGTACCCTTGGTTCAAGGCCCTTTTGTTTCATTGTATTAAATATATCATGCCCTTCTCTTCTGGCCTGTAGGGTTTCTTTTGAGAAGTCTGATGATAGCCTGATGGGTTTTCCTTTATATGTGACCTTTTTCTCTCTAGCTGCCTTTAAACCTCTTTCCTTGTCCTTGATCTTTTCATTTTAATTATTATGTGTCTTGGTGTTGTCCTCCTTGGATCCTTTCTGTTGGGGGTTCTGTATATTTCTGTGGTCTGTTTGATTATTTTCTCCCCCAGTTTGGGGAAGTTTTCAGCAATTATTTCTTCAAAGACACTTTCTATCCCTTTTCCTCTCTCTTCTTCTTCTGGTACCCCTATAATACGGATATTGTTCCTTTTGGATTGGTCACACAGTTCTCGTAATATTCTTTTATTCCTGGAGATCCTTTTATCTCTCTCTATGTCAGCTTCTATACGTTCCTGTTCTCTGGTTTCTATTCCTTCAGTGGCCTCTTGTATCTTATCCATTCTGCTTATAAATCCTTCCAGAGTTTTTTCACTTCTGTAGTCTCCTTCCTGGCATCTGTGTTCTCCCTCCGGACTTCATCCCATTGCTCTTGCATTTTTCTCTGCATCTCCGTCAGCATGTTTACGATTTTTGTTTTGAATTCTTTTTCAGGAAGACTGGTTAGGTCTGTCTCCTTCTCTGTGTTGCCTCTGTGATCTTGGTTTGCCTGTAATTTTGCCTTTTCATGGTGATAGAAATAGTTTGCAGAGCTGGAACGAGTGACGGCTGGAAGAACTTCCCTTCTTTTTGGTTTGTGTCCTTCCTCTCCTGGGAGAACAGCGATCTCTAGTGGCTTTTGCTGGGAAGCTGCGCTCAGACAGGGCTTCTGCTTCCTGCCCGGCTGCAATGGAGTTTATCTCCGCTGTTGCTCTGGGCGTGGCCTGGCTCGGGCTGCTTCTCCAAAATGGTGGAGCCCCATTGGAGGGGGAGCAGCCGGGAGGCTATTTATCTCCATTAGGGGCCTCCATGCTCCCTGCTGCCAAGGAGGTTAGAGTGCCCAGAGATCTCCAGATTCCCTACCTCTGGAGTAAGTGTCCCGCCCTGCCCCTTTAAGATGTCCAAAAAGCACTCGCCAAAACAAAACAACAATAAAAAAAAATTAAATAATAATTTTAAAAAAACACTCGCTTTTCTTTGTCCTCAGGTGCCGGCCTCAGGCACCCGCTCTCCAGTCTTGCTGCCCTGTTTCCCTAGTATTGGGGTCCCGGTCCCTTTAAAACTTCCAAACAGCACTCACCAAAACAAAACAACAACAACAACAAAAATGGCCGCTTGCATTTCTTTATTCTCTGCCGCCGGCCTCAGGCACCTGCTTACCAGTCTTGCTGCCCTGTTTCCCTAGTATCCAGGACCCCACGCATGCACTGTGTCTGCGCTCTGGTCCAGATGGCTGGGGCTGGGTGTTCAGCAGTCCTGGGCTCCCTCTCCCTCCCTGCTCTGACTCCTCTCCTCCCGCCAGGAGCTGGGCGGAGGGGTGCTCGGTTCCCACCGGGCCAGGGCTTGTATCTTACCCCCTTCTGTAGGCACTGGGTTCTAGCAGGTGTGGATGTGGTCTGGATGTTGTCCTGTGTCCTCTGGTCTCTATTCTAGGAAGAGTTGTCTTTGTTATATTTTCATAGATATATGTGGTTTGGGGAGGAGATTTCCGCTGCTCTACTCACGCCGCCATCTTGGCTCTGCCCCCCATCCTTAGTTATTTAAAAAAATAGTCAAAAGAATATTCACTAGATGTCACTCTTTAATTTAATCATGGCCTTTTATTAAAGTTTTCTCTAATTTCTATTTATTGCTTTTCTAAAATGGTGACTTCCTTTTAGTCTGTAAGTTGATTGCTGAATCTCTAAGAAGTCATCCTTTTGTTTTGTTTAATGATTTTAATTTTATTTTCTGTTTAGTTCTACTTGTCATCTACTTTTATGCGATCATACTTTATTGTCTGTTCTTTGCATAACCTGTTTTTGATTTGCGAACAATCCAATTTTATATTTTCTTTCTTTTCTGTGATTAGAACTTCAGCATTATTAGTTTTACTAGTCTTTGTCCTTAAATTTTTAGCAAACTAGCATATTTTCTTACCAATGTCAAAAATTAGTATTTTTCTCCTTCCCTTTCGTGAAAAATTTCAAGACATTTAGCAAACTACTGTTTACTTTCTGTCTCCCCTCATTCTCACTCCCCAAACTGATGGAATCACCTGGAACTTTAATTTCAGAATGCTATTAATTTTTTTTCAAATTATGCTTATTTGAATTTCAAATTGCTTTACATTTCACATCCACATTATCAGCAATTATTTCCTTTTTAAAAAAAAGCCTCATAAAGTAAACAACAATGTCTGGCAATTCCGACTCAGAAAAAGGAGCGAGAATACAAGTAAACATTAGAGAAAAGAAAGGAATGCAAAACCAGTCACACAGAAGGTTAACACATGTAGAAGAATACTATGAACTACTTTTAGCTAGTAAATTTGGAAATCTAGAGGAAATTGACAATTATCTAAGCAACTGTACATTTTCAACAAAAATGTAATTATGAAAATTGATAGAAAACCAAAATAAACGAATGACTGTTTAAGAAATGACTGATTTTGAAGCATTTTGTCCAGTCTTCAAGACACAGATAATCCCTGAGTTATACAGATTGTTACAGAGCAAAAAAAAATGATGGAAATCTTTCCATTCACTTTATGAGGCTAATCTAACTTGATTTCAAGATGAGGTCAGTACACACACATAAACAAAAAGAGCTGTATCCCATCTCATGAATCTACATAAAAAATTCTAAACAAAACATTAACAAATTTAATCCAATAGTGTTTTTAAACAATGTACCTCAAAGTCTATTGCAAGCATGTAAGAGTGGGTCAAACTGAGGCATTCAATTAGTGTATTTGCTTTTCATAATTGTCATTAATTTATTAGGAATTGTATTTGGGTATTTAAAAAGAAGTAATGTATTATTTTTTAAAAAGTTTATACCAAGAGTAGGTCTGCCTTCTATTGATGATTCCTGGTTTAATCTTTCTTTATTAAAAATTGTGCTTTTTTTACTTCTTAAATAGGCTTTAAAATTCTTAGCTCCTGAGGTAATCACTTAATCTCATACTTTTCTTGGCAATATGTTACCAATTTTGAGAAACTATTATGCTTTGTAAGGAGTATAAAATTTTGAAATAATTTTCCTTCATGCTTAAACAGTTAAAAACTCATGAATTTTTGATATGCCATTAAATGTGAGTTTCTTAGTAGAAGCTAAATTAGAGGCAGCTGTGGGGTATGAAAACAATAAGAAGGTACAGTTATTCTCTCTCTTAAGCTTTTCTTTGACTGTCATGAAATAAATGTTTTTTAGCATGTACAGATGCTAATGTTAATATATGAAAGTTAAGAAGTATAATTGAAAGAGGGTTATGTTGTGATTTATTCAAATGTATGATTGACTGATTCACCACATCCTTAAGAAAGCATTGTTTGCAGGGGTCCTGCCAGAGCAAGAACCATGGCTTATTTTGGGGAAGGAAAAGGACCCATCCATGTGGATAATGTGAAGTGCACAGGAAATGAGAGGTCCCTGGCTGACTGTATCAAAAAGGATATTGGAAGACACAACTGCCGCCACAGTGAAGATGCAGGAGTTATTTGTGATTATTTTGGTAAGAAAACATCAGGTAACAGTAATAAAGGTAAGTCACTTCTGAGGACTACACAAGTCAAAGAATACTAACCCCAGTTCATTAGTATAAGTAGTACCAGGATAACAAAAATGCCCTTCTGAAAGAATATATACCACCCCTTGTTCCTTCTTGACAAACTTGACTAGGGGGTGCTTATAGGGAGAGTAGGGTTTGCGGAGGGCAGAAGTGGACTTCCAGTATTTTGTAATATCTGGATCATCCCCTCTTGACATACTCAGCCATTTCTCTAAGTCTTTCTTGGGATGTAATAAAACCATCAGACTTTCTGGTATCCTTAAAGATTCAGAATTGGTGTTTACTTCATAAAAAAGAAAGAGAAATGAAAATGTAAATATGAATCATAAGTGTTTCTACCCTTACTAATATTGTAAATAACAGAGCTAACTTTTAAAATTACTTGCAAATCTTTTACAGATTTTATTTTCTGAAATTTAAAAATGTAAGAAAAGTGAAAAGTAATTTTTTAATATAATAGTTACAGATGTTTCATATTTAAATAAGTGTAAGAGTTCTTGAAAGCTCTGAATTTAATTTTGTCAAAAAATACTGCTTTAACTGAATAAGGAAAAGAATTAGCTATTTTGGAGAAAAACATGGTTACTCTTATGAAAAGAACAATCACCTCTTTTTTCCACAGTTTTAACACATTGGATTTTCTTAAAACCAGGTGCATCTATGTTTCAGTATTCTCTTTTTCTAACATCTTTTAATAACTGGTAAAGACAGTGCAGTAAATAAATTGGATGCTGTCGATATGATTCTTCAGTATCTGAGGGGCTTTTGAATGTGGAGAAGAATACATATAACCTTTTGTGCTTTGTTTTATATTACCTATGATTTGGTAAGCCAGTTTTTCCTCAGTATTGATTAACATATGAATATTAAATTCTCTTAAATAATTTAAACTACAGTTACAAATTGAATATAACTAATTCCTTGTATTCTGCTGAATTTTTCAAGTGGTAGAAAAACATAAAAATTTAATAATTATAAAAGGTCTTATTATGTTTCAATGTAAACCTATTTTAAAATATGAAGTACCATGTTTATTTCTTCTTCATTTATACATTTGTTTTTATGCCATCCTAGAGTTGTAGCAAGGCTTACTTTGATACCTTTCCATGGTTTCAATGCTACCATACCTTAAGAAGATTTCATGTTAGACCAGCTTGATTACTAAATTTGGCTTAATAGCCTGTTGGTTTTGTGTTGAGGCTCAAGACCTAGTGATTTCTATAAGGTGATTCAAACTCAAGCCATTAGTTATTGTTCATATGATGGGATCCTTTAATAAATGAACTTCATTTTGCTTTCTTTTCTATTAGTGTATTTTATAGCTTTAAATAGATTTTACTTTATTGTAATCCAGTGCTTTGCCCCAAAGAATGATGTAAACTTTCAGTTTTGCTGGCTCAGTATTACATCATTGCTTGTCTTGGCATTATATATATTAACTCTTTGCCTATACATTACATAGTCCTTAGTTATTTAAAAAAATAGAAAAATTATATTTTTCTGAAATCTTATAATTTGCAGTGTCATCTAGAGAATTCATATCCTAAGAAATGAGGATTAAAGTTTCACAGCATGCTTCTGAGATCATTTAGCAAATGAATGATTTTGGTGCACATTGTTAAACATCTTTCTCTTAAGAAATAACTGGTTTGATTCTCCACTGAGCTCCCTTCCACCTGGTTATTATGGGAGACCATTAGTGTGACCAGACTTTCATGGTCATGACACAATTTCCACATTTTTTTAGTAGTATTTACACTTTATACACATGTATATACTTACATGCATATATGTGCATATAGATACAATATATATATTATATATATATACACACTTATATACATACTTACACTTAACCAAGAAATAATAACACCTTCTATAGATTCTCTGACTTCCTAAATTATTTTAAAAACTAGCCATACCTTATATTACTTACTCTTCCTTTTCACATATTTTAAATTTAATTCTTTTTTTTAATGGTTTTGACAGAGGTTTGTTATCTTGGGAAGCTTGACTACATGCCCTTAAATATAATTTGCTTCTTAAATTGACTTATCAAATCCTTTACACATATAAATATGCTATATGAGCAAATGTAAATTTAGACCAAAATACCATTCTGGTAATGTGCTTTGCTCTTCTTAGTTACATTTGTGCTTTTGGCTTAGAAGAGTGCTGTACGTAGAAAGAAAGTGATTAGACTATTATTGCCTTTGTAGGTCTCTTGTTTAATGTTCCTGAACTCCAGAACAATCTCCATAATCAGGAGAGTTGGAGATGTAGGTGTAACTACAAGGATAATGTACTGGACAGGGTATCAACATTCAGCAGCCTGTGGAACCTCTTCAGAGCTGAATGTGGGAAACCTCTTAAAGTTCCTCCTGTGCTTGCAAATTATTGTTGCCTTGTTTAAATGAGAAGCAACTTTTGTTTATTACTAGAAGAAAAAGTATTCTGTAATTTGAGGAGAACAGGTATTTTAAAATAGAAGAGGAAGCAGCAGGGGCATGTGTCACTGTGTCTTTATCCCCCTATCAGCAACATGGTGGTTTACTTAATAACCTGTTTCTGTTTCAGAGTCCCTCTCATCCGTTTGTGGTTTGAGATTACTGCACCGTCGGCAGAAGCGGATCATTGGTGGGAAAAATTCTTTGAGGTAAAAGGTTCTTCAGAAGAGATTTTCCATATTGCAGAATTATTTGTATACATAATATTACAAATTGGGAATTGTCTACTATTTTATAAGGGATTTTTTAAACTTATTTTTCTAAATTAAATTCAGATTACTCTAATTTCACTGTCCTCTGACCATGTTTAACCTTATTTTTCTAAATTAAATTCAGATTACTCTAATTTCACTGTCCTCTGACCATGTATAAGAACATGGACCATGTTCTTATATCACTATCTCCTGCTTTATGAAATAGATGTGTTGCTGAGAACTTATGTGGTAGAAAGAAACTTGTTCAAAAGATCTGAAAAAATGTCTAACTACACAGTTCATTAGACTTAGAATATATTTGTTTTAGACTTGCTTTAATATACTTTTTTGTTGAATTTTCTGATGGAAAACTAGCATTTTGCATATTAAATACTTCTTAAATCTGCTTAGGTAGAGTAGTGAGGAGAGGAAATATACTTCAAATCATGAAATATAAAGAAGACCCAGCTTGTTTCCAAGAATGTCACAGATACGCAGATGCATACAAATGCCTATAAGCAAATCTTAAGGTGGTCTGCTCCAAGTTGTAGGGGCATCATTCTCAAAGTAAGAAGGGGTCTTACATCCTAGAATCCCTTTTATATTCCTTTCCTCTTATGTGCAAGCCTTCCAAGTCATTGTTTAATGTCTTAGATGCTTTACTGTGCTTTTCTGCCTTTTATGGGTATTGATGGGTGGTTCACTTTCTTTTCAGGGGTGGCTGGCCTTGGCAAGTATCCCTTCGACTGAAGTCACGCCATGGAGATGGCAGGCTCCTCTGTGGGGCCACACTCCTGAGCAGCTGCTGGATCCTTACAGCAGCACACTGCTTCAAGAGGTGTGTGTCCACCTTAACAAACAACTAAGTTTGACTCTTATTTGACGTCTTCCAATCCCTTCCTGCCCTACAACATACTAGAAACTTGAAGTGGCAGAGGCAGGCTAAAGACCTCCACATCCAGTCCAGTGGCACCATCTTGGTATTGAGGGAGGTAATATAAGGAGAAAAGAGTGCCCTCAGGGAGCTCCTGGCTACCTGGTATTAAAGCAAACTCTAGATTTAGGGAGAAGAGAGGATGGGTTTTTGGAAGGAAAGCAGCTATATGTTACTGCTTCCCCCACAAGAACGTGTCTGAAGGTGAAATCATATCCCTGTAGAGCTAGAGGAGACCTCAGATTATCTAGAAATGAATGCTAAGGAATAGGGAGTTTTGGTTTTTTTGACCCTTTGATTCTTCTTGGTGTTTTTTGTCTTTGAAATTTTTCTATTTGTACCTTGTAGAGAGTCAGGTTGCATCCCGATTATTTCCTCTTGTCCCAAACATTTTATCAGTACGGTCTGAAGTTTTCCCAGTTCAGAGGGGAGCCCATGCAGAGAAAATCAGGTGCCAGCATGACACTGCTCACTGTGCCTACACTAGACCCAGTTGTCCTTTTCCTGTCCTGTGCTCTTTTGTGGGCCCTGTTAATGGCCATTTCCTTGGCAGGAATTTTGGTATTTACAAATGTACACCAGTGCTTGTCAAACTATTGATAATTAATGAAGCAAGGTGATGAGTAAGAGAATTGTTTATTTGAAAATAGTCATAATAAAAAGTTTTATTTTAAAACATGTACCTTTCATTGAAGTTTTATAAGCAAAAATTTGTTCTTTATTTTTTCATATATGGTATCATATGGCCTCACTGTATATTTGTAGTCCCTCCATGTAGATTTTATTCACTTTAACCACTGTTTGAATTTTAATGCCTTTTGTAAGATGAAACCATAGTTTATTTATTCCCCTACTGATGGATAATTAGGTAGTTTCCATTTCCATTCTTTTATTATGAAAAAATGGTTTCTGCAGTAGATATTCATGTATCTCATTGGCTACATAAATGTGCAAGCATTTTGTTGGGTCCTGAAGTACAGGCGCCATTCAGTTTTACTAGGGACTACTAACTATACTTTCTAAAGTAATTATATCCATTTATATCCCAGCAATGTGTAAGTTCCCAGTTCCTCACATCCTCACCTCAACTTGATGCTATCAGCACCTACACTTAAAATTTGCCAATTTTAGAGTTTTGGGACTTCTTTTTAAATTCCATTTCTCTGGTTATTGTCTTCTTTCATGAATTCTTTGTCCATATCCTTTGCTTATTTTTCTGTTGGATTATCTTTTTGTAATTGATTTTTCAAATTTTTGGATATATTCTGGGCACAAAGTCTTTGTTGCCATATGTTACAAATGCCTTTTCTCAAGCTGAGGCATGTTCCTTGTCTTGTTTAAGGTCTTTTCCTTAAGAAGATATTTTAATTGCAATATTTTTAAATGTGTCAATTTTTTAAAGTTGATGAAAACTTTGTATCTTATTTAAGAAATCCTTCTCTAACACCATATAATGAAGATATTATCTTAATTTTTTACTAAAAAACTTTACAGTTTTGCTTTTCATGTTTAGATTTTTACTGTTTATAATTTATTTTTGTGTATGGCATACAGTATGAGAAAGGACCTAATTTTATACTTTTTTTAAGGAAAGCTTGTTTTCCCAACACTTTTCATGGACCATTCCATTCCTTACCCATTTATTTATGTCAACTATGTTATATGCCAAGTTTTCATGTACCTATGTTTCTAGGGTTTCCATTCACTTCCTTTTATTATTTTGATACATATAAACATCCATATTCAAGGTGCTGCAGAAGATACAAATCTATATTTTACATAGCCTTTGTCATTTCTGGGATAATAACTGAGTTTGAGAGTTCACCTATATACTAGTGAGTTTAATACCTTCATATGTTACATGAATGGCACAGACAGTAATGATGATAGTCATTCATTAACTTAACAAAAAATCATTGCACTAAAGATGTAGTGGAGAACAAGACAAATAGGATCTTTGCTATCATAATAATTTTCAATGTAGCTGGATGACCCACAGGAGGACACACTGATGTGGCTGGTATGATAGGAGCAGAAAAAGTTATGGCACTGTTTTTAAAGTGTGGTCTTTTCACCACAATATTAGATATATTCATCTTGTTAAAAATCCAGTTTCCTGGGTCCCTACTCAGATCTACTAGATCTTTGGAGCTGAAGACCTAGGAGCTTGCATTTTTATCAAGAATCTCAGATGATTCTTATGAATGCTAAAGGTTAAGATCCACTTGCTTAGTGGGTAGAATAGAATGTGATCTGGATGTTTGAAGAATGATGATGAGGAAGAATGTAACTGAGTTGACTGGATACTTATCCTTGTCCCATTCAATGTATTAATCACTAAACTGAAAAAGAATACTGATAGTAAGGTAATTCTATTTTTGGATGCTAGGAGACTGGGAAGGACAAGATGTATGTTGGGAGATAGGATCCAAGATGGTGAAAGATCTTGATTCATTTTTCTAACAAACAGTGTGGAATAAGGAGGAAGTAAAATGCCAGCATTAGTTCCTAGAAACTTGGCTTAAATGAAGCACAAGTGAAAAAGAACCCTTGAGTTTTGGTGTCCTGCTGCCCTCAAATGAGTCAGCGGTGTCAGGCAGTTGCCCATTAGGTTAATCAGTTTTGGGCCGCGCTGACACAACGGTGTCCAGGCAGAGCAGCAGAGCCCGCTGCCTGTGCTCAAGCTCCCGGCAGGGACAAGAGTGCTGTCACTCTGGGGGAGAACTGTGTTCAGTTCTGGGGCTGCACCGCGAAAATGCCACGTGGTGCACATGGCAGGCAAACAGAAAGGGGAGATGCGTGGAGTTGGATTAGATTTGTTATCCATGGCTTCAAATACCACAGATGTTTGTGGGAGATCAGATAATTTTCATTTTAACATAAGAAAGAGGTTCTGTTTTTTGTTTTTATTTCTTTAGCACTAGAACAGTTCAAAGATGGATATGGGAGGAAGAGTGAGTTCTGTTTCGGAGTCTCTTTGAGCAGAGTGGCTGGATTTATGTATTAGTAGTAGGAGGTGGGTAACATCAAACATTGGGAGCATAGTGGTGAGAAAGCATAAAACATATTTGAAGGATGGCAGTTATTAGTTAGCATAGTGGATCTGGAATTTGTCTAGTGAACTTGCAGTAAAGAAGCAGGAAAGGCCTGGAATGCCAGGGTAGTGAATTTCTGTTTAATTCACCAAGCAGTGGAAACCACTAAAGGTTTTTGAGCCTTGAATATGATCAAAGAGGAATTTTAGGAGATGAGTACTTTGAAAATATATGGGATCGAACTGAGGTGGTAAAGCAAAGTTACTAATGTGAGGGTCTGAATGAGTTTCAAATTTCATGAAATCTTTGCATTTTGTGTGACTAAAATTGGAGTGACTTAAACTGGTCTGTTACCAAGTGATTGAAACTCAGGATGGTAGGGAAACTGGAGGGAGACTGATTATAAAGCTATTATAGTAGAAGATGGAAACGAAAGGCAGAAGAGAAGGTAGAGACACTGTGATAGACACCAGAACATGGTACTGTATGTCAACACCACAGTTACAGTTCTAACTCCTTCAATGGTCAGTTGCCTAATTTTGTGGAAACTAGTTAATCTCTTGGATCCACAGTTTTTTCATCTGTAAAATGACAGCAGTAATGTTCCATAGTGAGTAACAAATGATCTGCAAAGTATGTGAAAGTATTTTATGAACTGTAAAATTCAGAACACATTAGCTATTATTATGTTGGAAACATAATTCCCAAAACAGGAATCAGATTATTATTAGCAAAAGCAGGGAATCCAGGATGAGTTTATTTTACTGACTAATAGAGAAGAATAAGGGAGGAAACTGCAGAGAATCTGGGAAAGCCTGTTTGGGCAGCTTAGAGATTAGGAAAAATTAATTCAGTAGGTTCACTTTAGATTATCTGCCCCTTATTCAAGACTCCTTGTCTATCAAGTGTCTGCTGAAAGTTACAGACTTAGGGGTTCAAGGCTTAGAGTATTAAAGTAGGGAAATTACCCCAAAATTATACTTGAGGTTGAAAATTTTGATTTGACTTTCAGGTTCCCTGGAAGGTCTTTTTCTTTCTTTGTTTCTTTTTTATTATTTTAGGTATATGTTTGTTTACATGTCATTATTTCTCCCTTGCCTGGCTTCTTCTAGTTTATTGCTTCAAGTCAGCAATCACTTCATTTGTGTTTATAAACCAAGTGTCTTGTGTATTACTTGGCACATAGTAGATACTACTAAATGATTGCCGCATGATGAAGCTGTGGGTGCAGCTGCCAGATAGTGGATATATGTAAGAATGTTGGACTCTTTAGAGTTTGGTGGTATTTTAAACCTAAATCAGCAGATAACTCTTTCCATATGTCATTCTGAATTTCTTCTCATTATCTGCAAAGTATGACAGTTGATTTAAAAGCAGAGATTACGATATGCAGCATTTTGATGTGCTTTGGACATAATGCGAGACTTTTGATGTGAGTAGGGAGAAAATTGTTTTTCACATGTGTTATATATCCATGCAGCTTAGTCTGTAACCTTTACCAGGTTTCATAGATTTCCTGTTTTGAAGTGCCTAAGGAGGGTACAACTCACATCCTTATTGCAGTTAAGTTTATTAAAAGGCATAAGGACAGTTACCAGTGATTAGAACAAGCTCCAAATTTTGTTTTTCTGGGCTCAGGGACTTTGGATTAAAATAATCCTCCTTTAAACATAAAAAACTCTAAATTTTGCAAAAATAGATTTCTCTAGAATCGTAGAGACTGTAGTGCAGAAGCAATAAAATCATGTTCTAAGAGGTTTACCTTCCTTTTAGATTTCTTGATAGTCTAATTTAAGGTCTACTAGTAGGGGACCTAGATTTCATATTTTGAAATTAGCTCTCACATGCTTTTTCTTTTTGTATTTCCACTGCTTTAACAACTGGACTTATATATATACATACACATATATGTATATGTATATATACACACACACATAAATATTATATATATATATAATGGTTTCTTGCTCATTGGCCTTCTTTGTTGCCTAATTTTGCAGTGGGGGTACAGGCCAGTGCTTTTGAGCAGCCATTTTGGAACAATAAGGCATAGTTTGCTATTACTAGCAGTGTTATTTTATTATGTGGGATGACAACTTTTTATGTTTATTTAACTTGCCTTTGTAGGGCAGTCACTCTTTTATACAATCCTCATATCAGAGTAATCTGGGATGATGGTTTAGGGATAATGAGATCAGAATGTGTTAACTTCAGATCCATCATCCTATTACAGTCATTTGCACAAAGTAGTCCCTACATGATAAGGGTACTTTACTGGAAGGCTGACAAGAGTTGCAATAATCCAACTGTGATTAGTTTACAGCTTTCACATAGTGTGAGGTGTCCAAAACAGTCTTTGATGCCAGCATAACAAAGATAACTGAGGTAGTTGGCCAATCACCATTTTAAAGCCCTTATTTTTCACATTTTCCCTAGTGTTAATGCAATACAGATTTTGGAATGAAATATCCCATTGGCAGTTTGAAGTGGAAACTTGGGTAAATTAAGTTTTGTGTAGTTGTCCTATCAATTTATAATATAAATAGCTTACTTTTGCTACTTTCTACTAAATCACAACTACAAGTACTATGAAATAACCATCTCTTTATGGTGGTGCAGCAATATAATTGAGAGATAAATTCCTGAATATTTAATTCCTTTTACTTTATTCTGATAAAAAAGACCATTTTGGAGAAAAGAATGTACCCCAAACAAGGATTCTCTTATTTTTGTAAATCTACTGCAAATTTGATTGGATTAATAATACAGCCTTACTTGATTTATCATTTTGACTTTTTTGCCTGGAAATGCCATAGCAGCTGCAAAATGTCAGAAACTGTTATTCTGAAAATCAAGTGTCTAATTAGAAAGATGAGCCACAGAGGTAATGGGACTTACTTTTTAAGAACAATGTGTCAGATGCTTAACATGTTTCATCATGACCTAGTATATGGTAGAATTCTTAGGAACATGCATGACCTTTGGTGATATACCTATATCATCAGTCGTGCTAAAAACCATTTCCTGAATTCTGTTTCTCTATATATATACGTATATAAGACAATGCAGAGTTCTACAGAGATCACCTGGAACCATTTACAAAAGCAACTTCAGTCAACTATTTTTTGAATTTCATCCAGACAACAGAGAAAAACAGATTCTAGTAGTAGCAGATGTGCACAGGCTGATGTAAAATAACTCTTTTTGAAGAGATGAATCTATGTAGAGAACACACATAAAGAATGTGACCTGCAACTGAATTAATTCTTCTATTTTTAATACTGGTTATTTTTTGTTGTTTTTTAAACTCTAAAATCTCAGAAATTGGGATATTGGGTTTTACTGAACTGCTCTGTCTCAGATCCTCTCTTGCTCAAGCTTGTCTGGGAATTTCATTCAATTTTCAGTTGCGGGGGAGTTGAAGGCATTTCAACAAAACAAACAACTGAATGGTGTGTCAGCCAGAACTTGAAATG
Organism: Manis javanica; assembly: GCF_040802235.1. Taxonomy (NCBI): domain Eukaryota; kingdom Metazoa; phylum Chordata; class Mammalia; order Pholidota; family Manidae; genus Manis; species Manis javanica. Next base: position 70,489,643 of record NC_133160.1, read on the forward strand.
TTTGTTTTAGGAGCATTTTTTGACATAATAAAGTAGTTGAAATAAACAAAGCTCAACTAGAAAGATCTTAAAATACCTTGAAGAAGAGGTTTCTTAGATATATTTTCTTGAGAAGCCTAGAACCATATAAATGCTTTTAAAGTTCAGTTATATTGGGAACCTCAGCCACATTGTTCTGCCTGAAGTATATAATTACACCCATAAGGAGAGGTGACACTAGAAGACATACATCTGGTTAGTAAACTTACCCAGTCTTCTGTCAGATGCCCTTCAAATTCCAAGCATAAATGTAATAATAACTAGAGTGAAAGGAATGTGGGAGTCATTGCTTAGGTTTAGCTTGTCCATGTCCTTAAATCAGGACAACTTTAAAAGTATAGGTACTCCTTTTGGGTTCCTGGACCCAATTCCTGTGTGTGTGTGTGTGTGTGTGTTCTTCCCATGGACTTTACCAAGCGAACACCAGCAGGGTGTCCAAGAACTCAGTTCTGATACTATCTGCCTGGAGACAGCAGCACATTCCCCAGGGAAAGGGCTCCGTCCTGCAAGACTGCCCTCCACCCACGACTTTAGATGCCAGACCTCCTCTTGGGCTTAGTGTGCCATAGCATCTCACAGAGATCAGGAAAACATTTGTTTACCAGTTTAACAGAGGATACCATAAAGGATGCAAGTTTAATAGCAGATGAAGAGATATATTGGGATACTACTAGTGAATAGAGGCTAGGATGCTTCTAAACATCCTATGACACACAGAACAGTTCCTTTACAACAAAGAATTCCTGGCCCCAGATGTCAGTAGTGCTGAGTTTCAGAAAAACTCTGCTCTGGGCAAATGTATCAGAATCAGGGTATAATAAATGTTGGTTAAAAAACAGGCTGAGAACTATGAATCTAGTAAATCATAATATTCTATTGAGTAATTTATGAAAAACATACACATTAAAAATACACATTCATTTACTCATAAATCAACAGACATGCTGCAGTCCTCCTTAACGGAGTACCACTACTCCAAGTGTTTAAGATTCATCAGTGAAGATAAAAGACCCTGCCCTTGAATACCTTTTGTTTAAGTAGGGGAAACAGAACAATTAAACATAATAAATAATAAATTAGATAGTGTTTGAAAGCAGTGTAAAAAAATATATGGCAGATTAAGGACACTGGAGCACTGGGAGAGGGGAGGACAAAGGGTGGGTTGCAATGTTAAATGAGTGCATCAAAATCTCACTAAGGTGACATCTGAACAGATTTAAAAGAAATGAGGGAATATAATGAATATATATTGCCCTGAAAATGCAGTTTTGGCTTGCCTTCCGTTCACAGGAAAGGGGAGTAGATTGTGCTAAGTGCTTAGAGGGATGCAAAGTTAGGTCAGATATAGTTCTCCTCTCATGGAACTTCATGATGAACTAAGTTATCTTGGAAATGGTAGAAAAACAAAGGCATCCAACGCAGGACATTAATTTTGACCTATATTGTTTGCTCCTATTTTGATACCTTTTCGCGGTGGGGAGAGAACAGGTTAATGATCAGCCCTTATTTCTCACTCACCTTCGGCAGCCGCTGCTTCTCAGGAAGGTTAGGTGGTGGCCTGGGCTAAACGGTGAGAGGAGGGGGAGTGTTGGCACTGGGTCTTGAGTACAGGCCCAACAGCAGTGGGGTCAAAGAAACGGAAAGAAGTGTGACTTAGAAAAGGGGCTAATGATTCAGAAGAAAGGCATCCAGCATCTCTATTAAACTTCCTTGCTGACAACCACCAGTTTTCAGCAACGACCAAGCATTTACAGCAAGCCTTCTTCGCTCTCTGCCTCTCAGGTATGGGAACAGCACTAGGAGCTATGCCATTCGAGTTGGGGATTATCATACTCTGGTGCCAGAGGAATTTGAAGAAGAACTTGGAGTTGAACAGATCGTTATTCACCAGGATTATCGACCTGACATCAGTGACTATGATATCGCCCTGGTTAGGTTACAGGGACCAGAAGAGCAATGTGCCAGGTTCAGCAGTCATGTTTTGCCAGCCTGTTTGCCATTCCGGAGAGAAAAGCCTCAGAGAACAGCGTCCAACTGTTACATAACGGGATGGGGAGATACAGGTAAATGGTGCAGAGGAACAAATGAGATCTGGACATCTTGTATCTGGGGTTATCTATGCATTTGGCGGACAATGGGCAGTAAAATCCTAAAAGGTTCAGGCTTAGTTATTTGGAAATTCTGACGAGTGAGATGCACGCATATAACTTGGATTCATGTCCTGAGGTTACACGTTGGTCCCCATTGCCAGCTTTAACACAAACCCAATAAAACTCTATTGCCAGTGGGGCTTAAGGGATAAATCCTGGACTTTTAGTTCCCCAGACTACTGAGGACACAGATTTTAAGAGCCTACCCCAAGGCGTGGGCCTCACTGTCTAGATTTTAAAACTTTCTTTCCCAGATGATTTGATTTAGCCACCCCAGACTTTGCTGTTTCTTTGTAATAGAGCTCTTTATCAAACAGAATCTCAGGGAGAATTCTTAAATATGGAACAGACAAAAGCAGAGCTGCTGAATTTGAGGGACCAAATCCAGTTTTTTCTCTTTATTCCCTCTCCTTTCCCATTCTTCCCACCTCCCAATCCCCAAGCAAAAGTATATTTATCTCAGGCAACTGCTTTCTGTGTTGTATTGTCTTGCTATAGAGTTAAATCCATGTGTATCAGCTAGTGCTTGCTCACAACAATCCACGAAACATCAAATCTAGGTCCCACAAATGATTCCTGAATACAGAGAAATAATTGGCTGATTGTGTGCCATTAAAATGACTACCACTGATAACTATTCTTAAAAGAGCACTAAGTATTTCTACAGGTGATAATTTCAATAAGGTGTTATTAATAAAAATATTTCATTGTTCATTTTATCCCATGCTACATTAAATCTGGATTTTAGATTTGTTACATTTCATAGCAGTAGTGTAGAACATCTGTAGCAGATACAGAATACTGAAAAAGCACTGGGACCAATCCTGAGATACACTAAACATTTCCTTGGTGATACAGTAAAAGCCAAAGTTACTGCCTCCTCAGTACACTTCTCTTGTGCTGATGCATGAGGGAAATCTAATCTTGGAGGTCAAAGTATACTTAGAATTACAGTTACTTCATCAGGGAGGGTTCAGTCACCTTCCTTTTCACACATCTGAACAGAAATGACTAAGGAAGTAAATTTTACAGAATGTTTTATTATGGTGAATTATTCCAGTTGAGTAAATAGGGTCAGAGAAAAATGGTGGAATTTAGGTGTAAGAAAAACCTATTATGGAGGACATATCAATTAGACATTTTAGCCACTAAAAAGAAACGAGTGGTTTACTAGTAGAGTACTAACGTCAAGTGGTTCAGTTTAAGCCTGTATATAGGAATGTTTTGTTCTGAATCATTTTTATGAAATGCCACTTTTCTGTTTAGCATAGTTATTGCCACCTTTTGTGCCTATGTAATTGTCACTTGTAATTAATCCTCAAAAGTAAATGAAGTAGATAAATCTTTAGAGGAATGGATATGCTAATACAAAATCAGCATGAATACATCCCCAGCTTTTTAACATATGGAATTCAAATACTAAAGCCTGCACCAATGTGCCTTCTTTAGGTTACCTTTTTCTGTAGCCTAATCCCTAAATGTTACATCATTCCTCAAAAAATTCAGTACTGACAGATTAGTGATAGGTAAAATACTAAGCGCAAACATTTACAAAAGCAGCTAATGACACTGTTGTAGTCCCTCATTTAAACACTAATGCCACAATAGTTTTTATTTTCAAGACTTAAATGTTCATTAAATTGTCAAAGCTTTTTTGATAGGATTTTAGCTGGAATCTAATTCGTTTTATTTGGTCTGAGTAGGACGAGCCTTTTCAAGAACCCTACAACAAGCAGCCATACCTTTACTTCCCAAGAGGTTCTGTGAAGAACGTTATAAGGGTCGGTTTACAGGAAGGATGCTCTGTGCTGGAAATCTCCATGAACACAAACGTGTGGACAGCTGCCAAGGAGACAGCGGAGGACCCCTCATGTGTGTTCGGCCAGGAGAGAGCTGGGTTGTATATGGGGTGACCTCCTGGGGGTATGGCTGTGGAGTCAAGAACTCACCTGGTGTTTATACTAAAGTCTCTGCTTTCGTACCTTGGATAAAAAGTGTCACCAAATTGTAATTCATGGACACCTAAAGGAAAACTATGTAAAGATTCTGGTGGAAAAATTTCAACCTCCACACTAGCACTTAAGCAGAGATGCTAACTGATGGGGACTGAGACCCATGTTTCATGTTGTGATAAAAATTGTGTACGCCTTTGCTGCTTGAGAAATTTGTGATGTGAACAATTTTGGTTAGATACTTGGTGTAGTACTTTTTATCCTTAATTAGCATTGCTGCTTTCCCAGATTGGTGTCCTGAGACTTAAATTCCTTATTCCCATTTGAGCCTTAACTTAGCTCTTCTGCCTATTTGTCAGCATTCTCCAGTGATTTTTTTATATTGCTTGTGCAATAAGGCTGTTTTTACACTTGGATTGAGAATGCCATAACTCAATCAGTATATGAATTCATATTAAATGCCCACTTGACATAAAATACTCATTACTACACTCAAAATAAGAGCAGCATTGTGTAATTTCTAAGATTTTTTTCAGAAGGCTGACAAGACATCTTCACAGTCTCTATAGCCTTTGTTAAGTGAGGAACTCAGGGCCAAAAAAGAAAAGGAATTCCATTATAAACCTAGGCTGGTTTAATAGTCACAGTACATTCCCTAAATGAAGCTGTTGTAGCCAAGCACAATGGCAACAATGACAAAGAACACCTTTTAGTTTACCTTGTATGCCACTAGAAAAGTTTGGAGTAATTCCTGATATAGTAATGCCTTCAAGTTGCTGGATGTACAACCTCATTTTCTACCTTACTTGTTAATATTATCTGCTTTGATTATTTAATAACCACTTCAGATATTTAAGTTGGTAGACTCTTCTTAGCATCGTGCTCCTTTTCTGGGCCAGGATGTTAAAAGAGTGCCATGTACTGCAACTCTCTGGTAACTAACATGAACCTGTTGATTTCCTGACTATCCCCATACAGTCGTATCTTACAAAAATGCACTATTAAAAATTCTTCCCCCAACTATACAGTGGGAAGGAAAATGCTCTAAAATAACCTGTTTCAACCAATTTGATTCATACACCAGTTTGTATATCCAAGTGATAGATGAATCAAGAGGTAAAGAGGTCAGTGTGAACTTAACGGTAGCAATCCTTGTAAATAGCTAAGTCATCACGGAGGGACTTTACCCCTTTCCCTTCTGCATCAAATTCTTTTTTAAATCCTCAGCTTTCTTAAAAACTGGTGCTAACCTAAAGGTGTTTCGAAGTTTACTACCCTGCATAACTGCAATGCTGTGTCAGGCAGAAAGCATTAAAACTTTTCTAAAAACTCATGATTTTGATAAAGGAGAAACTTTTCAAGCATTTACATCTATAGGATACAGCTACAGACAGTGCACATTTGTTCAAAGGTGTGGGAAAAAAGTGCAATAAAGCCAAGAAAACCTATCTTTACTGAAACTTTCTCACAGGCCACCATTACAATTAGTGTGAATGAAAGCAACATAGATATTTAAATTTTAACTAGACCTGATAATGGGAAACTTAAAGGACAGTAATAGGTGGCCTTAAACCTCTGAGGATAGGGTTCATGAAATAGCGTTTATGATAGCTAACTTTGTTAATATGTGATTTTTTAAAGGTAACAAGTGTTCAGTGCACATTTGCGTAAATAAAGTGCATAGCTGTTCACTTATATAGCTGCCTTGATCTTTGACTCTGTTCTCTCCCCATCAGGGGTAACCTGGTTTTTATGTTACCAGTTTTCCCCCAAAATGCTGTACTGTCTTGCAGTACTCATTCACACTACCTCCACAAGAGCTCCTCACAGAATAAGAGGTAGTCTATTATTTGTAAATACTTTCCATGTATTATTAATCATTCAGTCAGGGAACACTGAGATGAAAAATCATTTTATTTAATTATAATTATAAAGCATTAATTTTTTCCTTAAATGCCATACGTATGAAAAATAACATTCAGGCCTATACTAAAAATACTGCCCCGGGTGCTTCCAGACATCATTCGCCACTGAATCCCCAAGCTGCTGAGATTTAGTATCACGTTTAGCAGTGCACTGCAAGCTGCTTAACACACTTCATCCCTATTACTTTGGATTTCTTGGTACCTGCAATAGAAGAAAACCAGCTTTATAAAACTCTGTGTACTTACTAACCTTACTGTGCTCAGATTTTAGCCATTTCTGTGACTTTCTACTCAGCTGGCTACTCTTTAAAAAATGGGGCGACTTTGACTTTCCAATTTTTTAGCACCTAGTTTTTCAGATAAACTCGGGAATACGACATAAAGAAACGTACCTTGTATCTTCCATCACCTATAGGAAGAATTAGTTCAGCCTCCTGAAAACATTTGAAGAACAGTTTTCCCAATAACCCAGCACCCTCCAGGTTTTTAAACTAAATGTTACTTGTGCAAGTCAGAATCTGATACCAATTGAATGGTGACAGCTTTGCCAATAAACAAGAACATACTCTTCCATGGCTAGGAAGGGAGACTGCCACAGCTGACAGGTCCCAAAGACACATGGAGATCCACAATCTCAGAACTGATCAGCAAGCACAATTCCAGACAGCACTCACCCACAGGGTCCACTGTGGCGCGTATCAGCGTGCGGCGTTACTATTTAAATAGCACCGGAGTAGACTCCAGACTGCCGCACGGTATCGACAGCGTTAACTAACGACCTTCACCGAAGTCAGGGTGCCCGGAACTCTTGCCGACTGCCAGCTGTCCACGGGCGACCCCTCTCGGTCTCAGCGCCCAGGGCTGCACGTGGCGACCGTGCGACTTAATGAACGTCTAAGTTCCTTCAGGCCTTGAACCTGGAGGTTTTCAATGCTGGCTTCGATCTACCACTATTACACTCTTCCCTGCATCTTAAGTAAGTCAAAAAGTTCTGTCCCAATTACTTCAAAATACAAAATTCCACCGGGCCCTCCCACCGATAGGCGACGCTTCCGAATGAGAGGCCGCGGCGGTCTGCGCACGCTCTCTTATACAGCTGATGACGCCATTCCGGGCTGCTCTGCGACGGGCGGTGCCTACGCCTGTTTCGCCCTCTGCCCCGCCCCAGTCTCGACCCGCCCCTTCCTTGGTGGCCCCTCCCTCATCTCCTCTTTGGAACTTCTCCAGCCCATCCTTTAGGTCTGGGCCGCTCTATTGCCCAAGACTGCGACGCATGTGCATACTGGGTGTCCAGAAGTTCTCGCGGGACCGGGGAACTGATGCTATCGCTCGCCGCTTTGAAGGTGAAGAGACGGCACTTAACCCTGTTTTCTTCAGGGTAGTTATTTTAGACAAGTACCGTATGATTTCGCTTACATGTAGAATCTAAAAAACAAAACAAACAAACTAACAAACAAAATTGAAATCGATTCATAAACACAAGAGAACAGACTGGTGGTTACCGCAGGGGAGGGGCGGTGGGGGAAATGGGTGAAACAGGTGAAGGGAAAAAAACTCACTGTTGTTACTGACGCCAAGTTCGAAGTTCTCCGCTTAACCGTACTAATTTATATGGAACTAGCTGATTTTTTGTCTCTTTGTTAGTACTTCTCTCCTCCCCTGGAATTGCTGTTCCTGAAGCGCAAGTGTCAATGGTCTGCAGTTTTTTTTTTCCAGGGGGTCTGATCTCTTAGTACTATTTGCACTCTTTACCGAAAGCCACCAAATGGTTTTGTAAACATAAGATTAAGAAAAGGAAAGGTTGTTAGACCAGGCGAGCTACAGGACACCGGGTGTGTCTGTGAACATTTCCCCAGTTGCAGTTGGATCCTCCGTTGTCTTCATCTCGCCACATCATCTCGCTCCGTTTTAAAAGCGGACGTCTGGGTCTTGACTCTGCTGTAGTTTCTTTTGAGGGTTCAGTTCAAGAAATGGTAGAGTTACTGTTTGTAAAGTGGAATTACAACCGTTCAGGAATACTTTTAAAATGGCACTAAGTTTATTTTCTATTTTCCCTTTTCATTTTCCTCCGATATGAAACAAAAAGAAGGATTCAGGTGAAGCTTTTACTTAGTAGTAGACCATTTCAGGCAGTATGGTGCACAGTAGCTGTCAGGGAAAACGGTATCAAGAGATCTGGTGAGTAAAGCAGTACTGTAGATACACAAAGAAGCTTCATAAAAATCATTACATACTCTTGTGGGGTAAAGAATTAAGTAAGAGCAATCATTGCCGTTATGGTTAGGGTTGGAATGAACAAGTTTATAGGGAATAAATTTTAATTGGAAAGAACTAAAGCTGTTTCTAAGGCTCATCTTATTTCACACTGTCTTATTTTCTCTTGCTTCACCTACGTCTACTCATTTCATCTCACTAGTGAGTAGGAAGAACTGTTCAATAGCAAGGCATAAATACTAAATCACAGTGGGGAGTTTTGCCCAATTCGATTTTATTTAGAATCTCTATCCATTTGTACTTTTCTGCTATGGCTGTCTTCACAGAATACCACACCGGCGGGGTAAATTAAAAACAGAGACTTATTTTCTCACTATTCTAGAGACCAGAAGTCTGAGATCAATGTCCACAGGCTTTTTCTGAGACCTCCTTGGTTTGTAGATGGCCTTCTTTTCCCTGTAGCTTCACATAGTCTTTCCTCTGTACTATCAACAACCTAATCTCTATTTATAAGGACATCAGCCAAATTGGATTAGGGCCTGTCCTAATGAACTCATTTAATCTTAATTACCTCTTTTAAGACCCTGTTTCCACAGTCATATTCTGAGGTCCTGGGGGTTAGGACTTTACCATCAGTTTTCAGGGACCACAATCCATCCCATAACACTGTCCACTTTTGCTAAGCTCTAAAGATTTACTGAAGATTTTTAGATGAATGTTTTGTTTGGGTTAAGGGCTAAAACACTGTTGAATGAGAGAGAGAGTCCCTATGTTTTCTCCATCTTGAACATGTTTTCCCATTTATATATTTTTTCTTTTTTTAAAAAATTGAAGTGTATTTGACATATTAGTTTTCAGAATTGTTTGTTCTATTTCTGTGAAAAATTCCTTTGGAATTTTGAGAGTGATTGCATTGAATCTGTAGATTTCTTTGGATAGTATGGACATTTTAACAATATTCTTCCAATCCATGAGCACGGGATATCTTCACGTCTATTTGTGTGTTCTTCACTTTTTTTCATCAGTGTCATAGTTTTCACTTTACAGTTTTTTCACCTCCTTGGCTCAATTCATTCCTAAGCATTTTTTCTTTTCAATGCAATTGTAAATGGAATATTTTTCTTAATTTTCATTCTGATTGTTTGTTATTAGAGTATATAAATGCAATAACATTTTGTATGTTGATTTTGTATCCTGTGACTGGAATTTTGGAGTCTTTGGGTTTGCTATATATATAGTATGTCATCTGAAATAGTGACAGTTTTACTTCTTTCTTTCCAATTTGGGTGGCGTTTATCTATTTTTCTTGCCTAATTGCTGTGGCTAGGACTTCCAGTACTGTACTGAGTAAAAGTGGGGACAGTGGGCATCCTTGTCTTACTGTTGATCTTAGAGGAAAAGCCTTTGGCTTTCCATCATCAAGTTTAATGTTAGCTATAGGCTTGTCATATGTAATCTTTGCTATGCTGAGGTCCATTCCCTCTGTACCCATTTTGCTGAGTTTTTAAAATCATAAATGGATGGTATTCACCATCTATTTTTATCTGTCAAAATTCTACTTACTTTTGAATGCTTTGTTCATTATTACTTGTTCATTCAAATTTCATTGCTCCAACTGAAATTTTTTTCCTTTTTTGACACACTAGAGTACTTGCATTTTTCTTGTGGTGTCTTTATTATGTTAAAAATGCCTTGTGGTGAAGGACTGTTTCTCTTATTTGAAGTGCCTAGCAGAGTGACTCATATTAAATGAACACTCAGTTGCATTATTGAATACATTGAGGTACTTGGTATATATTTTAGGAATTAAGAAACTTAGATATTTATTTTAAAAAGTCATTTCTCTCCAGGAATAGTTTAATACCCCTTCCCTACCCCAACAGCAACTTGAGTGTGGGCAGTGTTCAGTGACACTTTCAGAGAATAGGCTAAGGTATAATTTTACAGTGGAAAAATCTAGCAAACACTGCGGAAGCTAGGTGACTAATGTTAACATCAGTAATAAGACATGTAGATGTATACTCTGATAAGATGTGATGAGAAGAAGATTTCACCTTTCTCTGTGTTATATTCTGTAAGGCCCTAACCCCAGTCTATCCGTGAGAAAAACATCAGACAAAATCAAATTGATGGACATTCTACATTATTACCTGATCAGTACTGAAAATTATGGTCATGAAAAACAAACGTTTGTGAAACTGTCACACCAGAGGAGATGATGCACTGTGACTAAATATAATGTGCCATCCTAGCTGAGATCCTCAAGCATGAAAAGGGCCTTAATGAAAGACTAGTGAAATCTGAATAAAGTGTGAAATTTAGTTGATGAAAAATGTCCCAGTTTTGGTGTCCTAGTTGTGACAACTGTACATGGTATTGTAAGATGTTAACAAGAGGGGAAATTGGGTGAGGGCTGTGTGGGCACTTCCTGTATCATTTTTGTGATCTTTCTGTAAATCTAAAATATTTTAAATGAAAACTAAATAAAGCAACCAACATTCTTGAAGAGCATTCTTTAACTACGTTACTTATCTCTATTTTCTTTTTCCTTTTGTGGTTTCAGTATAAATTCTGACAATCATCAGAAAACAAAATTAACATAATTGCACATTTCTCAAGAATGTTAAGACGAGTGGGAGAAAATATAGTCAGGAAATGGCCTGTGGGCTTGTTTGCACCTTCAAAGACTTAGGGCTCCTCAATCTGCAGTTGCTGTGTACTAGCAATGTGATGCTGCTGCTAAGAAAATTGTGGTACTAATAATACAGTGTCCAGAAGAGAGGAGTGGAGAGTTCTCTATGTGCTGGAATAGTCTTTTCAGTTCTGAACATTTTGTTCAGTTTTAAACATTTACAAGACTCCAGCAATTATTTATTGAGCAGACAGCCCTTGCTTTGAAACTAAAATGGAACTGAGTTACTTATAGTCAGTGATACCATGATTTTTCCAAATTATTCAGAGTTCAGAGACTAGGAATTAGCTTTGATTTCTCTTTATCCTCCTTTTTCAATTTTTAGTTATTTCTGTTAGTCCATGTATTAGTTATCTATTCAAATTAGCCTAAACATAATTAATTAATTAAAACAGTAAGCATTTATTACTACATAATCTCTGTGGAGCAGGAATCCAAGAGCAGCTTAACTATCTCTGTATCTCATGAGGTTGTTGTCAGGATGTTAACTGGTGCTTTCAGGGTCCTCTTCCAAAGCGGCTCACTAGTGAGCGGCAAGTTAATGCTTACTGTTGGCAGGAGGCCTCAATTCCTCAGCATGCATGTCTGTGTAGGACTGTTTCAGTGTCATGGTGTGGCAGCTGGCTTCCCCCAAAGTGAGTGAGTGATCCAAGAAAAAAGTTCCAGTGATTTTCTGACTGAGAAGTTGACACATCATTGTAGAAGTGAGTTATTAATTCCAGCTCACAGAGAAAGGGAGGGAAATTAAGCTCCATCTCTTAAAGAGGGGAATATAAAAATTTGTCAATGTAAGTTAAAACCATTACAGTCGGAATGAGTGAGGTGGTGTTGCAGGTACAAACCATCTAAAATCTTTGTGGCTTAAAATAACACAGGATTGTTTCTTGTCATGCTCTTGTCCATTTTAGAGACTTAGGCTAGTGAGGTCTTCACTATTAGTAATACTTCTAGGAAATGAGAAGGGAGAAAGCAAGGTAGAGAATCACTTGTTCTTAAAGGTTTCAATTCTAAAGTGACATGGACCAAAGCAAATTGCATGGCCACACCTAACTTCAAAAGGGTGCAGAAATGGAACCTACTATGTGCTTAGAAGGAGGAGAATCAGAAATAGCAATGGATAACATAATTATATATATACAGACATAGATAAACACACACACATACATTTAGTGTAAGGTCAAATACAGTTGTCAAGTGGAGGAAGCAGGGAAAACAGGAACTGCAAGAATGAACTGGAATCCGTGAGAATGGTCTGCAACCTGCTTTGATTTCTCCCTGGTTCCAAGGGTTCAACTTTGGTAATGGAAGTGATTTTTAGGAGGAGTCATTCTTTGGTCACAGATTCAAGAGCTGCTGAAGTTGAAAGAGAAGATCTGAAAGGAATTGAACAGATTGCCCCAAACCTAAAGATGAGCTAGTAGTTAAGTGACAACTTGCATAAGGTGCAACATCGCCTCATGCCTTGAACTGACATTCCAAGTGTAAAAAGTATATGACTGCTGCTGCAATTCCATCTACCAAATCTCATGCAAAATATCTCTTTGTGGCCCATGTTCACCTGAAACTATTCAGAGAAGGAAATGGAAATGTAGTATTAGCTTAGATAAATTGACAAAATATGGATCAACCACAATAAGTAAATTATTGGTATGTCAAAGTAAGTGATATGGAGAAAAGGCAAGGAAGGGGAGGAGAAGTGTTTGAAGGTAGAATTGTCATTTTAGAGGTATTCAGAAAAGTGTCACTGAGAAGGTGCTATTAGGGGCAAGACTTGAAGTTGAGGGAGTGAAATGTTCTGATAAATGGAAGGACATTCTAAGTGTTTCCTGAGTGACAACCACCTGGTGTGACAGACACCTTTTTACAGGGCCCCCAATGATTCTCCACCTCATGTTATTCCCTCACATGATCCCCTTCCCTTGAATGGCAAAGTGATAAGATGTCACTTCTGAGATTAGGTTATAAGAGCCTGACTTGTGTCTTGCTACCACCCTTTCTCTTGCCATTTTGAGTTGCTTGCTTTGAAGCAAGCTGTTGTATTGGAGAGGCTGACATGGCAAAGAACAGTGGCCTTTGGCCCACATCCAGTGAGGAACTGAGGCTGTCAGACCAGTAGCCTGTGAAGGACTGAATCCTGTCAACAACCAGGTAAGTGAGCTTGGAAGTACACCTTTAACTAGTTGAGCCTTGAGGTGACGGTAGTCGTGACTTGATTGCAGTCTGTGCGAGACACTGAAGCAAAGAGTCCAACTAAGCCATACCTGGATTCCTGACCTACAGAAAGTGTGCGGGATAAGTTTATTTTAAGTCAGTCAATTTTGAGATAATTTGTCGTTCAGCAATTGATAACGCACATACTCGGCATATTCAAGGAAACAAAATGAGACCAGTTTGGATGGGGTGGAGTAAGCAAGTTGGAAGTAAAGTTAGATAATAAGCTACCTAGGACCTTATAAGGCATTGGCCATTGAAGAGTTTAGAGGAGAGAAATGATCTGATTTAGGATTTATATGTTTTCTCAAAACTCTGTTGAGCGGAGACACAGAGTAGTGGTGGGGATAGGGTTGGAGCAGGGGTACCAGTTACTTTAGTAGAATAATACAGGTGACAGAATGGTGTTGGCTTACTTATACTAGTGGAGAAAAATGATCCAATTCTGTGTATATTTTTATGGTGGAGCTGACAGTATATAATGACAGATCAGATATAGGTTATAAGAGAAAGGGATAAAGGTGATGAGACACATAGCTCCAAGGTTTTTTGATTATTGCTGAGATGGGGATGGCTGTAGCAATACTACATTTTGTGGGAGGAGTACTCAGGAGCATAGTTTTGAAAATATTAACTTTGAAATACCTTTTAGACATCCAAATAGAATTGTTGAGAAGGGAGTTCAATATATGATTATGGAGTTCTGGGGAGAGGTCTGGGCTGGAAAAACAAATATGGGAGCTGTCAAACTATGGATGGCACTTAAAGCCATGAGATTAGATGCTAATTACAAGGGACAAAGCATAGATAGAAAATAGGATCAAAGACTGAGCCCTTGGGCATATCAACATTTACCAGGAAAATTAGCTGGTACCAGCAAAGGAGATTGAAAGGTGAGGTAAGGATGAAAGCCAGTGGAATGTGGTATCCAGAAAGTCAAGAAGAAAAGTTTTTCAAATAAAAGGGATGGTCAAGTGTTCATTATACAAGTAAGATGGGAGTTGAGAAGTGACCATTGCATTTAGCCATGTGGAGGTCATATTCATTTGAGGAGCTGTGCTATAAATGGGAAGAGAAATGGTATGGTATCTGGAGAGGGATGTGGGATCAAGAGTGGAGTATTTTTTAAGCACGGGAGAATGGAAAGCATGTTTATATTCTAATGGGAAATATCTAGTAGAAATGGAAAAACTGATGATGCAGGAGAGAGTTGGTGAATTGCTTCATTGATGAGGGGGGATCTTGTGCACAAAGCAGAAAGTAGCCTAAGATTGAAGTTCAAGCAGTTCACCTATAGAAACAGGAGGAGAAAGAGGAATAGTTAAGAGATAGTGTGAATAGACTAGTAAATGTAATAGAATTGCTGGGCTACATTAGAGGCCCACTTGAGTTCTTGTAATGAATTTAAATTCATTTAAATAAAACATTTAGCATTAGATCTTTCTCCATCCACACTAAGCTCAGCTGCATAGGTGTAGGTGTAAAGTTGACAGAAATTTACTAATGTTGGGGTTTGCCAAGAGAGTAAAAATGAGGGAAGGGAAAGAATGTTGCAAGGGAGTGGTTTTATTGATTTGCCATTGAATATAAACTAGATAAAGAGGGATGATAACACGTGAGAGTGAGGAACATTGAAAGTGTAAGTAGAATTAATAAATTTTGAGGTGATGGTGGGTCAAAGGAATTTTGGAACTGGGGTAGTAAAGAAGTCCATGAAATATCTATAACATATATATTTATTGGGAAGTTTAGCAAATAATATACTGAGCATTTTATGGGTTAGCATGACAAACTAGAGTTGCCCAGGTGCTCTATGGTCTTAAATTGGTCTCTAGTACTTCAAGAGAGGTTGCTTGAAGTGGCTATAGAACTGCACATATTAGTGAAATATTGCACTCACATTTAATTAAATATTTAAAATCTCAAGAGCTTAATTCTTTCTTCCCTTCTCAGATGGCTTATAACTCTGTTTACTAATGAGGTCTTCTTTTTTGGCTTGTGTGTCTTTATGCAAAAGAAGATTGTTCATTGAATACTTAATATAGTACCTTAAAATTGAAAATATTACTACTGTTTTAGAGTATTTATAAATTAATATTTGTAAAATATATAATGCTTTTATACTAGGCATAGTAAGATAATTTGAAAATTTGATAATCACTTATTAAAATTCTTTTTTTCTTTATTCACCCCTATAATATACTTTATAGATGTTTCAAGATGTGAAACAATTACTCTAGTACTAGGATCAAAAATTCCTTTGATGCACCATCCATAAGGGTGATAGATATCTGTATTATTGAATAGACAAGCTCATGTTTATGTAAAACTCAATGGAATGAAAATTACAAGAAGCATCCAATTTTAATGCAGCCACTAGGTGACGCTGTTACCCTGTTATTTAAGTGTTTAAAACCCTAGAAAGCTTTAAGTTAAATACGTTTGTAATTGTGCCTGAATGTATACATGAATGTGTAGGTAATAACATGAAAATGCCAACATACATAATATCTCTACAAACCTACCCTCTAGACATCAGTTTTATGTAATAAATATGCACAGTGAATATTGAAAACCTTAAGCTTCTATGATAAAGTAACAACTTTCCCCAGATGTGGATTCTAAGAATACAGTAGAAATCATAGAAGTTTTTTATATTTGAACTTGATGTTTAGGTTTTTAAAAAACTAAATCAAGAAATTTAATTAATTTCTTATTGTCTGAAGAATTTAAGTTGATACATATATAATGTGAAGTATATCAAAATAGAAAATAATTCTGTTGGGAGAAATATGCTGCTCAATCAACCAGAGTGCAAGGATGAAAATCATATTCATTTTACCTGTTGCAGTACTTGGCACATGGTAAATGTTCAATGAATGTTAAATGAGGAAGTTGGGATGATGAAAGAGGAAAAAAGAAACTGGGGATTTATACAATGTTCACAAAGAAAAGCAAATTGCACGTTAATATAATACACAAAAATGACAGGTGTTTTTTGGCCTTGGGAATATCTTACCTCTGTCTTTGCCAAAAGTTTTAAATTGAGGGTTTTTTCTTTCCTCCTGTAGGGATAGATTACAAATTTTTTAATGCAAATTATTTCATAGAGAAAATTTTATAATAAACTTTGGAACTGATCCCTATATTGGCATAGATCCTCACTGTCTTTAATCTCAATATTAGAGATTTATAGTCTTAATGGGAAAGTAAGCACTATGTTGATGAATTTCTATTTGATCCTCAAAGAACTGACAGGACAAACAACGCCCTCTGAAAAATTTTAGCTTGAGCTGAATCTAGAAAAATCTTAACATTCCTTTTTTTAAAAAATAAAATAAAAAGATTTCAGATGATATATGAGAATACTCCAAATTACTGTATAAGATGTTTTAGTAGTTATTTAATTCATTCTAGCTAAGTAAATTTATAGAAACCAAGTTGAATTAGAAACAGAGAAATGACTCATATTTCTTACTTTAAAATCCCTTTCTTTGTATGGTAATTTATGTAAATTGGCAGTATGTCTTAGAAATCAGAAGAGTCCTAAAAGAAATCCCTGAAATTCATAAGTTTGATAAAAGTAATAAGAATTTTTGAACACTCAGTTATTTTTTAGGCACTGGACTGTAAAGGCTGAGAAGGTCTAAGGGGAGGTTATAGGAAAGGAACAGACAGAAAAGGGGTTCTGAAAAGAACATTTATTAGTATTACCTTGTAATAATAATAGCTAATATTTATTGAGTACTTATATGCTCATTCAATAACTCATTTTATCCTCACAACAATTGCATGTAGATATACTATGACTATATTTAACAAGTGAATAAACTGAGGCATAGAGAAATAATATAATTAGCTTAAGGTTAGATTTGGGATTTGAGTATAATCTGACTGGTTCAGAGACCACATTCTTAACTGGTGTTGGGTTGTAAAGGAACAATAACATTAGGCATAAAAAAATATAAATCTGGGTTCAAATCTCAAATCTTTGACTTGGTTCTAACCTTGGGAAAGTTATTTATCCTTTCCTAACCTGTATCTTCACCTATAAAAGGAAGCTAGCCGTATTTCCCTTTTAGTGTTATTGTTAGGATAATTTTTAAGAATAGTCTGGTAAATAAGAAAGCACTATTTAAAGATAAGGGTTTGTTTTTTTTTTGCCTTACACTTAAAAATTATTTTGCTAATTTTAATTCTTTATTAGGAATTCATTATTATTTAAAGTCCAAATTTATTTCTTGTTATTTAGAAGATAGTGTTGTAAGTCTTTGTATGATTGACAAAATATTTATCTTTGTTAATCAAATTTATTAATATGTAAAAAGTTATACTTTCTCTAACACAAATATAAGAAAATATGCAGTGTTAAAACTATCATGCTTTGCCTTTTTTCCCCAGTTATTTATTGCTAAATTAATTCATTTAACAAATATTTTTGGAGCAATTATGTGTTAAAAGTAGACACATAAATGTGGGGATACATTGATGAAAGAAAACAAATATATCTGTTGTCAAGAGTTCATTTGAGTAGAGAACAGGTATAATAAAATCAGTTATTATACAGTTAGTTATAAGATTATAGGTGCTATGGTAAAAACAATTAGATCAGGGTAATGAGAATCAGGAGTGCAGAGGGAAAGAGATGTTGGTATTGGCCTTTAAGAAAGATGACATTTGAGCAGAAACCCATAAATTACAGGAGTTATCCATGTGGGCATATAAAGGAATGCCAGCACAAAGACTTTAAGATAGTCAGCAAGGAAGTCAGTGCAACTGTTGCAGAATACCAGAGGGGTAGAAAGAGGAACTGAGGTGCGGATGGAACTGGATGTCAGATATGTAAGGCCTTGTACTCTGACTGAAAAGGAGGCTATTGCAGGATTTTTAATAGCAGATTCCTCTGACTTAATTTGTAAAAAGGTTACTTTGGGTGTTTTGCTGACAATAGATTATAGGGGACAGAGATGGAAGCAGGGAAGATACCTAAGATAAAAATGATGTTATCTCAAAAAAGAGTGGCAGCAGTGGAGTTGGCAAGAAGCGGGTTGGTTTTGGATAGAACTGAAGATGGAGCCAAGAGGATTTCTTGGCAGATTGAATGTGGAGTGTGTTAATCAAAAGTGACTGCACTAAAATACTTACAGATTCTTCCCACACTGGGAAGAATTATTATACAAGGACATGACTCATAGGCTATGTCCACTAAGGATGGAATAGATTACTTTGGAGAAAAATCAGAATTTGCAGATGTGCTCCATCTGCAGATCAAGCCTGTTAGATTACTGTGCCTACCTCTGGCTCTTCTTGACTGAGGCAGCCTATCAGTAGTCTCAACCCTGGCTTGCTCTTTTTCCATGAGTCTCCATTGTGGCTAACTAAATC
Organism: Manis javanica; assembly: GCF_040802235.1. Taxonomy (NCBI): domain Eukaryota; kingdom Metazoa; phylum Chordata; class Mammalia; order Pholidota; family Manidae; genus Manis; species Manis javanica. The sequence goes on from NC_133160.1 coordinate 70,508,211, forward strand.
TGGGATATAATGCTTATAGAGAGGGTATGAATTCCATAATTTATAACCTATGCAGAAATGTAGTTTTCTATAGTTTTTAATAACTTCCTTAATCAAGATATATTTCATCACTTAAGGGAGTTTAATATCTATTTTAGGAAAACACAATTAAATTCAAGATTCTTCTCTCTCTTTCTTCTCAAGGATGGTCAAGGTGGTCATGACAATGGCCACAAGGTGAGTGGGTGATACCTGGGTTTCAGCCATCATCTGCCCTCTGCTGGACTTGGATGAACGTCATCAGGTTCCGTCTTTGGTAAGTGGCCTCTAACTTCCATGGGCTGGGCTCCTCCCGTGCCCTGAAGTCATGAGTCTGGGCATGCAGGTCATTAGGTGTCCTTGTGGGCCCAGCTGCCTGGGCCCTTTGGATCTGAAGGCCTGTTCGTAGTGGTTTCTGCAGCTTCCATGGGGAAGGGGAGCTTTTACGTGTTCTCCTGTGCCACTGTGGAACCTGTGCAGCCTTTGGCCACATATGCCTAGAACACCGTGTGCTATTTTTGCTGTTTTGCTCCCACACCATTGGTGGGCAGAGCATAGAGGAGGTTGCTGTTTGGCAGAGTGTTAAATGGAAGTAGGACACAGCTTTGATTAGTCTTAGATCCTCAGTCTTAAAGAAGATCTCTATCCTATCATTTGCAGGACTCACTTTGGGGGCAAGGAGCAAAAGCAAGGGGCAGAAGAAACTAATCCTCATGTTTACCTCTCTTCTCACTTCCGAGTCAGGAGTAGAATGGGGAGGTGACAGGAGGTGCAGTCTGACTCTCCATCTGTTTTCTTTCTAGTCTATTGTTAATGTGTAAGTCTTCTTGGTACTCAAATTATTTCCATGTCCTATGCCAGCAGCTCTCACACTTTTTGGTCTGAGGATCCTATTACAGTTAAAAAAGTTATTGAGGGCTTTGATTTATGAGCATTATATCTGTCAATATTTACTGTATCTGAAATTTAAATTGAGGAATTAAGAAATATTAACTAATTTAAAAGTAACAGGTAAAAACCCATAAGATCACAGTTCTAATGAAAAAATGTTTTTCCAAAAAAAAAAATTAGTGAGGAGAGTGACATTATGTAACATTTTTGTAAGTCTCTTTGATGTTTGGCTTAGTAGAAGACACCTGGATTCTGGTATCTACTTCTGTATTCAGTCTATTTTGATATGTTGTTTGTTGAAGTATATGAAGAAACTCTGACCTCACAATAATGTGTATTTGGGAAAGGAATGTGTACATTTATAGCATTTTCAGATAATCGTGTATTTTTTTTTTGATAATACACTAACACTTGACAAGTGATATTTTCTTAAAGGATACTTAAAATGTAGAATCTGAAACCAAATCAATGAGCTTTTCATTCTATGCCACATGAAAAACTGTTAGTTTATCTTGCCCTATGAATGGATCCTTTACTATTCTAATGATTGTGTCTATAGGGATTTGGTAACCTTATGCACTCAACATTTGGAAAGTATTTGTTCACTAAATTACTAAGATCTCCAACTGTTCATGTTTTTTATGTAATATTGGAAAACCATATTTGTTAATATCACCATCATATTTCAACAGAAAAAGTATTTAAATGTTAAGCTCTTTCTATAAAATTCTAATTTTCACTTGAAAGCTCAAATTTTGTTATTGGCCCCAAATACTGTCAGTTGTTTTTCTTGAAGTGATAGGCTCACTTTATTCATTTTCAAAAAAATGTCTGACAGTTACTCAGGTCTGAATAACCATAGTTCTCTGCCAGTCATTCTTTCAAGTAAAAATGATGTTTGATGAGTAGCTGACTTTTTTTTTAAAATAAACTGAATTAAAATTTAAAAACTCAAGTTACTTGTTCAATTTGCAACTAAACAATTGCCTAAGTGCTTTTCCTTGAGATATCTATCTACTTCAGTATGTAGCAGAAATACATTTACTGCTTAAATTTGGCAAACCAAGAAATAAATATAAACGGTAAATGGAATTATGGAGGTAATCAACACAACTCAAAATGGACCATGTACTTCACATTTTGTCACAGAGAATACTAAAAAGACAGGTACTCCAAGGATGACATTTAATAATATTAAGATTTCTTACTGCTTTATCAAGGACATTCTTAAGTGAAACCAGCTTTTTAAAAATGAGTGTGGAGTGTGTGATGGTGAAGAACACAAGGACTGCTAGTACAGATTGATGTGACTGCCTTGATTTAAGTTAAAACACAGCAGCTTTACCCACTATTGCTATTGCAAAATTGGTGAAAATATCAACACAATGACAAAGGAATAAATAAATTAGTATCATTTTGACCTTGCAGACCCCCTGAAGGGGACTTGGGTCTGCAAGGGTCCACAGACTGCACTTTGAGAACCATGCACATAGTACTTCACTGCAGCGCTAAGTAAGGCTATGCACCATGACAGAGGTCTTACCTGCTAGGTAATCTCCTGGGTAACATACAATATCTGATGCTACAGTCAGCTGCTACTTAGATTTCTTATGTTATCTCCTCACCAGCTTGAATACTGTTGATGCCGGGGTGCTTGTTTGCGGAGCCAAAGAATGAGCTTCACAGTCAAGGTAGAAGAGCAAGGTACAAGCTTTTATTTAGAAATACAGTGAAAGATCAGAGCTCCTGGCTCACGCCAAGAGAGGACAAGAGAGTCCGTAGTGGTGCATTTGTCTAGGGGGTTTTATAGGCAGCTGAGGATTTTTCGAGAACATGAAAAAAACTTAGAGGTGTGGACTTGTTAAGTGGTCTCTGAATATTTAGAATTAACTTAACACAAACAACTTCCTGCTCTGATGATTTCCCCCTGAGACACCAGCATGTTGATCTGGGGGCATATGAAACAAGGCCACCTGCTGAGCCCCCCAAGGTGGGCTGAGGCATAGTTTGCTAAAGCCTAAGTGAAGAATTTCTAACATCTTAACTTCTTGGGTATTAAAATGCAATCTTATCTTTAAGGTGGAATCCTTCCTGCCTTTTACTGTGTTGTTTATGCCTGGGCTTACTTGCTAAATTAGTTGCCCAGCTTGCAAAAGCATTTCATCAGATCTGAAGGAGGAAAGATAGCACATAGGCCTGGGTCTTTTAGTATGCTAGAGTGAACCTTACACATGATTATAAATGGTTAGCATAATAAAACATGTGCTACTCTTCTTTATCTGGGGAACATTAACTGGTTTCACTGAAGAATGATTCTAGAGCTCAATGTTTAACCTAGAGTTTTAGCAGGGGAGTTTTCCTTGCATGTAGTTACATTGCTCTGACTGCAAATACCCTGCACTGCACCCTTTGGAGGCCGTCACCCTACTCTGACTACATCCATGGTCCCTGTCTCACTGTTAGTCCTGAATATTTAGACTTATCTTTTAAAAATAATAGATTATTGCTATTGTGATAATGGTAGTACATGTGCTTGGAAATAAACATTCAAATATTTCTTCCTGGTCTCATATTTCTTATAATTACAATCCCTGAAATTACTTGACACTAGTCACATTTATTAAAGAACTCCCTTTTACCATTTTGAGTTGTGTTGATTACCTCTATAACTCCAATTACCCTTTATCTTTATTTCTTGGTTTGCCAAATTTAAGCAGTATCTGTTGGCTTCCCACATGAAGGATGAGACATTTAGCTTATTTTTATTATTGTTCCTCATTTTCATTCTTGGTCATCTTCCTAATTTTTGAAAATACACTTATATTTTTATTTTTGTTTCTAGTTCTTTTTTTTATCATGTTTGTGGCTTTAAATAATGTACTTAAACATAGGTCCATTTCTGCTGAACTTATCATGGGCCAAAAGCAGGCCAGAGTGTTCTCCAAAGAACTGAGGAAGGAAAGGCTGAGCTACTCAGCCCAATTTCTGCTTCTAGTTTTACCATCTAGGTAATTCATGGCTCCTACCCTGTGGCAGAATGTGTGAGAGACAAAAAGAGTCAAATATTACAATTAACTGATAAAATAAAGCAAGGGGAAAAGTGGCTACCAATGATCATATTTGACTTCTGTTGACAGATGGGGAAATTGAGGCCTCAAAAGGAAAAGTGACCTACCCAGTGCTATTAGTTAAGAACAGGTATTAAACTACAGTCCACTCTATCCTCTCTGTTATTCCCATGCACTGAGAACATTCCTGTAATTACTTGGGAAGAGAAACAGTATGGTTTTATCAAGTTGATTGTAGGTGGGAATGAGCATTGTTTAATGTTATATTTTCAGAGTAACTTTTCTTTTTATAATTACAATATTTAACTTTTTATAAGTATGTCAATTTATTCATTTGTATATAAAATAAACGTTATTTTTTGATAGTTTGTGTTTCGTGGGCCTTTGAAAGTTTTGGTTGCTTTGAAGGACTTAAGTTTTGAAAGGATACACTAAAGCCCTAAAAACATATGGAATTTTGAACTTGCATTTCTGTTTAAAGTGTTAAAGACTGAAAAAATTCCGATTCAGAATATTATTCACCAAATAGAGAAAAGAAGACCAATCTCCTCTGGTCCAACTGTATAAATTATGCATAATAATTTAAGAGCAAGATCTGGTTTCCATTTCAGTTATTGATTTGAAATACAGCATTTTGGCATCAGAAATGTAGACAGCAGGCATTTCCTGCACTTAATTTATTCCCTCATAACCAAGAAGCAGCTTCATGTAGACAGTTTTATATAAAACTTGTCACAGATCCTGTGCATTTTGGAAATGTTTCACATTTCAGTCAGTTTTCTGTATGGTAAAATGTGGGTAAATAAATTCTTCCTAACAATATCTCGGTGACTTTATGTTGTGAGTATTTAATTTGTAAAATTTGCTTTGACTTCCTTGAAAGGGATTGCTAAGGAAATGTTTGTCCTGAATCTGGCAAGTGAATGTCTTTCTTAAGTGCTTATTGACACTAGTCATGATTCCTCTTTCTTTAAGAGATGTTCCAAAGGAGATGGTAAAAATATAGCTGGTTCCTATCACCTCACACCAGTAAGGATAGCTGCCATCCAAAAGACAAACAACAACAATTGTTGGAGAGGCTGTGGAGAAAGGGGAACCCTCCTACACTGCTGGTGGGAATGTAAATTAGTTCAACCATTGTGGAAAGCAGTATGGAGGTTCATCAAAATGCTCAAAACAGACCTACCATTTGACCCAGGAATTCCACTCCTAGGAATTTACCCTAAGAATGCAGCAATCAAGTTTGAGAAAGACAGATGCACCCCTAATGTTTATTGCAGCACTATTTACAATAGCCAAGAATTGGAAGCAACCTAAATGTCCATCGGTAGATGAATGGATAAAGAAGATGTGGTACATATACACAATGGAATACTACTCAGCCATAAGAAGTGGAAAATCCAACCATTTGAAGCAACATGGATGGAGCTGGAGAGTATTATGCTCAGTGAAATAAGCCAAGCGGAGAAAGAGAAATACCAAATGATTTCACTCATCTGAGGAGTATAGGAACAAAGGAAAAACTGAAGGAACAAAACAGCAGCGGAATTACAGAACCCAAAAATGGACTAACAGGTACCAAAGGGAAAGGAACTGGGGAGGATGGGTGGGCAGGGAGGGATAGGGGGGGGAAGAAGAAGGGGGGTATTAAGATTAGCATGCATGGGGGGGAGGGAGAAAGGGGAGGGTGGGCTGCACAACACAGAGAGGACAAGTAGTGACTCTACAACATTTTGCTAAGCTGATGGACACTAACCGTAATGTGGTTGTTAGGGGGGACCTGATATAGGGGAGAGCATAGTAAACATAGTATTCTTCATGTAAGTGTAGATTAAAAATTAAAAAAAAAAAAAAAGAAAGAAAGAAAGAAAGAAAGAAAGAAAAGGGGAATTACTCCTTGACAGGATAAAACTATTGGTAAATCAAAGATCAATGCATGCTTTAAATATCCTTAATGTTGATCACTTAAAGGGTGTCAAATGATCAGCTATGGAGGTACTCTTTTCTGATAATATTCCTTTCTCTTAATTAAAAAAAAAAAAGCAGTTACTGTGTGCTGACCTCCAATGAGTTCTGCACAGTGGTATAGAGGGCATGTCAAAGTGTGGGCAAAGGGTCTGTTTGTTTCTATGCAGAAGATCAAGGCCTAGCTTGGATACCCAGAAAATGAACTAAGATACGATATGAGGAGGAGCTTCTGGCATCAGCACTCTCTGGAGGACTTGTGCCGGAGGATGATCATCGAAAAGCCTCCACAGGTATCCGGACGATGCTGCGGTTGTGGCTGCATCCAGCCCACCGTCTCCTGGACTTGCCATAGGAATGAGGAGGGAGATGTCTAGGCTGGCATGTGCATACAGTGAGACAACGAATTTGACCGGATCTGTACTGTTGGAACTCAACCAGGAGTTGGGAGGGGTGCAAGTTGTAGCACCCCAAAATCTCATGACTATAGACTATCTATGGTTAAAAGAACATATGGGATGTGAACAGATCCCAGAAATGGGCTGCTTTAATTTGTCTGATGGTTCAAGTACAGTTGGACAATATCCATCATATCATAGATAAATTTTCACAAATGCCTAGGGTGCCTAAATGGTTTTCTTGGCTTCACTGGAGATGGATGGTAATTATAGATTTGCTTTGTTTATGTCACCGTATTCCTATTATGTTAATATGTGTGTGCAAATTAGTTAGTAGTTTAAAACCTATACATATTTAAGGTACTATACAAGAAGATATGTCAAAGAAATAATCAATCCTCCCATGTTTCCTTCATATGCTACCTCTATAGCTTTTCTTCTTCCTTCCTAATTACAACCCTTAAATAGAATTCGTGCCTCATATCGAATTTACCGAGTATCATAATTCCTCCAGGTGGTAAAGATACTTCGAGACAAGTGCTGGGCATAGAAGCCACAGGGCATAAATCTGCAAAGAAGTAAAAAGCTAACCTTTGCAAACAATATGGCTTCTCTCTCACTTACCAACTTTACATTTCCCTGTATGGCCCCGGAAGATGACTGGTTAGCCAGAGACGGGTAAGATTCCTCAAGGGAGGAACAACCTAAGACAGGCACAGTCGCAGGGGGGCCATCAGGTGAGAATTTGGGGATCAACAGAGGTGAGGCTCAGAACCTCACCCCCCTGCTTTGAGAGAAATCTTCTGCATCCGTGGATGTCTTGCTGCCCTTGTCTAGCCTGGATTAATACTTAGTCCATAGGCACACACCTGATCATCTGATCATCTACATTTGCCCTCTTACAGCACTAAACTATGTTTTCTACCTTTATCTTGCATCTACCTACCACTTCAGCATTTTATTAAAAATAAAAATAATAATAATAATAGGAGAAATGTGGGATCAACATATAAATCAAGTACAAAAATCAAATGAATATTCATATTTGACCTGATTGTTTATAGGTCATAATGCATGATCAAAACCGAAAGTTTCTGTGATGAATGCCCTTGTACTGTTCACCATGTAAGAATTTATTCACTATGTAAGAATTCGTTCACCATTTAAGAACTTGTTCGTTATGCCTCAGAAGATTGGAGACTGACGAGAATTAGGCTTGAGATGGATTAATGATTGTACATTGAGCGTTGACCCCCCCTATACTGTATTTTATTGTTGTTAACAACCATTTGATCAATAAATATGAGAGATGCCCTCTCAAAAAAAAAGAAAAAGTTAAAAAAATATATATAGCTGGTTCCAATTTTAGTCATTTATTAATCTTTGTATTTATAACTTTTCGGACTAGACTGAGAAATGATGGAAACTCAAAGATTAAGACAGTTGTAAGATTAATGAAAGAAGGTGAGGAGAAAGTTAAAAAATACATTTCATTATATTAATAAATGAACGAATTCTTTGTGACATTTGTTAAGAGCACTGACTACCTAGAGAACGCATAAACAACACCCTGAGGGTGATAAATGGCAAGAACTAACAGTAGCACAGGATGGGGCAAGTGTCCCTGAAATTCTGTTAAGTACCCTTCGCCACAGGTGAGAGGCTTATTCAAAGTAGATTCTAGATTTTCTTGGCAATGGAATCAGTGTCACACTGTGTCTTTAGCTTTCAGTCTCAAAGGTAAAACTCATGCTTAAACTTGTGAAATTGAGTCTACTCTAGGAGGTAAATATTTCAAGTCAACACAAATAATATCATTTTGAGGATTCTTTGCTCTATGTGTGACTGCCAACTGTTTGGGGATGGGTGTGTGCGTGTGCATGTGCATGTGATGGTGGGCAGGAAGAAGGCCGCAACTGTATTCTAGGTGGTGACCAAGCAGAGTCAGCTTTTGCAGAATAGAACTCAGCTATAGAGCATAATTTGAATTCTTACTAAAATAATCTGAACAGTGCTGGCCATTTCTTCTAGAAATTGCAGTGCTCATATCCCTGGAAAGCATAATAATGTAAGTAATTAGAAGCCACTAACATTGATGGGGTTGGTTTATTAACTAGTCATCAGCTGGTCCTGGAGGAGATAGAGTAAGAATAACATATTTAGATAGAAAATTGGGCATCAAATATATTCCAGATTGGAGAACTTGGAAGTTTTCCATGCATGTCTCCATTTTGAATTATATTAGTGGATTCTATGTTCTATAACCACCTCCTACTCTGTTCTCAGACAAACACAAACAACCAGATACCAACTTATTACCTAAAACCACAAGGCCCAAACTCTTGATTTTCTTATCACAGTTTATTGTTGTTCATTTGAGGTACCATACTACTATCAGAATTATATCCAGGTTTTTTATTTAAAAAAAACTCAGAGAAAAAATGTTTCTAGTAATTTTCATTCAATGTGAATGACAAGAATATTATAGCTTATAAACATTGAAATAACCATTTCATTTCTTCCTAGGAAGTTTCATATTTTAAGTAATGAAAAAGGAATTCTACACAAAGCTAGTTTTAATCACATTCTCACTCAGTCTTTTCTCATGTGTATTTATGTTACTTTCAGAATAGCATAATAACCTGCTGGAGTGTAAATATAGAAAGCATTCATGTCCTCTAGAATTTGATGTTGTCTCCAAGGTACACTGAGTGGTCAAAATCCTTTCAAAGGTTTGCTGCTATAGGTGGCATAATAGCTGTAATGTGAATGAGTAAATTTTGGTATTATATCCTTTCATTAGACAAGGATGCAGTATGTTTTCAACATAATCTTAAGGTCTGAGTTGTTCAGCTGACTCAGCTTACCTAGACAAAATTATGCCATTAACAGCATTGTTTAGAATTTTAAATATACATCTCATCATTAAAACATAAGTGTATCAGTTTTTCTTTGTGTTTTTTTTTTTATCAGAAATGTTGTCAAAATGAAACATGATACTGTATGTAGCTACTAGGGTCCATTCTCACTACGTTTGACCCTATATGCCAGTTTTCTTAAATTAGTGGAAAGACTATCTTCATTTTCCTAGCATGTTGTACATGTGCTGTTTCAAAACAGGCAGCAGTAAGCATGGAGACTGAATTTGCCATGTTGTCCAAGAGACTGTTTTTTCTCCAATTCTTTCTGCTGGTTTAAAAATTAGTGTATCATTTGGGTATATAAAACTTATAAAAATTATAACTACAATGTCATTTAAAAACTTTATAGTAAATTGACAGATCTCAAAATTTGTTTTCCAATTACTGAATGACTAGTAGAGTTAGTTTACTCACATTATAGTGACAATGAAAATATTTGGGCTATAGATTTTTCTTGTATATCTTTTTTTATCTAATCACACTATTGAAAACACTTTATAAAGGCTTACTTATGTAATCATAGCAGGGAATTTACTTACTACTTAAAGTTTTATGTCTATGGTACATTTAAAAATTAGGTAAATATAAGCACAGGAAATAAGTATGGCATTCATTTTTTTTAATACTTTACTAATCATATAATCATTTAAAAATATAACTGTAAATATATTTTAAGAACCATCCCTGGCTCATCTTTGTACTTCCTTTATTTAATTAGTAGATAAGCCATAAATATAACTATGTTCTGCTGTCTTCCATGAGAGTGATGTATGAAGTATTCTAAAAAAATGGAACTTGGCCCTGCTTATTTTTTTCTGCCTTGTATTAAAAATATCATTGCAAATGTCAGATTCAGAATCATATATTAATTTGTTTTTGTTGTAAATCTCTACATTACACAATTCCATTTTGAACTATCTGGTAGTTTTCTATAATTTAAAAGTAAATAACCTAACATACCACCTAGAGAAACTGTCAGTTTTTATTTAATAGATTTTGTTCTGGGGAACATAAAAAAAAATTGTTCACATTTAAAAGTCAGTCTGTTTCTGAACATGACACGTACCTCAGATTCTATGCAAGTGTGTCTGCAAAACCCGTGAGAAAGACAAGAGTAGATATGTAGCTCACAGAAAGGGAATGTAAGTTTTCAATGATGTACCTTCAGACCCTACAATTTCTCCCCTATACAGGATTTAGTCTGTATACTTTACATTATTATTAACTGTATTTCTATACTCAGTGCCTTTCTATTTACCATTCAGTGGCTTTACAACATATCTTTCAGTATAATGATTACATAATGACTACAGAAGAATTAGTAACTTTTACATAAATGCACTGAACTCTGTTTTGGAAGTCACTTTTTTCTGCTATGGCACTTAATTGTATTTGATGCGGAGAAAGCTCATATGTAACTTTTCCACTCTGACCTAGCACAAATTATAATTTATAATTCTTTCTAAATACTTCTGTGGATTTATATTTTGGCAAGTATTTTTCATGGGTGCTATGCCTTTGACATTTTATGCTACATTGTGATATTTATTTTGCTTCTTGTTTTGTAGGACACTTTATAGAATAAGTAAGAAAACATTGTACAGGCAAACAGTGTTCTAAAAATCTACAGAGACACAATCTTAGTTGATATATATAAAAGTGTAAATATTACTATGAAATGGAACAGTTCTGCATTGTATTTGATATTTATATTGGTTGCAATTGACTTCCACATGAGTGCACAGTAGTCTACAATCCCACAGGCTCTGATATGGGTAAGAGAAAGGCCATAGGCCTCAAGACTAGTAACAGATATTTTTCTTTTTTCATTTTTTTCCTCATCATCCACATGCCAGCACATGGAAGGAGCTTTATTCTCTTTTCTCATTTGAAGAGGTATATATATATATATATTTTGAGAGGGCATCTCTCATATTTATTGATCAAATGGTTGTTAACAACAGTAAAATTCTGTATAGGGGAGTCAATGCTCAATGCACAATCATTAATACACCCCAAGCCTAATTTTCATCAGTCTCCAATTTTCTGAAGCATAACGAACAAGTTCTTACATGGGGTACAAATTCTTACATAGTGAATAAGTTCTTACATGGTGAACAGTTACAAGGGCAGTCATCACAGAAACTTTCGGTTTTGATCACACATTATGAACTATAAACAATCAGGTCAAATATGAATATTCATTTGATTTTTATACTTGACTTATATGTGGATCCCGCATTTCTCCCTTTATTATTATTATTATTTATATATTTATTTATTTTTTAAAATAAACTGCTGAAGTGGTAGGTAGATGCAAGATAAAGGTAGAAAACATAGTTTAGTGTTGTAAGAGAGCAGTTGTAGATGATCAGGTGTGTGCCTGTAGACTAAGTGTTAATCCAAGCTAGACAAGGGCAATAAAACATCCACGGATGCAGAAGATTTCTCTCAAAACAGGGGGGGTGAGGTTCTAAGCCTCACCTCTATTGATCCCCAATTTCTCATCTGATGGTCCCCCTGTGACTGTGCCTGTCTTAGGTTGTTCCTCCCTTGAGGAATCTTACCCGTCTCTGGCTAACCAGTTATCTTCTGGGGCCATACAGGGAAATGTATAGTTGGTAAGTGAGAGAGAAGCCATATTGTTTGAAAAGGTTAGCTTTTTACTTCTTTGCAGATTTATGCCCTGTGGCTTCTATGCCCAGCATTTGTCTTGAGGTATCTTTACCACTTGGAGGAATTATGATACTTGGTAAATTCGATATGAGGCATGAATTCTATTAAAGGGTTGTAATTAGGAAGGAAGAAAAAAAGCTATAGGAGTAGCAGACGGAAGAAAACATGGGAAGATTATTTCTTTGACATATCTTCTTGTAGAGTAACTTAAGCATGTATAGGTTTTAAACTACTAATTAAATTGTGCACACACATTAACATAATAGGAATACAGTTACATAACCAAAGCAGGCCTGTAATTACCAGCCATCTCCAGTGAAACCAAGAAAACCAGTTAGGCACCCTAGGCATTTGTGAAAATTTATCTATGATATGATGGATATTGTCCAACTGTACTTGAACAATCTGAGAGAAATCAGACAAATTAAAACAACGCATTCCTGGGAACTGTTCACATCCCATATGTTCTTTTAACAGTAGATAGTCTGTAGTTGTAAGATTTTGGAGGGTTACAACTTGTACTTCTACTAATTCTTGGTTGAGTTCCAACAGTATAGATCCAGTCAAATTTGTTGTTTTACTGTATGCACAGGCCAGCTTAGATATCTCCTTCTTCATTCCCATGCAAGTCCAGGAACCGGTGGGATGAATGCAGCTACAGCTGTAGCAGTGCCTGGATCTTTGTTGAGGTTTTTTGATGATCATCTTCTGGTATGAGTCTTCCAGAGAGTGCTGATGTTGGAAGTTCTTCTTCATATCGTATCTTAGTTCATTTTCTGCGTAGCTAAATTAGGCTTTGATCCTATGTATAAACACAAACAGACCCGTTGCCCACACTTTGATATGCCCTTTATACCATTGTGTAGAACTCATTGGAGGTCACCACACAGGAACTGCTTTTTTTTTTGTTATCATTAATCTACACTTACATGAAGAATATTATGTTTACTAGGCTCTCCCCTATACCAGGTCCCCCCTATAAACCCCTTTACAGTCACTGTCCATCAGCATAGCAAAATGTTGTAGAATCACTACTTGTCTTCTCTGTGTTGTACAGCCCTCCTCTTGCTTCCCCCCCATTATGCATGCTAATCTTAATACCCCCCTTCTTCTCCCCCCCTTTCCCTCCCTACCCACCTATCCTCCCCAGTCCCTTTCCCTTTGGTACCTGTTAGTCCATTCTTGGGTTCTGTGATTCCGCTGCTGTTTTGTTCCTTCAGTTTTTCCTTTGTTCTTATACTCCACAGATGAGTGAAATCATTTGGTATTTCTCTTTCTCTGCTTGGCTTATTTCACTGAGCATAATACCCTCCAGCTCCATCCATGTTGCTGCAAATGGTAGGATTTGCCCTTGAAGAGGTATATTTTTTAACAGCCTTTTGGTAGCTTCCAGAAGTTTTGGGAAAGGAGAGTGTTACATGGAAGATGGATACTCAAGAAGTCCTTTCTCTGTGCTATCTCACTTTCTGCAGCTCTTGTCTCAGCCAGGATGGCAGAGGCTGCCCCAGTTTGTGCAGCAGCTTTGAGAGTTCCATGTTGTGATCTTGATAGTAGCTTGATAGAAATGCTCTGCTCTGAGGTGTGAGGAGATAAAAGTACATTTAATTTTGTTTATTAAAGTACATTTCATATACTTTGATGATGTTTAAATCTGTATCAAGTATATTGTACCTGGATTAAAATTTATGTTAAGCATATGGACTATTTATCACAGCATAAATACTGTGTCTCTGTTCTTCAAAATACATACTCTATATACATACATACTAGGGAAAGAACTTTCATATTAAACATGACTTACTGTGCAGAATTAAATGTTAAAATAACTAGGTTGTTTTGCTAGAAATATAGCTGTAACAACTGATTGGGTCCAATACTATGCGCTATTAAAATCACTCAAACTTTGGAGAGTTAGTTTAGTAAATTTGTAATATAAAATACTCTGTCATCATTAATTTATATTAGATTTTGGAGGTTGAGAGATCTTTTAAGGAATATACAAAACACTGAGGGCTAAAGCAGTACTGGGTTAAGCCTTAAAAAATGTAGTAGGTAAACCAGCTAAACATAACCTGATATATTTGTACTCTTTGACCCAAGGAAGGAAAAGAATACATTGTAAACTATTTTGACTTGGAGGGAGGTTGATTTCTCTTCAATAAAGTACAATACTTCAATAATTCAAACTGTTGAAAATGGAAAGGGCTGTGTTATGAGATGGCATGTAGTGGGTTTGTGTATACTTTCAATGACTATTGGTAGGAATGCTGTGAAAGGGGGATTTCTGCCTCTGTATCTATACCTCCCTGCTTTAGAGTATTCTTAGATTTTTAGTTGGGTTGAACCTTCAAAAGTCTTTAATTTCTTCTGCTATTCTTTTTAAGTGTCATATCTGGTACTCCATTTAAAATGTTACAAAAAATATCTCCTTTTGTATTGAAAATTTCAATGTAAGCTAGTGATTTTTGCAGTAATCATAACCACTGGAGCTAGACTGGACATTTGAGCTATAGTCTACCCATTACTGTGACCGAGGGAGAACCAAACCTTTGTGTGGTTCAGGTGCCAGTGGGTCTCATTTCTCTATTTTTGGTCTTCCTCAGTCATTATTTCTAAACCACCTATAGGCCCAGCTGGCATACTCAGGCCAGAAAGGGGCAGATAAATTGTATTTCTCAGATACCACATCTGGAGCCTGATCACTGTGCACTTCCATGCTGCCAGCCAGACCTGGAATCCAGTGGGAGCCTAGGTCTGTGTGTAGAGTCTGAGTTCCTGAACTTCCCATTTTATTCTCTCTTGATGTCTCACTTCACATTGTTCCTTTATGACTGAAGCCCTGCTTGGCGTGACACCAGCCTGGGGTGCCCACCTCCTGTTAGCCTGCTCCTTAGAGATTTCTACAGGGTAAGTGATTGTCCAGTACCTTAACGAATTTCAGAATCGAACCTCCTGAAATCCATTTCTACTTTCTATGCTCTTGGAGCTTGTATTGAACCTTCTGATAACTGAGGATTATTTCTATCTACCATACCTCAATTTATTGGCTTTTTGGGCATCATTTTCAAACCTGGCTGCCTCTGTCAGTTCTGCCTTTGTAGGCAAACTCTTATCATGTGTCCTTTTATGTGTGTATGTTTGTCCACATAATCATTGCCCCTTAATCAAGTACCCCTCCCCCTTGTTATTCTGCTCCCTCATTAATGCAAGATAACTGTTAGGAGGTTTGCAAAGTACAATATGTCGAGAGTCTAATATGTTCAGATCAAAAGTTACAAGGACAAGAACTAGGTGATACGCAGGATTTGTTGTACACATATTGTTATCCGACAATAATTCAGAAGACAGTATTTTAGATGGTAAGATCACAGATACGATATTTGCTAATGTATGCCAATGTAGTCTGACTATATATGCAAATGCATACAAAATAATGTAATGAGAGGGAATAATAATACAGACTTTTATAACATGTAATGAGAAATATATATTTGTTTTTCATCTCTGGTTCCTGGTACATAACTCCTAAAATCCTTGTTATTTCCTGAGTGATAGGGGTGAGAGGAATGTCTTTTGTTATTCATAATGAACTTTTTTAAACCATACCTTAGTTTATGCTAATGAAATGTCTCTTAGTGGAGCCCTCGATAACTTCACATGGGGGCCTGACTGCCAGAAGAACCAAATCCCAAAATATGATTAGGGGGTTGGAACTTTCAGCCCCACTCTGCCTCTGGAGAATGGAAAAAGGGATTGGAGGTTGATTCAATAATCATGGCTAATGCTTTAATGAATCATGGCTAGTAATGGAACCTCCATCAAAAGCCTAAATGAAGGGATTTGGAGAACTTCAGGGTTGGTAAATGTATCCACATGCTGAGAAGGTGGCACGTTGCAAACTCTACAGGGACAGAAGCTTCTGTGCTCAGGACCCTTGCAGACCCTGTGCTATATACCTCTTCATCTGGTTATTCATTTCTATTCTTTCTAATAATAGAAAATAAAGTGTTTCCCTGGTAATAATAAAGTATTTCCCTGAGTCCTGTGAACTGCTACAAATTATAAAACCTGGGGAAGGAGTGATGGAGGGATTTGTAGCCAAGTTGGATAGAAGTGTGAATAATCTGGAACCCACTACTTGCTATTCGATTCTGAAGGGGGTGGGGAACAGTCTTATGGGACTGAGCCCTTATCCTGTGGAGTTTGAGCTAACTCTGGGTAGCTGGCATCAGAATTGAATTAAATTGTAGGACATCTAGTTGGTGTCTGCAGAAAATTGGAGAATTGCTTGGTATGGAAACCCCACACATTAGTGTCAGAAGTATTTGAGTAAAAGCAGATTTTATGACTACACAGTAACCTTGTTGAGAGATGTAGGAGTACTGATATACTGAGGTTGTATTTTTTCTTATTTTCCTCTGCCACCAAATTTTAATATTATGTCTCAGTAAGTCAGTTTGATAGGAGTAAGATAAAATGTTAACAAAAATGTTCTATAGTGTCTTTTAAACATTTTAGTTTTAATAAACATATAAATAACTTTGACATAAATGAAAAGGATATATTTTATATTGCTTTCTTGAAACACTATGGAAATAGCTTTTGAATTTCTTTCAATGTATGACGATTGTTTTCACAGTGCTCTGAAGGTCTATTTTAATAGCCAAAGAAAACTATGGCTTTGAGAATACAGTTTATCAAAACAACAGGAAGAACCCCCACAATGCCTTTTAGATAGAATTTAATTATGGGTTTAATGAGGATAGGCCCTGTCTCTATCAGGTTGTATTAAAAAAAAGTCCTCATAGTCTTGAAGTATTCAAAAAGTATTCAAGTAACTTTAGACCATCTTAGTATTCTCAGACCTCTGTAGAACTCTTAGTTAACATGATGTGTTAAATATTGTGGAGAAAAAAAACCAAATAATATTTTAGTTTCTGAGTTAAAAATTTTTTTTAACCAAATCAATCTACTTAAATTCATAAGTCCAAACCACACATTAACTGGATTATGAAATCAAAATAATATTAATAAATTTTAATATATGTGAAAGAAACGTTAAGGTAAAAGTACAGGGTCTACAAACTAATAGCACTGATTTTCATCACTATTCTGAACAAAATAAACATGAAGTGCTAGCTACAGACCACAGTTTGGGTGTTTCTCTTCTCCTAAACCTAAATTATCAGCAAGTATGTTAAATACTTAGGAAATAAATTAATTCATCTAATTAGCATACTAAGAATTTAAAGCTTAGTATAACAGTAGTCAATATTCTTATGCAGGCCATACTTAACCACTGTAGAGTGACACAATGAAAAAAAATAGAAGTATTTTGGTTCTATTTTCAATTTCCAGTTGACAAAGTTTGTGTCTTGATTTCAGTTAATATTTTTGGTGCTAAAATTTCTGTGAACATATTACTTCCTTGGAATGAGATTTGCCTTCTCTGTTCTCATTCCAAATGGCAACTTCTATTGTCTTCTTTTATTCTTGCATGACAGGCATTGGAAAAATCAAAACAAGCATCCTGTATGCATTGAAATTTATATGCCATTTTTACATTTTAGAAAGGTTCAATTTTGATTTTAACCACTTTTCTAAGAAAATGGATATATTATTATTAATAATTTTGTTTATATAGTTTGTATTTTAAATCTCTATACTTACATCAGGATCCAATGGAGATTATTTTCTTCCTTTGCTCCTTCCAAGGCATTTTGTTTTACCTTCTTCCAGTAACTGACACCAAAAACCTTTACGAGAATCAAACCTAAAAAAATAAAAAATACAAAACACACAAAAAAGTATTTCTCAAGGGATTTATAAGGTATGATGACCAAAAACATTAATATTTTTATGTGGGTATTAATCTATAACCAGGGAAACTGGCATATTTTTTGACTTATATCACTTTGCATAAAATGTTTTGGCATACTTTTGAATTCTCAGTCCATCTGTCATATTTGTGAGTTTGCCAGATTCCTAATAGAAAAATTGTCAGCAGAAGGTCTCTTATTAATAGATATTAATAAGACTATCTCCTTCATCTGGAAGAAAATTTTTTATAAATTTTAAGCCCATTCTTTCCCTTTGTAGGGTTTAAAAATGACAAATCAAGCTTCACCCGTATCTATGGATTTACATAGTACTTATACCATATGATTACAAAGTAATAGAAAAGAAAAGGTTTTAGTGTGCCATGGAGAAATTAATTTTAGGATTCTCTAGCTATAACCCATTCATATTTTTTTTACAGCTATGTTCTTATTTTTGGTATAATCTCTGTATTAAAGTAACAGCAGCTATTAATGTGGATTTTCATGGCATAATTATAGTCAACATAATAGTAGCACATTAAATTTATATTTTAATTTACCAAAATATTTCATTCTAAGTCTTTGTCATTTGAGCTTTCATTATAATCCTTTAAGGATATGGAGTATAGGATTCTTCCTAGTTTATGACATTTGGCATAGTGTTTGTCTCTTTGTGAACACTCACCAAATGTAAGTTGAATAAAAAATGAAAAAGAAGGAAGTATTTGTGAAGGTTTATTTATCTTGAATTATATACTTTTTCAGTATGCAGGTAATGATTCACATCTAGGCCTCCTGACTCTAGGTCAAGGGCCTTTTCTTATTCACTTTTCTCTGGGCATGTGTTTTACTATCAGTAATTATGAACAAATAGTAATTTCCACCCTTGAATATGAAAGTGAAAGTAATAGTCATGAATGACAATTTTTTCACATTGCTTTTGTTTTTCAGTGATTTTATTGCTGTTTTTTCTTCTTCATTAAAAGAATGATCATTTAGTATTAGTTCCTTTTGTCTTAATCCATACTACTCAGAATACTGCTTACAATTTTTGTTAAAATCATAGTGTGAACAATGAACAAATGGAAACTGAAATAAAAATACATCTTACAAAAAATAAACTTTAAGTGGATTAAAAGCCTAAATATAAAACCTGAAACCATAAAACACTTAGAAGAAAACATAAGCAGTAAACTCTTGAACACTGGCAGTAGTAATTTGTTTCTGGATAAGTCTCCTCAGGAAAGAGAAACAAAAACAAATGTGAACAAGAGGGACTACATCAAACTGAAAGGCTTCTGCACAGCCTAAGGAACCATCAACAAAATGAAACCTCACCCCACTGCATTGGAAAATATATTTGCAAATAATATATCTGATAAGGTGTTAGTAACCAAAATTTATAAAAAATCATACAACTCAGGAGAGGATTAAAGATGGCAGCATGAGAGGTGAGATAGAAAATCTGAACAGACCAATTAGAAGTAACAAAATCAAACTGGTAATCAAAATACTACCTAAGAACAAAACTCCTGGACCAGATGGCTTCACCACTGAATTTTATCAAACATTTAGTGAAGACCTAATACCCATCCTCCTTAAAGTTTTCCAAAGAGTAGAAGAGGGAATACTTTCAAACTCATTCTATGAGGGCAGCATCACTCTAATACCAAAACCAGGCAAAGACACCACAAAAAAAGAAAATTACAGACCAATGTCCTTGATGAACATAGATGCAAAAATACTGAACAAAATATTAGCAAACCAAATTCAAAAATACATCAAAAAGATCATCCATGATCAAGTGTGATTCATCCCAGGGATGCAAGGATGGTACAACATTCAAAAATCCATCAATATCATCCACCACATCAACAAAAAGAAGGACAGAAACCACATGATCATCTCCATAGATGCTGAAAAAGCATTTGACAAAATTCAACATCCATTCATGACAAAAACTCTCAACAAAATGGGTATAGAGGGCAAGTACCTCAACATAATAAAGGCCATATATGACAAACCCATAGCCAACATCATACTTAACAGAGAGAAGCTGAAAGCTTTTCCTTTAAGATTGGGAACAAGACAAGGATGCCCACTTTCCCCACTTCTATTCAACATAGTACTGGAGGTCCTAGCCATGGCAATCAGACAACTCAAAGAAATAAAAGGAATCCAGATTGGCAAGGAAGAAGTTAAACTGTCCCTGTTTGGAGATGACATGATATTGTACATAATAAACCCTACAGAATCCACTCAAAAACGACTAGATCTAATATCTGAATTCAGCAAAGTTGCAGGATATAAAATTAATACACAGAAATCTGTTGTGTTCCTATACACTAGAAATGAACTATCAGAGAGAGAAATCAGGAAAACAATTCCATTCACACTTGCATCAAAAAGAACAAAATATATAGGAATAAACCTAACCAAGGAAGCGAAAGACCTATACCCTGAAAACTACAAGACACTCTTAAGAGAAATTAAAGAAGATACCAGTAAATGGGAACTCATCCCTTGCTCATGGCTAGGAAGAATTAATATTGTCAAAATGGCCATCCTGTCTAAAGCAATCTATGGATTCAATGCAATTCCTATCAAAATACCAACAACATTTTTCAATGAACTAGAGAAAATCATTCTAAAATTCATATGGAACCACAAAAGACCTCAAATAGCCAAAGCAATTCTGAGAAGGAAGAATAAAGCTGGGGGAATTATGCTCCCCAACTTCAAGCTCTGCTACAAAGCCACAGTAATCAAGACAATTTGGTTCTGGCACAAGAACTGACCCATAGACCAATAGAACAGACTAGAGAGTCCAGATATAAACCCAGCCATATATGGTCAGTTAATATACAATCAAGGAGACATGGATTTACAATGGGTAAATGACAGCCTCTTCAACAGCTGGTGTTGGCAAAACTGGACAGCTACATGCAAGAGAATGAAACTAGATTATTGTTGAACCCCATACATAAAATTAAACTCAAAATGGATTAAAGACCTGAATGTAAGTCATGAAAACATAAAACTCTTAGAAGACACCATAGGCAAACATCTTCTGAATATAAGCATGAGCAACTTTTTCCTGAATGCATCTCCTCAAGCAAGGGAAACAAAAGCAAAAAAGAACTTATGGGACTACA
The DNA here is from genome assembly GCF_040802235.1 of Manis javanica. NCBI lineage: Eukaryota > Metazoa > Chordata > Mammalia > Pholidota > Manidae > Manis > Manis javanica. The sequence continues at coordinate 70,529,122 of NC_133160.1, forward strand.
TCAAACTAAAAAGTTTCTGTGTGGCAAAGAACACCATCAACAGAACAAAAAGGCATCCTACAGTATGGGAGAATATATTTGTAAATGATGTATCTGACAAGGTATAAAGAACTTACATGCCTCAACACCAAAAAAGCAAATAACCTGATTAACAAATGGGCAGAAGATATGAAGAGACAGTTCTCCAAAGAATAAATTCAGACGGCCAACAGACACATGAAAAGATGCTCCATGTCACTAATCATCAGGGAAATGCAAATTAAAACCACAATGAGATAACACCTCACACCAGTAAAGATGGCCAGCATCGAAAACACTAAGAACAACAAATGCTGGTGAGGATGTGGAGAAAGGGGAACCCTCCTACATTGCTGGTGGGAATGTAAGCGAGTTCAACCATTGTGGAAAGCAATGTGGAGGATCCTCAAAAACTAAAAATAGAAATATTATTTGACCCAGGAATCCCACTCCTTGGAATTTACCCAAAGAATACAACTTCTCAGATTCAAAAATACATATGCACCCCTATGTTGATTGCAGCACTTTTTACAATAGCCAAGATATGGGAGCAATCTAAGTGTCCATCAGTGGATGAATGGATAAATAAAAGGTGGTACATATACACAATGGAATACTATTTGGCCATAAGAAAGAAACAAATCCTACCATTTGCAACAACATGGATGGAGCTGAAGGACATTATGCTCTGTGAAATAAGCCAGGCAGAGAAAGACAAATGCCAAATGATTTCCTTCATTTGTGGAGTATAACAATGAAGCAAAACTGAAGGAACAAAATAGCAGCAGACTCAGAGCCTCTAAGAATGAACTAGTGGTTACCAAAGGGGAGGGATGTGGGAGGGTGGGTGGAGAGGGAGGGAGAAGGGGATTGAGGGGTATTATGTTTAGTACACATGGTGTGGAGCATCACGGGGAGAACAGTGTAGCACAGAGAAGCCACATAGTGAATCTGTGGCATCTTGCTGCACTGATGGATAGTGACTGCATTGGGGTATGTGTGGGACTTGATAATATGGGTAAATGTAGTAACCATATTGTTTTTTCATGTGAAACCTTCGTAAGAGTGTATAGCAATCATACCTTAATTACTTAAAAAAAAATTTATACAACTCAACACCAAATAAACAAATAACCTGATTAAAACTGGGCAGAGGACCCAAACAGACATTTCTTAAAGAAGACATTAAGATCATCAACAGACACATGAAAAGATACTTAACATCACAAAGAATCAGGGAAATGCAAATCAAAACCACAATGAGATAACACCTAACACCTGTCAGAGTGGCTAATATCAACAAGTTAGAAAATAACAAGTGTTGATGAGAATGTGGAGGAAAGGAAACACTTGTCTACTGCCGGTGCGACTGAAGATAGTGCAGTCATTATGGAAACAGTAAGGAAGTTTCTCAAAAACCAAGAAATAGAAATACCTAATGACATAGGGATTCCATTTCTTGGAATTTACCTGAAGAAAACAAAATCACTAATTTGGAAAAGATGTATGTACTCCTATTGCAATATTATTTATAACAGACAAGTATGGAAGAAACCTAAGTGCCCATTTGTAGACGAATAGATAAAAAAATGGAATGAATATATACAAAGGAGTATTAACCATAAAAAAGAAAGAAATACTGCCATTTGTGATATCATGGGTGGACCTAGAGGGTATTATGCTAGGTGAAAGTCAGAGAAAGAAAAATGCCATGTGATTTCACTTATATGTGGAATCTAAAAAGCAAATGAAATGAACAAACAAAAAAAACAGAAATAGACTTACAGACATAAAGAATAGACTGGTGGTTGCCATAGGGCAGAGGGTCAGGAAATGGGTAAAATAAGTGAAGGAGGGAAAATTTAGTGAGGATGTTTGATATCTTGATCTGGGTGATGGTTAAGTAAGTGTCAAAATATACATGTCAAAATTCATGGCATTGTATTTCAAGATTTATGCATTTTATTGTATGTACCTCAATTAAAAAAATAAGATACATTTAAATTAGCATAAAAGCTAATCATTGAAATAGGGATAAATTTAACACAAAATATGTGCAAGCCTGCACACTAAAAATTATAAAGCATTTTTAAGAAAAATTATAGAAGACAAAAAATTATAGAAGACATAAACATAAAAAATGTATTCTATAAAAGAAATTATCAAAGACAAAAACAGTAAAGGTCTCCTCATGAATCAGAAGATTAAATACTTAAAAAATATTACACTCTCCAAATTTACTTATAGATTTCAGTGTGATTTCAATCAAAAGTGTATTGGACTTTTTTTTATGAAATTGAAATAAAACAATTCTAAAATATATATGGAAATAAAAAGAAACTGAGCAAGCTAAAACAATTTGAAAAAGGAGAGTGAAGTTGGAGATCTTATACTATTTAATTTCAAGGTTTACAATAATGCTACAGTAATCAAAGCTGCATAGTATTGGTATCCATGAAACAAAATAGAGCACAGAAAGAGACCAACACATCTATGGTCAACTGATTTTCAAAAACAGGTGCCAAAATAATTTGATGGTGTAAGACCTACCAGCCTTATTCCGGTCAGCATTTCCCCCCGGTGAGAAAACGAGGGCAACGGCAGATCAATGCAACAGGCAAGAGGTTTATTATTCCAGCTAGCTGGGGTCCAAGTGTCTGCCTGACACAGCGGGTTTCAACAAGGACCCCGAGCACTCAAAGCCAAGGGTTTATATAGCATTTTCAAAGCACTTAACTCATAGTAATTTTCCACAGCTATACATTATTTTTGCAAGTCATACATCCTGGGGTTAAGCAAGAGCAAGATAAGACCACTCCTCAGTTGTTAGGGCGGTTCTGCACGATAAGCTTGGTATGTATGATTAACTGACCAAGGTTAGCTGACCAAGGGTCACAGCTGCCCACCACCCGGTGCTCATGATTAACTTGTTTTTCAAGCCTTACCCAGTTCCAGTTTTTCTTTCTAAGTCACATACTCAGAAAATGGCTTCTAGGCCCTTAAGATGGCTACTCTTATGCTAACCTATTTCCATTCTTACAATGGGAAAAGACAGTCTTTTAAACAAATTGAACTGGAAAAATTGTATATCTATATGGGAAATAGGAGCATTGACCCTTACCTCATACTGTATATAAAAATTAACTTGAAATGGATTATAGAATTAAACCTGTAAGTGCAACAAACTGTAAAATTCTGGAAGTAAACAGGAAAAAACATAGAAAATTTTTACAACCTTGGGTTAGGCAAAGTATCTTAGGATGACTGATAAAAGAAAAATAATGTTAATTTTGAATACATCAAAATTTAAAACTTTTGCTTTTCTAAAACACTTAAGAAAATGAAAAGCTGTCACTGGTTGGGTGAAAATATTTGTAAAACATATATCTAATAAAGGACTTACTATTCAGAATATATAACTCAACTAAATAGAAAAGATGACAATACTAATAAAAATTGGGTAAAAGTTTGGAACAAATACTTCATTAAAACATTAATTAAAACAATAATAAAGACTTATTTAAATAATCTGTACATAAGCCTGGAGGGTCTAATGCAATATTTCTGGAAGTCTGTTATGATGTAATATAGTTCAATAACATTTTGTCATTAGCAATTTCCGCATTTGAATTCTGACTCATTTCAGATATTTACATGATCAAAATTCAGAATTCAGACAAGCTATTATTATTATTATTCACTTATACATCTAACTGTAGATACATGTCTGGAACACACATATACCTTATTATAAAATGAGCAGCCTTCTGAAAATGTTTTTTTAAGAAATACTGAACTTCACACATGTTAAAACTCAGAATCAAAAGAAAAATAGGGTTTTCTTTCATCTCTGCTAATTGATTACATCTTGCAGCAAGATGTCATGCTGGGCTTTATTGAGAAATATATGTGTGTCTGTGTGCCTGGCACCTAGTCCAGGCATCTACGCATAAGGCAGTGGTTGTAAGTGTGTTATAGTGGAAATGAAAAGGAGAGGAAGGCAGTAGGGAGATCATATTTATTTTCCAGGTGACCTGAGGTTGAAAGTGAAGGGACTGGTGTTGGTGAGGGACCTTGTGAATTTGAGGACATATGCAATGCTCTTTCAGAGCCTAAGCAAAGAATCCTGACAGCAGATGGAGTAAGATCTCGCCAAAGCTGTTCAGAATATTAGCAATGTCCCTCTGCAGATTGTAAGATAAATTGTAGCCGAAATAAGCAGGCAAAGATAGGCAACAAAAGGCTAGGTAATTTATTTGAATGCCCCCGGGCGAGGTTCTGCGACCCCTCCCCCCAGTGCCTTCAACCTTACACTTCAGCCTTTTGGTCATAATGGTCAACAACTTGATCTGGCTACTTTTGGCTGACAAGGGGTGTCTTGGGGGGGTTTCGTAGCATGTAGCTACATTGCTGACTGCAAACATCTCACTCTGCTTTCTCTAGAGGCTTTCACTTCACTCTGTCTAAGCTTATGGTTTTTGTCTTATTATTTTCTTCTACAGATAGAGACTCTAGCTGCTGCCAGGGAAAAGGGGTGATGACCACTCTGGCTGCTTCATGCTGAGAAGGTGCAGTAAAGGGTGCAGCTAGGTCTCTATTACTGGTCAGTTGAGAGGGCTTCAGAAAGTTGGCGTTTTTATTCTGGAAGGACAAATTTAATGAGATGAAGAATGCATGGCTGAATATGAGAACTAGAAATATGAAGAGTTTAATTGAGAATTATAGCCAGGTATTATGGGGAAACTAAAATTTTGGATTGAGTTTACATTTTAATGACTAGTATTAGGATTTAGTATAGATAAGACTGCATTATTGAAACAATATTTTTCTCTAAAATCACTCTTATTTTTATTAGAAGTAGCTAGATTAAGAAAATAATTAACACTTGGCTTTATTATTTGCATAAGTGCAGCAAGAAGAGCAATTGATTACACAGGCTCTTTTAAATGTGCTTTGCTGGAACTTTTTGTAAGGAATTTTGGATTGAACTTTTAAAGGCCTCTCGAGGCCAGAAAGCCAAGTAAGACTTGCTATTAGGTTGTGCCTGCAGTACCTGTACATTTGGGTGAATTCTTATCTTCTTGAGGTTCTCAAGACGTTCCTGAGGTTCCTGCACTTGCTAGGAAGTGACCTTCCTTACTCACCTTGTAAGGCTGCTGGGAACTCTGTAAGCAAGGTACTAGGTCAATTCTTCTAAGGGGCTTTGTTAGCTGTATAAAGTCAATCTTAGTTCCTTAAAGCTGTCTGTTCATATCTGAGTTTACACACGTGTCTCTCAGGTATGACATTCCAGTCAAAGCTTTGGTAATAGAACTAGTGTTTTTAATTGGTCTTCTTACCAGGAAAGCAGATTCTTATTGAACTTGTGCAAATAAATATACTGCTATGAAATATAAAAATAGTTACTAAGAGTTTTTTAAATTCTGGAGGGATCAGGTAGAGAGAAAGACAAAGTTTCAATTCTGCTTATAAAGGCAGTCATTTACTAAACTGTTGTCAGCTTGAGAAAAAGCTTAAAATACTTTATCAACAACATTTGAAACAAAAAGTCACAAAATCATTTTTTTTATTTTACTTAATTTTATGTAACTAATACTTGTTCTGCTAAAATCTAGTTTTTTACTAGTTTAGGAGTAATGAAACAGTGAGTATAGTTGACAAAAGACTTACAAATGACAATGGTTAAAGACCTGATGAGAGCTTACTGTAAGACAGTTGTCATAGGAAATTTGGATATTTCTGTAACACAGAACATTCAGTAACAAAGTTTAGCATCATTCTCTGTGACAGTGCTTTCTAGGTAATTAAGCAGGTAAATAAGCAAAATTAGCCAAATATTTTCCTCAATGAGAAGAAATTCTTCTGACATGTTCTAGGGGCCCTTTGGAAAATATCAGAGTGAACTAGAGGTAAAAAGTACTTTTTCGAATTTGATTTTGGGAAGCTGTTAAAAGTTTTAAGGCACTTGCTTAAATAGGATTATAGGTTGCTATGAAGCAATACTTATCTATTTCAACAGAATGACAACAAAATACCTCAAAGGCAAATAAAGAAGGTTACACAGTTGTTAGCAAACTTTAGCTTTTAGTTCTTTTAATATTAAGATTTCATTTTCTTAAATATTCTGACAACTCATTGGGACTTTAAGCTTGAGAAACTGCTTTGATAAAACAATTAGAGAACTCATTGCAATTTTTTAATATTAAGAGCAGATTAAGTTAAGAAAACTATCTTTTTAACTGAAAACAAAATTTTAGTTTTGCTGTGTACTTGATACTGAGATTTGCTACACTTATTTAGTTTACTTATTTTTAACTATGCTAGGTTATTTACAAGACCTTTACTGAATATTAGAACAAAGCCAAGCTTTTAGGCATTTATTCTTAAAAGATTTAGCAGATAACATCAACTTAAATGACATTAGGTAAATTTAGGTAGCTGATAACAAGGACATGTGTGCCTCAGCTAAATTCAAATTAGCATTAATGCTTAACATTTTTTATCAGATTTCTTGGAAGTTTTAGAATGCCTAATTTTCACAAGCACTTGTTTTTAAATCAATTTTTATTAATACCATCCGGAGGTAGGAAAATATTTCTCATTTACACACCAAGACACACAAACATACAAACTGAGATACAACGACTACAGTCAGCAACACTTTTTACACAAAAACATATACAGATAGACAAACTCATATAAAGACTTGAGTTACTGATATCTAATTGCTTCATTTTTCTTCAGCTTCTTGTTTGTGGCTTCTGGAACTAGAGGGCAGGAGGGGCATGTTCTGGTGGGGGGAACAGGGCGGTGAAGGCAGAAGGAGATGGGGAGGGGTAGTGCAGCCACCAGAAGAGGAGAGCAGGACAATGGCAAGGTTGAGAATGTAGGACTTTAAGATGGCAGCGACACGTGTGAAGACAAAGGACTTAAAGATGGTGGTGGGTAGAGGGGGAAGGGATTGCGAGCTGAAGGAGGCAGGCGACTGAGGTTTTCTGGTGGATCTTTAAAGGAAGGACTGAGCAGAGTAAGAGGCTGACAATATTTAACTGGAGATCAGGCTAGGAGAACTTGAGAAGGTCTGGGCAGGAGCGCAGAGTCCAAAAAGCCTGCACATATGGGATTTCACTCTACTCTCCGCTCCAGTGGCAATAATTAGTCAAGTTGGTGAGGAGGCCAAAGTCGAAAATTCTCTCAGGGGGCCAGCGAGATTGATTGTCCAAGGGATACTGAGACCCGGCCTGAGAGCAAAGGAAGACCAGCTTCCATTTGCGAACTTCCTGGGACAAACATAGAGTAGCCAAATTAGAAATGAGACACTGAAGTGGGGTCGGAGCCTCCGCTTTTGAGGGCTGGTTCCCCATGTCTGTGCCACTTCTCAACTAATCCCACTGAGAGGAGTGCCTAGTGTCTCAAGCGCACCAAGTCAGGGGAGATGGCCTGGTAGCCTGAGTGAGGGATGTCTCCCCCACCACAGGGCCAGGGGTGGGCCGGATGCCTGCAGATGTCCTGGGGCCTGGGGTAGGGACATCTCCCACACCACAGGGCCAGGGGCGAGTATCCCGGATACTTGCAATGGATGGGCTGAATGCCCAGACCTGGACGTACACACGACTTCTAATGGACCAGGTGAAGCAGAGTTAGGAAGGGGAGCAGACTGGGGGAAACTGAGGGACTCACCAGAAAATAGTCCATGCAGTGAAGAGCAGGCTGAGGTCCCAATTCGGGGAATGAGGGGGCGGGGCTGCCAGTGGCTGGTTGGGGCCCCGCGCTCATGCTCCTTCCCGGGATTTCGGCACCAAATGTAAGATAAATTCTAGCCGAAATAAGCAGGCAAAGATAGGCAACAAAGGGCCAGGTAATTTATTTGAATATCCCCTGGCAAGGTTCTGCGGTCTGGCTGCCACAGACTAGGGAAGTCATGCAAAAGTAGACAGGCAGCAAGTTTTTAAAGAAGGTAGGGGGAGGCAGAGCTTAGATTTACAGCAGCGCGAGGATTGGCTAGACTAAGGCACATTTTTCAGGTTGGGAGGGGGCAGCAGCTGGGGACTTTGGCATGTCATCAGTGTCTGACGTGCTCACACCTCCCCCCAGTGCCTTCAACCTTACACAGATTAGCCTCTGTACTGCTGATATCTGATGGAACAGTAAAAAAACAATTTTTCCGTATAGGCACTGGTAGCTAGTCATTTCATGTAGGCACTAGTCATGGCTAGGACCTTCCTTTAAAGGATTTAAGGAAGTGAGCATTTGGAGGAAATTTATGTGTTGTTTTGTAACTCTGTGTTTACCCCTTCCTGGAGATATGCATAATTTGTTTATCATTGTGTCCCCAGAGTCATGCATGTAATAGTCATTCAATAAAACTTTGTTGAATTAAAGACTAAAATAAGAATGGACTGGTTAAGTTTGTGTGGAATACTACCTGAGGACATCTAGAAATGACAGGGAGATAATTGAGGGCAGGGACAATCAAGATTCTCCAATTATTCAACCTCTAACAGATAACATTTCTCCAACTAGTAACATATATATACTAATGAAAATGTGAATTTAATTTTACCTTGGGCAGATGAATCCTAGGAAATATTTGAATTACACTTAGAAATTCAAGTATGCTTTAAATGCCTTTAAATTGAAATAACATTTCCATGTGAAAAACTGAACTGCAAACTGTGCAAGAAAGTTTCAAAACTAAAACACCATCATTTAGGTATTACTAAAATGGAACAGGCACAATGTTTTTAAATCAGCTCCTTCTCCACAACGTGTTTTTATAACTTAACGAACCATTTTAGTGGTACACATTTTATTTTTAACAGCTTTTTTGAAATATAATTTACATATCAAACACTCACCCATTTAAAATGTATAATTAAGTGATCTGCAGCAAATTTATAGTTATACAACTCTCACCACAATTCTGTTTTAGAACATTTCCACCACCCCAAAAAGTCCTTTAGAGCCCACTGCAGTCAATCCTTGCTGTCACCCCCAGCTCCAGGCAAGCTCTGAACTTTGCCTCAAAATTTGACTTTTCTGGACATTTCCCTTTTGTTACTGGTGTGGATATGACAAATTTTGTTAATCCCTTTATGAACTGAAGAACATTTGGATTGGTTCCAGGGTTTGGCTATTATGAACATTGCTACTGTGAATAGGTCTTTGTGGACATAGGTTTTGATTTCTCTTGGCATAGATTCCTAGGAGTGGAAATGGATTGTTTGTAAGCTTCTCTTTAATTTTTGAGAGATTACAAAACTGCTTTTCCAAAATAACCATATATTATACATTACCATCAGCAATATATGAGGATTCAAATCTCTCCATTCTTGCCAACATTTGGTATTGTCTTTTGGAATATAGCCATTCTAGTGGTATTTCAATGTGGTTTTTAATTTGCATATCACTATGATTACACATTTATTATTCAAAATGACAGTATTTTGGGAGACAAATTCATTTTATAATAAAAGTTGGACACAACTTAAGCTCACTTGATGTTTTCAGTTTTATAAAGGAAATACTTCCTGTTGATATACTATTCATTAGCAAAAATACACAATATTATTTTTCTCTGGTTGTAACATCTAATGCCAATTTGAAGAGCTTAATAGATTGGCAGTGTAGGCTTCAGAGGACTGAGTTTCAATCCTGCCTTCTCAATTTACTTGCTGAATGACAGCTTAGCTTTTCTGTGCCCCAGCTTTTTCAGCTATAAAATGGAGCTAATAGTACCCATCACAAAGTGTTGTTATGAAGGAATATACATAAATACTTAGAATAAATGTTTATGGATTTTCAAACATTACAACCACTTTTAAAAACAAATTCATCATAAGAAATTGTCATTTTCTTCTCTTTAGCATTTATAAGTGCTCTTTCACAGGTCATCTAGAGAACTAGCAGATTTTAGCTATTATGGCTACTATTGTTTGCTACTAAAAAATATTTAATGTGGCATGTTTTTACTCAAATTCATATAAAATGGTATGGGAAAGAATTCCTGGGCAATATAAATTTGGTTACCAGGGAAAATGATACTAGAAACAATTGAAATCTTTTTGCATTTTGAAGTCATTTTGGTTCTTTATGTCTTAGTCCTATTGACAGAACAAAACAAAACCAACACACAGTCTTTATTCAACCTCTGGCCTTCAAATCCTTACTGTTGATTTATTAAAGTTTCACAGTTAATTAGCATTAAAAATTCATATAACTCAGGTTTAATTTATGTTAATAAACAGGTTAAGACCCAAACATGTTAACTGAAAGTAAAGAAGTGAGTTTCAGGTATTTAACAAACTGTTCCTAAGTGTGAGAACTCATGTTATGGCCACTGATAGCTAGCTGTATTTGTGAATGGATATTTTCATGGTAAAATTAAAAGTTTATATTTTTCATTTCAGTTTATACAAATTAGCACAATTCCAAACTAAGTGTTATTTTTTCCTGCTCTTTCTCAAATGATCAGTCAGCTTTAAAATACTGTATAACATAACATGAAAGATAAAATATTGTCAGTGTATCAATTCTATTTTCAACTAAGGGATTAAGGTTATGTTGAACAACATGGCAAAATGCTAGTGTACTTAATTTAGTGATAAAGTTAACATCTTATTGTTTAAAGCTTACACTGCTTATTTCAGATTACATCCACACTCATTAAAAAAATTTGTTTTTCATATTTAGTACATTGTTAGGGTCTAGGACTCCGGGGTTTCCCAGAGAACAAGACACACGGACACGGAGATGAAAATCCAAGCAAAGTCTTTATTCAGCCAGCAAGCTGGGGTCGACAGCACCTCCCCTGACATGCAGGCCGAGTCTGAGCTGCCGACCCGAAGCAACTTTGGGTATTGATTATATAGGATCTTCACAGCAGTTACATCAAAGCCCATGCAGTTCTACAACTAATAGGTTTAAAACACACTCTATATTGTAACCAATGGGAAACATTGTAACCTTTTTAGGGAACGCGCCAGTTGCCTGCCCGCTTCAATTGTTATCTCTTGCTTACCCAAGCATGTCTATGTGACTTATTACGGGTTACATCTCCAGGCGTTCCCGGGCTGTTGCCCACTTCTAGTTATCTAACTTAGGGTAGGCGCACTTCTCAGAAGCCTCGGGTAATTTACACAAGAAAAGACTGGGTGGCTCTCGCTCTAGGCAGTTAGGTTAAGTGTCATTAGTTCTTTTTCTTGACTTGATGCTCTCTGCACTCTGTTACAACATCACTTAAAATTCATGGTGATGGTGAGATAGGGACCGTGGTTGTAGTCAGAGCAGGGTGAGGGCCTCCGGAAAAAGCAAGGCAGGATATTTGCAGTCAGAGCAATGTAACTACATGCAAGGAAACCTCCTATCAAAACTCTATTAAACATTCAGCTCTAGAGTCATTCTTCAGTGCGATCACTTAATATTCCCCAGATAAAGAGAAGCACATGTTTTTATTATGCTAATCATGTGAAAGATTCACGTTAACATGCTAAAAGGCCCAGGCCTATGTGCTGTCTTTCCTCCTTCAGATCTGATGAAGTGATTTTGCAAACTGGGCAAACTAATTTAGCCTGCAGGCCCAGCCATAAACAACACCGTAAAAGGCAGGGAGGATTCCACCTTAAAGGTAAGACTGCATGTTAATACCCAAGAAATTAAGAAGTTAGAAATTCTTAACTTACCTTTTAGCAAACAATACCTCAGCCCACCTTGGGGGCTGGGCAGGTGGCCTTGTTTCATGTGCCCCCAGACCAAGATACTGGTATCTCAGAGAGAAATTATCAGAGCAGGAAGTTGCTTGTGTTAAATTAATTCTAAATATTCAGGGAGCACTCAATAAGTCCACACTCCTAAGCTTTTTTTCATGTTCTCAAAAATCCTCTACTGCCTATAAAACCCCTAGACAACACACCACTACAGACTCTTGGAGCACTGTCCTTTCACTTTATCTCTAAATAAAAGCCTGTACCTTGCTCTCCTACTTGTGTTTGTGAAGCTCATTCTTCAGCTTTGTGAACAAGAACCCTGGCATCAATGGTACTAAATAATTTTAAGAAATCACAGACTATCCAATGACTATGAAATTTGGAAGGCTTGAACACTTTCTTCAGTTATTGTAGAAAGAAAGAACACTCTTGACAATGGAAACTCATTGCTTTTTTTCTTGAAAACAGTTTGAAATCATAGATTTTTTTTTATATTGATGATAATCAGTTTATAGATCTCTTAAACTGGAGTACTCTTTCATGCCAAGATTAATGGTAGAACTTCCATAATACAGGACTTAAAAGTTTCTTTAAGGCTCAGTCTATGACCCTAAAATTAAAAAATATATATTATAGTGAGAGTCAGGTCCATGGCCATCCAACTCAGTATCTTCTAATTGCTCTAGGCATGTATAATAGGAACAAACACAACCTTCATAAATCTGAGAGACAATCACTATAAATGGACAAAGGAAGGTGGGGGTCTTATTTGAAATGTTAAATGAACTTCAGAGTCAGAATTAAGGTGAGGTAAGAAAGACATCTTGGGTGCAAAATTTTAGGAGGCACTTACCCTCAGGTATGTGCATGGCCCTGTGAGTGAACGCCCCCTGAAGTCCCAGTGCCCCTTTTGCCTCACCCCGGTCCCTGCACAGATGGAATGAGTTACCTACAAAAATCAGAGGGAACTAGCAAAAGAAAACCAAACCAGAGCTGTAACTGGTGAGGCCTCTGAAGGAGAGCTGGCAAGGTCACACATACAGTGGGAAAAGACAGAGAAGAAAACATGTAATTATAGCATCTCTCTCTGCCTATTCAGTCACCTATGGACTATTTCTTGCTCTATGACACTGTGTTTGAAAATCACACTAAAGAGAAGGGAGTGAGTTCATAAGACATCTAGTTAATTACCTGTTTATGCTTCCAAGATGTCCCAATATTGCCTGTTAAATAGGCTCACTGCTTACCAACTTATTTTATGTAATGTCTTTTAAGGTTAGTTGCTGGTTTTAAGATTTGCAGCTGTTTTGTTTTTCTACTTTCATTCTAGGGAAAATCTTTCATATCTAGAAATCAACAGAGGATTTACGATATTTCTTTGCCACTGCTGAAACTTTCTTTCCCAAGTGGCTAATATCAAACTGGAAAATAATCAGTATATAAGGAACAGCTAACTCAGCAATTGCATCATCACAGTAGAATTTCTTTGAAACCTGTACTCTGATGAAACTTCAATAAATTAATTAGAGTATAAACTTACATTAAAGCTTCTGAGTAATTGTAATGAGAAGAGACTCCTAGAAACTTCTGTACTTCATCCATCACTGTAGCAGGATCAGTTCTTAGCTGTTGCCCATTGATAATTAGCAACTAAATTGCCAAAGAAATAAGACAGTGCATATTGAAAAAAGACATGTATTGTATAACAAAAAATTTCTGCACTATGAATTTATTCAATAAGAGACACTCTACTGAAAGGATCTGCATGTGATGTTGTTGGACTTAACCAGGGCATTCTTATTAATGACCTCCAACAAGAATAAATCACACTAATTAAATGCACTCATGTTTCGTAATCTGCTGTAAAGGAGTGCTGAGAGCATTAAGAGTCAGGAAAAAGAACTAATAAAACTTAGCTAAACCTTAACAGCAGACCATTCCGGAATAGTAAGAGATTCAATGTCTAAACTTAGAGAGAGGCCAGATCAAAGGAAGAGAGAGCGAGAGGCCAGCCAAGGGCTATTTGAATCCTAGTTTACTAAATCCCCATGGTTTACAACCCTGATATCCACCCTGGCAGGGCCCTTGCTTATTTTTATACTGCTTCTCACTTTAGGTCCCTGTATCTTAAACCGGCTAATAGCCTTTGTTAGGGAAAGAGTGAGTGCTGTTCAGGTGCTAATGCTGAGACCGCAGTATCATTCACTCACACAGCAGGAAGAAACAAACATTCCATGATTGGAATGGTCAAAGGAAAGTGGGGAAATGTAGAATCTAAGCATTAGTAAGATTAGTAAATTAGCATAAGCATAGCCATCTTAGAAACCTAGAAACCATTTTCTGAGAGTGTGACTCAGAGAAAAAAAAACAAAAAAACAAAAAACCCTGGGCCTGGGTAAGGCCTTGAAAAACAAGTTAATCATGAGCACCGGGTGGTGGGCAGCTGTGACCCTGGTCAGCTAACCTTGGTCAGTTAATCTTACATACCAAGCTTATCGTGCAGAACCTCGCTAACCATTGAGGAGTAGTCTTACCCTGCCCTTGCTTAACCCCAGGATATATGTCTTGCAAGAATAATGTATAGTTATAGAAAATTACTATGAGTTAAGTGCTTTGAAAATGCTATATAAACCCTTGGCTCTGAGTGCTCGGGGTCCTTGTTGAGACCCGCTGCGTTGGGCTGACTTGGACCCCAGCTAGCTGGCTGAATAAAGACTTTGCTTGAATTTACATCTCTATGCCTGTGTAGTTTGTTCTCTGGAGAAGCCTCGGAAGCCTGGACCCTAACACTGCAAAGTCCTGCAAACACCAGGAAAACAAAAAAGCCAAGAGAGCCTAAGAATGTAATTATGAAATCACAAATGGAAACCAAGTTTAAAAATAGGCATAAAAACGATTCCCTCATTCAAGCTGGGAAAGAGCAGTGTAGAAAAGAAGAAAGATTACAGTAAGTCTAGGTGTAAAGAGACAGAGGGCTGTCATTCTCCACAACTCTGTTCTAAAGAATAGCACTGCAAAGTTTTAAGAAATACATTGAAAATCCACTTGAAGGAAAAGGTACGATTCCCAGAGAACCTGAGTGTGGACAGAAGTTCCTTAACAAAGGGGAAGAATTTGCTTGTTACTCTAGTGTGGTGGGGGAGAGCACGAACCCAGAAAGATGAAATGGCAGGGTCCATGATAGAGAGCCACAGAACCTGCAATGCAACTCTTGCTCACATGTCTTCTTTAAAATACGTGTTTAGTCTAGACCAACATTGTTCAACAGAACTTTCTCTGCTGCTGGACATGTTCTACAGCTCTGGTATCTAAAAGGTGGCTACTAATTATTTTAAATGTGACTAATGTGATTGAGGAACTGAATTTTTAATTTTATATACTTTTAATACAAATTTCAGTAGCCATATGTAGTAGTGGGTATCATATTGGACAGCATAGTTCTAAGCATGCAAACATGTATTATGTCTGATGACTGGACTGCTTTATGCCATTCAGTGTAGGAGCTGATTAGTAATCTAGGTTGATGCTAGGCAAAAGAGAGAAGGAAGCCAAGAAAAGCATAGAATTTATGGAAAATTCAGTAATGTGGCTTAAAGCAAAATAATGGCACTTAATTAAGCAAAGCAATATTTGCCTTGTTTAGTTAAGAGTTTCTCAAGCTTTATTCTCAGAATAAGAATCAGGGATATGAAGCCTTTAAGGCTTTTTATAACCAGGAAAAGTATGCACTAGAAAATAGAGCAGGGAGTATTATCCTGAAATACTTTTAGAAAGAAAATTAAACTTCTATCTCTGCCTATCTATTACTCTGCTATAGTCTCATTATTTACATTACAAAGCTAGTAATGTTCTAATGAGTAAAATTTCCTCTATCCTAAAGGCAAAGACATTAATTGAATAAGATTGTAACATGATGTAAATTTTTATTGCTCAATACCTGAAATGGGGGGAAATAAACAAGCCATCTTTCAATGTGGCTGGCATACCACCCTGGGATCAAACATCTCTTCTGTAAGGCTCTAAGCTCGGAGGGTGCACGGGGCCCCGCTGTGATCACTTCGTAGAAGCTGAACTTCAGAGCGGCGGGGTTTTCATGTGATCGCTGATGCTATGATGAAAAGGTGGATAATTAAACTAACTTGTAACATAGGCATAAATAATTAAAACAAATCTCTGTGACAAGTCTCAAAGCTAAAGGAAGAAATGCCTTCCTTCTGGAGGTTATATGTTTTGCAATTAATAAGGATGAAAATGTTTGCTTGGAGCACCAGGACTTAAAGTTATGACACTGATGAAAGTGTATTTTTGAGAACATATTTGGTAGTGGCTGAACTCTTATTGACAGGATTCCTTAATCAACTTTACTGGTTGTTTCTTTAGTGTGTATGTTTTATTCTGAAAGCAAACTTTTGAAAGTTGCTTTAATGACCTCTTTTCAGCCCATAAGCAAACCATTTATCATATCCAGTGAATAATGCACAAGCACTCTACTAGTTCTGCCACATAGTTTTGCTCCCTCCATTTAGTAATGCAGTTTTAGCTTAGAAAAGTCCTATTGGCTATTTTAAATGGGAAAATTATTGAAAATCTGACATGTACATTCAGCCTTTTTAATATACTACCTAGCATCTAAAAGCTGAGATTATTTTAGGTAATGGTAACCTTTGCAATAAATCAGAATCACTTATTGTACAAAACTTCAGAAAGCACAGAAGATTGGAGAGTGACGAGAATTAGGCTTGAGATGGATTAATGATTGTACATTGAGCATTGACCCCCCTATACTGAATTTTATTGTTGTTAACAACCATTTGATCAATAAATATGAGAGATGCCCTCTCAAAAAAAAAAAAAAAAAAAAAAAAAAAAAAAAAAAACTTCAGAAAGCAGCAATCCAGATAGGAAAGCATTTCATAATGGCTCACACTCAGGCCCATGGGTTTGAGGAAATCACCTTTTCACTAAATTGACTAATAAATATTCAGGCTTAGTGGTGGGTTTCTGGATGTTTACCACATCTAGCTGAATAGCAAATTTGCTGCAATTGAGATTCAAATTACTACACTACAATCTATTGACTTTGTCAAGGCCTTCATTTTGCCACTCTGGAATGATTTATGTGTAATATTTCAGACATTTTGTTAGTTTTCAGCATTGAAATCTTTTTTAGTAAATTCTCAATTTTTCAGGAACTAAATGGTTGCCAAACTTCAGTTTTCTCCTTTCTTTGAGTCAATTAAGGCTTATTTCTTTTTTTTCCAGATACCTGGTGAAAAAGGTAAGAGGCACAATGGCTCTAAGAGTTTGGCATGAATGATTAACGTGCAATTGTGGATTTCAGTTTTCCAGGATGTTCACTCTCTATTATGCCGATTATTATCAATATGCCTATTTAAGTTCCCACCTGCTTTATATAAACTTTTCCCACTCTGTCCCAGTCACAAAACCTTTCCTGATAATTGAAAAAACTGTTTCTGTCAAATAAAAAGACCCGGTGCTAAGAAATTTTGTTCTCTAATTTCATACATTGTCAGGAATTTAAGTGTTTGAAATCCTGTCAATGCGAATGGAACATTCTTGACTGGAGAATTGAAGTTATGTGGACACTTTAATACAGAGAAGCAGACTTATTTTCAACTCAGGTGCAGAGTTTCAGATAAGGGATTTTGGACCAAAATTCCACATTTATCTTAACTTTATAGTTTCCAAGGAAATTGGACTCTTGGTCTACTTTTCAACCCTGTCCTGCTAATAACCCCCTTACACATAGCCCTGCTTTGCACCTATCAAAATAGTCCATTTCAATTTTACCTACATTGCTGCCCTTACAAATCCTTCCCTTTACGGGAATGCCTAATAGTTTCTCTGGTGTTCAGGCTCCTCTGCTGCAGCCAATTATACCTAACTTGTTGTTCCCTGTAGTGTTTATCAGATGGACGTTACCACTCTGTAGGAGTCTGTCATTTAATACTTTCTGATTTATACACTGTTTATTTATACATATTTTTCTGATTAGATTGAAGTCATTCTTGAGTGTAGCATCCATATTTATTAATTTGTCTTCAAACTGCACTTAAAATAATACTTTACATATGGTAGTCATTAAAATTATTTAATGAATGGATGAACACATGAACATTAGGAAAGTGTTCTTTAAATTAAGTTTTTTAATTTAAGGATCCTAGAGACTAAAGATGCTGAATCTAATTCATTTTGTATGTTATATTTAATTTGTACTGCTTTTTTTAATTAAAGAATCATGTATATACAATCTTATGAAGGTTTCACATACACAACACTATGGATTCAACATTCACCCATATTATCAAGTCCTCACCCCACATCATAGTCAGTGTCCATCAGCAAGTAAGATACTGTAGCATCATTACTTGTCTTATCCATGCTGTCACCTGTACTTCTTAAAAAAAAAATTTAAGGTACACAGCATGTTACATTGATACATGTGTAGAGTATAATATGACCACCATTGAAGCAATATTTCTCACATCATATCATTTGGGTATAGTATTATTGATTTATTCATTATATTTTGCATTAGATGTCTATGGCTTATTTACTACTTGTTACACTTGTACCCTTACATGCCACCAATGATTTTTTTAAATTAAGGCATCATTGATATACAATCTTATGGAGGTTTCACATGAGCAACATTTGGTTACTACATTCACCAATATTATCAAATTCCCCCCACTACCCACTGCAGTCACTGTCCATCAGCATAGCAAGATGCTACAGAGTTACTACTTGCCTTGTCTATGTTACACTGTCTTTCCCTTGACTGTCTATGTTGACTGTCTTTCCCTACACCATGTGTGACAGTCATAATGTCCCACAATCCTCTTCTCCCTCCCTCCACACCCACCCTCCCCCATTCCTCCCCTTTGGTAACTGCTAGGCCCTTCATGGAGTCTGTGAGTCCACTGCTGTTTTGTTCCTTCAGATTTGCTTTGTTGTTATACTCCAGAGATGAGGGAAATCATTTGGTACCTATCTTTCTCTGCCTGGCTTATTTAACTGAGCATGACACCCCCAGCTCCATCCATGTTGTTGCAAATGGTAGAATTTGTTTTTTTCTTATGGCTGAATAATATTCCTTGTGTATATGTACCACCTCTTCTTTATCCATTCATCTACCGATGGACACTTAGGTTGCTTCCATATCTTGGCTGTGGTAAATAGTACTGCAATAAACATAGGAATGCATATGTCTTTTTGAATCTGGAATCTTGTTTTCTTTGGGTAAATTCCTAGGAGTGGAATTCCTGGGTCAAATGGTAGTCATATTTTTAGTTTTTTGAGGAACCTCCATACTGCTTTCCACACTGGTTGAATTAGTTTACATTCTCACCAGCAATGTAGGAGGGTTCCCCTTTCTCCACATCCTCACCAACATTTGTTGTTGTTTATCTTTTGGATGGTGGCCATACTAACTGGTGTGAGGTGATATTTCATTGTGGTTTTAATTTGCATCTCCCTGATAATTAGCGATGTGGAGCATCTTTTCATGTGCCTGTTGGCCATCTGAAATTCTTTGGAGAAGTGTCTGTTCATATCCTCTGCCCATTTTTTATTTTTATTTTTTTATATTTTGTTATCATTAATCTACAATTATGTGAACAGTATGTTTACTAGGCTTGCCCCTTCACCAAGTCCCCCCCACAAACCCCATTACCGTCACTGTCCATCAGTGTAGTAAGATGCCGTAGAAGCACTACTTGTCTTCTCTGTGTTGTACAGCCCTCCCTATGACCCCCCACATTATACATGCTAATCGTAATGCCCTCTTTCTTTTTTCCCCGCCCTTATCCCTCCCTTCCCACCCATCCTCCCCAGTCCCTTTCCCTTTGGTAACTGTTAGTCCATTCTTGGTTTCTGTGATTCTGCTGCTGTTTTGTTCCTTCAGTTTTTCTTTGTTCTTATACTCCACATATGAGTGAAATCATTTGGTACTTGTCTTTCTCCACTTGGCTTATTTCACTGAGCATAATACCCTCTAGCTCCATCCATGTTGTTGCAGATGGTAGGATTTGTTTTCTTCTTATGGCTGAATAATATTCCATTGTGTATTTATCCATTCATCTACTGATGGACACTTAAGTTGCTTCCATTTATTGGCTACTGTAAATAGTGCTGCAATAAACATAGGGATGCATCTGTCTTTTTCAAACTGGGCTGCTGCATTCTTAAGGTAAATTCCTAGGAGCGGAATTCCTGGCTCAAATGGTATTTCTATTTTGAGCTTTTTGAGGAACCTCCATACTGTTTTCCACAATGGTTAAACTAATTTACATTCCCACTGCCCATTTTTTAACTGGATTATTTGCTTTTTGGGTGTTGAGGAGTGTGAGTTATTTACATATTTTAGATGTTAAACCCTTATCACATATGTAATTTATGAATATGTTCTCCCATACTGTAGGATGCCTTTTTTTTCTACTGATGGTGTCCTTTGCTCTACAGAAGCTTTTTTTTCAATGTAGTCCCATTTATTCATTTTTGCTTTTGTTTCCCTTGTCTGAGGAGATGTGATCAGAAAAAAGTTGCTCATGTTTATATTCAAGAGATTTTTGCCTATGTTTTCTTCTAAGAGTTTTATGGTTTCATGACTTACATTCAGGTCTTTGATCAATTTTGAGTTTAATTTTGTGCATGGAGTTAGAGAATAATCCAGTTTCATTCTCTTACATGTAGCTGTCCAGTTTTGCCAATACCAGTGTTGAGAGGCTGTCGTTTCCCCATTGTATATCCATGGCTCCTTTAACATATATTAATTGACCATATGTGCTTCAGTTTATTTCTGGGTTCTCTATTCTTTTCCACTGACCTGTGGGTCTGTTCTTGAATCAGTACCAAATTGTCTTAATTACTGTGGCTTTGTAGTAGAGCTTGAAGTTGAGGCAAGTAATTCCCCCAGGTTTATTATTCTTAGGATTGTTTTGGCTATTCAGGGTCTTTTGTGGTTCCATATGAATTTTAGAACTATTCTAGTTCATTCAAGAATGCTGTTAGTATTTTGATAGGGATTGCATTGAATCTGTAGATTGCTTTAGGCAGGATGGCCATTTTGACAACATTAATTCTTCCTACCCATGAGCACAGGATGTATTTCCATTTATTGGTGTCTTCTCTAATTTCTCTCATTAGTGTCTTGTAGTTTTCAGGATATAGGTCTTTCACTTCCTTGGTTAGGTTTATTCCTAGTTATTTTATTCTTTTTGATTCAATTGTGAATGGAATTGTTTTCCTGATTTCTCTTTCTGCTAGTTCATCATCTTCTGCTAGTATATAGGAATGCAACGGATTTCTGTATATTTATTTTGTGTCCTGAAACATTGCTGAATTCAGTTATTAGTTCCAGTAGTTTTGAGGTGGATTCTTTAGGGTTTTTTATGTACAATATCATGTCATCTGCAAACAGTGGCAGTTTAACTTCTTCTTACTAATCTGGATGCCTTTTATTTCTTTGTGTTGTCTGATTGCCATGGCTAGGATCTCCAGTACTATGTTGAACAAAAGTGGGGAGAGTGGGCTTGTCTTGTTCCTGAACTTAAAGGAAAAGCTTTCAGCTTCTCACTGTTACATATGATATTGGCTGTGGGTTTGTCATATATGGCCTTTATTATGTTGAGGTACTTGCCCTCTATACCTATTTTGTTGAGAGTTTTTATCATGAATGGGAGTTGAATTTTGCTGAAAGCTTTTTCAGCATCTATGGAGATGATCAAGTGATTTTTGTTCTTCCTTTTGTTGATGTGGTGGATGATGTTGATGGATTTTGATATTGTACCATCCTTGCATCCCTGGAATAATTCCTACTTGATTATGTTGGATGATCTTTTTGATGTATTTTTGAATTTGGTTTGCTATTATTTTGTTGAGTATTTTTGTATGTGTGTTCATCAGGGATATTGGTCTGTGCTTTCCCTTTTTTTGTGGTGTCTTTGCCTGGTTTTGGTATTAGGGTGATGCTGGCCCCGTAAAATGAGTTTGGAAGTATTCCCTTTTCTACTCTTTGGAAAACTTTAAGGAGGATGGGTATTAGGTCTTCACTAAATGTTTGATGAATGCAGTGGTGAAGCCATCTGGTCCAGGTGTTTTGTTGTTAGGTAGTTTTTAGATTACCAAATCAATTTCAATGCTAGTTTGGTCTGTTCAGATTTTCTATTTCTTGCTGGGTCAGTCTTGGAAGGCTTTATTTTTCTAGAAAGTTGTCCATTTTGTTCTGGTTATCCAATTTGTTAGCCTATAATTTTTCATTGTGTTCTCTAATAATTCTTTGTATGTTCACGGTGTCCTTAGTGATTTTTCCTTTCACATTTCTGATTCTGTTTATGTGTGTAGACTCTCTTTTTTTCTTGGTAAGTCTGGCTAGGGCTTTATTTATTTTGTTTGTTTTGTCAAAGAACCAGCTCCTGGTTTCATTGATTCTTTCTATTGTTTTATTCTTCTTGATTTTATTTATTTCTGCTCTGAACTTTTTTATGTCGCTCCTTCTACTGACTTTGGGCCTCACTTCTTCTTTGTGACTTTAGGCAGTTCATTTGGGATTGTTCTTCTTTCTTGAGGTAGGTCTGTATTGCAATATACTTCCCTGTTAGCATGGCCTTTGCTGTGTCCCACAGAGTTGTTGTCTTTGTTTCCATATATTGCTTGATCTGTTTTTATTTGGTCACCAATCCATTGACTATTTAGGAGCATGTTGGTAAACATCCAGGTGTTTGTGGTAATTTTTGCTTTCTTTGTATAATTTATTTCTAGTTTCATCCCTTTATGGTCTGAGAAGCTGATTGGTACAATTTCAATCCTTCTGAATTTACCGAGGCTCTTTTTGTGGCCTAGTATATGATCTCTTCTTGAAACTGTTCTGTGTGCACTTGAGAATGTGTATCCTGCTGCTTTTGGGTGACGTGTTCTGTAGATGTCTGTTAGTTCTATGTGTTGTAATGTGTTGTTATGTGCCTCTGTCTCGTTATTTTCTGTCTGGTTGTTCTGCCTTTGTTGTGCATGGTGTGTTGAAGTCTCCTAAAATGAATGCATTGCATTCTATTTCTCCCTTTAATTCTGTTAGTATGTTTCACATATGTAGGTGATCCTGTGTTGGGTGCATAGATATTTATAATGGTAATTCTTCTTGTTGGACTGACCCCTTTATCATTATGTAATGTCCTTCTTTGTCTCTTTTTACTTTCTTTGTTTTAAAGTCTATTTTGTCTGATAGAAGTACTGCAACTCCTGCTTTTTTTTCTCTCTATTATCTGCATGAAATATCTTTTTCCATCTATTCACTTTTAGTCTGTGTATGTCTTTGGGTTTGAAATGAGTCTCTTTTAGGCAGTATAAAGATGGGTCTTGCTTTTTTATCCATTCTATATCTTTTG
This sequence comes from Manis javanica, assembly GCF_040802235.1. NCBI lineage: Eukaryota > Metazoa > Chordata > Mammalia > Pholidota > Manidae > Manis > Manis javanica. Next base: position 70,552,247 of record NC_133160.1, read on the forward strand.
ATTGGTGCATTTAGCCCATTTACATTTAGGGTGATTATTGATAGATATTTACTTATTGCCATTCCAGGTTTTAGATTTGTGGTCCCAAAATATTCAAGGGTAGGTTGTTTACTCTCTAACAATCTAACTGAACTGAGTTAGTGTGTTATTTCTAATACAATATAAGGGTTCTTTTTTTTCTTCCTCCTCTACTCTTTATGTATAAGGTGTCATATTGTGTACACTTCATGTATCCCTTGACTGAATTTGTGATATGATTTAATTTTTCATTTATCTAGTAATTAATTGGTCTACTTTCTTTACTGTGGTTTTATTTTCCCTGGTGACAGATATTTAGCCTTAGGAGTATTTCCATTCATAGCAGTCCCTCCAAAATACACTGTAGCAATGGTTTGTGGGAGGTAAATTCCTTCAACTTTTGCTTATCTGGAAATTATTTAATCTCCCCTTCAAATTTAAATAATCATCTTACTGGGTATAGTATTTTTGGTTCTAGGCCCTTCTGTTTCATTGCATTGAAGATATCATGCCACTCCCTTCTGGCCTGTAAGGTTTCTGCTGAGATGTCTGTTGACAGCTTGAGGATTTTCCTTTGTATGTGATCTTTTTCTCTCCCTCTGGCTGCTTTTAATTCTCTGGTATTGTCCTTGATTTTTGCCATTTTAATTATTATATGTGTTGGTGTTGTCTTCCTTGTGTCCCTTGTGTTGGGAGATCTGTGCACTTCCATGGCCTCAGAGACCATCTCCTTCCCCAGATTGGGGAAGTTTTCAGCAATTATTTCCTCAAGGACACTTTCTATCCACTTTTCTTTCTCTTCTTCTTCTGGTACCCCTATAATGCAAATATTGTTCCATTTGGAGTGTTCACAGAGTTGTCTTATTATCCTTTCATTCCTAGAGATCCTTTTTTTCTCTGTGCCTCAGCTTCTTTGTATTCCTGTTCTTTAATTTCTATTTCATTTACCATCTCCTCTACCTTACCTAATATGCTTTTACATCCCTCCATTTTGTATTTCATTTTAGATAATGTATTTTTCAAAGTTTCTATCTCTTTCTGAAGTCCTCCCTGAAGTCTTGAATACTTTTCTTTATCTTGGTGAGAATGTTTATGATTTTTATTTTGAAATCCTTATCAGAAAGATTAGTGATTCTAGTTTCACTTAGCCCTCTTTCTTTTGTTTGTGGGATTTTGGTTCATACTAGATTCTCTTGCCGTTTCATATCTGTAATGATTACTATGGAATAATAAGTTTGTGTTGGCGGCACCCTCTAGTGCCCAGAAGCTCTACTCTCTGGAGCTGCCCAGCACCTTTAGAGATGGCAGGGGCTGCAGGTGAGTGGCACTGGGGCTTGCTGGGAGGAAAGAGCTCTTTCCTGCTTCCTGGCTGTAGTGCCTGCCTCTGCTCCCAGGGCCTGTGGACTGTGTGTGCAAGGAGGAGCCTCTGTATTATGCTCCTGTAGCTGCTGTAGGTGGGGCTGCCATCTGGCTGGCCTGGCACAATGGAGGGGGCAGCAGGTTTGCGAACCGATGCCAGCTGGGAAGGAGTGGCGGGTGTATATTGCAGTGGAGCATCTCAGTATGTGTTGCCAGCTAGGGGCATGGAGCACCTGAAGCCTTTGAAAGTTCCCAACCTGCTGGGTTGAGTGTGATTTTGTCCACCTGTCCTTTCTCCTGAGCAGCAAGCTCTTGTAATCCTTTCCCCTTTAGCAGCCCTCCCACTGTTGGGAAGTCTTTCAAAGTTGCCTGCCTTTCTTTTGTCCCAGAATGGCCAGTTGTGGGTACCTGGTCTCCACAAGTGGCTGGAATCTGTCTCTCCAAGTATTCTGCCTGTCTTTACTTTCAAACCCCACTAATCTCCAAAGCACCATGTAATGTAGGTTCATGGTCCTGGAGCACATCTCTAGGTCTGGGTGTCCAGCAGTCCTAGGCCTCCTCCCCCTTCCCGCTATATTTCTCTTCCTCCCGCCTATGAGCTTTGGTGAGGAAAGGGCTTGGGTCCCGACAGATGGTGGTTTTGCTACTTTACCCTTTTCTGCAAGGTTTTCTCTTTTCCCCAGATGTAGGCAGTCTGTCATAGTCTTTTTTCAGTCTCTCTTTTGGGATTTCTTGTATTTGCTGTACTTTTGTATTATATGTGGTTTTGGAGGAGGTTTCTGTCTCACTTCTCACACTGACATCTTTAAGCCTCTCTTGTACTGCTTTTCATTAACCTTTTTCCATTTGGTGATTAAAATACCACTGGGAAAAGGTTTCTTTTTTCCAATTATATACTTCAGATTTATTAAAGTAATGTCTTAGATGTGCATTATTACAGTCTGTTAAATTATTTCAAAGTGATCAGTTCTGTGCTAGGTCCAACGAACATTGGATATATGGCAGTGAGTTATGTGAGAAAGAGGCTTAGAACTGGTTTTAGATGAACTGGGCTCTCCAGGGTGACGAATTCTTACATTTAGTTTTGCTATTAAGTTATTTCTTCAATACAAGCAGTTATTTAAGGTCTTTTATTGTCAAGGTCATCAAGCTATAGACCACAGGCTGACTTCGGCTTGCTGCCTGTTTTGTAAATAAAGCTTTACTGGAGCAGAGCTAAGCTCATAAAGTTACTTGTTGTCTATATCTGCTTTCACAGTACAGTGGTGGAGTTGCAACCCAGACCAACAATATGGCCTGTAAGGCCTGAAATATTTGCTGTTTGCCCTATTACAGATAAAACCTGTGACTTCTGTTTTGGGGAATCAATTATATTCCTCACCTGTAAAATTGAGATAATAATAGTACTATACACATATTAGATGAAAAATAATGACTTTAAACTATTATAACATTTTACTTTTAAAATCAGATGTATAGAAGTACATACATACATACAAGAACATATTTTAATTTCATTGTGCTTCTACATTTTACTTAATAAATTAATTAAATGGGTACAAAATCAATACAATTTTAAAATAAAGTTTCTCCAAGGAAACAAAGAAAAGTTTTTCTACTTTCCTGCAGATATAAAACTACTAAATCTCTTTTGTTAAAACATGAGATGGTGGCTATTGCTGAAAACCATCCTCTCTTCTCCCTACTCCTTTTCTACCTGCTGGATTCTGTCTGTACTTTTCTTACCTGGTACCAAGAATATGCTCGGTCTGATGGGTCAATGAGAATGGTGATGATCTTGGCTTTGGGAAGCAGGGAAGCCACTCTTCTAGGAGCTTCCTCTGAGTGGAAGTAATTGGCACTCTTCTCAAACAGAAAGTCAGTGGTGACATTAGATGGGACTGGGAAGAAATCCATATACCTAGAAAAGGAATATTTCTCAAAGTAAGTTTCTGGTTTATACTCATACTCTGGTGACTGAAGATGTTTAAAGGTGACTCAGAAATTTGTTTCCTAAACAAAAGCCTTTTTCTGTAGGGTGTCTGTCCCAAACAGTGAGCAAGGCCAAATGTGCAACATAGTAACAATGTATTTTGAAAATGCTTTTCTAAATATGTTTTATTTTGCTTAATATCAGAAAAAAAGGTCTCAGTGATATAAAGGTTAGACACAGAGTGATCAAATGTAACAATAATCAACTTAATTATATAAGATGTATCTAAATGCAGAAATACTTTACAGAGAAAAATGTGAGTGTTCAACCAAAAAACAAATTTGATGAAAACAGATGATATGTTTGGATCAAAGCCATTTTACAAGGGCTTAGAAAACACTTTTTACTTCATTACAAATAAAATTATTTCATTACCCCAAATGTGTTTGTGCTGTTGTTATGCTTAACTATCAAGTGTCAAAGTGCAGAACAGATCTTGTGTAAATATTGCCTATTTGCTTAATTTTTTCCCACACAGAGCCATTTATATTCTTTAGCATAATTGCAAAAGTTTTAAAAAAGTATGTATATATTTCCAAATATAAAATCTTAACAAATTCCCTAAGGTCAGGTGCTGTATTCTTAAGTGACGTGAGAATTCAAATTCCTAGCAGAGTGAACACAGGAATACCCAGAGCCTCAAGCACAGAACTGTAGAACATAGTGGATTTTGCATGATGTTCCTTCTGTACAAAAGTTGGTAAATATAAACTAAGTGTATGATAATAGATATTTCTGAAGCACTAAGGGATGCCTTTTAGAGGAAAAAGAACCTTTTTAGAGAGAATATGTAAGTTTACCTTCTAATGTTTCTTACATTTGATAACAATGGCCTTCTCTTCCCTGAGCCTCTTTAATTTACAAGCCATCAAGCATTTGGGCTACCAAGACAAAGTAGCTGAATAATTACCGAACAGGGGAGTCATTAACATATTTGTAATGACTTCTTTTTGTAGAGTGTTGCTCTCTTTTACTCATTTCACATGACAAAGTTTCTGGCAGGATTCCAGTTAACATACTGCAGAGTTTGGCTGGTGCCTCCCCTGGTGATGTCTTAGGACTCTAGGCAGTAAGTAAAGAAATCCTTCTGTGTTCTCTGGAAATCACCTTGTTGGTGATGTGTCATTCTGGCACCCTTTAGGATGAGGAGATATACAAACTTTTCTGGGAAGTTTGATGTGCTGTCTGTTCTGGCATATATTTTATTTACAGAAAGCACCAGATTTCAGGATATTTCTTAATTTAGATGGTCACACTGGTTCCCAGGGTGCTAAGGTTATGCCAAGTATCTAGTTGTATCTTATGTGGTCCAAGCTTGTCTCAAGCTTGCTTATTCTGAGAAAGGCTCCAAAAATCACAAAAGAAGGACAGAAGGTACTGAATTCAGACAGCTTCTAAAAACTGTCCCATCTTCCCAGCAGTCATCTATACCTGGAACAGTTTAGGCCTAGGAAACCTCCTCAAGCAGTTCCAGATCTTGGACCTGTAATGTGTTGATTCTGCCTGGTGTCAGAGGCTGAGAGAGAACAGAAGGTCTAGTTCTTGTTTGCCTATATGCCCACATTGTTTAGTGTAGTGGCTGAAATTGTTTGATGAGTAAACAGGTAAGTAAAAAGAACTCAGCTTCATATTTCTAGGGCAGAAATAGGTCCACATTTGGAGAATGTGAATACTGGTTTATATCCAAGGAATTGGTGAGCAAATTAGAGTGGCTTAACAATTTGGGGGCTAAAAATGAATGCCTACTTCATTTAACCTTTGCTGCTTCCATGACACCTCAGCAATTTTTTTAAACTGAAGGATGTGATTTTTTTAAGAATCCACATTTATTTGTTACTTGGGTTCACCCTGAGTATTTCTAAGAGATTCTTCTCAAAGCCACATTAAGATATTTAGAGATTCTAAATGCCAACAGGATTTTATGGCTCTCTATGTAACACTCTAAACCTCCATTGCATCCCCATGCAATTATAAAAAATAATACCAAGCCATAAAATATAAAACTTGACTGTATACATAAACCAAACATTTTTCTTAGATGTTTTAATTGCAAATCTTGGCTTTTATCAGACACGGAGTTTTCTCATTTTCATTTGCCCTGCTTTGCTTGTGCCCTAAGCCTGTGTTTGGGCTGCCTGTCAGTTAAGGCAGCCCTGGTGCTACTCAGTTCTTCAAGAAAAGCAGACCCGAACATCAGATTAATTAACTAAGCCTGGCTTAATTCTGTAAGTGGCTTTGCATTCTGAGATACGTGATCTCCAGCCTTGTGGCTTTGTGGTCCCAAAGGGATTGTTGAGGTGCTGATGCTTCGAGAAGCGAGGCCAGCTTGAGGACTATGACTATACTTGATGTCGTTGAGAGCAAAGCTATAGTTGTGCAAGTAGATTGACATCTGCAGTTACTATTTATTATTTATGTTAGTTGTCCTTTATAAATATATAATTTTTCATAGAAAACATATAAACATATAATTAAAAGTGTTTACAATTGGAATGTTTTTAGTGAATTGTAATTAAAATCTCTAATTGCTCTTCAGCTTTCTACTTTTTTTTGCCATTTCTTTGTAAACTGCTTAGGGGAATTTTTGTTTGTGTTACAGTGGCTATACACACTACTGGCTTATGAACAGCTTTAAAAAAAACGTTATTCTCAGGTATTTTTGAGTCCCAAGGTATCCAAATATTTCATTCCTTCCCACTTCTAAATGAATTTTTAATCACTCCCTTCAGTCCTAATGTTAACATCGTTTCATTCTACTCTACACAGGTATATATTTTTGAGTCAGTGGTCAAATAACAGTTAGAGTAGTTGATGGTTTCTTGATTCTCACAGATGTTATTTAACACTACACAATACAAAGCACTGTACTGAAGAATTGGCAGTGAAATATATAACAATTAGAATATATGTAAACCCCACTATGTGCTCAATTCTACTCAATCCATATCTTTATCTTTCCATTCAGGACTGCCCATAAGCAACTCTTGAGGGAGTTGATACTTATAAAATTGAGATCATGTAATTTGACAGTAGCAGTTAATATAAAACAGCCCTTATGCTAAAATGTATGCACAGTGTATATGTTCTTACTCTAGAATTATTGTAAATAGTTCACTCTTTTATACCACTTTCTATCCAGAATTTGTACCTTAACAAGACTTCTAGATATATTCCATGATTAACATGTTCATTTGTAACATCTATGCATACTATATTCCCATATTTCATGTACAGTTGACATTTTTTAATTTTTATTTAGCCATTTTTCACAGAGGGTTGATATAATTTCAATTTAAGATTAAATTTTGTATATTGTTGAAAGCTTTTTTATAGCTTTCATTACATATGAAATATATATACATTTCTAGTTCTATTTATTTATTTAACTTTTGTGCCCAAGCAAAATAGAAAATTATATATGTGTATTATAGCATCACTTCAAAGCAACATTCACAAGAAAAGAAAGCTATGGAAGTGTTTTCTTGAGAATAGAGAGCAATGAAATTCCTGGGTATTACAGTACATCATCAAAGATAATACAAATTGAAATTATATGTGGGCCTCTTGAGGTGACAAGTCCTTTCACAAACTCAGAAAGGTTTGTTATGAATAATTCCTGTGCTTCTTCATGTTATTCAGTCAGTTTCTAAGGCACAGAGGATAACTTTTATTTGTGGCTACAAACATATGTTTATAAATATTAGTGCTACTTTTATACTGTGCACAGTACATATACTTTCAGATTTATACTAATAACCCATCTTACCAATCAATCCCCCTGTGGTAGTTATTTCTATTAAAGAACTGTACCTCCTCAAAGGTTTTTGGGCTGGGGGAGTTACTAAGGATGGAAGGATGCATAACCAGGAACAAATACAAAGCAGTGGTTCCTGAAAAGACAATAGAGGTTTAGAGATTAATTAAATAAAAACAGCTTCCTACTATCACATTTCAAACTCATTAATAAACCAGCTATTACAATGATACAAACAGATACATATAACTACTACTTGAGTTAAATTAGATAGCCAGTATTTTAAAAGAAGCAAATTTTAAAATATGGAGGCAATGGGATGTGAGGTTCATGAAGCGGCTTGTTGCAGGGATTGGGAGAACTGGTTTGGACCTCAGCTCACTCACTGATTTAGTCTGTGATTTAGACTTTTAGCTTTTTTGTCTTGGCTTTATTAGTGGAAAATCACCAGCTTTGCTTATTTCATAGACTTTTTCTCTAAGGATGAAAAGACATTGTACCTGAAGATATTTTGATATTAATAATGTACTATGTAAATGAAAGATATCATTATTTAATGCATTACATTACCAAATCTATACTTGGGTTTTCCTATGAAGTTCTCCCTATGCCCATAGATGTTTATTAAATCTGAGACAGAACTTATTTTCAACAAGTTTGTTTAAATTTGTATGTACTTACATACTTAGGAGAAGTAGTCTCACGTATTATTTAAATTGCTAAATTTGAAAAAAATGGCACCCTTTCTTAGTGACATTATAAAATTGGTATTTTTTTTGGAAAGAGCATGCATATCACAGGTATCCATATTGATTTGTGACTATTGAGAATCAAGGGTGTGATTCTTTTTTTAAAGTGAGCCATGTCATAAACTATAAAATTAGTGTTTTAGAGACTAAATTATGAGCCAAAGTATATATCTTAGACTGCTTCAAGAGAAAAGGCAATCTGAGTTCAGTATGCCTAAGATTTAACTACGTGCTTGCAACTGTAACTGTGTTTATAAGATCATAATATAAAAAAATATATCTGGTCTATGTATTCAGTATTCTTAAGAGAGAAATATACTTGTCTCTACTTCTGTACTGTAATGTGACTTATGTTGCTATACAATCTGATGGAACAGGACCTGTCAACTGTATTTGAAGTAAATAGCTAGCAATGGTAATCAGATATGCCTTACAATATTTCTCTCACTTGGAGAAATTATTATTCTAGTTTTGCTTAATATTAATGTCATATTGCTATCTGTATCAACTTTTGAGTTTTCTTATCTCTCTAGCATATTTCCCTTAATATCATACTTAAATCTATGATGTCAATACAACAAAATAATTATTAAAATAACTCTGTCAACAGCAATATCTAAAACAATGAATTGAAAGAGGCCATGTTCCTAGATTATAGCTGAGCCAAACAATGAACATTTTATCTACATCACAGATAACCTTAGGGAATGAAACAGTAATCTATGATATACAAAGTAAAATTGTTCTTCACAAGCTTGATTTATAACAGTGATTCCCAGACTTCAGCATGCATCAGATTCACGTTACAGGCTTGTTAAAACCGGAGAGTTGGGCCTGATCCCATAGCTCCTGATTCAGCACACTCCAAGAAAAAACCACCTTAGAAGAAATGTGTAACAAAACCCTAAAACTCACTAGAAAAACAATGTTACATTACTTGAAATCCATAGTAGAGTAAAGCTTTATAGAGGATAGTCTTTAGAGTCAGGTAGATTATAGGATCAGTTTTGTTTCTAACACTTACTAGCTGTGTGAACTTGAACAAAAGATACCTAACCTAAGTCTCAGTTTTCTTATTTGTGTGGTGGGGAAGAAGTACTTTGCTATCAGGGTTTTATGGGAGTCAAGTAAGATAACCTATGTGAAAGTAACTAAATAGCTCCATATCTGAATATTAGTAAGGTATTTAAAAAAATAACTTTACTGTGATAAAATTCAGTAACACATTTTTTTAAATTGAAAAGAACAAAATCTTTGTGATGGAGTAGGGCTATTACAATGTGAAAAAAAAATAAATTCATTTCTTAGATCAACTGAAAACATCCTTTCTTGAATTTTGTTTTTAAGAATTGTATTAAATTATGTTATTTGATTTTAACAGCATGACCAACAGTAATAAGACAAACAAAAAATGATATGGTCTAATTGTATCAACAGTAAACACATAATGTAATTTATCAGTGGTCAAAAATGTTAAGTTGTGGTTTCTGAATTCTATCTTACACATATTCTTGGCTCTGAATTAACTGTCACGTGTGTCTGTGTATAAAAACAACTTTATCATAGACACATACCCTCACCCATCCATCCATAAAGCTTCAGTTTATATATACTTTTGTCAGTTTCAACACTAAAAATATTTGAATATTCATGTAACTATACATCTATGCAAAATTATTCAGAAATATTTGATAGAACTAAAGTTAATAATAAAGTTATATTAATTTTCATGGAATTAATAGCATTTATTTTTTTGTCCATTGAAAAAATTGATTTGACAAAATTGCCATATACACAACATGGATGAATCTGAGAATTATTAATTGAAGTGAAAGAAGTAAAAGACAAAAGATTACATACTTTATGCTTCCATTTATGTGAAATTCCAGAAAAGGCAAAACTATAGTGGCAAAAAGTGGTTGCCTGTGGCTGAGGATGGGGGAGGGGGAATTGACTGTAAAATGATGTGGGTGAGAAAAGTGTTCTACATCTTGAATGGTTTGGTAGTTACACAATTGTGTACGATTTCCAAAATTCATCAAACTCTGCACTTAAAATGGGTGAAATTTATTGCATGTATGTTATACTCAACAATGCTGGGAAAAATTCAATTTTTATAAAAAGGAGATAAAATTCCCATCCAAAGGAAGTGTCATATACAACTTATAACATAAACATTTGGAAACCCAGTTGAGTTTAAGATGACAAGTAGTAATTGTGCCATCAAACCATGATATTAAACTGTCTGCAGATCTAACACAAAACAAGAGGAAGCATATCCTGCAGCGCTTTTGAAGCAAACTTGATATGCCAAGCTTCAGAGAGATGTGATCAGTAATGACAAAGCTATGTGGTGACACTGGGAGTTCGCTGAAGAGACTTTAGTTTAAACATTTTTCTAGTTGCCTCTTGACTTTAACTAGATTAAGACAAATAAATAAGGGCTAGAAAAGTTTTTATCATATTTATTATTATTTTCAGATTGATATTTGCAAATGGGACTATGAGAAAATGAATAGGCTAAACTTTCTGTGTACATTACATAGAATTCTCTCTAGTTATTACTAGAGAAATGAGGAGAGGGAATGTATTCCCTTAGGAAGGGATATGGTTGAAATGACTGTTTCCTTTGAAGGCAGAATCCAAGGTTCCCAAATAATTTATCATGCAGTATAGAACATGAATGTCTGGCATTTTAAAGCTCCCACTGGGCTTCATCTGAATACAGATTCTCACAGAAACAAGCAGCATATGAAAAAAAAATTGCATGCAAATTACAGAAAAGGTGCAAAAGATTTCTCCTGGGATGAATAAAGCCTTTCTTAGTAAAAAGTTTGTTTTTTTGTCTAGGAATTCTGGTTGTCAAACATCCTTTAGACTTCTAAAAAATGGTCATCTTTGCAAGAAATAGTTTAGAAATATACAATATAAGGAAGATGGCAGGAAGGGGCTCTTTTTCAGGAAGGAATTTATTATAAAGAGTTGTAAGTACTTCTATGCATCCATCTCAACTTTTGATGAAATTCTGTCAGTCACTCTTTAAGCACATCATTTTGATTTAAGAAATGTTAAGCAACACTTTTTAATTAAGATCTTTGGAAAATTTGACATTTGCCATCAAATTGCTGGATATTCAAACTGTATCACAACTATTTTTATCCTTTTCTTTTTAAAAAACACTTTGACAAGCATTTAAAGACCTTATTGAATTAAACAAAGATTATGTCAGAGAATAAAATGTACTACTCATTCATCAGTATTTATAGGAAGTTTGAGAACTTATTGTGACAGGAACTCATTGTCTAGTCATGAGCATTTTTCTACTGACTGGTTAATCATTAACATTGAAAGTTCTCACCAATTTTCTGGGGTCCTATTACCAACAATTTTGGTAAGCGATCACAGGTTTTTTCTTTAGACCAAATGTCTCTGTGGCATTTGGTCTAAAGAAAGATTCTAAATAGGAGAAAGAATATAGAGATATATTTTTTGTTATTGTCTATTGTATGCTAGGGTTTTCCAATTTCTGTACTTAAAAAGTTTTCCAGGAAACAGCTATGTGGCTCCTTCTTTTAAATTAAAGCTTTGAAGTGCCATTATGGAAGCTTTCAAATAATTCCTTTCCATCCTAAAACCAAAAAACATATCTCTATATTCTTTGTCCTATTTAGTTGAATGTCTACTGAACAGGTGTGGGAGGGGAGACATTTCTGTTCCCATCAGTAAGCAGTCTCATAGTACTGGGGGTTTACTATTTTTTTGCTATTGGCAGTTCTACATCCTGTGTGTTTGTGTTAAAATAGTGAGCTAGCTGGGCAGAGAATGTGCTTCCTGCTAGCCTGAAAGAAGATACATTCTCAGCATCCAATAAGTAACTGAAATACAAGGTGTCAGATTTTTATTATAAGTAACTTTGAGTTTTCTTTCTGTATTTCAAAGGGATGTGGGTCTGGTCTAATGTTACTGTTTAAGGAGACAGCAGATTTCCTTCAGCTGACATTAGAGGTTGGTAAGTTTATATCTAAAACTACAACTTAGTCTATGATGCTAAAAAGCACTAAATTTCAGCAAAAGGGTGAAATGAGTGTGAGTTACTACCTTATGAATCTGCTTTTGGTCTATAGCACTTAAACCAAACCCACTGTGCAAGATGTATCTAGAATATTCTTAATTTTAACGGCAAAGTGCATATTATGTGAAGAATTAACAGTGTCCTTTAATACTATTTCAGAAATGGGCAAACAGGACAACACTCTATTTCTATTCAAGTAATAGTGTACATACTTGTAGTTAAATAAACCTTCTGCTTATTTATAATCAGCAGATGTTAAGACTAAGAGAGGGTATTCTTTCTGGCTGCTGTTTTGGAAAAAAACTGGCTTCAAACCTGTCACCTGAAATAATATTTCAGTTTAAAATTAAAGTGTTAAATTAGCAGGAAAATTACATATCTTTGAGTGGCTAACATTTGGTGATGTTTTGTAGATGTTAAGATAAAAAAGATGCTGTTTGCAGTGTTATTAATAGTAGACTATTTTTAATATAAAAATGCCATGACTAAAAAAAAAGAGAGGGATGTGTGTTATGGCAACTGCAAAATAATATGCAGTGAAAATTCCACAACCACCAATTTCTACCTACTAAAATATGTAGTTCTGCCTCTTCTTGGGTTTATCTGTGATCAGGAGATAATCAGCTCAAGTTCAAAGCTGACTGAATTGACTATAGAAGCCAGAGCTTACTGATTATAGAGTTCAGAGCTTCTGAAGATCTTCATTATTGTACCATCACCTTTATCAGTAATTCTGTAGTAGCTCAGTACCTCACATTTAGAACAGTGATTGAGAGTACAGCTCCTGGAGCCAAATGGCCTGGGACTGATTTCCACCCTGCCACACACTAGCTATCTTACCTTGCTTAAGTGTCTCAGCTTCTTCATCTGTAAAATGGGGATAATAATTATACATACCACAGAGGGCAGTTGTAAGGATTAAATGAGTTACATGTTTAAAGAACCCAGTCTGACACAGAGTAAGCACTATGTAATTATTTGCTAAGATTATTACTTTCCCCAGATCATGGAGTAGGCAATGCAAGTTCAAAATATGTTTCTGGAATTCTAGGACACAGGAGAGGGTGTGCTTTGAAATCTGGGTGACACCTAGAACAGTCTGAATATGCCACACTTTTGTGATATTTTTCTCTTAGGAAGCTCAATAATTTTGCCACTAAACACTTTTCCCATGTCCAAAGTAATTCCCGACTAATACTTTTGAAAGCATCCCATGTTCTGCAGCTGCTGAACCCCATAGTTCAGAAGTTATATGTCAGTTTTGAACTCTTTTAACCTATTCCTCTTATGTCATTTAGTTAAGATATGGGAAGTGCCAAGGTTGACCGGCTGGATACCTGCCTGACACACCCATTTACCATCTTCCACTCGTTTAGCCTGTTCCAAATCAGTCCCCCATTCCTGATTGAAAACATTACATCCACTGAACCACTCAGTGAGCTTTCAGGATTCCATAATTTCTAATGAGCATGGGAAGAAGAATTTGGCTGACTATTAAGCAATAATATAAGACTACAACTCAGAAAGAAGTAGGTCCTTAAATCTAACATTACCAAAATGTAGCTTTTTTCACCCCAATGCCTACACTTTTCAGATCTGGATTATCTTAAGGCACTCCAACATATGTTGTGGGGTGAATTAATTATACCAATTATTGAACCAATCTCACCTGCCAGAGAGGGTCTTTTTGATCAGGGAAGCGCTCAAAATACTTATAAGCCAGCTGCATTGGAGGCAGAGTCTGAAGTTGCAAATTGCTCCAGCTCTGCATGAAGTTGGCCAGGTTAACAAATGTATATAATCCCAGTTGGTCATTCCCATAGTTGGACAAATGGGTCATGAAAATGCTGATCTGGAAAAGGCAAATGAATTCCATTATTTCAGTTATAAACACAAGTTACTTTGACCTTAGGGGACAGTGAAATCAGTGCCAGTTTTTTCTTAGGTAGTTTTAGCACAGGGTTTCAATTCATGATATGTTTTGAATTTTAGACATATTTCAAATACTTTCATTATATTAATGCATACTGGATGGTATTTTTTAGCAAGTCTTAATGAGCATTGTTTTTATGACATTTTAATATATTTCATAACAAAAATGAATCCAACTGTCTTATAGTTTTTGCAGTTAGATTGATGCTAAATAACTTATCCTAGATCTTTATACATAATGGACTTATGATATGTGAACTATCTCTAATTTGAGGCAGTAGAATCCCAGGAGGCTGGGGTTTTGTAATTCAATCTGCTTAATTTGGCTTGTAAAGTAACACTTCAAGTTAAGGGGTATAAGTAATCAATGAATTAATCATTATTAGCATTAACTGAATATCTTCTGGTTTGTATTGGTTAGAGGTCATAATGACAGAAGACTAGGGACTGAATTTTTAATAAAATAACTCTAACTATTCTCCATCAGTAACATTCTGAACCCCTCTCCCATAGTCATTAGGTCTACTATTCCCACTACCAAATACCTCCCTTAAGAAAAGTTTTCAATACTTGGCTAGATAAAATTAACTCTTCCTATGGAAGCAGCTAAACTGAATCCATGCATTGAAAAAAAAAAATTGAATTCTGTTGATTGATTACATTGGTCTAAAATGTAGAATAGGCATTTTCAAGCTACTGCTTTAAGTGAATATACATAAAGCTTTTGTTGATTATTGTTGACAAATGGAAATAATGCTACATGACTTTTTCAGTGGCAAAGAAAACCATTGTGTCATTTATGTTGCTGTAGAAAAGATCATAAAAATAATTCATGTGATACTTTCCTAAAATATATAATGTCATGTGAATGAATAGTAATAATGGTTATTATAATCATAATAATGAATAAAATAATTTTATTCATTAAGAGACTGAAAGAAATATTCAAGAAAATATATTGAAGTAAAGTGGAAGAGATGAAACGTTATATTAAGATTTGATAAAATGAATCAGAAAAAAATGTAGTTACAACTATGAAGAAGAGGAAACAGTGATATTCTTTATTCTAAAGAACAAATCCTGCTGGCCTTCACACTAAAAGCTTCAGCTGTGATCAGGCATATTTAACTGTGTTTCTATTCACCTTGTCTGAACATATATTAAATTTTAGTACTTTCACAAATATAATACTTTGAGGGTGATTTCAAAAGCTGCCAGCAGATTGACGCAGTCATGGACTGATAAGAATTTTATCATGTTGGGTATTTCTGAAAAATGAGCCTTAAATTTTTCTTTTTCTTTTTATCCTCCAAAACTTACTACAACAGTAGTATTGAGAGACTTAAGAAAATCATACTTAAATTTGAAAGTTCTTTTCTAATATCTGTTAGAGGCAGTCTTTCATCATTTGTTTTATATGCCACATTGTTCAGTGTAGCTCAGCAACAGTATCAAAATGTTATTTCAAGTTGCCTTTTTATTAAGAGAAAATCTTAATACAATCTAAAAAAGATATTAACCCAGTTACCCAGTAGACTATAAGAATTCCTTAGAATTTTTTATATTTATGAAAGACATCAATAAACATATGTGTCTGTATTTCACTTGAATAACATCTGTATTGGACAGAAATGGGAAAGTTAGAGATACTATGTGACTGTGATACTGGAATATTTGACTTCCTTTTGAATTTACTTTTCAACCTCAGAGAACAGTTTATGCTGTGACACTTAAAGTACAGTGTCACTTTTTTATTTGCATGAGTATACAAAGTAAAAAATGCTCCTTTAGTAAAGACAGAGGCAACCCATAGTGAGTTAGGAACTAATTAATAACATTGCTTTTTCTGAAACTTAAGCTGATTGGCAAGAATTAAGGTAATACTTAGCAGGTATGGAACTTAACCCTGTAAAAGAAAAGCTACTTAGCCTCCAACCATGGAATCTTTCCCAGGTTTTCAATTCTATTTTTGTGCATGTACTTTAATATAATGCGAAGTGTACCATAAGCAAAAGTACTGTTTTAGAGTAATGGTTTTGTAACACAGGTTACCTCATGACATTTTTTAGACTTTGGACGCAAGTCTGGGATTTGTTTTGTGCTTCTAAAGAAATATAATATAATTGATCAGGACATAAAATATTTCCATTTCTTTTTAAACTTTGTCTTTTTTTGCTGAATCATGATATTCTCTCTACATATGGAATTTTGTATATATTTTGCTGAATATGTAACCTCTTCAAGTTTTCTTTATTACTTTTTAGTTAGAAGAGTTTGCACAACAGGCAACAGGACTGGTAAGAAGAGATATATGAAATTGGTCAAAAATTAGCTTGCTTTACAGACAGTATTTCTTCTTTACTCTTGTTATGACCTGACAACTATAGTGTCACGTTACTTCTTGGCAATTCCTCATCTGACAACAATTTCTGCATGGAATAGGAAGAAACAAAGAAGCTTGAAAAGGTTACCAGTTCAGGGAAATAGACAGGTTGACCCTTGAATGATGCAGGGGTCATGCAAAGGTTAGTTAGGAGAGCCATTCCCTGCACAGTCAAAAGTCTGCATACAACTTATCTCCAAAACATAACCTAATAGCCTACTGTTGATTTTATGATAATAAATGATAAAACAGGCTGGTATGTACATATATTTTATGCATCCCTGACATACCTTTTCCTTAAATTTCTTTGGTTTTTCTAGGCTATATAGTTCATTTGCAAATTTTTTCAAATTGTCTCAAATATCCAAAAAATTTCCCAATGTTGTTACTGAAAAAAAATATGCTTGTAAGTAGACCCATGCAGCTTGAATCCATATTGTTAAGGGGTCAACTGTATTAGTCTTTCCCTAAAGATGATACCTTATAATTTTAAAAGCAGCACAAAACTGCAGGGTTTTTTTAATAGAGAATGGAATGTATCAAAATGAATTCTCTTTATTATATATGCAGAATCCAGTGAGAAGGAAAATGTCAAAAGAAGTTACAATTCCATTTCTAAACAGTTTTTCCTATATGTACACTATGAATAACTAGTTGTTACCAAGTAATGCTTAAAACTCAAATACTGGAGCTTGTGCCAAAGGCATGGTTTATCTAACAAGTGAGAAAAAAAGTCTTTCAAGCTTGATCCACATAGATATGTATAATAACAAGATACTTTTCTATGATTTTTTTTTGTAAAATATCTTTTTTGTAAAAAAAGATTATATTTTGTAAAAAATATAATACTAATTATTATATTCACTGGTATTTATGAGTAAGTAAATGAGATATCATTCATAAAAGAGTGGCTGAGAGAATATGGAATCTTTACACTTTCAGCCTCAGCGTCGTGAATCTAGTCCATTCCAGGTATTGGAGATACATGAATCACTACCAAGAAGAATAAGGAGTAAATCATGGGTCCTACTGCTAAAGCAGTTGACAATACAGTAATTATTCTGTGTCTTTTGAGAAGGCCAGGAGCAGGGGAGAGGAAATGGTGTATAAAAAAAGTGTATTACTTATAATATTCATTACAATCTATGCCATTTATGACAATGCTGTTCAGTTCAAAACCACAAACGTTTTTTTTCAGCCTATCCACTATTTTTTCTACCTGGTTCTGGGGGTGCATATATGAAAATGATGCTCATTCTTTTAATTTTGCTTGTGAAAAAATTCAGAATTCAAAAGGCATAAAAGAGTTTACAGTTAATAAAAAGTCTCCCTCCCACCTCTATCCTTCAGCCAATCAGTTTGTTTTGTTTTGGTATCCTTCTAGGAGACCAAAGATTCAAAAGCTTTGACATATATACAAACCACCTAGGAAATTTTAAAAGTTCATGTCACTAGACCTTATATGCCGAGATTCTGATTTTCTGCATCTAGAGGGTGCCCTGGTACATAGGGAATCATCCCTAGTTGTCCTGATGCAGGTACTGTTGGAATACAATTTGAGGAAAACTGGCCAGACCCATTGTTTGTGCCCACAGAAAAGATTCTATTCACCAAAAGCAGTTAGCTTTTCTTCAGTGGTTCTCTGAATATATTTTAAATTCATAAATAGACTCTGATGTTCTAGACTTAGCCTATCTCTAGCACAAAGAACAACTTGGTAAGTACCTTTGGCCATGCCTTTTGAAGGCTTCTGTACTCCTGTCACATGTATGAGGACATACAGAAATTGCTAAAAAAAGAACTTTGCCACATAGACATGTGCAATTGATTTCTAATTCCCCTTCAACCTAATTTTTTTTTTACCAAAGCAAAATTCTTCTCAATTTCCACATGTACATCTCAAATCCATATTACCTTATGACTTCTCTATTTGAAAGGCTACTTTTTGTGTTCATTTTTACTTTATTTCATAGCATTTAAAAGGTTGTGTAGCAGAGGACAAGCATACTGTAATTAATTTCTTTTGGGGGAAAAATAAAGAAAACAGTTACTTTTATGGGGTAGTAATCAAACTGCAAGTTTTCTTTTTATTATCATGAATAATATGTAAGTCCAACTGCTGTCAGGATTGTACTCCATTACATCAGCATGTCTACTGGAAAATAAAAAATGATGAGCAGAAGGCTATTCTAACGATGCTCTCAGTCTGAACCTCCTATTTCTCAGTTCAAAACCACTTTTAGTTCTCTAATAGTTCCTCATTGCCTTCTGAATTAAATAAAATTCAGGATGTCATCCTAAATTACACATGGTCCCAGGTTACCTTTCCAGTCTTACCTTCTATACCCATCCTCTGCTCAGGGGACCATTCAGTTGACCTTGCTTACTGCTCTCTGATGTTCTCTGGGCTCCCTCACCTGCATGGTTTTGCTTATGCAGTTTCTTCTCTCTAGAACACACTGTCTCACTCTTTATCTCAATACTGTGTATCCAGTGTTAAGTCTATCTTTCACATTTCTCTAGGCAAATGCAATCTTTTAAAATTTGAGCCCCAGAGCACTGTAATTTATTCTTTCTAACATTTTCTTACTCTGGATTGCATTATCCTTTTTAAAAATACTTGTTTTATTTTTATTTAGATTGTGAGTTACTTGGGGATTGGCATGGGCCTTTCAGCTTTATTTTCTGACCTGCCTCTGGCATACGAATGTGCCTTGAGGCAGCACCAATAATCTTATCTGTAAAGTTGGGAAATCTAGGGTCAGTTATTTTTTAGTGTCATTCTTTCTGGTCAGCCCTTAGCACCATTCACATTATGGGCCTCCTCGATGATTTAGTCTTGTCTCCTTTAACTTTATCCCCATTTGTTCTACACAGCTCTCCTTGAACTCTGACTCTCAAATCTGCATTTATTTTTTTTTTATTGTCCATCTCCTACTGTTTACTGTGAAACTTCCTTCCTTTGTAAGTAAACTTTATCTTTAGGTCTTTCACGTTCAACTATACAGTAGTTAAGAAAGTGGGTTCTGCCACCTACTGGCTCTTTGACCTGAGGAAGTTATTTAAACTGTCAATACTTTACTATAGTTATCTAAAAGGAAAAAAAAGAGGTGTAATGGTATTAACTACCTCACAGGATTGTTGTGATGGTTAAACGTAATAAAACAAAACATTAAAGCGTTCCTTGGCACATAGTAATTGCTTAATAAATAATAGCTATTTATTGTTGCTGTTGATATATTATTATTTTGGAGGAATGTTTTCTCATTTAAATCTTCCTTCCAGAAGCTTATCAACCTTATCTATACTTCTAGTCTCTTAATCCTCTCAGTTTTTCTGCATCTGATAATTTCCTCTACCAGCCAAAATTCTGTGGTCTACAATTTGAACTTCTTTCCCACTATTACCCTCAGATTCCCCAGTCATTTTTTGGTTTTGATTGTCTGCAAATCTGAGACTTTGGATTAATATTCCATTCAGTTTCTTTATTCCTACCTATGGACTGTTTATCACACTAGACAAAAAACATACAGTGGGAGCCATTCATGTCACATAAGCACACGTTCCCCAATTTCAATTGAATCCTCTAATCTATTGGATATTTATATTCATTCCTAATCACTTCACTTTTCAGTTCCCTTCAGTCCCACTATTTCAAATTTAATCCTTCTCTTAAGGCCTTCTGCTCAGTCTCCATTCTCCCTAATCTTCCTAGCTAATCATCCCAGGATTGACAGTGAATAACGGTCATCGGGCAGGGACTCTTCTTATCCTTCTCCATATACATTTGACTTTTTTCCCCCATTTTACTGATAAATAATTAACATACGTCACTGTATAAGTTTAAGGCATATAGCATGATGATTTGGTTTCTATATATATTGTGAAATGATTAGCACAGCAGGTTCAGCTAACATCCATCTCCTCATATGGATACAGTGAAAAGAAAAAGAAAAGGAGGGAAAAAAGTTTTTTTCTCCTTTTGATGAGAACTCTTAGGATTTACTTTCTTAACAACTTTCCTATACATCATACCGCAGTGTTAGCCATAGTCTTCATGTTGAATATTACATCCCTAATACTTATTTATCTAATAACTAGAAATTTGTATCTGTTGACTACCTTCCTCCAATTCCTCATCCTCCAACCCCCAGCTTCTGGCAACCACAAGGCTGATGTCTTTTTCTTTGAGTTTGGGTTTTTTTTCCTTATAATTCCACATATAAGTAAGATCACACAGTCTTTGTTTTTCTCTAATTTATTTCACTTAGGATAATGCTGTCAAGGTCTGTCCATTTTGTTGCAAATGATAGGATTTCCGTGTTTATGGATGAATAATATTCCATTGTATATATTGTGGTATATATATACACACCACATCTTCTTTATCCATTCTTCCATCAAAGGACACTTAGCTTTTTTCCATGTTTTGGCCATTGTAAATAATGCTGATATGAAAATGAGGGTGCAGATACCTTTTTGAGTTAGTGTTTTTGCTTCCTTTGGATGTATTCCCAGAGGTGGAATTGCTGGATCATGTGGTAGTTCTAGTTTTAATACTTTGATGATGTTTCATACTGTTTTCCGTAGGCTACACTAGTACAGTCCTACCAAGACTGCACAAGGGTTCCCTTTTCTCTACATCTATGCCAGCATTTGTTATCTTATGCCTTTTTGTTGATGGCCATTCCAACAGGCATGAGGTGAGATCTCATTGTGGTTTTAAATTGCATTTCCCTAATGACTAGTAATGTTGAGCATGTTTTCATGTATCTATTGGCTTTTTGTATATCTTCTTTGGGGAAATGACTATTCAGAACCTTTGTCCATTTTTAATTGGATTTTTTTTTTTGCTGCTGAGTTGTATGAGTTCTTTATATGTTTTGTATATCAAACCTTTTTAGATATGGTTTACAAATATTTTTTACCATTTTGTAGGTTGTCTTTTCACATAGTTTATGTTTTGCTGTACAGAATGTAGTCTAACTCGTTTAGTTTTTATTTTGCTTTTTGTGCTTTAGGTGTTATATTAAAAAAGTCATTACTGAGACCCATGTCAAGGAGCTTTGTTCTCATATTTTCTTCTAGGAGTTTCATGGTTTCAGTCCATTTTGAGTTAATTTTTGTGAGTGGTGTGAGATAGTTCAGTTTCATTCTTTTACATGTGAATATCCAATTATGCTAGCACCATTTATTGAAAAGACTGTCTTTTCTCTATTGAATATTCTTGTTTACCTTGTCAAATATTAATTGCCTGTATTTGCTTGGCTTTATTTCTGAGCTATTTTGTTCCATTGGTCTATTTGTCTGTTTTGTGCTAGCACCATACTCTTTTGATGACTATGGCTTTATAGTGTAGCTTGCAATCAGGAAGCATAATACCTCCTGCTTTATTCTGCTTTGTTGGGATTTCTTTAGGTATTCAGGGTCTTTTGTGGTTCCATATAAATTTTAGGTGTTTTCTCTACTTTTGTAAAAAGTGCCACTGGGAAACTGATAGGGATTGTATTGAATCTATAGATGGTATTTGGTAGCATTTGCATTTTTAACAATATTAATTCTTCCAATCCATGAACATGCGTACCTTCCCATTCATTTGTATCTTTTTTGCTATCTCTTAACAGTGTCTTGTAGTTTTCAGAATACTGATCTTACACTTCCTTAGTAAAATTTATTTCTAAGTATTTTATTGTTTTTGATGCTCTTGTAAATGGGATCAATCCCTTTATTTCTTTCCTCAGAAATTTTTTGTTAGTGTATAGAAATGCTAGTGATTTTTATGTATTCATTTGTATCTTGCAATTCTAATTCATTGATTAGATCCAACATTTTGGTTGAGTCTTGGATTTTCAATATATAAAAATCATGTTGTCTGCAAATAGAGACAATTTTATTTCTTCTTTTCCAATTCTAGTATCTTTTATTTAATTATCTTGCATGTTTGCTTTAGCTAGAACTTCCAGTACTATATTGAATAGCAGTGGTGAGAGTGGGCACTGTGCCTGGTTCTTAATCTTAAAGAAAAAGCTTTCATGCTTTTGCCATTGAGTATGATCTTAGCTGTAGGCCTGAAATTTATGGCTTTTACGTTGAGACATGTTCTTTCTATGTCTAATTGGTGAAGGATTTTTATCAAAAATGGATGTTGAATTTTTTTCTGCATCTATTTAGATGATCATTTGATTCTTTTATTTCATTCTATTAATGTGATGCATTGATTGATTTATGTATGTTGATCATCGTATCCCAGGGATAAATCCCACTTAATCATGGTGAATGATCCCTTTAATGTGCTGCTGAATTGGTATGATAGTATTGTACTGAGAAGTTTTGCATCTATACTGATCAGGTATATTGGCCTGTCATTTTCTTTCCTAGTAGTATCCTTTTCTGCTTTTAGTATCAGGATACTGCTGGCCTTACAAAGTAGGTTTTGTAGTCCTCTTAAGACTTTTTAAAGGAATTTCAAAAGGTTTGGTGTTAATTCTTCTTAAATATTTGGTAAAATTCTCCAGTGAAGTCATCTGTTCTTTGGCATTTCTTTTTTGGGAAATTTTTCATCACTGACTCATTCTCCTTACTAGTAATTGGTTTATTCAGGTCTTCTATTTCCTCCTTATTCAGTCTGTAAGTTGCTATTCAAAGAATTTTTTTCTATTTTTTCTAGATTATCTGATTTGTTGGTATGTAGTTTTCATAGGAGCCTCTTATAATCCTTTCAATTCAGTGGTATCAGTTGTAATGTCTCATTTTTCATTTATGATTTTGTTCATTTGGGCCCTTTCTCTTTTTTCCTTGTTCAGTCTAGCTAAGGGTTTGTCAATTTTATTTATCTTTTCAAAGAACCAACAAGAGAATTAGTTATTCTTTTCTATTGTTTTCCTGTTCCCTATTTATCTCTGCTCTAATCCTTGTTATTTCTTTCCTTCTACTAACTTTGGGCTCAGTTTTTACTTTTTCTAGACCCTTAAGGCATAGAGTTAGGTTGTTTTATCTTCTTAATGTAGGCATTTATTATGAACTTCCTGCCTAGAACTGTTTTTGCTACATCCCATAAGTTCTTGTATGTTGTGTTTCCATTTCACTTGTTTCAAGAAACTTTTTATTTCCTCTTTAATTTCTTCTTTGATACATTGGTTGTTCAGGAGAATACTGTTTAATTTCCATGTGATCATGAATTTTCTAGTTTCATGACACTGTGGTCAGAGAATTGCTATTTGCTAAGACTTGTTTCATGGGCTAATATATGACCTATCCTAGACATGTTCCAAGTCTGCTTGAGAAGAATGTATATTTTACTGTTATTGGATAGAGTGTTCTGTATATGTCTGTTAGGTTTTTTGGTCTGTAGTGTTGTTCAGATCTGCTGTTCCCTTATTGATTGTCTGGAATGATCTATCACTGTTGAAATATTTAAGTCCTCAGCTATTATTGGAAAACTATTTATTTTTTCTTTTAGATCTGGTAGTTTTTGCTTTACTTATTTAGGTGCTTTGATGTTGGGTGCAAAAATATTACAATTATTATAACTGCTTGATGTGTTGACTGCTTTATTATTTGTGACCTTCTTTGCCTCTTTTTACCATTTTTATTTTAAAGTCAGTTTGATGTAAGTATAGCTATTCATTTTTTTGGTTACCATTTACTTGAAATGTCTTTTCTAATCCCTTCACCATCAGGCTATGAGTGTCTTTAAAACTAAAGTGAGTCTCTTGAAGGGAGCATAATGTTGGATCTTCTTAATTATCTTCTGGTTGTTTTGTAGATTCATTTTTTTTTTCAAATGCTGCTGGCTTTTATTGGTGTGTTTTACTGTCCTTTGATATCAGTATGCTTTGCTTTGCTTTTTTTCAATTACTTTTATTTAAGGTATCATTGATATACAATCTTATGAAGGTTTCACATGAGCAACATTGTGGTTTCAACATTCACCCATAGTATCAAGCCCCACCCCACCCATTGCAACCACTGTCTATCAGCGTAGTAAGATGCTATAGTGAAACATAGTCTTTGTGCAATTATTACAATAATTTCCCTTGTAGTTGCTATGAGGCTTACATACAATATCTTAAATTTATAACACACTATTTTAAATGAATAGCAACTTGATGTCAATAACATTCATATATATATTACTTTAACTTCTTCTCCCTCATATTTTGAGTTATTGCTGTTATATCTTACATGTTTCTTATATTGTGCAACTAATAACAGATTATTGTATTTAAGGTTATTTTTGCTACATTCATTTTTTTTAAACTTTTAAAATAAAGTTGTGAGTTATGTACCACTATTGCCATTCTGCAGAATTGAATTATATATATTACCATTACCAGTGGGATTTGTGCTTTTTTTTAATGGCTATGATGTTTGTTAGAGTTCTTTTACTTCCACTCAAAGAACTCCCTGTAGCATTTGTTGTTAGGGATGTCTGGTGATAATGATCTGCGTTGGGTTTTATTTGTTCAAGAAAGTCTTAATCCCTCCTTTGTTTTTGAAGGACAGCTTCACTGGGTATAAAATTCTTGGTTGACAATTATTTTCTTTCAATTTTTGAATATGTCATCTGTTCTCACCTGGCCTGAAATGTTTCTGTTGAGAAATATGCCAGTTTTCTTACATCCATTGGTTTTAACTTCTCTGTTTTCTCTTGCTGCTCTTAAAATCCTTTCTTTGTTTTTGACATTTGACACGATTATAATGTGTCTTGGTATAGCCCTATTCAGATTCAACCTATTTGGGGTCCTTTGGGCCTCACGGGTCTGGATGTTTTTCCAGGTTTTGGACACTTTTCAGCCATTATTGCTTTAAATATACTTTTGAACCTTTCACGTTCCCTTTCCCTGGAATTCCCAAAATGTGAATATTGTTTCCTTTCATTGGGTCTTGTAACTCCTATCGGCCTCCTTTACACTTTTTCATTCTTTTTTACTTTTTTCTTTCTGGGCATTTCCAATGTCCTATCTTCCAGATTACCAATTCTTTCTTCTGCATGACTGAGTCTACTTTTGAAATTCTCTACTGAATTTTTCAGTTCAGTTATTGTATTCTCAATTCTAGGATTTGGTTTTTATTTCATTTTATTTTTGATGAGTTTCTATTTCCTTGTCAAACTACTTTCCTTCATACATTATTTTCCTAATTTCATTTAATTGTCTGTGTTTGCTTGCAATTCACTAAGCTTCCTTAAGATAATAATTTGAATTCTTTGTCATTTCTTTAAGGTCAGTTATTGGAGCTTTACTAGTTTCCTTAGGTGGAGTCATATTTACCTGAAATTTTGTGACACTTGATTCCTTACATTTCTAGCCACTGTCCATCCCAGCCATGTTCTTCTGGTCCAGTCTATTGGTGCTGTCTTGACTCCTCACTTTATTTACTTTTTAAACCTTTGTAATCTGGCTTTTGTCCCCACCACTCCACTGAAAGTTCATTTCAAAGGTGATCAACTGCCTCCAAGTTACCTAATCCTATTGACACTTGGTAGTTTATCAATTGGCTCCATTTGACACTGCTCCATTTGACCAAATTTAAGATTTTGTTCTTCCCTGGCTTTTTCAAAACTAGTTACCCCTATATCCTTCCCTGATTACTCTTTCTCCATGTTCCTCTTAAATATCTAGTATTTTTTAGGGTGTTACTTAGTTTCCTAGGTAGTATCATATCATGATTCCCAAATCTCTAACTACTATCCATATCTTTCTCCTAAATGTCTGAGTGTCTAGTTAACACTTCTACCTGAATGTCCCACAACTATCTCACTTTAGGCATGGCTAGACTGAACTTATTATATATTCACAGCAAAGGGTAAGTAGGCTGTAGGAAAGCAGGGAGAGTATTCATACACTTAACAGCTCCTCATTTGTTATTCAGCTGATCCACTATTGTCAATATATTCTCTTTCATAAATCTGTCTCTTCCTCTCTATCTGTATTTGTATTTGCCTAGTTCAATCTCTTTTTGCATCTTTTCTGGATTCTTTGAAAGCTTTTTAACTGGTTTTTCTCCTTCCAGTGTTGTGCTTTTGTAATCTGCCCTCTACAGCAGTGCTAATAGGTATATAATGAGAACCACAAATATAATTAGAAATTTTTGTAGTCATATTGCAAAAAATAAAACAAGTGAAGTTCATTTTCATAATATATTTCATTTAATCCAGTATATGAAAATATTATCATTTCAGCTATATTTCAAAATATATAATTCTAATATAAAAATGATGAATAATATAACTTGCATTTTTTTAATACTAAGTCTTCAAAATCTGGTGTGGTATTCTATTCTTAAAATGCTTCTCATTTTAGAATAGTCACATTTTAAGTGTAGATTGGTCACATGTTGCTAGTGGATACCATGCTGTATTGTACAGCCCTATAGTCCATCATGATCTAGCCTTCTTCTTTTTCTTCATATTTTTCCATTTGTCTTCTTTCATTTTTCATTCCAACAAATGCCTCCAAGCATTTTTAGATGTTGTTTCTTCTACCTAGAATAACTTCCTGTCTGTTTCCAGAGAATGACTTTTCCAGTCTTAGGTGACCTCTCCCTCTTTTGTTTCTCTATCTTATGCAGTCTTGTAACAACTATTGAGGTAAGTTGCCTCGATTTGTTTATATTTCTCTTGCTGAGCTCAAGAGCAGGGACCACATTATGATCTTTGTGTCTATAGTTATGTGTAGAGTTCACTAAAGAACTGTTTACTGAACTTAATTTAATTGCATAATTGTCTACCAATAAGCATTTGTTGAATTGAAATGAAATGTACTGCATTATGGGTAGTCTTTCTGCTTTTAAAAATTTCATGTTCAGTGTAAAAAACTTGGAAATTAAAACACACACACACACATACATACACAAAAAGGAAGAAGCTAAAATTGCCCCAAGTTCCACTACCTACCCAGAGGACATTCTTTCTGAGTATGTGTGTATGTCTGTATGTATATATGAAATTTTCTTCTCATACACACACACACACACACACACACACACACACACACATATCTGTAAAAGTTTGCTTGTACATTTAAAAATATAACTTGGTACACATTATTTCCACTTTTATATACTTAGCAATATATCTTCAGCATTTTAAGACATCATTAAAAAAGCTTCTAAAACAATGTTATTTTAATGGCTACATAACAATCTGTTTTATTAATCATCACTATTTAATTAACTTTCTAATATTGGCCTTTTAGGTTTTTATAACTTTTTACTGCTGTAAATAGCCCGGGATTGGCTATAATTATTGATACATCTTGCTTTGTATCTTTGACTATGTTACCAAGATTTTTGGAGTGGGTAGAATTACTGAATCAAACAGAATGGTATTTTAAAGGCTGGTTTCTTATGTGTTGCCTGGCTTTGATTCAGAACTGTGGTCCAATTCCCCGGCTTCTCTTCACCAGGGACATAAATAAAGAGAAACATGAAAGAAGCAGTAGTTTAGTGGAGTTCATGAATGGTGACACTTTATGATTGAGCTCTGAGGGATACTGCTCTCTTTAGTTCAAATCACTGCTTTTCATTCTGCATGATTTTCAGTTCCTGGGAAGTACTATTTACATGTTGAATTAGCTCTTACTATCTAGCTTTAAATAGATTATGTGTTTCAGGTGAAAGAGAAACTGATTGTGAATGAGGAGTAACAAGGGATGTGGAAAAATGGTCTTTCATCAGATTATAGAGGGTAGAAATAATAGTTTTAATAGCTCCAGATGAAGTACTTGTGAGGATTCAATGAGATAATATATGTAAAGTGCTCAGTATGGTGTTTGATAACATTGTAGGCACCCCAAAATACATGTTAGATGAAAAAACATTCAGAAAATAATTCATTGGGTAAAATAAAATATTTAGATCTGTCTTCAAATTAGATCTGTCTTCGAAATCCTTTCGAAGAAGGAATGTGAATATACTTTGGAGTTCATTTTGGTTCTTGCCTCATGTATAGGAAAAAATAAGTCAGTCACTTAGAACACACTTAAATTTTTAAAAAAAATCAATGTGGATTTGAAGCTGTAGGATTGTTCTGCTATAAATGGTCATTGTCTACTCTAAATGCTATATATTATCAAATATTATATTGGATGTAAAAATTTATTTTATCTTCTTTTAATCTCAGAGTCTAATTGCCTCCATCTGCTCTATTCATAAAAAGCAATTAATACAATTCACCTTATGGCACATTTCTTCATCTGTTCATCACACAAACTCCAAATAAAATATCTGAATTCTTAAAAACCATTGTTTAACTCATACTTTAAACATGTAGGATTCATAGGATATAAACACTAAAGTAGCCTTATTACTTTTTGCACTGTCCCTTTAAAATTTATTCAGTGTGGGTGGTTGTCACCTTATCTTTGGATAAAGCCTAGGGAAGACAGCATGGCCTCCCTAGTCTCTTAGATAACAGTTCTCATGTAGCCTTCAGTTGCAAACAAAGTCTTGATTTAGTATTTTAAGTCTCCTGGTCCAGAAAATAAAATCAAAACTCCAAATTTGTTGCAATATTAAATAGTTTACTCTCTTCCAGCTGTGACCTGGTGCAGGAGAGAATCTGCAAAAGATGCTGGGAAGAGAGTTTGATTGATTCTTCCCCAGTGGGTGACTTTATTCATCTTCTGTGTATGGAGGTTTCTGATCCCTTAGTGTTTGGGACATGGAGATGAAGGAGGGAATTATTTCTTGACTGATATTGTCATAAGATGGCATATATTTAAAGCCATCTGAGACCTTTGGAGACATTCCTTCTAGACCCACTAATGCAATTTCCTTTTCTAGGTGAGTATATCCCCCAGGCTTTTGTCAGGAGTCCTTTTGAGCAGGATCCTATTCAGAGGAGTTCCAGGATAACATTCCTACTAAGAATTCCACATCTGGGCTCTGGGACTTAGGGGTCTTTGGCCTGACTTTGGAAAAGAGGGCACATCCTTCCCAGATGACCGTTTTGGCCAATCTCTCTCTCATGCTTTAGTTCTGCCAGTCATGAGGTAGGCCCTTGCCTAACATATACCTCTTCTGCAGAGAACATGAGCCCTCTGATGGTTCCACCCTCACACCACAGTGTAGCTGGGCAGCAGGGCAGTCATTCAGCCCTCTGTTCTTCCATGGGTAGACGGTGGTGGAGATCATGCTCACTATACAACATAACTCCTTCCAAAAATCTTCCTCATCAAATTTCCAAGGAAGTTAACTGCTTTATTCTGGATGTGGGTGAGACATTTGAAATTTTTGCATTGTGGTTCCACTCACACCTCACTTTGGTGCCTAATATCTTTCATATTTTTGTGCTATTAAATCAACTGTTTTATGCTTAAAATTACTTTTATTTTATTACCTTTTCCAATGGGAGAAAAAAGATGTCACTTTCATTTCTAAGGCTTACATTCATTGAGTACAGTTCTTCTCCCTGGCTTGTGCTTTAGTCATCATTTAAGAATCTCAAAGGAACGCTCAACTGCAAAATAATTTGACAAAGGTCTTTTAGCCTTTTGAATTTTGGATTTGATAGGCTTTAAAGGAAAGCTGAAAGGGTAAATCAATTGCTCTCAATTAGGGACAGGTTTCAAAGGTACAGTGATGAGGTCAATGTGATTTAAAACAATTTAGCTTGGAGCATGTCTTTTTAATAACATTTATTTCTCTCATTTAATTTTTTTCTGGCTATACAATCAGAACTTCAAGTTCAGTTCTTTTATTACAAGCTAATGGCTAATGATCAAGTAATATTTCTGTTAGGTGCCAGGAAAAGGAATTCTCTTGGTGTAATGTGTTGTCATTCCTTCAGCTGCTGGCCAAATATTTACATGCCACAAGAATGCCTCCAACTCTCACACCACCAAATTTTATTAATTTTGCTTTGTGTACCTTGGGCATGCTGTTCAGATATTGTTTCTACATTACTCTAAAAGACCCAGTTGCAGTTATTTAGAGACCAGACAACAGCTGTTCCTGTTCTATTAGACAAAAAGTGACAGGCTAATGAATACAGTTGCAGTTCATGACAGATTTAAAATTGACTGATTAAGATAAATCCTTATTTAGGTAGCATGTAGCACAAAGGTTATATTCAATTTTGCAATGAAAACATATTGTTTATCTAGCAGAAAACATTTTGCTTCTAAGTTTTAAAACACTGCCTCCAGTGCATAAACAAGACATAGGAAATGAAACTAAACCTCCCTAATGGTGCTTAATTTAACTGAGAAAACTTGAGAAACTTAAAAAAACTTTCAAGTAAATGGACTCACATGAAAATCTGATTTTAGCTTATATGTGAATGAATTAAATTAGGTAATCACAAAAATCAATTTCATCATCAAGAGGTTTCAGTTAATTGTATTTGCTCATAAAGCTGAATTCACCCTGGTAGGGGGAAAAATCAGTATACCAAACAAGTGTATTTATTATGTGAATAAAAAAAGCTAGGTTTTGAAAAGCTAGTGACTAATTTTTTTCAAGTTTCTACAATTCACAACCATTTAAAATTTTATTTAAGGTAGCCTTTCTAAAAAGTGACTTTTAAATTATTAAAAGATGTTGGAAGATCAATTTTGTACATCATTTCATTTAGGGAGTTTCTTTATGTAAAGACTCAAAGGACAAGAAGGAACAATACTAAAGAACAAACACTCACTAGATGTTCACAAAGTTACTCAGGTATATACATTCAAATAGAGGAAAAATATGAGAGCTTGAATGTACCTGCACAAGGCACATCTTACTGTTTTGATTGAAAAAAGACATTTTCAGAAATAAAGTTGGGCACAAGATAACGTATGTGAAGTAGTTCTTTCAGGACTTTGAAGGGACAAGAAGACTAACTCAGATGTAAGAGTCAGCTAAGGTACTGTATAAAACTTAATGAAAGGCAAGAAACCTCGAAGGGCATTTCTGAAGAGATGGGGAAATATCAGAAATAAAAGAATTCCAAACCTTTATGAGTCAGCACAGCTAGAGGCCACCTACTGGCAAAGCTGCAGCTGGAGGGGCGATTTCGGCTGGAGTGAGAAGGATACCATGATGGAGGTTTCTAACTCTAAGGATACAAGGGGATCAGTTCGCAGTGATTGTAACCAAACCAGACAACTCATCTATTTAAAAAAACATGTGGTAGGAGACCGCATTTGGCCTGTAATTTGTTTTTCATGCTTTAAGTTGTAAGTCCTTTAATGTAACATATTTATAAGCCAGTCTATAAGTAATATCATTGTGTAATGAGGAGCTACACTTTCTAAAAGTGAGTTATCGTAGGAACTAGGTAAGCCAGCTTGTTAAAATAATTAGTTTATAAATGTTTCCTTTCTAAGACTGTCAGCCATTTCACACAGTAGCAATTATGCACAACTGCACACAACAGGTACTAGGAGACTAATGAGGTTATGAAATCTGAAGTGCAGATTCAGTCTTCTACTGAAGGTCAGCATTTTCTTAGAGACTTAAAGGGAAATTCTAAAAGAGATTTGCTTGGATATTATTATTATGAATATTTTCACAATCAGGGTTTTTATAAATGGTTTCATTAAACACTAGTGTCTAGGGAATACGGCCTGTTGAATAAGAAAATTCACCCTATTAGGGAGGGTAAGTGGATAACTGGGCAGGGGGGAAGAGGTTAGGATTCTCCTGTCCCATCCAGATGTGAAGACAATTTTCTATACTTTTCTAAATATCTTTTCCATTTGAAGCTGTACATAGAACTCTTTACCATGGCACTCACTTTACTTTGGGTGAAGCAATAAGCCCCCAGGTATTTTGGGGCCTTATATGTAGAGGTGGCATGATAATTATATTACCCAAAGGCTCAGGCCATAACACACAGTTTCCTAAATTCGCTTTCTGCTTAAAGCACACAGACCTATGGTCTTCTTCACACTATGTTTTAACATGGTGCAGCACTTTTCACTAGCAGGCTTTCCACAAATTTCTGTTCTTAAATGTCTAAACTCTTTCTTTATATGAGTTTGTCCTTCACTACCAACTTCTGATAAGTTATCTTTCCAACCCTATAGCTACCACTCTAACTCTAGGCCTCACTTCTTTTAAAACTTACTTTGAATAGGTAATATTGCATCATGGAAAATTCTCAGGGTGCAAGGATGTATACAGTAAAAAATTTTCTTCTTCTTGTCCTTCAGACACTCAATTCTTTTACCAAGAAGTGACAGATATCATTGGTATGTGTGTACATTTTTCCAGAAATATTCTGTGTATACAAAAGCAGGTATCTATGTATTACTCCTTTTTCATTTTTAAAACAAAATGGAAACAAACCATGCACACATTTTATGCCTGATTTTTTTTAAAACTTAAATATAGGAAATTGTTCAATTTAGTACATAAAGGACTTCCTCATTCTTATGTATACATGTATTATAATTATGTTAAGTGAATATACTATAATTTATCTAATGGCTCCTTGTAATTCTATCCTATTATGAATGACCTTGTGTGTTACCATCTCACTCATTTACAAGTATCAAAGGATAAATTCTTGGAAGTGAAGAAGATGATATGCCCATTTGTACTGTTGATAGATAATGCCAAGCTGTCTTTCATAGAGATTGTACTAATTTACACTTATAATAGCAATGCGTAAGAGTTAGGCCTTGTTACTTTTTTTTGTTGTTGTTATCATTAATCTACAATTATATGCAGAACATTATGTTTACTAGGGTCCCCCCTTCAAAAGTCCCCCCCACGATCCCCATTAGAGTCACTGTCCATCAGCGTAGTAAGATGCTGTAGAATCACTACCTGTCTTCTCTGTGTTGCACAGCCCTCCCCATGCCCCCCCAACCACATTATACATGCTAATCGTAATGCCCCCTTTATTTTTCCCTGCCCTTATCCCTCCCTTCCCAACCATCCTCCCCAGTCCCTTTCCCTTTGGTAACTGTCAGGTCATTTTGGGTTCTGTGATTCTGTTGCTGTTTTTGTTCCTTCAGTTTTTCTTTGTTCTTATACTCCACAGATGAGTGAAATCATTTGGTACTTGTCTTTCTCTGCCTGGCTTATTTCACTGAGCATAATACCCTCTAGCTCCATCCATGTTGTTGCAAATGGTAGGATTTGTTTTCTTCTTATGGCTGAATAATATTCCATTGTGCATCTGTACCACATCTTTATCCATTCATCCCCTGATGGACACTTTGGTTGCTTCCATTTCTTGGCTATTGTAAACAGTGCTGTGATAAACATAGGGGTGCATCTGTCTTTTTCAAACTGGGCTGCTGCATTCTTAGGGTAAATTCCTAGGAGTGGAATTCCTGGGTCAAATGGTATTTCTATTTTGAGTTTTTTGAGGAACCTCCATACTGCTTTCCACAATGGCTGAATTAATTTACATTCCCACCAGCAGTATTGGAGGGTTTCCCTTTCTCCACAACCTCACCAACATTTGTTGTTGTTTATCTTTTGGATGGTGGCCATCCTAACTGATGTGAGGTGATACCTCATTGTGGTTTTAATTTGCATTTATCTTATGACTAGCGATGTGGAGCATCTTTTCATGTATCTGTTGGCCATGTGAATTTCTTCTTTGGAGAAGTGTATGTTCAGATCCTCTGCCCATTTTTTAATTGGATTATTTGATTTTTGTTTGTTGAGGTACTTTTTGTTTGTTTATATATTTTAGATGTCAACCCTTTATCAGATCTGTCATTTATGAATATATTCTCCCATGCTGTAGGGTACCTTTTTGTTCTATTGATGATGTCCTTTGCTGTACAGAAGCTTTGCCACTTGATATAGTCCCACTTGTTCATTTTTGATTTTTTTCCCTTGCCCGGGAAGATATGCTCATGAAGAAGTTGTTCATGTTTGTGTCCAAGAGATTGTTGCCTATGTTTTTTTCTAAGAGTTTTATGGTTTCATGACTTACATCCAGGTCTTTGATCCATTTCAAATTTACTTTTGTGTATGGAGTTAGACAGTGATCCAGTTTCATTCTCTTACGTGTAGCTGTCCAGTTTTGCCAGCACCATCTGTTGAAGAGACTGTCATTTCCCCATATGTCCATGGCTCCTTTAAAATATATTAATTGACCATTATGTTTGGGTTAATGTCTGGAGTCTCTCTTCTGTTCCACTGGTCTGTGGCTCTGTTCTTGTGCCAGTACCAAATTGTCTTGATTACTGTGGCTTTGTAGTAGACCTTGAAGTTAGGGAGTGAGGTCCCCCCACTTAATTCTTCCTTCTCAGGATTGCTTTGGCTATTCAGGGTCTTTGGTGCTTCCATATGAATTTTTGAACTATTTGTTCCAGGTCATTGAAGAATGCTATTGGTAATTTGATAGGGATTGCATCAAATTGGTGTATTGTTTTGGGCAGGATGGCCATTTTGACGATATTAATTCTTCCTAGCCAAGAGCATGGGATGAGTTTCCATTTGTTAGTGTCCTCTTTAATTTCTCTAAAGAGTGTCGTATAGTTTTCAGAGTATAGGTCTTTCACTTCCTTGGTTAGGTTTATACCAAAGTATTTTATTCTTTTTGATGCAATTGTGAATAGAATTGTTTTCCTGATTTCTCTTTCTATTGGTTCATTGTTAGTGTATAGGAAAGCCACAGATTTCTGTGTGTTAATTTTGTATCCTGCAACTTTGTTGAATTCCGATATTAGTTCTAGTAGTTTTGGAGTGGAGTCTTTAGGGTTTTTATGTACAATATCATATCATCTGCAAATAGTGACAGTTTAACTTCTTCTTTACCAATCTGGATTCCTTGTATTTCTTTGTTTTGTCTAATTGTCGTGGCTAGGGCCTCCAGTACTATGTTAAATAACAGTGGGGATAGTGGGCATCCCTGTCTTGTACCCAGTCTCAGAGGAAAAACTTTCAGCTTCTCGCTGTTCAGTATTATGTTGGCTGTGGGTTTATCATATATGGCCTATATTATGTTGAAGTACTTGCCCTCTATGCCCATTTTGTTGACAGTTTTTATCATGAATGGATGTTGAATTTTGTTGAATGCTTTTTCAGCATCTATGTAGATGATCATGTGGTTTTTGTCCTTCTTTTTATTTATGTGGTAGATGATGTTGATGAATTTTTGAATGTTGTACCATCCTTGCATCCCTGGGATGAATCCCACTTGGTCATGGTGTATGATCCTTTTGATGTATTTTTGAATTCGGTTTGTTATTATTTTGTTGAGTATTTTTGCATCTACATTCATCAGGGATATGGGTCTGTAATTTTCGTTTTTGTTGGGGTCTTTGCCTGGTTTTGGTATTAGGGTGATGTTGGCTTCATAAAATGAGTTTGGGAGTATTCCCTCCTCTTCTATTTTTTGGAAAACTTTAAGGAGAATGGGTATTATAACTTCTCTGTTTGTCTGATAAAATTCTGAGGTAAATCCATCCGGCCCCGGGGTTTTGTTCTTGGGTAGTTTTTTGATTACCAATTCAATTTCTTTGCTGATAATTGGTCTGTTTAGATTTTCTGTTTCTTCCCTCAGTCTTGGAAGGTTGTATTTTTCTAGGAAGTTGTCCATTTCTTCTAGGTTTTCCAGCTTGTTAGCATATAGGTTTTCATAGTATTCTCTAATAATTGTTTGTATTTCTGTGGGGTCTGTCATGATTTTTCCTTTGTTGTTTCTGATTCTGTTGATGTGTGTTGATTCTCTTTTTCTCTTAATAAGTCAGGCCTTGTTACTTTTAGCCTGAACCAAATCCCTAAATGATCTCCTCACTTTTATTTCTCCCAACTCTATTATATCCCAAATGCTACCACCAGGGAAGTCCTCTTAAAGACTCCATTGCTTAGAAAACTATCCATAACACCTTATATTCCACTAAATTAAGCTCTTTAACCTGGCACCCAGAATCCTTGACAAAACAGATCCATATTCATTCTTGAGTTTTATATTTTACCAAATACACTCTCTAAGGAGTAAGTTGAACTATTCTTTATTCCTCAAATGCTCCTCATGTTCTACGCCTGATATCCATTTCCTCTGTAATGAATGCTTCTTTATCTCTGTCTTTTAGACTAAATTCTATCCATCTTTAAAGGATTGATATCTCAAATATCGTCTCAAATATCACCTACTCAAATTTCAAAACAGATAAGCTCTTAGACTTCTGTTCTTTACTCTGCTAATAGTGTACATTTAGAGTAAATAAATACTCTCTGCTGTAATCACTGATTTTTGGTTTAGATGGAATTCAAACCTTTTGATTATGTAGTTCCCTAGTTCACAGATGACAGGAAGGAAGAGGGCAGAAGAAGCAGGATGGGTACAAATTTTCTAGAGTGTTGTGGAGTGTAGTGGCAAGGAACACAGATATGTTGAAGCCCATATGGAGCAGGTATTATATATTTGTATTCTTATCACTCATAAGAAGAACCTTATGGATGTGGACATTATGATCCCCATTTTACAGTCAGACAATAGCTAGCAAACAGCTGAGTTAGGACTAAGCTTATGCCTCTCTCTGTGTAAAGCCTGGACTCTCATATTGCACTATACTGACATATCTGGCAGAGAACAGCAGCAAGAAATGGCTAATATCTTGAACTGTATCTCCAAAGATGGAGAAAGAAAACTCTACAAACAGCTGATGTAAGAACATTAGCATCACTGACTGGAGCCATCTCATATAGAGGCAGGTGCCCTATACTCTGTAGATATCAGTGTATTAGAGCACAATAAGATAAGCAAATCATGTGCAGAGTAGTCTAATTTAGAAGGCAGGGAAAGGTTTACTATATCTAGCAAGACCTCTATTCTATTTTTTAAATGACATGTAAATGCATTAACTCCATCCAGAAAGAACTCACTTATATTGTCTGTCATTATGTAAACAGAGGATAAAATAGGTAGGTGTATTTGTCTTTCTCTTTGAGTTATTTGCAGATGTCTGTCTGCATAAATGAAAATCTTTCCTATTTATAAATGGACTGATATCACTATAAACTGGGATGTAAGGCCTGCTCAACTCTTGAGAAATGTTAAGCACATAGAAAATAGATGCAATGATGCATTTACAGTATTATTATTAAATTAAAAAGAAACTGAACAAAATAAGAAAACATTTCCAGAATTAACAGTTTTTTGAAGTTAACAGAGTGAAACTAAAATGTACATTAATATAATAAGCAAGTCAATTAATTGTACACAGCTATAAAATGAGTGAATACTCAAAAACCATTATGTTGTTAACTCTAATTTCATATTAAATGTAACATAAATAGCTGTAGTCATGAGTTAGTTCTGCTAATTTTCCCTGCCTTTCAAACATATGAAACCCATTGCTCTTAAGCTCTAAATGTTATGCAAAAACCACTTATAAGAAGGGACAATATCTTAAGTTTTTTGTACATATCTATACATATATGTACATTTATACACATGCATACCCACATATATATGCACATTATAAAATTATTATAATAAACATGCATAATAAAATTATTTACCATTTTAATTTTGTATTTATTGGCTTTAATTTACAGGGATTTAACATTTTTTAGCAGTTAAGCAGTTTGATGTTTTGATTATTTAAAGCAAGTGTTTATGGGTCTCATTCGAATTTTTTATTTCCCTCTGCTGCCCATATCAGGCAGGTCTCCTTACTGGATCTGTCTTCTGACTCGCTTATTATCATCTGTATGGCTTCCATCTTCCCTGTCTTGAGTCCCCTCCTTACTTTCTCACCATTCAGGGACTTCAGTGTCTATTCAACTTTTTAATTTTTCATGTTCAACTTAAACCCACCTTTTTTGGAAGACTTCCAAACTGTTCACAATGTAATGTTCATTCCACTAAAGTTCACAATGATTTTTTTCCCTTTCCAAACTGCAAGTTGATAGTAATTCACTCCCAAATTACATATTATTTTGATTAGTCTCCATTTTTTCAGATGTTTATTTCATATCTTCTAAGGTAAAATGTAAATTTTTTAAGGGAAGGGTCATGGCTTTATAAAGCTTTAGAGTTCTATGTAGTTCTTCCTAGTGGGTATCTCATACCAGAGACTTAATAAATATTTCTTAAGGTGCCTTTTCTCAACCAGTTTCTTGGGAGACTTCACCCTAGAGAAAATTATTTGATTGCCAATTTTCTTAATTCTCAAAAGAAGGGTACATGACTAGTACCAAACTAGATATATTAGAGAGAAGTGAGCTCATCACATGCCATGGATTCCTTAGGGTATTAGAGCTTGATAATCCCAGGTTGAGAAACATGGTTTGATGAATTGACCATCATGAACACCAAAATGAAAAGGTAGGTAATAAGTGACCTTTGCCATAATCATGATCTTACAATATGCAGTTCTCTGTACATAATGTTATTAGTGCTTCATATAAGGAATTATGCAAAGTGATTTAAGAAGAAATACAAGAATTTAAAATGCTAAATATATGAGCAGAGAATGACAAAGTATGTAGGGACTAGGTTTACTCACAGGTTTTTTTCTTTTCAAAACTTAAATTCAACAATAATACTAGAATAATTAAATTAAAGTGGCAATATTTCAGAGGTACATCACAAAAGATGGCAAAAGTTTAACATTTTACATGACAAACTTTACCAGAGGTGATAAGACAAGATACACTTGCAATTTCTCCCTCACTTTGAGGGTAAAAATTTGCAATATGTTGGTTAAACGGGAGTTGAGGAAAGCACAGGACAACTAATCAGACTGACCACCTGAGAGCCACAGAAGAAAAGACTCGCAGAAACTTGTAAACATGGAATAACAGTTCCACACTGACAATATACATTCATATGAGTCCTTCCTGAGAGACTTTCTAACTCACTGGAAATGCTGATTTAACAGCTGTCAGGCTCTCTTCCCCCACAGGTCCAGGCTGAGAGAGAAGGTTGGTATGTCCATACATCTTCAGGAACAGGCAGAGGGCAAATTCCACAATTCAGGTTGTGATCAGTTGCCATAGCAACTGATAGTTGTTATTAGCTTCCCCTTTATGAAGCAGGGCCCTCAGCTTATGCCTCCCAGTGTGCAGGGTAAGAGGGGCTAGGTACAATTTTATTTAGGGGAACCATTTTGATCCTTTTGTGATAAGATAGAGGGATTAAAGGTATTACCCCAAAGCTTTGTCTAGTAAAGAAAAGAACAAAGAAGAGACAGCAACTTTTAAACCAGAGAAAGTAATAAATAGAGGCAATATTTGTAATGGAGAGGTAATAATTATTAATATGTGATATTAATATGATGTTGGAAAAAATAATGGAAGTAAATGGAATTGTGAGCAAGAGGAGCCTTATGTTACTACAAGAATGAACAATGACTGAAAACTAGGCAAGATAAGATGGAAAAAGAAAAAACTGGAAGGAAAAATTCATGGTTAAAGGGACTTTAGTTGGTAATACTGGTATGGATAGGCTATTAGATATTTTTAAAAAGGCAGACTCTAGAAGGAGGGTCTGTGAGGACTCTGTGAAGCAAGAAAACAAAGAAATTAAGGCTAAATGTTGGAGCACTGAATTGATGAAATAATGCAAAGAGTTTATAGTCAAGTCTGAGAGAGGGCTGCTGGTAAAATATGGGATATTTTAAAGGTAGCATGAAGTCCACTGTAGCCTCTGATGAATGATCAAGGTTCTTGGTCATGGATTTTACCTGTTAATCTTATGACAGTCATAGAACTGTGTGAAAGGAAGAGATGGCTTTTATCATAGCAAACTGGTTCAGAGGAAAAGAAATGATAAATTTGCAGGTGACAATGGGGAGGCAGGATGGAAGGAAGTCACAGAAAGGGATCCTTAAAAAGGCTACTGAAGATGAACTCAGGGGTAGTTGCACTTGGTTGGCTGACTCTGGAGAGAATTTTTCTGAGACTGAGGGAATCAAGGAGGAGTGAAACATTAGAATGAAAATTGTCCCGAACATTTTGTGAATGCCATTGAGTGTTCCTGAGCTGGAAACAGTGGTGGGAGCATGTAAACACAAAAATTACATCTGATAGAATTATTTAAGTTAACAGCATGCTGTCAAAATATTCCGTCTCCTTTCACTGGAAACAGAAATGCTTAGGAGCTTGCTGGGCAGCACTGTTGAGAGCTCTGTACAGTGAGGGTTAGCTCACAGTCCAATCAGCCATTCAGAATCATGAATACATGTTTTTAAAATTTTCAACAAAATGGTGCGTTACTTCCTATATGGTTCATCAGATCTGATTTCTCTTGTAAATATAAGTAGGGATCATTTACAAAATAACAGACTAGAATTTCCTGTGCAGACAGATGCTTTTTATATTTATAAAGTTTGAGTTCCTTTTTTTCTTTTTAATGCTCTGGGAAACTGGAAGCTGATAAGATTTTTTCATATCAAGTTTAGTTTAACATATGGCAAAGAGCTCGTTGAGACTGTCTCCAAACTTTACAGTTAACAGTTTCCAGCCTATACAGGAAATGAAGATGTGCTTCTGACACATTCCCATTTTATGGAAAGACCGCAGAGAACAGCCGAAAGATAAACCACAGAAATTATGTTTATACAAAGCGCAGCATTCAGTTTAAACCACAGTAGCACAGAAAGCTTAGTTGGTGCTTCAGTTCCATTTTTAAGTTGAAAATATTTCAAGACTTATCAATAACCATGTAGCTAGCTGTTAAGTCCACTTCTTCAGCTTGCAATTAGCTGGATAAGCAGTGAACAAGTTCTGAATCGGGATATTGCCTATGCTGAGGGAATCTGGTTAAGTAATCGCCCTGTATCTGTAACTCTTCTATTAGATTCTGAAGTATAACAAAAACAAATTCTTCACCTATCCAGAACCTTTGGAGGAGAGAGCTAGGATGACCTTTGTGCTAAATAATTTTCAGATGTGATATTTCTGCAGTATGTAGGGTATCTGGAATAAAGTATTGAATATAATAATTAACTCAGCATTGCAAAATGTTGTGTGTCTTGTGACAAAATAGTTCCATACCACCACACAGTTACGCTTTTTGAGTTCTTGGGCGCTTTGCTTTTTCTGTGGGGGGCGGAGGTCTACTCTTTTGCCAGCTTTCAGTTCCCATTGCTATTAACATTCTGCTCTCCTTCCTTTCATGTTCTAATGTTTGCGTATAACATATCCTTAGGATGAGAAACCGGACTAGATTTGTGGCATAATCCTGCTTAAAAATGAAGCAATTCAAGGGGCATGACTATGGGCCACAGGTATTCTATCAATGACAGTGCAAAGAATGAGGACATTTCCTTACTATTTGTTTCCCTTTGGTCAAATTATGGAATCTCTCCTTGAATACCATTTTCCTCATCTGTAAAATGCTTCCTGGAATCACTGTTTAGGTCAAATAAGATAATATATACAAAGCCTCACAGAGTTGTTGCTAGAATTAAATAAGGTCACATATAAAAAGCACGGTAGCACATTGCCTAGGACAAACTGGCTCCCTCAGCCTCCTTTGCTCCCTTCTCAGGGAGCCTTTCTTGTTGTGTCCTTGTCCTTGCTGCGGTCCACACAGTTGTTAAGGGGAAAACTGGAATTACAGATAATCGGAATATCATTATTAGTGTTCTACCTCTTATCCTATGGAATTTTAGAAGGTATTAATTTGAAATTTGAAAGAAAAGATACTTTAGGTTCTCAAAAAGTATTGCTGAGCTGAATCTCTTAATACTTCATCTTAAAACAATTTGTATAGATATTAATTAACAATTACACTGGTTTGATCATTCTTTGCTCTTGTGCTAACATTTTAAAAATCATTGTTTACCCTTCTTGTCAAAACACATGATGGCGATTCATTTTTAAAAATTGTAAAATACAGAAAAGCAGAAAGAAAAAAATACCCAATTCCTAACATCCAAAGATGCATTTCTTTTCAGTAGTTTTACATATAGTTTTCTTAAACAAAATTCTGCTATTTTATTTATAATTTTGTATCTTATTTATACACATATATCTTTTCTTTATGTTATTGCCTATTTATTCATAGGCATAAAATTTTAAATCTACATAACAATCTAAATGGACATAATTTATTTAAACATTTCCCTTCAGTTGGACATCATTTTTTCCATTCTCTTTCCCCATTAATACTTTCTCTGTATTTAGTACTCTTTCCTTAGGATAGATTCCTAGAAGTAGAATACAGTATTAAAGGCTATAAAGATTTTTTAAGGCTTTGCCAAGTGGGAAAATGGAAATCTCAGAATCATGATTTTACTGTGGAGGACACCTAGCCAAGCCTCCCCAGCATTTAACTGTCTTGTTTCCTCCAAATGAATGTGTCAGCTTCCTTTTTTACTATGCATAGAGAATCTCACCTGGGAGTTGCTCACTTTACTGATGCCGATGCAACAAACATGCAGATGGCCAGAAGGTACTTTTTGAACCTTGATTTATGTCTATTAAATATTTAATATCTAATAAGAGGGACCTGTGTTATTTTTATTATTATTACCAGTATTATTGACATTTTACAGAAGAGCACATGCAAGTGAGAGTGAATTTTGTGGGAGAACCAAGCTGAGCATACCCTTTGTTTTTTGTCCCAGAACCTACATTGCTCATTGGCTCCATATCTGGTTGTGAGCTCCTGATACACCAAATTTACCAACAAGTCCTACTTAACACAAGCTTTCCTGGTTTGGAAGGAAAGATGTCACAAACCCACTCATCTTGGAAACCAGAAGACCCAGTTATCCGTGTGACTAATGCCTCTCCTGAAGGCAGTATCACATGACCTTTACAAAACCACAACTCTGCTGAGACTCAAGACCAAAACATCAGGAGAAAATATATCCAAATGGAAATATGGCTTCTGTGAGGGCGTCCATCCAAGACAGGAAGTTTCTAATGTCTGGGACAGGGAGCACCACTCTGTACCGCTACATGCAAGTGAGGTCCTACAGAACACCTGAGCATTAGTCAAAGGCATCCAGGCAAGGAAGCCAGGGGATTAAATCCTGCAAAACAAAATCTTGTT
Source organism: Manis javanica (assembly GCF_040802235.1). Lineage (NCBI taxonomy): Eukaryota > Metazoa > Chordata > Mammalia > Pholidota > Manidae > Manis > Manis javanica. Next base: position 70,595,421 of record NC_133160.1, read on the forward strand.
AAGAACCTACTAGGTATCACAGGCCATGCTTAGGCAATCTAAACCTCAAATATAATACAAGATGCTGGAGGTCAGATTAAAACTGAGTATCAAGAATCCTGAGGGGAATACCAAAGTGGTGAAATTCCAATTTGAATAAAACCTTCTTAAATTTTCCTTGCTGGCCCTGATGTCCCTTTTCTAAACTGTTCTTAGGACTCTGGGGTTAGTGAGAAATCATCTGGTTTTGAATGAGTCCTTCTAGGGCTGTAGTTCCTCAAGGAACTGAGGTTTCACATCAAATCAGATGTGGTGGGTACACAATGATTTATGCATAAGATGTTTAAGAGGCATCCATTAACACAGAATGCTGCAAACTAACTTGCTGTTTCTAAAACATGCCAAGTACACTCATGGGGGCTTTTGTATTTGCTGTTCCCTCTGCCTGGATATGCAATCAGGGAGATAAGAGTCAGGGATCACATGGGGTTTTGTCAGTCACATTAAGAAGTCTAGCTTCTACTCTCAAGAGGAAGGTTTGGAGGATGTGAGCAGAGCAATAATGTAATGTATTTTATTTTCCCCCCAGTTATTTGAGAAACATATTGTAAATCTATAGCAAGGCAAAAAACTGGGACATTGAACATCTGTTTATCCACCTCTTCTCCAATTGTTTACATTTCATTACATTTGCTTCATATTTTTTCTCTTTGTATCTTTTATTTTGCTAAATCATTTGAAATAAGTCAGATATCAAGACATTACCATTAAATCCTTCAACATGTATCATCTAAGAACACATACATTTTGCTATTAAGTCAAATCATTATCACACCTAGGAAAATATTATTAATAGCATCTATTGTATAGTCGATAATTAAATTTCCCCAATTGTCCCATAAATGTCTGTGTCAAATGATATTTTCCAAAGATGGCCACCACAGGTTCTTTCTCTTCTAGAGCTTGTCGTTCCCCTATAAAGAAGTGGAATCTAATTCTTCTCCCTTTGAATGTTGTCAGGCTTTTGTGAAGCAGAAAAGATGTTGTGACTTTTAAATTCAAGGCATTTCTGCTTCTGCCTTGCCTGCTGTGATATTTAGTGGGGACCCAAAGCTGTATGATTGTCCTGATGCTATCCTGCTAGGAGGAAGCCTCTAGAAGCCCATGGGGAGAGAGCATATGAAAAAGCCCTGCGACTGTATGTGGAGATGCCTTGCCAGCTTGCAGCTGCTCCAGCTGCCTTGTTTTCCAGCTTTAGTCATGGTCTGCCTGCCGCCTCAAGAGGCTGTCAGGGCCAGAGCCACCTAGTCCAGCCCTCGCCAAATTCTGGCTTACAGAATCCATAAAAGATAATAAAATGATTAACTTTTTAAGTCATTGTGTTTTGGGGTATTTTGTTACTCAGCAATATTAACTAGAAAAATGACATATATATATATATATATATTTTTTTTTTTTTTTAAATTCAGAATCCAATAAAGGCTTAAGATTTAAAAATTGCGTTAGATTATTATGTCATTTAGTTTCTTTTAAATGGAAATAATCCCCTCCCTTTTTAAACAAAATACATGATACTGTCTTTTGGAAAAGTCCATGACATTTGTTTTACAGTCTGTACCAATGCTTGGATTTGTGAGATTGTTTCTTCATGATTAGATTAATGTTAAAAATGTACTGTGTCAAGCAAACAGAAAGTTATTTTCTAAGTTCTATCCATTTTTTCTTTTTACTGTGGTAAAGACATATAACATGACATCTACCCTCTTAGTAAATTTTTAAGTATACAGTAACCTGTTGTTAACTATATACACAGTGTTGTAGAGCAGATCTCTACAACTTTTTCATCTTGTATGACTGGAACTTGGAGTAGCAACTCCCCATTTCCCCCTCCCCCTAGCCTCTGGCACCCACCATTATACTTTGTCACTAAATTTGATTACTTTAGTTATCTCAAACAAGTTGAATTATGCATTATTTATCTTTTTGTGATTGGCTTATTTCTCTTAGCATAATGTTCTCAAATTTCATCCATGTTGTAGCATGTGTCAGAATTTCCTTCTCTTTTCAGGATGCATAAATATTGCATTGTATGTATATGCCACATTTTCTTTTTCCATCTCATCTATTGATGGACATTTAAGTTGTTTCTACCTCTTAGCTATTGTGAAAATGCTGCAGTGAACATAGGACAGCGATATCTCTTTGAGATCCTGTTTTCAATTATTTTGGAGAAATATCCAGAAGTAGGACGGCTGTATCATAATGTAATTCTCTTTTTAATTTTTGAGGACATGCCATACTGTTTTCCATAGCAGCTGCACCATTTTATCTTCTCTCATTAGGGGTGGCAACACTTCGCTTATCCACTAGGATGTAGGAGAATACCTGTTTCTCCATAGTCTTGTTAGTAGAATGTTTTATCAATCTTCTTAATTTTTGTCAATATGCTAAGAAATGGTATCTTAGCATACTTAACCTTGCATTTCTCTTCCTGTGAGTGAAACTGAGCATATTTTCATAAATTTAATGACTGTTAAAAGGATCTCTCTGGATGTCATGTTGGGAGAAAATGAAAGCTCAGTATTGTATATTGTATACCCTCCGAATTAAGTGAATGCTGTGAGTCGGTACTTCCAAAGCAACCAGATTTTCCATCAGATTCAAAGCTCTGTACATAGGTATAATAATATAGCATACCATCATATATTGGGGATCTACCAGATGCTCCAAATTTTGCGATATATTGTGATTATAAAATAGAATAAGACATGAAGCTTTCTATCAAGGAATGCACGAACTACTGGATGAGAAAGATAGCTGATCATAGCACCATGTGCAAATTAGGTTAGGGTTATGCCTGGGTGCTGAGAACGTAGAGGAACAACTGGAGAGCTGGACGAAGTCTTCTATAAAAAGATGACGAATGAGCTCAGATTTGCTGGAAGGCATTCCAGCCTGAGACGCAGAATGAGATAATAGATCCTGGTTAGGGAACTACAAATTGTTCTATATGGGTGGAGTGAAAGGTGCCTGTATGAGATTAGTGAAAGATGAGATCATAAAAGTAGGTAGAAGCCACATTTATTTTTTTTCTAAGTGAAGGAATTTTGTTTCATCCTTAAAGCATATGGGAAACTATCAAAAGATGAAACAAGAAATAAAATAATATTAATTTATTTAACTTTATTTTCTTAATGTTCATTCCAAAGACTTGAGAGTTTACCATACTCCTATTTTTCTTAACTGGGGAGATCAAAAAGACTTAATTGTGCTTTATTGTGGTATATACAATATATATAGTTTAGATTTATATGTAGAGATAGATATATATATACAATATATATTCATAATTCAACATCTGCATACACCACAAGCTGATCATCACCACAGGTCTAGTTACCATCCATCACTATACAGTTGACCCCCTTCATTAATTATCCACCTTCCCCTCTCCATTTGACTTATTTTGCTTAGCATAATCCCCTCAAGGTCTGTCCATATTGTTGCAAATGGCAGGTTTATTCATTTCATTCATTTTTATGGTTGACTAGTATTCTATTGTATAAATGTAATTTATAACACATTTTTTGTACCGCTATTGTCTGTTGATGGACTCATAGATTGTTTCAATATCTTGGCTATTCTAAATAATGCTGCAGTGGACATAGGAGTGCATATGGCTTTTCAAGTTAGTGTTTTGTTTTCTTCAGATAAATACTCAGAAGGGGGAATAGCTGGGTCATATGCTAACTTTATTCTTAATTTTTTGAGGAATCTCCATACTGTTTTCCATAGTGGCTGCAGCAGTTTTTAATCCCACCAATAGTGTATGCGGGTTTCTTTTTCTTCACATCCACTCTAACACTTGTTACTTATCTTTTTTATAATAGCCATACTAACAGGTATTAGGTGATGTATCATTGTGGTTTTGATGCATTTCTCTAGTTATACTGAGCATCTTTCTGTCTGTCTGTTGGTCATAGAAATGTCTATTGAGATCCTCTACTCATTTTTTTTTTGTTGGTTGGTTTTTTTGTTGTTGAGTTGTATGGATTCTCTATACATTTTGGATATTCAACTTAATGAATATAAGCTTCACAAATATCTTCTCCCATTCAGTAGGTTGTGCTTTCGTTCTGATGATTTCCTTTGCTGTGCAGAAGTTTTGTGATTTGATATAGTCCCATTTGATTTTATTGTTTTTTGCTTTTGTTTCCTTTGACTTTGGAGTCACATCCACAAAGACATCATTAAGACTAATGTCCAAGAGTTTACCACCTATGTTTTCTTCCAGGAATTTTATGGTTTCAGGTCCCACACTGAAGTCTTTAATCCTTTTTGAATTAACTTTTGTATGTGGTGTAAGATAGTGGTCTAGTTTCATTCTTTTACATGTGGCTCTCCATTTTCCCCAGTACCATTTATTGAGGAGACTGTTCTTCATCGTATGTTCTTGTCTCCTTTGTCATACATTAATTCTCCAGTAGGTGTGGGTTTATTTCTGGGCTCTCTATTATGTTCCATTAATCTCTGCATCTGTTTCTATACCAATAGCATACTTTACAAAAGCTACAATTACAGCTTTGTGTGTAGTTTGAAATCTGGTAATATGATACCTCCAGCTTTGTTCTCCTTTCACAAGATTGCTTTGACTACTCAGGATCTTTTGTGGTTCAATGCAAATTTTGGAACTATTTGCTTTAGTTCCATGAAGTATGCCATTGGAATTTTGATAGGTATTGCTTTGAATCTGTAGGTTGCTTCAGGTAGTAGGGACATTTTAGCAGTAGTGGTCTTTCAGTCCACAAGTATGGGATATCTTTCCATTTATTTATATGTCCTTCCATTTCTTTCATCACTGTTTTACAGTTTCCAATGTACAGGTTTTTCACCTCCTAAGTTCAATTTATTCCTAGATATTTTGCTTTTGATGTAATTATAGATGGGATTGTTTCCTTAATTTCTCCTCTGCAAGTTCGTTATTACTGTATAGAAATGCCCCAGATTTCTATATATTGATTTTGTATCCTGCAACTTTGCTGAATTCTATTAGTGTTAACAGTTCTTTTGTGGATTATTTAGGGTTTTCTATATATATTATCATGTCACCTGAAAATAGTAATGCTTCTTCCTCTCCAGTTTGGATGGGCTTTCTCTCTTTTTTTTTTTTTTTTTTGCATAATAGCTATGGCTAGGACTTCCAATACCATGTTGAGTAAAAGTGTTGAGAGTGGGCATCCTCATCTTGTTCCTGATCTCAGAGGAAAAGCTTTTCGTTTTTCACCATTAAATATGATGTTTGCTGTAAGAATGCCATTTTTGGCCTTTATTATGTTGAAGTATGTTCCCTCTGTACCCACCTTGGGAGTTTTCATAATTAGATGTTTAATTTTGTCAATTTTTTTGTATCTATTGTGATGGTTATATGATTTCCATCTTTTACTTTTTAATAATGTATCATAATGCTTGAGTTGTAGATGCTTAATTATCTGTTAATCCCTGGAATAAATCCCACTTGATCATGGTGTATGATCCTTTTAATGTATTTTTAGATTCCGTTTACTACTGTTCTGTTGAGGATTTTTGTCAGCAGAGATATTGGTCTTTCTTTTTTTGTGGTATTTTTGTGTGGTTTTGGTATCAGAATAATTAGTGCTGTCCTCATAAAATGTGTTTGGAAGCTTTTCCTCTTCAATTTTTTTTGGAGGACTTTGACAAGGATAGGTATTACATCTTTGAAATTTGGTAGAATTCACCATTGAAGCGATCTGGACTTTTGTTTGGAGGTTTTTTATTACTGTTTCAATCTTCTTACTACTAATAAATCTATTCAATTTTCTATTTCTCTAAGATTCAGTCTTGGAAGATTTTATGTTTCCAGGAATTTATTTCTATGGTATTAGCTATAACTTCTATTTCATTTATGATTTTGTATATATGAGTCTCTTTTTTTCTTGGTTAGTCTGGCCCTGTTGATTTCATTTGTCTTTTGAAAAAATCAGCTTTTACTTTTGTTGATCCTTACTATAATCTTTTTAGTCTCAATTTTTTTTTTCCTGCTGGGATCTTTATTTCCTTCAAAGTTGGGGCTTATTTATTTTGTCTCTAGATATTTTTTGAGTTCTCCTTTGATTTCTTCAAAGACCATTCAGTAGCAGGTTGTTTAATCCATGTTTTTGTGGTTTTCCTCACTTTAATCTTATAATTAATTTCTAATTCATACTATTGTGGTCAGAAACAATTCTTGATATGATTTTAATTTTCTTGATTTTATTAAGACTTGTCTTTGGTGCAACATGATTTATCCTGGAGAATGTTCCATGTGTATTCTGTTGCTTTTAGATGAAAGTGCTGAGTATATCTATTATTAAGTCCATCTGGTCTAATGTGTTGTTTAAGGATGATGTTTCATTATTTCCTGGATAATCTAGCCTTGTCAAAAGTGGGATATTAAGGTATCCTACTATTAATGTATTGCTTTCAACTTATCTCTTTAGGTCTCTTATTATTTATTTTGTATATTTTGGTGCTCCTATGCTCTATGAATATATACTTATAAATGTTATATGTTCTTGTTATCTTGACCCCATTATCATTATGTAATGTCATCCTTTGGTTTTCATTACTGTCTTTGTCTTAAAGTCTATTTTGTTTGATATGAGTATGGTTACTCTAGTTTTCTATCTTTTTCCATTCCTTCACTTTGGTCTGTGTATGGTCTGCGTATGTTCTTACGTCCGAAGTGAGTTTCTTGTAAGCAGCATATAGATGAATCTTGATTTTTTAAATCCATTCAGCCACTCTATATCTCTTGATTGGTGAATTCAGTCACTTACACTTAAAGTAATTATTAATAAGTATATACTTTTTGCCATTTTGTTAATTGTTTTCTGTTTTTTTTGTAGTTCTTCTCTGTTCCTTTCTTCTCTTGTGGTTTACTTACTTTCCTTAGGGTTATGTTTAGATTCCTTTTGTGTCTTCTTTGTATTTACTGTGAGTTTTTCCTTGTGTTTACCATTAGGTTCACAAAATTTCCTATGTATATAGCAGTCTTTTTTAAGTTGATAGTAACTTAATTTTTAACACATTCCAATGATTTATATCTTTTTACCCCCCCCACCATTTTATATTTTTGATGACATTTTATATCTTTTGATCTTATGCTAATAATTGAAATTTTAGTTATTTTATTACTTATATCTTTTAACCTTCATGCTCACTTTATAAATGATTAATCCACTACCTTTGTTATACATTTTCCATTTTCCACTTTATTTCAAATTATTTTAAAGCATTTTCATCTTATTAATTAGTGCATCTTTTGGTTTGTTTTGGCTTAAAGAGGTTCCTTTAACATTTCTTCTAGGGCTGGTTTAGTGGTGAGCAACTTTAACTTTTGCTTATATAGGAAGCTTTTAATCTCTCCTTCAATTCTGGATGATAACATTGGTGGATAGAGAATTCGTGATTGTTTTTCCTTTCAGCACTTTGAGTATGTTGTGCCACTCCCTTTTGGCCTATAACGTTTCTGCTGCAAACTCTGCTGATATCTTATGGGGTTTTCCCTGTATATAACAAGTTGTTCATCTCTCATTACTTTCAGGATGCTCTCTTTATCCTTATCTTTTACCATTTTAATTATAATGTGTCATGGTGTGGATCCTCATAGGTTTGTCTTATTTGGAACTCCCTGGGTTTCCTGGATTTGGATGTCTGATTCCTTGCCTGCATTAGGGAAGTTTTCAGACATTATTTCTTCAAATAATTTTTCTGGCCCTTTCTCTTTCTTTCTCTTCCCTCTGGGATCTCTATAATGTGAATGCTGTCCCACTTGATTTTTCCAATAGGTCTTGCAAGATACCTGCATCTCTTTCAATTCTTTTATCATTTTGTTGCTCTGAGTTCCATTGCTTTGCCTTCTAGCTTGCTAATTCTTTCTTCTACTTCATCCATTCTGCTGTTGAACCCCTCTAGTATATTTCAATTCAGTTATAACTTTGGTTTGGTATTTTCTTTTATTTTCTATCCCTTTGTTGACATTCTCATTGTGTTCATCCATTTTTTTTCTGAGTTTGGTGAGCATCTTTGATCATTACTTTGAACTCCTTATCAGGTAGACTGCTTATCTCCATTCCATTTAGTTTTTTTTCCTAGGTTTTATCTTGTGCTTTCATTTTGAACATACTCTATCTCCTCATTTTGCCTAACTCTCTGTGATTGTTCTATGTAGAAGGCAAGTCAGCTACCTCTCAGTGTTGAAGGGGTGGCCTTATGTAGGAGGGATCCTATGGGTCCTAGAAGCACAGTCTCCTCTGGCTCATCTGAACCAGCCACTGAAGGGGTGCTCCCTGTGTGGGCTGTGTGCACACTCATATTGTGGTAGGGCAGTAGATGTGGCATGTTGGTGGTGGGGCTCTCAGTGGTTACACCCATTGGTGCTAACAAGTCCGAAGGAGAATTCTAAAATGGAGCCTGCCAGCACCAATATTAGTAAGGTAGACTGAGACTTGAAAAATGGCTCCTGCCAGTGTCTCACTCACTGGGGAGAGTCCTTGATGTTTCCTACCTCTAAGGCAGAAGATTTAAGGTTTGTAAATGGGTCTCCTTTACCTATGTGATTTTCAAATTGGTGTTTTTGTGCTAGTTTCTGGGTCAAGTGAGTCTGCACCTGAACCCTTTAAGAGTAGATTTTCCATTCCCCAGTTTTATAGTTGTACTGAATGTAATCCCCATTGATTTTCAAAGACCAGTGTTTTGGGTTTGTCTCTCCTGTGCATAATCTAAGGGTTATGGTGCCTGACGTGGAGCTCAAATCCCTTACTCCGCAGGGAAAGTTCCATACCTTTGATATCCTGTCTTATTGTGATTCACTGCAGCTGGGGTGTGGCTTTTCCCCTGCCAATCCATGTCTCTGTTTCTCTTTCCCATCTGGATGCTGTCCTTTTATTTGTTCAAGATGCTCTGCTCATCAATTTTCAGGTCCTTTTCAGAGAGAACTATTTCATGTATTGTCAAAGATTTCTCATGTCCATGGGAAAAGGTGAATTCATGCTCTTGCTATGCTGCCATCATGAACTGAACTCCCAAAGCACTTACTTTTTGTTTTTACACAGCATGGAGATCAGTGGCTATTTCCTAGGTAATGGTCAGAAATTTTAAACCACTCATGTATTTCCCAAGTACTGGGTAACTGTGTCGCATTAAGAGGTAATGTGATTCACATTAAGGCCAATGTGACCAGGAGTGCAGAAGCAGCATGTTATAGTGGAAGAAGCACTGAACTCAGAGTTAAGAAGGCTGGGATTCTCAACAGAATTCTGCAGGAATGACCTTGATCTTAGAATTAGGTGATTAAGCAGGTGAACTTTATGGTTCTTTCAGCTTTAACTGTCCATTGTTCCATGTCAGGCTACTTCATCCCTTATGAAAACCTGCCAAATATTTAGGGCCACTTAAAAATTGCTTGCATCCGGTTTCACTTATTTGCAAGCAGAGAATCTGCCAGAGTATAGTTTTATTAAAACAAGGTTTATTATTATTCACATTTGGATATAAGTATGATGCTGTAAGTCAAGGGATGCCTCGAAACATAACTACTTATGCATTTAGTCAATCAATTTAAAAACATTTTGTGACCTCTTATTAGACTCTAGACACAATGGGAAACACAAAAATGAAACACACAGATCATTTGTGCAAAAAATGCCCCCTCTTACAGAAGAAAGGACATATAAAAAAATAACCATGCAGTGAAGTAGGTGATAGGCTACTTATAAGACTTAGATACAGGGAACAGCTGGAACTGAATAAATATTAATTTTACTTCTGATCTATCATTAACATAAATAATTCCATCCTGCATCCTTCATAATAATTATTTATTATTATATTAATGTAAAATTTAATGTTTATCTGTGTTTGTATGTGTCTTCTAGTTGTAATAGATGTTCAAAGTAGACGTTTTATAAAAATCAGATGAACAAAAGAACACAATGACAATATTCAATCCTGTATTACCGTTGCTAACATTCTGATGAATTCCTTCTAGCTTATTTCCATGCTCACCTAATTTTCTTATAACTTACTCTCTTTTCACTGAGCATACCATGAATTTTCCCATGTAATTAAAATAATTATACAATGTGTTTTTAAATGGCTGACTGTATTCCACTATGCGGGGAATACAATTTGCTTGGCCAGTACCCCACTCCACTTTTTTGGACATTTCATTTCATTCATTCACTTATGAATTATTTTTCACTACCCGCTACATTCAAGGAACTGTTCCTAGTCTTAGAAAATAGAGAAAACAAAACATAAGATGTACTTGCTGTCTTGGAACTTGCATTTTAGAAGCAAGATAATAATATCATAAATGAAATTAATTGGTTCTACCTAAGAAAGCTACTTACATACACTTTACAAGCTGAAATATTAATCTTTAGGCCCTCTCCAAAGAGGTTCAGATTATGCCCAAATCTTCTAGAATTGATTGGAGACCATGACTATTCCCACAGGATTCAGATTCAGGCTAGACGGTACCCACAGTGCTCACACCTTGCAAGCCTTTGCTGAAAGGAGAGCTTTCAGGCAGGCATTGCCCAGTCATCATTTTGAATGGAGGTTGGCAGCAACTGGTAGGGTAGGGCCCACATGAACCAGGAGTAGCTGTTTCACAGTAGGCCAGTACTGACATAAGCTTACTTTAAAAAGTGATTTAGAGCCAATAGATTCCCTTGCTTGGGAATTTGACCTGAGCTACCGAAGAGTATGAAGCAGTCAGAAAGTTAGAACTGAAGATGACTCTTACATGGAAAATGCTTGATTGCAGTTGCAATGGGCCATTGTAAGATTAATTAGTGAGGATGCAAAAGCCTTAAATAAGCAGCACATTTGAATCAGAGAAGAAAACATATCATCAATAGTGGAAAAAAAGAAACAGACACATGAAAAGCATCTGTTGTGTTCATATAAATGTACTAAGATCAAAATCAGGAATTCTCATTTTTTATGGACCCCAGAACAGTCTTGGACACAGAAGAGCCCTCTAAGTCCAAAAGACCCTGATTTCTCAGCTTTCTGGAGTCTCTTACACCCATTATTGAGGTAACTCTCTAGTCCTTATGACCAGAGGAACTCAACAAAAAGAAGTCTTTATGCAGAAGAGACAACATATATATAAAGAACAATACACAATAACACATAGTTCAGTCCCATCCAACTCATAAAACAAACTTTACTGATGTTTTTGATTTGGGAACTATTTTATATAGACCCAAATTTCCATTCTTTAAAATTTTTTTTTTTTTTTGGAGTAGGTCATTAGAAAAGTCAGTTTCTTTTCCTTAATATATGTTATACAAAAACTAGGTACAAGGCATTATGTTTAGGCACTGGGATGGTTTTAGAGATGAAAGACACATTTCTTTACCACAAGAAGCAAACATCCTAAAAGCAAACCTGACTCTACAATGCAGGGTAATAAGTCCTTTGATTTGCAGAGGATGCTAAGGGGAAGACAAAGAGGGGCATCTAAATCCAAGTAGAGAAGATTTCCTGAGGAAGGTGACTCTTAAGCTAAGTTTTAAAGGATGAACAGGAGTTAGCCTGTTTCAAACTGCAGTTCAAGCTAGAGTTCTCTGATCACTAAGAAAAACATTTATTCTCATTGTGTTTTTAAAAAACTACTGAAGATTTGTGCTCATTTTCAGTTCTGATACCTTGACTGTAGGTATGCAGTATCTGTAACAGTTTTTGGGTAATCTTTGGTTACCAAAATTATCTCTCCATATTCTTTCTCTGCAGTACCTCCCAAATTTGCTGGATTATGGGGATCACCTAAAGCTCCTAATTATGCATGTACCCCAAAACTGTCCTGTGGAGATTCTAATGCATTAAGTCTGGATTTTTTTTCAAGTATACAGCTAGTACTCATTATTAGGCATGTTCAGGAATTATGTTTCTGCTAATTTTTTCCAGGATTAGTAAATAAGAAAAGAAACATAAAATTTCATGTTAAGCCAAAAACTTTCCTTTTAGTTGAATTTCATAGGTAAACACACCCCCCCTACACATGTATATTATTGTCTTAAAAATTTTCAATGAGTGAATTTCTATTTATTCAGGCCATCATCTTGTGTGAATTTCATTGTTTTACTTTCATTGTAATCTACTCATGGATTACTCCTAGTTCAAGATATTCATTCTATTCACATCCATGTTTATGATTTTTCTTTAGAGAAATACAGCTTAGATTGAGCTTTCAGGAGTTTGGGTAGGATGGTATGAAGAGTATAGTGGATGGCTGCTATACCAAATTGAGAAACACAGATATGAAAAATATTTAATAAAATATGGGCATAAAGGGGTTAGTTACTGTTTGGAAGGGATGTTCGATGAAGGAAGTGTAATGCTGCTATGCTGTCAGGGATTTGCTCCACTTGAATTCCAAGAAGTGTGGCAAGAGCATGAATCTCATGACAATCTACAACTCTTCTGGATTAGTAAGTAAAGCAAGCACTGACTTTATTATCAAGTTGGAGGGAGGCAAATCATTCCACAAATACCAATTGTTATTGACTCAATGTCTGAAGTCTGTTTACTGAACAAGAGCATAAGCAAAGACTCAGAATAATTTATCAATGGAACAGGAAGGTGGTCTTTTTTCAGAATAATAGGAGATAATATGACTCCCACAAAAGGAACAATCATATATAATCTAGAACTATTCCATTTGTCACACTAGTTAAGTATTAGACATCTTCCTAAGATAGGTGGAACTGGAAACTCGTTAAAAGGGACAGTGTATACTTACTAGTTCCTTTGTGTAATTATACATCACAAATTTATAGGATCTGTTTGAGGGCAGGTGCAGCCATTGTCAATGCATCTTTGTCATCTTCATAAGTTTCAGTTCTTAGTACCTCTCTATGTATTATTTTATATAAGTATGTGAAGCAAGTAGACTCTTTCTCACTCTTTTAAAAGGTGTATATGAGGGTACTTGTAGCCCTATGAACTGATCAAGAATATTTGTGTTTGGGTGTTATTACATGTTTGTATAGAAATTCTGTGCTTGCGTGCCTGCAGCTGGCAGTAACTCTGGGATAATCCAGTGGCACTCTCCCCCTGGAATATCCATAAGTAACTCTTACTACCCTGAGGTAATCAATAAACACATCAGGGTCTGAAAGATTCCAACCTGATTCAGTACACTGACAGAGAGCATACATGTCCCAGAGGCAGAATCAAATTAACAAAGACTGTGAGACTGATAAATAAAAACAGAATGTCATCTATTAGTTCAAAATGGGGAATTATAAATCATAGAGGAATGGAAGTATTAGAATTTGTACCACCAGAGGATCCTCTCCTGGTAGTCAGGTTATATGGAATGTATTTACCAATTGAAAGATTTATAAAATTGCTTTGCAAATTACTGTCCCAGAAAGCATAAGTGCTTATGATCAGCATATTACTTTCCTATAGTAGTTCTGTATAGAAATACGAACTATAAACAGGAAGTTGCTGGCTGAGTTTAGAATCAGAAAAAAAATAGAAGAATTGAATTCTTAATGGTCCGCCTCTGACTGACTGATGGCCCACCTCCCAGCTGCAACTGAACCTTAAAGTCTGTTAATCAAAATCTTAGCATCCAACTCACTTCAGAGGTGTGTAGGCCTGTAACATTAGAAATACTTGTTTGGAGAAGACCAAGGTTTCCTCTTTCCTAGATAGTGCTAACATTTATGTTTGTAACTCTTTATTTGTATTAAATTTACTTGGTTGATTCTTTCTTTCAATAGCAATGAAAAATACTTTGGTAAGAGCAAAACATTTCAGGCCAGAAATCTAGTTATCTTTGTTGTGATCTATTCTGGTTTAACTCTGAGAGGCACTTGGTTACAGCGACCTCTCACCCCAGTGACCTACTGGTAGAACTTATTCTAGCATCTTGATATCATACTGACAGATGGAAAAAAAAAACACTTTAATTAAAGTCCTGCTCATATTTTCATTTTCAACTCAAACGTGTATTTTTCTATATTTAAGAGCCACATGTACGTTTCCAAGATACATCTACTTTTTTTGTAGTAAATAACAAATCATTAAGCCTTCCCAGAAAATGGCACTTCTAATTGAGGCCTGGGTATTACTTTGAATATCAATGGCTACCTTTCAAATCCACTATAATTAAAAGTCCTATCTTTCCTGAAGCAGATATCTACTTTGATTCCATCAAGGTTTTCTCATTTTCATTCTGACCTAAAAAGAGTGTCACCTGCTAAATTACTAGCATGCCTTGCTGTATATCCATACTGGATATTCTGTGTTATCCTGTAGCACAGCCATCTCCTCTGGATCTGAGAAGCTGTCCATCCGGGAATACACCACCATATACCATGTCTTGCTATATCTGAACCTGCCTTAATTTTAACACAGACTTTATCCAAATATTTAATTTGGGGATGGAGATTTCATGGGAAACACGCCACCAGTCCACACCCAGTTCTGCAACGTAAACATCATCCACTAATGACAGGAGTCTCCCCTCGGGCAAGACTTGGCCTGAGTCTGGAATTGAGTTTCTCAACCATAAACTTCCAGGGAATGACTGCTTCTAGAAATCGGGGTTGGCATGCTAGAAGTTAATTTGGATTTTTTGCCTGTTTTATAGTGTCTGATAAGAGCTGTCATTTATTTTGAATCTCAGCATATATCTGAAAGCAATTATCTAACAAAGTTTTCTGAATCTACTAAAGAACAAGTTTTGAGAAGATGCTTTCTTCATTTTATTCCCTGTGGGTCTCCTTATCAAGACAAACAAAACTGCCAAGTCTTATTGACAAAGGCCTGAAAAGTAGTAAGGTTTCCTAAACATTTACAGAGTTTTCTCAGCTAGTTTAGTCCAAATTAGTACCCAAGAGTAATAAAAGCTTTACTACAAGATTTATTTTTAATTAAGAAAATAATTTGGGTTTTAATTAGTGAAAAATATTTCTTATCAATCTGTTGTACATGAATAATCTATTTTGAATTTCTTCCAAGTTATATGAAGCTAATTTGGTCTAGAACGTTCTGAAATTACAATATCACTAGGAATTTCTTATGCACCAAAGCAACTATTGGTTAAAAGAATCAATGAATAATTAGATGCTCATAGTCCTACTGCTCTATGATGAAAAAAAAGTGCAAAACTTTAGTTTTATAGATTACAGATTAAAGCATTCTTAAAATTATTGATAAAAATTTTAGCATATTAAGAACATTTTAATCAAGACTTCAGTTCATAATCAGGTATTGGTTTAACTCTTTTGCCTGTGTATTACTGGCTGAATTGAGAAAAAAAGAGAAGAAGAAAGTCATGAGATGATTGCAAAGATTTTCATTTGTAAAGAATAGATAGGTTAGAGGACTCAGATTATTCCTGATGTATAAGTCAGAATTATTTATATTTTGGGTGTATGAAAGTTGATAATTCCAAAAGGCCACATGCCACATTACTTCAAACTATCCTGATTTTCAGATACACATGCTGATTGTGCCCAAAGATGAGCTATCTGTATTTCCAGCTCATATTCTAGGAGCTGAGAAATAGAGTTCTTGAATATAAGAAGATGATGAAAAATACCTGAAATTTTATTTGCACAACTTGTAAAATTATGGTCAAGACAAAGGCCTTTAAAACTTTATTCTCTTCAACCCTATCTTATCTGACTTTTATGTGGATAAAATTTTTTTCACATTTGAAAAATTACATTTTTTCTATCTTGAATATTGCTAGTGTCATGACAAATCCATACACGTCCTGATAAGTAAACCTAGCTTTACTTTTTATGTTAGTGATCTTCAGAAGGGAAGTAAAATCCCTTCTTTTCCTTTTACACCTTACTTCAATTAGTTCTCCAACTTTATAATGCCTGCCTCAAGTAGAAATATGTGCAAATGGTTCCCTGTGGAGCTGGCAGATGAATTTTAAGAAGTGAAAGAGGAAGAAGTAGCTCCTTAAACAGGTTGCTCTGCCCCCAACCTGAGACCCAGTGGGACAAGATCTCCCAGGAATGTACCAAAATGGCTATATTTGCTTATTTAATTCCTCTCTCATTTTGCTTACACTTTTACTCCAAATAGGAAAAAAGAATAACAGAGGTAATGACCTAAATGAGAAACTGGTCAGCAGAGGGAATAAGAGAGTTTTATAGGTGAAATTCTTATTCGCTATAAAAGCAACAATCTCTGAATTCTGATCGCTTTCCAATGCAGAGGAGGGTCTGCTGAATCACTTTCCTGGCTCTTCCATAAGTTCCTCATGTTCTTTCTACTTGTAGAATGGGTTTGCCACCATTTCTAGATGTGGTTCCATTTAGTTCTTACTGATGCCTGGGTTCTTGTTTGTGGAGCCGAAGAATGAGCTTCACAAACAGTCAAGGTAGGAGAGCAAGGTACAGGCTTTTATTTAGAGATAAAGTGAAAGGACAGAGCTCCCGGCACAAGAGAGTCCGTAGTGGTGCGTTGTCTAGGGGGTTTTATAGGCAGTTGAGGATTTTTCGAGAACATGAAAAAACTTAGGAGTGGGAGTTGTTAAGTGGTACCTGAATATTAAAAATTAACTTAACTGTAAGGAATTTCCTGCCTTGATTTCTCTCTGGGACATCGGAGCCTTGGTCTGGGAGCATAACAAAAGACTGCCTGCCCAGCCCCCAAGGTGGGCTGAGGTATTGTCTACTTGCTAAAGAGTCCTGCCTCTTGAATTTCCTGGGTGTTAAAATGCAATCTTATCTTTAAGATGGAATTCTTCCTGCCTTTATGCTGTTTACAGCTGGGTCTGCATGCTAAGTTAGTTGCTCAGTTTGCAGAATCACCTTGTCAGATCTGAAGGAGGAAAGGCAGCACATAGGCCTGGGCCTTTTAGCATGTTAAAGTAAATCTTACACATGGTTACAAATGATTAGCATAATAAAACATGTGCTACCCTTCTTTATCTGGGAAACATTATTAACTGATCTCACTGAAGAATGATTCTAGAGCTCAATGTTTACCAGAGAGTTTTAGCAGTGGGGGGGGGGGTTTCCTTGTATGTAGTTACATTGTTCTGACTGCAAATATCCTGCTCTGCCCCCTCCGGAGGCTCTCACTCTACTCTGACTACATCCATGGTCCCTGTCTCATTCCCCCCTCACCCAGGGGGTGATGACTGCTCTGGCTGCTTCATGCTGAGACGGGGCACAGTAAGGGGTGCAGCTAGGTCTCCATCAGTGGATGGCTGAGAGGGCCTTGGAAGATGGGCACCTCTATTCCAGGTTCCATTTCTATTACTATTTGCAGTTTTGTGGCTTCTAGGCAAGATAGAACAAATCATGTTATTAAGTTAAGTAGCAATATCTGAAGTTGGATTTTCCATTCTGGAAGGACAAACTTGATGAGATTAGGAATGCATGGTTGAATATGAGAACTAGAAATAGTAAAACTTTAATTGAAATGACAGGAGAAAACTAAAACCTCTGGGAAATCATAGCCAGGTATTTTGAAGAAGCTAGAATTCTGGATCTAGTTTATGTCTCAATGACTAGTACTAGGGTTTAGTATGGACAAGGCTGCATTATTGAAACAATACTTTTCTCCAAAATCACCCTCAGTTTTATTAGAAGTAGCCAGATTAAGAAAATAATTAACACTTGGCTTTATTATTTGCATAAGTACAACAAGAAGAGCAATTGATTACACAGGCTCTTTTAAATGTGCTTTGCTGGAACTTTTTATAAGGAATTTCAGGTTGAACTTTTAAAGGCCTCGAGGCCAGAAAGCCAAGTAAGACTTGCCATCAGGTTGTGCCTGCAGTACCTGTACATTTGGGTGAATTCTTCTCTTCTTGAGGTTCCCAAGACATCCTGAGGTTCCTGCACCTTCCAGGAAGTGACCTTCCTTACTCACCTGGTAAGGCTGCTGGGAACCCTGTAAGCAAGGTACCAGGCCAGTTCTTCCAAGGGGCTTTGTTGGCTTTATAAAGTCAACCTTAGTTCCTTAAAGCTGTTCATATCTGAGTTTTATGCATGTGTCTCTCAGGTATGACATTCCAGTCAAAGCCTTGGTAGTATAATCTGTCTTTTTAATTGGTCCTCTTACAAGGAAAGCAGGTTCTTATTGAACTTATGCAAATAAACATACTGCCATGAAATATAAAAATAGTCAATGAAAGTTTTTAAATTCTGGAGGGATCAGGTAGAGAGAAAGATAAAGTTTTAATTCTGCTTATAAAGATAGTCATTTACTAAACTGTTGTCAGTTTAAGAGAAAAAGCTTAAAACAATTTATCAGCAACATTTGAAACAAAAAGCCACAAAATCATCTTCCTTAGTTTACTTAATCTTATGTAACCAATACCTGTTCTCCTGAAATCTAGTTCTTTACTAGTTTAGGAGTAATAAAACAGTGACTATAAAATGACAAAACTTACAAATGATAATGGTTAAAGATCTAATGAGAGCTTACTGTAAGACAGTTGACATAAGGAAATTCGGATATTTCTGTAACACAAAACATTAAGTAACAAAGTTTAGCATCATTCCCTTTGACAGTGCTTTCCAGGAAATTAAGCAGGTAATTATATATCAAATAAATAAGCCAAATTAGTCAAATACTTTCTCCAATGAGAAAAAATTCCTCTGATATGTTCCAGGAGCCCTCTGGAACATATCAGAGTTAACTATTAGAACTTAAAACTATTAGGTACGGTAATGTTTAGTAAACACTGAGAAGCAGGCTACTGTAAACTGTTACACTAGCATTCTTTAGGTTGACAAATATATGAGCATTTTATAATTTCTGTAACCATGAGCTTTACAACACAATTTCTCACTAAGCACAAAGTATATCTTCTTAACTTAGCAAAACTTTAAGGTTTTAGGTTACCACAAAAATTCTCAGACTGTAGGTAGGTATACACACTGTAACACAATTATTAAGGCGTTCACTTGCCACACTTATTTAGTTCACTAATTTCTAACTATGCTAGATTACTTATAAGACATTTACTGAATATTAGACAAAGTCAGGCTTTTAAGCATTTTATTCTTGAAAGATTTAGCAAATAACATCAACTTAAATGACTTTAGGTAAATTTAGGCAGCTGATAACCCTAAGGACATGTCCATTTCAGTTCAACTTAAATTAGCATTAATGCTTAATATTTTCCATTAGAATTCTCTGGAAGTTTTAGAATGCCCAATTTTTACAAACGCTTGTCTTTAAATCAGTTTCATTAATACCATCCAGAGGTAGGAATATCTTTTATCTACATGCTTAGGCACACAAAGATACAGACTGAGACATAATGACTACACTTAGCAACACTCTTCGTAAAAAGAACATATACACAGACAGATAAACTGACACAGAGACTTGAGTTACTGATATCCAATTGCCTTTCCTTTTAGCTTATTTGACTAAAAGTATCTCAGTTTTCAAGAATACACTCTACTGGTGAGCAGTTTATATAACTGGGTTAAGGTTTAGATGGCCCCAGACTAACAGGACCGATGAAGACTTTGAACTGATAGGGACTGTGTGTGTCCTGGGGGTGGGAAATGAAATGCAAGCACAATTCTAGCTCCAGTCATTTAAAGCCAGGCTGTACTACAGAAGATACATTTCTGCTGTTTCAGTGAGTCTAGTTTAAAAACCTCTCAATTTTTTAAGATAATGAACCCAATAAGCAGAATAGATTTTCTACCAAAATAATTTACAAAACTAGTTCCACATTATAGTCTAAGGGACTTTTGACTATTTTCTTTCCTTGCATTAAAATAGATTTAGCTGAATAACTTTATTATATTGTATACTTCTCTCAGGGGCCAAGCCTCTCCATCAGAGAGTTTGTATTGAGGCCAGGCTTGTGTGCAGAAGATAAAGCACTTTTTCCTTCTCAGGGTCTGGGGATCAAAATTGCTCCCAGTTCCTCAGAATGCATGCCAGAGGCATGTCTGGCTTTAAACTTGAAGAGGAAGCTCCCACCTGGAAGAGAGAAAGATAGGTGTGCGACACTGCAACACTTGGTCAGCCTTTCTCTGTGAGGGCGTCCCCTCTTCCTTGCAGCATGGGTGACAGTGGTCAATCATCTCCTCTGCCAGGCTTACTGGATTTAACCACTCCTAACCAGCGTGGCCTGCACCTTGCCTTCATTCCCCTCTTGCCTTCCCACTAAGCAAGAGTTGCCTTGGGGCTCTGAATTTAGTGGGACCTTACCAGTGTGCTCCTACTTACCCCTTTTGGGAGTTTCCCTAGTTTTCTCTGCACGAGCTTTCCTTGAGCCCCCTGCCTGTCTGATAAGTGCAGGGACTGTGTGGCTTCCTGCTGCAGAGCCCTGATCTAAGTCACAAGCTTGTTTTGCTTTCCCAGGTCTGCAGAAAAGGAAATCCCTAGCCCCAGGACGTCTGCCTCTAAGGAAAGGAGATCAACAGAATAGAGCCATTTACATGTTGGTCTCAGGTTTCAGCTTGATTACTTTACAGACTTCATTTACATTACACAGGAGAAAGTGGTGCAGGCCTAAAAGGACTGCTTTGAATGGGGAGCAAGGGAATTTTTTGCTAAGGCCAGAAATAAAATTCAAGGGCTGCCATGAACATTTATGGGTGGGGGGGGCACCTATACTCTCAAACACCAGTTTCTGCCACTGCCTGGAAATTATCTTGCCAGTCACCCACTATAACAAATCTGATCACTGAGACAAGAGGTCAGGGGTCATCTACAACTCTCGCATAGGCAGCAGCCTAGCTGGAGGTTCACCTAGCACCGTGGGATCAATCAGCCAGAGCCGAGATCCAAGGACCACTGTCTACTAGTCCGGTCTGCCCTCAGAGTCTGCAGATTAGGATAGGAAAGTAGGAAATCGTCTCAGCCACTCCTTGACATTGCCATCTGTCTAGAGGCGGGGGATCAAGGAGCGGCAGACACCGGGAAGCCTTTCACCCAAGACTTAAGACTGGTAGTCTACGCTAATCATCTTTTAAGTGGCTAACGGGTGCCCAGACACATTTTTATGAGAAAAAGTACAGCATTTAGTTAGGAATAAGAGCGAAGCGTGGATCTCCTACCTTGCGGTGGTAAGCATCGGGCTCCATGAAATTGATGAAGTTAGAAGGGAGGTAGGAACGCCCCCTGCCTCACTGACGCCAGGGCGGCCTGAAGAAGCAGGTTGGAGGTCAGAAGCAGAGACAGAGAGTCACTCCTCACGGACATGCAATTGGGCTGTCGGGGTCTGATTCCAGACACACGGGACTTTGAGAAGCTGCTGAAGTGTAGCCTCAGCCTAGACTCTTGCAGGTGCCCACGGCTTTCCTCAGTCCCTCATATCCGAGGAGATGCCTCTGAAGGGGAATCCTGGCCTCTACTCAGCTGACATTCCCAGCTCCCAAGGGAGACGGGGGATCCACTGAGGGAGATGCAGGGGAACCAGTCGCTGGAGGCTTTGAGATCGGCAGCCAGGCTAGTCCCATTTAAGTGGCTGACAAGCCCCCGATTTTGTGTGCCACAGACGGCTTCCTTCTATAAGAACAGCAAAAGAAAAGGCGGACTTGGATGCCGATACTCACCTCCGAAGTTATCCCGAACGAGCCCCCAAAAATGATGCCGGGGTTCTTGTTTGCAGAGCCAAAGAATGAGCTTCACAAACAGTCAAGGTAGGAGAGCAAGGTACAGGCTTTTATTTAGAGATAAAGTGAAAGGACAGAGCTCCCAGCTCACACCAGGAGGGGACAAGAGAGTCGGTAGTGGTGCGTTGTCTAGGGGGTTTTATAGGCAGTTGAGGATTTCTCGAGAAAATGAAGAAACTTAGGGGTGGGGACTTGGTAAGTGGTTCCTGAATATTAAAAATTAACTTAACTGTAAGGAATTTCCTGCCTTGATTTCTCTCTGGGACACCGGAGCCTTGGTCTGGAAGCATAACAAAAGGCTGCCTGCCCAGCCCCCAAGGTGGGCTGAGGTATTGTCTACTTGCTAGAGTCCTGCCTCTTGAACTTCCTGGGTGTTAAAATGCAATCTTATCTTTAAGATGGAATTCTTCCTGCCTTTTACCATGCCGTTTACAGCTGGGTCTGCGTGCTAAGTTAGTTGCTCAGTTTGCAAAATCACCTTGTCAGATCTGAAGGAGGAAAGACAGCACATAGACCTGAGCCTTTTAGCACGCTAAAGTGAATCTTACACATGGCTACAAATGATTAGCATAATAAAACATGTGCTACTCTTCTTTATCTGGGGAACATTAACTGATCTCTCTGAAGAATGAGTCTAGAGCTTAATGTTTAACATAGAGTTTTAGTAGGGGGGTTACCTTGTATGTAGTTACATTTATCTGACTGCAAATATCCCACCCTGCCCCTTCCGGAGGCTCTCACCCTACTCTGACTACATCCATGGTCCCTGTCTTATTACTACTGTTAGAACTGGAACTTTGTATTGATTTGGCTGATAACTACCCAAACCCTGGCCTCTTTGTCAGGGTAATTTTCATTCACACTATCATTTTTTTATTATTTATTTGAAGAGTAACCCAAAGTACTTACTGGGTTGAGGACTACAGTGAAGAAAAGTTCACCTCCTTGAATACTCTTGTCCAGCTCTTTAGGACCTCCTGGATATTCTTTGTAGAAGATTGTGTGAGTGAAAAGCCCACAGGTTTGTCTTGGAAGAACCTGAAAAAAGAATGAACAAGTAAGGAAAAAGTTTCTTTCAACCAATTAATTTCTTGAAACTTACATTTTTTTCTTCATGAAAAATGATGCACAAGTTGATGTCATTATTCAACTCTTAACTAAGGTCCAGAAAGTGAGGATGATGTCAGTACAGAAGGAATACTGAAGAAAGCTAAAGAAACCTTCTAAAACTAGGATAGACCCTGGATTATTTTAGCTACTTATCTATTTTAAATCTTCAAGTCAGTGTTATGAAGCCTAGTATGTTCTACCATCTTAAAAATAAAACAGAAAAGAAGTAAAAGGAAACTTAAAAAATTTTTAAATATTGGAATTGTTCGTGTTACATTGTAAATCTAGCAGGCAGAAATTTTAAGGATAACACTTCCTGCCAGATTCTACACACACATTAGAAAATGAAGTCAACTATTAATGTGATTTTTAGGAAATGACATTTTAAATTAGAGCAAGAATTTGGGACACAAATCATAGTATCTGCTCTAGTCTGAAAGGATGACTGCAGGTTATAGTAGGCTCCAAATTCTAAGTCTGAAGCTTGCCAGTTCCAAAAAAAAAAGGGATTATGTGTTTTGTTAGTAATTTTTATGAAGTGTTACAAACAAATCAAAAAAGATCTCTTAGTATAGTCATCTTTTCAGCTTTTGTATATAAGAGGCATTATTTGCTTCAATTATATACATTTGTGATAAAGACAAGTGTTTCTCTAATTCTTACAGCTTTTCTGGTAAAATATCTGCAATTATAAAAGAAAGTGTGAGTTAAAGCCCTATAAAATGGCACAATCTTTTGCTAAATTTTATATAATGACTTCTTTATGACCTGTGTCTATCACACTACATGTAAAGTAGAAAATTAATGAATATACTTTGGAGAGCTACAGTATACAGAGTCACAAACAGATCTTCTGCTTATAGTCCTCAGCAAATTGATCTTTACATTTTCTGTTTTTATTCTTAAAGCACATTTGAGTCAGTAAGTGCTTTTAAAATAATACCTGTAAAGGATATCCCATGCTTTACAACTCTCTACAAATATACTAGCTTTTTCTTTAGTTTGAAGGTGTGTTATAATACATTTCAATCTAGCACTTGGAAGGTTTTTCTTAGAAAATATAATTCTCAGATCAATCAGTACATCATATATTACTGCATAAATGAAAACTTTGTTACTTATTTTGATAAATTAGTGAAAGTTATATCTTTAAAAGCTATTTTATCTTTATAAAATAGTTAATAGAACTTCAGTTTATTGCTGAGTATTAGCTCTAATGGTATCTATGTTTAAAAACATACATTCTCATAATGTTATATACAAAATCAAGGACAAAAAAGAACTAAATGTGAAGTTTCTAACTGAATTAAATATATTCCCTAACAATTCATGGAAATGTGATTTCCTAGAAATCAAAGCTTTATAAAGCATGCATTTATGTACTTATTTAACAAATACATATTCTAAACTCTATTTAAGTCCATGTGGGAGAACACAAAAAAATATGCTTTCTACTCTTGAAGGATTTACAGTGTGGAGTAAGGAGAAATACCCAAAAGCTAAATAATGATATACCTACATGTGATTAAATGCCAGGTTATTTTTCATTTTAGAAGTTCATGATTTTGAATTACTTTTAGGATTCAGTTTGAGTGTCTTGTTTGAAAAATTATGGGAACATAGAGAACCATCTTTGGGACTTGATTGCCTAGATGATTCTGTGCAAAATGGAGAAAGAAGTGAAAAGAAAGTTGAGTTTTGTTTATTTCTCAAATTGTTTGAGTTTGAACCCAGGGAAAAAGAAGTATCAGGCTTCACTCTGCATCTCTGGGGAGAAGCACACCTGCTGAGAGGAGGAGAGCCACCATAAGCTCTGGGATGACCAGCAGGCTGCCACAGGCGGCTGAGGAGATGGCCATGGTCCATCGTCTTGCTCCCTGAACATAATGCTCCAGGACACTGAACACATTCTGTGAAGCCAGTTTCCTGTACCTAAGGCCTAAATCTGGAATAACTGACATCAAATGTGTCTGGAAGCTACCATTAGAGACTATCTAGGATGCTGCCAGCAGGATTGATAAGAGTCTCTATCAAAGCGCATTTCCATTAAGAACAGTAAGTAGATAATCAGAATCTATAGTCCAGTTGCTTAGAGCTCTCAGGTTTTTCTCAAGAGAATCACATTTAACAACCAGGGGTTAGGGTAGAGAATCCTGCTTCCCATCAGTTCCCTACTGAATGAAGATAGACAAAATAACGCGATAGGACCGGGTGTTCAGAGACTCTGGTTCAGGCTCAAACACCTTGCAAAGCAGGCTTTTATGTTCCTAGTGGAGTTATAAGGTGATGTTATAGGAATTCAGAGGAGAATAAGATCAGTGTAGGCCTGGGTTAATTCTATGGTATTGAAATTCCATAGAACAAGGTACTTTACATTAAGTTATATAAAAAACAGGACTTGATATGAGAAACAAAGGAAATAGGAGTAAGTAAAAAGTGGTCAGAAAGTCTTTTGAGGTGGAAAGAACAACAAAGGCATGGACATAATAAAACTGTTTCAGACCTTTTTGGCAGGAGTGAGTCTGTGTTAGCTATAGGAAATAGAAGATAAAAAGTAGACTTATTACAAATTGTTTTCAGGTTCCTGAATGAGCAAGTTAAGGGATGTGTAAATCATTGGAAGTAATCAAGGTTAGGAAGGCCAAATGAAGGTGGCATTTTAGAAAGACTAAAAGGCTGGCACTGTCTGTAGGATAGACTGCAGTGGGACATGGGGAGGAGCTGTAAATAGACAAAGTGGGAACCAGTACCATAGTTTACATGTGAAAGTCAAAGTAGTCAGTTAGGCTCTGGGAGAGGGAAGAAAATAAAAAAATTATTAAAGGAATTATTGATGAAATGTAGACACTGATTGGAAGTTGAGGGAGGTGACGTGATATTCAAATTACAGAACTGAATTAGGGACAGCAGGATCAATAGCTGGCTCAAAGGGAAGATTGTGAGTTTCATTTAATTTCATATAATTTTGATTTATGAATGAATCAACTTTAATGGCAATAAAGTTTCCTCTCATTTCATACAAGAAAATATGTTTGATCTAAGTAAGGTCAACCCCTCCCTTCCCTGATCTTTTCTCCTCTGTAGTCTCTGCCCAATGGAACATGTTGGCTCTTGTGTTCTAACTGGCAGCTCTATTCGGGTGACTCCAGGCCCTGTCCTTTCTCTCTCGACTGCATCAACAGCTGCCTGCCGAACAATTCCCATTTGCACATTCTCATCCAAGAGCCTCCAAAGCAAATCTATAGGGTTTCCATAGATTGATGCAAAAGTGGAAGGAACCACAGGGACAGTTTTGTCAGAACAGGAAATCTGTTAGAGCCTTTATCACCTGCAAGATTCATGCATTTATGATACAGATAAAATATGTTTTCATGAGAAATGAAAATGAGTGTATCTCATGTGACATATCCAAGCAGGTTTGCCGGCAGCAGACAGGATAACAGAAACAAAAGAGAATAACATTGAATAAAGTCCTTACAGACTTAGATTCACTATTCTACTAAGACTGCATATGATTTAAAAACGACAGGAGGTATTGAATGCTTTTAAATTATAATATAATCCAGGCTTTCTAAACTCTTTCTGGTCAGAAGGCTGGCAGCTTGAGGCACAGTGAGTTCATTTTCAATAAAAAGGGCAGTTTGGGATAAAATATGGCCATTATGGCCCCATCTAGCATTTATAACCGTTTTTATTGAGGGAAAAGTCAAGATGGGAGTTAATCCAAGTTAAATGTCATTACTCATTCTGTAATTTTTGCAGACATTGGAAAACTGAAAAGCAATCAGATTACATCTAATTCTGGAGGGTAGACATCTGTTCAAACATGGTTTGACAGACAGTTACAGTGCCAGTGTTCTTCATACTTGGTGTTCCTTCCCAGTGTTTGTCTAAAGCAGGAGACCCATTCCTAACTTCAATAGTACTCTTTGGATTTTCTGATTTGGGAAAAAATTAGAATTTGATTACTTACTTTGGGAGGTCCCACAAAGTACTAGGTAATAACATATCCTGACAATATGCATTTGTCACCAGTGTAAAAAGACAAAACAAAACAAAATAGAGAAGCTTTGGAGAGAATTTGACAGTGGATAATTAAATGATTTAATTAATATATCTCTAATTTGTACTCTTATTATGACCTGTTAATGATTATGCAGGACTTCACATGAAGCTTCACGCTGTAAATAGTTGAAATTTTTTTTAGTCTGACATGGTAAAGAGAACAGAGTTTGGCTTGTGAAAGAGCAGTATGGTTAATATATTAAACTAAAAAAGTTGGTTTTACACACTAACTTTTTGAAGAAATAGTGGCTTCTCTAAATTATCTGCAGTTTAGGTTTAATGTTTCCTTAGTATTTTAATGTCATGCCTGCTTAATAGCGGTAGTGTCAGTAAAAATCATTTTAAAGTTCTGTTCGAAGAACTGAGAAGTAACTTTAATTAAGACATCATTGGCTTAGATATGACAAATATGTTTCCTGCAACATGGACCTTTTCCTACAGTTAAGCTTGTAACATTTCTGCTCTTCTCTCTCATTCTTTCTTCTAATGAGGAATGTAAATCTGGCAGAATTAGTTGTACCCTATGCATACCGGAGGCAGCTCACCATGATGTTTTTGTGCATGAAGCCCTTCCTGTATCTAGCTGGTTTTAGATGTGGATGTTCTTCAGTGCTGGTGATTCTAATATTCCAAACCTTCTTCTAGGCCTCATAAAGCTGAACATGTACAGGGTAGACGCCTGAGTGGTGAGGGGCTACAGCGTAGCCCATGCCGGTAGGAATGCCATGCTCCTAAGATCAAGCAAATGTTAATTAGCATGTGGGAAGTTGTATCATCATTCTATTTTTATGCCAGAATTTTTCAAATGTACTGTAAATACATTTGCTTAAATCTATCTTTACTTAATTGTGTTATAAAATTAAAGTGATAAATAATATATCTAGACTTCAGGAAGCCTGGTAGCCGTTCCACCAGTCTTGATGTTGACACATTGTGTGTAAGTGTTGGTGGGACAGGACTAGTGATTTTAATGAATACTTTGAAAGAGTGCATTCAGTGCTCTGTCATAGCCACCTGTCCTGTTTCACAGTTTCAGTAAGTTAAATGACAAACATTTGCTATAAACAACATCCAGCATTTCCCACTAAATACAATCAACATTTATTAGAGAGAAAGAACATATTCTGAGTTCACTAGACCTGTTAACAGGATTTTGTTTTGCCTACTGCCCAGTTGCTACAAAGTTTACCACATTTTTGTTGGTACCTTGGCATGTGGTCCAGTAATAGATCATGTCCCCTGCCTTGGTAGAAGCAATTAGAAAATGTGAAAAAATTTTATAGAGCAATTTTCTTTAAAGTTGGAACTTGTATGCATAAAATGTATACATTTGAAGTTAAGCTTGTATACATAAAATGAGTTCAGTTCAAAAATTATAATTTTAAAATTACACACAACACACACACACACACACGCACACTCACACACACCACACACTGCTTTCTTCTGTTCAGTTGATCCTGACCAGGTCTAAATTCTAAAAATAAATCTATGTGACATCTGGATTATTTTGGACAGGTCTTGGGATAACCTTGGTATAATTGTGATTGTTCTTCATTTGAGCTGGTCCATTAATCCTGATACAGTCTCTCTGGCATAGCGAAAAATTGAACAGGCATAAAAGATGACACGTGTCTTTTATAAAAAGAACTCCGATGGCTTCACTGGTAGATGTGTATTTTTGTCCTGAATGATATTGTACTTTTCTATCTGTATTTTTTTTTTAAGAAATAAACAGGCTTCTTAACTTTATTTCTGCCTTTGACTGATTTTGGTGTTAGAGATATTTTTATTTATTTATTTATTTTTGAGAGGCACCTCTCATATTTATTGATCAAATGGTTGTTTACAACAATAAAAAATATGGAACGCTTCACGAATTTGCATGTCATCCTTGCGCAGGCACCATGCTAATCTTCTCTGTATCGTTCCAATTTTAGTATATGTGCTGCCGAAGTGAGCACTCTATCTGTATTTTTAAATTGTTTTATAGTCTTCAAAAACTTCTACCCAAATAAGTTTCCTTTGAACTAGTAATGACTTTTCTTCATGTTAGAGATCAATTTTACATACAGAGAACCATTTTATCAGATTACTAAGTGCATTGAATTGTAGAAATATGCTATGAATGGATTTGAAAAAAGGAGCAGGTATGGATAGCTTTGTTTTTAGATCTAAATAATACAGGAGGTGAAGGAAGCATATGAAGCACCTGAACACAGGGAAAATGGATGGCCAGTGGGTTGTCATTATCTAACTATCTGTCAGACTCCTTCACATAAGGCTTAAAAGGCTCTCAAAATTTGGTCCCAGTCTACCTACACAGCTTCAAGTCCTATCAGCATTCATTCTCCCCTCTAGCCTGATTTCTGATGATTCTCTTCATATCTCTGTTGTACACTGTACACATTGTCCACCGCAACTGGAACGCCTCTTTCCTCTCATCAACTCCATTCATCATTTAAAACTCAGTTTAGTCAGCAGTAGTGGAGGATGAAAGTGCTGCCACATCACTGCTGTGAGTAAGAGAATTTATTTAAATTATTTCTTCAATTAAGAATTGTACTTTACTTAAAGAATTTTCTTGATTTTAATCTTTCTAAATAGAAGAAACTTTTACATTTCCATTAATCACTAGATTTGTTACCTATTTTCATGCTTCTCAGATTAACAAGTATACAAGCTGTTATTATTAGAAAAATCCCACAATGATTCGAAATCAGACATTCTGCACTCTACCATGAAAAAACAAAAATTTTATTACAGCTTCGCTTGAAAAAACGTATGCTTTTCTGCAGGTTATTTTGATTAGAATGTCCCACTTTACCAGTATATAGATAGAAGTTCTTGCTTTGGTTAACTGTCTCACAGTATTGAGAATTTATGTTTATAATTTAAATGGGTTTATGATAAAATTTCCTTATGTTGGCATTTGGTGGTATGTGGAGTTGCTTCTAGAAAAAATCCCTTTGCTTTGCTTTTTAAAGTGTCTTCTTTAATAGCTATGTCTATTTAAGAGATTATTTCACAAAGAAAAGAAAATGTTTTCCCAGATGATAGGAGCATGTTTGAAAAATGGAATTGGAACTTTTTAATATAAAGGACATGAGTGTGTATATTCATGCACACACACCACACATACCATATATATATATATTGTGGTGTATATATATATGAGTAGAAAAAATTATAAAACTATTCCTTTGAACTCAATGAGCATTTTAAAGCTTTTAAAGACAAACCCTTTTCCTATGGTGACACTAATGGGCCACCCACAAAATTTAGCTGATGAGAACCCATGGGGCCTCTGACAGTTGAAGGCGTACTGTAGTAGTGGTGATTGGAGGAAGTAAGAAATGGCAGTGACGGTGGCCCAATATATGTAAAGTTACTTTTCAAAAGGAACTGAATTCCTTCTTTACCTAGAACAAAACCAGTCAAGTCAGAATTATCTCTAGGTTAGAGAATTAAGGTTTGGTACTGAATGCTAATTTTGCAAATATTAGAATGTTCCTGGGTAAATTATGGCATCTAGTATGATTTGAAATAAAAGAATTGGAAAGAAATAATTACCTTAGTATAGGAATCTTATTTTTCATTTCTTTCACTGTGAAATAAAGGGGTTGTACAACTAGACACAAAGGTTCAGATTTAAAATTCTATGCTTCTTTGACATAATCTTTGTGGTTTTAGAAATGATCTTATATTCAGATGCTAAGTGTAAATGTACTAGTTTAAATCCATGATCTAATATTAAACTAACATGTGTAATTTTCCTCCTGTACATTTAAGGAAGTCACCTCTTAAAATGTGACTGGAATATTTTTATAAAGTTGGTTAATGTTTATAGATTTGTCCACTAGATTTCTTTCTAATATTTTTACGTGATTTTTAATGCATCATATAAATTTCTGTAAACTGTAAATCCTTAGAACTCCTAGAATGATAGAATATCTTTATTATTTATGGTGGGCTGTAAGGCTCTAAGGGCCATATCTGAGTTTATGCAAACAAGGTAACTCAGGATAGGGTTTGGCCATACCAGAAAGACCAACTTTGTAATTAGAGAGTGGGGGCTCTGAGCCTGGTGATATCAGCCTGACCTCATGTAGGGGAGGAGAGCTGGAGATTGAGTGCAATCACATGGCCAGTGATTCAATCAATCTTGCCTATGAAATGAAACCCCAATAAAAACTCTGGGCACCAAGGCTTAGGTGAGCTTCCCATGTTGGTGTCATACATATGAGTCCAGAACTCCCGGGAATGTGATTTTGTTTGTCTCACAGTTTGGATCCGAAGGAAGCATGCTTACAGTAATGAAAGTAACAAGTCTTTGGATAAATAAAGGTCTTAAAGGTGTTTATAATGAGATCTTGTGAAACAGAATGGCATTATAGTAACTCATAAAATAAAAGTCTGACTTTATCACTCCAAAATTACTCAGCTCTGGAAAACAATATAGTGTTTCACTAACTAGATAGTGAAAAAGGAATCTCATTTTTCCCATATCTAAAGATTGCCAAATCCACCACAATGAAGTGATCAGTGTCTACAGGGGAATCTTGAGGGGAGAGAGCAGCATAGTCTCAAGGAGAAAGCACAGATTTAGGAGCCCTGAGCTCAATCTCAGTGGTGGTCCTAATGAGTTGGAAAACCCCTAGCAGTTTCACCAAGCCTCAATTCTGTTGCTTACCAATTAGGGGTAATAAAATCAATTATCTCACAGAGTTGTAGAGAATAAAAGATATTAGTAACATTATTGGTCAAATATCATTTAACTTCCTTTCATTTTGTTAACATTATTCTCTTTCCTTTTGAAACAACAAACAAAAAGAGGAAACAAAAGTAAACTAAGAATCATTCCACATCACTTCTGCTCTCCAAAAAAACTCAGAATTCTTATTTAAGAGCAAAAATTAATAAAAGAAGATTGTTATCAATCTTATCTAAAAAGTTTTACAAACAGTATATACTCTTTTCTGAAAAAAAGTAAAAAATATATTGTATAAAATGCAAGGTTAAAATACTCCTGATGAGCCGTAAATATAAGGCTATAATAATGACATCAGTGAAAATCCTTCCTTGACAGCACACATTCCTCTTCAAGTACTAACCCACGTTAACCTGAAACAGTTGAGGAACTTAAATGAAATTTAGTAAGCCAAATGCATTAAGAAATTCCAGAAACAAAAGTTAAGCTAATAATTCAGTACCAATACTAAAAAGAATTACAAAAGGTGTGCATACTCAGCTTTAAACTTCATTTTCACTGATAACCTCTAAGAAATAATTATTTGGGATAGAGTGACATATTTTCTTCTAGTCTTACCTACTAATGATGTAATTTATTTCAGGTAAGTTTCCATTTAACAGAGCATGCTACTTTCCTCTTTTACTGTTTCCTTTCAAATTATTATAGTCATAACATTGTTGAGTGTTTCACCATAAGTAAACACACCATTAAAAGATGCACTTTTATGAGAATATTCAAAAGAATGATGCAAATACTTGTACTTTTTACGGCGAGGCTGATTTTTTTTGAATCACTAAAATTTCTTTAAGTAAATACACGAAGACGTTGATAGAAATATAAAAAATGTTGTTTTTTATATTTCTGTATTTTTTATATTTCAGTTATTTTTAAATTCTGTAGCAAAATAACTGAAAGTAAAATTATCTGGAGGGACCATTGAGGAACTGGAGTGTTCAGTTTAATCCTGCTTTCTCAAAGTTTGAAATGATGAATTTGATGTGAATCTTCAGGGTCCTTAAGTGGTCATAAAGCTATAAACAATTCAGGGATAAGTTAAAATTCCCAAAGTACTTGCAACTACATTTAATCTTTCTTTATATCCACAAGGTTGAGATTAACTGTGCATACTACTAATTTTAATTATAGCTGAATAAATTTAATTATTCCTGAAAGATAGAAAAGTTGATATTTGTTACAACTACTGTGTTCTCTATTGTAGCCTATGGTATTTATAATAGACAGCAGGACAGTTAAGGCATAATGCTGTTGCCAAACACAAGAAGCTACATAAATCATATAAACAGATATTTAAAAGAAAAAGTTATAAAAATCCAGATTTTAGTATTCTTCATGGAAGTAATAAAAAGTTGATTATAAGGTTTTGTTAATAGCAATCAATAACAGAATCAATGGCACAGCAATTTTCAATTATACAAGCCTTGCTGATTACATGGGCATTAGAGATTGATAGACTTGGGTTCAAGTCCTTTCTCCAGCTTTCACTGACTGTGTGATATTAGGGAAATTATATAAGCTCTCTAGGGCCTCACTTTCTGCATTTTCAATATGAGAATTACTAGCTTCACAGGTGGTTGTGAAGATGAATTGAGAATGCATGGAAAGTACTAAGCACAATGTCCGGTAAGTATTTTGAGCTCAAAAATTTCTTTTCCAAGAAGAACAAAACTGGGTGTATTGCTTCCTGACTTCCAGCTATGCTTCAAAGCCAAGGTAATCAAAACAATATGGTACTGGCACAAGAACAGACCTATAGATCAATGGAACAGAATAGAGAGCCAAGAAATAAACCCATGCATATATGGTCAATTAATATATAACAAAGGAGAAAAGAATATACAATGGAGAAAGACAGTCTCTTAAATAAATGGTGTGGGGAAACCAGACAACTACATGCAAGAGAATGAAACTGGATTACTGTCTAACACCATACTTATAAGTAAACTTGAACTGGATTAAAGAACTGAATATAAGACATGAAACTATAAAACTCTTAGAAGAAACATAGGCAAAAATCTCTTGGACAAACACATGTGCAATGTTTTCCTGGACACATCTCCCCTGACAAGGGAAACAAAATAAAAAATGAACAAAATGCTTCCATACAGAAAAGGACACCATTAACAAAACAAAAAGTTATCCAACAGTATGAGAGAATATGTTCATAAACTAGTTATCTTATAAGGGCTTAACATCCAAAATATGTAAAGGTCTTATATGTCTCAACACCAAAAACCAAACAACCTGATTAAAAAAATAGGTGGAGGGCCTAACAGACATTTCTCCAAAGAAGATGGCAACAGGCACATAAAGAGATGCTCCAAATTGCTAATCATCAGGGCAATGCAAATCCAAAC
Source organism: Manis javanica (assembly GCF_040802235.1). NCBI lineage: Eukaryota > Metazoa > Chordata > Mammalia > Pholidota > Manidae > Manis > Manis javanica. The sequence goes on from NC_133160.1 coordinate 70,629,353, forward strand.
AACAATGAGATATCACCTCACACCAGTTAGAATGACCCTTATCCAAAAGACAAGAAATAACAGGCATTGCCAAGGATGTGGAGAAAAGGGAATCTTCCTATACTGTTGGTGGGAATGTAAATTGGTACAACTGCTATGGAAACCAGTATGGAGATTCTGAAAAAAACTGAAAAAGAAATACTGTCTGACCCAGTAAGTCTACTTCTAGGAATTTACCCAAAGAAAACAAAATCCCTGATAAAAAAATATTTTCACACCTATGTTTATTGCTGCATTATTTACAATAGCCAAGATATGGAAGCAAGATGTGGTACCTATACATGACTGAATATTATTCAGCCATAAAAGGAAAGAAATCCTATCATTTGCAACAACATGGATGGACCTGGAGGGATTATGCTAATGAAATAAACCAGAGAAAGATAATGCCATATGATTTCATGTATTTGTGGAATCTAGAAACAAACAAAACAAAACAAAATGAATAAAAGAAGTAGACCTATAGACACCGAGAAGTGACTGGTAGTTACCTTGGAGGAGGGGTTGTGGTGGATGGTGAGGAGGGTGAAGGAGATAAATGGGCACAAAATATCAATCACAATATAACTTAGTCATGGAGATGGAAATGCGGCAGGGAGACTAAGGTCAGTGATTCAGTAACAACTTTATGTTGACAGATAGTAACTGTACTAATTGGGGTGAGGATTTTACAGTGTGTGTAACTGCTGAACTACTGTGTTTTATATTTATTTTTTATTTTTTGAACCATGAAGTGTTTTATACTTGAAACCGGTTAATATTGTGTATCAACTGTACTTCAATTTAAAAAAACCAGAGGTGGTATATATATACAATGGAATATTATTCAGCCATAAAAAAGAAAAAAATCTTGCCATTTACAACAATATGGATGGACCTGGAGGGTATTATGCTAAGTGTAATAAGTCAGGCAGAGAAAGACAAATACCATATGATTTCACTTATATGTAGAATATAATAACAAAGCAAAACAAAATAAACAAAATAGCAATAGACTCAGAGACACAGAGAAGAGACTGGTGTGGAGGAGGTGTTGGGGTGGACAGGTGTAACAGATAAAGGGGATAAATGGCACAAAATCTCAATGATAACATAAATTAGACATAGGAATGAAAGTACAGCAAATAGAATATAGTCAATAGTTCTGTAACAAATTTCTGTGTTGACAGATAGTAACTACACTAGTTGGAGCGAGCATGTAATAATGTAGATTAACTGTCAAATCACAATGCTGTGTACTTGAAACCAATATAATGTATATCAACTACACTTAAAAATAAATAAAGAAATAATTTACACTATAAAAAGAAATTTCTCTTCCATTTCCTGTGGAGAGTCAAGAATCTTTCTAACTGAAATGCAAGGTTCTGTTTTTTTTTTTATTTGATTTTTATACTTGATTTATATGTGAATCCTACATTTCTCCCTTATTTTTGATTTTTTAAATAAAATGCTGAAGTGGTAGGTAGATGCAAGATAAAGATAGAAAGTATAAGTTAGTGCTGTAAGAAGGCAAGTGTAGATGATCAGGTCTGTGCCTGTAGACTAAGTATTAATCCAAGCTAGACAAGGGCAACAAAACATCCACAGATGCAGAAGATTTCTCTCAAAACAGGGGGGATGAGGTTCTAAGCCTCACCTCTGTTGACCCCCAATTTCTCACCTGATGGCCCCCCTGCGACTGTGCCTGTCTTAGGTTGTTCCTCCCTTGAGGAATCTTACCCGTCTCTGGCTAACCAGCCGTCTTCCAGGGCCATACAGGGAAATGTAAATTTGGTAAGTGAGAGAGAAGCAATACAGTTTGAAAAGGTTAGCTTTTTACTTCTTTGCAGATTTATGCTCTGTGGCTTCTATGCCCAGCACTTGTCTTGAGGAATCTTTACCGCTTGGAAGAATTATGATACTCGGTTCTGTTTTATGTAGGTGAACAGAAAAATAGAATTTCACGTTTCACAGCATTCCCTGATCTGAGTGTAAAGTAATGGAAAGGAATGGTGAGCTGGGAAGACTAATTAGATGCTACTACAATGATCCAGATTTGGGATGAAAAATTTGGAAGTGGAAAGGGGACAGAAAGTTTTGAAATGGAGCAGTATATGGTAAGAAGAGAAGAATTAACAGAAATTCTTGAATTACTGGGAACATGGGGTGAAAATGCCAATGCAGGTGCAAGGTTAGCATTCGTGTGGATCCTATTCTCATTTCTTCCCTGTCATCACTTCCAACTCTTCCATGTTTTTAACTTCCTCTCTGAAAACAAGTGCCACCTCCATTTTGACTAAATGTATAAGGCTGTCAAAAAGCAAGTAGTGATCAAAATTCAGGAGCAGCATGCATGGATCTGGAAATAGACCTCCTCCCAACCCCTTCTCTACATCCGACTCAAGCCCACCACTAATAGTTTCTTGGAGAATTTGTAAAGGCTTTTAGTTCATGTATGTCCAAGTAAATCTGGGTAGCAAGGAACTGTTTTCATGTAGGACATGTACTAAATTTATCTTTCTCTTTACAAAAACAGTTTGAATCACCCTATATATGCTAGAGATACCATGGAGAAATTTTGTTAGAAGTAAAAAGGAAAGGAATGGAGAATACTTTTCTTCTACACTCTCCAGCTTGTCACAGAGCATGAAGTCTTCCTACAGAATGGAAATGAAAAAGTAATCTGGAAAGGAATTTACAAAGGAAAGGATTCTACGTCCTTGAGGTAATCAAAACCACTTTCAAAAGTTAATGATATATCTAATTGAGAAAAATTTCTGCACTACTATAGATGTGGGTAACAGCAGGGATCCCCATGTCGGTAAAGCACAGAGCTTCTAAAGAAAAAGCAGTTCATACTTGCATAACTTTAAATAAGTATACACAGATAGAAAATTGGGAGGCTCAAATCTTGATGTTATTGTTGACCTGTTATTACCTTTTGCTTCCTCATCACCCAGCCAATTAAAAGCCCTATTGATTTTATTTCAGAAATAGTTTTCACATCTCTCTCCTCTGTAATCTCACTTCCACTGGTTTAGTTAAAGCTGGCCTTCATTTTCTCTTCCTTGATTACTTCAGTAGTGATCTGATTTGTCTACTAACCTCCAGTCTCTCCCTGCTTTTCTCCACCCTCAACACTCCCACTCTACTGTTCTTTGATTCCAGTCTATGTGGGAATAATAGATCTCTCAGAAGGGGATAACAGTGTATCTTGGAATTCAAAATACTTAAAATATGTAATTCTGAAAAATAATTAGATATGAAATTTCAATTTAGCAAAGCAGATTTAAAAACATTTTCATTTTTTAAAAAAGGTTGTGAAACAACTGCTAGGAATACATCAAGGTGGTGTAACTAAAGAAGGATAAGGTACTCAAAAAATTAATTATTTGTAAAGAATTACAATAATTCAGAACAAAAAAGAAAATATCTGTTTAACATAGTGGTTAAGAGTGAGAAAGCTCTGAATTTGAGTATCAGATCTATTGCTTAGCTGTGCTTTGGGGCAATTACTAAACCCTCCAATATCAGCTTTGTCATGTATGTAATAGAGATGACATCAGGAGGGTTGTGATGAGAATTAAATAAGATAAATAAAATAATTAAATGGTCATCAAATAATGAGTTCCAGTCACCTAGTGAAGGGTCAATACTATTAGATATTATCTAAATAAATTGACTACTTACTGGGCTCTCTCTCCTATACACCAGGGTTTAAAACATGTACAAGAGATGAAAGTAAGTGCATATAGTCGAGGACAAAAACCAATTAGCAAAACAAAAAAGGTAAAAAATGTGAGGAAGGCTAAAGTTCAGAATGAGATTATTTTCCATAAATTGCTAATTGAAAGTGACTCTAATCAGCAATATTAATCCTGATAATATATTTCCTAGTCTCCTCTCCTATCTCTTGCCCTCTCCAAGTCCCTGGAGCCATTCTGTTTATGGAGTAAATTATAGACTTTGCCATATTGGTCATCATCCTCTGAATAATGGCTAGTGTCTTTCTTTGTTTTTTCTTTTTTCTTTTGACTAGTGTCTTTTTTTAAACTGTGCTGCTTGAATTACTCCAGAAGTAGTGGTCTACTAGCTCGAAATAGACTTTTTGCATCCTTATTTTACTCTATTCCTATTAGGACCACTAGAATTATACTTTTTTTTCAGTATCAATAAAATGAAAAACTAATGTGCCTTTTTATAAAGTGCTTCACAGAGGTAAAAATGATAGAATTCATTCCTTCTCTAGCTGGCAAGCAAACTAATTAGAAGATGATCATATACTCCTTAAGCTAGCAAGTCTTTCAACATATTTGAAATTATATTTTGATACTATAATCTTCATTTCCATATTAGAAAAGTTAATGTGTGCACTAATCTAAAAAGTTGCATACTTGGTAATAGACATTTCAGCTAATGTAAATTAGCAGTTTCTGCTGAAGTGGGAAAAGATGGGGGAAGGACACTATTTGAAAGAATAATGACAATGCAATCAAAATGTACAGTCCTCAGCAAGATTTGTTTTCAGGATCAGAAACATTGTTCTACTACTACTAATTTTAGTAGTATTGTCTATAGCAATGTTAATTATCTTCTGATATTGGCAATGAGTTCTATGATAAAAATTTCTACTAATTATTTTATCATTAGAAATTAAATTAACATAATTCACCAAAATTTAGATCCAATTCTTCAATTAAGAGTATATTTATTGATGACTTTTAAAGCTTAAATGCAGTAAGTTATTTTACTTTTCTAATGCAATTTTCCAACTTTTAAAGATATATAATAGATATTTTAAACTGTGTTGTAATCAGTAATTAATGTTACAGTTAATCTTTGCTTCAGAAATGTTGCTTTTCAAAAAAATACCCTTGTTAAAATTTCATTTTAATATCTGAATTAGCTCGTATTTGTTAACTAAAACTATTTTCTAATCAACCTCAACTGCATTTCCTGATGGCTGTAATCATCAAATGCACACTTGCTGACAGGATTTATCTGACCTTCCATAATAAGCTATTGGACAGAGCTTTCAAAGCTAAATTAAAATGGACATCAAGTTCCCTATGAGACAGAAGTGTCCACATTGTGCAAAGGTTTAATAGATCAGATGTGTTTGCTAAAACTCAATGAAAATAACAGGTGTTTGTTGGTAGATGGTGACAGAGAAGTCTGAAATAAAAGTTTTACACCATACTCTCAGATTCTCTAAGCTGAAAAGGTACTTAAAATGTCTTCAAACTTTATCAGTTATTTGATATTGAATTTTATCCCTAACCTCCAATCTTGTTTGAACACCCAGTTACTCACAAGACAGCCCATTGCTTCTTTGTATGTTTTTTCAGTCCCTTCACTGGGAAACATTTTTGCCCATTTTTGAATTCAGAGCCTCCAAACTGGCAGAGAAAAGCAGGATGTAACCCAATTTAGAAGTGCAATATTAGCACTGGTTAAGCTTTTGCTTATTCCGTCTAGTGAGCTCACAGTTGAGGCAGAATTTTCTTCAGAATAGTTTCCACTGAATTGAAGTAGCCTCTATGTTTATACATGATAAATGATATTCATTCAGGTGGAAAGTTCCTTGGATTCAGTTGTTTGTCTCCTCTCCAAGTATTTTAGAAACTGCCTATCTTAGGGAACCTTTGGGAGCCTCAGGGAAAAGTTGCCCTATGTGTTCCATCTCTAGTTCTCAATTACCCTTATGTTACCAGGATTGCCAAATATCCCTTTGGATTACCAGGCAGAAGAGAAATCTAAATTGATACGTGTGAATTAGGTTGGGATGCTAGTGAGGAAGCCTGGGGTGGGGGTTGGGGAGTCACAATTTATGCAGTTTTAGAAGACCTGGATTTCTGGTCTTAATTGTTCTGCTTGTGAGTTTTATAATCCTAGGCAAGTCACCCACTTTATTCCACTGATTTTCAGTTTCTTTATCTATAAAGGAAAAATAAATATACCTACAATTTAGGGTTGTTCTAAGAATTAAAGGAAATAATACAGAATATATAAAAAATGAAATGCACAATCTTTCCTCATTACATCTTTAAATTCAGTAGCAAAGCAGCTTTTAATCCTAATGCCTTAATGGAAAGAAAGTAAAAGAGCTAACACATATTTAGAAAATGTAGAGTACTCTCATTCACCAGATGTTATCCCAATACAAAATAAGCTTTTAAATTTGACTTTTTTTGTACCTCTTATTTGCGCTCTAAACACCTCAGGAACCTAGGCAAGAATTGAAGAAGGGAGTTTTCTGATAGTGAATACAATGGTAATAAAACAAGTCACCATCTCCTGAGTGTTTATTATGTGCTAGTCACTATTCCCAAATACTTTACATATATATTTTCTTTCATGTTGTTATGGCTACGGAGGGACTGGTCGTGGATTCATTCTTTTTTCTTGCCTGTCCTTTCCTGACAAAAAGTCCCTCAGTCTTATATTTGATTGAAGATTAAAGAATTCATTTGGTCTTATTTCTGAAGACCCTTCATGACTATTTTTATTGCCTCTAGGACCATAACTTCGGCTCTCAACCTATAGTTAGGAAGGGCACTTCTAAGAAAGGTTCTTTTGTTGGCACTTGAATGAGGAGGTTAAGAGTGACCAAATTTCAGTTTTGAATTATTCTTTCAACTGATGATGCTTTCTTTTCAGTTGAGAACTGTAAAAAATGTGCATGTCTGTTCTTGCTGTATATACTTTCAAGTATGTGAACATAAGTATAAATATAATATTGGCACTGATTCATTCATCCAAGTAAAAATAGAATACCTTGTATCCTAGATACCATTCTAGTTGCAGGGGAATGTAACAGTGTATGTCAAGTGTTCCATCAAATCTGCATCAGGAAATGATTGTTTTAAAGGTTACCAAAACAATAACAAAAAACAAAAACTTCCCTCCTTGTTTCTCAGTTTCTCATCTTTAACAGGTGCATCCTTTTACTCCATTTACATATTTTCTTCTTTCACAAGTTCCTTTTTCTCTTTTTCCACAGATTTAAGAAGAATTTTTGAGAAGTCATTTTCTTTTCCACATCCTCTCTTGTTGATTAATGTTGCTAGCAACAGTCTTAGACTTCTGAAAATGACGGAATTAATGTTTGCTACATTGCGAGAGGATTCTTAGTGCTCTCCATTACAATTTGTGGCAATGTTTACATTTGTTTACATGCTGTTTGCTATTCCTGATTATATTCTGGGGGAAAAAAGGTGGCTCACCATCTCATAGGAATTTGCAAATACTGTCAGGTTATTTTCACAATATCAGCATGGAAGGCGCTATTCTTTTCTTGACAAAATATTAATGCATGTCACACTTGCATTTAAAGCTGTGTATCTATTTTGAGAAGTTGACTGACATTCAAGGACAGTTATGTGCTCCTGATTACTACCCTTAAAGTTTTTGCTTTTCTCCATCCTAAAGAAAAACAAAACGCTTTATAAATTCTGACTTAATAAGTTTCAGTAAGGTACCATGCCGATCAACAGCCCAAATACCTTGGCTCCAACAGTTTTTGTAGAATACCAGTCCATGATAGGTGGACATTAGTACTCTCTGATATTCTGATTTACCATAAAGCTAATAGTTACACGGCCAGGTAGCCAGTCAAGGGAGATGTAACATTTGCTCTGATTTCTGCAAATTGACAACCATAATCTCATTATTGCCAATAGAGTGACAATATGTTAAGGGTAGACATGTGAGGAACTGGTACATTTTCAGGGTTTGAAAATTTTAATATTGGGAAAGGCAAATGGGTGTGGGGGAAACCTCAAAATTGAGCAGATTATACTTCAAATCATTTCTAGTAATGAGGTTAGAACTTTAAATCTCTGGTAAATCATTTTCTGTTTGTCAAGGAGTAATTATAGTTCAGAATTTTTCAAAATCATACTCAAATTAACTAGTGGAGTCTATTTTAATTTATATTCCACACTGAGCAATCAACAATTAGTAGGATTTTCATAGAAACATGATGTGATGGTCTTAGATTTATTCACAACACAAAAAATCCATGAACATTATAATATCAGTTTTGGGGGTTACAAATGAGAAAAAATGCTATAATAATAAATAAAGACATACTACATTTCAAATCCTTTTTGCGTGGTAATTTCTGCTGCCTTGATGATTTGTGCTACAAATATTTGTTAAGTACCTTCATGAGCTAGGAACTGCAATACCATGATGGACAGAACACAGTTGCCACCAAGGTACATCCTGCCCAGCAAAGGAGGATGCTGGATAAGTAAACAACTGCCTGTGTGGACTTCCTCTGTGTTTTGTGTGCCTATTAGCATAATTCATGGAAATAATATAAGATACTTTCTCCCATCCAACACAAGCCCTGTTGGCTTATTAATCACTATGTACCATCCCTGCTGATCACAAACACATTTTCTCACTTACTATACAAAAACAGACCCATAGATCATTGGAACAGAATAGAGGGCCCAGAAAGAAATCCAACCTTACAGTCAATTTGGACAACTCAGGCTAGAATATACAATGATTTTAAAGACATTCTCTTCAATAAGTGGTATTGAGAAAACTGGACAGCTACATGCAAGAGAATGAAATTGGACCACTTTCTTAAACCACACACAAAAATAAACTGAAAATGGATCAAAGACCTAAATGTAAGACCTGAAACCATAAAACTCCAAAACCACAGTCAATAAACTCTTGGATATCAGCCTTAGCAATTTTTTTCTGCATACGTTTCCCCTGGTAAGGGAAACAGAGGCAAAAATAAGTGTGATTACATCAAACTAAAAAGCTTTTGAACAGTGAAGGAAACCATCAATAAAATGAAAAGGCAATCTATTGAATGGGAGAAGATATTTGCAAATGATATATCCAATAAGAGTTTAATATCCAAATTACATAAAGAACTCATACATCTCAACATCTTCCCCCCAAACCCCAAATAATCCAATTAAAAATGGGCAGAAGACATGAATAGACATTTTCCAAGGAACACATTCAGATGGCCAACAAACACATGCAAAGATGCTTAACATCACTAGTCATAAAGGAGATGCAAATCAAAGCCATTGAGATATCACCTCATACCTGTCAGAATGGCTATTATCAAAACAAGAAATAAGAAATATTGGTGATGATGTGGAGAAAAGGGAACCCTCATACACTTTTGGTGGGAATGTAAATTGTTGCAACCACTATGGAAAACAGTATGAAGATTCCTCACAAAATTAAAACTAGAACTATCATCCAGTTCAGCAATTTCACTTCCGGATGTTTATCTGAAGAAAAGGAAAACACTAATTCAAACTGCATGTATCCTTTTATTCATTTCAGCATTATTTATAATAGTCAAGATATGGGAGCAAACTGTGTCAATCAGTGGATGAATGAATAAAGAAGATGTGGCACATATATAAAAGGGTCTAATACTCAGCCTCTGAAAAGAATGAAATCTTGGCCTTTGCAACAACATGGATGGGCAAGAGGGTATTATGCTAACTGAAATAAGTCAAACAGAGAATGACAGTTATCATTTGATTTCACTTACTTGTGGAATCTGTAAAACAAAACAAATAAGCAAAGAAACTAACAAAAAGTGGGAACAAACTCATAAATACAGAGAACAAACCAGTGGTTGCCAGAGGGGAGGGGACTGGGGGCTAAGTGAAATAGGTGAAGGGGATGAAGGGGTATAAACTCCCAGTTATAAAATAAGTAAGTCACAGGTAAAAAGTTCAGCACAAGGAATATAGTCAATAATACTGTAATCACTTGGCATTTTGGCAGATGCTAACTACACTTACTGTGGTGAACTTTTTATAATGTATATAACTGTTTAATTACTATATACATACACCTGACACTAATGTAATATTATGTCAAATATACTTTAATAAAAAAAAATTTTTACTACAAATTTCCCTGCCCTGAAACTATTCAGTGTAATACAGTTTATCTTGCTTCAGTCAAGAGAATGTTCCATCCTTATAACATGTACATTTGCAATGTGTTTAATGTATTTCTTCCCATTCCCATTGCATTCCTGGCTTGTCTTCATTACCTAGTCCTGCATTATGGTCTCCTACATAGTTTTTTCTGTCAGCTTCACTTAACTCCAACTCTTCCTGACACCTAAATCTTATTCTTATTTCAAGGAGTACCTAAAATTCTATTTCCACAAGAACATTTTCCTAGCCACTCCCAGTGACACTTCTCTGGACTGTGTGTTTTGGCACTTGGCCATGGAGTATCTCATTTTGTTGGAAAAGAGTTTTATGTGCATACTTTGCCCTCCTCAGGCAGCAGGAAGCTCCTGGACAGGAACTGTCTTACAAGCTCTGACCATAATGTCCTACAGCTGAGTTTTGTGAGTGTGTTGTGCAGTTACTCCTGAAATAGACCTGTCCAAGCACTAAGCATAGAACTGAACATCCAATACATACTCAAATTCACATACTGAAAGGCTGCAATACCAAGTTGTTCTAATAGCAGTGTACATGAGTTCAGTGTAATACTCAAAGGAGTTACTTACTAAGGCAAATTTTTTGTTGAGAATCATCTGCTCCACCAAAGATGACTCATTATGGAAAAGGTGGGGCTGCATGTGGCTCCACATGTGAGGAAACCACCAGAACTCATCCACAGACCCCAAAAGATGGTCATCCCCTTCATCTTCCTCCTCAGTTCCTTCAGGGGGAAGAAAGAGTATTCAGTTAATTCCAGTTACACTGACTACCTATCAATTATCTATTTATCTTCTACCTAATTATATATTCCTATATATGTATTTGGAAGACACTATAATACTATCTTAGATATACATAAGGCTTTGAACATGAAAAGTAGCAAAGGGAAATATGTTACTTGTAAACATGAGACACAGGCATAAAATCATTGCAACATGGAAATGCACGACTATTCCCAAGGGCATAAGAACTCTTAACTTTTAGCAGCTTTGTATAATTTGTAATTTGGAGAGAATGGGGGGTAAGTAGGAAACGTGGGAAAACAGTCCAGACTTCTCCTTGGCGTTACTCATGTTCCTTATCCTTGTCCCTTCTCTCAAGCTCTCCAGCAAAAAACTCCGGTTTTCTTGAAGGTCAGCCCTGTTGCTTTTCCTATGATTTTTTCATATTTGTGCTTGTTTTATTTTCTTCATTTTCCCTGACATGCAGTTTAGTTGAGGTGGGGGAAATTCCAAAATTTTCTTGGCTTGATGGGGGTAGAAGTCTCTCTGTTTCCTCATTAAAGCATGAAATGAGAGCAATGTAAGAGGCCTCACTACTGTTATGTCATATCACAAGATGATATTAATTACCACAAACTTATGCAGCCACACTTAAATTTCAGCCCCAATACTGAATCCAGTAAGATCCTACAGCAGGAGGTTCTTCAAATCTTGCATGGAGAAAAGATGCTCTCATATTTCCAACAGCAGCTCTAAAGTGACTGTTTTCCACAGGGCCAACAGGCTAAAGAGGGAGGATGGGCCCTGGCCCCGGCCCAGCACCTGTTACCACTGTCCTTACATTCGGTTTCCTGGGAGAAGGAAGGCAGAGTCCACTGGCAGGAAAAAAACATTAGATTGTGTGATTTAGTGGACAGTGAAGGTGATTCACCAAAGATAAAGATATAGTATGAGGCTGCATGCTTATTCTCATTTACACCGGAAGAACAGCATGAGTGATGCAGAGTGAGTACACCACCATAATTCTTCAAGGAGGACAGTCTTCAGTTTCACGTATAGATGCTTAAGTACTCTGCTGAGCTGAACTCTTATCTCCCTCTATAAACGCCACCTTTAGTCTGCTTTATTTCCCCTATCTTTTCCTTTCCGTCATACATTCATGTTATCATACTATAGTGGACAAATAGTCTTTGGAGTCAGAAGTTTTTTATTTATTTGTATGTTCTAACACATCTGAGGTGTGATTGTGGGCAAGTCACATAGCACCTTTAATGTCTGTACTTACACAGGTAAAAAGATGGATAGAAATACCTATTTTATTTCTTTTTGGGAAGAAGTGTCTATATAGTTCTGGCACATATTGGTGATCTAAAATACCCTTTTCCTTTCCTTCTGTGTTTCCTTCTCCTGTTCTCCTGTGTCTCTTGATTTCCTTGAGCTTGTTGCTCAATAGACTATGGCATGGGGCTCACGGTGAGGTCTCACCTGCATGTTAGATGGCAGAGGCGACGTTGTGTTCAAAGGTGACCTCAGCCATTATACTAAAAGATTGGCCTGATTAATGCACCACTGAGCATTCTTAGAGCTTCTGAGTGATTATCTTACAGTTCAGGGAAGCCTTCTAGAAAGGAATGCAAAGGAAGAGGAATATGGAGTCACGGATTTCAAATCTCTGGTGACCCCAGTCATTGTAGGATCTGGGGTTCTGCTACCTTTTAGGTAATAAATAAGGTGGCCCTGGTAAGGAAGCATTTGGTATGTGTAACTGGTGGTGCTTGAATACATGTTTTTTTGGACAAAACATGATCTAATTTGGTTTAAACATCTGTACTTACATACAAGATACTCTCCTCTTGTTCAACATTTTAAAAAACATTTATTTATTTTTTAGTGATATACAATCTTTTATTAGTTTCAAATATACAACACAGTGGTTCAACAGTTACCCATATTATTAAATCCCCTCCCCAACTAGTGCAGTTACTATCTGTCAACATAGGAAGATGTTACAGGAACACTGACTGTGTTCTCCAGGCTGTCTTGTTCACCATTTTGTATGTTCTCAGGACATCATAATTAGTTACTTATGCAGTTTTACTTTCCCACAACAAAAAGAGGCAGAAATCTCGGAGTTTCCCACTGATGAGTTCATTCCTGACTTCCACTTCCCCTGGGCAAAGTGAGTGCGGGTAAAAGTGAGATGAGATTTCCTAGTTTATGAAAAGTCACCCCTCCTACTGCTTTTAATCATTTCTATTTCCTCTCCCCTATAACTCTTATATTTCCCTGTACCTTTTTTCTCATCTCTCTTTTACTCACTTTTCTAGTTGGCCTTTACCCAGAGTTTATTTATCAGGGCAGTACAACAGATCTCAGGGTTCTTTGGAAAGATGGCTCAGGCATTTGTTGTCCTTTCCTGACTATAATGGTGAAACCTACTATTTAAATACACATTTGAACAATGCAGGAGTTAGACAAATGATGTCCGCTCTCTGACAGATTTATGTAAATTCATAGGTGTAATGATATGCCTTTCCTTTCTGTAATTCTTTCTTGTCTGGTTTCTTTTAATCCTTCTTTATGGATATTTTACCTCAGTATTAATTATATTGAGAAGAAATGTCTATTGCTTATTACTTTAAGCATTATGGTAACAAGCAGTCCAAATATAGCTGTTTGTGGTTGAACAGTCCTGGACCCTTGCCATCCACTTTGCCTGACTTTGTCAGAATTGGAGGAAGAAAGAACTACAAATCAAATTCCTCAATTTTAAGTGTCATTTCCTAAATGTCACAAAACTATGCTGAAATCTTTGAGGTTATTGTAAATTATTATTTATTTTATTATGTATCTATTTAAATAACATGTCTTTTCAGTACTTTATCTGCAGTATTTCCTATATCCTGATATATTAAAAACCATTGCGATTGAGACTTTACTTTTTGTTAAGCATTATGTTAAGTGTTTCATCAGCATCATCTTGTTTAATTCTCAATATAGCCTTATAAGGAAGGGCCACTGCTATCTCCATTTTACAGATAAGGAATTTGATATTTGGAGAGGTGAACCAATTTGTCCCAAGTCACCGGGAAGGCTGGGACAGAACCTGAATTCTAACCTAGATTTAGTAACTCAAAATTCAAGGTCCATAACTATCATTTAATGATCAAATGTGGAATTTAGAAATAAGGTCAGCATTTATTAACCCAATATTATATTGCTCTTCACATTGTATTAATTTTGTGATATAATGAGAATTTACAAATTATATTGGTTCTCAGTGCTTTGGGGAAATATACAAACCTAAACAACCTAGAGAAAAGGGGAAGGAACCTTTTGCCATTCAGCTTCTTTAATAAGGATTGCCAATTAAACAATAAGAATCTAATTTTTTTAATCCATGAGAATTGGGCTCTGACCGACCTAAAGTTAAGACTATTTTTTGATACATAACTAGCTATATAAGGTAACATTAACTCTTAGGATTCAATGAAAAGGTACATGAACAGAGCTTAGCCATATACCTTGAATATGGTGTTGCTCACTAAAAGGGACATGTGATTTTCATTTCCTTCATCTCTTTATTTCTCAAGCAATGCACAAACCCTTCAAAAACTAAAACTAAAATAAATCAAAGATGAAACCTTTTCCTGAAATAAGATCTTACTATTATGACAGTGCTGTTTTCCGCCTTTCCTTCAAGACTGAATGAAATAGTATTTTTAATAGAAAAATTAATTACTCATTTAGCAAGGAAGGGAATGTAATTCAATTAAATTTCACAATGTCTAATTTTTGAAAGATACAAATTTTATATCTGTATAAATAAATATACTGCTGAAAAATAATTTTACTGATTTTTAGACAACTCTAGCTAAGTTAAGCTTTCAAGCCCCCTTCAAGCCCTAGCCTCCTCCTGTATTGTACTTTCCTTGCTTAGACAGAAGATATTCTTGCTGTGAGCTATGGAAAGTAACCAAGTAAGGAAAAAGGATAAATCCTTCAGAAATAAAAAGGAAGGAGAGAAACTGGTTAGAGTCATTCTTTAACACTCGGCGTTGGACAAAAAAGGGAGTTGCCAGGAGTGTTTTCATATATTTCTGTTGTGTTTGGGAAAGTCTTTAATTCTTAATATTTAGAGTGATTTTCTTTCACAACACAACACGGTCAAATTTTATTCTCTGACCTTGTTCCATATAAATACTAATAGTTAAAGTAAAGGTGGTTTTATTTTTACTGAATCATTTGTCCATTAATTCATTTTTCAATGAGCACTGTTCTAGTTGCTGATGTTATAGCAGTAAAGCCTTCATGGAGTATTGTATTAGTTAAGGAAAAGAGATAACAGATAAATAGTTTTAAAACAAAGTGCATTTAACTCCCATATATGATAAAACTCTCAGTAATCTAGGAATAAAAGAGAGCTTCCTTAAGCTAATATAAAGTGTATACCAAATGGTATATGAAAGGATTCCCTTTGCGAACAGGTACCAATCTACTGAAAGATTTCCCTCAATGTCAGGAACAAGACATGAGTGTCACCATGACCACTTTAATAATGTCCTGGAGATTCAAGGTAGTGCAATAGGCAAGGAAAAGACACAAAATTCTTAAGACTTAGCAAGGAAGAAATAAAAATCTTACTATTCAAAAATTACATGATCGAACAGGTAGAAAAATCCAAAACAATCTACAAACTATTGAATTAATAACAATATAGCAAGGTTACTGGATACAAAACCAGAACACCAAACCAATTGTATTTTTACATACTATCAACAAAGAAATGGAAAATGAAATAAAAAACAAGATGCCCTTTACTGTTGCATCAAAACACCCCACCAAATGTTGAAGGACAGTGACTGTGAACTTGGTGACAAGTAGTGATTTTACAGCATCTTACTATGTTGATGGACAGTGACTGTGAACAGGGATGTGGGGGGGACTTGGTGAAGGGGGGAGCCTAGTAAACATAATGTCCTTCATGTAATTGTAGATTAATGATACCAAAATAAAAAAAATACACCCCACCAAAGAATAAATCTAAAAACAATAGTTTTATCAAGTGTGATTAAAGAGGACCTAAATATGTTCAAGGCTTGGAAGACTCAATATTTAGGATGACAATCCTCCCCATTAATTAACAGATTTAATGTAATCTCAATAAAAATTTGAGCAAGTTTCTCTGTAGATATTGGTAAGATGAATCTAATATTTATATGAAATGACAAAGGGCCAAGAATTGCCAATACAATCTTGAAGAACAACAAACTTGGACCTCTTACACTAAGAAATATTAACATTAATTATAAAATTATAGTAAATAAGATAGTATGACAGAGACAAATCAATCCAGTGAACAGTGGAGTCTGGAAACAGAGCACACACACATATGTGGTCATCTAATTTATGACAATGATGACACTGTGGTGCAGTGGGAAAAGGATGGTCATCTCAACACTTGATACTAATTATATTCCTTTATGGAAAAAAGAAGGTATCTTGACCCCACTTCTTACAATACACAAAAATCAATTCCAAATTGATCTCAGATTTATACATTTTAAGAATATAGGAACATATTTTCATGAACTTGTGGTATGCAAAGATATCTTTTAAAAATCACAGAAATTTGACATTAAGGGAAAAAAAGATACCTGGGCTACATTAAAACTAAATATTTTTGTTAATCAAAAAACATCATTAGGGGTATGAAAGGAGAACCCCACAGATAAAGGGCATTAAGAATATATAAAGAATTTCTACAAATCAATAAGTAAAGCAGACAACCCAAAAGAAAAATTGAAAAGTTTTTCACAAAAGAGGATATACAAATGGCCAATCTATATATGAAAGAAGCTCAATTTCACTGCTCATCAGAGAAATGTACATTAAAACCATAATATATCTCTATATGCTCACCAGACAGGCTAATATTAAAGACAAGCAATATCAAATATCAGTGAGAATGCAGTGTAACAGGAACACTCATATGCTGTTGGGAATGAAAATTGGTATAACCACTTTGAAAACTGGCTTTTTCTACTAAATATGATCATAAGTGTGCCACATAATTACCAATTCTATTTCTGGTTGATAACCAACAGAAAGAATAGTGTATTTTCTGAAAGACAGATATAAAAATGTTCTAAACATTAATATTCAAAAAAAGGCAAAGACTGGAAACAACCCAACCACCTGCATTGGAAAGGACTGGAATAAAGATATTTTGGTATATTTAAGTAATAGAATACTATAAAACAATGAAATTGATAAGAATTATAATTATACCCAATAATACCTGAGAAACCAAAATAATATTGAACAAAACAAGCTGGCTATAGAAAAGTCCATACTATATGATTCCTTTTACATACATCTCAAAACCAAGCAAATTAATTATGATATTAGAAGTGAAGATAGTGGTTTTCTTTGAAGAAAGCTCGTGACTAAGGAAGTACAAGGTTGGGGGCGAGATTCTGGTAGCATTCTCTCTCTTTATCTGCATGCTGGTCACAATGCTGTGTATGCTTTGTCAAAATTCATCGAGCATTATACTTATTACTAATGCATTTTCATATATGTGAATTATAGTTTAGTAGAAAAGGAAGGCTATTAGATAATAATATGGTGAATAAACTTTAAAACCATTAACATTTTGTAAGGTTAAAAAATAATATGTTAAATGGAATTGAATAATATGAAGAAAAAGTAGGGGAGAGACACAGGGAATGTAGGAAGGTGTGAAGAGGAGGGGTCACAATTTTAAACAGAGCAGTTGAAGAGGCCTTAATGAATACAGTTCATCTCCTTTTGCTTACCTGTATGGTAAAATTTCCCTGAAAATCCCAGGTTGAATGTAAAATTTGTGATTTGTGCACGCAAAAGATTCTGAGTATCGAGTAGTGCCTGAAATACATAATTTAAAAAAATGTATCAGGTAGAGAAGGTGTTGAGAAGTTTTAGAAAATATCTCCCTTTTACATTCAAATGACAAAACTACTCCTTTATACACGAGAGAATTAAATGGAAAGTAGGTTCTTTACCACTTTACAGCTAGAGAGATGCTTTCAAGATTATATGAACACATACATATATTTATTCTTTAGCTTGCAATAAATCAGCAAAACGTGTCAGTTAGAAAAAGAGTTAAATGAGAAGTTTATTTTGCAGGTATCAAAGGAACTAGCATCCACATCAAATATGTCTCTTTTTACCCCTCAGAACATAGATCACCACTTGAGTGATCAAAAGAAGTCCTCCAAAGAAGGACACTCTCTTTAAGTGAACCTACGGAAGAACATATATTGAAAGAAACATTGTTAATTTTCTGGTATGTCTTTGGTATTCAAAAGGTAAGAATTTTCAATTTTTAAGTCTTAGATTCCCAAAAGATAGTGATTATTCTTCAAAAGGGTAAATCTCTAATTTGGCCTTTTGTTAAAAACCAGACAAACAAAACCTCTACTTCTGACACAAAGCTATTTTGAATAGTTTTAATTGTTATACCTATAAAGTATTTACCATGCTGTGATTATTTAACAGACCTCTTTTCCTTCACATTCTTATTTGAATTTCTATTCTTATAACCCTTCTCTCCTCCCACTCCCACGACACAGACCATTGTAGTTGAGGACCAACCTCAACTAGGCAGAAAGTAATACTAAATGGTAGATTTGCAAAGGACCTTAGTTCACACTTCTTTGACACATGAGGAAACTGAGGAGAAATGACGTGCTCATTTTCACAGAAACATCAGTGGTAGATCCTAGATGAAGACTATAGATCCAAATTAGGTGCTCTTTTTACTCAATCACACCAAAATTCATTCTACTCTTTCCCACAGTATGGCTGGACCCACAACAAAATCTTCATCCCTTAAGAGTATACATGACACCTGCAGGCCCCGTCCCATCCTGTTCATGGTCTCCAAATCTTTCTCGGGGGATAAACAGATAATTTTACTCAGAGACTATCCATGATTGTATGTATGCCTCATCTGCGGAGCAAGTGATCCTCCCTGTTGTGTAAAAGCAGAGGAAGAGAACTTCTGAATCTCAAATTTCAATTCATCTGACAAACAGTAAGTTTTTGAAAATTAGGCATCTAAGTCTTTCCGTCACTGCTCTGTTTACATGTACAACTTCCTTTGCGCAACAGAACCATGTGGCATATGGGTCCTGAGGGCTCTCAAAGATGGAAGACAGGCTTGTTTGTGGATTTCCACACCTAACTGTAGAAGCAAAAGGGTTAACTAATGGCATGTCATTGAGGACAGTTAGATTCTGTCCCCACATGGGCTTGGGCAGAGGAAGGAGAATTTGTTCAGTCCGGCAGCTATAAAGAGATGAGTGGGATACAGGCTCCTGGTGTGTGGAAGTGTGGGGAGGGGTGCCGCTGACATGGAAGGTGTGAACCCTTCTCTTTCTGTCCTTATGAAAGGAACATAGGTAGGGAACTGGAAGTATTGTTTGACATGTCAGCTCTGGGACTTGCAGTGTAGTCACTACAAGTGACTTGGAAGATGGTCTCAGCTGGAACTCTGAATCTGCCCCTATTCAGCACTGGGCATGTTATTAAGCTTTCCAAGCTTCAGACTGTTTGTAAAGTAAGGGAACTAATTACCTCAAAGCGCTGTTGTGAGGAAGAGATAACTCATTTATGCTCTTGGTATAGAAACTGTCATAAAGCATGTTTCCAACAATTACCAGGTATTGTATACTCCTTTATTTTTGCTGCTGATACTATTGCTACTACTACTGTTATTGCTATTGTGAGTGATGTCAGACAACTCACAGAACCTCTCTCAGCTTTTCCCTTCATTTGTTAAATTGGAGACAATTATCTAACTCATAGAATTTTTATAAGGATTATAAAAGAGATAATATGTAGGAGTGCTTGATAAACTTTCAAAAAATGGCATAAAACATTAGGTGCTATTTTAATCATCAGCAACATATACAATTATATATACATACATGTATTATTGCTGATAATCATATACATATTTATATCTATATAATTTATTCCTTAAGGTTTTTGCTTTCTCATTTTATCTATCTTCACTCTCCTCCAACACTTCCATCTCCTTTTATTTTTAATTGAAATATAGTTGATATATAAACTTATATTAGTTGCAAGTATACAACACAGTGGTTCAACAGTTACACACATTATTAAATCCTCACCCAAACTAGTGGTGATATCTGTCAACATAGAAAGATGTTACAGAATCATTCGCTATATTCTTCATGCTGTGCTACCATCCCTGTGACCAACTTATACTATAATTAAGAATTTTTGTGTCCTTCATCTCCTTCCCCCTCTCTACCTAGCAACCCCAAACCCTCCCTCATGGTAATCACTAGTCAAATCTCAGTGTCTATGAGACTACCACTCTTTCATTCATTTTGTTTTATTTGTAGATTCCACATAAGTGAAATCATATATTTGTCTTTCTCCACCTGGCTTATTTCACTTAACATAATACCCTCAAGGTCCATCCATGTTGTTGCAAATGGCAAGATTTCTTTTTTTTTTAAATAACTGAATAATATTCCCTTGTGTATAGGATGGATAACCCTATCCTTGGATGGTACCCCTTTAACGGAATGGATATCTTCTTTGTCCATTCATCTATTGACAGATATTTTGGTTTATCCATATCTTGGTTAGTGTAAATAAATAATGTGACAAGAAACACAGGGGAGCATATATCTTTTTGATCAGATATTTTGTTTTCTTTGGGTAAATTCCTAGAAGTCAAATTCCTGGTTATGGTATTTCTATTTTTAGTTTTTTGAGGAACCACCATACTGCTTTACACAGTGGCTATACCAATTTACATTTCCACCAACAGTGTAGGAGGGTTCCCTTTTCTTCACATCCTTGCCAACACTTTTTATTTCTTGTTATTTCTAGGGGCCATTCTAACTGGTGTGAGGTGATGCCTCACTGAGGTTTTGATTTGCATTTCCCTGATGATTAGCAATGTGGAGTATCTTTTCATGTGTATTTCTTCTTTGGAAAAATGTCTGCTCAGGTTCTCTGCCAATTTTTTAAGTGGGTTATTTGTTTCTTGGTGTTGAAGCATATGAGTTCTTTATATACTTTGGATGATAATCCTTATCAAATAAATCATTTACGAGTACACTTTGCAATTCTGTAAGGTACCTTTTTGTTCTGCTGATGTTGTCCTTTGCTGTACAGAGGCTTTTTAGTTTGATGTAGTTCTACTTGTTCATTTTTTATATTTTTTTCCTTGCCCAGGGAGATGTGTCCAGGAAAAAACTGCTAATGCTTATGTTCACAGATCCCTGCCTATGTTTTCTTTTAAGGTCTTTATAGATTCCTGTCTTACATTCAGGTCTTTGATCCATTTTGAGTTTACTTTTCTGTAAGGGGTAAGACAGTAATCCAGTTCCATTCTCTTGCATGTAGCTGTCCAGTTTTTCCACCAGTTACTGAAGAGACTGTCTTTTCCCCATTGTATATTCATACATCCTTTATCACATATTAATTGAACATATATGAATGGTCATATATGCATAGGTTTGTATCTGGGCACTCTATTCTGTTCTATTGATCTATGGGTCTGTTCTTGTGCCAGTACCATACTGTTTTGGTTATCATAGCTTTGTAGTATAGCTTAAAGCCAGGGAGCCTAATTCCCCCAGCTTTGTTATTTCTTCTCAGGATTCTTTTGGCTGTTCAGAGTCTTTTGTGGTTCCATATGTATTTTAAAACTATTTGTTCTAGTTCCTAAAGAATGCTGTTGATAAGGGTTGCATTGAATCTGTAGATGGCTTTAGGCAGGATGGCCATTTTGACAATATTAATTCTTCATATCCATGAACATGGGTTCCATTTGATGTCTTCTTTAATTTCTCTCATGAGTGTCTTAAAGTTTTCAGGGTAAAGGTCTTTCCCCTCCTTGATTAGGTTTATTCTTATATATTTTATTCTTTTTGATGCAGTTGTAAATTTGATGGAATTGTTTGTCTGATTTCCCCTTTTGTTAGTTCATTGTAAACATATAGTAATGCAACAAGATCTGTGTATTAAATTTTGTATCTTGCAACTTTGCAGAAACCAGTTATTAGTTCTAGTTTTTTGGTAAAGTATTTAGGGTTTTCTACATATAATATCATGTCATCTGCAAATAGTGACAGTTTAACTTCTTCCTTACCATTTGGGTGCCTTTTATCTTTTCATCTTGTCTAAGTGATGTGCTTAGGACCCCCAGTACTATTTGAAATAAAAGTAGTGAGAGGAGAGGGGAGGAGCCAAGATGGTGGTGTGAGCAGGCCAGTGGAAATCTCCTTCCAAAATCATATATATTTTTGAAAATACAAGAAATACAACTAGTCCTAAAAGAAAGACCAGAAGATACAGTAAAACAGCCAGGCTACATCCACATCTGCAAGAACTCAGCACCTCACAAAGGGGATAAGATACAAGCCACAGCCTGGCAGGACCCAAGCGCGCCCCCAACACCAGCTCCCTGGTGGGAGGAGAGTAAGGTACCTTTTTGTTCTGCTGATGTTGTCCTTTGCTGTACAGAGACTTTTTA
The DNA here is from genome assembly GCF_040802235.1 of Manis javanica. Classification (NCBI taxonomy): domain Eukaryota; kingdom Metazoa; phylum Chordata; class Mammalia; order Pholidota; family Manidae; genus Manis; species Manis javanica. Next base: position 70,651,630 of record NC_133160.1, read on the forward strand.
GTTTGATGTAGTTCCACTTGTTCATTTTTTATATGGAGCAGGGAGGGAGTAGAAGCCCAGGACTGCTAAATACCCAGCCTGAGTCATCCACATCAGAAGTGCAGACACATATTGCATGGTGTGCAGGACATTAGGGAAATGGAACAGTAAAACCTGCGAGCAGGGCCCTGTAGCCGGCACCCCTGGGGAAAAAAAAAGTGAGTACTTTTTGAAAGTCCTAAAGGATGGGGGTCTCACAGTTAGATTGAATCATCCCAGCACACTCAGCCCAGCAGCTGAGAATCCAGGGAAAATTCAGATGTTCCAGCCCCCTGGGAGGCAGGGCAGCTCTGAGGCTCCTCACAGCAATAAACAGCCTCCCATCCATTCCTCCTCTGGCACAGCCCCGCCATAGCAGGGAAGCAGCCTGAGAGGGGCCACACCCACAGTAACAGCACAGAGCCACCTCTGCAGATGACTGGGTGAGAATCAGAGGCCCCATCGGAGTGCAGGTGTCCAGCACAAGCTACAAGTGGTCGCTGTTCTCACAGGAGAGGAAGGTGAACAACAAGCAAGTAGGGACTTTGTTCTCCCAGCTGTCACATGTGCCAACTGCCCCATGACTACCTCTATTGCCATGAAAAGGCAGAAGAATTTGATATAGTCCAAAATACTCCTGACAACCCCTGAGAAGGAATCTGGGAAGATAGATTTAACCAATATTCCAGAATAAGAATTCAAAATAAAGGTTATAACCATGCTAATGGAGCTGCAGAGAAATATGCAAGAGCTAATGGATGAAGTTGGGAGGGAGAATACAGAAATAAAATAATCTCTGGAAGGACTTAACAGCAGACTGGATGAGGTGCAAGAGGCCGTTAATGGAATAGACATCAGAGAACAGGAACGCAGAGTAGCTGATGCAGAGAGAGATAAAAGGATCTCCAGGAATGAAAGAACATTAAGAGAACTGTGCGACCAATCCAAAAGGAACAATATCCGCATTATAGGGGTACCAGAAGAAAGAGAGAGAGAAAAAGGGATAGAAAGTGTCTGAACAAATAATTGCTGAAAACTTCCCCAAACTGGGGGAGGAAACAGTCTCTCAGACCACAGAAGCACACAGAACTCTGAACAGAAGGAATGCAAGGAGGACAACACCAAGACACATAATAATTAAAATGGCAAAGATCAAAGACAAGGAAAGAGTTTTAAAGGCAGCTAGAGAGAAAAAGGTCACCTATAAAGGAAAACCCATCAGGCTATCATCAGACTTCTCGACAGAAACCTGACAGGCCAGAAGAGAATGGCATGATATACTTAATGCAATGAAACAGAAGGGCCTTGAACCAAGGATACTGTATCCAGCACAATTAACATGTAAATATGATGGAGGGATTAAACAGCTCCTAGACAAGCAAAAATTGAGGGAATTTGCCTCCCAGAAACTACCTCTACAGGGTATTTTAAAGGGACTGTTTTAGACGGGAGCACTCCTAAAGCTAAACAGATGTCACCAGAGAAAATAAAATCACAGCAAAGAAACCAGATGAACCAAATACTAAATAAAGGCATAAAAATAAAAAGCAGTTAAAGGAAACATGAAAGAGCACAGAATAAAACAACCAACATATAAAGAATGGAGGAGGAGGAATAATAAGGGAGAGAAGAAAAGAATCTCCAGACAGTGTATATAACAGCTCAATAAGCAAGCTAAGATAGGCAGTAAGATACTAAAGAGGCTACCCTTGAACCTTTGGTAACCACGAATCTAAAGCCTGCAATGGCAATCAGTACATATCTTTCAATAGTCCCCCAAAATGTAAATGGGCTTAGTGTAACAATAAAAAGACACAGAGTAATAGAATGGATTAAAAAGCAAGACCCATCTATATGCTGCTTACAAGAAACTCACCTCAAACCCAAAGACATGCACAGACTAAAACTCAAGGGATGGAAAAACATATTTCAAGCAAACAACAGTGAAAAGAAAGCAGGGGTTGCAGTACTAATATCAGACAAAATAGACTTCAAAACAAAGAAAGTAACAAGAGATAAAAAAGGACATTACATAATGATAAAGGGCTCAGTCCAACAAGAGGATATAACCATTCTAAATATATATGCACCCAACAGAGGAGCACCAGCATATGTGAAACAAATACTAACAGAACTAAAGGGGGAAATAGACTGCAATGCATTCATTTTAGGAGACTTCAACACACCACTCACCCCAAAGGATAGATCCCCCAGGCAGAAAAAAAGTAAGGACACAGAGGCACTGAAAAACACACTAGAACAGATAGACCTAATAGACATCTATAGAACTCTACATCCAAAAGCAACAGAATATACATTCTTCTCAAGTGCACATGGAACATTCTCCAGAATAGACCACATACTAGCTCACAAAAAGAGCCTCTGTAAATTCCAAAACATTGAAATTCTACCAACCAACTTTTCAGACCACAAAGGTATAAAACTAGAAATAAATTCTACAAAGAAAACAAAAAGGCACACAAACACATGGAAGCTTAACAACATGCTCCTAAATAATCAATGGATCAATGAACAAATTAAAAGAGAGATCAAGGAATATATAGAAACAAATGACAACAACAACACAAAGCCCCAACTTCTGTGGGACGCAGTGAAAGCAGACTTAAGAGGAAAGTATACAGCGATCCAGGCACACTTGAAGAAGGAAGAACAATCCCAAATGAATAATCTAACATCACAATTATCAAAACTGGAAAAAGAAGAAGAAATGAGGTCTAAGGGCAGCAGAAGGAGGGACATAATAAAGATCAGAGAAGAAATAAACAAAATTGAGAAGAATAAAACAACAGCAAAAATCAATGAAACCAAGAGCTGGTTCTTTGAGAAAATAAACAATATAGATAAACTTCTAGCCAAACTTATTAAGACAAAAAAAGAATCAACACAAATCAACAGCATCAGAAATCAGAATGGAAAAACCACTACAGACTCCACAGAAATACAAACTAAAGCCTACTATGAAAACCTATATGCCAACAAGCTGGAAAACCTAGAAGAAATGGACAACTTCCTAGAAAAATACAACCTTCCAAGACTGACCAAGGAAGAAACACAAAAGTTAAACAAACCAATTATGAGCAAAGAAATTGAAACGGTAATCAAAAAACTACCCATGAACAAAACCCCGGGGCTGGACGGATTTACCTCGGAATTTTATCAGACACACAGAGAAGACATAATACACATTCTCCTTAAAGTTATCCAAAAAATAGAAGAGGAGGGAATACTTCCAAACTCATTCTATGAAGCCAACATCACCCTAATACCAAAACCAGGCAAAGACCCCACCAAAAAAGAAAATTACAGACCAATATCCCAGATGAATGTAGATGCAAAAATACTCAATAAAGTATTAGCAAACGGAATTCAACAGCATATCAAAAGGATCATACACCATGACCAAGTGGGATTCATCCCAGGGATGCAAGGATGATACAACATTCTAAAATCCATCAACATTATTCACCACATCAACAAAAAGAAAGACAAAAACCACATGATCATCTCCATAGATGCTGAAAAAGCATTTGACAAAATTCAACATCCATTCATGATAAAAACTCTCATCAAAATGGGAATAGAGGACAAGTGCCTCAACATAGTAAAGCCCATATATGATAAAACCACAGGCAACATTATACTGAACAGCAAGAAGCTGAAAGCATTTCCTCTGAGATTGGGAACCAGACAGGGATGCCCACTCTCCCCACTGTTATTTAACATAGTACTGGTGGTCCTCGCCACGGCAATCAGACAAAACAAAGAAAAACGAGGAATCCAGATTGGTAAAGAAGAAGTTAAACTGTCACTATTTGCAGATGACATGATATTTTACATAAAAAACCCTAAAGACTCCACTCCAAAACTACTAGAACTGATATCAGAATACAGCAAACTTGCAGGATACAAAATTAATGCACAGAAATCTGTGGCTTTCCTATACACTAACAATGAACCAATAAAAAGAGAAATCAGGAAAACAACTCCATTCACAATCGCATCAAAAAGAATAAAATACCTAGGAATAAACCTAAACAAAGAAGTGAAAGACCTATATCCTGAAAACTACAAGTCACTCTTAAGAGAAATTAAAGGGGACTCTAACAAATTGAAACTCATCCCATGCTCGTGGCTAGGAAGAATTAATATCATCAAAATGGCCATCCTGTCCAAAGCAATATACAGATTTGATGCAATCCTTATCAAATTGCCAGCAACATTCTTCAATGAACTGGAACAAATAGTTCAAAAATTCATATGGAAACACCAAAAACCCGGAAGAGCCAAAGCAATCCTGAGAAAGAGGAATAAAGTAGGGGGGATCTCACTCCCCAACTGCAAGCTCTACTACAAAGCCATAGTAATCAAGACAATTTGGTACTAGCACAAGAACAGAGCCACAGACTGGTGGAACAGATTAGAGACTCCAGACATTAACCCAAACATATATGGTCAGTTAATATTTGATAAAGGAGCCATGAACATACAATGGCAAAATGACAGTCTCTTCAACAGATGGTGCTGGCTAAACTGGACAGCTACATGTAGGAGAATGAAACTGGTCCATTGTCTAACACCATACACAAAAGTAAATTCAAAATGGATCAAAGACCTGAATGTAAGTCATGAAACCATAAAACTCTTAGAAAAAAACAAAGGCATAAACCTCTTAGACATAAACATGACTGAGCTCTTCTTGAACATATCTCCCTGGGCAAGGAAAACAACAGCAAAAATGAACAAGGGGGACTATATTAAGCTGAAAAGCTTCTGTATAGCAAAAGACACCATCAATAGAAAAAAAGGAATCCTACCGTATTGGAGAATATATTCATAAATGACAAATCCGATAATGGCTTGTCGTCCAAAGTATATAAAGAGCTCACCCACCTCAACAAACATAAAACAAATAATCCAATTAAAAAATGGGCAGAGGAACTGAACAGTTCTCCAAAAAAGAAATACAGATGTCCAACAGACACATGAAAAGATGCTCCACATTGCTAATTATCAGAGAAATGCAAATTAAAACTACAATGAGGTATCACCTCACACCAGTAAGGATGGCTGTCATCCAAAAGACAAACAACAACAAATGTTGGTGAGGCTGGTGGGAATGTAAATTAGTTCAACCATTGTAGAAAGCAGTATGGAGGTTCATCAAAATGCTCAAAACAGACCTACCATTTGACCTGGGAATTCCACTCCTAGGAATTTACCCTTCAAACGCAGCAATGAAGTTTGAGAAAAACAGATGCACCCCTATGTTTATCGCAGCACTATTTACAATAGCCAAAAATTGGAAGCAACCTAAATGTCCATCAGTAGATGAATGGATAAAGAAGATGTGGTACATATACACAATGGAATACTACTTAACCATAAGAAGAGGGCAAATCCTACCATTTGCAGCAACATGGATTGACCTAGAGGGTATTATGCTTAGTGAAATAAGGCAAGCGGAGAAAGAGAAATACCAAATGATTTCACTCATCTGTGGAGTATAGGAACAAAGTTAAAGCTGAAGGAACAAAACAGCAGTGGAATTACAGAACCCAAAAATGGACTAACAGGTACCAAAGGGAAAGGGACTGGGGAGGTTGTGTGTGTAGGGAGGGATAAGAGGGGGGAAGAAGAAAGGGGGTATTAGGATTAGCATGCATGGGGGGGAGGGAGAAAGGGGAGGGCTGTAGAACACATAGAAGACAAGTAGTGATTCTACAACATTTTGCTATGCTGATGGACAGTGACTGTAAAGTGGTTTATAGGGGGTACTTGGCATAGGGGAGAACCTAGTAAACATAATATTCTTCATGTAAGTGTAGATTAAAGATAAAAAAGAAAGAAAGAAAACGGGGATTACTCCTTGATAGGATAAAACTAACTGTAAATGAATGATTAATGCGTGCTTTAAATAGCCTTAATTTTGATCATTTAAGGGGTGTCAGATGATCAGCTATGGAGGTACACTTTTCTGATAATATTCCTTTCTCTTAAAAAAAAAAGCACTTCCTGTGTGGTGACCTCCATTGGGTTATACACAGTGGTATAAAGGGCATATCAAAGTGTGGGCAAAGGGTCTCTTTGTGTTTATACAGAGGATCAAAGCCTAATTTGCCTACCCAGAAAATGAACTAAGATACGATATGAAGAACTTCCAACATCAGCACTCTCTGGAAGAGTCATACCAGAAGATGATCATCAAAAAACCTCAACAAAGATCCAGGCGATGCTGCAGTTGTAGCTGCATCCATTCCACCGGTTCCTGGACTTGCCATTGGAATGAAGAAGGAGATATCTAAGCTGGTCTGTGCTTTCAGTAAAACAACAAATTTGACTGGATCTATACTGTTGGAACTCAACCAAGAATTAGGAGAAGTGCAAGTTGTAAGGCTCCAAAATCTTACAACTACAGACCATCTACTGTTAAAAGAACATATGGGATGTGAACAGTTCCCAGGAATGGGTTGTTTTAATTTGTCTGATTTCTCTCAGACTGTTCAAGTACAGTTGGACAATATCCATCATATCATAAATAAATTTTCACAAATGCCTAGGGTGCCTAACTGGTTTTCTTGGTTTCACTGGAGATGGCTGGTAATTATAGATCTGCTTTGGTTATGTAACTGTATTCCTATTATGTTAATGTGTGTGTGCAATTTAATTAGTAGTTTAAAACCTATACATGCTTAAGTTACTCTACAAGAAGATATGTCAAAGAAATAATCAATCCTCCCATGTTTTCTTCCGTCTGCTACCTCTATAGCTTTTCTTCTTCCTTCCTAATTACAACCCTTAAATAGAATTCGTGCCTCATATCAAATTTACCGAGTATCATAATTCCACCAAGTGGTAAAGATACCTCAAGACAAATGCTGGGCACAGACGCCACAGGGCATAAGTCTGCAAAGAAGTAAAAAGCTAACCTTTTCATACAATATGACTTCTCTCTCACTTACCAACTTTACATTTCCCTGTATGGCCCTGGAATATGATTGGTTAGCCAGAGATGGGTAAGATTCCTCAAGGGAGGAACAACCTAAGACAGGCACAGTCGCAGGGGGGCCATCAGGTGAGAAATTGGGGATCAACAGTGGTGAGGCTTAGAACCTCAACCCCCCACCCCCTGTTTTGAGAGAAATCTTCTGCATCTGTGGATGTTTTAATGTCCTTGTCTAGCTTGGATTAATACCTAGTCTACAGGCACACAGCTGATCATCTACATTTGCTCTCTTACAACACTAAACTATGTTTTCTACCTTTATCTTGCATCTACCTACCACTTCAGCATTTTATTAAAATAAAAATAATAATAATAATAAAGGGAGAAATGTGGTATCCACATATAAATCAAGTATAAAAATCAAACAAATATTCATATTTGACCTGATTGTTTATAGTTCATAATGCATGATCAAAACTGAAAGTTTCTGTGATGGCTGCCCTTGCACTGTTCACTATCTAAGAACTTATTCACTATGTAAGAACTTGTTCACCATGTAAGAACTTGTTCATTATGCTTCAGAAGATTGGAGACTGTTGAGAATTAGGCTTGGGGTTGATTAATGATTGTGCACTGAGTCCCCTATACAGAATTTTATTGTTGTTAACAACCATATGATCAATAAATATGAGAGATGCCCTCTCAAAAAAAAAAAAGCTCTGGAATGTACTAAAAGATGCTCTTTTGGCAAGACACAAACATGTCAACCCACTTTTAGCTTTGTTCCTCAAGAACAAAAATCAAAAAAATTTTTTATCAAGTCTGTCTTTTCACAGTCACTGTGTTGTGTTTTTAATGGATTTACTTTGGTTGTTACTAAAAAAGCTCTCAGATAAACAGTCATTATCCCCTTTTGCAAATGGGAAAAAAGTCTCAGAGACATTAAGCATTTAACATCAATGCTGGATTGTGATCAGAAATCTGCTAACAACCAGGCTATCCCCTTGTCTTCTTTGTTTTTACCTGGCAGAGAATAAAATTCGTATACATTTGTAAGAAGATAGAGCTGTCTTTTTGTTCCCTGAAAAATAAGAAAACTTTAAAAAGAAGACAGTATAACTGGAGTCCACAGGTTCTGGCCTCTGTTAAAATTTTAGGACATCTATAGAAATTTGTTTTAAACTTCCTTTTATCTCAAAGAGTCAATGTAGAGATACAGAAAGATTGCCTTAAAAATACTGCTAGTTACTTAGATGGTAGTTACCCTTCTTTCTTTAAATTGTGATACCCATGTACAACTCCAGACCTACTTTTACATGCAGCAGTTAAAGAAATTCTCAGAAATTGAATACCTAACCAACATACAAAATCTGTCATCATTTTTAGAGGTTATGAAAATTAGTTCCTTTTCCAGATACCCCAAATGCCACATACATATATGTCTATGAGAGCATCCACCTGCCTGTATTGCAACCTCTTCTTTTTTCTTTATGGGTACAATCCCTGGCTTTTCTATTTACTACATGTGTGTAATTAACCTCTCTGAGGTTTTCTTAACTGTAGTATTGGAATTATACTGCCTACTGCATCGGTTTTGGCCAGGTTTTATTTATGTTTTATTGAGGGATAACTGACATACAATATTATATTAGTTTCAAGTGTACAATGTGGTGATTTGACATTTGTATGCATAACTCTAGTTACCATCTGTCACCAAAGTTGATACAATGTTATTGGCTATGTTTCCCATACTGTGTGTATATCCCGATGGCTTATTTATTTTATAACTGGAAGTTTTTACAGGGCAAATGTAAATATGAAGATATACATGCTGTAAGAATTTTTACATTGCATGTATAGGTAAAGCTCTCTCTTTGCCACAGATGCACGCACACGCACATACACACATAGCTGGATATTTTCTACTTACATATAGAGAGAGTATTTTTTTTTTGTTTGAAATTCCTAAAAACAGATGTTTTTAAGTGAAAAACCGTGATCCAGATTAGCCTGGAGAGATAATTTAGAGTTGTACAATAAAGTCTTTTCTCAAAACTGTTCACCTACCAAGGTGCTTACCGGATTCATTTTTAAAAATAATAATAATTATTAATTTTTCATCTATTCCAGTCAGTACAGACTTAATGAAAAGGTGGCTTATTATGGGAAGACCTTTCTGGGGAAATTTCTCTAATTCACTTTTTTAATTGAAGTCCAGGGATGGATTAGAAAAGATTATGCTGCATCATATTCTATGTATCAGTGTTGTAAAGCATTGGACACTATTTTTAAAGCCCTAACAAGGTGGCAATGTAATACCAAGTCAAGAATTTATCACCTAGATAAGTGTTCGATACTTTCTTTTTTTTAAATTTTGGTATCTAATTGCTTGATAATATGTTTTAACACTTCAGAAAAGAAATTCGTCTTTATGGGGCCCACGGATATGTGGTGACTGCAGGAGTCCCTTTCAGGACGCTGAAGAGCGTGCTGCCTCTGCAAAATCAGGCCAGGCCTTTCTTGTTTACCACTGCGTCCACAATGACTGGGACAGACCAACGTTCCATAAGTATCTGTTGAATGAATTAACTTTATGACCAGCCGTCCAGATCTAAGTATCAGCCTGTCAAACACGCACCATCACCTGCTTTTCATTGCTCTTCTCTCCTGTGCTTCCCATGTTCTCCTTGTCTTTCTTTTTTTCTTCTGGCTGCTTCTCTTCCCCTTGAAGAAAAAAGTGTAAAGAAACAATGCTACCAAAGGGAACAGACACCACATCAGTTACTAGATCTGCTTTAAAAATGTGTTTTCTCAAACTGATGAGAAATGATTATTACTACTTTAAGACTCACAATTAAAGGGCCGTTTTTGGAAACTACTCACAGCTGTTCCTTACACGTAGCACACTTATTGCCATATGTCCTGCCATCTGGACCACGGACAGAGTCACTTTCTTGGGAGCAGATAAGTCGTCCATTTTTCATTTGGCCTCTGAACTCATCACACATATCCTGAAAAGTAGGCAAGGTTATATTGGAAACGGCTGTTTTCACATAGTTGCTTTATTTGGCTTAAACATCTAAGATTTTGACTCAAGTGAGGCAACCACTTAACCTTGCTATGGAGGCAGTTTAATGACCCACAAAGACATCCACATTCAAATTACTGGAAACTGTACATATGTTGCCTTATATGGAAAGGAGGAATTGAGGTTGAAGATGGAATTAAGATTGCTAATCAGCTGACTCTAAAAGTTAGAGATTGTTCTAAATCATCTGGGGAGACCAAAAATAATTACAATGGTTCTTATGAGTGAAAGAGGGAGGCAGGAAAATAAGTGTTAGAATGATACAGCATAAAAACGATTCCATCTCCCCAAGCTGATTTTAAAGACAGCCACAGCCAAGGATTACAGGCAGCATCTAGCAGTTAGAAAAGGCCAGAAGATCCTCCTCCACCAAAGAATACAGCCCTACTGACACCTTGGTCTTAACACAGCTCCATTTAGGACTTCTGAACTCCAGCAATGTATGGTAATAAATTTGTGCTATTTTAACCCCACTTTGGTAGTGATTTGTTATAGCAGCTGAACCTAATTTTCCCCATCTATGATATAAGGTTAAAAAAAAGAGGAGGAGGGGGAGATGGGGGAGGAGGGGAGGAGGAAGGAGAGGGGAGGGGGAGGGGAATGATGTGGAGGAGGCGGAGGAGGGGGAGGCAGAGGGAGAGGGTAAGGAGGAGGAGGAGGGGAGGGGGAAGAGGAGAAGGGGAAGAGCTAGGGGAGGGTATGAGAAGGGACAAGGGGAAAGAGAGGATGGGGAGGAGGTGGGGGAGGACAGCGAGGGGGAGGGGGAGGGAGAGGAAGGGGATGAGGATGGGGATGGGGAGGGGAGGAGGATGAGAAGGAGGGGGATGGGGAAGGGGGGAAAGGGAAGAGGACGAGGGGAAATAGGAGGAGAGGGGGAAGGGGAGGAGGGGGACAAAGATGGGGAGGGAAGTTGGAGGATGGGGAGGAAGGGGAAGAAGAAAAAGAAGGCAGAGGCAGAGCAGGAGGCAGAGGAGGAGCAAGCGGAGGACAAGGGGGAGAAGGAGGAGGTGACAGCAGAGGAGAAGGAGGCAGAGGAGGTGGAGGTGGAGGAGTAACGCAGGTGTAGTAGGAGAAGGAAGAGAAGGAGGAGAACAAGGAGGAGGAGAAGAAGCAGAAGCAGAAGGAGAAGCAGAAGCAGAAGAAGAAGAAGAAGAAGAAGAAGAAGAAGAAGAAGAAGAAGGTGGAGGCAGAAAAGGACACAGAGGAAGAAGAAGCAGAGAAGGAGGAGGCTGAGGTGGAGGAAGTGAAAGAGGAGGAGGAGAAGGAAGAGGAGATGGAAAAAAAGGAGGAGGAGAAGAAGAAAAAGGCACAGGTGGAGGAGGGGGAGGACAGGGAGGGGGAGTTGGAGGAGGAGGATGACAAGGAAGCAGAGACAGAGGAGGAGGAAGAGAAGAAGAAGAAGGCTGAGGTGGAGTAGGAGGGGGAGAAGGGGGAGGGAGAGGGGGGGGTGGGGAGGGGGGAGGAGGCGGAGGAGGGGGGGGGGGAGGAGGAGGCTGAGGGGGGGGAGGAGGAGAAGAAGGAAGAGGAGGAGAAGGAGAAGAGGAAGAAAGAAGAAGAAGGAGCAGGTTGAGGAGGAGGAGAAGGAGGCGGAGTTGGAGGAGGAAGAGAAGGAGGCGGAGGAGGAGGAGGAGGTAGATGCAGAGGAGTAGAAGGAGGCACAGGAGGAGGAGGAAGAGGAGGAGGAGGAGGAGGAGAAGGACAAGAAGAAGAAGAAGAAGGAGAAAATGGAGTGGGAGGAGGGGCAGGAGGAGGTGGTGAAGGAGAAGAAGGCAGAGGCAAAGGATGACGCAGAGGAGACAGAAGAGGAGGCAGGGGAGGAGGAGGCAGAGGAGGAGGAGAACAAGAAGAAGAAGGTGGAGGCAGGAGAGAAGGTGAAGGAGTAGGCGGAGTCAGAGGAAGAGGAAGACGAGGCAGAGGAGGAAGAGCAGGAAGCAGAAGAGGTGGAGGAGCAGGAGGAAGAGGAGAAGGAAAAAGAGGAGAAGAAGGCTGAGAGGGATGAGGAGGAGAGGAGGAAGTGGAGGAGCAGGAGGAGGTGAAGAAGAAGAAGGTGGAGGCAGAGGAGGAGGAGGAGGAGGCTGAGGAGGAGGAGGATAAGGAGAAGCAGGAGGAGAAAGAGAATATAAAGGAGGAGGAGGAGGAGGAGAAGAATGAGGAGGAGAAGGAAAAGGAGAAGAAGGAGAATAAGATGAGGAGGAAGAGGAGGGGGAGGAGGGGGAGAAAGAGGAAGAGAAGGAGAAGAAGGAGAAGAATGCACTTCCTATTTCAGAGAAGAGCACTTGTTAAGTTTTATAAGAATATACTAATACTGGGAAGACAGCTATTAAGCCATTTGTTTTCCTTTTGTTTTGCAAGGAAATGTACCCCTCTGAGCTTGTTTGATTTGGATATGTTTTCCTAAAGTAAATATTACAATTGACGGCTTCCTGTTTAATGTCCAGCTAGTCAAGTGACCCTAGAAATCTTCCAGTTGTGCTAAAGTGTCCTTTAGATGGATTCCAATGTAATTGCTTTTGTATTATTTGCTATGTAAATACCAACTACCTTCTATATTTAAACTTTTATAGCATTTTAGTCTTACACTTACTAAGAAACTTTCATAAATTACAAAAATAATAGTATTTTTTTAAAGTAGTCACACCATGTCCAATTAGGCTAATATTTAACAAATCATATTAATTTTTAGACAAATTAAATTATCCGGGCTTCCTTGTTTTGGGGAAGTTATTTATTACTCTTTTATTTTTTCTTATCTACAAAATTAAATTCCACCAAATCTATTAGGCTTCCTCCACCTGCCCCACATCCTCCACTTTTCCTGCAAGAGTGTAGCTCCTACCCCTCTACTTGGGTACCAGGCCCTGTTCCTCCTGAACCCCTATAGACTCTGCTGCTTCCTTTTCTCTTCTGTATCATCCTTTCTTCCTAAATTATTCTGACTAGCATAAATGCATCCTGTAATAGCTTCCCTCTTATTTTTTAAAAGTCCTCTCTTGACGCTGCATCCCACCCAAGCTCTGCCCATGTCTCTGTTCCCTTTTGTGGTAGAACTCCAGGCCTGTTCCTGTTTTCCTCACCTCCTCATCCTCTACCTGGGTCTTGTAATGGAACCCACTTGCTTTACTCTTCCACTGCACTCTTTCTTGAGCCCATTGCAGTTACTCTTTCTCCCATTCCTATTTCAGAGACGAGCACTTGTTAAGGTCACAAGTGACCTCTGCATTGCCATCTCCAGGATAAGATTATCAGTGCTCATCTAACTTGATTTATCAGGAGCATTTGGGGCAGGCGACCATCCCTTCTCCATTTTCTTCACTTGTTTTCCAAGACAAACTTGATCTCCCTTTACCCCATCTCACTGTCTGCTTGTCTCTCTTAGTTGCTGGATCTGTTTCCTCTTCCTGATTACCATTCAGCTGTCAGCCCCTTTTGATAGTCATATTTATTTCTTTGGCAAACTCATCTCTGAGCTGACAGCTTCCCGACCGACATGCCCAGTCGGTGTAGAACTTGGTTCCTCATAATGACATACAGCTAGAAAAGAAGACTAGGTGACATCCCTCTTTCTAGATTCCAGTTACCCCGCGTCCTACCTGCTTTCAAGGGGATCAAATATGATGTTCATTTGTCCGTTCATTTGACGAATACTTATTGAGCATATGTGCCAGGCTCTAGGCTATTTTATCCGTAATCTAGGCTTCTAATAGTTTTTGGCCTTTGCCCTCTTTCTTTCTTCTATCAGTTCTTCTTACTCAATCTTGCCCATTCCCATTACTTCAGGTATGTACTAATGACCCCTCAAACACGTGTCTCCAAACCAGACTTCCTCCCGGAAGCTGCAAACAAAATTCTAGACTAGATTTCAACATTTACAATATAAATGTAATTTTGTTGGAAATGCAAACAACACAAACCTTGATGCTCTTTCTGCCTGAGTCAGAGATGAGTCATCGTTAATTCCTCCACTTCCCTCAGCTCACAGTGCTTTTCTAAGTATCTCTGTAACTAGTCACTTTATCTCTCTTCCTACTAACAATGCTTCATCACTTACTTGCCTCAACCATTTTTCTCTAAGGATCTCCTGACCTCCAGTTTTGTATTCCTCCAATCCTTGCCCACTTGCTGCCAACATGGTCTACCTAATGGAAATGTATTTCACTTTCCCGAATAATATCTTTTATGGCTCTCCATCGAAATGAAACTCACATTTTTAATCCTCATAAGAATAAAACCTTTTGAACCTCATCAACTCTTCTGCAAAAACTTGTAAGTTCTGGCCTGACAGATTGGCCTGCAGATCTATGAAGCTGACGTGCTCTTTCATATCTCCGTCTGTGCATGTGTTTCAACACCCTTTGTGCCTGGAGAATCTGTACTCTTCTATCAAGACTCAGATCAATTTATACTACCTGTAAAGCTCCTTAAATCCTGTTGCCACTGGGAATTAGACCTTCTCTCCTCTCTGTTATAATGCTTTGTGTAGATCTCTTTATTTTTTTCATGTATTTCATGTAGTGTAACTGTTTGTATGTCTTCCTACTCCACTGTACAAGGAAATCCATGTAGGCAGAGACCCTGTATTATTGATCTTCTAATTTCAGTCTTATTTTTATTTCATTTTTTATGTAAAGAGCAGGGAACAGTTGATGTGCACTATCTTTTTAGCGAATATTTTTAAACTGTAGAAGTCTAGATTATAAGACAAAACCTTTTTTCCTGAAACATAATAGCTATTTTACTAGTACTAGTTACTCACTTATACAGGGTTATCAAAAAATTGAAATATAACCCACACAATGTAAAATTTACTCTTTTAAAGTGTAAGATTCAGTGGTTTTCAATATATTCATAAAGTTGTGAACCATCACCACTCTTCAATTCCAGAACACTTCTAATACCAGAAATTGTTTGTATCCCTAAAAGAAACTCTGACTCCATTAGCAGCACTTCCCATCACCACCCAGTCTCCAGACCAACTTATCTACTTTCTGCCTCAATAGGTTTGCCTATTCTGTACATTTAATATACATGGAATTATATAATACATGGCCTTTTATGTCTGGCTTATTTCACATAACATTTTCAAGGTTCATCCGAGTTGTAGTATCGTTTCATTCCATTTGATGACTGAATAATATTCTGCTATATGGATATACCAGCTTTCATTTATCCATTTTTCAATTGATGGATATTTGGGTTTTCCACTTTCTGGTTATTATGATTAATGCTCCTATGAACATTCATGCACAAGATTTTGTGTGGACACATGTCTTCAATCCTCTTAAGTATATGTTAAGAGTGGAATTACTGGGTCATCTGATAATTCTATGTTTAACTTTTTGAGGGACTGCCAAACTATCCTCCAAAGTGACTGTACTATTTTACATTCGCACGAGCTCCAGTTTGTTTACATCCTCGTCAAGACTTGTAATTGTTCACTTTTTTTATTATAGCCCTCTTAGTGGATGTGAAGTGGTATCTCATTGTGGTTATTCAGGGCTTAATATCACCTTCCCATAAAAGGGTTATAAAGAGTTCCCTGCTATTTAAAGACAGTAAATGAACATTTCATTTTATACTACTCTGAAATAAATGGGAGGCAAACCTCTCAGAAGACAAAATTATTCTTTTTTGTAATCTAAACATCTTTAATGTTTCATAGGATTTTGCATATTTTAAGTTATATCTTATTATTCCTAAGATTCTTCCAAGAATATCTCCTCTTACCCAGTTTTTTGGCAATATGAGGCCCCCAAATATAAACTTCTTATTTAAGACTTGACCCATGTTTATTTTGAGGGAGAAATACTTCCTAGCTCCCATATTCCTATCTATCCTACATGTAAGTATTACAAAAATATTTAGGGCTTAAGGGCACGATACCAAGTCAGTCTGTCAGCTTTTACGACTATTGAGCCTTTTCTTCTTATTTGCTCTTTACCAACCTTTCCTGGTAACTAGCTACTACCTTGACTTTGTCTGCACTTCATTAACCCAACTTGGTGTTGTTTGAACTTGAATAAACGTACTATAATTTCCTTTCTGCTGCCCAAACAACACTGCAACTTGGATGAACATGGCCTTCAGCAGAGATGGTGGGTTTCAGCATCTGGAAGACTTAACTGAACATGTGGGAGGGTGGAGAGACATTTGTTATAGTGGCTGTTTGTGCACTTACACACACATTCCTTTGGCTGAGTCACACCAATGAGGTGACTGTGCCAGTGGCCAGCGCTCAGGCTCTAGCTGAGGAGAGGAGTATTTTAGTTTATACAAAAAATGATGACAATGATTTGCCCAGATGGATTTGCCAAACTGATAAGGTATGGCCCCATGTTGCAGGCCATTTTCTGCACTGTTTGGGACTTTGAGGGACTTCTGTTGATAAGTACAAATATATTCTGATGGTTGCTCTGTTTTTCTATGCTTATGTAAATATTCATCCAATGACCTTATGTTCATACAGTTTAAACATTTCTCAGGTTTGTCTGGAGGCCTTTAGCTTAGCCACTGACTAAATACTTCATTCATTCATTCACAGTTCATTCACCCCAGACTCGTAGTTGTGTGCCTGTGATTTGTATTACTATTATTATTATTAAAATATCATCTTCTCAAAGGCTTTTCTGACTTTTCTTCAAAATACTATGTTTTTATATAGGTGTTTATAACCTAATTGACCCATTCTATCCAACCCTATCTTAGATATCCTAGTTTGATATGCATAACCAAGCATTAATCATCATGTAATAATCATCTTTCAATTATCCACAATTTTTTTATTTTATCCTAGAAGTCAAGAGTAATAAGCATTCATATTTTTGCCTCTTAGTACACAGTGATAAAAAAAGGAAGTAAAGCAAGTTACACATGAAGAAGAATAATTCACACAACATGATAAACATGACAAATGGTCAGGCCTCATTTTTACCCACTAATGCATTTTTACGACAAAACACTTTATTTTGTGTCTTGCAATTTCTTTGTTACACCAGCTTTTCTTAAGAAGAGGGTGAACATTTTCAGTTGAGTCTCAAGTTAGAACTGATATTGGCAAGCAAGGTACTTCCCAGATCAAGTGTCTCTTTCTTACCAGTAAAATTTCTTGGTGTTTTTTTTCATTTCTAACAAAATTGCATTTAATTTGTGTCACTGGGAGCCATTATAATAGGCCATTAAAAATTGGTCTTCTCTCAAAAGGGGGTTATTAAGATTAGCATGCATGGGGGGGAGGGAGCAAGGGGAGGGTGGGCTGCACAACACAGAGAGGACAAGTAGTGACTCTACAACATTTTGCTAAGCTGATGGACAGTAACCGTAATGTGGTTGTTAGAGGGGACCTGATATAGGGGAGAGCATAGTAAACATAGTATTCTTCATGTAAGTGTAGATTAAAAATTAAAAAAAAAAAAAAAAAAAGAAAGAAAGAAAGAAAGAAAGAAGGAAAAGGGGGATTACTCCTTAACAGGATAAAACTATTGGTAAATCAAAGATCAACGCATGCTTTAAATATCCTTAATGTTGATCACTTAAAGGGTGTCAGATGATCAGCTATGGAGGTACTCTTTTCTGATAATATTCCTTTCTCTTAATTTAAAAAAAAAAAAAAAAGCAGTTCCTGTGTGCTGACCTCCAATGAGTTCTGCACAGTGGTATAGAGGGCATGTCAAAGTGTGGGCAAAGGGTCTGTTTATTTCTATGCAGGAGATCAAGGCCTAGCTTGGATACCCAGAAAATGAACTAAGATACGATATGAGGAGGAGCTTCCGGCATCAGCACTCTCTGGAGGACTTGTGCCGGGGGATGATCATCAAAAAGCCTCCACAGGTATCCGGACGATGCTGCGGTTGTGGCTGCATCCAGCCCACCATCTCCTGGACTTGCCATAAGAAGGAGGAGGGAGATGTCTAGGCTGGCATGTGCATACAGTGAGACAACGAATTTGACCGGATCTGTACTGTTGGAACTCAACCAGGAGTTGGGAGGGGTGCAAGTTGTAGCACCCCAAAATCTCATGACTATAGACTATCTATGGTTAAAAGAACATATGGGATGTGAACAGATCCCAGAAATGGGCTGCTTTAATTTGTCTGATGGTTCAAGTACAGTTGGACAATATCCATCATATCATAGATAAATTTTCACAAATGCCTAGGGTGCCTAAATGGTTTTCTTGGCTTCACTGGAGATGGATGGTAATTATAGATTTGCTTTGTTTATGTCACCGTATTCCTATTATGTTAATATGTGTGTGCAAATTAGTTAGTAGTTTAAAACCTATACATATTTAAGGTACTATACAAGAAGATATGTCAAAGAAATAATCAATCCTCCCATGTTTCCTTCATATGCTACCTCTATAGCTTTTCTTCTTCCTTCCTAATTACAACCCTTAAATAGAATTCGTGCCTCATATCGAATTTACCGAGTATCATAATTCCTCCAGGTGGTAAAGATACTTCGAGACAAGTGCTGGGCATAGAAGCCACAGGGCATAAATCTGCAAAGAAGTAAAAAGCTAACCTTTGCAAACAATATGGCTTCTCTCTCACTTACCAACTTTACATTTCCCTGTATGGCCCCGGAAGATGACTGGTTAGCCAGAGACGGGTAAGATTCCTCAAGGGAGGAACAACCTAAGACAGGCACAGTCGCAGGGGGGCCATCAGGTGAGAATTTGGGGATCAACAGAGGTGAGGCTCAGAACCTCACCCCCCCTGCTTTGAGAGAAATCTTCTGCATCCGTGGATGTCTTGATGCCCTTGTCTAGCCTGGATTAATACTTAGTCCATAGGCACACACCTGATCATCTGATCATCTACATTTGCCTTCTTACAGCACTAAACTATGTTTTCTACCTTTATCTTGCATCTACCTACCACTTCAGCATTTTATTAAAAATAAAAATAATAATAATAGTAGGAGAAATGGGGGATCAACATATAGATCAAGTACAAAAATCAAACGAATATTCATATTTGACCTGATTGTTTATAGGTCATATTGCATGATCAAAACCGAAAGTTTCTGTGATGACTGCCCTTGTACTGTTCACCATGTAAGAATTTATTCACTATGTAAGAATTCGTTCACCATGTAAGAACTTGTTCGTTATGCTTCAGAAGATTGGAGACTGACGAGAATTAGGCTTGAGATGGATTAATGATTGTACATTGAGCGTTGACCCCCCTATACTGAATTTTATTGTTGTTAACAACCATTTGATCAATAAATATGAGAGATGCCCTCTCAAAAAAAAAAAAAAAAAATTGGTCTTCTCTCTCCATCCTCAAGGATATGATGATCATCTACCTAAAAACTTGAGGCAGGATATTTCCCCTCAAAATAGATGAAGAGCAGGAGGAGGCGAAGCTATGTGTTTTAGCAACTGGAATTAAAAGGTGAAGCCCCGAACTTCATCCCATTTATCATGCAGTTTATCACACGAGGGAATTTGTCCCTGCTGTCACTAAGCACGTGCACCTCTAAAGTCCGAGTTTTCCAGGGTTGTTTGCAAAAAGTTCTCACACGTACCACGTCATGGTTTCACTTGGAGTGTGAAATCAGTCACATGCTCACAGCCCATAAGCTTGAGCAGAGTGCAGCGCTGGGCTGGGCTGACATGGTTTTATGGTTCCCTGTGTTCTCTAATCTTCCAGATTTACTTTGTAGTAAATGATCCACTGACTATCATAGTTTTAGAAATATTTTTCTTTCAGTGCCAGCTGCATTCACTTTCTTTAAGAAGAGGCATCTTGACCCCCAAATAATAACTCCCAAATAATAAATTCTTATTGAGAAATTTCTATATCATATCCTGTTCTGTATCATATCATCAGCTCACATTCAACAACTTGAGAAGTCAAGGATTTCAAGTTTCCTTACCCATCTTGTTGACTTCATTAGTCAAAGTCTTATTATTGGAATAATTTTAGAATTCTAATTTTAGCAACACTACTCTGGTGGACCAAGACTGGATGTTGCAGACTGGATGTCTTTCTGTGATTTTGGTTAAGCTACAGAGCCATGTAAAGCCTCAGCTTTCCTGTATTTTAAATAGGTAATGAGAAAATAAGAGAGCCTCCTTTATCTGAGCAGCATTCATTCAAGGAGAGAAGCCTACTTAAAATGAATATACTTCAAATACCAAATTAAAGCAAATTATAAGATGTTTGCAAATTCATCTTTAAAAATTCATGTAAAATATATGAAAATGAATTCATTTTAATCCATAGTTAACATTGCAAGTTATGCTATTTTTAATATCAATAAAGATTGAATCAGGTATTAATTTTTGGCATAATTTTGCGCATGAAATTATATGGTAGCATGATAGACAATCTTCACTTTGGAATTGACTTTTAAAGCAGGGTCCTTCTGTATTTATAACCTTTTCATATTTAAATCATTCTTCTTTTTAAAAGCATAGTCTCTCAACAGTTTGCTAATTTTCTCTTTTCGTTATTAGCTACTCTAAATGCTGCCAGATCCTCATGTGTTGATGTCTTTGTCTCTCATTTGAATGGTATTCCAACATATTTTCTTATCAACTTAATGAAATCTGCATCTTTTCCAAAATGTACAGTCATACTTTGCTGTTTGTTTTCACTGTGTTGTTGGATGTTTGATGCAATTAACAAGAATCTGAGGAACAAAAACTTTGGCTCTCATACTGGGATGCTGACATTGAATGGAAATGATAGTTATATGAGTGGTAATTCATTCTGTAAGTGGCCAACTTATTAGTGAATATGTTGTGTTACAGTGACTTTTACTTTGCTCTTAACAACTGGGACTCAGTAAATGAATACTGGTACAAGGGCTCCCTGTCATGCAAAAAGTATAAGGAAACAAAATGTGGCAGTCTATCCAAGCATTTGGCAAATATTAACCAAATCATACATATTAGTGATTGTTACTATTAACATTATTTTACAAACATTCTCTAAAGATAGTTAACCATAAGCAGTAAGTCCTTGGGGTACCCACTTAACAGAAAAGGCTTAACAACACTGCAATTCATTAACATTTAGTTTCATAGACCACTTGCGATCTGGGTCACTGTTTCACTTATTGAACTCACAAGAGTTTACTTCCATAAACTAATAGACAAAAAACACTTTTTTAGAGACTCTGTAGCCCAATCCATTCATGCTGATTTTTCTCTTCAAAGGGAGGACATAGAAGGTATACACAGCGAGTTTAGGACTCTAATATATTCTAATTAGAGTGTAAGTAACTAATAATGACAGTGTAGGACCAATGGGTATGCAGTATTAAGCTCCGCTATGTGACATATGCTGTTCTTAGCTCTGGAGACACAAGGGTGAACAAAACCTGTATGGTACGTAATTGCCTCCTCCCTTTGACTCAGTGAGATGGCTATGATTTTAATTGTGCAGAGGTCACATAGTGAGCTAAATAATTGCAGCAGTAACAACTGGTCAGTGGCAGAACTGAGATAGAAACTCAGTCCTTTTTGACTCTAAAACCCTCACTAAGGCTCCTGAACTCATTCTGAATGGAAAGCTGTCAACCACCTTGTCTTAGTAAGTAAGCAGGGATTTTGTATTCTCTGGTGTCCAAGAAAAGTCACCCTATTTTCCTTTCTAAACTTTACAGAGTAAAGTTGCTCACTCTACAGTGGTAACAGTCGGTGTATTTTGTAAATAAGGATCCCATCTTCAAGCCCAAGTAGTCCAAACATATGTAATAATTTAAGACTGATAGATAATTAAATTGTTTTTCTCATTGTAGTGGTTTTGTAATCGACTAGAATGATACTTCTCCAAAAAGACAAAGGGAACTCCTGTCATACATGTAAACAATTAGAAGTGATGCTGAGATCTGAAACATTAAAAGTTACAGAGATGACCCAGGAGAGGATCTTCATGAACTTGGAGTAGGCAAAGACTTCTTAAGCAGGATACAGAAAACATTAATCATGAAAGAAAATATCGATAAATCACACTATATTAAAACTTGTTGGTAAAATATAATATTAAGAAAGTGAAAAGGCAAGCCACAAAATAGGAGCAGATATTTGCAATACATAAACCAACAGAGGACATACACAATACATACACAACAAAATTCCAACAAATAATTTTAAAAAATATTAGAAAACATTGCAAAAGACTTACATGGGCACTTCACAGAGGAGCACATCCAAACTGTCACCAACATATGAAAATGTTCCAAACTTCATTTGTCACTAGGAAAATACAAATTAAAACCACAATAAGGTACCACTCCGCACCCTCTAGAAATCTACAATTAAAAAAAATTGCCAATACCAATATGCCAATACCAAACTCAAGGAATGCTTGGAATAACTGCAACTCCTCATACACTGTTAGTGGGAATGTAAATTGATACAACAACTTTGGAGAACCTTTTGGGGATAAACATTTAAACTGAGCAAATGCACAGCCAGTGATTCAGAATTCCGCTCGTAGGTATATATGTAACAGATATTTGGACAGCAGAAAGTTATGCAGATGAATACTCATTTTCTTAAGCATCCGTAATAGTCAAAACTGGGAACATCCAAATATCTGTAGACATAGAATGCATAAATTAATTGTATTTTATTCGCTCAAAGACGTACATTCAGCAATGAAAGTAAACAATGTGGGTGATGTCTGATAAACATAGCAGCCAGACAAAAGATTCAGACACAAAGAAGACACAGTGTATGATTCTGTTTATGTGAAGATCAAAAACAAGCAAAACTGATGTGTGGTGTCAGAAGTCGGGATAGAAACTTTTGAGGGGAGAGGTAAGCAACTGGCAGGGGTGAGAGGAGGGCTCCTGGAGCCCTGGAGATGCACTGTTTCTTGACCAGTTGGTGATCATTGAGATCACTTCGTGAAAATTCACTGAGCTGTATACCTATGTGTATGTAGGCTAAGGAATATACTTTTTTATTTGTATGTTATTTTTTTTCAATAAAAGGTAAAGTATATGAAGGAGTACAATTATTTAGTCTTTGCATTTTTAATGTCATCTGTTACTAGTTTTTCTCCCTCTGTAGCAAAGAAGCCAGAATCTTCTTGATTTCATTTCTTTGCCTTGCATAACTGAAATCTGTTTTTAATTAAATATTTATGACATTTGTCAAACACATTTCTTTTTTAGTTTTTTTTGTTTGTTTGTTTGGTCCCCAGGTTTTGCCTTTTCTACATCAAATCCATTCTGCATGGGATTTTTTTTTTAGTTCTGACCCAACCTTGCTTTTTGTCACCTTTCCATTTGCCTTTTATGTTTCAGGAGAGCTCTGGTAATCAGTCCATTTGACCTTAAGACAAACGAATTATCACACATTAGACAAAGAGCAGTCCAGTGGGTCTGATGTGTGACTTCACTCCATCTAACATTTAAGGAAACAACAGTCCTCCAAGAATGATGCGATGCTTGCTTCCTGAGGATGTGAGGCTTATAACCAGCTTGATACTCTTTAAAAAAGAGCAGCAGCAGATGAGACTCTAAAGGGAGCTTGTCCTGCCAGGAGTGAAAAACCACCCAATCATCACAGTGTGCTAAGGATAGCTTCGCACACTTTCCGCTGGCTCAGCCCAGTGTCTCCCATGGCAGTGCATGGTGGGAATGGTTTGGAAAGACTTGGTTCGGGGTCATCAGATGGGGATTCAAACTACAGATTTTACTAGCAGTGTGTTCTTGAGCATGTGTCCTATCTCTCTGAACTTCAGGTGACTTCTGTATAAATATGGCAATGTGAGAACATCTGTATCGCCATTGCAAGGGTTTCACTTACAAAGATACTCGAGTGTCTCCAACATAATATGGAACACATCTAGATGTTCAAAAGATGACCTTCTTTTCTCTTTTGTGTCCTCCTTTTCAGAAAGGATGTTGTCGCAGTAATTTAAAATTGTATATGAACTTTTGATTTACAGAAATCTGGCTTTGGAGATGATAGGCTATGGGAGTTTTATTTTATGAATACAAGTTGGATCAGTATATATTTTCATGCAGTCTTTTTTTTGCTTTTTGAATTTTCCAGATGAATTTTCACTGGCATAAGAAAATAAAAATGTTTATAAGATTACTTTAATGGGAAAGAAAATATTTATTAAATATTTGATCAACTATCTTAAAGGAATAGACATAAATAGTATTGATGGGAATTTATTTTGAAAATGAAATAGCTGGAGGGGCTTTAGTATTGAACAGTCTCCTCGTTTTATATCTGAAAAATTTAGGGAGGCAAAGCAACTTGCCTAAGGTGGCCATTGAAAGTGAAGAGTCAATGAATCACCTCTTCTTTTCTCTTTGTTCTAAGTGACAGAAAGTAGACAGAAATGCTGGGGGAAAAAAGGATCAAAGAGTCAGTATTCATAGCTAGTAAAGTTGAATTACAAATGCAGCTGGAACCCAAGATTAAAATGGCAGTGCTGTGTCGCTGTGCCTCAAAATTGAGACTTTGGAGCCTCTCCACAGGTGGAGGTGGCTCTGCGAGGCTGATGCAGGGCACACCTGCCCTGCCGGACCCGCAGAGACCAGGCCTGCCCAGCAAACTCAGACCCTGCAGAATGCGGTTAAGAGAGGAGGGTGAGCTTCGTGACTTCTCACAACGCCAGTCCTCAGGCTCCACCCGCCCCCCAAGGCAGCCTGCGCTGTGGGTTAGCAGCGGCTTTGCAAATTCCATAGAATATTATTTTACATGCTATTTGTTCTGAAATCTTACCTAAAGTGTAAATTTGTTTAGTCTGCCTCTTTGAACTGTGTATGTCCTATCAGGGAAAATATTAACCTAGAATCTGTCCAAATTATCATAATCCCAGATTATTACTTTTTTTGGTTTTCACTTTTCTTATTACTTGGTAGATTTCCCATTAGCATCAAATAACTTAGTATAATACCTCACAAATGAAAATCCTTGGAGGAATGTACAGAATGTTGTCCCTTTTACTTATTCAAATTTATACAGGGTTAGATCTCTAAAATCTCAAAGAGCTTGTTTATAGTTTCAAATTGTAAAACTGCTCCATGGAACTGCAAAGCCTGATGAGAAAGAAAGAAAAAAATAACCCACTCAGGACTACTTAGCACATGACAGTCAAGATAAAATTAGGTGAAAGAGCTCCTGGGCACAAATAGTGGTTTAGTCCCTAAGGTGAAGAACTTCATAGTGAAATATAAGTAGGGACTGAAGTGTACCTGCGCCTCCATTAGGTCAGCCTCATTCACAAATCAGTTTGATTTCAGTGCAAGAATAAACATGGGCCTTTGAGGACATCTAATACTAATTTATTTCTTTACAATCCCATCAGGTCACAAAAGATTTGAAACATGTAAGTCACTATTGAGAAAAAGAGAAGTAATTTGGCACCTAACACAACTGCATCTAGAGTGTGGATTGAATGAAATACATAAGGAGTCCAGTGATTAATTCACATATGTGGTCTTTGTAAACTGCTAAACCCTTTGTGCATCTGGAAATATCCAGGAAGTAAAATAATTGGTTGGGAGGGTTGACATCAAAAGGCGCTGCATCCTCTGTTTCCATGTGGAATCAACAACGCTCGGCGAAAATACACATAAATTTTAATTTGTTACTTGGTAATACTTCACTCAGCCTCTTTCATTTAATCTCTCTCTTACTCAAAACTGAGACCTTGGAGCCTGTCCATAGGTGCAGGTGGCTTTTGCTCTCTCGTCTTCAAATAAAATCTTGTTGAGTACCCAGCAATTTAACTGAGTCAATTAACTTTCAATCTCTGGGATCTACTGCAAATTAAAGTGGTGAAGATATTTTTGCATTGTTTTGTTTATAAAACATAGGTTTAAAAGGACATCATTTTTCATGTAGTAAAAACAGAGTATGCACCTGCACTAGTTGATCGGGTGGCTTTCTTACAAAGACATTTCTTTCCACTTCTGTTAATACAAAGTGTAACCTGCACATGCTGTAAAAGGGGTACTTCTGGGTTTGCCATCATCACTGCTGGGCTTACACTTCTGTGTTCTCTTGAATAGAGATCCTAACTGCCCACTGCTGCAAATGTGGTGTCTGTCACTGACAGAACAATGGTAGCGAGGGGCCTGTCTGTGGCTTGGGTTCTCTGGGTCATGACTGTTCTCATAACTGTTTCATCATATAACACTGAGATCATATAATCATTCCTGTATTCCAAAATTTTGAAGAGCTTGCTCAAAATACAGAATATCTCTTCAAAGTCCTTGCTGCTCTGTAGTTTGTGAACCGAAATGGGTTCATCTGTCTCAGTAATTTTTAACCCAGAGTGTAAGAATAGAATCGCCTAGAGGCTTTTAGAAAATACATGTACAAGATGATTTCCAGGTGGGGCCCAGACTTCAGGATGTGTTTTTAACCTCCCCTCAGCTTCCCAAGATGATGCTGTTGAGACTACAGGACTGAGAGTCAGTACTCACACAACTGTCTTCTGCTGCCTGGAGCAATAATGCTGCCTAATGGCATAATAGACCCTGTACTATACTGCCCGACTTTAAATCCTGGCTGCCACTTTTTACCAGTGTGACTTTAGGTGAGGTACTTAGCCACTATGACCCTCAGTTTCCGCAATCAAAAAAATGGAGGTCGTGGTAATAATGGAACACATATCACACATGTAAAACAACCAGAATAGTGCCTGGCACAAAGTATTAAAGTGAGTATAAAAGTGTACGAACAAATATTTAATTCTCACGTCCAGCATTTTTTTCATTAAACATTTCTCCCAAATGTTAAGGACAGCCTTATTTATTTGTATGTGATTTATGCATTTTAAGTGGTTATTAGTTGGTGCTCCCAAGCAATGCCCTAGGATTGCCTGCTGTTCTCTTGTTTCATCATCTCCGTAATCACCCAGCACATGCTCAAGAAAATCCAACTAAAGTTTACACTATTTCATTGAAACTTGATTATTCATATCCTGGCTTTATTCTGAAAGGGTTTGGGGCAGGTATCTTACAAAAATATATATAATATAGCAAGTAAAAGAGCTAAATAACAAAATTAGAGCAAAAGTTAAACAAGGGTAGGAAGATAAATTAGTCTTTAAGTTTGGCTCCCAAGGAGGCTCCCTGTAAGGCCCTGTGGTCCTTTAAACCAGGCCTGCATCACTCCTTCTGAGCTAAAATCATACCAAAGTGATATTTTACATTATTTGTGCAGTAGCTTTCTTGTGAACACAAGAAGTGGGAAGACAAATATAATTATTGCTCTTTTTGTCAGCAGGAAAATTTAGGCTCTAAAAATGAAGCAAATTTTCCAGATGATTTTTTAAGTCAGTGACAATGAAATAGCAAAATTTAGGTGCTATTTGTTTTACCTAAAAATGGGTTAACATATAACATTAGGAGATAAAATATAAATCCTTTAAAAATACCTGTTAGACATTACAAACCCAAAAAAGACAACTATTTACATTCAGTTATCCAAAGAAACAGGCCTAAAATGTGTGCCAGATACAGCATTTATTTCCATCTCTATGATCCACATTTACCAACGCAGGCAACAGCTTGTGGTTAGCTCTCAAGTCCGTAAAAGGAGACGAGTGGGAAGTTGAGAAGTTTGGCCTGGCATTCACCCACGATCTCCTATGGACATGCTTCCCCTGTGTTGTCAAACAACTGTCACAGTCAGCCTGCCGACCGGCCAGCAGGGCATGTGCCCTGGACAGCCGCCCGCAGGCAGACAGGCTGTGTGTGTTCCTTCGGCAGCCAGAGGACGTGCGGTGTGCTTGGGGACTCATCCGCCAGCACAGGAGAAAAACAGCATCACTGGCGAGTCCAGGTTTGTTGGAAAGCCGCTTAGTGCGCCAACCCTGGAGCCGCACTTCACTCTCTGCAGAGGAGGCAGCTTCGAGATGGTGCGCCTTAGTCACTGAGGAGGTGCAGCTCTTTCGGATTGTTTGCTTAGTGAATCTATTCCATGACTAAACATGTCTAAGGATCTTAAAACTTGCAGTGCCTTCTGGGGCTTCCTGGGAGAACTCACATGAATTAGTGTGTATGTGCGACTCCCCCTCCCAGATAGCTGACGCTTATCCTCATTTCACTGAAAATGGTTGGCAGGAAAAGTGAGACTATGAGGTGAATGTCTCCCAGTTATTCTACTTTAAGTTCTGGTCTTATATTTGGTACTGCCTTTTATTTCACAGTGATAGTTTTTAATTCTCATATTCTTAACAATTCACTTTGAAGTATGACAGGTTAGAATTTTAGAAACTCCCTTTTTGGTTTTTCCAGAACACAGGTAATATGGCTTTTAATTTCTTTCTTTGGCTTCAGGGGAACTGGTGGGTTGTACCTAAAAATATAGTTATACTTCTTTTAAGCCACTTAATGCCTTCTAGGATAACTGTTATCACCAGAAGTGCTTCTCATTCAGTCATTGGCTCCTGACTGAGTGTTTATTAGACAAGGTCCTGGGGTAGGTACTGGAGAACGTAAGGAACAACAACAACCAAAAACCTAGGTGGTAGTGAGGGAAACATGGATTTTTGTGACTGATCTGAATTATCAGCTCCATCATTAATTCGCAGTGAAAATTCTCCGTTCTTTTCCTTTAATCTGTATGCCTGCCCTTATGCTTGTTTCACACTGTTTTAATTATTGTAGTGTTGAGGTATTGAAATTAGGAAGTATGCATTTTCTAGCTTTATTTTTTTTCAAGTATGTTTTTGATATTTTGGGACCTTGAATCTCTGAACAAATTTTAGCATCTGCTTGTCAATTTCTGAAAAAAAAATTCAACTGTTATGTTGGTAGGGATAGTGTTGAATCTATAGACCAGTTTGGAGAGGATTGCCACCTTAACAACAGTGAATCTTGCCGTCCATGCATGTCTTTCCATTTATTGAGAATTCCATGGATATTCTTTTATTTTTATTTTTTTATTATGGCATTGTTAATGTACAATTACTTGAACAATATTATGGTTACTAGACTCCCTCAGTTATCAAGTCCCCCGCACATAACCCATTACAGTCACTGTCCATCAGCATAGTAAGATACAATAGGATGATTACTTGTTTTCTCTGTACATATGCATTTCCCATGTCCCCCCCCCAACTACATTATGTGTGCTAATTGTAAGGCCCCTTTCCCCCCCCTTATCCCTCCCTTCCCACCCATCCTCCTCAGTCCCTTTTCATTTGGTAACTGTGAGTCCATTCTTGGGTTCTGTAAGTCTGCTGCTGTTTTGTTACTTCAGTTTTCTTTTTGTTCTTATACTCTACAGATAAGTGAAATCATTTGATACTTGTCTTTCTCCGTCTGACTTATTTCACTGAGGATAATACCCTCTAGCTCTATCCATGTTGTTGTAAATGGTAGGATTTGTTTTCTTCTTATGGCTGAAAAATATTCCACTGTGTATATGTACCACATCTTCTTTATCCATTCATCTACCGATGGACACAGGTTGCATCCATTTCTTGGCTATTGTAAATAGTGCTGCAATAAACATAGGGGTTCATATGTCTTTTTCAAACTAGGCTCCTGCATTCTTAGGGTAAATTCCTAGGAGTGGAAATCCTGTGTCAAATGGTATTTCAATTTTTAGCTGTTTGAGGAACGTCCGTACTGCTTTCCACAATGGCTGAACTAGTTTACATTCCCACCAGCAGTGTAGGAGGGTTCCCCTTTCTTTACATCCTCATCAACATTCATTGTTGTTTCTCTTTTGGATGTTGGCCATCCTTACTGGTGTGAGGTGATATCTCATTGTGGTTTTAATTTGCATTTCTCTGATGATTAACAATGTGGAGCATCTTTTTATGTGCCTGTTGGCCATCTGAATTTATTCTTTGGAAAAGTATCTGTTTGGCTCCTCTGCCTATTTTTTAATTGGCTTATTTGCTTTTTGTTTGTTGAGGTGCATGAGCTCTTTATATGATTTGGATGTCAACCCTTTACCGGATATGTCTTTTATAAATATATTCTCCCATACTGTAGGATGTCTTTTTGTTCTACTGGTGGTGTCTTATGCTGTACAGAAGATTTTTAGTTTGATATAGTCCCACTTGTTCATTTTTGCTTTTGTTTCCCTTGCCCAGGGAGATATGTTCATGAAGTTGCTCATGTTTATGTTCAAGAGATTTTTGCCTATATTTTTTTCTAGGAGTTTTATGGTTTCATGACTTACATTCACATCTTTGATCCATTTGGAGTTTACTTTTGTGTTTGGGGTTAGACAATAATCCAGTTTCATTCTCTTACATGTAGCTGTCCAGTTTTGCCAACAACTGCTGTTGAAGAGGCTGTCATTTCCCCATTGTATATCCATAACTCCTTTATCATATATTAATTGACCATATATGCTTGGGTTTATATCTGGGCTCTCCATTCTTTTCCACTGGTCTATGGGTCTGTTTATGAGACAGTATCAAATTGTCTTGATTACTATGGCTTTGTAGTAAAGCTTGAAGTCAGGGAGCATAATTACCCCTGCTTTATTCTTCCTTCTCAGGATTGTGTTGGCTATTAATGGTCTTTTGTTGTTCCATGTGAATTTTAGAACTATTTGCTCTAGTTCATTGAAGAATGATGCAGGTATTTTGATAGGGATTGCATGGTACCTGTAGATTGCTTTAGGCAGGATGGCCATTTTGACAATATTAATTCTTCCTAGCCAAAACCATGGGTTAAATTTCCATTTATTAGTGTCCTCTTTAATTTCTCTTAAGAGTTTCTCGTAGTTTCAGGGTATAGTTCTTCTACTTCCTTGGTAAGGTTTATTCTTAGGTATTTTATTCTTTTTGATTCAATTGTGAATGGAATTGTTTTCCTGATTTCTCTTTCTGCTAGCTCATCATTAGTATTTGGGAATGCAACAGATTTCTGTGTATTCGTATTGTATCCTGCAACTTTGCTGAATTCAGATATTAGTTCTAGTAGTTTTGGAGAGGATTCTATAGTGTTTTTTTTATGTACAATATCATGTCATCTTCAAACACGGACAGTTTGACTTCTTCCTTGCCAACGTGGATGCCTTTTATTTCTTTGTGTTGTCTGATTGCGGTGGCTACAATCTCCAGAACTATGTTAAATAAAACTGGGGAGAGTGGGCATCCTTCTCTTGTTCCCGATCTTAAAGGAAAAGCTTCAGCTTATGCTGTTCAGTATAATGTTGGCTGTGGGTTTGTCCTATATGATCTTTATTATGTTGAGGTACTTGCCCTCTCTACCCATTTTGTTGAAAGTTTTTATTATGAATGGATGTTGAATTTTGTCGGATGCTTTTTCAGCATCTATTGAGATGATCATGTGGTTTTTGTCCTTCTTTTTGTTGATATAGTGGATGATGTTGATGGATTTTCGAATGTTGTACCATCCTTGCATCCCTGGGATGAATCGTACTTGATCATGACGGATGATCTTTTTGATGTATTTTTGAATTCGGTTTGCTAATAGTTTGTGGAGTGTTTTTGCATCTATTTTCATCAGGGATATTAGTCTGTAATTTTATTTTTTGTGGTGTCTTTGCTTGGTTTTGGTATTAGAGTGATGTTGGCCTCAGAGAATGAGTTTGGGAGTATTCCCTCCTCTTCTACTTTTTGGAAACTAAGGAAGATAGGTATTAAGTCTTCACTAAATGTTTGATAAAATTCAGCAGTGAAACCATCTGTGCCAAGGTTTTTTTCTTAGGTAGTTTTTTGGATACCAATTCAATTTCTTTGCTGGTAATTGGCCTATTTGATTTTCTGTTTCTTCCTGCATCAGCCTTGGAATGTTGTATTTTTCTAGAAAGTTGTCAATTTCTTCTAGGTTATCCAGTTTGTTACCATATAATATTTCATAGCATTCTCTCATAATTCCTTGTATTTCTGCGGTGTCTGTAGTGATTTTTCCTTTCTCATTTCTGATTCTGTTTATGTGTGTAGACTCACTTTTTTTCTTGATAAGTCTGGCTAGGGGGTTATCTATTTTGATTATTTTCTCGAAGAATCAGCTCCTGCTTTCATTGAATCTTTCTATTGTTTTATTCTTCTCAATTATATTTATTTCTGCTTTAAACTTTATTATGTCCCTCCTTCTACTGACTTGGGCCTCATTTGTTCTTCCTTTTCTAGTTTCATTAATTCTGAGTTTAGACTGTTCATTAGGGATTGTTCTTCTTTCCTAATGTAGGCCTGTATTGCAATGTACTTCCCTCTTGGCACAGCCTTCACTGCTGCATTCCACAGATTTTGTGTTGTTGAATTATTGTTGTCATTTGTCTCCATACATTGCTTGATCTCTCTTTTTATTTGGTCATTGATCCATTGTTTATTTAGGAGCATGTTATTAGGCCTCCATGTGTTTGTGGGCTTTTTCATTTTCTTTGTGTAATTTATTTCTGATTTCATCCCTTTGTGATCTGAGAAGCTGGTTGGTACAATTTCAATCTTTTTGAATTTACTGAGGCTCTTTTTGTGGACTAGTATATGATCTATTCTTGAAAATGTTCCATGTGCACTTGAGAAGAATGTGTATCCTGTTGCTTTTAGATGGAGTGTTCTGCAGATGTCCATTAGATGCATCTGTTCTAATATGTTGTTTAGTGCCTTGTCTCTTTACTTATTTTCTGTCTGGTTGATCTCTCCTTTGGAGTGAGTGGTGTGTTGAAGTCTTCTAAAATGAATGCATTGCATTCTATTTTCCCCTTTAATTCTGCTAGTATTTGTTTCACATATGTCGGTGCTCCTCTGTTGGGTGCATAGATATTTATAATAGTTATATCCTCTTGTTGGACTGATGTTTTTATCATTATGTAATGTCCTTTGCCTCTTGTTACTTTCTTTAATTTGAAGTCTATTTTGTCTGATACCTGTACTGCAACACCTGCTTTCTTCTCACTATTAGTTGCATGAAATATCTCTTTCCATCCCTTTACTTGCAGTCTGTGTATGTCTTTGGATTTGAAGTGTGTCTCTTGTTGGCAGCATATAGATGGGTCTTGTTTTTTTATCCATTCAGTAACTCTATGTCTTTTGATTGGTGCATTCAGACCATTTACATTTAGGGGGTTTATAGATAGGTATGTACTTATTGCCATTGCAGGCTTTAGATTCATGGTTACCAAAGGTTGAAGGGCAATTCCCTTACTATCTAACAGTCTAATTTAACTCACTTTGTTTGCTATTACAAACACAACCTAAAGGTTCTTTTTTTTCCCTCCTTTTTCTTCCTCCTCCATTCTTTCTTTGCTATGAACTTTATTCTATACTCTTTGTCTATCCCTTGGGTGACATCTATTTAGCCTTAGGAACACTTTCATCTATAAGAGTCCCTCCAAATGCACTGTAGAGGTGGTTTGTAGGAGGTAAATTCTCTCAGCTTTTGCTTATCTGAAAATTGTTTAATCCCTCCTTCAAGTTTAAATGATGACCTTGCTGGGTAGAGTATTCTTGGTTCCAAGCCCTTCTGCATCATTGCATAAAATATATCATGCCACTCCCTTTTGGCCTGTAAGGTTTCTGTTGAGAAGTCTGATGATACCCTGATGAATTTTCCTTCGTATGTGATCTTTTTTTCTCTCTCTAGCTGTTTTTAAAAGTCTGTTTTTATCCTTGATCTTTGCCATTTTAATTATTGTATGCCTTGATGTTATGTTGTCTTCCTTGGGTCCCCTGTGTTGGGAGATCTGTGCACCTCTATGGCTTGAGATACTATCTCCTTCTCCAGATTGGGGAAGTTTTCAGCAATTACCTTCTCAATGACACTTTCTATCCCTTTTTCTCTCTCTTTTTCTTCTGCTACCCCTATAATGCAAATATTGTTCTGTTTGGATTGGTCACACAGTTCTCTCAATATTCTTTCATTCTTAGAGATTCTTTTTCCTCTCTGTGCCTCAGCTTCTTTGTATTCCTCTTCTCTAATTTCTATTCCATTTACCATCTATTCTACTTCATCAAGTCTGCTTTTAAATCCCTCCATTGTATGTTTCATTCAGATACGGAATTTCTTAATGATTTAATATCTGACTTAAATTTGTTCCTGAGTTCTTGAATATTTTTCTGTACCTCCATAAGCATGTTTATAATTTTTATTTTGAACTCTCTTTCAGGAAGATTGTTGAGTTCAGTTTCATTTCACCCTTTTTCTGGGGTTTGTGAGATTTTGGTCTGAACCATGTTCTTTTGATGTTTCATATTTCTGTGTGGTGCCCACTAGTGCCCAGAAGCTCCAGTCTCTGGAGATGCTCAGCCATGCAATGAGGTTGGGGGTCACAGGGAAGTGGAGCTGGTGCCTGGGGGGAGGAAAGATCCATTTCTTGATTCCCGTCTGCGATGCCTCTTTCCAGTGTCACAGCCAGTGGGCCAAGCACACAGGTGTAAGCCTCTGTGCTTTATGTGCCTAGCTGTTGTAGGCAGGGCCTTACTATGGCTGGCCTGACACCAGCACAGTGACTGCCGGTTTGCAAACCGGTACTGGCAGGCTAGGAAGAAGGCGCAGCATGCTGCATGTCATGGTGTGGGGCCTCGGACCTGAGTCATCAGCCAGGGGAATGGAGTGCCTGAAGCTCCTCAAAGTTCCCAACCAGCTGGGCTGATAGCTCTCCCTTGTCCAGCTCTCCCCTCCCCCATTCAGCAAGCTCCATGCAAACCCTGCCTCTTTAGCAGCCCTCTCACTGCTAGGAAGTCTCTCAGACTGCCTGCCTTTCCTCTGACAGAGTGGCTGGATGTGGATATCCACCTCCTCAAACAGCTGAAATCTCAGTCTCTCAAGCACTCCACCTGTCCGAGCTCCCCAACATCCAGAGCACCACACAGTGTAGGTTTCTGCTCACAAAGCAGATCTCCAGGGCTAGGTGTTCAGCAGTCGCAGATTCCAACCTCTCCCTGCTCCGTTTCTCTTCCTCTCAATGGTGAGCTGGGGTGGGGGAAGGGCCTGGGTCCCGCTGGATCAAAGCGTTCATAACATTACCCTGTTTCGTGAGGACTGCTTTGTTCATGAGGTTTATATGCAGTCTGGTTCAGCCTTCTTCCTTGTTGCTGTTTTAGGGTTGGTTGTATTAATTAACTATATTTTTTAACTATTTGTGGTTTGGGGAGGATTTCTCCATCTTACCTCTCATACCACCATCTTCAATCTCTCCTTCATGGATACTTTTTAATGATGATTTGTAATACTCAGTTTACTTACATTATACTTTTTTGTTAGATTTATTCCTAAGTACCTTATTCTTTTACATGCTTTTTTCAATGGAATTGAGGTTATTTCCAGTTTGTTCATTGCCAGTGTATAGTAATCCAACTGATTTTTGTTATTGGCTTTGTATCCGGCAACCATGGTGAACTCATTTATTAGCTCTAATTGTGTATGTGTGGGTGTGTGTTTGACACAAAAATCATGTAACCCGAAAATAAAGATGATTTTACTTCTTCCTTTCCAAGCAGATGCTCCTGTTCCTTTTCTTGTCTACTGCTCTGGATAGTATGTCCACTTTAATGTTGTGTAGATGTGGTGAAAATGAAGATTCTTTTCTTATTCCTGGTCAGACAGGGAAAGCTCTGTGTTTCACCACTGAATCTGAAGCAAGCTGTGGTTTTGTTTGATTTCTTTGTTTTTTTGGTAGATGTCCTTTAGCAGGTTGAGAAAGTTCCTTTCTATTCCTCATGTGTTGAATGTTTTTATCATGAAAGGATATTGGATTTTGTCAATTGCTTTGTCTGTATCTACTGAGATGATCATGTGGCTTTTATCTTTTATCTAGCTGATATACTATATTACAATGAAAACATGTCATTCATATGTTGAGTTAACCTTGCAGTTCTAGGTTAAATTTATTTGGATATTATTATTTTTAAATGATTGCTCTAGAGCAATGTCTCCTCAGAGCAACAATTCCATGGGATACCAATAGTTGCTTGAGAAAAAGAGGTATATTAAGTAAATTTGGGAAACACCAGATTAGAGATAAACAGGTTTCTTTACAGCAGACTATCTCAGAGAACATAATACTTTGCAAATCTCCAAGAAGGGGTTACGGAATGCCATGTATTATGAACTTACCTGTTAAGGGTATTTTGTGAGATTACTTTAACATAAATAAGTATTTATACAGTGTCTCTTATATGCAAGGTACTCCGCCAGGTATGGAAAAACAGCAAAGGGAAAAAAGCACAAAAGAAATCTCTGCCCTTGTGGAGCTTACTTTATGGAAGAGAGGTAAATGATAAACATAAAGCTAGTGCAAATTATAAAGCATGTTAGAGGACATTGCATATTATATAAAAGATAAACATCAGGTAAGCTCTTTGACATCATTATCCGTGATGACTTTTTGGATTTGATACACTAAACCTTTGCACAGCAAAGGAAACCACCAATAAAATGAAAAGGCCACTTATTGAATGGGAGAAAATATTTGCAAAAATCATGTATCTGATAAGGGGCTAATATCCAAAATATACAGAGAACTCATATAACTCAATAGCAAAAAAAAAAAAAAAAAAAATTTGGGCCAAGGCTCCAAATAGACATTTTTCCAAAGCAGACATAAGATGACTAGCAGATATATGAAAGGGTCTTCCACATCACAAATCATCAGGGAAAAGAAAACCAAAGCCACAGTAAGATAGCATCTTATACCTGACAATTATCACATAGACAAGAAATAGCAAGCATTGGTGAGGATGTAGAGAAAAGAAAACACTTGTGCACTCTTGGTGGGAGTGTAAATTAGTGTAGCCACTATGGAAAACAGTGTGGAGGTTCCTCAAAAACTTAAAAATAGAACTACCATATGATCCAGCCATATTGCTTCTGGGTATTTATGTGAAGAATATGAAAATACTAATTTGAAATGATATATTCCCCACCCCACCGCATGCTCTTTGCAGCACTAATTATAATAGCCAAGACATGGAAATAACAGCCTAGCTGTTCCTTGATGTGGATAAAGACATGAGTGGATGAAGAATATGTGGCAGATGGATACAATGAAAAAGAATGAAATCTTACCGTGTGCACCAACATGGGTGAACCTTGAGGGCATTGTGCTCAGTGAAATGAGTCAGACAAAGACAAATACTCTATGATCTCACTTACATGTGGAATCTTAAATTTAAAAATACCTGATCTCACAAATACAGATGAGGGAGTGGGAGTGGGCAAAATGCATGAAGGTGAAGTGGTGAAAGGGTACAAATTTCCTGTTATAAAATAGGTAAGTCACGGAGATGTAATGTACAGCATGGTGACTCTGGTTAATACTGTATTGCTTATTTGACTGTTGCCAAGAAAGTGGATCTTGAAAGTGCTAATCGCAGGGAACAAAATATTTTGGTAACCATTGTGATAACAGATGTTAACTAGATTTATTGCAGTTATCATTTTGCAATGTATACAAATATAGAATTATTTTGTTGGACACCTGAAACTAATATAATGTTGTATGTCAAATATACTTCAATTAAAAAGAAGAAAAAGAAAAATCAGTTTTAGATGTTTTGAAAATTCTGGGTAGGAGTATGAGAATTGCATTGCGATATTTAATAGGACACCCAGGATATACCTTGCTGAGAAGGTGACTGTAGGGAGACAGGTGATAGAACACCTAGTCTGTTCAAAAGCTGAGATGAGGCCATTACTGCTGAAGCCGACTGAGGGAGAGGGAGAGCGTGAGAGCCTTCATTAGTGCTTACTGGGATGGCTCAAGTAGCCTCCTAACTAATTTCCCTGCTTCCACTTTGCCTCTCCCCCCTCCTCCCCCCTGACTCCACGGGTTGAGAGTAGACTGTGTGCGGGGGCGGAGGAGGGATGGAAGTGGTTGTGAGGTGGGTGGTTGGCCAAAATAGAAGCAGAGAAATTAGTTTGGGGTCTGTTTCAGTAATCAGGGCAAAAGAGGATGGGGGCTCCCACCAACTGTGAAGATGGGGAGAAGTGTTCATGTTTTGGGTGTTTTGAATATCGTGTCAATAGGATTTCTGGAAGCTTAGATAAGAGGTGTGAGAGAAGAAGAGTCAAGAATGACTCTAAAGTTTTAGTCATGAGTTGCACCAGCAGAAAAGGGAAAGGATATGGAGCAGCTTTGTGGAGAAAGGCAAGATTTCAGTTCGGGACCATGTTGCCCATAGACCTCTTGTATGTGCTAACTCAGCACAGGATTTAAGACACGTAGTCTCTGTTGTTGATGTGATAAGGTACATCTTTCACCTCATACCAGTAGAGACACCAACCTGCCACTACTTTACAGTGTGAATAGCTAAAGAGACGAGGGGAAGAAAAGCAGAATTGAATAGATGCTATTATTATATTTTCTTTAATTTGCATCCTCCACATCATTTTCTAGGAAATCGACTGCTGCTTTAGAACTTTCCTTATTTGTACACTAAGGAGCTCTCGCTTAAGGTATTTTTTAATCTTGTTCTACCAAAACCCCCACAAAACAACAACAAAAAAAACGGAAAAACACAAAACTCGTCCTTTTGTGTTTTGATGGCGCAATCATGCTCCAGGCTTCCGCTTTTAAATTGCATACCCAGGACTGACACATAAATGGGAGTTAATTAATGCGACTACTTTCTTCCAGCAATTCTAGAGGCTACGGAGGCAGCAGGGAGCGCGCTGGTGACCGAGGGGAGGAAACCCCAGGCTGAGGGCTGCAGGCCATCAGGAAGCGCGGCGCTGCTGCCTGTCTTCCCAAGCCCATCTCAGGCTGCATTTCCCAGCTTCCTGACCCAGGAAGCCTTTCCACGTGATGCTATTTATTCCTTTCCCTTTTGATTGTTTGGAGATTAGCATGGCCATGTTGGAAATGACGTGTTGAAAATAAGGGAGTCAAAACTGGAAGAAGCCTGCGTCTCTGAATTTCTGCTCAAAGGAGACCAATTGTCAACCAAAAACTCCTATTCTGCACTTAACATGAGTGGGAGGTAAATGTCTACTGTATTTGAGGTATCATACACTCGTAAGTTTGTTTGTTATAGCAGCTAATGGTTCCAAAACCAAATAGAAATAGAAATAGGGTTTAAAAGCACATTTAATTATTTCCTTGAAATCTCTTAGAAGCAGTAACTGAGGAGCAGAATCACAAGTGCATACCTTTCAATGCA
The DNA here is from genome assembly GCF_040802235.1 of Manis javanica. Lineage (NCBI taxonomy): Eukaryota > Metazoa > Chordata > Mammalia > Pholidota > Manidae > Manis > Manis javanica. The sequence goes on from NC_133160.1 coordinate 70,690,730, forward strand.
GGGTTTGAACCAAGCTCATGGAACATTCTTTATACTATAATATTAACTCACGCATGAATTCAAAGATGTATATCTTTGAGGCTTGAGAAACTGGCAACATTACTGTGATGTTCAGTTTTCCTAATTTGATTTGCCTTGCCAGCTAAATCTATTTACTGTGTGCATGGTGGCATAGAGATCTAGTTCAGTGCTGTACTTGAAAATTTCTGATCGTGCTTTTGGATTGGAGCCTTTCTCAAATATTACACCCTTCCTAGGGCAGTATTTATTACAGAAATGTTTCCTTAGAAGTTCTTCCCATTTTTAATATATCCATTCACTGACTTTGTATGCATATAGGGTAAAGCCCTTATTGGTGAGTTTCATATGCACAGGTCCTACAAAGAAAATTAATTTTGTTTTCAATATGGGGGACTTCCTCTGCAGTGACTCCATGTCAAATATTGTTCAAAATAAAGTACAGAAATTGCAAAAAGTATGGATTTTCCAATCTTGTACCAAGAAGTAAATAAGTAAATTAACATTCTGTAAGGAAATTAAAATACTGGAAGCTTTTATCTACAAATTTAGATACCAAGAGTAAAAGTCTTCCAGTATTTAAACTCTGGTTAGTTTTCTGCAAAGACAGATACTGCCTGGTATAGTATAATAATCATGAACACCGGCAAGCTCCCCCTCCTCAAATATCTCCTTTAAGTAGGTGACACAGGGTCCCAAATATATTTAGTTTGCCTTGAAATATTCCCAACAGTAATAATAAAATTTTATTAAGCACTTGTCATATGTCAGGGACTAGGTAAAGTACTTTTCATAAATCTTTTTTATGAAATTTTCACAATGGCACTATGAAGAGGCAGATATTTTCTACTGTCCCAGTGAGGAAATTGAAGCATGAATAAGTTTAATGACTTGTTCAAGTTTATACCTGGAATGTAGGAGAGCTGGGAATTGAGCAGTCTGGCTCCATAGCTCATGCTCAATATTCCTGGAAAGCCTAACATATTAAATCCCTTTCATTATGTGCAAATCGATTCATCATTTTTGTTAATCATAGTACATATTAGGTGTTAAAGTAATAAGTAATGTAAGAAATTAAAAGGAGAAACCATCAGCACTTATACTTACAGTTATTCTTAAGGTTATGTAAGTGTAGTTAAACCTATAGTATTTATGAAGAATATAGTACTTATATTAGTTCAGTAGTAATTGATATATATGTGTGTATATATATGATATATATATCACATATATACATATATCATATATATATACATATAAAACTAAATCATGCTTTAAGAGTTTTATTGCAAAATTTTAAGCTTATTGTAATCTAAAAATGTAGCAGAAACCTTAAATATTTGATATACAGAGAGTACAGTTAAATAAACTATTCAACATTTCATTACTTTGTACTCATCTGGGAAAAGTTCAGTATTTATGTGAAAGGTAAGAAATTTGAAATACATCAGATAATGTGCTGGTGACATCTTTAAAAATAAAAATGAGCTTTTTTGGGACTTTAAATGGTTTAATGCCCTTGCATATGTTCCAGGTGGCAAATATGTTAATGTTTATATTAATATTAAACTTTAATAAGCAAAATACATATTTAATCCCAGAACAAAAATGAACTTCTTGAGGGCAAGTCTTTTTAAAAATCTCCAGCACTGCTCCAGTGTCTGGCATACCATTTGAATAAATTAATGAATGTGTATCTAACTATTAAGGAGTTAAACTAAGCAGGGTTCTCCAGAAAGCAGAACCAGTAGGACATATGTGTGATGAGATTTATTGCAGGAATTGGCTCATGTGGTTCTGGAGGCCAAGTCCCACGACCTGCCATGTGCAGCCTGGGCAGGAAAGCTGCTCTGAGTCTGAAGGCCTGAGAATATGGGGAGCTGATGATGCAGGTCCCAGAATTACAAGGTCTCAAAACCAGGAGCTCTAATATCCAAGGGCAGGAGAAGAAGGATGTTCAAGGAGAGATACAAGAATTTGCCCTCCCTTGTCTTTTAGTTCAGTCTGGGCCTGCAGCTGGTCAGGTGACGTCCACCCACGTTGATGAGGGCAGATATCTTTACTCAGCCCACTAATTCAGGTGCTAACTGCTTCCAGAAACACCCTCACAGACACAGAAATCATGTTTCAGTAGCTATCTGTGCATCCCTTTCCCAATACAGGGTCACTTAAACCTGCTTCACATCAATGAATAATAAGAGTGATTCATCATCTAACAAATTTATTAACTACATTAGTTTCCACAGTTCTAATAGTTCTAAACTTGTTCTTGTAATAAGTTCCTGCTGCTATGGAAGTTAAACTTTTGATCTACAATGTTTTTTACACTATTAATATGATTATTAGCTATTCTCTTTATGTTTCAGAAAGTCAATGTAAGACTAGTTCAATCAAAGTCAAATAATCATGACTTCTAAATTTAGTACCTTCATAATTAATGAAATGATATTGCACAGCTGAATGTGATAACTAAAGAGGCTTATTGGAGGGCTGTGCTGACCAGCACTGTAGCCATTAGGTACATGTGGCTATTTACATTTAAAATGATTAAAATGAAATACAATTAAAAATCTAGTTATACAGCTGCAGTGGCACCTGCATTGAACAGCAAAAATATAGAACATTTATATCATCACAGAAAGTCCTAGCAGACAGCACTGTGCTAGAGAAAGGGATGATTTATAATGTGAGTCCATTATATTCATAGATGAATTCCAAAGCCCTTTTGTTGACAATTTGTTTTTTCATACACTTCTCAAAGTGTTCTAATAATCTGGCTGCATTGAGTTTGCAGTCTTGCCTTCCCCTTGCTTTGGCTCTAGGAAAGGCACCAACCATGGGGGAAAATTGCCTAAAGGAAACCAGAAGGAGAGCAAAAGCAAGAAGCACGATAATGCACAAATTGCAAAGTCGTCTTTCAGCGGTTTAAGGAAGTTTTCTGTAACACACACACCACAGAGGAGGCATTTAGTCTTACAGCTTGGGTGAATAAAAATGTTCTGAAAGGAGGTATGACAGAACTACAGATTACTCATTGTGTAGGTGACTCATCATGTGGGTGATTAGCATAAAATCAAATATACAAATAGTAAAAGAAATCAGAAACAGTAACTATAAAAGGATATAGGTAAATTCCAAACCATTCAGTAGCAATGTCATCCAGCAGCTGAAGGGGCTGCAATTTTTCCCTTTCTGTAAGCTGCTTCCCCACTTACAGAAGTGGGGTTCCTGGTGCTTTCCTCCTTTCTGCAATCAGCCCTTCCAGGGGTCTCTTGCTGTCTAGGTTTCAAAGCACAACCACCAGCTCTTCTCTAGATAGCAGCCTCCTGCTTTGGACTTTTCCATCTGGGATTCCTTCCTCAAGCCTCATCTGACACAGTGACTGAGTGCACTACATGGGTCTCCAAGACAATGACTTAGTATCAGCTATTTAAATATTCCAGAAAAGTTCCTCTTTCCATTACAAACACATTCATTCCTAGCCTCTTGCTGACCCAGTTATGTAGGTCCTGGTAAGTAGATCTCTGATGATTACCGTCTTCTCTTTTTCAAGTTGCATTTTTATCTGACTCATTTTCAAACACAATGTAAGAAATCTTAGATTTGCAAAACTCACAAAGCCAAGCAAAAAGAAAAGGTGTCTGCACATGAGTGCAGACACAATTCACTGCAGTGTTTAATCTTTGTCTTTTCAAAACACATTCTAGTTTTGGGAGGCATACTTTAAGAAACAGAAAAAGGAAACAATTTCTCACATGCTTCTAAATCTAGTTGAGACATTTTAAATAAAATATTTAGCCATTTAACCAAAAGTCTGACTTTCATCACCAAGCAATCCTGAGTTTTACGACTTGCTATGAATTGTTCAGACGCTGTATTGTGTAAGATGCATCAATTTCATCTTGAGTAGAATTAATGGAGAATACTTATAGGAGTATATCAGAAAGTCTTTGATCATTTTGGTGCCTTACATTAAACCTGGCACAAAATAAATATTAGAAAGTATAATTTCTAATGGTACCTTCTTAGGCTACTATGTCCAGCCACCTGTTGGTCATCCACCTGGCATAAGACATAGGCAAGCCATGCTGGGCATGCTCCAAAGAAGAGCGTTGAGCCTCCAGGAGTTAATTTCTGGTGCATTTTTCTTTAATAGAAGAAGAGCCACAACATTTTCTAGAGTTAAGACTTACTGTTTGATGGTGCAACCAAATGTGCTGGAGCGGGTTTATGCTGCTGCGTCAGGAGACCGGGTTCTGAGCATCTCTTCCTCATTCCGTGATGTCAGCCTGGTAGCTTGGAATCACAATGTTAATTACATGTAAGTGACCTTGCTGGAATTATATAGTCTTATGTAGGTTAAAAGGAGAATAAAAAAATTATAATGAAAACTTAGGGGTAAGTACTAATGTACTTACACCACATTAGTTAGCAAACATTACAAAGCAGGACTCCTTTTTTTTAAAACCCTGGGAGACAGTTCTTAAACATTTACCAGCTCACCTCTGGTCCTAACCAGGTCTCTGAAATTTTTCTCCCTCTCGTGTTCCCAAGGCAAATAAATCATTGGCTCTCTCTGTTAATCCCATTTATCTAATAATCTTTGTTTTAAAAGAGAATTTGAGATAATAGTTGGCATAGTTAAACTGCAAATGTCAAGCATATAATATGTGCTCAATAAATATTTGTGGACTGTTGACTGTTAGATTGAAAGGGGGTCCTAAAACGTGTAAGAATATATATCTTAATTGCTATTGATATGTCTTGTCATCTGTCTTCCCATGACACATATTTTGAATATAGCACTTATGTCATATTAGAGTTATTTGCTTACATACAAATGCCAAAAGTCCAGTGATTGAGACCAGCAGTAAAGTCCCTGAGTTCCATTATTTCCAATTTGCTTTCATGAAAATATGTTTAGAGAAGAAACTGAAAACTTACTTAATTTCTTTTCCCAATGATGTATCACTTAAAATCGTCCTAGTGTTGACATCCATTTAAGGAAAGAATAGGGACTTAAGCATTTTGAGCAAGCCTCTTTCCAATCATGCTATGATACTCAGCAAAGCCACCCTTTTCTAGTCCATAAGTGAAACAAACAAAAAAATGAGCTCAGTAATAATCAATCCTCAGTCATTTAAGGATTAATGAAATAGTTTATGGAGCTGTTTATTATCTCCATTTTTACTTTTCTTTATTCTCTTTTTGCCTTCCTGCCACTGAATCTTTCCATTATTCATTACAACCCACCCTAGTGCATGATTGGGGAAATAAAGGGCTCTGAAATGCAAATCTTTTTTTACTGTTTGTTAGCACTTCTCCAAAAAGTGCTGCAGCAGGAAGAGGTCAAAACAATTAACTGAAATGAAATTTGTTTATATTTATAGGTTTCAAATACCATTTAACATAAAGGTGGATCTGCTTAACTTTGTACATTGCCAAGGGGGTGGAAACACTACTGTACGTTGTTTAAAATGTTTTAAAATCTTGTATTTTGTCCACTTCTATAAAGAATCAAAAACATCTTTTGGTTGGATAATAACCCCTCTTTCTACGACAAAGCCTTCATTTCTCACAATTTTGAAATGTATTTCCACAGAGGTACTATGTCACGATGAGCACATTTGAGCATGTCCCTTGGAAGATAACCAGTGGAAGATAAACGAAATGTTGGGCTTCAGTTGGAGCAGAGCCTTCCAAAAGAAATGAGGTGACTAGTTACTCCTGAGAGGACTGGAATTTCTGGACTGTTGGCCAAACGAATATTTAGGAGATTGCCTCTGTGTGTCTGTGTACACGCTCAAATCTTGGCTCTAGTTCTGAGGAAAGAGAAGAAGGAAGATGAATGTAGGACCAACGACCTCAATACGGCAGGCGCCAAGGATTGAAGAGAAGACATCGCTATTCGTGAATTCCTGCGTGGGTGTATGTGTGTGGTGGCAGGTGAGGGTGAGGCAAAGAGGAGGACAGCTAACTGCTGAACACCACGGTCCCCCGTGGACGCTAAGGTGCTGAGGGGCCAAAGTCTCTCACAGACTTTTCCTGATTATTCCCACGCTGCCATGATGAAAACTTCTGACCTGGATGAGGTTTCAGGCAGTCTCACTCTAAGATTTGCCATCTTTGTAGTTTGAAAATTAAACTGAGCTTCCTGCCACCCAATCAGTCTCTGCCTCCCTACTAATGTGTGTGAGTATACGTGTGCATTTTTCAGCAGTTTCAGGATGTTGGAAAACACCTATCCACATACGAATGAACATATAGTTAACATTAAATTTTTGTTAAGTGTGCCACGCAGCCTCTCAGAGTGCAGAAACATTGTCCTGTGTCGCGTGCCCTGTCCTCGCCGGCAAGAACAGCATGCAACAACAGCAGGATTCTTCTGCAGAAAGCTTTATTCTTCAGCTCTTTGTGAAACAAATGAGTTGGGCAGGACCCAGAGGGGAAGGAGAGGCTTGCTTATATAGTTCTCATGCTCTGACCTGGTTGGTGCGGCTCCATATGCCTTATTAGCATAACCATTTGGTGGGTCTCATTGGTCCTTATGCCAAGGTGCAATTAGCATGTAGTTTAGTGGTGTGGGATGATTTGTCATTAGGAAGTTCAGGGCCTTCCGGCTGCCCTGCATTGGGCGCTATTTTCTGAGCGCGGCTGCCAACATCTCCCCCTTTTTTGTCTAACAGAAGCTCAAGGCGGAACTTGCCAGCAGAGGCGGAGACAGAGGCCTGACCTCCATCATACTTCCTGATGCCCCCTTTTTGGAGAGGGGTTCTGGGCATCTACCCCTATGCAGTCAGGCATGCCTCTCAGAGGGGTCCAAGACCTCTTGCAGTGCTTTGCCTCACATCCTCTGGCTGGCGTTGGGACCGCTTGGTACAAAGGGTTTGGACCCTTTTCCTCAACCCTCTTGCACCATGAGCTTCTTAAAGAAAGCTGTGATTAAGCATTGAGGTACTCGGGCCTGGTGCAGTGCCACATGGGCTCAGGGTGCAAGAGCTACCTCAAGCTAAAGCCGAGCTTCCTTCTTAAGCATGTTGAGCCACACTTGGGGAGAGGCGCCAACGTCTATTGCCATTAGGGCTTGAGCAAGGATCACCTTGTCCTGCTTATGTTGGTTGCGGAGTCTGCATAACAACCAGAGTAAGAGCATGAGACCTCCAAGCAGGAACACGCCCATCCCAGCCGTGCCCGCCCACTCCTTGACGTGGGAGAGAGCTCTGAGGAACCAGGAAGAGAGTCCTTCCGCTACGGAGATATCTAGACGGGTGGAGTTGATGTGGATAATTTCTCGCCGCAGCTCTTCTAGTGTCCCATCGAAGTCTTGGGACCAGTTTCCTGAAAGATACTGGGACAGGTCTCGTGACAGATTAGCTGCCCGTGTAAAATTTTTATATTGAATGCTAGTGATGCAGAGGGCATGATATTTCCGCTCACATCCCAATTGGGCCATTTGCCAGAGCACCTCTATTTGTTCCTCCACGAGATCTATGCGTTGATTGAGGATCATTATTCCTCCTTTCAGTTTGCCATCAAGTGTGGACTGTTGGTCCAGGGCAGAAGCTACTGAGGCTGCAAGGTTATTGAGCTCTGTAGCCGATTTGATGGAGGTGTCTAAAGCTATACCAGCGGCGGTGGCTGCGACCGCGGTCGCGGAGATCAGGAGCACTATGGCGGCTGTAACACCGAAATCGCGCCTTTCTCGAAACAGAGTCATGGTGTTAGGGGCGTCTACGGGAACAGGGACCCAACGGGGGATGCGGACTACCAAAGCATTGGTAAAGTTACGCGCATCCCAACACTGAGACAGAAAGCAGGTTTCATTGGAGCAGGAGTCAAAGCTACTATTGGATAAGATAAACAGAAATGGGGGGTATACGCATACTGGAGAAGGTGGAAAAAGGGAATTAGGTGACTCTGGACCTGATTTTGCTGAACACGTGTAGTTCTCATTGTTATGGGTCATGATCATGTTCCAGTGTGCGCGCATGTGGTTATTCTCGCACCAAAAGGTGATATTTTTTACACCGATTGCCCCACCCTGGAGGGCGGAAAAGGGGGAGAGGTCGGTACACGAGCCATTGACTCCACACAGCATCCATTTATGGAAGGGGTTCATGCTCAGCTGCTGACGAAACTCGCCTTCGAGCACCTTTACTGGCCACCAAGCCTCATTGGCTGGCCGTCCCTCCATATCTGGGGAGATGGTAAACTCCTGCCTCTCAGTTGCCCACGTTACTACAGTTGACTGACAGTCAGTCCAGGGCCACAGCTCTCCCTCATAGTCGCCCACACAATGGGAGGCATATTTGGGTTGACGAGGCCTGTCGGTGGAATTGTTCCTGGGAGAGTGTACAAATGTGCCATTGATCCAGAGAACCATCTGGTGGATAGTCATGTTCTTATAGGGCGGGCTCCCTTCCTTATTAGGCCCTTCAAATTTAGCTGACATAACGGGGAGGCTACTGGCCTCTAGAATTATGTCACTGAACCATCCGTATTTCCTCCGTTTCAGGGAGATACAGCCAGCTAGATTCTGAGTGGTGAAGCATAATGACCCATTAGTTACGAAGGATCGGTTTTCTCCCAACGGGGCTGTTAAGGTGTCCTTTTCTAGGTAGGGCAAGTTCATACTAGAGTTGGTGGTGAAAAAGCGGGGAAAAACGGCTGCATTGAAACGGACAGGCATAGGCTTAGGAAAGGCAGACAGGATTCCCCATCTCAATACTCCCTGAGTCGGGGTCTCCAGTGTCAGGAGCAGGGTCAGGAGGTATAGCGAAGTCATCTCCTTTGTTTAGGACTTTCCTCGTTAGGCGCTCCGGGATCCAGAAGGGATTTTCTTCACCCTGGGGGAAAACACACACAGCTCCCCTGGATCTGATTATGATTGGATCCGGGCCCTTCCATTGGTTAGATAACACGTCCTTCCATTTTACTAGTTCTTGTGGGTCTTTTGGCCACTGATTATGGCGATCCGCTGCTGTATGGCCTTGAGCATCCAGATTCAAAAAATTTATAGTGAAAAGTGCTAGGGCTATGGCAGTTTTTGGTGTGGGGGGTATATCTTCAATTCCCCCTTTTTGTTTAAGTAAATAGGATTTGAGCGTGCGGTTCGCGCGTTCCACAATCCCTTGACCCTGTGGGTTGTAGGGAAGGCCAGTGATATGTTTTATCCCCATGTGATGACAAAATTGAGCAAATTTTGTAGAGGTATAGGCTGGGCCATTGTCTGTTTTCAGAATCTGTGGTAACCCCCATGCGCTCCAAGCCTCAAGGCAGTGCTGGATGACATGGGAAGCTCTCTCTCCTGACAATGGGGAGGCAAAGATGACTCCTGAACAAGTATCCACGGATACGTGTACGTATTTAAGTTTCCCAAAAGGTGAAAAATGCGTCACATCCATTTGCCAGACTTGTAAAGGCCTAATACCTCTGAGGTTGATCCCAACATGAGGTGCGGGAAGGAAGCTGCAGCAATGTTGGCAGCTAAGGACAATGTTCCTAGCTTCGGCCCTGGTTATGCTAAACCGCTTGCGCAGCGTTTCGGCAGTGACATGAAATTGTGTATGGAATTTTGAAGCTGTGGTGATAGGGTCTAGCAGGGGAAAAGCTATATTTCTGGTTGCGAGGTCTGCCAGGTGGTTGCCTTGAGTCATAGGCCCGGGAAGGCCTGAATGTGCTCTGATATGAGTTATATACAAAGGAGATTGTCTATGAAGTAGTGCTGATTGTATCTGTTTGAACAAAGTGGCTACTGGGCTGGACGCTTTGATTAGCCCGGCCACTTCTAGAGATTTGACTGCATTAACTACATAACAGGAGTCAGACACAATATTTAAAGGTTCAGGAAAGATTTGTAGGACCTCTAAGACTATGCAACATTCCACTATTTGTGGAGTGTCAGGCGTGTAGCCTTTTGTCACAACTTTGCCATCATGGACATAGGCACCTGTGCCTGTCTTAGACCCGTCCGTGTAAACTGTTTTTCCATGAGGCAGCGGGGTTAGGCTAGTGACCCGAGGAAATACTAGGAGATGATTTTTGGCGAAGTTGATGAGGGGATGTTTAGGGAAATGATTATCAAAGGTTCCTGAGAAACTGTAAGCAAGTATGGCCCAATCATCGTTCATAGCACATAATACTTGTATCTGTTCTACGCTGTAAGGGGTTATAATTTTAGCTGGAGCCTCTCCGAAATGTGTCATGGAGGTTTTTACTCCTCTCAAAGCAAGTTTGGCCACGGCTGCCGGATAGTACTCTATTGTCCTAGCCTGAGAGGCTTGGGGATGAATCCAGATCAGTGGGCCGTGCTGCCATAAGACTGCTGTTGGCAGCTCTGGGGTGGGAAAGACACACAACTCAAAGGGTTCATTCGATTGCACTCTATTTAATTGTGCTGTCATCAAAGCCTGTTCTACTTTGCGAATGGCTTGTAATGCCTCAGGTGTGAGGGAGCGCGGTGACGTTAGTTGTGGGTCTCCTTCTAGGATTTTAAACAGTGGTGTCAACTCAGTGGTGGGTATCTTTAAGTATGGGCGCAACCAATTAATATCCCCTAGGAGTTTTTGGAAGTCATTCAAATTTCGCAATTGATTATGTCTTATTCAAGCTTTTGGGGGCAAATTACATCTGTGTAAATGGTTGCTCCTAGGAATTTGCTAACACTAGATTTTTGGACCTTCTCGCTGGCTATATTCAGTCTCCAATTTTCTAGGGATCTAGTGAGATCTATATATGCTTCTTCTATTTCCGCTGGTTGTGGGGAGCAAAGAAGGATGTCATCCATGTAATGGATGATCTTTAGCGTGGGATAGGTCTTACGAATTGGGTCTAGCGCTCGCTGAACGTACAGTTGACATATGGTGGGGCTATTTGCCATTCTTTGAGGGAGGACCTTCCACTGAAATCTGGCATCGGGTTGTTCATGGTTAATAGCTGGCAAAGTAAAAGCAAATCTTTCCCTGTCTTTGGAGCTTAGAGGTATAGAAAAGAAACAATCTTTAATATCTATTATGAGCACTTTCCATTCTTTGGGTAAGGCAGAGAGGAGTGGCAGTCCCCGTTGTACGGGTCCAAGCATTCTCATTTGAGCATTTACTGCTCTCAGATCATGAAGCAACCTCCATGATCCTGACTTTTTCCTGATTACAAATATGGGTGTGTTCCATGGGGACACAGAGGGTTCTAGGTGTCCCACTTGGAGCTGCTCTTGCACTAAGCAATGAGCTGCTTCTAATTTTTCAGAGGATAGGGGCCACTGAGGAACCCATACGGCCTCCTCTGTGAGCCAAGGTATGGGCATGGCATCTTCAATGGCCCCTATGAAAAACCCAGGCCATGACGGTCATTCTTTACTTTGGGCAGGATGGGCTCTATGCGTCCCTATTGGTGTTTCCCCAGCCCCTTGCCAGGGATGTATCCCATGTCCATCATCATGCCTTGGGCGGGGGTGGAGTATTCATTAATGAGTTTGAGGCCTAAGTCTCTCATGACATCCCTCCCCCATAAATTGACCGGTAGAGGGAGTACATAAGGGGTGACTGTACCCTCTTGTCCTTCAGGGGCTCGCCATTTCAATGGTTTGGCACTAATTGAAGGGCTTGACTCATATCCTAAACCTTGTAATGAATGTGAGGATTGGGTCACAGGCCACTTGGAGGGCCACCAGGTTGCAGAGATAATACTTTTATCTGCTCCAGTGTCTAGGATTCCCTCAAAGCTCTTTCCCTCTATTTGAAGAGTTAATTTTGGTCTGTCTGCTAAATCTAATACTATGAAGGCTGAATCCCAGTCAGAGGAGCCGAAGCCCCTTTCTCCCCTCTCCGTGTTAGTAGCAGGATAATTGGCGTGGAGACTAGGTAAAACTAAGAGCTGGGCTATGTGGTCTCCCGGAGATATAGGATAGATTCCTCTGGGAGCCGAACACATGATTTTTACTTGTCCTTCATAATCTTGATCTATAACTCCGGGATGAACTACCAGGCCTTTCAATGCAGCAGAAGAGCGCCCTAGGAGTAACCCAAGGGTATTTGGTGGTAGGGGGCCTTTAAAGTCTGAAGGGATAGGCTGAACTCCCATCTGTGGAGTCAACACTATTCTGGTGGTGGCACGGATGTCCAATCCCGCGGAACCTGAAGTGGCTCTCCTTGGGGGGCCTGGTTGTTCCCGAATGACACTTGCATGCTGGTTGCCCCATATATTTGCAGGCCCTGGTGACGGGGGCCCCTCTGGGCGTTTTTTGGCAGTTCTAAGGGTTTCCCTTCTATATCTTTAATAGACCGGCACTCATTAGCCCAATGCCTGCCTTTCTTACACTTAGGGCACAACTCAGGGGTCTTTTGGGTTGTTTGTTCTGAAGCTGGGCTCCTACACTCTCTCTTTATATGTCCTAATTTCCCGCATTGAAAGCATTTGATACTTCTGTTAGTGATCCTGGCTTGTTTGTGGCTCTGTAATATGGCCGCGGCTAGGCCCACATTGGTGAGTGGCCCTCCTATTTCTCTACAGGCTTTCAACCAGGCATGTATCCCTTTTTGTTTCCAGGGTGTTATCACCTGTCTGCATTCCTTGGTACATTGTTCAAATACTAATTGCTCCACTAGGGGCATTGCTTGTTCCTGTTCTCCAAATATTCTGCCTGCGGCCTCCATCATACGAGCGACAAAGTCAGAAAATGGCTCGCTCAGCCCCTGAATAATTTTTGTCAAATTGCCTGATACTTCTCCTTTGTTGGTGAGGGCTTTCCATGCCTTGGCGGCGCACGTGTTTATTTGTGCGTATACCTGTAAGGGGAAGGCGGTCTGGTTGGCTACCCACTGTCCTTGGCCCATCAGCATATCATATGACCACTCAGGCTGTCCTTCGGCCGCGTTTGCACGTGCCTGGGTCATGCTGATATCATGCCACAATGCCTTCCATTCTATGTATTGCCCCATACGAGAAAGGCATGCCTTAGTTACATATTGCCAGTCTGCGGGTGTCATGGCTGTCTCTGTTAATCTCTCAACTTGTGCTATGGTATAGTTGGCACTGACCCCATAAGCCCGAACGGATTCTGCTAACTCCTTAACTTGTTTATGGCTCAGGGGCTGGTGAGAGTGTACGCCATTATCCTCAAATACAGGAAACATTTGTCTAATTGCCTGAAGAGTATCTGGGTGACAAAAGGAGAGTGCGCCACTCACGTAAGGTGGCGGGGCAACGGGCGTCGGGGGACACCCTGCTTTCATTTTTTCCTTGGTCCGCTTTTCAACTTTGCTGGTTCCCTTACTTCTGCACTCTGCGGTTTTATTCTCTTCCCCTTCCTCTGCGGACGTTAATTCCTCCTCAGATTCCCTATTGGAGAGTTGGAGGTCCCTCAACTCTTTCCAGGGGTATTTACTATTTTCTCCGAGGCGATCGTCACTCGCTTCTCGGGGCTCTTTCGCTTTTGCCCTAGGCGGGCTTTCTCCCTCACTCTGAGGTTTCTTTACCTTCGTTTTTGTGGCCTTTTTTCGGCAGCGCGCGCTCTCTGTTTCCCGTTCCGTTTCTGACATGCTCTCTTGGATATCTGTCAATGCTCTCTGACCTTCTTTTATTACCTTTTCACACCTCTCATCTTGCAGACAAGCTCTAATCAGTTTCCAGAGGGGCCTGGTGCCTCCCCTCAGGCTACCCTCCTCCTCCTCTCTATCAAGATCTTTCCCCAGTTTGTCCCAGCTCGGGATTGAGAGGGACCCTGAACAAATGAACCAGGGGGCCACACGGTCTACCTCCTTCACAAAAGATCCTAAGACTTTGCTGGAGACCTTCAAGTTTCGCTCTTTGAGAGCTGTCTGCAGCGCCGTGACTAATGACGGTGCATTCCCCATGGTGCCTCCTTATTTACAGAGAACCATCAACCATCATCCTAAAAGGCAGGGGCCTCTCGGAACTTACCCCTTCGGGCTTTCTTCTGACCTGCAGTTCTGAATCCTCTCCAGATGTCTGAAGGGTCCTCCCTGTGCCGGTGATGTTCTGGTTCCCGGGATTCGGCACCACTTGTCGCGTGCCCTGTCCTCGCCGGCAAGAACAGCATGCAACAACAGCAGGATTCTTCTGCAGAAAGCTTTATTCTTCAGCTCTTTGTGAAACAAATGAGTTGGGCAGGACCCAGAGGGGAAGGAGAGGCTTGCTTATATAGTTCTCATGCTCTGACCTGGTTGGTGCGGCTCTATATGCCTTATTAGCATAACCATTTGGTGGGTCTCATTGGTCCTTATGCCAAGGCGCAATTAGCATGTAGTTTAGTGGTATGGGATGATTTGTCATTAGGAAGTTCAGGGCCTTCCGGCTGCCCTGCATTGGGCGCTATTTTCTGAGCGCGGCTGCCAACAGTCCTGGGCTTAGAAGAGAAAGCAAGCTCCCAACTCCCTCTGGAAAACCCAGTCATGCTGATCAGACTTAAACTGAATCAACATCAGCCTGTCTCCCAACCTCTTGTGTCTGCAGCAGCCACATTGCTGGCTGCGCTGGGACTCGGGCAGGCGGCCCTCTGTGTGCACTGGCTGGCAGTGCTCAGGAAAGAAGGGGCCCAAAGAAGCCAGTTGTCAAGAGACTTACAAAGACTGTGTTCTTCCCAGAACTGTTTCCTGCCCTAGTCAGGTCAGCCTCTGGAGTGATATCTGATTTCTCCTCCTCGGCCAATAAATAGGAAGTTCAACCTCCAACCGTGAGGTAGGGGTCAGGAGAAGAGAAGAAGAAAACAGATACTCTATATTCATATTAGTTGTGGGTATTTTAACTTTATTTTTCTAATCCATATGCTTCTCTCTGAATAAACTGTTATTTCCACTATTTAATTTAAGGCCCACAGTGGTGACAAACTGCAGTCAAGTACAACTTTAGATTTTTTAGGTCCTTTATGTTCTTGAAATTTTCCTTGAAGCCATAGCATATTTCTGTTCTTTTAACATGCTTTTTAGTTTCTTTTCTTACCACTAGTTAACAGAGTTTGATTTTTTGTATCAGACAAATTCACTTTGAATCCTTAGAGATAAGCATTTTGAAAACTTACCTTTGAGCTGTTCTTCTACCATAGTTTTTCTTCCACCATAGTATTTTTCTTCCATCAGCCAACATTATCTAATGCAAAGTAATTTCCATTAACTTCAGAAGACACAGAAATATCTCAGGACATTTTTCACAGAGATTCGTGTATTACAACTTGAAACTGCCCTGAGACAGAGCTATCCTTTGTGAAACCCAAAAGGAGGGACAATTAAGTACAACTCTTCTCTAAAAAGTCCCTAGATGTGTAATTAAAATCAGTACTCAGAATCATGTAAATGATTTTGCTGGAATTACATAGTGTTATGTGGGTTAAAAGGAGAAAAAAAAATTATAATGGGTTATAGTAATATTTTTTTTACTTCCTAATAGTGCCATGATAAGACTATTAAATGAGTCACTCCAAATTGCAACAAATCTGAATTAGGTCATGCTCAAGTAACAAGTAATTTTCACTATCATACATCAGTCAAAGTTCTAGGCCCAGTGTTTTTAGAAAATACTTCTCTTCTTTTTATTTACAAGGATGAAGGATTTAAACTTTATCTTCCTCAAAATGACATATAAGTAATTTTATTTAGGATTTAGTACATAATAATCATTCTAATTACTTATAAATGTTAATTGCAGAATCTGATTTCTTAAATTTTGTTGGGCTAATATTTCAAGTCAATATGGGGAAGTCAGCAATTACCTGGATAATAATGCATTCTGGGTAAGAAAACAAATCGCCATGTACAACTGAATTGTAATAACTACTACCATAACCAGGTATGCGTTTAAAACTAACAACACTTGATCTATTTTGTTTTCTGTCCTTCCCGAAAGACACCTTTAAGTGAAGTCCACCCCTGTACCTCGGTATCAGCTGACCCATGAGGTCGTGCACAGGTCATGCCCGGACCTACACTCCAACTCCTCACCCAGCAGTACCCCAACTTCCCCCGTATCCCATCCCCCTCCAGTCGTACCTTGGATACGCCTTTCACGGGCAGCCCTGCTCAGGGCTGTGGTTCTGTTATTCATACTTGGTTTCCCGGCTATGACTCCTGTACTTCTTAAGAACAATAGTTCATACCCTCCACTTCCTTTCTGGGCCTTCTGTCCTTATGGAATTTCTAACCTAGCTTACATGTATCAGACTTTAGTCCCCAAATGATGTGTGGCCAGTGCCTCAGTTGAACCCATTCAAGCTCTAATGCAGTTATATATTTAAGAGTGAACTAAATAATATTGATAGTAGTCTTGCCATAGTATATGCATTTTTATGTTTAATTGGAAACTACTTTTCTGACATATTTGTTCAAAACCTATACTTATTTTCTTGTGAAATGCTCTACTTCCTTATCAATGAAATGCTGATTAAAGTTATTTGGAATCTGAATTAGCTTTTTTATGCATTTTGACCAATCCAAAGGATTTATTCAAGTTCATAATTATTTGTCATTAAACAAGAAATGATAATGTTTGTAAAAGCATTTTAAATATTGTAAAGTGTTCTATAGACGCTTATGGTTATCATTATACACAGCTGGTTGTCTCAAGCAGAATCAATAAACCATTAAGTCTCAAAATCTCCAGGTGAGTCAGATTTATTCAGGAAGTAGCTTCTTGACTATATGACGTTTCATATGTTAATATCTCATTTAGGAAATAATTGTATAAAGGTTCTACAAAGAATAGTATCAAATTGAATGAAAAGAATGAAAGTTGCTTTCAAATATGCTCACCTTGTTTTTCAGTTATGCTAGTGTGCTGAAAAGACCTGATTAAATACCTAAGATTGGGATGAAGATTTCTGTGCATTTAGAACACCTTTCCCTATACCTCATATAAAAATAATTTCTTTCCGCATAGTATTGTATCTTGGTGAGAACACAAGGTTAGTCAGCTAAAGCTGTCACATGACAGTTATATTGAAGAACAATGTCTAGTTTACTTAGCAAAAGGAACCTCAATTTGCCTATGCCTTAAAATACAGAAAAATTATGTGAATTAGGGTTTATGTGTGATTCATATTATTTCATGGGGAGAAATTTGATGGCTCTTCAAAATATGAATCAATTGAGCTTACTAAATGTTTTGAAAATTATGAGACTTCCTCACTTCCTTAGTATGTCAGGATCATGTCACTACCTACACATTTAATTATAACCCATATGGGAATATGTTCAGTATGTTTAGCTTTGTTCTAAATAGCATGCGCTTAAATGAAATTCACTCTCACTGGAAAAAAATTGTTTATAGCTATGTATTTTCTAAATGTGAGTAGACAAACATGCTGAAATCAAAGTGACATCAGAAATACCGACCCAAAGTAATTTGCTGGAGGGAAGTTCACGCATACTCAGAACGCCTGGAACTCTACTCTGGTTGAAGGTTTGTAAATAAATCTTGTACAGCGTAGTGGGCTGGAGGTTAGAGTCTATTTAGTATAAATAAGCAAAAACAGAGCTTGTATTTGACATACCTTGTTATGGAAGACTTTCCCCCTAGCTTTTCAAGTATTAGAATTCATAATAGAAAGTCAAATATATCCTTGGAAGTCTAATGGGTTTCATCAATTATAGGACATTTTAAAACATGTTTACTGGGACAATGAGCTACGGACAATTAGAAAAATCCTTATGCTCATTCTGGGCATATGCCTGGAATATTAATGTCCAAATTTGGGCTATCCTTGAGTTTCCCATTCAGGGAAAAGATAACTGCTCACTCTGTGTCAAGCATAATATAAAGTTTTTCATTCATAACTTTCAGTTTCTTATAACAACCAACAAGGTAGGCATTCTACCCGTAATTTACAGAAGAAGACTCTTACATTCACACTGTAAGAGCCAACTTTGTGCAGAGTTTTCAAACTGCAGTCATGCATGTATTTATTTATCTTAAGTAAATAAACTCATGTTTCATTCATGGAGAATGATATATTTATTTATTACAGATTGAAAAGGAAATGGCGTGATTCCCATGTCTGCAGACACTCCAGAGATGACTGAGCATGTAATGGGTCATTGCTCCAGGAGGTTCCTTTCAAGAATGGGATGATGGAGCAGGAGTTTAGAATCTGAAAGGATCAGGGAAAGAATAAAACATAGACTTACGCACTTGGAAGAAGATACAGACGTATGTTTCACACAAGGTGCTAAAGGACACTATTTTCCTTGTATATTCTGTATTCTTTGTTTTTCTCCCTTTTCCAGTAGTCATGCTTAGGATCCAGCCCAGTAACCAGCTACCTGCTCCTGTTTGTCATGGGCCCACAAGACATGAAACAGCTCAAGTAAACAGAAGAAATACTAGCAACTTCTCATTACCCAGTGTCTTGACCCTCAGATTCCCATGGAGGAGAACTCAGGAGGTTTCAAGTAAAAAGCATTATCTTTCTCAGAAGGGACCCTCTGATATGCCTCTCTGATTGTTTCTTTCTCCCTTCTTCAAGGTTAACTTGAAAAATATGACCCATTGCTTCCTCCTTTGGAAACTCTCCACACCCCCAACTGTTTGAGGAGAAGATGAGGTGAGTGGTGCTTATATTAAATCCCTTATTTCAGTTTGTTTTAAGGGTTGGCTTATTTGAAGCACTGACTCTGCTTTTGACTCCCTAGCCTGAGCAATCCATCAACAAGGTATGACCCAGTCATAAAAACGGTGACAGAGCCGGGGCTGGTCAAGGGCACTGTGTAGACAGTAGTGACTTTAATCACCACTGACATAGTCTAATGTGAGTCATATCTGTATCCAGTGTGATTCAACATTTTATTACCAATAGGAAACCTAAAGAGTATGGCAACAAGTTTAAAATTTAGGTGCACCCCAGCCTCTTTTAGTGACTTACAGTCATAGGAGGTAAGAACTAGAATGGACTTCTGTTTCTCCATTTGGTCCAAGCCCCTCAGTTATCTTAGAGAGAAGAAAATAGGAACAGTAACTTCTGACACATGCCAAATAAAGTATTACATAAAGCTCTCTATATAAGATTCTCCTTCTATATATTCATATTCTCTCAAATTCTTCTACTAATGTAGAAATCATTATACTGAATTTATAGTTGAAGACCTTGACCGTCAGAAGATTCAGGAATACTTTTAAATTTTTAAAAGAGGGAAAGCAGACATTTAAAAAAACGACTGTACCATAGAAAGAAAATTCCAGTTACAAAAGTGGATTTGAGGAAATCAGTTGTGGTTTTTGCATTCATCTCTGCAAATCATGATATCATCTGCACTGGGGCCCGCAGGGATGCAGAGAAGGTGAGAGCGGTATCAGTAGAAATTTGTAGAACTGATGGGCCTTCCTGATAGCTTTGCTCTGGGAGGTGAGAGGAAAGAGAAAGAAGAGCCAACCTTGACAACCAACTTTCAGCTAAAGGAACAGCCTGAATGGCAGAGACACTTGCAAAGATGAAAAGCTCTGATGAGAAGATTTGGGAAGTGGGCTGAGACAGGGAGCAAGCAGATCTGGAAACCTGGACAGGATACAGGCAACTTCATGTGGTTTTTAGGGTTGGGATCGGAGAATACATTTTCTGCCAAATGCCCTCTTACCTTTCCCTCTCTTATCCATGTGGCAGTCAAAATGGCACTTGGGCCTTGGGTTTGAAAATGCAGGTGTTACCAGCATTTTCTGGGTAACTATAGAGGTTGGCATTTAGCAACTCACATGATCTAAGACCTTGAGATTCCCTTAGACTTAGGGAGAGTTTAGGTAACGTGGAAGAAATGGTATTGTCGTAGAAGAGTTACTAGCGTATGAGGGATCTCATCTCAACCTAAACTGGGATTGGAATTTTGGTGTGTGTTTGACAAAAATGTGCAGCTCAAAGAGGCTATTTGGATGAAGTAGTTTACATAATAGGAAATGTCTCCAAAGCGGAGGTTGTCTGGAGGCAGAGATGGCACGGGATATGAGTGGATAGGATGTGGTCTTTTTTATTAACCATGGAGTTAGTCTAAATGCTGATGGAGACAGTGTCTTCAGGAAAATCTTAGGGATCTGTTTTCAGACCCATCATGGGTCTCAGGGGCCAAGGTGATAAAACAGGATACAGGTTACGGGAAAGCAATCATTTTCTCTCAACACATGAAATATTCTGCTCCGCTCTCCTCTTGTTTGATTGGTTTCTGAGAAGTTGGATGTAGTTATTTTCTTTGTTCCTCTTTAGGTAAAATGTTTTTTCCCTCTGGCTTCTTTCAGGATTTTTCCCTATATTTCTGATTTTCCATAATTTGAAAAGGATATTGCCAAAATATAGATTCCTTGCCATGTATCATGCTGGGCACCCTCTAAGCTTCCTGGATCTGTGGTTTGGCACCTGACATGAATTTAGGGGCATTCTCAGTTACTGTTGTTTCAAATGTTTTTTCTGTTTCCATCTCTTTGTTCTCCTCCTGAGATTTCCATTGCATGCACGTTACACCCTTCTGTACTTGTCCCACAGTCATTGGATAGTCTGTTTGGTTTCATTGAGAGCTTGTCCTCTTTGTTTTTCAGGCTTTGAGGATTCTGTTGATACAACCTCAGCCTCACAGATTCTTTCCGCAGCTTGTCTGGTCCACCAGCAAGCCATCAGGGGCATTGTTCATTCCTGTTATTGTGTTTTTTATCTCCGGCATCTTCTTTTTTTTCTTTCTTCGAGTTTCCATCTCCTTACTTATATTGCCCATCTGTTCTTGCATGCTTTCTACTTTATGCATTAAAGTCTTTATCGTGGTAATCAGTTGTTTTAAATTCCCCATCCCATATCCCTGCCATGTCTGCTTCTAATGGTTGCTCTATCCCTTCAAACTGTTTTCTTCTTTATGGTATGCTTGCAATTTTTTCTGATAGCCAGAAATTATGTATCCGGTCAAAGGAATTGCTATAAATAAACTTTAGTAAAGTGGTTGTGAGGTGTGGAGGGAAGGAGAAGCATTCTACAGATCTACGGCTAGGGGCGGCCTGTTAGTGAGCCTGTGCTTCCGGGCTCTGAAGGAGCATCATTTTCACCATGTCCAGCATAACATAGCCTGGGGCTGAGTTGGCAAAGGCTGTTTGAGCTTGAGGGGTTCCCTCTGGGAGAACCAGGAAAGCGGGCAGCACTCTGAGCAGGGAGCCAGCGTTAAGTGCCACACTCACATGGCTCTGCTAGCCAGGACCTCAATGAGGGAAGGAGTGTTATCTAACCCTGTGCTATGCATTTGGGCCCTACAATAATATGTGAATGAGACCCTGTAATTATCCATAGAGGACCCTGAGATTTGGGCTGTTGCTGTTACTGTGGTTTTGTAAACACAGAGTGGTGAGGCCTGGGGAGATGTGGATTACACTAGAGAAATAGCTCTGCAGCCGAAGTATGCTTCAGAATAACTCGTGGAACTGTCAAAAACGATCCATGCCCATGGCCCACTAGTACAGTTCCTGATTTAGAAGGTCTAGGGTGGCATTTGGCAATTGTGTTATGAAAAAGCTCCATGAGTATGAAGCTTATGCCTGTGGTTAAGAACCACAGAGAAAAACTTAGATTTTTGGAGGTATTTCCCTTTCTGGATTTATTATGCTATATCCTCATGCTCTTCTCCCCAGCTTTCCACATTCCCATTATAATAGCTTCCTTTCCCTGTAATTGGTTTCCGTAGTTCCTCACTGCAGGCTTTTCTGAAGAATTATTACTGGGACATCCAGACAGCCTTAGACCCTTAGATACTTCATACTTGGACTTGCATGAAAAGAAAAATTAAGAATGTAAACATCCTTTTTTCTTCCTTAGGAGAAAATGGCTCCCAATCTTGTTTTCTTTGATCAGTCCAATGTTAAAACAACTGTCTGAATATTTTTCTTCAAACACCCTCTCTCTTCCACTACCGTTTCCACAGCTCACTCTACTGGTATTTTTGCTTAAAAGTTACCAGTGGAATTTAGACGTCAAAGTGCCTTCAGCTTCTTTTCTTCACTCTGGCTCCACAGGCTACAACAACTTTCCAGAGCTGAAAGCCACACAAACAATCCCGCACCGTGCATGCTTTCATTCATTCCTGTGGAAACTAGGGGAGAATGTCTCTCTTTCGTAGAAGGAATGGCACTGAACATTAACTAGGTTAGTAAACTAATTCCTGGTTAATAAATCCTTTATTCCCCAATGGGACCTATAATTTTCAATCCAATGGAATTCTTTTCTTCTTGAAATAAAACTAAAATAACTGTGTAGCAGTTTCTTTCTCACTACAAAAATTTCAAATGTCCATTCTATTAACTGAGAAAATGGAGGTCAAATTTACATCAGGAATTTACTGTATTTTTCCATTGTCTCTCCAAGAATTGAAGAGAAAGTAGACAACACTCTTGTTTGAACAATGCGTAATTCTTCAGTCTTTCTTTATTACTTCTACATTCGTGCACTGAAACACTTTAAACACTTGTTTTAATCAGATTTTCCTTTTCAGGGAATTTACATGTTTCCTGAAACATGTCTGCTTCAAGGCCTTTGTGGAATCACCCTGTCCTCTTCCATTCAGTCTTCATTAGTCCCTAATAGAGGTAGACGCTCTTCCCCACGTCTGTAAATCATTTTGCCATACTCATTTCCCATTTGTTTATTCCCTTTTGAGCAACTACATACATACCCCATTCCCAGTTCTTGTATTTCCTTCCCTCTTTTAACATCAGGCCCCAGTCTCTTGCCTCCTCCTCTGATTACACTCCGTTGTCAGCAGTCTTTCTTTCTGTGGCCGTATCTCCAGGGCCTCTGCTTGCAGTGCGGGAGATAATAGGGCTTGGAGTTACATAGTCCAAGGGCTCTAAAATCTAGTGTCCAGCCTATCTTCTGTGTGATGTGGGACACATACATACTCTGCTGACGCTCTTGGTGTGTCGCTCTTTGTGTGTGTGAAGTACAGATGATGATCATCACAGCTACCCCAACCCCTTAATTTGTGGGGAAGGATGTGAGAACCATGGCAGTAGCTAGCATGATAAATTCTTTCAATGTAGAATAAAGTTGCCTGTTATCTACTATAGCACTAGGAGAGGTACCGGACACTCAATGAATGCTAACATTCAACTCAATGCGCCACTGAAAACAACACTGGCCCAGCTCAGTGGCTTTCACCTGACCCGGGGCGTTTGGGTGAAAGTGTGCATACTGGCCAGAGGAGGAGTGTTTGCGCTTAAGCACTTGACATGCAAGTCAAAACCATGGGACACAGTTTTGAGTTGTATGATTGCGCCATCTTAGCTGAAGGAGACTTGGACCTACTGCAGAATTTAAGGAAGGAGATGAAAAGCGAATATGAGGATGAGGTGGACTCTCAGAGATTCGTATACACGAAGTCCATTTTGACAGACCTGAGCAGACGTTTGTGGGATTTCCTGAAACAAGTGCCGTGGACAAGAGTATCTTTTCCTGTGGTATTTGCCTCATAACTCTGCAGTCCCTAAGTCTGATTTGATTCTTTGATGTAATTTTCACAAAGCCTCTCAGCCAGAGCCAGGGACTAACGATCTCTCCTTTTGGGGATGGGTTTGGAGGAGAAGTCTTGGGCTCCTGAGCTCTAATTCCTCAGGAGGGCTATGCAAGACTGTAGTGAGACCCACCAGAATGGGGTTGGGCAGCTCGTCATTGTCACACACGTCCGTGAGAGAAGTGCCAAAGTGCTCTCCTGGCATTGTAGTTGGTGGAGCCTGGCTGGGTTTTTCCCGTCAACTGCCAGAGCCCATCCAACAGGCCACGTGTGCGACAACACCCTTTTTAAATCTCTTCCACCAGGAATCTAAGGAAGAAGTGGGATGACCATTACTAGTAGTTTAATTAACTTCACTTTATTTCCACAAGTGCCACTGCACATCACACTTGGTCCAATGGTGAGAAGAAAAGGAAACCGAGTCAGTGGCCTTTTGGAATTTCCCACATTATGAAATTGGCCAATTGCATCCTTGTGGTGCTAATGTGTTGTTCTTCCCCATATCGTAGTTGAACTCAGGGTCAGTTCTTTTAGAGGTGTCTACTACCTGCTTCCCTGCCTCATGAAACAACCTGTAGCTGTACAAGTTTCTAGGTATTAGCCATGTGCAGTGGATTCCAGTGTCAGGGCCCATTTTGAAAGCTAAGAAAATCTGGTATTCAAATCAGGCAGAGTGCGGGCATCGTCTACCTTCATTCGAAGTCTCCTGTGACTCTGAGATTTCCTGTTGGGCTTTCCAAGTGACCGACTGTGGTTACCTTTCTCCTGTCAAAAGGATCTGCCCTTCCTGACACCACCTGCTTGACCCCACTCTTCAGTCGGCCTCCAGCCCTATGCTCTGGGGGGCCACAACCCTCAGGCAGCTCCATGGATGACCTTCTGTTGTCAGGGTCCTTGGCAAATAGTCATTATGTGCCAGCTATATTACAGGATTCCAGGTGGACAATTTTCCTGATACCCCACCAAGCTGCCTAGGCATGATTTCTAATTACCCAACAGCTCAGGGCACTACTGACAAAGAGCTTTACAAAGAAAAGGCAGTTATTTCAATGTTCCCACTGCACAGCTACGAATGTTTTTGTAATAAGACACCTGAATGTTTGCTTAAACTACCTGCTTACAAAACTAAATGCTTTAAAGACGTCAACAGTGGAGTCGAGTTGTAGAAAGATAAACATATAGTCGAGTAACATTTCACCAAATATCCCCAAGCGCCCATCCACTTGGCTTTTCACTGACATAGTGAGTGAGTGCACTGCCCCGTGCACCCACAGGGAGCAGTGCTTGTGACGCTGGGTCAACGAGACCAGGATCAAGTAACCAAAAGGCTCCTGGTTTCCCACTTAGTTGGGTAAGCTGCTCAAGAGTCTTTGAGCTTCAGTTTGCTCACCTTTAACATAAATGAAGCCATGTGTCTTACTGGTGGACTAAATAGTGTAACGTACAGCTCAGCACCAGTCGGGGCTCACTCAGCCTTGATAAAAGTAACTTCCTTCACTCTGAGGGCCTAAGGCAGCCTTGACACCCACAGCAGACCCCACCCCCATTCTCCACTTGCTCTTTCGGCTTCCAGAAGCTATGCGGTTGTGAAGGAATAATGTCCCCACTCCGCCTAATTAGGGTCTTTCTTCCTGCCCTGAGATGCACACCCCGACCATTTTAAAGGGAGAGAAGGAAGAACACAAATACGTTCTTCAGTCCAGCATGAGGGTCCTGTTTGTCAGGACATACACATGGCTACACTACATGTGCATATGTAGGTTGACTTGTATGTGACCTGGTTTCCCTACCTGTAACCTGGTTTTGTTATTTCTAGAACTGTCTGATGTACTCTGTTAGAAAGCCTCAGTGACATAAGAACAATTGTTGGCCTCCTCCCTGTCTCTGACCCTCAGATTAAGGAGGCGATGTGATGAGATATCGAAGACCTGAACGGACCAGTCAGGGGACTCAAGGCATAACAGCTCAAGAGCAATGCCAAGAATGCACTCCTCATATTTATTGAGTAAATGAACATCTGAAGAAATCTGAGGAGGGGGTTCAGCACATAACCATGATCTATCCTTGAGTCCAGCCCAAGGGCGGGACACTCCTCAAGGATACTGAAACCATGTGACGGCGGTCATGAGCTGTAGGAACTTTTTATGGCTTTAATCCTTCTGTCCTTGGCCAAACATCAGAGGTCATAGGAGAGACACTCAAGTCACATATCTTCATACAGTTGATTTCCATATTACTTGATTTACATATTAAGCACATTAATCCCACATTTCCCCCTTATTTTTTAATTAAAGAACACCAAAATAGTTGGTGCAATATAAGCGAGAAGTCCGTTTTTAGATCTTGATATCAACTTAGCTAGGCAAAAGCAGTAGAGAATGCCTCACATAAATGGGGGGACGAGGTTCTAAGCCTCACCTCAGTTGGCCCCCTTGCCCTCACCTGTTGGCCCCCTGCGACTGTGCCTGCCTTAGGTTGTTCCTCCCATGAGGAATCATACCCGTCTCTGGCTAACCAGCCAACCTCCGGGGCCATACAGGGAGATAGCATATGGGAAAAGGGGGCATTTGAAGCAGATTGATGCTCTTCTCATATTCCTGTGTCTAGCTACAATCATAAAAATCACAAAGTACAAAAATTTGTTGCACGGACTCTCGTGAACAATCATTCTTTAGGCATTATTTCTTGAAAAATAGCATAAGCATGAATAGGCTTCAATAGACTGGTAATGAAATGACGTGCCCACATTATAAAAACAGGAAGACAAATGCATAATAGAAGTAAACCTGTAAGTATTGGCCATATCCAATGAAACCAAGAAAGCCAGTGTGATAATCCAGGCATTTGTGAAAACTTATCAATAACATGATGAATGTCATCCAACTGATTTTGAATAGTTTGAGAAAAATCAGACAAATTGAAACAACACATCCCTGGAAATTGTTCACATCCCGTATGTTCTTTTAACAATAGGTAATCTATGGTAGAACGATTTTGAAGTACTGCAATTCGTACTTCTCCCAGTTCTTGGTTCAGTTCAGATAATATAGAAGCAGTCATATTTGTAGTTCCACTGTATGCACAGGCCAGTTTAGAAATTTCATTTTGCATTACTGCAGCAAGTCCAGGAACTGGCAAAAGAAATGCAGCAACTGCAACAGCAGTAGGATTCAACAGCTTCACGTTGTTGTCACAGCTAGACAGCAAAGCTCGAGGAAACCTTCTATGTGCATATCCAGGATGATCTATGAGAGCAGGAAGAATACGTCCCACACCACAAACACCTTGGTATTGTGAAGAAAAGGCTTCATATGTTTTGTTATCACATAAAAACACCCAGCCATTTGGGAGTCTATATCCATATGGCCATTTTACACGAATAGTAGAGTTACAATAAGAAGGCACTTGAGTACAATTAATACATATAAAATTAGTGATTATGGTAGCCCTAACAGGTAAATTTAATTGAATATCACGCATGTTGGATTCCCCTGAGGAAGGCGCCGCCCCAAATCACTCACCAAAGACGTTTCTTGATGCAACAAGCAAGAGGAATTTATTCAGAAGCCAACTAGTTGGGGTCCAAGTCAGCCCGTCGCAGCGGGTCTCAACGAGGACCCTGAGTACTTACAACTAAGTGGTTATATAGGATTTTCTGAGGCATTCAGCCCTAGAGGATTGCCATGGTTACAGATTATTTTGTAATAACAAGATAACAATACTACAAAGCAAGATAACAATACTACAAAGGCAGTAATTTTTCAAACCTACGATTTCTGGGTTAGTGCCACGTCCTGGGGGTGTAGCAAGGTAGGGTCGGCTTTTATGCTTAACTAACCGAAAGGTTAGCGCTGCCAGCAGTCATGATTAATTAGCTTGTTTTTCCAGAGGAGTTACCTGGTTTCAGTTGTTCCCTCTGAGTCATATATCAGAATGGCTTTTTGGGCTTCAAGATGGCCACTCTTAGGCTAACTTATTTCTCAGGGAGGTTGGGGTCCTACACGCACAAGAATGTCAGGAGAATGGGTAATATTTATACCTGATATATCAGTAAACACCATGGGAGGAAGTCCTATTCCTATTAAATTCTTTCTTAACAACCCACTAATGGAAGAATCTCCTGCTATACAAAAGGATGACTTATTCAATCCTTGGCCTGCTCAGCCATAGGTTAGGTGAGAAGAACTTATGTTCTGGAACAAGTGATATATTTAAATACACATGACTACTCTCATATGATATGTCAGGAAATCCTTTTTGGAACTTTTCACAGGTATAAATTCCAATATCTCCTCATGTCAAAACTGTTTTATAAGTATCATATTGATTATTCTCTCTACAAGTTTGATCTGTAGCATCATGCCACCCGAATCTTCCTCCACTTGTTTGCCTATATACATCCTCACCATTCTTTTTCCATACTCCTGGACCGGCTGGAGTAGAGCAGGTGGATACACAATGAAGGACTACTCCTCGACCTAGATATGGAGGATTGCTTACACTAGCTGTGATTGTGCAAGCTTGTGCGGTGTGTGTATGTGCAAATGTTGTCAGGAATAAAAAAAAAATCTCATTATCTGGTGAGCTTCAGTCTCCGTGGGCTGCATACAAACTGTTGATGAGATCTGCTGATGATCATCTCTCGGAGTAGACTTCTCTGAAGGTGTTGATATTGGGAGTTCTTCTTCATATGGTATCTTAATTCTCTCCCTGGGTAGCCAAAAACACAAACAAACCCTTTGCCCCATACTTTAATATGACCTCTATACCATGTGAAGGACCTATTGAAGACCACCATACAGGAACTGCTGTTGTTTTAGAAAAAAGAAATAGTGTCAGAGAAATGTACTTCTATAGCTGATCGTCCGTCACCTTGTAAGAGATCAAAATTAAGAATATGTAAAGCATGCATTAATTGTTGATTTGCAGTTAATTTAATCATGTCAGGGAGCAATCCCCCTTTTTGTTTTAATAAATAATGTTTAAGAGTAAGATGACGACGTTCAATTAGAGCTTGACCTGTAGAATTGTAAGGAATGCCTGTTTTATGGGTAATATTGTATAGCTGAAAAAATTTCTTTAGCGTAGAGGAGAAGTAAACTGGAGCATTGTCAGTTTCTTTGGTAGCAGGAACGCCCAATACTGCAAATGCTTGTAAGAGATGAGTAATGACACGATGAGATCGTTCCCCTGTTAAAGCAGTGGCCCAAGAAGCAGAAGAATATGTATCAATAGAAACATGAACATGTTTAAAAGTTCCATATTCAGGAACAATGGTAACGACCATTTGCTGTAGGGCATTAGGGCGTGTTCCTCTGGGAATGGTTCCAGCCTGTAAATGGGGAGAATTGATTTGAGAACAGGTTGAGCAGGAATTCAAGATATTTTGAGCTTCAGAGGCTGAAAGGGAAAAACGCTTTTGCAAAGTAAAGGAAGGAGCATAAGTTAGGTTGTGATAATGTTGAGCTGGTGAGTAATTAACTGGAGAAACAAGTTTGTCTACTTTATCATTATAGTAGGATACAGGACCTGGTAAATTAGAATGTGATCGTATGTGAGTGATAAAGAAAGGGTGCAGACACTGATGGATACACACTTGCAATTGAGAAAATAAAGTGTTAATAGGAGATTGTACGGTGCCCAACGTCACAGTTTCTAATAAAGGAACAGAAAAGGCAGTATAAGCAGAGTCAGTAACAATATTGAGAGGACTTGGGAAGTCTTGCAGAGCTTGACTCATTTTGTTGTGCAGAAGTAAAAGATGCTTGAAAGGTTTTTGCTAGACCAGAACAAGTCGTACAGGCTGCTTTAAAAGATTTTGCACCATCTGTAAAACAAGTCACGGCATTTATTAGGGGGAAGTCTTGTGAGGAAGAATCCACTGATGACGCTGAAAAAAAGGAAAATAACTTATTTTTAGGGTGATGGCAGTCAATATTTCCTAAAATATTAGCGCAATTTGCCATTGAGTATTCTCTTGAAATACTTGTATGATATTTTGTTTAGATAATGGAAGAACAATGGAATGAGGATCGTCACCGATCATCTGCCTTAGTCTCTGTCATCCTTTGAGGATGACAGAGGCTACTTTGTCAATGTAAGGTTGTAACGAGGGTTTAGATTGATATTGTAAACATATCCATTCTAACCAACCGTTACATTGACAGAGCAATCCTGTGGGAGAATGGGGAGTAAAATAAATTAATACAAGTAAGGGTTTGAGTAAATCAACCCTTGATAATTGAGCCCTTTGAATGTGTTGTTCTATCCGTTTGAGTTCTTCCTCAGCTTTTGAGGTTAAATTTCTTGGGCTATTAAGATCTGGGGGTCCTTTTAAGGTATTAAAAAGATGTAATTTATAAGTAGGAATACCTAGTAATGGTCGAACCCAATTAATATCTCCTAAAAGCTTTTGAAAAGCATTTAAAGTTCTAAGATGATCTCTCCTAATCTGAATTTTCTGAGGAATTATTGAATTTTCTTGGATTTTATTTCCTAAATAATCCATTGGGTATTGTATTTGTATTTTATTAGGAGCTATCTGTAAGCCCCATTGTTTTAACTCAATCTCAGTCTCATTGAGAATAGTTGTGAGGGACAAATGCTTGGGCAGGGCTATGAGAATATCATCCATATAATGAATGATATAAGCAGAAGGCCATTTTTCATGTACAGGCTGAACAGCTCTATGCACATAATTTTGACAAATTGTAGGGCTGTTCCACATTCCTTGAGGAAGGACTTTCCACGGAAATCTTTCTGAAGGAGCCTGCAAATTCAAGGATGGGACGGTGAAAGCAAACTTTTCTCTGTCTGCCATGGCCAAAGGAATTGTAAAAAAACAATCTTTAAGATCAATGATAACCATATTCCAGTCTTTTGGAATCATAGCTGGAGAAGGGAGACCTCGCTGTAAAGGTCCCATAGGTTTAAGAACTGCATTAATTTGTCTTAAATCATGTAAGATCTCCAGTCTCCTGACTTCTTCTTTATAACAAACACAGGGAAATTCCACGGGCTTGTGGAAAATTCTAACCTACGTACCTGAAGTTGGGTTTGAACTTATGTGTGTAAGGCTGCCAGTTTTTCTTTACTGAGGGGCCACTGATCCACCCAAACAGGCGTCTGAGTGGTCCACTGTAATGGTATAGGAGCTGGCAGCCGTGTATCAATGACCCCTAAGAAAAAGATTGAACTGAGGAAGGTTCATCAAAAGACAGTGTAGTATGCCATTGTTGCATCAAGTCTCGTCCCCAGAGATTAATTGCTACATCAACAATTAAAGGTCTTAGTAAAGCTAATTGTTTTTCAGGGCCTAAACAATGTAATGTAGCCGAACTTTGCCATACCCGAGAAGCTGTACCAATACCTGACACTTGAATACTTCTCTTGTTTGGACCAATTTTTTGGCCAATGTTTAAGAGCAATTACAGACACATCAGCTCCTGTGTCTAACAACCCTGTAAAAGACTTGCCTTGAATGCTGATTTTGCATTGAGGTCTGTCAGATGTGATTTTTGTATTAAGCCATATTTGTTTATTTGTACTTCCAAATCCAACTTGTCCCCTTTCATAAGGTGTTGTTGAAGGTGGGAGATAGGGAAGTAAAAGTAACTGGGCAACTCTTTCTCCCTGAGGTATATATAATGCTTTATCAGATGATACCATTATTTTGATCTCACCAATATAATCTTGATCAATAAGTCCTGGTCTTACTATTAATCCTTTCAGTGTCCAGCTACTGTGGCCTAAAAGTAATCCTACAGAATTAGCTGGTAAAGGATGAAAATTTCCCGTATTAAGCAACTGGACTCCTTGTGATGGATGTAAATATACAGATTGAGAAGAGGCAAGATCTACAGCGGCACTTCTAGTTGCTGCTTGTAAATCATACCATATTCTTTGAACTGGGGAAGATGCCTCTGTATTGTTTTCTAGGGCCTCAGAGGCTGGCCTGATTGAAGGTTTAAAGGCTGAGACTCATTGATAGGATTACCATCTTTATCAAATTTTGAACGGCATTCATTAGACCAATGTCTCCCTCTCTTACATTTTGGGCAAACAGACAACGGTTTATTTTTAAAATTTGGCTCTTTCGCCCTCTTTTATGATTGGCAATCTCTCTTCATATGCCCTTGCTTGCCACAACCAAAACATGTCAGACTTTTAAATCTTCCTCTTGACTTTCCTCTCATAGCAGCTGCTAGCAGATTAGCTTGGTATGTAGGAGAACCCACATCTGCACAGGCCTTGATATAATCTTCCATTCTAGCTCCTGCAGCTTTCAAAGGTCTAAGAACTCTCTGACATTCTGACACTCTGCATTTGCATTATCATAGGTTAACATTTGCAACAACAAATCCCTCAAATCTGGATGTGCTACTGCTTGTCTCAAGTTATCTTGCAACCTTGCAACAAAATCAACATATGGCTCATTGAATCCCTGTTTAAGCTTACTGAATGGTAAAGCGGGCTGTCCAGCCACTTGTATCTTTTCCCAAGCTTTCAGGCAACACAGACGCACCTGTGTCACCGCAGTGTCCTCATACCTGGCTTGCCTTTCTAGCTGCAGCCAATCTCCTTGTCCTGCTAGCTGTTCAGCAGTTACAAGAATCTGAGGATTGGCATGCTGATATCTCAGAGCTTGTGCCTTTGCTTCCTCATACCACCATGTTTTGAATTGTAGAAACTCAGAAGAGTCTAAACAGGTATGAGCCAGTAATTCCCAATGATGAGGAATCATCCTTTCTTGTTCTGCTAATCCTCTCAGAAGACCCACTACATACTGCGAATTAGTGCCCTAAGTAGAGGTGGCTTGCTTGACATCTTTCAATGTTTTATAGGGAATAGGTGTATAAAGTGCTCTGACTCCACCTTGTGGAAAATCAGGATCCTCACCTGGCCCAAAAGGAGTCAAGTTAACTGGTGCCACTAAGGGTGCCAGATAAACACCTATGTCATCTTCCCTCTGGGCTTTGCAGGAGCTGAGGTTTTTTTTACAATGACAGAGACGAACAGGGCTCTCATCCTCACTCTCTGAGGAGGAAGAGGAGGAGAATGAAGAGGAGTCAGACGAATGTGGGGGTGAGGAACATCTACTTGATTTTACCACATCGTCTGGCAATTCTCTCTCTTGCTCATGTGTGTTTGATTTAGCGTCAGAAAGCGGGGGAGATTGTAGAGGCTGTAAGGCGAGAGTGATCAGATTACATAAAGACCAGACAGGCACAGGGATAACATCCCCCTGTCTGTGCGCCTTCTTAAAATCTCTTAACACATTATTCCAATCAGCCTGTTTAAGAGTTCCTTGTGGCGGCAACCAATGACAATGTTTCCTAATATATTTATGAAGTTGAGCAAAATCCCTTTTAGATGTTTTCACTCCTGATATTTTTAGGAGGGCACGGAGTAATTCTAAATGATCGTCCAGTTTAGCTGCTTTAGCTTCATGATGGCCCATTATAGTGTCCCTGACTTCTCGACCCTGTCCCTACATACGCTTTTCTGGGGGGGCCTTACCGGGTCGACGATCTTCGGAGCTTCCCCGCTCTGACTTTCAAGGGTCGCCCAGAGGGGAGGTTCCCTGCTCTGAGTTTTGACCATCTTTCAGGTCCCTGTTCGGGCGCCACTTGTCGGCCTCCTCCCTGTCTCTGACCCTCAGATTAAGGAGGCGACGTGATGAGATATCGAAGACCTGAACGGACCAGCCAGGGGACTCAAGGCGTAACAGCTCAAGAACAATGCCAAGAAGACACTCCTCATATTTACTGAGTATATGAATATCTGAAGAAATCTGAGGAGGGGGTTCAGCACATAACCATGATCTATCCTTGAGTCCAGCCCAAGGACGGGACACTCCTCAAGGATACTGAGACCATGTGAGGGCGGTCACGAGCTGTAGGAACCTTTTATGGCTTTAATCCTTCTGTCCTTGGCCAAACATCAGAGGTCGTAGGAGATACAATCAAGTCACATATCTTCATACATTTGATTTCTGTATTACTTGATTTACATATTAAGCCCATTAATCCCACAACAATGCTGTATCACTTGATACAAAGCTATATATCCCAGCTACTCTATGAGCACAGACGTAAAGCAAAGTAGACACTACTTCCTGTACTTTCTTACAAATATTTTTCGGCTTAGCTGGACCGTTTGTAATGTACATTATTTGGTCTGAGAGTTCATGTTGCCCTTGTGGCTACTAGAAATACATGCTATGGCCATGAGTATGTGAGAATGATAGAAGAAGCTAAATTTTAGGAATTCAGTATTTTTATATGGTCGTGGTATGATGTGGTTTAGTGTTTCCTCACGGTGGAATTAACGTATGAACATTTAAAAAGCAAATTTTTGAATCATTGCTCTTATAGGATAACAATCATAATGTTAAAAATGCTTTGAGTAGACATTGTTTTCTGGCTCAAATACTTCTCAGATTAATAGCACAGTGTCTTCCGAGAAGGGCACATCATTGGGAGCATTTTGGCAGGGCAGAGATAAAAATCATACCAAGAAAGAATAATAAGCCCCATCCCTAAATTTCTATCCAGTCGTAGCCTCCACATGGGTGTGAAGGAGATGGGAGTGAGCTCCTTGTGTGGGTAGCACTGAGAGTTCAATTCTAACTAGAATGCCAAGGCTACTCCACCGTATCTAAAGTCGGTAAGTCCCATAATTCTTTGCTCCCCCTGAATTCTTTCATTCTAGGTTTCTCTGAGCAGGCCATCATTTGATTACTTCTTGTGATGGCCTGAGATACTGGAGAAAACCCTGTGATGGGGAAAATATATTCCCCAGACATATGAAGCTCATGCTCTAATAAGACACAAGTTATGTTCATAACATAACTGAATGTTGGAAATGCTGAGAAGGGAGGGACAGCCTACCTAGAGGAAGGAAGGGGAAAAACCCCTCCTAGCAATGCATTGGGTGTCTCTGAGGTTTATTTTGGGCTATTGGTTCATTGTTAGGTTCTTGCATGTACTGCCTCCCCACCCCCTCATGGAGAAGAATCAACTCTATGTCCTGAGTTTGTTTTCAGGAGTGGAGACATCAGCCAAGAAAAAGCCGGTACAGGAAGGGAGGGGGCTCACCTCTCCCTTGTTGGTTCCTGGCCAGCTGCCTGGGCTTCAGGATGAAAAGAAAGAGAGCATCCTGCAGTTCCTGGGGCACGAACGGAGCAGGAAGATGGCTCATTTTAACTCCGTAAGGATGTTCATGCCCTGCATGGAGAAAATGCTGATGGTGGTGGTAGGGTACAAACCTACCTTACCATGAGCATGTGCAGCATTCTGGGGTGTGCTGCCATTCCGGGGCTTCTGGAGAAAGAATGCTGTGCCTCTGAGTCAGCATCATATTCACTCACCTGGGGGACCCCTGCAGAAAGCAGATGCCCAAGCAAGGGTTTAGAAAGAGAAAAAGCTTAAACATGGTGCTTTGCTTGGAATGCACAGCCCCATCAGGGCAGTGCACAGTGATGGCTTGTGCTGTGCTTCCATCTGAGACTATTTAAGGCCCCCCCAGTCTCTGCCTTGACACTAACTAGGTGTGTAAGTCTCAGGCAGATTACCCCTTGGGACCTTACATTCATGCTTTCAAGCACTTGCTTATAAGGATCAAAGTAAATATAGTAAACATCAGTAGTTAATAAATGTCAAATAATAGTGTATGTTAAGAATCGTTATGATCACTGTTCTATCACTCAAGGTGTCAGCTTAACAAACAGAATTTCCATTTGCTTTTGTCAGTTCTAACCCCAGGGCTACTCAAGAGCAGCAGGGAGCCTTTATGCTTCCCTCCCACTGTCCCCCTGCCCCCAGGAGGCTCCTGCCAGTGGTCAGATGGAAGGATGCACTGTGTTGGGAAACCAAAAGCAGAGTGCGAAACACTTGTCTACAGAGCGGAAAACTGCACCCAAAATCATGGGGAGTTGCCACTCTCAGAAATTTGTTTTGCTCTTTCATGCTTTAAATTGCTTCCTCTCCATAGAAAACTCAAAACTCTGGGCTCATGACCTGGCTTCCATTTTTCCAGGGTAGAATGAAAGTTCCCTTTCTTTCAGCTCACATGTATTATTGACTGTAACTTGAGCAGCTCTTGTTTTCCTTTTCATCTGGTGCACACGCAATGTCAGTACTCTGTTTAGCACAACAATCACAGTGACTTCCATCTTTTAAGGCAGAGAAGCTTCTGTGACAGCAATAAAATACAATGAAATCACAAGTATAGCCAGGAGTTAGTCCACAATTGAGAATTTCCAGCATGCTAAGAAGAGTATTCAGACTGGCTGCTAAGGGATCATCAAGAATGGACAGGCTCTGAGAGCCAGCTGTGGTACGTAATGTTCTAAGCTTAAAAGTTATCTTTGTAGTTTTATCTAAGTTAATGCATTTTATTAAAATAAATATACCTAGGTATTTGATGTTTTTCACTTTATTGCTGGTTTCTTATTAACTGAAAAAAATGAGGCAAGTGGGCACACTGTCCTCAGCTATGCACTTGGTGACCCTTTGTATTCTAAGATGGGGAATATATATTTCATAGAGAAAACGTGGTTCTTTAGATTTTCCAGATCACTTGAAAATATTCTTCAATTCATTGGAGAAAGAGTAATAGCCAATGGATTGTTGGAAGGATTAAAAATTAATAATTATGTAAGA
Organism: Manis javanica; assembly: GCF_040802235.1. Classification (NCBI taxonomy): domain Eukaryota; kingdom Metazoa; phylum Chordata; class Mammalia; order Pholidota; family Manidae; genus Manis; species Manis javanica. Next base: position 70,726,878 of record NC_133160.1, read on the forward strand.
GGAAATGCTTAAAGATTTCTAGCAAAAGTCATTGTCACCATTACTGCATTGCAAGGTTTCTCACAGATCCTGTGCATGTGTTTATTTTAATCTATTTCCATTTCCACAGTGAACAGATTTGCTGATCCAAGAATTACTATTTTGAACTGACTTGTAATGACTATTTTAGGAGAGGTGTAATCTATGTATCAATAACCTTGAGAACAATGCTGGTAAACTCAGCCTGAGACACAGCAAAGTACGTGTGGCTCAGTCAGTGAAGACTTGAGGAATCTAAATGTGATCATCTCCTTTTCTTTGGGACACTGAGAAAAATTCTGGGCACAGAGAAGATGATAAATATTTGGATTTGGATTCAGAGATATGACTGGATTTTAGAAGATTCTCACAAATTAGAGGCTATTTAATAGTTAGGAAGTGGGACAGAGGAATTCAAGACTTGAATACTAACCACATCAATGAACAGTGTATGAGATTTTCACTTTGAAGGGTATTTAAACTTAAGACCAAAGAGCCATTAACTTGAGATTTTAGAGTTAGAATTTTGAACCCCACCAACCTCATCATAGATTTTCCCTGACACTTAACAATGAGTGGATATAGGGTTTTTTTCTTGTCAGAAGTGACCCACAGCTGTTAATCGTTCTCAGAGCCCTTGGAGACAAAAAGAATATGTTTCACAATAAATCTTTCACAGTAGTACTTGAAGAACACATTTTCTTAGCAGTTAGTTGTTTCCAAAAAGAAAGAATTGAGTCCAGTATAAATGCTATTTGTTCCATGGGGGGTAGTAGCTACAGATTTTGAGTTAACAATGCTGACTTCAGTCACCTTTTGTCCCCCAGTGACCATCCCAGATTCTTGTCCCTTTGATAAAGGCCAAGGATCTATAGCACCACAAGGCAATCAGTCCCTCACTTTGTGGGTGGTACGTGGCACAAGAAAACATTCTTATGCCCCCATCACTAAGGAGGAAAAGGCTAATCTCAAAGAGTCCTGCCTCATGTTGTCTCCAGACTCCTTGGAGAATGTTGGTTTTTGCTTTCAAATGTCCCTGTCCAGACAAGCACATCCTCCAGAAAGCCACACACAGTGCCATGATTATTCCTGAGCAAAGTAAAACCTGAAAGTCATCATCAGCTCAGCAACCCTGAGCAGAAGGAGAGAAATGCCCAAGAGGCCTTGAGCAGATGGCAGCGTGAAGTCAGCTCACTGGCTTTGGTGCAGACAAACCCCACTTTAGAGACTGAAGGGACATGGACTCTAACCTAGAGCACAGGTCAGACGCAGACAACAATTAGTCCCTGCAGTAACACCAGCATTCCCACTTGAAACAAACAAGTCTAAATTATAAAGACTGCTGAACTCTTTCAAAGAATCCTTCAGGAGACGATGAAGCAAAAAATGTTTGAAATGGAGTTGATGATAGTTATTATGCTTGCCTGTACTCCTGATTAAAATCATGGCCTTACCCACATGAAGAAGGGTCCCAAGCATGGAAGCAATCTCTCTCTCTCTCTCTCTTTCTCTTTCTCTCTCTCTCTCTCTCTCTCTCTCTCTCTCTCTCTCTCTCTCACTCACACACACACACACAGCTAGATCTGCTCAAAATCGTTGCAAATAGGAATTGACAGCCAATAAAAATATTTTAAAGTAGGGACTGGATACACAATGTTGGAATCCTTTAAATCAAGCATGCATATATAGCCAAATAACCCGTTTTTCATTAAAATAGAAATTTTTCTTGCCTAGTTGAGATTGATCACCTTAAGCAAAGGAAAATCACAAACATAAAATGAAATTAGCTGTATCATTATTCAGTCTCCCAACTTCATCCCTGAAACCACCCACTCTCTTCCAAGATTTATTCGTTATTCAGGGCATACATATCATATAGGTTAGAAATCAATATAATCTGTGTTTCACTCAATGCCTATATTCAATTTTATTTTAAGCATATTATTAAATTCCATTTGTATAGAAATCCTTAATTTCTTATGCAAATTCTGGTTACCCAGAGTTTTTAAGGGGCTTTATTGTCCCATTGGGTCAAACAAAACTTAAATTACAATTTTGTGATTCTGTCACACAATAACAGGACATTTCCCATTTACAGAGAATTTTATATAAGAAACTGTGCATTACAAATGCTTCCTTCAGCTCTGTCCATCTGATACCTCTTTTCCCTTACAAAACCTCACCCTGAAATATACCGGTCTCTTTCACCAAAAAAAGTTTTCAGCAGCTCACTCTAGCCCCATCTAAACGAGGGACATGACATTTAAAAGAAAACAAGATGAAAGTGATGTGTATACAGATATCCCCAGATTGTGGTCTTATTCAACCCTCGCCTCCTTTACTTGTTTATACGAGGCATTAGCTTATCTCCTTCTCTGGACCTGCATCAAGGGGATGTAGCTTCTTGCCAGGTGATCTCTGTATGTCGATATTCTATGTCATTTGAGATGCATGATACTGAGACTGAGTCCTCGGGTGATGACCAAGGTAAACAGGGATGAGAGAGGAGGAATCAGAAAGAAGATTCAGAAAGAGTAGCTCCGTAGAGGAAGAAATATTTAGAATCTTATGAATTTTTTAATGTATATTCTTCGTTTATATTATTTATAATAAATATGCTATGTGATTAGCCCTCTAAAATTATAGCGAATTTTATGCTGTGACTTTCAATTTGCACAAAATTAAGTTGGGAATACAGGAATAGTACCCATGTATAGGCTAATAACATAGCTTTGCTACCTTCAATTTCTACATTTGGGGGAGAAATAAGACTTTGGTATCCATAATAATCAGCTATCTTATGATGGGTGAACATACACACACGAGCTTGCCAAATCAAATTTGTTTTTTAACTAAAAATAGCTTGTGGGTAACTTACAGTTACTCCTAGCACTGCTAGTGACATGTTGGTTGTGTCATTCACTGTGTCTGAATTTGTTACTGTTATAGTTACAGGCTGTAAAAAAGAAATAAGAAAATTGCCATGAATTAAAAAATTTGAACCAGGTGAGTAAATAATTATTGGCAAATTATTATCCATATTCTAAAGTCAAAACTTGTTTTCAAGCAATAAGAAAGTAAAGCACATGTAAAGCAAACCCTAATTACAATTTGTTTCCATTCCTTTATATAACATGAAGCTAGTAGGAAGCATTTCAGTAAAACGTGTATTTCTCTTAGAGGATTTGTGGCGCACAAAGTGTAACAGCTTCATTAAGAAAGAGAAAGACTGAGAACTCTGAGAGGGCACATGGGCTTGTCCTCAACATCTTCAGGCTGTGAACACAATGGAGGGGGGAGCAGTTGAAAAAGGAGGAACTGCATGCTTTTCTTTCTTCCTGCGTTGTGTTTTTATAGTATGGCTTTGTTTCTTTGCAGTTATATACTCAGCTTCAGTAAGAACAGAATAAGAACTGGCTATAAAGACATTAAAAATAAACAGTGTACTTTCTCTGCGTCAGATGATATGAGTACTAAGATTTTCATTGTTGAAATCTGTTGAGACAAACCAATGAGTCTAGCAAAGGAGACTGAAAATATGAGAAATTGAAGTCCCGTTCCCAAACCTGCCAGTGAACAAGTATTTATACTAGCTTTCTACTATTTTTCACACTGAGAAACTGCTCATAAAAACGGGACAGTTTACAGAAAATTACCTAAAAGGGATTAATAGGATACTGAGATGGTATCTATCAAACTATCTGAATTTCAAAAGATATTTTAAAATAAGACAATATGTAAGTAACATTTACTATGCACAATATAACATGATATTATTATTAGACGATGAGGCCCGTGTCCTCTGATAAACACTGCTGAAAGAAAACAGTGTAAATGGACACTCAAGGGCCTTAAAATTAAAAACAAAGTTAAAAGAAACCCTTTTTTAATCTATTATTTTCCTTTTCATTGTCTTTTTTTTTTATTTCCAATTCAATTGCTTGATATGCCAGATGGACCTAAAAATTGTTTGATAGTGGGACTTTTGTAAACAAAAGCACTCATCGATTTCAAATTATTTGTAGCACTAAGGATTATGAATAAGTGTTTCAGAACCCAGAAGTAGAGTTCACAGCACTGTGCTAAATTTTATAGGAGTATTCAAACAGTGTGTTTTAGCTTGGAATTTAAGTTTTTTTTTTTAACTTTTGTTAAACAGTTCTATCTTTAAAGATGTCCAAAAACTCTCCAATACAATTTAAAAACTCTCCCATGACATTGCTTGTAAGCTAAAAAAAACAAAAACAATCTGTTTCCAAATGCTGGTAATCACTCCCTAATTTATCTGGCCTGTAAGATAATGAATGGCTTTTCACAGCATAAGGAACATACTGTGTTCAAAATAATAATTAGAAGGTTGTATGTATTCTTCCTGCATGTTGTCTCTTCTCCAAAACAGATAAATTCCAGTAGATAGCATCTTTGTATAAAAATAGCTTGAAAAAAAACCCCATTTTATCAAACAATTTGAAAAACAGAAATATGACCTGTTTTTTGCTTTTGACCTAAAGGGTTACATGATCTATAAAGAACCAGAAAGATGTGATCAATTCTCAAGAGTTCAGGCCAACCTTGATATGTCTAGATGTTCAAATTACTTGACAAAACAACTATCATAATTATGTTTGATGATATCAATGACAATATGCTAATAATTAAAAATATAGGAATCTCAGCATAGAAACTCTAAATATTTAAAAATAGCATGTTTTTATTGGTAAAATTTTGAAAGACAAAATTTATCGGGTGGGCTAAATTAAAAAATGAAGATGACAAGCATAAAAGTCAGTGATTTAAAAATAGGTAATATAAATGATCCAGTCTGAAAAAGAAAAAGAGAAACCAAGATTGAAAAAAATTAACAGAAGCTGAAGGACCTGTGGACAATATCAAAGGCTCTAAAATACATGAAACTTTGGAGAGTGTGAGTGAAATACAGACATTGTCAGATAAAAGAAATAAAGAAAAACTGTTGGTACGAGATCTTCTCAAGAAATGCTAAGGGAAGTTTCTCCAGGATGAAGTGAAACAGTATGAGGGGGAAACTTGGGTCTTTGGGAATGAATGAAGAACATTAAAAATGTTTATTTTGTGTAAATCATGTGTAAATAAAGTTCATTTTTTTAAATTTCAAGGTGATTTTCCATGAAAAATTCTGAATGTATCCCACTGGCACAGTGGAAATCAAAACAGGCAGAGACAAGATTGTGCTTTGCTACAGGAGGATTGTCTAGTCTCATATCCCTCAACTAATGCATCCATGTGGCACTCAGAAACAGCATGAGTTTTGCAACTGGATGGCAAATAACTTTCTTAAACTACCTCTTTTCCCCCACCTTAAAATAGTATTCTGTATGACCTAGAGCTACTATAAAGCATAACAGAGTATTATAAAGTATAACAGTACCATAAAAAATAAACAAAATATTTTGTTCCTCATTGTAAATGTCTTTGATAGTGCACTATAATTTCAGAAATCAAATTATACATGCATAATTGGGGCTAATGGTTTGATATTTTCCCCAACAGCATAAAAAGAATGAAGTAGAAATATGGTGATCCCTTAAAAGTATCATCCTCTCAGCTCAATTCAATCCTGACATTTCTCAGAATGGAAGACTTTCAAAACAACTCTGCTTTTCACATAGAAGCTAAATGTAATACCTGGCCCTTGAGTGGATCCTGTAGTAGAAAGATGATATTATTGAGGCCAGCTGACAGAATGGGACAACAAACAGTAGATTACATGTTAAATTTCCTAAGGTGATAACCGTATGGTGGCTATATAATGGAATATCTTTATTCTTAGGACATACTTAATATTTAAGGATGAAGGGCTGTGGTGAGTGCATGCCCTCAAACATAGGTATACACAGACTCATACAGAGAGAAAGAGAAAATAAGTAATAAAGCAAATGGAATAAAATGTCACTAAATAGATGAATCTAGGTAAAGGGCATATGGGGTATTGTTTGTACTATATCTTTGCAGTTTTTCTGTAAGATTACAATTACCAGAAATAAAACATCATAGGGAACAAGAACTATACAAACAACCCAAACCACTCTGTAAGTAGTGACATCTAGAAAAAATGTTTAATTCTAATAGGAAAATAAAAAATCACTTAAATACAAGAAGCCACTATAATTGCTATTTGAAGGATCTTGAGACACGTTATGGGCATTAATATGTCATGCTCTTTCCATGCTTAAGCACTGTACCTATTATGGATTCCCCTTTCTTCGTATCACCTAGGATTCACTTATTATATACACAAAAATACATATTCCCAACATGGTATTTTCTAAATACTCTCTCCTCCACTCTTCCTTTCTCCCTCCCATCCTCCCGAGCTCGCTCTGTCTCTCATTCCGCTTACATCAGAAAGTTGAAATTTAATTGTTGGTCTTAAAAACACAGAGGTACACTTTTTTATGTCCTTCAGTGAAGATTTCGAGGGAAATGCTTTTGGGCTGGTCCTTCTCTTTGGCTAGACTGATGTATCTAATCAAATTCAATAATAACCCAACATAGTAGGATGAGTTACCTATTTGCTTATTTTCAAATCAATCTATGTTGTTAATATTTTCAATATACTTTGTTACTTTTAAAGGCATATAAAAAACTGAGCAAAATCAAATGGTGTGTTGGAAGAAAACATGCAGTCATATTTCATGAAAATAAGATTTACCCAGGAATTTTCTGGTTTCCCTTTTCAAGTGGGATTTGGGCAGCAGATCCATCCTCAAAGCTTTCCTGCCTATATGAGGGGGCCTGGCACCTTCCTGGGTCAAAGGTAGGAAGTAGCAGTTGCTTTGAGAATAGGTAGTGTCACCTGTACTTAATGAAAATTTAACACCGTTTTGAGAATAATGTTAGCTCCAGTAATGAGGTTGAAGAGAAGGGGAAGATGAGGATGAGAACCAGTACTTCCTCTAAAAGCAGCACAACCTGCATGTAAGTGAGAGAAAAATTTCTACTAAGGAGAGGGAGAATAATTTGGGGGCACTGCTTTGAAGAGATCTATATTACTTTATCATGGATTCAAGATTTAAGATATGTATATTGACAAAATACCTTTGATTGGAAAGAGTACCATTTTTCCTTTAGTTCTGGAGATCTGCAATTTTTAAAAGTGGGAGAAAATATTAAATGACATAAAATACTTAGAGTCACATATTAAGATGGCCATTCCATATAACCATAGCAGCAGCCAGTAGTTAGTCATGTGGATGTATGTGTAAGTTGTACTCTCCTTATAATCGGGCTTTTGACGGGCCCTGCTCTTTTACAAGCAGTATTACAGTGAAGGAAACAGGTCCTAAAGTGGAAGAGAAGTTGGTTTGGAATCTAAACACTTCATTGCAACTCTGTGATGCAAGCTATACGATCATGGGCAAGTCACATCCACTCTGAGCTTCAGTTTCCAGAACTGGAAATGGGTCAGTTATACCTCAGTGTTCCTGCAGCTGGTAGTGCTTCTCAAATACAAAGATGATTACAGATGATTCAGATTAAATCATACTTAAGAAATTTGATATTTGGATGGACTATCGTGACTCAGAAACAGAATATCCTTTTAGGGGAAAAACCCTACACTATTCTCTATCTTTATAGATATAGAAGATTGTAATACATTGAATGAGTTTCTAGAAAGTTTATTCTTCATTCTGTGATTCTCTGACCAAGATCAATCCACCTACGACTAAATTACTAAAGATTAGTACTTTCCCTGCTAAAGTTTCTACAGCATGTAATATCCAAAAGTGAAAAAGCAGTAAGGTTCATTTATACATGGATTTGTCACTTACTACCACTTTTTTTTATTGTGGTAAATTACACATACCATAAAATTGGCCATTAGTGCTCTTTAGCACCTTTACAATATTGTGCAGCCACCACCATTAACGAGTTCTGGGACATCATGTAAAAGCAACCCCTGGGTTCTTCAAGCAATCATTTCCATTCCCCCTGTCCTCAGCCACAATGTCACATTTTGTTTATTCATTCATCAATTGATAAACACTTGGGTTATTTCCACCTTTTTTGCTATTACGGACAATGCTGCTGTGAACATTCATGTACAAATTTTTGAGTCCATGTATGTTTTCATTTCTCTTGGGTATATACCCAGAAGTGGCATCGTTGGGTCATACGGTATTTCTATTTTAACATAATGAGGAACCATCAAACTTTCCACACTGGCTACCACATTTTATATTCCTGCCAGCAACATAGCTCCCTGGCCCCCTACCCCCATCACCACTCTGGACCTACTTCTGGAAACTGGAATGCCCACTTAGCTCCCCAGCCTGAATATGTACGTGGACACAGCTTCTCATTACTCAAGCCCATCTGTAGGAGAGTACTAACTGCAAGTAGCACAAGCACCAGGTGCCAGGCGTGGTTATACGTATGCACTTACACAGCTTTTCACCAAGAAAACGTGTAAACCTGGCTTCCACTCAGGTTTCTCATCCCCTCATTAGGAAAAAAAGTTTGTGAGAAACTCTCTTATCAAATACTTTATATCTTCCCAACTGAAACTCTTTCCTCCCACTTGCCACATGAAGAAGACATTAAGCAACAGAAACTGCTAATCTTTAGAGAAATCTGTCGTGGAAAAGAAAACATGCAGAGAATGACACAAATCCATGTTCCTTCCCAGTAAAACTTTGACAAATTTTCCTGAAGTCAGCAGTTGCATTACAAAATTTAGCAAATGTAGTAGTCTCATCATTATGATGACGCCTGAGACTTTGGTGGAGTGGGGCGCAGGGGAGAAGGAAGAACACTGAGAGCGTGTGATGAGAACTTGAGGTGTAAGACAAGAATGAGACTTGGGGTGTGGCTGCTCCAAAGAGCAGAAGCGAGTGTGGCACAACCCCTGTCAGCCCAGGGGTGTCCACTCAGGATGTCCAGGATAAGAGGCCACATTCCCCATCCTCATGCCAGTGTAGGAATATATTTTTGAAAACTAACCTCTACTCCACAGAGTTACAGATTTGTTTTAGACTGTCACCTCCCTATAGACACCAAATAAGACAATATGTACACAGAAATTCAGACAACCTAGTGTTTGATGCCGTGATTAAATTGTATTTATATAATACTAATTTTTAAGTGCATTAATTTGGGAGTATAAAAGCAATTTTTCAAACTTGAATGGACTATCTAATAGTACTAGCTCAAGATAGATACTCTAGTGATTTAGAAACACATAAACTCCAGAGCCCAGGGGGCAGGATGCCGGAGAGGGGCCCCAGAGCCTCGCTCTCTCAATGCTGCTTCTCCACACCCTGAATATACATGTTCCCAAGCCACTTGTAGAGCCCATTTGAAAAATCTCTGAGCAACACCAGAGGAAGTTACTCCAGTAGTTCCCACTGTTTACCATGAATGTGCATACATCTTACACATAAACATGTTTTGGGGAAAGTACAAAGCAAACAAATGTCATCATCGGAGGTCAAAAAGTGAGTCACTGGCTTATGACACAATCACATTTTAAAGTTTTCCTTTTTAACTCATGTAAATACAGGGCCAGTCTGTAAGTCATACCTCAAGGTGGCCACGAAGTTCACCGTGGGCCAGCCCAAGACGAAGGACCTCTGGGCACCGATGTCGGCTTTCCCCATAGAGTCAGCAGTCCACACTGTGTTCAGTGGTATTTTATTTTTTATCTTAAAGATTTTTTTATTCCTAGAATGATAACCAAACAAGACCTGTTAGTTTCTTAAGTGTTATGTGAGCAGTTCACAGCAAGATGTCAGGTCTCATTGCTCCAGGGAAAACCATGCCTCCTTCATCTCTATTATCCTGTGTGATTAGCACAGCAGATGGTTAGATGGGCCTTTATAGAGTGTGTGGTGAGCAAAGCCTGACTCAGGAATGCCATGAAAATACTTCCTTGATGGCAGGAAATAGTCATTTTTCTGAATGCTGACTGTTGACTATAGACTAGACTATATATTTTAGAACTTTTTAAGAGAATCATTCTTTCATCTGTTATTGATATATTTGTTATATAATATATATATATAATCTTTGTGGTTATTATTAATTTACTCATGTCTTGCTTACTCAAGAAGTATTTGAGGGGCTGAGCAAAGATACACGATACATGATTTATAAGAATAATTATGCAAATTTTCTCATAAGATGGCAGACTGGGAAGAAAAAACTTGGATTAGAGGAATTTAACATTTTCCACCTTAATTTCTAAAAAGATTTTATTGCCTTTATAGCATAAGCTATTTTAAAACATTTTCTTAAAAGATTTTGTTCATACCATTTTCCCTTAGGTTCCTGCTAAAACTGAAAAATTTAGTTCACAGATTGAACCCAACTTAAAAATCAGTCAGTCAATCCTAGAACAGTGGCCAGGAGGTCTTATAGGTAGATGGTGGAAATCCTTCCCATTTATCTCAGGGAAGTCAGGTGACAGACCATTTTTACCTTGTCTCTTTTGACCTCTGACATGGAAACCACCATATGTCTTGTTTTATCCATAGATTTAATTCTCAGGTGGGCCTGAAGTTTAAGTAGTTACAAGCCTTATGAAGGATTCCTAGGAAACTTGCCACACCGCTGTGGAACTCCCTACTGTTCAGAACCACATGTGGGAACACTAAAGCTAAAATGAGATCAGAGACAAATCGTGCAAAAATTCCTGTGAGTCCAATGATTCATGGAACAGCTAAAGCTGGGACTCTTTGATGGCAGTTATGAAATGAAACCAATTTTGCAGGAAACCCAACTGAAGGACAATGTAGATTCAAAGGTTAGGTCACAACAAATATAAACAAGATGGAAACACGTCTTGTGACACCAGGTGGCTACTTTCTACATTTTACTTCAACATTTTTTACCCTATGTTTGAGAATTTGAAGATTTTTATGAAACACAATTATTGGATATAACCATTTTTCTTGATAGTAACTCTAAAGGCATTATCAAGTTAAAAATAGCCAATGGGAAAGATAGATACTTATTTGCTTATTCCTATAGATTTTTAAATGTTCTAATGTGGGTATGTATGTGTATAACACTTCAGGTATTGCGTGGAAACTTCCAAATATGTTAACCTGGAAAAAGTCATTTCAATAATTCCCTCTGTTCAACAAATTGCCAAGATCACCTACTCCTTTGCAACTAAACCAAGTTATCCAAAAGCCCAGAACATGGTTTCCACTCTCCTGTAACATTTACTGGGCCCTTACCATACACCAAGCACTGTTGTAAGTATTTTATAAACACCATTTCATTTCATCCTTAAGCAACTACATCAGGTACTCTCTGTTTGCCCTATTTTATAAGTGAGGAAGCTCACAGAGAAGTTAATTGTCCAAAGCAACCCATTTGACTCTGAGTATCAAAGTACTCTGTAAAATAAGGAAAATAATCCCATCTCACAGAGTAGTTGTAAGGGTTAGACAAGATTAAGTACATCAACTCCTTAGCATAATAACCGACCTGTAATAAGTCCACAATAAATTATTAGTATTAATGTCACTCAGATTAAGTATAGAACTTGCCTGCCTTATATTTGACATGACATAACTGCGGGTGCGGGTGAGGGTAGTAAAGAAAAGAGTTGCAGTTTTCTCTAGTGACTGAAAGGCTTCTTGATACTTCGGTAAGTATTCTTTGTCTTTCATGATGGGACAAGTAAACAGATGCCCTTCCATCTACCTGCCTTCAGATACTTATTGAGCAATCACCACGTTTTCTCTGGACTGGGTATTAGCTGCATCCATGTTCAGAGTTGAGAGGAAAGTGCACTCAGTGGTCCCAGCTCCAACATGTACTCCTAATCTGTCTGCTGCATCTCTCGTCGTCACTGCCATCCCCGAGGCGGAGCCCTTGTTACCGTTCACCGGGACCATTGCCTCCTTAACTCTCTCCTTGCCTCCCCACCAATCCATGATCTGCCAACAGTCAAGAGAATGTGCTAAAAATTTAACCAGATATGGCCTAGTGAAAAACCCTCAGCCTACTTCAAGCCCTACTGTGGCGTGTGGAGACCCAGTGTGACTGGATCCCTGACCACGGAATCGTGTCTGATTTCACACCCATGCTTCAGGCTCCAGTCCCATCGGCCTCTGACCCCTCCCTCCAAGGGGCCAACAGCACCCACTTAGGGCTGCTGTTCCCTCAGCCTAGAAGGCTCAGCCACCGTGCATAGGAATGGTGGCTGCTTCTCATCCCATAGGTTCACTTTAAGTGCTGCCACTTCAGAGAGGCCCTCCTAGACGACCCCTCTCTAATGTAGTCCCTTCTTCTTCACACAGCACCCTGTCCATCTGTTATCGGAGGCACTAATCACAGTCTGCAATTGAACCCCTCTTGTTTGTACCTTCCGTCTGTAAGCCCCAGGCAAGGGAGACTCTGCCCGTCACATTCTCAGTTGTTTCTACTGTGGCGTGGCACAGAACACGACCTGCGTAGTACTTGTTGGATAAATGGTCAAAACATTTGTAAAATGAGAGAAAAAGCACTTAACATTTTCATTACAGTTGATTAGTAAAAGGGTTAGTGAAAGCAATTTTATGGTAATGAGAACAAGTGGTGTCTGCGTACTTGGTGTTAGACACAAGCACCAAATTGCTGAACAGGAAGAGGTGCCGCTGCTGTCTCCTCCAGCCTCTTCTGAGTTCCATGTGGCCATGAAGCAGCAGGACATGATGTAGTCGCTTCACTGTGGGTGTCCGCCTCAACAGAAGGGCTTTTCCTGCAACATATCAAACACCAAAAGCAGCTAGTCACTGGCCAAATACACGATAGCATTTTTTATGCTGTCTGCCGAGGTTGACACAACACTAAAAATTAGTCTCGACGCCCAAAATGGGTTCATTGCTCTAATTTAGGGTCGCCAAGTTACAGAAACGTATTGAAAGAGATAAGGTTACTTAGGGAGTTGATGAGGTTGGAGAAGAGTTTCCAGGACAAAGCCCTGGAGCAGGCGAACTCTAGGGGTGGGGAAAGAAGAAAGCAAAGCCCGTGACAAGCTGTTAAGAAGGAGAGATCCAAGAGGCCAAGGGCATTACAAGGAGATGTAAAAAAAAAAAAAACAAGAGAGAGAAGAAAAAGGGACAATTTGTGGCAGTTTATCAAATGATAAGGAGATTTGTGAGGAAGTAATTACAATTTGGTTTCATGTTAACATAAAAATCTATATAATGGAGGATTCTAGAAAATTAACCTGTTTTATCTAACTCATTGTTCAGATTTCTCAAAGATCAGCAAATAATACTGGGAATATCAAAAAGTTTCTAAACCCAAGTAAGTGCTTAGCTATTCCTTGCCTGAGCCATGACTAGGCTCTAACAGGACTCTGCCTGGAATAGGTACGGCAACCCAACTGAACAGACCACAAAAATTCTTTCATAAGTAGGGCAGGGTTTCACAGACCTACTGGGGGTTTTCTTCCATGAAGCCAAGAATACTGTCTTCCCCAGAACATAAAGCCTGCTCTCTCATGCTCAGCAGTATGAAGCTTCAGGAACATGAGTAGCTTTTCATGAATCCAGCTCTGAAGTTAAGAATTAGTTCACGTATTTTAGAGAAAACAAAAGAGAACACTTCCTGTCACTGCCCGTCCGCTTTGATGACCGAAAGTAGCATGTTAGAAGGGTACCTTATGCTCTGAGGCCTTGAATGACCATCTAGGTGCTTTTTGATTGACGAGAACATCCTTTTTTCATCAGTTCTTGGCACTGAAAACCAAGAGTTGCCTCCAGTACTTGGCTAAGCACTGAAGTAACTGAAGTAAGCCTGTGGATTCCAGTAGTCAAGCTCTCTGGCCATTATGATGTCAAAGTTCTGAGGCTCATGCCAGAACTGACAAACTGCCACACTGGTTTCGTGACTTTGCTTCCATCTTTTGATTATTTTTTAATTTATACTTTTATTTTGAGATAACTGAACACTGACATGTAGCTCTAAGAAATAATACAAAGGGATTAATCAACCTTTTACCCAGTTTCCCTATGATAATGTCTCTCTGAACTACAGAACAATTTCCTAACTGGAATATTAACACTGATAGTCAAGAGGCAGAACATTTCCGTCACTAGGATCCTTTCTAGGACCCTTTTACAGCCCCCCCAGACTCCTTCCCACCTCTACCATCTCTTTAATCCCTGGCAAGCCTAGTCTGTTCTCCACTTCTGTAATTCTGCCATTTCAACAATCTTATAGAAATGGTATCCTACAGCATGTAATGTTTCTGGACTTGCTCTTTTCCACTCAGCATAACTGGAGAATCCTCTGGATTGTTGTAGGTATTACTAGTTCATTTCTTGGTATCTCTTAGTGATGCTCCGTGATATGGATGTATCAGTTTGTTTAAACAACTGTTGAAAGACTCTGGGTGGTCTCCAGTTTGGGGCTATTACAAATAAAGCAGTCATAAACATCTGTGTACAGGTTTTGTGGAAACATGTCTTCATTCCTCTGGGCTGAATGCCCAGAAGTGCGATTGCCAGGTCATATGGTAGTTGTATGTTTTGTTTCTTAAGAAACTGTCAACCTGTTACCCAGAGTGGCTGTGCCATTTCACATTTTCACCAGCTCTGTATCAGTGATTCAGGTTCCCCACGCCCACAGTAGCATCTGGTGGTGCCATGTTTTATTCTAGCTTTTCTGACGGCTGTGTGGTGACGTGTCCTTGGGGGCTGCATTTGCATTTCCCTCATGGTTAACGGTGCCAAACATGCTGTCATGGGCTTACTTGACATGTGTGTATCTTCTGCGGTATAACGGAACCTATAATAGTCGGCTAAAATCATCCTGTGCAAATACAAAGCTCCCTTTCCACCAGAAAACTGGCCCTTTTATAGATGAGGAGGCTGCTCTGAAGCCAGGCAGCCATGACACAGAGGATTAAAATCCAACTGACTCCTGAGGGCAGAGGGCCTCCTGGCATTGAGGCTCCTTTACCTCCTCTCACAGGCAGTCTCTTTCCTTTGACAACTGTGGAGTGAAAGCTGACGCTCCTAAGAAAGTCTGTGATTTCCCTTACAGGCTCCTGTAATCCATATTTGGATACATACTTTTTATTTCTCATTACATTCTAAGGACCTCAAGGAAAGAGTCTGTATCTGATTTATCACTTAATTTTCATAGGTATTGGCACATTGGAGGAATTTAAAAAGTTGTTGAATGGATGAATGAAATGGTTTTTTGTCATGAACGGAAGAGTAAAAGGGATGATCTACAATAGTCCCTTTTTCACTTACTTCGTTCATTCCACAGAGAGTGTTTGAACCTGAATTAGGAGAAAGGCATCTTGGTTAAGTCTGGGCAGCAGGGAGCAAGAGGGATCCAGGCCCAACTGTCACAAAACCGAGATCTGAATGGAGGTGACAGAAATTAAACAAAGAGTCCCACGAAAATCTGTGTAATCTGAAACTCAGGTAAGTATTGCAAAGAAGAATAAAGAGTAAGATGAGAAATTAGAAGAGGGACCTGACACCTGACTTTGTGGAAAGGGCAGGCAAGGCAGGCATTCTTGAAGAGTCCATCTGAAATGAGCTTTAAAGGATAATTTGGAATTAGATAGGGAAGAGAGGAGAGTGTATGTTGGGAGGGGATATTTTCATTTTCATGCTGAAAGGATAGAATTCAAGCACATGACATTTCAGAGACATGGAAGAGTTTGCTGGGTTGAGACACTAACAGAAGGCATGGGAATGTGAGATAAGCACGACATGGTAGGTGGTGGTCAGAAGCCCAGGAAGGCCTGTCATCTTAAAACCGAAGTGCCATAGAAGTGGCATATAGGTGTGTCCTCCAGAGACTTCCCACTGGTTTTAAAGGGACAGTGCTAGTCTAGACACGTTTGACTGTATTTAGAACCATGGCAGTGGGCAGTGGGAGGCTCACTGGGCAGTACTTTCTGGCCTCCCATCAAGCATCTGTCAGAATTTATAGTAAAAATGCAGGCTCATTTATCTCCACACCTTCCCCAATTCCCAGATTATCTCCCATTCTCTGCCTCTCCCTTTTGGAGAGGTTAGGGGTCAGGAGAACTTTTCTCCTAAAATCTAATCACTGATAATCAGTTCAGATAGGCATCACAAGCGCCTGGGGGAGCTTTATAGGCACCCTTTCACCATAGGTTCTGATACATCAGATGCAGAATACCTGTATTTTTAAAAAGCTTTTTGAGTGATTCTTCTATGTAACAGGATTATGACTGTTTTTTAAGTATCCATTGAGTTAGAAGTGGTGTTCAGATGCCATATTCCTTTTCTAAGGTGAAGCAGAGGAAACTTTTTCTTAGAACAAAGGGAGCTCTCCTTAGTCATGTAATTTTACCTTTACATGCAATAGCTTAGCTTGATTTCTTCCAAAATGTCACTGTTAGTTCTTTTAATTTCATGAAAGACTTTTAAATGGGACTAACAGTGACAGGGCCCGTTTTCATTTATTTCATTGAACACTGAACTACTCACCGTAAATATCACAGAAAGAGTACATGGTGATCCTATGCCAGTACCATTTAAGCACATCACAAAGACAAGCCTGTCTTTCCCCATTACTTATTTCCTTTATATATAAAACCCATAAATATTATGGGCATTCTTACAAGACCTAAGAGAGGGAGAGCGAACAGGTGGTGATATCCATTGAATAACTACAAGCTGCCAAGCTCTTTGCCAGGTAGTACATTACCTAATCTCCTTGCAGCAGATTTGTGAGGTAAGAATCATTATTTCTATTTTTACAGAAGGGGAAATTGAGACTCAGAAGAGTTAAGCAACTGAGAGCCACATACATGATTCATAGAGTCAAGTTTGTCTAATATCAAAGGCATATGGTGTTTCCACAACTAAACAATGTTTCTCCTCTGAAGGAGGGAAGAGGATATATTTTAAGCCATATGACATTTAGGTTGGCTCCCAAATTATTTAACTGTCATGTATCAGTATTTTCATCAACTGTCAGTATTTGCGTTTGGTGTGGGTAACCCTCAGTCTCCCCTCCCGGCAATGGCTAGTCGTAGAAACTCTACCACCACCAGTAGCAGATAACAACCCACGGATTCACTATACCTACCATCAAATACTGGCACTTATTTGTGCTGTGCTGACAAATCAAAGAATGCCAAGACCTCGCCCTTTATTCTGAACAAGCACACAACTGAACCAGAGAGACAGACTATCCCAGTGAAACAATGAAGACAAATACATAATAAAACGAACATGTTTGGTGACTTCATGGTCCTTTTCCATTTGTCTTCCAAAGACCTCAGGCTTCAGAAAGGCCTGTACTTGTCTCATTCATCCTGGCTGGCACTTGGCACACACCAGTCTGCACACTAACAGATGCTCACTCTGTAAGTTTTGAATGAATGGAAACACACTCTGTGTATTTTACTTAATAGTGGAGGTTAGAAGAGATAATACACATAGAACAGTGCCTCACATTACGCACATAATGAATTATTACAAAATGAGGGAAGATTTAGAATAGAAAAGATGTTTTAGAAGTCTGCCTTACACTGACCTTGGAAAAACAGGTAACTGAACGAATACCTGATGGGAGTATTAATGAGGGCACAGGGATCAGCACGGTAGTGAAGTATAGAAGGAAAACTGGGCTGACAGTAAAGCTAAGAGCTTTGGTACTATAACCCTACATTTGCTCAACCGAATTAGTTCTGAATGACATTTACCTTTTTACACAAAGAACTACGCTTATTTTAAGTCTACTGTTAAGAGGCAGAGAGGGTATAACCAAAGTAGTCATTAAACTGAAAATACCTCAAGACTTATTCAGTTTTGTATCCATAGGCCTTACAACCTGGTAGGCACGAGAAATAATTTGTTATACTGAATCCATCCTGTTTAACTGTATTATCAACAAAAAAGTAAGACAAACTTGAAACATAAACATTTTAACTTTATTTCATCATTGCCATTTAAAGCTTGATTTTATAAAATATAAAAGACACTTTTAAAAGTTTTGTATCACAAGAATTTAGGTAGTAGAAATAACCATAGCTTCATAGGTTCAAGTTACATAAATGGAAATCAAATAACTGAGAACTTCTTCAATATGGAAACTATACAAATGAAATAAAGGCAAAGGGCCTAACAGCATTATTTCATTACTTACGGATTATCATTAGACACTTTCAGGAACCTAACAAAGATTCTGAATATTCAGACTGCTTTTGCTATATTTTATATTTAAATACCTCCCTAAGTATATACTGCATCAAACTACTTGACCAAGAGGCCGATTTAGGAAGGTACTTAGTTTTATAGCAAATTTTTCCATCTACAGTTATTACCTTCAAAGGCATTGACATAACAATGCTGATGTAGTTATCTGCTGGTTCCCTTGTGAACCGTGTGCAGTAACTAACGTCAACCCTAGTAAAGTCAAACAGACCAAAACACTGGAACGACTATGCACAGCTCAGTGAAGTATAATGTTAAGTTTTCCCCATCTAAAAATTAACCAGTGAAAACATACCAACTGTAGTTGACTTGGTCTCAGGAAAACCACATTTGAGAATTACAAAGTATATTATTGTCCTTATCTCAACCACAGTCATTGACAGGAATTTTGTAGGCCACCATACTATTTACTTTGTGGATTGTAGTAGTAAACGAACGAAGACGGACTTCTTCAGAATTGGTAATGAACTGTGGTCCCGACTCTTCCCATTTTTCGGGTACAACCAAATCTTTGTCTGTATAAATCAGTAGATCAAATGAACCTAAATTGGAGGTAGATCATTAAAGTACATTATTTTTCAAAAGTAAAATTACCCTCCCTGTCTCTCTCACATTTTGAACCACCTATCATGTTAGAAAAGATAGCCTGGTATCTATTCACTAGTTAATTGCTTTTCACCAATAGAAATGTATATGCTTCTTTTACTTTATCTTATGAAAAATTCAAGGTTTTCTTTCTTTAAGGAGAAAACGATTAAACACATATGCAGGAAGTGGATAATCAGCCACATGGGATGGGATGAATGTAAGCCACAGGAAAGCCGACACCTTGGTTCTGTGACTGCTGTATCCCAGCGCCCAGAACAGTGTCTGGCATATAGCAGATATTTAGGAAGTATCTGATGAATGAAGGAATAACTAAGATAGTAAAGACACAATTATAGCTATAGTCTTAACTGTATACATAAAAATGTATAGAAAATGAAAGTAATAAAAAGAATTACATCAAAACATTCAAGAGTACGTACTGTAGAACTTTCATTCCTCTTCAGCATTTTCAAATTTTCTAGAATGCATATAAACATGACTTTTGCTTCATGTAGTTCTTCTCATTCACATTACATGATACTGATTATTAAGAAAACATTTAATGAAGGGATAATTCTTAAAGCAGTAGCTTAGTCTTTTCCCCAATAAATTCAAGCCAATATGTAGCTGTATAATACTCACAAGAAACTTCCAACAGTGGCAGAAATGTCACTGTAGCTGTGATCTGTCTGATTACTGAGCGGATTTCATCTTGAATAGCTTTCTGAGACTTTTCTCTGGGTGTACTATCAAAGAAACCAAATCAATTAATATGCTTTAAATTTTAACTAGTTATATTGGTAAGATTATTTATCTGAATAAACGCTTCCAAATCAATTAAGTAAGACATTAAAAAGGAGTTTTAAAAAAGTGAATGTAGGTATATCCTTAGGGTCCATAACCTAGTATCTCTATTATTTCATTCATCCTTCCCATCACTTCATAGGGTTGGTCTTGGTATCAGGTCTTTTAGTATCAGATGACTAGAAAACCTGCCAAGGGGTACAAGAAAACCTCAACTCTTAAAAATCAGTGGTATCTAAAATTATTTAATTGGTATAATCATTTTGGCATTTTTAGGAATGCGTCTCTAATTCCCTATTGCCTGAGAAAAGATGTTAAATTATTTTTATAAGCTAAAAATTTCTTAAAATAGAAGGCTTCAGGGTAAAACCCAGAACCTGCAGGCATCCTCCTCAGACGCCCAACCGGGCCTAAGACCGAAACCTGTCCCTGATGGGAACCGGAGGCGGGTGGGGGAGGCCAGATGCAAGCCTAGCTCGGACTTAAAACCCAGATCCTGCAGGCAACCCCCCCAGACGCCAAACCAGGGCCTCAGCAAACTGGAGCCTCAGGCGGCAAACTGGCCCAGACGGAAAACCAGGCCTAGGCCAAAAGGCCGGCCTCAGATGCCAAACCAGGCCAGACTGAACAGGGGTCATTCGCGTGCCCAGATGGAGGGCGAACGCTCTGGGGCGGGAAGACCGAGAGCGCGAGGACACCGAGGTGCAACGCTGTGGAGCCCAGGAAGCAGCGCCTCAGCTGTTGGTCCCAGACCCAGAAGGATTTTGCAAATTTTAAATCATCACTGTTTCCATCTTCATTATCACGATTATGGGCTTGGCACTGAGTAAGAGAAGTAAAAAGAAGACAAAAGACCTGGTGGAGAGGCTCAAGATGGCAGCGTGAGTAGGGCGGCAGAAATCTCCTCCCAAAACCATATATATTTTTGAAAATACAACAAATACAACTACGCCTAAAAGAGAGACCAGAAGATACAGTACAACAGCCAGGCTACAACTACATCTGCAAGAATTCAGATTAGGAAAGTAATCTTCCTAAAAGGGGGCTGCTGAAGTAGGCAGAAGTCACAGGATGCCAAATTTGTAAGCTTTCGATATTTTTTTCTTTTTTTATGCATATTTAAACAAAATAGATGACATACTCAAAAAGTACACATCATGCCTTCCAAACACTATTTCTTGTATCTCATAGAGCACAAAGTATTTAATAAATACTTCCTGTATGCATGAAAAAGTCATGTATTTTGTTAGCCTTTTAAATTCTAGAATATCCAAAATTATATTAACAATTACTTTGCATCTTCAGATATTACTGTGTAATGGAAGGAAGTCTTTCCTAAGGTGCTGAGAATTACGTAAAGTTCCTTAGACAGACAATTTTTATAGGGAATAAGGTGGGCATTGATCTACTATGGTGATGCCAGAATTCTGGCTCTCACCCAAGTTTCTGATAGAAGTGAAAAGATGGTGATTTAAACACAAACACAGAGATGAAAGTATGTAAGGAAGATATTTTACTGGGTCAAGTCTGCCTGTTATCTAGTACTATGTTTTACTCTTCAAGCTGATCAAAATCTGACACATAACACTGTGAAACACAGAATTCTAAGGTGCTCTCCCCCAAATTTGCACCCTCTAGGGAGCATAACCTATATTCTCTCCCATTGGTGTGACAGAACCTATGAATATGAAGGATATCACTTTGGGGGTTAGGTTCACCAAAGGGGAAATGATGCGCAGGATTGGGACTTACATAAGCAGGTGAGCCCTTAAAGGGCTCTCCCTGAAGTCAGAGACTGCAAGTGTGAGAAGGTCTGTGGAAGGGCAACCTGGGCAAAGGTGCAAGATGTCTCTGGCCAACAGAACAAGAGGAAGACCTCAATCCAAGAACCACAAGGACATTAATACTGCCAATAACCAAGCGGCTTGGAAGATGACCCTAGATCTTAGATGAGAACCCATCTGCAGACCCCTTTATTCTACCTTCTGAGATTCTAAGCAAAACACACAGCTATGCCACACCAACACGGTCATGGCTTTCAGGACTGGCAGAAAAAATGGGTGGTTTTAAATCAGCAATTTGTGTTAATTTGTTATGCAATAGAAACAAATACACTTGGGCATTTTTCATATAATGAAGTAACGGTATGTCTGGTAGATAAAGGTTTTTGACTTCGTTTTACAATAATTTTTCTAGCTGCTTAACTTCACAATTGAATGAACATAAATTGGGCACTATCTCTTAAATACTTATCACCTTAACATGAAAAGTCATTCAACTTGAGAATCGAAATTCATTGAAAAAAAAATCATTATTGAGGGCCCTTTTCGTTAAGGTGACTATTTCTTGATCAGCTTACTACTGGTGGGCGGAGTCGACGCAGCACAGCGCCAGGCGCAGCTCCCACGCGACCAGCGGTTGCCTCGCCCGGGCAGGTGGGCTGCGTTGGGTACAGCGGAGGTCCTACGTAGACAGGGGACAAAAACCGGATGCGGTTCGTCCCTTTAATCCCTAACCCAATTTCTCAGGAAAAGCCGCGCGCCCACACAGTAATCAGGCCCTCTATATACGTGGCTTGGTTCCGACGGAAGCAGTTGCTTTGAAGCTGCCAAAGGTTCCGACCGCGCACTAGGGGTCACTGGGCCCCTTATTGGTGCAGCGGTGAGGCAGATCATAATCACTTTGAACGTATTTTTGAAACGCAGATGTGCTCCGCAAACCTAGAGAGCGGCCACTAAACCGTGATGGGTAATCTACCCTCCACCGATTTAGCTTCCGCAACTAGTAGCGCCCATTAGGGAAACCCGAAGTGCAACAACCCGGAAGACCGTGGCTACGCGTATCCCACTGTGCCTGCGCGAATAGCCAGCTCCGGAAATGACCGAGGCGGACATGTCCCCGCCCCGTGGGGCGGGACCTAGAGGTTTGTGCGCCTGCGCGAAGGGCTGCACGGCGCGCTGCGTCGTCACTTTCAAAACGAGTGGCGGGAGCTGTTGTGGGAGCCGTTGCCGTCGCTGTGTGCCGGGTTGAAGTGCGTGCCTTCGTCCCTGGACCTAGTCATGGCGCTGCAGCTCTCCCGGGAGCAAGGCATCACCCTGCGCGGGAGCGCTGAAATCGTGGCCGAGTTCTTCTGTAAGTCCTCGCGCAGGCCGCAGGGCGAGGAAAACTGAGCCCAGACCTCTGCCTAGGCCCGCGTCTGGGCTGCCAGGCAGGGAGACCGGTGGGCCTACGGCCGCTAATTCAGCTCCTCTCCGCCCCCGCCTCCTGCCGGACAGGAGGAATTTGGGATGAGGCGGATGTAGGTGCTTCCCCCGACATGTTGCTAATGGTGGATCAGTGCTAATGGTGGATTGCTAATGCTAATCAGTGCTGCTGAAGCCTGCCTCGCCGTATAGCCCCTTCGCCTGGAGCTTCTGTAAGCTGCAGATACCACCCCACCTTCCACCCCCCACCCCCGCTATCCCCTGAGATTTAGGACGCAGTACAACTGGGGTGGGGCTCCTGTGTATCTTTACTCCTACCTTACCTCCAGGTAATTGTGGGATTGAAGGTGATGGACTTTGGGAAACACTGTTTTGCACCAGGCCGGTTGTACCTTCTGATAGAACCTGGGATGATTTGAGAGAAGAGGAAGAATAAGGGAGGGAGAGCCTTGCCTCGGGTAATTGGACCATTTAATCAGTTGGTAACTCAGATGTAAAAGGGGGTTTGATATTCCTTAACCACAATCTGAATTTAGGCTTGAATTGCAATGAGATGAAATTTGGCACTGGTAGATTAATGCAGTTTGGCATTTTTCTTTTATTGCTTCATAAATACAAGTGTCGCTTTCTTTCTTAGAATCAAGATTTTAAAGATTTTTAATGCCACTTCGTACCTACTGTGCTTTCAACAAGACACACACACGCATGTTTAGGTATTTACAACTTTATAGGATTAATGAAAACATAGCTGCATACAAACATGTTTTATTTTCCAGAGTTACAAAATGATAATGGCTTTTCTTTAACATTTCTTTTGTTTTCAGCATTTGGAATCAACAGCATTTTGTATCAGCGTGGCATATATCCATCTGAAACCTTCACTCGAGTGCAGAAATACGGACTTACCCTGCTTGTAACTACTGATCATGAGCTCATAAAATACTTAAATAATGTGGTGGAACAATTAAAAGGTATTTAGTTGTTGGAAAGTTTTGAGTTTTGTAGGCTGTCTAGGATCCACTTTACAGCATCTTGGTGGTCTGTACCTAGAGGTATAAAATATAATAACATATCAAACATACTCATTTGGGAGGAAGCATCTAATACACAAATTAAAAGAAACCCCACATTTTGACTGCTATGAATATTTTGATGTTAGGAATCTGATACAGCTTAGCAACACAGTCTCCATCAACTCCCTCAGAAATGACTTGTAGTTTGTGTGGCCAAATGGAAGAAGTTGGAATTTTATATAATTATGATTGTGTTCATATCATACAATCTAGAAAACACTGTATATTTTTAATATGTTTTCTGTAGCTTCTTGCAGTCTAAGGCATCATTTTGAGATTAAGAAAAATAAAATTGGATTCAACCTGGGAACTAAACTTTTAAAAAAAGAGCTGTTAAATAATAGAGCATCTGGTAGAGTCTTTATTTTTTACCTATTTCTCTTTGCCTTTTTTAAAAATCCTGCCTGTGAGTCAGGGAGCCTATTCTATCTTACCACTTTTTTCTTTAGCTCAAGAAGTTGCTGTATTGGATCAATATGTGGTCTCCATCTATTCCTTTTGTCTCCTAGAATTCCCATTCGTTTCTCTGTCATGTTTCTGGACTTAGGATTCTCACTTCTAGTTTTTCAACGTTGTAGGATGCTTCTCCCTAACTTCTCATTTGATCTTCCAAAATGTAAGTTCCAGAGAGACACTACAGTGGTCATTTTTTTATTATTTTTATTCATGTCAGATATTTTTTGTTTCAGGTAGCTTCATTTTTTTGTAATTTTACTAAGTTTACAGCTAAATCACACTTAGTCACTCATAGGGCTGCACTCAAGATTATTTGTCCTGGAACCTCTAGACAACTATTGGGTCTATGTTATTTTAAGTTGATGGAAAAGCAAGCCCTGCCTAAGCTACTGGTTTTTTGGGTTATCTCCTTTAACACCACACCAATGGCAATTCATCTCAAGTATAGCTAGACCTTCCTATTGAACTTCTTTTCTCCCTTTTATTTTGGTCAAAATGGAGGAATTGCTCTTTGTAGAGGCAAGTTGTACATTGTTTTGAACCACATCACCCTTGTCTTAGGGATTTTACCCTATTTCTTTTGTATTTTTACTTAATTTTTTTGATTTGGATTATTCCCATTGATTTCTTCTCCAGTTTTAAAACAAAAATCTGCACCAAACTTCAGATTACCACCCTATCTCCTCCTTTTCATAGGTACACTGATAAAAAAGTAGATATATGCCAGAGGGTCAGCAAGGCGCCTATTTCTGTACTGTCTGCAGGCTAAGGTTATTTTTACATTTTTTAAAAGGCTGTTTTAAGAAGTCTGTGCAACTAAGACCTATGTGGCTCACGATCCTTGAGTATTACTGAATTATTTTCTCTTTACCAAAAACTGCTGATTCCTGCATTTACTATCTTAATTTCCAACATTAATTCAGGGCTCAGTCTTAAGTCATCTTCCCACTATAATCTCTCTAGATGATCTCTGACATGTACATAGCTTCACTAACAACCTTTGGGTAGATGATTCACAAATGTATCTAATCCAGGTCTCTCTTAAATAGGCTCCTATATCAAGTGCTCCTCTTTTATTTCTATGTGCCTATCCCAGGGATACTTCAAACAGCATATTAAAAACTAAATTTAGGATCATCCATTTCAGTTTGCTTGACTCTCAAGTGAATGGATCAACTATCCAATTATTGAAACAAGCCAGAAACTTGGAAATTGTCCCTCATTCCTCTTCTTCTCTCTCATGGGTAATCCAATAGACCTTAATGTTAACCATGAAATCTCTTGAATCTGACTATTGCTCCATCTCTACCATGTTATCCTCCTACAAGCCTTTAAATTACTGATCGCCTAGTGTCCCTGTATTCCCTCTTTATCTCCAGTCCACTTTCCACATCACAGCCAGAATGAAAGTTTTGAAATATAACTAATTACATCATACCCTGCTTTAAACACAGTAATGGCTTCTCTGGTTCTTGAAGGGAAATTTCTTTAATTTGGCCCACATGCCCTTGTGTGCTCTGGCTACTGTTTATCTCTCCAGACTTAACTCTGTTCATTCTCCCTTTCTTAACTGCAGTTGTATTGGCCTTCCTCTAATCCACTGGTCAGATGCTTTTCCCTTTTCAGTATTTAAGATCTATATCCTCTTCCCTATCCTTTTACATATTTAATGCTGTTGTTTCTTAGAACTAAACTTAGGCCTACCCAGAGCGAGTCAAATTTTCCTATTGTATGCTCTTATTGCACCATATATTGCACCTTCATAGTGTTACCACACTTATAATACTACATTTATTGGTGCAGTGCTGAGATTAATGTCCATCTCCTACATTCCTACTTTGGATTAGAATGGAGGTACTAAATGTTCATTACTCTGTCCTTAGCTCTAAGGACTATATTTGGTACAAACAGTGAGGATTTGGAAACAGGAGCTAGGTTATTGATGGGGAAAGTTATCTGTACACGTTGGAAGAGTTCCAAAATATGAGTGGTAAGAATTTGCTGAGGAAAGAAGTGGGACCTGAGAAGAGAGTGGTTTTGTAATGCAGTAGGAGAAAGATGCCTTGTTATGTGTTGCAGATTGGTTATACAAGTGTTCAGTTCAGAAACTGGTGGTAATCATCTCAAATATTGAAAGTGGTGAGGTCCTTGAGAGATGGCAGTTTGATATTGAGTGTGACAAGACTGCAAAAGATGACAGGTAAGTTTGAGTTATGTTATTACCGTTTTCATATTTTTTCTAAAACATGTTTTTACTAAGTGAGTCCCACTAGGTGTGGTTTGATTCTAAGATGTTTGATCTTTAGTCTCTTGTGGAAAAGAATGGTCCTTACTTTAGCATGTCATTGATTTGTATAGATAGTCTACTTTGAATATAATTGCCTTTAGTCTAAATCAGTGAATTTCAAACTAGTATTTATTTATGGTAGTATGTGCAAAACTACACTTGATGTACTACTAGGTGGGCCAGTAAGTGAATTGTTTAAAAGGATTATCCTAGACTGTCTCAGTTGAAGACGCAGCTCTACTATGTTTCATTTAATGCCACAAACTTCCTAAGACACTTGAAAAACTGAAGTTTCCAGACCCACTGGATGGGAAATGTCCATTATGTGCTAATACCTGGCACTATCCTGGTCATGCTTAGCTATAACCCAGAACCATTTCTCATAATGAAAATTAGTTTGTTTCTGAAGCCTTCTATTTCTTTTTTTTTTCTTAGTATCATTAATCTACAATTACAGGAGCAACAATATGTTTGCTAGACTCCCCCCATCATCAAGTTCCCCCCCCCTACATACCCTATTAGAGTCACTGTCCATCAGTGTAGTAAGATGCTATAGAATCACTATTTGTCTTCTCTGTGTTGTACAGCCCTCCCTGTGATCCCCCACTACATTATGTCTGCTAATAGTAATGCCCTTTTTTTCCCTCATCACTCCCTCCTCACCCATCCTCCCCAGTCCCTTTCCCTTTGTTAACTGTTAGTCCATTCTTGGGTTCTATGAGTCTACTGCTGTTTTGTTCCTTCAGTTTTTTTCTTTGTTCTTACACTCCACAGATGAGTGAAATCATTTGATACTTGTCTTTTTCCGCTTGGCTTATTTCACTAAGCGTAATATCCTCTAGCTCCATCCATGTTGTTGCCAATCAGAGGATTTGTTTTCTTCTTAAGGATAAATAATATTCCATTGTGTATATGTACCACATCTGTATCCATTCATCTACTGATGGATACTGAGGTTGCTTCCATTTCTTGGCAATTGTAAATAGTGCTGCGATAAATATAGGGGTGCATATGTCTTTTTCAAACTGGGCTGCTGCATTCTTAGGGTAAATTCCTAGGAGTGGAATTCCTGGGTCAAATGGTATTTCTATTTTGAGTTTTTTGAGGAATTCCATACTGCTTTCCACAATGATTGAACTAATTTACATTCCCACCAGCAGTGTAGGAGGGTTCTCCTTTCTCCACAAACTCACCAACATTTGTTGTTGTTTGTCTTTTGGATGGTGGCGATCCTTACTGGTGTGAGGTGATATCTCATTGTGGTTTTAATTTGCATTTCTCTGATGATTAGCGATGTGGAGCATCTTTTCATGTGTCTGTTGGTCATCTGAATTTCTTCTTTGGAGAAGTGTCTGTTCAGATCTGTGCCCATTTTTTAACTGGATTATTTGCTTTTTGTTTGTTGAGGTGCATGAGCTCTATATATTTTGGATGTCAACCTTTTATCAGATCTGTCATTTATGAACATATTCTCCCATACTGTGGGATGCCTTTTTGTTCTATTGATGGTGTCCTTTGCTGTACAGAAGCTTTTCAGCTTGATATAGTCCCCCTTGTTCATTTTTCCTTTGTTTCCCTTGCCCGGGGAGATATGTTCATGAAGAAGTTGCTCATGTTTATGTCCAAGAGATTTTTGCCTATGTTTTTTCCTAAGAGTTTTATGGTTTCATAACTTACATTCAGGTGTTTGATCCATTTCGAATTTACTTTTGTGTATGGGGTTAGACAATGATCCAGTTTCATTCTCTTACATGTAGCTGTCCAGTTTTGCCAACACCTGCTGTTGAAGAGGCTGTCATTTCCCCATTGTATGTCCATGGTTCCTTTATTGTATATTAATTGACCATATATGTTTGGGTTAATATCTGGACTCTCTGTTCTGTTCCACTGGTCTGTGGCTCTGTTCTTGTGCCAGTACCAAATTGTCTTGATTACTGTAGCTTTGTAGTAGAGCTTGAAGTTGGGGAGCATAATCCCCCTGCTTTATTCTTCCTTCTCATGATTGCTTTGGCTATTCGGGGTCTTTTATGGTTCCATATGAATTTTAGAACTATTAGTTCCAGTTCGTTGAAGAATGCTGTTGGTATTTTGATAGGGATTACATTGAATCTGTACATTATTTTAGACAGGATGGCCATAATGACAATATCAGTTCTTCCTACCCAAGAGCATGGGATGAGTTTCCATTTGTTAGCGTCCTCTTTAAATTCTCTTAAGGGTATATTGTACTTTTCAGGGTATAGGTCTTTTACTTCCTTGGTTAGGTTTATTCCTAGGTATTTTATTCTTTTTGATGCAATTGTCAATGGAATTGTTTTCCTGATTTCTCTTTCTGCTAGCTCATCATTAGTGTATAGGAAAGCAACAGATTTCGGTGTATTAATTTTGTGTCCTGCAACTTTGCTGAATTCAGATATTAGTTCTAGTAGCTTTGCAGTGGGGTCTTTAGGGCTTTTTTATGTACAATCATGTCATCTGCAAATAGTGACAGTTTGACTTCTTTACCAATCTAGATGCCTTCTATTTCCTTGTTTTGTCTGATTGCCATGGTTAGGACCTCCAGTACTATGTTGAATAACAGTGCGGATAGTGGGCATCTCTGTGTTTTTCCCAATCTTAGGTGAAAAGCTTTCAGCTTCTCGCTGTTAAGTATGATGTTGACTGTGGGTTTGTCTTATATGGCCTTTATTATGTTGAGATAATTGCCCTCTATACCTATTTTGTTGAAAGTTTTTATCATGAATGGATGTTGAATTTTGTCGAATGCTTTTTCAGCGTCCTTGGAGATGATCATGCGGTTTTTATCCTTTTTGTTAATGTCAGTGATGTTGATGGATTTTCGAATGTTGTACCATCCTTGCATCCCTGAAATGAATCCCACTTGATCATGGTGTATGATCCTCTTGATGCATTTTTGAATTTGGTTTGCTAATATTTTGTTTGAGTATTTTTGCATCTATGTTCATCAGGGATATCAGTCTGTAATTTTTTTTTTTGGTGGGGTCTTTGCCTGGTTTTGGTATTAGTGATTCTGGCTTCATAGAATGAGTTTGGAAGTACTCCCTCCTCTTCTATTTTTTGGAAAACTTTAAGGAAAATGGGTATTGTGCCTTTTCTATATGTCTGATAAAATTCAGTGGTGAATCCATCTTGCCCCAGGGTTTTGTTCTTGGGTAGTTTTTTGATTGCCGATTCAATTTTATTGCTGGTAATTGGTCTGTTTAGATGTTGTATTTCTTCCTTGGTCAGTCTTGGAAGGTTGTACTTTCTTAGGAAGTTGTCTATTTCTTCTAGGTTTTTCAGCTTGTTAGAATATAGATTTTCATACTATTCTCCAATAATTCTATGTATTTCTGTGGGGTCCATCATGAGTTTTCCTTTTTCATTTCTGATTCTGTTTATGTGTGTAGATTCTCATTTTCTCTTTATAAGTCTGGGTAGGGGTTTATCTATTTTGTTTTTTTTTTTTCTCAAAGAACCAGCTCTTGGTTTCATTGATTTTTTTTGTATTGTTTTATTCTTCTCAATTTTATTTATTTCTTCTCTGATCTTTATTATGTCCCTCCTTCTGCTGATTTTGGGCCTCTTTTGTTTTTCTTTTTCTAGTTTCAATAATTGTGAATTTAAACTCTTCATTTGGGATCGTTCTTCCTTCTTTAAATATGCCTGGATTCCTATATACTTTCATCTTTGAACTGCCTTCGCTGCATCCCACAGATTTTGCGGTGTTGAATTATTGTCATTTGTCTCTATGTATTGCTTTATCTCTGTTTTAATTTGGTCATTGATCCATTGATTATTTAGGAGCATGTTGTTAAGCCTCCATGTGTTTGTGAGCCTTTTTGTTTTCTTTGTACAATTTATTTCTAGTTTTATACTTTTGTGGTCTAAGAAGTTGGTTGGTAGAATTTCAATATTTTGGAATTTACTGAGGCTCTTTTTGTGGCCTAGTATGTGGTCTGTTCTGGAAAATGTTCCATGTGCACTTGAGACGAATGTGTATCCTGCTGCTTTTGGGTGTAGAGTTCTGTAGATGTCTATTAGGTCCATGTGTTCTAGTGTGTTGTTCAGTGCCTCTGTGCCCTTACTTATTTTCTGTCTGGTTGATCTGTCCTTTGGAGTGAGTGTATCTGTTTCACATATGTCAGTGCTCCTGTATTGGGTACATATATATTTATAATGGTTATATCCTTTTGTTGGACTGCCCCCTTTATCATTATGTAGTGTCCTTTGTCTCTTGTTACTTTCTTTGTTTTGAAGTATATTTTGTCAGATACAAGTACTGCAACTCCTGCTTTTTTCTCTGTTAGTTGCATTAAATACCTTTTTCCATCCCTTCACTTTTAGTCTGTGTATGTCTTTGGGTTTGATGTCAGGCTCTTGTAGGCAGCATATAGATGGGTCTTGTTTTTTTATCTTTTCTATTACTCTGTGTCTTTTGAATGGTGCATTCAGACCATTTACATTTAGGGTGATTATCGAAAGATATGTACTTATTCCCATTGCAGGCTTTGGAATTGTGGTTACCAAAGATTCAACGGTAGCTTCTTTACTACCTAACCATCTAACTTAACTCTCTTATTAAGCTATTATAAACACAGTCTGATGATTCTTTATTTCTCTTCTTTCTCCATTCTTTATTGTTAGGTGTTTTATTCGGTACTCTTTTCTGTTTCCTTTGACTGCTTTTGTGAATAGTTGATATTATTTTTTGCCTTTAGTTAGTATTTGGTTGGTCTGCTTTCTTTGGTGTGATTTTGTTTTCTCTGGTGACATCTATTTCGCCTTAGGAGTGCTCCCATCTAGAGCAGTCCTTTTAAAATATCCTGTAGGGATGGTTTGTGGGAGGTAAATTCCCTCAACTGTTGCTTGTCTGGGAATTGTTTAATCCCTCTTTCATATTTAAATGATAGACATACTGGGTGCAGTATTTTTGGTTCAAGGCCCTTCTGTTTCATTGCATTAAGCATATCATGCCATTCTCTTCTGGCCTGTAAGGTTTCAGTTGACAAGTCTGATGATAGCCTGATGGGTTTTCCTTTGTAGGTGATCTTTTTCTCTCTGGCTGCCTTTAATACTCTGTCCTTGTCTTTGATGTTTGCCATTTTAATTATTATATGTCTTGGTGTTGTCCTTCTTGGGTCCCTTGTGTTGAGACGTCTGTAGGCTTCCATAGTCTGAGAGACTATTTCCTTCCTCAGCTTGGGGTAGTTTTCATCAATTATTTCTTCAAAGACACTTTCTATCCGTTTTTCTCTGTCTTCCTCTTCTGGTAACCCTATAATGCAAATATTCTTCCATTTGGATTGGTCACACAATATTCTTTCATTACTGGACATCCTTTTATCTCTTCTGCCTCAACTTCTCTATATTCCTGTGCTCTGATTTGTATTCCATTAACAGTCTCTTGCACCTCATCCAGTTTGCTTGTAAGTCCTTCCAGAGATTGTTTCATTTCTGTAATCTCCCTCCGGACTTCATCCTTTAGCTCTTGCATATTTCTCTGCAGGTCCATCAGCATGGTTATGACCTTTATTTTGAATTCTTTTTCAGGACAATTCATTATATATGTCTCCCTAAGCCCTCTGTCTGCAGTTGTCTGAGTGATTCTTTACTGGACCAGATTCTTCTACCTTTTCATTGCAATAGAGGTGGTCATAGGCAGGTGGCATGTGTGTCAGCTGGGAGAACCAAGTCCCTTCCTGCTTGCTAGTCGCCTTGCCCTTCTCTGCTGCCTGTGTCAGTTACACGCACACAGGGAGCAATCTCTGGGTTAATCTGAGCTGCCTTGGGCGGGACAGCCCTCGGATAGCCCAGAGCCCTACAAGGAATGGCAGGTGCCCCCAGTGTTTTCTACTGTGAGAAGGGCACCACTTCGTGCCTTGGTCTGGCTTCCTCTGTCTGTGCTGGGCAGGTACATGCCGGCAACAGCCTCTGGGTCTGTTGTGGTTGACTGCACGCTGGGAGGAGACTCTGTGGTTGCTGTGGGTGGGGCTGCTCCGCTGCTGTGTTGGGTTAGCCGGTTTGCTTGCAGTCTACTGGGGGGAATGAATGGCAGGCTTCTAATTGCTGTGCAGGGCCTTGTGGCTGCATTGCCACCCAGGGTGTTAGGGCACCTGAAGTTCCTTATGATTCGTAGCCTCCTGGACTGAGTGTGCCAGGATGATTCCGTCCAGTTGTTAAGCCGCTATCTCTTTAAGACTTTCAAAAAGCACCCGCTTTTCTTTTGTCCCAGGGGAGCAGGCTGTGGGGATGCGCTCACAGTCTCTCTCTTGTATTTTACTTTTCCGTTTCTCTAATATCCAGTACACACCATGCAATGTGTGTCTCTGCTCCCAGTGCAGATTACTAGGGCTGTTTATTTAGCAGTCCTATGCTTCCATTCCCTCCCCACTCTGATTCTTTTCCTTGCGCCGGTGAGCTGGGGTACGGGAGTGCTCGAGTCCTACCGGGTCATGGCTTTGTAGTTTACCCTATTCGTGAGATGCTGAATTCTTGCAGATGTAGTTGTAGCCTGGCTGTTGTACTGTATCTTCTGGTCTCTCTTTTAGGCGTAGTTGTATTTGTTGTATTTTCAAAAATATATATGGTTTTGGGAGGAGATTTCTGCCGCCCTACTCACGCTGCCATCTTGAGCCTCTCCACCAGGTCTTTTGTCTTCTTTTTACTTCTCTTACTCAGTGCCAAGCCCATAATCGTGATAATGAAGATGGAAACAGTGATGATTTAAAATTTGCAAAATCCTTCTGGGTCTGGGACCAACAGCTGAGGCGCTGCTTCCTGGGCTCCACAGCGTTGCACCTCGGTGTCCTCGCGCTCTCGGTCTTCCCGCCCCAGAGCGTTCGCCCTCCATCTGGGCACGCGAATGACCCCTGTTCAGTCTGGCCTGGTTTGGCATCTGAGGCCGGCCTTTTGGCCTAGGCCTGGTTTTCCGTCTGGGCCAGTTTGCCGCCTGAGGCTCCAGTTTGCTGAGGCCCTGGTTTGGCGTCTGGGGGGGTTGCCTGCAGGATCTGGGTTTTAAGTCCGAGCTAGGCTTGCATCTGGCCTCCCCCACCCGCCTCCGGTTCCCATCAGGGACAGGTTTCGGTCTTAGGCCCGGTTGGGCGTCTGAGGAGGATGCCTGCAGGTTCTGGGTTTTACCCTGAAGCCTTCTATTTTAAGAAATTTTTAGCTTATAAAAATAATTTAACATCTTTTCTCAGGCAATAGGGAATTAGAGACGCATTCCTAAAAATGCCAAAATGATTATACCAATTAAATAATTTTAGATACCACTGATTTTTAAGAGTTGAGGTTTTCTTGTACCCCTTGGCAGGTTTTCTAGTCATCTGATACTAAAAGACCTGATACCAAGACCAACCCTATGAAGTGATGGGAAGGATGAATGAAATAATAGAGATACTAGGTTATGGACCCTAAGGATATACCTACATTCACTTTTTTAAAACTCCTTTTTAATGTCTTACTTAATTGATTTGGAAGCGTTTATTCAGATAAATAATCTTACCAATATAACTAGTTAAAATTTAAAGCATATTAATTGATTTGGTTTCTTTGATAGTACACCCAGAGAAAAGTCTCAGAAAGCTATTCAAGATGAAATCCGCTCAGTAATCAGACAGATCACAGCTACAGTGACATTTCTGCCACTGTTGGAAGTTTCTTGTGAGTATTATACAGCTACATATTGGCTTGAATTTATTGGGGAAAAGACTAAGCTACTGCTTTAAGAATTATCCCTTCATTAAATGTTTTCTTAATAATCAGTATCATGTAATGTGAATGAGAAGAACTACATGAAGCAAAAGTCATGTTTATATGCATTCTAGAAAATTTGAAAATGCTGAAGAGGAATGAAAGTTCTACAGTACGTACTCTTGAATGTTTTGATGTAATTCTTTTTATTACTTTCATTTTCTATACATTTTTATGTATACAGTTAAGACTATAGCTATAATTGTGTCTTTACTATCTTAGTTATTCCTTCATTCATCAGATACTTCCTAAATATCTGCTATATGCCAGACACTGTTCTGGGCGCTGGGATACAGCAGTCACAGAACCAAGGTGTCGGCTTTCCTGTGGCTTACATTCATCCCATCCCATGTGGCTGATTATCCACTTCCTGCATATGTGTTTAATCGTTTTCTCCTTAAAGAAAGAAAACCTTGAATTTTTCATAAGATAAAGTAAAAGAAGCATATACATTTCTATTGGTGAAAAGCAATTAACTAGTGAATAGATACCAGGCTATCTTTTCTAACATGATAGGTGGTTCAAAATGTGAGAGAGACAGGGAGGGTAATTTTACTTTTGAAAAATAATGTACTTTAATGATCTACCTCCAATTTAGGTTCATTTGATCTACTGATTTATACAGACAAAGATTTGGTTGTACCCGAAAAATGGGAAGAGTCGGGACCACAGTTCATTACCAATTCTGAAGAAGTCCGTCTTCGTTCGTTTACTACTACAATCCACAAAGTAAATAGTATGGTGGCCTACAAAATTCCTGTCAATGACTGTGGTTGAGATAAGGACAATAATATACTTTGTAATTCTCAAATGTGGTTTTCCTGAGACCAAGTCAACTACAGTTGGTATGTTTTCACTGGTTAATTTTTAGATGGGGAAAACTTAACATTATACTTCACTGAGCTGTGCATAGTCGTTCCAGTGTTTTGGTCTGTTTGACTTTACTAGGGTTGACGTTAGTTACTGCACACGGTTCACAAGGGAACCAGCAGATAACTACATCAGCATTGTTATGTCAATGCCTTTGAAGGTAATAACTGTAGATGGAAAAATTTGCTATAAAACTAAGTACCTTCCTAAATCGGCCTCTTGGTCAAGTAGTTTGATGCAGTATATACTTAGGGAGGTATTTAAATATAAAATATAGCAAAAGCAGTCTGAATATTCAGAATCTTTGTTAGGTTCCTGAAAGTGTCTAATGATAATCCGTAAGTAATGAAATAATGCTGTTAGGCCCTTTGCCTTTATTTCATTTGTATAGTTTCCATATTGAAGAAGTTCTCAGTTATTTGATTTCCATTTATGTAACTTGAACCTATGAAGCTATGGTTATTTCTACTACCTAAATTCTTGTGATACAAAACTTTTAAAAGTGTCTTTTATATTTTATAAAATCAAGCTTTAAATGGCAATGATGAAATAAAGTTAAAATGTTTATGTTTCAAGTTTGTCTTACTTTTTTGTTGATAATACAGTTAAACAGGATGGATTCAGTATAACAAATTATTTCTCGTGCCTACCAGGTTGTAAGGCCTATGGATACAAAACTGAATAAGTCTTGAGGTATTTTCAGTTTAATGACTACTTTGGTTATACCCTCTCTGCCTCTTAACAGTAGACTTAAAATAAGCGTAGTTCTTTGTGTAAAAAGGTAAATGTCATTCAGAACTAATTCGGTTGAGCAAATGTAGGGTTATAGTACCAAAGCTCTTAGCTTTACTGTCAGCCCAGTTTTCCTTCTATACTTCACTACCGTGCTGATCCCTGTGCCCTCATTAATACTCCCATCAGGTATTCGTTCAGTTACCTGTTTT
The DNA here is from genome assembly GCF_040802235.1 of Manis javanica. NCBI lineage: Eukaryota > Metazoa > Chordata > Mammalia > Pholidota > Manidae > Manis > Manis javanica. Next base: position 70,763,070 of record NC_133160.1, read on the forward strand.
TCCAAGGTCAGTGTAAGGCAGACTTCTAAAACATCTTTTCTATTCTAAATCTTCCCTCATTTTGTAATAATTCATTATGTGCGTAATGTGAGGCACTGTTCTATGTGTATTATCTCTTCTAACCTCCACTATTAAGTAAAATACACAGAGTGTGTTTCCATTCATTCAAAACTTACAGAGTGAGCATCTGTTAGTGTGCAGACTGGTGTGTGCCAAGTGCCAGCCAGGATGAATGAGACAAGTACAGGCCTTTCTGAAGCCTGAGGTCTTTGGAAGACAAATGGAAAAGGACCATGAAGTCACCAAACATGTTTGTTTTATTATGTATTTGTCTTCATTGTTTCACTGGGATAGTCTGTCTCTCTGGTTCAGTTGTGTGCTTGTTCAGAATAAAGGGCGAGGTCTTGGCATTCTTTGATTTGTCAGCACAGCACAAATAAGTGCCAGTATTTGATGGTAGGTATAGTGAATCCGTGGGTTGTTATCTGCTACTGGTGGTGGTAGAGTTTCTACGACTAGCCATTGCCGGGAGGGGAGACTGAGGGTTACCCACACCAAACGCAAATACTGACAGTTGATGAAAATACTGATACATGACAGTTAAATAATTTGGGAGCCAACCTAAATGTCATATGGCTTAAAATATATCCTCTTCCCTCCTTCAGAGGAGAAACATTGTTTAGTTGTGGAAACACCATATGCCTTTGATATTAGACAAACTTGACTCTATGAATCATGTATGTGGCTCTCAGTTGCTTAACTCTTCTGAGTCTCAATTTCCCCTTCTGTAAAAATAGAAATAATGATTCTTACCTCACAAATCTGCTGCAAGGAGATTAGGTAATGTACTACCTGGCAAAGAGCTTGGCAGCTTGTAGTTATTCAATGGATATCACCACCTGTTCGCTCTCCCTCTCTTAGGTCTTGTAAGAATGCCCATAATATTTATGGGTTTTATATATAAAGGAAATAAGTAATGGGGAAAGACAGGCTTGTCTTTGTGATGTGCTTAAATGGTACTGGCATAGGATCACCATGTACTCTTTCTGTGATATTTACGGTGAGTAGTTCAGTGTTCAATGAAATAAATGAAAACGGGCCCTGTCACTGTTAGTCCCATTTAAAAGTCTTTCATGAAATTAAAAGAACTAACAGTGACATTTTGGAAGAAATCAAGCTAAGCTATTGCATGTAAAGGTAAAATTACATGACTAAGGAGAGCTCCCTTTGTTCTAAGAAAAAGTTTCCTCTGCTTCACCTTAGAAAAGGAATATGGCATCTGAACAGCACTTCTAACTCCATGGATACTTAAAAAACAGTCACTCACAATCCTGTTACATAGAAGAATCACTCAAATAGCTTTTAAAAAATACAGGTATTCTGCATCTGATGTATCAGAACCTATGGTGAAAGGGTGCCTATAAAGCTCCCCCAGGCGCTTGTGATGCCTATCTGAACTGATTATCAGTGATTAGATTTTAGGAGAAAAGTTCTCCTGACCCCTAACCTCTCCAAAAGGGAGAGGCAGAGAATAGGAGATAATCTGGGAATTGGGGAAGGTGTGGAGATAAGTGAGCCTGCATTTTTACTATAAATTCTGACAGATGCTTGATGGGAGGCCAGAAAGTACTGCCCAGTGAGCCTCCCACTGCCCACTGCCATGGTTCTAAATACAGTCAAACGTGTCTAGACTAGCACTGTCCCTTTAAAACCAGTGGGAAGTCTCTGGAGGACACACCTATATGCCACTTCTATGGCACTTCGGTTTTAAGATGACAGGCCTTCCTGGGCTTCTGACCACCACCTACCATGTCGTGCTTATCTCACATTCCCATGCCTTCTGTTAGTGTCTCAACCCAGCAAACTCTTCCATGTCTCTGAAATGTCATGTGCTTGAATTCTATCCTTTCAGCATGAAAATGAAAATATCCCCTCCCAACATACACTCTCCTCTCTTCCCTATCTAATTCCAAATTATCCTTTAAAGCTCATTTCAGATGGACTCTTCAAGAATGCCTGCCTTGCCTGCCCTTTCCACAAAGTCAGGTGTCAGGTCCCTCTTCTAATTTCTCATCTTACTCTTTATTCTTCTTTGCAATACTTACCTGAGTTTCAGATTACACAGATTTTCGTGGGACTCTTTGTTTAATTTCTGTCACCTCCATTCAGATCTCGGTTTTGTGACAGTTGGGCCTGGATCCCTCTTGCTCCCTGCTGCCCAGACTTAACCAAGATGCCTTTCTCCTAATTCAGGTTCAAACACTCTCTGTGGAATGAACGAAGTAAGTGAAAAAGGGACTATTGTAGATCATCCCTTTTACTCTTCCGTTCATGACAAAAAACCATTTCATTCATCCATTCAACAACTTTTTAAATTCCTCCAATGTGCCAATACCTATGAAAATTAAGTGATAAATCAGATACAGACTCTTTCCTTGAGGTCCTTAGAATGTAATGAGAAATAAAAAGTATGTATCCAAATATGGATTACAGGAGCCTGTAAGGGAAATCACAGACTTTCTTAGGAGCGTCAGCTTTCACTCCACAGTTGTCAAAGGAAAGAGACTGCCTGTGAGAGGAGGTAAAGGAGCCTCAATGCCAGGAGGCCCTCTGCCCTCAGGAGTCAGTTGGATTTTAATCCTCTGTGTCATGGCTGCCTGGCTTCAGAGCAGCCTCCTCATCTATAAAAGGGCCAGTTTTCTGGTGGAAAGGGAGCTTTGTATTTGCACAGGATGATTTTAGCCGACTATTATAGGTTCCGTTATACCGCAGAAGATACACACATGTCAAGTAAGCCCATGACAGCATGTTTGGCACCGTTAACCATGAGGGAAATGCAAATGCAGCCCCCAAGGACACGTCACCACACAGCCGTCAGAAAAGCTAGAATAAAACATGGCACCACCAGATGCTACTGTGGGCGTGGGGAACCTGAATCACTGATACAGAGCTGGTGAAAATGTGAAATGGCACAGCCACTCTGGGTAACAGGTTGACAGTTTCTTAAGAAACAAAACATACAACTACCATATGACCTGGCAATCGCACTTCTGGGCATTCAGCCCAGAGGAATGAAGACATGTTTCCACAAAACCTGTACACAGATGTTTATGACTGCTTTATTTGTAATAGCCCCAAACTGGAGACCACCCAGAGTCTTTCAACAGTTGTTTAAACAAACTGATACATCCATGTCACGGAGCATCACTAAGAGATACCAAGAAATGAACTAGTAATACCTACAACAATCCAGAGGATTCTCCAGTTATGCTGAGTGGAAAAGAGCAAGTCCAGAAACATTACATGCTGTAGGATACCATTTCTATAAGATTGTTGAAATGGCAGAATTACAGAAGTGGAGAACAGACTAGGCTTGCCAGGGATTAAAGAGATGGTAGAGGTGGGAAGGAGTCTGGGGGGGCTGTAAAAGGGTCCTAGAAAGGATCCTAGTGACGGAAATGTTCTGCCTCTTGACTATCAGTGTTAATATTCCAGTTAGGAAATTGTTCTGTAGTTCAGAGAGACATTATCATAGGGAAACTGGGTAAAAGGTTGATTAATCCCTTTGTATTATTTCTTAGAGCTACATGTCAGTGTTCAGTTATCTCAAAATAAAAGTATAAATTAAAAAATAATCAAAAGATGGAAGCAAAGTCACGAAACCAGTGTGGCAGTTTGTCAGTTCTGGCATGAGCCTCAGAACTTTGACATCATAATGGCCAGAGAGCTTGACTACTGGAATCCACAGGCTTACTTCAGTTACTTCAGTGCTTAGCCAAGTACTGGAGGCAACTCTTGGTTTTCAGTGCCAAGAACTGATGAAAAAAGGATGTTCTCGTCAATCAAAAAGCACCTAGATGGTCATTCAAGGCCTCAGAGCATAAGGTACCCTTCTAACATGCTACTTTCGGTCATCAAAGCGGACGGGCAGTGACAGGAAGTGTTCTCTTTTGTTTTCTCTAAAATACGTGAACTAATTCTTAACTTCAGAGCTGGATTCATGAAAAGCTACTCATGTTCCTGAAGCTTCATACTGCTGAGCATGAGAGAGCAGGCTTTATGTTCTGGGGAAGACAGTATTCTTGGCTTCATGGAAGAAAACCCCCAGTAGGTCTGTGAAACCCTGCCCTACTTATGAAAGAATTTTTGTGGTCTGTTCAGTTGGGTTGCCGTACCTATTCCAGGCAGAGTCCTGTTAGAGCCTAGTCATGGCTCAGGCAAGGAATAGCTAAGCACTTACTTGGGTTTAGAAACTTTTTGATATTCCCAGTATTATTTGCTGATCTTTGAGAAATCTGAACAATGAGTTAGATAAAACAGGTTAATTTTCTAGAATCCTCCATTATATAGATTTTTATGTTAACATGAAACCAAATTGTAATTACTTCCTCACAAATCTCCTTATCATTTGATAAACTGCCACAAATTGTCCCTTTTTCTTCTCTCTCTTGTTTTTTTTTTTTTTACATCTCCTTGTAATGCCCTTGGCCTCTTGGATCTCTCCTTCTTAACAGCTTGTCACGGGCTTTGCTTTCTTCTTTCCCCACCCCTAGAGTTCGCCTGCTCCAGGGCTTTGTCCTGGAAACTCTTCTCCAACCTCATCAACTCCCTAAGTAACCTTATCTCTTTCAATACGTTTCTGTAACTTGGCGACCCTAAATTAGAGCAATGAACCCATTTTGGGCGTCGAGACTAATTTTTAGTGTTGTGTCAACCTCGGCAGACAGCATAAAAAATGCTATCGTGTATTTGGCCAGTGACTAGCTGCTTTTGGTGTTTGATATGTTGCAGGAAAAGCCCTTCTGTTGAGGCGGACACCCACAGTGAAGCGACTACATCATGTCCTGCTGCTTCATGGCCACATGGAACTCAGAAGAGGCTGGAGGAGACAGCAGCGGCACCTCTTCCTGTTCAGCAATTTGGTGCTTGTGTCTAACACCAAGTACGCAGACACCACTTGTTCTCATTACCATAAAATTGCTTTCACTAACCCTTTTACTAATCAACTGTAATGAAAATGTTAAGTGCTTTTTCTCTCATTTTACAAATGTTTTGACCATTTATCCAACAAGTACTACGCAGGTCGTGTTCTGTGCCACGCCACAGTAGAAACAACTGAGAATGTGACGGGCAGAGTCTCCCTTGCCTGGGGCTTACAGACGGAAGGTACAAACAAGAGGGGTTCAATTGCAGACTGTGATTAGTGCCTCCGATAACAGATGGACAGGGTGCTGTGTGAAGAAGAAGGGACTACATTAGAGAGGGGTCGTCTAGGAGGGCCTCTCTGAAGTGGCAGCACTTAAAGTGAACCTATGGGATGAGAAGCAGCCACCATTCCTATGCACGGTGGCTGAGCCTTCTAGGCTGAGGGAACAGCAGCCCTAAGTGGGTGCTGTTGGCCCCTTGGAGGGAGGGGTCAGAGGCCGATGGGACTGGAGCCTGAAGCATGGGTGTGAAATCAGACACGATTCCGTGGTCAGGGATCCAGTCACACTGGGTCTCCACACGCCACAGTAGGGCTTGAAGTAGGCTGAGGGTTTTTCACTAGGCCATATCTGGTTAAATTTTTAGCACATTCTCTTGACTGTTGGCAGATCATGGATTGGTGGGGAGGCAAGGAGAGAGTTAAGGAGGCAATGGTCCCGGTGAACGGTAACAAGGGCTCCGCCTCGGGGATGGCAGTGACGACGAGAGATGCAGCAGACAGATTAGGAGTACATGTTGGAGCTGGGACCACTGAGTGCACTTTCCTCTCAACTCTGAACATGGATGCAGCTAATACCCAGTCCAGAGAAAACGTGGTGATTGCTCAATAAGTATCTGAAGGCAGGTAGATGGAAGGGCATCTGTTTACTTGTCCCATCATGAAAGACAAAGAATACTTACCGAAGTATCAAGAAGCCTTTCAGTCACTAGAGAAAACTGCAACTCTTTTCTTTACTACCCTCACCCGCACCCGCAGTTATGTCATGTCAAATATAAGGCAGGCAAGTTCTATACTTAATCTGAGTGACATTAATACTAATAATTTATTGTGGACTTATTACAGGTCGGTTATTATGCTAAGGAGTTGATGTACTTAATCTTGTCTAACCCTTACAACTACTCTGTGAGATGGGATTATTTTCCTTATTTTACAGAGTACTTTGATACTCAGAGTCAAATGGGTTGCTTTGGACAATTAACTTCTCTGTGAGCTTCCTCACTTATAAAATAGGGCAAACAGAGAGTACCTGATGTAGTTGCTTAAGGATGAAATGAAATGGTGTTTATAAAATACTTACAACAGTGCTTGGTGTATGGTAAGGGCCCAGTAAATGTTACAGGAGAGTGGAAACCATGTTCTGGGCTTTTGGATAACTTGGTTTAGTTGCAAAGGAGTAGGTGATCTTGGCAATTTGTTGAACAGAGGGAATTATTGAAATGACTTTTTCCAGGTTAACATATTTGGAAGTTTCCACGCAATACCTGAAGTGTTATACACATACATACCCACATTAGAACATTTAAAAATCTATAGGAATAAGCAAATAAGTATCTATCTTTCCCATTGGCTATTTTTAACTTGATAATGCCTTTAGAGTTACTATCAAGAAAAATGGTTATATCCAATAATTGTGTTTCATAAAAATCTTCAAATTCTCAAACATAGGGTAAAAAATGTTGAAGTAAAATGTAGAAAGTAGCCACCTGGTGTCACAAGACGTGTTTCCATCTTGTTTATATTTGTTGTGACCTAACCTTTGAATCTACATTGTCCTTCAGTTGGGTTTCCTGCAAAATTGGTTTCATTTCATAACTGCCATCAAAGAGTCCCAGCTTTAGCTGTTCCATGAATCATTGGACTCACAGGAATTTTTGCACGATTTGTCTCTGATCTCATTTTAGCTTTAGTGTTCCCACATGTGGTTCTGAACAGTAGGGAGTTCCACAGCGGTGTGGCAAGTTTCCTAGGAATCCTTCATAAGGCTTGTAACTACTTAAACTTCAGGCCCACCTGAGAATTAAATCTATGGATAAAACAAGACATATGGTGGTTTCCATGTCAGAGGTCAAAAGAGACAAGGTAAAAATGGTCTGTCACCTGACTTCCCTGAGATAAATGGGAAGGATTTCCACCATCTACCTATAAGACCTCCTGGCCACTGTTCTAGGATTGACTGACTGATTTTTAAGTTGGGTTCAATCTGTGAACTAAATTTTTCAGTTTTAGCAGGAACCTAAGGGAAAATGGTATGAACAAAATCTTTTAAGAAAATGTTTTAAAATAGCTTATGCTATAAAGGCAATAAAATCTTTTTAGAAATTAAGGTGGAAAATGTTAAATTCCTCTAATCCAAGTTTTTTCTTCCCAGTCTGCCATCTTATGAGAAAATTTGCATAATTATTCTTATAAATCATGTATCGTGTATCTTTGCTCAGCCCCTCAAATACTTCTTGAGTAAGCAAGACATGAGTAAATTAATAATAACCACAAAGATTATATATATATATTATATAACAAATATATCAATAACAGATGAAAGAATGATTCTCTTAAAAAGTTCTAAAATATATAGTCTAGTCTATAGTCAACAGTCAGCATTCAGAAAAATGACTATTTCCTGCCATCAAGGAAGTATTTTCATGGCATTCCTGAGTCAGGCTTTGCTCACCACACACTCTATAAAGGCCCATCTAACCATCTGCTGTGCTAATCACACAGGATAATAGAGATGAAGGAGGCATGGTTTTCCCTGGAGCAATGAGACCTGACATCTTGCTGTGAACTGCTCACATAACACTTAAGAAACTAACAGGTCTTGTTTGGTTATCATTCTAGGAATAAAAAAATCTTTAAGATAAAAAATAAAATACCACTGAACACAGTGTGGACTGCTGACTCTATGGGGAAAGCCGACATCGGTGCCCAGAGGTCCTTCGTCTTGGGCTGGCCCACGGTGAACTTCGTGGCCACCTTGAGGTATGACTTACAGACTGGCCCTGTATTTACATGAGTTAAAAAGGAAAACTTTAAAATGTGATTGTGTCATAAGCCAGTGACTCACTTTTTGACCTCCGATGATGACATTTGTTTGCTTTGTACTTTCCCCAAAACATGTTTATGTGTAAGATGTATGCACATTCATGGTAAACAGTGGGAACTACTGGAGTAACTTCCTCTGGTGTTGCTCAGAGATTTTTCAAATGGGCTCTACAAGTGGCTTGGGAACATGTATATTCAGGGTGTGGAGAAGCAGCATTGAGAGAGCGAGGCTCTGGGGCCCCTCTCCGGCATCCTGCCCCCTGGGCTCTGGAGTTTATGTGTTTCTAAATCACTAGAGTATCTATCTTGAGCTAGTACTATTAGATAGTCCATTCAAGTTTGAAAAATTGCTTTTATACTCCCAAATTAATGCACTTAAAAATTAGTATTATATAAATACAATTTAATCACGGCATCAAACACTAGGTTGTCTGAATTTCTGTGTACATATTGTCTTATTTGGTGTCTATAGGGAGGTGACAGTCTAAAACAAATCTGTAACTCTGTGGAGTAGAGGTTAGTTTTCAAAAATATATTCCTACACTGGCATGAGGATGGGGAATGTGGCCTCTTATCCTGGACATCCTGAGTGGACACCCCTGGGCTGACAGGGGTTGTGCCACACTCGCTTCTGCTCTTTGGAGCAGCCACACCCCAAGTCTCATTCTTGTCTTACACCTCAAGTTCTCATCACACGCTCTCAGTGTTCTTCCTTCTCCCCTGCGCCCCACTCCACCAAAGTCTCAGGCGTCGTCATAATGATGAGACTACTACATTTGCTAAATTTTGTAATGCAACTGCTGACTTCAGGAAAATTTGTCAAAGTTTTACTGGGAAGGAACATGGATTTGTGTCATTCTCTGCATGTTTTCTTTTCCACGACAGATTTCTCTAAAGATTAGCAGTTTCTGTTGCTTAATGTCTTCTTCATGTGGCAAGTGGGAGGAAAGAGTTTCAGTTGGGAAGATATAAAGTATTTGATAAGAGAGTTTCTCACAAACTTTTTTTCCTAATGAGGGGATGAGAAACCTGAGTGGAAGCCAGGTTTACACGTTTTCTTGGTGAAAAGCTGTGTAAGTGCATACGTATAACCACGCCTGGCACCTGGTGCTTGTGCTACTTGCAGTTAGTACTCTCCTACAGATGGGCTTGAGTAATGAGAAGCTGTGTCCACGTACATATTCAGGCTGGGGAGCTAAGTGGGCATTCCAGTTTCCAGAAGTAGGTCCAGAGTGGTGATGGGGGTAGGGGGCCAGGGAGCTATGTTGCTGGCAGGAATATAAAATGTGGTAGCCAGTGTGGAAAGTTTGATGGTTCCTCATTATGTTAAAATAGAAATACCGTATGACCCAACGATGCCACTTCTGGGTATATACCCAAGAGAAATGAAAACATACATGGACTCAAAAATTTGTACATGAATGTTCACAGCAGCATTGTCCGTAATAGCAAAAAAGGTGGAAATAACCCAAGTGTTTATCAATTGATGAATGAATAAACAAAATGTGACATTGTGGCTGAGGACAGGGGGAATGGAAATGATTGCTTGAAGAACCCAGGGGTTGCTTTTACATGATGTCCCAGAACTCGTTAATGGTGGTGGCTGCACAATATTGTAAAGGTGCTAAAGAGCACTAATGGCCAATTTTATGGTATGTGTAATTTACCACAATAAAAAAAAGTGGTAGTAAGTGACAAATCCATGTATAAATGAACCTTACTGCTTTTTCACTTTTGGATATTACATGCTGTAGAAACTTTAGCAGGGAAAGTACTAATCTTTAGTAATTTAGTCGTAGGTGGATTGATCTTGGTCAGAGAATCACAGAATGAAGAATAAACTTTCTAGAAACTCATTCAATGTATTACAATCTTCTATATCTATAAAGATAGAGAATAGTGTAGGGTTTTTCCCCTAAAAGGATATTCTGTTTCTGAGTCACGATAGTCCATCCAAATATCAAATTTCTTAAGTATGATTTAATCTGAATCATCTGTAATCATCTTTGTATTTGAGAAGCACTACCAGCTGCAGGAACACTGAGGTATAACTGACCCATTTCCAGTTCTGGAAACTGAAGCTCAGAGTGGATGTGACTTGCCCATGATCGTATAGCTTGCATCACAGAGTTGCAATGAAGTGTTTAGATTCCAAACCAACTTCTCTTCCACTTTAGGACCTGTTTCCTTCACTGTAATACTGCTTGTAAAAGAGCAGGGCCCGTCAAAAGCCCGATTATAAGGAGAGTACAACTTACACATACATCCACATGACTAACTACTGGCTGCTGCTATGGTTATATGGAATGGCCATCTTAATATGTGACTCTAAGTATTTTATGTCATTTAATATTTTCTCCCACTTTTAAAAATTGCAGATCTCCAGAACTAAAGGAAAAATGGTACTCTTTCCAATCAAAGGTATTTTGTCAATATACATATCTTAAATCTTGAATCCATGATAAAGTAATATAGATCTCTTCAAAGCAGTGCCCCCAAATTATTCTCCCTCTCCTTAGTAGAAATTTTTCTCTCACTTACATGCAGGTTGTGCTGCTTTTAGAGGAAGTACTGGTTCTCATCCTCATCTTCCCCTTCTCTTCAACCTCATTACTGGAGCTAACATTATTCTCAAAACGGTGTTAAATTTTCATTAAGTACAGGTGACACTACCTATTCTCAAAGCAACTGCTACTTCCTACCTTTGACCCAGGAAGGTGCCAGGCCCCCTCATATAGGCAGGAAAGCTTTGAGGATGGATCTGCTGCCCAAATCCCACTTGAAAAGGGAAACCAGAAAATTCCTGGGTAAATCTTATTTTCATGAAATATGACTGCATGTTTTCTTCCAACACACCATTTGATTTTGCTCAGTTTTTTATATGCCTTTAAAAGTAACAAAGTATATTGAAAATATTAACAACATAGATTGATTTGAAAATAAGCAAATAGGTAACTCATCCTACTATGTTGGGTTATTATTGAATTTGATTAGATACATCAGTCTAGCCAAAGAGAAGGACCAGCCCAAAAGCATTTCCCTCGAAATCTTCACTGAAGGACATAAAAAAGTGTACCTCTGTGTTTTTAAGACCAACAATTAAATTTCAACTTTCTGATGTAAGCGGAATGAGAGACAGAGCGAGCTCGGGAGGATGGGAGGGAGAAAGGAAGAGTGGAGGAGAGAGTATTTAGAAAATACCATGTTGGGAATATGTATTTTTGTGTATATAATAAGTGAATCCTAGGTGATACGAAGAAAGGGGAATCCATAATAGGTACAGTGCTTAAGCATGGAAAGAGCATGACATATTAATGCCCATAACGTGTCTCAAGATCCTTCAAATAGCAATTATAGTGGCTTCTTGTATTTAAGTGATTTTTTATTTTCCTATTAGAATTAAACATTTTTTCTAGATGTCACTACTTACAGAGTGGTTTGGGTTGTTTGTATAGTTCTTGTTCCCTATGATGTTTTATTTCTGGTAATTGTAATCTTACAGAAAAACTGCAAAGATATAGTACAAACAATACCCCATATGCCCTTTACCTAGATTCATCTATTTAGTGACATTTTATTCCATTTGCTTTATTACTTATTTTCTCTTTCTCTCTGTATGAGTCTGTGTATACCTATGTTTGAGGGCATGCACTCACCACAGCCCTTCATCCTTAAATATTAAGTATGTCCTAAGAATAAAGATATTCCATTATATAGCCACCATACGGTTATCACCTTAGGAAATTTAACATGTAATCTACTGTTTGTTGTCCCATTCTGTCAGCTGGCCTCAATAATATCATCTTTCTACTACAGGATCCACTCAAGGGCCAGGTATTACATTTAGCTTCTATGTGAAAAGCAGAGTTGTTTTGAAAGTCTTCCATTCTGAGAAATGTCAGGATTGAATTGAGCTGAGAGGATGATACTTTTAAGGGATCACCATATTTCTACTTCATTCTTTTTATGCTGTTGGGGAAAATATCAAACCATTAGCCCCAATTATGCATGTATAATTTGATTTCTGAAATTATAGTGCACTATCAAAGACATTTACAATGAGGAACAAAATATTTTGTTTATTTTTTATGGTACTGTTATACTTTATAATACTCTGTTATGCTTTATAGTAGCTCTAGGTCATACAGAATACTATTTTAAGGTGGGGGAAAAGAGGTAGTTTAAGAAAGTTATTTGCCATCCAGTTGCAAAACTCATGCTGTTTCTGAGTGCCACATGGATGCATTAGTTGAGGGATATGAGACTAGACAATCCTCCTGTAGCAAAGCACAATCTTGTCTCTGCCTGTTTTGATTTCCACTGTGCCAGTGGGATACATTCAGAATTTTTCATGGAAAATCACCTTGAAATTTAAAAAAATGAACTTTATTTACACATGATTTACACAAAATAAACATTTTTAATGTTCTTCATTCATTCCCAAAGACCCAAGTTTCCCCCTCATACTGTTTCACTTCATCCTGGAGAAACTTCCCTTAGCATTTCTTGAGAAGATCTCGTACCAACAGTTTTTCTTTATTTCTTTTATCTGACAATGTCTGTATTTCACTCACACTCTCCAAAGTTTCATGTATTTTAGAGCCTTTGATATTGTCCACAGGTCCTTCAGCTTCTGTTAATTTTTTTCAATCTTGGTTTCTCTTTTTCTTTTTCAGACTGGATCATTTATATTACCTATTTTTAAATCACTGACTTTTATGCTTGTCATCTTCATTTCTTAATTTAGCCCACCCGATAAATTTTGTCTTTCAAAATTTTACCAATAAAAACATGCTATTTTTAAATATTTAGAGTTTCTATGCTGAGATTCCTATATTTTTAATTATTAGCATATTGTCATTGATATCATCAAACATAATTATGATAGTTGTTTTGTCAAGTAATTTGAACATCTAGACATATCAAGGTTGGCCTGAACTCTTGAGAATTGATCACATCTTTCTGGTTCTTTATAGATCATGTAACCCTTTAGGTCAAAAGCAAAAAACAGGTCATATTTCTGTTTTTCAAATTGTTTGATAAAATGGGGTTTTTTTTCAAGCTATTTTTATACAAAGATGCTATCTACTGGAATTTATCTGTTTTGGAGAAGAGACAACATGCAGGAAGAATACATACAACCTTCTAATTATTATTTTGAACACAGTATGTTCCTTATGCTGTGAAAAGCCATTCATTATCTTACAGGCCAGATAAATTAGGGAGTGATTACCAGCATTTGGAAACAGATTGTTTTTGTTTTTTTTAGCTTACAAGCAATGTCATGGGAGAGTTTTTAAATTGTATTGGAGAGTTTTTGGACATCTTTAAAGATAGAACTGTTTAACAAAAGTTAAAAAAAAAAACTTAAATTCCAAGCTAAAACACACTGTTTGAATACTCCTATAAAATTTAGCACAGTGCTGTGAACTCTACTTCTGGGTTCTGAAACACTTATTCATAATCCTTAGTGCTACAAATAATTTGAAATCGATGAGTGCTTTTGTTTACAAAAGTCCCATTATCAAACAATTTTTAGGTCCATCTGGCATATCAAGCAATTGAATTGGAAATAAAAAAAAAAAGACAATGAAAAGGAAAATAATAGATTAAAAAAGGGTTTCTTTTAACTTTGTTTTTAATTTTAAGGCCCTTGAGTGTCCATTTACACTGTTTTCTTTCAGCAGTGTTTATCAGAGGACACGGGCCTCATCGTCTAATAATAATATCATGTTATATTGTGCATAGTAAATGTTACTTACATATTGTCTTATTTTAAAATATCTTTTGAAATTCAGATAGTTTGATAGATACCATCTCAGTATCCTATTAATCCCTTTTAGGTAATTTTCTGTAAACTGTCCCGTTTTTATGAGCAGTTTCTCAGTGTGAAAAATAGTAGAAAGCTAGTATAAATACTTGTTCACTGGCAGGTTTGGGAACGGGACTTCAATTTCTCATATTTTCAGTCTCCTTTGCTAGACTCATTGGTTTGTCTCAACAGATTTCAACAATGAAAATCTTAGTACTCATATCATCTGACGCAGAGAAAGTACACTGTTTATTTTTAATGTCTTTATAGCCAGTTCTTATTCTGTTCTTACTGAAGCTGAGTATATAACTGCAAAGAAACAAAGCCATACTATAAAAACACAACGCAGGAAGAAAGAAAAGCATGCAGTTCCTCCTTTTTCAACTGCTCCCCCCTCCATTGTGTTCACAGCCTGAAGATGTTGAGGACAAGCCCATGTGCCCTCTCAGAGTTCTCAGTCTTTCTCTTTCTTAATGAAGCTGTTACACTTTGTGCGCCACAAATCCTCTAAGAGAAATACACGTTTTACTGAAATGCTTCCTACTAGCTTCATGTTATATAAAGGAATGGAAACAAATTGTAATTAGGGTTTGCTTTACATGTGCTTTACTTTCTTATTGCTTGAAAACAAGTTTTGACTTTAGAATATGGATAATAATTTGCCAATAATTATTTACTCACCTGGTTCAAATTTTTTAATTCATGGCAATTTTCTTATTTCTTTTTTACAGCCTGTAACTATAACAGTAACAAATTCAGACACAGTGAATGACACAACCAACATGTCACTAGCAGTGCTAGGAGTAACTGTAAGTTACCCACAAGCTATTTTTAGTTAAAAAACAAATTTGATTTGGCAAGCTCGTGTGTGTATGTTCACCCATCATAAGATAGCTGATTATTATGGATACCAAAGTCTTATTTCTCCCCCAAATGTAGAAATTGAAGGTAGCAAAGCTATGTTATTAGCCTATACATGGGTACTATTCCTGTATTCCCAACTTAATTTTGTGCAAATTGAAAGTCACAGCATAAAATTCGCTATAATTTTAGAGGGCTAATCACATAGCATATTTATTATAAATAATATAAACGAAGAATATACATTAAAAAATTCATAAGATTCTAAATATTTCTTCCTCTACGGAGCTACTCTTTCTGAATCTTCTTTCTGATTCCTCCTCTCTCATCCCTGTTTACCTTGGTCATCACCCGAGGACTCAGTCTCAGTATCATGCATCTCAAATGACATAGAATATCGACATACAGAGATCACCTGGCAAGAAGCTACATCCCCTTGATGCAGGTCCAGAGAAGGAGATAAGCTAATGCCTCGTATAAACAAGTAAAGGAGGCGAGGGTTGAATAAGACCACAATCTGGGGATATCTGTATACGCATCACTTTCATCTTGTTTTCTTTTAAATGTCATGTCCCTCGTTTAGATGGGGCTAGAGTGAGCTGCTGAAAACTTTTTTTGGTGAAAGAGACCGGTATATTTCAGGGTGAGGTTTTGTAAGGGAAAAGAGGTATCAGATGGACAGAGCTGAAGGAAGCATTTGTAATGCACAGTTTCTTATATAAAATTCTCTGTAAATGGGAAATGTCCTGTTATTGTGTGACAGAATCACAAAATTGTAATTTAAGTTTTGTTTGACCCAATGGGACAATAAAGCCCCTTAAAAACTCTGGGTAACCAGAATTTGCATAAGAAATTAAGGATTTCTATACAAATGGAATTTAATAATATGCTTAAAATAAAATTGAATATAGGCATTGAGTGAAACACAGATTATATTGATTTCTAACCTATATGATATGTATGCCCTGAATAACGAATAAATCTTGGAAGAGAGTGGGTGGTTTCAGGGATGAAGTTGGGAGACTGAATAATGATACAGCTAATTTCATTTTATGTTTGTGATTTTCCTTTGCTTAAGGTGATCAATCTCAACTAGGCAAGAAAAATTTCTATTTTAATGAAAAACGGGTTATTTGGCTATATATGCATGCTTGATTTAAAGGATTCCAACATTGTGTATCCAGTCCCTACTTTAAAATATTTTTATTGGCTGTCAATTCCTATTTGCAACGATTTTGAGCAGATCTAGCTGTGTGTGTGTGTGTGAGTGAGAGAGAGAGAGAGAGAGAGAGAGAGAGAGAGAGAGAGAGAGAGAGAGAGAGAAAGAGAAAGAGAAAGAGAGAGAGAGAGAGAGAGATTGCTTCCATGCTTGGGACCCTTCTTCATGTGGGTAAGGCCATGATTTTAATCAGGAGTACAGGCAAGCATAATAACTATCATCAACTCCATTTCAAACATTTTTTGCTTCATCGTCTCCTGAAGGATTCTTTGAAAGAGTTCAGCAGTCTTTATAATTTAGACTTGTTTGTTTCAAGTGGGAATGCTGGTGTTACTGCAGGGACTAATTGTTGTCTGCGTCTGACCTGTGCTCTAGGTTAGAGTCCATGTCCCTTCAGTCTCTAAAGTGGGGTTTGTCTGCACCAAAGCCAGTGAGCTGACTTCACGCTGCCATCTGCTCAAGGCCTCTTGGGCATTTCTCTCCTTCTGCTCAGGGTTGCTGAGCTGATGATGACTTTCAGGTTTTACTTTGCTCAGGAATAATCATGGCACTGTGTGTGGCTTTCTGGAGGATGTGCTTGTCTGGACAGGGACATTTGAAAGCAAAAACCAACATTCTCCAAGGAGTCTGGAGACAACATGAGGCAGGACTCTTTGAGATTAGCCTTTTCCTCCTTAGTGATGGGGGCATAAGAATGTTTTCTTGTGCCACGTACCACCCACAAAGTGAGGGACTGATTGCCTTGTGGTGCTATAGATCCTTGGCCTTTATCAAAGGGACAAGAATCTGGGATGGTCACTGGGGGACAAAAGGTGACTGAAGTCAGCATTGTTAACTCAAAATCTGTAGCTACTACCCCCCATGGAACAAATAGCATTTATACTGGACTCAATTCTTTCTTTTTGGAAACAACTAACTGCTAAGAAAATGTGTTCTTCAAGTACTACTGTGAAAGATTTATTGTGAAACATATTCTTTTTGTCTCCAAGGGCTCTGAGAACGATTAACAGCTGTGGGTCACTTCTGACAAGAAAAAAACCCTATATCCACTCATTGTTAAGTGTCAGGGAAAATCTATGATGAGGTTGGTGGGGTTCAAAATTCTAACTCTAAAATCTCAAGTTAATGGCTCTTTGGTCTTAAGTTTAAATACCCTTCAAAGTGAAAATCTCATACACTGTTCATTGATGTGGTTAGTATTCAAGTCTTGAATTCCTCTGTCCCACTTCCTAACTATTAAATAGCCTCTAATTTGTGAGAATCTTCTAAAATCCAGTCATATCTCTGAATCCAAATCCAAATATTTATCATCTTCTCTGTGCCCAGAATTTTTCTCAGTGTCCCAAAGAAAAGGAGATGATCACATTTAGATTCCTCAAGTCTTCACTGACTGAGCCACACGTACTTTGCTGTGTCTCAGGCTGAGTTTACCAGCATTGTTCTCAAGGTTATTGATACATAGATTACACCTCTCCTAAAATAGTCATTACAAGTCAGTTCAAAATAGTAATTCTTGGACCAGCAAATCTGTTCACTGTGGAAATGGAAATAGATTAAAATAAACACATGCACAGGATCTGTGAGAAACCTTGCAATGCAGTAATGGTGACAATGACTTTTGCTAGAAATCTTTAAGCATTTCCTCTTACATAATTATTAATTTTTAATCCTTCCAACAATCCATTGGCTATTACTCTTTCTCCAATGAATTGAAGAATATTTTCAAGTGATCTGGAAAATCTAAAGAACCACGTTTTCTCTATGAAATATATATTCCCCATCTTAGAATACAAAGGGTCACCAAGTGCATAGCTGAGGACAGTGTGCCCACTTGCCTCATTTTTTTCAGTTAATAAGAAACCAGCAATAAAGTGAAAAACATCAAATACCTAGGTATATTTATTTTAATAAAATGCATTAACTTAGATAAAACTACAAAGATAACTTTTAAGCTTAGAACATTACGTACCACAGCTGGCTCTCAGAGCCTGTCCATTCTTGATGATCCCTTAGCAGCCAGTCTGAATACTCTTCTTAGCATGCTGGAAATTCTCAATTGTGGACTAACTCCTGGCTATACTTGTGATTTCGTTGTATTTTATTGCTGTCACAGAAGCTTCTCTGCCTTAAAAGATGGAAGTCACTGTGATTGTTGTGCTAAACAGAGTACTGACATTGCGTGTGCACCAGATGAAAAGGAAAACAAGAGCTGCTCAAGTTACAGTCAATAATACATGTGAGCTGAAAGAAAGGGAACTTTCATTCTACCCTGGAAAAATGGAAGCCAGGTCATGAGCCCAGAGTTTTGAGTTTTCTATGGAGAGGAAGCAATTTAAAGCATGAAAGAGCAAAACAAATTTCTGAGAGTGGCAACTCCCCATGATTTTGGGTGCAGTTTTCCGCTCTGTAGACAAGTGTTTCGCACTCTGCTTTTGGTTTCCCAACACAGTGCATCCTTCCATCTGACCACTGGCAGGAGCCTCCTGGGGGCAGGGGGACAGTGGGAGGGAAGCATAAAGGCTCCCTGCTGCTCTTGAGTAGCCCTGGGGTTAGAACTGACAAAAGCAAATGGAAATTCTGTTTGTTAAGCTGACACCTTGAGTGATAGAACAGTGATCATAACGATTCTTAACATACACTATTATTTGACATTTATTAACTACTGATGTTTACTATATTTACTTTGATCCTTATAAGCAAGTGCTTGAAAGCATGAATGTAAGGTCCCAAGGGGTAATCTGCCTGAGACTTACACACCTAGTTAGTGTCAAGGCAGAGACTGGGGGGGCCTTAAATAGTCTCAGATGGAAGCACAGCACAAGCCATCACTGTGCACTGCCCTGATGGGGCTGTGCATTCCAAGCAAAGCACCATGTTTAAGCTTTTTCTCTTTCTAAACCCTTGCTTGGGCATCTGCTTTCTGCAGGGGTCCCCCAGGTGAGTGAATATGATGCTGACTCAGAGGCACAGCATTCTTTCTCCAGAAGCCCCGGAATGGCAGCACACCCCAGAATGCTGCACATGCTCATGGTAAGGTAGGTTTGTACCCTACCACCACCATCAGCATTTTCTCCATGCAGGGCATGAACATCCTTACGGAGTTAAAATGAGCCATCTTCCTGCTCCGTTCGTGCCCCAGGAACTGCAGGATGCTCTCTTTCCTTTCATCCTGAAGCCCAGGCAGCTGGCCAGGAACCAACAAGGGAGAGGTGAGCCCCCTCCCTTCCTGTACCGGCTTTTTCTTGGCTGATGTCTCCACTCCTGAAAACAAACTCAGGACATAGAGTTGATTCTTCTCCATGAGGGGGTGGGGAGGCAGTACATGCAAGAACCTAACAATGAACCAATAGCCCAAAATAAACCTCAGAGACACCCAATGCATTGCTAGGAGGGGTTTTTCCCCTTCCTTCCT
Organism: Manis javanica; assembly: GCF_040802235.1. Lineage (NCBI taxonomy): Eukaryota > Metazoa > Chordata > Mammalia > Pholidota > Manidae > Manis > Manis javanica. Next base: position 70,782,400 of record NC_133160.1, read on the forward strand.
CTAGGTAGGCTGTCCCTCCCTTCTCAGCATTTCCAACATTCAGTTATGTTATGAACATAACTTGTGTCTTATTAGAGCATGAGCTTCATATGTCTGGGGAATATATTTTCCCCATCACAGGGTTTTCTCCAGTATCTCAGGCCATCACAAGAAGTAATCAAATGATGGCCTGCTCAGAGAAACCTAGAATGAAAGAATTCAGGGGGAGCAAAGAATTATGGGACTTACCGACTTTAGATACGGTGGAGTAGCCTTGGCATTCTAGTTAGAATTGAACTCTCAGTGCTACCCACACAAGGAGCTCACTCCCATCTCCTTCACACCCATGTGGAGGCTACGACTGGATAGAAATTTAGGGATGGGGCTTATTATTCTTTCTTGGTATGATTTTTATCTCTGCCCTGCCAAAATGCTCCCAATGATGTGCCCTTCTCGGAAGACACTGTGCTATTAATCTGAGAAGTATTTGAGCCAGAAAACAATGTCTACTCAAAGCATTTTTAACATTATGATTGTTATCCTATAAGAGCAATGATTCAAAAATTTGCTTTTTAAATGTTCATACGTTAATTCCACCGTGAGGAAACACTAAACCACATCATACCACGACCATATAAAAATACTGCATTCCTAAAATTTAGCTTCTTCTATCATTCTCACATACTCATGGCCATAGCATATATTTCTAGTAGCCACAAGGGCAACATGAACTCTCAGACCAAATAATGTACATTACAAACGGTCCAGCTAAGCCGAAAAATATTTGTAAGAAAGTACAGGAAGTAGTGTCTACTTTGCTTTACGTCTGTGCTCATAGAGTAGCTGGGATATATAGCTTTGTATCAAGTGATACAGCATTGTTGTGGGATTAATGGGCTTAATATGTAAATCAAGTAATACAGAAATCAAATGTATGAAGATATGTGACTTGATTGTATCTCCTACGACCTCTGATGTTTGGCCAAGGACAGAAGGATTAAAGCCATAAAAGGTTCCTACAGCTCGTGACCGCCCTCACATGGTCTCAGTATCCTTGAGGAGTGTCCCGTCCTTGGGCTGGACTCAAGGATAGATCATGGTTATGTGCTGAACCCCCTCCTCAGATTTCTTCAGATATTCATATACTCAGTAAATATGAGGAGTGTCTTCTTGGCATTGTTCTTGAGCTGTTACGCCTTGAGTCCCCTGGCTGGTCCGTTCAGGTCTTCGATATCTCATCACGTCGCCTCCTTAATCTGAGGGTCAGAGACAGGGAGGAGGCCGACAAGTGGCGCCCGAACAGGGACCTGAAAGATGGTCAAAACTCAGAGCAGGGAACCTCCCCTCTGGGCGACCCTTGAAAGTCAGAGCGGGGAAGCTCCGAAGATCGTCGACCCGGTAAGGCCCCCCAGAAAAGCGTATGTAGGGACAGGGTCGAGAAGTCAGGGACACTATAATGGGCCATCATGAAGCTAAAGCAGCTAAACTGGACGATCATTTAGAATTACTCCGTGCCCTCCTAAAAATATCAGGAGTGAAAACATCTAAAAGGGATTTTGCTCAACTTCATAAATATATTAGGAAACATTGTCATTGGTTGCCGCCACAAGGAACTCTTAAACAGGCTGATTGGAATAATGTGTTAAGAGATTTTAAGAAGGCGCACAGACAGGGGGATGTTATCCCTGTGCCTGTCTGGTCTTTATGTAATCTGATCACTCTCGCCTTACAGCCTCTACAATCTCCCCCGCTTTCTGACGCTAAATCAAACACACATGAGCAAGAGAGAGAATTGCCAGACGATGTGGTAAAATCAAGTAGATGTTCCTCACCCCCACATTCGTCTGACTCCTCTTCATTCTCCTCCTCTTCCTCCTCAGAGAGTGAGGATGAGAGCCCTGTTCGTCTCTGTCATTGTAAAAAAAACCTCAGCTCCTGCAAAGCCCAGAGGGAAGATGACATAGGTGTTTATCTGGCACCCTTAGTGGCACCAGTTAACTTGACTCCTTTTGGGACAGGTGAGGATCCTGATTTTCCACAAGGTGGAGTCAGAGCACTTTATACACCTATTCCCTATAAAACATTGAAAGATGTCAAGCAAGCCACCTCTACTTAGGGCACTAATTCGCAGTATGTAGTGGGTCTTCTGAGAGGATTAGCAGAACAAGAAAGGATGATTCCTCATCATTGGGAATTACTGGCTCATACCTGTTTAGACTCTTCTGAGTTTCTACAATTCAAAACATGGTGGTATGAGGAAGCAAAGGCACAAGCTCTGAGATATCAGCATGCCAATCCTCAGATTCTTGTAACTGCTGAACAGCTAGCAGGACAAGGAGATTGGCTGCAGCTAGAAAGGCAAGCCAGGTATGAGGACACTGCGGTGACACAGGTGCGTCTGTGTTGCCTGAAAGCTTGGGAAAAGATACAAGTGGCTGGACAGCCCGCTTTACCATTCAGTAAGCTTAAACAGGGATTCAATGAGCCATATGTTGATTTTGTTGCAAGGTTGCAAGATAACTTGAGACAAGCAGTAGCACATCCAGATTTGAGGGATTTGTTGTTGCAAATGTTAACCTATGATAATGCAAATGCAGAGTGTCAGAATGTCAGAGAGTTCTTAGACCTTTGAAAGCTGCAGGAGCTAGAATGGAAGATTATATCAAGGCCTGTGCAGATGTGGGTTCTCCTACATACCAAGCTAATCTGCTAGCAGCTGCTATGAGAGGAAAGTCAAGAGGAAGATTTAAAAGTCTGACATGTTTTGGTTGTGGCAAGCAAGGGCATATGAAGAGAGATTGCCAATCATAAAAGAGGGCGAAAGAGCCAAATTTTAAAAATAAACCGTTGTCTGTTTGCCCAAAATGTAAGAGAGGGAGACATTGGTCTAATGAATGCCGTTCAAAATTTGATAAAGATGGTAATCCTATCAATGAGTCTCAGCCTTTAAACCTTCAATCAGGCCAGCCTCTGAGGCCCTAGAAAACAATACAGAGGCATCTTCCCCAGTTCAAAGAATATGGTATGATTTACAAGCAGCAACTAGAAGTGCCGCTGTAGATCTTGCCTCTTCTCAATCTGTATATTTACATCCATCACAAGGAGTCCAGTTGCTTAATACGGGAAATTTTCATCCTTTACCAGCTAATTCTGTAGGATTACTTTTAGGCCACAGTAGCTGGACACTGAAAGGATTAATAGTAAGACCAGGACTTATTGATCAAGATTATATTGGTGAGATCAAAATAATGGTATCATCTGATAAAGCATTATATATACCTCAGGGAGAAAGAGTTGCCCAGTTACTTTTACTTCCCTATCTCCCACCTTCAACAACACCTTATGAAAGGGGACAAGTTGGATTTGGAAGTACAAATAAACAAATATGGCTTAATACAAAAATCACATCTGACAGACCTCAATGCAAAATCAGCATTCAAGGCAAGTCTTTTACAGGGTTGTTAGACACAGGAGCTGATGTGTCTGTAATTGCTCTTAAACATTGGCCAAAAAATTGGTCCAAACAAGAGAAGTATTCAAGTGTCAGGTATTGGTACAGCTTCTCGGGTATGGCAAAGTTCGGCTACATTACATTGTTTAGGCCCTGAAAAACAATTAGCTTTACTAAGACCTTTAATTGTTGATGTAGCAATTAATCTCTGGGGACGAGACTTGATGCAACAATGGCATACTACACTGTCTTTTGATGAACCTTCCTCAGTTCAATCTTTTTCTTAGGGGTCATTGATACACGGCTGCCAGCTCCTATACCATTACAGTGGACCACTCAGACGCCTGTTTGGGTGGATCAGTGGCCCCTCAGTAAAGAAAAACTGGCAGCCTTACACACATAAGTTCAAACCCAACTTCAGGTACGTAGGTTAGAATTTTCCACAAGCCCGTGGAATTTCCCTGTGTTTGTTATAAAGAAGAAGTCAGGAGACTGGAGATCTTACATGATTTAAGACAAATTAATGCAGTTCTTAAACCTATGGGACCTTTACAGCGAGGTCTCCCTTCTCCAGCTATGATTCCAAAAGACTGGAATATGGTTATCATTGATCTTAAAGATTGTTTTTTTACAATTCCTTTGGCCATGGCAGACAGAGAAAAGTTTGCTTTCACCGTCCCATCCTTGAATTTGCAGGCTCCTTCAGAAAGATTTCCGTGGAAAGTCCTTCCTCAAGGAATGTGGAACAGCCCTACAATTTGTCAAAATTATGTGCATAGAGCTGTTCAGCCTGTACATGAAAAATGGCCTTCTGCTTATATCATTCATTATATGGATGATATTCTCATAGCCCTGCCCAAGCATTTGTCCCTCACAACTATTCTCAATGAGACTGAGATTGAGTTAAAACAATGGGGCTTACAGATAGCTCCTAATAAAATACAAATACAATACCCAATGGATTATTTAGGAAATAAAATCCAAGAAAATTCAATAATTCCTCAGAAAATTCAGATTAGGAGAGATCATCTTAGAACTTTAAATGCTTTTCAAAAGCTTTTAGGAGATATTAATTGGGTTCGACCATTACTAGGTATTCCTACTTATAAATTACATCTTTTTAATACCTTAAAAGGACCCCCAGATCTTAATAGCCCAAGAAATTTAACCTCAAAAGCTGAGGAAGAACTCAAACGGATAGAACAACACATTCAAAGGGCTCAATTATCAAGGGTTGATTTACTCAAACCCTTACTTGTATTAATTTATTTTACTCCCCATTCTCCCACAGGATTGCTCTGTCAATGTAACGGTTGGTTAGAATGGATATGTTTACAATATCAATCTAAACCCTCGTTACAACCTTACATTGACAAAGTAGCCTCTGTCATCCTCAAAGGATGACAGAGACTAAGGCAGATGATCGGTGACGATCCTCATTCCATTGTTCTTCCATTATCTAAACAAAATATCATACAAGTATTTCAAGAGAATACTCAATGGCAAATTGCGCTAATATTTTAGGAAATATTGACTGCCATCACCCTAAAAATAAGTTATTTTCCTTTTTTTCAGCGTCATCAGTGGATTCTTCCTCACAAGACTTCCCCCTAATAAATGCCGTGACTTGTTTTACAGATGGTGCAAAATCTTTTAAAGCAGCCTGTACGACTTGTTCTGGTCTAGCAAAAACCTTTCAAGCATCTTTTACTTCTGCACAACAAAATGAGTCAAGCTCTGCAAGACTTCCCAAGTCCTCTCAATATTGTTACTGACTCTGCTTATACTGCCTTTTCTGTTCCTTTATTAGAAACTGTGACGTTGGGCACCGTACAATCTCCTATTAACACTTTATTTTCTCAATTGCAAGTGTGTATCCATCAGTGTCTGCACCCTTTCTTTATCACTCACATACGATCACATTCTAATTTACCAGGTCCTGTATCCTACTATAATGATAAAGTAGACAAACTTGTTTCTCCAGTTAATTACTCACCAGCTCAACATTATCACAACCTAACTTATGCTCCTTCCTTTACTTTGCAAAAGCGTTTTTCCCTTTCAGCCTCTGAAGCTCAAAATATCTTGAATTCCTGCTCAACCTGTTCTCAAATCAATTCTCCCCATTTACAGGCTGGAACCATTCCCAGAGGAACACGCCCTAATGCCCTACAGCAAATGGTCGTTACCATTGTTCCTGAATATGGAACTTTTAAACATGTTCATGTTTCTATTGATACATATTCTTCTGCTTCTTGGGCCACTGCTTTAACAGGGGAACGATCTCATCGTGTCATTACTCATCTCTTACAAGCATTTGCAGTATTGGGCGTTCCTGCTACCAAAGAAACTGACAATGCTCCAGTTTACTTCTCCTCTACGCTAAAGAAATTTTTTCAGCTATACAATATTACCCATAAAACAGGCATTCCTTACAATTCTACAGGTCAAGCTCTAATTGAACGTCGTCATCTTACTCTTAAACATTATTTATTAAAACAAAAAGGGGGATTGCTCCCTGACATGATTAAATTAACTGCAAATCAACAATTAATGCATGCTTTACATATTCTTAATTTTGATCTCTTACAAGGTGACGGACGATCAGCTATAGAAGTACATTTCTCTGACACTATTTCTTTTTTCTAAAACAACAGCAGTTCCTGTATGGTGGTCTTCAATAGGTCCTTCACATGGTATAGAGGTCATATTAAAGTATGGGGCAAAGGGTTTGTTTGTGTTTTTGGCTACCCAGGGAGAGAATTAAGATACCATATGAAGAAGAACTCCCAATATCAACACCTTCAGAGAAGTCTACTCCGAGAGATGATCATCAGCAGATCTCATCAACAGTTTGTATGCAGCCCACGGAGACTGAAGCTCACCAGATAATGAGATTTTTTTTTTATTCCTGACAACATTTGCACATACACACACCGCACAAGCTTGCACAATCACAGCTAGTGTAAGCAATCCTCCATATCTAGGTCGAGGAGTAGTCCTTCATTGTGTATCCACCTGCTCTACTCCAGCCGGTCCAGGAGTATGGAAAAAGAATGGTGAGGATGTATATAGGCAAACAAGTGGAGGAAGATTCGGGTGGCATGATGCTACAGATCAAACTTGTAGAGAGAATAATCAATATGATACTTATAAAACAGTTTTGACATGAGGAGATATTGGAATTTATACCTGTGAAAAGTTCCAAAAAGGATTTCCTGACATATCATATGAGAGTAGTCATGTGTATTTAAATATATCACTTGTTCCAGAACATAAGTTCTTCTCACCTAACCTATGGCTGAGCAGGCCAAGGATTGAATAAGTCATCCTTTTGTATAGCAGGAGATTCTTCCATTAGTGGGTTGTTAAGAAAGAATTTAATAGGAATAGGACTTCCTCCCATGGTGTTTACTGATATATCAGGTATAAATATTACCCATTCTCCTGACATTCTTGTGCGTGTAGGACCCCAACCTCCCTGAGAAATAAGTTAGCCTAAGAGTGGCCATCTTGAAGCCCAAAAAGCCATTCTGATATATGACTCAGAGGGAACAACTGAAACCAGGTAACTCCTCTGGAAAAACAAGCTAATTAATCATGACTGCTGGCAGCGCTAACCTTTCGGTTAGTTAAGCATAAAAGCCGACCCTACCTTGCTACACCCCCAGGACGTGGCACTAACCCAGAAATCGTAGGTTTGAAAAATTACTGCCTTTGTAGTATTGTTATCTTGCTTTGTAGTATTGTTATCTTGTTATTACAAAATAATCTGTAACCATGGCAATCCTCTAGGGCTGAATGCCTCAGAAAATCCTATATAACCACTTAGTTGTAAGTACTCAGGGTCCTCGTTGAGACCCGCTGCGACGGGCTGACTTGGACCCCAACTAGTTGGCTTCTGAATAAATTCCTCTTGCTTGTTGCATCAAGAAACGTCTTTGGTGAGTGATTTGGGGCGGCGCCTTCCTCAGAGGAATCCAACATGCGTGATATTCAATTAAATTTACCTGTTAGGGCTACCATAATCACTAATTTTATATGTATTAATTGTACTCAAGTGCCTTCTTATTGTAACTCTACTATTCGTGTAAAATGGCCATATGGATATAGACTCCCAAATGGCTGGGTGTTTTTATGTGATAACAAAACATATGAAGCCTTTTCTTCACAATACCAAGGTGTTTGTGGTGTGGGACGTATTCTTCCTGCTCTCATAGATCATCCTGGATATGCACATAGAAGGTTTCCTCGAGCTTTGCTGTCTAGCTGTGACAACAACGTGAAGCTGTTGAATCCTACTGCTGTTGCAGTTGCTGCATTTCTTTTGCCAGTTCCTGGACTTGCTGCAGTAATGCAAAATGAAATTTCTAAACTGGCCTGTGCATACAGTGGAACTACAAATATGACTGCTTCTATATTATCTGAACTGAACCAAGAACTGGGAGAAGTACGAATTGCAGTACTTCAAAATCGTTCTACCATAGATTACCTATTGTTAAAAGAACATACGGGATGTGAACAATTTCCAGGGATGTGTTGTTTCAATTTGTCTGATTTTTCTCAAACTATTCAAAATCAGTTGGATGACATTCATCATGTTATTGATAAGTTTTCACAAATGCCTGGATTATCACACTGGCTTTCTTGGTTTCATTGGATATGGCCAATACTTACAGGTTTACTTCTATTATGCATTTGTCTTCCTGTTTTTATAATGTGGGCACGTCATTTCATTACCAGTCTATTGAAGCCTATTCATGCTTATGCTATTTTTCAAGAAATAATGCCTAAAGAATGATTGTTCACGAGAGTCCGTGCAACAAATTTTTGTACTTTGTGATTTTTATGATTGTAGCTAGACACAGGAATATGAGAAGAGCGTCAATCTGCTTCAAATGCCCCCTTTTCCCATATGCTATCTCCCTGTATGGCCCCGGAGGTTGGCTGGTTAGCCAGAGACGGGTATGATTCCTCATGGGAGGAACAACCTAAGGCAGGCACAGTCGCAGGGGGCCAACAGGTGAGGGCAAGGGGGCCAACTGAGGTGAGGCTTAGAACCTCGTCCCCCCATTTATGTGAGGCATTCTCTACTGCTTTTGCCTAGCTAAGTTGATATCAAGATCTAAAAACGGACTTCTCGCTTATATTGCACCAACTATTTTGGTGTTCTTTAATTAAAAAATAAGGGGGAAATGTGGGATTAATGTGCTTAATATGTAAATCAAGTAATATGGAAATCAACTGTATGAAGATATGTGACTTGAGTGTCTCTCCTATGACCTCTGATGTTTGGCCAAGGACAGAAGGATTAAAGCCATAAAAAGTTCCTACAGCTCATGACCGCCGTCACATGGTTTCAGTATCCTTGAGGAGTGTCCCGCCCTTGGGCTGGACTCAAGGATAGATCATGGTTATGTGCTGAACCCCCTCCTCAGATTTCTTCAGATGTTCATTTACTCAATAAATATGAGGAGTGCATTCTTGGCATTGCTCTTGAGCTGTTATGCCTTGAGTCCCCTGACTGGTCCGTTCAGGTCTTCGATATCTCATCACATCGCCTCCTTAATCTGAGGGTCAGAGACAGGGAGGAGGCCAACAATTGTTCTTATGTCACTGAGGCTTTCTAACAGAGTACATCAGACAGTTCTAGAAATAACAAAACCAGGTTACAGGTAGGGAAACCAGGTCACATACAAGTCAACCTACATATGCACATGTAGTGTAGCCATGTGTATGTCCTGACAAACAGGACCCTCATGCTGGACTGAAGAACGTATTTGTGTTCTTCCTTCTCTCCCTTTAAAATGGTCGGGGTGTGCATCTCAGGGCAGGAAGAAAGACCCTAATTAGGCGGAGTGGGGACATTATTCCTTCACAACCGCATAGCTTCTGGAAGCCGAAAGAGCAAGTGGAGAATGGGGGTGGGGTCTGCTGTGGGTGTCAAGGCTGCCTTAGGCCCTCAGAGTGAAGGAAGTTACTTTTATCAAGGCTGAGTGAGCCCCGACTGGTGCTGAGCTGTACGTTACACTATTTAGTCCACCAGTAAGACACATGGCTTCATTTATGTTAAAGGTGAGCAAACTGAAGCTCAAAGACTCTTGAGCAGCTTACCCAACTAAGTGGGAAACCAGGAGCCTTTTGGTTACTTGATCCTGGTCTCGTTGACCCAGCGTCACAAGCACTGCTCCCTGTGGGTGCACGGGGCAGTGCACTCACTCACTATGTCAGTGAAAAGCCAAGTGGATGGGCGCTTGGGGATATTTGGTGAAATGTTACTCGACTATATGTTTATCTTTCTACAACTCGACTCCACTGTTGACGTCTTTAAAGCATTTAGTTTTGTAAGCAGGTAGTTTAAGCAAACATTCAGGTGTCTTATTACAAAAACATTCGTAGCTGTGCAGTGGGAACATTGAAATAACTGCCTTTTCTTTGTAAAGCTCTTTGTCAGTAGTGCCCTGAGCTGTTGGGTAATTAGAAATCATGCCTAGGCAGCTTGGTGGGGTATCAGGAAAATTGTCCACCTGGAATCCTGTAATATAGCTGGCACATAATGACTATTTGCCAAGGACCCTGACAACAGAAGGTCATCCATGGAGCTGCCTGAGGGTTGTGGCCCCCCAGAGCATAGGGCTGGAGGCCGACTGAAGAGTGGGGTCAAGCAGGTGGTGTCAGGAAGGGCAGATCCTTTTGACAGGAGAAAGGTAACCACAGTCGGTCACTTGGAAAGCCCAACAGGAAATCTCAGAGTCACAGGAGACTTCGAATGAAGGTAGACGATGCCCGCACTCTGCCTGATTTGAATACCAGATTTTCTTAGCTTTCAAAATGGGCCCTGACACTGGAATCCACTGCACATGGCTAATACCTAGAAACTTGTACAGCTACAGGTTGTTTCATGAGGCAGGGAAGCAGGTAGTAGACACCTCTAAAAGAACTGACCCTGAGTTCAACTACGATATGGGGAAGAACAACACATTAGCACCACAAGGATGCAATTGGCCAATTTCATAATGTGGGAAATTCCAAAAGGCCACTGACTCGGTTTCCTTTTCTTCTCACCATTGGACCAAGTGTGATGTGCAGTGGCACTTGTGGAAATAAAGTGAAGTTAATTAAACTACTAGTAATGGTCATCCCACTTCTTCCTTAGATTCCTGGTGGAAGAGATTTAAAAAGGGTGTTGTCGCACACGTGGCCTGTTGGATGGGCTCTGGCAGTTGACGGGAAAAACCCAGCCAGGCTCCACCAACTACAATGCCAGGAGAGCACTTTGGCACTTCTCTCACGGACGTGTGTGACAATGACGAGCTGCCCAACCCCATTCTGGTGGGTCTCACTACAGTCTTGCATAGCCCTCCTGAGGAATTAGAGCTCAGGAGCCCAAGACTTCTCCTCCAAACCCATCCCCAAAAGGAGAGATCGTTAGTCCCTGGCTCTGGCTGAGAGGCTTTGTGAATATTACATCAAAGAATCAAATCAGACTTAGGGACTGCAGAGTTATGAGGCAAATACCACAGGAAAAGATACTCTTGTCCACGGCACTTGTTTCAGGAAATCCCACAAACGTCTGCTCAGGTCTGTCAAAATGGACTTCGTGTATACGAATCTCTGAGAGTCCACCTCATCCTCATATTCGCTTTTCATCTCCTTCCTTAAATTCTGCAGTAGGTCCAAGTCTCCTTCAGCTAAGATGGCGCAATCATACAACTCAAAACTGTGTCCCATGGTTTTGACTTGCATGTCAAGTGCTTAAGCGCAAACACTCCTCCTCTGGCCAGTATGCACACTTTCACCCAAACGCCCCGGGTCAGGTGAAAGCCACTGAGCTGGGCCAGTGTTGTTTTCAGTGGCGCATTGAGTTGAATGTTAGCATTCATTGAGTGTCCGGTACCTCTCCTAGTGCTATAGTAGATAACAGGCAACTTTATTCTACATTGAAAGAATTTATCATGCTAGCTACTGCCATGGTTCTCACATCCTTCCCCACAAATTAAGGGGTTGGGGTAGCTGTGATGATCATCATCTGTACTTCACACACACAAAGAGCGACACACCAAGAGCGTCAGCAGAGTATGTATGTGTCCCACATCACACAGAAGATAGGCTGGACACTAGATTTTAGAGCCCTTGGACTATGTAACTCCAAGCCCTATTATCTCCCGCACTGCAAGCAGAGGCCCTGGAGATACGGCCACAGAAAGAAAGACTGCTGACAACGGAGTGTAATCAGAGGAGGAGGCAAGAGACTGGGGCCTGATGTTAAAAGAGGGAAGGAAATACAAGAACTGGGAATGGGGTATGTATGTAGTTGCTCAAAAGGGAATAAACAAATGGGAAATGAGTATGGCAAAATGATTTACAGACGTGGGGAAGAGCGTCTACCTCTATTAGGGACTAATGAAGACTGAATGGAAGAGGACAGGGTGATTCCACAAAGGCCTTGAAGCAGACATGTTTCAGGAAACATGTAAATTCCCTGAAAAGGAAAATCTGATTAAAACAAGTGTTTAAAGTGTTTCAGTGCACGAATGTAGAAGTAATAAAGAAAGACTGAAGAATTACGCATTGTTCAAACAAGAGTGTTGTCTACTTTCTCTTCAATTCTTGGAGAGACAATGGAAAAATACAGTAAATTCCTGATGTAAATTTGACCTCCATTTTCTCAGTTAATAGAATGGACATTTGAAATTTTTGTAGTGAGAAAGAAACTGCTACACAGTTATTTTAGTTTTATTTCAAGAAGAAAAGAATTCCATTGGATTGAAAATTATAGGTCCCATTGGGGAATAAAGGATTTATTAACCAGGAATTAGTTTACTAACCTAGTTAATGTTCAGTGCCATTCCTTCTACGAAAGAGAGACATTCTCCCCTAGTTTCCACAGGAATGAATGAAAGCATGCACGGTGCGGGATTGTTTGTGTGGCTTTCAGCTCTGGAAAGTTGTTGTAGCCTGTGGAGCCAGAGTGAAGAAAAGAAGCTGAAGGCACTTTGACGTCTAAATTCCACTGGTAACTTTTAAGCAAAAATACCAGTAGAGTGAGCTGTGGAAACGGTAGTGGAAGAGAGAGGGTGTTTGAAGAAAAATATTCAGACAGTTGTTTTAACATTGGACTGATCAAAGAAAACAAGATTGGGAGCCATTTTCTCCTAAGGAAGAAAAAAGGATGTTTACATTCTTAATTTTTCTTTTCATCCAAGTCCAAGTATGAAGTATCTAAGGGTCTAAGGCTGTCTGGATGTCCCAGTAATAATTCTTCAGAAAAGCCTGCAGTGAGGAACTACGGAAACCAATTACAGGGAAAGGAAGCTATTATAATGGGAATGTGGAAAGCTGGGGAGAAGAGCATGAGGATATAGCATAATAAATCCAGAAAGGGAAATACCTCCAAAAATCTAAGTTTTTCTCTGTGGTTCTTAACCACAGGCATAAGCTTCATACTCATGGAGCTTTTTCATAACACAATTGCCAAATGCCACCCTAGACCTTCTAAATCAGGAACTGTACTAGTGGGCCATGGGCATGGATCGTTTTTGACAGTTCCACGAGTTATTCTGAAGCATACTTCGGCTGCAGAGCTATTTCTCTAGTGTAATCCACATCTCCCCAGGCCTCACCACTCTGTGTTTACAAAACCACAGTAACAGCAACAGCCCAAATCTCAGGGTCCTCTATGGATAATTACAGGGTCTCATTCACATATTATTGTAGGGCCCAAATGCATAGCACAGGGTTAGATAACACTCCTTCCCTCATTGAGGTCCTGGCTAGCAGAGCCATGTGAGTGTGGCACTTAACGCTGGCTCCCTGCTCAGAGTGCTGCCCGCTTTCCTGGTTCTCCCAGAGGGAACCCCTCAAGCTCAAACAGCCTTTGCCAACTCAGCCCCAGGCTATGTTATGCTGGACATGGTGAAAATGATGCTCCTTCAGAGCCCGGAAGCACAGGCTCACTAACAGGCCGCCCCTAGCCGTAGATCTGTAGAATGCTTCTCCTTCCCTCCACACCTCACAACCACTTTACTAAAGTTTATTTATAGCAATTCCTTTGACCGGATACATAATTTCTGGCTATCAGAAAAAATTGCAAGCATACCATAAAGAAGAAAACAGTTTGAAGGGATAGAGCAACCATTAGAAGCAGACATGGCAGGGATATGGGATGGGGAATTTAAAACAACTGATTACCACGATAAAGACTTTAATGCATAAAGTAGAAAGCATGCAAGAACAGATGGGCAATATAAGTAAGGAGATGGAAACTCGAAGAAAGAAAAAAAAGAAGATGCCGGAGATAAAAAACACTATAACAGGAATGAACAATGCCCCTGATGGCTTGCTGGTGGACCAGACAAGCTGCGGAAAGAATCTGTGAGGCTGAGGTTGTATCAACAGAATCCTCAAAGCCTGAAAAACAAAGAGGACAAGCTCTCAATGAAACCAAACAGACTATCCAATGACTGTGGGACAAGTACAGAAGGGTGTAACGTGCATGCAATGGAAATCTCAGGAGGAGAACAAAGAGATGGAAACAGAAAAAACATTTGAAACAACAGTAACTGAGAATGCCCCTAAATTCATGTCAGGTGCCAAACCACAGATCCAGGAAGCTTAGAGGGTGCCCAGCATGATACATGGCAAGGAATCTATATTTTGGCAATATCCTTTTCAAATTATGGAAAATCAGAAATATAGGGAAAAATCCTGAAAGAAGCCAGAGGGAAAAAACATTTTACCTAAAGAGGAACAAAGAAAATAACTACATCCAACTTCTCAGAAACCAATCAAACAAGAGGAGAGCGGAGCAGAATATTTCATGTGTTGAGAGAAAATGATTGCTTTCCCGTAACCTGTATCCTGTTTTATCACCTTGGCCCCTGAGACCCATGATGGGTCTGAAAACAGATCCCTAAGATTTTCCTGAAGACACTGTCTCCATCAGCATTTAGACTAACTCCATGGTTAATAAAAAAGACCACATCCTATCCACTCATATCCCGTGCCATCTCTGCCTCCAGACAACCTCCGCTTTGGAGACATTTCCTATTATGTAAACTACTTCATCCAAATAGCCTCTTTGAGCTGCACATTTTTGTCAAACACACACCAAAATTCCAATCCCAGTTTAGGTTGAGATGAGATCCCTCATACGCTAGTAACTCTTCTACGACAATACCATTTCTTCCACGTTACCTAAACTCTCCCTAAGTCTAAGGGAATCTCAAGGTCTTAGATCATGTGAGTTGCTAAATGCCAACCTCTATAGTTACCCAGAAAATGCTGGTAACACCTGCATTTTCAAACCCAAGGCCCAAGTGCCATTTTGACTGCCACATGGATAAGAGAGGGAAAGGTAAGAGGGCATTTGGCAGAAAATGTATTCTCCGATCCCAACCCTAAAAACCACATGAAGTTGCCTGTATCCTGTCCAGGTTTCCAGATCTGCTTGCTCCCTGTCTCAGCCCACTTCCCAAATCTTCTCATCAGAGCTTTTCATCTTTGCAAGTGTCTCTGCCATTCAGGCTGTTCCTTTAGCTGAAAGTTGGTTGTCAAGGTTGGCTCTTCTTTCTCTTTCCTCTCACCTCCCAGAGCAAAGCTATCAGGAAGGCCCATCAGTTCTACAAATTTCTACTGATACCGCTCTCACCTTCTCTGCATCCCTGCGGGCCCCAGTGCAGATGATATCATGATTTGCAGAGATGAATGCAAAAACCACAACTGATTTCCTCAAATCCACTTTTGTAACTGGAATTTTCTTTCTATGGTACAGTCGTTTTTTTAAATGTCTGCTTTCCCTCTTTTAAAAATTTAAAAGTATTCCTGAATCTTCTGACGGTCAAGGTCTTCAACTATAAATTCAGTATAATGATTTCTACATTAGTAGAAGAATTTGAGAGAATATGAATATATAGAAGGAGAATCTTATATAGAGAGCTTTATGTAATACTTTATTTGGCATGTGTCAGAAGTTACTGTTCCTATTTTCTTCTCTCTAAGATAACTGAGGGGCTTGGACCAAATGGAGAAACAGAAGTCCATTCTAGTTCTTACCTCCTATGACTGTAAGTCACTAAAAGAGGCTGGGGTGCACCTAAATTTTAAACTTGTTGCCATACTCTTTAGGTTTCCTATTGGTAATAAAATGTTGAATCACACTGGATACAGATATGACTCACATTAGACTATGTCAGTGGTGATTAAAGTCACTACTGTCTACACAGTGCCCTTGACCAGCCCCGGCTCTGTCACCGTTTTTATGACTGGGTCATACCTTGTTGATGGATTGCTCAGGCTAGGGAGTCAAAAGCAGAGTCAGTGCTTCAAATAAGCCAACCCTTAAAACAAACTGAAATAAGGGATTTAATATAAGCACCACTCACCTCATCTTCTCCTCAAACAGTTGGGGGTGTGGAGAGTTTCCAAAGGAGGAAGCAATGGGTCATATTTTTCAAGTTAACCTTGAAGAAGGGAGAAAGAAACAATCAGAGAGGCATATCAGAGGGTCCCTTCTGAGAAAGATAATGCTTTTTACTTGAAACCTCCTGAGTTCTCCTCCATGGGAATCTGAGGGTCAAGACACTGGGTAATGAGAAGTTG
Source organism: Manis javanica (assembly GCF_040802235.1). Classification (NCBI taxonomy): domain Eukaryota; kingdom Metazoa; phylum Chordata; class Mammalia; order Pholidota; family Manidae; genus Manis; species Manis javanica. Next base: position 70,798,430 of record NC_133160.1, read on the forward strand.
CTAGTATTTCTTCTGTTTACTTGAGCTGTTTCATGTCTTGTGGGCCCATGACAAACAGGAGCAGGTAGCTGGTTACTGGGCTGGATCCTAAGCATGACTACTGGAAAAGGGAGAAAAACAAAGAATACAGAATATACAAGGAAAATAGTGTCCTTTAGCACCTTGTGTGAAACATACGTCTGTATCTTCTTCCAAGTGCGTAAGTCTATGTTTTATTCTTTCCCTGATCCTTTCAGATTCTAAACTCCTGCTCCATCATCCCATTCTTGAAAGGAACCTCCTGGAGCAATGACCCATTACATGCTCAGTCATCTCTGGAGTGTCTGCAGACATGGGAATCACGCCATTTCCTTTTCAATCTGTAATAAATAAATATATCATTCTCCATGAATGAAACATGAGTTTATTTACTTAAGATAAATAAATACATGCATGACTGCAGTTTGAAAACTCTGCACAAAGTTGGCTCTTACAGTGTGAATGTAAGAGTCTTCTTCTGTAAATTACGGGTAGAATGCCTACCTTGTTGGTTGTTATAAGAAACTGAAAGTTATGAATGAAAAACTTTATATTATGCTTGACACAGAGTGAGCAGTTATCTTTTCCCTGAATGGGAAACTCAAGGATAGCCCAAATTTGGACATTAATATTCCAGGCATATGCCCAGAATGAGCATAAGGATTTTTCTAATTGTCCGTAGCTCATTGTCCCAGTAAACATGTTTTAAAATGTCCTATAATTGATGAAACCCATTAGACTTCCAAGGATATATTTGACTTTCTATTATGAATTCTAATACTTGAAAAGCTAGGGGGAAAGTCTTCCATAACAAGGTATGTCAAATACAAGCTCTGTTTTTGCTTATTTATACTAAATAGACTCTAACCTCCAGCCCACTACGCTGTACAAGATTTATTTACAAACCTTCAACCAGAGTAGAGTTCCAGGCGTTCTGAGTATGCGTGAACTTCCCTCCAGCAAATTACTTTGGGTCGGTATTTCTGATGTCACTTTGATTTCAGCATGTTTGTCTACTCACATTTAGAAAATACATAGCTATAAACAATTTTTTTCCAGTGAGAGTGAATTTCATTTAAGCGCATGCTATTTAGAACAAAGCTAAACATACTGAACATATTCCCATATGGGTTATAATTAAATGTGTAGGTAGTGACATGATCCTGACATACTAAGGAAGTGAGGAAGTCTCATAATTTTCAAAACATTTAGTAAGCTCAATTGATTCATATTTTGAAGAGCCATCAAATTTCTCCCCATGAAATAATATGAATCACACATAAACCCTAATTCACATAATTTTTCTGTATTTTAAGGCATAGGCAAATTGAGGTTCCTTTTGCTAAGTAAACTAGACATTGTTCTTCAATATAACTGTCATGTGACAGCTTTAGCTGACTAACCTTGTGTTCTCACCAAGATACAATACTATGCGGAAAGAAATTATTTTTATATGAGGTATAGGGAAAGGTGTTCTAAATGCACAGAAATCTTCATCCCAATCTTAGGTATTTAATCAGGTCTTTTCAGCACACTAGCATAACTGAAAAACAAGGTGAGCATATTTGAAAGCAACTTTCATTCTTTTCATTCAATTTGATACTATTCTTTGTAGAACCTTTATACAATTATTTCCTAAATGAGATATTAACATATGAAACGTCATATAGTCAAGAAGCTACTTCCTGAATAAATCTGACTCACCTGGAGATTTTGAGACTTAATGGTTTATTGATTCTGCTTGAGACAACCAGCTGTGTATAATGATAACCATAAGCGTCTATAGAACACTTTACAATATTTAAAATGCTTTTACAAACATTATCATTTCTTGTTTAATGACAAATAATTATGAACTTGAATAAATCCTTTGGATTGGTCAAAATGCATAAAAAAGCTAATTCAGATTCCAAATAACTTTAATCAGCATTTCATTGATAAGGAAGTAGAGCATTTCACAAGAAAATAAGTATAGGTTTTGAACAAATATGTCAGAAAAGTAGTTTCCAATTAAACATAAAAATGCATATACTATGGCAAGACTACTATCAATATTATTTAGTTCACTCTTAAATATATAACTGCATTAGAGCTTGAATGGGTTCAACTGAGGCACTGGCCACACATCATTTGGGGACTAAAGTCTGATACATGTAAGCTAGGTTAGAAATTCCATAAGGACAGAAGGCCCAGAAAGGAAGTGGAGGGTATGAACTATTGTTCTTAAGAAGTACAGGAGTCATAGCCGGGAAACCAAGTATGAATAACAGAACCACAGCCCTGAGCAGGGCTGCCCGTGAAAGGCGTATCCAAGGTACGACTGGAGGGGGATGGGATACGGGGGAAGTTGGGGTACTGCTGGGTGAGGAGTTGGAGTGTAGGTCCGGGCATGACCTGTGCACGACCTCATGGGTCAGCTGATACCGAGGTACAGGGGTGGACTTCACTTAAAGGTGTCTTTCGGGAAGGACAGAAAACAAAATAGATCAAGTGTTGTTAGTTTTAAACGCATACCTGGTTATGGTAGTAGTTATTACAATTCAGTTGTACATGGCGATTTGTTTTCTTACCCAGAATGCATTATTATCCAGGTAATTGCTGACTTCCCCATATTGACTTGAAATATTAGCCCAACAAAATTTAAGAAATCAGATTCTGCAATTAACATTTATAAGTAATTAGAATGATTATTATGTACTAAATCCTAAATAAAATTACTTATATGTCATTTTGAGGAAGATAAAGTTTAAATCCTTCATCCTTGTAAATAAAAAGAAGAGAAGTATTTTCTAAAAACACTGGGCCTAGAACTTTGACTGATGTATGATAGTGAAAATTACTTGTTACTTGAGCATGACCTAATTCAGATTTGTTGCAATTTGGAGTGACTCATTTAATAGTCTTATCATGGCACTATTAGGAAGTAAAAAAAATATTACTATAACCCATTATAATTTTTTTTTCTCCTTTTAACCCACATAACACTATGTAATTCCAGCAAAATCATTTACATGATTCTGAGTACTGATTTTAATTACACATCTAGGGACTTTTTAGAGAAGAGTTGTACTTAATTGTCCCTCCTTTTGGGTTTCACAAAGGATAGCTCTGTCTCAGGGCAGTTTCAAGTTGTAATACACGAATCTCTGTGAAAAATGTCCTGAGATATTTCTGTGTCTTCTGAAGTTAATGGAAATTACTTTGCATTAGATAATGTTGGCTGATGGAAGAAAAATACTATGGTGGAAGAAAAACTATGGTAGAAGAACAGCTCAAAGGTAAGTTTTCAAAATGCTTATCTCTAAGGATTCAAAGTGAATTTGTCTGATACAAAAAATCAAACTCTGTTAACTAGTGGTAAGAAAAGAAACTAAAAAGCATGTTAAAAGAACAGAAATATGCTATGGCTTCAAGGAAAATTTCAAGAACATAAAGGACCTAAAAAATCTAAAGTTGTACTTGACTGCAGTTTGTCACCACTGTGGGCCTTAAATTAAATAGTGGAAATAACAGTTTATTCAGAGAGAAGCATATGGATTAGAAAAATAAAGTTAAAATACCCACAACTAATATGAATATAGAGTATCTGTTTTCTTCTTCTCTTCTCCTGACCCCTACCTCACGGTTGGAGGTTGAACTTCCTATTTATTGGCCGAGGAGGAGAAATCAGATATCACTCCAGAGGCTGACCTGACTAGGGCAGGAAACAGTTCTGGGAAGAACACAGTCTTTGTAAGTCTCTTGACAACTGGCTTCTTTGGGCCCCTTCTTTCCTGAGCACTGCCAGCCAGTGCACACAGAGGGCCGCCTGCCCGAGTCCCAGCGCAGCCAGCAATGTGGCTGCTGCAGACACAAGAGGTTGGGAGACAGGCTGATGTTGATTCAGTTTAAGTCTGATCAGCATGACTGGGTTTTCCAGAGGGAGTTGGGAGCTTGCTTTCTCTTCTAAGCCCAGGACTGTTGGCAGCCGCGCTCAGAAAATAGCGCCCAATGCAGGGCAGCCGGAAGGCCCTGAACTTCCTAATGACAAATCATCCCATACCACTAAACTACATGCTAATTGCGCCTTGGCATAAGGACCAATGAGACCCACCAAATGGTTATGCTAATAAGGCATATAGAGCCGCACCAACCAGGTCAGAGCATGAGAACTATATAAGCAAGCCTCTCCTTCCCCTCTGGGTCCTGCCCAACTCATTTGTTTCACAAAGAGCTGAAGAATAAAGCTTTCTGCAGAAGAATCCTGCTGTTGTTGCATGCTGTTCTTGCCGGCGAGGACAGGGCACGCGACAAGTGGTGCCGAATCCCGGGAACCAGAACATCACCGGCACAGGGAGGACCCTTCAGACATCTGGAGAGGATTCAGAACTGCAGGTCAGAAGAAAGCCCGAAGGGGTAAGTTCCGAGAGGCCCCTGCCTTTTAGGATGATGGTTGATGGTTCTCTGTAAATAAGGAGGCACCATGGGGAATGCACCGTCATTAGTCACGGCGCTGCAGACAGCTCTCAAAGAGCGAAACTTGAAGGTCTCCAGCAAAGTCTTAGGATCTTTTGTGAAGGAGGTAGACCGTGTGGCCCCCTGGTTCATTTGTTCAGGGTCCCTCTCAATCCCGAGCTGGGACAAACTGGGGAAAGATCTTGATAGAGAGGAGGAGGAGGGTAGCCTGAGGGGAGGCACCAGGCCCCTCTGGAAACTGATTAGAGCTTGTCTGCAAGATGAGAGGTGTGAAAAGGTAATAAAAGAAGGTCAGAGAGCATTGACAGATATCCAAGAGAGCATGTCAGAAACGGAACGGGAAACAGAGAGCGCGCGCTGCCGAAAAAAGGCCACAAAAACGAAGGTAAAGAAACCTCAGAGTGAGGGAGAAAGCCCGCCTAGGGCAAAAGCGAAAGAGCCCCGAGAAGCGAGTGACGATCGCCTCGGAGAAAATAGTAAATACCCCTGGAAAGAGTTGAGGGACCTCCAACTCTCCAATAGGGAATCTGAGGAGGAATTAACGTCCGCAGAGGAAGGGGAAGAGAATAAAACCGCAGAGTGCAGAAGTAAGGGAACCAGCAAAGTTGAAAAGCGGACCAAGGAAAAAATGAAAGCAGGGTGTCCCCCGACGCCCGTTGCCCCGCCACCTTACGTGAGTGGCGCACTCTCCTTTTGTCACCCAGATACTCTTCAGGCAATTAGACAAATGTTTCCTGTATTTGAGGATAATGGCGTACACTCTCACCAGCCCCTGAGCCATAAACAAGTTAAGGAGTTAGCAGAATCCGTTCGGGCTTATGGGGTCAGTGCCAACTATACCATAGCACAAGTTGAGAGATTAACAGAGACAGCCATGACACCCGCAGACTGGCAATATGTAACTAAGGCATGCCTTTCTCGTATGGGGCAATACATAGAATGGAAGGCATTGTGGCATGATATCAGCATGACCCAGGCACGTGCAAACGCGGCCGAAGGACAGCCTGCGTGGTCATATGATATGCTGATGGGCCAAGGACAGTGGGTAGCCAACCAGACCGCCTTCCCCTTACAGGTATACGCACAAATAAACACGTGCGCCGCCAAGGCATGGAAAGCCCTCACCAACAAAGGAGAAGTATCAGGCAATTTGACAAAAATTATTCAGGGGCTGAGCGAGCCATTTTCTGACTTTGTCGCTCGTATGATGGAGGCCGCAGGCAGAATATTTGGAGAACAGGAACAAGCAATGCCCCTAGTGGAGCAATTAGTATTTGAACAATGTACCAAGGAATGCAGACAGGCGATAACACCCTGGAAACAAAAAGGGATACATGCCTGGTTGAAAGCCTGTAGAGAAATAGGAGGGCCACTCACCAATGTGGGCCTAGCCGCGGCCATATTACAGAGCCACAAACAAGCCAGGATCACTAACAGAAGTATCAAATGCTTTCAATGCGGGAAATTAGGACATATAAAGAGAGAGTGTAGGAGCCCAGCTTCAGAACAAACAACCCAAAAGACCCCTGAGTTGTGCCCTAAGTGTAAGAAAGGCAGGCATTGGGCTAATGAGTGCCGGTCTATTAAAGATATAGAAGGGAAACCCTTAGAACTGCCAAAAAACGCCCAGAGGGGCCCCCGTCACCAGGGCCTGCAAATATATGGGGCAACCAGCATGCAAGTGTCATTCGGGAACAACCAGGCCCCCCAAGGAGAGCCACTTCAGGTTCCGCGGGATTGGACATCCGTGCCACCACCAGAATAGTGTTGACTCCACAGATGGGAGTTCAGCCTATCCCTTCAGACTTTAAAGGCCCCCTACCACCAAATACCCTTGGGTTACTCCTAGGGCGCTCTTCTGCTGCATTGAAAGGCCTGGTAGTTCATCCCGGAGTTATAGATCAAGATTATGAAGGACAAGTAAAAATCATGTGTTCGGCTCCCAGAGGAATCTATCCTATATCTCCGGGAGACCACATAGCCCAGCTCTTAGTTTTACCTAGTCTCCACGCCAATTATCCTGCTACTAACACGGAGAGGGGAGAAAGGGGCTTCGGCTCCTCTGACTGGGATTCAGCCTTCATAGTATTAGATTTAGCAGACAGACCAAAATTAACTCTTCAAATAGAGGGAAAGAGCTTTGAGGGAATCCTAGACACTGGAGCAGATAAAAGTATTATCTCTGCAACCTGGTGGCCCTCCAAGTGGCCTGTGACCCAATCCTCACATTCATTACAAGGTTTAGGATATGAGTCAAGCCCTTCAATTAGTGCCAAACCATTGAAATGGCGAGCCCCTGAAGGACAAGAGGGTACAGTCACCCCTTATGTACTCCCTCTACCGGTCAATTTATGGGGGAGGGATGTCATGAGAGACTTAGGCCTCAAACTCATTAATGAATACTCCACCCCCGCCCAAGGCATGATGATGGACATGGGATACATCCCTGGCAAGGGGCTGGGGAAACACCAATAGGGACGCATAGAGCCCATCCTGCCCAAAGTAAAGAATGACCGTCATGGCCTGGGTTTTTCATAGGGGCCATTGAAGATGCCATGCCCATACCTTGGCTCACAGAGGAGGCCGTATGGGTTCCTCAGTGGCCCCTATCCTCTGAAAAATTAGAAGCAGCTCATTGCTTAGTGCAAGAGCAGCTCCAAGTGGGACACCTAGAACCCTCTGTGTCCCCATGGAACACACCCATATTTGTAATCAGGAAAAAGTCAGGATCATGGAGGTTGCTTCATGATCTGAGAGCAGTAAATGCTCAAATGAGAATGCTTGGACCCGTACAACGGGGACTGCCACTCCTCTCTGCCTTACCCAAAGAATGGAAAGTGCTCATAATAGATATTAAAGATTGTTTCTTTTCTATACCTCTAAGCTCCAAGGACAGGGAAAGATTTGCTTTTACTTTGCCAGCTATTAACCATGAACAACCCGATGCCAGATTTCAGTGGAAGGTCCTCCCTCAAAGAATGGCAAATAGCCCCACCATATGTCAACTGTACGTTCAGCGAGCGCTAGACCCAATTCGTAAGACCTATCCCACGCTAAAGATCATCCATTACATGGATGACATCCTTCTTTGCTCCCCACAACCAGCGGAAATAGAAGAAGCATATATAGATCTCACTAGATCCCTAGAAAATTGGAGACTGAATATAGCAAGCGAGAAGGTCCAAAAATCTAGTGTTAGCAAATTCCTAGGAGCAACCATTTACACAGATGTAATTTGCCCCCAAAAGCTTGAATAAGACATAATCAATTGCGAAATTTGAATGACTTCCAAAAACTCCTAGGGGATATTAATTGGTTGCGCCCATACTTAAAGATACCCACCACTGAGTTGACACCACTGTTTAAAATCCTAGAAGGAGACCCACAACTAACGTCACCGCGCTCCCTCACACCTGAGGCATTACAAGCCATTCGCAAAGTAGAACAGGCTTTGATGACAGCACAATTAAATAGAGTGCAATCGAATGAACCCTTTGAGTTGTGTGTCTTTCCCACCCCAGAGCTGCCAACAGCAGTCTTATGGCAGCACGGCCCACTGATCTGGATTCATCCCCAAGCCTCTCAGGCTAGGACAATAGAGTACTATCCGGCAGCCGTGGCCAAACTTGCTTTGAGAGGAGTAAAAACCTCCATGACACATTTCGGAGAGGCTCCAGCTAAAATTATAACCCCTTACAGCGTAGAACAGATACAAGTATTATGTGCTATGAACGATGATTGGGCCATACTTGCTTACAGTTTCTCAGGAACCTTTGATAATCATTTCCCTAAACATCCCCTCATCAACTTCGCCAAAAATCATCTCCTAGTATTTCCTCGGGTCACTAGCCTAACCCCGCTGCCTCATGGAAAAACAGTTTACACGGACGGGTCTAAGACAGGCACAGGTGCCTATGTCCATGATGGCAAAGTTGTGACAAAAGGCTACACGCCTGACACTCCACAAATAGTGGAATGTTGCATAGTCTTAGAGGTCCTACAAATCTTTCCTGAACCTTTAAATATTGTGTCTGACTCCTGTTATGTAGTTAATGCAGTCAAATCTCTAGAAGTGGCCGGGCTAATCAAAGCGTCCAGCCCAGTAGCCACTTTGTTCAAACAGATACAATCAGCACTACTTCATAGACAATCTCCTTTGTATATAACTCATATCAGAGCACATTCAGGCCTTCCCGGGCCTATGACTCAAGGCAACCACCTGGCAGACCTCGCAACCAGAAATATAGCTTTTCCCCTGCTAGACCCTATCACCACAGCTTCAAAATTCCATACACAATTTCATGTCACTGCCGAAACGCTGCGCAAGCGGTTTAGCATAACCAGGGCCGAAGCTAGGAACATTGTCCTTAGCTGCCAACATTGCTGCAGCTTCCTTCCCGCACCTCATGTTGGGATCAACCTCAGAGGTATTAGGCCTTTACAAGTCTGGCAAATGGATGTGACGCATTTTTCACCTTTTGGGAAACTTAAATACGTACACGTATCCGTGGATACTTGTTCAGGAGTCATCTTTGCCTCCCCATTGTCAGGAGAGAGAGCTTCCCATGTCATCCAGCACTGCCTTGAGGCTTGGAGCGCATGGGGGTTACCACAGATTCTGAAAACAGACAATGGCCCAGCCTATACCTCTACAAAATTTGCTCAATTTTGTCATCACATGGGGATAAAACATATCACTGGCCTTCCCTACAACCCACAGGGTCAAGGGATTGTGGAACGCGCGAACCGCACGCTCAAATCCTATTTACTTAAACAAAAAGGGGGAATTGAAGATATACCCCCCACACCAAAAACTGCCATAGCCCTAGCACTTTTCACTATAAATTTTTTGAATCTGGATGCTCAAGGCCATACAGCAGCGGATCGCCATAATCAGTGGCCAAAAGACCCACAAGAACTAGTAAAATGGAAGGACGTGTTATCTAACCAATGGAAGGGCCCGGATCCAATCATAATCAGATCCAGGGGAGCTGTGTGTGTTTTCCCCCAGGGTGAAGAAAATCCCTTCTGGATCCCGGAGCGCCTAACGAGGAAAGTCCTAAACAAAGGAGATGACTTCGCTATACCTCCTGACCCTGCTCCTGACACTGGAGACCCCGACTCAGGGAGTATTGAGATGGGGAATCCTGTCTGCCTTTCCTAAGCCTATGCCTGTCCGTTTCAATGCAGCCGTTTTTCCCCGCTTTTTCACCACCAACTCTAGTATGAACTTGCCCTACCTAGAAAAGGACACCTTAACAGCCCCGTTGGGAGAAAACCGATCCTTCGTAACTAATGGGTCATTATGCTTCACCACTCAGAATCTAGCTGGCTGTATCTCCCTGAAACGGAGGAAATACGGATGGTTCAGTGACATAATTCTAGAGGCCAGTAGCCTCCCCGTTATGTCAGCTAAATTTGAAGGGCCTAATAAGGAAGGGAGCCCGCCCTATAAGAACATGACTATCCACCAGATGGTTCTCTGGATCAATGGCACATTTGTACACTCTCCCAGGAACAATTCCACCGACAGGCCTCGTCAACCCAAATATGCCTCCCATTGTGTGGGCGACTATGAGGGAGAGCTGTGGCCCTGGACTGACTGTCAGTCAACTGTAGTAACGTGGGCAACTGAGAGGCAGGAGTTTACCATCTCCCCAGATATGGAGGGACGGCCAGCCAATGAGGCTTGGTGGCCAGTAAAGGTGCTCGAAGGCGAGTTTCGTCAGCAGCTGAGCATGAACCCCTTCCATAAATGGATGCTGTGTGGAGTCAATGGCTCGTGTACCGACCTCTCCCCCTTTTCCGCCCTCCAGGGTGGGGCAATCGGTGTAAAAAATATCACCTTTTGGTGCGAGAATAACCACATGCGCGCACACTGGAACATGATCATGACCCATAACAATGAGAACTACACGTGTTCAGCAAAATCAGGTCCAGAGTCACCTAATTCCCTTTTTCCACCTTCTCCAGTATGCGTATACCCCCCATTTCTGTTTATCTTATCCAATAGTAGCTTTGACTCCTGCTCCAATGAAACCTGCTTTCTGTCTCAGTGTTGGGATGCGCGTAACTTTACCAATGCTTTGGTAGTCCGCATCCCCCGTTGGGTCCCTGTTCCCGTAGACGCCCCTAACACCATGACTCTGTTTCGAGAAAGGCGCGATTTCGGTGTTACAGCCGCCATAGTGCTCCTGATCTCCGCGACCGCGGTCGCAGCCACCGCCGCTGGTATAGCTTTAGACACCTCCATCAAATCGGCTACAGAGCTCAATAACCTTGCAGCCTCAGTAGCTTCTGCCCTGGACCAACAGTCCACACTTGATGGCAAACTGAAAGGAGGAATAATGATCCTCAATCAACGCATAGATCTCGTGGAGGAACAAATAGAGGTGCTCTGGCAAATGGCCCAATTGGGATGTGAGCGGAAATATCATGCCCTCTGCATCACTAGCATTCAATATAAAAATTTTACACGGGCAGCTAATCTGTCACGAGACCTGTCCCAGTATCTTTCAGGAAACTGGTCCCAAGACTTCGATGGGACACTAGAAGAGCTGCGGCGAGAAATTATCCACATCAACTCCACCCGTCTAGATATCTCCGTAGCGGAAGGACTCTCTTCCTGGTTCCTCAGAGCTCTCTCCCACGTCAAGGAGTGGGCGGGCACGGCTGGGATGGGCGTGTTCCTGCTTGGAGGTCTCATGCTCTTACTCTGGTTGTTATGCAGACTCCGCAACCAACATAAGCAGGACAAGGTGATCCTTGCTCAAGCCCTAATGGCAATAGACGTTGGCGCCTCTCCCCAAGTGTGGCTCAACATGCTTAAGAAGGAAGCTCGGCTTTAGCTTGAGGTAGCTCTTGCACCCTGAGCCCATGTGGCACTGCACCAGGCCCGAGTACCTCAATGCTTAATCACAGCTTTCTTTAAGAAGCTCATGGTGCAAGAGGGTTGAGGAAAAGGGTCCAAACCCTTTGTACCAAGCGGTCCCAACGCCAGCCAGAGGATGTGAGGCAAAGCACTGCAAGAGGTCTTGGACCCCTCTGAGAGGCATGCCTGACTGCATAGGGGTAGATGCCCAGAACCCCTCTCCAAAAAGGGGGCATCAGGAAGTATGATGGAGGTCAGGCCTCTGTCTCCGCCTCTGCTGGCAAGTTCCGCCTTGAGCTTCTGTTAGACAAAAAAGGGGGAGATGTTGGCAGCCGCGCTCAGAAAATAGCGCCCAATGCAGGGCAGCCGGAAGGCCCTGAACTTCCTAATGACAAATCATCCCACACCACTAAACTACATGCTAATTGCACCTTGGCATAAGGACCAATGAGACCCACCAAATGGTTATGCTAATAAGGCATATGGAGCCGCACCAACCAGGTCAGAGCATGAGAACTATATAAGCAAGCCTCTCCTTCCCCTCTGGGTCCTGCCCAACTCATTTGTTTCACAAAGAGCTGAAGAATAAAGCTTTCTGCAGAAGAATCCTGCTGTTGTTGCATGCTGTTCTTGCCGGCGAGGACAGGGCACGCGACACAGGACAATGTTTCTGCACTCTGAGAGGCTGCGTGGCACACTTAACAAAAATTTAATGTTAACTATATGTTCATTCGTATGTGGATAGGTGTTTTCCAACATCCTGAAACTGCTGAAAAATGCACACGTATACTCACACACATTAGTAGGGAGGCAGAGACTGATTGGGTGGCAGGAAGCTCAGTTTAATTTTCAAACTACAAAGATGGCAAATCTTAGAGTGAGACTGCCTGAAACCTCATCCAGGTCAGAAGTTTTCATCATGGCAGCGTGGGAATAATCAGGAAAAGTCTGTGAGAGACTTTGGCCCCTCAGCACCTTAGCGTCCACGGGGGACCGTGGTGTTCAGCAGTTAGCTGTCCTCCTCTTTGCCTCACCCTCACCTGCCACCACACACATACACCCACGCAGGAATTCACGAATAGCGATGTCTTCTCTTCAATCCTTGGCGCCTGCCGTATTGAGGTCGTTGGTCCTACATTCATCTTCCTTCTTCTCTTTCCTCAGAACTAGAGCCAAGATTTGAGCGTGTACACAGACACACAGAGGCAATCTCCTAAATATTCGTTTGGCCAACAGTCCAGAAATTCCAGTCCTCTCAGGAGTAACTAGTCACCTCATTTCTTTTGGAAGGCTCTGCTCCAACTGAAGCCCAACATTTCGTTTATCTTCCACTGGTTATCTTCCAAGGGACATGCTCAAATGTGCTCATCGTGACATAGTACCTCTGTGGAAATACATTTCAAAATTGTGAGAAATGAAGGCTTTGTCGTAGAAAGAGGGGTTATTATCCAACCAAAAGATGTTTTTGATTCTTTATAGAAGTGGACAAAATACAAGATTTTAAAACATTTTAAACAACGTACAGTAGTGTTTCCACCCCCTTGGCAATGTACAAAGTTAAGCAGATCCACCTTTATGTTAAATGGTATTTGAAACCTATAAATATAAACAAATTTCATTTCAGTTAATTGTTTTGACCTCTTCCTGCTGCAGCACTTTTTGGAGAAGTGCTAACAAACAGTAAAAAAAGATTTGCATTTCAGAGCCCTTTATTTCCCCAATCATGCACTAGGGTGGGTTGTAATGAATAATGGAAAGATTCAGTGGCAGGAAGGCAAAAAGAGAATAAAGAAAAGTAAAAATGGAGATAATAAACAGCTCCATAAACTATTTCATTAATCCTTAAATGACTGAGGATTGATTATTACTGAGCTCATTTTTTTGTTTGTTTCACTTATGGACTAGAAAAGGGTGGCTTTGCTGAGTATCATAGCATGATTGGAAAGAGGCTTGCTCAAAATGCTTAAGTCCCTATTCTTTCCTTAAATGGATGTCAACACTAGGACGATTTTAAGTGATACATCATTGGGAAAAGAAATTAAGTAAGTTTTCAGTTTCTTCTCTAAACATATTTTCATGAAAGCAAATTGGAAATAATGGAACTCAGGGACTTTACTGCTGGTCTCAATCACTGGACTTTTGGCATTTGTATGTAAGCAAATAACTCTAATATGACATAAGTGCTATATTCAAAATATGTGTCATGGGAAGACAGATGACAAGACATATCAATAGCAATTAAGATATATATTCTTACACGTTTTAGGACCCCCTTTCAATCTAACAGTCAACAGTCCACAAATATTTATTGAGCACATATTATATGCTTGACATTTGCAGTTTAACTATGCCAACTATTATCTCAAATTCTCTTTTAAAACAAAGATTATTAGATAAATGGGATTAACAGAGAGAGCCAATGATTTATTTGCCTTGGGAACACGAGAGGGAGAAAAATTTCAGAGACCTGGTTAGGACCAGAGGTGAGCTGGTAAATGTTTAAGAACTGTCTCCCAGGGTTTTAAAAAAAAGGAGTCCTGCTTTGTAATGTTTGCTAACTAATGTGGTGTAAGTACATTAGTACTTACCCCTAAGTTTTCATTATAATTTTTTTATTCTCCTTTTAACCTACATAAGACTATATAATTCCAGCAAGGTCACTTACATGTAATTAACATTGTGATTCCAAGCTACCAGGCTGACATCACGGAATGAGGAAGAGATGCTCAGAACCCGGTCTCCTGACGCAGCAGCATAAACCCGCTCCAGCACATTTGGTTGCACCATCAAACAGTAAGTCTTAACTCTAGAAAATGTTGTGGCTCTTCTTCTATTAAAGAAAAATGCACCAGAAATTAACTCCTGGAGGCTCAACGCTCTTCTTTGGAGCATGCCCAGCATGGCTTGCCTATGTCTTATGCCAGGTGGATGACCAACAGGTGGCTGGACATAGTAGCCTAAGAAGGTACCATTAGAAATTATACTTTCTAATATTTATTTTGTGCCAGGTTTAATGTAAGGCACCAAAATGATCAAAGACTTTCTGATATACTCCTATAAGTATTCTCCATTAATTCTACTCAAGATGAAATTGATGCATCTTACACAATACAGCGTCTGAACAATTCATAGCAAGTCGTAAAACTCAGGATTGCTTGGTGATGAAAGTCAGACTTTTGGTTAAATGGCTAAATATTTTATTTAAAATGTCTCAACTAGATTTAGAAGCATGTGAGAAATTGTTTCCTTTTTCTGTTTCTTAAAGTATGCCTCCCAAAACTAGAATGTGTTTTGAAAAGACAAAGATTAAACACTGCAGTGAATTGTGTCTGCACTCATGTGCAGACACCTTTTCTTTTTGCTTGGCTTTGTGAGTTTTGCAAATCTAAGATTTCTTACATTGTGTTTGAAAATGAGTCAGATAAAAATGCAACTTGAAAAAGAGAAGACGGTAATCATCAGAGATCTACTTACCAGGACCTACATAACTGGGTCAGCAAGAGGCTAGGAATGAATGTGTTTGTAATGGAAAGAGGAACTTTTCTGGAATATTTAAATAGCTGATACTAAGTCATTGTCTTGGAGACCCATGTAGTGCACTCAGTCACTGTGTCAGATGAGGCTTGAGGAAGGAATCCCAGATGGAAAAGTCCAAAGCAGGAGGCTGCTATCTAGAGAAGAGCTGGTGGTTGTGCTTTGAAACCTAGACAGCAAGAGACCCCTGGAAGGGCTGATTGCAGAAAGGAGGAAAGCACCAGGAACCCCACTTCTGTAAGTGGGGAAGCAGCTTACAGAAAGGGAAAAATTGCAGCCCCTTCAGCTGCTGGATGACATTGCTACTGAATGGTTTGGAATTTACCTATATCCTTTTATAGTTACTGTTTCTGATTTCTTTTACTATTTGTATATTTGATTTTATGCTAATCACCCACATGATGAGTCACCTACACAATGAGTAATCTGTAGTTCTGTCATACCTCCTTTCAGAACATTTTTATTCACCCAAGCTGTAAGACTAAATGCCTCCTCTGTGGTGTGTGTGTTACAGAAAACTTCCTTAAACCGCTGAAAGACGACTTTGCAATTTGTGCATTATCGTGCTTCTTGCTTTTGCTCTCCTTCTGGTTTCCTTTAGGCAATTTTCCCCCATGGTTGGTGCCTTTCCTAGAGCCAAAGCAAGGGGAAGGCAAGACTGCAAACTCAATGCAGCCAGATTATTAGAACACTTTGAGAAGTGTATGAAAAAACAAATTGTCAACAAAAGGGCTTTGGAATTCATCTATGAATATAATGGACTCACATTATAAATCATCCCTTTCTCTAGCACAGTGCTGTCTGCTAGGACTTTCTGTGATGATATAAATGTTCTATATTTTTGCTGTTCAATGCAGGTGCCACTGCAGCTGTATAACTAGATTTTTAATTGTATTTCATTTTAATCATTTTAAATGTAAATAGCCACATGTACCTAATGGCTACAGTGCTGGTCAGCACAGCCCTCCAATAAGCCTCTTTAGTTATCACATTCAGCTGTGCAATATCATTTCATTAATTATGAAGGTACTAAATTTAGAAGTCATGATTATTTGACTTTGATTGAACTAGTCTTACATTGACTTTCTGAAACATAAAGAGAATAGCTAATAATCATATTAATAGTGTAAAAAACATTGTAGATCAAAAGTTTAACTTCCATAGCAGCAGGAACTTATTACAAGAACAAGTTTAGAACTATTAGAACTGTGGAAACTAATGTAGTTAATAAATTTGTTAGATGATGAATCACTCTTATTATTCATTGATGTGAAGCAGGTTTAAGTGACCCTGTATTGGGAAAGGGATGCACAGATAGCTACTGAAACATGATTTCTGTGTCTGTGAGGGTGTTTCTGGAAGCAGTTAGCACCTGAATTAGTGGGCTGAGTAAAGATATCTGCCCTCATCAACGTGGGTGGACGTCACCTGACCAGCTGCAGGCCCAGACTGAACTAAAAGACAAGGGAGGGCAAATTCTTGTATCTCTCCTTGAACATCCTTCTTCTCCTGCCCTTGGATATTAGAGCTCCTGGTTTTGAGACCTTGTAATTCTGGGACCTGGATCATCAGCTCCCCATATTCTCAGGCCTTCAAACTCAGAGCAGCTTTCCTGCCCAGGCTGCACATGGCAGATCGTGGGACTTGGCCTCCAGAACTACATGAGCCAATTCCTGCAATAAATCTCATCACACATATGTCCTACTGGTTCTGCTTTCTGGAGAACCCTGCTTAGTTTAACTCCTTAATAGTTAGATACACATTCATTAATTTATTCAAATGGTATGCCAGACACTGGAGCAGTGCTGGAGATTTTTAAAAAGACCCTCAAGAAGCTCATTTTTGTTCTGAGGTTAAGTATGTATTTTACTTATTAAAGTTTAATATTAATATAAACATTAATATATTTGTCACCTGGAACATAGGCAAGGGCATTACCATTTAATGTCCCAAAAAAGCTCATTTTTATTTTTAAAGATGTCACCAGCACACAATCTAATGTATTTCAAATTTCTTACCTTTCACAAAAATACTGAACTTTTCCCAGATGAGTACAAAATAATGAAACATTGAATAGTTTATTTAACTGTACTCTCTGTATATCAAATATTTAAGGTTTCTGCTACATTTTTAGATTACAATAAGCTTAAAATTTTGCAATAAAACTCTTAAACCATGATTTAGTTTTATATGTATATATATATGATATATGTATATATGTGATATATATATCATATATATACACACATATATATCAATTACTACTGAACTAATATAAGTACTATATTCTTCATAAATACTATAGGTTTAACTACACTTACATAACCTTAAGAATAACTGTAAGTATAAGTGCTGATGGTTTCTCCTTTTAATTTCTTACATTACTTATTACTTTAACACCTAATATGTACTATGATTAACAAAAATGATGAATCGATTTGCACATAATGAAAGGGATTTAATATGTTAGGCTTTCCAGGAATATTGAGCATGAGCTATGGAGCC
Source organism: Manis javanica (assembly GCF_040802235.1). NCBI lineage: Eukaryota > Metazoa > Chordata > Mammalia > Pholidota > Manidae > Manis > Manis javanica. The sequence continues at coordinate 70,815,813 of NC_133160.1, forward strand.
AGACTGCTCAATTCCCAGCTCTCCTACATTCCAGGTATAACCTTGAACAAGTTGTTAAACTTATTCATGCTTCAATTTCTTCACAGGGACAGTAGAAAATAATATATGCCTCTTCATAGTGCCATTGTGAAAATTCCATAAAAAAGATTTATGAAAAGTACTTTACATAGTCATAGTCTCTGACATACAACAAGTGCTCAATAAAGTATTTTTATTATTGTTGGGAATATTTCAAGGCAAACTAAATGCATTTGGGAGCCTGTGCCACGTACCTAGGGGAGATATTTGAGGAGGGGGAGCTTGCCGGTGTTCATGATTATTATACTATACCAGGCAGTATCTGTCTTCGCAGAAAACTAACCAGAGCTTAAATACTGGAAGACTTTTCTCTTGGTATGTAAATTTGTAGATAAAAGCCTCAAGTATTTTCATTTCCTTATAGAATGTTAATTTACTTATTTTCTTCTTAGTACAAGATTGGAAAATCCATACTTTTTGTAATTTCTGTACTTTATTTTGAACAATATTTGACATGGAGTCATTGTAGGGGAAGTCCCCCATATTGAAAACAAATTAATTTTTCTCCGAAGGACCTGTGCATAAGAAACTCACCAATAAGGGCTTTACCCTATATGCATATAGAGTCAGTGAATGGAAACATTTCTATAATAAATACTGCCCTAGGAAGGGTGTAATATTTGAGAAAGGCTCCAATCTGAAAGCACGATCAGAAATTCTCAAGTACAGCACTGAACTAGATCTCTATGCCACCATGCACGCAGTAAACAGATTTAGCTGGCAAGGCAAATCAAATTAGGAAAACTGAACATCACAGTAATGTTGCCAGTTTCTTAAGCCTCAAAGATATACATCTTTGAATTCACACATAAGTTAATATTATAGTATACAGAATGTTCCATGAGCTTGGTTCAAACCCTGCATTGAAAGGTATGCACTTGTGATTCTGCTCCTCAATTACATGCTTCTAAAAGATTTGAAGGAAATAATTGACTCCAAACTGGAGAGCTACATAGGGAAATGTGCACATTAAGTAGTGTGCTTTTAAACCCTATTTCTATTTTTATTTGGTTTTGGAACTATTAGCTGCTATAACAAACAAACTTACGAGTGTATGATACCTCAAATACAGTAGACATTTACCTCCCACTCATGTTAAGTGCAGAATAGGAGTTTTTGGTTGACAATTGGTCTCCTTTGAGCAGAAATTCAGAGACGCAGGCTTCTTCCAGTTTTGACTCCCTTATTTTCAACACGTCATTTCCAACATGGCCATGCTAATCTCCAAACAATCAAAAGGGAAAGGAATAAATAGCATCACGTGGAAAGGCTTCCTGGGCCAGGAAGCTGGGAAATGCAGCCTGAGATGGGCTTGGGAAGACAGGCAGCAGCGCCGCGCGCTTCCTGATGGCCTGCAGCCCTCAGCCTGGGGTTTCCTCCCCGCGGTCACCAGCGCGCTCCCTGCTGCCTGCGTAGCCTCTAGAATTGCTGGAAGAAAGTAGTCGCATTAATTAATTCCCATTTATGTGTCAGTCCTGGGTATGCAATTTAAAAGCGGAAGCCTGGAGCATGATTACTCCATCAAAACACAAAAGGACGAGTTTTGTGTCTTTCCATTTTGTTTTTTGTTGTTGTTTTGTGGGGACTTTGGTAGAACAAGATGAAAAAATACCTTAAGCAAGAGCTCCTCAGTCTACAAATAAGGAAAGTTCTAAAGCAGCAGTCGATTTCCTAGAAAATGATGTGGAGGATGCAAATTAAAGAAAATATATTGTGATAGCATCTACTCAAGTCTTTCTTTTTTTCCCCTCATCTCTTTAGCTATTCACAGTGTAAAGGAGTGGCAGGTTGGTGTCTCTACCGGTATGAGGTGAAAGATGTACCTTATCACATCAACAACAGAGACTACGTGTCTTAAATCCTGTGCTGAGTTAGCACATACAACAGGTCTAAGGGCAACTTCGTCCCGAACTGAAATCTTGCCTTTCTCCACAAAGCTGCTCCATATCCTTTCCCTTCTCTTCCCAACATTTGCACACGACTAAATTTTAGAGTCATTCTTGACTCTTCTTCTCTCACACCTCTTATCCAAGCTTCCAGAAATCCTATTGACTCGATATTCAAAACACCCAAAACACGAACACTTCTCCCCATCTTCACAGCTGGTGGGAGCCCCCCATCCTCTTTTGCCCTGATTACAGAAACAACCCCCAAACTGATTTCTCTGCTTCTATTTTGGCCAACCACCCACCCCACAACCACTTCCATCCCTCCCCCGCCCCCACACACAGTCTACCCTCAACCTGTCGAGTGGAGGGGGTGGGGAGAGAGAGGCAAAGTGGAAGCAGGGAAATTAGTTAGGAGGCTACTTGAGCCATCCCAGTAAGCACTAATGAAGGCTCTCACGCTCTCCCTCTCCCTCAGTCGGCTTCAGCAGTAATGGCCTCATCTCTGCTTTTGAACAGACTAGGTGTTCTATCACCTGTCTCCCTACAGTCACCTTCTCAGCAAGGTATATCCTGAGTGTCCTATTAAATATCACAATGCAATTCTCATACTCCTACCCAGAATTTTTAAAACGCCTTAAACTGATTTTTTTCTTCTTTTTAATTGAAGTATATTTGACATACAACATTTTATTAGTTTCAGGTGCGTAACAAAATAATTCTGTATTTGTATACATTGAAAAATGATCACTGCAATAAATCTAGTTAACATCTGTTATCACAGTGGTTACCAAAATATTTTGTTCCCTGCGATGAGCACTTTCAAGATCCACTTTCTTGGCAACAGTCAAATAAGCAATACAGTATTAACCAGAGTCACCATGCTGTACATTACATCTCCGTGACTTACCTATTTTATAACAGGAAATTTGTACCCTTTCATCGCTTCACCTTCATGCATTTTGCCCACTCCCACTCCCTCATCTGTATTTGTGAGATCAGGTATTTTTAAATTTAAGATTCCACATGTAAGTGAGATCATAGAGTGTTTCTCTTTGTCTGACTCATTTCACTGAGCACAATGCCCTCAAGGCTCACCCATATTGGTGCACACGGTAAGATTTCATTCTTTTTCATTGTATCCATCTGCCACATATTCTTCATCCACTCATGTCTTTATCCACATCAAGGAACAGCTAGGCTGTTGTTTCCATGTCTTGGCTATTATAAATAATGCTGCAATGAGCATGGGGAGGCATATATCATTTCAAAATAGTATTTTCATTTTCTTCAAATAAATACCCAGAAGTAGAATGGCTGGATCATATGGTAGTTCTTTTTTTAAGTTTTTGAGGAACTTCCACACTGTTTTCCATAGTGGCTGCACTATTTACACTCCCACCAAGAGTGCACAAGTGTTTTCTTTTCTCTACATCCTCACCAATGCTTGCTATTTCTTGTCTATGTGATAATTGTCAGGTATAAGATGCTATCTTACTGTGGCTTTGGTTTTCTTTTCCCTGATTATTTGTGATGTGGAACACCCTTTCATATATCTGCTAGTCATCTTATGTCTGCTTTGGAAAAATGTCTATTTGGAGCCTTGGCCCATTAAAAAGTTTTTTTTGTTTGGCTATTGAGTTGTATGCATTCTTTGTATATTTTGGATATTAACCCCTTATCAGATACATAATTTGCAAATATTTTCTCCCACCCACTAGGTGGCCTTTTCATTTTATTGGTGGTTTCCTTTGCTGTGCAAAATTTTAGTGTATCAAATCCAAAAAGTCATCATAGAGAATGATGTCAAGGAGCTTACCTGATGTTTATCTTTTATTATTACCATTAATAATATACAACATCGTCTAACATGCTTTATAATTTGCATTGGTTTTATGTTTATCATTTACCTCTCTTCCAGAATGTAAGCTCCACAAGAGCAGAGATTTCTTTTGTTCTTTTTTCCCTTTGCTGTTTTTCCATACCTAGCAGAGTACCTTGCATATAAGAGACACTGTAGAAATACTTTTTTATGTTAAGTGAATTTTTCTAGAAAGCAATATATCAATATATCAATTTAAAAATTGATGATCCTATGAGTTTTAAGCTTTCTAGGTTACTCTTACACAATAGAGAAGTTGAATAACAATTCTTGGGATCAAATTTCTCAAGGTGTGTTTTGACGGAAAACTAACCTCACAAAATACCCTTGCCAGGTAAGTTCATAATACCTGGCATTCCATAACTCCTTCTTGGAGATTTGCGAAGTATTATGTTCTCTGAGATGATCTGCTATAAAGAAACCTGTTTATCTCTAATCCGGCATTTCCCAAATTTACTTAATATACCTCTTTTTCTCCAGCAGCTATTAGTATCCCATTGAATTATTGCTCTGAGGAGACATTGCTCTAGAGCAATCATTTAAAAAAAATAATATCCAAATAAATTTAACCCAGAAATGCAAGGTTGACTCAGCATATGAATGACATGTTGTCATTGTAATATAGTATATCAGCTAGATAAAAGATAAAGGCCACATGATCATCTCAGTAGATACAGACAAAGCAATTGACAAAACCCAATATCCTTTCATGATAAAAACATTCAACAAATGAGGAATAGAAGAGAACTTCCTCAACCTGCTAAAGGACATCTACCAAAAAAACAAAACAAACAAAACCACAGCTTGCATCAGACTCAGTGGTGAAAAACAGAGCTTTCACTGTATGATCAGGAATAAGAAAAGAATCTTCATTTTCACCATATCTACACAACATTGAAGTGGACATACTATCCAGAGCAGTAGACAAGAAAAGGAACAGGAGCATCTGCTTGGAAAGGAAGAAGTAAAATCATCTTTATTTTCAGGTCACATGATTTTTGTGTCAAACACACACACACACATACACAATTAGAGCTAATAAGTGAGTTCACCATGGTTGCCGGATACAAAGCCAGTAACAAAAATCAGTTGGATTACTGTACACTGGCAATGAACAACTGGAAGTAACCTCAATTCCATTGAAAACAGCATGCTTCAGAGAGAAAGAATAAGATACTTAGGAATAAGTCAAACAAAAAAGTGTAATGTAAGTAAACCAAAAACTACAAAACATCATTAAAAAATATCCATGAAGACCTCAATAAATGGAAAGACATGCATGGATGGCAAGATTCAATGTTGTTAAGGTGGCAATCCTCTCCAAACTGGTCTATAGATTCAACACAATCCCTACCAAAATACCAGTTGACTTTTTTTTCCAGAAATTGACAAGCAGATGCTAAAATTTGTACAGAGATGCAAGGTCCCAAAATAGCAAAAACAATCTTGAAAAAAAATAAAGCTAGAAAAGGCATACTTCCTAATTTCAATACTGCAACACTACAATAATCAAGACAGTGTGAAACAAGCATAAGGGCAGACATACAGATTAAAGGAAAAGAACGGAGAATTTTCACTGCAAATTAATGATGGAGCTGATAATTCAGATCAGACACAAAAATCCATGTTTTCCTCACTACCACCTACCTCTTTTGTTGTTGTTGTTCTTTACATTCTCCAGTACCTACCCCAGGACCTTGTCTAATAAACACTCAGTCAGGAGCCAATGACTGAATGAGCAACACTTCTGGTGATAACAGTTATCCTAGAAGGCATTAAGTGGCTTAAAAGAAGTATAACTATATTTTTAGGTACAACCCACCAGTTCCCCTGAAGCCAAAGAAAGAAATTAAAAGCCATATTACCTGTGTTCTGGAAAAACCAAAAAGGGAGTTTCTAAAATTCTAACCTGTCATACTTCAAAGTGAATTGTTAAGAATATGAGAATTAAAAACTATCACTGTGAAATAAAAGGCAGTACCAAATATAAGACCAGAACTTAAAGTAGAATAACTGGGAGACATTCACCTCATAGTCTCACTTTTCCTGCCAACCATTTTCAGTGAAATGAGGATAAGCGTCAGCTATCTGGGAGGGGGAGTCGCACATACACACTAATTCATGTGAGTTCTCCCAGGAAGCCCCAGAAGGCACTGCAAGTTTTAAGATCCTTAGACATGTTTAGTCATGGAATAGATTCACTAAGCAAACAATCCGAAAGAGCTGCACCTCCTCAGTGACTAAGGCGCACCATCTCGAAGCTGCCTCCTCTGCAGAGAGTGAAGTGCGGCTCCAGGGTTGGCGCACTAAGCGGCTTTCCAACAAACCTGGACTCGCCAGTGATGCTGTTTTTCTCCTGTGCTGGCGGATGAGTCCCCAAGCACACCGCACGTCCTCTGGCTGCCGAAGGAACACACACAGCCTGTCTGCCTGCGGGCGGCTGTCCAGGGCACATGCCCTGCTGGCCGGTCGGCAGGCTGACTGTGACAGTTGTTTGACAACACAGGGGAAGCATGTCCATAGGAGATTGTGGGTGAATGCCAGGCCAAACTTCTCAACTTCCCACTCGTCTCCTTTTATAGACTTGAGAGCTAACCACAAGCAGTTGCCTGCTTTGATAAACGTGGATCATAGAGATGGAAATAAATGCTGTATCTGGCACACATTTTAGGCCTGTTTCTTTGGACAACTGAATGTAAATAGTTGCCTTTTTTGGGTTTGTAATGTCTAACAGGTATTTTTCAAAGGATTTATATTTTATCTCCTAATGTTATCTGTTAACCCATTTTTAGGTAAAACAAATAGCATCTGAATGTTGCTATTTCATTGTCACTGACTTACAAAATCATCTGGAAAATTTGCTTCGTTTTTAGAGCCTAAATTTTCCTGCTGACGAAAACAGCAATAATTATATTTATCTTCCCACTTCTTGTGTTCACAAGAAAGCTAATGCACAAATAACATAAAATACCACTTTGGTATGATTTTACCTCAGAAGGAGGGATGCAGGCCTGGGCTAAAGGACCACAGGGCCTTACAGGGAGCCTTCTTGGGAGCCAAACTTAAAGACTAATTTATCTCCCTACCCTTGTTTAACCTTTGCTCTAGTTTTGTTATTTAGCTCTTTTACTTGCTATATTATATATATTTTTGTAAGATACCATTTGGAATAAAGCCAGGGTATGAATAATCAAGTTTCAATGAAATGGTGTAATCTTTAGTTGGATTTTCTTGAGCATGTGCTGGGTGATTACGGAGATGATGAAACAAGAGAACAGCAGGCAATCCTAGGGCATTGCTTGGGAGCACCAACTAATAACCACTTAAAATGCATAAATCACATACAAATAAATAAGGCTGTCCATAACATTTGGGAGAAATGTTTAATGAAAAAAATGCTGAACATGAGAATTAAATATTTATTAATACACTTTTACACTCACTGTAATACCTTGTGCCAGGCACTATTCTGGTTGTTTTACATGTGTGACATGTGTTCTATTATTACCACCACCTCTATTTTTTCAAATGAGGAAACTGAGGGTCACAGTGGCTAAGTACATCACCTAAAGTCACACTGGTAAAAAGTGGCAGCCAGGATTTGAAGCCGGGCCGTTTAGTACAGGGTCTATTATGCCGTTAGGCAGCATTATTGCTACAGGCAGCAGAAGACAGTTGTGTGAGTACTGACTCTCAGTCCTGTGGTCTCAACAGCATCATCTTGGGAAGCTGAGGGGAGGTTAAAAACACATCCTGAAGTCTGGGCCCCACTTGGAAATCATCTTGTACGTGTATTTTCTAAAAGCCCCTAGGCGATTCTGTTCTTACACTCTGGGTTAAGAATTACTGAGACAGATGAACCCATTTCAGTTCACAAACTACAGAGCAGCAAGGACTTTGAAGAGATATTCTGTATTTTGAGCAAGCTCTTCAAAATTTTGGAATACAGGAATGATTAAATGAGCTCAGTGTTATATGATGAAACAGTTATGAGAACAGTCATGACCCAGAGAACCCAAGTCACAGACAGAGCCCTCGCTACCATTGTTCTGTCAGTGACAGACACCACATTTGCAGCAGTGGGCAGTTAGGATCTGTATTCAAGAGAACACAGATGTGTAAGCCCAGCAGTGATGATGGCAAACCCAGAAGTACCCCTTTTACAGCATGTGCAGGTTACACTTTGCATTAACAGAAGTGGAAAGAAATGCCTTTGTAAGAAAGCCACCTGATCAACTAGTACAGCTGCATACTCTTATTTTTGCTCCATGAAAAAAACGTCCTTTTAAACCTATGTTTTATAACCAAAACAATGCAAAATATCTTCACCACTTTAATTTGCAGTAGATCACAGAGATTGAAAGTTAATTGACTGAGTTAAATTGCTCTGTACTCAACAAGATTTTATTTGAAGAAGAAAGAGCAAGAGCCATCTCCACCTATGGACAGGCTCCAAGGTCTCAATTTTGAAAAAGAGAGAGATTAAATGAAAGAGGCTGAGTGAAGTATTACCAAGGAACAAATTAAAATGTATGTGTATTTTCCCAGAGCATTATTGATTCCACATGGAGACAGAAGATGCAGCACCTTTTGGTGTCAACCCTCCCAACCCTTTCAATTATTTTACTTCCTGGAGATTTCCAGATGCCCAAAGGGTTTAGCAGTTTACAAAGACCAGATATGTGAATTAATCACTGCATTCCTTATGTATTTCATTCGATCCACACTCTAGGTGCAGTTGTGTTAGATGCCAAATTCCTTCTCTTTTTCTTAGTAGTGACTTACATGCTTCAAAACTTTTGTGGCAGGTAAAGTCTCTGTGGGAATGTAAAGATATAAATTAGTATTAGATGTCCTCAAAGGCCCACGTTTATTCTTGCACTGAAATCAAACTGATTTGCAAATGAGGCTGACCTAATGGAGGCGCAGATACACTTCAGTCCCTACTTATATTTCACTATGAAGTTCTTCACCTTAGGGACTAAACCACTATTTGTGCCCAGGAGCTCTTTCACCTAATTTTATTTTAACTGTCATGTGCTAAGTAGTCCTGAGCCCCTGTATGGCTTACTTTTTTCTTTCTCTCTCATCAGGCTTTGCAGTTCCATGGAGCCGTTTTGCAATTTGAAACTATAAACAAGCTCCTGAGATTTTGGAGATTTAACCTCATATAAATTTGAATAAGCAAAAGAGACAACATTCTGTACATTCCTCCAAGGACTTTCATTTGTGAGGTATTATACTAAGTTATTTGATGACAGGGAAATCTACCAAACAATAAGAAAAGTGAAAACCAAAAAAAAGTAATAATCTGGGATTATGATAATTTGGACAGATTGTAGGTTAATATTTTCCCTGATAGGACATAAACAGTTCAAAGAGGCAGGCTAAACAAATTTACACTTTAGGTAAGACTTCAGAGCAAGTAGCATGTAAAATAATATTCTCTGGCACTTGCAAAGCCATTGCTGATCCACAGCGCAGGCTGCCTTGGGGGGTGGGTGGAGCCTGAGGACTGGCGTTGTGAGAAGTCACGAAGCTCACCCTCCTCTCTTAACCGCATTCTGCAGGGTCTGAGTTTGCTGGGCAGGCCTGGTCTCTGCGGGGCTGGCAGGGCAGGTGTGCCCCGCATCAACCTCGCAGAGCCACCTCCACCTGTGGAGAGGCTCCAAAGTCTCAATTTTGAGGCACAGAGACACAGCACTACCATTTTAATCTTGCGTTCCAGCTGCATTTGCTAATCCAACTTTACTAGCTATGAATACACTGACTCTGGTATTTTTTTTTTTTCAGCATTTCTGTCTACTTACTGTCACTTAGAAAGCAGAGAAGAGAAGAGGTGATTCATTGGCTCCTAACTTTCAATGGCCATCTTAGGCAAGTTGCTTTGCCCCCTTAATTTTTTAGATATAAAATGAGGAGACTGTTCAATACTAAAGCCCCCTCCAGCTATTTCATTTGTAAAACAAATTCTTATCAATACTATTTATGTCTATTCCTTTAAGACAGTTGCTCAAATATTTAATAAATATTTTCTTTTCCATTAAAGTAATTTTATAAATATTTTTATTTTCTTATGCCAGTGAAAATTCATCTGGAAAACTCAAAAGGCAAAAAAAAAAAAAGTGCATGGAAATATATACTGATTCAACTTATATTCATAAAATAAAACCCCCATAGCCTATCGTCTCTGAAACCAGATTTCTGTAAATCAAAAACTCATATACAATTTTAAATTACTGCAACAACATCCTTTGTGAAAAGGAGAAGGACACAGAAGAGAAAAGAAGTTCATCTTTTGAATATCTAGATGTGTTCCATATTATGCTGGAGACACTCACGTATCTATGTAAGTGAAACCCTTGCAATGGTGATACAGATGTTCCCACATTGCCATATTTCTAGAGAAGTCACCTGAAGTTCAGAGAGATCAGACACATGCTCAAGAACACACTGCTAGTAAAATCTGTAGTTTGAATCCCCATCTGATGACCCCGAACCAAGTCTTTCCAAACCATTCCCACCATGCCCTGCCATGGGAGACACTGGGGTGAGCCAGCGGAAAGTGTGCGAAGCTATCCTTAGCACACTGGGATGATCGGGTGGTTTTTCACTCCTGGCAGGATAAGCTCCCTTTAAAGTATCATCTTCTGCTGCTCTTTTTCAAAGAGCATCAAGCTGGTTATAAGCCTCACATCCTCAGGAAGCAAGTGTCCCATCATTCTTGGAGGACTGTTGTTTCCTTAAATGTTAGATGGAGTGAAGTCACACATCAGACCCACTGGACTGCTCTTTGTCTAATGTGTGATAATTCGTTTGTCTTAAGGTCAAATGGACTGATTACCAGAGCTCTCCTGAAACATAAAAGGCAAATGGAAAGGTGACAAAAAGCAAGGTTGGGTCAGAACTAAAAAAAAAATCCCATGCAGAATGGATTTGATGTAGAAAAGGCAAAACCTGGGGACCAAACAAACAAAAAAAACTAAAAAAGAAATGTGTTTGACAAGTGTCATAAATATTTAATTAAAAACAGATTTCAGTTATGCAAGGCAAAGAAATGAAATCAAGAAGATTCTGGCTTCTTTGCTACAGAGGGAGAAAAACTAGTAACAGATGACATTAAAAATGCAAAGACTAAATAATTGTACTCCTTCATATACTTTACCTTTTATTGAAAAAAAATAACATACAAATAAGAAAGTATATTCCTTAGCCTACATACACATAGGTATACAGCTCAGTGAATTTTCACGAAGTGATCTCAATGATCACCACCTGGTCAAGAAACAGTGCATCTCCAGGGCTCCAGGAGCCCTCCTCCCACCCCTGCCAGTTGCTTCTCCCTCCCCTCAAAAGTTTCTATCCCGACTTCTGACACCACGCATCAGTTTTGCTTGTTTTTTGATCTTCACATAAACAGAATCATACACTGTATCTTTTTTGTGTCTGACTCTTTTGTCTGGCTGCTATGTTTATGAGACCTCTCCCACATTGTTCACTTTCATTGCTAAATGTATGTCGTTGAGCAAATAAAATACAATTTATTTATGCATTCTATGTTTATAGATACTTGGATGTTCCCAGTTTTGACTATTATGGATGTTTAAGAAAATGAGTATTCATGTATATGACTTTCTGCTGTCCAACTATCTGTTACATATATACCTAGGAGCGGAATTCTGAATCACTGGCTGTGCATTTGCTCAGTTTAAATGTTTATTGCCAAAAGGTTCTCCAAAGTTGTTGTATCAATTTACATTCCCACTAACAGTGTATGAGATTTGCAGTTATGATCCCTTGAGTTTGGTATTGGCAATCTTCTTAATTTTAGACTTTCTAGAGGGTGGGGAGTGGTATCTTATTGTGGTTTTAATTTGTATTTCCCTAGTGACAAATGAAGTTTGGAACATTTTCATATGTTGGTGACAGTTTGGATGTGCTCTTCTGTGAAGTGCCCATGTAAGTCTTTTGAATGTTTTCTAATATGCTTCTTTTTTGCAATGTTTTCTGTTTCTTTTTCTTATCAATTTGTTGGAATTTTGTGTTTGTATTGTGTATGTCCTCTGTTGGTTTATGTATTGCATATATCTGCTCCTATTTTGTGGCTTGCCTTTTCACTTTCTTAATATTATATTTTACCAACAAATTTTAATATAGTGTGATTTATTGATATTTTCTTTCATGATTAATGTGTTCTGTATCCTGCTTAAGAAGTCTTTGCCTACTCCAAGTTCATGAAGATCCTCTCCTGGGTCATCTCTGTAACTTTTATTGTTTCAGATCTCAACATCACTTCTAATTGTTTCCATGTATGACAGGAGTTCCCTGTCTTTTTGGAGAAGTATCATTCTAGTCAATTAGGAAACCACTACAATGAGAAAAACAATTTAATTATCTATCAATCTTAAATTATTACATATGTTTGGATTACTTGGGCTTGAAGACGGGATCCTTATTTACAAAATATGTTGACTGTTACCACTATAGAGTCAGCAACTTTACTCTGTAAAGTTAAGAAAGGAAAATAGGGTCACTTTTCTTGGACACCAGAGAATACAAAATCCCTGCTTACTTACTAAGACAAGGTGGTTGACAGCTTTCCATTCAGAATGAGTTCAGGAGCCTTAGTGAGGGTTTTAGAGTCAAAAAGTACTGGGTTTCTATCTCAGTTCTGCCACTGACCAGTTGTTACTGCTGCAATTATTTAGCTCATTATGTGACCTCTGCACAATTAAAATCATAGCCATCTCACTGGGTCAAAGGGAGGAGGCAATTACGTACCATACAGGTTTTGTTCACCCTTGTGTCTCCAGAGCTAAGAACAGCATATGTCACATAGCGGAGCTTAATACTGCATACCCATTGGTCCTACACTGTCATTATTAGTTACTTACACTCTAATTAGAATATATTAGAGTCCTAAACTCGCTATGTATACCTTCTATGTCCTCCCTTTGAAGAGAAAAATCAGCATTAATGGATTCGACTGCAGAGTCTCTAAAAAAGTGTTTTTTGTCTATTAGTTTATGGAAGTAAACTCTTGTGAGTTAAATAAGTGAAATGGTGGCCCAGATCACTAGTGGTCTATGAACCTAAATGTTAGTGAATTGCAGTGTTGTTAAGCCTTTTCTGTTAAGTGGGTACCCCAAAGACTTACTGCTTATGGTTAACTATCTTTGTTAGAGAGGATGTTTGTAAAATAATGTTAATAGTAACAATCACTAATATGTATGGTTTGGTTAATATATGCCAGGTACTGTGCCAAATGCTTAAATAGATTGCCACATTTAGTTTTCTTAATATGTTTAGATGACTTAGGGAGCTCTTGTACCAGTATTCATTTACTGAGTCCCAGTGGTTAAGAGCAAAGTAAAAGTCACTGTAACACAACATATTCACTAATAAGTTGGCCACTTAGAGAACGAATTACCACTCATATAACCATCATTTCCATTCAATGCCAGCATCCCAGTATGAGAGCCAAAGTTTTTGTTCCTCAGATTCTTGTTAATTGCATCAAACATACAGCAACACAGTGTACATTTTGGAAAAGATGCAGATTTCATTAAGTTGATAAGAAAATATGTTGGGATACCATTCAAATAAGAGGCAAAGACATTAACAAATGAGGATCTGGCAGCATTTAGAGTAGCTAACAACAAAAAGAGAAAATTAGCAAACTGTTGAGAGATTTGCTTTTAAAAAGAAGAATGATTTAAATATGAAAAGATTATAAATATGAAAGGATCCTGCTTTAAAAGCCAATTCCAAAGTGAAGATTGTCTATCATGCTACCATATAATTTCATCTAAAAAATTACGCCAAAAACTAATACCTGATTCAATCTTTACTGATATTAAAAATAGCATAACTTGCAATGTTAACTATGGATTAAAATGAATCCATAGTTTACATGAATTTTTTTTTTTGAGAGGGCATCTCTCATATTTATTGATCAAATGGTTGTTAACAAAAATAAAATTCTGTATAGGGGACTCAATGCTCAATGCACAATCATTAATCCACCCCAAGCCTAATTCTCATCAGTCTCCAATCTTCTGTAGCATAACAAACAAGTTCTTACATGGTGAATAAATTCTTAGATAGTGAGTAAGTTCTTACATGGTGAACAGTACAAGGGCAGTCATCACAGAAACTTTCGGTTTTGATCACGCATTATGAACTATAAACAATAAGGTCAAATATGAATATTCGTTTGATTTTTATATTTGATTTATATGTGGATCCCACATTTCTCCCTTTATTATGATTATGATTATGATTATTTTTAATAAAATGCTGAAGTGGTAGGTAGATGCAAGATAAAGGTAGAAAACATAATTTAACATAATTTAGTGTTGTAAGAGAGCAAATGTAGATGATTAGACATGAATTTTTAAAGATGAATTTGCAAGCATCTTACCATTTGCTTTAATTTGGTATTTGAAGTATATTCATTTTAAGTAGGTTTCTCTTCTTGTATGAATGCTGCTCAGATAAAGGAGGCTCTCTTATTTTCCCATTACCTATTTAAAATACAGGAAAGCTGAGGCTTTACATGGCTCTGTAGCTTAACCAAAATCACAGAAAGACATCCAGTCTGCAACATCCAGTCTTGGTCCACCAGAGTAGTGTTGCTAAAATTAGAATTCTAAAATTATTCCAATAATAAGACTTTGACTAATGAAGTCAACAAGATGGGTAAGGAAACTTGAAATCCTTGACTTCTCAAGTTGTTGAATGTGAGCTGATGATATGATACAGAACAGGATATGATATAGAAATTCCTCAATAAGAATTTATTATTTGGGAGTTATTATTTGGGGGTCAAGATGCCTCTTCTTAAAGAAAGTGAATGCAGCTGGCACTGAAAGAAAAGTATTTCTAGAACTATGATAGTCAGTGGATCATTTACTACAAAGTAAATCTGGAAGATTAGAGAACATCGGGAACCATAAAACCATGTCAGCCCAGCCCAGCGCTGCACTCTGCTCAAGCTTATGGGCTGTGAGCATGTGACTGATTTCACACCCCAAGTGAAACCACGACGTGGTACATGTGGGAACTCTGGACACCCCCTTCCATTTGCAAACAAACCTGGAAAACTCGGACTTTAGAGGTGCACATGCTTAGTGACAGCAGGGACAAATTCCCTCGTGTGATAAACTGCATGATAAATGGGATGAAGTTCGGGGTTTCACCTTTTAATTCCAGTTGCTAAAACACATAGTTTCGCCTCCTCCTGCTCTTCATCTATTTTGAGGGGAAATATCCTGCCTCAAGTTTTTAGGTAGATGATCATCATATCCTTGGGGATGGAGAGAGAAGAACAATTTTTAATGGCCCATTATCATGGCTCCCAGTGACACAAATTAAACACAATTCTATTAGAAATGCAAACAAAACAAAACAAAACAAAATACCAAGAAATTTTACTGGTAAGAAACAGACACTTGACCTGGGAAGTACCTTGCTTGCCAATATCAGTTCTAACTTGAGACTCAACCGAAAATGTTCACCTTCTTCTTAAGAAAAGCTGGTGTAACAAAGAAATTGCAAGACACAAAATAAAGTGTTTTGTCATAAAAATGCATTAGTGGGTAAAAATGAGGCCTGACTGTCTGTCAAGTTTATCATGTTGTATGAATTATTCTTCTCCACGTGTAACTTGCTTTACTTCCTTTTTTTTATCACTGTGTATTAAGAGGCAAAAATATGAATGCTTATTACTCTTGACTTCTAGGATAAAATAAAATAATTGTGGATAATTGTAAGATTATTATATAATGATTAATGTTCAGTTGTGCATATCAAACTAGGATATCTGAAATAGGGTTGGATAGAATGGGTCAATTAGGTTATACACAACTATATAAAGACATAGTATTTTGAAGAAAAAGTCAGAAAGCCTTTGAGAAGATAATATTTTAATAATAATAATAATAGTAATAAAAATCACAGGTACACAATTATGAGTCTGGGGTGAAAGAACTGTGAATGAATGAATAAAATATTTAGTCAGTGGCTAAGATAAAGGCCTCCAAACAAACCTGAGAAATATTTAAAGTGTATGAACACAAGGTCATTGGAGGAATATTTACATAAGCACAGAAAAACAGAGCAACCATTCCATCAGAATGTATCTGGACTTTTCAATGGAAGTCCCTCAAAATCCCAAACAGTGCAGAAAATGGCCTGCAACATGGGGCCATATCTTATCAGTTTGGCAAATCCATCTGGGCAAATCATTGTCATCATTTTTTGTATGAACTAAAATACTCCTCTCCTCAGCTAAGCCTGAGCACTGGCCACAGGCACAGTCACCTCATTGGTGTGACTCAGCCAAAGGAATGTGTGTGTAAGGGCACAAACAGCCACTATAACAAATGTCTCTCCACCCTCCCACATGTTCAGATAAGTCTTCCAGCTGCTGAAACCCACCATCTCCACTGAAGGCCATGTTCATCCAAGTTGCAGTGTTGTTTGGGCAGCAGAAAGGAAATTATAGTATGTTTATTAAAGTTTTCAAACAACACTAAGTTGGGTTAGTGAAGTGCAGACAAAGTCAAGGTAGTAGCTAGTTACCAGGAAAGGCTGGTAAAGAGCAAATAAGAAGAAAAGGTTCAACAGTCGTAAGAGTTGACAGACTGACGTGTTATCCCTTCCCTTAAGACCTAAATATTTTTGTAACGCTTACATGTAGGATAGATAGGAATATGGGAGCTAGGAAGTATTTCTCCCTCAAAATAAACATGGGTCAAATATTAAGTAAGAACTTTACATTTGGGGGCCTCATATTGTCAAAAAATTGGGTAAGAGGAGATAATCTTGGAAGAATCTTAGGAATAATAAGATATAACTTAAAATATGCTGAATCCTATGAAAAATCAAAGATGTTTAAATAACAAAAAAGAATAATTTTGTCTTCTGAGAGGTTTGCCTCCCATTTATTTCAGAGTAGTATAAAATGAGATGTTCATTGCCTGACTTTAGAAAGCAGGGAACTCTTTATAACCCTTTTATGGGAAGGTGATATCAAGCCCTGAATAACCACAGTGAGATACCACTTCACATCCACTAAGAGGGCTATAATCAAAAAGATGAACAATAACAAGTCTTGATGAAGATGTAAAGAAAATTGGAGCTCGTGGGAATGTAAAATAGTACAGTCACTTTGGAACACAGTTTGGCAGTCCCTCAAAAAGTTAAAAGTAGGATTATCAGATGACCCAGTAATTCCATTCTTAACATATACTTAAGAGAATTGAAGACATGTGTCCACACAAAATCTTGTGCATGAATGTCTATAGGAGCATTAATCATAATAACCAGAAAGTGGAAAACCCAAATATCCATCAGTTGAAAAATGGATAAATGAAAGATGGTATATCCATAGAGCAGAATATTATTCAGCTCTGTGGAATGAAACAATACTACAACTCGGATGAACCTTGAAAACATTACGTGAAATAAACCAGACATAAAAGGCCACATATTATATAGTTCCATGTATATTCAGTGTACAGAATAGGTAAACCTTTTGAGGCAGAAAGGAGATAAGTTGGTCTAGAGACTGGGTGGTGATGGGAAGTGCTGCTAATGGAGTCAGAGTTTCTTTTGAGGATACAAACAATTTCTGGCATTAGAAGTGTTCTGGAATCGAAGAGTGGTGATGGTTCACAACTTTATGAATATATTAAAAACCACTAAATCTTACACTTTAAAAGAGTAAATTTTACATTGTGTGGGTTATATTTCAATTTTTTGATAACCCTGTATAAGTGAGTAACTAGCATTAGTAAAATAGCTATTATGTTTCAGGAGAAAAGGTTTTGTCTTATAATCTAGACTTCTACAGTTTAAAAATATTCACTAAAAAGATAGTGCACATCAACTGTTCCCTGATCTTTACAAAAAAATGAAATAATAATAAGACTGAAATTATAAGATTGGTAATACAGAGTCTCTGTCTACATGGATTTCCTTGCACAGTGGAGTAGGAAGACATACAGTTACACTACATGAAATACACGAAAAAAATAAAGAGATCTACACAAAGCGTTCTAACAGACAGGAGAGAGGTCTAATTCCGAGTGGCAACAGGACTTGAGCAATTTTTCCCTGAACATATCTCAGGCAAGGGAAACACAAAGGTTGACACTGGGTCAGAGCTGTGTTGTCATAGTGACAGGTGCCCAGGGAGGTGTCTAGTGGGCTTCCAGATAGGCTTCAGGCCAGGGTCTGAGCTGTTAGGCAGCCATGTCTGGGGTGGGTGCTGGTTCAGGGCTGCACTGGGGGGCATCCACAGAGAGGAGCATAGGCAGGGTGGACATGAGTGAGCACCATGCTGGTGCCTCCATGGTAGACTGCTGGACACCCAGTGGGTGCACTGGCAGCAGCTGGCAACCAGAGTACCATGGAACTGGTGTGTGTTCTCAGGCCCTGCTCCCATCTGCGCAGTCAGTGTGTGGGCGGAGTGTAATGATCCTGAAGAGAGTTCCTTTACCATTTGATGGGTGCTTTAGTTCTGAAAATCAGCTACCTTCACTTATAGTCTAGCTGCCCTTTAACCAGCACTCTTTCCTTTTCTCCAGGCAGTGAACACTGCACTCATGTCCCTTAGTGATATCCTTGCCTGCTGAAGGTCACCGTGCTGGGGGTGGGGTTTCCTGTTACCATTCTCTGACTCTGCTGTTTTTTTTTTTATGTGGTCTCTCTACTATTGTGTGGAAGGTGTTCACTCAGTCCTCAGTTCTTCCTCAGGAGGGACTGCTCTGTAGGAGGTGTAGATTTGGTTGGGGGAGGATGTGAATTCAAGTTTATTCTATGTTGCTATCTTGGACTTTCTTTGATATATTTTTAACTTAAGAAACTGCCCAAATTTTCCAAGTAGCTATCACTTTTGCATTCCCAGTAGCAAAAAATGAGAATCCCTATTGTTCTACATTCTTGTTCCCACTTCGTATTGTTAGTTTTATCTTTTAGCCATTACAATAGGTGTGTAGTGGTATCTAATTATGGTTTTAATATGCATTTCCCTAATGACAAATGGTGTTGAGTCTTGACTCTTGTCATGTATCTTTGCCAACAACATCATTTTCTTGATTAAATGTCAGTTCAAGTCTTTTACCTATTTTTTAATTAAATTAGACATTTTCTTTGCTTATTAAGTTTCAAAAATACTTATATATTTTAATACAGACCCTTCATTGTTTATGTGATTTGCAAGTATGTTCTCCTAGTCTGTGGTTCAAGTATTTATTCTCTTGATGTCTTTGTAGTTTTTAATTTTGATAAAATCCAATTTACCTTTTTTTTTTGATCATGCTTTTGCTATCATACCTAAAAATTAATTAACAAACCCAGGGTCACAGTTCCCCTTGTTTTCTTCCAGATACTTCATAATTATAAGTTTTTTTTTTTTTTTTTTTTTTTTTTTGAGAGGGCATCTCTCATATTTATTGATCAAATGGTTGTTAACAACAATAAAATTCAGTATAGGGGGGTCAATGCTCAATGTACAATCATTAATCCATCTCAAGCCTAATTCTCGTCAGTCTCCAATCTTCTGAAGCATAACGAACAAGTTCTTACATGGTGAACGAATTCTTACAGAGTGAATAAATTCTTACATGGTGAACAGTACAAGGGCATTCATCACAGAAACTTTCGGTTTTGATCATGCAATATGACCTATAAACCATCAGGTCAAATATGAATATTCATTTGATTTTTGTACTTGATTTATATGTTGATCCCACATTTCTCCTATTATTATTATTATTTTTATTTTTAATAAAATGCTGAAGTGGTAGGTAGATGCAAGATAAAGGTAGAAAACATAGTTTAGTGCTGTAAGAAGGCAAATATAGATGATCAGATGATCAGGTGTGTGCCTATGGACTAAGTATTAATCCAGGCTAGACAAGGGCAGCAAGACATCCACGGATGCAGAAGATTTCTCTCAAAGCAGGGGGGGTGAGGTTCTGAGCCTCACCTCTGTTGATCCCCAAATTCTCACCTGATGGCCCCCCTGCGACTGTGCCTGTCTTAGGTTGTTCCTCCCTTGAGGAATCTTACCCGTCTCTGGCTAACCAGTCATCTTCCGGGGCCATACAGGGAAATGTAAAGTTGGTAAGTGAGAGAGAAGCCATATTGTTTGCAAAGGTTAGCTTTTTACTTCTTTGCAGATTTATGCCCTGTGGCTTCTATGCCCAGCACTTGTCTCGAGGTATCTTTACCACCTGGAGGAATTATGATACTCGGTAAATTCGATATGAGGCACGAATTCTATTTAAGGTTTGTAATTAGGAAGGAAGAAGAAAAGCTATAGATGTAGCATATGAAGGAAACTTGGGAGGATTGATTATTTCTTTGACATATCTTCTTGTATAGTACCTTAAGTATGTATAGGTTTTAAACTACTAACTAATTTGCACACACATATTAACATAATAGGAATACGGTGACATAAACAAAGCAAATCTATAATTACCAGCCATCTCCAGTGAAGCCAAGAAAACCATTTAGGCACCCTAGGCATTTGTGAAAATTTATCTATGATATGATGGATATTGTCCAACTGTACTTGAACCATCAGACAAATTAAAGCAGCCCATTTCTGGGATCTGTTCACATCCCATATGTTCTTTTAACCATAGATAGTCTATAGTCATGAGATTTTGGGGTGCTACAACTTGCACCCCTCCCAACTCCTGGTTGAGTTCCAACAGTACAGATCCAGTCAAATTCGTTGTCTCACTGTATGCACATGCCAGCCTAGACATCTCCCTCCTCCTTCTTATGGCAAGTCCAGGAGACGGTGGGCTGGATGCAGCCACAACCGCAGCATCGTCCGGATCCCTGTGGAGGCTTTTTGATGATCATCCCCCGGCACGAGTCCTCCAGAGAGTGCTGATGCCGGAAGCTCCTCCTCATATCGTATCTTAGTTCATTTTCTGGGTATCCAAGCTAGGCCTTGATCTTCTGCGTAGAAACAAACAGACCCTTTGCCCACACTTTGACATGCCCTCTATACCACTGTGCAGAACTCATTGGAGGTCAGCACACAGTAACTGCTTTTTTTTTTTTTTTTTTTAATTAAGAGAAAGGAATATTATCAGAAAAGAGTACCTCCATAGCTGATCATCTGACACCCTTTAAGTGATCAACATTAAGGATATTTAAAGCATGCGTTGATCTTTGATTTACCAATAGTTTTATCCTGTTAAGGAGTAATCCCCCTTTTCTTTCTTTCTTTCTTTTTTTTTTTAAATTTTTAATCTACACTTACCTGAAGAATACTATGTTTACTATGCTCTCCCCTATATCAGGTCCCCCCTAACAACCACATTACGGTTACTGTCCATCAGCTTAGCAAAATGTGGTAGAGTCACTACTTGTCCTCTCTGTGTTGTGCAGCCCACCCTCCCCTTTCTCCCTCCCCCCCATGCATGCTAATCTTAATACCCCCCTTCTTCTCCCCCCCCCCTTATCCCTCCCTGCCCACCCATCCTCCCCAGTTCCTTTCCCTTTGGTACCTGTTAGTCCATTTTTGGGTTCTGTAATTCTGCTGCTGTTTTGTTCCTTCAGTTTTTCCTTTGTTCCTATACTCCTCAGATGAGTGAAATCATTTGGTATTTCTCTTTCTCCGCTTGGCTTATTTCACTGAGCATAATACTCTCCAGCTCCATCCATGTTGCTGCAAATGGTTGGATTTTTCCACTTCTTATGGCTGAGTAGTATTCCATTGTGTATATGTACCACATCTTCTTTATCCATTCATCTACAGATGGACATTTAGGTTGCTTCCAATTCTTGGCTATTGTAAATAGTGCTGCGATAAACATAGGAGTGCATCTGTCTTTCTCAAACTTGATTGCTGCGTTCTTAGGGTAAATTCCTAGGAGTGGAATTCCTGGGTCAAATGGTAGGTCTGTTTTGAGCATTTTGATGCACCTCCATACTGCTTTCCACAATGGTTGAACTAATTTACATTCCCACCAGCAGTGTAGGAGGGTTCCCCTTTCTCCACAGCCTCGCCAACATTTGTTGTTGTTTGTCTTTTGGATGGCAGCTATCCTTACTGGTGTGAGGTGATACCTCATTGTAGTTTTAATTTGCATTTCTCTGATAATTAGCGATGTGGAGCATCTTTTCATGTGTCTCTTGGCCATCTGTATTTCTTTTTTGGAGAACTGTCTGTTCAGTTCCTCTGCCCATTTTTTAATTGGGTTATTTGTTTTTTGTTTGTTGAGGCGTGTGAGCTCTTTATATATGCTGGACGTCAAGCCTTTATCAGATCTGTCATTTTCAAATATATTCTCCCATACTGTAGGGTTCCTTTTTGTTCTATTGATGGTGTCTTTCGCTGTACAGAAGCTTTTCAGCTTAATGTAGTCCCACTTGCTCATTTTTGCTGTTGTTTTCCTTGCCCGGGGAGATATGTTCAAGAAGAGATCACTCATGTTTACATCTAAGAGGTTTTTGCCTATGTTTTTTTCCAAGAGTTTAATGGTTTCGTGACTTACATTCAGGTCTTTGATCCATTTTGAGTTTACCTTTGTATATGGGGTTAGACAATGGTCCAGTTTCATTCTCCTACATGTAGCTGTCCAGTTTTGCCAGCACCATCTGTTGAAGAGACTGTCATTTTGCCATTGTATGTCCATGGCTCCTTTATCAAATATTAATTGACCATATATGTTTGGGTTAATTTCTGGGGTCTCTAATCTGTTCCACTGGTCTGTGGCTCTGTTCTTGTGCCAGTACCAAATTGTCTTGATTACTATGGCTTTGTAGTAGAGCTTGAAGTTGGGGAGTGAGATCCCCCCTACTTTATTCTTCTTTTTCAGGATTGCTTTGGCTATTCGGGGTCTTTGGTGTTTCCATATGAATTTTTGAATTATTTGTTCCAATTCATTGAAGAATGTTGCTGGTAATTTGAGAGGGATTGCATCAAATTTGTATATTGTTTTCGGCAGGATGGCCATTTTGACGATATTAATTCTTCCTAGCCATGAGCATGGGATGAGTTTCCATTTATTAGTGTCCCCTTTAATTTCTCTTAAGAGTGACTTGTAGTTTTCAGAGTATAAGTCTTTACTTCCTTGGTTAGGTTTATTCCTAGGTATTTTATTCTTTTTGATGCAATGGTGAATGGAATTGTTTTCCTGATTTCTCTTTCTATTGATTCGTTGTTAGTGTATAGGAAAGCTACAGATTTCTGTGTGTTGATTTTGTATCCTGCAACTTTGCTGTATTCCGATATCAGTTCTAGTAGTTTTGGAGTGGAGTCTTTAGGGTTTTTTATGTACAGTATCATATCATCTGCAAATAGTGACAGTTTAACTTCTTCTTTACCAATCTGGATTCCTTGTATTTCTTTGTTTTGTCTGATTGCCGTGGCTAGGACCTCCAGTACTATGTTAAATAACAGTGGGGAGAGTGGGCATCCCTGTCTGGTTCCCGATCTCAGTGGAAATGCTTTCAGCTTCTCGCTGTTCAGTATAATGCTGGCTGTGGGTTTATCATATATGGCCTTTATTATGTTGAGGTACTTGCCCTCTATTCCCATTTTGCTGAGAGTTTTTATCATGAATGGATGTTGAATTTTGTCAAATGCTTTTTCAGCATCTATGGAGATGATCATGTGGTTTTTGTCTTTCTTTTTGTTGATGTGGTGGATGATGTTGATGGATTTTCGAATGTTGTACCATCCTTGCATCCCTGGGATGAACCCCACTTGGTCATGGTGTATGATCCTTTTGATATACTGTTGAATTCTGTTTGCTAATATTTTATTGAGTATTTTTGCATCTACATTCATCAGGGATATTGGTCTGTAATTTTCTTTTTTGGTGGGGTCTTTTCCTGGTTTTGGTATTAGGGTGATGTTGGCTTCATAGAATGAGTTTGGGAGTATTCCCTCTTCTTCTATTTTGTGGAACACTTTAAGGAGAATGGGTATTATGTCTTCTCTGTGTGTCTGATAAAATTCCGAGGTAAATCCGTCCGGCCCCGGGGTTTTGTTCTTGGGTAGTTTTTTGATTACTGTTTCAATTTCTTTGCTTGTAATTGGTTTGTTTAACTTTTGTGTTTCTTCCTTGGTCAGTCTTGGGAGGTTGTATTTTTCTAGGAAGTTGTCCATTTCTTCTAGGTTTTCCAGCTTGTTGGCATATAGGTTTTCATAGTAGTCTTTAATAATTCTTTGTATTTCTGTGGAGTCTGTCGTGATTTTTCCATTCTCATTTCTGATTATGTTGATTTGTGTTGACTCTCTTTTTCTCTTAATAAGTTGGGCTAGAGGCTTATCTATTTTGTTTATTTTCTCAAAGAACCAGCTCTTGGTTTCGTTGATTTTTGCTATTGTTTTATTCTTCTCAATTTTGTTTATTTCTTCTCTGATCTTTATTATGTCCCTCCTTCTGCTGACTTTAGGCCTCATTTGTTCTTCTTTTTCCAGTTTTAATAGTTGTGATGTTAGACTATTCATTTGGGATTGTTCTTCCTTCTTCAAGTGTGCCTGGATTGCTATATACTTTCCTCTTAAGACTGCTTTCGCTGCATCCCACAGAAGTTGGGGCTTAGTGTTGTTGTTGTCATTTGTTTCTATATATTCCTTGATCTCTATTTTGATTTGTTCATTGATCCATTGATTATTTAGTAGTATGTTGTTAAGCCTCCATGTGTTTGTGAGCCTTTTTTTTTTTTTTTTTTTTTTTTTTTTTTTTTTTAGAGGTCATCTCTTATATTTATTGATCAAATGGTTGTTAACAACAATAAAATTCTGTATAGGGGACTCAATGCTCAATGTACAATCATTAATCCACCCCAAGCCTAATTCTCGTCAGTCTCCAATCTTCTGAAGCATAACAAACAAGTTCTTACATGGTGAACAAGTTCTTACCTAGTGAATAAGTTCTTACATATATCTTTTTTTTTTTTTTTTTTTTTTTTTTTTTGAGAGGGCATCTCTCATATTTATTGATCAAATGGTTGTTAACAACAATAAAATTCAGTATAGGGGGGTCAATGCTCAATGTACAATCATTAATCCATCTCAAGCCTAATTCTCGTCAGTCTCCAATCTTCTGAAGCATAACGAACAAGTTCTTACATGGTGAACGAATTCTTACAGAGTGAATAAATTCTTACATGGTGAACAGTACAAGGGCATTCATCACAGAAACTTTCGGTTTTGATCATGCAATATGACCTATAAACCATCAGGTCAAATATGAATATTCATTTGATTTTTGTACTTGATTTATATGTTGATCCCACATTTCTCCTATTATTATTATTATTTTTATTTTTAATAAAATGCTGAAGTGGTAGGTAGATGCAAGATAAAGGTAGAAAACATAGTTTAGTGCTGTAAGAAGGCAAATGTAGATGATCAGATGATCAGGTGTGTGCCTATGGACTAAGTATTAATCCAGGCTAGACAAGGGCAGCAAGACATCCACGGATGCAGAAGATTTCTCTCAAAGCAGGGGGGGTGAGGTTCTGAGCCTCACCTCTGTTGATCCCCAAATTCTCACCTGATGGCCCCCCTGCGACTGTGCCTGTCTTAGGTTGTTCCTCCCTTGAGGAATCTTACCCGTCTCTGGCTAACCAGTCATCTTCCGGGGCCATACAGGGAAATGTAAAGTTGGTAAGTGAGAGAGAAGCCATATTGTTTGCAAAGGTTAGCTTTTAACTTCTTTGCAGATTTATGCCCTGTGGCTTCTATGCCCAGCACTTGTCTCGAGGTATCTTTACCACCTGGAGGAATTATGATACTCGGTAAATTCGATATGAGGCACGAATTCTATTTAAGGTTTGTAATTAGGAAGGAAGAAGAAAAGCTATAGATGTAGCATATGAAGGAAACTTGGGAGGATTGATTATTTCTTTGACATATCTTCTTGTATAGTACCTTAAGTATGTATAGGTTTTAAACTACTAACTAATTTGCACACACATATTGACATAATAGGAATACGGTGACATAAACAAAGCAAATCTATAATTACCAGCCATCTCCAGTGAAGCCAAGAAAACCATTTAGGCACCCTAGGCATTTGTGAAAATTTATCTATGATATGATGGATATTTTCGAACTGTACTTGAACCATCAGACAAATTAAAGCAGCCCATTTCTGGGATCTGTTCACATCCCATATGTTCTTTTAACCATAGATAGTCTATAGTCATGAGATTTTGGGGTGCTACAACTTGCACCCCTCCCAACTCCTGGTTGAGTTCCAACAGTACAGATCCAGTCAAATTCGTTGTCTCACTGTATGCACATGCCAGCCTAGACATCTCCCTCCTCCTTCTCATGGCAAGTCCAGGAGATGGTGGGCTGGATGCAGCCACAACCGCAGCATCGTCCGGATCCCTGTGGAGGCTTTTTGATGATCATCCCCCGGCACGAGTCCTCCAGAGAGTGCTGATGCCGGAAGCTCCTCCTCATATCGTATCTTAGTTCATTTTCTGGGTATCCAAGCTAGGCCTTGATCTTCTGCGTAGAAACAAACAGACCCTTTGCCCACACTTTGACATGCCCTCTATACCACTGTGCAGAACTCATTGGAGGTCAGCACACAGTAACTGCTTTTTTTTTTTTTTTTTAATTAAGAGAAAGGAATATTATCAGAAAAGAGTACCTCCATAGCTGATCATCTGACACCCTTTAAGTGATCAACATTAAGGATATTTAAAGCATGCGTTGATCTTTGATTTACCAATAGTTTTATCCTGTTAAGGAGTAATCCCCCTTTTCTTTCTTTCTTTCTTTCTTTTTTTTTTTTTTTAAATTTTTAATCTACACTTACCTGAAGAATACTATGTTTACTATGCTCTCCCCTATATCAGGTCCCCCCTAACAACCACATTACGGTTACTGTCCATCAGCTTAGCAAAATGTTGTAGAGTCACTACTTGTCCTCTCTGTGTTGTGCAGCCCACCCTCCCCTTTCTCCCTCCCCCCCATGCATGCTAATCTTAATACCCCCCTTCTTCTTCCCCCCCCTTATCCCTCCCTGCCCACCCATCCTCCCCAGTTCCTTTCCCTTTGGTACCTGTTAGTCCATTTTTGGGTTCTGTAATTCTGCTGCTGTTTTGTTCCTTCAGTTTTTCCTTTGTTCCTATACTCCTCAGATGAGTGAAATCATTTGGTATTTCTCTTTCTCCGCTTGGCTTATTTCACTGAGCATAATACTCTCCAGCTCCATCCATGTTGCTGCAAATGGTTGGATTTTTCCACTTCTTATGGCTGAGTAGTATTCCATTGTGTATATGTACCACATCTTCTTTATCCATTCATCTACAGATGGACATTTAGGTTGCTTCCAATTCTTGGCTATTGTAAATAGTGCTGCGATAAACATAGGAGTGCATCTGTCTTTCTCAAACTTGATTGCTGCGTTCTTAGGGTAAATTCCTAGGAGTGGAATTCCTGGGTCAAATGGTAGGTCTGTTTTGAGCATTTTGATGCACCTCCATACTGCTTTCCACAATGGTTGAACTAATTTACATTCCCACCAGCAGTGTAGGAGGGTTCCCCTTTCTCCACAGCCTCGCCAACATTTGTTGTTGTTTGTCTTTTGGATGGCAGCTATCCTTACTGGTGTGAGGTGATACCTCATTGTAGTTTTAATTTGCATTTCTCTGATAATTAGCGATGTGGAGCATCTTTTCATGTGTCTCTTGGCCATCTGTATTTCTTTTTTGGAGAACTGTCTGTTCAGTTCCTCTGCCCATTTTTTAATTGGGTTATTTGTTTTTTGTTTGTTGAGGCGTGTGAGCTCTTTATATATTCTGGACGTCAAGCCTTTATCAGATCTGTCATTTTCAAATATATTCTCCCATACTGTAGGGTTCCTTTTTGTTCTATTGATGGTGTCTTTCGCTGTACAGAAGCTTTTCAGCTTAATGTAGTCCCACTTGCTCATTTTTGCTGTTGTTTTCCTTGCCCGGGGAGATATGTTCAAGAAGAGATCACTCATGTTTATGTCTAAGAGGTTTTTGCCTATGTTTTTTTCCAAGAGTTTAATGGTTTCGTGACTTACATTCAGGTCTTTGATCCATTTTGAGTTTACCTTTGTATATGGGGTTAGACAATGGTCCAGTTTCATTCTCCTACATGTAGCTGTCCAGTTTTGCCAGCACCATCTGTTGAAGAGACTGTCATTTTGCCATTGTATGTCCATGGCTCCTTTATCAAATATTAATTGACCATATATGTTTGGGTTAATTTCTGGGGTCTCTAATCTGTTCCACTGGTCTGTGGCTCTGTTCTTGTGCCAGTACCAAATTGTCTTGATTACTATGGCTTTGTAGTAGAGCTTGAAGTTGGGGAGTGAGATACCCCCTACTTTATTCTTCTTTTTCAGGATTGCTTTGGCTATTCGGGGTCTTTGGTGTTTCCATATGAATTTTTGAATTATTTGTTCCAATTCATTGAAGAATGTTGCTGGTAATTTGAGAGGGATTGCATCAAATTTGTATATTGCTTTTGGCAGGATGGCCATTTTGACGATATTAATTCTTCCTAGCCATGAGCATGGGATGAGTTTCCATTTATTAGTGTCCCCTTTAATTTCTCTTAAGAGTGACTTGTAGTTTTCAGAGTATAAGTCTTTCACTTCCTTGGTTAGGTTTATTCCTAGGTATTTTATTCTTTTTGATGCAATGGTGAATGGAATTGTTTTCCTGATTTCTCTTTCTATTGATTCGTTGTTAGTGTATAGGAAAGCTACAGATTTCTGTGTGTTGATTTTGTATCCTGCAACTTTGCTGTATTCCGATATCAGTTCTAGTAGTTTTGGAGTGGAGTCTTTAGGGTTTTTTATGTACAGTATCATATCATCTGCAAATAGTGACAGTTTAACTTCTTCTTTACCAATCTGGATTCCTTGTATTTCTTTGTTTTGTCTGATTGCCGTGGCTAGGACCTCCAGTACTATGTTAAATAACAGTGGGGAGAGTGGGCATCCCTGTCTGGTTCCCGATCTCAGTGGAAATGCTTTCAGCTTCTCGCTGTTCAGTATAATGCTGGCTGTGGGTTTATCATATATGGCCTTTATTATGTTGAGGTACTTGCCCTCTATTCCCATTTTGCTGAGAGTTTTTATCATGAATGGATGTTGAATTTTGTCAAATGCTTTTTCAGCATCTATGGAGATGATCATGTGGTTTTTGTCTTTCTTTTTGTTGATGTGGTGGATGATGTTGATGGATTTTCGAATGTTGTACCATCCTTGCATCCCTGGGATGAACCCCACTTGGTCATGGTGTATGATCCTTTTGATATACTGTTGAATTCTGTTTGCTAATATTTTATTGAGTATTTTTGCATCTACGTTCATCAGGGATATTGGTCTGTAATTTTCTTTTTTGGTGGGGTCTTTGCCTGGTTTTGGTATTAGGGTGATGTTGGCTTCATAGAATGAGTTTGGGAGTATTCCCTCTTCTTCTATTTTGTGGAACACTTTAAGGAGAATGGGTATTATGTCTTCTCTGTGTGTCTGATAAAATTCCGAGGTAAATCCGTCCGGCCCCGGGGTTTTGTTCTTGGGTAGTTTTTTGATTACTGTTTCAATTTCTTTGCTTGTAATTGGTTTGTTTAACTTTTGTGTTTCTTCCTTGGTCAGTCTTGGGAGGTTGTATTTTTCTAGGAAGTTGTCCATTTCTTCTAGGTTTTCCAGCTTGTTGGCATATAGGTTTTCATAGTAGTCTTTAATAATTCTTTGTATTTCTGTGGAGTCTGTCGTGATTTTTCCATTCTCATTTCTGATTATGTTGATTTGTGTTGACTCTCTTTTTCTCTTAATAAGTTGGGCTAGAGGCTTATCTATTTTGTTTATTTTCTCAAAGAACCAGCTCTTGGTTTCGTTGATTTTTGCTATTGTTTTATTCTTCTCAATTTTGTTTATTTCTTCTCTGATCTTTATTATGTCCCTCCTTCTGCTGACTTTAGGCCTCATTTGTTCTTCTTTTTCCAGTTTTAATAATTGTGATGTTAGACTATTCATTTGGGATTGTTCTTCCTTCTTCAAGTGTGCCTGGATTGCTATATACTTTCCTCTTAAGACTGCTTTCGCTGCATCCCACAGAAGTTGGGGCTTAGTGTTGTTGTTGTCATTTGTTTCTATATATTCCTTGATCTCTATTTTGATTTGTTCATTGATCCATTGATTATTTAGTAGCATGTTGTTAAGCCTCCATGTGTTTGTGAGCCTTTTTGTTTTCTTTGTAGAATTTATTTCTACTTTCATACCTTTGTGGTCTGAAAAATTGGTTGGTAGAATTTCAATATTGTGGAATTTACTGAGGCTCTTTTTGTGAGCTAGTATGTGGTCTATTCTAGAGAATGTTCCATGTGCACTTGAGAAGAATGTATATCCTGTTGCTTTTGGATGTAAAGTTCTATAGATGTCTATTAGGTCCATCTGTTCTAGTGTGTTGTTCAGTGCCTGTGTGTCTTTACTTATTTTCTGCCCGGTGGATCTATCCTTTGGGGTGAGTGGTGTGTTGAAGTCTCCTACAATGAATGCATTGCAGTCTATTTCCCTCTTTAGTTCTGTTAGTATTTGCTTCACATATGCTGGTGCTCCTGTATTGGGTGCATATATATTTAGAATGGTTATATCCTCTTGTTGGACTAAGCCCTTTATCATTATGTAGTGGCCTTCTTTATCTCTTGTTACTTTCTTTGTTTTGAAGTCTATTTTGTCTGATATTAGTACTGCAACCCCTGCTTTCTTCTCACTGTTGTTTGCCTGAAATATGTTTTTCCATCCCTTGACTTTTAGTCTATGCTTATCTTTGGGTTTAAGGTGAGTTTCTTGTAAGCAGCATATAGATGGGTCTTGCTTTTTTATCCATTCTATTACTCTATGTCTTTTGATTGGTGCATTAAGTCCATTTACATTTAGGGTGACTATTGAAAGATATGTACTTATTGCCATTGCAGGCTTTAGATTCGTGGTTACCAAAGGTTCAAGGTTAGCTTCTTTAGTATCTTACTGCCTAACTTAGCTCGCTTATTGAGCTGTTATATACACTGTCTGGAGAGTCTTTTCTTCTCTCCCTTCTTATTCCTCCTCCTCCCTTCTTCATATGTTGTGTGTTTTGTTCTGTGCTCTTTTTAGGGGTGCTCCCATCTAGAGCAGTCCCTGTAGGATGCCCTGTAGAGGTGGTTTGTGGGAAGCAAATTCCCTCAGCTTTTGCTTGTCTGGGAATTGTTTGATCCCACCATCATATTTAAATGATAGTCGTGCTGGATACAGTATCCTTGGTTCAAGGCCCTTCTGTTTCATTGCATTAAGTATATCATGCCATTCTCTTCTGGCCTGTAGGGTTTCTGTTGAGAAGTCTGATGTTAGCCTGATTGGTTTTCCTTTATAGGTGACCTTTTTCTCTCTAGCTGCCTTTAAAACTCTTTCCTTGTTCTTGATCCTTGCCATTTTAATTATTATGTGTCTTGGTGTTGTCCTCCTTGGATCCTTTCTGTTGGGGGTTCTGTATAATTCCATGGTCTGTTCGATTATTTCCTCCCCCAGTTTGGGGAAGTTTTCAGCAATTATTTCTTCAAAGACACTTTCTATCCCTTTTCCTCTTTCTTCCTCTTCTGGTATCCCTATAATACGAATGTTTTTCCTTTTGTATTGGTCACATATTTCTCTTAGTGTTGTTTCATTCCTGGAGATCCTTTTATCTCTCTCTATGTCAGCATCTATACGTTCCTGTTCTCTGGCTTCTATTCCTTCAATGGCCTCTTGCATCTTATCCATTCTGCTTATAAATCCTTCCAGGGATTGTTTCACTTCTGTGATCTCTTTCCTGACATCTGTGATCTCCTTCCGGACTTCATCCCACTGCTCTTGCATTTTTCTCTGCATCTCATCCCACTGCTCTTGCATTTTTCTCTGCATCTCATCCCATTGCTCTTGCATTTTTTTCTGCATCTCTGTCAGCATGTTCATGATTTTTATTTTGAATTCTTTTTCAGGAGGACTAGTTAGGTCTGTCTCCTTCTCAGGTGTTGTCTCTGTGATCTTTGTCTGCCTGTAGTTTTGCCTTTTCATGGTGATAGAGATAGTCTGCAGAGCTGGTACAAGTGACCGCTGGAAGAGCTTCCCTTCTTGTTGGTTTGTAGCCTTTTCCTGGGAGAATAGCGACCTCTAGTGGCTTGTGCTGGGCAGCTGTGCGCAGACAGGGCTTCTGCTTCCTGCCCAGTTGCTTTGGGGTTTATCTCCACTGTTGCTGTGGGCTTGGCCTGGCTGGGGCTGTTCCTCCAAAATGGTGGAGCCCCGTTAGAGGGGGAGCAGCCAGGAGACTATTTATCTCCGTAAGGGGCCTCTGTGCTCCCTGCTGCCCAGGGGGTTAGAGTGCCCAGAGATCCCCAGATTCCCTGCTTCTGGTCTAAGTGACCTGTCCTGCCCCTTTAAGATTTCCAAAAAGCACTCTCCAAACCAAAACAACAACAGCAACAATGAGAGAGGGAACAGAAAGGAAAAAAAAAAGAAAAAACACGCGATTTTTTTTTTTTCCTCAGGTGCCGGTCCCAGGCACCCGCGCACTGGTCCTGCTGCCCTGTCTCCCTAGCACCAGGGTCCCTGTCCTTTCAAGGCTTCCAAAAAGCACCCACCCACCGGTCCCGCAGGGAAGGAACGCTCAATATTCTTTGTCCTCAGGCACTGGTCCCACGCACCCGCTCACCAGTCCTGCCGCCCTGCCTCCCTAGCACCGGGGTCCCTGTCCCTTCAAGGCTTCCAAAAAGCACTTGGCAAAAAGAGAGAAAAAAAAGGGGAAAAACGCGCGATTTCTTCCGTCCTCAGGTGCTGGTCTCAGGCACCCACCCACCGGTCCCACAGGGAAAAATGCGGGATATTCTTTGTCCTCAGGTGCCGGTCCCAGGCACCCGCTCACCAGTCCCGCCGCCCTGCCTCCCTAGCACCGGGGTCCCTGTCCCTTTTAGGCTTCCAAAAAGCACTCGCAGAAAAGAGAAAAAAAAAAGGGGAAAAACGCGCGATTTCCTCTGTCCTCAAGTGCCGGTCTCAGGCACCCGCCCACCGGTCCCGCAGGGAAAAACGGGGGATATTCTTTGTCCTCAGGCGCCGGTCCCAGCCACCCGCTCACCAGTCCCGCCACCGTGCCTCCCTAGCACTGGGGTCCCCGTCCCTTCAAGGCTTCCAAAAAGCGCTTGCCATAAAGAGAAAAAAAAAAAGGGGAAAAACGCGCGACCTCCTCCGTCCTCAGGCACCGGTCTCAGGCACCCGCCCCCAGGTCTCGCAGGGAGAAACGCGGGATATTCTTTGTCCTCCGGCGCTGTTCCCAGGCACCTCCTCACCGGTCCCGCCACCCTGCCTCCCCAGCAACGGGGGCCCGTCCCTCTAAGGCTTCCAAAAAGCGCTCGCCAAAAAAAAAAAAACTGCTCCGGTTTCTCTCCACCCGCCGGGAGCCGGGGGGAGGGGCGCTCGGGTCCCGCCGGGCTGGGGCTTGTATCTTACCCCCTTCACAAGGCGCTGGGTTCTTGCAGGTGTGGATGTGGTCTGGATGTTGTCCTGTGTCCTGTGGTCTCTATTTTAGGAAGATTTTTCTTTGTTATATTTTCATAGCTCTATGTGTTTTTGGGAGGAGATTTCCACTGCTCTACTCACGCCGCCATCTTGGCTCCCGCCTCCTGTTTGTGAGCCTTTTTGTTTTCTTTGTAGAATTTATTTCTACTTTCATACCTTTGTGGTCTGAAAAATTGGTTGGTAGAATTTCAATATTGTGGAATTTACTGAGGCTCTTTTTGTGAGCTAGTATGTGGTCTATTCTGGAGAATGTTCCATGTGCACTTGAGAAGAATGTATATCCTGTTGCTTTTGGATGTAAAGTTCTATAGATGTCTATTAGGTCCATCTGTTCTAGTGTGTTGTTCAGTGCCTGTGTGTCTTTACTTATTTTCTGCCCGGTGGATCTATCCTTTGGGGTGAGTGGTGTGTTGAAGTCTCCTACAATGAATGCATTGCAGTCTATTTCCCTCTTTAGTTCTGTTAGTATTTGCTTCACATATGCTGGTGCTCCTGTATTGGGTGCATATATATTTAGAATGGTTATATCCTCTTGTTGGACTAAGCCCTTTATCATTATGTAGTGGCCTTCTTTATCTCTTGTTACTTTCTTTGTTTTGAAGTCTATTTTGTCTGATATTAGTACTGCAACCCCTGCTTTCTTCTCACTGTTGTTTGCCTGAAATATGTTTTTCCATCCCTTGACTTTTAGTCTATGCTTATCTTTGGGTTTAAGGTGAGTTTCTTGTAAGCAGCATATAGATGGGTCTTGCTTTTTTATCCATTCTATTACTCTATGTCTTTTGATTGGTGCATTAAGTCCATTTACATTTAGGGTGACTATTGAAAGATATGTACTTATTGC
This sequence comes from Manis javanica, assembly GCF_040802235.1. Classification (NCBI taxonomy): domain Eukaryota; kingdom Metazoa; phylum Chordata; class Mammalia; order Pholidota; family Manidae; genus Manis; species Manis javanica. The sequence continues at coordinate 70,850,076 of NC_133160.1, forward strand.
CATTGCAGGCTTTAGATTCGTGGTTACCAAAGGTTCAAGGTTAGCTTCTTTAGTATCTTACTGCCTAACTTAGCTCGCTTATTGAGCTGTTATATACACTGTCTGGAGAGTCTTTTCTTTTCTCCCTTCTTATTCCTCCTCCTCCATTCTTCATATGTTGTGTGTTTTGTTCTGTGCTCTTTTTAGGGGTGCTCCCATCTAGAGCAGTCCCTGTAGGATGCCCTGTAGAGGTGGTTTGTGGGAAGCAAATTCCCTCAGCTTTTGCTTGTCTGGGAATTGTTTGATCCCACCATCATATTTAAATGATAGTCGTGCTGGATACAGTATCCTTGGTTCAAGGCCCTTCTGTTTCATTGCATTAAGTATATCATGCCATTCTCTTCTGGCCTGTAGGGTTTCTGTTGAGAAGTCTGATGTTAGCCTGATTGGTTTTCCTTTATAGGTGACCTTTTTCTCTCTAGCTGCCTTTAAAACTCTTTCCTTGTCCTTGATCCTTGCCATTTTAATTATTATGTGTCTTGGTGTTGTCCTCCTTGGATCCTTTCTGTTGGGGGTTCTGTATAATTCCATGGTCTGTTCGATTATTTCCTCCCCCAGTTTGGGGAAGTTTTCAGCAATTATTTCTTCAAAGACACTTTCTATCCCTTTTCCTCTTTCTTCCTCTTCTGGTATCCCTATAATACGAATGTTTTTCCTTTTGTATTGGTCACATATTTCTCTTAGTGTTGTTTCATTCCTGGAGATCCTTTTATCTCTCTCTATGTCAGCTTCTATACGTTCCTGTTCTCTGGCTTCTATTCCTTCAATGGCCTCTTGCATCTTATCCATTCTGCTTATAAATCCTTCCAGGGATTGTTTCACTTCAGTGATCTCTTCCCTGACATCTGTGATCTCCTTCCGGACTTCATCCCACTGCTCTTGCATTTTTCTCTGCATCTCATCCCATTGCTCTTGCATTTTTTTCTGCATCTCTGTCAGCATGTTCATGATTTTTATTTTGAATTCTTTTTCAGGAAGACTAGTTAGGTCTGTCTCCTTCTCAGGTGTTGTCTCTGTGATCTTTGTCTGCCTGTAGTTTTGCCTTTTCATGGTGATAGAGATAGTTTGCAGAGCTGGTACAAGTGACCGCTGGAAGAGCTTCCCTTCTTGTTGGTTTGTAGCCTTTTCCTGGGAGAATAGCGACCTCTAGTGGCTTGTGCTGGGCAGCTGTGCGCAGACAGGGCTTCTGCTTCCTGCCCAGTTGCTTTGGGGTTTATCTCCGCTGTTGCTGTGGGCTTGGCCTGGCTGGGGCTGTTCCTCCAAAATGGTGGAGCCCCGTTGGAGGGGGAGCAGCCAGGAGACTATTTATCTCCGTAAGGGGCCTCTGTGCTCCCTGCTGCCCAGGGGGTTAGAGTGCCCAGAGATCCCCAGATTCCCTGCTTCTGGTCTAAGTGACCTGTCCTGCCCCTTTAAGATTTCCAAAAAGCACTCTCCAAACCAAAACAACAGCAGCAACAATGAGAGAGGGAACAGAAACAAAGAGAAAAAAAAAAGGAAAAAAAAGGAAAAAACAAGCGATTTTTTTTTTGTCCTCAGGTGCCGGTCCCAGGCACCCGCTCACTGGTCCTGCTGCCCTGTCTCCCTAGCACCAGGGTCCCTGTCCTTTCAAGGCTTCCAAAAAGCACCCACCCACCGGTCCCGCAGGGAAGGAATGCTCAATATTCTTTGTCCTCAGGCACTGGTCCCACGCACCCGCTCACCAGTCCCGCCGCCCTGCCTCCCTAGCACCGGGGTCCCTGTCCCTTCAAGGCTTCCAAAAAGCACTCAGCAAAAAGAGAGAAAAAAAAGGGGAAAAACGCGCGATTTCTTCCGTCCTCAGGTGCTGGTCTCAGGCACCCACCCACCGGTCCCACAGGGAAAAATGCGGGATATTCTTTATCCTCAGGTGCCGGTCCCAGGCACCCGCTCACCAGTCCCGCCGCCCTGCCTCCCTAGCACCGGGGTCCCTGTCCCTTTTAGGCTTCCAAAAAGCACTCGCAGAAAAGAGAAAAAAAAAGGGGGAAAAACGCGCGATTTCCTCTGTTCTCAAGTGCCGGTCTCAGGCACCCGCCCACCGGTCCCGCAGGGAAAAACGGGGGATATTCTTTGTCCTCAGGCGCCGGTCCCAGCCACCCGCTCACCAGTCCCGCCACCGTGCCTCCCTAGCACTGGGGTCCCCGTCCCTTCAAGGCTTCCAAAAAGCGCTCGCCAAAAAGAGAAAAAAAAAAAAGGGGAAAAACGCGCGACCTCCTCCGTCCTCAGGCACCGGTCTCAGGCACCCGCCCCCAGGTCTCGCAGGGAGAAACACGGGATATTCTTTGTCCTCCGGCGCCGTTCCCAGGCACCTCCTCACCGGTCCCGTCCCTCTAAGGCTTCCAAAAAGCGCTCGCCAAAAAAAAAAAAAAAAAAAACCGCTCTGGTTTCTCTCCACCCGCCGGGAGCCGGGGGGAGGGGCGCTCGGGTCCCGCCGGGCTGGGGCTTGTATCTTACCCCCTTCACAAGGCGCTGGGTTCTTGCAGGTGTGGATGTGGTCTGGATGTTGTCCTGTGTCCTGTGGTCTCTATTTTAGGAAGATTTTTCTTTGTTATATTTTCATAGCTCTATGTGTTTTTGGGAGGAGATTTCCACTGCTCTACTCACGCCGCCATCTTGGCTCCCTCCATAATTATAAGTTTTACATTAGCCATATGATTTATTTTTCCATTTTGAGTTAATTTTTATGTAAGGTGTGGAGATTGTATCAAGCTTTTTCTTTTTTAAAATTGAGGACATCTAATTGTTTATACTTATGTATTACCAATTTTTTGCCTACTTGTTAATCAAGTACCTAGAGAGGCATGTTGATGTTTCTAGCTATAACTGTGCACGTATCTGTTTTCATATCTAGCTATAACTGTGCACGTATCTGTTTTCATATCTATCAGATTTTCCTCAGAAGTTTTGAAGTTCTGTTGTGAGGTATATATACACATTTAGGATCTTCTTGGAAAACTGACCTGATCAATTGATCATCTTGGAAATGTTATTTCCCTCTTTGTCCTGATAATAGTTCTTGTGGTGCTGATAATATTACTTTTCTGAAACTAGTGTAGCTACTCCAGCTTTCTTTTGATTAGTGTTTTCATAGTATGCACTTCTCTTACTTCCTATTTCAACCTAGCTATGCCTTCATATATAAAATGAATTTATTATAGATAGCATATAATTGGGTCATGCTTTTTTAAATCCAATCCAATAATCTTTTTCTTTTCACTGGTATGTTTAGTCAATTCACATTTAAAGCGATTATTAACGTGGTTGGATTAAAAGCCTTTGGATACTAAAAACTGTCAACAGAACTAGACAGAAAGTATACATTATCAAGGAGCTTGCTAGGTGTAATAGTGAGAGGTGCCACTTAGTTATTGGACCATGTATTCTGTCAATGGGAGATATACAAGATACTGATCACTAATTTAGAACATTTTCTACATTTTAATAGGGCAGCACCCCAGTGCTATATCTTTCCAGATTGAGGAATCACTTATTTTTACTGTGTTAAATTAATAAAACTGTTAACAGGAAACCATGATAGTAAAGTATTTAAATAGAAAATTTAGTATTCATGTTTGATGCATAAGGTCAAAAACACCTGCTTCCTCTTCTCCAAAGGTTGAAATTCATTGAGGGACACAGATGGTAGAGATATGAAGGTTAAAGAAAAAAACTTTATTGTTTAAAGAATTTACATTGTAAACCGTGGCTCAGAGGTGTGGCTGAATGGAGTTTCTGATACTCTCTAAATACACAAACTTACTCATTCTCATTCTATCATTGCAGGCTGGATAAGTCCAACTTGCCCCTTACAACATTCACAACAGAAAAAATCAGAATTGCACTCTCCTTGCAGGCTGGCTGGCTTCAAAAGGTAAAAGAGGCTGAACTCATTTGCTTGTCTGTAGATCACCAAACAGATTAAGTTACTTTTGAGGGAAGTGAATACAGGCTGGGAGAAACACTGGGTTATTATTCTGGTGGAAGTTCTTCATAATGGAAACATGAAGCCAGGGGAAAGGAGCTTATCAAAGAGAATTAGTTTAGCAACTTTTTGGTCCATTCTGTACCATTTTACTTGGCAGCTGACTTGATGACCTGACCAGCCTGTATTTATTCTGAAAGCCCAAGCTTTGTCATTACCTGCATTACATCCCCAAATCCAGACCACTGGGTATACATACATTGCAACAACCAGGGTCTACTTGGCCCTGCTCTTTACAGCATTTGAGCTTTTTGTGCTTTTAACAGCACCTTACTCCAGAAATGCCTCCCAACATCTGATAGTTCTTTTGAGAGCTTCCTAAGGGTGTGCCACATGTCATTGTCTGAACAAGCACTTTGACCTTGTATTTGGGGCCTTCCCTGGTCTTGAATTGCTTGACTTTCTGACCTACACAGGTAAAGCAAAATTCACATAATCAGAACTTACTGAGTATTGCTAAATTGAGGATTATTAAGCCATCTAACATATGTAGGTAAGGACAATCTGTTTAAAATAGAAAATGAAAAAAAAAATACTGAACTGACTTTAGAATATGTACTAGTGACACAGGGAGATGGGTATCCAGTTCTCACTGTGGAAAGGGCACAAGTATTCTGGGTATGGCACTTATCAACTGTCATAGAGAATGACCAGTCCACACAGGTAATCAGAGGTATTCCATTGAACTTTAGAAGACACTATTCCATGGGGAGGATGAAGGTTCTAGAGTAATTCTATTTATAGTCCACAAAGCGAGGCCACTCCATGAATTGTTACTATTCAGCAGTAAGTATGGAAATTGAGAGTATTTAAGAAATTCTTATAGCAATTGATAGAACCTAAACACTTGAATCTAGTAATAAAGTTTAATAATTAAAAACTTGAACTTGTATTTTGTATGTCTGAGTATTTTTTCATTTTGAATAATTTATTCTTATTGTATGTTACAAAGCATTGTTTTGGTAGTTTAGATACTTCAGATTTAAATTTGGTGTTTCAGATGGGCAATGGTTAAAAATGGTTCTTCACTCAAGAAAGTTTGCAAATCACAGCTCTTAACGTGGGCCTAAAATTATAATTTTATAGGAAAAAATCCTTTTAAGTGTTGTTACATTTTACTGGAATTTTACAGAAAACCTGTATGTATCATACATGATTTACTAGAATAGATCAAGGTATGTGATACTCAAAATACAATTTTGATAGACCACCTAGAAACCTTGTTGTCTACACAGTTGGCTGAATCTTGCTTTTTTCATTTAAGGACATTAGAGATCATCCTTGTTCATTTTTTTACAGTTTCAAAGTATCCCCCTAAATGAGTCTGTCATATTTTATTTAACCTTCTTCTGCTGATGGACATTTGAATTGTTCCCAACCATCTTACAAATAATACTGCAACAAATATTTTAATATAATAATTTCACACATGTGCAGGTATTTCCAGTAATGACATTGTTCAGTAAGAGATTATGCTTTTGTAATTTAAATTGAAGTACAGTTGGTATACAGTATTATATTGTTCTCAAGTATAGTGATTCAACAAACTCCACTAAGTGTAGTTAATATCAATATCAACATAGAAAGATGTTACAGTATTAACTTTATTCTCTATGCTGTACTTTCCATTCCCATGACTGATTTATATTATGTTTGAGATGTTGTGCCTCTTCATCCCTTTCACCTACTTCTCTCACCACCCCCAACCCCTCTCCCATGGTAACTACCAGTCTTCTCTGTGTTTATGAGTTCTATATCTGTTTTGTTCATTTGTTGTTTTTTAGATTCCACATGTGAGATCATATATTTGTTTCTCTCTGCCTGGCTTATTTCACTACAAATAGTACCCTGTAGGTCCATCCATGTTGCTGCAAATGGCAAGATTTCTTTCTTTTTTATGGCTGTGTAATATTCCACTGTACATTTACCTCAGTCTTCTTTATCTATATATCTGTTGGTGGACACTTTGGTTGCATCCATATCTGCACTATTTAAAATAACATGACAATAAACATAGGAGTTATGCTTTTGTAATTTTAATAGCTTTTGCCCAATTGTCCTCCATGGGTTTGTACCAAATTACATTCCTACCAGCAATGCATAAATGTTTTCTAGTAGCTTTATCTAACAAAGCCACAGAAATATGGAACAGTTAGATTTAAACTGCCCTTTTCTTTCTATAGCATTATCACAGTAAGTGCCAGAAATACAGTAAGTTTATACTTACATCATTTTTGTAATCTCATAATTGATTAAAGCCATGAGCAACTTTTAACATTTACAACAGTACTGGTGTACTATTTCTTTGAAGTGGAGAATTAATACCTGAAGTAGGACTCAAGGAACCAATTTCTTTAATTTTTGGTTACTTTGTTTTATGAAATAACTTCCTGACAGTATCATCTTAGACATTAGATTCAAAGTAGGCATAGTATTTGCTTCTCTGGTAAGCCTGTTCAACAGAAGTAATGTACCTGTAGCCCTCAACCGTAGGGATGGTTAGAGGGGATACAGAGATCAGACAGGTCACAGATAAGAGGGTCTAGCAGAAAGTATACAGATCATGACTCTAGACACTAGGATTTTAATTTTAGTTGTGTTACTAAGATGCTGTTTGACGTTGATTGCAAGTCTTAATTCTTCTACCAACATATACTGTATAAATACATGCTCGGCTAAGTATCTTGGCTCTTTTTTTTTTTTTTAATCAGTCAGAGATAATACTGCCTTACCTACCCACGTGCAAGAGTTGGCACCAAATGCATTCTTGAGCTGTCTTCTACCTCCAGGTTCTTCAGTTCTACTCTTCACCCAACCTTTAAACTGACTGTACTGACTTGGTTAGATTTCAAGCCAGAGTTGTGATTAACAGTATTATAGCTACTTTTGAATATTGTTTTAGATTTTTCTATTCTTTTAAAATCTTGTTTATACTTAATACATATAAATTATACATGTATGTATAGTATGTATTATACATACACACATTATAAATTTGCCTTCATATGCCCAAAAGAATGCATATAAAGATATAAAGAATATAGTATATAAAAACAAAAAACTGGGTACTTACCACTAGCTTAAGCAATAGAACAATACCTAATATGTATGAAGTCTCTGCTGTACCTCTCCCTGATTACATCCTCCCTTAACTAATTTTTGTAAATCTTCACACGTTTGAATGGCCCCTATCCAAAAGACAAGAAACAAGTGTTGGCAGGGCTGTAGAGAAATGGGAACCCTCCTATACTGTTGGTGGGAAAGTAAATTGGTGTAGCCACTGTGGAAAGCAGTATGGAGGTCCCTCAAAAAATTAAAAATATAAATACCATATGACCCAGTAATTCCACTTCTAGGAATTTACCCAAAGAAAACAAAATCCCTGATTTGAAAAGCTATGTGTACCTTTATGTCTACTGCCACATTATTTACAATAGCCAGGAAGCAACCTAAGTGTGCATCAATAGATGGATAAAGAAGATGTGGCACATATATACAATGGAATATTATTCAGCCATAAATAAGTAAGAAATCCTGTCATTTGCAACAACATGGATGGACCTGGAGGGCATTATGCTAAGTGAAATAAGCCAGGCAGAGAAAGACAAATACTATATAATTTCACTTATTTGTGGAATATAAGAACAAAATCAACAAAATGGCAGTAAACTCATAGATACTGTGAAGTGACTGGTGGTTATCATTGGGAAGGGGTGGGGATAGGTGGGGAGGGTGAGGGTAGGTGATCTAGGGACACAAAAATTATCAATCATAATGTAGGTTGGTCACAGGGATAGTAGTACAGCATGGAGAATACAGCCAATGATTCTGTAACATCTATGTTGACAGACAGTAACTGCACTAGTGGAGGTGAGGATTTAGTAATATGGATAACTGCTGAACCATTGTGTTGTATACTTGTACCCAATATAAGATTGTATATCGATGATACTTCAAAAGAAATACAATAACTGAACAGGATGGGCATCTGTTAATTACAAAATAAGCTATGGCTATCAAAGGAAGAAAAGATTCAAAAACAACTACATACAGACTGAAACCAATTATAGACTTTATTACAATAGTTACAAACAATATTTTAGTGGCACTTAATCATATCACAATTACTCAGACTATATACAAATATCTATATAAGACTACATTTTTTAAAAAGAAAAGGCAATTAATGACCAAAAGGAAAATCACATTATCAACAATATTTTTCCTAAAAGTTATGGCCAATAACAAAGGAAATTCACAGTTATTCTGAAAAAATTTTAAAGATGTAGGAATCATATTGCACCTAATACAATTATGAACCCTAATGAGCAGATTTATATATTTTCATCTAGTTTTTCACAAAATTTACATTATCATGCAATATTTCACTGTACACAGATGGTGTAACTACAATAAACAGGTTATTTTACAAACTTTTAATATAATGGCCACAAAATTAGAATTATTGAAAGTTATGTTTAAAATACTACTACTATACAAAAAAAATAACACTCCAGTGTAATAAAACTTAACGGACACAGTAATAATTTGTTCACAGATCAAGTTAGTTTTTTAGTGTTCTTCTTTGTCTTTCCCTTTCTTTTCCTTTTCATCTTGCAGTGCAGTACCAAGTTTTTTGATAAGAACTGACAGAACTTTGTCCAGTGGATCCATGACTCCTCTCTGAAGCCATTTAGGAATAGTGGTCCTGGCATGATGGAAGCCCAATTTTTGAAGGATATAATCAACGCCTACTGGATCAATCTTTCTTCCAGTCCAAGAAATTAATCTAAAATAATTATACATAATAATTATTAAGTAGTTCAGTGCCCTAGCACAGTTCTGAAGGTAAGGTTTAAGAACATCACCAAACCTCCATAATATGCTCAAGACAACATATTTTCAGTAGTTACATTGAATAATATAACCTAAAATTCCTGGAATCACTCTAATAACATTAAAAAAGTTGTGATTATAAGTATCCTTGAGAGCCCAAACAGCAATGGCATTTAGTCAATTTCATTCTGATTATTTTAATTTAGGTCTCTTAAATTATGCAGCCTTCTTAAACATTTAAAGGACAGCTGGTTCATTCTAAAGATGTTAACTAACTTGATGCGGAGAATCCTTTCACAATGTATATCAAATCATGATATCCTACACTTAAAATATCTTATTTTTTGCCAGTTGTACCTCAATAAAGCTGAAAAGAGAGAGTTCAACAAGCATGGGGCATAATGGTGGGGAAAAAAGGCTAATATTTACTGATTGCTTTCTATGTGCAAAACATGTTTGAAGAATCATTTTCTCCCTCCTCCTGGTATTTCCTTCCATTTAGAGTAATAGCCATTAGTAAAACACTGTAAGCCTTTTACTGCCCTCTTACTGATGATTTATCTGATAGCAAAATGAACAGAGTAACTGAGTAGTGTAGTTCAGTATCCTCCTCCCTGTCTTCTCTCATTTTGGTCTGTTCCTCTGTACCACAGGGTTTTCAAGGACAGGCTCCTAAATAGGTTAGCTCAAGACTGTTCATGGCTAGGCTGAGTACACAGGGCTGCTGATTGCACAACTCCAGCCTCACCCTCTTCACTGCCCTTTGAGCTCTGCATTACTGAGACCCTGTAAGTAAGTCCAAACCTGGACTTTGTAGTAGAAGACCACTGTTGCCAGATATCCAAACCACATTCTCTGTTATCAGCTTTATCAGTATTAAAATAATCTTTTTGATTTTCAGCTGCCTCTAGCCCACTATTTCAGTTGGTCCTGAATTTGGGTAAGGAAAAGGGATATTAATAGTTACACACACTTTCCATTAGTTAGTTAATTTGACCATTGTAATGACCCTACAAGGTAGGTAATACTATTCAAATTTTTTCATATGAGGCAACTGAGATAGAGAGAATTTAGGTCCTTTGGCAAAGGTCACTCAGCTAGGCTATAAAGCTATGCTTAGAGCCAGAGTGCTTTACCATGCTCCCTACCACTAAGTCATATTTCTTACTCTCCTGGTAGTATGTTAAAATAAGGAATGTATTTATGGTTTAACTACTTTTATGATTATAAATTAAAAGATAGTTAATTTCATTAGATTGACAAATACAAAACAATCTTATAAACAGTTTCAGCATTGGGACATTTGCAATATTTTAAAACTGTTCCTGAATACTGACACTGTTAATATTTATCATGAGTATATGTACAAATTAATAACAGTGTGTTGGTTACAACAAATTCAACACAAATTTATGCAAAGTCATCACTACCTTTCTGCATATATAGGAATCCACTGTATAATGTAGATTTAGTTTGGAATTATTTTGTGGCATAAATATGTCTGAATAATAACTTTATCTAAATCTGTATCATTCTGGAGAATATTGTGCTGAAGTGAGAGAGACTTTTTGGCTACTATTATTCGATGATTCAGACAAGTACATATATTTTTTATTTTTAAATTAAAAATCTACATTGAGGTACATACAATAAAATGCACAAATCTTAGTGTACAGCTTGATGAATTTTGACATATGTACACAGTTATCTAACCATTGCCCAGATCAAGATATCAAACACTCTCATTAATTTTTTTCTGTTCACCTTTTTCACCCATGCCCCTATGGTAACCACCAGTCTATTCTCTGTGTTTATGACCCTATACAGTTTTCTTCATTTGTTTTTTTAGTGAAATCATTCAGTATTTGCCTTTAACCTATTTCACTTAGCATAATACTCTGTAGGTCTACCCATGTTCTTGCAAATGGCAGGATCTTTCTTTTTATGCCTAAGTAATACTTCATTTTACATATATAACACTTCTTTATCCATTCATTTCTCGATGAACATTCAGTTGTTTCCATATTTTGGCTATTGTAAACAATACTGTGATAAACACAGGAGTGCACATGTCTTTTCAAATTACTGATTTTGTTTCCTTTGAGTAAATTCCAAGAAGTAGATTGCTGGGTCATACGGTATTTTGATTTTTAGTTTTTTGAGAAACCTTCATAGTGCTTTCCATACTGGCTGCACCAATTTGCAATCCCACCAGCCGTATGTGAGGGTTTCCTTTCCCTCACATCCTTGCAAACACTTAATATGCTTTGTCTTGGTGGTGTTAGCCATTCTGACCAGCATGAGGTGGTATCTCATTGTGGTGCTGAGTTGTATTTGCATGATGCTAAATAATGTTGATATGAGTCTGTTGATCATCTGTGTGTCTTCTTTGGAAAAATGTATATTCAGATCCACTGCTTATATATATATTTTTTTGTATCATTAATATACAATTATATGAGCAACATTGTGGTCACTAGATGCCTCGATTATCAAGTCCCCACCACATACCCTGTTACAGTCACTGTCCATCAGCGTAATAAGATGCTATAGAGTCACTACTTGTGTTCTCTATGCTATACAGCCTTCCTTGTGCCCCCCTCCTACATTATGTGTGCTAATCGCAATGCCCTTTATTCCCCTTCTCCCTCCCTCTGCCCCCCTCCCCGCCAAGTCCCTTTCCCTTTGGTAACTGTTAGTCCATTCTTGGGTTCTGTGAGTCTGCTGCTGTTTTGTTCCTTTGGTATTTGCTTTGTTCTTATGCTCTACAGATGAGTGAAATCATTTGGTACTTGTCTTTCTCCGCCTGGCTTATTTCACTGAACATAATACCCTCTAGCTCCATCCATGTTGTTGCAAATGATAGGATCTGTTTTCTTCTTAGGGATGAACAGTGTATATGTACCACATCTTCTTTATCCATTCATCTACTGATGGACACTTAGGTTGCTTCCATGTCTTGGCTATTGTAAATAGTGTTGCAGTAAACATAGGGATGCATATGTCTTTTTGAAACTTGGCTCCTGCATTCTTAGGGTAAATTCCTAGAAGTGAAATTCCTGGGTCAAATGGTGTTTCTATTTTGAGTTTTTTGAGGAACTTCCATACTGCTTTCCACAATGGTTGAACTAGTTTACATTCCCACCAGCAGTGTAGGAGGGTTCCCCTTTCTCCGCATTCTTGCCAGCATTTGTTGTTCCTATTCTTTTCTATGTTGGCCATCCTTACTGGTGTGAGGTGATATCTCACTGTGGTTTTAATTTGCATTTCCCTGATAATTAGCAATGTGGAGCATCTTTTCATGTGCCTGTTGGCCATCTGAATTTCTTCTTTGGAGAAGTCTTTTCATATCCTTCACCCATTTTTTAATCAGGTTATTTGCTTTTTGGGTATTGAAGCATGTGAGTTCTTTATATATTTTGGATGTTAACCCCTTGTTGGATATGTTATTTACAAATATATTTTCCCATACTGTAGGATGCCTTTTTGTTTTGCTGATGGTGTCCTTTGCTGTACAGAAGCTTTTTAGCATGATGTAGGCCCATTTGTTTATTTTTTATTTTGTTTCCCTTGCCCAAGGAGATGTGTTCAGGAAAAAGTTGCTCATGTTAATATTCAAGAAATTTTTGCCTGTGTTGCTTCTAAGAGTTTTATGGATTCATGACTTACATTCAGGTCTTTGACCCATTTCGAGTTTACTTTTATATATGGAGATAGACAATAATCCAGTTTCACTCTCTTGCATGTAGCTGTCCAACAACACCAGTTGTTGAAGAGGCTGTCATTTCCTCCTCTGTATATCCATGGCTCCTTTATCGTATATTAATTGACCATACATGCTTGGGTTTATATCTGGGCTCTCTATTCTGTTCCATTGGTCTATGGTTCTGTTCTTGTGCCAGTACCAAATTCTCTTGGTTACTGTGGCTTTGTAGTAGAGCTTACAGTCAGGGAGCATAATTCCCTCTGTTTTATTCTTCCTTCTCAGGATTGCTTTGGATATTTGGGGTCTTTTGTGGTTCCATATAAATTTTAGAACTATTTGCTCTAGTTCGTTGAAGAATGCTGTTGGTATTTCGGTAGGGATTGCATTGAATTTGTAGATTGCTTTAGGCAGGATGGCCATTTTGACAATATTAATTCTTCCTGTCCATGAGCACGGGATGTGTTTCCATTTGCTAGTTTTTTTTTTTTTTATTACTGCTTCAGTTTCATTGGTAGTAGTTGGTCTTTTCGGATTTTGTATTTCTTCCTGGTTCAGTCTTGGAAGACTGTGTGTTTCTAGGAATGCATCCATTCCTTCTAGGTTGTCCAATTTTTTGGTATATTCTTAATGATAGTAATCTCTTATAGTTGTTTATATTTTTGTGGTGCTAGTTGTAACTTTTCACTTCTGATTTTCTTCATTTGAGTTCTCATTTTTCTTGATGTGTCTAGCCAGAGGTTTGTCTCTTATTTTTTCAAAGAACCAGCTCTTAGTTTCACTGATCATTTGTCTTGTTTTATAGTCTCTATTTCATTTATTTCAGCTCTGGTCTTTATTATTTCCTTCCTTCTACTAACTTTGGGCTTTGTTCTACTTTTTCTAGTTCCTTTAGGTGTAGATTTACATTGAGATTTTTCTTGTTTTTGAGGTAAGTCTGTAATGCTTTACTTCCCTCTTAAGACTACATCCCAAAGAGTTTGCATTTTTGTGTTTCTGTCTTCACTGTTCTCCAAGTATTTTTTTATTTCCTCTTTAATTTCTTCACTGACCCATTAGATGTTTAGTAGCGTACCATTTAGTTTCCTATTGTTATGTTTTTTCCAATTATTTTTCCTGTAACATCCATTTGATACTATTGTGGTTAGAAAAGATGTTTGTATGATTTCGATCTTCCTAAATTCATTAATACTTGTTTTGTGTCCTAAGATGTTCTCTCCTGGAGAATGTTTCATCTGTACTTGAAAACAATGAGTATTCCAATGTTTTGAGGTATAATGTTCTGTATCTATGAGGTCCATTTGGTCTAATGTGTCATTCAAAGCCATTGTTTCCTTATTTCCTATCTGGATGGTCTACCTATTGATGTAAATGAGTTCCTTACTTCCTCAATGATGTAAAAGAGTAAATGATGCAAAAAAGTCCTCTACTATTATTATATTATTGTCAATTTCTCTTTTCGTGTCTGTTAATATTTCTTCTATGTATTTAGGTGCCCCAGAGTTGCATGTGTAAATATGTTCAGCTGTTACATCTTCTTGCTGGACTGAGCTCTTAATCATTATATAATTTCCTGCTTTGTCTCTTTTTATAGTCTTTGTTTTAAAGTCCATTTTATCAGATGAGTGTTTTATAGGCAGCATATAGATAGGTCTTGTTTTTTTAATCTATTCAGTCACACTATGTCTTTTGATTGGAACATTTAGTCCATTTACATTTAAAGTAATTTTTGTGAGGGATGTACTTATTGCCATTCTTTTGTTAAATGTTTTCTGGTTGTTTTTGTTAATGTCTGGTCCTTTCTTACCTTGCTCTCTCCTTTGTGTTTTATAACATTCTTTGTTATTGAAGTTGGATACTTTTCTCTTTATTTTTTGTGTTTCTAGTATAGGTTTTTGGTTTGTGTTTACCATGTGATTTATATATGATGTTTTGCATATATAGTACAGTTATAATTTGATTAAAAAAAGCAGATGAGAGAAAAGGAAAAATAACATGAAGGTTGTTGAATGCTAATCACCAACATGGACATACATTGTAAGTACCACTGGTTATAGCAGCAATGATAAATACAACTAAAACTAGAAAATACTTTAAAAATTTTGATATGAAAACAAGTTGATGTAATTGGGACCATGACTGTAGTACAATATCACTCAGTAAAGGAACTTGAATCTGACAGCATTAAATTCAGCATTTCAGCAATGATTTTATATTGAAAGATAGAAAGACACTATGACATTGTAGGCTCTATTACATTATTATGACATATGTGAGAAACTGTAATGGTTCCTTAATGATGGTTTATGACACCCACTGCATCTTCTCAAACTAAGTAACAGAACAGTCTACTTACTATAGCTACCTGAACTACATGAAAATACATCCTGGTGAGATGGTTAAAAAAAAAAAAAGTAACCGTAGAAGTGAGGTTATTCTCATACTTCAGTACTTAACTAACAGAATACCACAGAGTGGACAGCTAATCAATGAGCTCTTCTTAGAGTGTGTGTGGCTTTTGCCTTGCCTTGAAGCACTTGCAAAATCAGAAGGAAGCAGCAAAAATGGCAGTAAGAAGTTGTAGAGGTTAAAAGTAGCTAACTTCTAAAAATGATTTTTGGTAAAACATTTAACCTGTATGTTATTTATGACCTTTTACTTATAATAATCCTGTAGGATATAGGTAGTTATCTACACCCATAGTTACCTAAGAGTGGGTTCTAGATGCCATGTGTTGCACATAAAATCTCTCCAGTCCACAGTAGTATAAGTGATGCTATCTTCTCTGTCTTTGTCAGAGGAATTATCCTCATGTATAATAATTGGACTTTTCTGTCCTGGTCGAGTAGATAAAATCCGAGGTGGAAAAATGGCTGTGATGAAAATAATACATTAATATTACAGATATATAGCTTATAAATTTATTTTAAATCACTATATAACACTAATTGGCTCCATTTATCATTTTATTTATGAACTGACCAAAGCCTCATTTAATTAATTTCTTAAAAAGTAGTGTTTTAAAATAAAGCTGTAAGTGCCAACTGTTGGTATTTCTTAGAGAAAGACAATATCAAAGTTATTCTCTTACAAGTAAAATTACATGTAAATAGCATATGCTTTACACACATTTTGGTGCCTAAAACTAATGGTAAAGAATGATTAGATTTATTTGATGATTGAGGGTTTCCATAAGAAAGGCTATAGGTGGATGACTTGTTTTTTATTAACAGCTTTAATGAAACACAATTCACTTATTTTGAAGTTGGTACAACTCAGTGGCTTTAAAATGTTGATGGCTGTATATAGATTTGAATGGTAGTACTAACTTAGGAGCTTTTTAATGTAAGCAGCCCTTTCACTCTTCATAGTGAATAATCAAATAAATGTTTTATGAAAGACAGTCTTGAAATTGGCAATCATAAGTAATATATTTAAAATATAATCTGAGATGAAAATAGCTTTGATAGGATCTTTAATAAATACAGCATTTCTCCTGGGGATAGATTTAAGACACAATTTGGACATAAAATAATTGATTAATTAGGTAAAATGCATATGTAGCTCTGGGTATAACTTTATTGTGAATAGCAGTAGGGGTAATATGTGTATTGATAGGGAATGAGCCTAAGAATAAAGCTATATTATGACACTACATAAGAAAACAGATGTCTTCAGTTACGGCCTGCTCAGTTGGTCTGATTTTGTTTATAATTGGTGTTGGTTTCAGTGTTATAATTATCTTGATGTTCTAGAAAGATGCTGATTCTGGTCTAGTCTCACATGCTGCTAAGAATTCTCTCAGGGATGTTTACACTTATTTTGGCCAAAACTTAACTGCTTTTCATTTTCAATAGCAAATATACTTACAGCTATTAAAAAGATTTCTATAATTGAAATTCCCTTGAAAAGCAATACTTTGTTACTGTAGGTCTCTTAATTCAAGTCCCTGGTCCCTCTTTTTTATTGAAATAATGTTTTATAACAGTTTACATTAAAGAGATCTTTCT
The DNA here is from genome assembly GCF_040802235.1 of Manis javanica. Taxonomy (NCBI): domain Eukaryota; kingdom Metazoa; phylum Chordata; class Mammalia; order Pholidota; family Manidae; genus Manis; species Manis javanica. The sequence continues at coordinate 70,866,661 of NC_133160.1, forward strand.
TTTTTAAGAAATACATACAACTAATGGCAAACCAAGATCAACACAATACTTCATAAAATTACAGAGGTTTCATATAATACCTGAGAGAAAGAAATCCAGCAGGCTTTCATAACTAGGTAGACTAGAAAAGAATTCTACATTCACAGGTTTATCTAGCATCTGTTTTCCTCCACATTTAAGTTTAAATGTGAAGGCAGAGATAAAAACAAGAGGATGACCAGTGACTAATATATGTTAGTACAATATGTAAGACTATAACTACTTATAATATTTATTTCCTATTGTATGACTTCAATAATTTTACTTTAAGTTTCAACTAATGTCTCATAGACTTCTCTCAGCCATCAGTATTGGTTTTACTCTTACTGAATTTTTGGTACATCTAGGTGGAATAGTAATGGAAGAGAGACTCAATTTATGCTATACAGTACCTTTGTACTTTCAACATGTTCTTTTGATAATCTTTCTGTTTTCTTTACTTACACATTTATCATGAGGCTATTTTGAAATATTATGATGACTTGAACAAATTATATCTATTTCAAGCAACCTAAAAAAAATCTTATCCCATTTTACCACTGTATATTCATATAGTTTTACAGTAATTGTTGAATGACTAAAGATCATATATTTGGAGAACATTCCATATTATTATATTTCATACTACCTTACTCTTTTTAACAGCCACAGAATTTTTCATTTCACTGTATGGGCAAACATTTAAGTTTCCAGTGAGCAAACCATTTGTTAACTAGCTCCTAAAAACAAACCACCACCCACTGAGGTCTAAATAATTTGTTTGTAAAAAGAAAATGCCTTCTGCATTTCAAAGATATTTATTTTAGTTTTCTCAATTATGGATATAACTCATGCTACTTTATTATGTATTCTTTAGTCATTTCACTTTGACTAGTAATATTTAGGACAATCTACAAGCCTGATAATGTACATAACTGCATTTTACAAAATATTTCCATATATAACATGATTCAGTGTGAGGGATAGAGTGCTGTGTAGTACCTGGCAGTCACTCAGAAAGTCTGTCATACAGTCTTACTGATATTATTTATATTTATTTCATTTATTGATATTTGTAACTCATAGAGGAGACACATTCCACTCATTTTGTCATGAGACCAATAAAAATCCATAAAAGTGGGATTGACAGCTGGCTGCCTTTACTGAAGCTTGAAAGAAAAACAAAACAAAGCAAAAACAAGGATATGCTACCCACCTTTTTCTTTTTCTTTAAGATAAGCCGACACTAAATCATGAAGAAACATGATAAGCTCAGCATCCATAGTCACACAAATGTGGTCAGTGAACTCTGTCACCACACTACATTCTACCTTTGGCTTCAGGTTGGCATCTGCAATGGCAAAGTTGTTTTACAGGAAAAGATTTAAAGAAGTAAGTTCCTTTCTCTTGGCACTAATAAGGGACATATGTAGGTCTGTGTAAAACATCCACTGTTTAAATGCAGCTATAGGGAAATAAGTAGTTTCTGTATGTGATTTACAGAATAATGATGATTACCAAACATTTTCCAAGTATATGCCATTTGTTACTCATAAAAATGCTATGAATAAAGTCCAAATATTTATTTTACTGACGAGTACAAGGCACAAAGTGATTAAATCACCAGAAATCATATACTTGGTAAGAAAATCAATCAATTTGACGTAGAAAATCAATTGCTTTACATTACACTTGACCCTTGAACAACATAAGTTTGAACTCTACAAGTCTACTTACATGCAGGTTTTTTTCAATAAATACATTGGAAAATATTTTGGAGATCTGTGGCAATTTGAAAAAACATTCTTTTTTTCTTTTTTCCAGCTTTATTGTTGATGACAATGTGTACTAATTGACTGTTTGTGTTACTGGTAAGGTTTCCAGTCAACTGTAAGCTATTAGTAGTTACATTTTGGGGGAGTCAAAAGTTACATGTGGATTTCTGACTGCAGGAAGAGAGAGGGTTGGTGAAAGGATCTCTAACCCCTGCTATGTTCAAAGGTCAACTGTATGTTATCATTACAAAAACAGCCTGAGAGAGAACAGTAGTTTGAAGTTCCTTTAGAATTTTCTTAGAACTTTAGAAACTTAAGATTGTTTTTTCACATACCCTGTAATGAAGGTTCTTGTGGTTCTTGAACATGAATGGATTTAAATTCAAGCTGCATCCTCGGTAATGCAAAGATAGTCTCTGTTTCATGATTGTAGCTAGAACCTCCCCTGAATCCACTCAACAAACTAGAATTCTTTACTGTAGTGCTATTCTCAGTGTTATTAGCATCAACATTACGAAGTAGGTTTAGCTCTATGTGAATAATAATAAAGACAGTAAGAATCAATGTAAACAAATAAGCATTGATAATTTTATAACTTTAATGTCTCTATGATACAAAGAACTTTTTCTAAATTTGGAAAGTAAAGACACACTAAAAAAATAGAGCCATATAAAGCTTTGGTCTTAGAAATAGTTATGTAACTATCAATGTATGTCTATCTGTATGTTTAATTGGAGGGAAAATATTCATTTTTTTAAACAGTTCTATTTTATTCCTTATGTTCCAGTTTTATTTCAGTTTTATTTATAATAATTCCTTATTATACTTAAGTTGACACAAGTAACAATGGCAGTACACGAATCCCTGACCTGGTAGTACAATTTCTCATAGGCTAAAATTATTTAGACTCCACTTATATATATAATACATATACACACATATTTTTATATATATGTAATATAAATAGTGACATATATCACTATTCTTAAGACCAAAGCTTTATAACATGAGTTTGGATAAATCCAACACATTTTGTTTTTTGTTTCATTAAGCTCAAAGTTCTCCATAGACAACTTGCTTCACTCTTATAGAATTTATGATTAAATATGAACCTGACCTTGAAATCAGGTAAAAGTCCTGGTTTTCCCCAACATATGTACTATGGTTATACTATGTTTGCCTTAGAAAAATGCTAATAGCTCTTCCATAGTATTCCAGCCAAGAACTCCATCCCCCAAAATTTGTATCTAGAAGATAAAATAAGTTAATACACGCATACTCTTCTTTGTTCTCAGAACCTTTTTAACACTCCCTAATCTCTAGCATTGCCGATTCCATAGTAAATATTTCCCATGTGGCCCATGTCATCATCTTTCCCATTTTTTAAAGGTCATTTTTAAGTAAAACATTCAAGTGTTAACATATCTTAATCTAGTCACCTTCCAATACAGATGGCATGATTGGTAAAAGCAGTACTACGAACTCTAACACAAAATAAGAATTTTTATGACATTATTATAAGACTGATGAATCTAATCAAATGAAAAAGCTCATCAAAAGTGCTTTCCTTAAACTTATGACTTAATAGGAATATTATATATTTTATTTTATTCCAGTCTGAACCTTAAGTTTGTGGCATTGTTTTACTTAGTTGTATAAAACCTCCAGTGTTTAGTATTGCTATAAAAGTATTTTTCCAATTATAATAAAGTACATGTAATTTCATTTTTTAAAACAAATCTACTTTGAATGTTTCCAGTTAGACCTAAAATAATTTTAGTCAATGAAATGTTGCAATATCAGGGTGGTGAGGTACTAGTATTGTTACTTATGTCAGCAGGAGTAAAATGAAATTTTGTTTAACTAAAGAAATGAAAATTCCTTCTCCATTTAAATTCTAAGCACAGTGATAAGAGCCCCAAATACAGAAAACAAAGCAAATCTCTCCAAGGAATCACCTTCGTTCCTTGTGGCTGTAACATAATTGAACCATTCTTTCACACTTGCTACTCCATGGGGTGGATTTTCATGGCGACGCCTCGTTATCTTGGTTATTGTTGCCATAGGACTTTCCAAAGCACCACATGGTTTGGTAACCATAGTATTATGGCCTAGATGAAAATCCAAAGTTTGTACAATATATGTAGAATGATCACTGGAGCCTAGAAGGAAAAAAATATGTTAATGTAACAAGCTATATTTAGATGCAAGAAAATGGTTGTGGCCTTAGAGCAACAGATTTAGCTAAGTCATACACAGATAGGGAAGGTTTTAAGATTGAGTACATAAGTAAGAAAACATAAAATATAATTTTTCTTCTAGTTATAATTGGGTTTATCTCCAGTCAGATGAAGAGTATCAACCATTTTTTCCTTTATTATTACGCTGAAATCACTGAGTAGAAAATTAAAGGTAAAAGGAACTGGTTAATCACAGTCTTGACTGGCAAATAATCTCCTTACACTACCATTATGTTTCCTCTCTTAATGTTTTTACAAGAAATATTCACAGTAACTATTATGATGACTTCTGCCAGCCACAGCTGTAAACTTTAACTGCCTAAGTAAGAAACAGAGTAAGATGGCAAGTTCAGAAACAAGTCCCTTAACATGTCCCAGACTTTACAGATACTGACTCATTGGCAGTGAGCTCCTTGACATGGCAGATACATGTTAACAAATAGTGATGGACTTCACACATAAGAAAAACAGACAAATGATAGGAAAAAGGAAAATTACTTTGTCATTTATAATCATATCAGAAGATAAGAAAGAGTAAAAGCTGGAAATGTGTCATTTTACCATCTTCCCAGATTTTCTGAGCTTCAGTCCAAAAAGCAATATTTGGTTCTTCTAAGTGAAAAAGAGCCCAGGATTTTGAACGGAAATTTGGGCCATGAAAACAAGCTAAGGTCATATGATTTCCATGTAAGCTCATTGATCCTCCAAACTGCATTCCGTCTTCTGGTAATGGAATCTGGAATAAGGATATGTGGCATCCTGATACCACCTTCAGTACTCCAGGCCAGTGTCGATGGTGAGCTGCGTCAAGCACTGCAAGAAAACCAAAAACCTCTTATCCCGCAGTGCCTCAAAACATCCTGAATGGCAGGGGGAAGGCAGCAGCTGGCTACTTTCTGTAGGACGTGACTCAGGCAAGGGCTGAAAACAAACACATGGTTAACGTCAATCAGAAGCTAATGAAGAGACAGTCTGGGAAAAGATGCTGCGTAAGGATGGATAAACTATGGAAAATTGTAATTTGTTAATAATTATACATACATTTCTGTAAGGATTAATGATTTACAAAGTGCTTACATGAAATTTTATACTATTCTCATAATAACTCTGTAAATTAGATATTTCATCTAGACTCTTTTCAATGAAGCAAAAACGGGGTTAAGTGAACCAATGACTAGACGACTCAGAAATCAAATGCAGATTTCCTGATTTTAAGTACTGTTTTTTTCCTTTATGCCTTGCTACTCAAAAGTGAGGTCTGAGGACCCGCAGCATCCACATCCCCTAGGAGCTTATTGGAAATAGACTCTTAAGTCCACCCTCATACCTGCTGAATCAGAATGTCTATTTCATAAGATCTCCAGGTGTGTCAGATGCATATCAAAGTTCAAGAAGCACTAATCAAAAATACAATTCATATTTATATTTCTCACTCAGTCCACTAATTTATATTTCCCATTTTTTTAGCTGTTTTACAGAACTCATTCCAAACCCAACCAAGATCATCCACTGACTTTAGCTGGCATGTCTCTTTAGTTCCCTTTAATCTAAAACAATTCCCTAAGCCAGTTTGTTTTCTAGGGTAAGGGCTTTTCTGAAGACTCCAGGCCATGCATTTTTGGGAACATTTCTCATTTGTATATCCCTGCTCCCAATTCTTATTTAAAGGAAACACAGACTAGAGGAACAAGATAAATGAAACCACAAAGAAGCAGCTGAAAACAATTAGAGAAGGTAGGGCAGTTCTGCAGGACAGTGGGCCACGTCTCTTCAGCAAGTCAGGTCTTCAAAAAAGCACTATGCTGAATTAAAAGAGAGTAAAAAAAAAACAAAACCAGATTTTACCTGTGTTCTTAAAGTGGATATACTGGTTTGGACAAACCAGTTGTAAGAATAATTGGGTCAGTTGTGGAATGTGGTCAGAAGGCTAGAGGAAGTACATAATTAGCAAAATGGAAAGTTGGATATTGTTGACTGGGAAAGGTTACAAAACAGCATGAACAATGTTTTGGTTAAAAGTACATAAAAGTATATAGGTGTATAGAAAAGTACCTGAAAGTACATGCTTTGTGGTGTTTGTAGTCATGATTTTTGGGTGTAATGTACTGTTTTATTTTTTGCTTGCATGCATTTTCTAGTGGTTTTTTTTATGCACAGTACTTCTGCGATTATAAAAAGTCACTTAAAATTATCCTCATTCTGACTACTTTTGACCACTTTTCCTCTGTTACTCTACTTAAAGCCACCATCACTTGTTACCTGGACTTTTACAATGGCTTGCTTACAATAGTAATAATGGTTATTAATACCATGGTCTCCTTACTTCCAATCTTAACACCTATGATCTAGTCTCCATACAGCAGCCAAAGTGATGCTTGAAAAAGTAAATCAATATGAAATCTGTTCACAACTCCAACAGCTACTGATCTTATTAAAAATCTTGTCTGTGGCCTCTCTCTCTGAATTTACATCCAGCCTTTTCTGGCTTGCTCACTCTTTCACTACAGTGCCCATCTTAATGATCCCCAGACAAGCCAAGTTTTTTCCTACAGTAGGAGCCTTGAACCCTTCAGTGGCCCCTATGGCCAGAGCTCTCTTCCCCAAGAGCTTGGCCTAGATCTGTCACTTGAGAAAAGACTTCCCTGACCACCCTTTCTAACACAGCTACCATCACGTGCCATCTATCTTTAGCTCCTTCCCCTGCTCTGTGCCTTTTCCCCGTACCTCTTTCTACTAGAAATTGAGTAAATTAATGATGAGCTGTCTCCCCCAACAGAATGTAAGCTTCATGTGGGTAGAAACTTTGTCTTAGTAGATCTCTTCTGTCTGAAACAGTGTGTAAAAATATGATTGATACCTAATAAATTTTGCTGATTGAATTACTAAGTGAAAATAATAATCTGCCTAATATAACATAGCTAATAAATCCAAATCCATTCTGATTCCATAGCACGTGCTCTAAATAAGGACATGAATTAGTATGCAAAAGCATGGAGCAGGTATGGTTATAGATCAGTTGTGGCAGGGGGAGGAGAAAATAAAATAGATGATAACTTTCCAAATGATGGCTTCCAATTCCACCAGAGAGAAGGAAATCAGGAAGAGTATATGGACCACTTTGTAATATGGCATACAGATATTATTTTGAATTAAGACTGTAACAGATGATAGCTGTTGAAAGATAAAGCATATATAAAGACTTAGTTCTAATTCTTACATTGTTCTTGTGAACTTCTCTCTAGGTTATTAGTCATTGTCTTAGGTGGAAGATAAGGAACTGGTCCCCATGTAGACAGAGCTCGTTTGCTGGTATCAAACTGTTGTGTGAAAAATTCCTGGAGTTTCATTCCTATTTTTATCAGGTCTGGTGTGGTTGATCTTGATATCATTACTTGGAAAATATCCCATTTCAAATCTCCATGGACAAAAATTTCACTAAAGCATAAAACAGAGTATCATATATTTTATAGAAGACAGTTAAAAAGTACACGAAAAATTATGTCCCCCACCTAGCTTTTCATCTCAGATTAACTGCATAATAGCATGATTTTATAAGAAAAATGAATTGTATTTTCTGAGTGATAGAAAATATATTAAGGGCAGTTGTGTGAAATGTATAAAAAGTAGTATTTTACTAAATACCTTTTGTCAGTCATGCTTGAATCCAGTGTGTTATATAGATTTACTTTCCATTCATCCTGAAGCTTGAGGTCAGCATTACTGAAGATACCCATGAGGATGCTTGAGCCCATGTAATCCACACGAGCTTCTGTAGAACCCATCGTAATCTGAATTTTGTGACTGGGTTGCTGACTTGGATGTTCAGAAATATGAGCTAAAATAGAAACAATCATTACTTTTCATAGAAATGCATAATGGGAAAAACTCATCCAAGTCAATTTTCAAAAACATTTTTTCAATTGTAAAATTTCAACATACCAACCATCTCCAGAGCATTGACATCTATGGTCCCTCCAACTACTCCTCCTTTAGAATCTAACTGTGATCTTCCCAGGCCAACAGACATGCTTATCTCTCGATCTCTATTACTTCCTACTGACAAACGGCCCTGGCTCTTCAAACCACTAGTTGTCCAACTAAAATAAAAAAAAGTGTTATTAATTAGACATATGGCTTCTAATGTCATGAACTAAAATGGGAGTAATTCGAGTTCAAAAAAGTTTGACAATGAAACAATTTCTTATAAAAACTGTGGTAAATATTTAATATTAACACTGATGATGAAGCTTTCTTCTTAGCAAGAAAATTACATTATTTTCCTTGTACTTTTCTCTTTTTAGAACATATGTTACATTACTTTATATTACAGTATCTCTAGGATTAAGCTATTTTCAGGATAAAGGAATTTATATCTTTTATCTACTGTCTTCACTGTTTCAAACATTTCAGCATAAAATAATGTTTTGAATATGTCACAAGTAATGACTAAATATATTCTCTTTGTATCTGAACAGCTTACGTTGTATTTCCCATTACATTACTCATGTTCATTTGAACGTTTAACTGCTTCAGGTTGATAGCAAACACGACAAGTGTTTCCCATGGGGTCCCTTGTTGGCTTGCTGCTTTGTTTGATTTGTTAAAAGGAGTTGATGTTTTTGAGAGTGAATCTAAAAAATAGAAAAATCAAATGCACATTCACATAGATGGCTCAGCCAAGTTCAAAGCAAAAACCACTCTTATCACTATGATCCGTGATATTCTTATATTAAAACCTAACATTTTATAGCTGTCATAATGCCTCTAAAATAATAATTACCATCTGTCAAATCTTTAGTGAGTGCTGGCAGCCTTACTTCTTGAAAGATTATAAATTCCTATATCACCTCCATTTTATATGAGGAAACTCTGATGTGCATGGGATACAGATCATTCATTACCCTGGGATTTTCTTAAACAAAGGAGAGAGTCTTGAGTTGCTGCTGCCAAATAGAGGACTTGAAGGCAGGGACCTTTCCTGAAATGCAGATGCCAGTTGGGGTTCACATCCTTATATTCTTATGGACTCAGTGTATATATTGAATACTCATTTACTCAGTATATTCTAATCTTACCTGTGACATGAACTACATCATTCATTTTTATATGTTCAGTCACAAGTAAGTGCTGAGCACATAAAAGAGTTCAAAAACACTGAATAAAAGAATGAATAAATACAAAGATTAATTTTTTCATATCAAAGACCTTTTATAACATTGTAGGTTTGTTTTACTTCTAAAACTAACTGTACCATGTGAAGTACACTAACAACATGCCTCTCTCCCTTTCCCTTTTTCAAGCTACTAGCCATCCAGCTGTCTCTTCTGCTGGCAAATAACTTGAAATGTTTATTTCTTTTGGGGGATATTTTACCCTATTGTCCCTAAAAACCTGCAGGAGTATGCCTCCCTGAACTTGGGGCAGAGCTCTGGTATAACTAAGATTTGTTTATCTTGGGAGTCATCAGAGGGCTACTGATAACAAAGAGAGCGGTGTTACCTCTTCGGGGAACTGAAGAATCAGAAACACTCCTTGATCTTACGGAAGCTGGGGATTTTAGGCTCTGTGCTGCTGTCCCTGGTGACATGGTGCTGTTTGTCATATGCTCATTGAACACATTAGGTGACTGTGGCATGTGGGTGAAGGAGGCTGACTGACTAGGTTGCTCCCAGGTCCTGCAGTAAGCTTTTCTTGATGATTCGGGGGAAAGGTGTTGGCTTACCCCTTCAATGGAATCAGGTGTCCCTGGACCAGATGCTAATTAGGAAAGTAGAAAACAAAAAACAAAATTAACATGGTACAATTACAGTGTTATAAAATAATAAACTTCACCACTCCACCGTTTCTAATCACACTATACATTCCTTCTAGTTCTCTGTTTGACAACTGTACAGCAATTGACATTTTGGAAAATATATTCTGGCATGTTATTTTACTTAATTCTCACAGAAACTCCATGAGAAAGGCAGGACAGGTACTTTGTTCCCATTTTACAGATGAGGGAATAGACCCAGACCCTAGATTTCTAATATCTTCTACTGTATGATGCTCATGCTATCTTTCACTTACACAGTATGATACTACAACAATACCTAAGTCCAAGAAAAAAAATACAGGCAATATGGTCCCCAATATTTTGTTTTCTATGTTTAACTAAGCATTATTCACTTGGATGGCTAAATGTATTTCTGTATTTCCAGATTGTATATTACAGAATAAAATCAGACGAATGTAATCCTGAGAGGACAGGTTTTTGTGATTCTTCATGCTAACGTAACCCTCCCATCCTCCAGTGGTTAGCGCATTAGAGGGGATCAGTGGGCACTTGTTGAATGAGTGAGTGAATTGCATGGTATAACTTAATCAAGTAAGATGAAGTTTGTGTTATGAATCATAGATTCTAGTTACTATTGTAACCAAAATTTAAAGCAACCTAAATATAATTAGCTTATAATAACAAGCTTACTTGGCAAATTTATAGTTTGGTCTCCAAGGAATAGGCGTCTTGCAATACTTCTTCTATACCAGGCTCTTGGAAATGCCAGAATTTCACTGAGTCGGCGCATATCATATTTAAAGGAAGCAGATCCTATGTCACAAACAGCTGATAACATAGATAAATGAAGTTTGTTTGATGTCTAAAACCTTTAATAAGTTTCACATGGTAGGTATAACATATTACACAACTGAATTATGTTGCAATTCACTAAATATCAAAATAAGTTACATAGTATGATCAGTAAGTGATAACATGGTCCTTCCACAATGGTAAAAATAGCACATTCTAACACTATTAGTTCCATTTCCTTTTTGAGGTAAAGACAAGCTGGGTTTCTGTGACCACTTTATCATGAAATTCTCAGAGAGGTTCTAAAGAACAGTCTTACAGATAGCTTTCAACTTTAATACAGGGCTCTTCTCAAAGACAGCAAATGAATTATCAGAGTCAGTTGGGATACAAACTTTCTCAAAAGTGTCTGCAAACCGAACAGCAGTGTGGCAAGAGCTACAGTCTTCCTTTCAGACAAGGAGCACTGACTTGTGAATCTGAAAGCTCCCTGCTGGCCACCTTCTAGAGCTCCTCTCCGTGCCCTGCCGCTCCTGCTTCACGGGCTCTCTTGTCCACCACAGCTCCCAGAGGATTTACACCTAGTGTCTCCCGAATCTAAAGTTCTGCTTTGCCTGAAGCCATATCCAACAGCCCATAAGCCCATTGCCTACCAGATCCTTCCACCTAATTGTTTCTATATGCACTTGTCTATTTTTTAAGTTTATAACCTCACTGTCTCTCAGTCACCTAAGCTGAAAATTTGAGGCATCCTTGTCTCCATTGCTGTTCCTCATATAACTTGTCCTCAAACTTCTGTATCCTCTTACATTTCTCTTGAAACCATTCCCTTTTCTCCTGTTTTACTATCACAATTCAGGCCTTCATCCCCTATTGCTAGGTCATTTCAATAGTCCCCTCAAGTACCTCAAGTATCTTTCACGCTACCATCAACATTCTTTAGAAAACACCAATCTGAAGCATCACTGTTTCTTTTTTTAAAAAAGTAAACAGATGTTTATCTTATTTTGTTTAGTTTAATTGGGAACTCATGCCAGGCACTCTGCTAGGTGATGGAGAGTGCAGGCATGAATGAGGCAAGATTTTATCAGTAGACAAATAAATGACAGTGCAATGTGATGAATGCTATAATGGAGGTTTATAGAAAGAGGAGCAAAAAAATTGTTTTATATGAGAGATCAGAGAAGTCTTCACAAAGGAAGTATTTATCACACATACAATGTTGTTTAATCTTTTTGTGGTAAGAATACCTAACATGAGCTCTACCCTCTTTCTTAATAGATTTTTAAGTGTATAATATAGTATTGTCATTGTTAGGGACCATATTCTCATACTGTTTCTTGGAAACCTCTTGTGGCTTCTCACTGCCCGAAGGGTCAGAACCCTATTCTTTAGCCTGATGTACCAGTGCTCTCACGAGCTCATTCCAGTCTGTTTTATAAGCTTTACCCCTAGCCAACTCTACTCTCCTACTGGCCCTACCTACTTTGTACAACCAATGAAATGTTAAGTTATACCTATGCTTCAACCTCAGTGAACCAAAGTACGATCCAAAAGCATACTTTTTGATGTTTCTGTGACATTAAATACCATGTTGCTATGACCAAGAATATTCCTACATAATTTTGAAGATCTGGTCCAAATATAATTTCCTTTGTGAAGTCTGATTTCTCATATAAAACAGAATTTGTTTCTTCCTCTTTATATAAACCTTCATTATAGCATTTATCACATTGTATTGCCATTTTTTTGTCTACTTACAAAACCTTGCCTCATTCATACCTATACCCTCAGTCACCTAGCAGAGTGCCTGGCACAAGTTTGCCATAAAATACAGGCTCAACATATTTATGCTGAATGAATGGGGTTAAGTGTCTTACTGTATTTGTTCAACTAATAATTTTTAAAGTTTCATGCACATAGTACTCTGAATTTTTCAAAATATTCCACATGCATTTAATTTTAAATGCTTGTACCACAATGTAAAGAAAATGTGCAAATGAACTGCCCAGTTATATAGCTACGTATAAACAGTGATACACATGCACACACCTCAAGATCTTCTGATACTAAGTAAAAATTTTTAACACTCATCCCTCTTTGGTGTTTTAAGAATTTACAATTAGAAAATCAAAAAGTTAGAAATTCTACCAATTCACGTTAGAGAAGTAAAGAAAAATTTTCAGTGACTTATTAGACATATTTTGGCCTTTGGACAACATTTTATGTATTTATCTAGAAATCGTATTTCTAACATTGACTGCTTAGACTGAGATAGTACACTACGCTGGATGTTTATTCTCCCTTATATCAATTTATCAGTAAAATGTATTTAATATTAAATGTATTTAATATTTAACTGCCATTAAAAAGGAGCCCCTTATTTAATTCTGGAAAACACTGTAATTAAAGAGCTATAAAATTGAATACCAGATATATTTATTAGTGTAGTGTCCATTTTGCTTGCAGACTTGCTTACAGACTGACTTTCAAAAAATGATGCACCTCCTGACCGCCGTATCCGAGACAAACTCACTTTTACAAACTCAAGGTTTATACTAAGTGAGTCTTTTCGACCAGTGACTGAAGTGGGTTCTTCATCCACATTCCCTTTCAAAAGACAAACAGACACATATGTATGTATATACATGTATACACACACACAATCTTGTTAAGTGAAATTATCCAATAAATAGGTACTTTAAAATACCAGTGAAATTTAAGTTCACTAACTAGTAAGTTTCATTTTAAATTAACAAACATGCACACACTTAAAAAATTTGCTATTTGTGGCATATAATTTCTTATACAAATAGACAGTGATTTAGTAAAATATTTGAACAGGTAAGTATCATAAGTATTCTTTCACATCCAAAAAGATTATTGTGCTGTGTATATCACTTACAAAATATTATAAGTTTTTAAATTCTTGTATAGTTAATTACTAAATATTTATTTTGTTTTTCTACTTACTATGTAGAGACAGAATACATATTAAGAGGAAAAAATTTAAAAGTTTCTGATCTTGCTTCATATCCATTATTAAAGGTATCATGATTTCTGAAAAGATCAAGCCTTGAAAAGATGATATAAATTTGGGAGATGCAAACATGCTAAGTATACCTAATCCTCCTGATCCAGGCGTGAGGCCAGAAACAGCAGTTTTTTGTTTCCCTGCTCCATATGGATGAAATACGTAAAGGGAAAAGTCTGACATGCATGCAGTGAAGCTCAGACCAGATGAACTGCTGCTGGAACTGGTCAGATCGGACTGACTACTACTATGTCGACTTCTTCCCAGAGGGCTGCCTAATCCTGATGAACCTACAGTGAACACAAGAAATCCAAAATATTTGTAAGCCACAAAAAAATTTAAAAGCCTGTCACTAATACATTCTCAAAGAATCAAAAGTGGCTTGAAGATAAAATGCAAATAACTGATCAATAGATTTAAATCCTTGAAATCAAAATGAGGAAAAAAGAAGTACTTTCCAATTAACGTATTCTGTAAACCAAGGTTGAATACTCTGTTCATCTTTGAAACAATTATTTATACACACAATTGGCCAACTCCATGATGTCCTGTTTCAATTCTCCTTTGCTCTACTTTTAGCAAAGGGGGAGAATACACACACTGTTAAAAAACCAGATCATACAGCTGATGTTCACATTTCAGGAGGCAAGAGTGGAAATGGATCAAGGTACACAAATGTGGAGTTAAAGATGTCTTTCTTTTGTAGAGCCAAGTATCTTCATAGGCAACGTTTGCCATGGGTAGATAGGGAAATTCCAAACAGGCTTTAAACATAAAAAACATGAGACCATCTGGATAGAGCATTGTATGATTTTACTGATGATTCCAAACTAGATATGTCCAGACCAGACCTTTGTATTCACATTGCAACGGGGCACTTGACATCATACTAGAATGGGTCACAGGCCTTTAAAGTGTACCCTGTACAAAACTGAACTCTTGATATTTTCCCCTAATTTGCTTTTCTTCCAGTGTTTCCCATCTCAGTAAGTGATACAAGCAAAAGCTCAGCCATGCCACTTAAGACTGTTTTATTTCTATTTCTAACAACATATATCAAAGTCTGTCCATTTCCCATCTCTCTATTGCTATTCTAGTCTGAGGAGATACTGATTCTGGACTGCTGAAATGGCCAACTTCTTGACCTGCTTAAGCACTTTCCACTCTTGTGTTCCAATCGATGCCACATTGCTGCTAGACTAGTGTTGAGAATCACATCCACTTCCTTACTTAACCTTTCAGTGGTTTCCCCACATTATCTGGCTCTTCCCTATCTTTGTCATGCCAGTCTAACCTTTGTTCACTGTGCTCACATTACACTAGATTTTTCTTTTTGTTTTTCATAGTTGCCAACTCTTTGCTGCTTCATGGATTTTGTATTCTCTACCTGGAGCGTCCCTTCTTCCAACTATCTGCTTGGCTAACTCATACTCACATACTTCATGTTTCCACTTAAAATATGCTTGTTTGCTTATTATCTGTTTCTCCAAACTCAGTTTAAGTTCCACATTAGCAGAGACCATGTCTGTTAGCTAAATTCACTACTGTATACTCAAGCCCTAGCACTGACCTAGACCTCAGGAAAGTTTAAATGAAAGAATAGATATTGTCATGACCTATACTTACTACACATTTATTTCACTATCATTCCTTCTTGCATGCTTTATGATGATAAAATGAGGGATGCTGTTTCATTATTTTTATTTTCTAACGAATCAAAATGTGGGCATAAAAAATAGTGCTCATTTTATATTCTTTACACTACATAAACTTAGCATAGTACCTGTGTACCGCTATAATAATTTGTGTTAATAATTCGTGACATTTTGTCATTAAGAGAAAAGTGAACATCCCAACAGAAAAATGGGCATGGACATATTTATCTCCCTCCCTCAAATGGCCAATAAAGTGATACACTAGAAATAAATAAAATCCCATCTTAGTCCACCACATTAACGATTAAAAATAAACTTAAAGCACAACATTGGAAAGAGTACAGTGAACTTGTGTCCACAAACACTGATGAAGATGCAGAAACCTAGATGGTAAAACATACCAAACACCTTAAAAATGTTCACACTCTCTGAATCAGGAATTCCACATCTAAGAATTTATCCTAAGGATGTTTAAGAGGATGTATATACAAAGATATTCATCTCAATATTATTTACAAAACAAATAAAAGCCCAGGGAGTCTCAAACATATTATCAAAATGATAAAATATCATGCAGTTTTAGAGATGAATTATTTAAGAATTGGGAAAACATATTTAAAAAATTTTTTGAAGTTACATAGCAGAAAAGGTCATATTTCAATTCTGCCTGAGAAAAGGACTGTATCTACAGAAATGCTGTAGAGTAGGGACACCACTGTTTTCATTTTTTAGTACTTTTCTGTTTTCTATATTTTCTATAATGAACAATGTATTAATTTTATAATCAGAAAAATATGTTTTAATGTTTTCAAAAACCAACATTACCACTCCAATATTTTGTTGACTACAATACAATTCTAGCAGCAACATTTTGGAGCTAAGTGCAAGACAGTGGGCAACCACATTAGCAAAAGTTTTATTTCCAAAATACCAACTTTCTGTTTTCCTAATCTGTTGTGAAAACTTTCAAGGATCCACAGAACAAAGCAAATGTTTTGCTTTAACCATTTCTCCAGTGTCTCCCCATATGCCAAATGTCCCCTGGGGGCAACCCCCATCCCCATTAAGAACCACTGTTTTAATGATAGTTCTCTTGTCAATTCTCCTATCAATTTCCATGCATTCTAGTCTCTTCCTTTAAAAGTGTTCAAATAAAATCTTTATCATTTGTATTTGTAATCTCTTATCTTTAGGGCAGAAATGACCCTGAGCCTAATAGGGTGAACAGTGACAATTCCATCAGGAAATCATCAGTTCTGTTTCAAAAACAAAACCTTTCCTAGAAAGGACATTTGAGTTAGGAAACAAGTTTTACCATTATAAAAACATATATATATATATATACACACACTACTTGATACAATTTTAATTCAATGTGATAAAAAAAAGTCCTTGCAACATTACATTTAATTTATAGATTACCCACAAATGTAAAAAACACCAGCATAAAACATTCAAAAGTATGTGAACATATTGTATAACAGTTACTTCACAGTGTTTGTAGTGTATACATTCAAGCCAACAAAAAAAATGCTATGAACTGGTGTTGGCAAAACTGGACAGCTACATGCAAGAGAATGAAACTGGATTATTGTCTAACCCCATACACAAAAGTAAACTCAAAATGGATCAAAGACCTGAATGTAAATCATGAAACCATAAAACTCTTGGAGATAACATAGGCAAAGATCTCTTGAATATTAACATGAGCACCTTTTTCCTGAATGCATCTCCTTGGGCAAGGGAAACAAAATAAAAAATAAACAAATGGGACTACATCATGCTAAAAAGCTTCTGTACAGCAAAGGACACCATCAGCAGAACAGAAAGGCATCCTACAGTATGGAAGAATATATTTGTAAATGACATATCCGACAAGGGGTTAACATCCAAAATATAACACAGAACTCACATGCCTCAATACCCAAAAAGCAAATAACCTGATTAAAATATGGGTGGAGGATATGAACAGACAATTCTCCAAACAAAGAAGAAATTCAGATGGCCAACAGGCACATGAAAAGATGCTCCACATCGCTAATTATCAGGGAAATGCAAATTAAACCACAATGAGATACCACCTCACACCAGTTAGGATGGCCAACACAGAAAGAATAAGAACAACAAATGCTGGTGAGGATGTGGGAAAAGGGGAACCCTCCTACACTGCTGGTGGGAATGTAAACTAGTTCAACCACTGTGGAAAGCAGTATGGAAGTTCCTCAAAAAACTCAAAATAGAAACACCATTTGACCCAGAAATTCCACTCCTAGGAATTTACCCTAAGAATTAAGGAGCCCAGTTTGAAAAAGACATATGTACCCCTATGTTTATCACAGCACTATTTACAATAGCCAAGAAAAGGAAGCAACCAAAGTGTCCATCAGTAGATGAACGGATAAAGAAGATGTGGTCCATATACACAACAGAATACTATTCAGCCATAAGAAAACAGATCCTACCATTTGCAACAAAATGGATGGAGCTCGAGGGTATTATGCTCAGTGAAATAAGCCAGGCAGAGAAAGACAAGTACCAAATGATTTCACTCATTTGTGGAGTATAAGAACAAAGCAAAAACTGAAGGAACTAAACAGCAGCAGACTCCCAGAACCCAAGAATGGACTAACAGTTGCCAAAGGGAAAGGGACTTGGGCAGGTTGGGGGTGACGGAGAAGGGGAATAAGGGGCATTATGATTAGCACACATAACGTAGGGGGGTGCACACAGGGAAGACAGTATAGCACAGAGAAGACAAGTAGTGACTCTATAGCATCTTACTATGATGGACAGTGACTGTAACGGGGTATGTGGTGGGGACTTGATAATGGGGGGAATCTAATAACCACAATCTTGCTCATGTGATTATATATTGATACCAAAATAAAAAATAAATGCTACCCAACTGCCATTTACTTGTAACAAAATATACTCAAAACTTTGATCTACCTTGTTTTTCTATACTCTAATTCTCAAGTATTCTCCTTTTCTAAAACTTATTTATTTAGAAATACATACTAACTGCTGTTATAAATTCAAAATAGTATTTGGCTTTATACCAGTGGAATAAAAGAATGTTTCTGCACCTGGCATTCCAGTTTTGCTCGCAGAGGTCTTTGTTCCACTTTGAGTAGCACTACCTCCAGGGGATAAAGTCTCTGCAGGATAAGTAGTTCCTAAAGTCTCCAGTTCTCCTCGGTTTGAAGAAAACACCAAGTCCAGGGATGGCAGCTTTAGCATGCATTCTACTCTGGATACTGGTAAACAGCTAAACTTGATCTGTGAGGGCTAAAAAGTACAGAAAGCCAAAAAACATTTCTAGGAACTAGATGGTTAAATTTCATATTGGATTCCAAAAATTACATTTAATTTCCATTTCAGACAGCATATATCAAATTATTTGATATTTAAAAGGATTGTGTTTAATGTTCTAGTTTTTCAGATATGATTAACACTAACCAAAATGAATTAACAAAATGGTATTTAAAAAAAAATTGTGAATATTTGAGGAGTTACCTCTGAGTGATACTTAAGACATTTACATAATTCAGACTGTTAAAAATGTTCATATTACACATGTTCATAATCAAGTCTTTTAAAGGAAGTAACTTCCATTATCCTATATTTTAAAAAGGCTATTGTATAAAGTCTGATGAACTCTCAAGCCCTCACTCACTCCATTGTTTTCCTCAGATCTTCAAAAAAGCTAGTGCAAAATTCCGGAAGATGAAACTGAAGCTGTTTTGGCCACAGCGCTATTGTAGAAAATAGTTTGAACAGATGACCATTAGCACTCCTTTTATTCCTGAGATTATGAGATTTTAATTGAGGGTAAATTAAACCCTGAAGTTTGCATACAAGTAGTTTTCAAATCCTCCTTAACGAACAAACTCAACCAAATGCCATTATATACTCCAAAAGGTCATTGACAGGACTGCATTTTAGAATAAAATGTTAAATAAAAACTGCATAACTCTTAGTAAAAACCTAACAAAGGCACTACAGTGGTTTTATATCTCAATTATATTTCATATCTTCCCAAAGAGGACTGTAATGGCAAGAAATACAGGTGCCATGATAAAAAAGGCATGAAATAATAAAAAAAAAAAAAGAGGGTTATAACATATTTTTACTTAAGCTACAAAAGTGAAAGATCCAAACTTTGAAAGGCAAAAGATGTATGAACTTTCTCAGTGAAAAGCAAATACATAAAGTTGTAAAAATACTTCCAGAGGTTCAGGCAACCTCTAAGCCATCGTGGATGTACTAAAGATGCATAAACCAGACTTAACCTTTCAGGGAAATAATGTTGGATATGTTCAAATAAACCTAAGGAAAACATTTTTCTTTAAAACACAGAGGAATAAATGAAGTCCATCACCTGAACTCGTACATAAACCACAACATCTACAGGGAAGGAAGAGTACGCAGATGTTGAAGATGATACTAATGATGTTGTTGATTCTTCCATAGGATCTGGTATTTCAAAATGTCCCATGTCTTCATCTTGTGAGCTGACAGCTGTTAAAATAGTTTTAAGTTTTATTTTTAGGGCATTTATTAAAAGGTCCTTTTCTTTTATGCTAGTACTGAGATCGGGGTTGTGAACACACAGAAACATCTGCTTCTGTAGCCCACTGTTCTACACATCTTTCCCTATTCAAACCTCTTCCTCATTTCTCCAAACTCCAATTCCCCTGCTGCTACACCAAATGCTGTACAAAGGAAACAGTTTTTAAGCTTTTTGTCCTGAAGAAGTTTCTAGTCTAGGAGACGGGCTAATGTAGGACTTGACGATTTTAATTTTGTCATTAATGAGTTGAGGCCGTCGAAAAATTATATGACCTCACTAAGCCTTAGTTTCTGTTTGTAAATGAGAACTAGATAAACTCTCAAGTTGTTTTTCAGTTCTATAACTCTTTTATATTTATCATAGAATATATCATATAATACATAATAGCATTAAGAAACCCTTCTAAGTAATAGGACCCCAAAATATATGAGTGGGAAGTAAGCAAATAAGGGCAATACTTACTTGTATAATTCCTTTCAATTGGTGTAATTGGGATAGTTTCCAGGGCCTTTTCCAGAAAGTCTAATAGGCAGGGACTTATAACCATTTCTTCTGGCAATGACTGAAGTGCTACCCAGGCATATAACTTGGCTGTTTTCACTCCTCCACTCCCTTTTCCTTTGGCTAGAACATTTACAAACGTGAGGTGAATTTAATAAACAGTTCCCATCAACATATGATAATTTTATAAGAAATTAGAATTACATAACATTTGATCAGCTGAAGCACATTACACTTAAAACCATACAAGAATGCAATAAAAATAGCAAGTTGACAGAAATGTTCTATTAATGTTAGAACACAAAGATGATTAATGATGTATATAATACAATAGTACAGTTATCCCTACTTGCTCTAGCTCACAAATTTTAGTTCAATTTTCCAAGTTTATATTTTGCTTAGTCTCATTTAGCATTATTTTATCCACTCAAGAAGATAGAACTTTGACAATATTTTGTGGCAAGTGAGGAAAAACATCACTGTTTTCAGACTTTCCTATGTTCTTACATGTTTTTAGCTTGCATATATTTATAATGCTTCCCTACATAGGTTGCCATCTCTCTTTCCCTCTACACAACTAAATATTTCCATATCAGTAGAATGAGGATAATAGTTAAGACTTAGCTACCTTCTTAGGTTGCTAAGGTTAGCTTAGGTTGCCAACTCCAACATATATTAGTTCTATAAACTCAGAAAATAAGTTGAACTTCTATGAGCCTTAACTTTCCTCATTTGTAAAACAGGGATAATATGGACAAAGATGTGCCTTGCCAATTGAAAAGTGACATAGAAGTATTAGGTGTTATTAATTATGATTCCTGGCTGTTTTGAAGATTTATGTATCAAGCTCCATTTCCCAAATGAAATTTTCTCAAATAATTGTCATCCAGTTTGATATTCCCTTTTTTGGAAATTCTACTATATTAGTAAGGTATGTGTGTGGTATAGAAGCCAGATTCCAAAATAGCTTCCAGTGGCTCTTGCCTCCTGGCATTCATGCCTTGTGGAGTTTCCTTCCACACTGAATAGGGCTGACCTATATAATCAGGAAGATATTGTGAATGTGTACGTGACTTCTGAGGCTGAGTCACAAAAGACATAGCAGCTTCTGCTATGTTATCTTTCGGATCACTCCTTTTAAGGGGAATCAGATGCCATGTCGTGAAGACACTAAGCAGCTCAGTGGAGAGGCCCATGCAGGGAGGAGCTAAAGCACCAGCTTGCTAGCCACGTGAATGGGACGTGACAGCAGCAGATTTTCCAGATCCCATCAAGCATTCAAATGACTGCAGTCCTAGCCAACATCTTGACTGCAACTTGATTCAAGACTGTGAAGTTAGATCCACCTGCCAAACTGCTCCTGAATTTCTGATCCACAGAAACTCTTTGAGGTATATGCCACCAAGTGAAGGATAGTTAGCTATGTAGTAACAGATAGATAGTAACTCTGCCTAAGCCCAAGGTGTGCTGTCTTAAATGTGTAAGTTTGATGCTTCCATCTAGATTATAAATTCCCCAATGTGAACTATGTAAAACTTTTTCTAAATATACATAGATCTAAAAAACTTAACTACTTAATATATTCAGTTTATTTTAACAACTGATATTCTAAGGTATTATCAGTTTGAAAAACAGCCAAAAGTAGTTGGCCCACACTTCCATATACTAATATTATGTAGTCATCATTGATGAGTCTATGTCCTTTTTTCCTTAATTATGTAAATTTGAAAGTCTCAATAGAGCAAGTAGGTGATGACTAAAAATTAAGTTATGGAAAAATTAAAAATAAAGTATATCCTTAAATACCTGAGGGAATAGGTGGGGGTTGGGGAGGAAGTAAGGTGTTAGTCTTGCTCTGGACAGTGCAAGGTAAAGGAGGAGAAGGAGGAGACGCTGCGCTGTCTTTCATACCATACAGCTTGGATTCTTTAGAGAGTGTTCTTGGCAAGGAAGAGCCCCTGGAGGCATGAGGTGATTCAGTCTTTAGAGTCTTGGAATTGTAGTGCAACTGTATTGAAACAAATGAACTTTCAAAATTACAATTATGCAGGAGAGGAAAATCCAGAAATATAGAAAATGTACTAGAAAAAACACTGGTCCAAGAGTCAGAACCCAGTTCCAGTTTTTACAACTTAGCACTGAGATTGTAGCAAATTTATCATTTTTTTTCATTTTTAAAGCTAAAAAGTCATCCCAGGTAATATTTAAAGTGCTTTCTAGCTTAACATTGTAGAAATCTATAATTATACAATCTAAATGATACTTGTTTCATAAAGTTGCAGTAGGCAAGTTTTAGCAAATATGTTTTATCAATGTATTAAAAAAAGAAAATTAACTTCTGCCAAAATTTTGTGGCAAAGCTATATAAAAGAAGTGGCAACCTGCAATTTAGATGTTTCTATGTTCACAATGTAGTTATATTGGAGAAGAATGTTGGAAAGTTTCCTTTTAACATAATCAGCAAAGGTAGAACATGTACTACAGAAAAGAAACATTACTACTAGTAATCAAATCTCTTGTCCTAGACATTAGGTTTTTACCTTTACATCAACTCCGGGGATGTAAAATACTGTTGTTTCTAAGTCACTGGGCTTTGTCTGTAGAGATGATGGCACTTTCTTGCCAGTCATTAAATGGGTGGTAGAAGCATAATTAGTTTGAAACTTCTTCTTTTTTGAAGGAGAATCTTGATCTAAACTCCTGGAACTTCTATCATAACTCCTATAAATAGAAAAAGATTTTATCTTTTTAAAAAAGGACATTTATCTTCCTTTCTTCTGCTTAAAGTCAAGCTTTTATTTATGCAGTAAACAGAACGTAATCCTTCATTAATAAAATTGAAAAAGTAAAGCTCATCCGTGTCTCTAGCTAACGTGGTTGATGCCTTGCATGGGTAATGTTCATGCCATATGCCCCATAATTCCATAGGGCGGCTACCTTCCTTCTTTCCCATTTCCAGTTCTTTCACATGAACATATCAGATTGAAGCAAATGAAACTGTCCTTTATGTAAGTAAAAACAGCCGAATATCATATCAGCAATTTATTATGGATTATGGTCTAACCAAAAATAAAATAACACTCTTTTTATCATTACTATTACATTTGTAAGAACCTAATGTTTAGAGTACCTTTTTATCTTCTCTTTGTATACAAGCCTCATTAGACAGACCATTTAAAAATCTTTTATCATGAAAAATTTCAAACATATCAAAAGTAAACAGATCCATTTCCCAGCTTCAGATTTCTGTCCTACTTGTTTTATCTACATTTCCACCCACTCCCTACCTATCCATTCAGTTATTTTTATTACTATTATCAGTAGTATTTTCTTATACTTTTTTTTAGATTAGGAAGGAAAATCAAAACAAGATTCAAAGAAAAAGTAACATAACCTTAAGCCTATTTATACTACCATTTTTTTTAAAGAAGACAATATGAGTTTAATGATTACATACTAACAAGGACATTCAATATATTAACAATGAAATTCAACAGTGTTTACATAGTACAGGTGGTGTGATTTTTAAGATATAAAATATTAACTTCCTACTATTCTATCAAAAGCACCTAAATGTTGATGCTGCCTTTTACTACTTGCATTTATTACTTGAAGACCTTCTAGCACATCAGCAAGAGGTGTAGTGCTCTTTTCACTCCTTAGATGAGGAGGAAGATGAGATCAGAGGGGTTAAGTTACTAGCTTTCGGTCCACAGCTGGTAAGTGCAGAAGTCTTTCCAACATGGGATCACCTGACCCCACAATCTCAAAGCCTATGTTCTTCCTACCACATCTTACTTCAAGTAGAAAGAACACTAGTCTGGAGGTCAGGAAACCTGGGTTTGAATCCAAATTGTGCAATTTAGTAGCTTTTGGACTCTAAGCATAGTATTAGACAATGGTGAGCCTCAGTTTCCTCATATGAAATCTAAATAATATGATCTACCTTATACATTTTCTACAAAGACTGATAAAATATTAATGTATGTGTCTGCTACATTTTAGTTCGGGAGTAATGTTATTGATCTTTGAAGCCTGTGGCTCTTCTGAGTCCTTGAAAATGCAAATGCAATTGCAGCTATGGATGACAACCCCTGTTTCCACTGCCTTTTATTCTTCCATATAGAATAAATTCCATGAAGCATCTCTTATATTGTAGGGTTATAGAGAAGTCTGTTATCCATATTGGAAAAGAGTTTAAAACTCTTTTTCTCAGTGTTTGCTTAAAGTTATAGTATCAAATGGTTCAAAATTGCCATCTTGGACCAGTGGTTACAAACACAACTTTCTGATCAAATGGAGATGTTAGAATAATAATGGAGAGAGGAAGCAGGTTATCTCTTTGTAGTAAAGATTATACACATCTACTTTTTTCAACTTCTTGGATTGATTATACCATGCATGAATTATGAAAGTTGATGTCAGATTTGTAGATATTTAATAGGATTTTTGATTTAAATATAGTTTTACTTTAAAAGAAATTGAATACAAGTCTATTTTCATTTCCTGTATATTTACTCTCAATAGTAGACCCTATTAATAGCATCTTGAGAATCTAAACCAACTTTATTTTACATTTAACTTTTCCAAACTGCTAGATAAATATAAGAAGCACTGTGATTAATCCAATGTCTTAAGTAAGACTTATCACCCTTGAGTCAACCTGATAAATTACAGCTGTATATATATATGTTTTTTTTCATCTTTTTTTAAGCTCCCCTTCCCTGATATTCTTCTGAAATCCCTATTGCCAAGATCACCAAGCCTTCATGTTATCCACTCCCACGGATACTTCTCTTTTCTCATTTTCCAGAGCTCCTGGTTATGGCAGCATTCCACAAAGCTGGTTACTCCCTCCTTAGGACATTTCTTCTCTTACAGTTTTCATAGCATGCCTCCTGGTTTTCCCGTGTGACTGGCTGCTGATTCTCTTGATGCTTTGTGGCCCCTCTCGCCACATTTTTTTTATTATTAGGGTATCATTGATATACAATCTTATGAAGGTTTCACATGAGCAACATTATGGTTACTATATTCCCCCCTATTATCAAGTCCCCACCACATACCCCATTACAGTCACTGTCCATTAGCATAGTAAGATGCTATAGAGACACTACTTGTCTTCTCTGTATTATACTGCCTTCCCCATGGCTCCCCTATATTATGTGTGCTAATCATAATACCCCTTAATCTCCCTCCCTCCCCACTGGCTCTCCCCTACCCCATCCCTTTGGTGACTGCTAGTCCATTCTTGGGTTCTGTGAGTCTGCTGCTGTTTAGTTCCTTCAGTTTTTGCTTTGTTCTTATACTCCACAAATGAGTGAAATCATTTGGTACTTGTCTTTGTCTGCCTGGCTTATTTCAGTGAGCAAATACTCTAGCTCCATCCATGTTGTTGCAAATGGTAGGATCTGTTTTCTTCTTATGGCTGAATAGTATTCCATTGTGTATATGGACCACATCTTCTTTATCCATTCATCTACTCATGAACACTTAGGTTGCTTCCATTTCTTGGCTATTGTAAATAGTGCTGTGATAAACATAGGCATGCATACGTCTTTTTGAATCTGGGATCCTGCATTCTTAGGGTAAATTCCTAGGAGTGGAATTCCTGGGTCAAATGGTGTTTCTATTTTTAGTTTTTTGAGGAACCTCCATACTGCTTTCCACAATGGTTGAACTAATTTACATTCCCTCCAACAGTGTAGGAGGGTTCCCCTTTCTCCACATGTTGGTCAGCATTTGTTGTTGCTTGCTTTCTGGATGTTGGCCATCCTAACTGGTGTGAGGTGGTATCTCACTGTGGTTTAGGCTTGCATTTCCCTGATGATTAGTGATGTGGAACATCTTTTCATGTGCCTGTTGGCCACCTGAATCTCTTCTTTGGAGAAGTGTCTGTTCAGATCCTCTGACCATTTTTTAATTGGGTTATTTGTTTTTTGGGAATGGAGGTGTGTGAGGTCTCCATATATTTTGGATGTTAATCCCTTATTGGATATGTCATTTATGAATATATTCTCCCATATACTACCATTTTTTTAAATGGTGGAAATAAACAGGAAAGCTTCAGTCATATTCTGAATAACATTCCAGTATACTGAGACCTCTTTGTGCAACTTTCCCAAACTTACTTATTTCCTCATGAATTAATCAAAACTTTCAATAACCAAGATAAGCGCTGAATATTGCACCATTCTTTAAAATAGAAATGTGCACAATACAAGAACAGAGACCAACTGAGAAATCAATGCTTATTTAAATGAGAATTCCAAAGACGAAACTATTCAACAAATTTTCTAGAGTCTAAAATCATACATTCATTTCTAGTTGCCAGAAAATATTACACACCTGAATGAGGAAATAGTATGTTATGCAAACAACTACTCAAACATCACAACTATGATTAAATCTACTCTTTAAATTTGCATTTGGAGACATGGCAGGGGAAATTTGTTGTAACTCAGTGATATGTAAATATTATTTCTATTATTAAGAAAGTTACACTACCTTTTCTGACCAATTTCTTACCTTCTCAAGCTTGTATCATCGTGTTCTTGTAGAAGGGTGGTTGGGTGAAGCACACATTTTCCACTATCAATTTCAACCCGTATATCAAGTTCAAAATCAATATTTCTCTCTGTTGCTGTGCCACTAAGACTTCGGTTGACTGGTGTTGTCGGCCAGCGTTCTGTAAACAGCTGATGAACAGCAGCAAAGCCTGTTGCTTTTTTACGAGATGTGTGTCTACAGAAAGAACGGGTAGAATTCCATTGTAGTGAAATGGGAAGTTTCCAATGAACTATTTTCCAATGTGTTACATGAGCAATGGTCTGTACATATATTTTACTGTTTTATAGATTCACACAAATTACTCAACTTTCTCATACTAACTGAATTTTTTCCTAAGTTTAATGGAGTCATATTTTTAGTCAACAACTATGTACCGAGTAAGTGTTAAGTGCCAGGCAATGTACTGGATGCTGAGGATGCAGGCACAATCACTGCTATTAAAAAGTCTGAATATCAGTGATTGAACTATGTTCTACATTCTGAAGATTTCATTTTTTCACATTATAATATGTAAATACTACTTTCCAGATTTTATTAAAAGAGAGAAGAGGGGAAGAAAAAAAATATGGAGCTAACTTAACTTGTGTAAACCATGGGTATGTCTCTTAGTCCCACTCTGGCTAGGCATATTAAGATTTTTCTCTATAAAAACAAACAGTTGATCCAGGAGCAAGATGGCGGCATGAGTAGAGCAGCGGAAATTTCCTCCCAGAACCACATATATTTTTGAAAATACAACAAATACAATTATCCCTAAAAGAGAGACCAGAAGATACAGGACAACAGCCAGGCTACATCTACACCTGCGAGAACCCAGTGCCTCACGAAGGGGGTAAGATACAAGCTGCGGCCTGGTGGAACCTAAGCAGCCCTCACTGCAGCTCCCGGGCAGGAGGAGAGGAGTCAGAGTGGGGAGGGAGAGGGAGCCCAGGACTGCTAAATACCCAGCCCTAGCCATCCACACTGGGATGCAGACACACACTGCGTGGTGTGCTGAATACTAGGGAAATGGAACAGTAAAACCTGTGAGCAGGTCCCCGCAGCTGGTGCCCCTGGAACAAAGAAAAGCGAGTGCTTTTTGAAAGTCCTAAAGGGACAGAGACCCAACAGCTGTACAGAAGCATCCCAGGGCACTTAGCCCAGGAGCTGGGAATCCCGGGGAACTCCGGGCACCCTAACCCCCTGGGTGACAGCACAGCTCTGAGGCCCCTGACAGCGATAAACAGACTCCTGCCCATTCCCCTGCCAACGCAGCTCCACCAGAGTGGAGCAGCAGCCTGAGGTCGGCCATACCCAAAGTAACCTTGGAGCTTAACTCCACAGCGGCCGGGCAAGAATTAGACACCCCATTTGCGTGCAGCTGCCCAGCACAAACCGCTAGGGGTCGCCGTTCTCCCAGGAGAGGAAGGCCACAAACTAGCAAGAAGGGACGTTCTCCCAGCAGACACACACGCCAGCTCCCCACAACTACATCTATTGCCATGAAAAGGCAGAGGAATTTGATCCAGACCAAAATCACAGAGACAACCCCTGAGAAGGAGCTTGGACAGATAGACCTAACCAATCTCCCTGAAAAAGAATTCAAAATAAACGTCATAACCATGCTGATGGAGCTGCAGAGAAATATGCAAGAGCTCAGGGATGACATCTGGAAGGAGATTATAGAAATGAAACAATCTGAGGAAGAATTTATAAGTAGAATGGATGAGATGCAAGAGGCCATTGATGGAATAGAAACCAGAGAACAGGAATGCATAGAAGCTGACGCAGAGTGAGATAAAAGGATCTCCAGGGAAGAATCAATATTAAGAGAACTGTGTGACCAACTCAAATGGAACAATATTCGCATTATAGGGGTACCAGAAGAAGAAGAGAGAGAAAAAGGGATAGAAAGTGTATTTGAAGAAATAATTGCTGAAAACTTCCCCAAAAAGGGGGAGGAAATAGTCGCTCAGACCACAGAAATACACATAACTCCCAACAGAAGGAACCCAAGGAGGACAATACCAAGACACATAATAATTAAAGTGGCAAAGATCAAGGACAAGGACAGTTTTAAAGGCAGCTAGAGAGAGGAAAAAGGTCACCTACAAAGGAAAACATATCAGGCTATCATCAGACTTCTCAACAGAAACCTTACAGGCCAGAAGAGAATGGCATGATATATTTAATGCAATGAAACAGAAGGGCCTTGAACCAAGGATATTGTATCCAGCACAATTATCATTTAAATATGAAGGAGGGATTAAACAATACCCAGACAAGCAAAAGTTGAGGGAATTTGCCTCCCACAAACCACCTCTACAGGGTATTTTAGAGGGACTGTTCTAGAAGGAAGCACTCCTAAAACTAAACAGATGTCACCAGAGAAAATAAAATCACAGCAAAGAAAGCAGACCAACCAAATACCAACTAAAGGCAAAAATAAAATCAACTACCCACAAAAGCAGTTAAAGGAAACACAAAAGAGCACAGAATAAAACACCCAACATATAAAGAATGGAGGAGGAGGAATAAGAAGGGAGAGAAATAAAGAATCACCAGACAGTGTTTCTAACAGCTCAATAAGTGAGTTAAGTTAGACAATAAGATACTAAAGAAGCTAACCTTGAACCTTTGGTAACCACGAATCTAAAGCCTGCAATGGCAATAAGTACATATCGTTCACTAATCACCCTAAATGTAAACGGACTGAATGAACCAATCAAAAGACACAGAGTAACACAATGGACAAAAAAGCAAGACCTATCTATATGCTGCTTA
Organism: Manis javanica; assembly: GCF_040802235.1. Taxonomy (NCBI): domain Eukaryota; kingdom Metazoa; phylum Chordata; class Mammalia; order Pholidota; family Manidae; genus Manis; species Manis javanica. The sequence continues at coordinate 70,896,358 of NC_133160.1, forward strand.
CAAGAGACCCACCTTAAACCCAAAGACATGCATAGACTAAAAGTCAAGGGATAGAAAAAGATATTTCATGCAAACAACAAGGAGAAAAAAGCAGGTGTTGCAGTACTAGTAACAGACAAAATAGACTTCAAAACAAAGAAAGTAACAAGAGATAAAGAAGGATGATAAGGGCTCAGTCCAACAAGAGGATATAACCCTTATAAATATATATGCACCCAACACTGGAGCACCACCATATGTGAAACAAATACTAACAGAATTAAATGAGGAAACAGAATGCAATGCACTGACTTTAGGAGACTTCAGCACACCATTCACTCCAAAGGATAGATCCACCAGACAGAAAATAAGTAAGGACACAGAGGCACTGAACAACACACTAGAACAGATGGACCTAATAGACATCTATAGAACTCTACATCCAAAAGCAACAGGATACACATTCTTCTCAATTGCACATGGAACATTCTCCAGAATAGACCACATACTAGGCCACAAAAAGAACCTCAGTAAATTCAAGAAGATTGAAATTCTACCAACCAACTTTTCAGACCACAAAGGTATAAAACTAGAAATAAATTGTACAAAGAAGGTAAAAAGACTCAAAAACACATGGAGGCTTAACAACATGCTCCTAAATAATTAATGGATCAAAGACCAAATTAAAATAGAGATCAAGTAATATATGGAAACAAACAACAATAACACAAAGCCCCAACTTCTGTGGGACACAGAGAAAGCAGTCTTAAAAGGAAAGTATATAGCAATCCAGGCATATTTAAAGAAGGAAGAACAATCGCAAATGAATAGTCTAATGTCAAAATTATCGAAATTGGAAAAAGAAGAACAAATGAGGCCTAAAGTCAGCAGAAGGAGGGACATAATAAAGATCAGAGAAGAAACAAATAAAATTGATAAGAATAAAACAATAGAAAAAATCAATGAAACCAAGAGCTTGTTCTTTGAAAAAATAAACAAAATAGACAAGCCTCTAGCCAGACTGAGTAAGAGAAAAAGAGAATCAACACACATGAACAGAATGAGAAACGAGAAAGGAAAAATCACGACGGACCCCATAAAAATACAAAGAATTATCAGAGAACACTATGAAAACCTATATGCTAACAAGCTGGAAAACCTAGAAGAAATGGATAACTTCCTAGAAAAATACAACCTTCCAAGACTGACCAAGGAAGAAACAGAGAATTGAAATGAACCAATTACCAGCAAAGAAATTGAATCGGTGATCAAAAAACTAAACAAGAGCAAAACCCCTGGGCCAGATGGATTTACCTTGGAATTTTATCAGACACACAGAGAAGATATAATACCCATTCTCCTTAAAGTTTTCCAAAAAATAGAAGAGGAGGTAATACTCTCAAACTTATTCTATGAAGCCAACATCATCCTAATACCAAAACCAGGCAAAAAAGAAACCCACCAAAAAAGAAAATTACAGACCAATATCTCTGATTAATGTACTCAACAAAATACTCAACAAAGTATTAGCAAATCGAATTCATGCACCACATTAAAAAAAAGGACAAAAACCACATGATCATGTCCATAGATGCTGAAAAAGCATTCAACAAAATTCAACATCCATTCATGACAAAAACTCTCAACAAAATGGGCAAAGAGGGCAAGTACCTCGACATAATAAAGGCCATATATGACAAACCCACAGCCAGCACCATACTGAACAGCGAGAAGCTGAAAGCTTTTCCTCTGAGATCGGGTACAAGACAGTGATGCCCACTCTCCCCACTGTTATTCAACATAGTACTGGAGGTCCTAGCCACAGCAATTAGGCAAAACAAAGAAATACAAGGAATCCAGATTGGTAAAGAAGTCAAACTGTCACTATTTCCAGATGACATGATATTGTACATAAAAAACCCTAAAGACTCCATTCCAATACTACTAGAACTAATACCGGAATTCAGCAAAGTTGCAGGATACAAAATTAACACACCGAAATCTGTGGCTTTCCTACACACTAACAATGAACTAATAGAAAGAGAAATCAGAAAACCAAGTCCACTCACTCTGAATTTCTCCAAAGAAGAAATTCAGATGGCCAACAAACATATGAAAAGATGCTCTACATTGCTTGTCATCAGAGAAATGCAAATTAAAACCACAATGAGATATCACCTCACACCAGTAAGAAATGCATCAAAAAGAATAAAATACCTAGGAATAAACCTAACCAAAGAAGTGAAAGACCTATACCCAGAAAACTATAAGACACTCTTAAGAGAAATTAAAGAGGACACTAACAAATGGAAACTCATCCCATGCTCTTGGCTTGGAAGAATTAATATTGTCAAAATGGCCTTCCTGTCCAAAGCAATATACAGATTCAATGCAATCCCTATCAAATTACCAACAGCATTCTTCAACGAACTGGAACAAACAGTTCAAAAATTCATATAGGAAACACCAAAGACCCTGAACAGCCAAAGCAATCCTGAGAAGGAAGATTAAAGTTGGGGGGATCTCGCTCACCAACTTCAAGCTCTACTAAAAAGCCACAGTAATCAAGACAATTTGGTACTGGCACAAGAACAGACCCACAGAACAGGGGAACAGAATAGAGACTCCAGACATTAACCCAAACACATATGGTCAATTAATATACAATAAAGGAGTCACCAACATACAATGGGGAAATGACAGTCTCTTCAACAGATGGTGCTGGCAAAACTGGACAGCTACGTGTAAGAGAATGAAACCGGACCAATGTCTAACCCCATACACAAAAGTAAATTCGAAATGGCTCAAAGACCTGAATGTAAGTCATGCAACCATAAAACTCTTAAAAAAACATAGCCAAAAATCTCTTGGACATAAGCATGAGCGACTTCTTCATGAATATATCTCCCCAGCAAGAGAAACAAAAGCAAAAATGAACAAGTGGGACTATATCAAGCTGAAAAGCTTCTGTTCAGCAAAGGACACCATCAATAGAACAAAAAGGTACCCTGCAGTATGGGAGAATATATTCATAAGTGACAGATGCGATAAAGGGTTGACATCCAAAATATATAAAGAGCTCACGCACCTCAACAAACAAAAAGCAAATAATCCAATTAAAAAATGGGCAGAGGAGTTGAATAGATAGTTCTCCAAAGAAGAAATTCAGATGGCCAACAAACATATGAAAAGATGCTCTACATTGCTTGTCATCAGAGAAATGCAAATTAAAACCACAATGAGATATCACCTCACACCAGTAAGAAAATCCCACCATCCAAAAGACAAACAACAACAAATGTTGGCGAGGATGTGGAGAATGGCAAACGCCCCTACACTGCTGGTGGGGATGTAAAGTAGTTCAACCATTGTGGAAAGCAATATGGAGGTTCCTCACAAAGCTCAAAATAGACATACCCTTTGACCCAGGAATTCCACTTCTAGGAATTTACCCTAAGAATGCAGCAACCTAGTTTGAAAAAGACAGATGCACCCCTATGTTTATCGCAGCACTATTTACAATAGCCAAGAAATGGAAGCAACCTAAATGTCCATCAGTAGATGAATGGATAAAGAAGATGTGGAACATATACACAATGGAATATTATTCAGCCATAAGAAGAAAACAAATCTCACCATTTGCAATACCATGAATGGAGCTGGAGGGTATTATGCTCAGTAAAATCAGCCAAGCGGAGAAAGACAAGTACCAGCTTAGTTCACTCATATATGGAGTATAAGAACAAAGAAAAATTGAAGGAATAAAACAGCAGCAGAATCACAGAACCCAAGAATGGACTTACACTTACCAAAGGGAAAGGGACTGGGCTGGATGGGTGGGAAGGGAGTGATAAGCACGGGGAAAAAGAAAGGGGGCATTATGATTAGCATGTGTAATGTCGGGGGGGCATGTGGAGGGCTGTCCAACACAGAGAAGACAAGTAGTGATTCTACAGCATCTTACTACACTGATGAACAGTGACTGTAATGGGGTTTGTGGGTGGGATTTGCTGAAGGGGGGAGCCTAGTAAACATACTGTTGTTCATGTAATTGTAGATTAGTGATAACAAAATAAAAAACAACACAAAACAAAACAAAATAAAAAAGTTACATATAATGCTTGCAGCTCAGCTCTAGAGACGACCTGAGGATCTCAAAACAAAAGGCTACTCACGAGGGTTTCCTGTATATATAAAATCTTTCTTTCTCGTGCTCTTCATCCTTTTCATCCTTCTCAGAATCTTCACTAGTAGAAGACAAACTGTCATCCCGTCGGCCCTCTTCAGGTTGGAGAGGAATGCCTGGTGGGAAACCTCCCGGAGTTTTGGGGGAGCTGAACACAGAACATGAGCCTTCACTGTTTGATGAGTAATGGGATGGACCTTCGATGGTTACTGAGAGAAGGTCCAGTTCTGTCTCCTCTGGAAACTGATTGTAAAAAGAGGAAACATGAATCAGGATAGTACAGATCTCTTCTTAATTAAAAAAATTTAATAAAAAGGAAAAATAAATGTTTAAACATTTAAAAATTCTCTGAGTTGAATTTTCTCACGCTGAATTGAAAGAAAGATCAGATACATGAAATGGCACACCAAGGAGGGAAGCAGATGGTCAGGCCACAGAAAGCCACACCACTGACACACTAAAAATTAGTGGTTACACTTTGGATAAATATATATCATATTAATTAGTACATGTAATTCTTTAAAGCATAAGTTAATCATGCTGTAGAGACAAAGAAACAATGTGATCAATGGTAAATCCGAAGAGCAAGAAAGCATATTAGTGACTGACAGCATGCAGTGTGAGAACAGATGCACTTCATGCCTCTAGGTGCTTTTGGGGATATAGCTTTTAAAAATGAGCCCCTAACTGGCAGAAGAAAGATGTGCAAATAATTATATAACTAAAAGTATCAATCAGTCAAACTTAAGAATGCTATATTTTAAGGTGAGTAGTTTGTATAAACATGATATTATTAACTGATAATTATACCAGGCCATTGCACTTAGGTAGGCCAAAAAAACCAAAAAAGTTTCCTGTGACCTAATTTTGATTCCTAATTCTGAGACTTGCTTGAATACCCTTTGAGAATGCGATAAGCCTCTCTGTAAAGTGTAATGGGCAAGGTAATTCAATTTACTGATGCTACTGTTAGATAGTGAAATCCTAAAATTGATATTTCAAACATGTAGAGAATCTAGCTTTTTTTTCATTTTTTTATAATATATATGTTATTTAGTAATTAAGTAAATCAGATTTTATTTATCAGAATATCTTCAATTTTTAAAACTGTGGGTAAGAGTTTAAGTGTCCCTTTGTTTTATATTTATTTATGTTTAACTATGCTTTATTCTGTTTTTGTAATTTATTATTTTTATGTACTATTTTTTATAAATAGCATACACTGCTATTTAAAAATAGGACTGAATCAATTCAGATGTTGAAGGATTACTTAATCGTTTCTCAAATATACATCCATTGAATCATTACACTGAATACCTGAAACTAATATAATGGTAGATGTCAATTATATCTCAATAACCATAAACGTTGGACAGAAAAAAAAGTCAATTAGTGAAATCCATTCAACTCGTAGTAATTCATTTATTTCCAAGTTCAGTTTTAGAAAAAAAGTACATTTTTATCAAGCTCACTATTATAATCTAATAGTCTAAAACAAAATTCAATTTTACTAAATTTAGTGTAACTGTGATATATAGAGAGAATCTCACTTAAAGAGTGGGGAAAGGGAAACAAAATATATGTGGAATAAGTGCCAGTTTTTAAATGTAACTTGACAGAAAACTTCTAGACAAAGATTTATATGGCTAATATAAGGATAAATTTTTAAATTCAATTTTACTGTTAAGACATATTTAGGGAAAATATTTGACTCGTAAAAATGTTAATTCAAATTATAAATGATAAGTGTAGCACATTTCCCACAACTTTTAACATGAGAATGATTTTTCAGATTATTCTTATACTTGGTTTTTTATACCACTTGGCTCAAAATAAATAATATTCAGTGATTAATTTGTTATTCTGAGGTAGGTTTGATTCTAAGTTTGATTTAGTTAACTTTTTTAAATAAAAGATTTACTTTGTGGTTGAGTGTAGGAAAAAAGATTCACTTACGGATTAGCAAATAACTTATACACTGCAGATTTTGGTTTTGATTTGGTTGAGTAAGCTGATTTAGTCTTTTTTTTAAAATTTTGGAGATTAGATAATATTAAACCATGCCAAATATAGAACAAAAACATTCATATGAGAGCTTAAAAATAAAACATACATGATAAAAAAGAATTCAAACAATTCTAAAACTTTATATAAAATATTTTTGAGGCCCAAATTTAGAACAAAATAAGAAAAAGACAGTTTGAAAGAAGATTTTTCAGGATGGTTAATTAGTTTTAAAGCAAAATTTACATTATTTTTAATAAGTACCTGAAAATACCCTTCCCCAGGACAGCTGGATTGTGGTGTACTTCCCCACACTGTCTTTTTCAACTTAATTAAAATAAGAAAATTTATAAAAACTCATGAGAACAAATTTTAAAAACAATGGTTTAAACAAATATACAGAAAACAAATAAATTTTAACATACTCAAAAATTAAAATACAACTTTGAAGCTGACCTATTTACTTTTAGATACTATTATCTCTATATATTCTGAACTACAATACAGAAATAATGCAATACATAAAATACTAAGGTATAATAAACATTTCACATCTACATTTGTGCAAAAGACCTAATTTAATGTGGATTTGCACTTGAAAGAGAAATTATTCAACCAAACATTTTTACCTAAGAGCAAGAAGAGGTATGGAGTCTTTATTCTATATACAACACTACCCCCCTGCGGTAGGGCTCCGAAGTGTTGGTATGTGGACCGTGCCTTGCTATGTGGTAATGCAGACACTCTACCAGTCATAACCCACGTTGATTGTCTGTAGGAATTTGTATTTTGAAACTGATTAACCACTATAATTTTGTAATTACTAAAAGTTGTTTGGCACTGTATATCTGTAACAATAAGTTTCTTACTGTATCTTGGATATTGAAAGTTACTCTGGGTCCAGGAGATGCTGCATCCACACGGATTTCTGGGAGTTCCTCAGTTTCTCCTACACGGGAACTGTAAGTAAATTATAAATAGAAAACATTAATATTTTTGTTTAATAAAAAAATCCCTGGACATTATAGAAGTGTGATTGATGACACAAACATTCTATTTCTAAATATTTACCTTACCCAAGGATTTCTGGTATTCCAATCCTTAATCTTTAACATTTCATGAAATAATATTCAATGTTTTGATTAACATATTTTCTAAAACTAAGCCATATTAAAAAGAATTTATACTTCTATTTTAAAGTGCTCATTTACTACTAAAACAGTATTTTTCTTTACACATATAGATAAAATTTCCATTTTTTCATATGCTAAATATGTAATCACACCTTTTCTAAAATAACAAAATTTAGAGCACTACTAAGCAGTTACTACTATACACATATACATTTCTTTGGGTAGTCTTTAAGTTTACACATAAATTTGTCTAGAAATGTACTTCATTACTAAAAAGCACACAATGTTTGTAATATAAATGTGATAGAAGAAATCCTCAAACTTCTTAGTTTGACAGTATCCACAATTACTGGTATTTGACTATCAATAAAATCCATTTTTGCTGTTGTAATTTTGCAATTTCCCCAATTAGAACTCAATATTAAGTGACTGTGGTGAAGGAGTCAGTTATTTTACTACTTATTTTATAATCAACATGATTATAAAATAATCATATATTTATGTTATATAAATGTATATAATATATATTATAAACAATATAGGTAATTACAAAATAAATTACAATTATATAAATACATATAACATAGTAATAGATAATATATATAATTAATCTTACTACTTTATTACTTGTTTCATTGGTTGAAATATGTATTACCTTGCCCTTTCCATTCGCTTCAGAGGTGGTCTTCCAGAAGCAGAAATGCTTTTTGATCTGCTGTAACTTGGTTTGTAACCCAAACCCCACTTATCCTTTAGGGAAGCAGCCTAATGAAACAGGAAAGAAAAAGGGTGACTTTAGGCAGTTGTTCATTGTTGTAATGTCTGACTACAAGTTTATTACTGTAATTTCTGACTAGAGTTAAAATAGTCTACTTTAAACAAGGTAGACTGTTTCCCGTAGGCCAATTACAAGTTACTTTAAATTGTCACTTAACAATATAGATGAATCAAAGTAGAGCAGGAATCAGCTACTCTTCAGTTCTAATGTCAGGAATGAAAATATGAGCCATCAAGCTGGCCTGAGAACATAAAAGAAAAAGATTGGGAGTAGCAGGGAGGGGTAGAAATACTATAAGAAATAAGATGAGAAGAAAGGGAACAAAAAGGAAAGAGGAAAATGAGAATAAAAGGAAGGATTCCAGGAGAAAGTTAGGAGGGGGGAAATGGGAGATCAGGAAAGGCTAGGGGGAGAGAAGGAAAGAAGGTTGGGGGAAGCGCCTACCAGTCATCTCTGGGACCTCCCAAGGGCAGGCCTGTGACAGAACTCTTTATTACAGAAAAGGAAAGGAAGGGGTGACTTCAACACTCTGTCTACAAATCCCTCTTCTCCAAATTTGTAGCTGGGAGCTAGATATTAAAAACATTCTAATACAATGGAAATTTGGAATATAAGAGGGCTGAAAGGGAAGTGAGGGGGAAATAACAAATGCTAAGAACACAAATGTAATTTCAGTAATTTTCCTAGTCCTCTGTACCTAATTTTATTCGTAACAATTACCTACCAAGTGTAAACTACCTTACAAAGAGTATCACAACCAATATTTTAATCACACTGCATGACTGTTAGGTACACAGAGGCAAAAAATCTTAAACACAGAATTATGTACCACAGATCATCACTGTCCGTTTATTACTATCAGAAACCAGTGATGAATAACTCAAGTTGGGTTTTATATTTAATCTAAACAGTATTCAAACTAGGTTGTCTGACAGTTTGAGAGTGATTAAGGAGAGAAAGTTCAAGGCAATGAACCCTGGATCTCTGCAACTTCCCCTGCCTTCCTCTGACCCAGTAGCTCTGATTAAATGTGTTCCTTATGTCTTGAGGAATTACCCAAAAACTGTATTCTGGTAACTAATGGGGGGTTGGGCAGAGGTCTGCTGATTATCTAAAAAAAAAAAAAAAAAGAAGAAAACTAAGAACTCATTCATCTTATTTAAAAAAGTACTTTTCCTACTAACAAGACCACCTTGACCCAAAGCAACCTACTTTCATTTGAATAAATTTTAGACTTATTTTCTTCTATATGCTTTTAGTCTATCTATATAATCATTTCAGTTTTTAGCAACTGGACTAAATTCCAAAAAACATGGTAGGTAGTGGTGTCAAAGATAACAACTTGTTCTTTAAGAGACTCAAACTCCAGTAAGGGCAACAAAACATGCAAATAATAAAGATAAGAATAAAATGCTGAGAGTATACAGGAGCTGAGAGGCAAAGGCAGCTGTGAAAAATGGGACAGGGTAGAATGGATTTCTCAGAAAACTTCACCTTTGAGTTAGAGACTGTCATGAAAGGCAGACATAACACAGTGGCTAAGGGCATAGACTGTAGAGTCTCACTGGTAGGATTTGACTCTTGGCTCCACTGGGATTAGTGGCTGTATATCTTGGTCAAACTACTTGCCCTCTCTGTGTCTCAGTCTCCTCATCTTTAAAATGGGTAAAATAATACAAGCTACCTTATAGCACTGTTTTAAAGATTTAATGGGTTGTTAAATGTAAAATGCTTTAAACAGTGCCTGATACAGAGTAGGTATGAAATGTACAAATCAGGTAGTATTATCACCAGCAACAGGTGCAGAAAGAGCAATATAAACACCATGATAAAGTTACATGAAGTAAACAACAGTAATAATATTCCTCTTAAATGTTTACTCACTCGCATACTGGATCTCCTTAATTTTTTACGGACATCTCTTCGAATGTCATTCACAGCAACAGATTCTAATTGTTGATAACGCTGAATTTCCTGGTTTATAGTTCCTTCACTTGCACCTAATTTTCTGTAGGCAAAACAAATATGGCAATTAGTTTAAAGACATAAAAAAGTAAGATCTATTTGTACTTTGCTCCTTTTTAATTCTTTCACTTAGCAGAATAATCAAAGATTATGTATAGACAAGTCAAAATTTCCATAAGGTTATCACTTCTATCTGGCAAACTGAAAAAAAAACAAAACAAAACTCAAACATTCTAGGAGATGAACCTTACTCACCACTACATCAAAAATCTCTGACAATCTCATGAAAGCTATGGATCCACTCTGCAGAAGACTGTCTGTATGAAAATTTCTACATATTTTAAGTCTCAATTAAGATTTTTAGGGAAAGAAGTATATTTTGCTTCAAGTCATTTTTAATCCCTGAGAACAAAACTCAAACTTTAATGCAAATCATGGTATGATAATTTGCAGACAAGTTTTTAGTCAATACCTTTCATTGAACAAAATGCATGTATTTGTGTCAAGTCCTTAGATTCAAAAAACCACAAGTACACAGGTGTGTGAAGATCAGAAAAGATGAGGCCCGGCTCACCGTTTGGGTAAAACAAAAGTTTCGAAGTTTGGCAAGAAGAGTGTTTAGTCTTACAGGGGAAATATTACTTAGTTACTACCTTTCAGTATGCAACAGATAAAGAAATTAATACTATTACTTCCTATTCTTGACTCACCTTACCCCAAACTCAGTTTTGAGAACTGCTAGTACAGGAAGGCAAAGAAAACATGAACTTTGAGTATAGACAGGTAAATTCAAATTCCAGTTCTTTAACTAATCCAAGCTAGTTTTCTTATCTACAGTTTGGATAATGCCATCTAATCTCAAAGAAATATGGTGAGGATTAAATTGAGATGTCAGATTTACAATAGATACTAAATAAATGATAAATTGGTTTCTTCTCTTAAAAATGTGCATTCCAGAAATACTAATGTTAGCAAAAGACTAATCCATTCCATATATATGCATGTGAAGATACATGTAACTGCATATAGACATACAGAGATAGGTGTATGTGATATAATGTGGGTTATTAACTGCTTAGAAATGGGAATTGCGAAGAGCCCTAGACAAGGATATCAGGCCTAACTTCATCACTAATAAATGTATACTCTCAGGCAAATTACCAAACTTTCTGGGACCTGGTAATCTCACGTAATGAGTTGTAAGGGGTTGTAATGACCCAAGTCCAGTTTCTCTCACATTTAAATTCTATGATTCTATTATTAGGGAATACTATATTAAGTTAAATTCATCATACATACTTAAGATCATCTATTACTTTGGCCTGTTCATTCAGTTCTCTGATATCCACTATACGCTTCATAATTTTTCTTCCTCTAAATTCTCCCAGCTGGCTACAAGATGCTCCTTGTCTTCGATAATCTACAGCTTCCTGAAAAATCAAAAGCATGTCAGTCGCTAGCACCTGCAGGTCACATTGCTAATCTATACTATTACAAAATAACACCTTCAATCAAAGGAAGCATGCAAGAATCAAAGCCATCTACAGGAAATAAGATGATTGGAATTCTCCAATGATTCAAATCCCTTCATTTTCATAAGGAATCTATTTAGTTGCTACCTACGTTTCCCCATGAGTGAGCTCTGCATGTTTTCAAATGGGATTGGCTATACTGTGGAGAGCCCCTCATCTCTGGGTCACATAGATACTCTGCAGGAACAGAATAGCGCTGATTTGGGGGCGTCAGGCCTAGCAGGTGATTTACAAGTCGCTGCCCAAAGGTGAGCTTGTGGCCATCTCCACTTACTGAACTTCCATCTGAACTCTAAATGATAAATAGCAACATTAATTTTTTAAAAAATTCTTTCCTAGAACAAAACTATTTCATAATACAAGAATTAAAAGATGCTTAAATATTTTTAAAAAATCAGTGGAAGAAAGCAGAGAGCAACTGTAGCTATCAAAAATTTTTTAGTATATTCACAAAGTTGTGCAACCATCACCGCAATCTGTTAGAACCATTTCCATCATCTCCCAAATGCAACCTCCTAACTATCAGCAGTCTTTCCCCATTCCCCCTTCAAGCCTCCCTGGCTCTTCAGCCCTAGGCAACCACTAACCTACTTTCTATTCTACAGATTTGCTTGCACTTTGCTTTTAATGTTAGCACATCACCTGTAGGTTAAGGCACAAGTTGGTCAACAGTCATTATGAAACAAGGAACTCAATTAAATGACATTATGAAATTTGAAAACAATATATTGAAATGCAGACCCACAGAACCACCACTCCCTTTCTTCCTCCACAATTAGCAACTACAATATGATAAATAACACTGACTTAATAATATTCTTATCTTAGTGTAAAAGGCAGTTCTGAAAAAGTCTAATAGCGAGTTTACTTACTGTATGGATAGTGGGAGACATAGTATCAACTTCATCCTCATCTGACAGGTCAGCGATGTTCACCGAATTTAAATCAGCAATGTCATCTATGTCTTCCTCTCCCGTCAGTGTAGTAAGGGTATGGCCCAGAGCATTAAGTCTTTTGCCAATGTTAGGATCCATGTGGACATCAATCCCACACATTTTCCACAATACATTGAGTGTCCAGGTTCCTGCACTACTGCTTTCTGTTTAAATAAAGACATGGCATTTTTGGTAGATATTGAGTATTGAAATTTAAATTGCTTCCACGTTTAAGGAATAAAGTGGAGAATGGCCTGTGTAGTAACTAATGTCGCCCACAGCTAGGTCTGTCAGATACATCAGACTATGGGACTGATTTACCTACTGCACAGTGTGCATCTAGTTTCCTTTGTGTACCACCCTTCTTGTTCCCATGGGCTCTGGAATCCCTCTTCTTCCTGCCCCCAACTGGTCTACCCTCCCTGGCTAGACTAGGGACTGCCATGACCTTCACTCTTAAGCCAGAATTATTTAGATAATTGGTTGGACTGAGTGTCAAAGTTGGAAAACTAAGAGTCTTCCCGGAACTTGAGAAAAGATGGGTCCCTCTCCAGTAATAAGGGCAAAGAAAGGAGGCACAAGAGCTGCTAGCAGATATGTCTCCTGCCATGTGTAAGGAGGTCAGCAGGAAGCAAAAATGAAGCAGCCAGAGAGCAGCAAAGACAAGGGCTGGAAAGAGTCCTGGTGACAGTTGGGATCTTGGTTCCAGCACTTCCTAAGGGCTGCTGACGTGACCTGGTTCCTTTTCTTCACTGAGATAGCTATTCCTAAGTTTAATTGTGCTCTGCAAATATCCTTTTAATAAGTTCCTCCTTTTGGTTAAGCCAGTGAGCAGGCTGTCACTTACAAACAAGAGTCCTGACAAAAACTTCTATGTAACCTTTCTCTCAATATGTTCATCCCAGTCACCACCCTTTCCTTCTAACATCACTGCTGGAAATTTCCTAACCATTTCACTTCTCTGTCAGAGGAGACTGTCAGCTTTGGTACTTTCCAAGACAATATATTTATGACCACTATGGCTAGGCTTGGGGACAAAAAGGGTAAAGAGAAAGGAGAGAGGATATCTAACCTTAATCAGCTTCTACCCTCTCAACACTTTAAAAGCTCTTAAGTATCTCCCTTTAGTGTACCCTAATTTTATGCCAAGCAAAATAATAAAAATTTACATGACGCTATAATCTTAGTTAAGACAAGTTACACCTTCCATAGTTATATCCTAACCTGTTTCTAGAGAGAATCCTTGAAAGTATCTGCTTTCTTGCTAAAAAGGTATTCAGTTGCTTTCCCACTGTCTACCAAGTCAAGTGCAAACTCCTTAATTTTGGATTTAACATTTTTCTCATCTTATTTTTCACATAACTCTGTTCAGAAGCCAATTTGGACAACGACAATGTCTGTCTTTTGACACCAGGACTGGTATTATTCTCTCTGCCTGAAGTTTTTTCTGACCCAGAGATTTTTTTCTGACTCATTCCAGTTTTTGCTTAAGAAATTATTTTATCTTTCAAGTCCCTGTTTAAATGCTTGTTCATCCATTAAGTTTTCTCTGATTGTAGTATCCTTTCAAATTTGGAAATTTTCTCTCCCTCCTATAACTTTCAATAGTAATTGGAATTTTGTATTTTATTCAATTTATCACTTATTACATTTTAATTATGATGCACAGCCTTAACTACATTAGAATTTTTTTTTATTAAGGTATCATTGATATACACTCTTAAGATATCATTGATATACAAGGAAAACAATGTGGTTATTTACATTTACCCTTATTATTGAGTCTCTCTCCATACCCCATATATTAGAACTTAAATTTATGTAGAGTAAAAAGTATACCTTATTTATCTTCGTCTTTCCCAAAAAGTTTTGCTGTATATCTTGCACACAGCAGGTGTCTAATTAATTATTAAATAAATAAGTATGTGGTATTATTGAAAAATAGTTATTTAAAATTAAGGAACACCAGAATTAGTTTAAAGATCCTGCCACTATTAATATAAAGGCATAAATAATATACATAAAGGCAGAATTCTACCTAATAATGTAGCACAAGTATTACCAAATGTGAACTTACCAGCAGCTGCTTGCCCTGTAGTCCTGGAACATACTTCATAGGTGCCATCTGGAACTACACCTGAACACAAATACCCCCAAAAAGTTTTCAATGAAATTACACTTATGATTAAATATTGTACTGCATATTTTCACCCAGAGATTGTTATCTAAATATAAAAAGGATCACTCACCTCCCTAGGGTTCCGTTTCTAATCTTCAGAATGAAAGGGCTGTCTTAGATGACTTGTAGTATCTACTTCATAGTGCACAATTTTATTCTATGATTTGGAGAATTTAACTGCAGTTTTATCTTTACATTCGGCAGGCAACTTCCTTATCTGAGTAGCAACACCTGGCCAACTCTGGAACTCTAGTTTCTGGATGGTGTGTCAATTTGTGCCATCATGAATGATTAACGGCACTTCAAGAATGAAAATGATTTGAAAGTGACTTTTTCGTAACTAACCACTGCCACATTAGGTGACACACATAATTTATCAGCCTTGTCTTCCTTTGACAGGATCATTTCGTGAGAAAATCATTTCATGACTGCCATGGTGTAAATCCCATAAGGTCATGGACCTATCCCCAGAACATATCTGGCTTTTTAACTTTGAAACATTCACTACCACTTTACCTTCATGTGATAACTTCAGCTTCAAAAAAAGAGGTTAATTAAATAAGCAATTTTAAACAAGGCACATATCATCCTTTAAACAACTTTTAAACAAAAATTTTAAGTTTTAGTTTTAAACTAAAGATACAAGACCCTTTCTCATTAATCCTTAGTGGAAACTAAACTTCAGTCTCACTCTGACAGGATACACATCTTAAAGAAAATGTCCTTTTGCAATTCACTCTGTATCCTAAATTGGTATTCAAATGTTACTAGAATCTGAATTATAGAAATACAACTTACTTCTGATATGTGTGTTTTTTTTTTAGATAGTACTAACAACTTTAAAATGTAAATTAGATTTTGAACCAGATGACACCTGTGCCCCACATGCAAATTTTAAGCAAGAAATAACTAGATCTTGTTTTAGGGTAGATCATCACCCAATTCATCTTTATAGCCATAGCTATAAATCAGAACAAAAGAAATGTAGGTTACCCTTTCAACTCTAAGAATGGTAGAATGAAAAAAAAACATTTTGAATTTTGAGTGACAGGACTGAGGCCAAGTGAAAGGAAAAACTAGTAAATAAAAAGGGGTAGAAAATTTTGGGGACTTCCCATCCCAAGAAATGTCAGAGAACTTTTAAAAATAACATTTGAAAAAAAGATAATATAAATTCATAGATTTTAGGGCCATCATAAATTAATTAGGAACACGAAGACTTTTCGAAGTAGATCTGTATCCTGAAAGGAGGAGCAGAAACGAACCAACTTGGCTCCTTCCCATAGGACCCATGGTCTCTGGGTCAGACAGAGTGCTGAGCTGGAGCAACCATCAGTCTGAAGCCAGGATGGAAATTTTCCTGCTCTTAATACCAAATGTGGTATACCTAGGTGTTTAACAGAGAGCTTGGAGTCTTTCAACCCTCTAATGCTTGATATAATTTTTCTACATACATGTTGATGAAAAGGGTCTAATGTTTTCTATCTGATTTACATGGTCCTTTGAACTCTTCCTACAGATCGTCCTTCCTAATTTTTACTGTTTTTCCCTAAAAACTTTATCATCTAGAGAGGAAATGTCACATAGAGTATGATTTTTAAATGATCTATAAAAAAAAATCCTAGAGCAAAGCTCTGCTGTTCCTTATTTCTCTGTCCTATACTCAACTCTTTTTTCCAAAAAAATTAAATGTCAGTTCTACTCAATATACTGACTACTACTGAAACTACAAAGTGGTATACTAATTTTCCCATTTTATAATTTGGAATTATTATGTCAATAAAACAACTTCACCTCCTTTACCTCCCTCCTAAGACACCAAACAATAAGCATGTTATAAAAACAAGTCATTTAATACCCTCCAAAGCCCAAAATAAATTATGAGTATCACAGTTATCAGCATATTAGTGTTCTGCTTTGTTAGTATAATAAACAGAGGTGCTGAGTTATTCTTCCTATTTTTTAATGTGTTTTTAATTTTGAGTGAGAGACATAGTTCTTATGCATTTTCCCTTTAAAATAAACTGTTAAAAAAGGGGTATTCTCCTTTGCTTCTAAATATATTCTTTCTAATTTAATGAATAATTAAATAATGATGGCAAAGATTTCATCTTTATAAAAATTTTAAATTCACTTTAAGAAAAAAAGACTTTTATAGTAACCTTTAAAAATATCTGTAATAATCATCTAAAGTGATTATTTGTGAAGATTTCTGATAAGGACTATTTATTCATGTCAATATTAATTACAACTGGGATTCCTGTTCCTGGTTATCTACAATCTGTTCTATGGTGAACCTGTTATATACTGTTATATATCTGTTACATATATATACAGTATGTATATATACTGCATACACACTTATCATAGTCTTCCAAGATCCCCTTTGATTCCAAGAACAAAGATGCCTTTTCTGATCATTCAATAATCAATTACAGGAAAAATGAGGGACTAAGCAAACCTTCAAATGGTATACCGTCAAGAAGAATGATGAGTTTGTTTACTTACCCAAACTACTGAAAGCTGTAGCTTTTCACAAATATGTTCTATTTTTAACTAGGATTAGCCCTTATTTCACAAACTCTAACATTCCTATATCTGAATATCCTTAATTTTACAAATGAAGACTTAAAAAAAATTTTTTTAAATTCTAAGCCTCATACAGAAAATAAAAGATACTCACAGGCATTCATTACTAGATCCCCACGAATTTCTGGTTTCCAGTCATCCCACGATGTCTCAAAGCCATCAGCAAAACGGATACAAAAGTTTTTGAAATGCCCTTTACTAACCAGAGATTCTGAAGAACAAGCAGTGATGAGAGTACTTTCAATGGTCAGTACTAAAGCAGAACCAGTGTCAAGGTCTCCAGTGTGATTAGACTGCAAAATGTATTAATGAAGAAATGAGACAAAAGTTGACTTTAAATTTGGAAATCCTTATAGGTTTCCTAGGAAGAAAAGTGTCAAGAAAGGATCAAGCCTAGAAGCTTCATTAAAAGCAGCTTAGAAGGACGCCTACTTTTAAAAATTAAATTGTTCAAAGGGAAGGCATTTGCCATGTGCACTTTTCTTTTAATTGAACTTGTAAAAAGCTAATTATCTATTTTTGTATCTCAAGCTTCACTAACAAGTTTTAGTTGTGGGGAACATCCTCATTCTGACAGCCATCCCTGGCATGTATGGACTTCCTGAGCTCTGTCCGTCATGCCATTAAAAAAATACAATTTTGAACTCAGACAAATACACGACATGTTGCCAACACTTAACCTACCGTTCTTCTTCACTGTCTGGCCAAACAAAATACTAAAAGGTAAATTCATTCAACAACTGGTTACAGATTAAGGTAAATTACAACAGTTAAACAGAGACCTCTGTATTTGCTATCATTGTAACTTCTTGGCCAGATAGAAGTTCATAGCCTTTTCTCTTTCATACACATGAGCATGCAAATATGTATTTCTGAGAACTGATCCTATATTATGAGAGAAAATTCTTGCTTTATCCAGTACACATAACTTGTAAGTTTCATGACCATTCAATATTACAATTTAAAAGCAACTTTAAAATCCCCTGCCCTATAGTAAACATTATTAAATAGTGTTCTTAAATGTCCTTCTGTTTCTATTTTATTAACAAATGTATGCCAACAAGTCAAGACAACAAAATGATTCTGGCAACTCAGCTGCTTATTTTTCAACATAAAAATTAATATTTATGAGATTTTTAAGATTCATCACTGTACTGAGGCACATCAAAATGCTTTAGGGAAAAGTCTCATGCAATTCCCATTTAACACATTGTGGAAGAAATAACTGTTGAAGAAGTTCAATCCTACTTTTTACTAAACTCAAGTTACAAACAGTTCTTAGGAAAAAAATATTGTTACACTCCAGAAATGCACAGAAATGTAGTGAAATGTTTGGTTTTCAATCTTGGACTGTGATTCAATTCTTTGTACCTGTGCAGTATTTGTGATAGGCAGGCAGATCCCCAAGTCATTCACAGTGAGCTGCAGGAAGAGAGTCCCAAAGGCCTGGGCAGATGTTTGCTGGATACCGGGGAGCATATCTACTACTTCCTTCGTAGCCATATGAATATCCTTATGTAAAGCCATTCGTTGTTCATTCCAGTTGTCATAGGCAGCTTTATAATTCAGCCAGAACAGCACAGCTTTTGATAATTAAGACAGGGCAGAAAGAAAACTAAAATCAAAACTGTAAACCTATATGGCAAATAAACCTCAACAGCTGCAAAATCCTGTTGATTAATAAAAGTTTCTCCCAGAAAACTGTAGCATTAAAATTAGAAAGGATCTAAGAGGATACAGTCAACTTTACAAATGTAAAAAAGAAGCAGAAACCAGGAAACTACATAATGGCGAAGGAAGAAGAAAGTTCTGGTCCATTGATTCATTCAACAAATTATTTGTGAGATGCCACATGCTAGGTAGTGGGATGGAATAAAAAACAAAACCAGACATGACCTGACCCTGTAGAGCTTCTTGTTACTAATGCTAAAAATTCCTGAAGGAGAGGTACATCATACTAGGAATATACATTTAGAAGATGTGACCTAGAGAGGGAGGTCAAAGACATATGAATTTGTAGCAAGAATGAAACCTTAAGGAAACCTTCATTTAATACAGTATATAGAAGGAGAAGCCTAAAGAGGAGATAAAGCTGGAGAGGCCAGAGAAGTAGTAGGAAAAGCAAGTGCCAGGTCATGAACACAAAGAGTAGGAAGTACTTTAAGGAGTTGTTGAAAGTTGATGAGATGTAAGGTGAGACTAGAAAAAAATGTGCATAGGATTTAGCAAAATAAAATGTTATCCATTACACTGTCAAAAGGGCAGCTTTCTAACAAACTGATCTTATCACTAGCCAATTCCTATTGACAATTTTAATCTTAAATAACTCCATAAATGGTTCTTCATTACTTCTAAAATAGAATTCTAATGTGTATTTGCCCAATATACACTAGACCTATCTATCTATTCAGCCTTATTTCCCATCATTTTCTTTTATGAAAGCTGCTGCTATATTTTCTTGGACTTTGTGCTCATATATATTCATTCATATTCTGTCTCATCGGCAAATATTTATTTAGTTCTTACTATATGCCAGGGACTGTCCTAGGCTTTCACAACAAAGGTAAATGAGATAAGCTTTCATTTCTTTGTCTCACTGGTGAACTTCTAACTCTGAGTTGAATCTCAAGAATTAGTTTCTCTTCTAAGAAGCATAAGCAAGGATAAGGACTCCCTCAGATACTAACCATGTATCTCTAACTCTACTTGGCAGTCTACTTTGCTTTCTTTCCTACTGGACTGAGAGTTCCTTAAGGGTAGAAATTATTTTTTCCATATTCATATTCTGTTTCTAGACAGTACACAATAAATGGTTATAGAATTAATGATGGGAGACAGTGCAAAACAAATGACTGCATTGGTTATTCAAACTGAAAACCTTAGCATTACAATTAAAATTCTGATTCAGACTTTCCTATATGTCTATGTAGAAAGCAAGTAACTTTAAAAAGGTAGGAAAATAAAAACTGAAGGGACTAAGTAAGAAACTTTTTTTGGATGCTCACATTTCAGATTTAGGAGACATTTAGCTATAAAACATGTACATGGATAAACTACAAGTGGAAAGGATTAAAGATGGCGGCGTGAGAGGAGAGACAGAGGCTTCCTCCTAAAACTGGATACAATTAGAAAATATAGCTGGCACAACTAATCCTGAGAGAGCAACAGGAAAGAGGATGCGTCAGGCTGCACACACCTGGAGAAAAGAGCAGACCTCACCGAACGGGGTAACATACCAGAGCTGTGGCTCCATGGGACCCGAGCCCTTCCCCTACCCCAGCTCACCAGTGGGAGGAAGAGAAACAGAGTAGGGAGGGAGTGGAAGGCTTGAGACTGCTGAGTACCTAGCTCCAGAGATCTGCTCTGGGAGCACAAACCCACATTTCATGGTGCTTTCATGAGACTCGCATGACTATTGGGTTGGGAAGTTAATACAGGCAGAGTTCCTGGGGAGACTGGGATTCCAGCTGCTTGTGGAAAGCAGGGATTCATATCCAGCTGCTCTGGGACAAAAACTTATACCTGTGTGCCCGGCCCACTGGCTCAGGCAGTGGAGACAGGCACAGCAGCCGGGAGGCAGGGAACACCTCTTTCTTCCCCCAAGGCAGCAGTACTGCTCCCCTGTGACCCCCGACATTGCTTCAGGGGCTGAGCAGCTCCAGAGACTACAGCTTCTGGGCACTAGAGGGTGCCATATACAAACATGAAACACCAAAGGAACCTTGTCCAGAGTAAAATTATTAATACAACCGAGAAAGATTTAAATGATATGTATGGACCTTGTGACTCTTCCTGAAAGGGAGTTCAAAATAAAAATCATCAACATTCTAATGGAGGTATGGAAAGACATCCAAGAACTCAGGAATGAATTCAGGTCAGAGATCCAATCGTTGAAGAGCACGATGGAGGGTATTAAAAGCAGGTTGGATACAGTGGAGGAGACAATAAATGAAATAGAAACTAGAGAAGAGGAATACAAACAGCTGAGGCACAGAGAGAAAAAGGGTCTCTAAGAATGAAAGAATATTGAGAGAACTGTGTGACCAATCCAAGTGGAACAATATTCACATTATAGGGATACCAGAAGAAGAAGAGAGAGAGAAAGAGATGGAAAGTGTCTTTGAGGAGGCAGTTGATGAAAACTTCCCCAATCAGGGGAAGGAGATAGTCTCTCAGGCCATGGAGATCCGCAGATCTCCCAACACATGGGACCCAAGGAAGACAACACCAAGACACATAGTAATTAAAATGGGAAAGATCAAGGATAAGGACAGACTGCTAAAAGCAGCCAGAGAGAGAAATAAGATCACATACAAAGGAAAGCCCATCAGGCTAACATCAGACTTCTCAGCAGAAACCTTACAGGCCAGAAGGAAGTGGCATGATGTATTTAATGCCATGAAGCAGAAGGGCCTGGAACCAAGATTACTTTATCTGGCAAGATAAACTACAAGTGACTTTTTACCTAGTAGTACTAAAACATTTATAAATCCATAAAGATAGTATTGATAGACTTCATCTTACCTCTATCGAAGGCCACAGGCTGTGCATAAACAATTGGTCTATTCAAAGTAATAAGCACAGCTTCCCTATCTGAAGAACCACTGATTTCTTCTCGGAGAGCATTTCGTAATCCAATTCTAGTTTTAAAATAGGCAACTTGATGAAAATCTGAACCAGCTTCTTCATAAACCTAAAATAAAATTCAAAGCTCAATAAAATTAAAAATGGAAAATGTTTTATTAAAAAAAACAAAATGTTAATACCATTAATAGTATTGTTCACCAAAAGAACTACATTAGTACATTTTTCTCAATATCACTTGTCAATGATATATTCCTTATACTCTGTAGCATAAATAGTTTAAATTAATATACAAAACATGAATAGGCATATAAGAAGTAAATACAAAATCATGCATTAAGTTCATAAAAAAGCTAGGATAAGTCCATATTCTGAATGGCAATGTATTACCCTTTTCAAGATAATTAGATCCTCTCTCCTCTCAAAATGTGTTTCCAGTTGAAAATATTACTGGTTTTCTAGAGATAAGGAATTTTTATTTATTTCCACCACATGATGTTTAATATAGCTATTCAATTTTGAAAATGTGATTAGTATTCTTTTAATCAGTTCTTCAAATCAAAGGAGTGAAAAAAGTTAAAATTTACATAATAATTTTTAGCAAAAAAACCCCAAAACAACAAAATCTTTGAGGAGCTCTGAAAGTTAATTTTTATAAATTAGAATCTGATTTACTGCTGTACGTACATATATGTTTATTTATATTTAACTTTATTTATTTAACATTACGGTACACAAATAAAACTTGCCAATATTAAATAGGGCAGCTAAGAACCTTAGCAACACTTAAGAACTGACCAATGTTAGTGCAGAGCATTGAAGTACAAAATGTTTTAAGAAATCAAGAGAAATTGCAAATGAATATTTATGAACATACTGGATTAAATTTCATGTGATTTCATTCCCACTAACTACCCATTCAACAAAATATACCAAAATACTCAATGCGTGGTAAATCGTAAGGTTTTAAACGAGTTTTCAGTAGAATTAATGATCAGAAATTTTAAGAACTTAAACTAAATGTTTTTTGAAAGTATACTAATACTTAAAGTAGTTGAAATTGATGTGCTAAGTTTAAAAGCCACAGTTCAAATATCAACAGATTGTGAACTTACCTGATGTTTGACAATTTGTCCTAATGCCAGATTTAAATCCACCTGGCATTTACCAAATAGTTTCAGATAGCTGCTACTTCCTGGTGAAGCTTTGGTTTGAAGTCGGTTCGAAAGTTCCAGTTCAATCAATCCAGTTTCAAATCTCACAGCTCTCATTGATGGAGTTGTGGCTGTTACTTGAATACCCTACCAGATTATATGTTAGGAGGAAAAGAAGAATTTCAAATCAACAGTGTACAACCACTCAAATGAAATCTTTGAATGCATGATAAATAAAATACCCATGTTTTAAAAAAAGTATAGGATGTCTAATGCACTGATAAAACTGGCTACATTCTTTAATTTTTCATGTTAAAGGGACTTTTTTAGCTATTAAATTTCACTTCAGTACTTTTTAATTTAAAATCTAAACTGTTCATGGGTTAAATACATTAGGTACAACTAAATAACTATTTGGTAATAGTGATTTTTATTTTTAAGAACAGTAATATCTTTATTGAAAACATTGAGGCTTGTAGTAAGGTAGTATTATTAATTGGAAAAGTGTATATAATATTTCTTGCAGAGGAATTTATAAACAGCAATAATCAGAAAAAATCAAAATGTTCATCAGAAATGTCATTAAATAAATTGTTACAACTGTATAATACATAGTACAACTATTCAAGAAGATAACACTGATCTAAATGTTCTGACATGGAAAAGTATCCAAGGCTTTTTGAAATGCATAGATGTATGTATACATGAACATACAAATAGAAAAAGTCCTAACGGACATTCAGTTGTTAAAGCTTTTTCTCTGAGTGGATGGGGATATACTTCATTTTTATTTTCTATTTGGCACATTTATATATCACACAGTTTTTTTTAATAACTAGCATATATTAAATAATTAGAAAATAGTTTTAATTATTGGTGGGGACATAAACTGGTACAGCCACTATGGAAAGCAGTATGGAGTTTCCTCAAAAAACTAGAAATAGTAATACCATACAACCCAATAATTCCACTTGTAGGAATTTATCTGAAAAAAACAAAATCTCTAATTTAAAAAGATATGCACCTCTATGTTTATAGCTACATTATTTACAATGGTCAAAATATGGAAGCAACCAAAATGTCCATCAATAGATAAACAGATAAAGAAGATGTGGTACATATATACAATGGAATATTATTCAGCCATAAAAAGGAAAGAAATCCTACCATTTGCAACTTCATGGACCTACAGGGTATTATGCTAAGAGAATAAGTCAGGCAGAGAAAGACAAATACCATATGATTTCACTTATAAATGGAATCTAAAAACAAAACAGAACAAAGTAGACAAAATAGCAGTAGACTCACAGACACTGAGAAGTGACTGGTAGTTACCATGAGGGAGGGCTTGGGGTAGAATAGGTGAAGGGGATAAGCAGGCACAAAATCTCAATCATACTATAAATTCGTCACTAGGATGAAAGTACAGCATTGAGAATATAGTCAGTGGTTCTTTAAACCTTTCACAGAATAACTCAAAATTGGTTACAGATCTAAGTGTAAAACACAAAACTACAAAAGTTCTGTAAGAAAACACAGGCAAAAACCTAAGTAACCTTCAGTATGGTGATGACTTTTTAGACATACCATCAAAGCCATGAGCCATGAAACAAATAATTGATAATCTGGACTTTATTAAAATTAAAACCTTTTCCTCCAAAAAAAGACAATGCCAAGAGAATGAGAAGACAAGTCATGACTGGGAAAAAATATTTCCAAAAGACATTTGATAAAGGACTGTTTATCCAATGTAGGCAGAGAGCTCTTAAAACTCAACAGTAAGAAAACAAACAACCTGATTAAAAAGATAGGCCAAAGGCCTTAACTGACATCTTTCCAAAGAAGACATACAGATGGTAACATCTTTCTATGTTGACAGATAGTAACTGCACTAGTTGTGGTGAGGATTTAATAATGGATATGACTGCTGAATCACCATGTAATAAATTTGAAACCAATATAATATTGTATATCAACTACATTTCAATAAAAAAATTTAAAAACAGTTTTAAAAGTATCATTATTATTTATATGTTACCTTAAACTGCAGGTTCAGGGAATAGAGTAGAATTTTTGGCTTATCTCCATCTGCTGTTCCATCATGTTCATTCCAAAGAGGAATAGGCTGCTCCCCACCTAAAAAAAGGTTGAATAATTGAGGATTTGGGGTAATTTCTTAAAAGGAAAATAATTATTATTTTGTGCATTAAAAACAAGAACATAAGTCATTTTCTTTTTAGTGACCAATCCTTAACAGGGAACTTCAACCATTTCACATTTCACTGAGGCAGATGGAAATAAGATAGGGATAATACTGCATATATAAACATTCATTAAGAACATTTCATAAGGACTAAGTTAAAATATTATACATATAATTAAATTAAATGTGATCATTCATCTCAGAAAATATATTTGAGGGAAAAATGTAGCTGGACTAATTTCCTCGATCAAAAATATGAACTTTGTTATCTACATTTAGATGTGCTGCAAACAAAAAAGAAAGAAAAAATAAAGGTGGAAAAATGAAAAATAATACACGATAATAGTGTGACAGCAATGGTTTCTAATATTTTAATATGTAATTTCTATTTCTACTTTTCTTTCCCTTGATGAAAAATTTTTTCTGCATGCTTATCTTTCAAATATTCTATCTTAAAATGACTCATTTTTTTTTTGTATGTTGAGTTTGGCATTATCCCAGGGAGCATATATAAGTGAAATGGTTAAATTTTATTCAATTAGGGAATCAATTAATGTAATCCATCACATCAACAGGTTAAAAAAGAAAAGTCACATGATCATATAAAGAGATGCAGAAAAGGAGGTTGACAAAATCCAAAACCCATTCATAATAAACTAGGAATAGAGGAGAACTTCCTCAATTTGATAATGGCTACAAAAAACCTACAGCTAATATGCTTAATGATGAAAAGCTCAAAATTGTCCCGCTAAGATAAGATACAAGACAAGATGTCCCTTCTCACTGCTCTTTTTCAACATCATACAGGAAAAGTCCTCGCTAATGCACTAATACAAGAAAAGTGGGAAGGAAGAAATAAAACTGCCTTTGTTCATAAGTGACAGGACAGTCCATGGAGAAAATCTGAAAGAGCTAACAAAAAACCTCCTGGAACCAATAAGCAATTACAGCAAAGTTGCAGAATACCAGGTTAATAATTTACAAAGGTGAGTAACTTTCCTACATAACCAGCAATGAACAGTGGAATCTGAAATGAAAAACAATACCATTTACATAGGCACCATGAAAAATGAAAGACTTAGGGATACAAATTGACAATATATGTAGAAGATCTACATAAGGAAAATTACAAAACTCTGTTGACACATATCAAAGAAGGACTTAATAGAGAGATAGTTCATATTCATGGGTAGGAACTCAATATTGTTAAGATGTTTCAATTTGATCTAGAGATTCAATGTAATCCCATTCATAACCCAACCAAGTTATTTTTTGGATGTTGACAAAACTGATTCTCAAGTTTATGTGGAGAGAAAAGACACTAAATAGCCAACACAATATTGAAGGAGAAAAAGAAAGCTAAAAGATTGACCCTATCTGACTTTAAGCTATAGCAATCAAGACAGGCTGGTATTAGTGAAAGAATGGACAAACAGATCAATGAAACAGAATGGAGATCTCAGAAATACCCACATAAATATAGTCAACTCATCTTTGACAAAGGAGCAAAGGCAATACAATAGAGCAAAGACAGTCTTTCTAACATATGGTGCTATAATAATTACAGTCACATGCAAAAAAATGAATCAAGACACAGACTTTAAACCTTTCACAGAATAACTCAAAATTGGTTACAGATCTAAGTGTAAAACACAAAACTACAAAAGTTCTGTAAGAAAACACAGGCGAAAACCTAAGTAACCTTCAGTATGGTGATGACTTTTTAGACATACCATCAAAGCCATGAGCCATGAAACAAATAATTGATAATCTGGACTTTATTAAAATTAAAAACTTTTCCTCCAAAAAAAGACAATGCCAAGAGAATGAGAAGACAAGTCATGACTGGGAAAAAATATTTCCAAAAGACATTTGATAAAGGACTGTTTATCCAATGTAGGCAGAGAGCTCTTAAAACTCAACAGTAAGAAAACAAACAACCTGATTAAAAAGATAGGCCAAAGGCCTTAACTGACATCTTTCCAAAGAAGACATACAGATGGTAAATAAGCACATGAAAAGATGCTTCACATCATATGTCATCAGGGAAATGCAAATTAAAACATTAAGATACTACTGCACACTCATTAAAACGATAAAAATCTAGAAAACCGACACCACCAAATGCTAGCAAGACTATGGAACAAGGACTCTCATTCATTCCTGGTGGGAATGAAAAATAGTACAGCCACCTTGGAAGAGAGTTTGTCAGTTTCCTACAAAACTAAACATACTTTTATTGTATGATCCAGCAATCATGCTCCTTGGTAGTTCCCAAAGGAGTTGAAAACAGGTCCACACAAAAACCTGCACATGGATGTTTATAAAAGCTTTATTCATAATTGTCAAAACCTGGAAGCAAGCAAGGGAGGGATGAATAGGCAGAACAGAGAATATTTAGGACAGTAAAACTACTCTATAGGATACTATAATGGCAGATACATGTCATTATACATTATACATGTCTCAACCTACAGAATGTACAATGCCAGCATGAACACTAATGTAAATGATGGACTTTGGGTGATAATGATGTGTCAACATAAGTTCATCAGTTGTAACATGTACCACTCAGGGGGACGATGGGAGAGATGTTGATAATGGAAGAGGTGTGACTGAGGGCAGGGGTCTTTGGGAAATGTCTACATCTTACTCTCTCTCTGTTTTGCTGTGAACCTAAAACTGCTCTAAAAAATAAAGTTTATTTTTTGGTTGATCTAGTACTACCTTGAATATCTTTTACCTAGTTATGGAAAAAAATAACCTTAAAATTTAAAAGCAGAAATGCTACATCACAAAATGTATTACACAATAATTTTAGTTTACAGAAATACAAGAGATATTATATTAGTCACATTAACTGCACAGTTTTTTATCTTGTTATGAATTAAATATATGCCTGGCTCAATTCTAAGAAGGTAACCTCATGTTTCTAAGATGTCTGTACATATTCAAAAATAGCTCTCTTCTGTTTACTAGGTCAGTGCCTATTTATATCTTTCTAAAACCCAGACTGTCCATGGGCAATAAAATGATCAGAATTGATTCCTTAAACAATTTTTTTTAATGAACTTGGTATTTGTTGTGAACATAAATATTCCTATACAATATAAAACATCCTAAAGCTACATGTAATGGCAAAGCATGAGGAAAAAGTGTAAGAAATAAAGAAATAAGGAAAATAACTCTGAAAATTAAGGGAAAGTAGGAAAGCAATACAGAGATTAGAATACTAAGAAACTTGGCTATAATGGTTCAAAGCGCTCCTCTTCAACCTGTATGTTCTCTGGTTTGGTTAGAATGATGGAACATCTGTGCTCCCTGAGGCTCTGAGACCAGCTAGATGATATGTGACTTACATTTCAGCTATTTTCCTAGAGTTCATAGCTTTTTCTACTGTCAGGAAGGAATGATTCAGGGAGCAGACCTAACCACTAAAAGACTTTGACATCACAATCGTATCTCTCTATTCTTCACAGTGATAAGCAAGTCTTCATGGTTAGAATATTAATTTTCAGTTTTCTTTTCCAGGTCATTCTTCATAGACCTAGGGATATACTTGTAACTCCTAACTGCAATCCAAAGGTCAAGAAGACTTCTTTCTCTTTCATCAAATCACCTTAAGGACACTTACAGATTCAGATACTAAGAAATCTACAATGCTAGTTTTGTACCATGAGAGATATAAGATTAGTTGATGTAAGAGTCTATTTTTTAATTATACATATTCGGCAATAACAGTCTTGAAAATATTCTTTAGAATTCGTAAAAATTTACCAGCTTGAAATAGTCTTAACTTTCATATCATAAATAATATTCTAATGTGACTTTAACCAGATATGGGCCATATAAAAACTTTCGTATGCTCCTCAAATAGAGGCACCTTCAGTGGCAGAAAGGGCTTCTGATAAATATTTATCTCTTCCTTATTGGTTTGTATTCAACCATTTTTAGAAAAATTCCAAGGCTACCAAATGATCTGATTTTTTTGTGTGACTTTGTAAGATTGGGAATTTCTGCTAGGTCTCTTCAATATGATCATTAAGTAGCTGCTTGATCTCAGATACAGCCCATGAGAACCAGGAAAATCTGTTGCTCACACAGTTGCTCCATAATTTAACTCCCTAACCCTGTGAGTTCTGTCCCTCTTCAGAGCCTCATGAAATACTGGTCCATAAGCTCTGCCTGCATCTACCTCTCCTTTCTTGCCAAACTAGACTTAATTTATAAAGTTTTGGATATGACTTCTGTGAAGCTTTTTCTGATTCTTTAGATTATTAGTTCTCCTTTGATGTAGATATAATGCCCTATTCTTGTCACTCATAGAATATGACAAAATTATAATTCAATACTTGGACACTTAATAAATTTGTTAAATGGATTAAATTATCTATCAACATGGAAGAATCTTGGTGGCAATTTATAGATGTGGACCATTATTTTGACATGATTATATTCATACTGGAAACATTCAGCCTCAAGAATTATTTTATAGAGTATTATACTTTATCTTGTGAATTAGAAGTCAATTAAGCATTTTTTAAATCAAACATATTTTTCCTTTTAAAATGTAAAACTGATTAAGAAGCTCATTTTTAATCTACTCTTGAGGCATAGCAAAAATATAAGGGCAGCTACTACGATTTACCACACAGCACACAGTTACCATATGCTACAGATTAAAGTTGAAATCTTAATACTTATTGAAATTTTGTTCCCAGATAATACATAAACACTATTCCTTTTTTCTTGTGGGGGTTTGGGGAGAGGAAGTATAAAGGAGCTTTGTGAAGTTTATAAATTGTAAATGTATATATTATAAATGACAAAGGTAATCAGTAGGTATAAATGATAAAGAAATTGAAAGTTACTTTTTTTGACTAGAAAAAACCCCCACAAAAACAAAAGCAATAAGCAAAACAATCTGTAGGTGGGAAAGCCAGAAAAAGAACACATTATTTTTAGGGAGCTACTCTACAATTATATCTAAATGACAGGATCAATACTCATACCATAGAACATGAAACATCATCTAGCCAATGAGAACAAAAGCCTGTTATATATTCTATAAGCTACTAGATGATCTTACCAGAAACTTTTTGTATTACTTCATTAACTTCCTTCATGAACACTTTCTGTACAAATACTAAGTGGTTTAGAAGATCAGTTGTGAGATTATGTTCAAAGGAACCAACCTGCCAAACAAAATCAGAGCATTAGATTAACACTACAGACTACATTAGTTTTAAAAACATCTTTTGCTTACATACATTATCCTAAACTCTGAGGAAAACAATAATCTACGTATCACTTAAAGAAGGGTTAAAAATATTCCAATTGCCCTTTACTGGCCTGACATTGTTATTGACCATTCACCAAATGTTTTGTTTTGTAGCCAATCAGGTATAGGAAGTCTTTTGAAAATGAATCACAATTATACATTAATTATGTAACTACTAATTTCAAAACTGATATTCTAAGTAATGTTTATTTTTAATGACTACTGTTGTAATGTTAGGACCATGGATAAGTATCATTATAAATGAATGTAAATTTATTTACACATTCAAATATTTACTGACCACCTACTCTAAGGATACCACTAATGATCAGGTGAGATACCACTATGAATAAAAACAAAATTATGGTTCTCATAAGACTTACATTTGAATGAAAGAGCATATCAGGTATATTCAAATCAGTTTTAATATAATAAATGTCCATATGCCCTTTGATTACTATAAGGCATAAAATTCCTCACAAGAATTAGCTAAAAGCAGGTTAAATAGAAAGTGAGTCCTTGTTGAACTTGAGTATTACAGTAAAAGGTTGAAACATCCTTATGAGTAAGGCAAGTGATTCAGCATTTGCCACCTTGATAGATTCATATTTTGATAAAAAATTGAGAGCAAAATAAATATAGCAGCCTTTTTTTAAGTGAGAATTCACATCAAGTCTAAATTGCACTAGGAAAATTTGATTTTGTATGTAGTACAAAATGGGTGCAGATGACTTTCACATGTGTCTATTTCAAGCCATAGTAAAATAGGCAATTCTTAGTGGGATGCAACTTCAGATTCTTTCAACTGTTTGTAATTAATTGCATTCTTAGTGAAATTGGGATTGTATTCTGTCCCAATTACAAACTCCATACCTTTCTAATAGCAATATTAGTAAGAAATTATGCAATATACTGTATTAGATTTGTTCTATTTTCTGTCAAATGAAGCATTAATAACAGTATTGCTAAACTAGAGTTTTGGGGCACTTATTTTTCAGAGTAGAAAATACAAATGAAATATGCTTTATAATCTATCTTTTAAATTAATATTTCACCTCTAATCTTATACACTGTATTTTTGTATCCTCATTTTTTATATACAGAAGTCCCAAACTTTGGAGAGGTACTAACTAGGGCAAACAGGGTCTAACAAAGAAATAAAAAGGCTTAAAGTAAATACGCTCCCATAGCTGTAGCATTTCTAGCAAAGAAACCAAAGAATGTTCTTGTAGATGCTTCAGAGTCTAGAAAATAAAACTTATAAAACAAATAGTTAGCAAAATGCTTTTTGATAAAACTACAATTATTTCTGACAAAGTGTCAGAGTACACTGAATGACAGCGCAGTGTGTGACTCCTGCATCTCTCACTTGACAGTTGGGATATTCAGGGAACATGAATCTCTGTCAGCTTTGGTTTTTTACTATATCAAATTTACTATATAGTAACAGATGACCTGATTGCCACAAATCAAACTTTTTATCCAAATGCTTTTTTTCCCTATCATTAATGTACATGAACAACATTATGGTTACTAAACCCCCCCTATTATCAAGTCCCCACCACATACCCTACCCCATTACAGCCAACTGTCCATCAGCGTAGTAAGATGCTATAGAATCACAACTTGCCTTCTCTGTGTTATACTAACTTCCCCATGTGTCCCCCTCTACATTATACGTGCTACTCATGATGTCCCTTTTGCCCCCTTATTCCTCCCTTCACACCCATCTTCCCCAGTCCCTTTTCCTTTGGTAACTGTTAGTCCATTCTTGGGTTCTGGGAATCTGCTGCTGTTTTGTTCCTTCAGTTTTTGGTTTGTTCTTATACTCTACGTATGAGTGAAATCATTTGATACTTGTCTTTTTCTGCCTGGCTTATTTCACTGAGCATAATATCCTCTAGCTCCATCCATGTTGTTGTAAATGGTAGGATCTGTTTTCTTCTTATGGCTTAATAGTATTCCATTGTGTATATGCACCACATCTTCTTTATCCATTCATCTACTGATGGACACTTAGGTTGCTTCCATTTCTTGGCTATTGTGAATAGTGCTGAGATAAACACAGGGGTGCATATGTCTTTTTCAAACTGGGCTCCTGCATTCTTAGGGCAAATTCCTAGGAGTGGAATTCCTGGGTCAAATGGTATTTCTATTTTGAGGAACCTCCATACTGCTTTCCACAATGGTTGAACTAATTTACATTCCCACCAGTAGTGTAGGAGGACTCCCCTTTCTCCACATCCTCGCCAACATTTGTTGTTGTTTGTCTTTTGAATGTTGGCCATCCTAACTGGTGTGAGGTGATATCTCACTGCGGTTTTAATTTGCATTTCTCTGATGATTAGGGATGTGGAACATCTTTTCATGTGCCTGTTGGCTATCTGAATTTCTTCTTTGGAGAAGTGTCTGTTCAGCTCCTCTGCCCATTTTTTAATTGGCTTATTTGCTTTTTGTTTGTTTGTTTGTTTTTTAATTGGCTTATTTGCTTTTTGTTTGTGAGCTCTTTATATAACTTGTATGTCAACCCCTTATCAGATCTGTCATTTATGAATATATTCTCCCATACTGTAAGATGTCTTTTTGTTGTACTGATGGTGTGCTCTGCTGTACAGAGCTCCAAATGCTTTTTAAACTTGTGACAGTTATACAGATATAAAGTGAGAAAACAATGCAATCAGGTGTGCTGGTTTTCAACTTTCTTTCATAAAGAAGTTATTCTGTAAATCTGACTCTAATTATTTTATCTATGTGACCTCTAGATAGTTAATAATTATGTGTACCTGGCTGAATCATATAACCTCCTAAAGGCTCAGTTTCTTCACTTATAAAATGTGAATATATCTACCTCCTGGGATAGCTTTAAGGATTATACGAATTGGTGTGTATAAAGCACATTTCAAATGTTAAACACTATTAGCTTTTTATAACCAAATGAATCATGAAACTACTGCAGAGAAGGATGTGAAACCTGATGTAAGAAATATGAACTAAAAGATAACTGGTTAAAAAAAACACAAGGCATGTTTAAATAAAACTATAGGGCAACAGATACCTACATGCACATATTCATGCACACAATATATTTGGTATAGAATTCTATAAAAATAAATGATTTAATGTTTTGTCTTAAAAGTTTGGATCACTACATATTTTGGTACACCTGAAGTTTGAAGAATCCTAAATAACTAAGCGTAAGAAAATTAAAAAGTAAGCTTACTTCTGCCACACAACGTAGATAATTTCCTTGTAAATAGTACCCTTGTTTAGAAGGCAGTTCATCTATACTCCACACCTGATCTGAGTAACTATCATGCTCTTCCATTATATATTTCCCTGACATGGTAACAGGAGGAAGGTTAAGACTGGCAGAAGGAGGAATGGTTGACATATCTGTGGCAGAAACTTTTGAAGTAAAACGCAATCTGTGATTTGGCAACTCAAATGTGAACCTGGTCTGTGCACCTGTAAGAAATAAGAAAAGTTATTTGTTTTTTCAGGTGCTCATTCACTCATTTATTCCTTAATTTGTTCAAAAAATGGTATCTAAGAAAATTGTATGCATATCCCCAAACCTGAAAGATATAAAAAGGTTATTTTAAATTTGCTTATAAAATAAATCTAATTTTTAAATATATTCATGATAACTATAGAGTTAGTTAGTCAGTATTATTAAGCCAGAAAGTCCATTAGGTGCTTAACATCAGCTACAAATAAGAGAGACATGACAAGAGAAATTAGTTAAGTGCAAAAAAAAAAAAAAAAGAGTGGTTGGCAGTTGACAACTGATTCTTATTCAGTGTGGGAGGAAATACTGAAATTAAAAATCAATTAAATTGCACTTACTGAAAACATTCATCAAGTAAAAAATTATACAAACACATGTATCTTTGACCTTAACAACAGTTATTAATGGGACCATATACCAAATAAGGATGGTGTAAGTTTTTGTTTACTTACTAAATATACTGTTGGTTTTAAACACTTAAATCAATAATATGCCATGTAGCTGTTCAAACAGTTATAAGTACAAAATATATACTATTATTCAGGCCATGTTTCTCCAGCTATTTATGAGAACACTAAGAAGTGGTAGAAATCTTATTAAAATCAAGGTCTGTTGTTGCCCATTACATATACTGCGTAATGTATATGCCATGCTCCTTTCCAACCAAGAAAATCTACTGATACTGTTCTGTACATTACCAATTCTCTCCAAACATCATTAAATAGCTTATTTTGCCAGCCTATATATTATAATTTATTGTGTATTCCTAGTGTTCTCCCTTGTGCCAGAAATAATTTTCCTTTTTTTCAAAATGCTATTTAAAGGTCACCTATATTCCCCATTTTTGTATTCACTCAGTACATACTAATGTATATACCAGCAATGGCTTATCCATAAACAGAAAAATGCTCTTTCACCAAATGATGCAACTGTGAATGGCTAGATAGGTCACAACTGCTCTGATCTCATCTCACTCAGTACTTTAACGAGGCGGACTCACTAACTAAGGTTTCCAGGCTGCAGGGAGTGAGCACTGGCCACCAAAGTAACTACCACTACTATTACTACTCCAGCAACAACAAATAAAAACACAAGACTGAAGTGACCCTTGGCCTCAGGTCATCTCTTATCACTAATGCAGTCATTCTTTCACTATTTTTATTATCCCTTTCCTTAATTGCAAGAAGAATTATGTGTTCTTATCTGTCTGGCAATTTGATAGTACATTAACTTTGCTCCTAAAGATTTGTACCTTTCCAGTTCTAAAATGCATGTTGGTTTTTTACTTGCTGCTGCGGTTGACTCTTGTGTTCCATGGATGCCCTGAATAAATGGCCAAGATAAGTCTAGCTTAATGTCAGCTCAATATCTGAAGCCCAGTACTCTAGCTCTGCCAATTCTGGAAACTCACTTTAGAGTGCTTCTCTTTCTGGTAATAAAAAGATCTGGATGTTCAGAAAAATCCCTCTCAATAAAGAAAATGCTAGGAATAAGACACACATACCCATATATATGTGAATAGATACATGTACATATTCATACATATACGTATGTGAGTGATTTTTAAATTAACATAATTTATCACATTAACAGAATAAAGGAGAAAAAAACATTCCAATTTCAACAGATGCATAAAAATGTAATTGATGATATTCCTCAATTATTCTTCATGGAAACTCAGCATAGAAGTTTTCTTAATCTGAAAAGGGAACCTAGCAAGAAACATCACATTCATTGGTGAAATACTGATTCTAAAAAATGAGAATAAGACAAGGATGTGACAATATGTGTTTTAGTGAACACTGTGACAAGAAAAAAAATAAAAAGGCATAAAGACTGAGGAAGAAACAAAAGTATTATTTGCACATGGTATGAATATCTACTTAGGAAACACCAAAGAATCTTATTAACAATAATAAAATACTTGAATATGGTTGCTGAAAATAATATTAACATTAAAAAGATCAAGCATATTTGTACATAAGATACCAGTTTAGAAAGGTGCTGTTTTATAAAATATATCATTTGTAATTACTACTACAGCAACATAAGCTGTCTGGGTAAATAAATTTATCTTGCAACAGGTGCACAAAACTCTTCAGAGGAAAAATTTTAAACTTGGTAGAAAAACACTGAAGGTGACCTAAAGAGACAGAGAAATAGACATATTCAATAATAGGAAGGTTAAATTTTTTATCAGTTCTCATTATCAATCAATAGTGTCAAGTCTCCTCAAGAAAATCTAATGACTTAATAAATTCATATAAAATGTATGCAGGGTTTTTCAGGGAACTTGACAAGTTGATTTTAAAATGTGTATGAAGGAACAAAGAATCACAAATGACCAGGACAACTCCTAAAAAAGGAAAAGTCAGGTGGCACTATGGTACTGGTGCATATAGAACCAGAAGACATGATTGGGAACTTTGAAACAGATCCCACATAAACACTTAACAGGTGACAGAACTGGATTATGTATCAATGAAAAAAGAGCAGATTCGTTAGTAAGTCTTTCTAAGATAACTGGTCATACCACTCCACACCGTATTAAAGAAAAAAGAATAATCAATGTCACATAGATTAAGTACTTTAATATGAAAAGCAAAACTGCAAAGCATGGAACAGAAAACATAAGAGATATCTTCATGATCCTGAGAAGAGGATTTAAGATATAAAAATACACATCATACAGGAAAATACTGCTAAATTCAATTACATTAAGAATTTCTGTTGATGAAAAGACAACAAAGTGAAATAAGCCTCTGACTCCATGACAATATAGGTTAAACATGTAACATCAAAGGTTTAATATACAAAACATAGAAAGAATTCCTGTTAACCAAAAAAAATACGAATGACTCAATGCTAGAATGGGCAATAAGAACCATCAACACATACTTCAAATAAGAAAACATAAGGTCCCTTAATCACATAAAAAAATTTAGCTTCATTAATACGACCACAATGAGATACCATTCCACATTTACCAAATAAGCAAAAATTTAGCAGTCAGAAAATACCAAGTGTTGACAAGGATGCGGAACAAGGGGAACTCATATCAAATACAATGGAAGAGTAATTGCTTGTAGACACAAGCACTTCGGAAAACAGTTTTTGCATTGCCTGGGGAAACTGAAGATAGTCTAGTCGAATCATTCCTAAGTAAATATCCTGGATAAACTCTTACACGTGTGCATCAGGAGATACATAGGAAAACTGTAATAGCAAAAAAGTAAAATGAGCTGAAATTCCATCAATAGGAAAATGGACAGATTGTAATAAAATTACTTAAGAGATTATTATATTTCAGTGAAAAATGAATGAATCAGATACATGAATGAATACAGATGAATCTCAAACAAAATCTACAGCACAAAATTTCCTAGTTTAAAAAATACATCAGTGGGATTCCGTATAAAGTTCAAAACAAGCAATGGCAAACTTTAAGTCAGTTATAAATATATACACATGCAGTAAAACCATAAGAAAAGCAAAGGACTGTACACAACAAAATTATGAGGGTGATTACTCCTTGAGCAGTAAAGGGGAGTATCACCTGGTAGTGATAATATTCCTTGAAGGAGCCTTAAAAGTACTGGTAATGTTTTAATTCTTAATCGTATAATGGGTTGGTGAGTTCACAGTTCCTATCATTCTTTAAACTGGGTACACACATTTGTATAGTAATACTTTTCAGAATATAAATATAACAGCAAAGAATTATTGGAAAGACTATATAAGGATCATAAAACCTTACAGAAATAGCTATTTTGAAGTAGTCAAATTACCTCTGATTTGAGCTAAATGTACTCAGTGTGAAAATTAACCAAGTTATTTAGGCTCTAAGAACCTAACAGACATAAAACCTCCTCAAGTTTAAATGGGAAACAGCCTCAATAGTTGAGTAACTCTTGAGCATTCAAATAAGAGCAGGCTTCATGCTGGTCATTCAAGATGGTGTTTCACTTGATTGAAGAGTATCATTAATGAAATACAAGTGTCCTGATTAAAATTATTTAAATTTTCATCTTATAAAACCAAGTTTACCTTGTCATCAAAATATTACTAATTTCTCAAACCAATCATAAACTTTAATAAGAGACTGAATTCAAAATTCAATGTTACCTGTCATTCCATGACTTCTCATTCTTCCCATCTTGTATTCTGCTTTCAGAGATGGTAAAAGTGCTGCTCCAATGGCAATACCATCTAACATGGCACTGAATTTAAGAACAATAGGCTTCTTCTCTAAACCTTCCGGTAGCTGAGGAAATTCATTTGTTTCAATAGGAGTTTGATTTACACTTGTCGGGGTTTTTTCAGAAGGGAGGGGTGTTGCAATGTCTTCTTTTACAGGCTGTGGGCTATAAAGCAAAAAAGTAATTTAAAAAAGACAATTAGAACAGTTACCATTTGACTGTATAAAAATCACTGGAGTTCATCATGAAAATTAGCAAAAATAAACTGTAAGCAGATGTTTACTTTTCCAATACCAGATCATATTAAGGCTTCCTAAACACAGCCATTGAGAAAATGATGATCTACAAAAGTAAACAAGAAATAATAATAATAATCATATAAACTGGAATGTTATACTGCCAAGGCCATGCATATCATTATTGTGAAACTGACGTTTAAATTCAGGTTTGCCTGATTCCAAATTCCATGACTTAACCATTATGTACTCTATTGTTTAAGATTATTACTACCACTATTAATAATAATAACACCAACACTAATAATTTGAGAGCATACTATGTGCCAGGTAGTGTTCTTAGGGCTTCATGTGTTTGTTATCATTTATTCATTTATTTCACAAGCCCTTTGGGTAGGTACTACTTATCTCCACTTTACAAAAGAGTAAGCAGAGCTAGAAAGTGGTGAAGCCAGGATTTGAACTCAGTCAGACTCTAGTCTTATTTTTCAGCTACTATACTCTATGCCAATACATTATAATATGAAAAAACTCCTTAGAGTATCTTAAAACTAAAGCTCATGTACACATTCTCAATTCCATATTCCATCAATAGGAGAAACATATTTAAATTGATACTATTAAATGAACCAGACATTAATTAGTATTACATCAGAATTAAGATATAGATGGAGTAATTGGGAAAAATCACTGTTTCAGGACATTGTCAAAAGACACAGTTTTTTTTTACCTTGTAGGACAAGAAAAATAAAACATAAAAAAACAAACTTTTTACCTTTTACCTATCAGATTTTTATTAATCAGTAGTTATAGCTTTGGAGACCAGGAACAAAGCTGAGCCATGCAGACCCATGAACAAAGGTTATAGACATGGAATAAATGTACAAAGGTTCAATTTACTGCCCTTTAAAATGTCTGTGTGGCATGATCACTTCCTGTTTTGAACCATGTACATAATTTCATGCACAAAAACATACATGGGACATAAACAGTCACTGTAATTTTTAAACCTCTGCAGTAATAAATTTTGATGAGTTCAAAGTAAACAATAATTGTCCTAGAATTTGTCAGTTTGCTTTTTATTAGTACCTATTATGATGTCCACAAATCTCTAGGATCTCTTAGGCTTCACTCATGCAATATGGAACAGTGACAATGTATCTGTGACATAGTATTTATATACAACATGGGTCTTGATGATCATGTTTGGCTACTTTCCACCTGCCCCATAGTCCAAAATGGTCAATATTTAGATGTAACCCTCTGTCTTCCTCCAAACTATTTTTAACATAGCAAAGAATGATCTGAAGTATTATACAGAATCACAGAACTTGAAGAATTAACTTACACTGCAGAAGGTTGTCTGATGAGATCTGAGATCTGTTTGGATAATTGATGAGAACTTCGAACCATCATGCTATGTAAGGTGGCAGGGTGCTGGGGAATGTTGATGCTGATAGCCCCTACTTTGAACACAGCAGCATTGTTAGTCTTCAGTCCTCTCTGGGCACTGTAGAGGGCTTGGGACTTGGCAATACTGCATTTCACTACAGTTCTATTAAAAGAAAGAAGGACCATTAAAATATAGCTACATGAAGAGAAATTTTGAAAAAGTGTTTTGAGAACAAGACAAATGCCTTTAAATCATTCAATGAACTAAATGACTTAAAATTTCTCATCCCTTTAAATCATATGTTAAAGAAATAATGTTTTCCAAAAATACTGAAATACATTTAGTTTATACTCTTTATACTATGATTCTATTTCTTTAATAAAGACTTTTCAGAAAAAAAAAGTATGTGCTCACATGTACGTAAAAGAATGAACACCGACATATTACACATATACAACACACAAAATTTCATTTTGATTCTTTTCCCCATTCAGAACTCCTCTTTTCTTCTCCAACTTATTTTACAATTCTGTACAACCACTAAGAAAGCACAGACATAGACTATGAAAAGAAAAAAATACTGTATTTCTTAAAATCTAATCAGTCAAATAAATTAGCCTGACAATCATCTAACATAAGGAATAAATTTAAATTGCATTTTCCATTATTTATTTTCAACAACTGGCAAAGAATGATAAAAATCCAATTCATAATGACTACTACTTAGTTAAAAATTGGTAAGCTTTACAGGTACAGACAATAAAGCAGAGAGATATTATATTTCTTGGTTTCTCGTCCTCTCTTTCCAATGCCTAGAACAGGGCCTTGAACACATAGACATATTCAGAGATAGGCACTCACTGAACTTTGTGAAATGAATGAGCAGAAACAAGCATAGCATAATGACTCTTGATACAACTGTGAAATTCCACAGATAGCATGTGATAAGTCATGTATGTAGAGGCCATGATGAAGCAGTCTTGAGATACAATGGAAAGGTTCATGTCAATAAACTGTATCAATAAAGGCCCAGATAGTAAAAGGATAGCTTCTAACATAAATTATCTTTCAAATGGGCAAAGGATTCAATAGATTTAGCAAAACAACACACAGAATTTAAATTTCATATTAACTACATGTCAGTTCACATATATTTATCTCTACTTAGGTTGCGTAGGATTCATGAAGAATTTATTTATAATCCGAGACTTAAAGAATTAATTCATTACATTTAACTTCAATTAGAATTAACCTTGAGAGGTATGACAGTGGCTTTATCAGAGATCTTGATTCTTTATAGACAGTGAAATCCAGGTATTACATAAAATTAAAAAATGATTACTAAAAAATTATATTGCTTTCTTCCACAAAGGCAACCATTTCTCAGAGACTACCACTGACTAGAAAAAGAAATAAAAAAAGCAATCTATGGACTTGGTCTAGCCAACATGAGGGTAGATTCTGGGATGATAACTAGTTACTCAATTTTGTACCTTATCTTAAATAGTATAATAAATAAAGCTACTGTTTGTCATAAATGAATTTCATTTTAAATTCAATTTCAGCATGAGCCAGAACACTCAGATGGCACTAAAATGCAAATGGCTTTCTACTTGTGAAGAGCATCCATCTATTGAATGAAATGAAACATACATTTACAAGGAAGTCTGTCTCATTATGACAGTCAAGAAATTCTACACCTACCTCATTGTTTTACCTTTAAAATCTACATATATCTGCTTACACACCACTTTGGATTACAAAAGCACATACCCAACACTGGATTTTCAGTTATATACCCAAAGTCCAAATGGAAAAAGCTAATTGGGCTGATTGCTCTCCTACTACAAATACTACTGTGGTATTCCCAGCAGAAATTGTAATGTTAAGGACCTCAGGGACTCTCTGTTGCCCAACTTCAGAGGGCACCATTCACAACAGGAGTCTATGTAAATGATGCTCACCATTGTGAGTGGTGTTACTTGGGGTTGAACAACATGATAGTCCTACCCTGAGCCAGAAACTGTAGATGATATTTGACTAACTCTTGTCAAATTGCACATGTTAAAGATATAAGGAGACCCAGAATGAGGAATTAAACATTTTATAAGATACAATTATGAGTTATCCATAATTTTACTTTAATTCTTCTCTAGCTACTATGATTAGTAGAACCAGGTATTATCTTCTGTACCTGTTAAGATGACACTAATATGGAAGGGTGTTTTCCAGAAAATAATTAATTCTCTAATTTAATATTAGTGCATTTATTCTTTTTAGTACTTCTAGTTGGCTGATGAAGTGATACATTTCATAGATAATCCCAACAAAGGGCTATTAATTGATGACATTTTGTCTATGGTTTTTTATTGAGAGACAAACAAATCTCACCAAGTATCATAATTTTTTCAGCATGGAATATAATGTAAATTCATCTACTTATTCAGTATATTCAAATTTTATAGAAAATTTTCAAAGAAATAACCAGTGCTAAGTAACATATGAATTTGTCATGGTGGTAAAAACTCTTATGATATTTAAATATAGCACTATAGTAGTATAGCTCACTGTCATGAAATATTAGACGTACATGGGTCAAATCAAGCCACTCAAAATAAAAAAGTTCATATAGTAAAAGCCATACATAAAATCTACCAATAGAGCAATAAACACTCCCCATCTTAAAAATGGAATTGTAAGGTTGAGATACATAGATATATTCATCTATTAGTATTTTAATAATTATTTTGGCAATTAGTAAAAGTTCTTCTGCAAAGTGAAACTTTCTAGCTTCTATTATCACATCAAACATTAACAAAGATTTGTGATAAATTTTGTAAGGTAACAGGTGTTAAAAAAAACACAAGCAAAAAAAGTACATATGCCACATGATCAATGTTGCTAGACAACCACAGAAAGGGGAAAAAAAGGCAAAAAACAACTATATAGTGTCATACTCTTTCAGAATAAAGCAAGGTATGAAGTGTCAAAAACGAGACCCTTACCTGTGTGCTTTCCTTGAATACCAGTAGCTTTAATCTATAAGAGGGTCTATATAAAAGCTACAAAATAATGACTACATACATTCATAGCCATGCAGATAATCTAAATATTTCTTTAAAACTATTCAATACTATGTTAATCATAAAGCCCATGAAAGAGTAATATGACATACAGAAACTCTTGTTTGGCTGTGCTTGTAGGAGATGTAGGAAAATCCTCCAGTCTATAGGTGAAGATTCAAGAGAAAGCAAGGAAAGAAAAAGTAAGCAAGTAAACATTCATGCATAAATTAGTCACAACATGACAAATCATCTGGAAATCTTTTATTTCCCACTTTTAAAGTTTTCCCTCAAAGAACGTTTTCAATTATTTTGACTTCCATTTCCTTTTAATTGAATTGGAAATGAAAAGCCAAAGAATAAACCCAGAAAGTCTTAATATCACTGGAGTTTGGCAGTGAGTAATTAATAACTTTTACTTTTCAAATAAAAAGTTAGGGGATCTTGGCTTGGGTTCTTTTTTTTAAGGCAAGAAATATTAACTATATAAAACTTATATAAAAATCTGTTTTACAAATACTAGGTTTTACAAGTTTAGAAACCTTTGAAGCCCTTTTCTTGAGAGAGAGTAGATAATAGAGATAAGAGGTCCAAGAGGATAGAGTAAATAAAACACATGGGACATCTAAAGAAATTTGTTTTGCTTTCTGAATAGGTTAAAGTA
Source organism: Manis javanica (assembly GCF_040802235.1). NCBI lineage: Eukaryota > Metazoa > Chordata > Mammalia > Pholidota > Manidae > Manis > Manis javanica. The sequence continues at coordinate 70,939,922 of NC_133160.1, forward strand.
ACCATGGTACTTTAAATTTAAAGTCAACAAAGGGATGATGGAACCCAAGGTCTGAGAAGCAGCATGGTCAGGTGGAATGTACAGGCAATTCTTTCCAAAAGTACAATTTTAAGCATTTTAAACATTTAAGCTTTGATCTTTCTTAATCTCAATAGATTGCTCTGTAAGGTGGGGGTAAAACCACCCCAGTTCATAGCACTGCGGTGAGGATTAAATAAAATAGTCTAGTGAGGCTCCTGGTCCATATCATGTACTTGTTAAGATTGCAACTGTGATATTATTATACCACTTCTCCCATACTGAATAAAAGGAAAGATCTTGTTTCTTACAACTGATGGAATTGCCTGTTTCTTCAAAAGACTGCCTAGGAAATGCGATATACACCATTCAGGCAGCTATAATGAAATACACTCTTTGGTTCTAGATTATAGGTCAAACTATCCAGTGAGACAAATGTCCATTTCAATAAATGTTCCCCAAGACAGCTATCATATCGTCTATGCTTAAAATATGAATAGTTATGTAATGGGTCAAGTTAATCTATGACTGATATTTAACTCCCATAAGGCTGAACCAATCCACTATTCAGTTGGTATTTAGCATGATAGATGTTTTATAGGATGATTGTAGGCCATTAACTAGTTTTAATAATAATAAACAGAAAATTATCAAGATCCGACCCAAATTATCATAACACACTTTGTAGTTACAACATAAAACTGCTTGAGATATAATGAGTCATAAGAATACATATTTGGTCATTGACCAAACATGTATTTTCCAGGTTGATCTTCATCCACAGTTCCTGAGAACACTGCAGAATCTTAAAGGTGAAATGGGTGTCTTGTGATGTTAATGAGATACCTTTGGACTGCCCCATCCCCCAGCCCAAGGGCAGGGGCTGGAAGCTGAATCAGCCAATGGCCAAGGATTTAGTCAATCATGACCATGCAATGAAGCCCTCACAAAACCCCTGAGAAGAGTTTATCACTCTCCTGGATCCTGCTTCTCTGTATGAGAGAGCTTTCGTTCTTGAGGAACCAGAAAGCTTCCACATGTCACTGAGCCAGGTCCCAAACTCCACAAGGATAGACACTCCTTTATTTGAGACCTTGCCCTATGCATCTCTTCATCTGGCTGTTAACTTGTATCCTTTATGGTATCCCTTTATTAAACTAGTAAACATGTTTTCCTGAGTTTTGTGAGCCCCTCCAGCAAATTTACGAACCTCAGAGGGGGAGGTTGTCAGAACCTCCAATCTGTAGCTGGTTGGTCAGAAGCACAGGGAACTGCCTGGGGCTTGAGACTGGTGTCAAGTGGGGCACGAAGGGCTATCTTGTAGGATGGAGGGCTTATGGTGGGGAATTTGGTACTGTCTCTGGGCAGATAGCGTCAGAAATGAGTTGGGCTCTCGGATACCCTGCTGGTGTTTGAGAATTGGTCGGTGTTGTGCATTGGAAGACCCCCTCCTCTACACACACACACACACACACACACACGCATTGGAATCGGTCCGGGAACTTAAAAGGAGTTGTATTACTGTTGTGTATACTATTATTGTTGTAATGAAAAAACATACTGCTCCACTTAAACGAAATCAGACATGAAGGCATATACTTATAAATTAATGAACAAACTCAATGGTTAAATGTATTGATAATAGATTAGTGATATGAATGTCATGTTTAAAGGTAATCATTATCAGAACAATCCTGAACAGAAATAAGAGCAGAATTTATAAAGAAAAAGTAAGAGGAAAGTCAAAAGAAAAATGATATGGTATATCTTTACTGTAAAAAGTTTACCTATACTATTAGAGAGGTCTCAGGCTGCACTGTTAAAATCGTTAAAAGAAAAAAATGGCACAAGAAAGTTTTGAAACCCAGCATGAATACTGGTAATGATTACCTAACATAAAATTAAGAGTGTATATTGACTATAAATTTATGTTACTTAACTATTTGAATTATGTGATCTATTCTATCTTTTATGTTTAACTTACATGCACTGTAATCATTTTTCTTGTTTCACAATCTTACTATGTACTGGGAGTCAGTTTTTCAGCAGGGGAAGGGAGTTAATCAACCAATTTTAGGAAGGGAAAAAAATGTTTCTGAAAAATTTCATTTGGTGATATTCTTAATGACAAATCACAGTATCTGAGAACATTATGTATATAAACCTCAAAACTCAGCAGGTATAGGATTCATCCAATCAATTTTAAGTTTCCTACAAAACTATAACAAACAAGCTTAAGAAAAAAAGAAAAGTTGACACACTTACTGTATATTTGGTGTAATCCCTTCAAGCAGCACAATATTAACACCACCAATATGAGCAGTGGCACATGTCTCAGTCATCTTTTGATGTAAAACATCTTAAGTGTAAAAAAAATAATTATATGAATTCAGGAGATGAAAAAATTGCATTTTGTATTGTAATCGTAGTTCATTCCTACATTCAGCTACAAAGGATAATTTTAAAGTTATAATAAAATTTAAACTATTCAGAGCTACTTTCGATTTCATATATATAGACTATGTGTCAAAATTGAAAGAATGCTAAATATACAGTTTAACATGCCATTCATGCATGAATGAAGCCTAAGGCATTCAATAGCCTAATGACACTTTAAATCTCAGAATACTTCGTGAAGAAAACTTGGAAAATTAAAAAAATAAATAGGAAAAAAACTGTAAACTAGCCCTCTTGATCCATATAAACAGGAAGTTCCATTTTCTGAAGAAAAACTGCAAAGTAGGAATTTGGGAGCCATGGCATTGGCTTTCTTCAGAAAAGCAGTACTGCTCTATGAGAACACCATCATACCTTTCATTTTTTCCTTAAGTGTAAAACTGCCATGAATCCTCTTCAGTTCTGATTCCATTGTTAGGCCACCAATGTCGGCCTCCAGGTGTGTGCGGTTCACCATGCCAATCCCAAACACTATTAGAGTAACGTGCTGAGGTTCAGAAGTTACCAAGCTCCGTTTCCTCTGCGTCTTAGTCAGACTGTTACTATCTTGCTCATTTTCAAACACAACTTTACATGTTGGCTCTGTTGGGCTCCTAACTCCTTTGTAAGTAAATGGAAATATATGGGTTTAGGTATAAAAACTGCAAAAATGAGGACACTCTAAACATCAGGGAAGAACCTTTCTTTCCTTCACATCCTAAGACAGCCCTCTTCCTTCTTTTCTCTACCAAAGCCATTTTAAAAAACATTCTTAACATTTTCCCATGGTCACACTGAAAGTAAACAGTCAGGTATTTGAAAGCAGGTCTGTCTGAATTCTCTAACACCATACTGAATAAGGGTTAGGAAGGATGGGGAATAGGGTGGAAGAATATCTGATAGCCATTGCTATTTCCCAACCTGGGTGATTGCCAATTGTTCTTCATTCAATTATCCACTTATATGATTACAAAAACATGATGAACACCTTACTGTCTATTTTAGTATTACTACTGTTCTCAAGAGAAACTTTAGAAATATAAAAATATCCACTACCTGCTGGTCCAAATGTTTCTGAAGACTTTTCCAATATTCCTGTTGGATCAGAGATGAGTGAATAGAAGTTAAGCAATTTATACATGTTCTGCCAGCACTCAGCTGAAGGCTCACTTTGTTCCGACACTGTAATTGAGTCCGAGTCATCCATGTGAATAGTCATATGATCTACCACATCTTTGGAACCTTTCCTAGACACTTTTGAAGTTCTTCTTTCAGATCTGCCTAATGAATTTTTGTTTCGAGATTCCTTTTTGTTATTCTCATTGTTGGTCCGTTTGTTCTTTGCATTATTTACTCTGTTGCCGCCATTAAGACTTCCTCTAGAACTGCGGCTGAAGTCAGAGGAGCGAAAGTCCCGATGTTTTCTGGTTTTGAAGGTCGGTGTTGGGGAAGCTGATCCAGCTGTGTACCTGCTAAGTTTAATGTCAGTCTGAGTTGCTTTGATGTCATCTATCATTGTACTAAACTGATGAATAAGACGAACCAAAGCCATATCTACATGCTGGCTTATTGACTGACAGGAAATAGTAAAGTTGCAGTGAAAGGTATTATAGTAACGCTTATTGAGATCATGAAAAGAAAGAGCACTGGTAGAGTTCTGAGGGGTGCACACCGACTTCTCCATTACAACAGCACTGAGGCTGAAGGTTTCCAACATTAATGCTGGTTTGAATTCAAGTGGAGGAAGAAGATTCATATGGCCTTGCCTAAAAATGTGGGGGAAAAAAAGGTCACGGTTATTTCCTTTTCCCCAGAACCAGATAATCTTTAGCAATTTATCAGTGAAATAATCTCCAAGGTGAAGTATGCTATAAGCCATTTAAAACAATTCTAAGAAATTGAACTAGAATATGCTTTTTCAGTAAACCAACCTTTTATAAGTTGGAAACTAGACCTCAAGTCTTCCTTTTTGATCTCAATCTATAACTGACTAGTCAAAAACTAAGTGGACTTACATAAATGATTTCAGTTAAGTGAGAAAATGGCTTTTCTTGCCATCAGATGGTACACTCCAATGGTGCTAGAATTTAAAGTCAACTATGGTCAATTAGGATACCTCTGTTAACCATCCTCTCCCCTCTGTTAAATATATGGATTACATAGTTAATTTCATTACATTTTATATAATTCGAATTGCTATAAATATTGCCTGCTGGAATAATTTGAAAGTGGTGAGGAAGGTAATTGAGACAAAATTAAAAGTGCATAGAAAACCCAAAATCTTAGTAAAAATAATTTTGGTAAATCTTTCTGCTTATCTACAAATTTTCATGTATGAATAGTATACTGAATTTAATATTAGAAAGCCAAAAAATGCCTCAGATTTCCATAAACCAATTACCAGTAATAACCCTCAACATCAAAATTATGGAAAAGTATTTTTTCCCCTTCATCCATGTAAATGTGAATATGTACCATACAGGTCAAATTAAAAACAGGTTATTTTCTGTTGAGGAAAAAAAAAAAGAAGCAACTTTGGTATTCTCAATTTATCTTAAAGATTTCTAATTAGGGACTAATTCCTTAATGAATGCTAGTATTTCTTATTTAATAAGGAAAATCCCACTTTGTAGTATAATTCATGAAAATGTGTAAGCTCAAAGGAAGCCTATAATCAATGATAAGCATGCAGTTGGAGAAGGAAAAACTGGATTTTGAGAATTAACAGGAGAGAGAAGACTCAAAAGAGATTAAAATAGTCCATGCAAAAACAAGAATTGAAAACATGTAAGGGAGACAAGAAAGTCTTAAAAAGAGGAGATTCAAATAAAAGAGGGGAAATATCTGGATATATAATGAAGCAATCATTTAAAGCAAAAGTGGCCTGACAGGTAAAGAACAGACATTGGCACTCTGGAGCCAAAGTTATAATTAAAATTTTTAAGTAACTATTAAGTCCCTAATATATTCAGCTATCCTGACTGGAGATAAGAAAGATGAAAGGAAGCAATATTTGTGAGGACTTACTACATGCAGGATGCTATGATAAATGATTAAATAACTCTCATGGCTTTATCTCATAGTCTAGGAGAGTTGTATACGTTTATACAAGAAACTGTAACCCAATAGTAATGTACAATAATCAGCAGAATGAACAATGTGCTACAAAAAATGCCCAGACACAACTGAAATTCAGTACCAGGAAAAGTGTGATGTGACAAAGGACTCCAAATAAATGAGTTAAAGTGGAATTACAGGAGATCTGAGAAAACTGAACTGTAGGCTACAAATAAGACTGTAGAGAACTCACAGTTTGTGTAATAGTAGAAAAATTAAAAGGAGTGTTAAGTTTGGCTAGACCAAAGGCAGTAAGTTCAAAGTCACTCAAAGAAACTCTCTGGGAACATAAAAAGTATCATCAGAGGAGGGTCTGCTTTGTGGCATTACCATATAGCATTTAGTAAGTCAATGAGTAGACTGTAACCTCATACCTATAAAAATCGAATTATGTATTAAGCTCATTATATGTATGATACATATACTATATGCATGTATATATATATATATACGAACATCTTATTACATTTTAAAATATATATTTATATGGTTAGCTATTGCAAATAAAAACACAAGTTAAACTCAGAGCTTTTAACTCTAATCAGGGAGTATAAGTAAGTATTAATGTTTTGGTGTCCACATTCAATGATATCAGTGTGAATGGATTTCAGCTGACATGATTTAGTTTAGTAACACCAGTCCCCCAACAACATGGTTTAAATTTTTAACTAAAATTTACTGTGAATAACTGCCTAAAGTACAAACTTGCTGATAGCTTTTCAGTCCACAAATCACTAAATAACAGATGTATATCATGATCACTGACTAATCACATTCCTTCTGCCAGAGTCTGCCAGGGATTGGTTAATACACATTTATTATTCATTTCACACACAGACAATAAAGTAGGTAGTTGTGTTGCCTCCTCGTGATAAACCTGCATGGTAGTTTCCAAAAGTGGATAATCAAAAGAGGGAACTGGACAGCAAAGATAAAAACTCAGCAACAAAACTAAAATGATAATGCTGGTGGTTAATTCAATTAAGTAAACAGAGTTATATAAGAAATGGCTGACTGGGGAAATGTTGACACTTCCACTGCTCTAGAAACTCTAGATAAGCAACCAGAGAAACCCAGTGAAGACAAACTTACTGGCATAAAGAAGAAAATGGTTGTGACAAAAAGGTCGCAGATATTCCAAAGAAAGTGAGGCCAGTAAAAAACTTCAGAGTACAGGCATATCTCAAAGATACTATGGGTTTGATTCCAGACAACGGCAATGAAACAAGTATCGCAGGAAAGCCAAATGAATTTTGGTTCCCTAATGCATGTAAAAGTTGTGTTTATACTAATACTGTAGTCTGTTAAGTATGCAGTAGCATTATGTCTAAAAAGAAAATGGACAGACCTTAGTTAAATACCTCACTGATGAAATTGGGGATCAACAGAGGTGAGGCTTAGAACCTCACCCCCCCTGTTTTGAGAGAAATCGTCTGCATCCGTGGATGTTTTATTGCCCTTGTCTAGCTTGGATTAACACTTAGTCTACAGGCACACACCTGATGATCTACATTTGCTCTCTTACAACACTAAACTATGTTTTCTACCTTTATCTTGCGTCTACCTACCACTTCAACATTTTATTAAAAATAATAATAATAATAAAGGGAGAAATGTGGGATCCACATATAAATCAAGTATAAAAATCAAACGAATATTCATATTTGACCTGATTGTTCATAGTTCATAATGAGTGATCAAAACTGAAAGTTTCTGTGATGACTGCCCTTGTACTGTTCACCATTTAAGAACTTATTCACTATGTAAGAATTTGTTCACCATGTAAGAACTTGTTCGTTATGCTTCAGGAGATTGGAGACTGACGAAAATTAGGCTTGGGGTGGATTAATGATTGTGCATTGAGCATTGACTCCCCTATAAAGAATTTTGTTGTTGTTAACAACCATTTGATCAATAAATATGAGAGATGCCCTCTCAAAAAAAAAAATACCTCACTGCTAAAAAATGCTAAACATCATTAAGCTTTCAGCAAGCTGTAATCAATGATCACAGATCACTATAGCAAATGTAATAACAAAAAGTTTGAAATGTTGCAAGAATTACCAAAATGTGACACAAAGACATGAAGTGAGCAAACGGTGTTGGAAAAATGACACTGCTTGACTTGCACAATACAGGGTTGCACAGATCTTCAGTTTGTGAAAAATGCAGTATCTGCAGAGCATGGAAAACAGCAATAAAACACATACCCCTGTAAAAGGAACTCATGAAGATACTTCATGACATTGAAAGTGAAAAATGTTGGAAACTGATCAATAGTTAGAACAGAGTATAACATTTTGTCAAGGCACAGAAAAGATGCTTTTTCTGTATTTTAAGTTTCATGATGGTAAGGCAAGCACTATTCAAACTACCCTTTGATGAGTTTTTAGAAAAATAAAACACTCATTCTCAACGTTTCTAATGTTTTCACTACAATGTACTAAATATTAGTTTTACTGTATTTTCATTTCCCTATTCCCTGTACACTTATAAACAGTAAGAAAGTTTTTAATGTTTTGAAAAACATTTTTTCAGACCACAAAACAGAAGTAATTTTCCCCATTAATCTTAATAATCATTAAGGTCCCTTTGTAGTGTTTCAGCTTACATGATCATTGTTATGTAAATTATGAAATTTGAATTTCATTTTGAATTCAATTATGAAAAGCAAGAACTGTCTTATAGTCCATGGAACACACAATGCAATTTCCATGTTCTTGTGTCATTAGGAAATCCTCAAACATAAAACTTGAAACAAAATTAAGAGGAAGGTATATATTTTTCTATAAATAATTGCCATTGTATTTTTTAAAACTGATTTAAATTTTAAATATAATATTTCAAATGAAAACTATTTCACTTGAATACATGTGCACTTTACTCTTAATTTACCACCCTGGAAAACCACAAATTGGATGAAACCAAGAATGTTGCCAAAACCTAATCATAAATGCCACCTGTGTCCATATTCCACTATTCCTATATACTTTAGCGAGATCTACCCACCAAAGTAAGATTCCAAGTTCACAGAAGATGGGTCACATCTTACTGGTAGGCATATTATTTGCTATTCAAACAGGGAAGACACTGAAGAACTATCCGTGAAAACAAAGAATCCCCGTAAAAGATGGCTAACTTTCACCACACTACATTTAGCATTCCTGTGTATTTGTTTCTGAGGGCTATACTCTCAATATGACTTCTACTCTGTTCCTAATAGAAAATACTACCTGTTGCTCTAAGTCGATGTAACTCAGAAAGGAGGTTAGGAATAAATTATAATACATAAAACTATAATCTATACGATCATAAAAATTCAACTTTTGTAGTAAATAAATTCCAAATATATATATATATATCAACATAACTACTTCGGCTGACCCTTCTACATGAGGCTAGCAGGGAACAAAAATATGCCTAAAAATAGGCCTCATAACCTATCAGAAAATCAAAGGGTATTACGAAAATGTGGCTACTATTTTTGTTAGATGGAAATTACCTTCTCACTAAGATATCAAATTACTTTCTCAGTAATAGAAGAAAGCAATGTTAAAAAACAGGTATTATAATCTTTGTATAAAGTTTTACATAAATATGATAACAATACAAGACACCTTCTTGCTCTTTTGCCTTTTCTCTCTTTGGCTGTGTCTGAATCCACGATATCTGCTCTGAGGCAGTCTAGAGTCCCTGAAAATGAAAGGTGTTCTCCAAAATACATTCGATAGCAGAGTGGCACTGTGTCCTGGGACTGGATCCCTGTGTGGCTCAGAAGAGGTCTGAAAACAACCTGGAAGATGTAACACATTCATATTAGCTCAACTTTTAATTTACCATTTACTGTGGTTCTTATCCTACCTCAGTATGTATTATTACTGTACTGTGAAGCAAAAAAGATAAAAGGTCTCATATAATACATATAGCTCTAATTTGCTTAAAATTTAACAGTCTTCTTGAGCACCTGTAATCTTGGCTTAAAGTTTGTTTCAACAACTTCCTAAATGGTATATTACATCTCATCCTTCATTTCTCTTACTACGTTTGCTTTGGATCAATAGTCTTCTACTCCTATAGCTGAGCTACTAAGGACAGTGAGAGGAAATGGTATAATTGCATCCATTAGTACCCCAGCAGTAACCTAAACTCTAACTAGGACCTCAGCACTATTTGACAATCTTTCTGGCAGTCTGTGGAGAGCTCTCCCACTCCTGTTTGCTCTAATCTTTACACATATCTAAATCACCTTACTCAGCTTTTTACTGTATTGCTTAATATTCGTGATTGTGGATTTTAGGGTTTTATATGTAAAATAGTACAGTTTTCTCTGAAAATATGACCTGAATGCTAATACAATTAATATAATAGGCCAAAACAAAACAAAAAATATTTCTTTTCCCGTTCTCCCTGAAAAAAAAAAAGAAGTCCCTAAAAAAGTATTCCAGTGTATACTGGAGAAGTAAATCTCAAGCAAATTTAAAGTGCCAGACACATTTCTCAACACAGATTGCCTGTTACTGTAAGAGAAAACTGAAGCTACCAATTTACAAACATACCTGAATAGTTTGAACCGTTCTTACTGCCTCCTAAAAATTCTCCAGAGTTTTTATGTCTAAAGGACCTCTCTCTGTAAATGACTCCAAAGTCCAACACTTCTCATCCCTTTCTGAATCTTGTCCTATCAGTTTACCCTTCTTTTCTCTTTTTTCAGTCAGGAATTTCCTAATTCCTCTTAAGTTTGTATATGCTTGAGTCTCTCTAATCCTGAAAAAAATAATACCTCTTAATACTCATGTCCCACTCTCCCACTTGCCTTCTGTTCAGACTAAAAAGTACATTTCAAAGGATTTTGCTCTCTAAATTTTATCTATTAATGAGACCTCCACAGTATTTTTTTATCAAAGCAACAACCATCTAAGCTCAGAGCCTCACTTCCTTGCTACTTGTGTGAACTATCTCAATAACTTATCTTTTCACCTATAATTTCTCTATTTCAATCCATTTAGCCCATTGCTACCCATATAAATATTTCTACATGTATGGTTCTAGTCACTTTATTCTTCCACTCTAAAATCTTCAGTGCCTCCTATTGATCAATGTCTGAACGTATGACTACAGACAATAGGATATGATTAAATTTAACTTTCTAGTCATGTTTAGCCAATCTGTACCTCCAAATAACAAGGAAGTTACTATATCAGACAATCTAACTATATGCCACTCTTCTGCCTAATTTGCATTTGTAATTAACCAAGTGTACTTTTCAAAGGCTCTTCCTTTTTTGCACATAGACTTTGGGCAGACAAGCAAAGAAAAAAGACTTACACTATAATTCCAAGATGCACAGTACGTGATGATTCCAACTAGGTACTGCTTAATGAGAGGTCACTCCACCTAGGGGAAAACAGGCTGGCTCACCTGTGCATCAGCAAGCTGCACCGCAGGAAACCCTTGGTTGGCTTCTTCTACACCCACCACATCATCCTGACTAGTGCTATGCTGAGAATGTGTTCCGTCCAAAGTATTCTGGTCACTAGACAAGACGGTGTTGAAATCTGAGGCTGAAGGTATTGTGGGAAGATTGGGTGCAACACCTAACAGAGTAAATGTTCAAGAATAAGATAGAAATTATGAGGAAATAAAAACAACATTAAAGGGTAGAGCAAAGTAAATTTATGAAGCCTGTATTGTAGTAGTATTACCAGACCATTTAAACTGAAAAATAAACAAACAAACAAAGAAAACCCCCAGCAATTTTAGGTTACTTACATATTTATGGCTTATAAATAAAAAATGAAATCAAACTAAATTTTCAGAAAATATCATATCATCCTCATACATGAAGTCTGTACTAGAGCCAGTGAGTCCGAAATACAGAATTTTACGGCTGGAACATCTCTGAAAAGCATTTGATATCCCACCTGCTCTGCACAGAGGACCAGAGTCACAGGTAGTAGTAGGGCTGCACAAAGTAGTGGTAGCAGGCCAAAAGCCACAGGTGTCACAGAATCCCACATATACATTTCTTCCCAACTATGCTTTCCCAAAGTGCAGCAAAAATGAAATGGCACTATTTCTTCCTCTGAACTCCCTTTATCCTTTAACTTCAAGGCAAAGGACCTGTGACACAGAGAAAATGTTCCTTCCGGGTCTCCTGAAATTTGTAAACTATTTGTAGCAGTGAGACTAGTATCAGGAAAGTGCAAAGAGCTGGAGGAGGCACCATCCTTCTGTCCCTCCACCACAGGACAGTGGTCAGAACCAGCACACAATTAGAATTAGGATCAGTTCCAGATTCAAAACTGGCCCACACACCAGGGAAAAAGTAAAGGACTGAGTAGTCGCATATCATCTACATTTCATAAATTTCATATTTTCTGTCTGAATAGAATTTACTAGCAATTCAAATAGCTATTTCACAGTTCAATTTTAGCTGACTTTGGTAACTAGGATCAAAGTCTACTTCACATACTCTTTTTAAAAATACACATATTTTTTATTAAGGTATCATTGATATACACTGTTATGAAGGTTTCACAAGAAAAACAATGTGGTTATTACATTCACCTTTATTACTGAGTCCTCCCCCCATGTGCCATTGCAGTCACTGTCCATCAGTAAAATACATTTTTTTAACAGGAAAATAATACACACATCTAGTAAATTTGAAAAATAAAAAATAAAAAAATAAAAGAAAATGAAGGCTGGCTCCACTCAACATTCCTGGAAATAGCTACCAAAACTTCTTTGTGCATTCCCTGCTAGTCTTATTGCATCTTATACATATCCTTTTAAAATTAATAAATTGCCTTCATTTGTTTCCCTCTTGAAGGCAAGTATCTTACTTTATTACTCTTAAGACCCTTTAGATTTAAATATTTCAGTAAATATAGAAAGTATAAGAATGCTGATTATCACATCTCAGAGGACTCTAGATAAACTGAAAATATATTCTGCATTGTAGGTATATGATGTTGCAATTACACTTTGCATTTTTTTCCTTTACCTCTTTTTGGTGTTTTGAAATTAAACCAGCCACATTCAATGGCAGTTTCATAATCTTTAAATTACATATAATTTTACATTTGACATAGTTGCCTTTTCACAGGAACCCAAGTGACTGCTTACAGTTCTCTCAACTGCAACACTATCAAAGGCATTTCATAAATGAGCAAATTTCCACTAAATAGTACTTAAGCGATTGAGATTTTTTGACCATCCTCTGAAAAATAGAATTTTGCTACAACTTTACATGTGCCCCTTAGATACTTAAGCAAAACATGATAACTCAATACCTGTCGGAAGACTATTGTGTCCTGATTTTGTAACAGGAGATTCTTGTATCACACTGCCTCGATTACCCACAGCGTTTGACATCCAATTATAGAAACTCACAGATGATGGCTCAGACAGCAAAGGGTGTTCAGATAATATATCAGTGGCCATTGTATTTCCTGAAAATAAAGTTTTACTTAGTATAGTATGTACTTACGTACTAAGGAGAAAATGTGGTTTATGTAATTATTTTTGAAAAGTCAGATTAGATTATCTGTCTTTGCAGATGTTTTCAAACTCAGTACATGGTACTATTAGCATCTAGCTTTTATGGCATTAATAAATAACTTTTATGATAATGGGGGGAAACTCATTGTTGGCTGCCTCGACAGCATTCCATCCGATGCCTACGTTGACAGTAACATCAAAGATGCAATTTAAAAATGCAAACTAAGGGCATGAACACCAACAAGTTTCACACAGGACAGTTTCCCAAAATATGTTCAACGAAGTACATATTTAAATAAACTTAATTCCTCTTTTTGTTTTTAAAATTCCCCCATACAAGTAAACTTGTACTTGTCAAAATTGAGGCTATACCTGTTCTTGTTAGCGAGCTACTTTTCACAGTTGCACTGCCTCTTTGGGGAGTTCCTTCCAGGAGGTTGTGCAAGCTTGGGAAGCTTCCAGTCAGGTAGCTGAGTAGGCTCTCTTTCCTTGGACTCTCCTTAACTGGCATCCCAGCACGTCCAACATGCACCGGAGAATCTGTGGCAGTATCTCCACTGGTATAGCTCAGAGAATGATATGGGTGAATGCCCTACATAAAGACCAACACAGGGCTTGCTCCCATGTATGTGAAAATGCCTGCTGATTACTACAATCACTATTACTGCTGGCTACTGTTCACATTAACACCAAAACAGATTGTGTCAACTAGAATTGTGGTGAACCTCAAAAAAACATTTTATGACATTATAGAATAATATAAAGGACAGTCTTTATTATCATTCATTTATTTTAGTAATGGATTATTAACTCCCTTTGAATTCTGAAGAGGGAATTTCTGGTGGCAAAAGTTCTATACTGAAACTCTTAATACTATAACTACCCTTTTTAGTACCCTGATAATGAATTTCTGTGTTAAGAATTGATTCTCTGTAGAGCTGCAATATGCCAAAAGGAATTTCTAGAAATTCCCTAAGGAAAAACAAAAACAAAAACAAATTACAGAAATGTCCAATGTCTATCTGTTCTGTCCCATCTAAGCTTAGAGTTCAGTTTAAAACACAGTACAAAGGCTACCAGGACAGAAACTTCCTGAAAAGGAGATCTGAAGCACAGCATCTGCAATTTCAATTCTCTGGAGGACTTCTGTAATCCATAAACAAAAGGATGGTCAAAAGCTTTTCTGCAAGAAAACAGCATTAATAGCAAAACACCTGAATATGATCAGAGGATTTAGAAAAACTCAATCAGAAAAAAAAGTTTGAGACAGATTAAGGGGTTGAGGATTTAAGTGTTCTTGCCTTCTAACTACACTGCAGAAATAAGCCCGATAGTCCAGACTTTAAAAAAATGTATATCAAACTATCACTGAATGTCTTTAAAAAAAGAAGAGCAATAACTTCACAGAACAAAAATTTTAAAAGCACAAGACTAGTCAATGAAAAACATCCCCTGAGCTCCAGTCTGTGGGGATCCCTGCCCACACAGGTCTGATCAACCTCTCTTCATCTATCCTTCTAAAAATAATTTATGATTATATAAATACATATGTATATTTATCCTTTTTAAAAACACAGATACATACTGCCCTATATTTTGTTTTTACATTAATCAAAGCACTCTGGTGACCATTCCATGTATACGTAGAGCTCTACTTCATCCTTTGAAGTCTTCCTAAAATGTATCTGTATCAAGGTACATAGTTTATTAGTCCTCAAATGGTTAGTCATTTACGTTGTTTCCATTATTTTCCTATTATAAATAGTGTTGTAAAGAATATTCTTGGACATGTGTCCTTGAGCACTCATTTCTTTAGAATGAGTTCCTGTACATGGACATACTGGGTGAATGGGCCTTACATTTTAAATTTTGATACAAACTGCACCAATGTACATTCCCAACAATACTGTATGAGAGTGTCCAGATTCTCACATCTTAACCAACAACATTCACTATCAAATGTTTTAGCTTTTTCAGTTTGATAGGTAGAAATGGAAACCTCACTTAATTTACATGTATTTAATTATAAGAGACTACATTTTCATATGTGTGTATATATTTCTAAATTGCCTTTAACCATTTTTCTACTTGGTTGTGTTCCTATTCTTAGTGATTAGGAAGAGATCTTTATATTTAGGAAATTAGCCCTTTGTCAAGTGTTTCCATTTTGTTTCTATTATTTAATCTGTACAGAAACTTTTTATTTTAATTAATATAGTCAAAATGAGCAATCATTTACCATACAAATTCTAGGTATTAATGCAAGTCTATGCCCAGAGTTTCAAAGAAAGTTAAAATATTAATTTTCTGTTGTTTTCAGTGCTCAGAAAAGGAAACTACCAATAAATAAATAAGTAACCCACAGCTACAACAAATTACTTTTAAAGTGCTTACTATGGCCAGGCATCGTTCTAAGCATTTTTCATGTACTAATTCAATTATCTCTTATAACAACATTCTGAAGGAAGTTACTATTGTAATCTCCACCTTACAGGTGAGAAAACTGAGAAGTAGTACCGTTAAAAACTTGTTCAGTCACAAATCAACTAAGTGGCACAGACACAATTGAAACCAGGACAGTCTGGCTCCCAAGGTGGTAGTCAACCTCTTTGCTATATATGTCTTACCCAGGATTGGTTAAATTTCTTAAAACAAAACAATGTCATTAAAAACATAAAATAAACTAACTCCAACTGTATATAGATCATGCATTACCTAAAAGGTTTCTCATTAAAACAATTAGAAAATCAACAGCATTCTCAATACTGTCTTTTGTTGAATACAATATTCAACAAATTGAAAATTGAAAAGACAGCCCTAAGGCTTGTTAGTTAAAGTAGTCCCTATTTGATATTAATTACTTACTGATGACATAATTTTCAAAGAAATGTGTAGACTGAAAGTTACTAATCACATAATTTCAACATAAAAATACTATTTAAATATTTAGGGTGGATACCTAATATTTAAACTTGTGATAACAAAAGTTTAGGTCTTTTCTGTAAGTCTAAATAACTAATCAAAAATTACAATAATGTACCTTTATTTTTAACGCCGAGTCACTGTGAGTATGAGTCTTAGAAAGTTTCCTCATTATCTCAACTCCGGTTACAGGTCCAGAGCTACCAGGTGGAAGCCGGTTGGCTGTTCCTTCTAATAGCATTGTGTGTTCACTGACAGTGGCTAAAATAATTCAAAAGAGTAAGTGTGTTACAGATCATCAGACATTTTCTTGAATGTCAACTCCAGATAAATTTTCGCATGTACTATATTACAAGTGTGCAAGATCTAGCTAAAAATACTTATAAAATTACCTGCATCAAATTCAAATTCTGCTCCATCTGCACTGGTATCACTTTGAAGACCACCTCCATTGTCTAGCCCAAGTCCATCTTCATGTTCATGGTCCACAGCAGATTGAGGTTTCAGGGGCTGAGCTGGTCGATGTAGGCTAACTCCTTTAAAGGCTGGTGTCACCACAATAAACTTCATCCACTGCCTTGCCAGTGCAACTAAACCTTTCTTTAATGTTACCAAAGCAGGAAGTCCATCACTCTGTAACAACAATGATATGTATTCTCTCTTGAAGAGAAGTTTCCAGAGGAGAAGGAAGATCCATAATCTCTAAACCCCTAGATAGGACACATTACCTCCACTGTGCTTGTCTAGGGGCAGGGATATACCATATTTATTTTGTACAATTATATATTCTCTCCTCAGTCATTAAGTAGTCCTCATTTTATTAAACATTTCTGTGAAATTTGACTCTGGTGATTACTTTCTTGCTTGAAATTCTTTTATACCCTTGGCTCCTGTGACATTGCCTCCTTAGCACTCTATACTCTACCCACCCTCTCCAACCTCC
The DNA here is from genome assembly GCF_040802235.1 of Manis javanica. Lineage (NCBI taxonomy): Eukaryota > Metazoa > Chordata > Mammalia > Pholidota > Manidae > Manis > Manis javanica. The sequence continues at coordinate 70,956,861 of NC_133160.1, forward strand.
TTTAATTTTGGTATTCTTCAGGGTTCCATTCTTGACCAGGTTCTCACTCAACACATCATCCCTATAAATTTCATCCATAGCCATAGCTTCTAACACCTTCATGCTGGCAATTCCCAAATAATTAATCTGAGCCGACTGTGGTCTATATGACTGTATTTCTAGGCATATTTTTTTGCTGGATTTCCCATATGCATCTCAAACCCTGCGGTTTCGCTCCTCAACAGAATAAAGGCTTCTTCAAAGATAACATATGGCTTCAGTATCTCACCATTGTAGCATCGTCAATGATGGAGTAATTTGCCTGGTGCAGGTAGTGATGTAAGATATTGCACAGTAAACATGAAGGATTTTCTTGGAGAAAGCGGGCAACTTTTGTAAGTCTATTGTATTTACTCCTTAGAGGAAAATGTACACTTTTATTCTGAAATAAAGCAAAAACAACAGATTTAGAATGATATCTCAAAGATGTTACAAATAAAAAACATCCAGTAATTAACAACTTGTAGGTCTGATATTTTCAAATGATGAACAATAGGGGGTCATTTTCAATAGTAAACTGTGTACATATAGTATGTTGTATTCTTGACAGATATACCTCTAATGCTTCTGTCATTATGCATCCCATAACAGCACAAATCCTCAAGGTTCCCTCAGTTTCTAATTTGTTTAAGGATGACTTGAGTTGGTCAATGGGAACAAGCCATGCTCCAACAGCTGGAGTTGCAGTACTTAAAAGGTTCAGCTGCCTTTAAAAAAAAAAAAAAAAAAGTTATAAAAATGAGTGTTAAGATTTGTATTTCAAACAGTCTTCCATCCATGATGGACTTAGTAGCTATTTTACTTAGGCAAAATTACTTTTTGTTTTGACCACCAGGTGAATTACGAACACAGAAGTAGTAAATGCAAAGAGTTTATAGGAGAAAAGAAAGAAAAACATAAAAGCCTATTAGAGGCGAAAAGAGTAAAAAGTTCATGGCAGAGTGCATATGAAAGTAAAACTAAAGCCCTCTTAAGAAAAAAAAGGCATCAAAAAAGCTGAGAATAATGTTTACAGAAAGTATGAAGTAGGAAAGATGAAAAAAAGGCAACCCTAATACCAGATAATCAGAAAAATAATTCAGAAGTAAATGAAACAATATTATGTCTTTTAAAATAAAGAAACATCAAGGGATAGTATTACATTTTTACAATTTTTTACCTAGAAAATGCATGTGCAGGAGATCTCACATTGGTAGGAGCTGCAAAACTAAACCAAATTTCCTTGATGGTTAGCTTCATGCTACATGAATCTGGAGGTGGAGGCATCAGAGGTAGATCTTTTTTCAAATCATCAGATTCAACTCCTTCATCCTATGTAAAATAGATGACCAAACCTCATTAACATATAGCCCCTTAAAATCACTAGTACAGATACTCATGTTTTAAGCACAAAAGTCTTTCATCAAATCAAGTTCCACCGGGCACCCTTATATACAAGATAACATAAACCTTGCTGAGCATCCTAACCCTGACTCTGAGAAGAATCTGTGGATCCTCGAAGTTACAAGAAACATAGTCTGAAAAACTGTTACATTATAACAAATCACAAATCCAAGATCTTAGAACTACAAGGTTTCTCTTGATCACCTCACTTAATCACATTTGTTTGGGGAAGTTGAATGCTATTTTTTCCAGATGAAAAAAGCAAGAAAGAGGTTTTTTAATTTGCCAGAGGTCATACAACTACTAAGGAGGAGAACGAGTAACAGAAATAAGGTCTTCTGCTTCCTATTGAAATCCATTTTCAATTCAATTTTAATAGAATATTTCAAACAATAAAGTGTCATAAGAAATATACTTCAGCCCGTGTCCAAATAAATAACACTCTACAATAAAAAACTCTCAGTTACCTTATATTTAGGAATCTAAATCTATATTGAGAAATAGGAATAATATTTTTTAAATGTGTAATTACCATTCTTGAGAATGCAGGGCGGCAATAAGATATTAAAGACACAAAAAGTGTAGCGTTTGCTACACATACTTATAGGACCTCTAACTTTTATGTGTTATTGGTCAAGATAAAGAAAAGATTAGCATTTTCTTGTGGGATGATTAAGGAATGAAGAGCATCCACAGAACAGCTTTGAATACTAAGTATTACAAGACAATGTGAAATAGAGACCATAGTAATTTCAAAGTCAGGAGGCACTAAATGTAAGTCCACATTCCCTTACCTGCAATTCTAAAATCCACAATATTCTGAAAATCTATTTTTTTTTTGTCAATGTGGCATCAAAATGTAATCTGAATTGATAAGAGACTATTTATTCTACTTGGGGTTTTTATTAAAGTTGTGCTGCAGAAATACTTAAATATTTCAAGATGGAGTGCTATCTCAGATTCCATTAGCAGTTTAGGTGACATGTAGTACACACAGCATATTACCTTTCTTTTAAAAGAAAAAATCTGGCTTCTCAAATTCATCCAGCCCATGGGTTTCAGACAAGGGCTGTGAACCAGACACTGGGTATACCAAGATATAGAAGACAGTCTTAAAGAACTTGAAATTTTAAGAAGGGACTAGGGTTTGTAGATAATGAGCAACTAATTATAATAGCGAAGAATTACATAATTTATAATTACATAAATGTGAAGAAAAGTAATAATAAACTTGATTTTAGATTGAATTTTTGGTTCCTATAGCAGGTATAAATGATGGTATCAGAAAAGGCATTGAATACAACAATTCTGTAATTCTGGTTGAAAGACATAGCCAACTGGGAAGAACAGTGGCATCAAATTATGGAGCTGGACTAGGAAATGAAGTCAGTCAGGGAGTAGACAAACAGCAGAACAGAAGAACAGCCAAGAAAAAAAACATGAGAAAACACCAACATTTAAGGGACAGAGAACTACATAAGTGAATGGGCCAAGAAAAGTCAGAGAGCTCAAAGAAAGCAATGTGACAAAATTCAAGAACTTTCAGCAAGGCAAGTAGAATCAGAGACATCAAGAAGATGTCTGAATTTGTCTAGTATTTTAGTAGCTAGGCTCTTTCCAGCTCTTTTGTCCAGGGAGCAGCTACCACATTTTTAAATTTCCCTAATTAAAGTGCGAATTCCCACCCACCTTTCAAATACTTCCAAAGACTTCACAAGAAAACTATGATTAAACTCTTGAACTATGCATCAAATCAAAATACCATTTCAGCAAAATCCAAAATATGGAAAGACAAGCAAATACACTCCAGAAATTAATTTTGGATTGAGTATGTAGTTTTCCTGTTATATTTCCAAAGTATTATTATTATTATTATTAGAAATTCACCAACCTGTTCATCTGAAACAGAATTTCCATTTAAGTCTGAAGAAGGGCTTGTTCGATCACAAGGAAGATTATCGTCAGAGACATCAGTATTATAGCCACTGCCGGTTGGAGAATCAGAAGAATTATTGGATGTCAGCACTCCACCCCTTTCTGTGACACTAGCTTTACCCATAATTCCAAAAGTATTATATAAAACAGCACCAGACTGTCTTCCTCCTAAAAAAATGGAAGAATTTAGTTAATTATAGTTGTGTATCAATAATTATTGTGTATACCTACAGCATCCATAAAGATAATAAAAAATAGAAATCTCATAAAGATCATTTATTTTCCTCACCAAAACTTTGTCCTTACCTATAAAAGTAATGTTAAGATTGGATTATCAGGTAAGGAATTGTAGGCATACACAACTATTATATATGACTAAACCTAAAAGTCTTATAGACAAGTCAGCCTTCCTATTTTTACAATAATCTAAAAGAAAACAAATATAAGTCAGTCTCACTGAAAAAAGGATTTACAGTATTTTCATCCTACATAGCAAAGCTCTACAAATCAAAGATCCAGATTCCAAAGATACAAACTTTCAAAACCTGAATGGCTTTAAACTTTATTTGGGAATTTTTTCTGAACCACAAATTTTTTTCATTCAGGCATTGAGGTTTTGTACTAGTTTTTAGTCACATGGTAATAATCCCAGCTACCACAGTTTTTGCTTAAATATGCTGATTTGTGTTACTGAAAGTCACAATTGTTTAAAACATCTCAGCAATGTGGGGCAAATTTGTCCACCACTTAAACAGAATTAAAAAAAATGCTTACCGAACTTATTCACTATGTAAGAATTTGTTCACCATGTAAGAACTTGTTTGTTATGCTTCAGAAGATTGGAGACTGACGAGAATTACGCTGGGGGTGGATTAATGATTGTGCATTGATCACTGACTCCCCTATACAGAATTTTATTGTTGTTAACAACCATTTGATCAATAAATATGAGAGATGCCCTCTCAAAAAAAAAAAAAGAAAAAAAAATGCTTACCCTTTATGGTTAAGTTTTCAAGTCCACATTCAAACATTATCCAACCCCATTTTTCTTGGCTGGGACCTATTCGAGTTACATCTGGAACAGCTTGCTGATCAGTTTCATCTACAAAAGTAAACTCATCCAATTCTTCAAGAGTAAATAAAACTTTGGACTTCTCAAAGGGAATAGCAGTGATGGCACAGGTACCCATATCTGTTATCAAAAGAGAACAAAACAACCATTTTTAAAGACAGAAGTTTGTGTATTTTTAAAAACAAACAATGTAAACATTTGGCAGAGTGGTCACCTTGAAAAGATATCTTTGTATTCTGTCAAAAAGAGCAGACAAACCAACCAACTTCTAAAATAATGCTGTCCAATGTCATACTTAAAAGTATTAGAATCATGTTGAAGAGGGAGAAAAAAAAAGATACCATAATTAACAAATAATTGCTCACAGGCAGGGTGAATTCATTTCAGAAAGATTAGGGGGTACTCAAAAATGTGAAGTTAAAAAGCTCCTGAATGAAAAAGAAAGCTCCTGAATAATTTAGCTTCAGAGTAAACTACTTTTTAAATACTTTCCCATCATCTTACAAAATAAAAAATAATTTTTATTAATTACCCAGCCTTAGGAAAACCATTATTTTCTAAGAAAATTACAGCTTTTACTAAAAGATTGCTTTATGCTAACATATTTTATGTAACTACAGATTCATCATTAGACATGGCTGTAATGCCACCACTTATAATACGCAGTATGGAAACTGACATCCTGAATGCCTGACAGAGGTTTTTATTTATCTTACCATTTTTTTCATTTCTTTCTCTGATTACAGATAATGAATATGGAAAAGCAAAAAAGAAGCTTTTAAAACACACATGTAGATTTACCACCCAGAGATAACCTGTTTACATTTGAAGTAAGGTTCCTTCTAACTTTTCAGAAAGCATTTTACAAACCCAGCTTTGGTTCACATGTTTCATGTAACAGGAAACCATAATTTCCTTAGGTCATTAAAAATTCTTCAAAGATGTTGTTTAATAACTATGTAATATTCCACCACATGAAAATACTATATTTTTTGTTTATGATAAGAAAGTCTTCCTTGATGTGAGAGAATATTCACCTACATTTCTCTATGATTTCTTATATTTGCCCTTAATTTCATGAACTTATTCTGGTGTATGGTATAAGGTGAGAATTTCACTTGAATTTTATTTAAATTTTTTTGATTAGGTAATATACTAACATAGACCAAAGTTCCAAAAAGTATGAAAGGGTATACAAAGAAAAGCCCTACCACCACACCCAGATATCTACTTCCTCTCCCTATAAGTAACAAATGTCATTAGATTATTGAGTATTATTTCACAGGTATTTTACGTACATACAAGCAAAGGCATTTACATTTCTTTTCTCCCTGCCTTTTTAACACAGAGTATACCTTGGAATTTTACTGGGTGTGTTTTCTTTGGTGAGTATTTTTGTATAAAGCACCTTTTAAAATTCTATTTGGTTACTGCTTATGGACTGTACAACACCCAAGTATAAACTGGTTACCAGTGCAAACTACAGAGCTGAGAAATGCCTTTTTTATACTCAAGCCACTGTACTTTGCAGCAGCTTTAGGACTGCAGGTCTCAGGTTGTCATGGAAAGTCTCTCTATTAGGAATCCTCAGGTCAAATGCTTTGGTGAAATACAAGGATGGTGAGATAAGCTTTGAGAAAGTCACAGCAGTTACATAGACCAAGAATATAGGCAGGAATGATGGCAACTTCAGAGCCTACAGAATATGCTAAGCTAATTAAAGGAAATCATTTGTTCAGGACTGGTAACCTGTCCCACATGGAAATTCTAGCATACATCATCTCAAATAAGACTAACAAACTTCTTTTTTTTTGGATTGAATGTGACAATCTAATATCACTTAATCCTCTAAATGAGCATATGCACACAGCTGAGTCAAAAATATTGAAAAGGTATGTGACATCCCTAATTTTCTCTTTTATCTCATCAGGGACTTTAAAAGGCATAGCCATGTCTACCAAGAACTCTTATTGCCACTGTATTTTACAGACTCGACTATCTACTTTTGACACTGAAATTAATTTTTAATAAAGTTGTGCCAACAGAGTAATTTTTAAAAGTGAGAAAGACTATAAATATCACAGTCTCTCTGTTTTACAGTGAGCAAGCCAGTACCATGAAGATAACAGATGGGAGATAAAAGCAGTTTCCAATTTGGGGCCATGCCACTTAATCTTCCTATCAAAGTTTACTTTACATTCTGTTTAGAATGTGAGTAATGGATAATTAAACATCATGTGTTTAACATATGCAGAAATACCTTTTTCTTATAAAATATTCAAACTGTAGCAATATTCAAAGAAAAATTATCATGTTTCCTTCTGCAAAATCCTCTTACATTTAAAATGTCAAAGAAAAAATATTTGCTGTAGAGTCCTACCTGTTGTATCAAGACCCCTAAGTTGCCCGTGAACTCGATGGATGTTTAACTTGGCTGCAATTTCTTTGCCTTTTTCTGCACCAGCATTTGATCTGAGAGATCCAGATGACTGCGGCTGCATCTTAGAGGCATGGACATACCTATCAAAATGTGATTTTCCGCCAGGTTCCATACTGTTTGAAGTTTCTTCAACCACACCTCTTTATGTTAAAAGAAAAAGAATACGATGGTTAACATTTAAATAATTTAGTTCAGTAAAACCATTTAACTAGTAAGTGTTGCTTTTTTTAATTCACCATTTTAATTAAACCAATATTAATAACAAATTCTTCAGTGCTTAATAAAAAATAATATGAGTAAAAACTGTAAAAACTTTTACTTACTTTGCTAATCTACAAAGTGAGATCTGAAATTTCAATGCCAGTTTTGAGTTTTAACATTAACATTTTCAGAAATGTATTAAAAAGATGACTTAGGTTTGCTCTGAAGTCGAGCAAGACGATTATGGCTTAACGTAGCAAAATCTTATCTTTCTTACCGGTTCATTCGAACTTGTGTAGCAATTCTGTCAAAACACAATGCTACTAGGGAAACGTGAGTCACACTTCTACTAGGAGCAGTACTTGGAGGTTCTTCCACTGAAGCTTGTAACAAACACAGGTTTATCTAACACACAAAATGTCATAAATTTCAGAGTTGAAAAGTGATATAATCACTTAAAAATAAAATACACAAAAAATGAAAAAATTACTTTGTTAAGATGGTATATTATGTATCTCACAGTGATGAAGACAAAACTTAAAGACTTATAAAATAATCATAATTAAACTCTTTATGGAATACTTTCTGGCTGTATGGAATACAGATATGGAATATTTTAGTAAAATTACCCACTATTCTGCTTAAGTAAACCACTTTCATTTAATTCTTGCATTAGATCATCAAGAGAATAAAATACATATTTTTATATTACAATCTGTTTCACCATTCGGTTTGGTAAGCACAAAGGATAAAACCCACAAAATGTTGTCCTTTTTTAAGAAAATTTTTAAAAATATTGTTTGTTACCTTTGGTATGCTGACATTAGCCTGAAGACCTTTAATAGTTACATTATCTTGCTTCATTGTAAGATTTGTTTGTGCTTGTCCTTGGTTAGTGGTTCCTATGGGAGGGTGTTCAGTTTTTGCTCCTCTAATATCTTGTTTGGAAGATAACTAAAAAGATTCAAAGTGGAATTATTATTTCCCAGACATTTTTCCACAACACCCACAACAGCAGCATGCCTTATTCGCTGTGTCCCTGTAGGCCTGTCTATGAGCCAGCTGCCATCTGGCTTAGCTGCTCCCAGTCCAAAACTTAGAAAAGCTGAAAAACAGATTGGTAGCTTCAGGATTGAAAGAAGTGATACATAACAAAGTGAAATCAGCCTACAAAGGAAACAGAAAAAATGATAATAAATACCAGGTAATAACAACAGGTCCTTTTTCAGGATAACTAAATTCTACCTACTTGAGGGCAGGTTTGATTCTGATCATTGGCTCCTTGTTGGGTAGGAATATTTAAAAATTTCTTTTAATGTGTATTTCTCTACCCTAACTACATATCACATGAAATGCCAATATATTTTGAATAACTGGACCATTAAAAATTATCAGCCTCACTTTTACCTTGCGTCTGCTCTCTAGTCCAAATATGACCCCAATAAATTTGAAAGTCAAATGCAAAATTACCAGAAGAACACCAGGATATGACTGGTAAGAAACCAGTTTTGTGGCTTGGACTACACATAAAGAGAATATCACACACCAGGAGGCAATGACTTGATTAATTGAGATGAACAAAAATAATCTAAAAAATATTCAAGACATAATTTAGCTAAGCATAGAGGAAAGTCAAAACAATATGCAGCTTTGCTTCCTCAGAAAATGAATGTACCAGTCCTAAAGAATCTTCATTCACTTAGGGCAAAAGCTCTTTAGGAAAGGTTTGGACTTATGCTACTTCCAAAATAAAATAAAGCTATATTTTAGTAAATATTACCATTTAATCCACAGAATCATTAAGTATGCTCTCTCTTATGGAGCCAATGATACACAAAGATTATTTAGAAATGTCCATGTATTACATATGAAATGGCTAATAAAATCTTAATATATTCAATTTTGTTCAAGTTTGGGTATTATGTATAATGAACACTCAATTTGCTTTACTCAATGAGTAAAAATTGCTTACATTTTCTGAGAAGGTAGTCTTGCTGTTTTGGACAGCCTCCCTGAGGACTTTGGCATGGAGATCATCTACAATTGCAGCCGGATGTTGGGTACTAGCAAAATGAACCATTGCTTCTATATATCTGAGGGAAGGAAAACAGTAAATGAAACTTAAATATCACTTAATAGTATGATCTTATTTCTCTAAACTGTCCCATTATATTCTATTCTAGATTTTATTCATGTTGGTTTTATTTACTTAGATAGACTATAAGCTCCTTACAGGACAAAGAATCTTTACTCCTTACTGACTACATAGTAGAAAGAACATCAAACTCAGTAATTGGTTCCTGGGTATTTGATCATTTTATGATCATCAGCCCAAAAATAAAAAATGGAAGATGTAATGCAATATAATTATTATAATATTGCAACATAACTGTTTAGACTTAAAAAGTAACAAATGATACTGAAACACAGACCTTTAAAAACATATTTTCATTTTTGTTCAGTCAAAATAGTCATCAACATTCTTTATGAACATACCATATCATATATTCTAATCATATCACATACCTGTATCATTTTGTAAAACAGTAGTTACATTTTTAGACAAAATTAATACCTGTCTAAAGCTTCAGCCACCAGGGGAGTCAGAACAATGTCAACAGTTCCTTTTACTTCAACTATGGCTGTTGTCCTGGTCTGAGAGACTGGTTGATCAAGGGTCCACTCTTCTGTTATTGTTTCATCATCTGTGTTATCAACAGCTTTCTTTTCCAGAGGAGTATATGGTGTACTATACAATTTAACAAGCAAAGTATATATTAAAAAGATCATGAAAAAAAAATAGAGGTTGTAGCTTCCTTAACATTAGTAGTCACTAAACCTACATTTATTTCAACTAAAAATTTCATGGAATTGCGCTAGATATTTTATGTCCCATATACCTTTTGAAAACAGGGAAAATAAGGTACTAAAATATAAATTGATCAAAGATGGTTAATAGATCAAATAAGAAAAAATTTTGACATATTTACTTAAATAGAATAGGGCTTTTCCAATATATGAAAATTACAATGCTGAATTCTTGTTAGTTTCCAATTTTGACATGCCAAGTTATGGTTTGCTTAGTATGTCTAATAGAAATGCTATGGACTTCTTAAAAATGTGGACAAAGCCTTGAGAGACAACAGAGTTGAATAATTTAGGGTAATTTATTCTTTAAGTCTATAGTCAAGAATGGTTACTCCTCAGAATAAACTCTACATATTGCAAAATCAAGAAAGACTGACTTTGGGGGTTTATGCTCCCTGACTTTAAACTCCACTACAAAGCTACAGTCATTAAAACTGTATGGTACTGGCACAAAAACAGAACCATAGATCAAAGGAACAGAATAGAGAGCCCAGATATAAACCCATGCTTATATGGTCAATTAATAAATGATAAAGGAGTCAAGAATATACAATGGGGAAGACAGCCTCTTCAATAAATGATGCTGGAAACCTGAACAGCTACATATAAGAGAATGAATCTGGATTATTGTCTAATTCCCATACACAAAAGTAATCTCAAAATGGATCAAAGACTTGAATGTAAGTTATGAAATTGTAAAACTCTTTGAAGAAAACAGGCAAAAATCTCTTGAACATTAAGTATGAGCAATATTTTCCTGGACACATTTCCTCAGGCAAGGGAAACAAAATAAAAAATGAATAAGTGGGACTAAATCAAACTAAAAAGCTTCTGTACAGTAAAGGACACCATGAACAGAACAAAAAGGCACCCTGGAATATGGAGTATATATTTGTAAATGATTTATCTGATAAAGGGTTAACATCCAAAATATAATAAAGAACTTGTATGCCTCAATACCCAAAAAACAAAGAACCCAATTAAAAAATGGGCAGAGGATCTGAACAGACACTTCTCCAAAGAAGAAATACAGATGCCCAACAGGCACATGAAAAGATGCTCCACATAGCTAATCATCACAGAAATGTAAATTAAAACCACAGTGAAACAGCACCTCACATCAGTTAGGATGGCCACTATCCAAAGGACGAGAAATAACAAGTGTTGGCGAGAATGTGGAGAAATGGGAACCCTACTACACTGCTGGTAGGAATGTAAATTGGTGCAGCCACTGTGGAAAGCAGTATGGAAGTTCTTCAAAAAACTACAAATAGAAATACCGTAAGATGCAGTAAGTCTACTTCCAGGAATTTACCCAAGGTAAACAAAATCCCTGATTCGAAAAGATATATGCATCCCTATGTTTATCATCACATTATTTATATTAGCCAAGATATGGAAGCAATCTAAGTGTCCATTAATAGATTAATAGATAAAAAAGATGTGGTACATATACACATGGGATATTATTCAGCCATAAAATGGAAAGAAATCCTGCCATTTGCATGGATGGATCTAGAGGATATTGAGCTAAGTGAAATAAATCAGGTGGAAAAAGACAAATTCCACATGATTTCACTTATTTGTAGAATATAAAAAGAAAGCAAAACAGAATGAACAAAACAGCAGTAGGCTCATGACATGGAGAAGTTCCTAGTGGTTACCAATGGGAAGGGGTTGGGGTGGATGGGTGGGGAGGATGAGGTGGATAAAGGGGCACAATAATTTCCAATCACAATATAAGTCGGTCATGGGAACAGTAGTACAGCGTGGAGAATATAGTCATGACTCTGTAACATCTTTTTATGTTGACAGATAGTAACGGCAGTAGAAGAGGTGAAGATTTAATAATATGGGTAACTGCTGAACTACTGTGTTGTATACTTGAAACCAATATAAGATTGTATATCAATACTTCAATTTAAAAAACTGACTTTACATTTCAAAAGTATGTAATTTTTACTTACTTTGAAGTTGATCCTGAAAGTTGCATTCCTCTGTCTAGTAAAGAATTAGCTGTGAGCCCCTGTTTAATAACCTATGATAATATAAAATAATTTATAGTATAGAATTTTAGTATTAATTATTGTCTAATATTAAGCTATTGACTAGTATTTGTGAATATCCAGATTACCTTGTTAATGTGATTTGATATATACGATATAAATATTTAACAAAACCAGAAAAATCACAGAAAACAATCACTTAGTAATTTAATCTACTGATTAGTTTGACAAATGACAGGACAGGGCTGTGAGGATTCAGCAATGAGAGTAAAAAAATATACAACTAAAGCTTAAAAGCAAGTCCCTTTTTTTAAAGAAAGGGCTTTTAAAAGCAAGGCTTGATTCCTGAGTTCCAAAAAAAGTAAGCTTTTTTAAAGCTAATTTTAGAGTCTTCTCTGCAATCTGCAATCAATAATTAAGTGGGAAAGAATCCAGGGAGACATTACATTATAGTAAAAGCTAGATTTTATTTTTTATCCATTAAAGAGAATACATAAATATGCCCTTGAATAACCAAACTGAACCCTTTTAAATTCTACATTATTTAGATTTAATGGAGAATAAAAACTTTCTTATTGCCTATGTTTTGTTTTTGAAGTTGTCTAAAGATACATATCCCTTGCTTAATTTTCTCCAGAGATTTGACTGCCCAGTCAAGCTAGAAGGACTTGTTGAAAATACTACACTATTTTTAACCTCTCTGGTACTATTATGCAAAGCAAGGACCATTGAGTTTTTACACTGGAAAATTCACCTACCAACATGTTCTCACATGGAATCAAGACATTTTGAAATCTTAGCATAGGCAGTTTATCTTGGGTAAGATTAAAAATGGGCACAACCTTAAAACTGAAACTTTGTAACTGCCACTAATCTTTCTTTTTCAACACAATAGTACTTAAATACACACACACACACACACACACACACACGCACGCACGCACACAATTTCCTTACATACTCCAGTCCATATACCACCTTTCTATCATTACTTAAGTTCAAGCCTGTTATCTTTTTGCACAGACTGCTGCAACACCTCTTAAGTAATCACCCTGCTTCCTCTCGTTTAATGACAGTTCAGTTCCACTTAGGAGCCAAAGTGCATGAGATCACGTCACATATCCTAAGAGCTCTCATGAGTTTCTCAATGAAATTAAAATAAAATTCTAAATACGCATACTCTGGTCTGTAAGTCCTTAATGATCTGGCACCTGTTCAGTTCTCTAGCCTTATCATCAGCAAGTCTCCCTGCTAACTTGCTATGTCTCATGCACACTGACTTCTTCCCTACTTCGGAATTTCAGCAAAGCTGATGCCTGTGCCCTGAATGCCTCTAGGTCTTCCCATCCTCAATTCCTTCTTAGCCTTTAAGTTTCAGTTTCACTACTGCCTCCTCAGATAGACCTTTCATGTCAATATATTCTAGGTAGGTAGCCCTACCCCTCACTTCTCTATCCCAGCATCCTTTGTTTATCTTCATAAGACTCTTCTTAATTTGAAATCATATACTTAGGTGGTTAATAACTGTCTGTCTCCTAACCCTAAACTGTAAGCCTATCTTCATTTCCCTCATCACTGTACATAAAATGCCTGGCACTAAGTACTAGAAAATAACTATCTGATAAGAATGAATAAATTAACATTTAAGACAGTTTAAATAAGTATATATGCATGTGTTAAGTATACACCACACAAGATTCTTGAACACTGTTAATCAGTTCTATAAGATTTTATGTTTAATTTTGGTCTTTACAAATCAAAGAAGTTTCTCTTTATAAAATTTATAGTTTTATAAAAAGTTTTCCTAAAATTTATCAATAAATTTATTCTGACACATTTATAGCTTTTCTAAAAAAGGCTATTTACAGAACGCATTACAGAAATGGACAATAACCAATTCATACTAAATTATAATATCTCAAACACCAGAATTAGGTTTGCACAGAAGCAGTTATTTATTAGTAAGAAGAACACCAACTATTAAAAAAAAAATCTCAAAATTTTATTTTTAAGACACAGAAAATATGAACACACAAGGACTTGATCCTAATCTTATAGTATAATATTCACAGAGGCTATACATTAACATGTGACAATCAAGTCTGAAACTATTTCTCAATTTGATATGCCTAAACTTATAATATTCATCAATAACCCTGTGACTTACTGTCCTACATGAAGTCATGATATCAGAAATTCTCTTTCAGAAAAGTAGATAAAATGACTGACAAAGTAACTTTAAAGTATCTTAAAATTCTATTTTTCTAAAGAAGTATTAGTGGAAACTAATGATGTAATTTATACCTTAAAAGTTGGAACAGAAAGCTGTTCAAATGATGATGAACTTTCTTCACTGGTTGGTGTGTCCAGATCAAGGGGACGATGCAATGAGGACTTGGAGGTTCTTTTGTTGGCTGGGTGCTTCACTGACCAATTAATTACCTGGAACTGAGTAAGGTAAGTCTGATAACAATTCATCACAGGTTGTTGAGAAGTAATCTGTTCACTCTCTATTGTTTTCTCAACTTCTATGATATACAGATGTTCTGTAACATCATCTTCTCCACCTAACGCAGAAACAAATGAAGCCTGGGAAGGATGTGTTTTGAACGGCAGAGTTCGGGGATCCTGAATGCTTTCTCCGTGGCCAGTAAGTGGTCCTTCAACACTGTGATATATGGAACCCCTGCTGTAGTCAACCTGCTGGGTTTGTTTCTTCTTCTTCTTTCTACCTGGGTAAGTTCCAGGGCCTTCATCACTGCTTATGGGTTCAAATTCTTCAGCTGCAGAAAAGTAGGCTTCGCTATCAGCCATTGACATGCTGGAATCCATTGATCGATACTGATGAAAGGAATTAGAGTCTGCTGATGGTGTGTATGGGAATGAACCAAAACTTCTTCTCTGCTTTGGTGAATCTAGTACGTTCTCATCACTTCGAGAGACATCACTACTGAACTGGACTCCAACTGTAACAGGCTGCTTGTCCCCGTATAAAGCAGCAGTAAGGCTCTTGGTACTTCCAAGTCGAGTGGAACATACAGAGGCTTGTCGTTTCAAGGGAGATCTCAGAGGAGATTGACCTACTGACTTATCCTGAGTATTAGGAGACACAGGGCTATTTCCTGAAATTTCTGTAGGGATACTGAAACAGAAAGCAAAGCTATTAACCATTTACTGTACACCATGCAATTTACTCTAAATATAAATAGAAGTATACTTATAAAATCCTTTGAGTAATTTAATCATTTATTTTACAAATAAAGGAAAATCTAAAATTTTACAATCAAATATCCATACAAAGTGGTAAAATAGCACAATATGTGTTCAGCAGCTTAAAACACAATGAAAATTTAAAGACATGCGGAGTATAATTTTCTATCCATAATCCATGGACAGAGCTAATGCATTTATAAACTTTTTTCACACCCTTTACAAGCTTGTCCAATGAAATATACCAGTACCTTTGATTAAATAAGAGGGATTAAAGGAGAAGAGGCCACAGATAACCTCAATATTTCTGACTTCAGCAACTGATGTAGTCCTGCCATTTAATGAGGCAGAGCAAGTTGAGCATGACAGGCACATGGTTATTTTTTATATGCTGAGTTTGCGGTCTACGGAATATACAAGTAGAAATATCAAGAAGGTAGCTGGGCTTATAGGGACAAAAGTTTTGGCTGGAGGTTTACATTTTAAAAATGTTAGCTACAGACCACTGAAGCCAAACAGTTATTGAGACTGTCCAGGGAAACAGTACAGAGTGAGTGAGGAAAAGGGTATAGAATGGAGTCCTGAGGGGTAACAACATTTCACAAACGGCAGGCTGGAAAAGGAAGAGAAAGACGAAAGGGGGGAAAAGTGAGGACATGGAAATAGAAACTGAGAAAGAACAGAAAAGGAGTTAAGAGGAAAATCTGAAATACACTATCAAGAGAACAGTTTTTTTCAAGATGCAAGTAACTGCCTATTAAGGGACCAAGGACTAAAACAATATTCACCAGGCTGAAAGGATAATCTCCAAATGTTAACCATAGTTCACTCTGAGTGGTGGAATGAAAAGAACTACTCATTTAAAAATATGTTCAGGACAAGAAAAAATCTTCTACAATGGGTGGGTTGAGACGAAGAAGTTTTTCTTGAATCCTCTTACAATTTAACCTTAACATCATCCCTAGCAATCCTCTTATGATTCCTTCTCAAGCCAATTTCTAAATCGTAAATGAATACTGACATCAAAATGCTCAAAACAGACCTACCATTTGACCCAGGAATTCCACTCCTAGGAATTTACCCTAAGAACGCAGCAATCAAGTTTGAGAAAGACTTACATGGCCATCATGGACCAGGTACCAAAGGGAAAGGAACTGGGGAGGATGGGTGGGCAGGGAGGGATAAGGGGGGGGAAGAAGAAGGGGGTATTAAGATTAGCATTTAGTGACTCTACACATTTTGCTAAGCTGATGGACAGTAACCGTAATGTGGTTGTTAGGGGGGACCTGATATAGGGGAGAGCATAGTAAACATAGTGTAAATATCCTTAATGTTGATCACTTAAAGCAATGAGTTCTGCAAGAATTCCTTCTGGACCAGATGGTCATCAGCAACAGAAGAGGGACTCTCCTTCTCACCAGCCAATAAAGGCTGCGCAGCACTAGAGCTACTGTTCTCTTCTGAGGAAGAGGAGGAGCTATGAGAGCGTAATGGTACTTGAAGACTAAGGTGCTGAGTTTTTCTCTCCACTTCTATTCCAACTTTACATTTCCCTGTATGGCCCCGGAAGATGACTGGTTAGCCAGAGACGGGTAAGATTCCTCAAGGGAGGAACAACCTGCTTTGAGAGAAATCTTCTGCATTTTAATACTTAGTCCATAGGCACACACCTGATCATCTGATCATCTATATTTGCCTTCTTACAGCACTAAACTATGTTTTTATTAAAAATAAAAATAATAATAATAATAGGAGAAATGTGGGATCAACATATAAATCAAGTACAAAAATCAAATGAATATTCCATTCATGATCAAAACCGAAAGTTTCCTTGTTCGTTATGCTTCAGAAGATTGGAGACTTTAGGCATGCCATTCACATTACCTAAACAAACAAACAAAAGAGTAAGTTACATGAACACCATAATTTCAAAAGAAATTTAGGAAAAATGTAACAACTTAATCTAATTCCCTGTTTATAAGTATTAAAAAATCATTAAAAAAGCACAAGTATCTAATTTCACATAGCAGTATGTTAAACACATATAGAAATATATTCTACCTAAGTATGGATCGAGTACGTAAACAGTGAATTTGTTTTAATACTTTTACTTGAAAATTTTCAAACTTACAGAAAACTTTCAAGAAAAAAATAGTCTTAATGTATCTTTTACCTAGAATTATCTGTTTCAAACATTTTACCCATTTGCTCTACTTACAACTAATATACATAACATTTTCTGAACCATTTGAGAGTAATTTGCAGACGTCATGACCTTTTTTACCCTAAATATTTAAATGTTTATTTCCTAAGACTACATAGCCTCTGTATAATTATCAACTTGGTACATTTAGTAATTATACAATACTGTTATCTGCCTTGTGTGTTCCAATTTTCTCAAATGACCCCAAAATGTTCTCTAAAGTACTTTTGCCACTCTAGTATAGGATCCAATCTAAGATCATATATTATTGTATTTAGTTGTCATGCCTTTTTCAATCTGGAACATTTCCTCAGCCTTTTATATCCTCAGTCCTGTATGCCATATAAATTAGGGGAGGATAAAGGAAGGTTCTATAGCTGCTTAGATGCAAAAAAAAAAAAAACAAAAAAACCTCTTGGCCAACTTCCCCCCTTCTCCTGTCAGCCCTGAATTACTCAAAACAGGGAAACCTGATAGTGGGAGAAACCCTCTCCCCAAAGCAGAATGAAGTTCTAGATGGAATTTGAGGGATAAGAAGACTTAAGAATTTACATTATTTGATTCTACCACCACAGATGTAAAATTCAGAACAAAAGTCAAAAGAAAAATCGGTTCAACTTATTGCTAAGTGATAAGAAACTAGTGTTCACTGACCTTTCTAGGAAATCCTTCATTCTACTAGTGTGGCCTCCTTGATTCTACCCTGAAACTGTACATCTATACTTGGCTCCTGAAAAACTCAACAATCACAAAGTCAGACACTTACGTAGGGCTAATTCCAGCCTTCCCTGGACAGGAAACTCACAGTAATTTGTGAATTACAACTCATTCTCAAGAAAATCACTAGGAAATACAGACACTCCCTATTACATATTATAAGAATTACAATGAGCTTTGCTTTGTTCATTGCTAGAGATTTGCTATCTTTCCGCTTTTACACCATCTGCAAACTCCCTGTAGATTTTCTTCTTTGAATGACAGTGACACTTAGACATGCAGACTATAAAATCAAGTAGTCTTTATAATTAGTGCCAGCTGTAGTAGGATAGAAACAACCCTCAAGTGGCTTCAGTGGCCCTGATTTCAGCTTCTGCTCAGCTATATACTTGGCTGGATGAGTTCATGCAACTCAGTTTCAGTGAGGAGCCTCAGTTTCTTTGCTATAAACAAAACACAGAACTCACATAGTAGGGGGATTAAATGAAAACAAAAATGCCTGTAAGAAATCTTAAAAACAAAGATTATTCAAATATAAGAAAGAAATAAGACAGCTAAGCTAAATTTGATTTAACATCTTTCTTATCCATTAAACGTCAAGAAATTCTGGTGTTGGCTGATTATATAAGATAACTGCTCTTATTCTAGCAAGATTGCTTAAGTCAAATAACCTTAAAATGATACACACATGTATTAATATTCAGTGAAAAGTCATTTAAACAAGAATTTGGCATGTATAGTACAGCTCTTTCCTCTAGGAGCTCCTTATACATGGGAAATCAATCCAGTAAACACTTGAAGTTAAAACTACTACTTTCCTACCTTTGTCTACTGACAAAAGGTAGTGTTAAATTAATGTTTCTGAATGGATCAGGGAAAAAAGCCAAATATTGGTGGAACATCAAGATTTTTCTACATTTCACTTCTTGACACCATGCCAACTTAAGCAGTAAATACTGAACTTAATTGTAGGAACACATAACTATGAAACCCAAAGGAAAATCCATTTCTGGATTCTTTAGAGAAAAGACACTAGATAAATTTAAATCTAATAGGGTTAAAGTCACTACTCACTGCTCATAACAAACTCATATATTTGCAACATTATCCTACAGGTTTTAAGGAAAGACTACTCTTCTCAACATGCTCAATTTTAGTGATAAAAAGAATATTTTGCAAAAGTAGTTTCCGACATAAGGGCCAATGATAACAATATTACTATTGATAAGTTTTCCTATAAAAGTAAACTGGTAAATACAACACCGTAAAATGTGTTGCATGCAGCAAAAGCCGTGGTAAGAGAAAAGTATACTGCAATACAGGCCTACTTCAGGGAAAAAGAACAATCTGAAATGAAGAGTTTAAACTCACAATTAACAAAACTAGAAAAAGAACAAATAAGGCCCTAAGTCAGTAGTAGGAGGGACATAACAAAGATTAGAGCAGGAATAAATAAAATTGAGAGGATTAAAACAATATAAAGAATCAATGAAAGCGGGGGCTGGTTCTCCAAGAAAATAAACAAAACAGATAAACCCCTAGCCAGACTGATCAAGAAAAAAAGAGAGTCTACACACATAAACAGAATAAGAAATGAGAAAGAAAAAATTACTACAGACACCACAGAAACATAAAGAATTATGAGATAATACTATGAAAAATTATATGCTAACAAGCTGGATAACATAGAAAAAATGGACAACTTTCTAGAAAAATACAACCTTCCAAGGCTGACCCAGGAAGAAACAGAAAATCCGAACAGACCAATTACCAGCATTGAAATTGAACTGGTAATCAAAAAACTACTGAGAACAGAACCCGTAGACCAGATAGTTTCACCACTGAATTTTATCAAACATTTAGTGAAGACCTAATATCCATTCTCCTTAAAGTTTTCCAAAAAGTAAAACAGGGGGGAATACTCCCAAATTCAATCTATAAGGCCAGCATCACTCTAATACCAAAACCAGGCAAAGACACCACAAAAAAAGAAAATTACACACCAATATCCCTGATGAACACAGACGCAAAAATACTTAACAAAATATTAGCAAACCTAATTCAAAAATAAATCAAAAAGATCATCCATCATGATCAAGTAGGATTTCTTCCAGGGATGCAAGGATGGTACAACATTAAAAAATCCATCAACATCATCCACCACATCAACAAAAAGAATGACAAAAAACACACAATCATCTCCATAGATGCTGAAAAAGCATTCCACATAATTCAACATCCATTCATGATAAAACTGAACAAAATACAGGGCAAGTACCTCAACATAATAAAGGCCATATATGATAAACCCACAGCCAACATCATACTGAACAGCGAGAAGCTGAAAGCTTTTCATTTGAGATTGGTACAATACAGGGATGCCCACTCTTCCCACTGTTATTCAACATAGTACTGGAGGTCCCAGCCATGGCAATTAGACAAAACAAAGAAATCCAAGGAATCCAGATTGGTAAAGAAGAAGTTAAACTGTCACTATTTGCAGATGACATGATATTGTACATGAAAAACCCTAAAGACTCCACTCCAAAACTACTAGATCTAATATTTGAATTCAGCAAAGTTGCAGAATACAAAATTAATACACAGAAATCTGTTACATTCCTATACACTAATGCTGAACTAGCAGAGAGAGAAATCAGGAAAACAATTCCATTCACAATTGCTTCAAAGAGAATATAATACCAAGGAATATACCTAACTAAAGAAGTAAAGACCTATACTCTGAAAACTACAAGACATGCATGAGAGAAATTAAAGAAGATACCAATAAATGGAAACACATTCCATGCTCATGGATAGGAAGAATTAATATTGTCAAAATGGCCATCCTGCCTAAAGCAATCTACAGATTCAATGCAATCCCTATCAAAATACCAATAGCATCCTCAACAAACTAGAGCAAATAGTTCTAAAATTCATATGGAACCACAAAGACCCCAACTATCCAAAGCAATCCTGAGAAGGAGGAATAAAGAAGGGGGTTTATGCTCCTTGACTTCAAGCTCCACTACAAAGCCACAGTAATCAAGACAATTTTATACTGGTGCAAGAACAGAACAATAGACCAATGGAAAAGACTAGAGAGCCCAGATATAAACCCAAGCATATATGCTCAATTAATATATGATAAAGGAGCCATGGATATACAATGGGCAAATGACAGCCTCTTCAACAACTGGTGATGGCAAAACTGGACAGCTACATGCCGGTGGGCTCAACCATTGTGGAAAGCAGTGTGGAGATTCCTTAAAAAATTAAAAATAGAAATACCATTTGACCCAGGAATTCCACTCCTAGGAATTTACCCTAAGAATGCAGGAGCCCAGTTTGAAAAAGACATATGAACCCCTATATTTATCAGAGCACTATTTACAATAGCCAAAAATGGAAGCAACCTAAGTGTCCATCAGTAGATGAATGGATAACGAAGATGTGGTACATATATACAATGGAATATTATTCAGCCATAAGAAGAAAACAATCCATGTTGTTGCAAATGGATGGAGCTAGAGGGTATTATGCTCAGTGAAATAAGCCAGGCAGAGAAAGAGAAGTACCAAATGATTTCACTCATCAGTGGAGCATAAGAACAAAGCAAAATCTGAAGAAACAAAACAGCAGCAGATTTCCAGAACCCAAGAACGGACTAACAATTACCAAAGGGAAAGAGACTGGGGAGGGAGGGTGGGAACGGAGGGAGAAGGGGAATAAGGGGCATTACGATTAGCACACATAATGTAGGGGGTGGTATGGGGAAGGCAGTATAGCACAGAGAAGACAAGTAGTAACTCTATAGCATTTTACTACGCTGATGGACAGTGACTGTAATGGGGTATATGTGGTGGGGACTTGATAATGGGGGGAACCTAGTAACCAGAATGTTGCTCATGTGATTGTACATTAATGATAGCAAAAAAATTTAAAAAAAGTAAACTGGCAAAACAACTGTTACCTTGAAGCATATCTATTCCTAAGTATATCTCTGGAAGCTGTGTTCTAGGAAAATGGTGATACATAAGAAGTATTTAGAATAAGCATAGCTAAGAAAACCACCCATGTCAACAACCAGGGATCTGAATTGTAGACCTACTTTTTCCTCGTGTAACTCTAAAAATCTCACTAGTCTTGTCTAGCTTTCATTAAATCACCTGAAAATAAAGACAGATCATAATGAACTTTACCTGTAAGACTGGTAAAACAAGAGAAGTTCAGTAGTACTGAACTTCTCTCAGAATGACATAGGGATAAAGATAATAAAGGTTTAGCAGAAGTGACAAAATAACATATTACCATCTACAATTTTGGGAATTTCTTTCATAATAATCCATTCTCCAGGCTGTAGCAGAGACTGTCCATAGTACATATCAGACTCTGCACTTGTGCTTGAAAATGCAGAGCTACTGGAAGGTGTCAATTCTTCAAGTTTGAAGAAATCCAGGCCAGTTATTGTGCCACCAAAGAATCTGCAGCCACCAAGACAGCCACACTTGTTCCTGCACCTCTTCTTCTTCAGTGCATCGTCTGGCCACAAAAACCACAACCTAAACAGAACCCAAAACAAAACAAAAGCAACAACATAACAACTCATTAAGAAATGAAAACTGTTTTGCAGATAATTAGTTACATGTAACTTACCTGTTAATATTTTTAAAAGACAAGGTCAACACAAAGGTTTATTTTTAAAAATAGTCTCACCACAGTAAGTGGATAAAAAGAAGTTAGGAACAACATTGAGAGATGCAGCTTACATTAACAAAAATGCGGGCTTAAAAGAAATAAATAATTTAAATCCAGTTAAAAATAGCAGTAAATACTCTCAGAAGGACTAAAAATTTTAAATAATCTAAAATATGGACAAAAGTTTTAGTATAGATTGTGCTTTTATTACCTTTAGCATTTCAGAGCCTATTTCACATAGCAAATACATCAAAATATTATATGAGGCAAGTAAGAATTTCTTAATAAAATCAAAATAATGCACCATTCTATATTTTAGAAGACAAAAATGTAATAATTTTGTAATAACTATTACAAATGCAAATGTAATAATTATGTAATAAGACTCTGAATGAACTATTAATTAAGACAATGAGAGAAAACATAAAATTCCTTAGGCTCCATGAGTGACCCACACATAAAACTCTCAGTACCAAACCCCTACTAAATATTATATAAATCTGAGAGATATATCTTTAGTCAGTCTTTTTCTTTTTTTTTTACCTTACATAATAAAACCACCTCAGCCATATCAACTGTCCATTTTTCTAAGCATTTTCACATGCATTTATCTAATTGGATGCTCAGGGCTGTCACAGGAAGACAGAATGGATATTATCATTTTCATTTTACATTCATTCATTTATATTTCTTCAACATATCTACTATGTTCCTAGTATCATGCTAGACAAAACTGATACAGTCTTATCCATGTGAAGTTTACAGTACACAGGCAAAGACAGGCCACAAACAAGATTATATAATCATAAATTATCAGTGCTATGAGATTAAAATAGGGTGCTGTGACAAAGGAAATGGGAAGAATCTTACAAAAATTAGTATTTGGGATGTGAAAGGTGAGATGGAATGAATATATCAAGTTAGAAGTGGAACATGAATCTAGAGAAGGAAAAGACAAATATATGAGAAAATCTTAGGGTGAAGGAGGACTTGAAGTATTACTTCAATTAAATATTATCAATTTCAAATCACTTCTCTATTTAAAGTACTAAGATTTTAGTCATTCAGCAAAACTATTTAAAGCACTATTAAAATAAAAGACCTATATATTCCACAGATTTTTTTTTTTTTTTACTTCATTTGTGCATCAAGAAGCTGGCAGAATGCATGGCTTTGCTGTCATCTAGACATGAGTTCAAATTCCTACTGTGCCACTTACTAACTCTAGGACTTAGAAATAGTTAGCTGTCACTTCTGAGCCTCAGTTTCCTCATCTGCAAAATTATGATCTGATATACCTAACAAGATTGCTTTAAGGATTAAATGGTTTAACATGTAAAGCACCTGATATGAAATCTGGAATACAGAAGTTGCACAACAAATCAAGCTCCTCTTCCCTATCTTTATATAACCCAGTGCACTAATTCTCAAACTTGGGCTTGCATTAGAATCAACAGGAGACTCCACCCCCAGAATTTCTGGTTGAGGTCTGGGTAGTCCTGATTATGTACACTTCTAACATCTTCCAAGGAGATGCTGGTGCCTCTGCTTTAGGAAGATACTTCTCAGAAACACTAATCTAATGAAACTAATGGTCTATGTGTCCATCTGAGTAACTCTTCCAGTTATATCAGAAATGAATATACCTACTTTTCAAAATTCCTGCCTAGTGCTTTGCTGTGAGTGACAAAGCCCTCTGTCTCTGACCCAGAGTCCTGTCTTCTGCCAGCATCCATGAAACTGTGGATAAAATCCCCGACTCTTCACAAATCTTAACAAACCAGAACACTGAAACCAACCTAAATGTGCCACCTGAAACAAACTGAATCACATGGGACACCTCCTTAGCTTCATCAGCACCTTACCCTACCACCTGACCTAATCAGACATAGGCACTTTGTTCACACTGACTGGCTTCCTGAGCAATAATTAACAAAGAAACCAAAGTTTTTTAAAACAATATTCTCCACATATAAGCTTTCATACTCAGATTTACAAGATGTCAGTATCTTAAATCAACTTAAAAGATTAATATAATCTCAATAAAAAAACATCAACAGGATTTTTCTTAAATTAGAAAAACACTTCTTTGGGGAAAATTAATGCACAAAAATATCTACACATTTGTGAAATGGAGAAATGAATATGTATTAGGTATACATTTCTTCTTCTTTATTTTAATAGATATTTGCAGAAAAATCTTTTTACATCCTTGGTTGGATTAATATGTACACACCATACAAAATCCAGATGGACCAGAGTTTTATGTTAACAAACAAAAACAAAAACAAATAGAAAAACATAAAGAGATGCCATGTGATTACTAGGAAAGGAATGTTTTCTCAAATTAGCATAAGCAATTACAAAGGAAAAGACTAATATAACTGAATATGTACATAAAATTAAAGTCTGTATATAAAAAATTAAAAAAGGAAACAGAGTGAAAAATATTAGCAATAGAGATCACAGAAAGGTTGGTAATCTATAAAAAAAGCTTTTGAAAAATTGGTAAGAACTACACCAAGACCCCAATAAATAAATGTACATAGAATACTAACAGACAATTCACAAATCAAGAAGTAAAAGCAGCCAATAAGTATATGAAAAAAGTATTAATCTCAGAAAAAAAGAAATGCAAAATAAGACAAAGAGATATTGCTTTTCAGTTATCATAAAACACTTTAAGGATAGCAAAGATGCAGTGAGACAGAGATGCTCTTAAAAAGTCACTGGGAATATAAACTGAAGCCATCTTTCTGGGAAGTAATTTGGGAATGTACAGCAAAATTTCAGTTTCTAACACAGTCACACCCCCTTCTAAGGAAACTATTTAAAGGGAATACCCAGAAAGGGTAGGAAAAGATTTTATGTGCAAAAAATGCTCCTCTTACTATCATTCACATGATAGGTTTAGAAACAATCTATATATTTAGTATAAGGGCAATGGCTAAATAAACCATGATATATTTTTTGATGATGTATTATTATTTGTTTCAAAGAATTGTTTGTTTCAAATTTGCTTATAGAAATTTTCAATCATGTGGGGAGATATTTCAAAGTCTAGTAAAATCATGAAGAATTCAAAAATGTCTATACAGGTTCATTTCAAGTATAAGAAAAATACACTAAAAATACTGGGAAAAAATATGACAAATTCAGTATGGTAGGGTTATGATAATTCTTTTCCTTTATTTCTTCATCGTTTTCTCTATTTTAAAAATATGCTTGAATTAACTTTATGATGGAAATGGACGCAGAAAATGTCACATTGTCATTGTAAATAAACGCGATTCAATTAGAGGCTCTAGCAAATTTTTTAAAGGCAGCTATAATTATTTCTTAAGGACCATTTCTCAACGTTTAGTTACCCAGTCTTCCATGTAGTTGTGAAGGCCCACAAAAGGAGGAGCTGTACACAGTATACGGTGATGGTATGGTGTTCCCTAGAAATGATGAACTAGAAGTGGAGAGCTGAGGTGAGAAAGGGGAGCAGTGTTTCACAAAATATTATCTGGGGACCAGTAATTTAAACTTGCTTCACTGTTGACACCCATAGTATGGGCTTAGAAATGTTGGGGGTTGAGTTTGTTCTCCTCAGTTCTTGTCCCCATGCAACAAAGAATGAAAGGGCAGAATACAGTACTGAAACAGAATGAAAGTTTTATTTGAATACATTCCAATGGAGGAATGGGCTTGAGTCAAGGTAGACAAAGGCAGTTTTACTTGAATAAAGCAGAGAGGAAGGGGAAGCTCATTGACAAGAAGTTGCAAGCTCAAATCAGAGCTCTCAGTAGCCCCTCTCTATTTATCTGAAGCAGGAGAGAGTGAAGACTTGTGCTTAAAGTCTGGAAAACAGAATGAAACAGCAAACTGACAGAGATGCCACTAGGAGAGCACAGGGACAAAACATAGTAAGTTAAGCAGTAAGAAGTCTTCTTAAAAATACACGCTCCAAGAAAAGGGAGTGCGGGCAAACTCAGAGAGGAGGCATGCTTAAGGGCTTAGGATTCTGTCTTTTAAGGCTTTCAGGAATGGGATAAAGGTAAAGGGTTAGTGGGGGGTAGGCTTCTCATGCAGTCTCATGATGTCTATCTCCAGTGAGAGATAATATGTCATTATCCATAGTCAGTCCTCCAGATAATTCTGTAGGATAAACTTCTTGGTCTTCTCCAAGATAGTGGCTACCCTCAAGCACCAGGAACATAGCAGTTAAGACTGCTTGCCTTGCCTTAAGATAGGCTATTGGCTGATTACCAAAGAGTATGTTAGGAATGTAACTTCCCAACTCTCTGCTTTTAAAATGGAATAGCCTTAAGATAAGTTCTTCCTGTTTTCACTATGCTCTTTGTATCCCAGCATTTTTAGGAAAATTAATCGCGATGCTTGTCCCATGTCTCTGCTCTATCTCATCCACATTAGCTAGAGCAAGTCGCAAGGTCTGCCCAGATTTTAATCATGTGGAATGAACTCACACTGTAGAGGGCATTAACTCTGTGAGTCCTTTCTGGCTCTTTGGCTTTATCTGATTAAGTCCCTGAGTTCTTGGTGGGCCCCACCCTCTTTTCATGCTGTTCATATTTGTCTTCAACCACACCATCACCAAAGGTGAGATATGCAATGTATTTACTTAAATATCAGGCCCTTATATATCCATTGAGGTGTACCCAGCATGATCATATGAGGTCTTTATTTCAAATATTCTTATTCCATTCCTAACAGAATATCTTCTAAAATTACCTAGTAATTTCCATCTGAATATGAGATTATTAGCATTCTTATATTTTACTTACCTCTTAGTTCTGGCATCATGAGTTTCTAAGAAATGTCTTTGTGCCTCGTGTTTAGAATGATGATCAGCAGCTAATGCAATATCAACGGTAATAAGTCCTACGTTGGCTGACCCAGCTTCAAGCCATGAGGCCCTTCGGAGTACTGCGGGCTGAAGTCCAACTCTGGAGTTACTTAATTGTTCAATATACTGCCTCACTTGAAAATCCTGAATTGCAGCACTTATTCCTTCCCCAACTGACTGATTGTGGAGGTTACAGTTTGCAACCCGAACTGCACCCATCTAAAGTTGAATAAAGAAAGTGAAACAAAACCGTAGTTTCTGTACTTTTAAGTAAGTAAGAATAAACTACAGAATAGGTAACTATTTCAAATTGCATGAAAGATAGAAGCAAAGGGAAAGAAATAAAGAAGAAAGGGAGATAGAAAAGGTAAACGCAACAGAATAAAAACAGACATTCAAGTTAAAAAAAGAGGATAAAAACAAAAGAATGTAAGTCCAAAGGAAAACAAAGAGAAGGAGGAAAGAAAAAGTAGAAGAGTGGTAATTAATGAAATCACAGGATCTTGACAAGGCTTGATTTTAAACAGTGACCCAGAAAGCAGAGATGGCAAACAAATGTTTTCAGGGTCCAGGTAGGAAATATAAATGTGTAAAACCTAAAGGCATTCAAAAACCAAATATTTTAAAAACATTACCAATTTACATACCTGCCAAAAAAGCAACTTATTAGTTTATATCACTGCCATAAAGCAAGGTTATAATAATTCAGTTAGAGTAAAAAAGTAGTAAAATCATGCCTTAAAAAAAATAAGACTGGAAGTGACATGGATGAGTAAAAAAAAAAAGGTATCTTCTAGGATTTTGTCTTAATCTGTGAGATAGCAAACTATAAATGTGTTTTGTATTTCAAGAAATGGAGTTTTGGCTTGTTAAGAAGGAAAAAGAACTATACTGGTGAAGAAATAGACAAACATGTACCTTTATATTTGTTGCACAGCCATGCTCTACAATATAAATATCAGCTCCATCTACTGCTAAACGAGTCATAGTATACTTCAAATCATCTGAAGTTGGACAAGGCCCAGGAATACAACTTAACTAAAATGAAAAAGGGTTGAACATTTAATTCTTTACCATCAACTCATTACTTTGGTACTTTATTCTGCTTATTTAAATAAACAGAATTCTGGTTACATCTGTATATTTTTTTAAAATCAGTCAGTCAATTAAATTTTACTTTTTTATAATGATAAAGGAAATCATCAACAATCAAAGTCTTACCAATTATAAAACTAATAATAAGTAACCATGTTTCACTTTCATTCAATAGGGACTACAAGTAGTAAGCCTAAATTGACAGAAGGTATAACTTGTTATTGAAACCCACAAAGAATAGTCAAACTGATAAGTAAACAATGTCACAGGTTTATAAGAACTGTATTGTTTACAGGAGTTTAAAGTTGTAAGATTTTATGAGTACTCCATAATTCATACACATACATACACACACATTTCTTTTTACAAGGTCCCACAAACATATCACTTGTAAATTTTATGATATCTAGGACAATCCACACAAATTTTATCATGTTTTACTCCTAAAACATAGATTTAGTTGTGTTTGAGTTGGGAGAAAACATACACATCACCTACTACTTCAGTAAAGTTCTTGGGGAAATGGCAGCCCTGAATACATTACTGGCCCAAAAGCATGTAACTGCTCATTAGTGGCACAGCCAGGACTTGAACAAACATTAATTGTCTTGCATTACAGTCAGCACTCTATACTAACATATTTCCTCTAAACAAAAGAGACCTAAACAAATCTGATCTAAAATGACAGAAAGCAAACACACCAGTGGTTTCATGGAATAGTGAGTGACTGCAAAGGGACAGACACAAAGGAATTTTCTAAGACGATAGAAATGTTCAAGATCTTCACTGACAGTAATGGCTACACTTGTACATATAGCATTTCTCAAAATTCAAACTGTACAGCTTAAAAAGGGGAAGTTTACTGTATGTCAAGCATGTCTCAATAAAGTTGATTTGTAAAAATTTTAATACAACATAAAAGTTTTGAGTCTGAAATAAGAGGGAGGAAATGCCTACCAGCATGTATGAATTTGATCTAAGAAATTAACTGAGTGACATGACTGAAGAACCAATTCCCTAGAGCCTCATGGTGTGTTTATCACAAAAAAAATAATAATCTTATCACTAGCTATAGCTGTTTCCTTTTTTGTCATTAAATAAGCACAGGTTGCAGATTTTTTTTGACATAAAATTAAAAGCAGGATGAATTACTTTCAATTCACAGAAATATAACAGCTAAAAGTCTGTATAACAAAAGAAAATAAAAAGAAAAGAAACATATAGGTAAGAAATTAGAAAGAAACACTAAATTGTTTAACAATGTGTTCTACAATTGGGCTACTTTTCTTTTTTTGAAACTGCCATGTTTTCCATGATTCTGAAATGAGACACTACAAAAAAAAAAACCAAGTTCCCCATCCCCAAATTCATAAGAATCAGTATTTATTGCAAAATGCCATGCTGCATTTCACTGTCCCTGCACATAGCTTTAGGGATTATTATCTACTTTTTTACAAGTGTCTTGAAGGTACAGTGATGACCCTCAGTCAAAGCAGTGCATTGCTGTGGAAAGAGCATGAGATTTGGAGTCCGGAAACTTGGTAAATGCCCAACATCGCTATTCACATTACAGGAGAACAGTTATGTTCCAGAGGGGTCTGTGAATAATGTCATGGAAGGAATTTAACCTTCCTCTTGTTTTAATTTCCAAATCCTCTATATAAATAGATGTTCCAGACAGTTAGTGTACAAATGCAGTAAGACATGAATGTAAACAGTAAAAATGTAAGAGAGAAGATATAATTTTTATATCTCCATTTATTTGTGAATGTATGTTTTAATAATTACCTATTTTAGATACAACTAAATAACAAAGGGCTATAAATCTGCAAAATAATTTCATTAATTGAAGAAAAACGAATTACAATGTTTACTTCATGGATCTGTGCACTTGATTTAAAGTTGATCACTTCAATCTTTCACTTAAAAATATCTATAAAGTAATTTATAATACTGCTAACATATTTGTTAAGGTACCTTGGATTCACAGAACCGACGGTCAATTCCATGCTGACATATTATTATCGATTTTGGTCTTTCCAGTTCATACTCCCGACACACCACATGAAAAACAAATGTCTGTCCCCACTCCAAGAGGCAAGCCAGCTACAAATAAGCAGTGACAGGTTGACAATACTGTTAGCCTTCCAACCAAGTGTTCAGAGAGCAAAAACTTACCAAAAATATTAATACGCTTGAAAGAAACAAAAGCTGTCTTATACCTATCACTACATAATCTACTGTTAGCCAATATCATTTTTCTACCTTGACATCATTTATGAGCTTGTTATGTTTCATTTGTGAATGACAAAATGCATTACCAAAATGAAAATGCATTTCAACTGAAAAATTCAACTGCAACAGCTCCTAAAGCAAGTGCTTTTCTTAAAGGTTTTATGTTTCCTCTTATATGACTAACAGGAATCCACTGCATAGAAAAACAACTAAAATTCTCTACCTAATAATAAACCAAGCTTTCATGTGAAATTTGTACCTAATTAGATTGAGCTATGATTTTGGAAAATCAGGTAGTTTAATATTAAAGCATTTTTGCTAATATAAACAGAAGCTTCAGTAAGCATATATTAATTATCATCAAATCTTGAATTGAAAAACCTTTTAATTTTATAATTGATTAGAATTGTTAGCAATAAAACACTGAGACATGAGTATTTCTGATATTACTCCCCGGCCCCCCATCAAAAAAGTACACAATTTAAATCCATGGAAAACATAATTTCATTTTTAAAGCATATAAAGAATAGAAGAAACATTAGAAGCACCTATGGATTCATAAGCCTTATGGGGAACAGTGATGCCAAGATTCTAGTGCAGAAGAAAGAGAAATGTTTCATCTCTTAGTAGGGGCAACTTACAGTAACTGAGATCATAGCAATGCTTAGATTAAAGGAATCTGTCCCGTCTTGCAAGGTCAGCATGGCTTTATTCCATGCGTATTAGGAAAAAAGCTGTTTTGTTATATGCTTCAGTTTTTCCTTGCATACTTGATGATCGATAGTAAGGAAAGGATTGTAAGGAAGCCAGTGAGCACTGAACACTTTTCACTCATTTTTATACATTCTGTTATGTATTTCTTCCTATCCTCTTGTATATGAAAGATCCCTTTCTAATTCCATTCACTTTCCTCTTATTTCTGGAATCTGAGTTTTTTGCTGCCTTTCAACAATTTCTCTCAAATACACAAGGTACCTAGATTCTTTATTTACTTTCTTGTTGTTACTACCTACCTCTAAATGCTTCATTCCTTTTCTGTAACTTACTAAAATTTAGTATGTATATTTCTACCACATTCCAGTCTTTTTTTTTGATATGCCAATAGGAACATGCATATTATCATAAATATGCAGCTTAACAGATGAAATGTTATAGTAATATGACTATTCAACTAAAAATCAATGGTCCATTTCTAGAACTGAAACATTCTTTATGTCTCTGAACCTTCCAAAGACTAAGGGTCAGTGGCAAGGGGAGGGGGCATTTACCCAAAAGGATCACAATTAGCACTCTAGACCAGGTTTACTTACCAATAAATTTGTTTTTATTTTTCTAAACCAGTGTCCACATTACTAATGGCAGGTACAAATCATACTGTCTTGTTTAGGTCATGATAAGTAAAGCACTCTGGTACCTAATCCTCAAAGACTATTTTCAAGTGCTGCTTAAGAAATACACAAGAAAACAAAGTTCTTAGACAATTATTCCATATACTGGGAAAAGATTGCTCCAACAATGAAGAGTCAACTAATATAATCTTAATAGTATATAATTTAATTCCCAAACAGTTCTCATCCTAAGTTTTTCCTATAGAAAGTTTTCAAATTCTTAAAAGGATTACATAGAACCATAAAACATAATTTTATGTGGCTCAGAAAAGTGAAACTTGTTTGTGACTCATCTATTGCTAAGAAAATTCTGAATGACAAGAATTACTTCCATTCAAAAAGTGGTTATCTGTCCATCAGAACACCATGAGTGGAAATTGAACATTCCAACAGGCAAGCAATTTACTCTTGGCCAGATGGGTGAGCAAAGGAAAAAGTAAGTAAGACAGGAGATAATAATCTGAGAATCATACCTGTGGTGCTGTGACCTTGGCTGTAAGACTTCCAGCCTGCACATCAATTAGCCACGCATATTCTAAGGAATCACTTCCCAAAGGAAGCCCTTCTGCTGAGAACATAGCATGTGCCCTCAGCTGGAGACCTGACAAATTGATGTGACCTTCCCTGAGTACTTCATCCACAGGGGGTCGCTGCTGAAAACAATAATAGTAAGACTGTAAGAAATACATGAAAATCAGCATTGTAATTTCTAGTTGCTTTTTTCCCCAGAGACAAACATAAAAACATGCTATCCTGATAATTAGATTTCAAGATCCACACGCTCCTAAAACAACCTTTTACTCAAAGTAGTCTGAGTTAAACTTCTTTAGTGACATTGTCAATTACAGGCCAACTCTAAAGCAAGATAGCGAAGTTCTAAAAAGAATGTGGATCTCTGGTTCCTGCCTCAAAGAACAAAAAGAAACTAGTACTCTAGCTGACAGAGAACATAAGAGGCCAGTCTTTGGTGGAAAGGCCGGAATCATGAGATTAAAATAATAAAAAAGAAGAAAACAACAGGGAAGAACACTAAGACCACAGAATGAAGAACTAGAGAAGAAAGCCATGTTTCATAGAGATATTGAGAAGTATGTAAATATAAAAAGGATAGATTTCCCTTACATAGAATAATTATATATTTACTCGAAAAAGCAGCAAATATTTCAAAAAGGAAAACTTCTAAGACTTATTCAGAGTGCTAAAGGATATGTCTTAAAAGAGGGTGTTCATGGAATACTAGCTCCACAGAATATTGTTTGCAATATAGAATCAAGTAAGTTTGGCAATGCCCTTAAAATTAGTCACAAATTTCTGCAGAGTCTACCTCCTAATCTCTCACAAATACACTCACTGACTTTCTTCTATCTTCCCTGCTACCATTCTGGTCCAAATAGTACGACCTCTTGGCAGGACCTTTGCAAAGCCTCCTGGCATCCACTCTTTCATCTCTCTGCTTTGTACTCTATCAAACAACCACAGAACCTTTTAAAAAGGCAAATTTTACCATGGTCTTGTCTCAAGACCATTACATGCTACCCAGGCACCTCATAACTATCCTGGCACCACTTTTTACACTTGAAATTACTTATCTAAGTTGTAATTCCCTCAATATTTATCTTCTCCATCAGGTAAATTAGAGTAAAGACCACTTCTTTCTTCTTCACAATGTATCCCACTGCACCTAACAGAGGGAGCAGAAAAAGTAAGTACTGCCTGTGCAGCATTCTTCACAGCAAGTGTGAGGACATCTTACAGGGTTGTATTCCTTGTTTCAACACATTTCAGAAAATGTATTCTTAAAAAAAATTTAAGGATAATGGATAAACCTAATTCATAAGGAATTCTTAAAGGGAATTCCAAATCATGACTATAATAGCTTTGGTAGCTCTTCTGATACATTTAAAATTTTTATTTTCATGTAACTTGTGTAACAGTATATAAAGTCATCTGGCTTTTCCAGGCATCAATTCCCTGAGGGAGTTGGGGAGGATGGTCAATGAAGATCACTTCTGCCACTGAGATTCCATAATTCTCAGTATAAAATTTTTGGTAATTTTTTTAAGCCCAAAAAACATGTAGATCTTGGCTTATCCTAAAGACAGAACCTACCTAACACACTGTAATAAAGATTATATTCTAAATTTTATTACAGCTAGTATCATTTATGGGTTGACCTGTGTCCCCTAAAAATATAACATTCAAGTCCTAAGCCTAGGCATCTGTGAATGTGACACCTCATTTGGAAATAGTGTCTAGGCAGATGTAAGAAGTATTCATAAGGTTACACTACATTAGGGTGGGTCTTTATGAGAGAAAAGTTGGGACACACAGAGGCATGGAGAGAATACCATGTGAAGATGGAGGCAGAGATCTGAGTAATGCATCTATCTGTAAGACAAAGAATGCCATGGACTGCTAGCAACCACCTAAAGCTAGAAAGAGGAGAGGAAGGACCCTCTCCTATAGCCTGCAGAGGGAGCATGGCCCTGCACCTTGATTGCAGGCTTCTAGGCTCCAGAATTATAAGACAATAAATTTCTGTTGTTTTACACCACCCAGTATGGGGTGTTTAACTGTGGCAGTCCTAGAAAACTATCTAATACCATAAGATAATCATAAATTAAAAGGGGATGGTTTTGTAAGTTAGACACAGAAGTCCACTCATTACCATAGATCCTTAGCCTTGAAGCCTGCACTAAAACTATGCTACAGGAATAAGCAGCAACAGATGAGTGACACAGGACTGAGCTATGAGTATAATCAGTGTGATGCTTCTCACCATGAAAGAATATTAAATAGTATAGAGACAAACAAAGAAAAAATCTCCTTAGTAGTCATGCCAGTTAAGCAGATAAGCAAATTCCAAGTGAATAAACAAGAAAGTAACCTTGTCTTCAGAGTAAATTATGAAGTACTAACTATCTAAGAAACAAAATATCACCAGTACTCCTACTACTATCTTGATATCTCCACTTCATGAACTCCTTTTCTAATCAACAAATAAATACTTTATGCTTAAGTCTCTGTACAAGTTGGCCAATGACTCACTAAAAAGGCTTAATGTGAATTCTCATAATGACCTCAATAAAATGCTTTCATGTTGGTAAAATCTTTTTATTTGAGAATGCAGCATTATTAAAATAAAAGTTGAAGTGTCACCAGGTACTCAGAGGAAAGCAGAGATACTCATTTAAGATTATCAAAACTCAGCCATAAGAAGACATTTCCCTTTTACCTTAGCTTCCTCACTAGACTGAAAAAGGAGATGGGATTCCTCTCCACAAACCTATTTCCCAGAATATAAAAGAACCAACTTAAAATGACCCATTAATTAGAGGAGTACAACAGTTATTTTTCTAAACCAAGTTAAAATTGAAGTGCTATGAAAGTGAGACCTTTGTGATGGTAGAATAGTTTTATATCTTAAGTAGCAATTACATGAACCTACACACCATAATGACAAAAACTATGCATACACATTGTACTAATGTCAATTTCCTGTTTTTGATACTACACTATAATCATATAAAAGATGAATGTGGGGAAAACTGCATGAAGGATACACAGGACCTCTTTGTACTATCTTGGCAGCTTCCTGTGAATCTGTAATTATTTGAAAATAAAAGTTTAAAACAAGAAACTTTCTGTGGCAAAAATAAGCATATTTTAAGTGTTGAGTCAGCTAGGTTAAGATCTCAGCTAGGGCAAATATATGTATATATGAAAGATAAATTAAAATTCTAAGTAGAAAAATATAGGCAGTCATGGCAAAAAAAAGTAAAAAGGTTATTTTAAGATGATCAGTTGTTATATAGAATCCATAGTAAGTTATCATCTGCTGATAATTTTGAAATGTCAATTTCCTGTTTTTGAAACTGCACTTTAATCATATAAAAGATGAATGTGTGGAAAACTGGATGTAGGATACACAGGACCTCTTTGTACTATCTTGGCAGCTTATAATTTTATAATTTTACTTTGCCTTGTATTAAAATTCACTAATAGTTCTAAAGCACACAATTTGAATAAAAGTAGGGGCAAGTCCTGAAACTGTGGTAGATTCAAAAGAAGCCATTTCGCATTAAAAAAATAATAAGAAAGTGGAGGATTAAAGATGGCGGCATGAGAGGAGAGACACAGGTTTCCTCCTAAAACTGAATACAATTAGAAAATACAGTTGGCAAAACTAATTCTGAGAGAGAAACAGGAAAGAGGATAGGGCCAGAATGCATGAACCTGGAGAAAAGAGCAGACCTCACCGAAAAGGGTAATGTACCAGAGCTCTGGCTCGGCAGGACCCGGGCCCTTCCCCAACCCCAGCTCACTGGGGGGAGGAAGAGAAACAGAGAAGGGAGGGAGTGGAAGGCCTGGGACTCCTGAATACCTAGCTCTGGAGATCTGCTCTGGGAGCACAAACCCACATTTCATGGTGCTTTCATCATACTCTTCTGATTACGGGGTTGGAAAGCTGGGACAGGTGGAGTTCCTGGGGAGAATGGGATTCTGGCTGCTTGTGGAAAACAGGGATCCATATCTGGCTGCTTAGGGACAAAAGCCTGTACCTGTTTGCTCGGCCCACTGGTTCAGATAGTGGAGACAGGCACAGCAGCCGGGAAGAGGGGAACAGCCCTTTCCTCCCGCCAGGCACCAATAACATTCCCTGAGACCCCCGACATTGCTTCAGGGGCTGAGCAGCTCCAGAATAGAGCTTCTGGACACTAGAGGGCACCATATACAAATATGAAATCCAAAGAAACCTGGTCCAGAGTAAAATTACTAATACAACTCCAGAGAAAGATTTAAATGATATGGACTTAGTGACTCTTCCTGAAAGGGAGTTCAGAATAAAAATAATCAACATGTTAATATGCTAATGGAGATATGGAAAGACATCCAAGAACTGAGGAATGAATCCACGTTGGAGATTCAATCATTGAAGAGCACGATGGAGGGTATTAAAAGCAGGTTGGATATGGTGGAGGAGATGATAGATGAAATAGAAACTAGAGAAGAGGAATACAAAGAAGCTGAAGCACAGAGAGAAAAAAGGATCTCTAAGAATGAAAGAATATTGAGAGAACTGTGTGACCAATCCAAACAGAACAATATTCACATTATAGGGATACCAGAAGAAGAAGAGAGAGAGAAAGGGATAGAAAGTGTCTTTGAGGAGGTAGTTGCTAAAAACTTCCTTAATCTGGGGAAGGAGAGGGTCTCTCAGGCCATGGAGATCCACAGATCTCCCAACACAAGGGAACCAAGGAAGACAACACCAAGACACATAGTAATTAAAATGGAAAAGATCAAGAATAAGGACAGACTGTTAACAGCAGCCAGAGACAGAAAGGAAATCACAAACAAAGGAAAGCTTATCAGGCTAAGATCAGACTTCTCAGCAGAAACCTTAAAGGCCAGAAGAGAGTGGCATGATGTATTTAATGCCATGAAGCAGAAGGGCCTGGAACCAAATTATTTTATCCGGCAAGATTATCATTTAAATTTGAAGGAGGGATTAAACAATTTCCAGATAAGCAAAAACTGAAAGAATTTACCTCCCACAAACCATCTCTATAGTCTATTTTGGAAGGACTGCTATAGATGGAAGTGTTCCTAAGGTTGGATAGCTGTCACCAGAGGTAATAAAACCACAGTAAAGAAAGTAGAAGAGCTAACTACTAAGCAAATGCAAAACTAAGTTAACTATCCCCAAAGTCAATAAAGGGATAGATTAAAAGTACAGAATTTGATACCTAATATATAAAGAATGGAGGAGGAAGAAAAAGGAGGAGAAACAGAAAAGAACATTTAGATTGTGTTTGTAATAGAATTCTAAGTGAGTTAAGTTAGACTCTTGGATAGTAAGGAAATTAACCCTGAACCTTTGGTAACCACGAACCTAAGGCCTGCACTGGCAGTAAGTACATACCTATCAATAATCACCCTAAATGTAAATGGACTGAATGCACCAACCAAAAGACGCAGACTCACTGAATGGATAAAAAAACAAGACCCATCTATATGCTGCTTACAAGAGACTTACCTCAAACCCAAAGACATGCACAGACTACAAGTCAAGGGATGGAAAAAGATATTTCATGTAAACAACAGGGGAAAAAAAAGCAGGTGTTGCAGTACTAGTATCAGACAAAATAGACTTCAAAACAAAGAAAGTAACAAGAGATAAAGAAGGACATTACATAATGATAAAGGACTCAGTCCAACAAGAGGATATAACCATTATAAATATATATGCACCCAACACTGGAGCACCACCATATGTGAAACAAATACTAAGGAGGAAATACAAGAACTAAAGGAGGAAATACAAAGCAATGCATTCATTTTAGAAGACTTCAACACACCATTCACTCCAAAGGACAGATCCACTAGACAGAGAATAAGTAAGGACACACAGGCACTGAACAACACACTAGAACAGATGGACCTAATAGACATCTATAGTACTCTACATCCAAAAGCAACAGGATATACATTCATCTCAAGAATACATAGAACATTCTCCAGAATAGACCATATACTAGGCCACAAAAAGAGCCTCAGTAATTCAAAAAGATTGAAATTCTACCAGCCAACTTTTCAGACCACAAAGGTATAAAAATAGAACTAAACTGTACAAAGAAAGCAAAAAGGCTCACAAACACATGGACGCTTAACAACATGCTCCTAAATAATCAATGGATCAACGACCAAATTAAAATAGAGATCAAGCAATATGTGGAAACAAATGACAACAACAACACAAAGCCCCAACTACTGTGGGATACAGCAAAAGCAGTCTTAAGAGGAAAGTATATAGCAATCCAGGCATATCTAAAGAAAGAAGAACAAACCCAAATGAATAGTCTGATGTCACAATTAAAAGAAGAACAATTGAGGCCTAAAGTCAGCAGAAGGAGGGTCATAATAAAGATCAGAGAAGAAATAAATAAAATTGAGAAGAATAAAACAACAGAAAAAAATCAATGAAACCAAGAGCTGGTTCTTTGAGAAAATAAACAAAATAGATAAGCCTATAGCCAGACTTATAAAGAGAAAAAGAGAATCAACACACATCAACAGAATTAGAAATGAGAAAGGAAACATCCCCCACAGAAATACCAAGAATTATTGGAGACTACTATGAAAATCTATATGTTAACAAGCTGGAAAACCTAGAAGAAATGGACAACTTCCTAGAAAAATACAAACTTCCAAGACTAACCAAGGAAGAAACACAAAATCTAAACAAAACAATTACTAGCAAAGAAATTGAAACAGTAATAAAAAAACTACCTAAGAACAAAACCCGGGGCCAGATGGATTTACCTCAGAATTTTATCAGACATACACAGAAGACATAATACCCACTCTCCTTAAAGTTTTACAAAAAATAGAGCAGAAGAGAATACTCCCAAACTCATTCTATGAAGTCAACATCACTCTAATACCAAAACCAGGCAAAGACCCCACCAAAAAAGAAAATTACAGACCAATACCCTTATGAACATAGATGCAAAAATACTTAACAAAACATTAGCAAACCGAATTCAAAAATACATCAAAAGGATCATACACCATGACCAAGTGGGATTCATCCCAGGGATGCAAGGATGGTACAACATTCAAAAATCCATCAACATCATCCACCACATAAACAAAAACAAAGACAAAAACCACATGATCATCTCCATAGATGCTGAAAAAGCATTCAACAAAATGCAACATCCATTCATGATAAAAACTCTCAACAAAATGCATCAAAAATACATCAAAAGGATCATACACCATGACCAAGTGGGATTCATCCCAGGGATGCAAGGATGGTACAACATTCAAAAATCCATCAACATCATCCACCACATAAACAAAAACAAAGACAAAAACCACATGATCATCTCCATAGATGCTGAAAAAGCATTCAACAAAATGCAACATCCATTCATGATAAAAACTCTCAACAAAATGCATATAGAGGGCAAGTACCTCAACATAATAAAGGCCATATATGATAAACCCACAGCCAACATCATACTGAAGAGTGAGCTGAAAGCTTTTCCTCTGAGATTGGGAACAAGACAGGGATGCCCACTCTCTGCACTATTATTCTACATAGTACTGGAGGTCCTGGCCATAGCAATTAGACAAAACAAAGAAATACAAGGAATCCAAATTGGTAAAGAAGAAGTTAAACTGTCATTATTTGCAGATGACATGATATTGTACATAAAAAACCCTAAAGATTCCATTCCAAAACTACTAGAACTGATATCACAATACAGCAAAGTTGCAGGATACAAAATTAACACACAGAAATCTGTGGCTTTCCTTTACACTAACAATGAACTAACAGAAAGAGAAATCAGGAAAACAATTCCATTCACAATTGCATCAAAAAGAATAAAATACTTAGGAATAAATCTAACCAAGGAAGTGAAAGACCTATACCCTGAAAACTTTAAGATACTCTTAAAAGAAATTAAAGAGGACATTAACAAATGGAAACTCATCCCATGCTCTTGGCCAGGAAGAATTAATATCATCAAAATGGCCATCCTGCCAAAAGCAATCTACAGATTCAATGCCATCCCTATCAAATTACCAAAAGCATTCTTCAACGAACTGGAACAAATAGTTCTAAAATTTGTATGGAAACACCAAAGACCCCGAATAGCCGAAGCAATCCTGAGAAGGAAGAATAAAGTGGGGGAGATTTTGCTTCACAACTTCAAGCTCTACTACAAAGCCACAGTAATCAAGACAGTTTGATACTGGCACAAGAACAGAGCCACAGACCAGTGGAACAGAATAGAAACTCCAGACATTAACCCAAACATACATGGTCAATTAATATATGATAAAGGAGCCA
Organism: Manis javanica; assembly: GCF_040802235.1. Taxonomy (NCBI): domain Eukaryota; kingdom Metazoa; phylum Chordata; class Mammalia; order Pholidota; family Manidae; genus Manis; species Manis javanica. Next base: position 70,998,069 of record NC_133160.1, read on the forward strand.
TGGACATACAATGAGGAAATGACAGTCTCTTCAACAGGTGGTGCTGGCAAAACAGGACAGCTACATGTAAGAGAATGAAACTGGATCACTGTCTAATTCCATACACAAAAGTAAATTCAAAATGGATCAAAGACCTGAATGTAAGTCATGCAATCATAAAACTCTTAGAAAAAAACATAGGCAAAAATCTCTTCGACATAAACATGGGTGACTTCTTCATGAACATATCTCCCCGGGGAAGGGAAACAAAAGAAAAAATGAACAAGTGGGACTATATCAAGCTGAAAAGCTTCTGTACAGCAAAGGACACCATCAATAGAACAAAAATGTACCCTACAGTTTGGGAGAATATATTCATAAATGACAGATCCGATAAAGGGTTGACATCCAAAATATATAAAGAGCTCACGCACCTCAACAAACAAAAAGCAAATAATCCAATTAAAAAATGGGCAGAGGAGCTGAACAGACAGTTCTCCAAAGAAGAAATTCAGATGGCCAACAAACATATGAAAAGATGCTCCACATTGCTTGTCATCAGAGAAATGCAAATTAAAACCACAATGAGATATCACCTCACATCAGTAAGAAAATCCCACCATCCAAAAGACAAACAACAACAAATGTTGGCAAGGATGTGGAGAATGGCAAACGCTCCTACACTGCTGGTGGGAATGTAAAGTAGTTCAACCATTGTGGAAAGCAATATGGAGGTTCCTCAAAAAGCTCAAAATAGACATACCCTTTGACCCAGGAATTCCACTTCTAGGAATTTACCCTAAGAATGCAGCAACCCAGTTTGAAAAAGACAGATGCACCCCTATGTTTATTGCAGCACTATTTACAATAGCCAAGAAATGGAAGCAACCTAAATGTCCATCAGTAGATGAATGGATAAAGATGTGGAACATATACACAATGGAATATTATTCAGCCATAAGAAGAAAACAAACCCTACCATTTGCAACAACATGGATGGAGGTTGAGGGTATTACGCTCAGTGAAATAAGCCAAGCGGAGAAAGACAATTACCAAATGATTTCACTCATATGGGAAGTATAAGAACAAAGAAAAACTGAAGGAACAAAACAGCAGCACAATCACAGAACCCAAGAATGGACTAACAGTTACCAAAGAGAAAGGGACTGAGGAGGATGGGTGGGAAGGGAGGGATGAGGGCGGTAGAAAAGAAAGGGAGCATTACGATTAGCATGTGTAGTTGGGGCAGGGGCATGGGGAGGGCTGTACAACACAGAGAAGATGAGTAGGGATTCTGCAGCATCTTACTACACTGATGGACAGTGAGTGTAATGGGGTTTGTGGGGGGGACTTGGAGAAGGGGGAGTCTAGTAAACATGTTCTTCATGTAATTGTAGATTAATGATAACGAAATGAATAAAAAAAGTAAAAAAAAACATTCACTCTTGTAAAAAATCCACTTATTTTAAACTTGGATGCAAACAATGTATATTAAAAAAATAATAATTAGAAGAAGAAAGTGATAGTCTACCCAGGAATGTAAATTATCCCATTTGATGAATATCATTGGTTCTCTTCCAAAAAAGCCCCAGAGATATCTTGTAAGTACATTAGATGGAAAGAATAATTCACTGACCACGTAGATATGCATGTTTTGAAGATCTATGGTACTGGTTAATATTACTACTTAGGTTGTGATTTTCAACAGAATCCACTGATACATTTTACATTTTTCACTTCCATAAATGTATGAGAAGGTTATAAAGTACTTCTATAAAGTATAAAGTTATACAGTAAGCTATAAAGTATTTCTTTCCATATCTAAACACAATAGATATAATTGTTTGGTATCACGTAAATAGGAAACAGCAGGAAAAAAAAGAAGAAAAAAGATGTCTGAAAAATTCTCATACATATATATACTTATAAAACTTTATACAGTTAAATTAAAATTCTTGAATCTGAAGAGCTATATATTCCATGCACAGAGACCCCATAGGAGTAATAATAAATTTCTAAGTCTCTGCCATAACACAGTTTCAATTACCTGATAGTTATCACTGACAAACACATTCAAGGGTGACAGGACAAGCTGCAGCATGGTCTCTCTAAATCCTTTTTTCATTTCAAAACACAGTCTTTCCAAGAAAGCTGTAGGGCACTCAGGACCTTCAGTAGTTCCATGCTAAAATCAAACAGAACAGCATAACCCTGATACAGGAAAAGTAAAGACCAAGGTAGTAGGGGAAAATTAAATTTGTATTTATATAATTAAGAGACATTGATTTTTAAAAAGAGAAATAGTGTTTATGGACAAAAATAACTATTCTGTGCCACAGGAAGAACATTAGATTCACTAAGCACCAGAGGTAAGTTCTCTGCTGTGCACCTCTAGGCAGAAGACATGGAGCCAGTATGAGGCACCATATCCTAGGCCCCCTGCTTTCTACTTGGCCTGGCTCCAACGGCCCTGGGTTCTTTGACGACATAATCTCTTTCCAACCCAGCCCCAACAGGCCCAAGGCGCATCCTTAGAGCGAACCAGGATTCTGTGCTGGGCCCAAACCTCTGACACAATTCAACCTCGAGGGTCAAGCCTGACTCTTAATGTTGTGCTAAGTTCACAATAAAGCCCCTAACTGGTCAGGAGTTGGAGATAAAGGCTAAAAAACTGTAAAATCCTAGAATATATATCAGGCTAATTACAAACCCAGCAACTCAAAGCCCTGGGAAAATGTTCTAAAGTTACAGAGAACAGCAAAAAACAAACTATAGTGAAAGAAAAAAACAGTTTCCTATGCTGGGTGAATTTCTTAATACAACCCTGAGTATTTTTTTATGTGAACACTTACAACAGGAAGACGCCCATGAACTTTGTACAAATTAACGAGTACAGTAATGTCCCAAGGACGCAAGGTAAGAGGATGAATTGACTTGGCTGAACTTTGACTTTCCTTTTTGTCATTTTCCATTCCAACAGCTGTCCACCCAGAGCTGGACGATGTTGACAGTGACAGAACAGGACTTGAAATAACCTCTTCAAAATCCATATACATGTCATCCTCCCCAAAGTAGTTTTCCTATAAATATTAAAAACAAACTGCTATCAAAGGAGATATATAACAATAATTTTTCACCTTAGAGTCCTAATTTTGTAAACTAAGCAGCTCCCTATTTTATTTAATTAAAAGCATAGGCCTATTTCTTTAAAATGAAAAGAAAAAAGATACATTTATTTAAGACATACATTTACTTGGCTGCTTAGCAAATAAATATTCTGTACAAAACAAACACAAAAAGTTACTTAAGTTTATAATAAAGCTTCCTTTCTGTTAGTACTATCTCCAAAAAATTGTAGAGAAAACCTTTGAAGATTTGTAAAGTTCAATAATTTTCAATCTGGGCTTCTCAGAGTTCTGAGGCTATAATATGCAGAGAAATCCTCTGGGAGAAGCAGATCAATTCACTGAAATCTGTTTGTTCAAATCCAATTAGCAAAATACTGTAATTTATATATCCTGCTTGGAATATTTATCAGGATTGTTTTAACAGCTTTAATAAGAATGTCCTATTTTGGTTATTGATGACAAAAATATATGTTATAAATAGTTACCCAACTTCTTTTCACATAGTTTATCCTAGCTTTTTATTCAGAAGTGTTTCAATTGTTAATATTCTGGTTTGACATCAGAATTAACATTTTTTTCTTCCTATTGATTCCAAATTTAAATTTTGCTTATTTGATCTGTCAGTAGTCATCAAAAGTTGTTAAAATATGTTATCACTTTTAACTATATTTGTTCAGTATTAGAACCAAGTCAGTATTTTCGTAAATTTTACATTTTGATTATTGACACATTTATTTTCTAGCCAGAAATCTGGTTATCAAGTCAATTAGTATCTTTTCATAGGAAAGGATGTTAAAGGGCTTAAGGTCATTCCATTAATTAGTGGCAGGACAAAAATTAAAATCCCAGACTGACTGACTCACAGAACAAGTGCTTTTTCCTCTATTCTTTACTCTTATCTGCCTTGAAATAATACACTTAGAATCTGATTGACATCTTGATAATTTTCCTTATTATGTAACTCTGAAATACAGACAAATTCAAGAACAAATATTAAGGTAAATAAACACTGGTTTTTAACCTAAATTCTAATGAAATGTCTCATTGGTTTGGTCAATGTCAAAAACCTAGTGGTATTTGCAATAGTTCTTCCTTAGATCATTTGAGAAGCCTTTTCAAAAAATACATGCTATCCCAGTCCCGGAGACAGTTCAGGAGGTGTGCAGTGGGCATGGAGTGCAGACAAAGAAGGAAAGTAGAACGGTTCCCTTTGGTGATTTTATCTATAAATGGCCTCCAGAACCAATAATTTCTGCCCTACCCTCCCTCCACACAACTGATCAAAAAAGTCAGTGTACAGTGTTCATTTTATTAGCTATAAACATATTAGGAGCTACCAACAAATCATCAGAAATAAATCATACTTATTTTAACTAATTTTTAATAATCTTAAACTATAAATCTCTTATTTTTAAGATTCCCTTGTAGTTTCTCACAACTTGTAATTTAAAAAAAAAGAAACTCCTGTAGATGATTACAATCAAAAGAAAAATACTCTCTTGGGCCTAACATTCAATCTGTTACTAAATCAATCTCCACTTCATTATCTGAAACAGAAATAACACATAACAAATTCTTTAGGGAACGCTGATTTCCCAATATAGCAGAGGACATTTGTTAATTTTTATTAAATGTGTCAATGATTGTTTTTAAAGAGCTATAAAATGCTAGGAGTCTTTTATGAGTTAACACATTTACCCTATTGAATATTATATAAAAAAAATACCATTAAAATTTATTTAATGCCTTTTAAAAACTAGCCTAATGTTAAATGTTTAATACTGGGTGTCCAATTTAAGTTTTGTGTTTTGTCTCTTTTAAAAACACCAAGAATTCCACCTGGAAAGGTTAATTTCTTTAGGATTCACTAGAAAAAATTACCAAAGGTTGACCAATGTATAAGGCAATTAGTAACACATTATGGCAAACTTTTATGGTATTTTAAGATTAAAATACATACACAAATATTTACAAATGCAAATAAAAGTTCCATTTCCATTTTACTGTAAGTGACATGCAAAATTAAGTTATCTTTAAAATAAATTCCAAATAACTCTAGAAAAAAGCCCTGGCTTGTAGAACTGGGAAAAAGTATGTTCTTTCGTTAGTCTGTGGCATGTATGAGTTTAAGAATGATAAAATTGTAAGGCTAGAGGCACCAGGGGAAGGGGTGAGCCTGCTGGACAAGCTCAGGGCTCACCAAACAAGGCAAAGAGACCAACAGGTTCCGGTCTGACAACATTCCAGAGTCTGATCAGACAACAACAACATTCCTAACTAGAGCCCTCCCCAAAGCTAGAAGAGTAGTGGTAACTTTCCAATACCTGGCTAAAGGCCAATAAAAGACCCCCACATACTCTAGGTGAGCCAACCCCCACCCCACTGTATACCCTTGCTCTCCCTCCCCCTGCCTTCTTTAAAAACTTGCTGCCTGCTCTGCTGAGCGCAACTTCACCAGCCTCCATTTCTGTAGACTAGTAAACCTCGCCCAGGAATTGCGTTCAAATAAACTACCTGGCCCTTTGTTGCCTCTCTTCGCCTGTTTATTTCGGCTAGAATTTATCTTACATTTGGTGCTGAAACCCGGGAAGGAGCATAAGTGCTGGGCCCCGACTGGGCACTGGCGGCCCTGCCCACTCCTTCCCCGACCCGGGACCTCAGCCTGCTCTCTGCTGCATGGACTATTTTCCGGTAAGTCCCTCACTGTCCCCCGGTCTGTTTCTCTTCCTAACTCCATTTCACCTACTCCGTTCGAAATTGTAGCTACATCCAGGTTGGGGTATCTGGCCCCTGGGCGTCCGGCCCACCCTCTGAGGGCATCCGGCCTGCCCCTGGCCCTGCAGTGTGAGAGGTGTCCCTCACCCAGGCTCCCAGGACGTCTCCCCCCCCCCCGACTTGGCGCACTTGGAATGTTGGGCGCTCCTCTCAGCGGGATTAGTTGGGGAGTGATGCAGACATGGGAACCAGCCCTCAAAAGCGGAGGCCCAGACCCTGTTGCAGTGTCTCATTTCTAATTTGGCTACTCTATATTTGTCCTGGGAAGTTCGCAAATGGAAGCTGGTCTTCCTTTGCTCTCAGGCCTGGCCTCAGTATCCCTTGGACAATCAATCCCGCTGGCCCCCTGAGGGAACTTTCGATTTTGGCGTCCTCACTGACTTAACTAATTATTGCCATTGGAGTGGAAAGTGGAGTGAAATCCCATATGTGCAGGCTTTTTGGACTCTGAGCACCCGCCCAGATTTGTGTGTTAAGTGTACTCCTTCCCAAGTTTTGTTAGCCCAGGCCTCCGCCAACAACCGCCTATCTCTACCACTCCTATAACTGGGAGGCTCTTCTCTGACGGACTCGGCAGATATCTCGGCTCCCCCCCTTCCTGCTCCTCCAGGCCCACTGCGGGGGGCCAGCTCCCTTCCTCAATGTTCCTCTCCACCACCTCGTTCCCCTTCTCTTCCGGTTTCTCCTCCATCTCGTTCCCCTTCTCTTCCAGTCTCTCCTCCATCTCGTTCCCCTTCTCTTCCGGTCTCTCCTCCATCTCGTTCCCCTTCTCTTCCGGTCTCTCCTCCATCTCGTTCCCCTTCTCTTCCGGTCTCTCCTCCATCTCGTTCCCCTTCTCTTCCGGTCTCTCCTCCATCTCGTTCCCCTTCTCTTCCGGTCTCTCCTCCATCTCGTTCCCCTTCTCTTCCGGTCTCTCCTCCATCTCGTTCCCCTTCTCTTCCGGTCTCTCCTCCATCTCGTTCCCCTTCTCTTCCGGTCTCTCCTCCATCTCGTTCCCCTTCTCTTCCGGTCTCTCCTCCATCTCGTTCCCCTTCTCTTCCGGTCTCTCCTCCATCTCGTTCCCCTTCTCTTCCGGTCTCTCCTCCATCTCGTTCCCTTTCTCCTCCGGTCTCTCCTCCATCTCATTCCCCTTCTCTTCCAGTCTCTCCTCCATCTGGTTCCCCTTCTCTTCCGGTCTCTCCTCCATCTCATTCCCCTTCTCTTCCAGTCTCTCCACCATCTCATTCCCCTCCTCTTCCGGTCTCTCCACCAGCTTGTTCCCCTCCTCTTCCAGTCTTTCCTCCATCTTGTTCCCCTTCTCTTCCAGTCACACCTCCATCTTGTTCCACAGGTGCTGCACTTTGGATAAAGCAGATAAACCCCTCCCCACCACGATGCCCCTTGTCAGCCAGAAGTAGTCAGATCGAGTCGGCCCATTATGACCAAAAGGCTGGAATGTAAGGCTAGAGGCACCAGAGGAAGGGGTGAGCCTGCTGGACAAGCTCAGGCCTTACCAAACAAGCCGAAGAGACCAACAGGTTCTGGTCTGACAAAATTCCAGAGTCTGATCAGACAACATTCCTAACTAGAGCCCTCCCCCAAGCTAGAAGAATAGTGGAAACTTTCCAATACCTGGCTAAAGGCCAATGAAAAACCCCCATGTACCCTAAGCGAGCCAATTCCCGCACCACTGTATACCTTTGCTCTCCCTCCCACCTTCTTTAAAAACTTGCTGCCTGCCCTGCTGAGTGCGACTTCCCCAGCCTCCATTTCCATAGACTAGTGAACCTTTCCCGGGAATTGCGTTCAAATAAACTACCTGGTCTTTGCCTGCTTATTTCGGCTAGAATTTATCTTACAAAAATAAGCTACATTTTCAATTTACTTAAGATTCTTCCAGTATTTCACTTTCCTAGAGATAGTTTAGCATATGAGTATCAAGTAACTACTTCAAGTAACAAGAGACTACCATTTTTTCCCAGTTAAAAATTAATATTCATCTTATGAGAAATTATACTCATTTCTCAAAAAAAAAGAATTATCAACAATTAAAGACAGCTAATAAAATTGGAGAGGCAGAGAAAAAACCCTACAAACACTGTTTCCAATATTTTATTTTTTACAAATGGAAACTTGATAGCCAGGCTTCTGTTCAAGACTACTGAAACTCTTTTTTTAATAAGGAAAACATATATGCCATATATACCTACCTTTAATCCACAGTTACTATTTGCCACCGCTTGCACGCTATCGCTATTTAGTTCAGATTTCCATCTCCCATTAAGAAAAAAATGTAGTAAGACTGAGAGAAGTCAATTCAGAAAAGTAATATACTGGTATGGTTATCCAACCTTATTATGTGCATATAAAAAATGATATCCTGTTTTAGTATGACTGAAATGACTTTGGGCTGACAGAGCTGTTATGTTGTATCTTCAGAAGACCTCCCATTTCCATAAACTGACCTCAGAAATGCTAATGCATGTTTAAGTATATACTCTTCTCTAATTCTTTGTAATGATAATGGCAGGCCTAGTTTCTTCCATGGATTTTGTGAATCAGTTTTTAACATATAAACAAATACAAGGCAATTCTTGATTTGTACAAACAAATATAAGGCAAATATAAGAATTTCTTGATGTTTAAATTTGATAACTAAGGAAAATACAATCTCAGTTACATGAATTTTCAAACTGTTTTCTTACACATACACACATATATTCTAACCCTAAGTAGAACATAAGTTATATAATAACACAAATTTTAAAAAATTAACAGAGATATTTAAGCTAGGATGACATCTCCATGTCAGCATGACACTAAGTCTTCTGGTAGAGGGGAAAAAAAAAAGAGAGAAAGAGAAGAGAAAAAGAAAGAAAAAAACATTAAAGAGTAACATACATTTCTAATAAAAGGAAGCACAGAGTTCACTGGCCTAAAAACCCTTGCCTGCCCTGCTTTAGATATATATTTTATAATACATCTGAACTTAAAACATTTTAATTTGTTTTAGTAGACACTTCATACAAGTTCTGAGTTAATTTGAGGAATGCAAATACTAATATAATCTTTAGTACAACAAACTTCTGACACTACTAAAAAGTGGTTATAAAATCATAATGCCCAGAAAAGTCTGTATCAAAACATAACTATCAACAGAGGTTGTTTATCAACTACTAACATCTACAGAATAGAATTTATGAAGTATAAAATAAAGGTATATACTTCTTTCCCTATATTCTTTGCTATAGACCTCTTATTATTTATGAATATTATTACAAATTTCTTAAATTTAAAGAAATTGAGATTCAGTATACATACAGTAATGCAAAAACCAGAGTTAATATCCCTCTAATAGCATTCAAAACTGTTATTATATAGTATAACCAACTTCACTTGCCAAATCATTACTTATATTAAGTTAAAATTCAACTCAGCCTCTACAGAACTATAACTTAAAATTTCATTTTAGATTCTTCTTTATAGTTATTCACATGCAATCCCAAGAAAATAAGATACTGAGAGAAATATATGAAAAATATTTTAGTTCAAACAATGGTCACAAGTGTGTGTGTGTGTGTGTGTGTGCATGCACACATACCTGTGCCCTCCCCCCACCCCCTTTGAATCTGAAAAATTACTCCTTCAGGAATCTTATAAAATGAAACAGAAACCATAGATTTCCATAAGTATGAGAGTACAATGAAAATCTAAAAGTGAATTTGCAGAATCCTATTTAAAATGCTAGATTTCATGAACATGCTTTCCCTTGCATTTTTTATCTTAAATTGCATCATCTGATGCTTTATGTTAGTTTTTAGTAAATATAATACATTAAGTCAAATAGTGAGATTTTAGGTACCTTCAAAACCTGTTCAGCTAGCACTGCTTCCAGAGTCATTAATGACAAACCTTGATTGTCCTTCCCTGACCAACTTTGATTATCCTAAAACCTTTCCAGAATTAATTACTCCTGTCATTGTAGATTATGAAATTCCTTGTTAGCTAAGCATTCAATATCCAAAGCATTGCAGGTTTGAAATTGCAAAAGGAGTGAATAAGGAAGCACAGATAAAACTAGACTCACACAAAAGTCCATCCCACAAGTAACTCTACTGCTCTGGATGCTTGGGTAATTAATCTCTCTTTGATTATAAGATACAGTAAACATCCAACAGTACAATGGAAATCTGAATTTAGAAAATTCACAAAGTGCTAAAGTGTTTTTCTTAAAATAGCCTTACTTCATAAACATGCTATGAAGTCAAAGATTGACTGCATCAATCTTTAGTAAATACAATGTGCTATCATACTAAGCAATCATACAATTTCAATGCAAAAATAATACCAAAATGAATTAACACTTGATTTGGTCTGTGATCAAAGTAGTGCATATTTCTTCAGAATCTAAATTTGTCATACTCTGAAATAAACTTATTTTCATATATTTGCTTGAGTTTTTAAGACAGAGCTCCAAACAAATCTTTGCTTATTATTTAGCATGAAATAAAGTTGTCTGTCTTTAATGCATTTACTTGAAGTAGATTTTCCTGGTACCAATTATCCTTAGATAACAAGGTTCTCTTGTACTTCCGCTGCTGCATTAATTACAATGTGTTAAAATTTGTTCACATATATTCCTATCCTGAAATATTCCTCTATCTTATCTCTTTCAGAACAGATTCTAGAACATTCTAAATCCTCAAAAAAAAAAACCTGAACTGAGAAGTACACTATTTTTGATAAATAATTTTGTAATTGAGTCTAGTGCCACAGGTCTAGTCAACATATATAATATATCCTCAATAACTTTAAATCATCCAACTGACTCAATTTCGATTAGATATTAACTGCTTTACCTACATTTGCAAATATTTAAGTTCTTTTAAAAATCATACCTTTATACATAAAAAGGCATTTAACAGAGGTCCGTAGAGAGTTATCTGAGAATCTGGGGAAAGCTCCATTTCCACATGAAGTTTATCAGGTGGAAGTTCTGAGGGATCAATAGGTGGACGTGAAGAAGTAGAGGGAGAAGAAACAACTCTGTCTGATGTTTTCTGGGATGGCCTTAATACAGATAGCATTGTTTCTTCCATTTCTGACACTAGAAAAATTTGAGAAAAAAAGAATAATGATTGGAAGAGGGAGGAAAGTACCTTTTAGAAGTTCTTGAAGGAACTATTTACTGAAAAATTCTATTTTGCAGATTTTCGTGAAAGCAGCTAACTTTGATATAGTATCTCTAGTGCATAATGAACATAGACTTGAAAGAATAATGAAAAATTCAAAAGACAGACTTTATTAAAATATGCATAGAAATACACAAATCAGACTGCACAGAACGAATGAAAAATTCCCATTAACAAAGACAACATTTTCATCAGGTCCCTGCAATATAAATTTGGGTTACAATTTGGCTCTAACTATATATACTTGGGCATTAACAATATAAATTTGGGTCACAATTTGGCTCTAACTATATATACTTGGGCATTAAAATTCAAAGTTGTTTTCATGTAACAACTATTCAAATACAACATGACAGTATCAAGGCTCTATACATAAGAACAATTATTAAAACTATTCTTTAAAATTGAAAAGGAAAAATTTAAATATTTATATATTGCTTGACTCTTATTCCATTTTGAATCCCAGTAATAGGGCACATAAGTTTCAGGAAAACTATGATATGAAATGACAGGTGTCAAAACTGCATTAAAGAAACTATTATTTCACAAGATCAACTGCTTTAAATACACAGATTCTTATACACTTTGCTATTCCAGCTCCACTGCTTCTAGGTTGGCAGACATTTAGAAAATTACATACTTTTTCTGAGCATATTTTCTCAATTCTACAATAATTGTAATAATAATATCCATCTCATAGAGTTGTTGTAAGGATTAAATGAGGTAAGGTAAACCAGGAAAAAACTACACCTAGTATTTGATAAATGGTAAATGCTTAATTAAAGTTTGCTATAATTATATCAAATCCTTAAAACATTTTAAATGTATATAATTATGCCAAAATATAATGCATTTCCAAAATATCTGTATCCCTTTCTTGTATATTTGATGACTGTCAATCATAACATTAGATGTTTCAAAGTACAAATTAATTATATAAAAGCTCTTACGTGATTGTTTTAGCTGTTCATCTGCTTTTTGTGGGTAAATTGGATGCCATGTATAATCAATTGTAAGCATGACACTTGGGACAGTCCAGCATTCAACCCAACCAGATCTTTGAAGAATAAAAAATAAAGTTTCTAGTCAAATGCTTATTCCTTTAATTGTATACGAATAGCAATTACAAATAATTTTATTATTATTCTTTGACAGATCAGAAGGGTAGAGGTCTCCACATATTAACACAAAATACTCAGAAGACAAATTTTATGTACTCACTTTTCTTGAGTAATGTTCCGCCATTTTGGTTTAACTGTTTTCTGACCACTCTGGCACTCAGCAGGAATACCAGTATCATGAGTCGTTTTATTTGGATGGCAATTCTTTACCAACATAAATAATGAATATTTACTAGGGTGGCAATCTGGTAAAAACAAATGAAGATCCACATCTTCTCCCTAAAAAATAATTTATAATGACCCAAAGTAATAAAATAAGTACATAAACATGTTAGGTTACTATTTACAACTAAATCTATCTATAATAATCTTGATAATAAATTTGAAAGAAAATAATGAATTTCAAAAGGCAAATTTTTCATTGAACAGTCAGGTTAATAACTGGAATAAGGTTTTATATTGACTAAAGCAATTCTGATTAGAAAGAAACCAAGATATAAATAAACATCAGTTTCCACAAAACAGTAAAAAGATTATCATCCATGGGTATCTGTGGATATGTCACAAGTAACTCAGTAAAAAATAAAAATAAAAAATTCTGTCATTAATATTAAGCTCAGATAGAATGTGTTCTGTATTTTTTTTTGTTATCATTAATCTACAATTATGTGAAGTACATTATGTTTACTAGGCTCCCCCCTTCACCAAGTCTCCCCTACAAACCCCATTATAGTCACTGTCCATCAGTGTAGTAAGATGTTATGGAATCACTACTTGTCTTCTCTGTGCTGCACAGCCCTCCCTATACCACCACCCCCCCACATTATACATGCTAATTGTAATGCTCCCTTTCTTTTTCCCCACCGTTATCCCTCCCTTCCCACCCATCCTCCCCAGTCCCTTTCCCTTTGGTAACTGTTAGTCCATTCTTGGGTTTTGGGAATCTGCTGCTGTTTTGTTCCTTCAGTTTTTCTTTGTTCTTATACTTCCCATATAAGTGAAATCATTTGGTATTTATCTTTCTCCGCCTGGCTTATTTCATTGAGCATAATACCCTCTAGCTCCATCCATGTTGTTGCAAATGGTAGGATTTGTTTTCTTCTTATGGCTGAATAATATTCCATTGTGTATATGTACCACATCTTCTTTATCCATTCATCTACTGATGGACACTTAGGTTGCTTCCATTTCTTGGCTATTGTAAATAGTGCTGAGATAAATATAGGGGTGCATATGTCTTTTTCAAACTGGGCTGCTGCATTCTTAGGGTAAATTCCTAGAAGTGGAATTCCTGGGTCAAATGGTATTTCTATTTTGAGCTTTTTGAGGAACCTCCATACTGCTTTCCACAATGGTTGAACTAATTTACATTCCCACCAGCAGTATAGGAGGGTTCCCCTTTTGGATGTGTGCTGTATTTTTATTAACTTTTAAAATATGAATGTGTCTTGATTCTAGTAAGTCTTGTTTCCTCAACTGGCTTTTAAGAATTATGAATTGGTGTTTCAAAGGATTTTCATTTGGCTTCACTTTTTTCTTTTCAGGGCCCTTAATCTTTGTTAATCTTGTTAATCATTAATCTTGATGCTCGGTTTCTTAACAGGCAGCATAATAGAGAGGTTAAAAGAGCCTTAAACTGTATTGCTTGTGGTCAAATTCCAAGTCAGCCACTTACTAGCTACATGAAAAATTACATAAACTAGGCTCCCCAATTTCCTATCCCATAAATGGAGTTAACAACTATCTCAAGAAGGCTGTTCTGAGAATTAGATGAGTTGCTACATAAAAAGCACTTAGAATACTGTCTGGCACATAGAAACTGTTTAATAGGTGTTGGCTGCTCTTATTATTGTTGCTCTTTTCAGCACAATAGCCACCATCAATACTACAACTACTACTGTTTGCCCATGTGCTAAGTTAGGTGTTCTACAAAACTGAATTCATAAGAGCTGACTTCTGGATGAAAAGAAGAAAGGTATTTATGGTTATTTCTTGAATTAACAATTACAATTAGGTATGAAAAATAGGAAAGCATAATATCCAATTTACACAAAGTAAACACTGGAGTTAGAAGTGGTTTTTAAAAGAACATATAGATTAGCCACAGAGGATAGAAATGTGCTGTAAGAAAATAATAAATTCAGGGAATTTTTTTTAAATCATTGTTCCAACTTCTGTTGGGGAACTGAGGACAATGGAAGAACATTAGAGTTAACTACAAAAAAAACAGCAGCAATTCTGTGACACTAAATTTAGTAAAAAGAGGAAAGCTAAAATACTTCAGGTGACAATGGGATGGGCAGGCAATAGTAAAGATAAGTCGATGCAATAAACAATGCATCCAATTATACGTACTCTTAAAGAGAACTTGGTATTGCATGTAGCTGGAACAAAGTCCATAAAAGGCAAAGAGAAATCAATGTTTAGTGTTTCTCCACAGGCTGACAGATACACTACAAAAAAGGAAAAGAAAAGGAAATTTATTTTTGACTTAATTAAAATTTTAAATAATTAAAATTGCCTCAAATACACACCTAAACAAAAGACAGTATGCTTAGTTCAATTCAAACTCTGAAGTAGCTCTCTGAGAGACTCCCAATAGAAAAAAGATCAATTATAGTATCTACTACAATTACAAAATCAATACCAATTTTTTTTGTTAGTATTTGTTTTAATGAACAGAATATTTAACCTAACTTGTAAAAATTCTTACCATTTTCCTGTTGTTTAGTGGAACAGTCAATCCAATTGTGTTGATTAGCCGCCCAAATCATTTCAAATTGATGAAACATGATTTTAAAATTCCATGTATAAGGAACAAATGAAAAAATATCTGGAGCACTATCACTGGACCAGTCTTGAATTAAATCTAAATTATTGGGGTGAGAGACAGAAGTAAAATTAACAAGTTCAGGAAACAAAATGTAAAGATTCTAACACCATACAAAATTAATTTTTCTTTTGCAACTAAAAAG
This sequence comes from Manis javanica, assembly GCF_040802235.1. Classification (NCBI taxonomy): domain Eukaryota; kingdom Metazoa; phylum Chordata; class Mammalia; order Pholidota; family Manidae; genus Manis; species Manis javanica. The sequence goes on from NC_133160.1 coordinate 71,013,218, forward strand.
AACTTTTATACGGAAATATTAAAAGGTAATTAAGATATAGCTGACTTATTTAATAGTAAATAGATGTTTACTTACTAATCATTGTTCTAAATTAAAAACAATTATGCATTTCATATATCTATTATTTAATAAAGAAATTTTAGAGGATAAAAAAGGAAAAAAATCATCTGCTAGTCCACTGTCCACATATTCAACATTGTGGATATGTTCCTTCTAGCTCTTTTCCCTGTGTAGATTTTATACTATCATAGATGTACATTTTGTATATTGCTTTTTGTCACTGAATCCAAAACTTTTCCATGTCATTTTACAGGCATTAACAAAGAGTTTAATAACAGTTACTTAGAGAGATTTAAGATATACTTAACAATTTACTATATATGGATATTTAGACTCCTTCCTAATTTTTGTTATATAACATTATGTGTATTTTTGCGCAAGAAATTTTATATATTCTGGATTACTTTGTCAATATAGGCTCCTGAAGTGGAATACTAGATCAAAGTTTATGAATTTTCTCAAAGTTATCATAAATTACAGAATTGCTTTCCAAGAGTAGCTATCCTCTTACCAGAAATGTAATCTTGATCATCTATTTCATTGTATCCTCTTCTACATTATATTTTTCTCTACTCCTTTCTCTTTCTGAAGGTATGGCTTAATAACTGCTATTTGAAAAATGGCAACTCACTTCAGTTGAATTTCTTAATTACAAGTAGGGTTGAACATTTTTTTCATGTTGTTTTATTCATTAAACATATACTATAGACTGTCTTATTGTGTGCCATACTCTGTTCTAGACGCTGGGAATATAATGGTGAACAAAACAGACTTTGCCTTCTCAGAATTTACAGTCACCTTTGTTGACTGTGAGTTATTGTATTGATTTTTATGGTTTAATTGTTGCTTTTTAAATTATGTTCATATACTTAGTCTGCTTATTCTTGGTATCTTAATTTTTTTTTAACCTCAGTAGGCAAAAGCTCCTCATATAAAGATGTTAGCCCTGATCTATCACAGTGGTTTCCTCTACTTCTTCTGGCATTCACATCATTACATGCCTTGTATACATGTAGCAATAATATCTTTCAATAAATGGCCTCCTCCCAGAGGTGTCAAGCTCATCTTTGCAGACTTACCATACATAATATAGTGCTATGCACATAAAATTAGAAATGTGTGTATGTGAGAAAAACAATGGAAACAGAATAGTCACAGCACAGACTTTGACACTAGACAGTCCTACACTTAAATTCTGGCTTTACCATTTTACTAGCAATGTAATCTTGAACAAATGACTTAAGTGCTATCAGTTTTCTCTTTTACAAAATGGGGACAACTTCACAGACTTATGGTAGAAATTGAGATGATGAACTGTGAAATTTTACCAGAGTAATTGCCACAGAGTAAACACTCGATAAATGGTAGCATTTATTAAATTATTTCTAAGAAAATAATAGGTAAACAATTAAATATTTAAAGTAGTTTTCTTTAAATTTTTGACCTTTAATTTGAAAAATAACAGATTCAGCTGTGCAATCAGAAGTCAAATTTACCTTAATATATGAAACTCATTAAAAATTTAGCTGCAATGTACAGAAATTAGAAGTTGTGCACATACATTAACAATTCCTCTGTTAATGAAATGGCAAGGAAATACAGTTAATACCAATGTCAATACTAATTTATATTAATATTAATAAGATGTAGCTTAATATATCAACAAAAAAGATACAGTTTTACTTTATCAACATAGTGATTTCCTCTGTATTCATGTCTTAGTCACATGCATTTGTTAATTTCACAATTCATGTTGTACTCTATATGCTCTTTTGTATTGTTTCACTTGTCTAAGTCTAGTGCAAAAACAAGACTTATGACTTTAAGCAATATGCCTACAAGTTCTGTGTGAACTGAGATTATGGTTCATATTTGTTTTGAATCATTATTTAAAGGAGACTTTCAACTTATACAGGTTGCTTTATCTTTGGTGAGTTATTTATCTACTTTATCTACTTTACACTTTGGTGAGTTAAATGATTCAGATATAATTGCTACTAAAATATACACAAATTCAAATAATCTACTAATCATCTCAGGAAACAATGGAATTTTATAAAATTATCAGCCAATTTCTATTTTCACAAGTCTTATTAGTTTCTCTTTATTTGAAATTCAATATATTCTGCAATATAGTTTCCATACCAGCTTATGTATTATCTTTGCTGATACATATTAAAAATGACAATAAAATATTTCTACTAGGAACCTTAACAACTATTTATAATATGTATTTCTCTCAAAACCAAAAGCTGCTCTCATTACCAGATGGTCTTATCAAATAACGATTAGATAAAAGGAAGCACTTTCTTGATGACTGCCTTACTCATTTAGACAACAAATTTTTAAAATTATTAGGTTGGTAATCTAAATGTTAGTCTGAAAAAAACTTATAACTCACTTTACAATTATGGTCTTCGGTAAATGCCCTCTAAAATGTCAGTCAACTGGTACTGCAGCTTTGCAATACAGTTATTTCTTCTCCCCCTTTTCAGAATAAATCTCATTGAATTTCATTACTCCCAGAAGAGATTTCACTTCTGTCTTTCTCTTACATTTTCCATTCTTGAGAGTCTATATTATATTTATCACGAAACTCTTTGTCTCACAATGAAATCTCCTAAGAATTTTATGTCACTAATAATTGGCATGAGAATGGCTGTTGAATATTAGCATTCTCTCACACTAAACAGAATGATTTTCTGCAGAAATCCATCAGTAGAGAAATATGAAACTGAGAAAAGAGAAAGGCAGTTCAAACACTATGACTAAGTATATTCATTCCTAAACAATTATACCCTCTGGTAATCAAACTTTTTAAAGAATAAATAATTTTTTAAAGGATTCTAGTAAGCAACACAAGAATTATGACTGGAAGTTACAGCTGTTAAATCTGGGAGGTGAGAACTTAAGTAGTGTACTTTATTGCTTTAAATTACTTCAAATAAATTTTAGGAAATACACAGTGAATTCCAACAGGCATAAGCATGAAGACTAGATTTAGAGAAAGAAAATACTTTAGGGAGAACATAGTTATAATTTAGGAAAGAGTACTTGGCTGTTTAAAAGTAACTAATATAATACTCTTTCTAAATGAGGGTGCTTCTACAAAAAAAAAAAAATTAAATACTGAGGAATTTATACTTCTATTCCAACTATTCTTAGAACTGCCAGAGTTCGAGTATGTGAAATGTTTGAAGGAAAAATAATGGTGAAGGATTAAATGCTTGAAAATAATAATCTATTTCAAAGTTAAAACTGTAAAATCTTAAGTGAGAGGGAAAAGATTATTGTTGAAGAAGCTATATCTAACAGACTCCTGAGCCATACTACTTGGGTTGGAATCCTAGTTTGACAAACTCACTAGTCGTGGGACCTTGGACAAATTGACTGACCACTCTAACTCACTTTCCTCATCTGTAAAATAAGAATACCGATAACAGATGATCTCAGAGAATTATGAGGATTCCGCAATATATGCAAATCACTTAGAACAGAGACAGACACATTATACACACTATAAGTTTTAGCTATTATTTTTTCATAAATTTGAATTGAACAGTACTCATTCAATCTTCTGTTTCAGTGACAAAAGTTTCACTTGCCAAAATTTCTACTACTGAAGCCTTGGAGAATTATATAACTTCAAGAATGCAGAAGCACTCTATCTAGTCCCCAAGCAACTGGAAAACAAATATAAAAGACTTAGGATGGAGCATATTGTAGTAATGGTACTATAAAAGGCCAAAAACCTAGCAATAGCAAAATTAGGGTAGAAACTGTAATTACTATTTCACTAATAAGGAAACTGAAATTTAAACAATTAAGTGATGTGGTCAACATCATATGGCTAGAAAGTAATGTCAGGACAGGACTACCTGTGAATACCTTAGTGACATTATTCCCTCAAATATGTAATAGTACTCAGCACAGACCAGATGCCTGTAAATAATTGGTAGATGGATGGATAAATGTAATAATCAGTCAAGGAAATATTAGAACCTGGCAAATCAGACGCACTTTCTTTGGCTAAACTTTTTACAAGAAGACTCCTTAAATGCTATTTATTTTTATGTAGTAATATTCAGAAACCAAGAGTACATGTTCCCCTGTTTTGAAATATGAATAGCTATCATAATATGCTACAAGAAATAAAGGAATTTTTTCCAACTAATGATAGCATTACCTCAATTATACATACCAACAGAAAAGGGTTAGGCAGGTCCTCCAAATACGAAGATAACATATGTGACTATTTGAATATACTGTTTGTGGATTACAGTAACTAAAACAAAATAATGAAACCATGCTGATGTCTGATTCAGGAAGAGAAAGAAGTTGATTGAGCTTCCCCATCTTAACCCCCACTAGACTGACACCAAGCAGCAGCCTGAGCTGCTCAATTTGGGGTTCACATTTTCCATGTTTGGCTTAGAAGGAAACATAAAATATCTGCATTTAAGTTTTTCCCTCTCATATTCCAGGCCCAAAAAGAAGTGTAAAAGTAGGAAAGCATGAAATATATCATCATATCTTTAAGTTAAATCTAAAAGCAAACTTACTGAATATAAACAAGTTCACTGAGATAAATCTCATTGTATTTATAATTACCAGAAAATTACCTGTAAAGAAGTTCTTCTGGGCAAAGATGAAGTGGTAGGTGGCTTTATAAACCTCTAATTCACACTGCCACATCTGTGGCATATTCCATATTCGGGGATAGCTGGCGTTAATGTGGAACTGCAAATCAAATGTTAAGTAAAAATATTAGAGCTCAAAATGTGACATTGTGTGAACAGCATTAGAAATGAACTCACACACACTGGTGAGTAATTAAAACTTACTTTCCTACTGAGCGGAACAGAAGGTTCCTTCAAGATTTTAATATTGATATGGCTAAAGGTCAATATCCATGGTTACGTCCAGCTCCTTGAAATACTAAGCCAAGATATGATCAAAAACTTTAAGAAAAATCAGGCCACAGTTTTGCTACTATTCTCTAGTTAAACTACCAGTAACAGCCAATGTTCTTAATTCCTCCTTATGCCTAATTTGTTAAGTGAGAAGCTCAGGGTAAGGGAGTGTGTAATGCAATGCATACTGTCACAAAGAAGTTTGACCAAAAATAGCTGCTGGAATCCAATTAGATAGCACAGTGGTTATGCATCTGACATGGTGCTTTGTGCTACAGTCCACCTGCTAACACTTGGCAATTCTGCAAAGGCAAGGGCTGCCTGACCAGGAACTGCACAGCACTATTTATGAGCAATAGCTTAGAAATTCATTAAAATGTTGAATATGCCAGTTTAATATATTTTTATGGCATTTCATATATTCTTGGTAATTGTAAAAATTTCTTAATGTATGTACACATGAATGTGTAAATATGCTTGTTTAGACAAGCAATTAAGGACCTAATGGTCCCATTTACATAGAGGAACCCTTCCTGACATTAGTCATCCCACAGAGGCTTCTGCTATTATTGTTGTTGTCCCTGATATAAAATAATTATCTACTTGATTAATTAGTTGCCAATCTTCAGTTTTAATAATGAGCATTTACATTTTTTCTGTGTCTAACAGGAAGTAATCCAGGTATCAATAAGATTGTCTTCCTTTTTACTTTATTCATCAAGTAACAAGCATAATGATTTATTAAACCTTGAGAAAGAATCCAAAGGGGCCAGAAAACACATAGTAAAAAATTGTTTTATTTACAGCATAGAAGAGAGTTGGTCTATCTATACAATGAAGTATAAAAATAAATTCTAATCCCTTGAATATAAGCATGAACAATTTTTTCATGGACAAATCTCCTCATGCCAGGGAAACAAAATAAAAAATGAACAAGTGGGACACTACATCAAACTAAAAAGCTTCTGTACAGCAAAGAACACCTCAGCAGAACAAAAAGGCATCCTGCAGTATGGAAGAATATATTTGTAAATGATTCATCTGATAATGGGGGTAGGGTTAACATCCAAAATATATAAAGAACTCATATGCCTCAACACCCAAAAAACAACCTGATTAAAAAAATGGGTGGAGGACCTAAACAGACACTTCTCCAAAGAAGAAACACAGATGGCCAACTGGCACATGAAAAGATGCTCCACATCACTAATCATCAGGGAAATGCAAATTAAAACCACAATGAGATATCACCTCACACCAGTTAGAATGGCCACTATCCAAAGGACAAGAAATAACAAATGTTGGTGAGGATACAGAGAAATGTGAACTCTCCTATACTGTTGGTGGGAATGTAAATTGGTCTAGCCACTGTGGAAAAGCAGTATGGAGGTTCTTTAAAAAACTACAGAAATACCATAGGACCCAGTAACTCTATTTCTAGGAACTTACCCAAGGTAAACAAAATCCCTGATTCAAAAACATACATGCACCCCTGTGTTTATCACCGCATTATTTACAATAGCCAAGATATGGAAACAACCTAAGTGTCCATCAAGATATAAATGGATAAAAAAGAGGTGGTACTTACACACAATGGAATACTATTCAGCCATAAAAAGAAAAATAATCCTGCCATTTGCAACTACATGGATAAACCTAGAGGGCATTATGCTCAGTGAAATAAACCAGGTAGAGAAAGACAATACCATATGATTTCACTTATTTGTAGAATATACAAACAAAGCAAAATGGAAGGAACAAAGTATCAGTAGAATCATAGACACCAAGAAGAGACGAGGTTACCAAGGGAGAGGGGTTGGGGTGGGTGGTGGTGGGGTAGGGTGAAGGGGATAAAGGGAAACAATAATTTGCAATCAGAATATAAGTTGGTCATGGGAACAGTAGTACAGCATGGAGAATATAGTCAATGATTCTGTAACATCTTTCTAAGTTGATAGAAAGTAACTGTACTAGATGGGGTAAGGATTTAATAATATGGGTAACTGTTGAACCACTGTATTATATATTTGAAACAAACATAAAATTGTATATCAGTGATACTTAAATAAAAAAACCCAACAATATTCTAACAACTTTCCACATTTTGAATGGTCAAAAACTCACATAACATTGCCTTATATTCACTTTCCCCACACGAGATGTACAGCAACAGACAGATGAGATGCCAAAGGGAGGCCATGACACTGGAATCTACTCTTCTTCCCCAAAATAGGCCCAAGAGCACCTGGTGATGGACCATTTGATGACCTCCCAGTCATTAAAGTTTCATATTAAAAAATTAAAACCAAATTCATACTTTATGCATGTACACATATCATCACATACTCTACACTTACTGCTAACATTTCTGCTTCTAAAAGGGTCCGGTACTGCATGCTGGTAGTGGCGTCAACATGTAAGAGTTGTCCTTTAATTGCAGGTGTATAACCTAATAAGTCAAGACATAAAAATTAAAAACCTAAATACACACACACACACACACACACATATATAATTGAAAATTTTGGGCTGGAAACAACTCCCACTACAATCCAAAAAAAAGGAATCCCTAAAAAATAGTGGTCAGTTGCTATTTAAATACACCCCAACGATGGGGAGTTGCTATCTAATAGGCAACCTTTCTTATTTTGGACAGCTCTGAAGGAAGAAAGTTCCATCTTCATATAATGTCTGTCCTGATTTTGCTTTCCTATGCAAAATACAAGTCTATTCTCTAAAAGATAGTTTTCAGCTATTTAAGATAGCTTTCATGTCTATCCTTCCACTAACCCAACAGGACATATTCTCATCATGGGAAGTGCCACAGCACACTGCTTGAGGAAGACTCTGAATGAGACCAAGGATGCAAGGAAAGCCCAGTTGGGTTCTTGGGAAAGAGTAGGTATTTTTTAAGATGACAGTTTGAGGGGGGAAAAGAGACTCAGGTCTTAGACTATAACCAAGGGACAATAAGAAATGTACTCAAATATACTTAAAACTTTTCTCAGAGATCCAGGTGTTTGAAAAAAAAAAAAAAAACAGAACAGGATGCATGCTGAACTAGCCATATACTAATGATCATAGAGTTAGTGTTCATAGAAGGGTATCCCATCAAGAAGTGAAATACTCTGAACCTTTTCCTTATGTAATGACAGTTTCTAAACACAAGCTATTCTTATGTAATGACAGATAACCAAACAACAAAGCCCCATTCTGAACAAAAGCAGAAAATTTCTAAGACTAAGACCTAAGTCTATTTTTCCCCCTCAGTCATCTTAGAAAATACCTAACCTGTCCCAAGAATCCAAATGGGCTTTCCTTAGACCTCTAGACTCACTCAGAGTTCCATAAGCAGTGTGCTGGGGCACTTCCCATGGATTTGTAATAGGTGTGCTCAAGATATTGATCCCCTAAGCCCTCAGGTAACCCCTTTTTTCCAATGTACCAATAACTATACAAAAACATTTTATACAAAGATTATTTCCTATGTACACGATCAGTTTAAAAATGGCAGAAGCATTCACTTAACTAAACCATTCTCAATTTTGTGGAAGCCCCAGTTACCTTCCCCCACTATTATATCTCTTTAATGAAGGCTTTCCTAAAAGATGCTCTTTACAACTGACTACTCTGAATCCAACAGACCTAGAGAAACTCATGCATCTGCTTCAAGACTCAGGGGGAAAAGGTGCACCATATCATTCTCAGTCAGTTTCCATTGATCACCTAAGCAGACACACCCGACTGCTACCTGTTTATGCTAGCTGTTAAATCTACCTGCTTTATTCTTACACTAGCAATAAAACAAGTGACACAAACAAGAAAAGACAGCAAAGAATGATATAAAAATTACTCTAATTATAGTTAGCAATAGTAACATTGCTGGCTAGTGATTAAAAAATACGGTTAAGTTCCTATTCTCTGCACTCCCAAGAAAATGAATAAAGTAGAATTTAATTTTAATTGTTCTCAGTTACAAATGTAGTAAGAGGATAGAAAGAAGGAAAATGAAGAAGGATATATAACATTCTGATAAATCAAACAAGAAGTATTTAATCACGTTCTTGATTAACTTGATTCAAAGTCCAAATTTCAAATATATAATGAACCAGATTATCTCAGCTTAGATGAAACTATAGCTATCAGGGCATTATTTAATATTTTAAACAGGAAATGTTTACTTTTTTAATGGTATGGTATTCAAAGTACCCTGCTTATTCCCTGGCAAAATCTACTAATAATACAACCTAAAACAAAGCCCATTAGTCATTCAGTCAATCACTGCTCATATACCACATGCCAGCTATGTTCAGCACCAAGTCTGTATTGGTAAAAATAAAAATATAGCACCTGCTCTCACAGAACCAAAGAATAACAGGAAAAACATATGCTACACACATTATACTCACTCTTACAAAAGAAAAGTATAGGGTATAATGAAAGCATAGAATTATAAGACCTAACTTGATTTAAAAAATTTTCTCTTCTCTCTAGGTACACAAATAATTTAATTATGTAATAATTAGTGTCCTAACTATAGGTATTTTGAAATATAATAGAAAACTGGAAAAAGAAAACCCCATTAACGTTGGACTAAACAGACTAACAAGCTATTATTTATATATCATTTTCCTATGAATAATTTAAAACAGAAGAATATTCATTACAGCTTACCATTTTCCTCAACTGTCATTGGAATATTAATTTCTAAATATGAGCCAGCTCCTACATTTACATGTACAGCATTTGTTTCCTGCCAAAAGAAAATAATTTATATAAAACATTTATTTTAATTATACTCCCATCTTTACTTTTCAGTTATTATCACAGAGACAAAATACAATCTCAATGGTATTAAATAGGTATTAAAAGTTCCTAAGAACAAAAAGTTCAAATTTACACCAAAAACACACTAGAACAATTTGGCGAGATATAACCACACTATAGCATGAAGTTCTATTATTAATAATGAACTTCTGTCTACTATTTGGCACTTAATGAAAGTAACATACATATAATTATTGGGGGAAAGGGAGAGCTCATAGAAAGGAATCGAAGGATAGAACTAGTGACCAGAAAAATACTCTGGAAAATAATGTTCAAATTTTAAACACTATTTTCTACCATATTATTTCAATAATTACCCTATTTTTGGTAAACAGCAAGTCAATTGTAGCATCTGCAATAATATTCATCCTTAGTTCAAAAGCAAGGATCTGTCTTGGTCGCCCAGGCTGTGCAATTTCAGAAATTTTCAGAACTTGATAATCAGGTGGGAAGAAAAACTTCCATAAACAATCTCTATATAAAGAGGTAGACAGAAAAATGATATATTATTCAAACAAAATTACTTCTGAAGAGGGACAGAAATCAGTATTCTAACTTTATATTATCACTGCTATCTCATTTAACAATTAGAAATGAAATAGAAAAAAAAAGAAGTCACAAAATAACACCTACTTAATTTCCTTTCAGTAAAATGAAAAACCATTTTCTCCAATATTTCTATATTTCCAGAGATCAATGAGCTTTGTGCATTTAATAAATATACTATCAAATGAGACATAGGTAAGACCAAAATTGTGAGTATCTCATGATACTCAAGCATATCATGAGAAATTAAAGACTTTCTACAAGAATATTAATTGTCAAAAAAAACTGAAGGATTGTTTAATTAGAATCATCATTCCATTTTGAACAAGTTGCTTAACCTGTCTGAGGATACTTCACCTGCTTTCTTTTCTGTAAAATAGGAGGAACGTATCCAGTCTCATAGAATAGATACAAGGATTCAATGACAACATATACGGAAAAAACTAGCAGTATGTAGCATGTGGGAAAAATGGCTCTTGTTTATATTATTTTCATAATCATTATTTTTAGTCAATATTATGCCAATAAGAATCTAGAACAAAAGATTTCTAAAAAGCAAACAAGGGTCTGGAGGCCATGGATCTAATGTATTTTCCGTCCCTAATTATTTTGACAAAAATTAAAGAACCCAAGAAATTTTCAATTCAAAGTCTCCTATGTGAGTAAAAATTAATATAATATCACTCATACATTCAGAGATGGTGCTAGTTTGTGGATTTTAAACAGGAAGGGTTGTGGAAGGAATCACCAGTCACAGGAAATGCTGCTTAGAATAAATAAGACTGGGAAAAATTAGATGAACAGAACAAAATTTGCAAACTGACTTATCACAGAATATAACTTGCCATCATTACATTAATATGTGTAAAAGGAAAGTAACATTATGCAAAGTTTTTGGCTAAGACACAATTGTATAAAACTAAGACTATTAAAGACAAAGGCTCGAACATGACCATTAGATGATCATGGACTATAAGGTGGCTAGCAGGATATGGTGAAAAGAGCAGTGGACTTGAAGGGCTGATGGAAAGTTTGGCTCTACATGTTATAGCTTCACTATCTTGTCCAAATCACTGAACCTTTCTACAACTCTTGTTTTCTCACACATACAATGAGCTTACCTCACCTGCCCTGTGTTAACTTACTGGGTTATGAAGATCAAGTGTGAAAATATAAATGAAAACACTTAAGTAAAAGCAATGACACGAAACAACGTTAGGAATGTCTGCATTATTGTAATGATCATCTAAGAAGTAAGTGTAATCTGAAAGTTTGTATTTCAACAATATCATGAAAATACAAAAGGAAAACCATGAAGGAAAAGCTGAATATCTTAAAGTTTCAGGAAATCATGTAAAGGTGATATAACATTAAATTCTACAAGCTAAAAAGTCATGCTACATCAGGGATCAAAAGTTCTCACAAGGCTGAATGAACTATCTATTGCAAAACAGCTGAGATTTCTTCCTATATTTTTTACATTAATAGGTGGAATGCTAATAAAATGACTTTACTATTCATATCTGATTACAGTACATATTTGTGTAGAAACTCAGCATGGGAAGGGAGAAAAGGAAATGGCTTACAAAAGAGGAAATGCACCATTTGTACATGTGAGGAGATAAGTATTATTTATGTTAGTAAACTAAATCCATATGAAATGTCCTTCCTCCCTTCCTTTTACCCCACTTTTCCTTTCCTCTTCCTCCCTCCCTCCTTTTTTCCTTCCCTCCTTCCTGCCTTCCTTCCTTCCTTCATTTCTTCCTTCCTTCCTTTCTTTTTTTAAGAAACTTGAACAGTTTTGTTAAGTCCAGGTTAAGAAATGTATCACTGATCTCTCCTGGCAGTGGCAGGATTTACTTGAGGAGAATTTGTCAAGCATATTTTTCTTTCGTGTTAACTTCAATATCATTTCTCTACATAATAATACAAAGACACTCCAAAAATGATTATGACTATATATAAAAAGAATTGTAGTTTGGATTTTCATATAAATATATGCTAATATTTTTGATGTAATAAAATTAAATATGTTTAAGAAGAATCAACTTTATTCGAGTGCTAGAAATGCAAGAATATTTTGTGTGTTTGTGTTAAAGCACTGTTTTAATTTTTTCTTATGTAACTATTAATGGAATGTAAAAATCCTCATTTTCAACTATTCCATAGTAAATATAGTATGGTTTACTCCAGGAAAGAATTTATCATAAAAGGAAAATCAAAATCTAGTAAGTTGAAAAGTGTTTGCTTTTTAACCTGAAATTTCAAGCTGTTTACCTTCAAGTCTAATAAAAAAAAACCTAACCTAGAACTTTATAATGCATCGTATAATACAAGTTTTCAAATAACAAACTTACTTATTCATTTGCCATACAATTGTTAAATAGCTACTTAATAGTGCAGATATTCCTATATACTGGAGATACCAAGATTAAGAGAACATAGTACTCAACAAAATTAAGCATAAAGAAAGTCAGTGTATCAAGTCAGTCTTAGTACCCTTTCATTAACAATCAATGGTCCAGTATTATCCGCTTCAGTGAATGATTTGGCTTGTCTTTCTCCATACAAGCTAGTGTATGAATGGAAAAACTAAACTTAAGAAATGTCTATTTACATATAAATTTAGATATTCATTCATAATTAGTAGTAAAGAACCCCTCCTTTGTTTAAAATTCTTCAATAAATATAAAGATATTCTTAATATATTAAAAATAATAATTACTTCAAAATAGAATGACTAAAAATATAAAAAACTTTTCAGACACTCAATTTCTATTACCTACAATAAAAATCTGTATTTCTTCACTACCTACAAATTTCTTTTAACAACCTATACAACCTATAAGACAATTCTTTACTGTCATCATACATCTGCAGAACTATTCCTTTGCCTCAATTATTTATTCTCCTCTTCCTTTTCTACTTAACTCCCTATTTATGTTCAAAACTCAACTCACAGGTTACCTCTATCAAAAAGCCTTCCCCAATTCTTCTCCTCTCTAATCTTTAATATTAATTTTGTACATGTTATGGGCTGAATTATGGTCCCCTAAAAGTTCGTATGTTCAAGTGCTAACCCCCAGTACCTCAGAATTTGACTTTATTTGGAGACAGGGTCTTTAGAGGGGTAATTAAGTTCAAATGAGGTCACTAGGGTGGGCCCTAAACTAATGTGACTGATATTCTTCTTAACAGGAAATTTGGATACAGAGAACTCTAAGACTTACAAAAGGGAAGACCATGTAAAGAAGATACAGAGAAGATGGCAATCTATAAACTAAGGAGACAGGCCTCAACCACACCCCTACTTTACCATCTCAGAAGGAAGCAATCCTGCAAACACCCTGAACTCAGAATTCTGACCTCCAGAACTGTGAGAAATCCTGTTGGTTAAGGCACAGTCTGTGGTGCTTTGTTATGGCATCCTTAGCAAACTAATACAGGGCCTTTTCTAAGTTCTTCATCAAGACTTTATTTACAATCTGTTATAGCACTTATAAAAGTTTTCTTTCTTCCTCCACTAAAACTGATCTACACTTGTCTTTTATCTCTGAATTTCCACAGCCCCAAAAATGCCTGGCATATTCATTGGTTAACTACAAAAGAAAATAAGAAATAAAGGAACCAATAAATATGCTGCTCACTGCCCATTTTTCTAATGGATTAGCTCCTCCTTTGAAGCAATTTACTTATGCCAGTTTCTCTACACACAAGTTATTATTTGGATTAAAATGATTAATGATATCTTACCCTGCTATAATAAAAGAGCTTATAAAAATATTTTGCTAGCTTATAATAAAAATTATATTATCTCAATATATTTGAAAGACTTAATAGAAATATAATTTACTCAGGTACCTCTGCCTGTCGGCCCATGGCCCATAGTTGAAATCTGTTCCTTTACCACAAACTATATCCAGTCCCCAACATGGAGGCAAATCTTGCAATTTGCAATCCTCACTGCTCATTTCTCCTTCAATATTTTCTTCTGTTTCTTCTGGAACAAGTCCTATATTGCAAAATATATAATATAAAGGCAATTACTTAAAATTACCATCAAAAGATTCCTTTGATCATCAGTTATAAAAACTTTTTGACCTCAGGAATGCATTACCTCCTTAAAAATTACTGAGGACCCCAAAGTAGGTTTGTTGCATTCTCTCTATCAAACTCAAGAGTATTCAAAATTTAAATCAAGCCAATTTTTTTAAATGTTCCTATTTTTAAAACAATAAGCTCATGTTAACATAATAAAACGTTTAAAAAAATTTAATGAAAATATATGAAAAAAACTATATTTTAGTGAAAATTAAATGAAATTTTAATTTCAGTTTTAATGAAAATATTTTTTAATGAAAAATAACCATATTTTCTAAAACAAATTAATTCACTACAAAGTGAATTAATTGGAAATAAAATAGCAATTGGAATTGCTAAAATAAAAATGACACTATTTTTATTTTAGCAAATCTCTTTAATGTCCAGCTTAATAGGAAACAAGTGAACTCTCATAGCTGCTTCTCAATTTAATCTGTTGTTCAGAGATTTGAAAAAACTTTAGCTTCATTCAAATGTGTAGATAGAAAAGGGAGGAGTATTTTAAGTGTTTTCAAATAATTTTGGAAATTCTTCTTTGACAGTACACCAAAATTCAACAAGTGGTAGTTTCATAAAGGTTAGCTGCAGTATGGAATCTGAAACCATATCACTGAACTTTACACACCATGATACATTATAATTTACTGATCTCTTGCACTTTAAATAAATTTTTTTACTCATGGCATGATTTTATAATATCATGCATTGGTCATTTGGAAAATACTGGTTCAGTGAAACATGCATATTAATTCCAAATATTGATAATTTTCATTATTAAATATTTTAAAAATCACATTTTTTAATATCACTGTGGTCTCATCAGAAGAGTGATCATACACATAGTGGAAGACCCAATTTTCAAAACTCTAATTTTCCCAGGAAAGCTCAAAACTATAGTTTGTCTCTAGTTGTCTTTCAAGCAAAACTGGTGTTCCATGAAAAGAGCAAATAGTTAAGGTTGGAACACAATCACACAAGTGTTGGAACACAATCACACAAGTGCTTTTCCTCCAAACACCAGTGTACTTTGGTGTGCAGCAGAAGTGCATATGTATACATGACATTTTATCACACTGAATATTAGAAAGTTTACTTAAGGGTTAAGATTTGATAAAGATAATTTTTACTGCTCAAAGACATTTTAAACTGATACTGGCATTTGTTGTTTTACTGTGAATGAGTGCCAGTGAAAAAGACTGTGATTACTAGTATGGTTTGGAACCACTGCCCTGATATGTGCCAAACACCAGCAGTTTTACCCACCAAGTGTCAACATGGTGAAAAAGGCAAATAACATCCTAGTTTTATTTTGAAAATACTCAGACTTCATAAATCCCTTGAAAGGTATAAAAAGATCAGAAGTAGGAAAAGGGGGCTAAAAAATCCAATGTATAGCTACTTTTATAAAATTGAAGCTACTATTGAAGCATTTTAAGAAGCTGGATTTCAATCTTTAAACTTTAAGCCTTAAATCTAACAGTGTGTGATGTTTTTCCTAAGCTAGCATGAACTACCTTAAATATCACCACATTCTCTAAAGGTTTTCACTCATGGTCATTTGCATTCACAATTTTTGAGGTATATTTGTGAAAATGGAATTTGAAGGGAAGATTACTATACTGTTTTCTTTTGAACTGAAATTCTATAGTAATATTCAACTTTGACAAATGACACAGGTACTCTTAAATCCAATACCATTTTTTGATGCTTGTTTATATCCTAACACTAAGGAGATTTAAAATACTAGTAGATGTTAGCATTGCATAGAAGAAACAGAATTGTAGCTATAAAACATGTTTTTAAAAAAATAATACCTGGCTCATCCATGTAGTAGTAGATATCAACATCATTTGACTGCATCACCACAAAACCTTCTCCCATTAATCTTGGTGGTCTATAAGAAAGGGCAGGGAGGCAAATTAAGGCCAGAATATAAAATCTTCAATATTCTAATCAATGGTGGTAATAGGTATAAACCAAAAGGGAAAAGAAACCTAATACTTAATGGTGGTATTAGGTATAAACAAAAAGGAAAAGGCAATCTAGTACAGCATTTTGAAAAGAAAAATCTTTCACATAGAAAATTTCTCTATATTTAGTCTGTCTCTGACTAAATAATAAAATAGTATAAAAATTTTTAATAAGTGTATTAGTTCAAGAAGGAAAAAAATGAAAATACTTGCATTTTTTATTTTAAATTTTGAATGAGTGAAATCACTTTAAAGCAAAGTTTAATTAATACAATGGAAGAACAATGATCATTGGAATAATCATTCTGCATTTGCAACAATTTAAAATTACACTTAAAACCGAATAAGAAATATATTACATATCTGTAAAATTATGTATAATCTTTCAGAAACATTAAATAGGAAAAAGTGCTAAGTCTTTATTTTTAACAACTTTATGCATAGCCTATTTCCAAGAATATTTAATTAACTTAAAATAAAAAGCAAACACCTCAAATTCTGGAATGAATGTTTTTCTACAATCAAGTAATTTCCCAAAACTATTAATCTTTACTTGCTCTAACAGCTTTCCTGTTATTCATATACACCATGGTATCTTCCTTCCATATAAAAATTAGCTTCTCAATCATTAGATAAAATTCAGCAGTCTTATTCTAGGATATATATTAAATCATAAAAGTTAATGTTTAATCTCATTTAATCTCCACACTTCTGAAGAATGAAAAATCCAATTTTAAATATTTTTACACAAATAAGTAGCCAAACACTTTCATCTTACTCTCTAGTAATTTTCACCAAATCCAGATTTACTTATTCAGTATTATAACTTTTACCGTACAGAATTGTGCACATAGCCCACATTCCAGAAGATGCTTAGCAAAGTCCTTGACCCTGCAGAGTGAGACCAAGCGTACCCAATGTCTTCCTTGTACTCAAGTAGGGAAAACCTATCATTTTAGCCAATCTCCAGAAAATCTAATAGCAAGCCAGCAAAAGTTTAAACTAAGAAGGAATAATGCTTCTCATAACCTCACAGATTTTATAATGTCTACACACAAAGATAAAATCTGAAACATGGTGGAAACCTATTACATGAACACTTAAATTATACAAATTCAACCAGAGTCTCCTTCACAAAAAATAAGAGATTGAGAATAACAAAGATTATGACAGGCCTCATCCCACCAATAGGCAAATGGGAGTTAGTTTGCTGTTCCCTCAGGATCCCAGTCCACTCATACAGAAGCATTCTACCATAAGGTGGGTGAGTCTAGTGTGTATCATTAATACATTGTGTCTGCGAAATGCAAGCAGCTACTTCCTGAAGGAAAAACAAATCTGTAAAGTTAAATAGAAAACTGAGACTTAAATGTCAAGTGAGTTCCAAAACCGTACCATCCTAAATTCACCAGTTTTCCAAAAATAATTTTGATTCAATTTTCAACATTTCATTAACTCAAAATGATACTCCACTATAATGAATTTGTTGAATTTACTATTTATCCATCCCTTCAGGAAAAAAAAGCCTACCTGTAATGTGCATTTTCTAACATACAAACATCAGGGCTTAACTGCCCAAAATGAGTTTCTCAAATACAGTGAGAAGGAGAAAAGGGTGGAAAATTATAATCTTATTGAAAAATATTTTAGAGTTTGTCAATGGATAGCATATCCATTTACTTTATAATGCAGGATTTCACTGTTAATTGATTTAATACAGAAATATACCTAATTATTGCCCAACTTGTAGCAAAGAAATTAAAAAGATGCTAAAGATTTTAATTGGTATCTGTATTAGATATATAGAAATTATCATTTTTCTAAGACTTTCTTACTCATCATTTTGAAGACCAACATATCTTGGACTAGGAACAAGCATGACTCGAACATTTTCAAGCTTTCCTTTCACAATATGCATGAATTGGTCAAGATGACTGGAAGGTGGTTTTGTAGTATAAGTTAAGAAAGCATCATCAAAGTTGATACACAGAGTTTGAGGTTGGTAATGATTTCCAAATGCCAGACGTCCCTAAAAATATGGGTAAGAGATATTATGTTGTACTGTTCAGGCCATTTTTTTTTCATTAGCTGACACAATTACAAGTATATTATTCATAGCAACAACTTAACGATTACATTTTAGCACTATATACTATTTAAATTACTCCACCGATCAATTTAGACCAGTATTTAAAGAAATTTAAGCACTTGTGAATAAATAGCTTTTAAGGTCTAATAAATCTGTGCTAAAACAGTACTGGTGTTAAAATGATTCTTTCACACTTTATGAACTTTGGAACCAAAAAAACTCTACAAAATTACTTTCTTTCCTTAAGTGAAAATTGTATTTACAAAATAAAAGGTTCTTTATTAACACACCAAATATTAATTATAGCTGAATTTACTTACTGTGCTCACATTGACTTTTATGACTGGAATGAGTGATCTCCATGAAGACGTGGGGTCTTGAGATTCTGTTTTTATTTTAACTCTGAAAAGAAAAAAGTATTGATAAATGTAAGAAAAACTTAAATACCTGAGGATACAGTTGACTTCCTTACAATACACATTATCAATACCAGCTGTACCTTTACAAATACATCTAATAGCTAATGACTGCCCCAGTAAACAAAGAATTACCATCTAACGGAATACTAATATCCCCACGGTGGACCTTGAAATGAACTCTATCATGTATCAACTTTCAGATTAGGAAGCTATTAATAACAAAACTATGTTTTCAGAATGATGAGCTTTAATGACCAAAGTATAAATTTATTACATGCTATCATTACATCTACCATTATGCCCATTATACATTTTGTGATAGCCAAAATTATTATTAAAACAATAAATGACCAAGGTACAAGTCACTTTAGTGTTTTCTAGTTTTTTAAGCACTTTTCACAGCTCAGCTGGTTCTTTTCCTTCCCTACTCACACCTATGTCAAAACAATTTCCTCTCAATAACATGAAAATAATAGGCCAAGAGGAAGAGAAGACATTGGCCATATACAAAGGACACAAAACTTAAGAAATTAAAATTTCACAGCAGTTCACTAAAGATTTCAAATGAGAACTCAAGGTATATCTCTTCAATAACCGATAACTCCTTCATACTTCTGAGGCCATCTCCACTAAGGTGGCCCTCAGTGCTTAAAACTAAATTCAAAACTGACCTCACTACCTCCCCCAACCACCTCTTTTTTCTAAAGTTCCCTAACTAAACATGACCACTGCTTAATTTAGAAATTTGGATTCACTGTTGACTCATTCTTCTAACTCATTATCTATATCTAATCTATCACTATATTAGGGATTCATCTGTCTAAGTATATCTGGAATCCATCCATTTCTCACCCTTCCTCTTGCTACCAGCCCCTATGTGATCTCTTTCCTGAACTGTCACAAAGCCCTCCTTCCTTCCCAATATGTATACCTTTTATTTCCTTTTCTTACCATATTGCAACAGCTAGAACTTCCAGTAGGAAGCTGAGAAGGAAGTGGTGAGAGAGGACATCCTTGCTTTGTACTTGGTTTTAGTGGGAAAGTTTCTAGTTTCTCACGATTAAGTAAGATGTTAGCTGTAAGTTTCTTGTAGATATTCTTTATCAAGTTGAGGAAATTCCCCTCTATTCCTAGTTTCCTGAGAGATTTTTACCATGAATGGGTATTGGATTTTGTCATAGGATTTTTCTGCATCTACTGATATGATGATTTGATTTTTCATTTTTAGCCTGTTAATGTTAATTGATTTTTGAATGCTGAACCATCCTGGCATACCTAAGTTTTTTTTTTTTTGTGTGTGTGTGTGTGTGTGTGTGTTGTTTCTTATTTTTTTTATGAAGGTATCACTGATATACAATCTTATGAAGGTTTCATATGATCATCATTGTGGTTACTACATTCTGCCCTATTATCAAGTCCCCACCACATATCCCATTATAGTCACTGTCCAACAGCATAGTAAGATGCTATAGACCTAAGAGGTTTTTTCTTTTTTTTAAGTAGATAATGAGGACATTTATTCTCAATTAAATACTTAAGGGATATCATGTCCTAGAGTCTGAGCTGAGGTACTGGGGATACTGGGACTATGATGACTGTTCTCTTGAGGGAAGGCCTAGTACAGAAGTTACAACAGTTAACATGCAATTTTAGTGCAAGAAATGTTACCATAGGGTCAAGAATAGAATTATTTATAAACATACAAAAGAATCATGGAAAACTGGGACCTGAAGAGTGAAAGACTTAGTCAAAGGAGATGAAAGGTCTTCCATAGAGAAGAAACATTACATTACACATAGTGTTTCTTCTGGAGTGAGGCTGGAGTGGATTACTTGAAATGGGGAAGGAAGAAATAAGATTTTGTTTGTAGATGACACAATTTTCTATGCAGAAAAATCTGAAAGAACTAAAAAAAAAAGCCTCTTAGAACTAGTAAGTGACTATAGCATGGTTGTAGGATACAAAGTTAATAATATACAAAAGCCAATCAGTTTCCTATACACCAACAATGATCAAATGGAATTTAAAATTAAAAACACAATACCATTTGCATTAGCACCACAAAAATGAAATACTTAAGTATAAATTTAGCAAAATATGTACATGATCTTCATGAGGAAAACTATAAAACTCTGATGAAATATATCAAAGAACAAAATAAATGGAGAGGTATACCATATTAATGGATAGGAAAACTCAGCATTGTCAAGATGTCAGTTTTCCCCAACTTGATCTATAGATTCAATGCAATCCCAATCTAAATCAGCAAGTTATTTCATGGATATTGAAAAACTGATCCTAAGGTTTATGTGAAGAGGCAAAAGACCCCGAATAGTCAACACAATACTGAAGAAGAACAAAGTTGGAGGACAGATACTATCCAATTTCAAGACTTACTATAAAGCAACAGTAATCAAGACAATTTGGTATTGGTGAAAGAATAGAAAAACAGGTCAATGGAACAGACTAGAGGTCCCAGAAAAGAACAAAAACATATATTTGTATAGTCACCTTAAATGTGTATGTATGTGTCTGTGTACACATTCAAAAGAATAAAAAATTGGTAACACTGGTTAAAAGAATAAAAAATTGATAACACTGGTTATCAATATGGAGGTGAGTAGGACTGGTGAGTAGTAGAAAAGTATTTTTTTTACATTACATAAATCTGTATTCCTTGAATTTTTAAAAGAATTATATAACTATGTAAATTAAGTTTCAGTAAATCTACAAAGAAAGATGAGTGTTTAGGTGAAGAGCATCATTGATAATCTAATAAAAACAAATGCTTAAATGTTGCAGATTACAAAATTCATATGACAATGAACCTTTCAATTTTGGACTGGGCTCTTGTTCTTCCATTTTCCCGTGTTTTGTCATCCTCTTTCTTTGGTGGAATTATTGTTGGCTCCAAACCAAACAACTCTTGAAGACGTCCATAAAGATCCGAACGATTGTAGACATGAAATTCAAAATCATTGACCGTGATGTATAATCTGGTTTCTGCTTTTGGATCTAAAGGCACCAATTATAAAAAAAAAAAGTTTTTAGTCAACTTTTTAAAACCTTTAAAGTTTTTAATCAAATATTTTTCCCAGCTAAAGCAACTCAAATGATTTATCTTAAAACAGAAGTCTATGATAGAGAATCACATGTTAAAAATATATAAAACACTGATAACAGAAAGAAAAAAGTTGATGTAACTGTAGTATTTTAATTTGGCACTCAAAAAAAACAATCTGAATTTCTAATTCTGGTTGTGTAATAATAGAATTTAAAGATTTTATGCTAAAAACAGCAAAATGCCATTTACAAAGTAGAAGTAAAATTTTACCATAATATAGCTATAAATTCATACTAAAATATAAATAGTAATATATTCAAAGTATGATGCATTAAACATCACATTAGTATTTGAAATTTGCATCATAAAAATAGTATTTTTCATAAATACTAGTTTGTTTTTAAAAACTACACAATGCTAAAACCAAGATTTTAAGAACTGTAACTATAGACTTCAAACAATAATCTTCTCAAATAAAAGACATACTTACATTAAGTATAAGTAACAATAGCAATAAATCCAACTATGTAATGATAGATGGGACAGGGCACTTGTGTCTACTGAGGAAATCATCTAAAACAGTACATCACATGTCAACCAAAGAAAATCAGAAGAAAGTTACCATAC
This sequence comes from Manis javanica, assembly GCF_040802235.1. NCBI lineage: Eukaryota > Metazoa > Chordata > Mammalia > Pholidota > Manidae > Manis > Manis javanica. The sequence goes on from NC_133160.1 coordinate 71,035,834, forward strand.
ATTGTCAGTGCTTTCTTTTGTTATGAATCATGCATGCGTTTTTGGAGAATTCTTGTTTAACGTTTGCCCATTTTTATCCTTATAAAATAAATTCAATTGAAAGGCAAATAAAATTAGATATAACCAGTAAAAAGTTTAATTGCTAAAAATGGTACAGAAAATTGTAACTTTCATTTTAGTAGCTTCAATTGTGGTTTAAAAATGAAGTATAGGAAAAAGAAAAAAATTAGAATACTTAATATCTTAATCTGGGCAATGATTACATGCGTATATGCACATGTTAAGATTCATCAAACTATATACTGAATGATTTTTAAAATACATAAGGTAAAAATAAATAAACATGAAGTATTTACCTTTAGTAAATACAAAATTTCACCAAAATTAATTTCTTGATTAGCAAAATATATGAAATGTCAAACACCCTAAATAAATATAAATTTAGTTTAAACTAAATAAAAAAATACACTGCTACTTAGATTTCAAACATAAACTAAGGAAAATGAATAAAAAACATTCATTTTTTTACACAGTAATACTTTTAGTTCTACTCATATTTAGGTTTTTTTCCTCATTCCTTCCTAAGACAATTGAGGAAGATAAATGAAATCCTTCAAAAATCTAATGTTTAGGAGTTCTAACTTTTCCAGTATTTTAAAAAAGCTCTTGACCTATGTATGTTCTCTACTATTTCTTCAGATTTATCACATTACTAAAAGCTAAGACTATCCCCTACACAATTATACGCAGTTTTTACCCATTTAGGCCATTTGTTTTCAAATTTGCTTACAGAACAGTTTACTGCATCCCTGAATACAAATGCCCTGCTCATTAGGACTATGCTAAAGAAGTTAACTTTCAAGCAAAATCGCTAGGAAAAATTGAAAGTCTGGACTAGATCAACAGTGATGAATAGACAAATAGTGACTATAGAAAAGTAGAAACAAGAGTACTTTCAATTTCATCCCTAACTTGGACATGCACAACTGATTCTGTTCTTTCAATATAATTGATATGATAAGAATATGGCTACATTACTAAGGATACCAAGGTACAAAGATAAAGATATTAATCTCTGGAAGTATTTTAACAATACTGACAAACACTAAACATTTAATACTAAAACACTGCTATTTCCCAACTTTTTTTTGCACACATTCTTATTTAATGTTGCCTCTCCCTATAAGAATGTAAACTCCATTAGAGAAGTGTTTTTCTTGTTGTGTTCACTATGATCTCCCTGCTATCTAAAATGGGGTCTGGTATATAGAAGTGAACAATAAATATGTTAAATCATTAAAGAGAACTAATGTTATTTAAAAAAATAATAAGATTGAACAAAATGCTAGACCACTCTTTTCCTCCCTAAAATCATTACTTCAGAAAAAATAATAGTAAATATATAAGCATTTTAAAAGCACTTGCTTCACATTATAAAAATGAAAGATTTAGCTGAGTTCACATACTTTTTAAAATGTGGTCTATTGTTTCTATTTGTTTCACCAATAGAAGCATTAATAATATTTTAGCCAGCAAGCTATGGGATTAACAGTAAATCAGTTCTCCAAGCCTGGCTGATCTCCAAGCTTATATGGCCTGTACTCTCTTTAAGGTCTTTCCCCAGTATCTTTTCTGTCAACAATCCCAGTTTTCTGCAATTCCTAGGAGTATTCTAAATAGCAATTTGCTCTCCATCATCCCCTTATCCCCTAGCCCAATATACACACACAGTTGCAAAGTACTAACTAGTATACTCACAGTATCACCCACACAGAGGCAATTACATACAAAGCTCACACGCAGAGATATCCCACACACAGACTATGTGCCCTGTTGACCTGGGATACCCTCCCAAATCAACAGGGCACATCCTCACAAACAAATACCTCCCCTAACAGATGGGGACACCTCTTCCAAAAGCATGTATCTCCCACATGCAGACATGGGTGCAAGCATGTGTGCAAACATGCACACACACACACAGCTACTTAAAAAAACAAAATTGGAGACTCCTGCATTGGATTCTCCAGGAACTAGAGTAAGGTAGTAAAGAAACAGTAGAAAGGATTTAAGATTGGATCCCTGTAACATCATTTACTAGCGATGTGGCAATAAACCAAGTACCTTAACCACACTAAGCTCATTTTTTTCTCATCCATAAAACGAGAAAATCTCTACCTACCTGTAAAATTGTTGTATACAATACTATTCCCTTGTGTTTGCAGGTCAAATTCGTACTAGTTATATAAAAACTGCAATATTTCTTGCCTGGCCTTAGTTCATCTCCATATCACTAGGTGTTTCCAAGGGGTGGAGAGAAAGTAGCCCATCTCCTTCCAGCTTGTTCCACTCAGACCCATCCTGCAACAAGTGGGGAAGGGGGATCCCTGGAAAACCCTTTGGGTCACAATAAATCATGCAGTATTCAGCTCCTGTGTCCACTAGGGCAAGGATACATTGTACATTCACAGGGGACCATTAAATAAAATTCAACACATGGCCTCCAGTCCCCACCATGTCCCCCCAAAGTGGGGGCCTTGACCCTCCCCTCTGTCGAACCACAATACCCAATCATCATCCTGTGGGGGTGAGGGCCCAGAGCCTGAGTACTGTCCCCCAAGAAATCTTGCAGGGACACAGGCTGGATACAGGGCTTTGCCTCCAGCTTCCATGTCCTGGACCTCAGCAGCTAGAACTGCTGCTCTGGCTTTTAATGGTGTCACAGTTCTAATAAGATACTATTGGACTGCCCTTCAAATTTTTCTTTCACTACCCCAACTTTTATCAAATCAACCCACATCTGGGTTCTCGAGACCTTCATGGGGCCTTTTGCAACTCTCCTTTCAGTCATAGCCCATACTTCCTCCCAGGCTCTTATTGTTTTAACATCCCCCAGATCTGCTAAAGTACAAGTAGCCTCACTTATGGGTTGCCCTACGTGGAGGCAAGAATAGCCACTAGGGGCCCAAAGAGAGATGGGGGAGCTGTATGCAGCACCAGATTTCTCATTCCTACAGTGAACAACTCCTCATCGGGGCCCTGGAGGTCCATAGATGATATATTTCATGCCCAATTGCCACATCTGTTGGAGCTCTGTATACGTTTTCCAGCTAGTGGGTAAATATGGTAAATCACCCTGATTAGGCCAAACTGCTCTGAAGGCTGCTGTCAGCCAATCTAGAAGCACCCAGTTCCCTCAGGTGTGATGAGCACTTTACAACCACTGCCAAAGAGAAGGGTAAGTCATCAGGGACGCCAGTCGACTCTTTTCAGAACCTGACTTAACAATGTCACCACCATATCCCAGAGACGCAAATGCCATGTAGGCAGATGTTCCAATGGCTTGTGCCGATACCGCAGGCTCACATCCACCAGCTCTTATGGAGTGCTCCACAACCTGGGGTGGGGGGTGGGGGTGGTTCCTCCTCCTAAGAAATATATAAGAAGCCCAAGGTGTTCTGTTTTTACTTTGTTAATTATAACTGGGTGGGCCTTTAATACGGGAGAGGCTGGTGCCTCAGGCAGTGGCCTCTGCAACAGATTGGCCCTTAGCCCCACCCCCTCATCCTCTCCTGACACCTCCTCTACTTTCTCTGGAGTTGAAGGCACCGCTCTTTCCTCCCCCTCCACCATGACCTTCTGCAACATGGACTCTCCAGCTGCCTCCCACCTCGCTACTGCTAAGGAATTTTCCAGGAGTGTGACCCATCCTCCCAATAACTGTCTCTCTTCCTTAAGGGCAACCCATAGGTCATCACTTAGCTCCTCTAAGTGATGCTGAAGTGTGTGTCTCTCTCCTGCCGAAGAGTTTCTCCATAACACTTTCCACTATCTAAATGAAAAGAGATCCTACAATGCAGCTGCTACATGGCCACTCAGGGCCTCTAAGCGGTCTTCTGACGGAGGGCTAATTCTGCAGCTTCTGGTGTCTCCACTCTTCCCTAGTTCTGGGGAAGGCCCCACCCGTCTAGGAGGTGCTTTATCCTAGACCGATTAGTGAATTGGTTTGGAACCCCACATATAGGGGTTCCCAAGTGAAGCTGCACCCTCTACCACTGCAGCCATTGGACCCTCCCCATCATTCCTAGAGGCAGTTTGCCCAAGGGTCGCAACCATTTAGACAGATTTCAGGTTCAGAGGTCCTGCCAATTACCACCAGAAGTAACTCCCGAGGAAAATCCCGGGGCAAAGTCACATCTCTCTCTTGACCAGGCTACAGCAGAAGAGAGTTCCACCTAACCTCTCCAGTCCAGATAAACCCTCACTTGCCCATCTAATTACCTATTGATATGGAGATAAGACTAATCCTCCCCACCCCTTGGAATCACCTATTGATATGCAGATACACTAAAGCCATGCAAGAGATTCTGGAAATACTGCAATTTTACCCACATGGTTGTTTCCTGTGTTCCCTGAATTCCAGGGAAAGAGTATAGGGTGGGGAAGGGGGAGACATGTTAGGACAAATGAGCCTCCTCAACCCACTGTCTCCTGTCTCCTCTCTCCTCATAGCTTTATTGGTTCACAAGAACATCTTAAAACACAAAAAAAAATTGGAATGAATTTCCAATATACAAATACAGAAAAAGTTTTTTTTAATCACACACCATCTATATACACAAAAAGACTTTTTATTTCTGCTCCACTTCAATCTTGTTAACAATAACACTTATGTTAACTAAACATGTTAAAAAAAAGATTAAGTCAAAAGAGTGAATCATCTAAGGAACAGACTGCAAGATTAATAGAAGGATGACATGAAGGAGAAAATATGCTCCTAAAGTAAATCTATCTCTAAGGAACAAACTAGATGGACTTTATGAACTGAATCAGAGGCAGAAGTACTGGGCCAGTTCAAAGTTAAGTGAATGTGTCAAAAGCTGGGACATAGTTCATAATAATTTGGCTCTTAGAAATAAGCTCTAGCCATCTCTTAAGTATAAGATATCTTTATGTAAGTGCCACCTTTAAGCCTACAGCCAAATAAAATATAAAAACTAATCAAGAATATTCTTTCCACAAAATTTAACATGCATAAGTAGTACAGGAAAATGACTCAAATTTAGAATTAATTCATATTTCATAAAGTCAAAACTTAGAAGATTCCCAATACATAACATATTGACTATCTAAAGCATAATTTTTTCCTATGAAAAAGCTTATAGCAATTACTAAGAAAAGAGACATAAAGGCTGGTTAAACAACTAATATTCTAAAACCATAGACTAGAGACTGTTAACACACAGCCATTCTAAATCACAGGAGAGACTGAAAAAGGCCTATTTCAAACTCCCACTGAATACTTTATCATATAAAGTCACTCTGCTCAAAATTATCTAATAAACAACTCTAATTGTTAGCCAGACTTTTCAAGGAAGAGTGTGCCATATATTTTATAAAAGGGGTAAAAGCTATATGGAAGCAAAGGAATGATATACAAAGAAAAAAGACTAAATAATAATGAAGTAACAGAGAAATCTAAAGCAATTAGGCTAGCTCCAACTTATGATAAGTTTAAAAACTTTTGGAATTTTAAATCTATTTTTCCATAAAAACAAAGGTCTACACAGCAGAATCACAGAACCCAAGAATGGACTAACAGTTAGTTACCAAAGGGAAAAGGGACTGGGGAGGATGAGTGGGAAGGGAGGGATAAGTTGGGGGGAAAAAGAAAGGGGGCATTAAGATTAGCATGTATAATGTGGGGGAAGGCATGGGGAGGGCCGTGCAACACAGAGAAGACAAGTAGTGATTCTATAACATCTTACTATGCTGATGGACAGTGACTGTAATGGGGTTTGTGAGGGGGACTTGGTGAAGGGGGGAGTCTAGTAAACATGTTTCTCATGTAATTGTAGATTAATGATACCAAAATAAAATAAACAGAACAAAACAAAACAAGCTCTATAAATGACAGTAAGATTCCTAGATAAATGAACAAAAACAAAAGAAAACAAATTAAATTGAAAAATTCTATAATTACACAGAAACTAACCACATTTCAGAATGTCAGTGTGGAGGGCCAGAAACACAGATGGTCTTGATAGATAAGAAAAGGCAGAAGGGCTGATGGGACAGTGACTGTAATGGGGTATGTGGTGGGCACTTGATAATGGGGCGAATCTAGCAACCACATTGTTGCCCATGTGATTTTATAGTAATGATACCAAAATTTAAAAAAAAGGAAAAGGTAGAAGGGTTTCCTCCTCTTCTGACTCTACTCTCCAATGACCCACCTAAAATCTTCTATAACAGTAGTTTTCAAAGTATGGTCCTGGGACCTTTATGAGGATCCTAAGACCTTTTCCAGGGGACCAAAAAGTCAAAACTATTTTAATAGTATTATCATACCAAAATGTTTGACTTTCTTTCAGTCACTCTCCCATAAGTGAACGGCAAAGGTTTTTCAAAGGCTAGATGATGTATGGTACTTCAACATCCTGAACACAAAAGCAGAGGTGAGAATCCAATTATCTTCTATTAAGCTGGACATTTAAAAGATTGGCAAAATATAAAACAATGCCACTCTTTTAATTTGTTTTGCTCTGTAGAAGTTATTTTTCATGAAGTATATTATTTATTTTACTATGTAATGGATTTATCGCAGATATTTTTAATGAAATAAAAACTGTTTCTATAATTATCAGGCTTAATTTTGAATGCAGTTAAAAATCAGTATGTTACATGAATAAAAGCTCCTTGGGGTCCTCAATAATGTAGAAGAATATAAAAGCTTCCTGAGATCAAAAAGTTTTGAGAATCACTATTCTAGAGAGCAAAGTCAAGGTCTGCTCTCCTTAATGCCACCGGTATGGTTAATGTTGGTAGGAGGGTTAGGGGCACAGACAGAAACATTTAGAGACATGTGAAATGAATATGTGGGAAGAAAATTCTAAGACAATAAGACTGTGATGATAAAAACAGAACCAGAAGACAGTCTAGAGCCTACATTTCTTTTTTGTTATTCATCCTTGCCATAGTAGATAAATGAGTCAGGTAGAAATATGAATAGAGGCAAGGAAGCTGAAAAGTAAGAAAACTGCATTAGTCGAATGAATAAAGGGTGCTAAGAAGGCAGTTTTAACCACAGTATGGGTTAGATCTACAGACATAATAAGGTAAGGCTAGAAAAATGGGGACAGGTCATTTGAAGAAAACCCAAAATAAGTTAGAGGTAAAGTAACTAAATTTAACCAAGCAAGAAGAAAGCTGAAGGACTGTCAGTCAACGGGTGATGAAATCAGAGATTTGTAAACACCAAAACTTTTAAAAAGTATTTTTATCTATTATAAAATGTGAAACATTTCAAAAATGAAAACTCTGACTATATAATTGAAGACTTCAAACATGTGAAAAATGAAAACTCACCATGTTGCTTCTGCTTTGGGTTATACATTTTCCACCACCGAAAAATTATAAATCCATCCTGAATTCTAAGCAAGATAAATTATAAAAATGAAACAATTTACTTACTCATTTCTTAGTTATTATAAAAGGCAGACAATTAATAATGAATAAGAAAACACAGAAAATTTTCAACAGAACATTGACACAACTAAATGTTTCATAATTTTCTAGTTAAAAAAGAAAAAAAAAGGATTTTCATAGCTCTAAATTAGATCCTTCTATTTAGGTAAAATGTAAAACCAGATTATCTTTCACAGGAAAATGAAGTGCTAACAGAACCCCTTTTTCTTTTGTGTATGATATTTCTTAAAAGGTGTAAAAATTATAAAAACAAAATGCCAAATCTTGAAAGCGGAACATTAGCACTAAGGGAAACTTTAAAAATATTCCTTCATTTCTGTAATGATATATTATCTCATGCCCCAAAATAATGAACTTAGGCTCTTAACTTTTACTCTTTACTTTTAATTTACAAGTAATTTTAGAGGCTCACTTGACTGTTTTAAGTGAAGTATGAATGTTGCCAAACCCTAGTTCCTCTCAACTAATTCAAAACATTCAATTCTACCTGAGTAACAAATTTTAAGTCACAAAAATAGAGCAAAGCTTTTCTTTTAAAGTTTACAGAAGACTGTATCAAATGTATTTCTATTTCTTATTATATTCAGATTTGTGTTTCCTTTTTTAAGCAAAAGTAGAGTGATTAACACATGCTAAACAATTCTAAAAACTCAGAATCTATAATAAGGAGCTAAAAGATAAGTTATCAGCATCCTTGATCCTTGTTTTATGTAACAAATGACCACCATGGAACAGTCAAGTAATTTAATGGCTCAGTGTTTCATCTAGGAATGAAATTATTTGTTTCTATAAACTACCATTTAATCAACCTTTTGTCAGTCTAAACTTTGACTAAATTAATCCACTAATGGCAACACTTTAAAATACCAGGTACGATTGACTGATAAAAATGATTTTTAATTTATAGTTTTATTTGAAGCCAATCATAGTATAATCAGAAAACTTTTTACAATATTTCAAGTTTGTTCTGATGGTTTGTTTGGTTGTTTTTTTTTTTTTACCTAATAGACATGTCTTCTGTAATATAATAGATTTCACGAACCATGACTTTTCCAGAAAGAACAGAGAAAGAAAAGGAGCCTGTTGCAGGAAAAAGACAACAGTGATTAATGTAATTGTTTTGATACATGGTAGAACTCTTAAAGCTTAAAATAATCTTACATTCAATTTATTTAATAATTAAATGTTCTCTCCTAACTCCATTCCTGACATCTTTACAGACTAATTTTCTATCATTCTTTCCTCAAATATAACAAAACATGTCATAAGTATCATAACCATGTACTGAGCTACTAAAAAGCCATGAGGAAATGAAGTAGCTGCTTCATAAGACTAATTCCCTTAATTATGTACAGCTATTAAATAAACCCAAAGCAAAATGACTAATTCATCATTTTTCTCCACTAATTTGGATGACTCAAGGAACCAGTCATTGCTTCAAACTAATGGAAGACTTCTTAATATTTGAGAGAAGTTTTATTTATGTCCACTAAGAGCCATTCAATTCTAAGGAAAGGTTCTGTTTCATGACCCCTCACCCCCACTGATTTAGGGCTTTCCAAAGCATAAAGGTTCCTAACACACCCTTCTATTATCGGCAAACTTCCCACTTATAAGTAATCAAAAACTAAATTAATAAAACAGGCCACAAAATGAAATCCAACTCATAGATTTTGAAGTATGAGTTATTTGAAAAAAAACACAGCAAAAACTTCACTGAACATTAGAAGAAACCTTTCAGATAGTACAATCTTGAGAAATTTCTATTTCCATATTTTTCAAATTATTTTAATTAGCATCTTTTATAATAAAAAAAAGTTTAAGAGTTACTACAGAAACACTTTAAGAAATAAGGATGAGGTAAAGAACATAATCAAGTGGTATTCATCTGTCATAGTGGGTGAGAGAAATTCCCATTAGATTAAACTTCCTAAAACAAAGGTAAATTTCTAAAGCTACTATCAATTTATAAAATATAAACTTATAATGTACATCTCAAGATTACACAGAAGAAAAAAATTCAGTGTTACTTAAACTTACCAATATGGATATAGCCATGTTTGTACAATCTGTTCAGAACCAATGTTAAAATAAGACCAACATTCCGAGAATTATAGTATGTGAGATAAATAATCCATCCACAGGACAAAATGGTAGCTGTTGTGAGAAAAAAAGGCAAAGGATCACACTGTATGTGTCCTTCCAATCACCTTACTGTCTTACTAAAAAATTTGTTACTAAAAGGTCTTTTACCACATTCGGAAATGATAGGATTTACTTCCATATGGTAACAGGCCTTTTTACAATTTAATACCTAGATTTTTAAAATCAGAGGTTGATTGTACTTTATCCAATGTTCCTCAGTCTCTTTAGTCATTTGCCAGAAAAGCAGATTCCAATCAGATCACTTAAGACAATGTTTCGAGTACATCTGCTTTCCTTTTTTCTGTTTCCTTTTCTATTGCCTTATACTGTTTTAGTTACTAAACATATGAGAATTATTCTGAGAAAAGAAAGCCCATGTTTCTGAACATTCTGAAAAACATTCACCTTTATTAGCCTAGAAGTTCATTCCTAAGTTATGTCCTAAAGACTACAGTCACTTAAAAAGAAAGAAAACCGATGACTTCAAATCAGAGAAAAGTCATTTTTGTTCAAATCAACAGAATGCTTTTAAAAATGGAATGGAAAGAGGTGGGAATTTTAGCCTATTTAAAGGCATATCTATATTAAATAGGCCACCTTATACTATTTTGCTCTAATTGATAATACAATAATCTACTTTTAAAGAATGCCATTGAATATACTATGGTAAACAATATTCCACATTTGGCCATTTTTCATGACCACCCTTACAAAATTTATGCCATTCCTCAAACACCTAGTTCATGAATATACAAAAGGTAAAACACAGGAAAACATTTTTTGATAATAAAACTTTATTTTAGTTATCCATTTAAAAGGTATAACTATTTTCTAAGGACAGGATAAAATAAAGCAATTTAACATGTGTAACTTTTAGCAATATCACATTAAGTTCTTATATTGTTTAATGTAGATAAAACAAAGTCATTGAGAGTCAAAATACAATCCTCAGAGTAGCTTAGATTGACAGTAATAGTTTTGATGTAGCAAGTGCTATGATTTGTCCATAAAAATAATTTCTAGAATTATTCTTTTGAAATTATTTTGATAATATATCATTATGTTTTAATTTTTGGTTGTTTTGTATTAATTTTTACTGTAAGTGTCAACAGCAGGTCGTGTGGGCCATTCAGAAAGGGAAGAGGTGTTGGCTGAGAAAGTATACTTCTGATATTAAACAGTGTAGGAATTGTGACCTTCTCATTGCATCATATCCCCCCACCCACTTCAGTATCATAAGGCCTCTAATAAAACAGTAAGATCAGCAAGCACTCCATGTTTTCCTGACTGCTGCCATTGTCATCCCCTTGAAGACAAGAGTTGTATATGCTGCAAAAGACTCAGAGAACTTCCAGGTGGTAGGAGAGAGAGAGTAAAGAAGAATTCTGCCCCTAACTAAACTACAAGGTAATTGTCAGTGCTGCTTTTATGAAGTTCTATTTCATACTAATGCTTTGCATTTCATTTTACTATTCTTTTTTTCATTACTGATAATTTATAATATTCACTCAGTCAGCTAAAAAAAATAGAATTCAAATTTTAAAGTGTTATCCAATCCTACCTACAAATCATGAATCACTATTATTCCTTCTACACACACTTCACCTCTGCCTCTATCCCTATACACTCCTGCAGGGTGACGAAAGAAGCACAAGCATGCACTCAGAAAAAAACAGCTCTACAACCTATATAAGCTATCTAACTATTAAGGGCCTCAATTCTCCAGCATGTTAAAGGTAAAGAATAACACCTATCTTCAAAAGTTTGCTTTGAACATTAAGTGAGACAACATATGCAAAATTCCTGTGATATGTGGCACACAGAAGATGTTTAATAAATAGCATTACCATCCCTCTCTCTTGCATACCATCTTACTACACTTTCCTCTCTACCTTTCTAATTCTTACACTAAAATTCAAATTAAATAATATCTTTCCACAAAAACTTCCTGGGCAATAGAGCCTATAGTAATCTCTCTCTTAATATTATTTTTGTATTTCTCCCTCTCTTCTGTTGATATTCATTCATTCACTCACATTCCCTTCCTCTCTCTGCCATTTAATTATACAGTTTTGTATTATTTGTATTTACCTAGAAACTGGAATACTAGACAAAAAAAATTATTATTGGCAGGGCCCACTGCCTAGTACATAAGAAATGAGAAAAAGAGATGAGATTCATTAGCCATAAACATTCTATTTTACTGTAAAACTTTATTTACCATTAGAATTTATCATTCTTCTCCCACCCCCTCTAAGGCAGACAAGGAGGGAGTCTAAAAAAATAGCCTTCCAGAACAGTTTCCAGAGCAAGTATTCATAGACACATAGATTAAAATCTTCTTCCAAAAATAAATATATGTCGTTGTAAGCATTCCCACTTCAGCCAACTATTACTTAAAATTTGGCAGTTGTTAAACAAACAAACAAATAAATAAAGTACAAGAAAATATATTCTACTTACCAACAAGGAGCCAAACAACATTAGAATTGTGTTCTGTAAGAAAATCTTCTAATTGAGTGATACTAGGAACAATACTTTCATTCTTCCTTTGATCCATTACTGAAGTTTTTCCAGAACAGCATCTGAAGACCTAAAAGAGTTCAAAGGTTAAATACAGACAGAATCAGAGAATTACTAAACTGCAAGGGAAATCATGTAACGGGGAGAAAAGGTGGATTTAATAAACGTGAAAGTTTATTAAATCACATTCTGTTTCCTTCAATGATAATTGTGTCAATACACAACAAACAACAATAAAACATGTCCACATTTCTACACAAAATAAAAGAGAATGTATCATATTTTTTATGACCTGACTTCTACATTCTAAGTATGAACAGAGACTCAGGTTCAGTTACTATGTACTGGCTCCATATCAGAGGGACATAATTATTCTTAAATCTAACCAAAGATACACATCTTAACAGTAAGAAGAGAGTAAGTTGTTTTAATCATGTCTACATTAGACAAATTAATTTGGATGTGTCCCAAAGCTGTGCCACTTAGTATTATATATATACACATATATATATATATATAATTGTGTGTTTTGTGTGTGTGTGTGTATACATTAAATTATAGTAATCCTTCTTAATTTCCACAGCAGCTGTGTATTTCCCACTATTCCATGGGGAAACAATCTTGCTAGTTTGGATTCATTCTGGAGCTTGGACAGAAAACAGATCTGCTATCATACGCTCAGGACAAATCACAAGATACTGTCAAAGTGTGATTAGACATTGAAGAATCCATGTGTATGTGTATGTGTGTGTGTACATATGTATGTATGTTAGCAGGATGAGCATGAATATTTTGATGTACCAAGAATGAGTAAAAAATGATTTAAATAATAGTTCTTATTTTATGATCTTAGAGACAAGAAAATTATCCCTCTGACAATACAGTATCCACATGATTAACTTAACCTACCTATAACAAAATTATTTTGAGATGAATCAAAAAAAGGCTAAAAAAAAGCTAGACTTAATCACAAAGAGACCCACACAGCTAATAATCCTTTAAGACAAAACATCATAACATATTTTTACAGAAAACTAAAAAAATACATTTTACAACAGGAAGAGTATAAGAGGACAACTTTCTAGTTAAAATTCAGTACAGTTGCCTTGATAACTTCCTAAAATTGTTTTTCTGTTTACTCACTACAAGTCCTGTCTTCAGAGATCATAAAAGAAATTTAAAAATCAGATGAGACAACATTGCCAGACACCATCTACAAGAGATTACAATGTTTCTCATTTCTACAAGTTGAAATGTTAGCAATTTAGAGGCAACATAAACATCTTTTTTTAAAAATGAAGAGCTCAATAACAAAAGGTATATTGTTAATACTGATATGAAAACCTAAAAGCAAAATAGCTAGAAAAAAATTTTTAATGTTTTCATTTTTCAATAACCCTGTTTATCCATGAGTTAGAAAGCGAGTAAAATATGTTCTCATATTGAACAAGACTGATGGTAGTCAGAGGCAGGGGATGGGGAGTGGAAGAAATGAGTAAGGTGGTAAGAAGATACAAACTTCGAGTTATAAAATGATGGTCCTGGGGATGTAATGTACAGCACAGTGACTATAGGTAACAATACGTTTTGGAGATTTGAAATTGCTAAGAGAGTACATCTTAAAAGTTCTCATCAGAAGAAAAAAAAATTCATAACTGTGAGGTGATGGATGTTACTTAAATGTATTGCGGTAATCGTTTTGCAATATATATATATATCATTATGTTGTGTACCTAAAACTAATACAATGTTACATGGCAATTATATCTCAATAAAACAAAAAAAAGTTCTCACATTTTTTAAAGCTTTAAAAACTTAAAATTGGAGGCTAACTTTACAACATGAGCTTTTTCTTTCTTCCTTTTTGAGTTTTTTAAACTAAAAAAAAAAAAAAAAAAAAGGAAAAATTTTAAGGGGAGAAAACACTTCAAAAGACCTATAATCTAAAACTAAATATTCACATATAATGTTTAAAGATTACAAAATAACACCCATACCTATTTCATACTTATTTTTATCATTTTACAGATGTATCACCAGCACACCACTGAAGATGAAAAGGTTACCTACTGACTCCTGGTGATGTTTCATGAGGGATGTGCCCTACCATTCAGATTTCCACATAAAAAGGGGTGCATGTTTTGAATCAAATCCAAGGGGAAGTGATCTATCCACCAAAAGGATCTAGAATCTTCATCCAAAATCACCACCACCCACTACTGTAATGAACCACAGCCAAAACAGAAGGTGGAAAGAAAACTGCAGTAGACACACACCTTTAACTAGCATTATTCCCATTATTAAAAATTGATAATGTAAATTAATGTAAAACCTTTAAGAGAAATCAACAGATAAAGGCTCAACAGTTAAAAGAATGTATTTTTAACAAGTAGAGAAGTAAAATTAAGATTTAAAGGCCCTAAGGTATGAAGTGGACATTCTGGTGTAAAGGAAGTGAGTCAAAGCACAATGGACACAGACATTCCAGACTGAACTGGGGATATATGCTTAGCCACACTGCACACCACTAATCCTTAATGGAAAGGATCTTACTGCATAATCTGTATGGAGCAAATGATGGAATAAAATACTAATTCATTGGTTCCTCTTCTACCATTGTAAACAGTTCAGTCTAAAAGCTAAGGTGAAGCAGAGCTAGGCAGACATCTGCAGTTGGGGAAGACAGGAGTCTCAGTTGCCTGGAATGGGATATCAGAACCCAATAAAGGTACATTAACTATCCATTTGTGCAATGAAGAGGCTTGAGGAACAGCAGCAGTATTTCAGGGGATCAAAGCCATACTGGTATGAGGAGGCCACACTTTCAGGAAAGTGGTCGGGTATAGGATGCTGGAGCGTTAAGTGGAAAGGGCATCCTGGCAAGGGGAAAGAGGCAGGAGAAGCAATCCAGCTTAAGATGTCAGAGCCTGGGCAGAGTGAAAAGAGCAACTGCACAGGGAGGTTGCATGGTGCAGGGTGTCAGAACCCAAGAGGAAGGCATTAGACCCCAGAGAGGTAAGTAGGTTTTCCATTCAAGAGGACAATCTGGAGTAGTGTGCTGATGCAGTATAAGGATGAAGAAAGCTCCTACCTGGGACATAGTCCATATGGGGTATGGGGGTGGGTATTAATCAAGTAAGTAAATATATTAAAGATAATGAGAGCCAAGTTACTTGCTGTTAGAGGGTATACAATATATAATACAATACAATAAAATGTATACAATATATAAAAGAAAGAAAATTAAAATTAACCCTGTGCTGTTGGATAAGGACTAGAGGTATGATTTTCAATATGAATGGATATAGAAATAAATATAGCCATAAATGTGTATGTATGGGTATGCATATGTTAACAGATCCCAAGAGCAGCAATGCCCCAATAAAAATAAGCAGAGAAGTCTGCTCTTAAAACTACTTTCTATTAAAAGAAAACAAGACTGCTTGAAGAAATAGCTGATTCTATAACTAGGGCAGACAAAGTCAAGATGAGCCTTGTTTTCTAGAAAGGAAAAAAGTGCTTGAAAAAATGATGGGAACATGTCAAAAGGACACAGAAATCCACTTGAGGAGGCTCCCAATGGCAAAATCTGGGACAATTTAAGCATCAAAATAAATACTAGCAATGAATTACAGCCCATTTAATAAAAAGGAATCTATGAGTCCTACCAATATAAAGAACCAATTAAATTTTGATGAGCAACAGGTAACTCATGTCATCTCAAAATAACTCCCTCCAAAATAATTATTGATGACAAAGGAGGAACACTGGGAATCTATCTGGCAGTTAATTAAATGATCAAAGTAAATACCATCAATATTAGGATAAATCAAAATTGTACACTTAATAGCCCAACACAGTCTCACTTTTATCATATTCCTGCCAAAGATGCATAACCTGAAGTTAATCTATCTTGCTTCTCTCTCTTAACAGATTATAACCAATAGGGACTGTTTAATTCACCGTTGTATCAATGCCAGTGACAGTGCCTTGAACATAGCCACTGTTTTAAAGTATTATATCATTTTAAGGGTAGTTTTATCTATTACAATAAAAAAAACACTGATCTACATGTTTTGCCATGCTCTCAATATTTTCATGATTCAGCTATATTCATTCCATTCTTCCTGAAATCCACGGTATTCATTTCAAAACTGTTGTCCACATTAGAAAGGAAATTGTGACAATTTTTACAAAGATGTATAAAGAAAGCATGAAAATGTGAAAGTTTAACCACAGCAAAAAACAGATTTATCAAAGTTCCTAACTACTGAAATACTAATTTAAATACTACCACCATTTTATGAAATATCTTTCCAAAAAAGGTTACTTTTCAAAATGAATTACATGTAAAAACCTTTTCAAATACTACTGTCAAACTATTTTATTTCTCTCCCACTAGCATAAAGGAAATACAATTATTAACATCTAATATTCACATCAGCAGGCTTTTAGAGATATAATTCCAAATCCTGATTTGGTACTTCAAAATGGAGGGCATCCTTTAAATCAGTACAAAAAATACAAATAATATGACAGAAAAATGTATACAATATATAAACAGGCAATTCACAAAGATAATATCACTAGCAATTGGGGACAATCACCATTTATCGCCCACTAGTCATATAAGTGAAAATTAGAAAGATTTCAAAGAACCATATAGGCAAATGTATGGGAAAATGGGGACTCATACACAGTAGATAAGAGTAAACTATGTTTGAAAAGAACAGTTTATCACATATTACATGCTTGACTTGGATATTTCAGTTCTAGGGCTCTATTTCTTCGAAATACTTATGCACAAAGATGTTTTTTCAAGAACAAATACTGCAGCATTATATATCAAGAAATTCTAAAAAAATGTCAATTAACAGGAAAATAGTCAAATAAATTATGGTACACTCATTGTGAAATAATATGCAGCCTTTATAAAAAAGAGGATGGCTCTATATGGGTTGGTACAGAGAAATGTCAGGGATATATGTGAAGTTAGCAGAGAAAAAGTAAGTTAAGAAACAGGATATATAGTATTCTACCTATGTTAAAAAAAAAGACTCCATTATGTGCGTATATAAACATCATATATGTATATTTATGCACATAAGTGATATGTATGTATATATGTATATACTTTTTTAAATTTACAAAAATATTAGCAAAACCATGAGTGGTTACCTCTAGGGAGAGCACTGGTAAGAGATTTAGGAGTAATGAGAATAATCAATGAAGTAGGACTTCACTTTTGATACTTAAGTATTATTTAAATGTTTTACAATTAGTATATAATACTTCCATAATTTAAAAAGAGAAAGGGAGAGTGGTGGCTGGAAGACAATAAATACATAAGAAAGGGGATTTTCTTACCCAAGCACAAATCTCTTGGACTCTCCTTATAACTATGGCCAAGAACTAGGAGTCTTCCAACCAAGTACCAACTTGGTTATCTGTTGTTCTACCATCATGTCTTTCTATCTACAGCTCTTAAATACCTATCCTTTTAAAAAATTAAAATGCAAATACTGAGCAATATCAAACTCAAACTTCATCACAACATCAGAAAGATCAGTCAACACCTTAACAAGAATTATTTGATTGAAAGCCGTGAGGTAAGAATGACAGGAAGAATAGCTACACTGTTGTAGAAAGGGGAGGCAGGGAAGCTACAAACAAGGAAGGAAGTAAAGAACACTGAAAGGGAAGAGATTGGGGGAAGGGAGAAAGAGGCAGTTAACAGGAAAAAACAGTAGAATCAAAAGGTCCTGCTTGAGACTCCACTGTTCCAGAAGCACATCATTATATGGATTAAGAGCATGGACTCTTGTACTTAAAATATTTGGGTTCAAAATACCAGTTCTAACATTACAGCTGTGCAACATTGGGCAAGTTACCTAAAATTCTGTGCTCTATTTCCTCATCTGTAAAATGAGGACACTAATAGTATCTATCTCAGAGAGTTGTATAGTGAGCATTGATGAGTTCATGTCTGCAAAACATTTAGAACAGCACCAGGCACATTGTAGATAACATACTATATAAATGCTTAGTACTGGGAACCAATGCATTGGTATCTTGTCCATATGCTGTTGGCATTCAATGCTACACAGGAAGACTGCTCATTCTGTACTCCAGTAACACCCTACTGAGGGCTTTCTGACTGCAGGAACACGCAAGCCACAAATACCAGTGTTAATGTTGATGATGGCTAGGAAGCTGATGAATAAACCCCTGCAGATTCCTTGCTCTTGGCTTGGGATAACTCTGAAGCATACTTTGTCTCCAAGAGTTCCACAATGGTAGTGAGCTCCACATGCCCATGGTGGTAACTACTAGGATACTGCCCTTTGTTGGCTTCATCCCCTCCTTTCTCACTTCCCCACTTCCCTACCAGCATTTCATATGATCACTCACCAAGTAAACTACCTACACTTACATCCTTATCCAGGTTTTGCCTCTGAGGAAACCCAAACTAAGGCATTTATTATTATTATTACTATTATTGTTATTATTACTATTACTATTATTATTATTATTGTCATTTACTAGTCCTATCAAAGAGGACACTTATTTTACATGAAAAATGGATCTGTATTTTAGAAGAGATTATGAAACCTTAAATTTAAAATATACAATATTTAATATAGTATTTAAAGATTTTAAAAAAATTTTTGCTTCAATTCAGAGCATATATATGTGCAGGAACTGAACATATTTGAACAGGATATGTTCAGGGTATTTATCTAAACAGGAAGAACAGAGGAAAGGACAGACCTTACGTAAAGGGAGATTTGGTGATGGAAAGATGAGAGAATCTGATGGCATCTGTATATTTTTAAAGAAGTCAAGCTCATATTTATTTAAAACCTCTTCTATTTCTTTCCTTCCTTCATTCCTTTCTTCTCTCCCAGTTTTGGTTCTAATCCCATTCCCTGCTACAGTTCTTTTTCCTCTTGTATTTTTCATTTGTGTTTATAACAGCTGGCTGAAGGACAACCCCAGAGTAATAGCTGAAAGGAAATATGGATAGAGGGCCTTCATCACCACAGCTGACCCCAAGTCCCACAATTCTACCTTACTTCAGTGATAATTATCTAAGGGAAGGGAAGTGGGAGGAACTGAATGATCTGTGTGCACCTGCCTGCCGGTATTTAAGAAAACCTCATTGCAATGGTTAATCCTCTTCCAAAGCTACATCACTCCTCTGAAAGAGATATTCATCATCCCATAATCTGACACAGGATTGCAGAAATAAGGTTTTCCTGTATCAGGCTTAAACTGGAATATGTCTATGTATTATCTATGACTTGAGAAGACCTACTGTGAAGAGCCATAGCTTATCCTGGCATTGTCATGGGTAAGTATCTACTTGATTTTGATTACTTGTAGCAACACAGTAAGACAGCTGCATGATAAAAGAGTTTTTTTGTTTGTTTGATTATTCACTCAATAAATATTTATTGAGCTTAAAAATTCTATACAGCTAAGGAATTTTGAACATTAAGTGTAACATTTGGAATATTCTTAAAAATCTTTACTAGGATATCTGACAATAAAGCAAATGCTAAAAAAAAAAAGGCTGTTTGAATGACTACCTACATCTTAGCAGTTACCACATCATACTGTAATTATCAGTTTTTAAGTCCATCTCCCCCACTAGACAGCTGCTCTTTAACGATGGGTTTGCCCTCTCCATTTAAGTGCAATATCCAACACAGTTCCTGGTATACAACAGTCTTTCAATAAATACCAGTTTAATAAATGAATGAAATAAATGCATCATTATAAAAAGTAGATAATTATGAGCTATGGCCAAAGATAAGCAAGTATTTCCAATGTATTCAGGGTCTAAATGATCTTTTTCACTCTCAAGAAAATTCAGTTTTCATTTGCTTGCATTTAAGAAGAGGATATTTAATATTTTAATAACCCAATTCCAAATATAACAAAAATGAGAGAAAAAATAATCATTCTCAAATCCCTCATCTAACAGTGAAGTCACAATTCTTTGCATAAAAGGTGTGCCAGATCTTCAGACTTTTATATTAAGTTCTCTGGACTTAATCACAGTTCACTTTCCATAAAGGCAACTACATGGATTTTGAGAGTTGAAAAATAAAGCTCTCCTTCGAACTTCATCAACATTCATATTCTCTTCATCAGCAAGTTAGATTAAATAACTATTAGGACAAACAAGCATTCTGTATACTAGAAATTCTGTGAAGTATATGCCCTACACACATTTTGGCATTGCTTACCCATAAGCCAAACTCTACTGACTACATTGTTACAGAATATATACATACTTGAAAACTTTTCAACTACTGTTTGGTTTCTCTGCACATGTAACAAACTATCTTGCTATACATTTGTAGGATTCCCAGTTTCAGAAGTCATTTATGTCCTCCTTCACAATTAAGAAGCCAGGAAATCGACCAAATATCTCAGTAAATACCAACACAAAGAAACTGTCTAAACGGACTGCTGACCTTTCCTCTGGCATAATTCCATCCCAGAACAGAAGTAAAACACAAATCAGATCCCAACAATATTTTATCCAAATGAAGTTTCAAAGGTGTTTAACTCATTTGAACTATTTCTACAATGGCTCAAGTAGACTGACCATGAACCAATCTAAAGAGAGGTGAGCTGAAACAAGTGACTTTGTGATGCTCCTTCCAACTCTATAATGCTACTCAAAGTATACAAAACAAAGAAGTACCTATTGCAATTGAATATTTCATGTAAAATATTTAAACTTTTACATTTGAGATAGTATAAAAATGTTGGTATTACCCATTGAGCATACAGCAATTTGAAAAGCCCTCTCTGCCTTAAAATTTTCACCCACCAGTACCTAAAATTCCACCATCCATTCCTTTAAACAGAGTACTAATCCAATATTCTTCTAAAATGCAAAGATGTATTTAGAGTATCTCAAAAATAGTTAACATTAATTATTACCCTGTGTTATTAGCATAAATTAATTCATTAGATGACTTTTCTCATTTATAAGCAGGACCCAGGAATATCACAAAAGGCTCAAGATTACTGAAGATGGGGAAAACCTTAAAAAGGAGACAGTAGGCAACAAAAGCAAACTTAATTTCCTTAGCAGTTTTGGCCAGGGTCAGCAGCTTTATGTGTATAAAGCAAAATTATAATCATGACCTATTCTGTTCATTTAAACAAACAAAATAGACAATTATCTTCTTAAATCAAACAGATTAGGTATAACCATCTGCACCTAAAAGAGTCATTCCAATTCCCTTTCAGTCCCAGGATTCTACATGCAACAAACACAATTTCAGTATTAACTAACTCTAAACCAGTATAATTAAGTGGTAAAACAATGTTCAATCAGAAATAACACAAATCAACTGGTATCCTGGAAGTAGAGTAGGCTTCAAAGCCAGATTGAAACGAAACGCTCACTCTACCCCTCTACCCTTTTGCTTAGCTGTGAGGTAGCTTGAGCAAGTCACTGAATGTCTTCAAGCCTGTTAATAAGTTGTAAAATGGCCATCTTTTCCTTGAAATGAGGAAAAACACAAAGCAAACATTAAACTCATAGCACAGTGTTTGACATGAAACACATTATAAGTGATAGTTAAGCTACTATTATTATTCTTAAAAAAATCAGTCAACAAAGTTTAAAACTAAAAAACTATCAAATGCATAGTAGTAAACAACTAAAATGTGCCTTATTCCTTACAGTATATAAACGAAAGATATATATTTAACTAAATAACAGAATTTTAAAACCAAAATAAATTAGTTGACATAAATAACAATCAAGGAAATATTTTACTAATATGAATAATTCACAGTTTACAAATACCAGTGAGCATGATTTTTAGAAGTAGATCAAAGTACACAGAACTTGGATGCCAAATTACACTAGCGTACTAGGCAATACCAAAGTGCACTAGTCACTAGGTAACTACTGCTGAAGAAATATTCAGATACAACTGACAATTCACCTTCAGCATATTCCTTAATCAGTAATACAAAGAGATCAACAGAATTTGCCATGAGTGAAGGGTTTAATCCCCCCTACTTCAATATCCCATACATTGATTAGAGGGATTTAACTTTTTCTACTGACTGAACACAGTCCTTGTTACTTTTAATTATTTTATTGAGAATTCAACATATCACCTCCATTTTGACTAAACGTACACCAGAAATCATAACACTAAAAAGCATTATCAAAGAAAAATTCTAAAGACAGTTTCTTGTAATAAAACTACTTCCATTTTCCTATCTGGCTCCTAAGCTTCTCTTATTTCTACCTTAAGTCACTTCAGTCAGAAAACCCTCTATATCTATCCACCCATCAAAATAGGGTCTTTGGATGTGGAGGAGAAGAAGGAAGAAACTGGCACTCCCCTCATATCAATTTCAAAGAAAATATTTTTTTATTAGCATGCTGCTATACAGACAGCACAACAGATCCATTTAATAGCCTATTCCTGTAAGCTGAACTTTTAATGAACTACAAGAACAAAAAAAGGGCTGCTTCAGGGAGTTTTGTGGAGATGTGACCGATACAATACTACTAGTGATACTTGACACAGTAGTTTTAAATAGTTATGGAGTTGGATATAATCATAGCTTTATATATGCATACAAAGTGACAAGTACAATAAAAGTCAGTTGTCTTAAAGTTTAGAATTAACATTTTGGTCAACATCATCTTACTCTGAAATGCTCATTCCATCCAACTAACTGTGAAATTGAGTAACAGAATCCTCATTTAAAATGGAATTAGGAGGCCAGACGGGGAAGTTCTCAAACCCTACCACTGCCTCCACTGCAGACCCCCAACAGGAAGAAAGGTACCTTGCACGCCCAACAGAAAAGAAGCCCAGAATTCACCTCTCACCAGGAGGAAGAAAGATTGTCTCCTGTGCAACAACAACCCAGCCAATGAGAGACTGTCATAATTTAACCAATGAAAGGCTACTACACTTGGAACTCTGCATTTACTACAAGGGACTTTTGTCTATAACAGCACCTCCCAATAAATTCTCCCCTTTCCTGTATAAAACAATGTTCCTCTCCTTTGTTCTCCAGACTTGCCTATGGTTTTACACACACATCCTGAATTGCAATTCTTATTCCCAAATAAACTCATTTTTGTTGGTAAAATAACTGACAGTTTTATTTTTAAGGTTAATGTAACCCACCATAAAAATGATAAAAATGTATTCACTGCTTGCTATGTGCCAGCCACTGTCTAAACATTGTAGACGTATTTACTCTAATTGTCACAAATAACTACTTATTTACAATTCTCCATTTTACAGGTGAGAAAACTGTGGCAGTGAGAAACTAAACACAAAGAGCTCAGAGATGGCTGACCTGGGACTTGAACCTAGACTGTATGGCTTTAGAGTCTGTGTAATGTTGCCTCTCGTATCACTTATGCTTACAGAAATCAGTCAGTAATCATCTCTTGCTCCTCAAGTTTCTTTGGACCTTGAACTATGAAAGGTTTGGACCCAAACTATGAAAAATGGGTTCTTTCTGCCAAGCTCTAAATTCTAGGAGCTAATATGAATGTTAAAAAATTCATACTTTGGTATAAAAAATTCATGTTTCCCACTATGCCTTCTCCCGCCACCCAAAAGTACCCTCCATTAAATCAAAGGTCAGCAATCACTTTTTTCTAATAATCACAAGTTGTTAACACATAAAGTTATGGAGCCTGAGTATCAGCAAAGAAGGCCAAATTATAAAATACCCCCAAACTAACTGAACCACCTCACCATTTTTCTGTACCTCTGTCTCACCTGGCCAAAAGGACTGTATAAGAGCTTATTTCCTCCTAAAGAAATTGACAATTGATAGAAGGCATGCTGGTAGTTTAATATTTGTCCAAAAATTCTTGATATTCCTCCCTTTATGAAATGGAGCTTAATCCTCTCCCAAGTGTGGGCTGGACTTAGTGATACAGTTCTAAAAGAGTATGGCAGAAGCAGTGGTGTGTTTAAGTAAAAAATGGCATCATAGACACAAAAAAGAATGGCATCACAGCTTCCTCCTTCATCTCTCTCAGGTCATCTCTTCCAGGGGAAGCCAGCTTCCTTATTAGAACACTTAAGAAGCCCTACAGAGAGGTCCATGTGGTAAGGATTTGAGGCCTCCAGCCCATAGCCAGTGAATTAGCCATCAAGAAAGCAAATCCTCCAGTCCTGTTTGAGTATACCCAGATCATGGAAGGCCCAGTGAAGATCTTTGCCACAACCTGATGAGAGACCAGAAGTCAGAAGCAACCAGTTCAGTCACTTCCAGATTCCCCACCCACAGAAACTCTGAGATGATAAATGTTTTAAGCCATTAAATTCAGAGATAATTTGTTACTCAACAATAGATAACTAATACAAACTATAAGAAAGGTAATTTTGCAAGATATCTGCAGGATATCTCTCACCCTGATGGTTTACATCTGTCATCTTAAGCTAAATTACCCTCACTCTATTCTCCTCCTTCTTACCAAAAGATCAGAAGTCAGCAGCACCACACCAAGAAGGCTACCCATCACAGAAGTTCACAAAAATATTTCCTCCTTCTACATGGGTAGAAGTCTCCTGCATGGACTTGCAGGGGAGCAACTTCTACCATACCTCTTACAAATTATCTGTATCCATAATCACAAGCACTTCCTTAACCTCCTGTCTTGGTGAAAGTCTATCTAAAGTACCCTTGATCTGCATCCTTGAATTCCATCTCTTCCAGCCTTATCAGTTACTCTGGCTGCACCAATGATTCTCCCTTAGCCCTCTATGCTCAAATGTTCTTTCTGATGTTTTTTTTTATCCTTAAGCAAATAAAGACTGTAAATGTATTCAGATCACTCACATCTTTAAAAGACAAAAAACCTCTCAGATTCAGATTTCCAGCTATCCCCTCTCTATTCCATTTAAAACCAAACTTTCTGAAAGAGTAAATGATATTATTTCAACTTCCTTATCTCTTACCCAGTATGAACTGGCTCCACCTATATAATTGCTCTTGCTCATGTCAACAACATCTTAACTGACTAGTCCAATGAATATTTTCATTGTCTTCATTTTATTTGATGTCTCGAAGAGGCTTATTACTTGTTCCTTTTCTCCAAACTCAACTCTTCCACTGACTTCTGTCTAACTCTCCTGATTTTCTCCTCCTCTGCTCACTCCTTCATCTCCTTTGAGGTGTGTTTTTCTTCCACCAGACCCTTAAATACTAGCATTCCCTTTCCTCACCTCTTTTTACTCTATATTTCCTGAGTAATGTCATTCATTCTCATCGGTTATAAACTAAGACTCCAAAATTTAATTCAAACTGGGTCTTCTTCTTAACTCAGATCCATATATACAACTGCCTAACAACATTTCTTGGAAGTCACAAGTGCCTCAAATACAACAGCTCAGAACTGAACCTACCTCTTCAGACCATGTTCCCCAATCTATTGTTCTTTCTATAATCTCTCAGTAAGTGGTCCCAAAACCCACTCATTTTCCCAAGCCAGATATCAGATAATTCATTTATCTTGCAAATATTTATTAAACATTATGTGCTTGAACATGACAGTGGTTAGAAATTACCCTGACTCCATTTTCCCTCAGACTCACTACATCTTATCCATTCTCTCTTTTGCATCTATCTAAGCAATCCATTTCCATCCCTTAACTCCCATTTTCACTGCTTTATTTCTGATTCTCATTTGCCACCTGGATTATAATAGCTGCTAACTGATTACCATGCTTCCAAGCTAATCTCTCTCCAATTCATCATGTAGACTGTTTCATCATGGCATGTCACTTCTATTTGTCATATATAAATACCCCAAAATTTTCTCAAAATAGTTAATTTCTTAGACTCGCATGGAATTTTGAAATTATACCATGATCTTTAACACATAAAACAGTATGCTATAATAAAGTCTATAAGAATCCTATTTTTCCACTGCACCTCTTATAGAGTATCCTCCTTTATTAACTAAAATAACGGAGAGTTATCATAAATACAAACATTTACCACATGGGTAGTGCTGTTTTCCCAGTATTTTATATAAACCAAAAAACATCCTTGCATATTAAAATTAAGAAAAGGTATGGGTTCACAAAAATACTACCTCCTACAAAACAACTCACTACCCTAGTACTCTCCAGAGCCATGACGACCACCACACTACTAGTAGAAGCCTGAAATAATGCCAGACATACACAATACCCAATAAATATTTAGGAAATGAATCAAATGTTTCTTAATCATATTTAACCATTTCTTCTATTACTCTCCATAGAATAGTCAAAAATGTATTTGAGTTCAACCATACACAGTATTCCATTAAGAACAAACGAAAAGTCAACTAATTTTCTTCATTTCTTTTTAAAACTCTTTATAGCATAGTCGATTACTGAGCAAGCAGAAGACAGAAAAGAATGACACTTAATAGAGAATCAAGCCAAAGTTTCCCCTGGCTTTCTTTAGCCAATGCACAAACTAAGCATATGACTCAACTGTCAGTCAGATATCAATAACTCAAAAGTCAGGTAAAATGATTGTCAGGCCATATTATACACCGCCAGCATGCTACCCCCATCCCTTCACCATTTAAGCAAATTAAAACTCAGTTGAAGCAGAGATCTCTTCTGAGTTTAACTGGAAATTAGACTTTAAAAGTGAGCCAAAATATTTACCCAAGTTTTTTTCCAGAGTCTGCAATGTTCTGTTTTTCCTTCCCCTTATCTTCAGAAGAAGGTCCATCTGCAGTGTTTCATCTTAACAAACCTGAAAAGAACAGCATTTTTGCCAATTATACAAGATAGCCTGGCTTTATCAGCCATTTCACCAGATTCAATGATCTGATGTACACACACACACACACACACACACACACACACACACACACACACACAGTCTTTAATGTTAGTCCAATAGTACATTTCCTTCTTTCACATTTCCAAACAAGAAAATACTCTTAAATCTAGAAAAACACCACAATTTTCAAACTATGGCCTTCCAAAGGTTTCAACCACTGTATTTATGCAAAGAGCATGATTTTGGTAGTCAGAGGGTTCTACAGGTTAAATCCTACCTTTAAAACATATTCAAAGTGTGGCCTTGAAAAAGTTGTTCTTTCAGTTAGGTCCTTGCTGGCAAGAATGGTGCTTCAGTTTCTTCCAATTCCCTGGCACACTTTTTATCAAATGAAAATCACCTTGCAAACTCAAAATGCTTGGAAGAAGGTAAAACATACTCACTAAGGGACTGTATACTGGAGTCAGATTACCTGGTATAAATCACAGCTCTGACAAGTTAGGCAAGTTGTTTTTCAGGGCTTTAGTTGTTTCATCTATAAAATGGGAATAATAATAGACCTTCTATGATAGGACTGTTAGATAATATACCCACAGGAAGTATGTACCACTCAATAATTATATAACATATTCCGGTTAACTCATCTATTTTTGTATTTAATGTGTCTAGTTAACAGAATAAACGAGCTTCAATGCCATGCACTGAGTGAAAGGAGCAACAAGAAGCTAGGTGAAACTTACACGCTTGAACAGTTACAAAAACATTACATCTTACAAAGGAAATTTACAAGAACTCTTTACGTTTAAAAGCTTCTCTAACTTTCTATTACCAAAACTAATGCCAACGGGGATGGAGGGTGGAGAGTGGGGGAATAGGGCGAGAGACAACTAAGACTCCGCAAAAGGAAAATCAACTTGCTTCGCCTTCCTTTGACCAACAGACAGCGTTTCCGCTGAAATGTACACTTCCAGAGTGTAGACTCGGCAAGCAGCAATTCAGAATACAAACACAGGGCATATGGGCTGGAAAGGTGGGTTCTAAGGCTCCACCGCCTTTGGTCAATCGACCTCATCTATGTTAAGCAGGGGCTCCCGCGGCCGGGTGCTGCTAGCAAAGCTGAGCCTGGGAAATCAGGTGCAAGGTCCTTCCCGCCAGTCCACACACACACACCAGCGAGTGGACGCCGCCCAGGCCTTATCACCATCCACGGGGCCCCTCCTGCATCCGCGACCCTACTAACTGACTGCCATGGCCCTCCGAGGCCTTCCACTGACCTCCCACAGTCGGGTTACTGGTCCCCATGCTGCAGGTAAGGGTAGCAAAAGACAGATGAGTAGATGCCGCAGCAAGCGGCCGCGATGAAGCCAAGCCTCTCGGGTTCCGACCGGGCTGAGGTGTAGAGATGCTGTGGGAAGTACTGCCCCCCTCGACCTCGCCCAGCCCGATCCGTTCCCTCACCTGGCGAGCGCCGGGCGGCCCGGAATCGCTCCAGCTTCTCTCTCGTGGACGCCAAGGGCCTTGATCAGCCGCAGCGGCGGCGGCAGCAGGAGCGCCGATACGGGCACGACCCCGCGCCCACACCCTAGCGCCGCCGGCCGAGCCCCGGCCCGTGTCCCCAGCCTCTGACCCAGAGGGGGCGGAGGAGGATGGGAGGGGCTGAAGCTGCGGCAGGGCGGCACTGCGGCTGCGTCAAGCGGTATCGTCACACGTTACGACGCCGGCGCCCCGGGGCACGCCACCCGAGCCCCGCCCAGCAGTCGGCCGACATTCAGCCCACGCTCCCACTTCCCACCCGCTTCCAGGGCTAGGGGCGGAGCCTGGGCTGTAAGGCAGCGATCAGCGGAGGATTTGAAAAATCAAGTTTACAGCCCACTCCAGGTGAATGTTGATGAACGGCCTTTCTCAGGCCACCGAACAGACAGGCACAGGTACCAACAGACTGCTGACAAAAAAGAGAATCTGACTGGTGCGATGATGTGAAATGCATCCTCTCAGAGAGCAATACTTTCATGACCCTATTAATAAGGGGAGCTTGACTGCGTGATATACTGGCACACTTAATCTGTCAACTATGTTATATTAATAGAGTGGTTTCATGGTCACCATTTTTAAAGAAAAAGACAGCATATTACTTAGCGGGTGAACCAAGGCAAACGACTTCCTGTAGAGGAAGGCTTATCACAGATATTTTGTGCATTTCTTAGGTACAAACTGTAATAGAGAAAAGTGGAAAACAGTCGTAGCTCTGTGGAAGCTTTCTGATTGCTTAGGGCAGATGTGGAATATGCACATAAAACAACTGGAAATGAAAAACAGTAATATACTAGAAATAGCAAACAGTGTTAAGCATGGGCCAGGCCCTGTTCTAAGCACTTTATGTTCATTACTCATTTAATCCTATGCAAACCCTGCAAAGTAAATGCTCTTATCCCTATTTAGTTCCATTTCACAAATTAAAAACTAAGGTATAGAGAGGTCAAATAACTTGCCAAACTGGAGAGCTAGGGTGTGAATTCAAGAAGTGTGGCTCCAAAGTTCAGGATCTTAAGTATTGTATACTGCCTCTTAAATTCTAAATGTCTAGATCTCTAGTTCTTTCTTCCTGAGCTGAAGTACCATATCTCCTAACATTTTCATCTGGGAGTCACTTTTATGTCAAAATGAACAGATACGAACCAAATTTAAAAGAAAGCCAGAAAAGGTTTAATACATGAAGTACCATTAACCTTTATTGTATATAAGGAAATGGAGGCCCAAGTGGAAATGGATTATGAACGTACTGAATGAAAGCCAAGAAGAGAAATGCATACACCTATCATAGTTACTTCCCCATGCCACCAGGACACTCCACCTCCCTTATTTGAATTAACTTTTTAGAGTTTATTTCTGTACTTATACAAAAAAATTAATTTCAAAAGTCTTTTTCAAAGTCTGAAATAATTCCAATCATTCTTATTTTTTGTTCCCCAGCAAGGCTCCAGGACCTCCCCAGGGATTCAAGTTTGCTACAGCCAAACCACCTACTTTGCCCAAGAGGGAAATTGTCCCAGTACAAGTTCTCTGTACTAGAAATTATGCAGATGTGGTATCAAACTAAACTGCAACTAAATTTCTCTGGAGCTAAGGGAAAGCAGGAAGAGGGAAAAGGTGAGAGGGAGGTGAAATTCACTGTGGTCTTCATCTAACTACTGAGTGAACTGTTGGAAAATGAAAGTTTCTGACTACTTCCTTTCCGTCCTTAATGAACAAGAATCACCCTGTAACTACAGAAAGGCTTTCAACAACATCATAAAAATGAATTATTTATTCTAGAAGCCTTTCTATTCTAAAGGTGTTTTATGATGTGAAGAACATTAAGGTCTCTGACGTTTCATTTGACTCACTAATTTTCATGGCAAGGCTTATTCTCCCACACTTTCACTTTTCACCAGTATGCCAGTAAAATAAAGGTACAAAAGCAACCATCTCCATCCAGAATCCTCAATAAGAATTGAGGGCACTAACAATTAAAGCCCTCTAGTGATTTTTTAAATGTTTTTTTATTCTAACTACACTTTGAAATTATTGATACATCACAGAAAATTGCAAAGACAGGACAAAGTGGTCTTGTATACCCTTCATCCAGTTTCTCCCAATGGTTTTATCTTACATGATTATAGTACAATATGGAAACCAGGAATTTGACATTGGTATGATGTGTGTGTGTGTATGTATATATATATATGTATATATATATATATATATATACATATATATATATGTCTTTTATCATATGTACTTTCATGTAACATCACTGCAAACAAGCTACATAACTATTTATCACCACAAAGATGAACCCTCATGCTACCCCTACCCATTATAGTCACATCCACTTCCCTCTCTGTGCCATCCCTGAATCTAGGCAACCACTAAATCTGTCTTTCATGTACTTACTTCCTTTCAAGAATGTTATATTAATAGGTCCAATAAAACCATGCAGTATGTGAACTTTAGAAGCTGCCTTTTTTTACTTAGCACAATGTCCTCAAGATCTATCCAAGTTGTTGCATATGCCGATAGTTTGTTCTTTTTATTGCTGAGTAGTATTCCATGTATGGATGTTCCACTGTCTGTTTAACCATTCACCTACTGAGGTATATTTTGGTTGTTTTGTGTTTGGGGTTTTCACAAATAAAGCTTCTGTGAATAATTGTGTACAGGTTTTCTCTGTGGTCTAGTGGTTAAAAAAAAAAATGTGAAATTTTCTTTGTTTTTGTTTCTTTTGGCCTGCTAAAAAGAACTTTTTTTTCTTTTTTTACAGCAGGCCCAAGGTAAAAAAGCTGAAATTTATCTCTTTCAATTTTCTCTGTCCCCCTTGTTCCTCTTGTTTGCCACTCACAGGCTCACATACAAAGTCAGGCTCTCATTATGCCCCTGAAATTATCCTCCTCATCTCCTTTTGGGGAATATTTCACTTTTATGTGAAAACCTTAAAGACAGTAAAAATCTTCAAGTTCAGAGAGATTGAATAGAATAAATTTCTAATGGTATAATTTTAGGCACAGTGAAAAGATTAAAGATGAGAAGGATTACTTTCAAAGTAATCCACTGAGGAAGCCACCAAATTAAACTGCTTTCTATTTATATTGATATTTTCACCATGAAAATCTTTTATACTAGAGTAAAACTAAATGTAGTCAAAAATTAAATTAAATATGTGCTAAAATACAGTTTTAAAATTAAATGCATATTAAGTGCCAGGCCCTTGGCTAATGCCTTATATGTATTATTTCATTTTATTTGCACAAGCCCCTAATGTAAGTACCACTTGTGAATGAGGTGTTTAGAAAAGTTAAATAACTTTCCCAAAGTCACACAAGCTAGAAAGTGGAAACAGAACTTGGACCCAAGTGAGTCTAACTCCAGCACCCATTATTTTTCACTGCTCCATACTAGATCCAAGCAGAAAAAGAATTCTCAAATTGTAGTACTGCAACAGATAATAATGTAAAAACCATAACTGCTTTACCAGTGACTTAAAAACAATGATGTTAAAGCAGCATATTGTCTGTATTTTAATGCATAAAAGAATTTAATGCCACCAACTTCAATTTTTTAAAGTTGTTTTGAATGATTAATTCAGATTTTCATTTTACCATCATTTATTAATTTCTTAAAATCAAAACTACTTTATGTATAAACTTGAGTGTTCCTCAATTTGTTATATACTTGTTTTAATGCCAGGGTACCAACTCTTGGTCAATTCTCACACCAAAAAAAAAAAAAGTAAAAATAATCAGTAACATCAGTAAGTCCCTAAAAACAAACAAAAAATTTTAAATAGACTCCTAAATGATTTCCCAATAGACCTGCCAACGGGAATCATTTCTTTCATTTCACTTACCCCTGGCCAGTGCGGGCCCCATCCCAAGCTGCTTCTGTCAGGCCGCAAGTGTCCCAGGAGACACCAATGCTAAAACAAACAAACCAATGAGATGTAAGTCAAATATGTTTTCAGAAAACCACAATTACCTACTTTAAAACTGACAAAAAAGAGAGAGAAGTTGAACATGTATTTTGAAAGAGAAAGTTTGTACAATCTTCTGCTATACTAGACATTTTCTAATAATGACTTGAAATTTAAAATAATATGTAATGACCTACAAATCAAAAAGCAAAACCAACAACCTGATAAGCAAAAAATATGAACATACGGCTCACATAAAGAGAAGGACAAGTGGGCCTAAAATGTTAGAAAAGATGTTCTTTATTCTCATAAAAAGATAAAGGCCAGTTAAAGCTACAGTTTAGGTACCATTTCTTTTATTTTCGATTGACAACACCCAAAAAAAAATGGATAATTCAATATTAGAGTTTGGTAACACAGAAAACTTGTGGGCATATAAATTGATTTAGCCTCACAGAGAGCAATAAAGCAATATCATTTAAAAATTTTAAGTAATCATCTTTTCATCCAGCAATTTTGCTTCTAGAAATGAATCATACAGATATCTTCAAATATAACCAAAATGTTCAGGCTATCCATTGCTATGTTCTTCATAAAAATAAAAGTCTGTTAACAACCTAAAAATGTTCAATTCTAGAAGGATAGTTTAAACATCATGGGACATCTCTAGAGCAGTGAAAAAATGTGATAGCTATAAATACACTGATGAGAGATGATCTACAATGTACATTATTAAAAGGGTAAAGATGGAAAAATGTATGTGTACATATTCAAAATAATTACTAAATAAAAAAGCCAAACCCAACAAATTAAAAATTTAAAAACAAACTGGTCAAAAGACTAACTTGGACAGAAGTTAAAATTTCCTCAATGGTACATAGTGTAAGATAACATATATACATACATGTGTTTATATATATATATATATACTTTTAGTCATATATGGACAATGCTGAAGGAACTGGTATAGACTGTATTGGGAATGGGAACTAACCAGGTGACCTGGCCCCCGATGAGTTTGGAGATTTTTCTTTCACTATATATCCTTTATATAACATCTGAGTTTTGTAATGTGTGCATGTGTTACCTACTCTATAGTAAAATAAAATATTTTAATGAAATAAAAGTATCTTTTTCTTTGGTTCTTTCATCAATTTATACTTTCTCCAAAACTCGTTACATTAGTTCACTTGTCTGCCCTAACAAAATCCCACAGAGTGGGTGGCTTAATCAAAGGGAATTTATTTTCTAAGTTCCGGAGTCTGGAAGTCCTAGATCAAGATGTCAGTAGGTTCAGTTTCTTCTGAGACCTCTCGCCCTGGCTTATAGCTGGCTACATTCTTGCTGTGTCCTCACATGATGCTTTCTCTGTACAAGCATGACCCTACTGTCTCTCCATGGGTCCTAATATCTTCTTACACGGAAACCAGTCAGACTGAACTGGAGCTCACCCTAACAGCATCATTTAACTTAATTACCTCTTTAAAGGCCCTATCTGCTAATACAGTCACATTCTGAAGTACGAGGGTTTAAGGTTTCAACGTAAGAACATGTGACACCCAAATTGTGGGCTCATAACACTTGACAAATAGATCTTTTCCTAAACTAGTCTCTTTTTCACTTTTCTACAATTCTTTGAAATAAACACTACACGTACCTTGTTTTAAAAACCTTCCTATCCTTATTTTGTATTTTTGTTATCTTGTTCATTTATCTTATCATCTTTTTGAAGAGGTATAATCTTTTTTTCTTGTTGTAAATTATCATTGGCTCTGTGTGTGTTCGAGAAAAGGATGAAGGGTAGGGATTTTTTCTAATATTGGTCAAACCTGCTCTTGGCACGTGTGCCCTCTAAATGACAGCATCTTATCTTTCTAACAAACTCTTTCTATTGCCTTTGTAGCTACAGTCTTTATACAGTTAATTAATCATCTATCACTGTATCTCAGTTCAATGGGTCACAATGTAAAAAACTATTTTGAAGCCTTTATTTTGATTTTTCATGTCTCTTATTATTATTCTTCACTTCAGTCAAGAAATATTTAATATCTGGTATGCCAGACACTGGACTAGGCCCTAGATATGCAGAAATAACCAACATAGACATGGTCCTTGCCCTTTAGGAGCTTATAGTCCGTGGTAAAGATAGAGAATAACCCAAAAGTTACATTCCAATCTACCCCTGCAGTTTAAGGATTCCTGATTTTATTTTTCTTCCCCCAACCCAAATTAAGTTCAAATTCTTTCAATTGTATGTGATAGAAAACTAACTTAAGTTGGCCTAAGATAACGAACTGAAGGTCATAAGCTTTAGCCAGGCATGAGACTACAAGCTTTACATGTCATCAGGACCAGGCTTGGTGTGTCTTAGCAAAGCCATTCATTACTTTGGCTTCAGTCTCATGTTTCCCATAGTAATAAGACAGTGGCAGAACTCCACATCCTATACCCTGCCTATTTTTTGATTCAGTAGGAAAGAGCAACAGTCTCTTCTCCAGATATCACAACCAAAGTCTCCTGTGTCTCATGGATTGTTCCTGGGTCCCACACTTACTCTTAATGGCAATGGGCACTGTGGTAGTGTTGACGGGTGCAGACCTTGGACGTGCACCCCATCTCCAGAACCAGAGCAGGTACCAACTTCACACACCACTACTTCATTAATAAATATATATCATAAAACACAGTGAGGAGACAGTCAACCACCAACCCAGAAGTGAGCCCTCAACAGACACTGATCTGCCAGAATCTTGATTTCGGACTTCTTAGCCTACAGAATTGTAAGAAATAAATTGTTGTTTAAGCCACTGTACCCCAAAACAAACAAACAAGACATAGCACAATGTTTCCCAATATTTCTGTTTCTAAATACCTTTGTGCCCTAGTAGATTGTGATTTCTCTGAGGAAAGAACTGTTTTACAGAGTTTGGTATTCAAGTCTAGCACTGCGTCTGGCTTATGGTAAATACTCAGTAAGTGGTTATTAAATAGATGAAGGACAGATAGTTTCAGATAACAGGAAATCTGTATAAAAACATGTCAAAGAATGTTTAAAAAACAATAAGTGCCACACTCTTCATTTCTACACAAAATTCTGCACACCTTACATTGGAATTTCCATTTCCTGAACAATAGTTTAAAAATAAAGTTGCCATTATCTAGTGCTTTTAGTTATTGGCTATACTTCTTAACTTGAAATGTGATGAAATAATTCAGCATCTATTCTGTTTAAAGGAACTTATATTCTCTACTAACACTACATATGGTGAAAGACTTCATCATAATAATTGCTTTAGTTTATACATATTAAGCACTTAGCATGTTCCAGGGTATTTTTACTAGGCATTTTGTACATATTAATTCATTTTTTCTTTACAAAAAGATATGGCAATCTAAAAATCAGGGTAGCATAGAGATGAAAACAGATGCCTTTCAAACAAACATGTGACTAGGAGGCAGTTTCCTTTTAATATGCATTAATCTGTTTGGGTCAGATTAAATGTTCCTAATCTAAAAAGAAACAACATAAAAAGCAGTGCAAAACTAATACCTAAATATACCTTAGTTTTCAGCTGCTGAAAACTGTTTTAATCAAGAAGTTTTCAAATGAAGCCTTAAGTAGAAAATGTTAGTGATACAGTCAAATTTATTATGAAATCCAAAGTAGAGACAGTGATCAAGGTTTATGTAAATGAAGATGGAAACAAAAATATTCATCTTTTCAGAGACAATGGAATCTATTGGTAGCAATAAAACTCAAAGGCAGTAAGAGACTAATTCAAAGCAAACTACAATAGTTACCACTTACTTTCTTTGAAATGCTTTTTCTTCCTCTTGTCTGGACAAAGCAACTTTCTAATTCACTTTCAAAAAGTAGCTACCTGTGTCCCATTGAAAAGAAGATGACTGAAAACTATCTGCTTGGAAAAATTATCTTACAGAAGTGTGGTATATATTATCATTCTAAAGACCTTTTGCACAAATGTAATCAAATAAGCCAACAAGGGATAATGCTATCAACTTGTGAAAGGAGCTTTCAAAGTCCAAATTACTCTCTTTCCTGAGTATCTTCTTGTAGACAAGGAAACTGAGGTTATATATTCCCTCCGTACCACCTAACATAAGACAGCAACAAAATGCAATCATCAGAACTACTGAAGTCAACAGTTAATTTTTTTGGTATCGTCATTCTGTAAGTTTGAGGTAAACAAGTTTTTGATATGATGCACTTATAAATTACAATATGATTATTACTGTAGCTTTAATTAACACCTCTCGCATCATATAATTATCATTTCCTTTTTGTAGTGAGAATATTTAAGATCAAGTCTCTGAGAAATCTGGAAGTATATAATACAGTATTGTTGACTATAATCACTATGCTGAGCATTAGATTTCCAGAACATATTTTTCTACTAACTGCATGCAACTAATTGTCGTAACATGTTCCTCAACTGTTAAATCAACCATGATGTCTGGAATTGGATCTCTACCTATATCCATTCATTTACTGAATCAATATTTATTAAGCAGTTACTTTTAAAAAAAAACAATCCTATCACTGCTATAGATGCTGGCTGGTGTCTAATGCTGAACAAATTGCTTACTTTCAGGGAACTTACATCCTACGATTGAGAACAGACAACATCCAACTAAACAAATCAGATAATCTTAGTGAGTAGTTGGGTACAAAGAAGGAAATCAAACAAGGGAATGTAGTAGAGAATGATTGGGTTTAATTTTTAATATGTTGATCAGAGAGAAGAAATAAGCAAACAAAAACGGGTTACTGTTTCAATGTCAATTTCCTGTTTTAATAATGTTAATATGTTGTCAAAAGGGAAAGCTGGGTAAGAAGTACAGGGAATTCTCCATTCTGTATCATTTTTTTTCTGTACAGTTTTTACAACTTCTTAGGAGTCAAATTATTTCAATATAAAAAGCTTAAAACAAATTACTTACACTTTGTGCCAAAGCCTATGAAAGAAAGGAAGAGGGGACAATGGGAGAATTGGAGACTTTGGGGAGAGTGATCAGGAAGGGTAGCTCTGAGAAGGTGACTTCTGAACAATCAGGCAGAGAATAAGTCTGTTGTGTAAAGGAAAGCATTAGCATTCCAGGCAGAATTCCTACAGCATGTGTAGAGGCTATACAGCTTGGAGAGAAGATCCGTTTGGCTGGGAGCAAGCAAACAAGGGGAGAGATTGGGATGAGAAGGTAAAGTTGATATAGAAAAAGCACTTGGATGTTCTTGAAGAATTGTGCTGGCTGGCTTTTGTTCTTTTATTTTAAGCCTCAAATCTAGTATATGGTGGCTTTTTATAAGCTAAAATAAATACCAGACTACACTATATTGTCTAAATTATTAGTTATCATCATGTATACCAATGTCCCTTGTGCATACACATACAAATTACCTGGGAATCTTTTTTTAAGATACAGATTCTGATTCAAGGTTGTGGGTGAGATCTCAGATTCTGCATTTTGAAGAACTTCCAGGTGATAACTGCTGGTGTGGTTCCATGCAATAGATTTGAGTATCAAGGCTGTAGACTGTGGTGGGTTTAGAATTTATACTAAATTCAATGGAAAGCCATGGAAGGACCTTAAAAAGAGACATATTTCATTGTGTTTTTATACTGTTCTTCAACTTCATAAGGCTCATTATGTTCTTGATTCAAGCTATTTTCTGTCTCCTTCAGCAGATTTGGCAGAGTCTTGTGACCATCCAAAATAAGCCTCCTATGAAAGGTCCCTTGCTTATTAAATCTGCCACAAACCATTCTGGAGGTGCCTGCCTCTTTTTTTTTGGTCTATTCCTGCCCTCCACATATGGCACTAGTTTCTGACTACACCTGGGAAGCTCCTGAGGAGCTGGTGAACCAACAAGAGGTCAAAATATCAACATTAACAGGAGTTTGGAAGAAGTTGACTCCAACCCTCATGGATGACTTTGAGGGGTTCAAGACTTCAGTGGAGGAAGTAACTGCATATGTGGTGGAAACAGCAAGAGAACTAGAATGAGAAGTGGAGCCTGAAGATGTGACTGAGTTAAAACTTGAAAAGGTGAGAAGCTGCTTCCTATGGATGAGCAAAGAAAGTGGTTTCTTGAGAAGGACTTTATTCTTGGTGAAGATGCTGTGAAGATTGTTGAAATGATAATTTAGAATACCATATAAACTGAGTTGATAAAGCAGCAGAAGAGTTTAAGAGGATTGACATCAATTTTGAAAAAAATTCTACTGTGGGTACAATGCTATCAAAGAGCATCACACACACAGAGAAATACTTTGTGAAAAGAATTAAGATGTGGCAAACTTCTTTGTTGTCTTATTTTAAGAAGTTGCCACAGCTACTTCAGCCTTCAGCAACCACCATTCTGATCAGTCAGCAGCCATCAACACTGAGGCAAGACCCTCCACCAGCAACAAGACTATGACTGACTCACTGAAAGCTCAGATGATGGTCAGCATGTTTTAGCAATAAAGTATTTTTTACTTAAGGTATGTTTGTTGTATTTTTTAGATATAATGCTATTGCACACTTTATAGATTACAGCATAGTGTAAAAATAACTTTCATATGCACTAGGAAACCAAAAATTTCATTTGATTCACTCTATTGTGATACTCTCATTATTGCGGTGGTCCAGAACAGAACCCAAAATATCTCCAGCATATGCCATATTTCAGTTAATGCAAATATGCCTGATTTTATTATTCTGGAATTAGTTTTTTTCTCTTTTCTGATCAAGTTTAAATGTTGGACATTCCACCATTGAATTATTATTCTAAAATTACTAAAAATTTCCAGCAATAGATATGACTCTTAATAGCAATTTTTATAGCACATATTAAGTAATGTTAGGTCACAAGACAAATTGTAAGCATTATTTTTTGTCCTTTTTTTTTGGTATCATTAATCTACAATTACATGAGGAACATTATGTTTACTAGACTCCCCTCATCGCCAAGTTCCCCCCACATACCCCATTACAGTCACTGTCCATCAGCCTAGTAAGATGTTACAGAATAACTACTTGTCTTCTCTGTGTTGTACAGCCCTCCCTGTGCCCCCACACACATTGTACCTGCTAATCATAATGTCTTTTGGATGATGACGAACCTTACTGGTGTGAGGTGATATCTCATTGTGGTTTTAATTTGCATTTCTCTGATGACAAGCGATTTGGAGCATCTTTTCATGTGTCTCTTGGCCATCTGAATTTCTTCTTTGGAGAACTGTCTGTTCAGCTCCTCTGACCATTTTTTCATTGGATTGTTTGTGTAAGCATTTTTATTAGAATAGAATACTGTAATTTGTTTGTTACTA
This sequence comes from Manis javanica, assembly GCF_040802235.1. Taxonomy (NCBI): domain Eukaryota; kingdom Metazoa; phylum Chordata; class Mammalia; order Pholidota; family Manidae; genus Manis; species Manis javanica. Next base: position 71,075,578 of record NC_133160.1, read on the forward strand.
CACAGTGGATGTAATTCTCTAATGAATACTTTTATTACACTCTAATCATATTTTTCTTCCATAAACTCCCACTTCAATATTGTGTAATTGAAATATTTCCCCATTCATAAAGCTATCATAAGCTATCTACTGCCACTTTTTTCCTAAACTGTAATGGTAATTCTTATGAAAACCAACAGATTTTCACATGATTCATTTCAGGTTTCATAACTAATTGTCTCTCTAGTAGCTAACACATATGTAGATAGTGAGGTTGCGTGCTTTTGGGTCCAAAATTACCTTAAAAGTCCCTCTTTTTGAGTTAAGAAATGGATGTCTTGAGAAGAATCTGAAGGAATGGAAAACTTCAAAAGTATGTAAATATGGAGGCTTATACAAGACTTCATAACACTTCAGTTTTTTTATAGGGTATGTTTTTAATACTGGGGAAAAGAAAGCTAGAACAGTGATCCTGAGCAGGGTATAGAAGCATAGATCTGGGTATGGGATTTCTCAGGGAAGGAAACAGACATGCATACAGTGGTTTTAAAGTCTCTGCATTTTGTATAAATATAATATATTTATTATAGTATATAAATACTATAATATACCTTCATTAACCAATTCCAACTAGAAATATAATAGAAAACAAAATAAAATCAACAAGAACTAGGAGTTAACCAACAAATGCTTAAACATTTATGGAGAAAATCTTAAGGGATATAAAAGATCTGAGTAAGTAGAGAGATAGCTATGCTCATAAAGTTTCAATATAGCATAGTTTAAATTATATTTGATATATAAATTCAATGCAATCCCCCTAACAAATGCAGCAGACAGATTGAGGAACTCAACAAACTCACTATAAATTTTATATGGATGAATAAAGCCCACGAATACCTAAATCAATTTTAATAAATAAGAGAAAAGAGCAAGGGCATGTCTTACTATATATTAAGACTAAACCAAACCTTTATCAGTAAAAACAGTATGTTATGGGAGCATGAACAAATAAATAAGCCAGTAAAACAGAACTGATAGTATGTGTGTGTTTATGTGGAAATTGATAGGTAAAATCCATACCCCAAAACAATAGAGCAATGAAAGCACCTATTGTCAGGGTGTTAGGATAACAGATTAATTATATAGATAAAAATAGAACTGTAGCCCCAACTTACCCATATACAGAGGTAGTTTATACATAAACAATTGAGTTAATGGAGAAAATATAAGACTGTATTTGTGATATATGGGTGGGGATAGGTTTCCTAAGCAAGACCCTAAAAGCAAATAATAAGATGAAAAATAGATATGAATGTTGACTACATCAAAATTAAATTAAAAATTAACAATTTCTTTTCAGGATAAGATACCACGTTAGTATAATGGTTATTGAGAAATAGCTATTTGCAATATTTAAACCCAAGGAATCATCAATATCAAAAACAAAATGAGCATATAAGAACAAAGTGAAGTTACAGTTGAGAAGTCATGTTAACGTATCATGTTATTTAAATTATAAAGATGAATTAATCCAAGGTTTGATGAGTAATGTTGCACTTTCGGTGGGAGGTTCATCCTGGAAGCAGTGATGATGCTCAAAGTAATAGGTCTATGTACATTCCTGTTACCCAGTGATCCTATCCTCAGAGAAATAGCTTTATATGGGCTCCTTGGTGTGTTATTTTTGAAAATATTCATAGCAGTATTTCAGATGATCATGGGGAGCTGAAGGCTGGAAGAATGGACATGCAAAATGTCATAGCTGTATACCATAGACATATACAGCAGATAGAAGTTAATTTATGTATGGCAACTTGACAGGTATCAAAATAAAAAGAGTTAAAGAAAGAATGAGCTTTATAGCACAAGGCGGAGCACTGCATCTAGTATCAGATATTTTACAAGAATAAATATACAGTTAAGAACATTTATTCTTCATTTGTCTTTAATTAGAAAGGGAACTAAGTGAAGAGATAAATATAAATAAGAATATGGACAGTTATTGATAATGTGCTAAGAACTGAGGAGGAAGTTTAGTTCAACTGTCTGCCCCCAAGGCACCTGAAAATAAATACTACAAATGCACAAGTGGACAGAGTATTTCATTCATGTATAAGAGTTGCACTGCTCATAGAATAAAATACTTTCAGGCTGTTCTGTGATGTCTAGCAGGCCGATTACATTAACCACACAAGAAAATTATTTTGCCTTAAAAAAGAAAGCTAGCTTCCTAGTACTGTTTTGTATGTATGATCCCAGGTCATTCTTCTTAGACTAAATTTCAGAGTTTTCAAAGAGAATCTCAAGTTTCTTGCTCACGACCTCTGAAAAACAAGTAGCTGCAGTACCACCTTTGTTGGATGGATCTTAAATCCAGTTCTTGACCTGGTTGAGGATATCAGGTATGGTGTCCTGTACTAGAAAAGGATCACACTGAGTGCCCTCTGAAGTTCCTTGTAACTCTAACATCTTCTGCTCTTGCTTTTCGTCCTCTGGGTTTCAGCCTGCACAGTCTTGCCCTATGTACCAGTGAGAAAAATTATAAATTAAAAAGGAATAACTCAATTGGAAACTTTTTTCTGAATGAAATGAAATGTATTTTTGTTGAAGTCAGGCATTCTCTAGACAGCCATGAAATGTTTTGCTAAAACAGTAATACCCATGAGTGGGAGACCAAAAGTGGTGAATTTATTTTTCAATCCTGAAAACAACCAAAGGAGACCTTATTTTCAAAATCTGTTCCTGCCCAATTGTTGTTTATTTTTGTTGAAAAGAAATGTTTTATCACTCTTATTTTAATACCTTCATTAGCATTCAAGCACGATTCCATTTAGAGCCAAGCATTTCAAAAGTGGTTACCTCCAGAACCATAAGTATACAGTTTGAAAAAGTACAAACTGTACTTTTACACTTTAGAAAAGTCTGCCTCACAAGATCTGACTAATCTGTCATCAAGAATGAGGTGACGGAGAGGGCAAGGGGGAGCAAGCAGAAGGAAACATTGAAGCGGAAGGAGAAAAAGAGGAAGAGTCATGTGATGTTACAATCCTGCAACCTCATATAAAAGACCTGTGGACCCTTTTTCTCATTTCAGTGAGACGTTCAGTCTTGTCTGACATCATGGGTATAAACAGAAACCTTAGAGAAAGTGCTTCAAGGCATAGGAGTCCAGCTAAAACTGGAGATGAAACACATCGAGGCCAAAGAGTGCTGAGCTGTTAGTATTTGCCACTTGTATCCCAAAAACCTGACCAATAAATCTGTTTTTCTGTGCAATGCTGAAGAAAGCTATTAGGCACAACATCACCAGAGCCACTGTATAAATAGGTAAAAATATTTCACCCAAGGGAAAACACAGAAAATTAATGAGACAATTGCTGGGCTGAAAGTTTTTCATTATCTTAAAAAGAAGTCAGTGCCCTCAGTATGGAACACCAAAAATGGAGTACATGACTCCCCAGAACAGGTAAAAACAGAGGTTTACATTACTGACTCTGCCTTGACTTTTTGAGTAAGGAAATGTTTATGCAACAGGAATAAAGTAATATAGATATTAAATGTATCTTACTCTCTTTCCCATCTGGAGAAAGCTATTTGTGTTTCTAAAACTTAATTCCATAGTTTTAATGGCTTAGGAAATACTGGCTTTTCAATAACTTACCTCCAATATTCAATTCACACACTGCTCATATCTCAGAGCTTGTTTTCAGGGCTCATGAAAAAAGGACCTTGCTACAACTTTAAGAAAAAAGGATAATCCTAAAATCTTTTGATGGCAAGGTGGTTGGAACTATGAGATACTTAGAGAAAAGCCAAAAGAGAAAGTGAGGTTCCAAGGTGACCTCAGAACCAGGCCTCTTTCTCAGGGATGTACAGAAAGTTTATATGTTTGAAAGTGTCTGTGTATCATTTCTCTGCAGTCACACAAACTAGTAGGAAGCACTGAGAAGCTGACAGTAATGATGACATAATACTTCTTCATTCTGCTTTTCCTTCCATTTGCCTCACCTTCTTGCCCTCAGCTTCCTCCTTTGCCTGGGGAGACACTTTAAGTTTTAGGAGGAGTCCTGCTAAAATCATTTCTGCACACCATTTTCCTTCTGCACCACAAATGCAGCCTCTCCGTGTCTAGATCTATCTTTCTTCCCTGCATTTACTGGGATTGTCTTGAGCTTGTCCTTCATGTCAATCATTCATTCTTCAGCCTTGTCTGTACTATACACTGCTGTTCCTAATTTATTTTTTATCTTTTAAAAATGTTTTATTTTGACTATTGGTAGCACAAAATCAGTTCTGCAATGTGTTTGAATACTTACTTTTGAAAACTTTGGGCTCCCAGCTGCTTATTTTGAAAACATTTCAAACCCATAGAAAAGTTGAATAGTAATGAATAGTAAAATTAACACTGATTTATCCTTCAACTTGATTTACCCTTTGTTAACATTTTGCCACATTCTCTCTTAGGACACTTCATCTGTAAATACTTCAACAAATATCTCCTACAAATAAGCACATTCTGCTACATAATAACAATACCATTATTATACTGAAGCAATTGAACACTAACACGATATTTTTATCTAATACACTGTCTGATACTCAGTTTCTCCAATGTCCCCAAAATGTGCCCTGTATTTGTTTTTTTGTTTTGTTTTGTATTTGCTTTTTTTATTCAGTCCCCAATCAAAGGTCACATATTGCATCATAACTCTTTAATTATCTTTAATGCAGAAGAGCTCCCCTACCTTTGATTTTGCTGTTAATGCTTGACATTTTAGGAAGTTGTTTTATTATATGTTGTTCTGTAATCCTTCTTCATATGATTGTTTCCTCATGTTTAAGATTCAGGTTAAACATTATGCAAGAGCAGATCATAGGTAATGTGTCTTTTTCAGTACATCACAAGAGCAAAAATTATCATCTATTCCATTGTTGATATGGCAGTTTCATTACTTGGTTATGATGGGATCCCACCTCATCACTCCATTATAAAACTATATCCTTTTTTCTTCTTTGTAATGGATAATCTATGGCATGATACTTGAAAACTGAAGGAATATACTGGACTCCAGGTCTTTTTACCTATTGGTTTTAACATCCATGAATGATCCCCACCAATATCAATCAAAATGGTGATTTTCCTACTTATCATTCACACTGCATCCATTAGCTTGTATTCTTTTGTAGATAAGGGTTTTTACTTCTCTCTCCTTCCTCTCACTTTTTTACAAAGAACGCTATGGATTTATAATTGTATTTATGTATTTATTCAACGTTTATAATTCATTAGCATCACTCTTCAATTTGATGCTTAAATTGTCCCAACTTTGGTAGTGGGAACTCTTTCAAGCTGGCTTATGATCTTTGGTAATTTCTTGCTTTTTTGACATGAAAATATGTTCCAGGTTGTGGGGTAAATAGAAGTTTTCACCTAGAATGTCCAGAATTTCTCACCTGGCCTTAGTCCATTTACATATCAATAGATGTTTACCACAGCAGAGTCTTCCATCAATGCAGGGCAAGGTGTGGAGAGAAAACAGCTATTCTTTCCTCCCCCACATTCCTGGTACCTAATTGGTCTGGGGCTGGCCAGTCACCATGGACCCACCCAAGGAGTTCTTGCCTGAAGGGGCCGGCAGCAGCGGGGGTAGAGCATGCCCCACAACCGGAAGGGACAGGTGGAGCTGGGCCTGGCTACAGAACTTGCCCAAGCTGTGAGCAATAAAAATTCTTTCTTCCAACCTGCCCTTCCCCTTGTACTCCTTTGGTTTCACTGGATTCATAGGTAATTTGTCCCAGGAGGGAACCCCTTTACTCTCAGGCCCACCTTGTACTTTTTCTGTCTCATATCTGGAATACATTTCTTCAAGGAACCCTGCTTCTTTTAAATGGAATTTGATATTTTAAAAACCCATGATCTAGGAAATGGGTATACTCATTGCTACTGGAATTTTCTTGCTTCTAGGTCACTTCCATGGAGAGCAATAGGAAATACATCAGACTGATACTAGTACCTATCATACCAGTACTTGGGTGGGCAATGACAAAGGGGGGCTGACATTTGAAGGGCCCCCACCAGTAAGATGGCAAACGTCTGGCTTCTCTTCAGGGTCCTCAGTTCCTGCCGGCGCCACCTGAAGCCCAATCATCTCTCGCCCCCCTCCCAATCCCAGCACCTAGCCAACAGCCAACAGCCCCGTAGAAGTGACACCTCAATCAATTCATGCCCCTTCCTATATAACCCAGCACCTTTCCCTAATAAAGTGGAATTCTCCAGTGAATTGCTGCTGTGTGTCGCTCCTTTCCTTTCATTGGTGCCGAAACCCGGGAGACGGGACACCCCAACTGGGCCCCATCTCCCCCCCGACACCAGCAGCAGCTTGCCCTCGTCCTCTTTTTCCGGCGCTGCCTCATCACACTCACCACTCCTCTCTGGCCTTTAGGTAAGTTTTCCCCCGGAGTGGGCCACTCTTCCCCGAGCTATCGCAGTGCCATTGACCGTGATCGTCCGGCAAGGCCCTGACGCTCGGGGACGAGGAGGGAACGCTCCCCGCCTCAGGCCTTCACGGCTGCGGCAGACCCTCAGGCCCCTCTCCAACAGCCATAAACGAGGTGACTCCTTTGAGAATGAGAATACTCCCTTCCCCCCCCACTTCTGTTCCGTCGACCAAAATCCGTTCTGTCTACCAAAAATTCCTAGCGCTAGGTACCTCGTGACTCCGGCACTCTGCCTTCTTAGGGAAGTCTGGGTGATGACCCACACTTCCTAAGAAATTCCAACTCGTACACGAGTTTCTGCAGACCACCAAGGATCATCAGGGACGCCCTTTGTCTCCTTGCGGTCTGCTTCCAGTCCGAGGATCTCTGTTCGTCTTCCCCTGTTTGTCTCCTTCTCTGTCCTTTAGCCATGGGAGCCTCCTCATCCCTCCCTGAAAGTTCACCTCTTGAATGCCTGCTTAAGCATCTGGCTACCCTCTCCCTGACGCCTGATATAAAACCAAAACTTTTCCATAAATATTGCTCCCAAGATTGGCCGACATACCCCCTAGACAATAACAACCAATGGCCCACAGGGGGAACTCTTGATCCTAACACCACTCACAATCTCTTTAACTACTGCCAGCCCTGAAAAAATGTAAGGAGATTCCCTATATGGAAGCTTTCCGCCTCCTCCTCTCCCCGCCCCCTCCCAAGTTCTCCTAGCCTGCAAGCCGCCGCCCCTGCAGAAGCCTCCTGTTCACTCCCTTCCCCTTCTTCTCCTACAACAGCCCTTCCCCCTTCCTCCCCCACCATCTCTTCCCCCATCTCACCTCCTCCGCCTTCGTCCCCCACAGATTAAGCCTGAGCCTTTCAGCACCCCCTTTAACTAGGTCCCAGGGGCCTCCTCCGTCTTTGCCCTCATCACCTGTTTCTCCCCTGTTAGGGACCGCCTTTGTCTTCTCACATGTTTGTAGAGAGAATGGGAAAGCACCTCCCCCCATGTCTGAACGCAGCATGGGAAAGCACAAGCTAGAGAACAACCGGTGCAGTCCTTAGAAGTTATCTGTCCACAAAAACATATCTTGTCCTCAAAGATGAGCCAAGACTCCTCACTCTGAAAATAGGGAGACCTTGAAGATGTGTAGAAACACCGCCCCTGCTTCTAGCTATGCCCTTCCCCCACTTGCCAATGTGGCAGGAATGGAGAAAAAAGAACATTCTGTTTACACATTCCATAAGCAATTAATTGGAGCCCTGCTGTAGCTCAGTTAGTAGAGCATGGGACTCTTAACCTCAGAGTCATGAGTTCAAGCCCAACTGGAGCGGCAGAGGCAAGCAGCTGGGCTGCTGGCTGGCAACACGTGGGTCTGATTCTATCTTTCTTTATTTTCTTTGTCCCCTTTCCACACTTCAGGACCTGCTCGACTAGGCACGGCTAGACCGCGTCACTCTCCCACAGACTGAGCCAGAACCCTTCAGTCCCCCTCAGACTCGGTCCTGAGGGCCTCCCAAAATTATTGCCCCCCCCTCCAGGACATAGCTTAGACAGACTCACTCAAGCCCTATTACAGTATACCAGCCTAGACCCAGAAACGCCTTACGGAAGACATGTCCTTATGACATACTTCCTAGCTCAAAGCTACCCCGACATTAAAGCTAAACTCAAAAAGTTAGAACAGAGCTCCGCTACCCCACAGACTGAGATCCTAACAGTAGCCTTTAAAGTCTTCCATAACCAGGAGGAGGAGAAAGAGAGCCGTAAACAAAAGGCTGATCAGGTCAATTTCCAAATGTTGGCCCAGCTGATAAAACCACAAAATGGGCGCCCCTCTACAAACAAGCCCCCCCCCCCCAAGAGCTTGTTTCAAGTGCGGAAAAGAGGGACATTGGTTAAGGGCATGACCCTCCCCCAGATCTCCTACCACCCCGTGCCCCAGATGCCACAAAAAAGGGCCACTGGGGTCTGATTGCCCAACCACCCAAAGGGGAAGCTGGACGAACAACCCCCATCCTAAGCCCGCCGTAGTGGGGCTGGCAGAAGAAGATTGATGGGGCACAGGGGCTTCTCGCCCAACCATTTCCATCAACAAATGGGAGCCCAGGGTTACTTTAACAGTAGACGGTCGCCCCATCTCCTTCCTCCTAGATACAGGAGCCACCTTCTCAGTCTTGCGAGAATACTGGGGCCCTACCATGCCAACCATTACTCCTATAGTCGGGGTAGGAGGTAAACAGATTTTCCCATTCAAACCCCCCCCCTTTTTTTATGCACAATCCTAGACAATCCCATACCTTTCTCCCACTCCTTCCTGGTTATGCCCCAGTGTCCCATCCCTTTACTAGGATGAGACATCCTTTCCCTCCTCCACGTTTCCATAACTATATCCACTCCCACAGACCCCAGTACTCCCTTTCTGATGGCCCTCATAGCTGACGACCCCCCTCTACCCAATGAAAGCTCCGGTTCTGCCCTCATACACCCTGTAAATCCCAAAGTTTGGGACATTACAAGCTCCTCTGTGGCCCTATGTCCCCCTGCCTCTATCAAATTATGTGACCCCTCTCAGTATATCTGTCAGGCCCAATACCCCCTAACCACTTCAGCCCTCATAGGCCTCCAACCCATCATTCAAGATCTCTTAGACAAAAATTACCTCAGACCCACTCACTCCCCATTTAATACCCCCATATTAGCTGTTAAAAAAACCAACGGATCTTTCCACCTTGTCCAAGACCTTCGCCTCATCAACATAGCCATTGTCCCTATCCATCCCTTAGTTCCAAATCCATACAGCCTCAGCATCCCACTTCTCAGTCCTAGATCTCAAGGACCCATTTTTCTATCCCTCTAGACCCCTGCTCCCAAGATTTTTTCATCTTCACCTGGACGGACCCATACACAAGACATTCTGAACAACTCACTTGGACAGTTTTGCCACAAAGCTTCCGAGATAGTCCCCATATTTTTAGACAGGTCCTAGCTCAGGACCTCAAACAGTTTCATCATGATCACTCCAAGTCCACCTTATTATAATACATAGACAATCTTCTACTCTGCAGTCTCTCGTGGGAACAGTCTCAACTTGACACTGCCTCCCTACTTAACCTTCTAGCTTCCAGAAGTTACCGAGTATCCCCCGTCAAAGCTCAAATCTCTTCCTCTCCTGTCACTTACCTCAGATTCCTTCTATCTCAACAAAGAAAGTCCATTACCTTAGACAGAAAATGGCTCCTCTCTGACCTGCCCATTCCCAAAACCAAGACAGAAATTCTTTCCTTTCTAGGCCTGGCTAGATATTTCAGAGCGCAGATCCCTAACTTCTCCCTGCTCCCTGTTGGCAAGACCCCTATACGACCTCAGCAAGAGCCCCCCACTAAAAAAACCATTATCCTCCTCACCCCGACACTCCTTCATTAAGCTCCATCAAGCCCTTGTGGAAGCCCCAGCTCTCCATCTTCCTGATTTGTTGAAGCCCTTCTCATTATACATTCATGAGAGGTCCAGTCAAGCTCTAGGAGTCCTAGGCCAATATTATGGCCCATCCTTTGCCCCAGTAGCTTATCTCTCCAAGCAATTAGACCCCACATTTCGGAGATGGGCCCCCTGCCTATGAGCATTAGCCGCTAGACAGCTCTTGCAGAAGGCAGCTCATAGACTGACATTCAGGGTGCCCCTTACCATTCTGTCCCCACATCACCTAAAAGATCTCTTAACCTACAAAAGTTTATAGACTCTCCCTCCCTCCAGACTCCTGACCTTACTGTCCTCTTTCCTCCAAAATCCCATTCACCCCTTTGCCATCCATACCCGAATCATGACTTTTTCCTCCTTTACTGCTCTCTCACTTTTTTTCCTCATTCCTATTGTCTTCCCCGCCACCCCAGCCTCCTTTGTATGGTGATTCAAAGTCAGACAGACTTACACACAGCATCAAACAAAAGTTACTGCCCTCATTGCCACATCAGACTGCCCTCTGAAAGGCTGCTCTGAGCCTTTGTACCTCCACTTTCCTCCCTCCACCGAAGTATTCACTTACAGCTACCTTTATTCTCCCTACCTCTGCTTCCTCTATGACCAAAGACAAGCCTATTGCAGGCGATGGCAAGACACCTACGGGGGAATGTCCCTACTGGTCTTGCGCCATTCACTACATGGGTGACTTCCAGTACCCACAGTATTACTCCTCCAACCATTTCATGAAATATCCCAACGGCTCATTCTCCTTATCAATCCCAGATCCCTGGGACTCTCGATGGGCTGCCGGAGTAACAGCCTCAGTTTACTACAAGGGGTCCTCGACCCCCCACGGTACCCTTTATATCTCTCGAGAGTATGTTTCCTCTCGCTCCCAGATCTCTCAAGGTGCAAGATCTCAAGTTGCATCAGATATCAGACATTCCAAGAAAGTCATTATCCAAACTCTTGATGGCACCTCTTCATCTTCTTATTCCTCCTACCCTTGGTTACAGCTCATTCAAGACACCACCATCTTTCTCAACCACACCCTCAACACTGCCAATTGTTTCTTGTGTGTATCACTACAGCGCCCACTGCTGGCCGCCGTGCCCCTCAATATTTCCAACTACTCTTTCCATGCAGAAAGACAACCCCTCTGCCCCCTGGCAGACATACCCCTATGGGAACCAGAATACGCAGATAATCTCACCATCCACCACTGTGTAGGCCCAACTCCACCCCCCTCCAGTACACTTCACTGCCTCTCTATCTACACCCCTACCTCCGGCTCTAAGACTTTTACGCAACCAGGACACTTCTTTTGGTGTAATGGCAGTCTTTTCAACTCACTGCCTCTCAACTCCTATACACCCTGCATTCTCATCACCCTAATCCCACAGTTAACACTTTACAGCATGGCAGAATTCCTTGAGCTCCAACCTCCCTTGTCCTCGTGCACAAAAAGAGCTGCTTTCCTTCCCATCATGGTCAGTAGCTCTTTGATCACCTCAGCCATTGGGGCAGGGTTTTTGGGAGATGCCTTGGGTCACTCTCTATGGGCAGTTAGAGATCTCAATGCCAAAGTTGAGGGAGCCCTGACATCCACTGCCGATTCTCTAGCCTCTCTCCAAAGACAGGTCACTTCGCTAGCTAAAATCACCCTTCAAAACCGGCGGGCCTTAGATCTGCTTACAGTCAAGAAGGGCAGCACCTGCGTCTTCCTTCAAGAAGAGTGCTGCTATTACATCAATGAATCCGGCATTGTAGAAACTGACATTACCAAACTCACCCACCTTGCCTCCAGCCTCCACTCTGCTTCCAATTCCAACCCATTCTCTTCAATACTAACAAACCCCCTCCTCACCTGGCTCTGGCCCATTGCAGGCCCCATAATAATCATTCTTCTCACCTGTCTCTTCTTACCCTGTATAATAAAGTTCATCAAATCCCAAGTCAGAAAAATCTCTAGTCAAGCTTTCAACCAGCTTTTACTCAGGAACTACCAGCTTCTGGCCACAGAAGATCCCTCACCCTCACGTGACCTCCTCACCACACGCTGAGATGGACCCCTCTCTCCACTGGAAACTGTTCCTGGAAACAATGGCCGCAGACGCCTGGTTCATGACACCCATATCCTCTTGGCACCATTAGAATCAACAGGTTCTCGACCTATGGTTACTGGGAACCTTCATTGATTTCCAACCTGAAGAAGTCCACATCTACTCGTCCTTATTGTAGGGAGTCCTATCAACCCTTTCCTCCTGGTCCTCAAGCCCTCACTCCCTTCTCTGCCCCCGTTCAGCAGGAAGCAGCCAGAGAGAAAGCAACATCCACAACCCCATAGAGGAGAAAGGGGGGAATGAAGGGCCCCCACCAGTAAGATGGCAAACTTCTGGCTTCTCTTCAGGGTCCTCAGTTCCCACCAGCGCCACCTGAAGCCCAATCATCTCTCACCCCCCTCCCAATCCCAGCACCTAGCCAACAGCCACCAGCCCTGTAGAAGTGACACCTCAATCAATTCATGCCCCTTCCCATATAACCCAGCACCTTTCCCTAATAAAGCGGAATTCTCCAGTGAATTGCTGCTGTGTGTCGCTCCTTTCCTTTCAACACTGACTGGCCAAATCATTTTATCTATTTGGTTGTCTCCAATAGTGGATGCTTTTTGGTGGGCAATAAAATGTGATATGCCACCGCGTGATTTAACCATAATTATAGACCTGAAGTCTGGAAGGGGAGGGGGTGCATGTCCTGAGAGGGATATTGTTGGGAAAGGGCCTCTGTGATGATTCTCCAGAGTGGTTGGAGTGCTAGCTTTCAACAGGGAGGAGTGAGACATTGCTATATGCTCAGAAAGGTTCAGGGGAGTCTAGGGAGTCAACATCTTTAGAAGCACTGGCCCAGCTGTCTATGACCCAGAGTCAGCTGCTCAGGTTTTTCCCACCAGAGTCCTGACCTTAGCAGAACCAACCTGACACTGTTGGACTTTAACTTGGTTCTCAACTATCTCGGCTCTCCCATTAACGGAGGTGAGCTTATTTGGATGTAAACAAAGAGGACTTTTGGCTTCCAAATGTCTTTTTAATTGCCTGTTAACTGGTCCTCAGCTGTTCACTATCTTTCTGTAAGTCATCAGTGGAGCTTGCCAATTCCACCCAATTCCATGTTATCCTCAGAGCTATTATTTCCAGTAAACTTCTCAGACAAGAGGTACAGAGCACCTGCTAGTGCACTTCCTTTCATGGCACACCCTTCTACATCATCACCATGACCAACTGGACCACCACCTTGTGCCATGGCTGTAGTTCTCCACCTGCCACCGTGAAGGGGTCCTATTGCCAGCCAGGTGGTGAGATATACAGCTCTTGACTGCAACTATTGCAGGCTGGGTGTTTGGTAAACAGATGCTGAGATGGAGGTTGGGGTGCAAGGGGTTTATTAGTGATTAATGTCTGTGAAAAGAAAGGTGAGGAGACAGGACTTAGGAAAAGGGAGAACACAAATTGGGATGCAGACCAAACAAAGGCTCAGTCAAGCTGGTGGGGAGTTCTGGAATATCGTCCAGCATTGGGCCTTGATGCCTGTGCCTCACTCAGGCACAGGATGTGGTTGTCCCAGGAAGGGTTAATAACTGCATTAGGCAGTTCATTTGAAGCTGAGGCAAACCTTCATAGCTGGGCAGCCTATGCTGCCTTAAAAGAGGATCCGGGTAGTATATATTAGTATCTACCACATTGTTTTAATTTTATGTTTGTGATTATTCAAAATATTTACATAGTATAAAAGTCAAAACATGTAAAAAGCTATAATCAAGGAAATTTCATTCCCATCTCTATGCCTTCTGCTCCATAATAAATTTTTCTTAGTTTCTGCTTTATTTTGTTGTTTGCTTGAATTTTTTGCAAAAATAGGCAAATATGCATACACATTCTTATTTCCCTTTCCTTCTTACTTAAAAGTTAGCATTCTATCAATACTCATTTGCCCCTTGTTTTCCAATTAACAATATATCCTAGAAATCATTCCATATCAGTACACAGAAATCTTCATTTTTTTAACAGCTACATGAAACTCTACTGTATGCAGATACTAGAGTTTATTAACCAATCTTCTATGAATAGGCATTTAGGTTGCTTTCAATATTTTGCTATTACAAATAATGCTGCAGAGAATAACCTGCTCTGGTTTCCAAATTTATGGAGGTATATCTTTAGTGTAAATTCCTTGAATTGGGAATGCTTGATCAAATAATAATAGTATATGTAGTTTCTTGGATATTTTCAAATTCCCTTGCATTGGGATTATGTCCAATTACCCTCCCAACAGAGATATTTGAGGGTTCTTATTCTCACACAGCTTCACCAACAAAATGAATTGTCAATCCTTGGATTATATGCCAATCTGATAAGCAAGAAACCTAATTTAATTTCTAGATCTGTAAAAGTTTTATTTCTTTCCTTACTCAGCCTGTAATTTATTGTCTCTTCTATGGATTCTTATTTTGTGGGATTTGTAAGAACTAAGGTAACCTGGCCCCCCCTACCTCTGTCCCCATCAATCACACTCTCACCAAACCATAGCCCATTCCCCTTTCACTGTACTCCAGTCACACTGGCTTTTTTTCTGTTCCTCAAAACCTCTGTATCAGTCAGCATTCTCCCAAGAAACAGAATCAATATGACATATATCTTGGCAGCAACTGCTGTAGGATGAATTTGTCAGAAGCAGATGCTGAAATGGAGACAGTGAGTGTGTGAGAATATGTGTGTGTGTGTGTGGTGTAGACAGATATATAGGTATAGACATAGATATATAGATAGATCTCTCACCCTCTCTTTCTCTCTCTCAATGCACATATATTTTAAGGAATTGGCTCATGTAGTTGTGGAGCTGACAAATCTGAAATCCATAAGGCAGACTGGAAATTAAGCAGGAGTTAATGTTGCAGTCTTGAGGCAGAATTTCTTCTCTGAAAATCTTGTTTTTGCTCTTAAGGCCTTCCAATGATTGGATGAGGTCCATCCACATTATCCAGGGTAATCTCCTTCACTTAAAGTCAACAGACTGTAGATGTTAATTACATCTCCTAAATACCTTCACAGTAACACCTAAACTAGTGTTTGATTAATAACTGGGTACTACAGGCCAGAAAACTTGACACATAAAACCAATCATCACACCATCCAAATTTGTTCTCATCCCTGTTTCTGCAGCCTAAAATTTCTGTTCTCTATTCCTAGAATTTGTGGCTGCTTCTTATCATTCAGGTCTGTCTTTTTAAAAATATTTGTCAAATGAATGAAGCAGTGAATCTCCCAACTCAAATATCTTCAGTGCTCTGGAAAGTGGCAAACCCTGGTGCTAGTTCTGCCAGACATACTATGGTGGTATGTAAGAGCTAAAATTGAGGTCTTCTCTTGGACTTAATAGACCTGTCTACTCAACCTTGCAGTCCACTCCCCCCACCTTTTGTTTTTAAATTTTGGTATCATTAAAATTACAGAAAGGACATTATGTTTACTAGGTTCCAGCCTTCACCAAGTCCCCCCCACATACCCCTTCACAGTCACTGTCCATCTATGTAGTAAGATGCTGTAAAATCACTACTTGTATTCTCTGTGTTGCACAGCCCTCCCCGTGCCCCACACACACTACACATGCTAATTGTAATGCCCTCTTTCTTTTTCCTTGCCCTTATCCCTCCCTTCCCACCCATTGTCCCCAGTCCCTTTCCCTTTGGTAACTATTAGTCCATTCTTGGGTTCTGTGATTCTGCTGCTGTTTGGTTCCTTCAGTTTCCCTTTGTTCTTATACTCCACATATAAGTGAAATCATTTGTTACTTTTCCTCCTTCGCTTGGCTTATTTCACTGAGCATAATACCCTCTAGCTCCATCCATGTTGTTGCAAATGGTAGGATCTGTTCTTTTCTTATGGCTGAGTAATATTCCATTGTGTATATGTACCACATCTTCTTTATCCATTTATCTACTGATGGACATTTACGTTGCTTACATATCTTGGCTATTGTAAATAGTGCAGTGATAAACATAGGGGCACATCTGTCTTTTTCAAACTGGAGTGCTGCATTCTTAGGGTAAATTCCTAGAAATGGAATTCCTGGGTCAAATGGTATTTCTATTTTGAGCATTCTGAGGAACCTCCACACTGCTTTCCACAATGGTTGAACTAGTTTACATTCCCACCAGAAGTGTAGAATGGTTCCCCTTTCTCCACAACCTCACCAACATTTGTCGTTTGTCTTTTTGATGCTGTGAGGTGATATCTCATTGTGGTTTTAATTTGCATTTCTCTGATGATTTGTGATGTGGAGAATCTGTTCATGTGCCTGTTGGCCATCTGGATTTCTTCTTTAGAGAACTGTCTATTCAGCTCCCCTGCCCATTTTTTAATTGGATTATTTCCTTTTTGTTTGTTGAGGTGTGTGAGCTATTTATATATTCTGGATGTCAATACTTTACCAGATCTGTCATTTATAAATATGTTCTCCCATACTGTAGGGTACCTTTTTGTTCTATTGATGGTGTCCCTTGCTGTACAGAAGATTTTAAGCTTGATATAGTCCCACTTGTTCATTTTTACTTTGTTTCCCTTGCCTGGGGAGATATGTTCATGAAGAAGTCATTCATGTTTATGTCCATGAGATTTTTGCCTATGTTTTTTTCTAAGAGTTTTATGGTTTCATGACTTACATTCAGGTCTTTGATCCATTTGGAGTTTACTTTTGTGTATGGGGTTAGACAGTGATCCAGTTTCATTCTCTTACATGTAGCTGTCCAGTTTTTCCATCATCAACTGTTGAAGAGACTGTCATTTCCCCATTGTATGTCCATGGCTCCTTTATCATATATTAATTGGCCATAAATGTTTGGGTTAATGTCTGGAGTCTCTATTCTGTTCCACTGGTCTGTGGCTCTGTTCTTGTGCCAGTACCAAATTGTCTTGATTACTGTGGCTTTTTAGTAGAGCTTGAAGTTGGGGAGCGAGATCCCCCCCACTTTATTCTTCCTTCTCAGGATTGCGTTGGCTGTTCGGGTTCTTTGATGGTTCCATATGAATTTTTGAACTATTTGTTCCAGTTCATTGAAGAATGCTGTTGGTAATTTGATAGGGATTGCATCGAATCTGTATATTGCTTTGGGCAGGGTGGCCATTTTGACTATATTAAGTCTTCCTAGCCAGGAGCATGGGATGAGTTTCCATTTGTTAATGTCCTCTTTAATTTCTCTTAAGAGTGTCTTGTAGTTTTCAGGGTATAGGTCTTTCACTTCCTTGGTTAGGTTTATTCCTAGGTATTTTATTCTTTTTGATGCAACTGTGAATGGAATTGTTTTCCTGGTTTCTCTTTCTATTAGTTCATTGTTAGTGTATAGGAAAGCTACAGATTTCTGTGTGTTAATTTTCTATCCTGCAACTTTGCCATATTCCGATATCAGTTCTAGTAGTTTTGGAGTGGAGTCTTTAGGGTTCTTTATGTACAATATCATGTCATCTAGAAATAGTGACAGTTTGACTTCTTTACCAATCTGGATTCCTTCTATTTCTTTGTTTTCTCTGATTGCGTGGCTAGGACCTCCAGTACCATGTTGAATAACAGTGGGAAGAGTGGGCATCCCTGTCTTGTTCCCGATCTCAGAGGAAAAGATTTCAGCCTCTCACTGTTCAGTATGATGTTAGCTGTGGGTTTATCATATATGGCCTTTATTATGTTGAGGTACTTGCCCTCTATGCCCATTTTGTTGAGAGTTTTTATCATGAATGGATGTTGAATTTTGTTGAATGCTCTTTCAGCATCTATGGAGATAATCATGTGGTTTTTGACCTTTTTGTTGTTGTGGTGGATGATGTTGATGGATTTCCGAATGTTGTACCATCCTTGCATCCCTGGGATGAATCCCACTTGGTCATGGTGTATGATCCTCTTGATGTATTTTTGAATTCGGTTTGCTAATATTTTGTTGAGTGTTTTGGCATCTACATTCATCAGGGATATTGGTCTGTAATTTTCTTTTTTGTTGGGGTCTTTGCCTCGTTTTGATATTAGGGTGATGTTGGTTTCATAGAATGAGTTTGGGAGTATTCCCTCCTCTTCTATATTTTGGAAAACATTAAGGAGAATGGGTGTTATGTCTTCCCCGTATGTCTGATAAAATTCCGAAGTAAATCCATCTGGCCCGGGGCTTTTGTTCTTGGGTAATTTTTTGATTACCGCTTCAATTTCTTTGCTCATAATTGGTCTGTTTAGATTTTCTATTTCTTTCTGGGTCAGTCTTGGAAGGTTGTATTTTTCTAAGAAGTTGTCCATTTCTCCTGGGTTTTCCAGCTTGCTAGCATATAGGTTTTCAAAGTATTCTCTAATAATTCTTTGTATTTCTGTGGGGTCTGTTGTGACGTTTCCTTTCTCATTTCTAATTCTGTTGATGTGTGTTGACTCTCTTTATCTCTTAATAAGTCTGGCTAGAGGCTTACCTATTTTGTTTATTTTCTCAAAGAACCAGTTCTTGGTTTCATTGATTTTTTTTCTGTTGTTTTATTCCTCTCAATTTTACTTATTTCTTCTCTGATCTTTATTATGTCCCTCCTTCTGCTGACTTTAGGCCTCATTTGTTCTTCTGTTTCCAATTTCAGTAATTGTGACATCAGACTATTCATTTGGGTTTGTTCTTCCTTCTTTAGATATGCCTGGATTGCTATATACTTTCCTCTTGAGACTGTTTTCGCTGCGTCCCACAGAAGATGGGGCTTTATGTTATTGTTGTCATTTGTTTCAATACATTGCTGGATCTCCATTTTAATTTGGTCTTTGATCCATTAATTATTTAGGAGCATGTTGTTAAGCCTCCATGTTTGTGAGCCTTTTTGCTTTCTTTGTACAATTTATTTCTAGTTTTATACCTTTGTGGTCTGAAAAGTTGGTTGGTAGGATTTCAATCTTTTGGAATTTACCGAGGTTCTTTTTGTGGCATAGTATGTGGTCTATTCTGGAGAATGTTCCATGTGCACTTGAGAAGAATGTGTATCCTGTTGCTTTTGGATGTAGAGTTCTATAGATGTCTATTAGGTCCATCTGTTCTAGCATGTTGTTCTGTGCCTCTGTGTCCTTACTCATTTTCTGTCTGGTGGATCTATCCTTTGGGGTGAGTGGTGTGTTAACGTCTCCCAAAATGAATGCATTGCATTCTATTTCCTCCTTTAGTTCTGTTAGTATTTGTTTCACATATGCTGGTGCTCCTGTGTTGGGTGCATATATATTTATAATGGTTATATCCTCTTGTTGTTCTGAGCCCTTTATCATTATGTAATGTCCTTCTTTATCTCTTATTATTTTCTTTATTTTGAAGTCTATTTTGTCTGATACTAGTACTGCAACACTTGGTTTTTTCTCCCTATTGTTTGCATGAAATATCTTTTTCCATCCCTTGAATTTTAGTCTGTGCATGTCGTTAGGTTTGAGGTAAGTCTCTTGTAAGCAGCATATAGATGGGTCTTGTTTTTTTTAATCCATTAAGTGACTCGTGTCTTTTGATTGGTGCATTCAATCCATTTACATTTAGGGTGATTATCAATAGGTATGTAGTTATTGCCATTTCAGGGTTTAGATTCGTGGTTAATAAAGGTTCCAGGTAACTTTCCTTACTATCTAAGAGTCTTACTTAACTCACTTAGTATGCTGTTACAAACACAATCTAAAGGTTCTTTTCTATTTCTCCTACTTTTTCTTCCTCCTTCATTCTTTATATATTAGGTATCAAAATCTGTACTTTTTATCTATCCCTTGATTGACTTTGGGGATAATCAATTTAATTTTGTATTTGCCTCACAATCAGCTGCTCCATCCTCCCTACTGTGGTTTTACTACCTCTGTTGACAGCTATCCAACCCTAGGAACACTTTCATTTTTAGCAGTCCCTCCAAAATAGACTGCAGAGGTGGTTTGTGGGAGGTAAACTCTCTCAGCTTTTGCTTATCTGAAAATGTTTAATCCTTCCTTCAAATTTAAATGATAATCTCACAGGATAAAGTAATCTTGGTTCTAGGCCCTTCTGCTTCATGGCATTAAATACATCATGCCACTCCCTTCTGGCCTGTAAGGTTTCTTCTGAGTAGTCTGATGTTACTCTGATGGGCTTTCCTTTGTATGTGATCTTATTTCTACCTCTGGCTGCTTTTAACAGTCTGTCTTTATCCTTGATCTTTCCCATTTTAATTATTATGTGTCTTGGTGTTGGAGATCTGTGGATCTCCATCTCCATGGCCTGAGAGACTATGTCCTTCCCCAGATTGGGGAAGTTTTTAGCACCTACCTCCTCAAAGATTCTTTCTATCCCTTTGTCTCTCTCTTCTTCTTCTGGTATCCCTATGATGCAAATATTGTTCCACTTGGATTGGTCACACAGTTCTCTCAATATTCTTTAATTTTTAGAGATCCTTTTTTCTCTCTGTGCCTCAGCTTCTTTGTATTCCTCTTCTCTAGTTTCTATTTCATTTATTGTCTTCTCCACCATATCCAATCTGTTTTTAATACCCTCCATCGTGTTCTTCAATGATTGGATCTCTGACCTGAATTCATTCCTGACTTCTTGACTATCTTTCCGTACCTCCATTAGCATGTTGGTGATTTTTATTTTGAACTCCCTTTCAGGAAGAGTCACAAGATCCATCTCTTTTAAATCTTTCTCAGGAGTTGTATTAATAATTTTACTCTGGACCAGGTTTCATATTTGTATATGGTGCCTCTTATGTCCAGGAGCTCTAATTTGGAGCTGCTCAACCCCTGAAGCAATGTCAGGTGTTGCAGGGGAGTGGTATTGGTGCCTGTGGGGAGGAAAGAGCTGTATCCTGCTTCCGGGCTGCTATGCCTGTCTCCACTGCCTGAACCAGTGGGCCAAGCACTCAGGTATAAGCTTTTGTCCTAGAGCAGCTGGATATGGATCCCTGCTTTCCACAAGTGGCTGGAATCTCAGTCTCTCCAGGAATTCTTCCTGTATTAGCTTTCCAACTCCATAATCACATGAGTATGATGAAAGCACCATGAAATGTAGGTTTGTGCTCCAGAGCAGATCTCCAGAGCTAGGTATTCTGCAGTCCCAGCCCTTCCACTCCCTCCCTGTTCCATTTCTCTTTCTCCCACCAGTGAGCTGGGGTGGGGGAAGGGCTTGGGTTCTGCCAGGCCATGGCTTTGGTATGTTACCCTGTTCCATGAGGTCTATTCTTTTCTCCAGGTCTGTGCAGTCTGGTACAGTCCTCTTTCCTGTTGCTCTCTCAGGATTAGTTTCACCAACTGAATTTTCTAATTGTATACGGTTTTAGGAGGAAGCCTCTGTCTCTCCTCTCACGCTGCCATTTTTAATCCAATCTCTAGAAATATTTTTAAACTCTCATTGGATATAAGAAATTAACCTATCATAGTGCACAAAATAATAATTTGCACATAATTCTCAATACCCAAAAGATGTGCTGTAGTGTATGATGAAGGCACAGGCTTTGTAGTCAAACGAACTGATCCTGACATTGTCCACTTTGGGCAGGTTACCATTTTCTCTAAGGCTTGGTGTCATGATCTCTACTATGGTGAATGATAAAATTGGATTCCAGGAGTTTTTGTAACAATGACACAGTTACCTAAGTGCTTTGCATAGAGCAAGGGATCCTTCCCTTTTTGTGTGTGTGCACCAAGCCCTTTGTTCATCCGAGGTCTTAAACTGTTTCTCATAATGTCTTGAAAAACATAAAATATGTAGAAATACAAGGAAATATATTAAATCTAGTTATCAAAATATATTTTGAAAGACAAATTTGTAATATATAATTGCTTCTTTATTAAGATATCAAATAGCAAGAATTAGTGGCACAAACAGCTACTGTAATATTTATGGCAAAATATATGTTCTATGGTAATTTTGCAGTAGTAATAAGCAAACATTTTGAGGTATCTACAGCAGCTGTAATATGAAAGTATCTGTGATTTCTATTGGAAACAAAGTCATACATACAGTGATAATTTTGTGGCTTTTTGCTTGCATTACTAATTGAAGAAATTAATAAATTTCAGTAGAGATAGTAAAAAAAAAGGACATAATTTTTCCATGCACATTTATGAAGCCCAGATTAAGAATCTCAGTCTGTAAAGCTTATTTTTATTGTTACTGTATGCTTCAGATTTCAGAGTTCTTCATCACTTAAAAAGAACCTGCAAAGTGGGTAATTATATCTAATGCTTTACATGACTGTTTAATGTGACAGTTACATAGAACCATTCCCTGCTTTTCTAGAATTTAGAGTCTAAGACAGTTGGATGTGGACATAGAGAGAGCCGGATAAACGCACAAAATCAATACATGACTCAATAATTTGTCAATCCAAGAACAAGAGCCTATTAAGAGGATGGTGTAAGACAAGTGCATGTTAGGGTTGTAGGACAGAGGTTCTCTTTCAGAGTGGGCAGGTTTGAGGAAGGATTTGAGCATGAAAATAAGGCAGGCAGGCTTATCTAAGAGCAAAGTAATTTCCTTTCTCTGTCAAAATGAACTCATTGTTACTAGCAGATAGGACTGAAGAGAATGCAAAAGGTTTCATCACCCATTGCCCTTTTCTTAACATACTTGGCTATCTAAGATTCCCTTTGACTAGCACAGTCTTGTCATTTGAGAAGAGAATGCTGTCACCACCATGGTCTAGACATAATTTAAGGAATGTCCTCCTTCAAGGAAGTATCAGAACTCCAGTGATTTCCTTCACATCTTTTCTCTACACAAGATACCTCTTTCCTAGAAGCCACAATGATTCATTCATTGTGTGCCTCCTATGCACCTGGCGTTATTCTAGGCAGTGGTGCTACAGCATTGAACAACCAAAGACACCTTTGGTAACAGGTGGAAGGTAGGCATTAAGGAGATTGCATAATGGGGGAAAAAGGCAAATCAGTGAAAGAAAACCAAAAAGATACTGTGATTTATTCAACAGACTAGTGGACATCAGTGACATACAGTTAAGCGAAGAGTGTTCATTATCCCTGCCTCCCATGGCCAAATTCTGATAAAAGTTGAAAATCCATGGTCCTGGTCTCAAGCAATCCAAACCTTAGGTGATTCAGATCTGCACTAAATATGTCAATCCCCATCTAGGCCCAGCTGTTAAGTGCTGAGAATCCTGAGACAGGGCTGATATTTGGCTGCCTTGTACTGGTACAGTGAAGGATTGTTTAAAAATGTTGAATGTGTTGGTAAAAGATGGAAAGTAGTTAGTGCCCTGAGCCACCTACCCTTTCCCTGGGCTCCCCTGGAGCCCTCAGGACCTCCCCACAGTCCAATAACCAAATTATTAATACCTGGTCTGGCAGGCAGTCTTGAGGCTGCCACTCCTGCATTACAGCTGGGATCCCTTCTAATCAATTAAGGTGTATGCCATATGAGTTATTAAATATATTTAATATCACCTCTGACTAAAATGATCTGCCAATGGAGGCCACAAGGAAAAGGACAGGCTAAAGCCCAAAGATGTACTGAAAGAATGGCCACTTCCCTTTGATTGTCCTAGTTGGGAGGAAAGAGGCCTTGGGAGTACTTAGAGGCTCTTGTCTTTTCAAAGCTAGAAATTTAGCTTGTAGGTAGCTGACCAGTATGAGATATTAGCTAACAGGTACATCAAGGATATATTTATAATTACCTAATTGCCTTTCTTCTTCTTAACTTTAATGGACAGTTTGGGTAGCCGTTGGGAAATTCACCTGTGGGCTGGCTCTGACTCATGGCCTGATTTCCCCCTTGCTCTCTACCCACCAGGATTCCTGGTTATTCAGCCCAGAGAGGATTCTCCAGGGGTACGCACAAGGTATAACTTTTTCACACTATTTCCTCTGCTTTATTTTACTTTGTTTTAAAAAGTGATTTTATTGGAATGTTAAGATTTTAATTGTTATTTAAAAAAATTACAGACACATGGCTTTAAAAGTCAAGTTGTTCTACAAGGCAAAAAATGGAAGCAGCCTTACTTCCATCCTTGATTCTTTCTCCACTGGGCCCTGAATTTCTCTCTTAGTTATACCATCTGGTGTTTATGTCCATAATTCTAATTAACTTGTCTATTCAGCTACTACCTGAGTTTTTAGTTTTCAACATTATGTGGGGATTAGCTCCCTTAGATCCCTGCCCCACTCCTCCATCTCCCATATATCCTTCCAATACAGTTATATCAACATTTTAAAAAGCATTTTATTATGGAGAATTTTAAACATATCCATTAAAAGGGTATTATATGACAAACTCTCATGTACTCATGAGCCAGCCCCAACAATCATTAACTTGTGACTAGTCCTGCCCAATCCATGCCCTGTACTCCACCATCTCATACTATTCTGAAGCAAATCCCAGAATCTATTCCATGAGAGTATGTTTTATCACCATTTCTTACTAAGTCAATATTCAGTGTTTGCATTATTATAACTGTTCTATTTACAATTGAAGTTTATATTGACTA
Source organism: Manis javanica (assembly GCF_040802235.1). Taxonomy (NCBI): domain Eukaryota; kingdom Metazoa; phylum Chordata; class Mammalia; order Pholidota; family Manidae; genus Manis; species Manis javanica. The sequence goes on from NC_133160.1 coordinate 71,099,992, forward strand.
TATTTCATTTCTTGTATAATTTTATATCTTACCTAGAATTCATAAATAACTTATTTTTCACTTGCTTTGGTTTTTCTGTTTCCACCCAAATATTTTCATGCATATGTCCATATGTATATGTATTTCCCACTCTTTGAAGCCCTCATGTTGGAGTCCTCCATCCTCCTCCTTGATGAGCCGGGGGCTGTCTAGTTCTGTCACTCAGTGGGCCCTGGGATCTCCTTTCATTCTCATCCTAGGAACTCCTCACAGCTCTCTCCTATACTGGATACACTGTTCCCTAGTCCTCATGCTTTTAGCTATCTTGGTTTATTTTCTTGTTCAGCCCTGGGAGCTTCCAGGAAAGGGTATAAAAAATGAATACTTTCTGAGATCTTACATGCCTTAAAATTTCCATTTTAATTTCATAATTTTTTCTATTGAGTGTTTTCTATTGAGTGTTCCTTGATTTAAAATTTCTTTTTTTTCACCCCACCTTTACATAAGATTTCTAAATATAAAGATGCTCTGTTCCATGAGAACATGTTATTATGTTCACATTGTTCATTTAACTAAATGTTTATTTTCAATACTGAAAGACAAGAAAGTTAAACAATTTGAGCTGAATCATGTACTCCCCATGGAATTCTGATAAGCAATATATGTTCAAATATACAGAATAAACTTCATTTCCCTACCTCATGTTGGCTCACTACTCCTCCAACCCCCTCATCTCAATGTTCTGTATAACTAAGTCAAGTGACCTGTTCCTTTATAGCACCACCTATGGCCTGTGTAGTTGACATTTATTGTTTTGGCTAACCAGCTTCCTAATATCATTCTTATTTGGGAAAAATTCAAAGGCAGGTGGGAAACAGCCTGATTTCTTTTTACAAAAATGGATGAAGGGGCAGATATTTCTCTCTCCATCACCCTGGCAGCCAGAGGGTGGACATCTCACCTAAAAGTTGCTGATTGGATGCTTCTGCCTGGAACTCTGGATCTTAAAGAACTGACTTGAATGCACAGGGCCATTAAGAGTTTCAGGTGGTTCCTGCAGAATCTAGACACCAGTGTCTGGTGGAGAGCATTCAGAGACAATAGTGCCAAAGGCCAAATCCCGAGCAGCCATGATTGAGGCTGAGCCTGGCTTTGATTTATCACCTTTGGCACCTGCCCAGTTCTTGTTTTCCAGCTTTGTCTTCAATTCTATAGCACTTTTTGCCCCTTTCAATAATTCCCTTTTACTCTTTAAATTAACTGTAGTTGATTTCTGATGCAATAAATACCATGATGAGTACATTGTTTTAATTTCAGAGCTTCTCTCAATCCCAAAAGACGTATTGTAGTTCAGAGCTTCTCTCAATCCCAAAAATTCAATTGTAGTCTAGGAAGAATAAGTGAATTAAGAAGAGATTCTGATGATACGATTCTTGACAAGAGTTTTATCACACTGTTGTATTCACTGGTTTAGAAATAGTGTAACAACATAATGAGGTATCACCTCACACTAGTTAGGACGGCCAACATAGAAAAGACTAGGAACTACAAATGCTGGTGAGGATATGGAGAAAGGGGAACCCTCCTACACAGCTGGTGGGAATGTAAGCTAGTTCAACCATTGTGGAAAGCAATATGGAGGTTCCTCAAAAAGCTCAAAATAGAAATACCATTTGACCCAGGAATTCCACTCCTAGGAATTCACCCAGAGAAAACAATTTCCCAGATTAAAAAAGTCATATGCATCCCTATATTTATTGCAGCACTAATTATAATAGCCAAGATATGGAAGCAACCTAAGTGTCCATCAGTAGATGGATGAGTAAAGAAGAGGTGGTACATATACACAATGAAACACTATTCAGCCATATGAAAGAAACAGATCCTACCATTTGCAACAACATGGATGGAGCTGGAGGGTATTATGCTCAGTGAAATAAGCCAGGAGGAGAAAGACAAATACCAAATGATTTCCCTCATTTGTGGAGTGTAACAATGAAGCAAAACTGAAGGAACAAAACAGCAGCAGACTCAGACCCCAAGAAGGGACAAGTGGTTACCAAAGGGGAGGGGTAGAGGAGGGCTGGTGGGGAGAGAGGGAGAAGAGGATTGAGGAGTATTATGATTGGTGCACATGGTGTGTGAAGGGTCACAGGAAAGACAGTGTAGCACAGAGAAGACAAGTAGTGAATGTAGCATCTTAGTATGCTGATGGGCAGTGACTTCAATGGGGTATGGAGAGGACTTGATAATATGGGGGAATGTAGCAACTACAATGTTTTTCATGTGAAACCTTCATAAGAGTGTATATTAATGATACCTTAATAAAAAAAAAAAAAAGAAAGAAATAGTGTAACAAAACTCTTCTCCCAGATGGGCTACAAGTGATGTCTGGGACATTCACAATACATCCAGGTGCTAACTGAGCTGGGAACAGGGTGGAAAGGGATTCTTCATTATACCTGGTTTAGTCAAAGCAGCACCCACTTCCAGAGAAAAAGGAAAATGGAAGTCATAAATTAATGTGGATTTTTTTTCTAATTATGATGGTAGTTTGTGCAAACAAAAACTTTGGATTGAAAGGATTTCTATAAATTTAAAACATTATGGGAAACACTCTCAGATCCTATTATTTGGATTATCTCTACATTAATCCCCTTCTACTTTGATTGATATGTTTTGGGTGTGGTGGCAGACAATGGTTACTTTACAATAATGTCTATCCTCTTCTTCCATATGAATAGAATTTATCTATTCATAGTTAAATAGTGCCGTTGGCCACCTAAAATAAGGACTGCATTTCTCAGACTCCCTGTGTGGCATCCTGCATCTTTCAACCTGGCTGCTGGAGAGGGCTCCACCCAACCTCTCTGGTCCAGATAAGCCCTTGCTCGCTCAGGTAATTACCTATTGATATGGAGATGGACTACTTCTCTCCACCCCTTGGAAATATTGCAATTTTACCCACACTATCCTTAACACAGTTTCATACATACAGATGAAGGATCCAGGTGAGACCAGCCTGAATTGCTATTTGCAGAACAAACTCATACGCAAATGGTGTTTTAGATTATTAAGTTTTTGGGGAAGTTTATTATGCAGTAATAGGAAGCTTTGTATATTTCTGCTTGCTCTCCTCGACCCTTGCCCCTGCCATGGGAACAAGACTTGACTAGTCTATTTCAGTTTTAGAGACAATGTAGGACAGATCTGAGTCAGCTTACTTGTCCCAGCTGAGGTTCTAGACATATGAGGAAACACATTCACCACCAATAAATCTAATCTGTGGCTGACACACCCACTGACAGCAGGTGCAGAAGTCCAGCTGAGACCAGAAGAACGATTCGGGGGACCCTTAGTATCCAATTAGGAAAAGTTGTTCCTTCAATATCAAAAGGGAGTTCTGGGTCACTGTTAGGCAGATTTATCTGTTAAGTATGTTTTTTTAAGAATTCTTTTCTTCTCCCAGAGGAATGTGATACTAATGTAAAATTTTGGCATATGTAATATTAAATGATGATTACAGGCTTATACTTTTATTTTCATTCATTCAAATCAGAGTAATCTTGCCTTGAGATGCTAGAGTAGGTTTACATTTGAAAAGTAATATGGTGATGGTATAATATGATTTATTAATCATCCATATGTATAACAGGTAACAAATCACTTTGATCTTTGTTAGAATGCTAGTCTAGAAATAAATGGCTTATTTTAGATTGAGGACTGCGTCTGGGTTGCCCATCTTCCTCACTCAGTTCTAAGTAAACTGATTTTTAAGTGGATGTGATAGCCTTGACCGTGGGGGTTATCTTGAGGGTTCACAGAAGCCCCCACTTCTTAGTTGCGCTGAATGGGCTTTGTGGGGCACCACAAGGTGGGGCAAGATTTGGCAAAACTTACTTTGGGATTCAAACATTAAACTTATCCCACAGATTTGCCATTTTGACCCCAGAGACTTTTCTGTGGTAGTTTCACTCTCTGCACTGAGTCATTTGAGCTTTTTGTGGTTTTTTTTAAAGTTGTTTCTCATAGACATACTTTTTCCTCCAGTGTTTTTTATAGCTGCTCACATGCTGTGTCCATTGTGTACATCATAACAAGAACTGTTGCTTCAATTCCTCACAGTTTGAAGTATTTTTATGTTGTTAGTTCCCTGAAGTGCTTTGTTTCTAATTCTCACAAATATCTGTTTTCAGGCTCATCTTTTGAAGCTCATTGTATTCCACCAAAGTTGGAGTGAGACGGGGGCAAGTGAGGACACAGACCTGTGCACATCTCCCAGGAACAGCACTGCCAACTAAAGTATGTGGCCTTCACCAAGGGTGCAGATTCACAGAATCAGGGAATGTCAGCCCTAGAGGAGGTCTTACAGGCTAATTTTGGTTCTGTGCATGACACAGACTAAGTAGGACTTAACATCCAGTGAGATCACAAAAAAGATCAATAGCACATCTCTAAGACAACTTAACATGAAGCATATGATAAATGCTAGATCCTGATAATGTACTAGGACAGATTTTCTTTTCCTTTTTCCTGAGTCCTCATTCCCTACATCTACTCCTACATAGGGAGAGTGCTGAGGGTAAGGCAGAATAAAGAGACATAGGCTGTAACAGCAAAATAATGCATCAAAGTTATGTTAGGAGAGATTATCAATATTAGGAAAAGAAAGGTTTGCCCTGACGTTACTTCATTCTGAAGAATTTAAAGGATCTAAATGTCTCTGCGGTGATTCACAGTTGGAATTTCCTTGGCCTCACTGGGATGGAGCTACAAATGACTCCAAGATGGCACTGGATTCCAGGGGGAAGAAGGTGAAAATAGTAACTGATTCCACTGTTGAATATGCAGGTTGGCTCTGACACTCTAATTTTATCTGTCAATCAGATGGTCACATGTCAGGGCTAGTACAGGATGGAGCCTGAGAAGAGGAGAGGGTTATTTGAGAGGTGCTTAACTTGGTACTTGCATGCTAATTTCCAGCATATGCAAAGTTGTTTATGTGTGTGCCCAGACGACAGCCTTTATAGAGTGTGTCATATAGCTTTAACTAGTCTTCATAAAATGGATAGGTGGCCTCAAAAATATTCCTTCAAAGAAACCTCAGATGAAAGATAGAAAAAAATACATCATGCACAACTAAATGAAAAGAAAATGGCAGAAACAAAACTTTTACTAATAGCAAAAGCTTTTGGAGCCATTTCAAGAGGTAACAATTGTATCTAATTTTACTTGATAGTATTTACTTAAAAAGTTTTTTTTTTATCTCAGCCATCAAAGTAAAGATGATGTTTTAAAAAAATGAATGAGAAAATAACTCATTTTGGACAAAAGAACATTTTGAGAACAGATAGGAAGAAATGTGGCCATTGTTATATTATTATCTTGATAATGAAAAATGATATGTGTGTCTCCTATTAAAAAATCTTATAAATGCCCATGTTAAAAACTTAAAGATGACTTTTCTAAATGAAGATTAAATGTTTTCCAAATTAAGAGTTTCAGATTAGTTTTTTTTTTACTCACTTCTTAAAAACATAAAAATCCAAAACCAAGGAAGTGATCTGAGGACAGACTGGCTGAACTGTGCCTTTTTGACCATGACCCCACACACAGTACGGACAAGGCCGTAAGATACCGGTACTATAGTCCTACTGATTTACCACTCAAAAGTTGTTGAGCACAAAAAAATTGCGCAAAAGAACTGAGGTCAGCTCTGAGTTTAAAAGTTCAACACTGACTTAGAAAAATAACTGAATTTATTCTAAAATGACATAACCCATTAGCTAAAAATGGAAGTTTCTTGACTTTGTCCCCTTGCTCATACCTTGAAGGATGATAACTCATAATAAGAACTGAGATTGTTCTCCTGACCCAGGAGATTGCTGCCTGTCACTCAGGTGGCTAACTGACTCTAATTCCTCCAGTACATTATGGACACTTAGTATTAAAATGGGAAGTGCTACCTTTTTTACAGTCTCACCTTTATTAATGGTCTTTAGGAAATCCTGTAAATCTGAAAATTTGGGAATTAGTCAAATCTAATTTTATTTTCATCTGTGTTGAAGGAACCCAAGAGGAGGGTATCTCCATAGGAATCATCTAAGGATGTGCCACTTATTTGAATATTTTATTCACAGAACTTTATGTTTTTAGACTCACTTGGCAACTGTGGTGGTTCATTTTATGTGTTGACTTGAATGGGCCACAGAATGCTCAGATATTTGGTTAAACATTATTTCTGGGTGTGTCTGTTAGGATCTTTCTGGATAAGATTAACGTTTGAATCGGTAAACTGAGTAAAACACATTGCCCTCCCCTATGTGGACAGGCCTCATCTAATTCCTTGCAGGCTTCAACAGAATAAAAGGCTAAGTAAGAAAGAATTCCTTTTTTCTACCTGACTATCCTTGAGCTGGGTCATTGGTCTTCTGCCTCTGGACTCAGACTAGAACTTATACCATTGGCTCTCCTGCATCTTCACAGTTTGTCAAGTGCAGATCTTGGGTATCTTAGCCTCCATTATCATGTGAGCCAATGCTTATGGTAAATTTCTTTTATCTCAATCTATCTGCTATTAGTTCTATTTCTCTGGAGAACCCAGACTAATATAGCAACTATCAAAGTAGAGAATCTTACTATATAGGTAATTGAATAAGTATTATCTATACTAGAAGCAACAGGACACTTGGAGGTAAGAAAGACCCGTACTAGAGGTGATAAACAAATGAAGATGGCCCGATGACTTCCTTCAGTTGAGGTAACCAGGAGAAACGTCCTGACTTCCAGGTTTTATTGTTTGTCTTCCAGAATGACCTTTGATGTCTCTCATAAAATCTCAGTGAACCTGCTTTCATTCATTCAACAAATACTTCTAGAGTGCCTACTATGTCCCAGGCAATATTCTAGGCACTGGTATACATATTGGCCAGGATTGTTCAGAGCATGTAAGTAAGAAATGTTTTTGACAAAGTTAACCCTATATTAAGGATGAGTAAGAACTATATGGAACAGCAGAAGGGGAGGGATGGATGGGGGCTGTTACCAATATCCTGGATTACCTCCCCACCGACCCCATTCCTCTACATAGCCCTCACTAATGCTTAACTTTCTGCTAATATTCCTATAATAATGCTAATCTTTGTTATTAAGAATTCAGTTTACTCAACCTCAGCTGAGTCCTGAACATTCTAGCCAATCTCTTTATTCACCTATCAGGAAACAGTCTTTCTTAATATAGAGCACAAAGCCGTCTGAAGTTTGATCAGCAAAGCATTAATAATGAGATCCTTGTTCCTTAGTCCAAGTGTTTGCATCTCCACTGGTGTTTTCTTCCTGTAATGCCTTTTGCCATCACATGAGATGGTCCAGCAACAAAGAAACAAATACAAAATTGAAACAGGGCTGAGATTAGGGTAAGGCAAGTGAGGCACTCCTGTTAGGTATAATTTTGAAGGGGGTGCCAAAACCTCAGTAACCCAGATAAATATTGTAATGCAATACTAAAAAAAGATTAGTGCAAAAAAATGATGAACAAAGTATCAAAATTTTGAAGACAGGATCCTATGCTAACACACCCCTGCCTCACTCGCCTCACCCTGACTCCAGCCCTGATGGAAACTCAAGAAACGACACTGCAAAGGACTTTTAAACTTTCCAAGGAAGCAGCAAAGACGTTTACTGAACCCCAGATTCTCATCCTAATGTAACACCCCTCTTACTCCTATAAATTAGCACAACTGTTCAAGCACCTTTGCACAGCTTGCTTCCTTCCTGACTCTGTCTTTTGGTGATGTCAAGTCCTCAGAGTTGCCATAAGATTATTTACTAAGATGTTTTCTAGGTTCTACTTCTCTCACTTTGACCCAGCAGTTCAAACCTTCCACAGCCCCGAGGCCATCCACTTAGGTTCAGTTTCCAGCTGTATGTCATAACAGATTAGAGATCAACAAGTTCTCCCAGGCTAAGGTTTTCTTTCATCTTGGCCTATCTTTGGAACTTTTGCTGGAACTCCTTCACGTGATTTTCTTTCTGCAAGGAATTAGTCTTGAAAAACATATTTGTTACAGGCAGCCATGGGAAGATGGCACTCAAATTCCCCATTGCAGAACAAAATTGAGCTGCTTCCCCCTGGATCAACCCTCAGGCACACTCTATGCCTCTTGCAGGCTGCCCCCATCCAGTAACCGATGGTGGCGGGAGTACTAAAGCCAGCCCATGTCTTGTAAGACTGGAAACTGCCTTTACAGGGGACTTTGGCTCAAGGATTTCCCATTGGCTTGGCCAGACTTCTGAGAACTGCACTGAAGTCTGAGACTCTTCCTAGTTAATCTTTCTTCCTTCCCTTTCTCCTTCAAGGGGACAGACCTGCATCACAGTCTGAAGCTCTCCCCACCTTCTGCGACTCCCTTCTATCCTTCACAGGCATTTCATCCCAAACTGCTTCTTGCACAATTTAATCCTGAGTTTATATCTGCTTTCTGAAGGAACCTAACTTACTCACAATGTACTCTTTCAGTTGTATTTTGTTAGTCAGTTCTGTAAAGGATTTAAGGTATTAATATGCTCAACCATCATTAACATGCTATATATACAATCAGATTTTCACATATAAAATAATGCCACTACATTATCCTTGGGTGCATTTCATTCTTTATGGCCATTGTTCAGTCATTTCCACTCCTCAAAAAAACCCCTGAATCCATTTTTTTCTCTTTCACTCTGATTATACTGAGGAAATCAGGTTATTTAGTTTGATCCATCACTCTTCCTCTTCACCAACATTTTTCTGTAATTTCATCCATTTCTCTCTCCTATATTCCAGATAGGGTAAGGTCTTCTGCTTTTCAAAGGTAACCCCTTGCATTCTTGATCTTGTTCCATTTATGTCCTTTAGACTAAAGCAATGGTTAGATTCTCCATCCTAAGAAAAATCCTCTTGCTCCTGCTTTATCCAAGGCACTCTATCTTCCTTTCACTGCCAGATGTTCTGAGAGTATAGATTATGTTCACTATTGTCACTTCCTCACCTCACCTTACTCACCAGTAAACTGGCTTCTATCACACTCATCATTGAGATAGTTTTCTTAAAGATGACACTGACTTTCTAGTTGTCAAGTTTATAGCCGTATCTCATCCTTCTATTCAAACTCAGGATTTAGCACCATTTACTACTTCCTTCCTTTTTGAAATTGATTTTTATTTAGGTTTTGATGTCATATCAAAATGCTCTTTGATATTCTTACTTTCTGCAGGGTCTTTTCCTTACTTTACCACTGACATTTTAATTGTAGGCATTCCCTGATCAACCATCTTCAATTTTGGTTTTATACTTTTGCTAAGAGAGCTCATTTACTTACAAAGCCTCAGTTTTTGAGAATTCCAAGTCTGTCCTTTATCATTATTTCTCTTCTGAGCTCTAGGTCTCTATCATCAAGTGCTGGGCATTTCCACATGGAAGCGTTCTGGGAGACTTGAGCTTAACAAGCCCAAAACTAAACTTGCTGTCATTTGCAACCTTGCCTCTGCTTCTTCCTATGGCACAATGACCTTCCCAATTACCTAGACCAAAACCCCTTTTCCTTTACTGCTACCCCAGTTTCCAAATCCTATTGATTCTGTCTCCCCAGAGACACTAAAATCTATTCTGTCCTTTCCATACCCAGTGTCCTCCTCATCTCTACGGTTTTCTCCACTCTAGCTCATATTTCTAAAACATTCTTTACAGTGCCACCAAAATTATGATAAACAGCTCAGACGACCTTACTGCTCACCTCAAAAATTTGCAGTGGGTTCCACTAGCCAAAACTGGAAAAATTTGCCAAAATAAACAATGATACTAATAGTTTATAACACAGTGAATAAAATAAGAGTTTGTGATTATTCTAAAATAATAGACAAATGTGCAAGGAAGGAAAAACTCTTCCATACAGTCATAAATGTGGAACAAATGAATTAAATTAGAAAATCACCACTTGGTGACCTCCATAGTAATAACTGTTTCAGACAAGAAATCACTGGTTGAAAATTTGATGAGAAAGAGAATATTACATCGTCTCAATGTAATCCACACAAGCTATTTATTAATGAAGAGGGATTGTAGAAAATTTACAGTGGCAAAACCCATTTTACTAAGTGTTCAAGGTTAGTATTACCTATAACTGAACATATATCATCTATCTCGTGATTATAATGCACTGAAAAATGACCAAAGATAATTTAATGATATTTCTGCCCAAAACACACAGTATGAATCTACTATGAGGAAATATCAGAATCTACAAATTGATATTCATCAAAGTAAATGACATGGATTCTTCAAAAGTGTCAAAGACATCAGACTGGAAATACCAGTTTAAAGGAGACTAAAGACAAGAAAAACAACAATTTGTATTCCTAGATTAAATCTTGAACCAGATGTATTTTTCTTTTCCTATAATGGATATCTGTGAGACAATTGGTAAAATTTGAGTGAGATCTGTAACTCAAAGTTAATTTCCTGACTTAATTGCACCAAAGTTAATTTCCTGATTTTGATAACTGTACTGTGGCTCTGTAGGGAATGCCCTTGGTTTTAGAGAATACACACTGAAGTATTTAGTGATAAAGGAGCATCATTTCTGTAACTTACTCTCACGTGGTACAAAAATATATCTACCCATTTATCTATGGCTTTTTGTGCAAATATAAAATGTTAACTTTTGAGGAATCTGGGTGAAAGGTATACAGAAATATTTTATTCCTGCAGTAGTTTTTGCAACATTTTGTAAATCTGGAATCACTTCAAAATAAAAACTTAAAACCTGCAGTGGCAGGATAAGTCACAAAATGCTTTGTATTGCATTAGGAGGGCTCCATGACCTGGTACAAATTTTAACAAAGTCAGGTAAGCAATCTTTGCTGTATTCATTCTCTACTCGAACAATTACTGCCTTGGCAGACACTTTCCTGCCTGATAGCTTAGTAGAGAATCAAGCCCAGTATATTCCCAGTAGGCTATTGTTAGTGATGATGAAGATTATGGTGAAATAAACTGCTAACAGCAATATATCAGAAATTTTATTGTAATATATGTATTTCTTGCTCTTTTTCTTGACAAATTCATTAATAACTATAATATACAGGAGAAACTGTAGCACATGAGAACCTAAGGGATAATTGGTCTCAGTACTACACACAATATTTGGGAAAGAAATTACACACCATATTTTCTACCACTGAAGTAGTTCAATTCTTGGCTATCAGCCCTAATACAGGAAAGAGAGAATGGGTCTTATGCCAAAATTTAGGATGTTACAAATAGTAACTGGGTTTTGGAATATGTATATATATTTATGTTTGGATATGGATGTGATTAATTTTCAGAGAATCCTTACAGAAAGAGAAAATAATGGATACCATAGGCCAACACAGTAATGTTTGGGAAGCTGTGCAAGTTGGCTATCTTGCTCCTGTTTACATACCCTGGGCAACTTCCTGTTGACAACAGCTGGCTGCCTCCCAGGTCCTTGTAAGCTCACCATTAATAAACCTGGTCTGAAGCAGAAGAGGTATTTGAGTTTCTAAAGTGGTCTCTTTATATATGGGGAGCAGGGCAGATAGATACTGTCAGAAAACATTCAACAAGTTTTTAAGGAGAAGCCACGATTAAGGTAGGACATGAGGGTGATAGTTCTTTTCTCCATCTGATGTTATTTTTATTTCCCTTAGTCATAAGAGCACCAAGGGATGTAATACTCTTGATAAATATTACAGCTGGGGTCAGCCTAAGAATAAGTCTCATCATGGTGCTGTTGGAAGAGATTAAGTATCCTGCAGGTGACACACTTCAACTCTGAGGACAGCCTGGGACAGAGAAGCGGCACTGTCTGATTAGTGGTGAGGAGATGCTCAGGGCAGCTGTGCTCAAGAGGTTGCATCTGTGGATTTTGCACTTATCAAGCTTCCATAATTGAAGCTTTTTACAATTGAAATTGAAGCTAAGAAGCCTGGCAGTTCCCAAATGGTTCAAAAGCATAAAAACATTTTTTTGGGGGGGTCTAAAAAGTAAAGAGATGTCTAGTCAGTGAGCCAGTTCTTTGAGAAAGTCAAAAGATCTGGATTCAAATTGCAACACATTGCCCTCCAAGCTGTGTGACTTAGCGGAGGTCACTTAGCCTTTTAGAGCAGAGGTCAGAAAATTTTTCTGTGAAGTACTACCTGTAAATATTTTCAGCTTTGTAGGACACAGAATCTATGTTGCGGCTACTCAACTGTGCTGTGGTAATGTGAAAGCAGCCATGGACAACATTTAACAAATAAGTGTAGTTTTCTTCCAAAAAAATTTTACTAATGAATAACATTTGAATTTCATATAATTTTCATATGTTATGTAATATTTCACATGAAATAATCTTGTATTCCCCCAACCATTTAAAAATGTGAAACCACTCTTAGGTAATAGGCTACACAAAAACTGGAGGTGGGCTGGAGGTGCTGACCACTGTCTGAGAACTTGAGCTGTCATCTGTAAAAGGAAATTTCAATATATTTTTCTTTTACTTCATGTGATGATCAAATGAAAAGGTATGTACCCAAGTCCATTTATAACACTTAAGCACTGTTTACAATGCTAACAGGATGCTGTATTTCCACTGAGGGTATTTTTTTCTTACTCTTAAGTCACATCTTTACTTTTGCTTACTGGGTCCAGAATATTTATAGCTCTACGTAATACACAAAAATATTCATAGAATTGAGGTCAACGATTGAATAGCATTGTTTTCAGAGGTTATGTCATATGTAACAGAGGTTTGGGGAAATACTTAAATGAATTAAGTAAATATTTGGCCAGTCAACGTGATGAAACAAAATTTGCTCTGAGAAAATGTCATATTGCATGTCATTAGTCTTGGATGAAAGGACAGATGATAATTAAAATAAGTTCATCAACTAAATTAGGAATATCTCCCTGGAAAATAATACACATTAACCTCACCCCTGAGCAAACTTTCAAATCCTAAAGTAGAATCACCTGTTAGATGATGATGATAATGATAACTAACACGAAGTGCTGGTTATATACCAGGTTAAGTTTCTTTAAAGTGCTGGTTCATTTAAAACTCACAATAACCCTGTGGAGTAGATACAGTACTGTCATTACTCTATTTTCAGATAACAAAACCAATGCACAGAGAAGTTAAATAATTTTGCTGGGGTCCTAACCTGGGAACTGGGAGATACAGGATTCAAACCAGGTTTACCCATGCTGAGTTTTCCTGGTAACCGGGAAGTGCTGCCCCAGTGTCCATATCACTGAACTGGACTCAGATCAACAAAGGTGTGGAGCCAGCCCAGCTGTAGCCAACAGGCAGATCGCAGGGTGCCCTTGACAGTGGGTAAACATACTTGAAGCTAATATGTGTGCTGGTATGATGCCAACCTCTAGGCCCTGAGGTCCAATCAATACTTACACAGATGTCATTAGGGTTGTAGGTTTATACATGGATACACACTTGCCTTCTATAGCAACTTTATTTGGGTGAAAGAAAAGGGGCAACCTTAATCAGCTAATTAGCTGGGTGTAAATCACAGCCTCTCCGGGTATCAGTTTGGATAGTTATTGAATATGTACAAAAATACTTTCTTTGTACATACATATTGTGTGTGTATGTATACATACACACACAATATGTATGTAAATGTATAAATACACAAACACATAATACACACATATACATGTGTACATATGTATTTATGTTGTATGTATAATATGAAAATAAATATATATGTAAAAGAAAATTAACATGTTTATTTACCAACTACTGTATGCTCAGTGTTTTTACATAAGCAATTACCTCATTTAATCTTTATAACAACCCTATTATGTAGGTGTTATCCCCATTAGATATATGAGAAAACTGGGATTCAGAGGACAGTTAAGCTTTTCCAGCCAACCCAGTTAATAAATAATGGAACAGAGGTTCAAATCCTTGTTTACCTTCAGACATAATGTTATTTCTTCCTAAACTCTTATGAAAAATTTCATGGTGAGGCAGCACTTTGGCTGGCTTGTAACAATGAGTAGGGATTTGTATGGAACAAAATGAAAAACAGAAAAGAGAAGAGAGACAATTTCATAGTAAAACAAAAGTGAAACAGGTAGGAAATCAAATAGTGTGACCACAAAAAATAGCAGGTAAACTAGCTAAAGTATAAGAAGCATATAAACTTGCAGTCAGGGGAAAGATTGTGGAGGTTCTTGAATGTCCAACCGAGAAATGTGTAGCTTGTACAAGATATGTTTTTACAATGATAGCTGAACATGTGTCCCCTCCTGAAGGAATCTGCAGATGAATAGCCTTGTTAGGTGAACAACAGACAAGGTGACTATTCCATCTGACAGGCACACTGCTTTAAGAGAAAGAAGCCTTAGTAATAAGTCAGTAGGATCATGAGTTGTAAACTGGGTTGTCCCTGGCAGGGTGGGAGGGTTACCCCAGAAATAAGACTACATGCCCCATGACCCTGGCTATACCTAACTCAAGGCTATCCTAAGCATTTCCTGGTTTGGGATCTCTGTTGGAAGTCAAGGAAAAAAATCATGCCTTTTTTTTGTGTATGGGGTAGGGGGGCAGTGTGGGGGCTCTGGATTCTAACTAATTTAGAAGAGATACAATGGAGATCAAGTTTGATTGTGGTGGTTCAGTAACTCTCAAAGCAGAAGGCTCCCCGGTAAAGCTGGATTAGAAAACCCCTTGGATCTCAAGCCAAAATGGACCTTCCCCTAATCTGAGGATTATCAACTCCTTAGGAAGGGTTGGCATGATGGACTCAGATGCAAACAGGAAACTGGGATTAAATAGTAGAGGTCTAGCAATGGGCACTGATTTGCCTACAACAGGGGGTTCAGGACATGAAACCCCAAAATATAGCACCTTAGCATATCAAATATTTAAAGCTGTAAGAATTTGAGAAAAAGCATACACAGGAAGAAGTTTATGACTTCCCCCATAGCAGGTCATAAAACCCTCTCACAAGAGGTGCCCTCCCTAGACCCAGAGGAAAGGGGCATCCTTATCTCTGAAGACACAGGGACTCAGAGAGGAATCTGAACAAACAGGCCTTGCCATTTGCCCCAGTTTACTACACTTAACTCATACTCTTTGTCCTATCATATCCATCCATAACTTTCCACTCTTGATCAAACCCAGCATAGAAACATTCAGGTTTAACCACTTCTTTGGGTCTTCATTTCTTTATGGAGGCTCCTTTGTCACATAAAACTTACATGAAATAAATTCATATGCTTTTCCCTTGTGACTCTGTCTTCTCTTACAGGGGTCCCAGCCAAGAACTTAGAAGGGTAGAGGAGAAAGATACTTTCCTCTCCTATATCTGCGTCATGGAGATTGTGTACACAAGATAAGCCTACCTCCTTACACACAGCTGAGGGGAAGAAGGGCAGGAAGGAAAGGAGGAGGTGGGGAAAGAGGAGGAAGAAGGGAGGGGAAGAGAAAACAGAAGAAGAAAAGAGAATGGATGAGGGGGAAGGAGGAGGGAAGGGAGACAGAGAGCCATGGTGTGGACTGTTTGGGGGCAAATGTTCCTTCTTACTGATACAACGGCCCAAAGAAGCCAGGTTCCTTATAGTCTCACCAAGGAGAAGACTGTAGCAGCCCTTTTCCATCCCAGTGATGAGAGACAGTTAAAGGATAGAGAAAAACTAGTACTCTCCCACCTCAGAAGACAAATAGTGACCTATCCTAAAGCAACACAAGAAGGGGAAATATAGATTGCCTTCCAAAGGTGAATGACAAATGATGAACAGGTGAGTCATCTTGCTTTTCAAGGAACTTGGAAATTGTGCTACTAAGACTGTGTTGCAAGTGGTGGTGGCCCCTGAACTTGGGAAGTCAAGTAGAGCTGATCCTGGCACAGTACAGGTCCAAACTATGAATAAGCAAAGTAAACCAGCAGTTAGAGATGGGAACAATGTGGCTGATGCATATGGAAAAGCATAGAGAGCAGGGGGGAGAGAGAGAGACAGGAGAAAGCAGCTCAGTCTGAGAGTTGCCTTGGCTTCTTCTAATGGTCCTTGCACATGTAGTCTTCTCTGAGTTCCTACACAAGTATTTTCCTTCAGGCTTTACTAATTGCTATCAAAAGAG
This sequence comes from Manis javanica, assembly GCF_040802235.1. Classification (NCBI taxonomy): domain Eukaryota; kingdom Metazoa; phylum Chordata; class Mammalia; order Pholidota; family Manidae; genus Manis; species Manis javanica. The sequence goes on from NC_133160.1 coordinate 71,116,119, forward strand.
TAACTTCTAGAACATTATTTAGCAAAAGGACAATTGAAGTTTAAAAGTGAGAAGTGGCACAAAGAATTGCTGGTGGAAGATTAGTCTAAAGCCAATTGAATGAGTTGGATTATAGAGGAGAGAGATTGGAAGCAGAGATAACATTTAAAAGGTTAGTTTAGGTGTAAGGAATAAGACCTGAACTAGGTCTTTGTATATTATAATTTAAAGAGGAAATGGTTTGATATGCTGAAAAACAAACTTAATTTCACCAGCGATGGGATTTGAGATATGACAAAAAGAAAATAAAAAATTGGCTAATGATTTATACATAGTTTAACTGCAGAATAATGGAAACAGAAACACCAAAAAGACAACTCATTATGAAAAGGTGGTGTGAGAGGTCAGCTCAGTTTTAACCATTAGGAGTTCGCAATGCCAGTGGAAATACTGTTCTTTGGTATTTGATCTCTGGAGAGAAATGGAGTATGAAGCTGTAGATTTGGTATTTATGCAAGTGGTAGCTGACTGTGGGGTAGAGGCCACAAACTAGCAGCTTGCCCAGTAGTCTTAATTCAGAGTCCAATGTTTTACTTGGCAGAAACTGTGTTTAAATTTTGAATTGTAACGTTTTTTGCAGGGCATGACCTCTCTAGTAAGTCCCAGGCCATATAACTTCCTACTCTTTTATGCCTGGTTCTGTTAAACCATTGGCCCCTGAAAGCAAGGGAGGAAGTATAGTCAAGTGCAGTGGTTAAGAGCTGTGAGCTTTCAACCAGCTGAATGCTTGCACTGGAATCTCCATCTAGGCACTTGGGAGCAGTGGGACCTCTGGCAAGTAATTTAACTTTTAAGGGAAGGTACTAGAAACATAGCCTGGCTCATGGCAAGTGCTCAGTAAAATGTTAGCTATTCTCACTGTTAGCATTTGCTATTTGCAGGAAGGAACAAAAAGAATCTTAGATATTTCTTAAATAGTGGCTGACAGCAGAAGGGAGGTCCATAGAAATGGCAGGAGGAGGGCAAAGGCCAGAGCGGAATGGAGAAGTGTGTGGGCAAACTCACAGGAGTGTCTGAGGACATATGGTAGTAGGACATGAAAAAGTTCATACTGGATGCCCTGTGTCAGAGAGGAAAAACCTTTCCTCTACCTTCTTAGGTTCATATCTGGAGGTCTGCAGATTAACCTGATTTGTCAGTTTGCTGGCAAAATTAGACAGATTGCTAAAAGGAAAGACAGAATTTAATCACCTAAGTAAGGGAGTTCACAGAAAAATGTGAATCAGAGAATGGTTAGAATCTGGAGCTTATATATCATCCTAACAGAGGAAAGGGAGGGGAGAAGTGGAAACAAATGACTTTTAGGAAAGATAAACGGGTCTTTAGGAGAATTGATGGGAGATAATGATAGTTTTAAGACAATGTCTGTTCAGGAGGTGTTGTAGTGTGTAACTTCTCTCCAGTTATAAGAGCCAGTTTCCACTAGTCGGGAAACTCCAGGGAAAGGATTTAAGACAACTGAGTTCTTCTGGAACACCCTGCTTTTAGGCAGATAAAGGAGTTCAGAGGGGAAAAGAAGCCAATTCTCAAATGCCTTCTGCACAAAATAATTTTTATGCCACAATGGTGTATTTTAGATCCCTTCACCTGCATTTTACCAAGATAAAAAAATCTTAAGAACTCTGTATAATGATATGGGAGATGAGCTTGAGGGCTTTAGCATTTTCAATAGTTAATATGGGGAATTAACTAGTTACTATATGATCCCTAATTTGTATCCTAGAACATAACAAGAGCTTGTATTGCAACATAACAAGTGGCTAAGTGAATGTGTCATGCCATGATTCTGCCTTTATTCTACGAAATTTTCTGTGGATGAAAAAGCAAGTAGTAGGAATAGGACACCTGATCAAGAAGACCAAGGAGATATCAGATGAGATACTAACATCCAAGAAAAAGGGACATGGACCCCAGAGAGCTAAAGTAGTCTCAGCCACAAGCTGGAAAGCTCTAGGAGCAGAGCCAGACTCAGAAAGCAGTGTGTCATGAGGTACAAGGGGATTGCAACATAGGAGCTGGCACAGCTTTCTCAAGAGAAAGAAGATGTAATATTTTTCTTGTTAAGACATTTAAAGAATTCTTTTAAATTGATTTTTGTTGTCACTAATTTTTTATTTCAAAGCTTATGGCATCCAGACTGAATTATAATGCACAGAAAGGTCTCATCTGAATTTTCATTACCCTCCATAGGTTCTGCCTTTCAGCCAGTTTCCCGGCCTTCTGATCATACAAGCTATTTTTATAAAATAATCAAACTAGAAAGATGGCAGCGTGAGAGGAGAGACAGAGGCTTCCTCCTAAAACTGGATACAATTAGAAAATATAATTGGCGCAACTAATCCTGAGAGAGCAACAGGAAAGAGGATGGCAACAGACTGCACACACCTGGAGAAAAGAGCAAACCTCAGCAAACGGGGTAACGTACCAGAGCTGTGGCTCTGTGGTACCCCTCCCCCTCCCCCACCCCAGCTCACTGACAGGAGGAAGAGAAAAGGAACAGGGAGGGAGTGGAAGGCCTGGGACTGCTGAATACCTAGCTCTGGAGATCTGCTCTAGTAGCACAAACCTACATTTTATGGTGCTTTCATGAGACTCGCATGACTAATGGGTTGGAAAGTTAATACAGGCAGAGTTCCTAGGGAGACTGGGATACCAGCTGCTTGTGGAAAGCAGGGATCCATATCTGGCTGCCCTGGGACAAAAACTTATACCTGTGTGACCAGCCCACTGGCTCAGGCAGTGGAGACAGGCACAGGAGCCAGGAGGCGGGGAACAGCTCTTTCCTACCCCCAGGCACCAATACCGCTCCCCTGTGACCCCTGACATTGCTTCAGGGGCTGAGCAGCTCCAGAGACTACAGCTTCTGGACACTAGAGGGTGCCATATACAAACATGAAACCAAAGGAACCTTGTCCAGAGTAAAATTATTAATACAACTCCCAAGAAAGATTTAAATGATATGGACCTTGAGAATCTTCCCGAAAAGGAGCTCAAAATAAAAATCATGAATATTCTAACAGAGGTACAGAAAGACATCTAAGAACTCAGGAATGAATTCAGGTCAGAGATCCAATCATTGAAGAGCATGATGGAGGGTATTAAAAGCAGGTTGGATACAGTGGAGGAGACAATAAATGAAATAGAAAGTAGAGAAGAGGAATACAAAGAAGCTGAGGCACAGAGAGAAAAAAGGATCTCTAAGAATGAAATAATATTGAGAGAACTGTGTGACCAATCCAAGCAGAACAATATTCGCCTTATAGGGATACCAGAAGAAGAAGAGAGAGAGAAAGGGATAGAAAGTGTCTTTGAGGAGGTAGTTGCTGAAAACTTCACCAATCTGGGGAAGGAGAGAGTCTATTAGGCCATGGAGATCCACAGATCTCCCAACACAAGGGACCTAAGGAAGACAACACCAAGATACATAGTAATTAAAATGGGAAAGATCAACAATAAGCACAGATTATTAAAGGCAGCCAGAGACAAAAATAAGATCACATACAAAGGAAAGCCCATCAGGCTAACATCAGACTTCTCAGCAGAAACCATACAGGCCAGAAGGCAGTGGCATGATATATTTAATACTATGAAGGAGAAGGGCCTGCAACCAAGATTACTTTATCTGGCAAGATTATCATTTTCATTTGAAGGAGGGATTAAAAATTTCCAGATAAGCAAAAGCTGAGAGAATTAACCTCCCACAAACCATCTCTACAGTCTATTTTGGAGGGACTGCTATAGATGGAAGTGTTCCTAAGGTTTAATAGCTGTCACCAGAGGAACTAAAACCACAGTAAAGAAAGTAGAACAGCTAATTATGAAGCAAATGCAAAATTAAATTAACTATCCTCAAGTCAATCAAGGGGTAGACAAAAAGTACAGAATTTGATACCTAATATATAAAGAATGAAAGAGAAAGAAAAAGGAGGAGAAATAGAAAAGAACCTTTAGATTGTGTTTGTAACAGCATACTAAGTGAGTTAAGTAAGACTCTTAGATAGTAAGGAAAGTAACCTGGAACCTTTGTTAACCACGAATCTAAACTCTGAAATGGCAGTAAGTACATACCTATAGATAATCACCCTAAATGTAAATGGACTGAATGCACCAATCAAAAGACATAGAGTCACTGAATGGATAAAAAAACAAGACCCATCTATATACTGCTTACAAGAGACTCACCTTAAATCCAAAGACATGCACAGACTAAAAGTCAAGGGATGGAAAAAGGTATTTCATGCAAACAATAGGGAGAAAGAAGAAGGTGTTACAGTACTAATATCAGACAAAATAGACTTCAAAACAAAGAAAGTAAAAAGAGATAAAGAAGGACATTGCATTATGATAAAGGCCTCGGTCCAACAAGAGGATATAACCATTATAAATATATATGCACTCAACACAGGAGCACCAGCATATGTGAAACAAATACTAGGAGAACTAAAGGAGGAAATACAATGCAATGCATTCATTTTAGGAGACTTCAACACACCATTCACTCCAAAGGACAGATCCACCAGACAGAAAATAAGTAAGGACACAGAGGCACTGAACAACCCACTAGAACAGATGGACCTAATAGACATCTATAGAACTCTACATCCAAAAGCAACAGGATACACATTCTTCTCAAGTGCACATGGAACATTCTCCAGAATAGACCACATACTAGGCCATAAAAAGAGCCTCAGTAAATTCCAAAAGATTGAAATTCTACCAACCAACTTTTCAGACCACAAAGGTATAAAACTAGAAATAAATTGTACAAAGAAAGCAAAAAGGCTCACAAACACATGGAGGGTTAACAACATGCTCCTAAATAGTCAATGGATCAATGACCAAATTAAAATGGAGATCCAGCAATATATGGAAATAAATGACAACAACAACACAAAGCCCCAACTTCTGTGCGGTGCAGCAAAAACAGTCTTAAGAGGAAAGTATATAGCAATCCAGGCATATTTAAAGAAGGAAGAACAAACCAAAATGAATAGTCTAACATCACAATTATCAAAATTGGAAAAAGAAGAACAAATGAGGCCTAAGGTCAGCAGATGGAGGGACATAATAAAGATCAGAGAAGAAATAAATAAAATTGAGAAGAATAAAACAAAAGAAAAAAATCAATGAAACCAAGAGCTGATTCTTCGAGAAAATAAACAAAATAGATAAGCCTCTAGCCAGACTTATTAAGAGAAAAAGAGAATCAACACACATCAACAGAATCAAAAATGAGAAAGGAAAAATCATGACAGACCCCACAGAAATACAAAGAATTATTAGAAAATACTATGAAAACCTATATGCTAACAAGCTGGAAAACCTAGGAGAAATGGACAACTTCCTAGAAAAATACAACCTTCCGAGCCTAACCCAGAAAGAAACAGAAAATCAAAACAGACCAATTACCAGCAACGAAATTGAAGCGGTAATCAAAACACTACCCAAGAACAAAACCTCCGGGCCAGATGGATTTACCTCGGAATTTTATCAGACATACAGAGAAGACATAATGCCCATTCTACTTAAAGTTTTCCAAAAAATAGAAGAGGAGAGAATACTCCCAAACTCATTCTATGAAGCCAACATCACTCTAATACCAAAACCAGGCAAAGACCCCACCAAAAAAGAAAATTACAGACCAATATCCCTGATGAATGTAGATGCAAAAATAGTCAACAAAATATTAGCAAACCAAACTCAAAAATACATCAAAATGATCATACACCATGACCAAGTGGGATTCATCCCAGAGATGCAAGGATGGTACAACATCTGAAAATCCATCAACATCATCCACCATATAAACAAAAAGGAGGACAAAAACCATATGATCATCTCCATAGATGCTGAAAAAGCATTTGACAAAATTCAACATCCATTCATGATAAAACTCTCAACAAAATGGGCATAGAGGGCAAGTACCTCAACATAATAAAGGCCATATATGATCAACCCACAGCCAACATCATACTGAACAGTGAGAAGCTGAAAGCTTTTCCTCTGAGAATGGGAACAAGACAGGGATGCCCACTCTCCCCACTGTTATTCAACATAGTACTGGAGGTTCTAGCCATGGCAATTAGGCAAAACAAATAAATACAAGGAATACAAATTGGGAAAGAAGAACTTAAAACTGTCACTATTTGCAGATGACATGATATTGTACATAAAAACCCTAAGACTCCACTCCAAAACTGCTAGAAAATATATCAGAATTCAGCAAGATTGCAGGATACAAAATTAACACACAGAAATCTGTGGCTTTCCTATACACTAACAATGAACTAATAGAAAGAGAAATCAGGAAAACAATTCCATTCACAATTGCATCAAAAAGAATAAAATACTTAGGAGTAAACCTGACCAAGGAAGTGAGAGACCTATACCCTGAAAACTGTAAGACACTCTTAAGAGAAATCAAAGAGGACACTAACAAATGGAAACTCATCCCATGCTCTTGGCTAGGACGAATTAATATCATCAAAATGGCCATCCTGTCCAAAGCAATATACAGATTTGATGCAATCCCTATCAAATTACCAACAACATTCTTCAACGAACTAGAACGAATAGTTCAAAAATTCATATGGAAACACCGAAGACCCTGAATAGCCAAAGCAATCCTGAGAAGGAAGAATAAAGTGGGCGGAGATCTCACTTCCCAACTTCAAGCTCTACTACAAAGCCACTGTAATCAAGACAATTTGGTACTGGCACAAGAACAGAGTTACAGGCCAGTGGAACAAAATAGAGACCCCAGATATTAACCCAAACATTTATGTTCAATTAATATATGATAAAGGAGCCATGGACATACAATGGGGAAATGACAGGCTCTTCAACAGATGGTGCTGGCAAAACTGGACAGCTACAGGTAAGAGAATGAAACTGGATCACTCTCTAACACCATACACAAAAGTAAACTCCAAATGGATCAAAGACCTGAATGTAAGTCATGAAACCATAAAACTCTTAGAAAAAAAATAGGCAAAAATCTCATGGACATAAACATGAATGACTTCTTCATGAACAAAGCTCCCCGGGCAAGGGAAACAAAGGCAAAAATGAACAAGTGGGACTATGTCAAGCTAAAAAGCTTCTGTACAGCAAAGGACACCATCAATAGAACAAAAGGGTATCCTACAGTATGGGAGAATATATTCATAAATGATAAATCCAATAAAGGGTTGATATCCAAAATATATAAAGAGCTCATGCACCTCAACAAACAAAAAGCAAATAATCCAATTAAAAATTGGGCAGAGGAGCTGAACAGACAGTTCTCCAAAGAAGAAATTCAGATGGCCAACAGACACATGAAAAGATGCTCCACATCGCTTGTCATCAGAGAACTGCAAATTAAAACCACAATGAGATATCACCTCACACCAATAAGGATCGCCACCATCCAAAAGACAAACAACAACAAATGTTGGCAAGTTTGTGGAGAAAGGGGAACCCTCCTACACTACTGGTGGGAATGCAAATTAGTTCAACCATTGTGGAAAGCAGTATGGAGGTTCCTCTAAAAGCTCAAAATAGAAATACCATTTGACCCAGGAATTCCACTTCTAGGAATTTACCCTAAGAATGCAGCTCCCCAGTTTGAAAAAGACAGGTGCAGCCCTATGTTTATCACTGCACTATTTACAATAGGCAAGAAATGGAAGCAACCTAAATGTCCATCAGTAGATGAATGGATAAAGAAGATGTGGTACATATACGCAATGGAATATTACTCAGCATAAGAAAAGAACAGATCCTACCATTTGCAACAACATGGATGGAGCTAGAGGGTATTATGCTCAGTGAAATAAACCAGGCAGAGAAAGACAAGTACCAAATGATTTCACTCACATGTGGAGTATAAGAACAAAGAAAAACTGAAGGAATAAAACAGCAGCAGTATCACAGAACCCAAGAATGGACTAACGGTTACCAAAGGCAGGAGGAGTGGGAAGGGAGGGATAAGGGCAGGGAAAAAGAAAGGGGGACTTACGATTAGCATGTATAATGTAGGGGGGTGCACGGGGAGGGCTTTGCAACACAGAGAAGACAAGTAGTGATTCTACAGCATCTTACTACACTGATGGACAGTGACTGTAGTGGGGTTTGTTGGGGGGGGAACTTGTTGAAGGGGGGAGTCTAGTAAACATAATGTTCTTCATGTAATTGTAGATTAATGATAATAAAATGAATTTTAAAAAGTACCAATAATATAGGCCATGTATGTTGACTAATATAAATAAATGTAGTAAAAATAATGAAAGTGAAAGAAAAACAAAATACAAACAACGTACTAGAAAATCTATTGAAAATAATGGTGTCAGAATGGAAATTACAACTGAGATTACTAAATATCTAGAAAAATATTTAAATAAAAATATTACATATCTAAAAATAATAATAATCAAACTAGAGACTCTGCCTCTTCTGCTGTGCCTCGTAAAAGTTCTACATCCTGACTGTTGGGGTGGTTTTCCTTCACCCACTTCATGCTTTCCATGCTCCTGCGGACCCTGAGCTCTTCTGTCTCCTTTCTCCTCCTGCCAGCGTTTCCCTGCTCCACTGGCTACACAGCAGAGTTGCTTACTCCTCTCTGTCAACTCCCTGTTCTCACAGTGGCAGTTGTCCAAAAAGTCCTTTATGGCCTGCCACTTTATTTATACATTTGACTGCAAGCAAGCTAAACAAAGCATTAACTCCACAAGAGCTGAGGTCACAGCTGTAAACAAAGGCAGCTTGGAAAGGGAAGAAATTTAATTCAAATCTTTGATTAGGTTTACGGACATCTAGTAAATCATACTTAATACATCAGCTTCATGCCCTGTAAAGGAGCAGACAGAGATGGAAGGTCGAGTGCAATGTGTGCTGCCACAGTCAACACCACTGGACCCTGAAGAGATCTATCAAACTTGGTCCTTTTCCCCAACTCTGTTGACCTCCGACAACGGGCTGCTTCTCCGTGGGCCGCAGGCTTCCGATCCAGTGATGAGAAGTGGACTCTTGAGAGAAAAGTAACCAAACATGTTCACAATGCCAGTGATCTCAGCATGAGCCTTTTCCCTGGGGGGTAACTCTCCAAAGCAGTTCACATTTTTCTCATGGTTTTAGGAAACAAACAGACTCAATCATGTTTATTTCCTGGGTAATATTCCAGCATCATGGAAAATGGAAAGTAGGAAATGTACAGTTTCACTCAATGTGGCTGCAACTTTCAGAAGAAGAAAAAAAGAAAGAGTTCTTCCCAAGACTGTGTTCTACTTTGGTAAGATAGGTCAGTTTAAGATCACTAAACTAATAAGTATTATTTTCACACTGTCTATTGTTAGACATATTCTGTGAATAATTTACATTCTATTTAAGAAATGTTTAATGTGAAAGTTTAAAACTCCTCAGTCCTTTGGAAGTAACGAATATTCTCATAGTTAATATCTGAAAACCCGTTCTCTGCTTTCTTCTCTCATTATCACTTCTGATTATCCATCAAGGTCAACCTATGATGCAATATTAGTTTTGCACAGCAGAGGAAAAAATAACATTAAAGAGATTAATTAACTCGTGCTTTATGGCATTAGTCAATGCATTTTAGACAGCCAATCTCAATTCATTCAAACAGAAGACCACTATGAAAACTCATGACCCATGAGTCAATATCCAGATATGAATAATTGTACAAATCAAAGATTCAGTGGAAAACAAGTTAGTGAGAAGAGAAAGAATGCAAGGGTGAGCACACAGATCATCTGAGTCAGTTTGTCAACTCAGTCTGAGCAGAAATTCACTCTTTTTTTGCTTGATGTTTTTTGATCCTTATTATTCCTTAGACATGCCAATGTATTTTAGATATATGACTCTAAAGGAATATGCATTGTTTCTACTTCATCTCATTAGTATGAGAATGATATTTGTTAGAAAATGTATGTGTAGAGAAAATGAAAATTCCCATGGCCGGGATTCTCACCTGACCCTGGTGGGCTGGCTCACTGCACACGTGTGGGCAATCATATTATTGGCTTTATATAAAGAGCTCTGCCTAGTGCTCTGGGCTGCCAAGCTGCAGGAGAGCAAGGGTGCGAGGACAGAGACTGAGACAGCTGTGGGCACGAAGAGGCCCAGAGGCAGAGGCCAATTTGCTGCGTGCAGACTAGCCCTGAGGCAGATGGGATTCTAGTGCTTGACCTGCCACCAGAAGAACAAAGCTGGGTATAAACCCTTTCATCCTAAGAATGTTCCATTGTCATTTTTCAATCTCACCCAATCAAGAGTGAACTTGCCCAGGGCTGAAACCCATTGGCAAGACAGTATGTTTTTCCAAAAGGACAACTTTATCTTTCTTATATGCTAGGAAAAGCATGGATGAAGGAATGCATATCACGTGTATCTTGGGCAAGAGGCAGCCACTGTATTTTCACTCCCCAGCTGGGTTGTATAGAGATTGAGGTAAATGAAGATAAGCAGCAGGAAGCCAACACATTCAACCTTTCCTTCTGTAATAAGTATAATAGCCACGACATTGGGAAATCTGCAGATGTAAGATAACCCACCAACCACACAGTTCCTCCAGGGAGCTTTGCTTTGCTTGTAAACAGCCCAGTGTTTGAGGAATTACAAAGCAAACTCAAAAGGTGTTTCCTAATAGGAGATAGGCCCTTCAAACATAGTGAAATGGAGAATATCCAATATCCTCACTCTTTAGAATCAAGCAACATGCAGATTCTAAATTTTGAGGCTCTTTGGTACACAAAGTCATGAGTTTAGCTCTATGCATTTTGCACTTACCCTCATCTCCTCACTGATGGAATTACAGCATTTCACAGATGGACTTGGTTTCCTCTGGAGATGATCTGATCCAGTCTCTTCAGTTACAAATTAAGAAGTCAGGGTTCAGACTTCAACCCCCAACCCAGCTCCATTCTCCTTCTGAATTCCCTCTGGAGGGAGAAGATTTGTGATGAGAGAGACTGAGAAGAACCTGACCAGCATAACCTCAGAAAATCTCCTACCCGCTCTCCACAGCTCAGCCGTCTGTTTCCAAAGTCAGTCTTGGGAAACAGATTCTGACTTTCCCAGTGTATCTCCCAGAAACCAACTGTATCAGTTTCCTATTGCTATTACAACTAATTCTCACAAGCTTACTGGCTTAAAACAACACAAATTTATTATCTTACTCTTCTGGAGGTCAGAAGTCTGAAATGGATCTCACTGGGCTAAAAGCAAGGGGTTCCTTCAGAAGGCTCTAGGGAAGAACCCATATTCTTGCCTTTCCTACCTTCTAGAGGCTGCTTGCTCTGCTTGGCTTGTGGCCTCTTTCTATCTTCAAAGCCAGCGACCTCAAGCCATGTCCTCATGCTGCCATCTTCCTGGTTTTCACTCTTTACCTCCCCACCTCTTCCTGCTCTTGCTTTCCCCTTTGAAGACCCTTGTGATTACACTGAGCCCACCTAGATAACCTATGATCCTTTTCCTAGAGTCCACCTGTTAGCAGACTTCATTCCCCTTTCCCTGCAACCTCACACATTCACAGGTTCTGGGGATGTGTAGGTAGGCATCTCTGCAGGGACATTATTCTGCCGACTACACCTGGAAACATTACTTTCATGTTCCAAACAACTTTTATTACCACAAAAGTAAAATTTTCACTTTGGAAAGTTTTCACTTCCTCTGAATCCTCCAACTTCATACGACATGCTTCCTGGGAATTTTTACTGCTGAATAAAAGGGAAGATGTTGAAATGAGTACCAGTTCTTGACTATAATTCAAACAGTATAATGATGGTAGTTTACCTTTTAGTATATCTTAGAGATTTCAGACATCCCTTTGAGGAAAAAGTATATTACTCCTCTACTTTTGTAAATGTTGGAATTGCAACACAAACATTTCCAGGGTGTGCTAAATAAATCTCTGTGAGAGAATTAAAACATTCAATTCAACCAGTTTTTGTAAACTCCAGGGTGTGGCATATGTGTGTATGCTGAAATAATGAGTTGTCCATGATACACTGTTTGTACTAAACTCAAACACAATGTTAAAAAGTTTAGAATTCAGGCTCCTTGCGTTTTTTTTCCTTGCCAGCATCCACTCTCTGAGGCCAGATGATTAGGGGCTTTTTTCACCAAAGTAAATGTGAGTTAACCATCAAGCACTGGTGTCTTAATACAGCAACCTCTTCAGCTTGGGCCATTAGGACTAATGTCTTGGCAGGGAGCTTTAGGTCAGTGCATTTAAACTCCAGGAGCTTTAAGAACTTTCTGAGATGAAAGAGAAAGTACATAGGAGAGGAGCAACAGAAGAGAAACTCAAAAGATGAAAAAAACATCTGGGTTAATTCAGGCCAAATCTGAAGACCTGGAGGCTTGGGGAAATTTAATTCACAGTCATGATTGTTGGAGAACTTATATTCTGTGCATGTAAAAATTTATGCTGTATAGTTTATATATCTTACAGTTATGTTTATCCAGTTGAAATTATATTAAGACATTTTAAAATTAACTTTGCTTTTGCTCAGATCTGGAAAAGGCAAGGAGACAGGGGAGTTTTTTTACAAGAAGGTTTTTCTAAAGGCATCGCCAGCCTAGTTTTTCAATTGCCGCAAAGGTCTGGTCCCCCCTCCTGGTCTGCCTGTGGTCTCATCTGGGTGGGAAGGGACGTGGGGAGAAAGAGAAGGGAGGGCAGATGGGGAGTTCAGTAGCTCAGGCATTTCAGCTCCAAGGCAGTCTTGCTATAGCTAAGCAGTCCAGCGCTGAAGTGGGCCCTTGCTTGGTGACACCAGGCTGCCATGATCTTTGTCAAAGACTCCATCCAACGTTCTCTACTACCAAGGTCTTTTCCTTCTTATCCTCTGCCTGAGACTTCTTCTTGGCTAATCTGCTCAGCACCATTCTTTCTTTTTTAATAAACATTTACATGACAGTCTTGCTGTTCACTTTTGTTCTAACTCAGCTCCTGTGCACCCCATCCCCCATTCTGCAGGGCACCAGGGTTCTATTCCTGAAACTCTGCCCTATGACCAGACCGATTTGACCTCTCCCCATGGCTGCCCTCCACTAATACCTTTCAGGACTTCCCCTCACCACCATTCCATTTAAAATAACAAATAGCAAAATACAGACAATTGTCTATTACCATGGTTCTCTGACTTTACTGTGCACCAGAATAATATGGAAGGCTTATTAAAACACAGATGGTTGGGTTCCATCTCCAGAGTTTCCAAGGGCGTCAATGCTGCTGGTCTGGAGACTATGCCTGCAGAACCACAGGTTTATTATAAACACATATATCCATCACCCGTATTTAACAAATATTCACATTTTGCTGAGTTAACATTAGATCGTTTTTCTTTGATGGGAAATAAAATGTTCTTGATACAGCGGGTAGCCTCCCCCTCTCTCCCTTCCCTGTTTCTTCTTTTTCCTGATAACCAGATCCAGGACTATACTCCTTGGAGACAATGCATTAGTGCTTGGGTGAATTTCTGCCATTTGAAGTTGGATCTGCTTCCCTTTTTGCAGCTTGACTCCTTCATTTCCATCTTGCAGCTTTCTTCATCCGGTCCCATCCTGCTACTTTTAATTTTTCTGTTCCTGTCGGGTCACAGGGTGTAACAGAATAAACTTTCATTAGGAGGAACTGAAATGGGTTTATACTGTGAGGAAGAGTGTTCTTACCAGTCAGGTGCTCAGGCTGTCAGTTGAGTTTTAGGTAGAACAAAGATCAGTAACAGGGCACCCATAGGAAGCTCCCTAAGCAGATGAAGTAGAGAGAACACAGACGTAGTAATTTAGGAGACTGGTAGCCTTGAACTTAAAGGCAGATTCACCCCAGGTTCTGGTGTCCTATCTCCCAAGCTAGGATCAATGGGTAAGGCTGACACATCGCCTGAGGAAGCCAAACATCAGACTTACTAATTAAGGGTTCTCAGTTGGGCTGAAGCCAGTACCAGACATGCCAGACTTTAAGTGGATTAAAGAAGAAGTTTTCTGATTTGGCTCTCCGGAGACTATAAATGTTTGTTTAAGTGGCAATTTGAAATCATACAAAATTAAAATTATCCCAATGGCCAAAGGTACTCATAGCTGCCTAGGAATTCTTTTTTCATTGTTTAATCAGTTTCACTTTACTTATAGGATTAACACAATTAATACAAATATAATTTGACTTGTTTTGGCCCTGTTAATGCACACTCCTTGCACATGAGTGGAAAGAAATGTCCTCCTCTGGGTCCTCTGCTGCTTGTCTGTCTTTCATTCATTCTCGTGGACACCTTTGCTGAACTTTCCAATAAACGCTGCTCCCCACCCCCCACCCGCCATGCTCTTCTTTCCCTTTATTCAGGCAATTTAACTGACCCCTCTCAGATGGCATGGTCACTGTCAACTGCTGTGATACATGCTGTCCATCATTTCTTCTCCTCCTTTTCTCTATTAGCAAAACCTATCTTAATCTAGTTCTTATCAAACTCCAGCCCAGCTCAGCTCCATCTGGGCTGAGTGGTTGTGAAGCTGGCTTACATACCACTGAGGTTCCCCACCTTTCCCATGCCTTTCTAAATTTCTGGGAAATTAGGCAGTCTATAACACATTCAGGATGAACACCCGAATGTCATGGGAATTGACTTGAATGAAATGTTAATTTTGATCTGATATTAAATTATTTTAGTTAGTGTAAAATCTAATACAAACATGTGTTTACTTAGACATTCGTTTATTTACATGTAGTTGTTCTTATGAGATTAGTATAATGTTTATGCTCTGTTTTTTGTATTGTAACCATCAAAGAGTCCTATAGTTACCCCATCAGATAATAAAAAGAAGGATCTAGGCTGCATATAAAACATCAGCATCAAGAACTCAAAATTAAACACACACACACACACACACAGATGATCTAACGATAAAAAAAATCCTCATAAGAGTAACACTCTTAAAGAAGATAGATTTAGTTATGTGAAATTGAACATTTTAGGTTCCTTCCATACTCTATTACTAGTGCGATCCTTATTTTTCCATGATAAAACATGAATTTTTCAATTAGCTAATTTAATGAGTTGAACCTCTGGAAAGAAAAGAATATAAAGAATGGAATCTTTTACTTAAGTAGAGACTTAGAAGTTTCTTTAAAATTATGAGAATATTTGCAACTAGTTTCAAGAGAGAAATCCTGGAAATTCAGTTTTAGAACAACTGTCATCTGTGAGTGTTTTTCTCCTCTTTTTTTCCCCTTTTAAAATCTAGGGTTTGATCCATATAGGGAGTTAGGAATTCAAATATGGTGAGAAGAAAAGAATACCAATAGATGTTCATCTTAGTGTTTTCCTCTGCACTGAATCAGGTTATTAATATCAGTGTTTTTTCAAAAGATATGATTTTACCAAGTAACAATCCCTCCTGAGTGAATTAGCATAAATAAAACATAAAAGTAAATGACCACAGTAAACACAGACACCTATAAAACAATGACACTGGGGAAATGCAAAATGCTCACGTGTCTAGACTAGAAATCTTTTAGTGTAGGGATTTCAAATCATAGGCCAATGGAATTTAATTTAATATACTTCACTGCCATGCAGAGTTAGGCGTATATTGCTGCAATCAATAAACTGGATCACTTTGCCTGCAGGACAGATTTGGAATACTGTGTCTTCATATTTTGTTACTATTCACTAATGATATACAGCTTTGTTTCCATCACTACCAGGATCATCTCTCTCTCTCTTTTTCACTTCGTAGAGTGAAATAAGAGCACTTTTTCAGATTTTAATCAAATATTTCTTAAAGTTTGAGGAATATATTAGGGTTTTAAATTGCAGTTTATAAAACAGGAAATCTCCAATTCAGTTCATCTGGCACTAAATCGTTTCTTAGTCTTCCAGGAAACTTCAGATTGCTCTTCCGTCCCTCCTCTATTCTCACCTCAATTCCTAATATCAGCCGGTTTATTAATACATATGATCTCCACTTGTTTAGTATATTTTAAGTATGGTAGCTGGTGACTAGAATTCACAGATAACCTGAAAGAATGTGTATTTATGCTGCTCCCAATTCTTTTCATTTATGCTGGCTTTCTGTTCTATAAACAAAAACGTACTCCAAAAAAGTGAGCTATCTGGAGTTAACTGGCATGTAACACACCATAAAACCTGTCATTGCGTACTCAACAAGAAGAGTGAACATGCATATCACACTGCGAACTGGCAAACATTAGGTAGGCATAGTATTTTTCATCTTTTCTCTGCTTCTTAATCAGGACTCTATATTATTCCAAACCATTGTGACACCATCCTGTCTTATTTTCTGAATGTACTAAGAGAATAACCAACCATGTGATCATAGCTACTCCACTATACATATACAAACCATTTCTTCCTGGAAAGGCATTAATTCTTCCTTGAAAGGAGTTAGGAGGAAGGGGAAGCAGAGGTGGAAGACATTCCAGGAGAGGTAGCACCATGAGCAAAGCTCTGCCACTGCATGTATATTGGAAGGCTATTGAGCGTAAAACTGACTGAACCGTCAGGCCTGTGGACAAGAAGGCTGGGCAGCGAGTCTGCCCAGACGCTCTGCAGCCAGACCACGGAGTTTCGAGCAGTTGACACTTGAGTTCATAGCAAAAGGAAACAATGGGAGTTTGGCAAAAGCCAGTGACACAAAATGGTGCTTAAGAAGATTAGTCTGGTGACAGATTGTTCTCAAGACCCCATTCTGAGATTTAATAACAAGCAAGAAATTCTGTCAAAATTAACCTATCCTTTTTCCTCACATCCGGTCCTCATTGGAGGTGATGAACAGTTGGTTAATACCTTCTGAATAATGACCCCTTCTTAGACTTGAAAGGGAAGTCTCATGTAAAATGATAGAATATGAATTGAGGCATAAAGGTGACTTTGATGGAAGGGAGTCAACCCCTCTGGAGAGGAAGTGGGCACTTGCCCATCAAGTCAGTGGTGGCCCTGGAAATCCTGACACTTAGCCCTTTGTTCTTTTTCCCCACTTTCTGATTCTTGTTCAACCTGCTGCCTCTCTGAGCCTCTCATGGATCCATTTTCTCCCCCATCTCCCTGAATCAATGGGCTTGGCTTTCAGCTGGAGGCTTCTTAAGTTCTCCAAGTGGAGAGTCACCCCACCTCTAACATTCCTCCTGCCTTCCTTTCTTCTGGGTTAAACCATGCCTCCTCCAGAAGACTTTCCTGAATAAGCCCAGTTAAATCTGATGATTCCTTTACTTTGTGTCCTCTCAGCTCTTAGTAATGAAAACATGATTTATTCTGGCTTTTTAAGGGAATGATCTGTTCTACACAAGGAAAAAACTTTCAAAAACGTAAGCTGATTCTTTAATAAGTTAATGTTTAGTCACCTGAATTTTTTCTAAAATTTTTCTAAAGGTAAGGTTTCTGTAATGATAAATACATCACCTATTTGTTCTGCCTTTTATAATCAAGTCTGTTGGCTATAAATTAACTTTTTCTTGATGCCATGGCACCATTATTGAAAAGTATCATTCTTTCTGTCCAAACTGTTCCTCCCATTTCATTTTAGTAACACCTTACTTACAGTTGCCTGGCAAAAAATTTGGAGTCACCCTTCACTCGTCCCTGTTTCTCACTTCCCTCATCCACGCTAATGTAAATCCCGCTGGCCCTACCTTCAACAAACATCCAGAATCTGAGCAATTCTTACTGACTCTGCTCTTTCTGTTCAGATCCAGTTCTTCATCATCTGTTGCCTGGATGGTTGCAGAAACCTCCTAACTGGTGTCTCTACTTCTAACCTTGACCACTACTCCCTGCCACCCCCAGTCAGCTCTAAACATGGCAGGCAAAGCGATCTTGTCAAAGTGAGTCAGTTCATGGTTAGATGGTAGCTACACTTACCGTGGAGAACACTCCACAATGTATATAAATGTTGAACCACTTTGTTTTATACCTAAAACTAGTATAATATTGTATGTCAACTGCACTTGAATTTAAAAAAAAAACAAAAAACAAAGGGAGTTAGTTCATGTTATTCCTCTGCTCAAACTCCTGAAATGCCTTCCTGATTCTCAAGAATAAAAGCCAAAGTCCTTATACTATTCCAATTTGTGACTAAATAAGCTGGTTCCGGCAAAGTGCATACATTTTCTAATGTGTATTTTCATTTGTTCATATTCTGTTATCCATATTCAAGATTTAAGGCTGTGTTCCAGAGTTGAGATCATTAGATAAGTGATGGCTTGATAAGGCAGAACTGAGTATTAATTTGCACTTGATGTATTGCTTTTAGGAATACTTGTCATTTTGTTTTTCACTTTCTGCAGCTGGGCTGTCCTTCCTGTAACCCTTTACCTCCCCACTCTAGTGCTCTTCATACGGAGAGTGTTGGCTTACTGCTTCTGCTTACAAACAGACCTCACGCTTTGGAAGTAAAAGTGAACAACAGAATCAGTGATTCAGTGGCCTATAAGATGCCTGTAATGATCAGTGTTATTCATTTAAATGCTGTCTACCCTTCAGTTTCCATTCACATTAAATCACTCAAACCTGAACCTGGGAACCATTCCCCCTTTACCTCCTCATTTCCAGACATAGGAACTTGATTAGTAAGTGGTCATGCTGTAGATGCGGAAGGATCACCCGTGAGCAAACTGCTGATGATTTCCCACGATTTATACACCAAACAGCAATCTCTGGCCTAAGTCATATTATGGCAAAGTAAAATCCATGTACACTATTAGTCTAGAGTTTTCTTCCAGAAAAACGGCTAAATTATTTAACTGAAATGGAACTTGAGGGTGTGTGTGTGTATGTGTGTGTGTGTGTGTGTGTGTGTGTGTGTGTGTGTGTGTGTGTATGAGAGAGAGAGAGAGAGAGAGAGAGAGAGAGAGAGAGGGAGAAAACACTATGGTACAATGGAAAAGCATGACAATAGAACTTAGGAATTCTAGTTCTCAGTTGTGACTTTGGTATTGACTTACTGCATTACCCATAGCATATCCCAATCTCTTTGCCCTGAGTTCCTCAATTTTGATCAATGAATTGAACCTAATTAGTGATAGGAAATGTGTGTACTTTTCACATTCATGTCATTATAGGTATAACTTATCAACCAAATATTCTTACCTGCTAAACAAAGATTTGTCATCTTAATTATTGTTAACATAACACTGCAATTCACTCCCACGCAATTAAAGATGGAATATAAAATAAAAACTATTAGCCCTTAATCATCTTTAAGGCCTCTGACTCTATTATTCTCTATTGTCATAGGAATGATAGTTCCCTATGCTAGTTACCAAGACTTATTTATTAAGATAACTAGGTTACTTTGAAACATATTGCCTGCTTGGTACATAATAATATTAATAATAAACAATACTTACTGAGTATTTACAATGAGCCAAGTCATTGATTTTTAATGTATCCATAAACATATCTGTTATATATATTTGGTCACCAGAGCAACCTTTTAAGATGGGCATTTTTATCTTAAGTAGGAAATCAAAGCATAGAAAGGCTCAGTAACTTGCTCAAGATTATACTTCCAAATTTAAAATATTTTAAGATGTATTGTTTCTTAAAATATTGGCAACCTGACAATACACTCCACTGGCAGGGTACTAGGGGAAAAAGAGACTTTCATCAACTTCTGGTGGGAACACAATGTTATAACCCCTATGAAGGAAAATTGACAATAACTAAGAAAACTATGTAGGTATTTGTTTTAATGTCCACGAATTTCACTTCTAGCAATTTACTTAATATACACTGGCACAAATTCGAAACCACATATGTACAAGTTCATTCGTTGTGGCATTATTTGTAATAGCAAAGTTTTATAACAACCAAAATGGCCATCCATTAAAGACTGGTTAAATAAACAGTGGAGTGGTAATACCTAAGAAAAGAATAAGAAAGAAAAAAGATTATAAATTGATATGGAACCATTTTCATGATAGAATGTTAAGTGAAAAAAGCAAGAGACAAAAGAATTTACACAGTATGCTACCTTTTGTGCAAGAAAGAAAATGAAGCTAAGGATATACATGAATACCTATTGATCTGTCTATCTACGGTAGTTTTGACTTGTGAACCATATCAATGTTATATGTTTTCAAAAAATAAAACTAAATTAAACATTGTGAAAAATCAAGCACTAAAATGAAACACAAATGGAAACAAATGATTTTTAGCAGCAAAATTAATAACATATCCATATAGACAAAATTAATTCAAGCAACTTTCAACCACACTCTCTAGACTGTACTTTGTAGGATATGTAAGGACATTGCAAATTTTACAATTTTACAATTTTACTAGGCTTGTTATTGGTGACTGGTGGTATAGTTCTGAAATTATTTTGTGTGTATGTTGGATAGAACTAAGAAGTCAATACTTTTGTGTTGTTGGAAACCTCAGTTGATTTTTACTGAAGGGAGAAGGAGATACAAAGAGGAAGAATAAGTAAAAGGACTGGAAGAAATAACATTCCTATTGCAATTGTACCCGTAATCCAGACCTTGATTTCTAAAACTTATTTTGCATTAAAAGAGACAAGATCTCCTTGGAGAAGTGGAAGATTTCAGGTATGAGGCAAGGAAAGTGTAAGTGGTGAGCCTGGAACATCTTGTGCCAGAAAGCAGCAAAGTTCTCAAGGCTAATGAGGCCATGTCTAAAGGCCCGGGAGCCAGCGTCAAGTGCCAGCCACTGAACAAGCTGGGGACAATTTCAGCATCACAAAGAAAAATGATAATAATGGATTATAGCACACTGAATTTAAAAAAAAGAGATCACAAATTTATGTGATATACAAAGAGAAAGGGATAGCTCTTCTTTAGAGTGAAATGACAGCTAATAAGTGTAGAGGGGATGATAAGATTAGAAAATTACCATTTTAAGACACACTAGAATAGCTGGTTCAGATGTGAATTGTTGATGAATAGTCAAGCCATGGAGTACAGATTTGTTAAGGTACAAGTTGTTTACATCATCTCAAATGATCATTTCACAAATTACTTACTAATTACCAAAGGGAACATGTGCCTTTATAATGAAAAGTGCCAATAATGGGACATCCTAAGACCATGGCATTCTGTGCCCCTGGATGTGGTAGGAGATAGGAGATAGTACCTCACTGTGTTTATACTGGGAAATTTTCATTAAAGAACCAGAAGAATACAGAATGTGGTACAATCTCCTGGGACAGTTGGCCAGAACTCTCCAAAGAATCTGATGCTGTGGGAACACCGAGGGAAGGGGAGAACTGTTTTGGACTGAGGGAACTTAGTGAGATAAAAAGAGCAAATGCAATGCATGGACCTTGACTGATACTGGGTGTGTGGGATATGAAGCTAAAATGAACATTTTTTAGATAAGTAGGAAAATTTGAGTATGGGCTGTATAATTTCATTGAATTAATGTTGATTCTCTTAGGTATGATCATTGTGTTGTGGTTGATTACTAGAATATCCTTGTTCTTGGGAGATGTGTACTGAGATATCTAGAGATGAAATGCCACGATGTCTGTAGTCTACAATGACATGATCAGGCAAAAGTGTGTGTGTGTGTGTGTGTGTGTGGTAGAGGGAAGAATCTAGATAAGGAGTATATGAGATTCTTTTGTTATTCTTTCAACTTTTCTGTGGGCTTAAGAATTTTCAAAATTAAAAATACATATTTAAAAAAATGATACTGTTAGTAAGTAGTTGAACATGGGTTTGAATTCAAATGCTACTGGAGTGAAACCACACATGGCTTATTCCTATGCTTTCCTGGGTCTCTGCTCTGTTAACTTTAAAGAGAGTTCTTCCTTGACCGCCATCTCTGCCTACTTGGACTGTTTTATTTTTTTTTCAATGGATTTTCTCCATTTACCTTTCCCATACATTTATTGGCTTATTTGCTTATTGTTTGTTTTCCCTGTGAGACTATAAAAGCTGCTGAAAAACTCTAATTTGTTCACTGTTGTACTCCCAGTACCCAAAAGAGTGCTTGGAACACAATACCCAAAAACATGTAAAGTAGTTTTGATTTTTTTAATTCTTTAATCCAAGAGTTATTTTGAAGAGTATAGTACGGCTAAATTCTCTGTCTTGTTTGCATGTTAATTTTTTTATTGTAAATTTCTCATTCTTTGAAATTATAGTAATGTAGCCTGTTGGTTGGAGAACTTATTGAACTTTTGTGGTGACTGTTTATTGTAACTGTTTTATGGGCATTTGAGAAAAATGTATATCCTCTGTAGAGTTTAAACATATTAGTTAAATCAAACTTCTTAATGGTATTATTTATTAGATCTGTAGTTAAAAATTTTTGGTTTATTTGATCCATCAAATTCTAAAAGAAGTGTTTCAGTCTCCCACTATAATTGTGATTTATGTCAAATTCTCCTTTGCTTTTAGAAAAGTTTTTGCTTTATGCTTCCCTCTGTTAGTCGAATAAAAGCTAAATGCTATTGTAGTTTCTTTTTAGATTTTTTACCTTTGTTTCATTTAATGCATTTTCCTTTGTACTCTTTTGTAAATTTTAATATTGTCACTTTATTCTCTTTTTCATTGATGTTTATTGATATTCTCTGTCAACCAATTGACAATGTCTTGGGGTCCTTTAGTTATAAGCATATCTCTTGCAAACAGTACATACAGGATGTCTTCTTTTACCCAATCTGATAATCTTTGTTAATTAAGATATTAGCCATTTAACAGTAATTATATAATTAATATGTTTAACCTGATTCTCATTATCTTATTTGATTCCACCTTTATAAATGCTTCCACAATTGTATATATGCTTTGAGAAAAAAATGTTAAAACTCCTGTCTTGTACCTCCCCTCTGCATGCCATGGATGCCCCAGCTCCACCTGGCTTCCCAGCAGTCACATTAGTACCATTAGTCTAGCTACGGGGGACCCGTGGTCTCCCAAGAAACCAATCACTATTTGTAACAGTGTTTCTGTGGATCATTCCCAACCATACTCACTGCAATTGAAAATGCAGCACTGCCTGGATTTTAAAAGCTAAATCGCCCCTAATTGGGCCATTTATTTTCTTTTTTTCTTCCTTTTCTGAAGTCACTGTTGTGATTCAGTTTTTTCTTGGGACATTTTTCCCCATTTTATTAATTTCAGAATTCTAAATTCTATTTTCTTATACTAATAGTGATTATTTAAGATTGTCAGTTGGCCAAGAATAATTGCTAAAAATGTCGATTCTCTCAGTTGAAAATGAGAGTAGCAAAGGAATGGAGCTTTAAAATGCTATCAATGAATTTGCTTCTATTAAAACTAAGAAATAAATATTGTAAAATTCTATTTTTGATTTAAGTAAAATATCTAGTGGAGGTGGGGGATGGGGCAACATGGGTGAAGGGAATCAAAAGGCATAAACTTCCAGATATAAAATAAATTAATCATGGGTATGTAACATACAGCATAGTGACTATAGTTAATAATAGTGTGTTGCATATTTGAAAGCTGTCTAGATAATAGATCTTAAGAGTCCTATTCACAAGAAAAAAAATTGTAACTGTGTGTGGTGATAGATGTTAATTAGACATTGTGACAATCATGTCACAATATATACAACTATTGAGTCATGTACAAATGAAGTTATTAAATGTAAGTCAATTTTATCTGAATTAAAAATATTTAAATTTTGATAATATTGTGACTTTTAATAAACTTCCTTTTCAACTTTCAATAATTTTTCAACAACTTTAATGTTTTGGGAAAAATAACCATTAAAGGAAACCAACAGCACACATAAAAGCATTTACGTTGTGGAACATAGTTCTCCTTTGCCTCAGGCTCCAATATGGCTTGATCTTTTTAATAAGTTGATATTCTAAAACCACCATAGATCTTTTTAAAAATTAAGATTGATTTTTAAAATATTGCTCTAAAGTGTAATTTTTCTTGGTTCCTGGGGGTCTTGATGCCCCTTAAATTCTGTGCCTGGAGTGAATGCCTCACTTGCCCCACCCTAACCCCAGCCCAGCTACAGAATTAAGTATGGTGTTTACTGTTGGATTTTGGCAGTGAAACTTTATCAAGTTTATCTAGTTTTATAAGTGTTTATTTCATACATGGGTATTGAATTTAATCAAAAGCTTTTTTGGCTTCTCTTAATTAAGTTTATATGTGTTCCTTTAATCTCTTTTGAAATGAGTTACATTGGTTCAAATCTTGTCTAATGTTGATACTTACTAGTATTCCTGGCACAAACCCTGCTTGTCTTATTTTTAGGAGACACCAATCCCGTTTTTAATCTTTGCATGATTTAGTGTATTAATATTTTTACATATTTGTATCCTTATGGGATATTTGCTTATTGTTTGAGGGCTGTTTATATCAGGATTATGCCTCATAAAACGAGTTATGTGGTTTCCCACATTTATCTATGCTCTATAACAGTTTAAGAAGAGGACTGTCTGTTCCTTAGAAGCCTGGTAGAAGCAACCTACAAAATTGTCTGGGGTTGGTGCCTTTGGTGGGAGGGTAGGAGGAAGGAATCTATCATTTTAATTTCTATTACTCAGGTTTTCTGCATTTTCTTGACCAATCTGAGAAATGTAGATTTCCTTCAAAACTGTAGAAACTTTCCTTTGAGATTTTCAAAGTTATTGGCATGAAAGTAAATGTATTGTTCTCTTATAGTTTAAAAATTCCCCTGAATTTTTAGTCACTTCTCATTTTTTTTCTTAGTGTTATTTCTCTCTTACAGTTTATTTTCATTATTGATTAACTCCTAGGCTTTTTCTAAGAGTATTTTTTATTGAAGCATAGTTGATTTACAATATTATATTTGTTTCAAGTACACAACACAGTTATACACATTATTAAATCCTCATTCCAGCTAGCAAAGTTACAACATAGAAAGATGATTAACTTTTAGTTTTGCTTCATTAATTTCTTTGGACTTTTTGCATGTATCTGTGCCTTCAGTTGAAAGCTTAGTTCATTTATTTTATGTTACTGTTTACATTTAGGATTTTTCATATTTTGTTCTAAACAAACTCACTTGAATTTTCCAGGTTGATTTCCTTTTTCAGCTAATGTTTATTTAGAAGTGTTTTTATTTTTTTAAATTTACAAGTGTGGATTTTCTGATTTTATTTTTGTTACTGATTCTAATTGTGTTGCACTGTGGTCAGCACATGTGGCTTATGTAGTATAAAACCTTAGGGGTTTGTCAGTATTTTCTTTGTCAATACACAGGCAATTTGGGGGGAATGCTTTAAGTGTGTTTGAGAAGAATGTCTATTCCTTCTTTGTTGGGAAATATTTTCGCCATACATATCTACCAGAGCAAATTTGGCAAATGGTTCATCCAAATTCTCTATATTCTTAATTATATGTTGTTTACTTCACCTGTTCTTTCCTGAGAAAGGTAAGTGAGAGTCTCATGGTAGGATTATGGATTTGTCTATTCCCTGCAGCTGTTTCAACTTTTACTCAACATATTTTTCTTGAAGAAGCATAAAAATTCATGGCTATTTTCTTATTGGTTAATTATGCCTTTTGCCAATATAACATATCATTTTTTGCCTTTTCAAAGCTTTTCATATTGCGTTCTATCACATTTGACATGCACCTTCTACAACAGCTTTCTTTTAGTTAGTATTTGCCTTTGTCATGGAAAATTAAGATTCTGGATTGCATTTTGAAACTAGTATATTAAGGTACAGAGTGGTGTAAAAAGGGAAAAAATAAGAATATGTACTAGCATTTGTATATGCATTAAAAAATTTCTAGGTGAGTACACAAGAGACTAAGGATGTACTGACTACATATTTGGCCAAAGGCTGAACAGCTAAGCTTTAAAAATAAGTAAGTGGCTAAACCCAAGGCTGATGTCAAATTTCATCATAAAATGACCTTTTTGGATATAAGTGTATAAAAATATATTTGAATTTTTGTTACAATTATAATTTTATTATTAGAATTTATTAGTCACATTTTAGAAGTTTGACATTATAGTGCAGAGACAATAATTCTTTTTCAGCATTGTCAGTAGCTATGGGAAATTGTACCGGATATTTTTAATACAAAATAGTTTCATTCTTCCAGCTGGTTACTGCAGGAATGAGAGACAGTTTGGCTAGCTCCTGCAGTATAAGGTCCTGCTCATGGTGCTATTACCACTGTACTATTAATTTGTTTTCTTCCCTGAGAGCAACTAAAATGAAGACATCTTCTTATCAACTCCTGGACTTGGAGATTTGGTCACTGCAATGGTGTTCTCTCAATGATGCGATCCCACAAAGTCTATATACAGACTTCAGACTAGTAACCTTCCTTACATTTTTTATTCTTAATGTACTTACTTGAGAAAAAAGTGTCAGTAAATGTTGAGTCTAGAAATGTAGCATTAAAACAACAAAATTGGTTTACAAGATAATAAAATTGCCTCTAAATTTCCATCTCAGTTTTTATTTTATGTACACCAATTTCAGGAAATTTCATAGGGTAGGATAATAAATTATGTTGAAATAGCTGGTTATTTCAGCCTTCATATTACTGAGGTCCAAGAAAAGCTAAAAAGCTTATGTTGGCTAATTACTGAGGCCCAAGCCAAATTTTGGTAGATCCTCATATAAAACTAATAAAAGTAGAACCTTGTATATGTACCAGCTACTAAAAATGTTTTAATTAACTTGTAAAATATTTTAAAACTTAACCTGAGTCACTTACTTACTTTAGTTGTAAAAATAGGCTTTTTTAAATTAAGGTATGATTGATACACACTCTTATGAAGATTTCACATGAAAAAATGCGGTTACTACATTTACCCATATTATCAAGTCCCCACCCATACCCCAATGCAGTCACTGTCCATCAGTGCAGCAAGATGCTACAGATTCACTATGTGCCTTCTCTGTGCTACACTGTTCTCCCCGTGATGCCCCACACCATGTGTACTAAACATCATACCCCTAAATCCCCTTCTTCCTCCCTCTCCACCCACCCTCCCACACCCCTCTGCTTTGGTAACCACTAGTTCATTCTTGGAGTATCTGAGTCTGCTGCCATTTTGTTTCTTCAGTTTTGCTTCATTGTTATACTCCACAAATGAGGGAAATCATTTGGTATTTGTCTTTCTCTGCCTGGCTTATTTCACCGAGCATAATGTGCCCCAGATCCATCCATGTTGTTGCAAATGGTAGGATTTGTTTCTTTCTTATGGCTGAATAGTATTCCATTGTGTATATGTACCACCTCTTCTTTATCCATTCATCTACTGATAGACACTTAGATTGCTTCCATATCTTGGCTATTGTAAAAAGTGCTGCAATAAACATAGGGGTGCATATGTCTTTTGTATCTGAGAAGTTGTATTCTTTGGGTAAATTACAAAGAGTGGGATTCCTGGGTCAAACAGTATTTCTATTTTTAGTTTTTTGAGGAACCTCCATATTGCTTTCCACAATGGTTGAACTAGCTTACATTCCCACCAGCAGTGTAGGAAAGTTCCCCTTTTTCTGCATTCTTCCCAGCATTTGCTGTTCTTAGTCTTTTTGATGCTGGCCATCCTTACTGGTGTGAGGTGATATCTCATTGTGGTTTTAATTTTCATTTCCCTCATGATTAGTGATGTGGAGCATCTTTTCATGTGTCTGTTGGCCATCTGAATTTCTTCTTTGGAGAACTGTCTCTTCATATTCTCTGCCCATTTGTTAATCTGGTAATAACCCGATTTTTGGGTGTTGAAGTGTGTAACTTCTTTATATATGTTGGATATTAACCCCTTGTTGGATATGTCATTTACAAAGATATTCTCCCATACTGTAGGATGCCTTTTTGTTCTGTCAATGATGTCCCTCATCATACAGAAAATTTTTAGTTTGATGTAGTCCCATGAGTTTATTGTTGCTTTGGTTTCCCTTGCTTGAGGAGATGCATTCAGGAAGAAGTTGCTCATGCTTATATTCAGGAGATATTTGCCTATGTTTTCTTCTAAGAGTTTTATGGTTTCATGACTTACATTCAAGTCTTTAATCCATTTCAAGTTTACTTTTGTGTATGGGGTTAAACAATAATCCAGTTTCATTCTCTTGCATGTAGCTGTGCAGTTTTGCCAATATCAGCTGTTGAAGAGGCTGTCATTTCCCCATTGTATATCCATACCTCCTTTACCATATATTAGTTGACCATATATGGTTGGGTTTATATCTGGTCTCTCTAGTCTGTTCCATTGGTCTATGGGTCTGTTCTTGTGCCATTACCAAATTGTCTTGATTACTGTGGCTTTTCAGTAGAGCTTGAAGTTGAGGAGTATACTTCCCCCTGCTTTATTCTTCCTTCTCAAGATTGCTTTGGCTATTCTAGGTCTTTTGTGGTTCCATATGAATTTTAGGACAATTTTCTCTAGTTCGTTGAAGAATGCTGTTGGTATTTTGATAGGAATTGCATTGAATCCAAAGATTGCTTTAGGCAGGATGGCCATTTTGACAATATTAATTCTTCCTACCCATGAGCATGGGATGTGTTTCCATTTATTGGTATCTTCTTTAATTTCTCTCATGAGTGTCTTGTAGTTTTCAGAGTATAGGTCTTTCACATCCTTAGTTAGGTTTATTTCTAGGTATTTTATTCTTTTTGATGCAGTTGTGAATGGAATTGTTTTCCTGATTTCTATCTCTGCTAGTTCATTGTTAGTGTATAGTAATGCCACAGATTACTGTGTATTAATTTTGTATCCTACAACTTTGCTGATTTCAGATATTAGATCTAGCAGTTTTGGAGTGGATTCTTTAGGGTTTTTTTATGTACAATATCATGTCATCTGCAAATAGGGACAGTTTGACTTCTTCCTTGAAAATCTGGATGCTTTTATTTCTTTGTGTTGTCTGATAGCCATGGCTAGGACCTCCAGAATGGAAGTGGGGAGAGTGGTCATCCTTGTCTTGTTCCCGATCTTAAAGGAAAAGCTTTCAGCTTCTCACTGTTAAGTATAATGTTGGCTGTGGGTTTATCATATATGGCCTTTATTATGTTGAGGTACTTGCCCTCTATACCCATTTTGTTGAGAGTTTTTATCATGAATGGATATTGAATTTTGTCAAATGCTTTCTCAGCATCTATGGAGATGATCATGTGGTTTTTGTCCTTCTTTTTGTTGATGTGGCGGATGATGTTAATGTATTTTTGAATGTTGTACCATCCTTGCATCCCTGGAATAAATCCTACTTGATAATGATGGATGATATTTTTTATGTATTTTTTAACTCAGTTTGCTAATATTTTGTGGCGTATTTTTGCATCTATGTTCATCAGAGATACTAGTCTGTAATTTTCTTTTTTTGTGGTGTCTTTGCCTGGTTTTGGTATTAGAGTGATGCTGGCCTCATAGAATGAGTTTGGAAGTATTCCCTACTCTTCTATTTTTTGGAAAACCTTAAGAAAATTCAGCGGTGCAGCCATCTGGTCCAGGGGTTTTGTTCTTAGGTAGTTTTTTGATTACCAGTTCAATTTCACTTCTGGTAATTGGTCTGTTCAGATTTTCTGTTTCTTCCTTGGTCAGCCTTGGAACGTTGTATTTTTCTAGAAAGTTGTCCATTTCTTCTATGTTATCCAGTTTGTTAGCATATAATTTTTCACAGTATTCTCTAATAATTCTTTGTATTTCTGTGGTGTCCATAGTGATTTTTCCTTTCTCATTTCTGATTCTGTTTATGTGTGTAGACTCTTTTTTTCCTGTTAAGTCTGGCTAGGGGTTTATCTATTTTGTTTATTTTCTCGAAGAACCAGCTCTTGCTTTCATTGATTCCTTCTATTGTTTTATTCTTCTCAATTTTATTTATTTTTGCTCTTATCTTTATTATGTTCCTCTTTCTACTGACGTTGGGCCTCATTTGTTCTTCTTTTTCTAGTTTCATTAATTGTGAGTTTAGAATGCTTATATGGGATTGTTCTTCTTTCTTGAGGTAGACCTATATTGCAATATACTTTCCTTTTAGCATGGCCTTGGCTGTGTCCCACACATTTTGTGGTGCTGAATTATTGTTGTCATTTGTCTCCATATATTGCTTGATCTCTGTTTTTATTTGGTCATTGATCCATTGATTATTTAGTAGTATGTTGTGAAGCCTCCATGTGTGTGGGGGGGATATTTCATTTTCTTTGCATAATTTGTTTCTAGTTTAATACCTTTTTGGTCTGAGAAACTGGTTGGTATAATTTTAATATTTTTGAATTTACTGAGGCTCTTTTTGTGGCCTAGTATATGATCCATTCTTGAAAATGTTCCATGTGCTGCTTTTGGGTGTAGAGTTCTGTAGATGTCTGTTAGGTCCATCTGTTCTAATGTGCTGTTCAGTGCCTCTGTGTCCTTACTTATTTTATGTCTAGTTGATCTGTCCTTCAGAGTGAGTAGAGTATTGAAGTCTCCTAGAATGAATGCATTGCATTCTATTTTCCCTTTTAATTCGGCATTTCTTTCACATATGTGGGTGCTCCTGCGTTGGGAGCATAGATATTTATAATGGTTATATCTTCTTGTTGGATTGACCCCTTTATCAATATGTAATTTCCTTCTTCATCTCTTGTGACTTTCTTTGTTTTGAAGTCTATTTTGTCTGATACGAGTACTGCAGCTCCTGCTTTTTTCTCTCTATTAGTTGCATGAAATATCTTTTTCCATCCCTTCACTAGTATGTCTTTAGGTTTAATGTGAGTCTCTTGTAGGCAGCATATAGATGGGTCTTGTTTTTTTATCCATTCAGTGACTGTGTCTTTTGATTGGTGCATTCAGTCCATTTACATTTAGGGTGATTACTGATAGGTATGTACTTATTGCCGTTGCAGGCTTTTGATTCGTGGTTACCAAAGATTCAAGGTTAACTTCCATACTATCTAAGAGTCTAAGTTATGTCACTTAATATGCTATTACAAACACAATCTAAAGGTTCTTTTCTTTTTCTCCTCCGTTTTCTTCCTGCTCCAATCTTTATATATTAGGTATCATATTCTGTACTCTTTGTCTATCCCTTGATTGACTTTGGAGATAGTTAATTTAATTTTGCATTTGCTTAGTAATTAGTTGTTCTACTTTCTTTACTGTGAGTTAATTTAATTTTGCATTTGCTTAGTAATTAGTTGTTCTACTTTCTTTACTGTGGTTTATTTCCTCTGGTGACTGCTATTAAACCTTAGGAACACTTCCATCTATAGCAGTCCCTCCAAAATAGACCATAGAGTCAGTTTGTGGGAGGCAAATTCTCTCAGCTTTCATTATCTGGAAATTGTTTAATCCCTCCTTCAAATTGAAATGATAATCTTGCCAGGTAAAGTAATCTTGGTTCCAGGCCCTTCTGCTTCATGGCATTAAATACATCATGCCATTCCCTTCTGGCCTGTAAGGTTTCTGCTGAAAAGTCTGATGTTAGCCTGACGGGCTTTCCTTTGTATGTGATCTTGTGTCTCTCTTTGGCTGCTTTTAACAGTCTGTCCTTATTCTTGATCTTTTCCATTTTAATTACTATGTGTCTTGGTGTTGTCTTCCTTGGGTCCCTTGTGTTGGGAGATCTGTGGATCTCCATGGTCTGAGAGACTCTCTCCTTCCCCAGATTGGGGAAGTTTTCAGCAACTACCTCCTCAAAGACACTTTCTATCCCTTTCTCTCTCTCTTCTTCTGGTATCTTTATAATGTGAATATTGTTCCACTTGGATTGGTTGCACAGTTCTCTCAATATTCTTTCATTCTTAGAGATCCTTTTTTCTCTCCATGCCTCAGCTTCTTTGTATTCCTCTTCTCTACTTTCTATTTCATTTATTGTCCCCTCCACTGTATCCAACCTGCTTTTAATACCCTCCATCATGCTCTTCAATGATTGAATCTCCCACCTGAATTCATTCCTGAGTTCTTGTGTCTTTCTGTATCTCCATTAGCACATTGATGATTTTTATTTTGAACTCCCTTTCAGGAAAAGTCATGAGGTCCATATTATTTAAATCTTTCTCTGGAGTTGTATTAGTAATTTTACTCTGGACCAGGTTCCTTTGGTGTTTCATATTTGTATATGGTGCCCTCTAGGGTCAGGAAGCTCTATTCTGAAGCTGCTCAGCCCCTGAAGCAATGTCGTGGGTCGCAGAGGAGCGGTATTGGTGCCTGGGGGGAGGAAAGGGCTGTTCCCTGCTTCCCGGCTGCTGTGCCTGTCTCCACTGCCTGAACCAGTGGGCTGAGCACACAGGTATAAGCCTCTATGCTTTGCATTTGTAGTTGCTGTAGACAGATCTTCCCTCTGGCTGGCCTAATGCCAGGGTAGGGTTTACTGGTTTGCGAGCCAGGTGGGGCCAGCCAGGAGAAAGGCACAGTAGGCTGCATATCACAGACAGGGTCCTTGGAGCTGTGTAGCTAGCCAGGGAGCTGGAGCACCTGGAAATCATGAAAGCTCCCAGCCTGCTAGGCAGAGTGCACCCAGACAATTTTGTCTACCTGTTCTTTCTCCTGAGCAGTAAGCTCTGTGCAATCCCTGCCCCTTTCGCAGCCCTCTTGCTAAGGGCTTCCTTGCTAGGAAGTCTCTCAGACTGCCCGCCTTTCTTTTGTCCCAGAGCAGCCGGATATGGATCCTTGCTTTCCACAAGCGGCTGGAATCTCAGTCTTTCCAGGAATTCTGCCTGTCTTAGCTTTCCCATCTCCTAGTTATGAGAGTATCATGAAAGCAGCTTGAAATGTAGGTTTGTGCTCCCAGAGAAGATCTCTGTAGTTAGGTGTTCAGCAGTCCCAGGCCTCCACTCCCTCCCCACTCCATTTCTCTTTTTCCAGCTGGTGAGCTGGGGTGAGGGAAGGACTTGGGTCCTGCCAGGCCACAGCTTTGGTACGTTACCCTGCTCCATGAGGTCTGCTCTTTTATCCAGGTATATCCAGTCTGATACCATCCTCTTTCCTGTTGCTCTTTCAGGATCAGTTGTATTAATTATATTTTTGTATTATATGCAATTTTAGGAGAAAGTTTCTGTCTCTCCTCTCATCTTTTTATAGGCTTTTCTTAAAGGGACTTACTTAGTTTACCTGTTAAAGAAAAAAAAAGTACTCCCTTTACCTATATTCTCAATCCTAAGAAAATCTGAGTCAGTGCGAACAGCAACAGTGAGATAAGTAGTATTGGGCTATTTATCACAAAATCAGTGACTCAAATTCCTAAACTAGAGTTTTCAGTATTAGGTGAGCAAGCATGGTTTTTTATGACATTCTATTAAGCCGGTTCCTATAGCAAACTACACTAGTTCTCATGGTCTGACAGTCATAGCTCAGCTGTCTTTAGGATGATTAAAATCATTCAACATTATCAGAAAGCTATTTTTCCCTTGTAAATACATTTAGAAACTCAATTTTATGTTGACAAGATATACAATAAGCATAAATCCAACAAGAAAAGATCTTCCCCTTAACTTGACTAATGTTTATTTTCTCAAGGCCCTTAAGGTAAAGGTTTTGAAGTTATTTTCAATTTTTACGTTTATTCATATTGTTTCATACTTTTTACTGATTAAGAAATTCCCTTTTATTCCTGTTTTGCTAAAAATTTAGGTAAATGGCTAGTCAGCAATTTGCATTCATGTTCATAGCATCTGCAAATAGTCTCCCTTATTTTCAAGGTTCTTCACTATATTGACATTTAATCAAGAATGAAATAAAAATACATGCTAAGTATAATTTTCTATTTCCACAGCTTATGATACCTATTTTATACCTTTATTTTCAAACTTCCTGAATTATTTTTTATAAAAAGCTCTCTTATAAACAGACTGTACCTGTATTCATTTCATACAATCTTAGGGCCTCTATATTTTAATAAGCTAGTTATATTCAAATTGTGACTTATGTATTACATTGAGAATCATTTCTTCCATTTCTTCCCATGCTTTCTACCTACCACAATTCCTAGTTGTTTCTTTCCCCTCACTTTGCTTCCTCTAACTGCACTGATTTATTTTTTCCCTTATCAACTTTTTGTTCCATGTGTTTAAAATTATCAGAGCGATCTGAGACTATATCATACTTTTAAGAAAGAATTAGAGGCCACATTTAAGCCTTATTATTAAAGAGAAAAGAATCAATGGGTTAACAGAAGATATAACTGAAGAATGAATGAATAAGCTTAAATTAAGATCAAGACATATAACTCTCCCACAATGTAGCAAACAAATAAAAAGATGGTAATTCTAAACAAAAAGAAAGAAGACCTCTTCTGATATTGTTATATCCATAAAGGGAAGGGTGCCTCCATGCTACAGTCAAGATTGAAATATTCCAGCCTGTGGTCTAGTTGGAAATACAGAAGGACAGAAGAGGGGAGGCAATAGTCAAAGAACCAGTAGAGGAGAATTTCCAGAATGAAGGAAGACATGTTCTTGTGCTAAAAGAACCCGCCAAGTGCCAAGTAGGATTTTTTAAATTCCAAAAATAACACAAAACACCACATCCACCAAGAACAAAATCTTTATATTTAGACACCTTATGTTGAAATTTTAGAGCATTAACAAATAGAGAAAATTCTAGCAATCCCTGGAGAGGAGATTAAAGAAGGACTAGAAGAAAACTAGTAACATATTTCTAACCAAAACATTAGATGGAAGATAACATGAAATAGTTCATGAGACTATTATAATCTTGACACAACACCAGACAAAAACAGAAAGAAAAAAGGAAAACATAGGCCAATTTTATTTATAAAGTCAGATGCAAAAAGTTGCAAACAAAATAGCACCAAACCAAACCAAATTAATATATTACAACCAAACTGAATTTATCCCAGGAGTGCAAGAAATATTGAATATTTAAAAAAAATCAACCCACCATATTATAAAGGAAAATTGCTATTTGGTTATTTTGATAAGAAAATTTTTTAAAAATTAAAAATAATTAATGTTTGAAATTGTTAGCAACATAGGAATAAAAGGGAACTTCCTTAATCAGAAAAAGAGTAGGAAACAAAAACCTGTAAGTAATATTAACCTAAATGATGAAGTGTTAGACACATACCTTATAAAACCAGTAACAAGATAAATATACCATCATCACTGGCTTCTTCTTCTCAACATTGTATTTTAGGTCAATAGGACAAAAAAAGAAATAAAAGACTTTAGAAAGGTATGAGAATGGAAAAAATGTTCTTATTTGCAGAGATGAGTGGCTACACAGAAAACTCCAACGAATTTTCATCTTAAGATTAATAATAGAGTTTATAAAGTAGGGAAATACAAATATTAATAGACAAAAATTAATTGGATTTCTATATACCAGCCATACACAGAAAATATAATAAATAATTTTTAAAGCACATAACCATTTACAAAAGCAGCAAAAAAATAAGGTATCTAGGAATAAATATAAGAATAGATATTAAAAGGCCTTTTACAGAGAAAATTTTGAAACTTTGTTGAAATATATTAAAGGAAATCTTAGAAAGTAAATACTGCAAAATTGTTCATTAGTTCCAGTGTAATCTATAGATTCAATAAGATTTCACTCAAAATCCCAATAATTTTTTGAAGGAACTCAAGGGCCTAAAAAAATGGCCAAGAGTCCCTTGAACAAAACCAAAGTAGGGGGATTTGACCCACCCGATAGGCTGATGTATTATGAAACAATAGTAATAGATTGTGCAGGTAGGTGAAGGGAGAGCCAAGCTGAGCACTGAAACCTTCTAGAAGGCCAGAAACAGATTCACACTTGTATAGAAACAATATATGATAGAAGTGGCATTGTATGCCATTGAGGAAAGGAAGGACTATTTAATAAATGCTGACATAATAAGTAATCCATATGGAAAAAAGTGAAATAGAATTTTCTATATTATACCAAACGCAAAAATCAACATAAAATCCAAAGACACAAGATGGAACTTTTAGAAGAAGATAGAGGAGGCTATCATTTTGCTCTAAGAGTAGATTTTTTAAAATAAGAGAAAAAAAGCATTACCCATCAAAGGTGAGACTGATAAATTAGCTACATTAACATTAAGAATTTCTCTTCATCAAAAAAAAATCATGGAATATTTTTAAAAGCCATAATCTGTATTTGCCACACATATAATAAAAAATTGATATTCAAAGACCTATTACAAATTACTATAAAAAAACAATCAAATAGAAGAATAGGGAAAAGATGAGAACAGACATTTCAAAAGAAAAGGAAACATGGATACTATTGAAATATATGAAAAGATATTCAATCTCTTGAGTAATAAAAATGCAAATATATACCATAAGAGAGATAGTTTATATGCCATAGACTAGGGAAAAATTAGAGTCTGATTACACGAATTTTGGAGAAAATATAAAGTAGTGAGAACTTTTACACATTGCTTAGGAGTCTGAATTGGTACAACCTCTTAGGAAAAATGGGCGTTATCTAAGGTTGCAGATGTGCATACTGCATGAGCCAAGAATGCCACTAGTAGGTACGTACCTTAGGGAGAATCTCTTGCACATATGCAGCAGCAGACATACAAAAATACTCATAGCACCATTGTTACTAATAGAAAAAGAAAATAAAAGAAAGAGAACATGAGTGGAAAAGAGTGGGGGAGGAACAACCCAAATATCCAGCATTAGAAGACTGTATACATGAAGTGAGGCATAGCCACCCAATAGGATACATTGTAAAGAAGGAAAACAATAAACTGCACATTTTTGTGAAAACATAAGGGTAAAAAACAGTTAAGTCACAGAAAACTATTTAGGGTACAGCCCCATTCTTATAAAGCCCAAAAGCAGGCAAAATTAAATACTATGTTGCTTAGAGGTGTACACAACTAAGGTATAACTGTGGGGTAAATGCAAGGATTGGCGCACACAATGGGAGCAGCGACAAGGGAATGAGATCTAGACGCACCTAAAGAGGAACATGTGGACAGCTTTGATATTCTTAAGGTAGGCACTAGGTTATGAGTGTTTATTTTATTAATAATTCGTTATTTACTTCATTCTTTATACTTTTCATTATTTTATTACAAATTAAGTATCACACATATTACAAAATTACTACAAATTAAATAGTATATGTATTATATTCTTTTGTACATATACACACATATGTGTACAAAAGGCAAATTACATGAAATAGCACATAAATAAAAATATTTTTTAAGTGGCTCTGAGGGGGAATGACATTGGTCACAGAATTCTATACCCAAAACAGCCAGTAAAGGTGAAATAATAACATTTTCTTACATGCAAAGACAGAAAATGTATCATCCACAGAACTTCCCTGGGAAAATTACTGGAATATGTTAGCTAGGAAGAGGCAAAGTGAGAAAAGGAGGAAGAATAAGTGGAATGTAATATGCAAGGTGGGCAAAGGCATTAGTAAAAAGCCATTATCAATTGTAAAGAAGAAGGGATTAGGAAAATTAATTTCTGTAACAAAATTTTCAGATGTGATTAATGCAATAAATAGATGGAACAGCAGAGGGAGAGGGAAGTAAAGTATGTTAATTTCTTGGTGGGGAGAGGATATAAATGTCAATTTTAATTCTATGTGTGTTGCAAATATACAGTTGAAAATATAACAAATAGAACAGGTCTACAACTTTTTAAGTCACAAAGTAATCAAAGGAAGTGGTCTAAGGAAAGGCAGGAATGAACACATTGGTTTACGGTGACCTTTTTCTAAGGGCTAACAAACTGTCAATTTAATGATCTGTCTAGAATTTGCTGGTGAACAATAATAACAATACTAACAATAGTGCTACTGATGAAAACAATTATTTAGTGAGTATATATCTCCCAAACATTGAACTAAATTCTGTTATGTAGTCTTTTTTCACATAAGCCTTCTAATAACTTCATGGGCTAGATTATATTAGCATTATAATTTTACAGGTGAAAAACCAAGGCACAGAGTTCAAGTTATTTACCAAAGGTCACACGAATAGGAAGAAGCATGCAGAGGTTCTAATCTGTTTGACTCCAGAGCTTGGAACCACTTACTATGTGTCATTTTAAGTCTCAACAGAAAATTAGACTTTACATATTCTAGCCTCTCCCCTTCTCAAATATCATCAATTCATCATCTCCCACTTAGATTATACACATCATTCTTTCTGTGGCTTTTTCAGTCTCTAGCTTTTTCTCCCGTATAACTCACCTGCTATATCTAATGCTCATGATTAATCTTCTTCCATATTATTATCATGTTGCTTCCCTCAAAATTTTGAACCAAGTCAGCTTACTTTTCAAAAGCTTCCAGAAAGTACACCCATACCCAGGATGATTTGACACCACTATTCAATATTCACCCTCTTTTCTAGATCAGGATCCTCACTCTTCCTCAAGCCTCTGATTTCAGTGTCCACTATTTCTGGCCAGCTTCACCCTGCCTTCCACCCCCTCCACACATATCCTGTGAACTTGCCTCTTTCCCCAGAGCATTTATAGCTCATTCTTGTTTGTTATTCTCTAAACTGCTACTGAATTTGTAAACCACACTGGTCATTGTTTCCAGGGGTCTACAGTGGCAGGCTGAATGCACACTATGGAGTCTCGGAGAGCATTCAGTCTCACCCCCTCACTCACTCCCTCACTTTACAGATGAGCAAATGAAACACAGAAGACAGCAGTGATTTCCAGGGGTCTCTGGCCTGTTGGTGGTAAACAGAATTTCTGATGTACCATCTTGTGCCCTTTCCTTTACACACATGACTGACGGGTAATGTAACTAAGGACTGTGTTGATTGAAATTGTTACTATTCTGTATTAGATTCTGTTGGTTTTCCAAACACAGCCATTTTTCTCTTCTTTTTTTACTGACAGAACTTTATTTCTGGTGACGTCTCTCCCACATGATTTGGGTAAATACTTCTTATTGCTTAAGCCAGTTATCATGAGTTCCATTCCTTTGCCAATGATTGGTTTAAGGTAGAATATAACCCAATTCTGGCAAATGAAATGTGAGAAAAATCTGGTGGGGATTCCTTCTGGGAAGGCTTCTCTGTTGATAGAGAATCACAGGATGAAGAAGGCTTGTTATGTCTCTGGTGGATGAAGATAGAGGACCTAGACTTATTTGTCCATCTGTGTTCATGAAGGAAGCTAATAAACATGAGCATAGCTAAATAGAAAAATGGAAAGAATAGACTCTACTACCTTCATTAAGGTAACAAGTATTCGAATTCCTTAAGCCAGTTTAACTGGGTTGATTATGATTTGAATGAAAGCTGCAGGAATGACCTTGGAGGCTGCCTTTCACATGCCACATCTCAACCACTAGCAAATCATGCTGATTTAGTCTTTAAAAATATGCCCAGAACCCAACTACTTTTCCTTATGGGCTGCTACCCAGGTCCCAGAAAACATCACCTCTTGCAAAGAGTATTTCAGTAGCTCCCTCTCTCAATGCTCCCCTGCTCGCCTTCAGGCAATTCACCATGCAATCGGCAAAGCATCCTTGCAAAACATCAGTCAGATTGTGCCCCACATCTCCTTAACACCTTCCAGAGGCTTCCTATCTCACCGAAAGCCAAACCCTAAGTCCCTAATTAGGTCTACAGAGCTGCTGAAGACCTGGCCATTAGCTGCCTCTGGGCTCTTTCACTCTCTGCAAACCACACAAACCTTTCTGCATTCTGTGGACAAAACAAGCATGAAAGGCAGAGCCTTTGAACTGGTTGCTTCCTCTGCCTCCTGCTCTCCCCACTCAGGCATCCGCATTCCTCATGGCCTCACAGCCTTTGCTCATATGTCCCATCAGGGAGACCTTTCTCATGTGTCCTATATAAAGCAGCACAGTGCTCTCCATGGCCCTATCACACTCTGTTCCCTTCATTTTTCTCTTCTGCTTATCAGTTCCTGATATATTTTGAATTTGCTGGGTTTTTTTTGTTTGTTTAGAAGGCAATGACAGTGACTATTTTATTCACTGCTCTGCTCCCTTGAGTGCCTGGCACATAGTAGGCACTCAATAAATATTTACTGGATGAAAGGATTAACTACATGTAATAAGTTATAGTAAGTTGTAATAAAAGATTAACTATATATAATAAGGGCATTAAATTATATACACTTTATATTTTTATACTAAAAAATAAACATGGCAGGTGTATACATTTGTTAAACTGCATCAAAGTTACAATTAATACCTGTGCAAATCACTTTATGTGTTATTCCTCAACAAACAAGTCTGAAAAAAATTAAAAAGTAGTGATGATCTTAAATAATTTTGGTGGATATTTGTTTTTTTCTACTATAACTGGAAACTTAAAGTTCTATCATTTTAATGTTACATTACTCTGTATTAGTTTTACTTCACTCCATTTTTATAAATTGTAAAAGGGGAACACTAAAGAATTTTGTATTTATATGTGAACAAAATAAGTTACATTATCATTTCTGCATCTTGAGTCTAGCATGTTGTCTCACACAGAGCTCAGTAATTGTTTGTGAACTTAAATCAAATGTTAAAAGAGAAAATGAATGAAGGGAGGGAGCAGATATGCCCAGCAACAACAGCTGCCAGGAACCTCCTTCTTCCCTCCCCATTTGCTAATGAGGAGTTAGTGAGAGGGTGTAGAGTTAGATGGGCTGTGGATGACCACAATGCCAGGTCCAAGTCAGGGTCAACCACTTATGAACTGTGTGACTTTGGACAGCTGTTA
The DNA here is from genome assembly GCF_040802235.1 of Manis javanica. Classification (NCBI taxonomy): domain Eukaryota; kingdom Metazoa; phylum Chordata; class Mammalia; order Pholidota; family Manidae; genus Manis; species Manis javanica. Next base: position 71,156,733 of record NC_133160.1, read on the forward strand.
CCTAAACTTTCTGGGAAACCTCATTTTTCTCCTTTGCAAGAGTGAAATAGGAGAGTCACTATCTTATTCATCCGACAAGGCTGTTGTGAGTCCTTATGCACAGTGTGTGGCATGCAGTAAGTGCTAAATGAATGTGGACTCCTACTGTAATGGGAATTTACCCTTTTATTCTTCTTTCTGTGGGTACAGGGATGAAGAGGAGTCAGTACTTCCTGAGAGACACTGATAGACTGAGACTGGTGCTCCCTGTCAGAAGAGGGGGTTAGGGAAATCCCCTCAATGGAAGCAAGGAGAGATGGGTGAGGTGAGAGTTTCCCATCCTCGTACTCATTCCCCACCAAATGCATGCAGTTCTCATTAGAGATGCAAAAGTACCCCCTGCCCCTGCCACCACTCAAGTCCTCAGCCACCAGCGGAGTGCAGAGTGAAGGAACTAGTGGAGGGAAACCACTGCATACACATGCCCACGTCCCATCCCAAGTGCAGCCTCTCATATTATGAAGCCCTTTCATATCAACTTTTCATGAAGATACTTTGATCCTGGTAACCTGGTGTGAAGTTACCTGTGCATAGATTACCCCTTCAGGACTACCCCAAGGGCAATGGGGGATCCCATCCCCAAAAACTCTGTCCTGAAACCAAGAAGTCCACCCCAAAGGCTCTTTAGACTCAGGTTCTACATTAACTCACACACCTGAGGAGGCAATTTCCCAGCCCTTCTAGGACAGCCATCATGTCCCAGAGTCCACTCACCCAGGGTCAGAATCAGCAAGGAGCAGACCGAAAATTGTTAAGAGTTTCTTAATGATTACAAAATGGATATTTACATGGTACTTAAATCTTCCTCTCACAAGACAAAAACTGAAAATGTCTAGTTTCAGGCCTGGCATCCGTGATCAGGGTTCACCCAGTCCCAGAAAGACCTTGGGGCTGCCTACCATCACATTTCCAGTTTGTGAGATTGAATCTCCATCCCTTTAACTTCATGTTTAATAACGGTCTCCTAGAATTACAACTATAGTAATAGTGTCTTGTTTTCCTTGGCTTATTAAATGTGGCTCTGAACAAAATATGCAGTTAGTTGCCTTTTATTGAATTGGAGTAGATTGACAGTGACAGGGTGAGCTATGAGGAACATAAGAGGCAGTGACTGAGAGTTCAGTGTCCAAGATAAAATGGGCCAGATTTGGACTTTACACACAGCACTTGAGACCACAGAGAGTGGCTTCTGGCCTTAGAGTCTGGTCCCGCGCTCCTCAGTGCAGGCATTGGGTGGGATCACTGTCTGTTACTGCAACAGGGCTAGAGAGCTTAAAAAAAATTCTGCTGTATCTTTTTCTGGGGTTGGAACCATTTTTAGAAAGATTTTGCTTCTGAGTTTTGAATATATTTAGAATCACATGAAGGCCTTACACAGACCCTTTGGTTGCAGAAAACAAAAAAACCCCACTGGCGGCAGCCCATGGGAAGAGGTGGCATTGATAATTCGCACTCATATACAGCAGCATTTTGAAATAGTTTTGTTTTAGGCATGTTTTTCCTTTTCTACCACTCGTTTGTAATATTTAGATTTTTATATTTTGTTTTCTGTTTTCTTATTTGAGATTCATTTGTGGGGAGAAGGGAATTTTTCATTTTGTTTTCATGTCTTGCTTTTTTGAAGTGTACTTTTATACAAGTTCTTTGGGAATATTCATAGTTTTTCACAGTAATTTCTATGAGTATTACTAATAAGGTAGGGGGACGTGAAATAGAATTATATAGATGTTTATTACACATCTCTTTTTATGTTTTAGCTTGTGCCGTTCACTTTTCAAAGTAATGTACATAGAAGCATTCAGCTTCATAAAAATTTTATCATAGGCACTATATATGTATGAACAATGTGTATAGATAATAGTTTTGTGATATTAGCTGAATTTTTACCCTTGTGATACAGTCTTTCCTTTTCGTGAAGATCATATTTTCACTGCCAAGCGTGTGACTCTCTGTATGTTTGGGGAAAGAGGAGAGGAGGGAGAAAAGTCCCATAGAGTAGAATGCAGGCAAAAACCAATCTTTTGCCTCTGGGGCAGAGTCCCAAGGTAGCAGCAGAAAGAGCCATAGGAAATTAATGCATGAGCTTCTAGGTAGATGGGCCAAGAGGAGCTTTATGGAAATTTCCATGCTTCACATAGCAACACAGCAGTAAGCATATTTCTGCATCCTCCGAGTGTGACCTAGTGATCGAGCTTCTGGTGGTCCTGAAAATTCTACTGTACCTGTTATTGGGGGTATAGAAAACAATGAAACTCAGATACAAAGAGAGCATTTCAGTGGTGACCTATATGTCCCAGACTGCACCTTCCTAATGCCTATGTGTCCCCTGTCTTGGCATTGTGAAGGCCCCTAAAGTGAGATCTGCAGTACGAATACTGTGAGGTGGGAAACAATGAGTTGACAAGGTTAAGGTGCTGCTATTTACATGGAATTAGAAGTTAAAACAGAAAGCTAGCTGAATAATCCAAACTAAATATAGTTAAAGTCCTTGCACAATTGGGTTTGTAGACTGAAGTTCATACCCACTGTACGTACTCTGATGCTTTCAATAAATACATTCTTGAAATAATTTTTTAAAGTGAATTCCATTTTAAATGCACATGAAGTTTAGAAAGTATATTTAGTAAGGGCAGGAACCATGTTTTTCTCATTTTATACTTCTCCTAGCACAAGTATAGTGTCTGCCACATAATAGTTCTCAATAGTTGTTACCTTGATGAATAAGCTAGATATTTAAAGAAACAGTTTCATCAAAATAAATACATTTTGTAAGGAAAAAAGTCATTACCTAATTTACTTAATTTTAATTCTCTGCATTTGGATTTTCTTGATGAGATACATGCTTAACTATATGAGTTTCATTTTTTAATAAAATAATGAGTAGCTTATAGCCATATAACAAACTGGGGGGAGGTACAGGAAAAACAATCAAACATATATCATTGCTATTATGACTGTAATGTAAGTATGCTAGTACAACAGAAGTAGTACAAAAACTTCCAATAAATGCATATGTAGAATTTTCTAAATTTTGATTTGTAAGGTTTTTGACTAGATTGTGTTAGAGAAAGGCTTAGAGTTGGAGCAGGGTGAATGGTGTGGGGGAATGTTTCTATGAAAGGACACTAGAAGAGAGAAACAAGGGCATTTGGGAACAGCGGAGCCTAGAGCTGTCAGTTTTTTCAAGATGAGTTTTGTAAGCTTAAAATTGTGTCCTACAGGTCCATTGTGGTGGTTAATTTTCTGTGTCAACATAACTGGGCTAAGGGATGCCCATCTAGCTGGTAAAACCATATTTCTGGGTGTGTCTGTGAGTGTGTCCAGGGAAGAGATAGCATTTGAATTGGCGACAGAGTGAAGAGAATCACCCTCACCAATGGCGTGGGCATCATCCGATCTGTTGAGAGTCTGAATAGAACTTAAAGATGGAGTAGGGTGAGTTCACGTCTCAGCCCTGGCTGGGGTGTCCACCTTCTCCTGCCTTCAGATATCTATGCTCCTGGTTCTCAGCCCTTTGAACTCAGACCAGCATTTACACCAATAACCCCAGAGGCATCAGTCAGATTGTGGTGACCAATGATACTCAGGCCTTTGGACTCAGACTGAATACCACCTTTCCTGCTTCAACAGCTTGCAGAGGTAGATTGTGGGGCTTCTCAGCCTCCATAACCATGTGAGCCAATTCCTGTGATAAATCTCCTCATAAACATCTGCAGGTGTCTTATTGGCTCTGTTTCTCCAAAGAACCTTGACTAACACATCCTCCTAATACTTAATATAAGTATTACTATCCCCCCAATACTTAACCTCCTAACCACTTACTTGTGTTCTGTGCTAAGCCCTGGGTCATCTTAATCCGGAGCCTTTATCAACTTGACATTGATCTTATCTAGTGGCTTAGCTATTCAAATATGACAGCATATATTAGGAAAATTCTCACTTTAACTTTAAAGTATACTTTAAAAGGATGTCTCACAGCTCCAAATAATAAGTTTACCATTTCTGATGAGGTCTGGAATGGCAGCCTGACTTGCATTTTTTAGCTGTGCAAGCTCACCAGAGCCAACTGTGCAAACCTCTTCCCAAGAACTAGCTCAGTAATGCCATGGTGGTCAGTTTGAAATCTGCCGTGGTGGGAGTGTTTCCAGCAATCAGCAAATGCTGATTAGAAATTAGAAATTAGAACTTCTCAAAAACAAGTTGTTCTCAGGGAGCTGTTCATCCATTTACTAGCACACCACTGGACTTAGATCTACTTTTGTCCCAATTTAATATATATTTTTCTTTCATAAAAATTATCCTGAAATTCTAAGTGGGAAAGTTAATGGTTAATGTTGACGAAATATCCCTGCCAGGTTATAGCCACTGTTTTTTGCATCAGGATTGCTTTTGGAACTCACAAAGATTCAAAGAAGTTAGGGAGCGACACTGATCAGTTTGTTCACAAATAGCTTAGAAAGCTTATGCCTGATCCTATTCACCTCCACCACCTCCACCCTCAGTAAGTCAGTGCCAACTGCCAACAAGATCTGACACTTCTGGCAGCTTGGCCTTTAGAGTCTCTTGGTTGAGCTTCTCCTACTCCTCCACCACGCTCCTGGGGACATTTACTAACAAGGCCCAAATGAAGTGTGAATAATATCACCTTATTTGGAGAGAAGATAAAAGAGCAGCATTAGAGTCTCTATGCTTTGATATCTCAGAATAGTAGAAGTAGATATAAGGGGATATATGCAGCTTTTAAATGCTATTGACTCAGTGAAATAACAGAGTAGAATAATTCATAAGAAACCTGTACCTTAAAAGAGAACAGCTGATCCAACAAACAGAAAGAAGACTTGAGACTAGACATGTCAGCAGGGTAACTGCAAGTTAAAACTACATCTTAATTGGTTCTTCTAGAAATTTGTTTATGGTTTGCTGATTCAAACAAAATATCTTGAATCATTTATAAATCCATTACTATTTTATAATATCATCACCTTTAGTTAATGAATAGCAAAATTAGAACTTTATCCTTAGCCTGTGTGGTTTCATACAATTTTAGCTACTTTTGAAAGAAAATGTAGGTCTGCAAAGTCAGGGAAAATATTCTGAACCAAGTCAGCCTTCAGAACAGACTGAACTGGTGACCACTGCCCAGTGGGGCTACAACCTGGTAATCAAACTAAAAATATACATGCTTCCCAAACACCTCTTAATAGCTCAAGAATTTGACTGTTAGGAAGCCAGTAAATTTGTGTTTAACTTAGTTGGATAAGAAAACATTTAGCAGACTCTACAATTCAGCTCAAAGAAAATGGAATACCATCTGAATGGCATCTGTCATGCTGTGTAAAAACAGATGAAGAAGCAGGTGGGGTTCCTTCAGTCAGTCTGCAAACTGGTGAGAGATACTCCACATACAAGTGGTTGAGCAGTTTGTTTGCTTGTCTTATGGGATTTAGTCATATGTTTTAATATCTCTCACATATAGCATTGATAGTGCCAGGCATTGCTGTTTGTGCTTTACAGATATTAACTGAATCAATCTTCAAACCGCCCTATGAGTACTTTGATTATCCTCATTTTCTTGATGAGGAAACTAAAGTCCAGAAAGGTAAAGTACCTTTCTCAAAGCCATCCAGTTACTATGCGGAAAGGGGGCTTGTGGAAGTGGAACCCATGTATTCTAGCTCCAGAGTCTTTCTTTCTAATCCCTGCAGTTACTAGCTCTCTAAGTCAGGCCACCATAATTACAGGTGAGCATTAGTAATCACTGCATTTATTAGGGTTGGAATGGGCTTTAGAATTATCTAGTCCATATGAGCTTTGTGTGCATTATCCCTTAATTGTGGTTAAACAATCTCTCCTTATTCTGTTCTTATTCCTAATTTTGGCATTTCCACTACATGAAGTAATTACTTGTATAATTGGGAAGTCTAGTTGTTAAAATATTCTTCATTTTGAGACAAAAATTTTTCTACCTTCCTTTATCTTTCTAGTGTCTAGAGTTCTGTTCTCTGAAGAAAAACATGCTAGGCTGCTCCCTTTTCAAGTGTTGGCCTGGAAGGGTCTATTAAAGGGGATAGTTGTCATATTATCTGTGGTCCCCTATTTTATAGGATAGCCATCCCCAATACCCTTGCAATTCTTTTAACATTGTATTAAGATCTTTTGCTTTTTTCTAGTCTCCATCTTAAAATGAGACTCCTGAACAGGACGTGAATCTGGCCCGTAAGACCACGCGCTCCATTCAACTGGTGCTACTTCTCTATTTATACAATGTGTTCTTGGCTTTTAATCAGTCTAGCCATATTTTTTGTCACGTTGAGATTTAAGTTAGCTAATACTGCCAGGCCTTTTCCATATTGCTGGCCGTGAAACTGAATCTTCATCGTCTATGTAGTCAGTTATTTTCTTTTTAGTCCCAAATGTAGGACTTTACATTTATCCCTGTTAGAATTTATCTTAAGAGTTTTGGCTTGGCATTTGGCTCTCTGAAAATTTTTTGAGTCTTAGAATTTCACAGACCTTCACAACACTGCAGAGCTGAGATTTTAAAGCCTCTCTGTGGGTCTTAGGAAACCAAAATAAGTCAGGTGGGGGCAGCACAGGTGAAGAAGTGTGTACAGGGGCTGAGTTAATCCAGTACTGGTGCATTGCTGGGACTACTGGGAAGACTCAGAATTGTAATTGCAAATGACAAGAGCATTCATCACTTCCAAGAGCCTTAGTAGGAGCAGGGACAATAACGACCTGGAGAATGGAAAGGCAGTGCAGAAAGAAGTCTATTCTTCTTCCAGACATACCTGGTTAAGTCCTATGATGAGGAATTTGGTTGTTTAAATATGCTTTCCCATGCTAGACAATTCTGACCTGCCATTTTTCATATTTCTTACTTCTCAGACCACACTCATTCACAAACAGAGAGGTTTGTTTCCGTGTCTTCTGTGTGTTAGAACTTATCACCAGCAACCACAAGAACACCCTCTTAGGTCATCTTTTTCATCCTCAGGGTGTTCTGGCAGAAGGCAATAACCTCTGCACTTGTGTCAGTGGCGCAGTTGCAATAATGGAGTAGCGTTTCTTGGGACGGGTTTCCTTCCCCTTTTTCCTTTTGGGGAACATGCATTATCTTGACGCAGAAGGAATTGGATCTGTTCAGCTTTGTTGGGGTCCGTTCTCACTCATGCCCCATGATATGTGCACATAGGCTGTCAGAAGAGCTGTGCTGAGACTCCAGAAGCAAAGCTCTCTGAGGCTGTTTCTGCTCCTCTCTGGCACCTCTGAATCTAAGTCTTGGGACCACCCACAGAGCCCACGGATGCTCACACCCGAGGGGTGATTAGGTTGGGAAGGGAAAAATTGCCTCTCACTCATCTTAAGTGTGCTGTGACTTTAAACTTTTATATATATTAAAATCCATCATACAGTAGAGTTAAATCAGTAATAACTGCTGCCACAACCACAACTCAATGATTAATTTTCTGCTGCTGTGAGTAAATGTTAAAGAATCAATTCTTATTTACATTCAGCTTTTCCAATAACAGGAAACTCTTAGGATGCCAAAACTTCAGGAAAATACTGTAGTAATGGAAGAATCAGAATCATAAAAATCATGTAATCAGAATTGGAAATGACCTTAGAGATCATTTAGTGCACCGTCCTCACCCACACAGAAAACTGAGGCCAGGAAAGGTGAAGTGATTTGTGTAAGGTCAGAAAGGATCTTTTTTGTTAATCTTCTAAAAATCAATAGAGGTAAAATTTCATTATTTCTAGACTGAGGTTACTCAACCTTGGCAACATTGATATTTTGGACCTGATAATTCTTTGCTGTGGGTGCTGTCCTGTGAATTGTAGAATCTTTAGCAGCAAAGACAGCAGAATATGCTACTCCAAAATATGCCTTTTTGGCAAAAGGATTATTTTGAGCTGATTATTCTGTATAACAATCATTACTCTTGTTTACTGTACTTTTCCTGGTCACCTCCCAGTACCTGGTCTCCCTACAACCTTCCTCTTTTTTATCTTTAGCTGAAGATGGTGTTTAAGACTGAATTTCAGCCACCTCATGAGCTATTAATTTTTCCCCAGGTATCTTCCCTGCAGAGGATGTATACATGTTAATAAAGTGTTTTTCTCTTGTTAGTCTGTCTTTTGTTATAGAAGCCCCAGAGAAAAGTTAGAAGGATAAAGGAAAATTTTTTTTCCTCCCCTGGAGCAGCAAGCCTGGCTTCTACCCACCAGACACCAGAAGCCTCCACAAAAGTTTTAAAAATAAAAAAAGTCTCCAGATGTTATCAAATGTCTCTGTAAGAAGGGAACAAAATTGCCCCCAAGGAAAACCACTGGACTTGACATTGTCTAAAGAGCAAAGTTCTGTGTTTTATTCCAAGATAACTTAAGAGGTTAAGGATGGTGTTAATTATATGTCTTATGAGGTTCACAGAAGTCTTTGTTCTGGAAATTTGTTCATATTAGCTTTTATCCAACTAACTGTAACCCACACAGTGGTGGTCTTGAAATAGTTCAACAGTAATGCCCCTGTTTTATAGTCCTGGGGCATAAAGCATTGCTGGTGTTTACCAAGGAAGTAAATCCTTTCTCAGTTTGGATCCCCACAAGAAAGTGAACCTTTTTTGCTTGAAGGAATTTAAAACCCCATCTCTACATAGCTGCCCTGCCAGGCCTTGGAATATGCTGGTACAGCAAAAAGAATAAGCTGACACCCAATTAGGAGATTGTCTCACAGTAGGGAGCTAGATGTGGAGTCCTGCACATGACTGGAGTAGGGAGCTAGCATTTTACAGAGAGCTTTGAAGGAAACTAAAGACATCTGTTGATCTTAGTTAACTTCTATTGACATTGGAACTCAAAGATCTCACTTTGAGTAAAGCACAGTCAGAGACTGAGGGCAGGACTCTGAGTCAGCAGCAAATGTTTCACCATGGGCACTGCTGAGCATCTGGGGAAGGAGGGCACATGCCAGACAGGAGAGCCTCTGCTCTTGTCTCCAGTGTCTGATGGTATCTCCCATTCTAACAGTTTAGTAAGACACCACTGACTGCTAGCAGAACCCCGGCCGCAGGCCTGTTTGGTGCTTGTGTCACATCCCCTTGGTTTGATCTGATGGTAAGCGGCAGCTTCACTGGACAGTTTGCTCTCCCTGTCACATTCTGCCTCGTGGTCTTATCTGTAGGACGTGGCCTCCTTTGACCTCACACAAGTGCAAGGCCCAGACTGTGGAGGCATTCCCGACCCTAAAGGCAACCCATAAAGAGTGGACTGGTGTTCAAGCCTTCTGTCTTCACAGAGAAAATTCTAGAAGACATTCTGCAGACTTCCCAGTGGAATCAAATCTCTACTGCTAATAGCAGTGACCTCTACAACATGCTATTTATATTCGGTTTTCCTTTTGCCCTGCCTCACTCCCTTGCTCCTCACTTCTCCTTCCTGGGATCACCTTCCAAATAAGCTGCTTGAACCAAGGGTCTTGTCTCAGGCTCTGCCTTCTGAGGAACTCAGACTAGAGAACCCTACTGTATGGTACTCATATTCATTGCAAATATTTGAATCCAAATTACTTATATGGTAAAAGGTACCTGGTTCTCATCTCAGAGTTTCAGTTCATTCATTCCCAATAGTCATTTTGTTATCCCCATATAAGACTCAATCCAAGAACTCCTGATATTGTTGTGATTCAATACTCAGGATAGGTGCCTCCTATATTTTAGTCAAAATGGTAAACAACAAAATTTATTTCTGTTTAGTGTGCTAGACATTAATATATAACCTCTTGACATTAAGGTTATAAACTAACTATATTCCTAAATCCTTTAGCCTAGAGAAATCAAGAATTTTAGTACTTTAATATCAAGGCGTGTGGCCAGGAATGGCCTCTCAGATTGTTACCTTAGTCATTCTGGAAAAACTGGGGTATATCTTAGTAAGGAAAGTAACTTCCATGGTATCCTTTGAAAATTAAAATTATATGTGAAAATCAGGCTGTCTTTGAAGCACTCCTAACAAGTTTAAATATTTTCTCCTTACCATTATATTTATGTCATTCAAATGTTGTACAATGAAAGATAATACATTCTAGACAAAAACTTATATCTTCCCCAAGTCTTAAAATTTACAAGGTATGGAAGGCCTGTGTGTGTGTGTGTGTGTGTGTGTGTGTGTGTGTGTGTGCACGCATGTGTATGTGTTAGGAAAGGGTGGCTGTATAAGTTGTTGAGGAAGAGGATGGGAATAGTTGCAGTCCATGATCTCTTCCCTCTTAGGAAAGCCTCTGAATTTTCAGGATTAAAATTCTGAAATGGATCTGAAATGGATGATGGAGAGAAAATTGACAGATGTTACACTCAATGCTTTAGGAACTCCTATAGGAGAATATATGAGTAGAGAAGTTACAGTAGTACCTTCCAAAGAACCCTTAGATTTAAGTCTCCAAAGTCCATGTTTTTGCCCTCTATTTCCCAGAAATTCTAGCCCAGTGCATTATATTTCAGGAGAACTAGCAAAATTAACACCTAGCCTTATCTGCATTTAAATGCCAAGCACTGTTCTAAGAGCTTTACATCTGTCAACTCTTCTAAGAAGAGGTGCTCTATAAGTATTTTACAATATTAAGTAAACTTATAATAATTATTAATGTACAATGTTTAGGGAAAATCTGAAGCAACTTCGAAGAATCCGTTCAGTTAAACCCTATAACTTTGTTGAAACCTGTTCAACCCTATAACTTTGTCAAACAACAAATGATAGATCACATTCTTATTTCTCTTATCAGCACACTTTTTATTGCTGATAGGTTTGATTCTCATTTCCACTCCCTTTGCTCTCTGGGAGGTTCTCACTTTCCTGGGTGGGTGAAGTGGTCTAAGTAACAAGCTGTTTTAAGTGCATTAAGCCCCCCAAAAATTACAGTGGTCACCAGGAGACTGAGTTTCTCCACTTCCGCAGTTCAGTCCAGTCAGTGATGCCAATCAACGGTTAGAAGATAGAAGATGGATATGCAACCATATCCCTTATTATCTACAGTTTCCACCAGTCCCTGAGAGCAACGGCAGGTAGGTGCTTTCCCCTGCTCTCCTGAAAGTGTGCCTGCAATTCAACTGTTTTGATTCCTTCCTCCTCACCTCATCCCTCAGCTCCTCCAATTCCATCCCATCTCCTCCCAAAATCTTTCTCCAAAGCAGATTAGGTATGCCTCCATCTCTAATTACTATTTACTATTTTGCACGATTTTTTTCTGCTACCACATCGTCACTGTGGGGAGGCAGTCCTGCCAGCAAGTGCCCAGAAATGATGTGTGCCCAGTTCAGCTGCAGCTGGACCCTAGTCACCTCTGGCCAAACTTCAGCTGAATACTTCGATCACTGCACTTCTGGTGTCACAAGAATCTAAACTTCCTGCAGTTTCTCCCTCAACATTTGTTTTTTCACATCATATTGGTGACCTGTAAGTATTCCTTTGAATTCATGAATTTGATACATTCTTTTTCTACAAAGTTTGTTCCATTTTCTTCTTCAAATACGGTATAATAGAGTCAGTCACTTTGAATTTCTCTGAGAAATGCTGCTCTCTCAGTGTAATCTTAGGAACTCTATTTAAAAAGAGTTCATGCTCACCATAAAAGTATTTAATAGCTTACCCTGCTTGTATGGGATGCCTACTGACTCTTAATTTAAAAAGAACATATGTGTGTGCTTTCCAAAGGATATTTAGACTGGCTGACTTTTGACTCTGATGGGAGCAGATGAGATGGATGTTAACCAGCTGTTTCTTATGGAGAACATGAGACTAGAACAATAAAAAACAAATTGAACTGGAGCTTGGGGTGGTTTAGGTTCAATGTGAGGAAAAACTTCCTGTGTTTAAAAGATGTAAAAAATTGAGATGGGTTTTTAAGGAAGATAACATTTTCTAGATGTCCTTCAAAATGGAATAAATTTGCCCTTGGATAATTAAGATGATATTCTTTTACTGTGATAGAATACCTCAAGATTCTTTCCACGACAGAGTACTTGACCCATTCTTGGAGAAAATAAAATATGAAAGTAGACATTATTGCAAAAAATGACAAAACAGCATTTTAAAATAAAAATAATTACAAGATTACTTCAAACTATTTAAAAATATTATTTTATTCTGACTCAGTGCAGTTCAACAGATACTCTTTAGATATTTACTAATACAGACACTGAAGCAAACTGAGCTTCTCAAGGAACACTCTACTCAACCCATAAGGCTGGTGAAGCATGTTTTCAGGGAAGCTTTGGAAGAGGACTGTGGGGAAAGAGGCTCTTACTGCAGCGAGATCTGGGAAGTCTTTATGGAGTGGATTTGGAGCTGGTTCCTGAAGTATGGTCAGGAATTTGGTGGAGAAACAGCAGAGGGACAAATTTAAAAAGGTGTAGAATTCATAAATGCTCAAGCTGAGTTGAGGATAGAAGTATGGGGCAAGGGACAGGGCTGAAAAGAAATCCAAACAAGAGCATGACACTCTAATTCTTTGTCATGGAAGCATCAAAAGCCAGAGAATGCATAGTAAGACCAGGATAAGTCTGAAGCTATGAATGTGCAGTGGATACACTGGGAATGCTATATTCACAGCTAATTCATATTGAAAAATTCATCTGGGATTAAAGATGAAAGAAATCCCAGTGAATAGTCTCATTGGAAAACACTCATGTTGCGTGAACTGTCTTGGGAGTGGATCCTTCCGCTTAGCTGTCATGTGAAACAGAGACAAGCTCTTCCCACCAATTCCTACCCAAATTGCAACATCATGGGCAGAAAGTGATTATTGTTTAAGGACTCTGACTTTGGGAGGTTTTTTTAATATAGCAATAGATAACCAAAATATAAATGTATACTTTTTAAAAAATGAAAATCACATAGGATTATGAGCTTTAAGTTTTGGACTTAAAAGTGATAGTGTCAGCTACCATCACCATTTCATGAGAAAAGCAAAACTTAACATCAGAATTTCAAAATGCACACACACACACACACACACACACACACACACACACACACACACATGCTCATTGAAAAGACAATTTCAAACAACAGGCTAGTTCTTCTAATTTACTATATTTATTTAAGAAGTTCACAATATTGCCCTTATTTTCTCATTTTTTCTAGATTTATTGAAATATCATTAAGAACTCATACTTGGAAATCATTGCTCTACCATCCCATAGTATGATTCCAAAAGCATGAGTATTCTTATTTAAGAGCACTTTAAAGCTTGAATAGTTTTTCTTGAGAAAAGATTTATCTTGTCCAAATAGCAAGTCTTTCCTTTTCTGAATTATAGCCTGATCATTATTGAATATCACAAATAGATAAAAGACCTCACAAGTCAAAACCACAGTTTGGATATTCTTCTTATTGTCATTTGCAAAATCTGGTTACCTGCACTTGTGGGATATAGTATTGGTACAATTAATGGCTAATGATGAGGAATTCATTGCTGTGGATGGGAAATATGGTCACTTGCACAAGTCCCTAGGCAAGTGATCTGATCCTTGATCAGATGTTCCATACCAGTAACAGGCATGCTACAATGAATTGAAAGGCAGAACACCTAGAGTCCTCTTCCAAATAAGCTATTCACATGTTCATATGTGAGGCCACTAGGTAGGGTCTGTTGGATGACACATCCAGTTTCTCCCTGGCCAACCCTGGCTGGCAAGATGCATATACACATGCTATACACATGCCCCACAAGTCTGAGGCACCATTTAGTGGCTGGGCGATGCTCATAAATTCCCTGTGGAATAAAAAGAGGTCAGAGAATAATGAATGTGTCATTAATAACTTCTTTCTGTACCTCCTGATGAAACTGGTAGGGCCTACACATAAGACATATGGAACTATTCAAGTTATTTTGATGAGCAACATTGTGGACTAACATATTAGAGTGATATGCCTTGATGATTATTATGTTTTAACATTCAAACCATTTTACTCTTAACATTGTTTCTAAACTTATGTCAGAATTTTTGAGATACTGAGAAACTTTTTCCACTTGCTTAGCAGTGGAAAACATTTCTGCACATCTTTGGCTTCTTACAGAAGTTTGTGCAGTAAAACAGAGGGCAAAAACATTTTGAATTATATGCTAGGAAATGTAATTCTACCCTTAGAATGAATGACATATAATGAAGTGAATTTCTTTGGCCAATTTTAAGTATAATTGAAAGTTATAAATGCATCCTTAAAATTTACAAGGATATCCACAAGTACATTTAAATTAAACATTTTATTGTGATATTTAAGAGTACATGCATTTCCTGGTTTGGATAAATTGACTGTAAAGGACTTCTTTGGAAAAACTGAAGAAAACTGAATATTATCTGGAAATTAAATGTTATTAAGGAATTATTGTTATTCCTGTAAGGTGTGATCATGAAGTTGTGGATTGTAGGAAAACATTCTGGTTTTTCAGGGATGAATATTGAAGTATTTAGGGAGAAGATATCATGGTGTCCATATTTGTTTTAAAATACTGTAGATTTATGGGACAAATATATGCCAGAATGTCAACAATTGTATTTTAAAGGTGATGATATGTGTTTATTATGCTAGTCTCTCTGTCTACATGTTTAACATTTTTCATAATAAAAGTGAAAAAAAAGGATACATTTATTATATGCCTATTTTCCTTTGAGGGAATATGATGAAATGAACTGAACAAATCTTGAATTGTACTCTAAAAAATAATGTTAATCATTAAAAAAACATCTGCTTTCAAACCTAAAGGCTTCCCATATGAAATGTTCTTTCTAATTCTGATTCAATCCCACTTATCTTCTTAACTACTGTCCATAGACACAATTCTAGCAATCAGAATAATGTTGATATTACTACACTCTGAATCCAAACAAGCACAAAATTTGGATTTTATTTTACTTAATTTCATATATTTTGAATGTGTGCACTTTGATTAAGCAAGAGATTTGGAGAGCAGATAACAGGGCTGACATAGCCTCTGAACGAGGAAAAGCACAGGATAATTGAAGTCAGCTAACAGGATTTCCACCAGGGAATGATTTCCCTGAGTGTGGGATCTGATTTTCTTTGATGTCTGTATTACAGTAATAACATTAGCAGCAACCCAAACAATACAATGAAATTTTAGATTTGCTATACATGATGACTCCTCTGTCATCAAACTGGCTGTTTTTTATACAGTTTCACTCAAATATACCAGTTAAACACATGGAAAACACAAGAGGTACCAGCTTCGAATTCCAGGTCAAATATCTTACTTTTAAAAATAATCCTATGTGCTATCCTTACCCAAACCTGTGTGAATATCAGAGTGAGAAAGTACCTAAAATAGTCATACTCAAGGAAGTAAAGAATAAAACGGGGCTGTTGGGAAGGGGGAGATGGGAGTTGTTAATCAAAGGGTATAAAGTTTCAGTCATGCAAGATGAGTACGTTCTAGAGATCTGCTGTACTACACTGTGCCTGTAGATAACAATAGATAACAATACTGTCCTGTGCACTTAAAAATCTGTTAAGAAACAAGCTCTACCAGAAAGCCACAGTAATCAAGACAATTTGGTACTGGCACAAGAACAGAGCCACAGACCAGTGGAACAGAACAGAGAGTCCAGATATTACCCCAAACATACATGGTCAATTAATATATGATAAAGGAGCCATGGACATACAATGGGGAAATGACAGACTCTTCAACAGCTGGTGTTGGCAAAACTGGATAGCTACATGTAAGAGAATGAAACTGGATCATTGTCTAACCCCATTGACAAAAGTAAATTTGAAATGGATCAAAGACCTGAATGTAAGTCATGAAATGATAAAACTCTCAGAAAAAAACATAGGCAAAAATCTCTTGGACATAAACATTAGCAACTTCTTCATGAAATCTCCCTGGGCAAGGGAAACAAAAGCAAAAATGAACAAGTGGGACTATATCAAACTGAAAAGCTTCTGTACAGCAAAGGACACCACCAATAAAACAAAAAGGCATCCTACAGTATGGGAGAATATATTCATAAATGACAGATCCAATAAAGGATTGACATCCAAAATATATAAAGAGCTCATGCACTTCAACAAACAAAAGGCAAATAATCCAATTAAAAAATGGGCAGAGGAGCTGAACAGACAGTTCTCCAAAGAAGAAATTCAGATGGCCAACAGACACATGAAAAGATGCCCCACCTCGCTAGTCATCAGAGAAATGCAAATTAAAAGCACAACGAGATATCACCTCACACCAGTAAGGATGGCCACCATCCAAAAGACAAATGACAAATGTTGGTGAGAATGTGGAGAAGGGGATCCCTCCTACACTGCTGGTGGGAATGTAAATTAGTTCAACCATTGTGGAAAGCAGTACGGACATTCCTCAAAAAACTAAAAATAGAAATACCATTTGACCCAGGAATTCCACTCCTAGGAATTTACCCTAAGAATGTAGCAGCCCAGTTTGAAAAAGACATATGCACCCCTATGTTTATCGCAGCCAAGAAATGGAAGCAACCTAAGTGTCCATCAGTAGATGAATGGATAAAGAAGATGTGGTACATATACACAATGTAATACTATTCAGCCATAAGAAGAAAACAAATCCTACCATTTGCAACAATATGGGTGGAGGTAGAGGGTATTATGCTCAGTGAAATAAGCCAGGTGGAGAAAGACAAGTACCAGGTGATTTCACTCATCTGTGGAGTATAAGAGCAAAGAAAAAACTGAAGGAACAAAACAGCAGCAGACTCACAGAACCCAAGAATGTACTAATAGTTACCAAAGGGAAAGGGACTAAGGAGGATGGGTGGGAAGGGAAGGATGGTGGGGGGGGAAGGGGCATTACTATTAGCAGACATAATGTAGGGGGGGGGGCACAGGGAAGGTTGTCCAACACAGAGAAGACAAGTAGTGATTCTATAGCATCTTACTATGCTGATGGACAGTGACCCTAATGGGGTATGCAGGGGGGACTTGGTGATGGGGGGAGTCTAGTAAACATAATGTTCCTCATGTAATTGTAGATTAATGATACCAAAAGAAAAAGAAAAAGTGCATTAAAAAACATCTGTCAAGAAGATAGATCTCATTATCTTATTGTGATAAGTATTCTTTTCACAATAAAAAGAAAGAAAAAAAGAAAGTGGATAGGACACCAACTGGGCAGGAGCACAGGAGTAATGACTGGGCAAGGTGCTAATGGCTGCTGGTGATGGCAACTTAAGAGACAAGAAATAGCACATTTTCACATTTCTAGAAAATTGCTTTTATAACAAGTTTTAAGTGGCATTATGTGGAAGTCCAAATACTACTTCTAATTTTATTAACAATGAGTCAGTAAAGAAATATTGAACTCTGTCTTTAAAAAGCTTTTCAATGAATAATTAACACTCAGAGAGAAAGAGGCATCGTCATGACTTCACTGTCATAGAAATTTGGAATCTGAAAATTCATCTGTCCCCAGAAAGAGTTGAAAAATATAAGAACAGGTTCTTGTTTTCCGTAAGTCATGCCTGACTACTAATCCATAGTAGTGAACTGTATGTAAGTACAAAGGTTAAAATCCCTTAAGATTTTCCCAGTCAGATGGAAATGACTTGACTCTGTGTACATATTTGGAAGAAAGGTCTTGGTTCTGAGGTCAGAACTACAAGTGGGGGTAGGAGAGTGGAGGAGAGTGGAAATCTATGGTTGACTGATGAGCTAAGTATAAGGAATAATGATTCTGTAAGGTAAAGCTACACTAAAACTAAACAAACATTTATAAGAATTTAGTAAAAATGGGTAATTACTGACAATTGCCAGTAAAAACAGGCATTTGACAATTATAAGTCCTACCAATGGAGTTAGAATCCATTTTAATATGGATCCAAGTTGCAGAATTTCTAGAGACAACAGATAGCTGAACATTTTGTGTTCTGATATTTGTGATCATGTACAATTTTTACTAAAGGCACTTCAAACAGTTCACTGAATAAAAATCAGGGAAATGCTGTTGCTCTAACGTGGCTGTTTGATTTTGAAGTTCAACAAGTAGGATGATGTAGTCTAGGTTTCAAAATGCATAACATATTCCTGTTCACTACAACAGGTCTTTTTCAGACCCTGAATCTAAGCTCAATCACAGGGAAGCAGTTAATTTGAAGTTCTGAAAATCATTTCTGTTTTCCTTTTGTTGAGATCAATTACCTTCTCATTTTAGAAATTCCAGTTCCACCTGGGCTTATTAGCTACATCAGAAAGCATGGATGTACTATTGATGATGGTCTATTTAGGCTTCAACTAGAGGACAGAAAGATTATAAAATCACTTCAGACTTTTTATTTAATTTCACTCCTTTTGGAGCCAATATGTATTGAGCCCCTACTCCAGCCAAGGGATGTGCTTGACTGGCCTTGGGGTCTGTGCAAATACAACAGCCAGGAAGACAGTCGGGGCCCTCGAGGTAACCCTAGGAGATCAGTTCATGGATGACTCGAAAATTATTCACAAGTAGGTCAATTAGATATTCAATCTTTTTGCTCTGCCAATAATGTATTAATCTTTTATAAAAGTTTATTTTGTCCATCTAAAACTGAGAAATAGATTTTTAACATGAGATACACATAAGAAAATAAAAGTGACCCACAAGAATAAATGCTCCCAGGAAGCATTTATTAAAAAAGGGCAGAAAAGTTGGACTTGAATTTGGCTCTAGTTTTCTGGCAGCTAGGATGATAAATAAAAATATAGATTATTTCTTGTTACTTTTGTTGTTTTATGAGAAAAAGGAGGTATTTGTGTTCCCCTGCAGTGGTAACATTTTGCCTGGAAGCAAATCACACTATTCAGGAGTAATTTACTGATTAACATTAATTCATCAAAGACACGTTCTACTTTCACCAATACGGGATGAATTTATTTTTGCCATATTAAGTATTTTTAAAAGCTATTTACTGTTGTACAATACAGCCACCATTCTACATAGCAGAGGTAGTTATTTTTATTCTGTTTTGCAAATAAGCAGCAGGGTCATTCGTATGTTTAAAATATCTGAGATAACATTCTTCTGTTCTTAATTCAAATTATCTTGTTTTTCATTATTCTGAGAGTTTGTAAATCCAAAAAGAAGTGTTCTGTTCCTCTGAGAATAGCTAACAGTGAAACATAAAGAAAGGTTCATAAGGAAATATTTTATAACTATGAACTCTAGTGTGTTCGAAAGGTTACCCAGGTTTGGTGTCATTAAAAGCTTTTATCAGATGATTTCCTAACAAAATATAATGATTCTGTTGAGGGAGTTAAATAATGACTTTGAGATTTCCTTTTTATTCAAAAGCGTGCTATGTATTTTTTTTATTTTGGTATCATTAATCTACAATTACATGAAGAACATTATGTTTACTAGGCTCCCCCCTTCAACAAGTTCCCCCACATACCCCTTCACAGTCACTGTCCATCTGCGTAGCAAGATGCTGTAAAATCACTACTTGTCTTCTCTGTGTTGCACAGCCCTCCCTGTACCACCCACGCACTATACATGCTAATCGTAATGCCCTCTTTCTTTTTCCCCACCCTTATCCCTCACTACCCTCCCATCCTCCCCAGTCCCTTTCCTTTTGGTAACTATTAGTCCATTCTTGAGTTCTGTGATTCTGCTGCTGTTTTGTTCCTTCAGTTTTCCTTTGTTCTTATACTCCACATATGAGTGAAATCATTTGGTACTTGTCTTTCTCCACCTGGCTCATTTCACTGAGGATAATACCCTCTAGCTCCATCCATGTTGTTGTGAATGGTAAGATCTGTTTTTTTCTTATGGCTGAGTAATATTCCATTGTGTATATGTACCACATCTTCTTTATCCACTCATCTACTGATGGACATTTAGGTTGCTTCCATTTTTTGCCTATTGTAAATAGTGCAGCAATAAACATAGGGGTGCATCTGTCTTTTTCAAACTAGGCTGCTGCATTCTTAGGGTAAATTCCTAGAAGTGGAATTCCTGGGTCAAATGGTATTTCTATTTTGAGCATTCTAAGGAACCTCCATACTGCTTTCCACAATGGTTGAACCAATTTACATTCCCACCAGCAGTGTAAGAGGGTGCCCCTTTCTCCACAACCTCACCAACATTTGTTGTTGTTTGTCTTTTCAATGATGGTGATCCTTACTGGTGTGAGGTGATATCTCATTGTGGTTTTAATTTGCATTTCTCTGATGATTAGCGATGTGGAGCATCTTTTCATGTGCCTGTTGGCCATCTGGATTTCTTCTTTAGAGAACTGTCTATTCAGCTCCTCTGCCCATTTTTTAATTGGATTATTTGCTTTTTGTTTGTTGAGGTGTGTGAGCTCTTTATATCTTTTGGATGTCAATCCTTTATCGGATCTGTCATTTATGAATATGTTCTCCCATACTGTAGGATACCCTTTTGTTCTATTGATGTTGTCCTTTGCTGTACAGAAGCTTTTCAGCTTGATATAGTCCCACTTGTTCATTTTTGCCTTTGTTTCCCTTGCCTGGGGAGATATGTTCATGAAGAAGTCACTCATGTTTATGTCCATGAGATTTTTGCCTATGTTTTTTTCTAAGAGTTTTATGGTTTCATGACTTACATTCAGGTCTTTGATTCATTTGGAGTTTACTTTTGTGTATGGGGTTAGACAGTGATCCAGTTTCATTCTCTTACATGTAGCTGTCCAGTTTTGCCAGCACCATCTGTTGAAGAGACTGTCATTTCCCCATTGTATGTCCATGGCTCCTTTATCATATATTAATTGTCCATACATGTTTGGGTTAATGTCTGGAGTCTCTATTCTGTTTCACTGGTCTGTGGCTCTGTTCTTGTGCCAGTACCAAATTGTCTTGATTACTGTGGCTTTGTAGTAGAGCTTGAAGTTGGGGAGTGAGATCCCCCCGACTTTATTCTTCCTTCTTGATTGCTTTGGCTATTTGGGGCCCTTGATGGTTCCATATGAATTTTTGAACTATTTGTTCCAGTTCACTGAAGAATGCTGTTGGTAATTTGATAGGGATTGCATTGAATCTGTATATTGCTTTGGGCAGGATGGCCATTTTGACCATATTAATTCTTCCTAGCCAGGAGCATGGGATAAGTTTCCATTTGTTAGTGTCCTCTTTAATTTCTCTTAAGAGTGTCTTGTAGTTTTCAGGGTATAGGTCTTTCACTTCCTTGGTTAGGTTTATTCCTAGGTATTTTATTCTTTTTGATGCAACTGTGAATGGACTTGTTTTCCTGATTTCTCTTTCTATTAGTTCATTGTTAGTGTATAGGAAAGCTACAGATTTCTGTGTGTTAATTTTCTATCCTGCAACTTTGCTGTATTCCGATATCATTTCTAGTAGTTTTGGGGTGGAGTATTTAGGGTTTTTTATGTACAATATCATGTCATCTGCAAATAGTGACAGTTTAACTTCTTCTTTATCAATCTGGATTCCTTATATTTCTTTGTTTTGTCTAATTGCTGTGTCTAGGACCTCCAGTACTATGTTAAATAACAGTGGGGAAAGTGGGCATCTCTGTCTTGTTCCTGATCTGAGAGGGAAGGCTTTCAGCTTCTTGCTGTTCAGTATGATGTTAGCTGTGGGTTTATCATATATGGCCTTTATTATGTTGAGGTACTTGCCCTCTATGCCCATTTTGTTGAGAGTTTTTATCATGAATGGATGTTGAATTTTGTCAAATGCTTTTTCAGCATCTATGGAGATGATCATGTGGTTTTTGTCCTTCTTTATGTTGATGTGGTGGATGATGTTGATGGATTTTCGAATGTTGTACCATCCTTGCATCCCTGGGATGAATCCCACTTGGTCATGGTGTATGATCCTTTTGATATATTTTCGAATTCAGTTTGCTAATATTTTATTGAGTATTTTTGCATCTACATTCATCAGGGATATTGGTCTGTAATTTTCTTTTTTGGTGGGGTCTTTGCCTGGTTTTGGTATTAGGGTGATATTGGCTTCACAGAATGAGCTTGGGTGTATTCCCTCCTCTTCTATTTTTTGGAAAACTTTAAGGAGAATAGGTATTATGACTTCTCTGTATGTCTGATAAAATTCCGAGGTAAATCTGTTTGGCCTGGGGGTTTTGTTCTTGGGTAGTTTTTTGATTACCGCTTCAGTTTCTTTGCTCATAATTGGTTTGTTTAACTTTTGTGTTTCTTCCTTGGTCAGACTTGGAAGCTTGTATTTTTCTAGGAAGTTGTCCATTTCTCCTCGGTTTTCCAGCTTGTTAGCATATAGGTTTTCATAGTATTCTCTAATAATTCTTCGGATTTCTGTGGGGTCCGTTGTGATTTTTCTTTTCTCATTTCTGATTCTGTTGATGTGTGTTGACTCTCTTTTTCTCTTAATAAGTCTGGCTAGAGGCTTATCTATTTTGTTTATTTTCTCAAAGAACCAGGTCTTGGTTTCATTGATTTTTTCTATTGCTTTATTCTTCTCAATTTTATTTAATTCTTCTCTGATCTTTCTTATGTCCCTCCATCTGCTGACCTTAGGACTCACTTGTTCTTCTTTTCCAATTTCGATAATTGTGACAGACTATTCATTTGGGATTGTTCTTCCTTCTTTAAATATGCCTGAATTGCTATATACTTTCCTGTTAAGACTGCTTTTGCTGCGTCCCACAGAAGTTGGGGCTTTGTGTTGTTGCTGTCATTTGTTTCCATATATTGCTGGATCTCCATTTTAATTTGGTCATTGATCCAATGATTATTTAGGAGCATGTTGTTAAGCCTCTATGTGTTTGTGAGCCTTTTTGCTTTGTACAATTTATTTCTAGTTTTATACCTATGTGGTCTGAAAAGTTGGTTGGTAGGATTTCAAACTTTTGGAATTTACTGAGCTTCCTTTTTTGGCCTAGTATGTGGTCTATTCTGGAAACTGTTCCATGTGCACTTGAGAAGAATGTGTATCCTGTTGCTTTTGGATGTAGAGTTCTGTAGATGTCTATTAGGTTCACCTGTTCTAGTGTGTTGTTAAGTGCCTCTGTGTCCTTACTTATTTTCTGTCTGGTGGATCTGTCCTTTGGAGTGAATGGTGTGTTAAAGTCTCCCAAAATGAATGCATTGCATTCTTTTTTTTTAACAGTTCACTATTTTATTTAATGAAACAATCTCTAAACCTCCTCCATCTGTACCCATATACCTGATTCCATCCAATAGTTATAGATGAACTCTCCTGGAATAGATGCAGGATCAATACTTCACATGTGCACTGGATACCATCTCCTCCCTGGAATTTCCTTTCTCTCTGGCATTACCATTTCTCTCTTATATTGCATTATTCCCACTAATATGTAGTCTTGCTGAAAGATTTTATACCTTAGAAAATCTTCTCTAGATTGCACATTTCCCTCTGCCACCATCCTCTCTGTTCCTCCTTACATGAAACTCTCTGAAAAGGATGTCTATATTCACTCACTCTGCTTTCCACCTGCCATTGCCGCTTGAATCTACATCAAACAGACTTTGTGCCTATTATGCCACTAAAAATGACCCTCCCAAGGTCAACAAGGACCTCCTCTTACTCGACCTCCAAGTACCATTAAACACAGCTGGCTGCTCTCATCTTCTTTTTTTTTTATTAATTTTATTTTGGTATCATTAATCTACAATTACATGAAGGACATTATGTTTACTAGGTTCCCCTCTTCACCAAGTCCCCACCACATACCCGTTCGCAGTCACTGTCCATCAACATAGTAAGATGCTGTAAAATCACTACTTGTCTTCTCTGTGCTGCACAGACGTCCCCGTGCCCCCACCCCATACACTATACATGCTAATCGTAAGGCCCCCTTTCTTTTTTCCTGCCCTTATCCCTCCCTTCCCAACCATCCTCCCCAGTCCCTTTCCCTTTGGTAACTGTTAGTCCATTCTTGGGTTCTGTGCTTCTGCTGCTGTTTTGTTCCTTCAGTTTTCTTTGGTTCTTATACTCCACATATGAGTGAAATTATTTGGTACTTGTCTTTCTCTGCCTGGCTTATTTCACTGAGCATAATACCCTCTAGCTCCATCCATGTTGTTGCGAATGGTAGGATCTGTTCTTTTCTTACAGCTGAGTAATATTCCATTGTGTATATGTACCACATCCTCTTTATCCATTCATCTACTGATGGACATTTAGGTTGTTTCCATTTCTTGCCTATTGTAAATAGTGCAGCAATAAACATAGGGGTGCATCTGTCTTTTTCAAACTAGGCTGCTGTATTCTTAGGGTAAATTCCTAGAAGTGGAATTCCTGGGTCAAATGGTATTTCTATTTTGAGCATTTTGAGGAACCTCCATACTGCTTTCCACAATGGTTGAACCAATTTACATTCCCACCAGCAGTGTAGGAGGGTTCCCCTTTCTCCACAACCTCACCAACATTTGTTGTTGTTTGTCTTTTGGATGGTAGCCATCCTTACTGGTGTGAGATGATATCTCATTGTGGTTTTAATTTGCATTTCTCTGATGACAGGCAATGTGGAGCATCTTTTCATGTGCCTGTTGACCATCTGGATTTCTTCTTTAGAGAACTGTCTATTCAGCTCCTCTGCCCATTTTTTAATTGGATTATTTGCTTTTTGTTTGTTGAGGTGTGTGAGCTCTTTATATCTTTTGGATGTCAATCCTTTATCAGATCTGTCATTTATGAATATGTTCTCCCATACTGTAGGGTTCCCTTTTGTTCTATTGATGGTGTCCTTTGCTGTACAGAAGCTTTTCAGCTTGATGTAGTCCCACTTGTTCATTTTTGCCTTTGGTTTCCTTGCCTGGGGAGATATGTTCATGAAGAAGTCACTCATGTTTATATCCATGAGATTTTTGCCTATGTTTTTTTCTAAGAGTTTTATGGTTTCATGACTTACATTCAGGTCTTTGATTCATTTGGAGTTTACTTTTGTGTATAGGATTAGACAGTGATCCAGTTTCATTCTCTTACATGTAGCTGTCCAGTTTTGCCAGCACCATCTGTTGAAGAGACTGTCATTTCCCCATTGTATGTCCATGGCCCCTTTATCGAATATTAGTTGAGTATATATGTTTGAGTTAATGTTTGGAGTCTCTATTATGTTCATTGGTCTGTGGCTCTGTTCTTGTGCCAGTACCAAATTGTCTTGATTACTGTGGCTTTGTAGTAGAGCTTGAAGTTGGGGAGTGATATTTCCCCCCCCACTTTATTCTTCCTTCTCAGGATTGCTTTAGTTATTCGGGATCTTTGGTGTTTCCATATAAATTTTTGAACTATTTGTTCCAGTTCATTGAAGAATGCTGTTGGTAGTTTGAAAGGGATTGCATCGAATCTGTGTATTGCTTTGGGCAGGATGGCCATTTTGACTATATTAATTCTTCCTATGAATGCATTGCATTCTATTTCCTCCTTTAATTCTGTTAGTATTTGTTTCACGTATATTGGTGCTCCTGTATTGGGTGCATATATGTTTATAATGGTTATATCCTCTTGTTGGACTGAGCCCTTTATCATTATGTAATGTCCTTCTTTATCTCTTGTTACTTCCTATTTTGAAGTCTATTTTGTCTGATACTAGTATTGCAACACCTTCTTTTTTCTCTCTGTTGTTTGCATGAAATATCTTTCTCCATCCCTTGACTTTCAATCTGTGCATGTCTTTGGGTTTGAGGTGAGTCTCTTGTATGCAGCATATAGATGGATCTTGCTTTTTTATCCATTCTATTACTCTGTGTCTTTTTATTGGTGCATTCAGTCCATTTACATTTAGGGTAATTATTGAAAGATATGTACTTTTTGCCATTGCAGGCTTTAGATTTGTGGTTACCAAATGTTCAAGGTTAGATTGTTTACTACCTTACTGTCTGACCTAACTCACTTATTGAGCTGTTATAAACACAGTCTGATGATTATTTCTTTCCCTTCTTTTTCCTCCTCCTCCATTCTTCATATGTTGGGTGTTTTGTTCTGTGCTCTTTTTAGGAGTGCTCCCATCTAGAGCAATCCTTCTAAGATACTCTGTAGAGGTGGTTTGTGGGAGGCAAATTCCCTCAACTTTTGCTTGTCTGGGAATTGTTTAATCCCTCCTTGATATTTAAATGATAATCGTGCTGGATACAGTATCCTTGGTTCAAGGCCCTTCTGTTTCATTGCATTAAATATATCATACCATTCTCTTCTGGCCTATAAGGTTTCTGTTGAGAAGTCTGATGATAGCCTGATGGGTTTTCCTTGTAGGTGACCTTTTTTCTCTCTCTGGCTGCCTTTAATACTCTGTCCTTGTCCTTGATCTTCGCCTTTTTAATTATTATGTGTCTTGGTGTTGTGCTCTTTCGATCCCGTCTCTCGGGAGTTCTGTGTGCCTCCTTAGTCTGAGCAACTATTTCCTCCCCCAGTTTGGGCAAGTACTCAGCAATTATTTCTTCAAAGACACTTTCCCCTTTTCTCTCTCTTCGTCCTCTGGTACCCCTATAATGCGGATATTGTTCCTTTTGGATTGGTCACACAGTTCTCTTAATATTGTTTCATTCCTGGAGATCCTTTTATTTCTCTCTATGTCAGTTTCTATATGTTCCTGTTCTCTGGTTTCTATTCCATCAATTGCCTGTTGCATCTTATCCATTCTGCTTATAAATCCTTCCAGAGTTTGTTTCACTTCTGCACTCTTCCTCCAGATGTCTGTAATCTCCCTCCGGACTTCAGCCCTTAGCTCTTGCATATTTCTCTGCAGCTCTGTCAGCATGTTGATGATATTTATTTTGAATTCTTTTTCAGGGAGACTGGTTAGGTCTGCCTCTGCAGATCCTTTCTCAGGTATTGTTTGAAGTATCTTGGACTGGACCAGATTTTTTTTGCCTTTTCATGGTGATAACAGTGGCTGTAGGCAGGTTGTGAGTGTGTCAGCTGGGAGAAGAAAGTCCTTTCCTGATTGCTGGATGCCTTGCCCTTCTCCCCTGCCTGTGATGGTTACCCGCACTCCTGGAGCAGCCACTGGGTTAGTCCCCTAAGCTTCTGTGGGCAGGGTGTCCGTCAGAGCCCTGCGGGGAGTGGCAGGCATGCCAGGTGTGCTCCTCCATGCTAGCAGTGACCCTGCCGGGCAGCTCTGTGCCAGCAGCGGCCTTTGGGTCTGGCCCGGGCTGCTGTGCATTGGGCTGGGTTTCTGGTCAGCTGCTGGGCATGCGCCTGCTCCTTCTGGCTCCGCTGCAGGAGCACATGGTCCTCTACTGGGCTCCTCTGACTCCCCTGCTGCCGGTGCATGTGAGCTGTGCCTGGGCTGTTCGGTCGCGCTGCTGCGGGCTCACACAAACATCTCCTGGTCTCCTCTTGTGCTATTGGTGCATGGATCTGCTCTTGGTTCCTTCCAGCACTGCCATCCCTGGCACGCACTGCCACTGTCCCACTACTGCGCCGGTGTGTCGGGGTCCACACCAGTTGGAGTAACAACTGCCAGGCTGCTTAGTGCCATGAGGGGCTTCAGAGGTACACTGCCTCCCCAGGGGTTAGGGCGCCTAAATTTCCCTGGGATTCCCAGCTGCTGGCTATGTGTGCCACAACAACTTCGTCCAGGTATGGGGTCCCTGTCTCTTTAAGACTTGCAGAAAGCACTGGCTTTTCTTTTGTCTCAGGGGTGCCAGTTGCGGGGACTGCCCACAGGTTTTGCTTTTTTGTTTCTCTAATATCCAGCACCCCGTGCACCTTGTGTCTGCGTTCCCGGTGCGGATTTCCAGAGCTGGTTGTTTAGCAGTCCTCGGTTTTCACTCCCTCCCCATTCCAACTCCTTTCTTCCTGCCAGGTTTTGGGGTGGAGGAGAGTTTGGGTCCCACCTGGCTGTGGCTTGTATCTTACCCCCTTTGTGTGATGCTGAGTTCTCACAGATGTAGATGTATCCTGGCTGTTGTACTGCATCCACTGGTATCTCTTTTAGGAATAGTTGTATTTATTGTATTTTCATAAATATATATGTTTTGGGGAGGAGATTTCCTCTGAACTACTCACACCACAATCTTCATGCTATATATTTTTAGGAACACGCTTCAATTGTTACCAAGTGAGGATAAATTATCTTGGCAAAAACAAACATTAATTTATTATCTTAGTAGAAATAAATGTTTATTTAACAATCCAAGTTCCAAAAGTGATTAACAACATAACAGTAACATGTTTTTTGTGAATTTTGTTCCATTGCTGGTTTTTACAAGACTCAATTTTTTGGAGACCTATTGGACAACTAGATAGCCAAATGACTTGTTTGGGTTTGGTGAAAAAAGGTTAATGTGAGGCTTGTGTAAGTATAAAAGTGTTTGGAAACTGAAATTCTTTACTAAATATTTGAATTTAAATAATACAACTGCATAGACCTATTGATCAAGATACAATTCTATTGTAATGTAGGATGATGGTTACTTATCATATATATTTGAGCACTTAGCAAATATTCATTGAGTCCTACTCTAAGCCCAGCATTGTGGGAAGTGTGGGGATAGACTAGTCAGTAAAACAGTCTTAACCTTGTGGTGCATTAAGTCAAATGGGAAGGCAGACTTTAGTCAACATATCTAACAAATATGTAATTACAATTTGCAGGAAGTCTATAAAACCACTTCTTTTGCATAGAAGATGCAATGAGAGTGTGCCATAGGCAGACCTGATGCAAAATGGGGGTCAGGGAGGAATTGACATTTGAGTTTCTATTTAAATGATGAGGAGATGTTAACTGATATGAATAATGAGGTGGGAAGAGCATTCCAGGCAGAAACAGAAGCATGTACAAGAGCCTGAGGTGGAAGGTACTGAGGAGCCCAAAAAAGAAAGAAAAGCCCTGTGGATTGGGTCATGAAAAGTGTGAGGAAAGTGACATGATATGAGATCAGAGAGGCAGGCAGGGACAGATGTTAAGGTCTTGGTGTTTATTTTTAAAGCAACAGGAAGCCTTTGAAGTATTTTTAACAGGAGGATGACATGATCAGATTTCTGGAATTTTAAAAAAATACTTACTTCTATTTTTAGAAATCCTGAAGTCCAATTTACATAAAGTAAAATGTACCCACTTTAAATATATAGTTTGATGAACTTTGATAAACGAATGTATACTTGTAATCACCATGAAAATTAAGATCTGAATATTTCTATCATTCCAAGAACTTCTCTCATGCATCCTTCCAGTCTCAATAACACCTTTTCAGCCCCAGGGAGCCACTGATTTGCTTTCTGTCACAATTTATATTAGTTTTGTCTCTTCTACAATTTCAGAAATTTTACAGTGTACTCTTTCATATCTGGCTTCTTTCACACAGCACATTTTTGAGAATCATCCATATTTTTGCGCATGTGTTATGATATTTTTTGCTGAATAGTAATCTATACTCATATACCTCAATTTTGTTTATCCAGTAATCTGTTGATGGACATTTGTGTTGTTTTTACTTTTGGGTTATTCTGAGAAAGCATCTATGAATATAAAAGTCTTTCTGTGGACGTATGTTCCTTTGGATAAACATCAAAGTGAATGTTAAGTGTATGTTTAACTTTGTAAGTTAAAGCAAGAATCCTAATGTCCAAGAGCTCTTCAATGTGGTTTTACATTCCAAAATATTTTTTTTACTTCAAAGTACATTTTACATTCCCATAAATAGTATATGGGAGTTCCAGTTTGTTCATATCCTCACCAACACTTAGTATGATCAGTCTTTTTAATTTTAAACATTCTAATGGGCATGAACTGATATTCCATATTTTCATTTTAAATAAATAACCCTGGCTTCAGAGTGGAGAGGATTGGAGGGGAGAAAGTGGAAGCAGAGAGATCAATAATTAGAATGACCAACTCATCCTGGTCTGGCTAGGACTGTCCTGGTTTAAAACTGAAAATCTCACACTTTGGGAACCCTCTTAGTCCTGAGCAATCCTAGATGGTCAATCACCCTGTCAATAAAAAAGAAATTGTGGTGGTTTGGGCTTGAGTAGATAACAGTGATGATGAAGAGAGGTGGACAGATTTAAGTATAGTCAGAAGATACAAATCAACAGAAGTAAGTGATGGAGTGGATAGATGAGGGGAGAGAAGGAAGACACCAAGGATAACTCCTAGACTTCAGGCTTTCACAACTGACAAGACAGTGGCGACATCCACTGCAATGGGGAACACTAGAGGAGAACCAGGTCTGGGGAGGATGACCGTGGGTTCAGTTTTGAACATTAGCATATGAGGCATCTTTGAGACACCCAACTGGTGATGTCAAGCACACGTATAGCCTGGAGACGAGATGACAGGTCTTGGCCATAAATACAAACTAGGGAATCACGGGCAAATACCAGTGAAGGTTACTGAAGACATGGGTCCAAATGAGACAAGAGAGATCTTATTGCAAAACTATAATGGAAGTTTCTCAACTTTTCCAAGTGTTTTTCTCTGTAATTTTTGTAATATACATCATACTACTTCAGTATAGGAACAAGAATAGAACTTTATTATTAACATGCCATTTTATACAGCAGTTCAAAAATTACTTTTGATTCCTTAACATAAAAATCATACCATCTTAAACTAGAACTCCCCATTTGGCATAATACTAACTCTAATAATTAGGAGGATGAATAAATGATTCTAACCACCCTATATAAAAATATATTTATTGCAGCATCATTTAAAGAAAACATATTTAAATGGGTGTTAAAGATGTCAGACTTCTGAGGAGCCCGTATTTAAAGGTCTTCTGCCTTTTTGAAAAGAGTTTGTTTGACTATTTTCACATCTGAAAATCTCAAAACTCAGATATCATCCCTTTGCTTGAAACATAGATATATCAAGAAGTGAAGACACAAAGATATGGAAAGCATGCCCTAATATGAAATTCTAAAACACATCTTAACTTAGATATGTTATTTTCATTTACAATGTATGTATATTTCAGATATGTTATTTTCATGTACAATGCATGTATGTATAATTTCTAGATTATCTCCTATCCAAGTCTCAGTGAATATCCCCAAATCTGAATCTTAGCAATGCCAAGATCAGTAAAATATCTAACTAAATCTTAACAGATATAGACTGGTCATTTTAAAAAAGGTTTTAGGGGACTAATAAAGAGAGCTGAAACTGTGCATAAATAGTAGAGACATATGAGTAAAAGTATGAGCATTGAAAATACAGATTGTATGTTTAAGAAATGATCATTTGACATGTAGATATGTAACCACAAAACAGGCCAAAGAAAGCCTGGGATGGAAGAAGAGAGAGATAATTGGGAAAACTTTGGTCCCCTACTATGCTGAGTATCAGAACATCAGCTTCAGTAATCAGGAAAGCACTCTTAGTTGTGACCTATGACCTGTTAGACCATATCTGGAATACTCCACTTAAATCTATGTTCCTGGAAGCAACATGTAAGCATTCAGCCCAAAACTGTTCTTAAAAATATAGTCTCTCATTTTTCTCTCATAGTATTAATTGCAGGTGCCAGAAAATAGAAAAGAAAGAAAAAAGCTCAGGGAAAAAATGAGAATAGTGTAAAGGATGTTTGGTTTAAATAATGTGATGAAATTAAAAGAATAAAACACATCGGCTGACAGAAACTCATTAGGGACTTATTCATATGTATCTCTGAAGGACAGGAAGAAGGAAGAAGTGAAATAAACGATGGCTGGAGGGCATCAGAATTTTTGGTGAGTACAGTAGAATAGAATAAGAAGGAAAGATTCCTCTTTTTTAATTTTCATGATTTAATTTTTTGGTAAGAGGAAAACCGTTTGACCTGGAAATTCCATGATAACTGGTAGAAGTTTTATTCCTTGAAATATTTTTAAACTTCATAAAGAAAAAGCCAGAGAGTCTAATAAGGAGGAAATGACTGTGCATGACGATACTGATGAAAATATGACAACAGTTTAATGGGGTTCAGCTTGGACATATATGTCTATGAGGAAAATACAGGAAAATGAATGGTACATTGTTGTCCAAGTGACTATTTGTCAGTAAAATATGTGCCAGATGCATTATGAATGCATGGCAGTTGGTACACTTAATGACCCCCCTTTTTGAAGATTGTTTCTGATGATTGGTCTGTGGCCCCATTTGCTCAATAGATAGCCACCAGTGCCACCAACCTCTGTTTTAACAGTATCTAATTTAGCTAAGCCAAGCAAGCTTTATATATTAAAGGCCTGAAAGAATAAAGTGAGCTAATTCCAGAAATCCTGTGTTTCAGGCAACCATTGGTTGTTGTTTTCCTATTACTACAATTTGACACCATGTCGGTAGGGCGCTAAAGTCATTAGGTAGCATGCATTAAAGATACAGTGAAAGGTATGCTTTTGTGCTCTGAGTTATTTGCTAAGGTGCTATTTAATACTACCAGATGCTAATACAATGATGTGAAATACACAAAGCAGAGTGGAGAATGCCCGTCTCTGTATTTTTTCTAGTGCCTTGAATGCCAGCTTGCTGTGATCATTACATTTGGCCTCTTTCATTTTATCAACAACAGACTTACAGCAGAGTATAAGTTCGCATATGACTTATTTTTGTTTTATACAATGAATAGAAAACACAGAACTCTAATGTAAGGGACCCTATGCCATTCTACACATTTGTCCAACTGAACACTATTTTAGGC
The DNA here is from genome assembly GCF_040802235.1 of Manis javanica. NCBI lineage: Eukaryota > Metazoa > Chordata > Mammalia > Pholidota > Manidae > Manis > Manis javanica. The sequence goes on from NC_133160.1 coordinate 71,189,354, forward strand.
TGCTTTAGAATATGTGTGTGTTTAGGGCAGGGAAAGGGGGTTAGACAACTTGATTGTGTTCAACATGAAGGCAGCTGCATTAATAAATACTACTTGATCCAACTGATTTCATTTCACAAGAATAAGTGTTTGTAGTTAAGCCATCCAGTTTCCCATGATGTAAGATTAAATATTTCCCTCCCCATATAATTCTAATTTTGATTAATGTTAATAATTTTCCCTACAACATAGAAATTCAAATTTTAACAAATGAATTTTAATTCTGAGAAAGGATTGTGTTCTTTTCCACCACATAAGAAGTGTAAAAGGCAGCAGTTAACTGTGTTGAGACTCTTATTCATTCGCATTCTGACACCCAACCTCAATTTTTGCAGTTCCCTGTCACACTCCGATCAGATCAAAGTGTCTACTCTGTACCCACCAGATTGTGTTCATTCCTACTCCCATGTCTCCATTTGCATAATTCCCCTTTCCTTTCACCTTTAAAAAAATGTTTGAGTAATTTGCATTATGACCTATTTCCAATACACAAAAGAAAATAAAATACATAATAATCATATACATGCATCTACGAACAACTTTAAAATACATTAACATTTGGTCATACCTGCTTTGGTTTCTTCAGCTTTGTTTCTGCTTTTTAAAAAGAAAAAGTACTCAATAAAATCTTCCCATTCCTTTCATACCATTTGTTTTCATTTTTCAACAAATGTCTCTTTATTGACTAACTGCTACATCTCTAGGAGGTACCAGGTATGGAGAGGGGAGGAGACTAAACCAAACAGCTTTATCTTTCAAGAGTTCATCATACAAATACCTTCCCCTGTTTAAATTCTACCTTCCCCCATTAAGGCCATCCTAAAATGAGTGACTGGCTGACCTCCCTTCTCTAAATATCTAGGATACCTACAATCTAACACCATGTAAGGTGTGGTACATACAGACAAATGACCAGCGTGTTCTGGAACTGGCTTGTACTGGCTTGTGGGAGACAACTGTGTATATCTCTTTCCAAATCTGCATTCAGTGTTGCCGTAGTGGGAACCACAGAAAATAGCAAACAATACAAATCAGAAATTTTTCTTTTTTAGGAGAGCTGATTTACCATATAACACATGCACTCATAAACATACCTAGCTTGCATACTTCCAATGCTTTATAAACAATTAAATAAATTCCTATAACCTCCTTGAAGAATGGAGTCATATTTTATATGATTTTGTCCATCTCCAAAATGTTGGGCAAACAGTAAGCATTTCATAAATACTTTCTGATCACTTTAAAAGTGTGATCATTTCTCATCTTGCCATAGTGATTCATTCATAACACTCACTTTGCCCTGTTTTTAATATACTGAATTTTAAGATGCTACTGTATTTGAAATTACTCTGATAGCTAGTTGTGTTCCCTCTCCCTGTGAGGTAATTTCATAAAACATCAAACACTTGCAGCCCAGAAAGATATTCCAGTAAGCTTGTCTCGCTGGTCTTGTGCATCTCCAGGCAATGCTAAGCTCTGTGGCATAAGCCACCGGCTCCGTTACCTCCCAGTGGCACCGTCCATGCACACAGCATCACCAAGCAGGTCTCTTTTGGAGGCCTGGCTTGACACTGGTCTGATTAAGAATCTTGACAAAGAGAGGAGTAGGTGTGAGGTATGTGCTTCTGGATCAGCAAAGGGGCAGGGACACAAGATCTATCAGAATGAAAGGAGTCCAATGCTGGCAGTAACCGTCATGTACAAGTTTCTCAGAGTCCTGGCTTTTTATGTCTTCATTTCTCATTCCTCTAATTAGACAACAAAGTTCATGGGGGAGACTGATGCTCTATAATTCTCATACTTGCAGACCATGATAAGCACTTCTTGCAATTTGTATGCAAGGATAGAGAGTCTCACAGATTTGGGGCATGTTTGCAGAGTGACTTCAGTTTGTCCTATCTCAGGGGTCCTTTTAGAGACCAAAGATAACTGAATTTTTGTCCTGTTTGGCCTCTTTCTTTAGTAAATCACAGTTCAATCACTATCCATTTTTAAATTGGGAAAAAAATGTTTTTATTTCCTTTATTCTAGTAAAATGAAAATAAAGAGTAGATTGTAATTATATCCTATATCTTGAGAATTCACAGAAAGTTGTTCACTGGCTTTTTCCTAAATTGTATTTATGGGAGGTAGGCAGGTTAAGGGGTGGAGGGTGCTTTATGCTTTATGATATGACTGTTTAGTTTATGTTACTTTAGTAAATGAAACTGCATCCACTTCCTTTTTCCCATCTGCCAGAATTCCCAACATCCAGATCATCTGGCTCACTTTCAAACTGAAGCTGTTCTTTCAGATTTATTCCCCAGCTCTCCACCTCTTTCCAGTGGCCTTTAATAAACTCTCAATCCTAGGAGAGGAAGCAAAGGCAATCAACTAGTTTCCCTATTTCACATGTCAAATGGTCTCAAAATTCTCACTTTGAAAAGACTTTGCAAGGTGACTTCTTTCTCTTTGTGTTAATGACAGTTAAGGAAATGTGTCCCTCCTACCACCATACCTAGTGTGGCCACAGTGTACCATCTGTCTGCAGGGCGCCCATTGTTTTCCAACCCTGGCCTCTGTGACAACAGGACAATAACTCACATCTGGCTTTCTCATGGAACCACATTTCTGTACTGGTTTCCTGACTCTTCTTCAATCATAGTCCTTAGCAGGCCTTTTATACTTTCCTTATCAGTGACAGAGTGACTGAATTTTATCATCACCTCACTGATCCATTTACCACAAGTTTCCTTGGTTGGGCTAAAATAGAGGAAGGAGGCAATATCTATCTTTTTGTACCACTGATTTACACAAGTGCTGAGAAGCCTCTTAGGAAAGACAACTGAACACTTCCTACACTTTGAGTCTAGACATGTCTGGTAGATGAGAGGCAGTGGATACTAGATTAATGTAAACACCTGATAAGGAAGAAAGGAGACTTACAAAATAAAACAGACCCATCATCAGCACATAAGCAACATTTATTTCCTTATTTAATTCAACAAGTGTTTATTAGATGTCTACTATATGCCAATCACTGAACTAAATATCAATCTAAAGTTTGCATGTTTTGTCATCTGTGAATACAGAAAATAAGAAGGATGACCTATTTGGGGGCTTCTACCTGTGCTTTGAGCAATCAGAACAGTTTATAATTATGGTTTTAATAGCCTTAACATCTTTTTAAAAATTATTGATGTAACTACTGATGATATTCAAATTCAGTTGTTTTCCAAAAATATTAACTAGTGCTACCTGAAACAATGGAAAAGAATCCTAAAAATATTAAAATATTTCAAAAGAAAAATTATCAATGCAATCTAATAATTTTCATATGAAATGCTATTGGCATTACAAGAAAAGTTGGCATTACATTTCTTATGATTACCTGACAGTGGTAACTTCCCATCATTTTCAGTCAGATGCTTGGTTAGATGTGTCCGAATCCCTGAGCACATTAGACAAATGATTGTGTTCTACATAATTCCATCTTCATGCGGTGTGTATAACTGTGCTGGCACTCCTATCCTGCTATGCTGTCTCCAACAAAAGCTCTGAGCACTCAGAACATGGACTGAAAGCACTGGTGGGTTTGGAGGTAAGTGGAAACTTAGGAATCTTGAGTTTTTGCCTGATATCCAAAATTTGACCGTCTGACTTTGATGCTCAGGATAAACCCTGAAATGATGGAGCAGTTACTATGCTGCTGGCACAATGTCATTGGAATTCGTCTGAATCGCCTTCCACTCCTGGAGTATTTTACCCCAGGAACAGTGTGTGGTTGCTCAGGGGTACAGGAGAATTGAAATAAGCACCAGTTAGCATCTTCAGGCACACATAATCCCAGAGGACAGAGCTGTAAGGGAAGGTGAGCTCAGATCGCTCAAGCAGCTCTACTCATGTTACATGAGAGGATACAATGATGGCTATCAAAAATCTCAGTAACCTTTCCTCAGTGGCTAGACTTTCCACCTCCTCTGTGGCTTTGAAACAAATTTATCTGTCGTTGAAAAGTTTCTAATATAGCAAGTATGCAAAGACCCACAGAGACAGGAAGAAGACCTGCACAAACAAGAATTAGATGTGAGGGTCTAATGTACAGCATGGTGACTACAGTTCAGAACACTATATTGTACACCTCAAATTTACAAAGAGAGTAGAATTTAAATGTTCTCAGCAAAAAAAAAGAAAAGATCAAAACCATTTTTGCTAAATCAGCAAATTTTGACAAACTTGTCAGTCAATGCATTAAATCCTGTCTTTCAAAGCATTGCTTTTTGTTAAGTTGATCTACAAAAGCTGGAGACAGTAAATTAGGCCCATGCTTATTTGAACAACTTTTACAGAATATATATAAAAGCACACACATTACATCTATGATGTAAACAATTAATAAAAAGATAAACCCTTGAGAGACTTAGGCTCCAGAAGTTGAGAAGTATCTCTATCACAATCCCAAATAGAGTTTATAAATAACCTAGAAGGCTCAGGGCTCTGTTCATAGTTGTGATATTGTGACCTTCATCATGGAACATTGCTACACACTGCTGCGTCTTTGCGTGCTTCCTTATCCATGATACCTTACAGGAACTTTTGCTTCACTGTCGCAACCATGAGGTTCCCACTTATTAAGAGTTACGATAAGAACTACTGTTTATATGGTAATATATTGCTCATAAAATTTTTGCATACCATTTATCTCTACTAATAAGGCAATGAGCCAGTTACATTGCAATGGATTTTTTTATAAAAAGGGAGAATTTTGTATACGGATGTAGAAAAATATTTCAACTCTTCAGCTAAAATTCCAACGCCTTGTACATTCCCATGTAGACATTCCAGTTAAGAATATGCAAACAACAAATTTAATACACAGAAAGCCAAGCTCCTTTTCCCCAAAGCTGGTTCAACATGGACTTACACCTTTATCACTCATATGCTTCAACTCTAATGTAGCCTCACCTAAGACAGAAAATAACAAATTAGAGTTTATTTAGCTGAGGCTAACACTAAGGCAGTGATTATTAGGATAGCTTTTTGATAAAGTCAGGAATCAAACTGATAGCATCAACAAAAATTAGGACATCTGTGGCTTCCTTGATAAAAAACCAATAAGCAATGTTGGGCTACAAAACCAAGTTATAGCAAATGTGCTTATCACCAGTTTTTTCTCTAGTATTCATGAAGTAAAGCCCTGATGGGCCACCAGCCAACCCTGCCCCATCGAACTCTGTTCTAGTCTGTTCTTGCATACTGCACAAGGAATCAATGACCAATCCTAAATTATATTCATATTAATGCCTGGAAGGGATTAATATTCTCTCTGAATCACATCACCTTCCTCTTAGCAAAGCCATACACAACCCTACTCCAATTATAATATATAACCATGATATGAAATGAAGATGCAAAATCTCTGGACACTGAAAACCAAAATAGCCTCTAAACTCTTTTTCTTAAAATAGGTTATATGAAACCTCTTTTTACAAAAAGGTAATTAGCTGCCATAAATAGTATAATAAAAGTAGTCTCTTGTTTCTGCTATAGAAATTGAAATGTATCCATGACAAAAAAGAATACCCTAAATTTTAACCTTTGATTTTTAATGCTGAAGTAGTTTTGCAAAAATATGTGCTATTTTATGCAGTTTTTAAGCTAGCTAAGACTTTACAATCAAATGATTACCTGCTTAGGCACTCATAAATGACTTAATTTCCACTATACTTCTTCACTTAGTAATAAGAGCTATTAGTCTTATTTTAGCCCATGTAATTTAAAAATGATTGATATGATTAAAACTTAATTTCATCATCTGATTATTGACATATGTCTATGTGTAAAGCAGAGGTTGCAGTGTTAGGACATATTTTTTAAGGTTGTAAAATAATGGCTTGATTAGCTGAATCCTAAGTTTGAGAGTTTTACAAATTAAGGATAATAATGCTATCCAAATGCCCTTCCTGTCTTGTGTTCTGAGGTTCTTTCTATCTTGTGGCTGGAAGGCCAATTCAGAGTCCAGTCTCATTTCATGCTGGAAGTTTAGAGCTCTTGTCAAATGAGGAGTGATCAAAGGCATAGTGATGGCAATTGAAAAGATATAAGAAGCTCATTCTACCCTCATAACCAGCAGTCATGATGTTAAGCAAGGGAAGAGATGATTGGACAAATTTGAGAGAGATGATTGGATCTGATTTGCAATTTGAAGTCTTTCTTATTTCATGAGCAGATGATAAAAACTATTCTCTATGTGCATGATAAACTGAAATGGGAGAGAATGCAGACAAGGAGGTCAGTGGAGAGACTGTTATTAATATGTGTGAGGTGAGTAGGAATTGGTTAATGTGGTGACTGTGGAACTAGTAAGAAAGGTATGAAAAAGAAAGTATTGAATGACTTGCCAGCTGACTAAGAAAGAAAGAAGAGAACAGGGCAGAGAGGCAGTAAGTGAGATTATGTTGGCTCCAATGTTGGTAGCCTAGGATCCCAGGAGAATGTGGAGGCCTGGCATTCCTGCAGAACTTTGAAAGAGTTGCAGATTTAGAAAGAAGATGGAATGGAAGTGAAGTAGGTAAACCATTGATTCAGAAAATAAGACTATATTTCATGGTAAAGAAAAATTGAATCATGTCTGAATAGCAAAGGAAAAGAACTGGGAAAAAAAAGATTTAAAGTATTAGAGATTTAAAGTATTGGAAGGGTTCCCAAAATGCATAAAATCCATGGTCATGAGATTCTGTGTAGTGAAGACTCTACTGAAGAAGAGAAAATGAGGTCTTTGGAGACACCTAATTCTAAGGTGAAGCTGTAGAGAGAGAGTGGTGACAAGACCCTGCAGAAAAGCAAGTGAAAGCTAGAAGATGACAACACAAAATGATGCCAGTATATCAGACTTTTGAAGATGAATTGACTGTATCATCATATCCTTTCCCATACTGTTATCCTTATTCATGGTGTCTTTACCATCTTCATTCATTCATTCATTCATTCATCCACCCAGTCACTCACTCAAAAAACTGATCACGTACCTAATATGTAGCAGGCACATGCTAAGATATGAAGATACATAAAGCAGATCCTTTGCCTTTGAAAGCTTACAGACTCATGGTAGGGTTATTGGGTGAAGAGGGAGAGACATGTTCCTTCATGCTCTAACATGTTAATTCATGCTACACATCATAGTGTGAGCTCACTTTGAGAACACCAAGGAGAGCACAAACAATTCCGACTAGGAAGTGAATGAGACTCCGCAGAGGATGCTTGTCAAAAAAGTCATAAGCACACATATTTATGAGTAAACACTTTCACCAACAGATAGCTGTAAGAATGTTCATAGAAACATTATTCATCAGGTCCCCAGATTGGAATCCAAGTGCCCATCAACAATAGAATGGATAAAGTATGGTATATTCGCATAATGGAATGAAAATGAACAAATTACTACACACAACAACATAAATGGGACTTAGAAACATAATGTTCTGTGAAAAAAGTCAGACACAAAAGAGTTCATACTGTATGATTTCACATATGTGAGGTTCAAGCACAGAAAACATGACTATATGGTGTTAGAAGCCAGAATGATGGTTATCCCTTGGAGAAGGTAGAGACTAGAAGGGAGCTGGAGAGAGGTTTCTGTGGTGTTACTAATTAATGTTGTTTCACGACCCAGATGCTGTTTACAATGTATGCTGAGTGTGTAGAAACTATTCAAGCTATGCACTTACTACTTGAATGTTGTTATGCATGTAAGCTATACTTACATATAAAGTTAAATAAAATGAGGAAAGAAGAACCCAGAAGCTTAAGAAGAAAGGTTAATGTGTGGGACACACTAGGATGTAAACCAAAGAGGCCGTGATGAAAGACAAGTGTGCTGGTTCTTCTCTGCTTGTTCTACATCTGCTCTTCACCCATCTCCAATTGGAAGGATGACTGTTACGGGTTGAACTGTGTCCCTTCCAAAAAGATATGTGGAATCCTAATCCCCAGTACCTCAGAATGTGACCTTCTTTGTAAATAGGGACATTACAACTTGTTAAGATGTAGTTGCAGTGTAGTAGGGTAGGCTGCTACCAATATGACTGGTGGCCTTATTAGAAGTCCATGTGAAGACAGAGACATAGGGAGAGCGAAAGCTCTGTGAAGACAAAGGAATGGAGTGATGCATCTACAAGCCAAGACTCACCAAAGATTGCTGGCAAATCACCAGAATCTAAGAAGAAGAGAGGAAGGATTTCCCTAAAATTTTTAGAGGGAGCATGGCTCTGTTGATACCTTGATTTTAGATTTCTAGTCTGCAGAACTGTAAGGAATAAATCTCTGTTGTTCCAGACCACCCAGTGCAGGGTACTTTGTTACAACAGCCCTAGGAAACTAATACATTGACTTTTTAGACCTTTATGGATGGCATCATTGGGCTTCCTTACCATTAGATTTGGGCCACTGGGAAGTAGGAGTAGGAGGTGCTGCAGACCAGAAGGTGGAAAGTGTGCTGGCTATGCAGGCAGCAGCTGAGTTTCTCTACCAAAGGCTGTAGCTCTCTGTCCAAGTACTTCAACCGGTACATCTACAGCCCACAGGTGATAATAGGCCCCTTTGTTGCTAACACCAGGGTATTTCCCCATCCCTGGTATTTCTTCTTTTACCCAGCCTATACTTTTGTGAAAGTGCCCCCATTAATCTTCTCTCAATTACCCTGATTCTTCATGGATCCTTAGTTGCATAAAGAAGAGTACTAGCACTTCCTAAGTGCTATATTCATGCATACACACCACACATTATAATTTTCTGAACGAGTGTAGGAATCGTGATGAGAGGCCCTCAGAAAAATCCCACAAGGGACCTAAAACCCTATGACATGGACAAGTAAAGATTTTTCATCACGCAAGCATTTCCAATGGTTCTTAAGCAAGTCTGTGGACAGCCTCCTGCAACCATGCTACATTTCTGCAACAAGGAAACTTGTGCCTTCAGCAAAGCCCTTTTGTTAAGAAATCCTTAAAACCCTTTTGTTTAGAAATCATGCTTGTTTGCTTTTATTTCCACAAAAAGTAGAGGAGAAGGGGATTAATCTCTCAATGAAAGGCAAAAGAACCTTGTGATTGGCTGTCACAATGGCCCAGAGTTTCCCTTCTGGGAAAAAACACTCTTGGTTTATGTGGGCTTGGCTACAGGCTACAAGCCACAGAAAAAGCCCTTGGTTACCTGTCCACAGATGAACTCTCTAGCTTCAGAGGTCCAAATCAATCACTGAATGAGACGTCTCATCTCCATCTTCAAAAAATGTGCTTCAAACAGAATGGCCAATTGCCAGACACAGCTTAGCATTGAATTAATCAGAAGAAAAAGTGGGAAGAAGTCATGTCTTATAATTTGCATCTCATCATGATAAAAAAAAATCAGTGAATGGTCTGGTCAAAAGAGGGGGCCAGTACCAAACTTAATATATGCAGAGAAAGAGAGGCAATAATGATAATTACAGTAATAGCTATGTTTGAACATCTGAACACTCACCATGTGCCAAGTTAAGCATTTTACCAACTAATCTCTCCAACACCACAAGATAGATACTATCATTACTTCATTGTATAAATAGATAAGGAAACAAAGCTTAAGAACATGAAGTAAATTGCCCAAAGGCCCATGGCTGACTAGAAGTGTTCAAATTTAGGATTCACATCCAAGCCTGTACTGTAGACACCAAAGCTCCATTGTCTTCCCATTACAAATGGGAAGTGAAAGCCTGTAGGTCTTCCCTCAAAGGCTGAAAATGTTAGGGGTGGGGAATGAAGCAAGTTACATTAAAAACCAATGGGATTCCACTCCAGATTTTGAACTCTGGAGTGAGGCCCCTATTTTGTAGACGAGGAAATGAGGTTCTTGGAGATTAAGTAATTTGCTCAAGTCACGCTACTATTAAGAAGCACAGTCCAAATTCTTGCCTTCTTTAAGATGAGTAATATGTTTGTAATAAGTTAAGGCTGAACCTCCACACTTGGGAAGAACTGTGAGCATTAACTTTTATGTTAAAGTGCTGATGCAAAACAAAAAACAACAACAACAAAAAATAATAATTAAGGGCTGATGAAAACAGAAATTTTCTTCCCCAGGAAAGGACTCTGCTATTAACTGAATCAATGAACCAGACCAGGTCCCTAGGGAGGGTATTTTTTCGTCAGGGTAATCAGGCTTAGTCTCTTACAAAATTGTGTAGCATAGCAATTGGCGATGTGGAGAAGTATCTGCAAGGACAGATCCTACTGACCCAGGATTATTCAAGAACTAAGAGACAAAATTGGATTTACATGTAATAAAAGCCTGATGTGATCATTACGGAAAAATGAGCAGCCTCAGTTCAGTGGAACTGAACCAAGATTTAAACATAGTTTTTCAGTTATAAGTCTTTTAAGATTGACATTATATATGGATAATAATTGATAGACTAAGGTTTAATACCTCATTGGAGTTTAAAAAAAGGATATTAAAAGTGTATGTCTAGGAAAAAAATAATAAAATTTAAAAAGTAATAGAGCTTCACAACGTAGCTAATCATTGTTCTCTAATTACAACTATGCCTCACTGGCCCTGTACAAGACATTCCACTAGAATGTCTCTCCTTGATTTCACTGCCACATAGCCATGCTGGGGAGTTTAGAGTGAAAAGATACCCTAATAGGAAAATAACATAACTCTGTAGCTCTCCACATTTAGAGTGCTTTAAAATATATGGGGCCTATTAAAACAGATTTTTGGGACCTATGCACCAGAGTTTGTGAATGGCAGGTCTTGGGTAGGGCCTGAGAATTTGCATCTCTAACACATCTCAGCTGATTCCGATGCTGCTGGGCCAGGGAAGACACTTCAGTAACCTCTGATTACACTATATGGGCCGATCTGTGGCCTTAGGTATAAATCCCCCAGGAAAGTCCTTTTTCTTCACTTACGTTTCCAGCAAAACCAGGTTCACGTACAAGACAAGGTTAGAGTCAAGGTTGAAACATGAAAAAAATGTTGGCATCTCTATTCTCAACACAAACATAGGAAGCCAATCCAATTCTGTAAGATAAAACTAAAATCAGAGCAAAAAACCCTGCTTATCTAACTTTCCATTAAGAATTTGGTGTGCTATCTGGACATGCTGTATTACGATTTATTTGATGAAGATAGAAGCTGTCACTCTCAATAAAATCATGTGAGACCAACACTATTTTCTTCACATAGAAACTGACAAAAATGAGGATTTGAATAGCAGTAAATAATTCAGTAGAAGCAGCAGACTAAGAGTGGTAAAGGAAAGAAATAAAGAAAGAGAAGGAAGAGACCCAAGGAAAGAAATTTGCAATGTTTCTGTTTTCCTCTGTACATAAAATGAACGCACCACACTTGTTTTGCGCGTGGAGGAAAGAAAGACCCCGGATGGTCCTGTTTGCCTCCCACTGGATCACAGACTTCGAGAGCAAACCATGATTTAATTTTACAGAAAAAGAAACTGAGGCTCAGAGAGAGTCAGCAACTACTGCAAGTTCCTCTGGCTGACCAGGGAGAACTGAGGCTCTGATCCCCACCACACAGGCTGTGACAGTTCTAAAGACAAAAGACATAGTCTGATTTCGGTTTCTTCAGCTCTAAAATGGGAATAACAATTCTTGTCCCATAGGGTTGTTCTGGGATCAGTGATGGAATGGCTCTTATATCCCATTAGGCAAAGTGAAGAGCACTGCATACACCAGTAATAAACCAGTGGCTGATCTGGGGTGACTGAAGGGCCTGTTGGCATTTTAGAGCTAAATGGGAGATAACAGACAGAAAGGGAAGGCACAAGCAAAAAACAAGAGAAGATTTAATCAAGTCACATTCCATAACACCTAGGTTATCATCCTGTAAGCTGGAATTGGCTCGGAGGACTGAGTAAATCACACTTTAAGACTTTTGTATTAGTCACATATTCCATAGAGCCCTGGGACCTGCTCTAGCTATTCATGCCAAGTTATCTGTCTCCCTGCCTCAGCTGGGGAAGTTCCAGGTCAATAAAATCCAGACCTCAACTTTCAAATGGCTTATGGCTCTTGCAATTTCTGAAAGACTCCCAGACCTCTGGCTTTGGGGTTAGGATATCTGTGAGACTCTTTAACGACACTGTGGCCCTACCAGCGAATGGTGATTGCAGCTGTGCGGCTCCAGAATCCCAGGGCTGCGGCTACGACTGGCCTGGGTATTAACTATGAAGCCCTAGAAGTAATATGGTGACCTCTGTGGAAAGACCCAAAATAACCAAGGTCAAATAGAGCTGGAATAAGGAAAAGTCAGCCTGAATTAGTCCCCATGATATACAGCAAGAAAAACAGGGATTACTTGTCTCCACAGTCTATGTTTAGCAGAATGTGCTCCTTCGAAAGCTGGAATGCATGCTGTTATTTATAGAAAGGACCATAAGCATGTCCAGGACCTTTCTTTGGTATAAAAAGCAAACTATGGTGAGCTACAGAGAGGAATTTATTGTAAATGTTGACAGACCAAAACCCCAGTGATGGGGATGTGATTATGTGACTCACTTGGGCTGTTTTCCCATTGGTCATGTGTTCTGAGAGGATCAGAGCAGCTTTGAGGATAGAGATAGAAGAAGGAAGCACGATAATAAATTTTTTAAAAGCTAAAATAAGTGTCTTACTTTTCTGGTGTCCCTATTTGACAAGATAAGGGGTATAATAAAGTTGTCACCAATCCTAATGTAAAGTGGACAAAAAACAGCTTTAAGAAAGAAATATGCCATGCAAAGAAATAAGAGCATATAATTTAAGGCATTTGCTATCACTCTCCTTTTCACATATTATCAAGAGAATCATTACTTTCTCATGTTACAACCTATTCATTTAGTTTAATAGGTACTTATTGAGCATTTATGTGCTTAACTTTTACAGGGAAAATATTATTTTGGTCATTAGTTTTCTATTTTGTGTTTCAGAAGAATACCTCTTTCTTTCAAGAGTTTTAGGTCCCAGACAGGTTTGCCTTGTTTTTGGTAGGTCCACCACTGGCCTATATGGGCCTTTGAGTGAGTGGAGGCAGCCTCATGGGCACACAACTTAGGGTGAGAAGCAAGGGTTAGATTTTGGTTCCCACTTGTGCCTCAAACCAGGGGTCATCAGGCAGTGCACAAACTGCACACCTGTTCTTGACAGCCTAGCTTTATGATAGCCTGGCTTCATGTAATATGTTTTTTAATAAGTTATATATGAATTAAATATGTTTGGACTCACTATGAGCTTTCTTCCGCATAAGAAGAGATTTTTAAAAATTGTCAGGACAGTATCTTATACCTTGAAACCAAATATTTGCAACAATGTCAAAATATATTTTTTGTAAGGTGAAGTTTTCTCCTAATTTACCCATTATTACTATGGTACTGTTATTACTTAATTACCATAGAATTAAGATTACCAGCTTGATTCCTCACATCCAGGGTGGCAGAGAACCACCACCTTTGTGCCCCAGAGTTCTTCAGAATAAAACCTTTATTATCACCTATTCTGTAAAAATCTGTCATACTTTAACAGATTTAGTTCTACTACCTAACTGGCAGGAAAGCCTCTCCTTGCAATATAAAAGTATTGACCGTCAGGAAGGGAGACAAGCAAATAGAAGCATGAATGATGAATTACCCCAAAAATCTGTGTCTCTGCTCTGCCAATCCTTGCCACTACCCTCCCTTCAGGATTGCATTAGCTAAGTTTAGAGTTCGAAGACAGAACGTATTCTTCCCTTTCTCTCAGTATAAACATGGACTTAATGTGTTAGTGATGATTTTTATAAACCCACTGTCTTGGTCAGAACTGTTTTGGGAGGAAGTGGTTAAATGCAGCCAGTGTTGGCAAAGGGGATGGGAGGGCAAGTGGGCAGCTGGGGCAGGAGAACACCTGATACCAGATCCTCAATTCTGCCATTCTTATTTTCTCTCCATCTCTCATTGTGGTTTCTGTCTCTCATTCTCTCAGTTTCTGTTTAAAGGCCAGCTTTTCATTCTCAGACATATCTTCCTGTGGATATACATACAACCACAAGCGGCTCTTAGCATGTCACCAAGCTTCACCACCAGAGGGGGACTGAGACTCTGCTCCCAGCTGAAAGATCAGAGGAGAGGACTCTGATTGGCTCAGCTTGGGTGCCAATCCACTGTGTCCCCAAGGGCCACCCAGCCAATCAGAGGAGGTATGAGAGTGGGACATATATGTGAAGAATAGCTCCTGTACCCAAATGGTTAAAGTAGAAGGAGCGTTTCCCAGAAGAAAGCTGTAGGGTTGAGGGCAAACCATGGCCCTATGCCTGTTCTTTCCTCAGCAGGTGAGAGCCAACAGGCCCCTCCTATGCATTTATCAACATGTATCACTGAATTCCTCTTTATGCCAGGTAGAAGGCTTGGTGTTGGAAGACATAGTTATCAGTGTATTCCAAAGCCTAGTCCAATTTAAGGGCATTTAGGGGCAGGTGCTCAACGATTAAGAAATTGGGCTCTGCATTGACAAATGTGAGCTCAAATTCCAACTTTCCCACTTACTTGGTGTGTGATCTTGGGCAAGTTACTTAACCTCAGTTCTCTTTAAACTCAAATCACTTTACCAAAGCACCTGACATATAGTAAGCACTCAATAAATGACAGCCATTATTATACAAAAACATACTGAGGAGGTTCATTGTTCCCATGGTGCTCATAAAATGATGGACTCTCTTCATGAAAGTTGAATAGAATTTGGATAAAAACCCATATCCCTTCATTCGAGTGAGCAGGGCTTCAGCACCCTTTGGAGAGCAGAAATCCCTCAACAGATTAGACCTCATCTCAGAATACTTTTCTCACTATAGTATCACCTTGTCCTAAGTGCCTTGTGTGTTTGGACTTTCTGCCTTCTTCCTGCCCCTTCTCTAATGCTTGCCAGCCCCTGGTAAGTGTCTTCACACTCTGCATTCCCAATATCCTTGCCTGCTGCTTTCACCTTCCTGACAGGTGTTCCTGACTTTCCAAACGGTTGAGGCCTATAGACTTTCATACCATTGCCAGGGGAACATACTCTAGAGAGAATCAGGGACACTCTAGGATATCAACATTGACACAGGAAGAGCAAACCAAAAACAGGGAGCAGATGCATGTTTGGCTTAAAGTAGAGACACATAGAGTGTAAGTAGGCGACCAAAGCCCTTTTAAGAGAAGAAAGATACACCCAAGGGAAGCAAGTTGCTAAATTTTTGTGGAGGCATAAGGCAGTTTATGTTCTGGTCCAGAAGGGACTTAGAAAGAGCATGAGGCCATACCATATGCAAACACATGCAGGTAGAAGAATTATCAGGGGCTCATTAAATTGCTGGAAGGCTGGACAGTCTGCCCTGGGAAGAGGCAGGCACCGGGGCAGCTCTGGAAGAGCAAGAAGGAGGAACCCCAGCAAGGTCTTGTGACAGGGCAGGGTGCCACTGATAAATTCAGCCCAGCCCCATGTTCCAGGGTGTGTCCCTGACTCCAGACTCAGAGACCGAGGAGACAGCACCTGACTGAGAAGACACACGCCCCCTTGCTGACTTGGGGCTTTGAGAAGAAGGATCAGGTCACTTCAGCTCCCTTGGAGGCAAGTCCCTGATTCACTCCACCAACAGCACCCTGGGAGAGAGGTCATTCCCCCAAAGGAAATCCGGATGCTGCCAGGGAAGGGGAGTAGATCCCAGGCAAATATCCTCTACACATTCCTGCCATGTGATGTTTGGTTATTTCAATACAGAAAAATTGGATTGCATGGATTAGAGGAAAATAAATGTTTCCACGATTTCAACATTCATGGATTTGAGAAATTTTTTCCCCTAGAATCCAGTTCTTTAATTATAAATTTTATGTAGAAATCCAAATATAAAAGACATAAAAAGCAAAACTACTGGGTGGGAGGGGGAAAGAGAAGCACCCACACTCTGCCCCACTTTGGGCAGCCCTGATGTAACACCATGGAAAACTTGTGGCTTTGAGAAGCACAGTTTTAAAACCTCTGCTGAATGTCTTTCATGGTAGCTAGTTAAAAAAAGAAAATACTTCAACCACATATGAAAAGGCCACTCTCACACTAGAGTTTCTAGAGGAGGAAGATACATGAACCTGGGTATTTATATCCTAGTTCTGATCCTTCCTTCTTGTCAACCAGAGGTCAAATTATGGCTGCTAAGAAATTAAAATGCAAGAGTGATAGACTGCCCATAAAAATGTTTATTTGCTTTTTAGATATTTGCCCCACATTGCATGAAATGTCCTGTATCATTTTAAATGGTTTCCTTCAAAGGCTAGAAAATTTACTCTTCATCATTAATATGTTGCACTTGGGGCTTGAAAAGGGTGAGACTGAATACTGTGTGATTGTCAGAACCACTGGTACAACCAGCAGAGACTGATGTCTTTACACGTAGCTTCAAAGGAGAGGAAACTAAAGACTGGAGGGCACGAACTCCACGATTGCAGAGGTACTCTCTCAACAGCTCCAAATGAAAATGCATTGACTGGACAGAAAAGAAAATTGCTCACACTAAGCCCTGCTGAATGAAAAGGGCCGTTCAGAACTATCTGCACGATTGAGACTGGCACATTCAACAGCATCAAAATTTACAGTGAACTCTTTTCTTCCAGTTTAAAATGGTTTCTAGCATCTTCAAACAGCAATTTGTATAAAGTTTTTGAATACGTATTTGTTTCAAGTTCTTAATCTTTTTATATTTAAAACAGTTTTTCCCAAACCTTTTTGCTTAACTGAAAAATAAATCTTGGCTGCCTGAATGGTAAACATTAGTAGCTTCTTTTTCCATTATAATTAGAAACAAAAGAGAGATAAATGTCACTGTTCAACATGTGCAGTCAGAAATGGGAGATTCAGGAATGTATAGTAGTACTTATTATTATTGTTATCATTGAAAAGTAGACTCATAAAATCCAGCACAGATTGTACTAAACCTGCTGACTTTCATTTCAAACAAGAACTATATATGGATGAGAGAAAATCAGGAGTGTGGGGAATTTCACAGAGATCTCACATTCTAATTCTTCCTTTCACAATTGGGGATATTGTTTAATATGCATTTGAGGATAAGCAGAGGAAATGATAACATTAATTAGCCCTTGAGGAAAAAAGTAAATTAAATGTATTTCTGAACAGCTCATTTATGTATAGGAATTAATTTTATCCTCAGAGAATTCATTGTTGTATCTGTGAGCCAGAATTGCTAGGGTTGAATTCTTATATTAGCCCATGCTAGAATCACACAATGATATTTATAGGACATTTATAAGGCTTCTATGACTTCTGACTTTTCATTCCTGGTGTACCACCCACACAGATTGGTGATAATTGCTTTGGGGGCCAAGGAAAAATAATAATAACAGTAATAATAACAGTCTTTTCCAGTTGGGAATTTATGATCTAGTTGGGCAAGTAAACGCATACACATGAAAAGCCAAATAACAAAGCAGAGCAGTACATATTTGAGGTCTACACAGAACAACGCTCCCCAAAGGAGTAAGGAGAACAGAGAGGTTGCCATTGGCTGTAGTGATCGCCAGAAATTTGTGTATCAGGTAGGACCTTAGCTGGGCTTTTACACATTGGTAGGATTTTGATTAGAAAACATAGAGGGAAGAGTGTATCCATTTTTGGCAAGAGCACCCCCTTGCACAATACTGATGCATTAGAGTAAATAACACTAGCTGCCAGAACAAACCTCCAAATGTTAGTGGTTTAACACAGTAAACCTTAATTATTCACTTCATCCCAATCTAACATGGTGGGGGTGAGAATCAGGGGAGAACAAGGGGTTCATCTCCACCCAGGCATTCACAGCCTAAGGCTCAGTTCCAGATTTTGGTGGTATCGCCCTCCACGTGTGGTTCCCAGGGTTACCACAGAAGATGAGCAAATGGAGATTTTGCTTGGGACATTTTCGTGGGCCAAGATTCCCAGGGTTGTAAATCTCCTCTGCTCACATCCCACCATCCAGAACACAGTCCATGGCTCCAATCTCTCTGCAAGGAAGCTGGGAGATGCAGTTGTCTGTGTACTCAAGAGAAAACACATTATTGAACCAGGCATTGTTTTTGCTGCAGGAGGCCACATTAAGGATGGTAAGAAGGGCATATCAAGAGTGGCAGACTTTCATGGTTATTCCTGGTCATCAATCTAGTACTCATTTCCCCCTCCTAATATTATCCCAAGTTTTTACCCTATGTACCTCCTTTTTACATCTATGAATATTGATGCTAACTTTCAGTACAACTGGAAGAAGACAAGTTCATTCTAGATACCTGAGGTAGTGCATTGGAAGCCATGGTTGGTTCGTTTGTAGATGACAGGCATCGTAAAAATGATGTTAGTCAACAATGGCATGAAGACTTGGAAAGAGGGGAGAGACCTGAAAAAGAATAATATATCTAATATTTTTAACCATGTTTTTCTTGTTTGTAATTTTTTCCCCTACAATCTCTTATTACTAGACCATGAGATTCTGGAGGACTGCCTAGGGAAGAGGAAGGCAAACACTACCTAGGGAAGGTAGAAGAGACCAGGATGCTATTCAAACATCTGAGAACTTAAATGGCCTCTGGGGAGAAGTGCAGGAGAAGGGGAGGGGAAGGATCCTGAATTGGCCAAGCTAAACTGCTAAAGAACTGGGACCATAATAATCGGAAGAGACTCTTTTTAACCAAAATATGCAGCATTACCTTGGTCTAAATAAATGCTCCCCACCCATTACAAAATAGAAGTAGAAACTTTGTTTTGCAAATACAAAGCAACATATTTCTACCCAAAACATTTAGTAATGAAAAAAATATATCTGCCACGGACATCAAGAGCAGTTTGGAGGTGGTTTAGCTTGAGTGTTCCCGGAAAGCAGACCACTGAAAGGCTTGCGTGCAGCTAGCTCATTCTGAGAAATGATCAGAACGAACAAGAGTGCGGACCTGGGTAGCATGAAAGAGGGAGGGAGGAAAGCTAGGACAATGGTGTCTGGTCTAGCTGGTCCCCACTAGGCAACTAGGGCTGGAGGCCAATAGAACCTCCTGTGGCCCATTAATGAACCTCAGATTTAACCACCCAAGGCAAGGAGGAGAGGGTCATCTTGTTACCCTCCTCCCAACTGTACATACCTTCAGGCTGCAGGTAAGAAGCCCAGTGGGCAGCCCACACTGATGCATCAGAGAAGCCCAAGAGCATTAGGTAAGAGACCTTGAAAGCACCTCATGCCAGGTGCTGTGAGGTGACCCTGTGCAGTGCTGGGTGGCCCAGCAATGGCTGGAGCAAAAGGTGGGCTGACTTGCAGGTGGTGTCAGAGGCAGCTCCAATGTTCCAGGCACAGGCCGATGAGGGTGCAGGCAAGAGTTCTGGACAAACTTAGGAAAAGGAAAAGATGTCATGTAGCCCTGCCCTTTTATCTGTTGACCTCCTCTGTCCTTCTAAAAAGAGCAACAATCCCAGCCTGCACAAGAAAGCAAGCCTTCACACTTGGACTTTAATAGGTATATGCTACTTCACAAAGCCTCTAAAAAGAAAAAAATGGAGAAAGGGGAAAAGGCTACCAATGTCCTTTAAAAAAATTCCACTGATAAAACAAGCCAGACCAATTTGGGTGTCAGGCCCCCTCAGCACTCTCACTTAGTCTAGTGTAAATTGTAGTTTCCCAGATGATGAGTCACTGATTAATGCATTTCACTTATTTTTTCTATAGAATTCTGTGATAGTTGCCATTACACAGCAAAAGCAGCTAAAATAGTCATGCCCCATACTGACCTTCTCTACCCTGCCCACTATTAATGAAATTTTTTGGCTTCTACCCAGAGTCAGACAAATGGTTTTACCAGATAATGGTCTCTGGGCACTGGATTTCTTCCTGAGAGAGTTTCTCACACTGAAACATTTCATATTCCATGCTCCTTCACCCCTGTTGGTTTTCTCAGGGTGGCATTTTTGACATTGTCATCTTGCTGAAGCAGCAGTCAGAAATGGCATAATTGATAGAGTCAAAACTTTACTGCAGGTCCAAAAGGAGATCTGACATGAAAATGGGGATAAAAAAATATCTTGGTGGAATTTTTCTGTTAATTACAGCACTCTTCTGACATTTTTCTAAGCAAAGAATCCATTTAGCTAGTGACATCTCTTTTAAATGATTACAACTTCAGTTACTCTGATTGAAAAAATTTCCATGCTGAGAACATTGAACAGAAAATTACAAGCAAGCTGTGCTTCTGTAATATATTGCAAATGCAGTCATTTATTTAAACCATGCTAATATGGGGCATTTTTAAGTCAATGTTAATACATTTATTCTTTAAGTGTTTATTAAGGAGCTGTTATATCCTAGGTGGTAGGGATTTAAATTTGAGGATTCCCTATCCTTAGGGAATCCAGTCTAGTGGGAGAGACAGAAAAATAAATACTGATCCCCCCTGTGGCAAGTGTGGAAAGAGGAGCACGCATGATGTGTTAGTGGGTCGGAGGGGATCCCTGGCCATCTCTGAGTGGGTGGGGCACCGTGACAAGGATGGGAGTAGATGTGGAAGAAGGCTGTGAGGAGGAGGCTATTCTTACATTGTATCTCGAAGAACAGGTGAAAAGTGCCAAGGAGTGGCTCTGATGGTGGCCTATTTGAACCTGCAGGACAGAGAGTCAAGCTGGGCTGTGGGTACAACTGGGAAAGTGCTATGAGGTGAAAGCTTCTTGGGAACGGTCCTGTCAAACTTGAACTTTACCCTGTGCCCACGCATTGGGAAGGCGATCTGGGGATTTACAGTGGAGAGTGACATGATCACATTTGCATTTTGGAAAGAAAACTTTGGCAGTGATGTGAAATGGGCTGATGGGCTGGTGCAAGGCCCAGCAAGAGGCAATAAGCACCTGAAGGAAGGTAGAGGTGATGGAGTGAAGACAGGAGTGTGCTGGAGAAATACCCGGGGTGCACACCTGACAGGGTCCATAGCCACCCGAGGAGGGGCCGGGGCGAGCAAGAAGACAGGCTTTGGGCTGACCCTTCCTTCCCCTGCTTGGCGCCCGTACTCCCTGCTGCAACCGCTGTCTGCCCTCCTGCCGGTAATCCTCCCTACGTGAACAGACAGGTGGCAGGGTAGAAATGGTGCCTTGTTTGTATTGGTTTAGTGTTATCTTCTGGCATTTGACATTGGATGTAGAAGATGGGCTATTTTTAAATATCTGGGGGACAGTCAATCATGTTCGCACTAGAAGTCTAGAATAATAACTGGAATTGATATAAGTCTTGGCAGTTTACATAGCAATTTTCCATTTATCATCTCACTTAAGACTCAGGGTGATGCTCTGGCTGGTAAAGCACATGTTTTCTTCATCCCCAGTTGCCATAGGCAGTGTGACTGAGGGAGCGTAAGTGATGTATTCAAACCCACTCAGGTCCCAAAAAGCTGACCCAGGAATCAGGCACTCTCTCTCTCACTCTGACACTTTACCCCACATTAGCTTAGCTGAGCCTTTTGCTTCTGAGTTAGGTATGTCATACATGGCTTTGTGTTTCTATTCTAAAACTTATCATATCTATCCAACTTGATCATAATTTCATAAGGTTAGGGATTAGGTATTATACCTCTTTTTCCTTCCACGCATACTAACTAGATAATTAATAACAGTTTGTTATTGATAATAATGATTTGTTTTAAAACTTAAAAGATCTAGGAATTTGGGGGCAGCCTTTAAAGTCAGCATTTAATATGCTGTTATTTAGTTATGCTAAAGGACAGGAGTGAGGATCCAAGTGCCACCCGGCACTGTGTAGCTGATGGGGCCCTGAAAAGCTGAAGCTGATAGTTAAGAACGGGGGCTTTTGTGTCCACACAGATCTCTGATCTCTGTTTAGCTTCAGCATTTATGACCCTAAGCAAATTAACACTTCTATGCCTCAATTTCTTCATCTCAAAGAAGTAAAGTAATAAAACCATATAGAATTTGGGGGAGGAACAAACAGGAGAGTATATGTAAACTCTTAGTCCAAAGACTGATACATATAAGTCTCTCCATATATGTTAGTAATTATTAGCGTGCCAGTAACCCAGGTGTCAACTCAAGTTCCCACCCCATTGCCTCCCCAGGATTTCTGTGCCAGTTCTTTTGGGCTCTACTTGTGACTGAGTCCCTGCTCTACAGAGCACCCGGTCCCACCCATGTCTTGTCCTTATTGCTCCAGTTCACACTGCCTTAGTTGTGGGACTTGGACTCTCAGTCCTTGAATTCCAACTCCCCCCCCAAAAAGTTAATACACTTTGATGTATAGCAGCTTTTCACTAATGACTCTGAAAAAGGGCAAGAAGGTTGCAGGACAGATTTCTAGGGCAGACAACAGAAATATAATGCGAGAGTTTCTCCCTCTGAGGACCCTTGGCTGTTTCCCCAATTCCAGCTCCCCCTGAGGCTGCCTGACTCTGGCGCTGCCTTCCTCTTTGTTGCCACTAACTAAAACAACAGTAACCACAGTTCTTCCCACTGCTAATGGGGCGGGAGAGGATCCTGCAGGTTTCTGGAATCGCCACACCTCCAGCTCAGTGTCAAGTCCCTCTGGAAAGGCAAAAGACTCCGTGAATGAGGATTCTGGGGGTCCCTGCTCCACGTCTCACTCCCTTCACCCCTCCTCCATAGTCTCTGTGAGGAGGAAAAGGAGCTGCAAAGAGACTTATGGAGATTGATTTAGGACTGACATGATTTAGGACACCTTTTCCTTATAAGGGAGAACCAGCCACAGTTAGTCTTAGTTTCAGGATCATTTCTTTCTCTTAGTAATCTATGGTTCTTGTACATGATGGCTATGGATGCTGTCTGCTTAATAAAAAGATGATATTGAATGAATTGAGCTTCTCTGAGGTATGTCTTCATTGGTTAAGACTTTCACTCCAACCCCAGGACTTGCCATCCGTATGGACTGTAACACTGCACAACAAGGTGATAACTTAAAAAGGAGTTGGGTTTGCATGAGATGCAAGAAAACTCCTTGCAGAGCAATGCCATCATTTTGACTTAGATAAACTACCTCTTAAATAGCTAATTTTTCTTCAGCCATTGGAATAACACAGTGTCTCACCATTACATGGTATCTATAAATTACTGCAATGTTTTCAAGTTACCTCTATTTGAAATAGAGGATGTCTTGTTATTCTGGAACAAGAAACTAATGTCTTTGTCTGTTTGCCAATGAAAATGAGGCAATCTCAAATTCATGTAGATCTGGAGAGCTGGTTCTTAACAAGGTGAATCCTTAAACTCACAGTAAATAAACAGCTCAGTTAGAAATTTGAAGTATGCCTTCCATTTCATAGGAACTCCTTTGTGGAATTTTTCCAGTAACCCAGTGTATTCAATATCTAGTGACTTGAATTTTAATATAAGCTGTTTAAGAGAAAAGGATGAAATACTCTGTTGCTTTCTAATACATGAAGTCAACTCCCTAACTAAATTGTCTTTTCTGACAAACAGTCAGCAATGTTTTTATGAATCCCATCAAGTTAAGTGACATTATATCTGGGCTTTTTAATTGCCACTTTGATAGAGCATAAAATTTCACTCAAGAATCGAGCTTTGTTATCTCTAATATGTCATTACTTTGATTTGGCAATATATATCATGTCTCTGGTTTCAATTTCATTCCTTTTTCAATTCACATTTGAGGATTAGACATGTGAATTCACAAATCCCCTTTGATTTAGAAATAGAATTAGCTTTTGGAATGATTACACAAAAGACTAAAATATTAGCCAGATTCTCAAAACTTAACTGGTATATTAAGAAAAAAAATCTTCACAATAAATTAATGTGGATTCAGAATTCTTTATTTTGGCTTCTGAGTGACATTAATTTTTTCCTGCAATACTTGCTATTAATAAACTAAAATTTCAACATGAATTTATTGCACAGCAGTAATGCAGGCACTTGTTTTTGCCTGCCTACAATCCTTTCCCCCACCTTATTAAACATCATCTACATTCTCCTTCAGACAACAACCCTCCTTCACTCCCAGTTGAGGTGGCTGGGGTAGACAAACTCCTCCTGGCACCGCCGCAAAGCATGGGGAGAGACCTGCCCAACTGGACAGTGTACCTCTCAGGGGCAGACAGAAAGAGCCAAGGGAGAAACAACCTTACATATATGAACCTGGATCCAACTGGGCCAGAATCAGCCCACCTTGGAATCCCAGATTATGTAAGCTTAAATCAGCTTGAGTTAGATTTCCTTCCACTTACAGTGGATGGAGTCCTAACTATAACAAATAGCTTCAGAATATATTTATTTGGTAGCTTCTCAAGGAAGACTTTCCTTTAATTTATCACTATTTTCCCACCAAGTAAGTTCTTGAAGTTATATATGAGAAACTATGGCAGTAATTTCAAAAGTGACCCAGAAAAGCACTTTCAAGGATTTATTGTTTCTGCTTCTGGATTAGTAACTTTTACTCACATGTTACATTCAGGAAATCTTACTTGTAACTAAAGTTTCTATGATCAAAACTTTCTGAAATCCGGGTTCATATTTCATTTAATATATTTTGTTATTTAGCTTCCTGTTTCTAAACTTTCTATATGTGCTTTAATATCTCAAAAGAGGGAGGGAAACTGGACGGTGTGAGACAAGTTTCTTTAGTGGGGAAAAAAGTCCCTTTGAGAAGCCCCATTCCCCTGTGCTACCCCACATTTTACATTTCTGTCCATTTTCTTCTGTTCTTGCTTTCACATAAGAATGTCTTTGATTACCAGATATATAAATTGAGTTGCTTTTAGCTATTAGAGGAAAATCCCAAATCAATTGGCTTAATTAATAAAATGTATTATTTCACATACCACGAAGCCTAAGCAGGAGTGTCTTCGTGGCTGGTTGATTCAATGACTAACTGATGGGCTCCTTCTTTCTACTTTGTCGTGTTCAGAAATGCATCCCTCATTTAGCAAGATACTACAGCAAAGCTGGAAATCATGGCATAGATGATTTTGTCTAGGAAAAGAAGAGCTGTTTTTTCTTCTATGTCTAATTTCATCAAAATTAGATCCCATTGGACAGAACTCTCTCATGTGTTCATACCTCAACCAGTTGCTGACAAAGGGAATGGGGATATACTCTTGGCTTAATCCATCCTCCTGGATTTGGGGATGGGACCCACCTCCCCTAAAAGGAAGGCCATGTGAAGGACAAGGCGTATCTGAGGGCAGCAGTTGGGAAGGAAACCAAGCCCAGGGTCAGTTTCATGAGTGTATATATCCTTTCCAGTTGTGCAAATCCAGCACCAGAGGAACCCTGTTCTTAGTTTAATGCTCTGCTGTCATGAAATTCTTAATAAATTTTGAATAAAAGGCTCTGAAAATTGTGTAGTCTGTCTTAGTTCTGACACATCAAATAACCATTCAGGGGCCTGCAGAGTAGAGTGTCTTCATCATTTTCTTTTCCATATCTCCTTAGAGGAATGCAAATAAGATGTTGCAGTGTAGAGGTAAAGCAAAATTGGTCAAAAGAAGGTGGAAGACAGTAGCTAGTGATGTAAGATGGAAGCTGTCAGATCAGAAGTGAGCTGTCAGGAAGAGAAAAGAAGACCTGGAAGAGGGAAACTAGAAAGCGGGAGAAGATAAGAAAGAGGTATACTCTCAGCATAAGCCAAACCAGACCAACCCAGCTCATTCTTGGGGCCTTATTACCAAAGGAGGTTGTTTTCTTTCTTTCTTTCTTTCTTTTAATTAAAGTATCATTGATATATAATCTTAAATCGGTTTCACATAGATAACACAGTGGTTCAACATTCACCCATGTTATCAAGTCCTCACCCCTTCCACTGCAGTCACCATCCAAGATGTTACAGAGCCATTAACTGCATTCTCCGTGCTGTACTACCATCCCCGTGACCCACCCACACTGTGATGGCCGATTATTGTGGCCCTTAATCCCCGCTCCCTTCCTCCTGGCAACTGCCAGTCGCCTCTAGGTGTCTATGAGTCTACTGCTATTTTGTTCAAAGGATGTGGCTTTCTATAGAAACTGGTCAAGACAAATGTTGTGATTAATTTTATAGCTGTTTAATGATCCTTATACATGCTAATAATTATTTTGTTCTTGTTTATTTTAAATCTCTCATTTAACTGCTCCCTTTCCCATGCTATTTCTTTATTCTGCCATCTCTCCAGTTTTTCTGTTAGAGAGCTGCTTTCCCCACATTAGTTATTGCCTCTTTCTCTTTTTCAAAACAGTTTCTACTGACAGGTAGAACTATCTAGGAGTCTGCCTCACCCACATTTGCAAAGGCCTAGTGAGAGCACGGGACATGTGCTGAACTATAAAACACCCTCTAACACAGGAATTTAGCACACTTACCCATCATTGCTGCTCCTGTGGGTGATCGTCCCCAGCCCCCTTCTGGGAGTAGGCATATGGCTAAGCCTGGCCTATCAGGATCAGTGGTTATTTTAGGAACGAGCACTTTCCTTAGTCACTCCTTAAGGAAAATTTAGTTCTAGAATATCTGCCAGGACAATTGGGAAGAGGTGCTCACTATTTGCTGGAGTTCATACACCAACAGGATGTAGGCCTGGAGCTGCTGGCTGCCACTTTCCTCATGACTTGGTCAGAGCCTGTAAATGAAGTCAGCACAGAGTTCAGCAGAGCTGAGGGGGAAGAGACAGATTTCTAATGCCAGCGTTTGAGCACTTGGGTTCAGATGAACTCAAATGTTCGCTCAGATTTTCAATTATGAGGACCAACAAATTCCTTTTTTGGTCTAATTTAGTTTACTGCAATGCAGTCACTTTTAATCTAAAGAGATCTGACTGATACATATCGCTGCCACAACTTGACAATGTAAATGTGTATTTTCAGCCGTTTTATAGGAAGAGATGTGTTTTCAAGGAAATTTCATTTGCTCTCTGTTTAATATCTGCTTGGAAAAATGAGACTAAGGATGCCCCGCCCTTGCGAATGTGTCCTCTGACTGGCCAGGACTAGTGCCAGGAGGTGAAGACTGTTTGCTGCTATAGCTCAAGGAGACAGGGCAGTAGAAATTGATGTGGCACTGTAAATAACACAGATCAATTGAAAAGGGTGCTTAGTCCCAAATCCTTAGCTTATACACTACATAGCAGACATGTCTTCAAGCAGTAGAGATGAAAAGGACAGAGATTTTAAATCAGATTATGAAAAATCTATGTATCTAGAAAAAGGACGTAACTTTAGAAAATTTCAATTCACTCCCTATAGGACTTTCAATAGCCCTAGATTTCACCTGCTATGGAGTTCTACTAGCCTTTTCCTTATTATTATCTTCTTAGTCTTATTAGTAAAAATAAGACTAAGAAGACATTTTTTAAATGTTGTTAATTATCAGTGACACTAAAGTCTGTTTCCTGGGAATGGCCCCATTAACTACAGAAAATTTTTTTTGAAAAATAGTATATTTATATATTATTAAAAATAGTATATATATATATTATATATCTATTATGATAATACCATAAAAACCTCAAAAAATTTCAGTATTTCAAATGTGTGATAAGTCCTAAATTTAAGAAGCAAACCATCTTTGTGCATGTTTTACTTTTCTAAAATCCAGTGCATAAAAACCCTCATACTTTTTTCTGTTGTTCATCAACAAAGTCCTCAAAACTTGCCTGTACTTTACAGTCTCTATTTATTCACTTTCTGCCCTGCTTCTAACCAGCCTGATCCACCATCAAGACATAAAGGAGAATGGGGAAAAACCAGGGGAGCTCTCTGCAGTACCCCAGCCTCTCTCCCTGGGTTGCAGCCTGCTTTCCCTCCAGCCCTGTCTTCCACAACCTCACACCCTTGGTCTGCAGCCCCAACTGGAAACTCCTGGAACTCAGCTTATCCAGGGCTTGAAACATGGCTTCACTTAAATGACTATAAGCTAATTCCCTCCCTCTTAACACCTTTCTTATACAAATAGTTCTTTTTCTGCTTTGAGGAGAAAATTCAGCCCCCAAACTTTAGAATCCATCCCAAACAACACAAAACACAGGGCGGGGTGAGTCAGGGAGTGTCAGGGAGTGTCTGGAGGCCTTTGGAAGTTCCTATAAAACTTCATCTTCTATTTCTCCCTTTAACTCTATGCTTTCCAAACTAATTCATCTCAGAGTTTTGTTTTGTTTTTTAAATACAAAGACCCCTTATGCACTTGACTATTATTTAATTTCCAAAAATATAATATGCACATAAATTTGGGAGAGAAATATTTGCATAAAGCTGAGTATACTGTACAAATATGTGTTAACATCTAGATTTCTCTTGGCAAAGGCCTGTACATTCTGCAATCAGAGATAATATAACAGTTTTGTGTTAATATTAACCCACTACACTAACAAAAAAAAAAAAAAGTAAGGCAATAGTGTTTGCCTATTGAAAAGCTGCTGAAGAAAACTTGAGAAGGACTTCCTGAAGGAAGGGGTTTCCTGGGCTCTCTTTGCAGGCCTCTTCTCCCAATGGACAACAGAACAGAAACCTCTGTGTCCAAGCCTATGAGTGAGGAGCATTTCTTAAGAGAAACCCAGTATCATGTTTAATGCAATCCACAACCTTCTGAGACTCTGAATTGTAAGAAGATAGACATGATAGGGAAGTTTTCAGCCATCAAATTACAAGGTAAATGGCACCTCTAGCCACAAAGAGGCACATAACCAGACATGTTTCCCTGCTCCTTTCCCTGCCCTGGCATGGAATAGAAGGCATAATGCAGTGGTTTTAGCAGAAGGTTGTAATGTAAGAAATTACATGCTGAACATCCCTAACTCCTGTTAATGGAGTAATGACTCCATGGAAGGAAAAGTTTCTGAAATTATGATAAATGGTGGAAGGTCAAGGTATTTGGCACATGGCTACATGTTTAAATTTTAAGATACTTGAACCAAAGTATCTTGTTTTTTGAAAACTGAAGAGGGGCAGTGTTTGCCCAAACATAGAAATAATGTGCTAATATCCAAGTGATTTTGGCAGTTAAATGGTAAAATCTGGTCAAATTATTCTTTCACTTTTCTTGGATTAAAGTGGGTTTTTAATTTACTCTTTTTAAAAAGAATGTGCTATAAAATGGACTTCAGATTGTTTATTATTTCACAGAAAATGACCTACTTTTTATTTGTGAGCTATTAGGATTGAGTCAAGGCTGATGTTTTTATAGCAAAAACTTTAATATATTCTTTAATTCATTTAAAATATTATTCAATTTGCAACATAAGTATGAAAATATGGAGCTTATGTTCCAGTGGAAAAGAAAGCAACAATAAAAAATAAACAAGGCAATTTTTAGAGTGATAATTACTTAAGGGAGATAAATAAGATAGCCCAAAAATAGATACTAATAGTTAACATTCATTGAACACTTACTATGTGCTGGCACATTATATTCTTCATATATTCTTTATACATTATACCTGTCTGAAGTCACACAGCTATAAAGTAACAGAGTAAAGATTTGAAGTGAAACAGTGTAATATGTAATGACAGGATATGATATTTGAAGCAATTGTCTTCCTGGAAACAAACAAAATGCTTAAAAGAAACATCTTAAAATCATCAAAGAGATACAGTTTTTAAAAAGTCAAGAGTAAAAGTAAAAGGGAAGTGCTGGGAGGTATATGGTCACAGAAGGAAAACGGGCATAGAAATGCTTTTGACTCTTTTCTCAATCTGGGTAAGCTAGAAGCTTTGCTCTGATGGCCTTTTGGACAACAGTGATAAGCACAGAAAGGAGATCTAGTTGAAGACCCTTCCTTCGATAAACCAGGAGCCCTCCTCCAAAGGCTGCACATTCAGGATGGGCATGAATCAGCCCAGAAGAAGATTGAAGCCTGTGATTTAATTGCATCTCAAGACTCAACTTGATTTAAGGTGGATGTACCCCAGAAGCTTAGCAGAAGCAAACAAAAATTCTCTCTGGAGGTTATCATTTTCATCTGTGGACCTCAAATTATTTCCACAAATGATTTGCAAAGCAATGTTCCCCACACAAAGAAAACCAGGAATATACAGAAACAAGACTTGAGTAGACAACAGACCCAAAAAGACTTCAGAGGCAGACAATAAAAACTATGATGATTCTGTTGAAATAAATAAAAGACAAGCTTGAAGACATCTGTAGGAAACAGGAAAATACAAAACGTGGCAAGGTAAATGTGCAAAAAAAAATCTTCTACAAATAAAAATATGATAACTAAAATTTTTTAAATGAATGTTTTCTGTCACCTGAGTCATTTAAACATAAAGTAGACAGGTACTTTGAGGAGATTCACCTTAGACTATAAGATTGAACGATATGATTTTTTTGCATCTCTCTTCTCACCCTGAGAATCTATTATATTAGTTATCTACACAAAATATAAGCATTTTTTTTGCATTTTTTTCTTCTCACCCTGAGAATCTATTATTCAATTGTATTAATTATCTATTACTGGCTAACACATTGCCACAGCTTTGAGGCTTAAAACAATACACATTTATTACTCACAGTTTCTGTAAGTCAGGAATCCAGGCATAGGTTAGCTGGCCTTTCTGTTTCCTAGTCTCTCAAAAGCTACAATTAAAGTTTTGGCCAGGGCTGAGGTCTTATCTGAAGACTTGAATGGGGAAGAATCTTACACTTGGAAGAATTTTAGATCAAGGGCTGTTGGGCTGAGGCTATTGACCATAGGTCACTCTCACGTCCTTACCATGTGGGCCTCCCCAACAAGGCAACTTGCTTTACCTACGTCTGTGGGGAGAGAGTCTATTAATAAGATAGAATTCACTCTTATGTAACCTAATCATAGAAATGACATCCCATCATCTTTGCTATACTCTACTGGTTAGAAACAAGTCACAGGTACTGTTCAGATTCAAGGGGAGGGGATTACACAAAGGCATGAAGACCAGAAAGTGGAGACCACAGGGGGCTAAATCAGAAAGTATGTAGGCCACATTATAAATAAATAAAACAGGTGTGTTTGGAGTCTTGAGGAGGTAGAAAAAATTGGGTGAATCAGATAATGGGTCATCTAGTAAAGAATAAAGGAATGAAGGAATAGAACTAAGAATCTAACCAGATTTTAGCAATCTATGATATAATGCTCTTTAGGACAAAATCCACTACATTGGAAATTTCACTTTGACAGAGTTATAACTAGTACCAAAAATCTGCCAAATGTAGCACCAGAAAGAAAACTGCAGACTATTCATAAACAGATAAAATCTTAATACTAGCAAAGAGATTAATCAATGTAATGAAAGAAGAATAACCACAATCAAGTGAGGTTCCTTCCAGGCATGCCAGGAAGTTCAGTATTAGAAAATCTCTTAAAATAATTCATCATACAGTTCAAGGGAGAAAATGCCAATCCATGATCATCCCTACTCATGCAAAGAAAAACATTTAATAAAATTCAATATTCACTCTTGAATAAAACCTCTCAGTAAAATAGGAATAAAAAAGATACTTCTTTAATAAAATGTTAATTGATATTTTAAGCTACAGAACAGTAGCTAGTGTAGTGGATTGATCACTTGATGGCCCAAATTAACAGACTTCCTGTATCCATGCTTTTTTAATGTGACTTTGTATCTTCTCCCATCAAGAGGTAGAATCTATTTCCCACATCTTGAATCTGAGCTGGCCCTGTGACTTGTTTGGTATAACAGAATGCTGCAGAAATGAATGGTGCCAATTTAAGCCTAGGCCTCAAGAACTCTTGCATGCTTCCACTCAGTCCTGGACCTCTGCCCCACCTTGCACACAACTATCTGCTGGGGGTTAAGAAATCCCATGGAGGAAAACCAAGAGGTGCTAGTCGAGTCCTGGAAGCAGTTACTCTTCATCACATGGGTGCATGCAGACACATGGGGGAGCCCAGATGAGACCAAGGTAAGTTGCCAACTGGAATTGCAGTATCATGAACTAGATAAATGGTTGTTGGAAACATTAAGTTTTGTTTGTTATGCAGAAATAGCTAATTGATACAGCTAGCCAGTCTATGAAAATCCTCAATTGATTTCCTTGGTTTTGGAAGTAACTCCTGGCTACATACCTCATCCCTCCAGGTCAAAAGAATGGAAGGAAGAAGGGAGTGGGGGAAGGGCTCAGGGAGAAGAAGAGAGTTGAGGTTACGTCCAATTCACTACTAAATTTCTGAATGGTCACAAGGGGAAACAAGTAGTGAAATAATTATTCTATTTAGAGCCTTTATTAGGTAAGAGTCTTTATTATTGATTTTTAGATTAAATTCAAGATAGTGATATTTTGTCACTCTTCTCATGACGAAGTTCTAAGAATGACTTCGTGCATTTGAAGGACAATTGGCTTGCAAAGGGAGTTGTAGCTGGTTTATGCTTTTTTCCTTACATCTTGAGATATAGATTCATGATAATTACTGAGGCTTCTTACTCAATTTTTGCTTTTGCCAAGATGCTTACTATAAGCCATAGTGCTTAAATCAGAGAGGAGACATTGACTTTCCAGAAGCATACTATTACCTTCATCTTTTGGTTCAAAATCCATCTCCCTCCAACATGTTCTCATGGTAGTTGAGCACTTTTCCCCCTTGTTGTGCAATTAAAATAGAATCCTTAAATTTCCACTTCCTTTTGGAAAATTTCCAGCAAATGATAGCATTGGAGGATGATTTGGGGCACAATATCTCATTACTACTTACTGCTTTTTATTTTTATTATGTGTTACTAATGGCTCAGTGTTAAATACAATTTTTTCTTTTTGGGTGTTGTGCAGAATCTGCTATAAAGTAAAATATAACTCAGATATTGAAAATGATCCTTTGAAGATTGGCTAGTCATTCTAACTATTACGTGCCATAAAAATTGGACCTCTAGTTTAGATTACACAGAACAATGTATATCTGGGAGAATGAAGAGTGTTAAACAGCCAAAGTCATGATTAAGTAGCCAATGTGAGCTCTAGCCTCTTCTTGAGGAAGAAGTGATGGACCATGGATATTTTTCATAAATCCCTATGATGTGCTTGAATCCAGCATAACAGAAGGGATGGGTAATTTATAGTCTGTTCAGAGTCTTTGGAAGTGAGATTTCCCAACTCTTGAGTCAAATCTTAACATGACCTAACCAAGTAGCCCTCAGGAGTAAACATTCTTCCCTCTTCATTTTTATCTTTGAAGATCTATTTATTTTCCAATTACCTGAGTGTAAGATGGCTCTCCTAACAGCATTAAAATTACAGTACTTCTTAAGAGTTTTCCCATCATAGATCTCCTTTTGCTACAATCTTTTCCTGATATTTATCTTACAGATATTTATCGGGCAACTAACACCATCATGACACTAGCATGATAAAAAATTTATCGTTTTCCCTCGGGAAGAGAAGATACTGGGGTTATTCTTTTAAAAACATTACTTTAAAAGGTATTGTTACCTCTATTATCAAGAAAGCTTTTGGGCACCCATTCCTTAAGGAGCACATTCACAATTCTTCCTCTGTACTAATAAAAGGAATTATGTTCTGGAATCAACTTCCAAGCTCAGTTTTCCTGCTTAAAAAATGAACACATCTAGCCAATAAACCAAATTCTGAAAAACTGAAAAATGCATCCTCAGTTGCTTGGCTCTGACTCAGTTCTGGCACATTCTGATAGTGAGTTAGGACAGTGAAGGGGCAAGGAGCTCCAAACACACTTCTTTTCCCATTATCATCACTGGAACACACAATTTTGCTTGGTCAAAAGCAGTACTACTGTTAACCCCATGAAATAAAGGAGTCTGTTTCAGGCAAATTCTTTATACCTGTATCACTTTATCACTTTGTTTCTTGTTTGTTTCATTTTGCTACAGACACAGTCCCAAAATAGCCTGCAAATTGGGAATCTTTTCTAACAAGCAAGATGGTTGCAGAAAATGTAACATGGTGTGAAAAAATTACCAACTTCTGGGAATAAATTTTGTGACAGTCATTCAGTTCCTCTTAATCATGCCATATTCACATCTAATGAGGTATCAACTCCTGTCAAGTTCACTTCCATAAAGTCCTAGTTTCCCAATAGCCTATCACCACAATCCTAATTTGTTTCCTTTCCTCTGTTCTGTCACTTTGGGCTCTAATTTGGTCTTCCTCTTTCCTGTCAGGAAGGAGGGTCCAGTCCATTTTGACTTTAACCTGCTTGAAGCCAACCTCAGTCTTATCACTGACATGTTTAAAATTCTTGTTTTCTGTTCATGGCAGGATACAATTCAAACCTCTTTGGAAGCATTCACAACACTCCTTTGTCTTGACAAAACTTCTCTTTACAATCTTACTCAGTCCTCCGCACCTGCACACATCTTACGGCAGGGTCAAACTGATTTCCTCACTCTTTGCTAAATCCACTCCTTCTTCCTACCCTTCTTCCTGCCTGTACAGCCTCTGTACTTTCAGTTCCCCTTAACTGAAATATCCTCCCCATCCCTTCAAGCATAAATACTATCTTTTCTTCACGGGCCAAACCAGGTACCATCTTCTTCACAAAGGTATTCCCAGATATCCCCATGTAAATGTGACTCATCTATCCCACTTCCCAGCTCAGGTGAAAAATAAATTATTATCCTCTTAATTTTCAGTTAAATCACTCTGAGGATGTACCTCATGGATCATGGAATGTTCTTCCCATTACAGAGTCCCCTACCCCCAATACCAGGCATGCTTTCTCAGTCCCAGTGGGCAATAGTAATTAATCTCCACAGGGGAAAAAACAAACAGAAAGCCTGCTCCACCAGCCAAAGGGCCACTTCCTGTCTCTCTCTTTGCTCTCATTATCACACTGTACAGTTGGGAAAACACCAAGAGTCTGGTCACCCTTGTGCCCCACTTCATGTCCATTACTTGAGAATCTTTGCCATTTTGGAGATGCACTAACACCAAATCTGGCAACCTGGCAGCCAGCACAATCCCTGTCTCTGAAGAAATTCCTTTGGGCCGTTTATGATTACACCACTGTTGCTGTGACCCTCCTTCCCTTCACGGGAGTGGGTAGGGGGTGGCTGTGGAGAAGGAAAAGCCTCATTACTTACAGGTACACAGTAGCTGCAGTCACCCCCTGCCACTCAGGATGGTGCTGTCCTTCGGGTACACCTTCCTTTGTCTGCAATGATATATCCACAGAGCGTTTGCCCTCGGTACTGAGGGCAGTGCCTGATAGCTCATTCCTGAGGGATCTCCGTCCTAGGCCCAAACAATAGCTACCCTCCATCCCATGCCCCCTCATCCCTTGCTTCCTGACTTGCATCTCATCCCAAGATAGAAGATTCACATCACCCTCCATTCAGTTAAATGTGCTTTCCAGGTAATCATCCAAGTCCTTAGGAGAAGTCTTGGTTAAAATGCCTTTTGTTTTAAGTATTAAAAAAAAAAGAATAAATGAGAAACACCTCAATGTGGATTAAACAATAATGAAATTTCCTCAGTGATATAATTGGAAATTTAAGAAGCAGGATAGGCTCAAGGATGACTTAATCCAGGAGATAATCCTAATTCCTTGTGATTCTTGGCCCTGTCTTCCTCCTTGTATTGACTTCCTCCTTAAGGCTGATGTTGGGGTAGCCTTAAAGGTCTGTGCCTCACACCCATGACAACATGCAGAAGAGTTAGGTCACTTCTGCAAGCATTGCTGGAAAGGTGGGCAAAAACTTTTCCAGGAGCCCCAGAAAACCTCTCTTCAGAGGTCAAAATGGAACTCCCATTTCTGAGACAATTACTGGCAAGGAGCAAGACGCAGCAAGATTACCAATCAGGCTGACCCTACTATGAATCACATGGGTTGTAAGGCTCGTAGGGCAGGGAGGGGGACATGAATAACAGTGGGTTCCAACAGGAATGACAAGAAAGAATATTGAGCAGGCATCCACTAGAGAGGAATTTCATGCATGTGTTATAGCTGCCTTCTTTCTAACTGGTAATATGGAATACATCTCATATGCATCGATTAAAGTCTTTATACTGCAATATTACTCGTTCTTTAAAAAAGACTTTTAGAATCTCATAAACGTAATACTGAGCAAAAGACAGACACAAAGGAAAATATGTACTGTATAATTTCATTCATGCAAAGTTCAAAAACAGTTCAAATACTGTGTTAGAAAAAGAAGGGTAATAACTGGAAAGGGGCATGAACTGGGATTCTGGAGCAAAGTTCTGTTTGTTGATTTATACTACTTACAGCATGAGTTTAATTTGTGGAAATTTATCCACTGTACTTATATGATTTATGTACTTTTTGGAATGTATATTCTATTTCAATTAAAACGTTAAAAATGTAAAATGAAATTATAGTGTGAAGTGTTATGCAAGGCATTATATATACCAAGATAAAAAAAAATCTCTTCAAGATTCAAGGACTTAAAAGATGATCAGAGGATTCATGTAAGTCAATAATCCACTATACCATATAGTGTTAGGATATTTTCTATGATATGGGACATCATCAAATCCAAGGTCAAGGAAGGCTTCCCAAAAAAGATGACATATAAATTGAAATAAACAAAATGTACAATATGCACAAAATGTAAGAGTATGAATTTGCTTGGTGAGGGGTGAAGGGGTTGTGCCAAAAGCACAGAGATAGCAGACTTCCTGAGAATAGGTTAGTATGGCTGGACCTGCATGTTTAAGGAGAGCACACATAGGGACTGGAGAAGTCAACAGAGGTCTTCCAGGTTATGTGAAGGAGGTAGACATTATCTTGTACTCAAAGCCATAGAAGGGAACTGCCATGGTCCACCATCAGCCAAGAACACACCCAGCAACTGTAGTAGAGGGATTTCTACTTGTGTGTCTAAGAAACTGGAAATAATATCCCTGAAGAGGGTGACAGGAATCATGGCTTGGCTGAAAGGAATTAGTGGACAGCTAACTGGCCTGTAGGTCAGATGAGCTAGATTCTTGCCCTTTTTTCCTACAGCTTGATCTGTGCCCTTAGACAAGGTGAAGCAGGGTAGGAAGAGAATAATTATTGAATAGTTCCCCTACTGGGCCCTAGGCTAGGTCAATGACATCTATTTAATCTCATTCTATAAAATAATTTGACATATCCTCAAGTCATAGCTATTCTTACACCCATTTTACAGAAAAGGCAACTGAGCCTCAGAGAGGCACAAATGTCAGAGCTGAGCTTCAATGCCAGGATTTCTGGAGCCCTAGTGCAGCTCTTCCTGCACTACACCATGGGGAAACAAGTCCCATTTCCATGGGGCCTTACATTTCCCATCTGTAAGGTGACAGATTTGCCCTTAGTTCCTTTCAAGGTCCCTTCTAGCTCCTCCAAGATTCTATACCATAACTAGGATGCAAATCCTTCACTCAGAAATCAAATTAAAATGTACGTTTATAACACTTCATTTGCAAATTCTCAGTCTTATTTTAATTTTTTTAAATAAATAAAAGGAGGATGGACTTTCAGAGATTTCTCTATTTGAAAGTCTAAATTTAATAGGAAGTCATCTGTTACATTAATAGTAATTAGAAATCTAGAGGCTTTTCAAAAGTCAGGCCTCTGTATAACTCAAAAGTAAAGGTATAACTAATTTCCATAAAATATCAGTAGAAAAAAATCAATTCCACTTGACAGAATAATCACTTTTTATAAGCATGGTGTATTAATATTTTTGTTGTTATTGACTCACCTTTAATTACTCATTCTTTCCTAATCCCTATGAACCTCACAAATTAATTATATCATGAACTGTCCTAAGGCAAAACAAGCATGCCATTACTAGTAGTAGCTAGTATACTACAATCCAATGTGCTTGGAATTGGGCCACTCATACATTTAAATGATTTATGTGTTTTTTTCTTTTTTTGCTATTGCTGACATCAAATGAATACTCAATGACAGGAGAACCAGGTTTCATGAGATCTGACCTCTCCAGTAAAGGAACTAATGTTGTGACCTTGAGGCTCTTTCTCTATCCACATCTATATCCATACATTTGACTGATACACACCAAATTGTCAGGAGTGGTGCCCACGAGGAGGAAGTGGAACTGTGGGAAAGGGATTATGAAAAAGCGATATCACTTTTACTCAGTATATTTTGTTCTTGTTAAAATAGTATTTTTTATAGTTAACGTGCTTTCATATGTTACATGTGTAATTTTTAAAAATAAAAAGTGCCACTTACCCAGCTTTCAAAATTCTGAAAAATTAAATCATTCTGCAAAACTGTGTAGCCCAATAATGACCATATCTAATGAAATCTTACAATTAAATAAAAATAATTGTGTTTTACTCCCATTCTTTGCTATAATGATGTTTTATGTTGAGAATCCTATTTTTTAAAGCATTTAAATACTAGTGACAGGAAGGAGTGTGACAAAGAAACAACTCTATTAGGATATTCTCTGTAAGTGTAAAAAAACAATGAAATAACAAAGCGCCAAATCTAAAGCCAAGAAAGTCTCCTCTGAGTAATAACAGCAATGCCCGGGAGTGGTGAATGCCTAAGAGGAGTGAAATGGGAGCTGGGCAACAAAGACTGTAATCGTGGCTGCCACAAATCGATGCAGTGCTCAAAAGATTTATTGAATGGCAATACTATGTATGGACACATAGATCAATAATGGTCCTTTAATAACAAATTGGCAGGCTGATTTGTATCCAAGTAATCCCAGAGCTCTATTCTACTATCAGGGGTAATGTTATTAAGACACAAAGGAGGCAGTAATTAATTCTTCCCTGGAACTGATAAAGCATAGTGGTTAGGGGAGGTTTTCAGAACAGGTGACTTTATTCTGGGCTGAAAGGACAGACAGAATTCCTCCAGGCAGAAAAGAAAGCAGACAAGTTCATTTCTTGGGAGTAGAGGAGAATGGGTATGAAGGCTCAGCTCAAAGACATCTAGGGACTAGGTGTGGTCATGCAGAGTGACCAGACTCAGGCGTGGGAGCACAGTGAGCAAGGTGCTAGATCCGCGAGAAGCAGCAGAATGGTGCAAAGGTGACTTAGGATGGCGTTCAGTCCTGGCAGTTTCGCCAGTGATATCCTCTGAATGGCTCTCTGCAATCATCCAACCAGTTTCTTAATAAATTTTAAAAAGCATACTTTTAAAAGAATTGCTCAACTCACAAAAAATCAACAGAAATAGCCTATGGCCAACTTATTAAAGTCACTGGGACAAAGAGAATTGCAAGTTTGTAAGGGAACTGACCAGCTGAGTGACAGGGAAGACCCTTAGCTTCTTTATTTCACTGTCTTCACATGGGAAGTGAGGGCGGTATTGGACAAGGAGATTCCAGCTCTAATATTCTAATGACAGCACAGTGCTTTTCCTTCCAAGCTCTTTAAGACAAAGTATTACATGTATCTCTCAGATCTCTGTGAAGCAGGAAAGATCCTTAGAAAGATCACAGTTTCCTTTTTCTATTCCTGTCCTTTGGAAATTTAGAGCCTATGAAATTATCCAGTACTTTTTAATTTTCAGATAAAAATATAACATTAAGAATGCTGATGGCCAAAAGCAGAAGAGAAAGAGCAACTGCCATTTCATTTTTTTAAATCCTAAATTTACCTTGTATAAAGTTAATCATGTGAACAGGAACCCCCAGGATGGGGTGCTGGTGGGGGAACCACTTACTCAGGAGAATGTTTACCTCTATTCCATCAATAATTTTATTAGCAGAATTTCTAAGGTCCATTATAGAAAAGTGCTCAATAAATATATTATGAAAATGATCATGTATCATTTAACTGAGCAGTTTGTGTGTTTTAACAAGCTTATAAGTATGTTAGAGCAAGTGTGAGGTTAGGAAGTTTTTAATATTTTTATTTCACAAAAACAGCTTTCCAGTATTACAGGAAAATAGTGATCTAGATTTTTTTTACACACAATACATTACTTGAATAAAGCATTCATTTGGTTATATTTACTTTATTTCAAATTATTTTTAGCATTCAAAGGAGCTGTTGGATATAAGAACAGATTTGTTTCAGTAAGAAAGTTACTGTTCTTTTTCTTTGGGCTCATATTTGCTTGCCCCCAGAGAACAGGATTTATAAGCTTTTGTATTTGTTAAATCAATGAGAAAAGGTACACTCGTTCTTCAGCAGTAGCTACAGAAATCTAATTTCAAACATGTTTGTAACTTATTGGAGGAAAATAGGTAGGTAGGTAGGTTAGAAGGAAGGAAGGAAGGAAGGAAGGAAGGAAGGAAGGAAGGAAGGAAGGAGGAAGGAAGGAAGGAGGGAGGGAGGGAGGAAGGAAGGAGGGAGGGAGGGAGGGAAGGAAGGATACTTTTATTGTATCACGTTTTCAGTTTTTCCTATGCTTAAGTCCCCTGTTGGGGAAATACACATCTCACACATAGTTTTGAAAATCACTCTGGAAGGAAATCTGTGAAAATCTATATAGTATAAGAGAAGAATATGATTCAGTAATTCAATGTCGTGCCTACCCCATAGATAACATTCAGGGAAATTTAAGCCATGAACTTCTGATATAGGTAAAAATATTGATTTTCCTTTGGTGCTAAGTAATGCACTTTGCAGTGGAATTAGCTTCTGTTAATGACAATAATTCATTCCTAGTCCTTCCCATGGGAAGAATTAACAAACATGGTCAAATAGTGAAGGAGAAAAACAGCCAAGGTTAGGGTCCTCATCTGAAGTACATTTGGGTACCTCAGTTCAACCCTCTTCATTTTGCCACGTCACTGATTGACATGCAGAATCCTGCGTTGGTACTAGGACATTTCTAAACCTGTCAAGAAATAGCCATTGACCAAATGGCGATTAACGTACTGTACTCTCCCTTCTGTAGCTGAGAAGATATGTCAAGGACTCCAGAGTAAACAGATGTGACTTTTTTTT
Organism: Manis javanica; assembly: GCF_040802235.1. NCBI lineage: Eukaryota > Metazoa > Chordata > Mammalia > Pholidota > Manidae > Manis > Manis javanica. The sequence goes on from NC_133160.1 coordinate 71,230,208, forward strand.
CTTCCCTATATTTTAATCCATGTCAGGAAATAGGGAAGTAAGAAAGTTTTACATGCTATATCTAACCTGAAAGCTCGGACAAAGGGTAGAGATTGATATGACAATTGTATACTGTAAACTCTTACATATTACTAAGTGGCTTATAGTCAAGGAATTAAAGGTTCCAGAAATGTGCTTGGCTAACTCACTACTGAAATTGGATTATTTTCGAACAAGATAATCAGTGAAAAACAACTAGGTTTATGTACAAATAGGAAAGAAAAGAGCGTGCATTGTTTAGATTTCTAGTGTATCAGATTAGACTCAGGAATATTAAGCAGATTCTCCTCATAGCAATAATTGTCAATGCAATTAAGAGTTTATTCTTTTCACCTTTCCATTCCTGGCTTGATTTGTAATTTAAACCTTATTTACTTTTTAACATTTTATATTTTTACATTCAGTTATTGCAAAACATGGCTGGAAGCTCCTTGACTACAAGAAAGATATTTTAAAAATATCTTTTTGAAATGCTTGCACTAGATTGGTGTCCTTTAAATACTGATTGATTTGGATAATGAAATTAAACAAAAACTAATTTTAATTTGAGCAATTCAGTTTTAAACTTTCTTCTTACAGAGGTAACAAATGATTAATGCAGAAAATATGAAAAACACAGAAAAGAATTAGGAAAAATTTTAAGTAATCACAAATTCTAAACACCTTTTCCCACTCCCCTTCTGGCCCCAGAAATAGGTGAACATTCTTATAATCTTTTTGCTATGTTGGTTGTAGAAAAAAAATGGTATGAAGCTATACATAAAGTTCAATAGCCCACGAGTTTTACTTAGTGTATATCATGAACTTTTTCCATGTCAATAAATATTTTTCTACAACATGACTTTGGAGCCAGTATGGTATTCTATTGCACAGGATTACTTTACCCAAACCACATTTTTCCCATTATTATTTTACTATGAATAGCAATATCAGATCATATCAAATACACATAGCAATTAATAATTCATCAAATGATTGAACCCTGATAAGGGAAAATGTTTGATTAAAAAGAAACAAAGAATGGAATTAAATGGGTTTGTATAATCATGCATTACATATTCTACATTTCAACATAGAAAAATTATTAAACTCGAGTTCTGAAGTGTGACTAAGATTTTATAAAAAATGTGTACCTTGATAAAGTGACTGATTTCTTTTTGTAGAGTATAAAATGATTGTAGATAATCAAAGTTTTAAGTCCTTTAACAATGTAGCAATCAAAAGCTTAGCATTTATCTTCTGTACCATTTCCCATATCTCAGTGAGTTACTAAAAAGAAATATGGGAAAGAATTCCTGCTAATTCAGGGAAGTTTGAATACAAGTGCATTCTGGATAAATTATATAGATGCTCAATACATTGATAAATGATCATTGATCAATTTCAGTCTTATGTCACATCCAAAAGTCTATGTGACTTTCAAAAAAAACCCCTAAAATTCTAGATTATGATTATCTACTTATTTAATAAAGAAATATGACACTGAGACCATCTGTCACAACCTAACATCATATTTTTCATAGTTCCATCACCAACACAGTTGATGAAAAAAACTAAAAATATCTCAAAATATGCCATTTAAAGCAATCAGTTCATGGACTGTTTATTTCTACTTCTTTTCATTGGTTAGCCATTCTGGTAGCTGGTGATTTTTTTTTTTTTTAACTCCAAAATCTTTTATAAGAGGTAAAACATCAAATTATTAACAAAGAAAGTTTTTGGGGAAAGGATTGTTCCTAAGGTTATCAGTGTCTTACCCAATTTGATCCCTGGCACCCAGAGTAGCTTTATAGCTTAAATAGAGACCAACAAATAAAAGAGTAATAATAGAAAGTAGCAAAAGGAAAAGAACAAAATGGATTAAGCTATGGGAATGGACAGATTCACAAAGATCTAGGATTTCTGCTTTGAGCAATCCACAATATTCTCAGAACTTAAAATTTTAAACTAGCCCTGCAAATGCACTGCTTCAAGGACATAAAGACTATCAAAGTTTAGTGAGGATGATGTTTAGATAAAATACATTTAAGAAGTGACTAGGTCCACGTCATCACCATGACCCCTACCCCCCCACCATTTTATCAGTTTAAATCATTACCTAGACCAAAAGAATGTTCTGGCCAAAATCAAATTCCCCAAGCATTTATTGAGCACTAGGTTGTTAGAAGTCAAGAATGAATAAATATAGCCTCCATCCTCAAGAGTAACATCTCAAGGGAAAATTAAAAATATTGGTTGCTCATCTTACTATGCTGATGGACAGTGATCGCACTGGAGGGGGTGAGGACTTGATAACATAGATGAATCCTGAACCACTGTGCTGTGTATTTGAAGCCATATAAGATTGTATATCAATGATAATTTAATTTAAAAAATTGTGGTTACTCATAAGTAACACATATTTAAATGTGTATTTTTCTGCCACCTTATAGTTAATCTACATTGCCCTTTCTCCAAACAAGACATGTCTCTTCATGTATTTCAACTTGCCTCCATCCCCTACTGCCTTCCATGTTGTGATGGCCAGAAAGTGTAAGGGCTCTCTTGATATTCTTGGCTTAGATTTAATGTGAGGTCAGGCAGCAGGATTATATGTCCACCTCCAGGCTCATGCAGGTGTACCAGTAGAGGCATGGCACAGAATTAGTTCTGCCAAGTGAGTATGAGGAAGGCAGAGGGAACAAGGGAGTTGAGAGGTAAATGCAGGGAGAGGTAATAATGACAGTCCTGGAATCCAAGTTAGGGAAGGGGACATGAGGAATAGGGGAAAAAGGGTAGGCTTAATGGACTGGAGATTCTAGAAAGGCTGAAGGATTGCTAGAGTTGTGCTAGTAGAAGAAATGAACTGCACATGAACTGACCTGTAAGGTCAGAAGATGAGGTGCATGAAATTGAAGTTATGAAGGAACTTTAAGGACTGATTCTGACAAATTCTAGGGCATGATCACAGAGTAATGACTAAGGTAGAGTCCAGGACAAGATGAAGAAAATGAGTTCAAGAAATGAATAGGCCACAGTGTTGGAGATGATAGATGATAGATAGATAGATAGATAGATAGATAGATAGATAGATAGATAGATAGATAGATAGATAGATAGATAGATAGATAGAATCTTATAGGAAAAGTGCTGGGGAGAGTGACAAAGAGTTAGGAGCTAAAATCATAGAGAAATTAGGAGTAGCTCAGACATAGGTAGATGAGCCCAACAATAAGGGTTAGTTAGTAATATCATTTAGTGACATTAGATTCATGCTGGGGAGGAGGAAAGAAGAATGGTCTAAAGCAAAAAGCAAAAAAAAAAAAAAAAAAGCAGACATCTACCCTGATTCCAGGTCCTTAAATACAAAGGATGTGGTAGGAAAAAAACCAGCTCCTGCTTGAGAAGACTGCAGGGGAAGAACCATCCTCAAAAGACAGCCAGATTTTCTGTAGAGCAAGAAGGTGAAGAAAACCTTCAGAAAAGCAGTTGAAGATGAAGAAAATTTTACTAAGGCTGGATCTTGAGTTCCAGAAGGAACAGTGGGAGGGATGCTGCAGTTGGTGACATATGTGGGAGATGAGGAAAAAGCAGAAATGGGCAGAGCCAACGGGAGAGGAGAGGTCTGGAGCCCCTTACAGTGAGGGACATAAACACGTAGTTAATGGACATAATGAAAATAGTGCTGGTAAGACACAGAGGAGGCCAGAGAAGTGCTATCTCAGGGCTTCATGACAACTGGGATGAGGGTGTGTGACCCAGGAGATGTATTTTATTCAGTGCACAATTAGACTTATTCTTGACCCCTGCTGGTCAGGCCTACTGAGGGGAATTTAAAAGATTACATTCTCCTTATATGGAAATTTCTTAGTATCTAAATAAACATAAAGTATATATGCGTTTTGACTCAGTGATGTCAGGAATTTTCCTCAAAATACTCTCATGAGGCAATCAACTTAGAAACAAACTAAATAACGAATGGTTAAATAACCTTTTCTCTTTACTCCCTTAAAAAATTGCCATACAGTTCCAGTTTGCACCAGGGTTTGTGGTGACATTATTTAAAAGAGTGAAAGGATAGCAATTAACTTGCCTTGAGGAAGGAAACTTCAAGGAGGAGATTTTTTAGTTTTAAAGGATGAAGAGTTTGTCAGGCACACATTTAGGAACAGGCATATCATTGGTGCTATACTTTTTGGAATGAACGTATTTTAGGCAGAGGGAACACATATACAAAGTCACAAAGGAAAGGTAGCAGGAGATAAGGCTGAAAAGATAGGGAAGGGTCAGATCACCAAAGGTCTTAGGTATTAAGTAAAGGACATTATCTGAAGGCAATGAGAAGACTGTGAAGGGCTTTAAGTGGTAGAGAGCTCATGATCCTATACATATGGGTTTAATTTAGGTTCCTATGCATCAACCTACATATGCTAATATTCAGACTCTGATCATGACTATCTCATATGATACACCAGTCTTTTTCTGTGTGTGTCCATGTTGACATTTAATAGTTGTATTTATTCTTTAAGGAAAATATTTAGCAAAAGAGTTACTTTAAAGGTTTTCCAGCTTACAGAGATGTAAAGTGAATGGATACACTAGTCTTATATTTTCTGTATTTAAGATTATTTCATTTGTGCCACATTAATACCTTGGGATTTTGAATTCCCTTAGGTACTGGTGATTTTATTCCTGTTCTGTAATCAATTTTATAGTTAGTGTTTACATAAAAGTGACTTCTAAAACAGATTTAAACTCAGGAATAAGATCTTCTTACATGTTCTCACAAAAAGTCATTCTAATTAAACAATTCCATTTTTTCTCTTAACAGTACTAATAGATATAAATTAGCCTCAAGGAAAATTAATGCACTCCTGTACTCATTATAAACTTTCATTATTCCTCCTGAAATCAATTCATTTGTGGATATTGGGCTTTTGCCAAATTATCTCCAAAAGTGTCTTCGTTGATCTTTTAATGTATTTGGCTACAGTACTCACAATATTTCTAGCCAAGGACAAGCTGATTATTTTTGAATAAGGTGTTATTGGTGGCATAGGCCCTTCAAAGCATTTTTTTATAAAAATCCACCTGCGATTCACTAAGCTGACTTACATGAAAATTGAAGCCATTTATGTTTGGGAGCCTGCCATCTCCTTTCTAATGTGTAAGAAGCCTCTCTCTGCCATAGGGATTTCAGAATTTTAAGCTGCTAGCTGAACAGTTGAGTAGGAGAGGAAAAAACCCTCTAAAAAACAATTATTCTAAAGAAATGACTCTTTTTTGTTGTTCAGTAGCCAACATTAACATATAGCTTTTATAAAAAATACTTTTGTATGCAGGAATTGTTTGTTTGGTACAGATACCAGCTCTTATTATTGTACCTGGGCAAGTATTACCTTCATAGTCTGCCAATAGTGTCCCTTGGATACAGTGCCTCTTCCCAGGATAAATTGAATTTAAGCCAAGATTCGAAGCTTCCACTTTCAAATTATATTTTAGCTTGTTTTGTAGTCAAGCCTACATCTATTGTTTGCAAAAATATATAAACTGTCTTTTTTTGGTTTATAATAATGTGGATCCTTATTGTTCTCCATGACCATTTCTAAGTCATAATTCAACAGAAGTTCTGAGTGTACTACAAAGTTTGAATTTAAAAAGCCCAAACTTTCAATGAGGACTTAATTGTTTACTGAGTTTGATTTGTACATGCCAAGCTAGACTTTTACAGTCCTTGTAGACATAGGTGGTAGTGGACATCAGTGCTTCTCAGAAATCTTCAGTGATATCACTTAATCCCTTTGAACACTTAATTCCAACCGTAAAAGATACAACAACCTTCCTTGTAAAGGTGGCTGCACAGATTTGACTCATTGATTAAGATGCAAGCCACATCACTAATTTTTTTTCCTTGTATCTGTAACCTCTTCTAAGAAAGGCTTATTGCATTAAAAAAAAAAAAGAATCTATAGAGGCAAATGGATCACACGTTTTTAAACTGTTTCATGATGAAGATATTAATGTACATGTATGAACATTTATCTGGGACAGTGTGGAGGGATTCAAGCATCATAAAGTGATCAGATTAGATGTCCTTTAAGGTATGTTTCAAACTCACATATTTTGTGATTTTCTAGACAGTATAATCTCTCCTCCGTCTCCTTTATCCCTAAAATCCTTAAAGACATTTATGATTACAATGCCATATCAAAAGCAAGCATTAAGGGGAGGAGCCAACATGTCAGCATGAGTAGTTCAGTGGAAATCTCCTCCCCAAAACGTATATATTTTTGAAAATACAACAAATACAACTATTCCTAAAAGAGACACCAGTAGATACAGTACAATAGCCAGGCTACATCTACATCTGCAAGAACTCAGCAACACACCATGGCCCAGCAGGACCTGAATGCCCCCCTATCCCAGACCCTGGTGGGGAAGAAAGGAGTCGGAGCAGAGAGGGAGTAAAAGCCCAGGACTGCTAAACAACCAGCTCTAGAAATCCGCACCAGGAGCACAGACACATGGTGCACAGGGTGCTGGATATTAGAGAAACAGAAAAGCAAAACCTGGGAGCAGGTCCCCACAACTGGCACCCCTGAGACAAAAGAAAAGTGAGTGCTTTTTGCAAGGGACAGGGACCTCATAGCTGGACGAAGTCATCCCAACACACGCACTCCAGCACCTGGGAATCCGCGGAACTCTAGGCAACCTAACCCCCTGGAGGGCACCACAGGAGCAGCCCAGGAGCAGCCATGCCACCAGCAGCCACTCAGCCCAGTGCAAAGCCACCCAGACCAGACCCAAAGGCTGCTATCAGCACACAGCTGCACAGTAGGGGCGCTGCTTTTGCGGGAAAGTGCACCCAGAATGCCTGCCACTCTCCGCAGGGCTCTGCACTACTCTGGCGGAGACCCTGCCTGCAGCAGCTTAGGGGATTAACCCGGAAGCTGGTTCAGGAGTGCAGGTAAGTGACGCAGGCAGCAGAGAAGGGCAAGGCGACCAGCAAGCAGGAAAGGACTTTGTTCTCCCAGCTGACACACACGCTACTGGCGTATAGTCACTGCTGTCACCATGAAAAGGCAGAAGAATTTAGTCCAGTCCAAAATAGTCCAGACTATCCCTGAGAGAGGACCAGGGGAGATAGACCTAGCCAATCTCCCCAAAAAAAGAATTCAAAATAAAGGTCATAGCCATGCTGATGGATCTTCAGAGAAATATGCAAGAGCTAAGGGATGAAGTCTGGAGGGAGATTACAGAAATGAAACAATCTCTGGAAGGACTTAAGAGCAGACTGGAAGAGGTGCAAGAGGCCATTAATGGAATAGAAATCAGAGAACAGGAATGCAGAGAAGCTGATGCAGACAGACATGAAAGGATCTCCAGGAATGAAAGAATATTAAGAGAACTGTGTGACCAATCCAAATGAAACAATATTTGCATTATAGGGGTATCAGAAGAAAAAGAGAGAGAAAAAAGGGATAGAAAGTGTCTTTGAAGAAATAATTGCTGAAAACTTCCCCAAACTGGGGGAGGAAATAGTTGCTCAGACCACGGAAGCACACAGAACTCCCAAAAGAAGGGACCCAAGGAGGACAACACCAAGACACATACTAATTAAAATGGCAAAGATCAAGGACAAGGACAGAGTATTAAAGACAGCCTGAGAGAGGAAAAGGTCACCTACAAAGGAAAACCCATCAGGCTATAATCAGACTCCTCAACAGAAACCTTACAGGCCAGAAGAGAATGGCATGATATACTTAATGTAAAGAAACAGAAGGGCCTTGAAGCAAGAATACTGTATGCAGCACAATTATCATTTAAATATGAAGGAGGGATTAAACAAATTGCAGACAAGCAAAAGTTGAGGGAACCTGCCTCCCACAAACCACCTCTACAGGGTATTTAGATGGGAGCACTCCTAAGGCTAAATACATGTCACCAGAGAAAATAAAATCACAGCAAGGAAAGAAGACCAACCAAAGACTAACAAAAGATAAAAAATAAAATCAACTACCCACAAAAGCAGTCAAAGGAAACACAAAAGAGCACAGAACAAAACACCCAACATATGAAGAATGGAGGAGGAGGAATAAGAAGCAAGAGAAATAAAGAATCATCAGACAGTGTTTATAATAGTTCAATAAGCGAGTTAAGTTAGACAGTAAGATAGTAAAGAAGCTAACCTTAAACCTTTGGTAACCACGAACCTAAAGCCTGCAATGACATTAAGTACATATCTTTCAATAATCACCCTAAATGTAAATGGACTGAATGCACCAATCAAAAGACACAGAGTAATAGAATGGATAAAAAAGCAAGACCCATCTACATGCTGCTTACAAGAGACTCACCTCAAACCCAAACACATGCACAGACTAAAAGTCAAGGGATGGAAAAAGGTATTTCATGCAAACAACAGGGAGAAAAAAGCAGGTGTTGCAGTACTAGAATCAGAAAAAATAGATTTCAAAACAAAAAAAGTAACAAGAGACAAAGAAGGACATTACATAATGATAAAGGGATCAGTCCAACAAGAGAATATAACCATTATAAATACATATGCACCCAATACAGGAGCACCAGCATATGTGAAACAAGTACTAACAGAATTAAAGGAGGAAATATAATGCAATGCATTCATTCTGGGAGACTTCAACACACCACTCACTCCAAAGGATAGATACAAAAAACAGAAAATAAGTAAGGACACAGAGGCACTGAACAACACACTAGAACAGATGGACCTAATAGACATCTATAGAACTCTACATCCAAAAGCAACAGGATACACATTCTTCTCAAGTGCATATGGAACATTCTCCCAGAATAGACCACATACTAGGCCACAAAAAGAACCTCAATAAATTTAAAAAGATTGAAATCCTATCAACCAACTTTTCAGACCACAAAGGTATAAAATTAGAAATAAATTGTACAAAGAAAGCAAAAAGGCTCACAAACACATGGAGGCTTAATGCTCCTAAATAATCAATGGATAAACGACCAAATTAAAATAGAGATCAAGCAATATATGGAAATAAATGACAACAATAACACAAAACCACAACTTCTGTGGGATGCAGTGAAAGCAGTCTGAAGAGGAAAATACATAGCAATATAGGCATATTTAAAGAAGGAAGAACAATCCCAAATGTATAGTCTAACGTCACAATTATCAAAATTGGAAAAAGAAGAACAAATAAGGCCTGAAGACAGCGGAAGGAGGGACATAATGAAGATCAAAAAGAATCTCAATAAATTAAAAAGAAATAAAAATGTGAAGAAATAAATAAAATTGAGAAGAATAAAACAATAGAAAAAATCAATGAAACCAAGAGCTGGCTCTTTGAGAAAATAAACAAAATAGATAAGCCTCTAGCCAGACTTACTAAGAAAAAAAGACAATCAACACACATCAACAGAATCAGAAATGAGAAAGGAAAAATCATGATTGACCCCACAGAAATACAAAGAATTATTAGAGAATATTATAAAAACTTATGTGCTAACAAGCTGGAAAACCTAGAAGAAATGGAAAACTTCCTAGAAAAATAGAATCTTCCAAGACTGACCAAGGAAGAAACAGAAAATCTAAACAAATCAATTACCAGCATTGAAATTGAAGTGGTAATCAAAAAACTACCCAAGAACAAAACCCCTGGACAAGATGGATTTACCTTGGAATTTTATCAGACATACAGAGAAGACATAATACCCATTTTCCTTAAAGTTTTCCAAAAAATAGAAGAGGAAAGAATACTCCCAAACTCATTCTATGAAGCCAACAACACCCGAATACCAAAACCAGGCAAAGACCCCACCAAAAACGAAAACTACAGACCAATATCCCTGATGAACATAGATGCAAAAATACTCAACAAAATATTAGCAAACGGAATTCAAAAATACATCAAAACGATCATACACCATGACCAAGTGGGATTTATCCCAGGGATGCAAGGATGGTACAACATTCGAAAATCCACCAACATCATCCACCACATCAACAAAAAGAAGGACAAAAACCACATGATCATCTCCATAGACACTGAAAAAGCATTTGACAAAATTCAACATCCATTCATGATAAAAACTCCCAACAAAATGGGCATAGACGGCAAGTACCTCAACATAATAAAGGCCATATATGATAAACCCACAGCAAACATCATACTGAACAGTGAGAAGCTGAAAGCCTTCCCTCTCAGACCAGGAACAAGGCAGGGATGCCCACTCTCCCCACTGTTATTTAACATAGTACTGGAGGTCCTATCAATGGCAATTAGACAAAACAAAGAAATCCAAGGAATCCAGATTGGTAAAGAAGAAGTTAAACTGTCACTATTGCAGATGACATGATATTGTACATAAAAAACCCTAAAGAATCTACACCAAAACTACTAGAACTAATATCGGAATTCAGCAAGATTGCAGGATTCAAAATTAACACACAGAAATCTGTGGCTTTCCTATAGACTAACAATGAAAAAACAGAAAGAGAGATCAGGAAAATAATTCCATTCACTATAGCATCAAAAAAAATAAAATACCTAGGAATAAACCTAACCAAGGAGGTGAAAGACCTATACTCCGAAAACTATAAGACACTTTTAAGAGAAACTGAAGAGGACACTAACAAATGGAAACTCATCCCATGCTCCTGGCTAGGAAGAATTAATATCATCAAAATGGCCATCCTGCCCAAAGCAATATACAGATTTGATGCAATCTCTATCAAATTACCAACAGCATTCTTCAATGAACTGGAACAAATGGTTCAAAAATTCATATGGAACCATCAAAGGCCCCGAATAGCCAAAGCAATCCTGAGAAGGAAGAAAAAAGTGGGGGGATTCGCTTCACAACTTCAAGCTCTACTACAAAGCCACAGTAATCAAGACAATTTGGTACTGGCACAAGAACAGAGTCACAAACCAGTGGAACAGAATAGAGACTCCAAACATTAACCCAAACATATATGGTCAATTAGTATTTGATAAAGGAGCCATGGACATACAATGGGGAAATGACAGTCTCTTCAACAGATGGTGCTGGCAAAACTGGACAGCTACATGTGAGAGAATGAAACTGGATCACTGTCTAACCCCATACACAAAAGTAAATTCGAAATGGATCAAAGACCTGAATGTAAGTCATGAAACCATAAAACTCTTAGAAAAAAACATTGGCAAAAATCTCTTAAACATAAACATGAGCGACTTCATGAATATATCTCCCCGGGCAAGGGAAACAAAAGCAAAATGAACAAGTGGGACGATATCAAGCTGAAAAGCTTCTGTACAGCAAAGGGCACCATCAATAGAACAAAAAGGTATCCTACAGTACGGGAGAATATATTCATAAATGACAGATCCAATAAAGGATTGACATCTAAAATATATAAAGAGCTCACACACCTCAACAAACAAAAAGCAAATAATCCAATTAAAAAATGGGCAGAGTAGCTGAATAGACAGTTCTCTAAAGAAGAAATTCAGATGGCCAACAGACACATGAAAAGATGCTCCACATCACTAATCATCAGAAAAATGAAAATTTAAACCACAATGAGATATCACCTCAAACCAGTAAGGATCACCACCATCCAAAAGACAAACAACAACAAATGTTGGCGAGGTTGAGGAGAAAGGGGTACCTTCCTATGCTATTGGTGGGAATTAGTTTAACCATTGTGGAAAGCAGTATGGAGATTCCTCAAAAAGCTCAAAATAGAAATACCATTTGATCCAAGAATTCCACTTCTAGGAATTTACCCTAAGAATGCAACAGTCCAGTTTGAAAAAGACATATACACCCCTATGTTTATTGCAGCACTATTTACAATAGCCAAGAAATGGAAGCAACCTAAGTGTCCATCAGTAGATAAATGGATAAAGAATATGTGGTCCATATACACAATGGAATATTATTCAGCCATAAGAAGAAGACAAATCCTACCATTTGCAACGACATGGATGGAGGTTGAGGGTATTATGCTCAGTGAAAGAAGCCAGGCAGAGAGAGACAAGTACCAAATGATTTCACTCATATGTGGAGTATAAGAACAAAGAAAAACTGAAAGAACAAAACAGCAGCAGAATCACAGAACCCAAGAAGGGACTAACAGTTACCAAAGGGAAAGGGACTGGGGAGGATGGGTGGGAAGGGAGGGATAAGGGTGGGGAAAAAAAAGGGGGCATTACGATTAGCATGTGTAGTGGGGGCGGGGGCACCGGGAGAGCTGTAGAACACAGAGAAGATGAGTAGGGATTCTGCAGCATCTTACTATGCTGATGGACAGTGACTGTAATGGGGTTTGTGGGGTGGACTTGGTGAAGGGGGGAGTCTAGTAAACATAATGCTTCTCATGTAATTGTAAATTAATGATACCAATAAATAAATAAATAAAAACATTAATAATTGAGGTACATATTTTTACATTACTGTGTGAATATCTTTTAATTTTAATTTTTAATCAAAAATTTGCATTAAAATGAGACCTGTTAAAAAGAAAGCCACACACCCAAGAGCAAGTCACTTTTTCTGAGTCAGGTCAGCACACCGTAGCTTACGGGCCAGCCTAACGCAGTTCCAACTTCCCCAGAAATAGAGTCTTAACAGCCAATGAGGAATTTTCTGGTCAGCACCAGTGAGGTAATCTGTCATATGAGCATTTTCTCTCCCACCCATACCTCCAAAATACAAGGCAATCTGCATAAAATAAACTCCCCCAGGTGACCCCTCTAAGGGAATGTGACCTTGCCTGAAACAATCCCTTCTTTTATTTTGCTGATAACTTCTTGCCCTACCCTCCTGTCTACAAAAACCTTCCATTTTTGTACAACTCTTTGGAGCATCTCTTTACCTGCTAGATGGGATGCAGCCTGATACATGAATCACTTTATCAGACCAATTAGAGCTTCAAATTTACTCAGTTGAATATTGTTTTAAACACACCATTGAGTATCCTGTTGTCTTGCCAATGGGTTTCAGCCCTGGGCAAGTTCACTACGGTTTCAATGTGACCAAAGAAAATGACAGTAAAACATTCTTGAGGTGAAAGGGTTATACCCAACTTTATTTCCAGGTGGCAGGTCAGTCACTAAAATCCAGTTCACTCAGAGTGAATCTGCATGCAGCAAGCCAGTCTCTGCCTCTGGGCCTGTCTGTCTGCACAGCCATCCCACACAGCCGTCCTCTGGGCCTCTGTCTTCAGCACTGCCACCGCTCCAGCCTCTGCTCTGCTCTCCTGCAGCCTTGCAGCCCTGCCACTGTGTCGCACCCAGAGCACTGGGTAGAGCTCTTTCTATAGAGTCAACAGTCATGTGTTGCCCACAGGTGTGCAGTGAGCTAGTCAACCAGGGCCAGGTGAGAATCCTGGCTACAGGAACTCTCATTTTATCCACACCTGTATATATGGATATTTCCATATATTTTCAAAAAAATTTATTCCTGATGAATATATGGAGAAGCAGAGAATTTATGAGTCTTTTTTCCTATTTCTCTTAAGACTTTTGCTTAAAGTTAAGAGTAACAGGATAAAGGTCCTATATTTGAAGATGAGGGACAGCTGATGGTGGGTTAGGATGGTCATGGATGAAAGCAATTATAAAACATTGTTCTTTACATACCCAGAGTGTTTCAGTGAGGCCCACTCTCCTTCCCTAAACCAACAGACTTGGGGTGTCAGCCAGTCAGCTCCTCTCCATCTATTGGTGGTGAGTAGATATTTGTGCTTTTAAACAAAATGAAGGAAGATAAACTGGCAATGTGGAGATTAAAATTTTATCCAAATTCTCTTACTGAACCATTCAGACCTTAGAATGGGATAGCTCTTGCAACCTGGAAGAGATGTGTGTGTAGCACAGAATAAATTTGACATAAAAGGCTATTTGAGCAGGAAAAAGAGAATTACAGTTTATCACCATTGTTAATATGTCTTAAGAATTCACCCTGCATAGGAATAATATAAATAAGAAACTATTTTAGCTCATTTCAGTACAGGCAAAAATACTATGATTAGAAAGACAGAACAACTCAATGTCCCTTTTTGACAGGTTACTTATTTGACACCTTTTTGCCAGTTTCCCATCTCTAAGTGAGCAGTAGTTCAGTCCTCCCTCAAGGAAGGACAAATAGAACTTAGAGGAACATGCCCTTATGTAGGTTTGGAAGGGGGTGGGCAGGGATCATTGGGGTTAGGATGAAGCAGAGTTATTCCTACCCTTGCCAAAAATAGAGGCTGGACAGATTTGATTTCTGTACGCACACACAGACAGAGTTCAAGGAAATGAAAGCTAAACAATCACCCTCACTTCTCCTCAAGTCTCCAAACACAACTGCCCCGAAGCCCCGAGCAGCAATGCCTGTGGCAAGCCACTCCTCAGACTGTCACTACAAAACCAAGCACTCTTCTATCTGTATCTTACAAGGTAGAGAGCACTGACTTCCTCTGGTCCTAGTTGCACATAAAAAATCATATTAGCAAGTATGTAAGAGTACTTGGGCATAGGAAAATTAGTTAATAATGTGTGTAGTCCCATGGGGAAGTTATTATAACCCCTTCGAAGACCTAACTTATTCTTGGAGATCTCCACTCTGGAGAGAGCTGTGAATTTCTTATCTGTAAAAATGTAATAATTGTCAAGAAGTATGAAGGGGCTGAGATTTTATACTATTTGCAAGCTAACAAGTTAGTCACAGTTTCATGGATGCTGGCAGAAGGCACAAAACTCCCAGTCGAGAGACAAAGAACAGTTTATTACTCACAGTGATAGCAGTAGCCAGGCTGTCAGCATTTGTGCCACTTCCCCAAGTCCCAATTCCCATGGTGACCTAAAGAGGGCCAGATGATACATGCCTATGTGGTGGGCTACATGGCAAGAGAGGAACCCCAAGCATAGATAACTGTATATTTTATAATGATCAGTAAGCCTGCCTGAGCTCTGCCCCAGGGGCAGCATTTTCTTTGTTATATTGGACAGTCACCAAACCTGCTCATTGCTCCAGAGAGGGACACTATCTCTGCCTCTCAAGTCTGCCTGCAATACAAACAATACGAATATTTGAAAAAATATTCCAGAACAAAGGCAGCCATTGCCTCTGCTTACAAGATATGTAGAAATGTGATGCGCTCCTGAAGAACTGCCTTCCGGTAATAGTAAATTTCTTCCCCTATTTGCTCAAGATTGAGATTACCCATCAAGCCCCTAGCTCTCCCCACTTGCCCCTCTCTCCTCTAACTGGGAGCCTTTCTTGACAATGCTACGGGTGGTTGCTGATGGGGCTTGGGGGTCCAATGTAAATGACTTGGGAGTTGTAACTTTAGTAGCAGGGAAGATGAAAGTCAGAAGCCCTGTAAGAAGAAAGTTACCCCAAGGCTGGCTTGCTAGTTGGAAGCTCCTCACCCCACCCTGTGCCCCTCAAAAAGCGTCTTCCTTTTGCTTCACTTTAATACACAGCTAATAATCCCACTAAATGGGTAATCATTGCAGTTTTGGGAAAAATGCAAATTTCTCAGCCTTAAGGACTTTGGGGTATTCATACACATCGGTGTGAATTTGTGTAAGACTTTCCCTTTAACAGCTAGCTGAGATTGGCTGCCCTGAAGGAATAGCGATTTTGCCTGGCAGGGGATAGAAGGGTAATTGTGCAGTCTTTAGCATTTGGGGAGATAACAGGCCAGAGAGTAACATCAGGGGAGAATTAAAACGATGTCACTGGGTCCACAGGTGCCAGGAAAGAGGGGCACTATAAGAAAAGATGTGAGAGAAAGAGGAGAGAGAGAGAGAGACAGAGACTGAGAGAGAGTAGGGAGATACTAAGGAGAAATTTCACCTATTCTCAGATTTTACTTGAAGTTGGCACGGTGCCCAAACCAGAGGACTAATGTTCTCTTCCTCCTTCTCCTCACTCCTGGATCTTTATTCTGTACATATTTATCAAGAATCCACTGTTGTAATTGCCAGTGCCACTATTACTAGTTACCATTTATGGAACACTTGGTATGTTTCCAGTTGTATGATTACAGTGGTGTGACAAAGTCAGACAATACATTGGCCTGCCCCCAGTGGAGCTTACAGTCCAGTGGGGGAGACAGACAAGTAAGTCAACAGTTCCACCTGAGTGATACTATTATCCATGGGCATCTATACCAGACAGGGTAGGTCCTTGCTTTCAGACCCAGCCTTCAAACTTCCATCATTAGTTCTATAGTTCACATTAGAAATGGATAGTAGCTAATCCTTACACAGTACTCATGTGCCAAGCAGAGTTTTAAGTGCAATTAATGAGAATCTTTGTAATAGCCCTATCAAATAGGAACTATGATTGTATCTTTATTTTATAGAGGAAGAAACTGGAGCTCAGAGAGGTTAAGTGGCTTCCCTTAAGTCAGAGAGAGCTAGTTACCAGCAACAGGTGGAATTTGTTTCCAGGCCTCTGGCCTAGAGTATATATATATTCTTAGGTATCTCCCTAGACTGTCTCTAAAACACCTTAAGCTAACTCCACACTTGTGAACTGTCCAGGAAATATAATCATCACTTACAAGTTATTTCTATGATGAAGTTAATTTTGAGTTCCAAACTTGTACTAATGAAGATATTTTCAAAACAAATGTTTTAAGGTAGGAAACTACCTGAGACCTCCTTGGCCTATAAGAAAACTGCAAGCATTAGTGATATACTATTCATGGGACACTGTAAATTCGGTGTCAAAGGCAGTAGAATAGTAATCACCACATCATAATTTCAGGGGGCCTCCTTTTTCAAGTTCAGTTGGTCTGATAGGTAGCATTTCCCTCTTATTAGTTTATGCTGCTAAGAAAATTAATGACTTAAGTTTACTTTAAAAAGAAAAGAATCAAGAGAATGAGGTAAAGCCACCAACTGGGAGAAAGTATTTGCAAAAGACACATCTGATAAGGGCTGATATCCAAAATACACACTCTTAAAATTCAAGAGTAAGAAACAAATAACCAGATTAAAAATACGCTAAAAATCTTAATAGACAACTCACTAAAGAAGATGTAGAGAGAAAAAAAATGCACATATGAGAAGATGCTTGACATCATGGGTTATCAACGAAATGCAAATGAAAATCAATGAAACACCACTACATACCTATTCCAGAACACTGACACCACCATATGCCAGCAAGGCTGTGAAGAAACAGGAACTCTCATTCATCGCTAGTGTGAATGCAAAATGGTATAGCCATTCTGGAAGACAGTTTGGAGGTTTCTTTATCCATATGATACAACAATCATGCTCCTTGATATTTAGCCAAAGGAGTTGAAATGAAAACATGTCCACACAAAAATTTGCACAAAGATGTTTTATTTATGTATGTATGTATGTATTTATTTATTTTAATTGATGTATAGTTGATACACAATCTTATATTGGTTTCGAGTATACAATGAATTGGCTCAATAGTTACCCATATTATTAAATCCTCAACCCCACTATTGCAGTTACTGTCTACATAGGAAGATGTTACACAATTATTAGCTATATTCTCCATATTGTACTACTGTCCCCATGACCAGTTTATATTGTGACTGCAAATTTTTGTGCCCATTTATCCCCCTCATGCCCCCACCCAACCACCCCAACCCCTCCCCTATGGTAACTACCAGTCACTTCTCAGTGTTTGAGTCTAGTGATATTTTGTTCATGTTGTTTTGTTTTGTTTTGTTTTTATAGTCCACAAATAAGTGAAATCATGCGATGTTTGTCTTTCTCTGCCTGGCTTATTCACTGAGCATAATATCCTCTAGGCCCATCCATGTTGTTACAAATGGCAGGATTTCTTTTTTTTTAATTGGCTAAATAATATTCCATTGTGTCTATGTACCACATTATCTTTATCCATTCATCGGTTGGTGGGCACTTAGGTTGCTTCCATATCTTGGCTACTGTAAATAATGTGACAATAAAAATAGGGACATATATATTATTTCAAATCAGGGATTTTGTTTCCTTCAGGTAAATTCCTGGAAGTGGAATTACTGTGTCACAGGGTACTTCTGTTTTTAGTTTTTTGAGGAGCCTCCATACTGCTTTCCACACTGGCTACAGCAATTTACATTCCCACCAACAGTGTAGGAGGGTTCCCTTTTCTCCACATCTTCACCAACACTTGCTTTTTATTGTCTTTTGGATAGTGGCTATTCTATCCGGTGTGAGGTGATATCTCATTGTGGTTTTGATTTGCATTTTCCTGATGATTAGCAATGTGGAACATCTTTTCATGTGCCTGTTGGCCATCTGTATTTCTTCTTTGGAAGAATGTCTGTTCAGGTCCTCTGCCAATTTTTTGATGCAGTTATTATTATTATTTTTTGGTGTTGAGTCATGCACATGGATGTTTATATAGCTTTATTCATAATTGTCAAAACTTGGAAGCAGCCAAGATTTATCCTTTAGTAGGTAAATGGATAAATAAGCTGTTGTACAAACAGATAATGGAATATTATTCAGTGCTAAAAAGAAATGAGCTATCAAGCTACGGAAGGGCATGGAGGAAACATAAATACATATTACTAAGGGAAAAAAGCCAATCTGAAAAGGCTACAAGCTGTATGATTTCAATTATATGACATTCTGCAAAAGGTAAAACTATAGAGACAATAAAAAATCTCTAGCTGCCAGAGGTTAGTTGGGAGGAAGGGATGAACAGGCAGAGCACAGAGGATTTTCAGGGCAGTGAAACTACCCTGTTTGGTGGCTACATGTCATTAATATAGTTGTCCAAACCCATAGGATGTACAACACTAATGCACAGAATGTGCTCTGGTGACGATGATGTCAATGTAGTTTCATCAGTTTTAACAAATGTGCCACTCTGATGGGGGTTAAGGGGGTAGTGTTGATGATGCACGGAGATGTGTGTTACACGGGAAAACTCTGTACCTTCCACTTAATTTTTCTGTGAACCTAAACCTGCTGTAAAAAATAAAGCCTATGTTTTATTGTAAAAAAGCAAACTTGTTAAATAAGAGAACTTCTATTCTTAAGGAGGAAAAGAATCACTGTTGGGAACATTATACCTGTTCCCATACTCTTGCTCCCTTGAGAAAATTGTCAAGTCTAACCTCCATCCTGGGGAGCAAGAATTACGGCTCAACAGTGTCTTCTCATTATGTGTGTTTACAGTCGGCCCTGGAGAAAGACACAGACAGGAGAGAGGGGACAAAAAAGAGAGAGAGAAAACAGAAGCCTTCCAGGGTATGTGAAACAGATTTTGAAGAAGGTACAGAATTTTCTTAGACATTTAAGAGGAAATGTGGAGACCCTTTTCTGCTACCAGTTAAACAAAAATTGCTTCTATTTGATTTGTACTTATCATTAAAGTTATGCCTCAGTGGCCACCTCTGCTTAAAAGTAATCTGCCTCAACAGCTGGACTTTTCTGAATATTGAAGAATGATTTTCTTTTTGCTCCCCAAAGGAGTAATGGATTTTGAATGTTCATTAGGCAAACATATCATGAGTACACAAAGCCAACACATACACAGTGATAGACCCTGTTTTATAAAATAAGAAAATAAAAAGGACAAAGCTGGTTTATGCCAGAAAGGCCCATATTTCCTCTCTATTCAAGAACTTCCTTTTAGATTTTCTCTCCTCTGGATTTTCATCAATCCCAGGGACATGCTTCTTAAAAATAAAAAATGTTAGCAGATCCTGGATGCATCAGTTCCCTCAGCTCAGCAGAGTTCATTTGGTTACAGGCTGAATTGTGCTCCCCACCCACACACACACAATCATTCGTTGAAGTCCTAACCCCCAGTCCTGCAGAATGTGACTGTATTTGGAAACAGGGCCTTTAAAGAGGTAATTAAGTTAAAATAGAGTCATTAGAGTGGGCTGTGGACCAATCTGACCAGTGTCTTTATAAGAAGAGGATATTAGGACACGGATACCGAGGGAAGACGACGTGAAGACACGGGAAAAGGGAGCCTACAAATCAAAGGGAGACGCTTCAGAAGAAATCGGCCCTGCTAACATCTTGATCTCGGAACTTCTAGCGTCCAGAACTGTCAGAAAATAAATATCTGTTGTTTAAGCTACCCAGTCTGTGATACTTTGTTGAGGCAGCCCTCGCAAATGGATACAGCATGTAAGAGGAAACCGTGGTGACTCCATTCCTGCAGTGATTCTAGACAGAGACTTGAAAGAGTAGTTCATGAACTTGTTAATAGAATTATAAAGAACCTGTAGACTTTATGAATTCATTCAACAAATATTTACTGAGCTTATCCTATGCATCAGGTACTGAGCTAAATGGCAAAGGCAAAAAGATGAGCCCCTAAGTAGCTCAAAGTAAATAAGACCCCGAACTATCCTCAGGGAATTTACAGTCTAAAGAGGAGACAGGCACAGAAAGTATTCATTTCAATATGATGTGACCAGTGGTAAGATCTTGATATGCACAGGGTGCCATGGCTAAGGACCAAGGGCTGTGGGATTTCACTGGGATGGAGGAGGGGTGTCAGACTGGAGACCACATCTCACTTAGGTCTCTAGGGAAAAAAGTATGCCAGGTACATGAAGGAAGAGAGACATTTCAGTGATAGGAATACCACAGACAAAACAGGGAATGGGTAAGTGTCTAGAAAGTCAGGTGACAAATGAGAACTTCAGGGTTATCAGAGTTAGGATGTGTATGAGGGAGGGTGGCAGGAGATGTTAAAGAATCAGGGTCAGACTGCGAAGGGCTGGGCATACCAAATTTGGATTTTAACCTGAAAGCAGTGGGAAGCCACCAGAGATTTCTACAGAGGAAAGTCATGAGCAGACTTGCTCTGAGCATGGTCTCTCTAAGTAGTGTGGAGAATGAAACGACATTGGGGGAGGCAGGCTGCAGACAGACCCGACAGCAGGCAGGAAGAAAGACCCTGAACTGAGCAGTGGTATTGGGTGTGAAGAGCATCCTGTTTTAGAGATATTTCAGAGGTGGAATTGAAGGGGTCTGGAAACTTACATTCTGAGGATTTAAACTCTCCCACTTTCAGATGTGTTAATATAGTAAAGGTGCTTCCAACAGTAAAGCACTACACAATATTCACTTGTTTTTTCTGCATCAGATATATAAATATCATTGCTTCCTAAACATAGAGGCTTATTATCAACTTAATAGAATACACAGTGTTTTATTTACTTTTTAAGAAGTAAATTCAAAAGATGTATTTCCTTACTTGTGTTTTGTTTAAATCTGGGAAGGAAGATGTGCTCCTCAAAAAAAAAAAACAACACTATAATTGAATACAGTTATACATGAATATCTCATTTTACCTCCTTGTACAGCAAGTCTGGTATTTTTGTTATTCTTCCAAGGTGGAGTTGCTGGAAAGCTGCATATCTGAGACAATATAAAGCCTGGGAAAATACACTCACCTGGGTCTGAGTTTTTCATTAGCAACCTTGAGTAGTTTACTCAGTCTCTCCAGGCCTCAGTTTTTGCATTTCTAAAATGATGGAAAAATTCCTTGATCCCTAAAACTCCTTCTGACTAAAATTCCACTAGTCTTTTCTCCAAGAAGAAATACTGCTCTTGAATTTTAAAATGTTTTTAAAAAGGAGACTTTAAATTTTCTTGGAAAATATATAAATCTTATTAGATGCTTTAGAAATTCATTTTTAAAAAACGAAGCACCACGCACGTTTAAAACATTACCATTCTTGGGGGTACAAGGGCCTGAGGGAAATGTACTTAAATCTCTCTAGGTTCAACTTAGTCTTAGAGCAACACAACGAACAAACGATGCTTGTTCAAACAAATTTGAAGTTGAATAGGATAAATGCGACTGCAGGAAGATTAGCAACAAGCCAGACGATTTCCTTTTCCCTTCCTTAGGAAACTTCTATCTGTACATGAGAAAGGGTTCTTGATGCTCTGGAAGAGAAACAGGGAAATGGGGAGGGAAGTTTCCCTGGTTTCCTTACTCCCTACCTGCTGGGTCTGATTTCTTCTCAGGCTCTCACTGTCTGATAAGGAGCTGCTTCTCCCCCCTCCTCTCCCTCCCCCTCTCTCCTTCACCCCGAGTAGCGGTACTGTCCTAGCAAGTGATGCTGCTGGAGGCAGAAGACGAGCTCGGAGGAGGCGCCGCCGCCGCCGCCAGCGGGAGAGCCTTTCCCAGCACCAGCGCCCGCCTCGGCCCCCGGCTTCCTCCTCGCAGCCACAGCAGCTGCTCCCACGATTTGATGGTGGGCGGCGGCGGCGACTTGGCGTTGGCTCCCGCCTTTAACTGCTCGGCCTCGGGCCGCGCCGTTGTCGCCTCCCGCCTTCCCGCCCGGGGCTGCCGGAGGGGCAGCGGAGGCCGGCAGCCGGCGGCCCCGCGCTCGGAGCGCGGCGGGCGCGATGTCCACCAAGGTCAGGAAGAGCAAGGAGCAGCCGAGGGTGACCTTCCCCGCGCCGGACGAGGAGGAGGAGGGCGGCGAGGACGAAGGCTCGGAGCCGCAGCGCCGCCGGCGGGGCTGGAGGGGCGTCAACGGAGGGCTCGAGCCGCGCTCTGCGCCCTTGCAGCGGGAACCGCATGGCTCCTGCCCGCCGCGCTTCTCCCCGGGACCCGACCTGTGAGTACCGCCCCGACAGCGGCGGGCGCCCCGCGACGTGTCTGGGAGCCCCCTAACCCCGCGCGGCCCCGCACAGCAGTTCCATTCCGGGAGACTTCACGCGGAGTGCAGACCTCCGCCGGCGGCTCGCCCCCTTGGTCCTGCCTTTAGAGGTGCTTGGGGGTGGCCGAAGGCGTGCCGGGGGCTCTACCGCGGGCGGAGGGCAGGGCACACCCCGCGGACGGACACAATGGACGCCAAGCAGGCTTTCCAGCAAGCAGACACTTTCTCCCCTACACCAGGGGACACGCACACTACTGCTCCATGGGCTGGGGACCTCTTGGAAATCGGACCCGGGAATCCCCGGGCTTACCCGGGGTCACCGAAGGGGGGAGTTAATTGGCCAGGGACGCAGTAGAACCCCGCCTTCCTCCCCGGCGTCCCAGCCTGGCGCCACCCTGTGAACCTGGGGTCCCTCCGACGTTCCCGGCGGGCCGGGCCCGGGCAGCGAGCGGGGAGAAGGAAGGGGACGGTGTGCCATGTAGAGTGTGGGTTGAAGGTTTGCCCAGTCGCCTAGTTTCCCGACGGTCCATTCCCGACGGGGGAAAAATTGGAGGCGAAGCCCCAGCGGGTTCCCGGGGGAGAGAGTGGAAGCAGGGTGGCCGCGGGAACCGCTTTAGTGGAAACTTGGGCTGTCGTTCCCAAGCGATTCAGGGTCAGTAGAAGTTTCCTTTTTAAAGGAAGGTAGAGGTCGGTGATCTAGTGTGTGAGAAAGCAACTTTTTCTTAATTTCCTGATCTTGGAAACAGCTTTTAATCAGCTGCGAGACGCAGAGAGCACGAAAACGAGGGTGGTTAGTTTAACAGGGTGATTTCTATATCTCTTGTCACATACCTTGCCGTGCCGCGGGGTTCAGTGTCTTTTTTAGGAAGCCAAGCAGACTTAGGTAGAGAACTTGGGGTCAGACGGCGCTGGCTGCCGTAGCCGGTGGGGCGGGGGAAGTGGTTCTCCAGGGAGCGGAGCTACGTTGGGCAGCGACCCCTGCTGCTCGCGAGCTGCCCACAGCGCGGGTGAGACCTCTGGAGTGACCCCGGACTGACCCAGTCGCCCACTGCTCCGCTAGCTCAGAGCCCGCGCCTAGCCTGGCAGGACTTAAGTGACTGGCAGTGGATCTCCTAAGGAAGAGTTCTGATTTAAAATGAACGGTGCGTCCCGTTGTGGTTCAGTTATTGCTGAAGATTAGCCTGGGGAAATGAAGGGAAAGTACAACCTTAAGAATTAGAGCGCCGCCAGCTTGCTTCTCCACTTCCGTAAGGTTTTAAAACGTTGTCCATTTTTCCCTTTGCCAATTTGATTTTTATAACCGTGCGCAATTTCTTGTGTCTTTAATTTTTTTTTCTTTTACCTTAAATCCAAACTAATTGGGACACCAGAACCGTCTGATCTAAGGAAGTAGGAAGGAGCAGAGATTACTCATTTTGCCTTCTGAAGTTTGTGGTCAATTATACAAAGCCCTGGGGCAACTACTGTTGTAGACTTGTTCGAATAGAACATCCTTCCTGTTTGCTACATATTCCAACAAGTAAATGTTGTGGTGTACTTATTTTGTAAAGCTGTTAAAAAGACTGTCGTTTATTAATGTCTATCTCCTTAAAGTGTTTCTTCTGGAGGTAGGGCAGCAAGCTCTCATGTTTACCTGAGGCCTGTCACAGAGATTAGTTCTTTATTCCATTTTTGAGTAGAACATGGCGACAGTTTAAAGCTCAGGAAGTGAACACAACAGCCCTAGGATGAGCTGAAACAGGGTACTCAATCTATCAAAACCCCGGGGTCATTTTCTGTAGGCAAAATAGGATAGCTGAGTTTCAGATTCAGCCAGGATGCTAAGGATAGAATCCCACTTTTACCAAAAAGATTCCTCAGGGTAATCCTGTTGCTCATTTCACTGCTCCATGCTCCACTATTCAATAGGGAATTTTAAACAGACTGACTTTGAACTAAAAGTGTCATCCACTAAAACACTAACAAGATTTTGTTTTATCTTTTGATAGAATTCTGCATTCAGCCATTGATTCAAATCAAGACTTCCTTTAGCCCAGTTGTTTGCAAACCTAGGACCAAGTAGTAGGTCATTGGTGTGATTACCTCATTCTCAAAGTCTTTCAGTTATTAAATATTTCTGATGACTCCAAAAAGACAGTTGAAGGCAGTTCTCATGAATTTTCATTCAAAGACATTCCTAAAACATTTACTTGTACGAAGTGGAGTCTAGGTACAACAAGCCACAAAGATGAGTAAGATAACTTTTCTGCATTCGTTTAAATTCTCATGAGGGAAAGGTGGAAATGAAACTGTGTATGAACAATTATGCTATAAAATTACAGTAAAATAAGTACCATAAAAACATACACACAAGGATAGACCACAAAGGGTCAAATGCAAAGGAGAGATGGAAACCTAAGATTGCGGAGAAATCAAGGAAACCTTTATGGGCTTTAAAAGATAGAATAGGAGACAGAGGCAAAGTGGGTAATTAATTCAAGGCCCCCCCCCCAAAATGCAAGGTATGTTTAGGGAACATTAATTGAGTTTGGTTGGAACATACAGTATGTGTAGGAGAGCAGTGAGATTTGGGTGGATGTATTGGTTTGGGGCATTAATGTGAAGGATCTTGTATGCCAGGAGGAGGCAATAGGGAGCCATTGATTGTTTCAAAGGAGCAACAGTTTGATCAAAGGTACTCTAAGAGCTGGATGGATTGAAGTGGCAATAGCAGAATGTGAATAAATAAATTAGGGGGCTATTGTAGCTGTCCAGGCTGAGATTAGGATCTGTAATAGTGTGGTACTGTTAAGGGGGAAAGGAGAGAGATTAGAAAAGAGAGAACACAGAATCTATGGGACTTTGCAACTAACGCCCTTGAGAAATTTAAAGAGAAAGCAGGGTCAAAGGTGACCTGGTGGTTTTGACATATATAGCCAAGATAGTTTGTGTCATTGTTGAATGAAGAGGAAGATCTTATTTTTCAGATAACTGTGACAGAAGCGTCCAGCAGAAAGATGGAAATGCAAGTTTATAGCTTGGGAGAATTTAAGTCTACTGTCTGACAGAAATTGTTACAGAATTGTGTAATATATGTTATTACCCAAAGAAGGGGTGTAAAGACAGAAACAAAGAGAGCCTAGCCTCTCTTTTCTGAGGGAGAATTTTTTGTTTAGAGAGTAGAGAGGAAAAACAGCAATCAAAGGACGCAGGAAAAGATGAAAGAGCAAGTGGTACTAGGCAAGACTGCTGAGAGAGAAGGGTTTCAAGCAAAGGGAACGATTGACCTGCACTTGGCAAGTATTTGATAAATCAAGTGAGAAACTTATGAGTTTACTTTTAGTAAGAAGAATCAATCCTTTTATGTATTAACATATATACACAAAATCATTAGATTTCTCAGCAGTGTTATCTTTAACAGAGAAACTCTCCTAGCAAAGAGGATCCTGTTTAGTTTTTCTTCAGAGAAAGGGCTGCCAAAAATTTGTCATAATAAAAGCAGTAATTTGTGTTTATATAATACTTCGTGCTGGAACTGGGCAGGGATCCCCCTGTTCTTAGTTGCTGCCCTCCCCTGAACTCCCATCTAGAGTATTTCTGTTTCTATTTCTCCAAAAATTTCATACCGTATATTTCTTATAGGGGTGAGGGTTGTCGTTTGATCATATCAGTTAGAGGTTAAAGATCTGGGGGAAAGGTTTAAACCTACACCTTATACAGACTTTCAGCCAATTCCCTCATTTTTAGCTCCTGCCCAATCTCTAGTTTCTAAGATTTCTTCTGTCTTCAATTTCTGGGCCTTTTTTTGATACTGAGCAGAGTGGGTCAGCTTGCTTTTTGTTACAGGTGCTCCAGTTAAACCGTCCTTCTTGCCACTAAATCATTTACCAGTCTTCCATCTCACCTTCTTTCCATTCTGATATATTGTAGTGGGGTTACAAATATCTTTTGGTTTCATGGAAGATGAAATCTGTGTTGTCATTCTTTGTTCTTGTTGATTAGGTGGGTAATTTTTGGAGAGGAGAGGGGTGAGAAGGACCTTTATTCCATCATTATGAAATCAAACATCCATATGATTGTGTTTTAGGGATTCACTGAAGTCTAACCATGACTGATCCTGTTGGGCAAATGGTAGGTAGCAATCTATACAGTCTGATATGAGGATCCTCTGGAGTCCCTCATATCACAAAGACTAAAATCACTTTAGTCCCACACTTCCTAAATTTAACTAACATAGAATATTTTGAAGAAAAATAGAATGAGTTGGAAAGGACTTCATATAGTTAAGTGTCTTCTTTTACAAATTGAGAGACTGAAGCTGAAGCTTGACATCTAATTCACAGCCGCCCCAGGTCATCTGAAATTTCCATGTTCCTAGAGCTGTGGCATTCACACTGTGCCCTCCTTTGGTTCAGCTTTTCTCTCTTCCTCAAAGAAATTTAAAAATGCATTTACTCCTGGGAGGAACAACACAGGAAAATACTAATTAGTATTTATTCATTTATGAGTTATAATTAATTCATTTCAATCTGACTGCTGATGGGAGATCAACTTGAGAATGTTTGTAAGCTAAGTAGGAGTAAGGGGATTGTGAGGGGTGGAAGAGGGGAAAAGGGTAGCTCAAGGCACAATGGATGCCCCTGCCAATGATCACTTATGGTTTTCTGTTTTCATAATATAAAGTTCTGGACCAGAACTGGAGCATCATCTGATGACAAGGTTAGAATTTTAGGGATGTTTTTATTTCTTTGCAAAGATATTAAATGGTTGTCTCTCCCCTCATCCCCCACCCCTGATCTATCTCCATCTCTCTCTCTCTCTCAACTATTCTTGGTCATTGAGCTTTTCCTTTGCCTACAACATCCCATAAACCTGTACCCCCAGTTAACATTAGGCAACACCGCAGGAAATGTAGTGGGGGGAAGAAAACTTTTTCCTGAGCTCTGGTGCCCTTGATAGGAAGGAAAGCCTGAGTTTCCTGGCTGGGGATTGAGATCGCCCCCTACAGGAAGGTGCTAGAGTAACAGTGAATGGCTGCTGATCAGTCTTCTGAGGCTGGGGTCTCTTGACTAGCAGTCTTCCTTCTCTGCACTGCCCTCCACACTACACAGTGTCAGTCTGGCAACGGAGCCAGATTTCTGGCCTGGCAGGGTGAACACATAAGAGTCTGGCCACAGATAGGCCTGGAATTGTGAACTGTGGGGTAGCCAACTTCACACTGTGCATAAGGGGTTCAGCAGTGACTTTATGAGAATAATTAGGACTGTTAGAGTGTTTCGTCTTTAATTTAGCATCTATATCACGGGTATTTGTCTACAGTTATCTAGTAAAATGAAATTCCCTTATTAAAAAGAAAATCCCGTTTTGTTTACACTATTCAAATAACAGGTGACAATATGAATTTTGTCCTAGATCTTACTTAAAAATAAGGTTTATGATGGTAACCAGGCTTATCATGGAAATCACTGTGTAACATATAAAAATATTGAATCTCTATGATGTACACCTGAAACAATAGGATATTGCATGTGAATTTACTTAAATTTTTAAAAGTGAGACTTGAGTGTCCGCAAATGTGTGACCTGTTAAGGAAAGAGCAGGACAGTGCTAATATTCCTCACCATTTTTGCATTTCTAAATGCATTTTGCCAAATAGTTTATTTAGAAATGAAATAGTTTATTTCATTTTATTTAGAAATTAAAGCTGTGCTTTCTTGTTTCTTAAATGAAGCTCCTTATCTTGCCGACTTGGCTGCTACTGTGATCACGTGTATATGGATTCTCTGTGGAGAAATAGTTTGCAGAATGATGAGGTGGGACCAAGTATCTAGAAACCTCAGACTTTTGACTTTGGACATGGATGATAGTGACATAAAACAGGTCCCTTTGCTTCCAATAACATTAAAGCTTAGTATATATATCTAATGGATAGTGCCTAATATATTTAAATAGGCAAATATAAACTTCTCTTAGGTCAGTAGAAGTTTTTGTTTTATTACTGAGTTTTTGTCACAACTATTCAGTTATAGACTGAATTTGTATGTGACTTCTAATTTCATTGTCACTAATGTTCCTAAAATAATGAAAACAAGTATTGAAAAGAATTGTGAAAATGAGTTTATTTTTGAAGATAAGCTTAACTATTAATTAGAAGAGCTTACTAATTCTAAGATATAGCTTCTGTTAACTCCCATAATATCCTACCAAGACATAACTTTATATAAGTTCACAATCAAGAGATAGATCAAATACTTTTTGTGATGTAAATAATAATTGAATGTGATCAAGCAGACATCTGCTTTGAAAGAAAAATGATTGTTTACATTACTTTCTGATTATTTTATATGAAAGTATTTATGACATTCTTTTTTATAGAAGAATTACTCTAATTTCCCTCCACCACTACCTTCACACATATGTGAGAAAAGGTATTCTTTAATCTGGAGGAGAAAATTGTTCTCTAGGTCTTTACTTTTACAATTTAAGCACATGTTTATCTGTACATCTGTGTATCCATGCCTCCAACAGATAGATATTCATTAGCCATGTACTAAAAGCTGGGCATGTAAAGATAAGGAGAGGCAGTCTCTGCTCTTATGGATGTTGCAATATCATTGAGGAGACAGGCATGTAAGCATGATGATCGTAAAGCAGGATAACAGTTCAACAGAGTTACAAAAAAATGTTCCTGGAAGCAGAAACATTCAAGTTCTGGAACTCATTTGCTTAAATATTTTTCTTGGACACATATGTTTAAGAAGTATTATCAAGAAGTCATGCAAGCAATGATTAGGGGTCCTCACTTCTACTCCCGGTGCGATTTTGGAGGAAGCAACACACTGTGAAATGGCTTCTTTGCTATTCTGGTTTTAGCTGCTGAGGGGTCTGGCAAAGAGCTTTCATGAGAGGGATGACAGCAAAAGCGATGAAGAGAGAAGATCAGAGCTTACCTCCTTAAATATACAAGAGCTTCTTGTCTCTGATATAGTCATTAGGGCATATACCAAAATTAGCATATGTCTAATAGATTTATTAAATTGGTACATGGAAAATTCTGAGTTTAACACAGGCCAATATAAGCTCTCAGGGAATTAATTACTGTGGAGACCCAAATATCTCTCCAGATTTGTAAGTGCTGAAATCTCTACATTTTAATTTCTCTTGTGAGATAAGAATCTTTAGAAATGAAAGCTGTGCTCCCTTGTTTTTATTTATTTGTTTGTTTGCTTTTTATTTTGGTATCATTAATATACAATTACTTGAGCAACATTACGGTTACTAGACTTCCCCCATTATCAAGTCCCCACCACATACCCCATTACAGTCACTGTCCATCAGCACAGTAAGATGCTATAGAATCACCTTGTTTCTTAAATAAACCTCCTTGTCTTACTGAGTTGGCTGCCCCTGTGATCACCTGTTGCTGAGCTGTACTGGTGTCAGTAGATGCAGGCTCAGCAGTAGGTGTTGTGGGTCATGGGACTACCCCAAGGCTGTGCCCTGGACACTAGACAGGAGAACTGATGAGGCTGCCTTCCTCTAGCCTTGCTGGCGTCCTAAGGGGCTACTGAAGTTGAGAGTGTCCACCACTCCACTTTTTCCTGTCCACAAATACACATGTGAAGACATTTTCAGAGCATGCATTTTTGATGACACTATTGAGGCTGTTTGTCAGATGCCCTTTCTCCTTCCAAGCACACACACACACACACACACACCAGGCACACCGTGTAGCTGTCAGATGTCTCCGGAGGCAGCCACATTGACTGACAGGTGTCTGCTTGCCAGGGGGACTATGGGGCTTGTCTATTTTTTGACTTTCCATCTCTGACTTTCTTGTCCTCTGTCAGTGCCTGCTGCTTCCCACCCTCATTACTACTTGCAATTTTCACCCCCGCCCCCAGTACTGTAATGAACACTGTGGTTGCTGACACTTTTCTTCCCCTCCTCCGTACTTTCCTCACTACTTTATCTTCTGTGGCTCCTTCTGCTCTTCTTGCCCTTCACAGACTCACAGGCTGGGTGCTGGCCAGTTGGCACATTCACTTCCTTCAGAGTGATGAACTGATTAGTCCAAACAATTGGGGTGTGATTCCCGTGGCTTTGGCTCACATTGTTGGTGTTAGTACTTTGCTTGCTTGCTTGCTAGATGGTTTGAATAGTTGGCTAATCCTTCACTTAATTTCAAGAAAGGATTTGAGGTGACTTTGACTTTGATATTGTTCACTTGTTGCTAAGTGCTAGCGCTTGTGATTCATTCCCAAGAGCCATGTTAGAAGCTGTTCTTTATAAAAACAAATTGTTCCAATACATAAGCTAAGCATTTCTAAATGCATTTTGCCAAGTGGTTTATTTAGAAATTAAATTATTTTGACTTGCAACCTGATATTCATTTTTCTTCTTCCCTAGAAACAGCATAGTACAGTAGAGAGAGTCTAGGAGAAGACTTCTGAGCTCTCATCTTCTAATTCTTTACCTTTCAGTGACCTTGAGAAAGTTACTTACATTCTGACTGAGTCTCTTTATCTGTAGAGTTAGTATCAACTGACCAGATTTTTGAACATATACTGCACTGTATTTGGCACTGCAGAGGTGAGGTAAGAAATATAAAACATAAGATAGGAAGCAGGAAGCATTTATACTCTATCGAATTTAATACCACAGGAGGCAATCATCAAGGAGGCAAAAATCAAGGTGATGAAATAAAATTAAGTGTATGGATTTATGGGCAGACCAACAATATCACAAAAGCTCAGGCTGAAGTGATCAGGAATAGTTTCAGAAAGGATGAAAAGACCACATTTCAGGATGAACAGAACCTGGTCTTCTAGTCATTACCCTGTGAAATTTTATCCTACATTTACAGAGGCGTAATGTAAGCTGGACCATGGGAAAGTAGGAAGGATTTGAACTGGCAAACAGCAGAAATAAGAGTATTCCCAGGGATGGAAAAAGAAGGAACATCCCAGAAGCAGGTGTAGCAGAGTCAAGAAACCAGAACAACCTGGATGAGCTGCAACATGTAGGTCCTGTAATCTACCTGTAACAGTATTTCTTCTGAATCTCCCACCTGCTAACTAGGATAGAAAAAGAGGACACAATCATCCAACCTGTGGTTGAAATTAGTTTTTAAAATTTTGTTTTATCTTTTGTATTCTACACAGACATTTATTCTCATTCAACAAGTGAATTAAGCAATCAATAAATTAAGCAATTAAGTTAAGTAAGCAATTAAACAGTTGGGTGAGTTTACAGGGAGTGGAGGCTTGCTGCACATTATTGCAGGGATTAAGGCAACTAGGACAGGGTCTCCTTGTACCCAGAGACCATGTCTAAGGGTTCTTTGCTTGCTAGTTCTTCCCCCAGTCACCACAGGGGTTGGAGTCTCCTTATGGTTTGTGTGTTCAACTCTAGCTCAGGGCACTCCAGAGAGATGTCATGAGCCAGTTTCATTGATCTTATTCGATACTATAAATTTTCTTTTTAAAAAATACTCTCTCACTTGGATAAAATTGCTCAGGCTCTCTTGCTCTTCTGTGTGGCATCTGGACACAGGGGTTGGGAGGAGCCTGTGTGTCCCCTGGAGGGGGAGGGAGTCATTGTCTTCTGACTCTTTTGGTTGCTGGGTGATATTCATTGCCTACTTAGGTGCTGCCTGTCAGAGGAAATAACTTGATCTGGCTGACTGGCTTTGTGCTAACACAGATGTGCTCCCTAGTGCATGTGATTCCAGCTCAGCTTCTGCAGCAGGCTACAGAGCTCCATCCAGCTCACAGCCTCAGCAGTCATCCCTAGGGTGGGGGCAGGCTCCCCAGCTCTCAACTCAGGGTCCACACCACATGGGAGCTGAGGGTGGCTTGAGAAAGGTGCTTAACGAGGCTGGGTTGTCCCAGACCCCCTACCTCCAGTGGTTCTTCATCTTATTGGATCCATATCTTAACTTCTATTTGCCTTCTGTTATCTCTTTCTTCTCCTGGGACAATAAACATCATCATGTCTTTCCTGTCTAAAGTGGGAGAGCTATCTTGCCTACATGATGAGAGCACCTGTGGTCAGGTTCCTTCAGAATTAATTAGAGAAATAAAGGAACTGAGCAAATCCTTCCTCAAGACAATTTCCCTTTTCTCCAAATCGTGCCTGCAAAATCCCATGTTTCTTCCAGAAAGCTGAAAATCACCTTGATCTTTCTCTTTGCACACCTCTAAAAGTTATCTTTTCCACTTCTCCCCAAACTCTATACTGTGCCATCTGTGTCCCCACCCTACCTCCACCCCCACACACAGGTAGAGATGTCCTGAGTAAACCAGGGCTAAAATCTTTTATTTGTAAGCCAAAGAGAAAAGACCTTCCTATTTTTAAAAAATACCCTTAACAGTACAGAAATAAGCAGAATAATATGTTTTTGGACAGTGAAGAATGACTCTGAGGAGCAAGGAAAGGAAGTTTAGATATGCAGAGTGGGGTGGGCTGTGGACATCCTGAAAGCCAGCCAAAGGATTCAAGGTTTTGTTTGTTCGTTTGTTTTCCTAGAGAAATGTGACAGTAAAAGCAGAGTTTAAGAAGAATGAGATGTTTGGAATGGCTGTGGGATATGAAGAGGAAAGTCAGGAGCCGCATGAAGCACTGGGAAGACTCGGCAGACCCTGGGCAGAATCCCGGTTCTGCATTTTACTATGTGTGTTATCTTGGGCAGTTACCTTTGAGTTCAGTTTTCTTATTTATGAAACTGAAATAATACCTGCTTCATAGCATTGTTATGAGAATTAAATATGATAGTGGATGAAAAACATACATATTAAACCAGCTATGATTTGTTAAAGATCTGGAAGTTGGTGCTGGCACTGAGAATTGGCAGGAAGGGTCCAGTACAAGAAACATTCTGCAGGAGAAGGTTCAGAATGTTGTGACTGACAGGATCAAGACAGTGAGTCATAGATGACCTTGAAATTGCTAAACCTGAATGGCTACCCTGAGATAGAAATTTTAGAAGCGGGTGCTGACTTATGGGAGAAGGTGAGTTGGGTACTTTAAAGTCACCAGGGAATAGATAGTTATATATGTGGTACCTGAGGTCATGAAAGAAGACAGGGCCCTCAGGAAGAGATTTGGGAACTCAGTTGAACAGATATTTATTATTACTCTCTCTGGGACACAGGTTAATGATAAATAAAGCATAACCTTACCAACCAGGTATGTGTGAGTGGTGGCATATACAAGGGGATATTTATTAATACTATTTTTTAAAGAAGAATTTAGATTACTGTAAATCAGGCTTAAAACATGTAGAATATAGGATTATTGATTTAAAATCTCTGTGACTTATCATTTAGGAGGAGGGGAAAGACTGCCAGAAATCTAAGATAAGATAGAGATGATAATTGAGCCCTCTTAGGCTAAATTCCTGGATACCCTGAGCCAAAAAAAAAACCAAATAAGAGTTCTATAGCTTATACTATTTGATTAAAGAAAGCAAACTCATCTGGAGAGAAAAGCTTCTTGATACACAATTCTAGGATGACTACTTGAGTCCTCATAGAAGGTACACTTGATACCACAATGAATAATCTCTTTAACTCCTTGAATGCACTTTTGAAGAAGACACAGCAACTTAAAAAAAAATTAGTCCTTAAAGCAAGTCCCTAAAGTGGGCATCGAAAGCGGAAGCTAAATAGTGGAGGCATTTTGCAGTCTTCTTCTTTGCTGTGATTCAGGTAAAGAGCTTCCTGGAAACCAAGTCTGAAATGATGATAACGCACAGAAAACCTGAATGAATGTAAGGCTGTTTGTCCATTAACCTGCACATCTCAGACATGTTACCTTTTGACAGGGCCAATGTGACAAGTGTATAAAGGCCTCCTAATCTGGGGTCATTGATCTCAGATGGACTCATTGTTTTTATCCTGGAGGTTCCCAACCTTTAATTTGCGTATGATTTGCAAAGTGTACTCATTTAAAATACACAGCCCTGCACCTGAAAGATTCTGGTTTAGTTCATGTAGAATGGGACCCAAAAATCAGCATTTTAACAGACACTCCAAGTGATCTTGAGGCAGGTGCTCCTCAAGTCACACTTAGAGAAACACTATTAGAGTTCAGAAGTGTTGATTGTAAAGTTATGAAAACTGAGGAGCGTTACTTGCATTTTTGCCTCTAAACAGAATGGAACAGAGGGTTGCCATTGGGTATACAAAAGTATATCTCAGAAAGAACCTTTATCTGCTTAAGCATTTGGACAAATACTAAAAACCCAAAGTTT
The DNA here is from genome assembly GCF_040802235.1 of Manis javanica. Lineage (NCBI taxonomy): Eukaryota > Metazoa > Chordata > Mammalia > Pholidota > Manidae > Manis > Manis javanica. The sequence continues at coordinate 71,265,091 of NC_133160.1, forward strand.
GTTCCATAAAGCATGAAGAAATTTTTTTCTTTTTACCTGAAGATGTATGGTCAACATCTTACTCAGTTGGGCTGTCAGAACAAAGTACCACAGACAGGGTGCTTAAACAACAGAAATGTATTTTCTCCCATTTTCATTTTCTCACAGTTCTGGAGGCTGGAAGGCCAAGAGCATAGTGCCAGTGTGGTCAGGTTCTAGGTAGAGCTGTCCTACTGGCTTGCAGTGGCAGCTGTCTCACTGTGTCCTCACAAGTGAGAAGAGAGAGACAGGGGTGTTGGGAGGGAGGGAGGGAGACAGACAAGGTGCTCTTCATTGTCTTTTCTTACAAGTGCCCTGATATCATCATGAGGCCCCTACCCTTATAACCCCATCTAACCCTAATGGCCTCCCAAAGACCTCATCTCCAAATAGCATCACGTGGGCAGTGAGGGCTTCAACATATGGATTTGTGGGGGAACACAGTTCAGTCCATAGCAGTCAGATTTTACCAGCCATCCGTATCAGCTGTGAAAGAGCTTGCACATTGCACTGGTAGAGTATCTGATTTTGGTCTGTGATATCCCAAGCACTTTTACCAGAAAGAAGGCCCTGCACAGTGTACGTGTGCCATGCCCAATGAATCAGCCCAGTGACAAGGGATCTGGAAGTAAGAGAAGGTCTGGCAGGGTAACTGTAGTGTTAGCATTTCTAAAGTGAAACATCCACATCCCTCCCTCTTGTCTCATGCTAGAGCATATGCACTGTCATGTCCAGCTTAGATCAGGCCCATGTTTATGCATTACAGGTAAACGGAATTAAATGTAACTCAAACCATTCTATCAGTCTGATTAATGAAGCTTATCTCAACACTGTAAGGAAACTTTAAACAAAAAAGATACTTCCTATCTGGATTGACTATTAGATCAGCTCTTCTATTTTGAAATAACAGTATAATTTGTTCTAATTGAGAAATTTGACTTCACACTTAACTAAGTGTTATAATCTCTTAAAGACAAAATCAAAATGACTCCATGTGACTCATGTTGTATAGTACTAAAATGCCACTTTTCAACTCAAATATGCAATATAGAGGTACAGGTTCCCAAAAACACAAATGAAAAACTGAAAAATACTAAGAAATGCAAAGAAAAAAATTCATGAATGAATCATTTTCTAGGGTTTTTAAAGCATGCTCTTTGGGGAGAAAGGTGAGATTTTTAACAATGATTCTCTTTGTAGGTAGCGATCATTAGATAAGAAGCCCTTTTGGTTTAGATATAACACTTTAATAATGAGTTTATTTCCCCAAAGACAACCCATCTTAGATTGGAATTCTTCAGACATATATACTCTGCATATATATTCTGTATGTTGTAGATCTATTCTGTAGAATACAGACTATATAGATAATGTCAGCATGCTATCAAGGGTAATCTTTTATACAATATGGAAATTCTAGCCATTTGAAGAGTACCAGTTTGTAGCTTAATAGTAAAAATATTAACCCAGTAAAGTCAGTACCATTAATAGTAACAAAACATACTTATTACAATGACAGTACTTACAAGATTTGTTTAAAATCCTTGTCATGAAGTTTGGTCTTGAAACAATGTTCCCTTCTGTGCAGTTCAGTAAATGCTATTTCCAAATTCTTGTCCAGTTAAAAATTATCACCACACCAACATAAACTGACACATACATACACACAATGCAGATTTGTACTTATAATAATAGCCATCGAATTATTAAAAATAATCACAGTGTTAAGAGTTATGTTTATTATCACTTTTCAGAGACTCAGAACTAAAAAAGCTTTTTACTCATGGGCTTATGGGGAAAATCTAGAATGCTTTATAAAGTTCCATTTTACACCTGGGGTCAGGAAGCCCAAAGAAATGGAATTATTTACCCTGCATCACAGAAATTAAAATATGAACTCAAATTGCTGCACATACCAATTAATGTCATGCAGCTAAATCTTAACTAATGTTGGAGTTAGGATTTCAGTACACATTGTTCTAGATATACAATTGGTTCCCAGTAGCTTCATTCTCAAAATAATACCAGTGATTTTTAAACCATAATCATACTATTTCATTTTAGTTCAAAGAGGCAACAATGTATTGGTAATGGAACTCTTATTGAAAAGTTATTTTCAGAAAATCTAGATTGATGTTCTAAGTTTATAATTGCAAAATCTTGTCTCTGTCTGAAAAAATGTTTTTATGGGGGGACTGGGAAGTAGGATACCCTTAAGGGAAAAAGATGACAAACTTAAGATCCTTGGCCTATATAATGGACTTTTTTTTCCATGACTTTATTTAGTTAAAAATATTCAATGTCTTAAGAGGATTGTTCTGGCCTAATTCTTGAAATTTTTACTTTCTTTAGCCTTCAAGTCTAGTGCTTTGGTGCCAAGTACCTGCTAGCCTCTATTTTCAAGACTTTTAAGAGAAGTAAGGTTATTTCCACAGGTACAGTGAGTTCCATCTTAACCGGTGGCACAAGGGAGGTCCGGGTGTCTGGAAACTATTTATTATATTATCCCTTCTGAATGCCAGCTTCTTCTGCTTTTTAAAGTATAGTTGATATACAATACTATATTGGTTTCAGGTGCACAACATAGTGATTTGACAAATATCTACATTACTAAATGCTCACAACTCTTGTTCTGAAGGGCTACCAGCTCCTTTCTGGGTTCAAACAGACAAAGTTAGGTACAAGTATATTCAGAAGAGTTGTTAGCCACTGCCCCAGCTGCCCACGGGCCACAGGTCTGCGGTGGGCACTGCTCTCCAGAAAGGACCTGGTATGTGGGAGGAAGCAAAATGCCTTAATATTCTACGGTTGTTTTTCACTGCTGCTAATTAGGTCCGTGGAGGAGAGCCCATCTCTGAGGCGCAAGACAGTGATGCGGGAGAAGGGCCGGCGCCAGGCTGTCCGGGGCCCGGCGTTCATGTTCAATGACCGGGGCACCAGCCTCACCGCCGAGGAGGAGCGCTTCCTAGACGCCGCCGAGTATGGCAACATCCCCGTGGTACGCAAGATGCTGGAGGAGTCCAGGACGCTGAACGTCAACTGCGTGGACTACATGGGCCAGAACGCGCTGCAGCTGGCTGTGGGCAACGAGCACCTGGAGGTGACTGAGCTGCTGCTCAAGAAGGAGAACCTGGCGCGCATCGGCGACGCCCTGCTGCTCGCCATCAGCAAGGGCTATGTGCGCATCGTGGAGGCCATTCTCAACCACCCCGGCTTTGCGGCCAGCAAGCGCCTGACGCTGAGCCCCTGCGAGCAGGAGCTGCAGGACGACGACTTCTACGCCTACGACGAGGACGGCACGCGCTTCTCACCCGACATCACCCCCATCATCCTGGCTGCGCACTGCCAGAAGTACGAGGTGGTGCACATGCTGCTGATGAAGGGCGCCAGGATAGAGCGGCCACACGACTATTTCTGTAAGTGTGGGGACTGCACGGAGAAGCAGAGGCACGACTCCTTCAGCCACTCGCGCTCGAGGATCAACGCCTACAAGGGGCTGGCCAGCCCGGCGTACTTGTCCTTGTCCAGTGAGGACCCCGTGCTCACTGCCCTGGAGCTCAGCAACGAGCTGGCCAAACTGGCCAACATAGAGAAGGAGTTCAAGGTAAGCTCCACGCTCCAACCCGGCTCCCTGCGCCCTTTAGCCACTTCCTGGCTGCTGCCTGGCGCCTTGCGTAGTTTGCTCCCCCGTCAGTTTTGCCCTGTGGATTTAGAATCATGAGGCTTAGGGAACATTGTTAAGAAATGATCTGATGTTCTTCCCCTCTCAGCATGGTGGTGTGATGAATTTGCTCTTGAGATGGTTATATACTTCCTCAGAGAGCTATAATTATGGTGCTTCTCTATCTATAATCAATCGTTAAGTAGAACACAAGATTTCTCCCCATTTGTTAAAAGGAAGAATAATTTGATCTCTCTTCCAAATGCTTACTCCTCTTTTGTAATCAGTTGTATGGTGGCACCCAACACAGAAGTGGCATTAGTTTTGCATGCACTGTTTTTTAACCCAAACATTTGTAAAACTTGTGAGATTTCAAGACAAAGGACTAGTATAAAATACTACTAAAGTCTGTTTCATTAATATGACAAAAGTGCCTCTCCCTGAATTCCACAAATGTATATTCAAAGTGGTGAGCCATAGGCATCATGTCAACCCAGAAATACAAGGACAGCAAAGTGTTTGCTTTAAAGGATTTATGTGTGTGAACTTTTTTCCTGGATGTCATCTCCAGTCAAGCAGTATTATTTATTTTTTATAAAATTATATATTAATGCTAGAACATTTTTATATTTTAATTCAATCACTACACCCTCCTATGCATTTTGAATGGTTCTACCTATAAATTTGGGGTAAAAGGAGAGTTCATAGTTCTGGTGAAAGTCAGTCTTTTTCAGCAGATTCTTATCTCCTATTGTGCATCTAAGAAGATTGATTGTAGACATCAACTCCTTGAATTATTTTCTAGATGCTGAGTTTGCCTTTTTTTTAGTTTAGTACTATGGTATCAGATCACAGAAAGAGTGATTATTCTGTCTTTCAGATCTTATTACAATTTTTCATAAGTAAATGAGATTTATACAAGTGCAGCTAGCAGTATAATTCAGGTTAAGGAGTTGCACAAAAATGGTAGGAAAGTTTGCATTGTATTTTATTTTCCCTTCCATACATACCAATTCCCTAGAGATTCATCAACTGTCATCTTGTCCTGGTGAGATCTAGCCTTAGTGTAATTTTGTTAGTCCATTAAAATTTTTTTTTATGTAAAAGCTACACATTTATTGTAAGAATTTTGGAAAATGTGGGAGAATACAAAGAAGAACATAAATATCACTTTATATCTATATCCTTTGAAGAGATTAATTATAAAGTATTGGAAAAGATTTATTTTCTTGGACCTAATATGAATTATTTCCTTGGGCCCACTATGAATTGTATTTTTTTATATAGAACTCAGAGAAAATTGAAAACTTCAAATTCTGCTTAGAATAGAAAAGCATTTAGAACACAACAGTTCTAAATATCACTTCTTTATTTTGACATAGTAATAGAAAATATAATTCTAGATGTTTTTATTTGTCACTACTTCAAATGTTACTCAAACCTTGTTTTTACTCATTTTGCTTGAAATATACTGCAAGTCTGTAAAAGAGATTCTACAAAAGGGAATATTCCCTAAGAGTGTGTTTTATTAATTTATGAAAGATAGAGATGTTCACAGCTCTCCCCAGAGAAGTCATCTCAGTGAAGCCATGGTAAGAAAACTTGTGATACATAATTTTCCCCTGAAGGCAGCTAAATCTATATTGATAATACTTAGAATCTCTGTTAGCCTGACTTAAAGAGTCACTTCTGATAACCTTTCAAAAGTGGGGAAATATTGTAAGTAAAGAGGCAAAAAGAGGAGAAAACCCAGCTAAGATGGCACCCATAAAGTTGCCAAATGTCAAAGGATAGGCAAAAATTATCTAAGTCTCACAGTTGCTTTTTCCCAATTAACTGGAAAGCACGTGTGTAGCATAACCCTCTCTGAGCCAAAATACAGACAGGTCTTTGGAAGTTATAGTCAACAAGGACTACTATAGTCTCTCTCCCCTGATCAAATATTCCTTTTCTTTCCCATTCTTACCTGTCCTGTTTCTTCCTTTTTTATCTGCCTTCCTGTAGCCTCTTTGCCCTCTCATCCCACGCTCATGTCCATCTATCAGGGCTTGAAACAGAGAAAATAGAGCTTTCACATACTGACTCCAGGACTCTGAGCTCTGCAAGGGCAGGGGCCGCAGAGCTCATTTCTGAGGCAGGCAGGTGACCTAATTTGCCCTATTCTGTGGTGTTCACTGTATTCTTTCCATAGAGACTTTGAGCTCAAAGTACTAGCCTTGAAATGAAAAAATAAATATGTTCCCTAGTGAAAAAGAGGTGATTTTTTTTTCCTTTTCAGACACCTATATCTATTTTATCTTATCAATGACCTGTAAAATCTAGCATCTCATCCCTCAAATGGCCACCATTTAGGTGCTTCAGAGAGATTCTTGCCACTTAGTAGTTTTCAAAGTTCATGAAAGAATACAGGAGGCATGGTGCTGAAAACATATGAAGGTCATTACCCCCAAGACATTGAACATTCTAGGATATAGATGGAGACAAATTAATAGAGAACATCTTGGTGACAGGTTATTAAAGAAGTATTTTGGATGTATAAATGCTGTCTGAAGCTATTCTGAGAAACAGAGTATTGGATAGGATGGACTGTATGTCTAATCTTCCAAATGTCAATGGCAAGGGAGGTAGTCATTTATTAAGCTTTGAGAATGCATAGTAAAATTTCCTAATTCTGAGTCAATGATATACTCTTTTGCAAAAAAAAAAAAAGAAGCAAAAGCAACTTGCCTTCTCTGTGCCTTAGTTTTCCTCTCTTTAAAGTAAAAAATCAATTTCAACTTATAACACAGTAAAGCTGTAAGGCAGAGGAAAATGAATGTAATTCAAAAGCAAGATAGCACTTTATAGCAAGAAGATACTCTAGGAATCTTTTGACTATACAGACCTTTCCTTTTACAAGTGAAAAAATCGAGAACTTCCATCTAACATGTTGTACATGGTAACGTTGAAGAACCTCTATAGTATTTAATGGACGCTAAGCCCAATCTAAGCATTTACTACTCACAATAGCAATATTAGGTAGGCTTAGTCTCATCAGAGAGGCTAAGTAACCTCCACAAGGTCACACAGCTAGTAAGGGATAGAGGCAATATTTAAACCTAGAAAGTCTAGCTTCAGATTTAGGCTTTTAAGCACTACACTATACTGACTCTTCCATTATTAGCAAAAGGATCTGACAGAACCAAGCCTGCTTAGCATTGAATTTCAATTTTCGTCTTAAGGATTAAAAAAGGATTAGAATGATAATTAAACCATACACATTAAAATAAATGTGTTAAAACCTGTAAACCAGTTGTGATGAGTACTGAGCTTCATTGTTCCTTCTCTGGCTTGGGCAGGTCTTCAGGGTTTTGAGTCCCTGCTCTGTAAAGAGGGCAGCAGGTTCAGCTGGTAACTTTGTGGAGGGCCATGGTAATGGAATAGTAGAAGGTGATTAAACAAAACTAAATTGAGAGAAAAATTATAAGAGAGTGTAGATCAAATAGTCTGAGTTGTGGAGTAACATGAGGCAGGATCTGATGGTATAACTAACAGTCACTCACCTTGTGGTACAACGCAGACTTTCCATAGTTCCTTTTGCAAGGAAAAGCTGTCACAGCCGGAGCTCTCCATCTTTCCCTGGGAGCTCTGCAAATATTGACAAAGTGGTATCTCATGCCTGCAAGAGAAGAAATCCCCATTATCTCCAGCTCTGATGATTTTCTGTACTTGGACAACAGACTCCTTCCAGCAGGGAATGTTTAAATTGTTACAAAAATAAAGTGTTGTCCTTGCAATTTGTATGATTACTAGTTGGGGTTTTTTTTTTTTTTACCTGTCTTTCAGTGCATGTGAAAAAAATCACATAAGATTCTTTAAGACTGGACAATTCAAAAAATATAATTTTTAAAGATAATGAGTCATTATTTAGATATTACTGCAGAAGTGGTTACTAAGTTTTCACCAAGCATAGAGAATACTCTTTTATTTCTGATCAATGGAGGAACAGCCATCCTATGTTGCACCAAATCTTACAGAACAGTCTGAACTGAAGCACAACCTGAGGAAATTTCATCTTTAAAAAATGTATTAAAAGAGGAGCTTTATATGGAAACAGACATGGATTTAATACTTCTTCTGGATCCTATAATAAAATATTTCATTAGTCTTTCAGGAATGGAAGGCAGATGTATATTTAACTGACACTCTGCATAGAATCCAGAGGCTGAACATTTTATTAATTTTATCAGTTGCATGGTACCAACTTGAATGGAAACCAAAGATTGAAGTTTCTATTCATTTTATCTGTTCCCTTATAAGGGGAAAAGGATTAACTGCAACTGCTCTTTATCTGAATTTCTGATATCTGAAATGGAAACTCTTCTAGTCTATGTGGCCTTTAAACAGTCTCTCCTCTTGTTTATTTTAGTTGGTGGCATGATTTCTTGCCCATCAAATCAAATTAATTATTTAAAGGGAAAAAAATCAAAATTCTTCATGTCTTTTTTTTAAGTATGATTTTTGGAAGCCCAGAAATTCTGCTTTGCTAAGTATCACTTAGTTATTAGACACATACATTTCAGAACATGTTGAAATGAGGAATTCCATTTTCCTCTAATGTAACCAAATTAGATTATCATCTGGTTAACTTTCTTAAGAGCTAAAATTTTAATTAAAAGCCATAGAAGTGAAATAGAAGTGGAATTGGGGTTACTGAAAGTAAGACACTTTCCCAAGAAATAGTCATTGACACCTTGACTGGAACCAATGGGCTAGAAATAGAGCTCCATTCAGAAGGTAACAGGTAATGCTTCCACTGACTTCCTTATCCCAGTCCATGGCACTATATAAATATGCTAATGAAATTAAAGATTCACAGATTATTTTTAGCAAGGTGTTAGTTCCAGTGGCCTGGAAATTTTTCTGTCAGGTATTGATATTCTGCAACCCTGGAGAATTCAGTTATATATAATCAGACATTTCTCTCCTTCCAGTTCTGCATTACATGACAATGTGCCCTTCAGACAAACAAGGAAAAATACCTCTCTGTGCCCATGCCTGTCCGTCTTTTTACATTCACTATGCACCAGTCATTCTCAAACATAAATGTGGATCAGAACCATCTGAAGAGTGTGTTAACACAGATTGCTCCTCGGTTTCTAAATCAGGATATCTGGGCTGGGATCTGAGAATTTCCATTTCTAACAAATGTCCAATGCTGTTGAGTGGGTGGCTGAGGACTGCACCTTGAGAAGCATGTCTCCAACAAGGGGAGGGGTAGTAAACTGGACAAGTTACTTTAGGTATAATCAATCGCCTATGTCAATTGCCACTTTAGGAAAATAAGCATTTTTAAAACTATTCATTATAGAAAGGGTTTTGTTTTGGCTTTAAGAAAACTATTGTTTTCTGTACAAGAGAAATACAACTCTTTTTGACCCTTTGGTCTTTCAGCATTAGCGGTTAGCCAGCATCTCTTAAATATGACCAAGTGACATGTACATACCGTTTTCAGTGCTGTCACTTATGACTGGGCAGGTGGCAGAAGGTCCTGGCTAATGGTGTGGGTGGGGGCAAATCCAGTCTTTATCGAGCTTAACAAACCTTGCATCTACATGGGGTCTGAAGCTTCCAAACCAGAGAAAAGGATGCCTTTTTCTGATTCACAGCAAACTCTTTGTATTAAACTCTCAACCTCTTGCTCTTAGAATGACTATCGGAAGCTCTCCATGCAATGCAAAGACTTTGTAGTGGGTGTGCTGGATCTTTGCCGAGACTCGGAAGAGGTGGAAGCTATTCTGAACGGAGATCTGGAATCAGCAGAGCCTCTGGAGATGCATAGGCATAAAGCTTCATTGAGTCGTGTCAAACTTGCCATTAAGTATGAAGTCAAAAAGGTAAGTGACCCACTTTTATCCAGTGCCATTTTGGAATAAATATGTAATATCAACTGTGTCATAATCTCAGGAAATTTTTTTTAATAATAAGAATAGATGTTACTGATAAAAAATATTTTTTTCTTTCGTGAAAAAGATTAAGTGGAGTCTGATGGCAAGTTGTGAGTCAAATATCTAACTTATGATCCTTACCACTTTTTATCTGTGTTGGACCTTGGATAAGTCATAAAACTTCTTTAAATTTCAGTTTCCTCATATAAAAGGATGATAATATATCCCTTATCAATCTCTGGCTTTTGGTGGAATGTCATTGGTTAAGATATGCAAAATAACTCTGTAAACTGTTCATTACTATGCAGTTAATAATATAATCTGTTTATTGTATATGTTTTTGTAAAGCACTCTTACACACATTCTCATGTTAGTCCTTGTGACAAGCCAATACTATCCATTTAGGCAAAATAGATTATGAGATTTCTATTCTACAAGGAGACTAAGGTTCACCAAGCTGAAATGACATGTGCAAGGTCACAGCTTTGGAGCTGTCATGAGGTTGGCAGAAATATAAGTTACAGTTACTTTTTCACTCTGGGTATTGCAGATAAACTGTTATATTTTATATTTGGTGCTTATGTGGGACCTAATTAGTTCATGAAAATTGTAGCTATGATGCTTCACTATAAAAATCTCAGTTATCTAGAATCTAACAGCTTATGTTAGATAACTGAAATTTTTTTGTATTTTAAGAGAAAATGATAAAGCACAAAGAAATGATATATTATCAGGAGAGATTAGGTTTTATGAACTGGTCAATTGGTGTACAGCTCAATCTCCTCTCCTCTGGGCTGTGTGGTATGATGCATAAGAAGGCAACCTGCAAAGGTTCAAGTCCCAACTTAATCACACCTTCCCTGTGTGGCCACTGGCAAGTCACCTAAACAGTCTAGCCTCAGTCTGCTCGTTAGTAAACTAGGGACAACAGTAACAACTGACTTTTCAGTTGTTTGAGGATCACATGATCTGACGCATGTGAAGTAGTCAGCACAGGTGTAGTATGCAGTGGTCATTCAATAAGTATTAGCTAATAACTTTTCTACACTATGAAAATTCAACCTCAGAAGGAGGACTCCTAAGCAAGTTCAGTTCTTTGTTGTGAAAGATTTCATGTTCATGATGAGGGTTCTGGTCCTTGGTAACAGACCATAGCCAATTTAAGCAGAAAAGAGTTTACTAAGGGATATTAGGAGGCTCACAGAACCATTAGGGGAGGTAAAGGAACAAGCTTATCTGAGCTATGCATCCAGAAACCTTGCCCAGAACTGGGCCCAGACTGACCTGGTGAGGGAGTTTCTGTGACCCCAACAGAACAATTCTGACTCAGCTACAGACAGCCAGGTCCCACATCAGTGGGAAGGAGGCCCTGAGTCCTGCCTGTTATATGTGACCCCTTCCAATTCATAGGCCCACACATCTGTCTCTGACCTGTGGAAGCTAAGCAAATGTTGGCAGTCTATAACAGCAATTCTACCACAATGTAGAGAGTTTTCTTCCTTTGTAAAAAGACACACAATTCCACCACAAATAGAGAATTTCCTCATGTAATATTCACAAGATTTTAGCCAGGAGTTAATGACACATCTCCCCTCTGCTTAAAAAGACAGTAAAATGTGCAGATGCTCAGTAAATACAGAAATAAAATAACTTTTCAAGGAATTACCAGTTCTGACATAATTAAATTGGCTCGACTGCTCCTCTCTCTGAGCATTCTTACTAGTTGAAGTTTTGCTATATTGAATAATATAGACAATTTTGACTAAGATTGATATTAAACAGTTTTTAGAAAACTGAACATTTATTCACAGATCTTGCAATGCACATCTCTTTTCTTTAGCACCTGAGGGAATTGATTTCAGTTGTTGCTAGTTATTTATCATTGCTTTCAAAGTGTCATATTAGCAGAGACAGCTCATCTACAGAGGTGCTCCTGCTAACCAAACTGTCTTGTGCAGTGAATTCCTTCTTGCATGTTAATTTTAAATAAATTGATGTGTAGGTTACAATGTATGAGGTGTCATTAATAATAAATTTGCTATCAGTCAACTACCAGGAAACCACACACACAAAAAAAATGTATTTGGAACTGAAAGGACTTTGCAGGTATTTTGGGTTTCATTTGTTTTATACTGTAAAAGGAATATTAGTTAAAGTCTTTCATTTGGAATCTTCACTCAGTAAATGTATATAAGAATACTATTTGAGAATGCCCAAAAAGGCTCCAATTCCTCTCTCTCCCTCTCTCTTTCTCTCTCTCTCTCTTCCATCATTCTTCACTCAGCATACCCATCTCCATCTAGCAAGGAAGAAAAATACCCCTACCTACCTCTGCTGCCTCGTTTTTCCATTATCTCATTTCTAGCCCAAAGTAAAACCACCTCTTGGGTTAAAATGATGTGTGAACCCTACCCAGTGTGGCACTGAGGTAGTGTATGGCTTCCTGCAAGGCACTGGGATCTCAAAATAGCTTTATGTGTTATGGAGTTTTCCTCCTGATAACATAATAAACTCATATTTATTCAAATCAACCTATAAGTCTACCAGGGAAACCAGTTTTATGGAATAGTAAGCTGTTTAGGTCCTGTAAGAGACTCAGATGGTCTCTTGCGTCATCTGCCCAAAATCTGTTCCCACCTCTGGTTCTGAGTTTGTAGTTTATGTCTGGCCTCAGACCCCCCAGAGCTCAGGTCTTCCCTAGGAATCACACCGTGACTTCAACCCAGGCCTTAGCGAGCTCCATGGCAGTTAATCAAGATAATGAAAATATGAAAGTCTGAAATAGGAGAAATCTGAACATGAATTTAATGTTTATGTGACAAAGAACTTCCCAATATAAAAGCAGTAGAAGAAATAACAAAGCAAAAATATAAATAAATTGACCACATACATCTTGAAACCTCTGTACCTCAGAAAGATTATGAACAAAGTGAAGGGCAAACTGAGTAAGTTATAATTTTTCAGTTATAACTTAACAAAGGATCGATAGTTTTAATATCCAAACAGCACAAACAAATTTACAAGGAAAATTTCCAGAGCCCTGTAAAAATATAAGCAAAGGGCTTGAATAGGTAATTTACAGAAGAGAAAATTCAAACAGCTAACAAACTTTTCAAACCCTCTAGTAATAAAAGAAATGCATATTAATATACAAATACTGTTTCCCCTATCCCAAATCCTTTAAGAATAAAAAATGATAATTCTCAATGCTGTTGGTGAAACAGGCAATCGTATGCTACTGATGGGGAACAAACAATAATGTGTTTTCTATCAGGGACTGGGTGTTGAAGATGATTCATCCCAGAATCACTTCCAAGGGATCTACAGAGTAAATAATGAAACTGGAAAGATAGTAAATATTATTATTGTTTGTAGAGTTACCCACATTATTCTACAACAGAGAATAGAATAGAGTAGAAGTTGAACTTTCTTTTTTTTTAATGAGTACAAGAAAATCAACTTTTAAGAAAAATGTTACTTTCATTTAGAATAATGGACTATTCACCCCCCAAAAAAGCTCTGACTTCAATTCTGCTGTACCTCCATCTTGAGGATGAGCATCAATCCCCTCTCCCCCATAGGAAGAATGGGAGTTTTACCCACTACTAGTGAGCTATATTTATTGTAAGAAAGCCCTTGACAAAGATAAAAGATACTAGAACTTGGTAGATGATCGAATCTAGAAACATAGGCTCTTGAGAAAGAGATCATTTCCTGATTTCCTCTTCCTTGACCTCTTCTTTCTTCCATAGTGGGATTAGAGTTAACTATAGAAATCATCTAGAAAAGAGACATGCATCAATATTATACATAAAATTGTCCACTATGGATGCAGAAAGCATGTAGAGAAAGCCCAGAAATTAAGCACTGCAATGAAGCAGTGGGAAATACACTACAGAGACTTTGGGGTGGATGTGCTGGCCAGCACTGTCTTGAGCCCAGTAGTGTGCACCCTCATGGCCAGGTTTCTGCTTAGGCACCAAGAGATAACAGTACATTTTCATTCAGTGGGCCTGAAATCCAGAGAACTTGTACAATGTAAGTTTTTGGTTTATATTTCACAGCTCAAAGAACTTTAAAAAGTTGAATGGTCTAGTTTTTATTCACAAGATATTCTCTCTAAAATTATAAAACCGTGGCCCCAACAATGTCAACTGAAAACAAAAGCAATGCGTTCCTACCATGTTTTTGCACAACAGCCTTCCCATGAAGGTCACTTTTGTAAAGGCTGATTCGATAAAAATACTGTGTAACATGAATTTTTTTTAAATTGTAAGTTATCTAATTGTTTTTCCCTGGCCTGCTGTGATTGTTGGTTCAGTTTACCATATTAGTCATTTGCAAGAGGAAAAAATGTTTGTTCTCAATGCTACAGTAATTCCATTTCGTTGAAAGGTTGGGATTTTCTCGTATGTCAAGCATTCTCCCTTTAAGTCAGAAAGCCTCAAATAAGGGTATTATTTTTGTAATGATTTCAATTTGCTGGTTCACTGAAGTTAAGAAACAGCATACAAATTTTATCCAGCTGGCTATGGTTGGTATGGCAGTGTAAGGAGATTTTTTTTTAAGGAGGTGAATCAGTTTTAAGAGATAAAGGTCACTGCCCTATTTTGAAGTCATTGAAAAGAGCAAAACTCATCTCCTAAAGGGATTAGCTTTTTTGCCCTCACTTGCTACTATTGTATTGGTTTTCTTTTCTTTTTTTAAGTGGTCCTTGTGTACTTGTATTAGGATTTTAAATCATTGGGAAAAAGTATCTGTTTGTGTTTTCTTTTGGTGGATTAAAAGGAATCAGCAGACACCATATGGCAGTGTATTGTTATCTCAGTTAAGAAGAAAGTACAATTCGTAGTATAGAAAATATACTTGTTGAGCTGAATTTTAAAGTGTAACAAAATAAAATGCTAACACCACAATTTTGGCTAGTATTTTACATATATTCAGTTTTCACTGTATTGAACAAGTCATAATGGGTCAAAGATTGATCATTATAGAATTCCATATGGAAAGAATTGATTTTCATCAAGTCTTTGAGGGCTGTGTAAATTTATACAGAGTAGTTAATGCCATACAGCACATCTTCAAATTTAAAGATTAACTTGGGGAGGAGCAAAGAAAGGAAGCCATACTATGATGTTAATCTCTGTTTTCAAAAGCTTAAAATCTAAGAAAAGCTAGCCACTCACGAAAGGGAAATATGTCTTTCAATTTCATGTGGATGTATATCCACCTGTCTCTTTGTGGGGATTTTTTGTCTTACAGAAATCCTTAGCCTATAAAAAAGTGCATGTTGACTTTCCAAGTGGTGATCTGATTTGTATACCTGTAGATTCCCCTGAATTCACCGTTCCCCATCCTAAACTGAGCCTGGCTGAAGTCACAGGACTGCCTTTTATTTGCCTCTATCCAGCTTCCCACAAATGCAGATCTTCCAAACATCAAGATATTTGAACCAACATTCGAATCAGTACTATTTTAAAAGCTGATTATTTATCTTGGCAAGCAGATGGAGCCCAATTCTCCATTATAATATCTTTTTATTTTACATTTATTGAGAGCTTATTGCATGCTTTAGAACAGGGATTGCTTATCCCTTAATGCAATTGATGCTCCCATTTTCATCTTCTTGTACCAAATACTTAATATAGTGCCTGGCTCAAAGAAGGGGTTTATGATATTTTGAAGAGATAATGGATGAATGGATGCATGGATGGGTGGGTGAATGAGACAGACATTGAAGAACTATAGAACAGATGAGAATTTTTAACACAGAAGAACAGTTGAGGCAAGAGGGAGATGATCCAAAAGAGTAAAGGGACAGAGTGGGAGTCAAAATCCTAGAAGCTGTCATGTAGACCCCAGCAAGCCTTCAACCTTGATTATATTTTATCATGAGTTCAAATAATGACTCTATTAATCTTACTGTTTTCAAAAATTAGAACTTTGGGAGAGTGACAAAATCTTAAGTTTGGAAAGAAGATCTAATGTATACTTAGTAGCTAACAATGACCAATGAGCATCAGGACCTGGGATTTTTAAAACTTGAAAGGATCTTATAAGCTGAAATACACTTTTCACACTGAACCCATCAAGCAAGAAACAAAGCATCTTCTTTTCTAGTACTTTGAATCTCTAAGTCCTACTATTATTAAATCTCCAAATCCTGTATTATTGAGAAAAATTCAGTGATATATTTCAAATCTAATATTTGTAAACTCATCCTGACCACTTCTGTCAGTGGGTCATCATGGTCTCTTGCACAGTGGCATGGTCACCAGTGGCCTTCCCAGAGATTGGGTGCCCACTGAGGGCAAGCGTGGGCACCTTGGGGGAAATTGTACCTCCACTGCCTACCTTGGGAGATAAAAATTTCTTTTTGTTTTTTCTTTCTTCTTCTTTATTAAAAGAGCTGATGGGAAACTTTATACTAGCAAGTGGAAACTCATTCATTTCCTTGTAGATACACTATTGATAAATAGCCACATAACTTGAGGAATTGTCTAGAGTTATTAAGAACCATTAAGATCATTAACTAGAACTTGATTTAAATAAACCCTTTGCCCCATGGGAAATGCAGCTGCTTTCTTTGCCTCTCAGAGTTTGCAGAAAACATTTCACAGGTACTTCTTAACAGGTTCATTGTTACTGTTTATTCTGTTTCTTAGAAGACAGTGATACTTTGATTTTTGTGTTGCTAAATATGTCCACAAAATATGTTGGCACTCATAGTTGATTTGTGAGTGACTGAATAATTGCCACGCTTAGGCAGAGTACACCTGGCTATTCAAAGAAAGCCATATCCAGCTACCAGTGGGCAACTTTGTGGTGCCTGCCTACAAATATATTCTGCTAC
Source organism: Manis javanica (assembly GCF_040802235.1). NCBI lineage: Eukaryota > Metazoa > Chordata > Mammalia > Pholidota > Manidae > Manis > Manis javanica. The sequence continues at coordinate 71,281,550 of NC_133160.1, forward strand.
CTGAAGAAGAATTGGTCCTTAGTGAAACCCAAGTCCTTCTAAATAGATGCAGGCTGATGACTTAACAAAATCAGCTGTCAAAATAAATGGCAGGGCTGAAATAAATGTGATTTACTCATTTTTCCTTATTAGAATCACAGTTATAAATGGACAGCTGGAGGTAAATATTTGCATTTTTTGACCTATAATAAGGCAACAAGAAAAAGAGAACAGATTACTGAAACAGGAGTTAAGTAACATTTGATGCCCATTCCTGGAAGCAGTGCAACTATGGACTAAGCATAATACCTGCAGGTTCATTGGCTTTTGCCCATCTTTTGTGGATTTTCCCTGGTGCTACATACATACACAGAGGACATAACATGCAGCCTTTTTGGAGTTGCTCATGAAACTTAATAACACATTTTCTCTTAGCTATAGTCTATAATAAATAAAATAACTATTTTCCTTTTCCATTTTGAACTGAATGCAAGTAAGCTGACAGTAAAATGGGACACATTTCCACAAAGGAAAGCACAGGCCACCCAGATTCCAGAGAACAGTCTGTGAATTATGACTTTCAATCAAAAAGAACTCTGATGAAAATCAACATCAACATTACTTTCTTATTTTTTCTTTAATTCTTCTGTTGATTCTGAAGCAGTTTTGAAAAATGGAGGGAAAGTAAAGGAGAATATTACCAGAGCCTTCCAGTGCCTATGCTCTGGAAAAATGTGCATTAATATCTTTGGGATGCAGACATGCTTAGTAGTTGAGCTGTTGACAATGGCATGGTAACCTACCTCTCTCTCTCTCCCTCTCTCTCTCTTTCTCTTTACCAACAGTTCGTGGCTCACCCCAACTGCCAGCAGCAGCTCTTGACAATCTGGTACGAGAACCTCTCAGGCCTGCGGGAACAGACCATAGCTATCAAGTGTCTGGTTGTACTGGTCGTGGCCTTGGGCCTTCCACTCCTTGCCATTGGCTACTGGATCGCACCTTGCAGCAGGGTACAGGCTTTCTGCACCATTTCCTCTGTGGTTGGTGTACCGTGTCCTTTTGGGATGAAAAAGGAACAAGCTTCCTACTTAAGGCTCTTATCATTTTTACCCTGAATGTTAATTGACTCAAGAACATGAATTCTGCTTTTTAATGAGTGGATCAATAGAAATAAGGATGAAAAAGGATTTGGGACTAGTGGGAAAGATCACATTTGCAGGCATATAATACTTAGGTTTTTAAGATAAAATCCCCATGGTGAACAGGAGGAAAAGCTGCTCAAGTGAAGTAGCTCTTGTGCTGATTCTATTGACAGCTTAATAAACAGAGAGTAGGCTGGGCTGGCCTGTGGATGGGGAAGAGTCCTGCTGCAGTGGACCTGAGCCATTAGCCAGGGGAGGGCAGAGCAGTGGACCTGAGCAGTTAGCCAGGGGTGGGCAGGGCAGTGGACCCAAGCATTTAGCCAGCGGTGGGCAGGGCAATGGACCCAAGCTGTTAGCCAGGGGTGGGCAGAGCAATTTTTTGAGGCTGTCAAAGACATCAGAGGCTGGGTGCACTAAGCACTGCTGCTCACAGTTGCGAGCAGTGGTATTATTATCCAATCTTTGAGACAGTGCGTGTCAGCTTCCCCAGCCCTTCATTCTTTCAGAAGATTCTAAAAGATGTAGAATTTAGGTTTGGAGCTTTACATTTTTTTAGGTTATCTGTTTAGTGTTGCTTGAATCATTTTATTCACTACCTTCATCCCTCTCAACTTGAGTCAACTTAATGGTGTCTTAGAGATCCCCTAAACAAGATACAGAAAGGAATGCTGGTCATGCTAACAGAATCTGTATTAGGTTAATAAAGGGCTCTGCCAAGGAGAAGCAGCTGTTCTGAGATCCTTTAATCCTGCTTTTATATTCCAAAATCTGGTTTTGTTTAAATCAGAGGCAGTTTCAGGCAAAATGAGTCAAGGCCGCTTATAAATGAGCCTGGAAAGCTGCCACCTTTCTGGCTCAGCAGTCTCCCCAGGCAGCGTCCTGCTCCACAGGCACCATATATGTGTGAGAGCATTTGTCCACCTCACTACATGGCTTCCTCCCCATGCAATTTAGGCAGGAAGGTTTTCATTTTGATCAATTCTAATGACTAAACCTAGTCCCTCTGTCAGGTATCATGGCAAAGTACCAAAACAATACGTATTCATAAAATATGTAAACACTAAAGACTAAAAACTATCAATAATGAGAGAGCATGCACTGGAGCAACAATCATATCCCTTGCTGGGGAAATTAATTGAAAAGCTTAGGTCTGTAAACGTTTGCCTCTTAGGACAGCTTAATTAGTTAAAATATTCTATTGGACTTGAAGTGGGCATCTTGAAGTCCATTCATTTTTTATTTTCACTTGTAAAATGGTGTGGTAAACTCTTGCAAGCAGAGAAGGGAAAAGTAGATAATGAGTAGTTTCTGGAGCCCACATTTTTACCTGGTATATACTACCTAGCCTAGGGTGAAAAGACCACCTAGCAAGATTCTCTCCATGTACCCCATTACTAAGATAAGCATGCTGCTCTCTTTTCAAGTTAAAGTTTTAAGAGATCAATGTTTAGGAGAAACAGACTTGGCATCTCTCAAGAAATCACTATGTGCTGTACTCGAGATGACTTACCCTGAATGTGCCTCTTTGCATCTGTGGAACAGCACAGTGATATGTAATGTGTGGTTTATTTTTCTGTGTCTAATATGAAAAATGTAACATTTGTCTGTGTGCATTCACTGTTAATCCCAGAAACGCTTGACATTCTTTCGTTATTTGTTGACATCAAATTAAGGTTCTGGACATACAAAGATATTTGAAGTTACAGTCTTTAAAATGTGAACATTGGTACTTTTTAAGGTCACAGACTGAGTTTGAAAGTAGGATTTGAGTATATAGCTTTGATAAATCTGTCAAATAAATATTTATCTTAACATTTATGCCAAATATTTGTCTTAATAAATAAAGAGGAGACTGGGCTGGCCTGCGAAAGAGGTACAGCCCTACTGCAGTGGAACCGAGAAACAGGTCACCTGAGAATGGGAGGACAACTCATTTGAGGCTGTCAAAGACATTGGAGGCTGAGTATATTAAGCACAGTTGCAAACAGTGGTGTTATCCAAATTCTTTAAGAAAGTGCATGTCAGGTTCCCCAGCAGTTCATTCCTTCAGAAGATTCTAAAAAATGTAGACCTGAAAACACCTAGCTGTTGGACTGCAAAAATCCCTGAGACAGGAGGAATTGCTTTTCATTTCTACTAGAACATGGGGCTTTTAAGGACATTATGTCACATGGGATTTTAAAGGACTTACCTTAAAATAATTATAAACTGAACTTTAGAAATGCTTTGGTACTATTTATATGATTTCCCAAACTCAGGGATGACCTTTAATTAAGTTAACCCACTTAGGGGTTTTAATTATTATGTATCTCCCTCTTCTCATTCGGATAGTAACAGATCAAATATTTATCTTGATTATAATATTCTGCCTCTTTTATATCATACAAAGCACAAATTGATTTTGGAACATTTAGAAGAGAGAACTAAAATTTACTTCTGCTGTAGTAAGGGTTTTTGTTTTTTTATAATCTTCAAAGGGTTTATAATATGCTACCAACACATCACAGCATTTCAGTTATAAATGAATAAGTCTACAAACTCATACCATTTCACTTTTAAAGCAATAAAGAATTACATGTTACAAACTTAAAGTTTTTTTCCTGGATTCTAATCACTTGAGCATTGCATAGTCTTGCATGTAAAATAAGAATAACCAGTATATGCCTTATGATTTCCAGAAATGCATGTGTGAAAACAGTATGATACCTAAGACAAATTGGATATTTAGAAACAATGAAGTTTGAAGACTTCTTAAATTATCCTTGGAGGAAACAGAAGCAGAATTCTGCCCTTCAGAAACAGAAGCAGAATTTTGAAACTGTTCTCATTTTATCTATGTTTTCAACTTGTATAGTAATTTTCATAAGTTGAAGCCAAATTTTCTAAAGTAAAACTTCTCTCTCTCTCTCTCTCTCTCTCTCTCTCTCTCTCTCTCTCTCTCTCTCTCTCTCTCTCTCTCTCTTTCTTTATTACAGCTGGGGAAAATTCTGCGAAGCCCTTTTATGAAGTTTGTGGCACATGCTGCTTCTTTCATTATCTTCCTGGGTCTGCTCGTGTTCAATGCCTCAGACAGATTTGAAGGCATCACGACGCTGCCAAATATCACTGTTATTGATTATCCCAAACAGATCTTCAGGGTGAAGACCACCCAGTTCACATGGACTGAAATGCTAATTATGGTTTGGGTACTTGGTAAGCCTTTTTAAGTATTCTAATATCTGCCAAAAATGATGTTTATATGTTTGTCATTTTCTACTTAAAATGTTATTGTACATTTTAAGGTGACAACTTCACTATTATAAGATAAACAGAATAGCAAAATAACTGAATACTTTGGCAGCTTGGTAATGCTAAAAGAGATCCCTTTATACTAATAAAAACTTCTATGAATAACATGAGCATAATTTTAAATATACCATGTTTCAGAAATCTAACTGCAATTATTGGGACAAATAATTTAAGTGAAATACTTGTGAAATAACTTAGTGGCTATTAACTGATTAAATAACATTTATTGGTTTAGTTTCGGAGGTTTGTTTTAGGAGCATGTCCGTTTTCAAAATGTTTGTTCCTTCACCTCACGAGAACGTTTTGAAGAGGTATGGTAAAGTAACCATTTAAGCAATGAGAAAAAGAACAATCAAGATTGGAAACAGTTTATCTATTAATCACTAATGCAAAGTAATTTTTGTCTACTTCTCTCTACTTCACCCAATGTTTCTGTTGGTATCTTTTTAGTTTCTGTATTAATAGGTTGGTTCTCCCCTCATTCACTCCTGTGGCTTCAACTTGGGTCAAGTAATTATTTTATGAATTTTATTTTGAGCCGTTACACTTCTTTATAAAGTTCCACGTTTTTCCCTTACGCAGTCAGGGCAAGTTGTTAAATTGGGATATTTTGTCCTCTTCTCCCAGAATGGCATATTCTGCTTTCAGTTTCTCCATAATGTCCTAGGGCCTCTTGCTTAAGGGTTTCTTCTTTTCCAGTGATATTTTTCACCTCCCAGAATGAAGCTGAAATGAGGAAGGAAAGTACGGGAAGGATATGTGTGTTCCTGGATGACTGGAAAACTGTTCTTATTAAAAGTCTACAGTATGTTGTCATTTAGGGGCTTATTTCTCCAGCAATCAATATGGTTTGATAATTAACCATTATGATTTTATAAAGAGGAGCACTCTCTCCTCTAAAAATCTCATGGGATCAAATCATTTGACCGGAAGGGCTTTTCTTGCTTATTTCTTCCCTCCTTCCTGCCCCTACCCCTCTGCATGAGTAGCACCATTTCTGGTGCCACAGGTAGAGCCATGTTTCTCCAAATTCTAAACTGGTGGAGTGAATCATTCCTTTAGTCCACACTCCTTTTTCTGTTTAACTCTGCCCAGGACTTCAGGGAGCTGTTTGGTCAGTCAGTGCTCTGTGGTGCCTAGTATGGGGCTTTACAGATGGGGCTTTTTCTACATGAGGACTGACCTGTACCCTCCATGTGTTGTGACAGGAATGATGTGGTCTGAGTGTAAGGAGCTCTGGCTGGAAGGGCCTAGGGAATATATTTTGCAGTTGTGGAATGTGCTGGACTTCGGGATGCTCTCCATCTTCATTGCTGCTTTCACAGCCAGATTCCTAGCTTTTCTTCAAGCAACAAAAGCACAACAGTATGTGGACAGTTATGTCCAAGAGAGTGACCTCAGTGAAGTTACACTTCCACCAGAGATACAGTATTTCACTTATGGTGAGTTATTAGCTGCAGGGTCATCTGATGTTTCAGGAAAGCTGTTGGAACCACATTTGGGAAGGAAATGCCAATAATGACTGTTTAGTATGAGGTTGTGTGTTGAATGTGTATGGACAGTGGAGAGAACATGAGCTCTAGAGCTGTACAAAACTGGATTCATATCAAGGTTATGACTCTTCCTTGTGCTGTGACTTTGTTCAAGTTAATTTACTTCTCTGTATCTCTGTTTTCAAATCTATGAAAAGGTGTTGCAAGGTGGGAGAAAATTACTTTGAAGCCTAACAACATAATGACCCTTAATGTTCTTAGGACATGAAATTGTCTTACAGAAAAAAAAAAGACAGCTTGATAAACTGCTTAGTGGGAAAGATGAGTCCTTGAGAGCATGAGTTGGAGTAGATAAAATAACAAAAGGTGCTAAACTGCTGTATAGGTGAAGTGAGCACAACCTCAGCAGAGGTAGGAGGTAGCAACTAAAGTGACCAAGAGAATGAATGTAAGCTGTGGAAAGCCAGCGGAAATACTGGGGAGGATGTGGTGCTCCTCAACATGACATAGAATGGAATTCCTGCCAAACGTCTCTGTATCATGAAGAACAGGGATACCCCAGCTGCTATCCAGTGTGCAACATTACTGATGCCTTCCTTGCCCAGCAAAAACCAGCGTTACGTGTGTTAGTCTTCTTTCCTTTTCCTTGAGGCCAAACTGGGGAGTCACGATTAGTGAATTTTCATACTGTTGCAAAACCTTAAATCTGGAAAAGACTTGAGAAATTATTGCCTAACCCTCATGTTACAGAAAAGGGAACTCAGATACAAAGTTTAAATGTGTTTCTGCTGGTGGAGAACAACTCGTTATAAGTGAGATTAAGGCTTACATCATGATACGTACAGCAGCATTACTAAACAAGCCTCCAGAATGTAACATGCCATTTCACACACTGTGAAATTTTAACATGTTATACTTACTGTTAGAAAGCAAAGTTTTTATATACCAAGAAGTCTGGATCAAATGAGCAGATATTTACCATTTGTAATTAAATAATTAGCATACATTGCATTTTTGTGTAATGTATATCTTAACTATTTCAGCCTATTTATTTAAATTTATTCATATGTATCTAATGATTTTTATCTGGGGGGAAATTTGTGAATTTCAGGCTTCACTCATTATATGTGTGATTTTGATCAAGTTTTTAACCTTTCTAAGTCTTGGTTTCTGTATGTCTAATTAAAGGGTAACGGTAACATCAAGTTCATAGGGGCACTGAAAGCACATTGTCTGGTGCATACTAAACATTCAATAAATGTTAATTTTCATTGTTGTTGCAAATGTCTATACAATACATCCATTCTTCTGGGAGTGACCCAGTTCACACAAAAGGAACCACACAGTGTTGCACTGACCTTCCAGGGAAATGAGTATCCAGTAACTGCTGTGAACTTATTAAATGACTTTGAAAGGGGTGTGGGAGGGCCTCATTTAGAATCTATATCTAAAATGTTTGCACCTCAGTAGCATTTTACATTTACCAAGAGCAAGTTATATTGCTTAAATACCACATTGACAGCATCATTGTGATTCAGTGACAGTCTCACTTCTTGTAATACATTTTACTTGCATAAACTGTTAGGTGAGCTAATTTCCCTATGAAATATGGAAAAGAAATTTTGTGCCAGCTGAGCCCATAGGATGACAAACTAGCTGGTCAGTAGTCTTGTAACTGAGGGGACAAATTAATCAAGACAGTTAGTTTGCATCCTGAACATGGTCTGTGTCTAATGAAGTGTTTTAACCTTTTTCATCTTTGTACTTGATTCTGTTTCTACTCAATGTAAAGTCAGCTTAGTATCTTTATAATAGTGTTTCTTCCACTAAAAGAACCACATGAAGGTAGAATTCATGTTTCTAGACAGTTAATAAATCTAAAGTAGTTTCAACTGAGATAATACCCATGTACCTACACGGTAGATCTTACTTCAGATATTTATTTTACAGTTAGCAATAAATGGAAAGTTGCATTTTTAAATCTCTCTCTCTTTTTTCTAGCCAGAGATAAATGGCTCCCTTCTGACCCTCAGATCATATCTGAAGGCCTCTATGCCATAGCTGTCGTGCTCAGCTTCTCCCGGATCGCATATATCCTGCCTGCCAATGAGAGCTTTGGACCCTTACAGATCTCTCTTGGAAGAACTGTGAAGGACATATTCAAGTTCATGGTCCTCTTCATTATGGTGTTTCTTGCCTTTATGATTGGCATGTTCATACTTTATTCTTACTACCTTGGAGCTAAAGTAAATGCTGCTTTTACCACGTAAGTAAAACATCTTCTGAAAAAGGTATAATGAAGAGAAATTCTAACAAGTCTAGATGAAGCAAAAACATTTTTCAGTGATAATAGCAAAGGTATTTTAAGAGCAGAAAAAAATCCACCACAAACAGAGCTTATATGTAATTACATCGCTCCAAAGGCCTCATCTCTTTGAGCTAAGTGAGTGTTTTTACCACAGAATGGATCAGATTGGAAAAATCCTAGGTGAGACTGGCTATTTTAAGAGAATTGGGTAACAAATTTTTAATACTGGATGTTTCTTACATTATGTATGACATTAAATTTAGTTTCATACTTTTGTAGCCATTACTATGAATTCAAAAAAGAAGCATTGGCTTTTATTTTAATGTATCATTAATCAGTACAGGGAGCTGAGTAAGTAGAAATTGGAGCTAAATGTTGCACAGCCCACTCTAATGTTACATCCCTTCCTGCCTCTGGTCACACTGGTTTCTGCACTGAAAACTCACCTTCCCCATGAAGACTTCCTGATTAAGCCTCCATAGCCCCTGTTTTTTTCAGTCCCTCAGCATGGAGGTGTTCACACTGAGATCCTCTCTTACCCACTGGTGCTCAGTGGTGAGGAGGTGGGCCTTCCCACTGTGCTGTGGGCCTTCCAGGTGGGGAGATCATAAACTTTCCCCTCCTCCCTCTGGACCCTGTAATACCACTGCCAGAAACAATCTGTACCTCCAGTAGTTTCCCTGTAGGCTAAATAGAATATCAAGCCAAGCATCCAAATTGTTTTGAAATGAATTTTTTCAAATAGTTATTATAGAGCAGGTATAATGGGTGAAAGAGAACTGAAACTCACTTTATCATAATGAAAAAAATTCTGTTTAACCCAGCAGAAAAAGGACAGATCCTGCACACAAGAGTGCCACTTTGAACTCCACGAGAACTTATTTTATACAATACATTGTCTTCACAGTTCTGTGTGAGGACATGGCAGCATGATACAGTGACAAGAGCATAGGCTGGGAAATCAAGCAGACCTGGAAGTGAATGCAATCTCTGCTCTTTTCTAGCAGTGGCCTTTGGTTCAGTTACTTAACATTTCTCAGTGTTAGATTCCTTATTTTTAAAATAAGCCCTATAAGGTTTGGATCAGGTCGTTGTGAGAATTATGATAAGTTAATTTATATAAAGCTGCTTGCCCCAGGCAGAAACTCTGGGACTGCCAGTGTCCTCTTCTTGATCACTATACCCCTCTCCCCACACTTACAGATTCTTGGTAATCTGTATTCCCAAAATTAGGGGCAGAAAGTTTTGCAAAGGAGCTGGAGAAAGGAGTCAGAGAATTTTGTGATCTGTTAAAATTAATGTTGAAACAAAGAGATTATGGATTTTCTTAGTCTCCTTATAGCATCTATGTGGTAACATCACATGATGAATGTTTCATTATAGCATAACTCTATAGGAAAAGGAACCTTCTATTCAGCCCTCTATTCCTGGGGTCTAGTACATGTTCTAGAACATAATAGGTGCTACACCAACATTTGTTGAATGAGTGAATTAATTAATAAACTAGTACTAAAACCTACAAATCTATAGAACTGCTATTTAGAATCTTATAACACATCAAAAAATGTATTATTTCCATAAATCTGTCTTTGAAAAGAGGACTTAAACTTGTGAAACCTCCTTTATTATGGAATTCTACATGTGTAATTACTTAAGGATTATTATTGCTCTTCACATATCAGTGATTACAACTTGGTTATATGACAAAACCAGCCAAATTCAGTTGGCAAAGGTCATTTAAGGGATCTAAGTGGGTAATTTGTCTGGTGAGAGCCTAAATACTAATTGCTGTGATGGACGAATAAGGAACTAGATTATGTAAATTAAGGGAAAAAAACACAGGAATTTCTCATTCTGCTGCCTCCTCTCCATTTCCAGTTAAGCATAATGCTTAGGTAGGTAATACATTCTTGTGGCAAAAATTCATGTAGAGCAGTGTCTACAGTGAAATGCCTGTCCCCTGGCTCACCCTGGACCCCAGTGTCCTAGTTCTCAGTTCCCAGAGTTAATGGCTTCTTTTGGATACTTTCAGAGATACTTTTTTGCATAAACATGAATATAAGTATTAGTATACCTTTTTTATTCAAATGGTAGACTATTCCACACTTGCCACATCTTATTTTGTCCACTTAATAGTATATCTCAGATATTATTTTAATAAACACATGAGGATGAATCTGTCTCATTTTTCACTAGTGGCTGCATAGCAATCCATTAGATTGATGTACCAGAATTATTTACCCACTCCTCCATTGCTGGGTATTTAGGTTGTTTTCATTCTTCCCTATAGCCATACCTCAAGAATTATGTTTGTACATACTTTTTTTGAAGTGGGTATACAATATTAGTCCTGACCTTGTTCTTCTCAAGAAACCCTGATATAAATTTCTAAACCACCTACAAAATCAAACCCCAAACTAACATCCTTCTAGGAGAAAGGAATGAGTATTATGGCATGACTTCAGTTTTCCCTTGTTGAGTTCAGAGAATTTTTACCGGATTATAATTTACAGAAAACCTAGGCACCATTTAAACACAGCTCCTGAAAACCTAATAGGATGACTACTATTAAATACTATTATAAAATAATTGTGCTCAGGGTTTATTATGATGGTATTTTATGATGACGTTTTATATCTGTACAGTATTCAGACCCTAACATATTTTTAATACTAAAAACTGTTAATTTATTTACTGTGTCCCTTATTCTTTTTACAGTGTAGAAGAAAGTTTCAAGACTTTGTTTTGGTCTATATTTGGGTTGTCTGAAGTGACTTCTGTTGTGCTCAAATATGATCACAAATTCATAGAAAATATTGGATACGTTCTTTATGGAATATATAATGTAACTATGGTGGTAGTTTTACTCAACATGCTAATTGCTATGATTAATAGCTCATATCAAGAAATTGAGGTAAGCCTGCTTTCTATCCATGGTATCTTTGCCATCCTGTTCTAAGAGGAAACTCCATCTGCTTTTATGCCCTCTGGGGGAGCTCCAGCTCATGTAAACAAAGAGGCTTCTCCCCACACTGAGAGAACTTGAGCCTTTCTTGGTATTTGCTGCCTGGATAGATGGTCATACAGCTCCTAGGAACACAGTCGGGGCCCACATGAATTTACCATCACACTGCCTTCTCTCAGAGTACATTTCAGAAGTTTTTAAATCAGTGGCTGTAGGAAAATTATTCTCTCTGAAAGATTCTAGTAGAAGAATTTCTAGATGTCTGGCAGATACTGATAATGTTCTTTATCCAGCCAGAATCTTTAGTGTTCTGGAAGTCACTTTACTTTCTGTCTTGGATTGGTCTTGGCCAGGTTCCTTCCCTCATTGTATATATGTTTTCTTACGTCCTCCAGTTCAATGTTCAGTGTCTCTTTAGGGCTTTGCTGTTTTAAAGTCCACTGAGTCTCTTGGTGTGTTTTAGAAACACATAAGATGGTGTTCTCAAAGCAGAAGTTAAGTCCTCCAGAAATGAGACCCATGGTACTCAGAACACCTGCTTAGGTGTGCTAACGGCAGTCTGGGTGGGGTGAAATGGGAGCCAACTTCTTCAACCCCTGGGCCTCTCTTTCTTCCTCCTCTCCATTCTTTCTGCCTGTTGGGATGGTTCTGCCCATCCATCGGGCAGCAGTAAGGACAAAAGAGATAGAAGACAGGAATAGGCTACTGAGGGCCTTATGTGACATTTGAGGTCATATGACAGAGACATATACTCCAAAGTGCAACTCACCTGAGTGCTTTTTTATTTTTCCTTTGCCCTTGGAGTATAATATGATGTACAACCTGGCTTGGATGTGTCTAGGTGAGAAGGGAAGGTGAATAGAAAATGCTGAAAGTGCAGAATTGATGAGGGTGGTAGGGATGAATTAATCTTTTCATGTTTTGTTGTCCTTTGTTTTTGCTTTGGGTTTTTTTGGATGGAGGACAGGAAATTCTCAAATTTAGTGAATACAGACAGAGGCATATGGAAGAGAAAAAAAAATGAGTATCACCAGAGTGATACTCAGAATACTACGTAAGTCCATAGAAACTATATGCAGATACATGTATATAAGTTACTTACTCTTTCAAAAGCATAATTTAGCTTCATTGTAAGACCCTACTGGAATAAACTACTAAAATACTTAGTGTTTTAAATGAGTTCTTACTTCTTTTCTGTTTTTGTGACACAGGATGACAGTGACGTAGAATGGAAGTTTGCTCGCTCAAAACTTTGGTTATCTTACTTTGATGATGGAAAAACATTACCTCCACCCTTCAGTCTGGTTCCAAGTCCAAAGTCATTTGTTTATTTCATCATGCGGATCATTAATTTTTCCAAATGCAGAAGGAGACGGCTGCAGAAGGATATAGAAATGGGAATGGGTAACTCAAAGTCCAGGGTAGGTATTGAAAATTTACAAAGACCCTAAGATAAATGTTTTGTCTTTCTCCTTGTCTTTTGATGTTAGTTCAGTAATTTTTACATGTGAACTTAGATGATGTTGAAAGTTAACTGTCTATTCCATAGTCTTTCATAGACTAATACTTAATATTTTCATTGGTTTTCAAGAAGTCACTTAGTCTATGCCTTGCTTTTGGTCAAAATTTTATGTAAACTACCAGACTAAAAACAAGCAAAAATTTTTTCAAATTGTCAAAGTAAACAGAAAAGTTATTGTCTATTTTGTGCTCCATGCTTCTCAACTGTTGCTCCTCACATTTCCCTCTTGGTTGTGTATAGTTCACCACCACCATTTTCTTTTTATTTGTAGAAACCCTTTATTGGGCTAAATTATCTTTTTCTTTTAATGTTGTAAAATTAATACAAGCCTAAGAGCATCCTCAAATCTTAATAATAAATATCCCTTTTATAAATAATCAAGGATGGTTTGTCCTTTAGTTGTCCCAGTTGGGTCATACTTTTAACAAAAATGAGCTTCATGGTAACTTTATTATCATGAACTTAATGTTCAGAGAAAGTATTGGTATAGGAAACAGAAGGAGATTGGGCAGAACCTCACGTAATAGGGAGCAAGGAAGATAGGAGCAAATGTGTAGGGTTAAAATATAATTTTTACCTGAAGTTGGGGTAATGGTCTACAGCCATCACACCCTGGGAGCCCACAGATAACAATGCTATGTCCTTAAAGCACAGGCCTTCCTGAACAGAGGTAGGTATTTTTTCTCAGTTGAAGCTGGGGAAAAAAAGACTGGATTAGTGCAATTTAATTTCTCACTTTTTAAAATGGATGTGCATTCCCAAGGTTTGTAATATCCTGGCATCTTATTTCCTTAAGAAGAATTTCTTTATTATGATTTATTACATCTTATTTCTCTATTTCTTTTGAATTTTTTTTATTTGACCAGGATGTGGGCTCTTGTGGTTATGAGGTTGCAGGGCAGGGATTGGCTGTGCCGTCCCATGACTTCAGATAATGCCCTGTATGTATACAGTGAGAAGCAGTACAATGTAAGGAAGAGAGCTTCGGTGTTAGACCTGGATTTGAATTCTGATGCTTATGACTTATTTGCAAGTAACATGGGGAAGTCACTTCATCCTCTGAGCCTTAATTGTCTCATCTGAAAGAGAGAAAATTTCATAGGGTTATTGCAAGGATGGTCTGAGATGTACAAGTTACAGCCTGAACAAATGTCAGTGCCCTTCCTCATTCACAGTTTACAAAGTGCTTTGCTGTACATTTGAACCTCATGCAACACTGTGAGGTAGGTATTATTATTATTCCCATTTTATAGATAAGACAACTGAAGCTATAAAAGTAACTTGCTTACTCGAGGTCACAGGGTCTAGCCAGTGTGGGGTTGGTGCGTAATTGGAGTTTTCCAGCCTCAGACGCCTCACTCTTTTACTGCACCTAGCTGCCTCCTGTTCTGCGGCTGCTACACCTCCTCAGCAAGGCCTGTACCTTCTGCTGCAGAGTAGCCCATCTCTTCAAGGGGCCAGGCTCTCAGTATCCGTCCTGGGCAACTCCTGCTCCTGCTGAAATTGACTTTGTTTTGATGGCGCTTTGCTGCTCTCAGGATTTACTAACTGAAGCTTTGTTATTTAAAAAGGAAACCTCTCCAGCATGAGAAGTCGTTGTAGCTCCTGCACTTTAACTTCACACCTTAAAGTTTTCTTTCTATGGACAATTGATCTTACTGACATTATTCCTGACACCATCATAATGTAGAAGGGGACAGATTTGAACTCAGCTTAAGAAGAGCATATCCAGATGGCTTGTGGCTACCTAGACCCCCATAAAGGAAAGGCAGCTTGCTCAGAGCAAAGCAAAGGGAGCAGAAGTGCTCCAAGTCAGGTGCCCTGTCCTCTGCACTGGCAGGAAGAATAGCTTTCTTCAGAAAGGCTGCTGGAAATAGAAGGAAGGTGGGGCTGACTCTCAGGAGCCACTCTCCTTTGGCTTCCCAGTCTTACCATATCTGGTTAAAAACTGCCGTTTCAATTTTATTTTTCAAATTTTACATGGAGCTGCTTAAATCTCTTCAGCCTTATTCATATTCACAAATACTCTCTGTGTACTGAATTTAGTAAAATTTTGGAGAAATCATGTTTCTGTTTCTGTTTTAGAAGAGAGGAAGGAGCCTCAAGAAATCTTTGCCAAACTGTTCAGCTAACCTCAGTCAACAATCAGATACTGACCTCCAGTGACAAAACGGAGAATTAACTCTGTTGGCCAAAATATTTTCCTGGCATGATTTTGAGAACAGGCCAGGATGGCCCTTGCCTATAGGTGCCACTTCCTTCCTCCCTAGATCCCACGCCTACCTGAGTTGTGATGGTGGGAAGTCGGGTAGTGTGGTGAATACATATTTTTGGGTAGGGGGCCCTGCCTTTGAATCAGACTTCATAGGTAAGCAGCTTGCCTGAAAATAAGAGGGAGGCCCTGCTCTTGCATGGGGGTAAACAGTAGTGGTACACTTATGTTGCTTCCTGTTCTACCCACTGAAAAATTAAACCTTAAAATAGAGAGCAAAGAAAAAGAAAACCAAAATTCTTTAGCCCAAGTCTCTCCGAAATCGTGAACCTGGCTCAGCATAATGCCAAGGTACTTAGGAAGACTTGTTATTTTGGCTCATATAATGTTACAAAATACGAAATGATACCATCCAAACTGGTGGTGTATTTCTGTTCAACTATAGGAGAGGAACATAGGCTCAGAAGCAGATAGATTCGCTTCTATACAACTTCACCTTCTAGATGTCGTGGATACATTTCAATAAGTATGCAAGGTCCCCAGGAACAATTATGTTCGGCACAAGCTAAGTTTTTAAAACACTTTTTCAATTACACTGTTTTACTACCGTACATCTTGCCAGCATTTTGACACAGGTGGGCATGTTGCTCACATTAATTTTTATTTTTGGAAATATATTAAATCACTTACAAAATTCAACTTCCACAAAATGTTCCTTGGAAATGTGGACTTCAGAAATGTAATCAAGGAGAATAAAGTAATTATTTATTTTTGATTTCCAAATAAAAAATGTATTCTAATTTACTAGGTTAATTGTATTTTTTCCTAGTTAAACCTCTTCACTCAGTCTAACTCAAGAGTTTTTGAGTCACACAGTTTTAACAGCATTCTCAATCAGCCGACACGTTACCAGGTAAGCGTTATTAGACATACCTCTTTATCTGTATATAATTCCATATATGTTCTCTGTGTTCATGTGTGTGTATGTGGGTGTCTGAGTAGAGAGTAGAATTATATTCTTTTGGTGGACTATGAGGGAGGAACAAAACTAAGAAACTAGTATCTTAATTGGAGGGGCCTTAGGAAATCAGAGTCCAAGTCCTTCAATTTTTTGTAGAGGAAGAAAATTACTTGGCAATATTGAAAGCAAAGAATTGCCACAATTTCCAAAGAACACTTTCACGTACCTTGAGCTGGAGAAACCAGGGGGACAAATGGGATATTAGGAGAATAATCCTCTTGCAGTATGAAGACTTGATACATTTCTCCAAGTAATTCATTGTCAAATAGATTCTCAGGCTATCCTGTTTCATCAATACTACTTTAAAATATCTTTTGCATTGTGATGTTGGATGTAACATTTGAACACTATTTTCCACCTCAGAAGAGGTTATATAATCCTCTGTTTTCTATCTGGTTGATCATTTTGGATGTCAAATCTTTAGATTCCTGATATGTACAAGATCACAAGAATGTGGATCAAGTGATTTATAATGACGAGTGATGTCAGTTAATGGGTATAATTGTCTTCTTCACACAGTTCTCTTGGACGCTGCAAATTCTGCAAAATTTCTTGGCACACTGAGTGTCAAAACCTTACTTTTAATCGATACATTATATTCCATGATGTGGCTGTATTTAATGTATCAGTCTTCTACTGATGGAAGTATGGCTCTCAAAAAGTGACAGAGAAAAAGAAACTGAGGGGAAAAGTCTTAGTTAGCTCTCAAAATTTGCACACCAGTCAAATGTCATAGAAATGCCTTGCTTACATTTAGATGAAATGTCTTTATTATGAACTCTGTGAGTGATAATAACAGTTGGTTTAGTTGTCATGGATTTTTGTTTCATGCAGTATGAAGTATGACTTACCTTAAAGAAATTCCAGATCTTAATTGGCTAAATGGGGACTTTTCCTTCAGTGTGGTGACCTTTGGGATATACTAGTTTTGATGTGCTACCACAGCTTTGCATATTTTAGGAAAATCTCTAAAAAATTACTTTTATAATTAGTATATATGTCACAATTTTTGCTTTATTTTTTCTCATTACTGAACTCAGCTCATTATTCACCCTATTAATAAGAATCAATGCCTTGTGACTTTATATTTTCTTCTAAAATAGTCACATCCACATGTCAAAATTCATCAAGGTACATACTAAGATTTGTGCATTTTAATGCATGTACCTCAATTAAAAAAAAAGTTGTATCCACCTTCAAAAACCCAGGGCTATCACCAATCAGTTCACCTTGTGTGTTTTGCACCCAAATGAGTGTTTCCTCTCTAATACAATTACTTCAAAGACAGAGATTCCAATGTGCCTCCAGGTGCAACAGAGGAAGAGTTTCAAAAATGCTTTCATTGATGGCAGTATTATTTATATTTACACTGATTACTACTAGCATGTTGAGGTAATTTTTGTTATGTGTGTAATGAAGTTGTTGAAAAGCTAGGGATGATTTTTCTGGAGAACATAGACTTGGAGGGATAGCTATGATTGAATTCTGCTGATGAATATTTGTGCTAGTTCAAGTTAAAAGTACATAGATATGCTAAGGTGTCATGGGAACTTTTTGTAAGATCCCACAGAAGTTGGGCTGTAGTTTCTTGGGTCTTATTCACTCTGGTGTCTTTGTGGCAGCTCTGCTTTAACAGCTGTCTTTGGCTTGGGAACACCTTTGGCCCAGATAGTGTTGGGCCATCTTTGACTACCTTGGGACTATCTTTGGCCCATATGGTGGTATCCAGCCCAATCCATGAAGGCTACTGTAACTGGCTTGGTTTTACTGGAAGAACATAGCGATTTTTCTCTAGCGGAGGCTTGTATGAGGCATTCACATTAAGTTCCACTCACAGTGAGCTTCAGGAGACATTCAGGACACCCTTGATTATGCATGGTCCCAGGTTAGGACACAGATATACAGTCCATGCCTTCAAAGATCTCTCACCTGAAATGGAAGGGCAGCACTGAGGTGGGGAGTAAGGGAAGAAAAGAAAGTAGGTGAACATTCACACAACCCTGTGATATGGCTGTGTTAGGGGAGGCATTGTGTATTTTCCTCGTTTTGTCCCCCACCACAACAAAGAATTGAAGAACAGAGACATGGTAATGAAGCAGGGTACAAGTTTCATTTGGAGTTACTTGAAGAGAGAAAAAGTACGGACAACCTCAGGGAGGAGAGGCACCTTGAAAGGTTTAGGATTTATTTAAAGAAATCAAGTGCAACTTGGAGAAAGGGGAGTGTGAGCTACTTCATAGAAGAGGTGTGCTGAAAGGTTGAGATAAAGTTTTAAGGCTATGCACTTAGAAAGTGCGGGCGACCTCAGAGAGAGGAGCGCACTGAAAGGTTTAGGGTCTGGGGTTTTAAAGGTGGTTGAGGATTTTCAGGGAAGTGACAGAGGGCCAGGTGTGTACCTGCCAAATGGTCTCAGAATGTTCATCTTTGATAAGACATTAAGTTTCTTCTTTTTTTACTTAACACAAGAAATATACTGCTTTGATTCCTTTCCAGGATATCAGCTTCTGTCTGGAAGCATATCAATCAAGACTGTCTGCCTTGCCTCCAATGTGGGCTGAACCACCATCCATTTGATTAAAATGCAGTCTTAGCTTTAAGATAGAATTTTTCCTGAATAAGCTGGGCCTTTTAGCAGGTGCTAAAGTACATGTTCTAATTGACACAGTGAAACATAGGCTATGCTGAGATACTTTTCTTTATCTGGAGAGTATTCAAACTTCTAGGTCAAGTTGCTCCTGGCCTTCAAGCTTTCTATTTTTTAACTGGTTAACTCTTTGAGTCCCTTCTAGTGGGCTTATGGGCCTTAATGTCTTTCCACCCCTCTCATATCTGTTTTCCTGCCTAACAGCTGTGCAGTATAGGTGAAATATAAATAAAATGGTATGGAAACTTGGGGAAACCTCAAGGAGGAGAACATTTGAAAGACAATCAAGCAGAGGAAAAAATGAATTTAAATTCTCTGTTTCTTTAGAGAACAGAACTTGAGCCAGTGGTTAGAAGGTATAGTGAAATGGATTTTGGCACAATTTGTATTGTTTCTTTTATAGCTACAGTTATCGAATAATAGATTTCAGCAGCTGTTTGGGAAGAGCACGCTCTCAATCATGGATGTTTATTCAGAGACTGTGCAATGGTGATCTGTCAGGGCATCTCATAATGAGTCATGAACATCTGAAAGATACGTAACTTCCAAGGTCCCTCCCCTCTCTAAAGTTCTACTCTCTACTTCTAGTTCTTTAAGTTGGCCCAAATCAGTCTCATTACCTTACATTTATACTTTGTAGATTCTTCATATTCATATTATAGGACCTACTGATGATAGTCAAATTTGGCTTCTCTGGAGTATTAAATGAGAAAAGGAATGTTAAAGTACCCAAAAGAGTACTTAGCAATTGTTAGTTGAATTTGAATGAGTAAAAAATGAGCAAGTGAAAAGAAAAGCTTTGATACTATTAGGGAAGGAAGGACTGGCCCACATATCCAAGCACCACATCTCAGTCCTTTTCCCAGTCTTAATGGCTGAGAAGTGAATTTAGATTTGTTTGCAAAAGGTAGTGTTTAGGTAACTACCAAGCAAGCTTGCCATACCATGGACAGAGAAAATCCATAGACACTCTACAAAGCCACTCTGTCTACCTTAAAGAATGATTCACTGTATCATACAAAGAAATCTAAAGAATTATTGGGGGTTTGTGGAATGTGGAAGTTAAGCTCTAGACTTCTAGTGCATTAGTTAGCAATTTGACCAAGAAGGGGAAAAGATGAATCTGTTATTGGTCAATTAAATTTTTGGTACTGGTTTTGATTAAAGAATCAGTTGGAAATTTAGTTAATGGTAATGTTATTCATCTCATAAGTTTCATGATCCTTGCTTATAGCACCATCATTATGAAGAACAGCTTATCAAGATTTGCTTTACAGAAGCATAAATGATAATGAGAGAATAATAGTTAGATTAATTGAGTACCTACTATTTACCTGTATTATAAATAATTTACCTACATTTATATAATTTGCCTGTATTATATCTTTTACAAGTAAGATTCTAACATTTCCATTATATAGAGTAGGTCACCAACGTTCTACAGTTTGTAAATAATGGAGTCACATTCAAATCCAGGTGATTTGTGCTTGCAGCCTGCTTTCTTAATGGCTAAGCAGTACCGCCTAAGATTCACCATACAGGCTACCTAATAGAGTACAAATGGCTAACTTTGCCCCTTCTCTGAGCTGCCTGTCATTTTGGAATTCACATGAGTTATCTTTCCAGCATGAACTAAGGATGAACTATTACCTGTGAAAATAGTGATTTCAGCCCAACATCAGATGTCTTCTTGCCTTATTGAGAAGCTCAAATTTAGTGCAGTGGTGACTAAGTATATTTAAGTAATAAATATTAAGGGGAAAATTTTTGTGGGATGTATGGGAAGCTTAAAACACACTGAATATTGAAGGGAAAGAATTTAAGCCTGTACCCATAACCATAATTTTCCTTGTAGTTTAAAGATGAAATGAAGATGAATATGCTTACATATTTGTTTAATCCCTTCAATGAGGGACTTTAATCTGAGTTGCTTTGTACAAGATGTTTCTAGGGAACCTGAATTCCATGTGAACTTTAAAACTATATTTTATTTTCCTATCATCTTCCTTTCTGGCAGTAAATGTAAGTTTTCATGGATGTTTTGTAAGCATAGTTTTGGATAATGTTAAGTAATATTTTACAGAATATGGTATTAAGGAATGTGGGTAGTGATATCTTAGTCTTGAAACTTTATAAACAATATTTACAAGAACTAAGTTTTTCAAAGCAGGAGCTAGGCTTTTATATGCATTTAATTATATAACCTGCACAATCCTTTAAGAGTATTTATTGCCCCTATTTTATAGATGAGAAAATGGGAGCTTAGATAATTTAAGCACCTTAAGTTCAGTTAATAAAGGGCAAATTCAGAGATTTAAAAAAAAAATTTTACTACAAACCCATTCTGCTTCACCTAAATTTTTAAGCAGTTTTATTTTTTGTATAGATAGGGTTTCTGAATAATACATTTCTGATTGATTCTAAACAAGACCCTTATAATCCCTGAGTTATTCTCAGTTTCTCTATCAGCTAAAGTTTTTATAAGGTATAGGGTTACATTCATTACAACCCCATTCATGTAAAAAGTTGTAAAATGTCTTAATAGTCAGATTTATCAATCCTTTCCTCTAGGTTATCCTTTCCTTTATCTTTTCCAAGAAATATTTCCCTATTCATTTCAAAATTTTGCTTTTCACGTTTATATCTTTTGTACATTTGACTTTTTAAAAAGTATTTTATATATAATGTGAGGTAGAGATCTAATTAGAACTTTTCCATATGGATAGTATGTTGTCTCACCACTATTTGGTAGTCTTCTCTTTCCCACCAATTTGTGTAACTGTCTTTCAAGCTGCTTTTAACTGATACATATTTCTTTGTATTTTCTTTCTATAAGAATCTGCCTTCACTGTCCCCTAAATTTAATTAGATCCCTGACATGTTCCATCATCATAGTGAATGTTTCCAGTGAAATTTCCTGGTGTAGGAACTGTGTTCACTGTTGCTTCCCCAGCACCTAGTATGGTACCTGCCTCAGAGTTGGCTTTCAGTAAACATTTGGTGAATGAATGAATTAGTCCACCAAGATCTACCCTGAGTCTTCCCTGGGGTCTAGATTCCACAGAATTCAATAGGTTTTCTATTTTACTGTAACTGGAAAAATCGACTTTTCCTTCTCAATAGCCTGAGCTTCCTCCAGAAATTTTGAATAATCCTAGACTTTTCCCTTTTACTGACTTTGACATCTAATGGGTTACTTAGCTTCATTAATTTCTGCTTCTTTAAAATTGACATGTACTTTCCATTCCGACTATACCTTCATTTTAGCTCAAGCCTTTTTTCCCCTTTTCTTTATTATATATTTTTAATGTGATATTGATATATGCATACGAATGTGCATAACACATAATAAATTATAATCACAGGCATATCTCCGAAGCCCCCAGTTGCCTGAAAATGGTAACATTATCTTTTCATTGCCTCTAGTTGGCTGCTGCTCTCTAGCCCAACCCCTTGCCTCCTCCTAAGGGGTAATTGCTATCCAGAAGTTTCTCATTCTGTTGCTCTAGTTTTCTTTTCAAATATAGGCTTATTGCATATAGAGATAGTCCTAAAAAGCATTATGTAGACTTACTTGTTATTGAGCTTTATAAGAATAGTTTCATGCTTGTGAAGTCCACAAGTTGAATTTTTCATTCAACATTTATGCTTCTAAGATCTAGCTGTACTGCTGTGACTATGGCTTACTAACTTCATTAATTAATTTCATTAATGAACACCACGGCATTACACTGTATGGTATACCATACTTTGTCTTTTTTCCCCTTGATATTTGTTTAGATTGTTTCCAGTTTTGTTTTGCCTTTCTTTTTCTGTTTTGGACAAGATTGCTATAAACGTTGTTGTTTCTGTCTTTTGTTCCACATAGTAAACTTTCTCTGAGCTCTGTACATAAGAGTGGATTCTCTGGTGAAAGCGTATGCAAATGTCATCTTTAAAAAATAATGCCAAATTGCTTTTCCAAGCTGTCTATTTATACTCATGCCTATACAGTGTAATAGTTTCCATTGATTCATGTCCTTTCCAACACTTGGCATTATAAGATTTATTTTTTGCTTTTTAGATCTAAAATTATATCTCCTTTTAATTGCAATATGTATTTTCCAAGAAAAGTGTTTGAGGTTGTTTTATGTGTTTGTTGACCATTCATATTCCCATTTCTGTGCAATGTCTGTCTTTGCCCGTTTTTTTTTCTATTGGGTTAATTGAGTTTTTCTTATTGAATTAAATTTCCTCATGTATTTTGGATCCACATTCTTCATCAGTTATAAGTTTTGCCAATATTTTCTCCCAGTATGTAGCTTGCCTTCTCACTTTCCGTATGGTATCGTTATAAATAGAAGTTTCAATGACATTTTAATTGTAATGAAGTTGAATTTATTGATCTGTTCTACTGTAATTAGAATTTTTATCTTGTTTTAAAAACATCCAGCTCTATACTGAACTTATATCTTCTCCTTTACTTTCTTTTAAATTATTTAAAAGGTTTGTCTTTCATATTTCAGATGCATGTGGAATTAATTTTTGTGTGCATGGTATGAAGTAGGGCTCTAATTTTTTCCATGTGGTTAACAATTATCCTATAAGAGCATTTGTTTAGACTGAAATATATTCACAATATATATTGCTACAAGAAGAAAGCATATACTATAATAGAATATATGGTATTTAGAAAACATAAAATGTAATACATAGTAATTAGTATATATGCAATTGAAAAAAAAGATATTGGCACCAAAATGACAACAGTGATTATTTTTGGATAGTGAGATAATTGATGACTTCATTTATTTCTTTTGTTCTTCTCTGTATTTTCCAAATTCTCTGTATTGAACATATAGTCATATACTTTTTTAAACAGTGAGAAATAAGGTAGTATCTATACATGATAATGTAGTATCGACATACCTTAAAAAGAAATCATTAGTTGAAAGAAACTGCGAATTGAAATCTTCCAACTTTTTTAAAGCTTCTTCCATTGGAGTTGAGGGGAATGGGGATTATGCAGTTAAGACTCAGTAGTAGGTGAAAAAGGATTAAGCTCTGAAATCTGGCTGATACTTCTATGAATAGTTATATAAAATTTCTCTCCCCTGAATTGTGCTTGCTTTACAGGTATGTAGGGCTCTTTGGAGAATAGATCCAGTTTATTTATGTGTATCATTGGTGATATAGTCATTTCTTTTTATCCAACAGCAGATAATGAAAAGACTTATAAAGCGGTATGTTCTGAAAGCACAAGTAGACAAAGAAAATGATGAAGTTAATGAAGGTAAGCATCTCCAACTTGAGAAACATCCTTTTACAACTAACTTAATGAACTTGAAGAACTTCATATTGAAGGACACTAAAAATATGGTCTCAGGTAACAGTTTGGATTCCTCTAAGACTGACAGGAGACCCTTATGTTACACTTCTAAAACTCAGTCTTTTTAAAGAAACATTTATTGAAAGTGTCAATCAGAGACAATTTATATCTACCCAGAATGCCCTGGTGCTTAGAATGTAAAGGCTGACATCTTTCTGGGAGTTTAAAAATATTTACTTTCTTGTCTAGAGAAAGATTTCAAAACCATTTTTCTCATCTGGGAGTTTCTCTTTTGCCCCTCATTTTCCCCTTTGGCTCCTTACTTAAATGTGCCTATTTTTCTAGGCATTTCCTAGGCAGGGCATCTGTCTGGACTATAAAAATTTTTCCATCAGGGGCTTGGAGGTAGACCAAAGCACCAGTCCAAAGTTGGAAAAAAATGATCCTGGGAGAAATGTTGCCCTAAAAACGTAATCCACAGTTTCCAACACCAATGAGATGCTGCTGGGTTCTCTCTGCACTGATGAGAAAGAGCTAAACTAAATGAAACTGTTGATGGGTTTGAAGCCATTGCTTAATTAATACAAGGAATCTCTTACAAACCTGAATCAATCCAATGGTATATGTATGTAAAAAAGATATCTATGAATGCATGATTGAGCACCAGCAAAAATCCACTTGTGGCGACCTAGACACATCTCAGGGAGAAAGGCTGAGAAAGCAGAAATCTGATCAGTTGTACCATAACCTCTTTGGAAAAAAAAAACCTAACTGGGAGATTCAAGATGGTGGCATGAGAGGTGAGACGGAGAATTCCTCCGCAAACCACAATAGTATGAAAATATAGTTAATTGCTACAACTAACCCTAAAACAGCAACAAGAAAGAAGGCTGAACCAGACTGCATGCAGACCTCACGAACAGAGCAGACCTCACGAACACAGGGTAACATATGAAAATCTTTATCAGGTGGGACCCAAGCCCTTCCCCACCCCCAGCTCACCAGCGGGAGGAAGAGAAAGAGAGCGGGGGAGTGGGTAGAAGCCCAGAACTGCTCAACACTGAGCCCTGGAGGTCTGCTTTGGGAGCAGAAACCTACACTTTGTGGTGCTCTGGACACTGGGGAGCTCAGACAGAAGGAGTGCTTGAGAGACAGATTGTGGCCATTTGTGGAGGAGGGGATCCACACACAGCCACATTGGGGCAAAGGAAAGGTAGGCAGTTTGAGAGGCTTCTTAGCAGTGAGAGGGCTGCTGAAGGAGTGGGGTTTGCATGGAGCTCACTGCACCGGGAGGGGAGAGCTGGACAAGGTTGTCTGGGCGCACTCTGCCCAGCTGATTAGGAACGTTGAAGAGCTTCAGGTGCCCAATCCCCCTGGCTGCCTACTCAGCTCCAAGGCCCCCCACTTTGACACACAGCCTGCCGCGCCTTCCTCCTAGACTACCCGCACCGGTTTGCAAACTGGCAATCACCGCACTGGCTACAGGCCAGCCAGAAGGAGGTTCAGCCTACAACAGCTATAGATGCAAAGCACAGAGGCTTACACCTGTGTGCTTGGCCCACTGGCTCTGACACTTGAGACAGGCACCACAGATGGGAATCAGGTAACAGATCTTTCCTCTCCCCAGGCAACAGCTCCACTCCTCTGTGAACACTAGCTTCACTCTAGGGGCTGAGCAGCTCTAGAGACTGGAGCTTCTGGGTACTAGTGGGCACCACACAGAAATATGAAACATCAAAAGAACATGGTTCAAACCAAAATCTCACAAACCCCCAAAAAAGGGCCTAATGAAACCGAACTCACCAATTTGCCTGAAAGAGAGTTCAAAATAAAAATCATAAACATGCTTATGGAGGTATAGAAAAATATTCAAGAACTCAGAAATGAATTTAAATTGGAGATTCAATCATTAAGAAATTCCATATCTGAAATGAAACATACAATGGAGGGATTTAAAAGCAGATTAGGTGTAGTAGAAGAGACGGTAAATGGAATAGAAATTAGAGAAGAGGAATACAAAGAAGCTGAGGCACAAAGAGGAAAAAGAATCTCTAAGAATGAAAGAATATTGAGAGAACTGTGTGACCAATCCAAACAAAACAATATTCATATTATAGGGGTAACCAGAAGAAGAAGAAGAGAGAAAAAGGGATAGAAAGTGTCATTGAGGAGATCATTACTGAAAACTTCCCCAATCTGGGGAAGGAGATAGTCTCTCAAGCCATCTCGGTGCACAGATCTCCCAACACAAGGGACCCAAGGAAGACAACATCAAGACATATAATAATTAAAATGGCAAAGATCAAGGATAATGACAGACATTTAAAAGCAGATAGAGAAAAAACATCACATACAAAGGAAAACACATCAGGCTATCATCAGATTTCTCAACAGAAACCTTACAGGCCACAAGGGAGTGGCATGACACATTTAATGCAATGAAGCGGAAGGGTCTTGAACCAAGAATACTATACCTAGCAAGGTTATCATTTAAATTTGAAGGAGGGGGGATTAAACAATTTTCAGATAAGAAAAAATTGAGAGAATTTACCTCCCACAAACCACCTCTACAGTGCATTTTGGAGGGACTCCTATAAGTGGAAGTATTCCTAAGGCTAAATAGATGTCACCAAAGGGATAGACAAAGAGCACAGAATATGATTCAGAACATACAAAGAATGGAGGAGGAAGAAAAAAGAGGAAAAAAATAAAAGAAGAACCTTTAGGTTGTGTTTGTAATAGCATGAAGTGAGTTAAATTAGACTGTTAGATAGTAAGGGAATAACCCTTGAACGTTTGGTACCATGAATCTAAAGCCTGCAATGGCAATAAGTACATAACTCTCGATAACCACCCTAAATGTAAATGGTCTGAATTCACCAATCAAAAGACATAGAGTCACTGAATGGATTAAAAAACAAGACCCATCTATATGCTGCCTACAAGAGACTCACTTCAAACCCAAAGACATACACTGACTGAAAGTAAAGGGATGGAAAAAGATATTTCATGCAACTAACAGGGAGAAAAAAGCAGGAGTTGTACTACTTATATCAGACAAAATATACTTCAAAACAAAGAAAGTCACAAGAGACAAAGACATTACATAATGATAACAGGATCAGTCCAACAAGAGGATATAACTATTATAAATATCTATGCGCCCAACATAGGATCACCTACATGTGTGAAACAAATACTAACAGAATTAAAGAGGGAAATAGAATGCAATGCATTCATTCTAGGAGACTTCAACACACCACTCACCCCAAAGGACAGATCCACCAGACAGAAAATAAGTAAAGAGACAGAGGCCCTGAACAATGTATTAGAACAGATGGACCTAATGGACATCTACAGAACACTTCATCCAAAATCAAGAGAATACACATTCATCTCAAGTGCACATGGAACATTTTCAAGAATAGATCATATACTAGGCCACAAAAAGAGCCTCAGTAAATTCAAAAAAGATTGAAATTGTACCAACCAACTTATCAGATCACAAAGTATGAAACTAGAAATAAATTACACAAAGAAAACAAAAAAGCCCCAAAACACATGAAGGCTTAATAACATGCTCCTAAATAATCAATGGATCAATGACCAAATAAAAACAGAGATCAAGCAATATATGGAGACAAATGACAACAATAATTCAGCAACACAAAATCTGTGGGACACAGCAAAGGCCATGCTAAAAGGGAAATGTATTGCAATACAGGTGTACCTCAGGAAAGAAGAACAATCCCAAATGAACAGTCTAAACTCACAATTAATGAAACTAGAAAAGGAAGAACAAATGAGGCCCAAAGTCAGTAGAAGGAGGGACATAATAAATATTAAAGAAGAAATAAATAAAATTGAGAATAATAAAACAATAGAAAGAATCAATGAAAGCAGGAGCTGGTTCTTCAAGAAAATAAACAAAAAAGATAAACCCCTAGCCAAACTAATCAAGAAAAAAAGAGAGACTACACACATAAACAGAATCAGAAGTGAGAAAGGAAAAATCACCACAGACACCACAGAAATACAAAGAATTATGAGAGAATACTGTGAAAAATTATACAGTAACAAACTGGAAAACCTAGAAGAAATGGAAAACTTTCTAGAAAAATGCAACCTTCCAAAGCTGACCAAGGAAGAAACAGAAAATCTGTTTAGAGCAATTACCAGCAAAGAAATTGAATTGGTAATCAAAAAACTACCTAAGAACAAAACTCTTGGACCAGATGGTTTCACTGCTGAATTTTATCAAACATTTAGTGAAGACCTAATACCCATCCTCCTTAAAGTTTTCAAAAGGTAGAAGAGGAGACAATACTCCCAAACTTATTCTACAAGGCCAACATCACTCTAATACCAAAACCAGGCAAAGGCACCACAAAAAAAGAAAATTACAGACCAATATCCATGATGAACATAGATGCAAAAATACTCAACAATATATTAGCAAAATGAATTAAAAAATACATTGAAAAGATCATCCATCATGATCAAATGGGATTCATTTCAGGGATGCAAGGATGGTAGAACATTCAAAAATCCATCAACATCATCCACCACATCAACAAAAAGGACGACAAAAACCACATGATCATCTCAGTAGATGCTGAAAAAGCATTCAACAAAATTCAGCATCCATTCATGATAAAAACTCTCAACAAAATGAGTATAGAGGGCAAGTACCTCAGCATAATAAAGGCCATATATGACAAACCCAAGCCAACAATATACTTAACAGCGAGAAGCGGAAAGCTTTTCCTTTAAGATTGGGAAGAAGACAATGACACCCACTCCCCCCACTTTTATTCAATATAGTACTTGAGGTCCTAGCCACACAGACAAAACAAGGAAATAAAAGGCATCCAGATAGGCAAGGAAGAAGTTAAACAGTCTGTGTTTGTGGATGACATGATATTGTACATAAAAAACCCTAAAGAATCCACTCCAAAACTCCTAGATCTAATATCTGATTTCAGCAAAGTTGCGAGATACAAAATTAATACACAGAAATCTGTTGCATTCCTATACACTAATGATAAACTAGCAGAAAGAGAAATCAGGAAAACAATTCCATTCACAATTGCATCAAAAAGAATAAAATACCTAGGACTAAACCTAACCAAGGAAGTAAAAGACCTATACCCTGAAAACTACGGGACACTCTTAAATTAAAGAGGACATGACTAAATGGAAATTCATCCCATGCTCTTGGCTAGGAAGAATCAATATTGTCAAAATGGCCATCCTGCATAAAGCAATCCCTATCAAAATACCTACAGCATTCTTCAATGAACTAGAGCAAATAGTTCTAAAATTCATTTGGAACTACAAAAGACCCTGAATGGCCCAAGAAATCCTGAGAAGGAAGCATAAAGCAGAGGGAGTTACACTCCCTGACTTCAAGCTCTACTACAAAGCCACAGTAATCAAGACAATTCGGTACTGGCACAAGAAGAGACCCATAGACCAATGGAACAGATTAGAGATTACAGATATAAACCCAAACATATATAGTCAATTAATATATGATAAAGAGCCATGGATATACAATGGGGAAATGGCAGCTTCTTCAACAGCTGGAGTTGGCAAAACTGGACAGCTACATGTAAGAAAATGAAACTGGATTATTGTCTAACCCCATACATGAAAGTAAACTCAAAATGGATCAAAGACCTGAATGTAAGTTATGAAACCATGAAACTCTTAGAAAAAAATATAGGCAAAAATATCTTGAACATAAATATGAGCAACTTCTTCATGAATATATCTCCCCAGGCAAGGGAAACAAAAGCAAAAATGAACAAGTGTGGCTATATCAAACTAAAAAGCTTCTGTACAGCAAAGGACACCATCAGAAGAACAAAAAGACATCCTACAGTATGGGAGAATATATTCATAAATGTCAGATCTGATAAAGGGTTGACATCCAAAATATATAAAGAGCTCACACGCCTCAATAAACAAAAAGCAAATAATCCAATAAAAAAATGGGCACAGGATCTGAACAGACACTTCTCCAAAGAAGAAATTCAGATGGCCAATAGACACAGGCAAAGATGCTCCACATCGCTAATCATCAGGAAAATGCAAATTAAAACCACAATGAGATATCACCTCACACCAGTTAGGATGGCCACCATCCAAAAGACAAATAACAACAAATGTTGGCGAGGTTGTGGAGAAAGCGGAACCCTCCTACACTGCTGGTGGGAATGTAAATTAGTTCAACCATATGGAAAGCAGTATGAAGGTTCCTCAAAATGCTCAAAATAGAAATGCCTTTTGACCCAGGAATTTCACTTCTAGGAATTTATCCTAAGAGTGTAGTAGCCCAGTTTGAAAAAGACATATGCAGTCCTATGTTTATCGCAGCACTATTTACAATAGCCAAGAAAGGAAGCAACCTAAGTGTCCATCAGTAGATCAATGGATAAAGAAGATATGGTACATATACACAATGGAATATTATTCATCCATAAGAGGAAAACAAATCCTACCATTTGCAACAACATGGATGGAGCTAGAAGGTATTATGCTCAGTGAAATAAGCCAGGTGGAGAAAGACAAGTATCAAATGATTTCACTCATTTGTGGAGTATAACAACAAAGAAAAAAGTGAAGGAACAAAACAGCAGCAGACTCACAGAACCCAAGAAAGGACTAACAGTTGCCAAAGGGAAAGGGACTGGGGAGGATGGGTGGGAAGGGAGTGATAAGGGAGAAAACAGGGCATTACGATTAGCACACATAATGTAGTGGGGTGGGGACATGGGGAGGGGCAGTATATACAGAGGAGACAAGTAATGATTCTATAGCATCTTACTACACTTATGGACAGTGACTGTAATGGAGTATGTGGTGGGGACTTGATAATAGGGGGAGTCTAGTGACCATAATGTTGTTCAAGTAATTGTACATTAACAATATCAAAATAAAAAACATATATAATAATAATAAAATAAATAATAAATAAATAAAAATAAAAAGAATTTGTTGATGAAGCAAGTTTGATGGTACCCTTCCTCTGCCTGCCCTCTATAAAGGAAATAATATACATTCACATGTTAAATGCTCAAAAAAAACCTAACTATTAAGTGGTTGGATAGAATTGAACAGCCATGA
Source organism: Manis javanica (assembly GCF_040802235.1). Taxonomy (NCBI): domain Eukaryota; kingdom Metazoa; phylum Chordata; class Mammalia; order Pholidota; family Manidae; genus Manis; species Manis javanica. The sequence continues at coordinate 71,312,563 of NC_133160.1, forward strand.
TAGCATCAAAAACAAGGAAAATGAATTAATGAGAATTGGAGTTTTTTTTTTTTTATTATTTTTTATTGAAGGGTAGTTGACACAGTATTACATTAGTTTCAGGTGTACAACACAGTGATTGAACATTTATATACATGATAATTCTAGGTACCAGCTATCACCATACCAAGTTGTTACAATATTTTGACTATATTCCTTATGCTATACATTACATCCCGGTTACTTATTTATTTTACAGTTGGAAGTGTGTACTTTCTTTTTTTTGTGAGGGCATCTCTCCTATTTTTTTTGATCAAATGGTTGTTAACAACAATAAAATTCTGTATAGGGGACTCAATGCTCAATGTATAATCATTAAGCCACCCCAAGCCTAATTTTCGTCAGTCTCCAATCTTCTGAAGCATAACGAACAAAGAACTGATGTATTTTTTTTTATTTTGAGAGGGCATCTCTCATATTTATTGATCAAATTGTTGTTAACAACAATAAAATTCTGTATAGGGGGATCAATGCTCAATGCACAGTCATTAATCCATCTCAAGCCTAGTTCTCTTCAGTCTCCAATCTTCTGAAGCATAACGAACAAGTTCTTACATGGTGAACGAATTCTTACATAGTGAATAAGTTCTTACATGGTGAACAGTACAAGGGCATTCATCACAGAAACTTTCGGTTTTGATCACGCATTATGAACTATAAACAATCAGGTCAAATATGAATATTCGTTTGATTTTTATATTTGATTTATATGTGGATCCCACATTTCTCCCTTTATTATTATTTTTATTTTTAATAAACTGCTGAAGTGGTAGGTAGATGCAAGATAAAGGTAGAAAACATAGTTTAGTGTTGTAAGAGAGCAATTGTAGATGATCAGGTGTGTGCCTGTAGACTGTGTGCTAATCTGAGCTACACAAGGGCAATAAAACATCCATGGATGCAGAAGCTTTCTCTCGACACGGGGGGAGGGTGGGGATGAGGTTCTAAGCTTCACCACTGTTGTTCCCCAATTTCTCACCTGATGGCCCCCCTGCGACTGTGCCTGTCTTAGGTTGTTCCTCCCTTGAGGAATCTTACCCGTCTCTGGCTAACCAGTCATCTTCGGGGCCATATAGGGAAATGTAAAGTTGGTAAGTGAGAGAGAAGCCATATTGTTTGAAAAGGTTAGCTTTTCACTTCTTTGCAGATTTATTCCCTGTGGCTTCTATGTCGAGCACTTGTCTCGAGGTATCTTTACCACCTGGAGGAATTATGATACTCGCTAAATTCGATATGAGGCACGAATTCTATTTAAGGGTTGTAATTAGGAAGGAAGAAGAAAAGCTATAGAGGTAGCATATGGAAGAAAACATGGGAGGATTGATTATTTCTTTGACATATCTTCTTGTAGAGTACCTTAAGCATGTATAGGTTTTAAACTACTAACTAACTTGTGCACACATGTTAACATAATAGGAATACGGTGACATAAACAAAGCAAATCTATAATTACCAGCCATCTCCAGTGAAGCCAAGAAAACCAGTTAGGCACCCTAGGCATTTGTGAAAAGTAGTCTATGATATGATGGATATTGTCCAACTGTACTTGAACAGTCTGAGAGAAGTCAGACAAATTAAAGCAATCCTTTTCTGGGATCTGTTCACATCCCAAATGTTCTTTTAACGGTAGATAGTCTATAGTCATAAGATTTTGGAGCACTACAATTTGCCCCCCTCCCAACTCCTGATTGAGTTCCAACAGTACAGATCTGGTCAAATTCGTTGTCTCACTGTATGCACATGCCAGCCTAGACATCTCCCTCCTCATTCCAGTGGCAAGTCCAGGAAACGGTGGGGTGGACGCAGCCACATCCACAGCATCGCCCAGATCCCTGTGGAATCTTTTTGATGGTCATCCCCTGGCATGAGTCCTCCAGAGAGTGCTGATGCCGGAAGCTCTTCCCCATATCGTATCTTACTTCATTTTCTGGGTAGCCAAGCTAGGCCTTGATCTTCTGCATATCAACAAACAGACCCTTTGCCCACACTTTGACATGCCCTCTATGCCACTGTGTAGAACTCATTGGAGGTCAGCACACAGGAACTGATTTTTTTTAAATCTTTAATCTACACTTAGATAAAGAATACTATGTTTACTATGCTCTCCCCTATATCAGGTCCCCCCTAAAAGCCACATTACGGTCACTGTCCATCAGCATAGCAAAATGTAGAATCACTACTTGTCCTCTCTGTGTTGTACAGCCCTCCCTCCCCTTTCTCCCTCCCCCCACTATGCATGCTAATATTAATACCCCCATTCTTCTTCTACCCCCCTTATCCCCCGCTGCCCACCTATCCTTCCCAGTTCCTTTCCCTTTGGTACCTGTTAGTCCATTTTTGGGTTCTGTAATTCCGTTGCTGTTTTGTTCCTTCAGTTTTTCCTTTGTTCTTATACTCCTCAGATGAGTGAAATCATTTGGTATTTCTCTTTCTCCACTTGGCTTCTTTCACTGAGCATAATACTCTCCAGCTCCATCCATGTTGCTGCAAATGGTAGGATTTTTCCTCTTCTTATGGCTGAGTAGTATTCCATTGTGTATATGTACCACATCTTCTTTATCCATTCATCTACCGATGGACATTTAGGTTGCTTCCAATTCTTGGCTATTGTAAATAGCACTGCAATAAACATAGGGGTGCATCTGTCTTTCTCAAACTTGATTGCTGCGTTCTTAGGGTAAATTCCTAGGAGTGGAATTCCTGGGTCAAATGGTAGGTCTGTTTTGAGCATTTTGATGAACCTCCATACTGCTTTCCACAATGGTTGAACTAATTTACATTCCCACCAGCAGTGTAGGAGGGTTCCCCTTTCTCCACAGCCTCGCCAAAATTTGTTGTTGTTTGTCTTTTGGATGGCAGCTATCCTTACTGCTGTGAGGTGATACCTCATTGTAGTTTTAATTTGCATTTCTCTGATAATTAGCGATGTGGAGCATCTTTTCATGTGTCTGTTGTCCATCTGAATTTCTTCTTTGGAGAACTGTCTATTCAGTTCCTCTGCCCATTTTTTAATTGGGTTATTTGTTTTTTGTTTGTTGAGGTGTGTGAGCTCTTTATATATTCTGGACGTCAAGCCTTTATCAGATCTGTCATTTTCAAATATATTCTCCCATACTGTAGGGTTCCTTTTTATTCTATTGATGGTGTCTTTCGCTGTACAGAAACTTTTCAGCTTAATGTAGTCCCACTTGCTCATTTTTGCTGTTGTTTTCCTTGCCCAGGGTGATATGTTCAAGAAGAGGTCACTCATGTTTATGTCTAAGAGGTTTTTGCCTATGTTTTTTCCCAAGAGTTTAATGGTTTCATGACTTACATTCAGGTCTTTGATCCATTTTGAGTTTACCTTTGTATATGGGGTTAGACAAAGGTCCAGTGTCATTCTCCTACATGTAGCTGTCCAGTTTTTCCAGCACCATCTGTTGAAGAGACTGTCATTTACCCATTGTATGTCCATGGCTCCTTTATCAAATATTAATTGACCATATATGTTTGGGTTAATTTCTGGAGTCTCTAATCTGTTCCACTGGTCTGTGACTCTGTTCTTGTGCCAGTACCAAATTGTCTTGATTACTATGGCTTTGTAGTAGAGCTTGAAGTTGGGGAGTGAGATCCCCCCTACTTTATTCTTCTTTCTCAGGATTGCTTTGGCTATTCAGGGTCTTTGGTGTTTCCATATGAATTTTTGAATTATTTGTTCCAATTCATTGAAAAATGTTGCTGGTAATTTGTTAGGGATTGCATCAAATCTGTATATTGCTTTAGGCACGATGGCCATTTTGATGATATTAATTCTTCCTAGCCATGAGCAGTGGATGAGTTTCCATTTGTTAGTGTCCCCTTTAATTTCTCTTAAGAGTGACTTGTAGTTTTCATGGTATAGGTCTTTCACTTCTTTGGTTAGGTTTATTCCTAGGTATTTTATTCTTTTTGATGCAATTGTGAATGGAATTGTTTTCGTGATTTCTCTTTCTATTGGTTCATTGTTAGTGTATAGGAAAGCTACAGATTTCTGTGTGTTAATTTTGTATCCCTCAACTTTGCTGTATTCCGATATCGGTTCTAGTAGTTTTGGAGTGGAGTCTTTAGGGTTTTTTATGTACAATATCATATCATCTGCAAATAGTGACAGTTTAACTTCTTCTTTACCAATCTGGATTCCTTGTATTTCTTTGTTTTGTCTGATTTCCATGGCTAGGACCTCTAGTACTATGTTAAATAACAGTGGAGAGAGTGGGCATCCCTGTCTGGTTCCCGATCTCAGAGGAAATGCTTTCAGCTTCTCACTGTTCAGTATAATGCTGGCTGTGGGTTTATCATATATGGCCTTTATTATGTTGAGGTACTTGCCCTCTATTCCCATTTTGCTGAGAGTTTTTATCATGAATGGATGTTGAATTTTGTCAAATGCTTTTTCAGCATCTATGGAGATGATCATGTGGTTTTTGTCTTTCTTTTTGTTGATGTGGTGGGTGATGTTGATGGATTTTCGAAAGTTGTACCATCTTTGCATCCCTGGGATGAATCCCACTTGGTCATGGTGTATGATCCTTTTGATATACTGTTGAAATCTCTTTGCTAATATTTTATTGAGTATTTTTGCATCTACATTCATCAGGGATATTGGTCTGTAATTTTCTTTTTTGGTGGGGTCTTTGCCTGGTTTTGGTATTAGCGTGATGTTGGCCTCATAGAATGAGTTTGGGAGTATTCCCTCCTCTTCTATTTTTTGGAACACTTTAAGGAGAATGGGTATTATGTCTTCTCTGTGTGTCCAATAAAATTCCAAGGTAAATCCGTCTGGCCCCGGGGTTTTGTTCTTGGGTAGTTTTTTGATTACCATTTCAATTTCTTTGCTCGTAATTGGTTTGTTTAACTTTTGTGTTTCTTCCTTGGTCAGTCTTGGGAGGTTGTATTTTTCTAGGAAGTTGTCCATTTCTTCTAGGTTTTCCAGCTTGTTGGCATATAGGTTTTCATAGTAGTTTTTAATAATTCTTTGTATGTCTATGGGGTCTGTCGTGATTTTTTCATTCTCATTTCTGATTATGTTGATTTGTGTTGATTCTCTTTTTCTCTTAATAAGTTTGGCTAGAGGCTTATCTATTTTGTTCATTTTCTCAAAGAACCAGCTCTTGGTTTCGTTGATTTTTGCTATTGTTTTATTCTTCTCAATTTTGTTTATTTCTTCTCTGATCTTTATTATGTCCCTCCTTCTGCTGACTTTAGGCCTCATTTGTTCTTCTTTTTCCAGTTTCGATAGTTGTGATGTTAGACTATTCATTTGGGATTGTTCTTCCTTCTTCAATTGTGCCTGGATCACTATATACTTTCCTCTTAAGACTGCTTTCACTGCATCCCACAGAAGTTGGGGCTTTGTATTGTTTTTGTCATTTTTTTCTATATATTCCTTGATCTCTGTTTTGATTTGTTCATTGATCCATTGATCATTTAGAAGCATGTTGTTAAGCCTCCATGTGTTTGTGAGCCTTTTTGTTTTCTTTGTCGAATTTATTTCTACTTTTATACCTTTGTGGTCTGAAAAATTGGTTGGTAGAATTTCAATATTTTGGAATTTACTGATGCTCTTTTTGTGAGCTAGTATGTGGTCTATTCTGGAGAATGTTCCATGTGCACTTGAGAAGAATGTATATCCTGTTGCTTTTGGATGTAGAGTTCTATAGATGTCTGCTAGGTCCATCTGTTCTAGTGTGTTTTTCAATGCCTGTGTGTCCTTACTTATTTTCTGCCCAGTGGATCTATCCTTTGGGGTGAGTGGTGTGTTGCAGTCTCCTAAGCTGAGTGCATTGCAGTCTATTTCCCTCTTTAGTTCTGTTAGTATTTGTTTCACAAATGCTGGTGCTCCTGTGTTGGGTGCATATATATTTAGAATGGTTATATCCTCTTGTTGGACTGAGCCCTTTATCATTATGTAGTGTCCTTCTTTATCTCTTGTTGCTTTCTTTGTTTTGAAGTCTATTTTGTCTGATATTAGTACTGCAACCCCTGCTTTCTTCTCACTGTTGTTTGCCTGAAATATGTTTTTCCATCCTTTGACTTTTAGTCTGTGCTTGTCTTTCGGTTTGAGGTGAGTTTCTTGTAAGCAGCATATAGATGGGTTTTGCTTGTTTATCCATTCTGTTACTCTGTGTCTTTTTATTGGTGCATTAAGTCCATTTACATTTAGGGTGACTATTGAGAGATATGTACTTATTGCCATTGCAGGCTTTAGATTCGTGGTTACCAAAGGTTCAAGGTTTGCTTCTTTAGTATCTTACTGCCTAACTTAGCTCGCTTATTGAGCTGTGATATACACTGTCTGGAGATTCTTTTCTTCTCTCCCTTCTTATTCCTCCTCCTCCATTCTTCATATGTTGTGTGTTTTGTTCTGTGCTCTTTTTAGGAGTGCTCCCATCTAGAGCAGTCCCCGTAAGATGCCCTGTAGAGGTGGTTTGTGGGAAGCAAATTCCCTCAGCTTTTGCATGTCTGGGAATTGTTTAATCCCGCCATCATATTTAAATGATAGTCGTGCTGGATACAGTATCCTTGGTTCAAGGCCCTTCTGTTTCATTGCATTAAATATATCATGCCATTCTCTTCTGGCCTGTAGGGTTTCTGTTGAGAAGTCTGATGTTAGCCTGATGGGTTTTCCTTTATAGGTGACCTTTTTCTCTCTAGCTGCCTTTAAAACTCTTTCCTTGTCCTTGATCCTTGCCATTTTAATTATTATGTGTCTTGGTGTTGTCCCCCTTGGATCCTTTCTGTTGGGGGTTCTGTGTATTTCTGTGGTCTGTTCGATTATTTCCTCCCCCAGTTTGGGGAAGTTTTCAGCAATTATTTCTTCAAAGAGACTTTCTATCCCTTTTCCTCTCTCTTCTGCTTCTGGTACCCCTATGATACGGATATTGTTCCTTTTGGATTGGTCACATAGTTCTCTTAGTGTTGTTTTGTTCCTGGAGATCCTTTTATCTCTCTCTATGTCAGCTTCTATACGTTCCTGTTCTCTGGTTTCTATTCCTACAATGGCCTCTTGCATCTTATCCATTCTGCTTATAAATCCTTCCAGGGATTGTTTCACTTCTGTGATCTCCTTCCTGACATCTGTGATCTTCCTCCAGACTTCATCCCATTGCTCTTGCATTTTTCTCTGCATCTGTGTCAGCATGTTTGTGATTTTTATTTTGAATTCTTTTTCAGGAGGACTGGTTAGGTTTGTCTCCTTCTCAGGTGTTGTCTCTGTGATCTTTGTCTGCCTGTAGTTTTGTCTTTTCATGGTGATAGAGATAGTTTGCAGAGCTGGTACAAGTGACAGCTGGAAGAGCTTTCCTTCTTGTTGGTTTGTGGCCTTCCTCCTCTGGGAGAATAGCGACCTCTAGTGGCTTATGCTTGGCAGCTGTGCACATACAGGGCTTCTGCTACCTGCCCGGTTGCTATGGAGTTTATCTCCGCTGTAGCTGTGGGCGTGGCCTGGCTTGGGCTGCTCCTCCAAAATGGTGGCGCCCCGTTGGAGGGCGAGTGGCCGGGAGGCTATTTATCTCTGTAATGGGCCTCTGTGCTCCATTTTGCCCAGGGGGTTAGAGTGCCCAGAGATCCCCAGATTCCCTGCCTCTGGACTAAGTGTCCTGTCCTGCCCCTTTAAGACTTCCAAAAAGCACTCTCCAAACCAAAACAACAACGGCAACAACGAAAGAGGAAAAAAAAAAAAGGAAAAAAAAAATGCATGATTTTCTGTGTCCTCAGGCACCGGTCTCAGGCTCCTGCTCACCGATCTTGCTGCCTTGTTTCCCTAGTATTGGGGTCCGTGTCCCTATAAGGCTTCCAAAAACACTAGCCAAAAAAAAAAAAAAAAGGGAAAAACGCTCAATATTGTTTGTCCTCAGGCACCGGTCTCAGGCACCCGCTCACCGGTCTTGCTGCCCTGTTTCCCTAGTATTGCGGTCTCTGTCCCTTTAAGGCTTCCAAAAAGCACTCGCCAAAAAAAAAGGGAAAAATGCACGATTTTCTTTGTCCTCATGCGCCGGTCTCAGGCACCTGCTCACCGGTCTTGCTGCCCTGTTCCCTAGTATTGCGGTCCCTGTCCCTTTAAGGCTTCCAAAAAGCACTCGCCAAAAAAAAAGGGAAAAACGCGCGATTTTCTTTGTCCTCAGGCACTGGTCTCAGGCACCCGCTCACCGCCCTTACTGCCCTGTTTCCCTGGTATTGGGATCCCTGTCCCTTTAAGGCTTCCAAAAAGCACTCGCCAAAAATAAGAAAAAAACCGCTCCGGTTTCTTTTCACCCGCTGGGAGCCGGGGGGAGGGGCGCTCGGGTCCCGCCGGGCTCGGGCTGTATCTTACCCCCTTCGCGAGGCGCTGGGTTCTCGCAGGTGTGGATGTGGTCTGGATGTTATCCTGTGTCCTCTGGTCTCTATTTTAGGAAGTTGTCTTTGTTATATTTTCATAATTCTATGTGGTTTTGGGAGGAGAGTTCCTCTGCTCTACTCATGCCGCCATCTTGGCTCCGCCTCTCAGAATTTGAGTTTTGAACAAAAGTCTAAGAACTGTATCATACAGTTTAACCTCCTTGTTAAATAAGGGAAAAACTGAAGACCAAAGGGGTTGAGTAATTTTCATTTTTTATGTTGGCAGACTAAGTACAACACTCAGTGTATAGTCTCCCCATAACTCAAACACAAGGAAGAAGGTTATATGGCAGTAGGGAGGTGAAAGGGCTCCCATGGGCTGTGGTCCAGATATGATACTGCATAATGTCAGAACCCATTTCCTCCACCAAAGACTGGTCTTGTGATTTCAAATTAGATCAGTTTATCCCTTCTATATTGCCACATAGGAAAGGAAGAAGAGCTTTTCTTCTCCCCCACAAAATAATCCACAGATGTTTTGTGTGTTTTCTTGAGGAAAAGTTAGAATGTCTTTAAAAAAATATTCCAGCTTTTGTGTAGTGAAAGAACATAGAAATTATACTTCAGAGGATCACAAAAATGCCAAGAAATGTAATGAAAAGTATGCTTTACATGTGATTCTATTCTAAAAGTCTGTTAGGATACCAGTGATTTGAAGAATCATTTCTTATTCAACATAAAGTCCTGCCTTTCATGGGCAATGGCTTATCTACATTACAGTCATTTGCAAGAGAATCCAGTTTTTAATTGCAATCAACATATGTTCAAAATCCTGCCAAAGTGAATTATGGGAATATTTGTATTTAATAGCCAAAGTCTCCTATGGAGACTTCCATGTATGTATACATTGCCAGTAGTAACACATCTAAACTCCTTAATTTCACCATTGCTTGTTATTTCCTTATACACTGATTCTGTGTGCCATATAGTTCTTTAACTTCATGCTTATTACTGTCACCTTACCTAATCAACACCCCTACTGTTTTTCCTTCCCTTCCATTACTTCAAACTTGATTTGAAATTTACTTCTTCCATGTGAGTATTGCCTGTTAAATAGATTGATTCATTTTTCATAAAGTTTTGTTTCACTAGGATCCCCTTCTGTCCTAGCAATGGAAGATGATCAATGAAGAAGTCAATCCTATGGCTTAGGGAACCAGAAGGACTCCCTGTAGACAGAAAGAAAACACCCAGGTTGTAGATCAACTAACAGAGAAATCACCCTGTGTTAAAAGTCGGATGAACCATAGGAAATACTTTAGCTGAGTTTTACCATTAAATACATATAACTGGACTATTTTTATAGCTTTTTTCAAAGGTCAGCATATATTTAAAGACTGGTATTGAACATTTTAAAGGAAAAAATCTGAAATAACTACCTTAGACTTTTTAAAGCCAATGTGTTCATACTGTATGAATTTCACTCTTTGTTCTTTTCTAAATCCAAAGAGCAAATTACCAATTGTATCTTTTTTAATATAAATACTACAGGTGAATTGAAAGAAATTAAGCAAGATATCTCCAGCCTTCGTTATGAACTTTTGGAGGACAAGAGCCAAGCAACTGAGGAGTTAGCCATTCTAATTCATAAACTCAGTGAGAAACTGAATCCCAGCATGCTGAGATGTGAATGATTCAGTAACCTGGAATTATGGCTTTGACTATAGCACAAATGTGGGCAATAATATTTCTAAGTATGAAATACTTGAAAAACTATGGTGTAAATTTTTAGTATTAACTACTTTTATGTGAATCTTTACAAGTTAGATCTTGATGATTTATTGTTTTATCACATGAAAATGGTCTTCATTTTAATTGTCTGCCTTGACATTATAAACAATGACAGGCCATTGTATTTAAAGGCCCAATATTACTACATTACTGACATTTCTGTCCATTTTAGAATAAACTCTACATCTTTGTACTATCTGTTTGCCTCCAAGATACTGTAAGCTCCTTGGCAGGGACAATGTCTTATATATCTTTGTGTCTCCAGCATCTAGTACAGTGCCTGGTACATCGTAGGTGCTCTATAAATGTTGAAACCAACTGAACTGCCAACAAAATAAAAATAAAAATGCCATCATTACATAGTATGACTTCCTTCCCCAGTGCTAAAGAGACTTCTTTTTACTAGAAACTGAAGAAATTTTATAACTGGCTACGATTTGGTGAGATTTTCTTAGAAATTTTGGCATCACTGATAATCCTAGAAACTTTGAGCCTTGAGTGAAGAATTTAATGATGAAATGGGTTAATAGAAAATATAATTACATTGCATATTTAAGTTTCAAATAATTGTCCAAAACAATAAAGATTTTTCTAAAGTACATACTATTTGCTTTTTGTCTTAACTTTTCCTGTTTTTCAAAAATGTGAATTTAGTCAGTGGGCTGGTGAATTTTCTTAAAGCTAGGGGTTATGCAGGGTTGTTATTTTGTTGCACTCTCCTTATTTCTGCTTCTGGTGCCTTAATGCTAAATAAGACATCAACAACTGATTTTTTTGTCTATTAGAACCATTCTGAATTTGGAGGGTATGTTTGCGGGAAGAACTAGGAAAGAAAAGTGGCTGTATACCTGAAAATCATGTGCAAGCATCACCACTGAAGGTGTGTTATATCTTTTTGAGGCATCTCTTGCCATATTTACTTACAATGATGCACATCCTTTCTCTTATCAAAGCATTTCAATTACACTTTCTACATAAAACTGAAAAAATGGAAATGTTGAATGAAAAAGCATCAGATTCAGCTGAGGACATTCAAGACTTGGAGTCTTGAATGAAAATAAAACTCCTAACATCTATGCCCTCTGAGTACATACATCCTTTTTTTTTTTTTAGTCCATGCTTCTCACAGCTGTGGAGCTCTCAACATAGGTCACTTTTCCTTTATTTACTATGCTTATGTAAAACTGTTATGTTCTTAACATTTCCTTTTTTTCCTCTTTCATAGTTGTTAGGTAGTAGTCAAGAAGGAAAATATGATGCTAAGGAATGGTGAACACTATTGATGTCCTGCCCAGATCCCCTTTAATGGACCAGTGCAGGCATCTCCCAGATACTATGAGCGTTGGCTCCTTAACAGTTCAAAGCCATCCATTTCCCTAGGGCGCCTTCAGCTGGATGTTATTGCCTCCCCATCCCTATACCAATGGCCAAATGACTGGTCTGGAGACAAAAAATGCTGGTCCCCTGTCTCGAAATAGGCCCATCATTTTGGTGAACTTGGTGCTCCGGAAGGGTTTAGGCAGAAACCAGACACCAGCTGTGACCGAATCTTTGTTTAGCTTTTCCTTCTGTCTTATCCTGTTATTCTCCATCCTTTTCTCTTGAGAGTATCTCCTCAGTGAATCACCACATCCAAATCTTTTCAGTTTTTGCTCTTAGGGAACCCATCCTAAAACATAGGTATTACTGTGGTAACACAGAGACCAGGAGGTGAAGATTACCTCAGGGGATGGCTGTCAGAGTTAATACTTCTTTGAGGTTTATAAGAGTCCTGAGCCAGCAAGTCCTAGCCTCATTCATAGTTATAACAGGGCTTTTGGGTCTAAAAGCAAAGGCCAAAGAAGTCAGTGGGGCAACTCAGAGAAGGAAACATTTTAACAGGGCCAAAAACAAGTTGTCTAGCAAAAGACATTCAGGTGCTTATGATCAATTAGAGAATTATCAAAGTCCAATATCTCTTAATTTTTTACCACTTTGCTGTTCTTAGTTTTTCTTTCAGTTACAGATAACATAAAGGAAAGGAGGTAACACTCAAACTGCTTAAGTTCACTGTTTAAAATGTTTGGCACTTTGTAAGCACTTTGGTATCAAATTTGCCATTGATTCGATGGAATTCACAATATGTTGATGCTGCCAGGCAGCCGCGTCTGGGGCAGTCTTTTCCCATGCAGTGGGCAAAACCTCAGTTCAGATCCTGGAGGGTTCTTGACTCTGAATGAAAAAGAATTGTCAGTCAGATCAAACAAGTGCCAGCATGGAAGGAATTCATTAAAGCAAGAGTAGAAGCAAATGTCAGTAGCCATGCAGGCAGTAGAGAGCAAAGAATAGAGTGAGGAAAGGAAAGTTCATTGAACTCCTGCTTGGCATAGAACAAATCCCTTGCCAGTTCTTAAAGGCAGTTCACTTGGTGTTCAGTGTCTGCTTGATCTGCACAGCCTGGGAATTGTATCCCTACCACACTAGGATTGGGGGAGCTGGGAAACATTGGAAGGAGTGAGTTTTATGTTCTGAGAACTTCTACTTCTCCACTGGTCTGAAATAAAACAGGGAGAGAGAAAAGGATTGTGTTAAGACTAGAGAGCTGAATGAAACAGCAAAGTGACAAAGACACTTTACACCAGAGGTGGAGGTTGGAGAGTTATATCTTTATCATGGAAAAGAGTTCAGAGACAAAGTGCAATAGGCTTATGCAACAAGAAAGCTTATTTGCAGAGACAGTACACCCTCAAACACAGGTAACCTCAAAGAGGAGGCACATGTAAGGGTTTAGGGTTTGGGGTTTTATAGGGCCTTTTGGGTAGGGGTTGGCATAAGGCGTGATGCATACAGATGATTCATAATTCCTTTGAAGTTTTGTTTTAAGAATAGGGTAATTTAGGTGACTTCTTTGATCTGGATCTCAGCATTCTTCATCCACATAGGTCCATTTACACTCTGGAGGTCCATCTCTCGTCCTTATTACAAAGTTACTTAATTGATTAAGGGGCTGGAGGAAGAGGAAAAACAGCATATAAATTAAATTAAAGATAACCTGGGGCTTTTTTGCCGGCTAAGTAGATTTTACAATGGCATGAGTCTTGTCTCATTTCCCGCTCTATCTCATGAGAAGCTTGGATTCATATACTTGAAATAAAAAAGGGAACTATGTAAAATACTATCAAGTGTCTTCCAAGAGTTTTGTGCACTAGAAAAACTTAGAAATGACATATGTATTATGATTTTTAAAAGCAAATTTAGTATAATTCAGGATAATTCTCTTATCCAATTGTGTCCATTATATTTTGCTTTTGAATTCATAAGCCAAATAAAGGCAGCTTTTGTGACTGGGAAGGTAACATATCTAACAGACAACGTCAAAAGGGAACTGAAGCCACATTAATTGTTGTCAGTGCCCTGGGACAAATCACTTCACTTCTCTGGTCTCATATCTTATTCAGTCCTACAAGGTTATGTTAGAAGTTGGGGTTATGGACATCATAGAGATGTTTCGGGAGGTTGATATCATAATCCAAAGTACTGATCTCTCTTTCCATGACTTTATTTTTTTTAAATCAGTCTAAAAGAGTTATTTGTTATTATTATTTTTTCACTTTCAAAACAAAACTTTGAGGGCTTCTAAGTTCATACTCCATTAGTGGAGACTCCATTAGTTTATACTCCATTATACTCATGACTCAGTCACTCAACCAGCCACCTCTGGCTATGTGATGGTTTTAACTGTAATGCAATTTAATTCCTTTACTTCTTAGTCATAAATTTATTTTTGGGTGCTTTGAGACCACAGCATAAGGTTACAAGTTACTGAAGAGCTTAATAATTCTGTAAATTTGTCTCAAGGCAATTTTTAATCACATCTGAATACAATCCTTTTCAGGGATTTTTTGTTGTTGTTGGTTTGTTTTTAGGTAGCTCACCAAGAGACCTCTAGAATCTTAAAATATGTTAAAAAGGGAAAATATATATGCAATTTTGTCTAACTTGGCATTTCATTTTTGTGAATTATTTGAGAAGTACTAATTTGAGTTTGTTTTCTGTGAATTAGGAGAATATTCAGTAACACAGTTGATTATGTGAAGTTAACATTAGCTTTGGAAATTAGGCCAGAGGCTGCTTTGTGTACCTGTCTGGGAAACCACAGATACTCACATGCTCTCTTAACACAAGCTGGGTACTGAGAAAATGTTAAGAATTGAATTGAGTAATTTTTTGTCTATTTTTGATGCTGTGTTATAGCCTTGTTTCAATGTTTTAAAATAAATTTAATATTCAAAATAAATTATTTTCTTCTACAGAAGTAAAATAGTGGGTATCATTGTAAAATGGAAAATAAGCATTTCTTGTATATGTTTTGTTCCAAATACTGTAAAGATTATATAAAGATGAATTTTACAATGCTATCTTAAATAATATTGCAATCTAAAATAAAATACGTTTTCTTTAAAGTTACATCTCTTCACAAAAATTTCCATTTTACACAAAATTACAAAATCACACAATGAAATAATTATTAAAATTTCTAAGGGCTTTGAAAGATTATATACTACTATGAAAATGGTTTGTGAATCCAAAAGGGAAAACATTGGATTAATTGTTTCTAAGATTTCACCCAGCCCTGGAATACTTTTCATACTTGCCAAACATCATTTTTAAAAAAGATAATTTCTGCCCACTCCACCAGGTTTTTCAGTAGTTTGGTTTGTTTGTTATAATGTAAAAACATAGCCATAGTGATATCAGTACCATTTTTCTTAAGTTGCTGATATGTGTTGCCAGGATTAGAAAAGGGAACCAAGAGAACAGACAGTGGGAGGATTTGGTACCTACCAGCTTAGACTGCCCTTTATCAGAACCCAAAATCACCTGGACAGTGAAATTGCTAGTCTGGAAACTATGCACAGTTAAAGGATTCTTATAAACTCTTTGTTAAGTTAATTTTAAATTTTATTTTACAAAAATTTATTTTTAAATTGTTAAACTTCATTAAAAATACTGCAAACATCTTAAGGAAAACAGACAACAGGAAGAGCAAAGCTTTAAATGCCTCCATTTACAAACAACTAAAGTATTTTTGATACATTTCTTAATCTTTTCCTATAATTGTAATCATAATGTACACATAATTTTTTGTTTTTATTATTTTCTTGAACACTTTCTGTATCATTATGCAGCTTCATTATTTTCACTGTCTGTGGCTGCATAATAGTCCACAAAATGAATGTACCATTCCCTCATAATTGGACAGGTCTCCCTATTTTAGGTAGTACCTCAATTAGGACTTCCTACTTTGTGTTGTTTTCACTGACTAAATAACCCAGAATTGGGGTTATGCGTTAAAAACATAATCACACATTTATAGGTTTGGATACATTTTGCTAAATTGCTTTGGAAAAGGGTTTTATTGCTAGCACAGTTTGATGCTTTACATCCCTTCCTACAACATATAGTAGTATTGTTTAAATCTTGTTTCATTTGAAAGGCAAAATAGGTATTTTGCTTTAATATTCATTGCAAGTGAAGGTAATAGATTTCTGTAAGTTTGTTCAGTGACCACTTTGTGAATTATTTGTTCATGTTTTTACCTGCTTATTAGAATAATAGTATTTTTATTAATTTATGTGAGTGGTTTATAAAGGTATTAATTTTTTGTATATATTTATCCCAAATTTTAGTTTATATTTTTTAAGTTTTGTGACATAATAAAATGTTTAATCTTTATTTTTCATGTCTGCTTTTTCCTTTGTGGTTTCTTCTATTCCACTTTAAATCAGACAAGTTCTTTTCTGTTAAGGGCTGAGTTATGTCCCCCATAAATTCATGTGTTGAAGTCTTAACCCGGATACCTCAGAAAGTGACTGTATTTGGAGACAGGGCCTTTAAAGAGACAATGAAGTTAAAGTGAGACCATTAGGGTGGGCCTTAATCCTGTCCGACTGATGTCTTTATTAGAAAAGGAGATTAGGGCAAAGACACAGAGGGAACACCATGTGAAGACACGGAGAGGATGCCCATCTACAAGCCAAGGAGAGAGGACTCAGAAGAGTGGTTTGGTTCCCTGCTGACCCTGATCCTATATTCCTAGCCTGTGAGACCTGTGAAAAAATAAATTCCTGAGGCTTAAGTCACCCAGTTTGTGGTACTTTGTTATGGTGGCCCTAGCCAATTCATATACCTTCCAACTCCCTAAATTCTACAGCATTCTGTGCAATTCTATTTTCTCCTATCTCTGTTGCTTCACATTTCAATTTACTTCTAAAATTTCTATGTTTTCGTTGAGTCTAAATTGATACATATTTTCCCCCAGTTGCTACATAGCTAACCCATCTTCAGGCATTGTTGTCTATTTTATTATTGAGTTACTTTAGCCTCAGTAAAAGAATTCTCTGGTACATCCTGGCACCTAGTCAAAACCTCAGATTACTTTATAAGAAGTAATTTCTCTTCCAAAGAAGCACCTCTTCTCAGGGGTTTAATTGTTACCTCAGAATTGTTTGTGACTCTCCCCTAGTAGACCACAGAAATCAGGAAGGGTGCTGTATCTTATTCATCTGTAGTATTTCTGTAGGCAGAGCACTGTGTGCATTAAGGAAAGACTGATGAAAGTGAGTCAAGGTATGTCAGCTATAGATCAGATCCTGGGTCACTGCAGGCCAGTAGTAGTCTGGAGGTTCCTGAGGCATTTTCAGGGGGTCTTTGGTTTTGAAACTATTTTCATAACACTAAGATGTTATTTGCCTTTTTCAGTGTATTGATATTTGTAATGATGTGGTGGTTAAGCATGAATAGTACTTAAGCATGAATCAAAGCAGTAGCTTCAAACTAGTAGTAGTCACTATTCTTGCCACACATTGGCAGGAAACAAAATATCATTTAGAAACAGCCTTTGTGAAACAGCAAAAAGTGTTGATTTTAAGTCAAGTCAGTTTTGTAAAATTCTGTGTGATGATGTGAGAAGTATGCATAAAGCATGTCTACTAAATACCAAAGTGCATGTTGTCTCAGGGAAAAACACGAATTGATTATTTGAGTTGCTAGCTGAACTCACTGCTTTTTCCATGGGACACTTTTTTTGAAAGCAGGACTGACAAAATTGTGATAATTCAGGCTTGGATATTCAGTATAGCTTTCTTGTGAATTCAAGAGGGGAACCTATCATTTCAAGGGAAACAACTGACATTTCTTGGCAATGCTTAAAATTCGAGTTTTTAAGCAATATTAGAATTTTGCTAAATTTGTATCTACCATCTGAGGTTGACAGCTTTCTGATGTTTCTGATATTTCAAAACTATGAAATCCATGGTGATACTAACAAATGGGATATTTTATATGTTGTATAATGAAACCATATTCTACATTGCACCTAACTTTTCAAAAACTACCACTTGAGTTTGGACCAAATTTTCCTCATGTACTTATAAAAAATACAGATTGAATGCAAAAGTATATCTGGGACTCTCTTTTAATATTCATGTAGACAGTAAATAGATTTGCAAACAATGCTAGCCTTTTTACTTTTTTTAATTTTGGAAAATAGTTATTTTTCATCAAAGTATTAATGTGAGTTAATTTTTTAATGTTTTTAAATGTTCAATTCTAATTTCTCATATGAAAATATCAACACACAACTTCAGTAAACAAAAGGTCTTTGGAGTCCTGAATAGTTTGTAAAGGGCCAAAAGTTCGAGAATTACTTTTGTGAGCTAACGTCGGTAACGGTGCAATCTAATTCTTTGAGGGACCCTTTGCAGCGTCAGTGGAAGAAGCCAGAATCTGCACAGGTTTCACATCAATCTGCTACACACCGAAAGGGACAGGAAGTGAGGCTTGAAGTGGCGGTGCGAGGTGAGCCAAGGCTGCGTCTCTGGTCTCCCTGGAAACATCCTCCTCAGGTCTTCGGGTACATGACCTCCGTTCCTCTCCGCCTCAGATTGGAGCAGGTTAAGTCGGTGGGCGGCCCGTGGGGAGGGGGCGTGGCTCCACTTTCGTCACGTGGACGTATTGCCGTCACGCAGGCTGCCACTGCTTCGAGACCCCGCCTCTGCGTGTCCCGCAGAGGCGGCGGAAACTGGGGTTGCCCCTCAGAGGGGATGTGAGCGGTTTCCTCTCAGAGGCCTGCGGTCCCGCAGCCTCCGCCCCTCCTGTCCCAGTTCGGCGGTGCCCAGTGCATCCGTGCCGCCGTCATGGATCTGAATTTAAACCGAGCGGATTATTTACAGGTAAGCCCGAGGGGGCGGTGGCTGGTCCGTGACGGTTCACGGGGTCTGAGAAAGAAGCGGCTCTCGCCCCGTGGCGCTGGCGCCTGCCGGGCCCTGAAGGTGCCCCGAACGTCCCGACGCGATCTGGGGCTCCTCCCCGGGGCCGCTCCTCTCGGGCTGCAGCTACCTGTAGGCCTCTAGCTCCTCAGTCCCATCTCTACCCGGGCCCTTCTCCCGAGCGCCCCTTACTTCTTACCGTGCGCTGGACCTCACCTGCCAGATAATGATAAAAGCAACAACCGCCATTTATTGAACATCTAGTTTATTCTAAGGGCTTAACATCCATAAATATTTAGTCCTTATAAAAATTATCAAAATAGGTAATAGTACAGTTGGGAACCCAGGGGTAATTTCCTTGCCAGCGAAAAAAGGATAGAGTTCCTCTTTGAAAGAGTCTCTGATTCCTGCTGGTGTTCTTCCTGTTAACACCATCCTGTGTGTCAGTATTGCAGCCGTACCCTTTCTCTCTCTTTTCTCCATCAACTCTTTATGTAGTCAAATTTTGGAAAATGGTACAAGTATCAGTTTCCCTGGGAACTTTCCACTTTAATATCTTCCATATCCAGCTGGTTACTGTATGTTGCTGCTGCTTTGATTTAAATATCTCTTGAATCTTGAGTCCTATTTTCATTATCTCCATTACCCCTCATTCAGGTTCTCGTCTTCTCTTGATTTTATAATTGAAATAGCTTCCTAATTGGGCTCCTAGCCTCCAGCCTCACCTCCCTCCAAGCTTTCCTTCCTGTCACTTGCTAGATTGCAGTTTCAAAAATACAAATTCTAAACATTACATAAACTTCAATAGTACTCCATAGATACAAAATAAAATTGTATATCTACACTATATGTAAATACTTTCATGATCTGTTGTTTTCTCCAATGCCTCCCCCATTGTTCCCATCCTCTAAGAACCACTAGTAACAATTTCCTGCTGAATAAGCCATGCTGTTGGCATCTTCTGTACCTTTTGTAAAATAATCTTTATCATCAGTTAAATTGGAGGTCATTGCCGTCAGCATGTTTTAGCAAACTCTTACATGTTGCATTTTTAATATAACTGTAACCTATTTCCAAAATTTTTTAATCACTTTACAAATAAACTCCTTAACAAGCATATGAAGTTTTTAATAGAAGGCTTCTGGAAAGTTTTTTTATAAAGTAGCTTACCAGAAATGTCACATTATTTTGGGGTTGACAGTTTCATAGCATAAATTTTACTATTTTTGGTTGTTTCCCATGTTTTGACTTTTGTGGCATATTTCATTAGAAAATAAGTTCATTGCTGATTAATAACATCACTAATTAATTGCAATAAAAATACGGCTCATTGATCTGAATTTGCTGATGTAGTAACTTCAAATAAGTGTATGGGAGAACATTCATTAGGTGTTTCTTTAGGTGGGCGTGACCTCTCAGAAGACTATGAGACTACTTCCTGCCTCAAGACAAAGGGGTACACAAAAGGTACTGTAGAGATACTTGATTTCTCCATTATCTCTAGCTCTAACAGAGGAGAGTTCTGTATTTCCTTCTTTACTGAGAAGTTACTCTTTTTAAAATAGTGGTAAAATGAAAATGAACTTCCTCTCACTTGAAAAGAGGTGGGAATATCAAGGAACATTTACAAACAATTTTATTGGACGTTATTTTTATGTACAGTTAGTAAGTAGTATAAGCAAACTGTTGAAAACCATATTCCATTTTCCTGGTAATAATTCTTTCTCTGTACATTATACCTTTCTCCACTCACATACATTCTTCACTACCAAAGATATGTGCACCTAGCTGAAATGCTCACTTTTGAGTGTGAATTATTCCTATTACCGAATCTTATAGATCCCTAATACCTACAGTGGAAAGTTCTGATAATCCACATCAGAGGCCTTTAACATTGACCACCATTATAAGGATATTAAATTCTGTTACTAACCAACTTAGTGACCCTCCTGGGAACTCACTTACCCTTTCTGTAACTGTCTTCATCTGTAAAATAGAGACAACCCTTGCTATGAATGCTTCACTGGGTTTTGAGTCTGTAAGTCCGGGGAGAGGAAACCCTGGGAGCAAAATACCTCTGAAAACCAAAATTAGTCAAAAGGAGAAATAAAGTTTAAAACCTGTTTATTGCTTAAAAAAAAAAAAAAGAAAGATTGATCCTATGATTTCCACAATTATAATTTCTTAGACTAGTAGGATATATAGTATCTGTGAAATGAATACAGTATTCTGATGTGTTAACATTTTATAAAGATAAATCAACAGATTTAAGACTGAAATTTATGTATTCAGTGTACTATATCAGCACTTCTCAACCTTTTTGGTCACAGACTGCTTTTACATTCTTAAAAATTATTGATGATCCCAAAGAACTTTTGTTTATGTAGGCTATAGTGATGTTTACTATATTAAAACTAAAACTGAGAAAGGTCTTCCAGACACCCAAGTGTTAACAACTTGTTATTACTAGTTGTTAATAGTTGTCAGTTCTTTCATTCTTAAAAATGGTGTTCCTTGAAAAACGTGGATAATTCAGCTCATAACTCAGTTATACAGGTGCCTTTTAGTATGCAAGAAAAGTACTTTATTCATACTTCCTATGTCCTCACACTGAATTTTAAAAAGAGGTACTCAAGTGTCATAATATAATAAGAGTAATCATTTTTGTTACTTCATCAAGGACAGTCTTCTATGACAGTGGATTTTTTTCTTTCTTTTCCAGTAGTGGTGAAGATTATAATAACTACTGGTGTAGTTTGCTCTAGTTGTTCTGGTTCTTGACAGACATCAACAACCCTACCCACCACTGCATCTGCACCATCACTCTAAGTATTAACCTAGTTGAAAAGGAAAATAAAGACTTATTTGGAAAAAGAGTTTTGACCTGGCAAATTTCCTAAAATCTGTTCCCTAGTGGGAAACCTTTTTAAAAGGTTCTCATTGACCCCAAGAGTCCAGGAACCACCCTTTGGGAATCTCTGTAATAGACTATTGTTTATAGAAATTATTGGAATAGTATGTTGTCAGAAAATTCAAAACCTTAACTATTCCTACATATTCTTTCTTCTGAAAAAAAGTTCTGCCAATAGCAGAGATCCATAAATCTCCTGAAAATGTGTGCATAATGTTTGTGAATGTTCATTGTTCTGGGGAAAACTCCACAGCTTTCATCATATGCACAAAAGGGGTTTGTGATCCTTCCCAGAATGTTAAGAATCAGAAACTAAGAACATGGTCTATGAAATATCAACTTTTTGATATTTAAGATTAATTTTATGTCATAACATATGATCAATTTCCTAATGTCCCTGTGTGCTTGAAAATAACATTTTAATTGGGATGAATGACTTGATTGTTCATATACATTGCACACACACACACACACCCCTACACATACAAACATGCACACATATATACATATGTGCATATGTATTAGATCAAAGGTAATTGTTTTTCTAATCTGTATCCATATCTGTTTGATTATATTTATTTCAAAATAATCCATTGACCACATGTGATAGATGAAGCTGAGTGATGGATACATGGGAATCATTATAATATTCTGTCTACTTTTGCACGTTAAAATTTTCCCATTAAAAAGGTTTTTAAAATATCAATAGGTCAGTCATGACCTTATTTGATAATCCATTTAAAAAATTGATCTTAGAATGTTCTTTGCTCCATTTAAGAAAAAAACCTACCTCCCTGCCGTGTTTGTCCCTAGTCTCTTATTCTATTTTCATTATAAGAATAGAATATATGACCAATTACTTCCATAACAACTCTCCATAGCCTCCTCTTTGTTCTTTCTTATAATTCTTTGAAATAATATTTCCTGGATTTTCTGATCTCTACTTTTAAAATGAGAATTTATATATTGAGAATCTTGTTCTCCCCATATAAGCTAATAGGGCCTAATAATAGTCATTTTAGGTTTTCTTCAATCTGTTACAGGTGGTTATTGGTGATCAGGATGGGGTAGTTATGTGCTTTGGCATGAAGAAAGGAGAAGCAGTGGTATGTACAACTTTTTTTTTTTTTTAGGGGAAAAAAGGATTTTCTGAAAGGGAAATGCACTACTTATTAAATATACCTAGGTAAAAATTTTCTAAAACAATGAAAAGTGGGTTGTGAGGATGGTAGTTGTATGAAGAATGAGGCTTCAGGCAGCACGATAGTCATGTGCTAGCTAGCCAAAAAACAACCTTTAACAGCCTTAGGTAATGTATTAGTTTTCTATGCTGTGTAACAAATTACCTCAAATTGAGGACCTTAAAACAACACACACTGATTATTTTGCATTTTCTGTGGGTCATGTGTCCATGCTCAAAGTATCACCTGGCTGCAATGTAGATGCCAGCCAGGCTATATTCCTTTCTCGAGCTCAGGGTCCTTTTCCTAGCCCAAATGGTTGTTGGCAGAATTCAGTTCCTTGCTGATGTCTCCATTTTAGTGCTTGCTATCTGTCATCCAGGGCCTACTCTCAACATCTTGAGGCCCCCCACAATTCCTTCCTGCATGGTCCTGTCACAGGCCCTCTAACAACATGTTGACCTTCTTCTTTAGTTCAGCAGGAAAATCTCTCCCGTCTGCTAAGATGGAGTCTTACATAACATAATACAATATGGAAGTGACTGTTCCATCACTTTTGCCACTTTTATTGTAACATTATCGGAAGTGATTATTGCATCATCATATACACAAATCATTGTTTATAAGTGATAGGTCTGAGATGTGAATTCTTACATTCGTTTCACATTGTATGGAAATTACAAAAAGATGAAAATGGTGAAAAGTGTCAGAAGCATGTTTCCATTATTTATATCTCCTCCCAGATATTTTATTCTCTGTATAAAGTCATTGGAGGGGAAGGGAAGAAATGTGCCAATAATAAAATGGAAAATAACCAGGAAGAAATAAATAATAAAAGTGATGTCCCCAGTTAAATAGAGAAATACTAGGTTATACATTCAGGTTTTCAGTAAGTTCTATAGTCCTTAATTTATACTAGTAAAATTTATAAAAATTGTAAAGAAAGCGAGAGATTCGTTTATATTAAGGTGATTAGAAGTATAAAAGCATGTTCATTGGAACCAGTTGGGGAATCTTGTTAAAATCTAGATTTTATTCATGGGCCTGAGATTCTGCATTTTTAATAAAGTGAGTGATACTAATGCTGCTTCTTAGTGAACCCACTTTGAGGTGCAAGAGTTTAGGTTTCAATGGTGATGTTGAAATATGTGTGTTAATAAATATTCCAAACTTTGAAGATATGTAGTAAGAAAACAAAAGACCCACTGAAGCAAATACATTTGTTTCTACAGCTGTTTCTGTATAGTAGAACTATAGTATTTTGTAAGTTTAAAATCACAGAATTTTTTATAGTAAAGGAAATGCTTACAGTAAATTTGTGTGCTTAATTTTTTCCCCCAATTATTTTTGCAGACAGTGTTTAAGACCTTACCAGGGCAGAAGATTGGAAGATTGGAACTTGGAGGGGTTCTTAACACACCCCAGGAGAAAATTTTTATTGCTGCAGGATCTGAGATTAGAGGCTTCACAAAGAGAGGAAAACAGTTCCTCTCTTTTGAAACAAACCTCACTGAAAGCATTAAAGCTATGTATGTTTATTCTCTTTTTTATTTTTACATATACATTTATAATATTTTGGATAGGTGACAAACATCTACTTGAGTATTGTATCTTAATCTTCTGGGAAATAAAATTGACTAAAGCTACTTTTTTAGTCAGAAATGAATTGATATACAATCAATACAAAACTGGTTGTTGAAATGTTTTTCTCTTTAAGACTCCTATAGTATTTTTACATTTATTTTTGACTAGTTGGTTCAGTTATAATTTATGATGAAACTATAAAGGAAAAAAAGTAAATCCCCAAATATTTACCTTTCTGTTTCTTTGCTGTCTCTAATAGTTCTGGTTTTGAGGTAGCATCATTTTGTTAAAAGCCTGGCCATCAAAATTGGTGACTACCAATAAGGTATAATTTCAGGTGAATCAGATAAAATTCTAAGTGAAAAATAGCTCCCTTAATGGCTTCCTGATAAGTGAAGTTTTGCATTAAAAATTTTAGTTTTTAATTGTTGGGGCTGGAAAGGGCTTTAAAGTTCATCTAACTTACTGTTCCTAAAGCCTGCTACTTAGGAGAATCCCTCAGAAGCTTAAAACAACCATTTTTTGTCCTACCTCCTACCTGCAGAGCCAAAATTATTAGGAGTAGGTTAAAATAAAAAAAGTTCATTTGAATCTGATGCAGCCAAGTTGTATAAGCAGCCAGACCTTGGTTCAAAAACTACTGATTCTGTCCCAAGTCTCTGTAGTGCACAGTTATCCTGTATAATTGTGTATAATGCACAGCACGGGCCCTGATCTGGGCTATAAAACTTCACCTCGATGAGATTCAACAAGAATTAAATAATGGCAAGTGGAAGTAATTTCAGTGGTTTTGAATACAATACTTAGAAGATGCTTTTGAAGATAGGCATGGCCAATGATAATTGTTAAATACTAAAATCAAAGTAATAAGTTATTAGAACATATCCATATTCAGAAAGGTGTGTGGACAGATGTGAGAAAGATAAGGGGTTTCCCATCCAAAAATCTCTTTAGCCAGTTTCTGAGATGTTTTTACTGGAGAGGCAGTGAGGGATCAAAAGGTTCTTTACTTAATTTCTGAAAATTTATTATCTGAATCTCCACATTTAGAAGGTTGTATAGCTTATATCTTGAGACTATACAATAGGGAAACTGACCACTTATAAACTGGTTATCACTCACACATCCTTCCCTGCTTAATGCTTCCATTTATCCCCACTCTTGACCACAATACTGATTGCCAAGTATTACTTTGGACAGTATGATGCAGGTGTGACACGGATGGATTTCAAAATGAAATTTCAGATCTTGAAAAAGATACAGAATTACATTAGGTTGATAAAAATGATAGTAAGAGGTCTGCTGAAATCATGTACAAAGCCGCAAAGTGAGGCCTCTTAATAATTGAATAGAAAATCGCTGAGACCCATAGGATAAGAAGTAATTTTAGTATCAAAAAATTTTTAAATAAGAGTTTAAAAATGGAGAAATAGGAGAAACCTTCAAATAAAATTGTTCTTTTTATGACTACATGGTGATAGCAATTTAAAAGTGAAGGATAATACACTAGTATGTAATTTTTTCAAAAAATCTGAGCTTCTCCAATGAAAACTTGTTCAATCTAAGAAGTATAACACTGTTGTGATTATTGCCTAAATTTTGTTAAATGTACTTTGAAATGAATGTGTTTTCATTCCTTTAAGATAAAACTTGATTGAAATTATTTTTCCCATTGTTTATCAATTAATTTAAAGTAGATTCACTTCAAATAGCCTTTTATAAGCAATTTAGTTTAGTAGAAAGAAAGCTAACTCTAGAGCTAAAAACTACCTAATTGCAATCGACTCTACTGTCTACTAGTTGTCTGCTATTGGGCAGGTTACTTAACATTTTATTATTCCCCTGCAAAAAGGTATAATTATGGTCCCTAGTTTATAGAGTTTATGAGAATTGAGCTAATACATGTAAATCACTTAGGACAATGTTTGGCACATAGTAAACTTTCAAAAGAGCTATTTTTTGGCATATTAATTTTTTTCAGATATAGACAATTAAATTACTGTTATCTTTGTTTTCAGTTTTTCTGAGCTCAGTTTTTGAGAAGTCTGAGCCCTGAAGAGCTTCCTTTTCAGCTTTCAAAATCAGTATAAAACAAAAAGGCTAGAAATTAAATGGTAGAAGTGAAAAAAAAAGTTCTCAAAGTCTGTGATAAAATGATAAACTATAAATGAACTTTTATTTTCATCTCTGAAAAAAATCAGGAGTTTCCTATGTTTATTTCTTAAAATATGGGTATCTTAAATTATTTTTAATGTTCTCAGGCACATATCTGGCTCTGACCTCTTTCTCAGTGCAAGTTACATCTATAACCATTATTGTGACTGCAAGGATCAACATTATTACCTTTCTGGGGACAAAATCAATGACGTCATCTGCCTTCCAGTGGAAAGAGTACTTCGTATTACACCAGTATTGGCCTGCCAGGACAGAGTACTCAGAGTTTTACAGGTTTCTGTTATTTGCATTTTTATAGTTTTTTGTAATGTAAATATTGATGAGAAATGTTTAGGTAAATATTGACAAACAATGTTTACTTGAGACAAATTACTTAGTGATTACTACCACTTTAAATGTCCTACTTAAAATTACTCATGGGAAAAATTATTTAATATTTTAATTGATAAACTTTTATTTTTTTACTTGAGGCAGATGAGATCTTTGGCAAGTTTTTAGAGAGGCACATACAGATACTTTCCCCATTCATAATTCTGAACTAGTACAATTGGAATGGAGTGTCTTTGTTACAGAGAGCCCTTTCCAGCTTTTTTTAAAAGTCTTCCTCTGTCACCCTCCTTTCTCCCAAAAAATCAAATTACAAGAGGAAATTGCACTGAGGAGAGAGTATTAAGCTTTAACAAGGCATAGTTGAGGTCTAGATTGTATCATTTGCCTTTATCCAGCATTTATGGTAATATGAGGAATAGAACAAGCACTCATGTAAGTAAATAAGTAAAAGTTTGTTGGATAAGTGAATGATAGAGGGAAAATCATTTTATTGCCCTTATATTTCTATTAAAAACCATGATAGGCTAAAACAACTGCTTAAGGCCATTGTTATTAGTAATAATAGTTACAACTATGTCTTCTTGAAAGTGACTTTCAAGAAAATACTCAAAAGACACACACACATACCAGGACCCATAAGATAAAAGTTTAAATAACATATAACAGGTGGATTAATTGGACCAGAAATATAGGCTGATGAGAGTGCAACTGAACAAAAAAATTTAGCTGTTTATTCTGTGCCACTGCAGGCTATTTCAACTCTTCGGAATTTCATATCTAGATGACCATTTCTTGGCATCAGCCCTTTTATAGAAGTAAAAATCCAGTGGTTCTATGAAGTCTTTTCCTCCTATGCTGAATTCTAAAGGCATGAATGATCACTTTCTCCCCTACCCTGTGTATACTTATTCAAATATGAGTTGTTTGAATAAGGCTTTTAACAGGAGCTGGCTTAGTCATTGTGAAATTGATCTGGCTGAATTCTAGGATTCTGCTTTGTTTAATAAAAAGAGATCCATATGCTTATTACAGAAAAAACAAAAAAACAACAAGGATTTATGGAAGTGAAAAACTGACATCTTTCTTCTGCCTTACATATCTCTTCCTGAGTCCCCATCTGCCTTTGTAGACAATCCATTCACCCAGATGTAGCCTTTTTTTTACACAGCTTTGTGTGTATTCTTTTGTGTTTATGTAGTTATATGTAGATATCTGTGAATTTTTAAATGTTATTTTAAGTAAAAGATAAAGCATATGGCTCTTTTATATAATAGTATACCATATTCACTATCATTTTGCAAATTTTTTTCATTGAATAAATTCATCATAGATATTTTTCAATGTGTTAAGTAGTTCTGCCTCTTGCTGGAGTAGGCTTTAGAAATACCCAAAGGCAAGGCCAAAATTTTCCTTGGGAAGTATCTTTGAGTCTGTTTAAGTGTTTGAATGTGCTCCAAGTGAAAACCCTCCAACTAGAGCAAACATAGGAAACAACTTGCTCCTAAAAGTTTTGAAAGGAAAATTTACCAGTGTCAAGTTTTCAGGCAAAGTATTTAAAATGAAAAGTATTTAAAATATAGAATATTTTAAATATTTCTCTCCTTAGTCTTCCCATTTTGCATTTATTTTATTTTAAAATGAGTTAACCTATGCAAAATTGCTAATGAATGCAAGTTAATATTAACCAGATTTTTTTCAGCACTTTTATTCTAGAGTTCTTACATGAATATTGTTATCTATGAGTGCCTATACTATTTTAAACTTGTATTCTGTTTTAGTTTTAAAATACTTGTTCTCCTTCAGGGATCTGATGTGATATATGAAATTGAAGTTCCTGGCCCACCTACTGTTTTACAACTGCACAATGGAAATGGCGGTAATAGGATTTCATTTTTCATGATCAAATAAGGGAGTGCAGTATGTTGTTTAAGCCTAGATTTTTCAGGTTTTTAATCATTTAACCATATGTTAAGTGGAGATGGGACATTGAAAAAGAACATGAACTCTAATTGAGACAGTGGTCTTCTGACAACTTGCCAGTAATTACAATAATGAGCTATTTTTGAACTTTGTGGTTTCCTCTTCTTAAAATTAGATGATGAGGAAGGATCTTATCTCTTACAGTTATAAAATTTTGTGACTCTATAACCATCCTCCCAAATGAAGTTTTATGTCTTTTTATAACTTTTAAGTAAGATTTTTTACATGAAAGTAAATTAACATGAACATATTAAAATGATAAAGAAATATGAGTTGTGAGATAATATGCTGATTTTAATTATAACTAGGTGACTCTGGAGAAGACCTTTTGTTTGGAACATCAGATGGAAAACTTGGACTTGTTCAGATTACTACATCCAAACCAATACACAAGTGGGAAATTCGAAATGAGAAAAAGAGGGGAGGTATGTTTTTGATGTAGTTCAGATTGTGAAATTTCAGTGTTTATTAAATAAAATATCCAAAGTTTTTAGTTTATTCTATTTTACTTGTTCATAGTGTATAGCAGACTTTAAATTCACAGAGCCACCTCAAATTTGTTTACTATTTGTTTATGTACCAGGTCTATCATACTTTTGGCATAATTTTTAAAAGTAAGAAATGCTAATAGTAAATTAGGGCTGACAGGCTTTTATGGGCTAATATCCATCTATAATATAATTCTGTGCTCAAATCTATTTTCCATTATTTGATATAGAGAATTAATTGGAATTTGGGAGTACTTGGTGTGAGGCAAGGAAGAAGTACAGTGGGTTAAAGAATATCCCTATTTTCTAAGGAATCTATACATTTCTAAGGGGAATATTTATCTGACTTGGTGTGTAGTGAGGTGGCTATTTATAGGTACAGCATGTTTATTCATCTATTCATTTATGCTTTCACAAATACTTATTTGTTAGGGGAGACAGAGGATAAACAAATGAATAAATAGGGTCCTTCAACTAGTCACCTAAAGAAAAATATAATAGGGTAATGTGTTAGAGAGTCATGGGTAGAAGGGGGAGGGTTACTTTTAGATTGGATGGTCGTGAAAGTTGTATAAGAAGTGAGCTGAGATCTGAACTGATAAGAAAAGGAGTTAATAAAAGATCTTGGGGGAAAGAATGTCCCATGGAGAGGAAGAAATAAGATAAGGGAGAGGACTTGAGGTAGAGGTAAACTGGATTCATTTGAGAAGCAGTGGGAAGACCAGTGTAGCTAAATTCATTAATACGGCATGAGAAGAAGTCAGAGAGATAGGGTAGGGCAAAATTGTGTAGGTCCTTAGGAGCCTTGGAAAGGGATTTGAATTTTAATCTAAATGCAGTGAGAAGTCATTGGAGAATTGTAAGTAGGAGTATGACATGATCTGATTTAACAAAACAAAACAGTGCATGGAGAATGGATTTTGGGAGCAACAAGTCAAAATTGGTGGTATGGAGATGAGTTAGGAAGTCATTGTTATGGTTCTTAGAATTTATCATAACAAGAACATTGTTCTAGGTCTTAGAATTTACTGTAAAGATACTAGCAGACTGGACTAGGTTATTGGTGGTTGGAAATGGAAAGGAGACACATATTTTGGAGATAGAGCTGATAGAATTTGCTAATGGGTTAATCAGAGATGCAGTCTAGATTTTTGACCAAAGCAAATGGGTGGTATCACTGAAATGAGGGGTGACTGAGGAAGGAGCATTATTGATGGGGTGTGATAAAGAAGAGAATAAAGACTTTTGTTTGAGGCATGGAAAGTTTGAGATGCAAATGGATGTCTCAGAGGAGATGCTGAGTAGGAACTTGGATAAATGAGTCTAGAGCTCTAGGGAGAGGCCAAAACTGGAGATAAAAACATAGGGGCCATTGCCATATAGATTATATTTAAAGCGTTGGAAATGGATGAATGTGGATGGAAAAAGAGAAGGACACCTGATTCCACTCAAAGTTTTCATGTTTGTCCATTCTGATTTGATATACATATGTTTTTTCATTCTTACTTGGTATGTACTTGGCTATAATATCAATTTTATTAGTAACTTTCACTTATATCTTCTTTAAAGGTATTTTATGTGTGGACAGCTTTGACATTGTGGGTGATGGGGTTAAAGATTTACTTGTTGGGAGAGATGATGGAATGGTGGAAGTGTATAGTTTTGATAATGCAAATGAGCCTGTTCTACGATTTGATCAGGTAAGTTCATTAAAAAAAGACTATATATACTTATTTTTCATCAAATAATTATAGATATGAGTGTGATGGTTTGGGGTTTTATTAAATGAAATATTAAAGTCTTGGGTTTGACTTAAAAAATTGCTGCTCTGATGTTATCAAATCTTCTTCAGACTACTTACTCTTATGTCTGAATAATGGACTGTTGCTTTCCAGTGGAATAAATATTACTTCTTTATTGGTTCCTAAATATTGCAGATATAAACTATTAAATATTTTGCCTTAGTTTATATAATACATAATAGATTACAGGAGTAACATTTATATGCTTGGGTAACAAATGAGATTGTATTGTTTTAAAGTAGTAAGATTTTAGGAATAAACTTCGTATTGTTAAGACAATACCAAAATTATCCTTAAGCCAAGAGAGAAAAGTAGCAATTTCACTTCTTGCCACCTAAGAAGAAATACTAGATAAGAGTAATTTTTAGTTAACAGATTTTAAATGTAATCAAGCTTGTTTATCTCAAGGTACAAAGTCACATGGAGAAGTATTCTGGAATAAAATGAATCTTTCATTTTCATGAAGTTGTGTTCTCCAGTCCAGGGTTTTCCCACCCTGCCTGCTGCATTGAAGCTGTAAAAAAAAAGCCACAAAATATCAACTTTTCTTTGTCTAATTTCTCTAATAGTGGTACCTCCCAGTCCCAGCATTAACTCCTGATCAGCAAATAGAGATGTTTTCTTGCATAGATAATAAATATTATGTAGATAATATGTGAATAAAAACATTAGATGACTTATTATCTAGATTTATTTCGTATTTGTTCTTACTTTGGTATAAAAAGTCATCTTGCTAATGATGCAAACAATAGGCTTAAAAATATATATAATCCTTCGTTAATGATCTCCTGTTTTTTTCTCATCATCTTTCCTATTTAGACCCAAATCTTCTCTTTTAATTCTGTTCCAAACCCCAGTAATAACATAACATTTTCCTCTTTTGCAAGGTGTGGCATTAAGAAATTCTGTCTTCCTTCTCTTTCATCTGTTTTGTCAGATGACTGAAGTATTGCTTTATAGTCAAGTTAAGGTTGCAAATACGCTGCCTCATCTTAGATTCCGGATGTCACTGTCTCTGTTGTTTTCCTAAGCAAGAGAAATCCTCTGATCTGACACAGTCTGGATTGTCAGATGTTGTAACGTTAAAAAAACATTTTTGATGGTGGATCAGTTGGTGATTTTATGTATATAACTTAGAAAACATTTTAATAGTTCAGTGAAGTTTCTACAATAAAATTTCTTTTATTCTCATCAACATCTTTGGTTATTAAGGTTGATTAGTGCTCCTATCTATAAAAATGGAAAAATTAGGAATTGAACTGATGTTCAACTGAGTGTTACTCTAGCAATATATAAATAATATTCATTTGTGGTACAAGAATAATTTAGAAGAAAAAAGTTCCATTCATATCACGAGATACATTTCCTGTAGAATTTGCTTTTGTGATGATTTACTAAAACTTACATATTTGTCTTGATCAATTGTGTAATACCAGTAACTGTAATGATAGAAACTCCTCTAATGCTTAGATCTTTATGATCGCTGAAAAATTTCAATTGATCTTTTCTTGGTTGCATAAAAGAATTTAAGCATATGAGTACATTACATTAAGATAAATGTATGTGGGAGGAGTGGAATGAAAATAAACATTCAAGGAAAAAAAGGAACAATGATAAATTTCCCACTGTTATAGGATTTGTTTTCCCATTTTTTAGGTCAATGATTGTGTGTATACATTTGTACTGGTATTTAGATTCATTGGGTATGATTATATGATGTGACAGTTTTATTCTAAAATGATAATCTTTAAAACTTCCAGAAATTACATGCTTTTTAACTATTTAAAGTTGTGTTGGAAAATCTAAAAGTCAGCTTAAAAATGTACAGGGGGGATGCATAGTTTTTTTTCCAGAATTACTGTAGTGGGAACTTTAAGAAAAAAAGTCTGAAACTTCTAATGAATGTCAGATCCCCTGGGACACTTACTAAAAATGCACCTGTGAACCTAACTATATGCAAACTTATAATTGACTTGGGTTACTGAATCTCTCAGGTAATTAGCCTCAGGGACAGCTGAAACAGCCTGATTGCAGAATAGCTCAGGAGATTTTTCTTCTTCAGGGAGGGTGAAGAGAACTGGCATTTTTAATGCATCCATTCCTTCCACTTTCTCTATTAAAACAATGGTTCTCAGCCTTGGCTGATAAGAGTTACATAGCAGAGTTTTTCAGACTACCAATCAAAACCAATGCATTTTCTTAAATGAAATATAATAGATTAGAACATGTCAGAGTGTGACACAAACCTTTTATCTGTTGCTGTTCATGAATGTATACCAGTTTGCAATATAAAATTTATTCCTTGCTTTCCAAATAGCTTGAAAGCGACTGACCTAGAGTGCTTATTTAAAATAGATTTCTAGTTGACTCACTCAAGTGGTTATTGTCAGACAAATTTGGGAAGTATTGTTTAAAAGAGATAAAAACCCTGAACCCATCTGAAAAACTTGGTTTCTCTCCATAGTAGTAAATTCCCTAAAGGTTCCTTATAGGCTATCATCTTATCTGTTCATCTAAGAAAACTATTTGGAGAAAACACATGAGAGGTGGTATATGAAATTCAGATAATACATTAAATATATTGAGAGTTTTACTTACATATTTTTTTTGAACTTTATATAAACAAACTATTTTTGCTCATTAGACGACTGCTGTGGCTGAGTGATACACACAAATATATGAGTCATTTTCAATCTTCTTTCCCTGAATTTAAAAACTGGAATTTTCTGCTATTTGTTCAGGATTTTTATCTTTCTGGTCTCAGTGCTTGGACATAATAAGTATTTAATAAATATATGTTGAATATCTGGAGACAGGAAAATAAATTTTGCAACTTATTTTAATATTTCTGTGAAATTTTTAGCTATTAATGAAGTGCTTGATCCTAAATTTATTTTAGATGTTGTCTGAAAGTGTCACATCTATCCAGGGTGGTTGTGTAGGGAAGGATGGCTATGATGAAATCGTGGTATCCACATATTCAGGTAAGGTAAATGGTAATACATAGTTAATAAACAGTTGGAGAAAGACCAATAATAAAAAATAATAATTTAATTAAGTACCTTTGAAGACTACTTTTTAAAAAAAGTTTATTAGTAAGTTACCCTGTAACATTAAAAGCTTTGTTGATTAAAAAATAAGGAGGGAAGGAGTGGGAATTATAAAACAGTTAATATTTGTACAATATTTTTTAAGAGTGATTAGCATGTCTCTAGTATCTTTGAGAATTAAATGATATTCTATGGATTATAAAGAAATATTTACTGAAATTTATGTTTTATTACCATGTACATTTCTTACAGAAACTTGCCTGCTTTTGAGTTGGTCGTTTTTGCATTCTCAAAATAGTCATACAAGAGGATAACTTGCCGTGAAAATAATTTTTGAAAGACAATTCTTATTCATTAGCTGTTTTTTCATTTGTTCAAATGTATTGACCTCATGTTTAAAAACTAAAACTGTAAATTAAGAAGTGAAAGATTTCTTTAATCATAGTATTATAGTTTTTGAGGAAAAACAAAAACAGTATCACAAAATGCTTAAGTAATTTATGATTTGCTTATTTCCTAGCTTGATTTCTTTTGCTTTCTGCTTTGTGTTGTTTTGTTTTTTAAAGAGGAATAAGTCCTACGACTAAGTGAGGTTGGTGGACAAAGGGGCATGTATATTGGGATTTTTTTGAAGACTAACAGCACTTAGTTATGCATGATTGTAATTCATCTCTACAGGCTGGGTTACAGGTCTGACAACAGAGCCTATATATAAGGAAAGTGGACCAGGAGAAGAACTAAAAATTAATCAGGAGATGCAGAATAAGATTTCTTCTTTACGGTAATTTTGGATTTGTTGTTTGCCTTTTTTTTCATTTCATGAAGTGTGTGGTTTTTATTATAAATATTTTATTATAAGGAATTATGCAATTAATCACCTCTAAAATGAAAGTTTGTGAGTTTAAGATAATTAGCATTAAGTGCTGATTAATATTTTATTTAAAGTTTGAAATATACTTTTTGTGTGCTTTATTCTATATTGACTTTCTTAATTCAAGAATTCTATTTTTTCATTTGTGTAGTTAGAGATTAGTGTTCTGTTTCTTTTTCACAAACATCAGAAAGAAACCAACACAAATGGCTCTATTCCTCATTAATTCTAATGTTTACTGTTCCTGTGGACCCTTCTGAATCTGTAACTTTGGCTTATAAGTTTTCTTACTAAAAATTGATAATGTTAACTTCCTTAGACATAGTGATAGCTTTTGTGGCCTGTTCAGTGTGACAAATCCTGTGAAAAGGGACCCCAGCCTCAAGTAAAATTCCTTCATACAGTGAAAAAGTGGGAGTTGCTTGAAACTTTTAATGATTGCTCTCCCTACTTCAATCCTTGCCAACCTCTTGGGAGAGTGAGGGCCATTCTTTTTTGGTGACAGATGAGGGCCATAGAATTTTTTTCTTAATTAAGGTATCATTGATATACAATCTTACAAAGGTTTCACATGAGCATCTGTAGTTACAACATTCACCCATTTTATCCAGTTCCCCCTCCACCCCATTGCAATAACTCCATCAGCATAGTAAGATGCTATAGAGTCATTACTTGTCTTCTCTGTCCTATACAGCCTTCCCCTGCCTATATTGTGTGTGTTAATTATAATGCCCCTTAATCCCCTTCTCCCTCCCTACCCACCCTCCCCAGCCCCTTCCCTTTGGTAAACACTAGTGCCTTATTGGAGTGTGTGAGTCTGCTGCTGTTTTGTTCCTTCAGTTTTGCTTTTAGGTTATACTCCACAAATGAGTGAAATCATTTGGTACTTGTCTTTCTCCACCTGGCTTATTTCACTGAGCATAATACTCTCTAGCTCCATCCATGTTGTTGCAAATGGTAGGATTTGTTTTCTTTCTATGGCTGAATAATACTCCATTGTGTATATGTACCATATCTTCTTTATCCATTCATCTACTGATGGACACTTAGATTGCTTGCATATCTTGGCTATTGTAAATAGTGCTATAAATAGCATATTGTAAAGACATATGCTATTTTAAAGGGTGCATATGTCTTTTTGAATCAGGGATCTTGTTTTCTTCGGGTAAATTCCTAGGTCAAATTATATCTCTGTTTTTAGCTCTTTGAGGAAACTCCATATTGCTTTCCACAATGGTTGAACTAATTTACATTCCCACCAGCAGTGTAGGAGGGTTCCCCTTTCTCCACATCCTCACCAGCATTTGTTGTTTCTTGTCTGTTGGATGTTGGCCAACCTAATTGGTATGAGGTCAAGTCTCATTTTGGTTTTAATTTGCATTTCCATGATAATTAGCTATGTGGTGCATCTTTTCATGTGCCTGTTGGCCATCTGAATTTCTTCTTTGGAGAAGTGTCTGTTCAGATCTTCTGCCCATTTTTAATCAGTTTATTTGTTTTTTGGGTGTTGAGGTATATGAGCTTTTTATATATTTTGGATGTTAACGAGGGCCACAGAATTTTTTAAGGCAGCAAAATGTTTCTTCACAAGCCCACCACAGGTCAGTTCCCCAAAGCTACCTGGAGAACAATCTCTAATATTCATGCAACAAGGATGCCAAGTAGAGTTAATGACTGCTATCTCACATCCTCAGTACAATACCTTATACTTGTAACAAAGTCTACCCCTTTCTCATTCCACTGGAATATAAGGCCATGAGAAGCTTCAGTCTGTTTTGCCATTCAGCACCTGGAACATAAGTACATATGAGACACCTGTAAATACTTCTGGAATAAATGAATCTTTTCCTTTGCTTATTACACAGATTACTCTCTAGACTTTTCCCTCTAAGTTGGGTCTAGCTAAGCCTCATGTTGTTCTGCCTCAGGTACTATTTGCTTCATTTGCATATACCCTTTCCCCTTACCTGGAGTGACTCTAAGCAATGCCTGTATAGTTCAATCTCAGTAGAATCCTCTCCAACACTTGTACCAGTGGCTCATGATCACCTTTATGGTCCCCAAAATGTTAATACTCTGCAGCCTTCTTCTTATTTTTTCTATCTCCTCTAATATCTTACTGAAAGGTACATGTTTACTGCCTTCACATGTTTTGTTCCTTCTCATAAAACCTTGTGTTAAACTTTCCCTGCCCCAGTATAATCAGTTTCTCTTCTGATATGAAACTGTAACCAGATCCATAGATTATTTGCAACCAGCCTTCATACTTACAATTCTTTATTAATATTACTGGTATGGAACTGAGTAGATGTTTTAATTTTTAGGTTGGAAATAAATAATGTGGAATCATTTGGTCAGTCATGGAAGCAAAAATTTTGCTCCTGTTAGTGGTATAGTTCTAGTCCACCCAGTAAACTCCATTTTGCAGAAGTAAATATCTCAAATTTTTATAAACAATACAAGGACTTCAAATGTTTATACTTACAGGTGACAGAATTGTTTATATTTTCCTCTAGGAATGAGTTAGAACATTTGCAGTATAAGGTACTACAGGAGCGAGAGAAATATCAACAGTCTTCTCAATCAAGCAAAGCAAAATCAGCAGTACCTTCATTTAGTGTAAACGACAAGTTCACATTAAATAAAGATGATGCCAGCTACAGTCTTATCTTAGAGGTTCAAACAGCAATAGATAATGTCTTAATACAGGTAAGCAGAATGTCTAATTCCTTTGTTTTATGGCTGTATTTTTTGCAAACCAGTCATATGCACTAATTATTACTGAACACTTTTAGTTTCAGACAGTAATTTTAAATGTCCTTTAAATGTTATATTTAGATAGTAATTAAAGGTTTATCTTAATCTTCCATTAGATAGTTCACTCATAGATTATCTAATTATATCTTTGCTTTCTTTTAATCTTATACATATTAAATAAAAGACTGATGGACTTATGTTTCAAAAAGTCAGAGAGGACATTGAGGACAAGAAAGGCTAACCTTTCTTACTTAACATAGATGCGACTTAGAAAACTGCACCATTTAATGGCCTTATTAGAACTTTTTGTTAAGTTCCAAAAACTACAATGTAACTTAAAGTACAGCTTGCTCATTAGCCACCAGTTTCTAGGTAAGTAAGTAGGCAAAGCATGTAATCCCAAAGGATAAAATCAAGGCCATAATAATGTATAACTCCATTCATCAAAATATTTGATTATTTTTCTTTAAATTGGAAGATATTCAGGAATTGAAAAGGGAAGGTAGTAGGACAAATGGAAAAAAAAGGAAAAGATGGAAAACCCATCAGAAAATGAAAAAACAATACTGATGAGGAAGAGGACAAGGTTTAAAAAGATATGAGGGAGAGATCAAATTGTTAAAATTTAAAGGCAGAACTCTCTCTTAAGTAATGCCAGCCAGCTCAAAGACTGCTGCATCAAATAACTATAGGAGCACCATTCATACAGAACACAATGTGGCAGCACTGTCCTAGAAATGTCTCCAAAGGGGACTAAAAATCATCTTTCTGTGTTACAGGTGAAATTAAAATAGATAAAAAATGAATGGATGTAATCAGAATGGCCATATGATTATTTGCATCCTGTGGTAACATTTTTAGCACTGACAAAAATAGGAAGGTGATACTTTTAAAGGGGTGGTAGAAGATAATATTCTATGATCTCTGGTAATCCAAACTAGAAAAAAAGGTCATTGTGATATAGCCTTTATTCTTTGTTATATTTATTTTCTAGAAGTACATATTATCAAATATAAGTTAAGAGGATTCATACTCTCAAATTAAAAATGAACATAAACTATAAAGAGAACCTTTAGAAAAGTATTTTGTGAAAATGTTTAGTTTTCCATCTGAACCTTTATTTTTTTGATATTGACCATAGAGTGATGTTCCAATAGATTTGCTTGATGTGGATAAAAATTCTGCTGTTGTCAGCTTTAGCAGCTGTGATTCTGAGGTGAGTAAAAAATATAAAAAATTCTTCAAATGCTTTCATTTCTGTTATGTCATTTTGAATAAACCCTATAAATATTACTAGGGTTTTAAGTTCCTTCAGTCTTCCCTTTCATAAGCTTTTCCTCAAAGGCTGCTTCTGCTTTCTTTATCCTCAAATAATCCAGTACTAAGAGTTCTTCCTTTCTCTGATCTGTTAAATCTAGTCAGTCACTAGTTTCTGCCAGTTCTTCACTCCTGGCTCCTAATCCTTTACTCTACTTCATTTTCACTTCTCTTAACTTTCAAAGCCTTCATCTTGCTTGCTTGAACTACTTGTCTACCAGTTTCTCTGCCTCCAGTATTCTCTCACCTCCAGTATTCTCTCTGCCTCCAGTATTCTCCCACCTCCAGGCTATGCTGTGCACTGCCACCTGACAGATTTTCCTGAAATAAAAGCATCACTATGTCATTTCTTTTCTCAAAACCTTTAAAGATTATTTCCTGCTGCATGTAAGTCTAGATTCCTCATTTTGGCATAAAAACTTTACATGTTTCAGATCTTGATTACATCTCCAATGTATTTCTCACCAGCTGCTACCTTCCCTCCCATGTACATTATTTCTGCCAAACTGAAGTTACAAAAATTTCTTGAAGATGCTATTGCTTTTCACACATTCCTACATTTGAACACATTTAATCTGTTCTTTCTTCCTGCCCTTCCTCACTTTTTTGGGCTTCTTGAATCTTACTTAACCTTCATTCAGCAGATATTTACTGAGCACTTACTATGTGCAAAGTACCTGGGAATAGATTGTGTCAGAGCTTTTGAACATGCTTAGTATATCATTTCTTTCTGCTTAGTACTAGCAGACTAGCAATATCAGAGTTTGTTGTGGCTCCTGAAGAGAAATTAGGGTAAAGATAAGGTCTGGAGTAAACTGCCTTGGAGAAGGCAAGCCAGAGCAGGACATGCAATATCATGTCATCTGCAAACAGTGACAGTTTGACTTCTTCCTTACCAATCTGGATGCCTTTTATTTCTTTGTGTTGTCTGATTGCTGGGGGCTAGGACTTCCAGTACTTATGTTGAATAACAGTGGGGAGAGTGGGCATCCCTGTCTTGTTCCCGATCTTAGAGGAAAAGGCTTTCAGCTTCTCACTGTTAAGTATGGTGTTGGCTGTGGGTTTGTCGTATATGGCCTCTATTATGTTGAGGTACTTGCCCTCTATACCCATTTGTTGAGAATTTTTATCATGAATGGATGTTGAATTTTGTTGAATGCTTTTTCAGCATCTATGGAGATGATTATAAGGTTTTTGTCCTCCCCTTTGTTGATGTGGTGGATGATGTTGATGAATTTTCGAATGTTGTACCATCCTTGCATCCCTGGGATGAATCCCACTTGGTCATGGTGTATGATCCTCTTGATATATTTTTGAATTCAGTTTGCTAATATTTTGTTGAGTATTTTTGCATCTGTGTTTGTCAGGGATATTGGTCTGTAGTTTTCTTTTTTTGTGGTGTCTTTGCCTTGTTTTGGTATTAGAGTGATGCTGGCTTCATAGAATAAGTTTGGAAGTATTCCCTCCTCCTCTATTTTTTGGAAAACTTTAAGGAGAATGGGTATTATGTCTTCTCTAAATGTCTGATAAAATTCAGTGGCAAATCCCTCTGGTCCTGGCGATTTGTTCTTGGGTAGTTTTTTGAGTAACCTCCAATTTAATTCCACAAACATATATTGAATGCCTGCAGTATGCAAGGCACTGTGCTGTTTACTGGGATTACAATGATGATACATTTCTCAGTCCTCTATAAGTATTTGTGAAAATCAGGGATATTCAACATCAAACATTGATGTTTTTGTCTTTATAATATAAACATTAGACATCTGCATTGTCAGTTAAATTTTTAGAAGAACAATTAAGTGTTATTAGAGAGACTCTAGATGGAAAGAACATGAGCTTAGAGTCTTAAAGATATGAATTAGAATTCCAATTTCATTGCTTACTAGCTTGTGGGAAATTTATCTAATCCTCATGCCTCAGTTTCTTCATCTCTTACAATTTACTTAGTAAAACTTACTGCACAGGGTTATTTGTAGGAATAAGAAAAATCTTATTTTTTATGCAGTTTTTATTGTTAAAAACATGGATTCATCTTTTTCCTCAACTTTAAATTCTTTCCAGTCAAATGACAACTTTCTTCTCGCCACTTATCGGTGCCAGGCAAATACCACAAGGCTGGAACTCAAGGTAAAATGTTTGAAATTACCATTACTTGAAAGTTTGAACTTCCTTTTTTCCTTGGTATGTCTTACAATATATGATATCATTTCTTTGCATTAAATTTCTTCCTGAAGTGAGTCATTTTGGAGTCATGACTTTTGAATGACCTATTAGATTTTAATTCAGTCCAAACCTCTGTCTCTGTTATTGGCACTTTACCAATCAACTGTACAATTACCAATCCTAAATTTCCTCTAACTAGAATTTTTTTTCCTAATTTTCTATTATGGAAAGTTTCATACTTGTGAAAGTAATGACTGCAGCTTCAGCAAAGATCAGCTCATGGAAATCTTGTTTATAACGTCACTGTGCATTCCAAATTATTTTGAGACAAATATATTTTATAATTTAATTTGTAAATATTTCAGTACATGTGTCTAAAATATAGGAATTCTTTTTTTAAACATAACTATAATATTAGCACACCTAAGAAAAATTAACAATAATTCCTTGATGTCATCATGTATTTAGTGTTTGATTTCATTGATTTTTCTTAAGTGTCTTTGATCCAGTCAGTGTCCAAATAAAGTAATTTGCTTATAAAGTACCTGAGCATTTGCCCTATGTTTTCCTACTATCTGAATTTTTCTTACTGTGTTCTAGTGATGTCACTTATTACCATCTATTCTAGAGAAAACCTTTTAATGTTTTCTTTAGCAGTTTTATTAACATCTTCATTTTTACAATTAAATACTAACTATAGCACACAACTATCTAATTTGTAGTATATAGATTTTTAAAAATATGTTTGACACATTGATGATCTAAAATTAAGGACTGTAAATTTTTTCCTGGTGTTGCTGATGCTCTGAGATTCAAAGTATATTTTTTTCAAGAATGCTGTTACACAATAATTTTCTCACATTGGTTA
The DNA here is from genome assembly GCF_040802235.1 of Manis javanica. Lineage (NCBI taxonomy): Eukaryota > Metazoa > Chordata > Mammalia > Pholidota > Manidae > Manis > Manis javanica. Next base: position 71,354,456 of record NC_133160.1, read on the forward strand.
AGGAAGTCCCAGTTAAATGTAATTTTTTCTCTGAGCAATTTATTTTAGTATGCTAAAAACCCTTTTAATGTGTTTTGAAAGAAAAATTAAAAACTGGGATAAACTGATCTCTGAAGGAATATACATAAGCATATTTTATGGTAACCTAATTAAATATTTTAAATTATATTTTTATTGCTCAAGATTGTGCCAATAAAGTAGGAAGTAGGCCTAAAAAATATTAAAAAGTTATGTTCTTTTTAATTGGGTACAATAATTTTAAACTTCTGAGGAAAGTATGAATATCTGAAAAGAGCCAAAAAAAAACTATGAAAAAGAAGAAAAGGTGGAACTTATTTTGCCATATAGCAAAACAAACTAGTATAATAAAAATAATATAGGGTATTTACAAGGGCTACAAAAAAGGCCATGCAACAAAATAATCTAGGAATGGAGAGGCCAGCACACATTTATGGAAACTTAGTGCATGACATTTTTATGTAGTGAAAATTCTATTCAATTACTGTTTCTTGAAAAATTGGTGTTGGCACAGCTGGTATCCATATGGAAGAAAATTGAGTGGATTTTTATCTTATGCCATATATAAATAAATTCAGATGAATGAAGTACCTAGTTATTTAAAGAAAGAAGGAAATCTAGTTGGGTGAATATTAATAAAATAAAAAGACTGCCTATAAGTTGTTATAAAGACTGTTCAATAAGGAAAATAGGCAAAGGTTACGGATAGGCAGTTCACAGAAGAGGGAATCAAAATAGCTAACAAATATTAAAGGAAAATGTTCTACCTCATTATTAGTTAGGGAAACCCAAATTAAATTAAAATTAAGAAAAAAGTTTCTGCTTGCCCAACAGATAGGCAAAAAAATTTAAAGAGCAATATCACCAAATGGCAGTGATAAGGAAAAGGATGGGTGTTAGAAATAAAAACAAAGATGTCAATGATATAAATAGAATTTATTTATGTGAAATTATGCATTTGTTTTTGTATTTCTGCATAAGAGATACATAAAAAGATGACCTCCAAAATAGCAGGTCTGATCATCTCTGGGTGGTAGAACTTCAGGTGACTTGTGTATTCATCCTAATTTTTCTTTACTGTTTGAATTTTTTAATAATGAATATGAATTGTTATGTAATTAGAAAAAACATTTTGACTTTTTAGTGTGGAAAAAACTATGTTCCAATATGAAACCCTAAAGTATAAGTTTATCAGATATATTTAAAATTTTTCTTTCTGTATTTTTATTCTTTATGTTTTTCTCTATGTTCTCCTCTCATTCAGAGCAATATTTATGGAGTGAAATTTTTAAAAAATCTTGCTTTAAACTTTTATTTATGTCTCCCATTTAGGTAAACCATTGATTTTTTTTTCCCCCCCTCACATGCCCGGAAAAGTGTGAGTTAAAATGTCACTTAAATTAGGAACGCTAACCTTCATAATGCAAGAAGTACTACAGTCCATCCCATGAATTCCAACAGAGTCTCTGAAAGGGGGCTAGACAGGAGAAGCTGGATAGCTTTCCAGCTCTTCTAAAATTAGGTCTTCACACTTTAATGAATTATTACTTTCTGTTAAGTGTTTTGAATTCTGGTAGGATATCTAACCAGCTGTATTCAAGGTAGCTCAGAAGAATTTTCTAATTCAAATATGTCATAATTATGTTGAGTATGCTTCTCTGTTTTCATAGAAAGTCAAGAAATAGGTTCTTGGAAACATTTTTTCTATCGATAGATTTTTATAACAACAGCTCTATGCTATAACATCCCCATTTCTGAGAAAATGAATTATTCCATATAAGTTTCAGTTATTCAGATATCCCTTCAACAAAAATGTCTAAATTTTAACCATTTTTGATGTGACTCTTATAAAATATATTACACACCTGTGTTTTTAGGTGTGATAGGGTAGTATATGAGAATGTGTATTTTTTGGAAAGGCATAGCATTGCTAATGGTAAATATAAATCACCTAAGAATATGTGGTTAGGAAAACTTTTATAGATGGATTAATTTTGCTTTTGACTGCTAGTTCTTTTTTTCTTATTGAAGTATCATTGATATACAATCTTATATCTGTTTCTATGTGACTTTGGATAAATAATTTAATCTCTCTGGGTTTTAGTTTTTGCATCTGCAAATGAGAGGGTTGGTCTGGATAATCTCTAAAGTCCCTTCTAATTCTTAAGTTCCTTTCAGATATGCAACACAGTGGTTCAACAGTCACCCATATTACTAAATCCTCACCCCCACTGGTGCAGTTACTATCTGTCAACATAGGAAGATGTTACAGAATCATTGGCTGTATTCTCCATGCTGTCCTACCATCCTGTGACCAACTTGTATTATGATTGAGAATTTTTGTGCCCGTTTATCCCCCTCACCCTTGCCACCCACCTACCCCAGTTCCTCCCCTTCCCCATGGTAACCACCCATCATTTCTCAGTCTGTGTTGACTGTCAAAATATTTTTAAATTTTTGTTTACTCTGGTGGTAAAAAGTAATTGATAGAATATCATTATTTCCTTCAAAACATTACAGAAGTGATTAAGGCCTAAGTACTTGATTACTTGTGTTGAACATTTTAGAGATAACACTTATGTTGCTAGATTATTCTTATTTTCTTTTCTCTTGTGTTGAATCAGATTCGCTCAATCGAAGGCCAGTATGGCACACTTCAAGCATATGTAACTCCGAGGATTCAACCCAAAACCTGTCAGGTCCACCAGTACCTTATCAAACCCCTTTCACTCCATCAAAGAACTCACTATATTGATCATAACAGGTAAGACCAAGAAGAGGGTAACAGTTTATTTTTAGTTTATTACATGGTACAGATAAACTTGCTAGTATAAATTCTAGTAGCTATTTGCACATTTAAAAACTTAAATATTTAAATGCTGTGGACTAATATTTCTAATAGATAGGAAATTCTTTGTCTTCTTTTAGAGGCTGGTTTAAGTTGGACTTTCCTATCGTTCTCATATTTTATTACCATTCTGAGATTAGTACAGTGAGAGTTCTCTCACACACCCATCCTGAGCAAATACTGTTCAGCATTTGAGTTCTCTGTGAACAGGACCTTATTTTTTTAGCTTCAAACATTATAATTTCCTTTCTATTTCCCTTCAGGGAATACTGGTAGAACAGTTGGTGGTGATAGTCCCTGTTATTTCTAGCTTGCATTCCAGTTTAACCATCCTCCTCCTGTTTGTAGTTTTTCATTTTTCTTTCCTAGAAGTGAGAGACCATGGGCTTAAATGAAAGAGAAGGGAAAGAAATGAACAATTATTGAATACTTTCCCTGGGCTGTGTAATGTGCTAGATGCTTAGGCATTATCATTTAAGTCATACAGCAAGACAAGATAGTAATGTGTCCATTTTACAAATGAGAAATAGAGGCTTTGAAAAGTAAGTAACCTGATGATGTAAGAAACAGCCCTGATTTGAGGCCAAAGCCCATGTTCTTTCCTATCGCAACTTGTAATTTTAAAGATATGTAATTTAAATAAGGTGTAAGGAGATATATTCTTAAGGAAGATTTTTTAGAAAACATTAAAGAGAGTAGATTCTTTTTGGGTGTCTTCCTGTTTAAAAGTCTAAGTTGTTAATGGGAGTAGCATGGTGTGCTGGAAAGAACAGCAAGTGGGAATCAAGAAACTCAGATCATAATCTTATATCTGTTTCTATGTGACTTTGGATAAATAATTTAATCTCTCTGGGTTTTAGTTTTTGCATCTGCAAATGAGAGGGTTGGTCTGGATAATCTCTAAAGTCCCTTCTAATTCTTAAGTTCCTTAATTCTGTATCCTCTTAAAATTCTTTCTGAAGCTTTAATTCCATCAACTTTGCATTTCCTTAACCCTTTGTAATTATCCATTTGACTTATTTTAAATTTATTTTACAACCTTGCATGTGTTTGTGTGTGAGTGTATATGTGTGATTTTTGCAACATCAAAAGTATTATTCCATATCCACGTAAGATAGAAGGTATTATTCCCTAAGTTGTCCAATGGCACACAGCTACCAAATAAGCAACATTTCAAATCCAGGTCTCTTACTTGAAAGTCCAATTCTTGGCCTTCATATTATGCTGATTCTTTTCCTAAGGAGATTCTTGTGTAAGTATGTTTTTTAGTTTATGTGAAAAATACTAGATGAACTTTAAAAAATGAAATCTACCTGAATAAACTGAATTTTATTTTTAAAGCATATAATCTAGAAAAAAATAGCTTGAAAACAAGCTATGTCACTTGACTGAATATTAAAAGCCCAAGTACAGGTAAACTTTTTTTTCATGAAATTGAAGTGTTGTTCATTTATCTGATGGATAAGGTTAATCTGAGAAGATTTAAATGCACAGCTGTATTTGTTTAGCTTTTGTTGCACAATTCTGTTTGTTAATGTGTTGTGTACATGTAACCCTTCATGTATTCCCATACACAAACGTGTACCTCTGTTATTAAATTACAGACCCATGAATACACTGACTTTAACAGGCCAGTTCAGTTTTGCTGAAGTTCACTCCTGGGTGGTTTTTTGCTTGCCTGAAGTTCCTGAAAAACCTCCAGTAGGAGAATGTGTGACATTTTACTTTCAGAACACTTTCCTGGATACACAACTTGAAAGTACCTATAGGTAAATAGAGCTTTACTGGGTAAGGCTGCTAAATTTTCATTTGTTTTAAGGCAGGAATAATATGCAAATAATGTGATTGAAAACCTATCCTGTTCAAGAGAATCTATTAAAAAAGAAGTAGAATTACTGGGTTTTTAAAAATTATTAAAGATGAATATGAAAGATCAGTACCTTTTCTTTCCCAACAATAACCAGTTAGAAAATAGTTTAAGAAGACCCTTTCAGAGTAGCAATAACAATAGCAAAATATCCAAATAAAATCTATAGGAACATTCTTTAGTAGAAATATGCAGAACTTATATGAAGAAAACTTAAAAATTTTATTGACACAAAAGACTTGATTAAGGGGAGTAATAGATCCTACTGTCATCCATATGAAGACATTATAAACATGGTAGGGCAGTCTTTCCCAAATTGATTCAAACATCCTAATTCCAATAAAAATACCAATTGAATTTCTTTATACAAAAATATAGGAAATGGCTCAATTACAGAGCTTAGAACATGCAGGCTTTGGAAGTTATCATGTTAAGAGTTGACAGTCATTATGTTCAGCCATTATGTTCTTTACACTCTTCTCAAACCCCCAGTGTACTCCTTCCCCATTTACTGTCACTTCCCAGTCATCTCACATAGGCTGCCACAATTTCTATTTCTGAACACAGTAGAAGCTCAATTTTCCCTCTGCTTTGTTCCTATCTCAGAAGGTAAAATGACCTACTTCCTGGGTAAGGCTAATTTCTCTACATCTGCTCTTTGAGCTTATATCCTCAGACTTCTTCAGGGTCTTGGCATTCTCATTCTCTCTCACATCTTTAGGTTGTTTTTTTTGTTTTCTTTTGTTTTATAATTTCTTTTTGTTTGGAGGGGAGGGGCCTTTATATCCTTTCCTGTCTCTCTCCTAAGGATTCTTTCTCTCAATTTGAGGTATTATTGAGGTATTCTACTTCCTACTTCCTAGTTGAGACTTTACTATGCTACGTTCTGGAAACAATGAACACATAATTTTACCTGAGACTGCAACCTTTTGGGACCAAGAACTTTCCAGAAATCTAACTGGTTTTAGCATCGGTTCTATGGAAATATTTGACTTTACCCTCCAAGGGAATCTTGTTTGTGTCTAAACCTATAATAATGTCTCCTGTTTTGAAGTACCACAGTGAACCTCACATTTTAATCATAGCAGACAATTCAACATGCTCACAACATACTATATATTTTTATAGTAGCTTACCTTTGCTCTTTACCATTCTGTGTCCTTAAATATTCTTTCCTTAACAGTCAAAACTCAACTTATCCTTCAAGGCCCAACTCAATAGCTACATTTTTTATTCCTTGGTTCTTTCTTGATTTTCTTCTCTGTTCCCATAGCATTTTATTCTTATTTGTTTGAGAAATATAATATTTTTACATTCTATATTTATAACATATAAATACATATATATATATAATATAATTTTTCTGCAAGCTTGTCTTTATAAATTAGACACTAAGCTCCTCGTGGGCAGAGTATATTTCCTAATTGTCTTTGTTTCCTCCAAGTATCTAATAAACAGCTTTGAACATGGTAGTGCTCAGTAGATGCTTTTTGGGTGCCTGAGTAAAATACATAAATATGGAGAAAGTAAAGAAGTGTGTGCGTTGGAGGCAGACATACATACTTGAATACAGGTTTGAATCTTGGCTCTGTGACTCACCAACTATTTGACCTAGCTTGAACACTTAATTCTTTGAGCTTCAGTTCTCTTTTCAGAGGAAGGAAAATAATAGTACTTACTTAATTGAATTGTGATTATTGAAAAAGATGAATCATAACAGTCATTTCACAGTGCCAGCTACTGTGTATTTAATATTAAATGTCATCAGTTAAAATTAAAGACTGGTGAAAATCTCATGAGTTCTAAAATACAGCTGAGATCAAAATGGTAAGTATATATGTTCATCCATTTAGAAAAAAGAACTAGAATTTGCCTACAGCTAGTTAGTATAAATTATTTGTATGTGTAAAAAACAAATAAAAAGGCAACACTGAATACATGAAAGATGGTATATATTAATTAGGAAACTTTGGGTCATCATAAAGAGAAGCCGAATGCAAGCAGCCTTAAACAAAGAAAAGGAATTTATGAGCTCATAGAACTTAAAAAGTCCAGCAGTCGTCTGTCTCAGGCACAACTGGATCAGTGTTTTAACTAATATCATCAAGACTTTATTCCTTTCTATTGCTCAGCTGTGTTTTTGTTTTTTCTTGGCTTTCCTGTGTAGTTCCATAGTGGCCACTAGCACTCCATCTACCTTTATGTCTTTTCAGCTACCATAGAGCCTCTTTTCCCCACTTAGTTTCAGTAAAACTCCCAGGACTAAGTATCATTGCCAAGCCATAATCCACTGTGACCAGGGGTTTGGAATGCACTGCTAAATGCTTCCTCCTGAAGTCCCAGAAGTGGGGCTTAGGCTAGTGCAGTGAAACTACATGGACTGAGAAGAATGAGAAAGGAGTGATACCCTGAAGAAAAAAAGGATTCTGTGACCATAAAAGGTGGCAGTAGATGCTAGATGTGGAAGAAGTTACATTTAGTTTTAATGTCAGCTTCCTTTTGAAGATGTAGTCATGCTGTAATTTATGTGATTACATAAAAGAAAAACATGCTTATATGTAAGTAAGCAATTCTGAATGTATTTTATATATATAAAGGGTTAGCTGTTGGAAATAGTGAGAATGAAGAAAAAAGTTGTTTTCAATGATGGACTTATATAAATTCTCATATCTTTAGAAGGCATATATCTAACATTTTGTTTGTTTTATAAGTATGTTGGGAACTTGAATTAATAGAAAAAGGTTGCATGTTTAAATATGCTTTATATTAATAATGAAATATGTTTACAAAGGAATCTAAAATCAAATGATATCTAAACACTAGGTACCAGTCATAAAATATGTATTTGCTGGACATAGTTACTGTATGTATTTCCATCTAAAGTTGTTCTTTAAAAAAATTGTTAATTCTATAGAAAAGGAGAAGGAGTTTTTAAATCTGACAACATTTCTACTATATCCATCCTAAAAGATGTGCTCTCTAAAGAAGCTACAAAAAGGAAAATTAACCTCAACATATCATATGGTAAGGAAGAAAAATGAATAATTTGGGGGTTTTTTTTGTATGGTTTTTTTTGCTGTTGTTGTTACATTAAGAATGTTTTTATCAAGGTGATTACCTAATTATGCCTGGCTTATTAACTCCTTCTAGAGATAAATGAAGTATCAGTCAAACACACCTTAAAGCTAATCCACCCAAAGCTGGAGTACCAGTTACTTTTGGCTAAGAAAGTGCAGTTAATTGATGCTTTAAAGGTAAGTATATGTATCATGGACTCATTATCATTATATTATTGTGATGGAATTTCTAAAATTGTAAAGTCTTTAAAGTTACACTGGATTGAATTTTGAAGACTAAGATGCTTCTACTTTTTTAATTTTAAATAAGGAATTGCAGGTTCATGAGGGACATACAAATTTTCTGATACCAGAATATCGCTGTATTCTTGAAGAAGCAGATCACCTACAGGAAGAATATAAAAAGCAACCTGCACATCTTGAAAGACTATATGGTTAGTGGACCGTTCCAGAACAGCTTGCCATATTTCTTTTCTGCTAGCTATTTGCAAAAGATCATGTGAGAAAAGATGGGAAGGAGGTGATAGGGAAAGATTACAGCAATCATAAACCAGTGACAACCAATTTATTGCACAGAATATTTTGTTGTTTTAATATTTTTACTTGATAAGATGAAAATAAAAATTGAGACAAGTGTAATACAATAAATTTATCTATATATATGAAGAAATCTGGTGTGACATGAATATAAACTATGAAACATTAAACTTTAGGCCCCATTTCACACAAGTAATTTTCTAGTTTGGTTATGAAATATGAAAATGCAGAATTTAATACTGCTTAGGCAAAATTTAATGAGTGATATATATGTGCTGTGTCAAATTTCAGTTTAAAAGTTGTTTGCTTTGGTGGTGAGAAGTTAGGTTATAAATGTATTGAAAAAGCAAGAACAAGGGGAACATGAGAGGAGAAAAAGAAGAAAGAAGGAACAGCTTAAAAACATTTTTTTGCTGTAAGATCGATTGTGCATAGCACACCTATTTATTTATAACATTTTCATAATTGGTTGGGATATTTAATCCTTAAAATAGCTCTGCAAGGTGGATGGTGTTATCTCCATTTTTCACATGTTTTACTGAAATCTGAGACTAAACAATTTGTTGTCCACAGAGGTGGTTACTGGCAGAGTCTTTATAAGAAGAACCTTCTGGGCCCAAAATGCATGCGGTTTTCGCTATGCCAAGTCTTCTGTAGTGTCAGTTGGTATCATTAATCCATATTGATCCTTAAGCTTCCTAATGAATTTCTGACTTACACCAGGGACTTGCTCACAAACTATAACAGTAATATCTAATATCTTAATTACTATATAGCAACACATGATCTTTTATTCTAACTTAGAAGGTGGGTGGTACAGAACCATCTCTTATCACCAGTTCAAAAATCCAGAAATCTTTGAAAACCAAAGCTTTTTTTTCATAAATTAGTTGACAGCAAATCTGACTTGATCTGAATCAATTTAATGACAAAAATCTCAAACTAGCATGAAGTTATTTATAGTCTTTTTTCTTCCATTTCATGTGAATATTTATCCATATATTTTATTGCATAAACATTACTATGTTTTGTTACCAGATGCTCACTGCCCTTGGGTATTATTTATGCCAAATATTATATATTTCATTTATTATCTTACTAAAATATGGAAAGTTCTGAAACAAATCTTACATCATGGGTTTTGGATAAAGGATTTACAGCTTAAATTATTCCCATTTTACATATAAGAAACTGAAAGGTGAAATTATTTGCCCGGATCTTTGAACCTAGGAATATTTACCTTCAAGTCAAATCTCAAGAATGGTCCAGAGATAGATGGAATATTTTAATTCAAATAAAGCTGTTAGGAACAGAATCTGTGTACCCTTATGTCAAATTAGTCAACTTAGGAAAAATATACTGCTTGTGATTTTAAATATAACAGTAGCAGTTCAAAACTGGCCAGCAGTTGATTTGTCTGAATTAATAGCCTATCACCTGTTTTTAAGAGGGTTATTAACCAAATGATTTGTATTCTGAAACTTGCCTTAAAATCCCAAAATATTTTTTAAAACATCAGTCCTTTTTGGTTTGTGCATTTAAAATAATGGATTAGGTGCTTAGAAGTCTATTCTCAAGCAATCACTCATTTTCATTAAATATTAGAACAAACATTCAGTTAGAATTAATTAATAACATGACGTAAACATTTTTATTTATAGGTATGATCACCGATCTTTTCATAGATAAGTTCAAGTTCAAAGGCACCAATGTGAAAACCAAAGTACCTCTTTTACTGGAGATTCTGGACAGTTATGACCAAAATGCATTGATTGGTTTCTTTGATGCTGCATGAAATATAAACAAGGTAAAGTTCCAAACAGTTGTCTGTTTAAATTACAAGCTAACTTTATAAACTTTTATTTCAAGTGATTTTTAGTATTATCAAAAAATATCAAGATATGGCTTTTTTTAGTAATACCTCTTTCTTTTGAGAAACAGAACTTTTTTAAAATTAGAATTTTTATTTTTAAAACAAGTAGAATGATTATAAGGGATTTTAATGAAATTTTTAGAAGTGGATATTTTAACTTTTAAGTTGAGAAATAGTATTCAGAAAATAATATATTCAAATATTTGACAGGCTATGCACACATACATATGTAAACTCCTTTACAGTTTTCAAAATATTTTTATATACATTACTTAACTTAATCTTCACAATATATATTTATTTCTGTTTTGTCAAAGCATTTAAGAAAGCTGATTCTTAGTGAGATAAAGTGATAAAGAGGACATGCTATTACTTTGTAAAGCTGGGATCAGAACCCAAGTTCTGGTGCCTGGCTTGTGTCCTGATTACTATGTATGCTGTCAACCAGTGGAAATAACATACCAGTTATTTTTTGCAGGAGTTGAGATTGACCTGCAACAGATTTTGCTCTTGTAGGTAATGTTTTGTGTCCCATGTTTATTTTGTGGTAGGCTTGAGTTGGCTTGGTACTGTAAATTGTGGCCAGGGAAATGAACAGAGTTTATACAGATTGGGAGCATCTTAATTTGATGTGCTGTGACCTGTAAAGCTATACAAGTGTACTATATTGAGTAGTAAAAAAATAGTGATGGCCTCTTTAGATTTTCTTGCACTAGTGTCCACTCATTTCCTTTTTATTATATATGTAGGAAAATATGACCTTAAAACTACAGAATTTTGTCCATTAATCTTATTAATTCATATTATTCATATTCAGGGGAATATTGTATTTAAACATTGTCTTAAAATGGTTTAAAGATTATAGTGGAAAACAAGCCATTTGTTTTTAAGAAGAACATACTTATGAACTTGTCAGAAAACAATAATGCTTAATTATATACCCTTATAGTTAATACTGATGTACAAGCCTTTTGTGTATTAAATGTGAAAACTTGTATAAGGCACATATTAATAAAAGTTTTATTTTAATAAGGTCATATTGTTTTTATTTAAAAACCTTCATTTCTAAGTAGAACACATAATTTAAGTCACTAGAATTTCACTGGGTGCTTTTTGTTGGCTGCCATAGTTTGGGGGAAAATAGATAAAAATTAATGACTATAGTTGAATTTCTTGTAGTATATTACTCCTTTTTATATATATCAACAGTAGTTCAAGGTGCTCCTTAATTGCATCCTCATTAGGAAAAATAAACATAAGCCTGAAGAAACATCTAAATGGTAAGAAGACATACCACTTGAGTATCACCTGCTGTGTAATAGACTTATTTAATCGTAACACCAAACGTATGACGTGTAAATATTATTACTCCCAGTTAACAGAGAAGAAAACTAAGTAAATTGATCAAGACTACCGGGCCAGTAAGTGGCTGATATTTTAGACCTTGGGAAACATGTCACTCAAGCTGACGTTCCCAGGGCTGAAGGACGGGGCACCCCACTAATAATTGCTAAAGTTTAACTCAGTTTTCCCTAGAGACCTCCCTTGCCCTGAGCAGAGGAACCGACTAGTGAAATCACCGTAAACTCAGACCCCGCCTCCCCGTCCGGGATGCAGGCGTTGTCCCTTCCGCCGCCGTTCGACGTTTCTCCGCCCCGCCCCTGTTGGGGGGGCTTTCGCTGCCGCTTTCACTACCCCGCGACCGTGTCGCCTCGATTGACGTAAAAAGCACTGGCCCTTTTCATTGGCCCATTTCAATAGTCGCGGGATACTTGAACTGCATGAACAGCCGCCGCTCCGGCGGGCTGCGAGCCTCATCTCGGGGGCGTCATTGACCCTTTACGCCTGGCAGTACCTACTTGGGCTCTTCACAACCTCCTCGGACCTACGCGATCCCGAGGGGGCGAGCGGGCAGGCTGGCTCGGGCTGCGGCGGGCGGCTACGGCTGGAGCATTCCTCGGCGGGACGGAGTGCACGCTGCTTGGCGCCGCAGGCTGATCCCGCCGCGCCCCCAGGAGCAGTGATGTTGGGCAGCTCAGCGGCCCGCGAGGCAGGCTCGGCGCTGCTAACACTGCAGAATGCAGCGCTCCAAGAGGACCAGGAGAACATCAACCCCGAGAAGGCGGTGGCCATCCAGCAGCCCCGGACCCGGGCGGGACTGGCTGTATTGAAGGCGGGGAACCCGCGGGTTCAAGCGCCGCAGCAGAGGCCCAAGACGCGCCGGGTAAAAAGATGAATGAGATACCTGCGAGAGGGTGGGCCGAGCGGGATTTTTGCATGAATTTAGCAGGCAGAGAATAGTGGCTAGAGCCGGTTCTCTGGGCTTTCTTAGGAAGGCCCCGGTCTGGAGTCTTCTTGATCCCTGGTTTTCTTGTGTGTGGGAAGCCACTGATAGTTTCTCCCATTGCTCTCCCAGCCAGCACTGTGCATTAATACTGCCTGTCTGCTGTCTACTGGGAGTATTTTTTCCATAGGTAATGCGAACAAACCAAGCCTTAAAACCCGAGTGTGGCCTTTGCCTGCCTCCGCGCCTTTATTTCCGCTTTTAAACCCCCGGCACTGAAGTAAGACCCCAACCTTCTGCTTCCTCCCATATGGTTAAGAGATTACCTCTAATTTAAGAAAGGATGTGAAAATACTTTGCTTTTGCTAAATTCCGCCATTTTACCGCATTTGCTCTGTTGCTCCACCCTGGGGTGAAAGTAGTGAACCAACACCTTTTGCCACTTCTTTCCTAAACTTGTCATCTTTCAGCTTGCCACTCTATTCATCTTGTGGCCTTGATTGGTTTTGCATAATTCCACTTAGTATGACTGTTTTTATAACCTTTGTAGGAATGTCTGTGACAAATTGGAACATCCCTTCTTTCTTCAGCTGCTCAAACTTTGTTGCCTGGGTTTTGTCCCACAGAGTCTAATTTTCCTTGACAGAGTATTTGGGAGTAAAAGCAGAGGCTGAGATCCAAAATGGGAAGAGAGCAATACTCCATGTAATAGGCTCAAAGCAAGTTATTCATTTGTTTTTAGGTTGCACCTCTTAAGGATCTTCCAACAAATGATGAGCATGTCACTGTTCCTCCTTGGAAAGCAAACAGTAAACAGCCTGCATTTACCATTCATGTGGATGAAGCAGAAGAGTCTCAAAAGAGGCCAGGTGAATTTAAGAAAACTGAATGTGAAGATGTCCTAGCTTTTAATTCAGCCATTACTTTACCTGGACCAAGAAAACCTCTGGTACCTCTTGATTATCCAATGGATGGTAGTTTTGGTAAGTTTTAAAGAACAATCTGAATCAAATCAATGTAATCAGTTATTAAATATTATCTTACATGATCCCTACTATATAATGAATTCAGTTTAATGTAACAAGTTTAGAAAGTGTGCGATTTTAGACCTCACAGCTAATACATGACCTAGTGACCTACCAAAGGACTCAAATCCTGATCGGGTGCTCCTTCTTATACTCTACCAATCACATCAATTTAATTAGATCTCAAGTACTTATTTTAATCTGACCTTGGAAATGTTTGCTTGATTGAGAGAATAAATTTCAGTTGTATTCATAAGAATCAGTTTGTACATACCACTTTATAAATAGAGTGCATTTTGAGGATGCAGCTTTAAATATTGTGATATCCAACATCTCTTCCAGCTTTAAAGTTTTGTGTCTATAAAACCAGTCTGAGTGAGTATCTGATACCAGAGAGGAACATTGTCCTCCTGTAAGTTAACAGTTGAACCATGGCTGTTTGCCCTCAACCACATAAATAAAGCTGCCATAAACAGCTCTCCCTAAAGTTTGCAGTTTTTTTTATCATAGGGCTAGTGGGTTCTCACTGGACAGTTCACTAAATCTAATCTTGTTTACTTTTAGTTCTGTTCTTGAGAGATGGTCTGGTAGTAGTAGGAAGGTCCTTTCATAAAATGAAAATTTGCAATAAATTTTTACCTCAAACTGAACCTTGAAGTGAAAAGAATAATGTATGATATTTACCTCAAAAGATAATTGAAAGTACTAAAAAATGAATCAGTTGTTGCAGTGTTTATTTGAACTGCCCATAACAAATCTAATTTTCTCATTAATATACTTGTTAGCCCTGCTTCTAGTTAATGTTTTGATTGTGCTTTGAATATGTCAGACTTTGGGATCTGCATGTGCAAACTTTCTTAGAGAAAGTCCTAGATATTATCTCAAAACTTGGATTTTAACTGTGCTTACAGAACCATGTCATCTGCTCCAGTCTCATAGAAAAAATAATGATACTTAATGATCCTCAAAATCATTTTCCTGTTAGTGGCCTGTCAGTATTTTTTCTTGTTATTTAAAATCATTCCAAATCTAAGTGGAGAGAAGTACGAAAACCAGAGTAAAATAGTGTATGTACTTTGTCATGAGAAGCTGTTTTTAAGGTGAAATAAATGCTTCAGTAGTGTGGGACTCCTCACAAGAGCAATCACTTTCAACTATTAACTTAAATAGAAAATTAAACAATGAACTTAATCATACCTTTGAATTCCCCCAGAGTCACCACATACTTTGGACATGTCAATTGTATTGGAAGATGAAAAGCCAGTAAGTGTTAATGAAGTACCAGACTACCATGAGGATATTCACATGTACCTTAGAGAAATGGAGGTAAAGGCTCTCTGAATCTATGCTTTATACTATTATTTAATGTGACAAAATTGGGAGGATAATATTTTTAAGTTTTTAATTGCTAGTGATTTACTCTGCCATACGTAATGTTTCTGGCATGTAGCATCTTTGTTGATGATAGGAATAATCTGATTGCAGTTTTAATACTGTACTAAGTAACTTTCTCAACAGGTTAAATGTAAGCCTAAAGTGGGTTACATGAAGAAACAGCCAGACATCACTAACAGTATGAGGGCTATCCTTGTGGACTGGTTAGTTGAAGTAGGAGAAGAATATAAACTACAGAATGAGACCCTGCATTTGGCTGTGAACTACATTGATAGGTTCCTTTCATCGATGTCTGTATTGAGAGGAAAACTTCAGCTTGTGGGCACTGCTGCTATGCTGTTAGCCTCGTAAGTCCAACTTGGTTTGTTGGATTAAGAGCGATCAGTACCTTTCTGTGTAGGGAAGGAATTTTAATTTTTGACCATGTGACATTTTAACATTCTGTGCAAGGCAGAGTTGGTGACTACTTTAGGGGTGGCAGTGTGTATGAAACTGTTGTCTAATTTAGGAAATTAATTTTCCCAGATCTGGATTCCAGTGTACCTTCTTGACTGAACATGGGGACTGGCTACATTTCAATACAGTAGGACAAGATTATGAAGTTGAAACGTGTGGTTCCTTCCATTAAAAAGTTTTCTTGCATATAAGCAAAATCTTATCTTTTCCCTATTAAGCCATAACTAAATTTAAAACTAAAACATAAACATTTATTTCTCTAAGAAAGTTTCCTGTGTTTTCAGTTACTTGGTGAGCTCTGGTACTTTTCCCATCTTGGGAAGTCTATCTCTCTTATTTCCTTTGACTGAACTGGGGAAAATGTTTCAAAAAGCCTTTATTTCTTTGGGTCTTTCAATTGTGTTTACCCAGTCTCTGCTAGAAATGGTCAGGCATTAATAACAACAGGCAGTGGGTGGAGAGTGTAGGTTTTGTATACATTCCGTGTATTTACTAAAGGGAGTTCAGACTTGGGATAAACAAACTTCTCTTAAAATGACTGATTACTTAAAACTTTTCTCATTGTAGAAAATTTGAAGAAATATACCCCCCAGAAGTAGCAGAGTTTGTGTACATTACAGATGATACTTATACCAAGAAACAAGTTCTGAGAATGGAGCACCTAGTTTTGAAAGTCCTTGCTTTTGACTTAGCTGCACCAACAGTCAATCAGTTTCTTACCCAATACTTTCTTCACCAGCAGTCTGCAAACTGCAAAGTCGAAAGTTTAGCAATGGTAAGTTCTTTTCATTTTGTTGAATGAAGATTCTTAGGTCACAGTTAAGGGCAAGTCCCAGTTTCATTATACAGCTTTGGTCAGGGGCTTACAGTTTTGGGGGAAGAATAATATAGTATGGAAGAAAGCCTGCTACTGGCTAAATATAAATTGTGAAAGCACTAAGGGTAGTGGTATGAGGATTAAGTCTTGAGAAATGGTAGCCAGAAAAGTTGTTCTTAAAGTCATTGAGAGGAAAAATGCAGGATGAGAGTGGATCAAAGCACTGAGATACTGGATATGTTTGGAGATGAAGCTATGGAAATTTTTTCCCATGGTTGCTATAAGAGCCTATCTTGAAAACAGGAAAATATTTGGTCAGAAGGCAAGGCTTTGAGATCTGAATACTATAGCTCTTGTGATCATAATATATATTTACCTTTTTCCAGTTTCTGGGAGAGTTAAGTTTGATAGATGCTGACCCCTACCTAAAGTTTTTGCCATCAATTATTGCTGGAGCGGCCTTTCATTTAGCACTCTACACAATCACAGGACAAAGCTGGGTATGTATTATGATGTCTTTGCACATATCTGCCTTGTGATTTAAATACTTGTGCCAGGTAAGTAATTGTCCTATACAACTGATGGCTGTTTCCATGTACTGACCTAGAAAACTTCAACTACATTGTTTAAAGTGCCTTGCCTGTTTAATAGCATTATGTAAAGTGCCTTGCCTGTTTAAAAGCATATTAAAGCATATGCTTGCTAGGTAGAAAGCTTCATTATTACTTACATTTAAAAGGTGTGCTTAAAGAATTAGGGCTCTAAGACCTGTTGCGCTAAGGGAAAGTAGTAACATTGATCAAAGTCAGCATAAAAGAGATGGAATAATGACTCACAAAAACTGGAAGATGTTAGTTGGAGGTTAATACTGAAATTTAAGAAAATTCAAGCTTAATGCCAGCTACTAACTCATTGTATTTAGTGTCTGTTACTAAAAACAAAACTCAATGGTTCTTTACTCCCTCCTCTGTAGCCTGAATCATTAGTACAAAAGACTGGATACACCCTGGAGAGCCTTAAGCCTTGTCTCATGGACCTTCACCAGACCTACCTCAGAGCACCACAGCATGCACAACAGTCAATAAGAGAAAAGTACAAAAGTTCAAAGTAAGAATTAACCTGAATAGATATAAAAGAAGCTTGCTTTTCTAGGTGATCACATGGTTGAGAGATCTTAACATTTTAACTTTATCAAAGGATTCACAAAACAGGCACAGCCTCCTTAGAATCTGTTCTCTTAGCAGGCCATGTGTTTTGAGTAGGTACTAGATGTGCTTTCCTGCATAAAAGGAGCGAGGGGACGGGGCACATGTGCTTGTTCTGGGGACCAATGATTTTATGACCATTCAGTCATACAAATAGCATTTTTGAGTTCCTAGTATAAGTATCAATCCATGATCTCCTTCACCTAAAGACTGTTTACTAAAGATGGGTTTTTTTCCTATTTACAGGTATCATGGTGTTTCTCTCCTCAACCCACCAGAGACACTAAATGTGTAACAGTGAAAGACTGCCTTTGTTTTCTAAGATGTAAATCACTCAAAGTATATGGTGTACAGTTTTTATCTTAGGTTTTAATTTTGCAATCATTCCTGAATACAGAAATTATGGTCAAGTACAAATTATGGTATCTATTTTTCAATGGTTTTAATTTGTATATCTTTTGTATATGTAATTATCTTAGATACTTGGCTAATTTTAAGTGGTTTTGTTAAAGTATTAATGATGCCAGCGGTCAGCATAAGAATAAGAATTAATAAATTGATCTGGAAAACTTGGTTTCTAAGTTAAATTTAATTTGAGGTAAAAATTTGACTTAAGAATTTCACTCAAAAATTTGGTTTACTATATAAGGGGAATGGGAAGGCTTCTGAAATTAAAAAAAAAAAGCAACAAAAGTCCTTATTCATTTTCCTAAGCAACTGAAACAATTTGCTGACTTGAGCATAACCTAGGGTATTTGGAATAAATCTGTTTATCAGTCATGATCCTGCGTTTATTTCAACCCCTGAACAACACTATGAAATGCTTTTCATCAGCCTTTACACTTTACCAAAGGAACAATCACTTAAAACCTGTTATGAAGTTCTCCAGTTTTATCCTAAAGCATAGTGTTAAAAAACTATATTAAAAAGTGACTAGATTTTAATGATAGCAAAATTAAAAAAAAAAGTGACTAGATTTTATAATGGATTTGTGAATTAAAAATACCCAAGTTTATTAGTGCTGAATAAATATCCTTTTAACAGTTACATACACAAATATACAACTTAGTTTTAATTAGTAGCTCTCTTCTTTTTTCTCTTTCTTACTGGCTTTTTGCTTGGTGCTTTTTCTTGTTTTTCACTGATAGTTTGTGTTCTGTGAAAAAAGTATATTAACAGTTTACTACTAACAGTATTAGTACTAGAAGCTGATCCCACAGATGATTTACAACTCATACCATTTTGCTTGTTAAAATTTTCCATCACCAGAATAGAAGGCCTTACTTAATTTTTTCTAGTAGGATGTAACATTTGCCAACTGTGAGAGTTAAAATGCTCTAACCTTGACAGACTTCTAAACAATTTTATAGAATTATGTCCTATCTAATGTTTACAAATCTCAGGTTGAAGAAACCATGGAAGGCTGGATTTCAAACGAAAAAGGGATGTTTTTGTTTACAGTAGGGTAAGATAAGAGTAAAACCAGAGAGCAAGTCTCTAATAATCTTGAGTATGTGTGTACATTGAAATAAACCACAGATTTGTTACCTTATTTTCTTTGGATTCTTGTCTGGTTCTAAAATGATCATTTCTTCTTCTTCACTGTCTGAGAGTACTATAGGGGCATCTTTAAGAAAATGTTAAGAAAGCAATATAAGTTATCTCTTGGAGAATTTCCACATAGGTTTATGTCAGCAGTTCTAAATTTCCATACAAACAGAGCTCAAGCTTCTCTTTGGGTGGAGCCTTAAGAAATATTTTTATTTCTTAAAAATTATTTAATTCCATAATCATTTAATATGTGCTTCTCTAAAGAAGGTACCACAGTTTCTCTTAGAATTTGCTAATTTTGAAGATCTAAATTTAAAATTTCTCTCTATTAAAACACCAGAAGGAAAACAGCTAGGAGCAGAATTGTTGGGTTGAAAGGCATATTTTTGCCAACTGCCCCCAGAAATTCCAAGATATAGTATATGAAGAACCCATTTCCTATATACCCTTAACCAAAGCTGGTATTTTTAAAATTGCCTAATAAAGTAGTCAAAAACTGTCTCATTTTTTGTTTTGAATTTATTTCCTTTATTACTACATGAAATGTGTTCCTGTCCACTTGTATCTCAGAATTATTTTATTTTTCCCATTTTTCTCCTGAGCCCTAGTTATGATATATATAAAATGTAAAATTAACTCTTCCCAGATGGTAGTATGTCTTCATATTTTGAGTTTTCAGTTAATTTCTTCCTTTGTTTGTGTACTTTAGAGAGGCTTCACTTGCCTCATCCTCCCAATTATCTTAGGTACACCTTCATTGTTCAGTTGAAAATACTACTGTTCAGACCAGCATCAAATGTCTAGCTATTAACCTCATTAATCTTAGAAAATTTATTTCACAAGTATATAAAGAGGCATATGCAAGGATGCTTACTGTAGCAGTGTAATACAAAAAAATAACACATTTAGTAATTAGAAATGATTAAACCAACTAGTTACCTTCAACTCTACAGAATTCTATGCAGCACTTAAAAAGATGTGGCTATTCTATATGTCATAACATGGAAAAACTTCCCAAGATTCATTCACAGTTCCTGTGTTTGAGCAGCTTACAATGGTGTACGTAAGAGTGAATAAATAAAGCTGACCCTTGAATAACACAGGATTTGGGGTGCCAACCCTCCATCTAGTCAAAATCCACATATAACTTAAATACTCCCCAAATACTTAAATGCTAATAGCCTACTACTGACTGGAAGTCTACTGATAACAGTTGATTAACACATACTTTTTGTTTTATACTTAATATATACTATATTCTTAATAAGCTTAGAGAAAAATATCTTCAAATTGTTGAAAATCTTAAAAGAAGATTCCAATATATTTACTGAAAACTGCATATAAGTGGACCCATGCAGTTCAAACCTGTGTTGTTTAGTGGTCCAGTGTACATGGAACAGGTCTGGAAGAATACCAGATAGAAGCAAGCACTGGGAAACCTGAATAAGGGTCCTAGTTGATGGATATTTTTCATCTTTAGAAAAAGCACCAGCAGGCTCTCAGTATTGTTTACAGGCAATAATTTTATTCCTTGAAAGGCAGGTAGGTATATGCATTACTCACTGAACAATATCCCCTTCCCTATTTTCTCAGCCAGGTTTAGTAAGTACATCCTTTAGTTCTCTGCCAGCCTAGTTCCTAGATCCATCTTTGTATGATTTCTATTCTAACTACATAAAAAAAATTCATGATTATTTTCTAGTAGGGTCCAAGCAAGAATTTCTCTGAAACAAAAATGTCCACAGCTGAAAACAATTTTTCCAGTTCTACAGCTTTCAGAATGCAAGGAACATAGGATTACCAGTATTCCAGGTAATTCTAGAATTCTGGGTTCTCATACTGTTCTAATATGGTAGTAATATGTGGCTATTTGATTTTATAGTAATTAAATAAAATTCAGAATTCTTCAGTCACAAGCTACATTTCAAATGCTCTATTGGCTACACGAGGCTAATGGCTACTATATTTGACTGTTGATATTAAACATTCTGTTAAAGTTCTATTTGGACAGCGCTACTCTTAATAAACATGATATGGGCTTTATGTTTGAGTCTACAACTAGAAAAGACAGCATTCAGACAAGAAAAAACAGCATTCAGGAATGAGATTGTTAAAAACTTCATCACGTTAAAACTGGCCTAGATATATATATACAAAAAGAACAAAACATTTTTTAATTAAAAATGCCACTACATATGGACACCAATGAGTACCACTACTCCACAAAGATAAGTGTATTCTTTTAGAAAATAACTGAAGTTAGCATTTTGGCCTGAAGAGTGTAGTTAAAATTAATCACAAAATATTTCGCTACTCTAAAAAAGGAACTGCTACCTAAAATCGGTAAGTGAAATAGATATGTATATATTACATAAAAACCATGAAGTATCCCCTACCTTGGCTTCCAATATTGGAAACTTCTACTCCAGTGTCCATTTTGACACTGTCGAGAATGACAGCTTCATCACTGCCACCTTCATTCTCATCTTCCTTGTCAGAGTCTTCAGGATCACCCCAGGAGTTTTCTATTCCCTCTCCAATCTGGGCAGTTCCAGGAGTCCACAGTACAGGTTGAGAAACACTTAGTAAGTTAAAACTGAATAACAGAAATATTGCTATTTGATACAGTGTTGAAAAAGGTAAGAATCAAAGTTTTCTTCCTTTAAAATTCAGTTGCCTCAAATTCTTATGAAAAAATATTTACTGGTAGCCAT
Source organism: Manis javanica (assembly GCF_040802235.1). Taxonomy (NCBI): domain Eukaryota; kingdom Metazoa; phylum Chordata; class Mammalia; order Pholidota; family Manidae; genus Manis; species Manis javanica. The sequence goes on from NC_133160.1 coordinate 71,376,123, forward strand.
ACTATGGATGGCTGAACAAAGAGGCAAAAAGAAAAAATTCAAACTCAGGATTTTATGGACACACTGGTGAGAAATATCAAGGGACAAACTGGCTCTCAACATACTAGTTGTAATAAACTTGGTGAATAGATGAATAATTTCAAGAACAATGTGTAAAGTGTATAAAGTACTTGACCATGCTATTGAAATTAAAGAACAATTTTCCAAAGGGAAATGAAATGCTATAAATTGGTTCTTAAAAGTAGAGAATTCTGGGTTTCTACAGGATAGCTCAAGAGGTGGTGGACGTTATCCCGATGACTTAATATGACTCATCAATACCTTGCAGCATGAATGTTTTCTCTAACGAAGTACAGTTGACCCTTGAACACACAGGGATAAGGGGCACTCACCCACTGTAGTCAATAATCTGTCAATAATAACTTTTGACTCCCCCCAATTTAACTATTAATAGCCACTGTTGATGGAAGCCTTACCAATAACATAGTCAATTAACAAACACATATTTTGTATATGTATTTTATATGTATTATATACTGTATTCTCAGAGTAAACAGAATTTTTTTTCCAAATTGCGACAAATCTCCAAAACACTTTCTGATGTATTTATTGAAAAAAATCGAAGTATAAGTGAACCTACAAGGTTCAAACCGGTCTTGTTCAAGGGTCAATTGTACAGTGTTTCAGCAAACAAATTTCAGTATGTATAGCCCTAATAATGCCAAAAGTATTATGAAACTTCTTGTTACTAAAAAAAACCACCCAATAAAGATACACTTCTGAAGGAGGTTCAGCTTCAGCAATGATTTCTTCTGCTTTCTCCTCTACATCAGAGGTATCGATAGGAGCCTTTTCCATTTTAAATGCTGTGATTCTTTGATTTGCTATAGACTCTGCAAAACCAAACTTTCCACCTTCTTTCCTGTGTGGAGATTTTTGAAGTGGGAGGGGAATGACACATGGGAGAGAAGACAGGAAGGGAGAAAAAAGTTAACTATTTTATCTTTTTGATGTATGAGAAACATAAGAGTTATTTTACTAACTTAATGTCACCAAGAGAAATAATAAAGTTTTTATTATTACCATTTACTGAACCATGTGCCAGACATGTGCTAAGTGCTTAAAATGTATTATTCTCTAATTCTCAAAGAGCCCTACCAGGTAGGCATTATCACTTCCCATACAGAAGATAGAACTGAAGTGCTAGGTTACAGAAATTGCTTAATAATTTCACAAAGTAAGAAATAGAGATAGTAATCAACCCATGTGTGTTCTTTACATTAAATTGACTTGCTAGATTTTTTTTCCTAAGAAAATGTATATTTTTAAAAGGAAAAATGTAGCTTTTAAATACAGATATTTAAATTGAAAATATAACAGAGGCCAATCAACTTACCAAAAACATTGTTATATTCAATGAGATTAACAGATGAGGAAATATGAAGTGTGAAAATTACATGGTTACCCTTATGCAAAAAAGATCCTTAACAAAAAAATCTATATAAAAATCTATTTAATTTTTTCTAAAAAAAAATTAAACTTACCTAACTTTCTGGTCATTCTCCAAAGCTTTCTGTATTAGCTCTGTAATTTCTGCTACTTTCACACCAGCTATTTTACTACATCTCAAAACCTATTTATAAAAGTGAGTAAGTGAATTCTGTTACTGAAAGATGACAAGCCAAATAGCTTTCTGTAACAAAACTAAAAACATAAGATTAGTTCTTCTACCATTATAATTAAAGCCTGATTTTTTTCTTCAAATATGAAAAAATAATACGTGTAAACACAAATTAAGGCAAGATGTGAGAGTTTTAAAAAGTGTGAAAGACTATCATGTTAAGGGAACAGACCTGAAAATTTTTTCTATGACAATGTAAAAGATACCACTGAAGAAGCCACAGACAGACATTATATGCTCAGGGATGCACTAACTTACTTCCTTTCTGTGTGGGTGATCCACAGCACCAGTTCAAGACATGGCTGTAGTGTCCCCTGGGGAAGCTTTAAAAAAGCAAAGATTCCCAGGCCTCAGGGACCTCATGGATCAATCTCTGGAGACAGGGATCTGTTTATGGTCATGATGCTGGTAATAATGACAATGATGGCAATAGTAGAAACTAACATTTACTGCACACTTAATAATATACTACACAGCGTAATATATCCATATCTAATTATCCTTATATCCTTCTAATAACAAGGTGTCAATAGTAACATTATTCCCTATTTTATAGATAAAGAATCTGGGGCAAAAAGATACCAAGTCATTTGCCGAAAGGAAGTTAGTGTATAAGGCAGAGCTGGAATTTCAAATAAAGCAGCCTCTGTACTACACGCTACCTGGCAATCTGCTTTCTAAAAGCCCCCATGTGAATCTGATATGTAGCTGGATTTGAGAACTTCTGTTCATGTAACCCAACTTCTAAGAGTAAAACTATCTTTTTACCAAATTTCTACTTTTTGACACTCATTTTTTGATAGGGACAGGAATCTCTTTCCTCAGTAGAAAGAAAAAAGCGTTCCTCTATCTAGAAGTAGACTCTGGAGGACGGTACATGGATGCTGCAGCAAGGAAGGATGGAGGATACCTTGTAGCTACCAGTAAACAGAGCATCATAATAGCACTGAAACCAGATTCTAACACATCCTAGAAGCAATTGAAAATATTGTTGGATTTCAGTAAAAAACAAAACCCTCTAAAGAGACCCATTCTTTATGGAACAATAATAAAAGCACTAACTTGATCTTTTAGCAGCATTATCCCACCACTGGACTGGATGGTACAAATCTCTCGATGTTTGTTCATGGCAATTACCAGCAAGCCATCCATTACACGTTCTTCTCGTTCATTGGGATCCACCAATAAATATGTTCTGCAATGCACGTTAAACAGACCAGAACAAATGAGGCTGAATACTTGCCAATTTTAAGATAATGAATGTTTTTAAAAGATGAATTAATAAAGCCAACACAGTGAAGGTCTGAGCCTGTGTATCTGACTAACTTTAATGGGAAAAGACAGAAGAGAATTATATCTTTTGGACACAAAATAAATGCTAAGTGGAAATTGCTAGTTATTACAGTAAAATTGCATTAAGTTCATATTGGTCTTATTTAAATAATACATAATGTAAACCTGATGCTATCTCTTGATTAAATTATTTGTGGCTCATTAATGAAAACTTAGATAACATTTATTTGGTTAATTTTAACGCTTCCCTAATGTCCTGTCCTCTGAAGTTCTAGGCTCTACTAGTGGCTCGTTAAAAAACATGCTATTTCTGCACCGTCCAATGTTAGCCTCTAATCACATGTGATTACTGAGCCCTTGAAATGTAACTAGTTCAATCTGAGATGTACTAAATTATAAAATACTGGATTTCAACAACTTAGTAAAAATAAACGAATGTAAAATACCTCACAAATAATTTTTAAGATATGGATCACATATTAAAATAATATTTAAGGTAGGCAAAATAACATGTATCAAAATTAATTTTACCTAGCTTTTTAATGGGGATACTGGAAAATTCTGAATTCCATATATAGTTCATGTTATATTTCTACTAGACAGTGAGTGCTGTTCTATTTCTAATGCAATTCAATGCTATACTGTTGGAAACTTGAAAGATTTTCTCTAGTTCTTACGCATAAATTATTAAAATATTTATATCTCCCTTTGTTTCTAAAGAAATTTAAGGTTAAAGCTTTCATTTAAATGCACCATTGCATGAACCTAAGACTCCAGGTTTTCTACTGAAGGAGGAAATTGCAGAGTTGTGGTAAAACTGCGGGAGAACTAAAGGAAATGAGATTTTTTTTCCCATTTGTGAACCACTCTCCTGTGACCTACTCCATGTAATAAACTACTATAATATGATCTAAAGTCCTCTGCCTTTCATTAATCCAGTTATTCTCACGTCACTTTCCCAAATTAGAGCCTAGCACACAATTCTCTCAACACTTGTACTTCTCTAGGAAAGATAAGACACTACCATGTGGCAATAAATTCATATTATAAGTATTCCATGAAATGAAAAACATTATTAAGTCTCTTCATTATAGAAGAGTTTGTCACCTCTATTGAGAAAGCTCTTTGCCAACTAATCCCTTACGAAGAAAGGAAAGAACTGTAAGGTGCTTTAATACTGGAGAAGGGGTTTGGTTCATTTGTCCATGGCACATTCGAGTAGGACAAAAAAGTTCCTACCTGCATTTATCACCTTAGCCCATGACAAGGATGAGACTTACCCTTGTTGGAAGAAGGCAAAACTGACACAAATGGGCATGTGGTGGATGCTTAATGGTACAGGATCACGCTCTTCAGGTGTATACTGTTTGAAAATAAAAGTTTGAATAATTATAGTCACTAAGTTCAAAACATACAAAAAAACCACCTTGGACATTAAATATGAAAATAAAAAATAAAACTCCGCTAATCCTCAGTGAGTACCTAGATAAGTCTTTTATAATTACCTATATGACTTTGCCACTCATGTTCCTTAAAACTTTGTCAAAGAACTTTATAGAGGTAAAATTTAAATACCATAAAATCCACTCTAAGTATATGATTCACTGATTATCAAATGTATGGTTATGTAACTACCACCTCAATCCAGTTTTTTTTTTTAACACTTCCATTACCTGTCAAAATTCTCTTGAGCCTGTTTGCAGTGAATTCTCACTTCCACTTCCGGCCCCAAGCATCCACTGATTTACTTTCTGTCTCTATAAAACAGCCTTTTCTGGGCACTCCAAGTAAGTGGAATTAAACAGTTTTTAGCCTTTTGTGTCTCCCTCCTTTCAACTTAGCATGTTTCATCCATTTTGTAGTACCTATACATAGTCTGGCCTTTTCTTACTGCTAAATAGTATTCCATTGTGTGGATATAACATATTTTGTATTTCCATTCACCAATTGATGGACATTTGGATTGTTTCCAGCTTTTGGCTACTAAAATAATGCAGCTATGAATGTTCACATGAAGTTGTTGAGTGAAAATATACTTTCATCCCTCCTGAGTAGATGCCTAGGCATGGAATCACTCGGTTGTGTAAGTGTACACTGAAGTTCTTAAGAAACTGCCAAATTTTTACAAGGTGCCTACATCATTTCACATCACAACTAACAATAACTCGATAGTATTTTTTTTGGTATTATTAATCTACAATTACATGAGGAACATTATGTTTACGAGACTCCCCCCCATCACCAAGTCCCCCTGACATACCCCATTGGTCACTGTCCATCAGCGTAGTAAGATGCTGTAAAATCACTACTTGTCTTCTCTGTCTTGCACAGCCCTCCCCATGCCCCACGCCACATTATATATGCTACTCGTAAAGTCCCCTTTCTTTTTCCCCCCTTCTCCCTCCCTTCCCACCCATCCTCCCCAATCCCTTTCCCTTTGGTAACTGTTAGTCCTTTCTTGGGTTCTGTGATTCTGCTGCTGTTTTGTTCCTTCAGTTTTTCCTTTGTTCTTATATTCCAAATATGAGTGAAATCATTTGGTACTTGTCTTTCTCCGCCTCGTTTATTTCACTGAGCATAATACCCTCTAACTCCATCCATGCTGTTGCAAATGGTAGGATTTGTTTTCTTCTTACGGCTGAATAATATTCCATTGTGTATGTACCACATCTTCTTTATCCATTCATCTACTGATGAATACTTAGGTTGCTTTCATTTCATGGCTATTGTAAATAGTGCTACGATAAACATAGGGGTGAATCTGTCTTGTTCAAATTGGGCTGCTGCATTCTTAGGGCAAATTCCTAGAGGTGGGATTCCTGGGGCAAATGCTATTTCTATTTTGAGCTTTTTGAGGAACCTCCATACTGCTTTCCACAATGGTTGAACAAATTTACATTCCCACCAGCAGTGTAGGAGGGTTCCCCTTTCTCCACAACTTCGCCAACATTTGTTGCTGTTTGTCTTTAGGATGGTGGCCATCCTTACTGGTGTGAAGTGATATCTCATGGTGGTTTTAATTTGCATTTCACTGATGACTAGTGATGTGGAGCATCTTTTCATGTGTCTGTTAGCCATCTGAATTTCTTCTTTGGAGAACTGTCTGTTCAGCTCCTCTGCCCACTTTTTAATTGGATTGCTCGCTTTTTGTTTGTTGAGGTGTGTGAGCTCTTTATATATTTGGATGTCAAGCCTTTATCGGATCTGTCATTTATGAATATATTCTCCCTTACTGTAGGATGCCTTTTTGTTCTATTGATGGTATCCTTTGCTGCACAGAAGCTCTTCAGCTTGATATAGTCCCACTTGTTCATTTTTGCTTTTGTTTTCCTTGCCTAGGGAGATATGTTCATGAAGAAGTCGCTCACGTTTATGTCCAAGAGATTTTTGCCAATGTTTTTTTCTAAGAGTTTTATGGTTTCATGACTTACATTCAGGTCTTTGATCCATTTAGAATTTACTTTTGTGATTGGGGTTACACAATGATCCAGTTTCATGCTCTTAGATGTAGCTGTCCAGTTTGGCCAACACCAGCTGTTGAAGAGGCTGTCATTTCCCCACTGTATGTCCATGGCTCCATTATCATATATTAATTGACCATATATGTTTGGGTTAATGTCTGGAGACTCTATTCTGTTCCACTGGTCTGTGGCTCTGTTCTTGTGCCAGTACCAAATTGTCTTGATTACTGTGGCATTGTATTTGAGCTTGAAGTTGGGGAGCGAGATCCCTCCCACTTTATTCTTTCTTCTCAGGATTGCTTTGGCTATTCAGGGTCTTTGGTGATTCCATACAAATTTTAGAACTATTTGTTCCAGTTCGTTGAAGAATGCTGTCAGTAATTTGATAGGGATGGCATTGAATCTGTAGATTGCTTTGGGCAGGGTGGCCATTTTGACAATATTATTTCTTCCTAGCCAAGAGCATGGGATGAGTTTCCATTTGTTAGTGTCCTCTTCAATTTCTCTTAAGAATGTCTCATAGTTTTCAGGGTACAGGTCTTTCACTTCCTTGGTTAGGGTTATTCCTAGGTATTTTATTCTTTTTGATGCAATTGTGAATGGAATAGTTTTCCAGATTTCTCTTTCTATTAGTTCATTGTTAGTGTTTAGGAAAGTCTCAGATTTCTGTGTATTAATTTTGTATCCTGCAACTTTGCTGTATTCCGATATAAGTTCCAGTAGTTCTGGAGTGGAGTCTAATTTAGGGTTTTTTATGTAAAATATCATGTCATCTGCAAATAGTGACAGTTTGACTTCTTTACCAATATGGATTCCTTATATTTCTTTGTTTTGTCTAATTGCCGTGGCTAGGACCTCCAGTACTATGTTGAATAGCAGTCGGGAGAGTGGGCATCCCTGTCTTGTTCCCGATCTCAGAGGAAATGCTTTCAGCTTCTCACTGTTCAGTATGATGTTGGCTGTGGGTTTTTCATATATGGCCTTTATTATGTTGAGGTACTTGCCCTCTATACCCATTTTGTTGAGAGTTTTTATCATGAATGGATGTTGAATTTTGTCAAATGCTTTTTCAGCATCTATGGAGATGATGATGTGATTTTTGTCCTTCTTTTTGTTTATGTGGTAGATGATGTTGATGGATTTTCAAATGTTGTACCATCCTTCCATCCCTGAGATGAATCCCACTTGATCATGGTGTACGATCCCCTTGATGTACTTTGAATTCGGATTGCTAATATTTTGTTGAGTATTTTTGCATCTATGTTCATCAGGGATATTGGTCTGTAATTTTTCTTTTTGGTGGGGTCTTTGCCTGGTTTTGGTATTAGGGTGATGCTGGCTTCATAGAATGAGTCTGGAAGTATTCCATCTTCTATTTTTTGGAAAACTTTAAGGAGAATGGGTATTATGTATGTCATCTGTGTATGTCTGATAAAACTCCACAGTAAATCCATCTGGCCCAGGAGTTTTGCTCTTGGGTAGTTTTTTGATTACCAATTCAATTTCGTTGCTGGTAATTGGTCTGTTTAGATTTTCTATTTCTTCCTTGGTCAGTCTTGGAAGGTTGTATTTTTCTAAGGAGTTGTCCATTTCTTCTAGGTTTTCTAGCTTGGTAGCATATAGTTTTTTGTAGTATTCTCTAATAATGCTTTGTATTTCTGTGGGGTCCATCATGATTTTTCCTTTCTCATTTCTGATTCTGTTAATGTGTATAAATTCTCTTTTTCTTTTTATAAGTCTAGCTAGGGGCTTATCTATTTTGTTTATTTTCTCAAAGAACCAGCTCTTGGTTTCATTGATTTTTTTCTATTGTTTCATTCTTCTCAATGTTATTTATTTCTTCTCTGATCTTTATTATGTCCCTCCTTCTGCTGAATTTAGGCCCTATTTGTTCTTCTTTTTCCAGTTTCAGTAATTATGACTTTAGACTATTCATTTGGGATTGTTCTTCCTTCTTTAAATATGCCTGGATTACTATATACTTCCCTCTTAGAACTGCTTTTGCTGCATCCCACAGAAGTTGGGGCTTTGTGTTGTTGTCATTTATCTCCATATATTGCTTGATCTCTATTTTAATTTGGTCATTGATCCACTAATTATTTAGGAGCATGTTGTTAAGCCTCCATGTGTTTGTGAGCCTTTTTGCTTTCTTTGTACAATTTATTTCTAGTTTTATACCTTTGTGGTCTGAGAAGCTGGTTTGTAGAATTTCAATCTTTTTGAATTTACTGAGGCTCTTTCTGTGGCCTAGTATATGGTCTATTTTGGAGAATATTCCATGTGCACTTGAGAAGAATGTGTATCCTGTTGCTTTTGGGTGTAGAGTTCTGTAGATGTCTATTAGGTCCATCTGTTCTAGTGTGTTTTTCAGTGACTCTGTGTCCTTATTTATTTTCTGTTTGGTGGATCTGTCCTTTGGAGTGAGTGCTGTGTTGAATTCTCCTAAAATAAATGCATTGCGTTCTATTTCCTCCTGTAATTCTGTTAGTATTTGTTTCATATATGTTGATGCTCCTGTATTGGGTACATGTATATTTATAATGGTTATATCCTCTTGTTGGATTGACCCCTTTATCATTATATAATGTCCTTCTTTATCTCTTGTGACTTTCTTTGTGTTGAAGTTTATTTTGTCTGATACTAGTACTGTAACACCTGCTTTTTTCTCCTTATTGTTTGCATGAAATATCTTTTTCCATCCCTTGACTTTTAGTCTGTGCAAGTCTTTGGGTTTGAGGTGAGTCTCTTGTAAGCAGCATATAGATGGGTCTTGCTTTTTTATCCATTCTATTACTGTGTCTTTTGGTTGGTGCATTCAGTCCATTTATATTTAGGGTGATTATTGAAAGATATCTACTTATTGACATTGCAGGCTTTAGGTTCATGGTTACCAAAGTTCAAGGTTAGCTTCTTTACTATCTTACTGTCTAACTTATCTCACTTATCAGCTATTATAAACACTGTCTGATGATTCTTTCTTTCTCTCCCTTATTCCTCCTCCTCCATTCTTTGTATGTTAGGTGTTTTTTTTGTACGTGTGCTCTTTTGTGTTTCTTTTGCCTGCTTTTGTGGGTAGTTGATCTTATTTTTTGCCTTTAGTTAGTATTTGATTTTTCTGCTTTCTTTGCTGTGATTTTATTTTCTCTTGTGACATCTGTTTAGCCTTAGGTGTACTTCCATCTAGAGCAGTACCTCTAAAATACCCTGTAGACATGGTTTGTGGGAGGGAAATTCTCTCAACTTTTGCTTGTCTGGGAATTATTTAATCCCTCCTTCGTATTTAAATGATAATCGTGCTGGATACAGTATCCTTGTTCAAGGCCCTTCTGTTTCATTGCATTAAATATATCATGCCATTCTCTTCTGGCCTGTAAGTTTTCTGTTGAGAAGTCTGATGATAACCTGATGGGTTTTCCTTTGTAGGTGACCTTTTTTCTCTCTCTGGCTGCCTTTAATACTCTGTCCTTGTCTTTGATCTTTGCCATTTTAATTATTATGTGTCCTGGTGTTGTCCTCCTTGGGTCCCTTGTGTTGGGAGTTGTGTGTGATTCCGTTGTCTGAGAAGCTATTTCCTCCCCCAGTTTGGGGAAGTTTTCAGCAATTATTTCTTCAAAGACCCTTTCTATCCCTTTTTCTCCCTCTTCTTCTTCTGGTACCCCTATAATGTGGATATTGTTCTGTTTCGATTGGTCACAGTTCTCTTAATATTTTTTCATTTCTGGAGATACTTTTATCTCTCTCTGCATCAGCTTCTCCGCATTTCTGTTCTGATTTCTATTCCATTAATGGCCTCTTGCATCTCGTCCATTTTGTTTTTAAGTTCTTAGAGATTGTTTTATTTCTGTATTCTCCCTCCTTAGCTCTTGCATATTTCTCTGCAAGTCCATCAGCATGGTTATGACCTTTATTTTCAATTCTTTTTCAAGAAGATTGGTTAAATCTATCTCCCCAGATTCCCTCTGAGGGGAGGATGTCTGGATTATTCTGGTCTGGATTAAATTCTTCTCCCTTTACATGGTGATAGAGGTAGTCGTAGGCAGTTGGCGCATGTGTCAGCTGGGAGAACCAAGTCCCTCTCCACTTGCTTCTTTTCCTGGGAGAATAGCGACCCCAAGTGGCTTGTGCTGGACAGTTGCACTCAGATGCAGTCTGATTCTTGCCCGGGCCGCTGTGAAGGAAGGTATGCATGGCTGCTGTGGGCGTGGCCAGTCTCAGGCTGCTACTCCGCTATGGTGGGGCTGTGCTGGAGGGGGAATGGGCGGGAGGCTGTTTATCACCGTGAGGGGCCTCAGAGCTGCCCTGCCACCCAGGAGGTTAGTGCGCCTGGAGTTCCCCAGGATTCCCAGCTGCTCAGCTGAGTGCGCCAGGATGCTTCTGTCCAGCTGTGAGGCTCTTGTCCCTTTTAGACTTTTAAATAGATTCGCTTTTCTTTTGTCCCAGGGGTCTTGGCTGTGGGAACCTGCTCACAGGTTTTACTGTTCCATTTCCCTAGTATCCAGCACAGCATGCACTGTATGTCTGCGCTCCCACTGCGGATGACTAGGACTGGGTATTTAGCAGTGTTGGGCTCCCTCTCCCTCCCCGGTCCGACTCCTCCCGCCGGTGAGCTGGGGTAGGGGTGTCACTCGGGTCCCACCGGGCCGCGGCTTGTATCTTACCCCCTTCGCGAGGCACTGGATTCTCGAAGATGTAGATGTAGCTTTGCTGTTGCCCTGTATCTTCTGGTCTCTCTTTTAGGAATAGTTGTATTTGTTGTATTTTCAAAAATATATATTTTTTTGGGAGGAGATTTCCACTGTCCTACTCTTGCCACCATCTTGGCTCCTCTCCAACTCTATAGTATTTTTAATGGCTATCTTTTTTTTTTTGTCTACTAATCACTCACTTTTTTTTTGTTTCCTTATACCAACTCCCTTCTCTGAAGGAACATGGCTGTACTGTTAATATACCTTTGTCCCTACCTCTTAATATTCAGTCTCTCTCCAGTCTAATGCCTGCAAGTAGCATCATCAATAACTGCTCAGAGAATTTAGGCATCTGAGGTTTCCTTTTACAACTTCAGGACTCAAACTACCATGACAGTGCATTTTCATTATTTTACATGCAACTGATATAAACTGAAATAGACACACTCAGCATAAGAGACAAAGTACATACTATAGTCAATCATTTTCAAAACGTGGTCCTTGCACCAGCACCATCAGTACACCTGTAAGGTCAAATTCGTACGTCTTACCCCCATCCTACTCTAAGGGATGCTTAACAAGCCTCCCAGGGATTTCTGGTGGACTTTGCCAGCATAAGCCCAGACATCTCACTGTGCTCAGAATCATGTATTCTGGGAGCTTACCAATGTTACTTCATCTCCTTGGACAGAGACATCAGGTCTTCGGAAGTGACACAAGGCTACAATTGCAGCAATGCTGGCAGCATCTATAATATTTCCATCATGATTTAACAAATGCAGGTCTACACGTATTTGCCAAACCTGAATGTGAATTAAAACAAAAATAAATTCTAACTGATCACATCCAGTGGCTATTTATAAGGAAAAGTTAACAGAGTATGCAGATTCTTCTCTTGATGCTAAAACATACAATTACTCCTTCTACTGTATCAGTAAAAATTTATTCAGAAAAATGGTAGGCCAGACCATCTGATACACCAATAGTTCAGCTTTCTATGTATCATGTGACAATAGTAAACTATATACTGTAAATAAATAGAACTATACCATACTTAATACTAAGATTTCCCTAATTCCAAGATTAATTTTATTTGTATTCTGTCTCCCAACTTAAAAACCTCAAACTTCTAGGTTTTCCTTTACAATACTTAAGATAACCTTATAAGTAATACAAATAGGAAGTATCATATTCAATATGGAATGTGGAAATCTAACTGACTTCTCTGGAGTCAAAAAAATGACCAAAATACCCTCATCAAGAATAAAGTTCTAAAATTACACAGCACAATTTATTGAGAAAGATTTCCAATGCTAGCCTATCACCAACTCACTGTATGGCCCTGTATATGTCAATAAACCTACCCAAATGAAAGAATAAACCCATTCTTCAGTTCTTCATCCATAAAAAAGGAAGTTACCTGCTTCTATCAACTCAAATAATCTAGTGAGAATATATGAAAAACCAAAAGTTCTTTGAATAAACATTTTTACACAAATACAAGTTGCTATTTTCACCAATGTTTTTTGTCCCTTCAAAAAGAGATGACACAAGTTCTGTGGTTAACACTCAGAAATATTTGAAGTGAAGGGAGCCAGTATATAACTGAATTAACTGAAGCTCTGAGAATGAAAGCACAAATACACAGATCCATGAATCAACAATACTCATCCTAAGATTAAGAATTTGGGGCATATTCCCCACCTTTTCACCAGCAACAACACAGAGAGATTCAGTGTCTATACACTTCGAATTTCTTAGACATCTTTCCAAGAGTCGGTTCAACTTCACCAAGAGATCTGACTGCCTATGAAAACAGGAATGAACTAATGTCATAAACTGTAACACCAAGCATTAAAACAATAGCTTGCTGCTGTTATGTTCTCTAGCTAAAGCAGCTTAAGAAAAAGATTTAAATACCTGCCAGGTTCAAAAGCTGGGGCAGCCATCTGAGAGAGTTCAAGGTTAAAAAAAAGAATACCTTCTGTTGCCCTATTGAGTTTTGGAGAAACAAGTTCACAGGAAACCTGTCCAAGAATTCTGCCGAGATAAAATACAGTGTGTTAACTAAATATATATCCTTTTAAATTTAAAAATAAAAAGAAATCTAAAACAGATACCAGTTGATTTTTTATCTTACTGAGTAATAACCCCATACACAGCATGATGTATGATGAAACCATATATACTAGTAGAACATATAACAAAATAAAGCACATATTGGCATACCCAAAGATATGACAGGAAAAAAAACAGCTATTACAATAGTGACTTTCACAGATTAAAAAAACAAATCAATGACCTTTACTTCTCTTTTCTAAAACAAGTATTTACTGATACAAGACGGCATGAAAACTAGAGACTTTGTAAGGGTTTTCATATGGCATGGTTTGCCAGCATTACCTGACCAATAGCCTCACAACTTCCAAATTACTATTAAAAACATAATTCTCATGACACTCAGGAAAAAGAAGAAAGTAGAACTTAATGAAAAGTACAGGAAACGAATTCAGTGCTGGTTGCATATGATTTCTATAGCGGTCAGAAAGAACTATGTGATACTCAGATGACAGAAAATATTTAAAAACAAAGTGTTACAAAACCAAAAAAACCTTATTTTTGGCAGCTAAAGTACTGTTTAGACTTATTAGCTGCTTTGTAAAAAACTGAATCAGTAAGGTACCTTTAAACGTCTTCTTATTAAACTTAACTTGAATCCTTTGTTACCTTGTTTTACCAAGTTCCACAATACAGCACCCATAATCTGTTCCAAACGAGATCCTGATGTTCCTATAATCATAGGTTTGTCTGCCATCCAGCCGCTGTAAGCGCAACATTCATTCGTTTAGTCCCTTCAACGAACACTTACTGAGCAGGTACTTTTTGCCAGGCCCTAAACACTGGAGGAAAGGGGGATCCTAACCCCCTCCCCCCCCCCACCCCAGGAAAGCGGAAACCTGGTGCCGAAGCACTAACAGTCACTTGAAAACACACACTTGAACCAAACAAACCCTGAGGGATGGGGGGCGCACTAGCCATTCCCCGGTGGCTCACGAGGCCTGCGAGGGCCAGGTCTGTGCGTGCAAGCTGAAAAGCTGCTGGCTTTCTACGCAGCGCGAAGTTCCCCGGGACTATTTACCTTCTTCTCTTCGATGGCGCGGAGTAGGAAGCGGCGCTCGCAGTTTGAAAGTGGTGTCTCCTTCATGCTATCGGGTCACGGGACCCACAGCACCCGAATCACCCACCAGCACAGGAATCCACGGATAGAAGTGAATCCGAGCTTCTTCACGCGCGCACTGATCGCTGGCAGCGCAGAAGATTTGCGTCATCAAAGCTTGGCGGCTGAAGGTGGGAAAGCAAAGGCGGCACGGGCGGAGCGGGCGGGGCGGATGTCACTAGTGCGCAGGCTCAAAGCAAGGTGGGCGCGGGCGGAGCTAGCTGAGAAGCAAAAGTCTTTGCGGGCGAGTGGGTAGCAGAATGGTCTGGTTCTTATGTCATTAAGTATAGAGGAGAAAAGGGCCCACAAATAACCATCAGTGATAGATATTAATATCACTATAGCGTTCTCAGACAATCACCTTTTTCTCAGTTCTAGCGGGGTAGGCTAGACAGGTATTATTGCTGTTGTACGAATGAGAAAGCTGGGATTCGGCCACTAGAATGTTGCAGGGACAGAGTTTGGAGCGAATTCAATGGAGATACACCGGAGTGAACGGGCTTAAATGGACAGGCGGGGGAGAAGTGGAGACGGTGAGCTGAGCTGGAATGCTATTGCGGGTTAACGGTGAAACCTCGTGGACAAGAGTTGACGAGAATTGAGACTTCCCACTTTGTAGCAATAGTTTCATAGCTGTCATTGGCTGAAACAAAATTTGCTGTCTGTTTTTCAGTCTCTCCAGTTATTGTAGGCTGATATACTTATTTTTATGAGCGTAGAGGAACCTCAGTGTGTCCGTTCTGCCATCCGCTGGGCTTTTCTGGAGAGGCAGTGTCTAGTAGGAACTGAACTACTTGGGCTCTCTGTGACCTTGGCTAAGTTAGACTGTGCAACTTTACTCACTTGTAAAATAGGAGTTATAAGCCTATTTATTATGAGGGATAAAAACCAATTAATACATGCAAAATGCTTAAAACAGGGCCTGACATGGAGTAAGCACTAGTCAAGAGTTTACATCTTATTATTTTGTTTCCATTTGCTTTAGAGGTGATAGGCACTGTCACCACTGATAGGCCTCTCCTACACAGGTTCCATTTTACATCTTTTGTCTCTTCTCACACGTTTTTTCTACCAGTGATACATTGTACAGTTGACCCTTGAACAACATTTTGAACTGTAGAGGGCCACATATTCGTGAATATTTTTCAATAACTAGATTGGAAATTTGGAAAACTTTTTGGAGATTTGCTACAATTTGAAAAACATTCTCATTTCTATAGCTTATTTCATTGTAAGAATATGGTATATAATACCGATAACAAAATATGTGTTAATGAACTGTTTATGTTATCAGTAAAGCTTCCAGTCAATAGTAGGCTATTGTAGGTTAAATTTGGGGAGAGATAAAGGTTATATGCACATTTTCTGCTGCGGGGTGGAGGTAGTTGGTGCCCCTTACCACCCCGTCTGTACTCTCAGTTTGTACCACTTGCAATCCACGTACTCAGTAAATTACTTACATTATTTATTAAGACCTCCTACGTACCAAGAATAATTCAAGTAAGACAAGATCCTGTCCCTCAGAGAATTTGCATTCTCTGTTGGGGATACAAATAATGAAAAGCTAAATAAATAAAACAGTTTCATATTAAGTACTGAGAATGGGGATGCTGATTTAATAGTAGTTGCAGGAAGAGGTCACTTTATAGAGGGAGCATTTCAGTTAAGGAAATCCTTAGCGATGAGAAGGAGCAGCCACAGAGTTGGGGAAAAGGAAAGGTGTGTCAAGCAGAAGGAGCAACATGAGCCAAAACGTAAATAGGATGAGCTCAATGTAATCTGGAGCCTGGAATTGTTAGGTCCTCGTGCTCAGAGTTAATTGTTTTTCAAAATTGGCAAGGGGATGGTTACAGGGTACAAGCCATCTAAATTCTGTAACAACAAAAGTCCATGTGTATAGTACAGCTTCACGACAGAACTCCTGACTAACTTCATCATTTAATAAATCCTTGGGTTCTTTTATTGGTACGTAGTAATTTTTCTTTCCCTTCGGAAATGAAACAGGCCTTTATTGAATTAGTCTATCCTTTCCTAGAAGGAAGCTTGGTAGTGGAAAAAGAATGGACTTTGGCTTCAGATAAACTTCGGTTCAAATGGATTTGGGGTGAGTTAAATAATCCTGAGTTTTGGCTTCTATCTTTAGGTTGGAAATAATAGTAGAAAATAATAATTTAATAATAATAGAGAAATAATAATTTCTCTGTGTTAAGTAGCCTGAGTGGAAGCATCTAACACAATATGTTGGACATAATAGCTATTGAAACATTAGCTTTCTTCCTTTTTTGGCCTGACGAAGGCTTACCATGAAACTGCCCAAATTCAGATGGCAGGTTGCTGTTCTGAGATGGCCATTTGGTTACCTTGCCTTTGTTTTCCTTCCACTTTTACAGAATTTCCACTCTTTTTTCCTGCTTTCACTATTATATAATTGTAATGTTAACACTGCAGCATTTGCCTTTTATTGGAGTTAATCCAAAGTGTACAACCCATCTATCTCCACTCACATCTATATAACATCATAAAATGTATTTACTTCACAACCTTGTTTTCAGTTAGAAACTTTTGAAACATGCAAGGGACCTTTGTTTCATGTGTTCAGGAGAAGAAAAGTTTGTGATGTTTGAGAAGAGGTTGACATAATGTACACTCTGCTCTTTAAAAAGAATCATTTTGAGCAAGCATATCAACCTGGGTGGTCTGTCTAAATATAACCTGGTTTTCAACAAAATATTTAAGCATGCATCTCCTTTCTTAATTGCATATCTGTACACTTTTATTTTTTAGAGAACTGCCTTTTCCTGACCCCACATGATTCTGGTATGGTTTTGTTAGTTTGTTTATTTATTTATTTATTATCTTAGACCTCATTTTCTTTAATTAAGGTATCACTGATATACAGTCTTATGAAGGTTTCACTGAGCAACATTGTGGTTTCAGCATTCACCCATATTATCAATCTCCCCCAACCCATTTGCAATCACTGTCCACCAGCTAAGTAAGATGCTACAGAGTCATTACTTGCCTTCTCCATGTTATACTGCCTTCCCTGTGACCTACCTATATTGTGTGTGCTAATTATAATGCCTCTTAATTCCCTTCTCCCTCCCTCCCCACTCACCCTACTCCACCCCTCCCCTTTGGTAACCACTAGTCCCTTCTTGGAGTCTGTGAGTCTGCTGCTGTTTTGTTCCTTCAGTTTTGCTTTGTTGTTATACTCCACAAATGAGTGAAATCATTTGATACTTCTCCTTCTATGCCTGGCTTATTTCATTGAGCATAATTCCCTCCAGCTCCATCCATGTTGTTGCAAATGCTAGGATTTGTATTCATTTATGGCTGAATAATATTGCATTGTGTATATGTACCACATCTTCTTTATCCATTCATCTACTGATGGACACTTAGGTTGCTTCCATATCTTGGCTAAGTAGTAAATAGTGCAGCAGTAAACATAGGAGGGCATATGTCCTTTTGAATCAGGGATCTTGTTTTCTTCAGGTAAATTCCTAGGAGTGGATTTCCTGGATCAAATGGTATTTCTATTTTTAGTTTTTGAGGAACCTCCATATTGCTTTCCACAATGGTTGAACTAATTTACATTCCCACCAGCAGTGTAGGAATGTTCCCCTTTCTCCACATCCTCACCAGCATTTGTTGTTCCTAGTCTTTTTGATGCTGACCATCCTAACTGGTGCGAGGTAAGATCTCATTGTGGTTTTACTTTGCATTTCCCTGATGATTAGCTATGTGGAGCATCTTTTCTGTATATCTTCCTTGCCAATCTGGATGTCTTTTATTTCTTTGTGTTGTTTGATTGCCATGGCTAGGACATCCAGTACATATTTCCCTGATGATTAGCTATATGGAGCAACAGTGCCTGTTGGCCATCTGAATTTCTTCTTTGGAGAAGTGTCTGTTCAGATCCTCAGACTATTTTTTAATCAGATTATTTCCTTTCTGGATGTTGAGGAATGTGAGTTCTTTATATATTTTGGATGTTAACCCCTTATCGGATAAGTCATTTACCAGTATATTCTCCCATACTGTAGGATGCCTCTTTGTACTGCTGATGGTGTCCTTTGCTCTATAGAAACTTCTTAGTTCGATGTAGTCCCATTTGCTCATTTTTGCTTTTGTTTCCCTTGCCCAAGGAGATATGTTCAGGAAAAAGTTGCTCATGTTTATATTCAGGAGATTTTTGCCTATTTTTTCTTCTAAGAGTTTTATGGTTTCATGACTTATATTCAGGTCTTTGATACATTTAAATTTACTTTTCTGTATGGGGTTAGACAATAATCTAGTTTCATTCTCTTACATATAGCTGTCCAGTTTTGCCAATACTAGTTGTTGAAGAGGCTTCATTTCCCCATTGTGTATCCATGACTCCTTTATCACATATTACTTGGTCATCCATATATGCTTGAGTTTACATCAGGAGTCTCTAGTCTGTTCCATTCATCTGTGGGTCTGTTCCTGTGCCAGTATCAAACTGTCTTGATTACTGTGGCTTTGTAGTAGAGCTTGAAGTTGGAGAGTAATCCCCCCTGCTTTATTCTTCCCTCTCAGGATTGTTTTGGCTATTTGGGGTCTTTTGTGGTTCCATGTGAATTATAGAACTATTTGTTTTAGTTCATTGAAGAATACCAGTGGTATTTTGAAAAGCATTGCATTGAATCTGTAGATTGCTTCAGGCAGGATGGCCATTTTGACAATATTAATTCTTCCTATCCATGAGCACAGGATGTATTTCCATTTAGTGGTTTCTTCTTTAATTTCTCTCATGAGTGTCTTGTATTTTTCAGAGTATAGGTCTTTCACCTCCTTGGTTAAGTTTATTCCTAGATATTTTATTCTTTTTGATGTAATTGTGAATGGAATTGTTTTCCTGATTTCTCTTTCTGCTAGTTCATCATTAGTATATAGGAATGCCACAGATTTCTGTGTATTAATTTTGTATCCTGAAATCTTGCTGAATTCAGTAATTAATTCTAGTAGTTTGGGAGTGGATTCTTTAGGGTTTTTTATGTACAATATCATGTAATCTGAAAACAATGACAGTTTAACTTCTTCCTTGCCAATCTGGATGTCTTTTATTTCTTTGTGTTGTTTGATTGCCATGGCTAGGACATCCAGTACATATGTTGAATAAAAGTGGGGAGAGTGGGCATCCTTGTCTTGTTCCTGATCTTAAGGAAAAGCTCTCAGCTTTTGCTGTTAAGTACAATGTTGGCTATGGGTTTGTCATACATAGCCTTTATTATGTTGAAGTAGTTGCCCTCTATTCCCATTTTGTTGGGAGTTTTATCATGAATGAATGTTGAATTTTGTCAAATGCTTTTTCAGCATCCTTGGAGATGATCTTGTGATTTTTGTACTTCTTTTTGTTGCCGTGGTGTATGATGTTGATGGATTTTTGAATATTGTACCATCCTTACATCCCTGGAATGAATTCCACTGGATCACGATGGATGATCTTTTTGATGTATTTTTGAATTTAGTTTTCTAATATTTTGCTGAGTGTTTTCGCATCTATATTCATTAAGGATATTGGTCTATAATTTTCTTTTTTGTAGTGTCTTTGCCTGGTTTTGGTATTAGAGTGATGCTAGCCTCATAGAATGAGTTTGGAAGTATTCCCTCTTCTTCTATTTTTTGGAAAACTTTAAGGAGGATGGATATTAGGTCTTCTCCAAATCTCTGAAAAAATTCAGCAGTGAAGCTGTCTTATCTGAGTTTTCTTTAATTAGTTTTTTGGTTACCATTTCAGTTTCATTGCTGGTAATTGGTCTGCTCAGATTTTCTGTTTCTTCTTGGGTCAGTCCTGGAAGGTTGTATCTTTCTAGAAAGTTGTCCATTTCTTCTACATTGTCCAATTTGCTAGCATATAATTTTTCATAGTATTGTCTAATAATTTTTTGTATTTCCTGGGTGTTCATAGTTATTTTTCCTTTCTCATTTCTGATTCTGTTTATGTGTGTAGACTCTCTTTTTTTCTTGGTAAGTCTG
The DNA here is from genome assembly GCF_040802235.1 of Manis javanica. Taxonomy (NCBI): domain Eukaryota; kingdom Metazoa; phylum Chordata; class Mammalia; order Pholidota; family Manidae; genus Manis; species Manis javanica. Next base: position 71,396,466 of record NC_133160.1, read on the forward strand.
GCTAGGGGTTTATCTGTTTTGCTTATTTTCTCAAAGAACCAGCCCCTGCTTTCATTGATTCTTTCTATTGTTTTATTCTTCTCGATTTTATTTAGTTTTGCTCTGATCTTTGTCATGTCCCACCTTCTACTGATTTTGAGCCTCATTTGTTCTTTGTTTTTTAGTTTCATTAATTGTGAGTTTAGACTGTTCATTTGGGATTGTTCTTTTTTCTTGTGGTAGACCTGTACTGCAATATACTTTCCTCTTAGAACTGCCTTCACTACATCCCACAGGTTTTGGGGTGTGGAGTTCTTTCATTTCTCTCCATGTATTGCTTGATCTGTGTTTTTATTTGGTCATTGGTCCATTGATTATTTAGGAGCATGTTGTTAAGCTTCCATGTGCTTATGAGCTTTTTTTTCATTGCATAATTTATTTCTAGTTTCATACCTTTGTGGTCTGAGAAGCTGGATGGCACAATTTTGATATTTTTTAATTTACTGAGGCTCTTTTATGGCCTAGTATATGATCTATTGTGGAAAATATTCTATGTACTCATGAGAAGAATGTGTGTCCCACTGCTTTTGGGTGGAGTGTTCTGTAGATGTCTGTTAGGTCCATCTGTTCTCATGCATCATTCAGTCCTTCTGTGTCCTTACTTATTTTCTGTCTGGTTGATCTGTCCTTTCAAGTGAGTGGTGTATTGAAGGCTCGTAGAATGAATGCATTGCATTATATTTCCCCTTTTAATTCTGTTAGTATTTGTTTCACATATTTAGATGTTCCTGTAGTGGATGCATAGGTATTTATAATGGTTCTATCCTCTTTTTGGAGTGACCCCCTTTATTATTATGTAATGTGCTTTTTTGTCTCTTGTTACTTTCTTTGTTTTGAAATCTGTTTTGATATAAGTACTGCTTCTCCTGCTTTTTTCTCCCTATTATGTGCATGAAATATCTTTTTCCATCCTTCACTTTTAGCCTGTGTATGCCTTTGGGTTTGAAGTGAGTCTCTTGAAGGCAGCATATAGATAGGTCTTGTTTCTTTATCCATTCTATAACTCTTATGTCTTTTGATTGGTACATTCAGTCCTTTTACATTCAGGGTGATTAATGATAGATATGAACTTATTGCCATTGCAGGCTTTAGATTTGTGGTTACCAAAGGTTCAAGGGCAGCTTCCTTACTATCTAACAGTCTAACTTAACTTGCTTATTATGCTATTTCAAACACAATCAAAAGGGTTTTTTTTCTCCTTTCTTCTTCTTCCTCCCCCACTCTTTGTATATCAGGTGTCATATTCTGTACTCTTTGTGTATCCCTTGACTGACTGTGGGTAGCTGACTTAATTTTGCATTTGGTTAGTAATTAATTGGTCTACTTCCTTTACTGTGGTTTTATTTTCTCTGGTGACAGCTATTTAACCTTAGGAGCACTTCCATCGAGAGCAGTCCCTTTAAATACACTGTAGAGATGGTTTGTGGGAGGTAAATTCCTTCAACTTTTGCTTATTTGGAAATTGTGTGATCCCTGCATCAAATTTAAATGATAATCTTGTTGGATAGAGTATTCTCAGTTTAAGGCCCTTCTGTTTCATTCCATTAGATATATCATGCTAGTCCCTTCTGGCCTCTAAGGTTTCTGCTGAGAAGTCTGATAATAGCCTGATGAGTTTTCCTTTATACATGATCTTTTTTCTCTCTCAGACTGCTTTTAGTACTCTCTCTTTGTCCTTGATTCTTGCCATTTTAATTATTATATGTCTTGGTGTTGTCTTCCTAGGGTTCCTTGTATTGGGGGATCTGCGCATTTCTATGATGAGAGATTATTTCCTTCCCCAAATTGGGGAAGTTTTCAGCAATTATTTCCCCAAAGAGACTTCCTATCCCATTTTCTCTCCCTTCTTCTTCTGATACTCCTTTAATGCAAATATTGTTCTGTTTGGATTGGTTACACAGTTCTCTTATTATTCTTTCATTCCTAGAGATCCTTTTTTCTTCTGTGCCTCACCCTCTGTTTTCCTGTTCTCTAATTTTTATGTCATTTACCATCTCCTCTACCTCATCTAATCTACTTTTAAATCACTCCATTGTATGTTTCATTTCCGATACTATATTTTTCAAAGTTTCTCTTTCCTGAAGTCCTCCCTGAGATCTTGAATATTTTTCTGTAGCTCCATGAGCATGTTTGTGATTTTTATTTTGAAATCTTTATCAGGAACATTGGTGATTTCAGTTTCACTTAGCCCTTTTTCTGGCGTCTGAATTTTTGTTTGTACAAAATTTTTTTGCTGTTTTATTTTCTAGTGATTCCTATGGAATAATAACTTTGTGTAGGCAGCACCCTCTAGTGCAAGAGGCTCTACTCTCTTGAGCTGCCCAACAACTGTAGGATAGTGGAGGTTGCAGGCAAGTGGCACTGGTGCCTGCCTGGGAAAAAAAGCTGTTGCGTGCTTCCTGGCTGCAGTGCCTGCCTCCACTGCCAGATCCAGTGGGCCGAGTACATAGGGAGGAGTTTCTGCATTATGGCCCTGTACCTTTCATATGCGAGGCTGCATGCCAGCTGGCTTGACACAATAACGGGGGCAGCAGGTGTGCAGACCGATGCCTGCTGGGAGGAAAGAGTGGCAGGCTGTGTATTGCAGTGCTGGGCCTCAAGGCTGCATTGCCAGCCAGGGGGATGGAGCATCTGAAGCTTCTGAAAGTTCCCAACCTGCTGGGCTGAGTGTGCTGAGGTGATTTTTGTCCACCTACCCTTTCTCCTGAGAAGCAAGTTCTGTGTAATCTTTGCCCTTTTACCACTCCTCTTTGTTTTGGGAAGTCTTTGAAAGTGCCTGCCTTTCTTTTGTCCCAGAGCAACCAGTTGTGCATACCTTTTCTCCACACATGGCTGAAATCTCAGTCTCTACGAGTATTCTGCCTGTCTTTGCTTTCCAACCCCTCTGATCTTCAGAGCATCATGTAATGTGGGTTCATGCACCCAAAGCAGTTCTCCAGGGCTAGGTGTTCAGCAGTCCTGGGCTTCCACTCCCTCCCCGCTCCATTTCTCTTCCTTCCTCCTGTAAGCTGGGGTCAGGAAAAGGCTTGGGTCCTGCTGGATTGCGGCTTTGCTACTTTATCCTCTTCTTTGAGATCTTTTCTTTTCCCCAGATGTAAGCAGTCTGTTCTTCAGTCTTTGAGCTGCTCTTTCAGGTTTAGTTGTATTTGCTGTATTTTTCTGTTATATGTGATTTTGTGAGGAGGTTTCTGCCTCACTTTTCACCCTGCCATCTTTTTCCCCCCTCCAAATTCTGCTATTAATGTTAAAATCAGGTATGGATGTGACCAGGTCCCACTAATCATGGGACCCCATCCCTCTATCCTCATTGACTAGTCACCCAGACACAACCAGAGTTCCTCCATCAGTCTTGACATGTGACCTCTGGGAGAGAGTAGGTCTTTCCTTCTCTTAAAGCACCATGCAAGTTACCAACTCTAAGCACCATGCAGGTCTGGAATTATCAGGGCCATCTTGTCATCACATAGAGAGAATCTATTTGAAGATGAAGCCAAAGTCCTGAAGATCTGACAAATAAGGGAAAGAAGAGGAGCCCTTATGTAAAAATAGTTTGCACCAGCTCTTGGACTTCTCAGTTGGTGAGCCAACACATTTGATCTGGTCTTTTGTTAGGTGTGTCTGAAAGAATCCTGACTAAATATACTGCTATTAAAGTATAATGACCATGTCTTATTAACACCCACTAAGACTGGTAGTGAACCTTGTGAACAAATGGATGAGTGGCTTATTATAGCACAAATGGTGAATAAAATTAATGGGTGGATGAATAAATAAATTGAAGTTTTCATTTTATGTACCATTAATATATCTGCTGTATAATTGTCTATATAGAAATTAGTTTTCCAGAAATTATCCTGGAAAGAAATGTAAAATGTTGTTAAGATGGTTATCTCTGAGTAGTGGGATTCTGGGAAAATTCTCTTCTTCTTGAATTTTTTTATTTATGAATTTCTAAAGTCTACCATAAAACATATGAATAGCTTTTAACATCAGAAAAAGTAAAGTAAATAAAATAAAAGTTTTGTTTTCCATTTATTGTTCTGACACATGTAAAGGAATTTTGGCTTTCAACTACATTTTAACAAAGACATTTGTTTTGTTGTTGTTTTTCAAGACTTAATCTGGAAACCACATAGTTATATGTGAAAAGATTTTTTGCCTTGGCAATTGCTATGGTCTGAATGCTGTGTTCAACCCCACCAAATTCATATGTTAAAATCCTAACCCCCAAATGTGGTGGTGTTAGAAGGTGGGGACTTTAGGAGGTGAGAGTGGAGCCCTCATGAATGAGATTAGGGTTCTTATTAAAGAGACCTACAGAGCTCCCTACCCCTTTCTGCCAAGTGAGGATACAGTGAGGTCTGCAACCCAGAAGAGAGCCCTCACTTGACCATGCTGTCACCTTGATCTCAGACTTCCAGCTAATAGAACCATGAGAAAAGTATTTCTATTGTTTATAAGCTGCCTGGTCTGTGGTATTTTGGTTAGCAGCATGAACAACTAAGACAGCAGTTGAACACTGATAAATCAAGTGTACTATGTACTTCACTTCCATTTTTTTATTCATTTTATAAATAATAAACCCTAGATTATCAAGTTCCTCTCCAGTTTCTACTGAATAGTTAGTTAAAAAAGAACTTCCCTTCTCATTCTTATTTGCTGTGCTCAGGAATCTATATATAATTCTCATCTCTTTTTTTTAAATTTGTTTTTATTTCTTTCCATTCATTCCAAAGTAAATCTCCATTCCTTAGAAATGTCCCTATATTTATTCAAATTTTTCTTTAAAAAATATTTTTTATTGAGATACATACACTAAAATGCATAAATCTTAGTATAGAGCTTGATGAATTTTCACATGTATGTACACTAATGTAACCATCATATAGATCAAGATATCAAACATTCTTACTATTTTTATTTTCCCTTCACTTATTTCACCCATTTCCCCTATCTCTCCTCTATGGCAACCACGAGTCTGTTCTCTGTGACTGTAAGTCTATTTCTGTTTTGTTTGTTCATTTGTGTTTTTTTTTAAGATTCCACAAATAAGTGAATTCCTCATTATTATTGAGCTTTTCCTATATGTTTAGAGGAATAAAAAATTGTCAGTCTTCAGCTTTCCATAAATACAGCAATATGAGGGAGGAGGAGAAACAGAGGTTGTTTTGATTTTCACTGCATCAGGACTGTTGTTAAGTGCATAAACCTGGACCCAAAGAAAACAAGGTATATGGCTCTCAAGCACAAGACTAAACTCCTTTGATCTATTCTCATCTGTGAAAAGAAGAGTCATGCTTTTTGATAAAAATCTGTAGGAAATCATATGACTTAATGTCTAAGCAATAAATATGTTCCAGAAAAGTTCAGTGCCAATTAAATTTTACAAATAAAATCATATCGTAAATAGAATTAGAAACAATAAAGTAAAATAATAGAATTGTTATTATGGGTTTAACTTTTTGTAACTCAAATAACTATTATGGGATGTGTTGTAGGCAAAATAATGCTCCCTTCCCCCCCAGGATGTCTTCATTCTAATCTCAGGAACCTGTAAATGTGTTACCTTGCATGGCAAAAATTATTTTGCAGATGTGGTTAAATTGAGGATTTTGACATGGGAAGAGCATCCGTGTGGACCCAGTATAATCACAAGGGTGTTTATAAGCGGGGGCAGTAGAGTTAGTCAGAGAGAATATGAGAGCAAGAGAATGTGATAACAGCAGCAGAGTTCAGGGAAGAGAGAAGACACTCATACTCTTGGTTCTGCAGAGGGAGGAGCCATGAAACAAGCCAGGAGTGTAGGCAGCGCCTAGAAGCTGCAAAAGGCAAAGAAATCTCCCCCAGAGCGTCCAAAATGAATGTAGCATTGTGAACACATTTTATACTTCTGACTCCTAGAACTGTAAAATAATAAATTTATGGTGCTTTGAGCTATTAACTTCATCGTAATTTGTTACAACAGCAATAGGAAACCAATATAGATTGCCAGATAAAATACAGATGCTGAGTTTACAACTGAATTTCAGATAAACAATCTTTTAGTAAAAGTATGTCCAAGTTGGCACAAATACTGCATGGGACATACTTATACTAAAACATTACTTATTTATATGAAATTCTATATAAATTCTAACTGGGCACCCTGCTTTTTTTTTTTACTGAATCTGGAAACCCTAAACTATTATAATGTGCATTATTTATTCACTTATGTATTAATTTCTATCTAGTTTAGCTTTATATATCAAATTTTCCTAAAGATGCCTGTGTTCATCATAAATTATATTGTTATGGAGAGTTATAATATTTACAAAGCTATTTTTACCTGAAAATTCCTCATTGCAATTTGAGGATATGTAGTTGAAAATACTGGGTGGCAATGGCTCTCTTCTGTGTTGGTAGAACTTTCTCTGGCACAAAAAGGGATCTCATAATTGTAAAGCTATATGGGGTGAAAGATCATCTGGTTCAGGATTTGCAAAGTCAGATGAGTTCAGAGTCCAGACAGACTATAAATGAATGAAGCTTGTCAGTTGTAGGACAATACGAAGTGACCCACACAGCACATCCCCTCTCTAAATGGGTCCCAACATTGTTAAAACCCTCTGAGAACAAAACAAAACATAGCCTACTAGTTTGCTTAGGCCCCCTTTCATAGTCCCCATCACTCCAATTTATCCAAATAAACTTTCATCCTAAGTAAACAGTGTGCTTGCCAACAAATACAGCCTTCTGAGAAGTTCCTTATTTCCTTTCAGCCAGATTGCTGGTCTCAAATTTCTCCTTTATAAATTTCAGAATGTCTACTGAGCAGACTTCAACTTCAGAAATCATGGAAATGCTTGCAATTTTTAAATGTGATTCACTGACCAGCAGTGGCAGTATCAACTAGCGTGCCAGCTGAAAATGCAAATTCTTGGGTCCCTGACGTACAGAGTCAGAAATTCTGCAGAAGGGGCTCTGCTGTGTTTTAACAACCCCTGAACATGGATTCTTATACACACTAAAGTTAGAGAAGCCCTAATCTAAATACCTTGAAGAAAGAGAGAAACCTGGTCTTATCCATAGCTCTGGGTTTCCCGGTCTGTTTTCTGCAAAATGTGCTTGCAGGTGTCATCCAGTCCCCTTCCCCAGGGGCCACTGCTGAGGGCTTACAGATTCCCAGAGTGATGTGGAGGCCTTAAGGGAATTACGGAGTTCCTGCTATGTTCTAGGCAATGCAGCTGGTCTCAGCAAAGTTGTGCTTCCATGTAATAATTTCCAGCTTGCTCCTCACTTATAGGAGATCTAAACCTGAGCTATATTTTAACAGCATGGATTTTTAAAACTTCATGGACATTTTTAAGAGCACAGCAAGAGTGAGGGGAAATGTAGTTCCCATACACTGCCCCACCCCACCACCACAACACACAGCTTCCCCCACCATCAACATTTCCCCATCAGTGTGCTACATTTGTTACAGTTGATGAAACAATATTGATACATCAGTATTAACCAGTGTCTACTGTTTATATTAGGATTCACTCTGGGTGTACATTCTGTAAGTTTGGACAAACATGAGGACATATATCCAGTGTTACTATGTTATAGAAAAGAGTTCCACTGCCTTAAAAATCACCTGCTCTCCACCTATTCATCTCTCCCTCTTCCCTAACCCCTGGTAACCACTAATGTTTTTACTGCCTCTACAGGTTTGCCTCTTCCAGAGTGTCATATAGTTGGAATTCCAGAGTGTCAAATAGTTGGAATATGTAGCCTTTTCAGATTGGCTTCTTTGACTTGGCAGTATGCATTGAAGTTTCTTCCATACTTCCATATGTTTTTGTGGCTTGATAGCTCATTCCTTTTAATTACTGAATAATCCATTGTATGGATGTACCACAATTTGTCTATGCATTCACCTACTGAAGGATATCTGTGGTTTCTTCTGAGTTTTGGCAGTTATGAATAAAGCGGCTATGAACATTTATATGCAGGTTTTTGTGTGAACATCAGTTTTCAATTCATTTGGGTGTGTACCAAGGAGCACAATTGCTGATCATATGGTAACAGTATGTTCAGTTTTGTAAGAAACCTGCCAGGCTGTCTTCCAAAGTGGCTGTACCATTTTGCATTCTCACCAACAATGAATGAGAGTTCTTGTTGCTGCACATCTATACCACCATTTGTTGTCTGTATTTTGGATTTTGACCATTCTAATAGGTGTATAGTGGTATCATTGTTATTTGAATTTGCAATTTTTTAATGACATGATGTCGAATAAATGCAATTCCTTGTGTTGAATAAATACATTTCAACATGTTGAATAAATACATATGCTTATTTGCCATCTGTAAATCTTTGGTGGGATGTCTGTTCAGATCTTCTAACATTTTTTAAATTGAATTACATTTTCTTAATGTTAAATTTTAAGAGTTATTTATATATTTTGGATAATAGATACGTCCTTTGCAATATTTTCCCCCAGTCTGTTGCTTGTCTTCTCATTATGTTGACGGTGTCTTTCACAGAGCAGAAGTTTTTAATTCTAATGAAATGCAACTTACTGATTTTTTCTTTCGTGGATTGTGTTCTAGGTATTTCATCTAAAAAGTCATCTCCAAATCCAAGGTCACCTAGATTGTCTCCTGTTTACTTGCATGTTGTCTACTTTTTCCATTAGAGCCCTTAGTATAATTAAAGTTATTTTAAATTCCTGGTCTGATAATTCCAACAGCCTTGCTATAACTGAGACTAGTTCTGATGTTTGCTCTGTCTCTTCAAACTATATTTTTTGTCTTGTAGTATGCCTTGTAATTTTTTTTGTTGAAAACCAGACATCATGTACAGGATAAAAGGAACTGGGGTACGCTGGCCCTCAGTGATGTGCTGATTAGGTGTAGGGGAGAGGAGAAGCATTCTATAGTCCTATGATTGGTTTCAGTCTTTTAGTGTGCCTGGGCCCCTAAGCTATGACCTTTACAGTGGCTCTCAGTCTCCAATCCCACCCTCCTTAAGTGAAACTAGGAGGCTAAGGGGAGATGGAGTTGAGTCTTTCTCTTCCCTAGGTCACTTAGGCTCTGGTAAAACCCTAATCTTTTTGGTTCTGGTGAAATAGTTTCTCTTGAGGACATGTCTTGTTAAGAAGGACAGAGTGTTGTGGCCCTGCCTGCCCACACCCCCACAGCTGGCATTTTTAACTCTAACTAGTCTACACTGAGCCTCCAGCATTTAATCCATACAGCTTAAGTTTCCTACCACTGACTGCTTCCTGCAGAGGTTTCTGTATGTGAGCTTCACTCTGATAAGTTGTAGTTCTCTTATCTGCCTGTCTGCCTCTCCAAATTCTGTGGCAGAGTTCCTGTGACCTCACTTCTGTGATGAATCTAAGAAGAGTCTTTGGTTTTAGTCTGTTCAGCTTTCTTCTCTTTGTATGGACAGGAATGACCATTTCCACACTGCCTGTGTGCTGGGGCCAGAAACCGGAAGTCTCATGAAGTAAAAGCTTAAAACAGATTTTGTTACCTAATAAACATGCATATAACACTTAGATGCATGCTAGGTCCTGATTAAGCCCTTATAAATATTAATCCTAATAATTAGTGAGGTAGGTAAAATTATTTACTCTGTCTTACAGTTGGGGAAACCCAAGGCACAGAGAGGTTGAGCAGTTTGCCCAGGATCACACAACTAGTAAACTGTAGAATCAGGATTCATACCCAGGCAGTCTGTCTCAAGAGACTATTCATAACCACTACACAGTACTGCTTCTTGTAATTGGAAACCCATTTCTACGCCAGCTTTATGTCCTTCATTTTAACACTAAACCAGTTTATTTCCTTTCTCATGAATATTTTAACTTTTCTAGCTTGATTACTTTGCCATTGACATCTTTGTAGAGAAAAAAGCTGCTAGTATTAGAATATCCAAGCTCAATTTCTTTTGCTTAGACTGGACACACATTTGAAGTATAACTATGAAGTAAGGCTCATTAATGCAAAGAGACATTACTAGATCTAACTGCACTCCCAAAGCTTGAATACAGGCAAGAATGAGATTGGAATTGAGCTTTTATTAGCAAGCAACAGGAGAAGCTGTACATGCAAAAGCTGTGTTGATTCTTAGTTGAAAGACTCTTAAAGAATATATCATATGTACACCCTTAGCCTTCTCCCTTAGCTCTAAAGCCCAGGGATGCTGCATCTATATCATTGATCAAGTCTTTATTCAAATTAATGATTTAAGAGGAAATGTTTCTACTTTACTTCTTGTTTTCCTCTTCCTAAAGTTGTTAGGAAAGAAGGCTTAGGTTGTTTAGTAGCAACTTCAGCAGAAGTGGGAGAATACCAGATGGTGCTGACTCCAGTGAAGTAACAGTGGACAGCCAAGATCAGAAGGTGTTCATGTGAGCATGTCTCTTTAACAAGCAATATAGTATTATTCTGAGGTAATGCTTTGGTGGTAGACAGTCTCTAGGATGACCCCAAGTGATCCCAACCTCCTAGTATTCAGGGCCTTTATAATCCTCTCCCTTTGATTGACTCGCCTCTAAGAATATAATACCTTAACATTGAGGGGATGGCACTTCTGTGATAACAAGAGAATGTAACTTCCATCTTGCTAACAGATACCCTCCCATGCTGGCTTTGATGAAGACAATTTCTATCTTGAGGGGCCACATGGCAAGGAACTAGGGTCTCCTCCAGCCTACAGCCATGTACATATTGAGGCCCACAGTCCAGAGCCCAGATAAAATTGAATACTGTCAACAGTCACATAACTGAGCTTGGAAACAGATCCAAAGTTGAGCTTTCAGATGAGACCCCAGTTCTGGCTGCCATCTTCATTTCAGCCTTAAAATAGACCATTATGCAGACCAAACTGAGCTGTGCCTGGGTTCCCAACTCACAGAAACTGTGAGATAATAAATCTGTGTTGTTTAAGCTGCTAAGAAGCAATAGACAATGAATGCAATTTCTAGCACAAACTCTTCTCAATTAAGCAGTACTTTTGGATTTTATATTTCACTGGCCTGTTCTCATCTCGTTGATGACAGTGCAAAGAAAATCTCCATTTGACACTTTTTTCAACTTCTGAGTTCATCAACATACTGTTAAAAATATTTTGTGAAGGAATTTATAGCATATAAAATGCTAATTCCGCATCACTGAAATGTGCTTTCTTTAGTGACCAGGAAATTTTTTTTTTACATTTTTGTTTTAATTTTGTTATCATTAATATATAATCACATAAACAACATTGTGGTTACTAGATTCCCTATTTTCAAGTCCCCACCACATACCCCATTACAGGCACTGTCCATCAACATAGTAAGATGCTATAGAGTCATTACTTGTCTTCTCTGTGCTATACTGCCTTCCCCGTGGCTGCGCCTATGTTATGTGTGCTAATTGTAATGGCACTTATTCCCCTTCTCCCTCCCTTATCCCTCACCCTCCCAAGTTCCTTTCCCTTTGGCAATTGTTAGTCCATTCTTGGGTTCTGTGAGTCTGCTGCTGTTTTGTTCCTTCAGTTTTTGCTTTGCTCTTATGCTCCACAGATGAGTGAAATCATTTGGTACTTGTCTTTCTCTGCCTGGCTTATTTCACTGAGCATAATACCCTCTAGCTCCATCCATGTTGTTGCAAATTGTAGGATTTGTTTTCTTCTTATGGCTGAATAATATTCCACTGTGATATGTACCACATCTTTTTTATCCATTCATCTACTAATGAACACTTAGCTTGCTTCCATTTTTTGGCTATTGTAAATAGTGCTGCAATAAACATAGGGGTGCATATATCTTTTTGAAACTAGGATCCTGCATTCTTAAGGTAAATTCCTAGGAGTAAAATTCCTGGGTCAAATGGTGTTCCTGTTTTTAGTTATTTGAGGAACATCCATACTGCTTCCCACAACTAGTTTACATTCCCACCAGCAGTATAGGAGGGTTCCCCTTTCTCCTCATCCTCACCAGCATTTGTTGTTCCTACACTTTTCTATGTTGACCATCCTAACTGGTGTGAGATGATCTCACTGTGGTTTTAATTTGCATTTCCCTGATAATGAGCAATGTGGAGCATCTTTTCATCTGCCTGTTGGCCATCTGAATTTCTTCTTTGGAGATGTGTCTGTTCATATCCTCTGCCCATTTTTTAATTGGGGTGTTTGCTTTTTGGGTGTTGAGGCGTTTAAGTTCTTTATATATTTTGGATGTTAACCCCTTGTCAGATATGTCATTTACAAATATATTCTCCCATACTGTAAGATGCCTTTCTGTTCTGCTGATGGTGTCCTTTGCTGTACAGAAACTTTTTAGCATGATGTAGTCCCATCTATTAATTTTTTATTTTATTTCCCTTGCCCAAGGAGATGCTTCAGGAAAAATTGCTCATGTTTATATTCAAGAGATTTTTGTCTATGTTGTCTTCTTAGAGTTTTATGGTTTCATGACTTACATTCAGGTCTTTGATCCATTTTGAGTTTACTTTGTATATGGAGTTAGACAGTAATCCAGTTTCATTCTCTTAATGTAGCTCTCCAGTTTTGCCAACACCAGGTATTGAAGAGGCTGTCATTTCTCCATTGTATATCCATGGCTCCTTTATCATGTATTAATTGGTCATATATGTGTTGGTTTATATCTGGTCTCTATTCTGTTCCATTGATCTATGGTTCTGTTCTTGTGCCAGTACCAAATTGTCTTGATTACTGTGGCTTTATAGTAGAGCTTAAAGTTGGGGAGCATAATCCCCCCTACTTTATTCTTCCTTCTCAAGATTGCTTTTTCGATTCAGGGTCTTTTGCGGTTCCATATGAATTTCAGAACTATTTGTTCCAGTTCATTGAAGAATGCTATCGGTATTTTGATAGGGATTGCACTGAATCTATAGATTGCTTTATATAGGATGGCCATTTTGACAATATTAATTCTTCCTAGCCAAGAGCATAGGATGAATTTCCATTTATTAGTGTCCTCTCCAATTTCTCTCCAGTGTCTTGTAGTTTTCAGAGTATAGGTCTTTCACTTCCTTGGTTAGGTTTATTCCTAGGTATTTTATTCTTTTTGATGCAATTGTAAGTGGAATTGTTTTCCTGATTTCTCTTTCTACTAGTTCATCATTAGTGTATAGGAATACAACAGATTTAGTGACCAGGAAATTTTTTAATGATAGCTGTAAGAGGTTGCCTGAAAGGAAAGCATGGTTTGTATCTCAAGGACTTTATTATAGTTAAGCACTACTGGACTAGAACTTTAGTTTCTATCTCTGGCCATATAAAATGCAGAGAAAAAAATGACTTCTAAAGTACAAATGGAAAGCCTTGACCTACTTGCTTTTACTTAAAAAAAAAAAAAAAACTCAGCCTGAAAGTGTAGTTTGTTGAAAGTCTTTCAGCAATGTATTTTTTATCTGATTTAATTATGCTATCTGAAAAGCCAGAATGCACATTGTAATTTCTGTGAGCACATACCTGTAAAAAGAAATATCAGTATCTGCTTATAAACAGACTGGAAGGGAGGACTGAAATTAATATAAATTATTTATTAAAAATGATGGTGGAAATTTCTTGAAGTTTTGTTTCTGATATTACTGATAAGAATTAGATTGTGTAACAAGTAAAAACCTGTAGGAATTTAGTCATTTATATAAATATTTTTGTGAACATGCTATGTGCAGGCTCCATTCTAACCCCTGGGATAATGCAATAAACAAAATGGACAAAAGTCCCTTAAAGCATATTATAGATACAGGTGGACAGTAAAATAATCAACAAAGAAGCAAATGAATGTCTGGCAATCACAAGTGATATAAAGAAAAAATAAAGCCAGGCGTGGGTGAGACAGTGGTCAGGAGGTTACTGTGTAGAGATAGCATAATCAGGAAGGAAGCCTCTCTGATGAGGCATTTAAAGAAACCTGGAAATGTAGGCAAGGAATGATTAAGTGGGCTTTGGCATTCAAAATGACCAAATACTTGTGAGGAAGGTTGCTGGAAACAGGGTAACTTCTTTGAGGTTCTTTGGCAAGCACTTAGTGCACCTGGCTGTAGTTTCATGAGAGGGAGTTTAATGAATAAAGAGCTGAGGCTCCAGAGCCAGCTGCCTGGTTTCAGTTCCAACTCTGCAACTTAACAGTGGGGTGACCCTGGGCAAGTTGCAAACCTCTCTTAAAATAAGTTCAGCTAATGGCAGAGCCAAAATGGTGGCGTGAGTAGAGCAGCAGAAATCTCCTCCCAAAACCACATTTATCTATGAAAATATAACAAAGATAACTCTTCCTAAAATAGAGAACAGAGGACAAAGGACAATATCCAGATCACATCCACACCTGCGAGAACCCAGTGCCTCGCGAAGAGGGTAAGATACAAACCCTGGCCTGGCAGGACTGGAGCGCCCTTCCCCCAGCTCCTGGTGGGTGGAGAGGAGTCAGCAGGGAGGGAGAAGGAGCCCAGGACTGCTGAACACCCAGCCCCAGCCATCCGGACCAGAGAGCAGACACAGTGCATGCGTGGGGTCCTGGATACTAGGGAAACAGGGTGGCAGGACCGGTGAGCGGGTGCCTGAGGCCGACGCTGGAGAACAAAGAAATGGAAGTGGCCTTTTATTTTTTTTTTGGCGAGTGCTTTTTGGAAGTCTTAAAGGGACAGGGACGCTAATACTAGGGAAACAGGGAAGCAAGACTGGTGAGCGGGTGCCTGAGACCAGCGCCTGAGGACAAAGAAAATCATGCATTTTTCTTTTTTTTTTTTTAAATTATTTATTTAATTTTTTTTTCTTTTGTTGTTGCTGTTGCTGTTTTGGTTTGGAGAGTGCTTTTTGGAAGTCTTAAAGGAGCAGGGCAGGATACTTAGTCCAGAGGCAGGGAATCTGGGGATCTCTGGGCACAATAACCCCTGGGCAGTAGGGAGCACAGAGGCCCCTTACGGAGATAAATAGCCTCCCGGCCACTCCCCCTCCAACGGGGCTCCACCATTTTGGAGCAGCAGCCCGAGCCAGGTCACGCCCACAGCAACAGTGGAGATAAACTCCATAGGAGCCAGGCAGAAAGCCTAAGCCCTGTCTGCACACAGCTGCCCAGCACAAGCCACTAGAGGTCACTATTCTCCCAGGAGAGGAAGGCCACAAACCAACAAGAAGGAAAGCTCTTCCAGCTGTCACTCGTACCAGCTCTGCAAACTATCTCTATCACAATGTAAAGGCAAAACTACAGGCAGACAAAGATCACAGAGACAACACCTGAGAAGGAGACAGACCTAACCAGTCCTCCTGAAAAAGAATTCAAAATAAAAATCATGAACATGCTGACGGAGATGCAGAGAAAAATGCAAGAGCAATGGGATGAGATGCAGCAAATGGCCTGTCACATAATATACTGTACTGTTTTAGTCTGACTAGAGGCACATAAGTCTTGCCACAGCACTTGCCTCCCAAGGGATCAGTGACCAACCATCCATTTAGCATGGTACTATGTCAGTAGCCACAGAGTCAAACCTTGATAGATGGCCCAGCTGTCCATGCAGATAGCTATTGGGGAGGGCTCCTGGGTAATCATGAGCCATACTGCCCACAACTCTGCCCATTGACTGCTCTTCCCCTCACCATCTTCCATCTATATTGTCTCAGTCTTAGGATGGAAAGCCAGAGCCCTCCATTTCAGAGGCTGCCCAAGGCTGGAGCCATCTGTGTACCATGCTTCTTTGGGTATAGGGGCTCTTCCCTCCTGATAAGGGCTGTCCACTACTAATTTGCTCTAAAGCAAATTCTTCCTGCCTTTTACTGGTATATGTCACTGGCCCTAATAAGCATTGGAGTTCTTCACTCAAGGGGATAGTAGAGAGGGCACTACACTGCTGTAGGTACGCACCCCACTTGGCCAGTGTAGGCATCTGTGCCACACCACTCTGTGGTTTTTGGGTCCAGTCTTTTTCCCACACTGTGATGGGACAGGCGGTTCTAACCTGTATTGGGGCTGTTCCGGTGATGGACTCCATAGCCAGCAAGGTATATATGGCAGCCAGTTGTTTCTCTGTTAAGGTGTACCGTACCTATGCTCCTCTCCAGAGTTGTGACCAGAATCCAGTAAGTTGGCAAGTTGATTCAAGCCATTGCCAGAGACCCCAGCCATAACCATCTTTGGTTGCATGAACATTCTGCTCACAGGGCCTTGACACTCAAGGCCTATCTATCACAGTCAAGGCCTGCTCAGCCTTGACTGCCCATTTTGCAGCAGTAAAAGCAGACGCACATGTGCCTAGTTCATGACTGAGGGTTTCATAATTTGTGCCAAGTGTAGGATAAACACTTCCCAGTAGCCTTAAAGATCCAAAAACTCTTGTAATAATGCCATAGTTGTAGGGATAGGGAAGGCCTGGACTTTATCTATGACTGCTTCTGGAATAACTTTAGTCTTACCCAACCAGACAACCCCAAGAATTTGACTGACAAACCATGTCCCTGAACCTTGGTGCTGTTCACAGCCCATCCTTTCTCCTGTAGATGTTGCAGCAATCTAGGTGCTGCACCTTTTAGGTCTGGAAGAGAATCCAATATAAGCATGATATCATCAGTATAATGGTACAGCTGCACTGTTGACATTGTCTCTCATGTTGCCAAGTCCTGGCCTATAAATCCATAACATGGTAGGGCTGTGGAGGTACTCCTGTGAGAGGACAGTGAAAGTCCATTGCCATCCTTCCACATGAAGGCAAACTGTCCCTGATTTTTCTGCTCTATGTCAATGAAAAACAAGGAATTAGCAAGATCTACTACATAAAGATATGTCCTTAGTTCATGACTGAGGGTGTCCATAAGGGCTATAATAGAGGAGATAGTGTGCAGAGGGGGTATGACTTTATTCAGTTCTCTGTAGTCCACAGTCATATGCCAGGAGCCACCTGGCTTTTTCACTGGCCACACCAGGGAATTAAAAGTACTATGGGTGGGATTTATAATACCCACCTTGTGTAGTTCCTGGAGGGTTTCTTCAATTTCTTTATATCCTCCAGGCAATTTGTATTGTTTGGTATTAGTCACCCACTGAGGCACAAGAAAAGCTATGGTCAGGTGCTTAGCATGTCCCCTCAGAACTGCCTTAACCACATGTATCCTCAGTCTGAACTCAACTGCAGTGGTCTGCAACTATAGGCCCTGCAGGATATCTAGCCCCAAAATATATTCAGGGATGGGAGACATACACACAGTATATTCCTTTTGGGGTGGATGCCCTATTCCCAATGGGATTTGGGCTTGTTTCATGATAGACTTGTACCCCTCTGTAACAGCAGGGGTCCCAGGAAACAATAAATCAGCAAGGTCTCAGCTCCTGTGTCCACCAGAGCCAGGACATGTTGTATATTCACTGGGAACCAATGAATTGATATTTCAACATGTGGCCTCTGGGCCCCACTCAGTCCCCTAAAGCAAGTGCCTTGACCCTTCAACTGTATAGTCAAACCATATATCCCAATTGTCTTCCTGTGAGGATCCAGATGGGCTTGGCTTACTCTCCAGCAGAAAGTTCTGCAGGCACACAGGCAGGGCTTGTATCTTTGTCTCCAGATTCCACTTCTTTGTCCTTGCTTTAGCTAACTACCAAGACTGCTGCTTCTTCTTTAATTGTTGCCACAGTTCCAGTGAGATTTTATTTGAGTTTTCATCCAATTTTTCTCTGTCTGATCCTGCCTTTATCAAATCAACCCACATCTGGGTCCTCATAACCTTCAGGGAGTCCTTTAAACTCTTCCTCTGAATAGTGGGCCATATTCCCTTCTGTACTCTAATTCCTTTAGCCTCTCCCAGATCTGCTACCATACAGGTGACCTCACTTATGGGTTGCCCTAAATGAGGGGCAAAAATGGCCATTAGGGGCCAAAGGAGGAACAGAGGAGCCATTTGAAACAGCACATTCATCATCTCTGCAGTAAAAGGCTTCTCATCTGGGCCAAATTCTCCAGATTATAAATGGCATTTTTCATGCCTAACCCCTATAACACTTGGAGTTTGGCATATGCCTGCCCTCTAGCAGGGTAAAATGGTAAATCACCCTGATCGGGCCATACAGCACCAAGTGTGTCCATAAGCCTATCAAGAGGGAGTGATTTTCTGGGGTCTGATGTGCATTTTATAGTTGCTTCCACAAGGCAAGATGAACTGTCAGGGAAACCAGCTTTCCCATTTCTGATCCAGACAAAATGGTGCCATCCACCCCTATGTCCCAAAGACAGGGAGCCAAGCTGATATTGACTCTGACCATTTCTGCTGAAACTGGGGGTCCAAATCCACCAGCTCTGCCTGCATATATGGGAGAAGCATAGAGTGCCTTATGACTTGGGGAGGGTGCTGCACCTCTCCAGGAGAAACCCGCGGGTGCTGCGTCTTTATTTTCTTGACTACAACTGGGTTGGCTTTCAATAGAGGTGGGGCTGGTGCCTCTGGCATTGGCGCCATCTTTGCCCCCACCCACTCTTCAAACCCCAGCTGCTCCTCCATTTCTAGGGCTCTCAGCAGCTTTCTCACCCCTTCCCTGAGTGCCTCCTCTGCTACACGTTTTACCTTTTCTGCAGTGCCTCGTAGCGACACTGTCTCAGTCTTACGCAGCTCTCTTACTTTCACCTCAATGTCTCACAGCTGGCATTCTTGTGCTGCCTCTTCTTTTGCTTGAGGAGTGTGTCCTTCTCCTTCATGGCTTTTGCCACTTCCACAGCACCTCGTAGCCTGTGTTCTTGTGCTGTCTCTTCTTGTGCTACCATTACATCCTTTACCATCACCACAGCACCTTGTAGTTATGCCATCTCAGTCATCAACAAATTTTTTACCTCCTCTATGGCACCTCACAGTTCACGTTCTCGTGCCTCCTCTTCTTGTGCTTCTTGCAGGAGTACATCCTTCTCTTTTATGGCCTTTCTTAGCACAGGTTCCCACTGCCTTGCAGGCACTCTGTTTCTCTAAGGAATTCCCTATTTTGCTGAGGGCCAACTGCTCTGCCTCAGGCATCACCTCCACTTCTCTCCAGTCCTGGGGGAGGAACTCCCTCCTCTAGGAGGTAAGCCACCTTGGACTGCATGCCCATTGGTGCATACCTGAGTGTCTCCCCAATCATAGGGGCAGCCTGCTGAAGTATCCCTCCAATAAGAGCAGCTTAGTCCATTTTTTTTCAGTCTAATTATGCTAAATGCCCCACCTGAGGGTTTTCAGCCCCAGGCAAGTTTATTCTGTGAGACTAAAAATGACAATAGAATATTCTTGGGGTAAAAGGATTTATACTCAGCTTTATTCTCATGGTGGCAGGTTAAGCACTAGAATCCCGTCCACCTCAAGGCAAGTCTGCATGCAGCAAGCTGGTCTCTATTTCAAGGCCTCTCCTCCACCTTGCATCTCTGCAGCCCCACAGCCCTTCAGGCCCACAGCCCCAGAGCACTGGGCAGAGCACTTTATATAGAGTTCATAATAACTTACTACCCACACATGTGCAAACCTATACCTGCTAGCATTGCATGTGTGCAGTGGGCAAGCAGTCCAGGGTCAGGTGAGAATCCTGGCCATGGAACTTGTATTTTCTCTACACTATTGCTCTTATTAAGCTTCCTCTATTATAGTATTTAATCTTTATTAAATGATGTCAATACATGTCACTCTCCAGAAGTATAATTATGTACCTTTAAAAATGTGAGGGCTATGCAGTTTGAAAAAGACAGATGCACCCCTATGTTTATCGCAGCACTATTTACAATAGCCAAGAAATGGAAGCAACCTAAGTGTCCATCAGTAGATGAATGGATAAAAAAGATGTGGTACATATACACAGTGGAATATTATTCAGCCATAAGAAGAAAACAAACCCTACCATTTGCAACAACATGGATGGAGCTAGAGGGTACTTTGCTCAGTGAAATAAGCCATGCAGAGAAAGACAAGTACCAAATGATTTCACTCATATGTGGAGTATAAGAACAAAGAAAAACTGAAGGAACAAAACAGCAGCAGAATCACAGAACCCAAGAATGGACTAACAGTTACCAAAGGGAAAGGAACTGGGGAGGATGGGTGGGAAGGGAGGGATAAGGGCGGGGAAAAAGAAAGGGGGCCTTACGATTAGCATGTATAATGTGGGGGGGGGGCATAGGGAGAGATGTGCAACACAGAGAAGACAAGTAGTGATTCTACAGCATCTTACTACGCTGATGGACAGTGACTGTGATGGGGTTCATGAGGGGGGGACTTGGTGAAGGGGGGAGTCTAGTAAACATAATGTTCTTCACGTAATTGTAGATTAATGATAACAAAATGAATTAAAAAATGTGAGGGCTATGACCTCCAAATTTGCAAACCCAATTTCCTCAATATCTTTCCTGGACCCCAGGAAAGTTTCTGCACAGGAGTCCAGAAATAGCTTCTCAAACACATTAGGTATAACGTACATTGTTGAAACAAAGATATAAGCAAGTGGGTGTCAAGGATACTTTGAAAGCATCTAAGAATGGCAAATGTATTTTAAAACATAATTTTTATAATGGTTCAGGACATGAGCTTTGATGTCAGACAGCCTGGGGTTGAGATCCTGGCTTGAGAAACTGTGATATTTTGGATGCATCATCTTACCTCTGTAAAATGCAGTTATTATAGCTGACACTTATATAACATTCATTATGTGCCAGATATTTTTAAAAGATGTTTACATCTTTTAGCTCATTTAATCTTCACAACCCCTTTACAAGATAGTGACTATTATTATCATCCCCATGTTACAGATGAGCAGCATGAGGCAGAGATCCAGTGCCTTTCTCAAGGTCACCCAGCAATTTAAGTGAGAGTCAGGATTTCAATGGAGGTTGTGTCTTTCAAGTCTGTGTGCTTAAGCCATACACTCTACTGCCTCTTGATAATAAAAATTTCTACCTCATAGGTAAATCTGTATTAAAAGAGGTGGTGTGTAAGCACTCAGCACAGTGCAAGACACAAGGAATTGCTCCATAAATATTTGTTGAATGATTGTCTATACAAAGTTAGTGAATTATATCATAGTAAAGAGAATATTTGCATACTCTGTTAGGATGAATAATTCCATTACTTTTCACCTTTTTAGGTTCCCTTGTATATATTATATCAGCTTTGCAAACCTACTAGTCTAATAACCCTATTTTGATAGGACATTGGATAACCTAGCAAAATTTGTACTAATCATGTTGTATCCTAATGGTCACCTCTTATATTTCTAAATGCTCACAGACCATCTGATTAAGAATCTGTTTTAGAATTTTGATTGCAGTCAGTGTCAAGCTCATCATTTACAGGTTTGCCTTCTTTGAATATTTGGAACTTGGGGAACTTCTGGTTCTCTTCAGGATGAAAGTCTGGTTTATATTACTGATATACTTATTGGTGATGAAGATCATTACAAGTTTTCTATATAATTTTATTTTTTTATTAAAGGAATAGGGTACTGACTAAATAAATGTACCAGAAGAGCATTTGAATCATACAACCAGCAATTCCTATTTCAAACCCATAACTGTATCAAATTGTGGGGTTGATCCAGCATAAAATAAGATTACTCATCTGTTAGAGGAAGTTTTCCAACAGGAAAATTTTCCAACAGGAAAATTTAGGTAGGATATGAGTCATATAATATGACATTCTTCTGCTGTCTAAATAAATCATATTTCTTTTAACTAAACCATATGTTTAAAGCAGTGAAAAAAATGTAAAATTTTTATGCATTGAACCCCTTGACCAATTAGATCTTTTATTCATTTGAATTTCTGAGTTATAGTTGGACTTAAAAGTAGGTCAGTCATTTTCTTTGTAGCGAACCTTTCCAGCTGCATTTCCCCCTTAATAAATAATTTCTGATCATTTAAATATAGCAAGGAAATAAGAGATACATACTTTTGTTTTCTGTTTAGATGGTATTGTTCAAAGCAAAGCTAGTAGTAAAAGTTTTGAAATATAAACTGGATACTCCATGATCTCCCTTCTTAAATTTTCCAAAGGTCACTTGAGTTGTTAGGAGATAAAAAATAAACTTCATCACTTAATTGGTCAAGTTAACATTTCATCTCTACAATTTACATTTTAAAAGATAACTTCCATTGGGAAGTTTCCATACAACAGCTGGAATCTGGGCACCACAGAAATGGATTTACAGCCTTGATCCCAGACCCTTAAGTCATATCCCACCCTCTGTTTTCTTTCCTCCGTGTTTGGTCTGATGAGGGCCAAGGATGAGTTGAGTGCAACTACAAAGGATGGAGGTGGTAAGAGAAGGAAAACAGTGGGTGGGATATGAAGCAGACTTTGATGGACCTTAGAGGAACACTGATCTATTATTTGAGGATTTAAAAATATGTATGAGTATGTGTATATGCATGTATCTTGTGTGTGTTTGTGGAATTTAGATTGACCTATACCTCCTTGTTGTTAACACCAATAAAAATTGAGTCTCTTACTTGATTTTTTTGTATCATTTGTCTTCTTCAGATTCTTTTTCTCCACGATTTTAGTGACCTTGAAATAGTTTCTTTGCTTGACTTCAGTGACTTCTAATTCTCCCAATTTTCTACTGTTTGGCTATTTCTTTTTGGTTCCTTTTGGGGATCCCTCTTACTCATACCTTATGTGTCAGTGTTACATAAGATTCCATCCCAGAAATTCTCACTATAAATGCTCTCCTGGTTTTCCATTTGCATGGTTTCAATTACCAGCCATGAGCTGATTATTTCCAAACATACTGTACCAGCCCAGACCTCTTCCTGACTCTGATGTCTCTAGATGTTCTAAGGACATTTCAGATTTATTGTGTCCACTCACTATCTTTCTTCCCCAAAATGTTCTTCATTATATTCCCTCCAGTGAATGGCAATACCTCAGTAGCCATTAAAACAGGGTGTCATTCTTGACACTTTATTACCACAACCACCCCTTCTCATAAGTCACCAAGTCCAGTTGAGGCCACCTACTAACCACCTAATCTATTTGTTTTCTCCAATCCCAATGTCATGACCTAACTCAGGTCACTGTCATATTTGCCTAAGTTAGGTTATCAGCTGCCAGTGTAGCCTCCCAATCTCTAGTCTTCCTTCTTCCAGTTCATTTTCCGCATTATGTGTGTTCTAAAACACAAATCTAACCATGCTGTTTTGCCTACAACCCTTCCATAACTTCTCGTTGCTTTTAAGATAAATTCCAAGCTCTATTCTGTGGTTTACAATGCCTTTTATAATTTAGCCTATTTCCCCAGTCCCATTTGTAAATAATTCTCTTTATTTGATCTTCAGCTTTATTGAATTACTTTCAATTTCTCAAAGTCACCAAGTTATCTCTCATCACTAGGCATTTGCACTGGGGTTCTCTCTGTCTGAAATACTTTCCCCACATTTTCTGTGTAGCCAACTCCAAACCATTCTTCATATTTCAGCTCAGAGAAAGCAGTAAGTGTTTCCTGAAACCTGAGACTGGGCCGAGTAACCCCCTTGCATCTAGAGCATTTACCACATACATTTAAAGTGGTCTGTTTGCCTGGCTGTGTTGCTCACTAAGCTCCATGAGGGAATCTGTTTTTATTCACTTTTCTATCCACAGTGCCTGGGTCTGCAATATGGCTGGCGCTTAGAAAGTACTGAATAAATGAGAGAAGGGCACAAATAGGACGAAGATGGGAGCATATTTACTGGAACCACAAGCCTATATTGTGCTACCTAGCAAAAGTAATCTTCAGTCACCTTTGCATTCCTATGTTCCAGGCACTGTTTAGAGAACTTCCATACACATAATTTTTACAACAACCCTGAGTAAGTGAGGACTTCGATGCTTAGATAAATAAGGTAACTTGCCAAGGTCAGTGTGGAGAAAGTGAAGATTCCAATGGCCAGGTTGCTTTTAAGATAAATTCCAATCTCTATTCTGTGGTTTACACCTGGCCCTGGTTGGCTAGCTCACTACACACGTGTGGGCAATACATTGTTATTGACTCTATATAAAGAGCTCCACCCAGTGCTGTGGGAGACATGGTGGCATGGTTGCAGGAGAGCAGAGACTGGAGTGGTGGCAGCACTGAGGACAGAGACTGAGACAGCTATGGGGGCAGAGATGCCCAGAGGCAGAGACCAGCTTGCAGCAAGCAGACTTGCACTGAGTGGACAGGATTCTGGTGATTGACCTGCCACCATAGAAATAAAGTTGGGTAGAAACCCTTTTACCCCAAGAATGTTCTATTGTCATTTTTTGGTCTCGTTGAATCCATAGTGAACTTTCCCAGAACTGAAACCCATTGGCAAGACAGTCAGACATTTTAAAATTTGATGCTTTCTCCTCTTTGGTAGGGGAGCTGCAAGTGTTCACTATGTCTAACTAGATAGATTACTGGCCATATTTTGTATAAACATATCACTAACATTATTATGACAGACTTCAAGTTTGAGCTTCAGGTTATCTGCAACAAAGAAAGATTAAATCTTAAGAGTAGAAAATGTCATTTTATTTTAATAAGCACACATTTTTTTAATGAGAAAACTGTTAAACAAGATTATTTTCTAGATTCTTTGCCACCATTATATAAATTATGTGAAATTTTAATGAAACCACCCTCTTTTATTCAAAATAGTTTCAAAGCCTTCTCAAGAAAGGCAGATGGTGTTTTCATCATCTACAATAATATGAAGGATACCAAAGTCAGCTGAGGTGAGCAAAGCACCAAGTACCGTGGAGCCAGGCTATTGATTTAAGATGCATGAAGAAATTTGTTCAGAATTGGGAAACATTACAGAATCCAAAAAACCCCACAATATATTTAGGCATCCAAAATGTATTTCACAAGCTGCTTAGTGCATTCTATTTTTTTACAAGAGATTAGTCAATATTTTGGTAATCAGGTTTTGAGAAGCTGTTTGAAAGTCTGCTTTTCACAGAGAAGGTGATCAAGTGTATATGTTGATGGAATGGTTTTAAATGGCAACACTTTCAGCTTTATCCTAAAGGAACTGAAAGCCAGTTGATTAACTTTGTGTAAAAATAAATCCATAGCAATAAGCACTGGAGAGAATTATATAAAACTTAAAACTGGTGGATATATTAGAGTGGTTGGATTTTTCCCCCTTAATTTTGTGGAGATGGCTGTATGCACCATAGATAAAAGTCAGGGAGTAATACAAGGCCTATCTAGCAACTTGTGCCAGGGGCAAGTTCAAACATCTGTCTCATCTGCCTGAACTCATAGAAAGCAGCCTTGTGGACCAGGAGTAAAGGCTTCACCCTGTGGCCTCTCCCCTCAGGCTATGATGTCTGTTTTGCTCAAAACTTGTGACACCAGTTAACAAGGTTCATTCTGTCCCAAAGCACAAAGCACATGGTGCTCTGTAAAAGCCCTGTGCTCGGTAGCACATGGTTGTGTCAGGTACATAAGCACTCCCAGCAGAGCCTAGGGAGAGAAACAGGGATGCTGGGGCTGAATTCTCTCCCACCCGTCACATGGGCATCACACTTCTGGGAAGCAACAGGGCAACAGCTGGAGCGAGACAGGGCTCTTGGCAGCTGAGCATGGTGTCAGACCTGATTTGGCAAAGCAGAGCACCATTGGTAGTTCCGTTAGGAGTGCCAGGCTCTTCAGAGCTGCCAAGAGAGAATGACTGTGGGTGGGCGGGGAGAACAAAGAGGCAAAGGGAACAACCAAGCCCATATCCAAGGAGCTGTGGGAAGTAGCACTAGAGAAGATGCCCTGAGAGGTGTGACATATTAGTGGCTTTTCTATGTGTGTGGTGGTGGAGGGGGGTCACAATCTGTTTTAAGTAAATTGCAGATGAAGTAAGGTAGGCATGTGTGAGGGCTGTGTACTTGACACTCAGTGATAAACTCCCAGTGAAGTCAAGATGGGCTTCATTCATGGGCTCCCTCTGACTCCACACAGGAGGTTTCAACACCAGTACAGGGCTCTCTGACAGGACAATCTTGGCACAAATAAAGCAACCCATTACAATTACAAAGCTCTTATGACTTCTAGTCCATAAGAGGGCTTCTTCCAGTTTCAGGGGAACATGTTGTTAGAATCCCAGGAATCCACCAGGTTTGTCAAAGCAGATTAAGTAGTCTAATTTACCAGGCACAATCCCTTGAAAATAAACATATTAATACAGATTGCTTGAAATTTTAGCATTTTGTTTTTCAATTTGATTCAATTGATTGCAAAGGACATTAATGAGAAACTATTACGGTAGTTGGGCTTATATTACATAACTTTTGTACTTTGCACCTCTAAACACACACACACATACACACCCCTAGAAGCCCCTGATTAATTCCAACCAAGTATGAAGATAGAGGAAGAGATAATGGTGGGATGTAAGAAAATAAAAACAGTCTAGGATCCTTTTTAGGATGTTTCTATTTTCTTTCCTTTTTTAAATTGAAGTATAGTTGATAATCTTGATCACAATCCCCCAAAAACTTAAAAAAAACTATTACCCCTAAGACAGTTTAAATCGATGTCTAAAATTTTCATTTATAGATTTAAATAGTAGCAAATGATGTTATTTATGGCATATTGCAAACATCTTTATCTTAAAATGAAACTATTTTATCACTCTTCAGTGCAAATAAAAAGACCACAGAAATTAGAACCTATCATCATCCCTTTAAAATATTAATAAGTTGCTTTCTAACAATCTGCAATTTCACATTGTTCCTTTCTCTCTTTCGTCTTCCATTTCTATTTTACTTCTCCACAGACTTTCATCTACTGTAATAAGCTTTTATGTGGAAAGTCTTTTACTGGCAATCTTTATCATGCTTCTTCACGTCAAATATATATATCCTATGACCGTTTATGTAAAACAATTTCTTATGGATTGACTAATCATTATAAATAGTAGTAATATACATTTGATTAAAACAGCATTAATTATAACTCTATCAATAAACAATTATTATATGACAATTAGTTGGCACAGATACCCCGAATGATACACAGAGGAGGCATGAAGCATATTGGGAAGTCTTGTGTTCAAGAGATAGCAAAAAAACATGCAGGATTTCATAAGCTCTCATTTCTCAGTGAGACGTATTTAGGTCTAAGACCTCACCTAAAGCATTGGGAGGGAACGGGGAGACTTATTTGACTATGTAAAAATAGGGGCTTCCGAGTGGTGAGGATGACATTCTTGGAGGAGACATGAAGTAGGAGCTTAGCACAGCTGATACCAGCTGGAAACCCATCACATATATTTGAGCTGGCTCATTGCTAGGCGTCCTGATGGGGTAGGGACAGAGAACCACTGAAACCATTCAGTAAAGGGTTTGTTTCTTGTCACCTAAATAGTAAAATTTATTGTAAATATATCTCCTAGTGAAGTGGATGGGGGAGGATGTGTTACGGTGCCTTGATTATAGTAATTGTTTAAAGGGTTATTTATTTATTTGGCAATGTACAATATTATGACTAGAGATAGGTAAGAGATATGTCTTTCTTGATAAAGTGAGAGGAAATTTGAAAAGAGAAATATGAAAAAAGACCCTTGATACATTACTAAGTGAAAGAAGCCACACTGAAAAAAGCTGCATATTGTATGATTTCAACTATATGAAATTCCAGAAAAGGCAAACCTGTGGAGACAATAAAATGATCAGTGGTTGCCAGGGACCAGACGGAGGGAGGGAGGAACAGGCAAAACGCAGAGGATATTTAGAGCGGTGAAACTATTTTGTATGATACTGTAATGGTGCATACAGGTCATTATACATTTGTCCAGATGCATAGAATATACACCACCAAAAGTGGCCCCTAATGTTAGCTATGGGCTTTGGGTGATTATGATGTGTCAACATAGGTTCATCACTTGTAACAAATGTAGCAGCAGCAGGGGGATGTTGACAGTGAGGGAGGCTCTGTTTGTGAGGGGCAGAAGATGTATAGGAACTCTACTTTTCACTCAATTTTGCTGTTTATAAAACTCTAAAAATAAAGTTTATATAAAAAAGAGAGAAAGAGAAACCCTTAGGTAAGTGATTTTAGGAAAACATACATGGACGTTGATGATCTAGACATAACATGAAACTGAACATGTTCATGGACCCTTTATAAAGTCCTCATATTCCCTCAGGTGTATCTGAAACCTAGTTTCAAGATCTCTGGTCTAAGGTTATGGACAAGTGAAAAGACAAGAAAAATGTAGTAGGAAAGATGGGTTATTTATTGAATAAATGGTTTTGGGAACACAGAGTATTCATAAGGGAAAAAGAGGATAGAACTCTTCCTTATACCTCATCAAAACTTAAATTCAGATGTATCAAAAATTTAAATTAAGAAAAACTGTAAATGTAAGCAAAACAGGATCCAGAGAGTGGTAGATACGATTAGTGAGGTGGCCACTGAAACATACAGCGGGTTAATGTGATCACAGGAGGGCTCACAGATGGCACAGTCATTGGTATAAAGACCCTGATTTGTGAAATATAATAATAGTTAACTTTTATTGAAAACTTTACAATGTTCCAGGCTCTAAGCCCTTCATATGTATCAACCCAGTTCATCTAAATAACAATACAATGTTGAGGGTATTTTTAATTACCTCCAGTTTGCAGATGAGGCAGTCAAGTCACAGAGAGTTGAGGTCACATGCTGGTTCGGAGAGAAGACAGGGTTTATTAAGTCAAGCAGCCTGGCTCCAGAGCCCAGGGACTTAATCACCATACTCTGCTATGAAACAATGCAATGTGCTTCTAAAAAATAAGAGATACATATTAAATTTTGATAAACTTGTGTCTCCTGTGATGAGTTTAAATGATTTGTGCAATTACTTTCCTTTTAGGAAAACTTCAAAGACTGTTTTTTATTTTAATAGTCCACTGGAAAACACATAGGATTATTTTATCCCTTATGTATTTCCCTAGCTGGAGAGTATAATTTTGACATCTTTGCAAGGCTTATTTCACAATTTAATTTCATGGTATTAAAAAAAAATCACATTGTGCAGGATAGTTTTAGAAACACACTGCCATTATGCATAAACTATTTTATAAACATGATTATGAATAGTTTATCATGGAATGATGGGCAAACAATTGTCCTTTAAATTAATATTCTGCTTATGTTGAAGTTGAGACCAAATGCCATATTATTTCCTTGGCAGAGTAACACTGCAAGCCTACTGAGAAAAACAAGAATACTTAATAGCATACCAAATACTCTTGCTTTGTAATACTGTCAGAAAATAATTACTGTGATGTTAAGTAAGATAAAAATAATGGATTGTCAACTGCTTGATAACAAAAATACTCAATATGCTTTAGTACTAAATAATCTTTAAAATCCCATACAATGGAGTTTTATTTATTCTGAAAGAATCAAAATAGTGCATGCAGTTACATTGTACATGAAGTCCTATCCTCAGCAGTTTATGTGGGAGATCTTATTAACACAACAGTCTTTTTCTCACCCTCTCTCTTACTTGGAGATGATTTGGGCTTTATCAGAGAAGGTCAAGGTGTATGTGTAATACTCAGGGGATAAATATCTTCTTGGCAGCTTGTAGGAGAATTCCTTGTAGATGGGGTCCATTTTATTTAAAAGAGAATTTGGTAAACCTATTTAGGTAGAAGCCAACTCAGACTGGTGCTCAGGCTTCCTGTATAACCAAGAAGGCAAAGGAGGGAAAATAATGACTTTGTTGGAGAAGAGGGATTAAAAGGAAATAGCTCCTCAAGTTGCCCAACACAGCCAGTCAGGGCTTTTGGGAACATCAGAAATGTTTATTTTCTGAAATTGATATTTGTTTGCCTGTGTCTAAATGCTTCTTTAAGTCTCCCTTCAGTAAATTCTGCACTGTTCAGTCATGCTTCAGTCGGGAACCCATGTGGTGCTGCTCCATGGTTTTCCCATAATGAGAAAGTAGTTGCTTTTGGGAGTAGCTGATTTGTAGGTTACACCTGAATAACTCTGCTTACTTAAAGTAAAAGGAAAAACGTCATGGCTGAGGGTGAGCAGCAGTTAGCTAATCTCTTCAGTTATGTGTCAGAGGCCTTTCCTGGTGCAAATTGCTTTCCTGAAAGAAGGCACTGTGGGTTCCAAGTGTATGCTGTCATAATAGCAGCTGGGAGCAATTCACCCAGATAATCTCACTTGTCCACTACCCCTGGTTTTGGCAGTAAAAATGGTAAATCATTTGAATTTTGGAACTAGAAAGGACATGGAGATCTTTACATTCAATCCCCTAATTTAGGGAACAGAAGCATAGAGAACTTGAAGATGTGCCCAAAGTTGTGTGGCTCATGCTAGCAGGGGATAGTTGGAACCTAGCCTTTTAAGTTTCCAGCAGCAGAACATCTGAGGACATTTGGAGAAGGAGGAAAAATCATACTGGTAAATATAGCTAAGGCATCAGCAAAATGATGAAACTGGTATGTGGTTGTTTTCTTCTTGCAGCAGACTTTTTATTTTTCATCTGACAAATAGACAAGATAGAATAAAACATGAAGAACTAAAAAATATGTAGGTAGCAGATGCTGAGTTTTGTATATATAATGAGTTGTGTGTTTGTCTCTTCTCGTAGGTGAGAAATGGTTTAACCACTAGCTGTGATGGGTGGAGAAACAAAACTCTTGGTGGTGTATAGTGACAATCACAGTCCCCCAGCTCAGCCATACAACACATGAAGAGATCATGATTATGAAGGGCCACACAGAAGAGCCAGGTGTTCAACAGCCAACAAAGAATATGCATTTTCTTCAGATGTCACAAAGCTTCATTTTCATTACTGAGTAATCACTGTAATAGCATCACTTTTAGTTCAACCAACAGTATCTGTGATGGGGCAAAAGAAAACCTTAAGTCAGCATTAGTATTCTAACACTAGCTTCACAAACACCCTAAACATTCTCTCTTTACAGCACCTCACAGGTCATAGAAAATGATAAGACAATCTCTTTATTGCTGAATTTATAATCTATAGCTTTTGAATTCTTGAAAAATGTTTTAGAGGTTCCTATCTCTATGGTGCCAATCATCTGGTATTTAGATGCTCAGATTCATAAGCTAAAAAAAGCACATATGAGTGAAGTGATATAAAGGGATTTTGCCTCTCCCAAGATAGCAGTCTCTAGTCTGAAGTAATGATTTCAGTGAGGAGGGTTTGAAGGGTCCCTGGATGTATCCACAGTGGCTTCCAGACAGCTGATGCAAAAGCCAGAGGGAGACCTGGGTGAGCAGTCATTTGTTGGCTGGTTAGTGGTAGGGATGATGTTCCATCCAGTATTTATGACAAGAGGCCTTCTAATATGACATATTACCAAGGCAATAATACCAAACCTATACCTTAACCACTGTGGAATTGGCCTCTCTAAGTATCAAAAACCCTGAGGGAAATATTTTTCACAAATATTAAATAACACTGTAGCTTTCTGCATTAAGCATATTTAAGCTCCACAGGAAATAGTTCTTCAGGAGAGATATGTATATGCCTTTCTATATATTTTAGCCAAAGTTGATGATTTTAATGTTTTAGATCATATGGTAAAGCCCCTGCTTTACTCAAAAAGTATAGGAGTGGTGTATGCATATACATATGTATGTATGTGTGTGCATATATATACACACACACATAGATACATATAATGCAATATATATTAGTCAGGGATCTCCAGAGAAACAGAATCAATAGGAGCTGTGTGTGTGTGTGTGTGTGTGTGTGTTTATGTGTGGGATAGTCAGCCTCTTGTCAGAGTTTCAACTTATTGGATAGGTCTCACCCACACTGAGGGTAATCTGCTTTGCTCGGGCTACTGATCTATTTATTTATTTATTTTTATTAAGGCATCATTGATATACACTCTTATGAAGGTTTCACAAGAAAACCAATGTGATTACTACATTCACCCCTATTATCGAGTTCCCCCCAAACCCCATTGCAGTCACCGTCCATCAGTGTAGTAAGATGCCACAGTCACTACTTGTCTTCTCTGTGCTGCACTGTCTTCCCTGTGACCCCACACACACCATGTGCACCAATCATGATACGCCGCAATCCTTTTCTCCCTCCCTTCCCACCCACCCTCCCCCACCCCTCCCCTTTGGTAACCTCTAGTCCCTTCTTGGAGTCTGTGAGTCTGCTGCTATTTTGTTCCTTCAGTTTTGCTTTGTTGTTTTACTCCATAAGTGAGGGAAATCATTTGGTATTTTTCTTTCTCTGCCTGACTTACTTCACTGAGCATAATGCCCTCTAGCTCCATCCATGTTGTTGAAATGGTAGGTACTGATTTATTTTTAATTTAAAAAATTATTTTTATTGAAGTGTAGTTAGTATACAATATTACATTGGTTTCAGGTGTACAACGTAGTGGTTCAACAGTTATCTCCATTATTAAATGCTCACCCCAGTAAGTGTAGCTACCATCTGTGAACATACAAAGATATTACAATGTTATTGACTATATCTTCTATGTTGTACTTTTATCCCTATGCCAGTTTACTGATTCAAATGTTAATCTCATGCGGAAACACCCTCACAGGCACACCAAAAATAATGTATGAACAAATGTGCTCTGGACACCCTGTGGCCCAGTCAAGTGGACAAATGAAAATAACTATTACAGATTACTGTTCAGCCTTAAAAAGGAAGGAAATTCTGACACATGCTACAATAGGGATTGAGAACCTTATGATAAATGTAATAAGCTAGTCACAAAAGGACAAATGCTGTATGATTCCAGTCACATAAGGTACCTAGCATAGTCAAATCCATAGAGATAGAAAGGAGAATGGTGGTCACCAAGGGCCAGAGAGAAGAGGAAACAGGGAGTTATCATTGAATTGGAAATTAGAGTTTCAGTTTTGCAAGATGAAAAATCCTGGAGATAGATGGTGGTGATGGTTATACAACATTATGAATGTGTTTAATACTACTGAACTGTATACTTAAAAATGATTGAGATGTTAAATTTTGTCTTAAGTGTATTTTACCACAACTAAAAATAAAAGGAGACAGAGGATTCTGGGAAGATGGTGCATCTTCACTAGGAATCTGTCTTCCCTCTTAGACAACAGTTACACTGGCAAATCTGATATAACTCTTGGAACTCTGTCATCTGTTGAAGGCTTGCAACTTCCAGAAGTCTCAGATGTAAATAGATCTGAGGCTCTGAGTAGCAGTGATCACATGCTGGGGTAACAGTGATCATGGGCTCTGTGTAATTCCATTTTCTCTTTTGCTTCTTGAGCCCAATTGGCTCTACTCTTATGGTACTTCACCTTCTCCTTTTTGCTCCTTCTACCCATTCAACAGCTTTGTAACCAATTCCCAGTATTAGATTTTCCTACGTTAGATACTGCAGTGGTTTTATTTTCTTTTTTGGATGCTGACTGGTAACACTTTTCTTCAATTAGATTAGGTCAGTTGAGATCATTTGCCCCCTCCTAGACAAAAGAAATCACTATAATCCCTGAATGACTTTTAGCCTAACTGTGACCCACTTTCCCAGAACAGTTTCTTTTAAGTCACATAAGTGTATAGGAAAGAGGTAGATACCTGACTAAAGTTAGGATTTCACTAATAAGGAAAAAAGAGGGATGAGGGGCTTGATAGGCAAGCAAAGGTGTCTGAGGTCATGCAGCTAGCAAGAGAGGAAGCCAGGATACATGTCTAAGTCCACATGATGTGAAATACAGCACTGTACAGTATTGTACAGGGTGGAGTGTATAGAGCTGGGACTTGGACCCAAGTAAGTTCATTGCCAGTCTGTACCACAGTGTCTGCCTTTATATGTCTGGAGGGCAGCCTTGATCCCCAGATCTGGGAATGTAGGCCCTAGTGGTTGGAGTCACCAGATCTTACAAGCTGGCTTTTCATGAGGGGAGTATGGATTATAGACATATTTTACTTTTTTCCAATTGCTTTTTCCCTTGGGGCAGTCCAATTTTAGTCTTGTGATATGCACACGCATGGTGAAAGCCCACAGCTCTGACCATTTTCAGCTCAGAAAGTTGCAAACCTTCCATTAGTGGTGGTAGCTTCACCTCTGTCATTAGTAAAGTTGTGCTGAACAAAGGATATATTGCTCTATAATGCTCAGATTTTTTATTTTGCTACATGACATAGTATTGATCAAGTCTGGAGTCAGCCACAGTCACATTGACTTTTTTCCATTTATTCTGCCAACTTACTGGAAAGAGTCTAAGTTAAATAGTGTTTGGTCATTACCACAATCTGTCACTTAATATTTTTTTCATTTTTGGTCAGACTTTGTCATCTTCTACAGTATTTTAAGGCATTCTAAACCAAGGACAGGGTCTAGAGTTTTCTTCCATGGAATTATTCTTAGTGGTGAAGTCTGTATTTTAAAGGCTACCTATATAAGATGATTTCCTACAGACTTCTCAAATTTTGTCCTTAGATTTCCCTTCCTTCTTTACTTTCTTTCTTCCTTCCTTCCAACTGACTGTAACTCCTATTGCATGAGATTTAAGCAGCCTATGTCATACATTTTACTTAATTCCTGAAGAGTATCTCACTTCGTAAGCATTACGTAAGTGTTGAAATCATTCTTTTGAGGTTGGTTTAGGAAAAGAGGTGAGAGTGTGAAGAGCAAATCCTATTGTCCAGGTGTTATAATAACTGTTGATTAACTTTATGTGACTCCCTGAGGTCAAACAATTCACCTCTCTGGTCTTCTGCAGCAGTGAACATTGTCATAGATTTTCTAATTCTGATGTACAGGGTTGTATGGGTGATAAAGAATGCAAATAAGGGGTAATGTCAAGGAAGCTCAGTTGTATCTCCTAGAAATGAATATAGTGGTATATTTGTGCATGGGGCAGGAGAAAGATAGATGGTGTATCAGAAGGACATGGATGGTATGGCTGGAGTATACTCAGGCCCCGAAGTTGACTCAGGCCCTGACTAGCTAGGACAGAGCCTCTAAGGGCCTGGAAACTTGCACAGGATATGGACCTCACCCTCAGCACATGCATGTATGCTTTAAAGGAAACAGAAATCATCCATCTGTAATCCATTTTCTTTGTGGTACATGGCACCTGAGAAGGTATGCAGTTAATTAAGAACCCATTATTACTAATGATGGTCAACAACACACTTTGAAGCCAGAGCATGGCACAACATATTTCTTCCATTTCTTTTTTGTTCATTTCAGGCCAAGTTAAGTCAGCCTTAGAAAGGTACCAGTCTTCCTACCCTTTTCCTCCAGTCTCCTACCCTTATCCAGCCCTTGTCTTGTGGAAACTGCTTTCATCCTGCAGGTGTTCCAACAGGTAAGTCCATGTAGATTCCATTCCATCCAGGAATCACGACAGATTTTTATAGCTTTTCTTGGGTGTCTTCTTTGTTCTTTAGACTCTTCAGGGAAGCACATTCATAAAACAAACTCATCTATTGCTACTGTTAATTACTTCTCATGAACCCCTTTGATGCTTGTTATGATAAAAGACTCCTGCCTATTAGAGCTGAGGGTGAGGAGGAACGAAGCAGTCAAAGGGATGGGGAACCCTATAGAGACATAAACCTACCCATACATGTCCATAGGCCAGACCCTGGAGTAGCCCTGGGGCTACACCCAATTATTCTGAGATCTGTGAGGAGTTGAAAGGTACATAAAGACTGACTTATGAGTAGTGGCTGTGTTAAGTGGGAGTGTATGTGGTGTCCACTCCGTGGGCAGTGCTATGAGATTGTAATGACACAGCTTCCCTCCACCTTACCAGTTTGTGTACAAGGGCTTTCTTTTTAGATGCTGGGACCAGCCAACCTTTCATCTATAGTGAGTGTTCTTCCTGCCTTATAAATTCTTGAGTTGTCTTTCTATGGATTTCCATTAATATGCATATTTAGGCAGAGAAAGACTGTCTTATTCCTATAGTCATTTATACAATATAAACTGAAATTCAGACCATCTTATGAAATGTATAAATATAACAGGCTGAAAAGCATTAGAAGTATCTCTAATAAATGTAATAAGTTATTTTTTGGACAACATTATTATTTTTAAAAGATATTTTATTGAGAGTAAATATATAGATTTGTGAGTTAATATTTAAAAATCTATTTAAGCTGCTCAGATAAATGTATAATCTAAATAGTTATGGTAGGAAGGCTGAAATGGGTTTGAACTTGGCAACATAAAACTAACATCCCTTGGCCTCTTTCCACAGCATTTTGCAGGCACACACTGGCTCATTTGAAGCTTTGACCTTCAGGATTTCAAAGGAAGGGACTAAGATGTTGTAAGCAGAAGGTATGTGTCACTTGAAATTGGTTTAAATTTGACACTCAACAGAAAAAAGTACGGTCATTAATTTGCTGATTGTACACAAAAGGGCACTTTTCCCTGTGAGGCTGTGTATCATGGGGTTGAGAGTGCAGACTCTGGAGCCAAACTCCCTGGTTCACAGCCCAGGTTGGCCATTTGCTAGCTGTGTGGCCTTGAGCAGGTCACACTGAAGCAGTTCTCTGTGCTTCAGTGTGCATCCTTTGATTGCCTGGATATCTGGATGGCAGTGTGCCAAATGGCACATGTCTTTTCTACCAAAAACATTTTGATTATAAGTGCTTAACATATGCGAAGTATGTAAGTACTTTCTGTCTTCATTATCAGTATTCTCATCTGCAAGCTGACATTAACCATTATGATTGCTGCAATAAGAAGATTTACTGGAAAACCAGTGGAAGCTCACAGAATGGAAAAGGGCAGGAGAGCCAAGTTTGGGAAAAGGGCAGGAGCAAGGATGCCATGGAGGCAGGTAGCAAAAGCTACACTCAGTATTGGTGTGCCCCTCAGATCTCCTCTGCCACTGGGATGCATTGGACCTCCAACATTTTCTGCTGTACCATTTGCCCTCAAGCTTCAGAGTCCAAGAATCAACGATATTTGGCTGAGTTTCTGGAATGCTCTTCCTGCCCTCCGCCCTGCACTGTATCAAAAGTAGATGAAAGATGTCTCTGACCCCCTTGGTTTCCATAGCAGGAGGTGGCAATGGAAAACAGTCACTGAGATCTGTACTAGTACCAAGACTACATAACATAGAGAATTCTACTAGTAGGAACATGTGGTGGTTAGAGTGGAGGTGTGTGGACTCTGAGTAGTCAGTCGCAAATCTCTGCTTTACTTGTATAAGACTTCAAATTTCCTCAGTAGCCTCATGAGCAGTAGTGTGCTGGTAAATGTTTAACAACTGGCTCTCTGGCCTTGATTTGTAGCATTTGAACATTTCTATAGGACAAACACTCCTGCGATGGCCAATTTCAAGCTACTCACATGGCATTTGAACACAGTTGGGAAGAGATGTGCAGTAACATACTATTATAATATTTCAGACATACAGCTACAACAGATGCAGATAACTTCAAGGGCATAGATAATGTGAAATATAGTAAAATGATTAGGAATTGATGAGTTTTGAGCATTACCTTTGTTAACATAATTTATTTAATTATAAGTTTGTATGATATAATTCTTAATAATGGCTATATTTTAACAAATGGCTTGCAAAATTCTTGAAAAGAATTTTATGATCCAGCTCCAGAATGCCACTGCCTATGAAACAGATCAATAATTTACTGAGAGAGAGAGAAAGAGTAAGTAAGATGCTGAGGGGAGAGGCCTAGGACTTGGAAATTTTGTACAGTAGTCTATAACACTGGGGACCCACAGTAATAGAATAAGAATGGTATCTGACATGCACTTAGCAAAACACATTCCTACCCAACATCTTACTTGTTTCTGATCCTTACATAAACCTAAGGAAAAACTAAGCAGGGTGTTTTACAGGTCAGAGAATTGAGAGAGCTGAAGTGACCACTGACAGGTTCAGGGGAGACTAAAATTCCCAATGCACAGCTTTTTCCATACAATCCTCTTTCTTTGAACCTCCTGCCATCACTGGAACAGCCATTTTTTACAGGTAGCCCATTAAATAATATGGGATGTGTTGTATTTATTCAGGTGTAATCAGGATGACCTGAATTCAGCCAGGGAGGTTTCCTTTTATATTCACAAATAAAGAATGAAATAAAGTTGGAGGCCCACAGAATGGGCAGTGATATAACCTGCTGTATTAGCAAGTTTAATAGCCTGACTCCAGCATGGCCGCCAGTGATCCTTCCCCTGGTGTTTATGTTCTTGTTCTTGGACTCCTACATTGAATAGGGCTAAACTGTGTGACTAACAGGATATTGCAGACGTGATGGTATACAACTTCTGAAGCTAGCCATAAAGGGCATTGCAGCTTCTGCCTTGTTCTATTGAGTCACTTTCTCTGAGGGAAGGTAGCACAGCGCTGTGAGGACACCCAAACAGCCCTGTGGAGAAGCCCACATGGGAAGGAACTGAGGCCTCCCACCAACAACCAGCACTACTTGACAGCCATGCAAGTGAGCCACCTTGGAAGTGGATCCTCTAGCTCTAGATAAGCTTTCAGATGACTGTGGCCCTGGCTGACAAGAGACTGTAACCTCATGAGAAATTGCAAAACAGAATTACCCAGTGAAGTACCCCCAAATTCTTGATCCACAGAAATTGAGAGAGATAAACAACATTTATGTGTTTGAAGTCAAGGAGTTTTGGGGATAATTTATTACACAGCAATAGATAAACATTTCTTTAAAATCTGCACCCATGTGGGCTATTAAAGAAGCACTTTAAGCAAATTGTTTTGTTTTGTATTTGTTCCCCCCCACCACCAAAATGAATTCAAGTCAGCATTGTAAAGCTTTTACAAAATAACTTTTGAAGTGCAGTTTATTATTGATTGCCTAAATGACCTGTTGTCCATAGAAAAGTGAACTCGGTATACTGAGTACACCTGCAACTCTGAAGAGCAAGGTTGCTTGAGCTGGAATTCACTCACATTCCATTTGTGTATGTCACACTCCACAGATGTGGAGTCAGCTCACAGCAGTTATCCAATAGCCCTTTAGACCCCCACCTCACCATCACCTTTAATCTGGGGGTGGGGGGGGTCTCTGGTCCAGTGCAGCCTGTCCTTTGGGAAAGCAGGGACAGGGGGAAATAATGAAATAAATTAATTAGGAAGGGAGGGTTAGGGACCCCACTGGATGCTGGAGATGGAAATCATTTGCCAAACATCCCTGGGAGGCTGAGCTGTGGCCTCTTCTCCTGGTGTCCCCACCCGCTGAAGTTCGCTCCTAAAGAAATACACCCACGTTGCCAAGGGCGCAGGAGAGGATCTCTGCGAAGCAGGAGGCTTTTGTGCCTGCTGGGAGAGTCGGAGCCGGGATTACACCAGCTCTTCAGCGCGTTTCCTCCGAGCTGAGGAAGGCCTGGCGCGGACCCGGGAGTAGGCGCCCAAGGCGGGGCGCCCTCGTGCGGGCGCGAGGAGACCGCGAGGTGGGGGCCTGGGAGGTGTGCCTCGCTGCCAGAAGCAATCCGCGCCGGACGCGCACTGCCACCACGCCTGCAGCATGGAGTGGGAGTTCAACTTTCTGCTCTACCTGGCGCTCTTCTTCTTCCTGCTCTTCTTACTTTTCCTGCTGCTCTTCGTGGTCATCAAGCAGCTGAAGAACTCCGTGACCAGCACGGCCGGGGCGCTGCAGCCCGGGCGCCTCTCGCTGCACCGGGAGCCTTGGGGCTTCTCCCGCGAGCAGGCGGTGTGACTGACAAGGCGCGGGAACTGGCGGGAGGGTACCGAGCGGCGCGGGCGCCGGGCTGGGTCTCAAGTCTCGATTTTCTGTCCGCGTGGCCGCGCAGGCTCCAGTACCAGGTTCAGCTGTAGCGCCGGCAGGTTGGTTCGGGGGTGGAAAGAGTAAGCAGAAGGGCGAGTTCCTCCGCGCCTGAAAGAGACTCGGTGCCAGCTGCCCTCTCGGGTGCCAGGGACAGCGGATGTATGGGGTCTGGACTGGCTCTGTGCTCTTAGGGACAGGCCCTGAGCTTTTTGGGGACGGGGACAGATGGAGAAAAGAGGGAAGTTCGGCCTCTGGAGCCCGAATGGCTCTGGGCACGTGCCAGCTGTTCTTCCCAGTCTTAACTGCATTTTAGCTTGCACCCAAGCGATGGAAAACTAAATCTTTAAGAAAATTCAGTCCAGCCTCCTCCAAACAAAATCTAATATTAACCTAAATATCCAAATTATTGAGAGAGTGTGAGCTTTGGGATGGAAGGCAGGAGGAAACAGGACTCAAAATATTCCAAATATCGCTTTAAGTATCTTTTTTTGAGCCTTGGTAGAAGCTAAACGGGGTTCAACTGGCAGTGCCAAGGGAAATGGATTCAGTGGCCCATTTGCTATGGGGAATTTCTTCGTGCCCTTAATCCCTACTCCAGTTCTAGCCACAGACCCCATTTGGTGCCTGCATGTTGCTGCGCCGGGTGGTTTTAGAATCTGAAACAACGGGATGGTGAGCATTAGAGTGAGAGTTATTTGGGAGATGTCGTAGCGTTGCCTTGGAGGGCTAGTGTAAAAGAGGTGTACACGTTGCAGGGTGACAAGAAAAACAGGGACAGGAGGGGGGAGACTGTCATTTTAGGCTACATGATTACAGCATTTGAGAGAAGATTGATGGGCAGGAAGAAGCATTTCACTGGTGCCCTAAGCACACAAACACCCTCTCCAAGGGCAGTGTTAGTTAGGGAAATGACAACTTCATGTTCCAGATGCTTTCTCATTGATTTACGTCGTCTCAAATTCTGGAGCCGACCTGCTGCCCTGGGCTGGTGCGCGGAGGACCACAGCCGTACTTAGAGCCGGCTAACCGGGAACCCTGAGCAGAGAGGACGGGAACACCCGGAAATGGAAGTTCTCTGCGAATGGTAAAGTGGGGACCAGCCTCAGTTTCACTTTGTCCCTGGTTATGGCTAAACTTATGAAGACCCAGGGCCTAAGAAACCAAGAGGTTAGGTGGAGGGAAAGAATGAAGTGAAATAAGGGATTCTCTCCCACTCAGAACCTGTGAGCTTCTACCGTATACCTAGCCAAACTGATTACAAACCCGAAGAATCAATGCCAAGATAGAGAATCATAGAAATTAGAATGGGGTGTGAGGAATGTTTGCAATTCTAATAATCATTCTTCTCTTTTGGAAAACAGTGCAGGGGATCTTGGGGTTGGAATATGTAATGTAGATATAATTTATCTTCAATAAGGGAAGATTTGGTTTCAGTAATGTTAAGGTAAGATAAGCTGTCCATATTATGACTGTAATACTGAAAATATTTATAACTTTTAGGCACAAAGAGAGACCATGTAGAGAGGCTAAAAACGGTGAAACACTAAGCTTTGCCTAAGTTTATAACGCTATAGTGAAATGGAAGACAATTATTTTGATAATTCAGGGAAAGGAAAAAATAGTCTCACTTAGGTGAATAATTAGGGAGAAAGCTTTTGGCCTGAGACATACAGATAATTTCCCACCTGTTCTATGTTAGTTTGGTAGAAGAAACCTGTTAACAAAGTAAGTGGTTTATTTTAAATAAAGTATCATGAACAAATTCGCATGTGTATATAAGACTGCATACACACACTTGTCTTTATCAGAGCTACTGTAGACTTGACTTGAATTTCTAGTTTGAAATCAGAATCAACTGCAGTGATTCTATATTGTACTTTGAAATAGAGTTCTCTAGTTGACACCTCTGTAGTGGCACTTAAGTTATGTATTGTATGGTTAATGTGGACATTGAAGATGAGTGTGGGAATAGTTAATTAGCAATCATAGTTGTTCATATGGATAGAAAACAATCACTTCATACTTTATAAATAACCAGAATGCAGATTATTTTAACCATTTGCTTGACTTCTTATTTTGTCATTATTTCATCTTCCTAGCTGTGCCACTGGTGTCCAGAGGTTTAAACTACCTGTGACTCTTCCAGAGAGGAAATTATAGAGAATCCAGGGTGAGTAGTTTGATGTTATCCCAGTAGAAAGCTGATCTCTTTGCTGGTTCTGCTGACTGTTTCCTATGAAAGGAGTGGTTACTTTTCTATCTTCTGTCCAGTGCCATTTTATAACCTCCTCATAATCTAATTCCTTGGTTACTGAGTTCCCATATACCCAGGCAAAAAAATGAATATTTATTCCTATTACCTGATCTCTGCCTGGAATTTATCCCTAAACTCTGGGAATTAAGTTCTTCACACATTTGGCCTCATAACTTGCTGCTGTGGCTCTCCTGCTTTGCCCTTGCCTTCTTAGAAATGCTGCTTGTTGATACGTGTATACGAGCTGCCTTTTTCCTATTCATTTATTCAATTGCTGTTTTTCCAAAACCCAGCATAGTTTGATGTCCCACATGAGAAATGCCTTTGAACTCATTTATTTTGCTACCTGTATGCATTCCTGAGCCAATGTTCTGACCAGTTGTCTAGGTTTCAGGCTTGTGCAGGTTGACTGCTCCATCCACTGACCACAGCCTGGTCCTGACCGTCACTATATCAAGTCTATTTTTGAGGACAGTGTACATTTGAGTTAGATATTAAAACACTTGAAAGGTCAGGAACATTTAAGTACCTGCTCATTATATAAGCAAAACATGATTATGGACAATTCCTATGTTTTATTTTCAATGAAAGGCTTTTAAGACTCCTCAGCAATGTTTGAAGCTGAGTCGAATTTCTTACATGATAAGGAAATGGGCCATAATTTGATTATTATGTAATATTAGAATTTTTCTCAGGTGTTCTTATTACATTGTTGTTTCTAAATTTCAGTGTTTAAAATGACTTCAAATCCTATTAGCATAATCTTGATTGTTTCACTAATTTCCAAACTTATAAGTGCAATGAATCTGCAGTTCTTCTTGGAAAGATGACCATTTTAAGTTGAATGAGAATGACATCACGATTACACCTGCAAAATCTAAAATGTCTAATAAAGTAGATTCCTGTGTCTGAACTTCAATTTTGGGGCACAGCTGTAGATCCTGGACTGATGCCATCTGGTGAGAT
The DNA here is from genome assembly GCF_040802235.1 of Manis javanica. Taxonomy (NCBI): domain Eukaryota; kingdom Metazoa; phylum Chordata; class Mammalia; order Pholidota; family Manidae; genus Manis; species Manis javanica. The sequence continues at coordinate 71,439,372 of NC_133160.1, forward strand.
TCTACAGAAGAAGAGAGAAAATTTACCCAGAGTGTGCCATGCACCAGCTTTTCTGGGAATGACAAGGTGCCAGGATTTGTTTTTGGTTCACTTGCAGGGGTGGAAACTTGGAACTAGGTGAGTAAAAAAAAATGCAATACCCCATTTTTAGCTTGACATTTTGTGTTTCCAATTTTGCCTATAGTTTCAAGATAAGTGCAATAGAGTTAAAGTTTTTAAATGGCCAAATCTTAAACACTGTAAATGGTTAAACCATTTAAGACAGTGGGAAATGTTTGTTTTTCTAAGTCATACCTACTAATATAGGGACTTTTAGAGTACTAGTGGTACTAATGTACTACATAGAATGTATTTGTAGAGCACTTTGGTTTTAATTTTTATAGATACTCTGAGGTAGTTGCACTTATTTAAGCTAAATCCACAATTAAAATTTTGGATCATTAGGAAATCATTGTCAGGTGTCTACATCTTAAAAATTGAGTTATTAGATCTTTGATGTTGATTTTTTGGTTTGAATCAGTGAAATAAATTCTCAATTCACTGTTTCTTTGCCTACATAAAAAATAAAGTAATTGATGAAATAAATGATATGGTTGATTATCTGAGTAGTTAGCATCTTACCATATAGGAATTTGAGTAATCAGAAGGGAAGACCTGTGTTTAGAACAGTAATCAGAACATAATAAGCACTCAGAAAAAATTTCCTGATAGATTAGGCTAAAAAATACTCTTATTTTCCTTAATAACAGCTATTTTACATAATATGCCCAATCTTTTATTCTATTCTTAGGCTGTGTAGACATAGGTGGGTGGGCTAAAGTTAAAATTTTTATACTCAACTTTTATTTTATTAGTATGACTGTGAAGTTACTTGAACTTATTGAATATGTACAGATTCTTCAAGCAAGATGTTTTTGACTTTCAGATGAAAATTTTGCTTTCTTATTGGGAATCAAGATGGACTGCTCTCTGGATAATAGAGTAGGAAGTTGCTGGACTGCACAGTGGCTTACACAAAGCAGGGTTTTGTTTTGTTCTCATGTAACAAGGAGGTTGGAGGTAGGCTATTGCTAGAGTTGGTTCACTAGCTTCCAGATGTCAGGGTCAAGGTGGTCCCTGAGGTTCCCTTGGATTTTCCTATGTTCCAAGATGGGTGCTGCAGCTGCCCAAAGGTGAAGGAAGCCCAAAAGGAAAACAGGCCATGCTCTTTCTTCAGTCTATTTCCTTTTAAGAGCTTTCTCAGCAGCCCAACAACTTCTGCTTATACCTCATGGGCCAGACTGTCATTGACTACTGCTATCTGCAAGGTTACCTAAGAAATGTCGTTTTTGTAGCTGGACATATAACTGCCTTCAACAAAAGTGTGAGTTTTCTTCATGAAGAAGAAGATGATGGTGAATCTTGAGTGAGCAACCAGTAGTCTGTGCCCTGGCTACAAAATACAGTGGTAACTGAGCATAATGTTTGAAATACACCCAAACTTTAGCGCCTTCACAACTGGCAACCCTCCAGGCAAAACTCCTGTGCTCTGAGAGTAAGCAGAGTAAAGACATGCTAGGTTGCTTATAAAACACTTGCCCTTCTCCCTGAACCAACACACTTGCCCCGCTTCTTTCTAGAGGACCCTAGGAACCTGTACTCTTTCTTGGTGACTGTATCTCTTTATAGAGAGAGGTTTGGGATGGGATAAAGGATGTTCTGCCTTTCTGCTTCTCAGTCTACTTCATTTATCTCCTCTCTAATGTTCCTGATGGATTTTTGGCAGAGTTCTGTTTGGGTGTTTGATCCTACCTTTTATGCAGGGGAGGGTAATCTATGTAAAGAAAGACTACTTTACTCTGTGACTTCATCACCAATCTAGGAATATCCTGAGAGAAGAATTGCTTCTCAAAGCCGCTTCCTTAAACAGCCTACATCCTGGCTAAGTAAAGGAAGAAGAAACACTTCCCACATCCAGGACTATCCAAAAGAATTTTCTGTGATGACAGAAATGTTCTATATCTGCACTGTCCAATACAGTAGCCACTAGCCACAGGTGGCTAGTGAACACTTGAGATGTGGTTAGCATGAATGAGGAAGTAAAATTCAATTGTATTTTATTTTGAACAATTTAAATATAAATAGCCACATGTAACTAGTGGCTATTTTATTGTAGAGCACAGTGCACATCTTTTTCTTTCTTGTGTTTTAAAACTAGCTGGGAAGGGTTTGAGCCAGTCGTGTGCTTGGTGTTCCATAATCTTTACCCTTCCCCCTTGCCATTGAACTTGTCTCCCAGAGGAAAAATGGCATCTTGAAACTAAATTCACATTAACCTCATATTTATACATTGCACAAATTCCTGTAAAAATGGAATGGTCTCCTGGGAATAGATCCTGTGATTGATTTTAGTGATAATTGATCATGGAAAAGTGGTGGTGTTGGTCCACTTAACATTCCTAGTGAACAGTATGTGTTTCTAATTAGAATGAGTCAGCAGAGTTTATTTTGTTCTGTGGTGCAATTCATTCTTAGTTACTTTATTTTTTTAAGATTGTGGCTGCTAAATGATTATTCTGTGTATGTTTTTCAAAATACGTAGTGGTTTATATTTTTTAAAAGGCTGTGAAATAAAAAAAATTATATGTAACTCACTTTTTCTGTGTGTGAATTATTACCCGTACTTTTTAAGCAGTTAATTATGATGAGATTAACAGATGTAAGGAAGTATTCATTTTTATATCAGACTTCCTTTTTAATGGGTATGTTTATGTGCCAATTAATGTTATATTTCAAAATATTAAGTGATTCTTTGACTGTATTCAGAGTTTGGGTAAAATATGAAGGTGGTCATGGTATTGGGTTAATTCTTTTCTCAAGTGTCTGGTTGTTTTTCTACACTGAGCAGCATTTGGATTTCTCTATAAGTGCCCATTTTGGGTTGTTTGTATTTTATTAAGTTGTAGGAATTCTTGATATATCCTAGACACTAATTCTTTATGAGATATATAATTGCAACAATTTTCTCCCAGTTTTTGGCTAGCCTCTTCATTTTCCTAACACTGTCTTTAAAAGAGGTATTTATTTTTAAAAGTTCTTTTTTATATTGAGGTACATGAAATAAAAATGTCTTAGTGTAGAGCTTAATGAATTTTGACATGTATATACATTCATGTAACCATTGTCAGATCAAGATATAGAACATTCTCACTAATTTTTGTACCCCTTCCCTTTTCACCCATCCCCCACCCCTTCCCGTGTGGCAACCATCAGTCTGTTCTCTGTGACTATGAGTCTATTTTTGTTTTGTTTGCTGTTTATTTGTTTTGATTTTTAGATTCCACATATAAGTGAAACCATTGGTATTTGTCTTTCTCTATCTGACTTATTTTACTTAGCACAACACTCTCTAGGTCCATTCATGTTGTTGAAAATGTCAAGATTTTATTCTCTTGGAATAAAGAGTAATATTCCATTGTATATATGTACCATATTTCTTTCATCTATTTATCTATCAATGGACATTTAGGTTGTTTCCATATTTTGACTGTTGTAAATTATGCTCCAACAAACATAAGAGTACATAATTTTGTTTTCTTCAGGTAAATTCCCAGAAGTGGAATTGCTGGGTCATATGGTATTTCAATTTTTAGTTTTTTGAGAAATCTCTGTACTGCTTTCCATAGTGGTTGCACCAATTTGCCATCCAACCAGCAGTGTACAAGGGTTCCCTTTTTTCCACATCCTTGCCAACACTTGTTATTTCCTATCTTGTTGATATTAGCCATTCTGACTGGTGTGAGGTGATATCCCATTGTGGTTTTGATTTGCATTTCCCTAATGATTAGTGATGTTGAGCAACTTTTCATGTATCTGTTTGCTATCTATATGTCTTTGGAGAAATATCTATTCAGGTCCTCTACCCATTTTTTAATAGCATTATTATTATTATTATTATTATTATTATTATTATTATTATTGTTATTATGTGAATGTTGAAGTGTATGAGTTCTTTATGTATTTTGGATATATCTAGCTTAAAAGAGGTATTTTTAATTTTGAAGTTAAATTTATCCACTTTTTTCTCCTATGTTTATTATTTTCTATGTCCTTTCTAAAAGACATTTAACTATCTTTTTGGTCACAAAAATATTCTCCTGTGACTTCTTCTAGACTAGAATCTTTATAGTTTTAACTTTTACTACATTCTGTCATCTTTCTCAAATTAATTTTTGTTTATAATATGAAGTAAGGATTGAGATTCTTTTTTTTTGTTCACATATTATAAGAACAGTTTTTTTTCTCCAATTTGTTGAAAAGACTTTCCTTCCCCCATTGGATAGCTTTGATATTTTCATCAAAAATCAAGTGACTGGTAAGTGTGGGATGATTTCAAGGCTGTCTATTCCATTACATAGGGTTATCCTTATACCATTACCACACTGACTTGATTACTATAGTTTTATAGTAAGTCTTGGTATTCAGTGAAAAATGTTATTGAATTTAACTTTTACAATAAACTGCTACTGAAAGCTGAGTCTACACACAAAAAGAGGGTTGAGTAATTTCAGCTGAAAATGGTTAAATTCAAAAAGAAAACCCCATCCTGATTCCATGCTTCCTTTATTTTTGCTCTTATCTCCTCACACAATCTGAATCTAGAGCTGTGGTAGCACTTGGTCAAAAGGATGTCCTCATAAAGCTACCTATCCTGATAAGTAAGAAATAAGCTTTTCTTTGTATTACAGTTGAGAGCAAACTACTTTTTAAAAGGGACTTTTTAGTAGAAAACTGAAGCGATACAGTACAAATTTAAAAAACCCAGAAGCTTATGAGTTGTTAGAATTCCATCTTTTTTACCAATGTAAGTATAGTCACAGATTGAACTGCCTTGATCAAGTATCAGACATCCATTTTGATGTTTTCACCTCAGTGGTATCTGATAGTTAAGTGGTTGGATACCTGATCATGCTTTTTAGGAATTTAGCAGGGGTGGTTTGGCATCAAATCAGGTCCTGTGCCCCACTTTCAGTTGTGTGCAGTTTTCCGTGATGCTACTTCTTGTCCTTTACACATCTTCACTTGGAACTCACTACAAAGTTTCAACTCATTAGAGGAAAAGTGAATGGGCACTTCCATCCCACTAGTCCAATCTACTCCCCTCCTCAGAGCTATTGTTAGCAGTTTGACATATAGCTTTTAAAATTATTTTCTGTGTATTTGCTGTACATAGTTATTTGGTCACACTTACTCACATATGTATGCACATACACAAAAAGTTTTTAAAAGCAATATAGATGACATCAGACTATAAACATTGTGCAATTTGCTTTCTTCTCTAATATGTTGTGGCAGATTATATTTTCCAAAAGATGGCCACAGCCGTGTTTCCCATCTCACATTTTACAATGTAACTTGGACATTGAGAAAGGGCAGATTAGTGTCCTCTTCCCTTGAATCTTGTGACAAGACAGGCTTGTGACAACAGAGAGTGACAGAAGTGACATTGTCTGGCTTATGACACTAGGTCAGGAAAACCAAAGCAGTTTCTCTGCTGTTTGATGAAATACCTACTTTTGGAGCTCTGAGTCATCATGTAAGACTGGAATATCCTGAGGCTTTCATCATTCTCTGAAGAAACTCAGGCAAAGGAACAGGCCTGTGTAGGTGCTCTAGTCTAGTGCCCCAGCTAACAAACAGCCCCCAGCTGGGGTCCTCGCAGCTGTGGTTCTGGACCTCCTGGAGCGGAGACCAGCTAGTTTCACTGTGCCCTCTCTGAACCCTATTTGGTTTAAATCACTAAGTTTGGCAGAGTTTGTTACAGCAGTAGTAACTGGAGCATATGTCTTTAAAAATTTTAATGAAATTAAATGATTTAATGAAATTAGAATCAACTTTATTTAAATTGTATAGAATCATTAGCAACTTATTTAACAAACATACACTAGTGATGAACAGTAAATTTGTGGCTAATTCTTCTATATATTTTATTCATAGACATATGATTGCTGGGTCACTGGTTTAGAAATCTCCAGAGTCTGCTTGATACTGTTAGATACTGACAATCTCCAGCCTAAATGACTGTGCCTTTATATATCCATCTACTTCCCCACACTATTTGGTATTATGGGTGTTTAAAAAGTTTGCTCTCATATTGAACAAAACACTCAATAAAACCTTATTGGTTTGATTTGAGTAATTATGGGGTTTGTTCCTCTTGTTTATGCTTAATGGCCACTTTAATTTCCTTTTCTCTAAGTGCCTATTCATATCCTTTAACTTTTTTCTAACAGGTTATTTTTTAAAAGTAATTTATATACAGTAGTGATATATAATGACTATATATATATAATGACTACATATATAAAATCACTAAATGTATGTACATATATACATGCAATCATTAATAATTTGTCAGTTGACAGTTGAAATTGTTTTCTCCTGGTCAGTTCTGTGTTTTTGTTTTTATTTTATCTTACTGAAGCTTAAAATAATATATGCACTGTTTAACTGCCATAACTATATTCTGTAGGACAATTGTCCCCCTCATTTTATCTTCATTCTTCAAAAATTTCTTAGCTATTTTTGTGTATATGTGTGTGTATTTCATGAAAGTTAAGAATCAATTTGTCAATTTCCATTAACTAAAACAATTTGGGTGGGGATTGCATTGAATTTACACATTAATTTTCAGGAAGAATTGGCATCTTCTTTTGTGTCTACTAGGAATGATTTAAGTTATTTACGTCATATGGGAAATCTTGATACTGCTGCTTAAGTATTTGATGGATTTGATTTATGATATATATAAGGGATATTTAGTAGTTATTGCTTGTAAAAGAAAGCAATTGATTTTTATATATTCATCTTGTATCTGGCCCCTTATTAAATTCTTCTGTTTATTGTAATAATACTTTTTCAGTGATTTTCTTGGATTTTCTAGATGGTCAACCATATTGGGCAAATACTGTTTTGTTTCTTTACAACCTGCATTTGTGCAATTTATTTTCTTTCTTCTCATATTACGATGGCCAGGCATTGCTGGTGATAATGAGCATCCTTGTCTTCTATCTTATTCCTAATTTTAATGATTATACTTCTAGAGTTTAACCTTTAAGTATGATATTTGCTACAGCTTTCATATATGTTTCTCTTCATTTTCCAATGGGAATGCTTCTTGTTTTCTTTAGTGACTTGTTTTCTATTACTCACCAATATGTTGTGAGCAGCTTTCCAAATCCAAACATATATAGATAAATAATTTTAAGGTTTGCATAATATTTCATTGAATATATATACTAAAATTTACTCACCTACACCTCTACTGGTAAACAAACACATATATAATAAATATAATAAATATAAGTATAATTAAATCATTTGTATATATACACATATGTATAATCTAGATTGCTTTGAATCTCTTTGTGCAAACAACTTTCACATTTGTTTGATTCTTGGCAGTTAAAGTTAGTGGAGAAATCTAATTTTAATGCACATTTTTTTACAAATTGTTGAGGGCTGAATTAGCCCCCAGAATGGATTAACCAATTTATATTGCCATCAACAGTAAATGAGTGTGTTCATTTCCCTCTACCCTTGCCAACTCTGCATTTTGAGTCTTTTTAATCTACAAATATGATAGGTAAAAAAGTGATCATTTGTTGCATTTATTGGCATTCATTTTATTATCAGTATGAACATTCATAATCTCTCTTTGTTCTTTCCTGGGTTCCTATTCATATCTTGCCCACTTTTCTATTGGGAATTCTTTAGTTCCTTATTGACTTTTTTTGATATTTACTTTTCCTTCTCTTGGAGAATTTTATTCTATTCTATTTATAGATAAGAACATGGTGAAATCTGCCCCCTTTCATAACTGTCACTGTACATTTTTTTCTTTTTAATTGAAGTATCACTGATATACAATGGTATATTGTTTTCAAGTATACAACACAATGGTTCAACAGTCAGCCATATCATTAAATTCTTACCCTCACTAGTGTGATTACTATCTGTTAACATAGGAAGATGTTACAGAATCATTGGCTATATTCTCCATGCTGTACTATCATCCCTGTGACCAACTTATATTATGATTGAGAATTTTTGTGCTCTTTTACCCGCCTCATCTTCCCCAACTACCCACCCCAACCCCTCCCCCATGGTAATCACCACTCACTTCTCAGTGTCTGTTTTGTTCATTTTATTTTGTTTTGGTTTTAGAGTCTACAAATAAGTGAAATCATGTGGTATTTGTCTTTCTCTGCCTGGTATATTTCGCTGAAAATAATATCCTATAGATTCATCCATGTTCTTGGAAATGACAGGATTTTTTTTAATGACTGAATAATATCCCATATGTACCACATCTTTATCCATTCACCTTTTGATGGACACTTTGGTTGTTTCCATGTCTTGGCTATTGTAAATAATGTGGCAATAAACATAGGGGTGCATATATATTTTCAAACAGGAATTTTGTTTTCTTTGGGCAAATTCCTAGAGGTGGAAGTACTGGTTCATATGGTATTTCTATTTCTAGTTATTTGAGGAACCTCCATACTGCTTTGCACAGTGGCTGCACCAATTTACAGTCCCATCAACAGTGTAGGAGGGTCTCCTTTTCTCCACATCCTTTCCAACACTTGTTATTTCTTATCTTGTTGATATTAGCCATTCTGACTGGTATGAGTTGATATCTCATTGTGGTTTTAGTTTGCATTTTCCTGGTGATTAATGATGTGAAGCATCTTTTCATGTGCCTGTGGGCATCTGTATTTCTTCTTTGGAAAAATGTCTTTTCAGGTCCTCTGTCCATTTTTTTAACTGGGTTATTTGTTTTTTAGGTGTTGAGTTCTTTATAAATGAAGATATATGTTGGATGTTAACCCTTATCAAATAAATAGTTTATAAATATATTGTCCCATACTGTAGGTTGTCTTTTTGTTCTGCTGATGGTGTCCTCTGCTGTACAGAAGCTTTTTAGTTTGGTGTAGTCCCACTTGTTCATTTTCTATTTTGTCTCCCTTGCCTGAGGAGATGTGCCCAGGAAAAAATTGCTTATGTTTTCTCCTAAGAAACTTATGGTTCCATGTCTTACATTTAGGTCTTTGATGCATTTCAAGTTTGCTTTTGTGTGTGGAGTTAGACAGTAATTCAGTTTCATTCTCTTGCATGTAGCTGTCCAGTTTTCCCAACACCAGTTATTGAAGAGGCTGTCTTTTCCCGACTGTATATTCATGGCTCCTTTATCATACATTAATTGACCATATATGCATGGGTTAATATCTGGGCTCTCTATTCTCTTCCATTGATCTGTGTGTTTGTTCTTGTGCCAGTACTAAACTGTTTTGATTACTCTAATTTCCATCTCATTGACTGTCTCCTGTACTTGCAGCAATCTATTATTCATTCCCTCCATTGTATATTTCATTTAAGTTACCATATTCTTCAGCTCTGAGTGGCTCTTTTTCAATTCTTCTGTCTCTTTGTTGAAGTCCTCCCTGAGATCACCAATACTTTTCCCCAGATCAGTGAGCATATTTATGACCATTACTTTGAAAACTGTATCAAGAATATTAGTTTCATTTAGCCCTCTTTCTGTTGTCTTATCCTGTAATTTTGTTTGGAACATATTCCTCTGTCTCCTCATTTTGTTAGAATTTCTGAATTTCTTCCTTTGTATTAGATGGATCTTCTATGCCTCCCGGTCTAATGGCTTTATGAAGAAGGAGTCCTGTGGTGCCCAGAAGCTCAACATTCTTTACTCTCCAGTGGCTGATTCTCCTTTGGGGTGGATCCCCAGTTGCTCTGGGTGGGGCCACCTTTCCCTCTGTCTGCTGGCCCTGGTCTATTTCAGTCTAGTGGATGATGGTTTGCCTCAGCAGTCCCTCTGTGAGCCAAGCAGAGGTTCTTGTGCTGGGATAATTGTGTTGGGGGCAGTCATGCAGCTCTGGGGTGGGTGCGTGGCAGGGGAGCACATGGTGGCAGGGACATGCACCACCAACCTGGGCCAACCATGAGGAGAAAGGAGCACTTGGAACTGCCTCCCCATTTGGATTGAGACAGGGCCAAGAAAGCTGGAAAAGCCTCCCTCTGCCCACCAGGCAGCAAAGTCTTCCTCTGCCAGCCAGGGAGCAAAGCTTTGTGCTGCTGGACCACACACTGGGCAGGCAGGTGGGTGCACAGGGGTGTACCTTGGGGCAATGCTGCAAGCCACAGGGATGGAGTATTTGGGGCTCTTGTGAGCACCTGACCTTTTGGGCTGAGGGAGGGCTGAGGAAATGTTATCTACTTGCCCTTTCTCCTGTGGAGAGAGCTCTATCCAACCCTCGCCCCTCTGGCAACTTTTCCACTGCTGTTAAATCTTCCAAACTGCCACCTCTGTTTTTAAGTCAGTGAGATGGACAGAGAGTGCCTGTCCTCCACAAATGGCAGAAGTCTCAGCCTTCTAGAGTGCTCCAACTCTCCCTGGTGTCCAGCCCCACTAATCACCAGAGCCTGATGCAAATGTGGACGGACTCGTGTTCCCAGAGCAGAGCTCTGCAGGGCCAGGTGTGTAGAATTCTTGAGACTTACCCCCTCCCTGCTCCATTCCTCTTCCTCCCACCTGTGGACTGGGATGGGGGTGGGGCTGGGCTCCCAACAGATCATGCTCCACCACTTTACCCTTCTCTTCTCATTTTCCCCAGGTGTAGGCAGTCTGTTCTGCAGTCTTCAGTCTTCTTGTTCAGGGTCAGTTGTATTTCCTGTAGCTGCTTCCTTGGTGTGTGGTGGGGAGAAGGGCTCTGCCTTGCCTTCCTACGCCACCATCTTTTTTTCTCCCCCTTCCATTTCTTCTTCATGGTTACCAGATATGGTTACCTTCTAGACTTATGAAATCTATATTCATGCATATATATTTATATATTTTTTTATTTACATAAGTGAAGTCACAGTATATGCACAATTGTTTTGCTTTTAAAAAATGTAACTATTACTCCCTATTCATCTATTCAACAAACACTTATTCAGCACCCGTCATGTGGCTGGCACAAACTAGTTATTTAGAATATATTAGTGAATAAAAAAGATAATTCCTTCCCTCATGGAGCTTATTTACATTCTACGTATAGGGCTTCCTCTTTTTAACTGCCCGATAGTATTCCATGTGTAAAGGAAGCATAATTTATTTATCTAGTTCTTTCTTAATGGATATTCAGTTGTTCTTAGGTTTTTGCTATTACTAACAACACTACATAATCCTTTGATATAAATCTTTTATCAGTATTTCCTTATGTATATATAGGATGAAAATCCTAGATGTGGAATTTTTTGTCATGTGGATTATGTAAAATTTTTTTGTTACAACAATTTGATCATATATAAAAGTAGGATATTGCTTCAAAATTTATTCTCAATGATCTTTTTTAAATTGTATTTATTTTTATTTGTTCTGAATAATATTCCATTGTACAGATATACTGCAATTTATTTAGCTATTCACTGTTCAAGGACATCTTGGTTGCTTCCAAGTTTTGGTATTATGAATAAAGCTCTACCATTCTGTTTACTCTCCCCTGGAGGCCCTCTAATTTGATAATATTCCACTTAAAAGTATTGGTAAGCAGGTCCTCTCATATACTCTGGTAGAAGTGGGAATCTGTACATTGGAGGGCAATTCAGCTGTATCTATTAACATTTAAACTGCACATAAGCTGTAATTCCAACTTTTCCTATCTCATAGAGAAGCACCCAGACATACAATAGGTTACATTATGCATCTGGCATCAGTCCATTTACAGTGGGTCAGCAGCTGGAACTAAAGGAAGCCAGACCCAGTGGAACACAGCAACGGGTAAGCCTCCAGGGCACACAAGAATTAGAAAGCAAGACAAAAAAACTAACTTAGAAGCCTCATCATATGGTCCAGGCCAACACAGAGATGAGTAGAAATAGGATGTGGATCAGTGTTTTGCTTCAGGCATACTAGATGTCTGGTTGGTGACAAAAGCACTGATTGCAGATTCCACACTGCCAGCACGACCCAGCATGCTGAGGTGGCTGGCAGACTTCCAAACCCGGTGGGGACAGTAGATTCCAGACAGGAAAGACTGGGGTTGAAGGAACTAGAAACCATTGACCTACATCTGGCCTATTATCTCTACCCCTGCAACATGTGAAGTATGATTTAGTGGTCTTCAGATGGCTTCATTTCTTAAGCTCACAAACCACAGTTTTAAATACAGAACTGATGTGGATCCACATTAAGCCTTCCTTCATAATTTCCAGACTCCTCTCCTCACCCTGCCCACTTTACTTACTTTTTGAAAACAGGATCATTTGCCAGCCTACAAACACAGTTTCGACCCTGTACTCTGTGATTGATCTGTACCCCTTGCAGCCTTGGTGTGAAACCACCTCTGCCTTGGCTTCTCAGAACTCAAGCAGGAGAAGGAAGGCATTTGGGCAACAGCTGTCCTGACAGCTAAAATCACCAGCCACTGCTATACTTGTCTCTGTGCCAGTTTTTCCTCTGAATTTAACTGCATTTTTATATCTGATGCCTGGCCAGGATACGTATCTTGTAAGAATTTCACTTTTCTTTCATTTTTCTTCTAACTGAAATGATCTCAAAGTGATTCCATTCTGTAGTTTATGAATTTCCCTAAGCCTCTATTGACTAGCTCTAATCTGTTAAGAAAGCAGTGCTTAAAAACTTAGATATTGAAGCCAGTCTCTGGCACTTAACAACCTACTTCCACCACCTCTGTGTGCCTCAGTCTACTGCCTGAAAAACAGTAATAATAATACTTGTAACATACTTTGAACATGGGTGGCCATATGTGACATACACTAAGGGGTGCTCAATGAATGTTAGCCAGTGTTTCAATTAGACAAGATATGCTCTTCTATCACTAGTTCTATATGTTTGTTCCATTTCTTGATATTTTGTTTTGTCTGACACAGTATTCATCTCCTTTTGCTAAAATTTCAAGTTAAATTGATTTATAACCTATACTTTGTTCATTTATATATAAAAATGTGAGTTCATGGTACTATTCCCAGTTCAATTCCTTGTTTTCTTCCAAGATTTATTAATCCACTCCAATGCTGTTGTTCTTCTCATGTCACACCTAGTATTCTCTGTATGTGTGCAGTGTCGGTCCCTCCCTACTTCTGACAAGGGAGGAGACGGGACGAGATATCAAAGATCTGAAAGGACCAGCCAGGGGACTCGAGGCGTAACAGCGCAAGAGTGGTGCTGAGAGCGCACCCTTCGTATTTATTGAGCAAATACATGTTAACAACAATAGAATTCTTTGTGGGGGACTTAATAGACAGCCATTAACTAACTGTAAACTTAATCCTCCGCAGTCTCCAGTCTCCTGGGGCACGACATCTTACAAGGTATTGAAGCAATAGCAAGGGCAATTAGGTCACAGAAACTGTTTTGGTCTTGTTTGTTCTGTTCCTGATCACTTATCAGGAATTACAGGAAAAATAATCAAGACATATATGATTATACATTTGATTTCTATATTAATCCCACAGTGTAGCTTTATTGGGTCATTTTTTTCTTCCCTACAGATTTTGAGTTGACACTTCCCTGCCAAATGTATTCTTTTCAGCCCATGGTAAAACACTCTAGCCTCTGCAGGAGTCCACTGTCCCAGAAATCTAAATTCATCCCTACCCATAAAGAAAGCTGGCTGGTCACTTCTCACCTCCTCCTTTGTCTTGCAATATCACATCCTTTTGCTGGAAGGAAAGATGAAAACATATCCTGTGCTATGGAGTCCTTCAGAAATTTGACATGCACTGAGAGGCATTTTAGAGAGATCCTACTATATTCTATATGCCCAGATGAGCCATTAGATGTTAGTAGTGCTAAGAAGATTTGATCAATGTCAGCAGACTCTTTGACCTAACTTGAATATCATCAAAGCCAAAAATATATTAGCGCATAGCTAATGAGTAGCTAGGCGGTTGGGGAGGAGAGACATGTAAGCTTGAACTATAAATATTTCCAGTATGAGCTCTCTGATGTTCAGGATGGTCTGAATGGTTATACTCTCATTATGTTTGTGTGATTTCTGCCCAGCAAGGTGAATGAAGATGCCCCCAGGGTCGCCACACATGCAGCCACTCCAGCCTGGGTTCTGTGATGAAGAATATGGGGAGCATTGAAAGGTTTTTCACATTCATTATAACTAGAGATTCTATTCTGTGTAGAGAGTCTCTGAATTATAATAGAAACCTTTTCCATACATCTAATTCTTAACTGGGTCCTTTCCCCTCTAGGAATTTATGCCATATAACAAGATGTGAGCTCAGACCTCAGATGTAAGCTTCTCTCCACATTTATTAAATCACATTGAGTTCTTAGCCTCACTCTTTGTTTTCATATGTGGAACTTCTGTCCTGGGAGAGGGAGTCTGCCTATTGTATTTCATCTTACCTCTCAGATATGCCCTCTAAAACCACATTTCCCTTCAAAAGTGGAGTTTGAGATAGTCTCTTCATTATTTCTACCACATGTCTTCGCTTGAAGTAATGATAATAAAGGCATCTCATAATACCAAGTGTTTACCATGCAGCAGGCATTCAGTCCTGACAGCATCCCCAAGGAGGGTGCCCTTATAATACCTGGGTCATCTTCCCTGCACCTTCTTTCCTGTTCACACCTGGCACCCATAGAACATGGCGTCCCCAATTTGCCCTTAGCTTTGGTCCCTGGGGTCCACCATTGTGGCCAGAGGATGCTGCGGCCACATTTTGGGGAACACATGCCCAACCTGACTTAAACTCTTTATTGGGCACATGAGCTCTTATGGCCCCAAAGTGGGAATATTGAGATTGTAAAGAACATTCCAGAAAACTGTGTTTTGAGGAGCTCCACCTCAAACAGTTTGTATATGCTTTCCATGAGTGAAAATGCTTATCAAAATCAAAGCTAAACTTTTGTAAAATCACATTTTAGCTACTTGAAGATAACAGAGGGTGAGGTATATCAGGAACACTGCATTGTTTTGAAGATTTTCCTAGATGTTATAACTACACACACACACACACACACACCCTTTAGCACAAACATTCTTGGATTTACAGTTTTATTATTAGTTCTGATGATTTCCATAAACACTTAGATTAACATTTCCTAGGCTGGTGCTACTCAAACTTGCTCCCAGTGGCCAAAGCAAGAGAGTGTAAGTGTACTCCAAGATCTGTGGGCTAGCCTAAAGTGGCCCCTGGGAAAAATGCCTTGAAGAGTTAGGTTCCACTTTATAAGTTGTGTGGATTTTGCTTTCTAATCCATAATATGTATCGGTGTTTTTCATTATAAAAGTAACATTAAGTAACATGGCAAAGGCTGGGAAATGCGGCATGCTTACCCCACAGTCAGTATGGGAGCCTGGCATCTGGAGGGCCAGAATGGACGAGACATGAAGGTGTCTTTCAATGTGGAGAGCGCTTCCATATGTGTCCCTTGGGACTTTCTTCTGTTATCTTCTCTGGTGTTTGACCCGTTTGCTGCTTATATTGTTTTTCATTCTGCATCTTGGCCCTTCATATTTGTTTTGATTGACATTTTGGCTATTTTTCAAACAAGTGTGGTCTAAAAAAAACAGGGATCAGTTTTTAGCCTGTCTTCCATTCCTGGGTTTTCCACTTCCTCTCATCATATCTCCCAGGCTCCTTTCTAACATAAACCTTTGATTAGACAACTTGAGTTTACCTTAATTCTTTCACCCTCTCATTTTAATACTGTTCACTTTGTAAGATTTTTCTGTTGTTGTAAAAATAACTAAATAATATATGTCATAGCCCCACATCTTTTTCCAGAACAAATTTAAAATACTTCCTATAAATACATACAAGATCATCACAAACAGCTGAAGGAGAAAAGCATGACTAATAAAAACCATGCTATTAATAATATTTATAGTAATACTATTAATGATGATGATGATGAATAAGAGTGGTAAACACAGGAAGAAGCCTGGGAGAATGTTAATTTACATAGTCTTGCTTAAAGGCCCAGTCTTTATCTCCAGACATCCTGAATTTTTGCCAAACTTGGAGAAATAACTCTGTTGGCTAGAAATATGTTTTGGTGAATTTAGAAGTGCCTTGCTGACTTACTGTTTTATTTTAAGCTCTCTTTTACTACCCCCACTGGGACATTTGAGGTGAGAAGTGATGTGATATGACTTAGAAATGACCAGAATCACTGTGGCCTCATTGTGAGGACAGAGCCAAGTGAGGAAAGGTGAAAACAGCCATACCAGTCATGTAGTCACTACACAATGAGGCCAGAGATGGTGATGGTGGGAGCAGGGGGGTGACTATAGGGTGGTCTCACAGATCAGAGCTTCCTGAGACACCAGTCAGTTCAATGCCAGAGGGCCTCTTGGAATTGTATGATGTGGGAGCCCTGCGTGAGTGAAAATTCTTGCTGCCAGATTTGTTGATACAAAATGTGAGAGGGAGAGAGGTGTGTGAAGGATGGCCTGCAGTTTGGGGCCCGAGCAACTGGTAAGTTGGGGTTACCACCAATTGAGATGGATAAGACAGTGAAGGAGCAGGTTGAGGGGTGGGAGCAGTAGTAGGAACTCAGTTGTAGACACATTAAGCTTGAGATGCCTGTTGGACATCCAGTGAGCAACTGGATATGTGAGTCTGGAAACCATGGGAGGTGTTCAGAGCTATTATTTTAGGAATCATTAATGTACAGATAGCATTTAAATCCATGAAAATGAATCAGATGGCTTAAAGCTAAAAGTGAGAATGAACGCGGTCACCTAAGCTGTGTGTGGGGGTAGGAAAAAATAAAAGAGACTGAGCCAAGCCAAAGACTGAACCTTATGCACTCCATGCTCAGAGTTTGGAGAAATGAGGAGGATCCAGCAAAGGAGATGGAGCAGGAGTGGTCAGAGAGATGGGAGAAGCTGAGCCAGAGAGCTGTCCTACCAGCTAAGTGAAGAAAGTGCTTCAGGAGACACACAAGGAATAAAGCAACCAGACATGAGGTCTTAGGGGTTTTACCAGAATCGGGTCCTTGGGCTGTTTGAATTTCCACATTTACCAGCATGTGGCTTTGCCAGGGAGAACTGGAGAACATATGCATCCTTTGCATCCCTTTGGAACACTGTCATTCTAGGGGCAGGACCCATGGTCTTAATAGGCAAAACTATAGTTCTTTCAATTCTGTCTTTCTTAAAACACCTTTTTTAACAAATTTTTGGACTCTTGCCTAGAAAGCTAAAAAAAGCCAGAAGCTGTCTGTTGCGCAAGCCTACAGCCTAGCACAGTACATGAGAAGAATGTGTGAACGTACATTGCTGAATTCACACTGTGCCACTGCTAAAGCCATGCCCAGAAGCAGAAGCAAATAAAGATAATCCGGAAATTCCATTTGTTACCAAGAGATTCTGAGAATGCTTTTGTTTTCTTAAGACTACTGAGGAGAGGAAGGTGGCAAGAGGAATTTTAAAGCAAATATTTTCAGTAGACACAAGTATTGACATATTTTACTATTAGTTATTTCAAGTAGAAATGTGAAATCACTTTTTAAAAATATAGTGGAAAACTACTCTTTCCTTGAAAAGAATATAATATTTGTGGAGAATATGGGTCAGTCCTCTTTTAAAATACTTCCTTCTAAATTCTGTGTGATTTTACTCATTTCAAATATATTTGAGGTGGGGGAGACATGGAGAAGAATTTAAATGAATGAATATCCAAAGCAGTTTAAAGTGATTAAAAGTTTCCTTTTCCATAGAAGATATTTTTTAAATGTTTAATGCTGATTGTTTCAAATTTGAATGTTAGTCACAAGGAAAGCTTTGAAAATTTTGTATGTCTGAGCAAATTTCCTTTTAATATTAAAAGAAATGAAATTTTTGATTTTTTACTTTTGAATAGTTTTTTATGAAAAAGAAACTACCATACACTTCTAGCATATTTTGTTTAGATGGATATTTATGAAAATTAAAGCTAATTAATATCTTCAAACTCTGGGTTTAAACATTAGCAGAAATAAGTCGATGTTACAGGACTGTTGTCTCAACCTGCATACTCTAGGACCCAAGTACCTTCGAGAGCTTTCTCTTGTGTCTCAGTAAGTCTCTGGGTTGAGCCAGAACATGATTCTTCTTTAACTTACGTGTGTAATTGAAGAAGAGGGAGGGGGTCTCTTCCCATTACGATACCATGAGAAACCACTTGGGGGCGACATCTCACCACAGTCTGGCTACCTGTGTGCCCTGCCTAAGGGGTGGGTCCCCAAAGCCCCAAACCTTGGTGTGGAGAAGGCAGCCCCCACAGCAAGCTCTTTTTTGCCATCCCGGCCCTGAGGCTGCTCTGCTTGTGAAAACAGTTCCTTCACCTGCCGCTTGAGGCTTCTTGTTCTATAGCAGAATTTTTCCAAATGCTGATGAGTTATGAGTGAGTGAAAGAGGGAGTTATTACTAATTACACACGGACAACAGGCATCACCTGGGACAAACCATATGTTCACCCACTAGTTGAAGATCAGCATGAAAGAAAATGAAATGGAATCAGAACAGAAAACATCAGTATGTCACATAGTGTAAGTAGTGTTCTACGAAACGTTCCCCACGAGATGGTAAAACACTTTTCTTACTGGAGTCAAGGGCAAAAACATTTGAAAATCACCTCTGTACTGGGCTGAGACTGGTCTGCAGAGGGGGCCTTGGGAAAGGTCACAGTGCGGGCCTGCTTGGTGGTTCTGCCCACCCCAGCCTTCTCTTGCCTTAATGAAGGCCCTCAAACAATGCCACTCTTACAACTAAACTCTTCCCACTTGAACCCCAGCACTGGGTCTGGATTAAGCCAAATCCCCCCCAAAATGTGGCTTTGCTTAAAATATTTCTCTTGTCTGAAATCCCTAAGGAATAGAAGTGGTTTGTGTATCATACATGTACGTAAATGTGAACTTCTGTGAAGTAGAATCTGATAGAACTATTTTTTCTCTGCAAGCTCCTTGAGAAAATATTGCCAAACCTGACAGATAGAAGCCCTCAGTCGCTGCTTATTGAACTCTACTGGGCTGATGACTGGATTTTTCTCTCCTGGTGGTCTTGTGAAAACTTAACCATGTACTATTTCATAGGTGGTGTCACTGCTCTCCTGTGGACCTGCTTCAGGATTTCCTCTCATAATAAGGATGGGCCTCCAGAAGGAGAGGCTGTCCACTCTGGAAAGAGCATTGTGATGGGGGCAGGTTCAGCCCCCCATCACATACAGCAGGCAGCACTGTTACTCAGTGCCCAGTAAGTGCTCAGCAGTGTCGACTGTTGCTATGAAGTAAAGTGACGGCAGAACAAAACAAAAAATATTGACCGTTGGCTCTTGGGTTACTTCACAGAAGGTGGCAGGGCCTTTAAGACTTAGCTTTGTGGTTCTGTTTATTAATTAAACCATTAGTGAGTTGATTTTTTTTAAGTGATACCATCAGTTCTCAGGCCCCTTGCCCAGCCTGCTTTTTCCTGTGTTCTCTGTGCCCAGATAATGCAAAGCAGGCTTTTTGCAGGTGGTGAAGCCAGAGCGGTCTCATTAGCTCCAGTGCTGATTCCTCTGCAGTTGAAATGTCTGTGGTCTGGTTCAAGGGTGCTCTTTCCAAGCAGATGAGCAGGGATTCTCAGCCTCAACACACTTGATGCTTTGGGTGGGATAATTCCTCATTGGTCGGGGGCACGCATTGGGGGGTGTTTGCAGCATCGCTGTCCTCTATTCACTAGATGCCAATAACATCCCCTCACACCCTCAAGCTGTAACAACTAAAAATGTTTTCAGATTTTACCAAATGGCCCCTGGGATCAAAATGGTTCTGTCAAGAACCACTGAGATAGATTAAAGACAAAAGCCAAGATAATACTACTAAAACACACCAATCTTAAGTGAGTGAATTGTATATATACATACACACATTTTTTTAGGACTTATCAAGTAGACATGTTTAAGTAGTTTTGTAAGGTTTATTACTGTTGTATCATGAATAATATAATTTAAAATGTTTCCCCTTTTAAAATGCAGCAAGAATCAAAAAACCACTCCCCCATGCTTCCTTCACAGTCCACGCACAAGCACTGCCTTCCGCTCACGGTGTGCTTTCCTTCGTGGGCGAGCGCCTACTCACTCTCCATCATGCAGCTCAAATGTCATGTCCTTTTAAAAGAATCCCATGTGTTCCAGTAACATTTTATATATATCGTATATCACCATTGTTACATTTTATTACAGTTATTTATGGGGTTCTGTCTCCCCATTTAAGGTGGAAACTATATCTTACTCACTTTCCATTTCCAGGCCTTGGCCCAGAGCCTGTCACGAAACTTCTCCACAATAAACGCTTAAGGGCTGATTGTCCTGGCAGTGTGGAAACTGAAAATGTGAATTTCAATCTCTACTCCTATTAACTACGCATCTTTAGACAAGTAATTTAACTCCCCAAAATTCAGCTTCTTCACCCATAAAATGAATATAATAGTGTTTACAGTTTGGTGGTTAGTGTTGTGATTAAAAAATACCACGTTTTATTAGTGTCTTTTTAGGAAATGAGCTGTGGTTGACATTAGGTTAGAATAAATGAAATCCATTCTTAAAGTTTTGTACCTGGGCATAGCATAATTTTTTTTTTCTGGTATCATGAATCTACAATTATATGAGGAACACTATGTTCACCAGACTCCCCTCTTCACCAAGTCGCCCCCACAAACCCCATTACAGTCACCATCCATCAGCATAGCAAGATGACTTAGAGCCACCACTCGTCCCCTCTGTGCTGCACAGCCCTCCCCATGCCTCCCCCCACACGATACATGCCAATCCCAATGGCCCCTCTCTCCCTCCCCCTTATCTCTCCCCTCCCACCCATTCTCCCCAGTCCCTTTCTCTTTGGCAACTGCCAGTCCATTCCTGGGTTCTGTGATTCTGCCGGTGCCCTGCTCCCTCAGTTCTTTCTTTGTTCTTATACTCCACATATGAGTGAAATCATTTGGTACTTGTCCCTCTCCGCCTGGCTTATCCCACTGAGCACAATACCCTCCAGCTCCATCCATGTTGCTGAAAATGGTAGGATTTGCTCTTTTCTTATGTCTGAATAATATTCCATTGTGCACATGCACCACACCTTCTCTATCCATTCATATACTGATGGACACTTAGGTTGCTTCCATTTCTTGGCTATTGTAAGTAGTGCTGTGATAAACATAGGGGTGCATCTGTCTTTTTCAAACTGTGCTGCTGCATTCTTAGGGTAAATGCCTAGAAGTGAAATTCCTGGGTCAAATGGTATTTCTGTTTTGAGATTTTGAGGAATCTCCATACTGCTTTCCACAATGGTTGAACTAATTTACATTCCCACCAGCAGTGTAGGAGGGTTCCCCTTTCTCCACAACCTTGCCAACATTTGTTGTTGTTTGTCTTTTGGATGGTGGCGATTCTTACTGGTGTGAGGTGATATCTCATTGTGGTTTTAATTTGCATTTCTCTGATGACTAGTAATGTGGAGCATCTTTTCATGTGTCTGTTGGCCATCTGAATTTCTTCTTTGGAGAACTGTCTGTTCTGCTCCTCTGCCCATTTTTTAATTGAATTATTTGCTTTTTGTTTGTTGAGGTGAGTGAGCTCTTTATATATTTTGGATGTCAACCCTTTATCGGATCTGTCATTTATGAATATATTCTCCCATACTGTACGATGCCTTTTTGTTTTATTGATGGTGTCCTTTGATGTACAGAAGCTTTTCAGCTTGATATAGTCCCATTTGTTCATTTTGGCTTTTGTTTCCCTTGCCCGGGGAGATATGTTCATGAAGAAGTCACTAATGTTTATGTCCAAGAGATTTTTGCCTATGTTTTTTTCTAAGAGTTTTATGGTTTCATGACTTACATTCAGGTCTTTGATCCATTTCGAATATACTTTTGTGTATGGGGTTAGCCAATGATCCAGTTTCATTCTCTTACATGTAGCTGTCCAGGTTTGCCAACACCAGCTGCTGAAGAGGCTGTCATTTCCCCATTGTATGTCCATGGCTCCTTAATCATACATTAATTGACCATATATGTTTGGGTTAATGTCTGGAGTCTCTATTCTATTCCACTGGTCTGTGTCTCTGTTCTTGTGCCAGTACCAAATTGTCTTGATTACTGTGGCTTTGTAGTAGAGCATGAAGTTGGGGAGTGAGATCCCCCCCCACTTTATTCTTCCTTCTCAGGATTGCTTTGGCTATTCGGGGTCTTTCGTGTTTCCATATGAATTATTGAATTATTTGTTCCAGTTCATTGAAGAATGTTGTTGGTGATTTGATAGGGATTGCAGCAAATCTGTAGATTGCTTTGGGCAAGATGGCCATTTTGACAATATTAATTCTTCCTAGCCAAGAGTATGGGATGAGTTTTCATTTGTTAGTGTCTTTTTAAATTTCTCTTAAGAGTGTCTTGTAGTTTTCAGGGTATAGGTCTTTCACTTCCTTGGTTAGGTTTATTCCTAGGTATTTAATTCTTTTTGATGCAATTGTGAATGGAATTGTTTTCCTGATTTCTCTTTCTGTTAGTTCATTGTTAGTGTATAGGAAAGCCACAGATTTCTGTGTATTAATTTTGTATCATGCAACTTTGCTGAATTCAGATATTAGTTCTAGTAGTTTTGGAGTGGAGTCTTTAGGGTTTTTGTGTACAATATCATGTCATCTGCAAATAGTGACAATTTGACTTCTTTACCAATCTGGATTCCTTGTATTTCTTTGTTTTGTCTAATTGCCCATGGCTAGGACTGCCAGTACTATGTTGAATAACAGTGGGGAGAGTAGGCATCCCTGTCTTGTTCCTGATCTTAGATTAAAAGCTTTGAACTTCTCACTGTTCAGTATGATGTTGGCTGTGGGTTTGTCATATATGGCCTTTATTATGTTGAGGTACTTGCTCTCTATACCCATTTTGTTGAGAGTTTTTATCATGAATGGATGTTGAATTTTGTCAAATGCTTTTTCAGCATCTATGGACATGATCCTGTGGTTTTTGTTCTTCTTTTTGTTTATGTGGTGGATGATGTTTGTGGATTTTCAAATGTTGTACCATCCTTGCATCCCTGAGATGAATCCCACTTGGTCATGGTGTATGATCCTCTTGATGTATTTTTTAATTCGGTTTGCTGATATTTTGTTGAATATTTTTTGCATCTACGTTCATCAGGGATATTGGTCTGTAATTTTCTTTTCTGGTGGGGTCTTTGCCTGGTTTTGGTATTAGGGTGATGAAGGCTTCATAGAATATGTTTGGGAGTATTCCTTCCTCTTCTATTTTTTGGAAAACTTTAAGGAGAATGGGTATTATGTCTTCTCTGGATGTCTGATAAAATTCCGAGGTAAATCCATCTGGCCCGGGTGTTTTGCTCTTGGGTCGTTTTTTGATTACCGCTTCAATTTCATTGCTGGTAATTGGTCTGTTTAGATTTTCTGTTTCTTCCTTGGTCAGTCTTGGAAGGTTGTATTTTTCTAGGAAGTTGTCCATTTCTTCTAGGTTTTCCAGCGTGTTGGCACATAGGTTTTCATAGTATTCTCTAATAATTCTTTGTATTTCTGTGCTATCCGTTGTGATTTTTCCTTTCTCGTTTCTGATTCTGTTGATGTGTGTAGATTCTCTTTTTCTCTTAATAAGTCTGGATAGTGGCTTATCTATTTTGTTTATTTTCTCAAAGAACCAGCTCTTGGTTTCATTGATTTTTTCTATTGTTTTATTCTTCTCAATTTTGTTTATTTCTTCTCTTTTCTTTATTATGTCCCTCCTTCTGCTGACTTTAGGCCTCATTTGTTCTTCTTTTTCCAGTTTCAGTAATTATGACTTTAGACTATTCATTTGGGATTGTTCTTCCTTCTTTAAATATACCTGGATTACTATATACTTTCCTCTTAGAACTGCTTTTGCTGCAACCCACAGAAGTTGGGGCTTTGTGTTGTTGTTGTCATTTATCTCCATATATTGCTTGATCTCTATTTTAATTTGATCATTGATCCACTGATTATTTAGGAGCATGTTGTTAAGCCTCCATGTGTTCGTGAGCCTTTTTGCTTTCTCTGTACAATTTATTTCTAGTTTTATACCTTTGTGGTCCAAGAAGTTGGTTGGTAGAATTTCAGTCTTTTTGAATTTCTTAGGCTCTTTTTGTGGCCTAGTATGTGGTCTATTCTGGAAAATGTTCCCTGTGCACTTGAGAAGAATGTGTATCCTGCTGCTTTTGGGTGTAGAGTTCTATAGATGTCTGTTAGGTCCATCTGTTCTAGTGTGCTGTTAGTGCCTCTGTGTCCTTACTTATTTTCTGTCTGGTGGATCTGTTCTTTCGAGTGTGTGGTATGTTGAAGTCTCCTGAAATGAATGCATTGCATCCTATTTCCTCCTTTAATTCTGTTAGTATTCGTTTCACATATGTTGGTGCTCCTGTATTGGGTGCATATATATTTATAATGGTTATATCTCTTGTTGGACTGACCCCTTTATCATTATGTAATGTCCTTTATCTCTTGTTACTTTCTCTGTTTTGAAGTCTATTTTGTCTGATACTAGTACTGCAACACCTGCTTATTTCTCCCTGTTGTTTGCATGAAGTATCTTTTACCATCCCTTGACTTTTAGTCTGTGCATGTCTTTGGCTTTGAGGTGCGTCTCTTGTGAGCAGCATATAGATGGGTCTTGCTTTTTTATCCATTCTATTACTCTGTGTCTTTTGCTTGGTGCATTCAGTCCATACACATTTAGGGGGATTATTGAAAGATATGTACTTTTTGCCACTGAAGGCTTTAGATTTGTAGTTACCAAAGGTTCAAGGTTAGCTTCTTTACTCTCTAACTGTCTAACAACTCACTTATTGAGCTATTATAAACACAGTCTGATGATTCTTTGTTTCTCTCCCATCTTATTCCTCCTCCTCCATTCTTTATATGTTCGGTGTTTTATTCTGTGCTATTTTGTGTTGCTTTTGACTGCTTTTGTGATCAGTTGATTTTATTTTTTGCCTTTAGTTAGTATTTGGTTGGTCTGCTTTCTTTGCTGTGATTTTATTTTCTCTGGTGACATCTATTCAGTCTTTGGAGTGCTCCCATCTAGAGCAGTCCCTCTAAAATACCCTGTAGAAGGGTTTGTGGGAGGCAAATTCCCTCAACTTTTGCTTGTCTGGGAGTTGTTTATGTTTAATTCCTCCTTCATATTTAAATGATGATCATGCTGGATACAGTATCCTTGGTTCAAGGCCCTTCTGTTTCATTGCATTAAATATATCTTGCCATTCTCTTCTGGCCTATAAGGTTTCTGTTGAGAAGTCTGATGATAGCCTGATGGGTTTTCCTTTTTAGGTGACCTTTTTTCTCTCTCTGGCTGCCTTTAATACTCTGTCCTTGTGCATAGCATAATTTAGACTGAGGATTCCTAGGGGAAATTTTATATATTTTTATTTGATTATGACTATGTAATAATTTAACAATGACTTGCATTAAAATATTTTTTTAACAAAATTGTATACTTCAACTCCCAAAAGTATATACAGGGGACTTCATTCAGAGCTGGAGGGGAGGCCTAAGAACTGCCATCATTTGGATATTACTGTTCTTGGGGCCTCATTAGCAGTGACGAGGGCTGCTGACACTGGCTTATATCCTTGTAAGTAGGGTGTTGCCACTGGGAGCATTTAATCAGATTCCTGTGATTCATCTGCTTTCTTCGTGTTCCATTGGCAGGCACCTTGGAACAGAAAGATCATGGGCTCTGGGGCCAGAGGATCCACTTGTTAGTGTACAATCATTAGCAAGTGTTTAACCTCTCTGAACTTCATTTTCCACATTTTTTAGCAATGGGAATAATAACAGTACCTCTCTCACAATTGTTCAGCAGATTGTTAAGGTACTGAAACTGCTCTGTAGGATACTACCATGGTGAATACATGTCAGTATACTTTTGTCCAAACCCACAGAGTGAACGGAACCACAGAATGCAAACTGCGGACATTGGGCGATTACGATGCATCAGCATAGGTTCATCAGCTGTAACAAACATAGAGTTCTGGTGGGGGATTTGATAAATGGGGAGGCAGTATATGGGTGGGATCAGGGAATATATGGGACATCTCTCTTCCCCTCTGTTTTGATGTGAACCAAAAACTGCTTTAAAAAATGTCTTTAAAAAAGAGGTCATGTAGATAAAATACCTAGTACATGCCTGGCACATACTTGCCCGATGTTAGCTACATCTTGTTCACACATGACAGAACACTTCAAACATCACCCTCCACGTGGTCCATGTCTGGCTTTCCTCCTTACCATCAAAACCTCAGGTGCAAAGAATCATGAACTCATGTTGGATATTCTTCCAGTACTTTTAATAGGGGTATTTTTGTTGCCTAGAAATAACAAACACTATAATAATAAGCAACCACAGTGAATATGTACTAAACATTAGTGTGCCTGCATTTTTCTATGTGCTATGTATATACTAACTCAACAACCCTATAAAGGAAGTTCTGTTATTAACTCCACTTAAGATTAACAGAGGTGCCAATGGGTTAATTGTGCAATGACCCAGAGTTGAAAAGTGAGGGAGTCAGAATTGAAAAACATGGACACCTGCCACCAGAGTACATCTTGTTAATGACTGGGCCTAACTGTCTGATGGCTGATCATTTGTTCATTACTCAGCAAACACACATTGAACAGTTATTTTGCTCCAGGCACTGAAACTCTGATGGTATAAGACATACTTCCAATCCTCAAAGAGTTCAAAATCTGGTGTGAACACGTGAACAGGTGATTTCCATGTAATGTGATAAGAACAACAATAGAGGTCAGTGTTAGGTACAATGGAAGAATCAAAGAGGCAGTGCTCCATTCTCCCGGTAACGTCCTCCTGCAGGAAAAGGGGGCCCCTTGAATGAATGAAATAGACAAAGAGCCTCCTGCTATGGCAGTGAGTACTCAGCGGTTGGTGTGGCTGGTCAGATCAGTAACCCCTGATATACTTAGTCTGAAACCTACTTAGAGATAATTCAGGTTGTCATTAGTCACTTGGCACATTATTTTAGTACCTGGATTTTCTTCTGTGTCTGGGAAAAGAACAATAAAAAAAATTATATGACTCAGAAGCTAGGCAGTTGCTTATATGTGTTCATAATCAATAAAACTGATAAACCGTGAAGCAGATACTCAACTTGTTCTACAAAACTAAGCAAGTGCTGGGCTTTGATGTTGATGTTCTATGATGAGACTGTTTTCTGTTTTAGACTGCAAGATTGTGTTCTTGAGATTTGTTCTTAGTAGGAGGAAACTAGAAAGAAGCATTCCAGATTATGTGCTTCCTCTGTGAAGCCACTTTCTATGCTAAATGCTAGTTTTCTGAGGTATTAGAGAAAATGTGAAATGGCAGGACTCCTTGGGAAGGCTGCCCATCAAGAATATTTGTGCTCTTCTCATTTTCACTGATGGCCTGGAAGAGAACTATTATCTCAGGGAAAAGCCATTGTTCCAGGAAGCACTGTGGTTTTTAACCAATCCATCACTTAAGGGATGGAAAACCATATGCTCAGTGTTCTCCAGCTGAAGGGAAAAATGAACTCCCCTAGATTCTAGAGTTACAGTTTGGCAAAACAGATCTTTCCCCACCAAAAAAAGTTGTGAATTCAGAGGGGACCTCTTACATAGATCTCCTAGGAAGCTGGGTTAAAATATGTACGAAGAGTTTTAAGCATTAAAAAAAAGCCACTAAAAGCTAATTCCAAGCATGGTGAAAATGCCTTCATTATGAAATGATGTCCTGGATTGTGAAAGGAGATATTCCACAGGGATGTGATGGTGAGACTGGAAAGAGAAGGGGCTGTCAGGGGGCCAGGAGGCCTGCTGAGGAGTGGAGCTGGGCAGAGCTGAGGCTTTCTGTTGTAATCACAGACTCTAAGCCTTGAAGAGGGCTTTTACATGATCTAGATTAGTGCCTCCCAACCTTTTTTTCCCTCTGCCCTGAACACCTGCCAAACACAAAATATTCTTAGTAGAAATCATTGCAAGGCTGTGTATCAGAAACTCAGGGTTGGATGGGGGGCAGTTGGCAGAAAAAGGATAAGGTGGGGAAGGGAAGCAAGGCACTTTTAAAAACAAACCAAGCAGAAGGGGATTGAGGGGTATTATGTTTAGTACATGTGGTGTGGGGGATCACGGGGAGAACAGTGTAGCACAGAGAAGGCACATAGTGAATCTGTGGCATCTTGCGGCACTGATGGACAGTGACTGCATTGGGGTATGGGTGGGGACTTGATAATATGGGTAAAAGTAGTAACCACATTGTTTTTTCATGTGAAACCTTCATAAGAGTGTATATCAATCATACCTTAATAAAAAATTAAAGAAAAAAAACCAAGCAGGTGAGTGGGAATTTACCTCCTCAGCCATGAGGAGTCAAGACTGCTCCAGTGAGTCACTGTCCTTGGGGTCATCTGTGCCTAATGCCACCACTCCTCAAAGGTTACACTGTACATTTCTACATCTTTGTAGGCCCTAAGTTTGTTCCCTGGGATTTCCCACAACATGTCTACTATCCCTTTCTACATGACTGTTCTTCAAATATTGGGAGTCAGATCCACTCTAAGACTTCTCCTTTCTAGATTACACTTCAGCTGTGTTTTTGTATCCATCCTACACTGTCTTCCCTCAGTACCACAGTCTGTGCCCAATGATGCCAGGTAACTTGAAAAACAAATCTATGATTCTGTTTCAACTGGTGGTAATAAGTTACTCTTAAGTCTACAGTCACAAAACAGGAACAGAATTTAGAGGTTAGCTCAACCCAAAAAGTGGAGGTCCAGTGTCACACAAGTTGTTGGTGGGTAAATTATGACCAAAATGCAGGTTTCTGAATACTTAGTGTTAGCAGGGCATGTGGCAGATCATGTTCCTGGGAAATATTTTAGCAGGCAGCAAATCAAAGAGTAACCTAGGATAAACTAACAGTGCAATAAAAAATCCAGCCCGGTGCAGACTTTTGCCTGTTCCAATACACTCCATATCATTTAGTTTTACAGAGTGATCATCCCCAAACTTGTGGGGCTCCTAAGGATGTTTACTTCTTACTATTAAGATGATGGTTTTGTTCTTGCTGTTGTTTGTTGATGGGATGCTCATAGGTAGAAAGTGAGCTGCTTTTTTCCTTAGTTTTGGCTGGTGGCATTTTATCTTCAAAGATGTGATTCTATGGATGCAACTTATTTCCAAAAATCAAAGGATCCTCAAAGGACCAAATAATAATAAAGAGTGGGATTATATTACATAGCAGCTATATCATTTACTATGAAAGAAGGAGACAGAAAAAAATTAAAAGCAATATTATTGGTGTATTTTTCCTAGAAAGATACAAAAAATTCATGTATTTAAAAAAATAAGCTTTTAATTTTAGTTAGTGTAAGATTTACAGAAGAATTACAAAGATAGTGAGAGTTCAATATACTTCATGCCCAATTTCCCAGGATGGTATATATGACACAATTAACTAACTAGTACTTAAACATTATTATTAACCAAAGTCCTTTCTTTTTCAGATTTGTTTTTAACTAATGTCCTTCTTCTGTTCTAGGACTCAATCTAGGATATAACATCACACTTAGTCATCATGTCTCCATAGGTCGTGCCCATCTCTTAGACTCTTCTTATTTTTGATGACCTTGACTATTTTGAGAACTATTGGCCAAGACTTTTGTAAGTCTTTCTGCTGGGACTTGTCAATTTTTTCCGTGTGATCAGACTGGGTTTATGGGCTTTAGAGGAAGGCCACAGAGGTAGAGCACAATGCTCAGCAGAGTGCCTCCAGAGTCCCTGCTGTCCGCGGGACTCGCAGCTGCTGGCGTGGATCGTGACCGCCTAGCTGAGGCAGTGTTTGTCAAGTTTCTCCACCACACTCTTTCTTTCCTCCTTTCCGTACTGTATTCTGTGGAAGGAAGTTACCATGTGCAGCCCACCCTTAAGGGGTAAGGAGTTATTCTCCACTTCCTGTGATCCATTCTGAGTTAATTTCTGTGAAATATGTAAGGTCTGTGTCTAGTTTTATTTTTTTGCATACGGATATCCAATTGTTGTAGCACTGTTTTAAAACTCTCCTTTCTCCATTGAATTGCCATTGTGCCTTTGTAAAAATTAGTTAACTGTATTTGTGTGGACATTCTCTAGAGTGCTTTGTAAGAAACTGAGTTGACTTAGATTTTATTTCCTCTAGTCTGTGTATTTACTTTTATTAAAATCTTTTATCTCCATATAGCTAACTATCATTTTAGCCTGTGAAAATGAGACCTCTGAATAAGAAAATTTAGCTTCAGTTTCTTCCTCCATAGGTGAGACTAGTAGAATATCAGGGTGAGAAAGGGAATTTAGAAACCCTCCACGTTAACAATATTGCTTATCCTGTGAGAAAAAGCAAGGTGTCTGAATGACTTGCTCAAGGTCAAATAGCTGGTGATACGACCACTAACCAATGATCAGTGACTAACCAAGGACTCCAGCCAGGCCTGTCACCCTGCAGGGTATCCTGCTGATGCCTTGTTGGATCACTCTCTCCAGTCATACTAATTCATAGACATACATACTGCTCAGGTGACTAAGTAAATATTGTATCAACCACAAAACTAATCAGAAAACTAGCCCCAGGGGATCGTTAAGAAGCCAGGTTGGCTACACCATGGCACTAATGAGCAAACTCCTGAGTTCTTGTATCCCTGGAGGACTGGCTTATTTTTTTTATCTGTAGCCAAACAGCACCTATGAAACCTCTTACAAGCCTGGAAACTTTTGCTTCTGGTCACAAAAGGAACTCCATGACAAAGTGCAGGAATTGTATATACAGTCAACTGCTGGAAAAAATAACAATGGGCATGTCCTGCAGATACTGTTAGGAAGACAATTTTCATATGGGAAAAGCAACAGAGCACCTAATCCTGTGTGGGTGGACATTACATTTGTGATTCCTTTGTTCACAGGAAATAGACATATGAAGAGATATTGGGTCACTTAATAAATGGAAAGAGATTTTAACTATACCTTTGACATTCGGATACCACAACATTTCTTAGATAAATAGATTCATAAATCTAGATTCCTATCTATTTTTAGAAAGAAATTTAGGCCTGTAGGCTGAACAGTTAGATCACAGAATGCTTCCCAGCCTCATGTGCCTCATCCAAAGCAGCAAAAATTATGTTGGACAGTGAAATGTATCTCCGTGAGTTGAGGGGTTAATTTTATTCTTTTATTAAACTTAAGTCAGATCTACTACCATAACCATCTTGCCAGTTCTTTTAAAATATATTTGAGTCCTGTAATTTCCCCATTATTGCCAAAGTCATAATTAATTATGCAGGCCAGCATTTATTAAGTACCTATTGTGTACTTAATATTATCCTAAGCATATTTGTGCTCATTATTTTCTCAGCCAATCTTTACAAGACTATCAGAGAGATATCATCATTATCTTCATTTTGTTCTGATTAAGAAAATAACAACCTTGCAGTTAATGTTCAAAATTTGTTATGACTTGTGCTTACTGCCTCCCAGTCAAAACTCCAACTTCTGTATGTCCCTTATTACAGCTAGCTGCCCATGAGATTGAGTCATTACATTAATTCATGCTAAGGTAAGAATGAGGACAAATGTTTTATTTCTCTTAGAAGAGACTCAGAGGAATCAAATCTAATGATTGGTTTTTCTGGTAGTAAAAAGACATTGTTGGGAAAGGGAGTATGGAAGGCAGAGAGAAATTTTCTGCTGTGGAGTTGACTGTCCCTTCAAAAACATTTCTTAAATGTTTACCCAATGAGGTGGAAAACCAGGTATGAATGTCTGTCAACAAGAATAGTGTGTATCGGAGAATGAAGACTTGGTTTATTCAGGGCATACTGCTGGAAAAAGTAGAGACCTGTTGCATGTGGTGGAATTTTCTGTCAGAGTCATCTACCCACAGGTGGGATAAATGAATTAACTGTAGTTCTGCAGCTAAAAATTCACAGTTAGTAATTATAATCATTGGAGAAGGTCCAGGCAAAGGGTTACAAAAGTAACTTGGTCAAATTTCATGTACTTTTTCTTATTTTCTATTTTTAGTCTACTGACAATTAGACACATTTCTTTTCAGTCTTTCCTACTTCCAGACAAACATTATTGGATGACATGGATTCAAGAATACATTTCTATGCAATTTCTTTAATGCCTTCAGACAGATACTGTTTTGTGTATTTTATCTAGATTTTCTAGTTATTCTCAGTGAGAACACTGGCCTTCTCAGCTCCAAGTAGAGGACCTGACGTACATTCCTGAAAATGTGTCTCTACTTCCTTATTTATTCTGTTAAGATTAACAAGTAATATAAACAGTTTAGCCACGTAGTCTACTCACTTTCCAATCCACTTGCTTACTTTATGAAGTGTAAATTAGCATGTTGCTATATTAGCATATATCTTATGAAATTTTAATGAATTTTAAGTGAATATCTGGTGGTCATAATCACCACATTTGTGTATTTATACATGAATTTCAACTAACCAATAGAGATAATGGGGAAATATTATAAATTTGTTTTTATAACTAAACTTAATTTCAGTAGTGAAGTCTCATTTTATTTAGGTGTCAGAAACTTAATCTCAGTAAACTTGGGGATCTCCCGAGGATTGTGTTTAAGTAACAAAGGCCTTACACAGTGGCAGAGCATGAAGATTAGGCAGAGATCTAATGTTCACTGTCATCTGTCCATAATAACCACTGACATGGGCAGCATCCTGTCTCTCCAGGCAGTGCTCCGTTATGGCATGTCTCGACCTTCATTCCTACTTATATGCCCCTTTATGTCCACTGGCTCTCTCTGTTGGCCTTGTTTTCATTTCTGAATACAAAGGAAACTTTCTAGTGCTCCTGAGCCAATCAAGCAGAAAAATGATCTGGCTGTTTAGACACTATCTATTTTTTCTTTAGGGCTTTGCTGTTTGCCTGGAGCTAAACTCTCACTCTCTTTTGGGATTAATCTTCCAGTTCTAGGGGAGAGACACAGGTATGCTTCACAAAGTCTTGCCCCAATTCTTGTTTATTCCATGAGTCCTTTCAATTTCCCTAAAGAATCCAGGAATAATTGCTTTCTGTTGTCCAATGCATTCTCTGGAGCAATAATAGTAGTTTAACCTGGCTGAAAATAGGAAAATAAAATACTAGAGAAAAACAAAGCAAAACATTGGTTAATATTTTTTAAATTATGCTACATGTGTATTCAATCAATAAAGCCTTACTTACTCATTGAAATCTAGTCTGCCAGGTAATATGCCAGACACTAGACAGCAATGCTGAACAAGGTGCACTCCTTACCTTCTGCTCTGTCCAGAGCAAAACAGGGAACACACATGTAAAAGAAAGAGGCAATTTCAAGACTTCTAGTTAAATGTTTACTCACCTCTCCTCCCAAAATTCATAGAAGTGACAATAAAAGCCTTTTAAAAAGAGGCACAAACCTATAAAGGCAAAAGATGAAATACTTTTTCATCTGGCAGCAAAGGATTGTCAGAAACTAGAAAACAGATGGAGTAGAGGTAAAACTGATTTTACTACTGAAACCAAAGCCAGCAGTAAGGACAGCTAGGAAGGCTGATTTGAACTATTGAATCTCAGAGGTATTTAGAAAGACTAGGGATGCAGGTGATCCTGACAATGGAGGGATTAACTAAAGGTCTGTAAAAAAAAAATGAGTTGGCAGCCAAACTTTTTCTTTCTGGGTGAGAATGTGGTTGAGTCCTTTATGGGAAACTATCTAAAAACAAAAACAAAAACAAACAAACAATCAGCAAAATAACCCAGCCAGCTCACTCTGCATCATGTGCACCAGTCTGGTTTTTTTATTGTTTTATTTTTAAATAGGAGCAGATAGCCTATTTAAGGAAATCCTTTGCCATGATAGATAGAACCAAATCAAACAAACACTTGGAGAAAATAAAAACTCTATATGAAGTAGAAGAAACCTTAAATACAAATAAACAAGCCCTATAGTTAATATTCTCATGTGGTAAGAAGAGAGACAGCATCTGGGAAACAGTGAGAGAAGGCTGGAATGAACCTTTCAGAGATCAAAAAATTGCTCTTTGACATTAAATATAATAGAAATTTTCAGAAGAAAGAAGATAAATTAGAGGAAATCTTCCAGAGAGTCAACTAAAAATAAATGAAAATGGAGGCGGAAAGGAAAAAGAGTTTAGGAGGCCAACACCTGAAAGAGCATGAGTTCCAGAAAGAGAGAGTACAAAAAAATAGGGTTAGATATGCTTTAAGAAATAGTCATGAAGATTTCCCTGAGGAGAAGGACATGAGTTTATAGACTGAGGGAGCTCACTTGGTGTCCTATTCAATGCATGCGGGCAAAGACAACAACTCACACTAAGGCCTGCCATTGTGAAATTTCAGAACCTTGGAGATAAAGAAAAGATTCTACAAACTCCCAGAAATTAAAAGCATAAAAAAGATCCAGAATCAGAAAAGCACCAGATTTCTTACCTGCCACAGGGAAAGCTAGAATTCAGTAGCGCAATCCTTTCAAAGTTCAAATAGAAAATTACTTCATATCTCGATGTCTCTTCTGTGTCGATTTTTCTAACAAGTTGAAGGCAGATGAAAAACATGTCAGACATGCAAGTTTAAAAAATTTTTGCCTCCTTTTCAGGAAAGTACTGGAGAATGGTTTCCATAAAATAAGGAAATAAACCAAGAAGACATGGTGGTCCAAGAAACAGGGCCTAAACTAGGAATGAAGCAAAGGGACAGGTAGATTGACCAATCATTCCAGTTTGCCGGCCCTGAGGGGGTACCAGATGTGGGACTTGGCAATTTTTAAACTGGGCCACTTCCTAGCAAGCCAGGATGAGTTGGTCACTCTACGTTCAGCATTAACAGTGAGGGGAAGTCTCAAGTAGAGAGCTGGCAGCAGATAAAGAACAACTGGACCAGACAGGGAGGAGAGAGTGCTCCAGAAGGGAGGTCAGGGAAGTACATGCACACATAAGTGAATGTGTGTGGATGTGTGTGCACGCCCGTGTGTGTGTGTCCCTGGTGAGTTTGAAAGTATTTAAGAAGTTTCTCTTTTATGGGAGAGTTTAGAGATAAGTAAGTTGTAGGCACACAGGCAATGAAACCAAAGAGGGTAGTGGGAACAATATGGAAAACAAAAATTTATGAAAAAAAGTGAAATCAGAAGACATTAACATGGCTCTTCTGTGAATTATATTTACATAATAAGAATAGTAAGCACTAATTATTAGTTAAGAATATAGCCAGAAATTAAAACTATTGAAATGATGGAGCAAGAGTGTGTGTGTGTAAAGAAAGCTCAAAAGTCGTTATCTTCCATGGTATGGAGTCAATAGATAGTATCCTTTAAAAAAGCATGTAATTAAAAAAAATGGAGACCTATTCCCGAAAAAAAATAGTTCAGAAAGTTGAGAAAATCTACTTCTGGAGAATAGAAATTAATTGGAAATGAGTAAGGCAAGAGAATTTTTATTGTAAATATATTGAAAAGTTGACTTTAAAAATTATGAACATGAATATCTTTGAATAATGTATTTTTTAAAGAAGTAATCAGTCGACAGCTTGTATTCTAATTCATTTCTGTAATATTAACAGTTTTTCATTTTAATGTAGTCAAACAGAGTAGTGTTTAATGATTTGTTCTTTGTGGTCGTAATTTCTTCATTAATGTGATGTCAAAACACAATGTAGAGTGAAAGAATTGCTAAAGGGTATGTATAATACATTACTAATTATATTAAATTGAAAGCACTAAGCAATACTATATATTTTGATTAGATACATAAAACCAGGATACATAGGAGGGAGTAGCAATGGCAATACAATTCTGTGCCCATAACATTTTGAATTTTTAATTAACAAAATATGCATTGTAACAAGCTTTAATCTGTAACAAAGTATCCTTTTTACTTTTCCATAGTTTGAGATATTTCATAGTTAAAAAGAAAATCAATAGGCAGCCACAATACACGAGGCAAGGCTTTCCATTGAGGAAGGTGCTCCGTGCTGGGGAACCCACGGGAAGGCCCCTAACCCAGATCGGGAGCCTAGGTTAGGAATGGCTTCGGAAGGCAGCGACATCCAAGTTACAGCCTGAGGGGAGCTGGCAGCGCTGGAGGCGGGGGTCTGCTGATGGACCAGGGTGGTGGAACTGACCCTAGAAAATAAGGCGCATTTGCGTTGTGTGTGTTGGCAGAAAAATAGTGAAGACCCTATAAAGCCTGTTCCGACCATCCAGTGAATCATAAATATTGTTATCAGCAGAGTGCGAGAGGGTTCCCGGGAGACCGAGCGAAGAATGTGGTGTTTACATTTAATTGGTAGAAACGCTCCGCTCATCCTTTACAAAATGCCTTCCCCCTAGTTGCCTTTCTCCTAATTGCGTTCCCCTGTGTTCTCAGCGAGGCCCGGCCTTCCCCCATCTGGACCATGAAGGCCAACCACCCCCTTTCGGTTCTAAAAGCATCTCCCATGTGCCCCTTGGGCAGCCCACGTAAGCGTAAGGGCCTTGTCAATACGCTCTCCCCCTTTCAGTCTCCTCTCCTTGCCAAAACCCCCGCCTCCGCCGCGCGGCTGGATTCCTGGGTGCTGAGTCACGCCCGCCCCTAGGCCGCCCCGCCCCGCTGCCGGTGCCGGCGTTGGCTGAGCAGCGCTGGCTCAGAAGGGGGCGGCCGAATGTGGATTTTCCTACTCAAGTCCACGTTGAGAGCGCAGAGCTTGTGCTAAGAATCAATGAGTATTTGTCGTGGCTCAAGTAGCTCAGGCGGCTGAGGTTTATTTTTCTCCAAGGTAGTTTTAAAAAGTATTTGTAAATATGTACTTTGTTCCGCGTGTGTGATGTGAAAGCTCTTTCTGTTCGATGTTTTGAATCCCCTGTTTAAACCTTCTAAAAGGTTTTCCCTCCAACAAAAAACATGATTTGATTTTAGTGTTATGCACATTTTTTATGTTGTCCTTTTTAGAAGGAGGTAAAATTTACATACAGTGAAACGAATGTAAGTAAATCCTAAATCCTGAGTTTTGATACATTTATGTGGACATGCAGTTATCACTCAAACCAAGATAGAGAACCTTTATGTCACTCCCAGAAAGTTCTCTTGTTCCTCTTTTTATTAACTTTACCCCTACAGAACACTGCTCTTGATTTCTATTACCACTTGGTTTTCATGTTCCTTGAAGGTAATATAAATGAAATTAGAAAGTATCTTTGTGTCTTGCTTCTTTTGTTCAGCATGTTTTTGAGATTATTTGATGTTGTGTTCTTTTTTATTGCTGGATACCACTACATTTTATGAATAAACAGCATTTTATTTATTTATTCTCATTGTTATGGACATTTCAGTTGTTCCTACACACAAATTTTTAAAATAAGTAAACTGTGTTAAAAGGTTTAGAACTTTTCTGTGTGGTAGAGATTTTTCTTAATGAAATCAAAATTATATTCCTAATTGATTACCAAAAAAATTAGAATTAGATTCTCTGTATCCCATAGACTCTGACTCTTGGAAAGATGGAAATCTGAATGTCAAAGGAGAGAGTGTCTTCATGCTCCCTTGATTCCAGTTCTCAGTTTTTAAAGCCATATTAAATAATAACAGAACTTTGAACTCTTCTTTGCTTGATACTGTATGAACACTGAGCAGCTAATTCACTCATAACACTCTTTAACAGTGGCGTATACCAAGTTTCAAAATGAAACTGGGTAAGTAAGACAGGTCATGGGTATTGTTCAAAACCTAGGTGAAGTTTGAAGTAGGAAGGCCGAGGACCCTGAAATTGGAACTTGGGTCTAGAGTGTCATTCATGTTAATCTCTGTAAGTAAACTATTTGAATTAGTTATCTATTCTGTAAAAAATTATCCCAAAATTTGGTGGCTTAAAACAGCAAAAATTCTTTTATCTAATAATTTCTGGGGGTCAAGAGTTGAGAACTGTTAGCTGGGTAGAGGTGGCTCAGAGTCTCTCATGAGGTTGTGGTAAAGATGTTGGGACATACGGTCAAGGAGGAGACTTAGGAGAAAAAAATTCAAAGAAAAGATGCTTGCAATGGGTCTTAAAGAATGAATAGGATGGAGGTTCCTCAAAATGCTCAAAATAGACTTACCATTTGACCCAGGAATTCCACTTCTAGGAATTTACCCTAAGGATGCAGCACTCCAGTTTGAAAAAGACAGATGCACCCCTATGTTTACCACAGCACTATTTACAATAGCCAAGAAATGGAAGCAACCTAAGTGTCCATCAGTAGATGAATGGATAAAGAAGATGTGGTACATATACACAATGGAATATTATTCTGCCATAAGAAGAAAACAAATCCTACCATTTGCAACAACATGGATGGAGCTAGAGGGTATTATGCTCAGAGAAATAAGCCAAGCAGAGAAAGACAAATACCAAATGATTTCATTCATCTGTGGAGTATAAGAACAAAAGAAAAACTGAAGGAACAAAACAGCAGCAGAATCACAGAACCCAAGAATGGACTAACAGTTACCAAAGGGAAACAGACTGGGGAGAATGGGAGGGTAGGGAGGGATAAGGGCAGGGAAGAAGAAAGGGGGTATTATGATTAGCATGTATAATGTGGGGGGTGGGGGAAAGGGGAGGGCTTTGCAACACAGAGAAGACAAGTAGTGATTCTACAACATCTTACTATGCTGGTGGACAGTGACTGTAATGGGGTTTGTGGGGGGACTTGGGGTAGGGGAGAGCCTAGTAAACATAATGTTCTTCATGTAATTGTAGATTAATGATAACAAAAAAAAATGTTATGAAAATAAAATAAAATAAATATAAACTTAAAAAAAAGAGAGAGAATGAATAGGAGTTCCCCAGATGAACTAACAGAATGTAGGGGAGGGTGATTGAAGCAGGCATGGGAGATAACAAATGTAATAGTAGTTTGTTAGCAAGAAAGCAGAGGGTGGGAATAAATAAAGTTAGAGGAAAAGTTCAGGAAGGTCAGTGCATACCTTGCTAAATTTTCCATAGGCAATTTGGATCTGCTTAAAATCTACTGATTTTAAGCATGGAGTAACACAATCAGATTGGCATTAAGAAGGTACGTTAGAGGAGAAATTAAAAGGCTAGTAAAAGATTATTGTAATAACAAATGGGTAGGAAGGAGCCGACATAAGATACGGAGAGGTGTTAGAACCTACCACCTTCAATGTGGGGTGGAAGGGGTTGGTGAGGGAAGGTAAAGGATCCAGAAGTACTGTCAGGATTCAGCATCAGTGACTGATAAACAGTGATGTCTTCAGCCAGAACAGGGAATGTGAAAGAAAAGCTGGTCTTGGAGGAAAAATGGTAAGTTAGGTTTGGGCACGTTAGTTTTGAGTTAGCTATGGGAGGTCCTGGTTGAGACATGAGTAGCACAGGTAAAAAGGTATGAGTCTAGAGCTCATGTGGCAATTGAGAAGTGTCCTTTGATATGGCCAGGACTGCTGCAGGATGGTAACACAGTAATGAATGGAATATGGAACTGTGTCTCAGCAAGGATTCTCTTCTATAGATTAGTGTTCTCAACTGGGACAATTTTGCCCTGCAGGGGACATCTGGCAATGTTGGGAGACCATTTTGTTAGACACAATGGGAATGGAAGGGATGCTACTGAGAAATAGTGGGTAGAGGCTAGAGATGCCATGAAACATACTACAGTGCCAGGACAGCATCCCCTCTGCCCTACTCCACTAACAAATAATAGCCCAAAATGTCAGTAGTGCGATGGCTGAGTGTAACTCTGGGGGAAAATCCGGGGCAAAATACCTTTGAAACCAAAATCAGTCAAAGGGAGAAATAAACTGGGAGAACCCCGTTTATTTCTTACAAGCAGTCATCCCGTCTCTCTCTTGACCCCACTGCAGCAGAAGAGAGCTCCACCCAACCTCTCAGTTCCAGATAAGCCCTCACACGCCCTTGTAATTACTTATTGATATGTAGATGGCCTAAAGTCTCCACCCCTTGGGAACACCTATTGATATGCAGATGCAGTAAAGTCAGGTGAAAGATTCTGGAAATATTGCAATTTTACCCACACTGACAAACCCTGATTTACAAACATAATCTCATCTATGAAATTCTGCACCAGATCTTGTGGTTACAGAGGGGGCTGTGACAGGTCTATGACCTTGCTGGTCCAATCAGATTTTTCCATGTCAAACTTGAGAAGAATGCTTCTGTAAAGCTGGAAAAATGTGAGCCTGAGATGATTGTCACCTTGCTCTTGCTGCAAGGATGACGCTGGTCCATGAGAGAGGAAAATGAGAGAGAGCTACGAGCATGTCATCAGTCATACTTTCCCTTTATTGGGATTTCTGTTTTCTTTTGTTTGGTTGTTTTTCTGACAATGTGGGAATGAAGGATCCTACCTCTATAAAGTTGAAGCTAGAACTCAATTCCCAAGCACTTTAAAACTAGGGAGGGCATGAGATTAGGCTCCACCGGGCAGAACCAAAGGGAGATTTTGATTTAGAAGAGAGTAACTTTGTCAGGGATGGACTACATCTGCACTAGTCAGTTCCTCTCGGATCCTAAACATTGATTATAAGTTCAAAGCAACTGTGCATCTTATAGGAAAATTGTGGACAAAGGAACAGGCTCGTGATGGTGGCAGAAAAAAGAAACATCTATAATTTAGAAGTTAGATCCACGTGGTTCATGAAGGGGAAATGTAATATGCTGTCATTTCACAATGATATGGTTGGATCAATCTGGCAGGATCTCACCTTAAATAGACAAAATGGCATCCCCACTAAGCCACGCATGTCTCCCATAAGGACTGGGGAGATTTGAGAAACCACATCTCCCAAATAGATGTGTCCTGGTGTGTTTTGCTGATGGTGTCTCTTTTGCATTATTTTAGTGTAATTGCCACATTAATGCAGCAACCTGTTTATTTTTGCCAAGGCTGCAGCTCAGTCATATCAGTCAAGGTTCAGTGAAGAAAAGAGAAGCCAACCCATTTAATACAGTTATGAAAAGTTTGATCGAGGGTAGTAGTGGCTTCACCAACTGTAGAAAAATTTAGGGGGGCAGGTCAGGGAAGCCACCACTGAAGAGCTCAGCCTGAAGTACCAAAGAGGGTTGGGGTTCTCAAGTTTACCAGGAAGCTGCTGTAATCCTCAAAAAGTCCACAAACTGTCTTTTTCTGCAGCCTCAGACATGGGGAGCTGCTGGTTCCCAAGAAATTTTCAGAAACTTATAGGAATTTCATGTTGCTCTATACCTGAGTCTGCAACTCTTACTTTCTCTAGTGCCTTCCAAATCTCAGCAAATGCCTCTCACTAGCAAATTCTAACAAGGGATTCTGGGAAAGATAGCTCCTGGCTTCTCCTTCCAATGGAGAAGAGACTCTGGATAGAGGTAGTGATGGTGCTGAGCACTCCACTAGTGTGGGTGTTGGGACCACTTCAGCAAAGTAAAGACACAGATGTTCCATGGAACCCACCTTTTGGAGATCCAGGCAGAGTTGGTTGGAGAGATGTAAGCTTTCAGAAGCAGTGGGCCTGAGGTTCTAGCATGTTTTTCCCATGCCTGGCATCTGTTTGCAGTGGTGGCTTCTTCCATGGAGAAGGTGGCAGTGTGATCTGGGCACTGCCCAGCCTGTGTGGCCACCAAGCATGATTTCCTGGCCCTGCCAGATACTGTGCCAAGCTACCGAAAATCCTTCAATACTTTTTGCAAAATGGGTTTTGTTGTTTATAGTAAAATATTCTGCCAGACACATCTTCAAAAAAGAAAACACTCTTTTTTCCTAAGCTAGCTAGAGTTGGGTTTCTGTCACTTGAAACTAAGAGTCCTAACGTAAATGGCTTTGTTAATTTGGGCTGAAAGCAGTAGAGGGAAAAGATTTAAATACAGGTGAGAGTAAGACCATAATCCTGGAGGATGAACCTTAAACCTTAGACAGGAAGAGGGTCCTTTCACCTTGTGAGTGAGAAATAATAGGTGTGGGCACAGATGTGTTTGTATGTGTAGGGTGAAAATTCAGGGCAAGTAGGCCTGATAGGTAGGAATCAAGGCCATCTGCTGGGAGAAAGGTGAGGGCTAGGATCTCAAGGAGAGCTGTGAAAGATTAGAATAACTATCATGAGGGATGGAGAGAGAACTGAGCAGGGACATATTAAAGGGTTGCTAAGAAATAATGTAGGCCCAGTTGAGACT
Organism: Manis javanica; assembly: GCF_040802235.1. Lineage (NCBI taxonomy): Eukaryota > Metazoa > Chordata > Mammalia > Pholidota > Manidae > Manis > Manis javanica. The sequence goes on from NC_133160.1 coordinate 71,481,592, forward strand.
GACACCCCCAAATTTGATGCAAGCCATTCTGGGGTGTGATTCAGTGGTGTGCAGTCACACTCAAGCAGCGTGCATATAGGGACAGGTGATGGTAGGGTAGGGGCCAGCTGGATACGTGAATGAAGGACTGGAGAGTGAAGAGAGGACTGGAGAGTGAAGGGTGAGAATATGACAAGATGGCGGATATAAAGACTCGTGATACAATCCAGAGGTTGGATGGAGAAGAAACTGGGAACAGGAGAAAGGATGGTAAGCTGGGTGAAAAGAGACGGGCTAGAGGTACGGATGAAGTTAGAGTAATAGCAGATGTGGTTGGGATGGTAAGAGAAGAACATGGAAAACAGAAGGAAGCTGTCGGTGATGGGAATTATATTGTAAGACTTGAGAGAAGGTGCCATTCAGAGAATGGCAGTGTCCAGGGTGTGAGAGTGACTATGACACCATCCTTCAGAAGGTGAATCCTCTTCATCCCTTTCTCAGGCAAAATCCCTCCTCTCAGTTTTCCTCTCCCCTGAATCCTCATTCTCATCCCACCCAGATAATAAGACTGCATAAAGGGAAAAAACTGAGCACTATAGTTCCATCCACCACGTGCCTTGATCCCACTTAGGGTGACTTCTGGGATGGACTCCCCACTGCCCCTCCACAATACACACCTGCCTTACAGAGACTTTCTTGTAGAAGCCCACTTCCTACTCCCTTACCTTTACCCTGAAGTTTATAGAATTCGGCTGTGTTGGATTTAACCTGTTGGACTGGATGCTCTAATTGGACAGACTGTATGTATCTTTTTTAAAAAAATCACTGTGTCTGTTAGAGGGTCTAACAAAGTCTCACTCCATTTTGAAACAAGCTAAGAAGTTCCCTCCATGTTGCCCTTTAACAAGACCTTTCTGAGTTTCAGGAATTTCACGTGGAGCTGCCGAAAACCACAGACAAGAACATTCTATCTGGAGGTTCTAAGCATACAGCCTCTGTTGCCAGCAAGTAGGCCTGCAGGCCCCTGATTAACTGCAGCCCCTTCTGTCTCCCTTTAAAACACTCTCGCTCTGAATGGCGCTTCAGAAACGCCTGTCTATCACCTTCCCAGGCTGCTGGGCTTCCTGAATAAAGCAACCTTTCCTTTTCACCACCACTAGTCTTGAGTTTTGGCCTTTGGGGTGACAAGCTGCCGATCTTGTTTACAGAACCCAGCCATGGCCTGGTAACAATTTCAGCGACTATGACAGGGTCTGACACCATAAATTAATTAAATGAGTGAAGAAAAATCCCAGATAGAGAAACCAATGTTGAGACATCCATGAACTGGCCACAAGAGTCAGAGGAGCTGGTGAGTGCGAGTGCCAAGAAGCGGTCTGTTCATAGATAAGGCCTCCTGCAGTACAACTGTGGATCATAGGGACTCAATCTGGGTCTTTGAGTGGGATAGGTAGGGACTGAAACATCTGCAAGAAAGATGAGAGCGAGGTTTTAGTGGTGAAAGATTTTGGAAGAAGAAAGAGGGAGGAGAAATTGAAACCAGTCCTTCTGTTATTTTTAGGCATTAAACAAGTGAGCTCATCTAATCCTAACCACTACCCCAAATTAGGAAAAATCAAATCATTGTCCAGTGTCACACACTAGTAAGATCATAAATCAGAACTTCACCCTTTCAGGGATAAGTCATCTCTAGAAGTCAGAATCCCTGTCTGAGAATACATCTGTTCCTCGGGCAAAATTCTCTTACAAGGTTTCCTTTTCATTCTTTGTCATATCTTCCTCATCATTCTGATTATCAATGGTTTCTAGGTAACAGCAACTGTTGTTAAAAATAAAAGCCCCACACCAGGATGGATTCATTCACCCATTCACTTTCAAAACATTCAATGGGCAACTACTAAGTGTTGAGCACTGTGCTAGGTGCTAGAGATTCCACAATAAATAAGAGAGACGGGATGCTTGTTTTATAAGTAGGCTATTTTTTATTGCTTCTTTTTACTAATAGCTTTGAAGATCTTAATCAATGTTCTAAACATTATGCCTGAAAGATGCCTATCAGAGTTTGTTTTTTCCCTAATTATTTACCCAAGACCTACATTCTAGTCTCGCTAGGGAAGTTGATTTACACTTTACTGGATAAATATAAATATTGTTTTGAATAAAAATAATGGAAAGACATCTAGAGTTAAATATCTCCTGAGGAGTCTCTGGCAAGCACACTGATCTCAATAAGAGGATATTAAAGAGTCTTTTAATAATTTAGTACCATTGGCTCAGGATGAGGTTCTGAAAGTAAATTTGGACCTGTTTCCCTGAAGGACATAATAACCACTTTAATCTAAAGGGCAAGGGCAGGGAGCCATTAGAATACTGGCTCCATTCCAGTGTCACTGCTGGGTTGTACAAGTGATGGTGAAAACCGATGGGGCTGAACTTTCAGAGCAATGCAACCTCCCCTCTACTTCTCACCCAAGGACAGTCAGGGATGGATGATGTGAGGCCAGGTAGGTGGCTTGACATACATTCCAAGGGGTGTTTCAAGAGTCTTTGGCACCATCAGATGGGGACCACAGGGGCCTACGAATGGAGAGGAGTGTAGAGGGTGGGGGTCTACTAGTTTAGCTCTATGTTGATATGGGCTACTGATAGAAGACTGGCTGAGGAAGAATAGGAGGCAGAAGGGGAATGGCACCAGGGCATATCCATTGGGCCCTGAAAAGTTGGGGCCTGACAGGCTGAGAGATTGGTCGTGACAGTACATGTTCTGCTGCAGGAGAGCAATAGGGCTCTACGAGGCTAGTTTTGTTTCCAGTGTGAGAGTAGGGGCTGAATCATCCATCAGACTAGGTCCCATGGATGGTAGTGGAAGTTTTTAGAAGGAGGAAGAACCAGGAAGGAATATGACTGATCTTTCTACAACTATTAGACATTTTCACAAATTATCTTATTTAATCCTAACCAGCACTCTAGAAAAGAAGCTGAGGAACAGAGAAATCACACACCTGGTATGCAGCAGAGTGGGGATTTGAACCCAGTGCTTGCTGACTTCAGAGAGTGTGTTCCTTCCAGCTCTTGCCCTCAGCTTTCCCTTTGTATCTATCCTCTACCTTACTCATCAGGCATTCCCTCATTTCCTCTGCCTCTTGCAATTCACTTTCCTTCTTTTTAAGTAATCATAATTTGTAGTAACTTTACTTATTAAACAAAACTGATTTAAAAATAGACTAGCCAAACTCACTGAGGCCAACATCACTGTGATACCAAAACCAAAGACATTAAAAAAAGAAAATTATAGACCAATATTCCTGATGAATATAGATGTAAAAATCTGCAACAAAATATTAGCAAACCAAAAAAAAAAATACATCAAAAAGATCATCCATTTTGACCAAGTGGGATTTATTCCAGGAATATAAGGATGGTACAATATTTGTAAATCAATCAATGTGATATATCACAATAAAGGATAAAAAAGGATAAAAGCCATATAATCATCTCAAAAGATGCTAAGAAAGCATTTGACAAAATTCAACATCCATTCATGATAGAAATTCCCAACAAAATGGGTATGCAGGAAACATATCTCAACATAATAAAGACCAATATGACAAACCCACAGCTAACATCATACTCAATGGTGAAAAGCTGAAAGCTTTTCCTCTAAGGTCAGGAATAAAACAAGGATGTCCACTCTCACCACTTTTATTCAACATATAATGTAGGTCCTAGCCATGGCAATCAGACAAGATTAAGAGATTAAAGGTATCCAGGTTGGTAAGGAAGAAGTTAAACTGTCACTATTTGCAGATGATGTGATATTGTACATAAAAAAACCCTAAAGACCCCACCAAAAAGCTATTAAAACTAATAACTTGATTCAGCAAAGTTGCAGGATACAAAATTAATACACAGAAATCTCTTGTGTTCTTATATACTAACAATGAACTAGCAGAAAGAGAAATCAGGAAAACAATTCCATTCACAATTGCATCAAAAAGAATAAAATACCTAGAAATAAATGTAAACAAAGAGGTGAAAGACCTGTATTCTGAAAACTATAAGACACTCATGAGAGAAATTAAGACACAAATAAATGGAAATCTATCCCATGCTCATGGATAGGAAGAATTAATATTGTCAAAATGGCCATCCTGCCCAAAGGGATTTACAGATTCAATGCAATCCCTGTCAAAATAACAATGACATTTTTCAGTGAACTACAGCAAATAATCCTAAAATCATACGGAACCGCAAAAGGCCCCAAGTAGCTAAAGCAATCCTGAGAAAGAAGAACAAAACTGGGGGGGTATTAAGGTCCCTGACTTCAAGCTCTTCTACAAAACTATAATCATCCAAACAGTATGGTATTGGCACAAGAAGAATAGAGAGCTCAGATATAAATCCACACATATATGGGCAATTAATGTACGATACAGGATGAATGAATATGCAGTGGGAAAAAGACAATTATCTTTAATAACTGGTTTTGGGAAAGCTGGGCAGCTACATGCAGGAGAATGAAACTAGATTACTGTCTAACTCCACACACAAAGGTAAACTCAAAATGGATCAAAGACCAGAATGTAAGACACAAAATGATAAAATTCTTAGAAGAAAACACAGGCAAATATCTCTTGAACAACTTTTTGTTCAATCTTTTATGAGCAATTTTTTCCTGGACACAACTCCCTGGGCAAAGAAACAAAATAAAAAATGATCAAGTGGGACTACATCAAACTAAAAAGCTTCTATATAGTAATGGACATGATCAACAGAACAAAAAGGCAACCTATAGTATGGGAGAATATATTCATAAATTATTTACCTGAAAAGGGGTTAACATACAAAAGTACATAAAGTACTCATGTGCCTCAACACCAAAATAAATAACCTGATTAAAAAATGGACAGTGGACCTGAGTAGACATTTTTCCAAGGAAGAAATACAGATGGCCAACAAGCACATGGAAAGATGCTCCACATCTCTACTCATCAGGGAAATGCAGAACAAAAACACAATGAGATATCACATTACACCAGTCAGAATGGCCACTATCCAAAAGATAAGAAATAACAAGTGTTGGCAAGAATGTAGAGAAGAAGGAGCCCTCCTACATTCTTGGTGGGACTGTAAATTGGTGAAACCACTTTGGAAAGCAGTATGGAGGTTCCTCAAAGAATAAAAATAGAAATACCATATGAACCAGTAATTTCACTTCTAGGAATTTACCTGAAGACAAAATCTCTTTGATTTGAAAAGATGTATGCACCCATGTTTACTGCCACATTGCTTATAATAGCCAAATATGGAAACAACCAAGGTATCCATATATGGTATCCATATCCAGATGAATGGATAAAGAAGATGTGGTACATATACACAATGGAATATTATTCAACCATAAAAAGAAAGAAATCCTGCCATTTGTGACACTGTGGATGGACCTAGTGGGTATTAGGCTAAGTGAAGTAAAACAGGTGGAGAAAGACAAATACCATATGATTTCACTTATTTGTGGAATATATAAACAAAATGAACAAAATAGCAGTAGACTCCTAGACACTAAGAGTGACTGGTGGTTACCATGGGGGAGGGGTTAATGGGTGGGTGGGGAGGGTGAAGGGGATAAAAGGGCACAAAAATTCTCTATCAAAATATATTTGGTCACAGGTATGGTAGTACAGCATGGAGAATATAGCCAATGAACCTGTAGTATCTTTCTACATTGACAGACTGTAACTGCACTAGTAGGGCTGAGGATTTAATAATATGGGTAACTGTTGAACCACAGTGTTGTATACTTGAAACCAATGTAAGATTGTATATGACCATCAACTATGGTTCAATTAAAGAAAAAAGACTAGTTGCAAATTTTATAGTCTTCTAAAAAACAAGACTCCGGCTCTTTGAAAATTTGGAAAAAATTGTCTTGTACCTACTTATACAAAGCCTTTTAGCCATTTTTTTCTTTCTTTATCCATATAATTAAGGGAAACAGTAGGTCAATGAATGTATGATCAAAGTATTAGAGTTGAGAGACGTAGAAACTGCAACACAAAGAAGCTGAGCAACTTTAGAATAGATTGCCTAGTTCCTGAACGATCCAAATAATTGAGGGAAAGAGTGATATCAGGAAAATTCTGAGTTTACAAATAAAATGAGTTTCCAAAGTGAGTTTATCAATTAGTTATCTGACATTTGTCATTTCCCCAGTGAGAAGAACATTTTCGGAAGGAATGCAACCTGATTATCTCATCAGAAAATAGCTGAAACCTGTCGTTTTTACTCAACAACAGTACAACAAACAAACCAAAATTATTATGCAATATTTAAAGTTAATGCAACATAAAGACAACACACTGAGTAAGACTGTCCATCAGTTAAATACACTGTTCAAAGCGGAATCTTTAGGTGGCAGTTTCTCTTCACATGTTTCCACTCGATCCTTTTTAGAAAGCTCAGTTCACACACACAAAAAGGCACTTTCCTTCTCTGGTTTTTCTGTTCACTTAACCAGACCACCCTTTCTCCTCTTCATTGCCTGATAAAATATGCTCCCTCAAAGACCAATTCAAATGTTACATCAAGAGATTTTTAAAATCCCTGGACAAAATAATAGCTGTGCCACCTCTGAAACAATTGCATTTTGATTGCATTATATGCATTTCTTTCATGAGTTACAGTCCTGTTAATATTTATTTTCATGCTTTATCTGTAATATTAAAGTGTAAACTCTTGTGTATGTCTTCTCTATAGGGGCTCAGTAAACAGTTGTCAAATACAATTAAATGATAATTCAGGTTTCTCCTCAAGTCTTCTCAGAAATGCCTTCAGACCACCTTTCCAAGATAATATTGCCCTCACCCCCATTCCCTAGCCCTGCTTTCTTTTCTTTATAGCACACATCATACTGGACACAATAGGTATTTGTTTATTGTCTGTCTCTTCTACCAGAATGTATGACCTACTTTATTTCATTTACTGTGCTAGCCTTTCTCCAGTGCCTAGAAATGTACATTCTCAGCATGGTATCTCTACATGACCTTAGGTCCAGAGTAGGAGTTGAATCAGTCAATGTAACCAGAAGTGAAAGAAATACCAACTGTGGCATATCAAGGCACTGGGTCTAATAATTTATATATTTTATCACAATTTAGTTGCAGGACATAGAGCAAGTCATTAACCCCTGATAGGTATCACTATGGTATAAAACCAGTAAGACCGTTAAATAAAGAATCTTTGAGTTTTGGTCTAATTCTATTACTCTCAGAGTAGCAAGTGAAAGACAATGAGGAAACAGAGTTCAAGTGGATGTTTGTGGGAAATGGAATGCTGTAGACCAGAGTAAGCAGGCTGCTCTTGGTGAAGGGCAGAGATAAAGTGAAAAGCTTCAGCGAGGAGAGAAAGTTGCAGAGGAAAGGGATGCTTTCAGATATACGGGCCTATCAAGAATGCTTTGGGAGAGGTGCTGGGTACCTGAGACCACGTAGAGATGCTGGGCTGATTGAGAAGAGGCCCTTAGGGAAGACGAAAGGCAAGCTGAAAGGGGAGGATGCGTATTATGTGGCAAGCTCCACATACTTTGCAATTTTGCCTCCCTTTCTAGTAAACAACAACTCTGCTGTGACTTTGTCAGGGCCTGGTTAAGCGCTTGACTCACATGTGAAAGTAAATTATTTTTATTTATTATTATTATTTTTTGGTATCATTAATGTACAATTACATGAGCCACATTGTGGTTACTAGATTCCCCCCACTATCAAGTTCCCACGACATACCCCATTAGTCACTGTCCATCAGCTTAGTAAGATGCTATAGAATCCCTACTTGTCTTTTCTGCGCTACACTGCCTTTTCTGTGCTCCCCGCCAACATTATGTGTGCTAATCATAATGCCCCTTTTTCCCCTTACCCCTCCCTGCCCACCCATCCTCCCCAGTCCCTTCCCTTTGGTAACTGTTAGTCCATTCTTGGGTTCTGTGAGTCTGCTGCTGTTTTGTTCCTTCAGTTTTTGCTTTGTTCTTACACTCCACAGATGAGTGAGATCATTTGATACTTGTCTTTCTCCTCCTGGCTTATTTCACCAGGCATAATACCCTCTGGCTCCATCCATGTTGTTGCAAATGGTAGGATTTGTTTTCTTCTTATGGCTGAATAATATTCCATTGTGCACATGCACCACATCTTCTTTATCCATTCACCTACCAATGGACACTTAGGTTGCTTCCATTTCTTGGCTATTGTAAATAGTGCTGCGATAAACATAGGGGTGCATATGTCTTTTGAAACTGGGCTCCTGCATCCTTAGGGTAAATTCCTAGGAGTGGAATTCCTGGGTCAAATGGCATTTCTATTTTTAGTTTTTTGAGGAATGTCCATACTGCTTTCCACAATGGTTGAACTAATTTACATTCCCATCAGCAGTGTAGGAGGGTTCTCCTTTCTCCACATCCTCACCAAGATTTGTTGTCTTTTGGATGGTGGTGATTCTTACTGGTGTGAGGTGATATCTCATTGTGGTTTTAATTTGCATTTCTCTGATGACTAGTGATGTGGAGCATCTTTTCATGTGTCTGTTGGCCATCTGAATTTCTTCTTTGGAGAAGTGTCTGTTCATATCCTCCACCCATTTTTTAATTGGATTATTTGCTTTTTGTTTGTTGAGGTGCATGAGCTCTTTGTGTATTTTGGATGTCAATCCCTTATTGGATGTGTCATTTATGAATATATTCTTCCATACTGTAGGATGCCTTTTTGTTCTACTGATCATGTCCTTTGCTGTACAGAAGCTTTTTAATTTGATGTAGTCCCACTTGTTCATTTTTGCTTTTGTTTCCCTTGCCTGGGGAGATACGTTCATGAAGAAATTGTTTATATTTATATTGAAGAGAGTTTTGCCTGTGTTTTCTTCTAAGAGTTTTATGGTTTCATGACTTACATTCAGGTCTTTGATGCATTTCAAGTTTACTTTTGTGTATGGAGTGAGACAGTAATCCAGTTTCATTCTCTTACATGTAGATGTCCAGTTTGAAAGCAAGTAAATTCTATACAAACCACATTAGTTCTCCATTTAATTTGACAAAATCTCTTCTTTATTTTTCCAAGCTGACTGGATTCTTCTCTTATCCTGTTTCTCCACAGCACTTTGTATTCTCATCCTACAATGTCTTATTGTGTCTAATGTTGCAAATTTCTGCCTTGTCTTGTCCCCCCACCACGTGTTTCCCCCACCAGTAAATTTGAGAAAGGCACTTTTTATCTTTGCTTTTTCTGCACCAGCCTAGTACAATATCCTGTAGTTTCTCTCTTTCTCATACCCACATATTTCTATGTTGAACTAAAGTAGGGCATGGCTTAAATTTAAGTTATATTAAAACTCTAGTCTAGCTTTGAAAATATTGACCCAAGACAGAGGTTTTGAAATTTGCCATATAAAACTACCAAAGGGCTACACATTTGAGAGAGAGCTATTTAGGAAGCAACCACTGACACATTAAAAAATCCACAAAACTTGGAAAATGGACGTCACAACTCCACGCTTTTTCTATACCCTGGTCAAAAGACGCGCGGTCCTTGGCCGCAATGACTTTGACCTTGAAAAAGACGCCGACGCCCAGCTATGTCTGAGTAGCAGGGTGTGGTGCCCGTTCCTGCGGCCACCGAGGGAAGGAGAGGCCCCAGCAACCCCAAACTCAGAGTCCTGACAGCTTCCCACGCCCTTTCCAAGCGGCAGGACCCACAGCGGTCTGCCGAGACTTCGAGGAGCGGCGCCCCCTCCCGGTGCCGAAGCAGCGGGGGCCCTGCCCACCCAAGCTCCGAGGACTGGGCCGAACAGCGTCCCACGCAGGCGCATTGAGGCCGGGGCGGGGCCGGACGCGGCGGGCGGTGTTTCCGTTGCCTGGCGCAGGGTCCGCGCTGCCTCCCGGAGCTTCTTCTGCCAGCATCGGTACCCTTCCCTGCGCCTGGCCGCCCCGCGCCCGCCGCTCGCCGGGACTTTCGCACGCTCGCGCGCCTCAGTCCGGGTGAGAGCTCGCCCGACCCGGGGAGGGGCTCGCTCCCGCGCGGGGAGCGGGGCGCCGGGCTCGCGCCGACGTGGCGGGCCGCGTGGAGGGGCGCTCTGCGCCCTGCGGGGAGCGCGGGGCTCGTGAGTGCGGCTGGTGAGCCTGCGGTCTCTCTCTTCCCTTGCAGTCCGGCATCACTTCCCCGAGCTGAGCCGTCGCCATGGCACCGGTAAGGCCGTGCGCCCCCGCGCACCGCGCGCGTTTGCCAACTTTGGAAGCTGCGTCAAGGGAGCTCGAGAAGTCCGAAAGAAAAGTTTAGGAGTAAATGAAAAATGCCTTCGAAAAGTCTCTTGGACCTTTCTCGTTCCCTCTTTGCTTTCCCCATCCCCTTTTCTGTGTCCCTGCTGCACCCCGCCGAGTCCCGCCGGAGCCTGCTCGGACCCGGGGAGCAGCCGTCGGGCCGCCGCGGCCGCGACGTGGCCGGGTTTTGTGCTCTCCCGGTTCGTGAGGGAATGTGTAAAAGTGGGCCCTCCCCCAAATCCGGAGTCGCTAAAATTAGAACCGGAGCTCATCTTGGTCCGGTGAGGCCACCGCCTGACCCCCGCCCCGTGCCTTCCTTTTTTTCCCCTCTGCTGTTAACTGAGTTTGAATAGTCTGGGTGGGCGTTGGCTCTTTCCTGTCGCGCTCCCGCCGAGGAGCTTTTCCCAGTTGCTCTCTTCAGTTACAGTGAACGGTGAACGGAACAGTTCGTCGCCGGCATTGATTTTTTTTTCTTTTCTTTTTCATGCCAGGGATTAAACAGGCTGTTTTTCTTAAGCAATCAACTCGTTGAACGAGTTCTGACTTGAATTTGCCTTGGTACTGATTGTGAACTTGACTACCTCATAATTGGCTTTTTTCCCTGTTCTTAGCATTTATCAAAAATGTAGAAGAGAGAAAATCGCTTAATTTATATAGTAGACTTGGGACACTTACTGCGTTATACAGTCTTTTGTGAATAATATACTAGTTCTTAACTCTACTCCAGAACTAACGTCACAGACCTCGGCAATCTTAACTGGCTTGTTAGAGTCAGGTAATTTTTTTAAACAAGTGTTTTTACTGCTCAAACAATGCCCTTTCATTATACTCTGTAGTTCACTTTTAAAAAATCAGATTGACTTACCAAATTTATAAAGTTTCGTGGTCCTTTCCAAGAGAAAATGGGAGGATTAAGATGTTGGTAACTTTATTAAATTTATACAGTGCTTCCATTCTTCCTCTTTTACACTTAAGAAATACTGCAGTCAACCAACTCTCATATTACTTCAGTTGGAAACTTTGGTTTGAGGTCTCTCCCATAAAAAGGATAATTTAATGTGGAATTAACTTTCCTTCCTGAGAAATGTAATAACATCATTTTCTGAAATAAGTTTTATTCAAATAGCCTCTATATTCTAAAAATTCACAGACACATCAGTTGATTTTTTGTAAAAATTAGTGCTCATAAGACCTTTGTGTTAAGTATTTTTTGGACCCAGCCTTTCAGTTTAGTAGTATGTATAATATGTAAACCTCTAAGCAATTGATTAATTGGAAGGACTTCATAACCCAGTTGGCATCATTTCTTTGGACAGCAGTTGCTGGCTGTTCTTTTCACTTTCTAGTCATGCGCGTATTCATGAATGTATGAAGCTTTAAAGTCCCCACTATGTGCCAGGTATTGTTAGACATGGGAAATGGAGCTAAAATTTATTGATATAGCAGATGCACCGCCAGGTCCCTTGTGTGCATTATTTAGTGCTCATGTTGCAGTTTTGGAAATAAGTAATACTATTTCAGTTTCACAGAAGAGGAAATTGGGGTTACTTAGCTGGCATTAGTCATGCAGATGAAAGAGGAAAGGCATTATATGTAGAGGCAACAAGAGCAAGTGAAATACTCAAGGGTATAAGGAGTTTGGCCTGGAGGTGAGGCAGTGTGGTGTTGCTGGAGGGAAGGTGCAGTCACAGGGAGCAACGGAGGCCCCTCGTTGGGGGCTGCCAGAGCTAAAGGATGGGAGCTATTCTGTCAGCAGTGGAGTACTGTGGGAGGGTTGTTAGTTAAGTCCGGGGATTTGTACTTAACAAAGATGGCCCTGGCGCCCATGTGATTCAGTTCTGGGGATCATAGAAGGCCCCCTGGTAGTGCTGGAGGAGGTGGTAAGGGAGGGAGGGAGAGAAGCTGGGTATTGGAAGACCACTTAGAAACCTGTATAATCCCATTTTAAAGGCTTAAACTAGGTAGTGGCTGCAGCTTTATATGGGCGGCGACTGTAAGAGAGAGTGGACAAATTGGTTGTGTGAGTGGTGAATGTGTAGTTGGTGGTGAAGGATCAGGGCAAGATCAAGATGAGTGACTTGTCGGACTGAGTGGTTGATTGTGTTTCTTTGAGAAAGGAATGCAGGTTTGAGGTGGGTGAAGAGTGGATTTGTTGAATTCGAGTTCCCTATAAAACATTGGGGTGGTGCTGTCTAATAAATAGCAGGGTGTGTATGATCTTTAAATCCTCTTTCATCTTTACAGATCATCCATTTGTTTATATATTACTTATCTGTTCTTTAACTAAGAAAGATTTGAAGCTACATATTTCCTTTCTGTAGGACCAGCCATGTTCATTAGATTTCTGCCCCATTGTTTAGATATAAAAGGAAATAAACTTGTAAATCCATGCACACTTTTCTCTATAAACTTGTTTTCTGAAGCATTGGTGTGAATGAATTGGTTAGTCAAAGAACTTCAAGGATATTCACAAAATGCCCAATTGAACAATTATATAAAATAAAATCCCCCTCACTCCACTAAATACGTGCCAATTGGAGGCTAATGCATTTGCCCACTTTAACTGACTCAAGGCATCATCGTTATTCATGGACAGCTTAACTTTTCCATTTTGTTGGTATTTGCCAAGTGAGGCAGTCTTACACAGGCAGGGAGGTACAGGAACAGTATAAAGAAACAACAAAAATCCAAATCATATTGACAAAACCTTTGTTTTGTTAAGTTATCAAAAACCTGCTTTTCTGTAGCTGTGCATGTAATGTAAACTACTTTATAGTGATGCTTTTATTCTTTACAGTTGGTTTTAGTAAAGGGGTCAGAAGGTAGTTGGACAATTAGACAAAATGGAAAAAGCAAAAATTAGGAGCATGAAAGGGAGAAGTTATGTGAAACTAAGCAATGGCTATAATTGGAATTTCAGGCTTTGAACTGTAACTTTCACATTTTTTTTTGATGAGATTGGACATAGGGTAAGGATTAGGGCTAGATCTTACATCTGACCCCTAATTGATTGTGTTTGTACCTCTCAGGCCTCTTGGAGGTTCCAGTTTTTATCTGATCCCTATTTTACTTTGTAGCTCAAATCATAATTATGTCTTTTTTTACTGTCTTTTCCCTCTTTCCTTGATTATCTCATTTTTTTCTTAGTACAGTGATTCTCAATTTTTTTTTTCTTGTTCATCAGTGGGACCCATTATCACAGGAAATATTGATGGGCCTATCCTATGTGCTTCAGATAAGACTAAATTTTACTGATGGGAGCGGGAAGGCAGAATGTGCCAATTTGGCCTTGCCCCCTCTCCACCTTTCCTGGTGGCCTCCAAAGGCTTTTTGTAAAAGACTCTCTCAGGCTTCTTCTGAGCCTCAGAAGACCTGTAATTAAAAATCACTGTACAGCTGCTTCACAGTTGCTTAGTTAAAGTGGTTCATGATTTCTGGTTCCTAATTATTATGTGGAATATGGGGTAGGCATTTGACTGAGTATTGATTTCATTGAACTAGAAGATAGATGTAAAGAGGATTTAGTTCTCTGTGTCTTCAGGAAAGCCTCAGTATAAAATGTTCCAGTCAGGTGAATGTTTCCTCATCTTTAAATTTGAAATAGTTGTTTCTGTATTGTTTTCCTGTGTCTTTAAATTTGGTGTCTAGTAAAGCAACCCTTCATTTTATTTTGGCATACACTAGTCTCTGAAGGTAAAGGACATTTCATTTAAAGCAAACAAACAAAACCAAGAAAATTATAGAGCTAGGAATGGATAATTTTGAAGGTGAGAGTTAAAAGAGTGAATTGTATGTTTTGGACATGTTCTTTCTGAGAATATTCTGTATAATTCCCTTGGTAAGGCATTCGGGGCAGAGGATAAAGGTAACAGGATGGGTGGAGGGAACAGTGCCTTACAGTTGGAATTAACCTGGGTGAGGTGTAAATGTTTAACTTGAGGCTAGTGGGAACTCCAGGGAACAGGGGAAGTCCTCTCACATGCGTCATGCAAAGTCACATTTGCCCAGTGGAGACAGTTTTATGTGGGCAGCTATGGTATTTGGACAGGATGTCCAAACAAGGGTTCTTCCCTCGTGACTCACATCTGTGATTCGCATCTGGTCCGTTAATACCGCCATGTGGCTTTGCTAGCTTTGACAATGACTCTGATCCCATGGAATGTAGCAATAGTGTTTCCTAATTTCTAGAAAGATCTCAAAAATACACCCAGCTGTGATTTTTTCTTAGTTTGTAGCTAAGATTCTGACGATGCTTCTCTTCCATCTTTCACCTTATTTCCTTTGGTCTTAAGGGTCAGATGTCTCTTCATGGCAAATCTCTCGTCTCCTTTGTTCATAACCTCTCCCGTTTTTAACATCTCTGTCTACTAGCAGCTTCTTCGTAGCCTATAAACTGGATAAAGTAATTTTTAAAGTTCTTTTAAAAGCATGTTTCAACAAAACCGTGGGAGTTTATAGAGATGCTCTGCCTCTCAGTTCCCTCTGGTCAGCCTTTACCCCCACCAGAGATCTAGCTGCCAAATCCAGTGCCCCCTTTTCAGTCTTACCCCTTACTTCATTTTCTTGTGGTGTTGGACACTTCCTTTTCTTCCTTTTTGAAACATTTTTCTCCTTTGGCTTCCATGCCACCACCCTCTCTGGATTTTCCATTTGCCGTTGGGAGGCCATATAGCACCGTGGGTAAGAGCCTATGTGCGGTGGCCTGGGTTCATGTCACAGCTCTGGCTTGGCTTGCATGCTGGTCACGTGGGTGATGTGCCAAACCTTTCTGAGCCAGTGTGTCTCTTCATCTGTAAGACTGGGTCTCACTGAGAGGATCCATGGGAAGCTCGGAGCACTGGTGTGCGGCTCACTGCTGCATTCAGCAGGTTAGCTGCCATTCTGATTGTAGGTGGCTTTCCCTGTTCCTTGGGATCTTCTTCCTGCCCCACTAACACCACCTGTTGTGAGAGCCTCCCACAGCTCCAGTTACTGCCTGTGTGCTCGGGAAGCCTGCTTCTCTTCCAGTGTGTCTGCTGTGGAGAAATGGAAAGCCATCCATCCTATCCTATTCCCCATCCAGAAGAGGAGTCATCCTAAATGGTCCCCTTCTGCCCAGGCCCTCTTCCTGTCTGTTCCTTTCCATTTCCAACTGTTCCTGACTTAGTTCTTGTTCCTGTGTTAATAGTGTTTGAAACGGTCTCCCTGTCTTCCCTCTTGCACAGTCTATCCTGTCGCCTCCACTGCTGCCCTGGTAAATACCACCGTGCAGAGTTGACATCGTTTTTCCCTGCTTAAATTCCCCATGGCTGTCCCTTGCCTGTGGGGTGAAGTCTGAACTTCTCAGCATGGCTTTCCAGTGCCTTTCACCCCCCACCATGACCTTCCCCTTGTTTATTTTTCTGTCCAACCTTGCTGTTTGTTCCAGTCTGTTAAAAGACTTTGTCCAAATCACCACATTGTTTATTCTGCATGTTTTTGTGCATGCAGAAATTTGTTTTTGCACTTCTCTACTTTCCTGAACCTGCTTGTAAAAAATCACAGACAACTTTCAAGACATTTTGGGGAAGTTTTTCTGATTTCTTTCCACCATTCCCAACTCAGTCCCTCCTTTATGCATTCACTTTATATGCTCACATTACATGGAATAGGAAACCCTATTAAAAAATGTCTTTCAATGTAATTTTATCAACTTCTCAATTAAAATAATTGTATTCTTCTGGCCCATGAACTACCCACTGTCTTTTCAGGCTTTGCTAGGTTATCTTAAAAACCCTAAGTGAACACAAAGAAGCAGGACTAGATGAAAAGTTGTGTAATAAGAGTGTTGCTCAGAGTTGAGTGCCTAGGGCAGGGCATCAATTTTTAATGCAGGCTCAGCTTGCTCCTGGATCAAAGTGACAGGAGTCTTCCTGGGAAGGAAGGCTGCAGGGAAGTGCCCCCTGTGAGCCAGGAGGTGTTGGTGGGGTTTGATCACTGGGGTCGATGCCTGAGGGAGGAGGGCTGTAGGAGCCAGCTGTCCCATTTATGGTACTGCCTGTGGGCCAGGAAAGCTTGTGCATTGAATTGGTACTGTTAATCCAAACTGTAAGTCATCCACTTCCCATTTCAAGTGGGGTTACATATCCTCATCCAATGGTAAATTTATTTAAAGACTGAACATAATACAGAGCAAGTGGCTTGCTGTTTGTTACATGCTTTGTCATACTAGCCATATTATGAATATGTAACAGTATATTCTGTCTCAGGTTCTCAAAGGCACGGTGGCTGACTTTCCTGGATTTGATGAGCGGGCTGATGCAGAAGCTCTTCGTAAGGCCATGAAAGGCCTGGGTAAAAATCAGACTCCTTTTTGTTCTTAAAAACAAAAATGTGGCACTTGTTTTTGCCAAACAAAAAATCATTGATTTATAGTAAGATTAGTTTTAGAATATTGTGATCTGAGATATGTAGAAGGAGAAAAAATACGTTAAGATAACAAAATAATACGACTGACCATCCCTAATACTCTGTCTCTAGAACTAAACCGGAAGTTAAATTCAGCCTCTTCGTTTTTTAGCTTTTCAGTTTCACCTGTATAATTGCCTGAGTAGATAAGGAGACATTCCTGAGAGTGATCGGCTCTGCAGCTCTCTGTGCTGGTCAGATACTCCCTTCACAAGTCTCTCCCATTGTACTGTCTTCTCTTTCCCCAGTCTCCTTTTCTAGCCGTTTAAAAACCACTCATCTCAAGGATTTCCACGTGTACCTTATCTCTCCCTGTCCTGAAGCCCCTTCTGCACAAGTGTCCATGTGTAGGGATCCCACCTGCTTTAAACTTGGCTCTGATCCCTTCACTCTGCATTCTGAACATCTTGGGAGATTTCCTGCTCTCGCAGACTAGGGGGCTGGCATTCTGGCCGTACAGCCTTGGTTGTATCTTCCTTAGTATCCCAGCCCAGCAGGTGGGACTGAGCTCCTATCACTGCTGTGTTCTCTGATGCAGCCATGCTGAGTTATCTGCCTTTCATGGAACTCTGTGTTTTCCTACTGCTGAGCTTTGCCCTCATCATAAAAGCCTGTCCTTTCTATATCACTGTCTCAAAATCCTTCCATTCTTCAAGACTGTTTTGGGTGTCCGTTCTCCGTGACACTTTCCCCAAAATTGTCTTCCACCGCAGCTAAGAGAACCTCCCGTGAACCCCATTTAATACCTAGACCTTTCCTGAGGCACTTGGCATACTCTGCCTTAGCTCCTGGTGGTTTGTGTGTTCTGTATTTTTCACCTTAAATTGTAACTTGAAACAGGGTGTGTATCTTTCTCCTCTCTTAATCCCTGGTAACATTCAACACATTGTGCCTTGTGAATAGCCTTTATTTGAGGAACTATTTGTTACAAGAAAACTAGGTGCACCAAGTTTTTTAGAGGTCAGGGGTGTTTTTCCACCTACTTTATAATGCATCAGAAAGAGGGGATAGTATGAATGGGAAATACAACATTTTATATACTGTAAGTTTTGTAGCTTAATAAACTAATAAAATGTATTTTATGAGGTAAGGAATTAAAGTGACCGGGGAGCTGGTTACAGAAGTGACTGAAAGAGTGGGCATGTGGGAATCGAGGTATAATTGTTTGAACATAAATTGCAGGCACTGATGAGGAGAGCATTCTGACTCTGCTGACATCCCGAAGTAACGCGCAGCGCCAGGACATTGCTGGGGCCTTCAAAACTCTATTTGGCAGGGTAAGACCCCACTTCACCCCAAGGTAGAAATGTGAGAGCACCTGTATGTTCTAAGACTAATTTGAAATCTGCTAGTGTTCTTTTATAACATTATTTTATGATTCTGACTTCACTACTCCTTTTTTCCTTCCCAGTTTGATTACTAGCTGTTGGTCACACTGCTCACCTGGCTTATCTTCACATAATTGATTTCCTTGCTTGATGTTGTAGAGGCCAGAAGATCAATCCCATGGTGATAGCTGTCCCTCTTTTCTTCTGTGCTTCCCATTCAGGATTGTTTTAGTATCCACTTTCTAAGTATAAACTTGTATTAGAATATGTTTTGTTATGACAGTCACTGTTACTTCCTTTTAGAGTTGTATTTTAATAAATGAGTTAATGCATTGATTTAAATGCTCTTATTTGATTAACAGTTAAAAGTAAAAGCTAAGTCATTGCTAAATGAATTCAGTGCATACATGAAAAAACTTAAACGTAGTTTTGTTACTCTGAAAACTTGTGTTCGTTATTTATTGAAAAACAAATGCAAAGCAAAACAAAGTATTCTCAACATACAGTGCCCAGTGTGCTGAAACTGAAATGGATAACAACAGCTTTTCCTTTCATAACTATATAGTTTTCCCATAGCAGTTGTCCCTCATTAGTCAGGAGCATAACAATGAACATAGATTACATATTAAAATATTATTAGGTATTGAGAGAAAAGAAAAAGTTGCTTTGTTTAGGTATGATAGGCCAGATTTTGTTATTTATAAAAATGTACTTACTATTTTTTAGGGGGGGAATTTTTTAAAAAAAGATACACTTTTATCAGAATAGTATTTTAAAATAAAATACGTTTAGCCTACTTTTATTCTTTTTTTTTATCTCTTGCAATTAATAAAAACAGCTCTTAAAAACAAATACCTTGACACATAGTGGTTTTGCTTTATTTTAAGCTTTAGATCAGATGTCATAAGTACATTATTCAAGGCTATGGGTTTTGTTTAGCTCATGTGCCTTTCTTCTTCGAGGTAGCAACACAAGTCATTAGACCAGACCAGGTGCTTTCAGGGTGGTGTGGCTGTAGTTGAAGTAGGGAGTGGGAGGATGAGGGGGATAAAGGGGCGTAAAAATTCTCAGTCATAACATAAGTTGGTCATGGGGATAGTAGCACAGCACGAGTCGTTCTGTAACATCTCTCTATGTTGACAGTAACCACACTAGTGGGGGTGAGTGTTTAATAATACTGGTAACTGTTGAACCACTGAGTTGTATACTTGAAACTAATATAAGATTATATATCAACAATACTTAAATTGAAAAAAAAAAGAATTCATTAGAGCAAAGGGCTCTTTCATATTTAAATATCATTTATATTTAAGGAAGCTCCTTAAAATTCCTGCCTGGTTAACAAATTTCTTTTTTCTGTGAATTAGGACCTTTTGGATGACCTGAAATCAGAACTGACTGGAAAATTTGAAAAACTAATTGTGGCTCTGATGAAACCTTCTCAGCTGTATGATGCTTATGAGCTGAAGCATGCTCTCAAGGTAAAAGGACTAGTGAAAGGAACATTCCTGTCACGAATATGAATAATAATATTTATGTTGGTAATTACATCTCATAATTTTTATATTAAATATTTGAGTTATTTCAGTGAGGGTTTCTTGGAAGACAAATCTGTATAGGATAATATAGGTGATAAGAAAAGGAGGGAGAAAATGCAAGTGTGTCATTTAATCTTTTTTGTATAGTTAACTCAATAGTGACTATATAAAATTTTAATATTTTTACAGCCTTTTGTACCATATTTTTATGCCTGTTTTTAATTTGAGATGTGTTTTTAAATGTTACAGGTTAGATACTTTAACTTTAAGGTAGAAAATTGCGTTGTTAGGGAATAATATGTTAATCACTTCAGGTCAGAAAATAAAGCTTCAGGGAGAATTTTCAGATAGGGAAGATTTTCTAATGCATTCCCGCCCCCCCCACTTGTAAACACTAAAATAAAGTAGCTAGTAAACTTGTTGTAATTTCATTGTAGCAAATAGCTGAAGGTGTATTCCCTTGACTGGTGTTTGGAATATTGTATGACTGTGACTACATTGAAACATTTGTTTATACTTATGGGACAGGAATTAGTTCAATCAAAGCAGATTTTGAATGGGTAAAACCTAAAATCTAACAAGGAGATAATGCAGTACAGGGATTTGCACATATGGGGTAGAAGGAGAAGAGGGTTTAAAGTTAGGAGCCTTTCTGTGCTTAGTCTCTTCATTTTCCTGTAATGATTCTTTCGGAATGAACACAGTCTTAGGTTTTGAAAAAGGGCATTTTTGTGGCGTGCTTCTGAAATGTCAGCAGTAGCTGAAATTTTGCCAAAGCATAAACCTAGGTTTTTTCAGTGCTTGACTTTTGGTGATAAACAGAAATATAAAGAGAATAAGGCTGAAGTAGACTGTCTTTTAAAGTTAAGTTCAGCTATATCATTGCTTGTTATTTCCTAATTTAGCAATGTACATAGGACTCTTATAATCAGAAAAAGGATAACCAACTGAAATTATCTTTCACAAATGCAGAAAGCAAGTTTCAATTCCTTTATACTGATCCAGCTCCTAATAACTAAGCAGTGCTAGATGTATTATTCCTTTGGTGCAGAATTTCCCTGTGGAATCTATAGAGAACTCAACTTGGGAGCAAGAGTTTATGTTTTGAGATACAGATTAAGTATCAGTGCTCCTCCATGTAAATTTACTTAAAGTTTTCACTTTCACTATTTCAGCCTTTTTATTTCATGTTTCATTAAAATGTTTTAAATGATTTAGAATTAAACTGATAACATTAAAAACTTATATAATCTATTATATGTTGTGTATTAACACACGCATACATAGAATCAATATGGTTTTTCATTAGACAAGGATTAAATTGTCTTTGAAGAGAAAAAAAATTTAAATCTGTAACTAATAAAACTGTATACAATGAAGTGAATATTATGTTGGATAGTGATATAATTATCTAATTTGGTAGCATCTATTTTAGGAAAATAACTTTCTTTTTAATCTTATTGACATGTTTCTATTAAAAATATCCCAACAGGGAGCTGGGACAGATGAAAAAGTACTAACAGAAATTATTGCTTCAAGGACTCCTGAGGAACTGAGAGCCATAAAACAAGTTTATGAAGAAGGTAAATGTTTTGAATTGTATTACCCCTTCATCTCCACTTTCACTTGTTCATTTCTCTAAAATGAGTGTTCTTCAGAGTTACGGAGGCAGGCGCCATGGGACTGCTGTCTAAATGAGTGAATGAATGAGTAAGCAGTAATTCAAACTAGTTTTCTTCATTAAAGAAAAGACTACATTTTACTATACCTGTAGCTTCTTTATTGTATACAAGAAAGCTTCTGATGAAGGTGGAGTGGAGTTGACTTTTATGTAGGATTTGGAACTAGTGTATTGATACATTATCATATTTTATGTTAACTTCAAGATGTACTTGTTTTTTCTTCCTTAGTAAAATTCAGTTTTATGTTAGAAGTAAGAGTTATCCACATGGCCCTTTTGGGATCTGAGAAAAGAAACTGCAATGTGTTCTTTCTTATACAACAACAACAATAGTATTATACATAGCAGTTACAGTAGGGTAGCTCTGTTCTTGTTCCCGGACCTGATTCCAATGGGTGTAAGTGTGTGTGGGAGGGAGGTATTCCCACACACAACACCAAGCCATTCTTGAATACTAGCAGGGAGTCAGAGAACTCATTCTGATGATATCTGCCCAGAGACAGCACCAGATTCCCCAGGTTAAGGGCTCTGCCTGCCCTCCATCCCCAACTCCAGGTGCTGGTCGCAAGCCCTGGTCAGTTCCCTGTGCTTCTGACCTACATACGGCTACAGACTGGAGGTTTCCACGATCTCCTCCTTAGGTTTGAGCTGCTCACAGAACT
This sequence comes from Manis javanica, assembly GCF_040802235.1. NCBI lineage: Eukaryota > Metazoa > Chordata > Mammalia > Pholidota > Manidae > Manis > Manis javanica. Next base: position 71,503,506 of record NC_133160.1, read on the forward strand.
TGGGACAAATGTTTACCAGTTTAATAAAGAATACAAGTTAACAGCCAGAAAACAGATGCACAGGGCAAGGTCCCGAATAAAGGAGCTTCTACTCCGGTGGAGCTTGGGGTCTGGCTCGGGGGCACCTGGGAGCATTCGGTTTCCACAAGCATAGACACGCCCTCACCCCTGACTGAGAAGCCAGATCCAAGAGCACAGGCGCTCCTCGGGGTTTTGTGAGGGCTTCACTGCATAGTCGTGATTGACTAAATTGTTGGCTATTGGCTAATTCAGCCTCCAGCCCCCGCTGTTGGGTGGGGTCCAAAAGTCTCTCATTAACAGGACAAGACACCCATTTCACCTTTTAAGACTGCAGTGTTCTCAGGAACTATTAATGAAGAGGAAATATACCTGGGAGATACATATTTGGTCCTGTGAATGACCAGCTGTGTATTTTTTGTGACTCATTATATCACAGAAACCTTATTTAAGTCAGAGTTGATAAAAATGTTTTAGGAAATGTAGTTTTAGCTAATGGCAGTGCTTGAATACTCTACATTTTGATTTTTTGTGGGAGGTGGTGGAAATATCTGCATTTGAATCTGAAGCAGTGGAACCAAGAAAATGAAATAAAAAGTAAAGGTCGAGTGTCTCTTTCATGTCAGATTTCCTGTCAAGACTGTTTCCCCTGCCTCTCTGAAGAGGACCAGACCATCCATATGTCAGCTGAATCAACAGAGCTCCAAGCCTAGTGCCTTCAGCTATGAAAATTGGTCTCTATCTTGGTGTTAGTTTATTAATCTTAGGAATGACATTGTAGCCCAGCAAGTCAGAACAGTGTGAAAGTTACAGCAACTAAATAATTACCTTTCCCCAGTGCTGGAGCTGTCTTTTCTGCTTCCCTTTTTAAGTTGGATAGGTCCCAGCCACTAAGGCAGAGGTGATACGGGTGTGTATCTCGTATCTCCACTGCAGATGATCACCTTTGAGTATGATTTGATGTAATATCCAAAGGTCTCATTCTGGGGATGTTTACCTTGGTGAGTGAACCTTTGTGCTGTTGGATGCCACATGGAGTGCCACCAGGGTATATAATACCTGTGAAGGCGCATCCTCTCTTGTTACTGTTATACTAGCTATGTGTCTGGCAGTATCCTGGCTGTCAGGAATGACACAAAAGCTGTGTGTAGCATTGTTCCTGTCCTCGAGGAGTTTGCAGTCTATTTAGGGGTAATATGACTTAGAAAAATTATAGTAGAGGATAATGAAATCCAAACTAAAGTGAAATATTAAAAATATTTAATGCTAGAATTCATTCACAGAAGAAAGGTCATCATGGCTTTGGATGTTAGGAGAGGCTTCGTGGACCAGCCAGAGAGGGTTTTAAGACTCGGTGGGTTTTGGACAGCCAAAGAAGGCATTTTTGGCATGACAGCATTTTGGTCACTGTCTGCAATGCATAGAAACTGGAATGAGGAAAGTATGTGGAGGGAATGGAAAGAACCTGGCTTCAGTGGAGGACATGTACATATCTGTTGTGGGAGATTGAGTAAACACAGTTAGGCTATGTTATAGATGGTTTTGCATGACTGGATTAGAAATCTGGACTTTATTCAAAGGTATTGGAAGTTCTGAAATGGGTGGTAGAATGTTGAAAGAACAGTGTGGGAGTGAGAAGATTTGAATAAAGAGGCTAATTAGGTAGTTGTGAGTTTGGGGGTAGGTAAGCTACCAGCCTAGGTTGCTAGGAGGTGCATCAGAGGAAAAATATTTGAAAGGATTTGATGGTTAATTATATAGAGATGTTGGTGTAGAAAAAGGAATAAAAGATTCCTTTAAGGTTTTGTATTGGGAACTGGTTGAAATAAACATGTAGCTCTTAGATCTTTTAAAACAGAAGTTTTAGGCTTTCAAAATTTGCCTGCTTTCAAGTAATAACTAGATATTTAAATGCCTTATAATGAATGATACCTCCTTTCCTTCAGTAGCGGCTGTTTGAGAGTTAGTGAAAAGGGCTTGCAAACATTAGTAGATCCCAGTTTTCTCCTTTGCTATGACATTATGTTGAATACCTAGAAACAGAGGTAGGAAGGGCCATATTTTAAAACATCATTGCTGTCTCCTCAGAGTTAACTTATATCTGCTGCAGAGGAAAAGTATCTTATTAGGGGAAGCAATGGCCATGTCTGAAGAAAGAATACTCAGAGGATAGAAGACCTTTGGAAACTAATTATATAAAACATTTGAAAGAAAGCAAAATAAAGTCTGAAGTTATGATTATTGGTATGTCAGAGGCTTTCCAGTACCATCATGTGTCTACAGATTAATAACTAGATTGGTTGAGAGAATTTCTAAATGGCTGAGTCATAATTTAGGTTTGATTGAAGTACTTTTTTTGGAGACTTTAATTTGTTTTCATCCAGCCACTCAAAGTATTTGCTTTTAGCCTTTAGCACTCACAGACAGAATAGAGAACATTTATGCAAATCCAATATTTCTTCTTTTGTGTCTCTTCCATTTGATTAATGGAGCAGAATATTTTTTTCCAGTTGAAGTAAGTTATAAATAAGTATGAAACTATTCTGTTGCAGAATATGGCTCAAGCCTGGAAGATGACGTGACTGGGGATACTTCTGGGTTCTACCAGCGGATGTTGGTGGTTCTCCTTCAGGTATTGAGTGGAGACTATTTACAGTTTGATATAGAAATTCAAAGCTGGACTGGTCTGACTCTAGTTAAGTAAGGTCACTTAAAATTCTTTTAATCATTTTTGGTAGCTGCTTGATTCTGGCAGTATGTGCGGTGCCTGTGTTTGTGTTCAGAATATTTGACTTGCACTTAGCTGACTTGTAGTTTTTCTTTTTGGAATTACAATCCTCTTTTATTCATAGAATTTAAAATCAAGCATGTCAGATCAGTTCTGGACAGTGGTATATACAATGTAGCAAAATATTGTAGGATTGATATGATCTTAATAAAAGCATATCATTCCCAAGAGAAAAAGCTTTAATGTGCATGACCATCAGGTTGAACCATTTTTGCTTTTGAATGAAAATGCCCAAGTATTCAGTAATGTGCAGTATTATCTTTTATAGGCTAATAGAGACCCTGATGCTGGAATTGATGAAGCACAGGTTGAACAAGATGCTCAAGTGAGTGATACCTATTATGTGATGACTTTATTATGATAGATACGTAAATGAAAAAAGGATCCATGCTAATGACAAATGATAATGTGATCTGTAGTAGTATCTAAAAATAATCTTATTTATGGATCCTTTACACATCATAAGACCCATGTGAGTAAATATCTGACCAGCAAAATACTTTATCCCAAAGCTGAAATGAAGTAAAATACATTATGTGTAAATAGTGAGTTCCACCTGGATATGTTATTTTGTGTGTGTGATTATGGAACATTCACAAAATACTTTTACCAAAAAAACAGGTGTTATTGATTCCACTGCTAATGGGGCAGTAGGTCTCTGGCAGGAGAAGGTAAACAAAGAATAAAGTATTTTAGTGATAAATGCTGTTCTGTTGTGTAATAGATGATAAGTTACTATAGTATTTGGAAACCCCTCCACCTTCCCTTTGGTAGAATTCTAAGTAGGATTGTTCCTTTGTCGCTGCTTTTTAGTGACTCCCAAATGAAATTTTGTACTTAATTGGCTTTAAATCCCAATATACTTTATAGTATGATTTATAAAGTAATCAAATGCAGGAAGTAAGTGTTAGGAAATTTGAAATGTGACTTTGAAAACTGGAAATTGGTAATGAAGGAATTACTTGGATTCCTAGAATCACATACAGTCCTGTCTATTTCAATTAATGTTTCAAGTAGTAAAATACACAATTCTGATTGTTAGTCATATACCGTTGAGAAAGGAATTGCTGTATTCACTCTGATTGATCACCTCTACGAAACAGCCATTGGATGTGTGATCTGACCTTGCTAGTGGAAAAGAGGAGAACATTATTCTAATCTTGGGTGGGTTGATTTCATAATGGCTTTGCAATATTGTCGTCTTTGTCTAGCTGGGGAGAGAAAAGGAAGGGAAACGAACGTTTAATGAGGGCTGTCTGTGTAGTATTTGTGCTTGCCTCTCTATACCCTATAAAATGCAAATCTGTTTAATAAAATGCACATCCTCCAGTGGATCCCACTCTCCTCAGGATAAATTCCAAGCCCCGAAGTACTTTTTATAAGCCTCTTTGTTATCTATCCCTTGTTTTCTCATGCCTCTCTCTTGTTCTTTCTCTCCTGGCCGCTTCCTCCACCATTCGCCTAATTTCTCCTCAAGAGTCAGTCATCAGGTTAGCTACTTTTTAGGTAGCCTTCTTGCCCCCCACCCCCACCCCCAAGTGTGTGTCAGGTGCCCCTTGCGGGGAAAACTGTAGCATCTCAAGCTTCCTGGCTTCCTGTCACAGTCTGTGCCACCTTCCACTGAAGCTGCCTTTTTGCTTTTCCTATCTACCCAGGGCACTGAGCTGTCAGTTCTGTTGGTATTCTCTGCATCTAGCATATTGTAGGCACTCAGTAAATAACTGATGCATGAACTAGTGCATGACTTAAAGTAAAGGGTATCATTTTCTTTCTGTAGATAAGGAAACAGGCTCAGGGATTTGAGAAACAAACCCTGGTCCTCACTGAGCAGCAGTGGAGCTGGGGTTCCCACCTGGGCTCCTCTGACCCCAGAGCCCTTCCTCTTTCACTAACAACAGTCTCAGGGTTCTTGCCTGTTGTCCTTTCTCATTTCCTCTACTGTATAAAAGATTTGCTAAGTGCCGGTTGTGGAAACACAGATCTAGATTAAAATCCCCGGTCTTGAGGACAGAGTGCTAGAGGAGCCCTTCAAACCTGTACTCCCATGCCAAGGGCTTTGTTCATTACTGAGATGACCTGCTGCTTTCCAGGCACCAGCCCATTGTGGGCTTTGTAGGAGGCGGTGCTGATTCTTACAATTACACTTGTGCTCTCAAGAGTAGGGGTTCTGGGTGCTTTTCAGTGGTCATGGTAAAGGAAGCCAACTCTAGTGTCAGATGACTCCAGTGAGGCCCACTGGGAGGTTTCCCAGCACAACCAGTGATGTAATGAGAGCATTGCTGCAGTCTGAGGCTGCTGGGTGGAAGTAGTTTATTTTTACCTCCTTTTCATGGATTTTTCTTCTCAGAGCACTGTGCATAGCAGTGCTTCTCAGACTCTCATGTGCATTTGAATCACCTGCAGATTCTGACTCAGTAGGTCTGGGTAGGGCTTCAGATTCTGCATTTCTAACCAGCACTCAAGGGATGCCCTTGCAGGTCCTGGGTCCACACTTTGAGTACCAAGGTTTTATACTTGACACCTGTCACGCAGAGGCTATGACCATTAAGAACTCTGAAGGGGACACTTAGTACATCTGAAAAACTGCCTTATAAAGTTACATTAAACTCTCCCTTGAGAAAGTCCAGGCTTTCCAGTGACCAGGAGCAACATAGAGCATGCTACACTGGCTATTAGCCTTTGATTCTCTAAGATATATTATTCTGTAAAATGAATTAAAACATTAATTCAACCTGTTAAAAAACAACTCTCCTTCAGCATTATAAAAAAGAACACATCAATATGTACGTTATAGCAAGGGCAGTAGACTGTTACCGCTAATGGGAGTTTAAGATTTCAGCTGAGACAGCTTCCTAATGGCCCTTTCATAAGTTTTTGAATTTTCTTCTCTACTAAAACCTGGCACTAAGTGGATTCCTGTTATTTCAGGGATTTGATAAAGCACAATGAATCATTCACCTGGAAATTGAAGTAGATAATCTACTTTACTTTTTTATATTTTTAGTGTGTTAAACTTACTTTATACCTCCTTCCTTGCCAAATCCTTATTTTAGGATTTCCCTGGAGAGAAAGTTGAACTTTTAGGGGAAACTTTTTTGGAAGAAGGAAATTAATGTTTACTGAGTATTTGCTATTGATTACTTGACACTGTTCAATGCATTCATTACATAAGTCATATAATCTCCATTAATGACTCTGTAGAAATATTATTCCTACTCGGCAGATGAGGACACTGAGGCCCAAGAAGAGATTAAGTAACTCATTTAAGATCTCCCAGACAAGGACAAGAACCAGGTCATTCTGACTCCCACATCTTTGTATTTTGTACTGAACCAGAGATTACCCAGCTGTGCTCAGGCTAACCTGTAAAGTCCTTTCTGAGTGAAGTGGGGAGAGTGAGGAGGTGTGAGGTCTAGAACATTGTGGATATTGGGCATCATCATTTAGAAGAAAGAACCCTAATGTTAAACAAGACAAAACAAAACTTCTAAGTATCATTGCTGCACATAAAGATGCTCTCATAATTATTACATGTGGTTTAATAGTTCTAGAATACATATTTGTCCCAAACACAGTTCTTGCAGGAAAATTAAGAGGTTATGGTTAAAAATGGCAATTGCACCAATTATTTCCTCATAACAAGCTTAACTGCTACACCTACTAGAGAAAATTCCTAAAAATACAGAATAGTTGATAAGAAGGGGGTGCTTCAGCAATACCTGCAGTATTGTATAGGATATGCCCTCTCCTCCTCCTAGGTGTTTGTATATATCTGTATGTAGAAAACATACTAAAGATGTAGTAACCAGCATCTTTAGGATGTTGGTATTCATTATAATTTTATGTTTTTTTCTATTTTACAAAATTTCCTAGTGAATGTGTGTTATTTTGGTAATTAGATTAAAAAAGTTATTTTAAGACAGGTCTACAACACCATGATACAATTCTGAAGTTTAAATACTTACATGACTTTTCATGCTAATTCTTTTTTAGTTTTGAAGAGCATACTCACATGACCAGAAGTGATACTGTTTATCATTAAAGCAAACTAATTTCAAAATTGGGTATAAAAGATGTGTTTCATTTTTCTAAAAAAAAATTCCTGGAAATACAGTAAGAAATAGATCTGTACCACCATAATCTACATTCTTAAATCTTCTGTGCTCAGACTTTCTATATCCAAACATGTGCTATGATCATATCACTTCCTGTCCGTATTTGGTTTGCCATTTGTGGGCATAAGGGCAGCTCCAAGTAGCACTTTAAACATATTGCATTTGTCTTGGTTAATACGTGTACTTACTGAACTGAATAACTAAAAGGGTAGTATAAATATTTTAAAATCGATTCTTTGAGTTTTAATAAATTAGCCACATCTTAGTAAGTGGACTCAGATTTAATGGTGATATTTGCATATGATTTAATTTTTTTCAGCAATTACACAAACACGAGAGAGCATATATTCTTTTCCATTTAAAAAAGCAAATACAGACACTTAAACTATTAAACAGTTATGTGTAAAGTGCCTGCTATATGCCAGGCATTGTGCTATATTGTACCACACCTTTTGAAAATTCATTGTGAATTTTTAGACATGTGAAATTTTTTATAGCTAGTTTTATTTGGTTAAATTTCAATTGTACAGAGAAAATATGGAGTTTTCTTTTTATTATGTTATTGAACTTAGCTTCTAGTTAAAGTCTTTCCCAATCTGTAAATGGATGTGTCAACAGTGAAGTAATTAGAACTTTGTGCCTAGCGTACCATTGCTTCTGAAAGATTGGAAGTTATTGCAGACATTTGGGGAACATTTAACCTAATATCATTGCTGTGTTACTGCTTTGGCCCATGAGCTTTTTGTGGCACAGTTCAGTGGCCAGCTCCAAAGCAGCTCCAGACTCAGCTCACTGAGTTTCAGAGTAGGAAACAGTAGATGGGATAGTATAAGATGATGAATCAGGCAAATTAATAAATATTCAAGGAATAAAACACAAGTGTGATTAAGAACCTGGAGTCAGAAGAGGAACATTTTACTAATTGACGATGAAATTTTCACAGGCTTTGTTTCAGGCTGGAGAACTTAAATGGGGGACAGATGAAGAAAAGTTTATCACCATCTTTGGAACACGAAGTGTGTCGCATTTGAGAAGGGGTGAGTGAAAAAAATGTGTATGATAAAATCATTTTGAAAGTACAGGAGCCAGTATGCCAACATACATGACACATAAGAGACACTTAATGAATCCTAGAGATTAGTCTAACTTTCACTATTAGGGTGATGGGAGGTAGGCCTTCCTCTCACATTGTTAATCTCCAAGTCACAGATCACTGGTCTATAGCTCAATACAAGTATTTCCTCCTATATGATAGTGCCCAAGACCTCATCTCTTGATAGGCATCAGTACTTGTATCCCCAGGTGGGAGTGAGTTCAGTGGCAAGTGACAGAAAACCCCACTAATATTGGCTTTAAAAACTGAACTTTCTTGGTTGATTTGGAAGGAGTACCCTGACTGGTTTGGAAGAACCTGGGCTCTTTCTCTTCTGCTCTGTTGTCCTTAGTGTTTTGTTTTTCTTATCATGCTCAGTACCTCTCTGTCGTCACAAGATGGCTGCTGTATCTCCAAACATATCAACCATTTTCACAACAAGAAGACAGAAAAGTGTTAACTAATCATAACTATCACTTATAAAGAAAGAGAAAGGTTTTTCAGAAACTTCTCTAGCAAATTTACCTTAAGGTTTCATTGGTTGTAACCAGTAAGGAAGGGCTGGGAAATCAGTAGAACAAAACATTTATCACCCATTGTTTAGGGCTTGGCATATTGAGGCCATGAACAAAACCAGGGTTCTTAAATCAGGAAAAAGGGGTGATTGATGTTTGATAGGATAGTATCTGGTAAGAGTAAATATCTTCTCTCTGGAAAGAATGATCCTGATGTGATTAAGAAATCATTTACCTTTTTTCTAGTGTTTGATAAATACATGACTATATCAGGATTTCAAATTGAGGAAACCATTGACCGAGAGACTTCTGGTAATTTGGAGCAACTACTCCTTGCTGTTGGTAGGTAATTTTGCATATATGTAATATTTATGGTGTTAGGAGCTAAAGTACTCTTTATTCAGTTGAAGCTGTGTCTGAAAATAATTAGCTGTTTCTTCATGAAAAGAGGAGCTTATATTTGGGTAAAGCAAACTCCTAAATTTCCAATTGAAAGTATGTTTTGATGTTGGAAATACATGATTATCTGGTTAATTCATCTAATCATATGGAAATACTAAGAATTGTTTAAGAATCATTTTGAAGCTGTATTAAAAATACTGCTGTGCCATTATAAACCTGAAATGTGGGCATTATCTCAGAAGCTTGTAAATGCTATTTCTTATACCTGTGGAATTTTACTATTCCTTTGAATAGTGTCCTCACAGCTTTGAGGCAGACTGAGAAGTTGGTATCTGATTTAGAAAAAGTATCTTTAATATAATGGAAGACATGAGGATTGTTTTGAGATTAAATAATTTAGAATTTCATTTTGGTTAAATATTCAGAATAATCTGGAAAAATTGGAGAACTAAATATTTGCAGTTCATTGCATATTATATATTCTCCAAATCAAGGAGAGTTTAGTTTGTGAGTTCCCAGTAGCCCTAGTTTTCACACAAGTTTTGAGTGAGCCTCTTTGTTGTTTTTTCCAAGTATTTGGTGTTGAGCTCAAGTTTTTGTGCTGTCTTCTGGAGAATAAGCTAAACATGTGCATTAATCAACACTAACAATAGCCTTGCATTTGAGTCTGCAGTTAAATGAATTTTAATAGAAAGCTTTTAAAACAGCCCTATCATAATTACAATACACTTAAAAATGATGAGCATTTTTAGTTACTGGTGTCTTGTTTTTTGTTTTTTGTTTTTTGGTATCATTAATACACAATTACATGAGGATCATTATGATTACTAGACTCCCCCCATTATCAAGTCCCCACTACATACCCCATTACAGTCACTGTCTATCAGCGTAGTATTGTTTTTTTTTAAGCATTGGAAAAGAAAACCCCCAACCCCCACCCCCCTCAACACACACAACAATTGAAGGATTGATTTTGTATATTAAAGAATTTTCACATAGTAGTTTCTGAAGCTAAGCATACTGAGGTCTGAGCAGCTCTAACACAAAACAGGTAAGTACATGTCCTGGGAAGGTATCTTTTCTGTTAAATCAGTTTACCTAGGTGTTTCTACTAAATGGTAAGTGTCGTGTTGTTTTTGTGAATCATGGATGTTAAAGAACAAGGAGAGAATATCTAGGTGAAGATTTCAGGAAAACTGTCCAAGATTGGTCAAAGATTAGATAGTGTAGTAATCTTGTATCATTTGCTTGAGTATATTACATTGAGAATTTCCAGGATGTTTATATAATTTGTTGGTGTTGAAGAAGGTTGTGGCATTAACAGCCTACGCTGCCCAAACTGCTAGAGCAGAGAGGTACTCACGGAACAAACCCTTTCTCCTACATGCCCTTCTATGTGAAATGCAGAACAATAAGGAAAAACTCAAGCTAGTATCTAAGAAAATACTTGGTGAGTGAATAGACCAGATCAGCTTGCAAATGAGTTCTTCAGCCTGTGTTGTTAACTGTTACACTCATAAGTAAGTAGAGCTATAAACATGAGGCAAATTGAGTTTTAGTTACTTAATCCTTTTCATATACAAGTAGCATATGACCACTATATTATTTATTTATTTTTTAGTGAAATCTATTCGAAATATACCTGCCTACCTTGCAGAGACCCTCTACTATGCTATGAAGGCAAGTATATACCTTGAATCTTCCATCCAAATAATTTTTCTCTAGTTATTATCTTTGTTCATGTGTTATTATGTTTTAGATGATAGACTTTGGAATTTTTTTTTCTTCTTAAAACATGTAGTTCAGTTGTACCAAATTGTTTTACTTTACTGATTGAGCAAACTCGGGGGAGTTTGATGCTATACGTATTTTAAAGTAATGTGTCTCTCTCTTTTTCTCTTTTAAAGGGAGCTGGGACAGATGATCATACCCTCATCAGAGTCGTGGTTTCCAGGAGTGAGATTGATCTGTTCAACATTAGGAAGGAGTTCAGGAAGAATTTTGCCACCTCTCTTTATTCTATGATTAAGGTAGTAGAACCTTTTCTTAAATTATGTTGAGAAATCCACAGCAAACCAATAGGTAGCATATAAGACATGGGTGGCAGAATCCAATTCTTGTGTTATCTTTAAAATAATAGTGGTATGATGAGAGCTATGAGTTACAAAGCTTGGCATAATGTTTTTTGAAGTGACAGGTAATAGCTCCCTAGTGAAAGATTGGCCCTTTTTAGGGCTGAGGCTCCTGATGAGCTTAGAAGCATTATTTAGTAGTGGTGACAGGTGACTCAGCAAACCCAGCCCTTTGCCCATGAGGATAATGTGTCTGTTTTTTTCCCTCTTTTATCAGTTCCAGCTGTTAGTGCTTCCTTTCCTTTCTTTATTGTTTGTTAGTGGTATTGGTTCACAGGTCAGGAAAGAACCAACCAAGTCCTACCAGGAATACATAAAGAGTTTAGGGCTTATTATGGTTTCTGTCTATTTAAAGTCAAGAGAGATTGTGGGCCTGTAATAAAATTTGATAAGGTTTTTTGATGGGATTTCTTGCTCCCTTTCTCACTTTCTCTCTTTCCTCTTTCATTTCTCTCTCCCTCTCTTCCTTCCTTAACTCTCATTGCTTCTTCTTCCCCCCCTAACCCCTGCCCTTTCTTAAGGGGAATGTGGGCCAGGTGCAAAGCAGGATTTTAGTTGAGCAAGTTTTTAACTTGTGTGTGTGTGGTGTGTCTGGACTGAAGAGCCCTAGAGGATTCTTTCCATGCTCTCACAGCCTGAAACATCAGTGTGTCATATACATCTGTGTATGAGACAAGCAGAGGCAATGCATATCCTGCCCTTCTGTCTTTGAGGCAAAGCTGTAACATCCAAGCAGTCCCAGCATTGCCCCCCTTAGCCAGACATACACAGAATGTGACAGAAACTGAGAGTTTGTTAGAAGGTTTGGTCTGAGTATCATAAAAGCTTCCCTGTTCTCTGTATGACCAGAGGGAATAATGTACTTTATTGTCTTAAATGGAACTGCCTTTAAGGGGTAAAATTAGAAAGTTAAACATATTTTACATGGGTAGGAAACTCCCTGTATAACATTTCTGTCGTGAAAGTCACAGATTACCCACTTGGGAGAAGTCATATGAATAAAACTTGTTGCCAGATACTTCTTAGTTTTTTAAATGTTCTGTGGTTTCCGTGAGTCATGGAGGTTAACAGAGCACACTGGTTTCAGGGTGACACGTCTGGGGACTATAAGAAAGCTCTCCTGCTGCTCTGCGGAGGAGAAGACGACTGACGTGCCGCGTGGAGAGAGGCCTGCGCAGTGCCTGCCAGCCCCCCACAGCACCTTCCGTATGCCCGTGCTTGTCCTGCTGCCTCATTCATACTAGCATGCTAATGACCAAAATGTACATGTTATAGAGGAAAACTGTGGTGCTGCTTCCTGATCCTCAATTTAAGTTCTCTCTTTGTTGTGTAGTTCTCAAGTGTAGTTACGTTGCCGAGTCTAAAGTCTGTGTCATTTATATTTTAAGAGGTCAGACTGCTTTTACATTCTTAAAAAACTTCATTTACATTAAATTGATAACCATATAACCTTAATTAGAACCTTAGCCTTGAAATTATAAACTCTTGGAGTTTTATTAACCAAGTTTGCTACTATTTTAAACCTGAAAAATTATGGTGGCTGCTCAAAAGATAATGAGAAATAAACATTTACTTTCCCTTGAGTTATGTGTTGGTGTGTGTTTAGAAAATTTTTCTATTTAATAGTGACATCTTTTTTAAGTTAGAGCTAGTCAATTGACAGTGGTGTTAGTTGACAAGTGAATTTCTAGTTGGCTTTTTGGGTGGTTAACTAAATGCAACACTACAAACAATTTCCTCTAGTTCGTAATGATGGAGAGGTTTAAAGGAGTCTCATTTATTTGTAGCATGTTTATTTGGGCATCAGTTAAGGTGATACTTTTGATGGTAGTTGCTTAGTAGGAAAGCTAATTTTAAAACTTAACCTAAAAATATAGAGTGCTATGTTTCTCTTTCCTATTTTTAATTTGTTTTTCCTATTTTCATTTGCTACCTTCTCTTTTCTCATATTTGCTTTTCAGTTTTCTGCTTTCAAACCATCTTGAATTGGTATCAATTTTCTTTATGCACCTGTACCCTTATATATGAATTTTTTTAAAGCAGGTAATTGCTCTTAGTAAGATATTTTTATAGAAAGACCCCTCTTTATGAAAACTTAAATAGTGAGATTGTTCTTTTCACAGCCTTGGCTGCTCATCAGAATAACCACGGGAGCCTTAAAAGTTACGGGTGTATACGTAAGACATCGTTGTTGTTTTTTAAAGCTCCCTAGGTGATCTGAATGCAGAGCCAAGTTGGGAATTGCTTATGCTTCCCCTCCCACGACTCATTTTACTGAGATACAACTGACATAGAGCAGTGGGTAAGTTCAAGGTATACAGCATAATGAATTGACTTACATATATTGCACATAGGTTACCACAGTAAATTTGGTTAACATTCATTATCTCATACAGCTATAGAACAAACAAAGAAGAAAAAACGTCACTTTTTTCCCCTTGCGATGAGAACTGTAGAATTTACTTTCTTAGCAACAGCAGTGTTAACTGTAATTGTGTAAATACATCCCAAGTATTTTATCTTATGCCTGGAAGTTTAGACCTTTTGATCACCTTTATTTACTCCCCCATTCCTCACCCCATGCTGCTGGTAACCACACATTGATCTCTTTTTCTATAAATTTGTTTTTGTTGTTTGCGTAGCTTTTTTGTTGTTGTATATGCATAGCTGTGTATCAGGCGCATTCATGGGGGGAGGTGAGTTCGAGATCCCCCTGCATTGCCATCTTGAACTGGATTTTTGGTTTTTCTTCTTTTTCTAATGATAAGGTGAATTACATCAACTGATTTTCCAATGTTGAACAGTCTTACATTCCCAGGAAAAATATCAGTTTGTCATGATGTATTTCATTTTTACATATTGCTATGTTTGTCATGGTAATGACATACTTTTGAGGATTTTTTTCTGTGTTCATGAGGGATTACTGACCTGTAGTTTTATTTTCATGAGATATTTTTATCTGTCTTTGGTACCAGAATAATGCTGGCTTCATAACATGGGTTGGGAAGTATTTCTATTCTGTGTTATGTAAGAGTTTGTGTGGAATTGACATGAAAAATTTCCTTAAATGTTTGGTAGATTTGCCAATCAGGTCAGCTGGGTCAAGTCTTTTCTCGAAGGAACTACAAATATAAATATACATACATAAAAATAAATAATATAAACTTAGTGGCTTAAAAATAATACAAATAATTACCTTACAATTCAAGAGGTCAGAAGTCCAAAATCAGTCTCAGTGAGCGAAAGTAAAGATTCTGGTAGTGTTCCCTTCTGGAGGCTCTAGGGGAGAATCCATTTCTTGTCTACTTCAGCTTCTAGGATACCCGCATTCCTTAGCCTATGGACGCTATCCCCATCTTCTTCTATGCCAACAATCAGTTCACTCCAGTTTCTGCTGTCTTCACATCTCTCTCTTTTCCCTTTTAAAGACCCTGACTGATTACATTGGGCCCACGTGGATAATCCAGGATCATCTCCCCTTCTCAAGGTCATACCTGCAAATTCCCTTTTGCAGTATGAGATCGCATGTTCACACATTCCGAGGATTAAGACATGGACATCTTTTTTGGGGTGTGGGGGGACTTGTGGGCATTTTACTGCCTACCACAGATGGTTTCAAAAAATGATTTTGTAATATACATAGCATTTTCTCTTAGGGTAGGTAGGAATTATGCTCTGCATCCTAGATAAAAGCAGAACTTCCAAATAATATACACTTAGTTGATTAATGGGAAAAAACATTTCATTACTTGAATTTTTCCTTGCATCTAATTTTAATGATCAAAACACCTCTGGTGACAGGTTTTTCCTTCGCGCACGTGTGTGTCTTGCATGCACGGGAGTTCTGACCGATTTGTGGCAGTCTGTCTTGTGCCCAGTGGGTGGTGCTGTTGGCATAGACTTCCATCCCATTCAAATTGTACTTCTATTTATGCTGCACTTTTTAATTTTTCAGCATCTGGGTATTCTTATACAGTCTTCCTCACCCTAACGCTCAGGTGAAAAGTGAATCTAAATTTTAATCCTTTACTTGGTTACTCATCTGTCACCTGGTGACACTTAGAATCATCTTGTTATCCCAGATTTTAGGACATTGTTTTGTTTTTGAAAGCACTGGTCTGTCCTTTTCCCCCATGAGATTTTGCAGCCCATTTAATACCCACCTGCTGTCCCCCCAGCCTTGCAGTGGAGCACAGAGCACACCTCCTTTGGATATTTTTATGGATGTACATTTCCCTATCTATGATCCCTGATAGCAATTAGATATACAGCCACAGGTGCACATAAGGAAAAAAAACCCCTTCTGCAGAATGAATCTGGCTTTTGGGTCTTGATATTTGAAATGAAAGAATGTTTTAAATTTCTAAATTCACTTTTTTTTTACCATTACTTTCTCACAAATGTCTAAAACTATACTCATATCTCCCATAGACAAGTTTACCTTCCCCAATTCCCTGTTTTTAGAAGTGGCTCTAAAAATCCTATTAATTCATTCTGAAAACTTTGGTAATATTTTTATATCTTCGTTTTTTTGTCCTTCATGTTAATTGACAAATCCAGACGATTCTTTCATTATAATAGTCTATCACATCTGCCTTCTTTCTCTTTCTGTTGCTACCCTATTTCTGGAACCAGTTGCCTTATTTGAACTACTTATAAATGACTCCTTTTTAATAAAGCATTTCTTTATTTTTGCCAAAGCAATAAATACACCAGTTAAAAAGTCAAAATAGCATGAAAGTGCAAGAAAAAGAATCCTCTCAGTTCCGCATTTGGGGCCGGGGGTGGGGCATGTCAAAAACTTTTAACATTGTTACTAGTTTTTTCCTGCTAGTTTCATCCATATTTCTGTGTTTCCTCCTTCATGTCAGATTTTTCTGTTGGCTTCCTATTATAAGAGGTTGATTCAGCTCATTCACTCTATTCACCTTTTCTCTTGTTTCCTCTCTGCATACTTCCTTTACTGTTTTTAGTTCCCCTCATGATAACCTATGTGACTTTAAGCAATGTATTTTTATTGTTCCAACAACTATAGAAAGAATCTGTATATCTCTCGCTTTGAAAGGGTAGGTCTTTCAAGCTAGATACACTCTCCTCTCTCATGTCCAGTGTCCAGCTCCCTTGCACTGTAATTTTGCTTTTTAATCGTCAGAGTTGATCTTGTTTACATCCTTTTTTATGACTCCAATAAAGTCTTTTGTCAGTATATTGATTCTACAATTTGGAAATAGGAAAGTTTAGATTTCAACTAATAGCTAACCTGTGTTCTGATTCATTTCCCTTCTTGTGTACGTGTATTTCCCATCCTCATGATACCTGCCTTGATTGTTTCTTGAGTGTGTGTAATAAATCCAAGCATTGTGTGAAGTATTCGGCCTGCCTTTCTCACATTTTTCTTCCTGAGATATCTTTCCTGGAGACTCCATCCTTTGATTAGACTGATTTCTTTCTAGGCTTGCTTAACTCAAGGGTGGCCATGCTCAGACTGAGATAGGTTGTTCAGTCTTTCTGAAAAAGGACTCTTCCTTTTATTCCTCCCTCCCTTCCTTTCTTTCTTTCTTGGGGCAGGCAGAAGGAATTGGTGAGAGAGGTTCTTAATTCAGAATACCGTGTGTACATGTGCCTAGTTCACAACAGATTTTTACCTGATTCTTCTGTTTTAGGTTCTGTGTGTCATTCTTTTCATGCTACTTGATATCTGTGAATCACAAGCTTTTAGGGGGTGCCACATGGCAGACTTTCTCTTCATCTACAGCCTCTTATTTGTGTATTTTTGGTTAGGACTTTATTAGGTACCATTTCTCTTGTTCTAATGGCTTCCCTCCCATTCTCTCTATTGTGAGATTTTTAGTGCCTTGATTCTCATTTTCATAGAGTCCAGAGTTCTTAACTGCTCAGACTGCCATCTTGAACTGGATTTCCTGAAATGACTTCTAAAGTGCCCATGTTGTTCATAGCCTCTTCTGCCAGTCCTGCCTGATTTCCTGTGCCCTTGACATCCTTATTTCCCTTTGTGTGACTAGTGCATCTCCTTTCCAGAAGTCTCAGCCCTATTCCTATTACCAGGCCAATTAGGTTAATATAAGAAAGGTAGTACTTACACCACCTCCATACATTCCTCACTGAGGATGGTGGTTGCCCTGCTGAGTGAGCTCTGGGTGCCAGGTTTGTCCTGAAGACATGATTTCTCCTGTCCCTTAAGTCCAGATTCCCAGGACTTCACTTGTGCTTCCTTCCTGTTTCTAGCAACTTTGTCTTGTGTCAGGCTCTTCTCTTGCCTGTTGGCAGTCTTGTGGGTCAGCCAGTGTCATTGCACATCCCCAGGGTGATCATGGATAGTGTGCCCCAATCACCATCTCCCGATTCCCCATTACCGTATGCCATCTGCATCGCTGGGTCCTCACCACCTTCTGGAAGGCCAGCAGTAATCTTTGCCACTTCACTCTCAAGATACCATTTTCATTGTACCTACACTTGCCCACATATCCTTAGTAGCTCCCCATAGTCAACTCTACTTTGAATTCCTTGTTTTGTAGTTAAAGCTCCTGCTCTTTTGCTCCCAACCACCTTTTCAGTCTTAGCTCCCACTTCTTTCCCTATATAGCTAATCCTTTCTAGTTAGATTGCTATTTGTAACCTCCTAACCACAGCCTCTCCTATCCTACTTTGCTCTTAACTGGTCTGGTACCTGAATGCCTTCCCCTCATCTCTTAATGAAAATTCATTCAGTTTTCAAGACCCCGGTAAACCCCAACTCTGTGTTTAAAACTTTCCTAACCACTTCATCCAGAGGAATCTCTTTTTCTTCTATGTTTTTATTAGTATATCTTACACATATCACACAGTAGGTGGAAATTTATTACTTTGTGATTTTAATCATCCTTACAATTTAGCTCTTTCCTCTAATAGAATTTAAGTCCCCCAAGAGCCTTTCTGAGCCTTATACTCTGCTTTACTTAAAATAGTCCTTGTGCGGTTGGTATTGTTGTTTTATAATTGATTTAATTATTTCTAATTTTGCTTAACAGAAAGTCCAAGTGTATATGTGTGAGAAAGTCAAAATAGGAGAACTTCTGTTGATGGTGTGAAGGAATAGATTTATGTGCTTTTTTCCCCCAAATGCAATTTTTTATCTTTCTAAGGTACTAAAGGTACATTTTTAACAAGCAGAATATATTGTGCATTAAAAATAAACCAAAAACCCTAAAGAAGCCATAAGTCATTGTAATCTCATTTCTACTTGTTTAAGAGAAATGATTTTAGCAGCTAAACTGGAGTTGTTGATTAGAGCCATTAGAGTGTTAGAGATTACAGGAACTTGAAGTTTTGGACAGTAGTTGATAGGGTTATCCCTGTTTGTGGGGAGGTGTAATCTCTGCTTCCAGAGAACTTACAGTCTCCTCGGGGAGTGCCTACTGAAGACCCTGCCCAGCGCGTCTTTGTGGCTGGGCTGGGCTGGGCTGGGCTGTATTACCCACATGAAGACTAAGAGAGAGGGGCAGGAGGGAGGGAGGAGAAGAGAGAAACAGAAAGGGGAGGGGATAGAGGGAAGTCGGGGAGAGAGAGGAGAGAATTGATTTGGCTTCAATAAACTTTTATAGAATTTTAAAATCTGAAAGCTTAGAACAAAAAGTTTCTTAAAACATAGCTGAGTTTTATATCATTTCAAAACAAAGTGTTTTTCAATACATACTGCATGGGGATGCCCACCAAAACATGCTTAGAGTGTTAAAGGTCAGGGCTCTCTGGAGGAGCTTGGAAGATGAGATGCATTTTTAATTATATGGGCCTTAGGGGAGGGATGCTGGCAAGGGGTCCGGCAGGTAGCATGGAGATACGAATAAGGGCTCTGGCAGTCACTCCACTAACACAAATGCTGTATGGAAGGAGATCCATAGTGTATCCTAATTAGCAGCATGGCTCTTGAGCTAGACTCCCTGAGTTAGAATCCTTTCTTTACCAATTCCTAGCTGTATGACTGAGTAGGTCACTTAATTTCTCTGACAGTTTTCTCATGTGTAACATGAGATGATATGTGTGTACTTGACTGAGAATTACACAAGTTAATATTTGTAAAGATACCTGGACAGAATAAGTGCTCAAGCATGAGGGTTTTTATACTCCCGGCTCTAGTGTATGGCTGGTATGTAGGAAGCATGTGATAAATATTTGCTGAATAATAATGTGGCACTACCTGTGAGAGGAATGTAGTAGGCCTTTCCTGAATAGTTCGAGAATGATGTGCAAAGATCCTGATCCAAATAGCTCTCTGTAATCTTAAGTAAAGTGAACACTTTAAATTTATTGATGTCTATTGCTAGGACCCCACTTGTGGTTCCCATGAGGTGCCCTGAAATGGAGCAAGATCTTTGATGGGGCAACTGATGTAAGGAAGTAGAGGATACTGGGAATGTTCTGGAGTTGCTTCTTCAAATGATCACCCACAAACTTGCATCTTTCAAGAGAATAGGATGAACTATCACTGGAGAAGCCCTTAAAATTTTTTTTTTTTTGGTACTGTGTGAGCTCCACCAGTTTCTTGTGTGTTAGTTACCAAGGGAGGGGGAGTGTCTCATTAAGCATGATGAAGTTAGAAATGCTTATCAGTATGAGAGACAGAGAATTTAGATTCAGATGTAATTTGATTTAAGGAAAAAGGAATAGCGTGAAATTTCTGCCTCTTAGTGTAGTGGGGCAAACTTGAAACATCTACAGTATTGAGTTCAGCTGATGATTAGCTAAAGCTGAACATAAAAGGAGATTTTAAGCCTCTATTTTTAATGATAGCCACTTGCTTTGCAAATTTGTATTTTAAGGTGTATATTCACAGATTATTTTCTCCTGAGGAGCTGGTTGCTATTTGTGTAAGTTATTATTAAGGCAGACAGGTAGTCTGCAACATGACATAGTGATTTAAATAGAATGCTGGAGTGATTTGCCCTTCATTTGAAGGGCAGCTCTAGAACATTCTGCGTCCCCTACTGCCCTCCATAACTTGCTACATCAAAGGCTTTGATATATTCCAGAGTACCTCATGGGAACTGGAAGTGGGGTAGTCCCGAGCCCATCAGGAAGGGTTCTCTCTATTCCTGACCTATGTCTCCACTTCACCTTCCTCTGGTCAAGGCATGGAAGTACTGGGTACTCATATTTAAATACGAAATTATAATTTTTAATTAAATTAGGTAGGTATAAACAATGACCAATCAAGAGAGAGAATTTAGAAAAGATAATAAGGCTCACTGATGTATGTGCTAGAAACAGAGAGCCTGCTCCATAGTAGGTACTCAAATGATCACCTATTGAATGAATGAATCATAGTACCTATGTATTTTATATAGCCTTTATATTTTATCTGTAACATGTATATGTTGTGTATATTTTATGTATTCTCTATGTAAAATACTTATAGGAGGTAGCGTGAGATAGTACAATGAGCATGGCCTTTGTCATGTCAAATCATAGTAAGATTTAAATTCTGATCTTGGGTGACTCACTTTCTTTGGGCAACTCAACTTTAAGATGTTTTTAATAAGAATTACCACATAGAATTAGATTAAATAAGGAAATGTAAGTAACACCCTTAACAAAGTGCCTTGAATGTAGTTATTACTCAATAAATATTTTTTAATGGTTAGGGCAAATAATCCCAGTTGTTGTAACATATAAACCCAGAATTCTCAGATGCTTATTTAACCTTATAAAATCCACCCCTCTCTCATTTCACTGTATTTCTAGCTGGATGGCATTTTACATGGTCCTTTTGGAACTAACCCAAATGTCTATCTAGAGTAGGGATGAATTAAATTCTTATGTAGCACACAGTGGAATACTACATAGCAGTGAAAAATGAACCCCAGGTATGGCCAATATTGTGGATTGATTTTGCATACAGATTGCTGAATGAAAGAATCAAGATATAAAATACATATAATATGATTTAATTTATATGAATTCGAAAACAAGAAATTAACGTTTTAGTAATACTAGTTAGGTGATTCAATTACAATAAAAAGCAACAGAAGTAGTTACCACAAAAGTCAAGTTGGCGGTTTCTTATGGAAAGGAAGAAGGTTATGATGAGGAAAGGCATGGGGGCTTCAAGGTGATGGTAATTTTATATTTCTTGACCTGGATGATGGTTAATGTCAGTCTGTTCTGTAATTATTTCTCCAATGCTGCATTTGTATTATGTGCATTTATATACAGGTGTTAAAAGTCCACATTACATACAGGTATTATACAATAAAAATATTGGAAAATTCTAGAAAGAAAAGGTACTCGTAGAAGTGATTATTTTTTGGTGGTAAAATTATAGCTGGTTTTTGTTCTTCAGACTTTACTCTTATCTTCCAAATTTTCTACAGTGTACACACATTCCTTTTTATTACCTCAGAACCAGTCAACTAAAGACAATGAAAAAATTGCTGAAATCACCTTCTTACTCTTTGGCAGGTGAAAAGTAACTAATAAAATAATTTTTAACAAAGAATTCCAGTTGAATTTTAAGAAGGAAACACCATGGAAGGATGGCTTTTCTTGTCAAATAGGTGTGGGGACAGAGCAACAGTATTTGGAATATTAATATTAAGCTGATCTCATTTCTTCACACCAGCTGTTAAAACCTAAAACATGCAGGTTACACTATCTACTCATATATTTTCAGGACAAGTAGCATAAATGAACTCAGTTTGCTTTATATAGAAAAGGGGTTGACTGGGAGTATATTGGATATATCACTTAATTTGATTCAACCCCAAATAAAGCAAAACTCCAACTATAAGTGGGTTAAACAATATGGATATTTATTATCTCAACAAGAAGTCTGGAGAGTTCCAGAGCTGGCTAATTAAGTAGCTCAGTCAGAGACCCAGGTACTTTCTATTTTGCTGCTTTTTCCAACTACAGCATGTTGGTGAGTCTCTCCTCATGGCTTTAAGATGGCTCTAGATGTTCAGGAATCATATGCAGACATGATGCCCAGAGGGAAAGGAGGTAAGAAACAGCTTTCCTTAGATCCTATTTGCATGCATGTACCTGTGTATAAACCATTCAGTATAAGGAGGATGAGTCCTCCTGGCTGGCTTAGACCATGAGTCACTGTGTGGGGTCTGGAAAGGGGCTCAGGGCCTCCTAGGACATGTCCAATTAAGGCCTCTGTTATCAAGGAAGAGGTCGGGGAGAAATGGCTGTTGGATAGACAAGCAAACTGATGCATCTCAAAGAGTCAAAGGGATATAACTAAATCCTGGGCATGATGGAAGCAGGGCAGATATCGGAATCTCAGCAGCGGGCATGCATGGGTTTTCCTTCCCTTACATGACACCATTACTATGATTGCATTCCGGTAGCTGCCTGTCTCGGTTTTCAGTTTGAATTTTCAAATATCAAGAATGACAGTATTTGAGTGGCCCAGCTTGTGTTAGCTGATCACCCCTGCATCCATAAACTATAGCGGTGTAGCAGAGTTACAAAGAACAGTAAGGACTGTGGAGTACTCACCTCCATAGATAGCCAGCCAAGAGGTATCTAGTATATTAATATTCCTTACCATTTGGTGAAGAGCAGATGGGAAGGGATCTGAATCCTATGTTATAATAATCATAACTTTTTTGAACTTTTCAGTATTCCTGTAGTTTGGTAACTTCTCTGATACCATGTGATGTGGAGAGACTATATATTTTGTGACCACCCCACACATACCCCTTCTTCCAGACAGTAAGCTGGGTTCAGAGATTGACATGAGACTTTAGGAGTGCTAGTCAACACCCTTTTCAGGTTTTAACGTGGTTAAAAAGGTTTATCTGTCTTTTCTCGAGTTTTTATGCTGAGAGGACCATGTAAACCTGGATCTGCTGGTGGCTATCATTGCCATCGTTTGGGAGAAAGCCTGCTGAGAATGAAGCTAACACAGAAAAGAGCAGAGCAGAGATAGGGAGAAAGCTAAAGTCTGGATGGAGTTCTCTAAGTAATTTGATCCTTCCCTGCCTGAAGCTACATCAATCCTTTTAAGCTAGTTTCTTTCCCAGTAACCATGGGTTCTGATTAATGTACATCTTTCATTCTGGGTCAGTGCCACTGGAAATGGAGAAAGGATGAAGTGGGTGTGGTGTTGACTATGTACAAGAAAGTCCCAATAAGAAAGCAGTTTTATCATTCCTATTGCTCGCTCTATGAAGGGAATAGCATCATACAACATTTAGCTAATGCAAATTTAACCAAGAGAGAAATACTATGGGGAAGGGGTTTGAGTGGTTTCACAGACTTTGTGTTTAAGGCTTCTTTACTTGTGATGGGAAATGGTGGGAAGATGCATTCCCTAGTGTCCTCATAGCTGGAGCACCTGACCACACAATGAGCCTGATCCTAATATTTAGTGACATGTACTTGAAGAATGTGGTTCCACATGAAGAAATAGTAGTTTTTTCCAGAGCTCAGAAAAATTGGCTGCTTTTAAGAAGAATTTCATCAAACCTTGACATCAAGTGCTCTTATAAATGCCAAGTTGAATAAACAAGTATTAAATAAGATGCTAGTGAGGACTTTGGGTTGGAAAATTGAATCACAAAGGTCAGTTTATTGATAAAACACGTCTACAAAGCTGCTTGCTCCCAGATCTTCTGCTGAAAGAGATAAACAGGAAAGCAAAGCCAGCTAAGCTTGGCATAAACGGTTTAGAATCCACCTCAATGTCATTAGGCATAAAACTGTGATTTAGTGATCCATATAGGGCACATAGATCCCCTATTTTAGGAGATTATGATTTAAGCAGTTTTCAGTGTTATTGTGTTTTTGCCCTGTTTTTGAGGATTAGCTATAATTCCTCTGACTTTAAAAATGCCAGGAACTTTCAGAGCACAAACATGCTTATTTAGTTGTTATAAAAATATTGTAATTATAAAAATAATAGGATCATATTTTAGAACATTGAGGATATAAATAAAAAATATCAGTCTAATTACTATTGTGTACCATTTTTGAAATAGTCCTTCCATCTCTTTGTTGACGTCTCTGAGGAGATTCCAACATACAGAAACCCTCTTCCTACTAGGTTTTGGTCAAGTTACTAAATTACAACGAAAAATGGGGCAGAAGAGGTCCAGTAGTTTCCTATGCTGCTGGGATAGGAGCTCTAGGTCTGCCACATGGGTTTACTGACAATGAGCCCCAGAATTAGGCAGATAACCAACGGTACTGGATGGAGAAGGTGTCCCCAGGAAGGGGCAGAGCCCCTGGCGCATCACAGGATCCAGCACAGTACCCAGGGTGGGTCAGCTGGGCCAAGCACACCCAATCATTCTTTCCAAGTATAGCAACGAGTGAACTTGCTCTACCTCTCTGGGACCAGTGTGAGTAAAGGGAAGAGGGGAGGTTAAAAGAACAGCTCAGAAAAATCTTCCTTCCAGAAAATGGAAATGAGAAAATGTTTTCTTTTTACAAATTTTTAAAAAAAGTAAACAGGAATGTAATATTTCAAAACTCAAAGAGAACAATAGAGATGTAATGAAGCCACAACTGTATCAAAACATGAGCAGGAAGGAGTTAACGTAGCAATGAGGCTGGAATCCTTAGGCCCCTTTGCAGGGTTGGTCTTCGGCTGCCATTTGGGCACTTGGGTTTTTGAGAGGGTTACCGTCTTGCCTACAACTGGTCAGGGTGGTTCACTGTGACCAAACTACAAACTCTGTGGTCCATGCGAAACACCTGTGTCTGGAATTTTGCTACATGCTAGGCAGACAGTGCCTACATGACCAGTCTGCAACAATAACCTTGGGAAGTGTCTCTAACGAGCTTCCCTGGTACGCAATATTTCATATGTATTGTCACAATTTATTGCTGGGATAATTAAGTGCATACCATGGGCCTGCACTGGGAGAGGACTTGGAAATATGTGCCTGGCTTCTTCCAGACTTCTCCCCATACAACTTTTCCTTTGCTGATTTTCTGTTGTATCCTTTCACTGTAATTAATCTTTTTTTAATGTATTTTTTATTTTGCTATCATTAATCTACAATTACATGAACAACATTATGGTTACTAGACTCCCCCTATTATCAAGTCCCCACCACATACCCTATTACAGTCACTGTCCATCAGCATAGTAAGATGCTGTAGAATCACTACTTGTCTTCTCTGTGTTATACTGCCTTCCCCGTGTCCTCCCTCCTACATTATATGTGCTAATTGTATTGGCCCTTTTCCCCCCTTATCCCTCCCTTCCCACCCATCCTCCCCAATCCTTATCCCTTTGGTAACTGTTAGTCCATTCTTGGGTTCTGTGAGTCTGCTGCTGTTTTGTTCCTTCAGTTTTTCTTTGTTCTTCTACTCCACAGATGAGTGAAATCATTTGATACTTGTCTTTCTCTGCCTGGTTTATTTTACTGAGCATAATACCCTCTAGCTCCATCCATGTTGTTGCAAATGGTAGGATTTGTTTTCTACTTATGGATGAATAATATTCCATTGTGTATATGTACCACCTCTTCTTTATCCATTCATCTACTGATGGATACTTAAGTTGCTTCCATTTCTTGGCTATTATAAATAGTGCTGCAACAAACATAGTCTTTTTCAAACTGGGCTGCTGCATTCTTAGGGTAAATTCCTAGGAGTGGAATTCCCTGGGTCAAATGTATTGCTATTTTTAGTTTTTTGAGGAACCTCCATACTGCTTTCCACAAGCTAATTTACATTCCCACCAGCAGTGTAGGAGGGTTCCCTTTCTCCACATCCTCGCCAACATTTGTTGTTGTTTGTCTTTTGAATGTTGGCCACCCTAATTGGTGTGAGGTGATATCTCATTGTGGTTTTAATCTCTCTGATTATTAGCAATGTGGAGCATCTTTTCATGTGCCTATTGGCCATCTGAATTTCTTCTTTGGAGAACTGTCTCTTCAGCTGATCTGCCCATTTTTTAATTGTCCAGTTTGCTTTTTGTTTGTTGAGGTGCATGAGCTCTTTATATAATTTGGATGTCAACCCCTTATCAGATATGTCATTTATGAATATATTCTCCCATACTGTAGAATGTGTTTTTGTTTTACTGATGGTGTCCTTCGCTGTACAGAAGCTTTTTAGTTTGATATGGTCCCACTTGTTCATTTCTGTCCCACTTGTTTCCCTTGCCTGGGAGATATGTTCATGAAGAATTTGCTCATGTTTATGTTCAAGAAATTTTTGCCTATGTTTTTCTCTAAGAGTTTTATAGTTTCATGACTTACATTCAGGTCTTTGATCCATTTTGAGTTTATTTTTGTGTATAGGATTAGACAATAATCCAGTATCATTCTCTTACATGTAGCTGTCTAGTCTTGCCAACACCAGGTGTTATAGAAGCTGTCATTTCCCCATTGTATATCCATGGCTCCTTTATCGTATATTAATTGACAATATATGCTTGGGTTTATATCTGGTCTTTCTATTCTGTTCCACTGGTCTATGGGTCTGTTCTTGTGCCAGTACCAATTTGTCTTGATTACTGTGGCTTTGTAGTAGAGCTTGAAGTCAGGGAGCATAATTCCCCTTGCTTTATTCTTCCTTCTCAGGATTGCTTTGGCTATTCGGGATCTTTAGTGGTTCCATATGAATTGTAGAACTATTTGCTCTTGTTCATTGAAGAATGCTATAGGTATTTTGATAGGGATTGCATTGAATCTGTAGATTGCTTTATGCAGGATGGCCATTTTGACAATATTGATTCTTCTTATCCATGAACACAGTATGTGTTTCCATTTATTGGTTTCTTCTTTAATTTCTCTCATGAGTGTCTTATAGTTTTCAAAGTAAAAGTCTTTCACTTCCTTGGTTAAGTTTATTCCTAGGTATTTTATTCTTTCTGATGCATTTGTGAATGGAATTGTTTTCTTGATTTCTCTTTCTGCTAATTCATCATTAGTGTATAGCAATGCAACAGATTTCTGTGTATTAATTTTGTATCCTGCAAGTTTGCTGAATTCGGATATTAGATCTAGTAGTTTTGGAGTGGATTCTTTAGGGTTTTTATGTACAGTATCATGTCATCTGCAAACAGGGACAGCTTGACCTCTTCCTTGCCAATCTGGAAGCCTTTTATTTCTTTGTGTTGTCTGATTGCCATGGCTGGGACCTCCAGTACTATGTTGAATAAAAGTGAGGAGAGTGGGTATCCTTGTCTTGTTCTTGATCTTAAAGGAAAAGCTTTCAGCATCTCGCTGTTAAGTATAATGTTGGCTGTGGGTTTGTAATATGTGGCCTTTATTATGTTGAGGTACTTGCCCTCTATACCCATTTTGTTGAGAGTTTTTATCATGAATGGATGTTGAATTTTGTTGAATGCTTTTTCAGCATATGTGGAGATGATCATGTGGTTTTTGTCCTTTTTGCTGATGTGGATGATGATGGATTTTTGAATGTTGTACCATCCTTGCATCCCTGAGATGAATCCCAGTTGATCATGATGAATGATCTTTTTGATGTATTTTTGAATTTGGTTTGTTAACATTTTGTTGAGTATTTTTGCATCTATGTTCATCAGGGATATTGGTCTGTAATTTTCTTTTTTGTGGTGTCTTTGCCTGGTTTTGGTATTAGAGTGATGTTGGCCTCATAGAATGCATTTGAGAGTATTCCCTCCTCTTCTACTTTTTGGAAAACTTTAAGGAGGTTGGGTATTAGGTCTTCACTAAATGTTTGATAAAATTCAGTAGTGAAACCATCTGGTTCAAGTGTTTTGTTCTTTGGTAGTGTATTGATTACCAATTCAATTTCCTTGCTGGCAATTGGTCTATTCAGATTTTCTGTTTCTTCCTGGGTCAGCCTTGGAAGGTTGTGTTTTTCCAGAAAGTTGTCCATTTCTTCTAGGTTATCGAGTTTGTTACCATGTAATTTTTCATAGTATTCTCTAATAATTCTTTGTATTTCTGTGGTGTCCGTAGTGATTTTTTCCTTTCTCATTTCTGATTCTGTTTATGTGTATAGACTCTCTTTTTTTCTTGATTAGTCTGGTTAGGGGTTTATCTATTTTGTTTATTTTCTTGAAGAACCAGCTCCTACTTTCATTGATTGTTTTATTCTTCTCGATTTTATTTATTTCTGCTGTAATCTTTATTATGTCCCTCCTTCTACTGACTTTGGGCCTCATCTGTTTTTCCTTTTCTAGTTTCATTAATTATGAGTTTAGACTGTTCATTTGGGATTGTTCTTCTTTCTTGAGGTAGGTCTGTATTGCAATATATTCCCCTCTTAGCACAGCCTTGCTGCATCCCACAGATTTTGTGGTGTTGAATTATTGTTGTCATTTGTCTCCATATATTGCTTGATCTCTGTTTTTATTTGGTCATTGATCCATTGATTATTTAGGAACATGTTATTAAGCCTCCATGTGTTTGTGGGCTTTTTTGTTTCTTTGTGTAATTTATTTCTAGCTTCATACCTTTGTGATCTGAGAAGTGTTTGATAGAATTTCAGTCTTTTTGAATTTACTGAGGTTCTTTTTGTGGCCTAGTTTTTTTTTTTATCTATTCTTGAAAATGTTCCATGTGCACTTGATGGAGTGTTCTGTTGATGTCCATTAGGTCCATCTGTTCTAATATGTTGTTCAGTGCGTCTGTCTCTTTACTTATTTTCTGTCTGGTTGATTTCTCCTTTGGAGGAAGTGGTGTGTTGAAGTCTCTTAAAATGAATGCATTGCATTCTATTTCCCCCTTTAATTCTGTTAGTATTTGTTTCACATATTTAGGTGATCCTGTGTTGGATACATAGATATTTATAACAGTTATATCCTCTTGTTGGACTGACCCTTTTATCATTATGTAATGTTCTTCTTTGTCTCTTGTTACTTTCTTTGTTTTGAAGTCTATTTTGTGTGATACAAGTACTGCAACTCCTGCTTTTTTCTCCTTAACAGTTGCATGAAATATCTTTTTCCATCCCTTTATTTTCAGTCTGTGTATGTCTTTGGGTTTGAAGTGAGTCTCTTGTAGGCAGCATATAGATGGGTCTTGATTTTTTTAATCCATTCAGTAACTCTGTGTCTTTTGATTGGTGCATTCAGACCATTAACATTTAGGGTGATTATTGATAGGTATGTACTTATTGCTATTGCAGGCTTTAGATTCGTGGTTACTAAAGATTTAAGGGTAATTCCCTTGCTATCTAATAGTCTAATTTAACTCACTTTTTATACTATTACAAACACAACCTAAAGGTTCTTTTTTTTTTCCCTCCTCCATTTTTTGTATGTTATGTATCATGTTCTGTACTCTTTGTCTATCTGTTGGGTGACATCTATTTAGCCTTAGGAATAGTTCTATCTATAGGAGTCCCTCCAAAATGTACTGTAGAGGTGGTTTGTGGGAGGTAAGTTCTCTCAGCTTTTGCTTATCTGAAAATTGTTTAATTCCTCCTTCAAATTAAAATGATAACCTTGCCAGGTATAGTAATCTTGGTTCAAGGCCCTTCTGCTTCATTGCATTAAATATATCATGCCACTCCCTTCTGGCCTATAAGGTTTCTGTTGAGAAATCTGATGATAGCTTGTGTTTTCCTTTGTATGTGATGTTTTTTCTCTCTCTAGCTGCTTTTAAAAGTCTGTCTTTATCCTTGGTCTTTGCCATTTTAATTATTATATGGCTTGATGTTGTCTTCCTTGGGTCCCTTGTGTTGGGAGATCTGTGCACCTCCATGGCTTGAGAGACTATCTCCTTTCCCAGATTGGGGAAGTTTTCAGCCATTACCTCCTCAGTGACACTTTCTATCCCTTTTTGTCTCTTCTTCTTTTAGTACCCCTATAATGTGGATATTATTCCATTTGGATTGGTCACACTGTTCTCTCAATATTCTTTCATTCTTAGAGTTTCTTTTTTCTCTCTGTGCCTCAGCTTCTTTGTATTCCTCTTCTCTTATTTCTATCCCATTTACCTTCTCTTCTACCACATCTAATCTGCTTTTAAATACCTCCATTGTATGTTTCATTTCTCATGGCATTTCTTAGTGATTGAATCTCCAACTTAAATTCGTTCCTGAGTTCTTGAATATTTCTTTGTATCTCCATAAGCATGTTTATAATTTTTATTTTGAACTCTCTTTCAGGAAGATTTGTGAGTTCAGTTTCATTTGGCCCTTTTTCTGGGGTATGTGAGATTTTGGTCTGAACCATGTTCTTTTGACATTTCATATTTCTATGTCGTGCCCTCTGGTGCCCAGAAGCTCTAGTCTCTGGAGCTGCTCAGCCCCTAGAGTCTAGTTGGGGTTTGTAGGGGAGCATAGTTGGCGCCTGCAGGAGATGAAAGATCTGTTCCCTGATTCCTATCTGTGGTGCTGGTCTCCAGTGTGAGAGCCAGTGGGCCAAGCACACAGGTGTAAGCCTGAGGCCAGCACAGTGACTGTCAGTTTGTGAGCAGGTGCCAGCAGGCCAGGAGGGAGGTGCAGCCGACTGCATGTCACAGTGGGAAGTCTTGGAGCTGAGTAGGAAGCTAGAGGGATGGAGCATCTGTAGCACCTCAAAGTTCCCAACCAGCTGTGCTGAGCAGCACCCAGACAACCTTGTCCAGCTCTCCCCTCCCCTGCGCAGCAAGCTCTGTGCAAACCCCACCCCTTCAACAGCCCTTTCGCTACTAGGAAGCCGCTCATACCGAGCAGTCAGATGTGGATCCCCTCCTCCACAAATGGCCTTAATCTCAGTCTCTCAAGCACCCCACCTGTCCCTCCTCACCATCCTTCAGAGCACCACACTATGTAGGTTTCTGCTTCCAAAGCAGACTTCCAGGGCTGGGTGTTCAGCTGTCCTAGGCTTCTACCCCCTCCCCCACTCCATTTCTCTTCCTCCCGCCAGTGAGCTGGGGTGGGGGAAGGGCTCAGGTCCTGACCGATTAAGGCTTTCATACATTACCCTGTTTCGTGAGGTCTGCTCTGTTCATGAGGTGTGTATGCAGTCTGCTTCAGCCTTCTTTCTTGTTGCTGTTTTAGGGTTAGTTGTATTAATTAACTATATTTTTGTACTATTTGTGGTTTTGGGGGGAGTTCTCCATCTCACCTCTCATGCCGCCATCTTGAATCTCCAATAGCCATTATTATTTTTAAGTGCACAACATATATGACAAAAGATTCTCCCTACAGGTGGGGTGAAGAACGTGACCCAAGAATGATCTTTTCTACTGAGAAAGGAAAAGAAGTGAAAATTTAGACTGTAGCTTTTTCAGAGATGTGATTAAAGCTATCTGATTTATCACTATACCCATAGGGCCCTACACAGCGCCTGGCACAAAGGAGTACTCACAATTATTTGTTTAATATGTGAAGGGTAACTCAGAGAGAGGAGGGCCAAGCTTTACACTTAGAGGTACAATCTTCTTGAGCACAGACAATCCAATTAATTACTGATTTGGGGCTTTAACTCCATCAAGGACTCATCAGTCCTTTTCATTTAATTTCCTGATATTAGTGTTTATTATTTTAATTTATCTTATTTCAATGAGTATATATTCAGTGAGTATATATTCAGTGAGTTTTTTTAATTGAGGTAAAAGTGGTATGTAACATAAGTTTCAGGCATACAACATTATAATTTGGAGTCTGTACACACTATAGAGAGATCACCACCAGAAGTCTGGTTACCATCCATCACCATGTAATTGGCCCCCTTCACCTATTTTACCCACCTGCCCACCCCTTCTCCTGGTAACTGTCAATCTATTCTCTGTATCTATGATTTTGTTTTGTTTTGTTTGTTCATTTGTTTTATTTTTTTAATTCCACATATGAGTGAAATCATGGTTTTTGTCTTTCTCTGACTCATTTCATTTACTATAATACCCTCAAGGCCCATTCATGTTGTGGCAAAAGACAAAATTTCATTATTCTTTATGGCTGAGTAATATTCCTTTATATCTTTATCTATCTATCTATCTATCTATCATCTATCTATCTGTATCACATCCTCTTTTTATCTTTTTATTCACTGATCGACTTTTAGTTTGTTTTCTTATCTTGGCTGTTGTAAATGCTGCAGTGAACATAGGGTTACACATGTCTATTAGAATTTATGTTTTCATATCCTTCTGAAAATACTAAGAAGTGGAATAGCTAGATCATATGGTAGATCTATTCTTAATTTTTCAAGGAATTTTTATACTGCTTTCCACAGTGGGTGCACCAATTTATATTCCCACCAACACATCCTCTATATCACTTGTTATTTCTTGTTTTTTTGATACTATCCATTCTGACTGGTGTGAGGTGATATCTCATTGTGGTTTTGACTTGCATTTCCCTGATGATTAGCCATGTGGAGCATCTTTTCATGTGTCTGTTGGTCATGTGTATGTCTTCTTTGGGAAAATTTCTATTCAGATACTCTGTCCATATTTTAATTGAGTTTTTTTTTTGGTGTTGAGTTATACGAGTTCTTTATATATTTTGGATATTAACCCCTTATTGAATATATGATTTGCCAATATCTTCTCTCATTCAGTGGTTTCAGAACTGGATGTCTGTTTCCTTCCCCAGAATAGGGAAGTTTTCAGCCATTATTGCTTTAAATAAGTTTTCTGGCCATTTCTCTTTCTCTCCTCCTTCTGATACCCCTATAATGTGAATGTTAGTTCACTTGATGTTGTCCCGAATGTTCCTTAAGATATCTTCATTTTTCAAAATTCTTTTTTCTTTTGCTTCTCTGTCTAGGTGAATTCCATTGTTTCCAACTTGCTTATCTACTCTTCTGCTTCATCCAGCCCGCTGTTGAACTCTAGTGTATTTTTCAGATCAGTCATTATATTCTTCAGCTCTGCAAATTCTGTTTGGTACTTTCTTATGTCTTATATCACCCTGTGGGAGTTCTCGCTGTATCCATCCATTCTTCTCCTGGTCTGGTTAGCATCTTCATGACCATTGTTTTCAACATTCCTTGTCTTTGTTTCATTAAGGTCTTTTTCTGAACTTTTGTCTTTTTTTTTGTTGCTGTTTGGAACATGTTTCTCTGTGTTCTCATTTTGCTGAACTTTGTGTTTATTCCTGTGTTTTAGGCAAATAAGCTACCTCTCCCAGTCTTGAAGGAGCGGCCTTGTGTAGGAGATGAGCTGTGGGCTCCACATCCCCCAGAGCCATGTGCCCCATGTGAGCTGCACGCACTCGCCCGCTATGGCAGAGCTGATGGTCGGGCCTCAGCTGGGTGCACCTCCCAGTGCTCATGGGTTAGAGGGAGGCTTCCCAAATGGCAGTCCTGGTGGCCTCAGAATTAACAAGTTAGAATGGGATCACAGATAGGTCCTGCCAGTGTCTCCATCCTGGGAATGAGTCCCAGCAAGTTCCTGCCTCTTTGGCAGATGCTTTAAAATTAATAGGTATGTCTCCTTCACATATGGTCCTGGTGCTTGTCAAGCTTGTGTTTTTGCTCTGTGTCCTGGAGTGAGGGAGTCTATGCATGAGCCCTTTAAGAGTAATTCTCATTCCCTATAGTTCTTTGGTTTTCCTGGACACGATCTCCTTTGGTTTTCAAAGCCAAGTGTTTGGTGAGCTCAACTCTCTTGTGCAGGATCTAGGCATTGGGGTGCCTAATGTGGTGCACATATCACTCACTTCTTAGGGAAAAGTTCTGTATTTTTGAAATCACTCCAGATTGTGGATCACCATGCCTGGGAGGTGGCTTTTTGTTTGTTTTTTCATGAGGGCATGTTTCTGCCTCTTCTGCCCATTTTGATGCTGTCCTTTTATCCTTTGTTGTGGAGGCTCTGTTGACCAGTATCAGATCTTTTTCCAGAAGAAACTATTCCATATGTAGCTGTACATTTTTTGTGTGTCTTAGGGGAGGTTAGCTCAGGATCTTCCTATGCTATACCATTTTGAACCTTTCAATGAGTTTTTAGAAGAAGGAAATTTGTGAAATACTTTTCAAGTTGGTGTATACCTGTGAAAGCCATTTTGTTGTCTTCCCCATGGGGAAGAAGAAACAGAAAAATCTGTTTTTGTAGCTATAGGTGTTTCTTTTTTATGTAACACTGTAAAAGAAATTTTAAAAATGAGACCAATCTATGTAATTTTCCCTCCTCCTTCCACCTCCAACAGTCTGGAAGTTTACAAAAATTTTTTTCTTTATTATTTTAAGAAATTTACTAGGATGGGTTTAATTGTGAATTTCTTCTAATTGGTTTTCCTTGGAATGAAGTAAACTATTTCAGTCTGTGACCTCAGCACTTTTTAAAATTTAGATAATTGTTTATTTATTGTTTTGAATTTTTCTGATTGTTTTGGTCTCTTTCCAAGGAAAAAATATAGTTCTTAGGTTGAATCTCCTTTACCCTCCTTGGTTTCCATTTCTTTTCCATATTCTCTGTGCTTTGAAAATATGTCTCATATTTGTCTTGTTCCTCATGTTGTCAAATTTTTGTAATGTTAATTCTGTTCTTCTTCCAACATGAATTAAAAGTGTTATTGAATATTTATTTTCTCTGTAATCCTTTTACCTGATTTCTTTCCTATTTTGCCATTTTTTTTCAGGATGTTATTTTTTTATGCCACCTGTACCTTTTTCAGGGAGTTCATGTGTCCTGACCTCTTTTAGAGGATGCCAAAAGGGTTCATGATGTTAAAAAAACATGGTTATTATTTTCAGAAGACTGCTACATTTTATTCCTGCTAACATAGGCCATTCCCTCAAGAAGAAATGAAGAAAACAGATGAAAGCTCCATAAAAACTATTCCTTGCTGGCACTAATCCTGCTACCACTAAGGCATTTTGAATAAGTAACTATGAAATACAGTTTAGTAGGGGTACCATATTATTAGTCTAGAAGATGCATATATCTCATTAGCTTGATCCTAAAAATATCTGTGGTAGGAGGGAAGAACAGGACATCTAGTACTTATGTACTAGATATTATGTATAGGACATCATGGTACTTACGCAATTATTTATATCTGTAAGTTGTTGAGGTCAAGTTCTGTAACTTGAGAAGAGATTTATCCTTTGGAAAGGTTTATGAGTTCCCTGTGAGTGAGGCAGTCCCCAATCATATATTGGAGATAGAGGGCTGAGCCTTCTCTGATAGCCAGAGTCTTAGGGGTAATAAAGAAACTCTATGAGATTTTGGCAGAGTGGAGGTAGGGATATGAATTGAGAAAGTTATGAGAGGCTGGAGGTCTGTTCTTTTTAACTCAGATAAGTCAAGGGGGAAATAATACATAAGTGAATTTTGATAAGGGTGGATCCCAGTGACTGTCAATTTCTTGAAGCTTTCAAGTGTCTTGAGACCTTCATTATTTCTTTAACAAAAACTCTGTGCCCCTACTCCATGCAAAGTGTTTGGCAGGCACAAATTATCCAAAATGTGGTGTCTTAAATCAAGTGGTTTACAATCGAGTTGCCTATATAGTAAAGTCTTTACCCTGAGCCTGTGAGTGGTGTGTTGTTAAGTGTCCCTGAAGGAAAAGGGACTCAGTGGAGCCCCTCGTCCTGCTACTCTTGTTTATTCGAGCACATCCAGAATTCCATGGAATAATGGCATTTTATAATACCAATAACTTTTCATTGCCTTCTTCTTTAAAAACACTTTAACAGTAGGATATTTTGAAAAATAAGAAAAAGGGAAGCAAAACAAAAAGACCTCATTCAAAATAATATCAACCAGAACTAACCACTGTTAACATTTTAGTGTATAACACTGTATTTTTTAAATAACCATTTACCATATTTTTCAATATGAAGTTTTACAAAATATATATTTAATATGTCTCTTGTTTTCCTAAATATGTGAACCTTTAATTTTAAAGTCAATGCAACCAAACTGTAACAAAGATGGGACTAGAATTAAAAATACAAACTATTGGAGTCCACAGATGACATGAAAACACTATCATTTGATGGCTCACCAATTCAGGGAAGAGTAAAAAACATTACATAATTAATGCAGTTCATAGTAGAAAAATTAAAAAATATGGCTATGGCAGAAAAGATAAAAGTCATTAGTAACTCCAGCAATAACTGCTATTAACATTTTTGTGTTATGCTTAAAGAGTCTGTCTTTCTTGAATTTTTTATATGAAATACGCATATTTTTCAGCAAAATGGGAGTCATTTATAAAATGTTTCATAACTCTTTTTTTTTACCTTTCCACTTCCTTCCATGTCAATAAATATGCTAATTTGACTACTAATACTGATTATATCCCTTTCCACAACTGCGAAGTATTCTATCACATGGCTGTATCATAATCTAACTATAAAGGCTGTTTCAATTGTTCCCAATATTTAGTCAAGAATGCTTAAAAAAGATATTCTCTATAAATATTTACTTCCCATCCTTATTTCCTTGATAATTTAGTGGGCTTTTAAAGTGGTGGAATTGACTCATTGGAATACAGAAAGAATCTGTTTCCCTGATGGTTATATATCAAGGAATTATCAGTCACTATATTGAAGACTGAGAGCTATATATCAAGTGGTGTAAGAAAAAAAGTGACAGAATAATCATCTACACACACAGCCAAGATACCTAACTCTGTATGTGAGACAACATGGAAAGTTTTCCCAGACAGCTGTTTAGTCAGTCCTTGTACAACATCAGTCAACTGAATCTCTGGCCTTGGGTTTGAATCCGATTACTCTTTAGTTACCACACTTTGGTTGATAAAATGTTATTTATTGACTGAACTAAGTATGAAATATATCTTGTTCAAGATGGGAAGAAACAGCCAGAGGAGATAAATAACTGATCAGCATGATAGAACATTATGTACTTTTTAAGAAGACAGAAGCAGTAATGAACAGTGTCAGATATTATTCTTTATTAGGAAAGATCCAGTAATTCATGCAGAAATGAGCAGGCTCAAGGAACCAGAACCTGGATCTAGACCTCCAGGGCTGGTGTGCAGAGCACAGACTCCAACAGAGGAGCTGGGACCAAGTTCACCTCAAGCAGATGAGCATCTTCACAAAGGGTTTGGTAACAAAGGTGGTACAGTAAAGAGACTGTATCAGGCTTTTTTCTGGTTCGATTAAGATAAATTTGACAGCAATGTCTAAGCTGTATATAGCATGATATAACTTACATGTATTGTGAAATAATCACCATAATAAGCTTAGTTAACATCCATAATCTCATATGGATACCAAAAAAAAAAAAAAGGAGGAAAAGAAAAAAAGGTTTTTCCCTGTGTTGAGAACTCCAAGGATTTACTCTCTTAACAATTTTCATAAATACTCTACAGCAGTGTTAGCTGGTAACATTACTACCTTCTTCTGGTTGCTCCTCTTCATACCTCCTGCCTCTGGTAACCACAAATCTCATCTCTTTTTCTATGAATTTGTTTGTTTTTAGATTCCACATATAAGTGAGATCATACACTATTTGTCTTTCTCTGTCTGCCTTATTTCACTTACCATAATGCTTTTAAGTTCCATCCATGTTGTCACAAATGGTAGGACTTCCTACATTTTTTATGGCTGAATAACATTCTATTATATGAAAACAAGGATCTGTGTAAGTATGATGGGTTCAGGGCCCGTGAATTCCAACAAGACAGACTGGCTTCCCCAGTGTTCCATGGCACAACTGGCAAGGGCTTTGTCTCCTGCCTTCCAGCTGAGGCAGTGGAGCACTACTGAATACTCTGCCTGGACCTGAGAGCCGCTGGAAAGACATCTGTGCCTGGATGTTTCTGACAGCCAGCAAAGAACCTGAGTTTATCATCCTAATGGTGGGCTTTGGCATCCTCATCTCTCTCTCATCATCACTGACTGCATCAATGCTAAAGTCCTCTTCATTGCTCCCTGGGAGCCAGGATCTTGGATTTACTGAAGAGGACCCTGGCTTTTCCTGACAGCTCACCATCATTTGTCCCACTGGGACATAAATCACTAGTTTGTCACTGGAGCCTCTCTGGGCCTGGCTCAGACTGGGATCAACATAAAGAAGCGAGCTGCCCAAAAAGAGTGTGACATAAACAAGTCACTTCCCCTCCCTAGCTCTCCCTTCTGATCTCCCCTTCCTGGTTTCTTCTTCCTTACCTCTGCCAGTTTCTGGGATGACAAATAGAAGCTTCTTGTTCCTATTTGATACTCAGCTACCCTCTTCGACTTACCTTTCTTCACAATCCCTCTTTCACTCTTTCCATCTTGCCCTGTACCGCCCTCTGCTTCCACCCCTGCCCCTTAGACTGGCCATGCACGCTCCTGAGCGAAGGAGGACATGAAAGGTTGAATACCAGGATCAAACTACAAGGAAGCCCCGAGGAGGAGGATGGGGCCCTCTGTGTGCTGAGCCCTGCCTGCCTCCTGCTGTCCTGTCTCCAGGCCCTGAGGTGGCACATCAGGGTGGGTGTGCTGCTTGGTGGGAATCCCACCTCCAGTGCACAGTGCTCCGTTGTAGTTTCCATTGAGCTGTAACATCTATTTTCGTTGTCTTCTTTTTCCTTTTATTGTGTGTAAGTATATAAATAGTAGTTTTCATGAAAACAGATTATCCCTGTTAAAAAAGTTTTCCATTGTATATGTGTATCTTCTTTATCCATTCACCCACAGATGGACACTTGGGTTGTTTCCACGTCTTGGGTAATGTGAATAATGCTGCGATGAACTAGGGGTGCAAGTATTTCTTTGAAATACTGTTTTTGTTTCCTCTGGATATAGTCCCAGCAGTGGGGTTGCTGGGTCATATGATGTTCTATTTTAACTTTTTGAGGACCGTCCATACTGTTTTCCACAGTGATATATCAATTTATAGTCCAACAGTGCACAAAGAGTTCCATTTTCTCCACATCCTCACCAGCATTTATTTATTGTCTTTATGATAGCCATTCTAACGGGCATGAGATTATACCTCACTGTGGTTTTGATTTGCCTTTCTTTAATGATTAGTGCTGTTGAGCACCTTTTCATCTAGCTGTTGGCTATTTGTGTACATTTGGAAAGATGTTTATTCAGGTCTTTTGCCCATTTGTTTTTAATTGGATTGTTTATTTTTGCTGTTCAGTTGTATGAGTTCTTTATATGTTTTCATATTTATCTTATCTGATACCTGATATATTTGTCCTTATCATATACATGGTTTGAAAATATTTTATCCCATTCCATAGTTTGTCTTTTCATTTTGTTCATCATTTCTTTTGCTGTGCAGAAGCTTTTTGGTTTGATGTAGTCCCACCTATTTTTTATTTTGTTGCTTGTGCTTTAGGTATCACATCCAAAAAATCATTACCAAGACCCATGTCAAGAATCTTCCCTGTCTGCTATTTTCTTCTAGGAGTTTTATGGCTTCCAATCTTGTATTCAAGTCTTTAATCTGTTTTGAGTTAATGTGTGTGTGGGTGGTATAAGATAGGGAGACCATATCACAGTAGGAGAAGGCTGTGTATCCCAGCAGGTGTATGCAAGCTAAGGATAAGGACTTTAGAAACAGGTGGTTATATAAAGTCACATAAAATGAGTGGTAGATATCAGAGACTTCTGATAAATCTCTTAAATTGAGGGAGAGAACCCCAGTACCTGGGAAGGAGAACCTATTGATAGTAGCAAGGTGGACCACCTGTTTTAGAGAGGTTAAGTCACTAGCAAGGTTCCTAAAAGAGGATGAACAGGGGAGAGTGACCAGTGATTAGAACTGGGGCTGGAAGGAACTGGGCCTGGGACTGGTTTGTAGCTGAGTGCTGAAGCCCAGCTTTCTTCAGAGTGCCAAGTCTGGAGTGTACCTAGAGCTGGAAAGGAGCCAGCAAGGAGAAGCCAAATGGTTCCCTGTGAGGAGTGGAAGTCTGCCGAGTAGACAGGGCCCCCAGTCTGGAAATGTGATGCTACTGCCATTAGTGAGGCCAAGGTCCCCGCATAGGTGCTCTTGTCACCGGGCAGTACGTTCCCGACCTGTGCTCTCAGACAGCAGCATGGGGCTGCTGTCTGCACTCAGTGTTCCTGAACTAACTCTCAGGGAAACACATACCTTTACCTTTTTCTAGGCATAGCAGAGGGGCCATACTAGAAAAGGGTGGTCGGCATGCTCAAAGAGTACCACTCTGCCCTCTCCTCATGGAGGTGGAGCATAGCTCCCCAGTCCTTAAGTGTGAGCTGCACAGAGGGACTTCCTTCCAAAGAAAACAGTACAGAAAGGAGGCAAAACATAATTTCACAGTGGAGATACCTACCAAACATTGCCTCGGCCAGGCAATCAAGGTCAACATCAACTGTGATGAATCCCTGATACTATGTACTATTGTCATGATGTGATGAAAATAGCATTTTTACCTCTGGTCTTCCTTCTCAAAACCTATAACTCCACATCTGAGAATAACACAAGACATAATAAACAGAGGGGCGCTACTCAAATTTGTCACATTCATTGAAAAACAAGGAAAGTCTGAGACTGTCACAGTCAAGAGGAACCTACGGAGACATGACAGCTAAATGTAATGTGGTGTCCTGGGTGCGATCCTGGGGCAGCTAAAGAGTAATAGGTAAGGCTAAGGAAATTGACACCAGGTAGTAATAACGTGTCAGTACTGGTTCATTAAGTGTGTCACAGGTACTAAACCAATATGGGAGATTAATAAAAGGGGGAACTGGGTGCAGGATTTATGGGAACTCTATGTACTCCCTTAGCAATTTTTCTGTAACTCTAGAACTATCCTAAGAAAAAAAAATTGCTAAAGTACTGTAGTCAGAATGTAAGAAGAGTTAGGCTGGGATGGGATGAAAGCAGTAATAGGGAGAGGACTGGAGACGGAGCACATGCTATATGGGTTCATGAACTGGTTAGGAGGCTCTCCCCGGCCGGTGGTAGTAACGGTTGTCAAAAACGGGCTATTTGAAAGCAACAGCATCAGTGACAAAGCAGATTTTCTGAAAACGTGTATGAAACTGGTATCTTTATATTTTATTAAGTTCTGATTATGGGGAAAGAGTGGTCCACTTTACCAATTTACTTTTTGAGGTGATTGCATCTTTATTCTTTTAGAAACATTCAATACTTAAAGTTATTACTTTAGGAGTAGATAAATGTCTGAGAAAAGCTTGCAAGGCTCAAGAAAACACACCTGTGTTCACTTAAAAAATACATATATCTATTTAGGCTGTAAAAGTGTTTATTTCTTTTTCTACCAAAACCCCGCAGAAGATCCCATTCGAACTGTGTCTAGAAGGAAGGGGGAATAGAGGCACCGACCCTTACGACACTAATGCTGCAGGTTCATTTCATAAGGATGCTGTAGACCAGAGGCCTGGATTTCACAGCTCGCTCTCTCTCTCACTCCTGCTTTCCTTCCTTCCTCACTCTTTCTGTTTTGTCACGCTGGTGTGACTATATGTCGAAACCTCATGCACCCCTTCAGAAGAAGAAAAGTAGAACTGCTTCAGATCTCAACTTCATACTTGTGATGAAAAAGGCCTGTGCCTTCTACCTCCTAGGTTGTCTCATGCTGTCCCATTACATTAAATAGTCTCCAGATGCTGATTATATTTCTAGCTCCCACTTTCTGCTGAAGTTGAAGGCATAGATCCGCCTCCTCCTTGTCGTTCCTGCTAGACCACTTCACCAAACTGCTCCTCTTTCAGTCTTTTCCAACTCATTTAGCTGCATTTGTACCCATTTGTAATCATCCTCTGCAGACCAGCCAAAGTGAACTTTTAAAACACAATTACATCATGCAACTTTGCAATTTAAAACCCTTCCAAGATTTACCGCACAATTAAATAGAGTCAGTTCTGCAACAATGCTTGTTTGGGGAAAAGTGATTGATAGATTACTGAACAATTTGAGCATAAAGCGAGTTTCACATTTGCTTACGTGAGATGCACCAGGTGAATGCCTGAAACTGCCCCTGTGAAAGGAGCCCGCGTGCACGCCCCCCCACCGCCCAGCAGCTCCAGTTCATCGTGTGTTATGAGCGCTGCCTGCCCCAGTGGGTGTCTGGCTTCCCTCTGGATTTCAAATAACCCTCCGGCCACCACTCCAGAACAGCTAAGAGCCGCAAGCCTTCCACAGCCGCTTCCGCGAGCGAGCGAACTTCAGGTCCTTCTTTAGGTGAAGTGCCATAGTTATTGTAGTATATGCACTTAATCCTTAAAAACGTGCCAAACATGCTGTTTTTGTTAGGTTTCTATAATTTTTTAAGGAGTTGCTTGTAAAATTTGTATTTTGCCATTAGTCCTGTGTTTCTCATAAGCCCTGGTGCCTTTATTGTTGGAACTCGTGTAACAGAGTGGTTTTTAGAAGTGCATCTGAGGTGTTACAACAGAACCAAGGGCACCGGCTCCTCACCCACAAGGACCCCCGCTGGTGGCGGCTTGCCCCTCCAGCCTTGTCTCCGGCCGGCTTGTCCAGCCGGCTGCCGCAGATCACACAGGCACACCCTCCTCTGGGGCCCTGTGGGGCCTGCTCAAGCCCGGGAACTTACTCCCGCTTCTGGTCATGGCTGGTTCCGTTGTTATCTTCAGGTGTTAGCCTCAGTTTTACAATACCAGATGGGCCTTTGCTAACCACTTTACCCGACGCACTACCCCCCAAATCTCCTTCTTATATTTCTGTTGTATCACCTTGTTTATTACTTTTGGTGAACTTCCCACAATCTGAAATACTTGATTATTTCTTTTTCTTACAAAAAGGTAACATCCTTGAGGACACTTCCTTTATATCCATTGATTTTAACAAGGCTTGGTTAAACAGTGCTCACTCAAATATTTGTCAAATGAATGAAGGAAGGAAATGAACATTTTTTGTCATCTTTTTGCTTTACCATAAATGCTTTTACAATACACCTACATAATTCTGAACTATAAAATGTCAGAAAATTTTTCAGATACATAGTGTAAATCTTCCTCCAACCTTTTTCTAAGAGGAATGGTAGCATTTTCCTAGAGTAAATGAACACTGGGGAAAGGAAATACCTAGACTGTTGAAGAATAATTACATGGTGGTTCTGAGTTAATGATAAATCCAGGGGAATCAATGCCACTGTGGTCCACTAGTCAAAGTAGGGCCATGGTGCTCAAGTGACACAGAGTTTTGGCCTGTTTGAATCACTGTGGGCTCAATAGA
Organism: Manis javanica; assembly: GCF_040802235.1. Taxonomy (NCBI): domain Eukaryota; kingdom Metazoa; phylum Chordata; class Mammalia; order Pholidota; family Manidae; genus Manis; species Manis javanica. The sequence continues at coordinate 71,546,557 of NC_133160.1, forward strand.
TCTGCAGACTCTGTGGTTATTTACTAAGTTACTGACTGTTTGAATAGACATATTTGTCAATTGGCAGCATCATCACACAGGTTCTCTGACTCATGAAGTAAAGACATCAGGGAGGAAGGAGCACGTAGATGCCCCCAGAACTTCCCCTCCCTGCTGGGATGGTGAACAAAAGCAATGCCATGCGTCTGGACAAATTGCAGGGACTGTTGCTGTTATCAAAGACTTGGAGGATACATGTGTAACCACATCTCTCTTGAATTTTCTTGTTTGGACTCTGATGTGGGATGGATCTCAGAGAATGAGCATGGAAGAGCATACACTTAATCGGATGCTGACCAGTCACAGCTGCTGTGCAAGGTGTGGCCATTATGGAACAAATTGACATTGAGCCTGGCCCCTGGTGTGCAGCTCTTGACCTGAAAAATGCTTTTCCCCCCAGATTAATTTGTGAGAACTACAAAAATAGTAGTTTGCCTTACCAGAGAACTATAGGGCAGGTATCTAGAGTTTTGGAGTAAATCCATCTTTCTTCTACAGATAACGATTGTTTTAATAAATACCTCCAGGTTTGCTGCCAGACCTCAGTCGAAACTGAATGTCTAATCATTGGACATCAAGTGAATAGGTGACCTAAGATTCCCCTTGTAAATTAGGTGTGCTCTGAGCCACCAGGCCACACGTTTTGGCAAGAGCAACGGCAATCAATTATTAAGTGGGAACAGCAGGCAACAAATTGAGTTTGAGCTTGTATGATCAGATACCTCAGGATCCTTCAGCAATACCTGCTGCTGGGTTATCTTTTTCTCTTATCCATACGTACGGCTTCCTGGAGATTTGCTTATGAACCTGTGACTGAGAAGGAACAAACCATGGGCCTGGTTTGTAGATGGTTTGGTGGTCTTTGTTCCAAAGGGGAACGTAAGAGTGATTCTGTTGAACTGAAAGTTGAGAATGCCACTTTGATCCTTATGTCACTGAACTAAGAGGTCAAGAAGGAAGTAATCTATTGCTTGTAGACATTGATCCTTATTTCCAATGGGATATTGGGTTCCTGCTACACAACAGGGGCAGTGAGGGTGTCTTAGTCTGTTTGAGTTGCTCTAATGAAATACCATACACTAAATCCCATGTTGCGGTGGGGCCCCATTCAGGGCTGCAGACTTCTTGTTGTATTGTCATGTGCTGAAAGGGCAAGGGACATCTTAGGGAACTCTTTTATAAGGGTGTTAATCCCATTGTGAGGGCTCTACCTCCTCATGGCATAGTCACCTCCCAAAGCAATACCACCACCGTGGGCATTAGATTTTCAATATATGAATTTTGGGGGGATACAAACATTCAGACTATAGCAAAGGAATGTGTTTGAAACTCAGGAAATTCTTTGGCATTCTCTTGGTACTTTCTGTCCAACAGCACATGTTAATAGAAAACCACAGACACTAAAGAAAGATAGGATGACTAGAGATTTAGAGTCTTCAGAAATGAAGGTTTGGTTCGCCACATCAGGTAGCATCCTGCCAGGCTGAGGACGTGACTGAAGACAAAGGACACATGAGTGAGATGCAGAAGGGAGGGGCTCTAAATAGCACATGGCCTGATGATCATTACAGAGGTGAGGACTGCATCAGCTCCCTCTATATCTTCTGTCATGTGAGCGTGTATATGTACACGCTTTCCTGTATTTTCCTTTTGTTTAGACTCTTATGCAAGTTTTGTTGGAGATAAACCTTACAACATAGTCTCTAGATAACAGAACATTTCCATGTGGCTGTGACTGAGTTTGAGGTATAAGTAACATAGCTCAGAGAGGGATACAATGACAGTTGGGACTTTGATCTCCATATTTTGGGGAGAGGAAGAGAATGCCTTCATTTGTCTAAAGATAGTTCCATCATGTTAGGTGCAAATATGAAGTTTTGTTGCTATATGAAAGTCAAAATTTATGTAGGAAGAGTATGAATGGGTACTGAGTAGCCAAAGGGATAGAGTGCACCATTTACTCAGCTATTGTGTCTCAGGTCCAACCCATCCTTTATACTCTACTTTGTGATGTTAGAGCTGTATTCTGCAAACAGGATTTCTTTGCCCACTGGCTCTCTGTTAGACTCTGACAGAAGTGGGTGCTAGAGAAAATCGCAAAGCTGTAGTCGAAAGGAGGTCCTATTTGCTGTCAGGTTGGATTCTCCCATTGTCACTCATTTCTTCAATCCAATGGTGACACCTCATTTTGATAGAAGCAATGAAATCCAATTTTCAGATTTCCAGTCTTTGAAGAAGTAGGTCTCCTGGTGCCCAGGAATACCAGCAGCTGCCATTAAGCATCCCCCCTGAGAAATCTGATTCCCTGCCCCATGGGACTGCTCCTCCAAACTCAAGACACAGCTGTTCCAGATGAGGAACATCTTCTTTTCTGAGTACCAGCTCCATGGGACCCTTTGCCCAAAGTGCTAATGTAAGTAGTTCTAACTTCTTCCCTTCATGCTCCTAACCCCAGAGGTGGTATCTGCTTCCTGCAATTGCTAGTTTCATTACAGCTTATTGCTCTTTAATTTTTTTTTCAATTTCCCAGTTAAAAGATTCTTTCACCTAGGTTAATTTTTTGTATTAAATCCTCTCTGTTAAAATAATGTATGTGATTTTTCTCTCCTAAAAAAGATCTGTATATCACTATATAAAAAACAATACTGTATTCACTGATTTTTACTGTGAGAAATATTTTTTAAAAACTCAGAAATCCTAATTGACTTGTCCTTGTGAATTTATATAATGCACAAACTATTTGCTCTTTGTATAGGCATCTTCCCATTGTTAGCCCCTTGGAGAGAGGTGCTATTCATTATCATTTGGTTTCCAAGCAAAAGAGATTTTAATTGATGCAGTTGATCTGAGGTCTTTCTGCTCAACCTTTCAGATTTTCCAAATAGAATCATTCAAAGTAAACTCAATTAGAGTTGGACATATGCTGACTTAGGTCAAGCAAGAAACACACTAATCTAATATATTGCTGAACTTTGTTTTCATTTCTGATCAAAAATGGAATAAAATATGTAAGTTGTGTAAGATAAATTTTAGCCGAAATAAGCAGGCAAAGAGAGGCAACAAAGGGCCAGGTGCCACTCCCGGGTGATGTTCCGTGGTCTGGGTACTACAGGCAGGGGAAGTCACACCTCATCAGGGAGGTGGGGGCTTATAAGGGATTAGGAGGGGGAGGAGTGGGCAAGCTATCCTAGGGGGTGTGGAGAGGTATGATTGGCTAAAGGTGACATAATAGACAACTAGAAACATTTTTTCCTTCCAAGAGGGAGGAGGCTGACATCCGGCTCTTAGTTGGCACATCAAAAGGATGGAATTGAGGAAGAGCTGTCCCCTTTCCATATAAGGCACGGACCTTGGGGTCTGGTCTGTTCTCCCCCTATGGTATCTCTCTGTTCTGTTTGCATGTCCTTGTTTTTCCTTCCTCCAGCCTAACAAGTTGCTTCTGAGAAATCAGGATAACTAAACACTATTGCTTGAAACATAAGAACAAAGTTTTTTTTAAAAAACATATTTGCTTCATTTTGATTGGCATTGTTAAAACAAAGTATAAGGGAATGAGAGCATACATGGGGATATGTGTACAGACCAGGCCCACCTGACTGCGGGTAGGCAAGCCTCAGCCTGAGGTTCCTCCCAGGTCACCCTGTGCTGCGGACGCTGGCAGTAAGACTGTCCCAGTCCCCCAGGCACTGATGGGTAGAGGCTATAGACATTCTCATGCTGATTTAAGAGGCCTGTAAAAGGGTCTAAAAAAGGCAGTGGCTGATACTTGCAAAGTGTTAACTAGCAGAAAAAGACCACCCACAGCTGTGCATGCAATTTTTCTTTGAGAAAATTTCTTTTGTAGCCACCAGGGTGCCCGGATTATCTTATCAACTAGTATGTCTTTATTTTATAGCTCCTATTCATCTGTGCTGCTAGGTGCTATGGCTGCTGGAGCACAAAAACAAGACATGGCTGCTACTTTCTCTTGATCATTGGGATTGGATTTCTCATTGGGATTGTTCTTTCTTCTTTAAATAGGCCTGGATTGGTATATACTTTCCTTTTAGAACTGCCTCCACTGTGTCCCACAGAAGTTGAGATGTTGAGCTGTTTTCATTTGTCTACATATTTTCTCTGCAGGCCCATCAGCATGATTATGACCTTTATTTTGAATTCTTTTTCAGGAAGACTGGTTAAATCTATCTCCCCAGGCCCTCTCTCAGGGGTTGTCTGGGTGATTCTGGACTGGACCAAATTCTTCTGCCTTTCCATGGCAATAGAGGTAGTCGTAGGCAGGTAGCATGTGTGTCAGCTGGGAGAACAAAATCCCTTCCTGCTTGCTGGTTGCCTTGCCCTTCTCTGCTGTCTGTGCCAGTTACCCGCACACCAGGCTCAGGCTCTGGGTTAATTTCCTGAGCTGTGGCAGGCGGGGCAACCCAGAGCCCTGTGGGGAGAGGCCAGTGTGCCGGGTTTGCTGTCCTGCCTGTGCTGGGCAGATGCGCACCAGTGGTGGCCCCGTGTCTGGTCTGGGCAGCTGCGCTCTGGGAGGAGGCTCTGGGTGGCTGCTGTGGGCACTGCCATTCCCAGGATGCTCTGTCAGGGCTGCATTGGAGGAGAAATGAATGGCAGGCTGTTTATCGCCATGAGGAGCTTTAGAGCTGCATTGTCACCCAGGAGGTTAGGGTGCCTGAAATTCCCCAGGATTCCCAGTTGCTGGGCTGAGTGTGCCAGGACGATTCCATCCATCTGTGAGGCCCCTGTCCCTTTAAGACTTTCAAAAAGCACTCGTTTTTCTTTTGTCCCAGGGAAGCTGGTTGCAGGGACCCACTCGCAGATTTTACTTTTCTGTTTCCCTAATATCCAGCACACCATGCAATGTGTGTCTGTGCTTCTGGTACAGATTACTAGAGCTGGTTATTTAGCAGTCCTGGGCTTCCACTCTCTCCCCACTCTGACTTCTTTCCTCCTGCTGGGGAGCTGGGGTGGAGGGAGCACTTGGGTCCTACTGGGCCGCAGCTTGTATCTTACCCCCTTCATGAGATGCCGAGTTCTTGCAGGTATAGATGGAGCCTGGCTGTTGTACTGTATCCTCTGGTCTCTCTGTTAGGCGTAGTTCTATTTGTTGTATTTTCAAAAATACATATGGTTTTGGGAGGAGGTTCCTGCTGCCCTACTCACGCCGCCATCTTCCCCAAATCCCCTAATGTGTTTTCATTTGTAGGTGATCTTTTTTCTCTCTCTGGCTGCTTTTAATACTCTGTCTTTGTCCTTGATCTTTGCCATTTTAATTACTATATGTCTTGGTGTTGTATTCCTTGGGTCCCTTGTGTTGGGATGTCTGTGGACTTCTATGGCCTGAAAGACTATTTCCTTCCCCAGATTGGGGAAGTTTTTAGCAATTATTATTCAAAGACACTTTCTATCCCCTTTTCTCTCTCTTCTTCTGGTGAATATTCCATTTGGATTGGTCACACAGTTCTCTTAATATTCTTTCATTCTGAGAGATCCTTTCTTCTCTCTGTGCCTCAGCTTCTTTGTATTCCTGTTTTCTAATTTCTATTCCATTTACCATCTTCTGTACCCCATCTAGTCTGCTTTTAAATCCCTCCATTGTTTGTTTCCTTTCAGTTACTGTAATTTTTAAGGTGTCTATCTCCCTTCGGAATTTGTCCATTAGCTCTTGAATATTTTTCTGTAGCCCTATTAGCATGCTTATGACTTTTATTTTGAATTCTTTTTGGGGAAGATTGGTTATTTTAGTCTCACTGAGTCCTCTTTCTGGTTTTTGTGGGATTTTGTATTGAAGAAGGTTCTTCTGCCTTTCCATAGTCCTGGAGTGATGGGAGTGGTCACAGGTGAGCGGCATGGGTCCCAGCTGGGAGGATAAAGTCCCTTCCTGCTTCCAGATCATAGGGCCTGTCTCTGTTCTCTGTGCTGGTTAACCATGTGCACTGAGTGGCCTCTGGGTTAATCCCCTAAACTGCCGTGGGCAGGGTGGCCCTTGTAATAGCCTAGGGCAATGGCGGAGTTCACTGGTAAGTGGCACAGGTGTTTTCAGGGAGGGAAAAGCCCTTTCGTGCTTCCTGGTAGCTGTGCCTGTCTCCGCTGTCTGGGCCAGTTAGCCATGCTCAGGTAGAAACCTCTGCATTAAGGTGTGTAGTTGCTGTAGGTGGGGCTGCCCTCAGGCTGGTCTGCAGCAATGGTGGTGACAGCAGGTTTGCATGCAAGTGCTGGCAGGGAGGAAGGAGCAGTAGGTTGCTGATCACAGTGAGGAACCTTGGGGCTGCATTGCCAACCAGGGGGTTGGAGTGCCTGAAGCTCCTGAAAGTTCCTAACCTGCTGGGCTGAGTGTGCCAGGACGATTTTGTCTACCTGTTCGTTCTCCTAAACCCTTGCCCATTTAGCAGCCTTCTCACTCTTTAGAAGTCTTTCAAAGCACCTGCTTTTCTTTTGTCCCAGGGCAGCCAGTTGTGGGAACCTGTCTGCAGTCTTTGCCTTTGGTTTTCAGCCCCTCTAATCTCCAGTGTACCATGCAATAGGTTTGTGCTCCTGGGGTAGATTTCTAGGGTTGGGTATTTATCAGTCCTGTGCTTCCATGCCCTTCCCACTCTGATTCTCTTCCCCCCATGTGTGAGCTGGGGTGGGGAAAGTGCTCAGGGCCCAACAGGTCGTGGCCTTTTTCTTTACCCTTTTCCATGAGATGTTGACTTCTCCCAGATGTAGACTGGCTGATGTACTCTTTCTTCTGGTTACTCTTTTAGGAATGGTTGTATTTGCTGTATTTTCAAAATATATGTGGTTTTGGGAGGAGATTTCTGCTATACTTCTCACGCTGCCATTGTTTTCATCTCAACTCCCTTTTCATTATAAAGGGTATTTTCTTTGACATTACCTATCATAATATATGCAAGAGTCTATAAAAATACTCTTACCAAGAGTGTTAACTCCACAAGCCCTCTCAACCATTTGGAAATTGCAAATACCTGCTAATAAAAGAAATCTCAAAAACCAGTAGTTTCTTTTATTATTTAAAAAATATTTTTAATTTTTTACTTTTTTGATTGAAATATAATTGATATACAATATTAGTTTCAAGTATACAACACAGTGATTTGAGAGTTATCTACATTAGATCCTTACCCCAACAAGTGTAGTTACTGTAAACATAGAAAGATGTTACAGAACTATTGACTGTATTCTCTATGCTGTACTTTCATCCTCATGACTAATTTATATTATGAATGAGATTTTTGTGCCTTTTTATCCCCTTCACCCATTTCACCAATCCACCCCAACCCCTCCCTCATGGTAGCCACCAGTCACTTCTCAGTGTCCATGAGTCTATTGCTGTTTTGTTTTTGTTTTCTGTTTTTTTTAGATGCCACATAAAAGTGAAATCATATGGTATTTGGCTTTCTCTGCCTGGATTATTTCACTGAGCATAATACCCTTCAGGTCCACCCATGTTGTCACAATAGCAGGATTTCTTTCTTTTTTATGGTTGAATAGTATCCCATTATGTATGTATACCACATCTTCTTTATCCATTCACCTATTGAGGGCCACTTAGGTTGCTTTCATATCTTGGCTATTGTAAACAATGTGGCAATAAACATAGGGGTGCATATATCTTTTTGAATCAGAGATTTTTTTCTTCAGGTAAATTCCTAGAAGTGGAGTTACTGGATCATATGGTACTTTTAGTTTTAACATTTTGAGAAGCCTCCATACTGCTTTCCACAGTGGCTCCACCAACTGACATTCCCACCAACAGTGCAGGAGGGTCCCCTGTTCTCCACAGCATCTATAACACTTGTCATTTCTTGTCTTTTTCATAGTGGCCATTCTGACTGGTGTGGGGTGGTATCTTATTGTGGTTTTGGTCAAAAACCAATGACCTAAATAGGGAGCTTGCTCTCCTCTCACTAAGCGTGAAGGCTGGAGTTTGCCCATTTTGAGCTGGATGGGTGATCCCATGATTTCATCAGCAATCCAGAGTTCTGCCTTCCTGGTTTCTCCATCACTAACTTGTGGCTTCATTTTCAATATCATTCCATGGTCATAAAGGGGCTGTAGCTGCCACGTGTGCATTCTAGAAGGATGCAAAGGGAAAATAAAAATGATAAACCTTTTAAATGTGTCAGCCCTATTTAAAGAACTTTCCCAGAAGCCCAACCCAGTGGCTTCTGTTTATACCTCACAGACCACATCAGCAAGGGCAGCTGGGAGATACAGGATAGTAATTATTTTTTAACCAAGCTTAAGCTGCTGTTATGGACATTTTCTGGTGCTTTGTATAAAATCTGGACTTCCCAAATTGTTGTTCTATGGTTGTTGATATCATTTGATTTTTGTGTAAGAATATATATTCAACAGCTTTCTGAAATTCTTACCAAAAAATAATTCCTTTCAGCCATTCTTGCTAAGCCTCAAATAACATATCTGCAAATAATAGTGCTATCTGTTTTCCGATAAACTACCCAAACAATATAGTGGTTTTAGCATAATAAAGGGAGAATTGATATTGGGTAGACAGTTAGCTGCCTTTTGCATACTTCCTGGTAATGGCTTCCCAGCTTTCTCTAGCTACATTGCAAAAGCAGTACTTTCCTTTTCTCTTCAAACTGTCTCTTTTTCTAATCAATTTCTACATTTTATACTCCAATGTGCAGTGTACAGATTGTCCTTAAATCAATTTTTTTTTCCCAGTTGAAATGATATGTAGGCCACTCAGTTGGTGGTGTGGTGTTTCACTTTAATGATTCCTGAATCCATTCTGAATTCTTCAGGGGGTCAACTAAACGCAAATCAATGGAGTTTACATAGTATTCATGAAATAGTCCTCGAAGGTCATTCTATAAGAACTCCGTGACAGGGTATACGGGAGAATAATAGATTTCCAGAACAGAAGTACCTCTTGAGGTTTAAATATCCATTAAAGTTCAGAAGACATAAAGTTCTTTTTTACCATTTAAGTTTGGTGGAAGTCTAAATAATAGTTTAAAAAAAACTTGTTTACTACTTCCTCATCACCCTCTCAAATTCACTGTACTGACTTGTTTACACCAATATGCTCAGGTCAGTTCTAATTTGAAAAGTTCTTGTCCTGAGCAAGAATGATACAAGTACCCCAGTCAGAAGGTCTGGGTTGTAATATCAAACTCCACTTTGTGTATGATGCTCTGTAACTGTTCCTTCATCTTGAGCAAATACTTTGTTTATGAGACCCCAGGAAGAGTTCTTAGGCAATTATTTCTGCTTTATACCCTGAGTTACTGTTTTTTGCTGTTTGACTTGGATTTCTGCCTTTGTTTTTTTGAACTCATGGTACCCAATTCTTATTTTCTGAGTTTGCTGATTTCTTTGAATTTTATTTGTGAGGAAATAACCCCTTGACTTGATTTTCATGTTAATTATATGCACTTGGTTTTGTTGTTTTAAATATTATGTATTTGTATTAAGAGATTTTTTCCCCCAATATATTTCTAGGTCAGAGCCCTATGTGAACCTGCCATGGTTGGGTTAGCATTGTTTTTATTTGTTTTGCTTTGTTTTAAACTTTAACTTCATGTGGAAGTGAGAAGCTAGATTAAAGCAAAAAATGTGCTATATCTGTAGGCTAATTTTTGCTCTTTTAAGATTTTTCTTGACTTTCTTTTTTCTAGAGGTTTTATATCTCTTCTCTGGTATGTTTTAATTATCCCAGTAAAGAGGCCATAATATGGCAAGATCTTTTGTAAGAATTCCTTCATCCTAGCCTCCTGCTTTTCCAACTTCTATTTCTTTGTCTTAATTCCTGAAGGACTTCTGCAAATATTTTCGCTTATTGAAACTGGCTCTGTAAGGACTCAAACATGTATTTTTTTCTATATTTAGTTCTGTCAAGCATTCAGTAATAACAGAATGTTATTACCAACGAATCTGTGAGGTAGTAATTAGTAAAAGTTTATTGTGCACACACCAAAAAGACAGTTTTGCAAACCAGGAGAACTAAACCAAAACGTGGAATGAGGCTCAGGGGTATAATGCTGTAAAGTTGCTTATAGTAAGAAAGCAGAGACGTTTTATTTTTCACAATGATTGGTTATAATTTAGAACTTTTTTAAATGTTAGGGAATTGGTCAGTGTTTACCTCATATCAACCTTGGGAAACAGTTTAAGTTTTGCTTTTGATTTTCAGAGGCATAAGCAAGCAATGACCTAGCTCAAGTTAGCTTCACAAAATAAGCAAAATTAAGCTTTTTTTTGTATGACTAAACTGGTTTTGTCTGCTCAGGGAATTTTCAAGGCTGGTCTATTTTTTATTTTAACAGTTTAGCTGTTTGTTTTTAATTGTGATAACAACACTAAACATGAGATCTACCTTCTTGAATTTGAAGCGTACAGGAATACGGTATTGTTAATCATAGACTCAGTGTTGTACAGCATATCTCAAGAAATTAACTACCTTGAATGACTAAAACTTTACACTCCTTTAACAGCAACTCCCTGTTTTCCCCTCCTCTTGGCCTCTGGAACCACCATTCTATTCTGTGTCTATGTGTTTGACTATTTTATATATTTCATCTAAGTGAGATCATGTGGTATTTGTCCTTCTGTGATGGCTTACATTACTTTGCATACTTTCCTTATGATTCATGCATGTTGTCACATATTGCAGGGTTTCCTTATTTTTTAAGGCTGAGTAATATTCTACTGTGTTTATATTTCAATTTTGCTTACTACTCATCCACTGATTGACATTCAGTTTGTTTTCACATGTTGGCTATTGTGCATAGTGCCTCAATGAACATGGGCATGTCAACATCTCTTTAAGATCCTGATTTCTTTTGGATAAATACCCAGAAGTGGGATTACTGGATTCTGTGGAATTTCTATTAATTTTTTGAAGGAACCTCCGTAATGTTTTTTTTTTAATTGAAGTACAGTTGATACATAATATTTATTGGTTTCATGTGTACAATGCTATGGTTCAACAGTTACTACATTATTACATCCTCACCACAACTAGTGAAGTTACTATCTGTCATCATTGAAAGATGTTATAGAACTATTGGCTGTATTCTCCATGCTGCACTTACCATCCCTGTGACCAATGTATGTTATGAGTGAGATTCTCTGTACTGTCTCTGGTAGTAGATGCACCATTTACACTCCAACCAACAGTGTACAAGGGTTCCACTTTGCTTACATCCTTGCCAATACTTGCTATCTTTTGTTTTTTGATAATAATCACTGTAACAGTGTGAGGTGATGTCTCATTGTGGATTTGATTTGCATTTTCATGATGATTAGTGATGTTAAACATCTTTTCATATACCTCTGGCCATTTGTGTGTCATCTTTGGAGAAATGTCTATTTAAGACAATTATGTGCCAAAAAATAGGATAACCTAGAAGAAATGGATAAATTCCTAGAAACCCAAAACTTACCGAGACTGAATTTTAAATAAATAGAAAGTCTGAACAGACTAATAACTAATATGGAGATTGAATCAGTTATCAAAAACTTCCCAACAAAGAAAAGCACAAGGCCGGAAATGAATTCTTCCAAACATTAAAGGGAGAATTAACACTGATCCTTCTCAATTTCTTCCAAAAAATCGAAGAGAACACTTCCAACTTCATTTTATGAGACCAGCATTACTCTGATGCCCAAACTATACAAAGACGCTACAAGAAAGAAAACTACAGCCCAGCATCCCTGATGAATACAAATGCAAAAATCCTCAACAAAATACTAGCAAACCAAATTCAACAGCACATTAAAAAGATAAAATACTTTAATCAAATGGGATTTATCCATTTGATGCAAAGATGGCTTAACATACAAAAATCAATTTATGTGATGTAAAACATTAACAAAATAAAGGATACAAATCACATGATCATCTCAATAGATGTATAAAAAATCTGACAAAATTCAACACCCTTTTGTGATTAAAACTTCTCAACAAACTAGGAATAGAAGAAACTACCGTAACAAAACCAAGGCCACATATGAAAAGTGCACAGCTAATAATCACATTCAAGTGTGAGAAGCTGATAGCTTTTCCTGTATGATCAGGAATAAGGCAAGGACACCCACTCTTGCCACTTCTGTCCACACAGTACTGGAAGAGCCAGCACGATTAGGCAAGGACAAGAAATGATATGCATCCAGATTGGAAAAGAAGAAGTAAAGTTCTCTGTTTGCTTGTGACGTGATCTTACATGTAGAAAGCCCTAAAGACACCACAAAAAAAGCTGTTAGAACTAAAAGATTCAGTAAATTTGCAGGATACAAAGTCAATGTACAAAAATCAGTTTTTCTATATACTAACAAAGAACTGTCCAAAAAGGAAATTAAGAAAATAATCCCATTTACAATAGCTTCAAAAAGAATAAAATACTTAGGAATAAATATTTAAGGAGGTGAAAGACTTGTACACTGAAAGCTACAAAACCTTGATTAAAGAGAGTTAGAGAAGACACAAGTAAATGCAAAGACATCCCATGTTAATGGTTTGCTAAGCTTAATATTGTCAAAATGTCTATACTATCCAAAGCAATCTATAGGTTCATTGCAATCCTTATCCAAATCCCAATGACATTTTTACAGAAATAGAAAAAACAATCCTAAAATTCATATGGAATCACAAAAGACCCCTAGTAGACAGTATGATCTTGAGAAAGAACAAAGCTTGAACATCATACTTCCTGATTTCAAAATATATTAAACAGTTACAATAATTGAAACACTATGGTACTGGCATAAAAAGAGACAGATCAATGGAGCAGAACAGAGGTTCCAGAAATAATCCATAGATACACTATCAGCTGATTTTTGATGAGGTTGATGAGAATATACAATAGGGATGGGATAGTTTCTTCAACATATGGTATTGGCAAAACTGGATAACCACATGCAAAAAAGAATTAAACTGTATCTTTATTTTATACTAAAAAATAAACTCTAAATAGATTAAGAGTTCAATGTAAGACCTGAAACTGTAAAAGTCCTAGAAGAAAACCTAAGGGAAAAGCTTCACGATGTTGCCCTGACAATGATTTCTTGAATATGACACTAAATACATACGCAACAGAAGTAAAAACAGACAACTAAGACTACATCAAATTAAGACTTCTGCATAGCAAAGGAAACAGTCAACAGAATAAAAAGGCAATTTATGGAAGGGGAAATTATTTGCAAACCATGTATCTCATAAGTTTGGATCTTATATCCAAAATATATAGGAAATCCCTTCAATTCAATAGTAAAAAAAAAAAACACCCACAAATAACCTAAGCAGGACTATTCCCTGGGAGGCACAATCAATCTCTGATTTACGGGGCTGCTTTTTAAAATACCCTGCTTTCCTGAGGACCTCTGAAAGGGAATGATTTACTTGTTAAGGATCAGGACATTGGCATCTCAGGCAGTCGTACTGGAACAAGGGCGTTCGGAGCTTCCGGACAGGCACGGCTGTGCTTGGCACTGATGCTGCCCCAGGTCTACCTTGGGAAGTGGTGCCCTACAGTGATTGCTCTGGATTGGTTTACTTCCTGTGTGAGTTGCTCCACATGTGTGGATGTGAACACGAACTCTTTGAAGTAGTTGCATATGGTAATTTCCTTTCATCTTGGATGAGGATGGTTGGGGCTTCCCCCTGAAGGCAGATTTTTGAGCCTCCACTCATGTGCCCAAGTTCCTTTGACTTAGTCGTTGGAGGGTCCATATGTGTTCTGATCACCTGGACTCTGCACCGAAGCCTCTGTTCTTTTAAAATTAGCTCATGATCTGCTGCTATTCAGCATTTGCCATATCTTTCTATATTAAACCTTGCCATTAAAAGCAACCTTATACACTGGTGATTTCAGCAACATTTCCTGCAAGAGAAATGAAGTAAACTGAAGAATGTTTATAAACTAGTAGACTGAATAGTTAAAGGTCACTGAAACCATTTTGTAGTTATTCTGCACGTATCGTCATTTGTTGGAGGAGAATGTCCGCTATTCATTACACTCAGGCCAGTATGCAAAAAGAGCAACACATCTTGCTGGCTGGTGCTTCTGCCTGTTAACTGGAACCTGGTCATAACTATATTCATTTTATAATTCTGTGACAGTTGGAGGATCCTCTAATATTGTTTAGAAATGTTACCCAGTTTTAAAAGTCTCCAAAGCATTGGTGTTTACGGAAACTGTGGCACTTGAAAATGACTGCTAGAATATATCAAAATGTTAATAGAGTTTCCAGAGAATGGAGAGCTACTTTATTGATTTTTGTGATCATTTTTTATTCTCTTTACTAGTTAATTTCTTATATTTGAAAGTACTTCCAACCCATCTGTTTCTATGCTTTGTTTATTCCTTTCAAGTTCTTATAATACTCATTTTCTCCTCAGGTGGAAATGAAATTTTTTCTGAATAAAAATACAGTACATTCTATTAAAAGGAATTCACATTAATAGGAATTCACCAAAAAAAAGAAGCAAGAAAAATAAAAGGAATAAATGCTATACATATAATTGGATGTTTAGTACAAGTACAATCCTTATGCATATGTCAAAACTTCTTCACTCTAACATTAAAGGAATACCTAAAACTCTACACTTTAAAGATAGTTTAAACAACACTGAAAAAAAATCTAAATGTTAACACATTGTGTAAATAACTGGTAAGACACAGTTGATATTCAAATTAGTTAACAATGATTACTATCAGTTAACAGGATAGTATATGATGGATGGGTGAATAACAACTAAATATCAAATCTATGTGTAAAGAAATGTCTAATTCCAAAGGAGATAAATTTGAGGCACTTACAAAATACTATGAAACTATTCCTTGCTTTACAGATGCAGCCAGGGCATCAAAAAACCAAATATATGAACCAAATGTGTGAATCAGTGTGATGGCTGATTTTATGTGTCACGTTGCCCAAGCTACAGTATCCATTAGACAAATGCCAGTCTAGATGTTAATAGGTAGGTATTTTTTAAATGTGATTAACATTTACATCAGCAGACTTTGAATAAACCAGATTATTCTCCATAATGTGGGTGGACATCATCCATCAGTTGAAGGTCTTAATAGAACAAAGGCAGGTTTCTCAAAGTAAAAGAAATTCTCAAAGCTATAAATAGCCATCCTGCCCGAAAGGTAGAAAGCCTACAAACAGCTCTGTGGGATTCGGATTCAAGACTGTAATACCTACTCTTACCTGAGTTTCCAGGCCACCTGGCTTGCCCTACAGGTTTTGGACCTGCCTACTCCCACAATTGCAAGAGACAATTCCTTAAAATGAATCAAGCTCTTTATGTATAAATAGATATCTTTATCTCCAATTGGTCTGTTTCTCTGGAGAAACCTGGGTAACAGAATCAGTGACTGGGGTTAGTAGTAATCTTTTCTCCAGATGAAAGGCTAACCTTGGGCAGGGTGGTCCTCAGTCCTCAGCAGGAGCTTCTAGAGCCTGATGACCTCACCTTCCTCCCCTATTTCTCATACCAATTTTGATTTTCTGATTACTGTGTTCAAGAAATGCTGTCATTCCTCATAAGCAGTGTCACCAGCAATTTACCTGAATGACATCTGTGGTTTTGCTATGTTTTCAGGGATTTTAGAAGGATTTCTTGAAGTTTTTCTATTTTTCTGCCTAGTTTTAAGTAATCCCAGGAAGGAACTGCATGGACTTGATAAAACAAATGATGAATACTGTGGATTTGGGGTTCCTCACTAGTAGCTTTGCATTTGGACCATGCTCTTGTTTTTTGTATCAATGATGGGAGACAAAAGCTGTACATTTTTGCCAAATTATTAAGATGTTTAGCTGTTTGGTTCTAGTTATCTTAAATTCATGCTTTCCATAATGAAATGAAATTTTAGATGCTCTGTCATTATTCCATTCTGTTATAGACATATAGCACACTATCAAAAATATTTCTTTTTATTTCCCTAATTAGCCTGTAAGCTCTTTGGAGGCAAGAATAACAAGAGCAGCTGACCTTTGAATTTCACAAGTGAACAAACACAGTGCCTGCCAATAGTAGGTATTTAATGACATTCTGAATGAGTAATTATCGTAAGATTGAACATTTTACAGATTTTATTGGTTGAGAAGAAGCAAAACAAAACTTTTGTATCAGTGGATAATGTTACCTGCCCGAAATCAGTTTCTTTCTTAATGTTTCTTCAAGAAAACTGCATTCAGGAGATCAAAGAGCAGAAAACAAGGTCACAAGGATTCCTAATTCCCTACTCAGCTGCAGATGCCTCCTATCTGATTTGCCACTTCTTTATTTTATGAAAAAACCCAAAGCATTAAGTGGCACTCAGGAGAATTTTACCGGGTGCTAGGAGTCCAAGTGCAATTTGATACTTACTGAACTGAAATTTACTTAAAAGATGCTATTTAAATAGTACTATATAAAATGTCTTTCCTTTACTATAAAACAAGGCAAATAAATGTGTATACTGCAAATCCACTTTGTACTACACATGGCTTTTTATCTGAGGGAATCCCAGGGAAAAATTTGGTGCTGTTCATCTGATTTCAGATTATAAATAATGAGGTCAAGACAAGCCATTGCATAGGCAAGCAAATTACAATGGTATTCAATTATCCTACCAAAAAATGAGAATTTGAAGAGAAGTAACAAGTTTCGAGTAGAGCAATTCCTTCAAATTATTTTTTTGTAGATAAGTGAGTGGAGTTGGAAGATAGGTAGTGATCAAGGCACAAAGATAAGAATACAACTGAGAACCTCACATAGCTTGTATCCATATATAATTAGAGGCAGAAAATATTTTAGAGTCTAGAGGAAAGTTATTTATTACTAGCAATAGATCTATGAAAAGTAAACTAGGAGAAGGTAAATATTAATTCAGCTAGGACAAGAAAGTTGTGGAAAACAGGAAAGATTTGGAGAGTAACTCAAGTGGGAAAATAAAATATTGAGCATGCTACACTTGAACAATGGTATGAAAGCAAATTTCATGCTTATAGCCTATGAGCTATATACTTCAACAGCTAGAGACCAGTAAGATTCTGCTCATCTTTGGGTATGTCTGGCACAATTAAAACCTTTGAGATGTCCCTGGTGATGAATCTAGAGTCTTGGCAGAGTACATGGGGACAAATTTTTCTAACACTTTCTGTAACCCTCAAGGAGACCTAGAAGGATTGCCTTTCTTATGGATCCACCATATTGAATACTAGACTGAATTCAAAGAAGGTTCAAACACTGCAGGAAACAGTGTCACCAAAATTGATAAAAGAGAAGAGACTTGAGTTGGCCAGTGAGTGTTAAGTAAATTAAAATTGTAATTAAAATACCTCAAACTCAAATGTTTTACAGATCAGTTCTATTGATTTTTCAAATAAGAGTAATTCCCTTCTTATTTAAACAATTCTAGAAAACCCAAAAGGAGCAATGTTGTTCATCTTATTTTATAAAGCAATCATGATTCCAAAACCAGATAATAGTAGTAGAAAATTATAGATCCCTTCCACTTTTGGTCATAGAGGCAAAATAATCTTAAATAAAATTCTACCTAACTGAATCCAATGTGTGAACCAGAATACATGATCACATAGGCTCTATTTTAGTTATGCAAAGGTAATTTTGCATCAGGAAGTCTATCAGTGACATCACCACTTGAAAACATTAATAGAGAAAAATAATTGAGCTGATACAGAAAATGTACTTGATGTGGCACTACAATCATTTAAAATAAATTTTAAAAAGCAAGTTAGTCCTTCTGGCTCCTTCCTCTATTTTCTTTACCTTTTAGAATGTAGAATAGAGTTTGGATTAGAGGAGAACTTAATAAGAGCTTACATAAAAGCTTGATAATGAAAAAAAAGTAAGTTAACCTTGAGTTCAGCTTGCTTAATGTGGTAAAAGTTATTTATCAAAACTTTATGTAATTATTATACTTCATGGAGAAACTTAGATACTATCTCTTTAGGATCAGGGATAAGAAAAAGCAGCTTGTTTTTACTGTAACAGTTTAACATGGAGGGAGAGGTCCTGGATAATGCAACAAGAGGGAAAAAACTAAGTCACATATATTTTGGCAGACTGTTATGTAAGTTATGTAAACTTATTTTCAGACTGTAATGTTATATAGAAAAAGCACCAGAATCAACAAGCCGTTAGTACTAATAAGACTTCAGTAAGTTTGCCAGATATAAAATCAACTTAAAAAGCCAACAGATTAAACAATTCCATTCACAAATGCATCAGAAAGAATAAAATACCTACGAATAAACTTAACCAAGGAAGTGAAAGACTTTTACTCTGAAAACTATAAGACACTCATGAGAGAAATTAAAGAAGAAACCAATAAATGAAACACATACCATGCTCATGGATAGGAAGAATTAATATTGTCAAAATGGCCATCCTGCCTAAAGCAATCTACAGATTCAATGCAATCCCTATCAAAATACCTATAGCATTCTTCAATGAACAAGAGCAAATAGTTCTACAATTCATACGGAACCACTAAAGATCCCGAATAGCCAAAGCAATCCTGAGAAGGAAGAATAAAGCAGGGGGAATTATGCTCCCTGACTTCAAGCTCTACTACAAAGCCACAGTAATCAAGACAAATTGGTACTGGCACAAGAACAGACCCATAGACCAGTGGAACAGAATAGAGAGCCTAGATATAAACCCAAGAATATATGGTCAATCAATATGTAATAAAGGAGCCATGGACATACAATGGGGAAATGACAGCCACTTCAACAGCTGGTGTTGGCAAAACTGGACAGCTACATGCAAGAGAGTGAAACTGGATTATTGTCTATCTCCATATACAAAAGTAAACTCAAAATGGATCAAAGACCTGAATGCAAGTCATGAAACCATAAAACTGTTAGAGAAAAACATATGCAAAAATCTCTTGGACATAAACATGAGCAACTTCTTCATGAACATATCTCCCTGGGCAAGGGAAACAAAAGCAAAAATGAACAAGTGGGACTATATCAAACTAAAAAGCTTCTGACAGTAAAGGACACCATCAGTAGAACAGAAAAACATTCTACAGTATGGGAGAATATATTCATAAATGACATATCTGATAAGGGGTTGACATTCAAATTATATAAAGAGCTCATGCACCTCAACAATCAAAAAGCAAATAATCCAATTAAAAAATGGGCAGAGGAGCTAAACAGACAATTCTCCAAAGAAGAAATTCAGATGGCCAACAGGCACATGAAAAGATGCCCCTCATAACTAATTATCAGGGAAATGCAAATGGAACCACAATGAGATATCACCTCACACCAGTTAGGATGGCCAGCATCCAAAAGACAAACAACAACAAATGTTGGTGAGGATGTGGAGAAAGCTGAACCCTCTTACACTGCTGGTGGGAATGTAAATTAGTTCAACCATTGTGGAAAGCAGTATGGAGATTCCTCAAAATCTCGAAGTAGAAATACCATTTGACCCAGGAATTCCACTCCTAGGAATTTACCCTAAGAATGCAGCAGCCCAGTTTGAAAAAGACACATGCACCCCTATGTTTATCGCAGCACTATTTACAATAGCCAAGAATGGAAGCAACCTAAGTGTCCATCAGTAGATGAATGGATAAAGAAGATGTGGTACATATACACAATGGAATATTATTCATCCATAAGAAGAAAACAAATCCTACCATTTGCAACAACATGGATGGAGCTATAGGGTATTGTGCTCGGTGAAATAAGCCAGGCAGAGAAAGACAAGTATCAAATGATTTCACTCATCTGTGGAGTATAACAACAAAGCAAAAACTGAAGGAACAAAACAGCAGCAGACTTACAGAACCCAAAAATGGACTAACAGTTACCAAAAGGTAAGGGGCTGGGGAAGATGGGTGGGAAGGGAGGGATAAGGGGGAAAAAGGGTATTATGATTAGCACACATAATGTAGTGTTGGGAGTTATGGGGAAGGCAGTATAACACAGAGAAGACAAATAGTGATTTTATAACATCTTACTATGCTGATGGACAGTGAGTGTAATAGGGTATGTGGTGGAGACTTGATAATAGTGGGAATCTAGTAACTGTAGTGGTGCTCGTGTAATTGTACATTAATAATACCAAAACAAAAAAAATGTATTATCTTTTGGAAAGTCCAGATATCCAAAAAATAAAGATATTATAATGAGTAAAAAAAAAAAAAGCCAATTGATATTTGAACATCCATTGGCCAAAAAAAAAAGAAAAGGAAACATGACTGTAACCTCACACCTTACACAAAAATTAACTCAGAATAGATCATGGAATTAAAATGTAAAACAAATTATGAAACTTCTCAAGAAGACTATAGAAAAAAAGGTAAAAATCTGCAACTAAGCAGAGTTGTTAGACTTGACATCAAAAGCATGATCCATAATAGGAAAAACAAATAAATTTTACCTCATGAAAATTTAAAACTTTTGCCCTGTGAATGATCCTATTGAAAAGATGAAAAGACAAATTGCTCCCAGGAGAAAATATTTCTAAGTCATATAACCAGCAGAGATCTAATATCTAAAATATACTATACTCTCAAAACCCAACATTAAGAAAACAAACAATCCAATTAGAAAATGAGCAAGAGACTATGAACAGTCATTTCACCAAAGAGGATATACAGATGCCAAATAAATGAAAAGATCTTCAACATCATTACCTATTAGAGAAATGAAAATTAAAACTATAATGATATATCACTACACAGCTATCAGAATAGATAAAATAAAAAATAGTGATAATATCAAATGCTGGCAAGGATGTAGAAACACTGCCAGTGGAGGACAGAATGCAAAATGGTACAGCCATACTGGAAAATAGTTTGGCAATTGTTTTCAAAACTGAAAATAGATTTACCATAAAACCCAGCAGTTGTCTTTGGGGGTATTTATTGTGGAGAAATGAAGATTGAATTTCATGTAGGAGCTTGCACCCAAATGTGCATAGTAGTTTTATTCATAAAATCCTCAAACTGAAAACCATCCAAAAATGAAAAACAAAAACCCTGTGAGTAGTTTAAAACAAACAAACAAACGAACCTGTGGTACATCCATACTATACAATATTACTCAGCAATATAAAGGAATAAACTACCAATGCATGTAAAAACTTGGATGGCTCTAAAGGGCATTATACTGAGTAAAAATTTTTTTCGAAAAGGTCACATACTATAGGATTCCACTTATTTAACCATCTAAGAAAGTCGTAGAGATGGAGAACATATTAGTGGTTGTCAGGAGTTAGGAATGGATCAGGGATGGAATGGTTATAGCATAAAAAGGTAATGTGAGAGAGTCTTGTAGTACTGAATCCAATCGTGTGAACCAAATGCTTAATCAAGTACTCTCTGTTTTAGTTATGCAAGGGTGATTTCACATCAGGAAATTCACCAATGTAATTCACCACATTAAAATATTAATAGAGAAATATAATTAGCTGATACAGAAAATGCACTTGGTATGGTACAAAAGTTAGTTAAAATGAATTTTTAAAGTAAGAAATAGAAGAGAGGTTCCTTAATGTGGTAAAAGTAATTTGTCAAAACCTTATAGCAAATATGCTTGCCTTATAGTTGTGTAAGATGATAACACTTAATAGAGCTACATACACTTACGAGTGCACGTAAGTGATGAAATCAGCTCTATGGAGTGTACCAATATCAGTGTCTTAGTTTGGATATTGTACACTAGTTGGGTAAGATATTAACATTGGGAGAGGCTGGAGGAAGGCTTCGTGGGACTGGCTGCAACCTCCTGTGACTAGAATTATTTGAAAATGAAAAGTAGCTCCATCTCTCTGCACACAGCTAACAGAATTTCTCTATACCAACAGAAATCAAAGACAAATACAATGAAACAGATACTATTCATAAGCAACAGTGACTTTAATATTTCCAAGAACTTATTTAACCAAGAATACATAAAGCTTTGAATAAAATGTTAAAGTATTAATAAAGAACGTAGGAGATGATCTGAATAGAGGTATACACGGTCTTTAAAGGGATGGTTCAATACCACAAAGATGTAAATCCTCCTCAGTCAAAATTCCACTTGGATTTGCTTGAGGTTTTTGACACCTCCTAGTTTTTGTGACTAAAAAATTATGAACCCAGCATAATAAAAACAGTGAGGTATTAGCTCAACAACTGACCAGCGGACAAAAAAAGACCTCTTAAAACAAAAGTACATGCATATGTAGTAAGTTAAGATACAAAAACATGGCACCACCAATAAATGGGGAAAGGACAGATACATATAATAAATGGTATAGGGAAAATTGGTTAACTACATGGAATAAAATACTTGATGTCACATATAACAATGGGCTTCAAGATGTATTATTAGGATTAATAGTGGAGTATGTTGGAGATTCTTTGCAAACCAGGGATAAGCCAGAGGAAGATTTGCTAAAGAAAATTGTACAAACAAATTATGCAACAAATTTATGATTTTAACTAAATAAAAATAAAGAGTTTCTTTTTTTCCCCCAAAAAAGGGCAGTTGTTAAGATTGAGGAATGGAATAAATGGACAGTTAAGGGAAAGATGATGGAATGATAGTAACTAGTTTGGATATGAAACTGATTAGGAATTAATATTACTGAAAAATAAGCCCTAGAATGTGCAGATGAAAAATGAGCAAAGGCACAAATAGTAAATTTATAGAGAGGAAACTGGAAATGCCATTATACATATAAAGAGATACTCAAACTTGTTTTTAAGCAGAGAAGGTAAATTGAATTGAGATTTCATTACACTGTTATAAAACATAAAGATGGGACTTTTGCTTCCAACCAGATGGGGTAACAGGGACTGGATTTATCCTCTTGCCTGAAACAATTAGAAATTTGGACAAAATGTATGAGAAAATGATTTTCAAGGCCTTGTTTTGAAGAAGGGCAGTTATCCTTAGAGACAGGAGACAAAAGAGGTGAGTCCCTGTATTTACCCATCTTACTAGCTGGAGAAAGGCTCCAGGGCCCTGTGCAGGGAAAGCTACCCCAGGTGGAACCCTGTGCTGATAAGACTCAAGATGCTAAACTTTCAGCACAAGAAACATAAAACTATACCAAGACAGAGAATCAAATTGAGTAAAGCCAGTAATAAAGAGAAAATCTTAAAAAGCAGCCAGAAAAAAACCACCTCCTTATAAAAAGAGAGAGAAAAAAAGTTGATGCAGATTTCTCATCAGAAATAATACAAACTAGAAGTGGAACAAACTCTTTAAAGCCTGGAAAAAAATATTGTCAACTTAGAGTTAGGGTGCTAATGAAAATATCTTTCAAAAAATGAGAAAAAATATCTTTCAGACATACAAAAACTGAATTTATCAGTAATAGACCTGCAGTATATAAATGTTAAAGAAAATCTTTGAGGCAGAAAGAGAATGATACCAGCTGGAAAATTAGACCTACACAAATAAGTGAAGAGCACTAGAAATACTAACCATCTGGGTAAATGTAAAAATCTTTTCTTGTTATTTAAATCTCTTTAAAAGTTAATTAAGCAAAAGTAACACAGTGTTATTTGGGGTTTATAACATGTGCAGGGAAAGTGTATGACAGCAGAGCAAAAACTCAAGAACAGAAATTCAAGTATGTTACATGGTTCTCATAGCCTGCATGAAGTGGGTGTCCCTTGGAGGCAGACTTGGTAAGTTAAAGATGTATACTGTGAGCCATAAAGCAGCAACTAAAATAACAAAGAATTATAAACTGATAAAATAAAAATAAATTGGAATTATAACAAAGTACTCAATTTATCCAAAACGTAGAAAAAGAGGAAAAGGAACATAGAACAGAAGGGCAAATGGAAAGCAATTTACGAGATGATAGATATAAATCCAACCATACAGGTGATCACTTTAAATGGAAGTGGTGTAAACACCCCAATTAAAGGCAGAGATTATCAGATTGGACAAAAGGTAAGACCCAGCTAAATGCTACCTATCAGAAATGCACTGGAAACATAAGACAAAAGTAGATGAAGAGCAAAAGATAAGACATAAGCTATGTTAACACTAATCTAAAGAAAGCTGGACTTGTTATATTAATATCAAACTAAGTAGATTTCAAACTAAACGATTATTAAGGATAAAGAGGGCCTTTTCAGAATGATAAAGGTGTCAATTCATCAAGAGGATGTACCACTTCTAAATGTTCATGCATCTAATAACAGAACTTCAAAATACACAAAGCAAAAAACTGACCAAAATGCAAGGAGAAAGAGATAAAACAATATTTATAGTTGGAGTTTGAACATTTGTCTTTCAATAATTGATAGAACAAATAGATGGAAAAGCGGTAAGGAAATAAACCACTTAATCACTCTATCAACCAATTTGACCTAGTTGACATTTACAAAACACTCTAACAATAGTAGAAAACACATTCTTTTCAGGTGCACATGGAACATTTATCAAGATAGATCATATACTGGACCATAAGTATCAATAAGTTTAAAAAGATTCAAGTCATACAATGTATGTACTGTTAACCACAGAATTAATTAGTAATCACAGAAAAATATTTGGAAACTAAATAACATAGAAACCCAATATATCATAATTTGTGGGCTGTAACTAAAGTGGTACTTAGAAATTTAATGTTCTAAATTCCTATATTAGAGGAAAAAGAACTCCAAGAAAAAAAACCTCATTTTCTGACTTGGGAAACTTTAAAAAGAGCAAATGAATCCCAAAGTAACAATAATAAAATATGTTTTTTTATATAAAAAAACATAAAAATAAAAAAAATAAACATAAAAATAAAAAATAATAAAAAACATGATAAAAAATCAGCAGAAATCAGTAAAATGGAAATATATTGATTATGGTGATAGTTTCACATTGGATATGTATTTTAAAATGTATACTTAAAATACACACGTTACTGTATGCCGTTTTGTGCTTCAATAAAGCTGATTAAAAAATAAAGCTGGGTGGCAGCACACACTGATGATGTGGGAATATAGGAATCCTCATATACTGCAGGTGGCAGTGTAGGCTGGGCAGGCACTCCGAGAAGCAAAATGACCATCCTGAATCATATTAAATATACAGAAATCCTATGACACAGCAATTCTGCTCCAAGGTACGTCTTTCAAAGAAATGTCTAAATATATTTTATAGGGGCCATGTATGAAGATGTTCATTGCGGTGGTGGGAGTTTGTGGAAACTGGTTGATAACAGCAAGGAGAATGAGTAGGCAGAATGTGGTAGGCGCGACCATGGAGTGCTGGACAGCTGGAAGTTATGTTGTTAGACTTAAAACATGGATGGACTTTAAAGCACAGTGGAGAGTGAAAAAAACCACATGTGTGTGTATGTATATCATATATGGATATAATGTATGTGTCTGTGGATAAAATTGTAATATTTCTAGAATATCTTGCCTGGCTTTAGTCCTCAGGGGTGGAGAGACATATAGCTTTAGTTCATTTGCATATCAGTAGGCATTCCTTAGAGGTGGAGAGAAGTTCATCTCCATATCAATGGGTATGTTTGGAAGATATTTGGAAACTAAATAACATAGAAACCCAATATATCATAATTTGTGGGTTGTAACCTGGGAAACGGAGGGCTCATCTGTACCTGAGAGGAGAGGGGAATTGCTGGTTTTGCTTCCGCTGAAGCAGGAAAGAGAAACAGCCTCAGACTGCAGTTTGTAAGCAATAAACAGATTTTAAACTTTATTTCTCCCTTTGACTGATTTCAGTTTTAGAGGTATTTTGCCCCGGGATTTCCTCTCCCCGGACTTACAGTTCTCATAATTATGTAAAATAAAACCTATGCACAGGAAACAGTCTTTACATTTGGCAAGAACACACAGTTACACTCTAAACTTAAAAGAATGGTTGTCTACAGCAGGAAGTAAAGGATTAGATTGGTCAACAGGCCTAAGAAAGAAAGAAAAGTGAGGTGTCTTTTGGTTTTAATCTATGTCCCAGGACTGTTCAGGGAACTCAGAGCTATTTTGTATTCCATGGTGTGTTTCAAATCTCTTGAGCTATGTATTTTGATGTGACAAGTGGCATTAAATTATTTGCTCTGAGGATTCAATTACCCTTTTTCTACTCATCATCCTTAATTGATGGATGTGCCTCACAAAGAACTCATCAACACTCAACTCTGGAAAGAGGTCTTAAAAACTCAGAGCCTTTTAAAACTTTGATCTAATTCCTGTTAAATTCATGTGCTCTGGTAGAGTGAATTTGAGCAGGTTAGATGTTCAGCTGAATAGCATTTGGGTAACAAGTTCACTGATTCAGGAAATGTTTGCTGAACACTGTCCGTCTAGGTGACAGGTGCTGGGCTGAGTGATATGGCTGCAGAGATGAATCTGGGGTGCCTGCTCACTATTACTTTAGTGATCTGGGAACAAGGCAAGTATAAAAATAAGTCCAGTAGGTGTGTTCAATGGGCTGTAACAGTAACTTCCGTCATGGGTAGCCACCATTCTAATGCTGTAGATTGGTTCTGTCTGTATTTGAATTTTACATAAATGGAATTGAACAGTATATATTCTTTTAGGTATGGCTTTTATTGCTCAAAATTTCATTTGTGAAATTCATCTATATTTTGGAGTATACTTGTAGTCTGCTCATTCTTTTTGCTAGGTAGTTTTCCATTGTACAAATCCACAAGTTATTCTATTCTACTATAGATGGATAGCTGGGCTATTTTCATTTTCATTTTCACTTTTTTTGTCAGTTAAAATTTGTGTTGAACTATTGGTAGTTTGATTTTAACAGTAGTCCAGCTTCAGAGATGAGCTTTCTTTCACATGAAGGTGTGAATTGCAATGTTCTATGTCATAATAAGAAATGAGGGAAGTTGTGCCTTTCTATTACCTGGCAGTGCCATTGGTGGCAAAGAGCAAGGATTAGATATCTTGTAAAATTCTCCCTTCCCCCACCCCAAATCTATATGCTAATTTAAGCATTGCCAACTCTAACTGTATGAAGATGGATAAATGACCAAATCATTGGGATTATTTTCAATCTGTGAATTAGGGAAAGACCGCTTTATCCACTTACAAAAATGCGGTTATCTAAGTCAGGAATTTCCGCCAGGACCTCCTTGCAAGCCACCATGACATGGATAGGTGGACATAAGGAGAGTTGACTTACAATGGCTAACAGAGAGCTCCTGGGATGGATGGGTGCTGGGGGAGGACGTAGGGAGGCAACAGTGGGACTACAGTGTTGGCTGTTTAAGTTCTTTATATATTTTGGATATTAACTCCTTATCATGATTTGCAAATGTTTTCCCCATGTACCACACTGCCTTTTCATTTTGTTGATGTTTTCCTTCATTGTGTAGGAGATTTTTAGTTTGATTTTAGTCCCACTTGTTTACTTATTGCTTTGTTGCTTTGCTCTTGATGTCAAATCCAAATACTCATCTCTAAGACTGACGTCAAGGAGCTTTCCACCTGTTCTCTTCTGAAAGTCTATGACTTCAGGTCTTACATTCAACTCTGATTCTCTTCTCATTTTTAACACTTCTCCAAGAGGTAGTCTGAGGAAAGGAAAGGATGTAATATTTGCATCAGTTTTGTTACCTGTATGCTTTGTGTATTTGGGAATGAGATCAGGGTCAGGAGAGGGCAGATTGTTTACTACTTAAGTGATTTTATATTTTTTATATTTTGTAAGTGATAATGCATTTTGATTATTTATGGTCTGTATTTTTTATATTTCATAAATGATAGTGTATTTGATTATTTATTCATAATCTTTTTGTTCGCATGGTATTATACAACAAATTCATTGATAGGTCGTGTCCTTTCAGGATGAGCTCAAGACCTTGATTAGCTGCTGTAATGATCTGACTTTGAGACTCTGTTTACTGCTACAATTATTATTGCTCAGCATATACACTTAAAAAATTAATAGACTGTTGCTTAGAGCAGTTGCAAACTTACAGAAAAATTAAACAGAAAGTAAAGAGTTCCTGTATTTCCTCCTACTTCCACCCACCCTGGATGTTTCCTGTGTTATTAACATCTTGCATTGGTGTGGTTCATTACAACTGATGAACTAATATCAATACATTATTAATAACTGAAGTCCAGAGTTTAGATCAGCATTCACTCTGTGTTGACAGTTCAATGAGTTTTGATAAATGTTTAATGTCATGTATCTACCTTTACTGTGTCACACAGAATAGTTTTACTGCCCTAAAAATCTCCTGTGCTTCACCTAATTCAACTTTCCAAATCTCACCCTTCTTCCACTGAGCTTTTGGAAACCACTAATTTTTTACTGTCTCTAAAGTTTTTTCTTTTCTAAGATGTCATATGGAATCATACACTATGTAACCTTTTCAGACTGATTTCTTTTACTTAGCAATTTGCATTTAAGTTTTCTCAAGATCTCTTATGCCTTAATAGCTCATTTCTTTATACTGTGGATAATATTCCACTGTAAGGATGTACTGCAGTTTATCCATTTACCTACAGGGACATCTTGATTGCTTCCAATTTTTTGTTATTCTGTTCTTTTGATGCCAACACTCAGACTCTTTCCCTACTGCTGGTGAGCAAGAAAAAAATGTCCTGCAAAAATATTCAGTTCCTAATCTCTGGATCTTGTGCAATTACTTTATAGTAAATTATAGAACTTTGTAGTAAATTAAGGCTCTTGAAATGACTTAGATAGGGTTATCCTAAAGGCAATCACATGCATGCTTATAAAAGGGAGGCAAAGGGATATTTGTCAGGAGAAGAGAAGGTGATGTAACCATGCAGGCAGAAATTGGAATGCTGTGATTTTAAACCAACGAATGCCAGCAGCCATCAAAGGCTGGGAGAGGCAGGAACATACTCTGCCCTAGAACCTATTCAGGGAGGGTGACTCTGTCTGGACCTTGATGTCAGCCCAGTGAGACTGATGTTGGACTTCTAGTCTCCAGACAGTGAGAGAATAGATTTGTATTGTTTGGAGCCACCCAGTTGTGGTGAATGTTACTCAAGGTTCTTTCTCAGCCCAGGCAGCTGCATGTTCCCTGCCCCCAACCCCCTACCCCTATCCTGGACATGAACTGGGGGCAGAGGGAAAACAGCTGGAGCTTATTCATCCTAGCAGGGGACTGTCAGGTCTTTCCTGCTACTGTGATTCTCTTGAGCTGCCTAGTTCTTGTTTTCTGAGGTTGGCTTTTCAACTTTTGCCTCAATCCTATGAGTATATGTGTATTCTCATAATTAATTCTCTTAACAATGCTGGCAGAGTTCTTTTCTGTTTATTTGTGCCCAAGGAATTCTATGTAATTACCTAGAAATGTTGCTCTTTATTTCCTTGTTTCTTTGAGTTATTGTTTAATGTTATTCTTGGTTCAACTTTCAAAATGCAAAGTAAAAGTTTAGCTGTTGCCCCTGAGTTACTTTCGTAAGATGAATGAGAAGTCCTAGAGCAATCTCATCACCTGTGAATATGTAAGGGCCTCCTGAATGAAAGACCTTGGTAAAAATCACTTCTTTTTTGTGACATTAAGAAATAACAGCAGACTTTTTCTCTTTAGCAATAACAGCGGGTTTATTTAAAAAAGAGAACTGGGAATGGAAAATGATGAAAGGTAGAATAACCATTAAAAATTATTGAATTCCTTTTTATTTATCGGTTTTAGTTTAGACCATAAGAATATCTCCATAGAGAAGCAATGATAGCACAGAGCACTAAGCTTGTATTTTTCTCAAGTTCATTTTAATATCAGGCTATAGTCAGCTTCCTAAACTTTGAAGGAATAGAGACTTAGGACATGCCCCTAGCACAGAGCATGACACACAGCAGATGCTCAGTATAGTATAATTTGAATAAATGAACGAATGAAAAAAATGTGAATCTAGTGAGCAGGTGAAGCACAAAGGTGAAGGATCATTAATTCAGACTGAGGTCATTCCTAAAATACCACCTGATATAAACTCTTGTAGGAAACTTAACAGCCATCGCCATTCTAATTTATTGCCCCGGAAATGGTAGAAAATATAAAGAAGAGGAAATTAGTAGAATATCATTTTCAGCCTTATCTCATAGAGGGCAAAACAGTGAGATGAAATCTTCCCCCTCTGTGGCACCGTAAAGCAAGGTGACCAGCTTATGTGATGTACAAAGGAAATTTTAAACTTACGTAACCCCTTTGCTATATCTTTAATTATTAGACGGGTATAAAATCCAGTCCATTAGTGAAAAATCTCACTATGAAATAATCAGGCATATCCCGGAGAAGCAGGGAGTGGTGCAAAGTAGCTTTGTTTCTTGCCTACAGCTGCACAGCCGTCCCCGCCTCGCCGCCCAGCCCTGTGTTTTCATCCCCGGCGCCGCGCCCGCTCCTGTGCCTACACGTAGTGCTGCTTCTTCACCTTCTCAGCCTTGGCTTGAGCCATCAGTTCAGCTCATTTTGGTTTTTCCCTAGAAGTACCTGGGATAACGGCAGTTAAGATGTGTCAGGTAGGAGGGGAGAACAAAGAAAGAGACAGCTTCCTGATTTAAGCTCTGGGTGATAAGACAAACGGTCTCTTAGGGCACAATCTTGGTACCTTATTATTTTGACAAGGTCTTTATCTTCCTTCTTTGATTTACTAAGGTCTGCTAAGAATGCTCAAGTTTTAGCATAATGCCTTATCATATTAAACAATCCTGTCACTGTCACATCCTTCAGCTATTATGCTAACAAGAGTCCCTGCTGCTCTCCCCTGTTTCACATCTATTTAGCATTTTAGTAAATACAGGCTGTTGTAGAAGGGAGTAGACAGCTACCGACACGGTGTGATTTAGGACATCGCAAAAGACCCGTTTGCTCACAGTATTTCTTGGTTCCTCTGCTTGTTATTTTTCATTAATCTTTTCCCTGAATGTTGCTTTAAAGGGGATATGCATTTAGGCTACCAAAAACTGATTTACACGATTACTCCATTGTCAGAGGAGAGAGTCTTCCGGGTTTGAGACATAGAGGGATTTGTTTTAACAGGGAAGAATGAGAAAATGGAGAAAAAGTTAGAGAGCCCCCAGGGCACAGCCCAGGCAAGTCGTGTCCAGATGGGACGCCGTTAGTTCTGTGGCACGGGAGGGGTCATTTGAGGGAGGGGCAGAAGGCGAGGAGGGCCCGCCGATACTGGAAGGCCTGACAAGACGCAGGGCGCTCAGTCGCTGGCAAACGGTGCTCTTCTCTACTAAAGCTGACTTGTTTTTAGCTTTCTATTCGGAAATAATTTCAAGCGTCTATTTGGTAAAATTAGTGAAGGCCTCAGGGAACAGGAGGTTGTAGAGACATTAGGATCAGCGCCCGTTCCTTCTGCCGTGGGTGCGGGGCCCGTGGGTGCGGGGCCCGTGGCCGCTCTCCCTCGCGCCTCGCTCCTCCTCTGGCTGCTTCCCTCTCCTGCCTTCCGTCATCCTCCTGTGCCTTTCTTCACCTTCATTCCTTTGCTTTTCCCCATCATTCCCTTGCATTTTCGAATCCTAGTGAAAAGTTGCTGAACCATATAAGCCTCACTTTCTTAATTATAAAATGAGAATATATATAGAAACTCCAGATACAATACAAAACCCAAAACAAAACCCCTTCACTATCCCAAAGGTACATGAATGAGTAATTCTGGTTGTACAAGGTTTCTGGAGATACTCTAGAGAAATACAAAAAAAATGCTGTATCTTAAATAGCCTAGATGGAAATAAACATGAAGCTAGAAATATACATGGACACTGTGTTTCAAGTTGACCTGAAAATATTCTGGTGATGATAAAGGCAGTGGAATCAAGATTAATTGATCTTTAAAGTCAATACAATTCTGACCCCAGTAAGAATTCTAAAATTTATGTGGAATAACAAAGTTCCAAGAATAGTAGGACACATCTAAACAACCAAGGTAAGGGCTACTTGACCTCCCAGGTACAGTGTTTTATATAAATGGATGGCCATTCAGATGGTGTAGTACAGATGCAAGAATAGACAGATAGACCAGTGGATGGGGATGGGGGAGAGAATGGCATGGGGAATAGAGAGGCCAGA
Organism: Manis javanica; assembly: GCF_040802235.1. Taxonomy (NCBI): domain Eukaryota; kingdom Metazoa; phylum Chordata; class Mammalia; order Pholidota; family Manidae; genus Manis; species Manis javanica. Next base: position 71,578,586 of record NC_133160.1, read on the forward strand.
AGCAGACCTATGCATATATATTTGATATATTCAGAACACTGGTAAAATGGTCTACAATTTTTGGAAAATTTGCTATGTCTATGAAAATTTTTGATCAGTTCTCTAAATCTCACAATATACAGTAATGACTTCTCTGTGCAGTAAAACTAAACTATGAAAGACAGGACAAATTTTAGAAGGAAATATTAGGAGAGTATCTTTAGGACATCAGAATAGAAGGAATTTTTAAACAAAGCATATGAAAGTGCAGACTAAAAAGGAAATGATATATTCACTGTGTTAAAATTAGAAATATTTGTTTATCAAAGCATAAATAATAGAAAACCATACTTGGGAAAAGATATGTACAAACATAAAACCATCAAGGGGTATTTGGAATATACATTTATGAAAGTAAAAAAAAAACTTGTGAGAGACATGTACAGACATTTCACAGAGGAGGAAACACACAAATGAGTAATAATCCTATTTAAAGATGTTTCATTAATATCCAGGGATATGCAATATAATGAAATTGTATATCATTTCATTCTTATCAAATTGGCTAAGGAGTCTAATAATTCCTAGTGTGGGTAAATATTGGAAGCAACATAAACACTTATTTGGTGCTGACAGCATTGTCAACTAATCTTTCAGAAAAAATTGACATTATCCAATAAAGTGGAACACATGAATACTTTATAATGAAGGTATTTAATTTCTAAGTGTATATTCTATATGAGCATATCAACCAGGAGTAATAAAAATACTGTCCACAGTAACATTGTATATAATAATGGAAAAACTGGAAACAACCCATATAGTCATCAACATAATGGATAAATAAATGTTGTATATAACAGAATAGAATACTATAAAGTAGTAAACATGAACCACAGCTATACACAACATGGATGAATCTCAAAGATTATGTTGATTGAAGTAGGCAGAAACAATTATATAGTTTTTCTTTGGAAAAATGTCTATTCAAGTCCTCTGCCCATTTTTTAATTGGGTTGTTTTTTTAATATTAAGTTGTGTAAGTTCTTTATATATTTTAGATATGTTAATATCCTTATAAGATGTATGATTTACAAATGTCGTCTCCCATTCAGTAGGTTGTTTTTTGTATTGTTGATTGTTTCCTTTGCTATGCAACAGCTGTCTAGTTTGACGTAGTCTCATTTGTTTGTTTTAGCTTTTGTTGCCCTTGCCTGAGCAGACTTATTCAAAAACATGACTAAGACTCATATCAAAGAGCTTACTGCCTATATTTTCTTCTAGGAATATTATGGCTTTGGGTCTTCAAGTCTTTAATCAATTTTAACTTTATTTTTGTATATGATGTAAGATAGTGGTCTAGTTTCATTCTTTTACATGTAACTGTCCACTTTTCCAACACCATTTATTGAAGAGACTATCCTTGTCTACTTTATTGTAGATTATTTGACTATATATGCATGGATCTATTTCTGGGGAGAAAAGGGAACCCTTGTACATTGTTGGGGGGTATGTAAATTGGTGCAGCCACTATGGAAAACAGTATGAAGTTCCTCCAAAACTTAAAAATAGAACTACCATACAATTCAATAATTCTACTTTTGAGTATTTATCCAAAGAATATGAAAACACCAATTCAAAGAGATATATGCACCCCTATGTTCACTGCAGCATTATTTACAGTTGTCAAGATGTGGAAGCAACCTGTGTCCATCCATAGGTGAATGGATAAAGAAGATGGTGCATGTGTGTGTATTGAAATATTACTCAGCCACAGAAAAGAATGAAATCTTGCCATTTGCAACAGCATGGATGAACCTAGAGGGTATTATGCTAAGTGAAATAAGTCAGACAGAGAAAGACAAATACCATGTGATTTCACTATTATATGGAAACATACATAACAAAGTAACAAGAAATACCAAACAGAAATGGGGTCATAAATACAGGAAATAAGCTGTTACAGTGTGGAGGGGGATTGGGGGATGGGTGAAATAGGTGAAGGGGATTAAAAGGTACAAACTTCCAGTTATAAAATGAATAAATCTTGGGGATGTAATATACAGCATGGGGAATATAGTCAATAATATTGTAATAAGTTTGTATGGTGAAAAATGGCAATGACTTATTGTGAGAATCATTTCATAATGTACAAAAATATCAAATCACTATGATGTACACCTGAAATCAATAGGATATTGTTTGTCAATTATACTTCAATAAAAATCATATAATGTTTTATCAATAGATACAAATGTAGTGTATACAAAAAAGCAAGGATATAATAAACATATAACTGTTGTCTTTGGTGGGGAAGGATGGGAATATGATTGGGGGGGAATATGGGAGGTTTCTGGGTTACTTGTATCTTCTTTTTTATTTTAGGTAGTGTGTCCATAAGTGTTTAATTATTCTTTACTCTTCACATATACCATATATGCTTTATATATTCATATACAAACATGTATATGCACATATATTTCATATATACAAAGCCTGAAACAGTGCTTAGTACAAAAAAATTTAATAAACCTTAGTTTTCCTTTACTCTCCCTCTACTTTCTGTACATAATAATGGCCTGATTAAATCCTTTGAGATTAGGCAGGTGGTGGTAAAATAACAAAGCTAGAACACTGTCAATTATACATTAGGCTGTATAACTGGCAACATCTCAATGCCATTGTCAGGCAAATACAATGGGTAGAGTCAGTCCTGCCTGAGTCCAGAATTGTCAGAGACTTGGTGGCACTAGCTACAGCCAGCTGCCTTGAAACAATTTCTGTTTAAGCCAATAACGGGAGGAGATTCCTCTGGGAAATGAGGCCACACACGTATGTACAAATTACTTTATCTTAATGTTGTGGTTGCAAGGCAACTGGTAAATTTAAAATTTGTATTTAGATTTACATTTATAACACCTGCACTATTGATATTATGATTTTATTGGTGTTTGATGTGTGAACCTCCTTTGACTTTCTGAAAAACTTATCTTTGCCTCAGATGATCTCTGTATTTGTTATCAGTTTTTGAAAATTCTGCAAGCAAATCACTGTAACCCTTCCTCTTTGGAAACAAAGACATCACCACTACTTAAAAAAATCTTGCCCTTTAACATTTTTGTCAAAACATGGGATGACTAGAACAGTCGTATCTGGCTTTCACCATTGTGTGCTGACCTGCTGCTTCCCCTTTCAATGTGGGCAGCTCTGCCTAGTGGGCCAGTGAAGAGGTTGTTTTTTCTGTCTTCAGCAGGTGGCCAGTGTCACATGTCAAGACAGTATTTAGTGTGTTTTTTCAACTTTTAAATATAGTACATATAGTGATATATAATACTATTATTCCCCTACTTAACATCTCAGAAGCGGATGGAGATAGGCTAGAGGAATGAACTGTGTATGAGCTTTGCTCCTGTGATATTGATCCCAAACTATAGCACCTGAAATAATCTAGAAGTTTATTCTTTGATCTGAGTTGGTATGGCCGCCCTGCTTTTAAAGTTGTGAAGATTGCTCCTTCTTCCACCTTGTCGTTCCCACTATCTTTAGGGTATGGTCCAAAATGATTCATCACCGCATTCCTTTTCCACCAGAAGGAAGGGGAAGAAAGAAAAGGAGGAAATGTATATGCCTTTATTTTAGAGACATGTGATGGAAGTCGTACTCATAACTCCTAATGTACCATTGGCTAACAGTTAGTCACACTCCTATGTTTATTGCAACATTATTTATAATAGCCAAGATACGGAATCAAAGTGTCCATCAATAGATGAAGGATAAAGAAGAGGTGGTACAAATATACAACAGAATATTATTCAGTCATTACTGGCTGAATAATATAACAGCCATTACTCAACCAAGGAAGAAATCCTGCCATTTGCAACAACATGGATGGACCTAGAGGGTATTATACTAAGGGAAATAAGCCAGGCAGAGAAAGACAAATACTATATGATTTCACTTTTCTGTGGAATCTAAAAAACAAAACAAAACAAACAAAACAGCAGTAGACTCATAGACACTGAGAAGAGACTGGTGGTCACCATGGGGGGGTGTTGGGAGGAAGGGTCAGTGAAACAGGTGCAGGGGATAGAGGCACAAAATCCCAATCATAATATAAATCATTCATAGGGATTAAAGTACAGCACAGAGAATATAGTTAATAGTTCTGTAACATCTTTCTGTTGACAGATAGTAACTGCATTAGTTGGGGTGAACATTTAATATTGTAGATAACTTTTTTATTAAAAACAAATAAATATTAAGCAAATATTTGGCCAAGAATTATATTATTATATTGAAGACCAAATTACTTGAAAAACTGCAAGTAAAGGAAAATTCTGGAAAAGAACAGTTGTAATAGGGTTTCAGATAACTAAATATGTAAGCAGGCATTCATTTTCGGCACATTGAAACAGAGCTTAATGATCTGAAATTGACAATCACATTGATACAAGCAATTCCAAGTATGTCTTTGCTTGACCTGTGAATTATTTTCTTAGTATTTCTTTTGAAGAACGCTTCAGTTCACAGTTTCCCCTCAGAGCAAAAAAAGGTTGCAATTCTCAGTCTGAAGCAGAGTGAATGTATTTTTAAGGTCCTCTTGTTTTTTGCATTTCACACTAATGTTTGTCAAAGTAAATTCCAAATGTAAAAACAAAATGTTTAATAGCTTACAAGTGTATTTTGTTCTTATTGTTATTGTTTAAAACGTACTTGTTCCTTCAATAAAATCTGTAATAGAAAATAATGTTTATTATTGAATGTTTTGACAATATAGAGACATACAAATAAAAAAACTCCTTTAATTGTAAGCGCAGTTATGATATTGAAAAAAAATCTTAGGTCACATGGTTACATCTAGTTGTAAGCATTGCAGGGATATGGGGTCATGTGTCCAGCTAAACAACAGAATTCGATGATTATTGAAGTGGGGGACATGGCCATGGAGGGCTACTTGATTTCTCTGCCAAGAGCAAATCTCAGGATTTCAAATTAATGGCAGTTGAACCTACTGTGTCATTTTATGTCCTTTAATCTTTTCCCATCTTAAGGAAGCTCTAATAGAGTAATTGTTTATGCTTTTCACATCAAAAGTCCCAAGTTCTGGACAACTCATGATCATAAAGTCTTCACTCCTGTTCTTCCAACCCTCCTGTCCAAAATAGAGATTAGATTAATGAGGAATATAAATTTAATGTTTAGTGATTTGACATTTATCAGATGTTTCGATTTATCATTTTTATTTTTGCTAATGCCCTCCTACCTGTAAGAGCAATAGCTAAGACACTCAAAACAGTTAGGTCATCCTTTCTAAGTATTTTAAACAGAAGATTTAATAATTTATTTCTTAGAAAATGTCTTGGCCTGACATTTTCTATTGCAGGTCTCAAAACTGAACAATTTTCAGAAGTGATCTTCAGACTTAGATAATGTTATAAGTGCAGGAGGTAAAATGTTTCCCTCTTCTACAAAATTAACCACCTTCTTTAAATGTCATTTGAATATTGACAACATCATGGAACAATATGGCAGTTGGAGTAAGAATCTAGAGATTATCAATCCTAGTTTATATTCCCTGCCCCTCCCCACCCCCAAAAAAGTTATTTCAAATTTTCTTGATTCAGATTTTTATTTTAGTTGGAGACTTAATCAGCCAATAGTTAATTATCATATATTTATTAGTACAAAGGCACCATGGTGATTCTTGTCAGTTAGAGTAAAAAGTGTGGGTGGACCATTGATTTTGCTATAGTTTTGTTTATATAATGTTTATTAGTTTACACAATATGTTTTTCTTTTTTTTAATTTTAATAAAGTATAATTGACATATGTAATCTTCATTTCAGGTGTACAACATAATAATTCAATATTTATGCAGTTTGAAATGTGAGCACAATAAGTCTAGTTACTATCCATCACCATACAGTTACTAATTTTTTTATTATGAGAACTTTCAAGATACACTTTTTTTTTACACTTTTAATTAAGGTATTATTGATATATACTCTTATGAAGGTTTCACATGAAAAAACAATGTGGTTACCACATTTACCCATATTATCAAGTCCCCACCCATACCCTAATGCAGTGACTGTCCATCAGTGCAGCAAGATGCCACAGATTCACTATGTGCCTTCTCTGTGCTACACTGTTCTCCCTGTGATCCCCCACTCCATGCATACTAAACATAATACCCCTCAATCCCCTTCTCCTTCCCTCCCCACCCGCCCTCCCACACCCCTCCCCTTTGGTAACCACTAGTTCCTTCTTGGAGTCTCTGAGTCTGCTAGTTTACAAAATATTTTTACCTACCTGTTCTTAGTCCTTATTAAGAAGAGATTTAGGAAATATCCAAGCGACTAGCACAGTACCTTAGATATTATACTAAAAAAAGACTAAATACTATTTTCACATTTTTAAAAGTAAAGAAATTGATGTTCAAAGAGGTTAAGTGACTTTTTACTCAAAGACACACAGTCAAAGGGTAGGTCAAGGCTTCCTGCCCTGTACTTCTGACTCCAGTTCTGGTGCTCTTGCCACTCATGTTCCTACAGTTTAAAAGATAAGGATATTAGTGTAGATAATAACCAAACGGATTATTGTGTCAGTAGGTTTTCAGGGATTTTTTGGTTCAAAGATCAAGGTTGAAATTGTTAAGAGAAATAACATAAGTTTGAGTATGGTATGAGGACCTAATCAAGCCCTCACTCCTCATCCCAGCTCTGCCAACCTTTAGGTGGCCTTAGAGTCTCTTTGGATTTCAGTTTTCCTCTATAAAATTGGTGATACTGAATTGTTAACATCTGGGATTGCTTTTAGGTAAAAACTAGGCTTCAACAATCCTTGTGTTTTTAATAGAAATGTTTTGTGATAAAGAATTTGACGTAGTAGCGCAAAAATTTGCTCATAATTATTAGAACTGCGGCACCAATTAAAGCCAGAGCAGCAGTTCCAGCTGCTGTGGTCCAGGAGACGGAAACCAGAGTTAAGGCCTCATGCCCGGCCTGTGTCCCTGCAAAATTTCATGGGCGACAGTACTCAGGATTTGCCTGAGCCATCACCCCCACAGGAGGATGATTGGGCATCGCGGTTCGACTGAGGGGGGTGGTGTCGAAGTCCCCACCTTGGGGCATATGGTGGGGACTGAAGGCCACATATAGAATTAGCAATTCACTGGTCCCCTGTGAATGTACAACGTGTCCTGGCTCTGGTGGACACAGGAGCTGAGTGTTCTTTGATTCATGGCAACCCTGAGCTTTATCCTGCAACTCCTGCTGTGAGAGATGGCTATGGGGGTAAGGCAATTAGAGTGAAGAAAGCCCAATCTCATTGGCGATAGGGTGTTTACCCCCAAAGGAGTACACCATGTACATTTCTCCCATCTCTGAATATATTTTGGGGTTAGATATTCTGCAGAGCCTGAGGTTACAGACTACTGCAGATGAGTTCAGACTGAGGGTACTTGTGGTAAAGGCATTTCTGAGGGGACATGCTAAGCTCCCACTAGTAGCTCTGCCTGTACCTCAGCGGGTGACAAATATTAAGCAGTATAAATTGCCTGGGGGGCACAAGGAAATTGGAGAAGCTACAGGAGTTGGAGAGGGTGGGCATCATAAAACCCATTCATAGTCCTTTTAATTCCCCAGTGAGAAAGCCAGACAGCTCCTGGCGTATGACCGTGGACTACAGGGAATTGAATAAAGTCACACCCCCCTTTGCATGCTGCTGTCCTCTCTATAGCAGACATTTTGGACACCCTCAGCCATGAACTGGGAATGTGTCATTATGTAGTAGACCTTGCTAATGCTTTCTTCTCTATTGACATACCACAGGAAGCCAGGAACAGTTTGCCTTCACTTGGGAAGGCCGGCAGTGGATATTCACTATCCTTCCACAAGGGATACTTACACAGTTCCACCATCTGTCATGGACTTGTAGCCCAGGACTTGGCCACGTGGAAGAAACCGCAAATGGTGTGGCTGTATCACTGCATTGATGATATTATGCTCACATCTGATTCTCTTGCAGATTTAGAAGGGGCAGTTCCTAGACTGTTGCAACATCTACAGGAGAAAGGATGGGCTGTGAACAGCACCAAGGTTCAGGGATCTGGTTTGTCTGTGAAAATTTTGGTGGTTGTCTGGTTGGGTAAAACTAAAGTTGTTCCTGAAGCAGTCATAGACAAGGTCCAGGCTTTCCCCACCCCTACCACTATGGCAGTATTACAAGAATTTTTGGGTCTTTTGGGGATACTGGAGAGTGTTTATCCTGCACCTGGCACAAGTTCTGAAGCCCTTATACCAGTTGGTACAAAAGGGCATCAGGTGGGACTGGGATGAGACATGTACAGCTGTTTTACTGTTGCCAAACGGGCAGTCAGGGCCTTATAGGCCTTGAAAGTGATGGACTCATCAAGGCCCTGTGAACTAGATGTTCATGTAACTGAAGATGGTTATGGATGGGGTCTTTGGCAGTGGCTTGAATGGACATGCCAACCTACTGGATTCTGTTCACAACTATGGAAAGGAGCAGAGGTCCAGTACACCTTGATAGAGAAGCAACTGTCTGCTGTGTACCATGCCTTGCTGGCTATGGAGCCCATTGCTGGAACAGCTCTTACCAAGGTGATAACCACCTATCCCATCGCGGGGTGGGTGCAAGACTGGACCCAAAGGCCATGGAGTGGCGTGGCACAGACACCTACACTGGCCAAATGGGGCTCATATTTACAGCAGTGCAGTGCCCTCTCTACTGCCCTGTAAGTGGAGAACTCCAATGCTCATTGGGAACAGTGACCTATACCAGTGAAAAGCAGGAAGAGCTTGCTTTTCAGCCCTTGGTAGCCAAGACTCCTTATCAGGAGGGAAAAGCCTCTATACCTGAAGATGCATGGTACATAGTAGGCTCCAGTCATGGGCAGCCCCTGTAATGGAGGGCTGTGGATTTCCATCCTAAGACTGAGAAAATATGGATGGAGGATGGAGAGGGGAAGAGCAGTCAATGGGCTGAGTTCTGAGCAGTTTGGCTCATGAACACCTAGGAGCCTTCCCCCATAGTTGTCTGCACTGACACCTGGGCCATCTGTTGGGGCTTGACCCTGTGGCTACTGACATGGTATCATGCCAACTAGATGGTTGGTCACCAGCCCCTTTAGGGGCAAGAGTTGTGGCAAGACCTATGGGCCACTGGTCAGACTAAGCTGTTACTTTTTGCCTTTGGCATCCCCAGGGAATGATGAAGCAGACACATTGGCCCAGGTGCGCTGGATAGAAGGAAAGCCTGCCTCTGATGTGGACCAATGGCTACAGCAGTGTTTGTTGCATGTGGGGCAAAAGAAAATGTGGGCTATAGCCTGTTGGTGGGGCTTGCCATTGACCTTTGAAGAAGTGAGCAGAGCCCTGAAGGAGTGCCTTGTGTGCTCTAAGACAGACTTACACCAAGTCCCACAGCAACATGGGACAATAGTAAGGGGGCCAATACCCCTTGTCAGGTGGCAAATAGACTATATTGGGCCTCTGCCCATATCAGAAGGATATCAGTATGCCATGACTTGTGTGGACAAGGCTACTGGGCTATTGGTTGCTTTTCCTACATGTTGTGCAGATCAGCAAACCACGAGGGGCCTGGAGCGTCTCTTTGCAGCCTATGGCTGGCCGCAGGTGATTGACAGTGATCAAGGCACCCACTTTACTGGATATGCATTACAAGAATGGGTACAGCAAGGAAAATCCTACTGGGGCAGGCATGATAGAGAGGTACAATGGTTTGTTGAAATCTGGCCTGAAGTCAGACACCAATAGTCTATGGGCTGGTCAGTTATGGACAGTGCTGCAGCATTTGAGCCATGTAGCATTGAGAAGCCATGTAAAGGAGCTTTGATCCCTGTGGATATGCTCACACACCTTGCTTCCTGTCCTATACAACTACATGTGCAAACCAAAGAAGAGTTATTAAAAGCCAGGATATGGCCAGCAGAGCAACATCCTGCTGCCAGCCCCTACTGCATTAAACCCTGGAGACACTGTTGAGTGGACCTGTTCCTGGACATTTCAACACATGGACCAGTGATAGCTGGCCAATCTGGCACTTTGGGGGAAAGGCTTGGAAGCTGGCCGCATGTGCATTCCTGGAATAACAACTGAATGGTCCCCAAAGATCACAATAGTGTACCCCAAATGACCAGGCAGTAAGAGCATCTTACAGGGAAGTTTTGTTTTATCTTTATGGCCAGTGCATGTACCTCCCATAGCCCTATATATCATCCCATCTGTAACTCCCACAGGGAGGGGGGTGAAAGTGTGGTATACTAGATGAGAATGAGATCCCATTCCTGCCACTGTTTTATCACAGGACCACTCTCTTGCACGTATCCTACCTGATGGGCAAGATTTGCCTATGCTGGTGTCATTAAAACATGTGTCTTATTGCCCTTTAGGTTATTTTCTCCTATAGTCCTTTTGGCCTGGATGTGCCCCCTGGCTGCAGCTGCTGCATGATGATTGCTCTGAACCCCCAGCTACTGCCTGCCCATGGAATGGATGAGCTACGGACTTAATATGCATAAGACTCTGAACCTAGCTGAATCCTCCAGGTTGAGGATTACATGAGTTTATTGCTGTTGCTATTGTTATGTCATTAGTCTGGTCACAATGCTCCGGTTTTCTTGCCCAGGAACCATTGCAGAAGAAGGGAAATGAGTAGATTGTAAGATGAGATTTCTGGAGTGGTGGCCTGTGGTTAAAATTGTAACATATCCAGAGTATCTCACCTGGCTTTAGTGCATTTGCATATCCTCAAGGGGGTAGAGAAGTTCATCTCCATGTCAATGGGTAATTACCTGGGCAACCGAGGTCATGTCTGAACCTGAGAGGTTAAGTGGAGGGACTTGCTTGCTTCTTCTGGAGCAGGGGAAAGAGACAGCACTGGGCTGCAGTTTGTAAGCAATAAACAGGTTTTAAACTTTATTTCTCCCTTTGACTTACACATGTGTACACACACAGACATTCATCCTTATTACTTAACCATATTTTTCAAACAAGATATTGTTTAGTTTGGCTTGTTTTTGAACTTTTAAAAAGTAGGATCATATGTCATTAAGAAATAGCAAATTAAATCAACAATGAGATATTGCCACTACATACCTATTAGAATTGCAAAAATTCCAAACGCTGACAATATTAAATGATGGGGAGGATGTGAAACAACAAGAACTATCATTTGTTGTTGATGGGAATGCAAAATTACACAGTCACTTTGGAAGACAGTTTGGCAGTTTCTGACCACAATAAACTTACTCTTACCGTACGATCCAACAATCATGCTCTAAAGCACTTGGAAATATACCTCCACCAAAAACCTACACACCCATAGAATATACATTAGGAGTAAGTTCTAATGTAAAGTATGGACTTTGGGTAATGATAACGTGCCAATGGAGGTTCATTGATCATAACAAATCTATCACTGTGGCGCGAGATGTTGATAGTGGGTGAAAAATTTTATGTGTGAAGATATGATATAGGACACATAGAAAATCTACTCTGTTCAATTTTGCTGAGATCCTAAAAATGCTCCAAGAAATAAAATATATTTAAAAAGTAGAGTTTTATTATTTCTGTTTTATGATTTTCTCACAGAATTTTTTAATCAATGTATTTTGAAAATTTACCTGTGTTGATGCTTATAAGTTTATTCAAATTCATTGCAATGTAATATTCGGTTATGTGATATACCATTGTTCTGTTGATGGACATCTTTTGCTGATACATACAATGATGTAAATATTCCTGTATATGTTTCCTTATGCACATCTACAAGCGTTTTTCTAGAGTATGTATCTAAGAATTAGGGTCATTAGGCTAATTACCCTTTAAAGATGATGCTAAATTGTTTTCCAGATTATTATACCAATTCTACACTTTGCATGAGAATTACTATTGCTCCACATTGTAGCTAATTCTTCACATATAGCTAATCTGGTAAGTGTGACTTGAATTTTTCTGATGACTAATGACTAATATATGTTTATGGGCCATTTGTTGCTTCCTCTTCTGTGAGATGTTTATTCATTCCTTTCATCTGTATTTACTAGGCTTTTTGTTAATACTCCTTTGTAGATAAAACATGCTTCAAATGTTGTCTCTTTTTGGCTTATTTATTTAATTTTATTTTATTTGGTATCATTAATCTACAATTACATGAAGAACATTATGATTACTAGGCTCCCCCCTTCACCAAGTCTCCCCCGCATACCCCTTCACGGTCACTGTCCATCAGCATAGTAAGATGCTGTAAAATCACTACTTGTCTTCTCTGTGTTGCACAGCCCTCCCCGTCCCCCCCCCCACACTAAATGTCCATCAGTAGATGAATGGATAAAGAAGATGTGGTACATATACACAATGGAATATTACTCAGCCTTAAGAAAAAAATAGATCCTACCATTTGCAACAACATGGATGGAGCTAGAGGGTATTATGCTCAGTGAAATAAGCCAGGTGGAGAAAGACAAGTACCAAATGATTTCATTCATATGTGGAGTATAAGAACAAAGAAAAACTGAAGTAACAAAACAGCAGCAGAATCACAGAACCCAAGAATGGACTAATAGTTTTGGCTTATTTTTAACATTCTTTTTATGTTGTCTTTTAGTGAAGGAAAGCTTGTGATTTTAAGATAGTCATGTTCAACAATTGTTTCTTTTTGGTAGGCTTTTTTCTTTTGTTCCTAACTGCTTTATTGAAGAATTATTGACATAGAAAAAACTAGATTTTTTATCTATACAAATTGATGTGTTTGGAGATAAGTATACACCTGTGAAACTATCATCACTGTCATTGCCATAAACTCAGCCTTGATAAACATAAGCTTCTTCCTAACCCTCCTTTTTTTTCCTTTTGTGGTAAGAAAACTTACCATAAGATTGACCCTTTTAGCAAAACCTAAAATATACAATACAGTACTGTTGATCATAGGCTCTGTATTGTACAGTGGGTCTCTAGAACTTATTTATTTTATATAACTGAAACTTTGTAGCCTTTGACCAACACCTCCCCACTTCTCCTTTCCCCTAATGCCTGGAAGCTGTCATTCTACTCTTCTATGTGTTTGATTATGTTAAATTCCACTATAAGTGAGATCATGTAGTATTTATCCTTCTGTGACTCTCTTATTTCAGGTAGCATAACATCCTCTTGGTCTATCCATGTTGCAAATGGCAGAACTTCCTTCCTTTTCCAAAGGCTGAATAATATTCCCTTGTGTACATATACCACATTTTCTTTATCCACTTACTTGTTGGGCATTTAGATTGTTTATATCTTGGCTATGTGAATAATACTGCAACAAACATGGGAGTAAGACATCTCTTTGAGATCCAGATTTCAGTTCGTTTGGATATATTCCTAGAAGTGGATTGGTTGCTCAAATGGTAATTCTATTTTTAATTTTTGAGGACACCTTCATATTGTTTTCCATAAAGGGTACACCAATTTATATTCCTACCAACAATGTGGAACAGTTCCCTTTCCCCTACATCCTCACCAACACTTGTCCTTTGTTGTTTTGGTAATAGCCAACCAAACTAGTGTGAGGTGACATCTCACTGTCATTTTGATTTGCATTTTCCTAATGATTAGTGATATTGAGCATCTTTTCATATGTCTGTTGCCAGTTGTATGTCTTCTTGGATGAGTGTCTGTTTAGGTTCTTTGCCTGTGTTTGAATTGGGTTGTTTGTTTTTTTGCTATTGAATTATAGGAGTTCCTTATATACTTTGGATTGTAAACCCTTTATCAGATATATGTCATGAAAATATTTTCTCCCATTCTGTAGGTTGCCTTTTCATTTTGTTGATTGTTTCTTTTGCTGTGCAGGAGTTTTTTACTTTTATTCAATCCCTCTTGTCAACTTTTGCTTTTGTCTTTTGTGCTTTTGGTTTCATATATAAGAAATCATTGCCCAGTGCAATGTCAAGATTTTCCCTATGTTTTCTTCTAAGAAATCTATAATTTCAGGGTTATGTTTAAGTATATAACCCACTTTGAGCTGATCTTTGTATATTAAGTAAGATAAGAGTCTAATTTCATTGTATTGTGTGGGGATACTCAATTTTCATAGCACCATTTATTGAAGAGATTATCTTTACCCCATTGTATATTCTTGGCACCCTTGTCAAAGGTCAGTTGACCAAATATGCATGGATTTATATCTGGGCTTCTTATTTTGTTTCATGTTTTACCTATCTGTTTGTATGCTGGTTCCCTACTGTTTCAATTACTGTAATTTGTAATATGCAACATGTTTGAAATCAAGGAGTGTGATACCTCCAACTTTGTTCTTCTTACTCAAAATTGCTTTGGCTATTCTAGACCCTCTGTTGTTCCAAATAAATTTTAGGATTGCTTTTTCTATTTCTTTAAAAAATACCATTGGGCTTTTGATAGGGATTGCACTGAATCTAGAGATCACTTTGGGAAATATGGTCATTTTAACAATATTAATTCTTTCAATCCATGATCATGGGATATCCCTCCATTTATTTGTGTTTTTTGAAATTTCTTTTATTAATGTTTTATAGTTTCAGTGTACAAGTCTTTTACCTCATTGATTAAATTTATTCCTAAAGTATTTTATTCTTTTTAATGCCAATGTAGAAAGGATTATTAATTCCCCTTTCAGATAAGTCTTCATTAATGTATAGGAACACAAGTGATTTTTTGTTTGTTGATTTTGCATTCTGCAACTTCATTGAATTTGCTTATCTTAACAAGTTTTTTTTTGAGGTTTTTCTACATATAAGATCATGTCATCAACAAACAGAAAATTTTACTTTTTGCTTTCTGAGGTAGATAACTTTTATTTATTTTGCTTGCTTAATTACTCTGGGACTAGTACTTCCAGTACTCTATGTAACAGAAGTGGTGAGAGTGCCTTATTCTGGATCTGGTGGGAATGTTTTCAGATATTCACTGTTGAATATGTTATCTGTAGGCTTCTCATAAATAGCCTTTATTGTGTTGAGGTAAGTTTCTTCTATATCTAACTTGTTGATAGTTTTCATCATGATGAGGTTTTGAATTTTTAAAAATGCCTTTTTTGTATCTATTGAGTTAATCATATGATTTCTCTCCTTTATTCTGTTAATGTGGTGTATTCACTGATTGATTTGCATATGTTGAACCATTCTTGCATTCCAAGGATAAATCCTACTTAGTTGCAGTATATAATTCTTTTATTGTGCTGTCATATTTGGTATGCTAGTATTTTATTGAGGACTTTTACATCTATATTCATTAAGGATATTGTCTTGTAGTTTGTCTGGATGTGGTAGCTTTGTCTGGACACTGGCATCATAGAATAAGTTTGGAAGTGTTCCCTTTTCTTGTTTTGGAAGAATTTATGAAGGATAAGTATTAATTCTTCTTTAAATGCTTGTTAGAATTCACCTGTGAAGCTATCTGGTCCTTGTATTTTCTTTGCTGGGAGCTTTTTGATTACCCCTTCAAATTTCTTATTTGTTATTGGTCTGTTCAGGCTTTTTGTTACTTCTTGATTCTGTCTTGGTAGGTTGTAAGTTTTTAAGCATTTTTGTTTCTTCTTTAAGAAATTTTTTCTTCCTAAGATAAAAATAGTCACCTATGTTTTCCTCTAAAAGCTTTAAGTTTTACTTTTTGAAATAATTCCATCTAGAGATGTACATTGTGTTTGTTTGGTGTGTAGGGAATCCAATTTTATCTTTTCCCACACAGACAACCAATTGTCCAAGCACCATTTTGAATATCCATTCTTTTCCTGTGATTTGTGATGCTTATTCTGACATAGTTCGAATTTCCATATATGTGTGGTTTTGTTTCTAGATTTTATATTCTGGTTGATTAGTCTCTTTATGTGTCCCCAACACAAGTCTGTGCTGTTTTAATTAGTATAACTTTAAAGGAAGATTGGTGTTTGAGAGAATAAATTGCTGCCACCCTTACATTTCTTGTTTCAAGTGTCTTGTCTAGTTCTGTTTGTGTTTCAGTATAAATTTTGTAGTCAATTTGTTATGTCCTATGAAAAATGCTCATTTTCTTTTAATTGAAATTTAATTTATGTCAATTTAAGAATAATTAACACTTACCAATCTGAGTCTATCAATGAATATGATAACTCCTCTTATAGGTCATCTTTAATGTCTTTCACTTAACAATTTTCTCATAAATTTCTTATATATATTTTAAAATATGTTCTTCTATTACTATTCTAAATAGTATTTTTTATCAGTTACATGGTCTATCTCTTTGTTGTTGGTATATAGAAATACAGTTGATTTTAAGTTGATCTCATTTCTAAACTCTTTTCAAATAACTTATCTGTATATTTTTAAAAACCAAGTGATTGAATTAATCACATCCTTAAATCTGACACTTCAATTTTCTATTGTTTTATTATTTATTTTTATCTCCATAACCTATTCTCATTCTTTAGTTTCCTTGAACTGACAGCCATTTAATGTTTACATGAATTTTCTATGTAGATAACCATATCTTTTCTAATAGTAAAAGTTTAGTTTACTCTTTTCTAATTTGAATGTCTATTTTTATTCTTTTTCTTTTCATATATTGCTGGCTGTTACCTCTATAGTAAGAGAGGTGATGGAGTGCCTAATACTTCTTTCCAAATTTTAGACAATAATTCTGTCACTGGTTTTTGTTAGATATACTTATCAAGTTGAAGAAATTCTCTTCTCTTAGTAGACTGAGAGTTTTATCAGGAATAAAATGGTGAATTCATTGAATGCTTTTTTATATCTAAAGAGATGAATATATGACTTACCTCTTTAATTCTGCTAATGTGAATAATATCAAAAGATTTTTTACTGTTTAGCTTCTTTGGCAATCCCAGGGTATTGCCACTTGATTGTATTTTAGAGGCTGACTGGATTTGCTTTTTAACGTTTTGTTTAGGAGTTCTATAATTATGTTCATCAATTTGACGAATTTTTGTTTTTTCTGTTGTCCTTGCCTTGCTTTTAGTATAAGGTTTAGACCAATCTATTAAAAGTTTGTATCATATTAGAATGATTTGTTTATAGACTACCTATAAAATCATCTGAGCCTGTTATTTGTAGGAGGACTTTAAATTACTTATTCAACTTCTTTAATGGCCCATGTCTATTCTTATATTTTGCTTTTTGAGGCTGTTTCAGTAAATTATATTTTTTGAGGAATTGTTAATTTCATCAAACTTTTCATAATTTTTATAGATATTTCACAAGTTTTCTTAATAAAAAATATACTGAGTTGGCCAATGGTGATGATATGAACAGTAAACTTCTCTAAGACCACAATTAAAAATGGAACATCTTACTAAAAGTAAGTACAATATATAAGAATACTTTAAAATTTCCTTTTTGGAAGGAAATTCTTACTTTTTTTTCCATTTGGAAGCTTGCAAAATTATTTCTCAGGAAAAGACATATTGAGTCATAGTCTTTACCAGGATAGATAGCATTTTTTCTCATTCAGTTTCTCTTAAGCCATAATATATGGAGCCTCATAAAATAATACATTACAAAAATATAATTTAATTATTTTAAAATTAATTATTTGCATTCTAGCATAGGGTAGATATTGTGTTATACCAAGAAACATATTTAATCATGATAATGCTTTGTAATTCCTTTCTCATACATTTTTATCTCATTTGATTCTTTAACAATTTTATTTCATTCTGCTTAAAATTCACAAAGGTACTTGTGAAATCTAAAGTCATTTTAAGAAAGGACTCTGGAGAATCCCCTGAGAATAGTTTGCTTAAAAATACATGAGTTCATTCTTAATAAAATCCAACTCTTAAGTTCCTGCCTGACTTTTGAAGTCTAATTTACCAGACTCTAGAATGGCCTTGTGATGCTTGAGTATGTCAGTGGTCCAGAGTCATTCAAGGAAGAAGGTAGCAATGAAACACTTGTGTGCCTTGCCCAGATTTTATTTGTGCAGTCTTAAGAAAATAGTTGTATGTTCCTCAATTTCTTCTTCTGTAAAAGGAGACTCAACAACATCACAGATTTTAAAGACTTCTTCCAACCTTTTTTTATGCAAGCACTGTCCTCTCTAACTGTATTCCTAAGCACATGTTTGGAAATGCCCTTCCCTATCCCTATGCCCACAATAACACTGTGTTTAACTACACTCATCCATTTATTCTCCATTTATCTTTTAAAATCTTATTATGTATTAGACATTGGGAAAACTATGGGTTATTGAGGTAGATAGATTTTAATCCTTGTTTCAATTATGGTCTAATGTGGAAGGCTGAAAAATAAACCAGGACAGTGAGGGTTCTGTGAAATGAGTACTATAAATCAATATGCATAAAGTATTACAGATCAGATGGTAGACTTCCAGCCTGGCTATATGGGCTGGGAATCTTTGGGAACAAGAGCTAATACAAAAGTTAATTTGGGGGCGGAGCCAAGATGGCGGCGTGAGTAGAGCAGTGGAAATCTCCTCCCAAAAACACATAGAGCTATGAAAATATAACAAAGAAAAATCTTCCTAAAATAGAGACCACAGGACACAGGACAACATCCAGACCACATCCACACCTGCAAGAACCCAGCGCCTTGTGAAGGGGGTAAGATACAAGCCCCGGCCCGGCAGGACCCGAGCGCCCCTCCCCCCGGCTCCCGGCGGGTGGAGAGAAACCGGAGCGGTTTTTTTTTTTTTTTTTTTTTGGCGAGCGCTTTTTGGAAGCCTTAGAGGGACGGGCCCCCGTTGCTGGGGAGGCAGGGTGGCGGGACTGGTGAGGAGGTGCCTGGGAACGGCGCCGGAGGACAAAGAATATCCCGCGTTTCTCCCTGCGAGACCTGGGGGCGGGTGCCTGAGACCGGTGCCTGAGGACGGAGGAGGTCGCGCGTTTTTCCCCCTTTTTTTTTTTTCTCTTTTTGGCGAGCGCTTTTTGGAAGCCTTGAAGGGACGGGGACCCCAGTGCTAGGGAGGCACGGTGGCGGGACTGGTGAGTGGGTGGCTGGGACCGGCGCCTGAGGACAAAGAATATCCCCCGTTTTTCCCTGCGGGACCGGTGGGCGGGTGCCTGAGACCGGCACTTGAGGACAGAGGAAATCGCGCGTTTTCCCCCTTTTTTTTTCTCTTTTCTGCGAGTGCTTTTTGGAAGCCTAAAAGGGACAGGGACCCCGGTGCTAGGGAGGCAGGGCGGCGGGACTGGTGAGCGGGTGCGTGGGACCAGTGCCTGAGGACAAAGAATATTGAGCGTTCCTTCCCTGCGGGACCGGTGGGTGGGTGCTTTTTGGAAGCCTTGAAAGGACAGGGACCCTGGTGCTAGGGAGACAGGGCAGCAGGACCAGTGAGCGGGTGCCTGGGACCGGCACCTGAGGACAAAAAAAAAAAAAAAAAAAAAATCGCTTGTTTTTTCCTTTTTTTTCCTTTTTTTTTTTCTCTTTCTTTCTGTTCCCTCTCTCATTGTTGCTGCTGTTGTTTTGGTTTGGAGAGTGCTTTTTGGAAATCTTAAAGGGGCAGGACAGGTCACTTAGTCCAGAAGCAGGGAATCTGGGGATCTCTGGGCACTCTAACCCCCTGGGCAGCAGGGAGCACAGAGGCCCCTTACGGAGATAAATAGTCTCCTGGCTGCTCCCCCTCCAACGGGGCTCCACCATTTTGGAGGAACAGCCCCAGCCAGGCCAAGCCCACAGCAACAGCGGAGATAAACCCCAAAGCAACTGGGCGGGAAGCAGAAGCCCTGTCTGCGCACAGCTGCCCAGCACAAGCCACTAGAGGTCGCTATTCTCCCAGGAAAAGGCTACAAACCAACAAGAAGGGAAGCTCTTCCAGCAGTCACTTGTACCAGCTCTGCAAACTATCTCTATCACCATGAAAAGGCAAAACTACAGGCAGACAAAGATCACAGAGACAACACCTGAGAAGGAGACAGACCTAACTAGTCCTCCTGAAAAAGAATTCAAAATAAAAATCATGAACATGCTGACAGAGATGCAGAGAAAAATGCAAGAGCAATGGGATGAGATGCAGAGAAAAATGCAAGAGCAGTGGGATGAGATGCAGAGAAAAATGCAAGAGCAGTGGGATGAAGTCCGGAAGGAGATCACAGATGTCAGGAAAGAGATCACAGAAGTGAAACAATCCCTGGAAGGATTTATAAGCAGAATGGATAAGATGCAAGAGGCCATTGAAGGAATAGAAGCCAGAGAACAGGAACGTATAGAAGCTGACATAGAGAGAGATAAAAGGATCTCCAGGAATGAAACAACACTAAGAGAAATATGTGACCAATACAAAAGGAAAAACATTCGTATTATAGGGATACCAGAAGAGGAAGAAAGAGGAAAAGGGATAGAAAGTGTCTTTGAAGAAATAATTGCTGAAAACTTCCCCAAACTGGGGGAGGAAATAATCGAACAGACCATGGAATTATACAGAACCCCCAACAGAAAGGATCCAAGGAGGACAACACCAAGACACATAATAATTAAAATGGCAAGGATCAAGGACAAGGAAAGAGTTTTAAAGGCAGCTAGAGAGAAAAAGGTCACCTATAAAGGAAAACCAATCAGGCTAACATCAGACTTCTCAACAGAAACCCTACAGGCCAGAAGAGAATGGCATGATATACTTAATGCAATGAAACAGAAGGGCCTTGAACCAAGGATACTGTATCCAGCACGACTATCATTTAAATATGATGGTGGGATCAAACAATTCCCAGACAAGCAAAAGCTGAGGGAATTTGCTTCCCACAAACCACCTCTACAGGGCATCCTACAGGGACTGCTCTAGATGGGAGCACCCCTAAAAAGAGCACAGAACAAAACACACAACATATGAAGAATGGAGGAGGAGGAATAAGAAGGGAGAGAAGAAAAGAATCTCCAGACAGTGTATATAACAGCTCAATAAGCGAGCTAAGTTAGGCAGTAAGATACTAAAGAAGCTAACCTTGAACCTTTGGTAACCACGAATCTAAAGACTGCAATGGCAATAAGTACATATCTTTCAATAGTCACCCTAAATGTAAATGGACTTAATGCACCAATCAAAAGACATAGAGTAATAGAATGGATAAAAAAGCAAGACCCATCTATATGCTGCTTACAAGAAACTCACCTTAAACCCAAAGATAAGCATAGACTAAAAGTCAAGGGATGGAAAAACATATTTCAGGCAAACAACAGTGAGAAGAAAGCAGGGGTTGCAGTACTAATATCAGACAAAATAGACTTCAAAACAAAGAAAGTAACAAGAGATAAAGAAGGCCACTACATAATGATAAAGGGCTCAGTCCAACAAGAGGATATAACCATTCTAAATATATATGCACCCAATACAGGAGCACCAGCATATGTGAAGCAAATACTAACAGAACTAAAGAGGGAAATAGACTGCAATGCATTCATTGTAGGAGACTTCAACACACCACTCACCCCAAAGGATAGATCCACCGGGCAGAAAATAAGTAAAGACACACAGGCACTGAACAACACACTAGAACAGATGGACCTAATAGACATCTATAGAACTCTACATCCAAAAGCAACAGGATATACATTCTTCTCAAGTGCACATGGAACATTCTCCAGAATAGACCACATACTAGCTCACAAAAAGAGCCTCAGTAAATTCCACAATATTGAAATTCTACCAACCAATTTTTCAGACCACAAAGGTATGAAAGTAGAAATAAATTCTACAAAGAAAACAAAAAGGCTCACAAACACATGGAGGCTTAACAACATGCTACTAAATAATCAATGGATCAATGAACAAATCAAAATAGAGATCAAGGAATATATAGAAACAAATGACAACAACAACACTAAGCCCCAACTTCTGTGGGATGCAGCGAAAGCAGTCTTAAGAGGAAAGTATATAGCAATCCAGGCACACTTGAAGAAGGAAGAACAATCCCAAATGAATAGTCTAACATCACAATTATTAAAACTGGAAAAAGAAGAACAAATGAGGCCTAAAGTCAGCAGAAGGAGGGA
Source organism: Manis javanica (assembly GCF_040802235.1). Classification (NCBI taxonomy): domain Eukaryota; kingdom Metazoa; phylum Chordata; class Mammalia; order Pholidota; family Manidae; genus Manis; species Manis javanica. Next base: position 71,600,568 of record NC_133160.1, read on the forward strand.
CATAATAAAGATCAGAGAAGAAATAAACAAAATTGAGAAGAATAAAACAATAGCAAAAATCAACGAAACCAAGAGCTGGTTCTTTGAGAAAATAAACAAAATAGATAAGCCTCTAGCCCAACTTATTAAGAGAAAAAGAGAGTTAACACAAATCAACATAATCAGAAATGAGAATGGAAAAATCACGACAGACTCCACAGAAATACAAAGAATTATTAAAGACTACTATGAAAACCTATATGCCAACAAGCTGGAAAACCTAGAAGAAATGGACAACTTCCTAGAAAAATACAACCTCCCAAGACTGACCAAGGAAGAAACACAAAAGTTAAACAAACCAATTACAAGCAAAGAAATTGAAACAGTAATCAAAAAACTACCCAAGAACAAAACCCCGGGGCCGGACGGATTTACCTCGGAATTTTATCAGACACACAGAGAAGACATAATACCCATTCTCCTTAAAGTGTTCCACAAAATAGAAGAAGAGGGAATACTCCCAAACTCATTCTATGAAGCCAACATCACCCTAATACCAAAACCAGGAAAAGACCCCACCAAAAAAGAAAATTACAGACCAATATCCCTGATGAATGTAGATGCAAAAATACTCAATAAAATACTAGCAAACAGAATTCAACAGTATATCAAAAGGATCATACACCATGACCAAGTGGGGTTCATCCCAGGGATGCAAGGATGGTACAACATTCGAAAATCCATAAACATCATCCACCACATCAACAAAAAGAAAGACAAAAACCACATGATCATCTCCATAGATGCTGAAAAAGCATTTGACAAAATTCAACATCCATTCATGATAAAAACTCTCAGCAAAATGGGAATAGAGGGCAAGTACCTCAACATAATAAAGGCCATATATGATAAACCCACAGCCAGCATTATACTGAACAGCGAGAAGCTGAAAGCATTTCCACTGAGATCGGGAACCAGACAGGGATGCCCACTCTCCCCACTGTTATTTAACATAGTACTGGAGGTCCTAGCCACGGCAATCAGACAAAACAAAGAAATACAAGGAATCCAGATTGGTAAAGAAGAAGTTAAACTGTCACTATTTGCAGATGATATGATACTGTACATAAAAAACCCTAAAGACTCCACTCCAAAACTACTAGAACTGATATCGGAATACAGCAAAGTTGCAGGATACAAAATCAACACACAGAAATCTGTAGCTTTCCTATACACTAACAACGAATCAATAGAAAGAGAAATCAGGAAAACAATTCCATTCACCATTGCATCAAAAAGAATAAAATACCTAGGAATAAACCTAACCAAGGAAGTGAAAGACTTATACTCTGAAAACTACAAGTCACTCTTAAGAGAAATTAAAGGGGACACTAATAAATGGAAACTCATCCCATGCTCATGGCTAGGAAGAATTAATATCGTCAAAATGGCCATCCTGCCGAAAGCAATATACAAATTTGATGCAATCCCTCTCAAATTACCAGCAACATTCTTCAATGAATTGGAACAAATAATTCAAAAATTCATATGGAAACACCAAAGACCCCGAATAGCCAAAGCAATCCTGAAAAAGAAGAATAAAGTAGGGGGGATCTCACTCCCCAACTTCAAGCTCTACTACAAAGCCATAGTAATCAAGACAATTTGGTACTGGCACAAGAACAGAGCCACAGACCAGTGGAACAGATTAGAGACCCCAGAAATTAACCCAAACATATATGGTCAATTAATATTTGATAAAGGAGCCATGGACATACAATGGCAAAATGACAGTCTCTTCAACAGATGGTGCTGGCAAAACTGGACAGCTACATGTAGGAGAATGAAACTGGACCATTGTCTAACCCCATATACAAAGGTAAACTCAAAATGGATCAAAGACCTGAATGTAAGTCACGAAACCATTAAACTCTTGGAAAAAAACATAGGCAAAAACCTCTTAGACATAAACATGAGTGATCTCTTCTTGAACATATCTCCCCGGGCAAGGAAAACAACAGCAAAAATGAGCAAGTGGGACTACATTAAGCTGAAAAGCTTCTGTACAGCGAAAGACACCATCAATAGAACAAAAAGGAACCCTACAGTATGGGAGAATATATTTGAAAATGACAGATCTGATAAAGGCTTGACGTCCAGAATATATAAAGAGCTCACACGCCTCAACAAACAAAAAACAAATAACCCAATTAAAAAATGGGCAGAGGAACTGAACAGACAGTTCTCCAAAAAAGAAATACAGATGGCCAAGAGACACATGAAAAGATGCTCCACATCGCTAATTATCAGAGAAATGCAAATTAAAACTACAATGAGGTATCACCTCACACCAGTAAGGATAGCTGCCATCCAAAAGACAAACAACAACAAATGTTGGCGAGGCTGTGGAGAAAGGGGAACCCTCCTACACTGCTGGTGGGAATGTAAATTAGTTCAACCATTGTGGAAAGCAGTATGGAGGTGCATCAAAATGCTCAAAACAGACCTACCATTTGACCCAGGAATTCCACTCCTAGGAATTTACCCTAAGAACGCAGCAATCAAGTTTGAGAAAGACAGATGCACCCCTATGTTTATCGCAGCACTATTTACAATAGCCAAGAATTGGAAGCAACCTAAATGTCCATCTGTAGATGAATGGATAAAGAAGATGTGGTACATATACACAATGGAATACTACTCAGCCATAAGAAGTGGAAAAATCCAACCATTTGCAGCAACATGGATGGAGCTGGAGAGTATTATGCTCAGTGAAATAAGCCAAGCGGAGAAAGAGAAATACCAAATGATTTCACTCATCTGAGGAGTATAGGAACAAAGGAAAAACTGAAGGAACAAAACAGCAGCAGAATTACAGAACCCAAAAATGGACTAACAGGTACCAAAGGGAAAGGAACTGGGGAGGATGGGTGGGCAGGGAGGGATAAGGGGGGGGAAGAAGAAGGGGGGTATTAAGATTTGCATGCATGGGGGGGAGGGAGAAAGGGGAGGGTGGGATGCACAACACAGAGAGGACAAGTAGTGACTCTACCACATTTTGCTAAGCTGATGGACAGTAACCGTAATGTGGTTGTTAGGGGGGACCTGATATAGGGGAGAGCATAGTAAACATAGTATTCTTCAGGTAAGTGTAGATTAAAAATTTAAAAAAAAAAAAAAAAAAAGAAAGAAAGAAAGAAAAGGGGGATTACTCCTTAACAGGATAAAACTATTGGTAAATCAAAGATCAACGCATGCTTTAAATATCCTTAATGTTGATCACTTAAAGGGTGTCAGATGATCAGCTATGGAGGTACTCTTTTCTGATAATATTCCTTTCTCTTAATTTAAAAAAAAAAAAAAAAAGCAGTTCCTGTGTGCTGACCTCCAATGAGTTCTGCACAGTGGTATAGAGGGCATGTCAAAGTGTGGGCAAAGGGTCTGTTTGTTTCTACGCAGAAGATCAAGGCCTAGCTTGGATACCCAGAAAATGAACTAAGATACGATATGAGGAGGAGCTTCCGGCATCAGCACTCTCTGGAGGACTCGTGCCGGGGGATGATCATCAAAAAGCCTCCACAGGGATCCGGACGATGCTGCGGTTGTGGCTGCATCCAGCCCACCGTCTCCTGGACTTGCCATAAGAAGGAGGAGGGAGATGTCTAGGCTGGCATGTGCATACAGTGAGACAACGAATTTGACTGGATCTGTACTGTTGGAACTCAACCAGGGGTTGGGAGGGGTGCAAGTTGTAGCACCCCAAAATCTCATGACTATAGACTATCTATGGTTAAAAGAACATATGGGATGTGAACAGATCCCAGAAATGGGCTGCTTTAATTTGTCTGATGGTTCAAGTACAGTTGGAAAATATCCATCATATCATAGATAAATTTTCACAAATGCCTAGGGTGCCTAAATGGTTTTCTTGGCTTCACTGGAGATGGCTGGTAATTATAGATTTGCTTTGTTTATGTCACCGTATTCCTATTATGTTAATATGTGTGTGCAAATTAGTTAGTAGTTTAAAACCTATACATACTTAAGGTACTATACAAGAAGATATGTCAAAGAAATAATCAATCCTCCCAAGTTTCCTTCATATGCTACATCTATAGCTTTTCTTCTTCATTCCTAATTACAAACCTTAAATAGAATTCGTGCCTCATATCGAATTTACCGAGTATCATAATTCCTCCAGGTGGTAAAGATACCTCGAGACAAGTGCTGGGCATAGAAGCCACAGGGCATAAATCTGCAAAGAAGTAAAAAGCTAACCTTTGCAAACAATATGGCTTCTCTCTCACTTACCAACTTTACATTTCCCTGTATGGCCCCGGAAGATGACTGGTTAGCCAGAGACGGGTAAGATTCCTCAAGGGAGGAACAACCTAAGACAGGCACAGTCGCAGGGGGGCCATCAGGTGAGAATTTGGGGATCAACAGAGGTGAGGCTCAGAACCTCACCCCCCCTGCTTTGAGAGAAATCTTCTGCATCCGTGGATGTCTTGCTGCCCTTGTCTAGCCTGGATTAATACTTAGTCCATAGGCACACACCTGATCATCTGATCATCTACATTTGCCTTCTTACAGCACTAAACTATCTTTTCTACCTTTATCTTGCATCTACCTACCACTTCAGCATTTTATTAAAAATAAAAATAATAATAATAATAGGAGAAATGTGGGATCAACATATAAATCAAGTACAAAAATCAAATGAATATTCATATTTGACCTGATGGTTTATAGGTCATATTGCATGATCAAAACCGAAAGTTTCTGTGATGAATGCCCTTGTACTGTTCACCATGTAAGAATTTAGTCACTCTGTAAGAATTCGTTCACCATGTAAGAACTTGTTCGTTATGCTTCAGAAGATTGGAGACTGACGAGAATTAGGCTTGAGATGGATTAATGATTGTACATTGAGCATTGACCCCCCTATACTGAATTTTATTGTTGTTAACAACCATTTGATCAATAAATATGAGAGATGCCCTCTCAAAAAAAAAAAAAAATATATATATATATATATATATAAAATCAGTGTTCTCTATAGCAACCTAGAAAAAAATAGATTATGACAGTTTGAAAAAACAAATAGATGAACTAGGTGGCCTATTTCATAGTAGAGATCCTAATCCCAGAGTTCCCAAACACTTCTTTGGCTGGTTCTGTAATGCCCAAGAGTCACCAGGATGGGTCTTTAGCTTACGGCGCAGGCTAAAGAACAGCAACTAGGTCAGGGCTTGGTCAGCTCTGACTTGCTGGCAAGGCTAAGGTTTCTGAGGCTGTCTCTGGGCTCAGCAGGAAATTGGCCTTTATATGGAGCAGTGCGGAGGTCACATAAAGGGTGTTCTTGAGTTTTCATCAAAGAAAATATGAGGGATTGACACAAAATGAGATAAAACAAACGTTAACCACCAGATATCAATGCTCTAGTATTAGGATTAGTGGAAATGACTGGAGAGAGGGAAGGAGGTTGAGGACAATGAAAGGCCAAAGGGCGTATTGGAAAGGGAACTTCCTCCAGAAAAGGAATGTTAGGAATTCCAAAGACAACATCTCCTAATTTATAATTTGCCTAGAAACGGCCCTGGCCTCACCTCACCTGTAACCATTGGTGTGATGTATATTTTCTGTATTTTATACCTCTGGTACCAGCATTTGGGGTGAGGAGCCCTGGATAGAGAATATGAACAACTTTAAGTATCAGTTTTCAAAGGAACAAATTGTTTAAAGTGTCAAATTGTTTAAGCAAATACTGTAGAGTTCTTGGTACACAGGCAAATTTTTATCCCTTCTTTGTCTTCCACTTGAATTTGGATTTGGGATGTTCAAAAGAAGATCCCTGAATTAAACACATGTATTTAAAATGATAGTAACATTTTTAAAAAGCCACCAACTTCCTCTGAAAAAAAAAAAAAAAAAAAAAAAAAAAAGTTAATTTGAAGGGCTAGTAGGAATTAGCAAGGGAAAGAAGAAAAAGACATTACCGGCAAAGAGAACAGAGTATGCAAAGATTAGGAGACCTGAAACCATATGAGTTTAATGTGATGAGAGTGTACATATGAAGGAAAGAAATGAAGCTGGAGAGCTGTGTAGGGGTCAGACCATAAAAACCCAGACCATTTTGAAAAGTTCCCATGTTGAGTTTTTTAGAATTCCAGAAGAGTTTTATGTAGTAACAATATTAGGGTTTTATTTTTAAAGATAATTCTAGCTTCAGTGGAAACATGAGGAAGTTGTCATTAGACACACTGTGAATTAGACTTGATCAACAAACAACATTTTCCAGACTCCCCTGCAGCTAGAGTATTACATATGAAGTAGGGCCCATTCCACATCCAGATGTGGTCACACAAAACTAATGCGAAGCTCAGTTTCATGAGGCAGAGGCAGACCACGGAGATCCATTTTGCTGGGATAGAAAAGTGGCAGAGGTGTCGTAATTCTGGAGCTGGATCTGTCACTGTTGGGACAGCCCTAGTGCCAGCCTACTTACTGATTCAAACATGAATCCATAGAGTGGAGGTGGCATAGGGGTGGAAACTCCTCGAGAGAGTCAGTTCTATGTTATGGTTAATGAAATCATCATACAGTCTGTTTCCTCACTTCTCCCAACAATTCTGTGAGCGATTCACAGAATTTAGTAATTCCTGTCTGCTTTAACCAGATAAAGAAAACTGTTGTCTGGGATTAGGAATGGGAACAGGCTGGTGGGAAGGTAAATTAGGGAAGTGGCTATAGGATTTGATAAATGAATAAAAATACAAAGCATATAGGATCACTCTTTATTACTTTTATGGAATTATTTTTGCAGGGCTTATGCTTGCATAAGTCCCTTTGATGCCAAATCAAACTGTCTTTATGCCAAATCAAAGAAAAATGATCACCACTGAGTCTTTGCCTTGGCTCAGAAATATGGACTACGTAGAGGAGAGTGAACTTGCTTTATATTGTTTATAGACCATTCTTTCTACACAAAATTTTCATGTATTTCAGGTACCACATAAATCTAAATATTTGTATAGCTCAAGAAGCCAAGAAACCTAAGTGCAAGATAATAAAGTGGCTATTAATATTAGCCCTTTGGCAAAAGATGTACAAAAAGACCAAGATGGTTAATGGTAAATAAGCTTTAGTTCTATGTAACTTACATAAATAAAAAATATGCCAAATGTTGAAAAAAATTAGCTCCTGCAAAGTTGATGCAGTGTGAAAGTTATTTGAGTAAGATTTATTGAGCAGTAATTGCTGGTTTAACATATACATAGAACACACAATTTTGTTTGTATTGTTCAATTAAGATTAAACAATTGATACTAGTTCCCTACTTTGAAGATGAATGTGAACAGCATTCAATGAGATTTTTTTAAAAAGACTTTTGCAGTCTGGGAGATCATTGTCACCACAATGAATAATACCTTTGTTTTTTTGAGACACTTTATGTAGGAAGGACTATTTATAATACTTCACACATGAGGATTTGAAAAAGTATTCATATCATGGTAGGTTTCTTTGTTTTACAGAAAGAAAATAAAAGCAACTCACTGTAGAAGCAATTTTCCTACTGTCGCGCATTCAAGATTCTTAGTGGTCAAAAAAGACCTGCTTTAACTAGTTTATACAGCATATAAATCTATGAACAGAATTTATGTGGCTATAGAAATCCCTGACAGTTTAGGAAGCTGAACAAGCTATGAGTATTGCTCAAATCATGCCCTGCTGCTGATGGGCTCAGAAGTGACAGCTCACATCACCCAAGACTGGCTTCTGATGCTCCCATAAGGTCCTTCAAAATAGATGAATATCTTTCATATCATATTTCTTTGGGATGAATGTATGTCACCCAGCTTCCCATATTACTGTTAGTTTTGCCTTGAGCAGTTGATCTGCAGGACCCTCAGTCACTTCCTGAGTCCTGGTTGCCAGGGACCTGCAAAGCTATTTGCTGACTTTTACGTAGGGGAGGTGGGATTTTATAATAGGAAATTCCCACACACTGCAAGGGTGTGCACAGCTCTGCAGCCTCAATATATGACAAATATATGCTATACTGTATCCACTGACAAGCAAGCAGTAAGGCACAGACAAGGGAAAAGAATTGCCTTTGAATCTCCAGTCTTGTTTTATTTGTGCTCTTCTATCTAAAGCATTTTTTTTTTTAAGTAGCTCAGGAGTGAGAAACTAATGCAACAGGGGGAATGGCACTGGGATGTTGTGATATCAAGTGATTTTATTCTTCACGATTATGAATTTATATGTCAGGTATAGATGTGCCTAATGCTGTATGCAATAGTCAACATATGGAATACTTGGTAAAACAATGGAATGTGGAACAAATGTCTTCAGAAATTGTTTCCAGATACGAATATGTTTGTTTCACCTTTTTAAAAAACCTCAAGGCAGTCTGGAAAAGTAGGTTGACTTTGCTCTTTAAATGGATTTCGTAAAGAGAGTGAGGGGACCCTAAGGTGTAAGGTCAACTAAAGAAACTCAATGTATGTGGAATCTGTTTGTGAATGATAAATATCAATCATCGCAGAGAGGTATGGGGTGACATGGGGAGACAGGAATGTATTCCCTTCGGTGATGTAGGTTCAAGGAGAGGTGAAGTTAGTTTTCTTCAGGTTTCACCTGGAGAGAAAAAATACAAAGGTAGTGTGAGGGGTGTTATGGCTCCTAGTTGGAAACAACAGAAACTAATCTGGATAGCTTTTCAGATTTTTATTGGAACCATGTTGGGTAGCTTACAGAAGAATCAGGCTTGAAAAATCATCATGAGGAAGCCTGGGCATCTAAGATATGGCCAAATTCACATCTCTGACAAGTCTGGTAGAATGCCAGTGGTGCTGCCACCATGGACACTCAACTCTGCCATCACCCTTACGAATATCTGAATGCCTCTGCACCTTGTATCATGCTCGCAGGATTGCAAGTCTTGTATGGAAGCTCCTAATAGCAGAATTGAGGCTACATGTTCTGCCAGTTGCTGCCAAAGACATTTTTTGGCTTTCATGGTGAGAAATGAAACCTTGTCTCCTGCCAAGATCTTTAAAGGGAGATTCCTTCCCCCATAGGAATGATAACCAGATAGATACTACGTAATTAAAAGTAATACCCTCAGCTTTGACAAACATCCGCAATTTGGGGGTCAACAGTCCTCTGTTGTGGGGAAAAGTATCATAAAGTACTCAGACTGCCCACAGCCTTCATGGGTGCAGCTTGGCCAGGGGTGAGAAGGGACATCTGGAGTAGAGCCTTTTGATCTGGGAGGGGTGTCCTGTCCATAGAAATGTGGGTGGCCTAAGGGCCTGGACAAGTCAGTTGGAATCATAGCTGTTGGGGAGGTGACTGGGGAAGTGTAAGGGTGGTAGCAGCAGGGGGAAAGTGGCCAAGGGGTGCTGGTGGTAGCCATGGGCTCATGGAACAGATTCTTCTAAGATGAGCTGCAGAGCATCTCAGTGGTATCCTTAGCCATTAATAGCAGTGAAGCTGGTGAGCAGAAAGGGACAAAAAGGATGCAAGGGTTTCAGAATGAGGCTGCCTATGGATAAATCCATAGGCATAATAGATGGGGTTTGGGTATACCCCATCTATTATCCTACCCAGGGCCTACCAGGCATGTTATTTATCTATTTTTCTTTAAGAATAATGGCTCTATGATTTTTGTTAAAATTATATGTTATTATGAAAAACTCAAACAATATGTAAAAGTCCATGACAAAAATAAGCTATCCTTTCAATTTCACCCTCTGGAAAAAATCATTAACCTTTGGTGAATATTTTGTGAATATTACCTGGACATGCCCTTATGTGTATGTACATTGCTAAAGCAATAGCTGGACAAAGAGAAATAATTTAGGAAAATGGGATCATACTAAATACAGATTTAAAAATGAAAAATATTAAATTTAACTTTACTTGAATGAAACCAAAGAAATAATAATTGAATAATTATTCAACTTCCAATATATCTTTCTTTGCTCAAAAACTTTGGGAGTAAATTTTTGACACATCATATGATACAGTAAAATGTAATATTTTACAAATAAATCTTTTCATAGACAATAGAAAAATCTTGATGTATTTTAAGTAATGAATGTGCTCATGAAACTACAACCCAGATCAAAATTTAGAACATTTTTTGAGAGTTTAAATTTTATTTATTTATTTAATTTTTATTGATATATCATTGATATGCAATCTTATATTAGTTTCAAGTATACCAAACAGTGGTTCAACACTTACCCACATTATTAAATCCTCACCCTCATTAGCACAGTTACTGTCAACATAGGAAGATGTTACAGATTCATTGACTATGTTCTTCATGCTGTACTACTATCCCTGTGACAACTTACATTATGATTGATAATTTTTGTGCCCCTTTATCCCCTATACCCTCCCTATACACCCATCCCCAACTGACTGGTGGTCACCAGTCAGTCTTTAGTGTGTGTGAGTCCATTGTTATTTTGTTCATTCTGTTTTGCTTCGTATTTATATTCCACAAATAAGTGAAATCATATGGCATTTGTCTTTCTCTACCTGGCTTTTATCACTGAGCATAATACCCTCTAGCTCCTTCCATGTTGCTACAAATGGTAGGATTTGTTTTCTTCTTATGGCTGAATAATATTCTATTGTGTATATGTACTACAACTTCTTTATCCATTCATCTTTTGATGGACAGTTTGGTAGCTTCTTTATCTTGGCTATTGTAAATAATGCTGCTATAAACATAGGGGTGCATATATCTTTTTGAATCAGGGATTTTGTTTTCATTGGGTAAATTTCTAGAAGTGGAATTACTGGGTCGAATGATATTTCTGTTTGTAGTTTTCTTATCTTTCAGGTAGTGGCCTTTCTGACTGGTGTGAGGTAGTATCTCATTCTAGTTTTGATTAGCAATTCCCTCATAATTAGTTATGTGGAGCATCTTTTCATGTGCCTGTTGGCCATCGAGTTTCTTCTTTGGAGAAATATCTGTTAAGGTTCCACCCATTTTTTAATCAGTTTATTTGTTTTTATGGTGATGAGGCATATGAATTCTTTGGATGTTAACCACTTATTAGATAAATCATTTATGAATATATTCTCCCATATTATAGGGTGCCTTTTTGTTCTGCTGATGTTGTCATTTGCTGTATAGAAGCTTTTCAGTTTGATGTAGTCACACTTGTTCATTTTTTATTTTGTTTCCTTTGCATGAGAAGATGTGTCCTTGAAAAAATTGCTCATACTTATGTTCAAGAGATTTTTGCCTGTGTTTTCTTCCAAGCATTTTATGGTTTCATGACTTACATTCAGGCCTTTGATCCATTTTTTTGCTCTGTGCTTTACTTTTGTGTGTGGAGTTAGATATAATCAATCTTCATTCTCTTACATGTAGCTATCTAGTTTTCCCAGCACCAATTATTGATGAAGCTGTCTTTTCTCCACTGTATATTCATGCTTCCTTTATCATATATTGATTGACCATATATGTGTGGGTTTATATCTGGGCTCTCTATTCTGTTCCATTGAACTGTGGTTCTGTTCTTTTGCTAGTTCTAAATTGTTTTCATGACTGTAGCTTTGTAGTAGAGCTTGAAGCCAGGGAGTGTAATACCCCATGCTTTGTTCTTCTTTCTCAGGATTGCTTTGGCTATTTGGGGTCTTTTGTGGTTTCATATGAATTTTAGAACTATTTTTTCTAGTTCATTGAAAAATGCTGTTCGTATTTTGAGAGACTGAGTTATTTAACATCTGTGCCCAAAGATGAGGTGAGGTCACTTACAGATTGGATTAAAAAGGAGGCAGTGATGCTCATGAATTTAATACTCATTACTGAGGACTAATCTCACAATTTCAGTGTTAGTTATTAACTAAAATAAGCCTTTCAAAGATGACTTTAAAAAGCAATACATTAAAATTTTCCATAAAAATACTCAACTACAGTATAAATTAACAAAACAAAACAAAAACTATTAACCAAAAGTTTATGAGAATGACTATTTCTGTTTTGTACAAAATTTCTGGAGATAGAATCCTACAGATACTCAAAGAAAATGCAGTATCTCCTATAAGTTAGAAGAAAATAAAGATGATATGTTTTGGAAATTATGTTCATTGGTTCTGGTGATGATGAAGACAATGATATCAAGATTGCATAGGAGTCACTCAAATAAATAATATTTCATGTTATTCAGGATGGGGAAAAATCAATGTTTTAAAATTCCCATGTTAATTTTAATTTTATATGATATGTAACTTTAAACAAGTATATAACAAAAGGAACAAATTCTATATTTATGGAGTAATTTAACTATTTCATCTACTTCTCTAAAAGTTTATATAATCAAGGTGGCTAAGACCGTTTTGGAGGATCTTCTTACTGGGTAAATGAAGATCATTATATATCTGGTATAATTTTCTACTTGGGCATATTTGTTTTGTCCCTTTTGTGCTTTTCAGAGCCCAGGGAAGATATTCTAGCACTGGCACTGTTTTGAATTGCCATCTAAGGTGCAGGTAAAAATATAGTGTGTTGTCTTGAGTTAAAAAATCACAATAAAACCAACCAAAACATGGTTTTGTTTAAACTATTATGATATCCTGACAATTCTAAGCAATATAAGTGAGAAATACTCTTCCCTGGTGTTGACCTCTCTCAGCAATCTACCCTCTTGTCACTCGCCCCAAACTGTCTGTGTACACCATATCAATAGTCCCTTTTTAGTTTTTGTAGGAACAGCATAACAAATTTCTGTGAACAAAAAATGAGAAGAAGATAACCATAGTTTTTCACACAATCGAGTTTTGTCAAACTGGCACCTAGAGGAGGCAAGTACTCAGTTGAGAAAAAAACACTGGCTGGGAGTCAGGAGTAGAATGCTGTTTCTGTCACTAATCAGGCCTTCAGTAAGGTATTTTGTTACTGGGTTCTTAGTCTCATCATGAGAAAAAAATTCAAGAATGGATGTAAAAAAAGCCACTAAGCATTAAGAGTTTTGGAGTTTAGGCTTGCTTCACCCTCAGGTCTGGTGGGGTTAAGTTTGACTACCTGGTTCTCATCAAAACTATAATGGGAGGCCAAAACCACAATGCTAATGTCATGGTAATGAGAGTATAATGAACTTTGGGGTGAAGTTCGGATTAACTTTCCGCCATCTTGGAAGTAGGCAGTTTTGGCTGGTCTGTTATCCATGTTCTCATTCCCCACAACCCTTGAGGATAGTTTACTTGGAATGTTTAGAATGTAAACAACCAGTTGGCTGAAGTCCCCATCCCCTACCCTGCCCATGTCTGGCTATCTACCTACTACTAGAACAATTATACCTTATGTACCTTATTGATATATATATATATTTAAAAAAAAGGGGGAGGAGAATGAGTAAGTTTGAGCTTGATAATTTCTAAAATTCCAGTTCTCAGCTTCTAGACTTTGATATAGGATTCATAGTAGACAAAATGCTGGACTTAATATAAGTCTTAGATGGTAGCCCTGCTCTGTTCCTAACTAATGTGATCTTAGAGAAGTGACTTCACTGCCCTTAATTCTGTAAGTTAGAGTCCAAGTTGCTTAGTATACCTTAAAAGGTACTCTTTGTGTTTCATTGGTCATGCCATGTGTTTTATACTTGACACTCCAGTAAAATCTAATTTTAAAAATATGGTTTCTGCAACTGTATTCCTTTATATTAGCTTTGGACACTTGTGTTCTTTTGGATAAGAGAAAATCAATTGATTTTGTCTAGATAATTTTAGAGTATTTTTTGATGTTGACATTCACTGATGTCATTGAAGTAGATACATTTGGATAAATGGTTATATAAGTTTTAAAAAACAGCCTTTCCCCCATTGGATTCCAAATTCTGGCCTCTTAGACAAGATTTATATATTTCTCAAACTCTGACAGAAATTCTGACAGAAATCTTTATCACATACCATGTTAAATTAACTTCTCTGTATACCAATATTTTAACTACCTGATTAGTACCCCTCCTTCCAGACTCAGATCAGAGATTAGATCTTTTATGGAAACTTCCAACGACCATTTATCCTCCTTAAGACTATGTCCCTGCCTCCACCATACTAGGCTATGAGCTTCTTCTCTGTGCTCTGATTGCCTCAAGGGCACACCTCCATCATTGTCATCATCATCTCACACTGAAATTACATGGTTATGTTTTGGTCTGTTGAATAGACTACAATATCTTTGGAAGGTAGGCAGGTACCAAATCATTTTCAGGTTTGCATTTTTAGTGCCTGTTCCAACACCAGGTTTATAGTCTGTACAGATAGGGAAAAGAACCCACTTTGTACCACCTGGATCAGTGACACTGATGAGTAAATATTCAGAAAGTTCTCAAATTCCTCCTTCTCCCCAGGTTTGGTAGGAAGCCAAGGAGACAAAGTTTCTGTTAAGGCTTCAAGAATATAAAGGAATCACAAGGTGCTTGGGTGCTTGAGATTAAACAATGTAACAGTGAATTCTTCCCCTCCCCTGCACAGGCACTCAGCTTATTAATCATAGTCATGGAAGCCCATTAGTTTATAATACAGTATCCGAGTAACCTTTACAGAAATAGATTAAAATATAACTAGTATCCTGAATACACCTATAGTGACCTAATAGCTCCTACTGCAATAGTTTCTGGGTGCTGACTCCCCCATAGCTTTGTAGTAAAACTATAAAAGACATGGCCTTCCTGTACTTGGGGCTCAGACCTTTGGAGATCACTCTCCTCTGAGCCCATTGGTGTGAAATAAACCTCCACCCTCCAAGACCTCTGAGTGCCACTTGGTTCTTCCATCAGTGATCCAGTCCAGGTTTTCCGGTTTTCCATAACAACAGTACCAGGACTGTAGGTAAGAATTACAGGAGGACTGGTAGGTTTGGTTAGGGAAAGTAATGAATTTAGATGTGGGCAAGTTCAGTCAAATGCTTCTGCAGAACACCCCTTGTAGGAAATAATGATAGGAATTAAAGAAAATTTAGGTTCAGAGAGGCTAAATTTATGAGTCATCCAAATATATGTGAGATTTGAAATCTTGGAAATGATGGTTGTTTAGGTAGAGAATACAGATGAGAGAAAAAAAAACAAAAAAAAAAGACCCAGGGAATGTCTATATTCAATGGGTAGAACCTGTGATATAATGAGTTATAAGAAATACATATTTGGTCATTTATATGACCAAATATATATTTCCCAGGTATTTTTTATGTTCATCCATAGATCCTGAAAATACTGCAGAGTCTTAAAGGTGAAATGGTGTTTTGTTATATTAATGAAAGATTTTTGGACCCCCACCCAAGTGTCAGGGCTGGAGGTTGGATCAGCCAATGGCCAATAATTTAGTCAGTCATGACTGTGCAATGAAGCCCTCAGAAAACCCGGGAGAAATGCTTTCTTGCTCTCTCTGCTCTGCTTGGTTGGATCCTGCTTCTAAGGTCAGAGGGAACTTCTATGCTTGGGGAACCAGAACGCCTCCGTGTGTCACCAAGCGAGGCCCCAAACTCCATGAGGATAGGAGCTCCTTTATTTGGAACCTTGCCTTATGTCTCTCTTCATCTGGCTGTTAACTTGTATCTTTTACGGTATCCTTTATTAAACTGGTAAATGTGGTGTTTTCCTGAGTTCTGTGAGTCGCTCTAGCAAATTAATCGAACCTAAGGGGGAGGTTGTGGGAACTTCCAACCTATAGTGGTAGGTCAGAAGCACAGGTAACTGCTTGTGTGTGGAGTAGGGGGTGGAGGGCAGTATTTTACGATGGAGCCCTTAACCTGGGAATCTGGTGCTGTCTCTGGGAAGATAGCATCACAGTTGATTTGAGTTCTCCAATACCCTGCTGGTGTTTGAGAATTGTTTGGTGTAAGTATGTGTGGAAAGACCCCCTTCCACATATTTACACACATTAGAAGAATCAGATCCGGGTACCCAAATGAAGTTACACTGCTATTACTGCTGTGTGTAATATTCTTACTGTTATACATATACATAGGGAAGAAATACACCATTGCATTTGGTGTCAGAGATCTAACAGAATCAGATTAAGGAGAATGAGAAGAACCAGAGATAGAAAATGAGAAAAACCAGAGATACATGATGTCCCAGAAGTCAGGAGAGTGGTGAGATCAAAGCAGTGATTAACAGTGTCAGATAGTTATTTATAATGAAATATTCATTGAGCATCAAATCTGTGCTAGGTATTTATGAAGTACTGGAATAAAATGGTCCCAAGGTCTCTATCATCACAAGAGTTAAGTAGAACAAAGAGTGGGATAAGGAGTAGAATTAAGAGATACAGTAGATTTATGGAAGCTGGGCTGCAGTAGAGGAAAAACTGTAGGTAAGAAGTGGTCAAGAGAAAACTGCTGTATTAAGAAGTCTGGCAATTAAAGAAACAAATGATGGCTTGAAGAAAAAATAATATCTGAGAAAAGATTTGATTTTGTACTTATTGAATTGTTTGCTTTTTTATAAATGGAGAGACGAGCATATTTCTAGGTTGAGGGAAATAGGGGTAAGGCAGAGAAGAGAGAGAGAACAAGTGGGGAGGATGAGATGAAGAACACGTGAGGAGTCATCAGCCCTGAAACAGAGGGGCCCTTCTGAGGTCAAAAGGAGAGACCACAGAGAGAATGTTAATCAAATTTTAAGACAAAGGAATGAGAAATTCAGAGAGTTTAAACTGGATGAATGGCATCTAGCCTCTGTGCAAAAGGAAACAGCTGGGTTGTCAGCAGAGAAAGAGGACCAGGTGTGGGTGTGAAGAGAAATAACAAGCACTGGAATAACAACCTTTGGTTGGGACCCTCCCCCGGAGATGGAGCAGCACAGAGGTGGAGAGGTCAGACTGGGACAGAGACCCAGTGGGCACCGTTAGTTACAGACATTGCAGTTGAAGTTTAAAAAAGAGAGGGTAAGACACCAAAAGTATATTGAGAAATGTGCAATTCATAGATATACTTTGTTTCTCTGGGAGGAGGGGGTTCCCTGTTCCAGGCAAGTTCACTGTGAATTCGATGAGACTGAATAAAGGCAAGAGCAAGTTGCCGGGGTTACAAGGGGTTCATATCACATTTATTCTCATGGCAGCCACTCCGCTGAGTGCTGTCGGCTGGCTGCAGTGCTGCCCCCTCCGGCTCCCCAGCACGGGCTCAGGCCTCTCCCTGCCTAGCACTGGGGCCCTGTAACTTCTCTCTTCTGCCTCCTCTCTTCGCAGCCTAAGCTCTCCACTTCTCTGCTCTCATCTGCTCTTTTCCATTCCTGCCTTCCCCACCCCTAGCAACTGTAGGAACTCTGTGGGCGGTTGGTTCTCTATGGTAACTGGAAGACACCTGACTAATCCCATCCCAGGAACTGAGTCAAGGAGAGAATGCGTGCTTCCTCTCCAGCCTTCCCCTGAGCCAGCACTCCCACGACTGACCATGCAGGTAAATATCCTGCTGCCCATAGATATGCATGCGCACAGGCTCTTTCAGGTCTACAGTGGGCAATATTAAAGCCAGGCGAGGATTCTGGCCATAATTTCCATTTTCTCTACAGACTTGAAATAGTTTTCTTCTAGATTCTAAAGAGAAAATGCATATCTGCCAGTTTACTTATTGAGATGGAAATACCATTCTTGAAGCTAATGAACAAAATTAACACAAAGTTATGTGGCGTGATGTAGCTGCAGTTGGTGGCCACAGAGTGCCAGCTCCAGAGGACAAATTACTTCTCCTGAAGGCTGGGCTATAGCAAAACTGGAAGCGACTATAGTGGGATCTAGTCTGAGGACAAACAGGCTTCACTTGGTGGAGAGCTTTTGTGGAAGGGAGCCTTCCAGCATGCATGGTTCACAATTCTGTTCTGCTCTGCCAGAAGGGGATTCCCTCTTCTCCTTTTCTTACAGTATAGCCTTAAGTTGCTCATCTTGGATATCTTAATTCTGTGTCAAAATCATGCAGAGCCTTAGAAGACATTTAGGGAGGCATTCTGCCATGTTCTCTTTTCATGTCTTCCCAGTTCTGCTCACCTTCTCCCTCCAAGTTGCTGATGGGATTGATCCTTGGGTCACACTTTGTAACTGGAAGGGACACTGTACTCAGTACTTCCTTATTTTAAGTAGGACCAAGTTTTCTCCCTCTTCTGTGTCTAATAACAGTTGGATCAGTAAGCCTGGGTTCATTTTTCAGAAATCACTGTTGGGAGGAAGATTTTTCATCTATCTCTTTTCTGCTTGAATCAAACTGACAAGAGGCAAGTTAACAGGAGAAAAAAACACCCAAAGTTTAATTGTTAGGCAGAAAGACAGACATGAGTGGGGTAGAGAGAGAATAAAGCCAGTAAAGCCCACTCAAAGGGACTTCTAGTGGTAAACTTCTTTGTCATTTTGCTCTTTCATTCTGTTCTCCAGACTTAAGCACAAGTCTTCACCCTGTCTCTGTTCTACTCCAGATAAGTAGGGAGGGGCTACTGAGAGCTCTGATTCGGGCTTGCAAGTTCCATTGCCTGGATGACCTGGACAGGACTGCAGCTGTATGATCATGCTCTCTAGTAGCCTCCCTGAAAATCTCCTTTCTTTGCCTTTGGGAAGTTTTCAGAACATAATCTCACTCTATCCAGTGATCTGCGGCTCCTCCAAATCCTGGGGTGGTAAGGACTTAATTCCCACACTGTGCAGATTCAAGTGGGCACTGGAAACCAGGTGACCCCAGCTTTAGGAGTTGGCAACGGGATTTGCCCCATGCTGAGCAGAAGTTCAGTGAACTTCCCTTTCTTCCCTCTGTTCTTCCTTGCTCTCTGCTGCTTGCAAGGCAGCTTCCATTGCCTGTGATTCTTGCTTTAATGAATTCCTTCCTTACTTTTCACTCTGAATTCTCTGCATCTCTGAACCAAATTCCTTCCCAACATAATCACATGTGTAGGGGGAATCCATAGACATGAGAGTCCAAAGACAGGGCAAAGGAAGTCGATGTCATTCTGAACTAAGGAGAAAGGGGTAGGGGACTTGAGACCCCAAAGGAAAAGGGAAGAAATTTACAGGACTATGAAAGAGTAAATGTTAAGTAACCAGTGTTCGGTGGGCTACACGAAAACAATGGGGCACAGAGAGGAATTTTAGCAGTCAGAATTTGCTAAATTCTTCCATGTCCACCACACGCTGTGTATGTTATAATGTTGTTATCTATGATGATGGCTCTATTCCTGGAGCTGGTCCTCCCTCTAAATTCTTTTTATGGACATGGGGTGGGGGGAGGTCAAAGTTTCTTTCTGAGTCTTTTGGACCTTGGTTGTTTTCAGTTCTGAAATCATCTGCAATGTCACAGTGGTGTTTCTTGGGGCAGCCTGCCCCTGACTCCCACCCCACCAACTCTGAGGAGGGAGAGGAGGCAGAAACCAAAAGGCCTCCAGTACTCCAGCTCAGGTTTTACCAGGAGCTTTATCTGAGTTTGTTGGGCAGAGAAGGGACACTGGCATTTTTGTTTCCCTTTTGACTATTTCTTTCATCTACCTTCCTTAGTTGGGAATTGTGTGGAAAGGAGTGAAGTAAGGGATATTTATTATTTGGTCTGATAAGGACATTGAGAAGAAAGAAATGGCCTTGTTCTTCTGAGGCCAGGAGCTATAAGGAAAGCACATTCCAGAGACTAACATTAACACAAAAGGAAGCAAAAAGGATAGAGAGAGACAAATTTTTAAGAATATTTTTTTGAACATCTTTTCACATTGTGCTTGAATGTGGACCAATTCCTGGATGTGCCATTACATAAGCCCACATTTTTCTATTGTTTTCTTGCAGTGATTTGAGTTGGCTTTTTATCACTTGCCTTGAAAGAGTCCTGAATGCAACAATGGGAGGTTGGCAAGGCTGAATCTGGGCATGGTCAGGACTCCTATTGAAATATTTTTTTCTTTATGTAAACATAGACATTATCTTAAAAATTAAATAGTATTTTCTGAAAAAAAGGGCTGCAGTGCATGGGAATGGGTGCCTGAAGAAATGGATGGAATATTTCCCCTGATGCTCTCTAAGAATAACCATAGACACCCTGTAGCTGGTGTAAATGGTATCCTGTCTACAAGCAGGAGGGGTGGAGGAGGTCATCATTTCCCAGCACCATCAGCTGTTTCAGTGTTTTGTCAGAAACAGGCAGAGCTAGTTAGACCACATAGAGGGAAAATTTGTTATAGACCACCTCCTATGACGCCATTTTTCTTTCCCTTTGGCTTTTGGAGCAGGAATTTAGGGACTCCACTGAAGTGGCTTTTAACTCTTCAAACAATGCACTTACACTGTTCTCTCACTTAAATTCAGATAAAATAAAAACCCAAACCAAAATACTTATTGAGTACTTAGTAGACGTTAGACTCTTTACATGCACCATTTGACTCAGTCCTTCCCATTATCTACATTTTAAATGGGAAGAAACAGGCTTCCAGATATTAAGTAACTTATTCAGGGTCACTTGGCAGAAGGATTCAAATTTAAATCTATATCCACAGCCATTGTTCTTAACCCTAATCCTTCCTGTGTTTTCAAGCCAAGGCACAGAAAACACCAGTGTAGTTCTGAGTATTACTAAGTTTTCCCCATCTTCCCAGGGGTTAGCCTTTGCTTCGGTATCCAAATGGAACAACTTAATGTATGCCATGCTTCTGCAGGAAACCAAGTGTCTCTGACAACTCTTGGGGAATGTTTACACTGCTTGATTGCCATTTCTTACCTCGAACAACAGTCTGTTCACCTCTTGCCTTCTCTTCAGAGCCACAATGCTCCAGGGGACAACCTAGGGTCAATTTCCATTCCCAGAACCACAAATGACTCTGGGTTTTGAAATTTAGAAATCTGTGAGGCTATCAGAAGGGAAGTAAAACCCAGGACTGGAAGTTTTAAGCTCAGTGTCATGTATTTCTGTATGTAAGACCCGTGGCCAGTCCTGTCCCTAGACCCACACTGACTGCCTGTCTCCCTGAGATGTGACCATTCTTGGGGGATCTCCTTCCTACTTGCCCTTATTGTTATATCTGCTCTAAACCACATCTCTAGGCTTGTCACCAAAAACCAGAAGTCCCTTAAATTAATTTGAGTGGTGCTGCATTCTCCCCATGGGGCAGCCTTTTACATTATTAATGTTTTAGCCTATCTGTGTTTGGATTGGTTCACTAAAATCCAAAGCTGTGCCGAAGACAAGGAAGATAGACTGAAGACGGCTTACCTTTCTAGCCAGAGTTCACCAAACAAGTTCCTGTCCCACTTAAACAAAGAGTCGGCCCTTAAGATTAATTTTTAGTGCAACAATAACACAGGAAAGATACATTTTCAAAAAAGTTTTAAGTCACCATTTTGTTCTTGCTTCCAGCCAGCAGGTGTTCAGAAGTACTGTGGTCCCTTCTCTGATGGTCCTGCCTTCAGAGAGCCTATCGTCTTGGTGGTTAGCTTTCATCTGAATCATGCGGTACGTTCCAGACATCACATGTGCTTTTTTGTTTTCTAATTTGATTCTGTCACTATTGCAGTCTCAGCTCTGTCCTTCACTTGAAGGTAATCTGTCTCTTGAACCTCTCTCGCTGCCTCTTCCAGGGCAGACCCTCTGGGAAGACTCCTCAGTCTGAGTCACCCAGTCCTCAGGGCTTCACATTACTCTTCTGGCCCCTGCTTTCCTAGTGCGGTAGTTCCTGTCTGCAGAAGAACATCAGAAATACCTGTTTAGCTTTTCTAAGACCTAGATGCTCTGGGATTTGGCATTAAGAAGTTTGGGTACAACCAGCACGTGCCTGTGTCTGAAGAACCATAAGTGGTCATATTAAGTTGGCTCTCAGATACTACAAGTACATTTTTTGGGCCAACAAAGATGTTGCCACATCTTTAGAATTAGAGTGGATTTAAGAATGTATCTACTGCAATGTCCTTTATATTGAGAACACTGAAGTTCAGAGGAGCTAATGGACTAGACCACAGTAGTATACTTAGTAAATAACAAAGCTAGGATGCAAACCCAGGCTTTCTGACCCTGAATTCATGGATTTTTACATGATGATACATTCTCTCTCAAAGAAATGTTAGAAGAAATTAGATCCTTTCAGATATCATTTGATCATTGATGGTGTTGTGAAAACTGTAAAGTGAAATGGCAGCATATTGTTCTCTTCAGAACCAGTTCTAGAGCCCTTGCCAATGTAACCTTTTACAACTAAGTCTGGTGCACAATGCACAGGAAAAGCTCAAGGATAAATACTGCTTCATCAGAAATGGGTGTTCTGATTAGGAAGGTCAAAACACATTTAAAAAATTAAAATGCCTTTGTTTAAGAAAATTTTTAAATAAA
This sequence comes from Manis javanica, assembly GCF_040802235.1. NCBI lineage: Eukaryota > Metazoa > Chordata > Mammalia > Pholidota > Manidae > Manis > Manis javanica. Next base: position 71,622,856 of record NC_133160.1, read on the forward strand.
AACTTTTTTGACTTGCTGGGAAGCCAACTGTTGTATACATAGTACCTCTTTAATAATGCCACATCATAAAAGTGCTTATGTTTGCCTTTGTACTGATAAAACTTTGTTTCCATATGAGAACCTAAGTAAGACATGAAATACAAGGATAAAACAGGCAATTCAATATTGAGACATCTTAAGATGCAGCCAGATGGATACTTTAGCTATCTAAGGGGTTCTAAATACTAAAGTGAAACTTCTGAGATTCTTCTAAAAATTATTTGGGATATGTCTATGTACATTAGATTTCCCTCACCTTCAAAGCATAAGAACTGCTAAACTGTACTGCAGCAACTTGCATCTGAAAAATGAGAGGGGAAACATCAGATCTTCTGTTTAGATATCGTCTGGTGGCCCCCTTCTGATTTTTCAGATGAAAAGATTTGAAGCCAGGAGAGGTTGTTCCTTTCTCAAAGTCATAATGCCCAAGTGGCAGAGCCATGCGCTATGAATCTGAGGTGCCCAGACTTATCTTCTAGCCATTTTTCAGGACCCCATGCTAACTTTTTGTTCTCAAGCAGTAGTTGAGTGATTTTCATTCTTCCTTTCCTTACTTTTTGCTCTTCAAAGTCTTCAAACACATGAAACAACCCCCTGCCTTAGATTCTGGTCTTTTGTGAAAGGTACTGTACTTATTTGTGAATACTGTAATTGTTCTATGAATAATTATTCCTGATTACCACATCCCAGGAGCTCAGCTAGCTACTCACACCATGGTGAATAAGTCATACTTAGCCCTGCCTTCAGGTCATTTATTATCCAGTGGGGACCACAGATGTTAAACACATAAATATTTTATTATAAATCATGGCATGAAGTAAAAGTATCATGCATTTTGAGAGGGTAGGGAAACCTAAGTTAGAGAATGAAGCAAAGATCTTGGAGGAAATAACATTTAAGGTGCGATCTGAGAATTGTGTGGGAGCTAGCTGAATGGGGTGAAGTGTTGCAGTCGAGAAGGCAACGTGTAGGGAGCTCCTGAAGTGGGGAAGACCTTGGACTGTTGAAGGATGGTGGTATTACAGGTTGAGTTTATTCTTCCTGGTTCTTGTCCCTGCCATAACAAAGAGTTAAAGGCAGAGACAAATGAAAGTAGCAAAGCTGAATGAAAATTTATTTCAGTACATTCCAAGGCAGGAGCAGGCCGGACTTGAGGCAGACAAGGCAGGTTGCTTACTGGGAGGCTTCTTTTATGGGGTTTTTGGCAAGGCAGAGAAGTCCTTGATTGATAATCTTTAGCCTCAGAGGCCTGGTCTCATTGGTAAAAAGAAGACATGGTCTGTGTTCTGATGATTGCTGTGCCTGTCCTCTGATGTTTTTCTTTCTCTGGGGAGTGTTTGTGCTTGGAAGCTTCTCATCTGGGAAATTGTTTTTCGTCTGGACTTTCATAACTTCAACTGATTAACTCTGTGAGTCCTTTCTGGCTCTCTGGTTCTATCTGGTTAACTCTTTGAGTCCCTTTTGGTGGGATTTACTGGTTTTATTCTCTCTCCACCCTGCTCAGGTCTGTCTTTCTGCCTAACAGTAGAGTGATCATCTTGGGCTTCACTTGGGGCTGCAAAAAAAGTTTGATATGGGATAAGGAGATGGGTGTTATCCAGAAGAGTGAAGTTTTGTTTTGTTTTTTAGGGATGAACCATTTTCCAGCTCTACTTTGATTAGGTTTAGTCTTTTATTTAAACCACACTTTGCTCTCAGGAAGATGTAAGGTGTATTCTTTGTTAGGACATCAAAATCTTCACTGCTTTTTTAAATCTTTCTCTGGTGATTGTTACATGACAGAGAAATATTGCAACTTTATTAACTTTATTGCCATGCTGTCTATGTAATAGACTGGTCTGACCTCTGGATTTTCTTTTAGTTTATTTGTTTTACTTCATTTTTCCTTCAACTCAAATTCTACTCAATTGCTATGTATTTTGGATTGCTATGAAAGTCACCATATGAAAAATGAAGTCAGAAAGCCACAGAAATTTAGTGAAACAACAAATAAATTAATAAATTATTTGATTTGTAGGCATCTTGCTTCAAAATTCTCTCAGAAATGTTTATTTTTGAGTCAGTCTGATGTTATATAACTAGAACACAGCAAATTTGTGATATATTTTTTTAATTATTATAATTTTAGTTTTTCTTTCTTGTGCTTCTTTCACTTATTTTATGTACTTAATGGGGATAACATGTCTTAGGAGCTGGAACACATGTGCATCCCAGGAGATCATTTGTCTTCTCCCAGCACAGAATCTCCAGGAATTGACCTACTGGTTGAGGGGGTGTTAATTGGAAATGGGGACAGGAGATTAAGTTTGCTTCTTAAATTGTTTAAGACTCAGACAGAACAAAAATAGCTGGTGAAAAACACACAACTAGGCTTACAGTTCTCTTTTTATTCACCAATGTTGAGTGGCTCTCAGGGGGTTCAGCAATCTTACTGCATTTCCATCATCCATTAGCTCTTTCTCTTTTCAAGACAAATATTTACAGTTTATTCTTTTCTCAAGACTCTACTATTTCCTATTCCCTATTTATTCTCATTTAAAGTCCTGGCTTTTTATTCCACAGAACAAATAGCAGCAATTGAGAGAGAACTTTATTTCCCACAACAACCTACCAGTCCCCAGGCCTATGTACTCTAGTTTGGGTTAAAATGGATAAATGGTGCCTCTATCTAAAACCAACCCTTCACTTATGCACTAGATTCCAACCCCTTTGGTTGTGTGAGGATATTCTCCTGAAAATATCTCCTCCTTTTCTATCATTCACTTTTTTCTCTCTTCAGGACAATTCTCATCATCATACAAACAGGCTTTAGTTTTTCCACTTAAAAAAAAATTCTCCCTTGACCATAATTGTCTCCTCTGACTACCACCCATGTTCTTTGCAATTTTTTCAAAGCAATAAGGCAGTTCTTTGCACCGATTTCAGTTACCAGAGTTCAGTTACATAGTACCAGTCCTCCAACAATATGTTCAAGTTTCAATGACCACAGTATGGCACAAAGTACAAACTTGGCTGCTAGCCCTTCAGTCACAAATCAGTATGAAAAGAACAGATGGGCATTGTGATCAGTCATGTCACTTCTTTGAAGTCTGTTGGTAATTGGTCACTCCATCTGTTTTTCAGTTCACACAGTTAAGTGTGTAGTTCTGTTTCCTTCCAGTAATAAACCCATGTGACATTTTACAAAAATGGATTATCTAAAGTAGACATTGGCCAATGAAGATGAAATTGCATCAAAGAAAGAAAAAGTGGTAATGCTGGAAGTACAATTCAAATTGAACATATATCAAATTATAGAAGAAATAGGTGACTCAAGATACACAACTAAAGGAAATCAGCAAAGGTGAACTTAACAACATAAATGAGGAAAGGAGTTGTGAGTGAAGATACCCCAGGGAGAGTGATACTAACATTTCATAGTACAGGAACTTGTGGAGATATTTCATGACTTTGAAAGCATAAATGGTAAAACACTGGAAGATGATCTTTGAAAGGATCAGACAACTCAGAGAGGATATGACATTTCATATTGACGAGGTGTTCACTTTATATAGTAGGCTACTGATGAGAGGATGAGATGAAGGCAAGCACCGTTCAATCTGCTCTTGAAAAGTTTAACAAATAAAGCATTTTACCTCTCAGTGTTTCCAATGTTCTGAAATGCAATGTTCTAAATAAATATTAGCTCACTATTTATATATTTATAACCCCAATAAGAAAGGTTTAAAGTTTTGACAAGGATTCTTAAAGGTCTTGGAACATGAAACATAATTTCCTCCTGGATTATTAAGATCACTTCGCATGCTTTCAGCTTGCCTGCTCATTTTTATGTTCCTACACTACCGTACAAAGTGAGAACTGCCTGTGCTGCACAGAGGGGCACCTGGAGCTCCTGCCCTGCAGAGGGCCCTGTCCTGTCTTTCTTCAGCCATCCCCTCTGTCATGCCCCTCCCATCCTAGTCCATGCTTTGGGTGCTTGGGACCCCAGAATTCCCTGCCCACAGTGGCTGTGATCCTGCTTTTGTGAGCATCTTTTCTGGTCAGCCCTCTTCACACAACCAGTGCGTATACCCCTCAGCCGGAGGTCAAAAGGCAGCATTATGCAAGTGGGGTGGTGCCTGGAGTGTTTGTTCACATGAATGTATGTGGTGTGGGAAGAGGAAAGAGGTGGGCCAAAGGTCTGGAGCCTCCATTTGAACTCTTGCCTTCAACCTTACATATGTTGGCAGTGGGCCAGCTTCACAGTAAAACCCAGAAGCAAATGCTGTGTTCTCTGCCTACAGTTTCCTTACTTTTATTCTTTAAAAACTCACTCCTGTCATGCTTTCATCCCCACCACTGAAATTATTCAGATAATATTCAATGACATCCATGTTGTCAAGTGGTTTGTTTTCCATCCTCAACTCTCTTGGTCTCTAAGGGGAAGTTAACATTGGTGACTGTGTCTTCATCTTTGAAATGCTTTCTCTACTTGACTTCAGAAGCCAGCCTCAGTCTTTCCTGGTTATCTTCTTATTTGCTCTATGTTGATCCTTAGCTTCCTCTGCTGGTTCTTTTTGATTTCCCATCTGCTTAACACTGGTGTGTTCCAAGGCTCAATCCTTGGATTTGTTTTTCTATTTATTCTGATTTCCCTGGTGGACTTATCTCATCTCATAGCTTTCAGTATTATCTATCTGCTGACAACTCCAAAATTTATAGTTCCAATTTATAGTTGACCTTTGCTGGGAATAACTGACTCATTAACCTAATTGTCTATCCTATACCTCTAGTTGTATATTTGGAATAAGAATATTCATAGCACTCCGTTAACAATCTTGGCTCTGTCTTCAAAATGTGCTCAAATTTGCTCAAATGTGCTCGTGCCCCTCCCCCCCGCAAAGCTTAAACCCCAGTGTGGGAGAGGAATCTCAGGTGCAGGCAAAAATCTCGTGGTCAGAAACGCGAAAGGAAGACTTTCCTGGGTTTAGAAAATACTCCCTTCCAGCGGGGAGGTGGGAGATGAGGGGAACAGCTGTGCATCTGGAGCAGAGGGAATGTGTGCCCTGCTCCTCTGGCAGAGCCCAGGAAGGGAACAACCTGGAAGGGGAATGGCCAAACAGGGAGTCCAGAGGCTGTGATGAAAGAAGGTTTGTATTTTAAAAAAAAGTCAGAGCTGATCCCAGCCTTCTAAGATAGCCAAGGAGCTCTCCGCAGCTGCTGTGGTGGCTTCTCCTGTAAGCCAGGCCCAAGAGGGCTTTAAGACTCATTGACAGGAGCAGGCTAACTGACAGGTCATGCTGAGGTCAGACTGTGCTGCCTCTAAGAAAGAGTGATACCTTGTAGGTATCACCGGGGTTGCTTCCCTCAGAGGGTGAGGAAATTTGTTGTGTGTCTCTCGTAGCTTCTGGTGGTTGCCAGCAATCTTTCGTGTTCCTTGGCTTCTAGATACATCACTCTGATCCCTGCCTCCATCTTCACATGGTGTCCCCTCTGCATTCATGTCTTCACATGGTGTGCCCTCTGCATTCATGTCTCTGTGTCCAATTTCCCCCTTTTATAAACACAGATGGGGGCTGGAGAGAGGGAACAGCCACACAGGGTACTCCTCTGTGTCTAAATTGGGTAAAATTATAACCTCTCTTCAGCCAGAGCCATCTATTTTGCTTTTCTGAGATGGATTGGGCCTTTGGGAAAGTACTTTGTGTGTGTCCTGTAGTCCTAAAGGCCCGAGGTCTGCCGGGACTCCTTCCGTCATCTTGCAGGGACTCCACGGGTACCTCCTCTTCCTAGTTGCAAGCACCAGGGCTGTTGCCATAGTGGAGAGAGCCACAGGCCACTGGTGCAGAGTGGAGACAACAAGTCTGAGCCCCCGTGGAGATCACAGCCTGTAGGGAAGCCCCCCCCATCCTTTCCCTACTGTTCTGAGGACAGCTGTCTGCTGCTTCACCCCAAATATGTCTGGCCTTGAGAAACCTGAAAGCATAGCGTGTTGTACCCATGAGTAAGGAACTAGATAAGGGCCTTGAAGGCCAGACACCTGGCCATGAAGGCCACATGCATACGTGTCTTCAACACTTATGTAACCATGAATTAGCACTATAGCAGTATAAGAAGTACAGCTTTATGCAGAATAAAGTGGCCTCTTTTGAGCGCCCCCATGACGATTCCCACTGCCTTCTTTGATCTTTGCACTGCCCCCAAACCTCAGCGGCAATCCCCGGACCCCGACACAGTCAAGATCTTTTTGAAGACAGATAAGGCAGTGTCCTGCCCAGTGGGATAGATCTTGAAAACTATCCACAGGTGAATGTTCAAACCTTCTGTGAATTCCATTGAGGACCAAAGAATGAACTTTCTCAAGGCAAGACAACTTACAAGCCTTGATTTTTCTACTTCACATTAAATCTGAACCTTTTGAAGTTTGTCATTCCTTCTTTAGGGAAAGGAAAAGGAAATGAGGTGAGGACATTTTTAAAACATTTATGACAAAAAAATTTAGACATTAAAAAGCTTTCATGAAATAGTATTTTGAAGACTCAAGTGTAAGTGAATTGTAAGCTTTTAGTTTGAAAAAATTTCAATTTCAAAAACTAAATAGAAAATTTGGAATGTCTGAGAAGAGATAAGAGTGGTTAGAGGAGGTAGAAAATGACTTAGATATATTTTGTATTTGTATATCTGAAATTTTCCAGGCCTTACTATTTACTTTGTTCTTTTCTCTTCAATTTAAGGTAAAAACTTTCTGCTTGGTATATATGTGTTTACATGTATTTAATCTGGAACTCATCAACAAGTTTAAAAATAGTCATTTACTTTCTGCATTTAGCTGCTGTATGAAAAAGTATAAAATAAATATGTATAAAAAGGAAAGTTTAAACATGTTCCATCCCCTTCTCTGGCTAGTAGTTCAGAGAATATTCAGTGAGGGCAGCAGCAAGTTTACTCATTTTTGTACCCCAGGCCCTTAGCACTGTTTTAGGAAGGAATCAAAAGCTTTGGCAACTTTGCCAATCTGTGTATCAGGGATAGTTCGTGTTTAGCTGCTCTTCTCCCTGGTCAGAGCTTCAGTTGGGACACCTAGCTCCAGTAGTGCTGGCTTCAGAATTTGGAATGAGGAATGAAGAAATGCCTCATCCTTTTTTCTTTAGAAATAATTTTTCTGTTGTACAGAGCAGGAGAAATAAGCATATTCATATTGTGCATGTTCATAAGTGCAAACCCCAGGCAAGATACCATGGTAATGAGAGAATAAAGAGAGGGGACCCAGTAAAGGGAAGAGTGACTTCCACAAGAAGAGTGGAAAAGGGGATATTTGTATCTTTGTAATTAATTACTACTTATTAAACTTATCATAGTGGTAGACAAATGGATTTAATAAACGTGAACTCATTTTTATTAGTCAGATACTTTCCTTTCCACCATATCTTTTCTACTCTATTTTCTGATAATACAATTCCTTTTGTATTTAAAAAAATGTACATTTTAGCAGGATTCATAGAGAAGCCATTTTTTATCTCTGTTCTAAAAAGGCTTATGACATTCTATCAAAATACTGTTTTAAAATTAACTTGGATTTTACCCCAAACTCTTATATACACAAGTAGAATAGGGGAGGGACTTAGATCAAGAGCTTTGGAGATAGATCTGGGTCCCAGTTCTATTATTAACTACCTGTGCAACCTTGAGCAAATTACTTTATGTCTCTATTCTTCAGTTGTCTCACTTACTAAATGGGAATGATGATAATAGCACTTCATAAGATTACAGATTAAGAGAGTTGATGCACATACAACACTTATATCAATGGCATATACTAAATAATAAATTGCCATTCCTATTACTTTTGAAAACAAATTGAGCTATGAAAAAGTTGAAAAGTTTCATACTACATTTAAGTTTTTAAATATTGAACAAAAGGAAATGAGGATTAGTGAATAAATCAAGAGATTTGCCCATAATTCTTGCTGTTAGGTGATATGAGGCATTAAAAAACAAAACAAAACGCAAGAGAGGCATAAGGAATGGTCTGTGATAAAAGCACTACTGACTGTGAGTCTAACTTTTTGAGGTTTGAAATGGCTAAGAAAACAAAATGAATATATATGAAATAATCTGAGAAAAAAATATGCTCACTCTGTGGTTTAATGACAATTGGAATTAGTGAAAGCCCATGTGGGCTAGAATAACTTGGGAGTTTCAAGGAGGAAGTGACCTTAAGAATAATGAGTCTTTTATTTTGTGTTAAAAAAAAAAAAACGTCAGGGGAGCTTGGAGTAGAAAGAATCCCAACAGCTGGCGGCAGTCAGTGGCCAGTGGGGAAAGGTTAAAAAAGCAATGCCAAGGGAACTGAAATGTGAGGGATCAGTGATTTAAAAAGGAGGGGGAATTCTTTTTATTTCTTTTAAAGAAACATTTGTTGAGAGTCTTGATGAAAGTTGCTTTATTTAATCTTCTCACAAGCCTGTAAGGCAGGTGCAGGTATTATTTGCATGTTTTACAAAATGCAGAAGGCCTCATGGGTAGGAGAGTTGGCAATTGATGTTGGAGAAAGTAGGGACATATCATTTATATTGAGCAGGAGGGCAGCAGTTTGAAAGTGGTGTTTTAAGAAGGAGGAAAGAAGCTTTTTAAATTTATTTTGTTAACCCCCTTGTTAAATTTATTCCTAAGTATTTTTATTTTTATTTGTTTTTGATGCTTCCATGAATGGGATTTTTCTTTTCAGATATTTTGTTGTAAGTGTATAGAAATGCAAGTGATTTCTGTGTGTTTGATTGTATATCCTGCAACTTCACTGAATTAATTGTTGTAGGCGTTGATTTTTGCCTTTGTTACTTATGTTTTTGGTGTCCTATCCAAAATGTCATTGCCAAGACCAATGTGAAGGAGATTCTTCCCTATGTTTTCTTCTAGAGTCTTATGCTATAGTTCTTACATTTAAGTCTTTATCCATTTCAGATCAATTTTTTGTGAGTGGTGAAAGAAAAGGATCCAATTTCATTTTCCTGCATATGATTATCCATTTTCCCCAAGACCATTTATTTAAAAGACCTTTCTTTTCCCACTCAGTGCTCTTGACTCCCTTGGAAAATATTACTTGAGTTTGGATGTGGAGGTGGATTTCTGGATTCTCAATGCTGGTGCATTGTTCTGTATATCTATATATATGATAATATACCATTTTAATTGCTTTGTAGTATAGCTTGAAATCAGGAAGCATGATGTCTCCCTTATTCTTTCTTAGGATTGCTTTCGTTATTTGGGGTCTTTTGTGGTTCCATACAGATTTTAGGATTATTTTTTATATTTCTTTCACTGAAAAAAATGTCATTAAAATTATGACAGGGTTTGCATTAAATATTTAATGGATTTGGGTGTTATGGACATTTTTAATGATATTTAACACTTTCAATCTATGAACATGGGATATCTTTCCATTTGTTCATGTTTTCCTCAATGTCTTTCATCAGTCTTGTAGTTTTCATTTTATAGATTTTTAACTCCCTTGTTAAATTTATTCCTAAGTATTTTTATAGTTTTTGATGCTCTCATGAATGGGATTTTTCTTTTCAGATATTTTATTGTCTAAGTGTACAGAACTGTAACTGATTTGTGTGTTGATTGTATATCCTGCAACTTCACTGAATTAATTGATTAGTTCCAATACTATTTTCAGTAAGTTTTTATGATTTTCTATATTTAAGATCAGACCATTTACAAATAATGACAATTTTACTTCTTCCCTTTTGATATGGGTGCCTTCTATTTCTTTGTTTTGCCTGATTGCTCTAGCTAGGATTGCCAGTACTGTGTTGAATAGGTGGTGAGAGTGGACATTTTTGTCTTGTTCCTGATCTTAGAGAAAAAACTTTCCATCTTTCACCTTTGAGTGTAATGTTAGCTGTCGGTTTGTTGCAGATGACCTTTATTATGTTGAGGTATTTTCCTTCTATAACCAATTTGTTGAGAATTTTTATCAGGACACAGTGTTGTATTTTATCAAATGCTTTTTCTGCATTCCTTGAGATGATCATGTAATTTTTATCTTTCATTAATATGGTATGTCACATTTATTGATCTGCACATTTATTATTTATCAATGGTGAACCATCCTTGCATCCCAGGGACAAATTCCAGTTGGTTACAATATATGATCCTTTTAATGTGTTGTCAAATTCAGTTTGCTATAATTTGTTAACTAAAAAGCTTCTGCACAGCAAAAGAAAACAATTAGTAAAATGAAAAGACAACATACAGAATGGGAGATAATATTTACAAGCCATATACTGGGTAAGAAGTTAATATACAAAATATATAAGGAACTCATACAGCTCAGTAGTGAAAAACAAGCTGATTAAAAACTGGGCAGACATATAAACACCCTAAGTGTCCATTGATGGATGAATGGATAAAGAAGATGTGGCCCATATGTACAATGGACTATCTCCTTGAGGCGATAAAGGAAGTGAGGAATCTGAGAGCCATGCTCAGTTGAAAGAGTCTGGCCTTAGGTAAGGCTGGACAAGTAGATGAAGAAGATTGAATCACTTAAGATAATAGTAATATTTCTGGTCTTGGAGAAGAAAGAACTGATGTTGCCAACAGTAAAAATGACAGAGGTAGTTGGAAAAGGAAGTCCACATTGAATTTGTTGGGTTTGAGAAACTGGCGTAATACCCATCCATCAATATCTTTGAACACATCTATCTTCTCATCACAGGGACTCTGAAAATTCTCAATCAAGGCCAACAGCTTGTTGAAATCACAGATTCCACAAATTGTCAAGTCTTACATTCGGTTTTTCTGCTCTCCTGCCCACAGGGCCTCTGGCCACTTGTTGGTTTCTTCCCCCCGCACCCCCCCCCCCCCCCCCCCCCCCCCCCCCCCCCCCCCCGTCTCTACTTACCCCACCTGCTCCCTCTGGTGACTAGCTAATCCTCACTGCCCAGGCTCAGCCATGTGCCTGACACCTTCCTCCCTGAGCTTGCCAATTCGTTTAGAGGAACTCTTGTTCCAGACCTTGCCTACCTTCCGGACTCCTAGATAACAACTAATCTCTCCCCCACCACTCCTGCCACTCCAGGCATATACCTCTCCGGTTCTCTCCCAGGCCATAATCCAGTTATATCCAGGCCGGCTGCCAAGGGGGTGAGATTTGAACTGACCTATGGACTAAGTTCTCTGAGAATGGGAATTACTTTATCCGTCTTCACCCATCTCCTTCAGACAAAGCAATCTCTCTGATCAGAATTGTATAGATAGTGAAAAACACTTTCCTGTTTATACAAACTGAAGAGAACCAGAAGGACTTGTTTCCGGAGAAGCCACCTGTGGCCTATTTTCCAAGTATATCAATCAGACCTTTGTATACAGGCCTTCAATAGCTTTCTTTTCATGTAATTGTTGTATGACTTGAAATTCAAGTATTCTTTTGCCACAGGTGGCTTTTGAACAATTCAGATTGAGCTTTTCTTTTTCTGTTTGCTTCTTTATTCTTTAAATCACTGCAACAGAATTAGAGATTTGACCTTAATTGGGTACATCTATTTGGGGAACTTGAGAAACAAAGACTGTTGCAGTACCATTTTCTAATGGAGTGATCTTTAAAAAGCCCTATAAAGCAGTCACTGTCTGCCTTTCACGTAGTCTATCAGCCAACCACTGAAAGCAGTACGTAGGAAGGACTAGAACTGGATAAACTAGGAAGAACTTAGGTCAAGAATGACACATATAAATAATTCTTTGTAATATCTTTTAAGAAGCAAACTTTGAAAATCTACATTTGCTCTTTCTTATGATTCACCCCTTTCCTTATCATTTTATTTCTCTTGGAAGAAATGGAAATCTTGAAGATGCCCACAAAGCACTATTTAGAATTCAGTGCAAATAGGCTGAAATCCCTAGACTAACATCCCATTAAAAATTGTGTCTAAGGAACTCTCTTTAGCAGCCATATCTGTTATGAAGGGATTTTGAGATCCTGATTCCCAAGGTTACTCCTTCAGGAGCAGAACAGTCACAGGATGATTTTTCAGGGGATCTTTTCTTTCACAAAGCTCGTTTTAAAAAGGGTAAGTGAAGAGGAAATCCCGTTCATCAATGGTGCACTTTTGTGGAGAGCCATGTCTCAACATAGAGATGCAATCTGAAAACAGATCTGGCAAAACAAAAGCTGCTGAATTCCAGAAAAATCTTAAACGTTTTAGGAACTAATTTTTTCTAACTGAAGGTTTTTCTTAATTTTTTGGCCTGAGCTTTTGGTACTGTGCTTGTAGTTTCTCCAAGGGAAAATGAAGTGATAAAGAGAAGGAGGAATCAAGTAAAGTACATGTAAATTGTAACTGTGACTTTTTCTGTGGGCATCTGTGACCTAATGCTGTGATGTAAAGGGCATTTTAGAGTTGCTCATTTTTCTTATTGAACTTATTTTCAACATGATAAAAAAATACCACAAGGGCATTTATTATGAATCTGAGTTTGCAGCCATTTAGGTTATAAAAATAGCCAAGGCATTCTGTGTCCTTTCCTTTGTCTGAAAGAGGTACTAAGAATGAGAGAAGAAAGCTAAGGGTCACAACCCTCTGGGTTATAGACACGATCTGACAGTTTCATTAATGGGATCCCAAAGTTGAATCTCCTGGGCAACAACACTAGGAATTTACTTGTCTTAATGCGCAAACTCATGTTTGCAATTCCTTTATGATTATTATTTGAAAACATGAATAATATTTGAAATTAAAACTTCTTTAAAAACAATTTTACCATTTTCATTCCTGTGGCAGTCTGTGGTCTGTAAACATGAAGCAGATAATATAAATAAATGTGATGATATATGCCGGGCCTGTGGTGAATAAGGGAGGGTGAGTGTCACCTGGCGAAGCGCTACTGTTATGGAAAATACTGGAAAGCCTGGACTGGATCACTGACAGAAGAACCAAGCAGCACTCGGAGGTCCTGGAGTGTTGAGGCTTTATTTCACACTGGCAGGCTCAGAGGGAAGTAATCTCCCAAAAGTCTGAGCCCTGAACAAAGGCAAAGGGAGCAATATACAACTTTCTGCTTCTGTATCTGTAACATTCCTACATGAACAGCAAGCGAGCAGGCAAGGGGGAGTGGGTTCAGGGAGTGAACCTAGGGAGTGGGTGCTCCGCAGAGCCAGAAATCAAGGGAGTGTTTTGTTGTTTGTGTTGAGAGAGAGACCGAAGGGAGCCACCTGGACTAAACTGGTGTCCTTGTAAATTTTTCCCTACCACTGTCACTCCGAGGCCAGCAGCTGTGGACATGTGGGAATGAAGCCCCATTGTTTGCCAGTGATCTTTTGCTAGAGAAATCCCAACTTTGAATATTATGTGTGATTTTAAATGCTAGACACTAATGAAAACTTCAAAAACATTTTGTTGGCCAGATATTCAGGGTGGAGACAGAGAAAACAGGGATTCTGGTGAGAAGACAATGATGGGTCAAGTTTGGTCTTGTTCAGTTTGCAGTGCTGGCGGACATCCAGGTGGAATAATCAGGTATGAAACTGTAAAAGGGTCTGGAGCTCTTGGTTGGAAATAACTATAAATTGTCCCGGGGGCATTAAACTGGTGATGAAGGCCTTGGACTTGTCTTCTAGAGACCAGGGGATTGTGTGATGTTTATAGGATTCCTTTTGGCTTTCCCATTTGATCTTCTGCCTGGGTGCAGACTTTGGTAGTGGAAGTGAAAAGGTGGTAGTCAGTTTGTAGGATTACACATATTTACCAAGAACCCTTTGTGGAATCAAACGCAATTTTAAAGCATGGGGTCACCAATGGCTAGATCACTAAGTGGAGGATTATACTTTGGCCTCTGTGGTTCATGAAGAACATCTTATTAAAAGAAAATTTCCTGGGCCTGTGTTACACTCCCTGGGATACAAAAATACAATTTTATGTGTGGTGGTCCTTTGAGGAACCACCCTGTAGTGCTGCGGGAGTAATAAGACAAAAGAGCTGCTTAAGATCTTTTTCCTTAAATAACAACACTTTTCACATGAAATTTGATCTGCACTTTTCTAATATTCATGTATTATGAATAATATGAATATTCAATATGTAACAAAATATCATAAATTTGGCAGGTAAAGGGTTGTTCTCTGCTCTTGAACACATACATGTGGATGAGCCCTGGAGGGCTCAGTGAAGTCCAAGGTTTTCAAACTGTGGTCTGGGGAAGTTAATGTTCCCTGCAGCAGAATATGTAATGAATAAGACTGAATTTTAGAAAACTTGCTTCATTTCCCTTCTTTCCTGAATTATGCAGTTATCCTCTCTTCTTTCTCTAAACGACTTCCTCTGTTTACAGAAACTTTTTCTTTATGGCTGCATGGCTGTATTTATTCCCTCCCTCGCACCCTGCGGGCACCCCTCAGCCCTTCCTTTTGCCACTAGCTGGCTGATTCTGCGACTGCCTTCAGTTTGCTCTGGGCCTAAGGCATAGTGCTGTTGTTTAAACACAAGATTATAAAATGCCAAAGATAACTGTTAAGGGCAACTAATAGAGGCTTGAAGCTTTCCCTCTAAAGTAATGAGGAACTTAAGAAAAGCTTTGGTAAATGTAGAGCTTTGAAGAGAACAAGGGGAACTGAAGTCTCTGTATCTGCTAGAAGATGTACAGCACATACACTGAGTGAATGGTGATTATCAGAAGAACTGGCAAACTTGTCTATTTCTAAAGGATTTTAGGTATACCAAATTCTAGAATGAAAAACATAGCACATCCTTGTAATCTAAAGTTGGAGTTTTAACAAAAACTAGTGTCTGGACAATATGTTCGTTACGTGTGACTACAAGAGGCAGGTGACTCAAATGAAAGGGCACCATTCATTTTTCTGTATTAAATCCATTTCTTCCCAAATTAAATACATTATCCTGCAATTACTAATATTCTAGTTTTCTAAATTACTCTTCCCATCTGGTATACATGTTTCAGATAAATTACTTTTGGGGGGAACGTTTGACAATAAATTTCTTCTACTCTTTCTGCTATTCCCTTCTGCAAGTGAGATTGCTGGGCACAGGAGAATGATGTTCTAATTTGGTTCTGGCTGTGGTTGTTTCTGACTCTTTCCTTTAGATGGAATAGGTCACCACATCCCCTGAGCCATTTTCACATATTCTGCCCTATCTCTAGGATCTCAGCTTTGGAGTGAGGTCTGTGCTGCAGCAGAAAGTATACAGACATTGGAGTCAGATATACTTCAGTTGAATTCTGGCTCTGTTTACCTATTTTTTGGGCAGGAAATGAATTGTTTAAACCTCTATTTCTCTCTGTAATAGGGGGTATAATAACCCCAAGTCCCATAGTGCTGTATTTCCCTCCTACCACAGTGTCTGCCATGTAATAGTTAGACTTTCAACAAGGGAGTTAGTTTCCCCTCAAATCATCTCACCTAAGTATTGACAGTGGCTGTGCCATGTCAGCACAGATTTTTTAAAAGCTGTTTTTCAGATAGTGCCTTAAAATACTCACAATGTGCTTCTGTTTGTACCCAAAGACGGTATTTGTGCTTTATTCTCAAAAGGATATATTCATATCTTGATGGAACTCAGGGGCCTTCTCTTCCCCACTCTTACCATCTACACAAAAGAAGTCAGAAGCAAGGAAAAGAAGTTTTATTCCACAAGGAGGAGAGGGGTTACTCAAGTTCAAGAACCCTGAGGAAGCTAGATTTTCTAATGCAGAGACTTCAAAGGGGCTGAAAGTTATGTGTAGGTGTAAGGCTGCCTCTCTCTTCCTGTCCTTCAGTCTGGAAGAATAAGGGATAGAAGGGAAGAGGTTTCTTCTTTTCTCTGCTTAAACTCCCTGCTCGACCTCTTACCTTGGCTGGAGAAGGCCTGGAGCAGGTGCAGTTACAGACATACCGATTACTGTTAGCCTCGGTTTCCATGGGCTGTTTTCCAGGCTGGGAGTACCACATCACGGGTAAGATCGCAGGCTTGGTGGAGTCAGCAGAGACATGCACACAGCATGCTTTATACTTTGTTCATTTGCACTCATGCCAGCTATCCTTGCTTGGGTGACAGAGATCTCCATGTGGTCCAGTCTAGTTTATTTGATTTGTACCTTGGGGTTTGCGACCAACACCCCAGAGTATGTCATTGTGACTTTCTTTGCCTCGTTTGTACATCTTCCTACCATAGGACTTTGTAAGTTGGTCATATCCTTCTCCCACCACAATTTCTACTGAGCATATAACTTACCAGGCTTTCCCAGAAATGAGGATGGGTTTGCAATAGTCATCCACATTTTCTTTTTACCTAACCTTATTTATTGTCTGAAGTTCAGTTTGCTAGATTTGAGGTGAATTTTGTGGAACAGAATGGAGCTAACATAAACATGTGGGGCTGGAAGCCAGGACTGGCTCTCTATTATTATTTTGAGTGAGTTGAATAGTTTTAGATGATCTGCATGCATGTAAGTATGTGCAAAGTGTATGTTCTGGGGAAGGAGCAAATCAGTGAGCCATAAGCTTACCATATCAGGTTGTTTTGGCTGTCAGGATAACAAAAAATGCTTTGCTTTTATTAAAGGTACTTAGGAGAATGCAATATCATGGGTTGCCTATCCTCTGAAAAAGATTCTGTCGTGTCTCCTAAACTGCCTAACTCACAAGCACACACAGATCCCAGTCCTTTAATTTAGGTTGGTAAAGTATCCTCATTGTTTGAAAAAATTCAACCTGGTTTGGCTCTCTGTTCTCTGCCTGCTTGGCTCTCGGAGGCATATGTCACAGTCTTTCTCCATATGTCTGCTCTGCTGCTTGATGAAGTTACTTCACCAAAAATCCCTACTTTCCTTAAATCCCTGAATCAAATTCTATCAATGTGTAACTTAGCATGTTGAGCATATCTGGCTACTTTAAGACCCCAGAAACATGAAAACATGACCTTTAGGAACATGAGACTTATATTTTAAGAGAAACATGAGATATGGAAGGCTAATGCAGCAGACTCTCTGAAGACTAAATCTACTCTCCCGTTAACATGAAAGCCCTGCCAGTGTTGTCCCTCGTGTAGCCTTTCTCTTCTAGCGATCAATACTCATTTCATGCCTCTTTTGTGGACCCACCAAATCCAACCTTGCATACAAATGTAACCACCTGGAGAGCCTTACAAAATCCTGATAGCTAGGCTGCATCCCAGACCCACCCAACCATCAACTTCGGTGGGGGGAAGCTGACATCAGTGTTTTGTAAAGCTCCCAGATGATTCCAATATGCAGTCAAGGTGGAGATGCACTGCTAGAAAGACCCTTTAGCTTGCCAGGATCCTCCTCAAACTTTGTCACCTCAAGTGCATACAGCAAATATGCTAAACTGTACATAAAGCAGAAAAATTATCATTTTATTTTCTTTTATTTAAGCCTTATGTTTCTTTTCATGAAACCTAAGCTTGCATACGCTTTAAAATTTTACTATATGACACATAAATTATGGAATGTAATGTGTTTTGAAGCATAATAATAAGATGAGTGAACACACTGCTAACCTGACAACTTCACAGTTACCAGTTCCATTGAAGCTAGATATGTTTCTTCCCGGTTCCAGTCTATTTCTTCCCTCATGAATTTGCAGATTATCGTTAATTTTTTTATTTCAAGTATTGTTATACTGCATATGTATGTATCCTTAAACAATATATTTTTCTAGCTTCTGAGCCTCATGAAAATTGTAACACACCATACAGAGTAGTTTTGACTTGTTTTTTTTTCTTGATGTTATGTTACTAAGGGTTGCCCATATTTGCATGTAGATGTAATTCATTTGCTACTGTACAAGAGGTCATTTTTCCTGTCTATGTACATAATCGGACATAGACCTAGACACAGTTTTCCTGTTTGTCTCCAAATTTGGACATATAGCCTAGTATAATTTTTCTCCCCTAAAATATGGGGGCATACACTGTGGATTGGTTTGCTTAGCTTTCATTCAGTCCTCCTTTTAGGGTGCCTTCTTGCTTGGCAGAACTTGGAAAGCTGACAATTGTGTTCCTAGATTAGCTTGTGGCCAGAGTTTTGGAATGGGTTCCTCATTCAGATGTACTCACAGGAGACTTCAAATCAGAACTGAAGTTGGTGAAGAGATGGGTGGCACTTAGCAGAGGCTGCACAGTTCTGGAGGTGGCAGCTCTTCAAACTGGCATGTGGTTTCCTTGTGGTACAGAGTTGGCATGGTTCTGAAGCTAATGGATGTAGTGGAAGCCTCTTGATGTGCTTGAGAAGTAGTTTCCTATTATGTCAGTTCAATCTTGTGTTCGACTTTCCATTCCTGGAATCCAAGTCTACAGTCTGTTTCTTCTGCTAGCGCAATGATTATGTAGCCAGTTATTAGGTAGCAATCAATGCCTTTGTGCTGAAGCAATTAATTGCAGAGTGAATGTAACTCTTTCTACTGGAACACTGAAAATGCAGTAATCAATACCAAGAATGGCACAGGCTACTAACTTTCAAAGGAATGTGAATATAGAACTGGTTTTCTGACCTGGTTGTGTTTGAAAGCAGTAAAAATACCACTAGAACCAGAGGATGAGACAGCAGAAACTAATATACAGTGGTACTTGAACACCTGTAATGAAGTGTGTATAGAAAAAAAATTGGCTTTGTCAGACTAAATGACTTCTGAGATGAGCCACTATGGCAAGAAGGAGGAATACAAGAACTGTAGGTGGGTTGCATATTTTAACTGTACTAAATATCCTTAAAAAAAAAATGACAAAGCTAAGGTTTTGAATTCAAGGAATGATCTAAAGTACTAGAGAGCCCTAGAACCAACATATCCAAAAGTCACATGCAGAATTGAATCTTTTAGTTTGCTGAATTAATGTGTGGGTTGAATTCATAATTTTCCAGGCCTCTTACATGAAAGTTAAGACATCAACTGAGAAAAAGTGAGAGCCCAAGAATGGGAAGATGGGCATTTTGGAAATTCAGATAGGACCTGAGTGTTCCAAACTTCCCAGTCCCGCTGAGCCTCCTCCTCAGCACAAGCAAATTCTCATCCCTTTCAGCTAGGGTGTCTTTTCCTGAACAACTCTCCAAGGACCTCACCTAAGCTAGCTACTCACAGTGAGAGGCAGTTCTACATTACAGCCTACCCATGCCACTTGTTATTGCCATTGTAGACTCACAAATAATTATATATATATATATATATAATTTATCTCAAGTATATAATGTAAGTTTTCTTCCTAGCTTTTCCTAGAGAGACCTGAGGGCACTGATTTATTTAACTATACCTTGGAAAAAGGGAAGTAACTATAACTTTAGGGGCTTATTAGGGACACAGAATACCACTGTGGACCATCAGTAGTGGGAACTTGTGTGGATGGGTGGACTAAAATGCTTTGGTTTGGTTATTCTTCATAAAGAGCTGAGCAGATTTGTTATTCTATCAAAATTTCCCTAGGATGTGTGGATGGATTAAACAGATATGGCAATTATGGAATCCCTCCCATTTACTTCCTGACCATGGAGTAAGAGTTATTTTGATAGTGAGAACCCAGGGAAAGTCTCTAAAATTACCCTTACCTACCAAAACAGTAAACAATTCCCCAACCCAGGAAGACTCACAGAAAGTTTAGTGCCACCATATTTGAAGAAAAGGCTACAGAAATGGTTATTCCTGTATTATCTATATTTAGTTTGCTTTTCTGCCTTGTGTAGAATACTTTTGTTTCCCCTGCCCAGGGAGTCATATCCAGAAAAATGTTACTAATGCTGATGTTCAAGAGATTATTGCCAAAATGTTTCTTCTAGGAATTTTATGGTTTCAGGTCTTATATGTAGGTCTTTAATCCAGTTTGAGTTTATATTTGTGTATGGTGTAAGAAAGTGGTCCAGTTTTATTCTTCTGCATGTTGTTGTCCAGTTTTCCCAGCATCATTTATTGAAGGGACTGTCTTTTCTTTATTATATGTTTTTGTCTCCTTGTCATATATTAATTGACCATATAAGCATGCATGTATTGCTGGGTTCTGTTCCATTGGTCTGTGTATCTAGTTTGGTGCCAGATCCATACTGTTTTGATTACTGTAGCTCTGTAGTATTATTTGAAGTCAGGGAGGTGATATCCCCAGTTTTCTTCTTTCTCAAGAATGCTTGAGCTATTTTGTGTGTGTGTATGTGGTTCCATACAAATATTAGGATTATTTGCTCTGGTTCATTGAAAAATGCCGTTGGTATTTTGATAGGGATTGTGTTGGATCTGTAGATTGCTTTCAGTAGTATGGCCATTTTAGCAATATTAACTTTTCCTATCCATGAGCCTGGAACAACTTTCCATTTATTTCTGTCTTCCATTTCTTTCATTAATGTCTTAAAGTTTTCAGAGTATAGGTCTTTGACCTATGTGGTTTAATTTACTCCTAGGTATTTTATTCTTTTTAATGCAATTGCAAATGGGATTGATTTCTTAATTTCTCTTCATTAGTTCATTATTTGTAAATAGACTCAACAGTTTTCTATATGTTGATTTTGTATCCTGCAACTTTACTGAATTCATTTATTCTAGTAGCTTTCTGGTGGAGTCTTTAGGCTTTTCTATATTTAGTATCATGTCATCTGCAAATGGTGACAATTTTACTTCTTCCTTACTAACTTAGATGCCTTTTTTTCTTTTTCTTGCCTGATTCCTATGGTTGGGATTTCCAGCACTATGTTGAATAAAAGTGGTGAGAATAGACATCCTTGTCTTGTTCTTGATCTTAGAGGAAAAGTGTTCATCTTTTTGCCATTGAGTATGATGTTAGCTATGGAAATGTCATATATGGCCTTTATTATATTGAGGTAAGTTCCCACCATACCCACTTTGTTCAGAGTTTTTACTATTAATGGATGTTGAGTTTTGTTAAATGTGTTTTCACCATCTATTAAGATGATCATATGGTTTTTATACTTCCTTTTGTTAATGTGATATATCAGATTGACTTATGAATACTATACTATCCCTGAAATAAATCCCACTTGGTTGTGGTGAATGATCCTTTTAATGTATTTTTGAATACAGTTTGTTAAAATTTGTTGAGAATTTTTGCATCTATGTTCATGCAAATATAAGGATGTTTGATGTTACCTAGAGCTCTCTTAAGCTATCCTCATTTCCTGTTATTATTTTTTCATACTGCTGTTCAGCTTGGGTGGTTTCTATTACTCTGTCTTCCAAATTGCTTATCTCTTCTGAATAATGCTATTGATTTCCTCTAGTGTATTTTCATTTTTTTTGTATTCTTCACCTCTGATTGGATCTTTTTTTATATTTTCTCTTTGTATAGGTTCTTATGAGCTCATCCATTCTTCTCTCAAGTCTGGCAGCATCTTTATAATTCTGACTTTAAACTCTTTGTCAAGTAGGTTGCTTAACTGTTTCATTTAGTCCAAAGTTTTGTCAAGTTGTTTTAAGTAAATTCCTTTGTTTTCACATTTTGTGTGAATTTCTGTGTTTGTTTCTGTATCTCCAATTCTTGAAGGCATGGCCTCATGTGCCTGGCAGTTTTGGCTGGTGGACTGGAGGCTGGGTGCGCTTATACTGGGGTGAATCAGCTTTTCACCATTTTGTTTCCTTTAACTTCATACTTGCTAGTAAGTAATTGGTTGACTACTTTTACTGTGGGTTTATTTTCACTTGATGAAAAATATATATTTAGTCTTAAGAACATTTTCATCTACAGAAGTTCCTTTAACATAGCCTGTAAGGCTGGTTTAGTTGTGATGAATTCTTTTAAATTTCAATTTGAACTTTTATTTCTCCTTCAATTCTAAATGAAAACCTTGCTGGGTAGAGGATTTTTGGTTGTGGGTTCTTTCTTTTCAACCTATCACATATTTTCTGCTACTCCCTTCTGGCTATGAAGTTTCTGCTGAGAAATCTGCTGATACCTTTATGGAGTTTCCCTTTTAGGAAACTGCCTCTCGCTGTTTTAAAGATTCTCTGTTTATCTTTGCCATTTTAATGACTATATGTCTTGGTGAAGTCTTCCTAGGGTTCCTTTTGTTAGGGGCCTTCTGGACTTTCAGGACTTGAGTATCTATTTCCTTTCAGATTGGGGAAGTTTTCAGCTATTATTTCTTCAAAGAGCCTCTCTATTCCTTTTTCTCCCCTTTGGGACCCCTATTATGCAACTGTTGTTTCATTTGGAGTTGTCACACGGCTCTCTTAGCATCTTCTCATGCTAAGAGAAATTCTTTTTTCTCTCTGTTCCACAGCTTTGTTGTTTTCTTGTTCCTATTTTCCATCTTATTGATTCTTTCCCCTAATTCCAGAAGTGTTCATTTCTCCCACTGTATTTTTCATTTCAGTTAATATATTCTTCAGCTCTACATGTCTCTTTTTCAAATTTTCTATCTCTTTGTTGAAGTTCTCATCAAGATCATCAATTCTTTTCTCCAGGTCAGTGAGCATCTTTATGAATGTTACTTTGAAATCTTTAACGAGACAATTGGTAATCTCTGTTTCATTTAGCCATTTTTCTGGTGTCTTATCTTGTCCTTTTGTTTTTGTGCATATTATCCTAACTTCTCATTTTGTCTGTGTTTCTGTGTTTCTTCCTTTGTATTAGATGAGCTATGCCTCCTGGTCTAGCAAGCAATGGCTTTATGAAGTAGACATCATGTGGTACCCAAAAGCTCAAGACTCTGCTTACCAGTGCCTGGTTCTCCTTTGTGGTTGAGCTACAATTGCTGTTGCTGGGCTGTGCCAGGGTCCACCTTTTTGCCAGCAGTGGGTGATCTTTGTCAGCAAAGGCTGACAGCTCACCTCTGTGCCATGAAATGCTTCTGCTGGAATTCATTGTGGGTGGAGCCACCTTGGCCTGCCAGTCAGTAATGGTGGCTACTGCTGGACTGGGCAGCACTGGTGTAAAGGGGAGCACTGCTATAGGACTGAGCCATCAGTGACAGAGCTGCAGAGTTTAGAGCTGGCTTTTGCAAGTGTCCCACCAGTTTGGCTGCAGGAGGGCCATGAAGCTGGGGAAACCTTCCTCTGCCTGACAGGTAGAAAAGTCCTCTTGGCCTGCCTGGTAACAAAGTTGGAGTGCTGCTGGGCTGACAGGCTTAGAGGGCCAGGTGCACAGGTAACTACACCATGGGGTCTGGCTACGAGTGAGGGAGATGGAGCATTTGGAGCTGGCTCCCACAGTCAACTGAACAGTTGGGCTGAGGGAGGACTGTGGCTGTGTCCACCTGCCTTTTCTTCTCTGGAGAGAGCTCCCTCCAATTCCCATCCTTATGGCACACTTCCCTGATGCTGCCATCTTTCGTTAAGGTTGCTTCCACATGTTGGCTATTATGAATAGGGCTGCAATAAACATGGAGTTCTAATCTCTTTGAAATCCTGATTTCTTTTGGCTAAATGTTCAGAAGTGGGATTATTGGATAATATAGTCTTCCTATTTTTAATTTTTTGAGGAACCTATACTGTTTTCCATATTTGCTGGTGGGAATGCAAAATGGTTAGCAGAGTGCAAGGGTTCCAGTTTTTCTATATCCTTGCCAATATGTTGTCTTTTTTTTCAGGATAGCTATATTGACAGGTATATCCCACTGTGGTTATGATTGTATTTCTCTGATGATTTGTGATGTTGAGTATTTTAATATATCTGTTACTAACTTGTATGTCATACTTCATAAAATGTCTCAAGTCCTTAGTCCATTTTTTTTATTTTGCTATCATTAATGTACAATTACATGAACATTATGGTTAGTAGACTCCCCCTATTATCAAGTCCCCACCACATACCCCATTACAGTCACTGTCCATCAGTGTAGTAAGATGCTATGGAATCACTACTTGTCTTCTCTATGCTACACTGACTTCCCCGTGTCTGCCCCACCGTAATATATGTGCTGGTCATAATGCCGCTTTTTCCCCTTTATCCCTCCCTTCCCACCCATCCTCCCCAATCCCTTTCCCTTTGATAACTGTTAGTCCATTCTTGGGTTCTATGAATCTGCTGCTGTTTTGTTCCTTCAGTTTTTTCCTTGTTCTTATACTCCACAGATGAGTGAAATCATTTGATACTCACCTCTCTCCACCTGGCTTATTTCACTGAGCATAATACCCTCTAGCTCCATCCAGGTTTTTGCAAATGGTAGGATTTGTTTTCTTCTTATGAATGAATAATATTCCATCATGTATATGTACCACTTATTCTTTATCCATTCATCTACTGATGGAAACTTAGATTGCTTCCATTTCTTGGCTATTATAAATAGTGCTGTGATAAACAGAGGGGTGCATATGTCTTTTTGAAACTGGGCTCCTGCATTCGTAGGGTAAATACCTAGGAGTAAAATTTGTGGGTCAAATGGTATTTCTATTTTTAGTTTTTAAGGAACCTCCATACTGCATTCCACAATGCTTGAACTAGCTTACATTCCCACCAGCAGTGTAGGAGGGTTCCCCTTTCTCCACATCCTTGCCAATATTTATTGTTGTTTGTCTTTTGCATGTTGGCCATCCTAACTGGTGTGAGGTGATATCTCATTGTTGTTTTAATTTGCATTTCTCTGATGTTCAGGGATGTGGAGCATATTTTCATGTGCCTGTTGGCCATCTGCATTTCTTCTTTGGAGAAGTGTCTGTTCAGATCCTCTGCCCACTCTTTAATTGGCTTATCTGCCATTTGTTTGTTGAGGTGTGTGAGATCTTCATAGAATTGGGATGTCAACCCCTTATCAGATATGTCATTTATGAATACATTCTTCCATATTGTAGGATGTCTTTTTATTCTACTGATGGTGTCCTTTGCTGTACAGAAGCTTTTAAGTTTGATATAGTCCCACTTGTTCATTTTTGCTTTTGTTTCCCTTGCCTGGGGAGATATATTCATGAAGAAGTTGCTTATGTTTATGTCCAAGAGATTTTTGACTATGTTTTTTTCTAAGAGTTTTATGGTTTCATGACTTACATTCAGGTCTTCGATTCATTTCGAATTTACTTTTGTGTATGGGGTTAGACAATGATCCAGTTTCATTCTCTTACATGTAGCTGTCCAGTTTTGTCAACACCAGCTGTTGAAGAGGCTGTCATTTCTCCATTGTATATCCATGGCTCCTTTATCATATATTAATTGACCATATATGGTTGGGTTTATATCTGGACTCTCTAGTCTGTTCCATTAGTCTATGGGTCTGTTCTTGTGCCAGTACCAAATTGTGTTAATTACTGTGGCTTTGAACTAGAGCTTGAAGTCACAGAACACAATTACCCCTGCTTTATTCTTCCTTCTTAGGATTGCTTTGGCTATTCGGGGTCTTTTGTGGTTCCATATGAATTTTAGAACTATTTGCTATAGTTTATATTTTGATAGGGATTGCATTGAATGTGTAGATTGCTTTATGCAGGATGGCCATTTGACAATATTAATTCTTCCTACCCATGAGCACAGATGTGTTTCCATTTATTGGTATCTTCTTTAATTTTTCTCATGAGTGTCTTGTAGTTTTCAGGGTATAGATCTTTCACTTCCTTGGTTAGATTTATTCCTAGGCATTTTACTCTTTTTGATGCAATTGTGAATGGAATTGTTTTCCTGATTTCTCTTTCTTAGTTCATCATTGTTGTATAGAAATGCAACAGATTTCTGTGTCTTAATTTTGTATCCCACAACTTTGCTGAATTCAGATATTATATCTAGTAGTTTTGGGGTGGATTCTTTAGGGTTTCTTATGTACAATATCATGTCATCGGCAAACAAATACAGTTTGACTTCTTCCTTACCAATCTGGATGCCTTTTATTTCTTTGTGTTGTCTGATTGCCATGGCTAGGACCTCCAGAACTATGCTGAATAAAAGTGGGGAGACTGGCATCCTTGTCTTGTTCCAAATCTTAAAGGAAAAGCTTTCAGCTTCTCACTGTTAAGTATAATGTTGCTGGTTTGTCATATATTGCCTTTATTATGTTGAGGTACTTGCCATCTATACCCCTTTTGTTGAGAGTTTTTATCATAAATGGATGTTAAAATTTGTCAAATGCTTTTTCAGCATCTATGGAGGTGATCTTGTGTTTTTTGTGCTTTTTGTTGATGTAGTGGATGATGTTGATGAATTTTCGAATGTTGTACCATTTTTGCATCTCTGGGATGAATCCCACTTGATCACGATGGATGATCTTTTTGATGTATTTTTGAATTCAGTTTGCTAATATTTTGTTTACTACTTTGCATCTATGTTCATCAGGCATATTGGTCTGTAATTTTCTTTTTTGTGGTGTCTTTGCCTGGTTTTGGTGTTAGAGTTATGTTGGCCTCATAGAATGAGGTTGGGAGTATTCCTTCCTCTTCTACTTTACGGAAAACTTCAAGGAGGATGGGTATTAGGTCTTCACTAAATGTTTGATAAAATTCGGCTCTGTATCCATCTGGCCTGGGAGTTTTGATTTTGGGTAGTTTTTGATTACCAATTCAATTTCTTTGCTGGTAATTGGTCTACTCAGAATTTCTGTTTCTTCCTTGGTCAGCTTTGGAAGGTTGTATTTTTCTAGAAAGTTGTCCATTTCTTCTAGGTTATCCAGTTTGGTACCATATAATTTTTCATAGTATTGTCTCATAATTCTTTGTATTGCAGTTGTGTACATAGTGATATTTTCTTTCTCATTTCTGATTCTGTTTATGTGTGTAGTCTCTTTTTTCTTGATAAGTCTAGCTAGGGGTTTATCTATTTTGTTTATTTTCTCAAAGAATCAGCTCCTGCTTTCATTGATTCTTCTCTTCTCAATTTTATTTATTTCTGCTGTAATCTTTATTATGTCCCTCCTTCTACTGACTTTTTTCTTCCTCATTTGTTCTTCCTTTTCTAGTTTCGTTAATTGTGAGTTTAGACTGTTATATGGGATTGTTCTTTTTTCCTGAGTTAGGCCTGTATTGCATATACTTCCCTCTCAGCATGGCCTTCATTGTGTCCCACAAATTTTGCAGTGTTTAATTATTGTTGTCATTTGTTTCCATATATTGCTTGATCTCTGTTTTTATTTGGTCATTGATCCATTGATTATTTAGGAGCATGGTATTAAGCCTCCATATGTTTGTGGGCTTTTTCATTTTCTTTGTGTAATTTATTTCTAGTTTCATAACTTTGTGATCTGAGAAGCTGGTTGGTACAATTTAAATCTTTTTGAATTTACTGAGGTTCTTTTGGTGGCCTATATATGATCTATTCTTGGAAATGTTCCATGTGCACTTGAGAAGAATGTGTATCCTGTTGCTTTTGGATGGAGTGTTCTGTAGATGTCCGTTAGGTCTATCTCTTCTAATACATTGTTCAGTGCCTCTGTCTCTTTACTTATTTTCTGTCTGGTTGATCTCTCCTTTGGAGTGAGTGGTGTGTTGAACTCTCCTAAAATGAATGCATTGCATTCTATTGCCCCCTTTAATTCTGTTAGTATTTGTTTCACATATGTAGGTGATCCTGTGTTCAGTGCATAGGTATTTATAATAGTTATATCCTCTTATTGGACTGCTCCTTTATCATTATGTAATGTCCTTCTTTGTCTCTTGTTACTTTCTTTGTTCTAAAGTCTATTTTGTCTGATAAAAGTACTGCAACTCCTGCTTTTTTCTCCTTATTAGTTGCATGAAATATCTTTTTCCATCCCTTTACTTTCAATCTGTGTATGTCTTTGGGTTTGAAGTGAGTCTCTTGTAGGCAGCATATAGATTGGTCTTGTTTTTTATCCATTCAGTAACTCTATGTCTTTTGATTGGTGCATTCAGATCATTTACATTTAGGGTGATTATCGATAGGTATGTACGTATTGACATTGCAGACTTTAGATTCATGGTTACCAAAGGTTCAAGGGTAATTTCCTTACTATCTAACAGTCTAATTTAACTCACTTCATATGCTATTACAAACACAACCTAAAGATTCTTTTTTTTCTTCCTTTTTCTTCCTCCTGCATTCTTTATATGTTAGGTTCTATACTCTTTGCCTATCCCTTGGGTGACATCTGTTTAGCCTTAGGAATACTTCCAAATATAGCAGTCCCTCCAAAATGCACTGTAGAGGTGGTTTGTGGGAAGTAAATTCTTTCAGCTTTTGCTTATGTGAAAATTGTTTAATTCCTCCTTCAAATTTAAATCATAACCTTGCCAGGTAGAATATTCTTAGTTCGAGGCCCTTCTGCTTCATTGCATTAAAGATATCATGCCACTCCCTTCTGGCCTGTAAGGTTTCTGTTGAGAAATCTGATGATAGCCTGATGTGTTTTCCTTTGTATGTGATCTTTTTTCTCTCTCTAGCTGCTTTTAAAAGTCTTTCTTTATCTTTGATCTTTGCCATTTTAATTATTATGTCTTGATGTTGTCTTCCTTGGGTTCCTTCTGTTGGGAGATCTGTGCACCTCCATGGCTTGAGAGACTATGTCCTTCCCCAAATTGGGGAAGTTTACAGCAATTACCTCCCCAAGGGCACTTTCTATCTCTTTTTTTCTCTCTTCTTCTTCTTCTGGTATCCCTATAGTGCTGATATTGTTCCATTTGGATTGGTCGCACAGTTCTCTCAATATTCTTTCATTCTTAGAGATCCTTTTTTCTCTCTGGGCCTCAGCTTCTTTGTATTCCTCTTCTCTAATTCCTATTCCATATATGGTCTCCTCTACTACATCTAATCTGCTTTTAAAGCCCTCCATTGTGTTTCATTTCATATATGGAATTTCTTAATGATTGAATCTCCATCTAAATACGAATTTAGTATTCCCTGAGTTCTTGAATATTTTTTTGTACCTCCATGAATATGTTTTTTATTTTTATTTTGAATTCTCTTTCAGAAAGATTGGTGAGTTCAGTTTCATTTGGTCCTTTTTCTCGGGTTTGTGAGATTTTGGTCTGAACCAGGTTCCTTGGACATTTCATAATTCTATGTGGTGCCCTTTAGTGCCCAGAATCTCTAGTCTCTGGAGCTGCTCAGCCCCTATAGTGAGGTTGGGGTTTGTAGGGGAGCGGCGCTGGTACCTGGGGGAAGGAAAGAGCTGTTTCCCAATTCTTGGCTGCAGTGCCTGTCTCCAGTGTCAGAGCCAGTGGGCTGCACACACAGGTGTAGGCCTCTGTGCTTGGCATCTCCAGCGGTTGTAGGTGGGGCCTCCCTCTGGCTGGCCTGATGCCAGCGCAGTGACTGCCAGTTTGCAAGCAGGTGCTGCCATGCCAGGAGGAAGGTGCAGCAGGCTGCTTGTCATAGTGTGGGACCTTGAAGGTGAGTAGGCAGCCTGGGGGATGTAGCACCTGAAGCTCCTCAAAGTTCCCAACCTGCTGGGCAGAGCACGCCCGGACAACCTTGTCCACCTATTCCTTCTCCCGTGCAGCAAACTGTGTGCAAACCCTGACCCTCCAGCAGTCCTCTCCCTGCTTGGAAGCCTCTCAGACTGCCCCCCCCTTTCCTATGTCCCAGAGCGACCAGATGTGGATCCATGTCCTCCACAAATGGCCAGAATCTCAGTCTCTCAAGCACTCTGCCTGTCCCAGCTCCCCAACCCCATCATCCTCCAGAGCACCACACAGTGTAGGTTTGTGCTCCAATGCTGACCTCCAGGGCTGGGTGTTCAGCAGTCTTAGGCTTCCACCCCTTCCCTGCTCCAGCTGAGGTGGGTAAGGGCTTGGGTCTCACAAGATCAAGGCTTTTGTACATTACCCTGTTTCGTGAGATCTGCTCTGTTTGTGAGGTCTATATGTAGTCTGGTGAAGCCTTCTTTCCTGTTGCTGTTTTAGGACTAGTTGTATTAACTATATTTTCACACTATATGTGGTTTTGGGAGGAATTCTCTATCTCACCTCTCACACCACCATCTTGAACATCTCCCCCAGGTGTGTTCTTAAATTTCCTTAGTCCATTTTTAAATTGAGTTGCAGGAGTCCCCCATGTATTTTGGAGATTAATCTGTTGTTGGATATATAGTTTGCAAATAATTTTTGCCATTCTATAGGTTATATTGTCCATCTGTTGGTTGTTTCCTTTGTTGTATAGACACTTTGTAGTTTGATGTAGTACAATGTATTTATTTTTGTTTTTGTTGCCTGAGTATTTCTGTAAAAAAATGCCATTGGGATTTTGATGGAGATTGCATTGAATCTGTATATCACTTTGGGCAGTATGGACATTCAAAAACATGTTACATCTTCTAATCGATGAACACTGGATGTCTTTCCATTTGTATCCTCTTTATTTCATCAGTGTTTTATAGTTTTTGGTGTACAAGTATCTCAACTCCTTAGTCAAGTTTATTCCTAAATGTTTTATTCTTTTTGGTGGCATTGCAAATGGGATTATTTTTCTAATTTCATTTTCAGATAGTTTCTGATATATAGAAAAGCAACTAGTTTTGTATGTTGATCTTATATTCTGCAACTTTATTGAATTGATTCATTCTAATAGTTTTTGGTAGTCTTTAGGGTATTATATAAGATCATTTCACCTGCAAAGAGAAACAAATTTTCTTCTCCTTTCTGATTGGGGTGCCTTTTATTGCTTTTCTTGCCTAATTACTCTGGCTAGAACTTCCAGTGCTACATTGATAGAAGTGGTGAGAATGGGCATCCTTATGTCATTTCTAATCTTAGAGGATAAGCTTTTAGTTTCTTACTGTTGAGTATGATGTTACCTGTGGTATTTTCATATATATTCTTTATTTTGTTGAGGTACATTCATTCTATTCTTAGTTTGTTGAGAGTTCTTAACTTGAAAAGGTATTGAATTTTGTCAAATGCTTTCTCTGAATCTATTGAGATGACTGTGTGATTTGAATGCTTTACTCTTTTAATGTGGTTTATCACATCAATTGGTTTTCATATGTTGAAACATCCTTGCATCTTAGGGAGGAGTTCCACTTGGTCATGGTGTATGATCCTTTTAATGTACTGTTAGATGCAAAAATCCTTAATAAAATACTAGCAAATCAAATCTATGTTCATCAGAGATAATTGGAATGTGTTTTCCTTTTCTTATGGTATCTTTGTCTGGCTTTTGTATGATATGGTAATGCTGACCTCATACAATGATTTTGGAAGTGTTCTGCTCTCTTCAATTTTTGGGAAGACTTTGAAAAGTATTGGCATGTATTCTTTAAATATTTGGTAGAAAGCACCTGTGAAGTCATCTGGTTATGTATTTTTCTCTGGACGTTTTTGATTACTGATCCAATTGCTATATTAGTAATAGGTCTATTCAGATTTTCTATTTCTTTATGATTTAGTGTTGGCAGGTTTCATGTTTCTAGTAATTTTTCCATTCTTCTATGTTATCAAGTTTCTTGGCATATAACTTGCTGCATCATGTAAGAGCCTTCTCTTCTCTTGAGGTATTTTCAAATTCCCTTTTTGATTTCTTGACTGTATGGTTATTTAAGAGTCTGTTATAATTTCCATATATTTGTGAATTTTTCAGTTTTTCCTTCTGCTATTGAATTCTAGTCTCATTCCACTATAGTCAAAAAAGATACTTGATATGATTTCAATTTTCTTAAATTTGTTAAGGTGGGTTTTGGGCTCAACTAATATTCTTACAGAAAGATCTGTATATAATTGAGAAGAATGTGTATTCTGCTACTGTTGGGTAGTGTTATGTCTATGTGTGTTAGGTTTGTTTGGTCTACAGTGTTGTTCAAATTCTTTGTTTCTTTATTGATATTCTATCTGGATGTTCCATCCATTATCAAAAGTGGGATATTGAAGCATCCTACTATTGCATTGCTATGTCTCTCTTCAGTTCTGTCAGTGTTTGCTTTGGCAAACATATATAATTAGGTGCTCTAATATTTGGGCACATGTAAAATTGTTACAACTGCCTAGTGGATTGACTTGGCATTACATAATATTTTCCTTTGTTTCTTGTGACAGTTTTTGACAGTCTGAATTTAAGTTCAGGCTTAATTTGTCTGATAGAAATAAAGCCACCAATGCTGCTTTTTGATTACTATTTACATGGAGTATCTTTTTTTCCTACCACTTTATTTTCAGCCTATTTGTGTCTTTAAATCTAATGTGACTTTCCTGTTGATAAAATAGAGTTGGTTCTTGTTTTTCCTTTTAAATCCATTTAGCCACTCTATGTCTCTTAATTGGAGATTTAAATCTATTATACTTAAAGTAATTATTGAAAGAAAGGATTTACTATTGGCATTTTATTGTTTTCTGTTAGTCTTGTAGTCTTTTTCTGTGTTTTCCTCTTGCTGTCTTCATGTTTTGTTGATTTTCTTTTGTATAACTTCTATAGGTAATATTTTGTGTTATCTTGGGCTTTACATAAAAATGTTTTATAGCTATAACATTATTTTAAGCCAATAAGTTAAACATTACAAGTTTTTTAACATATTAAAGAGTGGGGTATGTTGAAGTATAGTTTTTATGCTATACAATATGAAAAGGTTTAAATTGTGATAGCAGTATCTTTTTTTATTAAAAATGGTGTATTTTAGCTGCACAAAGGGTATAGTTAATAATATATCAAACAAACATGTTAAGAACATCCAAGCAATAAAAAAATTACAAGAGATGAAGCCCCCTTCACGCATCTCTCCTTATTGTTTCTCTTCCACTCTTGATAAATTCCTTGGAGTATCTTTACCTAATTCCTTATTTTCCTTGACTCGTGGTTTTGGGGTCTAAAATCCAAAGCCACACCCTGGGGTACTCCCTTATAAAGTTGTAGTACTAGAACTGGATAAATTCCTTGGAATTTATCAACCCCATGCAGTCTTCACAGATATCAATCCCATGCAATATCTTTTAACATTTTTTAGAGTTGTTTTTAATACTTTTGTGTTCTAACTTTTATACTAGAATTAAAAGTGATTTACCCACTACCATTATAATACAGTATTCTGTATTTATCTATATATTTTAGCTCTACTGGGTTTCATACTTTCTTATGCTATCCTATTTTGTTTAGTATCCTTTTGTTTCAACTTAAACTTCTCTTAGCAGTTCTTGTAAAGTAGGTTTAGTGGTGATGAACTCTCACAGCCTTTGTCTAGGAAAGCTTTTCTCTTTCCTTCATTTTTGAAGGACACTTTTGATGG
The DNA here is from genome assembly GCF_040802235.1 of Manis javanica. Taxonomy (NCBI): domain Eukaryota; kingdom Metazoa; phylum Chordata; class Mammalia; order Pholidota; family Manidae; genus Manis; species Manis javanica. The sequence continues at coordinate 71,655,901 of NC_133160.1, forward strand.
TTATAGCATTTTTTTGTTGGCAGCATTTTTTTCAGCACTTGTAATATATCATCACTCTTCCAGCCTTCAAGGTTTCTGCTGAAAAATCCTGTAATAGTCTTATTGTGAGATGGTTCTTCCTTTGCTGCTTTCAAAATTCTCTCTCATTATGACTTTTGACAATTTGATTACACTGTGCCTTGAGGTGGATTTCTCTGGCATCTTTTGGGATTCTTTGCTCTAGATGTCTGTTTCCTTCCCCAGATTAAGGAAGTTTTCAGTCATTAATTCTTTGAATAAACTCTCTAGTCCTTTTTCTCATCCCTTTCTGGGAAATCCAATTGTATATATGGGTATGCATGATGGTGTCCCATAAGTCCCTTACACTTTACTTTTTCTCATTCTTTTTTTCTTTTTGTTTCTCTGATCAAATATTTCCAATTACCTATCTTTGGGTTCACAGATTTTTTTTCTTTATCCAGTCTAATGTTGAGCCCCTCTAGTAAATTTTTCAGTTTAATTATTGTATTCTTTACCTCCATGATTTCTGTGTGGTACTTTTTAATGTTATCTACCTCTCTGTAGAAATTATCACTTTGTTCATGTGTTGTTCTCTTGACCTTGGTAAGCATCTTTATGACAGTAATTTTGAATTCTCTGTTTTATAATTAATATAATTCCATTTCATTAGGGTCAGTTTCTGGAGATATATCTTATTCCCTTGCTTGAAGTATCTTTACCTAATTCCTTATTTTTCTTGACTCTTGGTTTTGGGGTCTACAATTCCAAAGCCACCCCCTGGGGTACTCCCTTGGTAAGTTGTAGTACTAGTACTGGATGTATGAACCAATCCCTTTCCTCTTCTTGGAGAAGCTGGTACCTGTGGAACCTCTTTATGATCATATGGTGCAGCACTGGGATTAGCAAGTCTGGCTAGAGGTATTTCTGAATTTCCTTACTGGCTTCACTCTGGTTTTGTGTTTTGCTCAGGGTGCAAGAGCCTTTTATTTAGGTTCTAGATTCCTCATAAGGGAAATTTGCCCATGAATTATTGCTGAATTGGTCTGTTTGTGGGAGGAAGGAACACCCAGAACTTTCTACTCTGCTTGACAGTGTTCCTGACATTACTCCCTTGCTAGCCATTATCACCATGCTTTATTTTCTTCTTAACTCTTTTCATCCTCTGACATTAATTAGCTCTGAATGAATATACTTAGTTATTTCTGCTCCTCTTCACCGAGAAATTATAAGGTCTACAAGAGCAGAGATAAAATTATTGTCCTTTATGTCCCAAGTGTCTTAAACTGTATGTGGTTCATAATAAAAAGCTCAATAAGTACTTATCCAGTGAATTAATTAATCAGTGTTAGGTTACAGTTGCATCTTTGCATTCCAAAATCAAAGTCATTTTCCATGCCCACAGTCTAATAAATGGAATGATGGTAGAGGTCAAGTTCTGTCCATTTTTCAAGCATATTCAGAGCCATTTATTCTCTCTTTGCCTTGTGATTTGCCTTGCATGAGATTAAGTTTGAACTCCTTCCTTCCTTATTTCAAAGGAATGATGTCAGTGTAAAATAAAATCATTTTTCAAACCTCTTAGACAAAGTCACAATAAACCAGACACTACGTAAGTACTTCCCATTGCTTCAGTCATGATTCGTTGGAAAAGTGTTTTACAGCTTGATAGATTGTCTTGAGGAGCATGGGTTACAGTTACTGAGTTACTCTGGGTGAAATAAATTCAGTTAACAGGCATAAATATCACATATACATCAACATATTATGTCAAGTGCCTAATAGCCCTCCCAAACTTCTCTAGCTCATCGCCAAATGTTTTAGGCAAGATAGTACCATTAACAAATAGTTGGGAAAACTGCAATGTAAGAAGACATTATGTTTAGATAGTACCTAAAATTTATTTTTTAAAAGTCTCATCCTAATGAAAAACAATGATAAACTGCTCCTGTTCATTACTGAACTAGGAATATATTACCTATAATTATATTATCTGATCTATGTGTCACTGTGCTAAATATTTTACATATTATTTTTATGTTTAGTAACCCTGTGAAATAGGTGCTATTATTTCCATTTTACACAAGAGACAACTGAGGTTTTGGCTAGTCAATTAACTTGTTCAGGGTGACACAATGTACAGCAGAGTTGGGGCTTAAACCCAGGTTGGCCTGACTCACTAGAACAGAGGACACAAAACCTAATGGTGGCAGGATTTGGGCAGAAAATATGAATATCTGAGGCCTCTGTGCATGACATAAAAACAGTAGCAGATACTGGTCCTAAACCAATGGGCAAAAGTCACTATCAAAAGGAATTCCAATTTAAATCAAACAACAACAATGATAAAACCAAGAATACAACACAAGAGAACACAGGCCACCAGTTTGAAATCTCTTAGACTAGAAATTCTATGAAATCAGTCTATTTTTGCTCACCATTGTATCTAGCAGGCACATCACAAGTGCTCAGAAAATATTTGTTGAATCAGTGACTTCAGAGCCTGCCTTCTTTATCACTACACTCTACTGCTTATTCAACTTTGGGGAAAATTAAATAGTCTATTGCTTCAGTCTATGAGACATAGTTTTGCCAGTGAATTGGGAGATAAATTGCATATCATTATGTCTTTCTGTGAATTCTAACTATTTATAAAAGAACAAAAATAATCCTGAAAACTAGTTTGAGACTTTAATAAAGGCAGTACTTGACTGTACTATAATTTAACAGTAGCTACAGAAACAGGATCCCCTTTGAGTAGAGATGAAAACCTTTATTTGGTGTTAGGAGACTATTTTGGCCTTTTCTAAATTCAGTTTTTGAAAGCAATTGCACTAAAATAAAGATAATCTATTTATTTATACAAGGACACCATTGTTGAAGGTAAACTTTAATGATTTTTGCCACTTGCCAGCCAAGAAGATCCCATTAAATAATTTTTTACAAAAAACTGTTATTGGTCTTTAACAAAATTGAATGTTCTTCACAACTTACTATTGTGTGCTTCATTTTCAGAAGATATATAATTTAAATGCAGTATGTGTTTAGATTTTTTTATTTTTGCTGCTGTACCAATGAGTTATATACTAAGCACCTAGATATGACTATTATCATATATATGTCAACATGTAAAATTTGAAATATACAGTTAAGATGCTCAAAAAAATAAGTAGGAAACAGGTTCATATAAAGTGTATGTATCTAAATTATTTCTAATATAATTATGAATTTCAGTAGCTTTTCAGTACATTTGCTTAAAATTTGTATCAAATGTTTTGAATTAAAACACACATATTTTTAAAGTTATAATTGCAATTTAATATCTGATTGTGGTTGAAGCTTGCAGTTTAAGTTAATGATGAGCCCAATTCTCTTCTCCCCACTTTACAAATCCCCACTTGAAGAACAACAAAAAAGAAGAGAGACTTCAGGTTAAGATGGCAGATTGAACACATGCATTTAATTTTAATTTCACTGTGCCTAATATTCCATTAAAGCTATTGGAATTAGCTTTTAAGAGATATAAGCTGATAAGAAAGGGGATAATAGGAAAGGAGAAAATTACAATACATTTTGGGATGTTAAATAACAGATATACAAATAATAAGTGATCTGGCAGACCCGAGAAACCCAAAATCATATTGGTTATGGGGATAACTGGAAATCAGTCTGAGGCACACTGCAGAATCATCAAAAGGCACAGGAAAGTAGTATCAGGTACCTCTGAAACTAGAAATGGGTCTAGTATTTGAAATAGAGGACTGAGTGAATGCTGTTTAAGAGGCTTGGTTTGGATATATTTTCATCCACTTTTCTGAACTTTCACTCAGGCAATCCATGTGTTTCAGTTCTGCAAGGATTCTTCTCAGATTATTTTGTTAATGATTTCACCCATCGTTTTTCAAGTCTGTCTTTCTGGAACCTCTGGATTTCTGTACCCACTACCCACTACTAGGCAGCTGCCCTTGACCCTCCCCAGAAGTCTGGAACTCTATTCTTCAGAGGAAAAAAGAAGGTCCGTAAGTCGAATGAATGGGTATCATTCACAAAAAGGAAAGTTTAATTAACCTTACTAATAATCAATTCTGAAAATAGAGATACTGCTCTGCTTCCAGAAAGTTAGGAACCACAGTCCTCCCCTCTAGGAAGGATAGCGTAGGCTTTTCTCTAGAGAATTTGAACAGCTCAAGAAAAAAAGATTCAATAATTTTAACACCAGAGTTTTTCTCCCAAAAGGTCCTTGTTTCCCTCAAGTCTACTTGTTTCCCTCAAGTCTACAAACCCCACCCATATGTTTACAGATTCCAATTCTAGAAAAGTAAACTGAAATATAAATCTCGTGGTTGTAAAATTTCAGAACACTGGATACAAAAAAACAAGATTCTACAAACTTCTAAATTAAAAAATAAGTCACATACAAAAGATAAGGAATCAAAATGATTTGGGTATCTTAACAGAAACACCACAAGCATGCAGGCAAAATTCCAAAAACATATTTCCAATACAATTATATAACCAACTGAACTATCATCAAAGTGAGTATAAAATAGATTTTCACATATGCAAGTTCTCAAAAATGTACCTTTTATATACCCTTTATTTAGAAGCTAGAGGAGTATATGCTTTATTTAAGTAGGAGACTAAACCAAGAAAGGAAATACAGGGAAGAGGCAAAAGGAATCTCCAGCAGGGTCCTAAGAACTTGGCGTATAGTTGTGTACCAGACATACAGAACAAACAGTCCACATTGGGGCAGGGGGAGCCAAGAGGATATATTCATTCCTTTATTTACCAAACATACACAGAGCTCTCCTACTATGTACTAGACACTCTGCTAGGCATTGGCACACTTTAGAGGACAAAACAAAGATACCTGTGCCCCTCTTGGGGCTTGTGTTCTATTATGGGGCAAAGGAAAACAAACACTAAACCTGTAGTTACATAACATGTTGGAAGATGTTTGGCGTTCTGGGAAAATAAAAATTAGGGCTATGTGTCAGGGGTAGGATGCAGATTGTAATATTAAGTAGGATTGTCTGGTTTGGTCTCATTGAGAAGGCAGAATGTGAGTAACAACTTGAAGGAGGTAAGGATTTGGCTGAGTAGGTATTTGGGGTAAAGTGATATTGGCTGAAGAAATAGCTGGAGCAATGCTTTAAGGTGGAACCTTGGTATGTCTAGAACCTTGGTATGTTCACTAAGCCCTATGAGAGGTACACATATCTTTGTTTTGTTTATTGATGTATGCCAAGTATCTAGCAGAGTGTCTGGTACTCTGCAGGGGTTATGTAAATAATTGGTGAATAAAGGAATGAACACATTTACCTCCTGGATCACCCTACTCCTGTTGAGAATAGACTGTAGGGCACAAGGGTAAAACCAGGCAGAAGAGCTTGGAGGCTGCTGCAGTAATCCAGATGAGAGACAGTGAATCTTGGACCAGACAGGTGGCAGTAGAGGTGGTGGCATTTGTTGGATTCTGATACATCTTGAAGGTACAACCAAGAGGACTTTCCTGATGAGTTGGATGGGACATGTGAGAGAAAGGAGTTAAGGATGAGCTCAAAGTTTTGTCAGGAGCCCCTGGACGGATGGGTTTACTATCATCTGAAATGGAGAAGGCTGCATTTAAAGACATTGAGGGGTGGAGAAGTGAGGTTAGAAATTCATCTTGGACATTTGAGTTTCAGATACCCATTAGCAAATCTAAGTGGAAATGCTAAGAAGGGTATGAGTCAGGAGTGTGTGAGAGAGGTCGATCTGGAGATGAATTTATTGAGGGCTGCCATCATTAATATTCCTACTGCCTTTTTATTACTTTTAAAGCTGAAAATAAAAGATCAGATGATCCTGATACCACTTTTAGTCTGCACTAAGCATATCCTGACATGATCAGATGTCATTTCTCTTCTCCCCTTCATTCTTACTGCTTGGATCAGTTGATGAGAACACTCATGTCATCCAACAGAAGTCTTCTGTTCTGAACTTCTGGGAGATGGTGGCAGGCATGGTGAGCCTGGGAGTTGAAATATAGGTCTATTCTCTTTAGCCATTTTCATTCTAGATGTCTAATCTCTAGTTCACATTATAGTCCTGCCAGGTAACCCAAACTGCCAAGTCCCACTGATTCCCAGGACTCACTCATGTCTTGTCCATTGCATTTCTCAGAAAGGGCTGATAAACTCTCAGTAAAGCTGGTAAGTACAAAGTGAAAGTTGCGAAATGATTGCTGCAAAAGATTTAGTTAACATCCATCACCATGCATAGTTATAGAACTTTTTTCTTGGGATGAGGGGTTTTAAGATTTATCTCTTAGCAACTTTTAAAAAGTGAAATTTCTACTGAAATTTTATGTATCATCCGGAGGCTATTCAGCTTATTTATGTCTGGGGAGCTTTTATCTGATGGTGGCAATATTTCCTTTTACTTACACAGTTGTGTTTATACCTTTTATTCATTTTTTTAAAAAACTAAATAATATATTGCTTAGAGATACTAGCATTGCTAGTAAAACCGTAAGAAAAGCAATGATTAAGATAAAATCATGTCAGTGTTTTTTTTCCCTGGGAGTTAAAGAAATACACATTTAAGAGGCACCTAGGGAATTTAAGGGAATTAAAGGAAATTAAGGAAATTTAAATATACATTTAAGAGGCACATAGGCACATAGGGAATAGGCACATAAAGCATTAATAATTTTATCATTATTCTTTAACTGTACATAAATGTTTTTACCCTCTTCTCTATGTACATTTCCCAATAAAACTTAAACCGGCACACACACACACATAAAATACAAAAGGGAATAAATCCCTAATAGAGCGAAGAATTAAAGGGGAAAGCTTCTATGGATATAGGACTACTCTTTCTGATAAAGTTCTAGTAAAGGTCACAAAATTGCTGTCAGTAGATAGAAGGAGGAGTGAGGAGTGGAGGAAAAAGTGGGAAGGTAAACTGACAAATCCATGGTTGCTCCTCCCTGGAGTGTACAGAATGATTGGCAGTGTGGGAAGAGAGCTGATTTCTAAAGAAACTGAAAGCTTTCTGGTGGGGCCTAGGGCTCTTGGTATAGATGTTAGCATTCAGAATGACAGCATTCTTTTTATTCTGGTATTTGGGGTAGGTGGGAGGAGTGTATCAGTCAGATACTATTGTAAAACTTTGTAGTTGAAAATGGCAAGTATTTACTTAGCTTATGATTATGTCAGTTGACAATTTGAGATGGGCTCAGCTGGGTTCTTCTGGTCTTTGCTGGGCTCATTCACACATTCACAGGTAGTTGCTGGGTCACCTGCCAGGCAATGAATGAGGATGGCCTAACCTAGGGATGGCTTATCTCTGTTCCTTTTGATGTCATTCTCATTCAGGCTGTCCTGGGATGTTCACATAGTCATTAGCTAGGTTTTCAAGAGATTGAGGAAAAGCATTCAATGAATGTTAAGGATAGATTGGAATCAACACATCACTAAATCTGTTGGAGTTTTGTTGGCTAAAGCAAATAACAGGGTCTACCCAGATTCAAGGGATAAGGAAGTCAACTCTACCTCTTTGTGGGAAAAATTACAATGCCATGTTACAAAGGCTGTAGATACAGTAAAAGAAATTATTGCAGTAATTTTTGCAAATAATCTATATAGTAAGCATCTCCATCTTCTCTGATTGTTCCTTGCCTACTCATTACAAAGGGAAGCGTTTTATCAAAAATGTCCTACCCATGTGCTCAGAGCCACAACTGCATTCCTATCCAAGGGAAAAACAAGTTCAAATGATGGCAGTGGAAACCCATACTATTTACCTACCCCAGTCAGCATAGTTTTCATTTATACCTGTGAATAGACTACCAGGGAATATCAAATATTGGAGGAAAATAGCAGTCTCAAAGAAAGAGGACATGATGGACAATTAAATACCTGATCCCAGACCCAAGAGAAAAACCAAAGACAAAATAATTTAAATTAGTATTTTCAGAGATATTTATTGGCTAAGTTTTAAAAATTAGGCTATATGCACAGTGAAATTCAAATTATACAGTAGCTTCACTCCTACGCCCAGGCCTGAGTTATCCTTCCTAGAGACAATTACCACTGCCTACATATTGTTTGTCCTTCCAGAATTATGCCTCAAAGATACTTGAGGAAAAGATAATAGCATACTATGAGTAAAGACCAGAGAATAAGAATTCTTTTTAGAAATTAAAAAAATAAGTAATCCAAATTGGATAGCAATAGATATAGAAAGATATGTACATAAGGTTTTGGAACAAAATTTGAAGAAGTCTCCATTAATATGAAGCAAAAGACTAAAAGTTGGAGAGTAAGAGGTGATTGCTGACAGACACAGATGATCACTCCAGGAGTTGTAATTTGTATAATAAGAGTAATAACAGAAGAAAATTCATATAAAAAAATTACTTGAAGTTTTCCTACTGAAGAAGTCAACCAAAGGTTGAGTTGGATGAATAAAAACACCACTATACCTAGATACAGTCATATAAATTTCAAACCATGAAAGAAAAATAAGATCTTGAATATTTCTGGGGTCAAGAGAGCAACAGAGTTCTTGTCTTTTTTGCATAAATTGCATATCAGCAACTCAAGAAACTATAAAAATAATGGAGAAATGCCTTCATAGTATGAAGGAAAATTAACTTTGAATCTGTATTTCTACACTGAACTCTAAAGACTTTATCAGAGGATATTGTCTAATTAACAGTGTTGGAGATTAGAGTCCTAAGAGAAAGTTTTAGTCCCCACTGGGTGAGAAGGGAGAGGTTGGAGTTTGGTACTATTAAAGTGCTTAGGACCTGAGAAGTAAATCTCAGCATAAAACCACAGGCAGGAGAGCTTCACAATATCTGTGTTATCTCCTCTTAGGAAATTATCCAACTTTAAGTTATGCAAGTGAAGGACAGAAATTCAAGAAAGTGCAGCAGAAAGCAATATCTGGGAAACTAAAACTGTAGGCAAATATTTCAGCAGCCATGTAGTGCTGGGGCAAGAAAGGCGTAGGCAGAATGGCCTTTGTAAAAACCCAGGCTGTGATTTTTTTTTATTAAGGTATCATTGAGGTACAATCTTATGAAGGTTTCACAGGAGCAACATTGTGGTTACTACATTCACCCATAATATCGAGTCACCCCCAACACATACCCCATTGCAGTCACTGTCCATCAGTGTACTAAGATTCTATAGAGTCACTACTTGCCTTCTCTGTGCTATACTGCCTTCCCCATAACCCCCCTACATTATGTGTGTTAACCATAATGCCCTTTAACTCCCTTCTCCCTCCCTCCCCATCCACCCTCCCCACCTCCTTCCTTTGGTAACCGGTGGTCTATTGGAGTCTGTGAGTCTGTGGCTGTTTTGTTCCTTCAGTTTTGCTTTGTTCTTATACTCCACAGATGAATGAAATCTTTGGTACTTGTCTTTCTTTGCCTGGCTTATTTCACTGAGCATAATACCCTCTAGCTTCATCCAGGTTGTTGCAAATGGTAGGATTTGTTTTCTTCCTATGGCTGAAAAATATTCCCTTGTGTATATGTACCACATCTTCTTTATCCATGCATCTACTGATGGACACTTATGTTGCTTCCATATTTTGCCTACTATAAATAGTGCTGCTATAAAAACATAGGGGTATATGTGTCTTTTTGAATCTGGGATCTTGTTTTCTTTGGGTGAATTCCTAGGAGTGGAATTTGTGGGTCAAATGGTATTTCTGTTTTTAGTTTTTGGTTTTTTAGTCTTTTAGTTTCTTGAGGAACCTCCATATTGCTTTCCACAATGGTTGAACTGATTTACATTCCCAACAGCAGTATAGGAAGGTTTCCCTTTCTCCACATCCTTGCCAGCATTTGTAGTTCTTAGTCTTTTCAATGCTGGCCATTCTAACTGGTGTGAGGTGATATCTCATTGTGGTTTTCATTTGCATTCCCCTGATAATTAGTGATGATGAGTATCTTTTCATGTGCTTGTTGACTGTCTGAATTTCTTCTTTGGAGAAGTGTCTGTTCATATCCTCCACCCATTTTTTAATAGGGCTATTTGCTTTTCGGGTGTTGAGACATGTGAGTTCTTTATATATTTTGAATGTTAACCCCTTGTCAGATATGTCATTTATGAATATCTGTAGGATGCCTTTTTGTTCTGCTGATGGTGTCCTTTGCTGTACAGAAGCTTTTTAGTTTGATGTAGTCCCATTTGTTTATGTTTGCTTTTGTTCCCTTGCCTGAGCAGATGTATTCAGAAAAACGTTGCTCATGTTTATATTCAAGAGAGTTTTGCCTAGTTTTCTTCTAAGAGTTTTATGGTTTCATGACTTACATTCAGGTCTTTGATCCATTTCAAGTTTACTTTTGTGTATGGGGTTAGACAGTAATTCAGTTTCACTCTCTCACATACAGCTGTCCAGTTTTGCCAACACCAGTTGCTGAAGAGGCTGTCATTTCCCCATTGTATATCCATGGCTACTTTATCAAATAATAATTGACCATATATGGTTGGGTTTATATCTGGGCTCTCCATTCTGTTCCATTGATCTATGGGTCTGTTCTTGTGCCAGTACTAAATTGTCTTCAGTACAGTGACTTTGTGGTAGAGCTTGAAGTTGGGGAGTGTAACCTCCTCAGCTTTCTTTCTTTCTCAGAATTGCTTCGGCTATTTAGGATCTTTCATGGTTCCGTGTAAATTTTAGAACTATTTTTCCTAGTTTGTTGAAGAATGCTGTTGGTAATATGATAGGGATTGCATTGAATCTGTAGATTGCTTTAGGCAGGATGGCCATTTTTAAAATGTTAATTCTTCCTACCCATGAGCATGGGATATATTTCCATTTATTGGTGACTTCTTTAATTTCACTCAAGAGTGTCTTATAGTTTTCAGGGTATGGATCTTTCACTTCCCTGGTTAGGTTTATTCCTAGGTATTTTATTTTTTAAGGTGTAATTATAAATGGAATTCTTTCCCTGATTTCTCTTTCTTCTAGTTCATCATTAGTATATAGGAATGCAACAGATTTCTGTGTATTAATTTTGTATTCTGCAACTTTGCTGAATTCAGTTATTAGTTCTAATAGTTTTGGGGTGGACTCTGTAGGGTTTTTTTAAATGTACAATGTCATGTCATCTGCAAAAAGTGGCAGTTTAACTTCTTCCTTATCAATCTAGATGCCTTTTATTTCTTTGTGTTGTTGAATTGCTGTGGCTAGGACCTCCAGTACTATGTTGAATTAAAGTGTGGAGAGTGGGCATCTTGTTGCCAATCTAGAGAAAGAGCTCTCAGCTTTTTGCTGTTAAGTTTGATGTTGGCTGTGGATTTGTCATATATTGCCTTTATATGTTTAGGTACCTACCCTCTATACTCATTTTGTTGAGAGTTTTTATCATGAATGGATGTTGAATTTTGTTAAATGATTTTTCAGTGTCTACTGGAATGATCATGTGATTTTTGTCCTTTTTGTTGATGTGGTGTATGATGCTGATGGATTTTTTAACATTGCACCATCCTTGAATCCCTGAAATAAATCCCACTTAAACATGATGGAAGAGCTTTTTGTGTATTTTTGAATTCAGTTTGCTAATATTTTGTTGAGCATTTTTACATCTATGTTTATGAGGGGTATTGGTCTGTAATTTTCTTTTTTAGTGGTGACTTTGTCTGGTTTTGCTATTAGAGTGATGCTGGCCTCATAGAATGAGTTTGGAAGTATTCCCTCCTCTTCTACTTTTTGGAAAATTTTAAGTAGGATGGGTATTAAGTCTTCTCTAAATGTGTGATAAAATTCAGCAGTTAAGTCATCTGGACTAGGGGTTTTGTTTTTGGGTAGTTTTTTGATTACCAGTTCAATTTGATTGCTGGTAATTTGTTCAGATTTTCTGTTTCTTCCTGGGTCAGTCCTGGAAGGTTGTTTCTTTCTAGAAAGTTGTCCATTTCTTCTAGATTATCCAATTTGTTAGCATATATTTTTCATAGTATTCTCTAATAATTATTTGTATTTCCAGCGTGTCCATAATGATTTTTCCTTACTCATTTATGATTCTGTTTATGTGTAAACACTCTTTTTTCTTGATAAGTCTGGCTAGGGGTTTATCTATTTTGTTTATTTTCTCAGAGAACCAGGTCCTGGTTTCATTGATTCTTTCTGTTTTATTCTTCTCAATTCTATTTATTTCTGCTCTGCCCTTTATTATGTCCCTCCTTCTACTGACTATGGGCCTCGTTTTTCTTCTTTTCCTAGTTTCATTAATTGGGAGTTTAGAATATTCATTTGGGATTGTTTTTTCTTTCTTGAGTAAGCCTGTATTGCAATATATTTTCCTCTTAGAACTGCCTTCACTGCATCCCACAGGCTTTGGGCTGTTGAGTTGTTGTTTTCATTTGTGTCCACATATTGCTTGATCTGTTTTTATTTGGTCACTGATCCATTGATTACTTAACAGCATATTGTTAAACCTCCATGTGTTTGTGGGCTTTTTCATTTTCTTTGTGTACTTTATTTCTAGTTTTATATCTTTGTGGTGTAAGAAGCTGGTTGACATAATTTCAATCCTTCTGAATTTACTTAGGCTCTTTTTGTGGCCTAGTATGTGATATATTCTGGAAATTGTTCCATGTATACGTAGGAAGAATGTGTGTATCCTGCTGCTTTTAGGTGGAGTGTTCTGTAGATGTCTGTTAGGTCCATCTGTTCTCATGCATTGTTCAGTGCCTCTGTCTCCTTACTTATTTTATGTCTGGTTGATCTGTCCTTTGGAGTGAGTGGTGTGTTGAAGTCTCCTAAAATGAATGCACTACATTCTATTCCCCCTTTAATTCTGTTAGTATCTGTTTCACATATTTGGGTCTCCTATAGTGGGTGCATATTTATAATAGATATATCCTCTTGTTGAATTGACCCCTTTTTTGTTATGTAATATCCTTCTTTATCTTACATTACTTTCTTTATTTTGAAGTCTATTTTTCTGATACAAGTACTGGAACTCCTGATTTTTTCTCCCTTTTATTTGTATGAAATATATTTTTCCATCCCTTTACTTTTAGTCTGTGTATGTCTTTGGGTTTGAAGTGAGTCTCTTGTAGACAGCATATCATATTGTTTTGCTTTTTTTATCCATTCAGTGACTCTGTGTCTTTTGATTGGTGCATTCTGTCCATTTACATTATCGATAGATATGTACTTATTGCTCAGGCTGTGATTTGAGCCACAGAATGCCACCTCCTAGGAGTTATGGAAGCTCTAGGAAACTACTATGCCATAACAAATTACCACAAATTGGGTGTTGAATCTTCTTATACTCTTTCTTTCTGAGAGTAGAAAATGTATTCCAATGAATGGAGTTTTTAACATAATATTTCTCACATCCATTCAAAACTACAATGTATTCCCAAAAAGAAATGGAGCCAAAAATTGATGATTTAGAAAACAAATATAAATGTTCAGATGTTTTTAGCAATTATGTAGGGATTTTGAAGTAACCATGATTCAGATGTTCAATTAAATAAGGGAAAAACAGAGACCTGGAATATATAAAAAAGGAAATGAAAATAATAGAACTAAAACTGTAATAGCTGATGTTAATAACAAATAGACTTTCTAACATTATACATAACTGAAAAGAGTTTTAGTGAACTTGGAGAAGCCTGTAGAAGGATTGCGGACCGAGGCATCGAGGGTGAAAAAAATAATAGACAGTTTAGAAAAAGCCCAACAGAAAAACAATGTGTAAAACAATGTGATGGCCAGCATGTGTATAAGTAGAGTTTAAGGAGAGGAGAGAGGAAACAGGACAGAGCAATATTTAAGAGAACCTGGCCTGGAATTTTCCAGATAAATGAAATATCAAACCACAGATGCAAGAAACTCTATAAATCCCAAGTAGGGTAAATTCTTTTAAAAACAAAAGACAAAGAGAAAACTCTGAGGCCAAAGAAGGCAGGAAAGATATCTTCAAAGAAGAAACAAGCTGTCAGCTGAATTTTAAACAGTGACAATGAAAGTAGAATAAAATGCATTGCCTCCTTTAATGTGCTGAAAATAACTGCCAACTAAGCATTCTATTCCTGGTGAAAATACCTTATACAAATGAAATAGAGGAAAAAAAATTATTGCCGGCAGACTTGCCCTTTAAGAATTTTTCTCAGGCAGAATTTAAATTATATCGAATGTGAGCAATGAAACTCATGGAACCAGAAAAATCATCAGAAAAATATAAAATTTTTTATAAATAGAAATGCTATGGATGTCTTAAAACAACAGTAATAATGTCTTGTAGAGTTTCACATATATGTAGAAGTAAAAGGTACAAAAATAGCACAAAAAGAAGGGGGTTGGTAAATGGAGTTAAACTGTTTTCAGTGAGTCTTATACTGTTTAGGATATTATAAAAGTACTTACTAATTTAAGGTTGAGTATAATAAGATGAGGATATGTGTTGTACTCATTAAGGTAATGATGAAAAGAATATTTAAAATATTTGGAGGCAGTGTGTGCCTCCAAGTTCCATTGTTGAATTATAACTGTTTCTTTTTTGATGACTAACTTTTAGAATGGAAATTTCCACACACATACAGAAGAGAGAACAGTATAGTGAACTAATGTCCCCTGTCATCCACCTCCAACAGTTACCAATAACTAGATAATTTTATTTTAGCTGTAACCCCACCCACAACTTGTTATTTGAAACAACTTATTAATGTGATATACAAATATTTCATTTTTAAAAAGTAAACATTAGTTTTTAATACTATCAGATAGCCAACTAGTATTCATATTTCTATGTGTGTATGTATATTTGAATTGGGCTGCAAATAGGTCCTATTATAGTGATTTGTTGATATATATATATCTTAAGCTTTTTTTAATCTACATGTTTTTCCTATATCTCATTTTCTTTTCTTGCAATGTTTTCATTGAAGAAACTAAGCTTTGCTCTGAGAAATTTCTCAGTATGGAGTTTGTTGATTTTATCCACTTGATGTAGTTGAACATATTCCTTTGTCCTTTGAATTTCTTTAAACTGATCAGATACTATTTGTTCTTTTTGCAAGGCAACATTATAAGTGGTGTCTGTACTTCCTTCAGAAAATATGTAATGTCTCATCACTCTTTGTGATGATATCAGTTATTAATGATCACATTAATTAGAGGTTCAAAACAGTGATATTCAAATTTTATTAATCTTTATTGATTGAAAGAGAAACTTTTTACCTTTTTGGTCACTCTGACATGTGGACTGCATATAAAAGACAAGATAAATGATTGATTCTTTCCCTTTATATACCTGTTTTGAAAGCAATGAGGTGATTTGCTAGTATATGTTTAATATTTTTATATCTTCAAAAAATACCTGTTATGTTTTAATGCATTGCAGTTTTTATTCTTACTTATGCTTAAATTGTCCATCTAAATCCAGTGGAAACTTTTTCAGGTTAGTTCTTGAGTCTGATCTGAGCCTAATAGTCTTGGTAATTTTCTCTATGTTCCAGTCTTATTTCTGTACCTTCCTTACCTAGACTTAGAATCAGCCATTTCTTCAAGAAGCTTTGGTTTATTTTAGTGGGAATAGGATTTAGACACTACATCTAGATGTTGAGGAAAGTCAGCCACTTTAAGTTAGTGGACTTAAATTTGAATGAGCATGACCTAGTAGAAAAAGAAGAGGGCTTCAGAGTCAGAAGTAGTTTAAATTCCAACTCTGCTCTTTATAACTAGTTAAATTTAGCCACATTACTTGAACTCCCTGGTGAACCTTATTTTCCTTCTCTTTAAAAGAGACTGTAGGGTAACCATATAATTTTCCAACTCATAATACTTATGGGACTAAAAAAGGTGCTATTTTAAGTTGTACTGGGACTGTCTTAGGAAAACTGGAATATACAGTTATCTTAGTTCTAAGGTGTTATAATTACTAGAGATAATGCATAAAGACCCAAGCATGGCTTCAGCCAAAGTAGGCACAGAGTAATTACAGGCATTATTGTTAGTGCTCACTTGCCTTTATGCCACTTTCCTAATCCAGAATTAGACTCTAACAGTTAATATCATTTAATCCAATGGCACTAATGTTAGAAATTAAAATACTTATAATTGACTCTTCCCAAATCCTGTTGACAAACACTGTGCACTTCTGTGAGGAGTAGATGCTGGCAAGACCGTGGCCATATTCCTTAGAGCCTGTCATTTCAGTCTGTTTCAGACTATTTCCATCTGCCAGTATCTGCATCTCTGCTCATTTTGAAACAGATTAAAAGTGCAAGGAGACATTTTCTGAAGGTAAGTTCAGCACACCACCTAAAAGGTAGCCTTGCAAAAAGAACAATTAAAAAGCACTAAGAAAATAATAGCAGCAGATATAATTCACTGACTGAGAGGAATTGGTGTATGAATATCCCAGCCCCCATGCTATCTAATGGGATAGTTCTGTGATGTATTTTTTTCACTATTTCCAGGAGCTTTGGGCAGAGGATCTGAATAGACATTTTTCCAAAGAAGATATACAGATGTTCACTTGAAAAGATGCTCAACATCATTAATAGGAGGGAAATGCAAATCAAAATGACAATGAAAGGCCTAGAACCTTAGACCTATTAAAATGTGTATTATTAAAAAAAACACACAAGAAATAACAAGTGTTGGTGAGGTGTGAAGGGCAGGGAACTCATGTTCACTGCTGATGGGAATGTAAATTGGTATAGCCACTATGGAAAAGAGTGTGGAGGATCCTCAAACTAAAAAAAAATTTACTATATGGTCCAGCAGTTCTACTTCTGGGAATATGTCTGAAGGGAACCAAAACACTATGTCAAAGAGATATCTGTACCTCCATGTTCACAGCAGCATTATTACAGTAGCCAAGACATGGAAACAACCAAGTGTCCATTAATGATGAATGGGTATAGAAAACATGGCATATGTATACAATGTAATATTATTCAGCCAAAAAATGAAGGAAATCTTGCCATTTATAATGTCATGAATGGACCTTGAGGGCATTTCACTAATTGAGATAAGTCAGACAAGGAAAGGTATGTACTGCATGGTCTCACTTATATGTGGAATCTATGAAAAACTTACAGAAGAAAAGATAAGGTTTGTTGTTATCAGAAGCAGGGGAAGGGATGGTAGGATTGGATGAAGGTGGTTAAAATGTATAAAGATCTTGTTAGAAGATAAATAAGTATAAGGATACAATGTAAAATGTGATACCAAAGTTAAAACTGTATTGTGTATTTAAAAGGTGTTAAGAGAGTTGATTCTGAGAATTCTCATTACAAGGAAAAAATTTTTTTCCCTTTCTGTTATCTGTATAAGATGATGAATATTAATTAAGCTCATTGTGGTAATTACTTCACGATATATGGAAGTCAAATCATTATGCTGAACACCTTAAATTTATACAGTGCCATATGTCAATTCTCTCAAAACAAGAAATTTAAAAATATCATATTTTAATTTCTGTAGCATTGTAATAAGACTTGTAAACCCAGCAATGTAAGCCAGAAGTTTCAGTCCTCAATATCATCTTCATTATTCTGGATCCTTTCAGTTGCATTTTAAATTCATTTTGCCAATTTTTACACAAACACAGGTATTGTTTTGAAGCCATAGATGATTTGGGGAAATTTGATAGATTCAAATATTGTATCTTCTTATTCAAAAACATGTTAGCTTATAAACAACACAAATTTATTTCTTATAGTTCTGGAGTCTAGAAAATTTGACATGAGGAAACCAGCAGATTAAGTGTCTGGTGAGTCTGCTTTCCCACCCTCTAAGGTGGCTCCTGCCTTGCCACACACAGCAGGTAGACTCAACCAGCACTGGTGTTGCCTCCCAATGTATCCTGACCCCTGGTAGGAAGCCTCAGCTGTGTCCAGCATTCCCCTTCCACCCAAAAGCAGCTCCTGTGCTGCCATACCAAGTAGGTGCCTCAGCTGGAATCAGGCCCTCTGAGTGGCTCCTGCTGAGGAGGAGGCAGCCCTGCCCACCAGCATGCCTGCAACCAATGTGTCCAGAGCAGTCACAGCCCAGCCACAATAGGAGGGTGCATACAGCCCAAACAGGGGATGCCCCTGGAGTGCCTGGTTCTGGTGACCAGGAAGGACTGCTCTTCTGGACCCCACAGAAAACTTTCTACATACGGCCATTTTTTTAAGACCAGGAGATATAGCTGATCTACCTAATACACAGAAAAACTGAGTCAGGAGACAGAAGAATGTGTTTCAGATGAAAGAACAGGACAGAAAAACTGTAGAAAAAGTACTAAAGCAAATGGAGATAAGCAATCTATCTGATAAAGAATTCAAAGTAATGGTCATAAAATGCTTACAAAACTCAGAAAAAGAATGTATGAGCATAGTGAGAGCTTCAAAGAAGTAGATAATGTAAAAATAACCAGTAAGAACTGAAGAATACAATAACTGAAAAAAACACACTAGAGGAAATCAATAGCAGATTAGAGGATGCAGAAGAACTGATCAGCAAACTGCAAGACAGGACAGTAGAAATCATTCCAGCTGAATGGCAAAAAGCAAAAGACTGCAAGACAGGACAGTAGAAATCATTCCAGCTGAATGGCAAAAAGCAAAAGAATTTCAAGAAATGAGGACAGCTGAAAGAATCTTTCAGACAACATCAAATGTACTGTCATTCACATTAGAGGAGTCCAAGGAGAAGAGAGAAAAATGGATGAAAACTTATTTGAAGACATAATAGACAAAAACTTCCCTAATCTAGGGAAGGAACAAATATCCAGGTCCAGGAAGTACAGAAAGTGCCAAACAAGATGAATCAAAAGAGGTCTACACCAAGACATTATAATTAAAATGGCAAAAATTAAAGATAAAGAATGAATCTTTACACCAGAAAAAGAAAAGCAACTAGTTTCAAAGAAGGGAACCCTCATAAGACTACCAGGTGATCTTTTAGCAGAAACTTCTCTGGACTGGAGGGAATGTCATGATGTATTCGAAGTGTTGAAAGGGAAAATCTATGACCAAGGATACTTTACTTGGGAGGTTATCATTCAAATTGAAGGACAGATAAAGAACTTCCCAAACAAATGTTAAATGAACTTATTAACACTAAATCTGCTTTACAACAAATATTAAAGGAACTCCTTAAGTGGAAAAGAATTGGACATAACTGAAGAAAGAAAGTTATAAAAAAAAGAATCTTACTGGTAAAACAAACATATACTTAAATTAATGGGTCAACCAATTATAAAGGTAGAATAAAGATTGAAAGATAAAAGTCACAAAATCAATTGTATCTACAATTACTTAAGGGTACACAAGATAAAATATGTAAAATGTGACATTAAAAACATAAAATGGGGTACAGGAGGGAAAATATGGTGCTTTTAGAGTGTGTTTGAACTTAAATGACTTTCAACTTAAAATATAGTGCCATATACATAGGATGCCATATATGAACCTCATGATAACCCCCCAACATAGACAAAAATATCTATAATAGATACATACAAAAAAAGAGAAAGGATTACAAATATAGTATTAAAGAACATCATCAAATCACAAAGGAAGAAAGAGAAAAAAGAACAGAGAAAAATTACAAAAAGTAGAAAATAACTGAATGGCACCAAAAACATAATTCCATTAGTTAGTTAAAATGTAAATGGACCAAATGCTCCAATCAAAAGACATAGGGTGAATGAATAGATTAAAAGGCATGATCCATCTGCATGGATTCATCTACATGTTACCTACAAGAGACTCACTTTAGACATAAAATACAGACTGAGAGTGAAAGGATGGAAAAAGATATTCCATGCAAATGGAAATGAAAACAGCTGGGGTAGCAGTACATATATCAGACAAAATAGGCTTAAAAACAAAAACTGTAACACAAGAAAAAGAAGGGCATTATATAACAAAGAATGAATCCAACAAGAGGATATAACAATTGTAAATATATATGAACTAAAGATAGGAGCAACTAAATGTATAAAGGAAATATTAGCAGACATAAAATGAGAAATTGACAGTAAAATAATAATAGGGGATTTTTACCACCACACTTACATCAATGGATAGATCATCTAGACAGATAATCAATAAGGAAACTGGTCTTAAATGATGCATTAGACCAGATGGACTTAGCAAATACAGAACGTTCTAGTAAAAAACAGCAGAAACAACCATTCTTTTCAATCACTCATAGAATATTATCCAGGATAGATCAGGTCACATGTTAGGCCACAAACCAATTCTCAGTAAATTTAAGAAGACTGAAATCATATCAAACATCTTTCTTGATCACAATGGCATGAAACAAATTTCAAGAAAAAAATGCTAAAAACACAAAGAGGTAGGGGTTAAATAACATGCTGTTAATCAATCAATGGGTCAATGAAGACATAAATAAAGAAAGAAAAAAGATACTTTTGAGTTAAATAAAAATGGAAACACAGTGATCCAAAATCTTTGAGATACAGCAAATCAGTTCTAACAGGGAAGTTTATAGTGAAACAGACCTACCTCAAAAATAAGAAAAATTCAAACAATCTAACACTAAACCTAAAGGAAATAGAAAAAAAAAAGAACAAACAAAGCCCAAAGTTAGTAGAAGGAAGGAAATAAATATTAGAGTGGAAATACATTAAATGGTTAAAAAATACCTATGGAAAAAGATCAATGAAAATAAGCTGTTTTCTTGAAAAATAAACAAAATTTACCTTAGTCAGACTCATAAAGAAAAACAGGGACAGATCACACAAAATCAGAAATGAAAGTGAAGATGTTTTAACCAACTCCACAGAAAAACAAAGGATTATAAGAGATTACAATCAGCCATTACATGCCAACAAATTGGAAACCTAGAAGAAATGGGTGAATTCCTAGAAATATACAATCTTCCAGGACTAAATCAAGAATTAGAAAATCTGAACAAATTACTAGTAATGAAATTAAATCACTAACCACAACACTCTCAGCAAACAAAAGTTCAAGACTAAGTGACTTCACAGGTGAATTCTACCAAACACTTATAAAAGAGTTGATACCCATACTTCTCAAACTATTTCAAAAAAAAATTGAAGAGGAACACTTCCAGTCTTATCCTTTGAGGTCATCATTGCCCTGATACAAAAACAGAGTTACTGCTAAAAAAAATTACAGGCCAATATCTGTGATGAACATAGATCCAAAAAATCCTCAATGAAATATTACCAAACAAAATTCAACAATATATTGGAAGGATCATAAACTACAACCATGTGGGATTTATGCTGGGAAGTCAAGTATGGTTTGATATCTGCAAATCAATCATGAAATGCACATTAACACAATGAAGTGATAAAAATTATATGATCATCTCAATAGATGCAGGGAAAGTTTTGACAAAATTTAACATCCCCTTATGATAAAAACATAAATAAAATGTGTATAAAAGGAACATACTTCCACATAATAAGGGACATATATGACAAACACAAACCTAAAACAATACTCAACAGTGAAAAGCTGAAAGTTATTCCTCTAAGATAAGAAATAAGAATGGCCACTCTCACCCCTTTTATTCAACAAAACATTGGAGTTCTAGCCACAGCAATCAGACTAGAAAAAGAAAAGCCATCCAAGTTGATAAAGGGAGAAGTTACACTGTCACTATTTGTGATGATATGATACTATATCCATAAAAAAACCATAGTCTTCACCAACATACCATTGGAACTAATAAATGGACTCAGCAAGGTTGTAAGATACAAAAGTAATATACAGAAATCTTATGTTTCTGTATAGTAATAGTCATCATATAGTGACATTGAGAAAACAATCCCATTTGCAATGGCACCAATAAAAATAAAATACCTAGGAATAATTTTAACCAAGGAAGTGAAAGACTTACACTCTGAGAATGATAAGACATTGATGACTATATGACATAAACTATAAGACACTGATGAAAGAAATTGAGAACAATACAAATTAATGGAAAGATATTCCATGCTCATGAATTGAAAGAACTAAGATTATTAAAATACCCATACTAGCCAATTTGTAAATACAACACAATCCTTACCAAAATGCCAAAAGGCATTTTCTGCAGAATTAGAATAATCCTAAAATTCATATGGAACCCCAAAAGACCCCAAAGAGCCAAAGTGATGTTGAGAAAGAACAAAGCTTCAGATATTATGCTATTTGATTTCAAACTATACTACAAAGCTAGAGTAAACATAAGCAAACCAGTATGGTATTGGGACAAAAACAGCTGTGCAGATCAATAGAACAAAATAGAGAACCTATAAATAAGGCCACACTCATATGATCCATTAATCTATGACAAAGGAGGTGAGAATACACAATGGGGAAAAGATAGTCTTTACAATAAAGAGTTGGAATAACTGGGAAGCTACATGAAAAAGAATGAAATGGAGCCATTTCCTTATACCATTATAAAAGCAAACTCAAAATGGATTAAAATCTTAAATGTAAGACTTAAAACCATAATAATCCTACAAGAAAATATAGGTAGCAAACTCTGACATTAGTCATAGCAATATTTTTTGAATTTATCTGTTCATGCCAGGACAACAAAAGCAAAGTTAAACAAATGGAACTATACCAAATAAACAAACTTTTGCACAGTGAAGAAAACCATTAAAAAAACAAAAAAGGCAAGCTACTAAATGGGAGGAGATATTTGCAAATGATATGTCTGATGAGGGGTCAATATCCAAAATATATAAGTAACTTACACAACTCAAAACTAATAAAACAATGAATATGATTAAGAGATAGACCTGGGACATGAGTATTTTTCCAAAGATGACAGACATACTGATGATAACAGACACATAAAAAAGATGCTCAACATTACTAATCATTAAGGAAATGCAAATCAGAACCACAATGAGATATCACCTCACACCTGTCAGAATGGCAAATAAATTTATATGGAACTACAAAAGACCCTAAATAGTCAAGGCAATCCTGAGAAAAAAGAACACAGATGGAAGTATCACAGTTGCTTATTTCAGGCTATACTATAAAGTTATAGTCATTAAAATAGTATGATAGTAGTATAAAAACAGATATATATCAGTGGATCATAATCAAAAGTCTAGAAGTAAACCCAAGCATCTATAATCAACTAATATTTGACAAGAGAACCAAGAATCCTCAATGGAGAAAAAGATACTGTCTTCAGTAAATAAGTTTTTCATTTATTTAGATAATGAAAATTAGATATTCACATGTAAAAGACCTATACCCTTATTTTATCAAGTTCACAGAATTTAACTCAAATGGATTAAAGACTCCAGCATAAGACCTGAAATCACGAAATTCATAGAAGAAAAAAGCAGAAAAAAGTTCCTTGACATGGGTCTTACCAATTACTTTTTTTGGATTTGTTACCTTAAGCACAGCAACAAAATAAAAAATAAGTAAGTGGGACTACATCAACTTAAAAAGCTTCTGCACAGCAAAGGAAACAATCAACAAAGTGAAAAGACAAACTACAGAATGGGAAACATTTTTGCAAATCATATATTTTTGATAAAAAGTTAATACACAAAACATATAAAGAATTCATACAACTCAATAGTCAAAAACAAAACCAACAACAATCCAATTTTAAAAATGGGCAAAATACCTGAATAGACATTTCTCCTAAGAAAATATTCCAAAAGCCAACACTTAGATGGAAAGAACTAGAAAACAACTTTGAGAAAGAGGAATTACTTTGAAGGACTTACACCATCCAATTTCAAGTCTTATCATAAAGTTAGAGTGATCAAGATACTGTAGTAGTGTAAAAAGAAAGACAAATAGGTTAATGGAACAGAATAGAGAATGGGATCAGAAGTAGAGCTACACATATGTGGTCAATTTTTGACAAATATACAAAGGTGGAGAAAAGGTACTCCTTTCAACAAATTGTGCTGGAAGAACTGGACATCCACGTGCAAAAATAATGAACCTCATCCCATACCTTACCTCAAATACAAAAACTGAAAATGGATCATAGACTTAAAACATAAAATGATAAACCTTTGGAATAAAACACAGAACATTTTTTATGTCATTGCGTTATGCAAAGAGTTCTTAGATACAACATGAAAAGCTCAATCTGTTTTAAAAATTGATAAATTGAACTTCATCGAAATGAAGAATTTCTGCTCTTCGAAAAACAATGTGAAGAGACCGTAAAGAGAAGTCTCAGACTGGGAGAAAATATTTGCATATCTTCTATTTGATAAAGGATATGCATTCAGAATAAAGAATTCTCAAACACAGTAACAGAGAAACAAAGCAATACAAAAATGAGCAAACTATTTGAAAAGGTACTTTACAAAGATGATATACAGATGGCTAAAAAGCACATGAATATGCTCAACATCACTAATTCTTAGGGAAATGCAAATTAAAACCACAATGAAATATCAAATATACCTATATTCTAATAGATTGACCATGCCCAATGTTGGCAAAATGTGGAACAATGAGAACTCTGGGAATGTAAAATGGTTCAAACCATTTCCCAGTTTCTCAAAAAGGTAAACATAATCCTGCCATATGTCTCAGTCATTCCACTCCTAGGTATTGACCTAAGAGAACTGAAAGTGTACAACCATATCAAGACTTATACATGAATGTTCATAGCAGCTTTATCTACATTATCTCTAAACTGGAAACAACACTAGATTAAAAAAATGTGGAAAAAGAGAAAAAGAAGAAATACATACAAAAACATCGATGAACCTCAAGATAATACCAAGTGAGAGAAGCTGGACCGAAACAAAAACAAAAACCAAAGCGTACATTGTGAAAACCCATAGAGCTGTACAACACAAAAGATGAACCTAATGTAAACTATAGTCTTTAGTCAATAACGGTGTATCAGTGCTGGTTCATTAATTGTAGAAAAAGTACCACAGCAATGAAAAATATTACTAATAGGGAGAAATGTGTACAGAGTAAGAGGGAATATATAGGAATGCTCTCTAGTATCTGCTCAATTTTTCTGTAAACCTAAAACTGCTATAAAAATAACTATTAATTTAGAAAAAGTAAATAAATGAAAAAAAGGTATTTTCATTTATTTACTTTTAGCATTACTAGTGACACTGAAAAGGTACTCAGTATCACTAGTAATCAGTGAAATGCAAGTCAAAACCACAGTGAGATATAACCTTATGCCTAATAGAATGGCCATTACCAAAAAGACAAGAGATAACAAATGCTGGTGAGTATGTGGAGAGAAGGAAACCATTGTGCACTGTGGTAGGACTATAAACTGGCACATCCTTCACAGAAAACAGTATGGAAGATTCTTAAAAATCAAAATTACCATATGATCAACAATTCCACTTCTGGGAATATATCTAAAGAAAACAAAAGCACAAACTTGAAAAGGCTTAGGCACCCCCATGTTCAGAGTAGCATTATTTACCCTGGCCAAGACATGGAAACAACCTGGAGTGTCCATCGACAGATGAATGGATAAACAAGTTTGGCAAATGTGTGTGTATGTATGTATGAATACAATAAAATATTTTTCAGCTATAAAAAAAAGAAATCCTGCCATTTGTGATAACATGAATGGACATTAAGGGCATTATTTTAAATGAAATTAGTCAGAGAAAGACAAATACTGTACGATCTCACATGTGGAATCTAAAAACAAAATCAAATACAAAACCAAACTCATAGGAAAAGGGATGAGATTTGTGGTTACCAGAGGCAGGGGTTGGGGAGGGAGAATAGAAGAAAAGTGGTCAAAAGGTATAAACTTCCAGTTACAAAATAAAAAAGTAGTAAGGATGTAATGCACAACATGATGATTATAGTTAACTATATATAGTTAACACCGATGCATTACACACATGCACACAACACATTGTTAGAGTTCTTATCAAAAGGGGAAAAAATTTCATTATTTTCTTCTTTATTGTATCTGTATGAGTTACAGATGCTAACTAAATTTATAGCAGTAATCATTTCACAGTATGTGTAAGTCAAACCATTATGTTGTATACCTTAAATTTATATGGTGATGTATATCAATTATATTTCAATAAAACAGAAAAAAATAAATGTCATGATGTTGAAAAAATACAGTGACTCGGTTCATACAGTAACACATCCTGTGTGTTCTAACACTGCCCAAGGCCACTGCTGGAGGACTGTGGGGCCATCCACTGCAGGGCCCAGTTGGTGAGGGATTGGCAAATTGGTTATATTTGTCCCTTCTGAGAGAAGGTTCTTAAGTGCCTTGGGTTTGTATGGACACTGAGTCTGGCCTAACCAAGCTTTTCCTTGTCACCAAGCAAACCAGGCTGCCACCATTAAGGGATTAGAGAAGGTGAGTACCATGTACAGGTACTCTTGTCAAATAGATAGTGATTGTGGATCACATTATAAAGGTCATGATGATCGAGACTGGATAACATTTTGTAGCCTGACCTTTAGGTGTTAATGTGGCTGCAGCTTAAGAACTTGACGCTGAATGGTGGTTCCATCTTCCCTGTAACCCACAAACAGCAGCATTGGTAGGAAGACTGGAATAAGAGGACATTAATGCAGTGGACTAAACTGCTAACAGGGAGAACCATCCTGACCAGTTGGACTAAAGCACTATCCCAGGCTTTAACACATTTGAATGATCCCCTGGTGGGGCCCGCTGCCCCGTATGCCGACCAGGGGCTCTCTGCCAGGACACTCAGCATTACAGAGACGTGGAAGTCATGGGAGAGCCATCGCCTTCTCACCAGGGTTCATCTCGCTGTGCTGCAGAGAACGCCAGGCCCTCTCACCCTTAGGAAAGGCATTACCTGCCAGAATCTGCAAGGGGATGCCCAGGCAGGATGGTGAGTTACTTCACTCTTCCTGAGTCTCCACGTGATCCTGTCGTCTGGTTACAAGCCAGACCTGTGGAAACACGTTATACCTGGAATGGAACACACACCATTGAAAGAGGGGAGAATGGGGGAGTCCAGTTCTTACAGGTTCTGGCCCCTTGTCCTTTTGACTAATAGTGCTGCCTCCCCTGGCCACCTCGTATGGAATGTACAACCAGGACAAGTTCTTAGAGTTGCAGCCACATTAACACCTAAGGATCAAGCTACAAAATACAATTTTTATAGAAAGAGAAGTCCTCCCATACAAGTTCCTAGTAAAAATGTCTTTTTGACCTTAGACTTCTGAGGCCCCCATTGTGGTTGGGGGGGGCATGTGAAGGAAATACCTTCCTACAGTGGGCCCACTCACATGCCCGGCATCGGAATCCCAGCTGTTGGGTATATGGGCAGCTGCTTCCCTCTGGTTTGTCAGGATTGCCATGGTGGGTACCACCCCAGGGAGGGGAATTTGAATGCCTTAAAGCAATATATTAAGGAAGAACAATTTAGAACTGGTTTCTCTCAATTCATCTGATTTTACCATTACTGATCTAAAAACCTGGACTGCTGCACACACTATCAGTAGCTCTGGGCATGGATATTCTTCTTTTGCCAATCAAACTACATAGGCAGCCTGTCAAATAGTGATTGGCAGGGTCCTAACAATACCACCATCCAAGCAATGGGTGGCTCCACTCAGATTTGAGTTGGGTTCATGTGGAATACCCTGTGTCATGGACATTTGAGCACTTCTGCATCCTCTATGTTGGGAACAGAAAAGTCACTCTGAATAGAACTCAACTGCCCCAGAATTATGGGATGGAACTGTGTAGTCATCCTGTCACATTGAAGGATAGCAACTGGCTTGACACCAGCTCGCTGCCTCACCCTGGTGTTTGCTGAGTAGCCACAAAGAGGACCGAGGTCTTGTATAGCAAACATCTTTGGCTGGGGCTGTCACCGTGGTAGATTGACTATTATTTTAAATCTGCAAGTATATGGTAATTTATAACTGCAACAGAAAACTAATACATAAAGGTTAGCAAATGCTGAGGAATAGCTCACCACTTTTCATTTTTTCTTTTTCTGGGGTTTTAATTTCTATCTTGGTGTCTGTTTTGTTCAATTTAGAAATTTTTAAGTGTGTTGAGTTATAACAGAAAGTCTTTTTATCTATATCTAGTCCATATTACAGGAAATAAAGTTCCACTACATAGTTTTCTTAAAAAAATTCATTTTGAGATAATTTTAGACTTACTGAATAGTTACAAGAAGAGTAGAAAAAGTTCTTCTTTTACTCTACCCAGGTGTCCCTAATGACATCTTAAGTAACCATAGTATAATTATCATCACTAAAATGAATATTTGTATATAATAAAGTACCTGATTCCATCTTTGATGCTGACATTGACCACTGTCAAGCCCGCCTTTCCCTTTTGCTCCACATCTGGGGAAGCTGATAAGGTAATCTGAGCAGTCCTTTCTTCGGTGCCAGGGGAAGTTTAAACCCCACACAAGCCCTGGCTGCTGTGAGGGAGTCCTCACCCTAATCCCACCCCTAACCACCACAGAAACCAAAGCCCCTGGCCCTTCCCTTTCTCAGGCCATTTGAGACCAACTTCAGTGCCTGCCCTGCTTTCCCCAGGAAGCCCCATTCTGGAATAAACCTTTTCATACCCTCTTGGTGTGTGCAGCCTCATCACTCTCAACATCCAAATTTTGGGTGGGGGGAGGACAATTTGTGTCCTCCACGGGCAACCACAAAATAGTCACTATGATATTATTAATTAAATTACAGACTTGATTTGATTTCATAAGTTTTCCATTAATATACTTCTATTATTCCAGGATTCAGTCCAGGATCCCGCATCACCTTTAGTTGTCTCGCGTCTTCTTTGTTTCCTCCAATCTGTGACATTGAAGTCTGTCCCTGTGTTTTACAGCTCAATTTTATTACATAGAGTGACTTTTTATTTAGATTTGTTGTTTGTTCCTGATTAGACTGAGGTTACATTTTTGGAGCAAGTACCATAGGGGCTCCTACTGCAGCATATCAGGAGCTCCAAGATGATGTCTTATTACTGATGATGTCACTCTTGATCACTTGGTTGGCTTCTACTAGTTTTCTCTAGTATAAAGTTATTACTTTTCCATTCATAATAAATATATGTTTTTGAAGGAGATACTTTGAGATTACAGTAATATACTCTGTCTCTATAAATTTTCACCCACTAACTTTAGTATCCATCAATGAATCTTCCTGCAGTGATGTTTTCTGTGGTATTTCAATAGTGACTTCCATTGCCTTCCTTTCTTCCCTACGTATTAGCTGAAATTCTTCTTCAAGGAACATTTGTGCCTTCTCCCTCACTTACTTACTTTTTCAATTTTTAAAATATGCATGACTCATGAATATTTATTTTATTCTTTAGTTTATATTAAATATAAATTTAAGTGCACTATTCTTTAAAATGTACTTTTAAAATTTAAGTTTTCATTTGTTACAGAAGCCGTATTTTATTTGGCATGGAATCTGCTTGCTCTGTATGATCTTTGTCTTTCTGCTAAGTCCCGTTGGATGGGATATTATTTTTCATTTAGGCTCATTGGGATTCAAATCCAGTTGATGGAAAAATATAATTATTGTGTAGATAGTGGTTGTTTTGTATTAATAATTCTGAGCTTTCACTTAACTAAATAACGCAAAGGTCTTTGTATTCACTTTTATATTGGTATAGTCCCAGGTTATTATTAATATTTAGAATAGATAAATATGAGGCTGGGGGCTCTATATAAAAAGCTAATATATATTAAAGCTAAAATAGTCAATAAACATTTTAATGTTATATTCTGACCAACATGTTGAATTAGTAGGACTGCCGCTCTCTCCCATCCCCAAGATTATCGGAAGAGGAACTATGAAGAAAACAGTAGGAAACAGAGAATTTGGGAGAGGCCCCTGGGGCAACCAGTGTAGAGCTGAATTAGTTGTTCTGGGGGTTACAAGGTAGTCAGGAAGGGGTGGTAGAAGCACAGAAAAGGAGAATAGTTGGAGATCTGTTCTTGCGTCCCCCTGGTCTCTCCCATGGGACCAATGATACCTTCTCCCATACCTGCAGCAAATCACACCCTGGCCCTCGTGTTCTTGGGAGTAAAATCTGGTCACTACAAAAACCCCATACTTAAGAGGAGACAAGAAGTAAAACTGTAATTTAATCAACTTGGTTTTGTCACTTCCCTAAACCTCCAAAACTGACAATATACAATCATAATATACAATATAAAATATGAGTCTCCTCTACAAAGTGTGAAGCCTTGACCTGAGGAACTGTTTTGTGGAGTAAGGCATGATGGCTATGGCGTCCTGGTGGTGGAGGCTGTATGCCCTGGAACTCATCCATGCTACCCCACCCCCACACAGGCACATTTTGAGCTCACTGACAAGAACTGAGGCTTGGCTTCCCCCCACACACTGCCTGACAGAGTAGCACATTCTCTAGGGGAAAATGTATTTTTAGAACAAAAGAAAAATGACATACTAGATTTCATATTCTATCAGAAGCAGAAACATTAAAACAGATGAGCTAAGAATTTAAAATTAGACCAAAAAGTCTGCTAGGAGAGATAAGGAGACATGTCACTAATATGAAACTAGAACAAGAAAACAGAAAAGAATAAAGTACAAAATTAGGTATACAAATATCTAAAAGAAAAGATATAATAGATAGGCTAGAGAGCAAGATGGATATGGTTGAGGAACAAATTAGCAAATTGGAACATCAGATACAGGAAATTTCCCTGAAGGAGAAGACAAAGTAAAGGATTTTTTTCATGTAGAAACACTAATCTCTGGATAACATAAATCCCAGAAAGAGGGAGAAAGAAAAATGGAGAGAAGGTAGTATTTGAAGAACTAATGGAGAAAACTTTCCTGGAATTAAAAAAAAAAGATGAAGACCTTCAGAATGAATAGATCATAGGGGGTAAAGGAGAGGCCACACCTAGACAAACCACCCATAAAGTTTAAGAACAAAGACAAAGGAGACCATATAAAAGCTGACAACATATATACAAAGTAACAAGTATCACATTTCCAATAATACACTGAAATAAGAAGACAATATCACCTTTGCAAAGAATTAAAGGAAAAGAAATTTGAGATTTGAATTGTACATCCAGTCAAACTATCAAATGTAAGAACATCACAAAAATATTCTCAGGTCCATAAAGCATCAGAAGCTTTGCTACACCAAGACTTTCATTGAAAATGATTTTTGATGAAAAAATAAGAGATGATTCAAATCCAGGAGAATGACAAGGGAAAACCATATACCTAAAATATTTTACTTGATAAAGTTTATCTTTAAAATAAGTATCCAAGACCAAGAAAAAGAAAAAATTATCTGTAATAACCCAGAATAAAAAGTCTAGAAATTATCAACATGATGTGACTTGGGGAAGAGGGGAGAAAAAGGGATGTGGGATTAAACTATTGCTTTTCTCTTAATATGGTGTCAGTGTAAATCAAAAGTTATTTAGATATAAGATAGAATTCAAAATATTAGAAAATAGCAGACTAAAGAAATATATACATTTATCCTCTGCTCCTCTCCTTAAAGGGACATGAGATTTCATCCCCTCTCATTTTTGAAGTTAGTCCTATAGTTTGCAAGAATACTGAAATGGGAATGGAAGTGACATGAATCACTCCCAGCCAAAAACCTTTGATTTTCAGGGTGAGACACTGCAATTTCCTTTTCCCTGCCTCAGCAATTGATGATGCTTGTGTTGAGATGGAATCTTGGTCAACCTGGGAACCCGAGTGGCTGTGATGTGCAGAGCCCCACTGCCCCCTGGTAGACTTTGTTGGCAGCAAATAAACTCTGTATATAGAAAATACGGCCTTGGAGTTGGTGGTTAATGCATTGTATCCAAGCCTCAACTGACTAATTCAAGGAGTCTAGATCTGTGTTTAGGACCGTTCCACCCATTTGTTTCTATTCTTCAAAGGCTGTTCTAGAAAAGAAATTGTGGTCTTGCCAGGTCCTCTCCCTAGTTATCCAACTTCAGAGACTGCCTGATGGAGTGTTGGGCTGTAACTAGAAACTGTTTAGATGCTTTTCCAAGGAGCGTGTGAGCTCTTCCTCAGCCAACGGGTGGCAATGAACTTCTATCCTTAATAATTAAAAAGCAAAAGAAATTGAGGGGACAACTAGAAACATAGTATTATGTGCTTTATGAGACGCCAACAGGTCTCTGGATAAGTTCCCCAGAAGAGCTGTGTGACAGTGACCTCTGGAGGGGACGCTGAGCAAGAAACAGGGAATTGCCTGTCCTAGACTGAGTAGGGGCCAAAGGTGGGACTGGAGAGAATTCTTGGGAGCCACTGGCCAGATGAATGCTGAAAGAAATGAACATCAGAAGATTCTGCTGCTGGTGGGATTACTTGCTGCTAAGGACAATTGCTCAGGTACATTGCTGGAAACATCCAGCTCAAGCAGTTTGTCTCAAACTTGAATGTACAGATCAATCACATGGGGACCTTATTAAAATACAGACTAGTTCAGTACATCTAGAGTGGGAGTAGGACAGGACTGAACATATTTAACAGGTTCCCAAGTGATGCCAAAGTTGATGGTCCTCCAACTGCACTTTTAGTAACAAGGAACTGGTGTAATTGTTCTGTACTATGGCTGCTTATTACAATCAGAGAGCTTTAAAAATTATGATGCCATCCCTGGATTTAATTGGTCTGGGAGTGGCCCACCATCAGGTTTTGTAGATGCTCCCAGTGCAATTCTGATGTGCAGCTGGAATTAAGAACCACTGAGTGAAAGCCTGTTTGTTGGGGGTGCTCCTTCCAGTAGGGACAGCATCAAGGACATGGTCAGACATTGCTTACCCTGTAGTCCTTTCTCACAAGGTTCTGCACTATCATTTGTAGGGGAATGTAGATATTTCTAGCACTTCAAAAATAATGATAATTGCAATTAGTGATGACATTTCACATACACTTATTATATGCTAACAACTTAACAAATTACATTAATTATCTCATTTAATCATTACCAAACATTATAGGGTAGGAAACATTACTATACCTATTAATAGATTAGAAAACTGGGATTTAGAAAGACTAAGTAACTTTCCTGATGCCACAAAGCAATTTAATTAAGAACTGGAAATAATACCAGGCAATCTAAAACCTGAGACCATATGCTTAATCATTCTACTGCTTAGTCCTTTGCAGTAAGGAAAATGCATAACCATTTTCTCTATGAAACTCCATGGAGACAAGCCCATAAACTGTAGGTTGGGACAGAAATACCCTACAGAGAAAGTCTAAACACCAACTAGGCCATTGTGGGAAAGAATAAGAAATCTCATATTCTAAGTACTTCTTATGAGCCCAATGTCTATCCGCGTATGGAATTGTGTAAATAGCCTTCTTCCAAACACTGGCCCCCTCCCTGCCCCATCTTTCCATCTCTTTCCAGGTGACTTTTTCAGAATCATGTGTTCCTAGTTATTTGGGGAGGAGAGTTGTTTCTCATATCAAGCAGCACACAGTAGGCTGCTTCCTTGGGATCACTTTGCTCCTGCCAGTCTCAGGTATCTGCTCATTGTATAGTTTCTTCCTGCCTAGAACTTTTCAATATGCTCTTCTGGGTGCTAAGGGGCCTGGGGAAACAGTACACCACCCTTTACTTAAACAAGCATAGTGACTCTACATGAAATATACAAAGCCCCACCCATAACACAACCCAGCAGAAATGCCACATGCCACACAAAAGGCACACAGAGGCTAATAGTGGTATACACCACCTAGCACACAGGCACACAGAGTCTAGCTATGGTGACCTGCCATTCCTAGCAGACAGACAAAAAGGTGGGCCCCATTCATGGCCCAAGAATAGCAGTCACAGCTTGGCCACAACAGAGAAATGGCTCTGGTGAGCAGGGGGTTTTGTACTTTCTACTATATAAAGCTACATTTTCAAGACCAAGAAGCAGAGTGTATCTATCTAACACAAAGGAAGAGACACCGAGAACCAGATAAAATAAGGAGGCAGAGGAATATGTTCCAAATGAGAGAACAAGACAAAACACTGCAAAAATTACTAAATAAAGCAGAAATAAGCAATCTTCCTGATAAAGAATTCAAAGTAACTATCATAAAGATGTGTGAACTGGGGAAAATAACTGACAATCTCAGCAAGAAGTTAAAAAAAAAGACATAAAATATGAAATACAAAAAGGAGATATTCAGAGCTGAAGAATACAATTACAGAAATGAAAACTACAATAGATGGATGAACAATTGGCTAAAGGAAGTAGAGGAATGGATCAGTGAGCCAGAAAATAGAGTAGTGGAAGTAACCAAGTTGAGGAACAGAGAGAAAAAAGAATTTACTAGGAAAGCTATGTGATAACTCCAAATGAAACAATATTTGCATGACAGGGGTTCCCAAAGCAAAAGAACAGTTACCTACAAGGGAATCTCCATAAGGCTATCAATAGATTTCTCAGCAGAAACTTTACAGGCTAGAAGGGAGTGGCATGAAATATTCAAAGTGATGAAAGTGAAAAATCTACAACTAAGATTACTCTACCCAGCAAGGTTATCATTCAGAATTGAAAGAAAGATTAAAAGTTTTCAGATAAATGAAGGTTAAAAGAATTCATTACCACTAAAGTGGCCTTAGTGGATATGTTAGAAGAATTTCTTTAGATGGAAATATTTTTAAGTTTTAATGTTTTTCATCAGTGAAAGTAAACCTACAATAAAAGCAGTAGACTAATCACAAAGCAAGTATGAAGCTCAAAAAACAAAAATAGTAAAAGCAATGATACACAAAATTTCAAGGGATACGCAAAATGAAAAGATGATGATGCCATCGTATATATAAAATGTGGAGGAGGAATAAGAATAAAAGAGTACTTTTAGAATGTGATTGAAATTAAGTGACCATCAACTTAATATCAACTGTTTTATATATGTAGGAAGCTATATATGAACCTTATGGCAACCATAAACCTAAAGCCTACAATAGATAGAAAAATGCCATCATAACACTAAAGAAAACCATCAAATGACAAGAGAAGAACATATGAGATGAAGAAAGGAACAGAGAGGAACTACAAAAACAACCAGAAAACAATAAAATGGCAATAATTACCTTTAATGTAAGTGGACTGAATGCACTACTCAGAAGACATAGGGTGGCAGAATGGATAAAGGAACAAGACCCATCTATATGCTGCCTATAAGGGAAAAAAAGTAGAAGTGGCAGTACTGTAAAAACACAAACACATAGAGGGTAAAAGACATGCTTCATGCTTCTAAATAACCAGCAGATGGATGAACAAATCAGAGTAATCAAACAATACATGGAGACAAATGAAAACAGAAACACAATGGTTCAAATATGTGGGATGCAGCAAAAGTGGCAATAAGAGGGAAGTTCATAGCAATACAGGCATAGCACAAGAAACAAGAACAATCTCAAATAAATAACCTAATTTTATGACTAATGGAACTAGAAAAAGAACAAACAAAGCTCAAAGTTAGTAGAAGGAGGGACATAATAAAGATTAGAGCAGAAATAAATAAAATACAGACTAAGAAACAATAGAAAAAAATCAATGAACCCAAGACCTGGTTCTTCAAGATACACATGAAGACTCATCAGGAAAAAGAGAGAG
The DNA here is from genome assembly GCF_040802235.1 of Manis javanica. Taxonomy (NCBI): domain Eukaryota; kingdom Metazoa; phylum Chordata; class Mammalia; order Pholidota; family Manidae; genus Manis; species Manis javanica. The sequence goes on from NC_133160.1 coordinate 71,691,467, forward strand.
GACAAAAATAAGCAAAGTCAGAAATGGAAGATAAGTCACAACCAACACCATAGAAATTCTAATGATTGTAACAAAATGCTACACAACTAAGTGGGAACTAAGGATGGTACAATATCTGCAAATAAATCAATGTGATATACCACATCAACAAATGGAAGGATAAGGTAATTTCAATAGATGCTAAAAAAGCATTTGACAAAATTCAACACCCATTCATGATAAAAATTTTCAATAAAGTGGGTACAGAGGGAACATACCTCAATATATGAAAGCCATATACCACAAATGTAACAAAGTCAACATCATACTCAATGGTAAAAAGCTGAAAGATTTTCCTCTAAGATCAGGAACAAGAAAAGAATGCCCACTCTCAGCATTATTCACTATTATAGTACTGGAAGTCCTAGCCACAACAATCAAACACGAAGAAGAAGAAAAAGGCATCCAAATTGGTAGGAAATAAGTAAAACTGCCACTGTTTGCAGATGACATGATACTATATATAGAAAACCCTGAAGACCTCACCAAAAAACTATTAGAAACAATTAATAATTCAGCAAAGTTGCAGTATACAAAATTAATATGCAGAAACCTGATGCATTTTGACATATTAACAATGAAGTAACAGAAAGAGAAATCAAGAAAGCAATTCCATTTACAATTGCATCAGAAAGAGTAAAATACTTAGGCATAAACCTAATCAAGGAGGTCAAATACCTGTATTCTGAAAACTATAAGACACTAATGAGAGAAATTGAAGTGGACACCAATAAAATGAAAACCTATTTCATGCTCATGGATAGAAAGAATTAATACTGTTAAAATGGCCATCTTGCCCAAAGCAATTTACAGATTCAATGCAATCCCTATCAAAACACCAATGGCATTTTTCAATGAACTGGAGCAAATGATCTTACATTTTTTATGTAACCACAGAAGACCAAGAATATCCAAAGTAACCTTGAGGAAGAAGAGCAGAGCTGGGGGTACCATAATCCCTGATTTCAAGCTCTATTACAAAGCTATAGTAATTAAGACAGTATAGCATTTTCACAAGAATAGATATGTGGATCAATACAACAGACCAGAGAATCCACAAATAAACCCAAATCAATTAATATATGATAAAGGAAGCAAGAATATACAATGGGGAAAAGACTGTATCTTCAACATGTTGTTCTGGGACAGCTACATGCAAAAGAATGAAACTGGATCACTGTCTAACACCATACACAAAAGTAAACTAGAAATGGATTAAAGATCAAAATGTAAGACATAAAACCATAAAATTCTTAGAAGAAAACATAGGCAGGAATCTCATGAATATCATCAGAAGTATTTTTTTTCTGGATACATCTCTCCAGGCAAGGGAAATAAAATAAAAAATAAGTGAGATTACACCAAACTAAAAAGCTTCTGTCCACCAAAGGACACCATCAAGAAAACAAGAAGGTTACCTACTGAATAGGAGAATATGTATCTCCAATAAGGGCTAAAATCCAAAATATGTAAAGAACTCACAACTTAACACCAAAAAACAAATAACCCAATCAAAAAAATGTGCAGAGTACCTGAGTAGACATTTTTATTTTTCCAGAGAAGACACATAGAAGGCCAACAATCACGTGAAAAAATGCTCAACATCACTAATCATCAGGGAAATGCAAATCAAAACTGTAATGAGCTATCACTTCAAACCAGACAGAATGGCTACTATCCAAAAGACAAGTAATAACAAGTGCTGACTAAGATGGGAGAAAAAGGAACCCTCCTACACTGTTGGTAGGAAGGTGAATTGATCTGGTCACTATGGAAGGCAGTATGAAGGTTCCTCAAAAAAGACATTAAGAGAAGGCCACATGGAGAAGGACAGTAGAGGCAGAGGCGTGGTGGGGGACCAAACACAAGTGACCCACAAATGGGAGGATATCACAGGCTTTGAAAATCAGCGAGGTTTAACTCTTGGAGAGCCAAAGGGCTGTAGGAAATTGAGACTCTGTTCCTAAAGGGCAAGAATACTATATTATATGGTCCAAGACCCAACAGAGAAATAGAAGTTTGAAAAGTGCTTGGGTAATATGTGAAAGAGATTATTGACCAATTTTAAGATGTATTCTGGAGGGGACGGGATCTGTATGAGCTTTCTCTGAAAACAGTAGTGCTAACAGGTGCCATTTTTCCTGCCCTCTTTCAGCCCAACTGGCTGGACACTTGTGGAAACAAGTTCTGACACTCACCATCTATGTATCATATTAGCAATGCTCAGCCACCCTGCACTCCCCTGCAAATGACCCCACCCAATTCTCCCACTCCAGCAGGTGCCCCTCTAGAGTGAGTCCTGCCCCACCACAACTGGCAGGCAGATACCCCAGAGCAACTGCCATTTCACCACACCCTCCAGAGACAGCTGGGACCACTACCCCTCCAGAGCAACTCCTATCCCATGGTCTGGTGGAGCTAGCCCCACCTACCAGCATACCTGCAGTAGCTACAGCAGAGCTTCTCAGGCAGCCACGGCATGCCAAGGGCAAGCCCTGCTCACCAGTGTGCCCACAGCAGTCATAGCAGGTCATTGTTGACAGCCAGGCTGAGGGCCAGCCCCAGCCAGCAGTGAGTGCACAGCAGTCACAGCCCAGTCACAACAGGAGGGCACATGTGGCCTACACATAGGGTGTCCTTGGAGCACCTGCTCTCCAGAGGGACTGTGCACCATCAGACATCTCCTACATAAACCATTATATTCTAGACATCTACAGCTAGGAGATGTAGATGACCTACCTAATATGTAGAAACAAATACAGTCAGACGAAATAAGACAAAGGAATGAAAAATAACAGGACAAAAATCTCAGAAAAAGAGCTAAACAAAATGGAAACCATCTACCTGATAAAGAATTCAAATTAATGATCATAAAGATACTCACTACAGTTCAGAGAAGAGAGAAGTTCTCAGTAGGTTAATCCAAAGAAACAGAAAAAAAACCCAGTTATTGATGAACACAATAACTAAATGAAAAATACACTAAGGGATTCAATAGCAGATTACAGGATGCAGAAGAACAGATTAGCAATCTGGAGGACAGGGCAGTGGAAAACAACCAAGCCAAACAACAAGAAGAAAAAAGGAATAAAAGGAATGAAGGAAAGTTAAGGGGCCTTTCTGACAACATCAAGTAGCCTAACATTAGCATGAGAGGTCCCAGAAAGAGAAGAGAGAGGAAAAGGGGAAAAGTTATTTGAAGAACTAATAGCTGAAACCTTCCCTAGCTTGGGAAAGGAAACAGACATCCTCCAGGAAGCACAGAGAGCCCCAAATAAGACAAACTAAGGAGGTCTACACCAAGATGCATAATAATTAAAATGGCAAAAATTAGAGGTGAAAAGTCTTAAAATCAGCAAGAGAAAAACAACTTGTTATGTGTAAAGGAACACCCATAGGACTATCAGCTGATTTTTCAACAGAAAGTTTCCAGACTAAAAGGGACTAGCATGATATAATCAAAGTGCTGAAAATAGAAACCTACAACTAGAATATTCAATCTGAGAAGTTTATCATTCAAAAACTTATATAGTCATAGATTTTTCTGAGCAAATAAAAGTTGAAGGAGTTTATCACCACTAAACCAACCTGACAAGAAATGTTAAAGGTCTTTAATTGGGAAAGAAAACCCATAAGTAGAAGTAAGAAAATTATGAAAGAAAAAATTTCATTGATAAAAGCAAACATAAGTATATAACTAATGCTTTATAAAGTTAGTATGATGGTTCAAAGACAAAAATAGTGAAATTGATTATGTCTATGATAACTACTTAAGGGATACACGAAATAAAAACATGTAAAATATGATGTTATGTGCATATAATATGGAGGGGGAGAAAAAGCTAGTGCTCTTAGAATGTGTACAAATGGTAGTGACTATCAACTTAATACAGACTGCTCTATACACAGGATGATATCTATATATGAACCTCATGGCAATTAAAAACCAAAAGCCATAAAAGATACACAAAAATAAAGAGAAATGAAATCCAAGCATAAGAGTAAAGAAAAGCAACAACTCACAGGGACAAGAGTGAGAAGAAAGAACAGAGAATACAAAAACAACCAGAAAGTAATTAACAAAATTCAGTAAACACATTATTAATAATTACTTTAAATGTAAATGGACTAAATGCTCCAATCAAAAGACATAGGGTGACTGAATGGATAAAAAGATGAGATCAATCTATATGCTACCTACAAGAGACCCACTTGAGACCTAATGTGTACACAGACTGAAAATTTGGGGATGGGAAAAGATATTCCATGCAAACAGAAGTCCTCCCCCCCAAAAAAACCCCAAACTGGGGTAACAATACAAATATCAGACAAAATAGACTTCAACATAAATACTTAAAATAATGAAGGGCAATACACAATGAAAAAGGGATCAGTCCAACAAGAGGATATGACTATTATAAATATCAATGCAACCAAGATAGGAGAGCCTATATATAAAGTAAATATTATCAAGGTGCTAAATTGACAGTAAAACAATAAGGGGATTTTAACACCCCACTTACACAAATGGATAGATCATCTATACAGAAAATCAATAAGGAAACAGTGGCCTTAAATGACACATAGACCAGATGGATTTAACAGATTATATATAGAACATTATGTTAAAAACAGAAGAACACATTGTTTGGAAGTGCACAAGGAAAACCCTTCAGGACAGATCACATGTTAGGCCACAAAGGAATTTTAAGAAGATAATCAATAAATTTAAGAAGACTGAAATTAGATAAAGCATTTTTTCTGACCATATGGTATACAAAAGTTACAAAAAAAACTGGAAAAGTCCCTAGAGTTGGAGACTAAGTAACATGCTACTAAACAACAAATGGATCAACAAAGAAATAGAAAGGAAATTTTAAAAAATACCCTTGAGACAAGTGAAAATGGAAACAATATTCTAAAATCTGTAGGATATAGTAAAATCAGTTCTAGAAAGGAAATTTATAGTGAAACAGGCCTACCTCAAGAAATAGAAATTGCAAAAATAAAACAAGCTTACCTTAAACCTAAAGGAATTAGAAAAAGAAGAACAAAGGCCAAAATTAGAAGGAAGGAAACAATAGAAATCAGAGTGGAAACAAATAAAAACAAGGCCTGCAAAACAATAGAAAAGATCAATGAAACTAAGCTGCTTCATTGTGAAGATAAACAAAAGTGATAAACCTTTAGCCACACTCATCAAGACAAAAAAGCAGACTTATTAAGTAAAATAAGAAATGAAAGAGAAGTTATAAGTGATACCACAGAAATACAAATGATAAGAAGTTATTATGAAAAATTATATGCCAATAATTGGCCAACCTAGAAGAAATGGATCAGTCCTCACAGATGTAATATTCCAAGACTGAATCAGGAAGAAATAAAAAATCTGAACAGACTAGTTATTAGTAACAAAATTGAAGTGGTAATAAAAATATTACTATCAAGCAAAAATCCCATTACCAGATGGATTCACAGGTGAATTCCACCAAATATTTAAAGAAGAGTTAATATCTATCATTAAATAATTTAAAAGCATAGAAGAGGAAGGAAATCTTCCAAATTCATTCTACAGGAACAGTATCATCTTGATACCAAAACCAAAGACATTGAAAATAAGAAAATTAAAGACCAATATCCCTGATGAACACAGATGTAAATCCTCAACAAAATATTAGCAGGCTGAATTCAAATTTAAAAAGATCATTCACCAAAATCAAGTGGAATTTATTACATGGATGTAAGGATTGTTTAATATCTACAAATAAATCAATATCATGCACCATATTACCAAGAAGGATAAAAGTCATATGATTTCAACAAATGCACAGACACCATTTGACTAAACTCAACAGGGACTCATGATTTAAAAACTCCTGACAAATTTGTATGTATAGAAGGAATACACCTGAACAAAATAAAGGCTGTATATGACAGACTCATAGCTAACAACATACTCAATGGTGAAAAGCTGAAAGCTTTTCCTCTAAGACCAGGAACCAGACTAGAGTGTCCACTCTCATCACTCTTATTTCAACATAGAACTAGAAGTCCTAGCCACAGCAATCAAATAAAAAAAAAGAAATAAAAGACATCCAAATAGGTAAGAAGTAAAACTGTCACTATTTTCAGGTGACACAATACTATGTATAGAAAACCTAAAGACACCACCAAAAAACTATTCGAGCTAATAAGTGAATTCAGTAAACTTGCAGGATGAAAAAATCAATAAATAGAAATCTGTTGCATTTCTAAACACTAATAACAAACTGAAAGAGAAATTAAGAAAACAATGCACCCCAATGTTCATTGCAGCATTACTTACAATAGCCAAGTTATACAAAACAGCTCAGTTCATTATTAGATGAATGGATAAAGATTAGGCATATACATAGAACTCTGTTGCATTCCTATATACTAACAATGACAATAGAAAGAGAAATCAGGAAAACAAGTCCATTTACAATTACATCAAAAAGAATAAAATACCTAGGAATAAACCTAACCAAGGAGGTGAAAGACCTGTACTCTGAAGACTTTAAGACATTCATGAGAGAAATTAAAGAAGACACAAATAAATGGAGATCTATCCCATGCTCATGGATAGGAAGAATTAACACTGTCAAAATGAACATCTTGACCAAAGCAATGCACAGATTCAATGCAATCTCTATCAAAATACCAACAGCATTCTTCAATGAGCTAGAACAAATAGCTCTGAAATTCATATGGAACAACAAAAGACTCCAAATAGCCCAAGAAATCCTGAGAAAGAAGAACAAAGCTGGGGGTATTATGCTCCCTGATTTCAATCTCTATTACAAAGCTATGGCAATCAAAACAGTATGGTATTGGCACAAGAACAGCCCCATTGACCAGTGAAACAGAATAGAGAGCCCAGATATAAACCCATGCATACATGGTTAATTAATATATGATAAAGGAGCCATGAGAATACAATGGGGAAAAGACAGCCTTTTCAATAACTGGAGTTGGGAAAACTGGACAGCTACATGCAAGAGAATGAAAATGATTACTGTCTAACTCCATACACAAAAATAAACTCAAAGTGGATCAAAGACCTCAATATAAGGTAACCATAAAACTCTGAGAAGAAACTCTTGAACATAGCATGAGCAATTTTTTTCCTGGACACATCTCCTTGAACAAGGGAAACAAAATTTAAGAAATTAACAAGTGAGACTAAATCAAACAAAAAATCTCCTATAGTGAAGGACACCATCAGCAAAACAATAAGGCAACCTACAGTATGGGAGAAAATATTCATAAATGACTTATCAAATAAGGGGATAACATCCAAAATAAATAAAGAACTCATACCACTCAACACCAAAAAAACAAATAACCCAATTACAAAATGAGCAGAGGACCTGAACAAACATTTCAAAAAGAAGTATAGGTGGCCAAGAGACACATGAAAAGATGCTCTACGTCGCTAAGCATCAGGGAAATGCAAATAAAAACCACAATAAGATATCATCCATACAAGTTAGAATGGCCACTACCCAAAAGACAAGAAATAACAAGTGGTAACAAGGATGTGGAGACATGAGAACCCTCCTATACTATTGGTGGGAATGTCTCCTGGTGCAGCCACTGTGGAAAGCACTATGGATTCCTCAAAAAACTAAGAATATAAATACCATTCGAGTCAGTAACTCCACATGTAGGAATTTACCCAAACAAAATCCCTGATTTGAAAATATATATGCACCCTTGTGTTTATTACTACATTATTTACAATAGCAAGGATATTGAAGCAACCAAAGTGTCCATCAATAGATAAATTGATAAAGAAGATGTGGTACATATACATAATGGAATATTATTCAGCAATAAATATCCTGCCATTTGCAACAACATGGATGGATCTAAATGGCATTATACTAAGTGAAATAAGTCAGGTGGAGAAAGACAAATACCATATGATTTCACTTATTTGTGGAATAGGAAACAAAGCAAAAAAATGAACAAAATAGCAGCAGAGTCATAGATACTGAGAAGTGACTGGTTGATGACCGTAGGAGAGGGTTTGGGGTGGGTAAGTGAGGAGAGTAAGGGAGAAAAAGAGGCACAAAAATTCTCAATCATAATACATGTTGGTCATGGGGATGGCAGTACAGCATGGACAATAGAGCCAGTGATTCTTTAACATCTTTGTATGTTGACAGATAGTAACTGCACTAGTGGGGGTGAGGGTTTAATAATATGGGTAACTGTTGAACCATTGTACTGTATATTTGAAACCAATGTGAGATTGTGTATAATGATACATCAACAAAAAAATTTGCATGGTAAGCAGGCAGTGTTCAATAAACATTGCTAGGGCATTAAAAAAATGATATGGCATATATGCACAGTAGAATAATACTCAGCCAGAAAAAAGAATTAGATCTTCCCATCTGTAACAAACGGATGGACCTAGAGTGCATTATAAGTGAAATAGTCAAAGAGAAATACCATGATTTCCCTTATATGTGGGATCTGAAAAACAACAAATGAACACACAAACAAAAAAACAGAAAGCCTCATAATACAGAGAAACTGGTAGATGGCAGAGGGGAGCAGGATGAGGGAATAGCAAATTAGGTGAAGGTGATTAAGAGGTACCAACTTCCAGTTATAAAATAATAAGAATGAAAAGTACGGCATAGGAAATATTTTAATAAATTTATATAGTGACAGATGAAACTAATCATGGTATACATTTCAGTAATGTATATAATTGTTGAGTCACTATGCTGTACACTTAAAACATATGTTAATACTTCAAAATAAAATAAATATACAAATAAAAATAAAATGGATTTGGGATGTCAAAGCAGAGTTCTCACTCTGTACCACTCATGGTCAGCTGCATACTCCAAAAGGAAGAGAGGTACTTCACATTCCCACACGAAGAAACTTATTTTCCTACTCTAGCAGGAGGGCAGTTTTCTCCTTGCCCAGCAACAATTTCAGCCAATAAGAAAATACCGCTACTCAGCCAATGAGAAACCATCATCACTCTGAACTCTCGCTTTCCTCCAACAGACTTTCATTCAAAGCAGTCCCTCCTAACTTCCTTCTTTTCTCTGTAAAGTAATATTTCCCTCCTTTGATTGCCAGACTTGCCTATGGTTTGCCAAAGCTTACATGCCCTAACTTGCAATTCCTCTACTGTTCCTGAATAAACCCATTTTTGCTGGTGAATAACTGGCTGTTTTACTATTAAGGTCAACAATATAAATACTTGATAGAAATGACCCCAGATGCAACTGGTAGACTCTGCTATTAACATTACAGCATTTAGAAAAGTACTTAGTTGTTCCTTTTTTCTGTTTCATAGGCAATAAGAATGCATGATCAAAACATCCCAATGTTGATTTTTAAAGAAGGCCTAAAGTAGGGAAACAAACTTTTGAAATTTGAATTACGGTACAGAGTCTAGACTTCACTTTTCCACACATTTACTCTTCAAATTTCTGCTATATTAGAATAATTATTGTGGAAAAATTCCATTGTGACTCATTATTTTAGATAAATGCAGCTAAGATAAGTCTACAAAACATGGCACTTACGGAAACAACTCAAGAGTAAACGGACAGCATAGCAGGTGTCATGTTTTGGTGGGTGACAATAAATCCAATACCAATGCTATTTTTAATTCTTCAGGAAGCACAGTTTAAAAGTGTGCCATATAATACAGATTGAGTAGAAACTGCTACAGAAATCTACAGATTTGAGTAGTATTACTCAAAGGTATAAAGTACAAAAAAAGATATTGTTAAAAGAAAGTCAAATGATAAAGTACAACACTGTACCATTTTGGAATATCTATGTTTTCATTTTTGAAACCTCTATAGAAATTAGACCATAAACATAATATCCCAATTCTCCTGCCTTTTGCATATCTTAGGTGTTCTGATTGGCTGGTAGATACTGTGAGTACATTCTTTGTATTCAGGAGTAAACAAGACAACAAGGTTAAGAGGAATTTTTTTCCTATCATGGATAGTCAGGCCTCAGGTTTACATTAGTAAGACATCTGTTACAAATGCTCCCCAGCCTCATGCTCGTGCATGCACACATACAACCACACATTCATCCTATCCTCTCTCCACATACACAGACACACTTTACCTGTCATTTGATCCTCAACGTCAGCCTTGTAACTTGGTCTTTAGTTTCTGTCAGGAAATTTAATGTCATTGCATTTCTAAAGCTTCCCTAGAACTGAATCACTACTTGAATCAATGTTTTGAAGCTCTGCGTGTCCGTGTACCCCCAAATCACCTCTTCTACCCTAAAAAGTAGATGTTCTCTAACAATTCTTTGGGAAACACCACCATATTCTGTTTACTCACACATCTCTTAAGTTGTGTCTTCCAGTGACAACTGGTAGGCTCTGCTATTAACATTATAGCATTTAATTGTGTGACCTTGGAATCTGGTCTGCCCTCCCTTCTTGCCTTCAGTCCCTTCAGGTTGCTCTATCAAGGAACCCAGTTTCGCCTTCTGGCCTCTTGCCTGCCCTGAGTCTTCTCACATGTTTTATGCAACTATAGAAATAGCTCTGAAAACCAAGTTTGACACAATTTATAAATAGGCACTAACAAGTACTCTTCATGGACACTAATTATTTAGTATGTTTTTTTGGCTTCTAGGGGAAACCAAGCAACACAACAACATGGTTAGGCATAAACAGGATATTCTTTTAATAACTGCTCTTCTTTTTAAAAATTTATATTTTAGTAAACAGGTTTTATAACAGTCACCAGATATACTTTGCAAGGAAAAATTTTGACTTTGTAACAAATTAGAGACTACTGGATATTCTTTCAGTGGAATGCTGGAGCCTCCAGGAGATTATCTAGTTCTATAAAGGGTTCTGTACCTTTCATTGCCTTTGAACTATTTTACAGCTCTCTAAATTGTAGATAGAATTACAAGAATTCTGTATTGCTACCAGCTATCTGGTGAAAAAAGCCGCTTTTGACTCCATTTGTAAATTCATTTCAACATTCCTTTATTCCTTATGAATTGATGGCTCTTTGACCTCTCCTTTGAACAAGCTGCAATATTGGTCTGGTTCTCTCTTGTTTATTTTATATTTCCATGGGAGTCATGATTTTATTATTCTTTTTAAAAAATGTCTCGTTTAGCACTACAGTATGAGAATTTGAAATCGACATTTAATGTTTCAAAAGACTTCTACTGGTGTGTTTCCCATCTTAAACTGCAATAATATGAAAACAGCTGCTAATATCTACTTAATACCACTATAATTATTACTGTGATTAAACACAAACAACAAAATTCTGATTTAACCAGAGAAATACATAAAGAAGCAGGATTATTATAACTTACTGTGTTTTCTAAGGGATGTAGTGGGTGAGGTGATTTTTTTTAGTTAATTTTTGCTGTTTATATTTTATACAGAAAATCTACCCAGAGCAAACAGTTCCAAAGGAGTCATGTGAGATGACTGTTAGGAGGTAATCGTGAAGACCATGTAAGGCAACACTGTGAGGTAGTGGTTTAACCTCACTCATCTTCTTTTTATGCAGTACTTACTGATTACCTAGCCGATCCCTTTTCTGTGTTTTTATTGAAGCCACTTCTCCTAGCCCAAAATCTACCTGCCTAGGAAAAGTGGAAATCAGAGTTTGGTCTTTTGAGGTATATGGACTGGTCCAAATTACTCCTGTGCCACTAGTTCCGTGAACTGGACAGCCTAATATATGTTCTGGCTTCCAGTTGACAGGGAGATAACAACCATCAGAGCAGGGGGCTATTAGGTGCTGTTTAAATTGGTACCTCACTCAATTTGTGTAAATGCCCTTCTTCTCCTCACCCATGATGTACTCACAGTTGTGTCTTAGATAAACACAGCACCAATTCCAAAAGATGTGGTTATTGTATATGTAAACATGTGGAAATTCTTGTGAGTACTAAAGTTTAAAAAACTCTGATGTGTTAGAGACAGTACCAAAAGGCAAATCTATATGCAAGTTTATGATGTGTTGAGTCAAACAGGATTGCCTGTTTGGGGTTAATCACCACACAGACAATGAGAACCAGGCAAGTCAGCCTCTCCCCACATCCTATGGCCAGTGGAAGGGGCTGCACATGATCTCAGCCTCTCTCAGGTCTCCAGATACTAGGCGGTTAGCACCAAACTTAAGTTGGTCATCCCCTATATACACGGCCATTCCCATGCTTGTTTTACGGAATTGGAAAAAAAACAGAGTAGGGTTCCTTTTGGGAGCCCAGCTGTTTGATGTGTTTAGCTACTTCCAGTTCAAGAAGGCCTCTCTGCATAATGGGAAAAGGATGAACTCATGCACCTGCAATTTTCTGCCCATGATTTCCAGCCTATAGTTCATGATGGTGCTGGTATTCTCCAAGTTCTTTGCTGTTCATCTGGGAATTCTTACTTTTCTGGCTTTGGGAAAATGGTCAAGTTCCTAAATCTCTTGCAGTTTTATCCCATTTTACTTTGCTATTTGCCCTCATTATTTTAATATATGTTCAGATATTTCATATTATAAGAATTAAATGAGATAAAGTATTTGAAAGTACCAGCCCAGGGCCTGGCACATGGAAAGTGTTCAATAAATACATTTGTTGGATTTAGAACTAAACCTTGCCTTTAAAAAAAAAATCAGATTCACAAAGCCAGTATTCTTTGAAACAGAGTGAAATATGGTTCAATGTTCCTTGAATTTCCATCTCGACCATCATGGCCTTTCTGAATACCTGTCAGTTACAAATACGTGGGCTTCAGTCGCTAGCCCGCTGGACTGTTCTTAGCTGGCTGCTGACCAGGCTCTGCTATGCTGTTAGTCAGCCAGTTAGGTATTAAAAATACATGCTAATAGGTGTTCTTTCAGGGACCTCCATTTTTAAGTGGGGAAAGAAGATCTTGTCATTGCTCTATGCTTGAGAGCCCAGGGGGTTGGCAAGAATCTCCCCCTCATACTTCACTCTCCTCAGGCGTGCCTTTTAGGTTAGGAAATAGTGAGAGGGACAAAACAGAAAACAAAATGAAAAGGGATACAGATCCCAGACAGTAATGAACTGCTAGTTAGTACTGATAGGTTTTTGTTTTTGAGATACAAAAATATTGAAAATATTCTAAGTTTAAGTCATTAACTTTAACACACCTTTCCTTTATGGAACATATTCTAAGCATCTGAGATCAGATGGAGAGATAATAGGAATATATATGATTGCTGTTTTTACTGTAAAAAATAAACTGAAAAATGAAAGTTTGCTTTAAAGATGTTATTTTTTCACATCTTTAAACAATGCATGACAATGAATAAAAACATGAGTTTTTTCACCAAAGTGTACAGAACTGAATTAATGTGCCAGTTAATAATCTTTAGTCTCAAAAGAAATGAATTGTTCCTATAATAATTTAGGTTGGAAGGGTTTTGATAGACTTCATTTTAGTTTTGTGTCTTTGGATTCGTAAACATACTGAACTGTTAATCAAACTTTTATCAAGTCAGAGATTATGTAGTCACAGTCATTAAGTTCTTCCCACAGAGAAGAAAGCATCGTATTTAATTTCTGATTGCTCCTTTAATATTTCTCACAGCTCCAAGTATGTTGGGACCACAGGTGGACCTTGACTAATAGTCTTTGAATGAAATGCATCAAAATGTTTTAAGAATAGCTCAACTCAAAATTAATTTAAGCAGAATTAATTAATGCATTAATTTAATGCATTTAAACAGAGTTGCACAATCTATAAGGTTGATCAAATCCCTGTGTAGGTTCCAATAGCCATTCCCAGCTGAAGGTTCACAACTTTGAACTAGACAAAGTTGTAATTTTCAAATTTTATTTTCATTTTGTGTATTTTGTCCCAAAGACTTAAAGATTCTGTTTTAATGATTTTCCCCTATTGTTCTATGGTAGAATAGGGAAGGTTTTGATATTCATTCAAATACTGATACTGATTTTCCTTTTACACCTTTAATTTCTAATTCTATACAGTCTACATTGGTCATCTATATGTAGGTAGGAAGATGTTTGGTGAGGCAGGTAGGATTCATTGAATCACGTTTGTTCTGTGATTAGAGAATTAACAGATTATTTGAATTAGAGATCAGTTGCCAGGAGGTACAGGAGATAAAGTCATTTATTTCCTATGCATTTTGAAATTTGAGCTTTCTTTCCCCACCATAGTGCTTTCTTTCCTCTTCGTAGATCTTCTGCCAGCCTCTTTCCCATTTCAGCAGGGGAGGCAGTGTGGTAAAATGGACCGCACTTTGGGAACCACACAGACCTGGGTTTGAACTGGATTCTGAGACTTGGTTATTTCAGCTGAAAAGAAAATAATACTTTCTGGCTTGAGAGAGAGGGAATGTATGTAACCTCTGACACATCATAGACCATAAATGTCAGCTATTAATATTGCACATAATGCAGATACTCTTACTTAATGTAATCCATTTCTCTGCCTTGAGATTGCCAGCTCACATTTTTGCTTCCCAAAGCATAGGAATTGTTAGTATTTAATCCAACTTTTCTGAACTCTTAGAATGTATTATTATCTAGCAGTATTTTACCTCTAGTAATTAAATTTCTGATCATTAATTTATCTTTGCGAGTTATTTTCATTAACAGAGAATGAGTATATTCCTATCCTTAAGGATTATCTGAATTCAGTGAACAATAGACTTTGCTGCCCTAAGCAGAAGAGGATGATAAAATATCTTTAGGGAAGAGAGATGAGAATAGATTCTCTTTTTCTCTTTCTAAATTGTAAAATTGGAACAGATATTTTGGAAACAGTTTATTCCCCCCTTGGATGTAGAAATGGCAGCCTGGTGAGCTGAATTGACTTAACTTGTAAACTAGCTTGAGGAAGTTCCCTGCTAGAGCCAGATGACCTCTTAGTTTGGTTCCAATATTAGGGTTGAAAATAGGCATCACACTGTCTGCTATAGGTGGTTTTTTCTTCCTGTTTAATACATTTCCAAAGTGTGACTTAGAGATCAAAATGTGAGTAGGCACTAGTCCATCTTTGATCCCAACATTTGTTATATGCTCCAATATTCTGCATAGACATCCTTCACCTCTTTGAGAATCACAGATTAATTTAGAAAAACCAAAAAACTCACTGGTATCCCTTTGTTCCTTCAAAGCTGTTTGTTTTTACCTTCTTTTGTCCATGGCTGCCTTGACTGTTCTTTTAGCCAAATGTCATAGCACATGTGAATATTGTAAATGTGAGAATGTTCTTCTTGTGGCCATGAATGGTTATATTTGCTTTATTTTGATTTTTATTAGAGGGCTGGTAGGTCTAAACTATGCTCACTTTTTCACATACAAATTCTCTGAGAAAGCTCAACTGTTTTCTTTTTTTATTGAAGTATCATTGACATACAATCTTATATTGTTTTCAACAGTGTAGGAGGGTTCACATTTCTCCACATTCTCACCAACACTTGTTATTTCTTGCCTTTTGCATAATGGCTATTCTAACTGGTGTGAGTGACATTATGTTTTTAATTTGCATTTCCCTGATGATTAGTGATGTGGAGCATCTTTTCATGTGCATGTTGGCCATCTATATTTCTTCTTTGGAGAAATGTCTGTTCAGGTTCTCTACCCATTTTTTAATCAGGTTATTTGCTTTTTTTGGTGTTGAGTCCTATGAGTTCTTTATATATTTTGGATATTAACCCCTTATCAGATAAATTGCTTATGAATATTTTCTCCCATACTGTAGATTGCCTTTTTGTTCTGCTTATGGTATTCTTTGCTATATGGAAGCTTTTTAATTTGCTATAGTCCTACTTATTCATTTTTTAAATTTTGTTTCCCTTGGTTGAGCAGATGTGCCCAGGAAAAAATTGCTCATGCTATGTTCAATAGATTTTTGCCTATGTTTTCTTCTAAGAGTTTTATGGTTACCTGTCTTATATTCAGGTTTTTTATCCATTTTGAGTTTGCTTTTGTGTATAAAGTTAGACAGTAATCTACTTTCATTCTCTTGCATGTAGTTGCCCAGTTTTCCCAGCTCCAGTTATTGAAGAGGCTGTTTTTTCCCCATTGTATATTCATGGGTCTTTTATCATACATTAATTGATCATATGTGCATGGGTTTATATCTGGGCTCTCTATTCTGTTCCATTGATCAATGGGGCTGTTCTTTGCCAGTACCATACTGTTTTGATGATCATAGCATTGTAATATAGCTTGAAGTCAGGGAGCATAATACACCCAGCTTGGTTCTTCTTTCTTAGGATTGCTTTGGCTCTTCAGGGTCTTTGGGGTTCCATATGAATTTTAGGATTATTTGGCTCTACCTAATTGAAAAATGCTGTTGGTATTTTGATAGGGATTGCTGAATATTTAAATCGCTTTGGGCAGGATGGCCATTTTGATGATATTAATTCTTCCTATCTATGAGCATTGGATAGATTTCCATTTATTTGTATCTTAATTTCTCTCAGGAGTGTCTTATAGTTTTCAGAGTGCAGGTCTTTCACCTCCTTGGTTAGGTTTATTCCTAGGTATTTTATTCTTTTTGATGCAATCGCAGATGAACTTGTTTGCCTGATATCTCTTTCTGCTAGTTCATTATTAGTATATGGGAACCAAACAGATTTCTGTGTATTAATTTTGTATCCTACAACTTGGTTGAATCAAGTTATTAGTTCTAATAGTTTTTTGGTGTAGTCTTTAGGGTTTTCCATATGTAATATACAGTATCATGTCATCTGCAAATAGTGACAGTTTTACTTCTTTCTTACCAATTTGGGTGTTTTTTATCTCTTTATCTTGTCTGATTGCCATGGCTAGGACCTTGAGTACTTTTTTGAATAAAAGTGTTGAGAGTGGACATTCTTGTCTTGTTTCTGAATTTAGAGGAAAAGCTTTAAGCTTTTGCCATTGATTATGATGTTAGTTGTGGACTTACCATATGTGACCTTTTATTATGTTGAGGTAAGTACCCTCTATACCCATTTTGAGTTTTTATCATCAGTGGATGTTGAATTTTGTCCAGTGATTTTCAGCATCTATTGAGATGATCATGTGGTTTTTATCCTTTTTGTTAATTTGATGTATCATGTTGATTGATTTATGAATACTGTACCATCCTTTCATCCCTGGAATAAATCCCACTTGATTGTGATGGATGATCTTTTTAATGTGTTTTTGAATTTGGTTTGTTAATATTTTGCTGAGGATTTTTGCATCTGTATTCATCAGGGATATAGGTCTATATAATATTCTTTGTTTTAGTGTCTTTGTCCAGTTTTGGTATTAGACTGATGCTGGCCTCATAGAATGAGTTTGGAAGTATTCTGTCCTTTTCTACTTTTTGGAATACTTTAAGAAGGATGAGTATAAGCTCTTTAAATCCTTGGTACAATTCAGCTGTGAAGCCATCTGGTCCTGGAATTTTGTTTCTTGGGAATTTTTTTGATATTCAATTTCTTTACTAGTAATTGGTCTGTTCAGATTTTGTTTCTTTCTGGTCAGTCTTGGAAGGTTGTATTTTTGTAGGAATTTGTCCATTTCTTGTAGGTTGTCCAATTTACTGGCATATAATTTTTCACAGCATTCTCTAACAGTTCTTTGTATTTCTGTGGTATCTGTTGTAGCTTCTTTTTCATTTCTGATTTTGTGTCCTCTCCCTTTTTTTTCTTGTTAAACAAAATAGACACACCCCTAGCCAGACTTATCTTTTCAAAGAATGGCTATTGGTTTTGTTGATTTTTTTATATTGCTTTAGTCTTCTTTATTATGCCTCTCCTTCCACTAACTTTGGGTTTAATTTCTTCTTTTTCTAGTTTCTTTAGTTGGGAATTTAGGCTGTTTATTTTGGATTGTTCTTGTTTCTTGAGGTAGGCCTGTATTGCTATGTACTTCTCTCTTAGAACTGCTTTTGTGGCATCTCACAAATTTTGGACTGTTGTACTTTTGTTTTTGTCTGCATGTATTGCTTGATTTCTGTTTTAATTTGTTTATTGATCCATTGATTATTTAGAAGTATGTTGTTTAACCTCTGTGGGTTTTGTTTTCTTTGTGTAATTTATTTCTAGTTTCACTTTATTGTGGTCTGAGAAGTTGCTTGATACATCAATCTTTTTGAATTTACTGAGGATCTTTTTGTGATGTAGTATGTGATCTGTTCTAGAGAATGTTCCATGTACACTTGAGAAAAATGTGTATCCTGCTGCTTTGGGATGGAATGTCCTGTAGATATGTTAAATCCATCTGATCTAATGTGTTGTTCAGTGCCTGTTTCCTTTTCTATTTTTATCTGCTTAATTTGTCTGTTCATGTGAGTGATGCGTTAAAGTCTCCTAAAAGGAATGAGTTCCACTTATTTATTTCCCCCTTTAGTTTTGTTAGTATTTGTTTTGCATGTTTAGGTATACCTATGTTAAGTACATAGATATTTAGAATGGTTATATCCTTTTGTTGCAGTGATCCCTTTATCATTATATAATGTCCTTGTCTCTTGTTACTTTGTTTTGAAGCCTATTTTGTCTGATATAAATATTGGTACTCCTGTGAAAGCACAATTGTTTCTTAGTCAAAAGTAGCTGTTTTCTCTTTTTCTATGCACAAAAGGGTAAAATGCACTATAAATTTAAGATCTAGTTTAAATAAAAATCTCTATAGCCCATAAAAATATCAAAATCAATTAAAGAAACAGATTACTATTAGGTGGAAGACATAGGTTCTAGTCTTATATTTTTTTCTGTGACCCTAAATTTTGTGTAATATCTAAGTTTCAGCATAAAACAAGGTGACAGGACAAGTAGTCCTGAAACTTGTTCAGATAGCAGTTTCTGGAAATCAGTGTAATTTTGTCAAATGCAAATCTATTTAATTCTATCAAATTGATGGGTAACAAATTTATAATTAGGTTATATAGTAATAAATCACAACCAGTAAGTAATTTAATGAGTCTACTCAATCATAGAATAACACTTAATAGATGAAGAAATGATAACGTGACCACAAATTTATGAAAAATGTTAAAAAGCTTAAAATACAAATGTTTTATCCCCAACTTTAAAACCCTTTGTCCAATGTATTGAAGCCTATGATTTTAAAGAAGCACTGTTAAAGAACCTCTGGACTTTATCTCAAATGTCTAGAATCCCTTGTGACCAAATGTTACTCGTTCTGATTCTAATTGCTTTTCAGTTTGCAGATACCAGGTAGGTATTTTATAACTTTCTATAAACACTAACTCAAAGCTTTGAATGAGCTAATTACTCAAAGTAGAAATTCAGGTATAAATTATGCTCTGGAGTAAAGCTTCTGGAACACAGTGATATCTTCCAGTGCTGTTCCAATGTCACCATGGAAACATTTCTTCCCACAGAGGAATGTAAAGGTGCACCCCAGGGTCTGCATATTCTGAGGCCTATTACAGGTGCCTGACATCTTTGAAATCTGGATCCTGTCTTTTAGAATTATGCAAAAAATTACAAAAATTTGTAAATTATTTATGAGAAAAAAAGCCCACAGATGGAACTGAATTCAGGTGGCTATATTCTTTCCCCAAGACCCATTACTCCATAAGTGATTAGAGGTGGGAATGCACATCCTCAATTTGCCAGCCCCATCCTAGCTCAGGACCCCTTTTTATCTCTGACCTACTGTCAAAATATCACTGCAAGGACAGAAAATTTCAACTCACCTACAGTAAGAACACTGGTGGCTGTGTTATAGACTAATTGCTGTGAGCTGGGAAAATAAGACCGTTAAATGTCAAGTTTTGTGTTCAGATTAAACTAGGCTGCCTGCATCGATGCGATGACTCACTTCCTAAGAGACTAACTATGTTGTATCATATTGTCACTTTTAGTGGGAATGAAAATATAGTTTTCCAAACAGGGAGGATCCTTTTCTCCTGAATCCTGGGTTAAAGGGCTCTAGTAAGAGACATAGAGGGAAAGGATGGTGAAAGAGCACATAAATTAATATGTGTTCTCTTTTCCAAGATAGTATTTATAAGACAACCCCAGTTGCTATTGGGATACTTTAAGTCTCTCTAAAACATTACTGATTGTTCAGACAGCTAAAATAAGTATACCTTATTTTGAATTTGATAATTTATGTTGCTTTCATTTTACTTTCATCATTCAGATCTATATTGTCTTATTTACAAAAAGGGAGAAATGAGAAAAATTGCCTGTTTACCTGTTTTGCAAGTTCAAGATTAAATTAGTACTCATAAAGAAAAGTATGTCCTAGATTAGTATGCTTCCACCATCACCACAAAATTTCTTGCCTCTATGGACTTTTATAAGAACCATTGTTTCATTCATTCAACAAATTTGAAGTTCCTATGATCTCTCAGAGACTGCTGTAGGTAGTGGAAAAACAGGTATGTAAGATAAACGAAGCCCCAGCCTTCAAGAAGTGGACATACCAGGGTCAGGAAAAGGCACATACAATACCAGGTAGTGATTAATGATACATAAGAAAGTAAAGCAGTATTAAAGTGATAGAAAGTGACTAGGCAAGGCTATTTAGAAAGAGTGGTCCAAGAAAACCTCTTAAGACATGCTATCCTGGACATCAGTCTTGACAATGATTACATGGATTGGACACCAAAAGTAAAGGCAACAAGAGCAAGGCAACAAATGGGACTACATCAGACTGGAAAGTTTCTGCACAGCAAAGGAAACCATCAGCAAAGGGAAAAGGCAATATACAGAATGGGAGAGAATATTTGTAAATCATATCTGATAAGGAGTTAGTGTCCAAAATATATGAATGAACACTAACTCAATAGCAAAAAACAAACAATTCAATTAAAAATGAGAAGAGGATCTGAACTGGCATTTTTTCCAAAAAAGACATACAGATGGCCAACAGACATATGAAAAGATGCTTAACATTACTAATTAAAGAAATGCAAATCAAAGCCACAATGAAATAGCACCTTACACCTGTTAGAATAACTACCAAATAGACAAAAAGCAGTAAATGTTGGTAAGGATGTGGAGAAGAGAACTTTTGTGCACTGTTGTTGGGAATGTAATTTGGTACAGCAACTATGGGAAATATGGAGATTCCTAAAAAAATTAATAGAACTACCATATGTTCCAGAAATTCTATTTCTGGGTACTTATGTGAAGAAAACAAAATCACTATCTTGAAAAGATATCTGCATCCCCATGCTGCATTATTCACAGTAGCCAAGACATGGAAACAACCTAACTGCCCATCAATAGACAAATGGATAAAGAAAATGTGGTGAATACATACATGGTGAATTACTCAGCCATGAAAAAGGAGGAAATCCTGTCCTTTGTGACAATGTGGATGGACTTTGAGGGCAATATATTAAGTGAAATAAGACTAGGAAAGACAAATACTGTATGACTTCACTTTTAAGTGGAATTAAACAACCAACCAAACTCACAAAGAACAGACTGATGGTTGCCAGAGACAGAGGGAAGAGGAGGGAGGAGGCATCAGGCAAAATGAGTGAAGGTGGTCAAGATGTACAAATTTCAAGTTAAAAGTTCTGGGGATGTAATGTAAACATATAAGAAAAATAGATACACGCTATTTGAGCAGCAACCTGAACGAAGTAAGGGAGAAAACCTGGTGGAGACCTGAGGAAAGTATGTTTCTGGCTCCAGGGAACACATTTTATGTAGTCAAAGAAGAGCAAGAAAGCACTGTGGCTGGTGCAGAGTAATCAAGAAGGCTGGTGGTAGGAGATGAGCTTGGAGGGGTGGACAGGCCCCAGACCCTGCAGGGCCTTGGAGACCTTTGGTAAGGACTTTGGATTTTAAGTATGATTGGAAAATATTGCAGAAATTTGAGGAGGGAAGAGAATGTGATCTTATTTACACTTTGAAAGATCACTTTAGTTGCCATGTACAGACAATAGACTATGGGGAAAAATCGAGGAGACAAGCAGTGTGAAGAGTCTAGACAAGAGATGATGGTGGCTTGAACTGACCTGGAAGCTATGAAGATGATGGGAAGTGGTTGAATTTGGTATATATTTGAAAGTAGAATCCACAGATGAGTTGGGTAATGGCCCATAAAAAAAGAAAGTTTATATCCTAATCCCTGAAACTTGTGAATATTATCTTACTTGAATAAAGTGCATTTGTAGATATAACTAAGGGTCTCTAGATGAGATTCTTCTGGATTGTCTGGGTATGCCCTAAATCCAATGACAAATGTCCTTATGAGAGGCAGAGGAGGAGCAGACACACAGGAGAGAAGAGAGGGCGGCCATGTGAAGGTGGAGACAGACGTATGCAGCCACAAGCCAAGGAAAGCCTGGAGGCACCAGATGCTGAAAGAGACAAGGAAGGATTTTCCCTATGGCTTTGGAAGAATCATAGCCCTACCAACCCCTTGGTTTTAGGTTTATGGCCTTCAATCCTGTGAAATTATTTCTGTTGTTCTAAGCTAATTTTGTGGTAATTTAGTACAGTAGCCCTAGAAAGCAGGCTGGTAAATTGGATATAGTTTATGAGTCTGTAGCTCATGAGAGAGGCCAGGGCTAGAGATAGACATTTGGTAATTCTCTGTATATAATTACATTGGAAGCCATGATTCTGAAAACAATCAGCAGGGAATCAGTGTAGATAAAGACGAAGGAAGTGCTGTCTGTTCCTGGAGTATTCCACCATGGAGGTCAACAAAAGAAGCATTACAAAAGTGTGGTAGAAGAAGAAGTTATGTGGATGTGGAAGAAGAACCAGGAAAAAGAGAGATGTCACCGAAACTAAAGAAAGTGTGTCAGGGAGTGATCAAGCAGCTTTATAAAATGTACCAAAAGGTTGAACAGATGAGGACCAAGACTTGACCATTGGATTTGGTGTGGTGGAAGATGTTCATGCTCAGGATGGTTTCAGTGACAAGGCAGAAATGATTTTAAGAGATTTCCCAAGGTCACCAGCTAAAGAAGATGCAGGGCTTAAAGCTAGAAAAGTTTAAACATTGTTGAGTCTTGTAGGTTTCATTCTGCTTTGTTGTGCAGCTTGAAAAGAAGTACAGTCAAGTAGAACTCGCATAAATGCTACTTATCCACTGTATTGATGTTATAGTCATCATCATGATCATAGCTATTGTTTATTGAATGTTTACTGTGTGTTAGAGCCTGTGTTGAATGATATAAAAACAAACATATGTAATCTTATTCTTCCATCAACTTTGAGAAGTAGGCTTCATTACAGTTCTACAGATGAGAAAATCATCTTCATGGATTAAATGTTTCAGCATATTTAAAACCTCCAACATCAAATGATTCCATATCTGAGGTCTGAGGTTTTTTTGTATTACTTTTGGTTAGGGAATTGTTACAATATCTATTATTGGAGAAAGAGAAAGTCCTTACTTTTCTTCCAATTCCATAACTCTACAGGGAAAATATTGAAAAAACCAAGATATACCTGAAATACTTACTGTTCTACTTGGCAGGTGACAACTGACAAGATGCTAAAACCCATAAGGAGAAAATGTTATGAAGTAATTATTGTGTACCAAGTATTGTGGTAAATGTTTTACATGCATGAATTAATACAACTACTGCTCAATGAGACGTAGACTATTTAAGTGTTTTAGCCAAGGACCCATATCGAATAAGAAGTAAGACTAAGATTTAAATCTATTGGTCAGGTTTTAAAATCCATCTGCTTTACCACAAACTACTTAAATATCCTAGACATGGGATATTGGTTGTTACCATGAGAAGGGGATATTAATTTGGGAGGGAATCTGTAATGTATCTGGTCTTATACTATACCATTCTAGCATGTTGCTTATGTTCTTTTAGATACATCCTGTATTTTAGATAAATGTCTAATGTTTTCCTGTCATTTAAGGTTTTGTTGATCATCATTCCCTTTGTTTTAATTCTTTTTATCCTTGAAAAACCAGTGCAACTGCTAACCATTGTATGTATTCTTCCTTGACCTCTCTGAGAGGTGCCTTACTATTTAATAGTCTATAATTTTCTTAACAGAAATTACCTCTAAGTGCCTCATACTGGGATTATATACCCATATGTTTAAATTTGTTTTAATTTATAATTTTTTTAGAGACATAGGCTGTCTTGATCTTTGTATATTGTCAAGAATGTCTTTTATTCAAATGGTATTCTATTTGTGGACTTTATTATTTTGGAAAGAATTCTGAATCTTTTAAGTTGTGATTAAATGCAATCATGCTTTGATAGACATGTTTCTTATAAGGTTATCAATAGGGTCAGCTCTTTTTAGAACAGATTATACCAGTGACTCCCAAATTTTAATGTGCATAGGAATTGACTATGGATCTTGTTAAAAATGTAGATTCTGTTTCTGTAGGACTTGAGATTCTGTATTTATAATAAGCCCCCAGATTATGTGAATGCTGTTGATTCATAGGCCACAGTTTGAATAACAAAAAGATTTCTATCCTAATGAAGCACAAATAAAATCACTCTCAACAATTAAGGATACTGCATCTACCTGAATGGTAAAACCCTATTTTCCAGACAGGCTAACCAAATTCTCTTTTGTTCCCAGGGCAATCTGTACTTAGACAAGGAAAAAAGAACAGATTATATTTAATCTCACAGAATAGATGTTCAATTGCTACCTGAAGGACTTTAATAAGGAATGAAAAAAAAGCACCACTGAATTTCATCTTTGTGTGCACTGTATTTGCATCTTAAGAACAACTAATTCAGTCAAGAGGACTCTTAAAATCTTGGATTAAGATTGCTAATAAAGTTTTGTGAGTGAAAAGATTTGAAATTTTAAAGTTTATAGTGTGATGAGAGATACTAGGTATTACATGTTTCTCAATTTTAATGTTAGAAAAGGCATAATTGAAGTATTTAACAGCTTACTTGAATACTAAAATGATTAAGACCATGTTGATTTTCAACTAGACTATCCTGGCAAATAGGCTTTCTCAAGAGTCTGACAGATTTCTTTTCACTGGCATTGCCATGCTAACTACTGACCAAGACTTGGAAGACATTTTGTGCTGCTCAGTGGAAAGTAATGATATGTCAGTACACTGAACAAAACCTAGACAACATTCTCTTTCTTTTCTATATTAATTTTGTCTTATTAAACAAATACCCTTAGAGGGCATCTAAACTAATGATGTTCTGGGAATTCTGCATATAGTTTTACCTAGTTCTTAAATATAAGAGATTTAAATAGACTTTTAATACATTAGAATATTTAATGTAGCATTTAAATATCAAATTTACAACATGTTTTTAAAGACACATAGAATTGCATTGCTTCTATCTCATATTTGTAACTATGAGAGTCTTACTGTAAGATTAGATAAAATAATGGTACCTGCCTAAATTTGAATTTTTTGATCTCTTTCTTCTCTGAAGATGGCCTATAGTCTCATAAGTAGGTCACTTACAGAATAACTAGGAAAGAAATTCTCTAAGTTTTATTTTTAAAGGAGAAATAATCATCCAAGAACTGAATAGTTGACTTTGGAGATGAGGGTAGAGTGATGTCGATGAGGGAATCCACAGAGGAAAGGAGAAGTGGGTACAGTGGAGTCATAGTAGTAATGGAATACAGAAAACATCAATTAAGGTTCACCTGCAGAAGCAGACAGTTCATCTCAAGCTGCGAAACACTGGAAATATATCTAAGCCCTGGTAGGTCTGAGAAAGGACTACTAAGGAGTCAAAAGGAAGGGGCTTAGGAGGTGTGTGGATTAGAGGCTGTATCTTGAGAAGCACTTCTAATATGAGCCATAACAACTCTCCCATTCTTCATGACTCTGTAATGTGACTTTGGCACTCCTCCCATTGGCAGGGGCAGTCTTCAATCTGGGTGTCTACTGTAACTTGCTTTGGGAAATAACACGAGGTGGAAATGAGACTATGTAACCTCTGAGGCTAGGCATTAAGAGACCTCACAGCCTGCATTTGTGCCCTATTGGGGTTCTGAGTCATCCTGTAAAGAAGTCCAGGCACCCCACTGGAAACTACACAAAGATAAAATGGACCTGAATTTGGAAGGTCATGAGAAGAGAGAACTTTGAGAGGATAGAGTGCCACAAGGAGAATCCCTAGCATCCCAAATATCCTAATTGAGGTGGTCAGAGCCATTTTGGATCCTCCAGTCCAAACTGCACTTGCAAGGGTGGGCTCAGTGGGTACTTTGTGAAGAAGAGACAATTGTTGCGCCTGAGCTCCTTGTTCCAGCTGATCCACAAAGTCACGAGGAAATATTTCAACCATTAAGTTCGGGGTGGTTTGTGACGCAGTAATAGATAACCATTACAGGAGCGTACTGCTCCTGGAATAGGCAGGGAACTCAGAAGGAGGAGGTAGCTGTGAGTGTTCAATGGCAAAGGGGGAAAAAAGGAGGTGATAAAGGGTAAAGATAAAAGATCCAGTGAAAATAAGATAGACTCAAAACTAAGAAAAATACAGAACAGCAACAGTAATAACAAGAACAATAAGAACATTCATTCAAAAAACTACACTCCTTCCTGCCCATGAACTCCTTCCTGCCCATGAACGAAGAGAAAGAGTAAGGGTCATTGAAGTGTCCCCGCCCACTGCTGTCATGTCTAAGTCAGTGTCCTGAAGAGGCCGAAGGCTGCCGAAGCTCTTCGCTGAAGGTCTGAGCTTTGGAACCACCTATGGAAGTCTGAGGAGCCGTTCTGAGGCTACACGGTAACGGGAGACCCAAGCACTGATTGGTCCAGAGGCCGTGGCTCTGTCACCTGCGACACTGCGGGAGGTGGGCACAGCCCTGGGGGCGAGGCTGCACAGAGTGGAGGGGAGAGTCATGAAACCGAGGAGGGCTGCCTCCAGAGAAGATTCTCAAGGCCCAGGGCCCACCTAATGGTGAGAAAGATTTTCATTGGTAGCATTAAAGAAGACACAGGAGAACGTCACCTAAGAGATTATTTTGAACAGTATGAGAAACTTGAAGTGATTGAAACCATGACTGACTGAGGCAGTGGAAAGAAGAGAGGCCTTGCTTCTGTGACCTCTGATGACCATGGCTCTGTGGACGAGACCGTCATTCAGAAACACCACACAGTGAAGGGCCACAACTGCAAGGTAAGGAAAGCCCTATCTGAGCAAGAGACGGCTAGTGCTTCCTCCAGCCAAAGAGGTCGGAGGGGTTCTGGAAACTTTGGTGGTGGTCGTGGAGGTGGTTTGGTGGGAACGACAACTCTGGCTGTGGAAGAAACTTCCGCAGTTGAGGTGGCTTTGGTGGCAGCTGAGGTGGGGGGATATGATGGCAATGGGGATGCTGTAATGGTTTGGTCACGATGGAAGCAGTTTTGAAGGTAGCAGAAGCTACAATGATTTTAGCAATTGCAACAATCAATCTTCAAATTTTGGACCCATGAGAGGAGGAAACTTCGGAGGCAGAAGCTCAGGTCTCTA
This sequence comes from Manis javanica, assembly GCF_040802235.1. Classification (NCBI taxonomy): domain Eukaryota; kingdom Metazoa; phylum Chordata; class Mammalia; order Pholidota; family Manidae; genus Manis; species Manis javanica. The sequence continues at coordinate 71,718,909 of NC_133160.1, forward strand.
TGGTTGTGGGGGCCAATACCTCACTAAACCACAAACCAAGGTGGCTACGATGGTCCCAGCAGCAGCAGTAGTTAGGGAAGTGGCAAAAGGTTTTAATTACTGCCAGGAAATGAAGTTTAGCAGGAGAGGAGAGCCAGAGAAGTGACCTAGCTGCTACAAAGAAATTTTTTAGACAATACTCATGTATACAGGCAAACAACTCAATGACTGTATTTGTGATTAATTGTATAACAGGTTATTTTAGTTTCTGTTATGTGAAAAGTGCAAACCATTCCAACAAAGGGTTTTAATGTAGTTTCTTTTTTTTTTGCACCCATGCTATTGATTGCTAAATGTAATAGTCTGATCATGATGCTGAATAAACGTGTCTTTAAGAAAAATGAAAAAATTATACTGTATCAACATTAGAGAGAACACTTGAATTAAGGAACTGAATTAGTCACCCCAAGTCCCCTCTTGCTATTGCTGACCCAGGAAAATACAAAACAAACATGAACAGAAAACAGTAGACACTGAACACCCATTTAACATTCTATAAAGCAGAAAATGATTATCAAAATATTTTGGTGAATAACCTAACAGAAAAAAATATGACATAGAAAATTAACAACTTTTCAAAATGAACTTAACATCTCTGAACAAATAATCTTTCAATAAAGTGACTAGAGAGGGAATATACCTCAAGATAACAAAGGTCATATATGCAAACCCATAGCTAGCATTATACTAACAGTAAAAAGCTGAAATCTTTTCCTTTAAGATGAGGACCAAGATAAGGATGTGCCTTGCTTACTACTTTTATTCAACATAGTACTGAAAGTCCTAGCTAGAGAAATCAGGAAAGAAAAGGCATCCAAGTCAAGAAGGAAGAAGTAAAATTGTCTCTGTTTGCAGATGACATTATTTTATAAATATAGAAAATCCTAGACTCCACCAAAAAAGTTAGAACCAAGCAACAAATTCACTAAACTTAAAGGATACAAAATTAACATATGAAAATTGGTAGCATTTCCATACACTAATCAATTATCTAAAAAAAAATAAACAATCGCATTTCAATAGTATGAAAAACTATAAAATATGTAGGACTGTGTTTATATAAGAAGGTAAAAGTCTCTGTACTGAAAACTATAAGAATTTGATGAAAGAAATTGAAGACACAAACAAATGGAAGGACCCTGTTTATATGGATTGGAAGAATTAATATTATTTAAATGTCCATACTACCCAAAGTCAAGTACAGATTCAATGTGATTCCTATCAAGATTCCAGTGGCATTTCATACAGAAGTAGAACAAATAACCCTAAAATTTGATGGGACCATGAAAGACTCCAAGCAGCCAAAGCAATCTAGAGAAAGAACAAAGCTGGAAGCATAACACTTCCTGAATTCAAAATGTATTACAGAGCTAACTTCAAGCTCTACTACAAAGGCATAGTAATCAAGACAATTTGGTACTGGCACAAGAACAGAGCCACAGACCAGTGGAACAGATTAGAGACTCCAGATATTAACGCAAACATATATGGTCAATTAATATTTGATAAAGGAGCCATGGATATACAATGGCCAAATGACAGTCTGTTCAACAGATGGTGCTGGCAAAACTGGACAGCTACATGTAGGAGAATGAAACTGACAACTGTCTAACCCCATACACAAAAGTAAATTCAAAATGGATCAAAGACCTGAACGTAAGTCATGAAACCATAAAACTCTTAGAAAAAAAATAGGCAAAAACCTTTTAGACATAAACATGAGTGACCTCTTCTTGAACATATCTCCCCGGGCAAGGAAAACAACAGCAAAATGAACAAGTGGGATTATATTAATCTGAAAAACTTCTTTACAGCAAAAGACACCATCAATAGAACAAAAAGGAACCCTACAGGATGGGAGAATATATTTGAAAATGACATATCCGATAAAGGCTTGACGTCCAAAATATATAAAGAGCTCACCTACCTCAACAAACAAAAAACAAACAATCCACTGAAAAAATGGGCAGAGGAACTGAACAGACAGTTCTCCAAAAAAGAAATACAGATGGCCAACAGACACATGAAAAGATGTTCCACATCGCTAATTATCAGAGAAATGCAAATAAAAACTACAATGAGATATCACGTCACACCAGGAAGGATGGCTACCATCCAAAAGACAAATGACAACAAATGTTGGCGAGGCTGTGGAGAAAGGGGAACACTCTTCCACTGCTGGTGGATTTGTAAATTAGTTCAACCATTGTGGAAAGCAGTATGGAGGTTCCTCAAAATTCTCAAAATAAACTTACCATTTGACCCAGGAATTCCACTCCTAGGAATTTACCCTAAGAATGCAGCAATCAAGTTTGAGAAAGACAGATGCACCCCTATGTTTATCGCAGCACTATTTACAATAGCCAAGAATTGGAAGCAACCTAAATGTCCTTCGGTAGATGAATGGATAAAGAAGATGTGGTACATATACACAATGGAATACTACTCAGCCATAAGAAGAGGGCAAATCCTACCATTTGCAGCAACATGGATGGACCTGGAGGGTATTATGCTCAGTAAAATAAGCCAAGTGGAGAAAGAGAAATACCAAATGATTTCACTCATCTGTGGAGTATAAGAACAAAGGAAAAACTGAAGGAACAAAACAGCAGCAGAATCACAGAACCCAAGAATGGACTAACAGGTACCAAAGGGAAAGGGACTGGGGAGGATGGGTGGGTAGGGAGGGATAAGGGGGAGGGAAGAAGAAGGGGGGTATTAAGATTAGCATGCATGAGGGGGGGTGGGAGAAAGGGGAGGGCTGTACAACACAGAGAAGACAAGTAGTGATTCTACAACATTTTGCTATGCTGATGGACAGTGACTGTGAAGGGGTTTATATGGGGGACCTGGTATAGGGGAGAGCCTAGTAAACATAATATTCGTCATGTAAGTGTAAATTAATGATAAAAAAAAGAAAGTGGGATTACTCCCTGATAAGATAAAACTAACTGTAAATCAACAATTAATGCATGTTTTAAATATCTTTAATTTTGATCATTTAAAGGGTGTCAGATGATCAGCTATGGAAGTACATTTTTCTGATAATATTCCTTTCTCTTAAAAAAAAGCAGTTCCTGTGTGGTGACCTCCAATAAGTTCTTCACAATGGTATAAAGGGAATATCAAAGTGTGGGCAAAGGGTCTGTTTGTGTTTATACAGAGGATCAATGCCTAATTTGGCTACCCAGAAAACGAACTAAGATTCGATATGAAGAAGAAGTTCCAACATCAACATACTCTGGAAGAGTCATTCCAGAAGATGATCATCAAAAAACTTCAACAAAGATCCTGGCGCTGTTGCAGTTGTAGCTGCATTCATCCCACTGGTTCCTGCAATTGCCATTGGAATGAAGAAGGAGATATCTAAGCTCGCCTGTGCATACAGTAAAATAACAAATTTGACTAGATCTGTACTGTTGGAACTCAACCAAGAATTAGAAGTGCAAGTTGCAGCACTCCAAAATCTTGAGACTACAGACTACTGTTAAAAGAACATATGGGATGTGAACAGTTCCCAGGAATGGGTTGTTTTAAATTGTCTGATTTTTCTCCAACTATTCAAATTCAGTTAGACAATATCCATCATATCATAGATAAGTTTTCACAAATGCCTAGGGTGCCTAACTGGTTTTCTTGGCTTCACTGGAGATGGCTGGTAATTGTAGGTGTACTTTGTTTATGTAACTATATTCCTATTATGTTAATGTGTGTGCACAATTTAATTAGTAATTTAAAACCTATATATGCTTAAGTTACTCTACAAGAAGATATGTCAAAGAAATAACCAACCTTCCCATGTTTTCTTCCTTCTGCTACTTCTATAGCTTTTCTTCTTCCTTCCTAATTACAACCCTTAAGTAGAATTTGTGCCTCATATCGAAATTACCGAGTATCATAATTCTTCCAAGTGGTAAAGATACCTCAAGACAAATGCTGGGCATAGAAGCCACAGGGCATAAATCTGCAAAGAAGTAAAAAGCTAACCTTTTCAAACAGTATTGCTTCTCTCTCACTTACCAACTTTACATTTCCCTGTATGGCCCCAGAAGATGACTGGTTAGCCAGAGACGGGTAAGATTCCTCAAGGGAGGAACAACCTAAGACAGGCACAGTCGCAGGGGGGCCATCAGGTGAGAAATTGGGGATCAACAGAGGTGAGGCTTAGAACCTCAACCCCCCTGTTTTGAGAGAAATCTTCTGCATCCGTGGATGTTTTGTTGCCCTTCTCTAGCTTCGATTAATACTTAGCCTATAGGCACACACCTGATCATCTACATTTGCTTTCTTACAGCACTAAACTATGTTTTCTACCTTTATCTTGCATCTCCCTACCACTTCAGCATTTTATTAAAAAACAAAATAATAATGATAATAATAAGGGAGAAATGTGGGATTCATATATAAATAAAGTATAAAAATCAAATGAATATTCATATTTGACCTGATTGTTTATAGTTCATAATGCATGATCAAAACCGAAAGTTTCTGTGATGACTGCCCTTGCACTGTTCACCATGTAAGAACTTATTCACTATGTAAGAATTTGTTCACCATGTAACAACTTGTTCGTTGTGCTTCAGAAGATCGGAGGCTGATGAGAACTAGGCCTGGGGTGGATTAATGATTGTGCATTGAGTCCCCTGTACAGAATTTTACTGTTGTCAAGTGTTAACAACCATTTGATCAATAAATACAAGAGATGCCCTCTCAAAAAAATAATAATAAAAAATAAAAAATAAAAATAAAAATAGGCAGAGGATTTGAATAGACATTTTTCCAAAGACAATATTCAATTGTCCAACAGGTACATGAGAAAGTGCTCTACATCACTAATCACCAGGCAAATACAAATCAAAATCACAATGAGATATTACCTCACACCTGTTAGAATGGCGATTATCAAAAAATAAAATAAAAAAACCAGCAATAACTAATCCTGAGAGGATGTGGAGGGAAGGGAACCTTGTGCCCTGCTGGTGAGAAACAAATTGGTACAATCACTATGGAAAAAGTATGGAGGATCCTCAAAAAAATTAAAGACAGAACCAGCAAATGACCCAAGAGTTCCACTTCTGGGAATATATTCAAAGGAAAGGAAATCACTATGTTGAAGAAATATCTACATCCCATGTTAACTTCCTTATTCAGAATAGCCAAGACAGGAAAACAACCTAAGTTGGCCATGAATAGATGAATGGATTATAAAATGTGACAGATTATATATCATATATAATAGAATATTTAGCCATAAAAAGGCGGATATTTTGCCATTTGGAACAACATGGGTGGACCTCAAGGGCATTATGCTAAGTGAAATAAGTTATACAAGACAAATACTTTATGATCTCACTTATATGTGGAATCTAGAAAAAATAAAAACAGCAATGTCTCGATAAACTCATAGAAAAAGAGATAAGATTTGTGTTTAACATAGGCAGGGGGTGGGGGAAGTGGATGAAGGTGATCAACAATTGCAGACTTCCAGGTAAAAGATAAACTAGTACTGGGGATTCAGTGTACAACATGGTGACTATACCTAACACTGCTATATGGTATATTTGAAAGTTGCTAAGAGATTAGATCCTAAAACTCCTCTTAACAAGGAAAAACTTCAAATTTTTGTATCTTTGAAAAAATGGATATTAACTTATTGTAGCAAACTTTTCACGATATGTTTAAGTCAAACCATTATGCTGTACACCTTAAATGTATGCAATGCTGTATGTCAATTATGTCTCAATAAAACTGAGAGAAAAATTTATGGAATTGAGGAACCATGGGGTGGGGGAAAGCAAAGAAAAGAAAGTCCTAGAAATAGGGAAGAAGGTCCTGTATATATATTATATAAAATTTGAGTCCCTGAATAGGGAAAAATACGGAGAGAATACTTAAAACTGTATTTAAAGAACATTTTTCTAATACACACCCACACCCACACACTAAATCTACATGTTGAAACTGCCACGTCTCTACTAAATACCTGACATTATTGAACCCAGAATGTAAGTTCTTACTCATATCCTGGTAAAATGATTGAACTTTAAAGATAAAGACAAAAGAATACCTGGGCCACCAGGCAAATAGACTGAGTTACTTAGAAAGGAAAGATATCAGGTTGATGTGAGACTTTTTCAACAGCAACATACTAATTAAACAATAGAATCTGTGTAAAGGTTATAAACAGTTTTAAACATACAAGAACTCAAGGATGTATTTTACCTACATATTATTTCTAAGAATCAACAGAAGATGAACTTCAGAGTTGATCAGGGAGACTTCTATAAGAAATTATGTATAATATAAATATTATATTCTTTGACAACTGAAAAAATAAGAAAAGGAGAAGATGGAATTAGCTCATCAGTTGGCCCATAAATAGATGACAGCTAATTCTATTATCTTTAAAAATTTTCTTTAAGAGTAAAAGCCTAAGAAAAAAAGTGATGAGGGAATTATATAAAAGCATTAGTATAAAGGACATCATTAGAACAAAAATACACATGTTCATTTAAAAAAATAATCAAAAGTAAGCTAGAATAAAATACCATTTAGTTAAAAGCAAACACTGAGTATAACATGAAATAAATGGAAATATTAAGATAAAAATTAGTCATTAGTAAATGCAAATGGATTCAATTTACCTGTTAAAAAATAAGCTTGGCTTAAAAGCAAAATCCAACTCTATGCCATATACAGGAAACACACTTAAAAAGAAATTATTCAGAAAGGCTAAAAGTAAAAAAGGCAAAAAGTAAAGATAAAGGAATAGAAAGCATATCAGACAAATGCAAAAGAAAATAGGGTTTAGAGTCTTAAATTCTAACCAGGTAGAATGTAAACAAATTGTTAACAGAGACAAAGGAGGATTTATAAGGCTGAAGCCCCCAGTTGACAATGAAGAAATAAAATTATGAATATCTATGCCCATGTAACATAGAAGCAATTAACATAAAGCAGAAACTATAATATAAATACCCTAAAACTTAGTGATTGTACTACTTCTTAGTCCAAGACAGGTCAAGTAGACAATAACTAAGATGTAGGAGATTTTAAACATTATGAGTAAAAGAGGTCTTATGAATATGTATAAAATTTTGAGAAAGAGAATATAACCTTTTCTAAGTGCACATGGACCATTGAAAAACTTTAGCATGTGTTAGGTCACAAAGAAAAACTTGATAAGTTCCTGTGGTAGAGGAGCCCCCAGAAGATGTCCATGCCTGATACCCTAGAACCTGTAAATATATTATATTACATGGCAGAAGGACTCTGCAGAGGTAATTAAGGTTATAAATCTTAACGTAGAGAAATTATCTTGGGTTATTTGGATGAACACAATCTAATCACATGAGACCTTAAAAGCAGAGAACTGTCTCTAGCTGAGGTCAAAGATATGGCAGAAGGAGAATTCAGAGAGATTCTAAGGATGAGAGAGATTTGACTTGCTATTGCTGAAAGGAGATACATAGAATGCATGAGAAGAAGCATGGGTAGCCTTTGGCCTATAGCCAGCAAGGCAACAGGCACCTCAGTTCCTCCAACTTCATGGAATTGAATTCTGCCTGCAACCAGAATCAACTTGGGGACAGATTCACTCCCAGAACCTCTTGACAAAGGCTCAGGTTGGCTGACAATTTCAGTCTTGTGAGACTTGCAACAGTGAACCCATCTAAGCCCAACTGCACTTCACCTGCAGAACTGTAAGAAAATAAATTTGTCCTATTTTAAAATGCTAAGTTGGTAGAAATTTGTTATAGCAGGAGGAGTAAAGTTCCAAAAAGCAGAAATAATAGAAACAGTTTCTGGTCACAAAATGCAATAAGATTATTAATTAATAAAAACAAATAAAACTTTTGGTTCAGAAGGCAAACATAGCCCAAACTGCAAGTTTCTAAAAATTAAAAATGAAAAATTTACATATATCTGAACCCTAAAAGCATTTATAAAATAATTTATAGCCTTAAATACTTATGTCAATAAAACTGAGTTCAACATCTAACTCAGAAAGTAAACAAAAATAAAGAACATCAATAAACTGAATGGATAAATAAGTAAATGTGATCCTTTGAAAAACTTTCAGTAGAAATCACTGATTTTCTTAATCAAGAATGGGGAAAAGTACAAATACACAAAATAAATAATAAAGGGCAGTGCCATTAAAATAAAGGAAATTTACTAGTTTCATAAACTACTTTGCATAATCTGAGTAAATAGATTTGATAACTTACATGAAACTTTCTAGGAAAATATGATATATCAAAACTGACCCTTAAAGAGATACAGTTTTAAAGACCAATTTCCATGGAATACATAGAGAAGATTATGAAAGGGCTATTGTCTCCTTCATAAGTGGCAGTCCTCTATGGTTTTCAGGGAAATTATATGACATCTCTAAACACTAGATAATCCAAATGCAAATTAATCTTTTCAAAATTAAAAAAAAATGAAAAGAAATATGTCAGTCCATTTGGGCTGTTATGATATCATAACAAAGATATCATAGACTGGGTGGCTTATAAACAACATAATTTTAATTTTCACAGTTCTGGAAGCCAAGAAGTCCAAGATCAAGGTGGTTGGCAGATTCATTGTCTCATGAGACCCCACTTCTTGGTTTACTGGTTCCTGGTTCACAGATGGCCATGTTCTCTCTGTATCCTGTAAAGGAGTTCTCTGAGATCTCTTGGAAGGGCACTAATTCCATCTATGAGGGTTTCAACCTCATGACCTAATACACTGCCCCTAAAGATTCCACTTCCTAATACCATCATATCAGGGGAATAAGTTTCAATGTATATATATTCTGGAGCTGAAGAATGCAATGAATGAAATAAAGAATTCAATAAAGAACATAGGTAACAGGCAGACCAGATGGAAGAATGACTTGGATGACTGGAATAGAAATAACTCATTTAAAAGAAGAGAGAGAACAAAATTTTTAAAAGTGAATTAACCCTATGAGAACTACTGGATACAATCAGAAGGGCAAATATAAGAATTGGTGTACCAGAAGGAAAAGGGAAGGAGAAGATGTCGGCAGATAATTTATTTAAACTCATAATAGCTAAGAACTTAACAAACCTGGGGAGGGACTTATATACAAGTCCACAAAGTTAAAGAACACCCCATTACCTTAATGCAAAATGACCTTCTCCAAGACACATTATAATGAAGTTGTCAAAAATCAATGACGAAGAATATTAAAAAGTAAAGTAAACTAAAAAGGAACCCCCATTAAGTGACCTGATTTTCCAGCAGAAGCTCTAGGGGTGAGGAGAAAGTAGAATGAAAGATAAATTGCCAGCTAAGAATACGCTTTCCAGCAAAGTTATCCTTCAGATACAAAGGAGAAATAAAGCTTTTCCAAGCAAACAAAAGCTGAGAGAGTTTACCACCACTAGACATGCCTTGTAACAAATGCTGAAAGTTCTTCCAGCTGAAGTGGAAAGACACTAATCACAAAATCATGAAAGCACAGTGTTTTAATCACAACTATAGTATGAAGGTTAAAAGAACATTGAAAGTAACTATAGCTACTATAATTTGTTAGCAAATATATAGCATAAGAGGTAAAATGTGATATAAAATATGAAAGGGGAAGAGTAGATGAGTGGATCTTTATAGGTAGATGAAGATAAGTTGCTATTAGCATAAATGGACTGTTTTGTTGAAAAGATGTTTTATGTAAGCCTCATGGTGATCACAGCAAAAATCTAGATTCACAAAACACACTAAAAGGGGAGACTAAGCATACATAGTGCTATGGAAAAACACAACAGGCAGAAATAGGGGAAAAGAAACAGTACAGATACAAAATGACTAGAAGGAAAACAATAAGGTGGCAAAATTAAGTCCTTACATCAATAATCACTCTAAATGTAAATGACTGGAATTCATCAAAAGTCACAGAGTTGCAGGATGGCTAAAACAAAACCCAACTACATGCTGCCTACAGAAGAATCATTTCAGCTCTAAAAGCACACATATGCTAAGAGTGAAGGGATGAAAGAAGATACTCCAGGGAAGTAGAAACCAAAAGAAAATGGGGCTAGCAATACTTATACCAGACAAAACAGTCTTAGATTTAAAAAAGTAATAAAAAAATGGAGATCATTTGTAAATACAAAATATATCAAGGAGATATATCATAAATATATACACATCCACATTCACGCACCTAAATATATTAAGCAAATACTAACAGATCTGAAGGGAGAAAGAGGCAACAATACAGTAATAGTAGGGGACTTCAATACTCCACTGTCAGCAATAGATAGATCATCCATATAGAAAACTAACATGTTGGAATTGAGCCATATGTTAGATCAGACTTAAGATTTCATATATGCACATATTACACACATACACACATATTACACATCTACACATACATATATGTATATGTATATAAAACATCTCATCCAACAGCAGCAGAATATACATTCTTAAGTGCACACAGAACATCTCCAGGATACATCATATGATAGGATATGGAACAAGTCCTAGCAAATTTAAGATTGAAATCATGCCAACTACTTTGCTGACCACAGAGGTGGAAACTAGAACTCAATAAGAGAAAAACTAGAAGAGCCTATAAATATGTGGAAACTAAACAACACTTCTGAATGCCCAAGGTGTCAAAGAAGAAATATAAAGGGAAATAAGTTCTTGGATCTTATGAAAATGGAAACACAACATACAAAATCCTAGGGGACACTGCAAAAACCCTCAACAAGTTCGCTATAAAAGGAACGCACCTCAATATAATAAAGGTTATATACAAAACCTACAGATAACATTATAGTCAATGGTGAAAAGCTGAAAGCTTTTCCTCTAAGGTTAGTAACAAGGATGCCCACTCTCACCACTATTATTCAATGTAGTTCTGGAGCCCTAGCTAGAGCAATTAGGCAAGAATAAATAAAAGGTATTCAAATAAGAAGGAAAGAAGTAAAAACTGTCATTATTTGTTGATATAATTTTATATATAGAAAATCTCAAAGATTCAACCATTGTTGGGACTAATCAATGAATTCAGTAAAGTTGCAGGATATAAAAATCAACATACAGAAGTAAGTTGTATTTCTACTAATAGTGAGACATGAAGAAAGAAAAAATGATCCCATTCACAATAGCATCAAAAACAATTAGATAACAAGGAATAAATTTAACCAAGGAAGTGAAAGATCTGTACTAAAACTACAAGAGTTTCTTGAAACAAGTTGAAGACACAGATGGGAAGACATCCTGTGTTCATGGACCAGAAAAATTAGTATCGTTGAATGTCTATACTACCTAAAGATATCAACATATTTAATGCAATTCTGATAAAAATTTCAATGACATACCTCACAGAGACAGAAAAAACAGTTCTAAAATTTTTCCAGAACTACAACTACCCTAGTCAAAGCAATCCTGAGACAGAATAAAATGAGAGGCAAACTTTCTGATTTCAAACTATACTACAAAGCTATGGTAATAAAAACAGATTGATACTGGCATAAAAATACACACATAGACCAGGGAAACAAAATAGAGAATCCAGAATTAAATCCCTGTATATGTAGTCAACTAATATTTGACAAGGGGGCCAAACATACCTGAAAGAAAGGGTAATCTCTTCAACAAGCAGCACTGGGAAAACTGGATAAACACATGTGGAATAATGAAATTTTTTTGGATCCCTAAATTACACCACTCACAACAATTAACTTGGAATGGTTTAAGAACTTAAACTAAAAACCTGAAACCATAAAACTCACAGAAGAAGAAGCTCTTCAACATTGGTCATGGCAATGATTTTTTTGGATATGACAATAAAAGCACAAACAAAAAACGAAAACAAAAAATGGGACTACCTCAAACTTAAAAGCTCTGCACAGCAAAAGAACAAAATGAAAAGGCAATCTATAGAATGGGAGAAAAATTTTGCAGACCATTTATCAGATAAAGGTTAATGTCTAAAATATATTTAAAAAACTCACACAACTCAGTAGAACAAAACAATTCATGTAAAAAATAAATGAGCAGAGGAATCAAACAGACATTCTTCCAAAGAAGACACACAAAGGGCCAAAGTATACATGAGAAAATGCTCAACATCAGTAATTATCATGGAAATACAAATCAAAACCACAGTGTGCTATTACCTCACACCTGTTAGAATGGCTGTAATCTAAGAAGAAATAACAAGTATTGGCAAGGATGTGGAGAAAAAGAAACTCTTGTAGATTGTTGATCTGAATGTAAATAGGTTCAACCATATGGAAATCAGTATGGAGCTTCCTAATATTAAAAATAGATCTACCATATGACTTAATAATTCTACTTCTTGGTATATACTAAAGGAAGTGAAAAGAATATAAAAAAGATAGATGCACTCTAATGTTTACTGCAGTATTATTCACAATAGCCAAGATATGGAAGCAACCTATATGCCCATCAACAAATGAATGGATTAAGAAGTTCTCTGTGTGTGTATATGTGTATGGTATATACAATGGAATATTATTCAGTCATGAGAAATGAAGACATCCTGCCATTTGTGACAACATGTATGGACCTTGAGCACATTATGTTAAGTGGTATGTCAGGGAGAAAAAGACAAGTACTGTATGATGCCACTTACATGTGGAATATACAAGAGTCAAAAAATCAAGACCAGAGAGCAAAAGAGTGGTAACAGGAAATGGAGGGTAGAAGATTAGGACAGATGTTTAAGGGCACAAAGTTGCAACAATTAGTAAAAAACCCTAGAAATTCAATGCACAGTGTAGTGAATATAGACAACACATATTATAATCAAACTCACCAAGAGACTGGAACTATTCCAATTACTAAAGAGAAATAATTATGTAAAATGATATTGGTGCTAATTATTGCTACAATGGCAATCATGTTACAATATATGTCTCAAACATGTACACAATGTTATATGTCAAATATGTTTCAATATAATTTTTTTTAATTGAAAATTCTTTACACTCTTTCTCTAACCCCAAGCCTTAAAGTCAATCACTTAACTGTTTGAATGCCCCTTAAGTTGTTCTTTTGTTTCTTTCCTGACCTGGCATTATGCCACATATTTTGATAGTTTTATATCACTGACAAAAGGTTTTCTTTCATTTTTTTAATAGCTTGAATATTTTTCTATTTAATGATTCCCTTGATAGACATGTAGGATGCTTGTGTATTTATTTTCCTGTCACAATCAGTGATGCAGTGAACATTCATAGATATACACATGCAGAGATATAAACAATTTTTGTTATAGAGCATAACTGTAAGTACAATTGTTGAATAATTTAAAAAAGTTACTTGCCAAAAGAGTATCAATTTGTACTCAAAAGAACCATTGGTGAGTGTATATTTTCTTTAATAATCTATGTCAAAATATTTACATTTTATAACTGATGGGCAAAAAAATGTGTAATTGGTATTCAATTTTTTTGTAGGAGTAACCATTGCTAGATATCCTTTGCCAATTTTTGAATTGAGTTGTCTCTGCATTGATTTTGCACCTATTGTTTTTGGCATATTTTTAATCTATATGTATAGGTTGTCTCAACAGTAGATCTGTTATATTTGTTGAAAATATTTTCCACCTGCCTATCTTTCTCATTTATTTTTCTTATGAAAGAGCTCTGTGTATTGTTTCCTAATCACATCTCTTCACCTTCTCTCACTCCATTCATCTTGAAATTTCTCATTCTTTGTTTTTTGATAAATTAGTTTTATCACATCTATATGTATTCCTAGGCAATATGACATTGAATTTTGCTTGTCTCCCTAAAGTTTAATTTTTAAGAAAAGTTGAGACTTCCAGCCAAAAAATGGTACAGTAGGAAGCAAGGTAGAAACTTCCTCCCACATACACAGCAAGGAAGCAACTTCAGCAAAAACAACCCTGAAAATGATCTGAAGACTGCAGAACAGACCATTTATACCTGGTGGAGAAGAGAAGACCACACAGAGAAGGGTAAAATGGCTGAGCCTTGATCCACTAGGACACAAGCTCTTCCCCAATCTCAGCCCACAGGCAGGAAGGAGAGGAACAGTAGGGAGGGAATAAGCACTCAGGAACTCTGCACATCTGACCCTGGAGATCTGCTCTGGGAACATGAATCTACATTGCTTTAGGGTTTGGTGACTAAAGGGGCTGGACACAAGGGAGAGTTGGACCACTCTGGGAGGATAAGACTGCTGCCACTTGTGGAGGACAGACATACTCCCTTGGTCCTGCTGAGACCCAACACAGAGGCTGCAGTTGAAAGATTTACCTGCAGTGGGAAGGGTGCCAGAGGGGTGGGGGCTGGACAGAGCTCTCTCTGCAGGAGAAAGGGCAAGTGGGTACTTCCCCAGCCCTCCCTCAGCTCAATTGATCAGGAGCTCCCAGGAGCCAGCCCCAAATGTTTCATCTCCCTTGCTGCATTCCCCTTGCTGTGCTTCTCTGTGCACCCACCCACCTGCCCAGTGACTGGGGCCCAACAGCAGTCAGACTTTGCTGCCTGGCAGGCAGAGGGAGGCTTTCCCAGACCTCTCTCAGCCGAACTGCAGAGGCGCCTGCAGAAGCCAGTTCCAAGTGCTCCTTCCTCCTCGCTGGCAATCCAGCCCTATATGGTGCTCCTCTGCACACCTGCCCCACCACCCAGTCATCCAAGCAGCACAGCCATCACTGCAGGGCAAGCAAAGGGCAGCCCCACCCACAATGATCCCAGCAGAAGCACCACTGCTCAATTCAAAAGGGCCAACTAAGGTAAGCTGCCACTCATGGTAGACAGATCAGCAACTCCTAGAAGATGGGCAGAGGGGCAGCCCTGCCAATCCAGAAGCACCACTGCACAGCTCACAAAGGGCCTCTGCTGACAGAGATCAGCCCAGACAGGCAGGAAGGTGGCCCAATCCATAGCCCACCAACAGCAACGGTGGTTCCACCATAAAGGAGGACCAGGCACAGGTGAGCAAAAGCCTTGAGCTTCTGGACACCACAGGACGCCATCTTCATAAAGCCATTACTCTCTAGAACAAGGAGGCAGAAAGAATATTTCTACTACAAAGGAAGAAACACAAAAACCCTGACAAAAATGAAAAAGCAAAAGAATCTGTTCCAAATAAAATAACAGGATTAAGACACCAGAAAGAGAGCTAAATGAATCAGATTACCAATCTTCTTGATACAGATTTCAAAGTGTCAGTCATAAATAAGTTCAGTGATCTGTGGAAAAGTTGATGATCTCAGGGAGGACTTCAACAAAGGGACAGAGTTGAAAAAGAGCCACTCAGAGCTGAAGAATACAGTAACTGAAAAGAAAATTACAAGGAGGGAATGAATAATAGATTGCTACAAGTAGAGAAGATAGTCAATGAGATGGAAATTAGAGAACAAGAAAACAACAAAGCTGAGGAAAAGAGAGAAAAAAGAATATATAGAAATGGGAGGAGGCTAATAAAGCTGTGTGATCAGTCTAAATGAAACAATAGTTGCCTAATAGGTGTACCAGAAGGACAAGAGAGAGACAAGGAGTAGAAAGTCTCTTTGAAGAAATAAATGCTGAAAACTTCCCCTATCTGGGAAAGAAAATAGATACTCAGGTGCTGGAAGTACAGGGAACCCCTAACAAAAAGAACCCTAGGAAGAAAACACTAAGACATGTAATAATCAAAATGACAACGATTAAGGATAAAAAGAGGGTCCTGAAAACAGGTGGAGAAAGGCAAAAAAATTACTTAGAAGGGCAACCCCATAAGGTTATCAGCAGTTTATTCAGCAGAAACTTTACAGGCCAGAAGGGAGTGGCATGAAATATGTAATGTACTGAAACAAAAGGACCTTCAACCAAGAATCCTCTAGCCAGCAAGGTTATCATTCAGAATTGAAGGAGAGATTAAAGGTTTCCCAGATAAACAAGTTAATTCACTACCATTAAAACAGCCTTACAGGATATGTTAAAGGGACTTTTGTAGACGGAAATGTTCTTAAGCCTAAATGTTTTTCACCAGTGAAGATAAACCCACAGTAAAGGTAGACTAATTACTAAGCAAGTATGAAGTTAAAAAAAAGTAGTAAAATCAACTATACACAAAATCAGTAAGGGGATACACAAAAACTGTATATTATGACATCTAATACCTAATGCGTGAAGGGGGAAGAAGAAAAAGTAAGTACTTTCAGACTGTGTTCAAAATAGAGTGTTACATATTTTAGGAAACTATGAACCTCATGATTACCATACACCTAAAGCCTATAACAGAAGTACAAAAAAATAATAAAAAAAAAGAAATCCAATCATAACACTAAAGAAAACCATCAAAAACACAAGAGTATAAGAGGAAAAATGGAAGAGAAAGGAATTGTAAAAACAACCAGAAAACAATAAGATGGGAAAAATTATATACCTATCAATAATTACCTTAAATGTAAATGGATTGAATGCACCAGAAGTCACAGGGTGGCAGAATGGATAAAGAAATAATATGCATCTATATGCTACCTACAAGAGACTTATTTCAGACCTAAAGATGTACATACATTGAAAGGGAAGGGGTAGAAAAACATATTTCAGACAAATAATAGGGAGGAAAAAAGCAAGAGTAGCAGTACTTGTATCAGACAAAATAAATTCAAAACAAAGAAAATAACAAGAGACAAAGGACATTACATAATGATAAAGGGATCAGTCCAACAAGAGGATATAACAGTTATAAGTATCTATCTATGTTCCTGACATAGGAGCATCTAAATATGTAAAACATATTAACGGAACTAAAGGGAGAGATAGATAGCAACTCAATAATATTAGGGGACTTTTATATACCACTTACATCAATGGACAGATCAACCAGACAGAGAATAAATAAGGAAACAAAGGCACTGAACCACACACTAGATCTGATGGATTTAACAGAACATTCCACCCAAAAGTAGATACATATTTACTCAAGTGCACATGGAACATCCTTCAGAATAGATTGCATATTAGGACACAAAGAGAGCCTTAATAAATCCAGAAAGATTGAAATTGTTATTAACCATCTTTTTCTCATCACAAGGTTATGAAACTAAAAATAAATTACAAAAAGAAAAAAATATACAAACACATGAAGGTTAAACAACATGCTTCTAAATAATCAATGGATCATGAACAAATCAAAGAAATCAAGCAGTACATGTAGACAAATGAATACAAAAATACAACAGTTCAAAATAAGTGAGTCGCCACAAAAGTGGTTCTAAGAAGGAACTCCATAGCAATACAGGCCTACCTCAAGAAAAAGATCAATCCCATATAGTCTAAACTGACAATGAAAGAAAGTAGAAAAATAAGAATAAATGAAATCCAATGTTAATAGAAAGACGGACATAATAAAGATTAGAGCATAAATAAAATAGACTAAAACAACAGGAAAAAAAAATCAATGAAACCAAGAGCAGTTCTTTAAGAATATAGAATAGACAAACTGCTAGTCAACTTATCAAGAAAAAGAGTACATAAATGACCAAAATCAGAATAGTGAAAATGGGTACCACAGAAATACAAAGAAATCTCAGAGAATTCGATGGAAAATTACATACCAATAAATTGGACAACCTACAAGAAATAGAAAAAAAACCAAGAAAAATACAACCTTCCAAGACGGACCCAGGAAGAAACAGAAAACCTGAACAGACCAATTACTAGTAACAAAATTGAATTGGCAGTCAAAAAACTCCCAAACAAAATTCCAGAACCAGATGGTGTCACAGCTGAATTCTACCAAATATTTAAAGAAGAGCAAATACCCATCCTTCTTAGAGTATCCCAAAAGGTGGAAAAGGAGGGAATACTTCCAAACTTATTCTATGAGGCCAGCATCACTCTAATACTAAAAACAGACAAAGACTACAAAAAAAGAAAATTTTAGACCAATATCTCTGATGAACATAGATGCAAAAATCCTCAACAAAATATTAGCAAACCAAATAAAAAATACATTGGAAGGATCATCCATCATGACCAAGTGGGATTTATTCCAGGGATACAGGGATGGTATAATATTAATAAATCAATATGACACACATTAACAAGGAGGATAAAGACCAAGTGGTCATCTCAATACATGCTGAAAAAGCATTTATTCAGCATCCACTCAATATAAAACTCTCAACAAAATGGGTATGGAGAAAAGGTATCTCAACATAATAAAGGTCATATACAACAAAACCACAACTAACATCAAATAGTGATGAAAAGCTGAAAGCTATTACTCTAAGATCAGGAAAAAAGAGGATGTCCACTCTCACCATTTTTATTCAATATAGTACTGAAGGTCCTAGCCATAGCAATCAGATAAGATAAAGAGACAAAAGGCATCCAAATTGGTAAGGAAGAAGTCAAACTCTCACTGTTTGTAGATGACACGAAACTATATAGAAAACCTGAACAACTCTACTGAAAAACTATTAGAATAACTAATTCAGCAAAGTTGCTGGACACAAAATTACTACACAGATATTTGTTTGGTTTATATATATTAACAATGAAATAGCAGAAAGAGAAATCAGGAAAACAAGTCCATTTACAATTGCATCAAAAAGAACAGAATACCTAGGAATAAATCTAACCAAGGATGTGAAAGATCTCTACTTTGAAAGCAGTAAGACACTCTTAAGAGAAATTAAAGACACAAATAAATGGAAATCATCCCATGCTCATAGATAGGAAGAATATTGTCAAAATGGCCATCCTGCGCAAAGCCATTTACAGATTCAGTGTAATCCCTATCAAGATATCAACAGCATTTTTCAATGAACTAGTGAAAATAATCCTAAAATTCATAGGGAACCACCAAAAACACCAAATAGCCAAAGGAATCCTGAGAATGAAGAACAAAGTTGGGCAATTATACTCCTTGACTTCAAGCTCTATTATAAAGCTACAGTAATCAAAAACAGTATAGTACTGGTGTAAGAACAGACCCATAGATCAATGGAACAGAATAGAGGGCCCAGATATAAACCCATGCATATATAGTAAATTATATATGATAAAGGAGCCATGAATATACAATGGGGAAAAGACAGTTTCTTCAATAAATGGTGTTGGGAAAACTGGACATCTGCATTCAAAAGAATTGTAAGACAATGGATTATTGTCTAACTCCATACACAAAAGTAACTTTAAAATAGATCAAATATGAAATTTAAGTCATGAAACCATAAAACTCTTAGAAAACATAGGCAAACATCTCTTGAACATAGCATGAGCAATTTTTTCCTGGACACATTTCCTTGAACAAGGGAAACAAAATTTAAAAAAAGAAAAGTGGAACTGCAACAAACTAAAAAGCTTCTGTACAGCAATGGACAGCAACAGCAGACCAAAAAGGCAACTTAAAGTATGTGAAAAAATATTCATAAAAAATTTATCTGATAAGGGGTTAACATCCAAAATATATAAAGAACTCACATGCCTCAACACCAAAAAAAAAAAAAATCAGTTAACAAATGGGTGGAGGACCTCAACAGACATTTCTCCAAAGAAATATAGAAGGCCAACAGGCACATGAAGAGATGTTCTACATTGCTAATAGTCAGGGAAATCCAAATCAACACCACAGTGAGATACCGCTTCACACCAGTTAGAATGGCCACTATCCAAAGGACAAGAAATAACAAGTGTTGTCCAGGATATGGAGAAATGGAAACACTCCTACACTGTTGGTGGGAATGTCAGCTGGTGCAGCCACTGTGGAAAGCAATATGGAGGGTCCTCAAAAAATTAAAAGTAGAAATACCATATGGCCCAGTAATTCCATTTCTAGGAATTTACCTGAAGAAAACAAAATCCCTGATTTGAAAAGATATATGAACCCCTATGTTTATTGCTGCATGATTTATAGTATCTAAGATATAGAAACAATCAAACTACTTATTGATAGTTGAATGGATAAAGAAGATGAGGTTACATATACACAATGGAATATTATTTAGCCATAAAAAAGAAAGAAACCTGCATTTGTGATGCCAAGGATAGCCCTAGAGGGTATTGTGCTCAGTGAAATAAGCCAAGTGAAGAAAGACAAATACCATATGATTTCACTTATTGGTGGAGTCTAAAAACAAAATGAACAAAATAGCAGTAGACTCATAGACACTGAAAAGTGTTACTGGTGGTTAATATGGGGGATGTGTTGTGGTGGGTAAGTGGGGAGGGTGAGGAGTATAAAGGGGCACAAAAATTCTCAATCATAATGTAAGCTGGTCACAGGGATTGTAGTACCATTTGGAGAATATAGTCAATAGTTCTGTAATATCTTTCTATGTTGGCAATATGTGCACTAGTTGGGGGAAGATTTAATAATGTGACTAACTGTTCAACCACTGTTTTATACTTGAAACCAATATAAGATTTTGTATCAATGGTACTTCAGTTAAAAAAAAAACAAGAAAAAAACTGCTGATTTAGAAATCATGCAGAAAGCCTGAAAAAGAAGCTCAAATGGGATATAGGGGAAGCCTTGCCCAAACAGGCATCACACCATAATGCTTCTATTGTTAAAACAGTGAATATGGACACGTAAAGAGACAAACCACTAGAGTAGATGACAAAGTCAAGAAATAGATCCAGCTGCATATGGAGATTTAGTACTTTATAAATGTGGACTTTTTAATCAATGAGGTTAGAACAAGTGGTAGCTGTTTGGGAAAAGAAAAAGATTTATACCTCACACTACAGATTAAATCTCAAGTTGACTGGAGACTAGATAAATGGTAAAAACAAAATCATGTAAGTACTGCAATAATACAAGTGAATTTCTTATTTCTTGAAACTGAACAAAATTTATCTAAATATGTCTCAAAATTATAATCATAGTAAAAGTAATACATTATTGGCACTACATATACCTGCCTTGAAAACGTTTTACCCATTTACCTTGAATACAGTAATTTTCAATGTAAGCCATGATACAAAATGTAAAGAAGTATCACTCTATTCAGTTTTTCTCCTACTTTTTTCTTCAAATGCCAAATACTTAGCCTTTTGTCAGACTTTATATTTTAATTTCTTTTTATTAAGGTATCATTGATACAGTCTAATGAAGGTTTCAGATGAGCAATATTGTGGTTACAACATTCACCTCTATTATCAAGCCCCCCACATACACACTCCATTGCAGTCACTGTCCATCAGTGTAGTAAGATGCTATACGGTGTCAGACTTGATTTTTCGCAAGAAGTTAAAAATCAACTGGTTAGACCATTCATAAGCAATTAACAAGCATTACATAAGTGAAACTTTACTTTTGCAAAGAATATCTTTTTGTTCTTTGACAATGCCAAGATACTCATTCAAAGGAATGCAATTTCTAAGGAGAGTGTCATTGTAAAAGAGTTTTCATTGTTTTACTTAAATGTTCAAATTTATATTTAACATTTTATAATTAAAGTATAAAAATTTCACACACATACTGCTCACTGAGAAACAAGTCATGTTCTAAGAAAATTGTCTATAAATTTTTAAAGGAAAGAATTTAAATGAAAAAAGAATTTTTCGTAGCAAAGAGACTGAACTATACAGAAGCTAAAACAATTATTATTCTACCACCAGAACAAAATTTAAAGTTTCAGGTTGTCTTAAATATTCTTAGTTCTTAGGCAATGGTAAACTGTATGTTGAGCTGAATGTTGCTATTATGTCTCAGAAAATTTTGGTTTAAAATTTGAAAACATTTTCCCTATTATAATCTCCAGTGCCATTTCAAGGCATGGTGTTACCATACGGTCTGTTAAAAGTTTAGAATTAGATTTAGGACTGTGATCACTCAACAGAAACACAAACTGCTTTTAAGAGAGTTGAAGAGTTAAGAGGTGTGGCATTAGGATTCTAGCAACAATTGTTTGCTAGAATGTGACAGAACTAGGAGAAGCCATTCAAGCCATACAGGCTGTGAACAGAACATAGAATAAATGTTTCTTCAGATTGGACACAGATCCTCATTTATGTCCTGATAAACCTTCATAAGTTGTAAATATAAGTTGAAAAATCCATTAATACATCTAACCTACAGAACATCATGGCTAGGACTAACCTACCTTAAATGTGCTCAGAACGCTTACACTAGCCTGCAGTTGGGCAAATATCACGTAACACAAAGCCTATTTTATAAGAAGTGCTGAATGTTTCATGTAATTTATTGAATACTGCACTGAAGTGAAAAACAGAATGGCTTCATGGGTACAGAATGTTTATAAGTGTATTGGTTGTCTACTCTCATGATTGTGTGGTTGACTGTGAGACATTATCATACTTCTAATATGAGTTAAACCACAAATTGCTAGCCTCAGGGGAAAAAATCAGATTTCAAAATTCTAACTACAGTTTCTTTTGAACTCATCACTTTTGCACCATAAGAAAGTTGAAAACTGTTTAGCTGACTTATTTTAAGTCAGGGACCATCTGTGTATCAAAATGTTTATACCCAAGAAAACACTATTATAGCTATGTCTTGAAATGAAGGTAGAGGTAAACTTTACGGCCCAAAGTTTTGTTTCTTACAAAGCAATCTGGTTGGTCTGATAGAGGAAAGATGCCTTATTCCCCAGAGCATGTAAGTATTTTGTATGTTTACAAGCAATGCTCACCACCAATGAGACCAATTGGCTGTGACATGTCATTTTGCCCTAAATTGGAAATCAGACTATGGGAATTTTCAACTAAATGAACTTCAAAGTCTAAATGGACTGTAAAAAGAAATAGGAAATGTTGTTAACTCACCACAGATGCTTTTTAAAATGCAATTAAGGGGGAAGCATCTGTCTGCAGATGGAACTGCAAACGAATATGCAGAACCAAGACAGGAACACTGATAACACCTGACCTTCCAGATGTGCTGACTGAAGTCTCACAACTCTGCCTCTTACCCCAAGGTGGCAATTATTGCTGGTTTCAAAAGTTTAACCTATTAACAAGTAAACTCTAAATTCTTCTTGATTCTTTCAGGCATACCTAAAGTACAGCAGAAGTGGACTCTCTGAGGCTTAGAAATGTAGAAAATGCTGGAAGTGTTTGAAAATGCTCCAGTTTCTATGCAGTCTGTATTCTCCTCATGCTCACGAAATTACTCAAAATTATCTTCCCACTTTAGAAATTTACTGTGTGCTCAGATTCAGTTTCAACCATAAGCCAGTTTACACAGCAGTTGAGTATAAGTAAGTTCAATCGAACACATCAACTATTTCCTTTGACCAAAGTGAACTATTTTAGGGCCAGGGAAGAGGTTGGAGAGCAGATCCTGTTCAGGGCCTAATTCTTCCTTGCCCATTCCAAAAATTCAGTGCTGATTAGAAGAATCAGTTCAGGTGGTTCTAAAGCTCAGGACAACAGACACTTTGTTGGGGCCACTATGAAGGACCAGAGTCTTAGGTAGGTAACCAGAAATGGAAAAGGAGAGGAAAGTTGGAAGCAGCAGGGTGGTTCTTAGGAGTGTCAGCCACCAAGGGATGTCATTAGCATCCTTAGCAGGTGGAGGTCTCCAGGGGAGAGAGAGGGTTAGATGCCAGACACTAAGAACACCTACACAATTGGTAAAACAGGAATAGCAGGAATACATTTTATTATAACAGAAATTAAAATACCTTCATCTTCCCCTGTGTTTGCCTGGTCATTCCTTTTTACTAAAAAGGAGTTCAAAAGGCAGGTAATTTTGTGGATGAGTGTATGTATGTTCATGTGCACAAATGCATACACACATACAAGGATGTTTTAAGAACCTAAACTTGGCCATGTCTTGACTATCCAGACTGGACGTCAAAAAACGAATTTCTTTGTTGATTTGCATCAATTATGGTGATTCACTGGCCTGAACCTAGAACAATTCAAAGCCAGGTGCTTGGTGAGGGTAAAACTATGGGGGCTCTCTGGCTTGGTTTGTCCAGTTAAGCCCACCAAACACTATTTCCTCCCCTGAGTAGGATGGAGGTATGGGTGGATAACAGCTTCAGTCTTCTGGTACGATTTGCTTATTTGGCAAGCTCACAGAATGGTAGAGTTCATATTTTTTATTTAATTGGATTCTTATCTGATTTTTTTTACAAACTTGTAATTACAGTCTTTGTATACAGTATACAGCTCAAAATGAAAAGTTTTATTTACCTCCTTTTTCCCCACTGCTGAGCAGTAATTGCTATATTTTATATATAAAGCAATTCAATTTAAAATTTTAAAAAGTAGTACAAGAAAACTTAAAATATGCTGCAACCACAACTCTGAGAAAACAAGTGTTTAACATTTCCAAATTAACTTTGTATTTTGTGAGTTCAAAATCCAACTTTAAGAACAAGTATGTCCATGAATATAGAAATAGACCAACAGTTGCACTTTGAATGATGGATAAAATTGGGAGAGGCTCTTTAGACTTCATGCCTAGGCCCCCCTCCCCTAGTTAATCTATTATTTAGGTAAGTCACTCTCTAGGTCTTAGTTTCCACAATTTTAAATAATAGTAGCTAACATTTGTTGAGTATTTATCACAGCTGTGGCAATGTACAGAGACTTTATGTGAAAGAATTTAACAGCCCATGAGGTAGATAACATTACATTTCTATTCTGTGGTGAGGAGAGAGAAGGATGGAGAGATGAAACGACATGCTCAATTTTCACAAATAAATGATAGCTCAGATTGAACCTAGGCAATGGGACTTCTTCATACCCTCAATAGCTATGTGCCTAACTTTAAGTTTTAAGATGTAAGTCTTGATTCTCAAAGGGTATTTTGGAACATAGCAATCAAACAATGCTCTATCTTCAGCGTTTGATGAGATTTCTAGCTTCTTTATATGTCCACCACAATATCATATTCTCTAAGTAAGAATCAGAGCTTGTTAATTTAGGATGATAATGGCATGCTTGGGATTTAGAAGTGGACTATGAGAATACAAAAAGAATGTGTCGCATATTTCTGTTTTACTTCCAGTTGTGTAGGAGTCCAGTAGTTATTACCAGAGGCAAAAAAAATTGGAGAATGAATAATGATCTAAAGGGGAAATTTCATGTCTAAAAAATTTAATGGGATGGGTTTGGCAATCTAATTAGCACTGCCTGCAGCTGGTCTGATACCACAAACTTTCAGTACACATTGCTATAAGCTCTGTAGACTGGCAGTGATGCCCTCAAAACCACTCAGATCATTTATTTGCAGCTCAAACCTAAGAATTCACTCAAGAATTTTAAAGTAAAATAAGGAGCAAATTTGGGTGGAAAGAGAGGAGCAAAGGGAGTGGAAGAGGTCCTGCAGTAGCAGGTTCCAGGCCAATGCTTTTCTGGAAAGATCCTTAGAAATCTTGGGGTCTGTGTCCACTGAAATTCTTATGACTATTGTATAATACACACCAAAAAAGGATGAAAACAAAAAACCCAAGTTGGAGGCCGTCAAACTTTTCAGGACTCCCAGAATCCACAGTGCTGTTACACATTCCTTTCCCACTTCTCCAGGCAGGGTGACCAGAGGAACGGGCTAGACCCATCTTCTACCATGATGATCCTCAGCTGCTTTCTAAGAGAGTGTCAACAGTGTCTTGCTGCTAAACCTGCTCAGATAGTCCCTGGCCCATCAGAGAGAAGGTGCATAACCCACTAACCAAAATGCTTTAGGGGCAGGATACCACTGGGTAATTCCGTGAACTCTTTGACCCCAAGATCTAAGGTAAATACAGATCCAGGTAAATTTGGCCTTCAGCTTCTATGTGATGTAGAAATACTGGCCCAGCAGGGCTGTAGGGCCCTAGTGACATTTTATTTTTCCTGGTGACATACACTGGCCAAGATCTGTAACTTAAAGAGCTGTATCTGCCCTGGGCTTTGTCAACTCCAGAAAACTGAGAAACATAGACTTCTGCAGTTTCATATCTCTTCTCCAAACTGAAAAAAAACTGAATAAACACAAAACCAGACAAGCAAACTAGCAAACTGACTAACTGGCCAAACAAAAACAAACACTGGATAGAGTTGGAGGATGAATGGATAAATCTCGTGTGCTATTGGGTATTCTAGAAATTTAAGGTAGTTTGTTTACAGCCCATTTCCAGATATGAGAGTAACAGGCAAATGATGCCCTCTGAGTCTTAACTGTATCACAGTCATCCAGATGCCCTGTGGGTGGGCTAGTATAACAGTCCTCATTCAGGTAGAGATAATCCTGGCAAAACATGTTTTTGGATGAAACACTGTTTATCTTACTTGCTCCACTTTTGAATGCCAGAGT
Source organism: Manis javanica (assembly GCF_040802235.1). Classification (NCBI taxonomy): domain Eukaryota; kingdom Metazoa; phylum Chordata; class Mammalia; order Pholidota; family Manidae; genus Manis; species Manis javanica. The sequence continues at coordinate 71,745,189 of NC_133160.1, forward strand.
TGAGACATTAGTTATCAGATAGGATATGCCTGCTTCAGGTGTATACATACAATAAAGTCAGAAAAGAATTGGTAATTTGAGGCTTGATGAAGATTTACTTACTTAAGGAGCATTTGGATAGCAGTATGGAGGCATTCTTCTAGATGGCTTACAAATTTCTTTAATCTTCATAAAAGCTTTTTGAGTCTGTATTTTACAGATGAGGAAACTGCCTAAGTTTCCTCAGGGGGTACATAGCAAAGCCAGGATTCAAACCTGGGAAGTCTGATTCAGTCGTGCTGCACTGCCTCTTACTGGACATGCTGAGACTAACTGTAAATATATTCTGTGATAGGAATTATACACGTTCCGTCATACAAGTGGTATAAAGAAGTCCATACAGTAGACGTGGATGGCCTCTACCTTCACACTAAAGAAATGGCCATAGCCTTTGATCAGTGCAGCTAAAGGTTGCTTTCCTTATGTCCATGCCTGTCCTATGCAAGTCAGAATTCCCAATACAAATCATAGAGAACTACTCTGCTTTTGTTTACTCCAAATTTGGTAAACAAATTTCTTCATAAAACGTTGCTTCCTTCTAAACACTGAACAAAATTCTGGCTGGCTGCCTTGCTTACTAACCTCAGGAATTGTGCAGCTCCCTAACTCTTGAATCTGAACACCCAGTGTCTGCTTGCTATTCTGTGGCTGTGGTCTCTGCAGTCACTGGATTCTGCTGTGCTAATGGGTGATGCAAACACTTTAATCTCATTTTGTCCAAAAACACCCACAAAACCTCAAAAAAATCTATTTGCTACTCAGATTCTGAATAAAAAACGCATTTCTCATTCCATGATACTCTGGCATTTTTCTGGAAAATGTAGCATCGGTAACTATTTTTGTGGCAATGACTTAGAGTGGCCATGGGGGAGAACATTGAAACCAGTAGCATGTGGGCTACACTATCGTAGGAACTATATTAGCTAATCATAAATTACATATTACACTCATCATAAAACCACTCACAGACATAAGGAAGGCTTCTGAGTGCAGTCTTTCTGTGAGTGCACACACCATTCTGACAGGATTTTTCCCTCTTGTGGCTCCCTTGACAAATCATCTGCCCAGGTGACCCCTTGCTCCATCCATTTAGTGATTATTTGTTGGTTTGAATAATTTTTACAGTTGTTCTCATGGTATGAGAAGCCATAAAACAAGCATTATAGACTCAATACTATCACTTCCCAAACTGGGTGACAAAGCTAATTCTTTCAAGTTGTTTCTATATATGAAGTTTGATTAGCTGTTATTAGTGGATAGATAGACTCATTTATTTAAAAAATGATCAATAATTAAATGAAATGCTCTTATTACTTAAAGAAAGGGAGTCATCATTTATATCAGTGATTCCAAACTTAATACCCATTGGAATCACCTAGGGAGCTTTTACACTATCTGATGCCCAGGTTGCACCCAAATTAGTTACATCAATATCTTGGAGGGGGACAGAATCATGATAATCTCCATAGATGCTGAAAAAGCATTTGACACAATTCAACACCCATTCATGATAAAAATTCTCAACAAAATGGGAATAGAAGGTAAGTACCTCAACATAATAAAGGTCATATATGACAAACCCACAGCCAACATCATACTTAACAGTGAAAAGCTGAAAGCTTTACCTCTAAGATCAGAAACAAGAAAGGATGCCCACTTTTGCTGCTTTTACTCAACATAGTACTGGAGGTCCTGGCCATGACCATCAGAAAACACAAAGAAATAAAAGGCATCCAGATTGGCAAGGAAGAAGTCAAACTGTCCCTGTTCGCAGATGACATGATATTGTACATAAAAAACCCTAAAGAATCCACCCCAAAACTACTAGAAGTAATAACTGAATTCAGTAAAGTTGCAGGATACAAAATTAATACACATTCCTATACACTAATGATGAACTAGCAGAAAGAGAAATCAGGAAATCAATGCCATTCACAATGGCATCAGAAAGAATAAAATACCTAGGAATAAACATAACCAAGGAAGTGAAAGACCTATACCCTGAAAACTACAAGACACTCTTAAGAGAAATTAAAGACACTAGTGAATGGAAATTCATCCCATGCTCTTGTGAAAGAATAATTAATATTGTCAAAATGGCCATCCTGCCTAAAGCAATCTACAGATTCAATGCAATCCCTATCAAAATACCTACAGCATTCTTCAATCTTCAATGAACTGGAACAAATAGTTCTAAAATTCATATGGAACCACAAAAGACCACAAAAGACCCTGAATAGCCAAAGCAATCCTGAGAAGAAAGAATAAAACAGAGGGATCTCACTTCCCAACTTCAAGCTCTATTACAAAGCCACAGTAATCAAGACAATTTGGTACTGGCATAAGAACAGAACCACAGACCAGTGGAACAGACTAGGGAGTCCAGAGATTAACCCAAGCATATATGATCAATTAATATACAATAAAGGAGCCATGGTTATACAATGTGGAAATGACAGCCTCTTCAACAGCTGTTGGCAAAACTGGACAGCTACATGTAAGAGAATGAAACTGGAATACTGTCTAATTCCATTCACAAAAGTAAACTCGAAGTGGATCAAAGACCTGAATGTAAGTCTTGAAACCATAAAACTCTTAGAAGAAAACATAGGCAAACTCTCTTGAATATAAACACGAGCAACTTTTTCATGAACATATCTTCCCAGGCAAGGGGAAAAAAAGTAAAAATGAACAAGTGGGACTATATCAAACTAAAAAGCTTCTGTACAGCAAAGGACACCATCAGTAGAACAAAAAGGGATCCTACAGTATGGGAGAATATATTCATAAATGACAGATCTGGTAAGGGGTTGACATCCAAAATAAACAAAGAGCTCATGTGCCTCAATACCCAAAAAGCAAGTAACCCGATTAAAAAATGGGGAGAGGATCTGAACAGACACTTCTCCAAAGAAAAAATTCAGATGGCCAATAGGCACATGAAAAGAACATCCCTAATCATCAGAGAAATGCAAATTAAAACCACAGTGAGATATCACCTCACACCAGTAAGGATGGCCACCATCCAAAAGACAAACAACAAGTGCTGGCAAGGATGTGGAGAAAGAGGAACCCTCCTACACTGCTGGTGGAAATGTAAACTAGTTCAGCCATTATGGGAAGCAATATGGAGGTTACTCAAAAAACTAAAAACAGAAATACCATTTGATCCAGGAATTCCACTCCTAGGAATTTATTCTAAGAGTACAGGATCCCAGATTCAAAAAGACATATGCACCCCTATGTTTATTGCAGCACTACTTACAATAGCCAAGAAATGGAAACAACCTAAATGTCCATCAGTAGATGAATGAATAAAGAAGATGTGGTACACATACACAATGGGATATTATTCAGCCATTAGAAGAAAACAAATCCTACCATTTGCAACAACATGGATGGAGCTAGAGGGTATTATGCTCAGTCAAATAAGCCAGGTGGAGAAAGACAAGTACCAAATGATTTCACTTATCTGTGGAGCATAACAACAAAGCAAAAACTGAAGGAAGAAAATAGCAGCAGACTCACAGAACCCAAGAACGGACTAACAGTTACCAAAGGGAAAGGGGTTGGCGAGGGTCAGTGGGAAGGGTGGGATAAGGGAAATAAGGTGCATTATGATTAGCACACATAATGTAGTGGGGGCACGGGGAAGGCAGTATAGCACAGAGAAGACAAGTAGTGACTCTATAGCATCTTACTATGCTGATGGATAGTGACTATAATGGAGTATGTGGTGGGGACTTGGTAATGGGGGGAATCTAGTAACCACAATGTTGCTCATGTGATTATATATCAATGATACTTTAATAAAAAAATATCTCGATGGGGGGACAAGATGTCACACATCTTAAAGTTGCCCAGGAGATTCCAACATGTAGCTGAGTTAAGGAACTCTGGGTTTACAGGGAGATTGGTAAAATATGTAAGACTTATCATAACAGGAAACCCTTGTTATAATATGCCTGCTATGTACTAGGCACTGCTGCAAGCATTTTATGAATGTAAACCCATTTAATCCTCACTAGAACCCTGCAGTACTCTTGTTATTTACAAGTTACAGTTGGTGAAAATAAGGGACAGTAAATAAGGTGACATGCACAGAGCCACCCACTTTGTGAGTAGAAGAGTCATGAATGTTGCCCTATTTGGCTCTTAACCTTAATATTATTCTGCCTCCTATTTAATTTTTATGTTTTTAAATGGAGTAGTTGTAGCAGCAGCAGGCATTCATAGGCACACATCAAGTGCCCTTTGCTTACAAACCAGACTGATGATAATACAAATCCTCCTAAATAAACGCCAGCTCAGTAGTACCTGCTTGATCTAAACCCAGTTTTTATTGTTCTACCCACAGAACAAACCTCCTTTCCCATTGTTTATATAATGGAAATTAAACCACATACTATGTACTGTGACTTTATCTTAACACCAGGTGTTAATATTGACAATGTACATTCCTATGAAAATTTTGTTAACATAATTGTCATGCCTTTCTTTCTTAAATGAACAAGTGATTGTCTCCCCACTCCTCCAAATGCAAGCCAACAAACAAACTTCTTTGCTCCTACCCGCAGGCCCACTGTCACAGCACTCATGAAATGCTCCCTAGCAGCCCTGGCCTGCATGGCAGGTGTTCTTACCCCGTGCTAAGTGCCTGACCAATGTGCTTCATTTACCACCTTTCAACTTTCTCAACACTCAAGTTCAGCACAGAAACAAATTGCTCATGGGTCAGCAAGACCCAAGGAGGGTTATTTACTTCCTCCAATGTGCAGCATGAGGGAGAAGGGCTCTCCCAGTCTTCGACTCCAAGAAGGGGTATCTCTGGTTGTTTCCTTCTCTGTGGAAACCGCATCCACCCTGTGTATAATGTTTGGCAGGCTTGCTGATATGAGACCCTTGAGGACCTACAGCTGAAGACATTTAACTGCAGTTGCTGCCAAGTTAGCCTGGCTGGGGACCCTGAGCATTTCCTCCACGAGGGGCATGAAACAGTCACTCTGTGAGGTCGGCATTTACATAATCATTGATCCTAGTCTGACCTTAAGTCCTTTCTCAGATAGGCTGTTGACTTATTTCTGTGATCATATCCTTCTTTATACCTTAGTTTTAAGAACTATGTCTCGGTTTTTGTCTTCTCCACACTTACATGTACATTCCAGCCTGTGATGCAGGCCCTGATTTGAGATAAGGGTCCTTTCTTATTCTCTTTCACCCTCTGGGGTCAGTAGTCTGAGCCCCTAATTCCAGCCCTTAGCCTGGACTGGCCACCTACTGCTGTGTCTCACTGATGCCCACAGCCTGCTCTCCTGGCCCTAGGCCTATTGCCAGGCCACTCAATTTGTCAATCTTCCCAGATGTTTTTCACTTTACTGCTGACTGCTGAGACTTGGCCCAGTGACCTCCACTGCCCTAGGGTTCCTGTGTGTTCTGCTTATTGGTCTTTACTAGCCTGACCCATCCTAAGTGCCATTTGAGCCTGCAGTTTGGTAGTATTCTCTCCAGTAGAGCTGGGGTTTGTGATAAATTATTTATGTGCACATGGAATTTTATTTTACTGAGCTGTGTCACAGGCTTCTAGCAGTTTTCTCCCACCAGTCTCAGGATGGCTGGTACAGATTTTTCCTTTTAAAGGGGGTAGGCCCTTCTTAGTATAATATTTAAAAAACCACGTTACCTTCTCTGATGTTCCAACAGGGCACACCTAAATGCAGGTGCATGGTGTTACTGAGGTTCTCATTCCTTTTAGGAATCCCTTATCACTTCTGCCATCCATGTCTGGCCCCCCACCCCAGGTTTATCCTTCCCGTCACCCCTGCTCACTCCTACACATATTCCTCATTTGTCAGTTTCAGTATCTATCTTTCAGGCTGTGGTTTCAATACCCATTTTTGTGGCTGCAAATTAGAATCACTTTGTCATTTTACCAGAACCTCTGCAGATGGGGCCTGGGTATTGTCAGTGTCAAAGTCTCCCCAGATGATTCGATCTGCCTCTAAGCCTGAGAACTTCTGATTTAGGAGAATTTAGGTTTTTGTTCAAGCAGACCAAAAGTCTCTGCCTGTATCTAATTTATCATTTTATTTCTAATACATAACCGCATGAGGCATATCTTGGGAACAATATGTTTGATGAATAAATAAACAGATATTCTGAAATACATTTGTGATTTTTCTCAAAGGCTAGAGGCTATGATTCTTGTTCACTAAATCCAATTGACTAGCAACTTTAAACAAATACATGCCAAGCATGCTCATATCCAATTATAAAATTTTAGGGTTTGACATTCCTGGTTGCTCTACTTTTAAAATTTCAAGGTATTTACCTACTTGTATATTCATTGTAGGAAAACAGAAAATAACCAAAACAAAGTAACTAAAAAACATCTGCACTTATACCACCCAGAAATAACCAGTGTTCTCACATATAGTAAATTGAATCACACCTTATTTTTTCAGCAATATATTGCATGAAATCCTTGTTTTATTAAAACATAAATTATAGGCAAGTCAGTTAATGTTAGGGAGTTTAAAACTTAAATGGAAAGGTTCCCTTCAAGGACCCTAAGAATTTTCTAACATTCAGTTACAACACTCCTGTGCTCTGCGCATGGTCAAATCCTAAATAACATTTGTGTTTGAAAGAATGAACTTTTGGAGACTGAAATAGAAAGTTACTCTCCAGGGACCACATCTAGGGACAAAAAAAGAATTTTAACACAATGACATTTCCTGATTATTTTGAATCTTAAACTCATAACATTCTTTTCAATCTACGCTTTTTTTTTATTTTGACATTTTATATGACTAATGTTTATCAGCCACTTTTTGTTAGGCACTGAGCTAGACACTTTACAGTAATTATTGTGCTTACTGCTCTCAACAGAACCATTAAATAGGTATTACAAACCCTAGGTTATAAGTCAAGGAAACTGAGACCTAGATAAAGTCATTTGGGGGTTCTGCAGTTAGTAAGTGACAGAGCTGGGCTTAATGGATAAACAGTTTATTCCCTGACCACAGTGTTCTGCTGTTCAGCAACACTTAAAAAGAGGTTTGACAAAACTGTTCTTACTAAAACCTGTACTCATAAACTCCCATTATTAAGTTATTACAGAATTTTACTGGCCTCAAATTTATGGTTTAAAATCCCCATTTTCCTTCTGGAGGAGATTAAGAATTTACCCTGGTCCAGTGCACACCATTTCTCTTGGTCTTTTGATTTCCTAAAGATTTTCAGGGGCAATTTTTCAGCCACCATTTGTTAAGTTAGACCCCCTCATGCTTTACAGTTACACAATCTGTTGCTGACCTCCATGCAGAATTGAGGGGTCCACTTAAATCGTAGGACAACATAGCTGTTCTTAACAAATCCATTAACTGGTAGATATATTGTGTCCAGAGCACACAGATCTCTTCTCAATGAACAGCAGAGATTACCTCATTTATCTCAGTTTAGATCCATTTTCTATACGTATGGGTTCCTGTCCAAAGCCTGACAAAGAAAAATCATATTCAGGGCTGGTTGTTTATGAGACATGAATGGTTATACATTCCTTAAACTTTCTCCTACCAGGTCAAATCATCAGAAAGCAGCATCCCTGAAGGTCATTATGCTGACTTTCCATACAGATCATTTTATGGAAGTACAGCTTGAATTATGCCATCAGCTTGCATCAAGGTGGCTATTACAAATGGCTGTGTGCAGTATGCCTACTACTATGGAAGACATGCATTGTGTACGTCAATGCTTCTTATATAATAAAGACAGTCTTGCCAATGAGTTTCAGCCCAGGCAAGTTTGTTATGGATTCAGTGTGACCAAAGAAAATAACAGCAAAATGTTCTTGGGGTGAAAGGGTTATACCCAGCTTTATTTCCAGGTGACAGGTCAGTCACTAAAATCCCGTTCACTCAGAGCGAGTCTGCAGGCAGCAAGCCAGTATCTGCCTCTGAGCCCCTCTGTCTGCACAGCCGTCCTCCGGCCTCTCTGCACAGTCCTCCCGCACAGCTGTCCTCTGGGCCTCGGTCCTTGGCGCTGCTATCACTCCAGCCTCTGCTCTGCTCTCCTGCAGCCTTGCAGCCCTGCCACTGTGTCGCACGCAGAGCACTGGGCGGAGCTCTTTATATAGAGTCAATACCCATGTATTGCCCACAGGTGTGCAGTGAGCTAGACAACCAGGGTCAGGTGAGAATCCTGGCCACAGGAACTCTCATTTCCACAAAGACTAATGTGGTAAATTCCTCCCAGAGTTCAGAGCCAAAAACATTGGTCTCTTCTGACATACCACTGTGCTCCCTTTCTTTATTAGGTGATGAAGACTGCAGTACTCCAATATAATTATCTTTTGGCCCTGACTCCTTAGTTGTTAGGAAATAGATAGCTAAATATTCTACTCAGTTGCTGTATATTCCTGGAATATAGGTTTGCTGGTATAATTACCTGCTCAGTTTTCTTCATTACAAACCTTGTGTTTCCAATCCCTCCCTCCCTCTCCTTTCAGTTTTGTGAATAAAAGACATTTCTATCAGCCAGGAAGTTCCAAGGGATTTAGGAGCTCATGTCAGGAACCAGAATTAAAGATCAAGTATTAGAAAAAGGTGCTCCCACTGCTCTTCTCTCTTAGGAAATTACAAGCATTTCAGTAGCTCTGAACTGGGGGCACAGACCAATGTATGTTTTCTGTTACTTTATAATACCAAAAACAGACAAGGATAGTACAAAAAGAGAAATTTATAGACCAATATCTCTTATGAGCATAGACATGAAAATCGTTAAAAAAATAATAGAATTTAGCAATATGTAAAAATTATTACATACTATGACCAAGGGGGGTTTATTTAATATATTCAAGGATGGTTCATGTAATCCACATTAAGAGGCCAAAGAAAAAATGTCACATGATCATATCAGTTGATGCAGAATTAGTATCTGACAAAATTCAACATCATTTATGGTAAAGTCTCTCAGTAAGTTAAGAACAGAGGGAAATAGCTTCAGTTCCAAAAAGAACATGTGTAGCCAATATCATACTGGTGGAAAAGTCTAAATGCTTCCTCCAAAGACTGGGGATAAAGGCAAGGATATCCATTCCCCTCACTGCCAAGAAAAGGAAATATAAAGTATACAGATCAGAACGGAAGAATAAAACCCTCTCTTCTTAAATGACATGACTCTTTATAGAGAGAAATCCTAAGAACTCTAAAAAATAAACCCTCCTAAAACTAAGTGAATTCAGCAATTTTGTAGGTTTCCAGATCAACATACAAAATAAATCACATTTCTATACATTAGCAATGAACACATGAAGCTGAAAATTAGAAATACAATACCATGTGCAAATGCTAAAAAAAAAAATAATAAAACTGCTAGAAGCTGTAAATGATGTTGAAAGAAACTAAAGAAGAACTAACTATATGGTAAGACATACTCTATTTGAAGGGCCCCCACCAGTAAGATGGCAAACTTCCGGCTCCTCTTCCGGGTCCTTGGTTCCCTACGGCACCACCTGAAGACCAATCACCTCTCTCCCCCCTCCCACTCCCAGCACCTAGCCAATAGCCACCAGCCCCGTAGAAGTAACACCACAATCACCCCATGCCCCTTCCTATATAACCCAGCACCTTTTCCTAATAAAGCGGAACTCTCCGGTGAATTGCTGCTGTGTGTTGCTCCTTTCCTTTCACTATTCAGAGATTGGAAGGTTCAACATAATAAAGATGACTCTTTCTACCAAATCCCAGCAAGACTATTGTAGATACAGACAAGATCATTGTAAAATTTAGATGAAAAGGCACAGGCCCAAGAATGTGTCAAATAATTTTGAAAAAAGGAGAATAAAGGGGAAATCACTATACCTGACTTTAAGATTTATGTAACTAATTATGTAACATTGACCTATATGTCTATCTGTATTCCAACATCCCACACTCTTGAATACAAGATTTATATAACTATGGTTTAACTATGGTTTGTATATTTAGGTTTTTAAGAAATTGCCACATTACTTTTTAGAAAGACTGTGCCATTTTACATTTCCATCAGCCATGTGTGAGAGATCGACAATCAGACTTCTTGGCACTTTTCTGAGAAATGAAAACGTATGTCCAAACAAAAACCTAGACATGATTTTTCATAGCAGCTTCACTAATAATAGCCTCAAACTGGAAACAACCAAAAGCCCTACAGCTGGTGAATGGTCAGCATACTATGTATTTCCTCAGCAATAAAAAGGAACAAGTACTGATAAACTTGCAGATTGGATATATCTGAATGGCATTATGCTGAGTGGGGAAAAAATCAATATGGAAAGGTTTTCTACTGCCTGATTCCATTTATATATATACCTTTTGTCAAAAGCAGAGAGATGGAGAACAGATCACTGATTGCCGGGGCTTAGAAATGGTTAAGGAAAGGCTGGAAATGACTCCAGAGGAGTAGCAGGAGGGACATCTTTGTAGTGATGGAATAGCTCTCCACCATGATTTGGGTGGTGGTTACAGGAATCTACACTGGGGATAAAATGGCACAGACATACACACACTTTGCACCTAGTCAGATTCCTGATTTTGTATTGTACCATGATTAAGTAAGACATAATGGGAGAAACTAGGTGAAAGATACAATTTTCTGTGTGCTATAATTATTTTTGAAAATATAGAAACAATGAAAGTAAATCCTATTTTTCCTTGGGTAGCTATGACCCTGTGGAAAAGCCCAACATTCAAATTTACACATAAGCAAGACCTGGGGCAAGAGAAAGGCGGCAGGGAGTGGGCAGCCAGGGAGGTGTTTCCCGCGCGCTGCGGGCGGGAGGCGGCGTCCGCACGGCCGACTTGCAGCCCCCGCCCTTGTTTTCCGTGCGCCGCGGGAGGCTGCAGAGCCAGAGGCGCCGGACCCTCGCGCGGCGCCCGGGCGTCCCCGACGGCCGCCTAAAGCCCTCGCCTTAGGGAGGAGCAGGGAAGAACTTTCTTTGAACCGCGAACATTTTTTGGTCATTGGGGCGGTCTCGCATGCTTGGGTTTCCCGCCTTTTGATTGCGGGTTTGATCTGCGCCGCTCTCCTCATTCCTCAGCTCCCTGAGCGCAGCCGGGAGCCCTCGCGCGCGCGAGTGCGGGCAGAAGCTGTCCGGCGCCGGGGGCTCGGGGGGCGCGCGGCATGCAGTCTCTCAACATCTCCCGGGAGCAGTTCTCCCGGCTTCTGCGGGACCACAACCTGACGCGGGAGCAGTTCATCGCGCTCTACCGGCTGCGGCCGCTCGTCTACACCCCCGAGCTACCCGGGCGAGCCAAACTGGCCTTCGTGCTCACCGGCGTGCTCATCTTCGCCCTGGCTCTCTTTGGCAACGCGCTGGTGGTCTACGTAGTGACCCGCAGCAAGGCCATGCGCACCGTCACCAACATCTTCATCTGCTCCTTGGCACTCAGCGACCTGCTCATCGCCTTCTTCTGTATCCCGGTCACTATACTCCAGAACATCTCTGACACCTGGCTGGGGGGTGAGTCCGAGCCGCTTTTTCTCCCTTAATCCCCAGGTTCCGGGGGACCCTCCTCCCCGCCTCAGCCCCCCCACATTCACACCCTCTCTTCCTACTTCCTCACCTGGTGCTCTCTACCGAATGAATCCAGTGCCCTTTCTTAGAACTTCCTCACTTGCCCCCATTTGGAGATAAGTTTTTTTGCCACTTTTGATTCCATCCAGCGTCTGTTCTTGTAGTTTAGAGATGGAGTTTAGGGAAACGCTTAGGAAAGGCAGTAAGGTTAGGAGTCCACGCGTCTCCAGTTATTTCGGCTCCCTTTTCCTTAATTACCAGGATTCTTCCTATTTTTAAAAAATAAAAGTACGATAAAGTATTTGAAATAACAACCCCCAGATCACTTCAATCCCTCAACCTCCATGCTCCCTCCCCAGTTGCCTGAGTGGCTTCCAGACAGGTATTTGTTCTCCAAGCAATATATGTGGACTTAAAACTTTTTAAAAAGAAATATAATAAATACATTTGCAGGGAAAAAAAACCTTAGACGAGTCCTTCCTTTTAAAAACTGGATTAACAGATTTACAGCAGAGTAAAGGAACACAGAAAACATAACTCATTCATAAAGGAGAAGAGATTTAATTTCTCCTCCTTCCTAAAGGGGAGTGGAAATGGCAGAGAAGCCATTCAGAGTCACTGAGTTGGGAACAGTGGCGGTGAGCTGTATTCTCACCAGTGCTTATGGTGTACGGTCGGGGAGGAAGCACTGGCTGTATCCCCATTGTCATGGGAGGCTGTATTTTTGTGATCACATCAAAATTCTTAGAAAGTGGTTGGAATTATATAAAGAATGTGAGAGAAATGGGTCATTATGCTGTCAACCCTGTCATTTCCACCCCTTTGCTAATTCCTTTTAATTTCATGGAGGGTGTTTCTTTCATGCCACTATTACCAACTTGAGATCTTCAATTTATTTCACTGGCATTGCTTTTTTCCCCCTCTAATTTGCACTGGGTTTATTGTTAGTGGATCAACGATGCTAAAATCTTTGATTGCCGTCTCATCTGTAGAGCAAATATTTCCAAAAATGCGTTACACTTTAGAGTACGTGGAATTAGCCTGAAAGTGACACATAATACAGAAAGTTATGAGTTGATTTATATAGATGATAGACTTTTGTATGTGCTCTAAGGACACCATTGCACTTGGGTATTTTAAAGTTGCCCAGTGCAACTAGCTCCATAAAATTAATGGGAAGACTTTTGATTATCATATATAACTTATTTTTGGAGAAAAAGGCACAGGAGTTTTCATACCCAAATTCTTGTGAAGACAGACTTATGAAGCCTATTTGTATTGCTGCATGATTGTAGCTCCATTCCTAAAGATGAACATAAATAGCTAAGCAAGTGGGATTGTATACTGGGAATCAAAAGACCTGGGTTACTATTTTGGCTCTAACACATGTTAATCCAGCCTGTCTGGTTCTCAGTTTTTCAATAAATATTAGGAATTCTAGAAGGCTGGAAGTGGAATAAGGCAGCTGTTAGCCTCTTGCTGTATTGCAGAAGGATGTGTGGGGAAGCCTGAACATTCACCATCCCTCCTGAGGACTTAGGTGGACACTGCAAAGGTTTTTATCAAACTGTTTTCCTTACTTCCAGTTCATGGAGGACATTTCATTTCAGTTTCTAAATGCTGAAAAAGGGTAATACATTGCTGAAGTATTTTACAGGGTTCGTTTAAGAATCAAGTGTATTAGTAAAAGTGCTTTGAAAAAAATTGATCATTCCATGTAGGGTATTAATTCTGTTAGGAAGTGTTTCATTGGAGGTGGCATATGTTTGTCTGGGACCAGCTTTATAGAATAAATATACTTATAAATCAAGTAAGCAACACCAAAATGGAAGTTCAGGGGTAAGGAAAGAGCTTGCAGAGGTAGTGGAGATGCAAAGCAAATTAACTTGTCCTTAATAGGATAGGATGATAATTGCAAAATTCCCTTGACAAATTAACAAAAGAGTTCAAAGGCATGTAATCTAAGAGTAGAAAATTAAGTCACAATTTATTATTTCTTGAAGCTATTGAGGATGCCAATCATGGTAAAGCCATTGGTAATACGAGATGAATAAAGCTCATCCATGCTTTTGTGGACCTCAGAGAACAGAAATACCCCAAAACGTGCACAAATAGAATTTGATAGAAGAGTGTCTCCTTTGCTACGGGAGCATGAAAGAGTCAGGAAGGCTTCAACAGGGTGGAATGTTTGAGCTGGAACTTGAAAAATAAGTTAGACTGTTTTCAGCAGAGAAAGAAAGATGGAGTATGTTCTAGGGGTCAACCCAAAGTCTGGAGGAGAGAAAAAAGGTAATTCCAAGAACACTACACTGTAAGGCATTTGAAGATTATAGTTTGTATGTGGGGAATGGTAGGAAATGAGATAGAAAGGTAAATTAATGCAACTGGGGAGGAAAAGTATATTAAAATTTTTATAAAACCTAAAATATGAATACTCAAATTCTTTAACCGGTCAAGTAGGAAACAAACACTAGGAGGCAACAGTGGCAGAAGGAAGACTGTGCCTCCTTGAACGGGAAGATCGCCGCAGGCAGGGGTGTGCCCGGTGCTGTTGCATCTTTTTTTGCTGCTGTAGTTATTGCTTTGTTATTATTTTATTTTCAGAGAAGCTGGGAATACAGATTTTTATTATATTGGCATTTAAATCAAATTTAGAAAGTTAAATGCAATTGAGTGAACAAAAACCTCTTTGGGTTTGGCGAAAAATAATTCATGAACTTCCAGTTTGTAACTTCTCTACAAAGCCTTTCTCTCAAACGTTTCTGGCAATGACTGTTTTTTTTTCTTCTTCTTTTAGTTCACTCATCTCCCTTGCTAGGCACCAAAGCACCTACTGGGTCCGAGCCTACAATTTGACAAGATCCTCAGGTGACTGATACGCACATGAAGGTCTGAGAAGCACCACTTTAAGTAAAGGTTTTCAGACCTGGCTGCACAGAGAATCTCCTGAGGGGAGTTTTTCAATGATCTGTGCCAGCAGCCATCCAGACTAGTCACCTCTGCCTCTGGAGCCAGCTTATACTGACTAACAGGGTCCGTTGTACACATCTCTACCCAGTTCCTTATTCAGGAACATCAGGTTGTTGGCTTGAAATCTGTCGTGGTGGGAGTATTTACACGGTGATAATCTGCAACTACAAATTAGGCCTTAAAACATACACCCACTCAGTTGCTTTCCAGTATACCACTGAGGAAGGACACTGAGTTTCCTTTTGTACAGTGATGACACCATAAATGACAGATGAGACCAAATGTATCCATAACATTTAGTTTATGTACCTGAATTATTCTCAAGTCAGGAGACACAACTGGTCCCTGGCATCCAAGTGCTGGCCAGCATAGAGACAATCTGGTGCTCCATCCTCTGCATGCCTTTCATGCCATCCCAGCATCAACTGTCTTTGATCTGCCAATGGACTCACTCTCACATTACTCCCTAGAACGTCTTCCGACATGGAGCTAGCTGGAGTGGAGATTCTCTTCCTCCAAGAAGAACACGGAGCATCTGCTTATGATTTTTACCACTAATGTGAGGATGGAGTTGTGTTGCCATAACAATTAGGAGTCAGGTCTTGGAAGTTCTGTCTTTGTTCTACTCTTTGATCTTTTTGGTCTTATATCAGTAATAAACTTGTTCATTGCACTCTTGGACCCATGGAATCTACCCCTCCTAATCTTCATCTTGCTTCTCCTCATTTTGTCCCTTTCTTCCTTCTCCTTTCACTTCTTTCTTCAAAATATCTCAGTGTTCCTCCAGATTCACTGGCTGAGTATGTTTTGTATATTCCGGCTCAATTCAGCACAGTAGGTTTTGTTTCTGAACAATGCCCCAGAACTTTTTGTTCTCTTCTCCAGGTTTCCATAAACTTCTTTCCTTCTTTCTTAAAGTTCTCCCTTTGGATGGTTCTCACATTTCCTCTTATTTTTTGAGTGTGTCCACTGAAGCTTAGTATACAAACTCTTTTCTTTCATCATTCATTTCTGATGGAACAGTCAGGACTCTCCTTTCTTTGCTGTTGATTCTGAAACCAGTATCTAATCATTATCTTAAGCCATAGTCTCTCATCTGATCTGAAGGCCAGGTGTTACACATCGGCATCTTATCAGCATCCAACAATCTCTCATCCTAGCTTGTCCCTCTTTCAGGGTCTGAACTATTATTAATAGTACTATGAGTCATTCTTGTCTTCAGCATTTCCGTGGGGATGTGCAGTGCACAATGGGTACCAAAGTTGTTGAGAGAGCTGTGTCCTTGTGGAATAACCAGGCTTTAGTTAGAACAAGAAGGGTGAGGGCAACATTCAAAGAAAAGTTGGAGAATGCAGGGGTTTCTGTTGCTCTCAGGGTTCCAGAGTGCACAGTAGAGAAAGCACAGTGGAAGTGTTGGGGTGGGGTGTTGTATCAGATTATGGGGTGTTCAGAGTCTGGATTGGGTCCAGGGGCAAGGGAGTCATGGTGACTGAGGTAATTGTAAACTGCAGGCTTGGGGATGATTAATTCTGAAGACCTGCCAGAAGGAGAAGGAAAATCAGTTTTAATTCTAGCCTCCTTTATGGCTCTCACTCAGCATTAATAAAGTGAGATGAGGAGTGCCTGAGGGAGGGCTGGAGTGATGGCCTTGCTGGGAGGCTACAGGCTCTGTGGCCACTTCAGTTTTGCTGGGGATGCATTAACAGCTAGGCAAAAGGATGGTCTCCCCAGGGACCCTCAGAGTTGTGTGGCTTTTGCTGTTGTGGGCAGTGAAAAGAATCTTCTAATGGTGACTGGCAAAGTGACTAAAAACAATTCCTAAAAAGGGGCTCCAAAAACACACTGAGTGATGGCAGCACACTGGGAAATGTGCACATTCACCTATACTCAGTCACTGCATGCAAAGACTACTCGGTTGGGTGAAGAAAGGTAAACATTAATTTTCTCAGCAGCTGATCTGAAAATTACTCTAAGAGCATTGATTTTTAGTCTTGGCAACACATGGAATCAGCCAGGGAGTTTTTACAAAAATGATGCCTGTCCCTACCCTCTAGTGGTTCTGATTTAATTGGTCTGAGTATGGTATCCAGGTATCTAACTTTTGTAAGTTCCCCAATAGAAAACATAATAATTGTCAGCTAAAATTGAGAACCACTGATGGAGTGTGAATTCTGACAGCACCAAGACTTAGGCCATTAGGAAGGTTAGAAGAAATAATGGGTGTAAAATGCTTAAATAGAACAGTGCCTGCTTATGTAGCACCACAAGTTAGATATGCATTATATTTTTTAAAAATAGCAATTGGAGTTAGAATACTTGGAAAATGCAAAAGCAGTTTGCATAAAATGGAGTCTAACATGGAACTCTGAGGCAATTCTTCTATTGTGTGCCCCTTATTACATTGTTACTAATGCCCTTAACCTTTGAGGAGTCTCCCAAGAAGGATTTGGAAAGAAGTCAGAGATGATGACTTCTTTGTTGTGTCATAAGATATACAGAGAAAGACCAGAAGAGTCATTCTCTTCGTTCTGGAGAACAGAACTCGAATTCTAACTTAGTACATCCCTTTACAAGGTTTTCGGTCCATTTTTCCTAGAGTGCCAGGGGCTAGTATAAGTGGGTGACAGTCAGCAGGCTCCCAGACTTCATCAGAGCATCTCCCTTCTCTCTTTAGTAGATTGGGTTTTGCATAAGATTTCACATGAAAAACAAAAGGCTTTTACTGGAAGCAAGGACTGGGAGGGAGGAAAAGAAAGAACATTCACCATGCACAGCATGAAAAATTTAGGTGTGTTTTTGGAGATTTTGGGCTGATAAGTTGTGAAATGAGTTAGTAAAGGAGGTTGTTGAACTGTTATTTAGTGAAAAGATCTTAATTCTTTGGACCAGTTCAGAGCAGAGGGATTACACTGGAACTTCTCCAAGTCTATTTTATTATTTGGTAAGTCGTTAGAAAAACATCACTTATATGTACTACAATTTTCCCTTTGCTATAGCATTTCACACACTTCAGAGTTCCTGGGATAAGCTTTAATATGGTGAAACTGATGTAAAGTCAACAGTATTATGGAATTTTAAGAAATCTTTTAATAGGAATGATGAAAGCTATTGACAAAGAATAGTCTCATTAAAGAAGAGAAGGATGTAAAATAAAAGAAATGAAAGGAAGGCCCAACAGCAGTAGTAGTTTGGAAATAAAGTAAAAAATTGTGCCATGGATGCTGGCCTCTGGGTGATCTTCCTTAGAATCAATTATGTACATACTTCAAAAAGAAAAGATGTCATGGGTCAAGAAAATCACTTAATTTTCTTGGGAGATGGGAGTGTAGATTTATTTAACAGCAGCAGAATTTATATGAAAGGTTCTCTTTACTTAGAACAATTACATTTTACAGTTAAAATAAGGACATGACAGTATTTAACAATGAGGAAGTTTGAAAATTTTTTATTGTGAGCTTAGAAGGCTTAAAAAGAATACCCTTTTAAATTTTCTTTTCTAAAATGTAGCTCAGTATGTTCTTTGACCAGTTGTTGGTTTATTAGGATTATTGTTTACAAATAGAGAAACACAACTTAAACTTACTTAAGAAAAGAGGAGAATATTCTGCTTCATGGAACTGTAGAGCTGAGGGTTAGGTTGAGCTTCACACTCAGCTGGGTCTATGTCTTCCAAAAATGACTCCAGGGCTTTGCCATTCTCCCTCTTTGTACCCAGCTTCATTTGCTTTTATAATGGTTCCCAGAGCTATAAGCTCACATTTTCTTTAAAACTCCCTGTTTCAAATTAAGTGTGTATCTACAGATGAATGGAGAAACAAAATGTGTATATATGCACAATAGAATATTACTCAGCCATAAAAAGGAATGAAATTCTGGTAAATGAAATAAATCAGATGCAAAAAGACAAATTTTATATAATTTGAGCTATCTAGAATGGGCAAATTCATAGAGACAGAAAGTAGGTTAGACTTTATCAGGGGCTGAAGGGACAGGGGAATGAGGAGTAATTACTTAACGGATACAATTTCTGTTTGCAGTTATGCAAACATTTTGGAAGCAGTGGGGCTGGTTGCACAACATTGTGGATGTAATTCAATGCCACTGAATTATATATTTAAAAAGGTCAAAATTGCAAATTTTATGCTATATATATTTTACCACAGTAAAAAAAAATTGGAAAAAAATGAAACTCCGTATATCAGAAGATAAGAGAGGATCCTTCCTGTTAGCTGCAGAAAATTTTGGAAAATTATCGTTAGCTTGGCATCATTCTCTTACCCATAGAACCAATCACTGTGGCTCAATCTATAAAATCCTTTGTTCAGGACTTAGTCATGTGGAAGTAGGGAGGGCTGGGTTCACCCCACCTGAGTTGACTTGGACTGAATGAAGCACTCTGGGGAAATGCAGGGAGATAGTTCCACCATGGCATCCTGGCAACCTTACTCATCTCCACATAAGTCACGTAGGCAAGGCTTAACACTGTCTGAACTGGGTTGTGGTAGAATGCCTGGAAATACCTCCAGTAGCAGTTCAGCAAAAGCTTGGTGAGTAGCCACCGAGAGACAATTTCCTTCCCAGTTCAGCAAAAGCTTGGTGAGTAGCCACCGAGAGACAATTTCCTTCCCAGTCTCATGTGAGACGCACTGTTTGTCATCCAACTCCCAAATTTGGTTTCACTTGAGCACAGGACTTCCCACCATACTTGCACTTAAGGTCCAACTGTGGGCTTTTGTGTTCATCTGTCAGATTGCTTGGCTATAGTTTGAGAGGAGTTCCTCCTCAGCAGAGAGACCCACTGCCCATGCTCTTGCTTCAGGTTTGGAATCTTTCTGTGGGGCTAGGGACACAGGGAGCCGACACCATGTTAATTTTGACTTCCTGCCTGTGTAAGTAATAAACTTCCTTGGGTCCTATTGACTAAATCTAGTAGAAACACCTGGGTACTCGTTAGCCACCACATTGCTGCTTGGGAGTGCTTGGTGCTTGGCAGGATGTTCCCATGAAGGAGGACATGCAAGGCAGATGCACATGCATAATCAAGTTGCTCACATGTGTCTACTGGACTGAGTTCAACTTACGGGGACTGTAAGTTCCTTGAACACATGTTCTTTGTCTTTGATTTCTGTGATGTCCTCCCACAGGGCTTAAGCCCTAGAATAGGTTTTTCAGGATCAAGCTGAACCAGAGTTTTGAATAGTCTCTCCTACTTACCTCTCCTGGTATTAGACGGATCTTGGCATCTTGTTCTGCTGCTCCCGCCATGTTTACGCACTTGTTGTTGGACCAGCCTCCATGCTGCTGCTTTCCCCTAGTGCTAGAGAAATGCATTCTCCCTCTGCTAAGGGGTTATTGGAAGGTCAGTGAATGGAGTCTGGGAGCTCATCTTAGCAGTTCCTTCTCAGTCTGTATCTCTAAAAAAGAATTCAGCAGAAGCTGAACTTCTTGTTTGCTTTCCTTTCTTAAAACTAAAGACTTCCAATGGTTAATTATGAAGAATTCAAGCAGGTGTTTATTGTTATCTCTGCAAAACTAAATTTGTTCTTCCCTTGGCTGGGGTTCTGAGAAATACATCACCTATAGTACCAGAAAGATTGCATATTATTATGGACTAATGGAATTCTTAAAAGATAATGTTTTTTCAAAGCCTGGGAGAACTAGAAGAAATAGACAGTTTGGTGCAGTGAAAATATACATGTACTTTAGAGTCAATAATCTTGAGTTCTAATCCTGTTCCACCATTTATGAATTACTGTATTAACTAGGTTCTTAGTTACATATTCTTGCATTACATCTGCCTCTATTAGGAAACCAAGCAGAGAAGTTACAAAATGATGGATGGTGCTGCCCCGGTGTGGTCTATGAAGCAGCAGAAACCACAACAAAATGACAGGTTTACATCATGCTGTGTTTCTACAAAAATATTCATGCATATCCATTTATTATGCTTTCCCATTGGATTTCAGTATTAAGTGTATGGTATTTACATATATGTCCACCTATAAAATCCTTTTACCTATAAAACTTGAAAGTCCCTTTCAATGTGTATGTGAAAAAATATCAACATTATTTTGAAGAACTTTTCCCTGTGAAATTGAGATGTATTTAATATCTGCAATGTTCTAGGTTGACACACACAATATTTGACATTGGGACAATTATTTAATTTCTCTTCATTGTAGTTTCCTCATCTGTAAGCTTGGGGAAATGTGTCCCCACTTTACTGGGATACTGGGAAAATGAATGACCCCAGTGTAAAGGACCTGGCACTTAGTGGGTACCCAAGGAAAGGAAGCTGATTGTTGTGCACCGCTGCAAAGCTTTTACTAAAATGTTAGCTGCATTTGTGTGTCCAATAGATTTATAGTCAATGATGGTGATAGAGTTAAAAACTGGAGTTGCAGTACTAAAATTCTCAAATACATATAACATATATTTATTCAAAACAACTATAAGTAATTCTGCCCATTTATAGCTGATTTTGTTAATAAAATCTTGAACAATTGCTTTGAAAGTATTTACTTCTATGCTCAAACTAATCATTTGTACTCAGAAAAAAAGAAAAGAGTTCTTGTTTCCAGTTACCTCAAAAGCCTTAGTACATGCCTAGTGGAGAATTAAGTGGTAAAGAATTTGTTGGGGTGATACAGATTGTGTAATTCCTTTTAAGGCTCATATATCTTCCCAGGACACTCTAGACTGTAGGCACGATGTTGCCACACAAGTATTAATACAAAGTCATCACACTGACTCGTGCCACTGTCTTGTAATGCCTGCTCTCTAGGTCCTTTAACAGCTTTTGCCAGACTCCCCAGTGGAGCCTCCCTCAATTAGGAACATATACCCCAGTTATCCTGTGGGCATTCTTGCTGTGCAACTCATGCTGTCTAGCTCAGGGCAACTTAATTTGGCCACCAGAGTCATGGCCATTGTGAAACAATGACATCAGTTCCTTTGACTCTCATGTTGCTAGTACAGATTTACTGAGATCTGGGCAATTCTGGGAGCTAGAGCCTTGCTCTTCACCATAAAGAAGTGGGAGTATGTGGATAAAATGAGAGTTCATGTGGCCAGGATTCTCACCTGGTCTTGTTTGGCTAGCTCACTACACGTGTGTGGGTAATACTTTGCTATTGACTCTATATAAAGAGCTCTGCCCAGTGCTCTGGGCAACATGGTGGCATGGCTGCAAGGCTGCAGGAGCAGAGAGCAGAGGCTAGAGTGGTGGCAGTGCCGAGGACAGAGGCCCAGAGGACAGCTGTGCTGGCAGAGAGGCCCAGAGGCAGAGACTGGCTTGCTGCATGCAGACTCGCTCTGAGTGGATGGGATTTTAGTGATTGATCTGCCGCTGTGGAAATAAAGTTGGGTATAACCCTTTCACCCCAAGAATGTTCTACTTTCATTTCTTTGGTCATACTGAATCCATAGTGAACTTGCCTGGGGCTGAAACCATTGGCAAGACAGAATACTAATACTGATAAGAACATCAAACTCATAATATAGAGCTCACTATGTAACATGTATATTACTATCCCCATTTTACACAGGAGAAAATGGAGGCACAAAGACCTGGTGTTCATGTACTAGTTATTTATGCTGCATAGCAAACTACTCCAAATGCAGTGGATTAAACAAACCCTTGTATTTGCTCATGATTCAGCCGGCCAGTAATTGAGTAATTGTGACTTGGGTCAGCTGGGCAGTTCTTTTGCTGGTTTCAGCTGAGATCACTCATGAGCCTACACTCATCTGCTGGCCTCATAGAAGCTTATTGTTGACCTCAGCAGGGACAGGCTATCTCTGTCCCATGTGGTTTCCTTCTTTGGCAGGAGCCCCCAGAATTGGTTATTTGGAGGAACCACATTCCAGGAGAGTGAAAGCAGAGGCTTCAAATTCTGTTTCAGGACTGGAAGTTGCACAAACCCCACTTCTGTGATAAAGCAAGTCACATCACATGCCTAGATTCAAGGAGTGGGAAAATAGGTTCCTCCACCTGATCAGAGAAGTGGTGGTCACATTGGAAAATGAGGAGATGGGGCTTGCAGACAGTTACGGAGAAATTTGAGCCTTTTTTCCCTCCAACAATCTATCATATTAACTAAATTGCCTAAGTGCATGTAGATAGGAAATGGTGGTGCCAGGATTTTGAGCCCAAGAACTCTGCTTCCATGTTGGGGTTTAACCCCAGTGGCTATATTGGAATGGGGCACTGTGAGTAAAATGAGAGTTCCTGTGGCCAGGATTCTTACCCGGCCCTCGTTGACTAGCTCACTGCACACCTGTGGGCAATACGTGGCTATTGACTATATAAAGAGCTCCGCCCAGTGCTCTGGGCACAACACGGTGGCAGGGCTACAAGGCTGCAGGAGAGCAGAGCAGAGGTGGAGTGGTGGCAGCGCCAAGGACAGAGGCCCAGAGGACAGCTGTGTGGGACAACTGTGCAGAGAGGCCCAGAGGACGGCTGTTTGGGACATCTGTGCAGACAGAGGGGCCCAGAGGATGGCTGTGCAGACAGAGGGGCCTAGAGGCAGAGGCTTGGTGCATACAGACTCGCTCTGAGTGAACGGGATTTTAGTGACTGACCTGCCACCTGGAAATAAAGTTGGGTGTAACCCTTTCACCCCAAGACCGTTGTGTCAATTTCTTTGGTCACATTGAATCCATAGCAAACTTGCCTGGCACTGAAACCCATTGGCAAACAGGCACGCTTCTCTTTCTGCAGTGCATTATGCTTCATCACCTGTTTCTGCCCTGTTTGTGCACAGTGCTGCCTACACGTTTGCTCCTAATCCTCAGATACAGTTTGGGACCTGAAGGACAAATTTCTGAAATGAAAAACTTGCCATGGTCTTTTTCCTCAGAAAGACTCATGAGAGTGGACTTTTGCAAGTTGACTCTAACTAGCTCTACCGAGTGGTCTAAGAACACTTGGACTCCCAATACACACATACTTGTGGAAGTCCATATTGACTATATATGAAGATGTAACTGTCAAGCTATCCTACAGATGAAACAACATGCTTGGCTTTTTAAAATTTTTCCTTTATTGTGATGTCCACAAACAATAAAGGATTTATTTTAGTGAGAAGGAATTTTATTGGATAAAATCTAATCTAACTAGGAATATGAACCTAATTCAACAGTGATTTCCTTACGGGAGTTTGAGGAAGAACCTGTGGTAGTGTATTTTTAAAGAAGAGTTTTACTTTTTTAGAGCCTTGGAAATTAAGCCATAGTCTAACACTTAAAACAAATGAAAAGGAGATTTAATGAAATAAAACATCACTCCAGGCAAGATGTAGATCCTGTTAGAATTCTATATTATAGAGTCCTTCTATATAAAATTTAGATCTTCACACTCTGTTTCTAATATTCTAATAAAACAGCTGGTTAATTCAGCTAGTATATTATTCAAATTGGATTTGCAGTGTTGAGGAAATAACACATCTGAATTTTATGACTTTGAAGACACAGGACACAGTCTATTTGTATATTTTTGGTCTCCTCCACTAGAATGACCATAGGGAGTTGTCAATAAATACTTTCAGTGAATTAATGGATATCATTTCACTATTGTACTAATACTTGAGACTTTTCAGGAATCAGTTGTATTTATTTTTGTGAAAGGCAGAATGACATTGTATTTATTTTCTGTGTCTATTTGTATTTTTGCTTTTTTGGTACAAGGAACAAAGATTCAATTTACCTCAGATAATTGGAGTTAGAGCAAGACTGTTTCGTAGCACTAAAGGAGAGAGGGGCCTCTGTCTTGCCAATGGGTTTCAGCCCCGGGCAAGTTCGCTATGGATTCAATGTGACCAAAGAAATTGACAGCAAAATGTTCTTTGGGGTGAAAGGGTATATTACCAGGCTTGTTCTCCCAGTGGGAGGTCAAGCATTAGCGAATCTGCCTCCACCCAGATCACTGGGCTGGGCTCTCTATATAGCACAATAATAGCTTATTGCCTAAAGGTGTGGAAGCAGTAGTCTAGCAACAGGCTAGTTACATCATCAGGTGGTTTAAGTTCAGTGAGGATCCTGGCCATAGGAACCCCAGCTTCCCCACAGCCTCTTTTAAATTTAAGGGTGGTAACAGGTAGATCTCACAGAAACTGAAGTGCAACCCAGATAAGCAGCTGTGTGGAGCTCAGCCTGAAGAGTTCAGGCATCTCCAGGGCTCGGCCATGACTGTGACCTTGTTCCACTCCAGGAGTGGACAAAGACCAAATTATTAAGTCTAATTGTTTTTGCTACCATAATGCTTAATCCCTTTGGTGTACTTAGTCTTTTTACCTTCTCATATCTTCTGCCTTCTGCTTTTCTCTTAGAAGCCTGGATTAATCCTAATGCTCCAAGTGGCCCAGGCTAGGTACACTGCCAAATTTAAAGAATTAGTTGAGCTATCAACACTAATGCAAAATAATTTTAATCTTTATTTATAATGTCTCAAAGGAATCTTAAAAGATATCAATTCATTACTGAAAATAATATTTCTTAAAACCCTTTCTTCCATTCTATTCAGGTTTTTTTCTAGTTCATTTAATAGTGTTCCACAGAACTTCCCTCACCCTGCAAGGCTCATGTGAAGTTCAGGACTCCCCAGACCTGAGACACAATGTTGCCACACCAATGTTAATACAACCCCCTCCCACCAACTCTTGCCTCCCTCTTGTGATGCTGGACCTCGAAGTCCCTCACCTCCTTGTGCCAAGCTCTCATCCCACCCATGGGTCCTCCCTTGATTATGAACATAGGCTCCAGGTACCTTGTGGACATTACTGCTGTCTAGTTCCTTTCCTCCACCCTTACCAGCCTGTTCTCTTTTTTCCTCTTCACCATTCTATTTCTATTCCCCTTCCCTCTCTCCTTTCTTCTCCCTCTGTCTTTTTAAAAATCTCTATCTTATTCCTTCAAATATCCCATCCTGATATCCACTGTCTCCTTTTCCATACAATCTGATCAATGAAATGAGGAAATATCCGGCAATTATCTTAGTTAAGGAGTGAAGGGTGGAGGAAAGAAGCTAGGAAAACTCATACATCCATAAATTTTAAATTTTATCCCTGTTACATTTGCTTGTCTTTAGGTTTTCTGCTTTCTCATAACCCCTATGACCCCCACTCTTGCTTGTGACTTTTCTTTACCTTCTTTGGTTTCGTCTTGTGCTGTACATTTGTTCTGTTGCCTGGGTCTAACCCCAAAGAGAAGGACTCCAGTTGACTTAGACTTTGGGTCCAGTATGGTCAGGTCAGCCAAGGACTAGGGGCAAGGGGTGGAATCATGTGACCCACACAGGCCTCTCCTTCCACAGAGTTGGAGGGGAAGGGCAGTGCCGCAGCCTGGCAGGGTTGGCATGTGAAGTAGGATGTAGCTTTGGCTCCTTTTTTAGGAAATCCCTGGAGGTGTAGAATGCACTAGGCTTGCATAGACTCCAGAGATGTTTATGGGCTAATTTGTTTCTTTTAAATTTACCTATGAAATTCATGAGTTTTGGAAGAATAGTCCTCTGTGATATATTTGCAAAGTTATTTCAATAACAATGATGAAAATTTTATATCAGATGATTATGAACCTTGCTTAGTTATCTAAACTGGATTTGCTTTTTATTCTTGGCAGACTTCATTTTAAATAGTCTTTCCTGTAGTAAACATGGCAAAGAAAGACTTTCTCTGTGGCTAAAACAATTCTATCCATGTGCCCCTTTTTCCTCCTGGAGAAGCATATGTAGAAAAAAAACTTTGTAAGGGAGAGAACGGGAAAAAACACCCACATTTTTCTATTGTCAGAAAATCTGACTGTATGAGAGCGGGATTTGATTATCTTCCATTAAAAACCTTAAGGAAATCTCTAGCAGAAATATTATCAAGTGGAAGGCATATAAGCCAAAACTGTACACTGAGCTTCTTGGGTTCTGAATGGCTTTTTTATATCTTTCAGCATATTTCCATTCTAAGTAGTGGCAATATAGAGAATTGCAGACAATTGAAATTATTTTTTTAAGTTTCCAATGAAAAGGTAAGTAAAAATTGGCTGCTTCATTAGTAACTAGAAGATATCTGATTTTGGAACAAATAATACTTGTTCCTTTTAATTTGAAAAGGAAAAGTTGCTCAGTGTGGGGGAAAGAGACTGAGGGAATAAGAGGCTGGTCCTTTGCTAAAATAGCTTTTCCTCCAACACAACATATCATTAGCCCAAGCATTCATGGGTCCCACTTGTGGCCTGGTTACCTTGGTAAGAAAAATATTTGAGTCAGGAAATAGTGTTCCATAGGAGTAAAACAGGAAGTCTTCAATATATTGTGCACTTTTCGTGCTACTTAGAATCAGGTGCAGGGACCAACAACATTAACATCACATGGAACCTTGTTGGGAATGTAGAGTCTCAGGCCCATCCTAGACCTACTGAATCAGAATCTGCATTTTAACAGAATTCCCTATGTGTTCCTTCTGCAAAAGGAAGTTTGAAATGCAGTGGTCTATAATCCACCATTGTTGTGTTCCACTTTTGCTTCTGAAGAACAGGGCATAGAATCTGACCAGTGATAACAGGCCACCACTGAGCACTTTTCATTAACAAATAGACTGGCTAAATCTCTCTTTGATTGGCTGTTATAATATAGAGGCAGTTACTACAGCAACCAGGCCTTACACCTTTAGAGCTTATTTTCCCAAGTCATCATTATACCAAGGAAGGGTGCAGAATTTAATACACACTCAGCTTTACTTGTCTGCTTGATTTGTTGAGGACCAAAATGCAACGGATCCAAATTAAATGGGTGGAAATGTTTTCAATAAATAAGCTTTTATGAGATGGTTTACTCTGATTTTTGGAAATTGCACTTTTCCTTAGTAAACCTCTGGGCTATTGAGTGCTTTTTCTCCTTTCTGTAGCCTATGTCTGAATTTTGAAAGTGAAATCAATGGGATGTTGTTAAAGTATATTCTTTGAATAGATTCTTATAGAAATTTTTCATTTGTTCATTTATTCATTCATTTACTCATCCAACTAATACCTATTGAAGGCCTAGGCCTAGTATGTGCTAGCCACTGCATTGAATTCGGCATATAAATGTGAGCAGTACACAGTGTAAATTGTGAAAGGTCTTGAGAAGAGACACAGCAGGTTTCCTGGAAAACAGAAGTAGTTCTGTATACCTGGAGTTTAGTTTCCAAAGGGGAGGTAGGGAGAGATGAAGCTGGAGAGAAAAGGAAGACACATCATGAAGAGCCTTCTAGTGTCATGGTAAGGAGTTTGAACTTCATTTAGAGCAGAGGCATCACTCCTCTAAGGCAGTGAATTTCAAACCAGAAGTTGCAATAACATATTGGTTAGTTGTGAAGTCATTTGGTGAGTCAGAATTAGCAATTAAAAAACCCTGAAGTATATTAGAATAAGGAATATCAAAGAGCATTTACATAGTAAACTTTTGGTTTTGTGTATACACACACAGTAAAAAATGCTTTTACATACCTGTGTGTGTATATGTAATGTAAAGGTATTTCTTATTGTGGTCATGGTCAAAACTACTACCGTGAAGGGAGCTGAGTTAGAGCAAGCACAGTTGGCTGGAAGGAAATCACACCATCAGAACTCTTCTGTGCTGGGATCATGGTCCACGGCTACCTAGTGGCAATACTTGGTTTCCACCAACTCTCAGAAATGGCTTACTAACCTGGTGATGAAATTTGTAAGAAACACTTCTTGAAAAACTGATTCACCTTTGATTAGTTGCTAATAAAATAGGAAGTTTCTGTCCATCCTGGAATGTGTGGTGTGGATGAGATTGAGACAAAAGCTAATTGTGTAGATTAGCTCTTACACCAAAAAATAAGCCATGGCTGAGTGGAGGGATGGCTGTTTTACATATGATTTTTGCCTAGGGCCTCCTAGTTCTCTGACTGTTTTTATTACTGCTGTAAAATCAAAGCTGTTTACTGAAAAAACAAATGTATCACACATTCTTTCTGAATAATGTATTTCTACTTTTGAACTTTGTTAAATTCAGAGATTACTAAATTGCTACATAGGAGCTCCACTACATTTAGATTAATGTTACCCCAATACAAGATTTGAAAAAAATAGACTGGGACTACATCTTGGAATTCCTAGTGCACACATTTCCCTGTTGTTGGGAAGATAATCTGAACACCTACTTAGAAGTATCTGCTGAAAATTTAACTGATGGCGACTATTTCCATCTTCCGATAGGACTCATCTGATGTCTTGGTTATGGCTTGAAAAGGTTTCTCTTGAAAAAATTTACATTTCACCTTATCTCTCCTGCAAAAAATATTTATTTACTTCTTTTTGTCTCTCTCCTGCTCAGCCCCAAATTTCTCTCTCATTCTAGCTTTCATACCCTCTGTTTTGGATCTCAAGTTCATTGCTTTGAGTTAATATCATTCTGGGCAATGACCTTCTCTTGTTTTATTGCTTGTTTTCTTTTCTTTAGACCTTCTTTTTCTGCCTTCATGCATCTCCCCCTGTTGGTAACTACCTAATGTGTTTGTTCACTATCCTTAAATTTGTTTGTATCCTTATTATTTATGTTGTACAGGCATGCGTTTTTACTTTGCTGAGTGGTGTTTTCAACATCTATTCATATTGGTATGTTTACCTAATACTTTTACTTTTAGCAGATAATTTATTTATTTATAGTCCACATTTGTATATAATGTAAGAGAGGCATCCTGGTTTATTTTTCTCTATGTAGAGACCTGGTCTTCTTTATATCATCTATAAACAGCTCATAATTTCTCCATTGATTTGTAGTGCCAATTTAACTATAAATCCATTTCCCATCTTCTTAAATTTCTATCTTGAAACATTATCTAGTTGTCCATGCCCATTCTAGTGCAAAATGTTTATTTCAAAGGCTTTTAGCCCATCTACTTATTGCACAGGGTAGATCACCCACTCTTTTGGCCTTCTTTTTTAGAGCTGATTAAACTATGTATAACTTATTCTTCCATATACATTTAAAAATGTCAACCTCCTAAAAAAAACCCTTGGAATTTTGATATCTTGTTTCAGAGATAATTGACATCTTTGCAATGTGAAGTCACTGGCCAATATTAGTCATGTTAATTTTGAGACGCAAAACAGAATAATGGTCCCTCAAAGACATCCACATCCTACTTCCCACAATCTATGACTATATAACCTTATATGGCAAAAGGGATCTTACATGGTAACAGGGCCTGGTGATGGGGAGATTATCCTGGATTATCTGGCTGGGCCCAAGTAATCATAAGGGTACTCTTAAAAGGGAGTCAGGAATGTCTAAGGCAGAGAAGGAGATGTGACACCTGTGTCAGAGTGGCAGGGCCGTGAGCCAAGGAATGCAAGTGGTCTCTAGAAACTGGAAAATACAAGGAAACATTCTCTTCTAGAGCATTCAGGAGTGCAGTCCTGAGGATCCTCTTTAAATATCTTATGTCCAGAATTGTAAGAAAAATTGGTGTTCATTTAAACACTAAGACTGTGATAATTTGTTACAGCAGGAATAGGACACTAACACGATCACCCTGTGCACATAGGATAACTCCATTTATCTAGGTTTTGTTTGATGCTATTCCTTGCTAACTGAAACCTGACATGTTCAGGTATTGGGTGAGCATGTTCTTCGGGAAGGTTGGGACCCCTTCTCTGCTCCAGGAGATGGATTTGATTAATTTAGACCAATTTTTCAGTAAAATTCTCCTTGCCAATAATGAGTTTACATTGGGCATGCAGCCCATTTTGGCTATAGGGCCTGAGGTTTTCCTCATTTTTATAAAGCACTTGCAAAAAGGATATACTTTCCTTTCCTTCACTGTTCTCTGCTTTGTTTGAATGCAATGTTTGGACATACTGTAGTCATCTTATATGTATAAAGGGACAATCCTAAGAACAAAAAAAATCAGCCATCCTGAGGAGGACAAAGGAACCCAGAGGAAAGCCCAATCTGGGCCCAATCTGTCAGCTGTGGGATTTGCCACATTGTTATTGCTCCACCTCTGGAATCCCTTCTGTGTGAAAGAACACATTTCCCTTATTTCAGCCAGTTGACTTGAATTTTCTTTGCAGTCCGAAACAACCTAGTTAATATATAGAACAGACACATACAAAGAAAATGAAGCTCATTTATTCCAACATCCCCAGATAATTACGATAATTTTAGATATTACATTTCAGTTTCTTCCTATGTATATTTTTAGCAAAATAGGAACATTCTAGCTTTTGGGTGTGTATGTGTGTGTACATATGTGCACATGTATGTGTCATTTGTTTACCACTTGATTTCAGTTAGTTTTCTATTTCATTTTAAAATGTCCATTGGAAAATGATTTCATGATTTAATCATTTACATTATAATTGACATATCATAACTTATGTAGCCATTCTTCTATTTTTGACATTAGTTCGTACTAATTTGAGGTCTTTGTATGTTGGTGAGCAATTGGGTACATAAATTACATGAATGTTGCTAAATTATTAAGAATTTCTGGAGAAGGACTTCATAATACATTTTGTTGCCTGATAACCTTCACACTAAAGAATTTTTTTCTAATGCTTACCCTGACCTTTTTCATTTCTTTCCTTATATATTAAAAAACAAAACAAACTCGCCCCAAAATTTCCTAAAATCTCCTTTATCACTTGACAGTGAGTTATTTTAACATTTTTAACATAATGAAACCACATTACTTCTACTTTCTGCTTTATTACTCAGATGTTTAACCTGGACTTATTTTATTCTATTATTTAAATGTTTAATTAATGCCATTAGTGGAGAGTAAAAAAAAAACCCTCAAATTACTTTCCTAAAATAGTATTTGTAGCTATTAGAATAATGAAAATTAGAAGCTAAATACCAGAAGAGACATAATTTTAACTCTGGTGAACTTATTTTCTGGCACAAATACAAGCTCAGGAGGTTCTTAGAAAATAACTGAAAGAAGCACTGTGAGGAGATCTACCAAATTAGTGTGAGCTTTGGCTCCACCAGGAAAAACCTCAATGTATTGCAGTTTGTCATCCCCCTAGTACAGACCTGTTCATCCTAAATCAGCTTCTCAAGGCATAGCTCCAGCCCATGTACACAGAGAAGCCAGTTGTCTTTCATGTTACCCTATTCCTAAATATGCAAAGACAAGGATCATCAGACAGTTGAAGTAAGTTTGCAGAATGAGAGAGAACAAGACAAACAGGTAAATGAAACTGGAAGAAATGGATTATTTATAGATGAATTTAGAAAAAAAAATTTAAGTGGTGTTTTCATATTTACAGACATGTCCTGAAGAATTTCTCCTCAATTGATATTTTCCCAGGGAGATTCCTTATGGTTTTTGAGTCTCAAACTTCTACAATAAATGTGTCATTCGAACACAATTTTTTAGATGGTGTTTACATAAGAGAAATTTATGCTTCCAACTAACTAAAAAATTTTAAAGAAAGTGATATAGAGGAAAATTCTCAAGCTATATCCCAAATACAGTTGGTAGAACATAAAGATCAGAGGGATGTTCTGAAAAGCATGCATCTTGTCCACAAAGGGATGTGTGGACCGAATGTTGCAGACACTGAGAGAAGTATTATATCATTTTACACATTCTTTGCAATTAAACCATTCATGGCAAATGTTATTCTCACCAAGACTGGTATTGAGAAGAGATCAATGAAAAAAATGAATTCTTGCCTGCACTCTTGGCTGGGCTGGAATAGCAGATCACCCCCTCCCCATGTAGAGAAGGGCTGGCTCCTTCCCTTCCCACCTGTGACACAATCTGAACAGCTTAAAAGACCAGGAGGAACATGGTGGGACAGAGGCAGGAGGATCCCCCTTACATTATGGCTATAGTGAGGATTAGACAACTACTATTTTATCCCAGTGGGTAACACATTAAGGACAAATTATACTGTCCCACAACACTGGCAGGTCCTAGGAACAGCATAAATGGAACTCCATGTAGCATTTGTCTAAATGACTAAATATTATTAACTACAGTTAAATATGTTATGTTCTATTTTTCTATCTTGAAAAATATGCATGTATATGTGTGTATATGTACAACTACATATTTTAAGTGACTTAACACTAAAACAATAGCAGTGAGTGAAACAAAAAGATGAATTCTTTAAATGTTATGCTGAGAAAATAACAAGTACTGAACTTGTTCAGAATATCAGTCTGAAAAAATTAATCACACAACCTGAAACACATTCAGTTAAACCACTAGACTTGCTTGCTGAAAATAATTTGTGGAATATACAGATAATTATATTCTTGTACTTGGTAGAGATATTATCACCTGGTATTTCTTAGAGGATCATGCAAGTAATTGACCTCTTCTCAATACCAGTCTTTTCAAAACATCTGTCTGTGATTTTTATGTTCTACCAACTGTATTTGGAATACAGCTCACGAATTTTCCTCCATATCATTTTGTTTAAAATGTTTTAGTTAGTTGGAAGAATAAATTTTTCTTATGTAAACACCATCTAGCTAAAACTTCATTCTGAAGTTTTTATCCTAAGTGTCAACAACCTCCCCTAAAGATCTCTTCAGGAGGCTCTACCCCAGCACAAAAGTGATAAGCAATCTGCCAATTGCTTAGTTTCATAGTTTGCTTGAAATTATCCCTTGGAATCCAATTTACCCATGATACCATTTTCCATAACCAGTGATAATTACACTATAACCTTCCCCATCTTTCAACTTTCTTCAGGTTTCCAGTCTTATTTTTTTCATGAGTAACAGGTCATCCCAGGTAATTGCCTGTTTTTGTTGCAAAATTTACCTGCATTTTTCTAACATATTTATTAATTTCTGTGTTCTAATTGTTTTGCCTTGTTGGAAAAAAAATTCATGATGCACCATGAAAATACTGCATACACAGTAGCATGCATACAAATCATTTGATAACCAGTAAATTGTTTGCAATCAGAAGCAATATTTTAAACATTTTACACAGTAAATGATGGTTTTACTGTTATAGTTACACTTAAGGAAATCTGTCGGGAGTTTAATTTGGCATTTTAAATGATGGGAAACAGGCTGCCAGTGCACATTTTCACACTGAATGTCTCATAAATGCTGAACTGATGATAAGTGGGAAATATTTAGATTTAAGAAGATACTGACCTCAATCAAGGGTAAGCTTTTCTGAAAAGAAACATTTTGAGAATAAGAAAAGCTCTTAGAAGTGGAAATATGATTGTTGCATTTACATAGAAATTATAAGACCTGGAAGACAAAGACAAGTAAATATAATGTGGAGCTAAAAAACACAGAATGGGTAAAACAAAAACATATATATGAACAAAAGATAAAAACACAGGAGGATCAATCCAGAAATTCTAACACCTGATTAATAGGAGTTCACAAAAAATTCACAAAGCACAGAGATTAAGAAGTTAGAAGTCTCTAAATTCAAAAGGTATATATATAAGGGTCAAAGGGAAAGAGTAAAAAAATGTTTCAATATATTCCCATGATATTTCAGAATACCAATTACAAAGAGATTAATAATAGATTCCAAATAGTAAACCAGAATACTTGTAAAGGAGCAAAAATCAGACTGACAATATAGACATGTTAGTACCAAAAATGGATGCTAAAAGTCAATAAAGCAAGGTCTTCAACATTTCAAAAGAAGATGATATTGAATATAAATTCAAATTGTAGCCATTTTCAGATATGCAAGAACTTGAAAAGGTTGCTTTAATATATTTTGAAGAGATTATTAAAAAAATTCTTGCAAGAGTGAAATATGAGAAATAAGAAGCCATGAAATTGAATAGTGGAAAAGGAATCCACTGAAAATGAATTTCAAGATGACAGCTATAAAGTATTCTCTCAAAAACACACAGAAAATTAAAAAGCACAGACATCAAAATTGGAAGTCAGTAGTGTTCCCTAAGGAAGTCTTAAAAGGACAAATGCTGAAATTTATTCCAAGCAGTATATATGTTATATGAAAAGTTGAGATATCATAGTAAATAATAATATGATGATGATGATGACAATAATAAATGTAGCTAACACTCATGAATGCACTTTCATATAGTGTCAGGCACTGTCCTAAACATATTATTATTTCATTTAATCCTCCAAGAGTCCTATGAGGCAAGTATTATTAACATCATTGGATTTTATAGATAAGAAAACCCCAAACACAGTCAAGTAAGATTAATTTGCTTTAGGTCATACAGTGGTGGATCCAGGATCCACACCCTGCAAGTCTAATTCCAGAGTTCATACTCTAAACCATTATACTGTGTTAGAGAAGGTACATGTTTCTTCTTCCAACTAGAGAAATGAAATGCAATCCAAAACCTCAGAAAAAAATAAATAAACAAGAATACTCTTTAAAAATCCATGGTCCAGGTATCAAGCACATTAAATATGGCATACTTTAGAGCAATAAATAAATTCACAAGTGTTATTACTGTAAAATCAGAGAAAGAGAAATATATTTAGAACATACATATTAACTTTGTAGTTATAATATTTAAATAGTTGTAATAATGAAAATACTGTAATATTTTATAATTAAAATGAGACCACATGCAGAAGACTTAATATGGTTGTGAAACAGAATGAAAAGCTGTCAGTATTAATAAAGTAAATGTAAAGATAGAGCTGATAGACATTTGAAGAAAGGGAGAAAAGGAATTAAGGAGGTGTGGTATGAAAAAGAGGAAGTAAAATATCTTGCAAAGTGGGGAAGAAGATAAGCTGTTGGAAGTTGATAGACCAATGAACTGGGTCCTAAGTTTATTACTTAATGATCAAAGATGGAAGAAACTACATGCAAGAATTGAGGAAATACATCTCCCCAAAATCTTTCTAAAGTTATTAAAGAGAGTGTTATAAGAAAATTAAAACCTGTGAGAGAAGGAAGGAAGGTGGTAAAAAATGAACTAAAAGCCCATGAATCCTAGAAGAACGTATCAGTAAGTCAAGAAAAGGCTATAATAAAGCAATTTGTTTGGACATGTAAGGCACCTGAAAGAATTAGAAGTAAGTAGCTCTCAGGAGTAGGATGACAGGCAAGTGGGGGTGGGCAGAGATGGAATAAAACTACCTTTATTTGCAGGTGAGATAATTTACTTCATAGACAATCTCAAAGAATCTACAAAAAACCTCCTAGAATAAGTGAATTCAACAAGGTCACCATACACAATGGTATTTCTTTTTTTTTTTAATTTTATTTTGCTGTCATTAATCTACAATTACATGAAGAACATTATGTTTACTAGGCTCCCCCCTTCACCAAGTCCCCCCCACCTCCCCATTCACAGTCACTGTCCATCAACATAGTAAGATGCTGTAAAATCACTACTTGTCTTCTCTGTGTTGCACAGCCCTCCCCGTGCCCGCACCCACACTATACATGCTAATCGTAATGCACCCTTTCTTTTTTTCCCTCCCTTACCCCTCCCTTCCCACCCGTCCTCCCCAGTCCCTTCCCCTTTGGTACCTGTTAGTCCATTCTTGAGTTCTGTGCTTCTGCTGCTGTTTCGTTCCTTCAGTTTTCATTTGTTCTTATACTCCACATATGAGTGAAATCATTTGGTACTTGTCTTTCTCCGCTTGGCTTATTTCACTGAGCATAATACCCTCTAGCTCCATCCATGTTGTTGCGAATGGTAGGATTTGTTTTTTTTTCTTATGTCTGAGTAATATTCCATTGTGTATATGTACCACATCTTCTTTATTCATTCATCTACTGATGGACATTTAGGTTGCTTCCATATCATGGCCATTGTAAATAGTGCAGCGATAAACATAGGGGTGCATCTGTCTTTTTCAAACTGGAGTGCTGCATTCCTGGGGTAAATTCCTAGAAGTGGAATTCCTGGGTCAAATGGTATTTCTATTTTGAGCATTTTGAGGAACCTCCATACTGCTTTCCACAATGGTTGAACTAATTTACATTCCCATCAGCAGTGTAGGAGGGTTTTCCTTTCTCCTCACTCTCACCAACATTTGTTGTTGTTTGTCTTTCGGATGGTAGCCATCCTTACTGGTGTGAGATGATATCTCATTGTGGTTTTAATTTGCATTTCTCTGATGACAGGCAATGTGGAGCATCTTTTCATGTGTCTATTGGCCATCTGAATTTCTTCTTTAGAGAACTATCTATTCAGCTCCTCTGCCCATTTTTTAATTGGATTATTTGCTTTTTGTTTGTTGAGGTGTGGTTGCTCTTTATATATTTTGGATGTCAATCCTCTATCAGATCTGTCATTTACGAATATATTCTCCCATACTGAAGGATACCTTTTTTTTCTATTGATGGTGTCCTTTGTTGTACAGAAGCTTTTCAGCTTGATATAGTCCCATTTGTTCATTTTTGCATTTGTTTCCCTTGCCCAGGGAGATATGTTCAAGAAGAGGTCACTTATGTTTATGTCTAAGAGATTTTTGCCTATGTTTTTTTCTAAGAGTTTTATGGTTTCATGACTTATATTCAAGTCTTTGATCCATTTTGAATTTACTTTTGTGTATGGGGTTAGACAGTGATCCTGTTTCATTCTCTTACATGGAGCTGTCCAGTTTTGCCAGCACCATCTGTTGAAGAGACTGTCATTTTGTCATTGTATGTCCATGGCCCCTTTATCAAATATTAGTTGACCATATATGTTTGTGTTAATGTTTGGAGTCTCTATTCTGTTCCATTGGTCTGTGGCTCTGTTCTGGTGCCAGTACCAAATTGTCTTGATTACTGTGGCTTTGTAGTAGAGCTTGAAGTTGGGGAGTGAGATCCCTCCCCCACTTTATTCTTCCTTCTCAGGATTGCTTTAGCTATACGGGGTCTTTGGTGTTTCCATATGAATTTTTGAACTCTTTGTTCCAGTTCATTGAAGAATGATAGGGATTGCATCGAATCTGTATATTGCTTTGGGCAGGACGGCCATTTTGACGATATTAATTCTTCCTAGCCAGAAGCATGGGATAAGTTTCCATTTGTTAGTGTCTTCTTCAACTTCTCTTAAAAGTGTCTTATACTTTTCAGGGTATAGGTCTTTCACTTCCTTGGTTAGGTTTATTCCTAGGTATTTTATTCTTTTTGATGCTATCGTGAATGGAATTGTTTTCCTGATTTCTCTTTCTATTAGTTTATTGTTAGTGTATAGGAAAGCCACAGACTTCTGTGTGTTAATTTTGTATCCTGCAACTTTGCTGAATTCCGATATTAGCTCTAGTAGTTTCGGAGTGGAATCTTTAGGGTTTTTTATGTACAATATCATGTCATCTGCAAATAGTGACAGTTTAACTTCTTCTTTACCAATCTGGATTCCTTGTATTTCTTTGTTTTGTCTGATTGCCGTGGCTAGGACCTCCAGTACTATGTTGAATAACAGTGGGGAGAGTGGGCATCCCTGTTTTGTTCCTGATCGCAGAGGAAAAGCTTTCAACTTCTCGCTGTTAAGTATGATGTTGGCTGTGGGTTTATCATATATGGCCTTTATTATGTTGAGGTACTTGCCCTCTATACCCGTTTTGTTGAGAGTTTTTATCATGAATGGATGTTGAATTTTGTCAAATGCTTTTTCAGCATCTGTGGAGATGATCATGTGGTTTTTGTCTTTCTTTTTGTTGATGTGGTGGATGATGTTGATGGATTTTTGAATGTTGTACCATCCTTTCATCCCTGGGATGAATCCCACTTGGTCATGGTGTATGATCCTTTTGATGTATTTTTGAATACGGTCTGCTAATATTTTGTTGAGTATTTTTGTGTTTACATTCATCAGGGATATTGGTCTGTAATTTTCTTTTTTGGTGGTGTCTTTGCCTGGTTTTGGTATTAGGGTGATGTTGGCTTCATAGAATGAGTTTGGGAGTATTCTTTCCTCTTCTATTTTTTGGATAACTTTAAGGAGAATGGGTATTATGTCTTCTCTGTGTGTCCAATAAAATTCTGAGGTAAATCCGTCCAGCCTGGGGTTTTGTTCTTTGGTAGTTTTTTGATTACTATTTCAATTTCTTTGCTTGTAATTGATTTGTTTAACTTTTGTGTTTCTTTCTTGGTCAGTATTGGAAGGTTGTATTTTTCTAGGAAGTTGTCCATTTCTTCTAGGTTTTCCAGCTTGTTGGCATATAGGTTTTCATAGTAGTCTTTAATAATTCTTTGTATTTCTGTGGAGTCTCTCATGATTTTTCCGTTCTCATTTCTGATTCTATTGATTTGTGTTGATTCTCTTTTTCTCTTATTAAGTTTGGCTAGAGGCTTATCTACTTTTTTTATTTTCTGAAAGAACCAGCTCTTGGTTTCGTTGATTTTTGCTATTGTTTTATTCTTCTCAATTTTGTTTATTTCTTCTCTGATCTTTGTTATGTCCCTCCTTCTGCTGACTTTAGGCCTCATTTGTTCTTCTTTTTCCAGTTTCAGTAATTATGACTTTAGACTATTCATTTGGGATTGTTCTTCCTTCTTTAAATATACCTGGATTACTATATACTTTCCTCATAGAACTGCTTTTGCTGCATCCCACAGAAGTTGGGGCTTTGTGTTGTTGTTGTCATTTATCTCCATATATTGCTGGATCTCCATTTTGATTTGGTCATTGATCCATTGATTATGTAGGAGCATGTTGTTAAGTCTCCATGTGTTTGTGAGCCTTTTTGCTTTCTTTGTACAATTTATTTCTAGTTTTATGCCTTTGTGGTCTGAAAATTTGGTTGGTAGGATTTCAATCTTTTGGAATTTACTGAGGCTCTTTTTGTGGCCTAGTATGTGGTCTATTCTGGAGAATGTTCCATGTGCACTTGAGAAGAATGTGTATCCTGTTGCTTTTGGATGTAGAGTTCTGTAGATGTCTATTAGGTCCATCTGTTCTAGTGTGTTGTTCAGTGCCTCTGTGTCCTTACTTATTTTTTGTCTGGTGGATCTGTCCTTTCGAGTGACTGGTGTGTTGAAGTCTCCCAAAATGAATGCATTGCATTCTATTTCTTCCTTTATTTCTGTTAGTATTTGTTTCACATATGTTGGTGCTCCTGTATTGGGTGCATATATATTTATAATGGTTATATGCTCTTGTTGGACTGAGCCCTTTATCATTATGTAATGTCCTTCTTTATCTTTTGTTACTTTCTTTATTTTGAAGTCTATTTTGTCTGATACTAGTATTACAACACCTGCTTTTTTCTCTCTGTTGTTTGCATGAAATATCTTTTTCCATCCCTTGACTTTATATCTGTGCATGTCTTTGGGTTTGAGGTGAGTCTCTTGTAAGCAGCATATGGATGGGTCTTGCTTTTTCATCCATTCTGTTACTCTTTGTCTTTTGATTGGTCCTTTCAGTCCATTTACATTTAGGGTGATTGTTGAAAGGTATGTACTTATTGCCATTGCAGGCTTTAAGTTTGTGGTTACTGAAGGTTCAAGGTTAGCTTCTTTACTATCTTACTGTCTAACTTAACTCGCTTATTGAGCTATTATAAACATGGTCTGATGATTCTTTATTTCTCTCCCTTCTTATTCCTCCTCCTCCCTTCTTCATATATTGGGTATTTTGTTCTGTGCTCTTTTCGGGAGTCCTCTCATCTAGAGCAGTCCCTTTAAGATGCCCTGTAGAGGTAGTTTGTGGGAGCAAATTCCCTCAGCTTTTGCTTGTCTGGGAATTGTTTAATCCCCCCTTCATATTTAAATGATAATCATGCTGGATACAGTATTCTTGGTTCGAGGCCCTTCTGTTTCATTGCATTAAGTATATCATGCCATTCTCTTCTGGCCTGTAGGGTTTCTGTTGAGAAGTCTGATGATAGCCTGATGGGTTTTCCTTTGTAGGTGACCTTTTTTTCTCTCTGGCTGCCTTTAATACTTTGTCCTTGTATTATGTGTCTTGGTGTTGCCCTCCTTGGATCCCTTGTCGTGGGAGTTCTGTGTACCTCTGTGGTCTGAGAGGCCATTTGCTCCCCTGTTTTGGGGAAGTTTTCAGCAATTATTTCTACAAAGACACATTCTATCCCTTTTTCTCTCTCTTCTTCTTCTGTTATCCCTATAATGCGGATATTGTCCCATTTCGATTGGTCACACAGTTCTCTTAAAATTCTTTCATTCCTGGAGATCCTTTTATCTCTCTCTGCATCAGCTTCTCTGTGTTCCTTTTCTCTGTTTTCTAGTCCATTAATGGTCTCTTGTATCTCGTCCGTTCTGTTTTGAAGTCCTTCCAGAGCTTGTTTTATTTCTGTATTCTCCTTCCTTAGTTCTTGCATATTTCTCTGCAAGTCCATCAGCATGGTTATGACTTTTGTTTTGAATTCTTTTTCAGGAAGACTGGTTAAATCTATCTCTCCAGGTTCCTTCTGAGGGGAAGATGTAGATGTCGAAGCTGTCTGGGTTAGTCTTATCTGGATCAAATTTTTTTGCCTTTTCATGTTGATAGCTGCAATGGTGAGCTATTGACTCGTCTGTCAGCTGGGAGAGCCAAGCCTTTCCACTTGCTCCTGGCCTTTCTTTACTGGGACAACTGTGACCCCTAGTGTCTTGTGTCGGGCAATTGCATGTAGACTGGGTCTCTGTATCTTGCCCTGCTGGTATGGAGGATGCTCCCTTGCTGTGGGCGTGGCCAGCCTCAGGCTCCTGCTCTGCTATGGCGGGCCCCGGAGGGCTAATGGACGGGGGGCTGTTTGGCTGTTTCCCTCTGTGAGGGGTCTCAGAGCTGTTGCCCAGGGGATTAGTGCCCCCGGAGTTCCCTGGAATTTCCAGCTGCTGGACTGTGACCTGGGGTGCTTCTGTCCAGTTGTGGGGTCCCTGGCCCTTTAAGACTTTCAAAAAGCACTGGTTTTTCTTTGTCACAGAGGCGCCAGCTTCGGGACGCACTCACAGGTCTTACTGTCCTGCTTCCCTAGTTTCCAGCACCCCACACATGCACTGTGTGTCTGCCCTCTGGTGAGGATGGCTAGGGCTGGGTGTTTAGCAGTCCTGGGCTCACTCTCCCTTCCCGCTCCAACTCCTCTCCTCCCACCGGAAGCTTGGGTGAGGGGTCTTGGGTCCCACTGGGCTGCGGCTTGTATCTTACCCCTTTCACCAGGCGCTGGGTTCTTGCAGGTGTGGATGTAGTCTGGCTGTTGTCCTGTGTCTTCTAGTCTCTCTTTTAGGATTAGTTGTATTTGTTGTATTTTCAAAAATATATATGTTCTGGGGAGGAGATTCCCACTGTCCTACTCACGCCACCATCTTGGCTCCGCCTCCACAATGGTATTTCTATATACTAACAAGTAACATGCAATCTGAAGTGAAAAATACAGTAG
Source organism: Manis javanica (assembly GCF_040802235.1). Lineage (NCBI taxonomy): Eukaryota > Metazoa > Chordata > Mammalia > Pholidota > Manidae > Manis > Manis javanica. Next base: position 71,787,005 of record NC_133160.1, read on the forward strand.
TACTTATAATTACTCCAAAGAAAATGAAATACTTAGGCATATGATGAACCTAACATGTTCAGGTTCTATATGCTGAAAATTGCAAAATGCTAATGAAGGAAAGCAAACCACACAAACAAATGAATAAATACTGTTCATGGATTGGAAGAGTCAGCATATTACAGATGCCAGTTGTTCCAAAATTGATCAATAAGTTTATGGATTTTTTAAGATGTTTACAAAATTATTCTCAAATTCATATTAATTAGACACAGGGCTAAAATAGTTAAAATCATCTTGACACAAAAGAACAAAGTGGGAGGAATCCTTCTAGCTGATATTAAGGCTTCCTATGTAGATAAAGTAATCAAGGCAATGTGGTATTGGCAGACGTATACACACACATGAATGGAACAGAATACAGAACTCAGAAATAATCTATGCAAATATGCTCAACTGTTTTTCAATAAAGGTATGATTCAGTGGAGTAAGTATTGACTGTTCAACAAATAGTGCTGGAGCAATTGACATCCATAGGCCAAAATAATCAACAATCAAAACAAAACAAAAACTTCTCAATTCATATCTCATATTTTATACAAAAATTTACTCAAAATGGATTGTAGACTTAAACATAAATGTAAAGCCATAAAAGTTTTAGTAAAATGCATATGAGGAAATCTTCAAGTTTGGTTACAGAGTTTTTGGAGTTCTTAACTGACCCCAGAAGCACAATGCATGAAAGGGAAAGTTGATAAATTGGGCCTCATCAGTATTAAATACTTGATCTGTGAAGCCCATGTGAAGAGATGAAAAGACAAGAATCTACATACTGGGAGAAAATATTTACAAAGCACATAACTGACTGCATGTGAATCTACAATTAACTCACAAAAATTTCAATTAATAAAAATAAATAAATAATGAAAAATAAATCAAGGAATGTCTGTCACAGTAGTGGTGACATATCAAGCAATCTTCTTTTACTTCAGTCAGCATCATTTCAAGCATGCAAACCCAGCCATCCCCAGGGGTTCTGTGCATCTGAGTGGAGACTCTCCCCCAAGCAATAGGCAGCACCCACATGGAAGAGGTGTGTTCAGCCCAAGGACAAGCCGAGTGCTGCTGCTCCAGGCCAAGGTTGCTGTGCTGTGCTGCTCTGCTGCCAAAGCCATCTGACCGCTGGTGGAGCCCTGCTCTTCAATCCCATCTGTACTAGTTAGGGTTCCTTAGAGAGACAGACCAGTAGTGTATAAATATATACTACATATATGTATAGTTACAGATATAGGTCTCACATTAAGAAAAGTACTTATTATATGAATCAATTTACATAACTGTGGAGGCTGAGAAGATCCAAAATCTGTACTTGAAAGTCTGAAGACCAGGAAAGCTGATGATATAGTCCCAGCATGAGTCTGAAGGCCTGAGAACCAGAACCAATAGCATAAATTCAAGTCCAAGTTTGAGTCATAAGCAGGAGAATATCAGTGACTCAGCTTGAAGATAGTCAGGCAAAGAGAATTCTCTCTTATTTTACCTCTTTGTTCTATTTAGAACTCAGCAGATTGAATGATGCCCATCCACATTGGAGAGGGAAATCTGCTTTTCTCAGTCTACTGATTCAAATACTAATCTCTTCCAGAAAAACACCCTTTTATATATATGTATATGTATATATGTACATATATATAAAGACAATAACTGTAATATATCAGCTTAACATGGTATGGCTATCCTGCATACAACCAAAAACTGATTGATTTCTCCCCTAGAAGAGAAGGAAAAATCCTTCAATGATGTTTACTCTTCTTGATATCCTATAAATTACATACTATGATGTAAAATTAACAGTTCTTAATTACTATGATATAAAATCAATATTCTTGTTACATGATATAAGAATAAGGGGGAAGAAATCAAACACATTTGCTTGATATGTGTATTAATACATATACACACAAACATAGGTATGAAAAAACAGGAATACACATGACAGTTACAGTTTTTGTTTTTGTAACTGGTCACATGGCTCTAGCTGGTATTTATAACTAGCCTCTTCCACTGTCCATTCCATATTCCTTTTGCCTTTAACAAGCACCTTGGCTGGCCATGGTTCCTTCCTTAGTGGAGTGGCTCAGACTTTCATTCCTGAAGGATCTGAGCCACTAGTAATCCTACCTGGATTGGGTTGTTGTAGTTTTCCACTGGCTTTAATCATAGGGTATGTTTATATTTAGAGAGGTCCTAAGAGATCTCCTGTATTCCAGGCATACCTTTCATATCTCCATTGTGAACTAACAGTCCAATTTCCCCTTGGCAATCAGAATCAATAGCTATAGGACTCTTCTCCCTTTCCCTCCACCCTGCAAGAGTTGGGCTCCTTCTGCCTCCTCCTAGACTTCCCCTTTGCTCCAGCCAGGGTTTCCTTCCCTGGGCTTAATTCTACTCTCTCTTCTGCTACACAAGTATAGCATTGGTCCAAAGTGCTTATGTCATAGGATAATTATTAGTGTGTTTTGTGGTAATCTTGTGCTAACTAGGTATAAATCAGGATGGCTGAGATTCTGGGACAGATGGACCATGCATCTAAATAAAAAATATTTAGCAGCTATGGTTCTTCTCTTCAGTCTGTATGGTTTAAATCAGAATGATACTCCAGTGTATGTTGCATAAATCTGATGCCAGGGTTCTTGTTTATTGAGTCAAAGAATGAATTTCGCAAACAGTCAAAATAGGAGAGCAAGTGAGAGTCTTTTATTTAGAGATAAAGTGGGAGGACAGAGCTCCTGGCTCATGCCAGGAGGGGACAAGAGAGCCTGTGGTGGTGCGGGGTCTAGGGGATTTATAGGCGGTTGAGAGAGACAAAGGGCTAGGGATGCAGACTCGCTAAATGGTTCACAAATGCTTATCTTTGAAGAGACACTAAGTTTCTTATCAGTCTTCCAGATTAATCTGCAGAGTTAACACAAGAAATTTACTTTGATTCTTTCCCAGAATAGCATTGGGAACAGTTTGGGAGCATATCAATCAAGATTGCCTGTCCTGCTCCCAAGGTGGGCTATGTTATTGTCTATTATGTTAAGAAACCTATTTTTTTACTTCTTGGGTTTTAAAATGCAGTCTTATCTTTAAGATGGAGTTTTTTCTGCTTTTACTATGTTGTTTATTACTGGACTTGCTTGCCATATTAATTGCCCAGGTTGTAAATTACTTGATTAGGGCTGAAGGAAGAAAAGTAACATCTGGGTAAAGTTAAAGAAAATAACCAGGCCTTTTAGCAGGAAATATTATAAATTTTACAATAGGCTGATTTAATTGACACAATGAGGACATGGGCTATGCTGAGGTGTTTTCTTATCTGGGGGATATTTAAACTTTTCAGGGCAAGTTACTCCTGGCTTTTTAGTTTTAATTAATCCCACAGAAGAATTGTGAGATTCTTGGCAGGTCAATGAAATGTTCCTGGTGGCAGGTCAATAAAGAATTAATGTGACTCTGACTTTGCTTAATTGTTTAACGTGGAGTTTTGGTAGAGGTCTTTTTCCGGAGGCCCTCGCGCTACTCTAAACCCACAGTCCATGTCTCAAATCCACTTTGGAGTTTTATAACTTCTTTACAATTGTGGATGACTTTTATGGTGGAACCCCATCAAATTAAACTAGGTACAGTAGCTGCTCCAGTAGAAGCAGGGTTGGAGCTTAGTGGACCCCCTCCCTTGTGGCATCTGCTCTAGCACCCCTGCAGAAACACAGGGCTCTGTGGGAGTGCTAATGGGAAGCCCCCTACCTGGGTCATCTTTGGATGGGCCTTCCTGTTGGAGAATTCTGTGCTTCTGTTCCTCTGGTTCTCAGCCACAGCTTGTATAACAGTTCTGATTTTGACTATATTTAATTGGTTGCCCACTCTTCTACTATAGGATATGGTTAAGGAGCATGAGGTAAGGCTCATGATTTGGTAAACTGTTCATTAGCAGCTGCTTAAGAAATATTTGGGCAAAACTGGGAACTTACAGGCTATACTGGGACAGGGAGCATAGATTGTTTGAGTATGGCTTGTTTTTTTTGCTGCAGGAAATGAAGGTAGTTATATACCAGATTGTTTTATAATATGTTAAACCATTATTTCAAATGGTGGTTATATTAAGTGGTCTTAGTCTTTCCTTTATAAAACTACAAATGTCTATTCATGTTTTTGTTTACCAACCTTGGAACAATTTTTCACAGATTGGTTATTATCATTAGGTACTTCCATGCAATTATAGCTCATCATATCATTTTCTAAATTAGTAATTGTTTTCAATCTTTTCTACATATGAATACTCTGTTCTTTTCACTCTGTCCTTTCTACTTGGATCCTTTTTAAAGTCACTGTTACACTAGGGTGAAAACAAATAGTGGCCAAATTGTTCTCAATTTCCAAACATAATTTTTAAAAGTAATGAGGTCTTATTTCTATCTGAATCATTGACACCTGCACTTTGTATGGTGGGAGGTGAGGGTGGTTGGGGGTAGATAGGAGATTGGGCACCATTTATGTCCAGAACACAGTTCATTTTCTGAAAACTAGATGTCTTGCCAATGGGTTTCAGCCCCAGGCAAGTTCACTATGGATTCTGTGTGACCAAAGAAAATGGCAGTTAAACATTCCTGGGGTGAAAGAGTTATACTCAACTTTATCTTCATGGTGGCAGGTCAATCACTAAAATCCTGTTCACTCAGAGCGAGTCTGCATGCAGCAAGCCAGTCTCTGCCTCTGGGCCTCTCTGCCCACACAGCCGTCCTCTGGGCATCTGTCCTTGGTGCTGCCACCACTCCAGCCTCTGCTCTGCTCTCCTGCAGCCTTGCAGCCATTCCACCGTGTCGCCCAGTGCACTGGGCGGAGCTCTTTTTATAGAGTCAGTAACGACATATTGCCCACATGTGTGTAGTGAGCTAGCCAACCAGGGCCAGGTGAGAATTCTGGCCACAGGAACTTTCATTTTATTTACACTAGCGTTGTATGAATAGGTTAAAGTTGGAAATAGAAAGCAATAAATATTAGACCAAACCATTTGTACCTAACCAAGCAGGCAATGGAGACTTACTGTAGTTCCTTATACAAGAATAGATATGGTAGAAATGGAAGCAACAAAGGAGGCAAGCTAATAGTAGTATTTGCATTGTGTCATCCTACAGCTAGCAGCACACACAGAAGAAAAATTAGCCAGAATATTCTACATTTTAGGAAATGTACCTTCCAGAGCAGAGGCAATAAAAGTGAGTTTATCAAATAATTTACTTGGTTACAAGCAACAGTTGATAACTAGATAGCTTAAGAAAAGGGGTGCACTGGAAGGGTGTGGGAAAGTCCCAGAATCAGTGTGAAGCTGGAGGATGGGGCCGAAGCTCACAGCGACCAAAGGTGCTCCAAGGTCAGCATAGTAACTAAGCAGTGGTCTTGCCAATGGGTTTCAGCCCCGGGCAAGTTTGCTATGGATTCAATGTGACCAAAGAAAATGACAGCAAAACGTTCTTGGGGTGAAAGGGTTATACCCAACTTTATTTCTAGGTGGCAGGTCAGTCACTAGAATCCCATTCACTCAGAGCGAGTCTGCATGCAGCAAGCCAGTCTCTGCTTCTGGGCCCCTCTGTCCTCACAACTGCCCTCTGGGCTTTTCTGCACAGCCGTCTTCTGGGCCTCTCTGCCTGCACAGCTGTCCTGCACAGTTGTCCCACACAGCCATCCTCTGGGCCTCTGTCCTTGGCACTGCCACCACTCCAGCCTCTGCTCTGCTCTCCTGCAGCCTTGCAGCCCTGCCACCATGTCAAGTCCAGAGCACTGGGTGGAGCTCTTTATATGGAGTCAACAGCCATGTATTGCCCACAGGTGTGCAGTGAGCTAGTCAAGCAGAGCCAGGTGAGATTCCTGGCCACAGGAACTCTCATTTTATCCACACAGTGGTCTGTAGAAATCGCAATGTGGCGAGCAACAGAGCCGCACCACTTCAGATTTTCCTTCCATCACTGCACTCTTTCAACAGGTTAAAAGAATGAAGTAAATTTGGTACATGGGGAGGTGATCCATTCTTTGTGAGAATCTATCCTGTTCCTGCCTTGTCATCTCTAGTAGGGCCTCTCACCTAACCTGCCCACACAGGTCATGTGCTAGAGGAAATTGTGTTGCTATTTAGGAAATGCAGGTGGATGCTGGACAGTCCAAAGAAAAAATCACCACTCCAGGCTCTAAGGAGCACAACACTGACGTTAAAATAAAATAATCCCATAAGGAAAAAAGGAAAGGCCATCCCAGGAAAACAGTGCCATAGGGAAGGTATTCAAGGATGATCTGTTTAAAATTTCCACTTAGGGAAAGAATTTTTATAAAGGGCCCATTCCTGCTGAATAGTATAGACCTATACAATTCACACTGGGAAGTCTGAAGTGTAGAATGAGCTGACTGAAGAGTTATTAGAAAGATTTAAAAGAAGGAGCTGAAAAAGAAAGGTACGTCTGTGATAGAAATTTAATGAGGGGCAGAGGAAAAACAAGATCTTCAATGGCTATTTTGCTCCAGTCTTCTAGACCTTGAAAAATAATTTCTAAATTTAAAAGGGCTAAGCAAAGATGGTTAGAATGAAAATAAAGATTCAAGATAAATGACTAGATAACAACAGAACATCTACCTATTTTTAAAAGGACTCAAATCTTTAACATAGATAAATTACGTGCAGTAATATTGAAGAAATCTGTAGATGTGATCAAGGAAACACTGACAGTAATTTCTTAGAAAACTGGTTGGAGAAATGTCAGAAGCAGTGAGATGGGTAAATATCTAGATTCATAAGAAAGGTAAGATGACACATTATAAAATTACAACTTGGTGCAAAATTCTCAAGTGGATTATTAAACAGATGATTTATGAGCACATAGACAAGGAAATTGCCACACAGCCTGGGTGCATTAAATAAGGATGACATAGTGGAAAGAAGTAGAGTCAGATGACCTGGGCTCATGCCCTTGTTCCATCAACAAACAGCTGGTGGACATGAGCAAATCACTTTAACTCCTTTACTGTAGCATCTTTATCTAGAAAATGTAATAGAACTGGAAGTCCTTTAAAGGATTTAAAGGGCAGTTTACCTTCAAAGAATCTCAGGTCCAGATGTACCAAAGTTACCTATACACTTTTAATCAGTCTTTCTGATGATAAAAGAATTGTCATTTATTAAAGAACACATCCTGTACTGGGTGTTTATCTCATTTTATAAAGTACTCACATTGGTCTTAACAGGTGGGTATTATTAATTCCTTTTCACAGATGAAGATATTGAAGCTTAGAGTCTAATAGATTAGATGAATCAGGATCAGAATTTGTCCTAATATCAGGAAGTCAGTTGGCCAATCTCAGTATTCAAACAGTAAAATGTTTCAGTATTGAAAGTAGATTCCTGGATTTAAACTACCTTGCTGGACAAAGAAGGGTCTTAACTTTGAACAGGGTTGGGACTTGGGGAACTGGAGCAGAGGTGGGAGTGGGTGTGACTGTTCTTGGGTTGCCATTTGGAGCTTCTAACAAGGACTACAAGGAAATACGTGGAGTGGTAGCTAAATTTTTATTGCCATTGTCACAGGAATCTCAGATAACAGAAATTTTCTATTAAATGGACCCAATTCATTTTAAGTGGATTTCAAGTTCAAAGGAAACCAACCATTTGAATATTCTAGCACAAAAAGATGATGTAAATTTCAGATGTAATTTCAGTTACAGTCACAGAAGGGGTATTCGGATCCAGGGAAGCAATATAGTCCTGCAGTTTCTGCCCTAGCCAGGCCTCTTCCTGAACGTGGTGGGTTCCTTTCTGGACCATGCAGTTATTAGCTGAAAAAGGTCCAATGGAAGGCACCCATGGAGTTAAAAAAGGAACAGCTGGGACAACTAATAGATGTTGGAGTGTCATGAAAGCTTTTTTGAAATATATGAAGAGCTGCTGTTTGGACAAAACTCTCAGAAAGCAAAAGTAGAAGTGGGTGGAATTATTGAAAACACTTTTTCCAATGAGAGGCTCTCCAAAGTTGAGTGGAGGCACCTTTAGAGGCTTACAGCCTCAAGTCTCTCGTTCTTTGCAATTTAATGAATGTTGATTGAGAGCTTTCCGTATGCTATTTTAAATGCTTATGTCAGTGAAGACAACAGACAAAAATCCTTGCTCTTGGAGTGTTTACATTCTTGTAGGTGTGGGGAAACTTTCAGTACACAATGAAACAAACCAGTAAATTTTGTAGTGTGTTGGATGGTTAAAGAATTATGGTAAAAGAGTAGAAAAAAGAAGAATAGAGGAGGTGGGAAGGGAATGGGATGTATATGGTCATTATAGTAGGTTGGCTTCATTGAGAATGTGGCATTTCAACAAAGATGTCAGTGAAGGATACGAGGGAGTAATCTTGGGGAAGGGCATTCCAAGCAGAAGGAAGAGCCATGCATAGGCTTGAGGTGGGAATGTGCCAGCAAGGAAGCCTCGTTTGCAAGTAGTTAAGCGGAGCTTGGCAGAGTATTTGTGAGAGAAAGGGAAAAGAGGATTTATTTGTTGGTGAGAGCTTGGACGACATGGCTACTGAGATCTCTTCTAACTTTCTGTATTCCCTGAACTTCTGATTCTGTGATTGTCCAGAATAATTTGGTAGCAATGAGCAGGATGGATCCAAGAGCAGAGATGTCAGACCAGGCTGACAGGTACGAATGGCAGAGGAGCAAGGCAGATCATATAAACATTTAAAAATATTGGCAATGCATTCAAGTATTTTTAAAATATTGTATAAACCATACAAAACATGGTTACACACCAAATCTTTCTCTAGGCCCCCCAGTTTGAGACCTTTGCATTAGAGAAAAGGATATCAGTTAAAAGGATGTAATCCAGATATATAGTCTTGGACAGGAAGCTAAAGGAAAAAAAGATAAAAGAAGATTTCTGGGAGTCTTTGATGAGAAGTATTGCTTTGTTGTGATTTGACAGGGAACCAAAAGGAACGAATCAAAGATTACTCTGTAGCTTGGACCTCAGGAGACCAGTTCACCCTGACTTTGCTTTTCCTCAAACAAAGGTCACATTGATCATTTTTCCACCTATTATCAATGGCCAAATACTTACTTGTCATCTCATTGTCCTATTATACATAATCACATATAATTTAGGAACTTAGAATCAATTTGGAGAGAAAATAACCAGTGCAACTATTCTCAATTATATTGTGTCCATAATGTAATTACAGGCATAAAACTTTTGAACAGAGGCTCATAATTAATTAACTGACATCATTACAAAGAGCAAGATAAAACTTTTATTCTTTTTGATGTACCACTTGTCCTGTTCCCTTGCTGCAGGTGCCTTCATTTGCAAGATGATGCCATTTGTCCAGTCTACTGCTGTTGTGTCAGAAATTCTCACTATGACCTGCATTGCTGTGGAAAGACACCAGGGGCTTGTGCATCCCTTTAGAATGAAGTGGCAATACACCAACCAAAGGGCGTTCACAGTGCTAGGTGAGGATGTGCCAGTGGCAGTATTAATGCCTTTTTCATTACAGAACAAAGAGTTTCTTCAAAGTGAAACATACTGTTGAACTAGAGGAGTAGCTTCTTGTTTAGCTTTTAGGTGTTGGTGTGTAATTTGAGGGTCTCAGTCCTCCCCCCATTTACCTTCACTCTCACACCTTCTCTCCTTTAGGCCTAACCCAGCACTGCAAATCTGCCATTTCAAATTTACTTCTTCAGTTTAAGTTTTAAACTTTTAAGCACTACTGTCAGCTGATCTAAAATAACCTGTCAGTAGAATACCACACTAACATTATTAGATTATTAAACTGTCATCCTGAGGTAAGAGGCTGCTAGGCTACCTATTAAGGTAGGTAGATTCTGATAGGGAGCAAGAAAGGCGTTTTTAGGAAAGCAGAGAACAGGGGTGCTACCCTGAGGGGGCTCCAGTGGTGAGGACATAATAGCAGAAGGCCTCAGTGCCCATGTGAACACTGGGTATGGAATGCTGGAGATGCCTGACAAAGACAGATTCCACCTGTTCATGATTTTGTCTCGGGCATTCCTGAATCCTCAGCCTTCTGAGTTAACCAGTCACAACAAGTGTGTACCTCTTGATAAATAGTAAACTGGAAGCAATGTCCTTAAGTCTAGCACACTAAAATGGAAGAATTTCTCTATTCAGTATTATAATTGAGCTATTTAATCCCTTGATGTGTTTCACAGTGGTTTGAATGTATTATAGCTAAATAATCAGAGGTTTCAGAAGCAACTGATATGATAATGAAAGAAACAATTTTTACTGATACCTCATTTGAGAGGAATGAGCAAACATTTATTTCTGCTGTAAGAATTCAGTCAGCATGGGATAGTAGAATTACAGAAACAACTCCTGAAGGCTTTGCAATGCCAAAGTCACTTTAAATAGTTTGAAATGAATAAATGAACCAATAGGGGAAAAAATTCATTAGTTTTAGTTAGTTATTTTCAGATTTAGTTATGTCCTCCCTACAAAGAATTCAAAGACCTCTTGGCTTTTAATAATTGACATCTGTTCATCATCAGAACATCTGAAAACAGCATGTAGATATGGAAAGAGAATAAGGAAGGGAAAATGTGGAGGAGGGGAATTATTAAAAAAGAAAAGAGGAGTAGATTGAGTTGACATCTGAGAGCAAAACTGATAATAGACAGTTAAGGCAGCTCCTGCTCAAAAAAGTCATAGGAGACAAAGATGGTTTTCAAATAAGAAGGCCCATCTCTCTGTGGGGCTTTCTTGCAGTGTTGCCTGACATCTCCTTCTAGTTCTGTTACACCAGGAACCAGCCGTGTCTATTGTGCCTCCTTCTAGTTGAGACTTCCTCCAGGCCCCAGCCAGCAGAGATCTACTGGACTCTCTTATCCAGAAGGGCTCCCAGATTATATCAGTAATGTTCATCTAACCCTGGCCATTCTGTCCCTGAACTGGCAGTAGACCCATGAGGACTGGCAATGAGCTAAGCCAATTAGACTCAATTCCTCCAGAATTTCTATGAAAAATTTCAAAAATTATTGGACATGGGATAAAATGATTGAACATAAGATACCATAATAAGATCATGATTGGACTAGAATAGAATAGATGCATATGGCAGTGGTAAGAGAGAGAGAGATTTTTGGGGGTGGGGGTGGAGATTTGTGAGCCTTAGAATGACCTTGAATCATTGAATCATAATGACTTTCTATAGACAGTGCCAGTTCATATGTTCTTTAAATAAACCCCAATTATGGCTTAAACGAGTCTCAGTTCTTGCAACCCAAGGCAATACCCTGTTTTCCTAATGGTTCCCCTCAATACAGAAAGAACATGCTGAGTCTGAGCTAGAAATATTCCTTAAGATTGAGGTTGGGGCTCTTAGTTCTGGCTTCTTCCTAGTCTCTTCAGATTTACTTTTGTTCCTTTCTGACATATCATTAAAGCAACTCACTCAGCAAACTCAGGGAGGACAGGGAATTTGGAAAGAGCACTGTGCTTTCTGATCTTATAAGTGTTTGTTTTGTAAATAAGAAAATAATGCCTATCTTACTATGCTTAATATAAATGTGCTTTAAATTTTAAGAAGAATTTATAGAGGGTGAGTTATATTATGTATAAGTTATTCATCCATTCAACAAACAAATAGAAAGTGCTTGATCAGCACCTACTGAAGGCCAGGAATAGTCCTTGGAATATTATTTGGGGAAACAAAACAATAAATGGCATTGCCCTTCTCCTCAAGGAGCTTAGAGGAAGTTTGAGAAAAAATGGTAACAGCCACAAAGGTGCCCCTCTAGAGAGCACATAGAGACAGTGGGGAATTAGTGGTCAGCTCTATCTGGAAATGATGGTGCCTTCACAGCTTTCCTAGAGAAGGCAACTGTTGAGTCAAGTCCTGGAAAATGTGGAGATGGTGTGCCAGCCCAGACCATGGAGCGGCACAATGCATTCTGGGATGTGGGAGCTGAAACCATCTCTGTACATTCCTCAGTAGAGGACTCGGGTGTGAAGAACATGGACAGAATTGTAAGAGAAGACAGAGAGGCAAGTGAGATTGTAGTGACCCTCAGGGACCATGTTAAGGGATTTAGGTTTTATCTTAAATGCAATGGAACACTATTATTAGAGAGTTTCAAATGTTTAAACATGCTTCAGGAAGACTGTTCCAGCAGAAATTTTGAGGGTGATGAAAGGGTAGAACTGAGACTATGTGAGGAGGCCATTACACTGCTCCAGGGCAGAGATGATGGGGTGTGTTGGCTATAAGGAGCCTTTAGGGCTAGAGGATGAAGCGTGGATATATTTTGCCAAGACACATTCTGATGGTTTTAATGGTTTTGCAGGTGTGGTCTGGCTGGTGGCAGCTGCCGTGGGATCACCCATGTGGCATGTGCAGCGACTTGAGGTAGACTGGGGCTGGGGTTGATAATCCTATTACTGAAATGCCTCCCAGCACTCTCAATATAATCATTTTCTTTCCTTCAAGAGCATTACAACAAATGTATATAATCTTAGTAATTAAGAGGTTTTTCAAGTTGAAAAAAATAATCTGTTTTAAGATTTTTTTCCTCTGTTTTATCTAGCTCTTTTTGATCATATGTTGTTAAGACTTTAATACTTAAAATAGAATTTACTAGGGTAACTTGCTACATTTTCCTGCCAGCTGAACATGCCTTTGGAAGAGTCCTCAAGGGTTGTGTTACATTTTAAGAGTTAAATGGTTGTTTGAGATTTTTCTTTTAAGTCATATAAAAATATAATCATTTGTCTACCTGTTAGTTGATTCTACTTCACAAGTCCTTTCTTACCTGCATCCTATCCATTGACAAACTGAAGTTTGAACAGAAACATGTGAGGGGATTATCTAGTCCAACCTTTCTCCTCCCCTCACACCTTTGTCAGACCGGCCCAGCCCTGCCGGGTAATTCACAGTGAAGGGAACATCCTGCTTCTTTGATGACTCAGTCTGTCTCTTGTGGGTGCACTTTAGCATTATTTTCAAAGACAGTAGAGGATTGCTCACAGACCACCAAAATTATTTTTTAAACCATGTATCTTTTTGTACCTTTGTAAGTTGACATAAGCAAATGTGAGACTAGTGGGCACGCAACGTCCATTGGCAAGGATAGCAAATGAGCCTACAGGCAAAGATACATTTAAAACGTGGCTTGACTTTTGATGTAACTGGTGTATGGGATGAGCTGGACTCCATAGGTGAGAGCAGAAAGCAATTTTATTGTATTTCTTGCTATCTATGAAAATGCCATGCATGAAGCCTTGAGCTGGCCCTATAACTCTTCCTGTCACTCAGATAATAAAATTCCTCCGGTCACTCTCAGTCAACAGAACAGTGTTGGTTTGTTTATTAAAATGTGCAGTCCAGTGTCACAATCACAGAAGTCCATACTTTCAGTCAGTATAAAACATCTCCCTTACCCCAGCTTGAGCCAATTTGAGGTCTGCAATCCTACTATATGGAGAGGAGATGTGGTCCCCTTCTTTCTGCTCCCTTTACCCTGTGTCTCTCTTTCTCCTCCTCCCATTTAACTGGCTGCCTCCGGCTCCTTGGTTGCTGGCGAGGTGACCGGGGAGAGGGAGATGCAGTGTCCTCTGGTTTCACAGCTCTCTGTGTGTGACTGGTGCCCATGACTGATTCTTTACTTCATGGGATTTTCAAAGATAACATCACTGAGGCTCCTGATGGCTGCTCTCTTCTCCAGCAGGGTTCTCATGAAAACCCTTAGCTTCCACACACAGCTATGCGGGGCCAGGTCCTCTCTCTAAGGCTGTCCTTATCTCCAGTGGGAAATCCACACTGATGGAGCCCTTTTGTAAATGACTCAACCCAGTTCCCAATTATGGGGTCCATTTCTGGCCCATAGAACATAAGTAGACCTGTCCATTTTTAAAATGAAATTATTTTATAATGTGCTCTAAATATATAAACTCTTTTAGTTTGCAGAAAATGCATATAATCTAATTGGCAAAGCCAAATTCAGACAGATCAGCCAAATCAGATTTTCTTTCTGTTAGTAAAAAGTATGATTTCATTTTTCATATCAAATAAACATATTAATATGCATCCCACTGCCACCTTCTCACTCTTAAATACATTAGAGAGAGTTCATGCTCTCATGCAAAAAAGCCTGAATCTCTCACCTGGATGAGACGAAGCACCACTGGCTTCACCATTTCCACCCATGTTCTTTTTACTTTGCTCTCACTGGGGTCTCTCAAAGGAGTGATGTGTTTGATAATTTTCAGGTTATGGAAGCAATGAGTTGTTTAAATTAAAATTGTCATTACTTCTGCCCCTTCACTATGAAATATGTGACTTTGCTATATCCTAACACCTGTCAAAACACCTTTTTTCTAATGCCAACCCTTTCCCTGAATAGAATTATACTTAATCTATGGAAAAGCAGCAAGCCCTCTCATGGATTTGTGGTGCCTTGATCAAGGTAGCCTCACTGACATCAGTAATATGAACCACCTCTTCCTTTGGTGCCCCATGGTAAGATTTGGGTTGGGTGAAAGATATGACTTGTGTGAATTGGGAGAAAGGATTAGGAAACAGGAACTGGGAATATAGACCCACATGACAGTTCAACCCCAAGCATTCTCTCAGGCAGTGAAATTTTCTAGAAGTGTATGGTTGGAAATAGAATATGATCTGAAATTGGCTCTCATGAAACCATCTGAAGGCCTATGCTTGTTCTCAGGGCAGTGTGCACCCACTTGGAGATGCAGTCTAGCTTTGTGCTTTAGGCTGTATGAGTATGTGACCCCTCCATGTCCGTTAGCCTTTGTGGGCTCTGCTTATGTGGAGTCAGGTGAATTTCACTTTAATATCCCTATTCCCAGGAGTTTTGTGTCTTGAAATTACCTTCAACAATTTTTTTCATTTTTGGTTGTATTTTTAGATAACACTTAGATCAGAACTTGAGTTTTCTTACCTTTGATGAAAGGTAAGAAAGCTTCTTCCCCATTCTGTTGACTTGGAACATTGGTGTTAAAATTTGCTCAGAATGGAGACAGAAATATGTCTAAGACCCAAATATTATTTATCTGGAAAACTCTAGAGTGAATAAAACAACAATAGTTTTGCAAAATTCCCTCTTTTATTCCTATTATCCAGATAAATGACTTTTGAATATACTTTAAGTGTTTAGTTTCTCTCTTATTACCACTTGCTATTATTATTAATGTAATTAATAATATTTTGAAGTCATGGATCTGTCAGAAATAGTATTAATATATTAATAAATAGACATTGCCGTTCTATAAAATATGTTTACCTCAAAGGCTTATAAGTGAATCTGAATATTTATAGATTGGCAGTAATTTGAATCCAAATTTCTCATCTTAAAGTCTAAAAGCTACCAGTTGCCTCTCTGAGATTTTTGCAAGCAACCTGATCATTACAATCCAAAATGGTAGTAACAAAATACAGAGTACTGGTACCTATCAATTTGAAGAAGTCTGGTGCTTTGTCAAAATTTGTCTCTTCAACAACTGAGGAAGGAAAATAATGGAACATTAAACTAGCTGGAGCTCTGCCCAGAATATTTTTTCATACATATTTTGGTCACTGTAGTGTATTCTTCTTCTGGAAAGTATGAATTAATACTTTGGCCAAAGATTGTAGCTCTTTCATTGAATAGAAAACATGGCGATAGTGTAAAAAGTTGAGAAAAATTAAGTGAACAAGCTTAAGGACTGCAATTCTATTTTGAATAGAAAGTACAAAACTTTTAAGAATTTAGGCTGTGATGTGGAAAAACGACACTTAACAAAAGAACGATCAGAATTGTATCTCATCTGAAGTATGTAACCCATGGTAAATACGTAAGGACATGAAAAATGCTGCATTACAATAGTCCTTGGCCACTTTGTACTTTTGATGCTGACCCTGGCATTTCTAATTGAATTATTCTTATCTGAAAGGTTAAGTATGACTTCTTATATGAGAAAGAGCACATCTGCTGCTTGGAAGAGTGGAACAGCCCTGTGCACCAGAAAATCTACACCACCTTCATCCTTATCATCCTCTTCCTCCTGCCGCTTATGGTGATGCTCATCTTGTACAGTAAAATCGGTTATGAACTTTGGATAAAGAAAAGAGTGGGGGATTGCTCGGTGCTTCGAACTATTCATGGAAAAGAAATGTCAAAAATAGCCAGGTCTGTTTAATGAAATATTCATCTCTGCTTCGAAGAGTTTTAATTAGTTGCGCTGCAAGGACAGGGGCCGGGGATCTCAGAATTCCAGTCCAAGTGGCATTGCTAATTCAATTTAGGGCATGGACTGACTTTAAACTTTGGAGATTGTTTGTATGGCAGAAAGAGCCATATCACCAGCTCCCAAGTCAAAGGTGAAGCTATTGTTATAGACAGAAACTCACTTGGAATTTAGAAAACCGTCACATTTTCATCCGTTTGTCAATTTGACATGGTAGGGGGAGCTGTGGTGCTCTCCTCGCTCTGCCACACCCTGGCCAAGTGACGTAGGTGAATCTTACTCCCGAGGCCCCTGCTTTCCCCAGGTGCACCGGGGAGCACAAGAATATCCATCCTTACTTCCTTGCACCCGGAGATGATGATAAAATAAATGAGATGTGTATGAAAATCCTTTGGAAATCAGAGAATGCTATTTACATAATTACTGTTTTTTATTTTTACTTAAGACCTTTGATTTCTGACCATATTCATTAATAAAGATTTTAAAACACAGCTTTCTGCTATGGTACTTGAAGTCCATATGGCTTATTTTATACTCTACACTGAATGGCTATTAAAAACAAACAAAACCTAAGGAGATGTTTTAGAGGTCTGATGAAATTTTAACATTTCTTCAAGTGTGCAGTGACCTCTAGTGCCCAGTTTGTATAAAGAAACCCTCTCTCTCAGTGTACAAGGTGCCAGACTCTTCAACCCTTGGGACTTACAGCTGATTTAGGTCTTCCACTTCCTCGGAAGAAAAGACTATCTGTCGAAATAGCAAATAATGAATATGACTTTTTTATAAACTAAAAGCACCATGCAAATGTGTAGATCTCTTGCAAGTGTTAATCTTCTTTACAAGAGTAATGGAGAAAACTAGTTTGAATTCCTGGTTCAAATTGTATTATTTATATATAAAATAAAAGATTATATTTTAACTCTCTTCTGAGGGCTTCCCATATTTCTCCATGACAAGCATGAGTGCTCTTCAAAATACAATTGAGTAAGAGCTTAGGCTCTGAAGTTAGATGCCTAAGTTTAAACCCAAGCTAGCATGTATAGTTTAAGTCCCTTACTAACCATCTGACTTTGCAAGTTACTTAACATTCTCTGTGCCTCAGTTTCTGCATCTGTCAAGTGGTTTGTTGGGAAGACGAATGACAATCCATGTCGAGCACCTAGCAGAGTGCTAGACCCATAGTGAGCACACAGCACAAGAGTGTTTGTGAGAAATATAGGCATGAAGGAAATAAAAATGGGAAAAAAATTTAAAAACTCCCACAATTAACCTATCATGAGCTTTATTAATACTTGAAATATTATGGTTGAGAGGTCTAGGCTTAAGTGTTTATTTAATAGGTTTGCTATCAGTTTGTCACACTTGCCAAGGAGAAGTTAACTAATACAATGTATCTTTGTGGGTCCAGGAAGAAGAAACGAGCTGTCATTATGATGGTGACAGTGGTGGCTCTCTTCGCTGTGTGCTGGGCACCTTTCCATGTCATTCACATGATGATTGAGTACAGTGAGTACTTGTCATTCTCATTTGAAGGACGTTAGTTCATTTCCTAGACTAGAAAATGAACCATTGAAATTCGTTGCTATTCACTTGCGTAATGAAATATCAAACATCTAATAGGTTCCTTTCATGTTTTCAGGACTATCAGATCATTACATGGTAGGTAATTATGTGTGACTATGACCAAATCATTAAAAATTGCAGAAGATAAAGAAAAGCTTTTGAGATTCTCCTTCCACGCTATGCCTTATGTTCTCCCTAAGCCATTTACACATTGTGAGAAGTGTGACATCCTGTGAGTGTTCTATATTGAAAACCTTGACTTGAACCAATGAATTTAATAACACTTAGGATTTCAACCAGACCCTCAAAGATTCTCTCTGATAATCTGAGACTTAACATCGTTTCTCAGATGATTGTGTTTCTATAACACAAGTAAACATTTGAAATGTAACTGCTGCAACAGTTTACAAGAAGCTTGGAATCACACCGAAAAGCAATAAGCATCCTAGTATCTGTTGGGCACTGGGCTACGCTACTATGCCTAGACATTCTAAGAATGAGGACTCATCGCAAAGGTTATTTTCCATCAGACGTTAAATGACTCTCCCCAAAATGATCTTGAGAATTTTTCACACCTTTAACCACTTGTGTAAGTGTAGGTGTTTGGGAAAGACAGATAAGAGACAGAAATTTTATTTTATGCTCATTATAACAAATATGCACTCTATTACTTTTTATTTTAGGCAATTTTGAAAATGAACATGATGACATCACAATCAAGATGACTTTTGCTATAGTGCAAGTAATTGGGTTTTCCAATTCTATCTGTAATCCCATTGTTTATGCATTTATGAATGAAAATTTCAAAAAAAATTTTTTATCTGCAGTTTGTTATTGCATAATAAAAGAGAATTTATCTCCAACACGCAAGCATGGAAATTCAGGAATTACGATGATGCAGAAGAAAGCAACATTTTCCTGGAGAGAGAACCAAGTAGAGGAGACCAAAGGAGAAGCATTCAGTGATGGCAACATTGAAGTCAAATTGTGTGAACAATCAGAGAGGAGAAAAAGTCTCAAATGACATCTTGCCCTGTTTAGTTTCTGAACTTTCTGAGAATTCTGCTTTGGACAGTGGGCATTAATTTTAACAATGTCTTAATGATTAATGCCATTCATAGGTTAATCTGAGGAGAAAATTACTTTCATCAAAGGTCGAACACTTTTTTATTGTTAGAATGATGACAAGAAAAAAATATGACATAATACAATTTTGAAAAATTAGAAAGCCATCCTTGTAGATTATAAAAGTGGATTAAAAAAATCTTGTACAGAAAAAATGTTCTTGGCTAGTAGTTGTCCCCCATGTACAGTCAATGTGATGTGACTTTCTGTGTATTTTTAAATTGGATGAAAAACTAGCTTAAAAGTTGTATCTTCTTTCTTGAATAAGTTTAGCAGTTGAACACTGTGATGTAATTTTTAGGGCACTGTTGAAGCTTGGTGATACAATCCCTTGCAAATGAGGTCTGTCCAATAATCATTAGGCCAAGGAAGATGGAAAAGCAGCACAATGACAGATAAATAAGATTTAGAGGCAGATGCTTGGGTTTGAGCTTCTTATAGCCTTAGCAGTTACCATGGCTGTGACAACTGGAAAGTCACTTACCCTCTTTAGGCCTCTGTTTCTTCCTGTGTAAACTGGGGCTGTACTTCCTGTAATTCACAGAACTGCTGCCAGAACAAAATGAGACACATGCAGGAAAACACTTTGTACTCTGAAGCAGCCTCATGTTCTAATGCTCCCCACGTCTCCCCTTTCTGTTCCCTTTTCCTTCCTGGGACTTGCCTTCAACCCTGTCCAACTTCCCACTCGTGCCTATTTTGTAACTGGTTTCTAATTTTTCTGGGATCCTCATTTATAGGTTGGCTATAGTATATTTAGACCAATCTATCTCAAATACTTATATTTTTAAGCTCTTTATTTTCATCAGTGGGGTGAAAGACTTTTTTTTCCTGCTTTGAAATTTTTATTTGTAAACTGGATTTCTACCTTTTAACATCCATATGAGTGCATATTCTTTTTTTTTTTATTAAGGTATCATTGATATACACTCTCATGCCGCCATTTTTACTCTCCGGAAGTTTGGGGTGAAAGGCTTTTTGTTATGTAAAAGGACTTTTAAGTATAGTTAGTAGATGAGAGAGAGAATCAACTCCAAGCCAATGAAATATTACTATGTTCAAGACTGACTCTATAGGGAGTGGGGCCGGGAAGAACAGTAGAGTCCTTCACCCGCATTCCTTACCAAATCCCCTTAAATTCAGCCCCTCTCTTTTCAGTCTTCTCTTACTCCCATATAGACCCAGTGGCCTCCATGCCAGTGCCCTGAGCTTCCCCTTCAACATCTGAGATTCCCAAAGTCCGGTCCCAGCCTCATGGCCAGTGTTTCTTCTGCCTCCAGTTTTCCAGCACCAGAAAAGATGAGAAGCTCAACAATTCTCAGGGTATTTCACTTAAAAATTCACAGGGTATTTAAGGTTTGGACCAGGGAACTCAGGCCATTGGGATCTTTTAAGGTACAGACTTTTAATTTTATATCTGTGTCAATGTAAGCATGGATGAAGAAAACAAGATACTATGTAGTATTAGGAAAATGTTAACACGTCACAGGAAAATCAACAAAGTCAAGAGAGGAAAACTGATGATTTGTTTTGGGTTTAAATGAACTCTTTATGAGCTATTTGTGTACACTGTCCTCTTGTGCCTAATTACCCTGTAGCAAGACAATGATTATCATTAAATTGTTAAACCATTAACAGCTAATCAGATTCACTGAGTTTAATTATCCTTATGTAATCTGCAAATATCTATATGACTCTTTCCATATTTGATGTCCATATGCACTAAATATGACTTAGTGAAGAACAGCTAAATCAACACTGTTACTGACCATTTAATTATTAATACTTGAGGATTTAAAAGAATTCCTAAACATTGCAGAGCTTGAGCTAAAGCATTTAGATATTAAAGAATACTTTAAATATTTACTGTAAAATATTCAGACATCCTGTGAGAGCATTTTTTTCAGGGGGGGTGCGGCTCATATTGCATTAATAATGCTATTTAAGAAACAAAATTAGTTATGGAGCATTTTTGTTGTAGTTGTTCTGTGCATATAAATCTTTTTTCTCTGTTATGGAAGTTTAGAGGAGAAATCTGATCCAATCTATTACTGAGAAATTTCCACTATTAGCCAAAGAAGCTCTGAATCCAGTCTGGACACTGAGTGCTGACAGTGGTTTAACACAGTTTATGAGTCCATGGAGAATTTTGCTGTGGATTCGCAAAAGAAGCCCTGGTTATGGCCTTTCTTTCTCTTTTTCCTGACTTGACATTCCTCTGAATCTTTTGACCCCTTTGTCCTCTACCCAGGCATCTGCTTTTCCCCCCTTTTATATCTCTGCCCTATGTTGTCACTCATTTTATTCTATATGTTTTTCTCTTATCTGCTGCTTGAAGTGAGAATTGTAAAGGGCTCTTTAGATCCAGGAGGTAGGATTCAGGAGAGGTACAGACAACAGGTGTTCCACTTATTAGCATTTGGGTAAAATGTCTATAAAATCAGTGAAAAGATATGTGCCACTGCTTAGACCCCTAAGCCTTTTATTTCATCAGGGATCATCATGCCAGAAAGAGCTCTGTATCTTTTCTTCCACTCCACCAAAGAATGCCGTTTCTCGTACTGTATGGTATGGATTGGGATACTAGCATTATACAGGCTAGTTTGACTAAAAACTAATTTCTAAGTCTAAAACAATTTTAAAAAGAAGAACCAAGTGGCAGGGCTTATACTATCCTCTTATATAATAATATATATTATTGTATATAAATAATAAATTGTATATAAATATATATATTAGACAATATTTTATTTTATACACTATAAAAATTGTATACAAATGTATGTATTATAAAGTATTTTATTTTATCATATAATTCTATTATAAATTATTATAAATTGCAACTTGTTACAAATCACAATAATCAAGCAAGAGTATGGCATTGGCCTTAGGGTAGACATGTAAATAAATGCAAAACAATAGAGATACCAGAATCATATGCATACATATGGTCAGTTTATTTTGACCAATGTGACAACATAATACAATAAGGAAAGGAAAATCTTTCAAACAAATGGTTCTGGAACAATTGGATATCCAAGTACTCAAAATAGGATCTTGATCTCTATACTGTTCACAAAAACTAACTCATAATGCTTCATAGACTTAAATATGAGTTAAATCTATAAAGCCTCTAGAATAAAACATAAAAGAAAACCTTTGTGTCCTGGATTAGGCAAGGGGAAGTTTTCATAGACAGTGCACTGAAAGCAGGAAGTCTAAAAGAAATAATTATTAAAATTAACTCCATCAAAAATTAAAAAAAAAAAAAGAATGAAAGGAAGGAGAAAGACCTGTACCTGAATGTTCATAGCAGCTTAATTCAAAATAATCAAAAAACTAGAAACAACCCAAATGTTTATCAACTATTGAATGAATGAACAAATTAGTGTAAAGCGTTCCAACTAAATATGACTCAGCAATAAATGGAATTACTGATACATCCAGCGACAAGGGTCAGCTTCAAAAGCATATGCTAGTGAAAGAAGCCAGGCAGAACAGACTATGTACTCTATAATTAGCCATTTATGTGAAAAGAGAAAACTCAAGGGGTAAGCAAGTGGTTGCTGGGGGCTGACTAAATGTAGACAATTGAATGTAAGGGCATGAGAGGCCTTTTTGAATGATAGAAATCCATATCCCAATTCTGATCTTGGCTGCTTACATATTTGTCAAGATTCACTGAAATGAATACTTTAAAAGGATGAATTCATTGTATGCAAATTATGTTCAGATTTTAAAAATAGATAAGGGAATTACAATTTGCAATGTAAAAATGCCAGATTTTTATATTGGTTCCTTGTGTAGTACAAAGTCTGCAGTAGGAAAAGCCTAGTGGAAGCTGTTGAAACTGTCCCACCACAACCATCAGCAGCCCAGAGAGTAAATCAAAAAGAATATTGCTTCCTAAGGTAACAACAGAGATTAATACTGCTATGAAAGATTTAAACGATGCAACGTATGTACTCATCATATCCCCATTTAATTCACCAATCTGACTCCTGCAAAACCTGGTAGATCATAATGAATGACAAAGGACTACCATAAACTTAAGTCACAGCTCTAAGTGCTCCTGTTGGGCAGATGTAATATTTTTACTACAGCAGGTCACCACCACCTCTGATAGATTATATATGTAGGTATATGTCAGGCAAATGCATTGTTTTCAGTGTCCAATAAAAGGAATCAGCAAAATTTCATGTGTATGAATTTATATTTCACAATTTAGTCCAAAGGGACAGGAACTGTCTGGCTTTTCCCCAGAAGATCATTTTGGTCCATTATATTAATGATATTTTACTACTTACACCTGATAAGCAAAAAATGGTAAGGACTCAGCTTTCCTAGTTATATGGGCATGAGAGGATGGGAGATAACAGAGAAAACTTCAAAAACTTTAGAGGCTGCCACATTTGTGAAGTTTTTAAGGATCTAATGTTCCCAGAAATGCCAAGACACACCTTTCAAATTCAGTAATAGGTTTTTGTACTTTGAACCTCCCACCACCAACAAAGAAGTACAATACTTGGCTGACCTCTTCAGGATTGGGAGGTATTCTATTCCCTAGGGAATATTGTTGTGACCTGTTTATTGTTGAAATTATAGGCTACTAGTTTTGAGTGGGTCCCAGAGCAAGAAGGGGCTCTGCAACAGATCTAGGTTGCACAGTCCTGTCTCCCCCAGCTCACGCCTATGGTCGCATGTTTGCTTGGATTATGAGTTACTATAGATCCAATGGATTAGGTTGCAGTATGAAAGAAATGAGATAAAATGGTATAAAAATGCTATATGAATCATTAGAATTCTGAGAGCACAAGAATGAATGAACTGTTCTGACTGCTAGTCTGTTGTCACCACATCAGATTCCTTGGCTGCTGCCATGTTTATAAAAACTGTGTTGACTCAGGAAAATCTACATATAAAGTAACTATTTCTAAATATAATTTTTGATTAACTGGCAAAGGCAGCTTTTAGAAAAAGGATTTCAGGGATAAAGCACCTTAGAAACCTACAATTACATCTCTTCTCTGTAGGGAATAGGTACTTCAAGTTTTTCTCTTAGCTCCACCAGCCTGAGTGGGCTCAAAAATAATTAAGGAATCATTTCTTATTTAAGAGGGCAGACTGTATTAACATATTTATTTTCCCTCTTTCCTAAAACCCTACTAGAATGATAATTAAAGAAAAACAAAATGTATAAACCCACAACAATGATGATAAAGAAAGGGTAGTCCATTTGCAACAACATGGATGGAGTTACAGGGTATTATGCTCAGTGAATTAAGCCAGGTGGAGAAAGACAAGCACCAAATGATTTCACTCATCCGTGTAGTATAAGAACAAAGCAAAAACTGAAGGAACAAAACAGCAGCAGACTCACAGAACCCAAGAATGGACTAACAGTTACCAAAGGGAAAGGGCCTGGGGAGCATGGGTGGGAAGGGAGAGATAAGGGGGATAAGGGGCATTACAGTTAGCACAGATAATATGGGGAGGGGGGGCGTGGGGAAGCCAGTATAGCACAGAGAAGACAAGTAGTGACTCTATAGCATCTTACTATGCTGATGGATAGTGACTGTAATGGAGTATGTGGTGGGGACGTGATAATGAGGGGAATCTAGTAACCTCAATGTTGCTCATGTAATTGTGTATTAATGATACCAAAAAAAATTTTTTTAAAGGGTAGTCACAATGGATAAAAATTATCACTGAATTTATTGAAAACAAAAACTGAAGGCTGATTATGAACATCACAATCATGAAGTGTGAAACAAAGGAAGTCACAGGTTAGGATAAATCCAGAGAAAACCACAGTAGGAAGAAGGAATAGATTTTTTCAACAGAATCCTAGAGAGACCCAGCATCTGTTAGATGGTATCTTTTAGCTAAAGATGGGTGAAAAGGGTTGAAATCACTGATGATTTGTCTGTAGAACACTTAGCCACTCCATGCCATCATTCACTGTGAACAGAATGGCCATCAGGTTGCACTGTTTACCCCTCAGCTCTTAACACTTCCCCCTCCAAACACACACAAAGGTTTCCTCTTGAAAGAACTTGGAGAACTATAGCAGTTAGTGTGAATGTTGGTAGAAACCACAGTGTTCTGGAATGCTAGAGTGGCCAAGTCTGATGAATCAACAGCCAATCACCCTAAATCAAAGCAAGCCACTTGCCTCCATCAGATTCACAGAGCTCTTGTCAGTTCACATTTCTGCATTCTTAAAGGATTGTTAGAATTTTAGAATACATTGAAAAATGAAGGTATAAGACTAAAATAAAGCAATAGAAAATCAACTCTAGAATAACCAAATAATTCAAGGTAAGAAAGAACTCAGAAATTAATTTATTAGTACTACTCATAGAGATTTACAAAGATATTGCTTTCATAAAAGCAATGGAAGATGCTACAAAAGGAACAACTGGATTAATAAAACTCTGGGAAATCAAAAATATTGCTAAAATTAAAAATAAATTATTTACTCATCTTTAATTCCCATATATTTAATAGGAGCATCCACAAATCTTCCTTCAAAAGTGTTTTCTAAAATATGTCTGTATGGCAAACCTCTTGAGGCTATGCTGATCATTCAGAGAGCTGTCTGGAAACAGGTGGCACATTCAAACCAAGTAATTTGAGGTGAGATTAATAAAGCATTCTAGAGTAGAAAGCAAGGGTACAGAAAAACAGAAGGGTTAATGCAGTGCTAGCTGCTAATAACAGCAAGTACTCTTCCCATCCCTTGGCCTGAAGGTGACACTAGAAGATTTACGAGGAAGAGAAGGAGAGAAAAGAGGAGGAGCAGGAAGAGAAAAAGAAGAAATTGAAAGAGTTAAGAGAAAGAAATGTGTGGAAAGAGCTACCTAATAGGAGTTATGAGCATGGGTAGAGGCATGAGCCACCCATGCTACCCATCATGGACTCAAATAGGCTGTCCTCTTTCTTCTCTCAGATATGCAAGTGTCTCCATTCCCTAAACACAGTCAAATGGCAGGGATCCCCTTGATCCAGGCATGAAACGAGTGGTGCAGAGTATATGGTTTTGGGTGGCCAAAAGGGAAACTGTCCAGTACATGTATACCTGAACATACGTGTGTTCATATTTAAGAAACTGAGGAAGACATAAATAAAAGCTATTCCCATGCTTATAGATAGGAAGAATTAATATTGTTAAAATGGCCATACTTTCCAAAGCAGTGTACTAATTCAATGCAATCCCTATCAAAATATCAATGCCATTGGAATTAGAGCACATAATCTTAAAAATTGTATGGAAACAAAGAAAACCCCAAATAGCCCAAGCAATCTTGAAAAAGAAGAATGGAGCTGGGGGTACCATGCTCCCTGGTTTCAAGCTATACTATAAAGCTATAGTAATTTAAACACCATGGTTCTGGCAGGAGAATAGATACACAGACCAATGGAACAGAAATGAGAACCCAGAAATAAACCCACACCTATATGGTCAATTAATATATGACAATGGAGGCAAGAATATACAATGAGGAAAATATAGTCCTTTCAATAAATAATGTTGGAAAAACTGGACACCCACATGCAAAAGAATGAAACTGGATCAATCACTCTTATACACCATAACAAAAATAAACTCAAAATGGATCAAAGACCTAAATGTAAGACCTGAAAGCATAAAATACCTGGCAGTAAACTCTTAACCATTAGCATTAGTAGTTTTTCTCTGGATGTGAATTCCCCAGGCAAGGGAAACAAAAATAAAAATAAGTAATTGTAACTACATTAAAGTCAAGATTTCAGCACAGCAGACCAAACCATCAACAAAATGAAAAGACAACCTACTGTATGGAAGAATATAATTGTTGATGATATATCTAATAAGAGGTTAATATCCAAAATATATAAAGAATGTATACAACCCAACATCAAATAAAACAAACAATCCAACTTAAAAATATTAAGTGTTAAAAATTTAATAAATATTAACTATTAAAAATATTTAGAGGATCTGAATAGATATTTCTCCAAAGAAGACATACAGATGAACAACAGACACATGAAAAGATGCTCCACATCACTAATTAAGGAAATGCAAATCAAAACCACAATGAGATATTACCTCACACCAGTCAGGATGGCTACTATCCAGAAGACAAGAAATAACAAGTGTTGGTGAGGCACTGGAGAAAAGGGAACCCTCCTACACTGTTGGTGGGATTGCAAATTGGAGCAGCTGCTATAGAAATCAGTATGGAGGTTTCTCAAAGGACTAAAAATAGAAATACCATACGACTAAGCAATTCCACTTCTGGAAATGTACCCAAAGAAAACAAAATCACTAATTACAAAAGACATATGCACTCCTATGTTTATTGCATCATTATTTACAATAGTCAAAATATGGAAACAACCTAAATATCCATCAACACATGAATAGATTTTAAAAATGTGGTACATGTGTACAATAGATATTTCTCAGTCATGAAAAAGAATGAAATCTCACCATTTATGACAACATGGATGGACCTAGAGGGTATTATACTAAGTGAAATGTCATAAAAAAGATGAATTGCTTATATGTAGATTCAAAAAAACAAAACAAATGGATGAACAAATGAAACTGAAATAGACTCGTAAGCACAGAGAACAGACTGGTGGTTGACATAAGGGATGGGAGTGGAGATTGGGTGAGGAAAGTGGAGAGGGAAAAAGAATATTTGCGCATTTGATGGTATGTACCCCAATATTAATTTTTTTTAATGGTAGCTCAGACGGATATAAAAGTCTATGTTCTAGGTTCATTTCCTTCCACATCTAAATCTGTAATGTTTTGTCTTTTTCATACCAGTGTGGCTGTTTAGAATTCTATCAGTCTGAGATACTCTATTTCCCTGGCATCTTTTTAAACTTGTTCTTTGTCTTAGATCCTATAAAATTTTACCGCCATGTGTTTAGATGTGTATTTTTTTCTTTGGTCCTGTTAGAGACTTTCAGTCTGAGGTTTCTAATCTTTATTTTTGAAAAATTCTCATTATTATTTCTTCAAATATTTCCTTCCCTCTATTTATAATTCTTTTCCTTTTTGGATTTCTGTTCTATAGATTTGACATTCCTACTTCCACTCTACATTTCACTCAAGTTTTTATTAATGGTTTTCATCCTTTTAAACTCCTTGATGTATTCTGGGAGAGTTTCTTAATCTGATATTCATGTTCTGTAATATGTTCTTTTTCTGTCCTTTCAACCTTTTGATCTTGACTTACAATATTTTCAATTCAATTTTTTTTTTATTTTTCATACTGAGTATATCCACTGAGTATATCATTGTAACTGCCAATTTCTTCTTCATATCACCAGTATGATCCTTAACATTTCTTGAAGTATTTATTATGCTTATTTAAAATTACAGTTATTTTACACACATGACTACATAGATTGTTTAGTCTATCATCTTCTTTTAATAGCACCTGTATTTTTCAGATGTCTCCTTAATTTACCCTATGAATTCATATTCCTCTTAAAATATCAGAGATCTTGGCTAGTAATATGCAGGGGGTCTGACGGGAGCCTGAATCCAGTGCTTCCTGTCAGTCACCAGAAGGGAGGATGGGCCTCAGGCAGTAGGGTCACTGGTGCTGTGCCATCCTGGTCGGCTCCTTTCCCCCTCAGGGAACCTTGGCCATCTTACTATGCTGTCAGCTCAATTCCTCCTTCCAATGAGGTTGATGAAGTTGTCCACATTTTTATTCTATCCAATTATCTGTCCATCCAATATATATTTGTCAAATGACTTCCATTTGCCAAATTTGCATTTCCAAGATAGTTAGCTCTAACTGTTGTTGAGTCTGGTCCATTGAATGGGCCATATCTTTGAACAAAACTGACCAGTCATTTTGCAGACAAACACATACTCGTATCTTTTCTAATAGACATTTTCTAAACTTTCAAGATGATAAAGGAAAAACCTATAAAATGTGCAGAGACTGAAATATTTATGTCTGTAAAACAATGATTAATACTTTAAAATGTAGCCTTATTAAGTGAAAATTCTAAGACACTGCAATAGGAGTTGTCTCATGATTTCTGCCTTGATGTTTATTGTTGCTCAAGAAGGCAGAATATGCACACAAAAAAGACAGTTGCCACTGACAGCAAAAGATGTGTCAAATGAGAGATACAAATATTATCAGGGAAATTTAGAGAAGGTCCTGAACAGTCACAGAGACAGTAAGGAAATGACAGCTGATATTTGAAGTATTTAAACCTGGAGGTAGTAAGGGACAATTTTGTAGAAATTCTAATAGGATGGTTTTAAAGCAAAGACATCTTCTTTGAGTAGGAAATAGTGCTTGGAGTGTTAGATTGTGAAGATGTGGTCCAGAGCAGTCAACTATGGGACTGCATCAAGAAGGGATGACGGAAAGGGTCTCTGAGTGAGTAGTTGGGCCACACTAAAGTAAGATTTCCCAAGTTAGGGAACTTGTTCTTTGTCTTAGATCCTAGGGAACCAAGTCAGCTTTGTCTTTTAACATTTTTGAACAATACCGAAGAATAAATGGCATTGTCTGGGGAAATCAGATCAGTGGAGAAGGTGAACACAAAATAATGCATTTTCCTGAAAATATTAACAGCTGTTCTACCTTCAGTAATGGGGAAAAGTAATAATGAAAAAGCAGAAGAAAATAGTAAAGAGGAAGAGAACTATTTGGTCAGTAGTGAGCAGACATGAAGGGTTAACCCTTTGTCGTCAGGCACAGATAATAGGGGTGGGAATAAGAGGAGGTGAAGTGTGAGATGGGGCACAGAAAACATTGGTGGGCTGGATATGTCAGTAGGTGAGATTGTGTGTTGTCTAATATCATTCTTTCAGTTGCAAATTTCATGTGACTGAGCCCCTGGATGCCACCTTTCCCTCATCTCCTGGGGTGGAGGAAGGGAAAGATGTTTCTTTTGATGCTCTGGCCTTGCTGGTAATAAGGTCCTCTGAGAATGGAATCTTACTGAGGCTTTCAAAATTCAGTACAAGACATGTTAGCTCTTCAGATTTCCTGAGGACTGATTGAAGCTTTCTATTTTCTTAGTTATAGGTAACATCCTTATCCTTATCTGGTGTTACATCAGTACATGCCTATGTAACAAGAGAGAGAAGGTAAAAATACATGGCTGAGTCACTTCCAAGATGTTACTATTGATTGGGGGGACAAAAGCAAGCAAGGGAAAACACATATTTTTATGTTTCCTGCATTATCTTCCTTTGGGAAGGACAAAATATTATTCTCTGCATTTCTCTCTGAAGAGTGCAGCCTGAATTGGTCTCTCCAACTCCTAAGACACTTTTTTTCTGCAGCACATGTCTCTGGCAATAAGTCCTGCTCTGCCTTCTTTGTTGTCTTAGATCTTGTTAGTTTCTGCATCCTCAAGTAACATATACATACAGACAGATTGCTGTGCAAATGTAGGGTAGTTGGGCTGCTCATCTGGTTTTGCCCACTTAGGATATTAGAATCTCAATAAGCATAAATATATGAATATATGTGGCAGTATTTTTCAACAAGTCATCAAATTTTCAGTCATCCAATAATCCAATAGTAACTTTTTTACCCTAATGGTAAACAAATACATTCTGTGCTGTGCTGTGTTGCTCTGGCCTTATGACTGCATTACTGAGCCTCCCTAGTCTTGTTTTGAGGCCCATATTTATAGCTTTGTAGCTTTAGTTTATTTATTCTAAAAATTGAATTCCATATTGTGATACCCCTGCCAACACTGCCACCTGCACCATTGAAGGGTTGTAGCATATTCTATGGTTTTCTCTTTCTCTGTGTACACTAGTTTAACAAATTTTCTGTAGATGTAGATACTAGTATTTTTCTGACCTAATGACAGCAATAATTGAAAGGCATAAAAACCCTATAGTGAGGGTCTGTTGTCTGCTGTTTTTGACCTACTGAAAAATATTCACCCTTTTTATGGTAAAAATTTCCTTTGGAAAATGACCCCTTTTTCAACTTAGACTATGGCATTTGACTGGAATTGTCCCTATTTATAACTCCAAAAATGTTCCATCATTAGTGTAAGTCACAGTGATTGGTTTAGGGATGGCCGCATAGCCCAATTCTGGCCAGTAGGAGTCAGGCCCAAGACATTTTTGCCAAATCTGAAAAAGAAAAGCTTCTACTTTCTTGCTGGACTCAGGCCAAGTGCTGATGCAGCCATCCTGTGAACAATGCCAAATGGTGACTTTAGAGTAAGGTTTCCACTGAAGAAGCAAGGCAAAAAGTGGAAAAGAAAAAAACTAAGCCCTAGATCAAGCTTCCCTAAGAACTCAACTCCCTGAATGCTTAAATATGTGTCAATAAATTCAATATGGCTTAAGCCACTTGTAGTTCATTTTTGTCACTTGCAACTGAAAAAAATGTAAGCCATTAAATGAGTAAAGCTGCTTTGAATATCCGTGTTCAGGTTTTTGTATGGATGTTAAGTTTTCAAAAACCATTGAATGAATATATTACTGACTGCTTGGAGTTCAAAATGAAAATGAATTCTCAGTTTGCTAATGTCCTGATACTTTCTGTGTGTTCATTCATGTATTCAACACCTTTATTGAGGGTGTATTCTGTATGAGAAATTTTGTTAGATTCTGAGAATAAAGTGGTAGGCAAAAAGAGGCATGGTTCCTGATCAGTGGAATTTATAGTCTACTGGGAGGTCTAGACATTATTAAGGAAAGACACATATCAAAATCAAGATGGACAGATTAAAAGAGATTGAAGAGATACTAAGTAGGTTGAATAGACAGAATTGGCTGGTGCATTGGCTATAGGAAGTGGACACAGAGGGACTGATTCTGGGTTCCCATGTAATAAAGGTTAGATGGTGGAGTAATTTACTGAGTGGGAAGATTCTGGAGGACAGCAAGGAATTCTTCTCTAAGACATGTTGAATTGTTTTGGTTTTGAAACTTCTGAGAGATCCTCAAAAGCCAGTGGAATATATTGGTAAAGGTATTTAACATTTTCTTTGGCACATTTCTCTGGCTTAGGAAATCACCATTTAATTATTTCATGTTCTGTATTGTTTGAGTTACATTTGTATCTTATTTTGCCAACTAATATGTAGGTTCCCTCAAGGGAAAGATATATATTGATACACACATATACATATGCTGTACAAAACACAGTGCTTTGTATTTCATAGTGGTAAAATATTTATTTGTTGATTTGATGGGTGGTCTCAGATCTTCCATTAATGGAACTTTTGTGCTAGTTAGAGTGGGAAGCTACAATAGGGGATGAACAAAAGTTCTGGGTCACAGTATGAATATTATTGTCCAGCGTGTTGTGTGGGAAGAACTGAAGGATGGAGATGTCCTGGTTAATTCACTGTTAGCATCAAAACTTTATCCAGAAATGATAATCACCTGGGCACTCTGCTAATTCCAAGAAAGAACTTTTTAATCTAGATGGAGGGACATTCATGACAGCCTGCAATACCTTCCCTGTACCCCATCCCCATACCTTTCTAGCTAGTCATCTATGGAAGAGTGAAAAGAACATGGGCTAAGGTCATATTCTTGGATTCAAATCCCAGCTGTACCCTTGTTTGCTGAATTGGGTTGGGTAAGTCACTCGATCTCTGAATTTCACCTTTCTTATTCTTAGAATAAGGTTAAGGTATAAAGATTCAATGAAATTGTGGTGGTTAAAAGTTTAAAACCTAGAACTCAGAAATGTAAAGTATACTATATTAATTTATTCACTTTAAACAGAATTAAATGAATTTAAAAATTAATTAAATTAAATTTAACTATAGAGTCTCATTTGACCAGATTAGTGGGAAATTTAGTTAAACATTGATTCACTGGTTATTCTTCTGCAAATATTGATTTATTTATATTGTGCTGTTATGGAAATTTGTACCTTATTATATAAATTTAATTTAAATGTTTATTCAATTAGAACTAACTTTTTCCAGGACCATGATTCCCTCCACCCCCCCAAAAAAAAGGACAGAGTAGACACATAATTAAATGAAGATAAAAGGCAAATAATAGGTTTTCTTTTTTGAAAAAGAATAGAGAGTTGTACTTTATGATAAAAGTAAAGGAATTAAGAAAAAATAAATAATTGAAATTGAAATAACAAGTAAAATTTTATCTCTAGTAGCTGCTTTGGGTCACTTATCTGATGATTGCCTCACTTTTACAGATCATTGAGAATATAAAAGGCAAGACCTAAAAGGAAAGCAGATATTCTGATTTTGTCCACTAAAATACTATTTTTCTCATATCATAAATCTTTATTGCATCACATTTGGGAAGATTTAGTGGAAAAGATGGTAAAATAGATAAGCCCATTTTATATTTGGTATTAGAATGAAAGTGTATTTAAACTACTATTGCACTTGATGTTGAGAATTTTATCACTTTATCAAAACAGAGGAGTTGTCCTTTATGTACCCATTAATTTAATATATGTTTATGTTGTGCCTAAGTGATTAATACACTGGGCAAGCAACACAGAATAAATGCTTACCATTGGTATAAGGAAAGAAGAAAAAAGTCAGATAAAATGGGCAGATTGAAGAGAACAAGACAGCAGTACAGAGAAATTTGCTGATTTGGAATTGGAGGAGAAGGGCTAAGCTGGAGATGGTGAATAGGAATCAGGAATAAGCCAATGATAAAACTGACCAAAAAGAGTGGAAGGAGAAAGGCCTTAAGTGGCCAGACATATTTTCTGAAAGTATTTAATACTTTTACTCAGAAGCTGATTTAAATACTTTTACTCAGAAGCTGTTTCTCTAGATATGTTTTTTTCCTATCCAGCAATTTGTATTGTTCTCCTACTATTCTGTCTCAAGACTTTTCTGAAGTGTATTTTTCCCTGATGTTTCATGTATAAGAAGATTGATGTTCGGTCTTCAAGCTAAGACTGACATTTTTCCAACTCGAACTTTTCGGTTTAATTCTCTCCTGCTCACATATTATGCAGCCTTTTCTTTATATTATCTGTCACTAAAATAAATACAATACATAAATTTGTATATATAATTATAACATATAATACGATTATAGTAATGCAATACACAAATACATATATGCAATAAAAGTTAACACACCATACTGTCGTGAG
The DNA here is from genome assembly GCF_040802235.1 of Manis javanica. Classification (NCBI taxonomy): domain Eukaryota; kingdom Metazoa; phylum Chordata; class Mammalia; order Pholidota; family Manidae; genus Manis; species Manis javanica. The sequence continues at coordinate 71,821,052 of NC_133160.1, forward strand.
GATCAAGAAAACCTTCATGTGTATGCGCCAGCGCCGAGATGCATGTGAAAGCTCTTAGTTTCTTTACTCCATTGTTAGTAGTCTCCTCTCTTGCTCATTCTATCACTGAACTTTTTTCTGAGAATTTACTTATTCTAAGAGATTATTTCTGGGGACTGAAAAATTTGAAATTCTTAATCCTTCCTGAATCAGAAGGTGAAGAAACTCTTTAAAGGGGTATGTAAAGAGTTAGATTTGATTCATTTTCATAACAGTAAGAAAAATTCTGTTTTTTAATACTTAGCAAAAGTATTTGCCTTTGTTTTTGAAAGAGATATAGATTTTTTATTGCAATATATTTCATATACCAGAATATTTATCATTTAAAAGTGTGAAATTCAGTAGTTTCCAATATATTCAAAAGTTGTGCCATCATCACCACTATCCAATCTCGGAATATTTTCATGGTCCCAGGTTGAAACCCTGCATTTACTGCAGTCACTCTCCATCAGGCCCTTCTCCTGGCCTACTAATTTACTTTCTGTGTCTAGGTGTTTACTTATCTTGACAGTTCATATAAGTGAAGTCATACACTATGTGGCCTTTCATCTCACTTTTTTCACTTAGTATAACTTTCATCATGTTGTCATATGAATGAACATATGAATGTTGTCATTTTATGAATGAACAACATTCCATTGAATGGATTTATCACTTGTGTATTAATTCATCAGCTGATGAACATTTAGGTTTTTTTTTTATATTTTTAATTCTCTTGGACATATACTTGGGGTATGCATAAGGTAACTCTCATGTTTAACTGCCAAACTGTTTCCACAGTAACTACATCTATTATCTTCCCAATAGCAATGTTGAAGAGCTCAAATTTCTCCATAATCTTATCAACATTTGTTACTTTCCAATGTTTTAGTCATAGATATTCTAGCAAGTGTGAAGTGACATTTCATTTTGATTTCTATTTGCATTTCACTAATAATTGATTATATGCATTTTTTCATTTGCTTGTTGTCATTTGTGTATCTTCTTTAAAGAAATGTCTATTCAAATTCTCTGTCCATTTTAAGTTGATTATTTATCTTTTTATTGTTGAATTGAAAAAGTTCTTTATGTTTTCTAAATACTAGCTCATCATCAGATTTATGATTTGCAAATCTTCTCACCCATCCTGTGAGTTGTCTTCTAACTTTCTTGACAGTGTTCTTTGATATACAAAAGTTTTAAATTTTGGTGGAGTCCAATTTACCTTAATTTTCTTGGGTTCCTTGGGTTTTACATCATATCTAAAAAACCATTGCCTCTTCCAAAGTAACAAAGATTTAGATCTATGTTTTCTTTTTAAGGGTTTAGAGTTTTAGTTCCTACATTTAACTCTTTGATCCATTTTGAGGTAGGAGTTCAAGTTCATTCTTTTGCATATGGATATCCAGTTGTCCCAGTGCCATCTACTGAAAGGACTGATTTTTTCCCTATTAAATAATTTTAGGACCTTTGTCAAAAATCAAATGACCAGGAATGTTTAGATTTATTTCTATGCCTTCAACTCTAGTCCATTGATATATATGTTAACTTTTATGCCAGTACCACTTTCTTGATTAATGTAGGTTTATAATAAGTTTTGAAATCTATGTGCATGATACTCCTACTTTATTCTTTCTTTTCAAGATTGTTTTGACTATTCTGGATCCCTTGCATTTTTGTATAAATTTTAGGATCAGTTTGTCAATTTCTGCAAAAACAGCAGTTGGCACTTTGATGGAGACTGCAGTAAATTTGTACATCAATTTGGAAAGTATTACCATCTTAACAATACTTTCAGTCCATGAACATGGGATGTCTTTCTATTTATTTGTCTTCTTTATTTCAACAATGTTTTATAGTATTCAGTGTACTTTTACTAAATTTATTCCTAAATAGTCTATTATTTTTGGTGTGATTACAAATGAAATAAAAAAATTTTTTTCTGGTTGCTCATTGTCACTATATAGAAAAACAGGTGATTTTTTTATATATTGATCATGTACCCTGCAGTCTTGTTGAACTCATTTATTAGCTCTGATTGTTTTTTTGTGGATTCCTAAGATTTTCTATACAATAAGGTCCTGTCTTCCATGAATGGAAGGAGTTTTACTTCTTCCTTTCCAATCTGGATGCATTTTATTACTTTTTCTTGCTTAATGTCCTAGCTAGGACCTGTAGGGCAATGTTGAATAGAAGTGGTCTGAATAGCATCTTGCCTTATTCCTGATTTGGGGTGAAAGCTTTCATTATTTCACCATAAAGTATGATATTAATTGTGGATTTTTCATAAATGTATTTTATCAGGCTAGATAAATTCCCTTCTATTCCCCTAGGACCTGTAGAGATGTCTGTGTGCTTCTTATCCTTTATTCAATTAATATGTGGTATTACATTGGATGGCTTTTATAAATTAAACAAGCCTTGCATTCCTGGGATAAATACCACTCAATCGTAGGTATATAATCCTTACATGATGCCAAATTTGTTTTGCTAGTGTTTTGTTGAAGATTTTTGCATGTATATTCATAATAGATATTGGTCTGTAATTTTCTTTTCTTATGTTGACTATCTGGTTTTGGTGTCAGGGTAATACTGGCCTCATGAAATGCATTGGGAAGTTGTTCCTCCTCTTCTGATTTTCTTTGGTTTTGTATTTGGAAGAGTTTCTGAATATGTTAATTTTCCTTTAAACATTTAGCAGAACTCACCCTGAAGCCATCTGGTCCCAGAATTTTCTTTGTGGGACATTTTTTGATTACTAATTCAATCTCTTTTTTATAGGCCTATTCAGATTTTTAATTTCGTCTAGAATCAGTTTCAGTAGTTTGTCTTTCTAGGAATTTGTTAATTCCATCTAAGTTAACTACTTCTCGGAATAGCATTTTTATAGTATTCCCTTATGATCCCTTATGATCCTTATTATTTCTGTGTATTCATAGTACTATCCCACCTTCCATTCTACTACATAAACATATAAAACTAAATACAGTATGTGGGTAAAATTGCAATATTTCCAGAATCTCTCACCTGGCCTTAGTGCATCTCCATATCAATAGGTGTTTCCAATGGGTGGAGAGAAGTAGGCTATCTCCATATCAGTAGGCAATTACAAGGGCGAGTGAGGGCATATCTGGACCAGAGAGGTTGGGTGGGGGGCCTTTTTCTACAGCTAGGTCATAAGAGACACAGACCAGCAGAAGTAGATGACTGCTTGCAAGCAATAAATGGGTTTCTCCCACCTTATTTCTCTCTCTGACTGATTTCGGTTCAAAGATATTTTTGTCCCCGGGCTGGGAAAATGTTTTACCCCCAGAGTTACACAGTAATATTTTCTTCAATTGCCCAAGAGCCCACTAAGAGAAAAATATTTGATTGTTGATTTTATCCTAAATTTTCTTAAAATGGGTCACAATTCTTCTTCATCCTTTTTAAGTTGAACATTTTCTATTATTAATCCATTTTATTGCTCCATCATCCTGTATCCATTAGGGTATATTTAACCAGGAACAGAACACATAGACTCTAGCCTAGTGTGTCTATATAAAACAAATCATTTTTTTTATAAGCACTCAACGTTGCTGGGTAGAGAACTGGAAAGCCAACCCTCAGCATATCACTTCTGCCATGATCCATGCCAGTTGAGTAGATGCCCCATGTTCTGCTGTTTAACACTGGAGAATGAAGAACTCGGCCCTGGGATCTCTCCAATGGCAGCTGCTGCAAAGACAAACGCCTCTGTGACTATCTTTACCAGCAGAAACCAGGCTTTTGCTCACCCTAGTTTTATTCATTCTCAAGGTGATACTGCTGGGACACACTCAGGCTTCCTAATGCTTTTATTATAATTTATTCTAGTCACCAGAGCCACTCAAAATGTAAATAAACTTCAAGAGTAATTTTTTCTTTAGATGTAAATATCTTTCTCTATTAGTGTCTTTTTAAATACATGTTCTTTCTTCCTTTCAGTTTTCATGAATTTTTAGAGACTTTTTATTGTATTCTTCACATAAGTCATATTTAACTGCTAGAGTTTACATATTTTGTCTCTTGAATTACAGTTTACTTCAGTTCCCTCTCCACATCCTTATTACACATTTCTGGGATGAAAAGTACTTATAATTTCCAAGTGTTTGAAAAAAGAATACCTAAATCTAAAATGTCTGTGACTGTGATGATATAATGCAGTAGAAACAAATATTTACTTCAAGTCTAAAGGAAAAGAACCAAATTATATGACTTGGGGGGGAAGGTTAATTGAAAAGCTATAATTTTCAACTCAAATCAGTGGAGAAAAGAGTCAACTGAGAACCCTGATATGAAGGGTAATTTTCAACAATTTTTTCTCTTTTGACTTAAATCCATTTTCATTTGTATTATGGTACAAAATAAGAGACTCTTAGATTTGAAGTACAATACTCTGTACTGAGTCTCCCAGAAAACAGTTGTATAAATCTCTTTTTGCTCTCTTCATTCTACTAGAATATCTACTTTGCGTTCATTGCCCATTTTTTCTGTAGAAAATATCTTATTTGTAGCTTCATCCACCTATGTCCAAGTTTATTTGAAAGAAATCTCTTGACATTTCTCTTTTTATTATAAGCTTTTTATTGGAGTATAATATACGTAGAGAAAAGTACACAAATTATAAACAGAGCTTGAAGAATCAAAGTGATTTTATCATTTTTTATACTGAGACCAATGTTGGCTTATTATAAACTGCATCCTGTGCTTTCTTACTGAGTGGAATCCCATCATACCTCATTGAAAATGATTGTCAAATATATTTAAATACCTCACATTTCCAGGGAGATCAGTTACTGTATTAGAACCTTTGAAAAGTAAGAAAATATCTAACAGTTAATCATTTTTAGAGCCACTGGGTGATAGATCGGGCAAGTACTTACATGTGGTATGACTGAATCCTGCTGGGAAAGTGGAGGCTGAAGGTAAGTGAGGTTAGTAGACAGTTATCAGGATCAGACATAACTCCAAAGTCTGCACTCTTTCCATGCAAGATGAATATTTGGTGGTATGCAGTTAAACACTTAAAAATTTAAATGTCACATATTCATTTTAATATGCCCTAGAGAAAATATAATGGTTAGAGCAAGCTTATGAGCTCTCAGAGACACTTGCTTAGGAAAATTAAATTAAAATGTTCAGTAGGTTTTTTAAAAATATTAAACAAATATTAGGCTTGACTGTGGTATAAGAATCACTGAAATTTGGAAAACACTGTCAGCTGCCCTTATTAAAAAAAACTGCCTCTGAAATGAGAACAAACAGGTGTGTGCAAAAGCACAGAAAGAATTTTCAGGCTGAAATAATGTGAGGCGGGTACTGAAGACGGGCTCACTATGTCATTCCCACTCACATGGAATGGATTTGCTGTCCACGATGTTCTGGAAGCTAAAGACTACATTTCCCAGAAGCCTTTAGTGGTCAGGACTCGCGTGATACAACATTGGCCTGGGATCTGGGAGACACACCTATCATACCTTCCTAACTGTCTACCTTCATAACTACCTTCTTTCTATCTACCTTCATAGCTGTCACTTTATAATCATTTAGGAGGGGGTGGCTGGCAGCAGAGGCCTCCTTACCTCACACCTCACTTCCATCAGTAACCTTTTTCATTTCTGTGTCATCGTATAGAGTTAGGGTTAGGCTGAAGGCAACAGAACACCTTCTAATTAATGTATGTAAAAAGAGGTTAATTAGCAGTTTGGGGATGACTCCCAACATTTTTGGAAGGGCTGGAGGAGCAGGCTATAGGCTGAGCTTGCAGGAAGTACTTTCACAAGGTGTACCTGGTCTGAGTAGAAGCTACTGCTCTGCTGCTGTCTGGAAGATGAGGAATCAGCAGACCACCACCACAGTTGTTAGCTTCAGGACTCCATCCCATTTAGCATGATCCATGACTATATGCGTTGTGATTTTGATTTGTTCTTTCCAAATATATTATTTTCTCAATTTTATTTTTATAACTTCACACTTTTAAATAAAATCAACTATTGGTAGTGAAAAATACAGAGCTGCCCTTTAAAAGCAAAGATAACACTAACCTACTAAATGCACACAGAAAATATATTGTAAAGTGCTATACTTTAAAAAATTATCTTTTTCCACTCCTACCCCCAATTCTGACCTTCATCTCTGAGGTACAGGTCACTTTTTTCACACATTGTTCTGTAGATGGCGCCATTGCTGCATAGTGGCAGGTCCATTGCCTATGAATTAGCCTTTTAAGAGAACTCAAAATACCTTAAATAGGCAGATCTGCAGCGTTGGCACAAGGCTGGATGAGGCTGAATGTTTTCAGCATTTGGTCTGTGGTTAGATGTTGGTCAGTTGCCTCTACTGTCTGGAAAGTAAGGATAGTAAGTGTAGAGGTCGCAAACCACAAGTGGGTTTGACAGTAAGAGAGAAGGTTCAGGGTCCTTAAAGTATGGTTGAGATGCTCTTGACAGCCCAGCTCATGTTTTATTTTGAACTTTTCAGAGCTCACCTGGGCTGGTATAAAAATGTGCTCTCCTGCTCAAGAGTCAGTCTTAGGCTGTGAAAGGTGGGCAAGAAGAATTGCCAGGGAAAGGAAGACATGCAGTGAGGGAGGTGTTTTCATTTTCATGCAAACTCATGCTTTTCTCCCTGTGCCCAAATGATCTCTCTTACCTTAGTAACAAAACATTGTGTCTCTTTCTGACTTGCTTTACGGAATAAATCATTCCCTCAAAACTTTATTTTTGGAAGAAAAATTAAGTAGAATATGAATGTGAGCAAAAAACCCAAAGAAAGATACATCTTGAGGCTCATGAAGGTTTTCAGAAAGCCAGACAATGTGACTGAAAAGGAGCATTTGGCTACCATGTATTCTGTCCCATTCTTGAAATCCCCCAGCAAACTTGAAAGTACATGGAAAAATAAGTCCTAAAAAGCCCCAGGAACTCAACTGGAGTCACCTATTTGTGAAAGTATGCAGTTGCATTAATAGCATACTCAGATTGATAAATAGCCCTATCAAAGTGACATGCTTAATAGATTTGCCCACCATGACTCTGTGGGTCAGCTCTTTTAATAGACAATGGTCCTTCCAACAGTATGATCTGCTATGGTGGTTCAAAAAAGGTATAGTTTGCTCGGCCCAAGTACATTTTCAGTATATAGAGATTTTTGTTTTTTTGTTTGTGCCTTTTAAGAAATAACAGCCTGGAAGGGTGATTTCTGTCTTAAAACAAAAATTTCCTGAACCCCATCCACAGAGATTATGATGCAGTTAGATCTGAGACAAGACTTGAGAATCTATATTCCTAAATGTTCTAAAATCACTCCAAGAATTTGATAAGTCGGAAGTCTGGCCTGTAAAGAAGGAATAAGAAAATTGATGCTAGAAACCGGAAAGAACATGGCTCTGCTCCCAGGACTTGTGTTAACATTTTACAATCCCTGCATGTACAAAATTGGAAATGAATGAAAGGATGGATTGAGGGTGAGAAGTAGAGATTTGGATTTCAAAATCCTGGAATCTAAATCCTTTTACTGCTTTCTGACTATACCTTAATTAAAATAGTCTTTTCTCTCAGGTTCTTGTTAATATGTAAAGAGTAGAATCATACTCACCTCCTGATGATACCTAGTAGAGGAATTAGATATACTTTTAGTGAAAAATAATAACCTTTGTGCCATCCCCATTCCTTATGAGCTGGTCTCTGGCTCTTGGACATGCTGCGTTATTGATCTTAAGGGTCTCGGTGCTATAAACATTATAATATATTAAGTGTGAACTGAATTGAGAAGGTGGTGGAAGCTAATATACACCAGTGTATAATTTAAATAGACTGATAGAGAACAATAGTCCCAAGTTGTAGGCATGCTGATAGGGAGTGAGAAAGAAAATGGAGACTGCAATAATGTAGGTGTTGTTTCTAACAGCATGAAAAACCCAGAGAGGAAGCTCGGAGTTCAAATAGTTCAACCTTATATTTAAAAGAAAGTCAGAGTCATATAATCCTTTTATTCCTTACTGACTAAGAATATTACTTCTCTGTGCATTAATAAATTACATTTTATTATTGGATTTTTATCTCCTCTATTAGCTCTTTTTGTTATACATTTTTGTATCACTATTATTTTAGAACTCCATATAAAAATTACAATGTGCAACCATGACTATAGTCTATACTGACTGTGTCCTAACTACTGTGAGATTATAATAGTTTACTTTATTTATTCCTGTACTATCATTTTTGCCAAAACCACATTTTTTCCTTCTACTTAAATTATAAACTCTTGTACTTCTGTTCCTGTACTTCTGTCTTTTCATCTGAGATCCTTATCCTTTGACATGAAAAACAACCTTTAGTAGTTTCTTCTCTTGTTGATTTACTTGCAACAATTCCCTCATCTTTGCTTATCTGAAAAATTCTTTTCTCTCTCTTTTTTTTTTTGAGGGCTATTTTCATTCTGTATAGAATCCTAGGATAGAAGGTTTTATTTTTTTTTCTTGCAGCTCTTTAACACCAACTTCTATTATATAGCTTTTGTCAGTGGTGTTTCTTACTGTTATTTTTCTGAAAGCAGTAATTTTTTAATCTGTTTTAAAGATTTTCTCATAATAGTTTTTAGAATAATAAGATCTGAAGTTTTCTTTGTATTTATCTTTGTATTCAGTCCACTGAATTTCTTGAAATCATGGGTTATTTTTCATTAGATTTGAAAAGCTTTGGGCCACTATTTCTTTAATCTTTGGGACCCCAGTTATATGTTATATGTGTATTACACATTTTAATTATATCTCATATTTCTTACATATTTTATTTTGTCCTTTCCATTCTTTCTTCTGTCAGTGTTTCTCAAATACTTTCTGACCCATTTTGAGTCTACAAATCCTGCCTTGTGTTTTGAGGCTGTTCTTAAACCCACTAAAGATTTATTTATTCTAGATTCTATATTTTGCATTTTTAGAATGTTTGATTCTTTTTTTTGTAGACTCTAATTCTCTGTTGTAATCCTTCATCCTTTCATCCATTTTGTCCATGTTTCCCTTTACTTTCTTTAACTTCTTAATCACAGTTTCTTCAAGTGTTATCTTGTAACTGAAACTTCTGGGTCGTCTCTAGCTTGCACCTATTGGCTACTTCATCTCATGCCCCTTTGGATTTATTTTGTGTCTTTATAGTATTTCTCTTCTTTTATAGTAGGTTCTCTTCTTTTCTCATACTGTTTATTTCTTCTGAGGTCTGTGGATCCACCACTTTATTTTGGATTTTTAATAGTATTTCCGATGCTCTTCTGTTTTCTATGTCATTTATTTCTTATGAAGTTTGTGTTGGAAGGGAACTTTTTATTTTGTAACATAGCTTTTAATAACAATTAAAAATAATGAAAAGTTCTTTCTATTTGTAACTTGTTGAAAATTCACATCTTAAGAACACTGTTTTGAGGAACTGTGTTTCTATGTTCTGGCCACCGTATGGAAGCATAAAAGGTTGGAATCTAAGGATTGTTCTTGCTTAACATATTCTGCAAAATGCTGTCTGCAGCTTTTTAGTCAGGAGTAGCATCATTTATGCATGATTATATTTTTCTCTGTGACATTATTATTATTAGTGGCAAGCAAAGTATTTATTTTACTGTTTATTTTCAAAAAGTGAAAGAAAATCTAGATTTGTTCCAAAATGAAAAAGGTTCTCTTTCTTTCAAAAATTATACTCTGATAGAACCTATTACCTTCCCCATTTAAACAACTCTACTCCTCATATTCCAACTATTATTTTTTTTATTTAATCACTTCATAGCCATACGTGTTACACAAATATTATTTATTTATAGACTGATGCCAGAATGGTTTATTTAGCTATGAACTGAATTTCCTTCTGAAAAGCAAGTGTGTTACATGTGTTTTGCACTTGAAGAACTTCAATTAAGCATTATTTGAGACCCACTTAGTTCTAGGGCAGAGAGACTCATTAAGAGTATTCAAAAGAATGCAATCTCTGAGCCCATTCTAAACCAGCATTATACATTTTAAAGTAGACTCATCTTCTTTGTTTTCTATCAGAGTCTATGAAACCTTTTCCATCATGAATGACTCACAAAGAAATATGCTTTCACTATACAGATGTTCTGTCTTGCATTAAGGTCACCATGACTTAAAGAATTCTTTTAAACTTCCAGAAAAAGAAGCCCCAGATTTATTTGTCCTTTGTAGCCTTTTAGGGTACATAAAAGACTATAAAATTGTTTTGGATTATGAGCCTGTTAGATTATTAGAAACTAGAAGCCAAATACAAAAAGAGGTGCCCTTTGTGATGTTAGTCTTGTACTCAAGAAAAGGACTTGTCGAGCGCCAGCCTTTAAAGGACATGGATTATTATCCCTACTACATAGATGAAGCACAGAAAAATGATTTGCCTTGTTTTCTCTGTGCCAAAGTCACCATCAAGGCTAAAGTGAGAAATACATTCTAAAAGACCCAAACATTTGATGATTAGGATATATTTTAGAATAAATACAGAACTAAGTTAAAGACCTTGCTTAACAAGTTAATTTACTTAAAAAACTTCAGATTTCTCATTGTAAAATAGGAGTGATAATCTTTTTTTACACTGACTTTGAATATAACTTGAACCAACTAATAAAATTTCCTTTTCCTCCTTAATTTTTATTTTTACTTAGAACATAAGACTAGAACCTAGAGTAAAAATAGATTTAGTTTTCGGTTTTCCAAGTGACTTCACTGCATCCTCCTTGCATTCTTCCCTGTTGACTTGAATGCAGAGAACGGAAGGCATAGAGAAGGAAGGTACCCGGAGCTCAGGCTAGGGTGAGGGTCCTGCCTTTGTATCTGGCCTCTGAAGCTACCCCACTGTTTTAGATTCTGCCACAATTAAAGGTGACTATCCCCTCTGGGTTATATTGGCAGTTGATCCTTTTTATTGCCATATTTTAGAAAATGTAGGATACCAAGGGATAGGGGCTAATCAAAAGGTTTGATTCTCCTTTTATTCCTTCATTAAATATAGAGCCATACAAATGGAGACGATTCTTTTTATTATGCTAAGAGTTCTGGGCCCTCAGGTGGCATCCCTCACTTGTCAATAGGTATGAACCTGGATGGGTCCCTCACCCCACTGCAGACTGAGGCCAAGCCATTGTGGGTGTAATCGGGGGACTGTTCCTCCAAATGGCTGGATATGGTAGTGCTCTGCCCTCTTTACTACCTTAACCGCATTGTGGACCCATGATATCCAATCACAATTTTTCTGCCATATTTGGGAAACAGAGAGAAAATATTTAACTTTTTGAATTTATATATATGTGTGTGTGTATATATATGAATATAAAACAAATATGTGTAATATGTATATATTATATATATGTAAAATTTCAGGCAAGCTAGATTTAGAAATAAATTAATTTTAGGTAGATTTGTAGAAATTATTTGTTTGTCTCCCTCAAGTACTAAAAGAAGATTGGCTTGGTTTGGTCTTGCTTTGCTCCTGAAAAAATACCTTTGGCAAACCTTGTTTAACTATAGAAAAAACGCATAGCCTTTTGAACCCAATTTGTTCCTTTAGAAGGAAAAGTCAGATATGGCAGAGTGTCAAGAGGGCCTCAGACCCATAGGGGATTTTTCTGAGACTTTCCAGTAATACCCACCCACCTTCTTCAACTCCAGTCCTCTGTCTTGACATATAATTTTCACTTAATACTACACACAATTTTCCTCTGATTGATATTTCAGTCATCAGATTTAGATTCACAAAATTTTTAACTAGCAACCTTTGTGCTATCATCTTCAGGGTTTATAGAGAGAACTTTTAATATATCCTACCTATTATCATTCCATCTACTTACCTTCTGAATAATACAAATGATTTATAATCCTCACATATAATAATCCACATTTATGAGACTATTTTCCAACATGGAACCAGAAACTCATTAGGATATAATCATTAGAGTATATTATCAAAATCCATGAAAAAAAAATTCGAATTTATCATTTGTAGGTAGACTGAGACTTCCTCCAGTGTGATCGCACAGTGTCCTGCTAGTACATCTGATACCAGGCTGCTATGGGATTAGGTGAGGTACTACACACAAAGTGTTCAGGGTGGTGCCCTGCATTCAGTAAATTCAGGCAATTTTAGCTGTTTTTAATGTCACTATTAATATTAGATGGCAGTGCTTTTTCTACCACAATATTTGCTGTATCTCTCCTGACATTGGTGTATCCATCCCAGAATTCTTTTGTGAACACAACATGGGCCATTATTGAAAAGTCATCTTTTCCCAAAGGAAGTCTAGTTGGCACACACTCAATTATATCAGTTAAGCAAAACCTGTACTTTCCTGAATATTTGATTTATCCTTTGTTGAAACAAAAGTTTTAGCTATATCTTTCAGCTGAATGACTTACTTTTTGGACAAAGGTAGAACAGGCTTCTAATGTCATCATCATATGGAACTATGCCATGAGTGGGCCGTGCAGATGAATGTGCAGCTCCTTGACTGAACATGAGTCCGTGAACATGGGCAAGAGCTGTCCATCCATCTGCATGAACATCCACAGACAACCTGCTCAGGGCTGTGTGTGTAGGTGTGTATAAGATTGTGACAGAGAGTGGGGAATAGAGCAGTATTCTATGTTCTGTATTCCATCAGAAAGATTCCTTTCTAATTTCCTCACAAACAGATTCAATTGAATGGTCTATTACTTTTAACAAATTCTCTACTGTTAGAAGTTCTATCCTTTTTTCTACAAGGAATCAGGGAAATTTAGCCATGCTCATGTCATTAATTTTCTTTCTAGCACAGGCCAGATATGCTTTAGGAACACAAGTAATTGTGTAATTCTTTAAATTCAACATGTAATTAAGTAGGCCCCTTTATAGCAGCATGACAAGGAGGTAGAATTTTAGCCACACATGTGCAAAACAACTACTCAGGGCCCAAACTAGGTAGGTTGTGCAATTTATTAAGCTGGGACTCTTCACTTCAGAGAGTAAAATGGGTAGCTTTTCATAAAGACAACAGGACAACAGGCAGGAATTAGAATGTATGGTTACTCTAACTGTAACCTTCCTAGAAGGTTGGAAAAACACTGGAAGATATGAGGTGGCTTTTGTTTCTTTGTAAACTATCCCATAGATCTATATTAGGCCTGGCCAAATGGAAGCTTTAATAGGTAATGACCTTTGATATTAATTAGACAAGAACAATCATATAATTAATTTACCAGCAAGACTGGGGACAAGGGAATGATGCCTCAACATGTTCTTCAAGAACTGTACTGGAAAGTCTGAGCCTGCCTGGGACTCAAGTTTCTGCCAGATGTTTCCATGTCAGGGCTCAGTTCATATAGTCCAGAAATCTTGAGGTTCTGGCCTCAGTTACAAGCCCGTCTGCGAATCCATCATCACCAGAGTAAGAATTAGGTCTGGCAGTGCCATGGAGAAAATTGAGGGCCTGAAGAATTGTGGCCTGAAAGTGAAATAGAAATGGGTACAGAAGTTTTAGAAGAGAAATCATTCAGCAGGAAGAACTTAAGAGACCCTGGGTTTAAAAAAATCAACATTTGGGTATACTGAAAACATTTTCAGACATTTGGGTATACGGAAAGAAAGACTCTGCCTCAGATTAACATCTACATCCAAGCGGACAGCTCAAGCCTCAGAGGAGGCCAGGCCCAAGTGGTGCTTTGGTTGGAGGAGAGCAAGGGGCAGGATGAAGCAGAGATAGGGAGCTGAACACATCAGCTGGGATGAAAGGAACTCAGACCCTCTGAGACTTAAGTTCTTCACTCGAAGGTGCTGTGGGAGGGTGGGGCTGCATCTATACATTATTCCTGGCATGGGTGAGGGCCTGTCTTTCTGAAAAGATGAAAATACCATGGAGAATGGCAGTGAGTAAACAGTAAAAATACTTGGGCTTCAGTACTAAAATTTCCGTTTGTCTGCGAATACCAGAAAACCCCTCATTTCTCTTCCTCAGCTCCAGGGAGCCAACGGCTCCCAAAGGTAAAGGGTCATAGAGGTCCAGGTAGTTCTGTGTTTGGGAGCCTTAGGTAAAGAATGAGAGGAAATGGGTTTTGAAATGTCAAAGAATGATGGTAAAATCATTAACAAATCTTCTGGGACTTCACTTTTCCAGGAAAATCCACAGACCTGTGAGATGGTAGGACCAGTAAGGAGCCCAGAGGTGAGTGGTGCAGGTTCCCTCCCTCCATAGACGGGAGATCAGGCTAACGAGGCCCCATGTGGTTAGCAAGTTGTCTGAAGTTGTTGCACAGCTGGACAGTGGCAGAACTAATATTAAAACTCAGTTCTTTTGACTCCCTATTCAAGGTAAGGGAGGATAGGTGAGGGGGGAGTGTTTAGGGGAAAAATTGATCTGGGAAACTAAAAAGTGGGAGATAGTGAGGAAAATTTTATAAAATGGAGTTTCAGATTGGAAAAATGGAGTTAGATGAAAGCTTAGAGGTGGAAGAAGAAAGCATTTTGTTAGAAAGCAAGGGTAGGTGCCTTGGCTGGAAGGAGCAGGCGGTGGTGAGAATTAAGAGGACAAAATCAAGGAAAAGCTCTAAAAGCAACAAACGTGTCACTTTCCACAAGTTAGGGTCATTCTTGCCATGCATTATGCTCACCTGAATCATTTCTTTGATGATATTTTGGAGGGACTGCCCTGATCCTGCTTGCTCTCCAATGCCTGTAACATCTTTTTGTGTGTAATCTAAAAATATCTTGTGGATTAGTCAGAATGGTTTATCTTGGTAGCCATAAATGATAGGGTGTGGTTATGGCCTCCAAACTTTATGTACAAGTTGTTCAGAACCAAAATCTTTGGTTCATGGACACAGATTACATTTCATGCAAGCGGTTTGTTGCTTATGTATGTCTCCCACTGGGCTGTGATTAGGTTTCCATGGTGTTCATCATCATTCCTAAGACACTGTTCTCCTGATTTACACCCTGAACTCCTTGAAGGCTGGGATTAGATTTTGTTAACTTCTGCAAGTACATTACCTACCATGTGCCTGGAACTCAGTGACTGCTCAGTAAATGTTTTTGGATCCGTGAGGGGCAGGCCAATGATTAGCAATCACTAGTTACATGATACAGTTATGCTGAATTGCCTAGAGAATTTCATTGAAGGAAGAATCTACTGCTTATTATTTGGACAAGAAAAAGAAGGAAAATAACCTATTAAATCTTAAACATACAATTTTACACGTATAAGAGCCTTGATAAATTGTGATAACCAGGCAATTACTGGGACATGTCCTCCCCTCAAATACCTTTTCAAGCATGGGAGCTTTTTCCATGACTCAACTCCTCTAGTCTTTGTAATAACTAGTACAGAAATGAAGACCATGTAGGTCTATATTTAATCTATTTCCTTGACCTTGTTTCACTCCTCAACCAACCAAAGTCAAATGAAAACTGCCTGAAGGAGCTACATTTTAATTAAACAAAATTTTAGTTAAATATCTTCTAAAAGGAAAGCATGCCTGGCAGTGTAACTAAGTGGATCAGCATTTCTCTTTTCATACTGCAGAACTTAAAAGTCACAGCACTGGGGACTTTAAGGAGGAATCTAACCACAGCCCTAAAGTTCCTCAAGTAGCAGAGCCACAGACAGGCTGTGGCCAGTCCGACGGCCTGAGCCTGGAACTCTGCCAGCCCCACCAGGCTACCTCCCCATGCACACATCAGCCCCACAGATGAGATTTGTAGTATCAGTTCTCATCAGAAAAGTTGCCAAAAACAGTTTTTTTAAGGCTTTTGCCTTGTTTTGACTGAAGAAACAGTGGAACTGGTAACGATACCTTTTTGCCCAGCATAGCTGGCACCTTTGCAACAAGGGTACATCCAGAAGGGTAGGAAGTGTAAATCATCTGAAATGAACAGCACTCAGTCACAAAGGTCCCCCTATAACTTTTTCTGGGGGGGAAATAGACCCATCAATCCATCAACAGGGTGGACGGACCCCATTTGTGGAGGCACACTCAGTTGTGTGGGAAGAGAACAGCGTACCTGCCTTCTGGGCATTTGCAGAGGAGAGCAGAGATGTAGATTAACTCAGATTTAGGCAAATATAGTTTTGTCCTTTTCCAGAGTTCATATGATCTTTCTCATGAGCTCCTACTCACCTGAGATGGGCAGAAAAATATTTAGTCCAACTTGGAAAACGAAGTTTGATCTAATAATATAAATATCCTCTTGAGTAAAACTTAGTCTTTCAGAAATTGCCTCCTCCTCCATCCCCATGGTCTAAACAGGTAGACCACAGATAGACAGATTGACAGCTTGATACACAACGTCCCTTCCACCCGAGTATTGTCAAACCTATTGGCATAGAAAGCTGATTCATTAGCAAATGCACTGAGCTTTCTCAGACCTCCGTCATCACTCTGCCCACCTTGGCTCTCATGGGTTCCATTTCTGTTCCTGATATTTGGCCCCGACTCAGCCTGTGGCCTCATATCCAGGGGCATTTTGCCTGGGCTTCTGTGATACTCCTCCTCTTTGCTGAAATTGGTGGACCAGAACCACTGCCTACTTTTCACATCCTTCTCAAGGGAATTCACGATGTTTTTAATTCATTCATGCCACAAGAAATTTGATGGGGACAGTACAAAATCATCCTCAGACTCTCTACTCTGGCCATGTGGCCACCCAGTTTGTGGATCCCCAAACAAGAAAAGTGCAAAAGTCTGTTTGTTTTCTGGTGGTGGTGGCATGTGTGTTTGTGTGTTTTGCATCGTCTTCCAATTATTTAGCGTGTCTTCAGGACTTTTGCTTGGAGACAGAATGCCTGGAGATGGTGTCTCCCCATCCATTTCCAGCTTTCTATGCCTATCTTCCTCCCACTAGCCAGCAAAAAAAGGAAGGGGGATGCTTTCTCATTTTCCATCTCAGGTCAAGAATTCCCTGACAGAAAACTAAAAGATTGGATATACCCAGGTAGAATGTTTGTGTTTACTAAGTAAGTTAGAATATCTTTTTGCATTTTGGTTAAGACTGGGCCGCAGTGTAATTGTTCTGTTGTCTGCTGGAGAGAGGTGCCTTTGAGAAGCAAAGCTCATGGTAGTCCTCCTGTTCCCAGAGGGATCTGTCCTCTCCTTTCCGGCAGCAGCCTCAGAACTCAGCCTGGGGACTTCGAGGGAGCAGGAATCATAGGAGGAAATAAGATACATCCATCTATTTTCCTAAAAATACTCTCCCCATTTCAGAAGAGGGAGGTGGCTGCTAGGGTCTATTCTGCTATGTCTCTCAGTCCCCAGGCTCAATTGTCCCTCTAACAGCCCACAGACCACCCTCTCCTTTTGCCAGGCTTCCTCAGGAGACCTAGCGGCTACCACGCCACCAACCCCCACATTAAACCTGATCTCAACGGTTAATGTGAGGAGTGAGGAGGTAAGCAGGTGGGTGGGAAGAATAAGTGATCAGAGAAGAATGAATGAATGGATAAGTGAATAAATAAATGATCAAAATGACTGTGTCTTTCCAGAGAGAACCCCAGGGCTGCTATGGCTGTGGCCAGCAAGGACGGAGTGTGCGCAACGCCACCTGGCAGAACTTCCTCTCAATGGCAACACAAACTCATGCCTTTTCTCACGTTCAGGTGAAGATAGAAAGCAGAGTCTTTTCATAGTTTTTACACCTCTGTCATCAAACCGGGAACATGATACTGTAAACATATTTCTTACTTAGGTTCAGAAAATCCAGTGTTTTCCGTGCGGTGTGACAGAGGTGATCACTGTAATGATAACAACAGTTCTCCTAAGTGAATGGAAGGAGTGAAGGACTTCACTGACTCTCCCACATGAGGAGCTCCCTGAAGCAGAGTCCTTGCTTTGAATATTTCCCCCTACAATACTCATTTGCATATGTGGTAACTACTTTACAACTCAGCATTGAGGCAAAAATTACAGTTTGATTTCACACTGTTAAATCTGGAACAGTCCCTGCCAGGTTTGGCTTATCCCCAACAGGATTTTGTTTATTGCTTTTGAGCAGTTTATAGTCTTCTAATTCTCATGCTTATCTGACACATTAAAGACTAAATGAGAAACAGTATGAAAGAATCAGACCCATTGGGCATGTTTAAGGGTGGCTCTTAAAAATGAACTAGCAAGTATCTATTAGCTTCCTAACTCCAGGATCTAAAAAATCATCTTGGGCGGAAATTTTCTAATGGAGGATTGCTGGGAGGGAGAATTGAGAAAATTCTGAATGATCAAGAGATGTTCCTTGCCCTTAGAAGATATGAGTCAGATTAGGAATCTTTTGACTTTTGAATAATTTGGGGT
The DNA here is from genome assembly GCF_040802235.1 of Manis javanica. Taxonomy (NCBI): domain Eukaryota; kingdom Metazoa; phylum Chordata; class Mammalia; order Pholidota; family Manidae; genus Manis; species Manis javanica. Next base: position 71,839,386 of record NC_133160.1, read on the forward strand.
TTGTGGTTTTGGTTTTGTTTTGTTTTGTTTTTAAATGTGGCCCTGCCCTTTGGTGTGCAGAGTTTAGGGGAAGGGGTGGGTACATTTGCATAAGGAGTTCAAAAACCTTCTGGGAAGGGAAGGACAGAGACACTTGCCCCCTCCCCAACCTCTGCTCCTTGCGATTTGAAGTTAGAGAAACAGGCCATGGAGGAACAAGTGGCCCTAACCAGACCCTAAGGGCAGGTTCTTAAGGGAAAGAGGAATGAGCCAAGCCGATGGCCCAAAGGTAATGGGCCTGATATTGATTCTTGCACAAGGCTTATTCAGGACAGGAAGACCCTCTGGATTTAGCTCGGGTGTGCTGGCGAAGAACAATGACTGAGCTTGTAGACCTGCCCTTGGAGTCCAGAACGGGCACTGCCCAGGCTTGGATAGGGATCCATCTAGCAAAGACATCCTACACGAAGGCAACCACAGCCGCCAGAGTGTGCAGGATCTGAGTAGCCGCACAGCAGCCACTGCTTGGTGTTTGGAAGCAGAGCTCACTGGAGATGACACAAGCACCTAACAGCAAATGGAAGGAGCCTTGATTAACTGTACACAACTGAGAGGTGTGAACACATTTGTATCCTGAATGTCGACTTGAGTACACCTAGGTTACAAATCAAACCATAATCGAGATCTAGTGAACTACTGTGTACCTCGTCCTAGTCTAGGTGCTTTTAGGAGTATAAAGAAGTTTAGAACATGGTACCTCCCCACAAGGAGTGTAGCTGAATATTAGAGAGGCAATTGTGGTTAAAGAGTAAGAGAGGATGTTGAAGGTATTAATTGTGAATAAATAATAACAAGACATATGTAGTATTTCCTGGGGCAGAAGGTCCTGTTTTTACTTCTTCACATCTGGTAACTCACTTAAACCTCACAATAATCCTGTTAACTCCATTGCACAGGTGAGGGCACTAAGCACAGAGAATTTAAGTAACTTGCCAAAGGTCACACAGCAGTATGTAGAAAAGGCAAGACTTTAACCCATAGTCCCATATCAGAGTCTGTGCTCCTAACTAACCACACCATACAGCCACCATGCATGAGGTCCAAAGAAGTTCAGAGTGGATAAGAGCAAAACTTAGGCATTCTAGATAAAAGCGTATGACTAACATGAAGAAAGGCAAAAAAAATTACGTCTTACAGAGACGCAAAGTAAAGATGAATTAAAAGCAGCTTATTATGTGTGTTGTTTAAGCAAAAATAGAATGATTTCTTTAAGCTACCCTTTGTAAGTGGTAAAAGAACATTTATAGAAGCCCTCAAGATGGTGAACCTATGTTCTCCTCAGAGGATAACCAATGATACTCAACTTCATTTTCATACTTTTAGCTTCTTACCAATCTTTTTAGTCTATCCTCATGTTTATATTCATTCAGCAAATTTTTAATAAAGCACTGGAGATTCAACAATGAATAGGATACACCCCTTGCCTTCACGGAGCTTATAGACTAACAGGGATGATAAAACAGCTAATCAAGCAAAGTAATAAAAACAGTGTGAAGAGGGATGTGCTCCCGGGGCAAAGTCACAGAGAGCTGGGGGGTGCCCAGGGCAGGTGGCTAGATGGGTGGTGGGAGTCAAGAAGGGGTGCCAAAGGAGAGGTTGTTCCTGCCAATTTGGGGTGGGGTAGTGTATGGAGAACAAAGGAAGCTGCACATTAAAAGTCCTGGCAAGAGAAAGTGTGGTGCATTTTAGGGAATGAAAGTTAATTTAAGTGGGAAATGGCTTGAGGGGTATAGTACCTGATGAGACCCAGACACACTGAATTGTATCCTCAGGGTCTTTGATATCAAGCTAAGACTTGTTGATTCTATTACGAGGATGACAGGGAACTGTGGAAAGACTTAATGCAGGGATGCAATAAAATTATTAAATTTGTACTGAAGAACAAAATTCTAGTTGCAGCATAGATAATGATTTTGGGGATGTTGAGACTTGGAGTGAGCAGATGAGCCACAGTCTGAGGCAGTCAGTCAGGTGAGAGATAGTGACAGTCTGACCTTAGGGATGGATGGCCAGGATACCAGGAGAAAAACAGCAGAATCAGAGACCTGAGGAGCAGGTGTAAACCTGAGACAGAGCTGCCCCAGCTCACCTGCAAACCCCCAAATGTGAGATAAATGTTATGATTGTAATCCACCAGCATTTGGGGATTTTTTATTATCTAGCAGGTAGCAACTGAAACCTCACTAGTACAATGATCCTTGATTAAAGCAAGAAAGACATATGTGTCAGGAAGATGGGGTAAGAAGGTTATTCCAAGCAGGAGTAAGTTCCTCCAGGTCCCTAAAGTCTTGCTACGTTCATGTTGCTCAACAGATGGTAACATAGGGCCCAAGTGGGGCATAGGATTAGACTGTAAGAATCAGGAGGCAAAGTGTCATAAAGGAGCCTCCTGCCACTCTCTGGGGGTTTACCTTAAGAAACCACTGGAATCATTTGAACAGGTAAGATACACTGTTTGATTTGCATTTTAGGAAGAAGAATTAAGCAGCAATGTGGGGGACAGTTGGGAGCCGGGTCAGAGCTAAGGAGATCAGTCAGGATACAGTGAACAATGCTGAGAATGGAGAAGAGAACGCAGGCTCTAGAGAGGTAAGGGAGTTGAGACCATCATCAACAGCATCATCCTTTTTCACAAAAGGAACTTTCTACAATGCTTTTTAAAGTGAGCTCATGGGAAGTTCTCAAAAAATCTAAGTTGCTGACAGCCAGTTTCCAGAGAAGGCAATGCTCTGAGTGATCAGTTCGCTGAAAATCAATTGGCCCAAGGCATATTCATTTGAAGCCAGTTGGCTGAAGAGTTCATTTTTCCCTAAACCATCAGACAAAAGTATAAAGTGGGTATAGGACAGCGTGAAGATGCCAAAGAGGGAGAGGCAGGAGCAGAGGCAGGAGTGGCAGTGGGGGAGCAGAAGGGAGAGAGGGAGGGTCGGGCATGGGGAAGGAGTGGGGAAGCCACCACAGAGCGAAAATCTTGAGGAAAACAGCCTTAATCCATCAACAATTAGCTTTCGTTGATGTTTTTGGTGATGCTGTTTATCAGTTGGAGCCCCTCAAGAAGTAAACAGCACACCCACGGGTGAGCTGGCCAGGCATGAGGGGACAATGGGGAGGGGAGTATGCAGAGTGAGAGCCCACAGGGCCTGATGACACATCAGGAGTCAAACAAGAGTGAAGATGCTTTCCACTCTGGCCTGAAGAGACATGAGGAGGAGCATTCCTGGCGTTTGGGTAAAGGAGAGGCCCAACAGTGCTGCAGCTGTCGGGCATCCTCCTGAAACTGCCAGGGCACCCTTGAAAGTGCGCTCTACGGAGTCTGATGCCTGTGCAGTGGGGCTAGAGTGGGGAGCTGGGACAGGGCCGTGTGGGCCTGGGTGTGTCTGTGGAAAGAGGGCTTGGAACTCTTCCCCTGCTTCAATTAAAACAGCTCCATTATTTATCTTTTTTTTAGTGTTTCTAATAAAAGAAAAAGAATTTTAAAAACTCATAGAATTACAGACCTTGTATTATGTACATGCTAGAAAATACAAAGCCGTAAGAAACAGTCTGTGCTCCGGGGAGCCTACAGTTAAGGTACGGAGAGAAAACATGTGTCAAAAATATATAACTGCACAAGCGGGTGTATAGAAAATGCCAAATGAGGGCAACAGATATTTAGGGCCACAGAAGCTCAGAGAACACTAGGATTAAAGTTAGGGCTAGTGATTATCTTTAATTTAGCTTTTAGATTTTGTGAAACATGTCATTAAAAATGATTCCCTTTTGTTACTTCAGAGCAAAGTCTCTGGTCCATCCTTAGGCAGTGTATTGAAGTGTATGGCAGACATTTTATGAATATAAACTTTATCCCTATCTCCATTAAATCATGTAATCTTTGTTTTCTTTTTTCCATTTTTCTCACATAAGTTTAATTTAGTTATTTTAATGTAGTTGAGTCAGAAGACTGTGATTCAAATTCTGATGCTGCCATTTATTAGCTGAATGATGTCAGATAAATTATTTAACTGTTCTGAGTTTCCTCATGTGAAAGCGTTTAACCTAACAGAATTTTGTGAGAATTTGTATTCTTAGTGCAAAGCACAGTAAGTGTAGCTTATTTTGAAACCCCTAGTGGTGGTTTTCTAGTCAGGACCGTGGTCTTCGAGATGCAGGTAATGGCTCAGTGTTGAAGCAGGAGGTGGTAAGTGTCCCCGTGCTAAAAAAGTAACTGCTAGAGGTCTGGATGAGGGCAGTACAACTCCCCGATGGGGCATTTCTGGAAATTTGAGGGGGTAATTTTGGATGTCATAGTGACGAGGGGGTGGGGGTGCTGCCTCTGACATTTAGTGGGAGGAGGTGGGGTGTCTGACATCCCGCAGTGCATAGGACAGTCACCCCGCAGCAGACAACTGTCCCACTTCCCCACAACCTTTAGATGTCCTGTTGATGACTCTATAATGAACCAGAACTTAACTCCTCTGGACACATAAATACCCAGTATTTTTGGTTTGGTTTTAGCAGTCTGAATTTTTTGGAATACAATTTTTGTTTAAGTAAAGGGAAGATTGTACTTTGCCTTGTTTGGAAACTAAGCTGGACCTTTTCAGCACTTGAGAGAGCTACACATCAAGCCTCCCAAAGAAATTCACAAATGTGCCCAAAGGGCATGTGGCTCTGCCTGCCTCACAGGGTGCCTGGAGTGGGACCCGGCCTGCACTGATCACAGGGACCCCTGGAGCTTTGTGACTTACACCCACCCCTACCATCTGGCCACAACACCAGAGAAGGAACAAAACGTGGAAGTAACAGAGCTGGAAAGGCAGTAGGACGAAAAGGCCATCCCTTCTCCCGGCTGAAGTTCCCAAGCCCAGGAATGAAAATGACACCCTAAGCCTGCTGTATTGACTGACTGTAAGAGTGGAAGATTGAATTTACACGAGGACTGGACTAGGACGTTTTAAAGCTTGAAAACAAGTCTTACTAACTGGAAAGAGGTATTAACAGAAAACTATGGGACCCATCCACTATGACTTCAAGTGGTGGTGTATCTGACAATGGAAATATTCTAAAGGCCATGATGATGAGGGGAAAATACAGTCAATTCCTGACCATTCTCCCTTTGAGATAAACCCACTCAATTCATGAGTTGCATAAGGGATCTAAACATAATCACCATTTACCCCTTTAGGGTCGTGTTATAAACAGGCAGGCTGGCTGATTCAGTAAGTCAAGCTCTTCTGGCAGCATTGCGTGAGCCACACTCTAGCCATTGGTGGGGGCATGCATGTCTTCTCCACCCAACCCCTTTCCACACTGCAAGCTCTCTAAAATCAAACTGAAGAAAATCAGAATTTTCAGGAACTCTTAATTAGATAGCCACATAAGGAGATAGATGTTGGGGGTTTTGAGTAAAACTGAACTAGGGCAAATACTATTCCTTTAGAATTCCCTTCGGCTCCCAGGGGCTTTTGCTTGTTCAGAGAGCTATGCTATGTCGCTGAGTGGTCCTTGGAAGAGCAGGAGGGGATTGAGATGGACTCAGGGAGATGGAGCCACAGAACGAGTAAGCTGTGCTGTTCCTGTGCCATGTATCACGGAGCCCACATCGCTAGGGCTGGCATGAAAACAGTGGTTTGGGACTCACGCCAGGTGGTGATCAAGAAAGGGTGTTTGTTAGTGTATTTCTAACCATGTACTTCTCAGGAAGCTGGTGTGTTTGTAGGCATTAGGATGAAGATTTGAAAATTAAGATGCCAAATCTTTTCTCTAGCTCAAGGCAACCAGCCCCAGAAGCCCATTTTGACGCTTTGTTCTGTAGAATTTTCATACACTTTCTCTTCTAGGGAGATCGGTTTCTGTCATTTAATTATGATTGTTAATAATCTGGGTTAGTAATCTGACATCATATCTATGAAGCTGGGTTTAAGAAACACTAACGAGTTAAAAGTATGTTACTTAGTGAATGCTACTTTTTTGCATACTTATTAAGTAGTAAGTGTTTTGTGCTTATGCAATTTATAGTGAATGTGCTTTCAGGAAATTTTGTTTCTTATGAGTATAAATTTGCCAAGTTTAAGAAGTAAAAGTTGTATTTACACAGTGCAATTGTACCAAGTATTATCAAACCTAATATAATTATTGTCACCTGAAGATCTAATTCCTGAGAAACCTTATTTAGACTTGGCAATTCCCAAGTGTGGGCTCTGTGTTCACATGGCACTCTCCCTGGCTCTTCATTTGGCTTTTATGCCACTTCTTCCCTTGGTGTTTCTGAGCCTGAGGAGTATTATAGAACAGGACAGGAAGAAAAGGAATAACATTAATTAATCATTTATAGCTAGTCATAGAGCTAAGTGTTTACTTGTGGAGAAGATGTATGTTGCATTTTAGAGTCTCTTTCTAATGAGAACCCTGGAGATAAACTTCTTTCTGGCCTCCTGTCAATACTAGATAGGCTCCTGAGCATTACCTTCTAGATAATCAAAGGAGTTGATCATGCTGCCCCTCCTGGTTCTCTTATTAATTTATTTTGTAACAACAAAAATTAAAGCCAAAATTGAGTTCCTCAGTTTGCAAGTATTTAGAACTTCATGGAGTGCATTTGCAGAAAATTAGCCCCATATCTGGCTCTAATATATGTCTCTATATTTTTATATCTTTCCATCATTTTAATTTATGTTACCTTTCTATTTTGTATATCTCTTTATAAAAGTACCTAAAGCTTTACATTCTGGAAAAAGAAGGCATCAACATCTATGTGTAATAATATGTATATTTTATATATTATATATATATTTTTATCTAGATATATTAGATATGGATATATATTTAATATCTAATAATATCTGATAAATAAATAAATAGTCTCATTTAATCTTTAAGACTGCCCTATGAAGTCCATTACCATTTCTGACACACAAACACAATTACAATAAGAAATAATATTGTGATCTAATAGGCATACACAAGTATATACAACTAAAAACCTCACCCTTACTACATGTGATACACTCTAATAATTTATATTTCATTCTATATATATATGTATATATACTTAAAAAACTAATGTAATTTTTGTTGCACAAAATTGTTTTTGCCCCCTACAAGTGGGTTATAACCAATAGCTTAAGAAATACAGCATCACAACATAAAGTCCATCTGGCTAGAGATCATGTCTGCTCTGGTGTTCTGCTACAGTCCCAAGGCCTATAACTTTGCAGGTTCACAGTACATGCAATATATTTTTGCTATTTATTAAATATTCTTTTTATACAGGTAAACTTCATCTCTGCCATGTTCTTTTCTGTTAATCCATGCTTCCTGAAATATATATAATGATCCCGTGACATCCAGGAATGCAAGCCCCCCATCCACCAGAGCCAGGTGATCAAGGGCTATCCCCTGGGGGGCAACAATGAAGACCAGGGTACCAGGTGTAGGAACTGGGCTACTGCCCATGTGAGAGCTTCACACCAAGAGCTGCTAGCACCCTGTAGCATGCAGACAGAGACTGCAAAGACTGCCCACCTTCCCAGGTCTCTGGAAAGTTCACAGTCAGCCCGTAGATTGTATTTAATTAGAAGCCTGCCCCTCAGGCTACAGCTGTGATGGTAAACCCATAGGCCTCTCTCACAGAAAGACTGAGCTCTGGAGTGTGCTGCTTCCTGCTGTGCTCTGGGGATGCTAACTGGTTAAGAACTCTTCCTCCATTGGTTGCAGTTCTGGGGGACCTGTGAGCACAAGGCCTGTTGGCCTCCAGAGCCAGGTGATTATAGGTGTCCCCTGGCAGCAGCCACAGAAATCAGGGCTCTTCCTGTACAATGCCTGTGAACTGGAGTGAGGCAAGAAGGAGAACCCAAAGATCGCAGTCACCAGCCTCTGTTGCCTGAGAGCATATGGGTGGCTCCTAGGTGTGCTCCAAACCAGCAGTCTGTCTCTCCCTCCAAAGCTCCTGAACAAGCAAATGGGCCTCTTTCTTAGACAGACGGGGGGTGCATTCCAGCCTGCTGTCTTTGTGGTGTCCTGGGGGTGGGAGCCTGCGAAGCATGGTCTTGCTCATTGTTACAGTCCCATGGGACCCATGAGCACAAGCCCTCCTGGCTTCCAGAGCCAGGTAATCAGGGGTGCCCCAGGTGGCAGCTGCAAAAACTGGGTCACCAAACATAAAAACCAGGGCACCAAAGTGTAGAAGCTCCCCTCTGGGAGATCCTGATGCTCTGGACCATGGCAGACTGAAAGTACAGAGATAGTGCCCACTGGCTAGAATGACAGAGGGGGAGAGCAAAGATGGTATTTGCCAAAAAAAGGAAAGAATAAAAAAGAAAAGAGAAAAAAAATGGAAATAAAAAGAAAAAAGAAGATGGCACCACTGGCTTCAACAAGCAGAAGGAGAGCTTGGAAAATGGTGCCCACCAGCTGGATCATAAAGATGGCACCTGCAGGAGAGGAGTGGAAAGGGGGGAAAAAGGGAAAAAGGAAGAAAGAGAAGAAAAGATGGCACCTGCTGGTTTTAGCAAGGCAGAGGGAGAGCAGGAGAACGATTTCCACCAGCCTCAGTCCCCAGAGAGTAACCCAGCAGGCCTCTGGCCCTCAGACTAATGCTTTAAAATTAGGAACTGAGTCTCCTTTTCATGAAATCTGGAAATTTTTCAAAGGACTGCTTCTGTGCTGGGCCCTGGGGCACATGAATCTGCACACAGGCCGTCTAGATGTTCCTCACACCGCCATGCTCATGGACGTGATCCCTGTTGGCCTTCAAAGCCAGATGTTTCGAGGGCTCAACTGTCAGGTGCTAGTCTTAAAAGTTGGGGTGCTCAGTGTGAGGTGTGAGTAGACCCTTTGCTCCTCAGGGAGAAGCTCTGGGCTTTGAGCTCCCACCTGATAGTGAGTAAGCCTGTGGAGAAAGGGGTGGTGTTTATGGCAAGATTGTGTCTCAGCCTCTCATATCCACTGTGATGTGGTTCCCTTATTGTTTATTTGATGTGAAAGTGTCACTCCATTAGTTTTTAGGTTTTTTTCAGAGGACATTGATTCACATATAGCTGTGGATTCAGTGTCCTTGGGAGAAGGTGAGCTCAGGATCTTCTCATGTTGCCATCTTGAAGCCAACAAACCCTTTTTCTTTAACCCCCTCTCCTGCCCTGACTCTGGGAGACTCAGATGATGGAACAAGTAGGCAGAACACCAGGAAACAGAGAACACGACCATGTTTCTTTTTCCTTCATAATCTTAAAGGGGGCAGGAGAGATCAAGAGGTTTTGAATTAAGAGGTTCAATTAATTAAATTAAAGACTAAAATCGTGATTTAGCCTCAATGAGTTTTTCCATTCTTTTGCTTTTAACCTGAGTCCTTATATCAAAAGTGGTTTTCCTGTAGACAACATATAATTTTTTAATAAACTCTAACCATCTCTTTTTATTGGCATATTTAGACCACTCACATTTAAAGTGACTATTAATATAGTTGGATTAATGCCTAACATGTTGGTAACTGTTTTCTATTTGATTGTACTTGTTTTTTTTTCTTTCCCCTACTTTCCTGCCTTTTCTGGTTTTAGTTGAGCATTTTATATTATTCCATTTTATCTTGTGAGTTAGCATATTAATTATATTTCTTTAAAAAAATTTTAGTTGTTGCCCATAGAGTAGGCAATATGCCTTTACAACTATTCAAAGCCTGCATTTGAATAACACTTCACAGGTAGTAAAGGCACCTTAAAACAGGGTACTCCCATCTCTTACCTCCCATCTCTATGACACTGCTGTCATTCATTTTTACTTATCCATATGTTATACTCACCCAGTACATTGCTAATACTTTACTTATCTTCTAGAACAAGAATATAAAAAAAGGTTGTATTTTTACTTTGATTTATTCTTTGTCCAACATTCTTCCTTTACATAGATCAGAGCTTCTGGCCTATTTAACTTTCGTTTCCCCTAAAGAACTTTCTAAGGTTTCATTTAAGGCAGGTATGCTGATAATGAATTTCCTCAGTGTTTGTTTATTTGAGAAGGTTTTTATTTCTTCTTCATTTTTAAGGAATAATTTCTTTGGTTATAGAATTCGAGGTTCATAGAGATTTTTTTTACTTTCAACACTTAAAATATTTTACTTCATGCACTTTTTTTTATTATTTTAAATTTTGATATCATTAATGTACAATTACTTGAACATTATGGTTACTAGACTCCTCCATTATCCAGTCCCTCCCACATATCCCATTACAGTCACTGTCCATCAGCATAGTAAGATGCTATAGAATCACTAGTCTTCTCTGTATATACTGCCTTTCCCATGTCCAGCCCCACTACATTATGTGTGCTAATCATAATGCCCCATTTTCCCCCCTTATCTCTCCCTTCCCATCCACCCTCCCCAGTCCCTTTCCCTTTGGTAACTGTTTGTCCATTCTTGGGTTCTTTGAGTCTGCTGCTATTTTGTTCCTTCACTTTTTTCTTTGTTGTTATACTCCATAGATGAGTGAAATCATTTGATACTAGTCTTTCTCTGCCTGACTTATTTCATTGAGCATAATACTCTAGCTCCATCCATGTTGTTGCAAATGGTAGGATTTGTTTTCTTCTTATGGCTGAATAATATTCCATTGTGTATATGTACCACATCTTCTTTATCCATTCATCTGCTGATGGAAACTTAGGTTACGTCCATTTCTTGGCTGTTATAAATAGTGCTGTGATAAACAGAGGGGTGCATATGTCTTTTTGAAACTGGGCTCCTGCATTCTTAGGGTAAATTCCTAAGAGTGGAATTCCTGGGTCAAATGGTATTTCTATTTTGAGTTTTTTGAGGCATTTGTTGTTCCTTGTCTTTTGAATGTTGGACATCCTAACTGGTGTGAGATGACAATCTCATTGTGGTTTCATTTGCATTTTCCTGATAATTTGCAATGTGGACCATCTTTTCATGTGCCTGTTTAACCATCTGAATTTCTTCTTTGGAGAAGTGTCTTTTCAGCTCCTTTGCCCATTTTTTAAATTGGATTATTTGCTTTTTGTTTGTTGAGGTGCGAGAGCTCTTTATATAATTTGGATATCAAACCCTTATCAGATGTCATTTACGAATATTTTCTCCCATACTGTAGGATGTCTTTTTGTTCTACTGATTGTATCCTTTGCTGTACAAGAAGCTGTTTAGCTTGATATAGTCCCACTTGTTCATTTTTGTTTTTGTTTCCCTTGCCTGGGGAGATATGTTCATGAAGAAGTTGCTCATGTTTATGTCCAAGAGATTTTTGCCTATATTTTTTTAAGTGTTTTATGATTTCATGACTTACATTCAGGTCTTTGATCCATTTTGAGTTTACTTTTGTGTATGGGGTTAGAGAATAATCCAGTTTCATTCTCTTACATGTAGCTGTCCAGTTTTGAAGAGGCTGTCATTTCCCCATTGTATATCCATGGCTCCTTTATCATATATTAACTGACCATGTATGCTTGAGTTTGTATCTGGACTCTCTATTCTGTTCCACTGGTCTATGGGTCTGTTCTTGTGCCAGTACCAAATTGCCTTGATTACTATGGCTTTGTAGTAGAGCTTGAAGTCAGGGAGCGTAATTCTCCCTGCTTTATTCTTCCTTTTCAGAATTGCTCTGGCTATTCGGGGTCTTTTGTCATTCCATATGAATTTTAGAACTATTTGCTCTAGTTCATTGAAGAATGCTATAGGTATTTTAATAGGGATTGCATTGAATCTGTAGATTGTATTAGGCAGGATGGCCATTTTGACAATATTAATTCTTCCTAGCCAAGAGCATGGGATGAATTTCCATTTATAAGTGTCCTCTTTAATGTCTCTTTAGAGTGTCCTGTAGTTTTCAGAGTATAGGTGTTTCACTTCCTTAGTTAGGTTTATTCCTAGGTATTTTATTCTTTTTGATGCAATTGTGAATAGAATTGTTTTCCTGATTTCTCTTTCTGCTAGTTCATCATTAGTGTATAGGAATGCAACAGATTTCTGTGTATTAATTTTGTATCCCACAACTTTGCTGAATTCAGATGTTAGATCTAGTAGTTTTGGAGTGGATTCTTTAGGATTTTTTATGTACAACATCATGTCATCTGCAAACAAGGAGAGTTTGACTTTTTTCTTGCCAGTCTGGATGCTTTTTATTTCTTTGTGTTGTCTGATTGCCGTGGCTGGGACCTCCAGAACTATGTTGAATAAAAGCGGGGAGAGTAAGCATTCTTGTCTTGTTCCTGATCTTAAAGGAAAAACTTTCAGCTTCTCGCTGTTAAGTATAATGTTGGCTGTGGGTTTGTCATATATGGCCTTTATTATGTTGAGGTACTTGCCCTCTATACCCATTTTGTTGAGAGTTTTTATCATGAATGGATGTTGAATTTTGTCAAACGCTTTTATAGCATCTATGGAGATGATCATGTGGTTTTTGTCCTTTTTGTTGATGTAGTGGATGATGTTGATGGATTTCAAATGTTGTACCATCCTTGCATCCCTGGGGTGAATCCATGATCCTCTTGATGTATTTGTGAATTCGGTTTACTAATATTTTGTTGAGTACTTTTGCATCTATGTTCATCAGGGATATTGGTCTGTAATTATCTTTTTTTGTGGTCTCTTTGCCTGGTTCTGTTATTAGAGTGATGTTGGCCTCGTAGAATTAGTTTGGGAGTGTTCCCTCCTCTTTAACTTTTTGGAAAACTTCAAGGAGGATGGGTATTAGGTCTTCACTAAATGTTTGATAAAATTCAGCAGTGAAACCATCTGGACCAGGAGTTTTGTTCTTTGGTAGTTTTTTGATTACCAATTCAGTTTCTTTGCTGTTAATTGGTCTATTCAGATTTTCTGTTTCTTCCTGGGTCAGCCTTGGAAGGTTGTATTTTTCTAGAAAGTTGTCCATTTCTTCTTGGTTATCCAGTTTGTTATCATATAATTTTTCATAGTATTCTCTCATAATTCTTTGTATTTCTGTGTTGTCTTTAGTGATTTTTCCTTTCTCATTTCTGATTCTGTTTATGTGTGTAGCCTCTTTTTTTCTTGATAAGTCTGGCTAGGGGTTTATCTATTTTGTTTATTTTCTTGAAGAACCAGCTCCTGTTTTCACTAACTCTACTGCTTTATTCTTCTCAATTTTATTTATTTCTGCTTTAATCTTTATTATGTCCCTCCTTCTACTGACTTTGGGCCTCTTTTGTTCTTCCTTTTCTAGTTTCATTAATTGTGAGTTTAGACTGTTCATTTGGGATTGTTCTTCTTTCCTGAGGTAGGCCTGTATTGCAATATACTTCCCTCTTAGCACAGCCTTTACTGCGTCCCACAGATTTTGTGTTGTTGAATCATTGTTGTCATTTGTCTCCATATGTTGCTTGATCTCTGTTTTTATTTGATCATTGATCCATTGATTATTTAGGAGCATGTTATTAAGCCTCCATGTGTTTGTGGGCTTTTTCATTTTCTTTGTGTAATTTGTTTCTAGTTTCACACCTTTGTGATCTGAAAAACTGGTTGGTACAATTTCAATCCTTTTGAATTCACTGAGGTTCTTTTTGTGGCCTATTATATGATCTATTCTTGAAAATGTTCCATGTGCACATGAGAAGAATATGTATTCTGTTGTTTTGGGTGTAGTGTTCTGTAGATGTCTGTTAGTTCCATCTGTTTAATACGTTCTTCAGTGCCTCTGTGTCTTTACTTATTTTCTGTCTGGTTGGTCTCTCCTTTGGAGTGAGTGGTGTGTTGAAGTCTCCTAAAATGAATCCATTGCATTCTATTTTCCCTTTTAATTCTGTTAGTAGTTGCTTCACATATGTAGGTGGTGATCCTGTGTTGGATGCATAGATATTTATAACAGTTATATCCTCTTGTTGGACTGCCCCTTTAACATTATGTAATGTCCTTCTTTGTCTCTTGTTACTTTCTTTGTTTTGAAATCTATTTTGTGTGATACAAGTACTGCAACTCCTGCTTTTTTCTCCCTGTTAGTTGTAGGAAATATCTTTTCCCATCCCTTTACTTTCAGTGTGTGTATGTCTTTGGGTTTGAAATGAGTCTCTTGTAGGCAGCATATAGACAGATCTTGTTTTTTAATCCATTCAGTGACTCTGTGTCTTTTGATTGGTGCATTCAGATCATTTACATTTAGGATGATTATCGACAGGTATGTACTTATTGCCATTGCAGGCTTTAGATTCATCACTACCAAAGGTTCAAGGGTAATTCCCTTACTATCTAACAGGCTACTTTAACTCACTTTGTATGCTATTACAAACACAACCTAAAGGTTCTCTTTTTTTTCTCCTCCTTTTTCTTCCTCCTCCATTCTTTGTATGTTATGAGTCAGATTCTGTAATCTTTGTCTATCCTTTGGGTGACATCTATTTAGCCTTAGGGATACTTCCATCTATAGGAGTCCATCCAAAATGCACTGTAGAGGTAGTTTGTGGTGTGTAAATTCTCTCAACTTTTTCTTATCAGAAAATTGTTTAATCCCTCCTTCAAATTAAAATGATAACCTTGCCAGGTATAGTACTCTTGGTTCTCAAGGCCCTTCTGCTTCATTTCATTAAATATATCTTGCGACTCTCTTTTGGCCTCTAAGGTTTCTGTTGAGAAGTCTGATGATAGCCTAATGGATTTTCCTTTGTATGTGGTCTTTTTTCTCTCTCTAGCTGCTTTTTAAAAGTCTATCTTTATCCTTGATCTTTGCCATTTTAATTATTATATGTCTTGATGTTGTCTTCCTTGGGTGCCTTGTGTTGGGAGATCTGTGCAACACCATGGCTTGAGAGACTATCTCCTTCCCCAAACTGGGGAAGTTTTCAGCAATTACCTCCTCAATGACACTTTTTATCCCTTTTTCTCTCTCCTTCTTTTTCTGGTACCCCTATAATATGAATATTGTTCCATTTGGATTGGTCACACAGTTCTCTCAATATTCTTTCATTCTTAGAGATTCTTTTTTCTCATTCTGCCTCAGCTTCTTTGTATTCCTCTTTTCTAATTTCTATTCCATTTACAATCTGTTCTACTACATCTAATCTGCTTTTAAATCCCTGCATTGTATGTTTCATTTCTGATACGGAATTTCTTAATGATTGAATATCTGACTTAAATTCATTCCTGAGTTCTTTAATATTTTTTATACCTCCATAAGCATGTTTATGATTTTTATTTTTTTTTATTTATTTTTTTTTTTTGCATTCTTTTTTTTTTTTTTTTGCATTCTTTTTTTTTTTTTTTTTTTTTTTTTTGAGAGGGCATCTCTCATATTTATTGATCAAATGGTTGTTAACAACAATAAAATTCAGTATAGGGGGGTCAATGCTCAATGTACAATCATTAATCCATCTCAAGCCTAATTCTCGTCAGTCTCCAATCTTCTGAAGCATAACGAACAAGTTCTTACATGGTGAACGAATTCTTACAGAGTGAATAAATTCTTACATGGTGAACAGTACAAGGGCATTCATCACAGAAACTTTCGGTTTTGATCATGCAATATGACCTATAAACCATCAGGTCAAATATGAATATTCATTTGATTTTTGTACTTGATTTATATGTTGATCCCACATTTCTCCTATTATTATTATTATTTTTATTTTTAATAAAATGCTGAAGTGGTAGGTAGATGCAAGATAAAGGTAGAAAAGATAGTTTAGTGCTGTAAGAAGGCAAATGTAGATGATCAGATGATCAGGTGTGTGCCTATGGACTAAGTATTAATCCAGGCTAGACAAGGGCAGCAAGACATCCACGGATGCAGAAGATTTCTCTCAAAGCAGGGGGGGTGAGGTTCTGAGCCTCACCTCTGTTGATCCCCAAATTCTCACCTGATGGCCCCCCTGCGACTGTGCCTGTCTTAGGTTGTTCCTCCCTTGAGGAATCTTACCCGTCTCTGGCTAACCAGTCATCTTCCGGGGCCATACAGGGAAATGTAAAGTTGGTAAGTGAGAGAGAAGCCATATTGTTTGCAAAGGTTAGCTTTTTACTTCTTTGCAGATTTATGCCCTCTGGCTTCTATGCCCAGCACTTGTCTCGAGGTATCTTTACCACCTGGAGGAATTATGATACTCGGTAAATTCGATATGAGGCACGAATTCTATTTAAGGTTTGTAATTAGGAAGGAAGAAGAAAAGCTATAGATGTAGCATATGAAGGAAACTTGGGAGGATTGATTATTTCTTTGACATATCTTCTTGTATAGTACCTTAAGTATGTATAGGTTTTAAACTACTAACTAATTTGCACACACATATTAACATTATAGGAATACGGTGACATAAACAAAGCAAATCTATAATTACCAGCCATCTCCAGTGAAGCCAAGAAAACCATTTAGGCACCCTAGGCATTTGTGAAAATTTATCTATGATATGATGGATATTTTCCAACTGTACTTGAACCATCAGACAAATTAAAGCAGCCCATTTCTGGGATCTGTTCACATCCCATATGTTCTTTTAACCATAGATAGTCTATAGTCATGAGATTTTGGGGTGCTACAACTTGCACCCCTCCCAACTCCTGGTTGAGTTCCAACAGTACAGATCCAGTCAAATTCGTTGTCTCACTGTATGCACATGCCAGCCTAGACATCTCCCTCCTCCTTCTTATGGCAAGTCCAGGAGACGGTGGGCTGGATGCAGCCACAACCGCAGCATCGTCCGGATCCCTGGGGAGGCTTTTTGATGATCATCCCCCGGCACGAGTCCTCCAGAGAGTGCTGATGCCGGAAGCTCCTCCTCATATCGTATCTTATTTCATTTTCTGTGTATCCAAGCTAGGCCTTGATCTTCTGCATAGAAACAAACAGACCCTTTGCCCACACTTTGACATGCCCTCTATACCACTGTGCAGAACTCATTGGAGGTCAGCACACAGTAACTGCTTTTTTTTTTTTTTTTTAATTAAGAGAAAGGAATATTATCAGAAAAGAGTACCTCCATAGCTGATCATCTGACACCCTTTAAGTGATCAACATTAAGGATATTTAAAGCATGCGTTGATCTTTGATTTACCAATAGTTTTATCCTGTTAACGAGTAATCCCCTTTTCTTTCTTTCTTTCTTTCTTTTTTTTTTTTTTTTTAATTTTTAATCTACCCTTACATGAAGAATACTATGTTTACTATGCTCTCCCCTATATCAGGTCCCCCCTAACAACCCCATTACGGTTACTGTCCATCAGCTTAGCAAAATGTGGTAGAGTCACTACTTGTCCTCTCTGTGTTGTGCAGCCCACCCTCCCCTTTCTCCCTCCCCCCCATGCATGCTAATCTTAATACCCCCCTTCTTCTTCCCCCCCCTTATCCCTCCCTGCCCACCCATCCTCCCCAGTTCCTTTCCCTTTGGTACCTGTTAGTCCATTTTTGGGTTCTGTAATTCTGCTGCTGTTTTGTTCCTTCAGTTTTTCCTTTGTTCCTATACTCCTCAGATGAGTGAAATCATTTGGTATTTCTCTTTCTCCGCTTGGCTTATTTCACTGAGCATAATACTCTCCAGCTCCATCCATGTTGCTGCAAATGGTTGGATTTTTCCACTTCTTATGGCTGAGTAGTATTCCATTGTGTATATGTACCACATCTTCTTTATCCATTCATCTACAGATGGACATTTAGGTTGCTTCCAATTCTTGGCTATTGTAAATAGTGCTGCGATAAACATAGGAGTGCATCTGTCTTTCTCAAACTTGATTGCTGCGTTCTTAGGGTAAATTCCTAGGAGTGGAATTCCTGGGTCAAATGGTAGGTCTGTTTTGAGCATTTTGATGCACCTCCATACTGCTTTCCACAATGGTTGAACTAATTTACATTCCCACCAGCAGTGTAGGAGGGTTCCCCTTTCTCCACAGCCTCGCCAACATTTGTTGTTGTTTGTCTTTTGGATGGCAGCTATCCTTACTGGTGTGAGGTGATACCTCATTGTAGTTTTAATTTGCATTTCTCTGATAATTAGCGATGTGGAGCATCTTTTCATGTGTCTCTTGGCCATCTGTATTTCTTTTTTGGAGAACTGTCTGTTCAGTTCCTCTGCCCATTTTTTAATTGGGTTATTTGTTTTTTGTTTGTTGAGGCGTGTGAGCTCTTTATATATTCTGGACGTCAAGCCTTTATCAGATCTGTCATTTTCAAATATATTCTCCCATACTGTAGGGTTCCTTTTTGTTCTATTGATGGTGTCTTTCGCTGTACAGAAGCTTTTCAGCTTAATGTAGTCCCACTTGCTCATTTTTGCTGTTGTTTTCCTTGCCCGGGGAGATATGTTCAAGAAGAGATCACTCATGTTTATGTCTAAGAGGTTTTTGCCTATGTTTTTTTCCAAGAGTTTAATGGTTTCGTGACTTACATTCAGGTCTTTGATCCATTTTGAGTTTACCTTTGTATATGGGGTTAGACAATGGTCCAGTTTCATTCTCCTACATGTAGCTGTCCAGTTTTGCCAGCACCATCTGTTGAAGAGACTGTCATTTTGCCATTGTATGTCCATGGCTCCTTTATCAAATATTAATTGACCATATATGTTTGGGTTAATTTCTGGGGTCTCTAATCTGTTCCACTGGTCTGTGGCTCTGTTCTTGTGCCAGTACCAAATTGTCTTGATTACTATGGCTTTGTAGTAGAGCTTGAAGTTGGGGAGTGAGATCCCCCCTACTTTATTCTTCTTTTTCAGGATTGCTTTGGCTATTCGGGGTCTTTGGTGTTTCCATATGAATTTTTGAATTATTTGTTCCAATTCATTGAAGAATGTTGCTGGTAATTTGAGAGGGATTGCATCAAATTTGTATATTGCTTTCGGCAGGATGGCCATTTTGACGATATTAATTCTTCCTAGCCATGAGCATGGGATGAGTTTCCATTTATTAGTGTCCCCTTTAATTTCTCTTAAGAGTGACTTGTAGTTTTCAGAGTATAAGTCTTTCACTTCCTTGGTTAGGTTTATTCCTAGGTATTTTATTCTTTTTGATGCAATGGTGAATGGAATTGTTTTCCTGATTTCTCTTTCTATTGATTCGTTGTTAGTGTATAGGAAAGCTACAGATTTCTGTGTGTTGATTTTGTATCCTGCAACTTTGCTGTATTCCGATATCAGTCCTAGTAGTTTTGGAGTGGAGTCTTTAGGGTTTTTTATGTACAGTATCATATCATCTGCAAATAGTGACAGTTTAACTTCTTCTTTACCAATCTGGATTCCTTGTATTTCTTTGTTTTGTCTGATTGCCGTGGCTAGGACCTCCAGTACTATGTTAAATAACAGTGGGGAGAGTGGGCATCCCTGTCTGGTTCCCGATCTCAGTGGAAATGCTTTCAGCTTCTCGCTGTTCAGTATAATGCTGGCTGTGGGTTTATCATAGATGGCCTTTATTATGTTGAGGTACTTGCCCTCTATTCCCATTTTGCTGAGAGTTTTTATCATGAATGGATGTTGAATTTTGTCAAATGCTTTTTCAGCATCTATGGAGATGATCATGTGGTTTTTGTCTTTCTTTTTGTTGATGTGGTGGATGATGTTTATGGATTTTCGAATGTTGTACCATCCTTGCATCCCTGGGATGAACCCCACTTGGTCATGGTGTATGATCCTTTTGATATACTGTTGAATTCTGTTTGCTAGTATTTTATTGAGTATTTTTGCATCTACATTCATCAGGGATATTGGTCTGTAATTTTCTTTTTTGGTGGGGTCTTTTCCTGGTTTTGGTATTAGGGTGATGTTGGCTTCATAGAATGAGTTTGGGAGTATTCCCTCTTCTTCTATTTTGTGGAACACTTTAAGGAGAATGGGTATTATGTCTTCTCTGTGTGTCTGATAAAATTCCGAGGTAAATCCGTCCGGCCCCGGGGTTTTGTTCTTGGGTAGTTTTTTGATTACTGTTTCAATTTCTTTGCTTGTAATTGGTTTGTTTAACTTTTGTGTTTCTTCCTTGGTCAGTCTTGGGAGGTTGTATTTTTCTAGGAAGTTGTCCATTTCTTCTAGGTTTTCCAGCTTGTTGGCATATAGGTTTTCATAGTAGTCTTTAATAATTCTTTGTATTTCTGTGGAGTCTGTCGTGATTTTTCCATTCTCATTTCTGATTATGTTGATTTGTGTTGACTCTCTTTTTCTCTTAATAAGTTGGGCTAGAGGCTTATCTATTTTGTTTATTTTCTCAAAGAACCAGCTCTTGGTTTCGTTGATTTTTGCTATTGTGTTATTCTTCTCAATTTTGTTTATTTCTTCTCTGATCTTTATTATGTCCCTCCTTCTGCTGACTTTAGGCCTCATTTGTTCTTCTTTTTCCAGTTTTAATAATTGTGATGTTAGACTATTCATTTGGGATTGTTCTTCCTTCTTCAAGTGTGCCTGGATTGCTATATACTTTCCTCTTAAGACTGCTTTCGCTGCATCCCACAGAAGTTGGGGCTTAGTGTTGTTGTTGTCATTTGTTTCTATATATTCCTTGATCTCTATTTTGATTTGTTCATTGATCCATTGATTATTTAGTAGCATGTTGTTAAGCCTCCATGTGTTTGTGAGCCTTTTTGTTTTCTTTGTAGAATTTATTTCTACTTTCATACCTTTGTGGTCTGAAAAATTGGTTGGTAGAATTTCAATATTGTGGAATTTACTGAGGCTCTTTTTGTGAGCTAGTATGTGGTCTATTCTGGAGAATGTTCCATGTGCACTTGAGAAGAATGTATATCCTGTTGCTTTTGGATGTAAAGTTCTATAGATGTCTATTAGGTCCATCTGTTCTAGTGTGTTGTTCAGTGCCTGTGTGTCTTTACTTATTTTCTGCCTGGTGGATCTATCCTTTGGGGTGAGTGGTGTGTTGAAGTCTCCTACAATGAATGCATTGCAGTCTATTTCCCTCTTTAGTTCTGTTAGTATTTGCTTCACATATGCTGGTGCTCCTGTATTGGGTGCATATATATTTAGAATGGTTATATCCTCTTGTTGGACTAAGCCCTTTATCATTATGTAGTGGCCTTCTTTATCTCTTGTTACTTTCTTTGTTTTGAAGTCTATTTTGTCTGATATTAGTACTGCAACCCCTGCTTTCTTCTCACTGTTGTTTGCCTGAAATATGTTTTTCCATCCCTTGACTTTTAGTCTATGCTTATCTTTGGGTTTAAGGTGAGTTTCTTGTAAGCAGCATATAGATGGGTCTTGCTTTTTTATCCATTCTATTACTCTATGTCTTTTGATTGGTGCATTCAGTCCATTTACATTTAGGGTGACTATTGAAAGATATGTACTTATTGCCATTGCAGGCTTTATATTCGTGGTTACCAAAGGTTCAAGGTTAGCTTCTTTAGTATCTTACTGCCTAACTTAGCTCGCTTATTGAGCTGTTATATACACTGTCTGGAGAGTCTTTTCTTCTCTCCCTTCTTATTCCTCCTCCTCCATTCTTCATATGTTGTGTGTTTTGTTCTGTGCTCTTTTTAGGGATGCTCCCATCTAGAGCAGTCCCTGTAGGATGCCCTGTAGAGGTGGTTTGTGGGAAGCAAATTCCCTCAGCTTTTGCTTGTCTGGGAATTGTTTGATCCCACCATCATATTTAAATGATAGTCGTGCTGGATACAGTATCCTTGGTTCAAGGCCCTTCTGTTTCATTGCATTAAGTATATCATGCCATTCTCTTCTGGCCTGTAGGGTTTCTGTTGAGGAGTCTGATGTTAGCCTGATTGGTTTTCCTTTATAGGTGACCTTTTTCTCTCTAGCTGCCTTTAAAACTCTTTCCTTGTCCTTGATCCTTGCCATTTTAATTATTATGTGTCTTGGTGTTGTCCTCCTTGGATCCTTTCTGTTGGGGGTTCTGTATAATTCCATGGTCTGTTCGATTATTTCCTCCCCCAGTTTGGGGAAGTTTTCAGCAATTATTTCTTCAAAGACACTTTCTATCCCTTTTCCTCTTTCTTCCTCTTCTGGTATCCCTATAATACGAATGTTTTTCCTTTTGTATTGGTCACATATTTCTCTTAGTGTTGTTTCATTCCTGGAGATCCTTTTATCTCTCTCTCTGTCAGCTTCTATACGTTCCTGTTCTCTGGCTTCTATTCCTTCAATGGCCTCTTGCATCTTATCCATTCTGCTTATAAATCCTTCCAGGGATTGTTTCACTTCTGTGATCTCTTTCCTGACATCTGTGATCTCCTTCCGGACTTCATCCCACTGCTCTTGCATTTTTCTCTGCATCTCATCCCACTGCTCTTGCATTTTTCTCTGCATCTCATCCCATTGCTCTTGCATTTTTTTCTGCATCTCTGTCAGCATGTTCATGATTTTTATTTTGAATTCTTTTTCAGGAGGACTAGTTAGGTCTGTCTCCTTCTCAGGTGTTGTCTCTGTGATCTTTGTCTGCCTGTAGTTTTGCCTTTTCATGGTGATAGAGATAGTTTGCAGAGCTGGTACAAGTGACCGCTGGAAGAGCTTCCCTTCTTGTTGGTTTGTAGCCTTTTTCTGGGAGAATAGCGACCTCTAGTGGCTTGTGCTGGGCAGCTGTGCGCAGACAGGGCTTCTGCTTCCTGCCCAGTTGCTTTGGGGTTTATCTCCGCTGTTGCTGTGGGCTTGGCCTGGCTGGGGCTGTTCCTCCAAAATGGTGGAGCCCCGTTGGAGGGGGAGCAGCCAGGAGACTATTTATCTCCGTAAGGGGCCTCTGTGCTCCCTGCTGCCCAGAGGGTTAGAGTGCCCAGAGATCCCCAGATTTCCTGCTTCTGGTCTAAGTGACCTGTCCTGCCCCTTTAAGATTTCCAAAAAGCACTCCCCTTCACAAGGCGCTGGGTTCTTGCAGGTGTGGATGTGGTCTGGATGTTGTCCTGTGTCCTGTGGTCTCTATTTTAGGAAGATTTTTCTTTGTTATATTTTCATAGCTCTATGTGTTTTTGGGAGGAGATTTCCACTGCTCTACTCACGCCGCCATCTTGGCTCCGCCCTCCTTGATTTTTATTTTGAACTCTGTCTCATGCAGATTGGTGAGTTCCATTTCATTTGACCCTTTTTCTGGGGTGTGTGAGATTTTGGTCTGAACCATGTTCTTTTGATGTTTCATATTTCTGTGTGGTGCCCAGTAGTGCCCAGAAGCTCCAGTCTCTGGAGCTGCTCAGCCCCTACAGTGAGGTTGGGGGTCATAGGGGAGCCAAGCTGGTGCCTGGGGGAAAGAAAGATCTATTTCCTGATTCTTATCTGTGGTGCCTGTCTCCAGTTTCAGAGCCAGTGGGCCAAGCACACAGGTGAAAGCCTCTGTGCTTTGCGTCTATAGCTGTTGTAGGCGGGGCCTCCCTCTGGCTGACCTGACTCCAGCACAGTGACTGCAGGTTTGTGAACTGGTGCCAGCAGGCTAGGAGGAAGGCACAGCAGGCTGCATGTCACAGTGGGGGGCCTCAGAGCTGAGCAAGCAGCTAGGGGGATGGGACACCTGAAGCTCCTCAAAGTCGGAACCAGCTGGGCAGAGCGCACCCAGACAACCTTGTCCAGCTCTCCCCTCCCCCATGCAGCATTCTCTGTGCAAACCCCGCTCCTTCAGCAGCCCTCTCACTGCTAGGAAGGCTCTCAGACCACCTGCCTTTCCCTTGTCACAGAGAGGCCGGGTGTGTATCCCCTCCTCCACAAATGGCCGGAATCTGTCTCTCAAGCACTCCACCTGTCTGAGCTCCCCAAGGTCCAGAGCAGCACACAGTGTAGGTTTCTGCTCCCAAAGCAGACCTCCAGAGCTGGATGTTCAGCAGTTCTAGGCTTCCACCCCCTCCCCTGCTCCGTTTCTCTTCCTCCTGCTGGTGAGCTGGGGTGAGGGAAGGGCTCGGGTTCCGCCAGATTAAGGCTTTCATACGTTACCCTGTTTTGTGAGGTCTGGTCTGTTCGTGAGGTCTGTATGCAGTCTGGTTCAGCCTTCTTTCTTGTTGTTGTTTTAGGGTTAGTTGCATCAATTAACTACATTTTCATACTATTTGTGGTTTTGGAAGGAATTCTCCATCTCCCCTCTCATGCAGCCATCTTGAATCTCCTTCATGCACTTTTTGCTTACAAGATTTATGACAGGACACCCACTGTAATTCTTATCCTTGCTCCTCTAAAGGTATTTTTCCCTTCTCTAGTTTTTTTTCAAGACTTTCTCTTTGTCTTTGGTTTTCTACAATTTGTATATGATATGCCTATGCATGGTTTGTTTGGTATTTATTCTGTTTGATGTATTCTGAACTTCCTGATCTGTGGTTTGGTTTCTGTCATTAATTTTGGAAAATTCTTGACTATTATTGCTTCAAACATTTCTTGTGTTCTGTCTTCTCTTTTTGGTATTCAGTTACACATATGTTACACATTTTGAAATTGCCCTACAGTTCTTGAATTTTTTTTTCATTCTTTTTTCTCTGTATTTCAGGGTGGGACATTTCAACTGACATATCCTGAAGCTCAATGGTTCTTCTTCTGTCCACATCTGGTCTACCGATGAGTGCATCAAATGGGTTCTTTATTTCTGGTATTTTTTTAAAAGTATTTTTAGCATTTCCTTTTGATTCTTTCTTAGAATTTGTGTCTTTGTGCTCACATTAGCCATCTGTTCTTGCATGTTGTCTATGTTTACCATTAGAGATCTTAACATAGTAATAATTAGCTATTTTAAGTCCTCTGATAATTCAATATCTGAGTGTGGTTCTGGTGAGTACTTTATTTCTTGAGACTATGTTTCTTTTTGCTGTTTAACATGCCTTGTAATTCTGTTTGTCGAAAGCCAGGTGTAATGTGTCAGATAATAAGAACTGATCTAAAGGCCTTTACTGTATAGTTTCATATTAATATGTAGTTGAGCTATGTTTAATGTTTTCTGTAGCTATAGATGCCAGAGGCTTTAAATTCCCCTAGTGTCTCTATTTCCCTGTTATCTTTGGGCTTTCTTAGAAATTCCTTCTTAAATAGAGTCTTGCATGTCTTCTAGCTATGATCTTCTGTTGTTATTATGGACCCTGTTGGTGTGATGGTGGTATTGGGATGGGGAACCATTCTGTAATCTTATGATTAAATCTCACACTTTTAGTGGCTAGTGCTCCATTGCAAGTGTTTCTTAGTTTTTTTATCCTCTGTGAGTAAGAGCAGAAGGCCAGACAGGGTTGGAATTGGGTAAATGCTCTTTCCCCTTGGTGGGAAAAGGCTTTGGTAAACTGTTTTCTCTGGAGAGTAGTTCTCTCTTACAAAGAATGCTCTGAGAATATTGTAAAAATAGTTACTTTTCCTCCCACTGCCAGTCACAAGGCAGTCTGTCCCACTTCATCACTGTGAAGACTTTGTGGGATTCCTTGAGGAGAAACCCATGATAATCACAAGAATTACATCTCATTATGTTAGGTAGAAGGGTAGATATGAGCAGCTGGTGAAGGGGATGATAAAGTTCAAGGAAAAGCTACCCAAACTGCCCACATAGGCGGTTCCACATGAAGATGACAAAGGATTTGCAGGGAGATATCTTCTTGCCTATTGAACCAGGCTAAACCTGTCCCAACCAGGTCCCAACATAGGCACAATGAGCTACCCAAACCACATAATCTCATTAAAATAAAATTGTGGTTTTGGCCTCTGCCCTGCTGCCCCCACCCCCTGACTCCCATGGGCCTTTCTGTGTGCATTCTGGGAAAAGACATGTGCATCAAGAGGAATGGGTGCAGAACTAGAGTTGTCAATCAAATGACCTCATCCTGTCAAAGGAAGTGCCTCCCAGCTAGGTGATGATAAATAGACCCTCCCCTAAAAGTTCCATACCTTTGTAGGCCTTGACTCTGGCCTGCTCGTCCCTTGAAGTCTATTCAAAAACAACTTTCATTCTTCTTTGCTACTGTGTCTCTGCCTTTAAATTCTTTGTTGTAGTAGGGACAAGGACCAAAGAGAACTGAACTCAACCTGTAACAATTACATTCACAGGGCCCACCCATATTCAAAGGGAAGGGAACTATATAAAAAAGGCAAAATTTACTGAGGATAATATTAGATTTGTGCCTACCACAGTGGTAGCTAAACTGATAGTAAGGATTGTAGTTTAATTGGGGGGCACAATGAACAGTCTACCTTATTATCTTATCACTCTACTGGAGTAGTACCCAGGAATCCTTGAGTTAGAAGTAAATTATCTTTTGTGTGTCAGTTTCCTCTCCAATAGCATTCTTAATCTAACACAATTGTTGCAAGGGTTTGTTTTTCTAAGCATTTACCACAGTGCCAACCATGTAGTACTTGCAAATGGTACTGTGAATTATCATAGTAACTTTGACTTTTTGTGTGGCAAAATGACCTCAAACACTGGCAACAGGAGGGAAAGCTGGGGGCTCTTTAAAGCACAAGAAAGTGATGGATCTTAGAGTTCACATTCTAAGTAAAAAAGTCCACACATGAAAGGTTTTAAAAGCAGCCTATAATAATGAGACAAGTGGAATTGACCTTCAGCTTCCTTCTAACTAGACCAACATCGTCTTTCAGTTCCCAAATACATTTGATGAGTTAAGGGATCAAAGTTATTATTAGAAAAGGGAAAATAACTTTTCCAACTGCTGGAAAGTATATTCTTTATACTGATCATCTGAAAGAATAATCAGGAAATAATAGCAGAGATGTTTCTTAATAAGTAATGTGATTAGTAATGGGTATGGGTGGGGAAAAACTAGTTTTACAAGCTACTAAAACACATAGAAGTAGAGACAATAGTATTAGCAACACAATTGGAGACAGAGTCACAAAACTGATAGGTAAGCCCTAAAACAGACTGTATTTTTTATAAACGGGAACAAAAAGATATCTGTCTGGAAGATAATTATAATTTATGAATTAGTGTAGTTGACTATTTTTTAGAGTTATTCATACCCTCTTCTCACACAATGCACCAATATAAATTCTAAACTCTAGTTTATTAGTACTATTCATAATCAAAACAACAATAACTGTTGGGGGTTGAGTTTATACTCCTAGGTTCTTGTCCCTACTGCAACAAAGAATTTAAGGGCAGAGACAGAGTAGTGAAGCAGAGTTAAGGTTTTATTTGAATGCACTCCAAAGGAGGAGCGGGCCAGAGTCAAGGTACACAAAGGCAGGTTTACTTGAATAAAGCAGAGAGGAATGAAAAACAGAGGGAGGAAAGGGGAGCTCATTGAACTCCTGCTCGACATTGGGTATACCCCTTGCCAACTCCGAAAGCCAGGGTTACCTGGTGTCCAGTGTCCACTTCAATCTGCATGGCATGGGAACTAAGTCCCTACCACCCCAGGATTTGGGGGAGCTGCAGAGCACTGGATGGTGTGAGATTGTGTTCTGAGAACAACCCAAAGGCAGAGAAAGGAGATTTTTAGGCAGGCTACTGAAAAACAAGACTGTACAGCTGCAGTTCCATTCAGGTCACCCAGACAATGGGAACTTGCAAGCTCAAATCAGAGCTCTCAGCAACCCCTCCCTCCTTACCTGGAATACAACAGAGAGAGTGACACACTTGAAGAATGGTGAGTGTGGGCAACCTCAGAAAGGAGGTGTGCTTAAGGATTTAGGGCCTGGTGTTTTATAGGTCATTTTGGAGAAGGGTCCGCATAAGGTGATTCATAATTACTTCAGAATTTTGTCTTAAGCACTCTCAAAGCTCAACATTAAAAAAGACTTCCATTAGAAAATGGACAAAAGATATGAAGAGACATTTCATTAAAGAGAATATACAAAAGGCAAATGAAAAGGTGTCCGACATCTTAGTCATTAGCTAAGTGCAAATTAAAACCAAAAAGAGATATCACTATTCATCTGTCACAATGACCAAAGTAAAAGAAATCATGACATCACCAAATGCTGTAGAGAATGCAGAGAACCTGAATTGGTCATACATTGTTGTTGGGAATGTAAAATGGTACAGTTGCTCTGGAACAGTTTAGCAGTTCCAAATAAAACTATGCATCACAGCTACTAGGATGGCTTTTAAAAACCAAACAATCAGAAAACAACAAGTGTTGGTAAGATATGGAAAAATTGGAACCCTTGTCAGAATGTAAATGGTGCCACTGCTGTGGCAAGCGGTATGGTGGTGCCTAAAAAAATTAAATGCTAAATTATCATATGATTCAGGAATTCCATTTCTGGGTATGTATCCAAAAGAATTGAAATCAGAGACTCAGATATTTGCACACCTGTGTTCAGAGCAACATTATTCATAATAACAAAACTGTGAGGTAACCCAAGTGTCCATGGATGGATAAACAAACAAAATGTGTATATGCATATGATAAAAATAGTATTCAACCAGAGCAAGGAATGAAATTTTGACATTACAACATGGATAAACCTTGAAAACATGCTAAAGCAAGTGAGTCAGACACAAAAGGACAAGTATTCTATGATTCCACATATATGAGGTACCTAGAATGGTCAATTTATGGACAGAAAATAGAATAGAGGCTAACAGAGGTTGAGAAGAAAGGTAATGGGGAGTTAGTGCTTAATGGGTGTAAAGATTCAGTTTGGGACAAGGAAAAAGTTTTGGAGATGGTTAGCATGAATGGTTACATAACAATGAGAACATACATAACCACTGAATTAGACACTTAAAAGTGGTTTAAAACATAAATGTTATCTTACATATATTTTACCACAATGAGAAATAAAAAACGAAACATGCAATTATTGTATGACCCAGTAACTGCACAACTGGGTATTTATCTCAAAGAAACAAAAACTTTTGCCAAACAAAACCCTGTATATACATGTTCATAGCTGCTTTATTTATAATAGCGAAGACATGTGATCAGCCCAGGTGTCCTGTAATGGATGACAGGCTAAACGAAGAGTCACACACGTACCATGGACTAGGACTCATCAAACAGAAGGAATAGAGTCCTATTACCCAGAACCTCTTGGAAGGATCTTCAGGGAAGGAGATTCAGTGAAAAAAGTCAGTTCCAAAGGTTTACATTCTCTGTGGTTCCATTTCTGACATGACAATGTTGTAGAAACGGAGAACTAATTAGTGGTTTTCAGAGGTAGGCATGGAGGGGAGGGAAGAAGGGAGGCAGCAGGGAGGTGGATATGGTTATAAAGGGACAACATGAGGGATTTTGAGGTGATGGAACTGTTCTGTATTTTTACTGGACACAGGAGTTTACACATGTGACAAAATTATATAGACTAAGTACACACACTTCATACACACAGTTGAGTACTAATAAAACTAGGAAAACTGAATAAAACTAGTGGATTGTGTCAATATCAATATCATGGTTGCAATATTGTATTACTGTTTTGCAAAATTTTTTTTTCTTTTTTTTGAATAGTCTTTTGTTTTTATACTTGATTTATATGTGAATCCCACATTTCTCCCTTATTATTATTATTTTTTTTTTTAATAAAATGCTGAAGTGGTAGGGAGATGCAAGATAAAGGTAAAAAACATAGTTTAGTGCTGTAAGAGGGCAAATGTACATGATCACGTGTGTGCCTATAGACTAAGTATTAATCCAAGCTAGACAAGGGTAACAAAACATCCACAGATGCAGAAGATTTCTCTCAAAACAGGGGGGGTGAGGTTCTAAACCTCACCTCTGTTGATCCCCAATTTCTCACCTGATGGCCCCCCTGCGACGGTGCCTGTCTTAGGTTGTTCCTCCCTTGAGGAATCTTACCCGTCTCTGGCTAACCAGTCATCTTCCAGGGCCATACAGGGAAATGTAAAGTTTGAAGTGAGAGAGAAGCCATATTGTTTGAAAAAGTTAGCTTTTTACTTCTTTGCAGATTTATGCCCTGTGGCTTCTATGCCCAGCATTTGTCTTGAGGTATCTTTACCACTTGGAAGAATTATGATACTCGGTAATTTTGATATGAGGCACGAATTCGACTTAAGGGTTGTAATTAGGAAGGAAGAAGAAAAGCTATAGAAGTAGTAGACGGAAGAAAACATGGGAAGATTGATTATTTCTTTGACATTTCTTCTTGTAGAGTAACATAAGCATGTATAGGTTTTAAATTACTAATTAAATTGCGCACACACATTAACATAATAGGAATACAGCTACATAACCAAAGCACACCTACAATTATCAGCCATCTCCAGTGAAACCAAAAAAACCAGTTAGGCACCCTAGGCATTTGTGAAAACTTATCAATGATATGATGGATATTGTCTAACTGAATTTGAATAGTTTGAGAAAAATCAGACAAATTAAAACAACACATTCCTGGGAACTGTTCACATCCCATGTGCTCTTTTAACAGTAGATAGTCTATAGTCTCAAGATTTTGGAGCGCTACAACTTGCACTTCTCCTAATTCTTGGTTGAGTACCAACAGTATAGATCCAGTTAAATTTGTTGTTTTACTATATGCACAGGCCAGCTTAGATATCTCCTTCTTCATTCCAATGGCAAGTCCAGAAACTGGTGGGATGAATGCAGCTACAACTGCAACAGCACCAGGATCTTTGTTGAAGTTTTTTGATCATCATCTTCTGGAATGACTCTTCCAGAGAATGTTGATGTTGGAAGTTCTTCTTCATATTGTATCTTAATACATTTTCTGGGTAGCCAAATTAGGCTTTCATCCTCTATGTAAACACAAACAAACCCTTTGCCCACACTTTGATATGCCTTTTATACCATTGTGAAGAACTTATTGGAGATCACCACATAGGAACTGCTTTTTTTTCTTTTTAAGAGAAAGGAATATAATCAGGAAAATGTATTTCCATAGCTGATCATCTGACACCCTTTAAATGATCAAAATTAAGGATATGTAAAGCATGCATTAATGATTTAGTTAGGTTTATCCTATAAGGGAGTAATCCCCCTTTTCTTTTTTCTTTTTTGTTATCATTAATCTACAAGTACATGAAGAATGTTATGTTTACTAGGGTCTCCCCTATACCAGGTCCCCCCCCACAAACTCCTTTACAGTCACTGTCCATCAACATAGCAAAATGTTGTAGAATCACTACTTGTCTTCTCTGTGTTGTACAGCCCTCCCCTTTACCCACCACCCCCAATATGCATGCTAATCATAATACCCCCTTTCCTCTTCCCCCCTTATCCCTCCCTACCCACCCATCCTCCCCAGTCCCTTTCCCTTTGGTACCTGTTAGTCCATTCTTGGGTTCTGTGATTTTGCTGCTGTTTTGTTCCTTAAGTTTTTCCTTTGTTCTTATACTCCACAGATGAGTGAAATCATTTGGTATTTCTCTTTCTCTGCTTGGCTTATTTCACTGAGCATAATACCCTCCAGGTCCATCCATGTTGCTGCAAATGGTAGGATTTGCCCTCTTCTTATGGCTGAGTAGTATTCCATTATGTATATGTACCACATCTTCTTTATCCATTCATCTACTGATGGACATTTAGGTTGTTTCCAATTCTTGTCTATTATAAATAGTGCAGCAATAAACATAGGGTGCATCTGTCTTTTTCAAACTTGAGTGCTGCATTCTTAGGGTAAATTCCTAGGAGTGGAATTCCTGGGTCAAATGGTAAGTCTATTTTGAGCATTTTGATGAACCTCCATACTGCTTTACACAATGGTTGAACTAATTTACATTCCCACCAGCAGTGTAGGAGGGTTCCCCTTTCTCCACAACCTCGCCAACATTTGTTGTTGTTTGTCTTTTGGATGGTAGCCATCCTTACTGGTGTGAGGTGATACCTCATTGTGGTTTTAATTTGCATTTCTCTGATAATTAGTGATGTGGAGCATCTTTTCATGTGTCTATTGGCAATCTGTATTTCTTTTTTGGAGAACTGTCTGTTCAGTTCTTCAGCCCATTTTTTAATTGGATTATTTGTTTTTTGTTTCTTCAGGTGAGTGACCTCTTTATATATTTTGGACGTCAAGCCTTTATCGGATCTGTCATTTACAAATATATTCTCCCATACTGTAGGGTTCCTTTTTGTTCTATTGATGGTCTCTTTTGCTGTACAGAAGCTTTTCAGCTTAATATAGTCCAACTTGTTCATTTATGCTCTTTTTTTCCTTGCCCGGGGAGATATGTTCAAGAAGAGGTCATTCATGTTTATGTCTAAGAGGTTTTTGCCTATGTTTTTGTCTAAGAGTTTTATGGTTTCATGACTTACATTCAGGACTTTGATCCATTTTGAATTTACTTTTGTGTATGGAGTTAGACAATGGTCCAGTGGCATTCTCCTACATGTAGCTGTCCAGTTTTGCCAGCACCATCTGTTGAAGAGACTGTCGTTTTGCCATTGTATGTCCATGGCTCCTTTATCAAATATTAATTGACCATATATGTTTGGGTTAATGTCTGGAGTCTCTAATCTGTTCCACTGGTCTGTGGCTCTGTTCTTGTGCCAGTACCAAATTGTCTTGATTACTATGGATTTGTAGTAGAGCTTGAAGTTGGGGAGTGAGATCCCCCCTACTTTATTCTTCTTTCTCAGGATTGCTTTGGTATTCGGGGTCTTCGGTGTTTCCATATGAATTTTTGAACTATTTGTTCCAGTTTGTTGAAGAATGTTGCTCGTAATTTGATAGGGATTGCATTGTATCTGTATATTGCTTTGGGCAGGATGGCCATTTTGACGATATTAATTCTTCCTAGCCATGAGCATGGGATGATTTTCCATTTGTTAGTGTCCCCTTTAATTTCTCTTAAAAGTGACTTGTAGTTTTCAGGGTATAGGTCTTTCACTTCTTTGGTTAGGTTTATTCCTAGGTATTTTATTCTTTTAGATGCAATTGTGAATGAAATTGTTTTCCTGATTTCTCTTTCTATTGGTTCATTGTTAGTGTATAGGAAAGCTACAGATTTCTGTGTGTTAATTTTGTATCCTGCACCTTTGCTGTATTCTGATATCAGTTCTAGTAGCTTTTTAGTGGAGTCTTTAGGGTTTTTTATGTACAATATAATGTCATCTGCAAATAGTGACAGTTTAACTTCTTCTTTACCTATCTGGATTCCTTGTATTTCTTTGTTTTGTCTGATTGCTGTGGCTAGGACCTCCAGTACTATGTTAAATAACAGGGCGCAGAGAGGGCATCCTTGTCTTGTTCCTGATCTCAGAGGAAAAGCTATCAGCTTCTTGCTGTTCAGTATAATGTTGGCTGTGGGTTTATCATATATGGCCTTTATTATGTTGAGGTACTTGCCCTCTATACCCATTTTGTTGAGAGTTTTTATCATGAATGGATGTTGAATTTTGTCAAATGCTTTTTCAGCATCTGTGGAGATGATCATGTGGTTTTTGTCTTTCTTTTTGTTGATGTGGTGGATGATGTTGATGGATTTTCGCATGTTGTACCAGCCTTGCATCCCTGGGATGAATCCCACTTGGTCATGGTGTATGATCCTCTTGATGTATTTTTGAATTCTGTTTGCTAATAATTTGTTGAGTATTTTTGCATTTACATTCATCAGGGATATTGGTCTGTAATTTTCTTTTTTGGTGGGGTGTTTGCCTGGTTTTGGTATTAGGGTGATGTTGGCTTCATAGAATGAGTTTGGGAGTATTCCCTCCTCTTCTATTTTTTGGATAACTTTAAGGAGAATGGGTATTATGTCTTCTCTGTGTGTCTAATAAAATTCCGAGGTAAATCCGTCCAGCCTGGGATTTTGTTCTTGGGTAGTTTTTTGATTACCATTTCAATTTCTTTGCTCGTAATTGGTTTGTTTAACTTTTGTGTTTCTTCCTTGGTCAGTCTTGGAAGGTTGTATTTTTCTAGGAAGTTGTCCATTTTTTCTAGGTTTTCCAGCTTGTTGGCATATAGGTTTTCATAGTAGTCTTTAATAATTCTTTGTATTTCTGTGGAGTCTCTCATGATTTTTCCGTTCTCATTTCTGATTCTGTTGATTTGTGTTGATTCTCTTTTTCTCTTAATAAGTTTGGCTAGAAGCTTATCTATTTTGTTTATTTTCTCAAAGAACCAGCTCTTGGTTTCATTGATTTTTGCTATTATTTTATTCTTCTCAATTTTGTTTATTTCTTCTCTGATCTTTATTATGTACCTCCTCCTGCTGACTTTAGGTCTCATTTGTTCTTTTTCCAATTTCGATAATTGTGATGTTAGACTATTCATTTGGGATTGTTCTTCCTTCTTCAAGTGTGCCTGGATCGCTATATACTTTCCTCTTAAGACTGCTTTCACTGCATCCCACAAAAGTTGGGGCTTTGTGTTGTTGTTGTCATTTCTTTCCATATATTCCTTCATCTCTATTTTAATTTGTTCATTGATCCATTGATTATTTAGGAGCATGTTGTTAAGCCTCCATGTGTTTGTAAGCCTTTTTGTTTTCTTTGTAGAATTTATTTCTAGTTTTATACCTTTGTGGTCTGAAAAGTTGGTTGGTAGAATTTCAATATTTTAGAATTTGCTGGGGCTCTTTCTATGGGCTAGTATGTGGTCTATTCTGGAGAATGTTCCATGTGTACTTGAGAAGAATGTATATCCTGTGGCTTTTGAATGTAGAGTTCTATAGATGTCTATTAGGTCCATCTGTTCTACTGTGTTGTTCAGTGCCTCCGTGTCCTTACTTATTTTCTGCCCGGTGGATCTATCCTTTTGGGTGAGTGGCATGTTAAAGTCTCCTAAAATGAATGCATTGTAGTCTATTATCATTATGTAGTTTTCTTCTTTATCTCTTGTTGCTTTCTTTGTTTTGAAGTCTATTTTGTCTGATATTAGTACTGCAACCCCTGCTTTCTTCTTACTGTTGTTTGCCTGAAATATGTTTTTCCATCCCTTGACTTTTAGTCTGTGCATGTCTTTGGGTTTGAGGTTTGTTTCTTGTAAGCAGCATATAGATGGGTCTTGCTTTTTTATCCATTCTATTACTCTGTGTCTTTTGATTGGTGCATTAAGTCCATTTACATTTAGGGTGACTATTGAAAGATATGTACTTATTGCCATTGCAGGCTTTAAATTTGTGGTTACCAAAGGTTCAAGGTTAGCCTCCTTAGTATCTTACTGCCTAACTTATCTTGCTTATTGAGCTGTTATATACACTGTCTGGAGATTCTTTTCTTCTCTCCCTTCTTATTCCTCCTCCTCCATTCTTCATATGTTGGGTGTTTTGTTCTGTGCTCTTTTTAGGAGTGCTCCCATCTAGAACAGTCCCTGTAAGATGCCCTGTAGAGGTGGTTTGTGGGAGGCAAATTCCCTCAACTTTTGCTTGTCTGGTAATTGTTTAATTCCTCCATCATATTTAAATGATAATCGTGCTGGATACAGTATTCTTGGTTCAAGGCCCTTCTGTTTCATTGCATTAAATATATCATGCCATTCTCTTCTGGTGTGTAAGATTTCTGTTGAGAAGTCTGATGATAGCCTGATGGGTTTTCCTTTATAGATGACCTTTTTCTCTCTAGCTGCCTTTAAAACTCTTTCCTTGTCCTTGATCTTTGCCATTTTAATTATTATGTGTCTTGGTGTTGTCCTCCCTGGATCCTTTCTGTTGGAAGTTCTGTGTATTTCTGTGGTCTGTTCGATTATTTCCTCCCCCAGTTTGGGGAAGTTTTCAGCAATTATTTCTTCAAAGATACTTTCTATCCCTTTTTTTCTCTCTTCTTCTTCTGGTTCCCCTGTAATACAGATATTGTTCCTTTTGGATTTGTCACACAGTTCTCTTAATATTGTTTCATTCCTGGAGATCCTTTTATCTCTCTCTATGTTAGCCTCTATGTGTTCCTGTTCTCTAGTTTCTATTCCTTCAATGGCCTCTTGCATCTTATCCATTCTGCTTATAAATCCTTCCAGAGTTTGTTTCACTTCTGTAATCTCCTTCCTGGCATCTGTGATCTCCCTCTGGACTTCCTCCCTTAGCTCTTGCATATTTCTCTGCATCTCCGTCAGCATGTTTATGATTTTTATTTTGAATTCTTTTTCAGGAATACTGGTTAGGTCTGTCTCCTTCTCTGGTGTTGTCTCTGTTATCTTGGTTTGCCTGTAATTTTGCCTTTTCATGGTGATAGGAATAGTTTGCAGAGCTGGGAATAGTGATGGCTTAAAGAACTTCCCTTCTTGTTGGTTTTTGGCCTTCGTCTCCTGGGAGAACAGCGACCTCTAGTGGCTTGTGCTGGGCAGCTACACGCAGACAGGGCTTCTGCTTCCTGCCTGGCTGCGATGGAGTTTATATCCCCTGTTGCTGTGGGCGTGGCCTGCCTTGGGCTGGTGCTCCAAAATGGTGGAGCCGTGTTGGAGGGGAAGCAGCCAGGAGGCCATTTATCTCTGTGAGGGGCCTCTGTGCTCCCTGCTGCCCAGGGGGTTAGAGTACCCAGAGATCTCCAGATTCTCTGCCTCTTCACTAAGTGTCCCAGGACACTTCCGTCCGGTTTTGGAGTCCCTGTCCCTTTAAGACTTCCAAAAAGCACTCGCCAAATAAATAAATAAATAAATAAATAAATAAATAAATAAATAAATAAATAATAAAAAAATAAATAAAGCCACTCGCTTTTCTTTGTCCTAGGGAGTCGGCTCAGGGACCTGCTCACTGGTCTTGCTGCCCTGTTTCCCTAGTATCCAGGACCCCACACATGTACTGTGTCTGCGCTCTGGTGCGGATGGCTGGGGCTGGGTGTACAGCAGTCCTGGGCTCCCTCTCCCTCCCCGTTCCAACTCCTCTCCTCCCACCAGGAGCTGGGGGGAGGGGCGCTCGGGTCTCGCTGGGCTGGGGCTTGTATCTTACTCCCTTTGCGAGGCGCTGGGTTCTCGCAGGTGTGAATGTGGTCTGCATGTTGTCTGGATGTTGTCCTGTGTCCTCTGGTCTCTATTCTAGGAAGAGTTGTCTTTGTTATATTTTCATATATATATGTGGTTTTGGGAGGAGATTTCCGCTGCTCTACTCACGCCGCCATCTTGGCTCCACCTCTGAAAAATTTTGTTGTTTTGTACAAAGTTACCATTGGGGAGAAACCTTTTAAAAAGATACCTGAGATCTCTATCTCTCTGTGTTATTTCTTACAAATTCATGCATATGAATCTACAATATATTTATATATAATTATATCACTATGTATCAATATAATTGTATCAATAAAAATTTAAATGAAAAAGAAAGCAAGAGAAGACACTGCACTCTAGAAAAATGCAGTGTATAGGAGCATATGAAATGTTTGAAAACACATGCATAAAAAGCAAGAACATTGCCCAAATTTTCATGCAAACAAAATTATGTCAAAAGCAAATATTGCAGCAAAGGGTTAATATCTAAAGTATGTAATGAGCTTATACCCAGGTAACATTTCATGGGCAAAAGAGCAAAAGATGTGAATTAAAAATTCACTTTAGTAATGATCTCAGTGTGTTGTCCTTGGCTCCCTGGAGGTCCCCGAGGCATTCTATATTGAACACACAGAAGCAAAGGTGGGTAAATTCCTCGTACCTTAGCATGAATCAAGACAATGACACCAAAGTAGTAATCATTGTATTTTTAACTGCTATGCACTCATGGTAAATAAAACAAAACAAAGCAAAACAAGAAGGCCAATTTTACTAAAGAACGTCCTTGATGAAACAGTAAAAGTTACGTTGTGAATTGTATTAGATCTCAATCCTTGTGGACACTATGAACAAGCACTTCTGCTGAATACCAAAGTACAATAGTATCTCACGAAGTCACTTTGTGATTGCCTGAATTACAAGCTGAACTAACCTTTTTTTTTTTTCATGGAAAAACATTTTCCCTTGAGAGAATTGACAGACAAATTATGGTTTTTCAGATTTAGATATTTGGCAGACACTTTCTTAAAACTGAAGGAAGTGAGCCTGTCACTTTAAAGAAAACAATTGTATTTGTTGCTATTGATAAAAACCTTAGTTTTCAAGTGAAAATTAGAATATTGGAAAACTTGTAAATACTACTGAAAACTTGATGGCATTCCAGTTTTTCAAGACTCCTTCTGATGAGATTGGTGGTAATACTAACAAATTTGAGTTTTTGACATTTTATAATGAAATGCGATAACATTTAGAAGATTTGCATTAACTCAGTGAACTAATAATTTTCTAAATGGTTTATGCACAATATTTTAAAATCATGCATGGGTAAAAAAATTTATTCAAAGTGCTAGAAGTACCAATGGGTTTTAATGAAAAGAACATTAAAATTTCATTGACATGGTTTCAGATTATATTTTGAAAGTAACCTTTCAGAAACAGCCACTTGTCAAGTTTTGTTGCAGAATAAAAAAAGAATATCCACACTTTTCAAAAAAAGGCTATTAAAATATTCCTCCTTTTCCAACTAAACATCTGTCAGAGACCAAGTTTTCTTCATATAATTCAGCCTAGGCAGCATATAGCAACTGATGGCATATAAGTGCAGATATGAGAATTCAGTTGTCTAATAAGTCTGATACTAAAGATATTTGTAAAAATACAAAACAATGCAACTGTTCTTGTTTTGGAAACTATTATTTTTATTAAAATGTTATATATGATAGCATGTAATAGGTTTATTATGTTTTCAATGAATTAATAAGTACATGTTTTAGAACCTCTATTTTAATTTCTAGTATGGTAAAATATCAAAAGATATAACACATAAACAAAAGCTCTAAGGTCCCTAATATTTTTAAGACTGTAAGAGGGTCCTGAAACCAAAGGTTGAGTACTGTTACACTATTAGAAATACAGTTGGTTAGCATAACAATGGAAAATTACTCAACTTCCTTTGCAACCAAAGAAATATAAGTTAAGACAATAATAATTTTTTGCTTAGAAAAAGCAAAAGTTTAAATGTTAATATTCAACATGGGTAAAATACTTGAGATAAAATAGAAGTATTCAGAGATTTCTGGTGGGAATGTTCAAACACTTTTTGAGGGAGATAAATTAGAAATATCAAAAGCTTTCAAAATATTGAACCTGGTATTTACCTTTTAGAGATTTATAAGAGGTAAAATATATTATAATGAGAATAATGGGAAAAAAGCACTGTGTATGAAGATGCTCCTTGACATTGACTTGTACACTAACAAGAGTAGTAAAAAACTTAAAACAATCTAAGTACTGGAAAAAACACAATGGCTTGGGAAACAAGAATATTGCCACTCAGTAAAGTTTTATGTAGCTCTTTGTTTTACCTTTATAGTTGATCTTTTTGTTGTTATGCAGCTCTTTTTATCATATTTCAAACAATTTGAGCTAACATAAAAATGCTTGTGTTATAACTTTAATTTTAAAAACAAGCTATACAACTTTGAATACAGTAGGATTAGAAATATACATATGACTTTTAAAAAAGAGCAGATGAATATGCACTATAACATTAGTAGTTTCCCATCTTTCTGTATTTCCCCATCTTTTATAATAACTGTATTTTTATTTATACTTGATCTAAAGATAACCTTTATTGAAAAATATATGGTATCTCCGTGCCATTACCTGCCTTACTCCGTCTTCCTCTCATCTCTGCCTCGGTACTCAGCACACATCCTTTGTAGAGAGTTCTGTATGGGCAAAGTCAACAGGAGTGCCCGCAGACTTACATTCAGAGTATCTATACATCCTAACTTGTTCCCAGAAGTTGTGTTTATCTACATTATTAATAGTATCCCATTTCACTTTTCTTATAAGTTTTTGGTTTTGATGATAAATTGCGGTCTTCTATTACCACCATTTTCTGGCTCTGAATCCTCAGATGTATCCTGTTTAGGTTCTTTTACAGCTGCCAATCGTTTCCCAACATTGAAGACCATATTTCCTTAAGGTTCTCTTGGATTCTCATCTTTCAACCCCAGAGAGTCTCAGGGTGAGTGTCTTTCATCAGCCCTCAACCTCTGCACTCCTCAAGTGGCTAGAGGGTCTCTTGGGTGTTTTTCAGGACAGTTGGCTGGAGCTTCTAACTAACGATGATGCTCCACAAAGTCAGAGAACCTCTTGGGTCAAGGCTGACCTGAACCCAATCCAGGAGCAGCCTATTTTTTGTGTATTTCTTGAATCACCTGTTCAATAACTAAGTCTCCTTTCTTCTTACTAAGCTGTAAGCTAAGACTGCTTTTATAAACTTGTCTTGATTGCTGGAAAAAGGAAGGGGAAGACACAAAAAGATAAGTTCCTATTTGTATTAGGCTTCTCCAGTGAAATTGAACTGGATATAGATATATAATTTGTGTATATGCATATATATTATACATAATATATATTTGTGGTAATTACATATATATATCTAGATGTATGTATGATTTATTATGTGGAGTTGGTTCCCATGACTATGGAGCCTGTCAAGTCCAAATCTGCAGGGGGGCTGTTGGGCCAGAGATGCAAGGAGGAGTCGCTGCTGCCGTCCAGCCAAAGATCACCTGCCCGACGAGTCTCTCTTGTTCAGGGGAAGCTGGTCCTTTTGCTTTATTCAGGACTTCATCGGATTGCATGACACACACTCACTTTATAGAAGGCAATCTTCTTTAATCACAGTTTACTGTAATATAAATGTAAATTTTGTCCAAAATGTAAATATCCAAACATCCAGAATAATGTTTGGCCAAATAACCAGATAGCCCATAGCCCAGTCAAGTTGACACATAAAATTAACTATCACATCAGCTGTGTCCAAAATAATAACAGGCATAACAAATCTGTAACCCTCAAGAACATCATACCAATGAGGCCTGAGAACTCCTGACACTGATTTACACTGATTTCTCCTCACGGGAGGCAGATGTTATAAAAGACTTTATGTTTCTTGATTCTATGCAAGTACAAGATCTGCATGCCTCTTGCCAGAGAGCAGTTACCTCTCTGCCTCAGGACAGATTCATCATATCCTAACATCCTTTATTAATAACCCCTCTTTATATAGAAATCATACTTTTAATATCTGAATTATTATTTTACATTTTGGGGTGAAAACTTTCCCTTCCATGTAGAAAGTGAGAAAAGAAGCCAAGTGGGCAAGTGTATTTCCCTCCCACATATCAACTCTTCAAAACAGTGTCTGGTGAGTCCTGCAGAAACTAAGCCATGAGTCTGAGCCACACCTTTCCCATCTGCTACCAGTCCTGGAGGCAGAATCACTAGCTCTAGGGACCAGAGCCTTTGGGATGATTTTACTTTGGGAAGAGGAATGGAACATATGCTGGTATTACCTAAATATTACCTGGAATGATATTTTGCAGGAAATACAAGGGCAGGAAAACCCTTTAGGTTTGTCTTTGTCTCTTGGTGTCTGAAATGAATTAAAGTGTGCTTTGACCTAAAAGGGTGAGGCACCCAAAGTTTTGGGAGGTGTGCTAAATATTGTTGAATAATAAAGGATCAAATGTACTATCATGCCCTTGGCAAAATAATCTTGAAGTAAGGTCAAAAACAGTTTTAATAATGAGCTTGATGCATTTTTGAATAATAGTGAGCAAACTGAGATATATTGCCTTGTGACATAAAAATATTAACAGGCAATCAATTTCATATTGCACAGAAACATACCAACCTACATGAAAGAATAAAATTCAGGAAAAAAGGAGCAATTACTGGCAAATTTGTTAATTAGATTCATATTTGCAAGTGTTCACTCAAGAAATGATTTTGAAGTGATGCTGTGAGACCTCCAAGGTAAGTAACTGTTTTCTGAAAAGGGTTATGGTGTTAACCTTGCCCTGGCTCTGGATGTCCATCTCTCTCTCTCTCTTTGAATGCTTGACCTGAGAACACATCCAGCCTTCTGTGAGGAAAGCCACACTGCCGATATTCAGAAGCCCCCTGTAGGTGTATCAGCTCCAAAACTGCCAGATGTGTGAGTGAGAGGGTCTTCAGATGACTTGAGCCCCCAGCCTCGAAGTCATCCTGGCTTCAAAATGCAGTACAGAATGGATCAAATATAAGCTGTCCCCACTGAGCCTTGTCCAAGTACAAGTGAGCAAAATACATGTTGCTGTTGTTTTAAACCACTATGTTTTGGAATGGTTTGTTACATAGCAAAAGAAAATGGGAGCACACTACCTATCTTAAATCCAAGATAACGGATTTTTTTTTCTTATTGTCACAATAGAAGGTGTGTATACTTTGTTGTGTTTTTCCTTTTTGTGTGTTTTTTTCTCTCAGACACACACATCAGCTGTATCCAAAGAGTCTCTCTCTCTCTCACACACACACACAAATGCAAGCATACAAATACCCAGGTTCTAATTTTTTCATTTACTTAAAGGCTGGATCTACACAAATACTGAAGTCAGCTACAATGTGATTACATGGAACTGATTTATTCAGGTAACAGGTTGTCCAGCAGTATGCACGTGCTTCCAGATCAACCAATGCACTGATGACTTGCAGCAAAGAAAATATCTGGAGATGACACAGCTGATTGCAAAAGACAGTGGGCTCAAGAGAACAGAGAGATGCAGTTTCCAACATTAGTATCCTCTGATGACTCAGGCACGAGAAAGGTAGATGTAAGGTTTGTTCCCTTATCCTCAGAATATTGCAAGCATTTTGTCCCTACGTTGCAACACTGAAAGAACAGACAACTAAGCAAGAAGAGTTGAATATGACCTGATTTTTCTGAATACACTCAGAAAACTTCCACAATAATATAATCATCTATCATCCCTATTTTCATCCAATCATTCTCAGTTAAAAACAGCAAATATTGGTCATATATATAACCACACATATATAAACAATTTCAATGCATATTTGTAAAGACTACAATGGAGTTAAATGCAAAGGTCTATGAGCTCCCAGAGGATGTGCACTAAATCATTTTGAAGAGGTCTGGTTTACAGGAAGACTTTCTAGATGAAGTGGGGTCTGAATCCAGCCCTAAAGGAAGAAGAGGAAGGGAAGGAGAGATGGATGGGAATGTGTGCATGAGTGGGTGCAGGACAGGGCAGGGATGGGCCAGAGGGGAGCTGTTTCATGCAGAGGGAATAGGGTGTCCATACAATTGGAGATAGGACATTGCAGGCTGTCAGGGAATGAGAAGCTTGTTTTATTTCCTTTGTCTGGTTACTTGGCTTTTTTTTTTAAACAATAGAATCAAGAGGAATGCTAAGAGATGTGACTAGAGATAGGATCCCCTGTTTGATCATGGGGCACAAAGTAGTTTTAATTTGGAGGCCACTGCAGGAAGCCCAAGTAAGGAGTAATATAATCATGTTTGTGCTCTAGGGAAAAACCACTCTGGTTGCACCATGGTGAAGAGGTTAGAAAGTGCTGGATTCAAAGGGAGAGAATTATTGGAGTCATTGGTTACATGCTGCTAAGGAGAGCCACCTCTGGTAATTCCCTCTGTGCGGCTCCCCGGCAGGCCCTGCAGTGGGGTGATGATGGCTTGGGTGTTCAGTGCCCTCC
Organism: Manis javanica; assembly: GCF_040802235.1. Taxonomy (NCBI): domain Eukaryota; kingdom Metazoa; phylum Chordata; class Mammalia; order Pholidota; family Manidae; genus Manis; species Manis javanica. The sequence goes on from NC_133160.1 coordinate 71,882,592, forward strand.
AAGTTCCCCTTTGCATTATCCATTCCATCATGCCACCCTTTGGCTGCTTGTTGAGTCCAGCACCTTTCCCAACACCCCAGCCCCATCATATCAACTCCACTGTTCATCTTCCCCCTTCAGTCTTTTATTTAATTCTGCCTTCTGCTATTACATAGTAAGGAATGAAAAATAATTACCACACAGTGTGAACAACTATTTTGTGAAATCAAAGTTCAAAAAGTAATACTGTGGTAATATATGAACACCCCTTAAACTCATCTGCACATACACTGTCTCTTCAGTTTAAAGGCAAGACTCTAAATAACACAATAAACAAAACACAATAGATATTTTGATGTCAATTGTTTAGTAAAAAGGGTATAATTTTTGTAATGTTTAATGCTTAAAGTTAGTGTACATTATTTCTAAATCCTAATTTTAAACATTAAACATTACAATATCAATAATCATTTTCTGCTGTGACTCTATGTAATTAACACTTTGCCAAGTAAATCTGGCAATATCAGAAGTGATTATACCATACCTTGAGGCATATTTGTAATGTTGATATTTGACTCATTAAGTTTCAAAAATGGCGCACATTTTTACCCCTGCACACCCATACCTTGGTCACATAGCTTTTCAGTGCCCTAGCACTTGGAATTTGGACTTAACCTTGTCACTCGATTTGGCCAGTGGGATGTAAGCAAATTAGAAGCGGGTAAGGACTTGAAAAATACATAATTTGGCTTCCTCTGTCTTGTACATCTGCTTTTGCAATGACAACATCCTTGGGCCAGGCTGCTGGAGGATGAGACAGGTGACGGTAAGCCCAGTCACTGGTTCGCACAGAAAGCCAGCCCGGATCAGCCTACAGCTAATTGGGCCCAAACTTATAAGGAACAAAGCCAAGGTCATGAGAGCCATCTAGTTGACTCCTATCTTCCTTCAGTCTCATGAAAAATAATGCTTTCTGTTGAATGCTGCTGAGATTTTGCAGTAATACATAGCATTATTGAGACAACTGATAACTGACAGAGTAGAAAACTTCCTCTAGCATGGTTGGTTGAATTTGTTGTTGCTTTTGTTAAAACTCCTGCTTATTTGGAAAAGCTTCTTCTTTGAACTTCATATCTCATTATCGATGATGTCCTTATTTGTTAAATTGATCATTGATCTTGGTAATATACCTTTTTAAGATAGTTGTTAAGTTTGGGAAGAGTGCTATCAAATTTTTAAGATACTTGTCACAGATATTATTGCTGTTTGTACTAATCCTGCTACTGTTGGTTTGTGTTATACAAACATAGGAGTTCTAGAAAGATCTATCTAGCATGATTTCTATAAAAATACAGCAAAAAGCATTGGTGCGATTTGACCCCAGAGTCCCACTTCTTGGAATATACCCAAAGAATACAACTTCTCAGATTTAAAAAGACATATGCACCCCTATGTTCATCGCAGCACTTTTTACAATAGCCAAGATATGGAAGCAACCTAAGTGTCCATCTGTAGATGAATGGATAAAGAAGATGTGGTGCATATACACAATGGAATACTATTCAGCCATAAGATAGAAAGAAATCCTACCATTTGCAACAACATGGATGGAGCTGGAGGACATTATGCTTAGTGAAATAAGCCAGGCAGAGAAAGACAAGTGCCAAATGATTTCCCTCATTTGTGGAGTATAACAACGAAGCAAAACTGAAGGAACAAAATGGCAGCAGACTCACAGACTCAAAGAATGAGCTAGTAATTACCAAAGGGGAGGGGTGTGGGAGGGTGGGTGGGGAGGGAGGGAGAAGGGGACTGATGGGTATTATGTTTAGTATGCATGGTGTGGGGGATCATGGGAGAACAGTGTATAACAGAGAAGGGACATAGTGAATCTGTGGCATCTTGCTGCACTGATGGACAGTGATTGCATTGGGGTACAGGTGGGGACTTGATGTGGGTGAATGTAGTAACCACATTGTTTTTTCATGTGAAACCTTCATATGAGTGTATATCAATAAAACTGTTAGGGTCCAGGCTTCCGAGGCATCTCCAGAGAACAAACTACACAGGCATAGAGATGTAAATTCAAGCAAAGTCTTTATTCAGCCAGCTAGCTGGGGTCCAAGTGTCAGCCCGACGCAGTGGGTCTCAACAAGGACCCCGAGCACTCAGAGCCAAGGGTTCGTATAGCATTTTCAAAGCACTTAAGTCATAGTAATTTTCCACAACTATACATTATTCTTGCAAGACATACATCCTGGGGTTAAGCAAGGGCAGGATAAGACTACTCCTCAATGGTTAGGGAGGTTCTGCACGATAAGCTTGGTATGTAAGGTTAACTGACCAAGGTTAGCTGACCAAGGGTCACAGCTGCCCACCACTCGGTGCTCATGATTAACTTGTTTTTCAAGGCCTTACCCAGGCCCAGGTTTTTTTGTTTTTTGTTTTTTCTTCTTCCTGAGTCACACCCTCAGAAAATGGTTTCTAGGTTTCTAAGATGGCTATGCTTATGCTAATTTACTAATCTTACTAATGCTTAGATTCTACATTTCCCCACTTTCCTTTGACCATTCCAATCATGGAATGTTTGTTTCTTCCTGCTGTGTGAGTGAATGATACTGCGGTCTCAGCATTAGCACCTGAACAGCACTCACTCTTTCCCTAACAAAGGCTATTAGCCGGTTTAAGATACAGGGACCTCAAGTGAGAAGCAGTATAAAAATAAGCAAGGGCCCTGCCAGGGCGGATATCAGGGTTGTAAACCATGGGGATTTAGTAAACCAGGATTCACATAGCCCTTGGCTGGCCTCTCGCTCTCTCTTCCTTTGATCTGGCCTCTCTCTAAGTTTAGACATTGAATCTCTTACTATTCCGGAATGGTCTGCTGTTAAGGTTTAGCTAAGTTTTATTAGTTCTTTTTCCTGACTCTTAATGCTCTCTGCACTCCTTTACAAAAACATTAATAAAAAAATTTAAAAAATAAGCATTGGTGCATAGTTATTTGCTGTTGTTACTGAATATAATCTTTTTAGGTGGTACATTCCATTTTGAAAAGATCTCTATGGGATTTGAATGCTCTAATTAAAGCTTTATACCTCTGTTCAGAAGAATTTTATGCAAACTGTCTTCTGGCTTTGTATATTTCACATCTTGGTTTTCCTCCTTTATCCATGTACTTCTGATGTCAGATCTGCAGGACATATTCCTACTTTGCCATGACCTCTGGCCCTGCATCTGCCAGGGCCACATGGAACAGCAGAACTATTTCCGGCAGACATTCCAAGATGGAAACGGCAAGCAAGATGTAACCATCCATGATAAAGGGATTATGAAACTTAAATATCTTTCCATTCTCAAATTAAATATATCACCAGCTAAACGTCACTGTAGCTAGATCCAAAAATGTTTGTGACTACTCAAAACACCCTATAATTGGTGTGTCATTGAGAGGACATTTGCCTCAGGTGACCTGTGAGCTGGACTCTGGCAGTTGGAGGTGCCTCGCCTTGACCCCAGGCCTTGGAATGCACATTCTTGTTGGCTTCCCCACTCCAAGAAGCTGCCCCAAGGACAGAGCCTAAAGATAATGATGTGGTGTAGAGACCATTTGGATGGTATCTGTGGCTGAAACTTAACAGTTAAAGCCTCCATATAAACTTAAGATTTGACAGGCTGGTGCTGAGATCTGCTTGCCTTGTGGCTGCCTAGGACAAGCCTTGTATGTAAGTTTCTTTGTTTTTCAAACCTGCTACCTACCTATCTGGAGTGGCCTGCCTCTTTGTTCTTCTCTCCCTGCCCTATGAGTAAGGGGTCCAGTGTAGGATTGTACCCAGGAAACTCCTGGGAGGGTTCAGACCAACAGCAAGGGGAGTTACAAGAGAGGAAGAAAAACAACAAAAATATCTTAGTTTGCTAAATTTTCAAGAAGATATGACTAAGTAAACACAAGGCTAGGTACAGCTCCTCCTCCCAGGGCTCTGAAGGGAGCCCATGCAAGCGGAGAGGCCTAAAGCTTAAGCTTCATTAGCCTTGTGTGAAATCTGCCCTGTAGTTTGTTGCTACTAATACCCCTCCTTTATAGTGTAGAGAGATTAAGCAATTTGTTCCTGGGGATAGAGCTAGCAAGGGGCAAACAGAGACAGACCAAAACTGTCTAAACTCAGCGTGTAAATATTTTAACCACTCTGGTACGCTGACTCTTGCTGCAGGAATAGGTTTACCATGATCTGAACTACAGTTAATGATAGTGAGGAAGGAACAGGAGGTGTTGAGAAAAAGCATTGACTAAATTGTTACTAACTGGACAGATGGGTAAGAAACATTTGGAGATTCAGCTAGGACTGTCTGCAGGCAAGGAAAAATATTTCCAACCACAAGGAGAGGAACGATACAGAGACTAAAAAGCCAGCAGGGCCTGGAAGCCAGGTGATGGGTCAGTGGCTGACAGGAGAGGCAGGTGAAGGGGCTGAGAAGGACAGGAGTGTGGACTGAAGGAAGCAGTGACTGAAGGGTGGGCCGAGCGGAAAAGGAAATTACAGATTCTAGCGATGGAGTGGCAAGGCACTAAATGTTTCATAGAGGTGAGTTACATCTGTTACAAATTTGAAATGAAAGACTTACTTCTGAGTTAAAAAGCAACTGGTTTTGAAGTTGCAAAGAATACAGAGTTGGGGAGAAGACTGAAAGAAAAAATTCAAGCAAAGTAATGAAAACCTATTGTGAACATAAAAAAGAAATGCATTACCTCCTGTTTGAAACTTTCTCTTACTTGAAGGCCATTATTAAAGCCGTTTCACACTTCTCCATAAACCCATAGCAGACCCTCAGGCCTTCAGCAAAGGGCCTTTCATAATGTTCCTTCTAAGGTCAGAAACAGAGAGAGAGCTTGATCTCTACTAGTGAGCCACCGCAGTGTGTTTACATCTGACACCCTTATGCATCCTCCCGACTTGGACCATGTGCTGACTTCACAATGCACCAAGATTTAGGGGTAACTTAAGATCTACAAATTCAGTATCACCACAACTTCCCTTCCAGAGTTCATGGCTGTATGTATATGATCTTTGAGATGAAGTCTAAATCAGATAAACTTGTTCCAGGGAGAAAGGGGCTAAAGCTCTCTAACTCAACAATGACAATGGACTGTGGACTTTAATTTTTTGAAATACCTTAAAATGAAAAGCTATAATAAATTAGAGACATAGATAGACATAGAGAGGTTTATTTTTCTTAACCAAATAATGAAAACAGAGCCCAGTATTTTCTCCACTTGACTCTATTTAGACTGCAGTACTTAGTCTTCCTCATCTCCTGGGTAAAAGAGACCCCAGGCTAAAAGGGAAGTGAATACCAGCAGCAGGATAAATTATACCCGCAGGCTCTCGGCTCACTTACTGATCTAATGAGTTCCATCTTTTGAAGTCTTAGAGCGTGGAAGCCTAAGTTTTCATTTGTGAAATGTCAAGAAATAATTACAATCATAACACAAATGACACCAAAGGAAACTTGTGGTGCTCTTGGTCTCCTGGAGAAGAATTTCAGCTTATATCTACACTTTAAATGTACAGTTTTGCTGAAAACACAGAGCAGTGAAATCGTCAATGATTTGGAAAGCCCAAATCAAATAGCCTTTGAGGGGAAAATGGCTTTTTAATATTTTTAATGCAATTTTGACTAGTTCCATTACACAAAGAAGCTTAACTAATGCTGCTTTGAACCACCAAGAGGAAAAGGCGACTTTAGAGAAACATTTTTCATTGTGTAATAACAATAAAATAAATTTAAATGTGATTGTTATAGAACTGCTTCCAAGGGAAAGAATTAATTTCATTGTTTCTATACAAAATTTGCTATTGCAAAATACGTATTTCAAATCACTCTGAAGTTTACAATTTGTTCATAAGCATAAATTTCTTTTATCACTACAGTAAACCAACTTGGTAAACAGGGCTCATATTATTGCTACAGTTTATACATGAGGAAGCTGAAGATTTGTGATGTCAAGTTCACTTACAAAAGGCCACAGAACTAGTAAGAAGTAAACTCCAGACTTGAATGCAGGCTTTTATCTTTTGGACCAGCAATCTCACTACATCTCCAGCACACTGCCTTTGTGACCAGTGTTAGACTTGCTGTGATCTGGGTGCGAAGGGAGGAAGCTACTTTGAGGTTTGTCTGGGGCTCCTTCTAGGTATGCAGACCCCTCACAAATAAATTAAGTGGCTCCCCTATCTCTATTAACATTTTGATTAAAAATGCATTATAAGACTGATGAGTCCATGGGAGGTATACTGTATTACTGAGGAAGATTTAGGATAAAGGGTAGAGAGGAGGTAATTACATGTTCACATTTGGTCAGTTCAGTAAAGATTCTTTGTGGTATCCTAACATCATCTCCTGTTCAGATCCAGGAATTCTTTTTTGACAAATGTAAGAGTCTGGAATTTCATGTCTCTCACCACAAGCAGATGGTAGCAATGCAGTTATAACTCACAATGCCATGGATCTTCAGAACATGTTTATGGGGGGAAAATAACAGCTCCTCTTATCCCTACAGTTGCCCAATACCACTTTTTATTTTTACTATTTATTATGGAAAAATGTTGAAAAGCAAAAGTGAAGGACTAAAATAATGAACATCCATGTAACCATCACTCAGCTTCCATAATTTTTGTTTTCTATAACCTCTTCCCTTCCCCTCATGTGATTATTTTCAAATACTAGATATTATTTCATCCACAAATATTTCAATATGTATATAAAATCTAAAGGTTCTTTTAAAAATCAAAACAAAAATGCCAGTGTTAACATCTGAAAATGACAATAAATCTATAACATTCAAATTTCCAAAAAGTTATCTCATGAATATTACTGCTTGTTTGAATCAGGATCCAAACAAGACCCACACATCTCATTTAATTATGTCTCTTAAATCTCTTGTAATCTACAGGGTCCCCTCTCCTTTTTTTATTTTTTATTTTGTAACTTATTGATTGAAGAAACTGAATAATTTGTCCTGTAGAGTTTGGTACATGCTGGACTTTTCTGACTATATCCCTGAAATGCCATTTCACATGTTCTTCTGCCCCTTGTTTTTTCCTATAAATTGGTTAGATCTAGAGTCTTCCACTGCTTACAGTCTAATTCTTGTTTAAAGGCAGCTCATTTTCACACTGGTCAGGTTGTCCTAGAGGCAATACCACTTATTTAATGCTGCTTACATCATGACTTTTGACATCGTGTAATCTATTGCGCTGCCCCTGAATGTTGGCTTCTAGTGACTCTCAGAAATCTGTTTCTGTGTTTTCTTGAGGGAGCCTTGAAGCCTCTTTATAGTAAACCTTTTCAACAAAACAACTGCAGGGCTTTGCTAAGAGATGCATAGGTTACAGAGAGAGATGGCAATTGAAGAAGGCTCTTGGCTAGGGGTCTGCTACCAATGTGGGCTGCTTGAGACCTCCTCAACAAGCTAGCCTCACAGAGTGGCTCCTGGGCCCACGCTTTCAGTACACTGAGTGAGCTGTTCTCCAGAGAGGACCTGGGAGTCCTCCAGCTTGGCGCAGGGAGCACACTGCTCTGCCTCCACTTCCTGGCCTTCCGCACACAAAGTTATGGTGTGGCACAGGGTTGAAGCCACTCATCTTGGTTTTCCATCTGTAAAACAAAGGGACACAGTAGAGGGTTTCTGCTTTCAGCCCTATAGTCTGGAATTTGGAGAATATTACACAGAAGGTGTATGTTGGAGAAGCCACTTAACACAACGAAGCCCTTGTTGCCTTAATATTCTCAGGGCCCTGGGCAAGAATACAAATGAAAGTCACTCCAATATTGTACTATACTATAACCCCAAATATTACAAGTTACAAATAACAGTAACAACCAGTAAAATGAGTTCTTTACTTCTACCCTGACAAATATGGCTTCATCACAACAAAATAAAAGAGACACATAAAGCTGTAGTTTATTGGCAAAATATCAAAGACATATGAATTTAATCATGACTGTTCATATATGAATGTTACCTTGACAACATTTGAATGAGTAATAAAGACATTATAAATTATAATTTTGTATTAATTCCAATTTTGGGGGACCTTTATATCTGATGACTAATTCTGCTATTGTCATCAAAATTTCTTCTCAATTTGTGTTCCACTGACAGGATCTAAATGATTAAAAAATAAATATAATTGCATTCAAACTATACAAGCTTTTAATATATTTTATACAAATATAAAATAGAGCAATGTAAAAAACTTAAAAAATGTAAATTACTTTTCATAAATATTTCCATTTTCTTCTAAATATTCACACTGTGAGATTAAAATACAAAATGAAATAAATGAATATCAAATATTTAAATAAAAATTATTGAAGTTGAGCTGAACTTTTTATTTGGATTTGAAATACAAAGCAATTTCCTCATATTAAAAAAAACCCTCACAGGGCAAGTACCTCAACATAATAAAGGCCATATATGATAAACCCACAGCCAACATTATACTGAACAGCAAGAAGCTGAAAGCATTTCCTCTGAGATGGGAACCAGACAGGGATGCCCACTTTCCCCACTGTTATTTAACATAGTACTGGAGGTCCTAGCCACGGCAATCAGACAAAACAAAGAAATACAAGGAATCCAGATTGGTAAAGAAGAAGTTAAACTGTCAGTATTTGCAGATGACATTATATTGTACATAAAAAACCCTAAAGACTCCACTCCAAAACTACTAGAACTGATATCGAATACAGCAAAGTTGCAGGATACAAAATTAACACACAGAAATCTGTAGCTTTCCTATACACTAACAATGAACCAATAGAAAGAGAAATCAGGAAAACAATTCCATTCACCATTGCATCAAAAAGAATAAAATACTTAGGAATAAACCTAACCAAAGAAGTGAAAGACCTATACCCTGAAAACTACAAGTCACTCTTAAGAGCAATTAAAGGGGACACTAACAAATGGAAACTCATCCCATGCTCATGGCTAGTAAGAATTAGTATCGTCAAAATGGCCATCCTGCCCAAAGCAATATACAGATTTGATGCAATCCCTATCAAATTACCAGCAACATTCTTCAATGAACTGAAACAAATAATTCAAAAATTCATATGGAAACACCAAAGACCCCGAATAGCCAAAGCAATCCTGAAAAAGAAGAATAAAGTAGCAGGGATTTCACTCCCCAACTTCAAGCTCTACTACAAAGCCATAGTAATCAAGACAGTTTGGTACTGGCACAAGAACAGAGCCACAGACCAGTGGAACAGATTAGAGACTCCAGACATTAACCCAAACATATATGGTCAATTAATATTTGATAAAGGAGCCATGGACATACAATGGCAAAATGACAGTCTCTTCAACAGATAGTGTTGGCAAAACTGGACAGCTACATGTAGGAGAATGAAACTGGACCATTGTCTAACCCCATATACAAAGGTAAACTCAAAATGGATCAAAGACCTGAATGTAAGTCATGAAACCATTAAACTCTTGGAAAAAAACATAGGCAAAAACCTCTTAGACATAAACATGAGTGACCTCTTCTTGAACATATCTCCCCAGGCAAGGAAAACAACAGCAAAAATGAGCAAGTGGGACTACATTAAGCTGAAAAGCTTCTGTACAGCGAAAGACACCATCAATAGAACAAAAAGGAACCCTACAGTATGGGAGAATATATTTGAAAATGACAGATCCGATAAAGGCTTGACGTCCAGAATATATAAAGAGCTCACATGCCTCAACAAACAAAAAACAAATAACCCAATTAAAAAATGGGCAGAGGAACTGAACAGACAGTTCTCCAAAAAAGAAATACAGATGGCCAACAGACACATGAAAAGATGCTCCACATTGCTAATTATCAGAGAAATGCAAATTAAAACTACAATGAGGTATCACCTCACACCAGTAAGGATGGCTGTCATCCAAAAAACAAACAACAACAAATGTTGGAGAGGCTGTGGAGAAAAGGGAACCCTCCTACACTGCTGGTGGGAATGTAAATTAATCCAACCATTGTGGAAAGCAGTATGGAGGTTCATCAAAATGCTCAAAATAGACTTACCATTTGACCCAGGAATTCCACTCCTAGGAATTTACCCTAAGAACACAGCAATCAAGTTTGAAAAAGACAGATGCACCCCTATGTTTATCGCAGCACTATTTACAATAGCCAAGAATTGGAAGCAACCTAAATGTCCATCGGTAGATGAATGGATAAAGAAAATGTGGTACATACACACAATGGAATACTACTCAGCCATAAGAAGAGGGAAAATCCTACCATTTGCAGCAACATGGATGGAGCTGGAGAGTATTATGCTCAGTGAAATAAGCCAAGCGGAGAAAGAGAAATACCAAATGATTTCACTTATCTGAGGAGTATAAGAACAAAGGAAAAACTGAAGGAACAAAACAGCAGTGGAATTACAGAACCCAAGAATGGACTAACAGGTACCAAAGGGAAAGGAACTGGGGAGGATGGGTGGTCAGGGAGGGATAAGGGGGGGAAGAAGAAAGGGGGTATTAAGATTAGCATGCATGGGGGGGAGGGAGAAAGGGGAGGGAGGGCTGTACAACACAGAGAAGACAAGTAGTGATTCTACAACATTTTGCTATGCTGATGGACAGTGACTGTAATGTGGTTTTTACGGGGGACCTGGTATAGGGGAGAGCATGGTAAACAGTATTCTTCATGTAAGTGTAGATTAAAGATTAAAAAAAAAAAAGAAAGAAAGAAAGAAAAGGGGGATTACTCTTTGATAGGATAAAACTATTGGTAAATCAAAGATTAACACATGCTTTAAATATCCTTAATTTTGATCACTTAAAGGGTGTCAGATGATGGGCTATGGAGGTACTCTTTTCTGATAATATTCCTTTCTCTTAATAAAAAAAAAAAAAGCAGTTCCTGTGTGCTGACCTCCAATGAGTTCTACACAGTGGTATAGAGGGCATGTCAAAGTGTGGGCAAAGGGTCTGTTTGTTTCTCTGCAGAAGATCAAGGCCTAGCTTGGCTACCCAGAAAATGAACTAAGATACGATATGAGGAGGAGCTTCCGGCATCAGCACTCTCTGTAGGACTCGTGCTGGGGGATGATCATCAAAAAGCCTCCACAGGGATCCGGGTGATGCTGCGGTTGTGGCTGCGTCCATCCCACCGTTTCCTGGACTTGCCATTGGAATGAGGAGGGAGATGTCTAGGCTGGCATGTGCATACAGTGAGACAACGAATTTGACTGAATCTGTACTGTTGGAACTCAATCAGGAGTTGGGAGGGGTGCAAGTTGTAGCACTACAAAATCTTACGACTATAGACTATCTACGGTTAAAAGAACATATGGGATGTGAACAGATCCCAGAAATGGGTTGCTTTAATTTGTCTGATTTCTCTCAAACTGTTCAAGTACAATTGGACAATATCCATCATATCATAGACTAATTTTCACAGATGCCTAGGGTGCCTAAATGGTTTTCTTGGCTTCAATGGAGATGGCTGGTAATTATAGATTTGCTTTGTTTATGTCACCGTATTCCTATTATGTTAACATGTGTGCACAAGTTAGTTAGTAGTTTAAAATCTATACATGCTTAAGGTACTCTACAAGAAGATATGTCAAAGAAATAATCAATCCTCCCATGTTTTCTTCCATATGCTACCTCCATAGCTTTTCTTCTTCCTTCCTAATTACAACCCTTAAGTAGAATTCATGCCTCATATCGAATTTACCAAGTATCATAGTTCCTCCAGGTGGTAAAGATACCTCAAGACAAGTGCTGGGCATAGAAGCCACAGGGCATAAATCTGCAAAGAAGTAAAAAGCTAACCTTTTCAAACAATATGGCTTCTCTCTCACTTACCAACTTTACATTTCCCTGTATGGCCCCGGAAGAGGACTGGTTAGCCAGAGATGGGTAAGATTCCTCAAGGGAGGAACAACCTAAGACCGGCACAGTCGCAGGGGCGCCATCAGGTGAGAAATCGGGGAACAACAGTGGTGAAGCTTAGAACCTCACCCCCCCCACCCCGTTTTGAGAGAAAGCTTCTGCACCCGTGGATGTTTTATTGCCCTTGTCTAGCTCAGATTAGCACATAGTCTACAGGCACACACATGATCATCTACAATTGCTCTCTTACAACACTAAACTATGTTTTCTACCTTTATCTTGCATCTACCTACCACTTCAGCATTTTATTAAAAAAAAAAAAATAATAATAATAAGGGAGAAATGTGGGATCAAGATATAAATCAAGTATAAAAATCAAACGAATATTCATATTTGACCTGATTGTTTATAGTTCATAATGTGTGATCAAAACCGAAAGTTTCTGTGATGAATGCCCTTGTACTGTTCACCATGTAAGAACTTATTCACTATGTAAGAATTCATTCACCATGTAAGAACTTGTTTGTTATGCTTCAGAAGATTGGAGACTGACGAGAATTAGGCTTGAGATGGATTAATGATTGTGCATTGAGCATTGACCCCCCTATACAGAATTTTATTGTTGTTAACAACCATTTGATCAATAAATATGTGAGATGCCCTCTCAAAAAAAAAAAAAAACTCTTACAATCCTAGAGTTCAATGTTCAACTATTTGCCAATGTTAAACATTAGTGTTTAATTTCACACATGAATATGAATTGCTTAATATTGCAAAATGTTACTCACCAGTCATGAGCCACTATTGAGAACATCAAGTTAATCTGTAAATATCTGCAGAAGCACAAATTAGAACAAAAAGAGAAGATAGGAAGTAGACATTCTGCACTGCCAAGAAGCAATACCTCATTATGCACAGTGTCTGACAAGTGGTTGGGGCATAATAAATTATAATTAGTAGTAGTGGTAGTAGTAGTTATTGTTGTAGTATTTGTAGTAGTAATGCTATTTTTTTATTTTGTGGCTCTCTGGTCATTCTTTTGCTCTGTGTCACAGAATTATTTGGGGGACTAATTTGAATAAAGAGAGCCTATTCAATTCCTCCTACAGTCTGACCAAATTAAGATCCTGAAAATCCAATTATAAGACTAGATGGTTAATTACTGTAATCTCAACAGCTGTCTTGATTTTGCAGAGAAAGAAGAGATTTTTGTTGTTAGAATCTAACTGATTCTGTGTAGCAAAAAGTTGTCTCCAATTCTAACACATTTTGAGCCAAATTGTCCTTACAACCTGAACACCGAATTTTGGCTTTTAATTTCAAGGAGAGAAAGGTAATTGCAAAGCGAAAATTCATACAAAGCCTGATACTCACTTTATCTTTTTCAATCAAAAAAAGGCTAGAGTTATCACGCATAGAACCTTAAGAAATAATCTTTGCAGTCAGTTGTACTACATTAACTTTCACTTTATTGCCATTTGCCCTTTGAATTTTCTCCACTGGCTTATCGAATAGGAATTGGCAGTGATCACATTTCCTATTTCTTTGATTTTCCAAATGAATCTTTAAAAAAAAAGAAAAAGTAGATTAACTATAGACCAAAAGGGAGAAGTTGATCAGAATTTTCTCTTAAGACAGCTCTTGTATCAACAACTGCAGTAAGGCTTCTGTTACTTTGGTGTCTCTTGTAAGTTGTGTTCTTTCTTTTCCAGGAAGGAAAGCAGAATTATTAAAATCCTATTAAAATAGTAATAGCATCTGGAAATACTATCTTTTAATACTATGTCAAAGACCACCTCCCACAAAATAACTTACTTTGAAACTGCCAGAAACACCACCTGATTTCTGCACATAGAAGCACTTGTAGAATTAAGATGGCACAATAACATATAGAGACAGTGATGGCTGAAAGTGTGGGGAGGATATCCTGATTTTTCCAGCTGTTTGCCAATTCCTCTTTGCTCCCTTAGGCAAAAAGAAGGGGCTAGAGGCCCCAAATACTTCTCTGTTCTCACTAATGGAATAGTTCTGTTTGCAGAATTTCCTAAAATTTCCCCAAGACATCCTGGCCTGACCTCAAAGGAAGGCCCATAGTCGAAGAGAACCTAAATTGATTCCCAGCTGAGGGCAGATTTCCTGAGGCCTTTCTGCTTGTGAAAAAATATTTCTAAATGTCCCAACAAATGGAAAAGTCTCTGAAAAATGGCTCAGTAATCAATGTCTGAATGGGGGCAGATCTAGCAATCCCAAGGCTTTCAGCACTTGTATTATCAGTGGCTGGACCCTGGAAGCCCTGATGGAAAATAAAATGAAGTTAAACAATGTTGGAACTTGGCTGGCACCCAGAGTTCTTTTCTTGAAGCATCTCATTTTTCAGAAGAAAAAATAACTCAGAGAGGTAGTGAGCCAGCCCATGGCACAGTACTGGACCATGGCAAAAACACAAGCAAAAAAAAAAAAAAATTGGTGGAAAGATCATGGGTTATGTGATCAGGCAAACCTTGACTCCAGTTCATTTGCCACTTCAGAGTTTATGTTGGAGAAGTCGCTTAACACAACGAAGCCCTTGTTGCCATTTTCACGTTTTTCAGAGTGAAGCATCATACCTGTTTATGGATGAAATAAAATAGTGTCTAAAGTACCTAGCACACAGCTAAGCTGATGTACTGTGAAATAGCTTATCTTTTTCTTTCCCCAATCAAGCATTCTTGAAACTACATACACTGATATATAATCTCACTTAGGGCAGTGAATAAAGGAGAATGTGTAGTGATAATTTTAAAAAAATATCTCTGATCCAGAAAGTCCTCACTTTCAGAACAGCAGCAGGCGGCAGTGACTCACGACTACGGTGCTCAAAAGGCAGAGGAAGAATGAGGGTGGGGGTTCCTATCAAAGCAAAACACAGAACACAGATGAATAAAAATATGCACATACATGTTTTATACACATATATTAAGCTATTTGCATATACATGTCACTAGAGAAGAGAGTCCAGTTGTCACCGACTCTCCTCACCCTGACTCATAAGCAGCATTAAGTAACTTCCTGTACTCTTCCGAAATGAGTTCTTGCTCTGCCCACCCCAGCACCTACAGCCTGAGAATCTGGACCTGCTTCAGAAGCTGAGTCATTGCCTTTATTTTAAAGTCTGTTACTGCCAACAGACTTCTCCATCCAATTTCAGAAAAGAAAGCATTACAAATTGGGAATGCCCCGTTTGAGCAGTACCTTGTTCCCCTGGTGCAAGGAAGATGCCATCGTACATTTAAGATTGACTTAAAAAAATAGGTCATTTTGAGAAATCATAGTATCAAAGACAATCAATACAAAATTCAAACTAAAAGAAAAATACCAACATTTCAGTGCATCTCACAGTTGAATTCAGCTGAAATTTCTGATGCAAAGAAGTAAGTGGTGATTCATCTCAGTCATAATGGGTCCCCAAAGTGCTAAATTTCTCTGGCTTTACTTAATCAGACTTCAAAGGGACCTGAGAAAGCTGGATTAACAATGTGGAGACCAGACATCCTTCTGATTCTTCTTAGTCCTATCAATTAAACTGTAGGACTATCAATTAAATTGGTATCAATTAAAATGACCCTTTATTAAAAAATTTAAAGTATTATAAATTGAAAGGAAAGATAATTTCCTAAATTAAAAATAGTCAATTTATAAATTCATATAGAATTAAGCAATAGACACATTTACAATAAAACATTGATTTATCACATGAAGCAAAAAGTTAATTATGGTGAACACATTCAGCAGCAATATTAAAAAAAAAGAATGGCCAAATTAAAAATGGGCCATGTTGTGTAGATTTATGGAAAGGGGGAGTAGGGGAAATACCTTGTGATGTGCATGGTGTATCAGATAGCTCTTGTCTACTCTACCTGTGAAGCCTGCAGTTTGGCAGCAAGCTGCAACCATGTTTGCAGCCACAGCCTGCCCGTCTTGCTTGGAGCCATGTCATGGGCCTCACAGTGTGGCCTGAGAAGTCCATGGGAACCCCGCTGGTATTCACACATGTTTCCTGGAAGTGCTGGAGAATTAACACCCATGGAGCATGCTTGACCAGTGAAGGGTGGGTCTGACGGAAATGTTTCTCCCTCAACACACAACTCATAAAGTTTCAGAAGGTCCTGCTCGCTTTGAGCACCAGCTGACCACAGGGGAAACCAGCACGCCCTTATGTTGACTTTCCCTCCCTCCCTCATTGACTCCCTGTTGGGTTATCCATTGCTGTGTCAAAAATTGCCTCAAAACTTGGTGACTTCAAAAAACAAATCATATTGTTTTTCACATTTATTGTTTATTCTATATTTATTCTCACATTTCTGTGGTCATCTAATCAGAAGCAGTTCTAGTCTAGTGGTTCTGGCTCAGAGTCTCTCATGGATATGAGAGATGCAGGTCAAATATCAGTCAAGGCTGCATTCTTCAGGTTTGGAGCTGGAGAGTCCACCCTTAAAGTTACTCATGTGGCTGTGAACAGGAACACTCGGTGCCTCATCACATGGACTGTTGCTCACCTAATGGCAGCTGGCTTTTCCCAGAGTAAGTGATCCAAGGAAGAGGCCAAGGGAGAGTCAAGCAGGGAGCCACAGCATCTTCTGTGACCTAGTTTGGGAAGGACTATACCATCACTTCTGCTCTCTGCTCTCAGGGACATAGACCAGCCCTGGTGCACTGTGGGAGGAGGGCAAATACCAAGAGGTGGGAGTAGTGGGCCACCTTGTAGGTTGGCCACCACATTTCCTCTACCCCTCATTCATGATCCCTGGAGTCACTTGCAATAAACTACTTATTCAAAGGCCTTTATCTCAGGCTCTGCTCTTGGGCGGAAATTATATTAAGACATTAAATGATTTTTTCTATTTTTTTAAATGAGTTGGATCTGTATGTGCATGTACTAAAATAGAAAATATTTCAAAAATATATTGTTAAGTGCAAAATGGCAAATGCAGAATGTTTGGCACATGCATACAGCTGAAAGAATATTAAAAAAGCCTTAAAGGTGGTTATTTCAGGGAGAAGAAGGTGAGGAAAGAAAGACTTATTAATTCTCATTGTATTATTTTCAGCCCTACTTGAACTTTTGAAATACATTTATGTATTCCTTAAAAAAAAAATCTTGATTTTTGGGGGGGTACTTAAAGTGTGGGTAATTTTTAAAATTTCTCGATAATTTTATATATGAAAAGCAAAATAGTGCTTTTAAAAGCAATCACAATCAGAGAAAAGTTTTTCTGTCAGGAATAATAGTAAATGCTTTAGAGAAGGGTCAATACTCTCCAGTGTGCTGTGGTATTAACCCAATTATTTTACACCAAAGTGGAGAGACATTCAACCTGTATGAGGAATCCATGTCCCAGGACACAGCACACTTCCTGTCATTGTGCTGGCTGTCCATTCCCAACATTATGTTAAAACTGGAAATACATGGAATAATCATCTGGAACGAGGCCTCACAATTTTGCTCTTGTCCTCTGTTACTTTTCATGTGTCAGACTAAAGTAAAACCTTTTAGTAATATGGTACCAAGATAATGTGAATTCCTATGTAAAGCAATTGATAATTGATTCCTCTTATTTTCTCAACAGGTAAAAGTTTTTGCCTTGGAAATGACAGGCAACATTCTCTGGCAAAGCAGGAAATAAAGAAAAGAGTGGTTCCCTGAACCCTCAGTATCTTCCTAGACCAATCTCCCCCACTGAGAACCTGTGAAACTAGGGCCAAATAACCAGAAGATTCCAGGAATCATTGGATCTCCTGGAAATCCCACCATACTGTAAACTGCTATGGTAGGGGCCACTAGGTGGCGCCAAACTGCAGTTAGGATCAGGATGGATTTGGATTATGCCTCAAACTTTCTTGCCAACTAGATGCCTAGGTTCAACAGGTAATTCACAAATCTTGCATAATGTGACCCCATATTTAATACTTAAAAAAACCCCAGCTATCTAGTTATAGCAAGATTTTGCTGTCGTAAGTAAAAGACATTTCTTATATCCCAGATGATCTCTTAATAATGGTAACTTGTGTTGTAACCAGATAATAATTTCTATTAATATATTAAAGAATTTGAATCATCTATTTCATTTGACTACAGTTATAAGGAATGGAGCAGACCAGAAAGCCTACAGTACTTTCCAAAATCTTTTTTCTTCCTAAGGAAGAAAAAAGTGGGTTTTAGAAAATGAATAACTTTCCTGATTATAGGTATATTTCTTCGTAAGCAAGTTTATTTTGTACAATTTTAATTGCAAACCCAAGTGTCCTTGTCAAGTTCTCTGTGTTTTCAGTGAGGGAGGAGACATCTCCAGCTAAGGCGCTGCACCCTCCGGGTGCTCTGGGCCATGGTCACAGTGCAGTTTCCCATCTGACATGTATGGCCATTAGCAAGGCTCATTCTTTCATTCAGTGTTGGAGCCTGCACACATCTAGAGTGCTAATTACAGTCAGTAAGTTTGGTGAAACCTATTATATGCATCACTTTCCTTCCTTCAGGATAAATTTCAATGTGATCAAGTTAAAAATATGATACCAATACAGAAAAAAAGTTAAAAGATTTTCTTCTCAAACTAATTTTCCTCTCTAAGATTTGTATCCTTAAAAAAATCGTGGGTGTGGGAGTGGGGAATTGGGTGAAAGTGGTCAAAAGCCATAAACTTCCACTTTGAAGATGAATACGTTCTGGGGATGTAATGCAGAGCATGATGACTCAGTTGCTGATACTGTATTGTATACTTGAAAGTTGCTGAGAGGAGATCTTAAAAGTTCTCATTACAAGAAAAAAGTGTAATTATGTGAGAGGATGGATGTTAACTTAACTTATTTTGGTGATCATTTCCCAGTATATACATACATCAACTCATTACATCGTAGCCCTTAAACTTACACCATGTCATATGTCAATCATATCTCAATAAACTGGAAAAAAAATCATGAGTCCACCATGTTCCTGTGGCTGGCCTGAGAGAAGCTATGTCTACTCAATCTGATGCATGGATTCTCATCCTTGCCTTTTTGTGGCAACCTGAATGTTTAGTGCGCAATTTAAGAAGGCATAAAATGTAGTGGATAGCATGAATGAGGGAAGGGTGGGTAAAAATACTGTCAGCGACAGAAAGATGAATACATATTTAAGGTCTATGCACACCAAATTCTTTTTGCTCATTTATTCTTTACTCCTTTTTGTCTAATTGGATTGACAGGTAAATATTAATAAAATATGCAAATTTGTATAACAAGTTTTCTCAGTTTTGTCTTCTGCAGTGGAAAGTCTTAAGCCACAGAGATGATTTTTCCTCTTTTTCTGTCCCCTCTCATTCTTTTGGCTGGGAGAGAGACTGCGTTTTTCATGCAAAACCATGTGTATTCCTCTCTTGACCTAATTAATTATTTTCATAATTACCATAGATGTAACCATAACACTTCTCTCCACCCCTTCAAGTTTTGTTCTGGAAGTAAAAGTAGGAAGAAATTGCTCGTGTGAGTTCTCTACATTGATGATTTATAGTTGCTTATCAGAAAAGCTTTCCAATGATTCCTGAATCTTCAAAGATGTGGTAGCCCATTAACTGTAGATAACCAACCTTAACGGAAAGTTTTTTTTAGACTTGGAGGGTAATTAAAGTACTTAAACCCTGGGTTTATCGACAGAAAAAAAAAGGTTATTTGGAAATTTATATATATATGTAAATTTGGAAATTATGTGTTTTTATATATATGTTTATATTGACATCAGTATAAATATAAATATCAAAGAAAACAGTATTCTCTTAGCCACATTCCAAGTTTGCTCTTAGCGGAGATTCAGTTTTGGAGTTAACACTTTGACAAGCCTACCTGGAGTTCCTGGCACTGGAGACTGAGAGGAGTGATGAAGAGATTTGAGACTTCACAGGGGAAGGGTGGTCAGAGGGATCCCCAAAGGCTGGTAGTCAAGAGGACAGATTGAGAGACTTTTTGTGATTCTGGAGTACAATACTGTATGTTAGATAATGCAAGTTCTCCCATAGCTTCCTCTACAAAATCATTAATAAATATATATTGTTCACTTCTGTTTTATAGAGAATTCCTATTGGGAGAAACTGAAGTACTGAACCCAGCTTCAAGGTGGGTGTGAGGTGAATCCAGCCCTCCACAGAAAAGATTACATATGCAATGAGAAAGAATTTCAATGATAGGAATTTCAAGCTAGAGAATCCCTTCCTTATCTAAAACCCTACATTTCTCATAATTTGTATGACTTGAACAGAACCTTAGATTTTGCTAAGAAAAAATATTTATAGACTTTAAAGAGAATGATCATATTTAGTGTGTACCACCCTAGGTTTGTCAGGGAGCAGGGACTTGAAGACGTGAATATACAAGCATGGTGACTAGAGAGCCTTAAACCCCTCAGATGGTAAATTACATAGCCAGTGATTTTCATTTAGTTTGGTTGGTTTGGATTTCCATCACTTGCGGTGAATAATCTCCTGCCTTTCATGCAGAAATTCTAGTTATCATCAGGTCTGTTAGGACATGGAAGGTCACAGGGATGAGGGATGAAGAGCAAACATAATCGAAAAGAAAGAGTCTGGTAGCTGAGACAATGTGCCGTTCGGGACTGATCACCTGAAGCTCTAGTTTCAGCACGAGGCTTAGGCCCAAAGGAAGGAATCCAGGGGCTCCTCATTGAATGAAACACTCCACTGAACTCCAGCTGTCCCTCTGGCATTGAGGAGCCAGCGGCTGCTGTCTTGGATCTGGGCAGGAGCGGAGGGGGAAGTTCTTTCTGGCTGGGACCATTCGGGAGAGGAGCGTAGTGAGTGCACAGTAAGCTAGTGAGGCCATCACAGTCTGAAGATCTGGGCCCTCCTCCCATCCTAGCACTGGCCTCTCCTCTCTGGCCACGCTTCAGCCAGTTTCCCCCCCTGCTTCCCATCACGGCCCTGGCTAAAGCCCATCCTCCGTGCTCCACCCCGCTGGCCCTGCTGTCCTTCTTGGGATTGCCTGCTGGGCTGACCGCGGCTGCCTCTGGCTGGGTTTGTAGGTGCGCTTCTGCCATCTGCTCCCTGCTTACGCAGGCTGACACCCACGGTGTTTTGTCCTTCAGGTGTTACCAGGGTACAACATTAGCTGTGTGGGGACTTCTATCCCTTTTACTGCTGTGAAATCACATTTGGAGGCTTGTGGGTAGCAATAACTGAATGCTTCAGTCCAAGGAAAATTATAGCTGGAAAGAGAGTGGACAACAGAGTTAAAGATAGTATTGATTTTCACTTTCTCTTCATTTAAAAAAGAATCTCTGTTGTGTTTTGTTTTATCTCCCCAGATGCCCACCGACGCACCCTGCTCATGACGCACCAGTGGCTCTGGATGAGGTGCCGGGCTGGGTGTGCTGTGCATTGCCTGGCCCGTCCACGCCTGAACCAGAGTCAACCCAACAGCGGGATATCAGGGTAATGTTCATAGTTGTTTTTCCTCCCAAATTCTTTTATTTTTTCTGTAGCTCCTTCCGATCTGGCTTTTACTTCAACTCTCCAAAAAACCAGATCTTGTCTAGGTCACCAAATGAACTCCACTTAATAAAACCTGGTGGGAAATTTTCAAGCAGTTAACTTGAAATGTCAGGAGCATTTACAGAGTCAATTTTCTCTCCTCCTGAATATATTTCTTCACTTGGCTCCCAGGGCACCATGCTAATTATCCCCCTAAGTAGATGCTTCCATTTGTTTGTTTGTTTTTTTTTCTGATTCCTTCTCTTGCCCATTCTTATTATTTTATTGAGCACCCTAGGGCTCAGTCACTGCATCTTTTTTTTTTCTACCTTCACTGTTTTGGTAATATCTCCTTTTAGTCTCAGGGCTTTAAGTACCATCTATATGAAAATGCTTTCAAAATCATATCTCTGACTTGCACTTCTCTCTTAACATATACTTACAGCTTTCCAGTTAATATATACAACCACCTACTTTCTGGGTCTACTTGGATACCTAATATGCATCCTACCTGTTAACAGGTCACAAACCAAATTCTGGATATCCCTATTTAAACTCATCCTCACACCAGCTTCCTCATTCAAGTAAATGGCAACACAAATCCATCCAGTTGTTCACTAAAATCCCTGAGGTCATCCTTGAATTCTCTTTGTTTTATACCTCATATTATCTTCATCAGAAAATCCTGTTGTGTCTGATTTGAGATTCTATTCCACCAACACTACCCTAATCTAAGACATCAGCATCTTTTGTCCTAAATAGCCTCCTACAGATTCTGTTTCTACCTTTTCTCCCCTATGTTTTATTCTCAATATAGCTACTAAAAAGATTCTTTTGGAAACAGAGTCAGATTGTTATTCCTTTGTCAAAGCTATCCAATGTCTTTCAGTGTCTCTCAGAGTAAAATGCAGTGGTCTTTGAAAGGCCAAGAAGCCCTGTATAATCAACCTGCTTACCTTTAACCTCTTTAATCTCTACTTTCCCCTCCTTTCAGCACATTTACTCTTGCTGTTCCCTCAGCCTGGAATGCTCTTCCCCAAATATTCACATGTTCACTCTGTCACCTGCTCCATATTTTGGTTCAAATGTCAGCTTGTCAGTGGTGGAGACTTCTCTGACTACAGTAGTCCCCCTTAATCCTGGGGAATGCCTGAAGCTGTGGATAGTACCAAACCCTATTACACTATGTTTTTTCCTATATGTACATACCAATGATGAAGCTTAATTTATAGTGACAGTAAGATATGAGCAATAATAAGTAATGATCAAATAGAGTAATTATAGCAATATGCTGTAATAAAAGTTATGTGAATGTGGTGTCTCTCAAATACCTTATTGCACTGTACTCACCCTTCCTTTTGTGATGATATGAGATGATAAAATGCCTACATGATGAGATGAAGTGAGATGAATGATGTAGGCATTGTGAAGTAGCATTAGGCTACTATTGATCTTTTGAAGATATATCAGAAGGAAGTTCATTTGTTTCCAGACCATGGTTGACTAGTTGGTCATGGGTAACTGACAACTTGGAAAGTAAAACTGTGGAGAAGGAAGGACTACTATACCAAATCCCACACTCCTACCTCTTCTAGGTTTTATGTTTCTGCATATAATTTATCACATATCTGACACATCTGTTTTACTTGCTCATAATATTTCATCTCTTTCCAGTTAATCTTATGCCCCACCTACAGTATGGAATTTTCTTTTGTTTACTTCTGGTCTCCAAATAGAACAGTGCTCAGCACATAGCAGGGGCTCAATAGATATTGGCTGAATGAATGAATGAATGAATGAGAAAAAATATGAATTGACATTTCTGTTACATAATCTTTCCCTTCCCCTTAAAGAAAGAAAGTTAGTTAATAATTCTACTCTCTGTGGGCAGTTTTAAAGAAACAGCTTTCCTCCCACTCATTTGTATGCACCATGGTTTTATCTTGCATATTTCAAGATATTTAAACATCAAAAATAAGTAAAGCTTATGAAGAAAAGTCTAATGAGAGCTAAGGTTCCCAGAAAATTAAACATAAGCAAAATTTTTTTAAAATATATAATGATAAAAGATTTGGGGGAAATCATGTTTGGGGGACATAAAGGTAAAGCAAACATTAACGAATTTTTGAACAGGTAAATATAAATATGTTTTTAAAAATTGAAGCCAGATGACAAAATTTCATTCCTGTTATTGGTCTGCTATGAAATCTTCAGATTATAGACAATATAATGGAGCCAAGAGAGAGGCTTTACTGTAGCCAAAAAATGCTTAACCTCATCCACATAATGACAATCAGAAAAGTTCTGAGACAATCACAGTGACGTTCAGCAGCCTCTGATGGACCTTAACATAGTGTCCTACTACCTGAGACACTCACTATTTTTCCAATAAAACATTAATGATATATAAGTAAAGGCATTAAGCCAAGAGAAATTTCACTATTAAAGGGGGAAATTCCATTTAAGTTCCATTTTCATCAGTGGAGATGTGAAATGTCAACGGAGACTTTATTACATTAAAATTAGTTTAGGTAATGTATTTTGTCAACAGTTTACCTAGAAATGAATTAAATCAATTAGAATTTCAAATATGATTGTGTAAAATATATCCAAAAGATTTTTTTTTTCAAAAAAGGAGTATTTAAGATTATCCTCAAAGGACTAGTGTTCAATAATTTGAGACTGATGCTGAGAATCTCAGAGGTTGAGATGTAGGTTTAGGTTTGCTAGTAATGAGGAGTGACACCAAGGGGAGGTTGTCAGATATATCAGAGAGTAACATCTGCAAACGTCCTGCTTCCTTTCTGCTGTCAAATCTATTGCATGCTATCCCTGTCTACCACCCCAGAGGCTTTCAAGAATTCAAAACGCCCTGGGAATATGTGTGGCAGAGCCCTACTTCCCCACTTAATTCCTTTGCCTCAACCTTGGCCTTCCTTCCTGTCACTGTCTCGTTCCCTGTCTCCCTGGAGCCATGTCCTCCAGAAGCACTCACAGTCAAACAAACACAAGCATTTCATGAATACACCATACTCCCTACCCTCAAATACACACCTACACACATGCATACATGTGCCCCCACACAAAATCTTATACACACATACATTTTATACTACACTTGTATATGGTTCTTCTATAAACATCAGTACCAGTAAACTAGTTTATAGACCATTAGACCAACATTTGTGGAAGCTTAGAAATGAAATGGTAAATCAACACATATTACAATTTCATGAACTATATCTCAAAAAAGCTTAAAAAATATAATAAAATACATATTTTCAGATTGGAAAATAAATAAATGAACATAGGATTTTTAATTATGTACAAGTGATTGATGCCAGATCATGGAAGAAGCACTCTTTTATGTTAGGACATAAAAATAAGTGATAGACTATAATCTGCTTGAGAATATTATTTACTGATTTTTTTTTCCTGAAGGGTATAATTTTCCTTAATATTATTAAGTAAGTTAATGGGTTTTTTCCCCTATTTCCTTTGAATATTTCCCCTGTCTCCTGGAAACTATAGAAACTGATGTTTTACTCAATGTACTTATTATAGAAACTTTTTGGCATATGGCTTGGGAAAGAAAAAGGAGAAGCATAAGAGGAAAGTTTACATGAGAGGGCATTTGTTTTCTAAGGCAACATTCAGGGTAGATTCTAAGCTCAGCCCAAGTTGAACCCCTTTCCCATGTGATTGGCACTGTGCTAAGAGAACCATAAGCTGAATGAACACTTCAAACAGAGTGTATATGTATTTTCATATCCAACTATCAGGTTCATTTCTCATGTCAGGCTTTTATAAAAATGCCTGCATTTTAATGCTCAAATTAAAGTATTAGAAATGCAGTCATATTAAAAAGCTTTTTCATGCATTAAAATAGAAGTTTTGTAGCCCTGACCCTGTCTCCAAAGTTCTAGAAGTGTCCTTAATACATCAACTAGTTTATGTGTAGCTAAAGTGGATCGTGTATGTTCATTTCTGTCATCTCAATGTCTTCCATTACTTTAAAATTTTCTATAAACTCTTTGGAGTGTTTTGCACACAGTGGCCAATTTTGAAAGACCTTTTCTTTTTAAATGCTATTTTAGAGGAAGCATAAAGAGTTAAAAAGTTCATCCAGAAAGTGCCACAATGATGTGGATGAAATGAAATGAAAGCACTATATGATGAGAAAAATCTAGCCCATAGAAATCTTATAAATGCTTACTAGTTAAGTCTTTAAACTATGAGTCATGACCCATGATTAGAAGTATTCCTCCTCAGCTTTCAGTAACCATGAAGGTAGTTTTTATAAAATTAGTTTTTATCCCACCCATAGTGATAGCTAGAAAAGATAAACTCCTACACAAAGTATTGGTGTGGGCACCGAGGGAGGAGGTTACGATCTGCGTGGGCAGCGGTAGGTCGCCAGGGATGCTTCAGACTCCTACCCATCTGGCTTTAGCAGCTCCCTGCTACTTTTTCGTTACTTAATTTTGTGCTCTATCTCTCCCTCTCTCCATCTCTCTTTCTCCCTGTCTCCCTCAAATCCAACACATAGGTTCAAAAAACAGCTTATAGTTCATACTGAACCAACACTTCAGTTTGTATCAAGTTGCATAAGCAAATGGAATGAATTATTAAGATCTTATTCACACACATTTTGTCATTTAAGCCATGTGTTCCTGTAAATATCTTACTGAATTGTTCCATTTAAACATAAAGATGCTGTGTCATTCAGTATATTAAATTCAGCATTTTATCTGAAATTCTCGAAGGCCTTGGGTCATACATGCTCATGGTTTTCACCAAGGGAGTAATTTCTATCTTTACATCATTCAATTTAAGATTGTGGTTCAGAATTACCTTAGTAGAGAATGCACTTGCCTGTAGAACACTGAGCAAACAGGAATTGATGTTCTGAATTTCCTTTTTCTCTTAAGACTACATGAAGTAACTTTAAAATCTTTATTAAAAATGTTTAATTACCTATCATTCTATCAAAGACCCAATAATCTCGAACTTTCATATTATATACATGCTTTATGTATATAAATGTATTTATGTGCATATCTGTCTTTATATATATTTTGTGTATGTGCATAAACACATGCAGACTCCTATGTAGAAAGGTAAATGAAATGAAAAATAAAACAAGTCACAGCAACACATTATGTTTTCATAACTTTTCTGTTATTTTGAGAATGCCCACCACATGAAAATATTCCAGGTGGGCAAAGCTAATCTGAAAATCTGACATCCATAATTTCCCTAAGGAGTTTGAAATGACAATGGAGCCACACTGCTCTGTTATTTTAGGAGCCCCTTTGCTCCTCATTAATACGGGGCAATTAAACTGAGTGCAGCACTTACTTCCCCACTCTCAACGGCCTGTCACCACAACCCAGGGAGGTACTTCCTCTTTATGCATAATTTTGGTACAATCTTCTTTGGCCTAATTTCTGGAAATTAGTTCCTCTTGAATCATCACCCAAGTTTTTCTGAGAGCCCAAGGGGACATATCCTTGACGACAAAGGCCTCAGGTTTTCCGGATCCAGCAGACGTGTCCTGCAGCCACTCAGCTGCCATGCCTGAGCTAGCCCTCACAAGCTTGTGGTCTTCTGAGAACACTAGCCTTCCCAGGTGATTCTGCAGGTGATTCCTCTATAGCCTTGGGGAGTACTGCTGTTCTACCTGACCTAAGGTGGTTAAGACAGGACTTAGATAGCAAACTCTATCCCCAGTCAAGGTATAAACATGATTATTAAAGGTGTACAAATGTACCTAAACAGCATATTTTTAGCTCTACTAAGTATAACTAAACTTGACTTCATAATCCTGAATTCTCAGACTAATAGTCAGAAAGCACCTTTTAAACACAGAACTTACAGAACTTCCAGAATTACATAAGCAGCAACAGCCAAGGAGTTCCGTCTAAAGAGCAGTGTCCATATATAACTAGAGTCCACTCTACCTAAAACAACCTTCCCCCAAAGTCATGTTTTCCTGAACTTTTCAGACTGATCCAATAGAGTTTAGTGCCTTTGTTCAACTGCACATCATGCATTATCTGGAGTCATCCTTTCATTGGTCAAGGTAACTAATAAATGGCAAATAGACAAAGTTATATCCACTGAGAGAATTTCTCCAGGTCAGAGACTGACTATGATTCTAAATCTACCTCACTCTTGAATTTTGTTTTTTTCATAATTTCCAATACGTACATACTTGTTTCATTGACCCCTTCAAAATATTTTCAAGTCTTATTTATTGTAACTGCCACATCCAGGTTTACCTTGAATCCTCTTCTTTTTGGCCAACTTGGTTTTGCTGTCTACCTGTAACCATTGAAGCAAGGAGTCAGAACGAATTTCCAGTACTGGTCAAGATCTTTGTTCTCTGATCTACATCATGACTGCGATGATGTGACCCAAAGAAAGGCTCTGGGAATTGGACACTCAGGGCCTTTGACCTTTCCTACCTTCTGCTGCTCATACCCAGCAAATCTAAGCCTCACCTTACTCCCACTTGGGGTTCCCAAACAGAGGGTCTGGGATATTTTGTCCAGATTTATGCAACTTTAACTCATATAAATACAGAGTCATTTTTGGAAGGAAACAAACAAGTAAGACATTTTAGTGTCTTAACTGAAAGTCTTTAAAAAATAGTTTTTCCTTTTCCTGACCCAGGTGGCTGATTCCAAGATGTGATAACTGGCTGACGAAGCAGCTTGTCTGAATATGTTGAGCTGTTTACTTCTGGGTTCTCATTCCTGAATTTCCCTATTAACCTAATATTCTGATTCATTGTTTTGATTGAGTTTTCTGTACTAATTGGCAGGTCAGACCTCCCACAGAAAACACTCTGATGCCCACAGCTCAGCCCGACAGTGCTCCCGTGGTATTGTCATTTAAAGCCGAACATGAGCTGAAACACTTATTAAAGTTTGAGCAGCTGCTAGAACAATAATTGTTTTCTGATTTTCACTTATTTTGGAAGTACTTGCCAACTTGAACAAGTTATGTGTATTTAGAAAAAGTTTGCTTCTAATTGTAAACTTTGCCCAAAGCCTCACCTCGCTCTGTTTTTCCTCATTTCAACTCTTAGTCTTGGGTACATTCTTCAGGGATGACCCGGCAATACGCCCAGAAGAGAGTGTAGACAGCAAGCCCCTGTGAAGGTGTGAGTGATTCTCACTCTTTGAGGCTCCTTTACCTCCATATATCATCCCCAGAAGGATTTGCTTAGGTATTAAGGTGGACATGTTTTCTTTGGAAGACTGTTCAGAGGGCTTTTTTTTTTTCTAAGAAAAGCAATCTGAGTGAGAGAAGAGCTCAGCTGTGCAAGGAGCGCCACGGCTGGCTTAGTGAGCCAGCAAAGGCAAGGATGTGGCTGCGGCTGGGTCCTCTGGATACCCAGGGGAGCAGGGTCAGGCCCCTGGATTCACTCCCACAGGGGCCCAGGGAGGCATGGCTTTGGGGGTGGGAAGTGAGGAGCCCGGTGGGCTGAGCATTTGGCAGAATTTTGAGGAGAGTTCCAGAATGGGTCAAGAAGCGCTCCAGGCCTGCTTGAGGGATTACAGAGCAGAGGCTAAGGGATTGTTTGTGTTGTTGTGTTTCAGTTTTCTCAGAGGTGGTGCTGTGAATGGATACCCTTCACTGTTTTTCAAAAGATAAAAGTAGAATTAGAATTAAATTTTAATGGTTAATAATTATTGTACATTTTTCCTATCTAATAGGGCAGCCTATCAGTTTAGTTTCTGCTTTGTCACAAATCCCTCCTAAACTGTGTAATGTAATAAAACAGCCAATTATTTAGTTCCAATTACGTGGCTCCCCAGTTTGGACTGGGCTCAGAAAAGTAGACCTTGTCTCAGTGGGACTCACATTTGTGTTTGCAGTCAGCAGCTGGTCCAGTGAGGCAATTAATGCTCTGGGGGTTGGCTGGCCATTAACTTGGGGCAGGGAGGGGGCACCTAGGACACACACATCTGTCCTCTTGATGAGAAAAACTGAAAAGTCACACTGCTTCTCTCGTCAAGAGCATAGAAGCTATTTCCCTACTCCCTGAATTTGTAGCTTACTTTCACCTTGTGGTTTACTTTGGCCAATGTAATATTCAGAAAGCAAAGTTGTATTATTTCTGAGCCTCAACCTCAAGAGGCTTGTTTGCTTCTGCTCTGTTTTCAGAACTCGACCAGTGACTAATGAAACACTGATGAAATGTCACAGAAATATGACTTACAATCTGGGGGAAAGTGCATGGTTTGAAACTGGCTATTTCAGACACAGGACCAAACTTACACAATAGTATGTGGCTTCCAAAACTTAAGAAAAACTCAGTATCTCTCCTATGAAGTAGTGAATCTAATATCATTTTCAGCCAACATCCATGAAACACTAACTTTCCTGAGAAACCACCACTATTTAGGTTGGTGTACTACCTGCTCTGACTATTACAGACTTAATTGGTCTGCTTCACTAACAGAGCTCAAGTCTCTTATGGAAGTAGCTATTACCGTGTGATTTGTAAGCAAGCAGGATTTGATCAATGGGCCTAACGCATTTCTACCAAAAACTAGAGAAATTCCCAGAGCTCACTCCTCTAAGATCCTAAGGAAGGGCTTTGTTGGAATCCTGTTAGATGATAGCAGTGTGACACAAGACAGGAGAAAGCCTCAGAGTCTGAGAAAAACCAACAGTCAAATGAGAGATCTCTGGAGTGGTTCATGACCTCAGACACATAAAAACCGTAAGGAATGGCCTCACCACTCAATAACAAGAGGTCCAAATAGACAGCAAGCAGGATCCCATAGCTTCCAATTCTAGTTAGAAGTTAGTCACAACACATCAACTGGGAAAAGTGACAGGAAAATGCTAGATGAAGAAGAAACAGTTCAAGTCCAAGTAGAATGTATTCTTAGCCAAGAAACAATCTTGGTAACTCCCACACTGAGATGACATCAAAAAAAGGTGAGTCTCCAGTGGCCCTCCAGGAGCAGGAAAAAGGAAAAAAGGTCCAATTCCAGAAAATGCAGTGGACTTTGAGAGCTGGAAATAATGTCATAGCTTCTGAGGACAGACCCAACAAAGAACCTGGTGGTGGAAATAGTCAGGCTCTCCAATTCTAAAGACAAGCAACCTACTCAGAATTTACTTTCCAACTCCACAAACTCTCATCAGCCTGGACCTCAGTTTGAGGGCTACATTTATTAATCTGACTTCACTGGGATGAGGTGGGTCATTAACAGGAGGGGTACTGTCCCTGGCAATTCATAAACCTTGCCATGATAGGCAACTAAAAGGCTACCTCTTTGGTAATATTGTATTTCTTGAATTGGATGTTGGTTACAGAGGTATATTCAGCTTTTGAAAATTTATCAAGCTGTATGCTTGTGATATACGCACTATACCTATATATTATACATCAGTAAAATGTTTAAAAGAGTAAGGAAAATCCTAGCTCCAAAACGCTCCAATGTTGAGGCTTGGACATACCCCTGACTTTGCTTTGGCTCTGTTGGGAAAGACAATGTAGTCACAGCTTAGAACTGTGAGATATTTTTCAGAAAAAAATGAAAAGCTCCCCTCCCTGGCTGTTAGGGGTGGAACTGAACTTTCCTCCAATCTCCGACCTCATGGCTGGTTCTCCTGGCACCCAGATCCCATCCCCAGGTGGAGTCCAAAAGTCACCTCCTTAACATAACATAACACCATCTTTTCACATTACCTGTTGTCACAACCCTTAGGAATGAAAGAAAAATGGTGCAGACACTCCCTGGCTGAACCTGCCAGACTGCAGTGACATTGACCAGGAAGAAGGAGAGGGGGTTTCTTGGACTGTGAGCAGAGCTGAGGAGAGTGAAAGGATTATGGACTTTCTTGGTACAGAGGGTGACATGGATTTTATGAGGATATCATCAGTAATACTGCATAATCTTTTATCGTGAGAAGAGCAGTCACAAAGAAAAAAGCATTACATTTTTGGAGAGTGTATTGGAAAACACCTCAGTCTTCCACATGCAATTCTTTCCCCTCTCTATTCTCCTTTACTTTTACACTACTACCACACTCACACAGGGCACTTCACTTCTGACAGCTCTGGTCACCAAATGTGTAGAGGTTTTTCCAACAAGCAGTTCTCTGCAACACCAGCTGGGTGTCCTACAATTCAGATCAATTCTGACACTATTGAGAGACGTGTCAGATTCCACAGGTTGAGGACTCAGTCCTGTAAAGCTGCCCACCATCAACTTCAGGCACTAGTTTCAAGTCCAAGCTGTCACCTGTACTTCTGGCCAATAGCCTATAGATCAGAGATTTCCACACCCCCCTCCTTAAATTCAGTTAATTTGCTAGAGTGGTTCACAGCACTCAGAGAAACATCTTACTTACTAGGTTATCAATTTATTATAAAAGGTTGTAACTCAGGAACAGCCAGATGGAAGAGAGGCACATGTCCTCTGGGGCTGCACCACTCTACCCAAAGCTCAGCACGTTCACCAGCCCAGAAGCTCTCTGAACCCAATCCTTTTGGGTTTTTAATGGAGGCTTCATTACAGACGCATGCTTGATTAAATCATTGACCACCGGGGTTAGATTCAAACTCCAGTCCCGCTCTCCTCCCTGGCAGTTAGGGGTGGAACTGAACTTTCCTCCAATCTCCGATCTCACGGCTGGTTCTCCTGGCACCCAGACCCCATCCTCAGGTGGAGCCCAAAAGTCACCTCCTTCACATAACTAAAGATACCTTTACCGCCCTCTTAGGGAAGTCCAAGAGGGTTTGGAGCCTTGTGCCAGAAACAGGGACCTAGACCAAAAACATATGTATCACAGTGTCACAGGGGAATCTTTGCAGTTAAATGACCCACCCATGGAATGTCAGGTTCCATTCATCCTCAAGGACACTGAGCTTTGTTTCTTTGACTGAGACACCACCATTTTGGCTCTCATGGAGCGCGGACATACGTAGGTGGAGTGGTAGGGCGGAATGGATTGAAATGAAGAAATGAATGGGCTAAGGGAAACTAGAAACATTGAAATCTTATAAGTTTAGCTTTGCATCTACTTCTCACCCCAACTGACCTTAGAAATTATTGGTTTATTCATGTAACAGTCATACTGATCATTGTGTGGGACAGTGGGAAAATTATGTGTTTCTGAGACTCCCAAACCAAGGTCTGGATTCTAGCTATGCTAATTACTAGCCAAGGCATAGTAGCTTTGACGGCACTGCCTTTCTCTGCAGGACTGCTTTTGGATACCTACACCTATTTTGGTTCAGTTCTCCCCTCTTATTGGTTGATGATTGTGTTGAACCAATTGTCAGATATTTTGAATACCACCTCTGCCTCTCTGAGCTTCATTTACCTCTTGCGGAATAGGGGGTTAGTGATACCTTATTTGCTAATTACTGTAAAGAAAAATGAGATCATGCAATGCTTCTCAAACTTTATGTTATTAATGAAATTCCCTCTCATACTTGGAGATCTTATTAAAATGCAGATTTTGATTCATTAAGTCTAGGGTGGGGCCTAAGATTCTGCCTTTCTATCCAGTTTCCTGCCTGTCCAAAGATCTCACTATAAGCAGAAAGGAGATAATGTTTATAAAACACCTGGTATGTAATAGATGATCAGAAATTATTCCCAGTCGGCATCATCATCAGATACACATATATGAATTGCTTCCATTTTAGAGTTAATTATCATGCAATACAATGATAATTTAAGTTACTAAATATTCCAACATAACTTTTATTATAATCTTGGCTTAATTTCATCAGTGAGCTCTCTCTATATGTGTTAATTCTTTATATTACATGGCTCATTTATTCACAACTTCAAAAACTAGAGATTATGACTCTGAAAGCCTCTTGAATTGATAACATTATTTTTTATTCTCTCTCCTCATTTTAGTAGATAAAGGAAAGACTATAACTTACTAGACTGCAAGAAGTAGTCTAGTTTCACCCAGTAGAAAATATTATTGCCATTAGTAATCCTGTACATCTTAGCTTCTTCCAGTTATAAAATATTATACCTAATAATGATAACAATTATTACGTGTACAGAGAAAAAATAATTACAGGAACATTTACTGCATTATCTGAAAATAGTATTATCTTTGGAAGTCGTACCCTAATATTAGAAGTTACTGCTCCATTTTTTTCTATTTCCATATAATTTTATATTCTTCAAGTTTGCATATTTCACGTTTGACATTTATAATTAGAAAGTTAAAGAAAATTATTATTATTTTGGGTCCTTGGCTACTCTTGACTTTCTGGAACCCTGGCATCTTTGTAAAATAGAGGAGGTTTACTTAGAGTGAACTGTTCTGCTGACTGTCAAACATTTTACAGAACAGTGAAAGACATGATGAGAGCAGGTCTTCCTAAGGCCTAGTTACTCTTTGTCAATAAATTACACATTCTGTAACTTCTTAATTGTACGGGAAATCCAACTCTTCTAGATCTTTGATATTTCAGTTTAAGAGCTGAAAGGGTTAATATAATTTCATGGTAAAATCAACTCAGGGTAGAAAGATGGTAAAACAATATGAGAGTCATATTTTTGAGATTTTTTTTCCCATCTCTACAAGGAAACTTAAAAACCATAAAACCAATCAAAATGGAAATGTGTTGCTATGTCAGGAGATACCAAATTATCGAATTTTTGACCCATACGAGGTTTTCTGAACATCAGCTGTCCCAATCTCATTTTTAAGAAAAGGTACAGAAGTCTCCAGGGATTAAATGAATTCTGTTTATGATGAGGTTGTTAGAATGAATGCCACCAGAGAAAAATACATTGGTTTAAGTTAAACTTCTATAAACAGATTTCAGCATTTTTCTCCTTGGTGTATAAAATGACTTCTAAAAAAGCTTTAAAATTATTTTTGTGAGTTTTGAAGTGCTAGAGGTCAAGTTTTACGTTTATGTAACCTTCTGAGTCTTTTGGGATAAAATAGTGAGGGCCCTCCCTCCCAAACTTCAGCATAGTAAATGGCTTTTTCTTAAAATCTCCATCAAGCTAATCATTTTGGTAACTTTTTTACAGGTTTGAAGTTTCTGTCTATTTCCAAGTGCACAAACCCCACCATGCTCTAGATTTGGAGTTTAGATCTGAAAAATCACAGGAAGACAATTGGCTATAAAAAAGGGTCATAGAAGGTGAAAATCACAGACTAAGATCAAAAGTTATTTTTCTGTTTTAGATTTTCAATTGAAACCAAGAAACAGCTACAAGAAAAGTGTCCTTCAAAAAGGATGAGTCAGATTTCCAACTCAAAACTCAATTTTCACACAAATAGTTATGTGTAAATTATTTAATGTTAGTCTCATAGAATTTGGTCCAAAATGCCTGACTTCTAAATTAATGCTCTTTGGGTGGAAATTCCTGTAAGACAGGCAGATCAAAAGCAAATTTAATGTGGAAAACGGGTATGTTCCCTGAGAAAATATATTTATTTGTGTTGAAAATAGGAAGGGCTACATTTGTGATGAGGGTAAAAGAGAGGTTGAGTGTCAAAGAGTTCTCCTGGGATGTCTCTACTCTGTCAACACCTGGGGCTGCCTTTGAAAGAATACCACATCTTTGGGCCTGGTGTAAGCAGTAAGTGGGCTTTGGTCCCAAACAGCTGCCTTCTGATTTAGCTACATCTGTGATTTGTATTCATTTTTTCTTACTGTTAAGAAAGGAGATTTATGCCCAACCATTGGCCTGATGCATCCTCTTTTTGGCAGAATTTTTCAAGACTAGTTTGGTTCCAATCCTTAGGAAAAAGCAGAACTGTGATATTTTAGTGGTTTAAATCATATACTGTTTAGTCCTTTTTTATCCATTCTGGAGTAAAAAAATAATAAAAAAGCACCCATACACACTCTATATACTTGGTGATGAGGGAGACTCAGCAAAAATGCACAGGGCTTCTCAGTCTTCAGTTCCTTCAAATGACTGTTCCAGTGGGGAAAAAAAAGAATGGGCAAAACAATTCAAGTGTAACCATTATGTGATGAGTATAATTGTTCCCAGAGAATTATGAGTATTTAATTTTGAAAAATGAGGACAAATTGTTCTCTGTCAATTTTCATCCATACGAAGTTCATCAAATAGTAAAATCAGCTACACTCCTGGTTGTTGTAGAAGTTGGAATATGGGAGAAAAAAATGTGAATTTTTTTATGAAGTAGAAAGGCTAAATTAACTGAGGCTCATTCCTAATTATCTGGGCTAGGAGATAGTAGAGCACCAGCTGTAAGATTACTCCTCTAGTCTGACACTACCCAGCCAAAGCTTCTTCTGACAAAACCATCTCCATCCTGCAAGTGATAGTGTAGGTGAGGTTCTGAAGTCATAATGGAAATACATTCTCTGGTTTGAATCTCTCATGAAACAATGAGGACTGAAGTTTGGCAAGAAGCCATGGCCTCTCTCCTGAAGGACTCCTGAGGGCTGTCATGTGCCCCAAGTCTTCAGAAAGCTCTCGCTCAACAGAAGGAACCCACCTAATGTGAACAATTTCCAAGGAAATTAATTTCAGTACTTTAATGCGACAAATGTGGCCTTTACCACATTTCTTAGAAAACCTTATGGTGTTGAAGCCTTTGAAAGTAAGTTCCTCAACTGTGGCACCTACATTTTTGCTTCCATCCAACCTCCACTCTAACCCAAGATTTGGAATCTGGGATGTTGGGAGGTTAAAAGCTGGTGGAGCCTGGGTCTGTGGCACAGAGGAGGAGGAACAGGTCTGGAATCAGGCCAGGAAGCAAGCCTGTAGAAGCCCACTGCCTGTCTGCCCAGGGACACCCATGGCTGGCCTGCACATGAGGTGTGGCAGAGGCCCGTGAGAGCCTAATCATTGAGTGACATATTTAGCTCATCTTTAGAGACAGGTTGCATTTGCCCTTTTCCAAGCCTAAAGCTTAGAAACCTCCTTACCTTAGTCTCTTTAATAACCTTCATATTACTTCCAGATAAAGGAAGTAGCACTGAATATGACCTTCTTTTTCCGAAATTCAACTCTCAATGGCCTGTCTGTCTTTGCTGGTCTCATTTTCTTCTTTCTCTTCCTTTTTCCCTCAGTCACTTGTACCCTCAAGCCATGTGAAATTAATTTTGGATCAATCACTTTAGGCACTAGTCTTCAAGTTTTATTAAATTTTTTTTCAACTCATTTCCTTATTTTTCCCTAAAGCTAAATAAAATGCTCTTCTGTGAACAGAAAAAATCATTTTCTTGGCAGATAGCCAGCTTTTGCTTGCAGTTGATGTTGAGTGGTTTAACTGGATACTGGAAGCCATTCAGTGTCTTATGGCCCAGTGCTTTATTTCACAGTGGCGTTCAACAGAGGGTCCAGCTTCCCTTTTACAGTGAGAATGGTTGGAGGCTGAGATAGCGAGATCTGTCCTGATGATTACAGACTCTCTTCTCCAACATTGTCCGGAAGTAAATGAAAATGATGTCTTCTTCCATTTTCCATTGATTAGCATCCCCATTCCCACTGTCCATTTTATAGTTTTTAATGGCAATAACCTCCTGCTTAACTTTCAATAGACTCTAGAACAAACTTCTATTCTTTCTTCACACCTTTTAATTTAGGTACTTGTCAAATAAAGAGGTACATGACTTGACACAAGATTGTTCCTTAGGTACACGTCAGGAACACTGAAAAGTTTTAATAATAGCAATACATCATATATTTCTATAACTCTATAACTTTAAAAGAAATTTCTGAAAAAGAAGTCATACATTAGATGTAAAGATTTCAGTCTTTTAGCTGTTTCCGCCTTATTGCTACTGGCTGCTAAGTTTCTCCTTGCTCTTTTGGTATCACACTAAAACGGCATGTTCTTGTGAAACATTAAGTAATTATTTTTCTCACATGGAAAGAAACTAACTGGTAAATGCCATTTTGTATCAATTCAAAAGATTTTTTAAAAGCCATGTTCAAAACAGTTGAGAAGGTGTTGAAACAATGGTATTTTCATATCATATATGTATATATTTACCCTAGTAACTCAGATTAATAACAGATTGTTTAGTGTCTAATTTCTATTTAGATTTTTTGCTAAGGTTGACTGCATGTGCAAGCTACATTGTATTATGGATGGCTTTTTCCTTCTGAAAAAAATTTGAAAATACAGAAAGGCATGAAGAAAAATACAGCCAAGATTCATGACTTCATTACCCAGGATTGATATGTATAACACTTCATCATAGGAAAGATAATGTTGAAGTTGCTTTTGTGATTCACTGACTTTCCAAGGTGTGTTGTGGAAGTGGGATTATAGAAGTGGGATGGGATCATTGTTGACTTCCAGTGTCAATCTATTTCTTTGAAGTACAGTACCTGTGGTGATGAGAGCTGAAGTGAAGCAACAGCCAAGCTGACGTAATCTGTCTTCTCCAGTGTATATCAACAAGCTATTTGCTGTTGCCTGAATCTTAGCATGCCTACTGAAAAAGAAATCCTTAAGTATAAACAAAAGGTATAACTAACCATTCATGATTATGCTTAGGTACTTCATCAGCAGTGATTTCATTCCTGACTGGGAATTTCTTTATTACTTTGGAGAGGTTTGCCACTTCTAATAATTACATAGACTATTTTCTAGTATGAGAAAAAATATGCATAATTGTTACCCTATAATGCCAGTGAAGCAATAGAGACTATAAATAAAATTTCCCCTCTACGTAGGAATACACTCAGCAACTCCTTTTTTTAAAAGGCAGTGGACTTATTTCTAAATTACTTCAAAGGATGAGTGTTGAAATGTTAACCTGGGGTGTGAGCTCTCTCAGAGAAAGAAACAGGAAGATGAAACAGAGGAACATTCCTAGAAATGAGTGTGTGACCTACGTGGTCCTTACAGTAAATTATACTTATTCTACATTTATGTTTATGTGTTGTGGCTCTATAAAGCTGATAGAACTTTTCCATTAAGTGGGCAGGTGGATTTCCTGTAGTACCCCCAGTTGCCTGAAGAGGTATATTGTTTTCTTGTGTTTCCATTACAGCATAGAGACTCAGAGGGAATCCTCTGTGGTATTTTCACATAAGGTTGCAAATCTTTTATCTGTAGGTTGTATTGTATCCGAGAGGTGAATATTAATAGCCTCTTGGCAGCCGAGTGACTTTCTTAAAAAAGGGGTTTCCCTGTGTATGGGTGGATTAACCTTTCAAAATACATGTTTCTACTTAAACCACTTAGTTACTGTTTGATTCAAAGAGCCCTAAAGACAACCTCTGCACGCCTCTAATAGAGCTTGTAGCGCGCTTACCTAGCTCTGAGAGGGACTTTCAGTATAAAACATGGTGAGTAACTAATGCCTGGGACTTTACTTTCATTTCGCTTATTTAGCAGAGTTGGCTATAACTTAATTACTTTTTAAAATGCCTAAAGTTTTCCTATCAAAATGGCATGTGTGATTGGAGTTTGATAATATTGGCAATGAAAATATGGTTTCATGTATTCCAGGTGGGAAGTGAGGCAGGACTCATAAAATGTAATAATGTATGATGTTCTCCTTTAAGATTTATATAGCTCTGATGGACAGTGACTGTAATGGGGTATGTGGTGGGGACTTGATAATAGGGGGGAATGTAGTAACCACAATGTTGCTCATGTGAAACCTTCGTAACATTGTATATCAAAGATATCTTAATTAAAAAAATTTTTTTCTATGGCTTTTACCAGCTAGCCCCTTGTCCATGTCAGATAAAGTAAGCTTTTAAAATGACACATTTCACTGTATGAATATTATGCTATTTACTTTATTATTTCTAAGAATTCTGTAAGTGATAACTATATTGAAGCATTCATCTCTGGCTATCAGCAGGTTTGATAATCTTGATCCAGTACCAGTCAGGGTAACAACACAGGCCATGGTATCCCCTAGCAGGCCTTTTTCACTGTGTTCTTCAGGGTTCTGTATGAGCTTGTTGATGGGGAACATAAAAAGTTCTAAAAGAATGTATTTCTAAATATAAAGGCACTGAGCTGTTTTATTTAAACGATGCAGATTTTCCAAAGGAGATTAGAAAATGAACTTCCCTAAGTATAACTTACATGTATGCAATCCAACTGACGTCCAAGGAAGGCTCATGTTAAAAGTCAGCAGCAGGCAAAGTAGACTAGGTGCCTGCGAGCCCAGTGCGGATGTCCCATGATTGCAGCAGTGCTGAGCTTCTGCCTTAGCCATACCATTTCCTGCTGTGAAATGGGAAGGGACTACATTCTTCTCCGGAATCTCAGGCAGTGCCCTGTTGTAGAAACTCAAAAGCCCTCTTTTAAATGGCAGGGCATCTGCAGCCCTGTTCCCCCTGCACAGGACCCGAACATTATGGGTGACAAACAAGTATGTTGTAGAATGGATCCGTGTTAGCAGACTGTTTTTCAGATATGCTCCCCTCACATTTTTGAGGCCATTAAAAAAAAAATCAGAATTGCAATATATTCTTAAACTTCAGAAAATAAGGGGAAACATATCCTCCCAGTTTCTCTTTTCCTTTTCATTCTCTCTCTCTCTCCTTTTCCCTCTGTCCCCCCTCCCTATCAGTCTGTTTCTCCTCTCTCCCTCTGCTAAGTCCACACTTTGATTAGTGTATCATTCATTTCCAGTACAACTTCCCCACTGAAATTTGCAGCCATTGTACCATTTCCCAGTTTTAATGAGATAAGTGAGGCATGAATGAGGAAGAAATAATAATTTCTAAATATGGGAAATTGAGTATTAACTCAATTCCTTCTGTTAAGGAACTTGAAACCCATCGGTGCCAAAGGGACCTGTGAAACAACACAGAAGCAGCAGGCACCAATTCCATATACCTGACGGACAAAGGCCCTTGGTCCTCAGCATCCCCCTCCACTGGGGTTAGGCCTCTTCATCCAGGTAGTGGGGTGGGGCGGAGGATGGGGAATATGCTTCCTAAATTCTTTGCCAGATGAATACTTCCTGCCAAGGATAAAATCTGAGGCCTCCTTTTAACTGTTAACTTGTAAACATTAACTCTCTAATGCTTTTTTCTTTAGTGCTTAACTATCAACTTCTAAACTTTGCTCCCTCATTAAGATTAGATAACAAAGACCTGTCAAAGGAAAACCTGTTAGTCACAGTTGTTCCCCCATCTGTTTGGAATTGTGCCAGTTTGGATCTTTCAAATATT
Source organism: Manis javanica (assembly GCF_040802235.1). Taxonomy (NCBI): domain Eukaryota; kingdom Metazoa; phylum Chordata; class Mammalia; order Pholidota; family Manidae; genus Manis; species Manis javanica. Next base: position 71,923,124 of record NC_133160.1, read on the forward strand.
GTTTTCATGAAGGATGAAGGACTTAGAATAAAATAAAAGAATCGTGCTTTAGACATACATGTCTCAAGTCTTCAAGAAAGAGGCAAGAGTAAAAAAGTTTTACTACTGAAATTGAGCAAGGCATGAGTAAAAAATTAATTTTATTTGAGAACACTGCCAAGATTAAATATCCCCATGGTCTTAAAATAAAAACAACATGAATGAAAATTATTCTAGTAGCTGCAAAGCACAGTGCCAAAAATGGATCCCTTGATTGATCTAAGAATGTAAAAAATCTTGGATGACAGAGAAATAGTCATAGTGAGGCAGTTAGTACATGGTTAATAGATTATTGTGGTAAGTAATCTAAGTGAATTAGTCTAGGCTTTTGTTAATCTGACAAGTACAATTTCTGCAAGAAGAAATTTATCAAGCAGTGTAACTCATAAATTCCATTTGAAGATAAATTATCCCTTTTAGAGTTTTAAATAACATCTTAAATTACAAATAGGGTGAAATGTTTCCTTTTGATGTGAGTAAATATTGATAAATAGAATAGGTTATGTCCAGATGACTCTAAGACAGATTGTATATTTACAAGGTATATTAGCATATGCTTCAGTAGGTTGCCGTATTGCCTTTCCTCCTTTGATTTTTGGGAATACACATTTTTTTCAAAAACTATGCAGAGATGTTCAAAAGTCTTCTGTGAAGATAGCTTACATTTTTTGAATTGCAAAAGGTAACATAACTTGTAGATATTAAAATAACTGAAAAATTGTTCAGCCTATACAACAGGAAAATGTACGTCTTTTGAATTTTTATTGTAGAGAGGAACATAAAATGTTGGAATAGTATCAAAATAATCAAATTTGATTTCTGACTGAGAAAAAATGAGTAGGAAGATTCTCAACTTTAAAGTATTTAATGTGGACAAATTTACTCCAACCTAAATATGTGTTAAAAAACAAACATAAATTTCTAGTTAGACATTTTGTTGCTTGTTTAAAAACAAGAAAAAAATATCAACACATATAACCATAAAATTAACACTAAGACTAAGTAAGAGACTACATAATTTGTATGAGAGGATCTTGAATTTCACATGTAAAAACCAAAGGATGGATTCTGTCAGCAATCAGTGCTCAGGGGTCAAGTCTCATCTCAACTTTTCATTCCCAGCTGGGGAGCCTAAAGCTCAGTCGTTACTAATTCTTATCATGATCATACAGTCTTTCATTTCTTTTCATTTGAGTTACATTGATAAGTATATATATGTTTGTTAATCTGGGGATAATCACCTGGATATTAAAATTCCAAAGAAATTTCTGTGTGTCATCAGGGGTAGTTAGATTTATAACAATTTCTTGATTTTAATAATAATAAAATATTATTTTATTAAAAATAATAACACACTACTATTATTTTGAAAGTACAGTCTCTGACATGGCTTCTATTGCTAAAAATTGGGTACAGGTCAGAAGACACTCCCCTGAAGCATAGTCCCATAAAAATAAACATCCTTAGTCTCATGTTTTCATGGTTATCAGCAGAATAATCAATATTCATAAATAATAACATACATAATAACATTCATGTCCCATAAAAACCACATTCTCTATTGGCTTTCCAATGAGTTTGAAATGTTAAGCAAGATCTAAACTCCACCATATTTCTTTAGAGCTTAAAATTCACCAGACAACTCTTCGCAAATCTCCTTGTAGTTCAGGTGAATTGGAAGTGCTTTCCAATGTAATCTCTTATTTAATCTTCATGTTCTTCCCTTTGAAGACAGAAGTATTATCCTTACTTCAAAGATGAGACTTTGGAACCCAGAGAGCTTCAATAATTTTCCCAAAGTCAAAAATCTTGCTGAATATAAGAGACAGATGTGGGGACCCACATCTTTTGACTGTTAATACAATCATCTTTACAGTACACATTATGAGAAAGGTGAATTTGTAATTTGGAGAACTTCAATTAAGTTCTTCAGTAGAAATCCACAATACAAGAATAGTTCCCAAAATAAAGCTGCATGAAGACCCAGAGTAAGTACATGCCTGTCTAGCTTCAGAATCAGGGACCATTCTATAGACAAGATCCTCTCTGTAGGGTTAGAATTGGCCATTGGTTGTATTTCAATAATCTTCTAAGACACATGCATCATGAGCAATATAGCAATACATATATAATAATCCTAGGATGTCCAATTTCATGGCACATAAATGCTAATTGGAAGAGCTCCTAGCCATTATAATATCCAACATCTTCTCATTTCAGAAATGGTGATAATACCTTATCCAGGGACAAGCAAGTTTAGTGACAGTCCTGTCACTATTTGAATCTTAGTCTCCTGACTTCTGGTTCAGGAACTTTTCCAATTTCAGTTCCCAAATGTCAGTTTTTCATCTAAAATTAGTACAGGTGCCCTGATGTAATTGAGCAATAGATAATCTGTAGTGGCAAAGAATTTTTATTTATTGCTATAAAACAAAAAGACTTCTTAGAAGGGAATAGTTGGTAAAAGTCCCCTGATTTGACACCTTTCTCAGAAATATGAAGTGGAAAAAAAAGAGAGTTCTTTTGAATATTTCTTTCTTTTGGTTTAGACAATGTGTAGTCAAAGTCTCTTATTCTCAATTTCCCTTGAGCCATTACTGTAAATGATAGTGTGTGTGATTTTCCTTTCCTCCAATTTCCTCCACACTGAAATCAAAGGACTTTAAGTACTTATTAGATACAGGAATCTTACTTGCAGAGGAAATAAATGAATGAAAACTAGAACAGATGGTGTTTTTTTTAATGACACTATTATATTCTTAAAAACCTTAAGTGTTTGTCTAATTTTGCATAGAAATTATCTGAAAATTTTGAATATCTGAATATTAATATTTGAATATCTAAAAAATCACTATCACACACCAAGATAGTGAAATTTTAATTCTGATAAATGCTACACAGGGGAGGTGCATACAATTTTAAGAATGTACATTAAAGGAATTTGTACAATATGGGAAATCCAGAAAGATTTAGTTTTGAAGAAAGAACAATCTAAGGAAAAAGAGCAGGCAAATTCTAGGATTATACCAGAAGGGAACATGGTGTGGTCAAGGAACTGACAAAAGGCTAATGGGTAATAAGAGGCTGGAAGATGCTTCTGGGTCAATGGGGGAGCATTTCTGGTTATCATAACGATTGAGGGCAGGTATAACGAAGCATCTCGCAATACCAGAAGTGCATTCCCCTCCCTCTCCAGTAGTGACCCACTTAGACAGGCAGAGCCCCTTAGCTGTGAGAAGGACTTTGGTCACTGTGACGGAAAACCATGAAGGTGTTTTTATTGTGGGGATGGAGACAGGAGAGATGACAAGACATGACATGTTTTGAAAAGAACACCATGCCTACAACCTGGAGAGTGGATGGAAGGGAGCCAAGGATGGGAAGAGGCAGAGCAGTCAGGATGCTAGTACTGCGGTCCAGGTAAAAACATCGGAAAGAACCTACAAAATGCCTGGAGTTATTTCTCACCCGCCAATATAATAGAACATTAGGCACAAAGGCAACTTTGTTTCTCCCTTTTACTCCCCATTTCACTCTTCAGTTTTGCACAAGTCATTTAATTCTCCTTTGTGAAGAGCCAAGCATGAAGAAGGGCGATAGCACCTGTGCTGCCCTCCCGCCTGGGCCTCGCCCAGTGGTTACCTTGGTTACCATCCCCAGGGCAGGCAGTAAATACTTGGCGGTGATAGCTGGAGGATTGTAGCTAGCGTTCCAGGGACTTTAGAGATCATCCTGTCAGGCCTTGACTTTGCAGAATAGGAGTGAAACCTAGAGAAAATAGTTAATATGCTTAAGATTACACATCTAGTCAATTACGAATTGAGAACAGAAAAAACAAACAAACAGAAAAGTCTTCTGGTTTCTAAACTAGTGCTTTCCTTTTTCAAATGTCCTTCATATTCAAAATAACAAGGATCTCAAAACATTATTATCTGCATACTGTCAACAAATAAGCTCATGCTTTGGAAGTCAAAAAGAGCTATAAAAATAAATAGACTCTATAGTTGCTGACAATAAACAGAAATACTTTTTAAGAGCACTGTGTTTTGTTGGTTCACTTTGCTTTTTGTAAAATTGAATTTTAAAGGCACTGACTTGCTCCCTGCAGGCACCACCGACCACCTAATGTCACCAACTAATGTCAGCTCCCTGACTCTGCAGGCTTTCTCCCCCTCTGGACTGAAAAGACTGCTCGTTTTTCAGCCACGGCTTAACCACCTCAGCATGGACTAACCATGCTGTCTATTCGCTCCGTAAAGCATACAGACGAGCGTTCAAGGCATGCTGAATGCTCGCGGCGCAGGACACTGGCTTACTTCTGCCTAGAAAAGTTGAATAGTATGTTTACAAGGAGTCAGTCTTGTTTGTTCCGTTAAGCTGTTTACGACCATCTTCCTTTTTTTGCAATTACATAATTTAAATAAAATGTATACAAACCGATGATATATTAGTACAAAAAGATTATTTCTCTGCCAGTTAATTTGAGTACTTTGGAAATAGCCAATAAAGGTGAATCACCAAATTTAAATTGGATGTAGGTTTGGTAAATATAGAAGACTGGGAAAATATCATAAATATCTAAAAGTATCCTGTTATCAGATAGCTTTGTATGTCTCAAAGTTAGAATTCCCTTATAGGAAACTAAAAGTAGAATTCATGGGGGATTCATTGTGGGCTAGAAAGCCCATGGACCACCAACAGCACATCCCAACCTGGAAAAGAAGGCTTGGCAACTGATATAAAAAAATAACTTATATTTTAAGTTACAGTAGACTAATATGGTACTAATGTATTATTATTCATTAGTTCAAGGTTTAAGCAGTTTTTTAATCAACTGACTTCCTGAAGTTCTCTTATATGGGCTGTAAGAAAGCTTTCGATGTATTAGACACCAAAATCACTTCAGAAAACAATTCAATAGAATTTTTTTATATATGTAAGCACAAATGTATATTTATGTATGCTTTACAGTATCTTATCTTATGAAATATTCATTATTTATTATATTTAGATATAAAGATAATAATTTTCATGATGGTTTAGTACTTCCCTGGGACATTGCATCCTAAGTCTATTGAATCTGGTCAACATTTGGTTTTGAGTTTAGTAAAGGTAGATGCTGGAATGAAACAGAATTTCTACATAAGTATTATGAGTTCTAAATTGTATGCCCCAGAGGGAAGAGTATTTTATATAGACAAAAATCACTCATCAGCCTTAGGTTCCTTCTTTCCTGAGTAAACTTTCATGCCTTTGATTACACATGTATTTTGATACATTTCAATGCTATATAGCATAGACTTGAAACAACAAATGTATGCAATGGTAGAAGAATACTTTAGCAATTTTTAACATCACATTTTCAATGTCTGCAAAACCTATTTTTACAGAGTTGACTATGACTGGTAATACTCACACTCTAGCCCTTGAACCTAACATTAGAAATCCAAGTGTATTAAAATCTGTCACCACAAATGGTGAAAAGCTCATAAAACTTGGTTTACTTCCAAAAGTAAGTTTATACTCTAAAGCTGGGTTATTTTGGAACCGTGGATTGTGTAAACTTCTGCTTAAACAATCAAACAGCTTATGATTTTCACTGATGTACTGAAATCCATCCAAGAATCCAGGATATCTTTTGGTTAAGTTAAACAGAAAGCCACAGCTGCTTCTTAAGCAGTAAGAACCCCCTTAAAGAGAGGAGGAAGTGGAGGAGGAGATGAAGAGGAAGAAGAAAGTAACCGAATGATGGGAACAAATAAATGTGTTTGTTTTTAGTTTAGAGGATGCTGTCAGCCACTTAGGTACTCTAACTTCTGTGGTCATTAATTGGAAATCTTTTGGTTCCCAGAAATTAGATGTGGTCTAGTTCCCCACCTCTCCAAGAAAACAAGATTATTAAACTTTAAGTAATTGTTAAACCCTCTTGGTTTCAACTTTCCTTGATATAAAAAAAGGGCAAAAGTGAAACACTATAAATTAGTCAGTAAAACACCTGAGCAGTCGCTCTTGGCCATAGTAAGTCCTGTTATCCTCAAACTCTTAATTGGCAATACCACTTAGTTTTCATTTTAATGTATTTCCTGTCTTTCCTCTTGTACAGTTAGGTATCATTCCTCCATTCTTCTATTGTTAAAATATTTGGTCCTCATTGTGAACTAGGTGCCATGCGAGATACTGGAGATATGAAAATTAGAAACACCTGGATTTGGGCCTCTAGGGCTTGATATCCTATTTTCCTCAACAGGTAGACGAATTCTTTGATGGTAAGTGCCTATTTCTTTACTTGTCAAGAATTTTAGAGTCTAAAAGTGCCTTGGAGGTAATCATTTATACCAACACCACATACACCCAGCTTTCTCAAAATGAGTGCACCCAGGGCCCACCATGGGTCAAGATAGAGAAGAAACCACAACTATTTATCTCCGCCCTCCTAGGACTCCATAAAAATGGTGTCCATGAACAATTATAGTGTACTAACTACATTTCAGTCACTACTTTATGCATTTCATACACATCAACATGTTTAAGCTTCATTGCAGCCCTAATGAGGCAGGTACTAGTATTATTCCCATTTTACAAAAAAAGGAAACAGGCACAAAAATGTAATTTTGATCTCCCAGTTAAAGAGTCCCTAGGGTAGCAGGGACTGTACCTGGGAAGTTTTGTTTCTGAGGCTGCCCTTAATTACTATGCAGCTCAGCTTCTGTAGATGCAAAGAAAAAGGTTTAAAAAGTTTACAAACAAGGGAAGGAAGCCAGCTCTATTATTTTCACACTATATTTTAAATCACTGATATTACTTAGCTTTATTTTCTCTACCTTACTTACCAAACTTTAAACTGACAATTTAGGCCTTTCCCAAAAATTTTCAGTAGAATGTGGCATAGATTCTAGAAACAATTTCAGAAGAGGGATCTCAGTCCTTAATTCATAGTAGCTTTGTAGGCACAGAGTAGTTACATTGTGATCACACCTCCTATCAGCAACGATAGCATACAGGGGTCCTGTGTCTCATGGAATGCACACGAACATAGCTGGGGAAAAATCATGGTGCCTTGCGTGGCCCTGCAGGGTAGAGGACACGTGTCACAGACAAGAGAGAAAGGAAAGATCTTTTGACTTTTACCTGAAAACTAAATATATATATTTATATAAAAGGCAGACACCGCAATCAAGCAGTAAAAACTGGACCAGTTGTATTGTCAGTATTTCAGGATGGAATAGCTGAGAAATTCACTTTGGGCAAAGGTTAAGAGGTCAGGTATCATCTTTTTTCTTTCTCTTTCTACTGTTTGTTATTCCAGTACAATTTGCTCTCACGAAAGTCCACCATGTTCTATGTCTAACTCAGTTGTCCCATGCAAGATCTGTTTCAAATATTTAAAACGTTCAGCAAAGTAGAAATGTCTGAATCGCACATTTTACAAGAAATCGGTGAGCGATAGTGCGAGGTGACTGCCGCGCGCTGCTGGAACGGGGAGGTGTGCACGGTGTTGCCCGGTTTGTTGTATCAGGTATTTTGTTGTATCGGGTATTTTTCTCCTGCCTGGATTAGTGTCTCCACACCAGCCAATAAGGACTCAGGGAGTCCATGCCCTCCCTTTCAGGTTGGTTATGTGCTTTTCATCAACGAAAAACTGTGGGAGAGGGAACTTTAGCAGAATTCCTAATTTTATGGTTCAGTGTCACCCTGCCTTGTAATGAGTGGAGATCAAGTTCAGAGAGGCACTCAGATGTTTACTCAGTGTGATGAGACTTCTGATGATTTTGATTTTCTCTACAATTAAAAAAATAAGGCACCAGTATTGAGAAAGTGTCAACCCTGATTCCTCACAGTTGCCTTGATTGTATTTGCTTGGACTTCAAAGAGGAGCCCTGTGACTACCTGTCCTTTTCTGACTGTCTTCTCCATTTCTGTTCCCTTGGAAAAATACTTCTATTGGTGGAAGTGGATAAACCACTGGAAATTATAATTATGCCTGAGATATTGACTTTTCCTGACTATCACTAGTTGATATTTTTAATTCCTGGGTAGAATAATTATAAGTATAAAATTCCAGCCTATAAAAATGCTACTCAGAAAGGAAATAAAATGTTCGGTAACTAATACCTTTGAGATAACACCTGTCACGTCTGTTTCCAGTGCCTCAGAGGTATTATCTGTGAATCTTAAGTATAAAACTTTAGGTCTAGAAATTTCTCTCTCCACATGGTGTTTTGAGGGTTGTTTACCACCAGAGTTCAAATAATACAATGTCATTGCCTGACAAATATATTTTTATGAGGTTTCATATATAATGTAAAATTTATAATGTAAAAATAAAGTACTTTAAAAGTACTTTTAACTATGCAAAATTGCAAAGGTAAGATCTTACTAAGGTACTTGAGTACTTTATTATTAAAATTAGATCTTACCTTAGTTCAAACTTGAAATGTCATCTGTATAATATTCAATTAGGAAACAACAGTAGAAAATCACGGAATATGAGTCAAATGACTTGACATCTAATCCTAGATCAGCCATTAATCGGTCAAATCACTTCTACTCATGGGGCTTCTGTTTCCTCTCCTGTAAAATGATGGTGTCATATTTCTCAGAGTATTCTCCAAGGTCCTAAATTCTATGATCTTCTGATATTCCAGGACTCCATCATTTCAGGTCTGCTGGGAAATTTGCATTTTTTAAAAGTAATTTTTAGGACTAATGAAACCATTGAAGATCTTTCTTAAAAACCTTTGTACAAATTAATTAATTAAAATTTTAAAACCTCATCTTCCAGAAATTACAATATAGGCAATTACTGCAAATTACTCTGTCAGGTAACACCTCCTTTGCCTGTCTCTTCAATGAAAGAATTGAAATACTTGCAAGAAATTTGCAGAATTGTGTAATACTTCCAGAGTGCCACATAAAGAACTGTTTTTGCAATTTTGCATAGTTAAAAGTACTAGTTGGTGGTCCAATTACTCTAACAGTCATGTACGACATTTGCTTTCATCTAGTAACTGGCTACCATGGTGGTAACAGATGACTTTTAAACAGCTGTCACAAGCTGAAAACAAAACAAAATAAAAAAGCCACCCTCCCACATTAGGTACAGACTGCTTGCCAATAGCTGAAACAAATCTTTCTTGGAGAGTTTTAACAAACAAACTTTTTCTTCATTGTTGTTATAATTAAACAGAAACTCATAAATATCAGACAGGCTGGCTTCATGTTTCCCACAGACCTGAACTGCCTAAATTTCATAATGCGATGTTAGTGGTTTCCAGATGCATTTAAAATGTGCTAAGTGCCTGCAGGAATTGGCTTTTTGAACATGCACGTCTTCAAATGCTTCAGTCTCAAGAATCTGCTATAAGCCCCATGAGGTACTATGATGTCTGTGGAATGTTTGATCACAGTTTGGTGCTCATACTGCAATTAATATTAAATAGAAAAAAATTGGAAATGAAAAAACTCTGTGTCTTACAGTTTGGGATTTTGTTCCTCTTTTTCCTTTAGAGGTCACATTACCAGCTCCTTTGTTATCTTGACCATCATAGAAATAATCACTAACTCCTGTTGGAGGAAAAGCTCGAATGAATGGCTTCCTGAGAAGAAGGCTCTTGATGTCCTCAGGTCATTAGGCTCTCCTGGAAAACGTATTCCTGGACTGTGGCGCATTGAACTACAAACATGTCAGTCTGACAACATTAACGGTTTATGACTTGTATGTTGGAATGTCCAGCTTTCTTTTACTTGCTCCTGGACAATTTCTCCCTGTTGTAAGGACTCTTTCTTAACTGAAAGGCTAAGACTTTATGTTTACACCCCCGTTTTACCTTTGAAACTAGGCAACAGGCAAATGTGTGGTCTGTCTTCTCATAAGTGGCAGTGCTGAAAACAAGACACGAGAATAAAAACATGGCTCTTAGTGAAAAATACATGTAACAGGTGGTTTTCTCCTGCAGTTGCTGACAGTTGTCTTCCCTTGAGACACATTCAAGCCTCATGCCTTTCCATGTTTTCCTTTTAGATCCCATGTGGACGACTCTTAAGCAAAATTGATAAACAGGAAGAGAAACTGGTAATGTTCACCGATCAGCCAGAAGATTCTGAAAGGTAATAACATTTTATTTAGACGATGTATGCCTCTGACAGTATTATTCTAATTGGAGTACATCTGCCTTCAAAGATAATGAGTCTATTAAGAGTAGACGAGAACCTATCAGGATAGAACTGTACAGAACAGATAAGAAGAAGATGGTGGATAACAGCATGAACTATTTGAATGCATTTTTGTTCATTGCTATCCAAGGGGCAAGAATGGTGGTAGGTTATGGAAATTATTTGGTATTTTTTTAAAGGATTTGGTGCATTTCTTTTGGCCAATTTGGACCCTGAGATAATTTCTCTTGAGTAGCACAGATTTTCCCCTAGAAAACAACTCTAGTTAATCTGGTGAACAGGTAGCTATATTTTCTCTCCTGAGTTATTAAATCCTTAGCTCAGGTACAGGGTGAAAAATTTACTAAGTTCTTTATCAAAAAGAAAAAAAGCCTTTCCTCAATCACTTCCCACATTCTATCAGCCTTTTATGAACTTCTCAAGCATCACTCTATTCATTGACTCATAATAGTTATTTCTTAGACTGCTTATTTTGCACCTTTTATGTACAAGATACAGTGCTAGCTGCTTGCAGAAGATGAATCAGATACAGGCCCTATCCTCTAGCTGCTTGCAGTTCAGAAGTGAAAAGCCACACACCTAAGTTAATATATGTCGAGTGTTTTGCCTCAAAAAAAAGCACAAACTATTCTGAGCAATCACAGGAAGGTGAGATTCCTAGTTGTGAGCATGAAGAGATGCATGAAGAAGGAATTGTTTGACCTAATTTCTGGCAAAAAGAAAATGACGAGTGCTGGGGGTGTGGCATAGGGGAGAGAAGGAAAGAGTATTCCCTGCTGACAGCAGAATGTGTACAAAAAAAGTAGTGCTATGCAAGTTGAAGACTTGTGTTAGGACCAGTGAGCAGTTCAGTTTGGCTTCCACATCTGGCACACAATATGAAACACATCTTGAGCAAGAGTCTAAATAGCTGAGAATTTATTCTATAGGCCAATGTTAGTGTCTATAAAGACAAAACTTTTTTCAAGGGAAAGATAATTTAAAGAAATAATAAGACTCAAGTTCTTAAGTCAGTGTTTCTCAAACTACGGTTCTCTAAACCTGGGGTCTGGGGACGTATTTTCAGGGTTCTTTGTCTGTGAAAACTTTTCACTAAAAGGGACACGTGTACTTCTGATATGAAGATCATCAAAGGGAGCCACTGAAAATTTGAACAGGGGATTGACAATAGGCTAACCTGGCAACTTGTGTTTAAAATTGGCAGAGCAGAAGACTAGAAGCTTGAATATAGACATGTTGATTTCTCCCTTTCCTCTCAACCAGTGACATTCAGGATGTACAACAAGCACTTTAGCTTTTAGTTGTATAAACTTAGCATTTCATTAGATACTGCTCTTTATTATACTATAACTGTCTTTTGTGTAAAAGTCATTTCCTTGATAAAATCTTATCTACCTTACTGAAAAGACCTCAGCCTACAACAACCACTTTAACAGTAAGTCTACAATAAGCATTGATCATTTTTATCATATACATTTTTATAAAATGTAAGTAAAATACACATGCACATCACAGGAGCAGTCTGAAGATTAACCAGTTACACTGACAATTTCTAAGACACTATAGATATTATAGAAGCATAAAACACAGCACATGACACCAAACAATTTTTAGGAAAGATGATACCCTGTTGTCCTTTGGCAGCTGAGGTCCCTATTTGGCAAATTTTACCAGTTAACAAAGGAAAGAATGAAAGAGAAGGGAAAGTAAGAGAGGAAGGGAATGAGAAGGAAGGAAGGAAGGAAGGAAGGAAGGAAGGAAGGAAGGAAGGAAGGAAGGAAGGAAGGAAGGAAGGAAGGAAGGAAAGAAGGAAGGAAGGAAGGAAGGGAGACCTATTGTTTCTGTGTTTGAAGATACATACATATATTCTTAGCATCTCCTTCAGTAGAACCATCTCAGAGAGGTAGGGATACCCTCACCCTCACCTTCACACCATTTTATTCCATGTGGGAAAAAATAATAAAGACTCTGTAAGCTCCTGAACCACATTCTGTTACCTCCTCTCTTCAGAAATGCATATTAAGGTTTAGATTCTCTCCATTTACCAACAATGAGAATTACAGATAACTTTATAGGTAACATTTTTTTCTACTGTAATAAAAAAAATCTGAATTTTTGAGGGAGAGAGAGGTAGGTCCTTTAACAGTAATTTGAAATGCTCAGGAGATGGTGTGTAGGTTCACCTTTAAGGTGTATGTGCCTGGGGCACAAAAGCAGAGGGAATGGATGTGGCAGAAGCTGCAAGCCCATGTCTTTGTCTCAGGGAGGTGAGAAAGAAAGAAGAAAAAGATGAGAGGCAACAGGGCAGAAGCACAGTAGTGAGTGTTGCCACCTTTCCCTCTTTTGTTCCAGAACTAACTCCTTCCAGGTAGAACCATCTGAGGTTCTGCTGTGGTAAACTGTGCCATCTCTTTAAGCATTATGTATTAATATCATGGTTGTCACACCAAGCTTCTTTTCAAAGTAAAAGTAATGAAGGGAACAACTTTGATACCAGAGAGGGATTATCAAAGGACACACAATGTTTAACAGTTTTAAAATTCTCCTTTAACATAATCTACAACATACTCTTTAAAAGGCAGCCCCACTCAACACATTATGAAGCTCAGGTCATCCTTGTTTTGAACTATTAATTTTAGTGCCAGCCTCTCGTTTTATTTTTTCTAAAGCACGTTTCCCCATCCTAACGTTTATTTTGAGGAATGTATTTTTTTAAATGAATGGTGTGTTCAGAATATTAAAGTCATTACCTAGCATGGAAACTTATTATTATTCATTATAGACCAAAGTAGAAGTACTTTTAGAGGATTAATATTAGTGTTAAATTCTCATGAAATGCCCCTTTTACCTGGCATTAAACTCATTGTTAGCATTCATTCAACCTATGTATTAGGCAATCTCAGTTATTCAGCCTTCTGGGAATAATATACTGGTTTAAGATGCATTTAAGGAGTTCCTGTGTCTTTCCCCATATTCAAAGCATTCAAATGTCATTATGCAAAAATACTTCGCATAATGGTGTTCTTTAAGAAAATTAAATAATAGTTTCTTTTTTTCCATGTGAACAGTATGCTCCCCTCCAGATGCAATATTTGTCAGCCAAACATCTGCTGGCTATTAAATGTCTCTTAAAGCTCCATTTTTTGCTCATAAAGGGAAGAAAAGTGTAGGGACGTTTATGGGGTGACAGGCAGATGTTTTCATTGGAGCATGACTATGTATGTGGTTAAGCCAAAGCTAAAATGATTTCTTTCATGATAACAAAATTTTTACAATTCTGATGACCTCTTTCTTCTTACCTGACCCTAAATTAAACTATTCTGGAAAGGCAGAATAAAGAGCCATTTATACAGTTGCTGTGCACATCGCAGGGGAGTTAGCAGTATTATCTACTTTCTCAGTCAGACATAGATTATTTTCTGTCCATTCATATTGTTTCATCAGGTAAAAAAGAAATTGACTTTGAAATGTTGAATAAGTAATTTTAATGACTCACAGAACAGCACAGATCATCACAGTTTTTTCTCATAAATTTTACTAATTCTTAGTCATGCTTTAAGTAGTTTCAATATTAAGTTTCAATATTAAGGTTTAGTATTAATGTTCAAATTTGTCAGATTTTCGGAAATTATAGTTCTTCAAATTAATAAACTTTAAAGTTATATTGGATTTCTGGACAACAGTATAATTAAGTATCTTCTCTTTCCAAAATAAGAAAGGAGCACCTCAACCAGGTGCATATGTGTACTACAGTAAATAAAATTAACTTTTATTGGGTGGATACATTTACAGACTAGGGGCTTTTGGAAAACCTGTGTTTTCTACCAGACTCTATAAAGCACATTTCAGAAAAGCCTCTGTAGTGCCAACAGCTCCCATGGGAGAAACAGACTTCCACTCTATAGCTACTTAAACTCTCTGCTTGATTCAATTCAACAATCATTTGTAGAGCTACTCCTATTTGGTAGGACGTGTTGGGGAGCTATTGTTGGAAATAACACCAAATTAGAATTCTCTGAAGAATCTACTTATCAGTTATCTGGGAGGGACTGTTGGAGCTGCTCAGTATGACGTCTGTGTATCTGAAGACTGTATATCTGCCAACTTTTACCTCGGTGGAAGTGTCTTTGATACTAAACTGTAGAGGCACAGAGCTTGCTTGGAGGTCTACATCAAGCCCAAGGCAGGTCGCATTCAACATGCAGCCAGCTGAGTGAGTCACAAGTCTGTTTCTGCGTGTCTGTGACAACTCTAAGAGTTGCCCCCTTTTTTGCAGAAGGCTTCAGAGTTGAGGTAAAGATATCTCCTCCAACAGGCTAATTAAATACACAGACCCTTCCAAGGCAATACATTCCATTTTTGTGGCTTGCACTTGACACAGTTCAAAGTCAATTAACATGCTGAAAGATAGTGCATTATGAAAAGTCCAGTTTGCAGAGCAAGTTGGAAATAAATTTGTGACTTTATTCATGCTGCCCTGACAGGAAATCATGTAAATACACTAAGTGAGGAAACAATGGGGACAAAAATTGAAGGGACCTGAGTTTGGAAAATTCAGTTTGGTTTTGATTAGGATCTTCCTTCTTTATTCCTTCATATAAATTAAAAATTTTAATGTAATCCTTCAGTGAATTGGGTTTTTTTCATTCTGGTAGGTTTCTGCTTTATATACTACTGTATACTTCATACACATGCACACACATACACTGTAATATATATACTTTATGTACTACTATATAATACTACATATATATCTGTTCAAAAGTAGGTTTACTTTAGAGGGTAGACAGGTTATGTTCAGAAATTATTTGAACTAAAGTTTATTTCCTCATTTTTAGTCATTATATGGTTTGCTAATTTTTATATTGATATAATACTCCAGCTGTCACTTTATATTCTGAATTTACTACTTGTTAGATAGGATTGTAATTACTTAAAGCACATATTACCTCACTTTCCAAGGCAACTGGACTACAGAACCATTTTTCCATTTCATTTCTAGGAAATATTTCTAAGCCATGGACCTCTGCTTTCCAAATGCAATTACTTCCATTGCTCTAACCATGTAAATTCCATTATTCTCATTATGTTAGCTAAAAACATATCAGTGTTTTTAGTTATTGAAGAAAATGCCATCACATTAAAAAGCAAAATGAAATTTTCAGAGACAATTTACTTAAAAAATTCTTAGAAGACAATAGTAATGTCTTCCTCTGGACTAAAGGACTCTCTTGTTTACAATCTTAGAACATATAGTGTCTCCCTTTGTAGCAAGAGAGAGTCACACCATTTGGATAATTTGCCTTTTTAAAAATTTTCGTTTTACTCTGTACTCTATCACATTTTGTTTTAGACACAAACAGGAAGGGAAATTTAAATATCAGCAACAAAACTTAGAAAATTCACACCCTATACTGTCATTATTATTAATACTTTAATATGACACTGTTGGGGTGCTATTATTCATAGTCAGACTTGTATTTGTTTGATATTTTACATAGCTTAGAAAGTCTTTTCACGTTTATATCTAAATTTAGAGTAGGTTACAAGCCACCAAGATAAGTATGTGATTCTTGGTTATTTTCAGTTTCTTCCATTTCCTATGTGCTGAATGTTTAGTTGTTCTTTGTAGGAAAATAACTGATCACAGTTAGTGGCATGTGGTAAACGCTCTAAAATGTTTGTTGAACGAATGGCTAAAATGGAGACTGATTTAGCCTGTAAGGTTGCTCTACTCCTAATGCTAAGCAGAAAACAATTTTCTTACATTACAAAATAACTTGCTACCACACCATCTTCTTATTCTCCTTGTTTTTCTCTTTCTCTTTCTTTTTGAAAGTAGCTTTATTTTCTAATTGTAACATTAATACATGCATCATACGTTAGTTCTTTCTGTGTATGCAAAAGGCTTCAGCATTTGCAAAATGCAGACAAAAAGAATAAAACTCACATTTAATTCCGTCATCCAAAATAACTACTGAGAGAATTTTTCAGACCTCTCGCTGCCTCACTATTTTTTAATTTAAACATGGGACCTTAGTGAAGAAGTAGTTTTGAAACGTTTTTTTAGTAGATGGACTATTAATATTCTCCCAAGTAAATATTTTTCTCTGTAGTATCCAGTTATACAGTTATATCAGTATTTATTTGACTGATTCCCTGTTTGACACATGTAGGTTGAATTCAATCTTTGGTGTTAGGAATAATGCCACAACAAACATACTTGTGTTTAATCTTTGTGTATATTCACTTTTGTTCTCTTAGGGTAAATTTCTAAGGTAAACTCTTAGGTAAAGAGTGGAATTGTTAAGCAGAAGTATAGAAAAACTTTTGAGATGTACTTCACAGTGCTTTCAAGCAAAAACACCGGTTTATCATCCCTCCAAGAATAGATAATTTTTCTACACTATTATTGCTCCAAATATTATTCACTGTTGTACAAGTACTTCACTCTGGTCAAAATGTCTTTCCTAAGTATGCTGTTCCTTATTGGAGTTAAAAGTTGTTCTGTTACTTCAGTTGGCTGGCTTTCTCCTTCTCGGCAATCTGGATTGTTACTCTTTGTCCTATGGTGTAGTTCCTAGAATTTTCTTTTACCGCCTCAGAACTGTTGGTTCCTTTCTGACTGTTCAGTTTCATGAGGATTTTCCCAATTTGCAAGTATTCAGAGCAAAAGTGAGGGAGAAAGCTCAGTCCAATACAGCTTCCTGTGAAGATTTTCATGCAATCCCAGTCCTCCTCTGTAACTCCTGGACCTGCATCCAGAGGCTTTTGATTCATCTCCCTAAACTAATCAGCCTGCGGTCATGGCTGCACAGGGTCACAGGAGGAGAGACTTCAGGGATTCAAATGCTCCAAAACCGGGCAGTGAATCTGTTCCCTTGTTTTCTACTGCTTCTGCAGTCCTTTCAAGTGCTCAGCCTCTCTTAGATTTTATGGGGCAAATTGTCTCCACTTCTTGATGGCTTCTCTTTCTAAAGACATAGGTTTTAACTTCCTCTGCTCCAGCAATTCAGTTACAAACTTCTGCTTTTATTCTTCCAAAAATTGATTGAAACTATATCATCTACTATTGTCACCTCACCCAATTCTATTTGTCCTTGTGAGTTAAGGATGATTTAAAGAAATTGTGTCTTGGGATTTTAACAGGTCTTTGCTATATGCCTTATTGATATTATACTTATCAATATATGCCTTATTGATATTATACTTTTTTGCTTATTACTGAAATTGAATAGGTCAAGATCAGTTTAAAGAATTATTTTATAAGTGAGACATTTTGTTTAGATACTAACTGAGGCTTAATGTTTTCTGACATTTTCAAATTAATGACCAGAGACTAGATGAGTCATCAAGTCTATTTACTTCCAATGAGCTTCATAGAGCATTCACTTGTCTAATTTAATGCTTTGCACCAGATTTCTACCCCGCTGCTTTTAAGCCCGGCATTCTTATTGTTGCTTTCATTTGTCTTCTCTGCCTTAGCCCAGTCCCTTAATTTTAGTTTTTCTGAATCACTTGGTTTTAGAGCATCTTTTCTACAGCATAGATTTGGGATTCCCTTTGCAAGCCACACTGAAAATCTCATTCATTAAATAGTCACCTTAAGCCCATTTATGTCTGGTGACACGATCAGTATGTTTTTTCTCAATCCTGCCTTATTATTTGATGTTAATATTAATACTAGATTAACTGTGTTTCTTTCTCTTCTTGATCTGTCTTCTTGCTTATTTTTAGTACTTATTTTTGCATTTAAAAAAGCTTGTATTTTTCTTCTTGTAGTTACCTAACTCTGCTAATAACTAATAAAATTCCCTTGATCTTTTCTTAAAATTAAGTTCCTACCATTTGTATTGTGAGATTTAAATCACAACCTATGATTCCTATCTGTAATAACCTATGCAGTAATCAACAAACGTATTTTAATTTCTACTTTTTCCCTTCTCTTCCAATTTTCAAAATTACTTTTACTTTTACTTTGTCAGAACACACATTTGCATTATAATTTTAAAATTTGTTCTCACCTTTGTTTTAGTCTTGGATGTCTTTTTAGATTACTTCTTTAATACTCATCAGCAGTCCTTTTGCCAAAGTTTTATTTAGTTTTGATAAATGTAACAACTGGATGCAAAATTCTTTACTCATACTTTTCTAAAATTAAAACAAAATACTGCGTAAGTTTTGCCTTGTTTTGTATGTTTCAGTCAAGAAACTTTGTAAGTTTCTTGGTATTTTTTTTTCCTCAGAGGACCTTTCTTTTCCTGATTCTTTAAAATTAAACAGTTTTACTAGATTCACTCTTATAATTTCTAAGGTACATGTGGGCACTTTCAACATTTCAATTAAGATTTAATTTTTAATTTTTTAACTTGAGTGCAGTTTTAGTGGTAATTCTATTCCATTGTTTTTTCTTATTCAGGAAAATTAAATGTACACTGGAAATTTTTTGCTGTTTCATTTCTAGCAATTTTTTTCTGATACTGCTTACTCCTTCATTTTATTATTATTCCTCTCCTCAAAATCTCATTAGATTGCAGTCACATCTATTCTCCCTTGAGTACTTTTTAATTTGGCTTTCACTTTTGAGATGATTTTGATCTTGTTCTTCAGTTTCTTTCCTGAATTTGGTCATATCTCATTTTAATTTGTGCCACTTATTGGTCCACTTCAGTCCTGTTTTTTTTTTTAATTTTTATGGTTTAAGGTCCTCTTTTATGTCTAAAAATGCTTATATGGAAATGTTTAGTGCTTGCTGGGGTGAGAGTTTTATTAGAGTTTTTCCTCTGTTTCATGTTCAGTTTCTCAGAGAATACTTACATCAGCTAAAATCCTTGGATTCTCATTTTCTGCTTTCTTCTTGTAGTTCTTAATGGATATCGCCTGTCACTTTATAATCATTTTCCTGGGCTGAGAGTAACAAGTGCTTCTATGTAGATACTGTGAACACATCTCACTAGATCTCTTAGTTTAGAGGACCCTCTCCTGTTGATAAAGGTAAATGCTTATTCTCTGGTGTATTTGAGGTTGATATATTTTCTGACTTTGTTTTGTAGGGCTCAGTTCCACAGCCTGCTTTCTTATGTGCTTTCACCACTAGACTCCATGGGATACCTCCTCCTTCCAAGTTTCAACCTCCTCTTCCCAGTGCCATGATAGGAGACAGTTCCCCATGGGTCTCTCACATTCATGTGTGTCTTGGAAGCATTGGTACTGACTGTCTTTGCTATGAATAACCTTTTCAAAGATATTTATTTTAAAAATTCTGAGAAGACAAAAGTAATCTTCCTCTGAATTGAAGTCAGCTTGTTTACAGTCTTGGTATATAATGTATCCCTTTGTAGTTAGGGAAGACACATTTACTGTCTGGTATAAAAGATTCAGTTCCCCTAAGAGCAGGGATCCTCTTCTGTAATGCAATGAACTTGGTTGCAAGGGTTGTCTCACAACCTCTGGCCTTTACTGTGAGAACTGGCTGAAGCCCAGTTTATGAAAAATGCTGATACTTTGGCTACTACTATTGCTGTGAGTAATAAAATCCTTTGTCTCTGATATAGGAATCTCATGTTTTTTTGTTTTTTTTGTTTTTTTGTCAGTATCCATGAAACAGTGACAGGCTAAATTACTAGCTGGCAAATAAGTGAAATTCTTCATAGTTCTTGACGGATGCCTTTTGATCTTTGGTTTCCCAGAAGCCTGTTTTCAGACATGTTGTGAGAATTTTCCCATTCAGAATGGAACTTTCTCTCTCTTTGTTTAATCCAAAATATCTTGTATATATTTTTCTTTAAAATTTCTATTATGAATATTTTCAAACATATACAAACCAGACAGATGATGATGAACCCCTTAACCATCAGAGCAGCTTTTTATAATATTCAATACATGGGCAATCTTATTTCATCTATATCCACACCTGCTCCCCCAGTTTTGGATTATTCTGAAGAAAATCCAAGATATCATATCATTTCATCCATGCATATTTCAGTATTTTGAAGAGACATGAATTCCTTTTAAAAAACATACCCAAGATACCATCATGGCACCAAAAGAATTTAACACTGTGAACAATTCCTTCACATCACAAACATCTACTAAGTGTTCACTTTTTCCCAGTTGACTTATTTCCATTTATGGCTTATTAAGTTAGAATCAAACATTTCAATTTGTTAACCTAGCTCTTAATGATCTTTTGGTGGATAGCGTCCTCTTATCGTTCTTGTCTTTCTTTCTTACAGTTTTTTGGGGGGGCACAGGGATGAGTTTTGTTTGGTTTTGCTACTGTTGTTCTTACAGAAGAAATTGGATAATTTGTAGAGCTTGCCCAAAAGAACTCATGTTGATCATACAAAATATGTTCTTCTGTCTGCTGTATTTACTATAAATTGCTCCTTAGATCTGAAAGCTTGGTCAGAATCAGATTTTACTTATTCATTTGGCAACACTACTTTATAGGCAGTTTTGTGTACTTCCATCAGGAAATACTGTTTGTTCATCTCTTTTTTCGTGATGCTATCAGCTTCTAATAATTGCCTAGATTCATTAACTCATTTATTATTATCATAAAATAGCATTACTCTACCATTTCTCCTTTATTATGTGGAAGAACACTTCTATAAATAGGAATTGCCCCCAAAACTATATGACTATCCTGAGATGCAGATTACATAGGGGAGGCAGTATAAGTAAGTTGATTCTTTCATGTACCTGTTTTCAAAATAATGAGGATTTTTTCTTTTTAGGGGAGATTTTATTGATGTTTATCACCATTAGGTTTGCATGGTTTGCTCCTCTTTTCAACCCAGTCTTCACCAGCTCCTGCTCTGGCATGGTTTCCAAGCTATCTCTGTTAGTTTGGGACTGAAATTTGAAGTATTCTCTGTCTCCTGTTCCTATGGACTGAATTTTGTCCCTGAAATCTGTATGTTGCAGCCCTAAACCAATGTAACAATATTTGAAGTCTTTAGGAGATAATTAAGGTTAAATGAGGTCATAAAGGTGGGGCCCTGATACCATAGAGTTCATGCCCTTAGAAGCAGAGGCACCAGAGAGCTGCCTGACGCTCTCTCCCTCCATACACACACTAAAAAGAAGAGATCATGTGAACACACAGCAAAATGGCTTAAAATGAACCTACTTTGTTGACACCTTGGTCTTGGACTTCCCTGCCTCCATAACTGTGAGAAATAAATTTTTGTTGTTTAAGCCACCTAGTCTATAGTATTTTGTTACGAAGCCTGACCAGCTAAGATATTAATTTATGTGACAGGTGCCTATTACGGATTTCACTTGCTCTTCTTGATCTTGTTGATAGGAAGTTTGAGGGAATGTGGATTAGGCAGCTGCTAATATCACCTAGGCATCTAGAAGTCTCACCAATATATTGGGAAGTATTCCCCTAAAGAACCACGAGGACTTTTATTAGCAAAGACATGATTACCAAACCTGGTTCAATTCAAGACTATTAAAAATGTTTAAGAAGAGGAGGATTTATTTCATCTCTAGGTAGTGGTAATCTTTCCTTATATGGTATAATTTATTAAAGGATAGTTAAACCTCTTCTCATCGGTGGCTCAGGGTAATTCACACCTATCCTTTTGAGGAAAGCTGATGGCAGAAGTTCTTATTTATTGACAGGTGAACAGCATCCACTCTCTCAATGACACCACTTAAAAACAGTATCGTGGTTAAGAATGTGGTTTCTTGAGTCAGACTGCCTGAGTTCAAATTATACTTTTTAGGTAAATTATCTAATCTCTCTAAAACCTTCATTTTCTCATCTTCCTGATTGGGAAAATAGTTGTGAGGATTAAATAAGGTAATCCATATAGAGCTCCTGAAGCATAGTAAGAATTCAATTATCATAAATGTATTTAAAACAACTAACAACCAACTTGAATTATGGTATTTAAAACAGATTGTCTTAAAAATATTTCCAAGTTCAACAGTCTTCTCTTAGAATTGTTACTGAGTCCAAGCTCGTGCCCCTTGCAACATGACATTCCAGTAAGTAGAGAGAAAAAGTCTTGTTGGGGCAAAGAAAGCGACTTGATTCGGAAAGCTGGCAGACTCAGAAGTTGGTGGACTAATGTCCTAAAGCAGCATCAAAACTCAGAGTTGTTTGCAAGCTTCTTTGATGCTCAGAAGATGGGGAGCAGGAGAAGGAGCAGGTTAGGGGTGACTAAGGGCTGCAGACATCTGGGTGCCAACGAGAGTCCAAGGGGAGCTGAGAAGCTCCCTGTGCTTGGCTAGTGGATTCTCGCTGACCTGGGTCTGGTACTGATGTTCCTAAAACTCTGACTAGGCAGTTATCATTCTCAGGCCTGTTTCCCTTTCTCCTGGAGGAGGCAAGCTTCAGGAAAAGAGCTCTTTGCAGAAATCTCAAACTGTCAGCAAAATCCCCTTTTTGATGACCAACATGCCTATGTGCAGGGCTGCAGGGCTGAGTGGGAACTCTTTTCCTTTTTTTTTTTTTTCCTTTTGGCTCAAAGGTTAAGGAAGCAAAGGAAACAAATACAATATGAAGGCAGAGATGCCAACATTTTAACTCGACTACAAAAGTGGTCATGTAAAATTTGGTACAATTTTGTGTATTACCCAAAATGGTGTCACTTGCTTCTTACAATAAGAAAAATATTAAAAGACGCAACTAGGACAGTTCTTGGCCCATGGTAAATTTTAAAAAATATTTGATAGGTGAGTGAGTAAAAACCACCTAATAAAATGATGTGAGTGCTATTTACTTCACCCCATTTGAGATCAAAGGATAGGTTATCTTGATTCTTATATAATTATTTCATGAAGTTTCAGAGCTATAAATGAATATGTGTGAGACTTGCCATAATTATTGATCTGCATTTACAAGGCTGATCCAAAGTTTTCTTATTTCTTATGGGCTCACTGTTCCTTCTACCTATAATGCTTCTTGGGTTCATTTAAGCATCACTTTCATCCATTATGACATCTTTTTCTGACACCAAATGAGTGATTTTCTCCAGCACCAACTGGGTGTCCAATAATCCAATTCAATTCTGACACTAGCTACTTGGGGTAAGCACAGCCCCACAGATTATAGGCTCAGTCCCACAAGAACACCACTTGCAAGTCCCAGGGCATGCCTATACTTCTGACTGGCCAGTTATAAATTTAGGGGTCCCATAAACCCCTCCTCAGGTTCAATAATTCACTAGAACAACTCACTTAATTCAATAAAACATTTTACTTGCAGTTACCAGTTTGTTATAAAGGAACAACTAACATCCAAATGGAAGAGATGTATGGGAGGGCTAGTGGTGCTGGACCTGAGCTTGTCTCTGGGGCACACCAACCTGAAACCATCTGAATTCCCCACTGAGTCACCTCTTTAGTATAAACTTAGGTGTGGTCAAAAGGAACTCTTTATGAATAAAAAGCCACTCCTTTCATTCAGGGAATTCCGAGGGTTTTAGGAGCTCTGGCAAGAGCAAAGGACAAAGACCAAACATATTTTTTATTATCCTACACCCAGTTTTTGACCTCCTGGTCTAAACTGCTTTGTGTGCTCAACTCTACCCACAATCTGCATGTGTGTTGTCACTATTTTCATTCACTAACACTTTAACTCAGTGTTAGGACCCTCAAATAGACCATTCAAAAACCACCAGACTTAGGAAATACAGTAGAGAGTGAGATTTAAAGATATAGATAGCATCTATTGCTCTACACTGCTAATCATCAGGGAAATTCAAATCAAAACCACAATGAGATATCACCTTGAACCGGTTAGAATGACCACTATTGAAAAAACAAACAACAAATGTTGGCGAGGACATGGAGAAAAGGAAACCCTCCTACACTGTTTTGGGAATGTCAATTGGTGCAACCACTGTGGAAAGCAGTATGGAAGTTTCTCAAAAAACTAAAAATAGAAATGCCATTTAATCCAGTAACTCCACTTCTAGGAATTTACCCAAGGAAAACAGGATCCTTGATTTGAAAAGATAAATGCACCCTTATGCTTATTGCCACACTATTTGCAACAACCAAGATATGGAAGCAACCTAAGTGTCCATCAATAGATAAATGGATAAAGAAGATGTGGTACATATACACAATGGAATATTATTCAGCCATAAAAACAAAAGAAATTCTTCCATTTGCAACAACATAGATGGATCTAGAGGGTATTATGTTCAGTGAAATAAGCCAGGCAGGGAAAGACAAAATACCACATGATTTCACTTATATATGGAATATAAAAACAAAGAAAAACAGAAGGAAAAAAACAGCAGTAGACTCATAGACATGGAGAAGGTACTAGTGGTTTTCAAAGGGAGGGGCTGGAACAGGTGGAGGGGTGAGTGAAGGGGATAAAAGGGCACAATAATTTGCAATAACAATGTAAGTTAGTCACAGGGATGGTAGTACAGCATGGAGAATATAGTCAATGATTCTGTAACATACATGTTTATATGCTAAATATCTGTTAAATACAGATAGTAATTGCACTAGAAGGGGTGAGGATTTAAAAATACGGGTAACTATTGAACCGCTGTGTTGTACATTTGAAACCAATATAAGACAATATCTCAATGATACTTTAATTTAAATAAAAAGAAATATAGCATCTGTGTAGAATCAGTTACTTAATTCATTAGCATTTATCTATTATAAATCATGTATTGGTATGACCTGATTTTCAACAATTTGGTATTCAGGTTCTACCAAACTTGAATAGGTTTAACCTTAGTGAAATTTTCTTTGTTTTTCCTGAGACTTGATAATTTCTCTTTGTGAGAAGTTCTTGCTTTACAGCTGCCAAAGCCTAATGTCTTCTCTATGTTCTGAGTTAAATACATCACTGATTATTACTCTTAACTCTTCAGGAGGCTGATTTTCTCTGCACTTCTGAACACTTCTCTGGACATTCAGGACCTTCCATCTTTGCTCTTCATGTGCAGTAGTTAACACCAACAAACAAACAGTGAACAAAACAAAACAAAAAACTCCAGACCACATACTAGGTATTCTCACTAATGTGACTCTCCATGACTGTTGTTTTCCAATGAGAAGATTTTTCCTCCACCTGACTACCTCTTTTTGCTCTTAACTCTTTGCCGTTTGGAATCAATTCTTACACTTATTTCTATTTTGAGTTAAAATGTCAAGAGGCAGCCCTCACAATTATAAAAATAGATAGCTGTGTACCCGCAGGGGCTTAACACAAGAATAAACCCTGGATATATCCAAAGTCTAACATTTCAACACCTTTAAATAAATTTGTATTTAAAAAGTCAGAATGCTAAGTCATGTGGCTATGATAAACTGTTTCTGACAATAATGGATAATTTGTGGGTTGTTTTAAAGGAATGAGTTGATCATCGTTATATTTAACTGCATGTCAGGCATACTCCCTTACTGTGTTAAGGTGAGGATATACATGGGATAACATCTTATTGTACATGTTAAGTGTTTCACAAAGATTACTTTGATCAAGTCTTGTATATTCATCTGCTTACTCAACATGTCTGTGGGGATGTCTAAAAGACATTCCAAATAAGAGGCTCAAAAAAGCCCTCTTCTCTAACTACCCCATGTTTGATCCTCCTTCAGTCTTCCCCGTCTCAATGAAGGGCAACTCCATTTTCTCCAGTTGCTTAGCCTTAAAGAACTTAGAGGCATCCTTGAACTAACTCTCTTGTCCTTCCTACTAACCAAATTCAAATTGCATCCAGAATCCAACTTTTTCCCTCCATATCCCACACTACCACTGTGTCCAAACCACTAGCATTTCTGCCTGGATTACCGCAGTCGCTTTCTAAATTGCCTCTGTGCCTTTTTCCTTGCCTACCTACAAGCTATTCCAAACCCAGCAATGGGAGTGATCTTTCCAAAGTATGTCACAGTAGGTCATTCATTTACTCAAACCCCCATCTCCTCAGAGTGAAACAAGATTGTTTTAATGCCCACAAGCCTTCCTTGAGTTGGCTGCCTTTCCTGTCTAGTATTACTGGCTACAGTTCTCGTTCCTGCTCTCTTTACTCTAGTCATACTTCCCTCCTTGCAATTTGCTGGACAGACCAGGAAAGTTCTAGCCTTAGACATGGCTTACTCCTATACTTGCACTAAGACTGCTCAAATGTCCTTTGCAATGAGCCCTGCCTTTGATCACCCTGTATAAAATCCCCATCCTTACCTCCCCAGACCAACACCCCATGGTCCTCATCCCACTTACCTTGTTTCATACTTTTTCTGTAACACCTACACCTGTTAAAATGCTAAGCAGACAAAGAACTACTACAAATGAGAAAAGGAAAAAACATCCATAAGGAAAAGTCATTCAAGAATCAGAACTAGCAGTTACAGAAGAGAACAGGCAAATGAATAACAACCATATTAAAATATGATAAACATCATTCATAATTAGGAAAATATGAATAAAATAATAATGGAATACCCATTGTTGGCAAAGGTATTATCAATACACCTAAAGCTGACATCAGTTGTAGGAAAATAAGAATTCTTACAACAGTTTATAACCAATTTTGAAAGAAACTCAGAAGCATTATGAAAAGTTTAAATGTTCATACTCTTTGACCTGAAAATCTAACTTTGGTAAATCTATTCTATGTTAATAAAGTTTAGTGTGTAAGAATTTATTTGGACAAATATTTTTAATACAGAACTGATTATAGTGACATCAAAAGAAAAAATAATTAGAAAAAACTTGATATTCCATCATAAGGAGATGTTTAAATTGGCTCCTTCAGAATTTTCAAATATTATTTGACCACTAAAAATAATTGGATAGAGCTATACATATGAACCCAGAGGAATATTGAAAGAAATGCAAAATAACCAAATAATTAGCAGAGCAATTGATGATATAACTGTATTTTTATTTTAAATAATAAAGAAGGAAAGAAATATATTTGTATGAGCATAGAGAAAAGGTAATGAATATGGGTATTAATATTAATTATCACAGTAAGATGAAACTGAGGGAAGAATAAGAATTAATTTTTTCTTTCATCTTCTCTAATGTTTGCTTTTTAAAATTGGTATACTTTTTTATAGTGTAAAATACCCAATAATGAAAAAAATAAGATAGGCTGTTATTTGAAAATACATAGCCCATTATCTTGATAAATATATAATAAGTTTTTGTATCATCTCAAAGCACTTATGATTTTTATCTCGATTATCAAAAAAAGTGACATTTTAAATCAATTATATGACTTCAGTGTTGAGTCCATTGAGGGCAGTTCCTTTAGTTTACATATGAGAAAAATGTGATTCTCATGCACATAGCAGGTTCTCAGTGTATGGCCACTAAATAATAAATGAATTAATATAATTAGTGTAACTACAACCAAAGAATGAGCTAAGTACTTGCCCAAATCATAGCTAGTTAACAGCAGAGATACATCTAGGATCCAGATCTTCTGATTTCAGGTACAGGGCTCTTTCCCTGACGACAGGCTGGGTATTGCAGCCTGCAGAAAGATGTGTATATTGCCTGAAGCAAAGAGAGGCTTATCTGGAAAACTCATAGGAGCATTCTAGCTCTAAATTTGCCTAAGGCAAAAATCATGATGCACATAGTGATGAACCATCATTATGTTTTCCTCTGAAAAAGCTGATTATTTTTTGCTTTGAGTTATTTTTTTTTCTGTTTTTGTGTTTTGTTTTTTGAAGCATATGAAACAATGCTTAGAAACTAATTTGAAACACATTTGAGACTCAAAACAATGTCTCCTAACCAGATGTTCTGCTCTGGAGACTGTTGCTCTGCCAGAAGCAGGCCAGCGACCACATGCCATTTCGCATGGGAAAGCCTCATCGTTTCTTTGGTGCGTCCTCTTGTGGTCTTTCCAAGCACTAAACGGCTAGGCAGTTCTTTTTTGTGGAACATTTGATTAGCACGTTTTCTGGACTTTCCTCACACCCCAGAACTTCCTGCTTGCCCCCAGCTCCATCAGAAGCGACCGCTGACGTAGCTTAGAGTCCATTCATAAATTAACCATAATTATGGCAGCCACCAAATTTCCCCCTTGACCTTAACTCCTACTCTGTCCCCCAACACACAGTTCCACTTTTACTAATATTGAGAGTCAAAAAAATGACCTTTACTTTCACTCTCACCTAGTAGATCCAAAGAACCAGTTTCACTCTGTGGCATTTCTCTCAGGGGTTAGTTCCACCTAAAATACATCATTTTCCAGTACTGTTCGTTTTTTTCTCTCTCTCTTGAAATAGAGCCCAAGCAGAGGACTTGAATGGCCAGCTGGGCTGGGGTTCCAGAAATGTGAGGGATGAAAAGGAACGAAAAGCTCTCTGAGGGAATAAAAACAAAAACAAACAAAAACAATCTGTTGAGGGCAGGCCAGCCAACAGGCCTGTTTGCTGGCAGAAATTCCCTGATGGTCACATGGCGTCAGCCCCAGTTCTGTCTGAGCTAGACGGTTCTATGATAGGAAAAGGATGTTTTCTCATCAGCAGTTGGTCAGTGATCACCAAAAGCAGCCCGGGAGCCGGGAGCCTGCTGGCCAGGGCACGTGTGCTCAGGCTCTCTGGGCACCCAGAGACCGCCAGTGGTCCAGCAGCACCGACGGCCAGATCTCTGTGTAAAGATGAAAACGTTGCTCAGAAGGGTGGAAAACCCCCTCAGTCTGACAAGTTCTAACTAGGTACAGTTCTGAGAAACCGGGTTTAAATAAAGACTACTGAGGGCCCTACTATAAAGTTTTTGAGAAATCTTGGACTGTAAAGTGGCCTCTTCTTAATTCAAGGTTATGCAAAGGGAATCTGTGATGTTTATAGTGTGTTTTCTGCAAATCCTCCTGTGCAGCTGTCCTAGTAAACCACTGTTAGCACTCTGCTGTGGTTGTGTTAACTATCTGGGTGAGAACAAAAGCAAGGTAGCTCCCTTAGCATGTCCGTGTCCCCTGGGGACAGTAAAGGAACCAGCTCAAAGTGGTCATGATGTCTCCACACACAAAGAGAAGAAATGCCAAATGCCGCCTCAGTGTTGCCAGATAAGGGCTCTGCCTCTGACGGTGGTTTTTGAAAGGGGACCCAGTGACCGGGGCACAGCTAACCCACAGAGTGCCTGTGTGCCTGAGGAACGGTGCTCCCCTTCCGCGTGTCTGCAGCCCCACGCTGGGCAAGAGGAGACTGGGTGCCGTGGATCAGAGCCGCCCGTCGCCGCCTCAGCCGGTGCTACACCCCCACACCCGTGCGCAGTCACCCTGCCAAGTTACGGGCTTCGACGTCTCCTCAGGAAGATCAAGCTGCTTTAACCTCCTTCCTTCCCTGAGAGGATCAAAGGGGAGGGGCACCTCCGGTGCGGTGACTGCGTTTGCAGCACCCGTTCTCCTCTCTGGGTCGCTCCCCTCTGCCACGTCGGCGCGGATCGCACAGGCAGACCCAGTTGAGTGTGGGGGAATTTGGGAGATACAAATCAGTTCTGTTTTAAGTTTAATCTCACATCTCTCGGTTGATATATTTATCAAAGGTTCCCAGTTGCCACTTCCGTTTCTAGTCCACTGACCCTACTCCTGGCCGGGCTCGGGGCTCTGTTTTCCCTGCCCGTTTTACGGCCGCCTGGCAGGGCTGTTTCCAAGCTACAAGAGCAGCAGCACTCTCCTCCTAGGTCCCATGCCCCACTATTCGTACTTTTAAATGAAAACTACTGTCAACGTAACAATGAGCTTTATTGATGAATCTTTAAGTTCAACACTCTATAAATTCAACACTCAATACTAGACGTATTTTACTAACCTTTTGCTAATTCTTGCATTCATATCTTCTGCTTGACTGAGGCTGTGCCATCCCCACCCCCATGAGCAGTTCCCAGGTTTCCTTTTCTATGGATTTTCCCTAGATTTTATTTTCCCGTTTTTGGTTTTGGTTTGGTTGCATTCTCTCCCCTCTCTTATCCTTGCACAAGGCCTTCAGGTGGGCCTGTCAGGTTGCATCCGGGTTCTCTCAAGTCTTTCTGTTGGTTGTTTTTGAAAGTTTCAGTAAATCTATTAATTTTTTTTACAACTTTGTATCTCTAGCCATCATAGAGGATCTATACTCTTTTCAAAAGATCTCAAGTTTTGCAGATTAAAGAGTATCTCTTTCATAGCAATTCTTCACCTTTATTTAAAATATTTAAATACCTCAGAACTATACATGTATTTTATGATATAAAACTGCACAGTGCATGCAGACCATAGTCATTTTGAGAGGAGGAGTTGTTTGTTCTTATATTCCATGATTTTGTTAATATTCTTTGAATCCACTCATATTTTCCAAACAGATATACTAAATACTTAAGCACCTTAAGGTAATTAATCGTCTTGATCAGTGTAGTTGGCCCTCGCTAGACCTTCTCTGTTTATAAACCAACTTGACAGCAAACTCTAAGTTTGCTCAGAGGCAGGATAATGGTACAATTGTCTTTTTAAAAAGAAATTTTGGAGTGTAGGATCCACAAGAGCAGGGATTTTTTTTTCTTTTTTGTTCATTGATATAATATGCCAACTACAACTGAGAAGAGTGTCTGGCACATAATAAGTGTTCAATAAGTACTTGCTGAATGGTTGAATGATAAAATCTAGACATTTTTATTCTATTTTGTTTTTTTACCGCCTTTACGCTATGAGGATGAGTTCCTAAGCAAACAGCCTACAATGCTTTGTAAACCTCTTTGTAATGGACAGTTTAAGCCATCAATACCAGACTTACATGTTTGGGGTTATTTTTTCTCTGAGTACAGTTTCTTACAATGAAGGTCATGTATTACTTCTCTGCCGATTTCCAAAAGTTTGTATCTGTTTCCTGTTGTTCATTGCTTTTGCTTTGGCATTTTGGTTTGAAAAGGCTTTAGAAGGGTCATTGACATTGTTTACTTTCTCTTCCCTGTAACTTACAAAAAAGCACAATGAAATCTTTCCTCGTCTAGATCCTTAAAAGAAACCAAATATTTATACTCACCCAGAAATGTCTACCATGTACACCCTTCCATTCTTTCCTGGAATCTACTTTTAAAAATACAATAAAACATTTTCATATTTACTCAATTTGCAAAACTGCCTTTGCCTAGAATCTTCATGAAGTTTTCACATGTGTATTTGTTCAGTCAAGCAAGATCTGTCCCTACAGAAACCTTTCTTTCCACACCTTAAATTTCTCTTCCTGTCACTGGATGAGTGGATCTCTACCATGGAAATCCACCGATCACTGATGAGGCCTTTGACCTTATATGGCTCTTTTTTCTTTCATGGTAGGTAGCTAATGTATTTTGAGGAAATTCTTAAATTTGTCCTCAAATTCCTTCAGAATCCTTGGGTGAATCCCAATATTTAGTTTATGTTAAGTTTTATAGCTAGGCTTAGAATAGATTCTGTGTGAACTTGAGCTTGGATTTAAATGTTAAGGAACATCCCAAATCCTTAACAGTAAAGTCCAACATCAAGTTTCTTAGCTTTGAACAATATTTGGTTTTTCCCTTATGAGTACAACTTATGTATGGCATTGATAGCCCCAGTGCTTTCTAAATGGTTTTTGCCTGTCTTTGGTGCACTTAAATACACTGTATTTTATTAAGTTCCTTAAGCCTCACACTTTGGGCCAGGTGTGTTCATATTTGTTCTTGAATGCTTCAAACTGAATTCCTATTCCACCCATGAATATCTTCACTAAAAGAAAGGCTTTTAGTACTTTCATGATATATTAATCAGAAAAAGTAAAATATAAAACTTTGCATACCCATAATCCCAATTTACAAAAATACATGTGTGCATATAAAGAAAATAGTGAAAATCTACCATGACTTTATTCTAAATTTTATACATTAAAGTTACATTACTATAATTATTATTTTAAAAGTTTATATTACAAAAGATTAAAATGCTTGTTGGGCCTATTTATTTGTTCAGCATTTTGTTGAGACTTGACTTTGATGGAGAGTCATATTTCTGTTTGGTATGAGTGTGTACTTTCAAGCAATTATTAAATGTTTTTAATCTTCGAAACTAAAAACTTTTCCCCTGGGTATTTTATAATTCCATATTTCTAACAGTAAGTTTGACCAATTCTTTGGTTTTCCAAATCTCACTGGGATACTGAAATTAATTGTGTTCTGATCTCCATCACACAGTCAACCAAACAATTACTCTCTGTACCAGTTCCTGATTCTCAGCTCTTCAGGACCAAATGTTGTATATGACCCTTTCTTTTCTTACTTCTTTTCGATTCTAAACCATGGTACCTGTTATATAGAAAAGAACTACTTATTAAAAAGATCTACCTCTGCCATATCAATAGTTGATCTGTTCTAATTCTTTACCTTGGTGATCTACACATAAGCCCTGCTCAGTGACTTAATTGGTTAAGAGCTCACTTCAGGCAACTTACTTCATCTCTGTGACCTCTTTGCCTCAACTGTAAGACAGGGGAAGCAGTTCCTGCCTTAGGAGGACCTTCTAAGGGTTGAGCAAGATAAAGCACATAC
The DNA here is from genome assembly GCF_040802235.1 of Manis javanica. NCBI lineage: Eukaryota > Metazoa > Chordata > Mammalia > Pholidota > Manidae > Manis > Manis javanica. Next base: position 71,955,816 of record NC_133160.1, read on the forward strand.
AGTGTTCAGTGCCTGGCTTAATAAGTGCTGCCATGACTATGACTTGCCTGGCCAAGTAGACTATGACTATGTGCTTGTACCTATTTCAACAAGCACCAGCTGAGTAAGGGTGAATGTCATTTCTTGTTGAATGCTGTTATTTCCCATCCATCCTGTCATCGCTCATAAAGACAATGTTGTCTCACGCACCTGGTGGTCTTTATTTTTACTACAGAATGCCACCTGGCCTTTGGAAATTATCTTTTAATCACTTAATCTCTGAAATGCCCGTTTTGTGTGATATTTGCTTCTGCTACCAAGTATTCTAACTTACCCAAGTTTTAGGAATTCCTCTTCTAACTTTGAATAGTCACTTTTATACAAATACTAGAGTTGCTTTTATGTCAATCCTGTAAAGATGTATGAAGAACAAAAAAGTTTTATACCAAATTACTCTTCCATTTTGCTGGTTTCTCACATAATCATGACCCTTGATAATTTGGTGATTTCATATTTTATAACAAACGAAGGGAAGCCAATGTTTTTTTCCATTTCACCTAGAATGGAATAAACCATTCTCAATTCTCTATGCTCATAAAAAAATAAGACAAGGTCTATTTTATAGCTTTTGTATCTAAAAATAAAAATCCATTTTAAACACTTGTGATATTCTCTGATATCAAAGGCCATATTATTGTGTAAAAAATAAAAAGTGATTAACAAAAGAAAAAATGCCCTTTTATACACATTTCTTTCTTTTGGGATTTCATCCAAAACCATGAGGACACAGATTTGGTTGACTTTTGAGCGTTATACACCTTACAAAATAAAATTTTAAAGAAATATTTGTTGAATTAAATGAGATTTTTTTTGAGTTTTTGTTTTTTTCCATTGTGCATGGATTTTAGCACTAACTGACATTTCCAAAGGCAAAGGTCTGTAATCTGAAGGTTTCAACAGACACTGTGTATTTATTTTAAGTCCACCAGGAGGTGGAATGCCTCCCATTACAGAAAAAAGTTTGGGCTTTTTGTGTTTCTGTGTGTGTTTTTTCCTATTTGGGCTTTACATTTATAATAGAAATAGCTTATTTCATTTTCGGAATCCTTGGACTAGAACAGACAAAGTAATTTGATTCACACAAGTGCATTCCTCTTTTTAGAAAAGCAAAACAAAACACTAATTCATCTTTACTTTGTTTTGGTTTGCAACAATTTCACAAATCTCAAAGAAGATTTATTGGCGTGTGTCTTAGTTTCTGCTACATAAAGAGATGTTAATTTCATTTTTTATAAAATGATTCATATATTGAGCATCAGATAATTGAAGTGTCAAATCAGATTTTATAAAAATAATATTGAAGTAGTTTAAAACATTTTTTAATAATTTCATACTTACCAAAAATTTCTAAGTGTACTGAGATCTTTTTTTTCCTGAGCCATTCAGAAATAAATTAACACTAGATGATTTAATGTGCATTTCCTACCACCAAGCGAATTCTTTGTGTGTGTGTGTGTGTGTGTGTGTGTGTGTGTGTGTGTGTGTGTGTGTGTGTCACAGGCTTTTTTTTTTTTGGTACCATTAATGTACAATTACATGAACAACATTATGGTTACTAGACTCCCCCCATTATCAAGTCCCCACCACATACCCCATTGCAGTCACTGTCCATCAGCATAGTAAGATGCTATAGAGTCACTACTTGTCTTCTCTGTGTTATACTCCCTTCCCCATGCCCACCCTGCTACATTATGTGTGCTAATTATAATGCCGCTTTTTCTCCCTTCTCCCTCCCTTCCCACCCACCCTCACCAGTCCCATCCCTTTGGTAACTGTTAGTCCATTCTTGGGTTCTGTGAGTCTGCTGCTGTTTTGTTACTTCAGTTTTTTCTTTGTTCTTATACTCCACAGATGAGTGAAATCATTTGATGCTTGTCTTTCTCCACCTGGCTTATTTCACTGAGCATAATACCCTTTAGCTCCATTCATGTTGTTGCAAATGGTAGGATTTGTTTTCTTCTTATGGCTAAATAATATTCCATTGTGTATATGTACCACCTCTTCTTTATCCATTCATCTACTGATGGACACTTAGATTGCTTCCATTTCTTGACTATTGTAAACAGTGCTGCAATAAACATAGGGCTGCATATGTCTTTTTGAAACTGGGCTCCTGCATTCTTAGGGTAAATTCCTAGAAGTGGAATTTCTGGGTCAAATGGTATTTCTATTTTGAGTTTTTTGAGGCACCTCCATCCTGCTCTCCACAATGGCTGAACTAATTTACATTCCCACCAGCAGTGTAGGAGGATTCATCTTTCTCCACATCCTTGCCAACATTTGTTGTTGTTTGTCTTTTAGATTTTGGCCATCCTAACTGGAGTGAGGTGATATCTCATTCTGGTTTTAATTTGCTTTTCTCTCCTGATTAGTGATGTGGAGCATCTTTTCATGTGCCTGTTGGCCATCTGAATTTCTTCTTTGAAGAAGTGTCTGTTCAGATCTTCTGCCCGTTTTTTAATTGGACAATTTGGTTTTTGTTTGTTGAGGTGCATGAGCTCTTTATATAATTTGGATGTCAAACCCTTATCTGATATGTCACTTATGAATATATTCTCTCATACTGTAGGAAGTCTTTTTGTTCTACTGATGGAGTCCTTTGCTGTGCAGAAGCTTTTTAGTTTGATACAGTCCCACTTGTTCATTTTTTTTTTGTTTCCCTTGCCCAGGGAGATAAGCTCATGAAGAAGTTGCTCATGTTTATGTCCAAAAGATTTTTGTCTATGTTTTTTTCTAAGTTTTATGGTTTCGTGACTTACATTCAGGTCTTTGATCTATTCTGAATTTACTTCTGTTTATGGGGTTAGACAATAATCCAGTTTCATTCTCTTACATGTAGCTGTCCAGTTTTGCCAACACCAGCTGTTGAAGAGGCTGTCATTTCCCCATTGTATATCCATGGCTCCTATATCGTATATTAATTGACCATATATGTTTGAGTTTATATCTGGTCTCTCTATTCTATTCCACTGGTCTATGGATCTATTCTTGTGCTACTACCAAATTGTCTTGATTACTGTGGCTTTTTAGTAAAGCTTGAAGTCAGGGAGTGTAATTTCCCCCATTTTATTCTTCCTTCTCAGGATTGCTTTGGCTATTTGAGGTTTTTTTGCAGTTACATAAGAATTTTAGAACTATTTGTTCCAGTTCATTGAAGAATGCTATAGGTATTTTGATAGGTATTGCATTGAATCTGTAGATTGCTTTAGGCAGGCTGGCCATTTTGACAATATTAATTCTTCCTAGCCAAGAGCATGTGATGAATTTCCATTTATTAGTGTCCTCTTTAATTTCTCTTAAGAGTGTCTTGTAGTTTTCAGGGTGTAGGTCTTTCACTTCCTTGGTTAGGTTTATTCCTAGGTATTTTATTCTTTTTGATGCAGTTATGAATGGAATTGTTTTCCTGATTTCTCTTTCTGCTAGTTCATCGTTAGTGTATAGGAATGCAACAGATTTCTGTGTATTAATTTTGTATCCTGCAACTTTGCTGAATTCAGTTATTAGATCTAGTAGTTTTGGAGTGGATTCTTTAGGTTTTTGTATGTACAATGTCATGTCATATGCGAAGAGTGACAGTTTGGCTTCTTCCTTACCAATCTGGATGTCTTTTATTTCTTTGTGTTGTCTGATTGCCATGGATAGGACCTCCAATACTATGTTGAATAACAGTGGAGAGAGAGGGCATCTTTGTTTTGTTTCTGGTCTTAGGGGAAAAGCTTTCAGCTTTTTGCTGTTAAGTATAATGTTGGCTGTGGGTTCGTCATATATGGCCTTTATTATGTTGAGGTACTTGCCCTCTATACCCATTTTGTTGAAAGTTTTTATCATGAATGGATGTTGAATTTTCTCAAATGCTTTTTCAGCATCTATGGAGGTGATCATTTAGTTTTTGTCCTTCTTTTTATTGATGTGGTGTATGATGTTGATGGATTTTTGAATGTTGTACCATCCTTGCATCCCTGAGATGAATCCCACTTGATCATGGTGTATGATTCTCTTGATGTATTTTTTAATTTGGTTTGCCTGTATTTTGTGGTGTATTTTTGCATCTATGTTCATAAGGGATATTGGTCTGTAGTTTTCTTTTTTGTGGTGTCTTTGCCTGGTTTTGGTATTAGAGTGATGCTGGCTTCATCAAATGTGTTTGGGAATATTCCCTCCTCTTCTATTTTTTGGAAAACTTTAAGGAGAATGGGTATTATGTCACCTCTAAATGTCTGATAAAATTCAGCAGTGAATTCATCTGGTCTGGAGATTTTGTTCTTGGGTAGTTTTTTGATTACTGATTTAATTTTGTTGCTGTTAATTGATCTGTTTAGATTTTCTGTTTCTCCCTTGGTCAATCTTGGAAGGTTGTATTTTTCTAGAAAGTTGTCCATTTCTTCTAGGTTATCCAGTTTGTTAGCATATAGATTTTCATAGTATTCCACCAGGCACATTCTTTCATGTAACCACAAAATAGCCAACTATCGGGGAGGAAAACTTTCCCTCTACCCTCTTAGGTTCAGTGTTAGGGGGCCTCTTAATTTAACTGACAAAGACTAACCAGAGAAAAGGAATACACATTTATTCATATTTTTATCTGCACTGGAATTCACAGAAAATAAGTCATATTCAAAGAAGCAGTTAGGCTTGGGAGCTTATATGCACTTCTTAACAAAGGAAAGAGGATTTGAGATTCAAGGGGATATAAATTGCAGAGAAGTGACTAAGAAATGTGTGGGGGAACCAATGGAAGATTAAAGACATTTTGGTAAGGTTTGCTTATGCAGACTCATCTCCGTGCCAGATCCATCTCCAGTGGTGAGTCACTCTTCTCATCCCAGTACAGGGGCAGAACGAAATTTATGCCACCCTCACAAATGTAAATGTATACGCTGCTTTTAGGGAGATCGGGAGAGGGCAGAGATGTCTCCCTGTTTTTATTGATTCTTAACTTCCTTTTCTCAAAATAATCCCTATGTCAAAGTGGAGTATTGTCAGATGGCATATACTGATTGCCTTTACATTGAAATTAGGAAATGAACATTGATACAGTACCACACTCACAAAAAAGAATGAGTATGAACTATTCCTATCTTAAATTAAAATCAGCTTACCACCATAGTAGGAAAGATATTTGATATTTGTTTATTACATTAACATTAAATAAGATTGCAACTTAAAAAAATTATTTTAAAATGCAATTTTTATTAAAAATTTTAAAATAAGTAAAAAAAGAAATAAGGTACAGTTATTACATATGTGTGTGCAGACACCATACATTTCTCCCTCTCTCCTGCACTCAAAATTCAAATTGAAAACCTTTACAGAGAACGTGAGCCACGCCAGAAACTAGTTTCTACCTGAACTGAATGCAGAGTGCCCTCTAGAGGCATCATTCAATCAATGCATATTTGCAATTGCACATGAACCTACTTAAATTTCTATAGGTTTTCAGAAAGTTCTTGTTAAACACATAGGTTTACTCTACACATAACAATAACTGATCATGATTTGATTCAGCATATGTACAACCCCTAACAAAATTAATAATGCAAGGGATCTGACAAAAAGTGCCTCCTGCTTTATCAGCTGGAGGAAAGAACTGGGAAAGTGCTATCAAAAGAGAAGACATTGAAGTGCATATGTCATTTTGTGATCTTTGATAAAGATGTTAGATGAAATCTCCCAAAGGTTTTATGCAGAAGGAATGTCTTCCTTATTTATTCCATTATTTCCTCAACAGCCATAGACAAATCAGGTATAGATTCAGATTGGCAGGCTGTCTCACCTATCAGTTAGTTGGCTCTGTACCTTAGTTCACACTGCTGCAGGTTCAAAATTGCTGATGAATTAAAATCAAGAATTGTAATCATGTCTTGACATGAAACTCCACAAAAGATGTGAAAAAATCACATTTGAATTGATACAGTTTGAAAAAATATTATTTAATGATCAATTAATAGAAAGGGACATTATTATTATAAAAGTTATAGTGTCTTAGTTACTTAATACCTCAGATACAGTATTAAAAGCATCTGTTTCTTACCATCTTTGCTATAATTGAAAAGAATTTGAATACAATTATTTTACCAATGGCTGTTCCTCTTAAAAAAAGCTCTTTCAAATATTTGTGCCAATGAAATTCATCTTTAACAATACTGATTTAAGAGAATAGTTTTAAGATGATATTGGTTTGTTAATTGATGATAATTTTTACCTAAATACATAGTTAGTAAACATTATTGAGATACTAGGGAAAATACTATGACTTAAAATTTAGTCTTCTAATCTTTCTAGACAAAGTTACAACTGGGTACTATGTAAGCAGAGATTTGAGAGACACGGTTTGATGAATTAAAGGAAAACTATAGCTGACAGAAGAATGTGGCTTATCAGATGAGTGTTTCAGATCTAATTTAGCTCCTTTGTTTTTTTGATATAGAAACAACTGTAAAATATATCAATTAATGTTTCTGATGAAATTTTTATTTCCAAGAACATTCTAGGGGAAGAACATTCTTTCCTCCATCTATCTTATGTCTCAGCTGGGGCTCTGTAACAAATGACAACTTAACAAGAGAAAAGCATACACATTTATGTTTTCTGTGCAATGAGAGCCCTCATATGAAAAAGAAGACCCAAAGAAATGGCAAAACTTGAATGCTGTACCAGGTTGAACAAAAAGAAGCTTTTGTGGAAAAGTAATATACATGGGGAGGCTAAAGAAAGATAAGAATAATTTTAACAAGTCTGTTTATGCAGAATTCTTTCTCAGTCTTAACTTTCTGTCCTTGATGATAAGAATGCTCTTTTCTCCTAGTTTTATCTCCTGTTTTCAGGAAGAAAAAGGAGAGATCAGAGAACTCTTCTTGCATCTGCTATTTTCAAGTGCCTGTAGCTGGAAATAATTCTATTGGTCATATTTTGGGGCAGCATATTCTGCTAGCCTTCAACATACACAATAAAATATATATAATTGTTCTGGGCATGTATAGCTAGTTTAATTTTGTTTTCTTCCAGATGTTCATCAATATATCAACATGAGTAAACAGTTGACCTTTGAACAATATGAGTTGAACTGTGCAGGTCTACCTATACACAGATTTTTTTCAGTAAATGTATTGGAATATATTTTAGAGATCTGCAACAACCTAAGAAAACATTTTGTTTTCTCTAGCTTACTTTATTGTCAGCATACAGTAAATAATGCATGTAACATACAAAATATGTGCCAATCAATTGTTTATGTTATTAGTAAGGCTTCTGATCAACAGTAGGTTGTTGGTAGTTAAGTTTCTGGGGAGTCAAAAGTTATTTGTGGATTTTAAACTGTGTAGCGGGTGAGCACCTCTCAACTGTACCTTGTTCAAGGGTCTGCTATATTGACACTACAGAACCATGGTGCAGATGCATTGAACTTGCCTGGAATTCTAGGGCTTGTAGTGGAAAAGTGTGTCATCTGATACAGTACTCTTAGCTGTTAAGCCTCTGTCAGCTCCTTTTCCCAGAAGCAGATGTAATGAGATGAAGAGAGGAGACATAACATGGCTACCACAGAGAGAAGGCATCTAAAGAGGACAGAGAAGCAACCCACACATGACTTCTTAATATCAGTCCCTCCTTCAGTACTACCTTGTATCTTCATTGACCTCAGCTCTAGTTGTTCTTGACTATTTGTTCTCTTGTCAAATATTTATTATCACTGTAAGTCTCTGGAGATACAATGGTTAACAAGTAAACCTGTCCCTGCCCTCAGGGGTTTCTACTCTCCTGGCGGACATGAGTGAGTAAACATGCAATTACAGTAAAGTATAAGCTGTGTAATGATTGCTATGAAAAGACCTAGTGGAACATTTCATGCAATCTGGGGTTCTGTTTCCCTCCCGTACTTAAGGCAAGAACTGTAGGATGGTTTACATTTAGCCGGACAAAAAGGCCAAGGTGTGCATGTACCAGAATATCTTTAATCGAAATAGTGTGTATTCAGAGATGCTATACCTATGACAGTCTGTCACTCTGCCCTTGTGAACCAGAGAGTTTCACTCAGGGAAGAGTAGTTCCAATAGGAGGCCAATCCTACCTCAGTAGGACAGCTGTAGGAGGACATGATTTCTACAGATTTTTGCTCACTGGTACCCTTTCCTGGCCTGAACAGCACCTGCAGCTGTACTCCATCTCTGCTCCAGTCTAGCTCCTCTGCCCTCCTGGACCTCCTGGGTGCAGCCACAGAGGTTTGGCTTGGTTATGTGGCATCAGTTCAGTGAGCTGGTGCAACACAAAAGCAGAGGAAATAAACAGGCATCCAGCCAAGAATACAGATCAAGGGCAATAACAAAGTCCATGTATATCAGAAATATTCCTCAACCTCTGGGCTTTCATTTCAGACATGTAAAGACCATTTTTAGATATCAATTTAAATTATTAAACCACATAGCCATGATTAAAACTTTAGATATATTTATTCTTTTGGGAGTCCAATGCTACTTTAAAATTCTCTGAGAAATCTTTTCTCTTCTAACTTCTTAAGCTTCAACTGTTAAAAGTTCCCAGTTACTGAAAGAATTAATGCATTATGACTTGCTCATCTAAAACACATATATACAGAGTAATTTTTTTCTTGAGTAATTTGTTTCTCTCCAAATTAGCCAGGGGAGAACTCAGAGTACTAATCATAATAACAATGTTGTAAATGCAGTAAAACCTAAAAACTACTGCTTGAGTGTAGTCTTTTAGACAGCATTTCTCATTCACCTCTAACTCAAAGGTTATAATTCTTAGTTTTTGAACATCTGGAAACATTTCCATTATAGAAGAACCTGATACTGAGTTTTTTCTTGTCTTATATGAAAATATGCTTTGTTCTCCAGAATCTTCCTAAAAAGACTTGGCTTATGACATAAGATCAAAACATAAAATCTGACCTTGGCAACAGACTGGGAGGAAATGTGGACATTTGAGGTGGGTGAGTGTGTGGAGGAAGGAAGAAGATGAGGGTCCTTAATTCCTGCAGAGGCTCTTCTGTCTGTCACTTAACCCCTCGGAGCTTCATTTCTGTGTCTTGTTAATGCAGGAGATGAATGAAATGATCTTCCGGTTATTTGCAAGATTGTGGCTATCTGTTTTGTCAATTGAGTGTGATTACTTTCTTCAGGAACTTAATTGAACTTGCCAAATGAGGCTACAATAGCATGCAACCATGAAAACTGGGTCTGGTGGTTTTGGGTCGCCTGCTCACCATGTCATTATCAGCAACTGGAAATTCAAATGGTCTTCAAATATAGATGTCCAGTATGTTAATGCTGATGTACAAAAGGTTAAAATTATGGCTGTATTAGAAATATAAAATGAACATATGTCTATGGTTTTAATTCAACTCATTAATTAATGAAACATCCAGAAAGATAAGGAGGTACATTCAAAAAGCCATTTGAAGAGCTGGGTATTTATAAGGCAATTTAATAAAGGAATGTTAGAATAAGATGGTTAGATTAGTTAAAGCCCTGCAAGGTAGTAAGCCATAATTATATTTCTTTTTTTTTTTATTGAAGGGTAGTTGACACACAGTATTACATTAGTTTCAGGTGTACAACACAGTGATTTAACATTTATATACATGATAATTCTAGGTACCAGCTATCACCATACCAAGTTGTTACAATATTTTGACTATATTCCTTATGCTATACATTACATCCCGCTTACTTATTTATTTTACACATAATTATATTTCTACCAGGGAAAATGTTGCAAATCTGGGGTTGCAAATTAACAATGTCTAGGCCCTATTCAAATAGCAAAATTTAAATAATTGAATAATCTTTTGGCGAGCCTATTAAACAATGGTATTCAAAGACACACTATATTGTCAGAATTTTTTTATAGGAAAGAAATAAATCCTATTTTCTTCTATAAAATGAACCTAAGGCAATGAGCCAGCTGACATTCATGAAACAAAATGAATTTCACTAACTATAAACAGAATATAAAAATATTCTCATCCACTAAATTCTTACATTAAAGAAAAATCTATAAGATTTTCTAAGTATGATATAAAACCCAAGTAGGTGACATGGCTGCCTTTTATGCGAGGTGTGACTAAACTTGTTGATTATCCGTTAAACCAAACTGAAATTATTTTGTGCTTTGTAAATTGTTTTTCTTTTCAGTACGACACTAAGTTTATGATTCCTATTTTCCAAACTCATTTGTTAAAGTGTTTGGTAACTGGGCCACCCCCTCAGAGTAGTAACAGTGGTATCAGTCACTGAGCACCAACAGCATGCCTAGCACTGTACTAACCATTGTACATATCGCTGTTTTTACTGATAACCTCACAATATAACATTATTTTCCTCTTTTTATAAACCAGGCCAATAGGGTTCATAGAGGGCAAGGGACTTCATTTGGGTCCCACTGTTATGTTCAACTCTGAAATCTTACCCTCTACTTTCTACTGCATCATAATGCTTTCTTCGGAGCTTTCTGCTTAAGTTCTGAGGCATCCTCATCATGGCGAGAACGCTGGTTGTAACCGCAGTGGGAAGGGAAGTGAGTGCCGGTCCTGCCGGGCCCAGACTCTCTCGCGCTTCACTCCTTGCACATCCTTTCAGGTTCCAGCTAGTCCCTTTATCAAGGAAGCCTCTGCTGACTAATTATCTGAGACAGCTTTCTCACACCATCACTCCTGTCCCTTAGTTCTATTTTATTTTCTTCTTAGAACATTTTGTTATTTTTATTTTTTATGATTTATTTGCTTCAGTTCTGTTCCCAGACCCTGTGTGCTCAAGCCCTGTCCCAGCCACCGTGGTCAGCACTGAGACCTGCTAACTCCTACATGTCACCAGAAGCTTCCCTATGTCTGGTCACCGCCACATAGGTCTCTTCCTCTTTGCTGTCACTTCCTGCAGTGACGAAAGTCACTGAACCTGTGGCCACCACACTGAGGCTCACTGTGCACCAAGTCCAGGAACCCACCAGCCCCTGAGGGCCTGTTGCTCTTTGGCTATTGTTCTGAGGGACATGTACTGAGCCCTACTCTCAAGAGAGCATGCAGGGCTCCCTCCTGAGGCAGAACCTTCACTGCCCTGTCCAAATGAAAAAGGAAAGGGTGGCTGCTGGCCTCTAAGCATGTTTACCACTAAAGCTGAGATAGTTCGAGAACCATCACTGCTCATGATTATTGCTGTGAAAAGTCAGTGCCCTACAATAATGGACACTCGATAAATTATTGTTGAATATTGAAGGAGGCACATAATTCAAGTATAGAAGAACAAGGCAGCCATGAGAGGAAGGTCCTGAGCTCAAGGGTCCATACCAAAGCTCCTATTAGTGTTTCTGTGCTTAATGATTTATGTCTCAACTTTATCAGTCCTCTGAGTCTCAGGTTACTGCATACATTTTAAGTGAGCATCCAATTTAATGGTTAGATTTGAGTTAATGTTAGGTGTCCTGAGTTAAACTTCATCCTGGAATCACATTTACTCAGTGACAAATATTTACTGAGCCCACACTATTTTCTAAGAAGGGACAGAGCAGTGAATAAAAACAGACAAAGCTCCTCTTCTTTTATGAGACATGGACTAGACAAACAGTAAGTATATAAGAAATAATAAACATAAAAATAATAAGTTCTAAGAAGAAAGTAAAACAGAAGTAAGGGACAGCAGAAATGATATGACAGAGCTGTTTCAGATAGGCTCATCAGCAGAGAGAGGCTTTCTTGATAGAGTGACCTTTGAGGCAGGACCTGAATGGCATCGGGGAGCTGGTCATGTGTAGGTAACAGCAAATACCTAGGGCCTGGAGTGGGAATCATGTTTATCATGTTCCATAAACTGTGATGGGGCAAGTGCACCTGGAAAATAAAAGCAGAGAGCAAGCGAGTAGACACTGAGCTCAGAAACATGGCAAGGGGCCAGACCACTTGAGATTTGGAGGTCATAGTGGGTCATATCAAAATGAACCTCCCTGGGGTTTGTAAGGCTGAGTAACATATTTGCCACACAGGGCAATGTAGGACCAGTATTGTGACCTCTTGGCAGGCAAATCTGCTTCAGAGTAAATCAGAAAGCTGCCTCAGGGACTTAGAATGTGAAGTCCAATTCTAGTCTGGGGGAAATCTAATTAATATGGAGGATTTAGGCCAGTTATTAAAACAACTTTGTGGCCCCTCTCAGAGGAGTTGTGGGAAACAACGAAGATAGTTCAAACTCAGTGCTAGGTATATGAAAACTTTTGGGCCATGAAGGATTTACTGTAGACCCAGTAGCTTGTAATATACAGTGACATCATATGTGGGACATGAGGTATAGACATTACACAGCCTGAAAGAATAAATATAGATACCTTTCTATCTATATGAATATAGATATATTATCTAGGTACTTTATATTACAAATAATGGAAACCAAACAAAGCTAGCTTATAAAAAAAAAGACAAAGATAATTCATTATAAAGGCATGGGCTGGTTCACAGACTCAAAGGATAAGAAGACAGTTATGCCTTAGAAAGGGCTTATCTGGAACTAGAAAATTGTCAAGACACTCTCCATCTTATAGCTCTATTCTCCTACCCATGTGCTTCACTCTTATGCGAGAAGTGAATCTTATTGGCCAAGCTGGGATCAGTTGTTTACTCTTGGTCCAATCAGTTATAACCAAGGAAGTGAGATCAGGTAGTGTCAACAAGCATGGCTGTGAGAACATGCTCCTGAAAGTCACCTTTAAAGAAGATAGGGGACTGGGCAGACAATCCAAGCAACTGCTGCCACATAGCCATGTGATTAGATCACCCACCTACATATTATTTTATGTGGAGACAACTTTGAAAAGTATTCATGAAAGATCTACCCTAATCCAAGGGGTTTATTTTTAGGGGGTAAAAAGTGATAAGGCAGGCAAAAAAATATGTATAGAAAAATCACATAATGTATGCAAAATTTTTCTTGTGACTCATGTTGTTAATGAGGAAATTACTCCATCATGTCAACATGGTGTGGCCTGATTCAGCAAATCTGGTTTAAATCTTATCATTATCAGTTAATGGTCATGTGAATGTGAGCAATTCATTCAGGTGTTCAGATAAATAAAGCAGTTGGCATAGAGTCTGCTTGAGGGAACTTCCAGATACTCTTTGACTTATATAATATTTCCATTTTGGTGGCAAAGAATTGCTTAGGGATATGTTCTCAGGTTAACTGAAGACATACAGCAAAAATGGTTAAGGGACAGGCTGTACAGTGTTATTTACAATAGGCAAGACATGTAAACAACCTAAGCATCTATCAATGGGTGAATGGATAAAGAAGTTGTTGTATATACATACGATGAGATATTTTTCAGCCATTAAAAAAAGGAAATACTACCATTTGTGACAACATGGATGGAAGTTGAAGTCATCATACTAAATGAAATGTAAGTCACAGAAGGATAAATACCATACTATCTCACTTATGTATAGAATCTGAAAAAAATAAAAAACCAAAAATGTCAAACTCATAAACAAAGAGTTGGATTTGTAGTTACCAGAGGCAGAGAGTCGGGGAGGGGGAGTAAATGGAAGAGGTTAGTCAAAGGTAGAAATTCCCAGTTATAAGATCAATAAGTATTACAGATGTGCACAACATGACCACTATAGTTAACACTGCTGTATGAGATAGAAGAAAGTTGTTAAAGAGAATGGATCCTAAGAGTTCTCATCACAAGGAGAATATTTTTTTCTTTTTATTTTACCTATATGAAATGATGGATGTTAACTAAACCTATTGTGGTAATAATTTCACAGTATATGTAAATCAAACCATCATGCTCTGTACCTTAAACTCATACCGTGATTATGTCAATTATTTCTCAACAAAACTACAAAATAGAAACACACACACACACACACACACAAAGAGACAGGCTACAGAATGCTACAGATCTGAGTTTGATCTTGACCCAGCCAATGTTTTGCATTTTGACCTCATAAATTAGTATATAAATTAACTTCCTAAGCCCAAATTTACTCACCTGTAAAATGAATGTAATTGACTACTTCAGTGGATTGTTGTGCCCCTTGAATAAGAAAATGAATGTAACTCAACCTGGCTCACTGTGAGTGCTCAATATTGGTCATTGTTATCACTTGCATAAACATGCAAGTAAAGGAAAATTAAATTCTAAACTCATTAAAGTATTCTTATGGCATGGATTAATGAAAACAAAATGAGACTAGAGATCTGGAGACTCTAGAGGGGTATTGCATACAAGTAACACTACCATGTCATTCACAAACTCATTGTACATTTGGCTAATTTTTAATCACATTTATAAAATGTGACTTTCCTGTGTTCCCTTGGACAGATGTGAAAGCATGGAGCTGGACAATAAAATTCGTGATCTGATTGAGAGGAATATGTCTCCTGATCTAAAAAGCGCCATGCCAAGTCACAGAAATCCATGTTCTCTGAAGGTAAGAAAACATCTTCTTGTCTACTTTTTTCTCAAAATACCTTTCAACAGTGTGTTCACCAAGAAGAATTTATGGGGACAGTCCCCTAATCACTTACAGTAACATACTTCCTTGACCGCTGAGAGGATAAAGAAAACTAGTATAAAACTTCTCTTACACAGTCACTTCCTGTTACTAAAAAATCCCTTCAGCGCAAGCACTTTAGAGTTTAAAGTGTGATACCAGGTGACAGGGACCACAGGAAAGCAAGGGGGAGCTCAGGCTACTAGAAAGAACATTTAATACAGTGATGTCTCTCTTCTGGGAGGAAGTAACCCAATTTATGTAAACTCACTGATAACAATACAACTCATGTCAATTTTTTTAAAGAAAAAACAAAGAACTCCTGATTAAAGTAGTTGACTTGGAATTTCCTTTTGTTTCAGGATATCTGTCTATGGTGCTTTATATAAGTAAATAAGATTTAGGGATAAACTTATCCCTTTCTAGAAATGCCTCCAAAATGACATCAACTCTGAAGCTCTTTTGCCCTCTTGATTAGAAACTGCTTTAATGATCATTTTTTGACTGCATGGCTGACATTTTAAAAATTACATTATTTAGCACTTCTACATTGGCCCTTCTTTCTAAAGTTATTTGTGTTCATTGTGGAAAAGCTATGCTGAGCACAGAGAAATCTATAAAGATCATGTAAAGACAGATTTACCCTGGGACTAATGATGCTTAGATTCACCCTAAAACAAAATGTACTTTTGTACCTAACTTGCATTCACAAATTTGTACCTTTTTCTCTTAAAGGAGGCCCCAGAATTGTATAAACCTCAGTTTCGCTAAACACAGATCTGCCTCTGAAATCTTTTCTAATCCCACCAGTCCTAGAGAGCATTTATAAGTATTTAGTCCCTCTGTGTTTCTTTTTCTGTGACACACACACACACACACACACACACACACACACACACACACACACACGTGCACATACATCCTGTTTTGATAAACCTATTTTTTTTCACTTTATATGTTGTGGATACTCCTGTATCTCTATCGTTCATTCACTTAATAAATAAATGATACTGCAGGTGTCCTAGTTCTATGTCCATTTTTTCTGTTTAGAAACTCCCTCTTCCTGAAGAGGTAGTCGTTTATTTTCAGCTAGAAGTGAGTATCTGCTAATGGTTAGGAGCCAAGGAAGGCTTATCTCCCCTTCTCTTTCTTCTCTTCTTATCCCTGCTTGCAGCCCTCATACATACACCTCTAATTCCCAATTAGGACTTTTTTATTCCATGGAAATGTGTCCTTTTCTTTAACAGCCTTCTTGTCTAATCCCAGAAAGAAATATAAAGAGAATTTTAATCCCCTTCAGTTCCCTGATCCTCATATTCGCTGGTTATCAGCACCTAACATTCAGATGCTCCTGACAGACTTCCCTCTCAATTCCATTAGTTTTGTCTTCTGGGTTCCTTCTTGTATGGTAACGACCTCTTCTACATCACATTGCCGTCTCTTGGTAAGTAGTTCCCATTATTTTGGGGACTTAATTAAAACTTGTTTCTCTCTCTAAGATATCACTTCTTCTGTCACTTGCCTGATGAAATGTGCTCATTTTCCCACACTTCACACATCCAAGCAAAAGCTAGCCAGTTCCCAGCTGATTTTTTTTCCTTGTGAAGTGTGAGGTAGATATCTACAGAGAGTGAGATGGTTAGAGGTGAGATCCAGTGTTTAATAAAACTGGGTAAGATATGAAACGGCCAGTGGGAGACAGAGGGACAGAAGAGAGGAACAAACTGGGTTGCTGAGTAGCAGTGGGGATGGTGCTAAGTTTGAAAGTCACCACTTTATGACAAAATCAATCACTAAACAATATTTGGGTTCCTATGTGTTCAACATCTCCACCACCCCTTACCAGCTTAAAATATGCTCATTTCTCCTCCACTTTTAAACATATGTGAGATCCCATATTATGTTATGGGTAGTGATCTAACTTACACTTACACATGATAGTCACACTTTTGATAATGGCAACTAAGACTTTCTGGACCCTTATTACAAGTTCGACCTTGAGAAATCCAATGGTTATTTACGTCTGATCTTGTCACTTGTCCTCTCATTTGCTTTTCATACTACGCACGAAATTCAGCTTTCTTAAGATGTTTTACTCCATTAACATCTATTAAATTAACCCCTTATCACCCTCTGCCTTTCTTTCTCTGATCTTTTCTTCTCACACACCCTCAATGGCTTCTCTTAAATTATTTACCTATATTCTATTTTGTTACCCAGAGATCTGTACATAGCCCTTAGCTCATTAAAATACAAAATAGATGCCAATGACACAAAACACATACACTTACTAAACAGAGCTCTTTTCTACATGCATGTCAATTTTACCTAGTATTTTCAATATTTAATTCAATGTTGTTCCTGTAAAACTGCTTGTTTTTTTCCTCCTCTACATTTCCTACCTTGGTTAATGGATCATTATTCACACAGTCATCAAAATTTGGGCATAATGCTTGATTCCTCCAGGGCTGCCACTCTACACAACACTAGGGGGTACCAGGCTCAGAATAATGCCAACTTTTCTTCACCCTAGACCCTTAAGGTTTTGCCTGTTCTACCTTCAAAATATATTTGGACTTTGTTCCTTTTCCTTTATTCTTATTACTGTGCCATACTTCAGATATTCATTATCTCTTACTCAGACTATTTTCAGGAGATGCCTAATTGGTTTTCCCTTCTTCAGTTTGCTCCACACTAATTCATTTTTGCCAACACAATCTTGCCAATATGCAAGTGCTTAAAACTTAAAAGTAGATTTTTTTCCCTATATCATCATAAAGTCCAAATGCTATGGCTTGATACATAAAATCCTCCATGATTTGCCCCTGCCACCGTTTTAGAACAAAACATTAGAAAGAGGATGTAATATTTGTTGGTCACTTATCATAACAGGTATGGGGGAAAATTTTTTCATATTATGCTTGATATCTACAACACCATGTAAATATGGCTATCCTTATCCTCATTTTTCAGGTGAAGAAAACTAAGGTTCATAGACATCTTAAAATGTTACTTAAATTCACAGAATTGTGGAGTTCTACTGTCAGGATAGGAAACCAAGCTTTTTCTTACTGTGTCATGCTATCTTCTACATAGCCCACCACTTCCCAACATGCTACTTATGCTCTAGCCACCCCATAATCCTTTAACAGGCCATAAAGTTTTGTAGGCTATCCCTTTTCACATGATGTGTATTCTTTGTGGAAATTCCTTTCTCCTTGCTGATTGGGTGAATTGTCTTTATGCCAACTCGAACTGTTCAGGGTACCTTTAACCACCCTCTCTCTAGTCCCACAGAGTTACTCAAGTCCCCCTCTTGCTCTGCCCTAAATCTTTACCTGCTTTATACCTAATCATACGGTCTATAGCCTTGGTTTTGTGATCATTTACGTACAGATGCGCCTTCCCCATTAGTCATGGGCTTTTGAGGATGGAGTATAATGTTCCATGGAGGTATAAAGTGTCATGACAGAGAGGTTTTTCTAGAAGGCACCAGTGTTAAATAACATGTTTGATTTCATGAACCATGGTAAAGTGAGATTTACAATCAACTTATCTCTAGGGTCTCTCCACAAATAATTCCCGAAGTCTGCAGGGGAATATTGAGTGAGCACTCATAAACGTAGTCTCGCAGCTCCAGTGTGGAAGCCACCATTGGTCTCATCCATTCTGGTCTCCTGAAGTCGTCAGATGATTGTCAGATGTTCACCTACCACTGTGGCCTATAGACGTCAGCCGTACTGTTCTGGGGAGCCCTGCTGTTCATCTCCTGGTGGTGCCCAATGCAGGATATGTCCCCCAGAGCCCCAAAGGCAGCTAAACATTATTGTTTTTTTCACTTTAGTGGAGAGATGTTTTCTTTCCCAACTTCAGCTACACAGACCCCCAGTGCTACCTTACATCTATAGTGTTTGCCAGAGACACGTGCCTCAGTCCAGGCAGTTTTCCCTTTAGGTTTCAGCTGCCATGTATAGCATGACTACCCCAGGCCAGCGTTCTGCAAAGCATTTCTGTACATTAGACTCTTTCATCCTTATTCTTCCACAGATGGGAAGTTAGGTTCCTTGAGGCTCAGTGATTTTCTCACAGTCTTACAGTTAATAGGAATTGGGTTCTTGAGCTAAATACAAACCCATTGCCTTATATTTCTTGACTGAATTCCTGCTCCCTTATGTAAGGGTTCCTTGGTGGCTGAGCCAGAGTTCAGGCTGGTGTCAGGAGTGATGCTGTGGTCAGAGCAATCCCTCCTTTCCTGGCTTGGAGCAGCACCATTGGATCAGGCCACTGAGCCTGGACTCTCTGAGAGTAAGTTCTCCTAAGAACAAGCCCTTGGAGTCTTTCTTCATCCCAGTAGACTTCTGGCATATCCTGCTCAATTGTTGTCTGAAGGTCTCTTCAAATATTTGATTACTTGAGTAAAGAGCTTGGTTTCCAGCTGGAATGGCTGCTGAATTATTATTTATTCAGTAGTACTCTGTAGAAGGAAATTGTACATTCAAAACTAAACAAAAGCTTCTTTTTTTTAAATTCTCACTGAAATATTGATAGAACAAAAAGAAGTATAAGAAAACTTCTTTCTGGGTAAAACAAAGGTGAGCCAATGACAAGGGCCTGTAGAGTGTATCTCTTGCTTTCCAGTAAGCATAAGACTGAAAAGAAGCCTCCCTTTCCAGGGGCAGGAAATGAATTTCTTTATGACTTTATGAGATGGGAAGAGTGTAGCTGAATAAAAGAGATGTGATTTAATGAAAGGGCCTGAAACATATGTCAAGCTCGCTTTTTGCTCAACTACCTTTGCCAAGAATAAGTAAAGGGGGAGAATTACTATAAGAGAAAGTGAGTAGACTGACTCATTGCTTTGAAGAAACAGAAAAACATTATTGATGAACATGAGGAACTCTGTCAATATGAAAGTATACTTTGATATTCTGGGATAGTTGAAGCAGAAAGCTGGAAAAAAAGACATTGAAAATCTTGTAGGCAAAAAAATAAATAATTGCTTAAGTGAGGGTAATATTCAAGATTCCAAAATGAGTATTAATGGGAAGTTACGCTAACCAAGACATGATCCTCATACTATGAGGAAATTAACATGTAAACATTAATGTATGACCCTGTAATTGTTTGTCTTGAAATGCAAGAGAAAGTGATAGGGGGCTTGAAATATATATTTAGGACAGCCAAATAACATTTCTGGTAATGTGTGAAAACAGCAATGCAACTTAAGAGTGAGAAGAAAGGGGAGGATTAAAGATGGCGTGAGAGGTGAGACAGAAGCTTCCTCCTAAAACCGCATATAATACGAAATTATAATTAATATGACTAATCCTGAAGGGGCAACAGGAAAGAGGGCTGTGCCAAACTGCATACACCTGGAGAAAAGAATAAACCTCACGGAACAGGGTTACGTACCAAAGCTGTGGCCCAGTGAGACCCAAGCCCTTCCCCCACCCCAGCTCACTGGCGGGAGGAAGAGAAAGAGAGTGGGGAGGGAGTGGAGGCCTGGGACTGCTGAATACCTAATTCCAGAGATCTGCTCTGGGAGCACAACCTACATTTCATGGTGCTTTCATGGTACTCTCATGATCAGGGAGTTGGAAAGCTAAGACATGCAGAATACCTGGAGAGATTGAGATTCCAGCCACTTGTGGACAGCAGGGATCCATATCTGGCTGCTTTGGGACAAAAGAAAGATGGGCAGTCTGAGAGACTTCCTAACAGCAAGAGGGCTGCTAATGGGGCAAGGGTTGCACAGAGCTTACTGCTCAGGAGAAAGGACAGGTAGACAAAATTGTCTGGGTGCACTCTGCTAGCAGGTTGGGAACTTTCTTGATTTTCAGGTGCTCCAGCTCCCTGGCTGGCTACACAGTTCGGAAAAACCCCTTCTGTGATATGGAGCCTAATGCGCCTTTCTCCCGGCCAGCCTCACCTGGCTCTTAAACCAGCAAACCCTACCCTGGCATTAGGCCAGCCAGAGGGAAACCCCATCTACAGGAACTACAAATGCAAAGCAGAGAGGCTTATACTTGTGTGCTCGGCCCACTGGTTCTGGCAGTAGAGGCAGGCATAGCAGCCAGGAAGCAGGAAACACCTCTTTCCTTCCCCTAGGCACCAATACCACTCCTCTGTGACCTGCCAACATTGCTTCAGGGGCTGAGCAGCTCCAGGGAGTAGAGCTTCTGGGCACTAGAGGGCACCATATACAAATATGAAATGCCAAAGAAATCTGGTTCAAAGTAAAATTATGAATACAACACCTGAGAAATATTCAAATGAAATCAACCTCATGAATCTTCCCGAAAGGGATTTCAAAATAAAAATCATTAACAGGCTCATGGAGGTACAGAAAAATATTCAAGAACTGAGGAATAAATTCTGGTCAGAGACACAATTGTTGAAGAGCACAATGGAAGGTCCTAAAAGCAGATTAGATACAGTGGAGGAGACAATAAATGAAATAGAAATTAGAGAAGAGGAATACAAAGAAGCTGAGGCACAGAGATAAAAAAAGATCACTAAGAATGAAAGAATATTGAGAGAACTCTGTGACCAATCCAAATGGAACAATATTTGCATTATAGGGATACCAGAAGAAGAAGAAGAGAGAGAAAGGGATAGAAAGTGTCTTTGAGGAGGCATTATTGAAAACTTCCCCAATCTGGGGAAAGAGATAGTCTCTCAGGCCATGGAGATCCACAGATCTCCCAACACAAGGGACCCAAGGAAGACAACACCAAGACATATAGTAATTAAAATGGCAAAGATGAAGATAAGGACAGACTATTAAAAGCAGCTAGAAAGAGAAATAAGATCACTTACAAAGGAAAGCCTATCAGGCTATCATCAGACTTCTCAGCAGAAACCTTACAGACCAGAAGGGAGTGGCATAATGTATTTAATGCAATAAAGCAGAAGGGCCTCAAACCAAGAATAGTTTATCCAGCAAGATTATCATTTAAATTTGAAGGAGGGATTAAACTATTTCCAAATAAGCAGAAGCTGAGAGAATTTACCTCCCACAAAATGTTACTACAGTGTATTTTGGAGGGACTGCTATAGATGGAAGTGTTCCTAAGGTTTAATAGCTGTCACCAGAGGTAATAAAACCATAGCAAAGAAAGTAGAACAGTTAATTAATAAGCAAATGTGAAATTGAATCAACTATCCTCAAAGTCAGTCAAGGTATAGACAAAGAGTACAGAATATGATACCTAATATATAAAGAATGGAGGAGGAACAAAAAAGAGGAGAAAAAAAGAACCTTTAGATTGTGTTTGTAATAGCTTATTGTGAGTTAAGTTAGACTCTTAGAGAGTAAGAAAGTTAACCCTGAACCTTTTGTAACCATGAATCTAAAGCCTGCAATGGCAATAAGTACCTATCTGTCAATAATCACCGTAAATGTAAATGGACTGAATGCAGCAATCAAAAGACATAGAGTCACTGAATGGATAAAAAAACAAGACCCATCTATATGCTGCCTACAAGCGACTCACTTTAAACCCAAAGACATACACAGACTAAAAGTGAAGGGATGGAAAAAGATATTTCATGCAACTAATAGGGAGAAAAAAGTAGGAGTTGCAGTAATTACATTAGATAAATAACAACAATAATTCAACACTGCAAAATCTGTGGGACACTGCAAAAGCTGCGCTAACAGGAAAGAATATTGCAATACAGGCTTACCTCAGGAAAGAAGAGCAACCCATATAAACACTCTAAACTCACAATTGATGAAACTAGATAAAGAAAAACAAATGAGGCCCGATTTCAGCAGACGGAGGGACATAATAAAGAACAGAGCAGAAATAAATAAAATCGAGAACAGTAGGACAATAGAAAGAATCAATGAAAGCAAGAGCTGGTTCTTCAAGAAATAAACAAAATAGATAAACCCCTAGCCAGGCTTATCAAGAAAAAAAGAGAGTCGACACACATAAACAAAATCAGAAACGAGAAAGAACAAATGACTACAGACACCACAGAAATACAAAGAATTATTAGAGAATACTATGAAAAATTATATGCCAACAAACTGGATAACCTAGAAGAAATGGATAACTTTCTAGAAAAATCCAACCTTCCAAGTCTGATACAGAAAGAAACAGAAAATCTGAACCAACCAATTACCATCAACAAAATTGAATTGGTAATCAAAAAACTACCTAAGAACAAAACCCCTGGACCAGACAGCTTCACCGCTGAATTTTATCAAACATTTAGTGAAGACCTAATACCCATCCTCCTTAAAGTTTTCCAAAGAGTAGAAGAGGGAATACTTCCAAACTCATTCTATGAGGACAACAGCACTCTAATACAAAAACCAGGCAGACACCACAAAAAAAGAAAATTACAGACCAATATCTCTGATGAACATAGATGGAAAAATAATCAACAAAATATTAGCAAACCGAATTCAAAAATACATCAGAAAGATTATCCATCATGATCAAGTCAAATTTATTCCGGGGTTGTAAGGATGTTACAATATTTGAAAATCCATCAACATTATCCACCACATCAACAAAAAGGACAGAAACCACATGATCATCTCCATAGATGCTAAAAAAGCATTTGATAAAATTCAACATCCATTCATGATAAAATTTCTCAACAAAATGGGTATAGAAGGCAAATACCTCAACATAATAAAGGCCATATATGACAAACCCACAGCCAACATTATACTTAACAGCGAGAAGCTGAAAGCTTTTCCTTTAAGATGGGGAACAAGACAAGAATGGCCACTGTCCCCACTTCTATTCGACATAGTACTGGAGGTCCTAGGCATAGCAATAAGACAACACAAAGAAATAAAAGACATCCAGATAGGTAAGGAAGAAGTTAAACTGTCCCTGTTTGCAGATGACATGATATTGTACATAAAAAACCCTAAAGAATCCACTCTAAAACTACTAGATCTAATATCTGAATTCAGCAAAGTTGTGGGATACAAAATTAATACACAGAAATCTGTTGCATTCCTATACACTAATGATGAACTAGCAGAAAGAGAAATCAGGAAAACAATTCCATCCACAACTGCATCAAAAAGAATAAAATACCTAGGAATAAACCTAACCAAAGAAGTGAAAGACCTATACTCTGGAAACTGTAAGACACTCATGAGAGAAATTAAAGAAGATACCAATAAATGGAAACACATCCCATGCTCATGGATAGGAAGAATTAATATTGTCAAAATGCTCATACTGCCTAAAGCAATCTACAGATTCAGTGCAATCCCTACCAAAATACCAATAGCATTCTTCGATGAACTGGAACAAATAGTTCTAAAATTCATATGGAACCACAAAAGACCCTGAAAAGCCAAAGCAATCCTGAGAAAGAAGAATGAAGCTGGGGGGATTATGCTCCCCAACTTCAAGCTCTACTACAAAGCCACGTAATCAAGACAATTTGGTACTGGCACAAGAACTGACCCATAGACCAATGGAACAGACTAGAGAGTCCTGATATAGACCGAACCATATATGGTCAATTAATATATGATGAAGGAGCCATGGACATACAATGGGGAAATGACAGCCTCTTCAAAAGCTGGTGTTGGCAAATCTGGACAGCTACATGTAAGAGAATGAAACTGGATCATTGTCTAACCCCATACCCAAAAGTAAGCTCAAAATTGATCAAAGACATAAATGTAAGTCATGAAACCATAAAACTCTTAGAAGACAACATAGGCAAACATCTCCTGAATATAAGCATGAGCAACTTCTTCCTGAACACATCTCCTAGAGAAAGGGAAACAAAAGCAAAAATGAATACATGGGACTACATCAAACTAAAAAGTTTCTGTATGGCAAAGGACACCATCAACAAAATGAAAAGGCATCCTACAGTATTGGATAATGTATTTGTAAATGACATATCTGACAAGGAGTTGGCATCCAAAATATATAAAGAACTCACATGCCTCAACACCCAAAAAGCAAATAACCTGATTAAAAAATGGGCAGAGGATATGAAGAGACAATTCTCCAAGAAGAAATTCAGATGGCCAACAGACATATGAAAAGATGCTCCACATCACTAATCATCAGGGAAATGCAAATTAAAACCGCAATGAGATATCACCTCACAGCAGTAAGGATGGCCAGCATCGAACAGACTAAGAACAACAAATGCTGGCAAGGATGCCGAGAAAGGGAACCCTCCTACACTGCTGGTGGGAATGTAAGCTAGTTCAACCAGTGTGGAAAGCAATATGGAGGTTCCTCAAAAAACTCAAAATAGAAATACCATTTGACCTGGGAATCCCACTCTTTGGAATTTACGCAAAGAATACAACTTCTCAGACTCAAAAAGACATATGCACCCCTATGTTTATTGCAGCACTATTTATGCTCCCCAACTTCAAGCTCTACTACAAAGCCAGAGTAATCAAGACAATTTGGTTACAATAGCCAAGATATGGAAGCAACCTAAGAGTCCATCAGTAGATGAATGGATAAAGAAGAGGTGGTACATATTCACAATGGAATACTATTCAGCCATAAGAAAGAAACAAATCCTACCATTTACAACAACATGGATGGAGCTGGAGGATATTATGCTCAGTGAAATAAGCCAAGTGGAGAAAGACAAGTGCCAAATGATTTTCTTCATTTGTGGGGTATAACAACAAAGCAAAACTGAAGGAACAAAATAGCAGCAGATTCAGAGACCCCAAGAAGGGACTAGTGATTACCAAAGGGGAGGGGTTTGGGAGGACGGATTGGGAGGGAGGGATATGGGGATTGAGGGGTATTATGTTTAGTACACATGGTGTGGGGGGTCCCAGGAAAAGCAGTGTAGCACAGAGAAGGCAAACAGTGAATCTGTGGCATCTTACTACACTGATGGACAGTGACTGCACTGGAGTATGGGTGGGGAGTTTATAATATGGGTAAACGTAGTAACCATATTGTTTTTTTATGTGAACCTTTCATAAGAGTATATATTGATATTACCCTAATAAAATATTTTAAAAAACAGAGAACAAAGTGCTCAAATTTCAAAAATATCCTTAAGAACTGAGTAAGTTTAAGGATCTTGTCTTGTCTTTGTATTCTATTTTGTTTTTCTGATTTTAACTCAGAGGCAGTCCCCAAAATAGGCTCTTAGTAACTTTGGTACAAGTTGAGGCAGGATTTCCCAGCGACTGAGGAAAAATTCTAGATCTGGACATTCCTCCCAAGATAATTGCCTTAGGAAAATTCTTGAGATGATTCAGAATAATACCAACTATGACACTTTGAAAGATTATGAAGGAAAAATTTCCTGTAAGCTACAGTAAGTTGACACACGTTTTCTGGAACCACATTGTTGAGGGAAAAAACCAGTTTCCCTTTCCTCATTTCCCTTTTTTAAAGGCTAGGCTAACTATCCTTTATCAAAATGAAATTTTGATTATCAAAATCTTTTCTCATCTGTAAAATTGTGATAAGTATATAAAGTGAGTGGAAAATCTGAAAATAGTTTTAGGTATAGAGGGGAAATGCTATTTATCATTATTATTATTATTATTATTATTATTATACTAGTAAGATTAGCTTGAGCCTCAAAATTTTTTTAACATGTTTCTCATATAATTACTGGCTTCCCCTTTGAATCCCATTATTTAATTCCACTGGTGGTAGCTTGGGAATGTTTTTTTCCCTTCCATGGTTGTATGAGAATCTATTTACTTTTGATTAGGAAATGATTGCATAGTTAGCTAGAAAACCTCTTCCTACATTGTCAGGCAATCAGAAGGCCTGTTTAGCTCAGCAGCCGTACCTTGTGGTGTTTCAAGTACCAGTTGGCAACTTGGGTGAAGTTGTTTTGAATGAGCTATATATGTTTCTCTTCTATAAGGTCAGCTATTAGTTTTAGTCTTCTAGTTCTAAAAGTGTAATTAAATCTCAAAATTAAACAGGTTACTGGGTAAAATGGCCAGTATGTGTTTCATAAAATATCACCGCAGAGTTATGTTGACCTCATGGCTAACCTATAATTCTTCCTTCCAGTTGTTATAAGGATTTTAAAAGGCTTTTTCTATGCATAGATATAGGTATATGTTCAGATAAGGACATCTTGCTGTGTGTGTCTGCCTTGAACTCTACTTCATAATAAGGTTTATCACCAGGGGCCACAGGAAAACAGACACAAGTCTGTAAGCTAAAATTGCACTCAAAGGCACAAGAATTAACTCTTCAAAAATAAAAGAGTCAAAAGCTCCCCCTAATTTTTGGAAGGCTTCCATTGGTTGGGCAGAGGCAGTCTACAGAACAGCAGAAGTGAGGCTCTCTCTCTCAGCTGCTGAGAGACACTTTTGAGCAGGACACTGTTTTTCTCAAAGGCTGTCCGTTCTTCCCTGGAGGATTTGTGCCAAGTTCCATAAGAGAGGGAGTCACAGAAAACTAGATGGTGTGGATTGTCCTTTGGAGGATGTAAGCAGCGGATGGGAAAGGATTCCTTCCACTCAGTGAAAATAACAATCCTGGCAGCTCCAGTTCAGGTGGCCAGAGAAGCAGCCCAGAATTCTAGGAGGGGCTGGTGGAGGAAGCCACCAAGCCTTGAAGTGAAGAGTGACAGCTGGGTGGAAGCTAAAACCAATTTTATCGTTTTAACTGACTAAAAGAATAGAAGGCATCTAGGAGCCTGCAAAGAGAAGAAACAGAATTCAGAGTTTTGGGGTTTTTATTGAGCAGACACTTAAAGCCAAAGGTATTACCCATATTCTCAGAATTATTGCTCTACCTTTGATTGCCTTCTCCCAGCCTTGTATGACTTCCGGAAGTAAATTTGAAAAAAAACTTGTGATATGTCTCCTTTATTATGCAAGAAGAATGACATAACCTTCTGGGCTGAGAATTTGTAAATTCATGTCATTAAGGAAGTGAAATATTTGGCTTGGGAGACACCATGAATAATATGTTTGTAAGACTTGTTCTTTATGCTCTTTGTCACAAGTCTGTGTCTCTGTGTTTGATCTCTTGAGCTCTGTGGCAGGATGTGGGTCTCTCGTAAGGACTTCCAAACCCACGCTGGGTTTTGGAATCTAATACTTTAATAAGCCTTCTTTCTCAAGCAAGCCTCCCATTTCTAGTTTGGTTGGAAACTCTCTATGGGTGTGGGAAAAATACTAGCAAAATGGGCGCTGTCGATTCTCACTAAAGAATGCCTGTATCATTCTGGATGAAATGTGTTTTAAGACTCTTTTTGCCTTATTTTATAGTTGTGGGAAGAGTGAGGGTTGACCCACAAAGTATGTAAATATCTTTTCCTATGGGATTTGGGATACGTAGCAAAAAATGAGATTAATTTTTTTTCCTCCAATGAGGAAGATTCACTCTTTAAAATAAATTTTCTTAAATCATTAAAGACCAGTTAGAAAATGCTTGCAATTTTTCAGACTACCATACTGAGAGATTTTCTTTTGAGTCAGGCTCATTTTCAGATAAAACACTCCTGATATACACTCTTTATATCACCCATATTTCCACTGAGCTATCACCATAGGCTTCCATTATTTCTACATCATCTTTATATCCACATGCTTTCCTTATTATTATATATAATTATAATATTTTACTTGGAAATAATATCTAAATTTTTGCTGGAATGCCTTGCCTCAAGAAGAAATAATCTCTTTTGCATGAGGTTGACCAAGAGATTTTGGAATGATGCAGAAATAATTCTGTCAACAATGGAGTGGTCCCTCTGACCTTCCAATTTTATATTCAAAAGAGAAAATACTTTAAAGGCATGTCTGTTATGCTCATCTTCATATCCTGGTATTTAACATAGAACTCAATCCATAGTCTGTGATCAGTAAATATTTATGGTAAGAATGCTACATGAATGAAGGTGAGTTCAACACGTGAGCAAAGTACACGAGAAAAATGAAGTGATCTGCATTGATATCAGGTGATAAGGGAGTAATATTTTTGCAGAGAAGAGAAAACATTTTTTAAACCCAAGCACAGGATTACAGTTTTGGGAGGCTAAACTTTTCTGACCACTGGTAGTAGAAATTAATCTCTAGGCAAGTAGTGTAGGAATTGGTAAGATTTTGTTTCAATATGACCTTGGAAGTCAATCCAGTTCATATCTAGCCCTTGCAAAAGCTCTATTCCCTGGAAACTTTCTTAAATTATATTCCTTAATGGCTCAGACTCCTGCATCAAACAAATAAAGGATGTTTTGTCTAGTAATTTTTAGCTGCATTGTTCAGATCTCCCACATAGGTGGAAGGTTCTTCACAGAATAAGCCAGAGTCACTAAGTGAGTTCTGGTTTCAGGTTAGCCACCCGCTTGTCATGTAATAACCAGAGACAAGTCACTTAACAGTCTCTGAACTTCAACTTAATACCTCTCCTGACAACCACATAGGGCTGTTATGAAGTTCAAATCGAAACAGAGAAAATGTTTCTAACCATATAACTCAGGTGTGCAAAATTACAGTTTCTTTGTTTTCTAAACTGAATTTAATTTCAGTCTATGACTTGCAGGAAATCTCAGACACTTCAGCGTTTTCTCAGCAAGTTTGTATTTTCAGTGTAGTCATGTGTAGGAATCTCTCTTCTTTCTCCTCCTCATAATGGAACCTAGCATCTGTGAAGCAGATTTTGTAAAGTAATCCATGTGGAGTAGGGTTGTCTGATATAGAGAACAAATATGCAGGATGCTAAGTTAGGTTTGAATTTCAGATAAAAATAATCAAACTATTACATAGGGTGTACCTTTTCAAAAAATAAAATTCTTGTGTATCTAGAATTCAAATTTATCTGGATTTTTCTGGCAACCTTAGGGTGAGGACATTCAGGCTGCAACAGTCCATCATCTCACACTGTTGTTGGCACAGATGGAATCTATCCTCACAGTCTTTTCATGGGCCTGCAGCCTCCCTGGCAATCACTGAAGCTTCTAGGTCACTCATCTTGCCCCCATCCTCAGGTCCATGTGGTAAATACTGCATTCTCCTCAATTTGAAGGCTTAAGTCCATTAAACCTCAGTGAAATATTGTCACCTCCCTCTCAGTAAATTTCTGGCTCTGTTTCCACACCACTCTGGGGCTCAGTTGTCTTAGGACCTCTCTACTGGACACACTGCAGAGCCTCAGCTGTGTACCGTGGTCACTTGGAGAACTGAGGAGAATTAGGGACTTGCTCTTTCCCCAGGCTTAACCCAGGGGGTAAGGCTGAAGCTCCCTCACTCTTGGAGGTTTGATAGATAATGGATCAATGCTTAGAAGTAGGGAATAGGGCTCAATTTTCATGAGGACTCAAAATATCAAGATCCTCTTCTTCCCTGATTCTTTTCTCATTTTCCCCAGGCCATGAAACCTTTATCTATTCTTCTATGGGGAGGCAGGGGCCAAAAGAGGTGAGAAATAGGTTAAATAGATTCTTTCTCTCTCCTCTTTTCTATCAGTTGTTTATGGGATAAGTTTTTATGCCTGGATTCTGACTTTTTCTCTAACATTTTGTTATGAAAATTTCATATAGCAAAGTTGAAAGGATTTTATGATGTATACCCAAATGTCCCCCGCTAACATTTTACCCTGCTTGTTAACCACATATCTATCCATCTACTCACTCGTCTTCTCATGCATCAGTCCATGTTAGATTCTGAGGCATTTCAAAATAATTTGCACAGAAGGAAATAGCTTTGACAAATTTGCAAAATATATTCTTTTCTGAAACACTAGCTTTTGCAATTCAAAGCTTTGTCTTTCAAGATGGTCCCTCAAGTTTGGAGAGTATTTCGAAATTCAGAGCGGATCAGAGGCTGTTTTTCCCATTGCAATCTATGGCAAACTTAATC
Organism: Manis javanica; assembly: GCF_040802235.1. Taxonomy (NCBI): domain Eukaryota; kingdom Metazoa; phylum Chordata; class Mammalia; order Pholidota; family Manidae; genus Manis; species Manis javanica. Next base: position 71,986,172 of record NC_133160.1, read on the forward strand.
AGGCCTGAGGCAAAAGATATCCTAGGGAGCAAAGACAGGATTAGTCACAAGAAACAAAGAGCAATGTGTCTTTGGTGGGTCATCAGTAAATACTTCAAGATATTAACTTATCCCATAAGATGTAAGATAGCACTATGAAAAGGTAGAAAATGTTATGGAGGACCACATTTATGCCTTTCAAAAATTTCCCACAGCATGTGAATTATTTATATTGTTTTTGTATCAAATATTAACCAATATTAGGAAGGAAAATATAAAGGGGGTTTTGTGTAGAGGCAAAAAAAAGGATCAATCACATAACCAAAATAGGAAAGGGTGAAATACTTACTTATAAGGTGAATAAAAGGAAATAGATTGAAACAGAACAACTTTTAAAAAATGGGCTGATACTCTTATACTTCAACTTTTATGACTTGAAGGCAAAACATATGACTTTGCATAACACTGCGGTCCTTCTCTGCTGGGCTTAACTGAGAAGCAGAGGTATGCTATGATTTCCTACTGAAGATTCATACATACACAGATTCACTCAGTAAAATGTGTTGTATCACTATTCATACTCTTAAGGTACTATGTTAGTTCCCAGTGCTTAAGTGATAAATATTGGCTCTACCTTCAAGAAGCTTACAGCCTCACAGGAAAGAAAGGTACGTAAAATGAATGACTGGTTTACCTTAAATGCTGCAACTGGTGCTTCACAAAGCACCCTGGGATCACAAAGGGGGCAATAACTAACTCGGCTGTGGACAACCAGGGGAGCCTTCAAAGAGCGGCTCATTCTAGCTGGGTCAGATTGTTTACTGATTTGTGCTGTGCTGAGATATCCTCAGACGTGGAAATTTCATAAAGTCTGCAGTTTCCTAAAGACCACTGACTAGTCAGCAAAAGCCAATTTGTCCTGTTACGTATGTGTTATGCTCTGAAATCTCAAAGCACATGGTGGAAACAGAGTATAAGCAGTATCTGTATATTGTATGAGAGAATTGCTTCAAAGTTCCAACCTGGAGGGACACAAGCGTATATCCTCCATGAAGCTATGGCACATGGGACACCCCTCTTGCCTGAAACTCCTAATCCAAGCCCAGATTTGGGGTAAGAAAGAGAGATGATTTACAAGAAAGAGAGATCTTTTGTAACCCTTTTAGAAGATATTTGATTCAGGAACATTGTAGATTAGTTTTGGGAGGGGATGTGTGTCTCAGCACTGTGTGTACATGTGTTGGCACTAAAATAATTGACACTGTTTTAGGTTTGAGAAATACAGAATGAGCAACAGCAGACAAATATTGTTATCATAGAGTTTATATTCCAATGGTGAGAAGCAACAAACAGAAGAAAAACATGTAGTGCATTATATACAGTGATATGGAAAAGCATAGCAGGAAAGGCAGATAGAAAGTGCTAGGCTAGAGAGAAAATTTAAATAGGCATGCCAGGTAAGGACTCAATAAACAAGTAACATTTTCTCAATTATATTCTGAAGGTGAGGGGACAATCCAAGTGGACATCTAGTGGAAAGATAGTTCTAGGCAGAGAGAACAGAAAGTGTGCAGGACACATTCATGGACCAGCAGTGTGACAAGGACACCCAGCAGAGTGAGCAAATGAGAGGACACAGAAATAGGTCACAGAAGCACAGTCTCGAGTGTGTTGGACCTTGTGGGCCACTCTGGTGGAGTCCTGCTTCCACTTGGAATGAGATGAAAAGCCACTGAATGTTTTGAGCTGAGGAATGGTGTGAAATGACATATTTTTAAAGATACACAGTGGCTACTATGTTGATAATAGAAGGGGGAAGGAGCAAGAGTAGAAGCAGGGAGGCCATTAGATTACTGCAATTATCTGGGTAAGAGATGATGGCGGCTTGGTTAGTCCAAAGATGTTAGGTACCTTGCCCAAGGTCACAAAACTAGTACATGATGGAGCTAGGATTTGACATGAGATACCAGCTACTGCTGGATATTAAGAATTTTCAGATGAATAATACCAGGAAGCAAATATTAAAGTTTCCACTTTGAAAAAGTTATAAAAAGGTGTGTTTATTTCACCTCGCCACTCTCTCATTAAGTTGGGAAGTCTCTAGGCTTTTGTGGCAATATACTGCTCGCTTCTGTGTACATATATTCAAAGCATCCACACAACGTTCAGATATATTGGATACAGGCTGTGAAAGAAAGAGGAATCAAGGATGACTCCAAGGTTTTTAGTCAGGAGCCTGAAAGTCATCTTTGACTGTGATGGGGAAGGTCAGAAAATAGATTTTAGACAAAGAGGAGGTGCCCACTAGGCATACAAACAGAGATGGCAAGGAAGTTATTAATATGAAAGTCTAAGAGGCCCATTCTGAGTGCCCCAGGTGAAAGGATGCTAAATATTTTGATTACCATGAACTCCTAAGTATTTTGAATATTACTTTTGATAATGTCTATTAATTGGTATTGCAGTTGTCAGGCTCACCAATTTAGTATATAATGCACATTTCCAGGTATACTTTTACTGAAAAGCCACTTTGACCATGTTATTCCTTTGCTCTGGGTTTAGTAGCTCCCCATGGCCTATTCAATAATGTCAAATTTTCTTAATCTGAAATTTAAGGCCCCTCACAATTAGCTCCAAGTCAATTTTAGATATACTACATGAGCGTGGGTTGTTAGCATCCTTCATACTTAGATTTGTCCTCTGTTCCTTTTAAATTGCTCCACTTACAGTAGTTTATCTCACCTTCTCCATCTGTCAAAATCCTTTCTACCCTTCAAGGCCCAGGAGAAACTTCAACTCCTTCCATAACTATTAAAACTGAGAACGAGCTCCCTCTGAATTCCTACAGGCAGACACACATGGTGTGAGCATGCGGATGTGTATGTGTGAGTGTGTGTCTGTGTGTTAACTTCACTGCAAGTGGGGGCCTTTGCTTATTTTTCTTTGGAGCCAACTCAATGCCAAGTGCATAGTAAGTGAAACATAAATGATTGAGGGCCCTTTCCTTTTGTCATATTATTTGCTGTATAAATAGGTTGATCGATAGGTCTCTATCTTTAAGGTTAGATTATTATTAATACTAAGCTCTTATATGCATTATTACAATAGCAAGAAAGACACTTTTGGCCCCTTAGGAAGAGGACACTTTTACTCTACTTGTTTTATAAATCTTGAGCCGTAGGGGCCTGAGCATGATGTACAGAGTCACAAGCAGTGAGTGGTAGTGCTGAGATATGAAACTACATGGCCTGACTCTAGCGTGGCTGCTGGGTACTCTCTCACCTACGTAGATGGCACATTCACTTAAATATTCATGCAAATCAATTCAGGAAGCAAGGAGGTTTTCAACCCTTATTTTGAAAAGATAGTAAGGAAAGAGACATGTTTATTTTACCTCCAAGAATTTATAGAAATGTAATTTCCTGTCTTGGCTAGTTTTGAGAGAATTATCAACTCAAATGATAGTTACAGACCAGTGACTGGTCCTTTCCTTCACCAGTATTTCTCTTTGTTAATTATTTTCTGCTCTATTTTTGTCACTTGAGCAATGTGGACTCTTCAAAATCACCTTGGAAACATGAAGTGACCTGTCTGTTTTCTGGGAGTTATTGCAGCTAGTAAGATTTCTCATGAAACAAAGCTTGAGTAAAAGTCATACTCTGAAAGGACATAGCTCTCACATGTGAGAGCGGGAGAGGTGAGGTGGGGAAGTCATGTATGGCAGAGAATATCCAGCTCCTTCCTAGCACTGACCTAGTGCAAGTTCCCTGTTCCTCAAGTGAAACTTGGGGCTCTCCAGAAGAATTATAGTTCGTTCATAAATCACCACATGCTCTCTGGAGCTAATAGAGAACTTGTTTAGTATGAAACTGCGTAGCAGAAGAGGCAAAGGAATTGTATGACAAATACAAAGGCATGGGATTTCTGGTCCATAGAAGCCATTATACCACAGTGATGCAATGAGTGTGCAAAAGGGGACCATCAGTACAGAGGAGACCCTAAAACAACAGTGCCAAGCATACCACTTCCTGGCAGGAAAGTACTCTTTCAGACTACTTCCCTAGGTCGCTGTTACCACATCCACTAGGTTATTTTTACCTAATACACAGATAAGGCTGGTGGGAACCTTAAGCTATATATAATTACATTGTATGTGTGTGTGTTTATCTGTGTGTTTGGAGGGAAAGCATTTATATATTATAGAATTTTTTTTTCTTTTTTGATGAGCAAGTTTTAGTGTTAATGAAGTGTCAGTCTCTAGGAGATCTCTGCTTATATCCTCTAAAACAAGATCATATGTGAATCATAAGTCTTACTTTTAGAACTCTGAACAATTTAATTCCCACCTGTACTTTTAGATATTGCCTTGAGGAAATGCCACCTCCATTTCACTTAGCAGACTCTCAAAACAGACCAAGAAACTAGCAGAAAGTAAAACCACAAACACACATACAGCAGAAAGCCTGTAAAGTTGGTATATTCAATTTGTTCATTCAGCAAAATGTGTTGAACACCTGCTCCATGCCATGGTACTGAGGCTAACGAGTTGAACATTCACACACGAACATGTAAATAAGCTATTGTAAATGCTACAGAAAGCATTCTGCTTGGTTGGTTAGAGTCAAATGAAGTCAGGGGTCAAGAGAGGCATTAGCTAGGTTTTCCAGGTCCCTGGTTGGAGAGGGGTCTGCTCCCCGCAGAGAGCACACCACGTGTTAGGGAGGAGGACTCATTTCAGGAAACAGGGAATTCAATATGCTGGAGCATAGGAAGAGTCGGAGAGTGGTAGAAAATATGAAGGAGAAAAGGGAGAACCAAGTCTTGGCCATCCATTATTACCTTTTCAGGAGTTTGGATTTCAGGAGTGCTAGGATTTATCCCACTTACATGTAACCATCTCATTAGAAAATCTAAAGAAAAATGTAAATTAAGTGATTGACTGCAAATTCTTTTCTCATTTCAGCAACACTTGCTTGCTTTCCTGTATTTGCGCCATGTCTTTTGCTGCCCCTCGTCCACGCCCAGAATGAGGTCTTCTGCGTCACCATGACTCAGTTGTGTAGCTCCAGGCATCCATCTTCCCAGGCTTTCATCTGTACTACCTGACTAGTGGTCCATTGCCTCAATGCCCTGTAAAATAACAAGTCAACTAATTAGGGCTGAAATGTTAGTGCAAAAAAAGATTTAACTACAAATGGGTCATGGAGAAAATCTGGATTTGACCTATGGAAAAGACAGTCTTAAACTTGAGAAAGAATATAGAAGATTAGCTTTGCAAACAATGCCCATTCTCTTTTTAATAAATTTTCTCCTGTTGTTTCATAGGAATCAGTAGAACTTATAGAATAATGTATAACTCATTAAAGTTCCACAAGGCTCAACTCAGGCCTAGAATGCACTGCCAGAAAATTTTGCCTTAAGGGAAGCAAGGAACCACTCCGTCAAAAAGTCAACAGTTACCTAATTGCTCTGGGAAATACAATGAAGTTATGGCAGTTAGGCTACTGAGCAACGACTTGGTTTGCCCAGGCTTTCTGCGGTAACTTCCTCCTCCACTGGGAGAAGCTGCCAGTAAAGGAAGGATGACAATTTACATACCCTAGCAAGGCTAATCTGCCTCCCGACTTAGTCACAGCCTGCCTACTTGAGACATCCTGGGAAATCCCTATTTGGAAGAGAAGAAATGTTAAAGTCACAGTTGTGCTTATAACCTTATTCTCTGCAATCCACATACAGAGTCACTTCTGTTCATTTTTAATGAAACACTATTGCCTGTTGCTGTTACTTTCTGTCATGAGTTAACTTTGTGGTCTTCTAAAAACTTTGTATATTTGGTCTCACTTTAAAAGACACCGTAAGAGCCATTTTCTTCCTTTTTTTCTTTCCACTTTCCAAGTCTCCAGGAAAACCAGATCCCATGGCACATTGCATACAGGGCACAATCACGAGCGCTGCGGAACGTTCCACGGAGCAGGCAGAGGTAAGAACGCCTTCATAGGGGATGAACTGACCATTTCTAGCACTGAGAGCATTTCCAGTGGTTAGCTATGCAATGATTAATAAGAGTGGATTAGATATTTTTGCTAGTTTGCTTTCTTTGACTAAAATCTGCTCTACATTTTTCACCAATGTTATTAAACAAGGAAAAATATCTGGGTGATTGTCACTATTTCCTTGGACTCTTCTGAGCTATGTTTCTTCTTTTACAAAGTAAGATTAAATCCTGTTCAAATTCCTTTCAGCAACCCAGTTCTATGGGTGACATGTTTTGGTGTTGATTTAGAAGAATTTGGTTCAATGTAAAATTTGGAAAGAATATTATATTGTCATGATTGAAAATAGAACATATTATAGCAATAGCATATCCATAAAGAACATTTATATATATATATATATATATATATATATATATATATATATATATATATATATGCACAATGAACAGCATAGTTTTGTTTGGTTATTGATTACTGCAACAGATGTTTACTAAGTAAACCAGTGAATGAATAAAAGTGCTTTCTTAAATTTTTTTTTTTAAATAGCCAAGGTATAATGGAAACTACGTGGAACACTTATGTTCATTTAAGTATTTAATTTAGCAGAGTCAGAACTTTAGAAGTTGATCTGGGTGTTGTGGTGAATGAGAAAGAAATGCCTAGATACTTTGACCACAGATTACACTGTATGTATTTGTGAGGCCCTTAGTGTAATTGTTAGGCCCTTAGTAGAACCAATGACTGAAAATCTTTATATTTATTTCAACATCAGATACCTGATTGGCAACCAGAAAGCAAAGCAAATATAAATGAAAAGGTTTCACAAAAACTTGTGCTTGAAGGATTCCACTTCATTTTAATACACACCTGAGAAATATGAACTGTGGTAAAATGATTCATCTCCAAAGACACCCCTGGATACATTTATGGCTTCCAAGCCATTCTTATTACTGCGTGCTTTTCTCTCTCTCTCTTGCAGATTTATTACCTAGCTGTTCAGAACTCTCATTTATAAAATAAACATCAAGGGTTATTTCTAGAGAAAATTATATATGACATAAAGAAAAAGCACACTATTCAATTGCTCTTAATATGAATTCCCAGAACGCAGGGTCATACAAATGTTTGCTAGTCAGACTTTTTCTCTACATCACAAATAGAAGACTTTTTGAGGACCCCAAATCCCTGTTCCCAAGCATGGTCTGGAATGGGAGAAACTTGAACTTTAGTATAAATCATGTTAATCTGTGAAATGTACTGAAAATAGAGATGAGAAAAATAGGTGGACACAAAGGATTTTTAGGGCAGAGAAACTATTCTGTATGATACTATAGTAGTACATATATGTCATTCTACATTTGTCAAAACTCATAGAATGTACAACACAAGAATGAAGTCTAATCTAAACTATGGATTTGGGTGATGTGTCAATGTAGGTTCATCAATTGTAACAAATGCACCTCCCTGGTGAGAGATGTTAGTAATGGGTACACATGTGTGGGGATAGCAGATATGTGAGAAATACCTGTATCTTCCACTCAGTCTTGACGTAAACTTAAAACTGCTTTAAAAAATAAAGCCTATTAAAAAGGAAATGGGTGTTCAGTGGCTACTTTATTAGAAATTCTGTTGCGGCGTTCAGGGTGCCCTATATGTAGAAGCTCCCCTGATGACTCTGGTGCGCTGCTGTGGTGAGAACCACTGGTCTAGACCCAGCTGCACTGTGCCTCTGTTTTGTTGAGCTCTGAGCACACTAGGTAGATTGGCTCAGCATTTTCCAGATCAAAGGTGCCTAATATTTAGTCTGTTCTGATCCAGAGTGAGTTCGGTTTCTTAGAAGTCTTCTTAAAAAAGGGAAAGCCCAATTTTAAGACCCACCATCAGCATCACCTGGATTTTGATGTTATTTCTGGCAATCAGCCAAACCAGCCTCTTGAGGTCAGAAACAGGTATTATCATTCTGAATTTATTGACCCACAGAAGAATGTCTCTTTTAAAATGTGGCCTTAATTATACATGAATCTGAATAGGAAGAAGTTAAGAAAACTGAGAACAACATCTATAGAGACGTAAAATATCAACCCTAAAACATTGTGTGAGACATAGGTAAGTAGTAAAAAGATAGAAAAATAGTTTTATAAATCATTTGTAATGAGCAAAGTCCCTGAAATCCCATGATGGTTGCAAAAGAACATTTCCTGTAAATGTTTCTGGCAAAGGCCGACACATTTTGAAAATATTTCTTAATTGTTCTTGAATATATTTAAGCAATTTTGTGGTCCACAGTAAGTGCTCAGCCTGACACTGAATGGCATATTTAGGGACTACCCTCATCACCCAATTCTTTGTCTGATATGACTCAGTGATGACATGGGAACAAAACTATTGCATTAAAATTGAGAAAACAGCACTTAGGTGAGCTTTGTTGGTGGTCAGTTTAGACAAGTGGCAGTCAGTTTTCAGAGCTTTAATGCTTTCTTTAAATCAATACCCCCAATGCTAAAAGAGACAAAACAAAGCCTGAAAAGAGAGGTTAACTTTTTCACTGTGCCAATGATGTATTATTAATCCAAATTTGTAACCTCTTGGCTTTATTCAATGGGCTGGTTATGATTACAAAGGACTGGATAATCTCTGCCAGCCTCTTAAACATAACTGTATGATGGTCACCGAGGTAGTTAACTTACTGTTTTAGGGTCTGTCTGCTGTCTTTTAGATGGATGTGGTCGTCTTTTTTTCTTGATGCTTCTGTAATTCCTCTGACTTTTGCCAGGGCCACTTTCAGATTGTGGCCACATCCACAAAAATAACTTTTTAGAAATGTTTGTTATGTAAATACCTACAATGTGCCCATGAAACTTAGCCGATATCTATGAGCATTATATTCTGAATTTTCAATTTTTTTTGGAAAAATGATTGAAATTGAAACTCATGAAATCCCAATTTGTTAGTTGCCTATTGTATAGATACATTTATAATTTACTAGATAATTGTTTTGATAGTTAATTCACATAAAGGATTCTAAAATATAAAGTTTATTCATAAACAGGCCTCTGTGAAGGACTATGGTGTTAGGATTATTACTGTTAGAATAAGATATTTTTATAAATCACAGCACAAGATTAGCCAAATACATGGAGTTTGTGAAGCACAGCATTGCTCCTGTTTATTTTATACACTATTTTGTGTCACTGTTTTTTTTTAGGGTGCTCAATCATCAAGCAGAAAGAACTTGACAGATTCTCTAGAACAAAAGATAAAGTGCTTGGAAAAACAGAGAAAAGAGGTAATGTTTTAAAAGCAAATGTTTTTTTCTTATTCACCTACATTTCTCTTTGTCAGTGTTTGTGCACATGATTGAAAACATGAGAAAGTCATAAATCTAATAATTATAATCATAATTTTCTCAAAACTTAGATGTTTTCTCCACATGGATCATGTGAGCTTATCACCTGTGCCCTTTATGCCTTGCAACTTGACATACCTTGAAATTCAAACTGTCAGAAGGCTTTAAGTATAGTAATTTAGGTGCAATGACTCCATACATTGGGCATCTGACCACACAAGGGTTAAGGAACATTATCATAAAAAATGTTTGTTCTTAAAATATTGTTGGGAATGTGATGGATATTTTGAGTTCTGTTTTTCTGAGTTTAATGAATGTTAGAACATCTTTATTCTTCTTGACAAAGAAAAAGAGGAGAAAAGTGTAACAAGTTTAGCACTGTACACATTGGCAACTTTTTCATTCCTTTTCCAAACCATTCTATATGTTGTATCTTACATGTTCTTTTCTATGGTGCCTTCTGCAACTTTTTGATACTGCAAAAAATACGCCCTTCTGGAAAATTACTGAACTATAGCAGAGTAATGTTACTTCAGCGTAGAAATGTTAATCCCTAAAATGTCAACAGATCAGGTATCTTTGTATAATAATACTATACAGTCTTATACTAAATAGGCATCTATTTCCAGATAACTTACCTAACAACTGCTTGCTTCTCTAGATTAGATATTTTATTTTGTAATTAGAAGAAAGACCTACTATTTTTTAGTCATTGTGACTATCTTCTCAATATCTGTCATATTGCTATGGTTGGGGTTTCTCTTAGTGTAGGAAGTAGCAGACTTCCCTTTCAAGAAAAATAATGCACACGTCATAATGTTTTTCCTTCCTTCCATCTAGTGCATGGTTTTAAACCTTCCAAATTATTTGAAGCCTGATTTATTTCTAAATATTGTCTTATGACAGAACTATTATTCCTTGAAAATCAATACTTTCAGAGGTGATATTATCCATTTATTGAGTATATATTACAAATCATGAGTTTATTTTTTTATTTTTATTTTTTATTAAGGTATCATTGATATACAATCTTATGAAGGTTTCACATGAGCAAGATTGTGGTTATTACATTCACCCACATTATCAAGTCCCCCCCCCCCAAACAACCCACTGCAGTCACTGTCCATCAGCATAGTACTATGCTACCAAAAAACTACTTGTCTTCTCTGTGCTATACTGCCTTCCCTGTGACCCTTCTACTTTATGTGTGCTAATCACAATATCCCGTAGTCCCTTCTCTGTCCCTCTCCACCCACCCTCCCCAAGCCCTCCTCTTTGGTAACTGTTAGTCTTTTCTTGGAATCTGTGAGTCTGCTGCTATTTTGTTCCTTCAGTTTTGCTTTGTTGTTATACTTCACATTTGGTGCTTGTCTTTCTCTGCCTCTGCCTGGCTTATTTCACTGAGCATAATACCCTCTAGTTCCATCCATGTTGTTGTAAATGGTAGGATTTGTTTTCTTCTTATGGCTGAATAATACTCCATTGTGTATGTGTACCACATCTTCTTTATTCATTCATCTACTGATGGACACTTAATTTGCTTCCATATCTTGGCTATTGTAAATAGTGCTGTGATAAACATAGGGGTGCATATGTCTTTTTGAATCTGGGATCTTGTTTTCTTTGGGTAAATTCCTAGGAATGGAATTCCAGGGTCAAATGGTATTTCTTTTTTCAGTTTTTCGAGGAACATCCATATTGCCCTCCACAATGGTTAAACTAATTTACATTCCCACCAACAGTGTAGGAGGGCTCACCTTTCTCCACATCATTGCCAGCATTTGTTGTTCCTTGTCTTTTGGATATGAGTTTATTTTTAAAAGCATAATACTGCAAGCAAATGATTATCAGTTAATGGGATTTGGAGCTTGTTATTATATATTCTGCTTTAAAAAGCGGGGATAAGTAGTCCATTATAATAATCAATGTAAGCATACTGAACAATATGGAAAGGCTTGAAAAAATATTCTTCATATGTTAATACATCTTACAGGAAACTATCAATACTTGGAATTTTTTAACCAGCTTTTGGTTGGATTAAACAAAGAAGATGAAAATTCAAATGACTAAGCAAAGTTAAAAGTTGCTAACTGTTCAGTTGACCGTTCAGTTAATAAACTGTTCAACTGCCCATAAACATGCTGGCCTTAAGATATATACCTAAGAGTATATAGTTTTTCATATGTAAACCTTAGGAAAAGGTGAGTGTGTGTTTAATTAAAGCCCTAACAGAACTTGAAAGGAATACTGTCTTCACCCATAGCTTCCAAAATCTTAGTAACCTCAGTAACGGATTTCATTTTGGCCAAATTTCCAAATGGGTAGAAACCCTTTGTTGATTTACCAAATTTTAATAATTTCAGCTCCTGGAAGTTAATCAGCAATGGGATCAGCACTTTAGAAGTATGAAAGAGTCATATGAAAGAAAGGTAAACACCTCTCTCTGCTGGCTATTTGTTTTAAATCAATAAGCTGGGGGAGCCAACTGTGTGTAGATTCTCACTGATTTCAGCTGACAAGATTTGTGGGTAGTCAACTGTTGAAAAATAAATGTGGGGCATGGTACTGAGTGTAATATTTGCCCCTTGGTACTGAAGATTAATGAACGATATAGTGAATTGTCTTGAGCAGGGCAAATGAAAGGAACTAAAGGGACAAAATTAGCGTGTAGTGATGACCCTGGAGTTCTTGTGCACATTATCACAGCTCACAGAGTATCCTGGCCTCTGCTTTGTTACTAGCAGCTATAAACACACAAGGCTGTAAGTGAAGTGAAAGGTGGTTTGAAGTTCATATTGTTTCATGCAAGGCTACTGCCCTAATTCTTTCATTAGAGAGTATAAACCATTTTCCATGGATAAAGAAACAAACCGTTTTGATGGTGAACATGTGAGGGAATACGGGCAACCTGTCTTCTCTCTAAAGCATGTTATCTGTTAAGAAGATTTTGCTTGGTGGAGAAGAAATTTTTTGGACAAAATAGAATTTAATAGGTAAAAGTTAATTTAAAAATTTAAATTTCATGTTCAAAAAGAGAGAAAAGAGAAAGCAAATTCCCCTAAATAATTCATAATTAAGAAACTTGACCGCAAGTGAGTAACACAGCAGTCCTGAGCTCTTCTTCCCCATTTGAACTCCGAGGTATTACATTTAGGAAGTGCAGGATAATGTTCCCACTACACCAGGCCACGGTCAGGCCAACTTGTTACATTCAGCCTGGGGCAGCTTTTGGGTCCATCTCCAAATTCTAAAGAATAGTGGTCCCTGAGTAAAAGAGCCACATCCTTGAATGGCTTGCAGATTCAGGAGGACTTGGAATTAACAGTGGGTCTAACGCCCACCTCCGATGAAGCGCCCTCTCTAAGGCTTCTCTCACCTGGCGGTTGCCACTCTGAAAACGAATTCGGCATTTAGACCAGGTCAAGCACTGTAGGTCACCGATGAACAAAGGCCGCGTCAGTGTTTCTCTGTAGGCACATTCGCTTACCCTCTAGCCTCCTGCCCTTTTCAGGATCAGACAAGGCACTTCTGGAGAGCTGAGAATAGAATGAACAGCCTAGAAGCGTCTCTTTATAAGGTCTAAATTTTCATCCCTTTGGAAGTGCTGTGTGGTTTGGGCAACAAGGGATTTGGGCTGTAGGCTGTTCGGGTATTTGTTTTTTCAGGTAGAGGAAGCTCTTTTTTAAATGCAAATATCGTCATCTTTGTTAGGGGCGGTGGCACGGGGACGTCCTCCTTCGGGGACGCCCTGAAGTTGGGGAGTCTGGCCCTGAGCAGGGGCTGGGAATCAGTCCCGGGCTGTGCTGCCTCCAGGGGAGGTTATGTGCAACCGTCCGTGAACGGCTTCCTCAGGTTGCAGAGCTGAAAACGAAACTGGGCGCGGCAGGAAGACTCCTGGGCACGCTGGAGACGGAGCGGCAGCAGAGGCGGGGCGAGAGCGAGCGGCAGCGCGACCTGACCCGCGAGCGGCTGCGGCGCGAGGAGGTGGGCGCGGCCAGGGCGCCGTCCCCAGGCCTCGGGGCCGCGGCCGGCCACCGGCTGCCTTCGGGAGCTTGTCCTTTCAGTAACATCAACCCCCTGCTGAGCGGGCACCGAAATGCGAGGGCCGCGGGCAGGCGAGTCCCCAGGGCCACCCATCAGGACCGCCTCTCAGACCCGGGGAAGGCGGTGCTCTGCCCGCTTCCTCCTCCCTTGCCCGAATTTGCTGGGTTCTATGAGCAGAGAGCACTTTCCCATAGCTTTGTGATATCATTATAGGGCATTTCAGCTTGGGAGAAAATTAATTTTTTTATTTTTCTTTTACTCCTATCTATTATTTTTGTTACATGTTCATAATAATATGACAGTACCTTGTATTTGTACAGCTGATTTTTTTTTCTAGTTTTACAAAAGGTATTGCTGTGTAATCATAAAAATAGAACATTTGAAAAAGTACTTCACCCTCATTATCTGATTTAACGTTCTCAGCCCACCTGTGAGGAAGACAGTGTTTTGGCCATTTTAGAAATGAGAAAGCTGAGATGTAAAGAGGTCACAAGACTTGCCAACGTTACTGACATAGCAACTGGGAAATGGGACTTGAAGCCAGTCTCCAGGTTCTAGGGCTCCTTTAACCCCCACTGAGAAAGAGATGGTGGCAACTGAGGTGACAGCTTCTCCTAAAATATACTCTTGGGTTTACTTTAAGTTACAAGACTTCATGAATATTGTAGAAAATGGAAGGAAAACTTAAGTTCTTATGGCTTCATTTTTTTAGATATGTTAAGAAAAAAAACAACTGTAAATGTTTTCAGGTGAAGTCTTGTGACTGATACTACGAGGCACTGGCTGTGTTTTTAAAGTGTGCACAAATCTTAGCACAGTGTCTAAAAAATCAGTACAGACAACATCAGTCCAGGTTTTCTTATCTCGCTAAGGATATCTTTGTGAGAGTCAGAGGAAAACAAACAAGGCTTAGCAACTCCCTTTTGGCCGTGTAGTAGTCCTTTCCCTTTCCATTTACTCCCTGACCAGGAATCATAGCAATTTTTCCCTCATGTATTTGGTACCACTTTCTAGTTGAAATAATTTTCTCTTAGGTTATGCAAAATTAGAAAATGATTGATTCATTTTTGAAGTGTTTAAGCCCATCCTATTTAGATAGAATCAAATATTTTTACCTTTAAGGAAAACAAATCACCCAGAGTAGATTTCTTAAATCTAATTACTGTATTAGGAAATATTAATTACTAGGACAACATACTTTAACATGTATATTAGCTATTTTCTCATCTTGATTTACGTAAGTTCTGGAATATTTTTAACTAGGTAAAACTTTCCATCTCATTAAAAATCCAATTCATGCCACAAAAAGTTCACTATCTAGAATATAAAGTTTAAGTGAGAACACAGATGTTGTCTGAATCCAGAGCCTGTGAGTGTCTAAGCAACTATCTTTGCTTCAGTCATTTCAATCGTGAAACTCTTTCAAGATGCTCTGAAACATGGAGCAGTGATGGCAGTTGGACAAGTTGATCTCTTCCATTTAAAATAATCACAACAATACAGTTTGCTCTGTGTACTTATCTGTAGTGAAGGGTCTTATTTGCTTGAAATTTTATCCTCTTCTCTCCAGTCCAGCATGATGCAGGATCAGGCTTTGACATATTTAGTATTTTTTATTGCAACAATATATATTTTTTGTCTTTAGAACATTCAGTCACTTTTACTCAAGAATCACTTACCCATCCCCTTGTAGCAGTACTTAAGTGGAAACCCATTTGACCCTTGGAAGTGAGGATTGGGAATTTTGATACCTTTTTCTGGGGTCACCAAACTTAGCATACAGAATAAAAGAAAGATTTCTTCTGACCTCCACTCAGAGAATATTGCTGAAATGGAATGTTATGTGAAAATCTACTAAGTTCTGTTTTTATTGTATTTCAGTATTCCTACACTAGCATCTCATTGATTTTGACTTTTGTTCTCTTGTTCTTTACTACAGAAGGAAAAGGAGAACCTAAATAAAGAACTACATGAATTGAAGAAGGAAAACAAGCTTTTGAAGGAAAAAAATGCTCTCTCAAACAGGAAGAAGGAACATTATGAATGTGAGATAAAACGCCTCAACAAGGTATCAGGCCTAGTCAAGCTGGGGAGATCAAATGAGGGGTCCCTGTACGAAGAGCACATTCCTGACAGAGTCACAACGAAGCCTCCTGCGCGCGTGGGTGCTCCCAGTCGTGGGGGCTTGTGCAGGAGCCCCTTTGTAATTTTGTAATTCACTCCTATCTGCTGCTCTCAGCCGTACTTGGCGAAGGAGGCTTTAGGGAATTCATGTCCCTGCAAAGAATCATCATGAAAAAGAGAAATTAGGCGAGATTATAGAAGACAGTAAGAACAATTTTTTAGTTCAAAGAACCACAAAAAGCAAGTGGGCGTTTGCGACCAGTAGCATATCTCTTGGTCAACCGCAGAAGTTTCCTGAGGAAACAGGCTGCCCTTGAAAATCATCACCAGGAGCTGAGTGTGATGCAGGCTCTTTGGAAGCATGTGAAATGCCAAAGCGAGGATGGTGAGGGTGCCCTTCTTGAGAATGATCCTAAAACTCGCCTTCAATGGCGGGTGGAGGGGAGTAGGTCTGTTAGGAGGAAAACACAAGTGGCTTAAAACCTTTGTTCTGATTTAACTATTCAGACGGGCCACCTGTGAGTTGCTGCAAAGGATGATGCTTCATTGTTGCATGTGTATGTGTGCCGTGTGTCTGTGTGTTTTATGAACTAATAGCTTAATTTTCTGGGGAAAGTGCTGACTTACTCAGGCAAAAAATTAAATCCTTTGCTGTTGACTTTTCCAAGAGTCTTATCACAAGTAGACCATAGGAATACTTATAGAATTTAGTTAAATTGAGATATTCATTTCTCAAGCTAGACATTTCTTGACCAAAGTAACACAGTCGTCTTCCAGCACAAGAGTAGGTGATTAGCCTTGAAAACATGCTCAATCCCTGCATTTTGGATTGTGTGCAATCTTGTAGTTAATTAGTGTTCAGAGGTGACATTTAAAGATTCCCCAAATGTTAAGAATGTGCCTGCATCGTTGACAGGGTGCTTTACAAATGCAATGCTATATTTGATGTGTGTGTGGGACATGTAATTATTCAGGAGAAAAATGGGAAAGTAGAGAATGACTGCATAAACAATGTACTTCTCTATCCTCTAAGAGAGAAAAACAACTTTCAGAGAAACAAATTCAGGGCAAATGAGTTTTCCCTTCTATTCTCTGTTGGAAATTCTCCACAAATGACTTAGAGAAACTAACATTAATTGAGCTTATGTTTAAAATGTCTCCCATTCCTGATGTATTATTTAATAAATTTTCTTCATTCTCTAATTCATTTCTCTAAATGAAAGCATGAGGATATAAAGACTGTAGAAATTAGAACAGCCAAGAACTCTGTTTTTTCTCATGTCCATGTACACCCTTCATTTTTGTGTATCTGTATTTATAGTCAACAGAAATTTTTTAATTTGTAAAAATTCTATAACTCTTTTGATTAAATCATATCTCAGTGAGAAAAATTAATTTGAGTAAAATTCAGTTCTTCACACAAATATCACCTCAGAGAAGATTTTCCTGGCTATCTTCATTGAAATTACATACTCCAGCTCTACTGTTTCGTATTTTAATTTTTCCTTAGAATTTATTTCTATCTAATATATGCTTATCTAATGTCTCACATTGACTACTTTATTAATTTCCTGTCTCCCAATCTTGATTGTAAGCCCCATAGAGGTAAGATTTTTTCAGCCCTACCTCTCTATCAGGCATGGCAGGCATAGTGTTGAGGGCACACACCAGTTTTAGTAGTGGCCCGTTATTATGTTTAATTTCTCTTAAAATCAGAAGATGAAAAAGAACTTTTAGGTTGAAAAAAATTCCAATATTAACATATTCATCTTTATAAGAATGCAGTTATGAAATATAACATATATACTTATTTGGAGGAAAGGACTCATAAAAACAACAGTCACAATGTGGCCCTGGATTTTCCTATTTTGTTTACTGTTGTATTCAAGTGCTTAGGATAGGGCCTGCCTTGCTCACAGTATGTTCTTAAATATTTGTTGAATGGGTGAATCAATGAATGAATTGTTAGCTAGTACATAATATGTTCAATAGTTAATTCTGGCACTGGGATTCATACTTCAACAGGCATGTCATATTACTTATGAGTAGTAAGGAAAATTAAAAGGGTGCTTCAAGCCAGAAATAATTTCCCACAGCTCTACCTTAAATTTTCACTTAAAAACACATAAATATAAAGTGATGAGCAATGAAAAGAGCTTTTTTTCTCATTTAATGCATGAATTAGTATCATGAAATATAAGAAATTATTCTATTTTTCAGGATAAATTTTTCTTTTTTTTTTCTTTCTATCACCGTAGTAAATAGAAGTTACTAAAAATGTTGATTTGGGGAACTGATCATGCTCACTGTCCATCACAGCATAGAATCTGGGGCCCACCCTACTTGCACAAGCCAGCTGCCTGCCCTCTCATTCACTCAGCAGAAATTTGTAGCATGTCAGCTTAGTAATTAGCATATGGTTGTCAGAAGTTCACACAACTGCATATGCTCTGTATAATTGAGTAATTCAACTTTGTGGCTTTGAAGGAAATACCCATAGGCATTGTTTTCATCAAGTTCTTGAAGAGAAGCCAGATGTTTAACCAAAGTGAGAAATTACCTGAGGGTAGTTAGCCAGTGCCACCCATGGGCAAAATTGATTTGTCTGACATCTCAGCATTGTGAGATGGGTAGAATTGTTAACAGTGTATCTGTGCAGATGGTAAATTACTATTCTAGAATGGGTTAACAGATGTTTGTTCAAGGAAGTTGGAAAGCCCCAAGATGGAATGAATATCTATTAGACTCACTTTTCATTTGTGACTCATTTGCAAAATTTCTAGAAGTGTGAATAGCATGAAAGGTAGACCAGGAAATTCAAATATAACAAGACCCACAGAAAGAGTCTATTCATAGGTGTAGGGTATGGAACCGGCATATTTCATTGTCTTAACTCATTTGGCTTACCCCACCCTAGATTCTCTACAACTACACGACAATTTTAAAAATTGTAACTATTATGATACTTCCTAGAACTTTGTAGCTTCAAAACAAATTCTAAAAAAACATTCATTACTAAACAACTTTTGCTGTTTCTTCAACTTCTTGGAGGGAGAAAAAAGTTCTTGTTTCTCTTACACCTTCCTTAAAAATGACATTTTGACCGGACTAGACAATATCCAGAGACCATAAGACATTCTACTAGGTAATTCTTAGTCTGTCTACACATATTTAAGACCATAAGTTTGATTTGCTTTTCCTACCTTTATGGCCATATTATATAGTAATTCAGGTAAGTGAGCTATTAATAGTATCATCAAACATCACCGAAGCTACTAAAAAACACAGAGGAAGTGAATTCTTGGAACTCTGCAAGTGAACCTTTTCTATTTGTATAGAGGACTCATTTAATAGTGAGCAAGTAGTCACTTTGCGTGTGGGCTCTGAGATCACACCAGTATGAGGTATGTTGTGTCACCATCTTTGGCAGCCATTTTAATGAACTCATCCTGAACCAAGGTGTTCAGCATAGAGGCAGTGGCTTTCAAGAGATCTGATCAAGTGTAGGTTATGTCAGGGCATCATGGGCTAGTAAGGACGGTAATCATCTTGGCAAATCTAAGTCTATTTCCTATATCTCCTCACCCCACTGTGAAAACTCCAAGTTCTGCTGAATGTCAGGAAAGCAGAGCATTCTCTCTACCCTGTAGTGAGTTAACGGATATTTTATTGGAGAACGAATAGGGCAGGTTAAGCTAGGTCATGGTTTGCTGCGGAGGACAGGGCAGAAAAGCAAGCGTATGGCAGATCTAACAGAGAGTGAATCAGCATAGGCTCACATTTCTATGGGTTGCCCCCTCTCCTATGGCTCTATAGAAGAATATTACTCAAATATCATCTGGACCAGCAGCACCTGTTTTTGAAGATTACAAGTTCTCAAGCTCAGTGCCCAGATCTACTGATTCAGGATGATAGTTCAGATTAAGAAAGACTCACATTGCTTCTTTCATTTGTGTGATATATATTCTTGAGTAACCCTTACAACTTGGAATTCTGAGAGGAAGAATTAAATTCAGTGACTCTGAGTAAATATTTCTGACTTGCCACTTTAAAGACTTCTGGCACAACACTTTTTTCCTGGTATTATTACTATAGCAATAGTGCTATATTACTATAGCACTTGCCCCTTAAGAAAAAATTGATTGAACTATTTCCACTGTAAATCAGAGCCCACTTCATTGGAAGCATATACTTAATTTGAATATATTGGTCTTAAAGTATTTTAAAATAATAACTTGAGATGATGGTAACAGTTACAGAGGAGTTCATATGATGTGATAACTCAGTTCACAGTGTGCTTATCTTATAAACAGGCTCTCCAGGATGCCTTAAAAATCGAGTGTTCTTCATTTCCTGAGAACTGTTCGGGCAAGTTTGAAATGGAGTTCAGCCATGAGCAGATGAGAACAGAAATGGAAGTCCTCAAACAACAGGTGAGAAGCTGAAAGTGGCAGGATCATGTGGAGAATGGAGGGGTTGTTGTTCTTCTTCCTTTTTGACATTTTTAGAAGTCTTGCTGTTCAAAATGTGTCAAAGGTTTTGCATTTGTTTTCATTAGAATTATCTAATTTTAGAGCTTGATAGGAGAATACAGATTAGATAGCCCAACTCAAACTTTATAAAAGAGGGAATTCAGTTTCAGGTGGATTAATATGGCTTGCCCAAGATCATGCAGTTAAGAGAAGGTCATACTAATTAACCTTTTGGTGCTATTCTGTTAGCACTGGATCTAGAAAGTTTCATATAGACCTAATTTATTTTTAAAACACTGTTAATCCAG
This sequence comes from Manis javanica, assembly GCF_040802235.1. Lineage (NCBI taxonomy): Eukaryota > Metazoa > Chordata > Mammalia > Pholidota > Manidae > Manis > Manis javanica. The sequence goes on from NC_133160.1 coordinate 72,006,441, forward strand.
ACTCTGGACTTTCTCAGAAAGTAGTAGCAGCTGGGCTATTATTCTGTAGCTGTCGGCCTCCAGACCTTTGAACACAAAGGACAGTTTTAAAGCGAATATTCTGCAGTGATCATAATCACTGAAGAGCCAGATCTGCTATCCACCCACATGGATCGATGGCACCACCTAGCAGTTTACTGATGCACTCACCCAACTCACTCAGCCTCACTCCCTGTTGCTGAGTGGACAGCAAGAGTACAGGATGCCCTCTCTAAGCCTCTGCATGTGTCAGCAGCACAGGGATGGGGGAAATAGGACATCCTAAACTACTTGGGTCAAAATTTAGTTCAGCTAACTGGAGGTGGTATAGCTGAGGGGCCCCCATGCATATCATATCTCTTTTACTGTGAGAGCTTAAATAAGCTCATGTAGGTAAAGCCTCCAACACTTCATGCAATCTCAACAAATACAGGATACATATAAGAATTCCTATCTCCAAAGCACACATTGTTAGTAATATATTAGTGGTGGGGGAGAGAATATCATAGAACAAAGGGCTGGAAAGAATTATTTTTCTGATGTCCATGAGTACAATTTGTTGGCTATTTTGTTCTGAGCAAGTGCCAATTACAAAGATTCTTGATGAAATACACATAAAGAATTGAGCAATTGTGTTATTGTTGTTTACTCTATTGTTATTACTTCTTATAGATATATCTAAAAAATTCAGAGCACCTGATGATAAAGTTAGATTTTTCTCTTCTGTCAACTCCATTTGAATAATCCACCTCATTACATTCAGGATCAAATATATAGCTTAAAAATAAACCTATGATGAGAATAAGGGTAGTACTGAGAGTATTAAAGCTTTTGCAAATTCTCAACCCCTAAATTTTGGCACTCACCAGGATTCCTCTGAAAAGAAGTCCTGCTTATGTCCAGACACTTGAATCATCTTTGATGCTTTCATATAATATACACCACATGCAAGAGAGTCACTCTTATACACAGAGTTTGCAGTCATGGTTTACCTCATGTTTGATACAGACAATGACAGGTATTCTTTTTTCCAATATCCCAAGAGTAGACCAGAATCCATCTCCTTAGATTTTATGTGGCTCTTTTGCTAACTTTCTACATACACATTTTAACCCTACACATTTCTCATGGGGCACACACAATCATTATGTTACCAAGTGCTAAGTGAAACATCAAAGAATTACAATTCACAGAGAAACTGAGCCAGAATCTTGGCCACCAGACTAAAGCAATGATATCACTATCAGTATTGTTTGATAAAAAGCGTTCCCTTATGATCAGATGGACTTCTCCCGTTTTAGTTGCCTTTGGTAATTGTTTACAGAGCATTAGTTTGACTGTGTCTGGAACTGAACCTCAGCTCTCAAGCAGAAACAAAATAAAAAATAAAACATCAACTTGGCTGGGTGTAGTCCCCTGCTTCTGGTAAATAAAACCTTAAAATGAAATATGTGTATTTGCATCTAGATCTGTATAAAATGTTTAATTTCATCCTATTACATTTTGTTATGTTATTACTGACTTAAAATTGGTAAACTTCTAGTTAAAATGTGTTGCACTGTTGGTGATGAAGATGCAATGTGCATTAGTGTTAATAGACAGAAACCTATTAGGTTCCACTGTAAGTTGTGATTTAAATCATGATCCTCAGAGGAATACCTTTGCTTCATTCCCTAAGCTTCATTTGTTATCATAAATCTACCTACTAGAGTCTCCAAGCTGTCAGTCAACACTATGCCAATTAAATACAATAATAATGAAGTCTGTTTTTCTTTTTTATTTGATTACTTTTCTGGAAGATTTGGAATGTCTCTTGAGAGTAGTTTCACTAAAACATTACTTTTTTTGGGGGGATATACCCCCAAAATTACTGGGGCAACTTTCATGAATACTTTTTAGCAGTTATACTTTGCTTTTCCACAGACATGAGCCTTTCATTTCTATTTTGTGTCCAACTTATAATTTTTATTTGGAAACTGGCATGTGAATAGTGGGTTTGCTTCACCTCTATCATCAGTAAACTGTCTTTTAGTACTTCAAGCAGTATTCATACATCAAAGCCTTGTGTTAGGAATATATGACTTGCTCCAAAAGAGTGACCTTTAACACTAGGTTGGAGAGCTCATCACAGTAATGGAATATGCAGCAGAATAATGGGTGAGGGAAATTTTTTCAAAATATCATGTTATTCCTTTGCTTCTGGATTCTTGATACATACTCAAGGAGGAAAAAGTTGAGAACTGCCATTCTAAAGAAAGCGAAAGATAAAATTGTAGTCATATCTGTTAGGGTGGAGTCCCACAAAGAAGTATTTATAGGAAGAAGATAGGAATGACTCAGACTGGACAAATCTGGAGAAACCTCTTCCAAAATTATTTAAACGGCCTAAGGGAAAAGGAAGCTAACAATAACAGCAAGTTAATATTTCCTAGGTACAAATATATGAAGAAGACTTCCAAAAGGAACGATCAGACCGAGAAAGACTTAATCAAGAGAAAGAAGAGCTACAGCAAATTAATCAAATGTCGCAATCCCAGTTGAACAAGCTGAATTCCCAGGTACACATCAAAAAAAAAAAAATCTTTGCCAGCACATCTGAATTTTTTAATTTTCTCATTTCAAAAAATATCAAAATGTTTTGGCTTCTGTTAATTGACATTGATTTTTCTTTTGAGAGGTTAGCACCTGGAATGAAATCATTCTTAAACAATCCTGTAAGGAGATGAAAATGACCGGTGATTTCTTTAACTTAAATATATTAAGGAGTTACCCAAGAAATTGGATTCCAGTGTCTTTTGTAAAATCCAGTTCTTTTGATCTTTTTCTCATAATGTTTATCTTGGTAGCGTGGAGGTTGAACTACGTAGTACTCAAATTCAAATCTGAAACACTCCAGCACAGTGAAGTTGCTTCTAAATTCTTGTCATTTTTGTTAAAGGGCTGTGTCAGAATGTTCCTGTCTTCCAAAAATTTATGTATTTCCTAATATCATTTATATATCTGGTGAAACTGAGAATATGTTCAGTGGGTTCCCAGATTAAATTTATGTAACTGGAGCAGCACTCTCAAGGAAGCCAGATAATCTCAGCCAGTTTATTGAAACAGAATTTATTGAATGTAAGCACTCTAATATTAAGTATTAAAAATGGACTTAGGAAATTTCCATAATAGGTAAATAAAGATGTTAATGAAGAAAGTGTAGTTAACACAATTTTGGCTTAAGAAAAGAAAATAAACCACAAAATTTTATTGCAATGTCTTTGAATGAATAGGAAATTGTTATGGGCCATGCTGTGATAGCTCTAGAGCTTCAGGATTCTTAGTCTGAGAAGACATTTTAAACTATTCATCATCCTCTTCTTCCTAATACAAAGTATACTGTAAATTTAATTTATTCTCTGATGTTTTTTCAAGAATTAACTTAAATTCCCAATTGTATAGAAAAATTATTTAGAACCATTTCTTTTCTAAGAAATTGGAAAGAGTAAAATAGTGGTAAACATATAAGAAAATGCTTTCCTGAAAATAACTTATGCAACTCTCAATTTTTCTGTCTTACATGTGAAATCTTTCAATTTTTCTGTCTTACATGTGAAGCTGCCTTAGTTTCTTTTAAGTTGGCACTGCAAAGATTATTTCTTGTCATGTTTTAAGTTTATTTGTTCTATTACATTAAGTTCAGATGATGGCAAATTAGCATCTAAGACTGGCAGTGTCCTCATGGTTCTAGTTTTGGCACAACCAGGAACACATAACCCTCTGCTCACTCTGCACATGATTTTTTGATTCCAGTGTCATCTGTAATCTAAATGTCAATTTATATCAACAAAATAAATCTATCATCTAAATACAGTATAGTACAATTGTGCTTATGAACTATGGGACAATCTTAGTAACAAAGATTATCAGATTTTTCTCTAATATAATGATAGTCCAAGCATTTATTTTTCAAAAGTCTCATTGATTCTGGCAAAAGGATGATGGAACCCACAAAAAGATGCAGTAGATGGTTTAACAACCCATGTTTAATGTATTAACAGGAGATTAAATGTCATGATATAATAGAATTGGCATTGTCTTATCTGACTCTTGTATAATTTTCTTGTGGTGTAATTGGACCAATTGGTTGCTTATTCATCAGAGTTTATTCATTCTGTCACTGAGGACATTTTAAGCCAGTGGCTGTTAAAGTTGGCAGTGTGGCGAAATGAAAGTATCCTTAGGGACACTTAAGAGTCAGAGGAATTTAGGGGTAGAAACCTGGTGTTCCTGCCCGCTTTGACAATTGGTGATGGCCTTGAACAAGTTATTCAACTTTTCTTTTCTTCCTTTTCTTCATCTGTAAAATGGCAAAACTGGACTAGATCATCTCTCAAACGGTTCTTTCAAGTCTAAAACCTCTGTCTGGAAAAATAGGTTACTCTACCCTCCTCAATATACTCACCTGCAAAATATAGGTGGTACCGATCAGGATTTCAAAAAATTGTTCTCAGGGTTAAGTGAAAGAAGTCTATTCCAAAACATCTCACTTAGGTCATAGCTTACAAGTATTTCATAAATGACTTTAGTCTATTAGAAGGGGGAATTTTTAATAATTTCATTCGGTTGCATAATTAGTATGCCACATTCAGTTCTTTATAATCTAATTTTGATGCTTTCTGTCTGCAAGGCACCCTTGTTATGCTGTGAGGGAATAAAAGAATGATCCTTGCTATTAAAAGACTTACAATATAATGAGGGGTACATATATATATATATATGTGTGTGTGTGTGTATATATATATATATATATCTAAAATTTGCAGATTCTATATTTGTGAACTTGCTCATTCACTAAAATTTATTCATGACCCCCAAATCAATACTCATGTCACCTTCAAGGTCATTTGTGAGAACATGTAGAGCATCAAAACATGAGCTGCCTGACACACTTGCTGACTCCTTTGCTAAGGTGCAACAAAGTGGTGCTCTGCCTTCCTCTTCGGCTCTCATATCATAAAAAAGTATCCTTTTCATAGTCTATATAGTGCCATAGTGTTCACATTTTTATGCTTTTTGTTGGTGGTTTCATTGTTTAAAGTGTCCTCCAGGCATCATGCCATAGTGTTGTCTCATGTTCCTAAGCATAGGAAGGCTACGACATGCCTAACAGAAAAGATGTGTTAGATAAGCTTCATTCAGGGTGTGATTGGCCACGAGTTCAATGTTAATGGGTCAACAATATTTATTAAATAAGGTATCTTTAATACAAACACATGTAAAACAAAATTATGTATTGACCAGTCAACCAAACTGTATGACCAGAGGCTCCTAAGAACCTAACCCTGCCCTTCCTCACAAGCAGTGGGTTCAGTGTTTGCTGCTGCTGTGTCCACAGTGACTTTATAGAACAGAGCTACTGGGAATAATGAGAACTGACTGTACACAGTAAACACTGGACTATAAAAAAAGCACATAGTAAATATATAATGCTAAAGGGGAAGACCAAGGAAGGAGAGAACAATTCCGATAGGTGATACTTGGGAAAGTATCATCCAGCAGGGGACAACTGGTCATATGGCGTATGGGGATGTGCGACATGAGGTGTTGGGAGGACAGCAGCATGGTGAGAGTCAAAGGAAAACAAGCTTTCTCTAGAAGTGTCCTCAGATGTTGAGGAATTCCAGGCAGGGAGTCCTCCTAGGTGCTAGGTAGATGACTGTGCTGGATGAGGTTGGGCCTTAACCAATGGGAAGCCGTGAAGTGTAGCAGTTACTCAGCGTCTCACGTCCCAGAGTCCTCATCTGTAGAATGGGGTTAATATTAAGTATCACATAGGGCCACTGGAAAGAGCCAGAGTTGTTTTATATGAAGCACTTAGATCAGGTGAGGCATGTATTAAGTACATGAACAGCTTCTAAATTTTATTGTGGAAGCCTTCAATAAGCAGTGGAAGCTGTTTCTGCATTCATATCTATGTCTATATCTCCATCTCCATCTATATCTAAATATATAAACCTAAAAGTAAACCTCTACTGGCCCCAACAAACTGGAATAACAATTTAAAAATCTCTAATTTTCCAAACTTCATTTGGTAATTTCAAAGTAGAACCACTGCATGTCTGGAAAATCCAAAATTTGACTGTTCTCATACTGCTGTTGGTGCTTCACCCCTTGGGCTTCTGAGCAGGTCACTGGCAGCTGGGTCAAGATTAGCTTTGGAACTAACCATCTGAGCTCTTTTTGATAAACAAATGCCTTTGTTTGTATGTAGATAAAAACCTGTCAGATGGAGAAAGAAAAACTAGAAAAGCAATTAAAACAGGTACGTTGGTCCTTACCCAAATTCACCAACTTTATTGTCATGGTTGAAACAGTAGCTTTAAGTTTTACCCACACATTTATTTCCAAGTAGCAGCTCCTCATGGTCCTAATTAAAGATATAGTCAAGCTCTGTCTGCTACAGATGGCCTGGAACAACCCATAGTCTTCATTCTCAACTACAATGTCCATGCATAGATGATGCTTAAGTACCACCAAAGCATTTAAACCCTAAAAGTCATACAAAACACATGCTTTCCAGAATGTAGTACCATTAGTACATGCCTTAGTGCATGTTCATGCTCATGGAGATTTCTTCATAGACCCACAAACACCTGGAAATACATTTCCTTGATATTTCTTGCAGTTGCTTACCCACTTTTAGTGGAAAACTACCTCAAAGGCCTGTGCCTCTTTTGAGGAAATAGAAATCTTCTTGGGTTCCGAAGCAGCATTCTACCCCATTGGTTCCCTTGTAGCCTTAAGGAACAAATATTGTTTCTCTTAATTCCTGATTTTCTCTCCATACTTTAGCTATGCAGTAGGAGTCTCTGGGAGCAATTTAAGAAAACTTATTTTATGTCTTAACTGCTGGTTCTTTTTAAGCAAGAACCCTCCATGAAGATAATTCAGAAACATAAAGTTAACTGTACTTTTCAAGTATTTCTAATTTTTTCAAAATGGAAAAATAATTATAATTTCACCTTAAGTAAAATTTGGCCTCTGAGCCTCATCTGTAGTGGTCCAGAGTCTACAGTGATATGTCTACTATTTTGAGTTACAATTATTCCAGATTTAGGCTAAACTCTATGATTTAAACCAAATCTTGTGGTTTATAAAGCAAGAGTCAGTATGACTCCAACTTCACCCACTTCCAGTGAACTGACAGCATTGTTCTCCTCAGATGTATTTCCCAACCTGTAACTGTGACCTGGGATTCCTGCAGGATCCACATGTACCAGCAGGCCCTGGGACTGTGCAGGATCTCCAGAAGCACCCTGTAAGTAAGAACTCTCACATCAACAAATAAGTGCTTATATTCTCTAATAAGTGCTAATACTCTCTTTTGGTAGAAATTTATCTGTCTTTGGAATTTTGGCACATAATATTGTCTACAGAAAGAGCCTCTACTTTATCTCAGCCTCTAACTTGCAGGGTTACAGAGGTTAATGTAAAGTATAATTATCTTTAGGACTTTGTATCCATAGGACATATAGATATGAATAAATTAACTGAAAGTTATCAAATTGAGCTATAATCCAATGAATGAATATAAAACATTTTATATGGGTCAGTTTTAATAGCATACCTGACCCTACCAACAAGATATTTTCGTTTATCAAGAAAACCAAAATGAATACAGAAAAACAGTCTGGGAGATGTCTTTTTCATCTGTAAACTTCTGTTGAACTGCTATGGAAATTGGTACATCTGTGCAAAATGGTTTTTGACATTTTCCAATTGAAAGGATATTCTTAAAGGATCTAAGAAAACGTGACCCACTTAAATTGTTCTCTATGGAGTGTCTACCCAGGCAAAATGAAATGAGCAGTGGAGCAATTATTTGTGAGTAGAATTGATTTGGACAGTCAACCTGAATAAGTCCGACCCGAAGCTCCCTTCCTCCTTCCTCATAGCAGTATTCCACCCACCCTTCTCCATGCTCTGGACTCCTGTCTCTCCTATTTTGCCTATGCAGACAGAATCTTTATAAAGAAAAAAAATTGGCATTTTTCTGCATTTTGGATTTGCTCAGACAACTCCCCTCCCCCTTAGTCTTCATTAACTGTGTGTCTAATCATGGAAAGAATCTGAGGTATTAACTGGGATTTCCTAGGAGACCACTATGGAGAGCATGATTCTCTTGGTTGCATGAAATTTCTCATACTTTTATATTTAAGGGTAACTCAAAGCCCTTTTCCCACGGGAGGAGATAATGACTCTTTGGATAGCAGAAGGATATCAGAATTTAATGAGCATCTCTTATGTGACCCTGGTGGGATTCAGCACACTACCGAGAGTTTGTTTCTTTTTGTGTTGTTGTCGCTTGCTAAGTGTATTTGCTCTCCCTCCCTCATTTCCTTTTCTTCTTATCTGTTTGCTCACTTCACTGTCTTCACCAGATATATTTCTAGGAATCTCCAACACAACTATCATTCCTTAATGTTTTTTTTGTTTTTTTAGCATGTAGAAGTAAATTAACATCATGGAAAACATAAAGAGATGAAACTTACTTAGGCATTAGCTCTTACAGGTTAGGGAATTCTAGAAATAGTCTTGTGAAAGGTTAATTATAAAACCAGTGCGTCGTTCAAGTTTATCTAAAAATAAAAATATTATTTTAGGTAGACATTCACCTTCTATAAAAGCCCAACTGATTCCCCAATCAGTTACAAGAGGTAAGGTGGTCCAGATCATGTGAAAGTATCACCAAATAAAGGTCTGTTTGAATAAAGATTCCAAGCCATGTATTACAGCCTACACTTTCAAGCAGTATTCAGTTAAATAAAATCTCAGTGTAACAGTAGAATTTACAAAAACTCCCCGAATTCATTTTAAAATAATATTTCATGTTTCATGTTTATTTCTAAGGCCAAATGAAAGCACAAAAATATTATTATATTTTTTAAACTACAGTATATTCCCCCCTTCTGGCAGCTCTCCTGGAATATAAAACTGAGGCTCACATCACTTACCCTCTGTGTTACTTGAGACATCTAAAAATAAAGGAGGAGATAAACAACAGAGGTGATCTCATTTCTTTTTTGAGCTTTTTCATGGACCGAAGGGAGCCAAGAGCCTAGGTGTCTGTATGGGGAAGCATTGGGCCAGCCTCCACCACCTGCAGCAAGTCCGAGGGTCTGGGCAGGTAGCTGGCCTTCGGGCTGTCCTGGGACAGTCTGGCAGCCCTAGAACGCTCCCTGTCAGCTCCATGTTGGAGAAGTTTCCCCTAGTTATTTCAGGAGTTAAGTGATTAATAGAACAAAAGGTCTATATTTTCTGTGTACTGCGGAGAAATGGGAGGCAGGGGTTAGCATTTGGAGCAGGAAGACGAACCAATCTCATGGGCAGAGAAAGCTACGATTGCCCTGTTCCAAGTAGTTGAATACAAAGACACTGGACTTGAAATATGTTGAAATTTAGGTCCCTAGTTTATGATTTATTCAGTGCAGCTTGTTTGACACATTCCCTGATGATCAATATCTAGCAGTTTTTAACTGGGGTAAACCTAGGAGAAAATCCCAGGTGGGAAACCACATCTCATCTCCTCTTACTGCCTCTCTAGTCTAAACTATCTGAGCAATTTCCAGAATAATTTCTGCCGAGGAACAGGACAAAGGGAAAAATCTGCCCTACTTCACCATCCCAAGCCTCTCTAAGCCAAGTCCCCACCACAAGAGAATCTTAAGCTTGTCATTTTTTTCCTGATCTTCCTGTTGCCTCCTGTGTGAGGGTTTTAGAGAGTATTTGTTGATGGTAAAGTGCTTTGTTTTATTTATGGGCTATAGTAAGTTTTACTAAAGTGTTTATACTTCTGCAGATATCCAAAACACATCTGTTGCAAAAAGAAAAGAAAAAAAAAGAAAACATGCCTCAACCCCAAAGTAGTAGAAACTCTGGCCAAACATAGAGTGGATTTGGGACAGGGAGATGGTAGTAGTGATGAGTGAGGTAAGAGATGCGTGAGATTGGCAACAGGTTTGGATAGAATCTACTTGTGTGTTGCCTGCGCGATAAAAGCCACATCATATAATTATATTTTTAATGCACCACTATGTTTTGTTTGAAGTCATCTTGCTGTAATAATGTTTTATTGTTCCATACAGCCTGATTGTCAATGGTACGCTCCTGACCAGTTTCCGCCAGATGTGCAGCACAAGGCGAATGGTAAGACCACAGCTGTATTGAGCATTCTTTCATGTTTACATTTTAATGGGATCTTTTGGGGATGTTTACTCAATGTACATTCATTTGTACTTGGGGAGGGCCTACTATTTAGTTGTGTTGCATACACAACTGTAATTTGATGCACCTGGGGTTAAACTGAACAACTTAAGAAAAAGAAAATGTTCGAATGCAGAAACACATGAATCTCAGTTCTGGCTTCTGTCACTCTTCCAGTTTCAGAGTTAGTATTCCATGTGGGACTAGAAATGAAAACTTCAAGTAGAGCTGTACTGTAACAACAACAATAAAGCTTTGTGATTTGACTACAAAGGACAGATGCACATCCACTTTTCCAGGTTGAGTTTGCTAGACAGATGTTTTAAATGTCCCTGGCAGACAGACAGAGGAAACCAAAGGCTCAGAACTGTTTTCCCTGATGACTAAATATCAGACTCCAGGTTTAGGCCAAGGTTGCCCAGAAACACCCACCTTTAAGTGTGCTGGGAGGTGCTAAAAAGTCACCTATAAAGTACTGACAACTAAGAGGACTCTTACCTAATGTTGCTTTGTTGTGCCATTCTCCTCCTCCTTTCCAGAACCTGCTATACTTTCTACTGCTGGTTTTTGTGGTCTCATGAGGCCACCCAGGAGTGGGCTGTATAAACTGGGCTATCATCAGAATCCCACTTCTGTTCTCATCACATGGAATCAAAAGTCAGCAGTGTCTGCTAAATGCTTAAAATCTCATATGATAAACACCTGTGAGTTGTTAATTTCCAGAGATTTGATCTATCTAGAAACACTGAAATGAGTCATATTCCAATTTCAGACCATACTTGAAATTTAATCTTGTTTCATTTGTATTTGAGATAATCAAATTTAGTTTTAATATAAGTCCATTATGGAGTGGAAGTAGGAAGCCAGGGAAACCACATAGTTTTGAAGCTTGCAAACTTCATAAGTTTGAGGGGCTCTTTATGGTAGTTTATATAAATGGAGCCTCCTAGAGTTGTGCAGTGTACAACCTAGACAGCTATACCCAGCAGCAATGAGAGTGGCAAAGGTCATAGCTTACCCAGCAGCATAGAGAAAAGAGAGAGAACTCTATAATTTATCAGAAAATTTTTGGACTTTCTTTTTTCTTTTCTTTCTACTACAAATATAACCATTTGTTTTAATGAAGTTGTTGTTTGTCAGGCTTAATGGAGTTTTATGAAAAAGGCATATTATTAACCATCATGATTGTTGCATAATGTCTGTGCTTTTTAAATCCACTATTGTCTAAAAGCTTAATTGCCACCCAATTACAGCTTTCCATTTTGTATTATATTGGTCTGGAATGAATATTTTTTTCTCTTGTTAGTAACAATATGTTTTAATTTTTTAAATATATGTTTTTATTTTCTGATTTATTACCATATGTATTGTTATTGTAATAATAAAAGGCTATATAATTAATTCCCCTTTAGACTTTATTTTATGATCTCTAGTCTCTGTTTCCCTTAACTGGATATTAGATCCCTTCCTCCTCTATCAATATCGAACCCAAGAACAACAGAATGGGTCCTGCTCTCCACCAATATTTTTCTCTCCTCTCCATTAATATTTTGCTCTTAGAAATGCAGTAGCTGTGTAGATAAGTAGCCTGGGTAATTAGGGTTGTTGAGTCATACTTGTGGGAGTCATCTGAAATTCACCCTGCTCTAGGCTGATGCAGACTTCCTGTGCACACCTTGTGTTTTCATTTCTCAGCCTCACCATGAGAGATACATGAATATCATGATTCAAATGTATCTTGAGCCAAGCTATTGCAAGTAGATCCAGGAAAGATTTTGAAAAGACAGTTTATCAACAGTGTGGCTCATAATCCTGATGTCCAATATCTCCTTTTCCTCCGTTCTCAACATGAGTAGTCACACCTCAGGAACCATGCCATTATTTGTGATTAGTGATTTGCATGGCTATTTCTTCCGATGTGTTATAAGACCTTGGATAACAGGCATAAGTCAACTTCTCTTGGCCCTCTTACACCCTTTCAATAGTGTGTGGTTTGTGGCTTCCATCTGGGGCAGGAAGTGAGGTCCCCTTTTCTGTGAGGTCTTCTCTCCTTTGCCAGGTGTAGGTGGTCTGCTCTGCAGTCTTCAGGTTGTTTTCAGGGTGAGTTGTATTTGCTGTAGTTGCTTCTTTAATGTGTGTGTGTGGGGGGGTGAAGGGTTCCGCCTTGCCTTCCAACCCCTAGCCTGGAGGCAAACCCAGGCTCACTAGAGCAGAGAATTTGGGGGTCTGTGGGTGGATAACAGGAGCTTGTTCTAGAGGAAAGCCTCATACTATGGGGTGGGTGGGGGGAGGGAGAGTGAGTGGTTGGAAGAGAGCCCGAGCAGGGTCCTCTGAAGAGTGGAATCCCAAGGAAGGGCTCCCTGGCCAGGGATTAAGGTCTGTAGGTATAGAGTACCACATCAAACAGTCTCTAGGTCAGCTCGTTTCCAACTTAGCTCTCAGTGATTATTTTAGAGTGCTTTGCGGTCACATTGAAAATCAACTCTACTTTCAAAAACTAAAGACTTAAATAGAGGTTTTCAAGGTATTTGAGATTTTCTTGCTTTCTCTCTGTATGGCATTAAAAGTGGCATTGCTGTACACTGGAGTCCACAGATGTTAATGGGTTACAGTTCCTACTTAGAAACGTGATTTTACAAAGAATATTTTAATCTCTTTTCATCTGTTATCAGAATGGGATGCAAAGGACTTCTGTGCTTCAAAAACAATTATTATGGCATAGCAGAGTTAGTGTGACCTTAAAAACATAATATTTGTTTCTTTCTTTGTGAAATGTCAAAAGACTATGTTTTCTGAGTGTATTGCATGACATTCACTTCTGTACCTTCCAAATTTTTCATAGGGTACAGAGCTGAACTTTGTCTAATGAGCTGGAACTCAATTCTTAACATATTTGGAAAGACATGAAATGTAGACATCTGAGATTGTGTTGTGAGCAGACATAATTATTTCTCTACATATAGAAAATAAAAGCCCCACTCTTACAATAGGCCTTTACTAATGTCTGGTAATAGCTAATTAGCTGCATACTGACTGAAATAGTTTCCTAGGGCTACCATATCAAAGTACCATAAAGTAGGCAGCTTAAATCAGCAGAAATTTATTCTCGCATGGTTCCGGAGGCTAGGAGTCTGAAATCATGGTGTCGGGAGGCCATGCTCCCTCTCTGCCTCTAGGGGAGGAAACTTCCTTGTCGCTTCCAGCCTCTTGTAGCCCCAGATGTTCCTTGGCTTGTGGCAGCTTAACTGTCAGCCCTGCCTCCATCTCCACCTGGCTGTCTTCCCTCTGTCTGGGTCTGTGTCCAAATTTTCCTCTTATTATAAGGGCACCATCATAGTGGATTAGGCTAATCCAGTATAATCTTTTATTTACCTGGTTATGTCTGCAAAGACCCTATTTCCAAATCAGATTATATTCACATGTACCAAGGGTTAAGACTGAAACATGGCTTTTGGGACAGATACAATTCAACACCTAACACTAACTAATACGCCAGAAACTATTTCAGGTGCTTTCTGTATATTATCTCATTAAAACCTTATAGCAACTCTATTAAACTAGATGGTGGTTGGCCTTGTTTTACAAGTGTGGAAACTGGGGAACAGAGGGATAATGTACTTTTATACAGCTAGGACCCAGCAAGGACATAAACAAGCCCAGGCAGTCCAGCTCCAAAACCCACATTATAACTATTAAGCAGCATGGACTACCCCATGTTATGCCTGAGTACAATATACTGGCAGTGCAGTTTGGATGTGTTCATTCTAATGGCCCAGTCTTGAAAGCCAGAATCTTTATTTTTCAGTTTGTCTTTTTATAAATGTCTTTATATCCAAATATTACAGATAATTTTGCATTGGTAGAATGGCTGGAATCATTAGTTTTTTTTTCCTGTTTCTGGTAGTAGATGGTAAATATATTCCTATTAAAATATAGATTTTAGAAGCAAAGACTAAACACTCTAATGAGTATTCTATGCAGATAAATATATACTGGTATATATTTATAAATATGATAAAGCAAGCCTAGTTGAGAAAAATACACACAGTAAGTCTAGACTAGTCATTATTCCACCAGGTAAATAAAATTGCAGTAAATCTCTTAAATGGAAGATAAAAATCTATAATGAAGGTGTATATCATTACATTGCATCCCAACTGGGAAGAACATCTTCTTTCCTAGGTTTTCTTACTGTTTATGCCTAAGCAGCCACATTTTAAGAGGTTCATGAGCATGTACAGAACAGAATTCCCTCTCCCTTCTCAGTACCGTCTGAATTCAGGTTCAGCTGATCCTTGATGTGAAGTCTAGACATGACCGCTGTTACCAGCATCTCTGGGTCCTAGTCAGATCACTTTGGCATCATGCCACTTAGCCGTCATGAACATAAAAGCATGGAGTGTAACAGATACCACTACTGAGCGGTCAGGCCCACAGTGGGCTGTGGAGTGCTTTGCCACCCAGTAAGACGAGGCCAGCTTTTGTCAGCGCTGTGGGGACCCACAATTCCATGTGGCCGTTCTCCTGGCCCTGCCCCTGGAACCACGAGACTGGTCTCACGACCAAAGTGCCTTCCCACCTGCACTTCAAGGGGACACTCCTGCCTTCCCTTCAAGGAACTGAAGAGCTATCTCTGCTTTTGTTTAGACTTCCATTCTGCCATGGATTTCCTCCTGGGTCACAACCTCTCTCCATCTAAAACATGGGGATAATGACCCTGGCTTCTATACCTATTTTGCAAAAGCACTATGAAAACTACAAAGGAATAAATTTTTCTAAGTGTTTTAAGATACCTGGGGTACGTATTATTAATGGATTGAATCTAAACTTTAGATTGTTAGACCAGAGTATTAAACTTCTGAGTCCAAATTTATGTTCTCAATATATTAAAATATTTTTAATGTAATGGCCACTGTTCTCAGAAGAATATTTTTGAAGTCTGGAAAAGCCACATTATCTTTCTATTACCAAGATGTTAATTTAGCATGTCTTTGAAATACCAAGTGCAGGACCGCAAGCAGAAAACACCTCTTGTATTCTACACTGTATCATAAATAAGGATAATACCTTATTTCTTGGCATTGATATGTTTTCTTTTTTCTGTTCCTGAGTAGACCTCTTTGATTTTGTCTTCCCTATGGTACTCATTTGTGGCCTTCTAACTCGGTCTTACTCAACTACCAAATTTCTCATATTGGTCTTCATGACACACTAACCCATATTAAGAACTAAGATCTTTTCTATGGCTTTAACAATAACATGCCCTGTACCATATTTTTTAAGTAGTTTATTTGGCTGTTATCTTTCTGTGGGGTACGTACTGAACCTAAGAGTAAGATATGTGACTTACACTTTCATAAGCAAAAGCCCAGGCCACCAAAACACCAGCATGACCGAGAAGGAGTGTGGAGCACTCCTCTGCAGGCAGGCTTAGACAGAGTTCACAGCTGATTTCGTGAAATGGTAAGCATATGTCATTGCTTAACGGGATGATCCTCCATTGCCAGCCTATTGATTTCACAGCAAGAACTTGTGGGGACTCATAAAATATTCCTTATATTTTGCCAGACTCAAAGTTTATGTTAGCCCTAAGCCCAAAGAAGAGGAATGAATGTTTAATAATTTTTAATCTGAAACATTTTCCTGCTGTTTTTCTTAGGTTTCTCCTCAGAAAAGAAAATCAATCAATAGTAAGATACACAAGCAGAGGACCGCACAGAGGGAGAGCTTGGCTGGCAGCCCTCATTTTTCTTTTTACGGTGTCTTGTGTCTGCCACAACTGCACATCATCTACTCCATTACTTGTGCCTCATAATATTTCCTTCTGGCGTGGATAGAGGAAAAGACTGTGACAGCTGAGATCCTGATCAGGTCTGAGGAGCCAGTATAACACAACTAAACACAACTTCCAGTTTCCTCAAAAGGAGATTTGGCAGATGGACTCTGCGGCCCTCCTTGAAGCTCTCTTCAGCATGTCACTGTTGAACTTACAGAGATGCATTCATGATTCCAGGGACTCCGCTTTGGGTGCAGTGATGTTGTATGTTGATTTAAATATGTATTCCCTGGGGGAAATTTTCTGCAGTTGCAAATTTTTAACATTGCTCCAATTATTTTTATAGGGGCTTCATTCTTTAGCCAGTTTTGTTAGCTACCACGTTCAGCATTGTTGGTCCCTGTGCACCTATAAATAGGACAGAAGAGGTGTATATACTTCCTTAAACTAAATGAATGGCTCCATCAGAATAAAATGGTAGACTTGAAACTGTTCTTTAAACTGATCATTTCTTTAAGATGATGAGAAATTGTTAGCCTACTTCATTTTTAGGTGGAACAGATTATGAAAGATAAAATCCTAACATGCTGATGATGGCTTTGCAGGTCATGTATACTTACAAAAGTAGTTCCAAGATACATGAATTTGCAGTTAAACCTCTTTCCTTCTCATGGACTTGACTAATTATTAGTGAAAAACGTAACTCTGACTTCTCAAATCAATTGAAGTGGAGAACAAATGTATCCAAATTTTATTGCAATTAAATTATACAGTGATATGACAGATGTCTAAAGACTAAGCAAATTTAAAAGTATTAATTTCTTCCATTTAATAAGGATTCTGTTAGGACCAACTGGAGATCCTCTTTATGAGGAGATACACAAAAAAGTGTGAGATCCACAGGTATCTGTGCTAAAGTACATAAAGAAAACCAGGGGCGTTGGTTGGAGCTGCAGTTACATAACATAATCCAGGCATACTGCTCGGACTATTCTAGCTCCAACTTCCAGAAGTTATGCTGCTTAATTCCAGCTCAAACTTTTTTTTTTCACTTTCTGCAAATACTTGAAGCTCTACGTAATGGGGAAGGTGAAAGAGTCTTAGAAAGTTAAATACTTTTAGCCTCAACTTTGTGTACTTGAACATAATTCTTGAGAAAGAATTGTCTTTCTCTTACATTAATTTTCAAAAGCTTTTATTTTGCTAATACTTATTAAAGAAACAAATCACTCTCGAGCAATACTTCAGCATAAGCAAATCAGTAAAACAACAGAATTAACACATTAGTTGCACTGAAACATGTTGGCATATATTTTTTAATTTCCAGCTCCTCAGATCAGTGAAAAAGTCACCATAATATCAACTTCGAGTGGTGGATTAAGTTTGCCAAGTGAGGTGTACCCACCTCAGAACAAAAACTGAACATGTATATAAAAAATATCCTTAATGGGCTTACTCTAGGTCAATTCAACAGCAGTAAAACATGACTTAACTATCCTATTACTATTACTGAAGTCATCCTGTCAGTAATTAGCAAGTTGCCAAACTTTGGCAAGATTGTGCAAATGCTAACTTAATGGAAGAAAATCCAATTTAAGTGAGACCTTCTTTAATATGAACTCCCAGTGGGTGACTGCAAATGGGGGAAGAGGACCCCTTGCTCAGAGTGCAACTGCCATTCCAAGATCACAGATTTCCATGGCCCCGGTCTGAGAGTCAGCCAGTCCCCATGGTGTCCCTCTCCCTGAATCATTTGTGTGGGGACTTTTCTGTCTCAGCTCATTATAAGAGTCACATCCCTCAGTGGTGGCACCTGCTTCATTATCAAACACTGTCTTATGGAAATTGTGTGAGGAATAGTTGTGTCTCTTTGAAAAGAGAGGAAGCCATACCACCAATCTCTTTTACTTAAGTAATGTCAGAATAGGCATATTTTAAGTTTTTCATGGTTATGGAGAATATGGTCTTTGACTTGAAGGTATCTTTTGAAGAGAAAAGTATATTCACTTTGTCTTGGTTGTGATGTGAGGTCAGAAGAAACCCTTGCTCAGAGCCCAGTTAGGTCTGCGGGTTAGGCCAGCCTCTAATGCTCACTAGCACTGATTTTTTTTTTGGACCCCATTTTCTCTATCAACAAAAAGGATGTTTTGGACTAAACTGCTAACATTATTAAGCATGGACTGACTGACTGACTTTCAGATTATTTTCCTCAGTTATTTACTGAGCTCCATCACCTAGTAAGAGAGCTTCTATTATGCCCTTGTTATAAATTATTAATCTAGGGCAAAGAGAGTTTCAGTCATTTCCCCAAGGTCTTGTGGCAGAAAAACGGCAGAACCAGGATTCAAAATTGTTGGAGCCAGGGCCATTCCATTCCATGCAGGCTCTAATTCTTTCTAGATCACCCCAGCAAGTTCAAATGGCTTTTAGGGTCCCTTTGGGTTTTCATCACATCACATTACAAGAACATACTTCTTAGGAGAAAGTGTTTTGATAAGAGAAAAATACTGTATATGGTGTAGAAGTTTAAGTCACCCCTTAAGGGAAGTATTTCATTTTGACTATTACCTGAGAGAAGAAAAATAGACATTAAATGTTTAAGTGCATTAAGGGTACAAGTATGCTTCTGAATGGTTGCTTTTGTGCAACAATACTTTTATGTACCTCAGTCACTAGTGGAATGGAATCTAAGAGAATATGTCCCCCCAATTTAATAACCCATTTTAGCAATTTATTGAAATACCCACTAATTTTCTAAACTGTCTACAAAGCACAAAACATCTCACACATCCTCTCTGTGCACTAGCTTTGGTTGAATATATATTCAGAGGGGGGGACCAAGTCATCTAGCAGCCTTTATTCTCCCCAATTTGAAGACCTTTTGTCCCTTTTTTCATTTTTTCCATTTTCCTTCTCATCATCCTGGGGACCCCTATGATATTAAATCCTAGGACGTTATAAAACCAGTTACACTGCTCTTGCAGTCACACTGTGATCCTTCTTTTCCTGGCTCAAAATTGCTTAAGCTCCAATTATACAGCTCAAAAGAAAAGAAAATATTTGCTATAATCCCTACTTTTCAATAATTTTAGAAATAATTTCTTTTCCTAGTTTCCTTATTACATATCTACTTCTTCACTCTCATCTTTTACTCCAAAGAAGAAAGATGTTATAAGGGAGCAATTAACACTCCCAGCCTTAGGGATTCCATAGAAAAGGAAACTTCCACACACACACTATATGCACACCCACATACACCACACATCACACACACAACTCTTCTGTCTCCCTGCTTCTGCCTCCCCAATCTTTCAGACAGCATTACAGTTCTCTACTTTCTCCATTTGTGACTAATAGATTTATTCAATGGAAAAAATTGCATAATTTTTTTTTCATTTTGCTTAAAATCCCCGTGTGTATAATATGTTGCCAAGAATACTGACAAACTATCTTAGGCCTCCTACAGAAAGTGATAACATTGAGATCTAGACCCAATTAATGTGCTGGTAATCATTGAGTAATATGAGGGAATTTTTAATGTTTGTGGGAGTGGGTGAATTTCACTAGTTTGTGTACTACTGCAGTCAAAAGTTAAAATAATTTCTCTTGGCTCTTTTTGCACTTGATTCCGTTCCAGTATCAGAAGGAAGAGCACTGTATATGAGATGCATGGAATACTGTTTTGGAAAAAACACCCGAACCCTTTCCCAATATGTTTACCTTATTACTGAAAATTAATTTACTGGGAGAACCCATTTTATTTTTAATTGAAGTATAGTTGATACAGAATACTATATTGGTTTCAAGTTGACTGGCAGGAGTGTGCTTAGATGGCCTGGTGATTGCACTTGCACATCTGTGGACGAACCTCATGGCTTCCCTCCCCCTCATCTGTAGCCACGGGATGCTGACCCACATTAGTCAACCCCAGACACACACACAGCTGGCAAGAACAACACCCCCCCACACACACACTCAGACACACCTCTGCAAGTGGGAGAGCTGCTGTGCTGAAGTAGACTAAAAATGGGCTTGAGAGACTTGTTTCTTTCTTGGTTTCCAAATGTCCATTCCATCTTCTTTTTGAAATAGCAGTTTATTTTTTTATTTTTTAAGACCTTGGATAGTGAAGATTTCCTTTTTTAAAAAACTTTTTTTATTAAGGTATTATTGATATACACTCTTATGAAGGTTTCACATGAAGAAACAATGTAGTTACTACATTTACCCACATCATCAAGTCCCCACCCATACCCCAATGCAGTCACTGTCTTATCAGTGTAGTAAGATGCCACAGATTCACTATGTGCCTTCTCTGTGCTACACTGTTTTCCCTGTGATCCCCCACACCATGTGTACTAAACATAATACCTCTCAATACCCATATCCCTCCCTCCCCACCCGCCCTCCCACACCCCTCCCCTTTGGTAACCTCTAGTCCCTTCTTGGAGTCTGTGAGTCTGCTACTATTTCGTTCCTTCAGTTTTGCTTCGTTGTTATACTCCACATATGAGGGAAATCATTTGGCACTTGTCTTTCTCTGCCTGGCTTATTTCACTGAGCATAATGTCCTCCGGCTCCATCCAGGTTGTTGCAAATGGTAGGATTTGTTTCTTTCTTATGGCTGAATAGTATTCCATTGCATATATGTACCACATCTTTTTTATCCATTTATCTACTGATGGACACTTAGGTTGCTTCCATATCATGGCTATTGTAAATAGTGCTGCATTAAATATAGGGGTGCACATGTCTTTTTGAATCTGAGAATTGTATTCTTTGGGTAAATTCCAAGGAGTGGGACTCCCGGGTCAAATGGTATTTCTATTTTTAGTTTTTAGAGGAACCTCCATATTGCTTTCCATGATGGCTCAACTAGCTTACATTCCCACCAGCAGTGTAGGAGGGTTCCCCTTTCTCCGCATCCTTGCCAGCATTTGTTGTTCTTAGTCTTTTTGATGCTGGCCATCCTTCCTGGTGTGAGGTGATAATCTCATTGTGGTTTTAATTTGCATTTCCCTGATGATTAGTGATGTGGAGCATCTTGAAATAGCACTTTAATATATCCTTTAGGTAAATTATCTTTTCCCCTCACTGGACCCAGTTTGATCTACAGTAACCTCTGCTCTTTTGAGGAAGGAACAGTCACATGACCCAAGCTAGGACCACTGGACATTCCTTTGCTGGAATGTGAACTTGAAGCCAGCAAAGTGCCTTGGGGAGGCAGTGGTTGTTACCTGGGCTCCTTAAAACTGACCATGTTCTACAACTCTGTCACCAATGTGAGTGACCCAGTGTCTCTCTAGTCAAGTCTTTAAGTCATTCTGAGTTAGTTTCTCTAGTTTGAAACAAAAGAATCTTAATTAATCACAAATGTGGGAGTTAAAGCTCAGACAGTTTATGACAGGGGTATTGTGAGGATTGTCTGGATAATATTTATATTATCTTACAAATATATACATTCTTTCTATGTGATATCTTTAAAAATGAAAATAGGTCTGGTGGGAAGCTTATGATAATATAAGATCTCACATAACCAGATGAGTTAAACAATTCAAATGTTATGCTTGCCAGTTTTTCAAAATATTACTTGGATCATTGTGAAGCACATTTTAGTATGTTTTAAAGTGGAAAACACCATAAGAAAAAATAAAATACAATACTTCATTTGAATTTTCTCCTAAATCTGACCAAACCCCTTAAGAAAATATTTTAATGAAGCAAACTTGGGAAACGTTCCAATGAACTAAAACCACAAAAACTGAGGCCTAATTTCCTTACATCTTTTACAGAAGTGCTTACTTGCATATAACTGATAATTGACATTTCAATAGGTCGTTAATAAATAAATCACAGAAAATAAAATTCCTTTGTGTAAGAACTGTACCAAAAGAGTTCTGCTTTAAGAATCAGTGGTATGATGGTGTTTCTTTCCAGCAAGAAACTCTAGCATTATAAACTTAAGGTTATTCTATAGTAAAATGTAAATTCAGAGTAGCTCCTCAATGAGAAGTTAAAATTCCTGGTGGCTTCACAATTTCTTGTGAATCAGTATATATTTAGATAGCTGGTCAATTCTTCACATATCCTAATTCTCACCTTGATCAATTTTCTATTATGGATGCTGTTATTTCTTAATGTCATTTATTAGAAATCTCTTTTGTTTGCATACAACTTTACTGGGCATGCAGTGATGGGTGATACAAAAGAAATAAAGCCATTTCCTATTCTTTCTGATGTCTAAGGGAAATTATTCTAGCAGCTGTGGGGAGGATGCACTGAAGCCAGAGGAGATTGAAGCTCTTTTTAATTTCCAACATACTCCATGGTCTTTGAATGTTTGTCAGAGTACCACCTTCCTTACATAAAGCACAGGGTATAGTGAGAATTTGGCAATGAAATTGAGAAAAATAATACAATACTCAAGCATTCTAGAAAACTTTTGTAAGCTTTTTTTTTTTTTACAAAAATGTTTTATTTAATAATCAGCAAAATCTAGACCCACTCTGTCCAAAGGAACAACTTGATTTTAATTTATTGTGTATTATTCCTACTTTGATAAACTTCTAACAATATGACAGAAATCTATCTTTCCCATGAGATATTAAAGGTTAATCTCAAAACATCTATTATTAAGAAAATTGGTCAAGTGAAAATGGATTTTTTTAATGGAAGGACCTAGAGGCCATTGTTCTGCATAAATTCTTTTTTTTTCAGTTTTATCATACATTTTTCACAAGAAATTTATTAACAATATTTGCAAACTTTTAATGTACTTTTAGACATTTTTTTTTCTTGCTTTACCTCCAAATAATTTAACACCTATCTCCTTTACCTCCTTTACTGATTGGGGAGAGATGGTATATGCTAAATTGCTTTCTAGTAAAATGAAAAAATAATCAAGTAAAAATTAAGGTTTTTTTTACCAATACGAGTAATCAAGGTAGTCGAAGAGTTTATATCATACCTCCTGTGAGAGATCTACTTTTTGCACATAAGAATATAATGAATGGGGGCAGCAAAACTGTGCCGAAAGAGCATGTGATTTGGAGTCATGGACGGATTCTGGGCCTGATTGCACTGGTTGCAAACATGAGCAAGCATGCCTAAGTTAGCGAATCTAAGTTTCCGCAACTGAGAAAGGACAAGAAAACAATCTCAGAAGATTTTTGTAAAAAATTAATTCACATCAATATGTAATGTTTGGCTCTTGGGTGGTGTTCAATACATGTTAGCTCCTTTCTGTTCACTGTGATGTTTAGAGATTTCTCTCAGAAAAACACCCCAAACAACCCAATTAACAAGTAGGCAGAGGATTAGACATAAAAAAACAATTTGCATTTGCGATTTGCAACAACATGGATTGACCTAGAAAGTATTATGCAAATTGAACTAAGTCAGACAAAGACAAATAAATATGTGACTTCATTTCTTTGGAAAATCTAAGACAATAAAAACAAACAAAACAGAAATAGACTCATAAATACTGAAACTGTCCATTGACATAGGGGTGGCGGGAGGGGGGATGGGTAAATTAGGTAAAGCAGTACAAAGCGCAAATCATAAAAATGTTAGTCATGGCAATGGAAGTGCAGTAATATTGCAATGGAAGTGCAGTAATATTGTCACCAATAATATTGTAATATCTTGGTATGGTAATGGGAACTATATTTACCATGGCAAGCACTTAACAATGTATACAATTATAGAGTCATTATGTTGTACATTTGAAACCAATATAATATTTTATATCAACTTTATTCAAATAAAAAAAAAATAAAAAAAAAACCAAAACAGATAAATAAATCAGTCATGGAAATGAAAAGTACAGCATAGGGAATATAGTAATATGTAACAACTGTATGGTGACAGATGGTAACTATGCTTGCAATGGTGAGCATTTAGTACTGTATGTAATTGTTGAATCACTATGTTAGACACCTGAAACTAATATAATATTGTATATTAACTATACTGCAACAAAAAATTTCTAATACATTTCTACCATATCTAGAATTAATTAGAATGTGGCAGGTACAATGAATGCAAGGAGCCTGCCTCCCTGAGCGTTTATCTTTCAATTTTGAAAAACTGAGGGTTTATTAGTTTCATAACACACAGGTCATAATTGAAAGCTAAAGGCTATTTGAGTCAGAAGAGTTTATTTTTGAAACCAAAAAGCGTTTTGGCCATTGCACAAAATTTGCAGAAAATTATACTTTTTATCCTGTCTTGCAATTCTGAAGAATTTCAAGTAAAACTCAGATTCCAGTTTTTCATATTTATCTCCCTTAGAAAAACAAATCGTATCACATAAGGAAAAGCTAAATCACGGGTATGGATATAGAGCTAACAATCTAGCAAAATGACAGCATTTGTAGGCATCCTGATGGAATAAGACTTACATACACCATGTATGTAGAGAAACTTTGGAGATCTGACCATATTCAAGAGTAAAGCAGCTTCAGGCCCATTCTTGATAAAGTCTGCAAGCCACCTCCGATTTCCCAAAGAAAATTAGACTGTCAATTAGTTTCAACAGAATATAAATCCTGGTTCCTAATTAGGTCATTTCAAAAGGTGCAAGTACAAATATGCCAAATATATACCTGAAACTGTTTGTTCAAGCAGCAGGAAATTAATGGTAAGAAGCATATAATCCACATGTTTTTCCTATATAGTTAATCTGTGAAAACGATTTATATATATTATATATATATATATAAATTTTTAAAGTACAGTGTAAAATAGTTGGACAATTAAAATATTCTAACAAATGTAACAATGAAAGAACTAAACTTCTGATAAAAACATTTTTTTTTCTTCTGGTAACTTTCTGAAAGTTTTTTTGTGCCAGCAATCAGGCCACCTGAAATGCATTTCAGATTCTTTATAAGGGATTTCCAAATTAATTGCTAAGGACGTTATGTGGCAGGTTATAGAATAGCAACAGTCATGCTGGTGTGACATTTGCCTGTGCTTAGACTGATTGCTAGAACAAGAAGCAGAACTCAATGAAGTAAGGTTATAAAATGTATTCTCCCATTCTCAGCTCAGCCACCCTCTTTACAATTTCATAGGCTCTGGGTCTAAGGGGTAAGAGGGATTTGGCAGAAAGAAAGAAGGTGGAGGGTTGATTGGTGACATCAAAGGACATCCATCATCTGACACTCCATGCACAAAACCAATCAACTTGCCTTAGCTGGGAACCCCAGCAACTACAGTCAGAAGCCAACTTAAGTGCCCACATCTTTGAAGCACAAAGGTTATCTTTGGTATATCAGCAGCCACTACAAGCTTCATCATGACCATCAACCAGGCCAGCAGAGAATACTTTGCTGAGAAATGCCATCTATATAGCTTTAAATAGAATAAGAGACGTCAAGTTCTTTTCTGGAGTTTCTGAATGCCGTGCACCCCTTAAGAAGTTTCTCTGCTCTTTCCTAGCATCAGGCCCACTTTGAAAACCCACACCAGTGAGTGACTGCTCTAATGTACAGGCATTCACCCGAATCACTGCATTTTCTTCTTGTACACTTCACAAACTTTCTGAAGACAAAAGCTGCTTTCCCTTCTTCACGGTTTTAGCCACTTGCAATTATTGTCTTTGTTTTTTTGAAGATGATACTTGGCCAATAATCTTGCTGACCCAGCGCCCGCAATACTGGCCCAGGCGGCCCTCCCTTGGAAGGTCAGGCGCCATTCCCAAGCTTTCCACGTGGCTGGGAGTGCTTCTCCGAGCCAGACTGGCTCTCGAAAATCAGAGAGGCTCTCATAAAGTTTTGAGAAGAAAGTTTGGACTTGCCAAAGTCTTGAAGCCTTAGATATACTTACGTGTGTGTGTGTGTGTGTGTGTGTGTGTGTGTGTGTGTGTGTGTGTGTGTGTATTGTGAGCTTTCTCTCTCTGTAGGTATGATATATATCTGCTCAGAAAATATATTATGCATGCGAACTTCCAAACTAAATGTTTAAAGACACATTAATAGCTGAAGAACATATTTTGGGTGGATTAAGTTGTAAAAAGAAAAATATAAAACCACCCTAAAAGAAAGCAAAATTTAACAGAAGAAACAACTGAAAACAGCAATATATTTGATCTACAAAATGCAACCATAACTATAAAGTAGGAAAATATGTATGTAAGCACCATAAGTGCCATATGTGAATATTTTTTTAAACACTGCAAATATGTAAAAATAAACCAGGAAAACATATATGCATCCAATATGATGGACAATTGGCTCCCATGCTTAATGTTAATAGTTTCAACACATTTTTTAAACTTTATTTACTAAGTATTTGTTAAGCACTTAATTATACTTTATGCTATCTAAAACAAGTCTGGAATCTCCTTATACTACTGATTTCAGTGTAAATTAGTTCATCTGTTCTAGAAAGCAATTGATGTATCATGTGTTCTAATAATGCTCTTACTCATTGATCCAGTAAAGTCTGCTTCTACGAATCTAAATGAAAAAGTCAGCAATGTGATCAAAGGTTTTTGTGAGAATAGTTAAATAAATTAAGAAACATCCTTGTAATAAGTTACTTTGTCATTAACAAATTGTTTACAAAAATTTAACATAATAGAATGTAAAGTTAAGTTTAAGCAAAGAAAAAGTCCCATTTAAAAAAATGTACTTAGCTTCACAATTCACTATATCAATTCTGAAATCCAGGAAGCTCAGAAAATCAGAAGACTACTTAGTAATTTATTTAATAGCAAAATATGACCTTAACTCATATGAGGCTAGTCTTTATTCATCTTTTTTACTGTGAACCCTCAGACATTTCAATGTTAATGTATTTGATTTCTGAGTCCTGCGCCAGACTATATTTTTATATCAAATTACCTGTTTATGTAGTCAATTACTTCATAATTCTCAAGCACATTTGGGTGCCAAAAGTTTCAGATGAGGAATGAAGACCTATAGAGAGCTTCAATTTTTTAAAAAATCTATCCATTTATACAATTATTTTCAATTTTATCTGGATAGATAGACAGAGGGAAGAAGGAAGGAGGGAGGGAGAAAAGAGGAAGAGGGCTGGCGTGGAGGAAGGGAGGAATTTTCTAAAATGTAGTAGTTAGCTATAAGCAGTGAGATTACAGATGATTTTTATTTTCTTTCTTTTCTGGGTTCTGAATTTTCTAAAGTAAGCAAGCTTTTAGAATCAAGAAAAACAAAAAAAAATTTTTAACATTAATTTCAAAGATATTTTATACTATTAGAAGCTCTTCATGGAAAACATGAAGATAAATTTTTAACCAATTTAGTGTTTGCCCTATCACAAATTTAAAATTAATGGGGAATATATTAATGAATTTTCAGTGTAAAGATGCATGTATACATATATAGTTAATATTTAATTTTAATTTACCTGTATTTCTGTACCCACATAAAAATATATTATGTAAAATATATTTATATATATATATTACATAGATGTATAATACACACACATACACATGCAAACACGCAAAATTTTCTCTGTGAGGTCTTCCCTGTCCATTTCATTTAAAAAGGCAGCAATAGTTCCATTTCCTTTGACATTTTGAAATTGAGCTAGAAAGAGGTATACCTGATCCAATTCTAAGTAATAACACATGAATGGAGCAGCTTCTGGGAAAATATTCTATACTCTTAAAAAAGACATGAGAGAGAGGCCTCTTGGGTCAGTTTTGCCTCTGGACATAGATAAGTGAAGGTGTACGGTTTCAGGTACAGTCATTTTGCAAACATTAACGAGCCTATCCAAGATGGAAAGGAAGCCTGGTAGAACAAAAGGAATGACTCTGGGAATTTAATGGCATTCTTGACTTGCTGTGTTAACAAACCTGGAGCCTTTCTATACCTAAAAACTAGTGTTCCACGGTTAAGTTTCCATATTGACCCAAGCCATTTGAGTAAAAGCCAAAGGCATGCCTTTTCAGCAATGTGATAGCAGCAAATTTGCACATTTTAAGCCATATTTTGTTATTTGCCATAGTAATGCTTCCTTGTATGTTTTCAATTCTTATTTTTGCCAGCCTCACCTATGACTTCATTTTGAGCAACCATTTGGAATTTTTGAAGTGGTCTATTGTTAGGCTACATCAAAATCCCTTAGCTTTCTGAGAACATATTTTCACTTACAATTGGATTCACAATTTGCTCTCTGAGAAAGCAGAGTAAAACACAAAAAGCATATATGAGAAAAAAATCTGGAGATCTACCTAGTACAAATCAAATAATAAATAGCTCATCTACAGTCTTATTTCAAAGCTATTCTTTGAATCTTAAACATTTGGCTTAAGTTTAAGTAACCTTTATTATATGGAATAGATATATTTCACAATGATGACTGCATTATAAAGCTGATGCTGATGATGTATTTGTTATCCAACATGATAAAATTAAATGTATATGCCCAACCAAAAACTCCTCCAAGGAGAACTGAATTAAAAACTTCCAGCAAAGAAAACTCCCTGATTATCAGTTCCAAAAATTGTTGTTGGACTGCTGGGTATCTTTTCCAGTCATTTGAGAACTTGCAAAGATTTTGCAGATAGAAGATTTTTACCAATTTTCAGTCATTCCAAGGTTATGGAATTTCTCACATTCCTCCAAATTTTTTGACCACATGTTGTGATTCCCCCAAACTTAACATTTCTTCTTCTTTTGATTGGGTATATATACTATACATATGAGGATCCTGTGGTAAATTCAGATGAAAAGAAGGTAGAATAAGAATTCAGAACTCAGTCTTCCTTGAATTTGTCTCTGAGACTAGACCCAGAAATGGATCATCTTCTCATCTTTCACACAGGAAGATAAGCTAGACTTGATGTTTTCAAAGTTTCCCATGGAAGAACCTCTAATGGCAAGGTAAAAGTGAATGTGCTTGGAACATGGACACTTTTGGAAGATTTTCATCATAGATTAAAAATTCCAGCCAATCTTACAGTCTAAGTCATGATATATATTTGTTTTCAAATATAAATATTGAATAAAATTGAGACATCAGAAAGATGTGCCATGCATATTCTGTGAATTCTTATACTCTAGACATACCATATTTCTCCAGGAATGCATTTTGTAGTTTTAAAACTTGACAAAAGTTTATTCCTATTCCAAAATCTGAAGAATCCAATGATATTAGCTGCAATATCATACATCATCAATAGGTGCCACCACAACATAATTTACTAGAATGTGAAAATTCTTCAGTGTCCATAAACTAATCAGTATGTTTAAAAATCAGTGTCATAAATGTAGAAGATACATAATGTGACTTTATTGAAAATAGGGCTATTTTCCATTAGGAATCTAGAAAACATTAAATTGTGCAGGTGAATTCTAGAAAAAAGGCTATGTGAAATTTAGTGAGGTCAGTGGAGGATAATGGATGCACCCCTTGTAAAAAGCATCTGTTATTTTCTGGGTATTTGGGATTATGAGACTTGCTCTTGAGATAGAGTATGTCCTATTCAGTCTTACAAACATTTTAAATAAAAAGATACAATTGTTCCCAAATACATTAAGATAATTATCTTTCTCTTAAAAAAAATGTAATAATCTCAAAGTATTGTAGTGGAAAACATGGCATTTGCAGATAGAACAAAGTTTGATCCCAGCTCTTCCACTTATCACTTGGATAATCTTAAGCAATTTACTTGGCTTTTTTTTTTTTTAACCAGAGTCTGTATATCTTAATAGCAAAGCTTAAACATCTGACAGAGTTTTGTGGAGCTAAATAATATATGTAAATCACCTGACACAGTATGTATTAAAAACAGTAGTTATTACCAGTGGTCATGTTCCAGCAAAGCCATAGAAACTACATTATCAACATGGCATAAATATGTAGTGTCAAACATTATTATTAAGATTTGTGACATAGTTAATTTTAATTTGTTCTAATGCTCTATGAATCTAACACTTCAGAGGTAAATATATTTTCATATCAAATCAAATTTCACTTAACTTTTCTATTCTCTAGTTGAAAACTGAAAATGTACTTAGATTTACTAATCTGACAGCAGAACTGGAGGGTAGGAAAAAAATGACTATTTAATTTAAACAACTCCTGCAGCAATGATATTTGAAGCAGTAGACCTCCACGGCTTTATGCATGTGCTCCTGCTCCCAGGACCCCCCAAGCTAGACCATCTGGCATCATAGTGGGTCAAAGTTCAGGGACTTAAGGGATGAAGAAAAAGAACATCCCCTGTTCCCCAATCCCACCCCTGGCCTGGTAAAACAGCTTCAAACTAGAGTTCCTCACAGAAAGTGTTCCCAGGCCTGGAGAAACTGGAAAACAAGAAGACCTGCTGAAGTGATATCTTCACATGAGACAGTCTCAGAGACTTCTTAGCAGGCTTGCACCTGACCCAGGTGAATAGGGAGCACCCTGTTCCCTGCTGCTGAGGGCATCATTCCCAGCATTTCATTTGCTAGGGCTGCCACGACAAAGACCACAGGCAGCGGGGCTTAAACAACAGAAACTGACGGGCTCACAGTTTGGGAAGCTAGGAGTCATAGATTAAGGTGCTGGCAGAGCTGTTCCTTCTGGGGGTTGTGAGGAAGAATCCATCCCAGGTCTCTCCATTAGCTAGTGGCTGTTGACTGGCCATCTTTAACACTCCTTAGCTGGCAGGAACATAGCTCCATCTCTGCCTTCGTCTTCACGTGGCCTTCTCCTCATGGGCATGTCTATGTTCAAATTTCTCCTTTTTATAAAGACATCAGTCATATTGGACTAGGGTTTCATCCAACTTCAGCACAAGCTTATCCCAAATTAACTAATTATATCTGCAGTGAACCTATTTCCAAATTAAGTTATACTGTAAGGTACTGGAGTTAGGAGTTTAATTCATGAATTTGGGGAGATATAGTATAATCTGTCACAGTATCCCTTTCCGGCTTAAAGTGTCCTGGTGCTATGGTCTGCATATTTGTGTCTGAAACACCTTGTGAATTCTGCGGAGAGCAGAGCTTTTGTAGAGGCTTCAGCAGGGATTGCTTTTCCTGCAGCAGAAGAGCAGAAGCCCTGCCAGTGGAAAAGGCTGATCAGACAGGAACTAGGGAAGGTTAGGGGCAGAGTGCTCTTCAGATGATGGCACAGGGGCTCTCCAGCCCAGCGCATACTGGACAGTTGCCCAAACCATGTGAACAAATCTGAGTACCACATGACAAGATAATAATATCCAGGCACTGAATTTTGTGAGCTCCTTTTCTCAAGACCCGACTCAAAAGTCTTTTTAAATGTCTATAGAAATGCTTTAACAACAAATAGCTAAGATCTCCACACTTTAAATAGGATACCTGAAGTACCAAAACAAAAATCACATGCATGCATTTACATGACATTTGGTCACATAGGGTTTATAAAATGAGGTTTTTATGAATCCTTTGCTTTCAGTCATTCCTGAATCTTCTTAATGGAATATCTTGCTTATTTTTAGCTCATTGTCTTGAAATCTCCCCATCCCCTAGCTAGAACTTTGGTGGTGGCAGTTGTGGTTGTAATGGTTGTTTTCCTTTGCAGATATTAGGGTTTGTCCAAAGGTTATTGATGATGCCTGGGGCCAGAAGCAGCCTACCTGGCAATGAACAATGTCATGACTACCATGATTCAGCATATTCCTTTCACAAAACAGAGCCATACATAAAATTCCTAAGATGTAGCAAAAAAGTTTGAGAATTAACAATTTGAAAAAAGCAATGCCAACAAAAGTTTTTCATTGAAATACGGTTAAAATGAAAGCAGACTGGAAACACATTGGATGGTTGGACACAATTCTAACCCAACAAGTCCAACACCAAGACTATTAGGACCTTGTAGGGAATGGGCATCAGACCACTGAACTCTGGGACTGATTGAAGATAAGGGGAAAAGCTGCTTTACAGATAGCAAACATATGGCAAAAATTCTTGTTGGGCAAACTGAAGAGCCAGTGTTAGTGTTGGAAATAGATATTCTAAAAAGTCAGCCATCTTGCTTTGATGAAATAAACAAATCTCTTTAGAGAATCCCTTCAAAGCAACACAAATTATAAAGTGGTAAAGGTGGACTCTGCAAATCTCCGTCCCTATTTGTGTTATTTCTGGCCTCAGGACCCTCATCTGTAGCTTTGTCTCCAGGTTCTATCATGTTGGTTCCACTCCACTCTTCAAAACATTATTTGGTTTAAAGGGAAAAACACATTATGCATGATTTCCTCAGACTTTCCTCATGAAAACCATCCTGCAATAATGCCTCTCCAGTTTTGAATTTGATCTTTTCCTCGGACTCACTTATGAGGAGCACACTTTGTGGAGGCCAAGCCATAGCGAATATACTGCAGGGACCAGGTCACCCTCCGTGGTGGGGAAAACCTCAGAGCATAAGGGTGCTG
Organism: Manis javanica; assembly: GCF_040802235.1. Lineage (NCBI taxonomy): Eukaryota > Metazoa > Chordata > Mammalia > Pholidota > Manidae > Manis > Manis javanica. The sequence goes on from NC_133160.1 coordinate 72,038,858, forward strand.
AGCACCTTATAAGTGCTTAAAAGAACACAAGCTGCTGGACTGAAGTGGGCAGTGAGCCTTTCTCAATCAGTCCATCTGGGATTGGTGGCTACCTGGCTCTACCGCACATACGGAGTAAAGAATGGCAACCATCAGAATACATCTTGGGAAGAGGGCTAGCTAATTGAGGTGCCTTTGTGGGTATAGTGAAATAACGCTTTATACCAGTCCAAGCATTTTGCATTTGTATGGGCACGTTCAAGACACTCACACCACAACAGCATGGCATGTGACCAGAGAGGGACGAACACACTTTCGTCCAGTATGACAGAGCCATGACTCCAGGGTGCTGTGGAGGCTGCGTCACATTGATCTCAGCTAAGCTTTATTTTACCATCTGGCTCTTTTTCTAGGGCTCCCTCAAAAGGGACAGCCCTAACTAACCCACCAGGGCCTTCTATCCCATACAGCAGTCCACGAAGAAACAACAAAGGAAGTCAATTGTGCTCATTTTCTGTGTAAGGCCCCATACCAGGCTTGTTAGCAGAAGCCTCCTCCTTCACCCAGCCTGTCTGGCCTCCCCTTCGCAGTCAGGAGTCTTCATTTAAGTCCCTTTTAATGAGAGGAGCTGAGCGTGAACTCAATAGTCCCAACCTTCCTCTTAAAGGGACTGAGCCCCACGCTCCCACCCCAGCCTCTTCCAACCGCATTCCTAATAAGACTCTGCAATGTTTTCCTATGATAGTTACTCAGAGCCTACACATTTCTCTTTTCAGAACCAACAGTGCTATTTTTCACAGTAACAGTGTTGTGTTAAACTTATCCCGTTTGAAATAGGTCCCCATCACCTACTGCTTTCTTTTCCAAATTAGCTTCTCGACTGAAGGTTACATATTAACAGACCAATTTATATTAGTAATATATACTCATGAAAGCCTGGTCACTCACAGATAAATATTGGAAACCCCTTCACCAACTGAGCTTATTCCATAGTAGTTTTGATCCACTTTCATTTCATTGGATGAAACCTGTTTCCTGAAGAGAAAGAAGGAAAGCAAGAAGTCAAAGAAAGGACAGTGTGCAAAAGCTATTTCAGTTTCCAATTATTTCAGTGACTTATTTGTGGCCAAATAAGCCACTTCATCTAGGAGTGCTTAAATAATGTGCGGGTGAGCTGCCACTCGCTGAATCTCAGTGGTGGCTCTTAGATTTAAGATCCGTGAGGGTCCCCAGACCTGCTTGTAGACATCACCGGGAAGTCTATTCTGTGCTATTCTCTTTGTGCTTGTTTCCAACTGGCAGTGTTCTTCAAATACAAAGTGGCATGTTCAAGGACAAATGTAGCACAGATTTTGCTCTGATTTCTGATTTGTACAAATATATGCCCTCACGTTTACCTCTAGGGAATCTTTTTCTCATTTAATAGAAAATTCAAAACAAATGTTTATATTTTTCACATCCTCCGTTTACTTGATGTGACCCAACCAGCCTTACCTAACTTGATAACCAATCTCTTCCACTGAGGTCAGATTTTTGAAATGCTTCTATATTATACCTATCATTTTATGTATGAAATCTTTGGTCTACAATGGTGCTAAACTGGCACCTTCTCTTCACAGCAGTGAGAGGTGCACACAGTTACTCTGGTTTTGCCTTAACTCTGGCTTTACCACACTCGTTTATGAACTGTCAGAAGCTGGACTCTTGTCATCTAAATACTGATTTCCTCATTGTAAGAATTATTCATGGTCCACAGATCAGCTGCATCAACATCAGTTGGGAACTTCTTAGAAATGCAAATTCTCAGGTCATATCCTAGAAGTTGAATCAGAAATTCCAGGGGTGAGAGCCTGGCCATCAGTTTTACCAATCTGTCCTGGGGCCTGGATGCATTCTGAGACTTCACATGTAATGTATTAGCAGACAGCAGCTATTGCCTGCACGTTAACTGGATAATGAAGAGAAGAATCTCTCATTCTGCTGAAGTCCTAACACTGTATACAAGGTACTGTATGCAGAACATTCAATAATCTTTTTTAAACTTTTTGGCTCTACTATAGAAATGTTGAAATTTCAATATTTTTTGTTCTCCCCAAATCCATTTTAATACATTGATCATTGTCTTGCCAATGGGTTTCAGCTCCAGTCAAGTTCACTATGGATTCAACGTGACCAAAGAAAATGACAGCAAACATTATCAGGGTGAAAGGGTTATACCCAACTTTATTTCCAAGTGGCAGGTCAGTCGCTAGAATCCCATTCACTCAGAGCGAGTCTGTATGCAGGAAGCCGGTCTCTGCCTCTGGGCCTCTCTGTCTGTACAGCCATCCTCTGGGCCTCTCTGCATGTACAGCCGTCCCACACAGCCATCTTCTGAGCCTCTCTGCACAGCCGTCCTGCACAGCCATCCTCTGGGCCTCTGTCCTCGGCGCTGCCACCACTCCAGCCTCTGCTCTGCTCTCCTGCAGCCTTGCAGCCTGCCACCATGTTGTGCCCAAAGCACTGGGCAGAGCTCTTCTTATAGAGTCAACAGCCATATAGTGCCCACAGGTGTGCAGTGAGCTAGTCAACCACAGCCAGGTGAGAATCCTGGCCACAGGAACTCTCATTTTATCCACAGTCATATTCTCTGAAACTGCAAGCTGTTTTGAAAACAAGGGGCTGAACAATTGTAGGCAGTGGAAATACTGTGGGTGTGTACAGCAAGTATGATCCCACAAAATAACCCAAAGGCTCTGGGCTTCTTTAAAACATTTAAAAAATAAGAATGATCACCTGTAGGATTTTCCCTTTCTTCACTACTGAAGTGAAATCTCTTCTTCAGAATGGTGTTTTGCTTAGGGTCTCTAACCTTCTCCTAATAGACTTCCTTCTCAAGCAAAGTTGCTTTAAACCTCATTTTTTACTCCTCATTTTGGCACTGTTTGTCTTTCCCCCCATTTCTTACCACTCTGTCTACAGCAGTGGTTCTCAAAGAACAGTTCTTGGACCAGTAGTGCTGTTACCCAGAAATGCATTAGAAACACAAATTCTCAAACTCTACTGAAGATCTCCTGCCTCAGTGAGCAGCAAACTGTGTTTAAACAAGCCCTCCAGATGATTCTGATTCACGTTAAAGTTTGGAAGTACTAGAAGAATGCCTGACACATACAGGTACTCAGTAAGTGTTGGTTGGTTGAATGAATAAATAAAAATCTCCATCCATCAAAGTAAGCACAAACATCCTCCCCTCTACGCAGCCTCCCCCAGTCTCCATCTCCCCTGGTTATGCTTCTCTGTGTTCTCACAGGACTCTGTATCCCTGTGCAGTGGGGCTTAATGCACTGCCGGAAATCATGGCCTACTAGGCCTACTTGCCATGACTTAAAGAGGTACTTCTTGAGGGTCGAAACTGTATTTATTGGACTTCATTTTTGAGTCTTCAGCACAGGCTTGGTACCAACTCATACACCTAAAACCAAACAGCATTGGAAAGCCCTAGAATTGGTACCAATTTATGTGAAGGAGGTACAGAGACTTTACTTAACCTAAGAGTGCCCTGGTAGTTATTTTGTTTGCTTTGGGTTGAGCCAGTCATAGTCAAATAAAAGAAGGGCTAAAAGAAAGCCAGATATGTCCTGCCTTAATCCAAAGACCTTGTACCTAGAAACACAATCTGTCCATTTTAAAAGATTTACTCAGACCTTAATCATTTTAATTGTAAACCAAACTAAAAGTAAATAATGATCCAATCAACCATTTTGGTCTTTTGAAATAAAATTAGTTAAAGGTCTACTTGGCACAGAGCCATTCATAGAAGATTCAGGTGTTAAGTTCATGGAACGCAGACCAACACTGACAAGAACTATAACTTCAGGCTTACTTTACTCCAAGTGTTTGGAAATTTACTCTGCAGACCTTCAGTCTGGTTTTAGAGATGATATATTCATAAGTACCACTCTGCCAAATCCATAATGCTGACACTAGAATCACCTAGACGATTACTATTTGGAAGAGGTGTCTGATGAATCTGGCTATTTTGCTGTGTTGCAGATCAGAGCCCTTATCAGAAGCCGAGCTTTCATTTCTCTGATGGCTCCCTGCAGACAGCACTGACGGAGTGACACCTCCTGTGCTACATGGCCAGAGCGAGTGTCTGTGTCACAGAGCTCAGAGTGACCAGCACACAGCTGAAGTTCAAGTCCTGTAAGTGTTGCTGTTGAAATGAATAAACGAATGAACAATCTCTATTACTCCGTATTTTTTGAAGTATTGATATCAGATCTTTTTTTAAAATCAAGTTGTAGTTTGTTTCTATGTCAGTCACTCCAGTGTTACTGGCCTTGCCTCTCTATTGATTAAATTAGTCAAATTTTCACCAGATTTCTCATGTGTTCTTAAACATAGGAAAGTGTTTTACTTGCAAGTAGATATTTGTGTTTGTTTTAGAACTTAATCATTTGGTTTCTAGCTTGTTAATTGTGAGTTTAAGATTTTAAACAAATTATCTCTGCTATTATCCTGGTTATTTTCCTTTAATGCCGATTTCACCAAAAGGGAAAAACCTTTTCCTAACATTTGGAATCAAAGGTTTGTTTCTAAGTAAAATGTCCACTAGATGGAACTATTGTTTCAAAAGAAGGAGAGTTATGCCTTGGAATAGACCTATTTCTAAAATTTTTTCACTGAAAGTTACATCATCAAAACTGATCGATGATGTCCTTTCTTTTTCTTTTAAAAATATTTTTAATAAAAATTACATTAGCATTTAAAAATGAATGCCATTTGACAGGGTGTATTCTGAAAACCTCTGCATCTTTAAGACTTTATTTAGTGAAGAAGTCTCAGTGCTGAGATTTTTTGTAAAACATTTTTTCCCTGTACACTTCACAGGTTTAATTACACAAATGAAAATATCTTCATTATAAAATCTGCCTTAAAATCAGAGTCCTAGGAACTTGCTTAATATGAGTCAAAAATAAAAAACCTAATTTATAGAGGTTAAATAAAAACCCGAAAGCTAAAACACCTTGAAAAAGCTGAAATACTTAAAAAAAGAAAAACCTCAAATGTGGAAACACACACACACAAATTAAATGTGAGTATCTTTTAGATATATCTATCAAGTTCTCAAAAAAAACAATACCACAGTGTATTCACGAGTTCTTGCCCAGTTTATACAACTGTACTTAAAGTGCATATTTTACTATTTGTTAATGCAAATGGCACAGTAAAGCTGCGAATTACATTCCATTCCTCTATGCAGTTCTGACAAGGACATAAAAATTCTCTTTATTAACTGAAATTTGTCATAGTTTGCCTTTAGTATACTTAAGGCAGTTTCTAAAGTGGTTTTTTGTTTTGTTACAAATGATGTTTATGACTAATATTTTAAAAATATGTACTTAATGTCTTATGGCATATTATGTTTTCTAATTAAACATGGCTTTGGAATTAATTATTAACATTATCTTTAGGAGGTACAATTCTGAGGAGGCAAAGTTATGATACAATATAAAAGCTTTTTAGAGGTTTCATGCCTGCAACTTAATGATAAGCTTCTTCTGCACGTCATCCACAAGTGTATACTTTCAACAATTGATAAAGAAAAATAAATCAGCCCCTCAGCAAACTCTCTGAGGTAATAATTGGAAATATCAAAGAGTATTTACTTCATAAAGCAAGTCTGAGTCACCATGAGGTCCTTGAAAATACTGTGGTTCTTTTTTGTTATAAAAGTTGAAGGGAGTTTTTTTTCTAATTAAATAGCAAAAGTTAAAATAGCTTCTTACATTTTTTTCAATTCCTTCACAGTTGAAAAATATTTTAAAAAATTCTGAGAATAAGTGTTCTTCTTGCTTAATTTAACAGTAAAATTTAGCAAATAAGTTAAGGTTCTCAAAAACTAACATAATGATTTTATATTCTTCCTTTAAATCATTTGTCAAAATGAAGTTTCAAACATTAGGCTTTAGTTTAATATTATATATTATTCATACAAATACAAAAGCAGTTCTCACCCTGTAAATTTTACTTATAAAATCTTTGTGTTTTGAAATACCTAGAAGCTCATTTTCCAGTCATAAAACTCTGCAACTGAATTATTCCTATGGGATCATGGGCTGGTTTGTTACGTCAATAACTCCACACTGGTGATGTCTGGCATAAATGGTAGGAGTAGAACTGAAGTTAGCCTACTCAAATTGTTTTAGGAAGTGCAAAACAACGTAAGCCCTTGATTCCAGTATTGAAATGATTGCACACTACTTTGTTTTCTCATCCATCCATCCATCTACCCCTTAATTCATCAATCAATACTTATCAAATTCTTAATATGTGTTTTTTTGGCATTCAATGTTTTCCATGTCTTTATTTTAGTATGCTGTCTTACCATTTTAATTTGATTCCCAAATAGTCTGCTTTTAAACATTAAAAAAGTCTTCTTTGTTCCTATTGCCTACTGAAAACAAACCTAACACCAAACTCCTGAGTCTCACGTGCATGGCTTTCCTTAATACAACTCCAACTTCCATTTTGAAATTTGTTGTCTTACTATTTCTCACATATCTTATATTTCACTCAAATCTTATTTACTCATCCTTCTCTAAACACCACCTTCACTTTCTTATTTTCCTTTTGCTTAAACTATTGTCTTGCTATATAATTGTCCACACCTCTGAGTTCCTCATATACTTCAAGACATATCTCAGATTTTAACTCCTTTCTGATTCTACTCTGTCTCAAATCAGGAACAACCTTTCCAGTCTCTAAGCTACCACTCATTGCATTGTATTTCTCTTACGCTATGTCATTTTCTACCTAATTTGCATATGTTTTACCTCCCTCTTCAAAACAGAGAGAGGACTCAGATACTGGCATACTCATCTTTGCATCTTGAATGCTTTTATCACACTGTTTTCCATTACCAACCTATAACCATCTGGACTGTCATCACCCCTTCCTCTCTTACCTGGAGGAATTGCATCTTCTTGGTAAAGGCTAATGCACTAGTACACCATATCTCATACTCTCCTTGCCACCTCCTTAGGGATCTCCTGTCACTGGCTTTTCTCTTCTCTTTTATTGGTTTCTTCCCATGGCATGTAATCATGATTAAGTTTCTCCTAAAGCCTTCTTTTCAACTTGATACACTCTTTCAACCAGCATTCTCTCTTCTCCCCTTAATAGCCAAACTTCTTGAAAGGCTTTTCTACACATGCTATCACCATGTCCACAGCTCCCACTCACTTCTGAGCCCTATGTGATCTGGCTTCCATCCCCATCACTCACGTCAAACTGTTCCCACAAGGGAAACCAATGACCTTCTGATTGCTAAATCCAGAAAGCACATCTTAAACCTTTCCTCTTAAACCTTTCCTTATTTGACCTCACCTAATGCTATTGGCCATTCTTTCCTCTTTCAAATACCCTCTTTCCTTGAACTTCTGTAACACTTTATGCTCCGGGATTTCCTCTTGTGTCTCAACCCATTGTTTAAAGTATGGATTTCAATCAGTGTTCTGTCCTTGGCCTTCTGTTCTAAGTCATCACACTTTCCCTGAATGGTCATCTAATCCACAGCTTCAGATGATACTAGACCGATGACTTGTGTTTCTTTGTTTACCTCCAGCCCAGACTTCTCTCCTGAACTTTATACCTACAGAAAGCCTGCTAGACTTTTCTGTTTGAGTGGGCCATATATACCCCAAATACATATTCTAAGACAAACTCATCACATTTTCCCACTTCACCCAAATATGTTCCTTATTTTTTGTTCTTCATCGCATTGAAAGGCAGTACCAGTAATCAAGTTTCCCAAATCAGATATTAGAGAATCTCCCCTGGATAATCCCTCTCTTATGCCACATAGTCAATCAAACACTGAGCCCTGCTAATTCTACCAACTACAAAGCTTTTAAATATCTCCTCTCTTCTCCAATCTTTCTCCCAACACCTTTGTTAAGACCATAATTTCTCACCTAGATTTCCACCATGCCTTCTAATTCATCACTCTGCCTACAGCCTTGGTTTCTGTCAGTGCATTTTCTACACTGAAGGTTGAGCAATCTTGATGAATACAGATCTGATCATCCGCTGGTTAAACACATCAATCACTCTAATGACTTGTAGGACAAAGTCCAATTTCCTTAAGATAGTTTACAATAGTGTCCATAACCCAATCACTACTCACTTCTCTGGCATCACCTATGGTCCCATACTTCCTTCAAACACAACACTCCAGCTCTTCTAATACCTTCAGGTTCATCAACATACCACGCTCTTTTACTGCTGGGCCATTTACACATGCCATTCCCTATGTCTACATCACCTTATTACCACCTGTCAACCCCTTTGCAAGGCTAACTCCTGCTCATCTTCCAAGCCTCACGGGTGACACATCTCTTCTCTAGAAAAATCTCCGCGAACCTACCGCACCAGGGTCAGGTACCTGTCCTATGTGCTTCCAGCAGCATCTTACCCTTTATAGATCATATGTAATTGTTCTTGCCTCTTTGCAAACACCTGTATGCTCATGAATTAATGTACACAGATACTATTCACAGCCATGACCACAGTGCCTAATACAGTGCCTAGCACATAGCAGTGAACAATGTGTGATATGTGTCGAAGAGATTGTAGGTGCTCAACAATGTATGTAATACATGATGAATTTTGAAAAGTAATAAAACCTACTACACTGGGGAGAAAAAGACCTTCTGTGGTTGGTTAGATAGTTTGGGGGTTTCCTTGCCATGTGAATAATGTCAGCTGACTTTCTCCAAGCACAAGGAGAATGGCAGAACACCTATGACAATGATTTCATCTAAGCAAGTCAGTTATATGGTCATACACATAAGTCATATCATGGAAAAGTTGGGCAATTCTATCAAATTGTATTTTCACATATACATAGATGGGCAAGTCTACACAGATTGTCACATCATAACATTTGAATCATCCTGTGGTAATCAATACAGATATTCAAGAGGATCATAATAAATAAATTGGCCAGGGAAAGTCTACATTCCATTGATATTTGGCAATAGTTCAAACCCAGCCTGTGTATGTATTTACACACTATAACATTTATATTGAAGAAGTAGTTTATCTTCAGTTATACTGAACTAGTGGAGAAAACACTTTACTTTGTGCTGGACAATTCTAGGCATTTAAAAATCGAAGTGAATTCTTTAGCTTAGTTCATAGACTCACATCAAATGTAACATTTTCAATTATCCAAATGGCTAAATGTATATAGAAGAAATAAATAAGCAGCAGTATGCTTTAATCCTAGAAAGAGTTCAGTACTTAATTGGCAATAACTGGACAAGCAAGGGTCATCTTTTTCAATTCACTCATCATACAGATAAGGAAAAAGGAGTCCCAAGAGGTCAGATTTCATTGTTCAGATCCCGCCCTACATAGAAGTGAACTCCCGTCTTGTCAGTATGTCCGAGTAGAGCCCACTGTCACATCCGGCTACCCAGCGGTCCTCCCATTACACTGTGTTGTAGCTGACACCAGCCTTCCCTTCACTCACACTTCATGCAAGCATGCCCAGTGGGGCTCAGAATTTCTAAGCCTTGCAACATTGAGTACATATTTCATTGACATATGTTATCTGGCTGGATTGTAAAAAAAATTTTTAATGACATCTTACGTGGGACTACAATATAAAAAAAGTAGATAAAATCAACAGATGAGTTTTTGAGGCAGTTTAAATCTTCATTGTTTGTGGAACCCCTGAAATCTTTTCAAGGGTCCAAAGTATCTAGAGAGTAGAATTGGAAACCTACCCTAGACTGAGGGAAGTTGATATTGGGCAATAGGAGTTCTGCCATTCTCCTTGTACTTGGAGAAAGCCAGCTGACATGGCAAAACATCATTTTTGTATTCATATGTGTCTTAACAGTGTTGAGGTTGTTTTTTTTTAATATCATAATCAAACACTGAATAATTATTACAATAAGATAACTCAGCACTCAGCAAAACAAAATGATAGGGGATTACAGAAAAGAGGTTCTTGTGCTTTCTTTCCTTTTTTGTCACCCTAAACTCATTCATTCAACAATTGTTATTATTATTATTTTGTCCTATTTTCTCCTGAGGGACTTCAGTCGCTAAAATCTCTGCCAGTGCTCCTGCAACCTAAAGACCTGACCCAAAGGAGCCAATAGACAGTTGTTTTCATTAATATAGTTTATGTTCCAGATGCTGGCCAGTCATAAAAGCATCCACACATTCCATCTGTAATACTTCACCTTCTTCCCATTCACGCTCCAGATGTACTCTGTATTTCAGGTTCCACCTACTCTTCCATGCTCTTTCAAATCCTAGTTGTCTCAGGAGGCCATGTCTAATTCATCTCAAGGGGACTAAGGGTGATTCCTCCTTGAAACTATTGCGGCATCCTGCTCAGGCTTCTTTCATCACACTGGGGTTCACCAGCTTTGCGGCTGTCACAGTACTTGTTTTCTCTCTACCCCACCATCTGCTCCTCTCCACACCCCACAATGCACATTTCACTTTTGGGGGAGCTGCTCTGTTACTTACTTGGGTATCCACCACAGCAACGAGCCCACTTGCCAAAAATGAATGGGCTTTGGGAAAGTCTAATCAAAGACAAATCCCAGCCTTGCAATTATCTTCTTTTACCTACTGTGTTGGTTATATAGCCTTTCTGTATCTCAATATGTCTATCTGCAAAATGAGGAGAATACCTGTTTGTAATACTTTGGTTAAGTTCCTAAATATTGTATATAAGGTCCTTAGCCCTGGACTAGTAACAGGGGATTATCATTATTTAATACATTATTTGTTTAATTCATATAGTATGGAGCTTGGGTCTGCTTTTTGGTCTGTAGATTACTGTGGCTGCAATAACAGGGTTTCACCAGGCATAGAGGGGAACATAGCTCAGAGATTGGCCTGTAAGCTCTGTCTTGTAAAGGCAGACATTTCTTTCTCCCCAGTCTGTTTTGTAGTCCTCAGTACACATAAGGCAGAGCAATATGATGGAAGGAGCAATTTGGAGCAGAAATACCTTGTTTTTAACCCAAGCTTTAGTTGACTGTGTGACTCTGAAGAGGTCAGATATTTGTGTCCTCAGTTACTACATGCATAAAATGAGAAGAATCTACCCATATCTGTCTCACAGGCATTTTGTGAACAGGAAGGAATTACAGAAGTTAGAGCCATTTGAAAACTGTAGAGGACAATATGAATAGGAATTAAACATTTAGCTCATTTATTTTATTCTTGAATAGGTAATTTATACAACTTGTACAAATTTTTAAAAATACAAATGTGTATACAATGAAAGGCACATCCTTCTACCACTTCTGTCTGTAGCCTCTTAGATCTCAGATTCCCTCACTAGGGGCGACAGATGTTATCATTTGCTTATCCTTCCATATTTTACATTTATATGCAATTAAAAGAAGTTATATTTACATGCAATTTATTATGTAACTTTAATAAAACTCTCCAACTGCCCTCCACACCTTCCTCCAACCTACAACTCCACTTACCACCTTTGAAGCCAGCAGCCCCCAGGGGTGACACCTACAGTTGACCTACTTGGCACTGTTAACTGTATTTACTATTAAAAGTCACTCAGTCACTGAGAAGGATTCTGTCCCAAGTCTAAAAAAATCATCCTTCTCAGCACACAATCCCCCAGGGAGCAGAGGGCTCAGTGAAGCTCAAAGTTGCTACATCTTCTGCTCAGAATCATTAACAACTAAATGGCCACTATTCTTACACATTCTTACTGAAAAGGCAAACCATCAAAAATCAATTGTTTTAATTTTTTCTTCTCCACGCCCTTGCTTAACTTCGATGCATATACAATTATTTATTGGATTTTTCCCTATATTTGCTTGAAACAAGTATACGTGAAATAATCGTAATCTTTGGCTGACTTACATATGTGATAGTTACATGCTATCATATTCACAAGATGATTGTGCAGATGAACTAAGACAGTCAGTATTATGAAGCTCTTTTCAAATCCTTGGGCGAAAAGCCTACTTAATGTTAACTATGTAGTTTCAATGTTAGAGAGTCTCTCTAATTTAAACTACTTAAAGAGAATGTTGTGAACCCCAAAACTTCTTAAAGGTTGTATTCTTTAAAGCCTTCTGATTCCAGGAGGTACATCCTGAGCTTGGAACATGACAATTAAAAGGATCAAGATTAATGTTATATTATTACAGTTGACCCTCCAACAACACAGCTTTGAACTGTGTGCAGGTCCACTTATACATAGATTTTTTTCACTAAAAATATTGGAAATTTTTTTATCAAAAAGATTTACAACATCTGAAAAAATATTTTCTTCTATTCTTATTTCATTGTAAGAATACAGCATATAATTCTTATAATATAGAAAATGTGTCAGTCAGCTGCTGGTTGTCTGTAAGGCTTCTGATAACTGTTCGTTATCCATAAGTCACTCAAAGAGTAACTGTTAGTAGTTAAATACTGGGGGAGTGAAAAGTTTTCCAATTTTTGACTGTGTGGGGTCAGAGCCACTAACGTCCATGTTGTTCAAGGGTCAGCTGTATATTATTACCTATGTTACTCTTTAGTCACTGTCTTAATAAAATTTCTTCAGTAAGAATGGAGCCAATGTCAAAATCTGAATTTCTTTCCAAACAGGAAATAACATGTATCAGTCAGGGTCCAGTCAGAGGACAGAAATCTATATGCTCTTTAAGCAAAGAGAATTTAATACAACCAGGCATGGAAGAACTGAAAAAGGCACGCGGAGGGCCGAAGGGGGGCGCCGAGGCCTCACGCGGCAGCAGCTGAGAAGGCAGTGGGCTCCCCGGGGCACAGAGAGAAGGGGTGCAGTGATGAAAACCTGGGGGCCTGGAGCGGGCGGCGCGGACCTGCCATCGCGAAGATGAGGCCGCCTCGGGCGCCTGCTACCCGCCCGCCGCGGGAGAGGCCCCGGTTGCTGGGCTGTTGCGCTGCGCGACCCCCTGAAGGTGTGCGGGGCTGGCGCCGCTCGCTGGGGAAGCCTGGAGCTGGTCCCCAGCCCAGCCCAGGGAAGCGGTCCTGCTGGGCGCGGCGGCGGCACGGGGAGGCTGGTGGGGCAACACGGAGAGATGAGACGAAACATCAGGCACCAAACGTTGTAACACACGTATTTGTACATTCAGAGGGGAGCCTCGTACATGTTTAGACTTCGAAAAAGGGATCATTCCCAAACTCTAACAATGAGGTAAGAAAGCAAGTCCCTAATTGTTGTAGGCAGATTTGTGAATTTTACACTGGTCTGTAAACATTGGGCAATAGAATTCATAAATTATTCTCCTCTATATTTTTGAGTTAACAATAATATACTAGAAGTGTTGAGTAAAACACTATATTATTCTTAGTTAAGAACTAAGTGGAATATAAAATCCTTTCTCCATCTCCATTCTGTAGGGGAACTATTCCACCAATTTCATTGAATATTTGTTTCTTAAAATACTTGAATTGGGTGTTCTACCCACTGAGAGATGCTGTATAAAAACAAGACATTTTGTGTTTACCTTGGATTAAAATAAATTAAGTTGGCTTTTAATTTGTTTTTTCCCATTCACGCTATAAAAATAATTTTCTAGTTCGCTTGAACAAAAATAGTGCAAGAATCTACAAGAGACCTAGAGGTGTGTGTGTTTACGTGAGTCTGTATACTTACGGTAAATAGGATGCAAGAATCAGCTTCCCAAAATAACAGTGAGAGAATAAAACTGGCTAGGCTCCTCTTCTGCCTGACCTAATTCTGTGAAACATAGCCCCGCACATATTAGAAGTTCAAAAGAATATGAAAGTGACATTCCACATTAACATCACCTCTTTTCAATTACATTGATGACTCTTGAGTTTTGGGGCCTGTGATTATATGTGTTGAAGTGAATTAAAAATGGCCACAAATTCTTTACATTTCATCCCATCAAGAAATGGAGTCTATTTCCTCACCTCTTGAATCTGAGCTGGCTTTGTGAGCTGCTTTTATCAACAGAATGAGGAAGAAGTGACAGTGTGCTGCCTCTGTGCCAGACCTCAAGGGACAATTCCTCACCTCTGCTCCTTTCTTCCAAGCCTCAGGGGTCACTCCCCATTGCTGCCCTCGTATTTCCTGCCGCTTTAGAATCATTCAGGAACTTCCCCCTACTGTGGATCAGACAAGATCCCTCCTGCCCTCCTCAGAGGCTAGGACTACCTCACACGCAAACTATCAACGGCATGATCTATTATTTTAGCTGTTTCCATAGCAAATATTTTATTTATTTTAATGTGCATGAGAAAAAGGAATATAACCAGCACGTGAAACAGATATTGCTGTTTAGGTTGATAATTTCCTTTTTAAGTAAGCTATTTAGTGAAAAAGGAGGACTACAGTTTAAACAAATCAAGTAAGTAATAGAGGCTGTGTAAACGTGGAAAACTTCGGAAATTCTGCTTTAAGGCATATTGGCTGAAATCCCACTAGGTGCTAATACACAATCCAATTTACTTTCTCTCCTTTTACCAAGAAGGCCTCTGTAACTTCAAGATCCTCTCTGTTTCAGCTTCTATCAATCATCATTCCTTTCACTCAAATTGTCCATGAAAATCAAGCACCTCTAAAGCTTTCCTAACTGGTAGCTAGATAAAAATTCTGCTACTCTGCCCCCCAGTAAATGTCACTGTCCCCACCCTGTTTCCTCACCACATAAACACTGGCTTTATGATGCTACCTCTAGATTTGGTGCCAAGTCATGTATCACCCCATTCTCTTGGATTTCTTGCCTCCTCTGACTCACTTTGCCTTCATTTCTCAAATCCTCTGCCTCCATGCCCGCTACTGACCAAACTTAACCCTAATCATTTTACTACCTATTTAGTTCTTGAATGAGACTCTGTGTTTAACACAAATTACATATTCCTCATAGGTCAGTGTGTAATTTCCCACATAGATAAGGTCTTTGAAAAGTTCTTTCAAAATCAGAATGATTTTCCTGTGTTTTGACAGATGTACAAATGAGTTCTTTGGAGTTTAGTGTTTCAAATGACCTCTGAGTTTCCATCCTATTTGAATTTTCATGGTGTTACTCTCTTCTAATTGCAGAAAAATTTCCAACCCTTAAATTTTCAGTTTCTTCACAAAAGGAATTCCCTTAGATTTTGTCTGAGTAGTTTCAAGTTTGGAGATTAGAAGTGATACAATATCACTATGATTATCACATTAATAGAAATTTATGTACTTAGAAATGGAGAGAGTTACTGATGAAACGCTAGGAAGACAAAAGAGAAAAACTGAATTATTGTATTGATTCTGTCTTATGGAGAGAAAATGTTATATAGGGGTAATTCTGAAGGAATGAAGATTTAGACTAGATAACCTAAACTTACCTTAACAAAATCAATTTTTTCCTTTGTGACACCAATAGTGTTCAGCACCACATCAGACTCTTTGGAATGGAAGCTGTTTTCCCAAAATAATATCAGTGATTTGATTACAATTTATTATCCAGAAAAATATGGCTTTACTTTTTTTTAATGAGCCAAAATAATGCAAGTTTTTTATTCAACAGGGCATAATAAGAGTTGAGAACTCTTGCTCAAAAAATAAGAATTCTTTACCAAGTATCATAATTCTTCCAAGTGGTAAAGATACCTCAAGACAAATACTGGGCATAAGAGCCACAGGGCATAAATCTGCGAAGAAGTAAAAAGCTAACCTTTTCAAACAATATTGCCTCTCTCTCACTTACCAACTTTACATTTCCCTGTATGGCCCCGGAAGATGACTGGTTAGCCAGAGACGGGTAAGATTCCTCAAGGGAGAAACAACCTAAGACAGGCACAGTCGCAGGGGGGCCATCAGGTGAGAAATTGGGGATCAACAGAGGTGAGGCTTAGAACCTCACCCCCCCTGTTTTGAGAGAAATCTGCTGAATCCGGGGATGTTTTATTGCCCTTGTCTAGCTTGGATTAACACTTAGTCTACAGGCACACACCTGATCATCTAAATTTGCTCACTTACAGCACTAAACTATGTTTTCTACGTTTATCTTGCATCTACCTACCACTTCAGCATTTTATTAAAAATAATAATAATAATAATAAGGGAGAAATGTGGGATTCACATATAAATCAAGTATAAAAATCAAACGAATATTCATATTTGACCTGATTGTTTATAGTTCATAATGTGCGATCAAAATCGAAAGTTTCTGTGATGACTGCCCTTGCACTGTTCACAATGTAAGAACTTATTCACTATGTAAGAACTTGTTCACCAAGTAAGAACTTGTTCGTTATGCTTCAGAAGATTGGAGACTGTTGAGATAGGCTTGGGGTTGATTAATGACTGTGCATTGAGTCCCCTATACAGAATTTTATTGTTGTTAACAACTATTTGATCAATAAATATGAGAGATGCCCTCTCGAACAAAAAAAATAAGAATTCTGTTTCTCATTACCTTACACATACAGATTTTGATTTTACAGCATAGTGATTCATATTTGATCTGATATTATAATGGAATCAAATTTGGCTCCATAAAGTAAATATTAATCCATTTCTTTCCTCCATGTGGTATTTAAAAATAGAAATGTGACAGAATCCAGTGTTAGAGGTCTAATCCAATAAGAAATTTAATATATTTGAGTCTGATAACACACACAGAAAAGCTTAACAGAATTTTCAAGTAATGCAATTCTATTCAAGAAAAGTTTCATTTTCTCAAAGTGAAAATTTATATATGCCAAACTACTAAGAAATAGTTAAAAATGGATGTCGATATGACTGTACTTGGTTTATTCTTTAATTTATGCATTCTTTAATTTAGTTCATTCCCCACATTTGTGAGGGACTGTCTTGAATCCATTCCAAAAGGGGAGGAGAGATTGTCCTCACAAAAAGCACTGCCTGGGTTCACATTTCTTCTTGGCAAAAAAATATGACAAGTCCTGAGAGCCTCAGTAGCCTCATCTCTAAACTGAGAATCATATTATTTCCTACTGAAGATGGCTGTTGTGGGGACTAGGGAGCAGTAACAGTAGCAAGCATGTAGAAATCATTCAGTTAATAACAAGGATCGGACACTCAAAAGGTAAATGAAGGGATGCCTTTTTTTTAAGTAATTAAGCTCTAGAGTTAACAAGTTACTAGTAATGGAAACATGGAAACTGGTTAAATCAAAGGACTACACAATCATACGTCTGCTTTTTACTAGCTGCACAGATTAAGATTTTTAGAATTGTGTTAGGCCTCCTATCCACAATGCTTTTCATAGATGAGCTGATTTGTTAAGTACCTTTAGGGAAGGACCCATACTGTGTCAATAGGATGGAGTTAAAATGGCTCCCAGGTTAACAACTCCGGCTGCTCAATCAGTTTGGACTACTGTACCTTCCCCTGGTTTGATCTTCCAGGCTTGGGACTTGAGAGGTTTGTGGCTAGAACTGATGAATCGGTACACTTTTGTGAAAACAGTTAAATTTGCTCTTATAAAGCAGCAACAAGGAGCCACCAAATCAAATTCTGCAGTAAAGTCCTCTTTTAAAAGCTGTCCATTATGTTGACAGCACCAAAAAGAGAAAAATGAATCTGTGAAAATAGCTGATAGAAAGACTCCAAGTAATGTATCAGCACAGCCTAGCAAGTTGGATAAGACCAGAGGCTTTGGGTCAGACCCCAATGTGATGGCCAGTTACATCCCTAAATTTGTGTTCTCACCTGTGCAGTGTGGGAGTTTTTGTCTTTTCCACAGGATATTTTAAGGAATAAACTAGATGAAATTTGTAAAGGAAGAATACTAGATATAGCACATTTTGTCAAATGAGGAATCACTCACTTTGATCATCCTAATGGACAGGTTCTGAATGGTTGTGCTCATTTTATTTTTACACTTCCAAACAGTTTTCTGACTAGTTAGGGACACATGTTCTAAGCACTTTAAGGCAAATTGAATCCGAGGAACAAGAACTGGCAGTTATTCAGTGCCTATTTATGTATTGCAGACCTTACATATTCAAAGCAGCTTAATTCTGATTAAAATAACCCTACCAGGGAAATTTTATTATCCCCATTTTACAGATGAGAAAACAAAGCAAAATCCAACCTAGACAAACTATTCTTTTGATTGTCTCTTGATCCATCTTGGTATTTCCTTCCTCTGAACCTTTCCCAGTGACACTGCTATGGCTTTGATGCTTTTACCTTCTTCTCCATCAATCAATTCAGATGTTTACTCCTGGTGAATAAGTCACATCCTATAATTTTTTACCACTCCCTTGGCAATCAGCACTTGGTATCTGATGCTGTCACCAATATTAGAAAGCCAACTAACTTGTCACTATTGTACTGCATGCTCTGTTTGAGCAAAGGGAGCAGCATTTATTTAAAAAATACATCATCAGGATCTGGCTGGTAAATATTTATTGAAAATCTAAAAGAAGGAAAGAAAACATGTCTGGGCTCTTCTTTTATTTTTTTTAAATTTTTATTAAGGCATTATTGATATACACTCTTACGAAGATTTCACATGAAAAAAGAATGTGGTTACTACATTTACCCATATTATCAAGTCCCCATCACACCCCAATGCAGTCACTGTCCATCAGTGTAGTAAGATGCCACAGGTTCAGTTTCCCTTCTCTGTACTACACTGTTTTCCCCGTGACCCCCCACACCATGTGTACTAAACATAATACCCCTCAATCCCCATATTCTACCTTCCTGACCCACCCTCCCACACCTCCCCTTTGGTAACCACTAGTCCCTTCTTGGAGTCTCTGAGTCTGCTGCTGTTTTGTTCCTTCAGTTTTGCTTTGTTGTTATACTCCACAAATGAGGGAAATCATTTGTCTTTCTCCACCTGGCTTATGTCACTGAGCATAATATCCTCCAGCTCCATCCATGTTGCTGCAAATGGTAGGATTTGTTTCTTATGGCTAAATAGTATTCCATTGTGTACATGTACCACCTCTTCTTTATCCACTCATCTACTGATGGACACTTGGGTTGCTTCTATATCTTGGCTATTGTAAATAGTACTGCAATAAACATAGGGGTGCATATGTCTTTTTGAGTCTGAGAAGTTGTATTCTTTGGGTAAATTACAAGGAGTGGAATTCCCGGGTCAAATGGTGTTTCTATTTTGAGTTTTTTGAGGAACCTCCATATTGCTTTCCACAATGGTTGAACTAGCTTACATTCCCACTAGCAGTGTAAGAGGGTTCCCCTTTCTCCACATCCTCACTAGCATTTGTTGTTCTTAGTCTTTTCGATCCTGGCCATCCTTACTGGTGTGAGGTGATATCTCATTGTGGTTTTAATTTGCATTTCCCTGATGATTAGTTTAGTAATGTGGAGCATCTTTTCATGTGTCTGTTGTCCATATGAATTTCTTCTTTGGAGAATTGTCTCTTCATATCCTCTGCCCATTTTTTAATTGGGTTGTTTGCTTTTTGGGTGTTGAGGCATGTGAGTTCTTTATATATTTTGGATGTTAACCCCTTGTCAGATATGTCATTTACAAATATATTCTCCCATACTATAAGATGCCTTTTTGTTCTGTTGATGGTGTCCTTTGCTGTACAGAAACTTTTTAGTTTGATGTAGTCCCATGTGTTCATTTTTGCTTTTGTTTCCCTTGCTCGAGGAGATGGGTTCAGGAAGAAGTTGCTCATGCATATATTCAGGAGATTTTTGCCTATGTTGTCTTCTAAGAGTTTTATGGTTTCATGACCTACATTCAGGTCTTTGAGTACACAAAAGTAAGTGGGGTTAAACAATAATCCAATTTCATTCTCTTGCATGTAGCTGTCCAGTTTTGTCAACACCAGTTGTTGAGAGGCTGTCATTTCTGGACTCTTCTTGAAGAGTTTCCTGGGTAAATACTATGCCTTAAGTTTTTGGGTATCTCTTTCAGCATTGAGCTCAGTGCTTTGAATGAAATCAGAATTTAAAAATTTTTTTCAATGTTCTAAATTAATATTCAGAAATCATGCAAAATTGTTTGAGGTTTCTGATAAATTTTTAATTTTTGAAAATCCAATGATATCTGTGTAAGATACTGGTAATTCTTGTTTAAGTTAAATGCATTTAAATGCAATATAATGATTTTTAAATATGCCATTTTACTTCGTGAGAAAACTGAAACTCAAGGAATATATGTTGATCTTGTCTACATCTTTAAAATTAAGGCAGTTTTTTTTAGTAATGGTTCTTTGTAACATTCCCTAAATATGTTCCTTCTTCCTTCAAACCCTCATTAACTCCACATACCTGTATTGAACCAAGATGACAGACCCATCCTTTGAGTCTCTATGTTAGATGTTATTTTCTCCAAGAGTACTTCCTTGATGCCCCACTCCCACCCTTTTTATGGACTTGCTCAGCATTCCATTATTCCGTTGTTACATCACATGGTAATTACTCAATTCTCCACCCAAATACAGATTCCTGAGAGCAAGGGCCTTGTTTATTCTCAGCAGCTACTATAATGCCTAGTGTATAGTAGGTGTTCAACAAATATTTACTAAGTGAATAAATGCCTGCAGGAAGAATGAAAGGTAACTACGGTTTACTGTTTCAACTTGACGTTGGTTTAGTGTATAAGAATCATCTCATTAGAGGTAATCATTAATTTTAAAGGTATTTAGAGAACTACTTTAAGAACTGTGCAACAGCCCATGCCATGGAGAGGGTGGGGTGGGGAAGGGATTGAAACTGAGCCAACAGACAAAAGAATGCCTGGTACTGATTCAGTGGTATGGCCAGGGATACGACACTGTTTCACCCAAGTCTCAGGATTTCTATAATGCTTTCCACCAGTTCTTTTGCCTCAGTTCCCAGAGTAGAGATACCAACAGCACTCTACAGAGGTAAGTATATGTGTCATGGAGTCTATTTACATTTGTGTAAAATGAGAAATATATTGTATAAGTACAACTGAGATAGTGGCTGGTCTACAAGCAGAATACTATAAGACTTTGATCTTTCAATGTATTTTCATGATTGAACCTATTTCATATGACTGGTTCTCATGAATCCTTTATAGTCTTAGAATTATTGAGGACCCCAAGGAGCTTGTGTTTGTGTGAATTATTTCTAACAGTATTCACTATATTAGGAATTAAAACAGAAATGTTAAAATATTTACTCATTTCAAAATAACTATAGTGTATCTACTACATGCCAATACCATTTTTCTGAAAATAACTGTATTTTCAAAAAAAATAATTAAGGGAGAAAAGTAGCATTGTTTTATATTTTTGCAAGTTCTTTAACGTCTGGCTTAGTAGAAGATAGCTGGATTCTCCTATCACTTCTGTATTCAATCTGTTGGGATATGTTGTTTTGTTTGAAGTAAATTAGGAATATCCGGTTTCACACAGATACATAGTTGGAAAATGAAGCAGCATTGTAATAACTTTTAAAAATAATTCTAGGTATTTTTCTTGGATGCTGCACCGAAACTTCACAAATGGTAGTTTCTTAACCTTATAATTGAAATGTGGAATATGAAACTGTATCAGTTAACTTTTCATATTGTTATATTAAATTTCATTGGTCTATCTTATACTTTGAATGGATCAACTCATGAATATTTTTCTAGCATCATAAATTATTGGGCATTTGGAAAATACTGGTTCATTGAGTTATGCAGATCTTCAGTGTCGATACATTACATCATACAACACCACAACACCACATTAATTAAAATATCACCGACTTATTAGAAAATACTTTTTCTAAGTCTAAGTCTAAGTACTGGGGAGCTAGCTGCCAAGCTCATGGTTACAGAGAGAAGCTTTCTAAATTCTGTGTTTTTAACTGGAAGAGTCAAACTTCACTGAAAATAAATACTGCCAGTTGTCTAACTTGAAGTCACAGGTTCCCCTAATTTGTTTTGGAAAAAATGTCTGCCAGTTATCCAAGTGTGAGTAACCATAGCTTGTCGGTTGTTCTTGCAAGTAAAAATATGTCTCATGAAAAAAGCAGCTGATTTAGCGACAATTCAATTACACAAGTGTTTTAATTCAGGATAAACATTGTACTTTGGTATGCAGCAGAAGAATTTTATGTGTGCCTCCCATTTTTGCCACACAGAACAGTAGGACAGAGTCAAGGGTTGAAATTTAACAAAGTAAGTAATTTTTACTGCTTCATCAAGGACTTCCTAAGTAAAATTGACATTTGTGGTGCCACTCCTTGGTCCATGCTAAGGTGCAAGCAGTTTTATCCTCCATTGCTTTTGTACTCTTAGTGCAAATGTCAACAGGGTTAAAAAAAAAAAGGAAAAGTCAAAATTAACACGTTTGAATTAATATGATAAAAGCTTTGGCCTTGTGGACCTCTCTGAAAGGTCTCCTGTCCTTCCCAGGGGTCTACAGACCATGCTTGGAGGACTGCTGCCTTAAGAAACAGTCTTGAACTAGGAGTTCTCTTAAATAGACTTTATTTACACTTTCAATTTCATAACCGTTTTTGATAACTTTTCCCAATTGGCTGAATATATGAAATTCATAGTTTAAAAGTAAACTCAGATTTAAATAATCAAATCTCTGCCAAATGCTTGAATATTATATACTACCTAATCCTCACAAATAATTTCTAAGTCAGCTATAATTTTTTCATTTGTATACTTAAAAAAACAAAAATAAAAACTCTGTGAGGTTATTTGTCTCATAGCCAATAATTATCACAGTCTAGAATTAAATACAAGTCTGAAGTCTGTCTGACTAAATACATGTTTTATTTAATAGTGCACATTGCCCAAGCCCCTCAAACACACTGAAGATGTTTACATACTATATAAATATAATTATACACAGAGAAGACAGATATATTGATATATGCAAATCCTGATATTCAAAACAGGACTATTTTTAGGAACTTTCATAAAAACATCCTTCACAGAGTTCTTCAAGAATTTTTCCCACAGATTTGGTTTGTCATGAATTGGCTGAATTAAAGACAATTCACCTAAACCTCATTTGGACTCAGTTTCTTCCTAATGATAGTTTTAAAGCACTGTCTCAATCCCTGGCTTATGTGAACTGCCCACCAGTTCTGTAAGATTCATGGGGTAGATTCTGTTGCCTTCAATGTACTGAGGAGAAAACTGACTCTCAGGGAACTTCACTGCCTTCTCAGCCTTTCCCTCTCCACCTGCTTTTCCCTCAGTTTCAAGCAAGTGAGACCAGGTGGCTCACACAAGAAAAATAAAAATACAACTACTACAAAAATGCTCTTCTTAGGACTCTCTCCTTCCCCTCAGAACCAAACTGTTAGGTAAATGAGCTTGCCCTCTTGTGTTTGCACGATCTCACCTTCTCTAGCTGCAATTATCTGGATCCTTCACACACATACAGCATAAACTACAATTGCTTATGTCAAGATCACGCAGACATTTTGTAAAGAGCAGCAATTGCTTTTCAGTCTGGTTGTCTTGATCACTCTGCCACAATGACCCTGGTCCATGTCACTCCCTTGGCTGCATGATCTCTGCTGTCTCCTCCTCCCTCTCTGGTCTCCAGCTCTTTCCTTTGCAGGCTCCTCTTCCTCCATCTATCCTACCAAATACATTGCTGTTCTGCCAGGTCCCACCCTAAGTCTTTTCTTTCTGGCTTGCTTTCCTCCTCTCCCTGGCTTCAGGAAATACCCAGATGCTGATGATTCCTGAGGGCTCCTTCCAGCTTGGACCTTCTCTCCTAGGAACTCTCTTTCTGGCTGTCTTTCAGTGCTACACTCAGATGCCCCACGTTTACTCCCATATCAACAAGTTTAAACAGAACTCATTATATTCTTCCTAAAACTGCCCCTCCCTATATGTTGTATCTCATGTCAAACAAGACTATCACCTGCCTTCTTGCCTCAGCCAGAAACCTCACAGTCAGTCTAGACTATTCCTCTTCTCCATTACCCTCCATATCCAATCAATCAATCGGTCCTGTCTATTAGATTTCCTAAATATTTCCAGAGCTGTCCCAACCTTGCAACTGGCACTTCCACTGCCTTAGTTCAGTCCTAATTTTTCCCTCTGGAAATAACCTCCTCACTCTCTCTCCCATCTGTCTTCCACAGTGATACCAGAGATAATTTTCTAAAGCTCCTATCTGATGACACTTAAAAATCTTAAAATCTGTCCTTGCTTAAAACCCTTAATAGTTTTCCAACCATGAACCACCTTCAGGAAAGTTCTAGCTCTTTGGGCTTCTAGAGCATTGGTGTGGACGGGCCTTGCTTACTTCTGCTGCAATCCAGCCACACCTAATTCTCCCAGTTCCCAGGACACACTGTGTACTTTGACACTTTCCTAACCTTTCACTTGCTTGTCTCTGTGCAGTGCCCTTCTCTCCTTGTCCCTGTTCGCCTGGCATTCTCTTCAACCTTCAGACCTCTATACTAAAATCTCTACCAAGGAGAATTAGCTGCTTTCTTTTCCATGCTCCTGCTTGAACAGGTACATTTATTATAGTGCTAATCATATCTCCATTTATGCCTCTGTCCCCCACCAAGCCGTGTGCTCCTCAAATGCAACACACATTATGTCTTTGAAATATCAGCACCAAGATGTACATGGTGCACAATAGGCACTTAATAAATGTTTAATGAATGCCCAAATGGTTTGCTCTGGGCCATATCTCATTAAGTGCAGGAGTCACTTCTCTAGATCTTTTGGCAGATCCCTTTTCCTACCTCATTGTCTCATATGCAAAACATAAGCTTGCACAGTGATCTCAACATCCCTTTTTGGCGTTTAACATTCTATGGCTTTTACAAAACTATTTTGTGAAGTATAAACGGTTTTATAAATCCACCTACTGCAGTATTCTGAACTTAGGAGTCACAAAACTCAAGGAGCTGCACTGGAACCGCCCTCAGTGACCAGGGACTTAACAAAAGGCCAGTTTTTAATATGACCTCAGAAAGGTAGATTTTCACCTTCATTTCTCGTGGTGATGAGAAGAGAGCAAGTATTTTTCATGCTTGACATGAAAAATACTTTTCATTGACACTATATCTTAATAAACTACATGTTTTGAGAACTTAAAATTCAAGTCTAAAAACCAGGTTTGCTGGAAACTAGGTTCGCACTTGCGAAAATGAGATCACTAAATCACTCGGTACTTTTTCCGCATTTTCCTCTGCCCAGGTTGCTAATTAGGTAACTTCTTATCATAATTACCTAGTCAGTCTTAATGGCTTCACACACTCTTCTCAGTCTCTCGCTGTCCTGTAGGGCTGCTTTTCAATCGTTAAAACAGCTGCTGAGTTTCAAACCAGAGGGGGCTTGGTGTGCGACTAGGGGGAAGCGCTCCCAGAGTGAAGGCTGTGGTAGGCAGGCTGTCGGATAAAAAGTGGGACACGAATGCACAGTTTGCACACTCCGCATTCCGCCTCCAATCTTCTGGACTTAGCTCGTCTGCCCACCCCGCCCCAAGCCAGCCTCGGAGTTCCCCTGTATTTGTGCGCCCGGTTTTCCCTGACGGGCCAATAGTCCCGCGTACGCGTCTCCCTGGGTTTTGGGGTTCACAGGGGGTCTCGGTAGGCCTCCCTTTCCTTCCCGCGACTGGAGGTAGGTGAGGACCGCTGTACGTTCCCGGCGATGCCTCCCGCAAGGGTCCCCGCTTGGCGAGCGCAGGGGTGTGTGTGTGTGTGTGCGCGCGCGCGCGCGCGCGCGGTGGCGCGCAGCGGGAGGGAGGGAGGGGCTGAGGGGGAGGCAGCGGGCAGAGGAGGGAGGGGGCTGGCGGGCAGCGGCGGGGCGGGAGGGAGAGCGGCTCCGGGCTTCAGCGGTGACACTCAGGAGCGAACGCACACTCCCCACTCGGAGCCGCGAGAGAGCGGAGCGAACCGAGCCGCGCGCCCGCCGCCGGCCCGTGCGCCCGGCTCTCCCCGCGCTGCGCTCCAGCCTGGCGCCGGTGCCCCGAGCGGCCGCCCGCGGAGCCCGCGCCAGCCCGGCCCGGCGCTGCAGCATCCTCCCGCCGCCCGGCCCCCGCACGCTGCCCGCCTTTAAAAAGGACCTCCCGCCGCTGCCCCGCTCGGCCCCGGGATCCTTCAGCCCCGCGCTTCTTCCCGCTCCGCTTCGCAGCAACTTCGGCGGCCGCGCGCCGCCAGCCTTCGCCCGCCTTTGAAGTTTGCAGCGCCGGCCGCAAAGTTGGGACACGTCGGCCGATTTAATTTGCTCTTTTATTTGCCTCCTCTTCTGCCACCTCTCCCACCACTCCGAGTCCCTTCGGTTCCTGATTTCTGGTGCTTAGCATCTTGGCGAGAGCGGGGACGTGGACTGTTTCGCACACCGCAATTTGGGAGGGATTTTTTTCTCTTCTCCCCAAGGAAAAACAGACTTTTTAAAGGTAAGTAGCGACAGGGAAGCAAATCCCCGACGCCTCGACGCCTTAGCCTGCCACCCCGAGACCTGGCACGAGGAGCGTCTACGCCCGAGCGCCGCACCGGGTTGGGGAGGGAGTGGAGGCGCGTGTCCCCTAACTCAGAGGGGCCCAGTTCTCGGTCACCTCTGGGCAACGGCTCCCGATCCCGAATTGCTGCGGGCGGAGGGGCGTGGAGCAGGGCTCCCTCGGTTTTCCAGGCTGGCGTCGTGGCTGGGCGGCCCGAGCGGTGTTAGGAGGAGGTGGAGGGGCAGCGCACAGGCCGGGTCACGGGGGTCGGTGCCCAGGATGCGGCGGAGTCCGGGGCGCCGCACAGCCTTCATCCCCGACTTGGCCTGGACACTGCCGGCCTGCCCGGAGGGCTGCTGCCTCCTTCTCCAGGTTCATGCCCTCCGCCTGCCGCCAGAGAAAGTCTGCGGGACCGGGTCTTGCAGGGAGCGTCTGCGTGTGCGGCGAAGAGCGAGGGGTCAGGGCAGAAAGCGGGGCTCGCCAGAGGGCAGGGCGGGCGCGGGTTCCAGGCAGGGGGCCCCGAGCCACCCATCCCGGGGCGCTGCGATCCCGGCTGGCCTCTCCCAGCCGACCTCCCTCGTTTGACCTCTGCGTGATTAGGCGTGCATCGATCGTGAGAGAAACTTACTCGATCTGAGCAGGGTGGCCTGGGACCGGCTCCTTCTTCAGCTGGGAGGGCAGAGCAGCCACGGAGCGTCGCTCCTTCCCGCCCCAGGCCGAGAGACAGAGTCGAGTCCTAGACCCGTCAGTGCGCGAGTCGGGGTTCGCTCCTCTCGGCGCTACCTTCAGTGCTGAGCTGAGAGTCGGGGCCGCCCGACACTCAGGAATCCGGATGAGTGGTTCCCGGTCCCAGCTGCACTCTTGGGGTACTCCCCAAACGGCTGGATTTGGGGTGCGGCTTCGTTTCATTGTGCCCCCTTCGTGCTCCTCCTCCTGCACCCCGACCCGAGGCCGAGGCCGGAGAATTTTCCGCAGCCCCCGCGCCAGCTCCACGCGGGTCTCCGAGGCCCCCTGAGTCTGCCGCGGGCCCCTCTGCCCCGGCGCAGAGCTGTCCTTCGGGCTAGATCGCGGTTCCCCTCCCGGTGCCCTTCGGGGCGCTGTCCATCTCCTGCTCTGGGTACAAGCAGTTCCTTGAAACCTGCTCTGGGTACAAGTAGCTCCTTAAGGGAAACCAAGACCTTGAGCAGGAAATGAACCTGAGCAAATGTCTCTGTTTTTAATTTTTCTTTTTCCTTTTCTTTTCTTGGACAGAGTTCTTTTTAGCAACTTTGTTGGGTTGGTCAATTTACTTCTCATTTTTCGATCCTGCTAAATGACAGGACAGAATTTTATTTTATTTTTTCATTTAGTCCCTGATCTCTCCAAACACATTACCCTCTCTTCCCCACCCCCCAACCCCTCCTCCTCCTGCCTCGCTTCCTGAACCCTTTTTCTTTTCTGAAGGAGGGAATCTCCGCACCTCCTCCTCCCCTCCTCCCACCAGGTCCCTGAGCGCCTGTGAGAACCAAGGGAGTCATCAATGGAAATAAATAAGACCCCTCTCCATTCTCCGCCCCCTTCAAACAAGTAAAATCCTCCCTGGGCTCGCAGGAGAGATAAAACATCCTCCCGAGGGAGCGGTTGTGGGGATTTGATTGGATTGAATTGTTTTATTATCCTGAAAGATTTGATGGATGGATGCGGAAGGAAATATGCCTACAGAGCACAGCATGCTGAGGTCTATCGCTATTTATTATTATAATTATTGTTTATTAAGAGTGATAATAGGGCCGTACCCTAGCTGAAGACTGTTTATATTTGGTTTTGGTTTTCCGCAGTCTCTTATTACAGTGGTTTCAGAAAGTGAATAGACCAGAAAAGTATTAATTCCTCACACATATCCTGCATATGGAATTAATCAAATGTCAAAAAGATACTGTCATTTTACCAAAGTTTTAACCCATGAACTTTTTAGAAGGTTGCAGGCTTAGGAAATGCCCTCATTTGCCTCAATCTGTCTCCTTAAAGTTCAAAAAACTTGGCAACATAATTAATTATGGTCCCAATTCCCATTTTCAATCTAAACCTATATGCAGGATTATATTAAAATATTCCCTCATTTATCCTTTAAAAGTTACTCTGATGAGTTTAAATTTGGGGGGAAAGGGCCAGCTGGGAATGAGGGGCCCAGAAGTTCCAGAAATTGTACTATTACAGATTTCTTTCAAAAATTCTTTGCTTCTCCCTTTAAAGAAAGAAATTACAAGTGTTGTCTCTGTGCAATTCTCAACTTCAGTGAATGTCCTTAGTCTTTATTACACACTCAAAACAACAGCTTGCAGCTTTGTCTGTATGACTGTTTTCATTTATATGTCAAGATGTTTTATTCATTAAACCTGTATGTCCAAGTCACAGGCTCGGTGTGGCAGTAACACTCTATTTTAATTATTAACTATCATAAAAAAAGAAGTTAGAACTCTGTAATGGGCCTAAATTGTTAGGAATTATGTGTGGTTTAAATTACACATTTATTTCAACAGAAGTGAAACCAGAATATTAAACATCTTTTAAATCGTTTGCAGATACAGCTTTTATCTATTAAGCTATAACAAAGTATATAATTGAAAAATATCTCTCTAAGAAAGAGGGGAACTCCGGCCCTCAGTTTATTTGTCCTAGTTCTATTGAACATTCATGTGTGAAGAGTAAAAAGTAATGTCATAACCTCAGCCATACCAACACTGAGGGAATGCTGTAATCCATGTAGCCACCCGTGGGTCAGTCTTCAGATAACTTAATGTAGTGACTTTTTCAGTTGTCTTCATGAACCAGGGGATTCAGATTTTCATTTTCTCATTTGGATTTATTGGTCAGCCTCTTTGTGTGATGGGGGAAAATTGTGTTGTTAAAACTCTAATACTTATGTGACATGAAGGGGAGAAAGGTAGAAAGAAGATGTGTCTGTTATCTTCCTATGTTCATTTCTGGTAGTTCTATTCAATCTATCTAGAGGTCAGAATTTCTATTTAAAACAGATTGTGCTGTCATTGTTGTTAGCCCAGAACTTACTTTTCATTTTGCTATGATGAATAAGTAGATTGTGGAATAGAATGTCATGCGTGAATTAACAGGTAGCATAGGAGCAGTGTGAATTCCACTAAAATCAAAATGACTTTATTTTCATCTCCTTTCCTTAGTTTTCCCAATGACAAGGTGGTGGAGTCTAGTGAACAAGCAGTGTTCTCTCACACTTCTTTGCTCCCTCTCTTCTTGTCAGGTTTCGCTTTGGGTAGCCATGCACCCATGGTGGCATTCTGGTAATGGATGAAACTGTGCCAGGGTCAGTTGCCATCAGCTAGTCAGTCACCAGGAAAAAAGTAAATCCCATGGGCTCGTGTATTGGGTCAAAGGCAAGTGTAACCTACAGAAATCATTCTGATTATTCATTTGACCTTGAAACAGTATCTTGACCCTCCAAATATTTGTTTTGGAATGATTATTCTGAAGAATAATTTGTTCTTCACCTGTTGGTTCAGTTACTTTGTAGAAGCAGCAGCTAAATAAGTTACAGCTGAATAGTAAACAGTAAATCACACCAAATATTTGCTTTCAAAACTGATAACTGAATTAAAGTCCTGCAATATTTAAATACTCCATTAAAAATACCTTGCAATTTAAACCCTAAAATTAGGATAAATTCTGCTTTATTTTTCTGTTATATTACAAAGCAAATGGACACCTGGGGCTCATGCAGTCATGCTTCCACATGTCCTCTTATGAAGAAAATTAAATACTTGTTGGTTGTTGATATTTACTGAAAAAAAAACCCCACATAGTTTGACATGGAAAACCAAAACTGTAAATATCATTATGCCTCATATAGTGGTACGCTGACCACAAATTCAGCTATATTTCTGGAAAAAACACCAGTGGTTTTAGTGTGAGTCTAGTGGAATCTAGTGAACAAGTGCTTGTTTGAATGTGTGTACAAATTCATGTCTCTTGCTGCTTCTGAGATGAGACCTGACTTTTGCTGTTCACAGCCTACCAGTGCCCGAGCCAGCGACAAAAGCAGGTGTATTCTTGGCTGCTTACTTTCTAAACACACTTCCTAAATCTGAAGATACTGTATGCATATGCACACCTTCCCCCTTCCTTTTGGCATTTTACTAAAACTGCAAACCAGCAAATCCATGCATTTTTGTCTTTTGAAATATTTGGAAAATATGAAACATTTAATATTAATTAACCCAAAATGAAAAAAGGTGTGACTCCTTCTGCATTTTACAAATTAAGAATGAGGTATTTGATCATACAGAATAAACGTGAACTAGCAACATGTTTCTCCAGATTTTTCCTTTGGGATGAAGAGACAGATTTGACCACAAAACAGCTGGATATTGAGTCCTGTTACAATGTCAATTGTTTTAAGAACCCACTGAACTAGATTTGATTTAAACTTCACTTTAAAGTCCACAGACCCCCAGTTTGTAAGTACAACAGTTTCCAAGATTACATGTCATTATTCTTTCAATAATCACCAGATCCTTTGGAAACTTAAATACTTTTTTAAGTGAATAGTTTTTGTTGAATAGTTTTTGGTTGTCGAATGTTAGTTTTTTTCCTGTAGCAAATTTGAACATGACACATATCTAATGTTTCATGTATTTCTCTGAAATATTTATTTTTAGTTTCACTTGTGAAAACTTTGAAATGAATCTTTTCTTTTAAAAAAGAAAAAATATGGCAGAATGCATATAATTAGTTTTTCCAATGTCTTTTCATCTTTTGAATTTCCTGCCTTTTATATGGTTATGAGAAAACAAAAAACATTTTTAGAAATATTGGGATTACATAAAGTTTGGAAGAAACTCAAAAAACATGACTACATATGATTGGAAATCAAGTCCTTTGAGCACGACTCAGACGCTGCCTCTGTAGTGTGGAGATTTTAAATGTCAGTACCCAAATAACAAAAACCCAGTTAGTGACATGCACTCTTGTCTGTTTCCTAATTGGAATGGTTTCAGCCAGTGTCACAAATAGTGGTGACTGACTGAAGCAGATGGCAACTGTACAAGTTTCTGTCGGTTAGTGTTCCTTTTCCCTAACATGAAGTCGAGGTAGCCACCCTCTTCCAGATGTGTACTCAGAGAGCACATATTCCGCAATCTAAAGACCTAGCCAAAAAACATGGACTATATTCAAATGGGTGTTTTATCAACAACTAAAAATCCTCATAATGGCATCTTATTCTCTGAGGTAACGTCTTCCTATACACAGATCTAGATAAAATATGAGACTGAAGTTTATCATTTTCTAAAATAAGTAGTAAAAATGGAACTTATAATTAGAAAGATTTTCAAAGTGTGATATCTTGTTTTTGAAATCACCATGACTTTTTCAAGTTACTGAAACTATGAACAAGTGCTTATATGTAAAGGTAGCTAATACTGTATCTGGAAGGTTGACAAACAAACTGAGGAGCAACATTGTGATACTCACTTGGAAATACTATGTTTTAAAGGGAAAAGCTAGTGTAAAAGGGCTTGGTTTATTTAGAGTTAGTTTCTCCAGTTTAGGTGCTTCAAGTGTTATGTATATACTCCAGGTGCCTCCTGGAGTTACAACTTATAGCACATTTAGTGAAAAATAAACTATAGTAATCCATATAAACCTGGGAGATGGCTCTCTTTTGTTCAGGTCATATGTACTCTAAGCCCATAGGTATTGCCAAATGTAACATTATACATTGTATTCCAGTAAAAAAAAAAAATGTGCTTTTGATTAAATTGTCAAGAGTCCTACCAAACCTCCCCACACACATAATCATAAATATGTACTTGATCTTTTTTAGTTACCCTGTTTATGATACATTTAAAAACAAATAATAAGTACATTTTTACACATATGGATACACTAGTATATATATTATGAATTAAATCTAAATATTATTCATATGTTGATAGCACTCAATAAATGTTGTCATTTCATATTAAATTACAGCATTCACTAAAATTCACTGATGTCATCAAAAGCTTCAAATTAGGACTGATTCGGAAGTGACTGGATCCTGTAATTGAAGAGATACTTGTTTCCAACAGTGGTGGCAGACATCAGACAGAGCAGTGCTAGCTGAGACAATGGCAAACTGAGAAAAGACAGCACTCATTTAGCCCTTGAGTCTCACATATCTCAATTTTATGGGTAATCCTTCGAAGTTTGCTAAAAGGTATTATGAAAATACATAACATTTTTATGGAAAAATAAAACTGCCTCTTAAATAGGAAATAAAAATTTAATGCACTGATGAGTGCAGTAGCAGGATTAACCACACTCATAGATGAACAAGCAGGCAAGTCCCATGAGAGAAGGTCCGAGAGGTGTTGGAGTAGCCACGCTGCCCCCAAATGTTACCAAGGCCTCTCATGGTACAAACATGATACATGCAAAGTGATGTTTTCCTTTTTAAAGTAATTTTATTCTTCAGTGTCCCCTTTAAATATGAAGACACCCCTGGATGGGAAACAGGTTAAGCTGACATCGGCGAACATTTTACAAAGATGTTAAGGGCTAGATAAAGCCAGATCGGAATGAGGCTAGTTTAGGAGAGAATTTTAGAAAAGGGAAATATATATCTTTGGATCTCTTAGCCTCTCCATCTTTAGACAGCCTGCCTTTCACACATACCTGCTGTTTGTTCTCTTCTCTGGTAACTGATTCTCAGGTTCTTATACTCTAGTTAAAGTTAGACCCACAGCTTCCTGGACCGTACTTAGTGTCCCCATGCTTAGTTGAATGCTCTGCTGTCGCCATCTTGAAATTCTTGGTTTTTGAACAGGAGGTCATGCACTGGGGCCCCACAAATTTTCACTTTACCCTGTGCCCCAAAGATTATGGAGCACCTTGATTCCATCTGGATGTGAATTTAAGATATAGAATCTTGATACTGAGGAATTACAAAGAACATTTGAAATTATCTTTGCAAAATTAACTCTAGTGAATATTTGCATTTAAAAACTTGTCCTTTAAGTGAAATGAAAGATACAGGATACCCTTTTAAACAATTGAAATGGAAGTTTCCCATTGTTTCTAAAATCTTACTAAACAGATATCAAGCTTCTGATAGGGTCAACCTTGTAAAGCAGAGGTCTGTAAAGGGGGGTTTCCTCTTTGCCTTGTTATGGTACACAAAGATGTCTCATTTTGATGAAAGGGGAAAATAACTGGAAGCTCTATATGCATTTGCTTTTAGGTATAAGAGAGGAAAATAAGTTTTGTTAATATCATTTAGTACATCTATTGGCAAATATATCTCTTGACAAAGGCACTCTCATCAGTTGGTCATAGAGTGATTAAAAAGTAAAAAGTGGCAGAGTTGACAGTTTCTATGAAGTAAAAACAAAACAAGGTGAAAATAATGGCATTCTAATCAGCTCAGTTAAGAAGCCAGCCCTACCCAGAAATTAACCAGAAAAAGATTTGATATACAGTTTCATCCACTGTACTTAACTACAATACTCAACCCAGTATAGAGTACCTTATTTTTTATATATATGAGACATATATTTTAATCACAATTCTAAGATTTTTGGAGATAATGCATTACAGAGCCAGAGGTCTTCAGATCCTCAAATACACTGGTCACCATTATCTTCAAGAGTGTTCTTGGTGATTTGTATAACCATTTCATAATTCTTATTACTAATGAATAGATATCGTACATTATTTCTGAAAGTTTCAGTATTGTAAGAGTTAAAAAAAAGTTATCCAATCTTCTTAATGCTCATAAAATGTATATGTGTTACATTTTGGAATTTTTATTTGAAATTTTGTTTCTCCATAAAGTTGTCAGTTATTAAATTAAATTGGTTTCTGTGCTTTGAATTTCACGATGTGAATGGAAGTTATTGTATTTATTAATAATATTATAACTTTGTATAATCTTTGATTATTTACAAGGTATTTCCACATCCATTATTTTCCATAGTCTTCAAATGAACCCGGTGAGGAATTTTTTAACCCTCCTACTCCTGAAACCCATTTTCTGTAATCATGAAACTGAATGGCTATTTCTGAAATGTAAACTCAAAAAACTTTAAAATAAAGTGATAACTCTTTGGTTTCAGAAGCAGAATTGATGGAAGTGTCTAAAAGTTTTAAAATGAGGTCAGCTGCCACATTAATTTGCAAGGGCACAGTTTGCTTAGAACTTTTTAATAATCTAATGCTTCAAAAATATCATTAATTTAGTTTAAATCCACAAGACCTTAATAGTGGGCTGCTTATGTGCTAAATGTCTGTTTGCTTTAGTGATAGTCAACTTACCACAGAATTTTTAAAGGAAAATTATTACACTCTTCCTCTTTTTAATCACTATTTAAGGTCATACCTAAAGAACTTGTCTTTGAGAGTAAAAATAGGCTGGCTCAAAAATAGCAAAAAGGCCTAGCAGTCATAAATAGATAAATAACACCCACACTTGCCCTTCTAGAAAGTTCAAGTCATTTTCAATAAGGGAAATAGTTGAAAGTGAAGTACGTTCTGTTGTAAACCTCCCTGCCTCCCATGTCCCCATCCACCATTTGCACAAATTCTACTCCAATCGCAAAAGGAAAATTAGTTTATTACCTTGCTTTATTAAGTCCACACATGCCCATGGAATCAACTTTGAAGGGAAATCTCTTTCCCTTTCCTCAGCTCTCTTCTTAATTCTTTGAAATGACCAGCTCTTCAAGTCTAAATGCCCACAGATACACTATTTGTTGGGGCCGTGTGTGTGTGTGTGTGTCTGTGTCTGTGTGTAATAGACAAAGACTTTAACATACTTTGAAGCTGAGTTTATTAGGGACACACGACCCATGATTTTGAAACATATTCCAATTATGTATGGTAGGTACAACACTGAAAAGTCAGTGAGCTCCAGAGTCCCTTTTTAAATTAGTATTAGTTAATAGTAACTCAGCTCTACAGTTATTCCAGTATTCCATTAATAATGTGGCATTTTTGAGAGGTAAGATCTGAAGTCAGATTGGTTCTAATATTTTTTACATAAATGATTTCCAAAATAATTGAATGAAATCATACATTTCAATGGAATAATGAGAGCTATTAGAGACACGCATGATAGGATATTCCAAATATTCTAAAAGTTTAAAGCCCTTTACAACATAATACGGAATGAGTAAGCTCAGACAATGGAAGTATTTATACACACACACACACACACACACACACACACACATTAATACTTCAGCCACCAAATTCAGTCTATAATCGGAAAAAACTCTACATTTAAAGTTTATTCACACTTACAAAACAATGACAGCCAAGAAACAGTTTTGAAACATCATTTTCTCTTGGCAGGCTCGATCTTGTATAATGACCTATAACATTGTTGACCCCAATGCTCACCAGCTGCAGCTTTTACTTAATGTTTCCACTAAAAAAACTTTTTTGAAAAAGAAGCAGCACATGTAACTGTATGTCTTACTTTTGGGGTGGAAAGGGATGAAATATTTGTGGATCTTGAATTTCCCACATTGGGTCAGTATTTTGTAGTTCATCATCTCTCTAATTGTTGTAAACTTACATGCCTATATTATTTCATCATAATTTGCTATCAACTCTTCATTAAAAGTGACTGTGGGGTCTGTCCACATTGTTTACCTTTGGAGTGTCCTGTTCTTTAATCATCTCTTGATCCAGAAATAATAATGCAGAATATCCTAGGAACTGAGCCTAATCCTCAGCTCTCTAATCTCAACACGTGCATTTTAAATCCTTTGCTAAATCTAATGCCTAAAAAGCCTGAGCACACTCACCTTTGAATCAGTTTTAATACAGCTCTGTTTATGAAACTGTATTGATGTCCTCAGATACAGTGCATTGAGGCTAACGAAAACAATATTAGGAGTTTCCTACTGTTTACGTGATTGTTTTAAAAAATCCAACATCATGGCCTTTCCTCTGTGTTTTGTCTTGTTAGTCTCTACTTAAAAACCAGTCTTTTACCTGATAGATTAGATAAGTAAAGATAGAACAATCTGATGCCAAAACTCCTTCTCATGTCTGTTTTAAGAGCAAGTCAAAACATGTATCTTTTGCTGTTGAATAAAATTTTAGAACTAGTTTGAGACACTAGTTTATACTATTTGTTGATAAGTGGAACCTTTTTTAAAAATTTTAAAAGAGCATTAACATCCACTATTTTTAATCTCTTAAAAATCCTGGGAATAATCATCTCCATTTTGTAGATGAGGAAACTAAGACTCAAAGAGATTAAGAGGCTTGCTCAAAGTACAAAAACCAATAATGGTTTAGTCAGAACATCAACTCTCATCTTCTTACTCTAAGGCCAGCAATCACTTTCTATTTTACTTTAGATGACTTTGAACTGTCTCTTAACTGGAATGAGTGAATGAATACATATATAAAAATTGCATGAGAATGGAGAATGGAAAAGAGGAGAGAACAGGCCAAAATTTAAATCCAATTTTTTATAAGAACTCAATCCCGAATTGGTAGGACTGCAGGATGTGGAAAGAGCTCCCCTTGAGACACTGAGACAGGAGACCAGAGAGTGAGGCAGACAAAGAAGAGAGAGGCTGTATGTCAACTATCCTTCCTTTTAGGTTCTTTAAAACTAGATTGTTGGGAAGTTCTGTCCTTGGAGAATACTGTCTCATCTCTCCAAAGACATGGCTTTAATTTTATAATTTGTTTTTTGGTCTTTGATATTATAAGAGGGATGGTAGAAGAAATACATATATGAAAACTATACTTTAACTTATTTATTTATTTATTTATTGCAAGAACATGACCACTCCACATTCATGTGCCCCCCCCTCCACCTTCTTTCTTTTTTTTCTGGAAATAAGAATAATATAGGGTTTAACCATTTTAACTATTTAAGATCCCTGGTACATCTGTCTAATTAATCTATCCTTGGATCTTGATTACAGTTATTTTTAAATTACTATTTTGATTTTGTACTGTGCTTTGGCACTAGAGGCCACCTCAAATCCTCTTTGCTAGCAGAATGGCTTTAATGCTGTATGTCAAGATAACTGCCAGGGGAAAAGAAGAAGGTAAAGCTTCAGGACTATCAGATATTTGGGTAAATATGGGATTGAGTCCATCAAATCAAATATCACTTCTTAATCTATAGTATTTATTATTCTATGATGATAATTAATGATGTATTCTTGTAGCATCTTATTTAACAGTACTGTACTTGCCAACTCCCATTAAGTACATGAACAAATTAAAAACTTTACTGTAACATTTTTTTGGTTTTAAGCTTATTTTTTAGTATAAACTTCTAGTATAATTTTGGTATAACTTTGAATCTTGTCACAAATCTCCTAAATGGTCCATAGTCTGTTATTGGGCATTAATGTAAGCATAATGGTGGGAATAAACCTGCATGTGATCTTTTTTTTTTTTTGTTAAAGAAGTAGAGGAAAGAGAAAGCTGTGAAATCATGTGAATAAAACAACAAATATCAAAGTAAAAGGAAAAAAGGATGTGGATAATCTCATCATCCATGTCTCCCTAAAAGGTGCTTAAAATATTAAACTTTGGTAATTAATGAAAATTAGAAATCAGAAAGTTCAAACAATGAAAATACTGGCAATGAAAATCATAGTACCACTATCACCAGATAATAGATCACAGTTGGAAGAGACAGAGCTTCTGAAGGTGCAGTCCATGAATTATTAGCACCTGCACCTCCAGGGAGTATCTTAGAAAGGACATGTCTCAGGGTCTACCCCAGATTTTTTGTACCAGATTTTGCATTTTAACAGGAAACCTGGGCAATTTGTGTGTACAATAAGGTTTGAGAAGCACTGGTCTATACCGCTCCTATTCTCTGATCAGAATGTATCCCAACCAAACTATATTTACACAACAACCTATTACAAGTTTAGCACCATAAAATGGTCAAAAGCATCCATAACTTACTTTCTATTTAGTTTTTATTATCTCTTGTGAAACAAATTCCATAAATCAGCATCAATAGTTGCTTTTATTACTTTTATTTCCATTTATTCATTACACACCCACAAAATGTCATGAGCATTTGCTTGGTGTTGGGTCTGTATCAGCATTACAGCTATTGTAGACATTGAGAACATTTCCTTTCTATGCCAGGGATCTCAAGAATATGTACAAACAGACTTCAAAATGGCCTGCAGTAGGAGTAGGCACACTGAAAAGTGCACAGCTACATTTCCCTGTGGTTGAAGGAGCTTGAGTCTTGAAGAACAAGCAGGAGTTTGCCCCCTTTGAGGAGTCACCCTAGCAAAAGAGGTGGCTTGTGTGTCAGCTCGGCAGCACATGCTGAGAATGTGAAGCAGAATGTGGGGAAGTTGTAGGAAATGAGTTTGATAGAGTATGTGCCATGGAC
Source organism: Manis javanica (assembly GCF_040802235.1). NCBI lineage: Eukaryota > Metazoa > Chordata > Mammalia > Pholidota > Manidae > Manis > Manis javanica. Next base: position 72,077,601 of record NC_133160.1, read on the forward strand.
TTCATCCTATAGTTCCTGGGAAGCCATCTGATCTTTTTTTTTTTTAAGCAGAAGAATGAAATGTTTTTGTTTATTAAGGTAATGTCAGTACTGTGCAGAATGATGGAGGAGAGAGGTGGGAAGTGGGTGTGAAAGCAGTTAGGTGAGATGCAGGAAGTGGATAATTTGAGGCCTTGGCAGTTGGGATAAAGAAGAGAGAATAAATCTAAGGACCTGGGGATTGAAAAATTGGATCATTTGAGTAACTGGCAGGACTGTGCTGCTGAGGTATTACCAGCATGTACTGATTTTCATGTAGCATCTCAGGTAACCCTTCAACAGGCTTGCCAGAGAACTACTATTCCATTTCAGTCAACAAACATGGAAACCAGGGCTCAGAACGATTACTGGCAGGGAGGTGTTCTAGGAAGGAAGGAGCAGAGCCCATATGCAAATTCCTGCCTGAGTCTGTCTTGGAGAAGCCAATGCCAGGCCACCTCACATCTCTGAGAGCTAGATGCCTGTGCATCAGAAGGGAAATGGATCTGGAGCTAAGAATCAATTTTGAGGCTTTGGCAAAAAACACCCCCAACTTCCTTGAATACTACAGAAAGCTCAGGGATTTTTCTGATGGAAGAGATTATAGATTATCTTATGCTCTGTTATAAACTTCTTGAAGGCAGTATAATTAAGCAAATACTTATTTAGGGCCTACTTTGTACAAGAACTAAAAATGTCTATGTGAGGGGGATATAAAGATGAGTAAAAATGAATATTTTTCTAAGGGACACTTACTTGAGTAACCTCGTGTGAGCTTCATGAAGAACTTCTCTTAGGGACAAGAAAAAATATGAAACTAGCTGTACTCCAGTGAGATGAGAAAGCACCATAAGAATCAAAGTCTCTGGTTTCACTGAAGGACTGTGATTCTGCCTTATCAGCCTCTGAGGTCCCCAGGGAACTTGCAGTAGGCACTTAATAAACACTAGCTCCCTTACTGACAGCTACAGAGAGAGCTCAGATAACAAACCATCTAAGTAAACACCACGCTGCTGCAGTCCTACAAAGAATCTGCTGGGAGATTTTATAGCACTCTTTTTTTTTTAGTATCTCCCTCCAGAAAGTCAGGAGGCATCCTTCTTCTGTCAGAACACCTACTTTTCAAACTGCTGTCTTCACTTTCATGGCTTTGTCAGCTAAGTCTTTATTTCACGGAGGCCGGTGTCCTGCCCTGTAATGCATGCCGGCCACTGGGACTGGCTGGCCTGGCTGGAGTGCTTCCAATCCCCCCTTCAGCTGACAGCCGGCCTTAAACACCTGGGGCCGCCGCCCATCCCAGCACTCCTGGGCTTAGTGCTGGCCAGCTGGTGCTCATCTGATGCGGCTGGCTCGGCCTCAGGGAGTCACGGCCTGTCTTCTGGTCCCTGTGACTTGCCAGCATGTCCCTCTCGGTGGCTGAGGGTTGTTGCAGTTGAAGCACAGGTGAGGCAGCTTCCCGAATGTGAAGTTTAGTACCCAAATAGATCCTTCCTCTTGGTCTTTCTCAGTTTCCTCATCTGTGAAAAGTCTTGTCTAGTTCCAACATTCTGACTCTCCATGGCTGACTCCTGTCCATTCAAGTCTCTGTGGAAATGCCACTTCCCCTGAGAGGCCTTCTGTAACACTGTGAGAGCCCTTTTCCCTTCCTGGGGCTCCTGCAGCCTATTGGCTGGTTCACTTTTTTCAGAGTGCCCCTGCTCCCTGGACTCCTAATGGGAGTGGTTCTCTGGCTCATCGTCTCTCTTACCTGCCGCAGTGTGAGCTCTGTGCACTCAAGGACTTCACACATCTTGGTCACGGCTGGGCTCCCAGTATCTCAAGCAGTGCCTGGCACAGAGTAAGTGCCCAATAAATATTCAGCCAATGAACTCGACCATCCCATTATGCTTTCTCTTTTTAAAAAATTTCCTGTTGTCACTGCCTTGTTGATGAGTATTGCTTTTTATTACATCACCAGAAGCTGAGTTATAAAAGACTTCTTTGATCAAAATTTATGGAAGATTCAGCCCATGTGTTCAGCAGACATAGCTGGCAGAATGACCAAGGCAATTTTAAAAACCAGGTTTGTCATAAGAATAGGAATATCTTTGAACTTGAATAATTTAAGTACCTGGTTTTTGGTAGTATGATGAGTAGCACTACAAAGGAACTTTTTAAATTCTGAAGTCCCTTTGAGAAGGTAGTACATGTTACTTGAGATATACTTGTTATATAAAATTCAAGGTTACTGCTGATGGATGAGTGAAGAGAGTGATCAGTTTTTAGAATTTTGTTCCTGCTACAGTATTCTGTTCATATTTTAATCCTTGCTGTCACTAACACACACAACCAGAGATGATTGCAGTTCAGAAGATGTAGTGGTTAAATCAGTTTGGTCCATTAGTCTATCAGAATTCAATGAGCATTTACTATGTGTATTACAAAATGTCTGAAAAGATTGCTGATTGTTCTCCTTTGGAGTATTGTACTTCTTAGCTTGGTGTCTATCCTCATGACCCTGCCAGTCACCTGCTTCTTCAGCTTTCTCTATCTAGCTTTTTCCTGCCTGTCACAGAGCTCACCATCTGGCTCCTCCATGCCACTGCCCGTGTGGTCCACCTCAGTTTCCTATTACCCTGCCTTTAGGATTCCTCTATCACTGGGGCTGCTCTGCAGAAAAGTTCCTGCCTCATAGCACTGGTCATGTGACATTTGGCAGATGTGGCTTCCTAGGAAAATTCACAAATTTTATTTAGCCTGTCCAGACACAGCTTATGGAGAGGTCTGGTCCCATATACCAAATTGCAATGTTTTCTTGTCAAATTTTCTTCTTAATTTCCATATCTGTCTCTCTTAGCCTCCTGCTCAGTTAGCATAAACAACCCCTTACCAAAACTTTTGACAAATTAGGTGGCTTCAAATATGCATCCCTTCATCTGAAATGTAAGTTCAAAGAAGCAACTACTGGTGTGTTTGTGTGTATGTGTTGTTGTGTCTGTGTGTCTGTGTGTCCTTAATACCTCTCCCCAGTGTGCCTTAGCCACCTTCCCTGGGTACAGCAGGTCCTGTTTGTTATCACAACAACTGAAACCATCCTTTTTGTTTTTTGAATCCACATACCTTGCTACTTCCCTCCTTGGTCTCTGCTCCTTTGTATTTCTCATAAAATGAAGAAAATACCCTCCTCTTTTCTCTCCTTTCCTATACCTGATCCAATACAAGAATCAGTTTTAAAAGCAGCACCTAAAATGACCAGCAGTTCATAAATTATTTGATGCCATCTGGAGTTTCTGCATGACTAATTTCATTTCTCTCTGATTTCTGCAATCTCTTTGTTACTTATATTTTGCTGTTTTGTTGTACCTGAGTTCTTATAATCAAGATATTCTCTTTGATTCCTCTCTTTTCTTCACTTCTTACCTCTAACTCACCTGCACATTCTGGTGATGTGGTCTGTAAAACATTCCCCAAGTCTCTCCATTACTCTCCACCTCCTCCACAAAATTTAAGCCATCACCATGTCTACCATGGACAACTGGAGTAGCCTTCATCTGATCTGTTTGCTTTTACAAAGATGAGATTAATTTTTGCCTTTATAATTATCCTTTCCCTAAAATCCATTTTCTATACAATGAGTTAGTCCTAAAAATTATGGAGTGATCATGGTCCTGGCCTGCTTATAGGGCTTTCTATCGCATTCAGAATAGAATCTAAAGTCTTCGATATGGTTTGCAAGCTGTATGTGATCTGCCCTTTGCCTCCCACTCTCCCCTTTACCCACGCTGTTCCACACTGATGACCTTTCCTAAAGTCAGTACCCCAAGTCTGGGGGCACCTTAGGGCCTTTGCATCAAGCTATTTCTCTGCCCAGAATGCTTTTCCCTTGACATTTGTTTCACTTGTTCCCTCTTGTTCATTTCTCAGAGTAAATGTCATTTCCTCCAAGAAACCTTCTCTAAATATTCCGTTCTAAAGTACTTATCATCAAACTGTCTTCACAGAGGCTTGTTTTAATTCTCTGCATAGCAGTGAACACCAGCGAGTTTCGTTTTCTTATTTGTGCATCTTTGTGTGCCCTATCACCCCCGCTAGAGCACAGCCTCATCAGTTCAGCAGTAACCCTAGAAGAGGGCCTGGTATGTGGCAAGGAGCATTACCTACACGTTGAGTAAAGAAAGAGTAAATGAGTGAATAAATATACTGAGAGTGCAATGCTGCCTGGGTATGTAAATTTTGTCTTTATAAGTAGATTATAAATTCCAAGATATATCTTTTGAAACCTTGTATCACCTGCTTCATTTTGGAATATAGAGTCCTGGAAAACTCTTTTTTGTTGTACCTGAGTTCCTATAATCAAGATATTCTCTTTGATTCCTCTCTTTTCTTCACTTCTTACCTCTAACTCACCTGCACATTCTGGTGAGTTACAAAATTCTCTCAGTTTTGGAATATAGAGCCTGGAAAACTCTTAATCTCTCAATTTTTAGCTCTTTTGACCATATTTAGTTTTTGGTATCCTAAGAAATCTATGGAGTATCTTACTGAAAAGTTCCCTTCCTGGCTAAATTAACTGTAAAATTATCAAACCTGTAATTGACATATTATTGGCATAATGTCTAGTGAGTCTACAGCAACTAACCTCTAGCATCTTAGTGATTCTTTCCAAGGGAATTAGTCCTGGGTTTTCCTGCTAATAGAAATTCCCATTAATACTCTTCTGTGCTATTACTGCCGCCATGGCAAACCCTCTCCCGAGGTTCCCTCCCAAAGTAACTATTCAACGTGTGAAATGGATGCACACATTTCCTTAAAAGTACGTTGGTTTTTCTTCACTTCTGCCTTAGCCTGTCCTTTCTTGTCTTGCTATAAGGTAAAAGAGACCAAGTTGCAGTCTGTGTCTGTGAGAGACTGCGTTTCCATCTTATCCTGTCAGCTTTCCTAAGAGATAGGATGACCAAATCCTAGACTCTCAGGGGTTCACAACTACAGGGCACCTTGGAGAACTTCCAGGTCAGTGAGCCATCACCATGGATAGTTTTCCTGCCTGAGAGGAGGTGTCTCACTTCTCAGCTGTGATTTTTCCACTGAAAAATCCTGACCTTTGGGGTGGCAGGAGAAATTCTCTGTGGAAAACAGAAGTAGCGAAAATAGCGATCTTTGAGAAAGTAGCTTTGTTGAGGAAATACTTCTTCCTGCCTCCGTATTCTTTCCTTGTGGTTTTAGGATGTTATGTGAAACTTTAGGGACCCTCTTCACCACTCTTTCCAGGGATTTGAGCAGTTACTAAGAAACCATTTGTAAACCAATTGTCTTTTAGCTTTCTACATTTTCCCATCCTTTATAAAAGTAGATTTTGCTTTTATGAACCTTCACAACCAGTTCCCTACTAATCTCTCTTTATCTTTGTATAAGAATATTTTCTTCCTCACGTGTTACTAGATCACAGATACCTCAAGAAGAGAGGAGGTCTTGTATTACCAGCACATTGTTCAGTGCCTATCACAAAGAAGGCGGTCAATTAACGTATGTTTAACTCTTACTGATGCAGTACTACTTCCATGCCTCAGCTTCCCGACTTGCCCACCTCCATCTCCCTTCCCCAAATCTAGTTCTTTCTTCTCCCTTTATCTTACTTCTTGTCCGAGTTCTGCTCATGTCTTCCCCAGCTCTTGGTGATTCTTCACTCCAGATCTGTTCAGCACTTATTTTCCAAGCCACCCTTTTCCTCTTGGTGTGTGTTATCTCATTTTGCAGGAATCCTTTATGCATAATCAATGGCCACTCAACTTAATTGTAAGTAGTGGAGTAGTATGGGTCCATATTAAGTATCTTTGTACTTTCTAGTGTGTTTTTAGTGTAGTATACACATCAGGGACTCAGTATTTGTTGGCCATGACAATTCAGTCTTGCCTTGTAGGCTGATATATGCTGTTGCTAGTTACTATTGGCACACTGCCATGTTCCATCTTAGCTGGATTTCAATAGCCAGCGAGATGTGCAGTTTGTTAACTGCTTTGGGGAACATTGCACAGGAAGTCACTTTCATTTTGTTGCAGATCAACAGGAAATAAGGCTTAGTTGCCAAACTGAAGTAAGAAAAGCAACCAAGCATATTATTCTCCCCTTAGGAGCTTTTATTATCCAGGCATCATTAGCTCCTCCTAAGATAATGAAAATTATCCCAGTTATCTTAGTTGCACATACAGAGGAAATTTTGACAGGAGGAAGATATTTAGTATTTTGTACCAGTTACACTTCCCACTATCTTCTGCTTTGCTTTTACATTTATCATCTCTTCTAATCATCTATCAGATACATTTTAGGAGATCTATTCCTTCCTTTGGTAAAACAGGTCTGGCTCCCTGGATCAAAGACTATGCCTATTTATAGCACATATTTTTTGGCCATTTCTATTGTCCGTTATTCTTTTTATTGGCATTAATGATGGTGGGAATACAGGATTACTTACTTTAGAATTGTACCTGTTTCAAGCTCTTATTCTGTAGGCTTATCCATCTTTTAAAATTAGAGTTCTGTATCCTTGGCCCCACTATGAACTACACACCAGGAAGATCAGAGGGGAGGGGATGACAGAATGGAAACTTTACTCAGACCTTTGGCACGTTTTAATTTTACATTGCTTTTTCATACTAATTTAATTTCCTTCCCGAATGAAAGTTGGCAATCAGAGAAGTGGTAAAAGGAGGTTGGAGCCATTGCAGTTGAAATGCATGTGAAGGTCCTAATCCATAGATTATTGACATAATGAACTCTAAAACCCTTAATAACCATTCCACTATGTAATGACAGCCTTCATGTAGAGAGCTTTAGCCCTTGGATCTTGTGCCTGTTTTGCTGGGCTAGAGGAGCTAGCCTATTGCACCACCCTCTCACAAGAGAGATTGTTATTGCAACACAAGAGTGCACCTGGGCCCTGCCAGAGACTGCTCCTTAGGGCCAACCAGGAGCCCTGTACTTTAAGCTGCTTCATTTCACCTTGAAATTCCTGCCTTGAGGGACTCTGTATGTCCAAGTTGTCATTCTACTGTGAAAGTGCATGGGCAGACTCTGCTTATAAAGCAGTAGTGGTGGGCATGGGGACTGTTCCCCCAACCAAGGCTACATTTTTTTCTTTATACTTACAGCAAATGCCACGGATTTATTATGAGATGTGGCATAGATGACTCAAACAAAACAAATGCCCTCAAGTTTAAAAATAGAAGTTGAAGACTAAATATTTGCATTTAAGAAGGAAAAGAAAATAACAGAAATCTCTGCGGTAACCATTCCTTGAAATTATCCTCACTAAATTATAATCATGCACTTTCCACACTCTGTAATTAAACATTAGATTTCATTTATTCCAGATGCATTTGCCTAAAGTAAATTCAGAATGCCCATCCTTCTTCTTGGTCAATGTAAATTTGTTTCATGTTTGTGGCCTAAATGTGATTGGGTGCACTGGGTAGTTTTTAAGTGACTCTTAATAACAGTTTGGGTTTTGTTTTAATTGTATACTTTGTACAGCAAATTTATACTGATGAATCTGATCTTATTACGTTTTGTAACATTTAATGCCTATAAAAACTTAATGACATTTTTTACAAATATGTTCACATGTTTCTGCAAGAAATTTGCAAGACCTTTGGTTACTGGGATAAGCATGACGGAATTTGCTTTGATCCTATTACTCACAGGTAGATAGAGCTCCTGGCTCCTGTACTGAGGACTCTACAGTGCTGAGAAAGGTCACAGTGTCTTTAATATATGACACCTTTTTCCAGAAAGCCTTAGAGAGTTACATAAAAGCCTGAAAGAACTTTGTATTTACCAGATTTCCAAATGCTTTACATTAGTGAGATAATATAACTAAGCAGCTGTCTATACATATTAAAGGCAAACTTTTTAGTGGTTGAAATTTTCTCCCTACTTTTAAAACAAGATTCTCTGTTAGTGTTCATGGTTAAATTTACTTAAATTATTTTTTAAAGAAATAAACATTTAACCAGATTTCTTTGCTTACTATCATGGTTTACCCTCAAATAATAAATTTTCATTTTTATTCAGTGAACCAGTGGATTAATCGAGAAGGTAAATTGACTGTCCAACTTTGTGTAACTGGAGTCACATCTGCAAAATGACAGTAGTGGAGCTACTGCAGAAACCCTAGGGCAAGTTTTATTTGCTTTTAGGCATACTGTGTGGGTTTTTGGTCATAGAGGTCATCCTGGGTGTTGAGTTGATACTTTGGTACATTATTCAATCTGCCTTTAATTTTTGTCTTGCTTACCATTTGCCATTTCACAATTCTCGAGCATTTCCACAGGTTTGTGGAAGAAAGATAAGCCAGGTCAGTTTAACTATTTATTTTAACTACTCTAAAGTCTTCCTAGAATAAAAAGTTCAAACTAGGGCTAAAAATAAAGCCTTAGAATTTTTGGATATTTTCCATTATCCATTATCTGTTCTACTCCTTACCCCTTATGGAACAATAAAAATGCTTCCTATTTCTTCATTGACATTTTATTTAAAAACAGGTCTTCAGAACACTCCCTGCAGGGCACACTCCTCCCCTTGCCATCTGTGGGAGGGAAGCAGAAAGCCCAAGCAAAGAAGGTGAGGGATTTGAGTGGGAGAAGCAGCCCAGTAACCACAGTTCAAAAACATTCAAAATAAAACCACTCTCCACTCTTGTTGATCTATGGTGTTTACCCACTCACCAGAGAGGGGGCAGCAAATGTAAAAATAAAATTTTATACATAAAGGTTCTTCTTTCAGAACCACTGCTCATTTACCTTTTTTTTAAATCAAGGTATAATTGATATATACTCTCATGAAGGTTTCACATGAAAAAACAATGTGGTTACTACAATTACTGTATTATCAAGTCCCCACCCATACCCCAATGCAGTCACTGTCCATCAGTGCAGCAAGATGCCACAGATCCACTATGTGCCTTCTTTGTGCTACACTGTTCTCCTCATGATCCCCCCCACACCATGTGTACTAAACATAATACCCCTCAGTCCCCTTCTCCCTCCCTCCAGACCCTCCCTCTCACACCCCTCCCTTTTGGTAACCACTGGTCCCTTCTTGGAGTCTCTGAGTCTGCTTCTATTTTGTTCCTTCAGTTTTGCTTCATTGTTATACTCTACAAATGAGAGAAATCATTTGGAACTTTTCTTTCTCCACCTGGCTTATTTCACTGAGCATAATGTCCTCCAGCTCCATCCATGTTGTTGCAAATGGTAGGATTTGTTTCTTTCTTATGGCTGAATAGTATTCCACTGTGTATATGTACCACATCTTCTTTATCCATTCATCTACTGATCATTTACCTTTACTCTAATGTAAAATAATTGACTCATACAATGTCTCTAAATAGTTTGACCTTAAATATGTGTGTGTCATATAAATTAATTATATTTAAAGATATTTACTTTTCAGTGCCCAAACTTCTACCTCTGTAAGTATAGAACACTTTTGATTAACACTTTGATTAACACACGGTTAATCTCTGCACAATTATATTTCAAAAACAATTTCTTCTTTTAATCTAGGATACACTGGCATTCCAAAGGATAAAACTATCTCACATCACCAATAATCTAGGTTGTTAATAATCTGGATTAAACGTTGAGGATATTAAATCATTAAGTCATTTCTCTTTTCTCATTTAATTCTTGGTGGATCTGAAGGTATGTGTACCAGATAGAATGAATGCCTTTGACAACATGAGTAGTATCAGAGTTTTAGATTAGCATCTCTATACCTGATTCATCAGAAGTTTTCAATTGAAATCATCAAAGTGAATCTCAGTAAATAGGATAATACCACCTAGTTTTCTTGGGCTGTGAATAATTGTGAAGCCAAGTTGATAGATCTGCCTAACAAAATAAAAATATCTGTAATCATCCTAGCAACTTTCTACTCTTGCTGGACATTTGATTGTAGAGAGATATGGCAAGATTTCTTGCTGTACAGAGACGTTTCTTAGATTATCCACGAGATGCCCGGGACAAAAGAAATAATGTTGAAATTCTGAGCAGTGCTACTTAGTTTAAAAATAAGCTCTGGATATCTAGAAGTAACAAAAAGAAATGAGAAAAGTTATGCCATTAGAGGGCACTTTTGTAATTTTAGAAGAAAAGTCTGTTCTTACAGACCAGCCTACCTAAGTCTTATTCTTAAGAGGAATGTATTTTCAGTTGTTTATTAAAAGTGACTAATTCTTATGCTGAATATCTGAGAAAGAAAGTTTTGTTGGGAGGGGAAAATCTATAAAATCTTAAAACATTCCTTTAAACCATATCTAAGTAAAATCTTAAATTTCAGTCAGTGAATATAAGCTATAAAAATATGCACAAATGTCTGTATGATAGTTTTTTGATTAGCTATATTCAATGCTTCTTTTAAATATATTTCATTACCAAAAATTCTGCTTGTAACTTGATCAAATTGAACAAATGGTTAACTTTCCCTAATAATTGAGCACATTTTTCTTCACCAATATATGAATGTTATCAGATAGCTTTTGAAAATTATAATCCTATGGAACACAAAGTGCCCATGTTTTGGGATCATACTAATTTTCTCCAGTTTAATTGAAAAGTAATTGACATACGTCACCATATGAGTTTAAGGCATACATCATGACAGTTTGATTTATATGTATTATGAAACAATCACCAGTATGGGTTCAGCTAACAGCCATCTTTTTATATAGATACAAAAAAAAGGAGAAAATAAAAATAAAAAGCACTCTTTTGAAAAGTATCTGTTTTGTCCATAATTGCTGTGGCAATTAAAATGGTTAGAAACAGAAAGTATGACCTGATAGCATTTTAGCTGCAAAAATATGACAGTTTTTGTAAAGAAAACAAAGAGTAAAGTGGAAATCTATTTCCTGTTGGTGGCAATCAACATAAAAATATCTACCTGAGGCAGTAAAGTAGGTAAGTCAGTAAAATAATGACTTAGTGTCAAGAACTGTGAAGAGTGTGAGATCTCACCCTACTTGCAAGCTAGCAAGTTAGCCTTCCATAGTTACGTTGGTGCTAGATGGCACAAGATTCCTGGGCCAGAGACAGAGGACTTTGTTACTCAGAGCAGTAGCAGACTCCACAGCATCATCATTTCCTCCCACTGGCTCCCTGACCCCCCTTTTCCTACAGGATGATGCAAAGAGGCCAGATGGCACCAGCCATATAGCAAGGTTTATTACAAGACTGGAGTCCTGAGCTTAGGGAACCCAGATCTTTTATCATGCTCTCTCTTTTCTCCAGAGGCTTTATCTTCCAAGGCTGTTCACTACACAGATATCCTTGAAAAGACAATCTGTAGCACAAAGCAGTCAATTCTTCTGCTCCCAAAATAAGCAAAAACAAGCCCAGAGACCCCTGGAGAATTGTATCCCAATACTTACTCTGAATAAGCTATCATCTGAAATTGTTCACTTCAATAAATATTAAATTGCCAAATAGCTGATATGGGAAATACATAATAATCATATATACCATATTTTTAAAGACAGTCATGATAAATGGTTCATATTTCTCACATCATATTGTATTCACTATGATCTTAACTATTTAAGCCTCAGTTTGATCCTTTCTGAAACCCTACATCATAGGGTTGTGGCTAGCATTTCATGAGATAATATATACATAAAGCACTTAGAAGAGTGCCTGCTGTGCAGTATGTAGACAATAAAATTTATTAATATTGTATTAATTCAAAATTCATCTCCAATTATTGATTTAATAAGGAAAAAGTTTTTCCCAGGAGCAGCTGAGGATGCTTGGAAAATTCCCACCAATCAGAATTAGCTAGTTCTCTAACTCTGGGGCTGCCCACATATCCCAAATACCCTGTAGCATTGGGCAGCTTATCCTACTCTGTTGTGCAGTGGTCCTGTGCAAGTGACGGCTTCATGGGCAAACATGAGCATTCATGAGGCTAGGCTGCCCCTGAGTGGAACTAGGGCAAATATGCCTGAGTATCTCATACTCAAATGCTGCCCTGGCATGTTTGCTTTAATTTCCTAATCAGTATGGAAAGTCAAATTCTAACCTTTTCTAAAGAGACATACTTTATTGTCTAGCATCATCTGTTCTCAGGAGCACTGGATTGGGTCAAGTTTCAGGAATGCTACAACAAAGCAAGTGGACTATGTTTTATTAGGCTGAAATAATAAGTATTTCTTAACAGGGGCAGCATATCAAATTCTGTTCACAGTTTCTGTTTCTGTTAGCTCAAGAGGAAGGACATCAGAGAGGAAAAGGAAGGACTAAGAGTCATGGGTGGAGGTCCCATCCAGCTTAGCCCACCATGTCTCTGTTTCAGATAGGTTCACTGTCTTGATTTTGGTCCATCCAGCCATCTTCTGTACATATAACTCTTGTCTGCTGTTAGTACCTCCTGTGAGCTTCTGCTTACATCCTCAGCTTCCTTTGAATTTCACCCTAACAGTCATCTGGATATCTGAGAGGCAGATTATTTAATGAAACTTAAGGAGGCCTTGTCTTATTTCTAAACTGCTAGCTAGTTGGAAAGAGGAGTTCAGTATTCAGTCTCAGAACCATTCATTTTCAGAGTGTAGAGATCATCTATCCAAACCCTTCAGAAAATTGAGGTTCAATGTGGTTAAGTGAATTGCCTAAGATTACACATCCAGTTAGGAGCTGAAACAAAAAAGTCAAGTTTCTTAGCTCTCAGTCAAGTTTTCATCCAATACAGTAAAATTGAGAAATAAGGATGGGAAATAAGAGTCTCTTATAAGAAATTATTGTTGGCTTTCTTGAGAGATAATATAGAGGAGAAAAGTTTGGTCTCTGTAATCAGATTCATCTGGATTTATATCCTTTCTCTGCTTATGTAAACAGAAGCTTATTCTTTTTTATAAGAGTAGTACCTACTTCATAAGGTTGTTATGAGGACTAAGTGCAACAGTGCAGTTAATAACTTAGCACTGTGTTTTGCACATAGTAACACTCAATTAGTGATGATATTTTGTATGGAAAACTGCAGACACACATGGTAGGAAAAATTGTTTTGGAAAAAAGAAGTTGAATGAACTCTGAGAATGCTCACTGTGAGAAACCTACTTCTGACACTGTCATAAAAAAGAAAAGTTTATATGCTTAAAAACATTTTTAGTTGTATGATTGTTTCTCATAGCACTAAGAGATAGCATTCAATTAAAGTCAAATGATAGTTTAAGTAGAGGTGATCTCAGCTATAGTAATGGCTCTTTAGAAATAAAACTGGCATTCACTTAATTTCAAGTTATTGCAAATATTTGCATTTCACTTTCTCACTAAAGTACTTTAAATGTAAAAACACTGTATTTCTCTAATGCTTGAGTTTCCTGATATATGTTGTCAAAGAGATAAGGGAAAACAACTCCTTACATAGTTTTTTCCATGAGGAAAAAAAGAACCAAATCCTCAGAGGAAGCAAAGCCTTCCACAAGCACTTGACATGAAAAGAACTTGCCTGAGGTTTCCTGGTGGGAACCATGAAACTTGTGGAAGATGGTGTCCTTAACACCCCTACAGCAATGTGCAGCAGAGAGTGATCCATAATTATAAGATCTTTGATGAAAGTCTGTGATGAATGCCAAAATGTAACTCAACAAAAATTCTCTGCTGGAGTAGTAATTATATAACTCTGCTGGTGGTTATGACAAATGACTTAACTATTCAGCTTTCCAATGGCTCACTTGATCTGAGAGTAGGAATCCAAACCCACTTTCTCATAAAGTAAAGGCTTATATATAAATGTTGTGTTGAGGAGTCTGGACATCTATAATAATTAGACATCAGTAAATAACTCATCATGTGATTCTGGACAAATTGCTTAACCTATCAGAAATTTCAACTTTATAATCTATAAAAATATCTGATTTTATGAAAATATGATCTTGGGAATAATAATAATTTACACATATAATTCTTGGTCAAATTTCAAAGAAGAATAACAAAAATTGTGTCAAGAAGAATAATAATTCTGACCAATAGGTCTCTGTAACTTATAGTTCAAGCTTTGAGACTTTTGTATTCAGATTTCTGTAATGACCATATTGACTTCTGCTATTGAAAATGGGGATTTTCTCTCTGGATAACCAGGGAAATTAATGGACCAAGAATCCTTTCATTTCAAAATCTTTTTAATATCTAAAATTCTAGTGAATTCATTATTAACTCCATGAAATATTGGGGGGAAAAAACAGGAAATACTTTGAAAAAACAAAATGTGATTTAAGATTATGTGCATGTATCCAAAATACATAATGCAGGTTTAACTTTTTGTCAGAACTAAAATAGTGTTAACCCTTTACAAAGTGCAATTTGCCGAAGTGTCTGCTGCACAACTAACGTAAGCCATCTTTTCTGTTACCCCAGGATGATGCCTCTCCACTGGTGTCTGCTGTGGCTGCTATTACCACTGAGCTCTAGGACCCAAAAGTTACCCACACGAGATGAAGAACTTTTTCAGATGCAGATCCGGGACAAGGCATTTTTCCATGATTCATCAGTAATTCCAGATGGAGCTGAAATTAGCAGTTATCTCTTTAGAGACACACCTAAAAGGTATTCTCCCTGCAATACTTTCTTTATAATAAACTCTTAAAGGATGCCTGTAAGAAATAAAGTAACCTTTTAGACTTAGATAGTTTGCAATCAAGCTGTTAACAGAATTGCCTATTTCTCTGTAAGAAATAGTAAGAAGAAAATGGCAATACAACTTCTAACCACTAAATAGAGGCTGTTTGATTCTTGTTGATTATGATCTCTTTTGGGGTCAAGAGGACAACCCTTGCATTTCTTACATATTGGAATGATTATATCCTTATCTTCAGAATAGTAAGAAATTTTAAGATGGACTCTACACAACTAAATTGAAATTAATTGAGAATAGGGTTCAAGGTGGCAGCATAAGAAGACCCTGAACTTACGCCTCCCATAGACACACCAAATTTATAGCTATATATAGAACAATTCTCTGAAAAGGACCCAAAACTTATTGAACAACTCCTTTTAAAGGATAAAAAGGCCACACTGAGACGGGTAGGAAAGGCAGAGGCATAATCTCTCCAAAAACTCCACCTCAGCATGGCAACCCACAAGTGGGATGGATCTCACAAATACAGAGCGTAGTTCTGATAGTTCTGAGGAGCAAGGGATTCAAGGACCACATCAGGCACCCCTATCCTTGGGATGTGTACCAGAGAGAATATGTTAGAGAAAACATCTTGAAAGTCAGTGGGTGTATTTCCAGGAGTCCTAAAGGTCTGTGGGAAATTAAGAGTCTGCTCTTAAACTGAGAGCTCACAGACTCACTCACCCTGGGATCCAGCACAAAAACAGCAAATTTAAAGCACCTAGACCATATTTAAAGGAGATTCATTTGTTAATTTTAAATCATAGGCTGGTAGGGGTCTATTGGAACTCTCCAGAGGCAGAGGCACTGGTAGGTGTCATTTTTGTACTTTCTATCTGTCTTTCTAGTGCTGCATGCCCTACCCATGTGCTCTTCTACAGCTATGTTCTGCTAAACCTGGTGGGCAGACTTACCCTGGCCCTTTTCTCTCTTGAAACTCTACCCTACAAACCTGGCAGGTAGGCTTGACCCAACCCAGGGCTCTCCTGAGGCCCTGGCCTGGTGTTTCTCAGCAGCTCCACCAAAGCCAGTGGATGTGTGCAGTCCACACAGGGGACAGCCTTGGAATGCATGATTCTGCTGACTGGGGACGGTCATGATTGCATTTCTGAGACTCACAGAACTGCAGCAATCAGAGGACAGTTCTTCTTAGGCTACCACCCCCACAGCACTTCACAGACGCAGATTAAACACATCCCCAGTGATCCTATTACCTCTTCTTCGAGACTGAGTGAGGTAGAAGTTTCACCTAATACACAAAAACAAACACAGAGAATCAAGCAAAATGAGGAAACATGAATTCCAAATGAAGGAATAAGATAAAACCATAGAAAAAATTTTTTAATGAAACAGAAGTAATTAACTGACAAAGGGTTCAAAGTAATGATTTTAAAGGTGTTCACTGCTATTCAGAGAAAAAGAGATGAACACAGAGAGGGCTTCAATAAAGAGACGAAAATATATGAAAGAGCAAAAACAAGTCACAGAGCTGAAGAATACAATAACTGAACTGAAAAATACAACAGAGGGTTTTAACAGCACACTGGATAAAGCAGGATTAGTAACCTGGAAGACAGGGCAAGGGAGCTCACCTAAACAGAATAGCAGAAAGAAAAAAAGATTTTTAAAAAGTGAAGATAGCTTAAGGGACCTATAGGACAACATCAAGCAGAACAACATTTGCATAATAGGTGTTCCTGAATGAAAGAGAGATAAAAAAGACAGGAAACTTATTTGAAGAAATAAAGGCTAAAAACTTTCCTAACCTGGTGAAGGAAACAGACATACAGATCCAGGAAGCCTAGAAAGTTCAAAATTACATGAACCTGAAAAGATCCACACAAAGACACATTATAATTAAAATGCAAAAGTTAAAGAGGAAAAGAAAACCTTAGAAGGAGCAAGATAAAAACAGTTACATGCAAACATACATCCATAAGTCTATCAGCAGTATTTTTAACAGAAACTTTGCATACCAGAAGGAAGTGGCATGATATATTCAATGGCTGAAAGCAAAAAAATTTCCAACCAGGAATACTCTACTTGGCAAGATTTTATTTCATAATTGAAGAAAATTAAAGACTTTCCAGATAAGCAAAAACTACTCAAATAGAGACTTCCCAGATAAGCAAAAAACTACAGGAGTTCAGGACCACTAAAATGGTCTTATAAGAAATGTTAAAGGGACTTCTTTAAACTGAAAAGAAAGGATACTAATTAGTAACAGGAAAATATTCAAATATATATAAAATATGTATATTGAGACTGGAATATAATATAAATAGACATCAAACAACAAGGAAGAGAGCAAGAGAAGAAAGGAACAGACAGAAACTACAAAAAAGTCAGAAAGCAATTAACAAAATAGCAGTAAGTACCTATCTATCTATAATTACTTTAAGTGTAAGTAGACTAAATTCTTCAATCAAAAGAATTTTTTTTAATCCATCTATATGCTGCTACAAAAGACTTGCCTCAGATATAGGGACACACACAGGCCAATACCCCTGAGTAACATCGGTGAAAAAATCCTCAACAATGTATTAGTAAACTGAAGGCAACACTACATTAAAAAGATCATATATTATGATCAAGTCAGATTTACTCCAGGGATGCAAGGATGGTTCAACATCCTGAAAAGATCCACACAAAGATACATTAACAAAATGAAGGATGAAAATCATGATCATCTCAATAGATACAGAAAAGGCATTTGAAAAATTGCAGAATATGTGACAAAATTTAACATCCACTTATGATAAAAACTCTCAACCAAGTGGCTATAGAGGGAACATATCTCAACATAACAAAGGCCATATTTGAAAAATGCACAACTAACATCATATTCAATGGTGGAAAGCTAAAAGCTTTTACTCTAATATTAGGAAAAAGACAAGGATACTAACTCTCCACTTTTATTCAACATAGTATTGGAAGTTATAGTCACAGTATTTAGGTAAGAAAAAGAAATAAAAAGCATCCAGGTTGTAAAGGAAAAGGAAAAACTATCACAATTTGAAGATAACATGATTTTATATATAGAAAACCTTAAAGACTCCACCAAAAACACTGTTTGAACTATTAAATGAATTTGTTAAAGTTTCTGGGTACAAAATCAGTATACAAAAATCTCTTTTGTTTTTATATAGTAACAATGAATTATCAGAAAGAGAAATTAAGAAAATGATTCCATTTATAATTACATCAAAAAGAATAAAATACCTAGGAATAAATCAAGCCAAGAATGTGATAGACCTAGACACTGTAAACTACAAGACATTGATGAAAGAAACTGAAGACACAAATGAAAGATATTCTGTGATCATGTACTGCAAGAATTAATATTGTTAAATGTCCATATTACCCAAAACAACCTATAGATTCTGTATAATCTCTGTCAAGATCTCAATCCTATTTTTCACTGAAAAAGAACAATCCTAAAATTTTTATGCAACCACAGAAGATCTTGAATAGCCAAACAATCGTGAGAAAGAACATAGCTGGAGACATCATGCTCCCTGATTTCAAACTATATTGTACTACAAAGGTATAGTAATCAAAACAGTATGATACTATCATAAAAAGAGACATATAGATCAATGAAACAGAATAAAGATCCCAGAAATAAACCCATGTACATATGGTCAATTAATTGATCACAAATGAGGCAAGAATATACAATGGGGAATGGTCAGTCTCTTCAATAAATGGTGTTGGGAAAACTGGACAACCACATGCAAAAGAATGAAACTGGACTGTCTTATGTCATTCATAAAAAATCAACTCAAAAATAGATTAAGGATTTGAATATATGCCTAGAAACCATAAAACTCCTAGAAGAAAACACTCTATAAGCTCTTTGACATCTCTTTTGGTGATATTTTTTAGATCTGACTACAAAGGCAATGACAACAAAAGCAAAAATAAGCAACTGTTTCTACATCAGTCTAAAAGGCTTATGCACAGTGAAGGGAACCATCAACAGAATAAAAAGGCAGACTATTGAATGGGAGAAGATATATTGTTAATTGTATATCCAATAAGGGTTGATATCCAGAAACTATAAAGTGCTAATACAACTCAATAGCAAAAAAAATCCAATGAAAATATGGGCAGAGGATGTGAATGGAAATTTTTCCAAGAGAGATATACTGATGGCCAACAGGTACATGAAAACTGCTCAACATCAGTAATCATCGTGGAAATGAAAATTAGAACCACAGATTGTCTCAAACATGTCGTAATGGCCCTTACATAAAGAAAAGAAGCAGTAAGTGTAGGCAAAGATGTGGAGAAAAGAGAATGCCAATGCAATGTTGGTCAGAATGTAAATTGTGCAGCCACAATGGAAGACAATGTGGAATTTCCTCAAAAAACTAAAAAGAGAATCACCATATGATCCAGCTATTCTACTTCTGGGTGTTTATCTGAAGAAAACAAAAACACTAATTCAAAAAAATATATGCATTCCATGTTCATTGCAGCATTTTTCACAATAACCAAGATATGCAAACATCCATAAGTGTCCATCAATAGGTGAATGGATAAAGAAGAAATGGTACATAAATACAGTGGAATATGACTCAGCCATAAAAAAGAGTAAAATCTTGTCATTTGCTACAGCATGGATGGACCTAGAGGGTATTATGATAAGTGAAATAAGTCAGGCAGAGAAAGATAAATAGTATATCATTTCATCTGTATAGAAAATATAAAAAACAAAACAAATTCATAGATGCAGAGAAAAGACTGGTTATTGCCAGAGAGGAGGTAGGGTTGGAGGTGGGTGAAATGGGAGAAAGGTGTGAAGAGGTAAAATATATGTCAATGGGATGTACTGTACAGCATAGTGACTGTAGGCATTAACATTGTATTGCATATTATGTTACTTTATATGGTGACGGGGCAAGTAAACTTATTATGTGATCATTTTGCAGTGGATACATATGCAGAATCATTATGTTATATACCTGAAAACAATAAAATGGTATATGTCAATTATACTTCAATTAAAAAATAACCCAAATAGCTTAAAAAATTAAATTAATTGTATGCATATGATTCTTCAAAGGTTTACACTGTCTTAAGAATAATATTTTCTTGACCAACATGACCAGATCCTGAGAACATCAAAACCATGATAAAAATAGACTCTGTTCATGTACCTTTACTCCAACATTGACAAATTGGGTTCACATAATCCTTCTAAATATTTCAACCTTTAAAAATCACACACACACTCATATCATATAAACTAATTATATTTAAAATTACTTACTTAGCAATGTGCAAACCTCTTTTTACTTTTGTAAGTATAGAAGTTGTAGTTAAACTTTGGACAATTATATAGCAAAAGAAATTTCACTTTTTAACCTGGTACAAATTGATGTTCCAAAGGATGAAACTATTCATATTACCACTAATCCATCTTCCAAAAGTTGAGGTTATCTCATTATTGGTCATTTTCCTCTTGTCACTTAACTTTTGATTGACAATAATAATGGTAAGTAGTGCTTCTCTTCCATGTAATGCCCAGTTGTATTACTGTCTGGTCAATCTGAATGATAGTAGGTGATCAGGTTTCCTATTTTGAGTGAAATGACCTCTTGTTTGGCTGTCATTTCGGCACGGCCTCAGTGAAATTATTTGAATAAATATAATACGTTAGGAACTGACTTGTCAGTAATACATAAAATAGTTACGAATCTTTAAATGACATCCATAAAAGTGAAGGCACAAAATGCAAGTATGATTATATTGAAGGAACTCTGTGTTCTAGGACTTACTGAGACTCAGTCTGTGAAAACAGGAAAGGGCATCAGGGCATCATGATAATTCAAATTAGACTTAAATATTAGCTGAGTTCTTGCTCAACACATTTTGCTTTTCAGGTTATTTTGTCTTTCGAAATTTTTGAATGAATCAAAATTTTTCATTAAAGATTACTTCAGTCTTCACAGTATTCTTTAAAGACAGCATTCCACATTGTGTGATTATATCACTTAACCAAATGAAGAGTTTATCCTCGATCTATCTTAAACATTAAATGTGTTTTGGTTCTAAGAGTTATCTTAAAAATCACAACATTTTTTTCCCCCTAAACCAACATGTCTTTACTACAGGACATTTTAATACAGTCAGCATTTGTGTTGTCTGTCCCTGTCTTTATTTCTTTCATTTATTTGTTCTTTCTATTTGTCTTTTTTCCCCCACAAATAATGATTGGAAGCTTTGATACCTACAGTGAATGGACTATTTACTTACACTAGTTAAGAACTGCAGCCACCACAGAAACATCATTTCTAGGGGTAAAATATGCACTGGGAGACTCACAGACATTGTTGATATTATAACTAAAGATGAAATTCCAGATAAAGTTTAGCAGAAGCAAACAAACAGCAAAAGACAACAAGTTCATTAAATATTCTTAAGTTTATACATAAATTCCAAAGGCTAAGTGGTTCATGGAATGTTTATTCCTTAGCTTTGGCATTCTAATTTGGGACCATGTTTCTTCATTATTCATTACATTTCTGTTTCTTTCACTAGCCCACAAATACCTGGACCACACAGATCATGCCCTGTCATCTCTGATTGCCACTCTCTTCCATGAGTGCTCTGTGCATGGTAGACAACGAATAGTTGTCAAATTGTTTAAGTTTATCCAAATTATCTTTTAGCCCTAATCCTAAGTGCTTCCATATGAAAACGTTGATTCTAAGGGACTTCCTGCTGTTTTCTGTGTATAATGATTACCTTGTGGAGTGTAAGCATTGTTTTATTTGTTATGGTTATCTATGGCCTGGATTTAAGTTCCTAAGACACATTTGCTTACTTGGGGAAATAAGCTACTTTCTTGTTTGAAATGAGAACAGAAGGTAATAGATGAACTGGCACATTGATTTCTCCTTCAGCAACAGTTAGCTCTGCTACCCACATAAAAACTACAGACAAAAACAAGTTTTGAGCATATTTTACTTTTATGATGTCAAATGAATTCTTCTGTTTACCTATTTCTTTGTATATAGAGGGGTTCAGTTGTGTTTATGTGTTTTATATCTCCCATGAAATCTGGCCAAAGGAAAAAAATTCTACCCTCCAAAAAGTAGACTGAAGTGAAAATTAAACCATCTGACACCTACCTGTCTTTAGGGATGTTCATGGTACATAAAACTTTCCATATAGTAAATACTTCAATCATCTGATTATGTGTATGATTGTCCTACTCTACTATTTTGTTAACAAATTAGTTTTGTTTTTATAGAGTCTTCACTTTATTTGTTGTCCCACTGGCCTCCATCCCCTAATTCATCTTTCATGAGAGAGAAAAAGTGTTTATATTTCAATTCAGATTCTGTATTTTCAGCTAGAAACAGACTCTGGGTATGAGCATCCTCAGACTAGAACAATAAGTTGGTGCTAAGATTCTTGGGTTTTATTCATTAATTTAGTTATTAATGCATTCAAAAATGCATCTCAAGTACCTACTATATACAAAGTCTGTGCTAAATGCTGTGAATACAATGACATGGAAAATGAACACTGAATTACAAATTTTAGTTAAGTGTCCAAGTGAAAACTATAGAACAGAGTGTACAAGAAAGTCTGATCCCGAATTAGAAGTCAGCAAAGACATCCCTGAAGAAGTGATGCTGAAGAATGAGTAAAGGCAAAGGGGTATATTTCAGGCAGAGGAAAGAATCATCCCAAGGCTCTAAGACAGGGTGGAGTGGGAAACTAAGGGAGCCCCATGTGGTTTCAGCACAGAAAGCAAAAGTGATAGTGATGTGGTAAGAGGCTGTTGAGGTTGGAGGGGCCCCACCACTGAGGAAGTTTTAGAGTCTGTGAACAATTAAGGACCTTTCCCCAAAAGCTGAAGTGTAAATCTACTTGTTAGTTCATTCAACAAAGATTTATTAAGAATTATTTTGCTCTCTAAGTCTTCATCAATGAACCAAATGTCCTGCCCTCTTACAGCTTTCATTCTAGTTGTAGGAGATGGAAAAATAAAAAACTAAGCAAAGAAATACATAATACTTCAGGCAGTTGTAAATACTTTGAAGACAAATTAAGAAGAGTAGAAGAGAACTTCATGGGTAGGAAGGTGATATTGCACATGAGAGATCAGGGTAGGTCTGTGGCAAGATGGTGCTTGCTAGATACCTGGTTGAGGTGACTGAGCAAGCAAGGTCAATAGCCAGAAGATGAATATCTCAGAGGAGCAGCAAATGCAGAGGCCCTGAGGCCAGAGTGTACCATATATGTTCCAAAGATAGTTAAGAGCTGCAAAAAGGAGGAAGGGAGCTGTTGGAGACACAAACAAGAAGGGACTTGTCAGTCATTGTGAGTTCTATGCTTTTTACTCTGAATGAAACTAGAAGCTCTTGGAGGGGTTGAAGGGGGAGTGGTGTGTTCTGATTTAGGAATACAAGGACAACTCTGCCTAGAAGGAGGTAAACAAGCTAAGCAGGGCAAAGAGGAAAGAGGGAGACCAGTTGGAAGGCTCTTGCAATGGTCAAGCAAGAAATAATGGTGCTTGCATCAGGTGGTAACAAGGAAAGTGGAACAAAGTGAAGGTTTCCATATATGTTGTAAAGATGGAGCAAAAACGATTGCTGATCTAATGTAGATAAAGTGGAAGAGAAAGAAAAAGTAAAAAATGACTCTAAATGTTTGTCCTGAGTAAGTGGAAGGCTGGAGTTGTCATTTACTGAGAGGAGATTGGACTTCAAGAGAAGCTGATTTTAGAGGGAGAATCAGAAGTTTCACTTAATCTTAAGTCCGAATTTCTCCATGGTATGTAAAGATGGCAAGAAGATAGTTGTATCTAGAATTTAGGCAAGAGTTCAGGCAGATGGTTTGGGAGTTGCTAACATGTAGAAGGTTAAAACCAGGAGTCTAGGTAAGATAACACAGGAATGAGCATAGGTAGAAATGAGATGTCCACGTGCAGGCCCCTGCTTCACAGCATGGTTAGAGACTAGGAGGTGAGAAGTAGCCACAGAGAAGACTGATGGGGTAGAGGCAATGGTGGACAGCCTGGAGAAGGTGCTGGTAGAGGATATGGAGAGAATAGAGAGGAAACAGATACCCAGGAGGTACAATCTACAGAAGGGAAGCCTTGATGATTCTTTGCCATGGAACCAGCAATCATCTCTGAGCTTGCCAGAACTAAAAACACTCTTTCCTCATTTATAAGATTATAGGCTTTGAAAGATAATTAAATGAAATTAACTAAGTTATTCAGAGTAAGAATATATAACATTATTATAGTTAGGCAGTAATTTAATTTTTCTTGAAAGTTCAGGCATCATAAAAGAAATCTGAAAAGAAAGTGTAGAGCAGAATATTTTGACATTTTTTAATGTTTTAAAATCCTTAGTTTATTTAATTCAACAGAAATTCTTAGTGATAGAGAAAGGTGTCTTTCCACTGACACATGACCGTTACTTTTTAAAAATACTTCTTAAATGGTAATTAGAGGCCTCTATTAAAAAATATGAAATAGTAAAGCTGTGAATGAAAGTTACTAATGCAAACATGTGAATAAAGTGTATTTTGCCAGATACCAGCATGCATTTTAGAGCTATCCCACTGTGAAAATGATCTCCTGAAATAGTTAGTGACTATGTCAGAGTGCCCGCAAGGTAGCTTAGAAATTTATCGCCAAGTTTATGGAAAACACCATCAGCAGGACAACAGATTTGGAAATTCTCTTGTCTGTGACTTACTTTGCAATGGCAGGGCCTGTGTTAAATAACACCCCAAAACAGGTCAGTGTTGATTTGCAACTCAAAATACTTTTGGTTTTAACATCTTTTTATTATTTTACAATGTGGTGGTAAACCCGGTTGCAGAAGCTTTGGCTATTGTATTTCCACAACTAATTCTGAAAGTATCAGGATTTCTGTCAAATAGCAAGTTTTATTCTCCGTTAAGTGAGTAAAAATTAAACCAGAAATGTTTCAAGTAGGTCTTGATTATTAAGTGTTGAAATGAATTACCTCAGTGTGAACTGGTCCACTTTCCCACAGGTATTTCTTTGTGGTGGAAGAAGACAATACTCCGTTATCAGTCACAGTGACTCCCTGTGACGCGCCGTTAGAGTGGAAGCTGAGTCTCCAGGAGCTGCCAGAGGAGGCAAGCGGCGAAGGCTCAGGTAAGCAGCACCTGGCCCCAGACCTCTGAATGGACAGCTAAAAGGTTTATGAAACATACAGCCTTTTTTGTAAGAAAAAAACAGCATGGATGCATAGGTGAGGCTGGAGACTGTGTGATGGTGCAGGAAATGGGAGATGACATAAGATGAGGGTCATCTTGGTAAAATAAAAGCTTAAGGGATGCAGGTGCAGGCACTGAAGGAGTGAGGAAAAGGGGAGAAGTTTGGACTACCTTCTCTGGCTATGGTTTGCAATCATGTCCAACCATTGGAATCAGCACTGGAGGCTTTGAAAACTAGTGATGCCTGGATCCTGCTGTCAGAGGTTCTAATTTAATTGCCCTGAGGGGTTGTCTGGACACTGGGACACTTAAGAGATCCCCTCAGACGATTCTAATATACAGCCAAGATCTCTGGGGAATAAAGGGTGGGCCAATGAAAGTCCAGGATGTGAAGAATGTCAGTAGAAAGGGTGGGTTAGTCATTTAAAGAAGATGCAGATGGTGGAAAGCAAATACCAAGATATAAGAAAATAAAGGGTCTGTATGAGGCCCTGAAGAGATGCTCCCTTGAAGGGGCAAAGACATCATAGCTGAAAGGTGAAGGCTTGATGATCAGTGCTGTGCAAAGGATGTTAGCAAGCCACTCCACTTACAGTGGTGAGGGACTGTGGGCCGTACAGGTAGAGAATAATGAGACTGAGATAGAGAGAATGAACAGCTGTATGACTGTTAATCCCAGGTTTGGGAATAGAAATTCTGCAGACCTTACTTTCACCTGCAGTGATAAGTTGGAAGGTTCATTCCCACTCTGGCTACCTCACCTTCACCAGCCTTGTAAACTCATCTACACACTGGTATTTGTGTGATGAGTTTCTTTGTATGATGATAACAATAAAAAAAGATGGAAAAAGTAGTTTGGTTGCAATAGCTTCCCCACATTATTCCTGGGCATGTGTTCAATACATTGAAAATTGGGTACTCTCACTGGTGCTTTATATTCTATATTTTAATGAGATTATCTAGTCCTAGTAACAAAAATGAAATTAGAGATATGGCTGGCCATCAAAATGCAACTAGATAGAAGCCTTTTGGTAAACAGATTGACAGTAGGTAGAGCAGATTGACATCTCTGGAAAGTTTAGTCTTTGACATAAAAACCCACTAATTAGAGTCTATCCTGAAGAAATTATTTAAACTTAAATTCAGAAAAGCCTTACACATATATAAGAGCATTGTTAAAATGGTTAAAAATTGACCAATAGTATTATTTTTATGATGTAATATTAATGTAATCATAACATTAATGAAGGAAACGGGATTCAACAATGAACATTTGTATAGGAACATATGCATGAGAATAAATGTGACTAAGTTACAGAGAAAAATGAAAACAATATCAATTGTATAAAATATGCAAAAGAGAAAACGATGGAAATAAATCAAAATATGAATAAAGCACTGCTTCAGAATCACAAATTAATAGAAGAACTTTTAATCTTGTTTTTTTTCTCTATTTCCCATTTTTCTACTGGGGATGTATTATTTTTATGATGGAGAAAAAATCAGATAGTCTTAAAAACATAAGGTTGGGAAGCTGCAGTGTATCCCTGACGTGTGGCCTGTGTTTCTCTATCTTCTAGGTGACCCCGAACCTCTGGAGGAGCAGAAGCAGCAGGTCATTAATGAGGCAGGCACCGAGTTATTCTCCTACAAAGGCAATGATGTGGAGTATTTTATATCTTCTAGTTCGCCATCTGGTCTCTACCAGTTGGAACTTCTTTCAACAGAGAAAGACACACATTTCAAAGTCTATGCCACCACAACTCCCGAGTCTGATCAGCCCTACCCGGAATTGCCTTACGACCCAAGAGTAGATGTGACGTCCCTGGGGCGCACCACAGTCACGCTGGCCTGGAAACCGAGCCCCACAGCCTCTCTACTGAAGCAGCCCATTCAGTACTGTGTGGTCATCAACAAAGAGCACAATTTCAAAAGCCTTTGTGCTGTAGAAGCAAAGCTGAGTGCAGATGATGCTTTTATGATGGCACCCAAACCTGGTATGGACTTCAGCCCCTTCGACTTTGCCCACTTTGGGTTTGCTTCGGATACTTCAGGGAAAGAACGCAGCTTCCTGGCAAAGCCTCCTCCCAAACTGGGGCGCCATGTGTACGCCAGGCCCAAGGTGGACATCCAGCAGATCTGCATAGGAAACAAGAACATCTTCACAGTGTCGGACCTGAAACCAGACACACAGTTCTATTTCGACGTCTTCGTGGTCAACAGCCGTAGCAACACGAGCACCGCCTACGTGGGCACCTTCGCCAGGACCAAGCAGGAGGCCAAGCAGAAGATGCTGGAGCTCAAAGATGGGAAAGTTGCGGATGTATTCATTAAGAGGAAGGGAGCAAAGTTTTTACGATTTGCTCCAGTTTCTTCTCACCAGAAAGTCACCTTCTTCATTCACTCCTGTCTGGACGCCGTCCAAATCCAAGTCAGAAGAGATGGGAAACTTCTTCTGTCCCAGAATGTGGAAGGCATCCGGCAGTTTCAGCTGAGAGGGAAACCTAAGGCAAAGTATCTCATCCGACTGAAAGGAAACAAGAAAGGGGCCTCCATGTTGAAAATACTAGCTGCCACAAGGCCCAGCAAGCAGTCATTTCCCGCCCTCCCCGAAGACACGAGGATCAAAGCCTTTGACAAGCTCCGCACCTGCTATTCGGCCACCGTGGCTTGGCTGGGAACGCAGGAAAGGAACAAGTTCTGCATCTACAAAAAGGAAGTGGCTGAAAACTACAATGAAGACCAGAAGAAGAGAGAACAAAACCAGTGCCTAGGACCGGAGACAAGGAAGAAATCGGAAAAGGTCCTCTGTAAATATTTCCACAGTCAAAACCTGCAGAAAGCAGTAACCACAGAAACAATTAAAGGTCTTCAGCCTGGAAAATCTTACCTACTGGATGTTTATGTCATAGGACATGGGGGGCACTCTGTGAAGTATCAGAGTAAAGTCGTGAAAACCAGAAAGTTCTGTTAGTTTCCTTGTACGGAATGATGTGACGTAAAACTCCAGAAGAGACATTAAATCCCTTTAAGTATAAACTGAGCACTCCCACAGCTGAGAGAAGTTGTGACCTATACCTGTTCTGTGGAAGGAAGGATATCAACTTGTGTTCTTTGATGTTTGTACAAGTAACTGCTGGAGGACACTTGCCCTAGTGTGCGCCAGTGGTACCTAGTGTGTGAGGCCCACTGATGTCAAACATAGAGGACATTTGGAAGGAGCTGCCATCCCTTGCTTTGACCACTGCATGAACTGCTTCTAAATTATTTTATTACCTAAAAATTTAAAATATGCCATTCATTGCACACATCCACAAATGCAAATCATTCCTCTCTGTAGATGCTAGGATATATATAAATTATTTTATAAAGTCTTGTTTTAAATGTCAGTGTTTCTATGATTGTAAACTATTAAATTCTTTTCCTGTTAAAGTACAGATCTAATCTAAATATATTAAGTGGATGGTCCTCTAGTCAGTTATGTTGCATTGTAAATTCTTATCTGTTGAGTAAAATGTTTAAATACTGTATGTATCTCATGTACAAAGTTGACATACATTATATTCCTGTACATAAAATTAAAGATATTAGATTATATACTGCTCATTTTCCCAAACCAATACCTTAGTGTATTCAATTTCTATTCTGTCCCCAAAACTGTACCTCTATGTAATTTGGCACCAGAATGGACCCCTTTTATAGTTAAAAAGGCATGCTGCATCTCTTAAAGTTACTGTGGCATTAGAGATAGTTATTGTCATTCGTATTCTGACTTTGAATAGGACCCAGCTGTGGAAGATTTGAGCAAGGCCCAACAGACTTGTTTGAAAAGAAAGACAAGCCAAATACTGTGGCCTGGTAAGTATTCAACAAATCGCCCTTAACAACCTAAAATACATTACCTCTATTTTAAAAATAAGCATCTATCTTAAGTACAAAATTGGGATATTCCAAGCATTTTCCATCTGACTTTATTTTAGCAAAATAATTATTTTAATTTCTATCTGAAGCAACTGGACAACCACCAATTAGGACTTTAATTAGTAATAATAAAACTACAGAATGGCTGTTTTGTAACATTAACAGTGTGACTCTTTTGCCTTTTCATGAACTGATGAAAAGTAATTTAGGTGTAAGATAAAATTTGGGTCAATAGTAACAGAAACCATTTAGCAAAACTCTGCACAAAGGACAGTTTTATATGTTTTCATTCTCCACGGTTTCCAGACATAAGGTGTCATGAGAATATCAGCTCAGATTCAGAAGACTCTGGAATTTACAATCACCTAAGCTACATGACTTTAGGAAAATCCGTTATCTCCCATTGTTTCCCTCTCCCATGTATAATGTTAGGTGGTGATAAATTTGGATAAGATGACCTTATAAGATGTCTTCTACTATAAGACATTATCTTTTATAGAATTCTATGATTCTTAATTACAAAGTGTTCCTGTGACTAGAAGCGGGGATGGATATAAATTGTCCCCTACGTGCTTGCACCACCTTTCCAATGGTGGGCACACTGCGTAGCGTTCCTACGGCATAGAATTGGCCATATATAAGTGGTGGTCCTTATGAAAGGTGCTCTGCTCACCTTAAGAGAGAATGTCCCCCTAAAAAATGTTCACCTGACTCCTCAGGGTTAAGATATCAAAACAAAATTGATCAGATCTTACAAAACAGGAAAGAGACCTGCAAGCATTTCAAGAGATAAAAAGAACATGCACCCAATGGCTATATAAACAACCAACTTGAAGAAATTTAAGATTGACAAATTCCAGAGATGTTATATCCTAGGTTATAAATGTGGTACATTTGGAAGGAGAATCAACTTTCTCATATTACTTACAAATGTATTATAACAGAGCAATGTGCTAAATGGGACTATAGTGAGTCAGAGTCATTGCAGCTTCCAGGTGATGGACTGAACTCTCAGATACTGCTTCAAGCCGGGGAAACCCTGGGAAGCAGGCCAAGACAATTTCACCAAGCTTTTGCTTTTCAGCCAGCTGTGATGGTGGTTTTTACATAGTCTGGATAAATCTGAGAAATCTTCCATGGCCCCAGTGAAATTTGCCTTTTAGAAATTATAGGAAAATTAAATACATACTGTGAAACTTCTATCACTCAAAAAGGAAGAGGAACAACTAACTAAAATTAAAGCGCTCTTACTTAGTAATGTGTTTACATTTTTAGGAGCATACAGGTGAACTGAAGAGAGGCAAGAAAAATTTGTTCTTAATTAACAAAAGAACTAAAAAGTAGCCAATATGAAAACACCACCTTTTTTCCATTAAGCGCCAGGATAGCAGTGTTGAAAACAGGTCATCTAGGGTCCCGAGCGTAGCCATGGTATCACTGAGGGGGGAAGAACCTTTGAGGATGACTCAGGTCAAGTTCACTATCTTTATTTTTCAGATGCAAAAAAAGCTGAAGGCCAGAGAAATTAAAGTTTTTAGAAAATAAAGAAACTAAAATAAAGTTCTCTTAGTTGACACAGACAAGTACTGGAATTGTTCAAACTCCAAAATCTTTCCAGAATATAAATCACCAATTCTTGGGGGAAAAGTCACTTGTGGATTATTTTACAAAAGGAAATAGACATTTTGTCTTATTTATTATTTCTAAGCAACTTATTCTTGAAGGCCATTTCAGATTTCCTTATGTAGGTGTGTGTAATGTATAACTGACAACTTCAAACTTGTAAGGAAAAGTATTTATGGTTAGTTATTTTTAGAGACACAAGTATTCTAATCGAGGTTTTCATGTACACATAAACTTCAGGCTGTAAGATCAGTAGTTAAATGCTTTCATAATAACCCCTATATATTTTTTTTTCAGTATCTTTCCGTTCGCACCTCTTTTTTTTTTTGAGAGGGCATCTCTCATATTTATTGATCAAATAGTTGTTAACAACAATAAAATTCTGTATAGGGGACTCAATGCACAATCATTAATCAACCCCAAGCCTAATTCTCAACAGTCTCCAATCTTCTGAAGCATAACAAACAAGTTCTTACATGGTGAGTAAGTTCTTACATGGTGAACAGTGCAAGGGCAGTCATATCACAGAAACTTTCAGTTTTGATCACGCATCATGAACTATAAACAATCAAGTCAGCTATGATTATTCATTTGATTTTTATACTTGATTTATATGTGAATCCCACATTTCTCCCTTATTATTATTATTATTATTATTTTAATAAAATGCTGAAGTGGTAGGTAGATGCAAGATAAAGGTAGAAAACATAATTTAGTGCTGTAAGAGGGCAAATGTAGATGATCAGGTCTGTGCCTATAGACTAAGTATTAATCCAAGCTAGACAAGAATAACCCCTATGTTTTTAAAACCTAAAACTAAATTCAGAATGTATAAAAAATTATAGCAGATGATTTTCTTGGCTAAACAATTTTTGTAGTCAGTGTCTGGGTTAATTTTTTAAACAACATTAAAGGAATAGTGCAGGAAAGGACATACACATTCTTTATTTTCATTACTCAGAAAACATGGGAAAAAATTATTATTTCGTTATCCTGAAAAGCCAAATGAAGTGACTTCCAAAGAAAATCACTTAGATGAACTTTAGAGTTAAATTTAGCTTTACAGTTCTTAATAATTTGGGAGGTGCAGAGAATTTCAATAAAACACACATACACACAGACTCAAGTACTTAGTGCTGCATACCATTCAAAGGGTCTGATGGATATGAAACCAATCAGAATATCTTCCAACACTTTCCAACCTCTCTCAGAGATCATCTGGCTCCATTAGTACAATTTACAGATGAAATGGGGCCCAACTAAGACTAGAAGCTGAATTTCTATACTCCCAGTTTCATGTTCACTCCAGGACTTCATTTTAAGCATCTCTTTTCTCCAGAAAGCATACACCCACTCACCCAGTGTGTGCTTCTTTGAATCTATTTACTGACTGGCTTCAAAGCAAAACAAAACAAAAACTAGCTTCTGTCTTGAAGAACAATGTCATGTGGAGCATCTCCAGCCACTTTCTTCCCCATTTTGATATGGTGTGATGGAGAAAATCAGCTGGGAGTTGCCTTTGGGTTCTCAATGCGAGATGGAAAGAAGTGGCTGCTGCCAGAGGTCAGCTGCCCTCTGTAGTTGTCCATAGGACCTGTGAGGCAGCAGGACACACTCATCATTGTGTTTGCCCCAGAGTTTTGGCCAGAAAATATACAGGGGTTTGGGATTTGGGTTTTTGTTGTTCTGGATGTGGAAAGTGGGACAGAAAAGAGGAGGGAGAGGAAAGGGAGTGTGGAGAAAAGTATAGTTTTATCTAATTCAATTCTCTAGTGGGCCTGAGATATCAAGGGAAGCCAGAGATCTGCTAGAGCTTAATTTTATTAAGGCCTTGAAATCTGTCCTACATGCAACCTTATGCTGGAAAAGTTGACCTAGATCACCATCCACTCTATTAAAATTGTGTCCCACTGATACACATTCTCATTTCCTAGGAATGGGTAATCATGTATCTGCAGAGGATTTCCTTCATTTCTGTTTATTTATCTTCCTCCTCAACCTTTGGGAAACAAATTCAGTAATTAACATTTAGATATGAAGTTAAGTAGAGTGACTTTTCCTATCCACCCTTATACCTCTTTCAAAGATATTTTTAAATATTCTTTCAGAGTGTAAAATAAGTAGAAGTTTACTGATTGCCATCACAGAAAACTTGTTGGTTCCACAACTGAAGAGTATAAGAACTTTGGCATGGTTTACATCACTATATCTTGTTATTCAGATACTGATAAATGTAGGGTGGCATCTGCTGCCCCACAAGTGTTAGAGGGGAAGAAGAGGAGGCCCAAAGGAACACTGAATCCTAGTAAAAGACCCATTAAAAAACAAATAGGAACGAATATAAGTCATCATCCCATATTGTTACAGGAGAGAACTTTCAGGAAAGTGTAAGGTTTTCTTGAAACTTGTTGAAAATTTCAATGAAGTCTTGAGACTTTGAGCTAGGGACACATCAAGCACCCTCCTAGGATGTGGATGTGTCCCAAGACTGCAGAATTTGAAATAAATTTTTTTAATTGAGACAAAGTATAAAACAAAGAAGTCAGAGTAGATCAGTTCTCATTTTGGGTGATGAGATCCAGACAGAACAGTCTAGAAAACATAGCCATCTTAGAACCAAGAGATGTAAAGAATGTGTTGCTTTGTTGGGGGCCAGATTATTGTTAGAAACTGGTGGGTTTTAAAACATTCAGTTTTGAAATGTTTCTGGTCTCTCTCTTCTTGTGTAAATACTGCCAAGATTAATACCCAATCAAATTGCCATAATTTGGAAATAAACAAATATTCATTTATTATCTACCATTAGCTCAGTATAATCCTTCCAACTTGTATAAATAAGGTAGCACAAAATAATATAAGTAGTTGTTTTAAGATGTACTTGACATGACCCCAAATGTCTATATTTAATTATAACTCTGACAGGGTTTTGCTTCTGAGACAAATAGTTTATAATAAACAGAACCAAGTACATTAATACATAGCAGGGTTAAAGGTTTGACTGTTCAGTCTCATCCCTTTCTACAAAATGAACTCAAACCTATTAAAAAAGATTAATATAATAGCTACTTTTATTGCCATGCAGGCTGGAAAACTTCCACAATGCCAAATCAATGAGCACTTTTTAAAAGCAGCATGTTACCTACCCTCAAGAGCCACAGAAATGTCTCACAGGCCTCTGCATTTGTCTGACTCATTTTGTGTTCTTCTGCAAATCCACATGGCTAAAATAACTAGATTGTGGCTTAACCACTTAATAATTATGACAACATAGTTTGTTATATGAGCAATTTTTGTTATATGAGCAATTTGCTAAGACCAACTTGTATAGTCACAAACATGGTCCATCTCCAGTGGTTGGGTTTCCCTGGATCATGGCAGCCACAAGTAACCTTAGTGACATCCAATGTCTTCTGCTCTTTTGGGATGTAACAAGAATTTAACACAAGTAAAGAGGCAAGTGAGACAAATGAGAGAGACAAACAAGTATTACACATATTTTTTAAATAACCAAATAAAATTCAACCAGTTTTATTATGGTAAAAATGTCATTTTTAAACCATGTTTTAAAAAAAATAACAGACTCTTTAGGCTATTTATAGCTTGCCATTCTTCCTAAAATAAAGAGACCAAAATCTAAATTACAGGTTGCTGAAATTTACTTTATTCCATCCTGGGTTCCCAGGTTATCCATGGGTGATACCCAGGTATGGAAAGAGATGACACAGATAGGAAAGCCGAGTAACATCACGGGATTGTTACCTGGGTTGAGTGCAAGTTTCGTTGACTAACGGCACAGTGCTGTGCTTCAGATACCACTGTGGGCTGAGCAAACTCAACTGCTCTCATACTGAACGCCAGTCCCTCTGCCAAATTCCACGGGTAAGCATTCCAGGAGGCCTGGGGTGAGGTGTGCAGATGAATAGTCTGGAGGTTTTGGTGCCAAAGCATACAGAATACTTGTGCTCTACTATGGAAATCTTGGAAGAGAAGAACTGTTTTTAATATCTCTGAGGATTTAAGACAGTTCTGAGACTACTTAGTACCTTTCATTAAACTCCCTCCTACTTTAAAAGTCTCTTGGAGGCTTCCCTATATTAAGAAGAGGAAAAGAATACTTTTTGATTCCACTGAGTTTTCTTTTCTCTACTGAAGTGAAACAAGCTAATAAGAGAAAGAACAGCAGTGGGAAGAATATAGAAATTTGGGCATTTTTTTCTTCTCCTGCAGACCTGAGCTTTCTCATGTGTAAAAGGAGAAGAGGGAAGACTTCTACAAGTCTTTTTTGGAAAAGCTAAGAAACCAACAACTTTTAAGCAGATGCTGAGTGCCAAGCATATAGAATGTAGTGATTAAATCCTAACAACTTTAAGATGGAGACATTATTGTAGTCTCATTGAAGAGACAAGTAACCCAGAGAATACAGAGATTAAATAATGTACTTAAGATCGCAAGGTGAATACAAAGTAGATACATCTGGTTCTAACCGTGTTCATTTTTCTACTTCCTCTTGTACTGTTTGTGAGCTCCAGTGCTTATTAGTGAAATGGAGTTTCACTAGAATAGAATACATGAGAAATAGATTGACAAATATGGAGAAAAGCTAAACTATATTCAAAGCTTGACCTATATTTTATAAATAAATTATCTCTTTGACATGGATAAATATGGAGAGCTAGAGACAGAAGAGAAATAATTCAAAAAGGCTTGCTAAATTCCTCTTACTCTGTAGATTTTTTCCATTTTAATGGTGCCTCACACTATAACACAACAGCCGTGTGTAGTATTTCCTTAGTAACTTATTATACAGAATCTGCTGTACTGCTTCCATATGATGTAATTTGTCTGTAAACTGGCAATAAACCTTTATTTAATGCTTTTGTGCTTTAGCATATGCAGAGTTGTCTGTGGTTCTTTTGGTTTTGTTTCACTTTTGTCCTTACACAAATGTGCCTTCTTTGGTTATAGTATTTTTCATTGGCAGATATTTACCAGGCCTTTATCATATGTCACACCTTGAGCTGAGGCATTTTGTAGTTGATTCATATGACAGCCTTATGAGACAGATAGTATTACTTTCCACATTTTACTGATGGAGAAACCAAAGGTCAGAGAGGTTAACTAACTTTCCCAACATCATAGAACTAATAAGGGGTGCAGCCCAGTGTCAAATCCAGGGTTATAGATAAATAATAAATAAATAAAATATAAATAAATGTATAGATAAATATAAATGTGTGTGTGTGTGTGTGTGTGTGTGTGTGTGTGTGTGTGTGTGTGTGTGTATTCCTTGCCTTTGGGAAAGATCCTTTGACTTTGCTTTGGAATCTACTGGTACAAATTTACATTTAAAGTATGTTGGACTTGTGTTCATTCTACGAAGGATTTGCTTTGAGAACTTGTTTGAGATCTTCTGATTCTCTTTATTACATCTTTGTTTGCATGTAAATTCTTCAGGTGTTTTTGGCATTTAAGAAACTGGCACAGCTCATGCCTGAGCCCCGGGCTGAAGCTGGTGACCTCTGTGGCCTGCATGGGGAGAGAGGGAGCTGCTGAGAGGGTTTGGGTACTGCTCTTGGGGCTGGTAAGCTAGTTGACATGGCTTCTTTGGTTGAACTCTTTTCTGGACAATGCTTACAAGGGATGAGGGTTCTGTTGTCCCTCTACCCTTCACCTTAAAAATATTTTTTTCCTGCTAAGGTAATATTTGTTATTTTTTTTTAAATCTAAGTTACTAAAACAACCTGAAACTTGAAATTTTACTTTAATCCCATTTCCTTAAGGAAACTATTTTTAATAATTCTGTTTACATTCCAATGTTTTCTCCTTCTCTGTACATAAACTAATATTTATTATTATCATTCATT
This sequence comes from Manis javanica, assembly GCF_040802235.1. Lineage (NCBI taxonomy): Eukaryota > Metazoa > Chordata > Mammalia > Pholidota > Manidae > Manis > Manis javanica. Next base: position 72,113,891 of record NC_133160.1, read on the forward strand.
TTTATCAAATATGGAATTACACGAAATACACAGTTTTATAATGCTTCTTGCATTGAACTTGATATTTTGGACTGCATTCCATGTCAGCTTGATCTCATTCTTCCTAGACATTCTCCTCAGATGTGTAAAGTATATATCTGTATAAACCCACAGTGATGAGATGAATCATTACATATCAAACTGTCTTCAGATTCAGAACTGAACCATCACCTACCTCTACTGTGTTCATTGTTGCATGTGAACTTTCTCTCTACCTGGACGTAACTCTAATCAGTCTCCTTGTCTGAGCCATCTTGGCCTGGATCTTCAGGGTTTTCACCCTTGTAGCACCTACATAGCCCAGTTTAAGCAAGAATCCTTTTAAGTCAGTTTAGCCAGTGTCCTCCACCCTGGATATCTGATAACTCTTAATTTCTGACCAAACCCCTCATCCTCTCCCCTCCTCTTCCCCAAGGTCACCCTGACTTGCCTTCTGGAAGAATTCTGTTAGGTCAGTTTGGCAAGAATCACCATACTCTCCAGTCATTGTCCATCCACTGACCCCTCCCTCACACCCTGCTCTTTGGCTGCAAATCCTTACTTTTCTTTGTTGTACTTGGAGTTGAGCCTAATCTCAGTAGAGTGCAATCTCTTTGCCTGACTGCAAAACCCCATTTTGGCCCCACAAAAACCCCCTTACACTTTTAGTAACAGTCCTGAACAAGGTCTGCCATACCATTTTAACAAGTGTCAGAACAATTTTTCTTTAACAGAAGTAAAATATGTCCAGACCTTGTCTTCATCTTTAGTCTCATCAGTATCTCTATGGGAGTGTTCACCCCACAACATGGAGTATTGCTTAGAAGTTAACACACACATGATTCTAAGAATCAGGCAAACATACTCAAATTTAAGTTCAAAGGAAATTTTTCTAAAGCCTAGTTTAAGTGACTTTTATTTAATATTTATATTAAACACTAGGATGATCCATGTTTTTGGTCCACACTAATCAAATTGACATTTGGCAAGTGAAGCTGACATCCTACATAGAAATTTCCCCAAGTCCATGGCTTCTCTTTTACTATCACCCTCATAAACCTCTATCCTGACTTCCTTAATCCAGTAAAAGCAAGAAGCCAAGTCTTTTCAAGGTAGTTCTTCACTCTGTATGTGTCTCGAACTATAATCACTTTCCTGCTTGAGGTAGGAAGAGCAAGAAGGACAGTATCTTATCTTTCACCATCACCCTCAGACACTTCTATCCTGGATGAAAATGACAAACTTCAAGTCACCTGGAGAATTTCTCCTCTGCATACTGCCTTTGCAGGCTGCAGGGAGGGACTGACAGGCAGGTTCACAAGAGGCAGAGGCTCAGGATCAGTATCTCTGTTTTCTGGGAATTAAATGCCATGATACTTGTGTGAGGATTTCAATCTGAAATGCAGGATATAAAATGGAGAATCTTAGGTGTGCCCTCAGGAAAATGAAACTTAAGCACTGAAACCGATTCCCTGAAAATGCCTGGCTTATGGAAAAGGGGAACTTATCCCTTGACCAATGAACACCTGCCAACAACCTCTCCCTGTCCTCAAGCCAATGAATTTACCACTTGAACTCTGGCTGGACTCCCCACTCTTTGCACTACTTGCCCATAAATACAGCCCATCCCAAACCTTCAGTGGACTCCCCTGGAGCTTGCTACACGTTGTTTCCCAAACTGCCATTCCTCTGCTATTCCTGAAGAAATGCAATTTCTGATCATTTGAGCTTGCCTCAGTTTACCTCTTTATTTAATTTCACACAATCTTCTCTAACAAAAGCCTGAGCAAATGCCTTTAAAATCCCCATTGCATGCTCATTCCAAATTCTGGTTAAGTGAAATGATCATAAAAAAGTAGACTATGAAACTACTCTCAAGGGATCTATAGAGGATTAAACTAAGAATTGAAAAGTATTTAAATAGTATGTAATAGAAATGACTATTGCATCTGCGTTTTGGATGAGGCAAAATACACAGTTTATGCCAACATCTGGTTTGTTATACAAGTCCTGATTTATATGTATTTACAAAAATATTATATGTATTTTATATAAATACACAGATATAAATGTATTTATAAAACCATATATAGAGTTTAATAACCATAAAATATTTGTCTTGGATTTATGCTTTCATGTTCGCAAATGAAAATGAGTTCTAATTTTTCTTTCCCATACTGCCTTTGTCTGGTTTTCTTATAAAAGTTATCTTTGTTCACAAAAGTAATTGGGGAGCTTTTCTTCTCTCTCTATTCTCAGAAACAATTTCTATAATATTAGAGGTTATTGATTTCTTGAACATTTGATAAAACACAGTTGTGAACCATCTGGTTCTATTATCCTTTGGGGCTTTATGACTACTTATTCTATGTATTTACTGATCAGATTCTATTCAGATGTTCTGTTTCTTCTTGAATCAAATTTTTTATTCATATTTTATTTTATAATTTCTTATTTTCAAATGCATTGCTCCAAAGTTAGTCATATTGTATATTATGTTATTATCTTTATATATGCTGCATATTTGTACCTTTATTTTATTTTATTCATTATTTAAAAAAATTGTTTGTGTCTTATGTTCTTAAAATTTTCCCAAGAGCTTATCTACTGTTTAATTTTTCTCAAAGAAAGCAACTTCTGGTTTACTTAATCTTCTAAATTTTTTCCTTCTTTCTCTCTGTCTTTTTTTGTAGGTTATAATTCTGTGACATTTATTTTATAACTGGTCATTCGTTCCTCTTGACCCCCTTTACCCATTTCACACATACACACACACCCCAACTATAATTAAGCTGCCTATAGTTTACCCCACCCCCTGGCAATAACTAAGATGTATCTCAGTTCCCTACAGCCCTCTGGTTGAACCCTGTTGGCTTTCAAAGCCAAATGGGTTTGGGGGATCATCTCTCCATTGCAAGGCCTAGGGGTTAAGGTGCTTGATGTGGAAGACAAATCCCTTGTCCCTCAGGGAGAAGCTCTGGATATTTGAGATCCCTCCCAAATGTAGTGCCAGAGGTGGGGATTTTTGCAAGACCAAACCTTTGCCTCACATACCTACCTCAGTGTGGCCCTTTTACAGTTTGTTGCGAAGGAGCTGTTCAGTTAGTTTTCAAATCTTTTTCAGAGGGAAATGTTCTATGTGTAACTGTTGATTTGGTGTATCTGCAGGAGAAAGTGAATTCAGGAGTTTCCTATTCTGCCACGTAGGCCATCATCTGTCTGTTTTGCATTTTGTTAATTTCTAATGTTATCTATCTTGCTTTCTTCCTCCTGCTTTCTTTGCATTTATACTGTTTTATAATTGCATGAGTTGATCACTTAGCTTATTTTTCCTTTTTTTTCCCTAACAGTACACCTTAATATATGCAAATTTTAAGAAACCATTTAGGAGGCCAGGGTATCCCAGAGAATTTAACTGTATTACAAATGTATGAAATAACATCATTGAAAGGGGTGAGAGGGTGGTGGGAAGTTGCTGACCTAAGTAACTTTGGAAATGAATGGAGTTTGTAAGACTATAAGTGAAAGAAACTACATGAGCACTACAGTCTAGTTGATAAAGTTGTTTCCTGTGGGGGCGTTAACAATTCTGAAACTGCTGAACATGTATACTGAAATTATACAAATAGATGAATGTAGGGCAGATGGAAAAAGATGAATTTCTCACTATTGGAATTGAGTTTACCAATAAGCAAGAAGAGGAGGCTAGAATGATCCATGTGGTAATGGAATAGAGATGGAGATGCCACTATAAACTTATGTTTAGATTAATATAGATACAGATGATTACGTATAGAAAAATTTATCAATATGTGCATATACATGGATGAGTATACACACATCTATTTCCATACTCTGTCAGCTGAAAAGGTCGAGAAACAATGACACAGGAGCAATAAGCACAGCTAGTCCAGAGCTTGGTCTCTCCCTTAGTCTGTTTGGACTGTTATAACAAAGTACCACACTGGGTAGCTTATAAACACGAGACGTCTATTCCTCACAGTTCTGGAGGCTGAAACACAAAGATCGGGGTACTAGCATGGGCAGGTTCTGGTGAAGGCACTCCAGTGTCACAGATGCCAACTTCTTGCTGTGTGCCCCCATGATAGAAGGGATAAGCTGGCTCTCTGGGGTCTCCTTCTTAAGGTCTCTAATCCTATTCATTGGGCTCTATCTGACCGCCTCCTAAAGGCCCCATCTCCTAAACCTTAAGTATTAGGTTTTCAACATGAATTTTGGGGCAGACACAAACATTCAGACAATAGCAGTTTCTAAAACTAATCACCAAAGAGGAATCAGGACCCCTTGGAGAAGTGACTGATTCTATGACTTGAACAGGAAATATACAAAATGAGCCTGAACCTTCTTGAACTACCAAAAAGTAAGAAAGTGCTTAAAATAATTTATGGGCATGAGGGAATGTCAAAGGAACATGGCAGCCAAATGGAAGACATCCCCAAGGGGCAAACCAAGAACAATTTGAGCAAAAAGTTAAAAATGTAGTATTGGATTAAGCCCAAAGTATAAAATAAATATCCATGAATCCATACTGATAAAAACAAATGATAAATTAATAAATGGCAGAGAAGACAACTCTCCCAGGCAGAACTCCAAATAATGTGTGTAGATGCTCCATCCTTAAGAATGTGGAACCTAGCTCTTCACAGCTAGAATGAGCTTTGCCTAGTGACTTTCTTCCAAAGACTGGGGAAAGGGGGAGGAAGAAATTGGAGAAACCTGACAAACCTTACCTGAATAAGGTGCTTAGGACAACATGAACAGTGAGGAGTGATCTGGATAGCAAGTACCCTGGCATGAAGAGATGAAAAGGGCACTTTACTGCCCTGGCCTTCCTGGGTCCCTAAAACCCATAACCCCAATCTAATCAGAGAAATTCCAGTGGAGGAACATTCTACAAATTGCCTGACTAGCAATCCTTGAAACTGTCAAGATCTTCAAAAACAAGGAAGTTCTGAGAAATGGTCACAGCCAAGAGGAGCCTAACAAACATTAAGACTAAATGTAATGTGGTATTCTGGATGAGATTCTGGAAAAGAAAAAGGACAATAGGTAAAAACTAAGGAAACATCTGTAAAGTATGGGCTTCAATTAATAATTTTTTAATTGTATCAATATTGGTCAATCAATTACAACAAACATGCCATACTAACATATGACGCTAGTAAGAGAAACTGGGTGTGGGCATATGGGAACCTTGGGTACTAACTTCACAGTTTTCTGTAAATCTAATGATGTTCTAAAAAAAATTAAGTACATTAAAAGAAAAAGATGTTGCTTCACAACCTTAGAAAAACCTAAAAATCTAAAAAGACATATACCAGCATATGTCTAGTATTGAAAAGTATGATTTTCTAGTGAATTTATCAGAATGTTCTAGGTATGCATATATCCCTAATTCATTAAATGAATGTATTCACTGTAAGAGCTTACTTGATATTTGCTAAATGAATGAATGAGTATACAAACCATTCTAAAACTCAAGTGACTGGTTTGTTTTTTTTAACTCATTCATTCATTCATTCATCAGATATTTATTGAGTGCTCTCCCTGAACCGGGCAGCATTCCAGGTATTGGGCATATAATAGGGGAAAACTAGACATGGCCACTGCCTTCCCAGAAAGCCTAGTCTAGCAAACAGCAAGCTATTGAGGAAAATGCCTACTGAGCTAATTCCTAATCTAGCAGTAGCAATGTACAGCCAACAGAGCCAATGTCCAGCCCAAATATTTTCTAAAATATTTCTCAAATATTTTAGCCTAGGGAAGAGAGGAAGAAGGCATTAAAGAATTCTTCTAATTCTTTAGAACCAGTTTCAAACATAAAGATAAGCATTTGAATAAAGTAAGAAAAAGAAGTAAAAAGAACTGACAGAATATAACTTTGTTTTTTCATGGAGCAGGAGATCACGACCCTGACTTTGATGTTTGCACACAGGTTAAAAGGTAAGATTTTCCCCTCTGCATTTCTCTCATCAGCACAACATATAGCAGAGTCTGGGTCATGGAAGCAGGTGGGAACTGCAGACAGAGGACAGTCACAGAGCACTCAGTCAGAGCTGAGAGCCCTGGCATTTCACAGCCATCTTGCTATGAAGTGAACAGCAGCCAGAATTTTGCAAAGCATTCAGGAAGGAAGTAGAACCTTCTAAGGAAATCCATATATGTTTGAACCCATCTATGTGAACTAACTACATGTGAGACACCAAGAAAATAAAGCTTAAATTAGCACAAGCCTAAAGTCAGACACCCTTGAATTCAAATGCCAACTCCCCCAACTACTAACAGGGTCACTTTGGACAAATTGCTTAGTTAAGCAAACCAAGGCTAAAAATGATTAAGCAAATGGCCTGGATCACACAGCTTAGCTTTGAACTAAAGTGTGCCTCCAATGCACAGGCCCTTTCCACTTCCCAAAGCTGCCTTCCTAAACAGAAAGCCCCAAGGGACTGGGCCATGTTGCCACATGTGGTCAGCTGCCTGTCCCCAAGAGAGGAAGGCCCAGAGTGACTGAATAGGACCGCCTCTTGCCACACTCCTTATTACTGAACTAAAATGCTTATTTTCTTCCCTCAGCAAGAGTGATTCCCTTTTATTTTGCGATGTGTAATAGAACATTCAAGCAGGGGGTTAAACGTGTTACAATACTCATATAAAAAATAAAAGTAATAATAAAAGCTCAGGATTACTGTCTAGCCACAAAAGATGAAAGCAACTTCCATTTTCCTTTGCGTTTTTTATTATTTTACTCTGTTGAACTCATTTGAGAAAACTAATGACATCCTTGGTTGGCACAACACTATTTAGGTACTCATCGGTATATCTGCACCTCTCATTAGTGGGCTGATTAATAAGAATACACTTTAGGTAATTCATGTAAGTTCACTATACCCTTCAAATACAAAGGAGCAGAAAGAGAAAGAGATATATGCCCTCTTACACTGAGAAAAAAAAGTTTCATTTAAATTATTCTAAGTTGATTTGCACAAAAAGTCAATAACAATAAAAAATATTACATTCCTGAGTCAGAGTCAAGAGAACAGTCACTTTCATAAGTGGAAAATATACACAATGGTTTGAGATGCCAGGCTGAACATCTTGCTTTTTTCCCAGATCTGTGACAGACAGTTTAAGTGAAAGATTATTTTCCCATTTAACCAGGGATTGCAAGTTATGCACACATGCACCAGAATCAGATGGTACAGAAAAGTCCGGGATCAGCATACTTAACCAAATTAAAGGCTCCATGTTTTCCCTCATGTGTTGCTGTTGATTGTGTGGAAAGCCAATATTTCCAGCCCATTTATTTTAAATTCATTCCACTCCAAGGTGTTATTTTGCATGGCCAGCACTCCTGTGTTACCCCTGACACAGCTGTTGATTTCTCTGTAATTAAAATCCTCGTGGGGAGAGCGAAAGCTGGCCTTTGACATCATTTTCTCATCAGGTTGGCTTCCCATTTAGGCTGGTCACAGGGAAACTTTCATTAGGGTCTTTTGGCTGCAATGCTGCTTTCACACAGCAAATGGCATTTAGAAACCCAAACAAGTATCTCTTCATCATTTTCGATTGATAAAGATGCTACTGAGCAAAACAAGTTTTAAGGGTGTTATTCCAGCTTCATTTGATCCTTAATCTTCAAGTTTAGGTAAACAGTGTTTTAAGAAAGTTTTACAAATGTTAAGTCAAAGGAGTCAGCTGAGTTTTCTAGAAGATATAGAATCTATGTGCCAGAAACTTACGAATGTGGAAACTCCCTCTTTGTTGTTGAATTTCTTCCCTTGGTCATGAGCGTGAGTTTCGATTGCAGACCCAATGATACAACTCAAAGTTGCAGCCTTAGGGTCACTACAATCTTTTTGATTTTTACTCTTTTTGAGCTCAACCATCTCTTCCTAAGTTCAACTTACAGGGTATTATTTGAATGTCTATTTAGGCATATATGTTATTATCTATAAAGCTTTCATCTATGTGTATGTGTATATATATGTGTGTATATACATATATAGATATATGTATCTATATGTACATATATATATCTACATGTAAATGTATATGTACCTATATGCACATATCTAGAAATTTTCATCTCTCATAGAAGCCCACTTTTAACTCTGGCTAGATATGTTATTGCTAGGTCAAACAAAACAGAGTAAAGGTAGCTGCTTCCTCTCATAATTCTGCTCTGGGCTGACCTTTATCAACAAGGCATTTAGGGAAGCCTGGTACCAGGCTTTCACACATAGTTAGATTATACCAAAGAGCCATAAATAAACTCAAGGTTGCTGACACCACTGCAGACATCAAGATCAAAAAGAGGAAATTGCATTGAAACTAAACTTGATTTTAGATAAGAAAACCTTAGCCTTCAAATTTTTTCTTTTTGTTGACATTAGTCTTACTAAAGTTTCTTCTTCCACTGCCTTTGCCTGCTCATAAACCAGAATGGAGTCCCTGGAAAATATAGCTGTAAAGTGTCTTGGAAAACACATGCATTTTGAAACTGTAAAAATTCAATGACTTCCCAGTGCTTACATCACAATATAACTACAGAGAATTTATCACTTTGATAAAAGAAGAAAAAGTGTGTGTTAATAATATCCTATGAAACAGGAGCTGGCAAACCCTACCAATTAAACGTATTATCCAAACATTATATTCCACCAAGAGCTACCTAAAAATGACTGCAATGGAAGGTAAATGCCCCTCTTCTGGGTCTGCTTAATGTTATGACTTGAGCTTCTGTGATTAGTTTCTTTAACATATGCCTGTCCGAGAAACTTATGTAATGGTCCTGCTGTTTCGGTCCTAACTTATTAAAAACATTCTTTGACCCTCAACATTTGCAATATAGATAATGTGGGTTCCTTGAAACAAGGGCTGTAAATCTGCAATGTCATGAAACAGATGGGCTCAAATGATGAGAAATGAACAATATACCTTATCAACAATTCGGAAACAGAATGGAATCAATCTCACTCTTCCTCACCAAGTAATTTCTAGCAAATCACAAAACCACAGAGGTAGAGACCATTATGGATAATTAATCCTAGAAGAACACTCTCAGCTAATCCAGCCAAACATCCTTGGTTTAAGGTTAAAGAAGCAGTTTCAGAGGCAGTCCTTTGATTCCTACTCAAAGGCTTATTCTTTATAATACTTCTTTTGTTTGGCTCCTCTATTCCCTGGCATAATTTCAAAATCAGTAGCAAACTTTGACCTGATAGTCATAATTGTTTTTCAAAAGTATTTTCAATGATCAAATCTCCATGCAAATACAAATAAACTTCAGACTTAAATGCTAAAAGTGACAGTCAGAAGTCTGTACTTCTACTCCTCTACATGTTTCCAACTTGCCATAATATTGCTTATTAAAAAGAAAACTTACATAGAGCTTTACTTTAAAAATAGCATTTATTAATTTGCAATAAACATTAAAATGAGAGACTGGCCTATAAATCAGTTGTCTTTTTAGCTGCACTTTAAGACACTGTGTGCCTAATCAAAGTCAGCTATTTTTTGGTCAAATCCTGACCAGCTCTTACTTACTGAGGTGCTGAGGAGCGTACTTATTAATAAGGACTGCGTGAAACTTGCGAGGTACCAGTTGTTTGCAGGCCTCCGGGTGGAACTAAAAACACCGCTTTCCAGAGCTAAAAGCAATAAGGACTGATAAATGACAGAGCTGAAGCAGATCTCCGCATCTTGTGAAGTAAGAACAAGCCACAAACAACACACAAGGAGAAGGGTGGCCTCATTGGGGAGGATGCTGAGCTGGGTTTCCTGTCACGTGGGAGGATGCGGATGCCTGACCCAGAAGCCCGTCCTCGCGGAGTAAGAGCAGGGTGAGGCCAGCACCGAGCTGTCTGAGAGTGTGAGTCACCCCGCCGCAAGCAGTGTCAGCGGGAGCCATGCGACTGGCCAATGCTGGTCTCTTAAGCCACTGCTGTTTTCTTTGTTTTTTTCTGTCTGTAAGATATAGATTTGGGGAAATTCTAAAAAGAATCATGGGTCAAATCAGGTTCTTAGCAATAAGCTCATGGCAGGGCTGCTTTAAAAGTGTAAAAGGTTACAGTACAAAAGATATTCTCATTTCCTTATAAATGAAGCAGACTTAAAAACTTCAACCACAGAATAGTCACTATTGTATGGAAAAAGCACACTGATGTCATCTAACAGTATAACCATTACGTTTTTATTTCCTTCATCACTGGGTGTTCCACTTCCAGGGTCCATGGAGACTTAGAGAAGGGCGTAGACCATTGAGAGGTCTGGCTGTATTGCAACAAGCCCCAGAGGGGTAGTGCTGAACTGGGAGTTAAAAACCTCTCTGCTCCGCCCAGATATAAGCTCCCGGGCTGTGAGTGAATGTCATTTAGCTTCCTAGGAGTTCCACTTTGTCAACTGTAAAATGAAAGATTGGATTAGAGGATCCCTAATGTTCCTTTTCATAATAGAATTCTATGATTCATAACATAAGTCCATATATCCTTTACTTACATAAAATCACTAAAATATAATATTTGGTGAAAATGAAATGGCAGCACAAAAAAAGCAATATTTTTATGCATGCAGCAATGTTTAGACAAAGGATTTTATTACAGCTTAAATTTAATAGAAGTTTTAGCAAATTAGGCAGAATTTAGGAAATGGATTTCAGGAGTGGTAAAAATCTGGGAACTTTCCTAGGTAATAAAAACCTTGACTATGAGCTTTATTCAAAGAGTCTTTCATGTTTCCTATTTTAAATAATAAGAAATCTTGGATATTTTATAATCCAGTTTCTTCATCATGTAAAACTAAAGACACAATTGTACATTCAGATAGCTCTTCACACTGCTAAGCAATTCCATTAAAACGGATTTAAACATTCCATCATTTAGTACTTCCCATAGACACAATTTGTCATAAAAATAACAGTATTATTCTTAGCTTAGAAGAGCTCACAAAAATCACACCTTATATATTTGTACAGTGATTTACATTTCAGGGCACTCACATACCCATTATTTTACTTAGTTTGCACAGTAACCTTATCATGTAGATCTATTGAGGATACTTAGGCTCAGAGAAGTTAGGTGATTTCTGGAAGGTCACACAGCTACAAGTAGCAGAAGACTGAGCCAACAATTCTTTGGTCAAATCCAGGTCTGCTTCTCTTTCAATTTTTAACAGAATGGTATGTGAGCTCTACCTGACAGGGAGCTTTGTCTCTTGATGATTCCTCTATCTCTGATGCCCAGATGAGCACCTAGCTAGTAGGTATTCAATTAGATTTTGTTGAATGGATTGTTGATTACATTATTATTCTAAAGGCAATACGTACTTGCCATAGACATTTTTGAAAACATATGAGTTAGAAAAAGTACCAATATCCAACTATTCAAACATAATCTCTATTGCATTTATGATATATTTATCTTCACTCTCCATGTAACTTTATTCAGATTTTAGTTTTATATTGAACTTGGGGATTATGATAGCATGTATTAGGCATATGTATGTACGTATACACACACACACACAAATTTTTTTATTCTTTGAAGCATCTCTTTTGAGAAATTTCACCTTTCTCAATTCAATATAATTTAGGTGGGATGATATTTCTCTTTCAGTGTCATTTAACCTTAGTCATGCTGATTCATTCAATTATTATTCAAAAAAACAAAACTAATAATCATAGCTGATATTTACTCAGTGCTTACTATGTTCCAGAAACTGTAGTAAACATGTATTAATAATTTGTATATATAATTAAATAGACCTATGTGGTCAACACAAAGAATGAGTCAACTATGTAATTTAGAAAATTCCTACAAAATTTAGTTACCAAAAGGAAGTGTCAGACTTTTAGGGTTAGCTAGATGGTGTCGGCACAATATGCTGAATTCTGCTGAAATCACTGAATGTTTTCCTTGGGAAAACAGACATACACACTCCATTTTTAAACCAAAGATAATCCAACATGCCCCAGGCTTTTGCTTATATATATTCTTACAAACTCCTTTCCTCTTTTTGACCAGGAATGTCCTGGGAAGACATTGGGATATTGATGCAACTACAAGCAAGCAATCAGACACCTACTGAATATTTCAGTCCATTGGCCAATACATACCCACCTTGTGTAATAGCTGTCATCACAGTCCTTGTGAAAGCCTCAACTGATAGAGTTCTGCATTGTCTCCGCAAATCTAATGACTGCCCATAATGTTCAGACTCTCAGCACATCTAAGTTAGATGCCTTACAGTACTCAAGGAAGTATTGTTACTTTCCCTTTTAAGTATCTCTATCCATTACTGTAATACCTGGAACCCAGCAACTCTCCTTTTCTACCTATTGAAGGACAATCCCATAATCTTTTAACCTTCAGCGGATAATTTTTTTTGAAACTCTCTTGGGTAATCCTGACTTAATTTTGTTTGTACCAAAAAATAAGAAATGGAAAATGCTAAAAGAGGCAATATTATCACAGATCAAACTTCACTATTAGAATATGAGCTTCTACCAAAAGTTAAATCCACCAAATGGTTGAATTGATCTCTCCTCTTAGATAACCAAGAAACACAAGTTAAAGAGCAAATACTTACACCAACAGTAGGGTGGCCAATGATGTAATTAATGCTTTGGAATCAAACAGGTGTTCTGATCTCTTCAGAAACTCACATAAAAGTGGAAAAAATTAAACTTTGAGCCATAATGAATGTGGAGATTGTCAAAGCATAATGATTCAGAATCTCATGACAATGACCTGGCTGACCACTATTCTAAAATAGCAGGATTAACTAAAATTGGTTGCACGCATACCAATCAAAAGGGAAAAGCAATGGACAGATTCAAAAAAGTCAACATGAATTAGCAAAGATAGCCTCTGATTCAGAGAAAAAAAGTTGGAGATGGTCAGAATGCATACTGCTTAAAGTAATTGTGGTGTTCACAAAACTGCCATGTTGTCATACAAAATGATCTTCTGGAGTTTAGAAAAATTGCTTCATTATTTTATCCATAATAACATACCTAAATTGGCCATGATATTGATTCATCACTGGCGGAGTAATTTTAAAGGTATTGCCAAGGATGTTTCCAGTGTATACCTTACTTGCCAGCATAATCCTGGGAAGACGGTAAAAATAGGACATGGAACAGTCATCAAAGCCTCTAACCTCCTTTGAATACCTCCAACCCTCTTCACCCCACAAGTGGGCAATTTGGTCATTATTTGCTTATTCTCAGTATTCACTGAAGCTTTTCATTACTAAAAAGCAAAGCTCTGATCATAGTTAAGTTTGTTTGATGTTTTTGTTTCTGATATGGGGATATCTAACCCATCCTTTCAGTGACAGGGCACACTTTTCACTGGGACTCTTACTAGTGACTTTGCAAAACCTTGATTTTTGTTAACAAAAAATTCATCTTCAATCTTCATGAAAAGTAGAGCAAATAAGTAAAATTCTAAAACCAAGTTTAGCCATGCTTTCAAAGACATTCAACTTCCCTTGGCCTAAGGTATTTCATTAGCTTTAATGACAATGAAATCAACTTTGGGGATTCATTAGCTTTCACCTTATACATTAGTGAGAGGCCACCTTCCATCCCTCTTGCAGGCTGATATGGTCAAGTACTGCAATAGAATCCTGTACAGATCCAGTTTTATCATCAAGAAATATAAGCAGTCTTTCCATAAGACCTATTGAGAAGACTCTGAATGCACTAAAACCCAGAAATTCAGTCTCAATCTTTGGTAAAAAAAAGGCCTTATCAGAAACTGTTAACGATAGAACAATGGTAAGCTCTTAGGCATTGATCCTTGAATTCATATTTTTTAATTCAAAAAACACAAATCATCTCTCCTGGACCATTGGACATTCATTTCATAAGAAGACCTCTAATCAAGGATTCTTAAGAATCCTCCAGAGACAGAAGATATTCAGAACAAAGCTGTTAAAACAAGATTTTTAGATCAAGCTGATAAGATAAAGTGGACAGTCCATTTTAAATGATGATTCTTTCTGATATCTCTGCTATCCTATTTATGCTTTCTTTAATGTTAATGTTACTTGTTTTTGTACTCTGGTAACTCCTAGAATTGCCCCAAAAGGTTTACCAATACAGTTTTACACATACACATCGTTTTCATAAATCTGACCTTCCAACCCTTCTCTACCATCAAAGGAAAGAGAATCCAATGAATTACAGGATTTGTTATTCCCTACCTTATCCAGCTAACAAAAATTTAATAGCTAGTAAGTTGAAACATCAAAAGCATATTTCCTTTCACTGGTCCCTTCAGGTACTTGAATTTTCCCCACATTATTAAACCAATCTTCAGCATTTGGGAAATTGGACCCTGACCACAAATCAACAAAATACTTCTACTGAAATCTATACAGACATACCAGTGGCATGGACCTCAGCAGAGTTGAAAACATACTGGAGCTATTATTTTAGCTGTAGTAGTTAGTGTTACATTTTATTTTTTAATTGTCCAATTGGCTTTGCAGGAACTATTTAATTCCACTCAAGAAATCTGCCAACAGGGGATCAATAACTGACTCACTCTTATTATGACAATCTGTACCCTACTAAGATACTTCTTATATGGACACCAAGCTTTACTTAACATACACAAAACTCCATTGCATATACAGTGTAATAGTTAGAGATTTTCAGAGGATAGCTGGATATCTCCAAAATGAGTAAAATGAGGACTTCTTAGAAGAAGTACATGAGGGCATCAGGCTCCCTCTCTATGTGTACTGTGTAGACTGTTATTCCAACAGTAAGCATAATTGATTAGAAAAAAATGGCTGAGATTTATTTCTTACACAGGAAGATATTATTAACAGCATTGCAAGTGCTCTTGAGGTCCCCCCAAAACTAATTGAAAATTGTTACCATGAACTATCACAGATTAAGTCATACAGCCCTTGATTTGTCTTGGCTAGACAAGGCACATGTATCATAACTAATACTCTTGTTGCACCTGTATAAATATCACTACTCAGGAAGGAAAGTATGTGATTAGAGTAAAGAAAATGCCACCTGTCTTTCTAAGAACAGAGCCAGCTGTATTATGGGTCTTGTTTTAAGGGTCTTGCCTGAATGCAGTAATCTAGTTTCCTGGCTTCTCAATCATTTATAATGGTTAATAATCATTTTGGTTCTGGTGATTGCCTGTTATTTCAGTTAACTTATACAATCTGTCCTAAATCTTAAATGCTACTAGGCAAGTATTATAGCATCAGATGATTCCACAGATCATTTTACATTAAAAGGATGTAAGAAATGACCTTATTCTGTGAAAGAAATATACACAAAGGACTCTTCCTTATTTTTTTTTATTAATAATTATCTCCAGTTCCTATATGAAGAGTGACTAAAGTTGTACTTTGGAATTATTTATCTATCTTTCAAAATAGGAGTTTTCATACTTATAAAACTCTGACCACAATAAGAAATATATTTACATTATGACCCAGAATACACATGCATATGTGTAAAACTGGAAGGGGATTCTTTGAAATAATATTTCTCCTTACTATGCATGATGTATTATATATTCTATTTTATTTTATTTTTCAATTATATTTATTTATTTTGTAAATACTAGATGCAACAAACAAAACTGATAGCTCACTAGCGTGCTGCAAACCCAACACTTGACTTATGTTATGTTCAAACATATCTGCCCCATATGACCTTTAATTTGTATATATTCAGTACTGCAAAAATGTGGCTTTTAACATTTTTTTCTACATTTTCTCTATCTCATCCTACCATTCATCCTGATGGCAGAGCATATCAATGAATGCCAGTCTTCTTAGGCATTTAAAGGTTAAACTGAGTTGCTTCTTTCTGCCTAGGAAAATACCTATGTTACAGGTATTCTTACAAAACATCACAGCATCAGAAGGACTTTCATATCCATAATGAACTCATCTCAGTTAGACTCTGTCGTGTCTGTAGCTCAGAGGTCATCGCCTTTGTTCATGGAATCCAGTCCTAAGATACCAGGGACCTACCTGTGGCTTCAGGGTATGCAGGGACTGCATGAGATGTCCAGGCTCTTCTGTCTAGGCAGCAGTTGTACTGTACTCCTCTGGGCTGCTTTGTCACAGAGAAATCTCTGAGGCCGCTTTTCAATCCCAAAGTTCAGATAGGAAACATTTTTTCTATTCTCAGATACTCAGCTTTTTCGTGGTTTTATTGTCCCAACTCCCCAGACTTTTAGTCCATGGGTGGGGCAGCTCATGCCAAGATGCTTGTGAAGGCTAGCTCTCTTGCTTTACCTTCCATCTCTTCTTTTCTCATCTCTGCTCTGAGGATACTTTGTTTTATTTTTGGTTACAACATGACCTTACATCATTATATGCTTTCCCTGTGGCGCTCATAAATGTCCCCTGTTTCTTGAGCCTGGTGGACAAGTTGTTTCTGTGAACTGGCCTTGCTGCTACTGAAGCACAGACTCCCCGTCCCAGGACTCAGTCCTTCTCTGGCCAGCATCTGTAATGGCTCAGTACATGGTTTATTTAAGAGATGCAGACTCAGAGACTCCAAGAATGAACTAGTGGTTACCAAAGGGGAGGGGTGTGGGAGGGCAGGTGGGAAGAGAGGGAGAAGGGGACTGAGGGGTATTATGTTTAGTACACATGGTGTGGGGGATCACGGGGAGAACACTGTATCACAGAGAAGGGACATTGTGGATCTCTGGCAACTTGCTGCACTGATGGGCAGGACTTGATAATATGGGTAAATGTAGTAACCACATTGTTTTTTCATGTTTTTTCATGTGAAACCTTCATAAGAGTATATATCAATCATACCTTAATAAAAAATTAAAAAAAAAAAGAAGGTAACACTCAAACAACTTAAACAGAAAAAAAAAGAGATCTCTTGGTCTTTAGGGTTTTTGATTTGTCACCCTCCTGAGTCATCCTATGCTGGTCTCTCCACAACAACTAGGCTCTCTTCTCTCTTTTTAGAGCCCAACCCTTCCATGAATGCTTTCGTTATGCTAACCAGTGAACAGGAGTTCTTATCCCTCCTCTAAAGGAACGCCCCCTTAGAACCTTTACATTTCTGTGGCTCTTTCTTTATTTTGCTTTTATCTTTACAATTTATTGATATCCTCTTTCTCCCTTCAGTTTGGAACTAATTGGAAGCAGACTATATTTCATTTACATAAGTTTCTCATAGAAAACCTCAGGTGTCTTAATATGATAAGTATATAATCAAAATCTATACAAATAAAAGTAAACCTTAAACAGAATGTTGTAAGGAGGAATGGTATATCTGGTTTTATCCATATAAGCATAAGGAAGTGCTTACTTGTGCTACAATATATATCATTAAAGTAAGTATTCCTACCTGAGACTTGGTATTCTTTGTCCATTATGAAATGAAAGGATGCCCCAAGAATGGCTCATATCCCAATGTGAAATTAAAAATGCTTTATTTTACTATAGGTAGTTCTAAAAGTGGTAGCCCTACATTTTTTTATTAACCATGACATTATATGTTTCAGTTAACAAATTTCTGTTTTAGGTTGTCAGGTTGAGAAAGCTACTGCTTCAGGAGAAGTTGGTTATGGCAGGACAGAAAGCACAGAGACCAAAACTAAAGGCAATGCTTTACTCTTAAATTCTAAATACACGTAGAAAACTCTGAGCTGAGATAATAGCTTGAAAGAGAAAGAGAATATCTGTATGATCTCATGGTATGAAAGAATTTCTCAAAACCACAAACCATAAAGTTCTTTCATTTCACTTTGGCTACAGATAAGGAAGGCAGGGTAACAATAAGTGGAGAATGTCCAGGGAAAGGCGGTTAGTCCATAGAGAAGGCC
This sequence comes from Manis javanica, assembly GCF_040802235.1. Lineage (NCBI taxonomy): Eukaryota > Metazoa > Chordata > Mammalia > Pholidota > Manidae > Manis > Manis javanica. The sequence goes on from NC_133160.1 coordinate 72,131,770, forward strand.
TGTGAATTGGCTGTTGATGATGGTCAGATACTGGTTGTGCACAGGGGGATGCGGTGGTCCTGGGGACCTTCTAGATGCTTGTTGAAATGACTTTATCCAGGAACGTGGAATTTCTGGTTAGCTGTGGCCCATGCCTATTGACTGATGACCTTCCCTGTCTCTCTCCCTTATTCTCTGGGCTCTTGGTCAAAGAGCACATTAATAGGATGAGAAAGGAGAAATAACAGAGAGGAGTCAAGAAGGGGAGGGGTCCATAGCGTCAGAAGCTCCAGCAACGAGCATAGTGAGGGTAAACTTTTAAAATATTCCTTTTATATGACTATTGGGGTGATCTTTAAAAATACAAATTCACATTAGAAGTAGGAGTGGGAGGTAGATTCCAGCAGGATAAAGAGGGAGGGGATATATGAGAACAGAGTGTATGAGAACAGAATGTTAAAGGATCGTGAAAAGACAGGGTATGGAAGGAATCTAAACACTGGTAAGAAAAAGGGGTTTCTCGGTTGCTTGTTTTTTGTGTTACACGGCAGATAAAACATGCTGTTGTCAAAAAAAAAAAAGACAAAAAGAACAGAGAGGATGTCATCAAAGATACTAGCCAATTAGGAGGTAATTTATGAATAAATGATTCAGAGAACTTGAAAAGAATGGAGTAATGAATGTATGGCAGGATTAGCTATTTCCATGAAGTGAGATATTTTTCCCCAATGACTAGGGCTGGGAAATTTGTGAGTATAAGGAATAGAAATGAAAGGAAAAGTAAAATATATAGTTTCTTCTATTTAAAAAGTATTTTTACATTTATTAGCTTATGTTATCCCCACCAGTCAATCTTAATTTGCAGCAAAACAAAGTGAGGCTTAAAGATGTTGAGTGGAACTAAAATTCGCACAATGAATAGTGACCCTGCCTTGCATGGGTCACTTGGACAGGTAAGCCTCCTTGATATCAAGAAATTTAAAATGAAAAATCCATCCATAATAATGACAGGAAGAAAGAGAAAAAGCATATCTGGAAATGTGGAACCTTCAGTTTGTCAAGAAAACTCAGAAAACTGTTTTTCATACCCTTAGATATGAAGACACACCAATAATTTGAAGAGATGTAAAGAATATAGATGAGAATATAAATGTCAAACTTCGAGTGAGATTGAAAAGTGTACAGATCATCTTTTTTCTTTATGGTTTGTGGTTTTGAGAAATCTTCTCATACCATGAGATCACATAGATACTCTCTTCCTCTGAAAATCTTTAAAATTTTGCCCTTTATATTAGGTCTTATCCAACTGAAAAATATTATTTTTCCCATTTTGATCAACTTTATTAAAGAATAATTAACATATGATAAGATGCACCCACTGAAAGCAGTCAATTCCGTGAGTTTTGGCAGAGCTGTACAGCCATGTAGCCCCCAGCACGATGGGCGTCGAGAGCATTTGCATCAGCCCAGGCAGTTCCGGTTGCCCTTTCCCCCAGGCCCAGCCAATCACTAGTTGCTTTCTTTCACTATAGATTCCTTATTTCTAGGAGCTCCCATAAATGAACCCATATAGGATGCACTGCTTTGTGTCAGTCTTCTTTTGTTCCAGCTCATGATCTGAAATCCACCCACATTATCATATATATCAGTTATTATTCCTTTTTTCATTGCTGAGTGGTAATACATGCATATACCACAAATCTATCACCTATTGATGGAAATTTGTATTTTTTTCTAATTTATGGAAAAACTGTTATGAATAAAGCTGCTATGAATACTCATATTTAGGCTGTTATGTGAACATAAATTATTATTTCTCTTGAGTAAAGACCTAAAAGGAGAATTGCAAGATCATGGGGTGACTATGTAAGGAACTGCCAAGAAGTTTTCCTTAACGGAGGTATCAATTTATATGTACACCAGCAATGCATGAGAGGTCCAGCTGCTATACTCTTGATTGTATGTGGTCATAACACTTGGCATTGAGATTATTTATTGTATGCTAGTCATTTGGTGGGCATGCAGCGGTACCTCATTTGAGCATGTTTTTTGGTGTTAATTGGTCATTCACGTATCTTCTCTCCTGAGGTGTCTGTACAAAAATCTGGTCTATTTTTTATTGTATTACTTGTCTTCTTATACTAAACTGTATAAAGAATATTATTTAAAAATATATTTATATAGATATAGGTATATCATTTGTCAGATAAAGGTATGGTGAATATTTTCTCTCAGTATGTATCTTGCATTTCTATTGTCTTAACGGTGTCTTTAAATATATCCACAAATGCTTTGATACTCCTTCTTCAAGAGATGGAGCTGAATCACCCTCCCTTATCTTTGGGCTGCAGCTATAATTGATTCACTTCTTGCTAATAGAATAAAGTAAAAGAAATGGTGTGTAACTTTAGAGACTAGATCACACCCCCCACCCACCCCTTCCTTTCTTCACTATTTCCATTCATTTTTAGAGCAAGGTAATGCTACTGAAGGCCACTTCTGAGTATTGATCTAAAATATTCTTTTTCTCTGTCCAATAAGTAAAGTGCACTAGACCCTTTCCCAGAAGTGACAATAGTATACTTTCCTTATCTTTTCTCAAGGGCTAAGTCTACCCTCTGGATATTTGTGATGATTGAATATATAGACACTCTCACCACTGATCTTTTTATTCTTTCTTTCTTTTTCTCCACACGTATTTATTGAGTGCCTACTATGTGTCAGCAAGTTCTAAGCACTTGGAATATTCATCAAAAATAAAACAGATGATTTCATGGTAAGAACACTCAACACACTAGGAACAGAAGGAAACCACCTCAAAATAATAAAGCCATATATAAAATGCCCATGGCTATCATATTTAATGGCAAAAGACTGAAAATTTTTCCTCTAAAACCAGGATCAATGCCAGGATGTCCACTTTCATATCATTATTCAACATATTCTGTAATTAGACAAGAAAAAGAAATAAAGGACACCCAAAGTAGAAAATTTTCTGTTTACATGCATCACCCTATATGTAGAAAACCCTAAAGGTTTCACCAAAAAAAACCCAGTTACGACTAATACACAATTTCAGCAAAGTTGCAGAATACACAGTCAAGACACAAAAATCAGTTGCATTTTTATACATGGATAATTTTATACACAATCCAAAAGGAAATTAAAGCAATTTCATTTATTATCACATCAAAAAGGATAAAATACTTAGTAATAAATTCAAGCATGGAGGTAAAAGACCTATATACTAAATAAATACAGATACATGGAAAGACATTCCTGTGCTTGTGGACTGGAAGACTTACTGTTGTTAAAATGTCCATACTATCCAAAGCAATCTAAAGGATCAGTACAATCCTCAACAAAATCCCATTGGCATTAGTGTTGTAGAAATAGTAAAAAACCATCCTAAAACTCATATGGAATCTCAAGGGACCCCCAAATAGCCCAAACAATCTTGAAAAGGAAGAATATTGGAGGCCTCATACTTCCTGATTTCAAAAAATATTTTACAAAGCAACAGTAATCAAGGTGGTGGGGCCCTGGTATATATAGACTGATGGACCAGAACAGTGTTCAAAAATAAAGTTTTGCATATATGGCCAAACAATTTAGGATAAGGGTGCAAAGCTGCACAAGGAAGAAAGGTCAGTTTCTTCAAGAAATGGTGCTAGGAAAACTAGTTACCCACATGCAAAAAAAAAAAATTTGGACTCTATCTTGTGCCACATACAAAAATTATTTCAAGATAGATTAAAGGCCTAAATTTAAGGCCTGAAAGTATAAAACTACTAGAAGAATAGGGGAAAAGCTATGGGACATTGGATTTGGCAATGATTTCATGGCCATGGCACCAAAAGGATAGGCAATAAAGCAAAAATAGACAAATGGGATTATATCAAACTTAAAAACTATATGCATCAAAGGAAACAATCATCAGAATGAAAAGGCAACACACAGAATGGGAAAAAATATTTACAAATCATGTATCTAATATCCAGAACATATAAGAACATATTATAATTCAACAACAAAATAACCTCATTTAAAAATGAGCAAAGGACTTGAATAGACAGTCCTCCAAAAAAGATATACAAATGGCCATCAAGCATATGAAAAGATAATCAATGTCACTAATCATAAGCAAATAAGTGTTGGAGATGATGCAGAGAAACTGGAACTCTGTGCACTCGATGGGAACATAAAATGGGCAGCCACTGTAGAAAATGGTAACCACAAGAGGTGGAAGCAACAAAAAAGGTCCCTAGAAAGAAGAATGGACCATGAAAATATGGTATGAATAAACAATGGGCTATTATGCACCCTTAACAAAGAAGGAAATCCTGACATATGCTACAACATGAACAAATCTTGAGGACATTATGCTAAGCAAAATAAGCTCGTCACAAAAGGACAAACACTATATGATTACACCCATATGAAGTATCCTAAAGTAATCAAAATCATATTAACAGAAAGTGGAAAGATAGGAAAAATTAGTGCTTAGTGGGTAAAAATTTTCAGAGCCTCTCATAATCTGTGTACAACAAGGTAAATATACATAGCACTATGGAAGGTACACAACAATTAGCAAGATGGTACATTCAATGTCATGAGGTTTCTAAAATCTCAATTTAAAATTAAAAATAAAAGATTGCCCTATATTAAGATAGTAACCACATTTTAATGGAATCACAAACCACACAGGACATCCTACTGGTTGACTATACTGAGGATATCATTATGATAGGCCATTAGAAGCAGGAAGAAACAGATATTCTAAACACCTTAATGCAATAGTTATGTGCCAGAAAGAGATATAACCTGGGAAAGTGCAGTCTTTCTATCCCAGTGATTTTTTTTTATGTCTGGGATATGTCAGAACATGATCTCCAAGATGAAGCTATGACACATAAACCATTGCACCTTGCCCTACTCTCCACGACCACCAATAAGAAAAGGCATAAGGTTTGAAGGGTCTTTATAAAGAATTTGGAATTTGAAAGTAGCATACATCACATTTGCGGTGTATGTGTGTGTGTGTATACGTACATATATATGTGTATATCTAAACATGTATAAACACAAGTGTGTATGTTTCTATCTACCAGATAAACCCTAAAGCTGCCATCTTTGACTGGACCTGGACACGAGAAACCTTTCCAGCTCCTTCGGTGTAAGCATTTTCCACATCAATGGCTGCATACTGTGTGCTAGGAGCTGGGTTGTAAACACAGCACATCTGGAATGGCAATTAGGATTTGAGTTACCACCTTATTAATTTCAGAAAAAATCCCATTTTCTTCTCCAAGACCAAAAACCAAGTTAAAAGAGAGTATGATAGGGAGTACCAACTCTACTTATTTTAAGTGTTTGAAGATGACACTGACATCTGTAATTCCCCAGAATAGTGATACTGCTTTCGGTTCACTCTTTTGATAGGAAAGAGTGGTTTCAATTGCTTCCTCCTGGCTCTTCCTTCAGAATAGCCTTCACTTCATAAATTAGTGAGCCAATGTAGATATTCTGTTAACTGTCAGGTGTTTAAAATCTCCATCCATAAATGACGGAAATAATCAGGGTATATTTGTGGAGCCATTTTGTCCATGGTGAGACAACCTTAAGCCAAAACTCCATTTACCACCTGAGTTCCACACGCCCCCGGTCATTGGTAGAACACAGTGACTTTAAGTGGCAAGCCTTCACATCAGGGTAGAGCCCGTAATCCCTGAATTGTCTAGGTACACAGCAGCTTCCATAAACAGTCACAGGTCTCTTTAGTGCAGCATAAATGAAACTTCAGGCCTTGTTATAGGGCTGTTCCTTAAATTCACTCCTTGCAATGCATATCTGGAAATTGTACAAGAAAACATTCTCTCTACTGTGAGGACTCAAGTCAGGCTTCTGTGCTCACTAGGTCTAGAGCATTTTAGAATCTCACTCAGTTGTCCGTCTATGTCTGTTTCAGCTTGAGACTCCCCATTTTCCTAGCAGCTACTGCCGAAGTCCCTGTAGGGAAAGTCTGACCCTTCCACCCCCACTCCCACTCTGCTGCCCGGTGTGATGGCCATGCCTCTCTTGGCTCTGGTCTCTGAGAGATGCCATTCAGCATTCGCTACCATTGTCCACACTGAAATCAGAGCCTGTTTCAACAGCAATTTTATTTCTACCTTCATCCCTAGGGCAAAGAAGGGGGACCTCCTTTTCCTGTGGCAGGCTGGGTGCAGTGAAGCTTAAGCTCAGGATGTTAAGATTAATAAAATTCTCCTAATGTCCCCATCCCAATACTCAGCCCCTCTCTCTCCCAGTAAATAGTCTAAATTTCATATAAGAGACCAGGAAAGCCTATGAATTCAACTACCTTGTAAGGTTGGACCCCGTCTAATTTTTGGTCATACCAGTACTGAAGTGGCAAGGCATAATGCATTTTTAAAAGCACTCACCAAAGGTTCCTGGTTCTCTGTCCTTCATAAAACTAAGAATTTAAAACCCTGAGCTTTGCACTTACTTCCTTAAATGTCTATTGCTATCAGAGGGAGCTAGCTCACCCTCAAGTCCCTGGGTTCCCTCTGTAATGGCCTTTCACAGCAGCCACACAGGCTGCCCAAGCCTTGCCTTCAAAGGCCTTTGTTACAGGAGATAATTTAAATGACTGTGTTTCTGTTGCCATTTCCTGTTTTCCACTGATGACTGGGTTGTCTCTACTACAAACCCATATAAGGCAGAAAACCAAACTCAGTTTCCCATATTTGAGGTTGAATTGTCTGTAGTTATCTCAAACTAGCACTGAATGAGATAAGGTCCATTTGCAGGGAACAGTCATATCTTATTTTGGCAGTCATAAAGAAAAAGGATTTAGTTATTTAAAAATCTAAAATGAAACAAAACGAAACTGAGGAAGAACCAGAGAAGCCCACCTTGGACAAGACTTCCAAACTGACCTGCTTACTCTGCTAGGATCAGCTGGATTGGAATCAGGAGGCCGTCATGGGAACGACTGGCTTCAAAAGCACATTGCCTACACCCAGGTTCTGCCAAGAGATGGAAACAACCCAAATGTCCATCATGAATAAAGAAAATGTGACATATATGTACAATGGACTATCATGTAGCTTTAAAAAGGAAGCAAATTCTGATACATGCTACAGGGATGAATCTTCACATTATTATCCTAAATAAAATAAGACTGTCACAAAGACACAAATCCTGTATGAACTTGTTTGAGCATCTAGAGTAATTAAATTCATAGAAACAGAAAATAAAATGGTGGTTGGTAGGGGCTGTGTGGCAGGAGAAATGGAGCATTGCTGTTTAATGGGTAGCATTTCAGATTTGCAAGGTGAAAAGATTCTACAGATCGGTTGTTCACAGTGTGAATATTTAATACTTAAATACTTACTTAGAAGTTGCTAAGATGGTAAATTTTGTATTATGTATATTCTACCACAATAAAGAATAAAAAAAATTTTTTAAGCACACTGCCTTAGCTGAGACCCAGGCATGTGGTCCTGACAGTAATTGCTGCAACTGTATCTTGCCACTAACAAAGTGACTGGATACTGGATCTCTGATGAAGAAAACCCACAAGGTCCCAAGGATTGTGTTTCCTAGCAGAAAAGCTGAACAGCAGGCAGATGGCCTCTGCTTCTTGGCCTTCAAAACCCTGTATGGCTATTTCTGATAGCCACAACCTCAAACCAGCCTCTAAACACTCCTGCAAGGGTAGGAAGATACACCAGGGGGCGATTAAATGGATGCTAAGCACCAATCTGCCATGCCCACCATAGAAAAATATTTTTCTATAAAGAGAAGATATTTCATAGATGTATTCTGAACTTCTGCTTCTAGTAAGAACATCGGCAATTTAGTTCCAAAGCTTCTCACTTCCCTGGAAACCTATGCATAGAAATAAGGGGGGAAATGGAAACAAAAATTCCCCACAAACAGCATTTTCTATAAAACTAGAAAGTCTAGAAAACCCAAAAACGGCAGACTGTGTGTGAGATGTGTTGGCAGAGGCAGAGACAGAAAAACCGCAAGGCAGATGGAAGCCGGTGGGGGCAGATTCCAGAGACCTCTGGAAATCTGCTCTCCCTAGAGAAACAGCATCACTGAGAGGTAGCTGCGGGAGCCGGCGAGACCACATAGAGCTCCAAGCGGAATGAGACTCACTTTCAGCCAAAGAATGGGGAGGAAGGAAGAGGGGGGAAAAGAAGGCGAGGACTATAGCCAAGGGAGCCTGTAGGTGGCAGACCTTTAAACGGTCTAGCAAAGCACAGATCTGAGAAGTCCTGCCTCTTGATGATGGACAAAAGTAGGCCTCTGGGAGGTTGGGAAACCCTGAGCTGGTGGCAAAAGTCCTCCTGAATCAGACACCACCCTGGCTGTCAGGAGGTGTGATTATAGACTAAAAAGAAACAGTCTATCCCTTTAGGGAGTGACTCTCAACTCCGGTCATCTTGTCCTCCAGGAGACATTTTGGTTGTCCACTGGAGAACATCCTACAATGCCCAGGACAGCCCCCATGATAAAGATTATCAAGCCTCTAATGTCAGTAGTACTAAGGCTGAAAAATTCTGTTCTAGTAACAAAAAAGGGAGCCCCGGAGCTGGGAGTATTAGAATGCTTCCTGGGAGCATCACTTTTTCTTGGAACTGCCTACTAGTAATGGTCCAAGAAAATCAAATAAATTCAAATATTTTTTAAAAAACGGAATAAGCACAGGATCATATGAAATGAAGATACTGTAATGAAAAAGAGATGCTCTATTTTTTCCATGGATAATGGAAATTCCCCCAAAAATACTGCCATGAAAGACAAGAACATTGTAATCTACCTGTCCAATAGAAATTTTGGAAATTCATAGAAGACTACACATAATGTAAGTAAAATAACTAAGGGGGGAGAAGGACAGATAAAGGGAGAAAATATTGAAATTCTGCAATTTGAGAATTTGAAGTAGACTGGGGATGATCTTAAACATTTAGGAGTTTAAGAAACAAATAGAACAAAAATACAAATTTTTAATATTTAGAACTATATACTTTTTAAAAAGTGAAGAGGTGACACAGAGAGAAACATTTATACATAAAGAAAATAATGTAAGAATTAAGACCAAGCATAAATAAGTATAAATAGATTATTTCTTTTAAGATTTGAAAACGGATTCAGAAAAGTCAAACATAAAAAAGAATCAGCAAAAGTAAAACACGCAAATAAAAATAAATTAGGAGTCAAGATATTCTGTTATATGAGGAAAGCTTGCATGACTTTTAAAGAAAACAAAGTAAATCTAAATAAATGGGAAAGCATATTTTTCATAGGAAATTTTAATATTATAAATGTGTGATTTTTCCCTGTGTAATTTATAATTTCAATGCAACTACAATTAAATTACAAATGTTTAGAACTAAAAAAGTTAATTCTTATGTAATTATGTAAAAAAAATTAAGTAATAATATCTGGGAAACCTGGAAAATAAGTGCAATAGGAGTTCCCTGGATCCATCAGTTACTAAAACAAAGTGTTAAAATCTTAATAAGGTAACACAATGCTAGGGCAAGAACAGATAGATCAATGGCGCAAAACAGAAAACCCAGAAACAAACTCAAACACACACAGGTATTTAGGATATATGTCAAAGGTAGTATCTTAAATTAATGAGATAAAGACAGACATATATTGAAACAATTGGATAGCCATTTGACAAAAAAAAAACTTGAATCCTTTTTTTCATAGGATTCTGTGGGGCTAAAATGAAAATGGATTTTAAATGTAAAATATGAAACTTTAGTTCCCTATTTAGTAAGGAAGAAGAAAAGGAGAGGAGAGAAAAAAGAATGTTGCTTTCTTTTTACGGATAGGGAAAAATTTCTAAGCTGTGTTATGTGACAGTAATGTAGAGAGCAGTATCAGTGTACTACCTTTTATAGGAATGAGGGAAAATAGGAGCATATATATGTATAAGTATAATACACATACCTAATATAATATGCATTATACTTAGAGATGCATAATACACTGACAAAAAGTGATTAACACCAGGGAATTAGATGAACTCTCTGAGAGGATAGGAAAGAGACTTCTCTAAAGAAACCTTTCTATAGCATCCTGATTTTGAAACTTGTGAATATAGTCCATGTTCATAAAATAAATGCAAATAGTTGGAAGAGCAGAGAAAATCTGGCTGATGTCATCTACAAAACACCAACTCATTCCTATGTTTCAAATTCACTCTAGATCCTGATTCACAGAAACCAAGGTCGTGATCACTGTCTACAAATCAATACCCCTAGTTTAGGTGTCAAGAGGATTATTTCAATAATGTACATGCAAAGAAAACTAATATTGCAAGAGAAAAAATCAAATTGAATAGATATTGATACTCTGAGAATCTGCTCTGTGTCGTCGGTTGCCTGCTGGACATTGTAGCAGAACTAGAAGTATGCACATGGAGAGTAAGAAAATCCAATACATGGAAACATACACGCCAAATCTCACCTCACACAAAAAGGTGGCAGGGCTGGTAGTATTGTGCATACTGCATAGGAACAAAAACAATAGGTAAATTGGGTCATATCAGGAGAGAGACAAACCTAAGTCAGTTTCACGATAAATTATAAAGGGAAACAAGAAGTTTGGGATATGGGCTTCAAGGGAGGACTAGAGAAATTCATCCTTTGTCTACTTCACTCTTTTACCTCTGAAATATTTACAGGTTAGATCTGATTTAAAAGAAGGATGGGAGCAATGGAGAAAGCTTTGTAAATGGGGTATTCTACATGCCAGTTAGTTGTACAAACAGCAGTCCCTAAGAGCTTTTATTAATGCCTCCTCACCTACTTTCCTTCCTCCTAATGTGCCCCTGGTGTCTATAGCAGCCATGAGCAAAGATGTCTAACCTTGTCTAGCAAAGAATACATGACCCTGGGCTGTTGCCATAATTTATCAGACCTTAAGCACAGAGCCATCTGAGTAAATCTTCAATCCCTCATGGCCTACCCTAAAAAGAAACTTGACCTTTTAGGGCATATCCAATGCTTCCTTTCTAAGAAATGGGCTGGAGTCTTTACTGCAGCATTTTCAAAACATTTTCATGTCCTGCATAAAGGTCAAAACAGGTATCATTTTTATTGTGTCTCAGAATTTGGATGCTAACATGTGAAAATAGAACATTTTGCTTTAAGTTTGGATGCCAGAGACTTAATTTCCAAAAAGAGAACAGATTGTAGCATCAAGTAATAAACTGAGTCTCAGTAGCTTTTTGGACATGGCCTTCTGTGAGAGAGGACAGCAGAGACCCTGAAGATTTACACCAAAGAAGATAAAGCAGGGATAAATGATTTACAGTAGCATTCATTCCTTATCTGGAAAGGGTATTTGTTTGCTTGTTTAATGTTTGTTTAAACTTTGATTTCCTCAAAAGGTTTTTTAGGAAGGAGGATCTTCTACTACCTGTATCTGCCTAAACGGAGATAGGGTGCTTCTTTTTTTTTTTAAACATTAGGATGTTTATGAAAAGAAAAAAATTATTTTGTCTGCACTAGTTTGATCAACCTGGCTTTGAATAGGTTTTCAGAAACTATGCAAAGTAGCTTCAGTTTCCTAGCCCAAAGCCCAGAGTTCCCCCACCTCTGGAAATGCCAAATATTCAGTCATTGCAAGAGACCGTCTCACTCAGTGTGGCACCAAGTGCGTTCTTCCACACCAGATCTGCCCTGGGTCTCTGGGGAGGTAATGCTCTTTCTGGTTGGAGGGGGAAGGGGACAGACTTTATCCAGAACCTAGCAGTGAATGATTCTCATAGTCTTTACATTCAGATGCCTGCAAGGGGGTATACACTTAATTGTATGCATGTGTGAAGCAGGCCAGGTGTGAGAGAATAATGGTAAGCTGTTTGTATTTCAAAATGAGGAGGAAGGAAACAAAGTGTCCCAGGCAGACACAGAGCAGTGTGAGCAGAGATCTTGGGACAGGAAGAAGTTCAATATATTGAAGGTGCTGAAAGAAGGCAATATGAACTAGAACAGGGATTGGCTAGGGATGGCTTTTTCCCTAGGATGGCAGAGTGAGTGATAGCAAAAGACACCATATGGATTGAAAAGCCTAAAATATTTACTCTGTGGACCTTTGGAGAAAAAGTGTGCTGACTCTTGAACATACAGAATGGAAAGGCAGGAGCCAGGGAAATGGCTGATAAAAATAACCTGAATCATTCAAGGCCTTGAAGGCTCCAGTTAAACTATTTTGATTTTAGATTGTGGTACATGGAAAACCCCTGAAGTGTTTTAAACAGAGAGTACCATGACCAGGTAACTAGTTTTTTAAAGGGCACACTAGCTCCTATGTAAAGGGTAGCTCTGCAGAGACATAAGTAGAAATGAGAAAACTAATGAAGAAGCTTTTAGTAATGCGAAAAGAGGGTTGTAGCTTGGGCTGGAGTGGCTTTAGTGAAATGTAGTTTAAGAAATATGAAGTGGGGAGGATCCCCAGAATTTAGGGATTCCTTTGGCATGAGGATGAGAGAGAAGGAGATATCAAGGATTATTGTCTTCCCAGTTATCATGCCTCCAGAGTATCAAATGGAATTAAGAAAAATGGAATAGGAGACCCCTGAAGGCTCTCAGTTCTAAAGTTCCATAATTTTCTAATGTTAAGTTTATGTACTGATAGCTTTGTTATTTGTGGTTATTATTGTTATTATTTTAAACTTACAACTTAGGGTATGTTAAGTACACTTTATCAAACAGTTTAAAATTATATTATCAGGCAAACATAACATGAACATTATCAAAGATATTATTTAACTCATTAATAAATGGAGGACCAATTAGATGTTATTATTGGTTCAAAAGACACGTAGGAAATATCTATCTGAAATTTTAAAAAGAAATATCAGGATAAAATCATTAAGTTAGATTCTAAACTGGTTAATATCTTTCAGGGTGATTAGCTTTTGTGGTTATCAGTTTTACCAGACAGAAACTATTTTTCATTTCTAATGGACAAAAATCTCTAAGTTAAACTTTGCTCCTACTGAGCTGTAATATTCCCCAGTCAAACACCAAGCCCAGTGTTACATTGCAAGAAGACTCAAAAATCTCTTCTCAAGTCATATAATTTTTCTGTTAGGCAATTGTGGTGTCCCATAGTGGAATAAATTGAATTGCTTATTTCAGCATGCCATAGACTTATATTAATTCTATTTCTATTCTGGTTTCTGTCATATTCAGATCCAAGTGAAGGATAAACAAGAGAAGTGTTGGACATAGAATAACAGCAGGTGGAAAGTGAGTTTTATGTAGAAAGATGGTTAAGAAGACATCTTTTGGATTTTAAGTAAGTTTTCCATTTCTGGGATAGTCACTGAAAGTTTATTTTAAGTCCAAAAGTATAACTTTAAATACACTAAGTTAATTTGGTAGTGGGGTAAAATACTCTCCCTAAAACTGAAAAAAAAATTAATGATGGCCTACTGCAGCCAAAAACAAGATATAAGGATGTTTTCCTTAGTTGTTTCCTATGACCTTGGCTTGCCTAGCTGGCATCTTCATAGTTTGAACATGTCCTCTGAACTGAAAAGCTGACCAGGGTTTTCTGAAGGGCAAGTTATCAGGATTGCAGTTTTTAGCACCAGCTGTGCTTGTATGTAAACCTCATGTTCTTCTCATCTAATAGTTACACTTACGGAATTATTTTCTCTCGTATGACTAATCATGAAGAAAATGTAATTAAGTGTTTTAATCCTCCATATTTGTTCTAAATACCTACATTTTCTCAGAGCAAACTTCTGTGGACAGTAATTTGTATCATTATTTATCTCACTTGCCAACGGCAAGTTTGAGCCTTGAGAAGCGAACATCGTTCCTGGGATGTACCACTAAACAAAGAACATATTTTCCAGGGGAGTTGAAGGAATCAAATCATGGGAATTTAGTACTGGCATGGAATGTGGGTTCCTGAAAATATGTTTTGAATGTCAAAAATAAGAATTCTGAGATGAGTACTTTTATAGAGGAATTCTAAGAATCTTTGGCCTTTTAGTAAGTGCTTTTCATGACTAATGAGGTGTTCTATTGTGAACTTGGAAAAGATAAGTCCCAAAGGTGCTTTCATGCAATAGGGTGGGAAGGAGGCCACATCACTTGTAGTATCAGACTTGGGAAGTGGAAAGGAATTACTCCCAGGGCTAGGATTTGTCTGTCATTTACTACTAAGTGAGCCCAAGGGCCCAATTCTCTTTCTCTTCTTGGTAAAACTAACACAAAAGGCAGAAGAAAATTAACTATTTTTCACTGAATTCAGGCAGTTCTAGAAATAACCCGAATGCTCAAATAATTTCTTTGGCTGGTGGCATGTATATTGGTCATCTTCACAGATTAATTCACTTGATTGTAGTACGGAGCCTCCCTCCTTGTCTACTGGCCATTCTGAAAACAAAATGGACCCTCTCACAGCGCTTGAGCAGTCAAGAAACTGGGAGCAATCCTCCATTGGTGAGGAAGTGTTCTTGTTGCTTTAGATCTACTTCGAGGGTAAAAAGTAGAGTTTTCAATAAAAAGCACTTGCCATTATCTAGACATACTTGAATTCTTCATTAAAACATAGAGAGTATTGATTAAATGTGAATGCTTCAAAATAACAGAGATAGTTTTGGAATTCAATTTCATGTCTAAGGGAAAAAGCTACAAAAGCAACTTCATTTTCTTCAGCAATATGCACAACTAGAAAAAATCTGGTGCACATATCTAAATATTTCAACATTAAGGTATGTGCATTCTCAGGCAACAGTCACACATGTCTACTTGATTTCAATTTTCTGGACATATTTACTAGGGGAAATTTTCTTTTTTTCCTGATGTCTTAAGAGAATACACTCCTGGGTCCTTCCAAGTTTAGAGTGAGGCTATATCCCTTACTGTGATATAGTGAAATCCTATTTACTCCCATTTTCTTCCTTTTAGACAGTTATGAGCTATTATGAGGAGTGAATGGGTGGACTCAAAGAGAATGGAAACATTTTCTTCAATGAGGTGTGAGGGAATAAACAACCTAAAATGCTAAAACCTACCCTGGAAATAAATTTTTTCTATTTTGACAAGAGTAGTGAGAGCAATGATGATGATTTCACAGTAGTAGTAGTGATATCAACAGTAACTAAGCTTAACCAAGCTTTTGGTGTACACCAGGCACAGTGCTAAGCACTTAGCATTATCTTATTTACTCTCAGCCGTCATCTCTCTGTGAGGCGTGCCCACACACAGGAACACTCAGGTAACCACAGGTTATTAAAGCAACCACTTTTGGGGGACTTGGAGACATACTCCAAAGTGGTTCCCTGTATTAACAAAAAAATCTTTAAAATCTCTTGTTTCATCAAAACTTGTAGGTTAATTTTTTATTCTATCTTATCATATGTACCTGTATTTTACTATAAAAATAATACTTTAAATAATTTAACAATAGAGAATTTATAGTCCCATAATCAATATTCCTTACCTGATATTTGAACCATTCATTGAAGCAGTTTTGCCTCATGGAGCAAAATAACCACCAAAAATTTTAAAAATTATGTTACCAACCTAGTAAGCTAACCATTTCGTTAAGATGACAGTGAACTAATTCACTGCATCCAAGTTTTTTGTGCTCATTTATTCTACCCAGGAAGTTTCTCAATGGGTTAAAAGACTCTGCATCAGCACCTTCCACAATTTACAAAGCAGCAGAGGATTTTGAGGCCACGGTTTGCTGTCTTCTCCAAGGACGCACTCCTTGAGGCCGTCTACTGTGTGTCTGTTTAGTTAATTCCTCACTCAGTCCCTGTAAATAAAGAGATATCCTGGACATGAAACAGTTTTGATCATTCTGATATTCACCTTTCATTGCTCTCAACTTTAGATCAGTGGAAGAAAAGTTAGAGTTGGTAAGGCAAGGCTGTGCTGTCCCATTTTCAGGTTCATTGTCTTCATTGATACACTCACAAAAGTACGTCTTCGTGTCCACTCTGCATAGTCCAGGAAAGTAGAAAATGCAGATTGCTTGTAGTGGAATGTCTTGGGTGTCTCTGTCAAGATATTTTTTTCTTCAAACCTTTGAATAAAAGTGACATTCTGAAAGGAGTCAACATGTTCCATTGACTTCTTTTATCCCAGCATTTCCATGCAATGTCTTGAAGATTCTAATAGGAAAATCAGAAATCTTAGACCAAATTTAGTTCAGAAAATTGTCCAAGAAATTTGCCAAGGATTGGCCTATTTAGTAAGAGAATGTAGGATTAAGCATATGGAGACACATTAGGAGACTTCAGGGGAATATGAGCACTTAGATTGCTGATTATTTCTTCCTAGGACCTGAGCCAAATTGAAAGGCACATAACAAAATGAGGCTCTTAAAGATGGCCTTGAAGCCTTTCATCTTCTTATGACTAGTACACTGCTAGAGACTATACAAGGATCTTATGCTATGTTGACTTATTGTCATATGTGAATTTACTGCTTTTGGAGATAAACTGGACTATAATTAAGGTGATGTGACAGCCCCAAAAATGCTTTGGAAAAGGATGACTCTAGTAAAGAATAGAAAAAAAGATGAATTAGGGTAATTTATTAGAGGCCCCATGTGTCCCAGGTCAATGACCTCTAGTCAGGTCACAATAGAAGGAACTCCAAAAATGAGAATTATTGACACTCAACCAAGATGACTTTACCCTGTTCTGAGATGTTCATAGCATTGTTGGTGAGTTAAAACTTTACCCATCACCAAGGAAAGAGGGAGAAAAAGTGACACCAAGAAAGCAGAGGGAAAATGACCATAAGTCTTCCTCAGCCCTTGGTCAATTTTATAAGCAAAGCTAGAGCAGGAAAATAGATATATTTGTCCAGTGTTCAGTTTTCCCTTTTTCCTCACTCCTCTTCCCATTGACTAACAATTTTGAAGTCTACACCCCAAGCACACTGACTGGACATTCCTGCCAAAGTTTCCATTAGAACTAGTCTTTCTGATATCATGTGATTTTTTTCCTGTCACTGTACTTTTGTTCTGTCACTTCTATCTTTAGAACTTACAATTTCAAATGTATTAAATTACTTATAATAAGTAATGAGTAAGACCTGCACAAGATAGAGTCAAATAGCAGAATAGACTTGAGTTGATAAAGGTTTTAAAACACACCATCCCAACTGATACTTCCTATGGATACAGAGCAAGGGAAAGCTTTCCTTAACATTATATAACTGATAGGCTTGCTTTTCAAATTCAATACTTTTTAGAGTTACCAACCACTCCAAGGTTGTTATGGAGTTATTTGCAATATTTTCAAAGAAACTTTTTCTGTCAGTATGCAGTGATGACACATTTCATCAGTCATCTAGAGAAATATGTCCTGGGGTTAATTTTGTATGATACTCTTCATCATGTATAAAAGACACTTTGAAGGTTTGAGGTAAGTTTCTTTTTACAAAAATATATCCTTGAAATGTTTTTTGTAATGCCCTGTTAATTATGAAAACACTCAGAATGTATCCATTCTTGTGCCAATAAAATTACCTCTCTGGCAATTACTGAATATAAGTCTCTTAAGAATTATATCTGTCCTATATAGCTATTTATCAACTTTCAAACATAATTTGATAAATGTTGGGTTGATTCAAATACTTAACACTTCACACTGAACATAGATCAATTGGCCTTTATCAATTAGGAAAACTTTAGCTCTACAACAGACCCACTACTTTGAAAAATTCCCAACATGGAATTTAAACTGTTCAATAGCCTTACAAAAATATTTAAGACTGTTAACACTCTTTCAAGTGTTCATAATGAATTTATTGTACAGTTGTACTGCCAAATGTAGAGTTAAGTGATAGACTAAAAAGCAGTCCTTGGGTCAAAACCTAATTTTGAGTTTTCCAAAAGGACAATTCCTGCATTGGGGAAAATAAGTCAAGGCTTCTATAACACACTGGAGCCCCTCAATCACTTTTTTAACTCAGAAACACAGTGAATAAATTCTGTGACTTCCAAAATCATATGCACTTTCTGTGACTTCTTTCCCCATGCCTGCACATGCACTTCTGTTGTGCTTGGAAAACAGAGCAGGTGCTCTGACTCAAATCATGAAGAGCTCTGTGCAATCTATAGTTCTGTTGTTTTTGTTTCTACTCAGTTTTGTTTGACCTCAGAGACCTAAATGTAAGGTAACACCAAATTTAAATGATTTAATAATACTCAGTACAACTGAAAGAACAACCCAGCTAGGTTTGACTCTTACAGATTTATTGAGAACTGGGATAATCTCTAATCATTGCTCATTAACCTCAAAGATATTGAACAAGAACTATTAGAACCTCTGTTAGAGCACTAGCTTTCAAATCTAGCTCTAACATGCTATCATCCATTTATCCATCTATCCATTTATGACGCACTTCTTGGGCACCTCTTATGTTTATGTTCCTACGTGTTATGGGTTTAACCATAATATAGAAGGTAGCTGAAGAGAGTATGGCTTTTAGTTCACAAACTCAAGCAAGCAAAATAAAAAATTATATTTCTTTACTTTCTTTAAAGACCTCATCCCATAAAGCTGGAAGATAATTCATCTTCAGTTATTACAAGGTTATGCAAAGGTCCTGGAGTTTTATATAGACTCCAAAGCATCAGAGAGGTCTTTGGGGTTACTGATATTTTTCTGCACTGGTCACTGGTAAAACACTGAGGGATATAGTCTAAATGGATCCAGCAGGGCTAATCATTCTGATCCTGCTATTCTACTTTTGGGCATGGACATATTCAGGAAATTCTAGTGGCACAAAACTGGCTTTTTTCAGTCTAATATGTGCCATTTTTTATAAGGGCTCTTTCAGGGAGTAAAGTGCTGTTCCCCTACGTCCCATAGACTTCATTCCTTTCCCAGTCTAAAAGGGTCACTTTCTCCACTCTCTACTTCTCCAGGATACTGTTTACTGGCTCAGCTTTAGGAATTAAGCCATAAAAGGAAGCATCAAGCAGACAATTTGTTCTTTTTGCCTTATGACATCAATTGCATTTCCAAATGGAGGAGTAGAGAGATACTGGAATTCCCAGAAATTTTCCTGTCTTTCATATTGATTAGACCATCCTTGACATAATCCCTATGGCCAAGCAAACATCTTGCATTCAACTGGCCTAAGCATGAGTTAGCTGCCCTCTGGCAAAGGAATGGAATTAGCCTGATTGATTGATCAATCAGCGTTCACTCCTGGGGTTTGGAGGTAAGCCCACCCAAACTGAATAACTACTACATGGAGGAGACATTGGGAAGAGAGTCTTAATGTGTTCCATTGCATGGTTTAATAAATGATTTCATTCCTAAATCTCACATGATTTTCTGGTACTGTGTTTATAGAATACCTAAGTACAAATTTCAACTTTGGTAGTTGTCCTAGGGTGCTAAAGGAAGTGCAGGAGATAGCAAACTAAGAAATCAAAGATTCGATTACTAACTATTCCATTACTGACAAGGCACATTTCATTTGTTTATTTATGTACAGGACATCCAGTGGGAAACAAGTTCTGTGCTGGGCATACATAAAATACAAGGATGAAATAAACAGTGCCTGCTTTCAAAGAGCCCAAGGTTGTGTTTTACTCACTGCTAGCCTCATATTTAGCATATTTATTGAAAATATTTCCTACATACCTCTATGTGCCTCCTGCAATTGTAACGAATAAGAATGTTACAAAAGGTGGTAAATTTAATGAGTAGAAAGGTACTTAGAAGCTTGCATGAACACCCTTGGTATAATTTTGGATAAATGGATTCTCAAATCCCTTTATTATCAACTCTTAAAAACCTAACATAATTACAACAGCTCTGATAATTCTAGAATAATTCAAATTGTCCTTCCTCAGTCCCTATCTTTGATTCTTCCTGGGCATTTGGCTCTTTGGACCAGTTTTTTGAAATGTTTCTTCCATTGGCTTGACTTCCTTTGACTCTTGCTGTTCTCTCCTCTTTACTGACACCTCTCCCCACCGACTCTGGTTCTACCTCCCATCCTGGCTTTGTACCCACTTGTATGCAAGTACATCTGTTTATCTTTCTGTAAACTCTCAACCTTGAGGAGCTCCTCTAATTGTAGGGTTTCAACATCATCTCTTCAGCTGATTCTTAAATGAATGTCTTATTTCCTGTCCTTTGCCAGCATTCCAGGTCCCTGTTTCTTAAGCACCAAAAGGTCATCTCTCCTAAACAGTTTCAGTATTACCTGGCCCTGACCCTCACCCTTGATAACTTTGAGTAAGTCATTCCACCTTCTTGGTCTCAGTAGCCCTCCACTATAGCATGAGGAAGCTGGACCAGATGAACTCCAATGGGTCATGCAATTCCAAAGACTTCATTCTAATTTATTTCCAAATCTGAATAGCTCATCCTCTACTTCAAAGCAAGTATTCTTATGCCACCCTCCTGTTTTGTCCCTTCTTACTTTTGAACTCTGCTCTGTCATCTTTCACCAATTTTTTTCTCTCTTCTGAATGTCTTTCCTATTGATTCCTAGGCTTCTCTCTTCTATCACTTCAACTATATTCCGATTTAGTCCCTTTTTTCCTCCTAACCCAAATCTTCATTATACTTTTCCAAAAACATTTTTATCATACCACTCCCTGTGTAAAAATCCACAGTACTTTTATTATCGATGTTAACTTTCATCAAAGTAAACCTAATTTCAGAAAATGGTGTCTGCTTGTCACTTACAGGAAGAGACATAGGAGCCTAGTCCAAGGAGCTCTCTGCAAGTGTAAACATTATTTTCAAATGGGTTTTCCAGTTTATTTCATAATATATCTATATAATAGCCATGACATAAGGATACTCTCTTGGGGGTTGTGCTGAAGTGGTTAAGTAGTGGTTTGGCCGCTGTAGACAGACCTGCATTTGAAACCGACTCCACTCTTTACCAGTTGGGTGACCTTGGACAGAAAACTATCTTTATTCCTTGATTATCCAAATGAGGATAATAATAATACCTAGAATATAATATTCCTCTGAGGATTAAGTAGTGAATTAAGCATAACTCCTGGTCCATGGTCAGCCCTCAGTTTTATGTTTGGGCTCCATGCTCAACCATGCAGGGTTAAATTCTGGTTTCAACTCTTGCTAGTGATGCAATGTTGGGCAAGTCCCTTAACCTTTCTGAGTGCATTTATCTGTAAGTAATGATAGTACTTAATTCATGGGACTGCCTAAGGGATAAATAAAGTAATCTGAGGCTGATTTACTATGAAACTAATGAAGCTTAAGCTTCAGTGCCTCTCACTTCCATAGGATCCTTCCAAGACCCCAAGACTTAGAGGGGTTGGATGGGTAGGTGAGCTGGCTAGAAATCCATTCATAAGGCTGTACATTTTTACAAAATTAAATGTTTTGTCCACCCTTGATTAAGAATGATGGTTCTTTCTGCTCCAGTTTAGCCTCTAACACAGCTCCCCTCTGGTTAGGTGATGAGGTTAGAGTATCCCATGGCATTTTCTGAATGTAGCCAGGGAAAGCTGAGTTGGGGGTTTATTTAATTTAGGTTTACAGGGATATTTTTCTCCGGTTTATACCACTCCCTGCAAAATTGTTGCTACCTGCTCCTAGTGTAGAAATGATTTCCAGGAATACTGCCACCACAACCTGTGCCATGACAAAACATCGCAGGACCAGAGGTAATGATATGAGCATGCACTCTAGTGCCCACAGCTGAAGCATGTGAATAATGGTGGAGAAACTAGGTTTAGAAATGCAGAGAACAAAAAGCCAATCTGTGGAAACTGTAGATGCACCATTCTTTTATTTTTGATGCATATATCATATTTGATGAAGTTCTACTACACCATTTTTACTGGAAGTTGGAAAGACATTATGGAGTATTTCAATAGAGTAAATGAAAATAGACTTCTGATTTGGTCTTATCTTTGGTCTTTAAATTTACTTGTTAAAGAATTAAGTGAAAATTCATATAAAAATTAATGAAATATGAAACAAAAGTGTTAAGATTGGTAGGGAAATCAATATAAATTCTAATGTTGAGAAGCAACTTGTAATAAAAGTACTTTAAATCATTTCAAAAGCTGCAATTAATCAAAAGGAAGAGGCAGATATTACTATATAGTTGAATATCATGATAAAAGGCTCTTAGATTGTCAGAATAATCACATTCATGAAGAGAAGTGAATCATAGACACACTGGAAAAAGATTTACATTTCTTGATGATTAGAGGTTAAAAGTGACAACAACAAACATAATATAAAACACTCATAACTATCATTACAACCAAACATACTGATTAAAAACTGGCTGATACTCAATGTAGTGAGTATGATTACTACCATCCCCATCCCTCTAAAGTCAACCCAACTTGAAATTCCCTGAAGACTTGCACTTTATTAATTAAAAAAATAAAAAGTAGAGGCCTTTATCAAAATGGACAACAAATCTGAAATATTCCTATGACTTTACCAATAATGATTTGCAAAGCCAGAAAATACTTTTCTAAACTGTTAGTAATAAAAACAAATTTCAAATAATCATACTAGAGGAAAGTTTATCTTTCTCTTCCTTCTGTGGAAAGCAATACCACTAGATCTTCGTTATAGGAAATGGTCAAAGGAAGTGCTCCATGAAGGACACACAATAAAGTCATGACAGAAATGTGGCCAGGATATGGTATTTTCTCCCCCCAGATTTTGAGATGTTTGTGATTTCATTGGCTTTTTAAAAGTCGTTTTGAGGTATAATTTATATTACTGCAAAAGACACTTACCTGTTTTCTCAGCTATTTAAAATTTGTAATTTATTACTTCTTTTCTCATTCTACAAATTCTCACTTTCATACCTAATTTTGTCTCAATTTTGTATTCTTCTTGCAGGTACTCTCCACCTCTGATGGCCTAAGTGTTGGACCCCACAAAATCTGGATTCACCTCTGGTGAATTCACATAGGAAACTTCTCAATCAGTGTTGACTGTGATTATTATCCTTCATGTTTCCTATTTCTTAGCTTTGGGTGAAATTGTGCACTAACGAATAGAGACAGTTTCACTTATCTAATTCAAATTCCCTTGCTCAATGTTCAAAGCCTTCATTTTTCTAGTTCTAGGCCATCTCTTCAGCAAACATTTTCTACTGTACCCAAGTTGTATCCTGGGTTCTATTTTTTCTGTTCACTACTGACTTTGTCTTTAATATCATTTAGGTAATCGACATGAGAATACATTATGTATATAATTTCTATTTCAATGCAAAAAGTTTACAAATTCAATTCAAGCATATTCTCAACTTTGTGAAATAAAAGTAATTTTATGTACAGAAAACATATATCTACATACAATTATACTAATGGCTAATCTCTGAATGGTGTATGGTTTTATTTCATTTTTTATATATTTCTGTATATTCTGAGTGTCATACAATAAACATTTATTCATGAAAAGTACTTAAATAAATCAGCTAGTTAATTTAGTTATTTTTAAAGTGAAAGTACCTTGAATAAAATATGCTCTCATGCAGACTTTTCAATGGTCCATTCTTATGAATGTGGTATTCTAATTGGAGTTTAAAGGCAGGAACCTGGCATTCCTGTGATCTACTCCCAGAAATGGTATTAACTTATTCAGTAGCCTTAAGCTCTTCACTTAACCCTTTAGCTCACCCTTTGTAAAGAGAGGATAATAGGCATTCTTGGTGCATTACAATGGCAAATTAGCTAAAGTTTGTGAAGTGTTTTAAAGATGAGTCCCTGTATTAAATTGCTTTGTAATTTTTGGTATTAAAGAAATAATGAGGTTGTTAATTAATTATCTTAAGTGTCTCTGTTCCTGTGGTAAAATAAAACAGAACTTTTAATGATGTATAGAGCAAAAACTTGGAAAGGAGTTAAAACAGTCTGGAGAATGAGAGCAGGAGTGTTTGAAAAAAAGTCAGGTGAGAACAGCAGGGTGTGTTCCTTTCTCCAGGGAACAGGGAACAGATCCTTTCTCCAGGATCTACTGGGTTGGTTCTTTTTAACATTTTATTTATATATATTTTTGAGGCTGAGGGGAAGTTGGTGAATCTGGGATCAGAGGAAAGAAAATATGCTTTGCAGTATCAGTTAACATAGAAATAGGATAGGGGAAAACATCAGAAAATTGAGAAATGATTTTAACGGAAGCCTCTTCCATGTGAGGTGTCAAACTGACAACATAATGTCACTTTAATAAGCATCTTTCTGTTGATCAAAATTAAAATTCTCCAAACTTGAACTTAATTTAGCAAGAGGTGATGGTACTCATATAATTTTTTGAGGGTTAAGAAATTAATGGACCAGATTGAAATGTGGATTAAGGTCAAGCAGTTTTGAAATAACTTCTGGAAGCAAATGTTAATCAATTTTTATCTTTATGAATCATTTACTCATAGCAAATCAAAATATATTAGAGGAAAAAAACATGTTTTTTTACATCAAAAAATGTAGGCAAGGAAAGCTGCGTTATGGAATTGGGCAGGAGAAGGGGAAACATTTTCCCTAAGGGTGGAAGGGCCTTCTTAAATACTGACAAAAGGCCTGTTTAATTGTTTAAGAAAGTAGATTATGTCTTTGATTTCTTTTGAGGAACACAAGTTGGAAATCAGTAGTGAACATGTGGTTTGTGTTGAGTTCATGTCAATGCAATTCGTTCCACGTCTTATATTCTAACTGTCCTGTTCCTATCAACTCCGGACTGCAAAAGAAAAAAGAGTCACAGAGCTTGATCTTCCAGAAGCAGAATGTAGTACATAGGACATGTATGACCTTGCCCATGCCCTGCAGTGACACCACATCCTCTCCTTAATCTTCATCCCTCCTAATGTCCCTAGAGTACTTCCCTTGTGCTGAGCTATTGCTGTGGAAGTACAAGTGCTGTCAAAGGCAATTTTTATTAAGTAGGGTGTCACCTTCCAGACCCAATCCCTAACACTCAGCCAAAAACCAGCCCAGCAGTTTTACATATTCTCACCTGCACCCAAGGCAACTTGCTACACATTATGAAGGCTTAGTGAGGGTTTGTCTTACAACTTCTGGCTCTAATTTTGTTATTTTGAACATCAGTTTAAACCTTTCAGGAGTTCCTTCCAGGTTCACAATTTTCTTGACCTTACTTTACTTGCATTGCCATTTTAATGAATAAGGAATGGAAACAAAACCCAGAATTAAGAAGTGTCATTCCCATATTTGCTGAAGATTTTATTTACAGTGCTCTTAGATATGTCAGAGAAGAACAGTTTTTCAAAATTCATGTGTCTGTAGCTTTCATTCTGCTGTGAAAGAAATGTATGTATCCAAGGTTCTCTGCCTCTGTTTCAAGAACATGTGTCAGATACTTTTCTGAATTTCTCTGTCAGCAATGTCTCAATCACTAAAATAAGAGGAAAGTGTAAGTATGGGAGAAAAGTTTGATTCCACTGTTTCTAAAGTTTCTTGCTACCTTTGGTTCTAGAGTATAGATCTTTGGCCAGTTGGTCAATAGAAAGTCATTATTCATAATGAATATTAGTTACAGTAAAAGATTAAGTGTTGTAAGATAATATTCAGGTACAGTATGATGTGTACTTTAATAACCTAACATCTTTCACAGTTTGGCATTTATGCTAAAGATCTTGATTGTTTGAGATTTTTGTCTTTCTCAGAGAGTTTTTCATCCATTTTGCATAAGCAAACATATTCGAATAGCAAGTTAAAACTGAACTGAACCCTGGAAATTCTTCACACCTTTTTTCTATCATTAACTCTCATTTACTTATAGAGTCCCAAGAAGTTGGTTGGGAAGTTAAGGAGTATAATGGTTCAGTTGCCTGAATAAAATCCAGAGGGAGGGAGGGGGCAATTGGAGCTCTCAGTTCTAATACCAGCTACCTTGGAGAAAGAGAAAGCTTGCTTTCACTGGCTCAAAGACATAATCTTTAGACCCTTCCTTTGACCTTATTAATCCCTTAATGTCACTATCAGATATTCATATAAATATAATCCATTGGCCATAGACACTAAAAGGGCTAGAGAGTTGAGATTCTGGGGCTTTGCACTTAATTCAGCTTCAAGAAACATCTTTTAAAGCCACACATCAAGTATTGTGCTTTATCTATCCTGAGCACACTTTTCAAAGTGTTGACCGTAAGTTTGGAGGCCATTTGATTCTTCTACTTGTCTTCTACAAAAAAAGGATTAATATATGCCCATCACGCTTTTATCCACAGAAAGCTGGCCTCTCCAAGGGAGAACTGCACATTGTTTTACATATTTTATTTTAGTTTCATATTTATTTTTGTGGCCTATTTGGATTCTTAACTTTTGCCAATATCATGAATACCAACCAATCATACTTCTCTCCCCTTCCTTGGATAACTTGTAGTGGACCAGCCATGAGTAGAGTTAAGAGCTGCCCATGTTTAAGTCCTCAAGATTTTTCTAAAGTAAATAATATGAATCACTTTTGAAGACAGTACAGTACTATCACATCATATGTTCTTTTTTTTAAGTTGAAGTATAGTTGACATACAATATTATATTCATTTCAGGTGTGCAACATAGTAATTTGACATTCATATGCATTACAAAACACTCAATATATAACAGGTATAGTTAACATTTGTCACCACACACTTATTACAATATTATTGACTACATTCCTTAGGTTACACTTTTTATTCCCATGACGTCTTTGTTTTGTAATGGAAGCTCATACCTCTTTATCTCCTTCATCTATCTTGACCACCAGTGGCCTATCATTGATTTTCCTCATGGTTATAAGTGCTCCTGGGAAAACAATAGTTTAGGAAATAATAGAATAACTAACATTTATTAAGCATTTGGTATATGTTAGGGTCTCACTCTATGTACCAAATACTGTTCTAGGCAGTAAGGATAGAAGAGCAAGCAAAATTTTTTTAAAAATCTATGTCTGGCCCTGAAGAATAGGAGAAGATTTTGTAAGATAGAACTAGACTGCAACTAGATTATACAAAAATAGCAACTACTGAATGATGCTTGTTGTTATTTTTTATTACTGTATTCCTCTCCTGGGCATTATGAGTGTTATTGAGAAGATGTCTGTAATTTTAGCCAATTGACAACCCTTTTAAAATGTTTACTCCTTTTCATTCATTTGATTGTATTCATAGAGTATCTACTATAAGTTAGCTATTTCTCTAAAAAGGTAACTAAGAGGCATTTAGCACTGAATAATGTTAAAACTTTGGATTTATAATTTTCAAATACAGAAAAAATCATTCATAGACACAGTGAAGGAAGAATATAGGGGAAGCTCAAAATTTTAATATCAATCCAAGATAGAGACAGTGATAGCTGTTACCATTTGTCACCTATCATGGGTGGAATAGTAGCATAGGTCAAATATTTGTCCATTTAAGAATTGTTAGGAGTCCAGCTGAACTCCTGGGGAATTTGGAATGCTGCCTTCTTTTTGAACCATTGAGCAATGCTTATTGACCCCATCCCTCTATTTCCTAAAGGAGTAAAAGTCAGAAAAGGCATCTCATAGATTCAGACAGATTCTGAGCCAATCTTGATTAATTAATTTATTGCTTAAGGTGGGGAAAGTGGTATGCTAGATGCCAGGGGCACTTACAAAGAGGGTCTAAGGAAGGAGTGGACAAAGCCAGGTCTGCTTGGTAATGGGCATTTAGTGGTGATTGGTTTTGAGGGGGCACATCCACAGGCGACACCTACCTAGCATGTCCCCACCTGGGCAAATTATGAAAGAAAGATTTCTGGATAAATGAACTCTTCATTCATTTGTATTTTTGGAGGAACACTGTTTTTTCATTGAAATGTTTTTGCAATGATAAAATTGTATACATCATTATGCAAAGACAATAAATTCAAAATCTAATGTTTAAAGAGAATGTAAAATTCAGTCACAGCTATTGATTTAGGAAAAGAAAAGGAAGAATTAAAAAAAAATAGAACTCCTCATCTTTTAGAATTCTGGCCAAAGGTGATGTTAGGTTTTAAGTATATGGAGACATTTTAGGAATTGTATACATGTTTCAGTAACTTTTTGTAAGGAAACACAGGTATGAACTTCCTTTTGGAAGGTGTGTGTAAATATGTGAATCTGTTAATCTGCACAGAAGTGTAATATTTAAAAGGCAATAAGTGTTGATCATTTTTTATCATTTTCTTAAATGTTAATATATATCACACATAAATATCAATATTTATCACACATAAATATCAATAAATATCATAGCAATAAATCAGACTCTAGCTTTATAAACAGCAGGGTCAAAAACTAATTTAAAGAAGCAGATTCCAGTTTAAAGTAGCTGTTTCTCAGAGATCTCTATAATTTTCTTTATGAAAGATAGTGCAGCATTTGTATAAATATACAAACACTTGTAATCAAAATGTTATTTGTTCATGGAAAGAGATTATCTGTAGTGGAACTAGAGTTGTGATACTATATTCACATTTCAGCAGCTGTTTTAACATTAAAACCGCTTGTACATAAAGGATATGGTCTGATGAATCAAGGAAGAGTTCGAGGTTTGGATTGGAAAAGAAATGAAGAGAATTCCAGATTGATGTGTTTGGTCGAGCAAAGACAAGAAGGAAAGAATGAAGACTAAAGTGACTATGAGAAGATGCATCTAAGGAAAACAAGTGGCAAGTGGGTGTTTAGAACCAATCACAGGACTGTGCCTCTAATCATATTAATGCACGAATCTTTAAAACGCTTTTAACATTTGTTACTTATAATTACTGTTTGTAATAGTATAATTGAAGAAGTATGGATTGAATGAGTACTTACCATTTATTGAATAAAATGATAGATAAAGAAATGAGTTTATTTTAGCAATTAATTTCACCCCAATATTCTTCCATTTGAATATATGTAAGCTGTATTTTCTCTCTTGGAAGTTTGCTGAATATCATTTAATGTGAAAGCAATGTACAGTGCCAGAAGACCTGTGCTTTGTAGGGGAAATAACCTAGATTGGTGCACTGTGATGTGAGCCATAAGAAGAACTCTTGGAGTGGATGTTTAGAGGCAAACCTATTAAGTTAAATACTATATTGACTGAAACTGCTTCCTATTGCCTGCAGGGAAAATGAGGGAGAATTTAGTTTTAAAGTGATAAAATCTTGTGTACATCTGGTTTAAATTTTCGAATCAAATGAAAGATTTACATCTAAAAGAAGACCACTCACTGTTGAATCAAGCATAACAAAAAACTTAATCACAGCTTTTTAATATTATCAATATTCATTTTATTGAAGTAAAGATACAACAACTCATATCAATAAAAAAATTATTCCCTACAGTGCACCACTTCATCTAGGCATGGGCAATTTCTCTAGTTGAATAGTAAGAAACAGTTGACTTTTGTGTTTTCCAGAGGGGAAGTTACATTTTGTATTTTAACACTTTCAGAAATGAAAAATGTTTGAAGATGAGTAAAAAAGAAACCAAGAACAATTATTACTAGGTTTACATGTAGCTAATAGAATTGAAAATCACATTTAGCTCATATCTTTTTTTTTCACAGAAAATATCAACTACATTTATTGTTCATTAAATTAAAAACACAGTCAAATGTTTCATAAAAGTGAGGCAAATAAGAGTGTATAAGCAAATAATTTTAAAATGCCTTTGAGCCTATGTACAGTAAGTAAGGTCTTCGTTAAACATTCAAAATCTCCATGGACTATCAAAACACACTACTGTGCTAGCTTATTTGATGAAACGCTAGTTTAACTGAGGCCAGAGTATTCCAAGCAGCAGAGGTCAGCAAGGAAACTACTCAGCCAGCCGTGTGCAAGGTGGAGCTGTGCCCTGCTCAGCCACACACTGCCTGTTACATTCCCACCTCACTCCAGCTACTGTCCTGAATTTACAACCCACTACTGCCACTCCCACCCAAAAACTGAGCATGCAACCATTCGTCTCCTGTCCTTTTTTTTTTATTAAGGTATGATTGATATACACTCTTATGAAGGTTTCACATGAAAAAACAATGTGGCTATTACATTTACCTATATTATCAAGTCCCCACCCATACTCCAATGCAGTCTCTGTCCATCAGTGCAGCAAGATGCCACAGATTCACTATGTGCCTTCTCTGTGCTACACTGTTCTCCCCATGATCCCCTACATCATGTGTACCAAACATAATACCCGTCAATCCCTTTCTCCCTCCCTCCCCACCCACCCTGCCACACCCCTCCTCTTTGGTAACCAGTAGTCCATTCTTGGAGTCTCTGAGTCTGCTGGAGTTTTGCTTCATTGTTATACTCCACAAATGAGGGAAAACATTTGGCATTTATCTTTCTCCACCCGGCTTATTTCACTGAGCAAGATATCCTCCAGCTCCATCCAGGTTGTTGCAAATGGTAGGATTTGTTTCTTTCTTAATGGCCGAATATCATTCCATCGTGTATATGTACCACCTCTTCTTTATCCATTCATCTACTGATAGACACTTAGGTTGCTTCCATATCTTGGCTATAGTAAAAGTGCTGCAATAAACATAGGGGTGCATATGTCTTTTTGAATCTGAGAAGTTGTATTCTTCGGGTAAATTCCAAGGAGTGGGATTTCCAGGTCAAATGGTATTTCCATTTTTAGTTTTTTGAGGAACCTCCATATTGCTTTCCACAATGGTTGAACTAGTTTACATTCCCACCAGCAGTGTAGGAGGGTTCCCCTTTCTCCACATCCTCACTAGCATTTGTTGTTCTTAGTCTTTTCGATGCTGGCCATCCTTACTGGTGTGAGGTGATATTTCATTGTGGTTTTAATTTGCATTTCCCTGATGATTAGTGATGAGGAGCATCTTTTCATGTGTCTGTTGGCCATCTGAATTTCTTCTTTGGAGAACTGTCTCTTCATATCCCTCTGCCCATATTTTAATAGGGTTATTTGCTTTTTGGGTGTGGAGACGTGTAAGTTCTTTATATACTTTGGATGTCAACCCCTTGTTGGATATGTCATTTACAAACATATTCTCCCATATTGTAGGATGCCTTTTTGTTCTGTTGATGGTGTCCTTTGCTGTAAAGAAACTTTTTAGTTTGATGTAGTCCCATGAGTTCATTTTTGCTTTTTTTTCCCTTGCTCGAGGAGATGTGTTCAAGAAGAAGTTGCTCATGCTTATACTAAGGAGATTTTTGCCTATGTTGTCTTCTAAGAGTTTTATGGTTTCATGACTTACATTCAAGTCTTTGATCCATTTTGACTTTACTTTGGTGTATCGGGTTAAACAATAATCCAGTTTCATTCTCTTACATGTAGTTGTCCAGTTTTGCCAACACCAGCTGTTGAAGAGGCTGTCATTTCCCCACTGTATATCCATGGCTCTTTTATCATATATTGATTGACTATATATGGTTGGGTTTGTATCACAGCTCTCTAGTCTGTTCCATTTGTCTATGGGTCTGTTCTTGTGCCAGTACCAAATTGTCTTGACTACTGTGGCTTTGTAGTAGAGCTTGAATTTAGGGAGTGAGATCCCCCCAAATTTATTCTTCCTTCTCAGAATTGCTTTGGCTATTCAAGGTCTTTGGTGGTTCCATATGTATTTTAGAACGATTTTCTCTAGTTCATTGAAGAATGCTGTAGGTATTTTGGTATGACTTGCGTTGAATCTAGAGATTGCTTTAGGCAGGATGGCCATTTTGACAACATTAATTCTTCCTATCCATGAGCACAGGATGTGTTTCCATTTATTGGTATCTTCTTTAATTTCTTTGAAGAATGTCTTGTAGTTTTCAGGATGTAGGTCTTTCACTTCCTTGGTTAGGATTATTGCTAGGTATTTTATTCTTTTTGATGCAATTTTGAATGGAATTGTTTTCCTGGTTTCTCTCTCTCTGCTAGTTAATTCTTAGTGTATAGGAATGACACAGATTTCTGTGTATTAATTTTGTATCCTGCAACTTTGCTGAATTTAGATATTAGATCTAATAGTTTTGGATTGGATTCTTTAGGGTTTTTTATGTACAATATCATGTCATCTGCAAACAGTGACAGTTTAACTTCTTCCTTACCAATCTGGATGCCTTTTATTTCTTTGTGTTGTCTGATTGCTATGCCTGGGACCTCCAGTACTATGTCGAATGGAAGTGGGGACAGTGACCATTCTTCTCTTGTTCCCCATCTTAAAGGAAAAGCTTTCAGCTTCTCGCTGTTAAGTATGATGTTGGTTGTGGGTTTGTCATATATGGCCTTTATTATGTTGAGGTACATACCCTCTATCCCCATTTTGCTGAGAGTTTTTATCATGAATGGATGTTGAATTTTGTCAAATGCTTTTTCAGCATCTATGGAGATGATCATGTGGTTTTTGTCCTTCTTTTTGTTGATGTGGTAGATGATGTTGATGGATTTTCAAATATTGTACCATCCTTGCATCCATGGAATAAATCCTACTTGATCATGATGGATGATCTTTTTGATGTATTTTTTAATTCAGTTCGCTAATACTTTGTTGAGTATTTTTGCAACTGTGTTCATCAGGGATATTCATCTGTAATTTTCTTTTTTGTGTGGTGTCTTTGCCTGATTTTGGTATTGGAGTTATTCAGGCCTCATATAATGAGTTTGGAAGTAGTCCCTCTTCTTCTACTCTTTGGAAAACTTTAAGGAGGATGGGCATTAGGTCTTCACTAAATGTTTAATAAAATTCAGTGGTGAAGCCATCTGTTCCAGGGGTTTTGTTCTTAGGTAGTTTTTTGATTACCAATTCAATTTTATTGCTGGTTATTTTTCGGTTCAGATTTTCTGTCTCTTGGAAGGTTGTATTTTTTTAGAAAATTGTCCATTTCTTCCAGGTTATCCAGTTTGTTAGCATATAATTTTTCATAGTATTCTCTAATAATTTTTTCTATTTCTGTGTTGTCCATAGTGATTTTTCCTTTCTCATTTCTGATTCTGTTTATGTGTGTAGACTTTTTTTTTTTCTTGATAAGTCTGGCTAGGGTGTTATCTATTTTGTTTATTTTCTTAAAGAACCAGCTCCTGCTTTCATTGAGTCTTTCTATTGTTCTATTCTTCTCGATTTTATTTATTTATGTTCTATTCTTTATTATGTCCCTCCTTCTGCTGACTTTGTGCCTCATTTGTTCTTCTTTTTCTAGTTTCATTAATTGTGACTTTAGACTTCTTATATGGGATTGTGCTTCTTTCCTGAGGTAGGCCTGTATTGCAATATACTTTCCTCTTAGCATGGCCTTGGCTGTGACCCACAGATTCTGCGGTGTTGAATTATGGTTGTCATTTGTCTCCATATATTGCTTGATCTCTGTTTTTATTTGGTCATCGATCCATTGTTTGTTTAGGAGCATGCTGTGAAGCCTCCATGTGGTTGTGGGATTTTTCATTTTCTTTGTGTAATTTATTTCTAGTTTCATACCTTTGTGGTCTGAGAAACTGATCGGTACAATTTCAATCTTTTTGAATTTGCTGAGGCTCTTTTTGTGGCCTAGTATATGATCTATTCTTGAAAATGTTCCATCTGCACTTGAGAAGAATGTGTATCCTGCTGCTTTTGGGTGTAGAGTTCTGTGGATGTCTGTTAGGTCCAACTGTTCTAATGAGTTATTCAGTGCCTCTGTGTTCTTACTTATTTCATGTCCAGTTGATCTGTCCTTTGGAGTGAGTGGATTGTTGAAGTCTCCTAGAATGAATGCATTGCATTCTATTTAGCCTTTTAATTCAGTTAATATTTGTTTCACATATGTAGGTGCTCCTGTGTTGTGAGCAAAGATATTTATAATGGTTATATCTTCTTGTTGGATTGACCCCTTTGTCATTATATAATGTCCTTCTTTGTCTCTTGTGACTTTCTTTGTTTGAAGTCTATTTTGTCTGATCCAAGTATTGCAACTCCTGCTTTTTTCTCTCTGTTAGTTGCATGAAATATCTTTTTCCATCCCTTCACTTTTAGCCTGTGTATGTCTTTGGGTGTAAAGTGAGTCTCTTGTAGGCAGCATATAGATGGATCTTCTTTTTTTATCCATTCAGTGACTGTGTGCCTTTGATTGGTACATTCAGTTCATTTACTTTTAGGGTGATTATCAACAGGTATGTATTTATTGCCATTGCAGGCTTTAGATTTGTGGTTACTAAAGGTTCAAGGTTAACTTCCTTCCTATCTAAGTGTTTATCTTAACTCATTTAATTTGCTGTTACAAACACAATCTAAAGGTTCTTTTCTGTTTCACCTCCTCTTTCTTACTCCTCCATTCTTTATATATTAGGTATTATATTCTGTACTGTTTGTCTATCCCTTGATTGACTTTGGCGATAGTCCATTTAATTTAGTGTTTTCTTAGTAATTTGCTGTTCTACTTTCTTTACTGTGATTTTATTACCTCTGGTGACAATTATTGAACCTTAGGAACACTTCCATCTATAGCAGTCCCTCCAAAATACACTGTAGAGATGGTTTGTGGGAGGTAAATTCTCTCAGCTTTTGCTTATCTGGAAATAGTTTAATCCGTCCTTCAAATTTAAATGATAATCTTGCCAGATAAAGTAATCTTGGTTCCAGGCTCTTCTGCTTCATTGCATTAAATACATCATGCCATTCTCTTCTGGCCTGTAAGATTTCTGTTGAGAAGTCTGATGTTAGCCTGATTGTCTTTCTTTTGTATGTGATCTTATTTCTCACTGGCTGCTTTTAATGGTCTGTTCTTATCCTCGATCTTTGCCATTTAGTTATTGTATGTCTTGGTGTTGTCTTCCCTGGGTCCCTTGTGTTGGGAGATCTGTTCATCTCCATAGCCTAACAGATTATCTCCTTCCCCAGATTGGGGAAGTTTTCAGCAATTACCTCCTCAAGACACTTTCTATCTCTTTCTCTCTCTTCTTCTTCTGGTATCCCTATAATGTGAATATTCATCTGTTTGGATTGGTCACACAGTTCTCTCAATATCCTTTCATTCTTAGAGATCTTTTTTTCTCTCTGTGCCTCAGCTTCTTTGTATTCCTCTTCTCTAGTTTATATTTCATTTATGGTCTCTTTCACATATCTAATCTGCTTTTAATACCCTCCATTGTGCTCTTCAATGATTGGATCTCTGACTGGAATTCATTCCTGATTTCTTGAATATCTTTCCGTACCTCCATGAGCATGTTAATGACTTTTATTTTGTACTCCCTTTCAGGAAGAGTCATGAGGTCCATGTCATTTAAATCTTTCTTGGGAATTGTATTAATAATTTTACTCTGGACCAGGTTCCTTTGGCATTTCATAGTTGTATATGGCGCCCTCTAGTGCCCAGAAGCTCTACCCTCTGGAGCTGCTCAGCCCCTGAAGCAATGTCCGGAGTCACAGGGGAGTGGTATTGGTGCCTGGGGGGAGGAAAGAGCTGTTTCCTGCTTCCTGGCTGATATGCTTGTCTCCACTGCCTGAACCAGTGGGCCGAGCACAGGTATAAGCTTTTGTCCCAGAGCAGCCAGATCTGGATCCCTGCTTTCTGCAAGTGGCTAGAATCTCAATCTTTCCAGGAATTCTGCCTGTCTTAGCTTTCCAATCCCATAATCACGAGAGTATCATGAAAGCACCATGAAATGTAGGTTTGAGCTCCTAAAGCAGATCTCCAAAGTTACATATTCAGCAGTCCCAGGTCTCCAGTCCCTCCCCCACTCTGTTTTACTTCCTCCTGCCAGTGAACTGGGGTGTGGGAAGGACTTGGGTCCTACCAGGCCACAGCTTTGTTCCGTGAGGTCTGCTCTTTTCTCCAGGTGTATGCAGTCTGGCACAGTCCTATTTCCTGTTGCTCTCTCAGGGTTAGTTGTATTAATTATATTTTTGTATTACATGCAGTTTCAGGAGGAAGCCTCTGTCTCACCTCTCATGTTGCCATCTTTAATCCCTTGTAGCTAATTTCTTTACCAATGCAGAATGGAAGTGAAATTTAAAATCATTACACATTATGCATATTGCAAGGTTTTAGTTAGCAAAGAAAATCAGCCTCATAATTGTCTTTAGCAAGTTAAGTATACCATTTTAACTATGAACTTGAAAATAGATGTTGCCAGTGATTTTTAAATCACTATCATGGCTACTGTGATTTGTATGATTTAATATTGAAATAAAATATATTTATTGGAAATTAAACAATTTGTATAAAAGCCTATGCATTTTACATATTCAGTCTTCCAAATAATAGGTGGCTTTTACACCATTCCAAAATATCTATATGTATTTACTTGGTTAGTAAAACTGAATGGCTGAGTTGTATATTTGTGCATCTGAGATATTATGAACTTCAAATCCAGGGTGAATGACTTACTAGATAGCTGAAAGGAATACTGGAACCTTGGCATACTAGCTGAGAAGAAAGAAGTTGTGTGGAGTCTGGCAGGGAAGCATCTCTCAGTTTTCTCTGTGAAAGGTAAAGTAGAGGTGGGGAGATGGGGTGGGGTATTTGGTGTGGGTAAGGATTCAAGGAAAGAGCAACCCTGAGTGAGGTTAGATCATGGGTTAGCCACACACTCCATACTTGTGGAACCCATCAATTTCTCTTACTGGTTTCATCTAGTTTCTTTGGTACCTTAGAATTACTGGGGAAATTTATTTTCAGAATCTCTTTGATTCAGAATGCAGATTTTTTTTCCTAAAGAAACACCAACAATTTGTTCAGTTCAGAGTTTTGCACCACTTCCTGCATTTGACATCAAAATTTTCCTGCGTCATTACAAAAGTTGAGGGCTGTAGGAACACTGGCAAACACTGCCTATGAGTCTTGGCTAAATTTCTGTAGGTTTAGAACTTAATGTGGATTTATTAAACTCACAGATTAGGAATGGATTTGAATGATTTAGAAAAGAGGTGAAAGGCAATAAATTTATTAAAAACCCATCAATGTTACATTTATTACATGAGAAATATATTTCATATTTGGTTTAAATCCATTCTCAAATATTCATTACCAGATTAGCTCCACAAAGAGATTGCATTTTACAAATTCCAAAAGATTAAAAGGGGGCAATCAGACTGGAGAAAGAAATGCAATATAACTTGACACCTGTTTTTCAAAGAGGATTAGATTTTCAAAGGGATATTTTTTATTAAGTATCATTAGGGTTAGGCTTAATATAAGGATTCATATTACTAGTCTGTATGATATTCACATTATTACGGCCTGAAAGAGTCAATACATCTTTGAAATGTGAATAATTTAGCTCCTATTTATCAGTAGGGCCTGAGAAATGGTCCCCAATGTGCTTTAAAGTCTTTCTTATGTTGTTTTTATGATATTCTTTTGAGACAAGTAATTATGGCCAACTGTCAATTATACTTAAGTGATGGAAGGCAAGGTGATCAGAAAATTGTGGACCTTTGTTACAGCAGCCCTAGCAAATTAACACAATGAGTAAAAAATTTGAAGTCAAGAAATAAAAATTTAGGGGTTCCAGTAACATGCTAGAGTTACTAACTTTTAGAACATGAAGGTATCTTAGAGATCAACTAGCTCAGTTGCCTTGTTCTGTAAGTGAGGCAACTGAATTATAGAGAGAACTCTGTAGCACACATAAGGTATTTGAGTAAGGCAAGCCCATTCCATAAGACTCTCCTTGTACTCGTCTCTCAATCACATAAGAGACAATGTGTGTGGATCACATTTGTTCTCCTAGGTTCTTGTCCCTGCTGAAACGAAGAATTGAAAGGCAGAGACACAATAGCAAAGCAAAGCGGTTTATTTGAACATCCTCCAAGGGAGAACTGGGTCATAGTCAAGGTAGACAAACGCCCTCATCCTTTAGGGGAAGTTCTCTTTATCATGTCCTAGCTGGGAGGTGCCTCTTTGATTGACAGGGTGAGGTCATCTGACTGACAGTTCTAGTTATACATCCATCCCTCACCATGTCCATGCATTTTCTCAAAATGCACACAGAAAAGCCTACAGGGGTGGGAGGGAAGCAAAACCGAAATGTAAACTTTATTTTAATGAGTTTATGATGAGGTGTGGATATATGTGGTCATAGTTTTGTTGGATTGTGCCTGCGTGTTGATCTGGTTGGGTCCAGTCTGGCCTGGCCTCAATATAGGTAAGGGAGGTATCTCTCTGCAAAGCCTTTATTGTCTTCAAGTGGGACTCCCTACTTGGGCATGGTTTGGGCTGTTATTTACTAGACCTTATCTTTCCTTTCCCCAGCTACTCATGTCTGTCTTTCTATCTAACAAAGTGCCTATAACCAAAGTCCAGAAAGCTTGTAAGAAAAAGAGACAATATAGATGAGTGTATCTGATATTCAAATCAGTCAAAGATCATTTATCTGGGAAGATCAAGGAGGACATCAAAGAGGAAGTAGGGTGTGTGTGTGGTTTTGTCTGCATTTTGTTTTAATTTTTAGATTTGAAGGATAAGCAAAATTGGTAGGCAGAATGAAAGGAAACATTTCAGCTAAAGACAGAAAGAGCCCGCTGGGTGAAGGCATGAACACACTAGGTAGAGTTGGAAAAGGTGAGGGATCAGCTCCACTGTTCAACAGGGTTCCTATGGAGGTTTAGTAGTAAATAAAACTAGAAAGGTGGCAGAGGCCATGCTGCCAAGCATCAGAGCATGGGGACTAAGGGCCATGCTGTATGGACAGTGATATTAGACCTTGCTGAGTGAGGGAATTTGCTTTGATTTGGGGCCCAGGTGTCCCATCTGTCAGGATTCATTACTCTTCTACCTGGCAGGAGGCACTTGCCAGTGGGTAATTCAGATTTAATTAAAACAGC
Source organism: Manis javanica (assembly GCF_040802235.1). Taxonomy (NCBI): domain Eukaryota; kingdom Metazoa; phylum Chordata; class Mammalia; order Pholidota; family Manidae; genus Manis; species Manis javanica. The sequence continues at coordinate 72,170,484 of NC_133160.1, forward strand.
ATCTGGGAAGAACTATAATTTTCTGCCTGCTTTGGATTCCTCTAACCTGGTTACTTGAGTGAATGCATGTGTGTTTATATATGCAGGGCATAAGAGAGAGACCCCCAAGTGAAGCCCCAAACTATTACAAATTTGTTCAAAAGGGTGTTAGTCTGCCGTTGCTGATCTCATACATTTCTGGCCTTTGGAATGCATGGAAACCCCACAGGAAGCTGAAACACAGTTCTTAGGCCGTATGTTTCTGGTCCAGAATGTTTGTAACTTCCAATATTCTCAAGAGGTAGAAGTGGTTCTTGAAGGGGATTTTATCTATTTGTATCCATGCATTTCTAAGGGGGAAAATATTAAAAGAAATTTTACATGATACAAATAGTCATTAATAGCTATTTTTATTTCATATGCATTAAGAATTATTGCAGTGTCAATGTATAAATTTTATATTTAGTGTACTATCTTTGCAAACATTCCTTACAAGCCACTTAGATCATGCAGCAATTACAGCAGAATGATGGTACCTTATTTTTTCATGTATATATAGGTTATCACAAGGCAAAGTGTTAATGATTTTATGATACTTTGACTTGTTGTGAGAGAGAAATGACTAATTTTTGAATCATGGACTAAGCAAACTAAAGGTAAAAAAAGAACACTTATTCTTTATAAGTAATGACTTTGTCCTGCCTCTTCCCCAGCCCCAAATAGTCAAAGATTTTACAAATACAAATTTATTCCCATTCTTTTTAGACTATTATCTCATTTTTTAAACAAGAAAATACATGCATTGACTTAAACAAAAGAAATCATCTTGCATTAATAATTGCATTTGGACATAAAGTTCTTAAGTCTAAATAGTTTTCTGGGCATATTATTTCTACTGCTACTTGTACACTGGTACATTATGTTATTAAGGTATATTTTATTGCTCTGTGGAATTATGCACCTCAAGTACCTGCATCTAACTCAAATTAAAATAGTTCACAAATACCTGAAAATCAATTTAGTCCCAAATGTTTATATCTAAATTACAGATGTTTTCTTTCCGTATTTTTCTGCCTTCAATGCATTAGATTCCTTTTTAACTTTATAATCAGAGTTAAATGTTTCCTTTGGGAAAATTGAGAAAAGAACTTTCACCAGCTGCAAGCTTCACTGCATTGGTAAATTTATGTTTATTTTGTAGTAACACAATAATACATAGCCCTGGACTGAATTCACAGCTAAAGTTTAATCTGTTTAATTGGGCAAGTTCAGTCTGAGGTCCCTCTGTCCTCCATAAAACTGTACTCTGGAAGTTAATGATTCTAACTTCCAAGAGTGAGTTACGGTTTGGTGCTCAAACTGGGAATATCTACAGGATTATTCAGAAAGTAATATCCCAACTGGGGGCACTTTATCTTTTTACAATGGGGTATTTAATTTTACTGTGCCTAGAAATATTTGTCAAAGAGGCAAAAAAAAATGTTTTTTCAAAGACCCTTGCTTCTTTTTTCTAATTTTCTAAGGTGATTGGTGTAATAATGTTTCAGTTCCTTTGAGTGAAAAATAAAGTGTTTTAAAACTGTCAGATGAGCTTTAAAGAGAAGTCAAGGCTATGGTCAGGTTAATGAATCATGTCTGAATTTAGAGCTCGGGTTCTCTCCTATCCTTTTGTTCAAGTGCTTCTCAGATAGACTGAATATAGACTGAACCCACAAATTAGGTACACCCTGATAAAAGCCTTTCACCACCAGTGTGCATACTCTTGTTTTCCTTGAATGGAAAGGAAAGGAAACTGGTATTTTTTTTGATCATCCATTATAAATAGACACAGTAGCACTCTATGTGTTACAAACATTAACTCAGTGAGTTCTCTCTCTTTATACACATATATATATATTATATATATATATAATATATATATATTAATATCCCCTTTTAGTAAAAGAGGCATCTGTTTTCAAACATTTAATAATTTTCGATGTGGAACAGAAAGCTAAAGCATAATCTTTCTGGCTCCAAAATCTCTTCTCTTTTACCTTATTTTTATGTTTTAAAATTAAATAAGTAATGCAACAATCCATTTTCTGTAAAAAACTAATACTGTGGCTATAATAAAGTCCCTTTAAAAACTACCTGTGATCCTAGTCTCCTTTCTTTTACTGAGAGAAATAATCTTATGCATTAAATGTGTATTTTTCAGACCTTTAAATCTTTTACTTACATGTATATGTACCTATAAAAATGGATTGCATGGTCTGGTGAGTTTGGGGAATACTTGCCTTCTTCTTAAGTGCAGGACAGTTCTGTTTCCAAAGTCCTGAGCTTTTACAACAGCTTTTACAATGTTATCAAGGGGGTGACTTACTCACCCAACTACATTTTCTCCAATTTGATTCTTTACATCAGGGAAATTTGCAGCTAAGATGGAAATCAAAAGATTCCTGTGTTGTAGATTTAGAGCTGTGTGCTTTGGAATATTTTAGTATTCCTACTCCTCTGAGAACATAGTTCCATTTCAGCTCAGGAGAAACCCCACCCCCACTAAAAAAATTCCTATCAGGCTCCGAATATTAGTTTCCAATCAGGCCAATTTCTGATAACAGAGATCCTTAAAAAAACTCAAATATCTTACTGAACTTCTTTAAATATGTTTTTTCCACTTTTCTCTTTTAAAACAAATGTATACCTATCAAGTGACTCAAAACCAAAATCAATAACCTTTCTATGACTTAACCATGGATGCAAAGGCATTCCCAAAGGTGCAAAAGATTCACTCCTCCCAAGATCCAGGTCGACTCCCAAGGAGAGCCAAAAAAAAGAAAGACAATCCCCCTGAGAGCCAGTAATGGTTGGAAGGATACTAGCCTTCAAATTGGGTGTGCCCATATTTATGCCTAGCTGTATTTTGGGTCCCCAACCTGATCGTTGGACCACCTGCACATATAAGAACTGATGACCTGTATGCCCTGGGTAGGAAGAAAGCCAAGCGATGTTCTCAGGACAGAAAACCAGACAAACAGGAAAGCAATCTCTGTCCCTGCAATGGAACAGATCAGTAACAGGGGGCATCCCAAAAACAAATACACAGAAGTCAAAATTCAAAGAACTATTTCTTACAAATGTTTTTCTTCTGCTAATCTGAATTTAGAAAAGAAAGGTCAAAGTGAAATTTCACATTCCTCTCTTGACTGGGAATTCCAGACAGCAATCAGGGAGAGCTGACTTCAGAATTCTTACCTTTCATCAGCTTCTGCTGGTTTTCCAAGATCCCATTGTTAAATTAATTAAACAAGGAGACCATTAGACTTCTGTGGCTCTAATGCAGTGGCAGCCTACATAAACAAACCCAAAATCAAAGCCTGTAAATGCCTCAAGGCTATGGAATCAAAATGTTAAGGGCAAACAGTCATAAAAAGGTAACTAGGCTATAAGCTGTAGCAAATCAATAATTTCCCTACTTTGTTCTGCCTTTTCTCCATGTGGGTAAAATTGCAGTATTTCCAGAATCTCTCACCTGGCTTTAATGCATTTTCATATCAACAGGCATCCCTAAGGGGTGGAGAGTGGTAGTTCATCTCCATATCAATGGGTAATTACCTGAGCGACCAAGGGCTTATCTGAACCTGAGAGGCTTGGGGGAGGCTTCCCTTGCTTCTGCCAGAGCAGGAGAGAGATGGTCCCCAACTGCTGTATGTAAGCAATAAACAGATTTTAAACTTTATTTCTCCGTTTGACTGATTTTGGTTTCAGCTAGATATTTTGCCCTGGAATTTCCTTTCCCTGGAGTTGCATCTGGCGGTAGTTGGCAGGACCTTAGAACATGAAATCTGTCTAAATGGGTGCAACCTTTGGGTAGGCTGCCTCTAGAGATGATGGGGAGATGCCCAGAACCCAACCCCTGTGGATAGTGGGGAGGCCCCAGTGGATGCAGCAGCAGAGGGTGCAGCATCACCAGGGAGCCCCCTATGTGTGAGGTTTCCAATTTGAGAGCCCCTAGTGAGGAACTGATCTAAGGTAAAGCATCCTCTTAGAGGGGTTGGGCCTTCCTCACAACTGGAGAAGGTTGTAGACACCGGAAGTTTCAGAATTAGCCCTCCGTGAGATAGAAGGTTGCTTAGAGGCCTTGAGTGGCCATGTAGCAACTGGCATTATAGGGGTCTCTTTTCCTTGAGATAGTGGAAATGTTATCAAGGAGAGAGAGAGAAGGCTATCGAGGAGAAAAAGAGGATTATTGAGAGGGTTAGTGAAGAAAGAGAGGGACTTAGGTGGGAGAGAGACACACTTGCAGGAATTGGGTATAAGAAATATCATCTATTTCTCATGGACCTCCAGGACCCCAATGAGGAGTTGTTCACTGCAGGAATGAGAAATCTGGTGCTGCATACAGCTCCCCCAACTCTCTTTGGGTCCCTAGTGGCTACTGTTGCCTCCCACATAGGGAAACCCATAAGTGAGGCTACTTGTACTTCAGTAGATCTGGGGGATGTTGAAACAATAAGGGCACGGAAGGAAGTACTGGCTATGACTGAAAGAAGAGGTGCAAAAGGCCCCATGAAGGTCTTGAGGACCCAAATGTGGGTTGATTTGATAAAGGCCAGGGTAGTGAAAGAAAAACTTGATAGGCAGCCCAATAAAATCTTGATAGAACTGTGGCACCAATTAAAGCCAGAGCAGCAGTTCCAGCTGCTGTGTTCCAGGATATGGAAACCAGAGTTAAGGCCTTATGCATGGCCTGTGTCCCTGCAAAACTTCCTGGGGAACAGTACTCAGTACTTCCCTGGGCCCTCACCCCATGGGAAGATGATTTGGCATCGCATTTCAACTGGGAGTGGGGTCAAGGTCTACACCTTGGGGGACATGGTGGGGACCGGAGGCCACATGTAGAATTAGCAATTTATTGGTCTTCTGTACAACGTGTCCTGGCACTGGTGGACACAGAAGCTGAGTGTTCTCTGATTTATGGCAACCCTGAGTGTTTTCCCAGGACCCCTGCTGTGACAGATGGCTATGGGGGTAAGGCAATTAGAGTAAAGAAAGCCCAAATTTCATTGGGGATAGGACATTTACACCCAAAGGAGTATACTTGTACATTTCTCCCATCCCTGAATATATTTTGGGGGTAGATATCCTGCAGGGCCTGTGGTTACAGACCATTGCAGGTGAGTTCAGACTGAGTGTACATGTGGTAAAGGCAGTTCTGAGGGGACATGCTAAGCACCCACCTGTATCTCTGCCTGTGCCTCAGCAGGTGACAAATACAAAGCAGTATAAATTGCCTGGGGGGCACAAGGAAATTGGAGAAGCTACAGGAGTTGGAGAAGGTGGGCATCATAAAGCCCACTCATAGTCCTTTCAATTTTCCAGTGTGGCCAGTGAAAAAGCCAGATGGCTCCTGGCATATGATTGTGGACTGCAGGAAACTGAATAAAGTCACACCCCCTTTGCATGCTGCTGTCTCCTCTACAGCAGACATTCTGGACACCCCATGAGCTGGGAACATATCCTTATGTAGTAGACTTTGCTAATGCTTTCTTCTCCATTGACATACCACAGGAAAGCCAGGAATAGTTTGCCTTCACTTGGGAAGACCGGCAGTGGACATTCACTGTCCTTCCACAGGGATACCTCCATAGCCCACCATCTGTCACAGACTTGTAGCCCAGGACTTGGCCACATGGAAGAAACTGCAAACGGTGTGATTGCATCACTACATTGATGATATTATGGTCACGTCTGATTGTCTTTCAGATTCAGAGGGGGCAGTTCCTAGACTGCTGCAACATCTACAGGAGAAAAGATGGGCTGTGAACAGCACCAAGTTTCAGGGACCTGGTTTGTCTGTAAAATTCTTGGGGGTTGTCTGGTCAGTTAAAACTAAAGTTATTACTGAAGCAGTCATAGACAAGGTCCAGTTTTTCCCTACCCCTACCACTGTGGCAGTATTACAAGAGTTTTGGGGTCTTTTGGGCTCTTGGAGAGTGTTTATCCCACACTTGGCACAAATTCTGATGCCCTTATACTGGTTGGTACAAAATGTCATCAGATGAGACTGGGTTGAGACATGTGCAGCTGCTTTTATTGCTGCTAAGCAGGCTGTCAGTGTAATGAACTCATCAAGGCCCTGTGAGCTAGATGGTCATGTAACGGAAGATGGTTATGGATGGGGTCTTTGGCAGCAGCTTGAATGGACACACCAACCTATTGGATTCTGGTCACAACTATGGAAAGGAGCAGAGGTGTGGTACACATTGATAGAGAAGCAACTGGCTGCTGTGTACCACATCTTGCTGGCTATGGAGCCCATTGTTAGAATAGCTCCGACCAAGGTAATAACCACCTATCCCATTGTGGGGTGTGTGCAAGACAGGACCCAAAGGCCATGGAGTGATGTGGCACAGATACCTACATTAGCCAAATGGGGTGCATATTTACAGCAGCATAGTGCCCTCTCTACTAGCCCCTTAAGTGGAGAACTCCAACGTTTATTGGGTCCAGTGATGTATACCAGTGGAAAACAGGAAAAACTTGTTTTTGAGCCACTGGTAGCCAAGAGTCCTTATCAGGAGGGAAAAGCCCCTATACCTGAAGATGCTTAGAATAAAAATGGCTCCAGTCATGGGCAGCGCCCTGAAGTGGAGGGGAGGGCTATGGCTTTACATCCTAAGACTGAGACAATATGGATGGAGGATGGAGGATGGAGAGGAGAAGAGTAGCCAGTGGGCTGAGCTGTGGGCAGTATGGCTTGTGATTATCCAGGAGCCTTCCCCCATAGTTGTCTGCACTGACAGGTGGGCCATCTATCGGGGCTTGACCCTGTGGCTACTGACATATTACCATGCCAATTGGATGGTTGGTCACCAGTCCCTCTGGGGCCAAGAGTTGTAGCAAGACGTATGGGCCTCTGGTCAGACTAAGACTGTTACCATATATCATGTGACTGGCCATTTGCCTTTGGCATCCCCAGGGAATGATGAAACAGACCCATTGGTCCAGGTGTACTGGCTAGAAGGAAAGCCTGCCTCTGATATGGCCCAATGGTTACATCACCATTTGTTGCACTTGGGGCAAAAGACAGTGTGGGCTGTAGCCCATCAATGGAGCTTGCCATTGACCTTTGAGGAAGTCCGCAGAGCCCAGAAGGAGTGCCTGTGTGCTCTAAGAGGGACTTACACTGAGTCCCGCAGCAACATGGAACAATAGTAAAGGGGCCCATACCCCTTGTCAGGTGGCAGAAAGACCATATTGGGCCTCTGCTCATATCAGAAGAATGTCAGTATGCAATGACTTGTGTGGATGCAGCTACTGGACTATTGGTTGCTTTTCCTCCATGTCGTGCAGATCAGCAAACCACCAAGAGGGGCCTGGAGCATCTCTTTGCAGTCTATGGCCAGCCGCAGGTGATTGAGAGCATTCAAGGCACCAACTTACTGGACATGTGTTACAAGGATGGGTTCAGCAATTAGGAATAAAATGGAAGTTTCATGTACTATATAACTCTACTGGGGCAGGCATAATAGACAGGTACAAGAGTTTGTTGAAATCTGGCCTGAAGTCGGACACTAACAGTCAACAGGGCTGGTCAGTTCGCCTATGAACAGTGCTACACTGTTTGAATGAGAAGTCCCAACAAGGAGTCTTCAGCCTTGTGGATATGTTAACACACACTGTGGTCTCTCCTATACAATTGTATGTGCAAACCAAAGAAGAGTTATTGAAGCCAGGATATGGCCAGCAGAGCAACATCCTGCTGCCAGTCCCTACTGCATTAAACCCTGGAAACACTGTTGAGTGGACATGTTTCTAGACATTTCAACACGTGGACCAGTGATGGCTGGCCCTCTGGCACCTTGTGGAAAAGGCCTGGAAGCTGGCCTCGTATGTATTCCTGGAGTAACAGCAGAGTGGCTCCAAAATTATCACAGTAGTGTACCCAAAATGTCCAGGAGGTAAGAGTATCTTATGGGGAAGTTTTGTTTTATCTTTATGACCTCCCATAGCCCTGTATATTGACCCATCTGTAACTCCCACAGGGAGGGGGGTGAAATTCTGGTATACTAGACCAGGAAGAGATACCATTCCTGCCAGTGGTCCTATCACAGAACCACTCTCTTGCATGGACCACTCTCTTGTCCTACCTGATGGACAAGATTTGCCTATGCTGGTGTCATTGAAACATTTCTCTTATCACCCTGAAGGTTATTTTTTTCTACAGTCCTTGTGGCCTGGATTCACCTGCTGGCTGCAGCTGCTGTTTGATGGTTGCTACTGCCTGCCTGTGAAATGGGTGAGCTATGGACTTAATCTGCATAGAATTTTGAATCTAGCTGAATCCTCCGGTTTCAGGATTATCTGTTGCTATTGTATGTCATTAGTCTGGTCACATTGCCCCAGTTTTCTAGGCACAGGGACCATTGTGGAAGAGGGGGAACGAGTACATTGTAAGGTGAGATTTCTGGAGGGGTGACTTGTGGGTAAAATTGCAGTATTTCCAGAATCTCTCACCTAGTTTTAGTGCATCTCCATATCAACAGGTGTTCCTAATGTGTGGAGAAAGATAGTTCATCTCCATATCAGTGGGTAATTACCTGGGGGACTGAGGGTTTATCAGAAACTGAAAGGTTGTGGGAACACTTCACTTGCTTCTGCTGTAGGAGAGAGATGGCCCTGGACCACTGTTTGTAAGTAATAAAGAGGTTTTAAACTTTATTTCTCCCTTTGACTGATTTCAGTTTCAGCTAGGTATTTTGCCCAGGGATTTCCCTTCCCTGGAGTTACACTCCATCAAAGTCTCTTCCCAACTCTTGATGGTGAATTGCTGCTAAATCACGTCTGGTTTGTCACTGCCCAATTCAAATCCATTTTTGCTCAAATAATCTCTTAAAACTTTTAGTATGTCTCAGTTTATCTTTTAACAACATCTGGAGGCTTTGGAGCAAGTGGGTGTCCCAACAGTTCCCTTTGTTACCAAAATTGTAGAGAAGGAAAAATAATTTTCCCCCTACCCTTCTGAGTTCCAAGCTGAGACCCCCAGTAATAAAAGACAGATTAACAAGAGAAAAATGAACAGAAGTTTATATTAATATACATGTATTTCAGTATTCATGTGAGGTGCCCAGGAAACCTGAATAACTCTCTGAGATGGCCCTAGTCCCCACCGTAAATATTATCTTCAGCTAAAGAAAAAGGATGCTGAAGAAGGAAGGGAAAAGACAGTTATGGGAGGTTACTAGGAAAAGAATGGTAAAGGGTAAGGTTTGTTATGCAGATTAAAGTCCTTGCCTTCTCCATTATTTAGTTTCTTGTGATTTAAAGTCACTCTCCTTTTCCCAGTACCAGGATGGAAAGACATCTTACAAAGGAAGATTTTCTTTATAAATGTAAATTTTTCTTGCTGATGGGTAACTTTTATTCTGTTTTCATAGATTCTCTTGTGTCCACTGTTTCTCAGAAACAATTTGTTCAAAATAATCCTTTATGCCATGAAAGCATATATTTTGGGGTGGCATATTCTGCTATCGTTCAGTATGAAGAAGTCGAAGGGGCTGTGAACTATTGAGAAACTTTTGTTATAAAACAGAGAGATGACACAAAAAAGGTAAAATTAATGCATAAATATTAAATGTATGTTGTATGCAAGTGGGTTGCCACTTATAGCTATGCAAGTTGTATATTACACAACTCCAGAAGGGGCCATTCCCATTGACTATGATATAACTGAAGCCCCATAAAGGTACATAATGCATGTGCAGCCCCATTCTGTACTGTGGCACTATCTTTAAAGTAGGATGCTAGAAAAATAAGGATATAAAATGTGAGATACAGTATATGAAGGGTCCCCACCAGTAAGATGGCGAACTTCCGGCTTCTTTTCGGGGTCCTCGGTTCCCGCCGGCGCCACCTGAAGCCCAATCACCTCTCGCCCCCCTCCCAATCCCAGCACCTAGCCAACAGCCACCAGCCCCGTAGAAGTAACACCACAATCACCCTATGCCCCATCCTATATATCCCAGCACCTTTCCCTAATAAAGCGGAACTCTCCGGTAAATTGCTGTTGTGTGTCGCTCCTTTCCTTTCATTGGTGCCAAAACCCGGGAGACGGGACACCCCAACTGGGCCCCGTCTTCCCCCAACACCAGCAGCAGCTTGCCCTCGTCCTCTTTTTCCGGCGCTGGCTCATCACACTCACCACTCCTCTCTGGCCTTTAGGTAAGTCCCCCCCCCCCCCCCCCCCGCCGGGGTGGGCCACTCTTCCCTGAGCTATCGCAGTGCCATTGACCGTGATCGTCCGGCAACGCCCTGACGCTCGGGGATGAGGAGGGAACGCTCCCCGCCTCAGGCCTTCACGGCTGCGGCGGACCCTCAGGCCCCTCCCCCGACAGCCATAAATCCCTGCCTCAGGCCCTCACGGCTGCAGCGGACCCTCAGGCCCCTCCTCCAAAAGCCATAAACCCCCACCTCAGGCCTTCACAGCTGCAGCAGACTCTCAGCCCCCCCCCCAACAGCCATAAATGAGGTGACTCCTTTGCGGATGAGAACGCTCCTTTTCCCGCTCCCTCCTCCTTCTGTTCGGTCCGCTGAAACCTGTTCGGCCTGCCGAAAACGCCTAGCGCTAGGTACCTCGTGACTCCGGCACTCTGCCTTCTTAGGGAAGTTTGGGTGACGACCCACACTTCCCAAGAAATTCCGACTCGTATACGAGTTTCCGCAGACCACCAAGGATCATCGGGGACGCCCTTTGTCTCCTTGTGGTCTGCCTCCAGTCCGAGGATCCCCGTTCGTCTTCCCCTGTTTGTCTCCTTCTCTGTCCTTTAGCCATTTTGTCTCCTTGTGGTCTGCCTCCAGTCTGAGGATCTCCGTTCGTCTTCCCCTGTTTGTCTCCTTCTCTGTCCTTTAGCCATGGGAGCCTCCTCATCCCTCCCTGAAAGTTCACCTCTTGAATGCCTGCTTAAGCATCTGGCTACCCTCTCCCTGACGCCTGATATAAAACCAAAACTTCTCCGTAAATATTGCTCCCAAGATTGGCCGACATACCCCCTAGACAATAACAACCAATGGCCCGCAGGGGGAACTCTTGATCCTAACATCACTCGCAATCTCTTTAACTACTGCCAGCGCCTGAAAAAATGGAAGGAGATTCCCTATATCGAAGCTTTTCACCTCCTAGCTCAAAATCCCAGCCTCTGCACCACCTGCTCCCCGCCCCAAGTTCTCCTAGCCTGCAAGCCGTCTCCCTCCCCTCCACACACTCCCAGTCCCTCTTCAATTACCTTTGACCCGGCCGACGAGCCTCCGCCATACAGACTTCCCCCTTCAGCCCCTCCCCCTCCTACAACCCCTCCACCCTCCGCCGCCACTGCCGCCTCTTTCCCCATGGCAGAAGCCTCCCGTCCTCTCCCTTCCCCTTCTTCTCCTACAACAGCCCCCCCCTTCCTCTACCGCCGCCACCGCTGCCGCTTTCCCCGCGGCAGAAGCTTCTCATCCTCTCCCTTCCCCTTCTCCTTCTACAACAACCCCTCCCCCTTCCTCTACCGCCACCACCGCTGCCGCTTTCCCCGCGGCAGAAGCTTCCCATCCTCTCCCTTCCCCTTCTCCTTCTACAACAGCCCCTCCCCCTTCCTCTACCACCGCCACCGCTGCCGCTTTCCCCGCGGCAGAAGCTTCCCATCCTCTCCCTTCCCCTTCTTCTCCTACAACAGCCCCTCCCCCCTCCTCCTTCACCGCCGCCGCCTCCACCCCCGCCGAAGCCTCCCATCCTCTCCCTTCCCCCTCCTCCACCATCTCCTCCTGCACCTCACCACCTCCTCCTCCATCCCCCTCACCTTCCCCCCTCCCGCAAATCAAGCCTGAGCCTTTTAGCCCCCCTCTAACTAAGTTCCAAGAGCCTTGTCCATCTTTGCCCCCTCAGATTCGGTCCCGAGAGCCTCCCAAAATTATCGCGGCTTTGCCCCCATTACCTGTTTCCCCTGCACAGACTGAGCCAGAACCCTTCAGTCCCCCTCAGACTCTGTCCCGAGGGCCTCCCAAAATTATCGCCCCGCTCCGGGAAGTAGCAGGATCCGAAGGCATCTTGCGTGTTCACGTCCCTTTCTCCTTAGGAGATTTAGCCCAACTAGAGAAACGCCTAGGTTCCTTTTCCACTGATCCCACGACCTACATCAGGGAGTTTCAATGGACCCTCCAGTCTTACAGCCTCACGCATCATGACATCTTCATGCTCCTGGCCAATACTCTCCTCCCTGAGGAGCGTAGACGAGCTTGGGACTTCGCCCAAATGCATGCTACCGAAACCCACAGGACTGACCCCACCTGTCCCCCTGGTCCCACTGCTGTCCCCGAACAAGACCCACACTGGGATTATAACACCGCTGTGGGTCTCCACTCTCGAGATATTTTTGCCTCCTGCTTAATAGCAGGTCTAAAAAAGGCAGCTCGTAAAGTAGTCAATTTTCAAAAGCTCCAAGACATAATTCAAAAGAGAGATGAAACCCCCTCCGAGTTCTTAGATAGACTCACTCAAGCCCTATTACAGTATACCAGCCTGGACCCAGAAACAACTGAAGGAAGACAGGTCCTTATGACATACTTCCTAGCTCAAAGCTACCCCGACATTAAAGCTAAACTCAAAAAGTTAGAACAGGGCCCCGCTACCCCACAGACTGAGATCCTAACAGTGGCCTTTAAAGTCTTCCATAACCGGGAGGAGGAGAAAGAACGCCGTAAACAAAAAGCTGATCAGGCCAATTTCCAGATGTTGGCCCAGCTGATAAAACCACAACCTGGGCGCCCCTCTACAGACAAGCCCCCCCAGGAGCTCGTTTCAAGTGCGGAAAAGAGGGACATTGGTCAAGGGCGTGCCCCTCCCCCAGATCTCCTACCACCCCATGCCCCAGATGCCACAAAAAGGGCCACTGGGGGTCTGATTGCCCAACCACCCGAAGGGGAGGCTGGACGAACAACCCCCATCCTAAGCCCACCGTAGTGGGGCTGGCAGAAGAAGATTGACGGGGCCCGGGGGCTTCTCGCCCGACCATTTCCATCACCAAACAGGAGCCCAGGGTTACTTTAACAGTAGACGGTCGCCCCATCTCCTTCCTCCTAGATACAGGAGCCACCTTCTCAGTCTTGCGAGAATACCGGGGCCCTACCATGCCAGCCATTACTCCTATAGTCGGGGTAGGAGGTAAACAGATTTTCCCATTAAACCCCCCCCCCCTTTTATGCACAATCCTAGACAGTCCCATACCTTTCTCCCACTCCTTCCTAGTTATGCCCCAGTGTCCCATCCCCTTACTAGGACGGGACATCCTTTCCCTCCTCCACGTTTCCATAACTATATCCAATCCCACAGCCCCCAGTACTCCCTTTCTGATGGCCCTCATAGCCGACAACCCCCCTCTACCCAATGAAAGCTCCAGTTCTGCCCTTATACACCCTGTAAATCCCAAAGTTTGGGACATTACAAGCCCCTCCATGGCCCTATGTCCCCCTGCCTCTATCAAATTACGTGACCCCTCTCAGTATATCTGTCAGGCCCAATACCCCCTAACCACTTCAGCCCTCATAGGCCTCCAACCCATCATTCAAGATCTCTTAAACAAAAACTACCTCAGACCCACTCACTCCCCATTTAATACCCCCATATTAGCTGTTAAAAAAAACAACGGATCTTTCCACCTTGTCCAAGACCTTCGCCTCATCAACATAGCCGTTGTCCCTATCCATCCCTTAGTTCCAAATCCATACACCCTTTTATCGCAGATCCCTGCTTCTGCATCCCACTTCTCAGTCCTAGATCTCAAGGACGCATTTTTTTCTATTCCCCTAGACCCCTCCTCCCAAGATTTTTTTGCCTTCACCTGGACGGACCCATACACCAGACATTCTGTTCAGCTTACTTGGACAGTTTTACCACAAGGCTTCCGAGATAGTCCCCATATTTTTGGACAAGTCCTAGCTCAAGACCTCAAACAGTTTCACCATGATCACCCCGAGTCCACTTTATTACAATATGTAGATGATCTTCTGCTCTGCAGTCCCTCGTGGGAACAGTCTCAACTTGACACTGCGTCTCTACTTAACCTTCTAGCTTCCAGAGGTTACCGAGTATCCCCTGCCAAAGCTCAAATCTCTTCCCCTTCTGTCACTTACCTTGGATTCCTTCTGTCTCAGCAAAGAAAGTCCATTACCTTAGACAGAAAACGACTCCTCTCTGACCTGCCCGTTCCCAAAACCAAGACAGAAATCCTTTCCTTTCTAGGCTTGGCTGGGTATTTTAGAGCGTGGATCCCTAACTTCTCCCTGTTGGCAAGACCCCTATACGACCTCAGCAAGGGCCCCCCTGAAGAACCATTATCATCCTCACCCCGACACTCCTTCATTAAGCTCCGTCAAGCCCTTGTAAAAGCTCCAGCTCTCCATCTCCCTGATTTGTCAAAACCCTTCTCATTATACATTCATGAGAGGTCCAGTCAAGCTCTAGGAGTCCTAGGCCAATATTATGGCCCATCCTTTGCCCCAGTAGCTTATCTCTCCAAGCAATTAGACCCCACAGTTCGGGGATGGGCCCCCTGCCTACGGGCATTAGCCGCTGGACAGCTCTTGCAGAAAGAAGCTCATAAACTAACATTCGGAGCGCCACTTACCATTCTGTCCCCACATAACCTAAAAGATCTCTTAACCTACAAAAGTTTACAAACTCTCCCCCCCTCCAGACTCCTCACCTTACTGTCCTCTTTCCTCCAAAATCCAAACATTTCTTTCCTCCCCTGCCCGCCCCTAAATCCGGCCACTCTTCTTCCTCTGCCCTACTCTCCTCATACTCCCTCGCATGATTGCCTAGAAGCCCTTCACAACTTCCTTCCATGCCACTCCACGATCTCCGAAGGAGCCCTCTCACACTCCGACCTCATCTGGTTTACTGATGGGTCCTCCTTTAAACATGAGGGCATCCACTACTCAGGATATGCAGTAGTCTCCCTCGAAGATGTCATTGAAGCACGAGCCCTACCCCCTGGTACAACCAATCAGCAGGCTGAACTCATTGCAGCCACCAGAGCTTGCACTCTGGCCCGGGACACGTCTCTCACATTGTACACTGACTCCAAGTACGTATTCCACATTCTCTTGTCCCACGCGGCAGTATGGAAAGAACGAGGCCTCCTCACCACAAAAGGGAATTCCATAACTAATTCAGCCTTAATTACTAAACCTTTAGAGGCTTCACAACTCCCACACCGACTAGGCATAGTCCACTGCAAATCACATCAAAAAGATGACTCCCCCATTGCAAGAGGTAACAACAAGGCCGACAGAGTAGCCCGGTCAGTTGCCCTATCAGAAAACGCACCAGGCAACAATCCGTCTGCCCTTGCAGTTTTAGCCTTATCACAAGATGCCCTCTGCTCTCAGGACAAAGAGTCTCTCTTCCACCTCTTACATGACCTGTTCCACCCCAGCCCCCAATCCTTAATCCATTTTTTACAATCTTTTTTTCCTCTCTCTCCTGAAGACAAAACCCTACTTAACCAAATCACCTGCAAGTGCACCATCTGCCAACGCACTAACCCTAATACCCCCCTCAAAGCCCGACCCTTCCCGGCTCATCAAGCAAGGGGTAATGTCCCCGCTGCAGATTGGCAAATAGACTTCACTAACATGCCCCCTGTACGACGTACCAGATACCTACTCGTGCTAGTAGATACATTTTCAGGATGGGTTGAAGCTTTCCCCACCACTAACAAACGAGCATCCGTAGTTGCCTCTATCCTCCTCACCCAGATCTTTCCTAGGTTCGGGATGCCCACTTCCCTCCAATCAGATAACGGCCCTGAGTTCACTGCCCAAATTATCCAGAACCTCTCCAAGTCGCTCTCGCTCCCCTGGCATTTACATTGTCCTTATCGACCACAAGCTTCAGGAAAAGTAGAAAGAGCCAATAGGACTCTAAAAGACATCCTGACCAAACTATCTCTAGAACTACACCTTGACTGGGTTCACTTACTTCCCTTAGCTCTACTCCGCATTCGAGCCCTCCCAAAGAAACCTTCCTTCTTGTCACCCTTTGAGATCATGTACGGCCGCCCGATTCTACCCCCGGGGCTCCCTTCCCACAAAGGACCAATTCCTCCCAATATAGCCCTTCCACTACTCTCTCTCCTCTGCACTGAATTGTGGAAATATCAGGATTGGCTCCTTCCTGATCCATCCGCCTCCCAAAATCCTCCTGTCTTACAGCCCGGCCAACTAGTGTTTTATAAGCCACCAGAGGATCGGCCCTCTCTCACCCCGAAATGGGAAGGTCCACACCCAGTTATTCTCTGCACCCCCTCGGCTGCCAAGCTCTCACTGCCTGATAACTCTGTCACCCCTTGGATTCATATCTCCAGGTTGAAACCAAATACCCAAGACTCACCTTCTCTGGACACCCAAGACCCATCAGTCACAATCCAGAGTCCTTCGGACACAGCCCAAGACGCTGTCTACTCTACCATGCCTCATCCCTCTGATCCCTTGAAGCTCTGCATCTCCCGTGCACCCTCTTTGCCATCCATACCTGAATCATGACTTTTTCCTCCTTTACTGCTCTCTCGCTTTTTTCCCTCATTCCTATTGTCTTCCCTGCCGCCCCATCCTCCTTTGTATGGCGATTCAAAGTCAAGCAGACTTACACACAGCATCAAACAAAAGTTACTGCCCTCATTGCCACATCAGACTGCCCTCTGAAAGGCTGCTCTGAGCCTTTGTACCTCCACTTTCCTCCCTCCACTGAAGTATTCATTTACAGCTACCTTTATTCTCCCTACCTCTGCTTCCTCTATGACCAAAGACAAGCCTATTGCAGGCGATGGCCAGACACCTACGGGGGATGCCCCTACTGGTCTTGCACCATTCACTACATGGGTGACTTCCAGTACCCACAGTATTACTCCTCCAACCGTTTCATGAAATATCCCAACGGCTCATTCTCCTTATCAATCCCAGATCCCTGGGACTCTCGATGGGCTGCTGGAGTAACAGCCTCAGTTTACTACAAGGGGTCCTCGACCCCCCACGGTACCCTTCATATCTCTCGAGAGTATGTTCCCTCTCGCTCCCAGATCTCTCAAGTTGCATCAGATATCAGACATTCCGAAAAAGTCATTATCCAAACTCTTGACGGCGCCTCTTCATCTTATTCCTCCTATTCTTGGTTACAGCTCATTCAAGACACCACCATCTTTCTCAACCACACCCTCAACACCGCCAATTGTTTCTTGTGCGCATCACTACAGCGCCCACTGCTGGCTGCCGTGCCCCTTAATATTTCCAACTACTCCTTCCATGCAGAAGGACAACCCCTCCGTCCCCTGGCAGACATACCCCTATGGGAGCCAGAATACCCAGATAATCTCACCATCCACCACTGTGTAGGCCCAACTCCACCCCCCTCCAGTGCACTTCACTGCCTCTCTATCTACACCCCTACCTCCGGCTCTAAGACTTTCACACAACTGGGACACTTCTTTTGGTGTAATGGCAGCCTTTTCAACTCACTGCCTCTCAACTCCGATACACCCTGCATTCTCGTCACCCTAATCCCACAGCTTACACTTTACAGCATGGCAGAATTCCTTGAGCTCCAACCTCCCTTGCACTCGCGCACAAAAAGGGCTGCTTTCCTTCCCATCATGGTCGGTATCTCTTTAATCACCTCAGCCATTGGGGTGGTGTTTTCAGGAGGAGCCTTGGGTCACTCTCTATGGGCAGTTAGAGATCTCGACGCCAAACTTGAGGGAGCCCTGGCATCCACTGCCGATTCCCTAGCCTCTCTCCAAAGACAAGTCACTTCGCTAGCTAAAGTCACCCTTCAAAACCGGCGGGCCCTAGATCTGCTTACAGCCGAGAAGGGCGGCACCTGCGTCTTCCTCCAGGAAGAGTGCTGCTATTACATCAACGAATCCGGCATTGTAGAAACTGACATCACCAAACTCACTGACCTTGCCTCCAGCCTCCACTCTGCTTCCAATTCCAACCCATTCTCGTCAATACTAACAAACCCCCTCCTCACCTGGCTCTGGCCCATTGCAGGCCCCATAATAGTCATTCTTCTTGTCTGTCTCTTCTTACCCTGTATAATAAAGTTCATCAAATCCCAAGTCGGGAAAATCTCTAATCAAGCTTTCAACCAGCTTTTACTCAGGAACTACCAGCTTCTGGCCACGGAAGACCCCTCACCCTCACGTGACCTCCTCACCACATGCTGAGATGGACCCCTCTCTCCGCTGGAAACTGTTCCTGGAAACAATAGCCGCAGACACCTGGCTCCTGACACCCATATCCTCTTGGCACCATTAGAATCAACAGGTCCTCAACCTATGGTTACAGGGAACCTTCATTGATTTCCAACCTGAAGAAGTCCACATCTACTCATCCTTACTGTGGGGAGTCCTATCAACCCTTTCCTCCCAATCCTCAAACCCTCAGTCCCTTCTCCGCCCCTGTTCAGCAGGAAGCAGTCAGAGAGAAAGCAACGTCCACAAACCCATAGAGGAGAAAGGGGGGAATGAAGGGTCCCCACCAGTAAGATGGCGAACTTCCGGCTTCTTTTCGGGGTCCTCGGTTCCCGCCGGCGCCACCTGAAGCCCAGTCACCTCTCGCCCCCCTCCCAATCCCAGCACCTAGCCAACAGCCACCAGCCCCGTAGAAGTAACACCACAATCACCCTATGCCCCATCCTATATATCCCAGCACCTTTCCCTAATAAAGCGGAACTCTCCGGTAAATTGCTGTTGTGTGTCGCTCCTTTCCTTTCAGTATATGCCTTCAGAGACATTAAAATCTAATTAGGTAGATATGAGAAGGAAACACACACACACCCTGACGATGTAAGACAGTGAATTAAGTGTCAAATGAATGAACAGACAACAAAAACCATGGCTATGTAAAAGCAGGAGAAAGCATTTCTAATTGTGATCGTAAATGGTTTCATGGAAAAAATGAAACATACATTGGAATGTGAATAATGGTAGACATTAAATAAGAAGCAAATAATGAAGAGCACATTTCAGGCAATGGAAAACATGTAAACACAACATTGAGCCAGGTACGACAAAGTTTGAAGAAAGAGAGAATAAGTGAATTTGACTGAATGGGTGTTTCTAAAAGAATAGTGGGGGGGAGCCAAGATGGCGGCGTGAGTAGAGCAGTGGAAATCTCCTCCCAAAAACACATAGAGCTATGAAAATATAACAAAGAAAAATCTTCCTAAAATAGAGACCACAGGACACAGGACAACATCCAGACCACATCCACACCTGCAAGAACCCAGCGCCTTGTGAAGGGGGTAAGATACAAGCCCCAGCCCGGCGGGACCCGAGCGCCCCTCCCCCCGGCTCCCGGCGGGTGGAGAGAAACTGGAGCGGTTTTTTTTTTTTTTTTTTTTTGGCGAGCGCTTTTTGGAAGCCTTAGAGGGACGGGCCCCCGTTGCTGGGGAGGCAGGGTGGCGGGACCGGTGAGGAGGTGCCTGGGAACGGCGCCGGAGGACAAAGAATATCCCGCGTTTCTCCCTGCGAGACCTGGGGGCGGGTGCCTGAGACCGGTGCCTGAGGACGGAGGAGGTCGCGCGTTTTTCCCCTTTTTTTTTTTTTTTTTCTCTTTTTGGCGAGCGCTTTTTGGAAGCCTTGAAGGGACGGGGACCCCAGTGCTAGGGAGGCACGGTGGCGGGACTGGTGAGCGGGTGGCTGGGACCGGCGCCTGAGGACAAAGAATATCCCCCGTTTTTCCCTGCGGGACTGGTGGGCGGGTGCCTGAGACCGGCACTTGAGGACAGAGGAAATCGCGCGTTTTTCCCCTTTTTTTTTTCTCTTTTCTGCGAGTGCTTTTTGGAAGCCTAAAAGGGACAGGGACCCCGGTGCTAGGGAGGCAGGGCGGCGGGACTGGTGAGCGGGTGCCTGGGACCGGCACCTGAGGACAAAGAATATCCCGCATTATTTTTCCCTGTGGGACCGGTGGGTGGGTGCCTGAGACCAGCACCTGAGGACGGAAGAAATCGCGCGTTTTTCCCCTTTTTTTTCTCTCTTTTTGCCGAGTGCTTTTTGGAAGCCTTATTGGGACAGGGACCCCGGTGCTAGGGAGGCAGGGCAGCGGGACTGGTGAGCGGGTGCGAGGGACCAGTGCCTGAGGACAAAGAATATTGAGCGTTCCTTCCCTGCGGGACCGGTGGGTGGGTGCTTTTTGGAAGCCTTGAAAGGACAGGGACCCTGGTGCTAGGGAGACAGGGCAGCAGGACCAGTGAGTGGGTGCCTGGGACCGGCACCTGAGGACAAAAAAAAAAAAAAAAAAAAAAATCGCTTGTTTTTTCCTTTTTTTTCCTTTTTTTTTTTCTCTTTGTTTCTGTTCCCTCTCTCATTGTTGCTGCTGTTGTTTTGGTTTGGAGAGTGCTTTTTGGAAATCTTAAAGGGGCAGGACAGGTCACTTAGACAAGAAGCAGGGAATCTGGGGATCTCTGGGCACTCTAACCCCCTGGGCAGCAGGGAGCACAGAGGCCCCTTACGGAGATAAATAGTCTCCTGGCTGCTCCCCCTCCAACGGGGCTCCACCATTTTGGAGGAGCAGCCCCAGCCAGGCCACGCCCACAGCAACAGCGGAGATAAACCCCAAAGCAACTGGGCAGGAAGCAGAAGCCCTGTCTGCGCACAGCTGCCCAGCACAAGCCACTAGAGGTCGCTATTCTCCCAGGAAAAGGCTACAAACCAACAAGAAGGGAAGCTCTTCCAGCGGTCACTTGTACCAGCTCTGCAAACTATCTCTATCACCATGAAAAGGCAAAACTACAGGCAGACAAAGATCACAGAGACAACACCTGAGAAGGAGACAGACCTAACTAGTCTTCCTGAAAAAGAATTCAAAATAAAAATCATGAACATGCTGACAGAGATGCAGAAAAAAATGCAAGAGCAATGGGATGAGATGCAGAGAAAAATGCAAGAGCAGTGGGATGAAGTCCGGAAGGAGATCACAGATGTCAGGAAAGAGATCACAGAAGTGAAACAATCCCTGGAAGGATTTATAAGCAGAATGGATAAGATGCAAGAGGCCATTGAAGGAATAGAAGCCAGAGAACAGGAACGTATAGAAGCTGACATAGAGAGAGATAAAAGGATCTCCAGGAATGAAACAACACTAAGAGAAATATGTGACCAATACAAAAGGAAAAACATTCGTATTATAGGGATACCAGAAGAGGAAGAAAGAGGAAAAGGGATAGAAAGTGTCTTTGAAGAAATAATTGCTGAAAACTTCCCCAAACTGGGGGAGGAAATAATCGAACAGACCATGGAATTATACAGAACCCCCAACAGAAAGGATCCAAGGAGGACAACACCAAGACACATAATAATTAAAATGGCAAGGATCAAGGACAAGGAAAGAGTTTTAAAGGCAGCTAGAGAGAAAAAGGTCACCTATAAAGGAAAACCAATCAGGCTAACATCAGACTTCTCAACAGAAACCCTACAGGCCAGAAGAGAATGGCATGAAATACTTAATGCAATGAAACAGAAGGGCCTTGAACCAAGGATACTGTATCCAGCACGACTATCATTTAAATATGATGGTGGGATCAAACAATTCCCAGACAAGCAAAAGCTGAGGGAATTTGCTTCCCACAAACCACCTCTACAGGGCATCCTACAGGGACTGCTCTAGATGGGAGCACCCCTAAAAAGAGCACAGAACAAAACACACAACATATGAAGAATGGAGGAGGAGGAATAAGAAGGGAGAGAAGAAAAGACTCTCCAGACAGTGTATATAACAGCTCAATAAGCGAGCTAAGTTAGGCAGTAAGATACTAAAGAAGCTAACCTTGAACCTTTGGTAACCACGAATCTAAAGCCTGCAATGGCAATAAGTACATATCTTTCAATAGTCACCCTAAATGTAAATGGACTTAATGCACCAATCAAAAGACATAGAGTAATAGAATGGATAAAAAAGCAAGACCCATCTATATGCTGCTTACAAGAAACTCACCTTAAACCCAAAGATAAGCATAGACTAAAAGTCAAGGGATGGAAAAACATATTTCAGGCAAACAACAGTGAGAAGAAAGTAGGGGTTGCAGTACTAATATCAGACAAAATAGACTTCAAAACAAAGAAAGTAACAAGAGATAAAGAAGGCCACTACATAATGATAAAGGGCTTAGTCCAACAAGAGGATATAACCATTCTAAATATATATGCACCCAATACAGGAGCACCAGCATATGTGAAACAAATACTAACAGAACTAAAGAGGGAAATAGACTGCAATGCATTCATTGTAGGAGACTTCAACACACCACTCACCCCAAAGGATAGATCCACCGGGCAGAAAATAAGTAAAGACACACAGGCACTGAACAACACACTAGAACAGATGGACCTAATAGACGTCTATAGAACTTTACATCCAAAAGCAACAGGATATACATTCTTCTCAAGTGCACATGGAACATTCTCCAGAATAGACCACATACTAGCTCACAAAAAGAGCCTCAGTAAATTCCACAATATTGAAATTCTACCAACCAATTTTTCAGACCACAAAGGTATGAAAGTAGAAATAAATTCTACAAAGAAAACAAAAAGGCTCACAAACACATGGAGGCTTAACAACATGCTACTAAATAATCAATGGATCAATGAACAAATCAAAATAGAGATCAAGGAATATATAGAAACAAATGACAACAACAACACTAAGCCCCAACTTCTGTGGGATGCAGCGAAAGCAGTCTTAAGAGGAAAGTATATAGCAATCCAGGCACACTTGAAGAAGGAAGAACAATCCCAAATGAATAGTCTAACATCACAACTATTAAAATTGGAAAAAGAAGAACAAATGAGGCCTAAAGTCAGCAGAAGGAGGGACATAATAAAGATCAGAGAAGAAATAAACAAAATTGAGAAGAATAAAACAATAGCAAAAATCAACGAAACCAAGAGCTGGTTCTTTGAGAAAATAAACAAAATAGATAAGCCTCTAGCCCAACTTATTAAGAGAAAAAGAGAGTCAACACAAATCAACATAATCAGAAATGAGAATGGAAAAATCACGACAGACTCCACAGAAATACAAAGAATTATTAAAGACTACTATGAAAACCTATATGCCAACAAGCTGGAAAACCTAGAAGAAATGGACAACTCCCTAGAAAAATACAACCTCCCAAGACTGACCAAGGAAGAAACACAAAAGTTAAACAAACCAATTACAAGCAAAGAAATTGAAACAGTAATCAAAAAACTACCCAAGAACAAAACCCCGGGGCCGGACGGATTTACCTCGGAATTTTATCAGACACACAGAGAAGACATAATACCCATTCTCCTTAAAGTGTTCCACAAAATAGAAGAAGAGGGAATACTCCCAAACTCATTCTATGAAGCCAACATCACCCTAATACCAAAACCAGGAAAAGACCCCACCAAAAAAGAAAATTACAGACCAATATCCCTGATGAATGTAGATGCAAAAATACTCAATAAAATATTAGCAAACAGAATTCAACAGTATATCAAAAGGATCATACACCATGACCAAGTGGGGTTCATCCCAGGGATGCAAGGATGGTACAACATTCGAAAATCCATCAACATCATCCACCACATCAACAAAAAGAAAGACAAAAACCACATGATCATCTCCATAGATGCTGAAAAAGCATTTGACAAAATTCAACATCCATTCATGCTAAAAACTCTCAGCAAAATGGGAATAGAGGGCAAGTACCTCAACATAATAAAGGCCATATATGATAAACCCACAGCCAGCATTATACTGAACAGCGAGAAGCTGAAAGCATTTCCTCTGAGATCGGGAACTAGACAGGGATGCCCACTCTCCCCACTTTTATTTAACATAGTACTGGAGGTCCTAGCCACGGCAATCAGACAAAACAAAGAAATACAAGGAATCCAGATTGGTAAAGAAGAAGTTAAACTGTCACTATTTGCAGATGATATGATACTGTACATAAAAAACCCTAAAGACTCCACTCCAAAACTACTAGAACTGATATCGGAATACAGCAAAGTTGCAGGATACAAAATCAACACACAGAAATCTGTAGCTTTCCTATACACTAACAACGAATCAATAGAAAGAGAAATCAGGAAAACAATTCCATTCACCATTGCATCAAAAAGAATAAAATACCTAGGAATAAACCTAACCAAGGAAGTGAAAGACTTATACTCTGAAAACTACAAGTCACTCTTAAGAGAAATTAAAGGGGACACTAATAAATGGAAACTCATCCCATGCTCATGGCTAGGAAGAATTAATATCGTCAAAATGGCCATCCTGCCGAAAGCAATATACAAATTTGATGCAATCCCTCTCAAATTACCAGCAACATTCTTCAATGAATTGGAACAAATAATTCAAAAATTCATATGGAAACACCAAAGACCCCGAATAGCCAAAGCAATCCTGAAAAAGAAGAATAAAGTAGGGGGGATCTCACTCCCCAACTTCAAGCTCTACTACAAAGCCATAGTAATCAAGACAATTTGGTACTGGCACAAGAACAGAGCCACAGACCAGTGGAACAGATTAGAGACCCCAGAAATTAACCCAAACATATATGGTCAATTAATATTTGATAAAGGAGCCATGGACATACAATGGCAAAATGACAGTCTCTTCAACAGATGGTGCTGGCAAAACTGGACAGCTACATGTAGGAGAATGAAACTGGACCATTGTCTAACCCCATATACAAAGGTAAACTCAAAATGGATCAAAGACCTGAATGTAAGTCACGAAACCATTAAACTCTTGGAAAAAAACATAGGCAAAAACCTCTTAGACATAAACATGAGTGATCTCTTCTTGAACATATCTCCCCGGGCAAGGAAAACAACAGCAAAAATGAGCAAGTGGGACTACATTAAGCTGAAAAGCTTCTGTACAGCGAAAGACACCATCAATAGAACAAAAAGGAACCCTATAGTATGGGAGAATATATTTGAAAATGACAGATCTGATAAAGGCTTGACGTCCAGAATATATAAAGAGCTCACACGCCTCAACAAACAAAAAACAAATAACCCAATTAAAAAATGGGCAGAGGAACTGAACAGACAGTTCTCCAAAAAAGAAATACAGATGGCCAAGAGACACATGAAAAGATGCTCCACATCGCTAATTATCAGAGAAATGCAAATTAAAACTACAATGAGGTATCACCTCACACCAGTAAGGATAGCTGCCATCCAAAAGACAAACAACAACAAATGTTGGCGAGGCTGTGGAGAAAGGGGAACCCTCCTACACTGCTGGTGGGAATGTAAATTAGTTCAACCATTGTGGAAAGCAGTATGGAGGTGCATCAAAATGCTCAAAACAGACCTACCATTTGACCCAGGAATTCCACTCCTAGGAATTTACCCTAAGAACGCAGCAATCAAGTTTGAGAAAGACAGATGCACTCCTATGTTTATCGCAGCACTATTTACAATAGCCAAGAATTGGAAGCAACCTAAATGTCCATCTGTAGATGAATGGATAAAGAAGATGTGGTACATATACACAATGGAATACTACTCAGCCATAAGAAGTGGAAAAATCCAACCATTTGCAGCAACATGGATGGAGCTGGAGAGTATTATGCTCAGTGAAATAAGCCAAGCAGAGAAAGAGAAATACCAAATGATTTCACTCATCTGAGGAGTATAGGAACAAAGGAAAAACTGAAGGAACAAAACAGCAGCAGAATTACAGAACCCAAAAATGGACTAACAGGTACCAAAGGGAAAGGAACTGGGGAGGATGGGTGGGCAGGGAGGGATAAGGGGGGGGAAGAAGAAGGGGGGTATTAAGATTAGCATGCATGGGGGGGAGGGAGAAAGGGGAGGGTGGGCTGCACAACACAGAGAGGACAAGTAGTGACTCTACCACATTTTGCTAAGCTGATGGACAGTAACCGTAATGTGGTTGTTAGGGGGGACCTGATATAGGGGAGAGCATAGTAAACATAGTATTCTTCAGGTAAGTGTAGATTAAAAATTAAAAAAAAAAAAAAGAAAGAAAGAAAGAAAAGGGGGATTACTCCTTAACAGGATAAAACTATTGGTAAATCAAAGATCAACGCATGCTTTAAATATCCTTAATGTTGATCACTTAAAGGGTGTCAGATGATCAGCTATGGAGGTACTCTTTTCTGATAATATTCCTTTCTCTTAATTAAAAAAAAAAAAAAAAAGCAGTTACTGTGTGCTGACCTCCAATGAGTTCTGCACAGTGGTATAGAGGGCATGTCAAAGTGTGGGCAAAGGGTCTGTTTGTTTCTACGCAGAAGATCAAGGCCTAGCTTGGATACCCAGAAAATGAACTAAGATACGATATGAGGAGGAGCTTCCGGCATCAGCACTCTCTGGAGGACTCGTGCTGGGGGATGATCATCAAAAAGCCTCCACAGGGATCCGGACGATGCTGCGGTTGTGGCTGCATCCAGCCCACCGTCTCCTGGACTTGCCATAAGAAGGAGGAGGGAGATGTCTAGGCTGGCATGTGCATACAGTGAGACAACGAATTTGACTGGATCTGTACTGTTGGAACTCAACCAGGAGTTGGGAGGGGTGCAAGTTGTAGCACCACAAAATCTCATGACTATAGACTATCTATGGTTAAAAGAACATATGGGATGTGAACAGATCACAGAAATGGGCTGCTTTAATTTGTCTGATGGTTCAAGTACAGTTGGACAATATCCATCATATCATAGATAAATTTTCACAAATGCCTAGGGTGCCTAAATGGTTTTCTTGGCTTCACTGGAGATGGCTGGTAATTATAGATTTGCTTTGTTTATGTCACCGTATTCCTATTATGTTAATATGTGTGTGCAAATTAGTTAGTAGTTTAAAACCTATACATGCTTAAGGTACTATACAAGAAGATATGTCAAAGAAATAATCAATCCTCCCAAGTTTCCTTCATATGCTACATCTATAGCTTTTCTTCTTCCTTCCTAATTACAAACCTTAAATAGAATTCGTGCCTCATATCGAATTTACCGAGTATCATAATTCCTCCAGGTGGTAAAGATACCTCGAGACAAGTGCTGGGCATAGAAGCCACAGGGCATAAATCTGCAAAGAAGTAAAAAGCTAACCTTTGCAAACAATATGGCTTCTCTCTCACTTACCAACTTTACATTTCCCTGTATGGCCCCGGAAGATGACTGGTTAGCCAGAGACGGGTAAGATTCCTCAAGGGAGGAACAACCTAAGACAGGCACAGTCGCAGGGGGGCCATCAGGTGAGAATTTGGGGATCAACAGAGGTGAGGCTCAGAACCTCACCCCCCCTGCTTTGAGAGAAATCTTCTGCATCCGTGGATGTCTTGCTGCCCTTGTCTAGCCTGGATTAATACTTAGTCCATAGGCACACACCTGATCATCTGATCATCTATATTTGCCTTCTTACAGCACTAAACTATGTTTTCTACCTTTATCTTGCATCTACCTACCACTTCAGCATTTTATTAAAAATAAAAATAATAATAATAATAGGAGAAATGTGGGATCAACATATAAATCAAGTACAAAAATCAAATGAATATTCATATTTGACCTGATGGTTTATAGGTCATATTGCATGATCAAAACAGAAAGTTTCTGTGATGAATGCCCTTGTACTGTTCACCATGTAAGAATTTATTCACTCTGTAAGAATTCGTTCACCATGTAAGAACTTGTTCGTTATGCTTCAGAAGATTGGAGACTGACGAGAATTAGGCTTGAGATGGATTAATGATTGTACATTGAGCATTGACCCCCCTATACTGAATTTTATTGTTGTTAACAACCATTTGATCAATAAATATGAGAGATGCCCTCTCAAAAAAAAAAAAAAAAAAAAAAAAAAAGAATAGTGGGGGTTAAGGTTGGAAGAGTCGGATGGAACAAGGTCATGAATTAGTTTTTTACTTCAGAATACGGATTTTGGAATATCCAGTTGTTATGTGGACAAATTCAAGTTATTGGAGAAAGAGCGTGTCAAGATAATATTTAAGGAATATTAATCTAACAGCATGTCTATAATGCATTCAAGCAAAGAGAAGCTTGAGTAGTGACAATATGTCAATACTGTTAACAGTCAGATGTGGGGCTTTGAAGGTCTTAACTGTAGATCGTGCCAGTGATAAGGGAAGAGGGAAGAGAAGAATTAAATGAATCTAAATCGGGAGTCAGTATTTTAAGTGTAGATGCTGGTAGAACTGTTAATAGAGCAGGAAATTCAGACAGATTAAACGTATTGAAATTATGTCACTAAACGTCTAAAACAAATATTGGTTAATGAATTCACTGAGAAAAATAACTAAACCCAAGTTTTTTGTTTGTTAGTTATTTCAGCTATTTATTATTTGTTTCTATATACTGTTCTTAGAATCAGCGTTAGTATCATATGATTACAACTAAATATATTACATGAACCAAAATGGTTCTTTCTTAATATAGGCAATACTTGGAGCTTTTTCAGATTTTATCTAGTGCTAATTGTCATATGGGATATTATCAGGCTACAAAATATTTATCCTTTGAAAAAAGTGATGTTGGTGTGAATATTTTTGAATAAATGCATAAAGCACTCTTTTTTAGATGTGTTCTTTAAAACAAGTGAGAACTTCAAAGCTAGTTAAATTAACAACTGCTTTTTAATTGAATTTTTCTGTTATGGGGTTTTAATGTCTTCCTTTTGAAAGTTTCACAGCTACTGTATAATCAGAAGTTTAAGAAATATTTTACTTACCCTACAGTCATTTTAAATTCATGGGCCAAATTCTCCCCTCAGATGTACTTTTTATAACTCCCACTGAAGAGAGTGGAAATTTTGTTAGACTAATCTAAGGGCAAAATTTGGACTCACATTTGCAAAGATATTGACTTTTCCTGATTCATGTTGTATTGGGAAATGGGACATTTAAATTGGCTAGGGTTATCTGTAATAAAGTATTTGAACTTGATGCCATTTAAATATATTGGGAAAAGAGGAAAAATAATATTTTACTGCAAGTTGCTACTTTTCAAATTTGACTTTCATTCCCCGTGAAAAAATATAAAACTGCAGAATTAAACATCTCCACATTTTCCCCTACTGAACTTGAAAGCTAAAAAGCATTGCAATTGCATGAGTAAAATATTTTTTATAGCTTATAATAACATTGGAGCTGCAGGAGACTGTCAGGAAAAGGAAAAGGAAATAGAGGGTGGAAGAGGAGAATGTATATGTAATACTGGACCCAGGCATCCAAACTAAATGAACCAAACAGTTTTAAGATTAACTCACCTTATTTCATCTCTACATCCTCCTTGTGTGAAAACTATGACAAAGACTTTAAATTGTTATTTTCTTTCTGGTATTGACGTTTCTAAATATTGGAATAATGTAGTTTTTCCAACAAAATTCAGTCCTAGGTAGAGTTTTTCATGAGACACTGCTTGTGCTTTGCACACTCTGGGCACCAGACTTTTGACAGCAAAGTGCAGATAGAGGACATTCAGTTCTGCTGCTAATATTTAGTTAATTCGGGGGAAAATTTTTTACCTAATGAAAAATTTAAGATGATAGTGCTCATTCTCGATGAGAACAATCTGCAGTTTATTCCTCATACCAATCTGTGGTTTGCCATATATACAATCTACTACATATACTATACATCTTGGTGTGGGGTAAATGGAAGTTTTCACCCAGAATTTCCTGCCTGGTCTGGATAGTGGTGTGCAGATAAGGGCTTGCTTGCATATCAGTGGATGTTTAGTCACAGCCTCTGGTGGGAGGCGGGTAGGGTGTGGAGAATGATGAGCATTCTCTCCGCCCCTCTGTTCCTGGTGCATAATTAGTCAGGCACCTGCCAGTCACCAGGGACCCGCCCGTAGAGTTCCTCCAGGAATGGGCAGGCAGGTTAAAAGAGTGCTCGTCCAGGCAGCAGGGATGGACAAGTGGGGCTTGCTAGGAGAGCCCAACGAGAGACTGAGCCATGAGCAACAGAACCCTTTTCCCAAACTTTCACCCTGTCGTCCTTCGCTCTCACGGAAGTGATAAGAAACTTGGAGTGGGTGAGCCCCCTTCCTCCTCGAGCTACAGTTGGGTTCCAGTATGTGTCTGTCCTGTGTCTCCTCATTTCCTAACTTGTGTGTAAGAATCAGTTCTGGCCCTTGTGCATCCTCTACAGTGTCTATCATGTTTAGTATGTGCCTCACAATTTTTCTTTTAAGTTAAAGTGTCATTTCAAGTTCTTACTTCAGGAACCTTTACTGATGTGCTTGCTCAAACACAGTATTAATGCAGAGCTGTTAGCAACTGATCCTTAGAAAAGGCTTTGCTTCTTAGCTGTAAGCTCTCCAAGATGTTTGCTGTGTCTGTGCAAGACTATAGTATTCTGTCTCCAAAGCGTTTGTTCCATCTCTGTGTCCCTTCAATTAGTAAAATAAATGTGATAGTGACAGAAGTGCCATTAAAGCCTCCTTCTTAAGAAGACTACTTCTATACAAATTCAGTGTGGGCAGAAACATAGATTGCATGGAATCTCCTTTGTAACACATTAGATTCCTTTTCTCTTCTTCCCTCTGAGGTAGTGTTGCTTAGAGTAATATGAATAATATGTTCATGCACTCTTAAATTTACAAAGTCTGATAACTTTTATTGCTTATTCTTTGTATTTGGCACATAACTATGAGTTCTATAAATACTTGTTGCAGGAATATATGATATTAAATATTTATTTTCTAAATAAATGCCACGTAATTTGAAGAATTTCTTACAAAGTTTAAATAAATTGGGAGTATAATCAAGGACTTTAAACTGACAAAATAAGATTAACACAATTTAACTACTGGAAGGTTTATTTTCTCTCCCAGTGGGAGACACAGGTCATCTATCTATAAGCCCAGAGAAGAACAAAATTTCATACAAATTCCCATAGGAAATTTTTAGGATCCTGCTTGTTTTCGTGGAAGCATCATTGTCTTATAGCCAGCATTATACAGATATTACATTCTGTACTGGGAGATTGATTGGGGGCTTCCATGTGCCATAGCACAAGTTAATCGATTTATTTCTGTGTAATTATAGCAAAACCCAGATGGCTTGGTGAAGAACATTGAAGTATAACTATGAAACTTAGTCTTAATCCATGGTAATAATCATAACTTCCATTTATTTTGAACCTTATTTTGTGCCTGATGCTTTGCAAAGTCGGCCTTATGATCCTCACTATAGTTTTTGAGAGGTTATTAACCTGTCTATGGCCTCATGTTAATACTCCTCAGATCTGTGATTCAAACTCTCCGCTGTCCCATGGCTCCTCACCACTCCGACAAAGACTGGGGAGCACTCGTGATGGAAAGGCGTTCCCCGTGGTAGGAACAGTGGAGGGAGACTGTTTTGGCAGTTGTGCCTGGAGGAAGAGGCTTCTAGAAGTTACTTTTTGTGGGTCGCCTACAGAGTATAGTACAGATCCTGGCATAGTTTGTGTCTTTTTTTTTTTTAAGTCTTTTTGCTTCCTTCTGGTTTAAGGTTCTTTATGGTAAAATTCTGTAGACATATTTACCACTGATGACTTGAGGAATTGGTGTGATCTCAATTTTTTCTCCATAGCCGCACAGTGCCTTCAATAAAGAAGACTTACTATAACTGAATCTTCAGACAAAGAGAACAGCAGTGCAAAGGCTGGCTGGACTATAGTTCATGGAGGAAACATCTGACCCAATGATATAACAGAATCTGTTACTTTTTGCCATATTTGATTATTTAAATTTTTTTGTATTTTTCTCCAGAGAATACATCTGTCACGCAGCCAGAAGTCTTCCAATTTGTTTTTCCACATGTTGACAAGTTTCTTATAGCAAAGGTTCAGGTTACCTTCAGGGCGTGCAATATTAGTAGCTTTCAGAATGATATATTGTTTCTTATTTTGATCACATGTACAATTTAAATACTGTACTTCATAAATTAGTTTTGGATATAAAAGCCTAAGATCTATAGAGTTATTTCAGCAGAAAATGTTGATGTGTTAGAAATAAGTGACATTAGTATACTGTTGCCTAATTATAAAGACTTTTTAAAACAAAGTAAACTAATGTTAATGAGCATTACTTTCTTGAACTCACCTAAAATGCCAAATAACAGTCTTCCTTCATATGTAAAAATATACTGATACAGTGCTTGGTTACAATTGGAAACCACAGAGAGAAATTCTAAAATCAATGATCTTCAGACAATGTTAGTTTTCGATGTCTGAAGAAACTTCAAGAAGTTGCCCAACATAAGAAGAAAGATTCAGTTGGAGAGAGGAAGCCTTGTGGAGACCCCTGTTCAGCAGGGAATTACATCACCGCTGTGTGCGTGTCCCCTTTTTAGTAAAAGGTCACCAAGATGTCAGCACTCAACTGTGATGCTCATCTAAAATAACATCGTCTAAGGAAAAAGTTGGTTCTTGCCTCTGTGCCAAATAATTAATGAGACATTATTATAATAATAATCATTATTTTTACTCTTTAGTTTCAGACAGTTTATAGAAAATGATCACTAAAACAAGATTCCTCTTTACTCATTTGGAATGGAGTGTTAAGAAGGTGTTCCCCCTTTTTTTTTAAAAATAATAGTTCATTTCTGAAGTCAGAAATGAACACTTTATTTTAATAAGGGAAGAGGAAACCTAGTAGAACAAATTGGGAGGCTCTGATAAACATAGGAGAGTTGTTATTTCTTTTTGGCTAATTGCTGATTCTTTTTAATACTATCATTACTATGGATTAAACATTTGCAGATAAGCAAGGCTGTGGTTATAAATAGGCTAAGCTGCAAAATATCCGACCTGCCAGGTTGAGAAAAACTTTTTATGAAGGTAGGGTCTTATCTTACAGCTCCTTTCTGCAGAGATGTCCTTAGAAAACCACGTGACTCTGTCTTAGACAGTTGACTGGACTAAACTCACTGCAGAACCACTCTTTTATTGACCTTGGCCAATCAAATTTTCTTCCCAGTTCCAGAGCATAAGTTGACAGGAACTGTCTGGCAGGGGGCTGGGAGGAGAGAGAGAGAGAATGAGAGAGAGAGGGAAAGAAAGGGAAATGGAGATTTCCTCCTAGCCCCAGAGCTGCTGTTAAGCCTTATGGGAAGTATAACTGAAAAGTGAGCCCAATCTGAGTCAGCCAGTCTGACACTGGAATTAGCCAGTCCTTGGTTTGAATTACCTCCACCATTTCATGGATGTATGAAATTGACTAAGATCAATCATCTCTCTGAGATTCAGTTTCCTGGTGTATAAAATAGGGCTAATAAAATTTGCTTTGCAGGGCTGTTATGGTAGGGCTGTCAGGGCTTTAAGATAGTGGATATGAAGAGTCTAGTCCAGCTTCTGGCATATAATAGGTTTAATGCATAAAACTATTATCCTTCTTGGTTTCCTTCCAACACTTTGCTTCAGTGTCCTGTTACCCTTCTGTACTCTGCTCCATGAACAGTGGTGACTTTGGGGTGAGATGATCACTGATTTATCCTTTGGTTTTTCTTTGTATAGCATTTCTCACTCTTGTTCCAACAACTACTAGGTTTCTTCTAATTGATGGATTGCATGATTCTTCTCTGTTGCTGCATACAAGTCTTTGGTGTCATCTCTTACAGCCAAGATATTAAAGAAAATTAAATGTGCAGACTTTTCCAGGTTTTAGGGTCATCTTCTCATAGTGCTATTGCTATTGTGAAATGAATGTCAAGGAGAGATGGTTTCAGAGCAAGAATCCAACAACCCACTCTGGGTTTATTTTAAAGGATTTTTTTTTTTGAGTCACACCAAATAAATCTTTATTCTCTTCTGCTCAGGAAACTTGGTTCTATATTCATTCACTGCAAAATCCTTCTGACTCTCAGGAAACTAGACAAATAAACCTCAGTGTTCCTTTCTATCAGGCTTTTATTCTACCATGGCAGTTGGAAACAGTCATTAATAATCAAGACACAAGCAAAAGAATTCCACAGTATGTGCAGTAAAATAATCAATTAATATAGAATTACAATTCAAGTCTTCCTTGTGATGAAAAAATAAGGCCTGTATTAGTAACACAAGTTTGAATTCAATAACTAGAGTTTGCTTTAGGCATATCAATGAAAACAATTTCTTCCAAAAGTGTATTTAAAAGTAAGGAGAAAAGTATTTGTAATCATTTCTCCTGGGTCAAGATGGTGCACTATTTTGTAGAATAAGTAAATCAGATGCATGGTAGTACTTTAATGTCAGTATTTGATTTTTTTAGGACTGGATTTAAACTCTTGATATAAAACAGACTTTTAATTTCCCATTTTTCAAAGATAATATTGAAAGGTCACTTTCTAGCTATCAAAATTTTAAGAAATCATTATTGTACCACTACTGTCTTACAGGCTTCAAAATCAAATTTCCGGACAGTATTGTGCATTTTGATTTGACAAACATGTATCCTTTTTTTATGTGTTGCAATAGAGATTATTATTAGGGGCTTTTTATTGCTGGTTTCCATGCTTTAGGTAGTAGATCTTCAAAGCACTCTACCAAGTAGATAAAAAGAACACTGCACGCTTTTATGAAATATGCTGTTTGTATCAGCTGTAACAAAATCTCTCATGGAGAGTCATAAAAGATTTGGAATGTTTTTCATTTTATTAATTTCAGATTTTCAGAAACTCATTTAGTTTTTACTGTTTCCTAATTAGTAAAGATGCCTACATTCAGAAAGATGAGCATTCTAAAACTGGCAACTTTGTTCCCCAGAAACAAAGGGCAACCAAAAGGGAGATATGCCAAGGAAAGGGTCAGCAGGGAATGAGGGTGTGTCAAACTAAGACTAGAAAACATTTCTTTTTCTCTCTAGATATCAAAAGCTGTGGAAACTTCTGTGCCCAAAGAAACATGCCAGAGTATTTGACTGAGAAGCCAAGGTGGCTTGAGGCACAGAAATGAAAGATTCTGTGGTGCCCTGGGGAAAATGCTATGGGCCACCCTCTGGATTGTGGGCTGGTTCCAGCTGGTCCCAGTGGACCTGGTCTGGCCTGTTTTTAGCAATGATTTGAAGGACTCTAGGAAAATCTACTTAGTCTGGATTTTTTGAGGCAAAGTGAATTAATTCATCACCTCATTTGAAAATCTCAGATTCACCTCAGAATATACTTTTTTAATCAAGAAGTATTTATTAAACACCTATCATGTATTTCAAGGACATCTAATTTCAAATCCCCCAGAACAAACTTTGTGTTGATTCATTTTGCCCTACATAAAGTTAGATAATATCTTCAGTGGTGGGTCAAAGGGATGGAAACTCAGAATGATTAAGGCCTTGTTCCTTTCACCTCTGGCAAAGCTACCCTTAAATTTTTCAAAAAGAGGATCATTTATTCTATTCATTAAAATCTGCAAATAGTGCTACTACATGATTCTAATAAAATTCTTCTTGTTGCTATAAACAAGAAAATGGGCCTCGAATGGAAACACTTATGTTAAGTTCCCATGTCACCAAACTGAAACCTAATTTACAGTTTCTGCTGCTCCAGAAATGTAATCTTAACTAGTCAATCAGGAGTTGCCTTATAGGCACTAATGATTTTTGCCTGACAGACTCCTGCAAACTACTGAAACGAAGTAACCTTGCAATAGCCAATCCAGTTTTTGGGTAGTAAAACTTGTTTGCACTCTCTTCTCCCTATAAAAGTCCTTCATTTTGTAAAGCTCCTGGGATCAACTTTTTATCTGCCATATTGGATGCTGCCTGACTCCTGGATTTTTGAACAAAGCCAGTAGTAACTTTAAGTTGAAGAAAAGTTTCCTTCTGGGCACACTGCAACACCTACCTTTATTGAAAATACTAAAACAAGACTTTCGGCATGCTTTCATTCTTGCGATACCAGATTCTATAGTTTGGGCATTTCTTTGTATTTCCCCCCTCTGCACAGTGGTATGTCTGTATATCTCTAATAGATCTGGTGATCCTGAAGCAAGAGAGGACTCAAGAATAATGTATTTTTGGAAGTGACAGTACTTCCCAAGGGTTAGGTCATTATAAAAGAACTTGTTCCTACTCCACTTAGATTTCAGGGCAAATTTTGAATTAACTTGAAACAGATCAGTTGCAGGTTGTGAACACCCCCTTTCTCTGTTCGTTACTCAATATACTTAACTAGTCCCCTGAGCTCAAACTTCTCAAGCAAGCATGATAAAAACAAGATGCAGAACTCAGATGTGAGAAGGACCCTAGGACTGAGAAGGACCACATTTCCTACACCTCAGGGATTATTCTCAGTAGTCTAGCAATAAGCCTGCGTACAGAGTCTGGTAAACTTGGGAAAGCAGTTTTGGAGGATGCCCTCAGCCGTATCAAGGCCCTTTTTGTTTCCCATTTGAAGACAGTAAAATTCCCAAACTGGTAGTAATAGTGCAGGAGCAGAACTATGTATCTGAACTATTCACTCAGGGAGCTGGAGCGGGGCGGGTCTGCACGCTGCCGCGCCGGGCCCGGGTGCGGGAGAATCCGCTAGGCTTGACTCGCGGGCGGCAGGGTGTGAGGCTCTGGGGTCAGCTCTGCCCCGGGCTCCGCGCCCGGGCGCAACTTTGGACCAATCAGCGCGCGGCGTCCTGGAGCCCGCAGCGCCCTGGCCCGCGCCCCCTGCGCCCCCGCGGCAGCACCGGCCCCGGCGACTTCGGGCCGAGCCTGACCCGGGACGAGGAGGGGCCGAGCCGCGGGGGATCCTGGAATTGGCCGGGAGGTGGGGATTCTGGGAGGAAAACTCCATTTCCTCCTTCCCCGCCGGCCTCTCCCCTCCAGCCGGCACCCCAAATCTCGATGTGTCGCCTCCCGGGCACCGAGCGCCGGTGCTGAGCGAGGCGGCGGCCGCCGTGGCCGGCAACATGCTGGGCATGTACGTGCCGGACAGGTTCTCCCTGAAGTCCTCCCGGGTTCAGGACGGGATGGGGCTCTACACGGCCCGCAGAGTGAGAAAGGTGGGTGACCCGGCGGCGGCCTGCGCACCCGCGGCGGCCCCGCGCCTCCTCAGGCTGGGGGTTCCGCGCGCCGCGCCGCCGTCGTTCCCCTTGCGGCCGGCCGGAGCCCCGCGGGCAGGCCGGGGCAGGCGGGGATGCCGGGGCCGCCCGTGCCCGCCGCGCCTCCCGAGCGGGCGGCGCCACGTAGTTGTCCGCGGGGCGCGCGCCGCTGCCGGCCGCCCTGCGGCAAGATGTCTTTCCTCTCGGCTGCAGGAAGTGAGTCGGGATAGAGCCTCCCTCTTCCTCGGTTGCTGGGGCGAGCTGCGTCTTTGCGTTGGCGAGACTGCGCGTGGGCGGGTGTCTTCCCAGGCGCGCACGCAGCCTGGCCGTCGGCTGGCTTCCTGCAGGAAGAATAAAGGTGGCCGGAGTGCCGCGGGAAGGGGAGCCGCCCAGCGGGCAGCGCAGCACAGGCCTTAGAATCTCACCGAGACACCCGGCATTTCACTGCTTCGCTCCAAGATGTGTTATATAGGTTCTGGGAGGTGCCAACTAGATAATTAATCCTAAAATATCTGATTTTTTCTTTGACTAGATGCGCCTTTCCAGAAATGCAGAGGCAAGTGAGCAGGGCAAGCACTGTACATACGAGAATGGCCTGGAAACGTTGAAGGTTTAAAGCAGAGGCCTAGGAAGAAAGATTAGTGGCAAATTCGAAACCTTTGGATTTGATGAGACTTTTGTTAATAGATGTTTCTCAGGATAAGTAAAATCAAGAACCACAAAGATAGTGGTGAAGTGCCCAGGGTAATGAAAGCTATCGTTTACTGAGCAGATACTTTGTTCCAGGGCCCATACTTGGTACTTTACCTGCATTAGTAATTTCACTGGCGCAACACTCTTGTGAAAACGGTATTAATCCTCATGTAAGAGATGAAAAAATAAAGGTACTGCAAGGTTAAATTTCCTGCAGTTAGTGACTTAGGCATCAAACCCGTGGCCTCTGAGTTCAAAGCTCATGCTTTTTCCAGCTGTATCCC
Organism: Manis javanica; assembly: GCF_040802235.1. Taxonomy (NCBI): domain Eukaryota; kingdom Metazoa; phylum Chordata; class Mammalia; order Pholidota; family Manidae; genus Manis; species Manis javanica. The sequence goes on from NC_133160.1 coordinate 72,208,478, forward strand.
TAGCAGCTTCCCAGCACCACTTTCCCTGAGCAGATATTTTGAAAAGTGGAGGTTTGGGCAACAGCAGGCTTGCTCAGGTGAGGTACTAACAGGAGGTTCGCAGGATACACCCAGAGACACCAGGATGCCTTTCATCTGCGTATAGATCTACGCCCATCTCCTCACCTAAAAAGCAGGTGAAGAAAGGTGGACAGTGCTTCAGAGGGCTTCATTGACAACATGGCCCATATGCGTTCCTCAGGGTAAAAGTGGAAAGAAAACAAATGCCGTATTTACTTTTCCAAATGGCAGTTTGGAAGAATGCTTCAAAGTGAAAACAAGGAGTAAACACTTTATCTGACTTACCTCTAAGTAAAGGTATACCTTTAGTATACCTCTATTCTAAATAGATGTTTTTGCCAAGTGGATAAATGTTAAAATTGATACATTCTTTCAAACCAATAGTTGAAATTCTGCTTATAAGTCTTTCGCAGAAGATATGAAAATTCCCAAATTGATTTTTCTTGAGGGTCTCAAGCCTAAATACAAGTACTTAAATATGAAATATAGTACTTCAGCATTATTTTGTTCAATGTCATTAATAGTAATATACTAAAAGGTTGTATAAATATTAGAATTATAATCCCTATTTTTTGTCTTATTATTTAGGTTTTTAGAAACAAATAGCCAGTGTACTTTTTGGATATATTTAAAAGTTAATTCCAACTTATTTTTCCATGTATTTGATTGTTTAGAAGTTTTTATTATTTTTGTACATGGAATAAACAGTTTCCAAATTCATCATGTTATTTCATTTTACTATTGCAGAATTAAATAGACAATTTTCCAGCTTGTGTAACTTCAACATGTAAAACATATTTTCATCCAGATCTAGAATGCTTACTTATCATTTCAAGTGAATGTGTAGATGTTTGCAGTAAATCGAAATGGCCTACTATTAGTGACATAGGTTAGCTGTAATCACAAGCTGTGTAATCATAAGGTCATTTATCAGTAGGTTTACTGATGCCTGAAATGATCTTGGAAGTAGATCCTTTACCTTCCAAAGGCTGAGGAGTAAGCTAAAGTTGAATAGATTTAGCTGCATATTAAGTCTAAAGCTAAATATCCATGTATCCTTTCTCCATTTCTTGATTCTTAGTATTTTCCGCAGTACTTTGTACCAGGTCTGACTCTGGCTATAAATCAAGTGATCTGAGAAGAGCACGCATTTCAGAAGTTAAGGACCTTTAGAGTTTTCATGTTCTCTAATTGTAAACAAATTTTTTGGAATATATTACTTTAGATGTATATGTTGGAAATTGCAGATGTTTTGTCACACTTTTATAACATGTAATCCTGTATGAAACTGCTTTGAAAAGTGATTACAATTCAAAACATCTAGTATTTTAAATTAAGAGAATGTATTCCAGACCTGTACTGAGGTTGGGGGATCTTTCTAGAGACTGTACTCCTACTGTATTGGCCGGGTTGATTTGGGATTTCCCTACCAATGTGACACCTTAGTCCTTTAGTAGACCCACCCCTTTTTGTGCAATGTTTGGTGGAGTTGGGTTCCTTCAGCAAAATCACCTAATTCCCTGGCTCCACCTTGGTGGTACTAGGTTTTTTGCAAGCCTGTTGCCCTTTTTCTTTGGTGGGGGGGGGGTGGGGGTGGGTGCGTAAAACCTATATAATAACAAAAAGAAGAAAAGGAAAGGACTTCCTTTCCTTTTCTCTTGTTGCCATTATGGAAATGAGAAGTTGGATGAAGAGAGGATCATCTGGTAGATTTTTCCATGTAAGCATGAATTGTTCTTGGAGAAAGTAATTGAGTAGAAAATGGAGGCCTGAGTTCATTCACAGTTACACATGCAATTTTCTAATGATAAGAATAGTATAATAGACACTTCTGCATGCCATGTGCCAGACCCTATTCTAGGTGCTTCTATAATATGTTATCTCTTGAGCACAGTTTAATGCCTCAAGAAAGATGTGGAAATTTAGGTTACAAAGTACTATGTAGATTAGAATTAATAGTAGTTACTCAAAACTAATACATTAAGTGCACATGCAATAAAAAAAATTAAGGCAATGCCTCACTGTATTAGGCTTTTTTTATCATGACCATTCTTTTTCTTTTCAGTAGGTTGTGGTATTTAACATTATTCTGGAACCCAAAAAGTAGAAAGGTAAACTGTAGGGTTTCTTCAAGCTCTCAAATTCTATGCAAGGGTTCAGGTGGGAAACATACCACTACCAGTCTTCCTTCCCTTTAGGTTTTTGTAAGTGGTTGGTTTTTCTTCCGCCCTATCAGTCCTTTAACCATTAATATATGGCATGTACTGTGCTTGACCCTGGGGGTACACAGGTAAGCAAGACAGATAAGGTGTTTGTCCACAAGGATCTTGTTTTCCTGTGTGGGGAGATAGGCAGTTAATGAGTGAAAAAGAGAAGATTATCAAGATTAAGCAAATGTATATGGATTGATTTTCCTAGGCACTATATTAGGCAATGGAATTGCAGAGTTATAGTAATTTTTAGTCTGATCAGGGAGACAGAAAAGTAAATAGTTTCCATACAGTTTGATTAGTGCTATGGGAGACAACAACAGGAGGTCATGAGGTGAATGAGAGGTGCTGTAGGAATTTGGAAGGAGAAACCCCTGTCGTCATTATAGTAAGTCATCAGGAAATGCTGGGGAAGTAAAAGAAGGCTTTATGGTGGAACTGAATTTCATAAGGTTGGTCAAATTATTATTAATACCATCTTTATTATTGAGGATTTTAATTTTACATGTGTTACTTCATTTTACTCTTCCACTAAGCCTATTGAAGAGAAGGCTCTATTATTATACTGGTTTTCAGCTGGGGAACTTGAGGCAAATAGAGGTTGGCCAGTGTGACCTGCCAAGTATTGCCTGGGTGACCTAAGTGGTGGAAATAGGTGGTTATATATGTAGTAGTATAAAATAACAGATATGTAGTTATTTTTCTTTATATCTAGAAGCCCTTTAACTTGTATACCCTTAGCATAGCAGGGCTGGGTTTGTATTTTAAAAAGAACTAAAGATTTAAATCTGAAGAAAAGTAAAAGGGGAAATAAATATAGATGAAATAAATATAGATTTATTGTGAGACTATGATATAGATTTCAGGGAGTCTGACCAGATTTTGTGTTCTTAAAGTTTGGATGGAGTTGAAGGTTTTTAGGTAGAATTGTTGGGAATAAAAGTGAAATAGTCCTTTAAGGGCTAGACCTTGTGACAAACCTTATTTCAGACCACAGACATTGTTTTAACATTTCCCTGAAGCACCACCTTGTGCAGAGGAGCCTGTAGGCAGCCTGAAACAGTCATGTACAGTCACACATACTGAAGTCTGGGTTTTCTGTTTACTATGTACTTGCATATGTCATCTCATTTTATTATATAACAGTCTTCAAAGGTTATTATTACCCCAGATTTATAGATTGCATGCTTGCTCAATTATTACTTCTCGTCAAAATTTTTGCAGTTGTCCATATGTTGACTTTTAACATTTTTTCTCCTTTCCAATTCATTCTTTGTTAGTGGGCTAAAACCTTACCTGACCTTCAGATATGTAGTTATTTTTCTTTATATCTAGAAGCCGTTTAACTTGTATACCCTTAGCATAGCAGGGCTGGGTTTGTATTTTAAAAAGAACTAAAGATTTAAAGCTGAAGAAAAGTAAAAAGGGAAATATATATAAATGAAATAAATATATTATGTCTCTCCCAGATTTCTGGTCTGCTAATTTCTATAAAAGCATTTAAGGGCATTGCTGAGGCCCAGGTCTCCTTACCATACACCAGTTACAGTGAGTAGATCCCACTGGGGTAGTTCTATTCCTGGCTCCCTTTCCTCTCAACTCTGTGCTTTTTTTTGCCTAAGAGGCTCCTGGGTGTCATCCTGCATCCACGAACCCTAGGGCAGTCTTCCACTGCAGTTTGCCTGTCTCACGAACAAATGCAGGTTCCAAGCTCAAACTTGCCAGATACTCTAGGGTCTTACCCATAGCTGTTTTTCAGCAAAACTTACCGATAACACTGGAATATTAGTTTTTGTTGCTGCCAAAACAAATTATAACAAATTTTCAGTGGCTTAAAACAATACAAGTTTGTTATCCTATGGCTTTGGAGAATATACATCTAAAACAGATGGGTAAAGCTGGCTTCTTTTGGAGACTGAAGAGAAGTCTACTTCCTTGCCTTTTGCAGTTTCCTAGAGGCTGCTTGTACTCCATTGCTCAGGGTCCCACATCATTCTGGCTTTTGTAGTTGTCCTCACATCTCCTTCTCTGACCCTCCTGCCTCTTAATAAGGACACTTGTGGTTAGATTGGGCCCATGTAGATACTCCAGGATGATCTCCTCATCTCAAGATTGTAATCACATCTACAAAGTCCCTTTTATCAAGTTATGTAACATACTCAGAGATTCTGGGGATTAGGATGTGAACATTTTTGATGGGCCATTATTCATCCTATTTCAGTTCCAAAGTAAAATTCTTCCTTTCCTAGACTATGTAGAACATTTTACAATGACTAACTGGGGTCAAGCCTTCCTACATACTGATCCCAGTAAAATGTACCCATTGTAAATCTATCACATTGAGGAATATTCTGCCTTGTTTTCAGTACTGATTCTGGGAGAGGTCTTCAGAGCTGGCATTGATGCAGTAAAACCCGGATGACTGGTTCCCTTATAAACAGGAAGAGAAAGTATGAATGTAACAAGCAGAATAAGAAAGAATATATTCTGGTAGTGTTCTGAATGTTTAAAAGAACTTCGGAAGTAATCTAATTTGCACCCTTTCATTTTATAGATAAAGACATTGAAGTCCCGAGATGCTTTGCAGTCTGGCAGCTAACAGCTGCCTGTCAACCTTCTAGCTTCCATAATACCAACTCCCTGTTGTTCAATCCAAGGAAGACACCTAGATTCTCTGTGAGGGATTTGTAGTAAAGATACTTGGTGAGGTAAAATCCCAAGTAAAAAATGTCTTAAATAAAGGTTTAAATCTGAGTTTGTGAAAATATAATAAATTAAAAACAAACAAAGGCAAGTTGTTTAGGGTTAAAAAACATAGGGGAAAGAGGAAACCTAAAAAAGAAAACGAAGTAGAAGCAGAGGAAAAATCACCATGCATAAATGTTAATATAAGAAGACTAGATCTTGTTGGATAAGATGTTTTGTTGATTAACTTAGTAGGTGACTCTCATGAAACAGTGGACTTTTACACCAAAGCTAGAATCCTGCCAGTGGATGTTTGTTTATATTTCCTGGTGGCTGATGATAACTATTCTGGAAACTTCATGAGAGGGAAAGTAATCACCATGGATGCTGCCGGAAGTCTATCTCGTTTCTCTGTTCATATCATATTTATGCTCTATGATAGTGACTCAGTGTAGCTTTGTATTTACTGGTGTTACTACAGAATGTTTCAAAATGTATCATTAATCCACCTAATGTTTTCTCAGAAACTTCTTATTTCATTTTTCTGCATTTTTTTTGGTGATAATAACAGCTACAGTTAATTCTTTCAACAAATATTTCTTGAACAACTGCCATTGTTTAGGCACTGGGAGAGTTGCTGGTGACAGAAGGGTGAGTAACAGGCAACAGTCACAGGATGAGTCACACATTTTGTTTTTAAGCCCTACAACAAGCCTGCAAGGTGACCATTACTATCCTTGTTTTATAGGTGAAGGAACTGATGTTGAGGAAGGTCATCTAAATAAGCTGATTAATCAGAATTGAACTCAGATCATTATTAAATGTCTTTTTCACTAAAAAAACAAATCTTTTTTCTTTATACTGATAAATGCTGTATCCATGCTCATATTCCACAGATATACCCACTCACACACTTTAAAAAAGTTATTTTGCAAAAATAAGAAAAGAGTAAACTCATTTAATCATCTAGCATTTCCCTTTCAACAGATTCAACAGTATCTTGAGGAAATCCCTTCAAGTAACCTACTTTGGCTCTACTTTATTATTTTTAATGAATGTATATATTTTATGCTGTGGATGTGCCATAATTTTCATTTGTTCAGGTTTTGTTTTATATAATTATTCAATAAATCTTCATCACCAAGATCTATATTGGCCATTTGGAATATAATGAACAAAATAGAAATTCTGTTTCTGGTGGCGCTTTCATTCCAGTGAGGGGAGACAGAAAATAAACAGTGAACATATTCGATAAATTTTATGCTGTGTTAAAATGTGTTAAGTGCTGTGGAAAAAAGAAAAAGTAAAGCTGGGTATTGTTGACTTGGCATTGTGTGTGGGTATGTGTGTGAAGAAGTTAAAATAAATAGGTGGTCCAGTTAATCCTTATTAAGCTGGGGAGATTTGGGCAATCACTTAAAGGATAAAAAGAGGGTAGTCAAACATATTTCTAGGGAAAGAACATTCTAGGCAGCAAAGGCCATAAGATAGGGGGTTGCCTGTTGCGTTCCAGGACAAGTTGGCCAGTGAGGCTGGAATGGAGTGAGTGAGGGGGCTGAGTACCAAGGGAGGAAGTCAGAGAGTTGCTGAAGGGAAGGGTGCTTGGGGGAGAGCCAGGATGCTTAGGGCCTTTCAGGCTGTTGTAAAGATGCTGGCTTTACTTTGAGTAAAATGGGCAGCCACTGCAGGGTTTAGAGCAGAGGAGCGACATTATCTGACTTGAGTTTATCAAGGATCACTCACTCTCATTGCTGTGTTGATAATAGTTGGCCCCAGGGCAAGTGTGTAAGGTGAGAAACTTGTTAGGACTCTATTGTAATCGACCCTGTGAGAGACAGTGGCCTAGACCAAGGTGATGGCGGTTTTGGAAGTACAGATTGGATTGTCAGCCAACAGCTGAGGTGGGGAAGATTGTGGGCGGAGGAGGTTTGAAGTGGGAAGATCAACTCAGTTTAAGCCATGCTGATTTTTGAGATGTCTGTGAGACGCATGGGTGTCTGTCAAAGAGGCAGTGAGGTACAAGACCTGAAGTTCCTCCTGCCCATCCTTCATGACATTTATTTTCATCTATTTTATTTTATATTGTAAACCTTACAATGCATTTCTATTTTCCTTTTAGACCATCAGTTATCTTTTAGAGGAATTAAAAATAAGACAAACTGTATGATTTATCTTTTTTTTAACCATTTCTGGGGCTCATTTCTTTGTTTTGAACTAATTTTCTCTCTTCTATCATATTCCTTATGCCTGAACCATATTCTTTGAACATTTACTATGTCACAAGTCAGCTGGCAGTGAATTTTCTCATCTTTTGTTTGTCTGTAAAAGTACTTTGCTTTTTATCTTTGAAAGGTATCTCCTCCATGTTGACAGTTTTTTTTTCCATTACGTAAGAGATATTGCTTACTTGTCTTTTGACCTGCATAGTTTCTGACAAGAAGTCTGCCCAGAGTCTTACATTTGAATATACATAATGCTTTTCTTCCCTCTACTTGTAAGAATTTTCTCATTTCCTTTAGATTTTAGCATTTTGAATATGATGTATCTAAAATTTTTTAAAAAATCTTTTTTATATGTGGCTTGGTATCTTTTGTCAACTTTTGGAAAATTCTCAGCCATTATCTCTTCAAATATTACTTATGACCTGATCTGTCTGTCTTCCTCTGGGACTCCAATTACCTGTACATTAGACCATTTGATATGATGTTGTCTCCCAGCCCTTACATGCTTTGTTCTGCCTTTTTTCCTTTTTTTTTTTTTTCTATTTGTGCTTCAGTTTAGGTAATTTCTATTGCCTTATCTTCAAGTTTATTGGTTCTCTTCTCAGTTGTGTTGACTTTCTTGGTAAGTCTGTCAAAGGAATTCATCTTGATACAGTGATTTTTATTTTTAGAATTTCTACTGGACTTTCTCTTGTAGTTTCCATGTCTCAACTGAATTCTCCTTTATATTCATGCATAGTATCTGCCTTTTCTAGTAGATTCTTTAGTAAATTAATCCTGATTATTGTTAGAAGTCCTTGTCAGATTATTCAAATGTCTGAACCATATCTGAATCTGGTTCTGTTGATTGCTGTTTCTTCACAATGGGCTGTTTTTTCCTTGCTCTTTTTTATGTCTTGTATTTTTGCTTGAATCCCAACATCATGCATGAAACAAGAGTCGTAAATAGTGTTTATGCCTGGGAATGTGCACCTCATTTATTTTGTCAGGATGTTAGTGTGGGAGTTTGGATCAGTCTAGTTAGCAGATTAAGACGGGTTTGCATTACGTTATTGCCATAGTTACATGCAGTGCACCAGAGGCTTCCGAGTCTTCTAGAGTTGTCCTGTGGTTTTGTTGGTGGCTGGGGTGCTTGAGGTTTTTTGTGATGTTTGTGCTGTACTCGCAGCTTCTGTCCCTGAATGCCTAGGATGTAAGGGGCTCTGTCATTGTGCTGCCATGCTGCTGCTCTTCCCCCAGTAGTACAATGCTGTGTGCTGTTATTTGAGGTTCTCTGTTTTGGTTCAGCTTCACTTTTATCTAGGGTTTATCAGCCTGACTTCTGGGATTTCTTAGCCTTCCTGCATCGTTCCCTGTGGGAGCCAAACGTTTGCCTTGTATCTAGGGCTGGTGTTTTGTGGGAGAGTGTTTCCTGTCCCTGTCCGTGGTAAGAATCCTTAGATGGCTGTGGCATAAGTTTTGAACGTGTACTGTTTCCTGCCCTTCTAGCAGCAGTGGGACTTTACCTGTGTCCTGGAGGTGACAGAGATTGCTGCTTTCCTCAAGTGGCTAAAGGCTTCCCTGTATATGAGAGAGAGTTCAGGGCAGGACAGGAGGTGTGGGGTGTTGTGCCATTCTTATAGTAGCTTCAGCTCTCCTGCAGGTCTGTGCCACCGAGGGAGTATCTCTGTTCTCCTGTCTGTCCCCTGATCTTCCTTCTCGGGGGAGGTCCTTGGAAAAAGTTGCATGTATGTGTGAATTCCCCTTAGGTCTAAGCTTTCAGTGGTTCTATCCTGTCAAGCTATCTCAAATGCATCCTTTAACAAACCATTAAAATATTAGTTGATTTCTTACCTGCTTGTATGGTGGCTGGCAGTTCTTCCTTCTGTGACCTGCTACAGGTAAGCCAGTGCTCGCCCCAAGGAAAGTTATGATTTTGTAGTTTATCAGCCTTTCTTATTATTAGGGTAGGAATGATACTTTTCCTAAATCCTTGGTATATGTTGAACTTTAAAAGTTTTTAAATTAGTGACATTTTCTTTATATTCTTACTACTTTTATTGCTTAGTAAATCCAATTTTGAAACAGGTATTTAAAAAATCTCCCATTTTAGTTCTTCTTGCATATCTAATATTTTTATGCTGCTGATTTCTCACTGCTATATCTTCATCATAAAAATGCTATTTATCATTATATAGTGTTTTGCTTTATTCTGTTTTGTGCATTCAGCCATTAATTTGACCTTGTCTGATGTTGACACTGCTGCCTTTCTTTTATTTGTATCTCTTTACCTATTTCAGTTCATTTTTATCATTTGTTTTATATTTTTGTAATCATATGTGGCTAGTTTATATTTCATAATGCAGTATTACAATCTCTTTAATGAGAGAATTTAACTCCTTCATATTGAGTGTAATGGCTGAAATAGTTGATTTTATTCTTGTCATCTTTTCTATGCTCCTTACTTATTTTACATTGTTGTAACATTAATTTTCCTTATTTTTGCTGTCTGTTCAAGTCACTGTTCATTCCTTTTCCCTTCTTGTTACTTTGTTAGTTCTACTCTTCCTTTTCTTCATGATTTATTTATCTTCCCCTCTTTCTCAATCAGAAGCACATTGTTTTTTATTTAATAGCTAGAGTTCAACCGTTTTAACTATAAAAACACATAGTTTTTTTCCATAAGCTGTTCCATATTCCCCTATTCCTTCTTACTCTCCCTCCCTTTTGAACCCCCCCAATCCCATGCAACTTTGGGGATGCTTTTGCCTTCCTGCTTTCCTTCCCCAACAACTCCTATTTTTTTATGGAATGATGTATTACTCAATGGAATTTCTTTTAGAAGTATATTCCTATTGTTTCAAGAGTTCCTGTTCAGCTTGTATATGCCGCACACCTAGTGAGCTGTCATGCATTAATTTATGCACCTGTACCAGCTACTCATTTTCTGTTCTTTGTTCTGGTTTTATTTGTTTAGTTAAGGGCTTCTTTATGGTTCCTTTCCTCATTGAGTCATGTGGATGATATTCTCTCTGGATCTTTGTGCGCTGTCGAGTAGCTCTCCCCCCCAACTCTAAAGGATCTTCTCACTGTGCAAGTGATCCTCAGGCTGTTGTGTTTCTCTTTCAGTTCATTCTCTAAAAATATGCAATTGGAAAGTCATGTTTTTTCACTCTTAACAGTTTTTTTTTTAATGCTGAACTTGAATCTCCTTAAATTCCTGTATGTAATTAAGGTATCCTTTTTAATTAATGCCTTCTGTCTCCTACAGAAGTTCCAGTTTACAGAGTGTGGTTCTCATTGTTCTGCCTGATCTGTCTTCTCTTTGGCAGCTGGGCCCCTGTGTAAAGCCAGTTTGTCTTGGTTGCTTTATTGAAGCCCAAAAGTGATTCCTGGAGAGCTCTCTGTGGTATCTGTTCTGCCTTATAGGCAAAGGGATCTCTATTGCAGTGGGTCTCTATTGGCAAATAGGCTTTCAATCCCCCGCCAGTCACCTTTCTAGTCTCTCTGTGCTTTCCTGAGCTGCAAGGACAAGAAAGACTGTGGGCTATGACCCTTTTCTCCATTGCTGACTTTGAAAATCTTCTCAGATCTCCATAAGTTTCTAGTCATCAGTCCTGGCTTCTCTGCTAATTTCCAGTTTATTACTCAGCCCTCTGGAGAGAATGGCTTACCCCAGTTCTGTGCCAGAACCTAAGGTTTTACTTACGTCCAGTTGCCTATACATGCTTATAGAAGTTGTTCTGCTCAAGAGAATCAAGTAGTTTAGGGTTGGGGCTAAGAGAAGAGGTGCTACATGCAGGTCAGGATATACCTAGAACTTCTTCACAATTCTCCTGCATTTCCCATTTCATATTTATTTTGTAAGTGATGGGTTTAATACAGAATAATTCTTTTATTTCTTGGCACTAGTATCTTTTACCTTCTGTATCAGCTGAAAGTCATAGAGACAGTTGCAATAATCTGAAACTTAGGGATTGTATTCACCCTCTAACACGAAGTTAGCAGCTGGTTTTATACTGCTATCACAGGTCACTGAATTAAAATGTCAGAGTGGAAACCTTTGCAGTTCTCTTGGCCTCAGGATGGCTGCTTTAGCCCCAGCTATCATTCTCTTATTCCAGGTAGGGAGAAGGAGGAAGTAACCAAGACATTAAGGTATGCTGGCCAGCTGATATAGCTTTCACTGAAAATCTTGATGTATGTTCACTCTCTTCTCTGTCTAAATGGGAAGCTGTAAATGTGGTTTTTCTGTCTGGATAAATTAGTTCCCTTGACAAGGTCAGCATTGTAGTAATAATGAAAATGAATATAGTCAGACAACTTGTCTTTGCCCAGGTAGTCACAGTAGGGGAAGAAGATTAGGTATTTTTCTTATTGAACTTTTTAGAAATGCCCTTTGTTGAAGGCCTAATTGCATTGCAAAAGCACACACATGCACAATAGTTTAACAGTGAAATATAATTATGCTCTAAGTGGAGACTCTAGACTCCTTCTGTGAAAAATCATTATTTCATGTATGAGTGATTCAACTGCAGATTGATTCACTTTAATATAATTTATTTCATCTTTTATGTGCATGTTTTTTATTTGCAGAACCATTTCAAAGTAAATTACAGATATTATGACAATTCATTCCTCAATATTTCAGCATAAGGACATTCTCCTTAATAGCCATAATATCATTTTAACATCCAACAAAAATAACAGTAATTTCCTAATGTCTCCTAATTCCAGGCCATATTCAGATTATTCCAGTTGCCTCCAGAATGTTTTTATAGCTGTTTTATTGTTGAACCAGGAACCAATCAAAGACCAGCTATTACATTTCATCATGTCTACTAAATCTCTTTTAACAGTTTCCATCTTCCCATTTCCTTTTTTTTTTTTTTAAAGTGTCTTTCTGAAGAGATCAGGCCAATTGTGTGTAGAGTATCTCACAATCTGGATTTATCTGATTGTTTTCCCAGGGCTTTGATTGTTTTTCCATCTTCTGTATTTCTTCTAATCTGGAAGTTAGATTTGGATTAGTATACTTTTTTTAATGCACTGACATTTGTGTATTAAACAGTTCTCGCCACCCTCAGGATACTTTTTGCTTTGCACTGAATAGTGTAGTTTTAGCAGTGGGAAACAGGAAGGAATGTAGGAAGCACCCATCTCTCTCTCATATATGTTTTATCCATGTGCTCTCTTCTTGGGTAGCACCCATCTTCTCAGGTCCTGGGTTGGGGACAGGACAAAGGGGAAGAGGTCTGCATGTGTTTACTTGTCCTTTTGCCTCTGAAAGTTTCTGGAGAATTCAAACGCCCCTCTCACTTTCCTGTGGCAGGTACTGGGGAATGAAAGGCTAGAGTGGCTTATTTCCTGCTGCAGTATAATAGCAAGAGGTATAAAATACATGGCTTCTCTATGCTAGTAATGCCAACGATGGGTTAATGTAATTTTTCCATTGTAATGGTACTTAGTACTTAACTGGTAATCTGATATGATACTGTATGAATATCTATTTTAGTAGTAACCTTTTACCTGATGGTTTTGGCTTCCATTGATAATTCTTGCCTGAATCAGTTATTTTATTAGGTGTTTTAAAATGGCAATTTCACTCAAATATTCTTCCTTTATAAGTTAGCATTCTTCTGTACGGAAGAGCTTTCCTTCATTTGCTGCTGTCTGGTTATCGTGAACTAGTGTTACTATTGAAAAGGTAGTGTAAAATGCTTAGTCCTTTTCCTTTACTAATTTTAATGATATCCTGTAATTAGGATGGCACAGGAGGTTTAAAACAGTATTTTTCTTTTCCTTTCCCTCTCTGACAGTCACTAGGGACTTAAGGATTCGTTAGTGTTTCAATCAATTATAAACTCTTGTTGATTTTTATATTATTCTAAATTTGTCTTGTGGAAGCTATTTCTAATAGAATTAAAATGCAGGAAGGAATCTTAAAAATCACCTAATCCAGATCCCTACTTTTTGTAGGTAAGGAAACTGAAGCTCAGATGTTTGTGACATCCTAAAGTGTCACAGCTAATTAATGGCAGAGCAAGGATTAGGATCCAGATCTCTTGAAGGCTCTGCTAGTGCTATTTCCCACTATTCTAAGAGAGATAATAGCAGTTAATCTTGTTTTTAACTTCTTACAACTAATACTAAGCAAAATGAGGTAAAATGGTCTACATGTTTGTAGTCATTTATTTTTGTTTATTAAAAGTTACTGTCTAGTCCAGTGGATGACAAATTGAATGGATTAATTATTTGCTTTATTCAGAAACAGCAAAGAAGCACCCTTTTAGCCTGGGCATTGGGCTGGTCTGAGAGGTGAGTTTGACTTGTACAGTTTTGGTGTCTGCAGGTTGAACTTGCCTTGCAGTCACATTTTATTTGACCAGAGCGAAAATGTAGAATTCATTGCCAATTACAGAAAAATAGTGATTTCACATATAAATTTGAATTATCAGCTTCTCTAAAATATTTTTAGTTATGTGACACCATTGGATTGTGTTCTTTCTGCACACATTTCATCAGTATTCAGCTGGAGTGGAAAAACAGTTTCTAAGTGGGCGTCCCTGTTGTGTCCTTTACATATTTGTTGTTGGATGTCTGATGTTTTGCTTTCCTGTCTAACCTTGTAGGTATTTGAAATAATGACCCCTTAGGTAATTAGAAGTGAGGAATTCTAAGAAGGTTCTTGCAGTCAAGTTACAGGTTGAAGGTAATATCAATAATACAGGCACACATGAACAGCAGGAAAATGGTAGAGCTGACAGTTTTCCTGCTGCTGTCATGGTATGTTCAGCAACTTAATCACAAAAAAGTAAAACCAATGATGCCAGGAAGTCAGCTAGAAAATTTTGAAATTTCTAATATCCGTTTGCAATGTTGATTTCCTCCCTATAATTAATTAAGAACCTCATGTGAGGTATTTAATATGCTATTGTGTGTATATATATAAATTATAATGAATCATATGAAACCTTTTCATTTTTGTAGGTCAAAACTAGTCACATATCGTCAATTTCATGTGGTTCACCTAAAAGAAAAAATAACTATACATGGGTGTGTGCTCCAAACCTTCTTTTTATTGGTGTGTCACTCAAGTAGGTTTAAAGTCTACTGAAATAGAAGAAGCTTACTCTTGGGCCAGAATTTCTGGAAGAAATGGTTAGTGAATAAAACAGTGTGTACAATTTTATTAGAAAGCTCTGTTTGTACAGTAGAAACAACATAAACAGAGTTAGAGAAGTGGGTGGGTAGCAGGTGCTAGGATCCTTAAGGGGAAGGCATCAGAGTGAAAGTGGTTCTAGCAAGTATAAAATCTTCATCTATGGCCAAATATACATTGTTTTAATTACCTGTAATGTTTCTTACCACAGCGCTATGGATAATTAAGAGTTTGCTGTTTACATTTTTGTGTCCTTGCAGCTACAGAATCTCAATTTTATTTGATCAAATCATACTAGTATACTCACTAGTCTACTTTGAAGGCAATCTTATCAAATCCAGATTGCTAAATAGGCTTATAAATTTGTCTCCTCTATCTTTGTGTTTTTGTCAGTATTTTTCAAACTGTGAATTGCAACTCACTGGTGAATTGTGAAATTAACTTGCTGGATCAAAACTAGCATTTTTCAAAAAATGAAGTAAAATAGAGTAGAACATATGGGAGCATATTGTACAGACTAAGGGTAGTATTGTTTAAGAAACATATTTCAGTTTTGTATGTTTATGTGTGTTTATGTGAATTTGCTGGCTGAGATGCAAAATGTATTTCTATGGGTTGAAGAAAAATACTGAAAGCTGTATTTACTGTATAGTTCAGTAGTTTGAATTGATGCAGTGATTGTTCATTATTGATAATGAAACTTTAAATTCAGAGTCCTGATTCTCTGAATTTTCAAAGCTGTAAGTCCTTTAATAATCTTACTAGGCCTGCATCCAAGCAGGCATTTTTCCTGATCTCAGTGCCTTAGTTTGGCTTTCCATTTCTTCCTCTGTCCTCTGGACACTGCTGAATTGATTGATTCAGTTTTTTTCCCTCCAGATTTGTACTGCCTAAGGAACTGACCCTCATGGGTAGATCAGCTGCGTTAGAAAGTGTACTCAAATTATTACCTTCTGATGGATAATAAAGGCTTAATACATGACAGAGTGGAGTGAAAAGTTTAGCAACTTGCATTAATACCAAGTCCTCAGGCTTACTACCAAAGACATGCCTTGCTTTTTGGTCTGTTTTCCAGATTGGCTTTAACATCAGTCAGTTTCTTCATTCAATTCAACAGTCCGTGTATTGAGGGGCTGCTATGAGCCTGTGTTATTGCTGAACCTTGTAGTTAAGGGAGGGGTGAGAAGAGAGGCGTGCCTGCCTTAGCCCTGGGTCACAGTGATCTGTCAGGGTTGTTAGTGGTGGCATGGTGAACTGGACACTGCCTGATCTTTCCATTCAGAATAAGCCATTCGTTCAGTCTTCTCTCTGATCTTTGCTAGGTTATTGGCCTTAACCAAGCCAAGTTATTTAAACTCTTTGAGTCTCAGTTTCTTCATGGTTAAATGGGGAAGTTCTCACATAGGATTAATTTTGGAGTGTGGCACATGTGAGTTCAGTATATATTAATTTCCCCCCTTCTTTTAATCTATATACAGCTTTTCTTAACTGCCATTACATACTGGTAAGATACCATGTTGAGGAGAGGTACACTGCTTTTTAAAGAAAGCAACTTTGGGGCTGTTATGTCTGCCTGAGAAGTGATGCTGAGTGCCCACGTTTTAGTATAAAGTGGCTAATAAGGCATGGATGGGTGGAGAAGCACAGCCAGCTCCCAGCCTCTCTGAAATTACTTGCTTAGCTTTGTATTGATAGCTGTGTTGTCATAAATGGCAGTCTCCCTGTTTCTTTTGGTGTGATTGTGCTTGGGTTATTTAAGATTAGGTTTTGATTTAAGGAATCCCTGTAGCTATTTTCTGCCCCCAGGTTAACATTAAAGAACAGTTCTTCTGAGCTCTGCCATTATTTGTGGCTTCTCAGGACCTCTTTTCTCTATCTGTGTAATGAGGGGCTCAGTTCGCTTGTAGTGATTCCTTTAAGCTTGAACATTTTACTGTTCCCAGGAGTTGGGTTTCTGTTGTTCATTAAGTAATTTATATTCCTGGAAACATTGCTTTGGTAGTTGTTCTTCTCTCTAACAATGTTCATCGAACATTTCCCTGGAGATTTTGTAGGATTTTTCTTCTCCCACCTTATGAAGGGAAGGTAGGTTTGGAGGATACAGTGGCTCTGTGTTCTTTCTGCACATATTTCTCTAGAACATCTGGCTGGACACACTGACCCCACTCCTTCTGTCTCCCTGATTTGGTTGCCTTAGTTGAGAAGACAGTGTTGTTTACTCACTGAACCAGTCTCTGTAGGGCCAGAATGCAGGGCACTGGCCTCTTGTGGGACGGTCCAGTGATTCTCACCTGGGAACTTGTCAAAATGCAGCTCCCCATGTCTCATTCCTAGAGATTCAGATTTTAATAAGCCAGGATTCTGAACTGGAAACTAGTGACACTAGTGATTCTCATGCCAGGTGAGCTTCAAAGTGCCCACAATGAGAAAAACCCTGGTTTATAGTGCGCCCCCTTGGCTGAAAGATTGGCAGGAGAATTTAAACTTTGTTTTAGAACAGTTTTCCTCTGAGAATGGCAAGCCTACTTCTTTTTTGTTCATAATTGGGATGAATTTATGATCTTTATGGAAACCAGGTGATTTTCTGCCTGGTGAGCTTACCTGTCAAGTCAGGGAAAACTCAGTGCTTGCCATTTAAGACCACTTGGCACAGGCAGCAGAGGATTGAAACATATAAGTACAATGTTCAGAAACTTGTCAGACTTTGTATGTTATACAATTAAACCTTTATGTTGGCTGCCGTGTTTTGGATTGGGACTTTTGAACTGAAAACAGATTAAGTTGGATTTAAAAGATGTAAATGTTTTGTGTTGTGAAAATTAGTTAATACTGTAAATCTCTCTCAAGCATTGGGCATGGAATTGGGAGAAAAAATTTTCCAGAAGAGTGGTAGTAGTTTATTTTAGTAGCTTATTGTATTAATCCTTTTTCAATATAATCATCACTATTCAGGGTGAAAAGTTTGGACCGTTTGCTGGAGAGAAGAGAATGCCAGAGGACTTGGATGAAAATATGGATTACAGGTTGATGTGGGAGGTGAGGATATGGTTGTTATTTTAAATATTTAAAATGTTTCTCTTTGCACTACTTACTGCTTTTGCAGGGCTAAATGAATAGCTAATAAATTGCCTCTACCATTTAGCGCTGAAATATTTCAATTTTAAGGTACTTGAGTAACTTGAAAGTTTACCATTAAAAAAAATACTGTTAAAATATCTTACTAGACAATTCTTCTAGAACTCTGAAGTTTATATAGTTAGTCATTGAAAAATAAGTGTTCCATGGATAAGGAAGTTTGGATTTCAAAACAAGCATGTTTTTATACTGGATTTAGAATCTGATTTCTATAAATTAAATTAAATTTTCCCTTTATTTCCAAATTGCAGTTCTAATTGCGGAGTGGCAATTCTGAGCTCCATGTTGGAATGAAAATCTCACCTTAAAATGTACCTTAATCTTTAAAAACGTATATTTAAAGAACTACCATATTGTAGACAGTTTTTGTAATCTAAAATTTCCCTAATGCAGGGATCTGTGTACACATGCAAATGTACATCTGTATATTATGAGAGTATTCATCTTAGAGTATGCCAGTTATATTTGTTGCTGTTCTTTTCTAGTTATTAGAAAAGGAAGGGCTTGAAGGATTGAAATAGAAAAGTAAAGGTGTGGAGATGGTTGAAACAAAAACGTGGAAAAGAAAACTGAGTCCCAAGGATTGTATTTGGTGGGTTCTGTGAGGAGGGTGTGAGCTGACTCTGTGTGGGTGGAGCTGAGAGGAGTAGGATCATAAAATCACAAAGGGGTAGAATAATGGCATAGATAGCTAACATAAACAAATCTCTCCAAATGTGTATTTATCAGTTAGGGTCTATAGAGCAACAGGACAAATACGATGGAGATACATATATATATATATATATATATATATATATATATATATATATATATATATGTAACATATATATTTTTCAAGGAATTGGTTCACATGATTGTTGGGGTGGCAAGGTGGAATCTATAAGGCAGGTCCACAGGCTGGAAACTCAGAAGTTTTATATTTGCTTATTTTTCTAAATATATTTCCTGGAGGATTGATCAGGAAAACTGTGTTTTTTACATGTGAAGTTAGTGGAATTACCAATTCCACTACAATTAGTCACTATATTCTATTAAATAGCTGCATATTACAAAGTGCATAATGTCAATTTATCATAGTTTTATTTATTTTTATCAGCAGAAAAGAATTTGTATCTGAGTAAATAGCATGTTCTCAAAACTACAACTACAGAGAAATGTGATTACAGGATTTGCAAGTGTTTTTGTAAGAATTGTTAGTCTCCTATAGTTATAGTATATTATTATTTCAAAATAAATGTATATCCCAGGTGAGTTAGGGCCCCTTCCATAATTGGATTTCAGAATCAGTTCTAATAAATATGGTTTATTTTTGGAAACCTCTTTTCCATTCCCCTGTCTTCACTTATACACTGGTGATGCTTCTTAATTCATAACCCATCTCTCTCTCTGGTCCTAACCAAGGAAAAGCAGATAAGAGCCAAATGAAGATTAAAGTATTTGCCTCATTAATGAGCATACAATAACTCCTTAAATTGATAGCTCCAGAAAGTTGGATTGGAAAACTGGTCAGAGCAGGGACTTTACATTTTCCTTCTTAAATCTTGACCTTTGTACCAAAAATATACAAAGTGGGGACTGCGCACTCTGCTTTTTAAATCTCAGTTTCTGTAGCCTAGTTAAGCCCACAAAGTAGGTTCTGAATTTATTTGCCCATCAACTGCATGGAGCATGGTGGCCTGACTCACAGACTCAGTTTGCAGCATAATCAGAATGGAGGATACCAGAGAGCATGGAGGGAGACAGGTCTCCAGCCTACTATAGAAGGCATATCCTGAGTCTGATGGTAAGTCTACTTACTAGAGGGCAAGGAGTTGGGCATAGAGAGGAATGACTATCAGGGCCTTGGTAATCAACTGAAGAGAAGGAAGCAAAAGTATATTGTCTAATTTATCACTCTTGTAGAAGAGAAAGTGAGGAGACATGAAGGGGAGAATAAGAGTTCTTCACTAACGTTATGTACATGTAGAATTAGTTCTTTTCTCATAATGAAAGATAACAAGGCCATTTGGAATTCTTTACATAACAAAAATAGGCATTGTCTTAACAATAAAAATAGGTATGGTAAATGAGGCATGATAGAAAGAGGAGGGAGGAGGGATACTAGGGTCATGTAGTCTTTGGTCTGATTGTGCCATACGATGCAATAAACCCTTGTTCTCTTGAGGCTTATGTTTCAGTAGGGAAAGTTGGACATAGAACACCCTTAATAAGTAATACAATAATAGGTAGTGATATGGATATAAAGAAAATAAAATAGGATAGGGCAAGAAGACTTTTCTCAGTAAGAACTTAGACACATCAATATTACTGTTAAAAAAACTGTGAAATATTAATTAAATATGAAAATGATTTGTGTAAGGCCATCAAAGAGGTGTTAAAAGAAGGAGTACTGGAGTGTCTGAGTCTCCAGAGAGGATAAAACTCTGAAGGGGTTAATTTATCATCTGTACCCTCTTCTCTTGGGGAAGTGGTCAGACTCTTCCTGATTCTGGACATGGGCAAGAGGCTGAAAATCTGAGCACAGCCCATGTAGAGCTGACCTGTTTAAGTATAGAAAAAGCAGGTAGAGCTTTTGGCAGTCTTACAAAGTTGGAATGACAATATTGGGACCTAAAAGAACTCAAAAACATTGCTGATTCCTCCTCAAGATATTTGCAGAATTATGAAACTGCATGGCAGAATGCTGTTAAAGTTAAGCCATATACTTCCAAAAAGCAGAGTGTTCTACCACCTAATGTTGAGGAGGGGTCCACAGTGCAAATCATACTTTCAGTTGGAAGCACTGTGGGAGTATGCTGTAGAAAGAGGGTAGATTGAGACTGTCTGATGTCTGCCATAACTGCAACCCAGAATTGAATCAGCTCACTCACTGATACTTTATGGAGAATAGATCCGATCCCACTTTGCCTGGCAGAGGTCAAGGGAAACTTAATATGGAGAAATGTAATACCTGGGACTCTAAAATTTCTGAACACACAGTGTCCAGCATATATTAAAAATAACTATATGCCAAGAAATAGGGCCATATGACTAAGAAAAAAGTTGGACAGTGGAAACTGAGATGGAATGATTTGGATATTGATTGGTGTTAACAGATGAAGATTTTAAAATGACTGATTGATATGTTCTAGCAAATGGAAGAAAAGATGAAACAAACAGTGAAAAAGAAGAATTTTACTAGAAAATTGGGATGTATAAATATCAAATGGACATTCTAGGGGAGAAGGATGTAATAACTAAAATTGAGAACTCAGTGTTTGAATTAGATTTAGGTATGACAGAGCAAAATATAGGGTAGTGAAGTGGAAAGCAGGTCAATAGAAAATATTGAAAAATGAAGCACAGAGACTAGAAAACAGATATGTGAGACAGTGAAAATACCTAATATATCTGTCTAGGACCTATTCACATTTGAAGAGGGAGAAAATGGAGCAGAAGCAGATTTGATGAGATAATGGCTTAGAATTTTCTAGAACTGTTAAAAAAATATTATCTGAGAAATCAAAGAAGCTCTGTGAGCCTTAAGCAGGATCGGTATAAAAAAATCACCCCAAGGTATATCTTAGTGAAACTATTGAGTACCAAGACAATCTTAAAAGCTTCCAGGAAAAAAAAGCCATTATCTTCAAATAAGCAACAGTGAGATTGATAGTTGACGCTTAACAGAAAAGATAATAAAAAATGGAATAATATCTTTAAGGTGATAAAAAATAGTTGCCAACCTAGAATTCTATACCCAGCAAAAATATTAAAAAATAAAGGTATAGTTCTCTACCCTCTTCCAATGTGAACATCTCCCTAGATGACTGGTTCTCTGGTTTTGTCTCATAACATTAGCTCAACCTTAAGTCTCCACTCACCCTTCAAATGAGGAAACCAAGACTACTTCCAAATGCAGCCACAGGGAACATTTAGATTCACTGAATGGAAGGAAGGAACAGTAGGAAGCATTTAAGTACAGAGATGTTATATAAACTGAAATGGACTGACTGTACGAACAAGTCAGTGAGGAAATTTTCAAAGTACAACAAAAAAGGTAACAAACTCTGCACACTGTTCAAAAGTAGTTATAAATGATCCCCCATATCCCAAATTTAGGGGTAATGATTGTCAGTCATGAGCAGAAGACTGCTCTGGTTGGGGATGAGAATGAAAAGATGCTAAATTAATTTCTTAGAAATGAAGTGACAGAATTCGAAGATATTAAATCTTTACAAAATAGGTTTTAATTTTGCTAAAAATCCTTACTTAAACATAAAGTTCTTTCCAATAAGAGTGGGGACCCATCTTCAATGTTGACTGATATGAAATGCAAATCTGGGAGGACTTGATGACATGTTCATGTCAGACACAAAATAAAGCTATCTTGAAGAAGTAGCAGGAGAATCTCTGACATTCTTTACCTGTTTCACCAATGATGGTTAGGTACAGGTGCATTAGGAGACTTCATCAACATGTTATTTGGCCCAATCTCTTAAAGTACCATATAGTTCCTTATATGGATGATAAAGAAGGGGAAGTAGAAGAAGATGATGTTCATAATGATGAAGACTTGGAACACATTGATGATGAAGAGGATAAAGGTAAAGAAGATGAAGATGATGATGTGGAAAAAGGGAACAGTTGAAGAGGAAGATGACTAATAGAATACTAGTAGAATCCAAAATTCCTTTCATTTCTTGAAACATATTCTCTGGGAGCAAATTTCCATCTTCCATTTTTTTTTTCCTTTTTTGCTCAGTTGCCATGTTCTTATGAATTGTAGTTTTTCTTCTCTTTATGATATAATTCTCTATTTATTTTGTGGGAGATTATCTTGAGCAAAACACAGAGGGAAAAAAATCTCTACCCATTTTTTATCTAAGTTCCTTTTTGTCCCTTCTTGTCTCAAAAAATGAGGATGTGGTGATGTGGAATTAATACATCCCCATGCACTGTGGGAAAGAAGAAAAGTTCTCCTTTTGCTCTGCTGGAAGCTGGAATATGTCCATCCTCCTTCTGCTTAAAATTTTTTATTTTTACTTCTTTCTCAGAGATCACACTGTGTCTCTGTGTGAATATGGACATTTAGCATTATTACCAAGTATATTGCACTTCATTAAAAAATTAATAAAATGGAATTATATCAAGTGAGGAAAATGATAGATTTGAGATGCTAGGGCATTTTAGTGCTAGAAGGAGAGGAGAAAAAGATAGGCAGAAGCAAATTTGAAAAGAAATGGCATTAGGTGGGTATTTTGACAACGTGGCTTCCCCTAGGGCATGCCTAATTCAAGTTTACCATGGTAGCTTTAAAATAAAACTCTCCTACTGATGGCTTGAGCTCCCCCACTTGACAGAGAATCATCCAAAGTGCATGAAATTTTTTGGAATTGATATTCTCTGTTGTAGCTTTCTTCCTGTTTATTTAAAAATTTTGTTTTACTTTCATGGAAAAGGAGAGAAAATATTCCACTCTAAACCTTTAAAGTATATGTACATTTCTTTGTTATAGTAAAACTAAGTGTATTTATAAAGGGTTTGGTGCTTTCCCTTAAAACAGATAATTTTCAGACCTGCCAAACTTAGTAAGTCATACTGCCAAAAAAACTAAAGGTAAATAAAGATGTTTTCAGACAAGCAGAAACCAGTGGACCTTCACCAAAAGAAATGCTAAATTAAAGGTAGTTCTTCTGGAAGAAGGAAAATAAATCCTGATGAGAACGTGGAAATGTAGAATGGAATAAAGAGCAAGAAAGGGTAAATATGTAGTGAAAAAGACGTATTGATAGTAGTAAACAATTATAGTAATGTTTTGTGGGTTTAAAAATGTGTACAATTTATATAATTATAAGAACAATTTGAAAGGCAGGAGGGAAGCAAAGGGAATTATAGAGTTCCAAGGTTCTAGCATTATCAAATTTATTTAGATAAATTATCTAAAATAATTATAAAGATTGTTTTAAATAACAAGTGAATAAAAGGAAAAATAGGGTAATAATCTTGTTAATACAAAAAGAAGGTGAGAAGTGAGGTGAAAGGAATAACTGGGTCTTATGGAGAGTAATTACCAAGATGGTAGCTATAAATCCAACTGATCAATAACTATATTACATTTAAATGGACTACATACTTAAAAGACAATTATTAATGGATTGAATCCAAAACCAACCTGATGCCCCTTCACAGACAATTTTAAAGTACAAAGTCAGGAAGCTTGAAAATAAAAGGGTGGAAAAGGATGTATCATGAAAATACAAATGGAGAAAAAGTTAGGGGTAACTTTAATAGTATTTGTAAAGTAGACTTTAAGGAGAAAGCATTACCAGAATTAAAGAGGATCCACACACTAGAAGATACATATGTTGTAAATGTGAAAGCAAAAACTGAAAGACCTAGCAGTAGAAATAGACAAACACACAATCCTAATGGAAGATTTAAACCTTTCTCATTAGGTTATAGAATAAGCAGGAAGATAAAATGGAAAAGGAGAGAGAGATAGTATCAATCTAATTAATGTACATGATCTAATTGACAAATACAGAATACTGTATTTAATGACAGTTGATCAGTAGTACACATGGAACATTTATCACAACCACATGCTGTTTTTTTTTTTGTTTGTTTTTTTTTTACTGGAAACTGATTCTACAATTTATGTGAAAATACAAAGGGTCTTCATGACCAAGATAACCTTTAAATGAAAGAACAAAACTGGAGGTCTTATACTATCATATATCAAAGTTATTATAGAAGGATTCTAATTTGATACTGTGGTATTGGCATAAGGACAAATAGACATTGTTTTTGACAAATGCCATTAACAGTAAATATGGTGGGGAAAGGATGGCATTTTCAATAATAGTGTTGGATCAAAATAATATCCTATGGAAGAAAAGTATTTTGAACCCAGCTCACATCATACATAGAAACATCAATTTAACATGATTGTAAATGTAAACATGTCAGGTAAAAACGATAAACCTTTAGAAGAAAATGTAGGAGAATACTTTCACGATCTTAGGGTAAGTGGAGATTTCTTAAAAAGGAACAATAAACACTGTAAAGGGAAAAGTGATACATTGGAGAAGAGTAAAATTAAGACTTGTTCATCAGAAGGTACCATAAAGAGAATGAAAAAGCAAATCAGAGGGGGAGAAGATATTTGCAATGCATAGGTCTCAAAAAGGATTTGTCCAGACTGTACTAAAAACTACAAATTGATTTTTTTAAAAAGGAAGAAAAATGGGCATAACACTTGAACAGGCACTCCACATGAGAAGATATCCAAATGGCCATTAAACATCAAAAGGTGGTCAGCATCATTAATCATCTGGGAAATGCAAACTAACAGCACAGTGAAAGGCCATGTTATATTCACCAGAATGGCTAAAATTAGAAAGACAGATAATATCAAATTTATACAAAGATTATCTGAAACTCTCATATGCTGATGCTGGGTGTTTAAATTGGTAGTGTCATTTTGGAAGACCATATAGTGGTATGTACTAGAGCTGAATGGCGTATGATATGACATGGCAATTCCATTAGGCATATTCCCAATAGAAGTGTGTTCATCTATTTACTAAAAGACTTGTACAAGAATTTTCACAGCAGCACAATGAGAAGTTGTACCAAACTGGAAGTAACTCAGATGTCCACTTACAAGTAAATGGGTAGATGCATTATGGTATATGCATGAAATGGAGTGTTATGAAGCTTTATGGTAATGAATGTATTACAACGATGCTTGGCAACATGGGTGAATCTCAAAAGCATAATGATGAATTAAAGAAGCTGGAGACAAGAGTACATACTGTCTGATTACATTTATATGAAGTTCAAAAACAAAGCTAAGAGATCGCGATTGTGGCTACCTATGTTGGTGTTTACTTTGTGAGAATTCATTGAGCTGTACACTTACAGTTTCTGTGTTTTTTTGTAATTGTGTTATCCTTCAACAAAAAGTTTACTTTAAAAAATAGAACAGAGCAGTGAGATGAAATGCCTACATTCTGAGTTTCTCCGTCAGCACTAGCTGGGCTGTCAGCTTGTGCTGAGACTAAACAGTGAAAGTACAGCCATTTGAAGAAAACCTGGATCAAGAACCCAGGGAGTAGCAGAGATGGGAATGAATTTGGGCTGTTTAAAGGCCAGAAACAAAGCCAGCAAGGCTAGTAGTGAGGGAATGAGGGGCCAAAAGTAAGGCATAGGACTAGAGAGGTAACTATAGGTCAGATCAGGAAGTTTATTCTAGTAGTGAAAGGAAGTCATTAGAAAGATTTAATCAGGAGAATGATGTGATTCTATTCATGCCTGGAGAAGAGCACTGTGCGTGCTGTTTGGAGAACAGGCTGAAAGAGGCAAGAGTGGAGCAGGGATACCAACCAAGTAGGAGCCTGTTTTTGTGGTCAAGGAGTGATTTGATGGTGGCCTGAACTTGGCCTTAGCAGCGGGGTTGGTGAGAAGTAATTGGCTTCCGGCTGCATGTTGTTGGAGGTAACTGACACTGACAGGGTTTTCTGATGGACTGTGTGTTGAAAGTGAAGAGCCAGAATGACTTTAGTATTTAGCCTGAGCCGTCTGGGAAGCCATCTGGTGACCCATCAGTTGGAGAGAGAGTGAGGGGGTGGGAGGATGGGGTGGACTACTTACACTGTAGATTTTTGAAGAAAATTAATTTTTACTTTGTCATATTAATCTTTACTGCCCAGGTCTTAGCACAGTATCTAGAACATAAATATAACAATAAAAGCTCAATTTAATAGTCAATATTTAATCATTTTTATTCCATAAATATTTTTACTGCAGTATAATTGACATATAACACTATATAATCACCCATCACAAAATAGTGATTCAGAATTTGAATATATAACAAAATGATCACCACAGTAAGTCTAGTAAACATCTAATATTCAATGAATTTATTGAACAAATGTTATTTTTACCATTGGCATTGTTAGAAAATATGTAATTTAAAGATTTAAAAAAAAGAAACTTAGTGATTCCTGTAGTATTTTTACTGACCTGGATTTGTCTCCTTTGTAGGCATTTTT
Organism: Manis javanica; assembly: GCF_040802235.1. Taxonomy (NCBI): domain Eukaryota; kingdom Metazoa; phylum Chordata; class Mammalia; order Pholidota; family Manidae; genus Manis; species Manis javanica. The sequence goes on from NC_133160.1 coordinate 72,234,972, forward strand.
CTTTTCTTTGTTATAAGAATGGTGATTTGACTAAAATATGGTTTTTAAAGGAGCTGATTGGTTGGCTATTAAACTGGACATTTTGTTTAGATGGCTTTCTCTTTTTTTGCAGTTATTTTGTGATTACAGCTGCTTTGCTTTTTGGGAAATTTGATTCAGCACCAGGTTTCCAGTGTGTTTCAGTTTTTGGAAAAAATGTTTTCAATTGTTTTAAATCTTTTATTTTTCTTTATTGTTTATGGAAGTCCTTTCAGGTGTTTGGAACAAAAGAGTCTCTTCACCAAATGTTTTTCTCCTGCAAATGATGACGTTTTGTTTGACATTCTGAATGGAATTATTTTGGGAAAATGGTGGGAAAAATACCACCTAGGAAGCTTTGTAAATGCTAGAAATTCTTAAACAAATGGCATATAGTGCATCCCTCCTCTAACTATGCTCTAGTGAAGGATAAAGCAAAGCGATCACATCCTCAAGCAGATGGTAGGTACCAGGCAGGTTTCAGACAAGGTGGTGTCTATATGGAAGAAGGATCTCTTTTCATAAGCCCTCTTCTGTAGCAAATCTCTAAAATATCACATATCCATTCTTAAACTGGCAAGGGGAATGAGATTGCTTTTACCCATTCAGGGCTAACCTGAAGCTGGGGTAGCTTTTTTATACTTCACAGGAGGGTGGATATCAGAACAAAGTTAGTGTTTTTTGAGGAAGGAGGATGGACAGGGTATATACTCAGACACACTGTCCCCACAACTATGTTTTGAATGCTTAATGTGTTCCAGATGATGTATTAGGTGCTGAGTTTACTTAGATAGCTAAAAAGTACCTGGCAGAGATGCTAAAGCTTGGTAAGGAGTATAGTATTTGTATCTTCCATTATTTCCATGTTCTCCAAATGTTTTGACTGGGGAGCATAGAAAGAGCACATAAATGTTGTTTTGGTTTTTAGGACTCTTAAAAGAACAGTGCTTCTGGAGGTTGGGACAAGTATTTAAAGTAGAGAGAAAGCACAAATGAAGAGAGGCATATATCAATCAGGTTATTATTTTTCATTACACAAGTCAATACATGATATAAAATATTAGAGAAATATACATAAAGTAGTTTAAGTTCCACATTATTTTTTTTTTCTGTGTATCCACTTCTGTAGATTTTGTGTACATTTCCATATGTATTTAGGACAATAGCAATAATGAGTTTTTTAATGTAAATCCTAGTTCAACATATGCATAAGTAATATTGTGTGTCTGATGTGTGATCACTGAGAGAGCCTTTCTTCAGTAATGGTTTGCACATACATATAAGAGGCATTTGTAAATTTTTTAATAGCAGTTTTTTTGAGATATAATTCACATACCAGAAGATTCATCACTTAAATTCTGCAATTCAGTAGTTTTCAGTATGTTCATAGAATGTGCAGTTATCACTACTCTCTTATTTAGAATATTTTCATCACTCCCAAAAGAAACCCTGTACCTATTAACAGTCATTTTTGAATACTTTATGTACCCATCAATATCTTGCATAAAACTACATTTGAAAGATCCCATGTTTCTCTAAATAATTTTCAGAACTCATTAGGACTAGGACTAGTTTCAGGGAAAATATTTCAGAACCTTACAAAGATTTCTGAGCAATGAATGTGTGCATTCTTGGAAGTAAAACCTTTAGCAACAACACTAAACTATGTTTTCTACCTTTATCTTGCATCTACCTACCACTTCAGCATTTTATTAAAAATAATATAATAAAGGGAGAAATGTGGGATCCACATATAAATCAAGTATAAAATTCAAACGAATATTCATATTTGACCTGATTGTTTATAGCTCATAATGCGTGATCAAAACCGAAAGTTTCTGTGATGACTGCCCTTGTACTGTTCACCATGTAAGAACTTATTCACTATGTAAGAATTTGTTCACCATGTAAGAACTTGTTCATTATGCTTCAGAAGATTGGAGACTGATGAGAATTAGGCTTGGGGTGGATTAATGATTGTGCATTGAGCATTGACTCCCCTATACAGAATTTTATTGTTGTTAATAACCATTTGATCAATAAATATGAGAGATGCCCTCTCAAAAAAAAAAAAAAACCTTTAGCAGTACACGGAATTTTAGTGGGGATTGGTATAACTTCCAATATTTATTGCATAAATGAAAATGAAAGAGTTTCATGAAATAGGAGTAATTAGGTTTTCCTATGTTTTTAGATTTCTAGCTGTATGATAGAGAAAACAAGAGATTTACAAAATAAGAAAAAATCAGCTTTAAGAAAGTGCAGTGCTAGGGGGATTTGAGTAACTGATTTTTATTACCTAATGTTGTAATAGCTAATAATTCTATTTTCTTTACCTTGAGAACTAAAAAAATGAAGGCCAAGGGGGAAGCCCCAAAACATATTTGTATTCAAATCTGTCATATCTCTTCTAAAATAACACTTAAAAAAATCTTCTTTAACCTTAAGTGTTCAGACCTCCATTGTCCAAGTATGATAGCAACTGGCTACATGTAGCTATGAGTATTTGAAATCTGGTTAGTATGGCTGAGGAAGTGAATTTCTTATTTTATTTAATTTTACTTAATTAGAATTTAATTAAAAAAACTAAAGCAGTATAAAATATTTTTTAAATAAGCACAGCTTTATTCTTTGATAGGATTACCTTTTACTTTCCCATTATATCATAAGATTATTGTATTGTAGGGGTGTGTCAGGTACATGCACTGTTTTTGATGTACAGAAGCATATCACCAGTTTAAGTGGTATCAGTGAAATAATTCAAATGATTTTCTGAAAACGAATCAAATGGTTTTTTTCTATACAGCTATGTAACACTGTAATGTGTTTATTTGGATGTTTTATGCAGACAGCATGAGTTATAATGATAACTATAATTAGTGATTACTTAGAAATATTATAATAAGCATTTGTATAGCATGTTTTTATGTATATGTACATCATGAAGTGGTTATCTTAATTACTATATAATTACATTAGCTTTATAGTATAAAAAGAAAGTATGGAAAAATATTTAGGTATATAAAGTATACACTGATGCAGAATTGAGTGGAGATGCAGAAACTAATGCCATAACTCGAACTTATAATAAAGAACAAGATGAGAATGGAAGAACATTTGCCACAAATTTCACAATAATGGCAATTTTATTTCCTGTGACTGAGTAAAATAGAAAAATCTATTTATTTGTAAAATAATTTAAAAAATAAAGGTAACAAAGACAATCTGAAGAGATTATTGTCAGCAGATACAGAGTGAATTTGATAACAAGTTTCCTCACAATATGAAAAAAAGGAGTCTGTGAAATTGTTTGCCAGAAAACAGAATTAAGTGCACAATAAAAAGTTGTATAGTATTTCAACAGTATCTGACAGCGTAGTTTTGTCTAGCTTGGTTCTTGTTCCAAGAAAAAAATGCTTTTAAGGTGGAGAGGTTATAGGAGAAATTATTTCAGTTATCAAAATTTTATTGAAAAATTATGAGGAAAGGTCTAAAAGTGAAACATCAAACAATTATCTATAGAATATACAGCCATTCTAACAATAAACATCAATTGAGCCAGAGTTTGAAAAATTCCAATTGTTTTTCATTGGCTTTAGATAAGTCATATGGCATGAAACACCACTCAATTAATAGTCTCCACATAGTTTGTTTCAAAGAACTTCCAAATTTACAAAGAACTGTCAATACATGGCCCAAATAAATGAATTTGTAGATTAAAAAAATATTTACGTGTTAGTTTTTCATGGAGGATTGTACTCCAGCCTAGGGTAGGTCAAAAAATCAAGATATATGGATTTTTTTAAAAGAAAGACTATTATTTCCTATATTGCCTAATTCTAGTTTATGATACATATTGAAAATATTTGCATTCAGTTTTGTGAAGTAGACTCCATGATAAGTGTCATGGATTTAGTTGTTAAATTCACTCATCTATGTGCAAATATTTTTAATCATTGCCAGTTTATGGACCTATCAAAAGCAGTAGAAGATAATGAATTTAATGATCTTGTGCTCTTTGCCAATACTCAGTGGTTGAATTATGGAAGACTTTTACAAGGATCACTGTACTGCTAACTCCTGAAAAAAGAATATATGACAAATACTCATTAATCAAAGGCAAAAACAATTTCACTGTGATTTACATTTTCTCACCAATGTAACACTGCATATAAATGAACTAAATTTGAAGCTCTGAGGAAAAGAAAAGCATTTTTATAACCTACCTGGTTGTGGAAATTGAAAATTTTAAAAATGCTAACCTATAGCAACGTCTTTGCCAATTTTTTAAAATTCATTTTGTTATCATTAATCTACAATTACATGAACAACATTATGTTTACTAGACTCCCCCATCACCAAGTCTCCCCCACAAACCCCATTACAGTCACTGTCCATCAGCGTAGTAAGATGCTGTAGAATCACTACTTGCCTTCTCTGTGTTGCACATCCCTCCCTATGCCCTCCGCCCACATTATACATGCTAATCGTAATGCCCCCTTTCTTTTTCCCTTTCTTTTTCCCTCCCTTCCCACCCATCCTCCCCAGTCCCTTTCCCTTTGGTAACTGTTAGTCCATTCTTGGGTTCTGTGATTCTCCTGCTGTTTTGTTCCTTCAGTTTTTCTTTGTTCTTATACTCCATATAAGAGTGAAATCATTGGTACTTGTCTTTCTCCACCTGGCTTATTTCACTGAGCATAATACCCTCTAGCTCCATCCATGTTGTTGCAAATGGTAGGATTTGTTTTCTTCTTATTGCTGAATAATATTCCATTGTGTATATGTACTACATATTCTTTATCCATTCATCTACTGATGGACACTTAGGTTACTTCCATTTCTTGGCTATTGTAAATAGTGCTGCGATAAACATAGGGGTGTATCTGTCTTTTTCAAACTGGGCTGCTGTATTCTTAGGGTAAATTCCTAGAAGTGGAATTCCTGGGTCAAATGGTAAGTCTATTTTGAGCATTTTGAGGAACATCCATACTGCTTTCCACAATGGTTGAACTAATTCACATTCCCACCAGCAGTGTGGGAGGGTTCCCCTTTCTTCACAACCTCACCAACATTTGTTGTTGTTTGTCTTTTGGATGGTGGCGATCCTTACTGGTGTGAGATGATATCTCATTGTGGTTTTAATTTGCATTTCTCTGATGACAAGCGATGTGGAGCATCTTTTCATGTGCCTGTTGTCCATCTGAATTTCTTCTTTGGAGAACTGTCTGTTGAGCTTCCTCTGCCCATTCTTTAATTGGATTATTTGCTTTTTGTTTGTTGAGGTGCGTGAGCTCTTTATATATTTGGGATGTCAGCCCTTTATCAGATCTGTCATTTATGAATATATTCTCCCATACTGTAGGGTACCTTTTTGTTCTATTGATGGTGTCCTCTGCTGTACAGAATCTTTTCAACTTGATATAGTCCCACTTGTTCATTTTTGCCTTTGATTCCCTTGCCCGGGGAGATATGTTCATGAAGAAGTCACTTATGTTTATGTCCATGAGATTTTTGCCTATGTTTTTTTCTAAGAGTTTTATGGTTTTATGACTTACATTCAGGTCTTTGATCCATTTCGAATTTACTTTTGTGTATGGGGTTAGACAGTGATCCAGTTTCATTCTCTTACATGTAGCTGTCCAGTTTTGCCAGCACCATCTGTTGAAGAGACTGTCATTTCCCCATTGTATGTCCATAGCTCCTATATCATATATTAATTGACCATAAATGTTTGGGTGAATATCTGGGGTCTCTGTTCTGTTCCACTGGTCTGTGGCTCTGTTCTTGTGCCAGTACCAAACTGTCTTGATTACTGTGGCTTTGTAGTAGAGCTTGAAGTTGGGGAGTGAGATCCCCCGACTTTATTCTTCCTTCTCAGGATTCCTTTGGCTATTCGGGGTCTTTGGTGTTTCCATATGAATTTTTGAACTATTTGTTCGTTGAAGAATGTTGTTGGTAACTTGATAGGGATTGTATCAAATCTGTATATTGCTTTGGGCAGAATGGTCATTTTGATGATATTAATTCTTCCTAACCAAGAGCATGGGATGAGTTTCTATTTGTTAGTGTCATCTTTAATTTCTCTTAAAAGTGTCATAGTTTTCAGGGTATAGGTCTTTCACTTCCTTGGTAAGGTTTAATCCTAAGTAATTTATTCTTTTTGATGCAATTGTGAATGGAATGGTTTTCCTGATTTCTCTGTTAGTTCATTGTTAGTGTATAGGAAGCCACAGATTTCTGTGTGTTAATTGTGTATCCTGCAACTTTGCTGTATTCTGATATCAGTTCTAGTAGTTTTGGAGTGCAGTCTTTAGGGTATTTTATGTACAATATCATGTCATCTGCAAATAGTGACAGTTTAACTTCTTCTTTACCAATTTGGATTCCTTGTATTTCTTTGTTTTGTCTAATTGCCGTGGCTGGGACCTCCAGTGCTATGTTGAATAACAGTGGGGAGAGTGGGCATCGCTGTCTTGTTCCCGATCTCAGAGGAAAAGCTTTCAGGTTTTCACTGTTTAGTATAATGTTGGCTGTGGGTTTATCATATATGGCCTTTACTATGTTGAAGTACCTGCCCTCTATACCCATTTTGTTGAGAGTTTTTATCATGAATGGATGTTGAATTTTATCGAATGCTTTTTCAGCATCTATGGAGGTGATCATGTGGTTTTTGTCCTTCTTTTGGTTTATGTGGTGGATGATGTTGATGGATTTTTGGATGTTGTACCATCCTTACATCCCTGGGATGAATCCCACTTGGTCATGGTGTGTGATCCTTTTGATGTATTTTTGAATTCGGTTTGCTAATATTTTGTTGAGTGTTTTTGCATTTACATTCATCAGGGATATTGGTCTGTAATTTTCTTTCTTGGTGGGGTCTTTGCCTGGTTTTGGTATTAAGGTGATGTTGGCTTCATAGAATGAGTTTGGGAGTATTCCCTCCTCTACTATTTTTTGGAAAAGTTTAAGGATAATGGGTATTATATCTTCTCTGTATGTCTGATAAAATTCCGAGGTAAGTCCATCTGGCCCAGGGGTTTTGTTCTTGGGTAGTTTTTTGATTACTGCTTCAATTTCCTTGCTGGTAATTGGTTTGTTTAGATTTTGTGTTTCTTCTTTGGTCAGTCTTTGAAGGTTGTATTTTTCTAGGAAGTTGTCCATTTCTTCTAGGTTTTCCAGCTTGTTGGCATATAGGTTTTCATAGTAGTCTCTAATAATTCTTTGTATTTCTGTTGGGCCGGTTATGATTTTTCCTTTCTCGTTTCTGATTCTGTTGATGTGTGTTCACTCACTTTTTCTCTTAATAAGTCTGGCTAGAGGCTTTCTATTTTGTTTCTTTCCTCGAAGAACCAGCTCTTGGTTTCATTGATTTTTTACTGTTGTTTTATTCTTCTCAATTTTATTTATTTCTTCTCTGATCTTTATTGTGTCCCTCCTTCTCCTGACTTTAGGCCTCATTTGTTCTACTTTTTCCAATTTTGATAGTTGTGTGTTAGACTATTCATTTTGGTTTGTTCTTCCTTCTTTAAATATGCCTGGATTGCTATATACTTTCCTCTTAAGACTGCTTTTGCTTCGTCCCACAGAAGTTGGGGCTTTGTGTTGTTGTTGTCGTTTATTTCCATATATTGCTGGATCTCCATTTGAATTTGGTCGTTGATCCCTTGACTCTTTAGGAGCATGTTGTTAAGCCTCCATGTGTTTGTGAGCCTTTTTGCTTTCTTTGTACAATTTATTTCTAGTTTTATACCTTTGTGGTCTGAAAAGTTGGTTGGTAGAATTTCAATCTTATGGAATTTACTGAGCCTCTTTTTGTGGCCTAGTATATGGTCTATTCTGGAGAATGTTCCATGTGCATCTGAGAAGAATGTGTACCCTGTTGCTTTTGTGTTTAGAGTTCTATAGATGTCTATTAGGTCCATCTGTTCTACTGTGTTGTTCAGTGCCTCTGTGTCCTTACTTATTTTCTGCCCGGTGGGTCTATCCTTTGGGTTGAGTGGCATGTTGAAGTCTCCTAAAATGAATGCATTGCATTCTACTTCCCTCTTTAGTTCTGTTAGTATTTCTTTCACATATGCTGGTGCTCCTGTGTTGGTTGCATATATATTTATAATGGTTATATCCTCTTGTTGGACTGAGCCCTTTATTATTATGTAATGTCCTTCTTTATCTCTTGTTACTTTCTTTGTTTTAAAGTCTATTTTTTCTGATACTAGTACTGCAACACCTGCTTTATTCTCCCTATTGTTTGCATGAAATATCTTTTTCCATCCCTTGACTTATAGTCTGTTCATGTCTTTGGGTTTGAGGTGAGTCTCTTGCAAGCTGCATATAGATGGGTCTTGTTTTTTTATCCATTCAGTGACTGTATGTCTTTTGATTGGTGCATTCAGTCCATTTACATTTAGGGTGATTATCAATAGGTATGTTCTTATTGCCATTTCAGGCTCTAGATTCGTGGTTACCAAAGGTTCCAGGTTACTTTCCTTACTATCTAAGAATCTAACTTAACGCACTTAGTATGCTGTTACAAACACAATCTAAAGGTTCTTTTCTATTTCTCCTCCTTTTTCTTCCTCCTTCATTCTTCATATATTAGGTATCAAATTCTGTTCTTTTTGTCTATCCCTTGATTGACTTTGAGGATAGTTTATTTAATTATGCATTTGCTTCATAATTAGCTGTTCTACTTTCTGTACTGTGGTTTTATTACCTCTGGTGACAGCTATTCAACCTTAGGAACACTTCCTTCTATAGCAGTACCTACAAAATAGACCGTAGAGATGGTTTGTGGGAGGTAACTTCTCTCTGCTTTTGCTTATCTGGAAATCGTTTAATCCCGCCTTCAAATTTAAATGATAATCTTGCCAGATAAAGTAATCTTGGTTCCAGGCCCTTCTGCTTCACGGCATTAAGTACATCATGCCACTCCCTTCTGTCCTGTAAGGTTTCTGCTGAGAAGTCTGTTGTTAGCCTGATGGGCTTTCCTTTGTATGTGATCTTATTTCTGTCTCTGGTTCCTTCTAACAGTCTGTCCTTATCCTTGATCTTTTCCATTTTAATTACTATGTGTGTTGGTGTTGTCTTCCTTGGGTCCCTTGTGTTAGGAGATCTGTGCACCTCCATGGCCTGACAGATTATTTCCTTCCCCAGATTGGGGAAGTTTTCATCAACTACATCCTCAAAGACGCTCTCTATCCCTTTCTCTCTCTCCACTTCTTCTGGTATCCCTATAATGTGAATATTGTTCTGTTTGGATTGGCCACACAGTTCTCTCAATTTTATTTCATTCTTAGAGATCCTTTTTTTCTGTGTGCCTCAGCTTCTTTGTATTCCTCTTCTCTAGTTTCTATTTCATTTATTGTCTCCTCCACCATATCCAACCTGCTTTTAATACCGTCCATCATGCTCTTCAACGATTGGATCTCTGACCTGAATTCATTCCTGAGTTCTTGGATGTCTTTCCATACCTTCATTAGCATGTTGATGATTTTTATTTTGAACTCCCTTTCAGGAAGAGTCACGGGGTCCATATCATTTAAATCTTTCTCGGGAGTTGTATTAATAATTTCATTCTGGACCAGGTTTCTTTGGCCGTTCATGTTTGTATATGGTGCACTCTAGTGTCCAGAAGCTCTATTCTGGAGCTGTTCATCCCCTGAAGCAATATCAGGGTGGTAGGGGACCAGTATTGGTGCCTGGGGGGAGGAAAGAGCTGTTCCCTGCTTCCTGGCTGCTGTGCCTGTCTCCACTGCCTGAACCAGTGGAACAAGCACACAGGTGTAAGCTTTTGTCCCAGAGCAGCCAGATATGGATCCCTGCTTTCCACAAGTGGCTGGAATCTCAGTCTCTCCAGGAATTCTGCCTGTATTAGCTTTCCAACCCCATAATCCCACGAGTATCATGAAAGCACCATGAAATGTAGGTTTGTGCTCCCAGAGCAGATCTCCAGAGCTAGGTATTCAGCAGTCCCAAGCCTTCCACTCCCTCCCTGCTCCGTTTCTCTTCCTCTCCCCGGTGAGCTGGGGTGGGGGAGGGGCTCAGGTCCCGCCGAGCCACAGCTCTGGTACATTACCCCATTCGGTGTGGTCTGCTCCTTTCTTTCTCCAGGTCTATGCAGTCTGGCACCGTCCTCTTTCCTGTTGCTCTCTCAGGATTAGTTGCACCAACTGTATTTTCTAATTGTATCCAGTTTTAGGAGGAAGCCTCTGTTTCTCCTCTCACGCCGCCATCTTTTTGTCTTTGCCAATTTTTAAAAAATGAATAAATATGCAGATGATCTTAATTGTAATATGCAGTATTAGGTGAACTTCCTGTAGAAAATCACAAGAACAATTTGATGAATGCTTTGTTGAGGATGATAAATTTGGGCTTGATTTTCAATTTGTGTAATATCTCTTTGAATTAAATTTCACAAATACTTTGTTGATATGAGAGCTAATGAATTTACTTAACTTCACAGATGTTTTGAAACTGATAGGTATTTTCTTCAAAGTCAAATCGTTAAAAAAAGATGAACTGGTTTTGTCAATGTGGATATGAATATATGAAAGGACAATAACTTTGATATTTGATTTAGTTATTGGAAAATTTTAATTGTCTTTGGAACAAGTTGAATCTATTTTTTTGAGATCTAAACTGAGTTTAAGTATTTCTGATTAAAATATGGTATACAAATTGATATGTGCTCTAAGTATAAAATAAATTCATATTTCAGAGTTTGAAAAAGTAAAATATTTCATTAATTTTTATGTAATCACACATTGAAATGATAATATTGTGAATATATTGGGTTAAGTAATACATATATTATTACAACTAATTTAATGTTTATGTTTTCTCTGTTTAATGTAACTACTATCACAGTGTGCATGTGGCTGAGAGTATATGTCTCCTGGATAGTGTTGGTGTCAACAGGGTCATGAGTAGGCTGAACTCCTCCTTGGTGCTGAGCTCTTGGCAGAACTGGTTAGCAGCATAAGCCATATTTGTGGAAAAAGTTAACATTTTAGTATGTATATCTTTTACTTTTTTACATTGTTGTGACAGTCATCTGGCACTTGATCTTAGCTTCAATTTATTTCTTTTTCTGTGATTTTTTGTTTTTTTAACTAAGAGACCGAACTTCTTTAGGTTTACAGAAAAATTGTAGGGAAAGTACAGAGAGTTCCCATGTAGTCTCCTGCCCCTCACAGTTTCCTCTGTTACTAACATCTTGCATTAGTGTGGTCCATGTGTTAAAACTGATGAGCCAATATTGACATACCATTATTGAGGTCTGTAGTTTATAGTAGACTTCTTTGGTTGTGCATTCCATAAGTGTTCTGACAAAGATGTGTATCTTTGTGTTGTACATTTTGTGTTCTGACAAATGGTAATGATAATGACATGTATCCACTATTGCAGTGTCAGACAGAAGAGTTTCACTGCCCTAAAATTCCTTTGTTCTGCCTATTCATTCCTCTCTTGCTCCTCTTAACCCTGACCATACTATCTCCAGAGTTTTGCCTTTTCTAGAATGTCATATACTTGGTATCATATGTGTAGCCTTTCTGGCTTCCTTTATTTAATGATAAGCACTTGAGCTTCCTCTATGTTTTTTTGTAGCTTGATAGCTCATTTATTTTTATCACTGACTAATATTCCATAGTATGGATGTTTTACAGTTTGTTTATCTATTCACCTATTGAAGGATATCTTGGTTTCTTCCAGATTTTGGCTATTAAGGATAAAGCTGCTATAAATATTTGTTTGCAGGCTTTTGTGTGGACATAACTTTTCATCTGAGTTGAGTAAACACCTAATAGCATAATTCCTGGGTTCAGAGTATGTTTAATTTTGTTAAAAACTGTCAAATGGTTTTTCATGGTGGCTGTGCCATTTTGCATTCCCACATGCAGTGAATGAGAGTTCCTATTGCTTCATGTCCTCCCAGCATTTGATGATGTCAGTGTTTTGGTTTTGGCACTTCTAATAGGTGTGTAGTGGTATCTCATTGTTTTAATTTGTAATTCCCTAATCACATATGATATTTAACATTTTTTCATATATTGTTTTTGTATGTCTATTGAATCTTTTGCCCGTTTTGTTTTCTTACTGTTGAATTTTAAGAATTCTTTGTATCGTCTAGATACCAGCAAAGATCTTCTCCCAGTTCGTTGGTTTGTCTTTTCATTCTCTTCATGGTATCTTTTGCAGAGCAGAAGTTGTAAATTTTCATGAAGTTTAAATTAGCAGATTTTCCTTTCTTGGGTCAGTGCTTTTGGTATTATATCTAAAAAAGCCATCATCAAACCCAAGGTCACCTAGGTTTTCTCCTGTGTTGTCTTTTGGAAGTTTTATGGTTTTACATTTTACACTGAAGTTTGTAATTCATTTTGAAAAATGATTTTTTTTAACATGTAAGGTCTTTGTCTAGTTTATTTTTTGTATGTGTATGTCCAGTTTCAGCACCATTTGTTGAAAAGAGTATCCTTTCTCCATTGAATTGCTTTTGCTCCTCTGTTAATCAGCTTGCTTTTTTAATGAAATTTCTTATAGCTTGTTTTTTAATAAAGAGGTGACAAATGAGTTTGTTTCTTACGGAGTCATAGGTATAGTAAAGCACAGAGATAAAGTCTACAAAAGTTGTTCAAAACTTGTATTATTCTCTCTGGAATGTTTAGTTACAATTACAGGCACATATTTATTTATTAGAGATTTCAGATATAACTGGGTGACTTGACTGAAATCAAATCTGAATAGTCAGGTTTTTATTGTTGTTAATAATTCTTATTTTATTCTCCTTTTGTCTTTGTCATATGACTAGAGATTCTTACATACCACATTTTATGATTTCTTGGACAGTAAGCAGTAAAGTGGTTTAAAGATAAGGTCATTTTCATTGAAATCATTCTTCAAACAGCCTGGACTTAAAAATTTGTACCAGGAGTGGAAAAACAACTGAATTATTAAACTGGAAAGTTATCCCAGGAACAGAATGTGATTATCATAGCAGCTGGCCACATGAATGACTGCTATGCTAAACAAATATTACCTTTATTATTTCACTAGTGATTCCAACTTGAATGATGTGGTACACAAAAGTAGCCATGGTCAGAAATATGGTTTTGAGGAGGAAACTATTTGCTACTTGTAAAGGTCACTGTGTTTCAGGAACAAAGTCTTCTGTTTATTTGGTACCATAAAAATGTAGCTGAACTCACCTCATGCTTGTATTGGTTAAGGTTATGATTCTCAATGCTGGTTTGAGTCTACCTTGTCTCAAGGTCAGCATTAGAGTCATTTTCAGCAAACAAGTCTTTAAGTTTCTCATGAAAAAAAAAGTATCATTTTCCATTTATAATAGAGTATATGTGGTATTTCTCAGATGAGGTTTTTTGGGTAGGGCTTGATGACTCAACTCTTTTGAGATTTGCAAAAGTGTGTTCTATAAGAATTTGTTTTGCTTTGTTTTTAAGAATTCCTCTGGTTTTGACTGATCCCACATGGCGCTGTAAATTTCTGTCCAGTATTTTACTAATGTTACACAAAGCAGAGTACATCCTAGTTCTTGTAGCAACAGAGAATGAAGGTGGTTTTATTTTTCTAAAATTTTGCATGCATTCCTTTGTGTCCTGGGGATTCAAGACTTGTAGGAAATGGAATCCTTGGGTTTTTCACAAAATATATCTCTAATAAATATAGCTTATAAAATTTAAATTTTATCCTACAGTATAAATCAGACCTGGAATTTATTTCATGGTCTTAAGTGTTCTCAACTTTTTTATTTTGGAGGTCTTTATGTTTTTAGAACTTGTTTCTGTTTAGCTGTTTGGCTATACAGTCAGTTCTGTGCACACTTTTGAAATGCTGATGGTGTTACAGCTTTATAAAATTGTGTTTTAGAAACAACTTGTTACTTATCTGACCCACATGGCACCTACCCTTGAGACATCTATTCTCTGCAAAAAGAAGGACCTGAAAGTTTCCTATTTAAGGAGTAGCTACCAAAATGCTCACCTATCTGTACTTTGTCCCTCATCTACTGCTTTTTACTGAATCTGCCACTAACTTCATTGCTCTGTCCATATCACTTTTCCCTTGCTCTTAGATTAATCATATTCCCATCATTTCCTCTGAGATTTAACTTTGGCTCAGTTGTTCCATATGGAGTTTTCTCATGGACACTTGAGTGATTTCATTCTGACCTGACCTGGCCCCCCAGAAACCCCAGTTGGCCTTCCCAGATGCTCTGCCTCCTGGGCGTAAGTGAACTGATGGCTCCAGGGTTGTGCCTGTGAGGTATCTGAAGTGCCATGGGTGGCTGACAATGTCTCAGGAAGAAACCCTTGCCCTGTCCTCCAATTCCATACCTGGTAAAGCCTACAGTGCTGCTGGCTGCTTTGCAGTCTCAGAAAAATTCTCAGCACTGTGCTCTGGGCAACCACCACTGAACAGTTGGGAGTTGGCATGCAAGTTGAAGTGTTTTCCCCATCTTTGTTTTAATCTGTTTTCTGTGTTTGTGTGGTGCAAGCCTTGCCAGATACCTGGTGGGCTAACAAGTTTTGCAGAAGATTGGCCACATGCCTTGACACCCCCACATTTGGCTAAGCATCCATCAGATACCCAGTCAGTTTGTTAGGGAGGGAGGGCCAGGTCAGTCCCCCTTGACATCATCGTGGGCAGAGAGTGCTCTCTGCCCACTGCCTCATGTAGAGGGGCACTCATGCATGGCCCAGTGCTGTGACCTGCTGCCTGAGAGCCGGGCCAATGAGTATGCAATTTGCACCATAGGCGCTCTTGGAGCAGAAGCCTTTTCCCCCTCCCTACAGGGCACTGCCATTGCCTTCTGAGCAGTGGCTGGAGTCTCAGGCCCTCGGAAATGTGCATATTCTCTGTTAGTATCAGAGCTCATGTGCTTCAGAAAGACACACACAGAAACCTACAGCCAGGGACCAGCTCCCTTCAGGTATACCTACAGTGCTTCAGTAATGGGCAAGGAAAAGAAAATCTTTATTTTTATTTTTTTCATTGGCTAGAATTTTTAGAACAGTGTGAAGTAATTATGGTATTAGTAATAAGCAATTTTGTCTTATCCTGATTTTAATTTCAACATTATGTGTTTTACCATTAAGTAAATGGGCTTTGATTTAAGTTGATTATTGTTGTCATATTAAAATAATATATTTTATTTTTTGTGAACTAAGAGCTTTTATTAGAATGTGGTGAGAAGTGAAACAAGTCAAATGGAGTTGTCAGATGACGTTTCATTAGTTTTAATCTTCTTTTATGATTCTGAAACAAATCCCATTGTAAATCCTACATACTTAATCTCTATTTCATTTAATATGTAAAGATGAAAAGAAAAACATCCCATTGAAATGACTACATATTTATCTCCATTTCAGCTAATAAGTAAAGACAGAAAGAAAAGATAACATTTCACTTGCTGTGTTTCCTACTCCCACATGTTAGTCTTCTGTTACAATAGTACAATTGTTTACTGTTGGATTTTTGAGTTCCTGATTTTCATTACTTGGTCAATTGGGAAAAATCTTCATTAATGAAAGTGATGCTAAATCTGGATAAACATTTTATAAAGTAGTACATAAGAGCTCAAGATGCATGAGAAGTTAATAAAAAATTAGCAGAAAAATTATGTACTTGGTGCTGAAAAAAAATAACCAAAAACTATTTGTCATTTTATCAGAAGTCATGGAGTATAGGGCAAATGAAGTCCTTAGTAGGGAAACATAGATTTGGAAAGTTATCGAAGTTCATCAATTACAAAATTTTGGAACCAAATATTAGACACATTGCTTGAGAGTAGTTAGGAAAGTGGTAAACACTAGAAGCCAGTGGGATGTAATAGATTTAAAATTAAGTCAAATGTGGTATTTAATTGTTATATAAGCCCAAGAGGATCCCATAGACATAATGGCTTTTGATTTGAGTGAAATATTTGACAGTGGTTATTGTGCACAAGTTGGTGGAATGTGGGCTGGGTGATAATGCAGTTAGGAAGATTGATTTATGGTGACCACTTAGAGCCAGAGTACTTTTGGATTTTAGTTAAAGAGTAGGCTTTGACTTGGCCCTTCCTGTTGAGTGTTTTTATCAAAGATTCATGAAAACTTGAGTATATACTCAATTGAGTGCAAGGTATACATGAGTAGGGGTGAGGGAAAAATTTCTTTTACTTTTTTTATTGTGGTAAAAAACAGATAACAAAGTTTACCATCTTAACCTTTTTAAAAAGTGTACAGTTCAGTAGTTTCAAATAGTTTCGAATAAACAGAGTATATTCACATTGTTTTGAAACAGATCTCCAAAACTTTTTCATTGTAAATCTGAAACTCTGTGCACATGAGACAGCATCTCTTTCCCCCTTCCTCACAGATCTTAGTAACTACCATTCTACTTTGTTTCTATGAATTTGGCCGTTTTAGATAGTTGACTTAAGTGGAAGAAGGCAGTATGTGTTTTTTGTTTTTTTTGTGACTGGCTTATTTCACTTAGCATAATGTTGTCAAGCTTTATTCATGTTGTAGCATGTGACGGAAATTCCTTCCTTTTTCAGACTGAGTATTGTTAAGCCACATTTCGTTTATCCATTCATCTGTCAGTGAGCTTTGGGTTGCTTATATCTCTTGGTTACTGTGAATAGTGCTGCTATGAACATGGGTGTGCAAATATCTGTTTGAGACCCTACTTTTAATTCTTTTGGGTATAATTCTACAAGTGAGCTTACTGGATTATGCTACTGGATTTATTTTTTTTTAATTTTTGGAGGAATCTCCATACTGTTGTCCACAGTGGCTGTGCTATTTTACAATACCATCAACAGTGCACGAACATTCCCATTTCTCCACAACCTTGTCAGCGCTTGTTGTTTTCTGTTTTTTTTTTTTTTGGTAGCTATCCTAATGGGTGTGAGGGATAGATGATATTTTAAGATACATAGACAATATTCAAAAACTGTTAGTAACTAGATAGGCCAAATGCCATATGATGAAATTAAGTGTGGATAAATGTGTACTAAGCTTTTGAAGTTTAAGATGGGGGATACCAGACTTGATGTTGATTCATATGCAAATGCCTTAAGGGTTTACTTGATTTATATGGACATTTTGGTTAGCGTTATTATGTGACAGCTAAATAAAAAACCCAGACTGTAATAAAAGAAGTAGGATGTTGAGATCGTGGGAGTGAACAGTGCTATTATTGTACTGCGTACTGGGCAGACTGATCAGGAGGGTCATGGCAAGTTCTGGGTGTTAGATATCGATCTGAAAATTGGTAAACAGCTTATAGTCAACAGATAGCAGCCATACACACAAAGGGTCTGGAAACTGTGACCTATCAGTCAGTTAAGGGAACTGGGACTCTTAACCTGAAGAAGAGCAGGAGCAGAATCAGATAGTTGTCTTCCTGTGATTTAAAGTGCTGTCATGTGGAAGATGGTGAAAACTTAGCTTTCCTGTTTAAGGACAGATCTTAAAAAACAAAACAAAACAAAGCATTATATGGAACTACAGAGAAACATGTTTCTAATGAGCATGAGAAAAACCTTTCTGGCAGTCAGAAGGGTAGAGAGTTCCCTGTTGTGAAAAGTGTTTGATCCAAGGCTGAGTGAGGTAGGAAACCTTGCTGTAAAGGGTATTCCTCTATTAGATGGAAACCTGGCAGAGTGGATCTGTGCAAAATCTGTTCTGTGCTTTCTATGCACAAGAGAGTGTGAGAAGTTAGATAAAAACCAATTCTGTCCAAAAAAAGTCTAAAATATAGTAGTGTCCATTTTTGCCTGCCCAAGCTCAATCTTACCTAGACTGTGAGCAAATAAATCTCCACTTAGGAAGAATCTGAACAGTTGAGAATCCTTCATTCGGGTGATAGGAACCGCACTCTTTTTCCACAGTGCCACCAAGTGTCCTACAGAGCCCAAGATCTGACCTGCCACTAACCTCTTTACTCTTGTTATCAATATTTCCTGCTTCACACTTAACTCTTTCATCATAGTTTTTACCTTTCACTCACCTGCACACGAGTGCCTTTGCTTTTGCTAGTTAGTCCCTTTACTTGGAAATGTCTCCTTTCTCACCCCTCTCTGCCCCTTATCATGCCAGTCTGGCTCAGGGGCCTCTCCTCACTGCTCTCTGAATACATGAGGCAGGTCGCTGTTGCTGTGTTCACTGCACATTAGGGCGTCTGTCCCCTCCCTCTGTGAGCTCACTCATGGTGACTAACTGTTGTTAATCCTTGATTTCTTAGTGCAAACAAGATATGTTTACTGAATGACATGAAAAGGGATGGAATATTATCTGTGTGCCCTAATGCCCAGTACAGAGCTTGGCACATTGTACTTGCTTATGACTTTTGGAATAGAAGAGTCAAATGCATATATTTTTTTCACTTTAGGTTTTAATATCATCATATGATTCTAGAAACCTCAATCTGGTTGGGATGAGTGGGCTGAATCTCAGAGTTGGAGGCTGAAGGCCCTGCCTTCCCACCTCTCCCCTGCTTCTCCCCTTCCTCTTCCTTCACTTTCTTTCCCTTCCCTCCTCCTCCTCCTCCTCCTCCTATTCATTCTCTCTGGTCCTTCCTCCCATCCTTTCTTTTCCTTCCCGCCCCTCCTCCCCTCCTTCTTTAAAACTGTGCAGTGTCCTTACACAGTGTTCTCATGCAGAGTTTGGCAGGCTTTTTTATTCTGTAGTTCAGGTATCGGTTAACTGAGGCCGAGTATCTCCAAAGACCACAAATGTAGAGATCATAACAGATATTCCAGATCACATGTGTGCTGACTTGAGGGCTTTTTTTTTAATATGGCAAAAGAGGTTCAAACATACCTTGTTCCATTTCTACACGTTTATTTATTTACGTACTCATGTTTCTCTTTTGTATTTGTGCCAGTGTCCTGATGCCAACCATCTGTTGATTCTTTAATATTATGGCAACACAGGCACTGTTTGTATTCAGTATAGTTTACATTTTTGTGTTTGCCAAGACCTTTTGCTGTTTTTACATAATAAATTAAATGTGAGAACAACAGGTAGGCTAGAAGTCTCTTTATGAGCAGCTTGATTTATTTGTATCTGAGTACATAAGCTGTTGTGTGATTACTGATTTTTGGTCTGTTTTAGTAACAAATTGTCGCTTATGTGTAATCTAAAAAAGTGGATTTAATTTTATTATTAAGTTAGGTATGGTATTTTCTGTAAGTCAAAGACACTAGTATGCATGTAACAACTCTGTACATAACGGAGCCTCTGCAAACACTGCTGAGAGTCTGCCTGAAATTCTACCTGAGGAACTCCTTGTTTTCTTTTTATATGAAGAAGATTAATGTTCATGGACTTGAATAAATTCCATCTAATGATTTGGCCTATCATTTTCTTACTGCATGATAAATGACTACTCTGAAAGTACTTTGTTCTTTGAAGAATTTTTAGGACAGCTTAGATAATTAATGTTTTGATGTGCATATTTGTTACTTTTTAACTTTTGATTTAAAAGAGTCATGTTTAAAAAAAAAATCATTCCTTCTTCAGGTCCGGTCTAAGAGATCAATTAAAACACATACATATTCTTTTGTCCACATTTAAGATGGTAATTTTGTATTTTCAAATCTCAGATATTTTCAAACCAAAAGGAGGGCTTTGTTGACATGTTGTCCAGGACTTACATGTTGTTTCCAAATTGTGTATTAATAAGTAGATTACAGGTGACTTGAAGAGGAATATATTCTTATGTATAGAAAAGACTTAGTATTATGCCCTGATTTTATCAATTGGATTCACTTTCAGGTCAAAGAGAGTAAGGGAGTAGCACTCTGCAAAGAAAACCTGTTTTCTTGGGCTTTGTAGAGCTGAGCTGTACATTTCCAGAGTACCTACTGTCCATGCAACCATTTACAGAATTAGCACATTAAGATTCTTTGTTCCCAGTTAACTGGCATGTTTTCTTTAATTCTGTGGCATTGTACTTTCCCTTGGTACTATTGCCACAGCAGCCAGTCAGTCTAATAAATAGATGTCATCTTTGTGCAGAAAAAGGACTCTAATGGGTTCTCTAATCACTTATTTTAACCTCTAGGTTCATAATCCTTTCTCTACCTGGAAATCTAAATTCCAGAAGCTCTGAAAACCAAATTTCTGTATATTTTTAAACTTATTTAGCAGCAAAATCTGTCTTGAGCTTGTGTGAGGCTGTTTGTACCCTTTCGTTTTTATCCTACTTAGCATGACTCTTCATACATTTATTTAGTTGTAGAAATATGAATGTGTTTGATGATGGGATGGTGTTCCAAACCCTGTAGTATAATGTTATGTAACCACAGTATATGCACCATATTACTTTTATAAAACGAATTTTAAAAAATCAGCT
This sequence comes from Manis javanica, assembly GCF_040802235.1. Classification (NCBI taxonomy): domain Eukaryota; kingdom Metazoa; phylum Chordata; class Mammalia; order Pholidota; family Manidae; genus Manis; species Manis javanica. Next base: position 72,255,357 of record NC_133160.1, read on the forward strand.
TCCCAAAACATCTGGTTAAGGAATTGTATGGGAACACTTCCAATTCTTGTTTAGGTAAAAGCCTAAGAACTATAGATACTTCTTAGGAGGGAAGCATTAAAGGTCAACATAATAGAATCATAATATTGAGTAAAGCAGTAGGTTTTAGAGTCAGTAAGGGACTCTTTGTCATTGAAAGTAAAATTTTATGGGTATTCATGAGACGGAACATGGTTATACCCACGTGATTATCTCACAGAAGTTCATTGAGGGCAACATTCCAGTGTTGTTTCTATTTGGAAGGTGCCTCATGTGTCCAGGGAACTGGTCATTAGAGTTTAATATTAGGGTTTTTGTATGGGCACAGGATGTTTTTCTCGCCTTTGTGCTACCAGCTGCCAATGAAGTGAGATATCTCTGGACAAAAAAGTTGTTTTTATCATTTTGTAATTTTAGATGACTTATCTCAAAAGGTAGTTTGTTGCAAAATTAAAAACAGTCCCTTGGGGAAAGCCCTCGATTTGTGAACACACTTTTAAAAACTCAAACCAATGTTACCTAATACCTTTTAAACATCAGTTTCCCCAACTTCTTTATATTGTGTTCTACATCTATATTTTTTATGGTTTATAATGTCTTTATGAGGTGAAAAAGTAGTAGAAAAATATTTAAAGTCAATAGTTTCCTTATGTGTTAAATTCTTGATGCAAGTTTGGTATCTGTATACACTAGAGAAAGCATACCTAGACAGTTCTATAATAAATGTAAAAAAAAACATAATTTAAGGTTTAAGGTATAGAAAACTGGTGAAATGGGAAAGGTAGAAACATGTTTTAAAAAAATTTTGTAAGAGGAACTGATTATCTCTGTACCCCAAGAATGAGCATTAAAATTTGTAAAGAATATGAAGTAGGTCCCTTCCTGATTCTTTCTCTTCCCTTCTTTTATTTAATATCAGGCTAAATTCCTTACATTAAACATAGGTTTATATTATATTTAATGTCATTTGCTTTCTTTTTACATAATTAACATTATGTAGATTAAAAATCATTATTTATCATTTCATCTAAAGTGAAAGAAGCAAGAAGGACCTCCCTTATCCTACACCTTCAAGGGACTAGAATTTGGCCAAAAAACTGAATGAACTTAGAAGCTAGTTCACAAAGCATTTCCCATAAACCCTAAGCAGAGAATACACTTATGCTCACCCAGAGTTCTGACCTGTAGAGCTATAAAATAAGAAACAGGAATTGTTTAAAACTGTTCTGTTTGTGGTAATTGTTGTCCAACAATAGAAACTTCATGTGGATTTTGGTACCATGAGTGGGGTATTAGTTTTCGATTTTGAAACAAATTACCACAAACTTAGTGGTTTAAAATAACACCCTTGAAAAAAATCTTACAGTTCTGTAGGTAAGAAATCTGGATGGATTCTCTGTTTAAGTGTCTTACAAGGCCATACCAAGGTCTTGGCAAGCTGGCTTCTTATCTGGAAGCTTTGAGGATCAGTTTGCTTCCAAGCTCATTCAGGCTGTTAAATTCAATTCCTTGAGATTGCAGGACTGAGGTCCTTGTTGTGGTGCTGGTTGTTGGCCTGGAACAGCTTTCAGTGCCTAGATTTCTTAAGGGTCTCTCTCAGGACCCTGTGAAGCCTGATCATCTCAGTGGAGAATCTCCCTCATGTAAAATCCCTGCCATGCTTCCTAGCACTCTGATTTCTCTGCTTACCAGCCAGAAAAAAACTGGTTTTCTCCCTGAGGATAATCTCTCTTTTTAGATACTACATGATCATAGAAGTGGTATCTCATCCTACTCGCAGGTTCCACCCACACTCAAACTGAAAGGCATTCTGCAAAGGCAAGCCTCATGAGGAGTCATTCTTAGGATTCTGCTTACCAGTTGGCAACTAGGGACAAAGGTTGAAAGTATGCTGAGGTAGCGTGTAATGTGGTGGCCTCTGGATCAGATTGTCTCGGTTCAAACCCTAGCTCCAATACCTAAGTAGCTGTGAAATCTTGAATAAGTTACTTATTGTTTGTTTCTCAGTTTCCTTATTTGTTAAATGTGATTAATATGTCACACCCATTTCATAGGGTTGCTTTGAGGTATAAATTATGCATTATGTGTAAAGGTGCTTATTAGTAAAGTGCCTGACACATTAAAAATACTCAACAAATGTTGGCTGTTATTACTATTATTATTTGTTCTTCAAGGCAAGATCCTTTTCTTTCATGTTTCAGTTTTCTTAGACTGAATATGACTAAATCCTAAGCATGTGTTCAGTAATAGTAACATGATAATGAACCAAATAGGAGCCTTTGTTGTTATGGAATCTGACTAATCTGAACTTCACTCAGATGAAAGTGGGGACACTATTCCTTTGTTCTAGGCAGGAATGTGTGTGTGGGTATGTACCTATGTTTTGGGTCAGTGTCAGCCTATCAATAGTGATGCTAGGCATTCTAGAGGAATGCCTGGGGACACTCACATGAGTCCACATTACTTGTGGTAAGCACAAGCCATACTACTTGTACTCAGTTGGAGGAGTCAGTGTTGTGGCTGGACTGGTCATTGTAGTTCTTATGATTACAGGACTTATCTCTATAACAACCATCAGGGAACTGGAAAAACAAGGTTTATCCTTTGCAGGTCCTGGAGGGTTTACCCAGAACACCGGGGGCCACACAGTAAAGTTGCAGGTAGAGAGTGAGTGTAGACCTAAAGTTCTGCCTTTATTGGGGTTGTGGTTGGAGTGGCTAGGGTTTTGTGTGGGTTCACTCTTCACTGGTGAATTTAAAACATAAGAGTGGGAATCATAGGAAGGGAAAGCTAGTGGTCAAATAGTCATTTATGACAGCCAGAGCTCTCTAAAAGGGAACTTGATGAGTGGACAGCCTGGCTCTTTACTTGTGTAGCTGGCAAAGTGTTTATTTGAGATGGATGTCTTTGAAGTGCATGCTTTGGCAACCAAAACCTTAGTGGTAGGGGCTTGTATGACAATCAAACAGACTAATTGTCGGGTGCTTACTGCAACCTGTGTGCAATGCAGTGTGAGGAGGGTAGAGTGGCCTTAGCTGAGCTAATAGGTCAGTATGTAGAGGGCCTTGTATGTCATGCTAAGGAGTTTGAACTTTTGGCAGGTAGTGGGAAGCTTTTAAAGAGGCACTGGTATGAGGAGATGGGTAAATTACAAAGAAAACTGATGGCAGTGTGAAGGATGGATTTGAAGATAAATTCTAAGTCAATATGGAAAACCATTCATATATGAAATGCTATTTATGTTCAGATAGTGGATCACTACCAGACACACCTCAACCCAAGAGCTTTCTTGACATCTTAATAAGAAAAGGCTAGGAAGCTCTGATGGAGGTGAGGGTGAGTCAGACTGGGGAAGTCTGGATCTGTAAGTCCTCATGGAATCTCTTGGTTGGAAGAGACATAGCATCTGAGCTAGAAGCAGTTCCAGTTTTGAGTGAGATTTGAGTCCAAGGATAGATGAGAACCCAGGAGAGCAGTCTATGAGGAGCATCTCAGTTGACGCTCAGGAACTCTAGTCTACCACCCAGGTCAGCCATCCCAGAGGAGTGAGACTGCGGGCAGGGGCTGTCCTCCATCTGGCCTGGGGCAAATCCACAGCGCATGACTACGATCCTGTCACAAAAAGGTTGGGATTAAGAAAAAGAAATCTAATGAATAGAGTGACTACACTGGGTATAAAATAAACTGGGTAGGAACCTGGTTACTTATGAAAGAAGTTGGGAATGAGATATTAAATTATTTCACAGGAAAACAAATCAAAAGTGCAATTTGATGATTTTTGTGGGAGCAGAGTTAGAGCAGGATTGGCTCAGCAGTAGCGAGGGCTGAATAATCTCTGTGTCTGCTCATTCTCTTCTTAAAACAGGCTGTGAAGTGGCCTCACAGGTGAGTGGATTTGTGAGTGAAGACTAAGTGGCTTGAGTGTCAGAGTCAGAGGGCTACCCAGGCAGCTCAGTGAACTCCAGATTTCTGAAGGATGCTTTGTGGTGCTCCAAATTCCTTTTCTGAAGGGCTCTCCTCCAGGTGGGGTTCCATTTCCATTGACTTCTGTCCTGGACATGCAATGCCAGCTGTGAGAAGATCAAATCAAGGAAAAAGTCCCAGTTTGCTTTATCAGAAAACATCCTTGGCTACAAATTTATGTCCTAGGTTTGGATGATCCTTGCCAGGCCTTTCGTTGCCAGAGCAGTTAAGGGTGTGAGACACAGCTTGGTCTGCAGCAGGGAGATTTTCCTGTTCTTGTGATTCTGCCTCCTGGCAACATGCAGCTCTTGGCAGAATTCTCCCAAATGAGCTACAGTAAGAGAGAGAAGCATGTACAATATGGATGTTGTGGCCCTTTCTGAGTCAGTCCTTCTGTTCACATTTGGATGATAGGAAGTAAGAGCTTTAGCTAGAAATTTTGAGTGCGGACGCATCTTTGAGGAGCAAATAGAGATCAGTTTATTGGAAAAGGCTTATTTTTCAGAGAACTCCTTAACTCAGAGGACATATAGTAAATTACCCTTACTGATACTGTCCGGTGGGACTCAAGGGCCTCCTGTGAGTTGTATGTGATAGTCATATTTTGACATCTTGCTGCTGTGTCCTGATCCTACTAGGAGATGCAGAGTTGAGAATCCTTGGCTAACCCTCCTGATGGGCTGGATGTGTTGGGGGAGTATTTGAGAAGAATTTTCTGCTTTCTTCTTTGCTTGCGTACAACATAAATGTTATTTAAATTTATGTTTTTATTCTTTCCTATAGTTATCTTAAACATGCCTGTCTATTTTTGCCTGCTTTGAATTCAAAGTTTCTAGAGGTTTGGTCTGTTTTTTTTTCCTTCTGTGGTCTGTTTTTTAGATACTGGGTCCCAAGTTCCAAGGCTTTTAAATCAGCACTTCCTACCCTCATCTTTCATTTTCTCCTAAACTTTGTTTTTTAATTCCAAAGACATTTCTGTGTAGGTCTTTTATATGTATGAAAGTTCCCAAGTTGAATGCAAGGCTCATGTCTTCCTGTTGCTGTTTTCCTTCAAATGACATTGTCTTCTCAATTTCTCAATGACATCATTGAGAGTGATAACTGAGGTTTACAATGTTGGAGTATTTGCAACTCTTTCTTTGGCCTATTATTCACAATTTCATGAGCAGATTATACACAGGTTTTTATTTTGCTGTTACCAATTGTTTTCATTTTTTATAGATAGTAACGCTTCCAGAGCCTATTAATTCACATCTTGGTTATTGTAATTGCCTAGTTGGTTCTTTTCCTTTCATAAAATTTTTCTTCCACACACAGTCCATCTTGCAGATTGAAGTTGTTGATTTTCTACTAATCATCCATTGCTCTTCATCTCTCCCAGCTGAGTCAAAATATTGGCTGAGTTTTCACTTTTGATCTACGCAGCAGTGTATTATTACCCAGAGGCTGATCCTTAATGGGGGTGGACTTAGCTGTTGAAGCTTGTTAGCTGAAGAGCAAAACATCCTAATTGAAAAAATTGCCATTTATTTCCTGTTGTTTCTCTGATTTTGCTGTTTGAACCACCAAATTTGAGTCACAGTGTCCTTTACTGTGTCTTCCCACCCAAATTTACCCAGAATCCTTTATCTTGCCTTCTCTGCACAGAATGACTAAGCTACTCTACTTTCTTTCACTGGTATAATTTTCTCCAAAGTGGAGTCACATCTTATGCAGGGTTTAGGTTCTGAAACCAGTTCTTAAGGAAAACTTTCATATAGTTAAAATTATTCACCATGAAAAAGAATGGTCCTTATTATTTAAATTTATTTTCTTTCATTGACCCTTCTCATTTCTTTTTCCCTTTGGTTGAATGGATGTAGTTTAATTTGTATAAGCTAAATATGTGTGTAATAAAACTGTCGGTCTTGAAGTGATCTACTGTCTCTTCTGTTGATAAATTTGTATCTAATTCAGCACTTGGAAATGAACTCTTCTTGAGTGTTGGGGGTCCCCAAGACAACCCCAACATTTGGAGGTTCACTAGATGAATTCATGGGACTCGGCATATAGTTGTACTCATGGGTGAGACTTATTACAGTGACATAGCATGTAAATACAACTGGATCATAAGGGAAGAGGCACAGGTGGAGTCTGGGAAAGCCCATATGTGGCTTTACTTAGGCTCTCTCCCTTTCATAAGGGGTCACACAGAGCACATTCTTTTCCCAGTAATAAAAATGCAGCCACATGCATGAGATGTTTCTGTACAAGGAAGCCCATTAGAAATTTAGTTCCCAAGGTTTTTGTTATAGACTTATAGGCACATTTTGCTTAGCATGTACCAAAATTCCGGATTCCCAGAAGAAAGACATGTGTTCAGCATACAACATATTATTTACATAGTCTAGGCACAGTGAGCCATGCTTATCAATTACCTGTTGACTGGGGACATCCTGAGAACCAAAATTCTCACATTGCAGCTCAGGGCCATTCTTATAAGCAGACCTTTCTAAGTATAGCTATCTCAGGCCTGCTAGGTTTTCTTTTTGCATACCTTCACTATAGAAGCTGTTAACATACTCTTCTCTGCTTTAGCATTGGCCTTTCCCTCTGTTCCACCCTCAGGAGGTAACTGTGTGTTACTTTACACCCATATGTACTAAATGTTTTTGAAATGAATGAAGTTCAGATATATACCTATGTTATAATAATCAGCACATTGTGAGTTTTTAAAAAAATATTTTCTATTTCCTCCTTAATACTGAAGATACTGAGTAATGGAACTGTATTCTAGAATTTCATTTGTACCTTTTATAGCTATTTTGAAATTACCAATAAAAGTACAGTCAATGTTCAATAAATGTTTACTGATAACTGATGTTACTTTTTAGAATTCTTCAGCATAGAACTATGATTGTTGGCTGATTATGAGAAGAGAAAGGATGAACCTTAGTAATTGGGAACTATTTGGTTGACTTAGGTGCATCTTAAAGTAAGATAATTAATTTGTTTCTTGCCGAGTTGTATTCATTTTGAATATGTGGATGAAGAGAATACAATTCATTTAAATGGGTTGGCAAATTCAATTTTAATCACTATAGAAAAACTGTATTTAGGAATAATCTGAAAACACAGTGACCACAGAGATGGGATTTGGCTTAGAAAATCAGGATCAAAGGAAAAATTGACTCTTTTTTTTTTCATTTTCTTCTCCTGACAGACTCCACAGTACTTTTTGTTATTCAGTGTTTCTATAACCTTTGCCCAGAAGTGTTCAAATACAAAGCATCTTCTTTTAAAAACACCATCAAAACTGTGATCCCTGGGTTGTGAAGATTATCTTTGTTTTTTACATAACAAACTCTTTCAAATGACTTCACGTCTGATGATTAGAATTTTGTTACTAACATTTGCTTATTTGGCACATTTTTTATATTTATTTAATATGCCATGGGGTAGGTTCTCCAAAAACTGACTTAATTAGGCAACACTATCATCTCATAAAACTTTAACTAGATTTAAATTTTGTGAATCATTTCTGATGGATCTGACGGTTGCTATCAAACTACCAAAAGACATGCTGGCTTTGTTGCCAGGCAGCTTAGTGCCATCTCTCCCTGAGCACTAAGCAAAACCTTAACCTAGACACGGGAAGGTTATTGACTCTGATCAGGAAAGAATTCTCAATCAGGTTAGACAAGTGCCAGCAAGAAAGGAATTCAGTAAAGCAAGAGTAGAAATGAATGGCAGCAGCCATGCAGGCAGTAGAGAGCAAAGAAGAGCATTGAACTCCTGCTTGGCACAGGGCATATCCCTTGACAACTCCTAAAGCCAGAGTCACCTGGCATCCAGTGTCTGCCTAATCTGCATGGCATGGGAATTATATCCCTACCACCTCAGGATTTGGGGAGTTGTGGACCCCTGGTGTAGTGAGATTATGTTCTGAGAACTTCTGCTTCCCTATTGGTCTGAAATAAAACAGGTAGAGAGAAAAAATACTGCATTGAGACTAGAAAGGTGAATGAAATAGCAAAGTGACAAAGACACTTTCCACCAGAGGTGGAGGTTGGCGAGTCCTGTCCTTGTCATGAAAAAGAGTTCAGAGACAAAGTGCAATAGGTTTATGCAACAAGAAAGTTTATATGCTAAGACAGTACACACTTTGGAGTGCAGGTAACCTCAGAGAAGAGGTGAACTTCAGGGCGTAGGGCTTGAGGTTTGTAGGGCTTTCTGGGTAGGGGTTGGCATAAGTATTGATTTATACAGGTGATTCGTAATTCCTTTGAAGTTTTGTTTTAAGAATAGGGTTATTTAGGTGACTGTGTTGATCCGAATCTCAGAATAAGGTTTTCTAATTCCTTGGTGAAATAACACTTCACTTATAAAGAAGTCAGTTGCTTTATGAAATTGACAAAATCAAAAAGTAAACAAAAAAGTCACTAAGTAGTCAAAACAGATGCCACAATATTAGTGCACTGACCTTGTGTGTTTACTGAAAACCCCTCAGTGGATAGAATAAGCTAATGTTGTCTAAATTTACTTTATTCTTTATGTGATAAAAATCTTTATGTGTATCCAAAAATGTCACTGAAATATGAATAGCAACACGTTTGCAAAACTAGAAAGGACAATGGCTACAGTGTTAAGGCTCTCTCATAAATTTACCCTGGAAAAGATGGTGTGCTTTTTGTTCTGCTTTTGGGTTATGTCAGTTATTTATTCTTTTAAAAAATAAGCCCTATTTTAAGTGTACTTTGAAAGGCAAGAATCCAAAAAGGAGTGCTTTAAAAAGTTTTACATTGTCTCTCATTACCTCTCATAGAATAATTTTGAACTTTTAAAGGAAAGAAAAGCAATAGCAGTAAAAAAATAATGCATTAGTTGAGCTTTTAGTGAATAAAATATTTGTTGGGTCCATACCAAATAAAACTTTTCTATCTCTGAGTGGTCAGTTGCCCAAGTTCATAATTTACTTAGCTGCGTAAACCTGACCAAACACCTCAGTTAAACTTGCCATTTTGTGGTTGACAGTATCACCAGAATTTTCTTGATGCAGGCAACCTCTCCTAAAGGTGCAATATAGTAACCAAAAGGGTTTTGTGATTTTAATTTGCATCAGTAGAAATAGTGCCCAGATCCTGGGTCATAGTAGTCTTTTATGTGCTGTATTCTGTCCTCTACATTAAGAGAGCTTTGACAAGTTAATGTGCATCCATAAGACGGCAACCAGGTTAGTGGAGGAATTTAAATCATATTAGACAAGGAAAAAGTTTTTTGTCTTGTAGAGGAGAAAACAAAGAGGAGGGACTCCTGCCTTCAGAAATTTGAAGGGCTGTATGTGGAAGAGAATTAATTCAGCTAGAGGACAGAGCTGGAGTTGATGGCAGCTGGTCACAGAGCAATATGCTTCCATTTAGTTTAAGGAAAAGTGTAATTCAGTTTAAATGGCATCTGGATTTGCTACTATCTTATAATGGCCCCTGCTATTACATCACATGTTCAGCCAGAGGGTAGTTGAATATGTATTTGTATTTGAATAGTGCTTTTTAGTGTATCCTTCAAGTTTGTCCTTTGAAAAACTTGACATAGCAGGAAAATGGTATGTGTGCTCCCAGCTGTGTCATTGAAAGTGGTTTTCTTTAAGGTGTCTGTTAGACCCTGTGAGCTTCAGTTTTCTCAGTTTAATGAAACATTAGACTCGTGAACAACATCTGGGTTAGGGGTGCCAATCGTCATGAGGTTGAAAATCCATGTGTAATTTTTGACTGCTTAAACACTTAACTGCTAATACCCTGCTACTGACTGGAAGCCTTAATAATAACATAAATGGTCAAATTAACACATATTTTGTATACATATCATATACTGTTCTTACAATAAATTTAAATAGGGTTAATGTTTTTTCAAATTGTCACAAATCTCCAAAAATTTTTCTAATATATTTATTGAAAAAAAATCCATGTTTGTAAGTGGACCCATGCAGTTCAAACCTGTGTTGTCCAAGATTCAGCTGTACTTGATGATTGCAGAATAGCCGTTGGTATAGAGTACAGTCATGCCTCTTCCTGGGCTCCTGAAGTTTCTGTGAAGTCAGAACAGAGACTATTGTCCCCATTTTAGAGGTTGGAGACCATGGCTCAGCTCAGTGAGAGAAAATGACACCCCCAAAAGGATGCAGTCAGAGCTTGCAAAACACCTCACTCTCCAGCATTTTTACTATTCCAGAATGCCTTCCTGACGTTCCTTTGAGCTTGAAATATTTAGGGCACCAATTATTTGTAATGAAGAATAGACTTTTTTCCTCATCAGTTCTTATAAGTTATTTAACTTTGCATGTATTATCTTCTGGGTGTTGTTTAGTAAGAAGATGGGATCTGTAAAAGTCTGTTCTGTTTGTCTGCCTTCCCATCTCAAGGTGGGGGAATCCATGGATAGGGATTATTAGATATTATGGTAGTGGGAAATATAAGCATATATACTATAGTGATGTATGTGTGTGTGTATGTGTGTGTGTGTGTGTGTGTGTGCCTGTTGTGTGTTTTATAAGCACCAAAGCAAGCAAGAATTTTAGACAGAATCCTTGGAAAAATCAATAGGAAAAAACCCATACCCTTTGCTTAGAAACAATAAATCACTACGGTTTCCTAGGGATGATCCTTGCTGATTTTTGCAAGTGTGTCTCTCTGTGGTTTAAATCTGACAACAGTGTGCTGTCAGAACTGATTACTTGAGCACACTTGGTGTTTTGTGCTTCTAAAGATATCCTGAAGTCTGACTAATTAAACACTGAAGCCAGGGCATCTGGCCACACTTCAGTTAAAAGCAATTGCAGAAAGAATGCCTGTAGTTTAAATACAAAAAATATGATGACATTTTGTACTCTAAAGACATCCATATTCTAAATCTTAGTGCTTAAAACTACTTACTCTGAAAAGCTTCCTTGAAAGACAGAAAGAGAAATACATTTTCTTTAATATATAAATCATACAACATAACATACTATGACTTCTCATTAAGTACATTATTGTATATTTTTTGTAACTGGCTGTATTTCACTGCCATTAAATTTTACCATATGTTAAATAAAATTCTGTTGGTTACATTTTGCCATGTCTGGGGACAAATCTGGCTGATTATTTTGCCCTTGGAACCTTGATGGCCTATATGTAGTGAGTGAAAAATTCCTCCGGCGTTCAAAATAATTTAATTGAAGGAACATAATAGAATAAGTAACATTGTAGACCCTTTTCCTATGAAAATTAACCATCCACATAATAAATAAGCTTCTCTGTGTATAGTTGTTCCAGTTAAACAACAAAAATGTTTAAATTTAAGGAAAGAAAAATTGTATCACTAACCTATTTCCAATTTTTTTTCTTTCATTTACATGTTCGGATTTTCTCTTACTGAGGTGTATCTTTTTGTGATTTCCTCCATCCTTTACTAGGTGGGAAGATAGAATCAACTGTGACTCATATTCAATTCTGCTACTCTTTAGTCTGGAAAAAGGGACAGATCCATGGTAGCCCATTCTCTTGGATGCTTGAAATGATGGTAGCATTAACAGAGACTGGAACTCACCAAGTTCCTTCACAGTGATAATTCTCATTTAATATAAAGTGGCAAAGTCTTAGGGATATGAGTGTCTATATCAAAGCATGAAGGTTTTCGTTTTTCACGTAAGCATTTCTTTCCTACTTCAGCATTTCTTTCCTACTTCCTTTTTTTGTGTAGCTGGCTTAGGAAGCAAGTCAGAATTCGGAACTAAGTTGGTTTTTACTGCAAGATGAGAATGTGGCCTTCATTACAGACCCCAGGTATGATGTGTAAGGAGAGCCTCAGGAGGGCAGTAACCAATACACTTCACTGCCATGAATATTCAAATAAAAGAAGGTGGTATTTGGAAGACTGATTTTGACAGGAAAAAAATATACTTTGGCTGCAAAGGTTAGTTAGATGCTGTAATAGGATACTCAGAGGAATTTTGAAGCTTCTTTATTTGTTAGACTTAAAAATTGTTCAGTTTATTTTCTCAGGGTTCAGTATCAAATTAAAATATGTAAGTGGAGCCTTTAATAATAGCCATCTGTCTGGAGATTTTTTGATTTGGTTTCTCTGGAAAGATAGATTAAATTATCTTTGGATTGTCTCTTTTAGATATTTCAGTGAGGAGAATGCTGTGGCTAGGGTAGGAAAATAAAAGTTGTGTGAGCAGATAATCAAACAGCTAAAGTGAAGTGTTGAAGACCAGGATGGTGGAATGAGGAGATGACCAGCCGCTTGGAAGTTTTGAAAGATGGAGAAAGCAGGTAGCCCATTAAGACTGTGTAGGAACTTAGAGTCATACAATGGGCAGTGGCTCCGTTAGTGAACAAAAAATCTTATTTCAGGATGAATGTATAGGCAACCATAGTACATAACTGCCTGTGAAATGTTGTTTTGAGAATATGAATAATAGTAAATCAGTATAAAAATGTTGGTTATTGAAAATAGCAGAGTTTGGAGGAATTTTAATATAAAATTAAATTGTATGTGTCTCTTAAGCCAGAATATGGAGTGAGAAGGTATAGACAACCAGAAAGTGCATACATCTAGTGGATGTGAAATGAATCACTAATACTGAATAATTGAACATAGTTGGAGTCAAAGGGCCTGGGAAACTGCTGAAAATACGTAGAGAAAAAACAATGCCCTTGGTAAAATGTGCTTACTATAATAAGTCACAGAGAAATATTTGCTATGTTTCTCATCTTTGAAGAAAGAATTCCAAATGTCAAAACATCTGATATTTATTGTACTTAATACTGGGTAACAAGTGTATGACTAAGAAGGGCCATTATCTAGTTTTTGTAAGTGGTGCTATCCTCTCAAACTGAGAGATGCCTTGGGCAAATGCATTGGTGTTTCCCTCCATAAATTTAGTTTGATTGTGTGGATTTCAACAGCAGTGTAGATTTTAAATTTAAGTTCTGAGAAGATTTTTCTTTGAAGTACCTAATGGCATTGCTACCCATTCTTAATTTAGCTGTTTATCAACATAAATAGTTTTGTTCCAAAACTTTATACCCAAATGTTCAAAATTATTATTGTTGCTACTTAAAGAAAGGTGAACTTGTGTTCTCTTTTAAAAGAAGTGTAGAGGTTCCTTTCTGTCTATTATAGCAATATTGATGGACATTTCTGGCATTACCCAGCAGACAGTGAGGGTTCTGAATTGAGGAGTAAGCAGGAAGGTAGGACAATTTTAGGTTGTCTCCCAAAGCAGATCTTCTCACTATATTTAGTGAGAAATTACAAAATTATCATAGCTTTACACCTAAACATATGAGGTGTATTATTGAACATTAAGTTCCTACTACCCAGTGAAGGTCGGACCTTTCATTAGAAAGATTTTTTAATGATTATTGAGGATCACTGGGCATTTAAGAAAAGGAGTTATTTGAGAAACATGGCAGATTGGCCCCTTCCCTCCAACTGAGTGTTGAGTAGGTCTGCCCAGGAAATCTTATGGCATGAAACAAAAAGCAGAGAGCCCACTGTTTTTCTCAGCAAGCCATGAACAGGCCATAAAAAAACAAAGTGGAACTTGTTTTACTCATCCACTAGTTAAAAATGTGAAATGGTGACCCAGTGAATGTCAGATTCCATTGGTAATGTTCTCCTCATAGGAAAAGAATTCAGTAAGCAGGTGAAGAGAGAAATTGAAAGGACTGCCCTATCTCGACCCGTATCAACTGGGAACCTACCCTCTTCTGTGGAAAAAAGGGGATGGATTGCCATTATGGTTATCCCCGGGACAACTGCAGTTGCAACATATATGTTAAAATATATCTACAAAGAAATAATTTTGACCAGAAAAGAGCTATCAATACAGAATGTTTCTGAGAGTTGACTGCAATCATGAGTCATCTAGGCATCTGCCAAATGAAGTAGTAGGCTCTATGTGTATATATGTTAAAGGGGAAGAATAGGTGTTAATCCAGCATCTCTTCAACATCTATCAATAAGAAAGATACATACTTATGAAAAATATTATATATTACCTTGATATATTTAGTAGGCGAATACTGACTTCAAGTATAGACTTAGGAACTTTTTGTGTTTCAGGTTCGTGGGAGTAAGGGAGAAGTTCTATACATTTTGGATGCTACCAACCCACGACACTCCAACTGGCTTCGCTTTGTTCATGAGGCACCATCTCAGGAGCAGAAGAACTTGGCTGCCATTCAAGTGAGCTTATTTGCTTCTTATTTGTTTTATGCGCACTGTGAGGGGAATGAACTGATTTATAATTGTACTCCCTGTTTTAAATGTCCTTCTCAATGACCTGCTTCAAATAGCAGTAACTAACTCATAAAAGCAAAGAAAGCTCATCTACTCACTATATGCAGGAAAGGGCAAGCCTAGATGTAAATTGACACCAGATCACTCACTTTATGAGAATTCTTGAGGGAATGAATTACATGGTCTGATATTGTCCTTGGCAGATCTTGCTTTCAAGTATTTTTAATTCATTCAGTGAATGTTTATTGATAGTTTTTTTACTTGATGGCTTATTTGGCTCACGGCAAAATATTCTGTGTTATTATTTGGGAAAGATTTCATGGAGAAAATTTGCTGGATATATCCCCATGAATAGACTTTGAGCTTCTTCAGGGTAGTGTATTAGTCAGGGTTCTCCAGAGAAACAGAACCAATAGGATCTATAGATCTGTGTGTGTGTGTGTCTGTGTGTGTGTGTGTGTATAGAAAGAGAGACATTCACAGATTTATTATAAGGAATTGGCTTATGTGGTTATAGAGGCTGGCAAGTCCAAAGTTTGCAGAACCATTGTCCCACTTTGAGACCAGAGGCCACAGGCTGCTGTAGAAAAAGAACTGATGTTCTAGTTTGAGTCTGAGACTACAGGCTGCTGTAAAACCAGAAAAAGGTTATGTCCTAATTCAAAGCTGTTAGGACTAGAAGAGCAGATGTTCCAGTTTGAAGTCTATCAAGCAGGAGAATCCTTTCTTACTCAGGGAGGGTCACTCTTTCATTCTATTCAGTCCTTCAGCTGCTTGGATGAGACCTACCACATTGTGGAGGGCAAATCGCTTTACTTATTCCATCTAGTTAAATATTAATCTCAGGTAAAAACACTCTCACAGAAACACCCAAATTAACATTTGAACAAGAATCTATCTGGGTACCCCTTGGTCCAGTCAAGCTGACACAAAAGGTTACCATCCCAGGCAGGAATCATGTTTTATTACATTGTTTCTTTGTATTTTAACATAGTGCTGCATGTAACACTAGGCTCTGATATAAACTATGAGTTGAATTTAAGTGGTTCCTCAGTGGAAATTAAGGCAAAAAGAGAAAAAGTTAAGAGAAGTTTTTAGAGGGGCCCTGTAATTAAAATTCATTGATCAGATGATTAAGAGAATAAAGAAACATTAGGTTCTGTTGGGGAATTGACTGATCACACAGGAATACCCAGGTCCTGGATCTAAATTGCAGAAGAGGAAGCAAGGCTGTGGTTGGGAAGAGAAAAGTGTAAGAGATTAACATTTCTTTGATTATTTACCAGGTGCACTATTCTGTAAGCTTCATATGTATCATGTCATTTATTTTTAAAAACTCCTGAGAGTTTAATACTTTTTTGAGAATTTTGCTTTCACTCAGTTTTGAGTATGAAATTGACAGAGGCAAGTGGGAAAATGCAGTGTTAGGTTTTAAAGTAACCAGAAAAAAACCAGCCATCTAGATGTTCTATTTCCTGATGTTAGCTAACCAAATTTTTTTCAGTACAAATAAATATTGCATAACCAATGTGGTTACTGTCTTTTTTGTATGGATAAATGAGAGACAACTCTTAGCAAAAGGCTGGGTTGGGATAGAAAATAGGATCTTTTGGAAGCTAGAGATATTCAAGCCTCGTTGTAGATTTTTCATGACATGCATTGATCTGACCACAAATTTAAACTGATCTCTTTTTTTAATGTAAACATTTTTCACGTGAACAATTTTTTTCAAGTATTGTGTGTTTTTCATTGTTTCCTGAGGCAAACTCATCTCACAGGATCCTCAGTTATGTCATAATTTTGATTTGCAGACTCAGTTTAAGTGTTTCTTTGTAAATGTTACCAATATCAAAAATGCCCATGGAGCCATGAAATTTACTTTAGGCAAACCCATTGTTTTGAAGGTTCTTCATTATGTCTTAGAGAATATTATTATATGTAAAGTAGATTCTTTTCTCCTTATGCTTATGTAATGATTTTAATCTTTCCTCACGGCCCTTTAATTTGAGAAAGTTCTTCCTGTTGGCTGTTATTTCTGTGGTATCAGTAGTTCTGTCCATTTGTCCAGACTTTCAAGGTATACATGCTTAGCTTTGAGTTTTGCCTTAGATGCTCCCAGGTAATTCTTAATAGTTCCGTTTAACTGCACATTTTTCTCATAACAAGCCCTTTAGTTAATGGAATATGATACCAGTGTTTATCTCTTTTACTACCTACATTTACTACTCTATACCCTATTTATTCATTTCATTGTATTTTAGCCACTTGCACTTCTCTATTAGTAACCAGAACAGCTAAGACTTACAACAGTTTTCACATTCATTCAGTGCACTCACTGCAGTACTTTTCTTCCTCTATATCAACTGTGTTTCTTTCCTTGAAAGAAAATAGGAATCTACAAAAGATGACTGTTTCAACTTTGGTACTGACTTAATAAGGGGGCTAAGGTGGGGCCAGATTAGAGTGGAACTCATTAAAGGCTCTGTGAAGTTTCACACTTGAACTCCATTAGAATCTGCTCAGAGGCCACTGTGAGAGTCCTTTGGTGGAAATGTGATGACAGTGCTTTTAATTCCTTTTAACACTATTTTGGCCTTTCCTAAGAGAAGTGTTGAGTACACTGTTACTGTGTTTCTTTCCATGGAGCACAGTATGGATCTTTGTAGCTCCCTTGAGATAGTGTCTTCTTACTTGAACAGTAGCCGGAGTAGCAGATTGCTCAGGAATCAAAATCACATCTGAGCTAGGGACAGAGTGCATGATGGTTAGGTCACATGGCTGACAGTGATATCAGTGTTCTGATCCATTGGGATAATCTTCTGAGGGTTGCATTCCAGAAACACTGAGTTGGTAAGAGAAGGTTGTAATGTTTCCTGTATAACGTTATGAATTACTTGCATTCAAAATTGCATCAGAAAATTGGGGTATTCAGGAAATTTTTTATTTGAGCTGTATGTCCCAGGAGTAGAGTAAATGAGAAACATTTGTGGCTATGTGGCTTGCTTGGTGGAAAACATCGATACTTGGTCCAATTTTTTTGAACAAGGGATTAAGAATTTGAGGTCTGTTTTGGCAGAAGATTGGAACTCCTTTTTGGAGACTCAGTTATACTTCTAGTTTTAGAATTTATTTGAGTTTGGAAAATTTGCTTTGGAAATGATGATTTAAGTATCTGAATTATTGAAGAAGGATCTCCTAAATAAACAAGTCTTCCCACATGCACACATTTTACAGTAATCAGTTCAACTTCATGTTCATACTTCTAAAAAACATTTCCAACTGAACCAGAAATTCTAAATGTGAAAGATGCAACTTAAAATAAACCAAAAATAATTATCAAGTTCCATAGGAAATGGTAATTCTTATTAAATGTTAATTTGTTGTACTAAAGGAAAAGTGTTTTGAAGGCTTTTAAAAATTTCTGATCTTTTGATAGCTAACTACTTGTTTAAAAAGAGAATTATGTCATTTAAAGTTGCAATTTTGAATTCTTTGGATGTTTCCGAGTTGGAGTGTTACATCTCATGTCCTAAGGACATATTTCCAGTCCTATTTTCTCTGGAATTTTTGCAATATAGTATCAAAATTATGAAATGGTGGTTTGGTGTTCTAAGAGAAAGGAGCACATGGAAAAAGCTTTTGGATCTTGTACCTTATGAGGAGTGTCTGGAGGTGGGGATGGTCTAAATAAGTTGAGAGGGCAATGGGCATTGAGCTGAGCTTGTGATATCAGCACAGCTCTGCCCCAATTCTGAGTCAGTTGGGTTTCCCCATTACCAGGGAAGATAGATTATTACATATCATTTGCTCTCCTACCTCTGTCTTGTGTGAAGATGGAAAGTATTAGACAGTTTATCCTCGAGTCTTTTTGGGTGACACAGGAGATTTCTGTATGGCAAAGCTGGGAGGTCAAATGTGGATCTCCAAAGAGAACAACAACTTGAATGTTTTTATAGCTCAGACAGGATACCTCCATTGTCATCAAGCCACCAAGATCCTCAGACATTTCAAATTGTGTTGCTGCAGAATTCAAATATCAGTGATACCAGCCAAGTAACCAGCAAAAGAAATATCAAAAATGTTTTTCACTTATACCCAAAATTATAGATATTTCCTCTAATTCTGTTTCTTTTCTAATTCTCTGTCTTACTATCAGTTTTATAAAATGGTATTTCTACATTATTTTACTGAATCTATTACAGAATAGTAAGGTGTAACTGTTTAATGATTTTCTTCAATCATATTATTAAAAAATATCAGTTAACTAACTTGTAGAACTTTTAATGGATTATCTTCCAGTAAGGTACATATTTATCTTTTATTAGGGTTAAAAGTTTCAACTAAAGTAAAATTACAAGCAGTTGATCCTTTGAGGTTTTAAATACGAGCCCTGTTGTAGTGATGTGTTTCTGTGGGGAGTGGAGGATTTTATTACTTGTCGATTTATTATTTTCATTCAGATTATAGTTTATTGACAGGGGAATTAGTATTTATAGAAATATCCTTAAGTTATATATAGTGATAATCTTGGAATTTATAAGTTAATCCTTAATAATGATGATGATGATTATAGCAGCTAACTTACTGAATGCTCACTATGTGCCAGTAAGTGGTTATTCATATTATAACCTTACTACTTACTGTGACCTATGAGGAAGGTGCTGTGCTTGTCATCTTCCTTTGTTATATGAGGATCCTGATATGTAGAGCTAAAGTAGTTACTTAAACTGGCCTGAAGCCACACAGCCAGTGAGTGACTGGGTAGGATGTGAACCCAGTAGATCTGTCTTTCCTGTCCCCTCTCTTAACCTCTGTGCTCTAAGACCGTAGAGTTGAGATAGTTTATAAAATAGTTTTAAAAACCTTCCATGTTTCTGACCTTGCTATTTAGATATTTTTGAAACTTTTGAAATTTTACAAAAATTTAACTTTAAAAAATAAATGTAAAGTTATTTATATATGTATTCTTTGATCCTTTTTAAATTTCCAAAGTATCCTTAATTCATTATAAAGGTCATCTTTTTTTTTTTTTTTTTTCTGTTTTTTCCTTCATATAAAGGTCATAACTCGGTAGTCTCTGTCCTTGCCTCTTTTTCTCTTTGGTTCCTTTCTTTTCATTGTAGCTGCTAACTAATGTGTTAAAGTTAACATTTAGTGCTCTTTAAATTGGTAATAGTAAAATTTCAGAATCAGAGTGTGTCAGGTTGGGTGTAGAGTAAATTTTTGAGTAGGTGGGACCTTCTGTGCTTCTCAATCCAGCAAACATACACGTAGTTTCCTCCACTACCCCTGCTGAAGAGCAGCCCTGCTTCCCAGTGGCTGTGTCTCACCCAGCAGTCACATGGAATGTGTTTTTACTCTTTGACTACTACAAGGGTTCTGTGAATCACTTTTCTTAAAGCATGACATTTGGGCGATTTTTCAGAGTGATTTTTATCATAGCCCATCTTATCTGTACGTATTTGTGATTGCATTAGTTATCCATTGCTGTGTAACAAATTTCCCCAAAATTTAAGAGCTTAAAACAACAAACATTATTTCATGTATTTTTCTGAGGGTCAGGAATTCAGGAGTAATTTTGCTGGGTAGTTCTGGAGTTTCAGCTCAGGAACTCTCATGAAGTTGTAGTCAAGCAATCAGCTGGGCTGTTAGGAGTCCAAGAAGACTTGATTAGGGTTGGAGATTCCACTTCCAGGCTCACTCACATGGCTATTAACAGGAGGCTTCAGTTCTTAACCAAGTGAGCCTTCTATAGGGCTGCTCATAACATGGCAGCTTTCTTCTTCCAGGCACAGTGATGTGAGAGAGAGAGAGAGAGAGCAGCAGCCCTATACAGCCTAATTTTGGACATACCATAGCGTCACTTCCACAAGATGCTATTAGTCACACAGACACAGACATAGACCAACCCTGATACAGTGCAGGAGGGGACTGCCCAAGGGTGTGAGTACCAGGAGCTGGGGCATCACTGGGGGCCATCTTCAGGGCTGGCTATGGCAATGATCAATCGGGACAGTTTGCTTTATATTTACAGAAGGATGGGTAATGTTAGAGTCAATGTATAAAACAAGCAGTTGATATAGAAGTGGAAGGTGTACAGAACCCTTCCCGCTCAGTTCAGATACTACTAAGAAAGGCAATTTTAAGCAGTAGATTCCTGGCTCTGGATCTCAATGGCTGAGCAATTTACTTAACCCATTCAGTTAAATGATAGCACCAGAGCATCTGTGCTGAACAACTGGAGATATTACAGTTAGAAAGATGATCTAGTTTCCTGTCTTTATAGTAAAAATAATCTTTAAAATTCTGTTCTTTGTGAATTAGGTAATAATACCTACCTCATTGTATTTTTGTGAGGATTAAGTTAAATGAGATAATGTATGCAAAACACCTGGGCCCTTTCTGTACCAATATGTGTTAGCAAGTATTTTCATTATCACTACTCCTGCTAGTTTTTAATTTTTGTCTTTACAGTTTTGTCTCTCTATAAAATGGAGAAAAATCTCTTTTAGTTCTTTTAAATTCCTCTCAAGGTACTTAGTGTATTCTAAGCATGTAAAAGGCTTGCCAGAACACAGTCACCTAGCAAGGGCCACCCTGCTGTGTGGGATGACCAGATCCCAAGGGGTCTTCCCCCTGCTTACTGAGCTGCTCACTTGCTGGATGCACAGGGAAGCATGCATCTGCTTAGGCTGCTTGAGCACCGTGTACTGGGACAGTTTACTGGCTATGGCTGTATGGCCGCTCCTCTCCTTGGAAAGACAACTAGGGTTTTATAGACACAAGAAATGTCCCGTGAAGAAGACTTGTTATTGTGCTGTGTGGAGACATTTATTAGATATAGTAGTTTGGCACTCCCAGTGGTAGGTTTAAGATCATTATGATTGTCTGTGCTATGCCACTTTTCAGCTTTTATAAAAAACAGGTTTTGTGTAGACCGATTGTTTCTTAGAACACTTCTACGTTCTGCCTGCTCTCAGACATCTTTCAGAATGGGGAATGCTGGGCACTAATAGGTAGTGGCCCTAACAATCATTAAAAGGCTTATATGCTTTCATAATTTTGTAACTCTGCAAAGCCCAATTGTGTGTCATTGAGCAAAAGGAAGCTAGAAGGCTGAAAAATGTTTGCTTCCTGCTTGATTTGGGGCCTTTGGCAGCAGGATTGGTGATAGTGAAAAGTATGAAGTAGAATTGAAAATAGAGATTTTGTGCAACTTTTCTTCTAGGAGGAAAAGTACCAAGTCTTACATTGAATATTTAAAATTAAATATTAAAATAATTATGAATATTTAAAGTTACTATCATTAATTAAAGATTAAATTACATTTAAAATTTAATTCAACACTCTGAATATTTAAAACTTAAAAAGAAGTTTAATTTAAAATATTCCCACTATCTCCAGAACAGAAACCCAAATTGCCTAATATATCTCTGGTCTCACTCAAATATGTGTATATTTCTGTCACTAGACTGAGTTCCTCAAGAGCAGTCTGTCCCATTTGTTTTCCTTCTGCCCACATGACATGGATGTGCCCCTAGGGGCCTCAGTGAGTGCTGCTGACCTGGCCTCTTCTGCTAACTCTTGCCAGGGTCCTGATGTAGTATGCCTAGGTCAGTGTGCCTTGTCAATTTGGAAAAAGCCTATGTCTGTTTCCTTTAAAATAACTGAAAGCAAATGCTTCTATTTGAACTCTGGCCCACAGTTTATGTGCATGTCGGTACCTGGTCGGGTGAACTGTCACGTTTTTATCCTGTGAGTTCTGCATAAGTGCCAGTATGTGTGCACACATTTCAGTCTACTGTGGAAGTATTTCTAACTCTTAGCCAGATGACTGTGTGACCAGCAGCAACTCATGGTTACGTCAAGTATTTCTACAAATATGACCACAATCAGAGCCTTAAATTCACATACTCTGTTGATTAACAACCAGATACACTAGTCTGGACTAACTCAGAAACCTGAGATACAGAATAGGGAAATGGCACAAGTTAATGAGAAAGGTGGTATTTACTGTGCAATTACAGGGTTCTTTCAAATCCTACTTAACAAATGTAATAATGAGAGATTAGTGTTCTCTCATTATTAGTCAATTAATTAGTCAATTAGAATTAATTGAAATTGCATTAAATACATTATACATTATTATAAGGTTTAAGAAGAGATATGGTAGAAATTAAAAAGAAAAAGTTTAAAATCTCCTAGTTGCTAAAAAATATATTGTGAAAAAGAGGAATTTGCTATAGATTCAGTGAAACAACATATATATCCCACTTAGCAGAGGAAGAGAGTAAGCTAACAGATGTATGTATTATGTTTTCTTATATACATTATATGTAATATATTAATAATATATAAATACACACACACATATATGTGTATGTATTACAGTATTAAAACTAAAATCCAGATACCTAAAATTAAGCATATATACAACTTGTTGCCAGTCAAGATTTTTTTGTGTGTGTGGACATAAGGAACAACAGTGCTTTGGTATTGTTTTTCAAAATTGGAGATACATTTTATGATGAATTTTAGATCTTTTTAATGATTAATCAATAAATGAAGTCAAATTAGTGTATGTAAAACAGAACACTAGAATTAGTCACATTTAGTTCTTTATCAGTGGAATTGGGTTTTCTAGAGAAATTTCTATTCAAAGAAAACTGTACCCCTTCTAATGAATGGATTCATATTCATCCAGTACTGAACAATACAGAGAAAAATGTGAAGTTCTACATTTCATCATTGAATTAGTAAATCATTCAAAAAAAGGTACAAAATTGATCTTATATTTTTTATCTGTCAATTAATGTAATCTATACAACAAGGTATGCTGTATTCAGTGAAGTGTATTAAATTCTGAGAATATTGAGAAAACTGGTTCAAAAAACCTTGGGGAAAATGTTATCTTAGAAACTAATCTAATCATCCTCAACTGTGTCTCAGTCCTCCTTGGAAGTCTCACACGGTGCCAAAAAGACAGCTTGGGGAGAGAACAAAAGAAGATTACTTAGTGAGTTGTAGGCATCACTATCTGTGGTGCTTTATTATGTCAAGAAGGTACAGAGTTGAAAGAATGGAAGAGAAGTTCTAAGATTTGAGGATGGCCTTTACTTCCACTTAGAGGTTTACTTAATAAGAGTGTAGAAAAATAATTAAATATATTATTATCATGGCTAACGTATCAAAAATTATATACACTGACTTTTTATTATACTTAATTAAGAGGGTAAATGATTGACTAATGTGTCTATGATTTCTTAAGTTGGCATTTAGGTTGCTTCCATATCTTGGCTATTGTAAATAGTGCTGCAATAAACATAGGGGTGCATCTGTCTTTTTCAAACTTGAGTGCTGCATTCTTAGGGTAAATTCCTAGAAGTGGAATTCCTGGGTCAAATGGTATTTCTATTTTGAGCATTCTGAGGAACATCCATACTGCTTTCCACAATGGTTGAACTAATTTACATTCCCACCAGCAGTGTAGGAGGGTTCCCCTTTCTACGCAACCTCGCCAGCATTTGTTGTTGTTAGTCTTTTCGATGATGGTGATCCTTACTGGTGTGAGGTGATATCTCATTGTGGTTTTAATTTGCATTTCTCTGATGATTAGCTATGTGGAGCATCTTTTCATGTGCCTGTTGGCCATCTGAATTTCTTCTTTGGAGAACTGTCTATTCAGCTCCTCTTCCCATTTTTTAATTTGATTATTCACTTTTTGTTTGTTGAGGTGTGTGAGCTCTTTATATATTTTGGATGTCAATCCTTTATTGGATCTGTCATTTATGAATATATTCTCCTATACTGTAGGATACCTTTTTGTTCTGTTTATGGTGTCCTTTGCTGTACGGAAGCTTTTTAGCTTGCTATAGTCCCACTTGTTCATTTTTGCCTTTGATTCCCTTGCCCGGGAAGATATGTTCATGAAGAAGTCACTTATGTTTATGTCCCTGAGATTTTTGCCTATGTTTTTTTCTAAGAGTTTTATGGTTTCATGACTTACATTCAGGTCTTTGATCCATTTCAAATTTACTTTTGTGTATGGGGTTAGACAGTGATCCAGTTTCATTCTCTTACATGGAGCTGTCCAGTTCTGCCAGCACCATCTGTTGAAGAGACTGTCATTTCCCCATTGTATGTCCATGGCTCCTTTATCGTATATTAATTGGCCATATATGTTTGGGTTAATGTCTGGAGTCTCTATTCTGTTCCACTGGTCTGTGGCTCTGTTCTTGTGCCAGTACCAAATTGTCTTGATTACTGTGGCTTTGTAGTAGAGCTTGAAGTTGGGGAGCAAGATCCCCCCCACTTTATTCTTCCTTTTCAGGATTCCTTTGGCTATTCGGGGTCTTTGGTGGTTCCATATGTATTTTTTAACTATTTGTTCCTGTTCACTGAAGAATGCTGTTGATAATTTGATAGGGATTGCATCGAATTTGTATATTGCTTAGGGCAGGATGGCCACTTTGACGATATTAGTTCTTCCTAGCCAGGAGCATGGGATGAGTTTCCATTTGTTAATGACCTCTTTAATTTATCTTAAGAGTGTCTTGTAGTTTTCAGGGTATAGGTCTTTCACTTCCTTGGTTAGGTTTATTCCTAGGTATCTTATTCTTTTTGATGCTATTGTGAATAGAATTGTTTTCCTGATTTCTCTTTCTATTAGTTCGTTGTTAGTGTATAGAAAAGCTACAGACTTCTGTGTGTTAATTTTGTATCCTGCAACTTTGCTGAATTCTGATATTAGTTCTAGTAGTTTTGCAGTGGAGTCTTTAAAGTTTTTTAAATACAATATCGTATCATCTGCAAATAGTGACAGTTTGACTTCTTCTTTACCAATCTGGATTCCTTGTATTTCTTTGTTTTGTCTGATTGCTGTGGCTAGGACCTCCAGTACTATGTTGAATAACAGTGGGGAGAGTGGGCATCCCTGTCTTGTTCCCATTCTCAGAGGAAAAACTTTCAGCCTCTCACTGTTCAGTATGATGTTAGCTGTGGGTTTATCATATATGGCCTTTAGTATGTTGAGGTACTTGCCCTCTATACCCAATTTGTTAAGAGTTTTTATCATGAATAGATGTTGAATTTTGCCGAATGCTTTTTCAGCTTGTATGGAGATGATCATGTGGTTTTTGTCTTTCTTTTTGTTGATGTGGTGGATGATGTTGATGGATTTTCGAATGTTGTACCAGCCTTGCATCCCTGGGATGAATCCCACTTGGTCATGGTGTATGATCCTTTCGATGTATTTTTGAATTCGGTTTGCTAATATTTTGTTGAGTGTTTTTGCATTTACATTCATCAGGGATATTGGTCTGTAATTTCCTTTCTTGGTGGGGTCTTTGCCTGATTTTGGTATTAGGGTGATGTTGGCTTCATAGAATGAGTTTGGGAGTATTCCCTCCTCTACTATTTTTTTGAAAACTTTAAGGAGAATGGGTATTATGTCTTCTCTGTATGTCTGGTACAATTCCGAGGTAAATCCATCTGGCCCGGGGGTTTTGTTCTTGGGTAGTTTTTTGATTACTGCTTCAATTTCGTTGCTGGTAATTGGTTTGTTTGGACTTTCTGTTTCTTTCTGGGTCAGTCTTGGAAGGTTGTATTTTTCTAGGAAGTTGTCTATTTCTCTTAGGTTTTCCAGCTTGTAAGCATATAGGTTTTCATAGTAGTCTCTAATAATTCTTTGTATTTCTGTGGGGTCTGTTGTGATTTTTCCTTTCTCGTTTCTGATTCTGTTGATGTGTGCTGACTTTCTTTTCCTTTTAATAAGTCTGTCTAGAGGCTTATCTATTCTGTTTATTTTCTTGAAGAACCAGCTCTTGGTTTCATTGATTTTTTTCTATTGTTTTATCCTTCTCAATTTTGTTTATTTCTTCTCTGATCTTTTTTATGTCCCTCCTTCTGCTGACTTTAGGCCTCATTTGTTCTACTTTTTCCAATTTTGATAATTGTGATGTTAGACTATTCATTTTGGTTTGTTTTTCCTTCTTTAAATATGCCTGGATTGCTATATACTTTCCTCTTAAGACTGCTTTTGCTTCGTCCCACAGAAGTTGGGGCTTTGTGTTGTTGTTGTCGTTTATTTCCATATATTGCTGGATCTCCATTTGAATTTGGTCGTTGATCCCTTGACTCTTTAGGAGCATGTTGTTAAGCCTCCATGTGTTTGTGAGCCTTTTTGCTTTCTTTGTACAATTTATTTCTAGTTTTATACCTTTGTGGTCTGAAGAGTTGGTTGGTAGGATTTCAATCTTTTGGAATTTACTGAGGCTCTTTTTGTGACCTAGTGTGTGGTCTATTCTGGAGAATGTTCCATGGTCACTTGAGAAGAATGTGTATCCTGTTGCTTTTGGATGTAGAGTTCTGTAGATGTCTATTAGGTCCATCTGTTCTACTGTGTTGTTCAGTGCCTCTGTGCCCTTACTTATTTTCTGTCTAATGGATCTGTCCTTTGGAGTAAGTGGTGTGTTAAAGTCTCCCAAAATAAATGCACTGCATTCTGTTTCCACCTTTAATTCTATTAGTGTTTGTTTCACATATTTTGGTACTCCTGTGTTGGGTGCATATATGTTTATAATGGTTATATCCTCTAGTTGGACTGAGCCCTTTATCATTATGTAATGTCCTTTATCTCTTGTTACTTTCTTTGTTTTGAAGTCTATTTTGTCTGATACTAGTATTGCAACACCTGCTTTTTTCTCCCTATTGTTTGCATGAAATATCTTTTTCCAGCCCTTGACTTTTAATCTGTGCATGTCTTTGGGTTTGAGGTGAGTCTCTTGTAAGCAGCATATGGATGAGTCTTGCTTTTCTACCCATTCTATTACTCTGTGTCTTTTGATTGGTGCATTCAGTCCATTTACATTTAGGGTGATTTTTGAAAGATATGAACTTATTGTCATTGCAGGCTTTAGATTCGTGGTTACCAAAGTTTCAAGGTTAGGTTGTTTACTACCTTACTGTCTAACTTAACTTGCTTATTGAGCCATTATAAACACAGTCTGATGATTATTGCTCTCCCTTCTTATTATTCTTCCTCCATTCTTCATATGTTGGGTGTTATATTCTGTGCTCTTTTTAGGAGTGCTCCCATCTAGAGCAGTCCCTTTATGATACCCTGTAGAGGTGTTTTGTGGGAGGCAAATTCCCTCAACTTTTGCTTATTTGGGAATTGTTTAAGCCTTCCTTCATGTGTAAATGATAATCATGCTGGATACAGTATCCTTGGTTCAAGGTCCTTCTGTTTCATTGCATTAAATATATCATGCCATTCTCTTCTGGCCTGATGATAGCCTGATGGGTTTTCCTTTGTAGGTGACCTTTTTTCTCTCTCTGGGTGCCTTTAATACTCTGTCCTTGTCCTTGATCTTTGCCATTTTAATTATTATGTGTCTTGGTGTCCTCTTTGGGTCCTGTCTCTGGGAGTTCTGTGTGCCTCTGTAGTCTGAGCAACTATTTCCTCCCCCAGTTTGGGGAAGTTCTCAGCAATTATTTCTTCAAAGACACTTTCTGTCCCTTTTTCTCTCTCTTCTTCTTCTGGTACCCCTATAAAGCGGATATTGTTCCTTTTTTATTGGTCATACAGTTCTCTTAATATTGTTTCATTCCTGGAGATCCTTTTATCTCTCTCTGCTTCAGCTTCTATGTGTTCCATTTCTCTGGTTTCTGTTCCATCAATGGCCTCTTGCATCTTATCCATTCTGCTTAAAAATCATTCCAGAGTTTGTTTCACCTCTGTAATCTTCCTCTAGACGTCTGTAATCACCCTCTGGGCATCATCCCTTGGCTCTTGCATATTTCTCTGCAGCTCTGTCAGCATGTTTATGATTTTTATTTTGAAGTCTTTTTCTGGGAGACTGGTTAGGTCTCCCTCTGCAGATCCTCTCTCAGGTATTGTCTGAACTTTCTTGGACTGGACTAAATTTTTTGCCTTTTCATGGTGATAGTGGTGGCTGTAGGCAGGTTGCAGGTGTGTCTGCTGGGAGAAGAAAGTCCTTTCCTTCTTGCTGGATGCCTTGCCCTTCTCCGCTGCCTGTGTCGGTTACCTGCACTCCTAGAGCAGCCACCGGGTTAGTACCCTGAGCTGCTGTGGGTGGGGTCTCTGTCAGAGCAGTGTGGAGCCCTGCGGGGAGCAGCAGGCATGCCAGGTGTGCTCCTCTGTGATAGCAGTGCCCTGCCGGGCAGCTGTGTGCCAGCAGCAGCCTTTGGGTCTGGCCCAGGCGGCTGTCCGTTGGGCTTGGATTCTGGTCAGCTGCTGGGAGCACGCCTGCTTCCTCTGGCTCTGCTGCAGGTGTGTGCAGGGCTCTCCCGTGCAAACCTCTCCCATACTCCTCTGGCTCCACTGCCGCTGGTGCACGCAAGCCACACCTGGGCTGTTCAGTCGTTGCCGCTGTGGGCTCGCACAAGCCTCTCCTGGTCCCCTCTGGCGCTGTTGGATCCCCAGCGCCACGTGATCCCCTCCCGGTTCCTTCTGGTGCCTCCGCCCCCTGCGCGTGCTCCCACTCTCCTGCTACTGGGCCAGTGTGTTGGGGTCTGCGCCAGTTGGAGGAACGACTGGCAGGCTGCTTAGTATTGTGAGGGGCTTCAGAACTGCGCTGCCTCCCCAGGGTTTAGGGTGCCTAAGTTTTTCCAGGATTCCCAGCTGCTGGCTAAGTGTGCCAGGACGACCTTGTCCAGCTGTGCGGTCCCTGTCTCTTTAAGACTTGCAGAAAGCACTCGCGTTTCTTTTTTCTCACGGGTGCCGGTTGTGGGAACCTGCCCAGAGATTTTGCTTTTCCATTTTTCTAGTATCCAACACCCCATGCACCTTGTGTCTGCTCTCCGGGTGCAGATTTCTAGAGCTGGTTTTTTAACAGTCCTGGGCTTTCACTCCCTCCCCATTCCAACTCCTTTCTTCCCGCTGGGTTCTGGGGTGGGGGAGTGTTCGGGTCCTGCCCGGCTGCGGCTTCTATCTTACCTCCTTCTTGTGATGTTGAGTTCTCCCAGATGTAGATGTATCCTGGCTGTTGTACTGCATCCACTGGTGTCTCTTTTAGGAGTAGTTGTATTTATTGTATTTTCATAAATACATATGTTTTGGGGAGGAGATTTCCTGTGAAATATTCATGCTGCTCTCTTTCTGTGATCCCCTATCTCATTTACTTCTAACAGTTCCCCTTAAATTACTGATATTATCTCCATATTGCAGATGAAAAAGCTGAGCTTAAGTTTATGGAGGGTGGAAGTGGTAGAACAGAGTTTTTTTTTGCCACAGGCTGTCTGACATGCAATTTTGGCATCCAGATTCTCAGAGAGAGAGAGAGGGATGATGAGCACAATAATCAGTGTTCATCTAGAAAACTCAGAAGAAAATAGGTACATTTTAGAGCAATGATGAAGATCTTCTTCAAATACATTTTTCTTGTCACCATGCAGTACTTTACATCCTCAGGACTTATTTTATAACTAGAGGTTATACCTTTTGACCCCCTTCACCCATTTCACCATTAAATACCTTTTTAGTAAGTGAACTGTGGTGATGTTTACTGAACTATATTGCTAAAGCTAGTGAAATGTCTGTGAGATTACAAGATAAATCACAGATAGAAGTCTTTTGGGATTCAGGACACTTCATTTGAGGGTTCAGTGGTTAAGTGTATGTTTCTGTAAAAGAATGTGAGTAGCGTGTTTCAGTGTTTGGAAATATGTGAAAATTAAAAAGATAAGAAGATGCATTTCTACTTACTTTGGTGAATGTTAAGAAAGGAGATATAAAGAATACTTATATATTCCTCAGTCGCTAACATCAAGCATGTATGCCTGCTTTCAACTGCACCTGTTCTTTCCTTTCTCCCACCATAGAGAAATGTCCCGTTTCTTACGAACAAGCCTTTCACCTGTGTACATCCTTCTGACGAGCACTGACATTATAGATTTTCCCTTCTCTCCATTTGATATTTACCCTCTCTCAACAGGATTCTTCTCATTGATTTTAAACTTCAGACTTCTTTTTCTTTTCAAAAGCTTTCCCTCTTAATCCCATATTCCATTCTAGCTGGGATCCATTGTCCTTCCTTGAATTTTCTGCTAGGTCTCCATTTTTCTCACCTGCAACATACTCCTCAGTGCTACCTTCTAACAAGAGCTAACCTGGCTTCAGTCTCCCTCAGCCTTCTAGTGGTTTTCTCAGGTCATTAATGGCCTTCATATCTCTAAACCTTTCAAGGCTTTCTGGACCCCCTTCCACTAGGTCTTCTCAGCAGCATTGGGTATTGTTGACAAATACCTACATCTTGAAACACTTTCTACCTTGTTTTCTCGGAAACCACCTACCATCCTAACCAGTCTTTGTCATTCCTTTATGAAGATTATACACTTTTACTCAACTATTAAATGTCTGAGTTTCTTCCATTTGCTCTCCACATACATTTTTCCCTTTGTTAAGTTCCTCCTATTCATGTCCTTCTAATCTAAGCTAAGTCATTGCGTTAGTAGGAACCATCTTTAGCAGGAGCCATCCCTGAACCCTAGATGAAGTCACCTCTCTCCATTATATACTCCAGTACCGCCACGTTCCATTCTGTTCTTGCATTCATCCAGTCATCTTCCATATCTGTGGTGGTTGATTAACAGCAGTCTCCACTTCTACTCTCTCATCTCTTTGAGGGTAGGTGCAGTATCTCTTTTATGTCAAATTTATACTTAGTCCTAGCATAGTTGTTGGCATATAAGTGCTCAGAAATTTTTTTAAATGAATTTCTTACCTCTGTCAGAAGTGTTTCAATTTTAGTTGAAATGGAAACCAATGTAGAATTTAAATTTATTGACATTGTAGGATTATTACTCTGAAATTATCTGTAAGCTTTTTTTTTGATGGAAGTATCATTGATGTACAATCTTATATTGGTTTCAAATGTAAAACACAGTGGTTCAACAGTTACCTATATTATTAAATCCTCACCCTCTCCAGTGCTGTTACTATTAATGTAGAAAGATGTTACAGAATCACTGACTTTTTGTGCATGCTGTACTACTGTCCCCTTGACCAACTTATATTGTGATTGCAAATTACTGTGCCCCTTTATCCCCCTCCCATTCCATTCCCCACCCAGCTCAGACCTTCCCCCTTGGAAACCACTAGTCACTTCTCAGTGTCTGTGAGTCTGTTTTGTTCCTTATGTTTTGCTTTGTTGTTAAATTCTACAAATAAGTGAAATCATATGGTATTTGTCTTTCTCCTCCTGGCTTATTTCACTGAGCATAATACCCTCTAGATCTATTCATGTTGCTGCAAATGGCAGGATTTCTTTTCTTTTTATGGCTGAATAATATTCCATTGTATATATGTACCACATCTTCTTTATCCATTCATCTGTTGATGGACACTTAGGTTGCTTCCATATCTTGGCTATTGCCAGTAGTGTGGTGCATATAACATAGGGGTGCATATAACTTTTAGATCAGGGATTTTGTTTCTTTTGCGTAAATTCCAGAATTACTGGATTGAATAGTATTTCTATTTTTAGTTTTTTGAGGAACCTCCATACTGCTTTCCACAGCAGTTGCACCAACTGACATTCCCACAACAGTGTAGGAGGGTTCCCTTTTCTCCACATCCATGCCAACATTTGTTGTTTGTTTTTTGGATAGTAGTCATTCTAACCAGTATGAGGTGGTATCTCATTGTGGTTTTGATTTGCATTTCCCTGATGGTTGGCTATGTGGAGCATCTTTTCATGTGCGATTTGTATATTTCCTCTTTGGAGAAATGTCTGTTCAAGTTCTCCACCCATTTTTTTTTTTTGACTTAAACAACAAACATCTGTTTTCTCACAAATCTGAAAGCTAGAAGTCCAATATCGAGGTGTTGGCAGGATTTCTTCTAAGAGCTTCTCTCCTTGACCTTTTTAAAAAAATTTTGTTATCATTAATCCACAATTACATGAAGAACATTATGTTTACTAGGGTCCCCCCTTCACCACGTCCCCCCCACAAACCCCATTACAGTCACTGTCCATCAGTGTAGTAAGATGTTGTAGAATCACTGCTTGTCTTCTCTGTGTTGCTCAACCCTCCCCATTTCCCCCCACCCCACATTATACATGCTAATTGTAATACCCCCTTTCTTCTTCCCCACCCTTACCTCTCCCTTCCCTCCTATTCTCCCCAGTTCCTTTCCCTTTGGTAACTGTTTGTCCATTCTTAGGTTCTGTGATTCTGCTGCTGTTTTGTTCATTCAGTTTTTCTTTGTTCTTATACTCCACATAAGAGTAAAATCATTTGGTATTTGTCTTTCTCTGCCTGGCTTATTTCACTGAGCATAATACCCTCTAGCTCCATCCATGTTGTTGCAAATAGTAGGATTTGTTTTCTTCTTATGGCTGAATAATATTCCATTGTCTATATGTACCACATCTTCTTTATCCATTCATCTACTGATAAACACTTGGGTTGCTTCCATTTCTTGGCTATTGTAAATAGTGCTGTGATAAACATAGGAGTGCATCTGTCTTTTTCAAACTGGGCTGCTGCATTCTTAGGGTAAATTCCTAGAAGTGGGATTCCTGGATCAAATGGTATTTCTATTTTGAGCATTTTGAGGAACCTCCATACTGCTTTCCACAATGGTTGAACTAATTTACATTCCCACCAGCAGTGTAGGAGGGTTCCCCTTTCTCCACAACCTTGCCAACATTTGTCATTGTTTGTCTTTTGGATGGTAGCGATCCTTACTGGTGTGAGGTGATACCTCATTGTGGATTTAATTTGCATTTCTCTGATAACTAGTAATGTGGAGTATCTTTTCATGTGTCTGTTGGCCATCTGAATTTCTTCTTTGGAGAACTGTCTATTCAGCTCCTCTGCCCATTTTTTAATTGGATTATTTGCTTTTTGTTTGTTGAGGTGCATGAGCTCTTTATATATTTTGGATGTCACGCCTTTATCAGATCCATCTTTTACGAATATATTCTCCCATACTGTAGGGTACCTTTTTGTTCTATTAATGGTGTACTTTGCTGTACAGAGCTTTTCAGCTTGATGTAGTCCCACTTGTTCATTTTTGCTTTTGTTTTCCTTGCCCGGGGAGATATGTTCATGAAGAAGTCACTCAAGTTTATGTCCAAGAAATTTTTGCCTATGTTTTTTTCTAAGAGTTTTATGGCTTCATCACTTACATTCAGGTCTTTGATCCATTTCGAATTTACTTTTGTGTATGGGGTTAGACAGTGATCCAGTTTCATTCTCTTATATGTAGCTCTCCAGTTTTGCCAGCACTCTTTGCCCATTTTTTAATTGGGTTATTTGTTTATTGGGTTTTGAAGTTTATGCATTCTTTATATATTTTGGATGTTAACCCCTTATCAGATGAGTTGTTTACAAATATATTCTCCTATATTGTTGGATTTTTTTTGTTCTGTTGATGGTATCCTTTGCTGTACAGAAGCTTTTTATTTTTATTTAGTCCCACTTACTCATTTTTTATTTTGTTTCCCTTGCCCAAGGAGAGGTATCCAGGAAAAAATTGCTCATACTTATGTTCAAGAGATTTATGTCTACGTTTTCTTCTAAGAGTTTTATGGTGTCATGACTTACATTCAGATCTTTGATCCATTTTGAGTTTATTTTTGTGTATGGAGTTATACAGTAATCCAGTTTCATGCACTTACTTGTAGATGTCTTATTTTCCCAACACCAGTTGTTGAAGAGGCTGTCTTTTCCCCATTGTATATTCATGGCTCCTTTATCATATATTAATTGACCATATATTTGTGGGTTTATATCTGGGCTCTCTATTCTATTCCATTGATCTATGGGTCTGTTCTTCTGCCAGTACTGAACTGTTTTGAGTACTGTAGCTTTGTAGTAGAGCTTGAAGTCAAGGTGTATAATCCCCCCAACTTTGTTCTTCTTTCTCAGGATGGCTTTGGTAATTAATTGGTCTACTACCTTATTTTCACTGGTGAAAGCTATTTAGCCTGAGAAATATTTCCATCTAGAGCAGTCCCTTTAGCATATCCTATAAGGGTTTAGTGATGGTCAATTCCTTCAAATTTTGTTTATCTGGAAATTGTTTAATCCCTGCTTCAAATTTAACTGATAATCTTGCTGAGTAGAGGATTCTTGGTTGATGGTCCTTCTGTTTCAATACATTAAATATTTTATGCCACTCCCTTTTGGCCTGTAAAGTTTGCTGAAATCCTGATGGGGTTTCCTTTATAAGTTATCTTTTTTCTCTCTCTGGATGCTTTCTGTACTCTCCTTATCTTTGATCTTTATCTTTTGAATTATTATGTGTCTTGATTTGTCTTCCTGAGGTTTTTTTTGTTAGGGCTTCTCTGAACTTGAGTTTCTGTTTCCTTCCCCAGATTGGGGAAGTTTTCAACAATTCTTTCCTCAAAAAGACTTTCTATCCCTTTGTCTCTCTCTTCTCCTTCTGGTATTCCTGTTATACAAATATTATTTCATTTGGTTTAGTCACACAGCTCTCTTACCATTCTTTCATTCCTAGAGATATTTTTTCTTTCTGTTTCTCACCTTTGTTGTGTTCCTGTTCTCTTGTTTCCATCTCAATTAGTGTCTCCTTTACCTGTATAATCTACTCTATAATCCCTCCATTGTATGTTTTATTTCAGATACTGTATTCTTCAGCTTTGAGTGGCTCTTTTTCAGCTCTTCTCTCTCTTTGTTTATGTCCTCCCTGATATCTTGAGTATTTTTCTGTAAACCAGTGAGCATGTTTATAACTTTTACTTTGAAGTCTTTCTCAAGAAGATTGTTGATCTCTGCTTCATTTAGCCCTTTCTGGTGTCTTGTACTGTAGTTTTGTTTGGAACATATTCCTCTGCCTCTTCATTTTGTCAGGGTTTCTTCCTTTGTATTATATGGATCTGATATTCTTCCTGGCCTGTAGAGTAATAGCTTTATGAAGGAGGCAGCCTGTGGTGCCCAGAGCTCCAGATTCTTTACTCTCCAGTGCCTGGTTCTACTTTGTGGGAGCCCCAGCTGTTGTAGCTGTGCAGTGTAGGGGCCTTCTTTCTGTCAGTCAGCTGGTAGTGGTCTGAGTCTGTAGTGCAGTTTGCTTCAGCTGCCTTTGTGTTCTGAGCAGAAGCCTCTGCTGGGGTTGCTTTGGGTGTGCCTGCCCCCATACTACCCTGCAGTGATGGTGGGGCTGCAGGGTTAATGGCATGGGCGGGGCCATTGTGTGGCTCTGGGGCAGAGTGGGACACACAGCACTGGGCTTTTACACCCACCGGGAGGAAGTAGCTCTTGGGACTGGTTCCTGCAGGCATCTCCCTGGCTGGGCTGAAATGGGCTGAGTATGCTGGGAGAGTCTCCCTCTGCCTGCCCTGCAGCAAAGTCAGACACTACTGCTAGGCTAATTGGGTTGGCTCTCTGGCAGTGTGCATAGGAAAGTGGCTCAGGGCTGAGTTTCCAGTGAGGGGGATGGAGCATTTGGGGCTCCTGAGAGTTCCCTTCCTGTCAGGCCGAAGGAGGGTTGGGCAGGTATCATCCACCTGCCCTTTCTCCTGAGGAGAGAGCTCCATCCAACCCTTGCCTCTGTGCACCCCTCCCACTGCTGGCAAGTCTTTCAGACTGCTGCCTCTGCTTTGGGTCTCAGGACTGGTGGGGCATGCCTGCCCTCCACAAGTGGCTGGATTCTCAGCCTCCCAGAGTCTTCTAGCTGTCCTTGGTGTCTAGCCCCACTAATCACCAGAACCCAGTGTAATGCTGACTCCTACTCCCAGAGGAGATCTTCAGTGTTCCAGGGATCCTACCTTCTCCCTGTTGTGTTCCTCCTTCTCTACCTTTGGGGTAGGGTCAGGGGAGGACTTGGGTCCCACTTAATTGTGGCTCTATCACTTTACCCTTTTCTGTGTGGTCTTTTCTTCTTCCACAGGTTTAGGTAGTCTGTTCTGCAGTCTTCATTTTAAATTTTATTTGTATTTGCTGTATTTTCTTCTTCTATGTGTTTTTGGAGGAGGTTTCTGCCTTGCCTTCCTACTCTGCCATGTTTTTCTGCACTCTCACATCTGTAGGTTATTTAAGTATAGGTTATAATCTAGATTAGTAGGGTTTTTTGGACTAGAAGTTATTTCAAAAGTACTTTAGTTTTTCAAATAGATTCTATAGTAGCAATATACCAAACAACTTAAATTTCACGTTTGATTGTATTAGGGTTCTCCAGAGAAACAAAACCAATAGAATGTGTATGTGTATATCATATATATAGAGATGTATAAAGAGATCCATTATAAGGAATTGGCTTGTGTAATTATGGAGGCTGGCAAGTCCCAAGATTTGCAGAGTGAGTTCGCAAGCTGGAGACGAAGGGGAGCCAATTGTATAGTTCCAGTTTGAATCTGAAGGCCCAAGAACCAGGAAAATCAATGGTGTAGTTTGAGTAGAAGACTGTCAGGCTTGAGACATAGGTAGACCCAGTGTTTCAGCTTGAGTCCAAGGCAGGAAAAAGCTGATGTCCCAGTTTGAAGATAGTCAGGTGAGGAAGATTCTGTCTTACTTAGGGGAGGGTTAGTCTTTTGTCCTGTTCAGATCTTCAGCTGCTTGTATGAGGTTCATCCACATTGCGGAGGGCAATGTGCTTTACTCAGTCTACTGATTCACATATTCACCTCATCTAGACATACTCTTAACAGACACACCAGAGTTATTTGGAACAAATATATGGGCTCCCAGTCAAGGTGAATTATAAAGTATACCTTCACATTGATCAAATGAACGAAATTTCTTTCAGGTTTCTACTTTGTCAATCTTTTTATCCAGCCATATCAGCCATATGTAGTTACCTTATGCTTCTCTTCAAATATTGCAGCTTATAGGGCATGTTTTTAAACTATGCCTGACTATTCAGTCCCTCCACATACTGAAGCTGCTTTTTCAGTATAGTTTTTCTACAGCTTTTCTGTAATACTTAATTTTCTAGCTAGACGTGTTGCTTTCCATACCATTTCCATACCAACAAGTCTGCCATTTGCAGTGCTGTGACTTTGCCGACATTTTCCCTATTTTAATAAACCCATTTCCTTCTGACTTTATCCTGTTCCGCACGTACCCATCTCACAAAGTTGCGATTGAATTTAAAATGCTATTGTGAAACCACCTCCGAAACTTCTATCACTGTTAGTGTCTCTACAACTGCCGTGGCACTTTTGGCTCCTTATTGTAATTTAATCAATTTGTTGTATTTCCACCTCAGCATTTTAAATGCCTGTGGAGCAGGAACCAGTGTGATTATTCTTGTGAGTGTGGGTATTCTGCAGCTTTGTGTACATTATGTGCTACAATAAATGTTTCAAATAAATATTCGGTTTCTTTAATAGGTTTTTGAATTAACATTTAGTATGTTGAGTTGGGTATGGTTGACCTGATTCTGGTCCTCTTTCCAGGAGCATATCTGCTTGTCTGATCTATTCTCTTACTTCCTGTTGGTTAAAACACTCAACTGTTGGCTGATTTTTGAATTCTCAAGAAGTTGTTAGGAATGGGAAGTTGATTCTGCAGCCCTTTTTGTAGTGAGTTCCACTTTGCTGAATGACATTCTCACCTTACTTTCTTACTAATTCAAAACATAAAGACAGTTTTCTTTTCTCCTACTTAGTTCACCTGCAGATCCTTTATTGATAGCTTTCAGTGAGGAAGGTGTTTTGTCAGGTTTTGAGATTTTTATAAAGATGAATATGATTTAGTATTTGTCCTTAGGGAGCTAAGAATCTTTGTGGAAAGGAGGAGGCAATGGAAGGGAGAGGTGTGGTTTAGCCAATTTTCATGCAATTGAAAATAACAAATATTTTGGGAGTGGTAATTTATATGTAACTTTGGGATACAGTTTTTTCCCTCATGAATTTATAGCCCAGTGGGGATTCAGCTAAATAAACACAGTGTTGTGTGGTAAATACTTGGATGGGGACAGCCTAATCAGCTAGGATGGCATGTGTGGGGAACCTATTGTTCAGACTTGCTTATATAATGATTAGGTTGAAACTGTATTTTCTCATGTGATATGGACCAGTACTTGGTCAGTTAACAGAAAACGTTTGTCCATTTAGGGATCATAGAATTAATATTGCAACCATTTTGTATTTTAACTGAAGTTTTATAAATATACATTTATTCACCAATTTCTTGATCTGTGACCAAAACCTTCTTGATTTTGAGGATAGTTTCTTTTACTAGAGTTTGCTACTATAGCCCATGACTGTTCTGTATAGTAACTAGCTTTGCTGTTTTTAAAGTAGTATGAGTAAAGACTTCCTTGCATAGCAACCCGAGTGGAGAATCCTTCTAGATCCTTTTTCCCTCGTCTTCTATAGTTGTTTGCCCTCTGCAGTTTGATCGGTTTTTTTACAGATTTACTTTTGAGCCTTTTCAAAACATTCAACTGATTTTCTCAGAAACAGATGAATTTTTTCTTACTCATATATCTTTGGTTTATGTAGTATTTAAGTTATGTAATTATAGTAGCTTATACCAGTGGCCTAAACAGGTGCGTGAACAAACACAACTGACTCTCAGACACAAGCATGCACTTCATGTTCATGTTGTGAGGACAGAGGTGTTCGGGCAAACCTGAGAGTAGGTTGCTTACTGAGGAGTCTGCCTTGGGCATCATTCAGCAGATGTTAAGGTGTGCAGGGTGTCAGGGAAATCGGGGAGTCAGTTAAGTAGAGGTCAGTTATAACTGCAATATGTCAGACAGAGAAAGACAAATTCCATGATTTCATTTATAAGTAGAGTCTGAAAAGCAAAATAGAAAAGAAATAGACTCATACACACAGACAAGGAACTACCTTAGGGGAGGTGTTGGGGGATGGGTGAAATAGGTGAAGGGGTAAAGAGACACAAACTTCAAATTATAAAATCGTCATCAGAATGGAAGTACAACATAAAGAATATGGCCAATAATATTATAATATCTTGGTATAGTGACAGAGGGTAACTACACTAACCAGGGTGAATATTTAGTAAAGTATGTAATTGTCAAATCACTATGTTGTACATCTGAAACCAATATAGTATTAAATATCAACTATATTCCAATAAAAGAAAAAGAAACTTCTGATGTAAAATAAAGCAAATATTTTGGGAACACAATATGACCAACAGTCACTTGTATATAAAATAGCTGCCCTGTCCTTCATAGCATTATCTTATTCTAGAATTTCTTGGCCTGTCAATATTGATATCTATCTTTAAATAAAATAGCTGAAGTACAGGTTTGTTTTTTTCTGTGAGGAGCCACTGTTTTCCAGGATTATATCACTTCATTGCTATGTAGCAAATCTTTCTTTTTGTTCTTTTCATCTTTTGTGTTGACTTTTTATCCACGATGTCAGAATTGTGTTGTAAGATGCTTCAAATATTACTATCTTTGCTTGAATCCCCCAAAGAAAGATATGTATATGTGTTAGTGATTCGTGATTGATATTATTCATATACTTGATTTTTGTTTACTATAGTATCCCAATCTTAGAATCATATTATACTATTTTGTGGCTGTGTGGATGAATACAAGCTATGATTATAAAAGAGACAATTTTATTTGCATTTGTTTGAAACTTCTTTTTTTCTTATACATCCTGATTATTGTACTCTAAATATGAAATTAGCTTATCCTGCACTCTCACTATTTTAAGTTCATCTGTCATTTTTCTACCTCACACTATGTTCTTTAATTTCAACATGTTTTCCCCTTACTCACAAAGAAGGTAATTTAAAAAATATTGTTTGGCTTCAGTTGTTGTGTTAGTCTGCTTTTGCCAAGAAGACTGCAGTAACCAACCTAAACTCTTAGCGGTTTATGGCAACAGCGATTTACTTCTTGTTCACATAAGCGTGGGTTGCTGGAGGCTACAACACTTTCTACAGCTCAATTCCACATGGTTTTTGAAGGAAGTGTCTTATCAGAGACATGAGTTTTCCTGGTAGAGGAAAAGGTTTTTGAAGGAACTGTCTTATCAGAGACATGAGTTTTCCTGGTAGAGGAAAAGAGCAGTGGCCCAAATGCTTGACAACTCTTAAAGCTTTCCCTTGGATATGGTTCACTTTTCTTCTAATCACATTTCATGGGTCAAAATTACAAGTCACTTGGTCAGGTCTGATGGGGCTCCCCACCTCCACGCCAGCAGCACTCTGAGCCACGTGGCCACCTGGTGCAGTCTTCCTCCTGGGAGGGGAGTGACTAAATTAGAATTCTATGATCTATTATACTATTATACTTATTAAGCTGTTGTATTTTAGACTATATTGTATATTATCATATTATACTATTATATATCATATTATCCATATGTCTCATTTTAAAGATTTTTGGTCTTATTGTTAGGTCAGTATTAATACATATACGTTATAAATTATACCTTGGAAGTAATTTCCCCTGATGTTTTTCAGCTTTGTATATTAAGCTCTGTAAAAATGATATTGATACACAGGTTGAGACTGATTCAGGATTTTAGTAAAGAGTTAACTAAGAGAATTATAAATGTAAAATTCTTATACTTTCATTATATTTTCTTCTCCCCACCTTTATCATTTGTCTCCTACTTCCAATGATTATTGAGTAGGCATCTAAACTTTTCCCCCTACATTAGTATAGACTGTTTAAATTTGTAAATCCAAAAATTGTTTTGAAAATGATTTCCTTTTGTGTTGATTACCCATTACTCATCTTAGCTGGATAGTCTGGACTTCCACAACTTACTACCTTTCCAATATAATGAATTGTGCCTTTGCCAATTTCACAATCATGGTTTTTCTTGCATCATCCACATGTGGACAATGGCCTGCCAACAAGAACACAAAACCAAGTGAAGTCACAGCCAGACACGGCTGAAATCCCAAATCACC
Source organism: Manis javanica (assembly GCF_040802235.1). Classification (NCBI taxonomy): domain Eukaryota; kingdom Metazoa; phylum Chordata; class Mammalia; order Pholidota; family Manidae; genus Manis; species Manis javanica. Next base: position 72,296,448 of record NC_133160.1, read on the forward strand.
CATGGCCTCTTTGGAGTTATATTCATTTTTACACAGTGGGAATTAGTATTTCCTTGAAAAATAAGAGGCAGTTACTTTTGTTATTTTGAAATAGCAGAACTGAACCTCAAAATGCATGAATTCATGAAATCTATCATATTGAGGCATGGTACTTGAAAAGGGAAAATGGCCAAATTGTCAGAGAAAGTTGAAGTTTGTAAGTAATGTTGGATGTTGAGGGAGATAAGGAATAAAAAATAAAATAGATACATCTCCTAGATATCCAGGAGTAAATCTTCTAAGATAGTGATAGAATCAGAAAGAATTAGACTGGAAGACATGTTGAGTTTCATTTGGTCCTAATTATTGCTGCAGTACAAAAGCAGTCACATGGATAAAATTGTGTGGCTTACATTATTCTATGTAATTTTGGAGAAGGGGCCCCCCGGAGCCCCCCACCCCCAATCTTACAAGGTTGTGTATTCCAGCTTTTCATTGACATCCTAGTCAGATATTTCTCTTAATTCCGTAACTGCCTTCCTTTGTGTAGGGTGAGGTCTCAGAGGGACAGCAATGGTCCCATTAGCCTGCATGCTTACTTTTCTCTTGAGTCCTTAACTAGGTTTCATAAAGATGAGTTTATTTCACTTACGATTAAATCTAGCAATGTAAGGGATGAGATAATAAAGTCCACCTCCATCATTTACAGGTAAAATACAAGGGTTCTGAAGATGATAAGAGACTTGCCCAACGTGAAAGATTCCAAGAGAGGAAAACCAAAGCTGGGATTTTGTCTTGTGATTAAGTGTTCTTCCTTCCTATTCTACATATCTGTAGTTATGCTAAGAATATTAATATCAGATATTATATCAGATAGTCAGTGAAATGTAAGTTTTTCCTATGCATGAGACTGAAGCAACATACTAAATAATAGGTTCTGAACCCAGTGTCTGAATAAAAAGAAAACTATTTTGTGAGCCATTGAAAAGTAAACTGAAAGAGTAAAAAATTATATGGGGACAAATTCCTTTTAGGCCTTAAATGCAGTGGGCTATTTTAGGTGTATTAGAAAATATTTTATCCAGATAAATTAAAATTGTAGCTGCATAATTAATGATTTCTACCTCCTTCCTGACCTAGTCATACTAGTTCTTACCATGGTTCTAGTTCTCACCTTAGGTTCCACACTAGCCCTAGGATTTACTATGGGTGGTCTTTATAATTTGTTTACCATTTCTGAGCCTAAATTGTTCCATATGTAAAATGTGGGCTGGTTGGAGATGTTCTTGTTGAAGATGGATCCTCATGCTAGCCATCTCCTAAGTGCCTGCTGCCTACCAGGCATACTTTGTATGTTCTGTTTTTGTAATCCTCAAAGCAACTCTTTGAGGCAGGTACTGTTGACCCCAATTTATAGATGTAGTAGCTGAGACTAAGAGAAGTTAATATAATCTCTCCTAAGGATATATAGCTAATAAGTTATGTGGTACAGTCCAAGTTATGGCTGGCTGTCTGGCTCCCAAGCAATGTCTGTCTGTCCAATGTACTTGACATTGCCATTCATATCTCACAAGTTTACTATAAAGACCTGGTGAAATAAAGTACATGAAACACGTCAGAAAACCACAAAGTGCTATATTGAAATGAGATACTATTTTTTTCTAAGCATTTTTAGCTGCTTATCAGAAATTAGCAATAAGGACCAAGACATAAATAAGTCTAAGTGTACTTTTATTTTGCTTTATGGATGAGGAAATTGAGGCCTGCTGGGTAAGGAAGGTGCTCACATAGCCAGAGTAGTGTCAGTTCCTGGTCTGGATTCAAAGCCAGCATCCTGGCTGCCTCCTGTGTTCTTCCCTAGGCCTGGGCTTCTGTTCTGGCATAGGGGCTGGGATCCCATTACTGGTAGACTGATTTCTATGATGGAACTTCCAACTGAGTGTGCTAAGATACCCCAGTAACCTCAGAGTAGGTTACTAGTGTGAGATGAGATATTGATATTGTTGGTAGTATTCTTATTTAAGTTCATTTACATAAAGTTAACCATTCAAAATTCATGATGTTTAGTTACAACTATGTTTATATGGCTAGCCTTCTATACTTAATGAGTTCAGAAACAATTATTCTGGTACCTAAGAATTTTGGTGGGACCTCTGCCTCAAAAGAATGCTCTGTAGTAGCCATATAACACACACTCTCTCTGACTTCAGTGCTGAATCATCCTAGCCAGATGATTGCTTTTTTTATGGATTTATTAAGTTTTTCTGAAAACCCTGACAATCACAATATTTAGAGAAGCTGTTGTGTGAAAATCTGCCTGTAAATTTCTTAATATGTGATATTACCAAAATGATTAATTTAATGAAACCTAAGCCACCACCATTTCTTTTTCAGCTTCATTCAGAAAAGCAGATCAGAATTCCACTATGCTCTTCTTACCAGAATGCATTGGCTGTCTAAAGGAGGAGCTTTGCAAGTAGTTTATAATCTAAAATAATTTTTTTTTGGTGGTGATTATGAATAACTCTTACTTTACAAGTTTGTTGAAGAATAGTAATTAGCTTTAAAAAATGGCTGAATTTACTAATATTCTTGAACACCTGAGTGAAGCACCACTTGAAAATGTATGCATATAGAGAAAATATAGATTCAAAGCAAAAGTTTGTAGTGGGTGTTTTATTTTGAATCCTTAAGAAAAATATTATTAGAATAACATCTGTAAATGCTTGAGGGAAAATTTCTTTACCTTGTACTTGTCCTTAAACCTTCTCCTTCTCTCACACTCCATATACAATCTGTCAGGAAATGGCATTTGCTTTCTCTTCACATCATACACAGAATCTGAATACTTCTCACCACTTCCAGTATTTCCCTGCTGTAATCCTCCTAAGTCACTGGATTTTTGTATTAGCCTCACAGTAGAAGAAAATAAGAGAAAGCATTAGTTAGTTTTTTGCTAATAAATGTTTTTCTTCTATAGACATAAGAAGTTCAGTGTTCTCTTTTACTATTCATTATTTGTGAAATACTGAACAACTATTATGAGTACAGCTTATGTTGTGGGGGATACATAGTCATTCTTGTTGACTGCCTTGAGGAAATTATCTTTGGAGAGATGACAACAACACAGTAGAATTTCATTGATCACATGAATCAAATGACAAAACCCACAGGAATAAATTACAAGAAGTCAAGGCATTTTATATAGAGAACTCCTGGAAGCTACATGAAATAGTATATTAGAGAAGTTTTCATGGATGAGGATGAAATGGGCTGTCCTCAGACGTCACTGAGGAGTTGTAGCAGGAGGCCAGGTAACATCTGTGCAATTGTACTAAGGTAGGAATGAGCTCAGTGTTTTCCAAGAGGAAGTGTACCAGTTGGACTGAATAACAGGGAGCAGGTTAATTTGAGGTTAGTTGGGGATGAGACGACAAAGTGGGTTTACATTATGGGAGTCTGTTGGTAGGCACTGGAGCCAGAGTTGGGGACATGACTGGTTCTGTTTTGAGAATCCTGAGTTGGGGCTGGAGATGGGGGAATGAAACTAGTCAATTATATTGGTAAGAAATCATAAGTGGAGGTTAGAATATGGTTTCAGAGAGCATGATAGTTGTAGTTAGGCGGCCAAATGTTCTGGTTTGCCCAGGACTGTACTTGCTTTAGCACTGAAAGCCGTTCCTGGGACACTCCTCAGTCACAGGTGAAGCGGATGGTTCGTCACTTTAGGTATTGTTTAAATAAATGATTGTTATCAGAGGTCCAAACCTGAGTAACCCATCAGCATGTTAACAAGTTAACAAGATGACAAGAAATCCACAGCATTTCAGAGCTCTGGTAGACATGCAGTGGAGGTGAATTATGTTTTGGCTGAGAGCAATTTAGTCAAATGAAATTTAGTCAAAAGCAGCATTGTCAAATAAATTTCATTTATGTGACAATTTGATTGAAACAAATTTTGGAAAAAATGAATAGCTACTGGCTTTCAACTTTTGTTTAATAATAGTAATAGCAGCTCCGTTCATGAATGGTTACCATGTGCCGAGCACCTAGCTAGATTTTACAAATATTTTCAACTTTAATCATCACATCTGGCTTGTGAGATAGGCACTATTTTCTCAATTTGCAGATGAGGAAACTCGTGGTTTGAGAGATTATTATGAATAAGATTACACAGCTAATTAATCATAGAGAGAGACTTTGAACTCTGGCCACCCCAAAATTGTGCTCTTAGTCACCATGCAATACTGCTTCCTGGTATTATCAAGGAAATGGGCTTGTTTATTATTTATTGGCTTCTTTTACTACAAAAGTAATACTTGTTAATTTTAGAAAAATTGTGACATGTAGCCTGGCAGAGAAAGACTGTGCAGAAGATTTGTAATTCCTTCTCTTAGAAACAATCTCCAGTAGCACATCTGTTGATACTGTTTTCTTTGTGTGGCACACTAGTGTGTGTGTGTGGGGGGGGGGGGGGGTATGTATATGTGTGTATTTTTTTCTATAAAAGTGACATTTTGAATCTGTTGAAATTAGTTGTTAGGCATTTAATATTTTCTACCTGATATTGTAGGTCATTTATGCTGTTGCAGCTTTTTGAAACTACGAAGACCTTCCAGTAGAAATAATCATCCCAAAATGAAATATGTAGAGAAAATAAAATGAAATTAGCCTAAAAACCCTCCCAAATTCATAATAATGGACAGTAATGCAGGAGATGAATAGCAATTTAAGATCACTCACTCTGTGTAGTATCCTGATTACTAGTACAGTGAATACCAGTGGCTGAGGAATGTTTCTTTTGATCTGACTATGTTGTTGATCAGCTTTCTTTCATCTAAAGCATTTTCAGCAAAATCACCGGGAACCAGAGACAGGAACCTCAGCCCACAGGCAGAGTCCAGGAATGAAGCTAATCCCTAAAACATAAATGCAGGGAGTGAGTCTCTTACAGAGGAGTTGTGTTGAGGGGAGTAAGTCACAAACCCAATGGCCAGTAAGGATCTGTAATAAGGAGAAGTGCATTTTAGGAAAAAAGTATTAGAACAGTTATCAAAGCTGGAGCATTGAGGGCATAGCCAGGCTAATGACAAAAGGGCTGCTGACCCCCAGGCATTGGGTCAACTAGCTTTAAACCCTTCTTGCCAAAAGGCAGGTGAATGGCCCCAGAGAGCTCCAGAGAGAGATTAGGAATCTGGCAGGTACTGACAGTTGGAGGTTTTGTAGAATACAATGAAGAGTTTTGGGTGATTAAATCAGTGAATTGTAGGCAAGGAAGCAATTTAAGAGGATACATCTTAAAATTTTGTGATAGCAAATGGAAAAGAGACTGTTGGTCTGGGCAGTGGCAGGAATTACATGCAGTAAGATACCTAGATATCTCCATTAAATAGATAGACTGCAATAATACCTATTATGACATTCCTCTTCCTTTCACTTCTCTGGCATTCAGACAAAACATGTAGTTGGTCCTTTGAACCTGTAATACTGCCATTATTTTTATTAAATTGAAGTTTTAACTGGGATACTAATTTTTTCTTTTATTCCAGAGCCCCTGAATAGGCGTGCTGTGTCTTATGGTTGTAGTTTATGTTATTATGTTTCAAAATTAAAAATTTTTATCTTTTCTTGGTGCTATGAAGGCTACCACAAAATTAATGGCTAATATGCTGGGAAGATGTTTCAATTAACTTTCTTGGCTGTTGATCAGATAAGCACTAAGATTTATGATTATATTCTGAAATCTTCATTAGGTGAGTGTTGCTATGGGTAACTCTTTTTAGCAAGTAATTTCAAACCCTGGAAAATATTGCTTCTGAGTTGAATTAAAAAGAGACATCTGTCTGACTGAGTGTCTACATGGCTTTTTGTTTGTTTTTGTTGCACTTATAGTAACAGTTGTATATAAGTTAATTGTGTTCTTAATTACAAAATAACTTTTCATGTTTCCAGAGGTATGAAATTCAAGAAACTTCTAAGGATACTTTAAATATTATAAGAACTTCCTTCAATTAACTGTAGCTAATAGTTAAATTTGTTTCAGTGCTTTGAAGTTTTGAGTCCAGCCTCCCTTGCATATATTAATGACTATGATTGTCATTTCTGTCTCTTCCATGGAATTTTTTAATATACATTGTTTTAAAAATTACAAAATAATCTTGTTAAAAAAATTAACACAGTATTGAATATAGACTACCCATTCTCTAAGTCAGAAAATGATACCTGCATAGCAGTTTGATGCATATTTTTCCAATTTTTCATGAGAGTTCAGTTTGTGTATCCATCCATCTATCCATATATGCATCCATTACACATTCCTCTTCCTCCTCTCCTCTCCTCTCTCCCACTCTTGCCTATTTCCCCTCCTCCTCTGTCTCATCTCCTCCTTAAATTAAGTGCTGCAGTATTGCCAAAGGAGAGAAGGTTTTGTTCTGTGTTCTGTGCCTTACTGACTTTCACTCCTGGGTGGAGGTCCTGTCTGTGTGCTTTCCTCCCCTTGCCCACAACAAGGGTCAATGAATTCAGGCTGTGCTTTGCTTTTGCTTCTCTCTGTCCTCAGCAGCCAAAGTAGAAGCCCTCCCAGAACAAACCCTCAACTGTAAAAGGCCACAATTCTGGGTGTTTCTTCTGGGGACAGGCAGTCAAGCGGCCCCAGTCCTAGCTTCCCTGGTGATTGGCCTCAGGCCCAGAGGGGCTTTTTGTACCAATTGATTCCAAGTGTAAAGTTTCTCTGAGGTTTCTATGGAAAGAAGATTTCTCTTTGCAGTGTTCTTTATCTGTGTTATGGACTAAGATTTCTTCTGCATTAGTTGCCTATCATTTCAATCCTATCTGATTTCTGTCTTCTAGAATGTTCTAAAAAATTTAGGCATGTTGATGCTGGAACTTGTTTTCTCCCCTCCTTTGTCATTTTAGTGGGATTTAGGTATAGTCAGGTTTCTTTTGCAGCTACTCTGGTTTGTGTTGTAATTTGAAGGTTATTGTTTTCTTCCAGTTTTGCATTTACAGAAATAACACTACTATTCAACAAACCTCTTTTCTGCTGCATTTATGGGCATCTACAGGGTCTTATTGCATTAGGCTGGTTAATTATACAAAATTCACTTTAAGAAATTTAGGTATCTTTATTTCACTTGCTATGTATAAATGTCACTATTTATAATATATATTTGTATTTTATTTTCCAGGTGACTGAATATTGTCAGTTTCCTTTTCCAGTGTCCAGATCAATTGGAGATATAAAAAAGTAATAGTAATTTTTTATGGGCACATGATACTCAGTGTATCTTAAAGTGATTCCTTAATTACTATTAGAAACAATCGTTCAGCATTTTTTGTTACTGAGATATATTTGTCATGCAACAGCATGTTTTTAAAATTTTGTCTCAGGAAGGAGAAAACATTTTCTATTTGGCAATTGAAGATATAGAAACAGATACAGAGCTTCTGATTGGCTACCTGGACAGTGACATGGAGGCTGATGAGGAAGAACAGCAAATTATGACAATGATCAAAGAAGGGGAAGTTAAAAATTCTAAAGGAAAGTCAGCAGCTGGCAGAAAAGGATTACCTCTAAATGGTGAGCTGAGAGAATGAAAGTTGTAGAGGAAATATAGTTTGAACTGTGGCCGAGTTATATGCATTATAATAGGATGTTCTCAAAATAAAGTGAGTTTTTATCAAAACTGCTCTCAGTGGGTATCCAGCTATCTTAGTTTAGCAGCACAACAGTGCTGAGTGTGGGTGGAAGACGTGCGCTGTGGTACAGCGCAGGTCAGCTGCAGCCTCCCACTCTCACTGGCTAATAGTGAGGACTTTTGTCCTCTAATTTTTTGAGACTTTCTTTCTCATCAGCACGTGGGGAATGGCGGCTAGAGTTGCGCAGAGGGTCTTGCTGGATCCTATGGGATTATTCATGGGCCTTCCTCTTGTTTGTGGTCTGCTGAGCATCTGGGGCATCTGGAAATCTTTTTTTCTCTGGAGAGGCCTGTAGGATTGCTGTGTTTTTCTAACTGGGTAACCAAAAATGTACGATGAATATACATCAGACCTGCTTAACTCCAGGAGATAGATGTTATTTGTTAGTCAGAATCTGCTGGGGAATAAGCAATTATTATTGGGGCTTGTTTCTATTATGTTTTCCTCCTCATGGGGTTGGAGGGAAATATGAATGATGTTATAGGTGTTCCCATTTTGTAAAACTGATACTTACTATAGAGTATTTTGTTTTCCAAAGCCACTTCAGAAGTAACACTGATTGCTTTAGTCACCATGGTAGTAATGTCTTTATGTGAATTTTTTATTCTAACTGTATGCTGTTGGCTGAGAAAATATGAGCATTCCCAGCATTGTCAGCTGATGCTTTGGTTTTTAAGTTTTAGTTGGGTTATGTAAGGGGAAGGTCAGGGCAAGCTGTTTTGTCTTTCAAATTATGCTGTTTGGAATGTCAGATTTTGGGTAATGGAAATTATCTCCATATTATTCTGTATTTTCTTTGTTCTTGAACATATATTTTTCAACATCATCCCCAGGGCACATTATTACTGTGTCCACTATTTTTTTATTAGCATAACAATTTATTAGAAGACAAATGAAATGATACTTCCAGACCTCAACACATAATATCTTATAATGAAGAACACAAACATATCCCTCCAGAAGAAAAGGATCTGCTATTCACCAAGTCCCTCTCCTGCAATAGTTATGTCCATTATTTTATCTTAAAAATAAGTCTGCTGCTTATCTATTACCATCCTAGTTGTTCTTAAGTTAACAAATAGCAATTTCCATTATTTTTGTTAAAAGAATCAGCAGAAACATAAACAGATTTTTGAAACATATCACTCAGTTGCATATATTGTGTTTGTTTTATTTTAGAATTCAATTTTGTTTATAAAAGCAAAAAATACTCCCAAAAAGCAAAAAACAAAAAGCACCAAAAACCAAAACAACCAAATAACCAGCAAAAGAAACAAAGAATCCATTCAAACAGTGGGGAGTTTGGTTAAATCAAGTTATGGCACCTTAAGTTTAACAAAAATATTGACTTGAGATAATGTTAAATGGATAAAAAGCAACATATGAAATTGCATAAAAGATATGATCCTAAATGTAGCTATTAGACTGTGCATAAAATGTGAATGCAGAAGAGACAGATCAGGGTTGTCTCCATTATGGAATTGCTAATGGTTTCTATTTTCTTCGTATTTTCTGCATTTTCTAAATGTATTTTTATGTGATAATCAGACAAAATAGGTAATCCAAATTACGCACTTTGAGAAATTTGGGTAGAGCTGTGACAAGGAGCCAGAAAGCCAGCAGAGCTTCATTAATCCTGCTGTAACAAATGCTGCTTTTATGACCTTGGTCTTTTTTCACGTATATCTGAGCTTCTGCTTGGTAATTCAGTGTAGTTCACTTTGCTTGGATTTTTCTCTTCATAGGATAAAAGTGAGCTCAGGATGCCCTGTTTCAGGAAAAACTTTTGATTTGCAATTCAACATTTATAATAACTTTCATGTGAAAAGTTAACAAAATAGGGTAAATTAAAAAGTTGGTTTGGTATTAATTTGATGAAATACAAGTAAAATGGTGAAACGGTTTTAAAAATGTGTTTCTCTCTAGTTACTTTTCCTATTACTTTTTATGGGCGGCAATATTAGTTCTTCTAGAGATAATAAGAATTTACTAAGCTGATGCCATTAAACAATTAATCTTGATTTTAAAAGGGGGGCAAAACTGAGTGGTTCTTGGCTTTTAATTTTTGCCTTATAAATCTGTTTCCCTGAAAATGTGCAGATTGCTTTGGCTGTAAAGAGGACTATGCTTGTGCCCACTGTGAGTCGAGTTTTGCCAGTGAGGAAATTCTTGCTGAGCATCTTCAGACATTGCACCAGAAACCCACAGCGGAGAAAGAATTTAAATGCAAGAACTGCGGGAAGAAATTCCCAGTTAAGCAGGCTTTGCAAAGACAGTGCGTACATTAAAAAATATCTTTAAAATTCTATGAGGACACTTTTGTTTATTCCATTTGGTTTATCTTACAGTTTCTAATTTGTGTGTGTGTGTGTGTGTGTGTGTGTGTGTGTGTGTGTGTGTGTGTGTGTGTTTGTGTGTGTGTGTGTGAGAGAGAGAGAGAGGAAGGGAAGAGGAGACTAAGCATTCTACATTGACATTGTCATCAACTAATCTTTTCTTAGTATATAGTATGTTGATTTTTGAAACATTCTGATTGTGAAGCTTAATGAGTGAACATTGTTTATCACTCTTTGTGATAATCAGTCTTTGTCCATTCAATAATTTTCCATCAAATACCAAGTTCATTGGTTTACTAATCTGAAATTCAGTTATGCAAAATTTAACAAGTGCTTTGAGGTGACAGATCAACAAGTTTCAGTTGTCTGCAATTGATACTCCCTCTGAAATCAGTTAAAGAAAAGTTTAGGAAATGGAGTTCAGAGTATTAAAAATACAGAAACATTTTGGTTGGGAAGTACTGTTTATTTCATAGCCACTTTGGAAGAATAAAGATGATTAGGTATAAGATATGATTATAAGATGAATATGATCCCACACATTGCTCTGCACCCTTCATTATTTTAATTATATTAACAGCATATAAAGTTATTCTTCTACTTAAGTATTTTACAGTATCATTAATTATTAAAAGTGAGAAAGTAGATTGATACATTTATAAACTTTTATTTTAACAGACTGTCAGCTTGCATATGAGCAAAAAGTCTTAACATGGGCTTAATGTTTTATTTTTTTGTTCATTAAAGTAAACTTCTGAAACATGTTTTATTTCCTCTTAAGACTATTTCCAAATATTGTATGCATCCACTTTTGCTTATGAAATTCGAGATGAAAAGTCTCTGCTCAAGACTTAAACTTAAAAATTTTAAACTTTTATGATGGCAAGAGATTAAACATATAGAAATTCTATTATAGGCTAAAAAAAAAGCACAGGCTATACACATTTTAACGAATAGATGTTAAAACTCCATTCTAGTCAGTTTTTATTGAATTTAGTATTATATATTCCACACCAAAGATACTTTTGCTAAGCTGGATCTTAATAGGTTAAATTAGGAACTACTAAAAAGTTACAAGGGTAGACAGAATGAAAAGAGAAATCGTGAACATGACTTTATTCAAAAGGAAGATATTTTCGTTTAAGTTTTTTGTCTTAGGCTTCTGGTTTTTGTTTCCTTTTTGTTTCCCCTCAGTGTTCTTCAGTGCACAACGAAAAGCAGTCCCAAGGATTCTTCACGAAGTTTTCAGTGCTCTGTTTGCAATTCTTCCTTCAGTTCAGCATCAAGGTTTTGTGTCTGAGTTATCTGATGACGGTTATATAATTGCGGGTCATTTTTGGCATGCATGCTTTCATACTTCTTAGTGATTTAGTATCACATGGCAACAGAATTTAAATGCTTTCCTTCTTATCTCCTCAGATAATGCATGAAATGACCCAGAAACTCTACTAGGAAACATACATTACAAAGTCTGCTGTGATGTTAGAATTTTGTAGACGAGCCTTCACCATTTCTTCCCCCCACCTCCTTTTCTGGTTGTCTTGTAGTTTTGAGCAGCACCAGGAGACTTGCCGGGGAGATGCCAGGTTTGTGTGCAGGGCTGATAGCTGTGGCAAGAGGCTGAAGAGCAAGGATGCCCTGAGAAGACACCAGGAAAATGTCCATGCTGGTGAGATGTCATCGGGAGGGTCATTTTAAAAGGGGCTTCCCCCTCTCCAGGCTGCTGTGATCTGTTTTTAATTTTTACTCTTAAGGGGAGCACTTGCTTTTCCTTTGTATTTCACACAGATGTGGAGCTCTGGCAGCGGATATTTTTCTTGCACCGACTGAGCACTATTTTTAAAGTTAATTTTAGCCAGCCTTTGTCATTTTTCCTATCTCTGGATTAATCATAAATGGAAACCTAAGCTAGAATGTAGTTGTTTTAAAAAGTACTATTTTATGTATATCTGAAAGCAACATCATACTGTATGTCAACTATATTTCAATTAAAAAAAACTAATAATAATTTTAAATTTTAACATATGCAATTCCTCTTTTAGTAGATATATTTTAAATCTATTAAATGATGCCCTTCTGCCTTAAGATTTTTACAGTAAAATTCCATTTTTTAAATGCTCATATTTCTTCTATATTGGAGAAAATTACTGACTACATTTTGCAAGGGAATTGAATATGTTTGGATTAATAAAAGCAGATTCTGTTTGAATTCCTTCTAATGGCTAGCTAAATAATAAAAGAAATATAAATTTGACTGTCACTTAGATTTTGTCTGCTTAGTGCATGGTCAGTGTATGTTGGTCTAGGGAACGAATCTGCACTGAGTTGACCAGATGGCTGCATTGGCAGAGGTCACTTTACTTCCTTAGTGCTTTCTCCTTTCAGGAGGCTGAGGTTCACAGAACTCCTCATACCCTTCTGCACCTATATTTTTCTTATGTGTTTACCTTTGCCCATGGCTTCTGCAAAGTGGGTAGAAATGCATCTTTCTGAATATGAGGGAAGTGGATTTCTTTTTTCCTATCTCATTTATTCTTACATTCCAAAGAAGAGGATAATCAGCTTGGCTTCTTTATCCTGTGTGTGTTCATTGCTCAAAAAGTGTCTCCTTCAGTGCTCATTAGAAACTAGTATGTGTGTGACTACTGACTCCAACTTTGTACCATGAGTTGGGCTGCCCATTAAGTCTGAGCATTAGGAAAGCTCTGGGTTGCAGAAGGGGTAGCCTTGGGAAATACAGCTTCAGGGTGATGCTCATCATGAGGACTTCAAGTGTTCTGATTTCTTTCTTCTCTTTCAAAGACTGTGTGGTTGATTAGAGAAGATGGAATTTTTCTGAATTCATTATACTTGGGCCTTCCCTATGCTTGCAAAAGGCAAGCATAACTTTTTGACAGACATGTCTTCATAAATTTTTTTGAAGAAAAAGCTGTTATGTTTAAAATGCTGTTCTTAATTTTCTCCATCTTAGTCTGCAATGTATTATAACAAATCTTTCATGTCATTTTTAAGTTAACTTTGCTGAACTAAGTGAAAAACCAGATGCATACTGAAACTCTGGAAATTGGCATTATCGTTATTGGGCATGTGGTCTTCAGGCTGTGCTACAAGCAGAATTTCTTAGAGGCTTCTTGTAATTAGCCTTGGATATTGTAATATTATGATTCTGGAAATTCATGGTGATTTTGTAGGAAATAATTTATAAAAGGAAATTTTTAAATTTTTCTGATGTGGATCATGTAAAATATGAAACTTACTCTATTTCAGCCAAAGGTAACCATGCATATCTTTTGCTGGGACGGGGACACAATCTGTCTCTCATTCATAGCCTCTCTCTTTCCTCTGTGAGCTACACAGACATTTGGGAAAAGAATATTCCATATGTGGAATAGTAGGCAAAGCAGTGTTCACACATGTGGTTGTAGAACACTTTACTGTAGAAAGGCCAAGAAGATCTTACAGCTTTTACCACTGATGATGACAAATGTTTCTTGTTAGGTGATATGAATTGAAGATGCTGAGGAGAGAGAAGCTGAATTTTAAAAATATGGATCACATTTTTCCAGAGAGACAGTAATGTGTAGTGGGTAGGTTGTCAGACTAGCTCCTAGCAGCATGCTAAGCCCGCATTGACTGAAACTTGCAGTACTTAAGTAACTATGTATTCACTACAGTTGTATTAATTTCTTACGCATCTCGTACGTTTGAATGTAATGTGGTACCGATACTTCTGAAATTGAATCTGAAAGTCAAAAATCAGACTTATCTGAATATAGGAAACTAAAATAGTATAAAGTCTAGTTGTGTGTTTGGAGGTGTTCTTGTCTTTGAATCTGGAGAAGCTGGTGGGACGATGAGAACCTTCACAGTTATGCAGAAGGAAACCAAATGAAGGGGCTGACTTCCTTAATTCACTTCCAACTTTCTCATTTGCTTAGATTCTGTGGATGCTAAACAAGAGATTTTGTATTTATTGGAGATAACATTTATTTACATTCTCAGGCAAATAGTTGTAAACTTTTCCCATATTTTTTCTCAAAGGAGCTAGGATTCCAGTTCTAGGATGAAGAATCTAAGACATAAGGAAGAGAGAAAAGTTTGAAGACTAGGGATGGGGGCTTGGTGTATTGCCTCGGATTCCAGCTATAGGAGCAGTGGCAGGAGTACAGGGGTCAAGCAAGATGGGTGTTGGGGGAGGTCTCACTTCTTTCTCTCTTCTCCCTGAGGCTCTTCCCTACCCAATGGAAAAGGATAGGGTCTGCTTTCAAGGAGCAGTTAGACAGGGCTTTAAAGGATTAAGGATTGAAGGAGAGTCCCAGCTAGTGGTACCTGAAAAAGAGGGGATATTCTTTCTGAGTTGGCTCATCATGTATAATAGCTGTTGATAAGGAATTGATGACTAAATAGGTGCTGTCAGATTCTCATTTTGTTTGGGAGAATTTTCTCTTTTAGTAGCGATATTCCTTGTCAATCACCAAGAAAAATTTTCTTGGCTGAAATATATAACATGCTTAATTAGTTCATTATATGAAATAAGTATTTTGAATAGCAAGACAAAAATTCCTATTTTCCATTTGCTTAAAGTTTTTCTCTTTCATAAACACAGTCCTGTAATCCAATGAAGTCATTTTGTAATGTTTTCAATTTGTTTTAGATTCTTTCAAAATAATAGGGAAGTGAAGGAGTTGGTGCGGTGGAGGTTGGGGGAAGGAACAGCCAAAGATTAGTCATCTTTGGGGCCAGGTGATGGATACATGGTTGCTCTGTATATTATTTGTTTACTTTTTGTGTATTTGAAATTAATCAATTAAAAGTCGAATAAAACATTTTGTGGTTACGCTAGCACAGATGATACTGTTATTACATCATATTTAAAAAATGTTTGAATCTTTTCATTTCTGTAACCACTGGAAATTCAAAATATGAAATGAGCTACTATAGTCACTGTAAAGATAAAATTGGGCTTTGTTTTGATTTGTATAACATGAGTGCCAATGTAATATTTTATTGACTTGATTTTACTTTATTGTTTTTTAACATTAATATGATAAAGCATATGCTAGATTTTTGCAAGAGTCTTGTGCTGGAAAGAATAATTTATGAAATCCATCTTTAAAAACCCAGCTGATTAAATTAAATACTCAGAATTTAAAGCAAGTAGCAAAATCAACTCATGAATTAATAAACTCAATTTTTCTTTTATAAAAACATTTGATTAATTTCAATTTAAATTTTTTGTAGAAGTGTTCTTTTCTCTTTTAATTCTAAATTAGTACATAGAAAGGTGAAAGGCCTATTTTATATATGCGAAAAGTGGTATATAAAGATGAATACTTCTCAAATTCAAAAAGAAAGGGTTTAAAATACAACTTATTCTTCATTTGAGTTTAATGGGTATAACTATAGCAGTGGAAGTTTTGGAATTGTAAATTAAGAAGATAAAATAACTCTTTAGAAACGATATATCACCTAGCAACACTGCATCTGGTGCTCCTCTCAATATTCTCATTTAAATCATGATGATATTTTGTTTGTATTTCAGGAGATCCTAAGAAAAAGCTCATATGTTCAGTGTGCAATAAGAAGTGTTCTTCGGCTTCAAGCCTGCAGGAACACAGAAAGGTCTGTAAAATAAAGACTAATGTACGTTAGAGTTTAAGATCATCAGTCATTTTATAGAGTCTGCCATGAAAACTTTTAATTTTTTAATGTCATAAAGACAAAGCTTTGTCTTTAATTTAAATACTACCATATTCCTAAATATAAGACTGATATGCAGAAAAGTAAACTCTTACAAAAGAACATTTTTTTGCTCTGAATTAGTAGAAATATTTCTCTAATGCAAAATGTTATGTCTAGCTGACCCCTTCACTATAACACCTGGTTTCAAGCTTTGTCAGTTGCTGTTTGCTCAGGAAATATCATAAATTTGATGAAGCCATATGTTTGTGCATTTATAATATGCTTTCCAGTGGCATTTGTCTATTGAAATGAATGCATATTATAGTTAAGTCTGGCAAAGCAAAACAACAACTCCCATCATTTTGAAGAGCTAAAAGTAATGTACAAGTATGTTGAAGAGTTGTAGAAGAAATAAATGACCATATTAGGATAAAATAAATGTAATACATTTTGTAGTAAGTGTAAAGCTTACTAAATTATTATTTTAATGTGAAAAGTTAACCTGAAAAATAAATGGCAGTTACTAATCCTAACAACCCTAGTACCAGTTAATAGAATTTATGATAGAATAGAAGTAAAATAGAATTTAGATTTTCATTTATATCATGGCAAGTCCAAAAAATTTCATATTGTATTACATTGCATTATGTTACATTACATTATGTTACATTGCATTATATTATATTATTATAACAAAGATAAATGATTATTTCCTAACTTCACATGTTTTTAGAATATCTAGGACTATGTAATATTATTTTAGTTATTTAATACCAAAAAAGAGTGGAGATGGTCCTAGTAAATGTAAAATATTACTTTTATTATGGTTTATAAAATGAACTTTGTCTCTTTATTTGTATATTGATATTTTTTTTCAAAGTAACTTGAAAGACCTTAACATTCATATGATAATCAATCCAGTAGCTCCAACCATGTGCTATGGATTTAAACTATAAACATATGAGATAGTTAAATTGTTAAGATGTCTGAGGTTGTATTCTATATGTTGAGTGATTTTGATCCTTAGGGAGAAATAACAGAAGCAGCACCGGACTGAGAGTGAGGACAGGGGGTGTCATCCTCCTCCATCCCTAACCATCCATGTAACATTGGGCCTCTGTTCTCTTAGTTATTAAAGGTGACATTGAATTGATCAGTGTATTGTTTAATATCTTCTCTTAAGTGCCATGTAACTACTTTTTTTCCATTTCCAAATGGCTAATTTATAAGATTGTTTAAAAATATGGAGCACTTCAAGAATTTGCATGTAATTCTCAGTCAGGGGCCATGATAATCTTCTCTGTATCATTCCAGTTTTAGTATATGTGCTGCCAAAGTAAGCACTGAAACTACTTTTCAAAATCAGTTTTGCACAGAATGCCAATCCAGATGTTTCCTTGTTTAGGTCTCCCTTTCTCCTTTTCTGTCACTCTTATGCTTTTGAAACAGAACCCTAGTCTGAGACAAAAAGATTAAATCCAGTTGAAAATATCTTTTCTAAATATCCTCTTGCCTTTGTAATTATGATTTATTTCTCTTTAATCTCTTAAAATCTTAAGAAATAGAAATTAGATACTTTACCAAATTTAAGATTTTACCAGATAAATGTTTCAGCAACCTTGGTTGGAGGGCATATTTCTGAAAAATGTTCTCTTTTCCATTTCTTTTCTTCAAAATACAAGAACTCTTTTATCTGGGTATATCTGGGTAAATCTAAACTGCCTGGTGGTGATAGAATACAACACACAGGTAGTTTCTGTAGAATGTTAGTAATTTATTAGTTCAGTGTAACACTTCCTCCTTTACAGCATAGCTTCTCCATTGTAGCCTTTCTGAAACCATAGGCAGCTTTTAGGATTCCATTTTTGACTCTATTCTTGGTATGTCATACTTGGGTATGTCAAAATGTCTAGTAGAGTTTGGTTGCAGTACTGCATATTTCCAGTAGATGGCACTTTATGAATATGCCAAATTGCATTATAGTCTAGTATTTTATTTTATTGTATACTATCCTATGTTATAATAATCTGTATTATGATCCTTCTTGAAAATTATTTAATTTGGGACTTCCAGTTGTAAGTTAGTACCCCCGTATTAATTTAGTAAGCTGGATGTTTTCTAAAATGTGCATTATTTAGCATTAGGCATAAATAAATAATACTACTTATTACCACTTTCACTTTAAATCTGATTGATTTATTCAACCTTTTTAGGAGTTTTGGAAATAACTTTGGTCTGAATTTTCCACTGTAACTCAGAGAGTCAATGTAAAAATGCTTTCATGTATAGTAAATATTCTGTTTTATAATTTTAAGAATATCAGTTCAATTCACTTTAAAAATGTTTCATATTTTAGAAGCCATAAGAGTTAAGAAGTGAATACTATGAGTACTATTTTGAAGTATTTTATTTAATAGTTGCCATGTTATATATGGATTAATAATTCAAAAATTTTTATATACTAATATAAATTTAACATTGAAAATAGACTAAAAGTGTTTTCACTTATATATGGCTCAGAAAGCATTTCATGATTTTTGAAGTGTCTTGTTATTATAAAAGATCTATGGTATAATACCAAAATACAGAGTTTAGAAATATAAATCTGTTCTTACTATCTTTAAATGAACATTATATGTCATATTATTGCTCTTTAAACATAGGTGTTCAACAGAAAACACTGTGAGGGTCTTTGATGATTGAAGAGGCTGCCTTGAAAATATCTCAGGCTGAAAGTTTTCCTTCTGTACTGTGTGGCAGTTGCCTTCTGAGTGCTTGTGCAGATCCCACACTGTTTTCTGAGGAACCGTAGAACTCTCTGGACTCTATACATTCACTGATGGAGATTAGATGCCACTGCATGTAAGCAGGGATGTAAGTCAACTAGTGGAATGATGCATTTCTGCTTCTGTCTTGTTTCTCTATCTTTTCTCTGCTTTTCCCAGCTGAGTTTACTGACTCACCAAGAATCAGACCTGACAGGAGCAGAAGGTGGGTTGGTGGCCTCAACCTGCCATGGGGCTGGGCATGAAATTAAGGCCCAGCTGGTAGACAGACCTGAGATCTGTTAGCCTTGCCCCCTGATTTGTTTCCCTGCCATAAGTTCTTCCATGGCCATTTAGATAAAGGGAGCCATTCACCGGGAGACAACCCATTCTGCCACTCATTATTCATTGCTTTGCCAGTTCAGTGTTTTCTGCCTTTACTTTTACTCTTTAGTGGCCCTGTTTTGTCCACAGGGATAACCATGGTGTCTTAGCTTCTTGCAAAAGGGCTTTTGCTTGTGTGGGGTTTAGTTTTGTGAGCTCTACCATTAATGAGGTTGGAACAAAAACATGACTATCACCAAAGCCATTTTTAAATCTTCAGCAAAATGCTGTTGTGCTCTTGTTCATTGGGATGATCAACCTTTCTAATATAAGGCTTCTTGGCATACATTCCTCTTAGAACTTTGTACATTGTTTCTGATAATGAACTGGGGTTGTACTTTTCTTACTGCCTATCCAATTTTTCCGGAGGGAAGGAACTAAATATTCATTTGAAATATTTAGCCAGTTTATTGCTAAGGTTATGCTCCTCCCCCTTACTTATTATGGTTTTTGATCTTTTCATTTTTGTGATCCTCCTACTGTTCAAGAGTTTTACTGTGAGCTAAATGTTTTTCAGAATCATGTATTTTGTCTTTCATGGTAATTCATGTTTTGTTCTGTATTACCTGTATACATTTAAGTTTAAAATAGTGTTGACTACTGAAAGGCAATATTATTGCCTACATATTTCCAAGTCTAAATTTGTGCATAATAAAAAGAGTTAATGTATACTAGGTAGAAATTTTTACAGAGTATGTAATTTAATATGCACTGAGTAGGTCACAGTATTATATATATAAATAGTGTGCAATCATATTTTATTTTAATCATATGTTTTTATCAGGTAACATATTTATTGCATTTTCAATTTATATAGTAGTATGAACAAATTAAGGCTGAATTATAATGTGGAGTTTCAATATTACAGTAGCAGCTGTCCATATGTTTATAGTTTTATTTGAGCTTTACATAATTTATTTGCTTTTAAATTATTTGACTTAACTGTCAATTGAACCTTTTGCAGATTCATGAGATATTTGACTGCCAAGAATGTATGAAGAAATTTATTTCAGCTAATCAGCTAAAACGTCATATGATCACCCACTCAGGTAAAATACATATTTTTCCACTTATGTGGCAGTCACAACGGAAGACTGTTATTTTCAGAAGCTCTGAGAGCAGTATTTAGGAGATCTGGTGATTAGTTCTAGCTTTGCCATTAACTAGCCTTGTGATTTTGAACAAGTTGCTTAACTTCTGTAGACCTCAGTTTATTTACAAAGCAAAGGTGGTTGGACTAAGTGATATCAAAGATCTTCAGAGTCACCATTTAATTTGTTCATACTCCTCCTTAAGTGGGTGCATCGAGCATTGGATTCTGTATTCTTCATCTGTGTAAAGGTATTCTACTTTTCAAAGTTGCTGGGAAGGTTAAATGAGATCATATATGTGCTGTGCTAGCATAGTGTCTGACATTTAGGAGGGATTCAACAGATTTAGTTCTTAACATTTATAGATAGTTTTATAGTCTAACTAAGGAATTAATAAATGTTAGTGAGAAATTTATAGGTACATTTTGAGAGTATGTTTACAATGCCAATATTTTCATTTTAAACAAGTTTGAGTAAAGATCTGTTGTACAGATTTTCTTTTTTTTAAAGTCAGCTCTGAAAATAATTTTTGCTTTATGAAGTCCTTCTGTAGAGTTTAGAATGTCTATAATTTGAGGCCATTGAAGGTAAAATGACTTTGAATATCCACTTAGGAGATAGATACAGATATTTTGGTAAATGAAAATAGGAGATCAAAATCTGGTGGCCTTCAGATCTGCTTTGTTTGAAACAAACTATGATTTTATCTTGTTGTCAACATTACACAGATATTGTATAAATATGGATTTTTTTTACCTAAGTGTGTAGTTTCTGCTGAGAGAGGGAAGTTCTGCTTATATGCTGTCCACTTGGCTGAGCAGGAGGCTGGTCTGTCGTTCACTTCATCATTGTCAGGCCACTCAGCATTTGGAGTTATGACCCTGATTTCATCTCACACTTATCAGCAGGTTTTTCATCTAGAAGTAAGATTTCTTCCATGAATTTAAACTTCATCTTTACATCCAAGTTACTTTATACATTTAGTTTACAAAATAGGTATATGAATGAATAAGCTCACATTTCTTTTATGAATAGACACACGTATCTAACAGATGGATTAGGTAGTAGATATTTTTCAGTTGTTTCGATCACATTTTAGTTGATTTATCCATAAGAAGTGAGATAAGGTAAGGCTATTTCCCTTTTTATCCTTTACCTTTATGTAGATATGAGATTGTCTCCACTCATTTTTCACAGAAAAACGGCCCTATAATTGTGAGATTTGTAATAAGTCTTTCAAGAGGCTTGATCAAGTGGGTGCCCACAAAGTGATACACAGTGAAGATAAACCATACAAGTGCAAGCTTTGTGGAAAGGGATTTGCCCACAGAAATGTTTACAAGAATCACAAGAAGGTAAAAGTTTATATATGTATGTGTGTGTGTGTATATATATATATATATATATATATATATATATTTTTTGCTGATTTGCTCCTATGGTTTCCAATTGTTTATATTATACAGAAGTTTATGTATACTGGTGCATGCTATCCATGTGGAATTAGAGATGATTTCACTCCTACTTTCCACTCATTCAGGCCATCACCCCTTGTGGCCTTGTTTCTGTCTTCCATTCTCTAATGAAACGGTTCTCCTCCAGTCCAGTGTCATCCAACATTTTGCAGTGTTGTACTAATTGGAAAGTCTTTATTCTCTTCCTTCTTTGTAGAGTCTGGCATTCTTGTTCATGTTACCGCCCCTCCCCAGGAGGTTCTCCTGGATACTTTGGCTGTACACCTGTTCTGCATTCTCTGTGTCGGTTACATCCATGACTTCCATTAACAGCTCTCTACTGATGAATGCCAAAGGATTTATTTTTTTAATCCCAAGATTCAGACCCACATTTATTACAGTTTTTTAATACATAACTGGGCATCTTTTTGACCTAATGATGTTTAGCATGTGCCAGAATGACTTTTTCATTCGTTTTGCCCCAGACAACCTCCCTTTTGGAGTTTCCTATTTCTCTTAATGACAAAAGTATGTAATTATCTCTAACTTTTTCCTTAGTCTTAACCCCTTTCTAAAATTAGAAGCCAATTCTTAAAAATTCTGCCCTCTACACCATCTCATTGCCTTCAGGACCTTCTGTGCTCTTACCCTTCAGCATCTTGGTCACCGCTCATCTTCACTCTTTAGTGGCCATCTAAGTAGGCTTCTTTTCACTTGTCCCTTCCCACTTATCTATCCTACTAGATAAATCTTCCCAAACTGCAGCTCTGATAAGTCACTCTTGTACTACAGCATTTAAGTGGGTTTCTTGATGCCTGGCTAAGTTGTAGTATATACACCTTAGCCTGTCATTCCAAGTTCTCTGCCCCACGGCCTCAGCTCACTTCTCCAGCCCATCACCCTTCTGTTCTCTGCTTCACCCATACCTGCAGAACCGTGGAATTTGCCTCCACACAGTGTGACCTCTCCAACTTCCCCTCTAGGACTCTTCCCATTAAAATCTCTGTTTCCTCCATTGATTTTTGTTCGCGTGGCTTACACTTACACTTTATCTTTACTCATGTTCTTGTTACAGAATATATTAATTTTATTTATACACTTTACATGAATAATAATGTTTCAACTGAATTCAGGAGATTTGTCCAAAGATGTGCAATATCTAAGAAATGGATGTTAAAATGTATTTGTGATGCAATAAATTTGTGTATTGATTTTTTTTTTTTGAGAGAGCATCTCATATTTATTGATCAAATGGTTGTTAACAACAATAAAATTCTGTATAGGGGACTCAATGCTCAATGTACAATCATTAATCCACACCAAGCCTAATTCTTGTCAGTCTCCAATCTTCTGAAGCATAACGAACAAGTTCTTAAATGGTGAACAAATTCTTACATAGGGAATAAGTTCTTACATAGTGAACAGTACAAGGGCAGTCATTACAGAAACTTTCGGTTTTGATCACGCATTATGAGCTATAAACAATCAGGCCAAATATGAATATTCGTTTGATTTTTTTTTTTGAGAGGACATCTCTCATATTTATTGATCAAATGGTTGTTAACAACAATAAAATTCTGTATAGGGGACTCAATGCTCAATGCACAATCATTAATCCATCTCAAGACTAATTCTCGTCAGTCTCCAATCTTCTGAAGCATAACAAACAAGTTCTTACATGGTGAACAAATTCTTACATAGTGAATAAGTTCTTATATGGTGAACAGTACAAGGGCATTCTCACAGAAACTTTCAGTTTTGATCACGCATTATGAGCTATAAACAATCAGGTCAAATATGAATCTTCGTTTGATTTTTATACTTGATTTATATGTGTATCCCACATTTCTGCCTTATTATTATTACTATTATTATTATTTTATTTTTTATTTTTTATTTTTTTAATAAAATGCTGAAGTCATAGGTAGATGCAAGATAAAGGTAGAAAACATAGTTTAGTGCTGTAAGAGCAAATTTAGATGACCAGGTGTGTGCCTGTAGACTAAGCGTTAATCCAAGCTAGACAAGGGCAATAAAACATCCACGGATGCACAATATTTCTCTCAAAACAGGGGATGTGAGGTTCTAAGCCTCACTTCTGTTGATCCCCAATTTCTCACCTGATGGCCCTCCTGTGACTGTGCCTGTCTTAGGTTGTTCCTCCCTTGAGGAATCTTACCCGTCTCTGGCTAATCAGTCATCTTCCGGGGCCATACAGGGAAATGTAAAGTTGGTAAGTGAGAGAGAAGCCATATTGTTTGAAAAGGTTAGCTTTTTACTTCTTTGCAGATTTATGCCCTGCGGCTTTTATGACCAGTATTTGTCTTGAGGTATCTTTACCACTTGGAAGAATTATGATACTTGGTAAATTCGATATGCGGCACGAATTCTATGTAAGGGTTGTAATTAAGAAGGAGGAAGAAAAGCTATAGGAGTAGCAAATGGAAGATAACATGGGAGGATTGATTATTTCTTTGACATATATTCTTGTAGAGTAACTTAAGCATGTATAGGTTTTAAACTACTAATTAAATTGGATACACACATTAACATAATAGGAATGCAGTTACAAACTAAAGCAGACCTATAGTTACCAGCCATCTCCAGTGAAACCAAGAAAACCAGTTAGGCACCCTAGGCATTTGTGAAAACTTATCTATGAAATGATGGATATTGTCCAACTGAACTTGAACAGTCTGAGAGAAATCAGACAAATTAAAACAACCCATTCCTGGGGACTGTTCACATCCCATATGTTCTTTTAACAGTAGATAGTCTGTAGTCGTAAGATTTTGGAGGCCTACAACTTGTACTTCTCCTAATTCTTGGTTGAGTTCCAACAGTATAGATCCAGTCAAATTTGATGTTTTACTGTATGCACAGGCCAGCTTAGATATCTCCTTCTTCATTCCAATGGCAAGTCCAGGAACCAGTGGGATGAATGAAGCTACAACTGTAGCAGCGCCTGGATCTTTGTTGAGGTTTTTTGATGATCATCTTCTGGTATGACTCTTCCAGAGAGTGCTGATGTTGGAAGTTCTTCTTCATATAGTATCTTAGTTCATTTTCTGGGTAGCCAAATTAGGCTTTGATCCTCTGTATAAACACAAACAGACCCTTTGCCCACACTTTGATATGCCCTTTATACCATTGTGTAAAACTCATCGGAGGTCACCACACAGGAACTGCCTTTTTTTTTTATTTAGAGAAAGGAATATTATCAGAAAAGTGTATCTCCATAGCCAATCATCTGACACCCTTTAAGTGATCAAAGTTAAGGATATTTAAAGCATGCATTAATTGTTGATTTACAGTTAGTTTTATACTATCAGGGAGTAATCCCCCTTTTCTTTCTTTCTTTTTTTTTTTCTGTTATCATTACTCTATGCTTACATGAAGAATATTATGTTTACTAGGCTCTCCCCTATACCAGGTGCCCCCTATAAACCACTTTATAGTCACTGTCCATCAGCATAGCAAAATGTTATAGAATCACTACTTGTCTTCTCTGTGTTGTACAGCCCTCCCCTTTTACCCTCCCACCCCATGCATGCTAATCTTAATACCCCCTTTCATCTTCCCCCACCCTTATCCCTCCCAACCCACCCATCCTCCCCAGTCCCTTTCCCCTTGGTACCTGTTAGTCCATTCTTGGGTTCTGTGATTCCGCTGCTGTTTTGTTTCTTCAGTTTTTCCATTGTTCTTATACTCTACAGATGAGTGAAATCATTTGGTATTTCTCTTTCTCCGCTTGGCTTATTTCACTGAGCATAATACCCTCCAGGTCCATCCATGTTGCTGCAAATGGTAGGATTTGCCCTCTTCTTATGGCTGAGTAATATTCCATTGTGTATATGTACCACATCTTCTTTATCCATTCATCTACCGATGGACACTTAGGTTGCTTCCAATTCTTGGCTATTATAAATAGTGCTGTGATAAACATAGGAGTGCATCTGTCT
This sequence comes from Manis javanica, assembly GCF_040802235.1. Taxonomy (NCBI): domain Eukaryota; kingdom Metazoa; phylum Chordata; class Mammalia; order Pholidota; family Manidae; genus Manis; species Manis javanica. Next base: position 72,321,799 of record NC_133160.1, read on the forward strand.
TTCTCAAACTTGATTGCTGCGTTCTTAGGGTAAATTCCTACGAATGGAAATCCTGGGTCAAATGGTAGGTCTGTTTTGAGCATTTTGAGGAACCTCCATACTGCTTTCCACAATGGTTGAACTAATTTACATTCCCACCAGCAGTGTAGGAGGGTTCCCTTTTCTCCACAGCCTCTCTAACATTTGTTGTTGTTTGTCTTTTGGATGGTAGTGATCCTTACTGGTGTGAGGTGATATCTCATTGTAGTTTTAATTTGCATTTCTCTGATAATCAGCGATGTGGAGCATCTTTTCATGTGTCTGTTGGCCATCTGTATTTCTTTTTTGGAGAACTGTCTATTCAGTTCCTCTGCCCATTTTTTAATTGGATTATTTGTTTTTTATTTGTTGAGGTGTGTGAGCTCTTTACATATTTTGGACGTCAAGCCTTTATAGGATCTGTCATTTACAAATATATTCTCCCATACTGTAGGGTTCCTTTTTGTTCTGTTGATGGTGTCTTTTGCTGTACAGAAGCTTTTCAGCTTAATATAGTCGCACTTGTTCATTTTTGCTGTTTTTTTCCTTGCCCGGGGAGATATGTTCAAGAAGAGGTCACTCATGTTTATGTCTAAAAGGTTTTTGCCTATGTTTTTTTCTAAGAGTTTTATGGTTTCATGACTTACATTCAGGTCTTTGATCAATTTTGAATTTACTTTTGTGTATGGGGTTAGATAATGGTCCAGTTTCATTCTCCTACATGTAGCTGTCCAGTATTGCCAGCACCATCTGTTGAAGATACTATCATTTCCCCATTGTATGTCCATGGCTCCTTTATCAAATATTAATTGACCATATATGTTTGGGTTAATGTCTGGAGTGTCTAATCTGTTCCACTGGTCTGTGGCTCTGTTTGTGCCAGTACCAAATTGTCTTGATTACTCTGGCTTTGTAGTAGAGCTTGAAGTTGGGGAGTGAGATCCCCCCTACTTTATTCTTCTTTCTCAGGACTGCTTTGGCTCTTCGGGGTCTTTGGTGTTTCCATATGAATTTTTGAATTATTTGTTCCAATTCATTGAAGAATGTTGCTGGTAATTTGATAGGGATTGCATGAAATCTGTATATTGCTTTTAGCAGGATGGCCATTTTGAGTATATTAATTCTTCCTAGCCATGAGCATGGGATGAGTTTCCATTTATTAGTGTCCCCTTTAATTTCTCTTAAGAGTGACTTGTAGTTTTCAGGGTATAGGTCTTTCACTTCTTTGGTTAGGTTTATTCCTAGGTATTTTATTCTTTTTGATGCAATTGTGAATGGAATTGTTTTCCTGATTTCTCTTTCTATTGGTTCATTGTTAGTGTATTGTAAAGCCACAGATTTCTGTGTGTTAATTTTGTATCCTGCAACTTTGTTGTATTCCAATATCAGTTCTAGTAGTTTGGGGTGGAGTCTTTAGGGTTTTTTATATACAATATCATATCATCTGCAGATAGTGACAGTTTAACTTCTTCTTTACCAATCTGGATTACTTGTATTTCTTTCTTTTGTCTGATTGCCGTGACTAGGACCTCCAGTACTATGTTAAATAAAAGTGGGGAGAGTGGGCATCCCTGTCTGGTTACCGATCTCAGAGGAAAAGCTTTCAGCTTCTCACTGTTCAGTATAATGTTGGCTGTGGGTTTATCAAATATGGCCTTTATTATGTTGAGGTACTTGCCCTCTATTCCCATTTTGCTGAGAGTTTTATCATTAATGCATGTTGAATTTTGTCAAATGCTTTTTCAGCATCTATGGAGATGATCATGTGGTTTTTGTCTTTCTTTTTGTCGATGTGGTGGATGATGTTGATGGATTTTCGAATGTTGTACCATCCTTGCGTCCCTGTGATGAATCCCACTGGGTCATGGTGTATGATCCTTTTGATATATTGCTGAATTCTGTTTGCTAATATTTTATTGAGTATTTTTGCATCTACATTCATCAGGGATATTGTTCTGTAATTTTTTTTTTTGGTGAGGTCATTGCCTTGTTTTGGTATTAGGATGATGTTGGCTTCATAGAATGAGTTTGGGAGTATTCCCTCCTCTTCTATTTTTTGGAAAACTTTAAGGAGAATGGGTATTATGTCTTCTAGGTGTCTCTGATGAAATTCCGAGGTAAATCCATCCGGCCCGGGTGTTTTGTTCTTGGGTAGTGTTTTGATTACCATTTCAATTTCTTTGCTCGTAATTGATTTGTTTAACTTTTGTGTTTCCTCCTTGGTCAGTCTTGGAAGGTTGTATTTTTCTAGGAAGTTGTCCATTTCTTCTAGGTTTTCCAGCTTGTTGGCATATAGGTTTTCATAGTAGTCTTTAATAATTGTTTGTATTTCTGTGGAGTCTGTTGTGATTTTTCCATTCTCATTTGTGATTCTGTTGATTTGTGTTGATTCTCTTTTTCTCTTAATAAGTTTGGCTAGAGGCTTATCTATTTTGTTCATTTTCTCAAAGAACCAGCTCTTGGTTTCATTGATTTTTGCTATTGTTTTATTTTTCTCAATTTTGTTTATTTCTTCTCTGATCTTTATTATGTCTCTCCTTCTGCTGACGTTAGGCCTCATTTGTTCTTCTTTTTCCAGTTTCGATAATTGTGATGTTAGACTATTCATTTGGGATTGTTCTTCCTTCTTCAAGTGTGCCTGGATCGCTGTATACTTTCCTCTTAAGACTGCTTTTGCTGCATCCCACAGAAGTTGGGGCTTTGTGTTGTTGTTGTCATTTGTTTCTATACATTCTTTGATCTCTATTTTTATTTGTTCGTTGATCCATTGATTATTTAAAAGCAGTTGTTTAGCCTCCATGTGTTTGTGAGCCATTTTGTTTTCTTTGTAGAATTTAGTTCTAGTTTTATACCTTTGTAGTCTGAAAAATTGGTTGGTAGAATTTCAGTATTTTGGAATTTACTGAGCCTCTTTTTGTGGGCTAGTATGTAGTCTATTCTGGAGAATGTTCCATGTGCACTTGAGAAGAATGTGTTTCCTGTTGCTTTTGGATGTAGAGTTCTATAAATGTCTATTAGGTCCATCTGTTGTAGTGTGTTGTTCAGTGCCTGTGTGTCCTTACTTATTTTCTGCCCGGTGGCTCTATCCTTTGGGGTGATTGGTGTGTTGAAGTCTCCTAAAATGAGTGCATTGTAGTCTATTTCCCCCTTTAGTTCTGTTAGTATTTGTTTCACATATGCTGTTTCTCCTGTGTTGGGTGCATATATATTTAGAATGGTTATATCCTCAAGTTGGACTGAGCCCTTTATCATTATGTAGTGTCCTTCTTTATCTCTTGTTGCTTTCTTTGTTTTGAAGTCTATTTGTCTGATACTAGTACTGCAACCCCTGCTTTCTTCTTGCTGTTGTTTTCCTGAAATATGTTTTTCCATCCCTTGACTTTTAGTCTGTGCATGTCTTTGGGCTTGAGGTGAGTTTCTTGTAAGCAGCATATAGATGGGTCCTGCTTTTTTATCCATTCTATTACTCTGTGTCTTTTTAAGTCCATTTACATTTAGGGTGACTATTGAGAGATATGTACTTATTGCCATTCCAGGCTTTACATTTGTGGTTACCAAAGGTTCAAGGTTAGCCTCTTTAGTATCTTACCGCCTAACTTAGCTCGCTTATTCAGCTGTTATATACACTGTCTGAGGATTCTTTTCTTCTCTCCCTTCTTATTCCTCCTCCTCCTTTCTTCATATGTTGGGTGTTTTGTTCTGTACTCTTTTTAGGACTGCTCCCATCTAGAGCAGTCCCTGTAAGATGCCCTTTAGAGGTGGTTTGTGGGAAGCAAATTCCCTCAGCTTTCGCTTGTCTGGGAATTGTTTAGTCCCTCTATCATATTTAAATGATAGTCGTGCTGGATACAGTATCCTTGGTTCAAGGCCCTTCTGTTTCATTGCATTAAATATATCATGCCATTCTCTTCTGGCTTGTAGGGTTTCTGTCAAGAAGTCTGATGATAGCCTGATGGGTTTTCCTTTATAGATGACCTTTTTCTCTCTAGCTGCCTTTAAAACTCTTTCCTTGTCCTTGATCCTTGCCATTTTAATTACTATGTGTCTTGGTGCTGTCCTCCTTGGATCCTTTCTGTTGGGTGTTCTGTGTATTTCTGTGGTCTGTTTGATTATTTCCTCCCCCAGTTTGGGGAAGTTTTCAGCAATTATTTCTTCAAAGGCACTTTCTATCCCTTTTCCTCTCGCTTCTTCTTCTGGTACCCCTATAATATGGATATTGTTCCTTTTGGATTGGTCACACAGTTCTCTTAGTATTGTTTCATTCCTGGAGATCCTTTTATCTCTCTCTATGTCAGCTTCTATATGTTCCTGTTCTCTGGTTTCTATTCCTTCAATGGCCTCTTGCGTCTTATCCATTCTGCTTATAAAGCCTTTCAGGGTTTGTTTCACTTGTGTAATCTCCTTCCTGGCATTTGTGTTCTCCCTCCGGACTTCATCCATTGCTGTTGCATTTTTCTCTGCATCTCCGTCAACATGTTCATGATTTTTATTTTGAATTCTTTTTCAGGAAGGCTGGTTAGGTCTGTCTCCTTCTCAGGTGTTGACTCTGTGATCTTTGTCTGCCTGTAGTTTTGCCTTTTCATGGTGATAGAGATAGTTTGCAGAGCTGGTATGAGTGATGGCTGGAAGCGCTTTCCTTCTTGTTGGTTTGTGGCCTTCCTCTCCTGGGAGAACAGTGACCTCTAGTGGCTTGTACTGAGCAGCTGCATGCAGACAGGGCTTCTGCTTCCTGCCCGGCTGCTGTGGAGTTTATCTCCACTGTTTCTGTAGGTGTGGCCTGGCGTGGGCTCCTGCTCCAAAATGGTGGAGCCCCGTTGGAGGGGGAGCGGCCGGGAGGCTATTTATCTCCGTAAGGGGTCTCCATGCTCCCTGTTGCCCAGGGGGTTAGAGTGCCCAGAGATCCCCAGATTCCCTGCGTCTGGACTAAGTGTCCCGCCCTGTCCCTTTAAGACTACCAAAAAGCACTCACCAATCCAAAACAACAACAAGAACAACAAATTAAATAAATAATTATAGAAAAAGAAAAAGAAAAACGCATGGTTTTCTTCGTCCTCAGGCACCCACTCACTGGTCTTGCTGCCCTGTTTCCCTAGTATTGGGTCCCCTGTCCCTTTAAGACTTCCAAAAAGCACTCGCCAAAACAAAAAAGAGGAAAAAAAAATGAAAAAATGGCCGTTCCCGTTTCTTTGTTCTCTGGCATCGGCCTCAGGCACCCCCTCAGCAGTCCTGCTTCCCTCTTTCCCTAGTATCCAGGACCCCACGCATGCACTGTGTCTGCTCTCTGTTGTGGATATCTGGGGCTGGGTGTTCAGCAGTCCTGGCCTCCCTCTCCCTCCCCGCTCCGACTCCTCTCCTCCCGCCAGGAGTTGGGGGAAGGGGCGCTTGGGTCCCATGGTCCTGGGGCTTGTATCTTACCCCCTTCATGAGCACTGGGTTCTCGCAGGTGTGGATGTGGTCTGAATGTTGTCCTGTGTCCTCTGGTCTCTATTTTAGGAAGAGTTGTCTTTGTTATATTTTCATAGGTATATGTGGTTTTTGGGAGGAGATTTCCGCTGCTGTACTCATGCCGCCATCTTGGCTCTGCTCCCCTGGAGTTGTCTGTGTATTGATTCTTTTAAAAAATTACCAAAGTATTAATGACCTACAGTATTCAATTAGTTTCATGTGTACAACATAGTGATTCAACATTTGTATACATTGTAAACTGATCATCACAGTAAATCTAGTTACCATCTGTCACCATACAAAGTGATAAAATATTATTGATATATTCTTTATCCTGCACATTATATCCCCATGACCTATTTATTTATTTGTCTTATAGATGACAGTTTGTATCACTTGATCTCCTTCACCCATTTCTCCCCTCCCCACACCCCTTCTCCACTGGTGACCATCACTCTGGTCTCTGTATCTGTAAATCTGGGTTTTGTTTTATTTGTTTGTTCCTTTTGTGTTTTAGATTCTCCTTATAAGTGACATTGTGTGATATTTGATTGTCACTGTCTGACTTATAATACTTGGCATAATACCACCAAGGTCCATCCATATTGTCATAAATGACAAGATTTAATTGTTTTTATGCCTGAGTAGCATTTCGTTGTGTGTATGTGTGTGTGTATATCTCATATCTTTATCCATTCATCTGTTGATGAATACTTAAATGGTTTCCCTGTCTTGTTTTTATAAACAATGTTGCAATGAAAATAGAATTGCATACATCTTTTCAAATTAATTGCTTTTATTTTCTTCATATAGATACACAGAAGTGGAATTCCTAGACCATATGGTAGTTCTATTTTTAATTTTTTGAGGAAATATTATACTATTTTCCATAGTGGCTGCAACAGTTTACATTCCACTAACAATGCACGAGAGTTCTCTTTTCTCCATATCCTCTCCAACATTTGTTATTTCTTATCCTATTGATATTAGCCATTCAGACTAATATGTCTGCTAGTTCATTATTTGTATATAGTATGTGAGGTGGTATCTCACTGAGGTTTTAATTTGCATTTCCCTGATGATTAGTGATATTTAGCAAATTTTCATGTGCCTGATGGGTGTCTTCTTTGGAAAAGCGAATTCAGATGATCTGCCATTTTTAAATCAGATTGTTTGCTTTTTTGTCATTGAGTTGTTTGAGGCTATATTTTGGATATTAACCTTTTATCAGACATATGATTTGAAAATATCTTTCCCCATTTAAAAGGTTGTGTTTTCTTTTTCTTCTTTTTTTTTTTCTTCACTGTGCCGATACTTTTTAATCTAATGTAGTCCCATTTGTTTATTTTTGCTTTTGTTGCTCTTGCCTTTGGTATCATATCCAATAAAACATCACTAAAACTGATGTCAAGGATGTTGCAGACTATGTTTTCTTCTAGGAGCTTTCTGGACTTCCATTCAAGTCTTTAATCCATTTTAAGTTAATTTTTTGTATGGTGTAAGATGGTCATCCAGTGTCATTACTTTGCATGTAGCTTTACAGTTTTCCCAGCACCACTTATTGAAAGACTGTCTTTTTCATATTGTATATTCTTGCCTCATGTATTAATTGTCATATATTAATTGACAATATAGGTGTGGGTTTGTTTTTGGGCTGTCTATTCTTTTTCAATGACCTGTGTGTCTGTATGTGTACCAGTACCACACTGTTTTGATTACTGTAGCTTTGCCATTTAAAATCAGGAAGGGTGGTATCTCCAGCTTTTCTCAAGAATGATTTGACTATTTAGGGTCTTTTATGGTTCCACACAAATTTTAGGATCATTTGCCCTAGTTCTGTGAAAAATGCCATTTTGCATTTTGGTAGGGATTGCACTGATTCTTTAGATTGCTTTGAGTGGCATAGACATTTTAACAATATTAATTCTTCCTATTTTTGAGCATGGGATATCTTTCCATTTTTTTGTGTCAACTTTAGTTACTTTCATCAATAGTCTTATAGTTTTCAGAGTTCAGGTCTTTCACCTCCTTGGTTAGAGCTATTCTCAGGTATTTTATTCTTTTTGATGCATCTATAAATGGGATTGTTTTCTTAATTTCTCTTTCTGCTAATTCATTATTTGTATATAGACAAGCAGCAGATTTCTGCGTATTGATTTTGTGTCCTGTGAGTTCACTGAATTCATTTATTAGTTCTAATAGTTTTTTGGTACAGTCTTTAAGGTTTTATATATACAGTATCCTGTCATCTCCAGATAGTGACAGTTTTACATCTGCTTCATCCATTCTGCTGGTGAACCCCTCTAATCTTATTTTTCAATTCACATTTTACTTTTTTATTTTATGTATCACTTAGCTAATTATTTTTGTGTTAGTTAATTTTACTTCTTCTTTCTTTTTACTTAAATTCTTTATAAATGAAAAACATACCACCTTTACTACATATTTACCTTTTCCAGTGTGATTTGTACTTTCATATGTGTTCTTACTATTATTGACCTTTCCTTTCAATTTAAGAAGTTTTTTAACATTTCTTGTCAAATTAGTTTAGTGGTGAAGAACTCCTTTACCTTTGCTTATCTGGAAAACTCCTTCTCTCTCCTTCTCTTCTGAATGATAATCTTAGGTAGAGTATTCTTGGTAGGAAGTTTTTTTTTTTTTTTCCTTTCAGCACTTTGAATATGTAATGTCATTTCCTTTTGGCTTGCTAAATTACTGCTGAAAAATCTGTTAATAGCCTTATGTGATTTCCTTTATACCTGACAATTTGTTTCTCTTGCTCCTGTTAAGAGTCTCTCTTTATCTTTAACTTTTGACATTTTAATTATAATGTGTCTTGGTATGGATCTCTTTTTAACTCTTTGGGCTTCCTGGACGTGGATGTCTGCTTTCCTTCCCTAATTTAGCAAAGTTTTTAGCCATTATTTTTTTCAAAAAGTTAGCTGCTCCATTCTCTCTTTTTTCCTTCTGGGATCTTTGTAATATGAATGTAATGCCACTTGATGTTGTCCTATAGGTCCCTCAAACTATCTTCACTTTTTAAAATTCTGTTTTTCTTTTTGTTCTGTTTGAGGAAGTTCCACTGTTTTGTCTTCCAGCTCACTGATGTGTTCTTCTGCTTCATCCATTCTGGGTTTGAACCTCTGTAGTGTTTTATTTATTTTTTTTCAGTTGAGTTATTGTGTTCTTCAGCTCTGTGACTTCTGTTTGCTACTTACATGTATTTTCTGTCGTTTTGTTGAACTTCTCACTGTATTCATCCATTCTTCTCCCAAATTCGGTGAGTATCTTTAAGACCATTACTTTAAACTCTTTATCAGGTAAATTACTTATCTCTGTTTCTTTAAGGTCTTTTCTGAGGTTTTTGTCTTGTTCTTTTGCATTGAAGAACATGTTCCTTTGTCTCTGCATTTTGCCTGGTTCTATGTATTTGTTTCTATGTGTTAGATGAAATAGCTGCCTCTCCCCTTTCTTGAATGGGTGGCCTTGTGTAGGAGATGACCTGTGGCATCCAGAATCCCAGTCTCTCCTGGCCACCAGAGCCAGATACTTAAGGGGCATCTCCTGTGTGGGCACTGTGCATGTCTGCTGTGCATCCATCTCCTCTGGGGCCACAGCTGCATATGGGGTGGGGGACAGGCATTCACCTGTCTGGGCATAGCTCTGCCTTGAGGGCATGGGATGCTGCTCCAGTGGCTGCAATGTGGCTTGCTTAATGCCACACTAATCACTAGATAGTGATTTCAGTTGATATGTTTTAGCTTGCTATTAAATAACATGTATATAATATCTTTTCAAATAACTTGTAGCTTTTTCTCATTTGCAGTATTCCACTGGAATTAGTTATTTCAATATTTATTGAGATTTTTCAAAGGCATCATTTTATCTCTTTTGAAGTCATTTAAAAAATTCTGATATCAGTTTCAGCTTCAGCCTAAAAAGAAAAAGGCTGATTTACCAAAGAATAAACCAGGTTGACTGATAGTATCCCAAATCATCTCTGCCTGATTTTTAGTTGACTGCCCTTACCTTTAATTCAAGCATTAAATGTTCAGGGGTAGGACCACATTCGTTACTGCTGCTTTGGAATTACATGACTAGAAAAAATAATCTGGCTAGTTTCCTGCTCAGTCTCTGAAACTCCCTTGCTCCTTTCTTTGATGAAACTGAACTACCCATATTTATGAGATTTTTAGTTTGACTTATATGCCATATGGGAATTTGGCACAGGATCTTTGCACCATCTCTCATACTTTCAGTCATAAATTATATGAAAGGAATAATGATATCTTGGGAAGGATAGAAACAATGATGCCTATAATTTCCAAAGTGCAAAGCACAGTCAATCCTTTTTTATGTAGACAAATGCCCTTCTCACTGTTATGATGAGATGCTCACACTGAGAGGGGCATACAGTTATTGAACCTGACAGAGGGAAACAACAGATAGAGATGCTTATCTGAAGCTCATTTAGCTAATGGCAAATTGCTTACTCTATTTAAATTATTTTTCTTGAGTGATTAAATATCACTCTACAGTTTCTAACATAAGCACTTTATTTCCCATACTAGATTATAAGCTTTGAAGATGGATGCTATATTTTCATATGTAACATCTATTGACCAAATTGTGTTTTGAATGTGGCAGATGCCTTCTGAGTAAATAAAATCCATGAAAAGATTATCCCAAATAAGTAAAATCTAATGTTTTTATTCAAATGGTAGTTGTGACACGACAAGTGATTTCTTTTTAATAAATATTTGCAATACATATTGCAACATTTGCAGTATCACTTTTTTGTACACTCTTCCTCTTTTTTGATTTTATGAGCACATTAGTGATTTGTGATACATTGAGAAATCACTGTTGTATTACTTCTACACTAATTGAGTTTGCCAGCCTGAGATAATGGAATACTCTTTAAACCTTTAAATAGAATATACTGTACTGTTCTAATTTTTGGAACCCTTTCCTGGTTCTGAAATAAACATTTGACTTAGAGCTCATTTACTACCAAATCGGTGATCCCTTTTATTCTCTGGCTTTAATAGGGGAGCCTTTCTCTCAGTTTGCTTCTACTCCCTCCACTCCTCCCACCCCATATATTAATTTAAGAGCAATCAACTAAAAACTAGCTCCTGGTGTTTGCTTGAACCACATCATTGCCCTTTGGACTCCTCCCCTCCACTCCCACCCCTGGCCTGGGTCCATGGGCATAGGGTTTTGCTTCTCAAGCCCCTACTTTCTGATTCTTATCTCTGTGTTAAGGCTTCAGACCAGTCCTTAACCTCCTGAGCTCACTTTTTGTGGAAAATATTGCCTTTGTTCTTTACTCTTTACCAGTCCAACCCAGTCCAAGATTTTGAACGTACCTCACTTGACCTGCCTCATCAAGGACACACCCTGACTCTCTTAAAACCACAAGGTTGGAAATATTGGAAGAGGGGGATGTGACATTTCTTTATTTTTTAATTTAATTAACTTTTTTTTTTTTTGCTTTTTTCCTTTTAAATAGACACCGTATGAAAGCAAATCCTTCAAAGTCATAGTAGAATGCATACGTAATCAATTATGCACATTAGGTTGTCATCCCCATCACCAGTTACATCCTCCTCCCACCCAATTCCAGTCCTCTCCCTAGTGGATGTCCTTCTGGGCTTTCCTGAATATACTAAAAAACTGCACATATTATTTGTACAAATTGTTTGTTAATTATTACCACATCCACTACTGTATTCAAAGGCTGGTGATCCTAATAACTGGAGGATATTTTGTAGACTGAGTAGACTAACAGTTCTTATCCTCAGTATAATGCCTTTGACATACTTTAAGTCACTGTAATGGGTTGGAATATGGAAGATTAGCTATGAAAAGGTGAGAGTTGGTGGTTGGGTGGGCAGAGTTTGGAAGTGGGGGTACAAACTAGGAAAGGTGAGCACTGGAATGGGAAAAGGAGAATGTGAGAAGAGATTCCAAAGTGTTAGGTCAGATGGAAAATTTTCAAGTCCAATGCTGTTATAGACAAGGTCCCTCCTTCATTTCCCTAATAAGATCTTTGGTAACTCCCACATTTTGCACTGATGTTTTCTGCAAGAGGAAGTTGTTTTGGGTGGAGCTTAGAGAAAAGCACAGGTTTCAGCCACCCGCCTGTGAGATAATATATTTAAATGGAAATGGTTTTATGACATAGATGTCATTCAGGAACTTGCTTCTTTGCCTTAATATGACTTATGAAGCCTTTCAGGTAGGTTCTAGAAAGCTACTCATTTTTTTAGCCATTGCTATTTTGAACAGTACTTCAGTAAACATCTTTTTCATAAAGCTTTATAACTATGTCAAGAGTATTTGTGCAAATAGATCTTATGTATGTAATTTGTGGCTCAAATAGTTATGTTTACTTTAAGTTTTGATTTTTCATGGCCAACTACTTTATGAAAAAGTTATATTTTAACTAAGCAGTGATAAAAGTGTCCCTTTATCCATATCATTACAAATATTTGATTTTATCAATCTTTATTCAGTGTGAAAATTGAAAAGTTATATTTCATTGCATTTTAGCAAAGGTGTGTGAAACTGTGTTCTTTTTATAACTTTGTTTTCCATTAACATTCCTCCTGAGAAATGCTTGTAGGTACTCTTTGTCCATTTTTCCATTGGACTCTTCTTGCTCTTTCATTGCTTTCTAGGAATTTTATAAATATTATGTTGCTATTTTTGTTTCTAATATTTGTCCCTATCTGTCAACTCACAACTTTTGAATTCAGTAGTTTTATGTTTTTGTTTTTTCAAGTGTGACATGGAGTATGAGTTAATGACTTCTGAGTATTTACAGTTTCTGAGTTTTATGTCTTATTTAGAAAACTTTCCTATTAAGAGATTATGCAAATTTCATCAATGCTTTTAAAAGTAATATTGATTACTTTTTTTATTAATATTTTAATCCCTCCAGAATTTATTTTTGGGTATGGAATGACTCATAACCACTTTTTTCATATTGTTGAATGCCTCTCATATAAATCTATTTCTGGACTGTATTCTCTTCCATTTAATCTCTGTTCTCTTACAATATACTTTTTTAATAATTGCAGTTTATAGTATGTTTTAATATCTGTTGGACAAGGGCTCCACTGTAGTTTTTCTTTTTCAAAATTATTTTACATGTGACAAAAGACCCTGAATAGCCAAAGCAATCCTGAGAAGGAAGAATAAAGCAGGGGGAATTACACTCCCTGACTTCAAGCTCTACTACAAAGCCACAGTTATCAAGACAATTTGGTACTGGCACAAGAACAGACCCATAGTAAACAGAATAGAGAGCCCAGATATAAACCCAAGCATATATGGTCAATTAATATGCAATAAAGGAGCCATGGACATACATTGGGGAAATGACAACCTCTTCAACAGCTGGTGTTGGCAAAACTGGACAGCTACATGTAAGAGAATGAAACTGGATCATTGTCTAAACCCATACACAAAAGTAAAGTCAAAATGGATCAAAGACCTGAATGTAAGTCATGAAATCATAAAACTCTTAGAAGAAAATATAGGCAAAAATCTCTTGGACATAAACATGAGCAATGTCTTCACAAACATATCTCCCCAGGCAAGGGAAACAAAAGCAAAAATGAACAAGTGGGACTATATCAAACTAAAAAGCTTCTGTACAGCAAAGGACACCATCAGTAGAACAAAAAGACATCCTACAGTATGGGAGAATATTTTCATAATTGACATATCCTATAAGGGATTGAAATCCAAATTATATAAAGAGCTCACGCACCTCAATAAACAAAAAGCAAATAATCCAATTAAAAACTGGGCAGAGGATCTGAACAGACACTTCTCCAAAGAAGAAATTCAGATGGCCAAGAGGCACATGAAAAGATGATCCACATTGCTAATCATCAGAGAAATGCAAATTAAAACCACAATGAGATATCACCTCACACCACTTATGATGGCCAACATCCAAAAGACAAACAACAACAAATGTTGGCGAGGTTGTGGAGAAAGGGGAACCCTCTTACACTGTGGTGGGAATATAAACTAGTTCAATCATTGTGGAAGGCAGTATCGAGGTGCCTCAAAAAACTAAAAATAGAAATACCATTTGACCCAGGAATTTCACTCCTAGGAATTTACCCTAAGAACACAGCAGCCCAGTTTGAAAAAGACATATGCACCCCTATGTTTATCTCAGCACTATTTACAATAGCCAAGAAATGGAAGCAACCTAAGTGTCCATCAGTAGATGAATGGATAAAGAAGATGTGGTACATATACACAATGGAATATTATTCAGCCATAGGAAGAAAACAAATCCTATCATTTGCAACAGCATGGATGGAGCTAGAGGGTATTATGCTCAGTGAAATAAGCCAGGCAGAGAAAGACAAGTACCAAATTATTTCACTCATCTGTGGAGTATAAAAACAAGGAAAAACTGAAGGAACAAAACAGCAGCAGACTCACAGAACCCAAGAATGGACTAAGAGTTACCAAAGGGAAAGGGACTGGGGAGGATGGGTGGGAAGGGAGGGATAAGGGGGAAAAAGGGGCATTACAATTAGCACACATAATGTAGCAGGGTGGGGGGACATGGGAAAGGCAGTATATACAGAGAAGACAAGTAGTGATTCTATAGCATCTTACTACACTGATGGACAGTGACTGTAATGGGGTATGTGAGGGGGACTTGATAATAGGGGGAATTAGTAACCATAATGTTGTTCAAGTAATTGTACATTAATGATACCAAAATAAAAAGTAAAAAATAAAAATAAATTTAAAAAAGTATATCAGGATCATCAAAAAAATTATTTTACATGGTGTTTTGGGAATATTAGTGTTAATCAGCAGACTTCTTCTTTATCTTACTGCAAGTCAATAATTATCACATGTTTAAGAACAGCTCCTCTTCACAAAATTTCTTCATCTTTACACTTGCTCTTGTGAGTGATTTGGTTCAGAAATGTTTGGTTCTTTCTCCTTTTTTATAGAAAAATCAAGTAACAAAAACAGCTCATTTTCTTCTATAATCATTAAATTAGCTCTCCATTACCAGTATTATTCATATTTTTCATGTATCAGAATCTGATATTGAATCATCACATGAAGATACTTTCCTTATCATTTTTGCTTTTTACTTCACCTGAATTTCTTTCAAGCTTGATTGACTCATTTACTAACACCGAAGATCTTGTAGAAAGTTAAGTGAAAGAGGATGGGAGAAAAACACCTTAGATAGGTTACCAATGGCCAGAAAACATGGTAATGGCTTGTTATAGCAAGAGAAGACAAAAACTTTGAAAAGTAAATGCTATGACTTGTAGGGCATAGCAAATGGGAAATTTAGCATGAGCAAGAAGTATGCTAATATGAACCCTCAACACAGAGGATAATGAATCTTAAATGATGTCAACAATCTTAGTGAGTAGGTGATATAAATTTGGAAGCTATGTTAAATTAATGAAAAATTAATTACCTTTTTGAAAAAGAGTTACTCTTTTTCTTACATAACAATTTGTATCATAATAGAAAATGTCAATGACCTGAAGCAATGGAAACTAGCAGTGTGTAAATGAGAACTGCATGTCACAATTAAAATATGCAGAAGTGTAGTATTTTTACTAGAAAATAGGCTTTGAACCTAATATCCTATCTTGGATGTTTTAGATTTAAAACTAGAAACTAACTCTAACCTCTGATCTTTGACTTTAGTTTGCATCTGTATTATGTTGAAGAATAAGGTCAGTTTAGTTTTTATAAGGGTTTCATTGAGAATATGTAGTCTGGCGATTTTGAAACTTAGATAATTGGGTGGTGGCTTAAATATTCCCCCCTTTCACCACCCATGTCCCAAACATTTTACTACCTACCTACCTACCTATCTTGCCTGACCAAATATTTGGAGTACTGTTACCAACCTCTTATCTGTTAATTTTTAGGGATTTCTACTATATGAAAACTGTTTCCTATTTAAGAATTAGTATTAATTTTTAGTATAGTACTGGAATTGGTCTGTTGTCGTTTGTCTGTTTGTACTTTAGGTATCCGCACTTGTTTCTTCTTAGTGGTACATAAAGAACAATGCAAAATTACCAATTTATTTAGTCATCTTGCCTAGCAAAGAAGTTACCTACTAGAGGAGTTAGTATGAGTTGTTACATATGAATTATAAAAATTAGGATGCCCACTTTTATGCAGACAATTCTGCCTTACAATTATTATAATGTGTCTGAGAACTCTATCTTCATGAGTGAAGCTACAGGAGTCTGTTCTTTGGACAGCTAGTGAAGGGACATTGTTGCTGTTCCATATATTCGAAGAACTTCATTGTGGAAGAGAGAATAAATGTGTTCTGTATGGATCTAGGCTAGCTGTAATAACTGGCCATTGCAGAGGTAGAACTTTTAAATTACTGGTCAAATCAGCTAGTCTGAAATGTCATGTTTGAAGCGGTGTTTATAGAAACTCTTTCAGTTAAGAATATGAGATACTGTCTCAGCAACATTGTAGAGAGGAAAGCTCACTGAGTGGGAATGTAAATTGCTGCCTTTCAAGGAAGACTTTTGAAAGTCTATCATTATTCCTTCTCTTAGCAAATTCCCTTTGCCTTGATCAGGGTACACTTAAGGCTGTTAGAGGGAGTATCAGTAGTTGGCTCTGTGTTTTATGGCTTTGTGCTAATGGAGTTGTGGCTTTCAAGCAGTGGAAAGGTTGGGCTTGGCTGTGCAAGGCTATAGTTTATAAAATCATTGCCTAAATCTTACAATCTTTACTTCTCTGTGTGTGGAAGGAGCTACCTTTTCCTTATACTGTTTCCATTTCTTCAGTTTCCATTAATTTTTGTGATGAGGAGGCCCTTTAAGGGAGCCAGTTATAAAGCTGACAGTAAAAATTTAACCCACAGACCTTGTAAACAGCCAGATGACACACATTTTATGCAGCTTTAGGTTTATTACGTGACCCCCAAAGGGACAGTAATGTGCTTATGATATGTAGACTTGAGACTTCAGTAACAAAATTCTTTTTTTTAAGTCCAAATTTATTTTATCTCAGTTATTTCCCCTGAATTTTATGATAGTTTTCTTGCTTTACATATGACCCAAAGAAGAAAGTCCATGTATAATAACACTATTTCTGTGAAGCAATATATATTACTGATAGTGAAGATTATCATTTTAAATTGTTAATGGCCCTGATGAAAATTTTAGTCTGCTCTCATGAAATTAATATTTGGTTTGTGTGGATAGAAATGTGCTAATTTGATAATTATTGTATAAAAATTCTGTTAAAAACCTGAAGCATTTTTGAGACATTTTATTAGGTGTTATAAATAGTACAACACACTTTACTCTGTATTTTCTACATCTGCAACAATAAATCAGACGTATAAAATCTGAAAGCCTGAAAAATAAATCAGACTTGGTGCACAAAAGGAATTGGTGCATAAAGAGAGACATTTCTTGGTACTAGTTCAAGGACTAGTTCATTTATTACATCAGCAGATACTGGTGCCATCAGTGACTTGGAATTTAAATGGGGGGATGTTCTACAGTTCAAGGGTAATGCAATTGGTAAGTCAGTGAAAAGTATAGAGATGGAAAAATTGAAGGATAAGACACCTTTTAAAAAGCTTAATTTTATCTGGTACTTGTAGAATAGATTACATCTTGGACAGAAGTCCTTTACCCACAACATGCAAGCATGTGCTACCACATCACTTAAATGAGACAGAATGCTTGGATTTTCTGCTGAGACATTCACGAGCCATGCCATCACAACTCAGTTGGTGGTATTGGAATCTTTTCATCAAAAGTATTTATTTATGTGGCTATGCACTAAAACGAGTCTTAAAATATGCTATTGACCTTGGGCCAATGTCTAGAAGCTGTGGCTTTGGTAACATAGGTGTAAGGCACTATGCTGTTCCAGTTCTTTTTCATAACAAGCTACTAAGTTACATCCATAGGTTGTTTTGTCCTAGATTTGGAAAAAGAGAAGAAGAATGGGTTAGGGTGGAATATTATATATTTGGAAGACTAAGGCAACTCTGTGTTCCAGTATGGATCCTCTAAATGCAAAAGAGTTTTCCTTTTTTTAATAATATCACCTACTAATTGTAGAAAATTGAAATGTCAAAGAAAGGTATAAAAAATTGTCAAATACCACTTTTCACTTTACTATCAGAATCTATCTCAGCGTTTTACAGAACATTTTCCTAAGACCCCATTCTGCGTATGTGTATATATATATGTGGCATAAGTGATATTCTGTATATAATGGTTTGCATTCTACTATTGACTCTCAAAATATTTTGTGGGGGATTTCTATATCAAAGACAATAATATATAATAGCCACTGGAATTTAGTTAACTAGGTTTGTACCTATTGACAGGCATTCAAGAGTTTTTTTTTTATTTCAGTATTGTTGATACATGATCTTACATTGGTTTCGAATGTACAACAACACAGTGGTTCAACAGTTACCCATATTATTAAATCCTCACCCCTCTAATGTGGTTATTATCTGTCATCATAGTAAAATGTTACAGAATCATTATTGACTGTATTCTCCACGTTGTACTACCATCCCCATGACTAACATATTGTGATTGCAAATATTTGTGCCCCTTTATCCCCCTCACCTTCCTCCCACCCTAGCCCCTCCCCCTTGGCAACCACTAGTCACTTCTCAGTGTCTGTGAGTCTACTGCTGTTTTATTCCTTCTGTTTTGCTTTGGTTTTATATTCCACAAATAAGTGAAATCATATGGTATTTGTCTTTCTCCACCTGGCATATTGCACTGAGCATAATATCCTCTAGCTCCATCCATATTGCTGCAAACAGGAGGATTTCTTTTCTTTTTATGGCTGAATAATATCCCATTGTGTATATGTACATCTTCTTTATCCATTCATCTTGTTGATGGACACAGGTTGCTTCCATATCTTGGCTATTGCAAATAGTGTGGCAATAGACATAGGGGTGCATGTAACTTTTCAAATCTGGGATTTGTTTTCTTCAGGTAAATCAGGAGTTTTCCTTTTTAAAAAAAGATTGTGCAAAAATCTGTCAGGTATATGTCTATAAATGGAATTGGTTAGTCAAAGGGCACACACATTTGTCATTTTGGTAAATAGAGCCACACTGCCACTCAGAAGATTTGCAGTACTAATTATAAGATCAGATTGCTGTTTCTTACCCTTTAGTCAACACTGAACGATACCATTTTATTCACTATTCATAGATAGTATTTTGTTTTTAATTATTATTTCATTGTATTAATGGCCTTAAATATACTACATATAATCTGACATCCCCAAATTTTATTTCCTGTAATCCAGACTTGAAATATTCAATCTCCTACTAGATAGCTTTTACTGGTCATTAGAACTTGTAAAATGTTCCTCTTATCTTTCACTCAAACTTGTTTCTTGCTTGCTCTTTCATTTATTAGTTAATGGCTAATCCATCCTACCATTGCTCAGATCACAATCTGTGAAGCATGCTATTTTCTCCTTTCTGTGTGTCCTACTTCATATCAAGTCCCTCAGCAAAACTGTTCACTTCCCTGATACATTCAGAAGTCTACCACTTCCCTGTAGTAGCTGCTTGCTTGGTTCATTGCTACTGCTTATCTGGCTTCTCTGCTTTCTGTTGTTCCCCTGCATCCTGTTCTCAATGCAGCTACCTAAGCATCCTGTTAAATGTCAGGTGAATCATGCCCATCTGCTCACAACCCATTGGACACTTTATATCTCTTTCAGTAAAAGATAAAATTTCTGTAATGTCCACCCAGGCCCTACATGATTTGCTTCTTCTCTCCATACTTCCCCAATTCTCTGACCTCATCTCCCTACTTCTGTGCCTTTTCCATTTGGCTTCAAATATTCTATCCTTCGTGGTGTTTCCTATCTAGATTACCCAGAAAGAGACCCTCTGTTGCTCCTCACTTCCATCAGGTCTTATCTCAAATGTTTCTTATTTACCAGTGTATTTTCGTCATCTGTTTAATTGTGCTTGCTACATCTATGCTGTGTGATCTTCTGAGCCTCAGATTTCTCCTCTGTAAAATGGGGACAATAATATTTTATTCATCAAATTACCCTTAGAATTAAGTGAAATAGTTTGTGTAAATTTTTTAGCACAGTATTTGACAGACACAAAATAAACATTGAATGAATGTTACCTGATGTTTGTTATAACATGAATAAATGTTCAAAGGGAAAAGCAGCACCAAGGACTAAAAATCATCTGCAGTTATTCAGCGAAGTTAAGGAAGAAGGTAGGAGCAGCCTCCCTTTTTCCAGTTTCCTTTGACTATGTTGAAAATGTACCAGTGATAAAGGTTTAGTCTTTAGAGAAATTACACATCGCTTTACTCTGCAAAGTAGATCCTGAGAAATCTCAGTGTGTATTCAAATTAGTGTTTTGAGGTTATATGGACAATTTCCTTTATTGCTTATCAAATTTATAATTAGTGTGAGAATTAAAAAATACAGTTGTTTTCCTCCTGTGAATACAATGTATTTGTGTTTATGATTTTACGGTTGAAGAAGAAACAAGATATTATCTACCTTCCCTTCTTTCCTCTTTCATATCATGAATCCAGGCCCCAGTTACTGTGCTGACTGGCTGATCTAGATACTCCTGACTCACAGTTTCTTTCGTCTGTAGACCCACTCTGAAGAGAGACCATTCCAATGTGAGGAATGTAAAGCTTTGTTCCGGACCCCATTTTCTTTGCAGAGACACCTGCTCATACATAACAGTAAGTCAAAATACAGGCAGTTGAGGACAAAAAGAATTATCTTACTCATTGTTCTTAAAAACTTTGGGAATGTATGCATCACAGAAGTGGACCTGTAAGTAGTTATATAATATGATATTAAACATAAAAAGACTAATAATTCTGCCTTTCACTTTTTCTTCCTGCTTTATTTTCCCACAGTAAGATTAATCATTTTATGAGACAGTTCATT
Source organism: Manis javanica (assembly GCF_040802235.1). Classification (NCBI taxonomy): domain Eukaryota; kingdom Metazoa; phylum Chordata; class Mammalia; order Pholidota; family Manidae; genus Manis; species Manis javanica. The sequence continues at coordinate 72,342,253 of NC_133160.1, forward strand.
TACATCATTTTTTCCCACTACTTTAAGTTTGTGTATAAAACATGTCATATGTTCAGCAAGATATCTTGAAATTTGTTCTGAAATAGCTGTTTTTGTTCTCTTTAAATGTTGTGATTAAGGAAACATGTCTGACTTTAAAATCTGGCATCATTTTATTAGCTCACAGACTTTGAAGCTGTAAAGGATCCGAGGAAGTGTCTAATTTAACCTCTTAATTTGAGGAGAATTGAGAAAATTGAGACTCAGAGAAACACAGTGACATACTCAGGGTTCCACAGCACTGGGGTGGCATCCAGGTCTCTTACAGTCAGGTGCTTTGCTTCCACGTTACACTGCCCCCTGAATTCTTACTTCTTTTGGCAGGGGCATTTTTTTTCTTTTGGATTGAGTTAATACACACACAAACCACCATGAAAAGCTTGCCTGTGCAGTCAGAGCTAGTTTTAGAACAACACAATTTATAGCTGTATTGCTGAAAGAGAGCACTTTATTTCAGAAAAGAAAATGTTATTGCTAAGCTGAGTTTTAAAGTGGATTCTGTGTTTAGATGTTGAACCAGAGATATACTACAGTACTTTATCTGCAATTAAAGAAAAACTGATGTAACATAGGTAATACTTATATTTCATGATTTTAATTCAAGTTTAATCAGTAGAATGTCTTATAACACAAAGTTCCTACTGCTGATTACATTTTTAATATTTCTGAGGAAAGCAAAACAATTAATCAGTTTTAACAGTTAACTGTACAAGTAAGATGGTATCTTGGAAGAAATTTTCTCTGGCCAAGTAGCAGTATCTAAAATGAAAAATAATAGGCATAATAAAGTTTTTAGGACTACCGAGTGGTAATGATTATGATAAAATGCATGTTTTCTCCTGCCATTCTACATTCACCTTGCAGCTCTGGAGGTGTTAGCACCACTTGCCACTTCCTGATAAAGAACAGCTATGCATTTAAGAAATTTGTCATTGAATGGCAGGAATTTACATCCCATTTCATTACCATTTGATTAAGAAAAATAATCGTTATGAGCTGAATGGATTTAGAATAGGAATTAAGGCAAGTGGGCCTCATTCATACTATTAAGGCTAATATGGCTGAACTTGGCCTGATAGGAAATTTTTCTTTGGATAAAATTAAAAGTTTATTTTACAAGGAATTTTTAATAGAAGAAATCTAATACTTTTGATTTCAGCATATTTGTTCTCATCAACTTGAGACATAGGATTGAAGTGACCGAGTGTAGACTGTGCTTGTGCACTATGTATTCAATATAATGTTGATCGGCACATCAGAGGCTTTATGAAGCTGCAGCAAAACATTTGGCGAGGAAAATCAACTTTGTGTTTGAGTGAGTAAATGAGTTATTTAAGGTAAAGCTAAATATCAGTCAAAGCTAGTGAGCAAAAAGGATGGGAAAATCAGAAATGGCTAAAATAGGGCAGAATACTAGATGTTGTTTTCACGATGTGAAAATTAAAATCCATCTGCTTTAGAAACTTACATCAGCACTCCGGCTCAAAATTTGAAGGCTATTTTGTCATCACTGGTGGAATTTATGGCTGTAATTAAAAACCAAAAGCAAGCTAGCTAGCTTCTTGGTTTTACGATAGGGAAAAATCCTGATAGGTTAAGGCAAAGAAATCTGATAATGAAATCTCATATCAGAATTTAAAAATTCAGATAAACTTAAAGAAATCTGAAATTAAAATATGAAAGAAGAAGGGAATGGGCACCCCTCGTATAGCTCAGTGAGGTTTTTGTAAGGGTACCAATATTTTGATTCACTTGATAGTTTAATAGAAATATTTTGATAGTTTATTGGAAATGCTTGGAGGATTTAGTTTTTATATTTCATTCTGTGCCTGAATAAATTTGACATTATTAACATTTATAATCTTATGTCAATCAATATTTCCTCTTACCTCACTGTTTATGCATTTTATACAACTAAAATATTTAAATAAACCTAAAAAGATATATAAAGATAAACTAAGTTACAACAATAATACCCTGCAAGAAAAATGCACAAAGGTGACCTAGAAGCACAGCTGTCAGAATATACACGGTTCATGCATGGTTTGGATATGACTTTTTTTCAAGCATCCATGAACTCTAAAAGACTTTAAGTTAAAGAGCCTTAATTCTGTCTGAAAGGACAAAGGGAGGGTAATTTATCTTTTCCTTTTTTCTTTTTTCCTTCTTTTTGTCCTTCCTTCCTTAAATTTGGCATGAAGAAATAATAGGATCTTCACATTTCTGAATTCATTCTAGTTGTAGTAGAGGGAAGTTGGAAGAGCTTGACCGAAGTTGAAGTCATCTCTTATTTAGATGTAGAAAGTTACTGTGTATTTTGTCTCATAGTAATATAATATGTGAATCGGTGCTAATGTAATTAATCTCTTAAAAGGGAAAATATATTCAAAAACTAGTCTGTCTTATTTATATAATCATGTGCTACATGTGTTTTGTTAACATACTAAGGGATATCACTGTCTTCTAGTTGTACACATTCATTGCTTAAAATGTATTTAAAATGGGCACTGAAAGTTAGACGTGTGTTAAGAGCTACAAAGATAGCATTATATGAAAGTTAAAAAGTAAACAGTTTTTGGAGTTGCTTTCCCTGCAGGCCCAGGCTGTGTTGTACTGAGATGAAGGCAAAAACCCTGGCAGGTACCAGGGGCTGTAGGGGAGGAAAGAGTGGTTGCCATTCAGGGTGCCCCTGCCCCATCTGGCTGCCCCCCTGGGAGGCAGCCCCCCCAAACTGTCTGAGAGCCTAGGAGGCAAGCCTCTTCCTCAGCTGTTTCACAGCAGACCCAGGGATCCTGAGATAGTGGATCCCTGGTTCCTGAGATAGTCCTGAGGTTCCTGAGATAGTGCTGAGGAAGGAAGGGGTGTTGTAGCCCTCTCCTGTCTGGGTTGAGAGGGCCTGCCCCGGCCCATTTCTGCCTGTCCTCAGGGGCCTCCCTCCCGGGCCTGGCACTTCTGACCCCCTCTGCCTACACCCTGTACCCTGAAGGCCATAAGGATAGTGGTGGGATGGATAGGCATTTAGGAGGGGCCCCCAAAGCAGCTTAACTCTGCTTCACAGAGGCCTTTCGTCACCACAGAAATCTACTTACCTTACACCCCAGCCCCTGCTCTAGAAATACATACTTTTAAAAAAGTTTCATGGTGTCTTTAGAAAATGAGCTGGTTCAGTCCCCACATTATCCAGTTAAAGAGGCTTAGAATATAAGAAGGTTAAAGAACTTTGAATTAACAAATTTGGAACCAAATTTATTTGTGAAAAATTATCTTTTATGTTCATGATGTGTTGTAAGAGCTATAAAGCTAACCGTTTGGAGACAGCACTCAGTCTGATACACATGAGGGGGAATTAATAGCACTCTGGTGTTGCATCCATCATATGTTTCTCTCACTTGACTTTCTCATTTCTAAGGTGAGAGGACTTTCAAGTGTCATCACTGCGATGCTGCCTTTAAAAGGAAGGATACCTTAAATGTTCATGTCCAGGTGGTCCATGAAAGACACAAGAAGTACAGATGTGAGCTTTGTAACAAGGCATTTGTTACACCTTCAGTGCTTAGAAGTCATAAGAAAGTAAGTAGAAGCCTTCTGTGAATTCAGATGCATTACGTATTTAGCATTATGTGGGTAAGTATACTAATTACTGTGTGATAATCAATTTTAGTTCATCAACATGTTTACTCAGTAACAAAGAATGCATAATTTATATCAGCTCTTCAGATATAAAGTTTTCTTCTTTTTTTTTGGAAGAGAGAGATTTTTCTTAAGAAAGTTAACCTAGGTTTCAATATGGATTGTACACAGACCTAAACTATACTGATAGATGGGTCACAGCAAGTGCTTGATAAGTGGGAGCTCATTAGTTTGTATACATTTTTGGACTTTTTTAAAAAAGATATATGAGGAGTGCCTTAATAATTTTATTTTTCAAAGATAACACAGATATTTATTGATAAATTATTAGACTGAGCTCTTCTAGGATTGGAATGGTTCTTCATCGTGCATCTCTAGGACCTAGGGAGATTCCTGGTAGAGAACCAGGAACTTGACAAGTATTTGCTCAACTCAAATAAAATGATGTTCTTACTTCCAGTGATTCGGAGATTATCTTTTTTGTGTTATGCTTATTATCTAAGCAAATCAGCAGGTCATTTTTATTTGTTAAATCATTATAGCCATGTTTTTAAAATAGCAAAATTCATATTATAACAAATGCAGTTAAAGGTTTTAATGTTGACTTTAGAAATGAGTATTAAGTGTGTTAGTTTTCTGCTACTGAGTGTGTGCTGCTGAGCAAATGTGAAGTGACTTCTGCTTTGGTATGACTTTTATTTTGGTGCCTATCCTTAACAGAGCTGTTTCAAAAGGAATGAGTTAAGTAGCTTTCTTTTCCTGTATCTTTAATGCTTGGTAATAATGATACCGACTTTTTGTCAAATCTCTAAATAGAAACCTTTCAACTTTCTTTTCTTGAATTACTCTTTTGCATGAACTAATAAATTCTGGTTGTGTTTTAATCAATGGGGAAAAAGTATAGTGAATTTTTTAAAGAGATATAGTTTGTACAACTGTAATAGCAGATTGCCACAGAGTATATTTTGCAGAGTGTTGTTCATTTTCACCCCATCCATTTATCTAATATTTTCCTCATAGTGATGGTTCCATCCTTTCTTATCCATATTTAAGATACTTTAGTATGTACCTACTAAGATACTTTTGCATTAAACCAAAGGAACATTTTAGTTCTTTTCATTAATATCATCCATATGTCCTTTTTGAAACTTATATCACTGACAAGTAACTTAGGTCATATAAGTGAACAATGTAATACCTGTGTAGCAGCAGAAGATATCCTGTAGATTTTATAAAGATAACACAAATTGGTAGATGTCTATTTGGAGTAAGTCAGTGTTGTAATAATAGATATATACAACTTCTAAACAACAACAATGTAATACCTGTGTAGCAGCAGAAGAAATCCTGTGAATTTTATAAGGATAATACAAATTGGTAGTTGTCTTATTTGAAATAAGCCAATGTTGTAATAATAGATATATACAACTTCTAAACAACCTTACACTAACAAGAAAGAATGGCTGTATTTTGCCTGTTCTGTCAGGGAATGACAAAAATATAGGTCTGTTATATGTTAAAATGTTATACCATTTCATTAAATTGAACCATAATGTGGACCATGGGAATAACAGCTCTTACTGAGGTGTAAAGAATGTAGAACTGTTTTGTATAAGAACGTGTAGTGAAAATGGAAAGTTAAGTACCTGCCATATGCCAAATCAAGGAGATATCTGCTGTAGACAGTGTCACTGGCTAGCATAGAAGTCGATTAGATTATCTTTCTCAAACTTGAGTATAATATAAACCATTTTCAAGGGAAAACTATCTAAAAGGACACTGATGTTGACTGTTGACTAAGGTATTAAGTTCATAACCCTTTGAAAAATTACAAATATAATAATGCATATACAAATGTAAGTTATAATTCAAACATGAAAATTTACAAATTAAATACCAGTAAGGCTATGAAATCAATTATATTAACATTAACAATTAATTTAACATGGAAGATGAGAATGTATTGCCAAGTCAGTGGTTCTTTGAGGTTGTTAGGTGATGAGGTAACTGTCCACCTCTTTTCCCTATCTCAGGCAGTGTGTCCCTTCTGGGAGTGCACTAGTTTTTTTCAAAACCCTTCCCTTTTCTTTTTACATTAGCCTTTGAAGTTCGAACGCTAATACTTGCCAGTAATTTGCATTAAAACAAATGCAAACACAGGGCCTAGAAACTGTTTTGTGGTGGTAACCCAGATGATCTATTATATTAATTTTTAGATTATCATTGAATAAAATTCTAAAAACTGTCTCATAGGAATTTGCAGATATCTGAAGCAATTGCCTCCTTTTCCCTTCTTTTTTCCTTCTCTTAAGTTTATAAAGCAATGGGACTTGAAAAGTATCTCTGACCCCTCATTTATTGGAATGACTTATTTTGATGCTGGTAGAATAACCGGTCTCCTGGTGAGACTGTGAGCAAGTTGAAAACCTTCACCTGCCTCCTCTTTTTGGAGGGGTCACTCTTTTTTCTTGAACTCCCTTAACATTTTATTGAAACTTGCTTTTGATGCTACTCATTCACCTTGTGTGTTTTATGCTCAGATTAAAGGTATGTTGGGGGCAGGAATGTTCTTTCAAATTGACTATTCAGTAAACATCTGCTGATTTTAAAGATCAAATCAGATTTATATTCCTTTTTGCTTTGCAGTAAATCGATCTAGTCAGACAAGCATAATACAAGTAACAAATTACTTCATTGAGATTAATTCTGTCCTCAAGAGTTAAATACACACAAAAATGTGAAAAATACTTCTAAGGAAGTGTTTCTTGGTAGCAATTAAGGGCAGCTGTGGTTTCACGGCATATACTGGTTTTGTATAAATTAACCATTTTAGATGGGTACTCCATAAAGGCTTAAAAAGCAGACTACAAAATTACTTTCAAATTAATGCTAATGTATGATTCTAAGGGTTTTTTTTGAACCGGTGAGAATACCCATGATAAATTGTTTAAAATCTCATTGTGATATTAAATCATTTTAATGAAACATAATACTGGGCAAAAAGGATTAATGTTTGTCAGAGATGCTTAATCATTTTTACCTAGTTCTTCATATTTGGCCTCATCCCTTTTTATTCTTTTCCTTTTAGACACATACAGGAGAAAAGGAGAAAATCTGCCCTTACTGTGGCCAGAAATTTGCCAGTAGTGGTACCCTGAGAGTTCATGTCCGTAGTCACACAGGTATGTAGATTGTGTTCGGTGATAAGCACAATTTAGAGAAATCAGATTTTTCTAAGATAAGGAATATTGTAATAAAACAAAATATATCTCATATTAAGAATTAATCTTGGCTGTTTTTTCTCCCTTAATGTTTCATAGAAACCAGTTCCTTACTCTAGAAAAATTTTGACTGTGTATACTTTCCAAAATTAAGTTAAATATCTACATAGGAATAATTTGATTGATGGTTGATCATGATAAAACTTTGATATATTTTATACACTATTCTAATGGATAGAGTAGGGAATAGCAGTTTTACTTTTTACAAAAGGCTAAGGTCCCTGTCTTAAAAATCTCTCCTGTAACTCACATCAAATATGGCCTTTCAAATTTAAAAAGTCCTTGGAAGGTTGCTTGAATGCTATAGGATTTTATTGGATATGGGGGTGATAAGACCATAACCATCTGTTATACCATGGAATGCTTCCTAAAGCTTCCCTTCATTTCTTGGGATTTCCTTGCACTTTCTCCCATGAAAAAGGGCTGTGCCCTAGTGAAGGGTCAATGAACAACTAAATATTCTTGAAAGGATATTGGCTCAATTTTATCTACTATGTAGAGAAGTACTTAAAAAGGCTTAGAAGAAGGCTCTTAAATTTGATAGCCTGATGATTTTATATGAATTTAAATGGTTTGTATAGCTGAACTATATATTGTACACTGTAACTGGGTTACATTGCTGAAGGTTTCTATTCAAGAACTATAGTATTTGGCTTTCTTTACCATTGTATCACCAGTGCCTAATACAGTGTCTGGTGCAACAACTGTTGCGAATGAAAAAATGTAAAGTAGACCAAAGAATCAATACTGTGATGATTATGCATAGGTGGACAAAAGGAAAGCTGTGGAGCCTAATTATTTTGGAGCATTTCTGGCTACAGCTAAAAGGCCTAAGGTCAACTTAGTATTTGTTATCTTACAATAGCCTGTTAAATACTTCTAAATGAAGCATGTAACCAAGAGTATATCAAGTATTATATTTGATGGCTGTGGTATAATAGGTGACCTAAAGAAAGACAGGTCTTCTTACTTAGAAGTATCCAGAGAAAGTGAGGTTTTCAGAACCAAGTCCAATATGTGTAACAGAAAGCAGAGAATAACGAAAAGAAAAGTGGGGAGAAGCAAAAAGAAAGCAACAGAGAGCCATGATAAGGGCAGGTGGGTTTAAAATACTGCCAGAAGCTTGTAGCACTATGTCCAGATGGTGCAGAAGAAGCAATTAAATGACAAAGATAGAAGAGAGAGCTCTGAAGTCGGGGCCCAGCGCCTGCAACCTAACAGTGCAGCGTTTGACATCATTGGACACCACTCTCTTAAGTGTATTGAGGACTGTGGCAACTTGTGATGTTCAGTAGCCTTCCATTCAGTAATTCTTAGAAAATATCTTTGTGTCATCCTGAAAATATAACTTACACTTTGCTCAGCCGATTTCATGTCTGTATGTCTGTGCTTGTGCATATAATGTGTGCATGGAAGAATAGCAAGTAGGAAATGGGAAAAGTGTATTATTTCTGCATATCATAGTAATAAGTTTATAGTAATGTCCTGAGATAGCATGATGTAATTGAATTATGTTTGGTATGCTGTGTCTGTAAAAAGCAGAGATTATATTGTTCAGAATGTGTTAAAATACATATTGCATCTCAGAAAAGATTAATCCAGTCAAGTAGAACATTTGATTATTCAGAATAATTCCATCCTTGAGAATTTGGTGTACCTACATCTTATTTTGTTTGTAGGAAGGATTGGCAATGGAGAAGAAAAAAGTGCTTAAACTAGTAATTGCCTCTAAAATTTTAATTATAATTATCCTCTACAGAATTGCAGTAAAAATAATAAGATTATTTTTTGAACTCAAAGAATTCACTCTGATAAAAATATTAAGTATATGTAGTACATTTTTGGTGGTGTCTTGTATTATGTTCTGTATTATTTATAATCTAAAGAGTATTCTAAAATCCAAATCATTTTATGTATGATTTGATTATTGTGTGCATTAATCTATGCCAAATGTTGTACAGGTTCTGGCATATTGAATGTGGCTCCTGATCAACAGACTGGCCATCTGAATTCAGACAACAGTGCTGAAGGCATAGCCAACATACACATAATAAATAAAAATAAAAATATGAAATAATGTAAATGTGTATATCTGTACAAATAATTAAATAATTATTTATTTACAATTGTTATAAATAGGTTCTTCTGTTTAAAATCAGACTCATTTCATTTTTACATTTTACAATTCTTTCTGGGGTTATTTTGATGTCAAAACTATGTCCTTGGTGACAACCACCTGGCAATATGGCTGGGGCTGTATTTGAAGCAGTGGGTGCTAAGCAGCATCGGTGACTGCTAGAGGCCTGGCAGGTGGCTGGGATCTGGGCTTCCACAGTGGTTTCAGCATGGATTTATTTTCCTGTGTGAACAAATGATATTTTTGCTTCTCTTTTACTTACTTTGTCCTACCCCCCAAATCATGTGGACCCACTTATCCTCCCCTGAAAAACCCAGCTCAGTAAATACATGTGCTTAGTGGGATAATGTGGAATAATGGTATCCTAGAAAAAACAGGCCTTCTTACTTAGAAGTATCTAGAGAAAGTGAAGGTTTCAGGACAAAGTCCAATATGGTAGCAGTAGAGCTATACAAGACAGTAGATCTCTCCTTGAGTTCTATAAGTTAATATTTTTCTCACCATTATTTTTCCTTATAAAATCACGTGATTTTATTCAGCCCTTTCCCATACTAGGTTTAGCAATTTTATTTATGCTATATCTTGACAGAGGTAAGGGGTCATGGCGTCTTCTGTAGGAAGTTTTTAGTTCTATACTATTAGGAAGTGTGCAGTAAGGTGGTGAGGACTGAGAGTGAAGAGGGGCTGGGGATGATCGGGATGGACAGCTGTCATACCTGCTGTGGAATAGGGCCCTTTGGATGATCAGTGTGAACGTATTGGTCTTAACTGTCCAATTATCTTAAAAATAATTGAGGACTCTGGGAAGCTTTCATCTATGTGGGTTATATCTGTAGTTGCTTACTATATTTGAAATTAAAACTGAGAACATTTAAAATTATTTATTAATTTGTTAAAAATAACAGGAATAAGGCAGAGCCAAGATGGCGGCATGAGTAGGACAGTGGGAATCTCCTGCCAAAAACATATATATTTTTGAAAATACAACAAATATAACTAATCCTAAAAGAGAGACCAGAAGACACAGGACAACAGCCAGACTACATCCACACGTGCAAGAGCCCAGCGCCTGGTGAAAGGAGAAAGAAACAAGCCCTGGCCCAGCATAACCCGAGCACCCATAACCCCAGCTCCCAGCGGGAGGAGAGGAGTCAGAGCGGGGAGGGAGAGGGAGCCCAGGAATGGTAAACACCTAGCCCTAGCCATCCGCACCAGAGCGCAGACACAGTGCATGCGTGGAGGGCTGGAAACTAGGGAAACAGGGCAGCAAGACCTCTGAGCGGGTCCCGAAGCTGATGCCCCTGTGACAAAGAAAAGCGAGTGCTTTTTGAAAGTCTTAAAGGAACAGGGATGCAACAGCTGGACGGAAACAACCCAGGTCACAGTCCAGAAGCTGAAATTCCAGGGAAACCTGGGCGCACTAACCCCCTGGGCAACAGATCTGAGACCCCTCACAGAGGTAAACAGCCAAACAGCCCCCCATCCATTACCCCTCTGTGGCGGGGCCATAGCAGAGAAGCAGCCTGAGACTGGCCACACCCTCATCAAGGGAGCTTCCTCCATACCAGCCGGGTAAGACACAAAGACCCAGTCTACACGCAATTGCCCAACACAAGCCACTTGGGGTCACAATTGTCCCAGTAAAGAAAGGCCAGTAGCAAGTCGAAAGTTTGGCTCTCCCAGCTGATAGTCAATAGCACATATCAACATGAAAAGGCAAAAAAATTTGATCTAGACAAGACTACCCCAGACAGCTTCAATATCTGCTACATCTTCCCCTGAGAAGGAACCTGGGGAGATAGATTTAACCAGTCTTTCTAAAAAAGAATTCAAAACAAAAGTCATAACCATGCTGATGGACTTGCAGAGAAATATGCAAGAACTAAGGAAGGAGAATACAGAAATAAAACAAGCTCTGGAAGGACTTCAAAACAGAATGGACTACATGCAAGAGACCATTAATGGACTAGAAAACAGAGAACAGGAATGCAGAGAAGCTGATGCAGACAGAGATAAAAGGATCTCCAGGAATGAAAGAATTCTAAGAGAGCTGAGTGACCAATTGAAATGGAACAATATCCGCATTATAGGGGTACCAGAGGAAGAAGAGAGAGAAAAAGGGATAGAAAGTGTCTTTGAAAAAATAATAGCTGAAAACTTCCCCAAACTAGGGGAGGAAATGGCCTCTCAGACCACAGAGCTACACAGAACTCCCATGACGAGAGATCCAAGGAGGACAACACCAAGACACATTATAATTAAAATGGCAAAGATCAAAGACAAGGACAAAGTATTAAAGGCAGCCAGAGAGAAAAAAAAGGTCACCTACAAAGGAAAACCCATCAGGCTATCATCAGACTTCTCAACAGAAACCCTACAGACCAGAAGAGAATGGCATGATATACTTAATGCAATGAAACAGAAGGGCCTCGAACCAAGACTACTTTATCCAGCACATTATCATTTAAATATGAAGGGGGGATTAAACAATTCCCAGACAAGCAAAAGTTGAGGGAATTTGCCTCCCACAAACCACGTCTACAGGGCATCTTACAGGGGCTGCTCTAGATGGGAGCACTCCTAAAAAGAGCACAGAACAAAACACCCAACATATGAAGAAGGGAGAAGGAGGAATAAGAAGGGAGAGAAATAAAGAATCATCAGACCGTGTTTATAATAGCTCAACAAGCGAGTTAAGTTAGACAGTAAGATAGTAAAGCAGCTAACCCTGGACCTTTGGTAACCACAAACTTAAAGCCTGCAATGGCAATAAGTACATACCTTTCAATAATCACCCTAAATGTAAATAGACTGAATGCACCAATCAAAAGACAGAGTAATAGAATGGATAAAAAAGCAAGATCCATCCATATGCTGCTTACAAGAGACTCACCTCAAACCCAAAGACATGCACAGACTTAAAGTCAAGCGATGGAAAAATATATTTCATGCAAACAACAGAGAGAAAAAAGCAGGTGTTGCAATACTAGTATCAGACAAAACAGACTTCAAAATAAAGAAAGTAACAAAAGATAAAGAAGGACATTACATAATGATAAAGGGCTCAGTCCAACAAGAGGATATAACCATTATAAATATATATGCACCCAATAAAGGAGCACCAACATATCTGAAACAAATACTAACAGAACTAAAGGAGGAAATAGAATGCAGTGCATTCATTCTGGGAGACTTGAACACACCACTCACTCCAAAGGATAGATCCACCAGACAGAAAATAAATAAGGACACAGAGGCAGTGAACAACACACTAGAACAGTTGGACCTAATAGACATCTACAGAACTCTACATCCAAAAGCAACAGGATACACATTCTTCACAAATGCACATGGAACATTCTCCAAAATAGACCACATACTAGGCCACAAAAAGAACCTCAGTAAATTCCAAAAGATTGAAATCCTACCAACGAACTTTTCAGACCACAAAGGCATAAAACTAGAAATAAACAGTACAAAGAAAGCAAAAAGGCTCCATGGAGGCTTAACAACACGCTCCTAAATAATCAATGGATCAATGACCAAATCAAAATGGAGATCCAGTAATATATGGAAACAAACAACAACAACAACACAAAGCCCCAACTACTGTGGGACACAGTAAAACAGTCTTAACAAGAAAGTATATAGCAATCCAGGCATATGAAAAGAAGGAAGAACAATCCCAAATGAATGGTCTAATGTCACAATTATCGAAATTGGAAAAAGAAGAACAAATGAGGCCTAAGGTCAGCAGAAGGAGGGACATAATAAAGATCAGAGAAGAAATAAATAAAATTGAGAAGAATAAAACAATAGCAAAAATCAATGAAACCAAGAACTGGTTCTTCAAGAAAATAAACAAAATGGATAAGTCTCTAGCCAGACTTATTAAGAGGAAAAGAGAGTCAACACAAATCAACAGAATCAGAAACAAGAAAGGAAAAATCACAACGGACCCCACAGAAATACAAAGAATAATTAGAGAGTACTATGAAAACCTATATGCTAACAAGCTGGGAAACCTACGAGAAATGGACAACTTCCTAGAAAAATACAACCTTCCAAGACTGACCCAGAAAGAAACAGAAAGTCCAAACAAACCAATTACCAGCAGCAAAATTGAAGCGGTAATCAAAAAACTACCAAAGAACAAAACCCCTGGGCCAGATGGATTCACCTCGAAATTTTATCAGACATACAGGGAAGACATAATACCCATTCTCCTTAAAGTTTTCCAAAAAAAAGAAGAGGAGGAAATACTCCCAAACTCATTCTATGAAGCCAACATCACCCTAATAACAAAACCAGGCAAAGACCCCACCAAAAAAGAAAACTACAGACCAATATCCCTGATGAATGTAGGTGCAAAAATACTCAACAAAATATTAGCAAACCGAATTCAAAAATACATCAAAAGGATCATACACCATGAACACCATGACCAAGTGGGATTCATCCCAGGGATGCAAGGCTGGTACAACATTGAAAACTCCATCAACATCATCCACCATATCAACAAAAAGAAAGACAAAAACCACATGATTATCTCCATAGATGCTGAAAAAGCATTTGACAAAATTCAACATCCAATCATGATAAAAACTCTCAGCAAAATGGGAATAGAGGGCAAGTACCTCAACATAATAAATGCCATATATCATAAACCCACAGCCAACATTATACTGAAAAGCAAGGAGCTGAAAGCCTTTCCTCTGAGTTCGGGAACTAGACAGGGAAGCCCACTCTCCCCACTATTATTTAACATAGTACTGGAGGTCCTAGCCACGGCAATCAGACAAAACAAAGAAATACAAGGAATCCAGATTGGTAAAGAAGAAGTTAAACTGTCACTATTTGCAGACGACATGATATTGTATGTAAAAAACCCTAAAGACTCCACCCCAAAACTACTAGAACTGATACCGGAATACAGCAAAGTCGCAGGATACAAAACTAACACACAGAAATCTGTGGCTTTCCTATACACTAACAATGAACCAACAGAAAGAGAAATCAGGAAAACAACTCCATTCACAATTGCATCTAAAAGAATAAAATACCTAGGAATAAACCTAACCAAAGAAGTGAAAGACTTACACTCTGAAAATTACAAGTCACTCTTAAGAGAAATTAAAGGGGACACTAATAAATGGAAACTCATCCCATGCTCATGGCTAGGAAGAATTAATATCGTCAAAATGGCCATCCTGCCCAAAGCAATATACAGATTTGATGCAATCCCTATCAAACTACCAGCCACATTTTTCAATGAACTGGAACAAATAATTCAAAAATTCATATGGAAACACCAAAGACCCCAAATAGCCGAAGGAATCCTGAAAAAGAAGAATAAAGTAGGGGGGATCTCACTCCCCAACTTCAAGCTCTACTATAAAGCCACAGTAATCAAGACAATTTGTTACTGGCACAAGAACAGAGCCACAGACCAGTGGAACAGATTAGAGACTCCAGAAATTAACCCAAACATATATGGTCAATTAATATTTGATAAAGGAGCCATGTATATACAATGGCGAAATGACAGTCTCTTCAACAGATGGTGCTTGCAAAACTGGACAGCTACATGTAGGAGAATGAAACTGGACTGTTGTTTAACCCCATATACAAAAATAAACTCAAAGTGGATCAAAGACCTGAATGTAAGTTATGAAACCAATTAAACTCTTGGAAAAAAACATAGGCAGAAACCTCTTAGACATAAGCATGAGTGACCTCTTCTTGAACATATCTCCCCAGGCAAAGAAAACAACTGCAAAAATGAACAAGTGGGACTATATCAAGCTGAAAAGCTTCTGTAGAGCAAAAGACACCATCAATAGAATGAAAAGGAACCCTACAGTATGGGAGAATATATTTGAAAATGACAGATCCGATAAAGGCTTGACATCCAAAATATCTAAAGAGCTCACACACCTCAACAAACAAAAAAACAAATAATCCAATTAAAAAATGGGCAGAGGAATTGAACAGACAGTTCTCCAAAAAAGAAATACAGATGGCCAACAGACACATGAAAAGATGCTCCACATCACTAATTATCAGAGAAATGCAAATTAAAACTACAATGAACTATTACCTCACACCAGTAAGGATGGCTACCATCCAAAAGACAAACAACAACAAATGTTGGCGAGGCTGTGGAGAAAGCGGAACCCTCGTACACTGCTGGTGGGAATGTAAATCAGTTCAACCATTGTGGAAAGCAGTATGGAGGTTCCTGAAAATGCTCAAAACAGACTTACCATTTGACCCAGGAATTCCACCCCTAGGAATTTACCCTAAGAATGCAGCAATCGAGTTTGAAAAAGACAGATGCACTCCTATGTTTATCACAGCACTATTTACAATAGCCAAGAATTGGAAGCAACCTAAATGTCCATTGGTAGATGAATGGATAAAGAAGATGTGGTACATATACACAATGGAATATTACTCAGCCATAAGAAGAGGGCAAATCCTA
Source organism: Manis javanica (assembly GCF_040802235.1). NCBI lineage: Eukaryota > Metazoa > Chordata > Mammalia > Pholidota > Manidae > Manis > Manis javanica. Next base: position 72,357,824 of record NC_133160.1, read on the forward strand.
CCATTTGCAGCAACATGGATGGAGCTGGAGGGTATTATGCTCAGTGAAATAAGCCAAGTGGAGAAAGAGAAATACCACATGATTTCACTCATCTGTAGAGTATAAGAACAAAGGAAAAACTGAAGGAACAAAACAGCAGCGGAATCACAGAACCCAAGAATGGACTAACAGGTACCAAAGGGAAAGGGACTGGGGAGGATGGGTGGGTAGGGAGGGATAAGGGGGTGGGGAGAAGAAGGGGCATATTAAGATTAGCATGCATAATGGGGGGGGGATGGGAGAAAGGGGAGGGCTGTACAGCACAGAGAGGACAAGTGGTGATTCTGCAGCATTTTGCTATGCTGATGGATGGTGACTGTCGGGGGCTTTGTGGGGGGTACCTGGTATAGGGGAGAGCCTAGTAGACATAGTGTTCTTCATGTAAGTGTAGATTAATGATAACAAAAAAAAAAAGAAAGAAAGAAAGAAAAAGGGAATTACTCCCTGATAGGATAAAACTAACTGTAAATCAATGATTAATGCATGCTTTAAATATCCTTAATTTTGATCACTTAAAGGGTGTCAGATGATCGGCTATAGAGGTACATTTTTCTGATAATATTCCTTTCTCTTAAAAAAAAAAAAGCAGTTCCTGTGTGGTGACCTCCAATGAGTTCTACACAGTGGTATAAAGGGCATATCAATGTGTGGGCAAAGGGTCTGTTTGTGTTTATACAGAAGATCAAAGCCTAATTTGGCTACCCAGAAAATGAACTAAGATACGATATGAAGAAGAACTTCCAACATCAGCACTCTCTGGAAGAGTCATACCAGAAGATGATCATCAAAATTCCTCAACAAAGATCCTGGCGCTGCTACAGTTGTAGCTTCATTCATCCCACTGGTTCCTGGACTTGCCATGGGAATGAAGAATGAGATATCTAAGCGGGCCTGTGCATATAGTAAAACAACAAATTTGACTGGATCTATACTGTTGGAACTCAACCAAGAATTAGGAGAAGTGCAAGTTGTAGCGCTCCAAAATCTTACGACTACAGACTATCTACTGTTAAGAGAACATATGGGATGTGAACAGTTCCCAGGAATGGGTTGTTTTAATTTGTCTGATTTCTCTCAGACTGTTCAAGTTCAGTTGGACAATATCCATCATATCATAGATAAATTTTCACAAATGCCTAGGGTGCCTAACTGGTTTTCTTGGTTTCACTGGAGATGGCTGGTAATTATAGGTCTGCTTTGGTTATGTTACTGTATTCCTATTATGTTAATGTGTGTGTGCAATTTAATTAATTGTTTAAAACTATACATGCTTAAGTTACTCTACAAGAAGACATGTCAAAGAAATAGTCAATCTTCCCATGTTTTCTTCCATCTGCTACTTCTATAGCTTTTCTTCTTCTTCCTAATTACAACCCTTAAATAAAATTCGTGCCTCATATCGAACTTACCGAGTATCATAATTCTTCCAAGTGGTAAAGATACCTCAAGACAAATGCTGGGCATAGAAGCCACAGGGCATAAATCTGCAAAGAAGTAAAAAGCTAACCTTTTCAAACAATATGGCTTCTCTCTCACTTACCAACTTTACATCTCCCTGTATGGCCCCAGAAGATGACTGGTTAGCCAGAGACGGGTAAGATTCCTCAAGGGAGGAAAAACCTAAGACAGGCACAGTTGCAGGGGGGCCATCAGGTGAGAAATTGGGGATCAACAGTGGTGAAGCTTAGAACCTCACCCCCCCCCCCCATTTTGAGAGAAATCTTCTGTATCCCTGGATGTTTAAATGCCCTTGTCTAGCTTGGATTAACACATCGTCTACAGGCACATACCTGATCATCTACAATTGCTCTCTTACAACACTGAACTATGTTTTCTGCCTTTATCTTGCATCTACCTACCACTTCAGCATTTTATTAAAAATAATAATAATAATAATAATAAAGGGAGAAATGTGGGATCCACATATAACTCAAGTATAAAAATCAAACAAATATTCATATTCGACCCGATTGTTTATAGTTCATAATGCGTGATCAAAACCGAAAGTTTCTGTGATGACTGCCCTTGCACTGTTCACCATGTAAGAACTTATTCACTATGTAAGAATTTGTTCACCATGTAAGAACTTGTTCGCTATCTTTCAGAAGATTGGAGACTGACGAGAATTAGGCTTGAGATGGATTAATTATTGTGCATTGAACATTGAGTCCCCTATACAGCATTTTATTGTTGTTAACAACCATTTGATCAATAAATATGAGAGATGCCCTCTCAAAAAAAAATTAACAGTAATAAATCTATTGCATGTTAATTTAAACATTACAGAAAAAAGCTACACTTTCCTTATAATTTATAAAGAAATAATTTAGAGAGAAGGGGGCCACTGTTTTACATATCTGAAAATCTCTATAATACCTGGTTCAAGAGGAGACATCTAGATTGTTGTATCTGTTCCTTCATCCTGCTGTAGTATGTTCTTTCGGTTGTAAAATTTGCAGAATTTGAAAGAGTGTCTGGTTTCACAGAGATACATAGTTATAAGGGGAGGGTTTTTAAAAAGCGTTTGCAAATTCTGGGTATTACTTGTTATGACACTAAAACTAAAAAAAAGCGGTATTTTTTTTTAAAGGCTTGCTGTTGTACAGAACCTAAAATTTGTTCATGAATTCCTATTCTGTTACACTGATGTATCTTGCACTTTGAATGATCCTTTACCATGCATAAGTTGGTAGCATCATGCACAGATTATGTGGCAAGTACTGGCTCACTGAGTCATACAGCCCTTCCAAATGCGTTAATGTCATCACAGATCTCATTAGGCAAGTCTAAGTAGTTGGAAGTCTTCAGGCACATGGAAGCAGATACAAATTTTCCAAAATTCTAAATTTGCTTTGACTGCTGTAATTCTTGTATTTATTAAAAAATACTGCCACTTGCCCCTTCTTCCCTTTCTTTCTTCCTTTCTTTGAAAATGACAGGCTCACTTCTTTTATTCTGAAAACACAAATGTTCACCATATACACAAGTCTGAATAACTATAATTTGTAAGTCATTTTGTTTCCATTGAAAACAGTGTTGCATGAAAACTGCTAATTCAGCTCATGACTAGATTACATGGTGCTTTTCCTTGAGATAACTTTAGGGCATCAATATGCATTGTAAGTGCTTCCCATTTTATGGGAATATTAAAGAATATTAAAAACCTGGTACTCAAGAATTAAGGTTTAATAAGATAAATAATTTTTACTTCATCGAGGATGTCCTGAAGTGAAACAGGCATGGGTTTCTATTGTGAGTCCATGGCTGTGAAGACCACAGTGACTGTTAGTGTGATCTGAGGCTATTGGCTTGATCTACCCCATGGCACCAGCAGTTTTACCCATTACTTTTGTACCACTGGTGTAAAATCAACACGGGAAGAAGGTAAGAATCATGATAATATTATTATAAAAGTCGTTTTGACTTTGCATATCTTGTGAAAGAGTCTGGAATTCCCAAGGAGTACTGACCCTACTTGGGTAAATAATGCTCTAGATGGACCTCATAAGCAATTGTAAATGCCTAGGAAAATAGGAACATGAGAGAGAGTGTGTGTACATGTGTGTGTGTACATGTATGTATGTATGTTTTGGGGCCAGGTGAGGTGCAAGAGGCAGAGAGGTATGTGTTGGTTAGTGCAAATAAAGACCCAGCTGCCAGAGGCCATCCTCTTGAACTGGGACAATCCATCTTACCTGATCACTTGGACTGGCAGTGCTTCCAGCTGTAACCCAGGCTTTCTTTGTTAAGTTCTCAGGTTCTTCTGTCGCTCATGCTACTGAGATGTGTGGATGTCCATTGTCATTGGCTTTGCTGGAACCTGGGCTTTGAAAAGGCATTGATGAGTAGGAAGTTTATCAGTGGTGCCATTTCATAGATAGTTTGTTCCTGGGCTGATAATGTTATGGTTATGACTATACATAGAAAAACATCTAAAGCTTTTCAAATGTGGATGTATTTGTAGGTATATTGAAAAAGTTTCCTCTAAAATTGGCCTGCAGATTCTAAAAGATAATGATGCCAGTGTTCTTGTTTGCAGAGTCGAAGAATGAACTTAGCAAACAGTCAAGGTAGGAGAGCCAGGGCAGAGGCTTTTACTTAGAAATAAAGTGAGAGGAAAGAGCTCCTGGCTCCCTCCCGCCAGGAGGGGACAAGAAAGCCCAGGGTGGTGCATTGTCTAGGGGATTTATAGGCAGCTGAGGATTTTGAGGAATTGAGGGCTTAGGGTGTGGACTTGTACCACCTGCCCTGCCCTCAAGGTGGGCTGGGTTGTTGTCTGTTTGCTAGGGCTGTTTACAGTGAAGTCACGGGTTATGCTAAGATACCCTTGCGGAACACTCAAACATTCTAGGCCAAGTTGCTCCTGGCCTTTTGACCTTTAACTGATCTCAATGAAGATGTCTATATTCCTAGTCTGGTATCTTTACCCTAGAGAATTAGTGTGACATTGACTTTGCATAATGCTGAACACACAGTTTCAATAGGGACTTTACATTGTTACATTGCTTTGACTGTAAATATCTTGCCTTGCTTTTTCCGGAGGCCCTCACCCTACTCTGTCTATACCCACGGTCCCTGTCTCAGTAGGACCTTGCCAAAAGACTATCCTAGCAGTGAGATCTTTGCTGATATTTGACATTCTGCAGTCAAAGTTTAGAGACGTTGGAGTTATAATGAGACTAAATAACTTCCCCACCTATGTAGCTGCCCTGTTTAGTAGAAACATGTCTCAATGTGTTTCCTTCCTGCTCTACCTTCTCCACCATGGGAAGTGGCTCTGCGTAATGGGAAGAGCACAGCTGTGGAGATAGCTGACTTGGATTCAAATCCTGGCCCACACCACTTCTAGTTGTGTGCTTTTGAGCAAACTACTTAACCTCTCGGAGTCCGTTTTACCTTATAGGTCCTTTGTGAAGGATAAATTGATTCATGTCTATAAAATACTTAGTGCAGCTTCAGAGTAAATAGTCAGTTATTTGTCATAAGTATAATCTCTGAAATCCTTCTGTAGTATTGTCACTTAACACTGCTTTTCCAAAAGTTAAGTGAATTGTGTTCATTAACATTGGTTGGTGTGAATGGATGCAGATACCCAGTGCAGGGGAGAATTGTTTCCTGAATAACTAGTTTCATAGCTTATGTCTTGTTCACATCTCCCTCACAGCCTAGTTCTTTCAACAGGAAGACTTACATTCTTTAAATATAAACAGACTTTTTGTTATTTCATTTGTTTTGTTTTTTGCTTATAGTTACACTTCTCAGAGAAAACTCAGACTTTCATCAAGTAGAATGTCATTACGCCATGCTTAGCCATCTTCTTGAAAAGGGATTCCATGAAATTTGCTATGCTCATGGAATGTGTGTGTTCTTTATAAAAGAAGGTGAAAAGCCTTGATAAGGCTCACCCAGTCATGCTATTATCCTACTTAAAACCTTTCTGTGGTTTCCCCTTGTCTTGGGCAAAATGACTGTCCTTTGCCTATCTCAAGAGACTCATCAGCTCCCAACCCCTCTTGCAATTAAAATAGCAGGTTCATTTGCTGAGCTCCTTTCATTTCCCTCCAGTCTACAGTTAGATGTTATTTCTCCTGACCATGCCCTACCCCCTCCACATTAGGTTGGTGTGCTCTGTTTCGTACTTCTCTCAGCACAGCACCCTTCTGAGTCCTCTCACTTTTTTAGTAGTTTGTAGGTTTTCTGTTCCCTTAGAGCTGTACCCATATCTGATACCTTACTTGTTGACTACTCAGAGTACTGCCTGACATAGAAAGAACTTAGTAACTCCTTCCTGAATGAATTTTTTTTAAATCAACAGATTATAGCACCTGTGGGATAGTGGAAAGTATGCCAGCTTCATAGTGAGAAGTCCTGTATTCAAATCAATTTAATTGACCAAAAATCATTTTTCATGTAATAACTACAGACATCTGTGGAATTCACTTTGAGAGATGCTAATATCAAAGAATAAAATTGAGAACCGCCCCCCTCCCCCAGTCTTATCAACTGGGCTTACTCACAATATAAACTTAAGTTAGGTCTTTGCTTTCCTTCCATTTTCATCTTACTGCTTTGTCTGCAGTTGGTAGAAAGCAGATTGTATAACACATAACAGTTAACTTAGTTCAAGATCTAGCTCACCAATGCATATCAAATTACACACTTAAATGAAGGAATAAAGAGCAATATTTAGCCAACCAGCATTCAGACTTATGTGACTCCTGTTAGCTTGGAATTCCCTAGTTTGTAAAAAATTTCATTAGAATAAAGGTAGAAGAAATTGGTCCTGACAAATGCCCCACCATTGTGTTTGATGAGGTCAATTCTGTAGGAATTGGATTAATTACAATCATGTAGCATATTTCAGTCTCTTGTACCATGTACCCTCTTAACTAGTAAAGGTTTGGGAGCTCCTATTGTTTATTATATATTTGGATCTTCCATGACTTGTGATAGATTACATCCTGATAAACCCATCGTAAGTTGAATATGTTATAAGGAGAAAATGCATTTCATACACCTATCGAATACCATAGCTTAGCCTAGCCTATCTTAAATATGCTCAGAACACTCTTTAGCCTATAGTTGGGCAAAAATCATCTAACACAAAGCCTATTTTATAATAAAGTCTTGGGTATCTCATGTAATTTATTGAATACTGAGGTGGAAAAGAGAGTGGGTATATGAGTACAGAATGGCTGTAAATATGTCAGTTGTCTACCCTCATGATCGCGTGGCTGACTGGTTGCTGAGGCTCGCTGCCATTGCCCAGCATCATGAGAGTGTATCATAATGCATATCGCTAGCTCAGGAAAAGATCAAAATTCAAAATTTGAAGTACAGCTTCTACCGAATATGTATTGCTTTTGTACCAACATAAAGTAAAAAAAAATCACAGGTTGAACTATTGTAAGTTGGGGACTGCCTGTAAGTATCTCCTCTCAGGTATGACATACTTCCTTAATCTGGTCCATGAATAGATTCTAAGCTTAAGAGCAGGGCTTCAGGCTCAGGTTTTTAATCACCTTTGTTGGAAGAGGGAAGTTCTCTCAAATATTATCTAAGTTAACCCTTTCACAGCCAGTGTGCTAGGTTTCTAAAACCATTCTCATTTTCTAGATGATGAGGAAGCTGAGATTCAGAGAAGTAAATTATCTAATCAGTTAAGATAAGATCTAAATCTTTTTATTTCAAATTCTATTTGACATTTTTGATCTCTTCTTTTTTTGCTACACAGCTGTAACGATTACCACAGAATTACAAAAATTCTATAAAAAAACGAGGAGTGAAATTCTAACAGTTGTTTTATTTCAGTAGTGTGAAAGTTTTATGTTTTAGATCCAAATGAAAAATGTTTTGATTTTATTAACAGTCACCTGTTCAATAACTCCTGAGGCATCTTTAGAGTGTGCAGTAATAATAGAGAAAATGATTAAATTCTGTTTCATCAGATTCCTTTCTTGTAAAAATTGACTTTATATTTTACAGCAGTTTTAGGTTCACAGCAAAATTGAGGGAGTACAGATTTCTCCATCAACTGCTTCCCCCACTACATGCATAGCTTCCCCATCGTCAACAGCTGTCCCCTCAACCAGAGTGATAGTACATTTGTTTAAACTGATGAACAAATTATATTGACACATTGTAATTACCCCAAATCCATAGTTTACATTACAGTTCATTCTTGGTGCTGTACATTCTGTGGGTTTGGATAAATGTGTAATGACATGTATCTACCCTTATTGTTTCATTCAGAGTAGTTTCACTACCTTAAAAATCCTCTGTACTCTACCTATTCATCCTACAACCCTCTACCCTGGCAGCCACTGATCTTTTTATTTCTTCTGTAATTTTTTGTTTTCTAGAATACCATGTATTTGGATAGATTATGTTTTTTATTTCCAGGAAATGATTATTAATTGATAGTTGGACCTTTTAGTAAGGTGGATATAATTGGAATACACTGCAATGTGAGGAGATTTTTAAAGAGGTATAGTCTTTTCACTGTTTTCCCATTATTTTGAGTCAATTTCATTTGGGTTTCACAGTAATCAAACTGTGTAAAGTATATTTTGGGAAGTCAGTTCTCTTTTTTATAACATCATATAAACACTATGTTTTACAAAGAGGAAATATGACTCCAGTGATGTTTTTTTCCTTCCAGTTTGCCAATTGCAGTCTTTCATCATTTCCTATCTAGTGTAGTGACAGTATCACTTTGTGTAACATTTAAGGCAGTTTCCTTCATATTAATTTTCTTAGGACAGGTCTTATTTTATTGTCTTATGACTAATGGTCATTCTACAGGACAATGACAACTTAGCTATTAGATTTCCATCTGTCAGCACTAGAAGGAAGTCTTAGTATTTATATATCACCTATAATTTTTTGCTAATGGCTTTAAACATTTTTAGAAATTCCCCCAATGCCTTCACATTTTGATTGATTTTGTCCTTTACTGCCTTGATAACCAACCAGATGTATCTTTGCTTCACCTTCTTTCTTCTCTGTCTACTCTTCCCTCCTCTAGGTCTGTTACCACCTCTCTACTGCTAGGATGAAGTCTGACAAAACAGAGTTTTCCATTAACTTTGAAATGTTATTTTTCACAAACCTTGTATCTACCTTCTAAAATCCACTCATTCTTCTTAATTAGATTATTGTAATTAAGGCATGCATGAGAAATGTACACATCTGCATTTATAGATTATTAAAATATGATCATCTTCCCTTTTAAAATAATAAGGAATTTTAGTTAAGTCTCTTAACTGAACTAATGCCCAGTAAAATACAGTGAGGTCACACAATGTGTAGATACTTCTAGAACTAAACTAGGCTTAAACTTTTTCCAGTGTACCACATTGCTGGTATTTTTTAATCTCATTTTTTTTTAACATATCTCCTAACTCTTACTGCTACTCTTGGACTTACCTTAGAATTACATGTATTTCTTCCATAATGTTTGATGATACTATCTTTGTTGATTTATCAACCAATTGAGGATAATAGTCTCAACTTGGAAGCTTGAGGCTCTATAGTTTGTTTTTGATGGTCTGAGAACTTAACTCCAGTTATGGAGAGGCTTTCCTACCACACAATCAACTATCTATAATTCATTACTATTTAATGTCTGGTTCATATTTAGACTGAATCTTGGAGTCAGATTATAGGCTTTCAAACTTCAGTTTATTTATTTCCTCCCTGTATGTGAGCTTTAGTAAGTTGTTAACTTCTTCACAGCTTAATTTCCTCATCTAAGACTTGGGGGAAATAACAGTCCCAACTTCACGGCATTGCTGTGGGGAGTAAATGAAGGTGTGTGTGAGGCACTGCACAGGGCCCGGCATCATGTAATCATGCAGCAGTGTGAGCTCGTGCTGCCCACATTGCTGTGTGTTTTGTTTTTGTTATTCCTGCATGTGTTTATGGCACATACTCATATCCCCTTGCTATATGGTCTGACCCTCTGTTCTCAGTGTCATCTTCATCATCTTTTTCTAACCATTAGCCACAGTGTATTAGATCATGTGTAGAATATAGATGAGCGCTTGCTGTCAAGCAGGGCTGGTTCGGGGTGGGTGACGGTGCATGCACTGTGTGCGGCCGTCACTGCCACTGAAGGTGGTGCTCAGGTCTGCAGCTGGCAGGCAGGTCTGTAATTTATCATCCAGTTCCTACGCTAGGATGACGGAGATGGCACCCCATGGGGCAGCCGAAATAGTAGAGCACATTCTCTTGTTGGTTTATAGCTTCTTAGGGTCAGTGAGAGCTGAGGTTAATTCTGCAAGGGAATCCATGGACTGTGACATGAATTCCATCAGTTCGTAAATTATGACAGAAATTCTAGGAACTGCTTTTGGGGTTTTAAGGCTCTGGGCCAAAAGGTTAATTACTTGCCTATAGTTCCAACCAACTTTCCATGTTAACAGATACTGGCTGTGCTGGCCCTTCTGTTCCAGGCTTGCTTGCACACTGCTATTTGAATGTAGTAATAAATCATTGTGTTAGGAAATATTTAATTTTTTTTAGTAAATACCTGTGATCAGTTTAGAAATAAAGGATCAGTATAATTTGATTATACTTGGATTTTAGCCACTGTTTTTTTAACATTTCCTAAAGGAATTTATTCATTCTTTTAACAATATTAAAATTTAAAAAATAGTAGGTATAATTGTGAATAACTACAGGAGAGTATGATACTTATTAATAAACAAAAAGATGGTGAAAGTGATTATAAACACAGATGAAAACTTAAAGCATCTTTTTAACATTTTCAGAATTAAATAACCTTCATATGTTGAGAGGGAATTTATTTTGCTATGCTGATTTTCTAAGTGGTTAATTACTAACAGTAGGCCATATCAAATATTCTCTTAGCTGCAGATAATCTGAGTTAATAGAATAGTTGTATAACAGTGTAGAATCTGCATAAATGAGTAAAATAAATGAGCAAAATAAATGATTTTCTCAGCATCACACTTTGAGAGCCTCAGATTTTCCCTAAGAAGTCTTATTCATAGGTAAAGTCTCAAACTGCATGATTTTTTTTTCTCAGTATTATTATGACACATCAAATAATTGTTGATCACCAACCACATGAGTGGAATGTACTATTCCCACCACCCCTTTTTTCCTGCACTCAGCTCCTTCCAGTTTATTTTGGGTCAGTGACAAGCATATGTAGCAACTTGAGGAAGAGACATTCATTTTGACTTTCATTGGTGGTATGATTACCTATTTTTTGTCTTTTTCAAAAATATTAAAGGCTGTAGTTTTTAATGCAAAAATTATAGTGCTTATATCAAGGTTTGCCATAGGCTAGAATGTGAGGCACAGAGGGAAGAGAGAGGGAGTCATGTTTGTCTTGGAATATAGTTATGAACAGTCACCAAATGAGTTAATAACATAGCCACAGAAATGGATCATTTAAAATATACCATTATTGATGTAATTCCCTTTCTATTATTTATTCTTTCTTGTGTGTGATATACTAGGATCCAAAAATGGAAGTACCCTAGGCAACAGTTTTCATCAACTATCTCAGCAGTTTTATCTATTGGCAAATTATTAGATAATATAATGAATAGCTGCTTCTATTAAATTTGGGACACCAATATTTTCCTTTAGGAAAACTAAAGGAGATTTGATTTCCTCTGATACGTGCTTTCTGCTGCCATAGCTACCATTTACCCCCTAGGACCAACTTTTTCCTGTGTTGTTTTTCTGCAACTCTGAATTATACTTCAGGGCTGAGGAAGGTTTTATGCATCTCTAATTTGGGGGTAAAGAGAATAGTTTTCTGGGTTTCTTGCTTCTTAAAGTGACATGCTCTTGAGTCTTCCTTGTTGGCACTTTGAACAGGAAAGGCCCTCTGTGTGCAGGTACCTGAGGTTTAATTATTCATCCCTCTAGGACCACTGCTCACAAACTGTGCTCGTAAATACTGTGTTAAATAAAACTGCTGGTAGAAATTCCCAGAAATGGGAAACTACTCGGTAAATGGATTAATGATTTTCCCACCAGAGTCTGACTCCCTAACAACAAAACCAAATCAATAATTACCTTACCTTACTTTATTTGCCTACCTTGAAGTGTCCCTTATCATAGCAGTGTGGAGAGCTCTTGTAGGAGTTTTTCTCTGTAAGTCAGAACCTTTAAATCTTTGCCAGTGTCTGGATTGCTCAGATGTTTCTGCTGTTTGCAAAATAGCCCCCTTTGCTTCTGTCAGTACTCACACCAAGGATCTCATGAAGGCATGCTCCCTTCAGACAAATCACATGGAATGGGCGTCATTTGTATCCCGGGTTGGCTGAAGCCAGAACATCCTGAGTAGGGAATCTTTTCTTTCTCAAGTAATTATATTCTAAATTTTTCCTTAATTCTTGTCCTTTTTATTCTGCATCTCATATTCTATTTTGTTTATATTGACAAAACTCGGTTTATGTTTTGCCTTCAACCCATACATAGGCTGACTCCTAGTTATTTGAGACCAGAAAGAGTGAGCACATGGCTATCCTGTGTTTCTGCTTCACAATGAACTTCACCTCATATTATTTGACATCTCTTGAGAAATGAGAATGAGACACCATAACTTTTAAGATTCTTAAGTAAAAAGATGAAGTGTTTACTTTTGTAACTTCATCCATAAAACCTTGCATTGAAGAAAAACTTGATTTGTTTTGATTCAGGTGGCAAAAGTATTTTGACAACTAACGGTCCCCTCATTCAGGCACTTTTTGATTTTTATATTTTACTGCCCACTTCCTTCCTATAGTAAACTCCTTAAACTTTTAAATGTACAGTATCTATAAATATTCAAGGAGTAAATGTCAAATTCAGATTTTTGTCACCTTTCTTTCAAAGATGGTGTCCTTGGGTTTAATTTCCTTAAATTGAGTGAGATTCTGAATGATCTGATTAATAGGAGCATTTCAGTAACAGTGTGGGGTTCAGTGAGGTCAGTGGTTTCATGGCTGTTTTTGCTGCAGGAAAAAAAGTATTTAGATTCATAGAAAAGTGCCAAGAATGAATTTGAGCTCTCCCATTCGTCAGTGTAGCATTTCACTTCTCTCTGTTGTATACTTCGAATTTGTTAGATACTCCATAAACTGAGGTGATAGGAATGGTGGGACTGGAAAAGTGATTCAGTCGTGCTTGCACAATTATATTTTTGGAGTTAATTTTCATTTAGAATGATTTACTTTGGTATTTTGAACAATTCCCTTAGTCTACAAAAGCAAAATAAGCCAGTTCCATGATATTTGTGAAAAACAAATGTAAAGTTCTTCTGAAGAATTAAAGTACATATATTTTAAAAGTCAAACATATGTAAATGTAACCATCTTAGAATATTTTTCATGAAACACACACTTTTTGAGATTTGCTTTTTCATTCAAAAGTTGGCATCTCCAAAACTGACTTGCGTTAGAAAATTAAAAAAGTAAAACTATGACTGCAGTGTCTAACAGTATTTAATTTTATTATTTAAACATTATTTAATTTGGATTTATTGAAAGTAAGAGTTTGACTTTAGTCTGTCTTGTATTATATTTTCTGTGTGTGTACATCTTTTCAGAAAAGTATGAAAGAATGTTCTCTGAAATCTACACAGGTTTTAAAAATACGGTAACCAACAAAATAAAAGTTAAAATTATTAAAATGCTTTCTGAAAATAATCTATTTTTATTTTAATTAAAATATCTTAAAATGTTTACATTATATATTAAGCTTTACTGCTTGTTTAAAAATCTCTTAAAGCATAAGGCCCATTGACTGTACACTTTTCTTTTTAATTGTGGTAAAATATACATAACATAAAATTTATCATTTTAATCATTTTATATACTTTTTAATCTTCAAGGTTGGTTATGGTCATTATTAAATCTGTTGATTTAATGTGTTTAGTAGCACGAAATAAAATTTGATCTCTGTGCCCTCTGATAGAGTAGTCAAATCAATTTCTTAAATCCAGGGTCTACTTTAAGAATATGATGATACCTAATTTACAAATACCAAGGTTTGCAAGATTTTTTTTTTATTACTTCCATGTTATGTAAACATATATTTGGGGGAAAGATTTGTGTCAAGATGTTGGGTATTGATGTGGTTATGCAGCAATAGATGGATAGCCTGTGATTTGGTGGCTTTACAGTCCTTTTATTGTGAAGATGCGTGCTAACCTGCACTTCCTTCACAAAATTTAAGATTCTAATATCAGTATGTTAATCCTTTGCTGAGAGCTAGAGTTCTTCTGATGCCTTTAGTTAAAATTACATTGCATAAAATAATAATATCAATTAATCCTAATCCTAATGGCATATATTAAACTAGAATCTGATTTTTTCTATTGTTTTTAACCATATTTGCCAGTGGATGGCTGTTGTCATAATGCATATTCTTTGTCAAAGAATCAAGGTAACTTGTTTGGGGACCAGGCTAGACTCTGGGAAGGTGTCCAGTGTGGCATCCTGATGTCCTCTTTCATTACCTCTAGCTGCCTGTGGAAGGCCATCTCCAATTTTCTGGAGCTCTTTTCTGAATATCCCCACGCCCCCACAACTTCCAAATACTTTTAAGCTACTTCCATCTCAGGTGCACCAGCAGCGAGAGTTTGGAAACACTTATTTGAAGCCCAGTAAGCTAAAATAATTTTAATTCAAAGAGAAGGAGTTATTTTAAAAAGAGTGCTTGAGTAATATTAAATTGGCATCAAGAAGCTACTCTGTTTGGTTCTTTTGCCTTTACTAAATGACCTTGGTTCAGTCCTCCTCCCTGCTCCCACAGAGGTCTTTCTTAAATCTTATTTCCTTGCTTTATTTTCTTCATGTAATTTATCAGTATCTGAAGTTATCTTGTGTTTTTTCTTTAACTTTTTCTTGTCTTTCTCATTACACTAGTAAAATTGAAGAGACAGTGATTTTGTGAATCTGTTCGCAACTGCATTCTCAAAGCCCAGGACAGTATCTAGAAGATGGTATGTGCTAAAAAATATCTGTTTAATGAATGAATAAATTAGCTTCATGGAGTATCCATTGTGTGGTACCTTTTAAAATCAACTTAAAATCAACCTTTTACAGTTGCCCTCATGTTTCTGTTTCTTCTTGATGTATTTGAAGAAAATGCAAGTAGATTTTAATGTTACTCAGTGTCAGAGCATAATTTAAAGAAAGAAGCTGGTGGAAAGAACTCGTCTATTTTACTTAGTTAAGTAAAAGATATTTGCTGTTACATACACATCAATATTGTTTGTGCTACCGTGTTCATTAAACCTGACTATTGGTAGCTAAACCTCTAGTGTAGCATGCAATATCTGCCAATATTGTATTTCCGTTGAAAGTGATTAGCTATATGTATTTCTCAAGGCACAGTTTAACATTATGTCAGTATTTGCATTGGGACCTTTGAAATGTAACACACATTCCTAACCTGCCCCCTACATTTTCCTGATGAGCTTTGATAACTAAAAGAATGCCTGAATCTACCAGTCAGAAAGGTCTGGTTAATGTTAACAGTTATTGCTAGAAGCAGAGTTTTTGTCAATAATTTCATAAAGTCTAAGCCAATCTACACAGAGTACTAGCCATATTGTTAATTTATGTATTGGCCTGAGAGTTCAAGGTTAAGGGTTTCAATTTTGATTCCACTGTTTAATAGCTGTGTCATCTTAAGCAGATTACTTTTTCAAATTTTCTTTCCTGTATTTCCTTATTTGTAAAGTAGGGATGCAAATACCTAAATCATAATGTTGTTGCAGAATTAAAATTGCTAATGTACTTTAAGTATTCTGAACAGTAGAAAAGAGGCTCTCTGTGTTTCAGCTATTGTTACTATTATTTCCATTTAGATTGGTTCTTAGCTACATTTTTAAAACTAATTTTCAGGTTAGTCAGAATTTGAACATTATGTTTAGCCTAAGCAAAGTGAAGGCAGTATCAAATCTACCAGAGATATTAAAAAATAGTATTATTTGGATTTACATCATATTGTACATCAGAACCTATGTACTGGCAGTGTTCAAATGAGAAAGAAAGACCTATATTTTTAGATTTAACTCAAAGTGAAAGTTCCTCTTCACACCAGGATAATTTTATGTGTAGACAAAAATATTTCCTGGAGACATATAATAATAATTTGAAATAAAGAAGGACAGTATCATAGTCATAATATGAAAGACCAACAGCTTGCTTTTAATATGCAAAACAGGCAAATGACTTTAATAATTATTTACTTGTTGACATGTATAGGTAACCTTCAGCTTCAGATTGCGTGGGATAGCACATGGCCATGTCCTCAGAGTCTCAGAAAGGCAGGATATCCCTGAACATGCTCCAACCAAAAGGGTAGAGAGGGTAGCAGTTTAATGTAGAGTCTAGGCTGATTTGCAAACTATATTTTGGTTTTCAAATAAAATCTTTTTCAAAGCCACTTAGCAAGTGACATCCTTTTACACTGGAGTTATATTCTGGGATAGGAGAATAAATGAGTGGAATTGAACTTACCCAGGTTTTCCAAACCTCTCAGCTCAGGATCACCAGATCTCAGGATTGGAGTGCAAATGGGATAGGAATTCAGCCAGCTAGAGGTGCAAGTTTCTCTTCTGAGCAGTCTCCGTAGGCCTTGGGGGCAGCAGATAGATACCAGTGATAATAATTGTCACCATATAAGTACGGTGATTATATTAGTTTGCTGGGATTGCCGGAACAAAGACCACAAACTGGGCAGCTTTAACAACAAAAATTTGTTGTCTAACAGTTCTGGAGGCTTGTAATCTGAGATCAAGGTGTTGGCAAGCCCAGCTTCCTCTGAAGGCATGAGGGAAGGATCTGTTCCAGACCTTTCCCTGGCTTCGTTTATTTCCTTGCCTTGTGGCAGCATAGCTCCATTTTTCACATGGCATTCTCCCTGGGTGTCTCTGTCTTCACTTCGCCATCTTACAGGGACATCAGTCATATTGCATTAGGGCGCCACACTGTTCAAATAATATTTGCAACAATGCAATTTCCAAATAAGGTCACATTCTGATGTACAGGGGGTTATGACTTCAACATAGGAATTTGGGGGGAACACAATTCAATCCATAATAGGTGACCATATATTCTTATTGTCCTAATTGAGAAACTTGTGGAAGTGAAAGGGAGTACTCTTAATAATTGCTCTGGGATAACCCACATAAACACTCTGCCTTGGGCAAACGTGAACATATATATGGTCACTACCCATGAGACAGGTACAAGTTACTCCATTTTCAGAGGCTGGGTGAGGTTGAATTTCTCAGAATTAGAGCTAGAAAGAGTGAATGGTATTCAAACTCAGATCAATCAGATTCTATAAAAGGAGAAAATCTATGCTTTTAAAAGAAGTTAACATTTCCACATCTTTAGAGGAAATTTCTGTATTACAGCACTAAATAAGATAGGGAATGAATTTGTTGTGCTCCATTCCCTAAAAATCCTTTGTATTCTTTTTAACTCTATCTTGCTTAATCAATTTTAACTATTATGAAAGAAAAATAAAAACCTAATAAATTATATTAGGTTTAATTAACATATAATTTACCTGATGACTACAAGCCTTTGATTTTTATTTGCTGGTTATTCTATTAGTATTTGGAAAGCAAGACCACCCATAAAGCTCTGTGATACAAAGAGAATAGTCATTGAATATTAAATTACTTTAGGCTCGCTAGAAAAGTTCTGAAATAATTTTTTGTAAGTGTAAAGCACTTTACTATTTTTATCATGCTTTAGCCATAATCTAGATTTGATTTGTTGATTGATTTGTTAATAAAAGGAAACATTTTAGCATTCTTTGTGATTCATCACTAAAGTAAAATAAACTTACTTTGAAAATCTAAAAAATTACCTTGCCCTTTTATTCTTTATGAAGAAGAAAATAAAAAAGTTACCTGGAATTCTATGACACAGGAGTTACCACTGTTACCTTGAGCATTTGGCTGTTTTCTTCTAGTCCCTCTTCTTTGTGTGTTTACAGTAAAGGCTCAGTGGTTAAGAAATCGATAAATGATAGTTCTGCTACTCCTTCTAGTGCTGCTCATGCTGTTACCACTACTACTTCTTCAGTATTATTTTCACTTTTGTCATCGTTGTCATGGAAAACAATTCTAGAAATACCAGAGAAATTAAGTCAACATGACTTAAAGACTCCATGTAGAGAGTAAACACGGAGTATTTTTTATGGCTACTGGGTTTCTTATTTGGTAACTGGATGACTGTGGTGTAACTAAGCAAGACAGCATACACAGATTCAGAGGATAAAGAACATGAGTTCAGAATGCTGAATTTGAGTTGTTTGTGAGATATTCAAATGAAGATCCTTGGTGGACATGGTTCTTTTAAGACCGGGCTTCAGCAGAGAGATCTGGAATTAAGATAAGCACATATTATCAGATGGAGTTTAAAATAAAATTATATTTTCATAGTTATTCAAATAAAATGGACTCTAAGCCTTTATTCTTCTGACTGTGAAAAGCCACACATCTTTCTAGAGTCATGACTATAAAGTCGAGAATTCCAGGCTGACTTACCTCGTACAAAGATTGATTTCATCTCATCCAAGAAGTTCACAAGTCTGGATAGTTCATTAGAGGTTTGTTCCTGTTTGTGCTGCCATTGTTATTCTTAGTTGTTTATGTTACGAGGTGTTTTTTCCCCCCGTTTTGGGTGGTTGTCATCACAGTGTCCAGTTC
The DNA here is from genome assembly GCF_040802235.1 of Manis javanica. NCBI lineage: Eukaryota > Metazoa > Chordata > Mammalia > Pholidota > Manidae > Manis > Manis javanica. Next base: position 72,376,065 of record NC_133160.1, read on the forward strand.
AAAGGGTGGGTCCTGGGTTCTCCTCAAGGAGAGGCTGGTAAAATGCTGCTGTCCTGGGGGCTCTGCTGCAGTGACTTCCACACGGTATTGCTGCTAAAAACAAACAGTTCCTAGAACAGAGCAAGGCCCTATGTGTCACATGGGCCTCAAAACCGAGGAATAGCTGTCCTTTTTGTGAGCAGTGTCAGGGACAGAAGATGTCAGGGACGGATGACGGAAAGTGGTGACTGGATTGAGCACAGGGAGCTCATTGTTGACCTGATAAGGGAGCTGGAGTAATGCTGGTGACGCCTGGATTGAAGGAAAATGAGAATCCCCTCAGACATGAGAGAGTAGAGGACCAGCATACACTGCTTGTCAGAAGGCTTTTCCTTGAGCAGGAGTGAAGAGACAGGTAGAAGTTTTACATTTGCTGAAGGCAAATATGTAATGGTATTGATATTTGATTGCAGTTAGGGTCTAGCATCCTGCCATGCAAGTGCATTGTTAAGTGAAAGAATGAAGAATAATTGAATTACTGATTTTGAGTTACTGTCCATTCTAAATAGACTTTGACCAGAGGGGAGCATCAGATTCCTCCTGGTGATAAAATTTTGTCTTGTTTTTGTTTTTTTTAATGTGTACATGTTTGCTTGCTTGTTTAAAAAAATTGGTTTGGCTGTTTTCTAAATAATAACCTTTGGATGAGAGGTACTTGGTTATATCAGCATGTATGGATCAATTATTATTTAGTTTACCTATGGTTCTGTTTAATATGTACTGATTTTATGAAATTCTTTTAAAATTCATCACCCTGAGATAGAATATGAAATCTTTTTTTTAAACAAAGAATCAAAAACCAGTTAAATAAAGATCCCACCACCACCACCATAATGAGTAGTACAGTGACAAATTGATAAAATGAAATCTTTTTAGCAAATTCTTAAAACTAGGAGATTTTCTTTGGTCTCAAGTATTAAAAGGAATATGCAGCAAACCTGCTGCTGGAGAAGGTAGTTTGTTTCTGAGTACTGAAAGTGCTCTGGGCTCAGCCCTCTCTGCAGGAGGGCATGGTGGCTGTCCACTGACTCGCCCTTGGTGTGTCAGCTTTGCTGTGCCTGCAGCTTCTTCTTGGCAGTGCACAGGCATCTGTGGTGACCAGGATCTGAGCATGGGAGTGGTGGGAGAGTGCTTGCTTTATTACTGTATATTTTTCTGACCCAGAGGCTTCCTGTATTTGTAGGTGAGCGCCCCTATCAATGCCCTTACTGTGAAAAAGGATTCAGTAAAAACGATGGACTGAAGATGCACATTCGTACTCACACCAGGGTAAGATTATATTCTGTCTCGTTAATATTGATTATAAAATGCACACTTATTTTTTTAAAAAGATATTTAACTTTACATGAGGAAATAAAGGTAATATATCTGAAATTATATATTTAGGCTTATGATGAACATTTGGGGATAACTTTTTTTTAAAAAAAGACAAAACAATTAGAGAAACAAAAAATCCAAACTCACCCAAAGGATCTCATTCTTTGAATTGTGTGAGTCAGTTTTTAGGAGTAAATAGTAGTTATAAATGATAAACAGCCAACTAAATAGATTATAACATTTTAATACAAAAAATATAAAGATGCTATCTTGCATAATACTTGTCAGAAATAGGAATATTCTTGAATAGAGGTGAGTCTTGAAGCACGTGACCATTAATTAATACGTAAGAGCAAGCTTATTTTCAAGAAAGGTGTTGAAGATAATGTGAATTATTGGGGCAGGCAGAAAACCAGGAAGGATAGCTCGCTGCTTCCCAGGGTGCCGGTGGGGCTGTCTTTCACTCTTTCTCTGGCGGTGCCCTTTGTTCTTCTGCTGCCAACACCTCTCATTGGACTATTGTCCTTCTGTTAGATATGTTTTTTCCAGATCCAAGCATCTGCTTCACATGTAAAAAAAATCTGTGAGCAGTTCAGCCTTCAGCTACATTTCTTAGCTTACTGTTCACTTTAGGCATGATTATACACTTCATATAAACTTTCCACTTGGAAATTTTGTTTTTTAAATAGCTTTTCTTGATTTTGCTCAATCCATCTTTTTGCTGCATTAACTTTCACATAGTTTCCTTCACATTGGCCTTTTAAAAGTGTTGTGATCTGTATATAAATAACATATTTTTTCAAATTTTAAGAGACATACATAATCCCCTTAAGAGCAGTTCAAATTTAGGCCTCTCATGTATTTCACTTTTTACCTTAGCTATAACATAAACTTAAGAGAAAACACATAATAATAATATCCTTTCGAGTATAATAATATACTAGCCTTCTTCAGTTCTATAGGCCATAAAAGATACCCTCTGAGTTCCTGTTAAGAAAATACTTTCTGATCTTTGTGATAGAAGAGAGAGACAGCTTCTCACTAAAGCAAGTCTGTAACAGGTTTCTCGTTCTGGTTTACAATATCAAATTCACATTACATGAATATTAGGAATTGGAGCACTTACTAAGTAGAAAATGACTTTATAACCAATAAAGGATTAGACAAATACTATAGCTCATGATAATACAACTTAAATGTACATATTCAAAATGTTCATTTCACAATGAGCATTATTAGGTTAAAGTTAGTTTTATTTAGGAGTTACTTTATTTGTGTGCAGTTGTCCTAGTGGTGTCAATAATGTATTTGAGCTCTGTCAACATACAGGCAGAAAAGCCTGGTTCCTCTCATTGAAACTAGTGATGTTAACCAAAATCTGGGTGTTATGGGTGCATGTTATGTAGATTTGCATGATTAGAGATGATGGACTTGATTATACCACAGAAGAGGCCTGTAGTGATAATGGCAGAAAAAAAGTAACTTTTGGGTTTTCTCAAGGAAGTGTGGTAATTCCAGTTCATCTAATTTGTTTTTTACTTTGTTTAAATATAAAGCTTTTCAATAAGGCTAATAGCAATAGTTAAATACAGAGACAACTGATTTCATGTCAAGTAATACTGTAGGCCTTCATTTTTTAATGCATTTAAGAAGCCTCACAACAATTTGTAGATGAAATTAGCAATTCATTTTGGCCTCTGTGAGATAGGTACTATGATCCCTTTTTAAAAATGAGAAACTTAGGCACAAACAAGTTAAGTAGCAAAGTTGAGAGTGGAACCCTGGCAGACCTGACTACAGTGATGACCCCCTCACCTACCACACACATTTGCTTTTTATTGCATTAAATATTTTCTGACCCCACTGACTCTTGACACATTTTCCTGTATATTTTCAAACTAAACAAACTGTAGTAGTGACCCCAAATTTAAAAGTCTTATGTTCATTTGAATATTTGAACCTTGCCTCAAAGATCCCAGCAATGCCTCTAGGTGTCTATGTGCAGGTGGTACCTTTTCAGCAGGTCCCAATCACCAACTGCACAAAAAGAAAGCAAACTCCAGCCTCTGACTGAGGGAACAGTAGGAAGTGTCTGGACTAGAAGCACACAGGATTTTAGACAGAATCCCATACAATGAGCAGAGACTAGCAGTAAAAAGATAATTTTAATCCTATTATAAACAACACAAAGCTGTATCATCCAGCAATTTACGTGTGTGGGAAATTTTGGTGAGTCTACACAAAATGCCATGCCATGCCTGCACTCCCAGGTTTGCATTCTGTGGTTACCACATGGACACCTCAGAGGAGGAACACAAAATCCTTTCGCTCTGGCTATTGTTCATAAGGTCTAGTAGATTTAGAGAGAGGACAAGCAGAAGTGGAGGGGGGTGCTACACATAAAGTGCTTAAAGAGCTTGCTCAGCTATTACTGTTTTTATGTTTGGATAACTGGAAGAGCTTAAAAAACAAATTTAATTACTTTTTGAAAGTTTATTATGGCTTTAGAGAAAACTTTGAAATTTATTTTTGTTTTTAATTTTTTAAATTTCATCAGCTTTTGTGCTTGTGGGTATGAGAGGATATGACTCATTGCCACTATTTGGAAACATCTTTAATTTGGTTTAGAATTAATAAATCTTCTATTGTTTTTAGAATCCACATATTTCTTGGGGAATTTTATATGCCTTACAAATGAACCACTTAAGATAAATGGCTTTAAGAAACTATTGTATTCTATTTGGCTCAGAAAGTATACCTGCATGAAATTGAACATTCTTGTTCTATTACAATAAGCTGACTTTTCCTTTGTAAAAGGGAAAATCAGACCATTTGAAAAATAACTTCCTTTTCAGCGATTGACAGCATCATTTTCTCCCTTTCTTTTTCCCTTTTTCTTCTTTGTGAAAATTCTTTTTGGTGGTCATCAATCCACTTGGCAGAGTGCCCCCTCTTACTCTCTATGCAACTGTGCTCATGAGCTAGTCAACTTTCTTAAAATCACCAGTGAAAAATGTTTTCAGTTTCCTGGTTAGGAATACTTTTTTGACACACCAAATCAAGTTCTTAAGTCCTAAAATTAGGACTTTTGGTCCAGATATTCTGGAATGTGATGATTGGTTCCCTGAATTCCCTTCGGCTTTGAGAGTAAGAGGTAAAAAACTTAAAATAAATTGTATTTCATGCCCTTGACAAATTTATTGAGTAGGTAAATTATCATATAGGAAAACAGAAAAACCTTTTGTGGAACTAAGTTCTGTTTCACTATATTTAGGGTTACAAGAGTAGAGTGACATTGATAGAAGGGATTGAACTGGACCTAGGCATCAAATGTGATTTTTCTGCAGAGTTTTTAATGAAACTTTTGATGGCAGATTTGCTTGTGTAACACTGAAATCTGTGTAAATGAGCTAAATTAAGTAAGAGCTTTCTTTTTAAATAGTAGGCCTTATAATTGGTGTGGCCGAATATTGGGATGGCTGAAGTGAATAGGCTCATCATCATCATAACATTTTCCCCCAAATCCTTTTTAACAAAATTAAATGTCAATGAAAAAATCTGAAACTGGTTTATTTAGCAGTATTGTAATCAGGAATGATACCTGTGTGGGGCCTGTGTTGTGTAATTCTTGTCCTTGGCACTGGTGGTCTGGCAAACTCAATCATGGTTGGTCTCTGCTCAACTGTAATGATCATGAATAAATGCTAGTTGGGATGTTCTCTGTTGAGGACTTTTTTCCTGATTAGGACATTTTGTGATTAAAGCTGTTTAAAATATACAAATGTGTGTTTTTGAATTTAACAAACTTACTCTTACAATTTGTTTATATGTTTCTCCTTTTTAGACTTTGATTTCCATGTGGGCAAGAATCTTACTCTTCTTTTACCCCAGCCTCTGTATGCCTGGCACCTAGTGGATAATCAAATTTTTTGATTGAATGAAGTAAAATTATATCAGAAGTGATATTAAATATACCAGTTTAACTCAGCAAGTATACAGCTTAATTAACTATATGAATTCATTCATTATTTATTCAGCAAAAAAAAATACCTTCTTATCTTTGTGATAACATTTACTTAGTGACTACAGTGTGCTACAAACTGAGAACATAGCAATGAACAAATCGGATATTGCTCCTACCCTCAGTCAAGCTTGGAGTCTCTTTATCATAATAAGCAATTAGGATTTCCTTCTCATACTCAAAAGTTATGAGAAGACAAGGGTGTGTACATTTAGTAGATACTTACATTTAGTAGATGTGTAAGTGTACATTTAGTAGATGTGCCATTATGTGCCAGAAATCGTGGTGTCAATTTGTGACATCTTCCTGTGTCCATTAGGAAAGATGGGCACTACAGACATAATTTTAAATAATAAAGAATAGCAATCATGTATGGAGCAGGAAAGTACTAGGTCACAGGTGATACCTGGGCACCACTCCTAGTCTTGAAGTCCTGGTTCCGTCAGCTGTCTCCTGTCTCATGATGGGCCTTACTTGTTGTGTTCTTGGTGGTTTTCCGTTACACCTGCCTCTCTGCATTGCCCTGTGTTACAGTGAGGGGAGGCAGTTCTCTGTCTAGGCAGCAGTAAGCGATTGTGCGACTGCTACTCTGTGCTTGATGTACCATGTTGGTGTACACTGGGCCAACTTCTCTGCTTACATTCTTGGAGATCTGTGGTTCCCTGATGGAGCCATTCTCACCCTATTTATCTGTGCAGATACACCTGGCAGATAAATCCAGATGAGCTGTGCACCTCAGGCCTCAGCATGGACCATGTACAGTACTTCAAGCTCCAGCCTTATTGCTCATTTAGGAGAGCATTTGGGACAGAGATGAAAGAGAATGATGTTCTTAGGGGATATATTAAAATCCATCTCATCTGTAGGAAGGGAAGTAGATCATTTTGCATACTGCAATACTTTATTAGTAATGAGAAATCATTTTACAACTACTCACATACATCACCATGCCAAGGCTTTACAGTTGTGACAGTTGATCTAAAGGTTGTGTCTTAGATCACAAAATACAGGAAACTCTTTTCTTCTGCAAATATCTATTAAACCTACTGTGTACCAGAGTTGTGCTAGGTACTACAGACCCAAGACTTAGGGGAGCATAGTGTAGTTTCAGTTGGCCAACTAACTTTTAGTAAGTCAATTTCTATGTTACGTGCTGTGTATTCAAGAAAGAGTGAAGAAGAAGTTCTAGCCTATAACGATTCTAGAGGAGGAAATGATCAGATAGAGCACGACAAAGATTGTGCTAGAAGTATCCGAGAGAAGTGGCACCTCCATGTAGGAGGGGCACCTACCTCACGGTAGAAGAAGGCAGGCCAGGGAAGGTGTCAGGAGAAATAGAGATGGGAGTTTAGTCTGCAGGAGTAGAAAGCTCACTCATGAAGTCTCCCTGGAATGAAAAGAAAACAGCTGAATGAGAGAAGTTCTCCACAAGTAACAGAGGAGGAGCACCCAAAAAATGCTGCAGGAGAACCCAGAGAAAAGGGGTGGCACCAAAGCCAGAGAGAGGATGTCGTAGCATTTCTGGGAAAAATCACAAGTGCTCTCATCCTGTCAGAGTTCCACAATCTCTATAAGTATATCACAAGTTCCGAAAAGTCCAGCAGTGGCAGTGTTTCTTGTAGTTTGTTTAACGTAGAATTTTCTAAGATAATTTGAGCAGAAAGAGAGAGAGAAAAGAGAGAGACCATGTGTTCTACTGTGTCTCAATGGGGCTAGTGTTCTACAAAACACAATTTAAGAAATCCATCCCCTATACAACTGCTTCCCTAATACTTAGAAAGGTCATGTGTCTCAGTTACTCAAGAAACAAAAGCATCCCAGAGTGGCTCCTCCTTTCCTGCAGACCAGTGCCCATGCTGTGTAGCCCAGGGTGCTCTCTATCCTACTGGCCATGGCACCTGCCACTCCCCTGTGCAGCCCTTCTCTCTCTGAGCACAGGTGCACTCTGGGCTTGGTGCAGTCTGGACAGGGTGTCCTTCTAAAGCTCACCATGGCTTTATTTTTTTTTGCATTTACTTCAATATTTCTTGAGGGTACAAATAAAATAACCCTTGTTTTCTGGCCTTTTCTCTTCTACTCCCTGCCCCCACTTCTCCCTGTGAAGATCTTAGCTCTCCTTGAAGCTCCTGGTCAGGCATCACTTTCCATCCAGCCTTCCATGTCATGGGTGAATTTTACTGATACATTAATTATACTATAAGCTCTGTTTTTTCACTTTTGTATATAGTTTTCCTTTTCTTTTTTTTTTCCTTAAAGCTGTATTCACTTACTCATTTAGTCCTTCAGCAGTATAAATGTACATTTTATAATTTTATACGTATCCTTATTGGCATTAAGTAGACCTCCATCGATGTTGAAAAGACAAAATTACTAAGACCTGTCTGAGCCACCAGGAGTTTCCTGCATACATACCCAGGAGGAGAGACAGACACTTACATAATTAAAATAGATCTTCTTTCAGAGAAAGGAGCAGTGTGTGATGAGAGCGCTGGAACTTTGAAAACGTAACTGCTATCTTTGTGCAAGAAATAGTTCACCGAAGAATTTGAATTGGATCAGAAAACATGATTCTGAGTTCTCTAAGAAATGCAGCAGGGGCAGGGGCAGGGCAGGGCAAACCAGCCGTGTGCTGTGTGCAGTTAAGAAGTCGAGGTTTGGGAGTCGGCAAGAAGCTCCGTGGCAGAGCCCCCTGTTGGAGATAACTGGACATGAGCTGGGAGATTCGGCAGGTTCCATGGGACTGTGGGGTGCTTTCTGGGCGGTGCGGGGAAGACGAGATCAATTCTGTAGGTAGCAATGAGTTAACACTGTTTTTTTATTTGTTTCCCAGTGAAAAAATAAAGGAAGAAGATGATCAGTAATCCTAGGTGTTCCCTGCTTATTAGAAATACAAAACTGAAATACAGACAAATATTCACTCCAAGCAACTATATACCCTGAACTAACAGCTTTTTTCACTTTTCGTATAAAAAGTTTTTTACACCACTACTTCTTTAGCTTTTCTTCTTCCTTCCTAATTACAACCCTTTAGTAGAATTCATGCCTCATATCGAAAATTACCGAGTATCATAATTCTTCCAAGTTGTAAAGATACCTCAAGACAAATGCTGGGCATAGAAGCCACAGGTCATAAATCTGCAAAGAAGTAAAAAGCTAACCTTTTCAAAGAATATTGCTTCTCTCTCACTTACCAACTTTACATTTCCCTGTATGGCCCCAGAAGATGACTGGTTAGCCAGAGACGGGTAAGATTCCTCAAGGGAGGAACAACCTAAGACAGGCACAGTCGCAGGGGGGCCATCAGGTGAGAAATTGGGGATCAACAGAGGTGAGGCTTAGAACCTCACCCCCCCTGTTTTGAGAGAAATGTTGTGCATCCGTGGATGTTTTGTTGCCTTTGTCTAGCCTGGATTAATACTTAGTCCATAGGCACACACCTGATCATCTACATTTGCCCTCTTACAGCACTAAATTGTTTTCTACCTTTATCTTGCATCTACCTACCACTTCAGCATTTTATTTAAAAAAAATAATAATAATAAGGGAGAAATGTGGGATTCACATAAAAATCAAATGAATAATCATATCTGACTTGATTGTTTATAGTTCATGATGCATGATCAAAACTGAAAGTTTCTGTGATATGACTGCCCTTGCACTGTTCACCATGTAAGAACTTATTCACTATGTAAGAACTTGTTCATCATGTAAGAACTTGTTCGTTATGCTTCAGAAGATTGGAGACTGTTGAGAATTAGGCTTGGGGTTGATTAATGATTGTGCATTTAGTCCCCTATACAGAATTTTATTGTTGTTAACAACCATTTGATCAATAAATATGAGAGATGCCCTCTCAAAAAAAAACAAAAAACTTTTTTACACCATAAAAACTGTCTTGTAGGATAAGACTAATAAAATTTTAAGTCAGTTGCTAAGGCTGTAGTTATTACTTTTACTACATCAAGAACAAAGTATAGGGCACAACAGTTCTAAAATTTCTTCACAGGTGTGACCTGTTTTGAGTGCAGCCTGGAATCAGAATACTATGGCCTTTATTTAAAAATTAGAGAATTTAAGTCAAAAAAATTTTTTAAAGACTTAGTATAGCTGCTTATCAACAAGTCTAGGAGCTCGTCTCTCTCTCTCTCTGCAGGTGATTTTGGGACATTTTCCTACCTCAATCCATTTGGTCATGAAATTAAAGGGGAATAGCAATGGCTTAGGTCAGGGAGTAGGTATATCATTTTACAGTTCTACTTGTATTTTGAGTTTTAGTAATATTTTATATGAAGTTATTACCTCTTTTAAAAATATCTCATTGTGAAATGACCTGCTGTATTGTTTTGTATCTTATTACCTTAGAGACCAAAGTTATTTTCAAGTAATACATCTCATTCCAAAACAGAAGTTACTGGGAAAATAGAATTCACTTAATAATTAGGAATTTGTAGTTTTGATTATTATTGGATTTATCTACTCTATAAAGATTAGAAATCTTGTAAATAGATCTTTATTAATGGGGAAAGGATAAACTTTCTAAAAATATATGAAACATAAATCATGTAATTACTTAATATTAGAAGTAAATAAATACATTTTAGAATGAACAGTTATTGACCCTTATAGATTTGGCACTGCATTAGGTACTTACATATTTTTACTCTGTTAAAGAAATCTTCCCCCAAATCATATAAACTATATACTCAGTATGAAGAATAGAAGAAGAAAATAGTTCATGCAGTTTCTATCATAGTTTTTTATCTCAGCTACCAATCTTTTAGATGCTCTCCATGCATTAATGGAAAACTTGAGAAGTTCCTAAGTCTTAATGCATTCAAACTCGTGCCCTTATTCTGAACAGCTCAATCAATCTGAATGCCTCATGAAACATATGAAGGGTGCAGTCAGTCTCTGGACTGTCTGGGCCATAGTGACCACTGCAACTTCAGCCACCCACTCATAGGATTACACCCTTTTTATTTCAGCAACCTGTATTCAGGAACTGCTTCCACTGCTTGTCATAGATACCCAGCCATGGTGCCTTAATTAAACAAATAGGGGATTATTCATAATGGTCCAGTGGTAGGCAGTTTTACAGAATTGTCAGGACCTCTTTGATTTTTCTGCTTCTCCACTTGTACCATGTGGCTTCCATTGTAAAGGTCCCAGTATAGCTTAGGATGTATGTTGGTACTTCTGCCATCACATCCTCATTCCTGACAACAGGAAAGAGGACTTATGGAGAAGGTCACAAGATGTGCCCAAGCTGATTTCTCTTACATTCAGGAGCTTTCTTGATGTCCCACCCAAAACTCCCACTTATCCCTCATTGGCCAGAACTGTGCCACATGACTACATTTAGCTATAAGGGATTCTGGAGCTATCATCTTAAGCTCATTGCCACATTAAATAAAATTAGTTTCTATTGCTAAAAAAGGAGAATAAATAAAAGGTAGGCATTTTCCCAATGTTATCTGCCAACTCTCCTTTCATGCCATTATCTTCCTAAACTCAGTGCTCTTAACCCTCATTCTGTCTAAAATGTCTTTCTCTGCTTAACTGCCTAGCTTCCTAAGACTTCTGCTTAGTTGAATCACCCTCTTCATCATTTTATGGCCATTCATCCCCTAGCTGGACGAGGGACTTCTCTGTGTTGTCATCGCATGTTCCACCTTGTATTGCACTTACCTGTATGTCACTTCTTCCTCAAGTCACACAATCCTTCAAAAAATGTCTTGCTCCTTAGTGGCAATGGAGGACCTGGTTGACGCATAGTAGGAACTCACTAGGTATTTGGTAAACTGACTATTAAGTGTCAGTTAATATAAGTGTGAATAGCAGGGCTTTAAGTCAGTGGTGTTTTCGTCCAGCTGTCTCTTCATTTCCCATGGCACCTGCAGTGGAAACTTGGTACATTGTCTTGGGGCTCCTGTATCCAGCTGAACCTGTTCCTGTAAGGGTTGGAGCAAAATGATGTCAGATCAACTTCATCTCCCTGGTTTGGGTAGCCCTATTTGTAATAATAATGTAGTGGCTTCAGAGATGTCTACTGAACTCTTTCATGAACTTGGTTTGTCAGCAAGGAGTATATGTAGAGCAGTTTGCACATTTAGCTAAAATAAAACTCTATAAATATTTAGCATTTAAGCTGATCGCTGCTTTGGTACCACTGTATTATCTTTAGACTTTAATAATATACTTAAGGACTTAAAGGAAAGTACATGCTGTCTTAAATGTATAAAGAGATTTTTCTTTGTTTTTAAGATAGGCAATGTACAATTAGTTTTTATAAGAAATGGGGCCATTATTCTGAGAATGGTAATACATTCACTGTGCTATTTTTCTCTCTGAAACAGAATTTTACATTCATCTTATGCTCTAGCCGGGGTTTAATTACTAAATTATCATTAGAATCTTGAAATAAAGAATGATCTATTTATATGAAGGTCCCATTAATGGATTTCAAAAACAATGTTGTATTGAGACACATACATAATTTCCCTTCATAAAATCACCCCTTATATTTTCATACTTTGTGTGCCTTTTTCAGTTTTTAGCTATATTATTCATATGCATATTTTATAATACATAGAAGAAAGATTAATATACAAAATACTCTTATTGAATTCTTACTATGGGCCAAACATTATGATAAGCAAAATTCCAATGACATAGGTGTACTGTCTCATGTACAAATGAGGGAAGTAAGGCTTAGAGAGGTTAAGTAGCTTGTCCAGAGTCATACAACTGGTCATGGGCAGCACAAAAATGGGAAATTACATCTTTATCACTAAAGACTTTATTACTTTGTATATAGCTATCAAGATATTCTAAAGGATCATATTCCCTATTGTATGAACCAGCCTTTTACAAATGTTATAAGAAAACTGGTGTTGATCTCTCCTTCAGTTAAAAAACAACTGATAGCTGCTGCATTACCTTTGAGTCCCCAAGACTCCTTCCTGCCTTCCCCCACCCACCACAAGATCCCAGGATTCATGCTTAAAGTGTGGCTGGAGAATGCTCCAAGAAGACTGTCACAGAGACAGCCCTCATAAAAGTTGTTCAGCAGTACCAGTATGACCTCTACAGGCATTTTCCCTTCCATCTGTTTTCAGAAAAATAGTCTTAATGTTTTGGAAGCCACCAAACAGGGGAGGGACATTTCATATCCCTTACACACCATTTTAATAAGTAAACTTTGAATGAATGTAGGGAGAATTATGCCTCACATTTTACCTAAATCCCTTATATTGCAGTTTCTCTGCATCATTGGAAATTAAAACAGCATTTTCAATGTGAGAATCTTGCAGATCTTTGAAGATGGCTATTTTAGGTGTAATATTTTTCCAGGAAGATACATCTAGGCCAGGAATGACTCACAGTAGGTCACATGGCAAGTTGATGTAAAGGTTAGTCATCAAGCCAAGAAAATTCAGAATTCTGCATCATTATATATGATTATGGCTTTGAAGCATCTATTGGGTGGGCCTCAGTCAGTCTGCCTTCATCTCAAAGAAGTTGTGAATATTTTTCAAATGTTTTGATTTCAGTATTTCTAGGTATTACAGTCAAGTTTATTCTTAAATTCATGAAGGAAACAGAGGTCCTTTTGGATAGAGATAATTTATTTTGGTTTGTTTAATTATTGTGGATGTTCCCTTTTTCTCCGTGAGAGAGGTTTTATTCTTTCATTTCTTAATTTTTCACCATAAAAGAAACAGTGGTTCTAAGACCATGAAGATCATTTACAATATGACTGACCCAAACAGTACTTACATTGAAGTAAAAATCTGCTTTTCCTGAGAAACACTGAGGTTTCTGACTATCTTTGTTCACTTTATGCTTAAGGCTAAATCCATATCAATCAACCATGATTTATTAGAGAGAAAATCAGCTCTTTCTGGGGTCCTAGATTTATAGCCTGTAGGTAGGGTTCAATCCACTGCTCCTGAGGAATAAGCACGCTACTTGTAAAAGTCTATTTTAACCCTCAGTTCTCATCTCACCTTCAGTCTTTTCTCAATTGTAAATTGTATTTCCTTTGGTCACAGATTTGGGTATATTCCAGCCAAATCATATTTCCTACATGTATTTTATGTTCAGCTGATTTCCTCACACTGGGAAATCTGTAATGTGGATACTCTCCTTCCTTGTGGCTAGAGTTCTTCTAGAAGGTATTTAAGGATGAATATTAAAAAGTTAATATCCCTCTTATATTAGATATTAAAAAATCTAATAATGCCTCTAACACAGCACTAGGTGGAGTTTGCCCATGGGCTGGGTGTTGCTTGGTACAAAAGAAATGAGTATATAGAGGTCTGTGATGTCATGTCTATGCAAAATGAAAGTAGGTATTCACATAAAGAAAAAACCAATTGGTCTTTTTTACTTCATGAATATTTGGATACTATTAAATATACTAAGTGTTCTCTGAAATCATCATTGTGTGGAATCAGAATCAGAAAGAATATATGTATATATATATAATATATATAATATAATAATATATAAATTATATATAACATGTAATAAAATATATAAAATAAGTGTACAAAATTATATGATTTTTATACTTTTATAAATAAATATATATCTATATATGTATATATATTTTTTTAATTTAGTTTTCCATTTTATGTGCTCAAGATTATAAATACAAATAATAGGCACCAGAATTAAGAGCAATTGCTCAAATACATGTTTGTCACTAAATGTTATTTATTTGTACCTTGAAGACCTATTAGACAGCTGGATTGTTTTCCTATACTTTTTCTTTGCTTTATAAAAAACTCTAATTTACAGTGATTGTGATGGTGCCAGTGGCCTGTGGGCCTTGGTGCTGGTTTGTAACAAATGCATAGGATACGTGAGTGATTAGAGATATGGTGTTCTGGAAATCATATGTAGGAGGAATGGGCAAGAGGCTTTTGGGAGTGGTCATCGGACCTGAAGCCTTTCACTGCAGGGTCAGTGTTGAGCTAGGGCAAATTGTGAGTGACATAAACCACTCGTCCAAAGGCGGATCATTATCATGAGGGAAAACCAATGGTCTGAGGTTCCTCAGTGGTACCTTCAGAGTGTAAGGTAATTTCTACTTAAGCAAAAAGTGACAGATGCTTGAGAGCCTGGTTAAGTGGTAGGACTGCCTTTTAGGCCCTTGGGTGCCTGGCCATCCAGCCCAAAAGCCTATGGCACTGGATTTGAGCCAGGTGTCAACCATCCCAGAGTATTCATGCCAGATACAGGCTGGAGTCCAGCCGTAAAATTCATCACATCAGTGGGGACAATTCTTAGAGGCCTTCCTTTCCCAGGACTAATATCTATATGCATTACACTGAATTAATTTGAATTAATTCCACTTAATTCATACCTTTGCCATTATCATATACATCATATCTATATGTATAATGTCTCTCTCTATATATATATACAAACACAATACATATATACATACACCTTTCTGATGTGTTTTGCTGTGTAAGCTGCTATTTCTCTTTAGTGAATGAATGTATTTAGCTCACCTGGCCCATGTAAGTTAAAATGAACATTTTGCTGAAGTGCGATGTGCCTGATTATTTTGGATCTATTATATGTATTTGGCTTTGTAGAGGCAACAGAAGTAAAGGAGCCAGAATTAACGTGTTCTTTGTCATGTAAGCAGTGTATGAAATCACTGCCCAAAAAATGACATTCCATGGACAATAGAGTTATTAACATGCAGGACAGTTTCTCACCTAGTAATAAATGACTTTGGTGGCTGAATTTTGGATTTTTCAAATATTGTATGTGTTCCTGAGTTCTCCAGTGTCTGTCCTTTGGGGAATGTTGCCAGTGCAGCGACTGCTGCAGGATGAGTGTCTGTTCCTTTACATGCCACAAGGGGCTTAAAGCCCCAGAGATCTGTTTTGTTTCCTATCCCCGCCCTCATTTTTGTGTCTTGAGAATGACCAGTTGGTGTTCTTTCATCTCTCTCTGGAGAGAGGTCTTTGGAAATGGGTTCTGTACTTTCTTTAATAGGAAAGAAACACATGCACTCACTGACCTCTGAGCATTTGGGCCTCATTGTGGCTTAGTTATTTTATGTGCAAAATAAGAATTTTGTTAGCTGAGTTTCCCATCAAGTCTATTATTCACATGTTGATTTGACTTAGCGGGTATCTGGCTACTAGTAGATTGGCCACTGAAGTTATAAAGAGAACCCATTTCTGAAATTGTGTTAGTGATTCATTCCTTACATGTTAGCCTGCGTTGCAGAGACTGGTATATCTAAGTCAGGGAACAAATGTAAAGAAATTAAAATTAGATCATCTGAGTTTGCAAAGGAATGGTTCAAAATTGAGATCTGTGTTTCTGTTAGGTTTGTGTCTTGGAATTTAGTAAAAACAAGGAAATTGCCTCAGTTCAAAGTCTCTCCTTTTGCCCAGTTTATTCTAAGAGTTAGACAATTTCTGAGTAACTTGGACAGTTTGTAGGTAGCTCTCTGTCAAAATGTTCTCCCTTTAAACAAAATAGCAAAATGAAAACCACCTTCTTGAGGGAAAAAACATTGTCCCAGGCAGAAACTTGGCACTTCACCTTAAAGCACTGCTCCTGTTAGTCACCCATCCTTCCTTCAGCCTGTGCCTCCCACACTCTTAACAGCAGCTGGGATGGGAAGCCACTCTTCCAATGGGGAGAGTACATCTTTTCCCGAGCAGCTGAGTTCATTCTGCCAATGAGATTAGAGACTGTGACTATTTATGCATGCAGTGAGAGAATAGGAGAGAGGATGAGGAGGAATGTAGGCAGGCCTTGTGTTAGCGGAATCTTTTCCATTTAGTGTTTCGCCCTATCAAGTGACATCTGAGTGAATTTACAGGGATGATGCACATAGCCCCTCAATGGCATCTCCATGGGATTTTACTTACAATAGGATATTATTCCTAAATTTAGGTGGCACTTATAAGTGTAGAAATTGATTTGGCCTTATCTTGCTCTTTGCCCTACACTGAGGGAATTACTAGGATGTGGGACTTCCAGACCTAAAACACAGCTAGTCTTAAGTAAATGGGGACAGGTGGTCATACTAGTCATGGTTCTTGAAGTAAATTAATGAGAAGTCCCTTCTCAAGGAGCATACTGAACCCAAAACAATTAGAAGCTAGTACATGAAAAGTCACCATTGTTATAAGTGAAACCTAATTTTTTATCAGTTGCTGTTTATGACAGTGTATAATTTTATTTTGTGGGTAGGAATGGTATTTTGTCAAAGGTGTGAAGTATACACTGACCTGCTGGAGTCTGTGTAATACCACCAGAGACTACAAAAAGTTTCCTCATAAAACTCACCCATTTGTGAAGGAAAATTGAACTCAGATTTACTTAGAAAACAAAACTATCACATAAAAAGGGTAAAGCATGAAGATGCTAATTTTATGAATAAAAATAATGTTCTGTATTACTTAGGGGTTAAAGAATGTTAATGATATTCAAATTTGGAAAACAAAAATTTCCCCATTTATTACAGTCATCCTGTTGTGTCATATTTCTCTCCATTTTTTTAAACCTTTCAGGTTGACTGACTTTTTGTCCAAACATTTTATGACTTCATCACATTCAAATCTAGTGAGATCTCTGCCAGGACAGCCATGGAATCTTCACCTGTGCAAATAGACAGGCTGTTTTTCTCAGCATTTTTGAGGTTGAAAAGGGGCAGGTTTGTGCTCCTAGCTTGCTGCCATCTGTGGAGGGTGTTGATTCAGAGATGTAATCTATATTGATGATATGGTTTCCTCTGACTTCTACCTGCTCCTTGATTGTTTTGTTTTACCTGTTGACATGAACTTGGCTGAAATGAATGCTCAGCTGGCCAGGGGTGAATTAGCTGAATACGTAATAGCACCTTTCTGCTGTGTTCTTATTATTTTCAAAATTGTGTAATGGGATAAGCATGTTATTTCTATAGAAGTAGATATTCCTTTTTAAAGGCTTTCATTTACTTAATTCCTTTCTCCCACAGACCTCTGAGTTAACATAATGGTTTTATTCAAAGATGGATGGCACTTGCCACCATTGCATATGTCAGAAAGCACGCTTGTTATTTTTGGAAGTAGGCAAGTTGAATTAAATCAATTCTCTGTAGACCAATTGAGTTTGTGTCTTAAATGTAAAAGTCTGTAACTGTATTGAGTTCTTTCATTTCACATCACTGTCTGTACCCTTTATCCCTATATTATGCCCCTAAATCGACAGGGATATTTGATATTTTCCAGATACCATATTTCAAATTGTGTAGCCACAAAAGCTGAAGGATGATGGACAAGTACACCTCAACTCCTCTTTTCTTTGCAAATCCGTTGAACTCTTTTTGAGGATAAGGAACCACATCTTAAAATTTGTGTTTCCCACTGTTCTGAATACAATGCTCTTGCTCAGTACACAATGGAGACTTTTTCTGATGAATTTGCCCCCAATTACATCATCTTGAATTTACCCTCAAATACATCATCATCTAACATGGGAATTATCTTGATTGCTGTCAGATCACTTGCAAATAGAGCTTGAAACATTTAAATTAATTGAGATGTAAGTTGGAAGTACTAGTTAAAATATAGGAAAGGACCTTTTCAGAGAAAGTTGTTTGTATTTTTCTTCCTGAGTTTGCCTGTGGTGGTGGATCACTGTTTCCAAGACTATAAGTTTTTCAGAAACATTCCATTGGAAAATGAAGCAACCTAGAACATGCAAAAACATTTAGGCTGTCTTACACTTGTAAGACTTATTTTAATTTTCATTAGCAGATGTTTAGGATGCAAAAAGCAAAAATGTTGAACACATATGTGGCAAGAGAATAAGGCAGCTGTGTTAGCAACCTCTGCTCTCATAGCTCTGACAATTCATTTTCAAAATTGACTTCCCTACTCAGATTATTATTTGAAACTCAACATTTTTGCCTCAGATACTTTATCTATCTATATGTGTATATATACCTTTTTCCATATATCCTTTTTTATCATTTCCATATATTCTCTATATTTTGATATTTAGTTGCCTCTGTTCCCTTCTTTCCTTTTATTTTCATAATAATGTACATTTCTATTTCAATGTTTGATTTATAATTTTTTTAAATCATGAGCATAACTTTTTCCTTATAAAATTTTGGTCAGTCTTCTGTTAGAGTTTGAGAAAAGAATCTAAACAATTACTCATTAAGCAGGGAAAGAAATAGTTTCCCTTTAGATAATTTAAATAATAACACTCCCTTAACTAGCATTTCTTTTATTTCAAGAATTACAAAGAACATTCTTTATAATGCACAAATCTCACATTGTTCTCAGAATTCTTATCAGCACATATATTCTCAGCTCATTTATAACTCTCCTCATGTTTCTAAGAAAAAATGCTGCTGTCCAAAGGTCCCATTTTGAGAGCTGGTGGTTCTTAGACTGTGTTATGATTATCATTTTCAATACCCAGCCACTGATTTGACTTTTTTTAAAAACCTTTTTATTAAGGTATTATTGATGTACACTCTTATGAAGGTTTCACATAAAAAAAATGTGGTTACTACATTTACCCATATTATCAAGTCCCCACTCATACCCCAATGCAGACACTGTCCATCAATGTAGTAAGATGCCACAGATTCACTGTTTGCCTTCTCTGTGCTACACTGTTTTCCCCGTGACCCCCCACACCATGTGTACTAAACATAATACCCCTCAATCCCCATCTCCCTCCCTCACAACCCAACCTCCCACACCTCCCCTTTGGTAACCAGTAGTCCCTTCTTGGAGTCTATGAATCTGCTGCTATTTTGTTCCTTCAGTTTTGCTTCATTGTTATACTCCACAAATAAGGGAAATCATTTGGCACTTGCCTTTCTCTGCCTGGCTTATTTCACTGAGCACAATGTCCTCTAGGTCCATCCATGTTGCTGCAAATGGTAGGATTTGTTCCTTTCTTATGGCTGAATAGTATTCCATTGTGTATATGTACCACCTCTTTATCCATTCATCTACTGATGAACACTTAGGTTGCTTCCATATCTTAGCTATTGTAAATAGTGCTGCAATAAACATAGGGGTGCTTATGTCTTTTGAGTCTGAGAAGTTGTATTCTTTGGGTAAATTCCAAGGACCATTCCTGGGTCAAATGGTATTTCTATTTTTAGTTTTCTGAGGAACCTCCATATTGCTCTCCACGATGGTTGAACTAGCTTACATTCCCACCAGCAGTGTAGGAGGGTTCCCCTTTCTCCACAGCCTCACCAGCATTTGTTGTTCTTAGTCTTTTCTATGCTGGCCATCCTTACTGGTGTGAGGTGATATCTCATTGTGGTTTGAATTTGCATTTCCCTGATGATTAGTGATGTGGAGCATCTTTTCATGTGTCTGTTGGCCATCTGAATTTATTCTTTGGAGAATTGTCTCTTCATTTCCTCTGCCCATTTTTTAATTGGGTTGTTTGCTTTTTGGGTGTTGCGTGTGAGTTCTTTATCTATTTTGGATGTTAACCCCTTGTCAAATATGTCATTTACAAATATATTCTCCCATACTGTAGGATGCCTTTTTGTTCTGTTGATGCTGTCCTTTGCCATACAGAAACTTTTTAGTTTGGTGTAGTTCTGTGAGTTCATTTTTGCTTTTGTTTCCCTTGCTCGAGGAGATGTGTTCATGAAGAAGTTGCTCATGCTTATATTCAGAAGATTTTTGCCTATGTTGTCTTCTAAGAGTTTTATTGTTTCATGACTTACATTCAGGTCTTTGATCCATTTCGAGCTTACTTTTGTGTATGGGATTAGACAATAATCCAGTTTCATTCTCTTTCATGTAGCTGTCCAGTTTTGCCAACACCAGTTGTTAAAGAGGCTGTCGCTTCGCCATTGTATGTCCATGGCTCCTTTACCATATTATTAATTGAGTGTATATGGTTGAATTCATACCAGGGCTCTCTAGTCTGTTCCATTGGTCTATGGGTCAGTTCTTGTGCCAGTACCAAATTGTCTTGATTACTGTGACTTTGTAGTATAGCTTGAAGTTGGGGAGCATAATCCTCCCAGCTTTATTCTTCCTTCTCAGGATTGCTTTGGCTATTCAGGGTCTTTTGTGGTTCCATATGAATTTTAGAATGATTTGTTCTAGTTCATTGAAGAATGCTATTGGTATTTTGGTAGGGATTCCATTGAATCTGTAGGTTGCTTTAGGCAAGATGACCATTTTGACAGTATTAATTCTTCCTATCCCTGAGCACGGGATGTGTTTCCATTTATTGGTATCTTCTTTAATTTTTCTCATGAGTGTCTTGTAGTTTTCAGAGTATAGGTCTTTCACTTCCTTGGTTAGGTTTATTCCTAGGTATTTTATTCTTTTTGATGCAACTGTGAATGGAATTATTCTCCTGATTTCTCTTTCTGCTAGCTCATCGTTAGTATATAGGAATGCACAGATTTCTGTGTATTAATTTTTTTTCCCACAGCATTGCTGAATTCAGGTATTAGATCTAGTAGTTTTGGAGTGGACTCTTTAGGGTTTTTTATGTGCAATATCATGTAATCTGCAAACAGGGACAGTTTAACTTCTTCCTTGCCAATGTGGATGTCTTTTATTTCTTGTGTTGTCTGATTGCCATGGCTAGGATCTCCAGTACTATGTTGAACAAAAGTGGGGAGAGTGGGCTTGTCTTGTTCCTGAACTTAAAGGAAAAGCTTTCAGCTTCTCACTGTTACATATGATATTGGCTGTGGGTTTGTCATATATGGCCTTTATTATGTTGAGGTACTTGCCCTCTGTACCCATTTTGTTGAGAGTTTTTATCATGAATGGATGTTGAATTTTGTCAAATGCTCTATCAACATCTATAGAGATGATCATGTGGTTTTTGTCCTTTTTGTTGATGTGGTGGATTATGTTGATGGATTTTCTAATATTGTACTATCCTTGCATCCCTGGAATAAATCCTACTTGATCATGATGGATGATCTTTTTCATGTATTTTTGAATTGGTTTTGCTAATATTTTCTTGAATATTTTTGCATCTATGTTCATCAGGGATATTGGTCTGTAATTTTCTTTTTTGGTGGGGTCTTTGCCTGGTTTTGGTATTAGAGCGATGCTGGCCTCATGGGATGAGTTTGGAAGTATTCCCTCTTCTACTCTTTGGAAAACTTTAAGGAGGATGGGTATTAGGTCTTCACTAAATGTTTGATAAAATTCAGCAGTGAAACCATCTGGTCCAGACATTTTGTTCTTGGGTAATTTTTTGATTAGCAATTCAATTTAGATGATGTTAATTGGTCTGTTCGGATTTTTCTGTTTCTGCCTGGGTCAGCCTTGGAAGGGTGTATTTTTCTTGAAAGTTGTCCATTTCTTCTAGGTTATCCAGTTTGTTGGTATATAATTTTTCATAGTATTCTCTAATAATTCTTTGTTTTACTGTGGTGTCCATAGTGATTTTTCCTTTCTTGTTTCTGATTCTGTTTATGTGTGTAGACTCTCTGTTTTTCTTGAGAAGTCTGACTATAGGTTTATCTGTTTTGTTTATTCTCTCGAAGAACCAGCTCTTGCTTTCATTGATTCTTTCTATTGTTTTTATTGTTCTCGATTTTATTTATTTCTCCTCTAATCTTTATTATGTCCCTCCTTCTGCTGGTTTTGGGCCTCATTTGTTCTTCTTTTTCTAGTTTCATTAATTGTGAGTTTATAGTGTTCATATGGGATTGTTCTTCTTTCTTGAAGTAGGCCTGTATTTCAATATACTTTCCTCTTAGCACGGTTTTTACTGCATCCCACAGATTTTGTAGTGTTGAATTATTGTTGTCATTTGTCTCCATATATTGCTTCATCTCTGTTTTTATTTGGTCATTGATCCATTGGTTATTTAGGAGCATGTTGTGAAGCTTCCATGTGTTTGTGGGATTTTTCATTTTCTTTGCATAATTTATTTCTAGTTTCATACCTTTGCGAACTGAGAAACTGGTTGGTACAATTTCAATCTTTTTGAATTTACAAAGGTTCTTTTTGTGTCCCAGTATATGATCAATTGTTGAAAATGTTCCATGTGCACTTAAGAAGAATGTGTATTCTGCTGCTTTTGGGTGTAGAGTTCTGTAGAGATCTGTTAGGTCCATCTGTTATAATGTGTTGTTCAGTGCCTCTGTGTCCTTACTTATTTTCTATCTGGTTGATCTGTCCTTTGGAGTAAGTGGATTGTTGAAGTCTCCTAGAATCAATGCATTGCATTCTATTTCCCCTTTTAATTCAATTAGTATTTGTTTCTCATGTAGGTGCTCCTGTGTTGGGAGCATAGATATTTACAATAGTTATATCTTCTTGTTGGAGTGACCCCTTCATCATTATGTCATGTCCTTCTTTGTCTCTTGTGACTTTCTTGTTTTGAAGTCTATTTTGTCTGATACAAGTACTGCAACTCCTGATTTTTTCTCCCTATTAGTTGCTTGAAATATCTTTTTCCATCCCTTCACTTTTAGTCTGTGTATGTCTTTGGGTTTAAAGTGAGTCTCTTGAAGGCAGTTTATAGATGGGTCTTGTTTTTTAATCCATTCAGTGACTCTATGTCTTTTGATTGGTGCATTTAGTCAATTTACATTTAGGGTGATTATTGATAAGTATGTACTTATTGCCATTGCAGGCTTTAGATTCGTGGTTACCAAGGTTTAAGGTTAACTTCGTTACTCTCTAAGAGTCTAACTTAACTCATTTAATATGATACTACAAACACAATGTAAAGGTTCTTTTTGTCTCCTCCTTTTTATTCCTTCTCCATTCTTTATATATTAGGTATCATAATCTGTACTCTTTGTCTGTCCCTTGATTGACTTTGGGGATAGTTGGTTTAATTTTGCATTTGCTTAGTAATTAACTGTTCTACTTTCTTTACTGTCATTTTATTACCTCTGGTGACAGCTATTAAACCTTAGGATCACTTCCAACTATAGCAGTGCAGTCCCTCCAAAATACACTGTAGAGATGGTTTATTGGAGGTAAATTCTCTCAGCTTTTGCTTATCTGGAAATTGTTTAATCCCTCCATCAAATTTAAATGATAATCTTGCCAGATAAAGTATTCTTGGTTCAAGGCCCTTCTGCTTCATTGCATTAAATACATCATGCCACTCCTTTCTGGCCTGTAAGGTTTCTGCTGAGAAATCTAATGATAGCCTGATGGGCTTCCCTTTGTATGTGATCTTATTTCTCTCTCTGACTGCTTTTAATAGTCTGTCCTTATCTTTGATCTTTGCCATTTTCATTACTATAGTCTTGGTGTTGTCTTCCTTGGGTCCCTTGTGTTGGGAGATCTGTGCACCTCCATGGCCTGAGAGACTATCTCTTTCCCCACATTGGGGAATTTTTCAGCAAATACCTCCTCAAAGACACTTTCTATCCCTTTCTCTCTCTTCTTCTTCTTTTGGTACCCCTATAATGTGAATATTGTTCATGTGGTTGGTCACACAGTTCCCTTAATATACTTTCATTCTTAGAGATCCTTTTATCTCTCTGTGCCTCAGCTTCCTTGTATTCCTCTTCTCTAATTTCTATTTCATTTGTAGTCTCCTCCACCTTATTTAATCTGCTTTTAATACCTTTCATTGTGCTCTTCAAAGATTAGATCTTCTAGCGGAATTCATACCTGCATTCTTGAATATTTTTTTCTACCTCCATGAACATGTTGATGATTTTTATTTTGAAATCTCTTTCAGGAAGATTCATGAGGTTGATTTCTCTTGAATCTTTCAGATGTATTCATAATTTTACTTTGAACCAGGTTTTTTTGGTGCTTCATGTTTGTATATGGTGCCCTCTAGTGCCCTGAAGCGCTACTCTGTAGAACTGCTCAGTCCCTGAAGCAATGTCAGGGGTCACATGGGAGTGATATTGGTGCTCGGGGGAGGAAAGAGGTAAAGAGGTGTTTTCTGCTTCCCGCCTGCTATGCCTGTCTCCATTGCCTGATCCAGTGGGCCAAGCACACAGGTATAAGCCTCCATACTTTGTATTAGTAGTTGCTGTAGAAGGGGCTTCCCTCTGGCTGGCCTAACGCCATGGTAGGGTTTGCTGGTTTGCCAGCCAGGTGAGGCTGGCTGGGAGAAAGACGCAATAGGCTGCGTATCATGCAGGGGATCCTTTGAACTGTGTAGCTAGTGAGGAAACTGGAGCTCCTGAAGATGGAGAAAGTTCTCAACATGCTGAGCAGAGTGCACCTGGACAATTTTGTCCACCTGTCCTTTCTTCTGTGCAGTAAGGTATGTGCAATCCTTGCCCCTTTAGCAGCCCTCTTGCTGTTAGGAAATCTCTCAGACTGCCTGCCTTTCTTTTGTCCCAGAGCAGCCGGATATGGATCCCTGCTTTCCACAAGTGGCTGGACTCTCATTCTCTTCAGGAATTCTGCCTTCCTTAGCTTTCCAACCCCCTCATCATGAGAATACCATGAAAGCACCATGAAATGTAGGTTTGTGCTCCCAGAGCAAATCTCCGGAGTTAGGTATTCAGCAGTCCCTGGCCTCTACTCCCTCCCTGCTCCATTTCTCTTCCTCCCACTGGTGAGCTGGGGTGGGGGAAGGGCTTGTGTCCAGCTGGGCCATGGCTTTGGTACATTACCCTTTTCCGTGAGGTTTATGCCTTTCTCCAGGTGTATGCAGTTTGGCACAGCCCTCTTTCCTATTGCTCTTTCAGGATTTGTCATATTAATTATATTTTCATATTATATGTGGTTTTAGGAGGAAGTCTCTGTCTTACCTCTCATGCCACCATCTTTAATCCTCTCTGACTTTGACTTTTATACATTGTTACAGTGTTATGCTTCAATCTAAGCTAAGACTGTTCTCTGTCATGAGGATAGGGCCCTTGGAATATGGCCTGATGGTTGGGAGGACATAGACAATAGAACACTTTGCTTCCTAAGTATCTGAAAATCCCACTGAAAGGGACTTAAATGATAAGGATATTAAGTCACATGACAGAATTTCAGAGATAGGGCCATTCATGGTCAGTTAATGCTGTGGCTACATGAGGTCTTCATTGGCCTAGGCTCCTCTCACCTCTCCTGCACCCACAGCCAGCTTCTCACAAGATACCACATTGCTTCAGCAGCTCACACATCACCTGCAGAGGCAATCTGCCTCAACAGGCTGAAGAGGCCTTTTCCAGAAATTTCCACTGACTGACTTTCTCTGCTCCATCATGTCACATCCTCCAGGGTAAACTTTCACTGCAAAGGAAATGAAATTGCCATCATTGGCTTATCCCAATGTTCCCAAATGTGTCTGCATATTTGAATCACCTGGGGATTTTTCAGAATTCCAAAGCCCAGGGCATACCTCATAAGCAATGAAGTCACACTGGGGGTGGGAATAGGAGTCACAGGCATCAGCATTTCCTGAAGCTTCCCAGCTGATTACATGTGCAGGCAGGCCTGGGGGCCAAGGCTTAACCTGCTCAGGATTCCCTCTCTTGGCTGGGCTGGGGAGTCTCTCTTCCAGAATGTTCTACCAGGCGAAGGTAAGTGCTGAGGCGGTCAGGGTACTGCCAGCAGCGACCATGGAGAGAAGGGAAGGGGTTTGGGTGGGTAGGAAACCACAACACAAGGTCACTACAGACACCTGCCCTGGAGCAAGCATGCCTTTTTTGAGTTCTGCCCTCTCTGCCTGATTGTGTAACCTTGGTTATATTTTTAAAATAGCATTTCTTCATTGACAAAGCAAAAATAAACTTACCAAATTTGCAACATTGCTTAACAATTAAATGAAAAATCCTTAGAAGTCCCTAGCACTTTGCCAGCCAGCATGAAGTAGGCGGTCTGTTAATATGCACAATAATGCTGAGGTTAGAAGAGGACGATGAGGAGAAATAGCAGTTATCGTTGCTGTTGTAATTATTGTTATTATTACAGCTATACTTGAGAGGGTGGTAAACCAGAAGAGAAGCTCTCGCTTCCTGCTGCACAGTGGAAGCACCTTGGGGGCTTTTCAGAATGCCAGGGCCTGGCCATCAGATGAGCTCCATCAGTTCCTCTGGGAGTAGGGCCCACACATCAATATTTTAAAAAGATTCCCTGAAGATTCAGATGTGTAGGCAGGGATGAACCCCGCTGGGCTGGAGATGAGGTAAGGGAGCGAGCTAGGTATGGTCAGCTTGCCTCACTACTACAAGTGGGCCAGTTTGAGTCACCCGGGTAGCCCCAGAGAAACAAGGTTTCTGAGCTAATTTGGGTGATTCTTCATTTGCTTTATGCAAGACAAGCTCTTCTGTCACCTCTGTGTAAGTGACAGGACTTTCTTCCAGCTGTTTCTCTTACACGCATTATTCTGTGGGCCTTAAGGGTAGATTAATTAAAAAGGGACTGAAGCCTTCTTGTTTCTATTTCAAGTCTCTATACAACACTTCAATATAAAAATTGTATTCTATTTACTGTGGTTATTTTTAGTTTCCTATATGTGAATTGTGCTATTCATTTCCTAGTTTATGGAAAGTGTGTTTTCCATTAGCTACAACGCAAAATCAATTATGGGTGTGTTATGCAGAAACCTGCTTTAAATATTCTGGCTTTCTGTAGGCTTTCTAATTTTTAGGTGCATTGTTTACTAGGCCCTGGGTATGTTTTGTCATATGTTGAAAGATCACACTGGCTATAAAAATAAGATAATGAATAAAAAGTCACAAAAGCTGTAAACATCTGTAAAAGAGGTTTTCTAGGCAAGGCTGCTCGTTAGAGGGAAACTTGGTGCATTTTGATTGTATGCAGCTGGTGGCACATGCACTCTCAGAAACGGGGCCTTTAAGGGGAGCTGCTAGATATATGGCACACTGTACTGTGGGCCAGAGATCTGTCCCCTTAGCTGTGCGTAAGAGCTACCCATGGGGCCACATCCACAAACCCTCCTCTAAATTCCACCTGCAGTTTTGTTGGGAATTGGATGTTTTATAGAACTGGATAGTCATCTTTTGGTCACAGAGCCAGTCTTACTAAGAGAATTAGTTGGCTCCTAGGAAAGTGGAAAAATGTAGAAATATCAACATGGGCTTCACAGTCTTCACCACACTGAGGAGCACACACCACAGCTGACCTCTGGTCAGTGGTTAGGCCACCACAGGACTCTGCCTGGAGCTCTCTTTTATTGTTGGAAGATCTCTCATGTCAAGTAACACATGAGGTACAGATGCTGACCCAGTTATACAAATGACCCCATTATGCAAGAGCACAAGAAAGTCCCTGCTCTGGGCACATATGTGAGTGAGTAACCCAGGCTGGGAGAGAGATAGGAGTGGGACTTCTGGAATCTACTCACCTGGCTGCGTTTCTGTGGCTGACAGTGGGGCCAATCACTGAAGCTCTGGTAAGTCTCTGAGCAGACATTCCTGAGACAGTATTTCTAACTTCTGAGAAGATTTCATATTTATACAATCCATCTTTCTGGTATCAAAAATGGTTCCCCTAAAGAAAGACGAGATCTTTGGGGCAGAAAGAGAATGGCAATGTTTTAAATTTTAGAATAACATGAAAGCAATTTAAAAAATTTATTTTGACTTTTTATAAGGAAAACTTCAAAACTACAAAACTACCGAAGCATAGAGAATAGGATAATGACTCCCCATGTACCTCACCTAGGTCCAACAAATATTCTTTTTCCATTAACCTCCCCTCTAGTTCCAGCCATAAAACTTGGAATTTTTAAATATATAACATTAAAATGATATTAATTCAAGGTTTAGGTGTAATTCTGATGATAGGTATCCTTTATATAAGGTGTATTATAGAACTTATTCACCTGGATGATGATAAAACTGAATCATGGGCATCTATGTTCAAAGACATTTTTATTCCAGACTTGTGCTATTCAAAATGTGGCTCAAAGAACAGTGCCAGCCCACAAACTCTTTGTTTCTGGTCTGTGATGAGACAAATATAGAAATTGTGAGCAAGTGTTTGGAACTTCTACAGCATCTTGGCACTGCTACACATCAAAGTACATGATCGTTTTTTTAGTAATTCATTTTTATATTTCACAAAAGTATCAGAAGCACACTGGGAAAAACATTATCTTTCACTACAGATAGTTTGAGAAGCACTCTTCTGTATAGTGCTTCTGTGATCTTCTCTCCCAGGGGACATTTGGCAATATCTGGAGATATTTTGAATTATCACAGTTTGGGAATAAACTTGGAAGGGAGCAGGTTGTGCTACTGACATCTAGTGGGTGTACAGGACAGCTCCCCAAAACGAAGAACTATATGGTCCTAAAATCAATAGTGCTAAGGTTGAGAAACCCTGCTCTAGACCACAGTGGCGGGTTCAGCCTGCTTTCTGCCTTGTCTAATTTGACAAATGGGTCTTGCCAGAGCACAGGTTGGAAAGAGTCTAAGACTGTATGTGGCTGTTCCTTATACTAGTGGCTCCATGTTCTACTTTGGAAATTAATGAGACATTTTTGCAGATGGACAAGCTTGAGGATTAAATGACTTTGCCCCAGAACCTTTAAAAATGTAATGCTGCTGTTAGTCACTGCATGCCCATTTCATCTCTGCCAAAGTTTGTAGTGTGTCTAAAAGGAGAAAGTCAACCACTACTGTAGTAGCAGCTGAGAAAATGGGAAACTAGAAACTTGTGAAATTTGTGTTTATTTAGAAATTTCATATTTAAGAAATTCATACCAAATCTCTGCTTTATGGGGTTTTAAGATTTTCTTTTAAATTTAGAACCAGGAAATGATCATCCAGCAAAAGTCATTGTTTTTCTGAACTCTAATAGGATAAATATTAATAACTAAAAGATACTTTAATCTAGGAAAAGTGATCAAGTGAAATTATTTGGAACAAAAGATAACTTTTATATTGTAAGACGTGTGTGTGTGTGTGTGTGTGTGTGTGTGTGTGTATCTCTGTGTATGTACGTGAAAGAGAGAGAGAGAAAAACAAAGAGACTTATTTCCACATCTGATTCCTGTTTAGAGTTTCTTCTCTCACATTGTATTGGATATCCAAGTTGCTCACATGGAAGTTATTTCATTAACAGAGTGTACACTCTGGCCTTGTTACAGCTTTGAGCAAGACAAATAGAGAAAAGGTTTGTCTATCAAGAGTATTCCCACAAGATATAACAACCAAGCAGCTAGTGTTTTGCTCACAAGTTGAACCCTCTCCTAGGTAAACTCTGTTTATATATACTCACAGTATCACAGGCTGACAGTCATTACCATGCTTACCAGCCCACCTTTAGTCTTAATTGCTCACTAATTTTCCTTTCTTAATTTTATGCTGCTGTCAGGAAAGAACATGTATCAGTCATCATTCTGTAACTTCCTGACACCGCTTACCTTAACCTCTGACTGTAAGAAAAAAAGCTCATTTGTTTTATTTTCTGTGTCTATTTGATTATGGCGTAACATGAAAACTGTAGGTAATCTTCCCATTACAGATCACTGTGTGTAATGTATCTGATCTGTCCTGTCTTTGGTAGTCTGTGTAGTGGGGGACATGCTTCCTTACCTCCAGGCAGGCAATCCTTAACAAAAAACTAAGAGTAAGCCGTAATAAATCTCTATTTTAAAGAACTTCAGTCCTTAGCTCCCTCTAATATGTATGAAAAGTGTAATTTTGTTCCTACAGAGCCTTCTCAAATGATTGAGATTATTGCAGTTTATATTGGCAAAAAATGTAACACTTGAAGTTATGGTTCTTTTACATAGATGGGCATTAGTAACACAAAAATATGACTTTTTATTAGCTACATCACAAGGTGCAGGGCATAGAACTCTATTAATCCTACCTTCTGTATGAATTCTGCCAAATGCTGTTTGATTAAAGCTAGACTGATTAGACTACTGATTAATTCTGCCTTGATAGATTACACAGTTTAACTGACAAATAGATTGCTTCTGTTTAGTAATGGTTCCACAGTTATGATGACAAAGGACAAGCTATTTGTCAGTTAAACTGTGTAATCACTCAGAAACAGAATTAATCAAGAGCCAAATCATTTTGTCTCTAGTTAAATCCAGCTAATGAGTTAAAATGTGTAATTTATAGTACATATTTTACTCTGAAACTGAGTTATAAGCAATTTCCATAGTACTTCATTGAATCAGATTATGTGCCATATTAAAGATTTTGTCCCAGAGGAGAGAGAGAGAAAGAAAAGTAATGGAGTTAGGATGTGATTTTTGTTAAAATGGTGACAGTGTATGAGTTCTTTGTGGGGAAGAGGAGTGGGGCCTTCAGAAGTCCGGTGGTACCCACACTGGCTTACACATTCCAGCCATAGCAGCTGCAGATTCTTTTCAGTGTGTGCTTGGGAAGGTAGTAGGTAGCTCAGCCTCAGCTCTGCTGCCAAGCCTGACAGTAAGAACTCAAAGCCCATTATGGCTTCCTAAGCTTTCTTTGTCATGCCCCCTGCTGTGTCAACCACTATGTTATTACCTTGCCACGGTCATCCTCAGGAAAGCTTATGGTAAGGGAAGGCAATAAAGTCTCTACTGAGTTCTCTTGTACCCCTGCACACAGGCATAGATTCTTCTGGACTGGGAAGTTAGAAGTAAATATACTCAGGAATACTCTAAAGGCAACAAAGGTATTTCCACAATTTTCCGAGAAAGGGGCAGGAACAGGGGTAGGTATCTTTGTAATAGTGTACCTGTACCACTCAGCTTCTTGTGTGTACCCTACTCTGTTTGTCCTTCCCTTCACATGGCTTTTTAGGAGTATGGGAAGAAATTAGTAAGGAAGTGAAATGAGGGTTTTTCTTCTGAGAAAGAAAATGCATTTACTTCCTCCCATTTCAGTTCATTTGGTTTTCCTAAACTTGAGGTGAGAGACTTATCTCCTCTGGCTATAAAGACTGTTTACTGGAGCAGGAATTCTGTAACACTTGCTTTCGTACTATTCACTGTACACTGGAATCCCTTCAAGGGTGGGCATTAAAGGTCCACCCAAGGAGCTCTGTAAGGCTGTGTGACCACTATCTGCCAGAAATTATATCCCGCTTTGTGATACCTTTGGCTAAAGTGTAAACTCTGTGTGTAATATCTAGGGATGAAGGGGACAGACAGACACTTGAAGGGAAACCAGCTTCTTCTTCTTATATTTCGGAATGGACTAAGGGCACAGAGAACCTTTCTTTCTAGATGGACATAGAAGTGATGGTGGAGTCCTTTGTGCACTTATCCTGGGGCAAAGACCCCAGGAAATCCCTCTCTTCAAACAGCTCTTGGTAGAGAAGACAGTCCAGGCAGATGCAGAATTAATCAAATGGGTCCCTCTTCAAACTGTGATTCTCAAACTTTTTGAATTGGAGACAACTTTCTGACATAAATTTCACCCCCCCCCCTTTCCTGCCAACACGCACATAGAAGCACAAGTGCCTGGAAGAGAAGAACCTTTCAGTGTCTTTTATAGGAGAAAATAGGTAAATAGGTAAATGAAGGTATAGTATAATAAAATTTCAGTGACATTCATAAAAGTATATTGAGTTAATCACCAGCAGTATCTAAATATTTGAAAAATATGTGAGTGGGTGAATATGTATGTGTTTAAGACATTAACTAATGTCTTAAAAAATTCAATCCAAGCCAACACATACTACACATTTAGGTTTTAAAGGCTCTTGTGATAACTACAAAGTCGCTGTGTCCCACCAGGATATACTGGCTGCAATCTGTCCACGTATCCATATGGCAGTCTCTAGGATATTACTCAGTATCTTCTAAGAGGAAATTTAGGAATAAGTGAGAGAGATATTCTTAATCAGTGGGGCTCAGACCTTCTTTTTCACTTCTTTCTCTTCCTTGAAACTTCCTCTGACTCTCTAGTATGCCATTCAGATAGTTGGGCCTGCCTTAGGTTCTTCTCTTCCAGGCACTTGCCTGTCATGGGTAGCTGCCATAGTGATGTGCCTCTTACGTCTTCACAAGGCCTGGTTTTACAGATAAATTGCAGAAAGAATCCTTTTTTCCTTTTCATATGTGTCATAGTGATACCGTTATGTTTTTAAAATACCAATTTAAGTAAAACCTTTTAGATAGAATAAAAACTATAAACATTCCCAGCAACTCAAAGAAATTTCTGATTTAAATACTTAGAACTGCATTTCCTTTTCAAGTTTTTCAAAAGCTAGACAATACTCGAAGAAATAATAGCTGCCAAAGGTAATACAATGTGTGAAAAGAGATTGTGTTTATTCAGACTAGAGGGAAAAAACAGTAAGCTTCATATTTCTTGGACTTATAAGAAAATACAATTATTTATTTTCTGTTGATTGTGAACAGTCACTTAAAATACATCTTTCACTTCTTGGAAATGATGCATACAGTGCCTTCTGACAAAGAGGCCCACTATAAAATACCTATCAATGCTGGATAAAATTTAAAAAATAGCAAATATCTGAACTTGTAAAAAGACTAACGGTAAATCCAGGGTGTAACAAACAAAGCTGAAGCTGACCTCCCAAGTAATAAGGTTAAGTTTGCAGCACTTTGCAGGCTGTTTACCAGTATGCCTAGAACCGAGACTTGGTTTTTAATGGTGATGGAAGAGGAGACAAGCTCTGGGCTCAGGTGATAGAGCAAGATGGAGCCACATCCCACTGTAATGCTAGAACCCCAGAAAGGCTATACTCAAAATGAAATTGGGACTAGAAATAATCTACCTTTGGCAAACAGATGTTCAGAACATTTAACTGTCTTGGGTAGCTGCTGGCCAGGGAAAGCATTCTCCCTAGAGTTTGTCGCCACAGTCCTTCCCTCAAGTGTGTTTGGAGTTCAGACTTAAAATACTTGCCTGACCCGAAAATCCTAAAGCATGAAATAAACTTTAAGTTGTTTTTGATTGATAGCATCCCAGAGTCACTGGCAGAAGCAAACACAAATGCTGTCTGGAGGGACCTACCCTCAACCTATGGGTCACAGGATTTTAACAGTTAAAGACCACCAAACATGAGCTCATGATTCCAAATTCCAGAAACACCTAAGGAAACAAGAGCCATGGGTAGGAGACAGGAGAAACCACAAATAGCAGAACTAGACTTCCAAAAACCTTAAGATAATGATTTATCAGAGAAAGAAAATTATTTAAGTGCCTAGAATATTTTAAGTAGGTATAAGCAAAATGAGTAAAAATTAAGATTATATCAAAAATTTAAACATAATTGACAAGAACAAAAACTTCTAGAAATCAAAAATATGATAATGGAAATTAAAAACTTAAATGAGTATCAAGTTATTTGTACCTGAAAAGAATGGATTAACTGATTCTAAAGAAACTACATACATTGCAATACAAAGTTGGAAATGGTAAAGAGGTTAAAAGACATGAAAAATAGAATATATTACACATCTAATTGGATTTGTAGATTTTCATTCAATAACAAATAGACAAAGACATTTTCAATCAAATAAAAACAGAATTTACCCCCAATAGATCCTTGGAAGGCCAAATATGTAAGAAAGCAGGAAAAGTAAAGGAATTGTTAATCATGTGTAAAGCTAAAACACTGATTATATAAAATAATAGTGATTCCATATTTAGCATTAAAATTCAAGGTGCAAATAAAATACTGCTATATATAACATGTAAGACAGGAACATTCTATAGGACATGGGAGGAGGAAAAATGTATAGATATACTTTGGATTTTGTTAAATGTACGTGGTAAAAAAATTTAAGGGTAACCACTGAAAGGATAAAATAGAGTTCATAACTTCTATAATACAGAAGGGAAAATGATAAAAACATACAAGAAAACATGGGGGAAAACATAAAACAAGCAAGCTAAAAGCAATGTCAAAATCAAATTTTAGAAATATATTTGAATGTATTATTAATAAATATTAATTAAAAGGTGATACTAATTACATTACATATTTAATGTGATAATTGTATTCTAGTATAATAAATTGGTAAATGGTGATAAACATTAGTATCACTAATAAAAACTTACTGTCTTTAAAAATGTTACATAAATTTCTAAGTTTGAATTTAAAAAACCCAGTTGTATGCTCTTTCCAAGAGATGCTTTTCATACCTAAGGTTAGAAACTGAAAGTAAAAAGATGGCCATACCAGCAAACAGTAATTAAATTTATTTTATTTGTTGCCTCTTTTTAAAAAACTGTGATATAATTGACATATAATATTGGGTAAACTTGTGGTGTGCAAAGTGTTGATTTGCTACACTGATATATTGCAATATGATTACCACCATAGTGTAGCTGATACCACCATCATATCACAATTTCTTTTTCTTATTGTGCGAACATTTAAGATCTAATCTCTTAGCAACTCTGAATACTGTATACCACAGTATTGATGACTGTAATCGCAATGGCATGCACTAGATCTCCAACATTTATTCAACCTCTAACTAAAAATTTGTACCCTGTGACCATCTTCTCAATTGCCCTAACCCTAAGCAAAGACTAATTTTTTAAATTAATAAATTAATATTTTATATAATAGTAAATTAAAATTAAAAAGTTAATTTTAAGATAAAAAAGATTATTACAGATAAAGGTCACTTTGAAATGATAAAAGGTCCTATTTAACATAACACTAGTTTTCCCATTTTCCATAACATTATAGGAATATAATATTTTTAAACTTATATACACTCAAAATGTACTTAATGTGAGTCTCAAAATTTGTAAAATACAGTGATAAAATTACAAAAATACACTGGATATATTGGAGTATAAAATGGTTTCTTCACTTGTAGAACGATTTGGCCGTTCCTAGAAAAGGTGCAATCCCACTTCTAGATGCACATACAGGGAATTACACTCATCTGTGTTCATGTACATATGTAAGAATATTCAGAGGAGCATTACTTGTAAGAGTGAAAAACTGGAAAAACTAAGCTATTCATCATTGGAGGATGTATATAGGCAAATTGTGGTATAGCCATTGAATGTAATACTATATAGCATTAAAAATGAATGAGTAGGAGCAACATGTGTCCACAAAATGAAAGTGGGTAACTAGACGCTCCCAAAGATAATGTTGAGCAAAAATAAGTTTCAAAAGAACTCACAAAGAATTCATACAGTATGATGCTATTTGCATCATTTTAAAAGGCAAAGTAATACTATGTCTTCCTTAGCGATCCATCCATACCTGTTCAGTAAAAATACAGAGAAAGGCAAGGGCATGCCAAGCACCATATCCAGGGTGGCGGTCACCTCTGAGGAGATGGGAGGGTGCTGCCATTAAGGTGTGGTGGGTGCACTGAGAGGGACCCCTTTGCTGGTGATGTTTGATATCTTAAGTGAACTCGTGGGCACACATATGTCTGCTTGGTTATTTACATACCATTTTGTAGGTCTGAAAATTTATATAATATTCTTTAAAATACTAAGCAAATATAAGTAGAACTTGTCTGCATAACATGAAATTAAAAGCATATATATATATATATATATATAAATGCTATCTAAATCCAAAAAAGCTTTTATAACAATATTTTTGTATATTTGAAAGAATATCTGATTGCAAGTTTGCTTTAAACAAATCTTTTTATTGATGCACTATTAAGTAATTTTTAATGAACAATGGACCAATGTTAATTACTTTGCAATTCATCCCAATCTAAAAAGTTGGTGATATAAGTTCCTGGTATCAAAGATGGTTAAGGAATATGCAAATTTTTTTTCTTTTCCATTGGAAATACTTCTTTTCCTTAAGAGTCTGTGACCAACAGTAAAAGAACCCTCATTTAAAAAATAATTTAGATTTTATAAAAGCACATCCTACTTAGGAAAAAAGATAGGATAGAAGAAATGAAAACACTTAAATCACAGTTGAGCTTCAGCTTTCTAAATTTACCCCCAAAATCTGTTGAAAATTTGGTTCTGAAGTTCTCATTCCCAGATGGGAAACAGTTTGCACCACCTAAATCAGAAGTCCCAAACTTTCTTGGTCCGTGATGCCCATAGTCTCTCAGTAAACTTTTTGGCACCCTGAGACCAAAAGAGAGCCTAAAAGTTCAGTTCATTAAATAGTTAGATCACAGAAATCATTCAGAATTCAGCTTTGCAAAGATACGACTTCATGGAAGGAAATGTAGTGCAATCTAGTGTTGGAACTGGGAATTACCTTGAGTCAGTAGTTTTCAAACTGTCCCATAGATGTTGCATACTGCTGTTTCCTCTGAAAATTTAAAATAATTTAGGGCACCGGTGTGAATTTGCTGCCACACCCTGCAGAACTAGATAATATACACACCCACAGACACCTTAATAAGAAGGGCTCTGCAGTCACTCACATTCATGATGATCTCTTTTCACTGACTCTAGGAGAAGCCATACAAGTGCTCTGAGTGCAGCAAGGCCTTCAGCCAGAAGCGAGGCCTGGATGAGCACAGGAGGACACACACGGGAGAAAAGCCTTTTCAGTGTGATGTGAGTTTGGCTTCTTTTTTCTTTCCCTAGTGCCCTGCAAAAACAGGAGATAGGTGTGTAAGTATGTTTGAGCATGCATGCACATCTGTGTGTCTGTGTGTGTAGGTATGAGTATGTTGTGTTTTGAAGTGCTGGTTGTGCCTATTAATGTCTTGGTC
This sequence comes from Manis javanica, assembly GCF_040802235.1. NCBI lineage: Eukaryota > Metazoa > Chordata > Mammalia > Pholidota > Manidae > Manis > Manis javanica. The sequence continues at coordinate 72,412,975 of NC_133160.1, forward strand.
TGTTTGTACCTTTTGATTGCATAATCCATATAACTACATCGTAGTAATTTTATTCATCCTGGTTTACTGGCAGTAAATAAACTCTGATTTGCCTTAAGACATGCTTGCACCCTGTTTTAATGCAATTCAGTTGTTCTTCCAGGGTATAAATGCAGATAATCTTAGGTAGCTTTCATGTGTCTGCCCATCTTTGACAGGTTAATGACAGTTAAACCAGAGATTAACTGGTCATAGATATTATTTACTTTGTTAGAGTCAAACAATGAATTTCTAAAATATGCATCAATTTGTTTAACACTACTGTTAATTGTTTAGATTTTCTCCTTATGATATTTGAATTGAAATGAAATTATCATCATAGTTTACATTATTTATGAAAGAAAAAATACTACCATTGTCAGTAAATTAATCAAAGCATTGATTACTTTAGGAAAAATGGTTTTTCGATGAACAGTGTCACCATTCTCCTGTGTAAGATGGACAATTGACAGAAAATTGATGCAGATGTTAGGAAAAACACTTGGATGCTTAATTCTGACATGAGAAAAGCCAAAAGAGTATTAATGTAGCTCAGTGTAAGAAGAAACATTAAAGTTGTAATGTGTGAAGTTGCACGGTACAGAATTCTCTTTAAATGCTGAGGGAAACTCAAGTACCTCCCACTGGCATATCCCAACGGATGACATGTGGGGGGAGCAGTCCACATGAGAGGAAACTCACAAACACAAGATGTTTTCTTTGTCCTTTCATGAAACTGGTGGAGAGGTTAAGGCAATAATGTACTCCCAGTGGGCCTACTCATAAAAATACCTTTATCAACAGTCAACTTTTTTAAGGAAAGAACTACTTGTAGAGAAAGAAATGTACACATACAGAGCTCTGTCCTGAACTGAAGGTACAGCCCCAGCTTAATAATTTCAATTGGTTTAATTCATTGATGCTTTTATTGAAAGCATTTTCTTAAGGGAAAACCTATTTAGATTATTTAATTGTACAACTACATAAATACCTGAAATTAAGTATTAACTGTGTTGTAGTGGTCATCTTCCTACCATTGTTCTCTACCTGACTTTTATTTAGACTGAATATTTTTGTTGACTACTTCCTTGGATAAGCTGGACAATGATGTTATTTTTAACAACTATAATATTATAAGCATGATTTTTTTCTATCTACTTCTATCATATGTTCCAAATTCTCTGATCCTTAACTGCAGCCCAGACTGATCTACTGAGTAGGTATCCAAGTTATTGCCTCTGAAGCTTCCCTGATTCAGTCTGCTCAGTAGAGTACAAGGTGTGTCTTTTCCAAAATCTTATCCCTTAACTACTCATTCCAGATAGAAGCCATTCTTTCTCAGCCCACTTCTAATCTCTCTCCCTAAATAGCTCTCTAATCCATTACTTCCTCTCAGTTTCCATTCCCACTAGTGGTACATAGCCTGGACCTGCACTGTTCTTATTCATCTCATCTCCAATGTTTGTGTACTCCACCCTACCATGGTGTTTTTTTTAAAATTGAGGTAAAAGTAATACAACATAAAATTAACCATTTTAAAGTGATCTATTCAGTGACCTTTTGTACATTGACAGTATAGTACAACCATTATCTCCATCTGGTTCCAAAACACTTCATTGCCCCAAAATAAAATTCCATACCCATTAGACAGTTATTCCCCATTTTTTCCAGACTCTGGAAACCCCAATCTTCTTCTATTTCTATGGATTTACCTATTCTAGGTATTTCATATAAATTAATCATATAAAATATGACCTTTTGTGATGGCCTTCTTTCACTTAACATAATGTTTTCAAGGTTCATCTATATTGTAGCATATATCAGCACATCATTTCTTTTTATGGCTGAGCGATAGTCCATTGTATATTATATACCACTGCTTATTTATACATTTATCCACTGATGAGCATTTGGGTTGTTTCTAGCTTTTGGCTATCAATCGATAGTGCTGTGAAGAACATGTGTATATAAATAGAGTACCTGTTCAATTTCTGGGGATATTTACCTAAGAATGGAATTGCTGTGTCATATGGTGATTCTGTTTTTGACTTTCGGAGAAACTGCCATACTGCTTTTCATAGTAACTGCAGCATTTTGTATTCCCACCAGCAATGCACAAGAATTCCCATTTCTCTGCATCATTGTCAACACTTGTTCTTTTTCATTTTTAAAAGTTATAGTCATCTTAGTGTATATGAAGTGGAATCTCATTGTGGTTTTGATTTGCATTTCACAAAGGATTAATGATGTTGGGCATCTTACCCTGTACTTGTTTGCCAGCCATTTATGTATCTTCTTTAGAGAAATGTCTGTTCAATATTATTGTTTGTCTTGTTATTGTTGAATATAAGAGTTCTTTGTATATTCTGGATACTAGACCCTTATCAGATTTATGATATGCAAGTCTTTTCTTTAATTTTGTAGGTTCTCTTTTCACTTTCTTGATAATGTTGTTTGATAGTCAAAACTTTTCAATGTTATAAAGTCTAATTTATCTGTTCTCTTCTTTCTCTTTTTCTCATGATGCTTTTGGTGTAATATCTAAGAATCCATTGCCAAATTGAAGGTCATGAAGATTTACTACCATTATGGCTTTTTTTCTCTAAGAGTCTTACTAGTTCCCTAATAAGAGTTTTAGCTCTTACTAGGTCTTTAATCCACTTTGAGTCAATTTTTTATATATGGTGTGAGGTAAGAGTCCATTCTTTTGCATTATTTTTCAGTCTTTCATCATACAATGGTAGCTTTGAGTTTTCATAAATGCCCTTTATTATGTTGAAAAAGTTCCCTTCTATCCTAGTTTTCTGAGTATTTTTATCAAGTCAGGGTGTTTGTCAGGTTGGGTTTTGTCAAATACCTCTCTGCATGAGTTGAAACTATCTTTTTTTTTTTTACTGTTTTGTTTGTTTGTTTGTTGTTCTATTAGTGTGTTTATCAATTGTGTATTCTTGTGTTACCTACCACTGCAGTCCTGGGATAGATGTCACTTTTTCATACCTTATAATGCTTTTAATATGCTTTTGGATTCTGCTTGTTAGGGTTTTCTTTTGGTTTGGTTTGGTTTTGGTTTGAAGATTTTTGCATCTGTATTCATAAAGGCTATTCGTCTGCAGTTTTCTTATAATATCTTTGTCTGGCTTCAGTATCAAGGTAATGCTGGCCTCACAGAAAGTTAGAAAGTATTCCCTCCTCTTTTTTGGGGGGTAGAGTTTGAGAGCATTAGTTTAATTCTTCTTTAAATGTTTGGTAGTGAAACCATCTGGTTCTGAACTTTTCTTTGTTAGATTTCTTAATTTGATTCAGTCTGGTTACTTGTCACAGGTCACTTGAATTTTTCTACTTCTTCTTGAGTCAGTTTTGGTAATTTGTGTGCTTTTAGAAATTTGTCCATTTCATCTGGTTTATCTAATTTGTTGGAGTGTTCCCATCCCATCTCCTATGTGGAGATTCTAGGCTCCTTAATTCAGAGCCATTATCAATAACCTCAGCATCTTGCTCAACTTCCTTTCCATTTCTCCAGCTGGCTGCTGCTGTGATTTCCCATAGTGACCATGTAAAGGGACTTGCACTTTATATCCCTCACAACACACTGATGAGCTGAGCTGTCTGAGAACGTCCTTTATTTTTTCAAAGAGATTTTTTATTTCTTAAGAATGGTGTCAACCAGGCAAATGGAAAAAATGCAGTCAGCTCACACATCTCTGTTTGAAGTAAGAACCTTTAGTTGACCCTTGGGGGGTATTATAGACTCTGAACCCAGACTGCCTGGGTTTAAGTCCTGAAAACCACTTGCTAGAGTTCTGTGATCTTGGGTAACCTGCTTGAGACTCAGAAGTGTGTGTGTCAGTTTCCTGCTGTAATAATAAATAATAATAATACTGTTATCTACCTAAAAGGGTGGTTGTGAAAAGTGAACAAGCTGATGTTTGGAAATTGCTGAGTTAGCCCTTAAGCCTAGTTCCTATGGCAGACACTGAAATAAAAGAGTAAACAAAATGCCATGTCCCCTGATAGAAATCATGTTCATGTGAAATACAGACATTGAAAAAATAAACCTGAACAAATACCTAATTGCATTTTATGGTAAAGACTGGGAATGGTGAAGAGGGTGTATATGCGGAGGCTATAGAAGAATAGTTAGGAAAGTATTCTCTGAGAACTAACTCTAAATCTTGTGAAGATGAGGAGTCAACCATGGAGAAGAAACATTCCAGGTTCAGGGAACAGCACAAGTCCAGGCCAGTTGGTGGGAAAGAGCATGAGGTCTTATTAAGGGAAGTAAGAAGACAGATGGAACTTGAGTATAGTGAGAGAGAAAGAGAGGGGTGCAAGGTAAAGTTGGACAACAAATTGGTGGTCTTTGAGCCACGTTTAGGAATATATTTTCAATCTAATTTTAGTGGGAAGCCGTTTGAGAACTTGGCATCCATTGTTCATTTCTACATAGGGCTTATGAAAGGAGCAGGGAAATACAAAATGGAGGATTAATTTTAATTTTATCTTATTTATGATCACAAATGTTAATTTATACTCATAAAAACAATTTAGTTTCTTTTACTTGAAAATAATCTCTGTAGATACCTTCTTTGATTTCTCCAGAATTAGTCCCCAGCCTTTGGGATACTTAACATCACTCACAGGGATTTTCTCTCTCTAATCTACCTACCTACCTTTCTTTCTTTCTTTAATTCAGCAAACATTTATGGAATGACTACTCTTGCTCTCATGTTCTTTAGACTAGTAAGGACACACATATTTAAAAAAATTACACAATTAATTACACTTGAGGTAGATATTGTAAAGGAATTGAAGACCATAATGAGAGCATTTAACAGAGCTTCTCCTGGCAAACAGATCATATAGGCTTCCCTGAAGAATGAGTAAGAGGAAGCTTGATAAAGAGAAGTGAAAAAATACTGAGGCAGGAAATCCATGGCGTCTTCAAGAGCCTACAAGCGAAGCTGATTCGTTTGGCTAGAGCCCGGTGAGTTACACTAAAACAGAAAAGATCCATAAATAATTTTAGGTAACTGAATGACATTTGTATTTTTAGAAGATCCTTCTAGCACCTGGGTGGAGCATGGAAGGGAATAAAGACAAATACAGACAAATTCAGATGATATTTATCAACTAGGCCCTTTTGACATTGTGTGAGATGCCCCACATATTATAAGGCATTGGCATCTCTGCCCCTGTACAAAATGCAAGTAGCAGCTTCCATTCTACAGGACAGTTAAGCACCTCCGTAATTCCAAGCATTTCCTGTAGGGAGGGGAAATTCACTGAAGGAGACTATTGCAGTTGTCCAGGCTTTAGTTTCCAGTGTGAAGAGCTGCATATCCCAAAAGAGATGCAAAATTTCCATTGGAAAAAGAGAAGGGAAGATTGCAACTTTGATTCCTGCTCATTGTTTATTTTGGAAATTAGAACAAAATTAAAATTTGTTATCATTGAATAGAGGGCTTGACTTAGGTCCCTTACTTGGCTACTGTCAGCTTGTCTCCTGTGATGTGTAGTACCAAACATAATCTGAAAGAAGAATGGCAATTCCCTGGTGATGCAGGTGACTGACAGTCCCAGGTCACTCATTTTCAGTGCATTGTTACGATTGTAGTTTATGTATTGCAGTTAAGTGGAGATATGGATTCTGTTATCTGTTTTGAAATAAAGTAATTATTTACAAGTGGCTTAAAAGAGTCCGGTACAGAAACCATGGATTAAAAATCATAATAATACAAACACAAGATAACAAAAAGAAAACAGCAATGTTAGTACTACTAGTCAGCAACAGTTTGAGATAAAAAGAATGATACCATCATATCTGGAAAGAGGTAAGCCAAAAAATTGAAATTATCAAGAAAACATTTGAAATTCATGTTTGCCTATACTTTTGCTAAAGATTACTCTGACACTAGGTATATATCATATCTTAAAATGTTGCCTAATGAAAATATAAAGTCATAATTATTAACCCAAAAATATTATTTAATATTTTTCATGTCTTAAAATTATATCTATCTTTAATAATGTGTTATGTAGATACACTACTACATCTGGAATATTTTATTTAAAAATACCAATAATAGGTGTATGCCTAAACATTTTTGTGACAGGGAAGCCCTGATCTAGGCAGATAGTGATTTTTACATAGGTCGTAGAGATGGAGATGGAGACAGTTGGATGTCTTCAAGAAATGTGTGCAAGGAAGAAGTAATTGATTAGATGAGGTGGGCATGAGAGAGACATTGAGTGAATATTGACAGCCAGATTCCCAGCAAGTGTCAGATAGATGGCAGAACCAATTTTTTGAGAATTATATTTGGGGAAAAGATTCTTAGTTCAGTTTAGACATAGTAGGTTTGAAGTACTAGTGGGAAGTTGGATACTCCACTGTGAAGATCAGAAAGAGCACTGAATTAGAGATAGATATTTGCAAGTGATCTCCATGTAAATGGTAGCAAAAAGCTTGGATATGATTAAGATCATAGAAAATAGCTAATGAATGGGGAAGTAGGCTAAGGAACAGACAGTAAAATTCAAACTTTAAGTCAGGATGGAGGAGGAGCCTATACAGGATAACAGAGAAGAAACTGGCCAGAAAAGTAGAAGGAAATCAAGGAGAGTAGGTCATTGTGAAAACTAAAGGACGGGCGGGAGAAAGTGGTCAGGTATGTCAGATAATCCTGAGAGTTCATGTTAAAAGAGGACTCGAGAGTCTTCACTAGATTTAGCAGTGTCAGAGTGGTTTGGCCAAAGTCTGATGGGAATGGGCTTGAGGCATGAATAGAAGGTGAGGATATGAAACTTTCACTCAGCCAATTGTAGTTTTTCATTTCAAAATATTTGCTTTCTAATTGATAAAAGTTTACTTTTTTACTCTAGAAAAATTAGGACATACAGAAGGGAATGAAGACAGAAATAAAATGGTCCCAAATTTCCCAACTTATATCAACTAATATTAATGTTAAACTATTAACATTTCCCTCTTACACTTACTAATATAGATGCAGTTACAATATTTATTTCAATATTGTAGACTAAACTGTACATTAATCTCCTTATTCTGTTTTCTTCCCTTTACATTTTCCCTGCCTTTAAATATTTTTTGAAGTGTGATCTATATTAACAGCTGATAAGTATTTCCTCATCTAGTAATATCAAAATGAATATACTCATTAACTTTGACTAGGCAAGTAAGTCATTTGTAATACTTCCTTTTTTGTAAGTAATTCTTTGATGAACATCTTGTATATAACATCTTTGACAAGGATATATTCGTACAGGTGTTACTCCTAGTTTTTCTAAGGCTGGTAAATATACTAGTACTTATACTAATTCTGTCTATCCAAGGTGCTTTTGAAAAGGGCTTGCTCAGGACCAGTTGTACTCCCCTAGCATCATTTTGTACACTTTTTGCACATTCTGATCCTCATTTTTAAATTATGTTTAGGTGTGTGTATTATTTTAAATGTATTTCCTGAGAATAGCATGTGTTTGCATTTTTCTTTTTACTCTAATTTCAGCCTTGTCCTTTAATAAGGGTACTTAATGCTCTATATCAATTATTACAACTCATATTATGTAGTCTATTATCGTATCTTATGCTTTTTCCTTTTTATTTCCTGATTTTGACATGGACTTGGCTTTGCTTTCAGTGGCTTTGAAGGTATATAGTCTGTTTTTAGTTATAATTTTAAATATAACTTATGTTGACAAAGTTATTTCCAAAGAAAAATGTCCTTTCCTCAGATTGTTTGGATGCATTGTATTTGTTCTGGAAAATTATCCTATTCCCTTGCAGAATCACCTATATAGTACAAGGGACTGCTACTCTTTAGAATAGCTGTGTTCTCTTTGAATTCCACCTGTGGCAGCTATTGGCTTCTTCTTAGTAACATGTTTCTTCTTCCCAATCTGAGAATGATTCTTCTTGCCAGATAATATGAAAGAGAATAAAATAGACACTAACATTTATTGTATGTTTGCAATATAGCATCCATTTACATAGATTACCTCATCTAATCTTTGTAATAATCCTATGAAGTAACATATGGTCATTTTACAGGTGAGGGAACTGAAGTTAAAAGGCATATAGTTTGTCAATTTAAACTTCCTTACTAGTAAGTGATAGAATCAGAATTCAAACCTAGTTTAGTTAAATAAACAAGTACTTATTGAGTGCTTACTCTGCATAGACATGTCTTACTCCTTAGGTTATATGAATGAAGAAAACAGAAAGATTCCTACCTTCACAGATCTGAGATCAGGGTACCAGTCGTTGAATTTTGGATGAGGGCTCTCTTCCTGCACATGCCCTCATGTGGCCTTCCTTGCTGTGTGCCTGCAGAGAGATCTGTGTCTCTTCCTATTTTTATAAGGTCATTAATCCCATAGCGGGAGTTCTGCCCTCATGACCTCACCTAACCTAATAATTTCCCAAAGGTTCCATCTCTAAATAACATCACATTGAGAATTGGAGCTTTAACTTTTGAATTTGGAGAAGGGGACAAACATTCAATCCCCAGCAGACTCTAAAGCTTATTTTCTTTATAGCATCCTATGCTGCTACTTATCTATAATTCAAAGTACGTAATTATTGTATGATTCCCTTTCCTTTACAAATTGGGGGCCTATGCCTTGCTATGAATGTAAAAATCCTCCTTCCTCCTTGAAGAGAGAGAGCCAATTTTTTAGCCGCTTTACTATTTTCAGAATCTTCATCTCATTCAGAACTCTAGCTTTCTTCCAGTATTTTTACAAGCCATTCTCTCATTATGTTCATTTTTTTCATGGTATTTTCACTTTACATATGCTTTATTTCATAACATATGTGCTTTTTGAAGAATTTCTTGTAATTGGAATTTTTGTGAATAATACCAAACTTGGAATGCAAATTTGCTATGTAGAGATTTCCACCCTTTTATGACTTTAATGATTATGCCTTACATCTTCTGTATTTATTTACTATTTATAATTATTGGGCTGTTTAATTTCTGTTGAGCCAGCTGGTGATGTGAGAGAGTTTATATGGAGTAAACATGTTAGATTCCTTAGTTAAATGAAATATGTATAAGAAATAAGGAATTGCAATAGTAGGTAATAAAATTCCACTCAGGATGCTAAAGCAGTGTTAGTCTTGTACTTCACAAATGATACTAAATTAAAGGGATCACTGGTGAGACACAGTGTCTTGTGCCATTTAAAGACATGACCTCTAGACCATAAGGCATTTTGTTTAAGAGGTTTAACATGAAATTGTCAATATGCTCAATATGAGGAAAAATATACTGTTTCCAGGGAGTTATATCTCTAGAGGTGTTTAATACTTGGGGAAGGGAGGACTTTGGGGTTGCAGAGGACACACATTAAATGCAAACAACTATCGAGAACTAGAATTGATTTTCTTTATCCATTAGTTTGGGTGTTAAATTTCATTTATTTCAAGATCAGTTTTTTGTTCTTAATGCCTATTGCTACATACTTGATAATAGGAATTTGCACAATGTATATTTTATAAATGATAAATTGGTGTATCTTCAGGTTTTTCACTATAATATGATTGGTATCTTTGGGTCTTTTCTAGGTTTGTGACTTGGCATTTAGCCTGAAGAAAATGCTGATCCGACACAAGATGACTCATAATCCCAATCGTCCACTGGCAGAATGCCAGCTTTGCCATAAGAAGTTTACTAGAAATGACTACCTCAAAGTGCACATGGACAATATCCACGGCGAACCTGACAGCTAATGGTAGCTGTAAAGGAATTGAACCACTCAGAAAGGCTCCTAATATGAAACCCAGATTTCCCTCACCTGCTTAGCACAGCAGAGTATCCAAAGTAATTCACTGGTCTCATAACTCTTATTTGCCTACCTTCAGAGTCCATAGTTGCATATGCAAAAACAAAAAAACAAAAAACCCTACTTTTACTAAGGAATGGTACAAATGGGAAAAAAATAACTTTATCGCCTTGCAAAATGCTACTTGTGCTCTGTTTTATAAAAATGGAAAAAGGATTCATGGCTCTCCTTCTTGGCCATTTCTCTGTAATGAAGGTTAACATACTCCCTGTTAGGCCTTTTTATTGTTAGCTTTGTGTGTGTGTGAGGGTGTGTGTGTCTGTGTGTCTGTGGGTGCACATGTGCACATGCTGATTATTGTACCCTGTCATTACTAATATAGCCAGAAAGAAATTAAGATATACAAGATATTTTACTGCAGGTAAGGATAAAGACAAGAGTTTTCAAAGTCTCAAGTATTATAACTGGATAAAACTTGCTATTTGATAAAGAGGTATTTAAGAACTAAAATGTCTATTGCAATATTGCTCATTTTAGACAGTTCTTAGGAGACATTATTTCCTCTCCTCATTTAGATGCAGATATTCATGATCTGGAATACTTTCATAAGATCTATATAAAAACAACCATGACACTTAAATATTTACCAAGATGATCCTCCTGAGTTTATACCAGTTACCCTTAGAAATTAACAATCTACAAATGTATATATCTAAAAATTGAAGCAGAATAGGTTTTCAATATTTGCTGACTAATGGAAAGGCAGTACAGCAGTACCGTTAAATATTAGTTATGATAAACCTAGCTCTTTAGCTTCTCATTCCCTAAAAGTACACAGAACTTGTTCCTGCAGGTATAATAGATTCCTCAGAGCATTCACTTTCTGTTTCGCAAAAGACATTTGCCAGAGTCTTGGCAGTAGGTGATTGTGAAACAGTTTTGATTTACCCTCAGTCATCCTATATAATTAGGAATCCAGAATAAAAAAATACAAAGCCTGGCAATTGTTATGTTTGAAAATATCACTGATGCTTGAGGGAAATTAAGGCAAGAAGCTTAATTTCTTCCTCTAGGTTACATTTCAATAATATACTTAAGAGCAACATATAATGAGCAGCTTGTTTTGGGAGACAATAGGATAAAATGTAGTAGTAGTGTCAGAATAGCCTGGAGGAATCCAAAAATGAGAAGATAATTCATGAAGCCCAAATCTTGAACTTCTCTATTTGCAGTCCACTCAAAAGAGAGCAAGTATAATTTTAAGGAAGTTATTCTATTATAGTGATTTAAGAAGAAAGGTTGTCAGAAGATATGGTTCCTTATCGTCAGGAATCTCATTTTAGAATTGTATTTATGCTCAGTTTCAGTTTTAAAAAGAAACATAAAGATTCAATATTGATATATAAACTATAAAATACTAAATTTGAAACTCAGAAGTGATAACTTTAAAAAGTATAAATCCCAGATTATAATTTAGAAGATAACAAGTATGGTTATATAGAGTATTTTGTATCTGAAATTATAGACTATGTTTTAAAAAATAGACTTTGGCCTTGTTTCTCAATATGTCATTTGTTTCAACAGTATATTTTTAGATCTGAAGTGTTTTCAATTTAACATGACACTGCGCTTACTATGATTTGAATATAAAAGGACAGCTGTAAAATGTGGTAGTGTGTGTTATTCAAACACGTCTGTTCATTCCTCTGGGTGCTGCCTTCTTTGTATGGGATTCTTCATATCCCAATTACGTGGTGAATGTGAAAGTCGAAAAGAAGCCAAAGACCAATTTTTCATAATTTCAGTGACACAATTTCCAGGGCTGCTGGGGAGGTCGCCCTCACACCCATGTTGTTGCCGTCCTGCCAAGGAAATTGATGAGGGAGAAGTGCTGGGTCTCTTCAAAGCACTGAACCCCAAACAGGTCCTTACACAACTATTTGCATACTGTCACCTTTTACCCAAAGGTGATCATTTATGAGCTTTTCAGATGTATTTGTATTTGAGTACTGCAACTTTTAAGTCACTTAGCAGTAACAAAAAAGATGAGAATTTATTTTTCCATGTTTCGATTGGGAAATTGAGAATATAAACAGTCATAGGTGAAAAGTCTTATAGACAAGGTGGAGTACAGGTGCCCCTTCTGAAGTCTTTCTCTTCTTTCCTGCTATAAAAGATTGTGATTCAAGTGCTTTCTTGGGAAAAGGCCAAACTGTCAGGTGCCCATGAAGTCAGGGCTAAGTAATTTGAATAGGTATTCAGTAATACAGGTAAGTTCAGATACACTTTTGTAATTACTATCTTTGGATATTAACATTCAAGATATCCTTCTGGTTTGACAATCACTGGCTGATACTATGTTCCTTTCTTCCTCCTCTTTTGTTGTTGACTACATGGAAGATTATTCATTAATCATGATCAACAGTTCATAAAAGTATTACTAACTGGTGGTTGATTTTGGGGCTACACACTATAGTTAAAATGCTACATTTAAGAAACATAGTTCTATATTGTATATATGTGTGTCTGCAGAGGATCACTTTTATGTAATGCTTATATGTGCAGGTATATTACTTTGCTCAAAACTCTTCTGACCTGTTGCAGCCAGCTCATCTTATGAATGTGAACATGGGCCACAGGTCTTATAGCCTTAGTTTGTATAGTAGACTTTGTGTGCTGCTCATCCCTCCCAAAGCTGGATGAGAGGCTGAGAGAGAGAATAGGGACTAGAGATACTCATTTTTACCTTCACAAATCTAAATGTTACCTGTGAAAAATCCTGCGGTTGTAAATATATGGAGCTGGGTAGATAGAAGGAAGTGTGCCTCTTTTTTAAAGTGTAGTTGATACAGAATATTATGTGGGTTTCAGGTGAACAACGTAGTGATTTGACAGTTAAAATGCTCACCACAGTAAGTGTAGTTACCATCTGTCCCCATACAAAGATACTACACAATTATTGACCATATTTCCTATTCTGTACTTTTCATCTCCATGAATAATGTATTTCATAATTGGAACTCTGTACCTTTTTATCCCCTTCACCTCTGCCTCCTCAAATCCCTAAGGTTTTATCACAAATATTGAGGATTATTTGTGTGTATATCAATGTAGCATTTGTAAATAAAATGAAGCTTCAATTGCATTTTTGTTTTATTATAAATCTATATAAAATCACTGCCACAGTTGGTGTTCCCATTGTAATTGTGCTACTTACAGTTCTATAGTAAAATACAAATGAATGTTTTTAAAGCTGTTTTTAATGAAAGAAGAAAATATAATAATTGACATTACTCCCGGGCTTCAAGCTTCTATAGTTCACTTCTAAGCACTTCTTTATTGGGAACATCTCAAAAGTTAAGCCAAGTTGGTGTCAGGGCAATAAGAGAGAACACCTTCCTTACACCTCTTCTCATTCTTGGTCAGACATAAACAACATGTGAAAAGGAACGTCACAGAGAATGAAAGAAATCCGATCTAGAGGAGCATCTCCAAGCGACAGTATCCTGATGTTCTCAAATATAATTTGAAAGTGATAAAGTTACAGCTAAGGTTATAGTATTCCTTTTTTTTTTAAGTAGAGTTTCATCATCTTGGTGTTGCCCCATTCTTGTGAGGTTTCCCTGATAGAAAAATATCATTATCAGCATCATCATGAATCTTCAAGTAGTGGATTTAGAAATGATGCATTTGTTGAACTTTGATGTCTCAGAATTGGCTGAGATACTTGTTCTTCAGAGCTGACTTCCATAGGTTTGACAACCTTGGGCTCAAACTATGTTATCACCCTAGGCTGTTAATTTGCTGTATGACAGAATAAAAAATTAACTCTGGCCCCTTCAGTTGGGCCATGTCATAATATTCTAGATTTCCTAAGGCCTGTGAAAAGTGCAGAATGCAACAGCTGTCTTACACTGAAATGGTGCTGCTTATCCAGTATCTAAATTTATTTTCACCTTTAAAAAAAATGCTTAACATGGTACTGTAAGAGAAATGTTTATATTTGTTACAAGATAGGCTACCTAAATATTTTATGGCATTTTTAACTTGCAAATCCTACAAGCATTTCGGTAATTAAAACAAGTTTTAATTCCTTGGGTCCTTGACACCTTGGCATATTGCATAGCAGGAGGAAATTGATCTGAAACTTTTAAGTAATGTTGATGATATTTACATAATGGAAATTGGACCACTGAAACTTGATCATCTAAATTAATGTAAAGGAGCTCATATTAAATGTCACTGTTTCTGACAACTGTAGACTTACTATGAATTAACTACATTTAGAAAGTACCAAAAAATCCACTGGCTTCTGAAAAATAATATAAATATGAAAAGAATCCCAGCTCACACCAGACACTTGAATCAACCCCTTACATCATTTTTGAGTTTTGTCTTCTTGGAGAACATCAAATAATGCTCTTTTCCTTAAAGTTAATTTTGTCTGACATTTACATGTTTGACTGGCATATTTTTCCCCTCATTTTACTGAAAACTACTCTGGGTGTATATGTAATCTTTAGATGTGTTTCTAATAAACAAACTATGGTAAGATTTTCCATCTTCTATCGTGTCTGACATTCTGTGTGCTCTTTGGTTTGTGATGACGAGTTTGCCCTGCCTTTCACACAACTTCACCGGGCCTCCGTTTGGATGGCTGGCTGGGCTTGTCTTGGAGTGTGTACTCACAGACAAGTACTTCTTTACACCTAACATACAAAATTCATTATCACCGATATGTAAGTCTGACAAAAGCCTGACATCGTAGACATAATCCAAGACCCTCCTTTGTGTAGTTTTTACTGACCCAAGGTAGCTGCTCATGCACAACTTCAAACAAAAGGGATTCCTTGAGTATCCCAGGGGTTTGGAGACCATGGATGCAAGTATGTGGACGAGTACACCACCATTTCTGGGATTTAGTTCTTGAAACAATATATCCTCTGTTCATTCTTTAATATTTGATAAAGCCATAAAAAGGGAAATTCATTGACCCTTTTTGATTTATTTTAACAATTTATTTTTTTCTTTCTAAAATATGTATAGGCACCTGGAGAGCTAAAATTGTCTTTGATGCACAAAAGAGGGTCTGAAATTAGCTTTTATGAAATTGAAGCAGACTATAGTTCCTATGCTAAGTAGGAACATAAAAATATAGAGATAGGGAGTGATGCCACATTTAATTGATTCTGAAATTTAATTGGCAAATTGACAAGTCTTTTATGGACTATTACATATAGTAATTACAAATTCTGAAAAACTAAAGATTGTGGAAATGAACCAATCACTATTATTGATTGTCTTCAGTCTGGTTTTATTTTTGAAATGCAGGAATTCCTCTCCAGACCTTACTTTTTGGTAACCAGGTTCACCACATAAGTAAATAATTGTTTGCAGCTCATCTTTCACCTGGCAAATAAAATACCCAGCTCTCCCCAGAACTTTATAAAACAAGAGAAAGCAGTGTCAAGTGCTCTGACACTTTTGTAAAGCCTTACCTGCTCTTCTCAAGTGTTACTCATTTCTTGTGCTATTTCAGCTGCTGCATAAATTTGGTGTCATCTCCAGTTTCACCTTCAGCTGGATTTGAAAGCCACAGTTGGTATTGTTCCCAGACTCAAATTATGATATTTAGAATATTGAGTTGTATCCTTTCTGCTCTGACTATAAAATATGAAATAGGGGCAGGCAAATTGAGTTGATTAGGATATTATTAGACTTAAGTATGTGAGTTGAGCCGGTTAGCTTTATATGGGAAAAATTATTCCATAGCTTTCTGAGTTACAGGTCTCACCTCTGATCACTCCGACTCAGGAAAGGGCACATGGCTCACTGCTTACTGTGGATCCTGAGAGAGTGAAGATGGCACAGCATCAGGAGGATATAAGAGGAATTCCAGATGTGGACAAGAGTACAACAATACCCTTCTAAAAAGAGGTAAGTTGGAATTAAAATTTCAGGTAGGAGTATTGCAGTTTAAGAATTCACGTGTCTTTCCTAGGTTTATATGTTATAGGCAGAGTTGAGATTCAACCTCCATCTCCTGTCTTCTCTTTCTCTCCTCTTACTGTAGATCAATCATATTGCACAATACTAATTCTGAGTCTAAATTTGATATTGATATTAATTCTGAATATAAACACTTCTGGAAAAGGAGGTGACCTTCTAAATGTCTGACATATTCAGTGCTCCTGTAAGAAGTGATTTATAACATGTATAAGAACATAGGATGATGTATAATATTCATATTTAGTAAATAAGTTAAAACTTACATTGAAATAGACCAAAATTAGCTGAGTTAGAAAAATAACTAAAACATATTTTGGGGAGGGGGATGTGGAATTGGCAACTGTTACCAGCTGTGACCAAAGCCACTGAATCTGAGATGAGAGTTACACAAAGTTAATAATCAGAGACAAATATTTAAAAGCTTATTTAAACATCAAATTAGTAACATACTTCCATATTTCTTGTACATTTTATCCCATTTATAAGTAACATGTTTAGCTTGTTTCCTGCATGATCTGTTGCAAATGCACATGTATATGGGAATTGTAAAAACACATACAAAATTGAAACAAACTATATAACCAAATTTCATCTATATAACCAAATTTCATAGGATAATCAATTATAGGCACAAATTTAATCTATATAACCAAATTTCATAGGATAATCAATTATAGGTACAAAATATACACTCCTGCTTTGACTGAGGAAGTACTTTAACAGAGGTCCTCTGTAACAAACCACTGAGAATTTAGTTACAAAATAATTTTTACCTAAAACTCAAAGCTATATAAATCTTCAATTCCCTTATCGTTGGAAAAGAAGGAAAGAGGAAAAGAGAAGGGAAAGGAGAAACAATAGAAAAGGAATTCAACCTATTTTAGACATGGGAAAAAGTCAAGAAATAGAAAACAGCTACGTATTTTCTCAATTATTGAAAGGGAAAGATGAGCCTAAGGAAAATGTGGGAGGACCATGAATTTGGAAAGATGATGTACCTATAGCATCATTTATTAGATGAATGATGTCAGTTTCCTTAACAGCAAAAGTGGATTTAATAGTCTCTACTTGTTGGTTTTATTGTGAGAAATAAACCAGAAAATGCTTATAATTCTGTAAAGGATGCCTGCACATAACTGGAGTTCAAGAAATGATATTGTTCTAGTGTTCCCCCAAATAATTCCCTTATCATTCTATATATGCTATTCAGAAATTTCTGCTACTCCTCAACATTCCAGTTCATATCTTGAAGAAAATCTGTCATAAGCCAAATCAGAGAAGATTTAAATTGTGTATCATGACAATTACAGTGATAGTAGCATTTCATCTGGGAGTCTGAAAATTCTTAAATACTGTATCAATTTACCATATCACACTTTAGCATAATTACTTATTCTGGCAATCATACTTTAACACAATTACCTATTCTTTTAACTCAAGCAAATAAATATTTTGTTAATCCATAGATTATCAGGGTTTTTAAAAATTGTGCTCAAACTACATTTTGCTCTTACCTTAAAACAATCTAATCAATAATTTTGATTTTATAAAACTTGAACTACCTAACTCTTCATTAACCAAATGTTCAAAAGAGGGAACAACCTTATATTGTGCATATTTTAAATGACATAGCTTCTATCAAAGTGAAACTCTGCTATAAGATCAAGTAACAAAAAATGGGTGTTACAAAAACTTCAGCTGCATCAAAAACCATCAATTAAATCAAGTACAAGAAAATGAATATGAATGCATCTTTCCTCTTTAGCCACACTGAAGGAAGGAATGCTCTGCCAGGATGAAAAACAGAAACGAGTAATTCAATTATAGCTAAATTCAGCTAGTACTTTGGGAAAAATAAGGTAGAATGATCCACCATGAGATGAAAAACAAGTTAATATTTCAAAAATGATAAAGAGGAGGCCTTTTTATTCATATAATAATTCTTTGAGATAGTATTTAAATACTAATTTTCTTAAACAAATAAACAGTAGTGAAATAGCCTAGAATTAAGGATATCTTATTTTACAGAGTCAATAGTGTTGATAGAGAAATTATTGCAAATAAAGATTCCAAAATGTATTGGGAAAAGACAAAATAATACTTTTTACTCCAGTTTTCTCCCCTTTGTATTAAAGCTTATACCACAAATTCAATTAATATACTAAGTTGACGATTAGACAAACTGAGGCAGTGAAGCATTATTAAGAAATGGCTCAATGTGGCTGCTAAAGGGAGCCTGAACAGCCAGAAATGATAAGGAACATGAATCTTAAAGACATGAGTGTCTTATCCATAACTTTCAGCTTTCCATTTGATAGCCTCCATGGGTCCTGAATGCTAGAATATGTTAGTGTCTCTGGAAAAAAGAAAGTTTTTTTTCATGTTCTCTTTGGTGTTGCTATCATTAGAGGCTCCAGCAGCAATGAATTTGTTTTCCTAACCATTTGTTTGGTCTCACTTTTTCAGTTAGTGATGTTCATGGAACGGACCAGAATATGCCCATCTTTCTTGCTGACAAGGATGTGATTATTTAATGTGGATGTTTCACCAATTAAAATATCTCCTATTCTATAAAGAGAAATATTGGCTGCTTTGGAACTTCTGATATAAAAGATCTGCTTGATTATGGTTGCTGAATGTTGAGGCTCACTGAACCTAAAGTTTTGTTGTTTTTAATTGTTGTTGCAATGTGTTTTCAGAAGGAATTTTCTGGACCAATATGCATCAGGAATTAATTTTCTCCACACAACATCCTTGTCATCAGTTGTTACATTAATGACTCCCCATGAGTCATGGCTTCTGGCATCCATGCCCTGTGAGGTCTCTTCCCACATTGACTCTGGTGTGGCCTGTCCCATACTTTGGCCAATGGGACTTTTATAAACATGATAAAACATATATGACTTGCTTCTTAGAATGTTGCTATCCTCCATCATGTAAAGAAGACAGGTCAAGATCTTTAAGTAGAACTCCCCGCCCGACCTACAGCTTCATTAGAAGTAGTATATTGTTTTTTTAAACCCTTAAATTTTAAGGTGGGCTGTTTAATAAAGTAACATAACAAATACAGAAATTAGTATTAGAAGACAGTTTCTGCTTTGAGAAAAACCTACAATATTTGACATGGGCGTTGACACTAGGCAGCATCTGCTGGATGCTGGATGTAGGCTGGGACAAATGGCAAGCACACTGCTGGCAGAGGCTGGAGGAACGGCAAACAACTTTCAGTGAATGATGAAAAAGTGTTGAGGAAACTGCTATTGGGGGTTTGAAAAAGTGACTTGTGTTTTGTCTTCATAAAACAGTTGTATTACTGTCCCTGTAGAAACATGGAAGTTAGAAGATTTGTACCTAAAGAACTTGTGGATTTAGCAAAAGAGCTTTCCACACAGAGTACTGAAACTGCAGTTAACTTCTTTTAGAACTGTGTGATAGGATATGGAAAGGGATGAACTAAGAAAGGATAGTAGTTCAATTTGCAAACAGAATTTAGAAGAAATATATATGATCCAAGTCTTGCTGGGTTGAGGAAAATAGAATGTTTTTACATTTCCAATCTTTCCAGCCAGGGTTATTTTTCCAGCCAACAGATTCTCAAAGTAAGAAACCACATCAGGGAGAATATCTTATCAGGGATGTTGTCTTTAAAAGCTTTTATTAAGATCTCAGAAAGACGAAAGATGGTCCCTAGTAGATCCCCAGTCAGCTAAACAAAAATGTCTGTGGCAATATTAAGGGTGTTGTTCTGAGGCGCTGTTATGTCTGTCTGAAAAAGAATGATGGCTGTGGTGTGAGGCCATGAAGTAAGCCAGTTAGATTCATAGAATACTCAAAAAGCATCAGTTTGGACTAAAAGGAACTGAGTCAGTTCAAAAGGAAAAAGTATCTGGGTCCCAACATTCTATGTGAAGGAAGCAGACTGGAAAAACTATTCAGCTATTAAAAAATATTTGAACGCAGCCCTTTCTTATGTTAAAGAAAGGACATCTCTGAGGGTGGAATCAAGGAGAACAAGGGCTGAGAAGCACTCGTATGGACCAGACCTGGACTCTAATCAAGGAAAGTTCCAGGGTCTTGAATGGAAGCTCTGACAACACTTGCCCAGCTAGATGTTAGAATTTCCGCTGACCTGCTATGTGGCTTTCTTTCCTCTATTTGTCATATTTAATAGAGTTTCATTTCCTTACAGGACTATCTGTTTCATCTTGGTGCATTTTGATGGCTAGTGGATTTTGAATAATTGTCAATTGGACAACTTCATATAAGTTGTCAGTTATGTTCATAATTGATAGAATTATTTAAAATTGTTTTAATGTCTTGGGGATGGTTATGATATCTTATTCATTCCTGATTTTGATAGTTTATTTTCTCTTTTTTCTTGGTCAGTCTTGCTACAGGATTATTAATTTTATTGATCGTTTCAAAGAAACAGCTTTTTGTGGTGCTGATTTTCACTATTGATTTTCTGTATTCTATTTCATTATTTTCTTCCTTTTGCTTGCTTTGGAATAGTCTTGCTCTTCTTTTTCTAGTTGTTTATAGTAGAAGCTTAAATTACTGACTTGAGACTTTTTATTTCTAGTATTAGTATTTAATGCTGCAAATTTCCATCTGAATACTACTTTTGTTAGCTACATCCCACAAATTTTGACATGTATTTTTTATTCATTTCAAAATATTTCTAATTTCCCTTGAGACATTTTGTGGCCCATGGGTTATTTAGAAGAATGTTGAGTAATTTCCAAGTTTTTTAGGACTTTCCTATTATCTTTCAGTGGTTGATTTCTTATATAATTTCATTATGGCCAGAAAAATACTTTGTATGACTTCAATCATTTTAAATTTGTAATGCTTATTTTATAGTCCAGAATGTGATTTTTCTTGAATGTTCCACATGCACTTGAAAAGAACATAGATTCTGTGTTAGCTGGAGCCTTCTATAGACTCTAGTTAGATCCTTCAGATGATGGTGTTCAATTCTTCTGTAGTCTTACAGATTTTTTCTTTACTAGTTCTATGTATTACTGAGAGGGAGTGTTAATGTCTCCAATTATTGTGGATTCATCTAATTTTTCTTTCAGTTATGTCAGTTTTGCTTTATGTATTTTGAAGTTCTGTTGTTGGGTGCATACTGATTTAGGATTTTTGTGTGTGTATGTGTGTGTGTGTGTGTGTGTGTCTGTGTGAATGACCCTTTTTTATGTAATGTCTATCTTTACCCTTACAAGTACAGTACTAGCTTTTCTGGTCTCCAGTTTGCAAATAGTAGATTGTGGAATTTTCAGCTTTCATAATTGCCTGAGAATATATATATATTTATATACCTTATAATAAATCTTTCTAGATTAGAGAAAGAGAGAGCTTTTCCTGGTTCAGTGTCTCTGGAGAACCCATTAATACAATATTTTATTTCTTGCTTAGAATTTCTATTTTTCCACTGGCTTTAGGAGTGTGCTATTGCTTGCTATAATTCCTGCATCTGTGTTATATTATCATTAGTATCAGTTCATTTTCTTTTCTTATGTCAGTTGAGATTTTCCCGGTTCTTTGTTTTATAAGTTGGGTTTGTTTCCTGGGCATTTTGAATATTATAAGACTTTTAGTTTTGTTTAAATCCTGTGGATAATTTTATTTTTGTTTTAGCAAGCAATTTAATTGGTTGAGTTCAAGTCACAAGTTCCAGTCTTCCTTCTGTAGGCTATAGTTTCAATGTCAGTTCCAGTTTTCAAATTCTTTGCAGTGCTTTTTGTAGTGCTACTTGGATTGATCCTATATATGTGCCACCCAGTGGTCAATCTTGGACCTGGGTAGTAGACCATTAGTTCAGTTTTTATCATCTTTGGCATGCTAAGTAGGATCAGATATATACATGAACAACTTAGGTGTGGAACCAAGAGTTATGAGGTCGACTTTCTGAATTATTTCTTCTCTACAATCTTTCAGGTACTTTCCAAGTCCCTGGAGCTCCTCAGTTTTATCTACCAGTTCATTATTACCCTGCTCTGCTGCATACCTCTGCCACTTCATCTGTATCCATGGTCAATCAGAAGGACAAAGGAAGAAAGTGGTAGGGGTTGGACCCCTCTTGTTATGGCAGCACCACTGAATGGGGAGCACAGTTTTACTCTCTCATGAGTTTGGCTCCTGCTGCCTCCATTTTCTGGCTGTGTCTCATCACTATGGGGTTAGAGTGTGAGAAAATAGAGGAAAGAAAGGGGAAAAGGGAGGTTTCCATGCTCTCTTTGAGTCTTTTATATTTCTTTACCTGCTTTTTGTGCTAGCAGATTTCTCTCTATGTGCCTTCCAAAGCCCACTTCCAATTTGCTCAAAAGTACCAGAGGGGAAAAAAATTGGTATACTTATCATGGACTCCAGTGAGACTCAAGACATCTCTGATGGGCACTTTGTCTCAAAGACTCCTCATTGATCTGGATGAACCTTTCTTAGAACAGCTCTGCAGTCTGAGATGCCACCTACTCAATCCTTCTCCTTTTACAGGTGTCAGACCTGGGTCACAATCTGAAAGTGCTCCGTGCCTTCTCTGGCTATCCTTTCCCTCTATCTTTCACAGATATTTTATCTAATAATTATAATATTATTTTAAGGAATTGGCTCATGTGATTATGGGGACTAACAAGGCTGGAAACTTAAGGGGTTGATGCTACAGTCTTGAGGCAGAATTTCTTATTTTCTGTGAAACCTTAGTTTTTGCTCTTAAGGCCTTCAACTGGTTGAATGAGGGCCACACACAAGATCAAGGGTAATATTTATTTAACATCAATTGATTATAGATGTCAATCACATCTACAAAATGCCTAGGTTAGTGTTTTAGTGAGTAAGTACTTTAGCCTAGCCAAGTTGACACATAAAACTGACCCTCACACACACATTGACTTTGCACTTGGCTGTGTAACTTGCATTGGCCCAGGGGTCAGCAACAGACATTTGATAGTCTCATGCACATTAGTTCTTGCCCTATTGGAATATTAACTCCATCATTAAAGGAGTGTAGCCTTGAAAATTAAAGATAAAATGCCGATTGACCCAACTATATTCCAAACTGAGTCCAACCCCTAGCCAGCTTATCAACTTTTTGTGATCACATGGTTAAGCCCACACAAGTCCAGCCGCAGAACTACCTCACAAAATTGTGAGAAATAATAAAATATCTGGTACTGTTTTAAGATTATGTTTTTGTATGGTGTGTTATACAACAATAGACAACCAATATTGCCCCCATGACCATGTTGAGAAGAACTACAGATTTAAAATAAGAACAAATATATTATGCATTTTCCAAAATACTTAGCCTTAGGTGAGTATTTAAGACTTTCTTATTTAAAATTTACAAGAAAGAATCTGCAGCTGGACTACATTCTGGAGGTATGTCTTCTAGCTGTGCATGGAAGTATGATTTTGTGTGTGTGTGTGTGTGTGTGTGTGTGTGTGCATGCACTTAGAAAACTTTATACAGAAATGTCCTAAGAGAGTTTAAGTAATTCTAACCATTTTCTTAGGTTCCTATCCCTGGGAAAATTATGGTCTCAAAATCAATTTCACTTAATATATTTTGGAGAACCAAGGATTTAAAAGTATCTTTTAAAACAACTGACAAGATCCAGCCTAAATTCATTGGTTCAAATTATTTTTAATGTCCTTTCCATGTGCTATATGACAGTAGATTTTACAGCTTGTAAAATTTTGGTAAGGAGAATTTACCTTGTATTATTTAAAAGGGCAAGTACTTAACTCTTTCTCACTAAGAAAATTCCAATTACTAAAGTAAAAATTTTTTACTTAATTTAGCATTTAATTGGTAAAGAGAAAGAACTGCTCAAGGAGTCATTGGCTTTTAATAGTGACATTCCATAGGAAACATAATAAACTAAGGTCTAGAGCAACTAGCATTACTGGAACTCATCTTGCTTGTAAACTGAGCAATTGCAGACATTGGTAACCCCATTTCCAGAGGACACCCTTCAGCACATACTTTTCCAAGATTTCCTATTGAACAATCAACTTGAATATACATACATTACAAACGTCTGTGATATTTTATTTGATAAGTTTTATAACTTTTAATCAACAGACATTTAATTGGTGTCAAAAATATACTGAAAATATGGTTGACAGTTTGGGGGATAACCTGCACTTTGAAGAAGCAAGAAATCCAAAATGGTTTTTTAGCCCTTGAGGTCTTCTTATTGCAGTAGAGCTATAATGTGTTGTGCTCCATTGGCTTCCCATCTGGATATGGCATTTAATTGCCAAATGGGTCATGCTCTTCAGTGTTTATCATACTTCTCTTCCTCTGCTTACTTCTATATACTAAAGACATGGCTGTAATAAAAGTGGAAATTAAACCAGTCCATTTTAGTTATATTAACTCTTCATGTCTGACTTAAATATATCTGTTTAGCTATAAGTGCAAATGAGTATAAGTATAATATTATTGATCACCTATAGCTATCCAGTGTTAACTTCACAATGGAAAAGAGCATAGCAGAGATTCCCAAAATAGAATTCAAAAAACCTTTACATTTTGCAATGTAATTTCTATTTTTGGATGCAATTGTATATAGCACAATTGTCTTTAGTGGTAATAGAAGAGGGTAGAACAACCCATTAAAGTAGGGAGGTCAGTAATAGAAGAGGTGGACAGAGGGATGGTAAAGAGAAGTTTCCAATAGATGTACTATACCATTCTGAGAGTCTAGAAATAAATGCTTAGTCCATTCATGTTGTGGGGTAAGTCAGTATTGCAGATAGACAGAGCCCAGTGCCAGTAGTCCAGAAACAGATTGGGTGACAGTTGACTTCATGGAATTGTGCTGGCAAGGTGAAGATCTCCAAATGCTGAGTTCAGATTCAGGGATGGCATATTAACAACTAAGGCAGTGAAGAGTGCTTGGAGTTTATGTAGCCAGTGTCCTGCTAAAATGAAACAGAACAGGAGTTCAGTACTTTAGGTTCAATAAGTGTCATATCAGAGACATCTCTACCTTAGGCCATGCCAAATATAGTCTCTGGGACCTTCTTATCCTAAGGATCTGCACATATGGAGACCACAATGTCTGAACTATTGTTTAAAACATGCAGAAGTCAAATGTTGCAGATAATGCATTTACTGTAAATGATACCTTCCAAAGAATGATTCTGTTGGCTTCTGGACTCTCAGAGCATCTATCTGAGTCATGCATTTTCAGTTAACTCTCATGGTGTAAGTTTTCTAAACAAATTATACACTACCATATTTCATCACTATAATGCTCTGAAACTTTTTCTTACTAACGTAGCCCACACTACTCACCATCAGTCACCCTGAGACCCTACGGTCTACTTCCCTTACCCTTCTCTGTCTTCCAAAACTGCCTCTCTGTTTTCAGCAAGCTGTCCTACAACTTTCAGATTTTTTTGAGTGTGTGTTTCACCTCCCAACTTGGCTGGTACATGTGTCAAACGGTGGATGCTTTTTCTCTCGTGGCCCAAAACCTCAGGGTCAGTAAATGGGATTGGTGTCAAGGGATGCAAGGTTGATTTAACATTAGAAAATCAATGTAATTCACAATATTAGCAAAGTAAAAAAGAAAGCTGATATGATCACCTCAATACAAACAGAAAAAGCACTTGACAAAATTAAACATCAGTATCTAAATAAATTCTTAGAAAACCAGGAATAGCAAGGGACTATATTAACCTGATATAGACCATAAACAAATTTTTCCATTTCTCCTAGGTTGTCCCCTTTGTTGGGATATAGTTGTACATGGTAGCTCTTATGATCCTTTGAATTTCTGTGGTATCAGTTAGTGTCTCCTTTTTCATTTATATATTTATATATATTTATTTTATATATATATTTATTTGGGGGGGGCGCGGGGGTCCTGTCATTTTTTTCCTTAGTCTAGCTAAGGGTTTGCTGATTTTGTTTATCTTTTCAAAGAATCCACTCTTAGTTTGGTAACAATCTTTTCTATTGTTTTTCTGTTCTCTATTTTATTTACTTCTCAAATCTTTATTTTCCTTTCTTCTGCTAACTTCAGGTTCAGTTTGTTCTCCTACTTCCTTAAGATGTAGTGTTAATCATGGTGTTTATTTGGGATCTTTCTTGCTTCTTAATGTAGGCATTCATTGCACTGAACTTCTCTGTTAGAACTGTTCTTGTTGCATCCCACAAGTTCTGTTATGTTGTGTTTCCATATCCACTTTCCTCAGGAAACTTTATTTCCCTTTTAATTTCTCCTTTGATCCATTGGTTGTTCAGAAGAGTATTGTTTAATTTCCATTTCATGAATTTTCCTGTTTTCTTGAAATTAATTTCTGTTTTCATGCCATTATGTTCAGAGAAGATACTTGGTATGATTTCAGTCTTTCTGAGTTTGCTAAGACTTTTCTGTGCCTTGACATGTGGTCCATCCTAGAAAACGTTCCATGTGCACTTGAGAAGAATGTGTATTCTGCTGTACTTGGATAGAATTTTTCTACTGTGCATGTCTATTAAGTCCATTTGGTCTACATTGTTATTCAAATCTGATGTTTCCATATTGATTCCTGGTCTAGATGATCTATTCATTGTTGAGTGTAGGGGATTAAGGCCCCCAGCTATTGTATTACTGTTTATTTCTCCTTTTAGCTCTGTTAAATTTTGCTTTATATATTTCGGTGCTCCAATGTTGGGACCACATATATTTCCAATTGTTGTATCTTCTTGATGTATTGACCCTTTCATAATTATATAGACCTTCCTTTTCTCTTTTTACCATTTTTTAGTTTAAAGTCTCTTTTTTTTATTTTGGTATCATTAATCTACAATTACATGAGGAACATTATGTTTACTAGACTCCCCCCATCACCAAGTACCCCCCACAAATCCAATTACAGTCACTATCCAACAGCATAGTAAGATGCTGTAGAATCTCTACTTGTCTTCTCTGTGTTACACAGCCCTCCCCATGCCCCCTCCCATTAAACATGCTAATCAGAATGCCTCCTTTCTTTCCCCACCCCCTTATCCCTCCTTTCCCACCTATCCTCCCCAGCCCCTTTCCCTTTGGTAACTGTTAGTCTATTCTTGGGTTCTGTGATCCTGCTGCTGTTTTGTTCCTTCAGTTTTTGCTTTGTTCTTACACTCCATATAAGAGTGAAATCATCTGGTACTTGTCTTTCTACGACTGACTTATTTCACTGAGCATAATACCCTCTAGCTCCATCCATGTTGTTGCAAATGGTAGGATTTGTTTTCTTCTTATGGCTGAATAATATTCCATTGTATATATGTGCCATCTCTTCTTTATCCATTCATCTACTGATGGACACTTAGGTTGCTTCCATTTCTTGGCTATTGTAAATAGTGCTGCAATAAACATAGGGGTACATATGTCTTTTTCAAACTGGGCTGCTGTATGCTTAGGGTAGATTCCTAGGAGTGGAATTCCTGGGTCAAATGGTATTTCTATTTTGAGTTTTTTGAGGAACCTCCATACTGCTTTCTACAATGGTTGAACTAGTTTACATTCTCACCAGCAGTGTAGGAGGGTTCCCCTTTCTCCACAACCTCGCCAACATTTGTTGTTGTTTGTCTTTTGGATGGCAGACATCCTTACTGGTGTGAGGTGACATCTCATTGTGTTTTTAATTTGCATTTCTCTGATAACTGGCGATGTGGAGCAGCTTTTCATGTGTCTGTTGGCCATCTGGATTTCTTCTTTGGAGAAGAACTGTGTGTTCAGATCCTCTGCCCATTTTTTAATTGGATTATTTGCTTTTTGTTTGTTGAGGTACATGAGCTCTTTATATATTTTGGATATCAACCCTTTACCAGATCTGTCATTTATGAATATATTCTCCCATACTGTAGGTTGCCTTTTCGTTCTATTGATGGTGTCCTTTACTGTACAGAAGCTTTTTAGCTTGATATAGTCCCACTTGTTCATTTTTGCTTTTGTTTCCCTTGCCCAGGGAGGTATGTTCATGAACAAGTCACTCGTGTTTATGTCCAAGAGATTTTTATCTATGTTTTTTCTAAGAGTTTTATGGTTTCCTGACTTACATTCAGGTCTTTGATCCATTTCGAATTTACTTTTGTGTATGGGGTTAGATAATGGTCCAGTTTCATTCTCTTACATGTAGCTGTATAGTTTTGCCAACACCAGCTGTTGAAGAGGCTGTCATTTCCCCACTGGATGTCCATGGCTCCTTTATCATATATTAATTGACTCTGTATGTTTGGGTTAATATCTGGACTCTCTATCCTGTTCCACTGGTCTGTGGGTCTGTTCTTGTGCCAGTATCAAATTATCTTGATTTCTATGGCTTTGTAGTAGAGCTTGAGGTTGGGAAGCGAGAAATCCCCCCACTTTATTTTTCCTTCTCAGGATTGCTCTGGCTATTTGGGGGTGTTTGGTGGTTCCATGTGAATTTTAGAACTATTTGTTCCTGTTTGTTGAAGAATGTTTTTGGTATTTTGATAGGGATTGCATTGAATCTGTAGATTGCTTTAGGCAGGATGGCCATTTTGACAATATTAATTCCTCCTAGCCAAGAGCATGGGATGAGTTTCCATTTGTTAGTGTCTTCTTTAATCTCTCTTAAGAGTGTCTTGTAGTTTTCAGGGTACAGGTCTTTCACTTCCTTGGTTAGGTTTATTCCTAGGTATTTTATTCTTTTTGGTGCAGTTGTGAATGGAATTATTTTCCTGATTTCTCTTTCTGCTAGTTTGTTGTTAGTGTATAGGAGAGCCACAGATTTCTGTGTGTTAATTTTGTATCCTGCAACTTTGCTGTATTCCGATATCAGTTCTAGTAGTTTCGGAGTGGAGTCTTTAGGGTTTTTTATGTGCAATATCATATCATCTGCAAATAGTGACAGTTTAACTTCTTCTTTACCAATCTGGATTCCTTGTATTTCTTTGTTTTGTCTGATTGCCATGGCTAGGACCTCTAGTACTATGTTAAATAAAAGTGGGGAGAGTGGGCATCCCTGTCTAGTTCCCGATCTCAGAGGAAATGCTTTCAGCTTCTCGCTGTTCAGTATAATGCTGGCTGTGGGTTTATCATATATGGCCTTTATTATGTTGAGGTACTTGCCCTCTATTCCCATTTTGCTGAGAATTTTTATCATGAATGGATGTTGAATTTTGTCAGATGATTTTTCAGCATCTATGGAAATGATCATGTGGTTTTTTTCTTTCTTTTTGTTGATGTGGTGGATGATGTTGATGGATTTTCGAATGTTGTACCATCCTTGCATCCCTGGAATGAATCCTACTTGGTCATGGTGTATGATCCTTTTGATATACTGTTGAATTCTGTTTGCTTATATTTTATTGAGTATTTTTGCATCTACATTCATCAGGGATATTGGTCTGTAATTCTATTTTTTGGTGGGGTCTTTGCCTGGTTTTGGTATTAGGGTGATGTTGGCTTCATAGAATGAGTTTGGGAGTATTCCCTCCTCTTCTATTTTTTGGAACACTTTAAGGAGAATGGGTATTATGTCTTCTAGGTGTGTCTGATAAAATTCCGAGGTAAATCTGTCTGGCCTGGGTGCTTTGTTCTTGGGTAGTTTTTTGATTACCGTTTCAATTTCTTTGCTCATAATTGGTTTGTTTAACTTTTGTGTTTCTTCCTTGGTCAGTCTTGGGAGGTTGTATTTTTCTAGGAAGTTGTCCATTTCTTCTAGGTTTTCCAGCTTGTTGGCATATAGGTTTTCATAGTAGTCTTTAATAATTCTTTGTATTTCTGTGGAGTCTGTTGTGATTTTTCCCTTCTCATTTCTGATTCTGTTGATTTGTGTTGATTCTCTTTTTCTCTTAACAAGTTTGGCTAGAGGCTTATCTATTTTGTTTATTTTCTCAAAGAACCCACTCTTGATTTCGTTGATTTTTGCTATTGTTTTATTCTTCTCAATTTTCTTTATTTCTTCTCTGATCTTTATTATGTCCCTCCTTCTGCTGACTTTAGGCCTCATTTGTTCTTCTTTTTCCAGTTTTGATAATTGTGATGTTAGACTATTCATTTGGGATTGTTCTTCCTTCTTCAAGTGTGCCTGGATCACTATATACTTTCCTCTTAAGACTGCTTTCGCTGCGTCGCACAGAATTTGGGGCTTTGTGTTGTTATTGTCATTTGTTTCTATATATTCCTTGATCTCTATTTTGATTTGCTCATTGATCCATTGATTATTTAGAAGCATGTTGTTAAGCCTCCATTTGTTTGTGAGCCTTTTTGTTTTCTTTGTAGAATTTATTTCTAGTTTTATACCTTTGTGGTCTGAAAAATTGGTTGGTAGAATTTCAATATTTTGGAATTTACTGAGGTTCTTTTTGTGAGCTAGTATGTGGTCTATTCTGGAGAATGTTCCATGTGCACTTGAGAAGAATGTATATCCTGTTGCTTTTGGATGTAGAGTTCTATAGATGTCTTTAGGTCCATCTGTTCTAGTGTGTTGTTCAGTGCCTGTGTGTCCTTACTTATTTTCTGCCCAGTGGATCTATCCTTTGGGGTGAGTGGTGTGTTGAAATCTCCTAAAATGAATGCATTGCAGTCTATTTCCCTCTTTAGTTCTGTTAGTATTTGTTTCACAAATGCTGGTGCTCCAGTGTTGGGTGCATATATATTTATAATGGTTATATCCTCTTGTTGGACTGAGCCCTTTATCATTATGTAGTGTCCTTCTTTATCTCTTGTTACTTTCTTTGTTTTGAAGTCTATTTTGTCTGATATTAGTACTGCAACCCCTGCTTTCTTCTCACTGTTGTTTGCCTGAAATATGTTTTTCCATCCCTTGACTTTTAGTCTGTGCGTGTCTTTGGGTTTGAGGTGAGTTTCTTGTAAGCAGCATATAGATGGGTCTTGCTTTTTTATCTATTCTATTACTCTGTGTCTTTTGATTGGTGCACTACATTTAGGGTGACTATTGAGATATACGTACTTATTGCCATTGCAGGCTTTAGGTTCGTGGTTACCAAAGGTTCAAGGTTAGCCTCTTTCGTATCTTACTGCCTAATTTAGCTCACTTATTGAGCTGTTATATACACTGTCTGGAGATTCTTTTCTTCTCTCCCTTCTTATTCTTCCTCCTCCATTCTTCATATGTTGTGTGTTTTGTTCTGTGCTCTTTTTAGGAGTGCTCCCATCTAGAGCAGTCCCTGTAAGATGCCCTGTAGAGGTGGTTTGTGGGAAGCAAATTCCCTCAGCTTTTGCTTGTCTGGGAATTGTTTAATCCCGCCATCATATTTAAATGATAGTCGTGCTGGATACAGTATCCTTGGTTCAAGGCCCTTCTGTTTCATTGCATTAAGTATATCATGCCATTCTCTTCTGGCCTGTAGGGTTTCTGTCGAGAAGTCTGATGTTAGCCTGATGGGTTTTCCTGTATAGGTGACCTTTTTCTCTCTAGCTGCCTTTAAAACTCTTTCCTTGTCCTTGATCCTTGCCATTTTAATTACTATGTGTCTTGGTGTTGTCCTCCTTGGATCCTTTCTGTTGGGGGTTCTGTGTATTTCTGTGGTCTGTTCGATTATTTCCTCCCCTATTTTGGGGAAGTTTTCAGCAATTATTTCTTCAAAGAGACTTTCTATCCCTTTTCCTCTCTCTTCTTCTTCTGGTACCCCTATAATATGGATATTGTTCCTTTTGGATTGGTCACATAGTTCTCTTAGTATTGTTTTGTTCCTGGAGATCCTTTTATCTCTCTCTATGTCAGCTTCTATACGTTCCTGTTCTCTAGTTTCTATTCCTTCAATGGCCTCTTGCATCTTATCCATTCTGCTTATAAATCCTTCCAGGGTTTGTTTCAGTTCTCTGATCTCCTTCCTGACATCTGTGATCTCCCTCCGGACTTCGTCCTATTGCTCTTGCATTTTGCTCTGCATCTCATCCCATTGCTCTTGCATTTATCTCTGCATCTCCATCAGCATGTTCATGATTTTTATTTTGAATTATTTTTCAGGAAGACTGGTTAGGTCTGTCTCCTTCTCAGGTGTTGTCTCTGTGATCTTTGTCTGCCTGTAGTTTTGCCTTTTCATGGTGATAGAGGTAGTTTGCAGAGCTGGTACTAGTGACAGCTGGAAGAGCTTTCCTTCTTCTTGGTTTGTGGCCTTCCTCTTCTGGGAGAATAGCGACCTCTAGTGGCTTGCGCTGTGCAGCTGCACGCAGACAGGGCTTCTGCTTCCTGCCCGGCTGCTGTGGAGTTTATCTCCGCTGTTGCAGTAGGTGTGGCCTGGCTCGGGCTGCTACTCCAAAATGGTGGAGCCCCATTGGAGGGGGAGCGGCTGGGAGGCTATTTATCTCCGTAAGGGGCCTCTGTGCTCCCTTCTGCCCAGGGGGTTAGAATGCCCAGAGATCCCCAGATTCCCTGCCTCTGGACTAATTGTCCTGCCCTGCTCCTTTAAGACTTCAAAAAAGCACTCTCCAAACCAAAACAACAACAGCAACAACAAAGAAAAAAAATTATAAATAATTAAAAAAAAAAAAAAGAAAAACGTACTATTTTCTTTGTCCTCAGGCGCCGGTCTCAGGCACCCACTCACTGGTCTTGCTTCCCTGTTTCCGTAGTATTAGGGTCCCTGTCCCTTTAAGACTTCCAAAAAGCACTCACCAAAAATAAATAAATAAATAAATAAAAAAGCCGCTCCCGTTTCTTTGTTCTCCGTGGTCGGCCTCAGGCACCCGCTCACCAGTCCTGCTGCCCTGTTTCCCTAGTATCCAGGACCCCACGCATGTACTGTGTCTGTGCTCTGGTGCGGATGGCTGGGGCTGGGTGTTCAGCAGTCCTGGGCTCCCTCTCCCTCCCTGCTGACTCCTCTCCACCCGCCGGGAGCTGGGGGGAGGGGCGCTAGGGTCCCACCAGGCCGGGGCGTGTATCTTACCACCTTCGTGAGGCCCTGGGTTCTCACAGGTGTAGATGTGGTCTGGATGTTGTCCTGTGTCCTCTGGTCTTTGTTATATTTTCATAGATAAATGTGGTTTTCGGAGATTTCTGCTGCTCTACTCACGCTGCCGTCTTGGCTCCACCTAACTTTTTGTATTTTTATGATATATTGTAGCATTCTTTTACTTCAGCTCAAAGAACTTCCATTAGCATTTCTTATAAGGCAGGTCTGATAGTAATGAATTCCCTCAGCTTTTGTTTGGAAAAGTCTTTACCTCTCCTTGTGTCTGAAGGACAGCCTCACCAGGCATAGAATTCTTGGTTAACAGTTACTTTCTTTCAATATTTTCAATATGTCATCTCATTCTCTACTATCCTGAAAAGTTTCTGTTGAGAAATCTACCGATAGTCTCATGTGGGTTCCTTTGTAACTTCTCTCTTTTCTCTTGCTGCTCAAAATTGTTTCTCTTTTACTTTTGACAGTTCAATTACAGTATGACTCATTATAGCACTATTCAAGTTCAACCTATTTGGGGTACTTTGGGCCTCCTGAATCTAGATGACCATTTATCTCCCCATGCTCAAGAAGTTTTCAGTCATTATTATTCAAATATACTTTATTTCCCTGTCTCTTTATCTTCTCCTTCTGGAATTCCTGTAATGGGAATATTGTTTCTTTTCACTGTGTAACATAAGTTCCATGGGCTTTCTTTACTCTTTTTTATTTTTCTTTTTGCAGATCTGACTGGGTAACTTCCAATGTCATATCTTCCAGGTCACTGATTCTTTCTTCTGCATGGTTGAATTTACCTTTGAAACTCTACTGAATTCTTCAGTTCAGCTACTGTGTTTTTCAACTGTGGATTTCTGTTTGAGTCTTTTTAATCATCGTTATTTCTTTGCCAAACTTCTCATTTTGTTCATGCATTGTTTTCCTAATTTCCTTTATTATGTTTTCTTGTAGTTCACTAAACTTAAAAGGTTTATTATGAATTCTTTGACAGTTCATAGATCACCATGTCTTTAGGGTCAGTTATTAAAGCTTTAGATTCCTTTAGTGATGAGATATTTACCTCATTGTTCATGATCCTTGATTCTTTACATTGGTATCTGCTCATTTGAGTAATCAGGCTCCTCTTCCTGACTTTACAGGTTTGCTTTACCAGAGACAGTCAGTTCTTTTCCACTCATTTCAGTTTGGGTTTCTGGATGTGTCTGCTGGTAATGCCCCTGGGAAGGTTGGGCCTGAAATTAAGGTCTGTTTTTGAGTGAAGCAACTGTTTGCACTCTGGGGACAGGGATGAAGCTGAGAACAACTGGAAAGGACTACTGTCTTGGTTTCATACCCAAATAAGACCATAGGATGGGCTTTACAGTTCCGTGTGGATCCTCTGGTCAGGCTTAGTAGATGGTCTGGTTTGGGTACTATATTCAGTAGTAGATGGGGTTGTAAGTTAGCTTCCTTTCCCTGGCAGGGCAGCAGTGTGGGACCCACAGCCTATACAGCTCATTGTTTGGGGATCTGAATCTGGTCAGAGTTTGTACGGAATTTCTTGATCAGGTGTGACCACTGATTTTGCTCTGCATCTGGGGGAAGCCACCAGCTGTGCTACCTGTTCAAGTGCCATTGTATGTAGGGCTATTGAATGGGCTATGCAAATTCCTGTGTGCTCTGGTTAGGTCACCTGATTAGACAGGCTGAAGGCTGTAATCAGTGATGAGCAGGGCTGTGGAATAGATTCACTGGGTAAAGTGGGAGAAGCAGTTCTAAAGCTTGTAAGGCTCTTTGTTGTCTTAACTCATGCCAATCTGTACCCCAAGTTCTCTGACCGAACAGGTCCATTGACTTTGTCTGCAAACTATCAGCTCAAACATAACATCTTTATTTATTTTTTATAAGCCTTTCATTTTCCAGCAAGAATTTAGGTGGCTTAGAAGGGTTTTATTTGTAGAAATGTTTGATAAAAGTTAGTTAAGAGTATTAAGTGACTGGAAATCTCATAAAACCTAGGTTGGACAATTCTCCCAGCATCATCTGCTGCATGTGGGATTTTCTTTTTTCAAAAAGATAAAAATAAAAAGTACCCTTCTAAGGGGTAATATATCACAAATAAATTCCTGTTATTCTCCATGTATCAGTTTTTAATTTCCACTAATGCTTTTATATTGTTTGGTCTGTCAGTAGTCAGTTTCTTTTAGAGGTAAAGCAATCTGCATACTCTTGAGTCTGGTGGGTACAGAGCTTAACATTATGTGTAAATCAGGTCTAGCTGGTAGATATTTATATTTTACACATTAGTGAAGAGAATGGAATTAATTAGTTCTCCCTTTGGAAGCTTTGCAGCTTGTCTCTTTACTAAATCACTGTTTTTGCCACTTGTGTCATTATTTCTACCATCTTTAGTCTTTCTCTCCAACCCATAGTGACACTTTTACTCTAGCTTTGACAAAGTACAAGAAGTGGAACTTGTTGATCAACACTGGATAAAACAGATGGAGAAGCAAAGAAGTGTGTGACATAAGACATGCAAAAATTTGCCTCTCTCCAATTCATCATATTTCACAGCTGACAAAATAGTAATGATAATTGATTTGACCCTTTGAGAAACAATCTGGAAGCCCGGCACCCTGGGAAATCATTTTTGCTTTGCTACTACTGAATTAATGTGTGTTATAAATTGTTACTCAGAGAGACACTTCATAAAGTAAGAGTTTCTAGGACAAATCCCACACCGTGAGACATCCAAGAAATCATCCCTTTTTCCAGCTTCTCAGTATTCATTATTGTGTCACCTATTTTAGTAAGCACAGTCTACAGAACAAAGATGAGAATGCCAGTTTATCTGCAGTGTATTTTGTCAAGATAGCCTCCATAACTCAAAAAATGCTTATAGTTTTTTCAAGTATGAAGATGCAGCATTCATATTACAAATTATAAAACAAGATTTTGTCACATTTATACATCCATAACTCAATTATATTTAACTAGGAGGTTTATTTGTTAGTTTAAAATGTCTGAACTAGTTGTCTATTTGGTAAAATGAAATAGTGAATTCATGCCTTTCATTGGCTCTGCAGCTGTAGGACATGCAGCCCCTCTCTTTTAGATACAGCCTCAGTGTAAGTGGTCTTCCCTCAAAAAACAATGTAACTATTGGCCAGGCATTTTCCTTCATATAAAAGGAGAGAGCTTATACATAGACAACACACTTCTAAGTTTCATACCTGAATAAGGCAGAGACCCTGTATAATGCAGTATAACATAGATCTCCAAATGTAAGAAACATGATCCACTGGGGTTGAAAGAAAACAACTTTTTTCAATAGCTGATTCGCAACTGTAGAAAATAATAAGCCTCATTAATTTTCAATACAGAGGTTGATACTAATCTCCTTAGTCTATATAT
Source organism: Manis javanica (assembly GCF_040802235.1). Lineage (NCBI taxonomy): Eukaryota > Metazoa > Chordata > Mammalia > Pholidota > Manidae > Manis > Manis javanica. The sequence goes on from NC_133160.1 coordinate 72,449,081, forward strand.
CAGAAGGTCACATGTGACACAAAGCAAGTGAGGTATGGGTTCTACAGTGTAGGGATATTGATCATGGCATCTTCATTTGCTTTCAGCATACTGACAAGCATTGTAGCTAAACAAATTGATGGATTATTGTCTAATTTTGATTATTGTACATCAAGAAATAAATACCTTAAAAATTCTCTATAAGTAAATCATGGATTAATAATAGCACCAATAATGCAAGTAAAATCAAGCAACAAGGAAATAATAATGCTTACCCCTATTTCTAGTATCATCTATTTGTCAACCACATTATAAGAACAATGATTTTCTAATCAGATCTGAGATGATGGCCACAGTAATTTGAAATTATCAAGAAGATTTTGAAATCAGGGTTTACATATACTATCATAAAACTATGGTTAATCAATTAAATATTAAATATTGTATTTCAAATTTAAATCCTCTTAAAATTCAGTTTTATGTATTTTATGATGTATGCAATATAGTAATATGGTAGGGTATATACTGTAGTTTTTGAATGTATATTGACAATATGTCTACAAAAATTTAAGAGATCTATGGCACATTCAAACATAGACTTTTGTTCATATTCAAAGTTAAGTGTTGTTGAGTATGAGAGATTGGTGAGATTGTAAGTACTTAAGTAAGGTATATAGTTCTGAAATTATTTATTTCAGTAGAAATTCAAGCCTAACTTAAATAATCACATAGTTTTTCTTTTTCTCAATCTTAGAAACCTAAAATGCCATATAAGAAGCCATATAAGAATCATAATCAAATTGAACAAATTGTATTCACAGATGTAGGGTCTTAATGTTAACTTAATAACTTGTCTAAGATTAGAGAGAAGACCCCGCATTTACCATGCAGAAACCTCATACTGTCTTCAAATCAAAACCAAACCAATAACTATAACCAATAGAATATTGAAATCTGGTATTTTAATGTGAACTTTGAGGGATGTAATCAAGCAATGGACTGAGGAACATTGCAGAGTGGTACACATTAGGCCAAACTGTCACCCTAACATCATCACTAGAGACTGACAATGCCGTCACCTGCAAGCCTGCCATGAAATGAAGGTGAGTAATAGCTGTAACCTCATCTCCTGGGCATTTTGTATGTGCTAAAGTTCATTTTACCCTCACATCAGATGATGAAGTGAATATTTTTATGCCCATTATACATATGAGGAAACTGAGGTTTAAAGTATTAGACTTTGCAAGTCACTCAGCTGACAAGTGTCAGTTCTGATATTGGAATCCACATTAGAAATTTGGTTTCACCAGAAGCAGGATCACATATGACATTCAGAGAAATAAATATTCCTTCAATATGATAAAGAGAACAAAAAATTTGTTCTGTCAAATATTTGAATGGGGTAATTTCCCATTGAAGAAAATGGCTTCTGTTTCTCTGGAGTGACTGAGTAATGGTAGAAAGGTTGAATAATTTCTATCTGGTGATTATATTAGGGAGATTAAGATACTGGATAGGACTTAGATATCTTTTACTTTCCTCACTCTGTGATAACATGATTTTATCCCATGAAACTTCTTTTGAGACTTCGAAGTTTTCCAAAACCAAGTGGGATTATGTTTGCTGTTATTATGTTTATTATCGTCACTCAAACCAATATACCACATCATTTTTAAGGCAAGCAGAAAACACCTAAGACTTAAAATTATGGTGAATTTGCTAATGGACAATTTAAAGGAGCATTTATTTGCTTTATGATTTTGATAAAATGTCAATTCTTTCCTTCTCTTTGAAGCTCAGGAGCTGGTTATTACCGTGAGATTGGTAATAAGTATACCTGTAGAAGGTAAATAAATTTTGAAGAGACTGAATGTGATCCTGAGTTCTGTCTTTAAAAATGCTCATGCAAAAATGCTTATAGTTTTTTCAAGTATGAAGATGCAGCATTCATATTACAAATTATAAAACAAGATTTTGTCACATTTATACATATCAATGTAGACGTATCACACAAACACACATTGAGAGAGATAGTTAATATATATATATACACACCCATTCAAACATATAATAGATATGCCCTTATAAAATGATAAGGACTGAAAACTACTGATCAAGAACTTTGAAGGATCTGAAATTTTACCTTCCTTACAAGTAACAAGTTAGCTTACCAGTTTCAGGGATGTTGGCAGAAGGCCCTATACTTCTGGGACAGTGGCAACTTATTACTCATAGCAATAGCCAGAGTATCACCATTTTTGTGTCATTTCCTGACCTCCGAGTCATATGGGACAGTATGATGAAGGCCAAGTGATACCTGCATATTCACAAAATTGTGTTAGGGTCCCTGAGCTTAGGGAACCCAAATCTCTTATAATTGGCAGTAAATCAGCCTGCCTTAGCTCCAGAGGGAGACATTGTTTTTATTGTACTGGATAGTAATCATATCTGCCCTTTCCTCTGAAGGGAACATGATTTCTCTCTTCCAAGGCTGTTTGTTAAACTATCCTTGTAAAGATAGTCCAAAACAAAGAGAGTCAGTGCTTCTGTTTGTAGGGCATGCAGAAATGCAGGAAACTCATGGAGAATTGTCTCCCAGCACTACCAGAAATATTTATTGGCAGCATTTGGCTTGAAAAGGGGCCCATGGCACAGTGCTTGTGAAGATCATCTGGCCTTTGATCCCATAATAGCCAACCAGAACATTAAGGCATGTCGAACATACGGACTTGTCCCATCATGTTTGCTGGAAAGCACGTTTCCCGTTCAGGAGTTGTTCTGACACATTTGGTACTGGAGGGCATCATGACTGGACATGTGTCATCATTACTTGCTGCCTGGGGACTGTTCTGCCAACCTGCCTTCTGGGACACCACATAAGGGTGAGTAATGGAGCATTAAATACCAATAATCTGGCTATTGCAAGGACTTAATCTCTTTAAGCCCCACAGGGATCTGGGTGAGCATCAAAACAATCATACCAAGTGTGACTTCTGTTGACTCTTTAGGCAGCAAAGCCTAAATACCAGTGAGAGCATATAAGGCTAGGATTGTTTGTCGTATAAATGGTATATTAAGATATCTTCCCCTAAGGCAGCAATGTGGGAGGGTCAATGCCAGACTCCCCATCAGGATGCCATGTACTCCCTTGGCACCAGAAAATAGGAGAACTAAATGGAAATAGTCTTAAAAACCCACTTTCAATGAATGTATCCAGGACTTTACAAACAGAGGTATAGAGTAGAAATATTTTTTATTTCAGCTTACATCAGATCTTACGACATTTTCAAAAATACTGTTTTATTCTGGTGGCCATTGAATGCTGTGGGGCATAATTACTTTTTCAATTCTTATGGCCTCTGATTGTGATCCACAGTCCAGTGGAGAGACAGTAAGTTATAAGTTGTTCTGGTTTTGAATCTTGGTTCTAAGCCACTTAATTGTCTTCTGTGAACCTCAGTTTTCTCATTCTAAAAACAGATAATTATGTATTCATACAGGATTGTTGTGAAGATTTTTTTTAAAGTGCATTTAAAATAATATAGAATGTAATAAATACATAGTAGATAGTTAAGATAGCCTTTTGGGGTGGACCAAGATACAAGACCTGCCTTTTGTTTGAGTTTGGGCCACTAATTCTGTGGAGCGGTTGGATTTATGTCATGGGCCATGCCAGCTAAACATGCAGGTGGCCGGCTTCAGCCTCAACTCCGGGAAAACAATACTTGATAAAAACTGCCAGACTCTCTTCCTCTCCTGAAACTATAAATTTCTGTTCTAGGGTTGTGTTTATGTTGTAATCTTCTGTGTGGTGAGTTGGGGGAGGAGGAGTCATTTGAGAAGAGCTGCAGCAGCCCCCTAGGTAGGAGATACACACAGAGAGAAATGTGCTGATGAACCCAAATCTGGGAGGTATCCCTTGGTGTCAGCTGTGCTCCATCAGCAGCAGAGACGTGTGCATGCGTGTGATTAGCTAAAGCACTTTAATGTGGATATAATTACCATATGCCCCACGGATGAAATAATGTTTCTACTCCACATTATCTGCCCACATTTACAGTATAAACTAAACAGTGTTAAGTAATGTGGTTTATTTCATCAACACAGACCCTTTTCTATTGGAATACAGAGCCAGTTCTGGCTCCTCACTGAGTGAATGGAGTTTGTAAACTATTCTTGTATGGTCCCATGCAGCCTTCAACTTAAAGAACTTGCCTTTGTTTGCACAATTACTATTCTTTGTATTTTATTCTAAATCCCCATGTGGAGAAAATATGTTTAGCTACAGCTTAGTGGACATGTTTTCTAAAGATGCATTAATATGACAAATGTGTATCAAATGTGTTAGTGTGGGCTTATTTGGAAGATGGTTCTGGTTAACGTAACTACAATAGCCTACATATGTTATGTGGCCTGCAAATGTATTCCATCATTTTATTCTGAATGTTATGACATTTGATCCATTGTTGTCAGATTATGAAGGTAAGATATGAAATAAAATATTTAAATAAATGAATGATAAACATCATCTATTCGACAATATTGATATTTCTTTAACAATCACCTCTATGATATATTTAAAATGTCTGTTGTCAAATTTGTTGATACATTCTTTACCTAAAACTATGACAGCTGAATCAAAACAGTACATATATTCTCTATGTCTCTTCTTTATTCTAAAGCAATACACGTTTCTATGCCTTGCATGAAGTCCATATTAAAAAGAAGAATCAATGAATGAGCATCCAGAAAATGACTAATATTCTACTACCAACTATTCCTCTATTTACAGACCTATGCTATATATATAAAACACATCATAATATGGATATTTCTTTGTAACTTCTTGTAATTTTTGTTGTTAGCAATATAATAACTAAATCTTCATGACATCCAGACGTCATTTCACCTCATCTTGTCCTCTCCTCATTTTTACTTCCTTACTTAGTTTTTTGCTCACTCCTCCATCCCTCCCTGGGATCAATCCCTTTTCCAATCTTTCTCCTTTCTACCTCATTCTCTGTCTTCATTCCTCATTTCTTCCCCTCTCACCTCTCCTCTTATTTGTGAATTCTTTCAGGGCAAGCAATCAGAGTTGATAAGTATATAAGACTTCATATTTATGTTTGACTGATGGAAACTGCAAGTGTTGTTTATCTGTAGTTTTATATGGGTGTCTATTAATTCCCATTACCCTAAGTAATTAAAAGTTAACTCAACTGATTATGGACTTAAATCTTGCCTAGGAGAAATTTAAAAAGTAAGTTGAGAAGTTAGGCTCTTTAATTTTTATATTCTGTCAGTGAAGCTGAGAAATAAGAAAACCTCTTTGCAGTAACAAGGGATGTGTTTATGTTGTGTAATCAACAATAAGCCTTCCGGGCTTCAGTGTGAATCTCTCTAAAACCCAGTGTCATAAAGGAATGACCTTGAGCCTAAGTTCTGTTACTTAATTTAAAGGTTGAACATTGTATGAATTTATGACATCGAGGGAAGAGCTTGCCCTGGTTGCACATGACATATCCTTGAACATGGAAGTGGACTTAAGTAATAATATTGATGAAGTTGTATTTTATTAAGTAAATACATAAACATTATCTCTTATTTCTTATTCTCATTCCTGAGATCCCTCAGACAGAATGTTCAGTAGTCATAAAACAGGTTGAAATGATAAAGAATGGCAAGTTGCTCCTTACCACCACTATCAGAGCTCCAATTCCTTTTAAAATCAGTTTTTCACAGTTGATTTGGCTATAATATTTTGATTTCAGTATGAATTATCCTTACATAGTTCTTTATAAGTGTTTTAAAGTCAAGGGCTGCCAAGGAAATTAAATTAAATTTAGTAAATACTTACAGAGAACATTTCTATAGTTAGGGAGGTTATACAAGTGACACTGGAAACAAGATGGCAGACAGGAAGCTTCCAGCCCTTGTTCCCCTACAGAGACACCGAGGTAACAGAATATGCTATGAGAACTCTGAAGATCAGTTGAGAAACTACAACACCTAAGGCTATTTAGCACTAAGGGATTCCAGCAAAGGGGGCATTGTAACTTCCATCTTGGTCCCTTGGATCTTTAGCTTTGGGGGAAACCAGCCATCTTGTGTCAGACATTCAAGCAGCACTGTAGACAGGTCTAGGTGGAGAGGAGCTGAGACCTCCTGCCAGTAGTCATGAAGTGAGTCACCTGAAAGTGGGTCCTGAAACCCCAGTCAAGCCGTCAGATGACTGCACCCCTGACATCTTCTTTTAAACTAACAGGTCATCTCAAACTAAGATTGTCCATCAAGTTTGCTCTCAAACTCCTGACCTGTAGAAACCATGGGAAAAAATACAAAATTTATTTGAGGCATTAAATTTTTGAGAAATTTGTTATACAACAATAGATAACTGTTATGGGTTGAATTGTATCCTCCCCAAATCCTTACCCTTTACCTCAAAATGTGACTTTATTTGGAGATGGATCTTTATGGAGATGATCAACTTAAAATGATGTCATTAGAGTGGGCCCTAAACCAACAAGACTGATCTCCTTATAAAAAGGGAAAATTTGCAGACAAACATGTACACAAGGAGAATGCCATGTGAATGTGAAGACAGAGATTAGCGTTATGCTTTTACAAGCCAAGGTACACCAAAGATTGCCAGCAAGCCATGAGATGCTAGGCAAGATTCATGGAACAGATTTTCTCTCCTGATCCTCAGAAGGAAGTAAGTCTGCCAGCACCTTAATTTCAAACGTTCAGCTTTCAGAACTGTGGAGCAATAAATTTGTTGCTTAATCTGAAAAAAAAATGACACGGGATCAAATATTATGTCTAGATACTCATATCCTCATCTTTTAAAACCCTCTTCTTACTGAAGGGGTATATAGCCTGGAAACTACATCTCCCAGACTTCCTTGCAAGCAGATTCCAATAAGTTTCTAGCAATGAGAGACACTCACAGAGGTTTGTAGAGCAGATACGGAGGAGGCCTACTTTCCCAAGTGGCTGCTGTAGCCGGGTGTATCTACTTTGGTATATGGGCCAGGTGGGTGCATTGCCTTTAGGTGTCTTCCCAAGAACTGACAACTTTGACGTTAACTGGCACTTGAGGCCACTATGGTGGCTTCTCTGTGATCTGTGCAGTTGTGATTGTGCTGTAAGTGGCCTCCCTGATGTTCACTTCCCAGGTCCCTGAACCCCGCAGTTGTGTAAGCCTCTATACCTTTATTTAAGCACTTCCTATTGAACCCAACTAGAGGGAACCAGTTTACCTGACCAGCTGAGCCAATACAGGCACCATCATTGCCCTTCAAGCCAATATTGAAGCCACTGACCATTACAAAATAAGGCCGATTGGTGTAAATAGCATGTGAGTGCTATAAACAAATTGCTAAGAAGCTTCAGTTCTAGAAAATACATCTGCTAGTGGAAATCAGCAGAAAGTCCACGGATGTCTTATCCATGGAAAACCTTGTAAAATAGGTATGTCTTGATGACTAGGTAGGGGCTTGGGGTTGTAAAATGCTTCACACATATTTATTGTTCAGTAAATTACTTATTGAATAAATAAATCTTTATTCACTCTAGGTTTAGGAATTGTTAACTATATGGTGTCAGTTAAGTCAGCCTCTCACCTGTGAAATGGAGATAGTAACAGAAATTCAGTAGAATTACTGTGAAAATAAGAAAGAAGACCTACTATACCAAGCACAGTGTAAGCATTAAACAAATTGTAGCTGTTGGAGTTTCAGGAAAGAGCTGTTCCAGATAAAGGGAATTGTAGCAACTGTGATATGAACAAAGGAGCTCATATTTTCAGAAAATAGGATCTGGCAAGCTTGACAGGGAATGAAAGATGAGTCTTTTACTACTGGAGGAATCATGTTCTATTTGATGTCTTCTCTACTTTCAATATACCCTCACAGTGCTCATTAACCTCACAGTGATCCAAAATTATTTGTATCTTACTATCACTTCAGGACTCTGACAGCAGATTCCAGCCTCTCCGTGACTCTCAGTGGGCTGCTGATGAGAATATGAAAGTTACTGCTCAAATCACAACCTACATGCAGCAACTAACAGTATTAACAAAATCTCATAGTATTTATTACTAATTATTTTCTGTATAACCAGCATACATAATGTCACTATAACAACATAAAGAGAAATGAGATTTTATGATTAAAGAGGTACAGAAATAGACAAGTGTAAACTAAAGTCAGTATTTTACCATATTTTATAAACTAAACATGTAGGTTATGAAATTTTGTCTTTCTGTCTAAATTTCCTCCACATACTTATTTTTCACTAACTCTTAGTTTTCCTAAAAATTGTGTTAGTTTTATTGTGATTGTGGTCAAGCAGGTGTTCAGAACTAATTTATTATAATTATGTTTATAAAATCACAAGTCTTAAGATGATCAGTTTCAAGTAAGTGTTCAGTAAATAGGCTTCTACTTCCGACTTAAGGAGTGGAGGCCCCCTCCCCTTTTTACTGGTTCTTAAGATTCTTCTAGTTTGGATTGCTGCTGAACATCATTAATAAATCACAAGTGTTATCATTATTGTCATCTTCTCTAACAAACATTTGTTCAGAATTTTCTGTTTGCAAGACCCTGCAAAAAACACCAATGGTTTTAGTTGTTTAAAGTGTAAGTATCCATTTTAAACATGTTAACTACTTTCTTGAATTAATAATGTAATATTGACAATAAATTTCTTTAAATGAAATACTGTCCCTAACTTATCCTTTACTTTTTTGTGAGGTGTAGTAATTGTAATTATTTATGTGTAATGACACTGAGATATACAGACATATATCTTAAGGCATTTACCGCAGAACAACATGAATATTAAAATACCAACTACTTAATGAATCATGGTTCTCTAAGAGATTATTGATGTGTATCTAGTCTTTAACAGAATACTTTGAAATGTAAGTTACAAATGCTCTTTATAATTTGGACCACATAAAATGCTTAGCAATTATTAACTAGAATACTGAAATATACACATAGAGAAACAAAGCATGTTAAATAGCAATATATCATATAGCAATTTTGGAGAAATTATATAAATGAATATTCTGGGATTAGAATGTATATTTTTTAAGTAATCATGTAAGAATTATAACTGTTTTGATGTTGTCTCTTTGATCCTTAAACATTACATACTAAAGCCATTGTCAGAATTATACTAAATTCTAATATAAAATAATTGTGTCTATTTCCATGGTCAATCTTCTGTTAACAGTGTGACTCTTCAGACAGCTACAGACTTGTGACCCATTTCTTCTAATTTGCTATGATTTGAGAAATCAAATTTCTAGTATTTTTTGACGTAAGTATAAAGAGTTAATAGGTTCTGAATGAGCACCTGAAGTCCTATGCAGGGGGCTGGGATATAAGTTAGTAATATGTTTGATAACATTGGGCATATTAAAAAATATATATCATTTGTTTATAATCATTAAGAATACAATTTTAGCACCCTGATTTCCTGTCTGCTCTTTCACTGACTCAAGAGATGTCACCTGCACCACTCTCTCATTTCTTGGTACTATTCTGAACTTTGTAAATCTTTTAGACAATCAGATTATATGTGTGTGTCTGTGTAAAATGCAGTCAGCTACTGTATCTGTTTATGTATATGTATGTACAGTGAATTGTTTAGAGAAGTAGTTTTTAATCCATTAAAATATCTCAGTTTATCCTAGCCATGGCAATCAGACAACACAAAGAAATAAAAGGCATCCAGATTGGCAAGGAAGAAGTCAACTGTCCCTGTTTGCAGATGACATGATATTGTACATTAAAAAAACCCTAAAGAACCCACTCCCAAAACTACTAGATCTAATGCCTGAATTCAGCAAAGTTGCGGAATACAAAATGAATACATAGAAATCTGATGCATTCCTATACACTAACAATGAACTAGCAGAAAGAGAAATCAGGAAAACAATTCCATTCACATTTGTACCAAAAAGAATAAAATACCTAGGAATAAACTTAACCAAGGAAGTGAAAGACTTATACCCTGAAAACTATGGCACACTCTTAAAAGAAATTAAAGAGGACACTAATAAATGGAAATTCATCTCATGCTCTTGGCTAGAAAGAATTAATATTGTCAAAATGGCCATCTGCCTAAAGCAATCTACAGATTCAATGCAATCCCTATCAAAATACCAACAGCATTCTTCAACAAACTGGAACAAATAGTTCTAAAATTCATATGGAACCACCAAAGACCCGGAATAGTCAAAGCAATCCTGAGAAGGAAGAAAAAAGCAGGAGGAATTATGCTCCCCAACTTCAACCTCTACTACAAAGCCACAGTAATCAAGACAATTTGGTACTGGCACAAGAACAGACCCATAGACCAGTGGAACAGAATAGAGAGTCCAGATATAAACCCAAGCATATATGGTCAATTAATATACAATAAGGGAGCCATGGATAAAATGGGGAAATGACAGCCTCTTCAACAGCTGGTGTTGGCAAAACTGGACAGCTACATGTAAGATAATGAAACTGGATTATTGTCTAACCCCATACACAAAAGTAAACTCAGAATGGATCAAAGACCTGAACGTAAGTCAGGAAACCATAAACCTCTTAGAAAAACATATAGGCAAAAATCTCTTGGACATAAACATGAGCAATGTCTTCATGAACATATCTCCCCGGGCAAGGGAAACAAAAGCAGAAATGAACAAGTGGGACTATATCAAACGAAAAACCTTCTGTACGACAAAGGACACCATCATAGAACAAAAAGGTATCCTACAGTATGGGAGAATATATTCATAAATGACATATCTGATAAGGGGTTGACATCAAAATTATATAAAGAGCTCACTCACCTCAACAAACAAAAAGCAAATAATCCAATTAAAATATGGGCAGAGGAGTTGAACAGACAGTTTTCCAAAGAAGAAATTCAGATGGCCAATAGACACATGAAAAGATGCTCCACATCGCTAGTCATCAGAGAAATGCAAATTAAAACCACAATGATATATCCCTCACACCAGTTAGGATGGCCAACATCCAAAAGACAAACAACAACAAGTGTTGGCGAGGATGTGGAGAAAGGGGAACCCTCCTACACTGCTGGTGGGAATGTAAATTAGTTCAACCATTGTGGAAAGCAGTTTGGAGGTTCCTCAAAATGCTCAAAATAGAAATACCATTTGACCCAGGAATTCCACTCCTAGGATTCTACCTTAAGAATACTGGAGCCCAGTTTGGAAAAGACAGATGCACCCCTATGTTTATCACAGCCCTATTTACAATAGCCAAGAAATGGAAGCAGCCTGAGTGTCCATCAGTAGATGAATGGATAAAGAAGAGGTGGTACATATACACGGAATATTATTCAGCCATAAGAAAAAAACAAATCCTACCATTTGCAACAACATGGATGGAGCTATAGGGTATTATGCTCAGTGAAATAAGCCAGGTGGAGAAAGAAAAGTACCAAATGATTTCACTCATCTGTGGAGTATAAGAACAAAGGAAAAACTGAAGGAACAAAACAGCAGCAGAATCACAGAACTCAAGAATGGACTAACAGTTACCAAAGGGAAAGGGACTGGGGAGGATAGGTGGGAAGGGAGGGATAAGGGGAATATGGGGCATTATGATTAACACACATAATGTAGCCAGGGGGGTGACACGGGAAAGGCAGTATATACAGAGAAGACAAGTCATGACTCTATAGCATCTTACTACGCTGATGGACAGTGACTGTAATGGGGTATGTGGGGGGGACTTGATAATAGGGGGAGTCTAGCAACCATAATGTTGTTCAAGTAATTGTACATTAACTATATCAAAATTAAAAATATAAATATAAATATCTCAGTTTACCAGTTTATTCCTAGTTTTTCTATGAAGCATATGAAATATTTTACTGTTTGTCACAAAGGTGATGTTAATAACACATGCACTGCAAGATTTAATACATTGTTTTCGACAGAAATCTACAGAAACTTTAACCGGCTTAGTTGGAGAAGCTTGGAGCATATTTAAGGATATTGTGTGCCCTGTATTACTCCTTAAGAAACAGACTTTCTGGGTAATGACTATAACATTTGACTCTGTTATATATCACACTAAGAGTAAATAATTGAAGGTGAAGGACCCTGACCCTGGAAATAACAGAGACAAGTTAGACAGAATATATTGATTTCTGCTGTAACAGATGGCCACCTGATGGAACTGTTTTTATTTATATAGAGAGAAACCAAAGTACTTTATTTTTCAGAGGTACTTTTTAATGGCCCAATTATTAGATGACTAAAGCTTTCAAAACATTCAAAGCAATTGTTACTAATCATTTGGAGTCTAGATAGGTATCCCCACTTACAGGGTCACTTCTAAAACGTAAAAACATATTCATCCTTCTGATCTATGCACACAGGCTCTGTATGTTTGGGGAAAAAAATGAAGAGTGTCAGAACCAGAGGCATCCTCCAATCTTAGAAGAGTAAACAGGTTGTTAAATAGTATACTTCTTTTCCCTTCTCTCTCCTGTATGTACTTGTAAAACACAAACACATCTTTTCATGATAATTTCCCAGATTCAATGCTAGATCTGATTTTTCAGGGGAATTTAGAAACCCACATTTCATGTATTTTATTCTTATTTTAAAATACCATTTATCAATTTATAGATTTTATAGCATTTCAAAGTATATTCATAGGTTAGACATGGCCTGTGACTTGGCAGTTTATACCTATTTCTTTTTAAGGACCTCAAATCAGAATGAGTAAATAAGACATAAGCACTCTTTTTCTAGTCACCTAAGGTCTCAGCTAATAATAAACAGCTTTTTAATTTTTTTTGAATCATAGACAAAGGACAACATAGCTCAGTGCCTTACAGCTCCAAATACAGAATAAGTTAGTCCAGGGTTATAATCCAGGCTTTGCCCTCAGCTATGTGACCTAGGGAAGGTCACTTAGGAAGTGCAAACTTCCTAAGGAATTTCTTTGAGGAACACATAAAATTACATGTCAATTTCCAGTGCCTGGCACATAGTAAGCATTTAATATGTGTTAATGATTTTTATCATCAGGTTAACTACAAAGAAAAATGGTTAACATGTAGAAGTCTTGCAAAAGAAAACTTTTTAATGTATAAGTCAGTTTTTTTTTAATTTAATGTTTTAAAATTGGGAACAAACTATTTTCTGTTCTTTTCACTTGCAAATAGCTTATTTTCAGATATTTATACTGGGGCTAGTTTAGAAACTGACATAAACTCCTGGACATAAAGTTCTAGCTGACAAGCTGTGATGTGACATAAGTCAATGGAGAAGTGTGATAAATGATACCTGAGTGGTATACTGAGTTATGTGAGAAAATGAGTAACATACTGCTATTTAGGCAATCTTGAGCACTAAGAGTAAAGTGTTAATATTTTAAACTGTGAATGGACAACCAATGGATGAGAAACAAATACACTCTTCCATTCTGCTGTTGAAGGTCGCAAAGCATTATTTCTCATCTCAGACTAAATTCCATGCACACTGAAAGGTATTTAGAAAATGATGGCATGGCTTTCTGTAGAGAGACATTATTTCAGCATGATCTGCTGAAAATTCAACAGCAAATCCAAGATAAACTAACATCTGAATGGCCATGTGTGAGTATCTCATATGTTTTAGAAGTAAAACACCACCAGCAAAAACTGACTGAGGGGCAAGAAAGCTGAGCTAGGATGAGCTAAACTATGTGATCCAGAAGTAATATCAGGCATAAACAATGCATGGGAAACCACCCTAATAACATTTTCTGTTTTCTTTCAACCTGCTTGGCTGAGGACTTTGAGTTTTATTTGGCCTATCACATGTTCCAGAATCACACAAGGCATTTTCTCTGATATTCTCTGTGAAGACCTGGTAGAGCCCCACAGAATGTGGGACCCTCCTACAACTGAGTCCCCCTGGAGTTTTAAAATCTCAGACTTGTCCTCCCTAGGCCTCTAGCAATTTATAAATTACAGTTCAGGTTTCCATACCGTGGCACTGGTTTCCATGGAGGTTTCTGCTAAGTTGTGATTCTCTGTATCTGCCTGCCTCTCCAATGTTGGGTCCAGTGGTTTGTCCTCTGACCTTAACTTCTCTGATGGATCTAAGAAGAGTTGTCGATTTTTCAGTTTGTTCATCTTTTTATTTGTTGTTAAGATGTAATGGCAACTTCTAAACTCCCTCCATGCTGGACCAGAAACTGTAAGTCTATGTAATTTTTTTCTCTTTTGAATAATTAATAGCTGAGTTATCAATATCTGAAATAATTTCAAATTTTCTGGTATTTTTTTTATCACAACAGGAGATTATTACTCATTGTGCATATGTAGAAGTAAATTTTAAGTGTGTTATCAGTATTTGCTGAATTTAAGGAATTAAGGACACTTCTTAAAGTCAGGTGAGGCTAGCAGCAATCCATTTTAGAAGGGAGGTGGAAACCTCCAAATTCTGCTGGATCAGGGCAGAAAGTGCAAATAAGCTACCCAGAGACTGATGCAGATCTCCATTTCACCACTGTTGCATCTATAAATGTGTCTCAGCTCATTCCTGTGGCTCAGGGGGTGTCCTATGACCAGCTGAAGGAGGAGGGAAAAGCCTAAGATTGGTTGAGCAATGATTATTTTACATATAATATAAAATATATGGGGCCAGATGAAAAATAGCATGCTATTACTATATGATCTGGTTGAGGAGAGACTTGGGTAAAGGGAAGTCCTCCAAATACAGTGCTTTGGACAATGCAGCTGCTCAGACACTTTGTTTTGTGAAAGCAATGGTCAGATATGGACATACACACCATCTCATAGGCAGTTTCAATTGGCCTAGCTGGTTGGTCAATGATCTGGATCCACCAAGATTGAGATATTGTGGAAAAGGAAGTCTAGGGGAGAGTCATGTGGTCCTCTGGATCTATGGAAGTATGTTTTTTTTTTCATATTAGTATTCACTGAAGAAGAGCCATTAACAAGCAAGGAAACAGGATTACACTGTTGCTAGATGTCAGCCAGTCTCTGTCCTCAGTGCTTGCACAATGGACAGATGAGCAAAACAGAGTAATCTGGGTAGCAGAGATGGAGCTTATGCATGGACACAGCAGTGTGGACGCCAATTGACTCTGGCTGACGTAGATGCTGCTGCTGGTAAAACCTGCCAGCAATGGAAACCAACCTGGAATACCTGGTGCAGTATTGCTGCTTGGGGAAATTAGCTACAAGCTGATTATATAGGATCCATTCTGCCCTGAAAAGGGCAATTATTCATCCTAACCAGAAATGAAATATATTTCATTTATGGGTTTTCTTTTTTTAGCCATAATGCCTCAGTCAGAACTACAACACTCAGGAGGTCACAGAGCATCCGATCAACATGGGATTGCATATAACATTAGTTTTGGTCAAAGTTGGTGAGGGGCGGACTTTAAAACCACAGGCTCCACTGGCTCCACCACACATGGCACTGAACAGAAGCCGTCAGCTGAGGAAGCAATGGGACAGCTTCTTGAAGGTAATTTAGACATGGAAATTTAGAGATGACACCCTGAAGAAATGATGTGTTCTCCTTTAATTGTAATATACTCCTTAAACTGAAGATTGTTATATGATCATATGTCGCCAAAATGTGGAATGTAGGAGTACAGGAACCAAGAGGTGAATGTAGTCATGAGAACTCACCAGCACTCTTTGTGCATTTGCACTGTGTCCACATTTAGGCTTTGTGAATCTAAAAGCCCTGGTTCCCATGGGGATTCTTACACCAGGGAACATAATAGTAAATGGCCCACTAAACATAAAGCTACAGTGGCTACCTGGTCACACTGAGCTTTTCACACTAGTAGGTCAACAAGCAAAGAAAGGAGTTACCACGCTGGTGAAGGAGTGTTACTGCGATGAGGTAGGGCTGCTGCCACATAACTGGGGCTTGGGGGAATGCGGCTGGCACCCAGGTATTCCACAGAGGCGTGTTGTACATTTACTAAGCAGTTTTAACTGTAAAAAGGCAAGTAGAGCAACAACTGCCTAATGCGGGCATGGTGATGGGACTTAATCTCCACGCAGATAAGGGTCTGGGTTACCCACTACACAAACCACCTAGACCAGACAAAGTGCTTGTATGAAGGGAGGGGAAACCAGAATGTGTGCTGGTGATGGGTGCGGGGGAGAAGATGAGTAGCAACTCAACTTCCATACCAACTGTGGAATGTAGTCTGAGTTTGTGGTGAACAGAGCTCTAGCAGAGTTATGCTAAGCAAGTGAACCTGAGTGGTGTAAGGGTGGACTGCAGTGGACGCTGCTGTGATCTGGCCCAGTTTCTCTTTTTGGGCCAAGACAGGCTCCTCCTCCTGTTTTTAATATTGGCAGGTAAAAGCAAACGGTTGCCTCCTCTGCCAGGGAATTGTCCTCTGCCAAAAGATTGCTGCTTTGCCTAGGATGTTACATGCCCCCTGTTCCTTATGAAGCCTAAAACCAATGACTAACTTATGTGGAAGTCAGGCCCTTTGACTAAAGGAGGGAGCAAATATGGAGCTCAAGTTATTCTCTAGAGCTCTCTGTGGGATCAAAGTGCCAGAAGATTCTGTCTCAGAACATATCCTTGTTGAGTTCATTGCCCTGCCTTGCCCTGCTTCTCTCATTCCATTTTTCCTGACAGCATTCTTTCAATAAATCACATACACACAAATACTTATTTAGGGCTCTGATTCTTATCTGGGTAAGACAGAGAGAGTAGCAAAAACTTTGATTTGGGTAGCTGTGAGATTGCTTTATTAAAATGGCAAAGACTGGGAGAAGAACAGATATGGAATGAAGTAGATGTCAGAGCTTAGATTTTAGCACATATTATGCATTTAGATTGTCAAGCAGTTTGATACATGGATTTTCAGTTTAGAAGAAATGTTTTGGCTAGAAAATAAAATTGGAAGTCATTGGCATATAAATAGTTTTTAAAAACAATCTTGCAAAAACTGTTTGTAGAGAAGAGGAATTCAGTTACATAAAAGTTAGCAGTTAGGTAGAGGAGGTTTTAAAAAGTCTGAGATGGAGCAGCCAAAGAGGCAGGAAGGAAACCAAAAGAGTGTGTCATCCTGGACACTGAGCAAGGATAAAATGGGACATTTGCAGCAATGAAACCCTGCCAACATGTTGAATTAAATATGATGAGTACAGAATAATGGGCCCTGATTTCTGCAATATGGGTAGGTTTTTGATGACCATGAAAGAGAAATTTCAGTGAAGTGATAGAGGACAGAAATGCAGTTGGAGATGATGAAAGCATGTATGAGCGGTGGGCATAGGGAAATCACGTTTGTTGATAGCTCTTTTGGGAAGTTTGATTGTAAAGAGTGGCAGAGAAAAAGAACTATAGCTGATATTCTATATATGATTTGTGTGGGCAAATGAGGCAATTTTTTACGAGTGAAAATACTACATTAATAATAACTAATAGCCATAGATTTCCTACTATGAACTTGACAAAAATAACATTTAATCTTCATAAAAAAAAACTGTAAGGTGTATTTTTCTTATTCTCCCCATTTATAAGTGAGGGAGTTTAGATCATTAGTGAATGGTAAATCTGGGATCTAAAGCTTGGCAGTCTGGTTCCTGAGCCGATGTTCTAACAACCATGTTATACGCAAATATTAGAGAATATTGGTGCATTGATGGGGTTGACCTAGTTGAGAGGGAGAGATTGATGATGAAAAAAATGTATGGATGATCAAAAAGGTGATGTATGTAGGGACAGGCCCTAGAATACATGTGTAGAAAGTGTTAGAATGGAAAAAAACTGTTCTCAGTATTAATGAGAAGAACAAAGAAGATAGATGCAGATATGTAAGCAGCCCCAGTGTGACCTGTCTAAATGGCCTCCCATGGAATCCATGGACCACTAAGTTTGGAGGTATTTTTTTTAGCATAGCAATCGTTATTATTACATGGAAAATAAACCCAGAAATTCAAACAAAAGCATTTTTTCCTAACCATTTCTCACCCACTCAAAAGAATAAATAAAAACCACAGGGAAATGAAATAACACATTGTTGAACATCTGTGTTAATAAAAAGCCCCATCCATTTTGCCACTGAATGCTAAAATATTGACTATAGAATTAAATATTGAATACTATAGAAACTATAGCTGCAAGTAAATATTTTGCAGTGCTATTAAAATTGTAGGTGAAAGTAAATACTTTGAAGTTAATATTTTGTGGTCATTACTTGTATACGAGAACCATTGTATGAGATCTTATCAACTACTTTTATGGCAGTTAGAACATAATGGGAATGTACAACTTATTTCTCTTTTTCTATGTTTCATACAGACAAAAGCCATATTAGTCAGAAGTTATGTTCCTTATTAACAGTGCTATGAAAACAAAAAAAAGAATGGTTAGGCATAGAATAGTGCCCATGTTAAAAATTTCTCTCCACTTTGAAAGCACAGAGTCTCTCATTTGTTTCTCATAATCTCATCTTAGTTTGAAAATAAATTTTTTCAAGTTTCCTTTTGAACTTTGGAAGAGAGAACAAAGAAACCAGTGGTCTGCTCTTGATAGTTTCTTCTTTTAGATTCCTTGGGCTATTTCTGAAAACCTCCAAGTAACTTTGCAAAAAATTTCTATTATTAGCATGGGTTAATCTTCAGTTGATAACAGTAGCATTAACATATCAGAAATCATGTTAGATTATAACATTTGTGCAGGGATTATCTTTTCTTATGCTGATTAAAAAAACATGGTTATAGCAATGATATATGCTAACATGAATTTTGTTGGGATTGAATCATTTGATATATATATTGAGTTGTATTTATAAAGCATATGCTAAGGCTGTCATTATTATTCTCATAATTTAATTATTCTAGATGTATACAATATTATGTGCCTTCTGGTATTAATAAGGATAATCAAATCTCATTTATCTTGTATAATATTATTCACATTGTCTTTGTGTATTCATAAACTACACTGAGCATAGGTGCAAGAGTAATATAGAAAATCCAAGTCAAAAAATAAGTAAAAAAGCTATTTTTTGTCAGCAAAGAAACCAAGTATTATCTCAATATTCTTATAAACACATTAACATTTTATTTTGTAACCATTCCCTAAGCCACAATAACATGTTACACTTTTGCAATATTTTAAACAAATTCACTCTTATCTGTCAGTGATGAAAAGAGTACTAAGGAAACACCAACCAATGTTGTGTTCATTGCTGGAAATGTACTGAGAGATCACCAATACTACTGAACAAATATGTGGATAAAAAAATGTCTGAGCATTCTGGACACAATGTTTCTCTTGGCTCAATACATTGTTTGTTGTTAGAAAAGGAGAGGAAAATGTATTTTCGAAGAAATATCTGCTGAAAGATCTCTAGTGACAACCTCATAATAGTAAGCTGACTTTCTGTTTATGAAGAGAGTATATTAAATTAGAAATTAGATATCAGAATAATTTATGTATATGTAAATGTGTGTGTATATATACACATGCAAATGCATATGTTATGGACTGATACTGTTGTTGTAACTCAGGCTGCCATAATAAAACACCATCGACTGGGTGGATTAGAAAACAAACATTCATTTCTCACCCTCTGGAGGCTGAAAGTCTGAGATCAGGGTGCCACTAATGATTAGACCCTTGGCTTATAGAAGGCTACCTTCTTGCTATGTCTACATATGGTGGAGAAAAAGAGAGTTCTGATTTTTTCATCTTCATATAAGGTCATTGATCTCACCATGGGGTCCCCACCTCCATGTAAATCTAATTACTCCCAAGGTTCCACTCCAAATACCATCACTCTGGGTGTCAAGGCTTCAACATATTCATTTTGGGGGAGCACAAACATTCAGCCCATTAACACATATATTATCTCTTACAAAAATCTATTAGCTTTTGTTCATTTCATGTCTCCATCTCTTTTAATGTATATATCTAGTATCTATTATGGGCTAGGCATCAATCCAGAACTCTAGTGCTTCTGTTATACAAAATAGAGAATGAAGAGCAAATCATTTTTACAATATTGAAGCCATGATTAGGGATGGGGTGGGAACATGTTATGTCACTTTTTCCTTTCTGGTTTTAGGCTATTTTTAAATACCAATGATTATGTAATCTCTTTTATAGTGGAGGCTAGCACTGTACTTCTACTGTTTTCAGAGACCACAGAGGGGAGCATAATTGCCTAATTATTCACAAGCTGCCTATGGGTAATAGTAGAGTTGGCTGAAGGTAGAAACATGCTAGCTTGGAATTTGGCCTCTGTCTGGCCCTGCAACCAGACCCCCTCACACTCACACACAACCTCTGTTTGTTAGCTTTGGGTCAGCGTATGACTCACCAGGCTTTAAAGTCATATTGTTGCTAAAGGAAATGGCGGAATGGTTGGAAAAATCTATCAAAGTTTCCATGACTTCATTTAAAGGTTATAGCGAATCTGCTCCACAAAGAGGACTGAACACTTACTGGTAGAGTGAGCTGATGGAGATTTTCAAATGCTGGCATTATTCTTTAAATACTGGGCCTTCCTTGGCAAATTTCCCAGTCCAGCGTCAAAATGTTACCCTCCTTTACCCTCTAGTCATTACAATGGGATCCCATCTGTGAATTCATTATCGACTATTAGTGAGTATCAGAGCTAACCTGAAAAGCTGGGCTCATTTCTCTGTTGGGTTCATGAAGTTGTACTGTGCTTGTTCCTTAATAGGTTTCACAATCATTTCAAAAAGGGGCAACTAACAAGGTGTTGAGCAAAACCCCATCTTTCAAACATAGACACATTCACTCCTCTCTTCATTATGAGTTGTTAGGTGATTTTTTTCAAATATAAAAATGTTTCTGGGCAGAAGGAAAACTTCAGGATTACAGTCAATTCAATAAAACTTCAATTTATTCAATTAATGATTATAATGTAATAATGATAACTTTAATGGTACCATTTAAAGAGCACCCCATATAAATAACGGTGCTATTGAGAGTTTTATATGCATTATCTTTGGAATGAAATTGCAGCAGCATCAGATTCCTGTTTATAAATAGATCTTGCATGTGTGTGTGCCTATTCTCTGGCTGTGTGATGTATCAGGTACATTTAAAGGGGGCAAGAATAACAAGTTCATTTTTAATACACTGAGGTTTATCTTGACAGGTGTATGGGTATACAGAAGTTTATGAGACAGTCTGCTTGTTGAGTGTATGGATCTGGGTCATTGGAATTGATATAACTCTGATAAATAGACTGGGGAAATTTACCAAGGATCAATTTTGGAGAATAGCAACATCATGTCATGGGAGCAGATTTCAACTTAGCCTTTCACCATTGAAAACTTCTGTTTAAAAATTCTCTTTTTAATTTGGAATGCCCATACGAAAATATTATAGAGTCAGAGGAATGCTTCTCAAATGTTAATGTCCCTATGTGTAACCTGGAGATCTTGAAACGTTTCAGAATTCAGTTAATCTGGGGTTGGGGCTGAAGTTCTTCACTTTCAGTGAGTTCCCAGATGATGCTGATACTGCTGGTCTATGCCCCACACTTTAGCAGCAAGTTTATATACAGCATTCTTAGTTCATGATGTTTTAAATTAAGTGACATTTATTATTGTCCAAAACAGGCAGTAGCTAAGTCTGAAGAAGCCACAGAAATAAAAAGCCTCTTTAAAAATCTCCCATCTCTTAATAACATCCAGGTTATATATCCTACCATAGGGACGAGCAAAGAAATAAGTCTTGAGCAGTCTTGACCCTTGCACCAAAAGTAAAGAGCATGAGTTCTGCCACACAGGCCAAGGTGTATGTGTCCCCAGGTGTTAGGTGCCCTGACCCAAAAGCGTGATACTAAAATACATTCAATGCTCAGGAAATAGCAGAGGAAGTGGCTGCAGAGTCAATAGGGCTGAAAGTCAAGAGTGGGTAGAGAAATTGATGTCGAGTGATTTCTGCCACTGGAACTTAAACTGGCTGGGTATTCTTCTTCCCTAATCAGAAGCAGCCTCCCTTCCAGCTGTACCGGATATTCTGTTTATTCACTTTGCACTTGAGTAGCAAGTGTCCTTTAGTGAAAACTTCGTTTCCCAGCGTATCTTCAGGGATCTCCATTAGACTGGTAACAGATTATCACCATCTGTTGGCAATTATCTGCACTATGTAACAGCCTGATCTAAGAGACTTGTCCTCTTTCACCAGCAGAGCAACACCGTGAGAGAACTAGGTCAGTCCCAAGAGGAGCTGCAAGGATCACAGCTGGATGTAGATAATCAATATTAAAAAAGACAGAGGGCTTCTACTTCTATTCTGTACACATGCACACACACACACACACACACAAATTTTCTTGCAAGTTGGGAATTATGAAGTCTTTTTCACATTTTTGTTTTTTTGAATCTGAAACAGATTCAAGAAGAAAAAGAACCAATGCTATTATTTTATAGAAAAATTAACCACTTCATTAATTGTGTTTCCACTTGAACACTATCAGATTTTTTTAAATGATATATTTACTGCTTTAGTAAACTTATAATTAGTGGAAATTCAAAAAACACAAATACATACATTATAAATATAAAATATGAGTTCATTAACCAACATAAGCCCATTTAAGGGCATATGTACTAATGGTAACATTTGAAATATTTCAGATTAAATAAGAAATATTTTACATAACATCTAAATAACTGCACAAGAACCATCCATATTTACTCATTCTTTCAGACTATATTCAGTGAGTGTCCAGTGACAAGCCGGTTTTAGGAATGGAGACTATTGTAGGCATGAAGAAAAATGATGAGTATCTTCCCTCATGAAGCTTATGTTTCAATTAGAGGAGACAGATAAGCTAATTGATAAAATATGTAATGTGTTGGTGATCACTGTGGAGAAAAAAATAAAGGATATGTGTTAAGTTCTGATTAGGATGGAGGACTTAGAACTTTAAATAAGATGAAGTCTATTTCTGGACAGCCGCTCTTTACCCCAAATTAATGTTATTTAAGAAACATTGCAAAGGCATCATTTAGGATATAGGAAAGATGATTTCAATTGATAGTGGTGATACACTGTTTTTCAGTGCAAGAATCAAAAAGAACAGAATTTTTCACTCCCAGGACCAATGTCAATATGTCAATATGCACAGTGGTGTAAGCTACAAAAACAGTTTGGGGAGATGTCCAAGGTACTGAGCTCATGGTGATTTCCAGAAGAGGCAACCTTCAGCTGCTCTTTGTCAGTCAAACAGTGAGACTGCCTAAATCGAGGTGGAAACCTCTAGAAAGATCAGCTAGACTTTTTTTTTTTTTTTTAGCTTTTAAAAGTAAACCTAAACAAAACTATCCCTTAATGAATAATCATTTTTTCCCCCTTAAACTTTGGTCACTTCTTCATTGCAAATGTGATAAAATTTTTATCTAAATGGCTCTACTTTCTGAAATTACATCTTAGCTTAAAGTAGAAGATATTCAGAGTGAGATAAATAAGCCTGGGTTCAAATCCTGGCTATATCATGTAGCAGATAGGAGAGTTGGGAGAGTTACTTAACATAGCTGAAAGTCTGTAAAATGGACATCACAGTGGATACTTCATAGGATGTGAAGATTGAGTAAAGTAAGGTTTGTAAAGCTCTTCTCATTGCACCTGGACTGTATTGTAATAATTGCTCTAAAAATATTAGTTTTTTCCTCTTCTTCACTGTTACAACAATTCTCCATGGGTTTGTTGTATTTCCATACATCTTGCAGGCACGGCCAAAGACAGCCTTTTATTCTGGATTGTCTTTTCAAGGATGTTTATATAATGCTGCCTTGGAAGTTAGTTTTCCTTCCAGAGCACAGGGAAGGTGAAGGGTCCCCACCAGTAAGATGGCAAACTTCCGGCTTCTCTTCGGGGTCCTCAGTTCCCGCCGGCGCCACCTGAAGCCCAATCACCTCTCGCCCCCCTCCCAATCCCAGCACCTAGCCAACAGCCACCAGCCCCGTAGAAGTGACACCTCAATCAATTCATGCCCCCTCCTATATAACCCAGCACCTTTCCCTAATAAAGCGGAACTCTCCGGTGAATTGCTGCTATGTGTCGCTCCTTTCCTTTCATTGGTGCCGAAACCTGGGAGACGGGACACCCCAACTGGGCCCCATCTTCCCCCAACACCAGCAGCAGCTTGCCCTCGTCCTCTTTTTCCGGCGCTGGCTCATCACACTCACCACTCCTCTCTGGCCTTTAGGTAAGTTTCCCCCCCGGAGTGGGCCACTCTTCCCCGAGCTATCGCAGTGCCATTGACCGTGATCGTCCGGCAAGGCCCTGACGCTTGGGGATGAGGAGGGAACGCTCCCCGCCTCAGGCCTTCACGGCTGCGGCGGACCCTCAGGCCCCTCCTCCAAAAGCCATAAATCCCTGCCTCAAGCCTTTACGGCTGCGGCAGACGCTCAGGCCCCTCCTCCGACAGTCAAACGCATTCACCATCCCTTCCATCAGTGCTGAAAGTTTTTAAGCAAAATTTCCCCGGGGTGGGCCACTCTTCCCCAAGCTATCGCAGTGCCATTGACCGTGATCGTCCGGCAAGGCCCTGACGCTCGGGGATGAGGAGGGAACTCTCCCCGCCTCAGGCCTTCACGGCTGCGGCGGACCCTCAGGCCCCTCCCCAAACAGCCATAAATCCCCTCCTCAAGCCTTTACGGCTGCAGCGGACGCTCAGGCCCCTCCTCCGACAGTCATAAATCCCCACCTCAGGCCTTCACGGCTGTGGCTGACTCTCAGGCACCCCCCTCCAACAGCCATAAACGAGGTGACTCCTTTGTGGATGAGAACGCTCCCTTTTCCCCCCCTCCTCCTTCTGTTCCGTCCGCCGAAAACGCCTAGCGCTAGGTACCTCGAGACTCCGGCACTCTGCCTTCTTAGGGAAGTCTGGGTGACGACCCACACTTCCCAAGAAATTCCGACTCGTATACGAGTTTCCGCAGACCACCAAGGATCATCGGGGACGCCCTTTGTCTCCTTGTGGTCTGCTTCCAGTCCGAGGATCTCCGTTCATCTTCCCCTGTTTGTCTCCTTCTCTATCCTTTAGCCATGGGAGCCTCCTCATCCCTCCCTGAAAGTTCACCTCTTGAATGCCTGCTTAAGCATCTGGCTACCCTCTCCCTGATGCCTGATATAAAACCAAAACTTCTCCGTAAATATTGCTCCCAAGATTGGCCGACATACCCCCTAGACAATAAAAACCAATGCCCTGCAGGGGGAACTCTTGATCCTAACATCACTCCCGATCTTTTTAACTACTGCCAGCGCCTGAAAAAATGGAAGGAGATTCCCTATATCGAAGCTTTCTACCTCCTCCTCTCCCCGCCCCCTCCCAAGTTCTCCTAGCCTGCAAGCCGCCGCCCCCGCAGAAGCCTCCTGTTCACTCCCTTCCCCTTCTTCTCCTACAACAGCCCTTCTCCCTTCCTCCCCAACCATCTCCTCCCCCATCTCACCTCCTCCACCTTCATTCCCTGCAGATTAAGCCTGAGCCTTTCAGCCCCCCTTTAACTAGGTCCCAGGGGCCTCCTCCGTCTTTGCCCTCATCACCTGTTTCTCCCCTGTTAGGGACCGCCTTTGTCTTCTCACATGTTTGTAGAGAGAATGGGAAAGCACCTCCCCCCATGTCTGAACGCAGCATGGGAAAGCACAAGCTAGAGAACAACCGGTGCAGTCCTTAGAAGTTATCTGTCCACAAAAACATATCTTGCCAAGACTCCTCACTCTGAAAATAGGGAGACCTTGAAGATGTGTAGAAACCCCGCCCCTGCTTCTAGCTATGCCCTTCCCCCACTTGCCAATGTGGCAAGAATAGAAAACAACGCATTCCATAAGCAATTAACTGGAGCCCTGCTGTAGCTCAGTAGAGCATGGGACTCTTAACCTCAGAGTCATGAGTTCAAGCCCAACTAAAGCAGCAGAGGCAAGCAGCTGGGCTGCTAGCTGGCGACATCCATACCCAAATCATGACTTTTTCCTCCTTTACTGCTCTCTCGCTTTTTTTCCTTATTCCTATTATCTTCCCCACCACCCCAGCCTCCTTTGTATGGCGATTCAAAGTCAGACAGACTTACACACAGCATCAAACAAAAGTTACTGCCCTCATTGCCACACCAGACTGCCCTCTGAAAAGCTGCTCTGAGCCTTTATACCTCCACTTTCCTCCCTCCACCAAAGTGTTCACTAGCAGCTACCCTTATTCTCCCTACCTCTGCTTCCTCTATGACCAAAAACAAGCCTATTGCAGGCGATGGCCAGATACCTACAGGAGATGTCCCTACTGGTCTTGCACCATTCACTACATAGGTAACTTCCAGTACCCACAGTATTACTCCTCCAACCGTTTCATGAAATATCCCAACGGCTCATTCTCCTTATCAATCCCAGATCCCTGGGACTCTCGATGGGCTGCCAGAGTCACAGCCTCAGTTTACTACGGGGGGTCCTCGACCCCCCACGGTACCCTTCATATCTCTCGAAAGTATGTTCCCTCTCATTCCCAGATCTCTCAAGTTGCATCAGATAGCAGACATTCCGAAAAAGTCATTATCCAAACTCTTGATAGTGCTTCTTCATCTTCTTATCCCCGCCCCTCTTCCCATTTCTCCTACTCTTCGTTACAGCTCATTCAGGACACCACCATCTTTCTCAACCACACCCTTAACACAGCCAATTGTTTCTTGTGCGCATCACTACAGCGCCCACTGCTGGCCGCCGTGCCCCTTAATATTTCCAACTACTCCTTCCATGCAGAAAGACAACCCCTCTGCCCCCTGGCAGACATGCCCCTATAGGAACCAGAATACGCAGATAATCTCACCATCCACCACTGTGTAAGCCCAACTCCAACCCCCCCAGCGCACTTCACTGCCTCTCTATCTACACCCCTACCTCCGGCTCTAAGACTTTTACGCAACCGGGACACTTCTTTTGGTGTAATGGCAGTCTTTTCAACTCACTGCCTCTCAACTCCGATACACCCTGCATTCTCGTCACCCTAATCCCACAGTTAACACTTTACAGCATGGCAGAATTCCTTGAGCTCCAACCTCCCTTGCCCTTGCGCACAAAAGAGCTGCTTTCCTTCCCATCATGGTCAGTAGCTCTTTGATCACCTCAGCCATTGGGGCAGGGTTTTCAGGAGAAGCCTTGGGTCACTCTCTATAGGCAGTTAGAGATCTCAACGCCAAACTTGAGGGAGCCCTGACATCCACTGCCGATTCTCTAGCCTCTCTCCAAAGACAGGTCACTTCGCTAGCTAAAGTCACCCTTCAAAACCGGTGGGCCCTAGATCTGCTTACAGCCGAGAAGGGCGGCACCTGCGTCTTCCTCTGGGAAGAGTGCTGCTATTACATCAACGAATCCGGCATTGTAGAAACTGACATTACCAAACTCACCGACCTTGCCTCCAGTCTCCACTCTGCTTCCAATTCCAACCCATTCTCGTCAATACTAACAAACCCCCTCCTCACCTGGCTCTGGCCCATTGCAGGCCCCATAATAATCATTCTTCTCGCCTGTCTCTTCTTACCCTGTATAATAAAGTTCATCAAATCCCAAGTCAGAAAAATCTCTAATCAAGCTCTCAACCAGCTTTTACTCAGGAACTACCAGCTTCTAGCCACAGAAGATCCCTCACCCTCACGTGACCTCCTCACCACATGCTGAGATGGACCCCTCTCTCCACTGGAAACTGTTCCTGGAAACAATAGCCGCAGACGCCTGGCTCCTGACACCCATATCCTCTTAGCCAACCTATGGTTACAGGGAACCTTCATTGATTTCCAACCTGAAGAAGTCCACATCTACTTGTCCTTACTGTGGGGAGTCCTATCAACCCTTTCCTCCCAATCCTCAAGCCCTCACTCCCTTCTCCGCCCCTGTTCAGCAGGAAGCAGCCAGAGAGAAAGCAACGTCCACAAACCCATAGAGGAGAAAGGGGGGAATGAAGGGTCCCCACCAGTAAGATGGCAAACTTCCGGCTTCTCTTCGGGGTCCTCAGTTCCCGCCGGCGCCACCTGAAGCCCAATCACCTCTCGCCCCTCTCCCAATCCCAGCACCTAGCCAACAGCCACCAGCCCCGTAGAAGTGACACCTCAATCAATTCATGCCCCTTCCTATATAACCCAGCACCTTTCCCTAATAAAGCGGAACTCTCCGGTGAATTGCTGCTATGTGTCGCTCCTTTCCTTTCAGAAGGCATACTTACTATCTAGTATAATAAAGGTAATATTTCCTTCTGGATAAAAGTCTGGACAAGCCTGCTTTTACCATATCATAAAATATTATAATTTCCTTAGATTGTGGTTCCTCTCCTATACTGTGACCTATGCATGTACCCTAGTTGCATGCTTCTAGCTCATGTTACTTTGCCTTGTGGGAACTGAGGCTCAGAAGACTTGTGCCAAAATGATGATACTCTGGCTATTCCTGTTGTGAGTACTAAGCTTTCCATTGTCTCTGACCCAGGAGTCTCATGTCTTCTGCCAGCATACATTTAATTGGTAGACTAATTGATTAGCTTCCAAGTAAGGTAAAACTCTGTAGAAATCTTTGAAAGTTCTTGACACCTACATTTCTCTACTTTCTAGGTTCTCTATACTTATAGGTGCTCTATACAGCAAAACTCAAGTTTCATAACTTAAGCAACTTCCTTATTTGGTTTTAAAACTTTATTGTTATAATGGGAATCAGAAAATTTGAATGTTTCAGCTTTCAAATTTTAAAGTTAGAATTTAGTTTTAAAATGGTATATCCTTTCACAGTATCTAATGCTTCCTTTTATAACTTCTCACTCAAATAATTATGAAGACATACATAATGATGAAAACACTCATAATAAACACTGAAAGTAGTAACAACCCATTGCCAGGATCTGAAGATTTCCATTAACAACAAATTTGTTGAAAGTATACTGCACAGGGTAATGTGTATCCTATATTGAGCCCATACTTCTCGAAAACTGAGAGTTTGACCCAAAGATTTTAGGAACCCATCATTCTCTCAATGTCTGTCTACTGACTCAGAAATACAAAGATTATGCCAACCAGGAGAGTGACAGCATCCCATTAACGTGTGGCCACTGCTTTCTTGGGAGAGCCAGAATGCTGCTCCCTTCATCCTGCCCCACTGACTCATGGTTGTGTCTTTCTTCCTACATCCAGTGGGTCTGCTGGACAAGTCTGTGTGGGTGTCGGAGAAGAGGGATGAGCCATGAAGCAGATGAGGGGCTGGGAGTAATGTTTTATGTGCTTGAAATGTGGAGCAGATCTAGGATGCCCTTGTAAGAGCTTAGACTGAGGATTTTATGCTATCAGCACTGGTCTCTGTACAGTGTCGACAGTCAGGTAGTAGGGGAAGGAGCAGAGTTTAATCAGGGCAGAAGAGCCAGGGTAGACATGATGAATGTCCAGAGAAACCTTGTATTTCTTTTCTTCAGGTTGATGTGCATAGTGCCTAGCTAGGTCACTAGAGTCTACCATCTTTTCTACTATGACAGAAGAGATCCACATATGTTTTTTGAGATCAACATATCTTGATGAATAATATGATCAACAGTTAAAACTAAAAAAAAAATAACTAAAGGAACATGGTTTATGAATTAAGTGATAGAGACAAATATATAAAATAATATGTATGGTACAATATGACAATTGCCATATGATAATTTCCAGCTTAGTATATTAGAGAAATTGGTGTGGCACTGTCTGAGGTCACATGTAAACTGTCTTGAATGATGAATAGGATTTCTATGGGAAGCATATTCCAAGGAATATAAGGGCATTTCAAATAATTTTCAAGGATATAGGAAACAGTAAGTGGTTTCATATGGCATGAGTAGAATACACATAAGAGAACTGCAGAATATAAATAGAAGAAAATAAAAGAATAGAGAAACAGCAAGTTTCTCCCCTATTGAATGTACGGATTTATGTATGCATGTACATGTATACATTTAACTTTTTTGAAGATGTTTAGGGAGTTAGCCATTTTTCTGTCAGAGAATGTAATGTGATACAACTTTTACTGGTGCCTTGAATCTGTTTTCAAATATTTTCTCTTTTATTTGTTATATTTTATTTCCTCAATTTTTATTAGGAACATTTATTTTTTTGTTAAAATATAGATGATATACAATATTTTACTGGTTTCAGGTGTACCACACAGTGACTCAACAATTATATACTTTACAAAATGCTCACCACCCTAAGTATAGTTACCATCTGTCACCATGCAGGAATATTACAGCCTTATTGACTATATTCCCTGTGTTGTAATGAGGAGCACTTCCTGTACTTCTTGCAAAGTATAATGAAGAAACAAACCATCAACTTTAGAGTTGGGGAGTTTTGGCATCGATCCACGTTATGTTGACTTTGATCAAGGCACCACACTTATATAAAGCATGCTGTGTGACTGCCTGTGATTTTGAAGGCTGTTAATGTGATTTTTTGGGAGGGATAGCCTTACTCTATGACTTAGAAATTTTGACTTAAGCCTATGTAATCTAGCGTTGGACCTGGCTCACAGAGTGGGTATTAAACATGTGTTATTACCATTAATTTCTGTGTGTGTGTGTGTGTGTGTGTGTGTGTGTGTGTGTGTAATATCATCAACCACAGATCACTTTACTAGTAGGATCTCTGGGAATGAATTATTTTGGTTAAATCAGTGTCAATGGAAAAAGAGGCTTTATATGATGGCTAAGAAGGCAGACTCTGAAGACATTCCTAGCTTTGAATCTTGGTTCTGCCACTGACCACCCATATGGTCATGTGTCTTTATCTATTTCCCCATCAATATAATGGAGATAATACCTCGTAATATAACCATATATTAAAAGAGTTAATATATGTAAAGCATTTGGA
Source organism: Manis javanica (assembly GCF_040802235.1). Lineage (NCBI taxonomy): Eukaryota > Metazoa > Chordata > Mammalia > Pholidota > Manidae > Manis > Manis javanica. The sequence continues at coordinate 72,479,960 of NC_133160.1, forward strand.
AAAGTGCCTGTAACAGAGCATGCATTTAATGCATGCTAGTTAATAAAGTTAGAAAAGTAGTTTAGAAAATAATTAGTAGGAATGCTGGGACATGCTTTTGATAGTGGTGTCTCAGATGCACCTATGTTTAAGCTCCCTGTGGTCTTTAACTTGTTTTCCAGACAAAATGTAGGTTAAGTTTAAAAATTGGCTGTGTGTAATTAACAGCAGAATTGAGTCTTCCTCACTGGCTTCCAAAAAGCTCTGTATTATTGTGATTAGGTTTAAATCCAAATTCCTACAATTAGAATAGAATAAGGTCTCCTGAGTCCAATGTTAGTTTGAAAGCCATCTTTTTCATAATATGTCATATCCCAAATTTCAGAGCTGTTGATACTTCAGTTTCCTTATATGAAAAAGTCACAAAAATATCTGTCACTGTCTAGTATTGTGATAGAATTAAATGTGATAATGCATTCAAAGTCATGACTTCAAGCTTAACAATGAACACTGTTAGCTATTATTATTATTGATCATTTTCAAATTATCTCCCAATTTGTTTCCTTGCAGGTCTGTTTAACATTTTTGAATAATTGTGAGAATATGGTTATTGAATCTAAAAGCCAAGACTTTAACTGGTTTCCTACTGTAATCTAGTAAAACACCAATGAAATCAGGTTCATTTTTTTTTCTTTGATGAGGCCCGGCTATAAAATTTTTTAATGTATTAATAACAAGAGGAAAATTTTTTTCAGAGTCTGACTTTCTGCTTCTGATATTTATTTCTCTGGAAACAAGAGAAAAGAAATGTTTTAGATTCAGTTTGATACTGTCTGATGGTTATTAAAATAGTACTTTTGTATTTCTATTTCTCACTTTATTGCTTTTTGCACTTTCTCCTATCATTGTATTCAGTTGGACAAGAGATTATGTCTTAATTTGATGATAGTTACAATCTAAGGTATGAAACTTTTGTATTTTTTTTACAAGTTGGCTAGTGACTATTTTCGTCTCACAGTCTCAGTTTTTAGTCTATTTCTCTTCCCAAGTTTATGTTGTTTACTCTGCATAGTAAATATTTTATACTATTGTACATAATTTTGGAATCCTTTGATTTAATTCATCTAAAATGTTTGACATCACTTGATTTTGACTATGTAAGATCAACACAATGGAACTTATTTTGTCACATATTTTTCTATTAAAAAATCCAGAATTATCACTTACAAAAAGACACTATTGATATCTGCATAAGCATTTTGTTTTTGAGTCAGGTTCCATATCTCCAAATTAGTTCTCCTATTAAAAGTAGAAGTTCTTTTACAGTAAATCTGTTAACACAAAACAGGCATCTATACTATGATGAAAATGTCTAATTCCAAATCAAGAGAATTAATAGTTCTCATTAGGAATATTTTTTATTTTACACAATCTCTCAATGGCAGGAAACATAAAAAATATACAGCTTGAAACTTTCACTTAGGTCTATAATTTATGCACAAAAATCTTGTTTAGAAAACCAAGAAAGTATATTTCCTCTCTCATTTTTGTAATTTAGCTGCATTTGAATAGCTTGAAGATAGTTTTAAAATATTTACATGTGGAATAAGAATAAATTTGGAAAAGTAGAATTTAAAGTATGCTTTTCTATCTTTCTAAATAATAAATAAGTGATAGTACTGTTATCACAAAGAACCAAGAAATAATTTATTTTAGCCCATCTTACGGTAAATGGATGACTGCAGGAATGAAGGAGAGGTGAGCACTCCCAGGGTGGAAGCTCCACCTGCATTTGCATTTAGAGAGGGCTATGTTGTGAATTGTCTGTTTGTGAAAGGGGTAAAATGCCTTGGGAAATCATGAGCTACTTAGTGTGTTAATACCTGTTTTTTTTTTTAAGTGAAAGGTTATAATACAATGGGTCAACATTGCCTTTATAGACATTATTAATACAATCTTAAACTCAAGGAAACTTTCATGTAAATGATTTTTTTTAACCTCCAGAAATTTAAAAGTCAACTCAATTTATTTTTATTAGATTGATCCTGGCTGATTTCCACTTCCTGAGGCTTTTCATTCCAAGTTTATTTTTAAGACTAATTTTTCTCACCTACATAAACATTTCAGAATCCTTAATTAGGTGGTCAAGTGTCCCTGCTATCCAGATGATAGTTACCTATCACGCTTCCTTGAAGGGACCCAAAATTTGGAACAGATGCCATCTATTCAAGGGTACAGGAGGAACTGAAGCATTAAATTATGGCAGTATTAAACAACATATGTGGTTCATCACTGCAAACATGCTCAGCCAATGGAATGGTATATTGCCATTGTGACCCATAAATGTGGGAAGGGTTCCAGAAATGACATAAGGAATTAAGCATTAATATAGAGCAGGTGGTAGGTAGGCACCTAAGGTATGTTAAATGAATATATGACTTACTCTTGACGTAAAATAAGTTACAGACATAATTTGGCTGTGTAGGCAAATTCTTGGGAAAAAATGAGTTCTTGTATTTAGGTTCCCATTATTCTGAAGTTGATGTGGAACTTATACAAAGAAATTGGATTAAAGCACTGTAAGCAATTAACTGACACAGAAGATTTGCCTTTTTATCCCAAATTCAGAGTTCCAGGAGAATTTTCATTTTCTTTATGCAAAGTGAAATAATAGTAATTTTATACCTTAAAAGGAAGAACAAAATCTTTAATATTTGCCCTTAAAAAAGTAAAATGAGAGGGTAGCACCAGGAGAGACACACGAGCAGGAGATGCTTCTATACCTCCAACCTGAATCATCTGAATGCAAGAAAATTTCACATCTCTTCAGATTTCACAGGCTCAAGGAAATGTGAAATATTTGACATTTTCACCTTATTGGTTTCACACGTAAAAGAGACACCTTTCAAGGATAAGTAGCAATTTTCTTTTCCTGTTGAAAGCTAGTTTTGCAACCCAAAGGGCAAATAAGGAAAAAATGTTGCTTTAGAATCTTCTAAAATGTTACAACTCACATGCAGTGCACCCCAGTTCCACTGCCTGTCTGCATGGCCCCAAGTCAGAATTGTAGTGGTTGAGTTGCTGAGAATTTAGAATTATCCCTTTTAACCAGTCTACCATCTATGTGAAAATCAGAAAAGGTGTAAAAATTTTGCATTGACAGAGTTCAATTCTTTCAGTCTTAGTTACACATTTACCACTTAAGTTTTAATTGGCTGAAATTAGGCACCTTATTTTCAATGAAACTATGCAAAGTTCTAATTGTGCAGCAGGGACTTCATTCACTCTGGTTGTGACCCCTTGGAAATGAAAGCCAAGGTTTTTGCATATATGTATATTACTTACTGAAAATAAATTCAGGGACAAGAAGAGGCTGAGATTTGTGACCTGCCAGATGTTGAAGATGGAAAATTTGCTGCATTTCTAAGCAACAATGAGGTCCTGTGGCAACAGAGAGGGCACTCAGGGAAGCAGTGAAAAAGGACTAGAAACTTGTAGAAGGCCTTCAACACAAGAGAGAGAAGTATATCATTAAAATGTTAATCAATGGGGAATGGCCATAGGGATTCGGGGCAGGGCATGGCATGCTTAGTGTGGTGTTAATAGGGAGCGCACTGTGCAGCAGTGTGTAGACTAGAACGGTAAGGAGAGAAACAAGGATTGGGATTTGTGGTACTGCGTGTAGGGCTTGAACATCAGGCATTGTTTTCTGACATACCTAGGTTTGCAACCCAAGTGGAGTGAGCGTGAGTTCCAGCCTCACGTTCCTTCCAGGACTTGAGTGCCAGCCACATCCTGTTGGGAAGAGGTGCCCACAGCAGTGCAGAGGCATCTGTTCTTCAGGGTTCTGAGTCCAGCCCCACAGGCCTCCTCTCAGGTCCTCGGGTTCCAGCAGCAGCCAGGTGAGATCTCCTTCTCAGAGGTCTCTCTGGGCCTCTTCCCCAAGTTTCTTGGGTCTGGTGATCCTAATCTCTGCCATTTTGTTACCTTAGTAGAGCTGCCCCTGCAGTTAACATTTCTGGGTTATGTCAGTATTCTCTTTTTGCTTTTTGAGGCCTTCAGAACATGTGCAAACTGACCTCTCTACTAAATCCCTCTATTACAAGAGCTATTATTGTTTCCATTCTCCCGGCTGGACCCTGACTGATACAATGAGGGTGGCAGGGGAATAATCTATGTGGGCAATGTGGCAGGAGCATCAGAAAATAAAATTGTGGGGCAAGGTCAGGAAAGATAAGTAGTTGGATGTGATTAGACCAAATAGCTGAACATGAGATGTCCTGAAAATTAAGCTGGAGATAATTAGGGTAGAGTTTTAGTGACATTGTCTTACTATTTACAAGCAAAACTGACTTCTAGAACTTGCATCATTTGTACCAATAACTTTCTCAGCAACACACTGATCTAGTCTAATTCTTAAAATGTGATAGTCTAACAATATATGGAGACTGTTAAGCTTCCCAGTCAGGTTAAGTGGCTTATATTGGCTTCCAGGTAGAAGTCTAATAGGCAGGTGAATATATGGTTGAGCCTCATGAGAACAATCTGGGCTATAATTATGTATTTTAGAATCATCAGTATACAGATGACAGTTGAATTTATGGGGGTAACTGAAGTTACCCAGAAAGAGGGCAGAGAGAGAGAGAGAGAGAAGAGAGAGCTTATAGCAAAACATAAGCAGAAATAAGTTTTCATAATTTTTCAATAGGGTCCCTGTGCTTTAAACAAGTCAATCTGATTTCTCTCTCTCATGTATCATTTACTAATTACTGCCTATACCCCTGGAGTAAGTTCTGCTATTTTTCAGCAATACTTGCTGAGAAGATAACATGGGATAGTGAAATAATCTTAAATTCAATATAAAGTCATAGCTCTGCTTTCTGTGGTCAGAATCTCTTTAACCTCTAAGATTTTGTTTTCTCCCCTGTAATATAGTGACAACTGTCTCCTCTCAGGGTTGTTGAGTGCATTAAGAATCATACAACAAACACTTGTTTGGTCAGCCACTAAAATGCCAGCTACTTCTAGGTTGTCATTATGGGTAAAAGAGGAAGAAGAGCTCACAGTCCAAGGGGGCAGACCAATGAGGTATATTCAGCAATGGGATGAATATGATTCAGTGTATAAAGGGAAGTGAGAGTTTAGATGTTTAAACTGAATCTTGAGTAAAATATGGAACTTAATTGAATGGAAGTAGAATAATATATTATTTGGAATTAAATGTCTGGTGTTTCATAAGGAATTTATTTTCTTCTGTTTGGCTACCTCCTTCTGGTCCTGGCTCAACATTCAACTGTTGCAGAAAGATTTCCTGAGCTTCCTGGCTTCCTCTGTACTTTCCTTTGGTCCTTAATTCTAATTCACCTGAACATGCATATATTGTTTTGTTTCTATCATTTGTTTTTGTGGATATAATTGATAATTGCTCTTATATTTTAGTAGGTGTCCCTATTTTGTCTTTTTAAATAGAAGACTTACCTGGAAAAATTATTTTTAGTGTTCATTTGATGTCTGTAGCAGTGTTCAAGTAAACAGTTGATAAATTGCTTTCAACTGTTTTTATCATATAAATGCCAGGCTCAGTACATCAATGAAAAAGGTATTTACCAAATTATTTTAACACATATCCATTTTGCTCCTATGTAAACATCAAAGATAAAAACCAGGTGGCAGCAACATAATGACAATTGAGGACATGACAAGAGTGGCCTCTGCAGTGCGGTGGGAAATGGTGTCAGAATGCAGTGAGTGGCAGAGAGATGTTAAGATGAGAAAGTCATGACGACCTCTTGTTAAAAAGCAAAAATTCAACTGAGTAAATTTTAAAGATCTTATTGGCTTTATTCAATGATTCATGAATTGAGCAGCATCCTATGTAGTGGACAGAAAGGAGCTTTGAGGCTCTGTACAAAATAAAAGACATTTATAGGCAGAAGGGAGCAGGGACAGACAAGTTATAGTACTTCTAAAAAAAAAAAGTGGGTTGTTTGTAGCAAGATCACCTTCCTTTAAGGGGATGGCAGTGTTCTATGAGATTACCTTATTAATGCTGACCAGATAACTCCAGATTGACTGGTTTAAGATTCCATTCCTGGAAGAGGCCAAAACTGTAGTATTAAGTATTGAACTGTAAGTATTAAGTCTCAGTTTGGTGGCATGGGGCCTCACATAAGGGACTCCATTTTAGGCCTATTATGTTGTTTTTAACACTGTATATTCAACTCTTTCCAGAGGTTTTGCTGTGAAGGTAGCAAATGAGTATGGTGATGCTTAAGAGTAAATACAGGAGAAGAGGGGGTTGTAATTTTTTAATACTTGAAAGACCTTAGAATATGTTTGCATATTCATAGGAATGTTCTAGTAAAAAAGGGAAACTCAATGACATAGGAGAAACCATTGAGACCTTTGACAAATACTGTTTCCCTATTCTGTAAAATGCAAGGTCTAAAATTAAAGACAATCAAACTATTTGTAGCTTAAAAATCTTCAGTTTTATGATTCTTCATTATTCTGTTTTCTTGGGTGTCATTCATTATCCCACAACTAATATGACAGTGTTACTATTATAATGTTAGAATTTAAATATAATTGTATTCCTAACAGAATATGAAGTAAACATACAATAGAATGTTATTCTGATTTTGTATCAGTAGCCATATCTGTCTCAAATCATTTAAAAATAAGACTGTCTGCTCAGTCAAATCTCTTGGACATATAAAACAACACAGACCTTTCAGAACAGGTGTCTCAAGAAATCTGAATCCAAGGAGACAGTATTTTCAATGATAACTTGGCCAGGATTCTTTTTACTGCACAGTGAAGGGGAGCTGTGTGACCAGCCCAAGTCTATAGGAATCTGGATGGACTTCCATCTCATCACTCACAACATGGAGTAGGCAGTGTACCCTGCTTTTCAGGAAAGTGTTATATAATCTGTGGAAAGAGGGTAAGTCCCTTGACTTTAGGTAAGACATGGCATGCACTTTTTCTTATCCACCGAAGGGCCAGCTGGCTATAGCATCTCCCACTCCATTGACAGCCAATGTTTTGTCTGCAGACTTTTTTTTTGTCTAGGTGACTCTGACTCTTTTGCCATCTTATACAGCAAGAGACCAAGTATTCAATGTGTACATCTTAGACATGAAACAGGATCTGCTTGATCTGTGAGGAGAGGGAGAGGATTTCTCTTTGTCTGATTCATTTGGCTCCCTCTGTTCTGTTTTGGAAACTCTGATTGTTGCAGGGTGTTCTTCAAACCATACTCACCTTTGCCCCCAGATTATGCTTCACAAAAGAGACTGGCACAAAACAACGTCACTGAAAATGTCCTCACATGATCAGTGGTTTCAATTTGGAATCTGGTGCCCATTTATGGAAGGATGAGAAGGAAATTTTTCCTGTCCTGGGGATTTTGTGTGTTTTTCTGTCTCTTAGATTTTTCCCCTTAAAATGTGGTTGTGAAAAGCAGATGTTTGGTAAAGCTGAAAGTCTTGGAAATATTCATCATTGCACGGTAACTTGATACCTTGGGATAGATGCTGTCTGTAGTAACAAAATTGTTCTTTTTTCCAATGCCTACCGTGGAATTGCAGCCAATGAACTGATGCAAAATATGCCCTCTAATCTCAGCCTGAATTCTTTAAACAAATCATGCAATGCCAATTAAAGTGTTTTTTAATCTTTCATAAATCAAATGCATATTTATTTTGCCTACAAGAGTCAGATAAAAACACCAAAAATCAAATTTCTGCCTTAAATATCACAAAATGGGTAATCAAAAAACTACCCAAGAACAAAACCACGGGGCCGGACGGATTTACCTCGGAATTTTATCAGACACACAGAGAAGACATAATACCCATTCTCCTTAAAGTGTTCCAAAAAAATAGAAGAAGAGGGAATACTCCCAAACTCATTCTATGAAGCCAACATCACCCTAATACCAAAACCAGGCAAAGACCCCACCAAAAAAGAAAATTACAGACCAATATCCCTGATGAATGTAGATGCAAAAATACTCAATAAAATATTAGCAAACAGAATTCAACAGTATATCAAAAGGATCATACACCATGACCAAGTGGGATTCATTCCAGGGATGCAAGGATGGTACAATATTTGAATGTCCATCAACATCATCCACCACATCAACAAAAAGAAAGACAAAAACCACATGATCATCTCCATAGATGCTGAAAAAGTATTTGACAAAATTCAACATCCATTCATGATAAAAACTCTCAGCAAAATGGGAATAGAGGGCAAGTACCTCAACATAATAAAGGCCATATATGATAAACCCACAGCCAGCATTATACTGAACAGCGAGAAGCTGAAAGCATTTCCTCTGAGATCGGGAACCAGACAGGGATGCCCACTCTCCCCACTTTTATTTAACATAGTACTAGAGGTCCTACCCATGGCAATCAGACAAAACAAAGAAATACAAGAAATCCAGATTGGTAAAGAAGAAGTTAAACTGTCACTATTTGCAGATGATATGATATTGCACATAAAAAACCCTAAAGACTCCACTCCGAAACTACTAGAACTGATATCGGAATACAGCAAAGTTGCAGGATACAAAATTAACACACAGAAATCTGTAGCTTTCCTATACACTAACAATGAACCAATAGAAAGAGAAATCAGGAAAACAATTCCATTCACCATTGCATCAAAAAGAATAAAATACCTAGGAATAAACCTAACCAAAGAAGTGAAAGACTTATACTCTGAAAACTACAAGTCACTCTTAAGAGAAATTAAAGGGGACACTAATAAATGGAAACTCATCCCATGCTCATGGCTAGGAAGAATTAATATCATCAAAATGGCCATCCTGCCAAAGTAATATACAGATTTGATGCAATCCCTCTCAAATTACCAGCAACATTCTTCAATGAATTGGAACAAATAATTCAAAAATTCATATGGAAACACCAAAGACCCCGAATAGCCAAAGCAATCCTGAAAACGAAGAATAAAGTAGGGGGGATCTCACTCCCCAACTTCAAGCTCTACTACAAAGCCTTAGGAATCAAGACAATTTGGTACTGGCACAAGAACAGAGCCACAGACCAGTGGAACAGATTAGAGACTCCAGAAATTAACCCAAACATATATGGTCAATTAATATTTGATAAAGGAGCCATGGACATACAATGGCAAAATGACAGTCTCTTCAACAGATGGTGCTGGCAAAACTGGACAGCTACATGTAGGAGAATGAAACTGGACCATTGTCTAACCCCATATACAAAGGTAAACTCAAAATGGATCAAAGTCCTGAATGTAAGTGATGAAACCATTAAATTCTTGGAAAAAAACATAGGCAAAAACCTCTTAGACATAAACATGAGTGACCTCTTCTTGAACATATCTCCCCGGGCAAGGAAAACAACAGCAAAAATGAGCAAGTGGGACTACATTAAGCTGAAAAGCTTCTGTACAGCAAAGGACACCATCAATAGAACAAAAAGGAACCCTACAGTATGGGAGAATATATTTGAAAATGACAGATCCGATAAAGGCTTGACGTCCAGAATATATAAAGAGCTCACATGCCTCAACAAACAAAAAACAAATAACCCAATTAAAAAATGGGCAGAGGAACTGAACAGACAGTTCTCTAAAAAAGAAATACAGATGGCCAACAGACACATGAAAAGATGCTCCACATCGCTAATTATCAGAGAAATGCAAATTAAAACTACAATGAGGTATCACCTCACACCAGTAAGGATGGCTACCATCCAAAAGGCAAACAACAACAAATGTTGGCGAGGCTATGGAGAAAGGGGAACCCTCCTGCACTGCTGGTGGGAATGTAAATTAGTTCAACCATTGTGGAAAGCAGTATGGAGGTTCATCAAAATGCTCAAAACAAACCTACCATTTGACCCAGGAATTCCACTCCTAGGAATTTACCCTAAGAATGCAGCAGTCAAGTTTGATAAAGACAGATGCACCCCTATGTTTATCGCAGCACTATTTACAATAGCCAAGAATTGGAAGCAACCTAAATGTCCATCGGTAGATGAATGGATAAAGAAGATGTGGTACATATACACAATGGAATACTACTCAGCCATAAGAAGCGGAAAAATCCTACCATTTGCAGCAACATGGATGGAGCTGGAGAGTATTATGCTCAGTGAAATAAGCCAAGCAGTGAAAGAGAAATACCAAATGATTTCACTCATCTGAGGAGTATAAGAACAAAGGAAAAACTGAAGGAACAAAACAGCAGCAGAATTACAGAACCCAAAAATGGACTAACAGGTACCAAAGGGAAAGGAACTGGGGAGGATGGGTGGGCAGGGAGGGATAAGGGAGGGGGAGAAAAAGGGGGGTATTAAGATTAGCATGCATGGGGGGGAGAAAGGGGAGGGAGGGCTATACCACACAGAGAGGACAAGTAGTGATTCTACAACATTTTGCTATGCTGATGGACAGTAACCGTAATGTGGTTTTTAGGGGGGACCTGATATAGGGGAGAGCATAGTAAACATAGTATTCTTCATGTAAGTGTAGATTAAAGATTAAAAATAAAAAAAAAAAGAAAGAAAGAAAGAAAAGGGGGATCACTCCTTGATAGGATAATACTATAGGTAAATCAAAGATTAACACATGCTTTAAATATCCTTAATGTTGATCACTTAAAGGGAGTTAGATGATCAGCTATGGAGGTACTCTTTTCTGATAATATGCCTTTCTCTTAACAAAAAAAAAAAAAGCAGCTCCTGTGTGCTGACCTCCAATGAGTTCTACACAGTGATATAGAGGGCATGTCAAAGTGTGGGCAAAGGGTCTGTTTGTTTCTATGCATAAGATCAAGGCCTAGCTTGGCTACCCAGAAAATGAACTAAGATACGATATGAGGAGGAGCTTCCGGCATCAGCACTCTCAGGAGGACTTGTGCCGGGGATGATCATCAAAAAGCCTCCACAGGGATCCGGGCGATGTTGCGGTTGTGGCTGCGACCACCCCACCGTTTCCTGGACTTGCCATAGGAATGAGGAGGGAGATGTCTAGGCTGGCATGTGCATACAGTGAGACAACGAATTTGACCGGATCTGTACTGTTGGAACTCAACCAGGAGTTGGGAGGGGTGCAAGTTGTAGCATTCCAAAATCTTATGACTATAGACTATCTAAGGTTAAAAGAACATATGGGATGTGAACAGATCCCAGAAATGGGTTGCTTTAATTTGTCTGATTTCTCTCAGACTGTTCAAGTACAGTTGGACAATATCCATCATATCATAGACAAATTTTCACAAATGCCTAGGGTTTCCTTGGCTTCACTGGAGATGGCTGGTAATTATAGGTTTGCTTTGTTTATGTCACCGTATTCCTGTTATGTTAATATGTGTGCGCAAGTTAGTTAGTAGTTTAAAACCTATACATGCTTAAGGTACTCTACAAGAAGATATGTCAAAGAAATAATCAATCCTCCCATGTATTCTTCCATATGCTACCTCTATAGCTTTTCTTCTTCCTTCCTAATTACAACCCTTAAATAGAATTCGTGCCTCATATCGAATTTACCGAGTATCATAATTCCTCCAGGTGGTAAAGATACCTCGAGACAGTGCTAGGCATAGAAGCCACAGGGCATAAATCTGCAAAGAAGTAAAAAGCTAACCTTTTCAAACAATATGGCTTCTCTCTCACTTACCAACTTTACATCTCCCTGTATGGCCCCGGAAGATGACTGGTTAACCAGAGACGGGTAAGATTTCTCAAGGGAGGAACAACCTAAGACAGGCACAGTTGCCGGAGGGCCATCAGGTGAGAAATCAGGGAACAACAGTGGTAAAGCTTAGAACCTCACCCCCTCCCCTGTTTTGAGAGAAAGCTTCTGCATCCGTGGATGTTTTATTGCCCTTGTCTAGCTCGGATTAGCACATAGTCTACAGGCACACACCTGATCATCTACAATTGCTCTCTTATAACACTAAACTATGTTTTCTAACTTTATCTTGCATCTACCTACCACTTCAGCATTTTATTAAAAATAAAAATAATAATAATAATAAAGGGAGAAATGTGGAATCCACATATAAATCAAGTATAAAAATCAAACGAATATTCATATTTGACCTGATGGTTTATAGTTCATAATGAGTGATCAAAACCAAAAGTTTCTGTGATGACTGCCCTTGCACTGTTCACCATGTAAGAACTTATCCACTATGTAAGAATTCGTTCACCATGTAAGAACTTGTTCGTTATGCTTCAGAAGATTGGAGACTGACGAGAATTAGGCTTGAGATGGATTAATGATTGTGCATTGAGCATTGACCCCCCTATACAGAATTTTATTGTTGTTAACAACCATTTGATCAATAAATATGAGAGATGCCCTCTCAAAAAAAAAATCACAAAATGAATATACCAGGGTCCCCTTAAAATCTTACTTAGATCCCAACTTTGCCTCTAATAACAGTGTCCAATGTCTGGCACTTGGCAATACATAGTGAAAAGTCCTTGTAATGACTATTCTGGTGTACTATCATGGAGAACTAGAAATGTCCAGGACATCAGTAATAGCCCATTGTTGTAAGGTAACCTTGAAGTTCATTTCAAGAGTTGCACACTCAAAGTTACTCACCTACAGGAAACATTCAAACATGGAGTGTCTTGTTGAAATTATTGTTCTAGTGACAAGAATGTGTTGAAATCACCTCTTTTTTCTGACATTTGTCTGTGAAAGGCATGTGATTCATTGTATTAGTTTTATTTTGAAGAAATGAATTGAAAACAAATATTTTGTTACAGCAGAGGCTGATATTCATAACTGGTTTCTTGAATAACAGGTAACTAATCACCTGTTATATATTAAGTTATTCCTGCTTTTCTTGTTTTCACTATGAAGTAAATAAAAAGAGGCCCTTGGACTGAGGTGTCATGTGACATTATAATGATACAATGCTGATGATAATTTCTACTAGGGAAATACAGTAACTGTCTTTATAGTCACCAAAGTAATAAATAAGCAACTTCCAATTTATATACAATCTTTCCTCAGTTTATTGCTTTCTGAAAATTGCTTTGAAAACTAATTAGAACTATATAAAATATAGCAAGCGTGCCATTCCCTAAGAAAGCACACAATTGGGGAATACTTTATCAAAAAAGCAGAATGTTTATTTCACTGGCTAGATTTGGTAGAATACTCCTGTGGCTGCAACCCAGTCTTTCTTGAGTAATTAGGCCTCCACTCCTCTTCTCCCGCTCCCTCCATCCCCAATTTAATCTTAAATTTGTGCATTGATCATGGTGATAGTACAGTTGTGAATATATATCTAAGAGCTATCTCTGGTCTCTGATTTTAGCAGTATTATGTTGACTATTTACATAACAAGTAACAACCAAATAGTGCCCCCTCCGGGCATGTGTTCAGTCCATGATCCCTGATCTGATTTTATGTATCAACCAAAGCTTATTGTTCTGTAGATAGAGTTCTTTTTAGTCATAATCATCCTATACTGAATAATCAACATAGACTTTCAGGCAAACTAGCAATAATTCTTTTGGATGCTTACATATGCTGCAGAAAAATGAAGGCCATATGCATTCCATGCTATAGGCTGCATGAGTACTTGAGGTGTTTTGATAACAGGGCATGGGAGAGGCTATAATGAATGGAAGGAGGGACAAAAAGAGTCACACGGGCAAAAAGTGAGGGAGTTGTGTAGATCTAATTTCAAAGAATAATCTCATGTTTTTCTAGATAGCACTCTTGAGAATCTGATTAGAGCTGTGATTAGTTCTTTAGGTAAAAAGGAAAATGGACATATACTAGCTTTTTGCATAAAATTTCTAGCATTTGTAGGTCTTCAGAAGTCTCCAGAAGTCTCCAGAAGTCTAAGAACATCCACTGGGACCATCAGAGCAGGGCTTTCAAGCGGATAAAAGATGGAAATCTTTGTATTAACCTAGTGGAAATCTCAAAGAGGAAAAGAAATAGAAGACAGTAGTGAGGGCAAGAAACAAAAGGGTTCATGTCAATGCAAAAACAATGGGATTATGGGAATAATGGGAATAATGGCAAGATTTAATGTCAAATAGAACTGCAGAGAAATTATCTGGAAGATTTTTATAGGGAATAAACTGTTAGGAAAAAATTCTTCAGAAGAATTGTAACATTTTCAAAACTCACTGTAAAGGGAAAATTTTGACAGATCTTGAGTGTTCTTGGCAGATGCTTAAAAGGCCCCCAGAAGGATAAAGTTGCTGACCATATCAGAATCAATAGGCTGTGGTCACTCTTGATAAGAACAAGATTGTTAAAGAAAGAGATATTTCTTGTCACCTTGGTTTTGAGATCTACTGAAAGAGTGAAAGGGGCTGGAGTTCAGATTAAACAAGAAGTGTGTTTGAGCACAGATGAAAATGAGCAGCTTCAAGTGTGTTTCAGCTATGCAGTGTAAAGGGACAAAGGTGGGTGGAGGGTAGGGTCTTCACCTGACCTGAGGGCAGGACATGGTTTGGAGACAGTGTAGCTATGCCCAGCAGTTGACTTGGTTACACAAGAATCAAGAGATGCAAGTCCTAGCTCTGGACCCACAACCTAGTTCTGTGAATTCGAGTAAGTTATCTTACATCTCTGCATCTCTTTTTCCTGATCAAAAGAAGGGCCACAGGAGACCTAAATGATCTCCATGATTCTTTCCAATTCTAGATGGTTACTGCAGTAACGAGAGATCAATGGGAAGAAGAGACACAATACATCAATGCTTTGTTCATTTTCAAAAAAGATCTCTCTGTTTTATGCCTCCTCTGATGCTTCAGGTGTGTTGGTTAATATCCTCAATTTCATGAAATAAAAACTATGACAATTCTCCCAGGGAAATCTTGACAATTGTGTGTTTCTACCAGCAGCTGGAAATCAGCAATGTTAGTTAACTTTTAAAAAAGGAAATACTGTATTTATTTACTTTATTTGCTGTTTGGAAATTTAACCACTGCCAGCTTAAGCCACAGAACATTCTATAAGAAGCTGTTGTGGTTTCCAGATGAGGGCAAGTGGATAATGTTTTCCAAGGCTGCTTCAGGGAGCATCTGAGATATTTCAGCACAGTTAGCATTTTGGCACAATGAACCTGTTATGAATTCTGTGTGCCTGGCTGTCTGTCTCCTACTTCAATTATTACCTTCTAATTTTGGCAGACTAGAACAACTGGGAACTTATGTGGGATGAAAGAGCTGGTTGCAGTGGTCTCGGCTGTGCTTCAAGTCTCCCGCTGGGTAGATTCTTGCAGAATGAGGCAGAAAGTACCACTTGGAGGAGCTGATTCTAACCTCTGCATTAAGGAAAAACCCAGTCCTTAAATTCTTCAACTGAAACCTGGGCTCCCATATGCCACCTATTTTTTCTTAAGTGGAGTAAAGATTATGCCAATAAAAGGTAAAGAATAGTTTTTTCATGTAGATTTAAAGGTGACATGTACTTTGTGTATTGCATCTAGTAGGACATTGCTCAAGCCACATTTTGGTATGTGCAAACCTGTTACTCCATGCTTGTTGAAAATTTCCTGTGTAATTATTCTATAATATTTTAAGTAGGAAAGGATTATTTGTCATGACTGCTGAAAAACTATTTTTGAGGAGCCAAAACAACTAAGGACCTTTAATTCTCTTGGTGGTTAAAATGTAGGACAAACACTAAAAATAATATGTATTCAGACTAACACAAGAGCTATGAATCCATAGTATTCTCTTCTGGACAGATGCCATTTACAGCAGTACCCAGCCTGGGTTTTCTGGGTCTCTGAGGAGCTGATGGTACAGAGTTATTTAACAATATCTATTCCTCAATATGCATAATGATTATTGACTTAGTCTGATTAAAAGAAAGTATCAGTTCTATAATGTGCAAGCTATAAGATTTTTAATGGAAATTCTCATACTTCTAAAATTGTTCCATTCACCATCTTTAAAATGTGTTAATTTAGGGAAAAATTAGAAAACTTTGGAAGACAGTGAACAGGAAAGGCCAAGTCAATATAGTAGAAAGATCACTGGTTTTTGTGTTAAAGTACTTACATTCTGGCCTCAGCTTCATCACCCATATGTGTGTTGATCTTGAGGCACTTACATTATTTCTATAAAATAGATAGTATCTGAAAATGGATAGCCTAATGTGATGGGCCAAATTGTAAAACCCTTCCCTGGCCCCTGCTCCCTGGCCTGTGTGCCTTGCCCCATCTTCTCCTGAGTCTGGTGACTCCTGTGAATATAGGGGAATATCAGCCCCACAATTACTGACATTTTATGTTATATGAAAAAAATGAAGGGATTGTAATGATGCAGGCAATGTTCTCTTTCTTGATATGGATGCTGGTTACCTGGGTATGCACAGCTTGTATAAATTCACAGAACTATATAATATGTGTACTTTCTGGATGTTTATTGTTCCACGTACATTTAAATTGAAGAGTAATATGGTTTGTGAAGAATTACAAACTGTTCTTCAGCCACTAGTTTGCAACTCACAGAAGAACTACGCTAATTCATGAGCAGTCACAGATCTCAAGTTGAAACACAAAGACAGTAAGAGCATAGATGCTTAACATTACTATGAAATGATACTTCATTATTCAAGAATCATACTATCTAGGATAAAGAATTTTTTAAATTAATTAGGCTTTCTCTTCCTAAGTGCTGCTGTTGGGTAGAAAGATATACATGAGCAGTAAGAGAAGGGGAAGATAAGGTTCAAGGAAAAACAGCCCAAACTCTGCCCAGGTTAGGGGGTCCCATGTGAAGACCACAACAGCTTTGCAGGGAGAGAACTTCTTGCCTATCGGGACCAGGCCACCACCTGGGCAGCCCCCTCCCACCCAATGGGCTTTTCTGTGTGTATTTTGAGAAAAGACATGTGCACCAAGAGGAATGGGTGTATAACTAGAATTGTCAATCAAATGACCTCCTCGCCTGTCAAAAAGAAGCATGTCTCAGCTAGGACAAGATAAAGAGACCCTCCCCTAAAAGTTCAGGGCCTTTGTCTACCTTGACTCTGGCCCGCTCCTCCTGCGGAGTGTTTTCAAATAAAACTTTCCCTGTGGTTTCCTATTGTGTCCCTGCCTTTCAATGCTTTGTTTCGGCAGGACAAGAACCGAAGAGAATGAACTCAACCCGAAATACTACTATAGCCCAAATCCTTTCCAACCTAGTGAAATCATTACCTATTTCTGAAATGGGCAAATGGACAACCCAAAAATTCTCACGATGTTCAGATGCAGTTACTTGTTGTTACAAGGACATATGGACCAAAATGTGAGAAATATTTCTCTGGGGCTTGAACAGTTTTAGGAATGAGAGAGGATGTTTGCAGTTCAAGGTCACATCCTGCCTGCCAGCACCAGAGTCGGGCTCCCGTGAGCAGAGATGCCCCTATGTTTTTAGTAAATGTGTTTGTTCCTTCATTTTGTTTATGATATGTGGGTCCTTTCAAATGCAGAGCCCAAAGCAGAAGCCTCTTTTCCTTGTGTCTAGCAGCAGGACTAACAGATAACACTAAGGATTTTTGAAAAATGTAGCATTTTGAGAAGAGATCATAATGGTATTCAATGCTACCATAGAGGAAAGAAATGTGGTTTACTGTATGAAATAATACATATTTGGTATCTAAGTTCTGGAAAATTATCCATCACCACCCTGATATTTATGCCTTGTATTTAACAGCAAAATGTTATTTGTTTTCTTCCCTTGCCTAAAGTATCCACTGTATCTTACCATTATTTTCCAGTTGACATTTTTCTTAGTGAAAACTCCTAATTATTAACATTTATCAAAATAAAATATTCTTGTCTTTCTTTGTTTTCCTCCCTTTCATTATTCATATTAGAGCTGTGTTTTTCCTAATATGAATTTCTTAGAAAAATGCCTGCTTATATCAAATATGGCGTCTGCTTCTTAATACTAAATATTGCTCTGTTACAGTCACAGAAAGACAGCTCCTTTTTAAGGCAGCTCAGTGTTTTCATCCTTTGGTATGGTTAGTAAATATGACATTATGAGTAGGACTGTTTTTGTTTTTAAAAAAAAGTTTCCATGATGTTATCAATTACTGAACTCTAATTGTAATATTAAATTCAATTGGAAAGTTACATAATTGTAAACTACAGCTCAGGAGGTGCTCTGAAGTAGTTGTTCCTGGCATTACTAGCACAGTGTAATTATAATAGAACAGATCTCAATAAATTGGGGATGCACCCCAAGTACGATATAATGAGAGAAAAATTATCAATCTAATAACTTTAATAACAAACAATTCATGAACTACACTAGGAAGTGGGTAGTTATTTCAATATAAATGAATTTTGTGTTCCATTGTCAATGTTTCTGTTAGGAGGGAACACATTCAGAAACAAAAGTTACGTCTTATTGAAGGATTTCCTGGTAAAGCAGACTTGTCATGTAATGTCTAATCCTTTAGAAGTGGATGTTGTGTCTTTCAGAGGGAATAGAGAAATCGTATAAGCATCTATAAATTATAATTATATAAGAACAAAATGAGCCTACATAACATTTATGAATGAAATCTCTTAATATAAGCTATAAACTTCAGAACTGGTGGTAAATTAAAATTTTATTTCTTAGAAAATCTTTAAAATATAGTTTTTCTTCATACAAATTAAAACAAATAAATAAAATAATAGATAACATAGATTAAAACTTTATTAGAAAAACTTTGAAATGTAGTTTTTTTCTTCATACAAATTAAAACAAATGGATAAAATATCAAAGAATTGCTTCCACTTTAAATCATTTTGGAGTCCTGCTTTTTACATGGAATACCAAAATTTTTTAAACTTACTATACATCTTCCTTTATTAAAGCATAAGAAAATATCTGTGGAGTACCAATCTTGAATTAACAGTCAAAGGCGGGGCGTTTTTGCATTTCTTCAAATACTTGTTCAATAGGTACTTTTTAAATGTTTTTGACAAATTAAAAAAAATCTCAGCTGTAATTTGGAAGATGGCACATAAATATAAAACAATATTGAATGACTTCTGTTCTTGGTTATGAGGATGTAACAGAAGCTAGCTTACTTTCCTACTCAAAATCAACTGGAAAAGTGGATTCTGTGAACAAACCTTTTTCAAGCTTTGCATGATGGGCAGGGCGGACAGTTCACCCAAAGCAAAAGTAACACATGGTACAAGCCTTAGAACTGCCCCCAGCTTATTGCTGGGACAGAGTTTCTAGGCCATAGTGAAGAGGGGAGGGGGTAACCAAAACCGAGCCCAGAGGTCTCAGTGCCTTACAGAAACAGAGTTGGGTGTGGGAGGCTATGTCAGTTAGCAAGGCCAAACTCAGAGAGAGCTCTAAAAATCTCAAGGCCTTGGCCGGGTGCTGAAATGCCAGAAGTTGGAGGACACTGCCGACACAGGGAAATGCACCACAGGCAGGAAGAGACGAAATAGTCTCCAGAGTTCAGATGGCTTACAACTCAGACTTCGTTGGTGAATCCCACCAAATATTGAAGGAAAAGGTAATATCAATTCTTTATAAACCTCCAAAAAAACAGAAGAAGAAGAGAAACATTCCAAATTAGCCTGACATCAAAAACGGAAAAACAAATTACAAGAAAAGGAACACTAACATTTTTCATTAGATGGACAAAACAACCCTTAATAAAATATTAGGAAATATGTTATAGCAATATAAAAAAAAAAGGATAACACATCATGACATAGTAGATTTATCCCAGGAAAGCAAGGTTGTTTCATTTTATTTATTTATTTATTTATTTATTTATTTATTTATTTTTAAGGTTTTATTGATATGCACTCTTATGAAGGTTTCACAAGAAAAACAATGTGGTTGCTACATTCACCCATATTATTGAGTCCCCCCCATACCCCAATGCAGTCACTGTCCATCAGTGTAGTAAGATGCCACAGAGTTACTACTTGTCTTCTCTGAGCTACACTGTCTTCCCTGTGACTCCCCCACACACCACCTCAATCCCCTTCTCCCTCCTTCCCCACTTGCCCTCTCCCACCCCTCCCCTTCGGTAAGGGTTGTTTCATTTTAAGATCAGTCAATGCTATTTACCATAGTAACAAACTAAAAATGGAAACAAAAATCATGTCTATAGATGAAGTAAAAACATTTGACCTAATTCAATATCCATTAATTCATGCACCCTAACAGATTCACTTTCGTCCAGTTTTTCTCAACCAAAACTTCTATGAGATTATTAAACCCTAATATTATAAGGCTGGGCTTGGCAAACTCTTTCTGTAAATGGCTAGATAGTAAATAAGTTAGGCCACTGAAGCATCAAAGAAGTCACAAATAATGTGTAAGCAAATGGCTCTCGCTGTATTTCAAGAAAACTTTATTTATGGACAACAAGATTTGAATTTCATGTAATTTTCAGGTATCACAAAATACTCCTCTTCTTGTTACTTTTTTCAGGCATTTAAAAATGTAAAAAGTTATTTTTAGGTCATGAGATATACAAGAAAAGGTAGCTGACTGGATTTGGCCTGCAAGGCTGTATTTTGCTGACCCCTGCTCTAAGACGTTCATGGTATGTAATGAATCCATTTATTCCTTATGCATTTAGTAATGTACCATTCTGGGAAGAATTGAGAAAATAATCACCCATGCATGTCTTTTGACTCAAATGTAGTATCCTGATTGAGAAAGGCTGCGTTGTATCACCAGTTTCTCTGAAGTTACCCTTTGTAACCCTTTGCAAAATATGTTTTTTGGGGAGAGTCACTTTGAGCTATGTAAATATCCCTTTACATAAAAAACTTTCAGTTTACTCATGTACTCATGTATCTGTGTAAGGACTCCTGGTCTTCAAGCATAAAAAGGAACTGTCTTTTGTACAGCATCATTCAATGTACAGCATTTGTGTTTATATTACCTCATATACTCCTCATAATGAACTCTCCCCATTTTAGTTTATAATTAGTTCATGAGGCTTAGGGACACTAAGAAATTTGTCCAAGGATTGGTATGTTATCAAGACTGAAGAGCAATGGTGTCCTGACTTTGAGATAAGAGCTCTTTTTTCTCTGCTGTGACATTCCAATGTCCTTCTTAGTTGTGAGATTTTATCTTTTCATCTTTTGCAGATTCATTTCCTATAATGTTTCTGTAACTCTGATTAATTTTTCTATTTTATTTATCTGCTCTTTTACTTGAGATTCATGCTCAGGTACATAATGAGCTGTGGAAGACAGAGCTGAAAGAACTTAGAAAGTACAAACATGATTTCTTAATGATAGGAATTTTGGTTTTTCTTAAACTGAAATAATGTACTCTGCCTGTGACTGAGGTGCATTTTCATTTCCAGTGCTCAGGAGAAAATATGGTATCCATCAGATCCTCAAATTCTGCTAAAAGGAAAAAAACATGATTTTGCAATGAAAAGGCATGGCCACCCTGTGGCTTTTCCATTAAAAGACTATTCAAAGGCAATTTAATTCAGTTTAACTGCTCTTGAGCATCTTAATAGTTGCAATAAAGAAAGTCATGAGAAGGATGCTTAGCAGTTTTGCATACCCTCAATAGCTCCCTCCAGAATTTTCGGGAAAAATATTAAAATTAGCAACTTGCTTTCTAGTTTTCTTTTGGGGGGAAGGTTAAGTGTACCCTAAAGCAGGATCCATAGCTTTTGTAGAGTATATTTTAATTGGTAAGATAGAATTAGTGAGTGCAAAGAAACATACATCCATTATCCCTGAATGTGCAAAGAATTTTTTTTTTCTGATTGAGGTACAGAGTTAAACTGGGAAATTTTTTATAACGGTAACATTATTTTTCAAATAAAAGTAATCTAGTACAGTACCATAGGGGATGAGAGATTACGAGTCCCACTGCAAATAGCACCATAACAGCCATTTTATCACGAGGATATTTCTTTATCCAAAACATTTATAATGGTTCTATATTGCTGATATGGGAATTATACTTAATGTTTGAAAGATAAATTAAATATAAACAGATACATTAATATTTCTGACCAGTTTCATGGGATTGGAGACCTTCAACCTCCTTTATTTGTACACAAGATTAATAAAGATAAGGAGATTATCAGGTCATATAATTGGTACTTTCTAATGGTTATTTTACACTGAGGAGACTGTGGCCCAGACACTCTCCCTGAGTGCCATGAAGACTGCCTTTTGATGACCAATTTGTCTTGAGCTGCTCAGAAAACAAATTCAGACGACACTGATTTCTAACAGAAAACTAATTGACTTATTTATGATGAGAA
The DNA here is from genome assembly GCF_040802235.1 of Manis javanica. Taxonomy (NCBI): domain Eukaryota; kingdom Metazoa; phylum Chordata; class Mammalia; order Pholidota; family Manidae; genus Manis; species Manis javanica. Next base: position 72,502,199 of record NC_133160.1, read on the forward strand.
AAATAATTATTATCAAACATGGGGTCTAAATTACTATATTCTCTTCCTTTTTGTGAGAAATTAAACAATAATCATAAGCTGATTCAATTAACACAGAATCAAAATGAGGAGTGTAGGATGATTGTTAAGAATAATTCAATAAGCTGTGACTATGCCAGTGAGCCACCTTCTCAGTTGCAGAGAAATATTTGCCAATAAATGTTAGTAAAGATATCAGTGTAAACATCCAATAGAGAATATATGTTCTTCTCAAGCTTGAATGGAACATTTGCAAAATGATCATATACTAGATGATAAAATAAATGTGCAATTCAATTTCAAATATTCAATAAAAAATGTAACATTCTCTGACCACAGTAGAGGAGAATTTCACAAACCCTGTTTTAAATCTCCAGAACACATCTCTGTTCTGAATGGCATGTACTTGTTTATTCAACTGTACACCCAGTGTAATCACTTGACTGATACATAGACATCTCAAAACTCCCTGTGCTACCCAGGACCAGTGGACTCCCAATTCCACAAACCTGATGTGATTGTATTTTAAAATAACATTTGTCACCTGCTAAGATTTTATATTCTTGGCATATTTGTAATACATAAGTTTTTGTGTGTCTCCCTCCACTAGGATAAAGGCTGAGACCTTTTGCTGGCTTTTGCCCTGAGAAATCCCTAATAACTGAGACAGTTCCTAGCACACAGCAGGCATTCTTTATGGATTCATTCAGTATCATATACAGCTACACACTCATCAAACCAATTGTGGCCTACCTGCTATTTTAGGGAAGAAAGATAGAAAATAAACAAGAAAAGCATATAACTTTGAAGTTTCCAGTCAGATTCTCACCCAATTTTCCTGGCTATCTTCACTTGAATGTTCTGCAGTCACCTAAGATCATTCCATCCCAAAGAGAAATCCTCCTCCTCAAACTCTTCTTGTATTCCTCACTTTGTGAACAGCACCAGTATTCACAGTGACCTAGGCCAGAAACCAATAGAAACATTCTTGCCTTCACCCTCTCCCTGACCCATCCATCCAAACAATGATGAAGTTTTGTAAATTTGCATTTCTAACCATCTCTCAAATCCACTGTATTTTTATACTGTTATGTCCAAGAATTAAGATGCAAGGCCCACTCATGGCATTTCTCACCTCTTCTGCTCACTGCCTTTGTAACTACTCTTCTTTACATCAACCCAAATCTCCTCCATAATCCATTCTCTACATGGTAGCTGCTACCAGCTGAATTGTGTTCCCTCAAATCTATATGTGGAAGTCCTAACCTCCAGTGACTCAGAAGGTGGACTTATTTGAAGATACAGTCTTTACAGAGGTAATCAAGTTAAAATGAAGTCATTAGAGTGGACCATCATTGAATATAACACTCTCTACAAATGTTGGCAGCTGCCATGGCTTCTGCCTGTAAAGGAAGTCTTCTTTCACTGCACTCACCCCCTGTTAACCTATGTATTCTGAGTTTCCTCCAAGCACACACATTAGCTCCTTTCTGTAGATGTCCCTGTTGGATGCCCTGGAGTCCTGGTTAGATATCAATCATTCCTTAAACAAGTATTCCCTGAAGGTCTACTAAGTATCAGGCCTGTGGTAGGGGCAGAGGATACAGTGATGAAGTTAGAAATGGTCCCTGTTTTGGAAAGCTTGTAGATCAGTGGTAAAAACCAGGTGGAAAACAGAGTGAGAAAACCAAATAAAGAGGATTGTCAGTGTGGGACATTGGTGCGGCCCACTACAGCCAAGGGAGATGCTGCAATAAGAAATGTTTGAGGGAGAATGTTCTAGATAATTAATACATTTTGGCTTCATTAGAATAAAAGTGATATTTAAAACCATAGGATTGGATGAGATTGCCTCTGAAGGGAATGTATATATGGAGCAGGGTGGAGGAGAAAGAAGGAAAGAAAAGAGGAAGGAAGGAAGGAAGGAAGACGGACAAGGAGGGCAAGGAAAGGAGAGGAATGCCCAAGCATAAACATCTGGGGAGAGAACAAGCTAGCGAAGGAATCTGAGATGAATTGTCTTTTAAAGTAGGAGAAAATCCAGGAGACCATGGTGTCACAGACAAGAGGATATTTGAATAGGGAATGAGTGGTCCACTGGATCATATCCAATTAAGAATTTGTGTAAGATGCAGATAGAAAACTACCTATTAAATCTGCTGAACATGGGGTTCGTCAATTATCTCAGCAAGTGCCCTTTTTTTTTAAGTGATGGATTGGAGAATGGATGCAAGTTAGTTGAAGAGTAAACAAGAGATAAAGAAATAAAGCAACACTCTAAAAAGTTTGGTTGTGAAGAGGAGCAGAGAAAATTGCTTTGAGGTAAGGGTCTCTCCTAAGTACCTGCATAGCACCCTCTAATGTATCCATCCTGATCCACAACAAGGTGATGTGGTAAGTGCCTGGGTTCATTCATTCACTCACTCATTCATTCATTCAGCAAGTACATATTGGCCCAGGCACATGTCTACATGCTATGTGTCCAGTTAAACTATAACCCTGGATCTATTATCTACCTGTTTCACAGATATATCTCACGATTTCAGCAAAATACCTGCCTGCAATGGGTGCTCAGTAAGTTTTATCTTGCTTGGGGGTTGAAATTTTAAACTGAACCACCAGCCGTGGGGTCATTGTGTTGGTCTGGTGGTCATTGTGTTGGGCTGGGGTTAACAGCCATGCCCAGGAGATTTGGTCGCCTGATGCTGAGGACACGGAGGGAGCCAGGCTTCGTTTTCTTCCCAAGGCTGTTTTGTTCAACACTCCCTCCCATTCTCTGAGATAATCCCATAAATTCCCTTTTTGCTTAAACTGGTCTAAACCAAATTATTTTATTAAAAACTAAAAAGGGCTTAACTAACACAATTTCCTCCATTATAATTATGAAGGAAATTAGGCTGTCTTAGACTGGGAACCACAAATAGCCTGGAAAGGTTCAGATTAGGAAAGGGAGACACAACATTTAGGAAACCTGCTTAAGGGCACCAAATTAGACAGGGGCTGGTCCAGACACATTCAAGCAGTCTAGTTCCAGACTCCTTTCTCCTAACCACGGGCTCTTAGGCAAAGCTGTAAGGACTGATTAGTAGCTGCCACGGCATGTGGTCAGGCTCACTGTAAAGGGTCCCTCAAAAAAGGAGATCCTGTGGAAGCAAACCAAATCGGATTTATAGCAGAACTGGACTGACCAGGCATGTAGTTTACAGTGCCTGGAAGTGAGTCCTTGAAATAGTTCTCCTGAGTATTTATTCTATCCCAGTGCCTTTGGCAAACATTGAGGAGCACTTTGTGCTAAGTTGTATTCAATGGTTAAGTGCCTCAATATTTCTTATTGACATCTAAACTCTCACCCATAGTCATTCACAAACATTTGCATAAATTTCTTTTGAAAGTGGTAAGAAAGGCTAAGTAAATGCCTGAGGACAATTTCAAGATCCCTTTGAAGGGTGGTCTGAATCTGCTTCAGTGAACATATGAATAGGCTTAATTCCACTCCATACAGCATGGCTGTAAAACCATGAGAGGTTTGTCATGTCTGCACTAAGACCTCAGGTTTACACCCAAAGCTTTGCCTGTTTAATCTCCAAAAACCATGTCAGAGATACTCCTTATTGATCAACTATTAAAGAAATTGGAAAAAGTTACTAAATTAGAATGCTGGTACTTTTAAGATTAAATTGGTTTCAAACAGTAAGTTAAGTCCAGGCAGTGTCTATGGTTGATAAAACATGTCTTGAAGCAGGTCACCTTGCTTGAAATTATAGTGTGAATTAAATATTTGCCTATTTTTTATTTACAAAAAAATAGTAGCCACATCCTAAGAGCAGAGGAACAAGCTGGAAGGAACAGATTGTATGTTTGGTTGATGAGAAAGGAAGCTCAGAAAAAAAGGCATGTTACTCTTCTTCCCTTCTGTCTGTGCTCAGGAGAAGGGACCCTGCCCTGGTCCCAGAGGGACATGGCCCCTTTTCAAAGGTCATTATGCGAGGGCATTTTCTCTTTGGGATAGATAAACCCATAAAGCCTTGACGATATCACTCAATAAATATAAGAATATTTTTTCCCTCTGTGATTCATAAGGAAGCATGACTATACTCTAGGAATTAAAGGAAAGACACAAAAGTAAGGATATAGTGATAATTTAAAAAATAGAATTTCAAATATTCTATGGAGAAATATAGATCACATAATTTTCATTATGAGGTGATAATCAAGTTTCACAAGGAAAAATGTGTGCAGTATCTTTAAAATGGTTACTTCAGCTCATACCCTCTCAGGAGCTCCTAGTCTAGCTAGAATTGCCCCTAAGGCCAATTGTTCACTTTTCATATTTAATATTCCATAAGGGTTTCCATAATTTTCTATTGCCAAGTTAGGTGATCTTTTACTCTTATTTCCACAGATGTGAGATAATATCAAGTGTGAGGAAAAATGAAACCAAGTGGTCTCTAGAAGTGGATATGATTTTTATAAGCATGTGAAATACAATATATATTTAACGCTACACTATTTCTCTGATCTCACTTTTCAGCATAAGCTCACATTAAGTGTTCAAGGGTTGAATGATGTCATTTAGCTGGAGGGGAAAATGACAGGTGTGTTCATTGACATTATAAGGGTGCAAAATGATTTAAAAAATTGACTTACTCCAATTCTTTCTTTTGTAAGACATATATCAGAACAATTGAGGAAAGAATAAAAGATATATTGCAACACTGTCCATTATTTCACTCCTGAGATGTATTAGCATTCATTTGGAACTAGGTGCATCTTTCTTTTAGACAGAGAAAAATGAAGAAGAAAAAAATTGGTATTTTGACTAGATTTTTCCATGGAGAGTTCAATTGTGTTTCCTTAGTGGCTCAAAGGTAGACCTACAATGTTAGAAACATAGAAAATATCAGTGACCTCTTTTGGCATTAGGAAACTGCAAAAGATGATTTCTGTACGATGAAGTCAAAACACTGTGGAGTATATAGTTGTGAAAGAAGATAATTTGGGAAACTTCATTCCCTTGTATTAATGGTAGTCTTATAATGGGATGAAGCTTCAAACTTTCATCCAAATACATTATTGTGGGAGCAAAATGCTGCATCTATGAAGTTAATTTCAATGGTGCCATCAAGTGAATATATCACTGATGTCGTTGTGGCTAATAGTTGTGTCCTCAGGCTAATAATGGTCATATCTGTATTTGAACTTTGCTACTGAGATTACATTTCCAAAATGTTTGGGGACTGAAGTGGACTTCACAGCTATCTCCACACTTGATAAATGAAAAGCAAAGCACAACTCCAAATAAGGTATTTAGAAATAACAGAACATTTGCTCACAGCTTAGCTGTTCATTTCAATATGTCACCACCCTGCATATGTTATAGGACTTTATGTTTTTTTATGTCAACCTCAAGTCCATTTTGAATTTGATTTGTTGCCTTTACTCTTTGGGCATGCTTCCTAGCAGCCCAGAGATTCAGGAAACCTGATGGGACCTTCCGCACAGACTAGGAAGCCGCCTCATAAACTCCCCCAGATGGAAGTGAAGGGGTCGTGTTTGGAAGGAGGAGTAGGAAACAAGAAACAAGTTGGAATATTGTAATGTATCTTCAACAAAACCTTATGGTTTCATGCATATTTTGTGCATGTCTGCTGTATGTTTATACTCTGACCTTATGGTACCACATGTTGAAATTGGTTGCAGCAGGGTACAGAAGGCAGCTTGCAAGGCATCCCTTTCTAACACAGTGCCACGTATTTCTAGTTCATTTTGACTTAGAGATAAAATTGAAATTGCTCATATTCTGTCTTTAATGACTTGCAATCCTTATTTTAGACTGGAATAACAGTAAGTTTGATTTTTTTTGATAATTTCCATATGTAATTCTTCCCTTCAGATTACTGCTTTTAAAGCAGAGATCAAATGTATCAAGTAACTGAAAATACAGAGGTCAGAGAGATGGGACACTTCATAAGTTTTAAACCTGCCTTGACTTAAATGTCCAAATTCAAAGCTTATAATGTTTATATCCTTAAAATCTTTAGAATCCATCCTTAGCTGTTCATCTCTATTGTCACTATTCAACTCAGGTTAGCATAATTTCTTGCCTGGAAGAGTACACATCAGCTCCTATGTCACCTATCTGGATCGCTTTGCCTTCTGCACTGCCACCAGGAGAATCCCACAGAAACAGACATCTGGTCTCTCTTTCCCCACCTGAAAGCCTTCAGTGTCTCCTCTGTTTCAGAAAAAACCCGAGATTCCTGGACTTGGCACTGAAGACTGTTGGTGACATGTTTCCTGTCAGCCCAGACAGCAGCAGATCTTGCCAGTCTCTCTTATCCTCAGGCCTCAGCTGCTCTGCAACACTTGCCAGGTCCTGAGCATGTTCACCTTGTTCCTGAGACTTTCTACCTGCTGGGAGTTCTCTCTCCACAAGAAAGACAATCTCAGTGAAATGCCCCTGAGTCATGCATATTTTTTTATTCCGAATGTCATAGCATCTGCCAGTACTTTTCTGACTCTTCTCATCTCATGCTAGGGAGAATTAGGCAACTTGCTCTAGTGGGGAGAATATGGGGTCTGAAGTCAAATAAATTTGACTTAGAATACTCACCCCACCATTTTCTAGCTATGTGATCTGGGCCAAGGTCCAAGATTTCTACAAGCTCACTTTCTATGAGCCCCAGGATAGTTGTGAAAATTCAATGAGATTTGATATATAAAATGATTGTACAATGCCTGGAATGCAACAGGAATTCGACCAACTCCTCCACTACCTTTGTTCTTCTGTAGCAACTTGTATGTACCTGTAATGTGACATTTATCAGTCAAATCATGAATGCATATTCCTGGAAGACAACATCTTTGAAGGACTATTTAGTATTTATATATATATATACTCACTGCCTCATACAACATCTACATATATTAGGTACTCAAAACTTGTGGTATGAATAAATAATTATAATCTATTGCTCACACATTTGCATATTAACCATTATAAGGCTATGTGGTTGCAAATAAATGACAAGAAAATCTCAATGTTTTACCAAAAATTATGTTTATGTGTTAGGGGAGCAAGGAGATGACTTATTTGGAGAAACTTGGTGTTAGAATTTGGAATTGAAGGTATGCTTTATAAATCATTTACTTAGCTTCTTCAAATTGTGCTCAAATGAAAGCCAGTCCACAACTTTAGTCAGATCAGGCAGCTGACAAGAATAAGGCTATCCCACAATTTCATTTTCCCATCAGAGTAAATGTAGAAAACAGAGTGCAGTTCATTGTTAAGGGATCAAATGTTCTATTGATAAGAATGTATTACCCATTGGAAAAGCCCATGACCATGTAAGCTATACAAGCTCATCAAATTTGAGATGCACAATGGTAAAACTACATATATAATTTCACATTTAAAATGAATATTGGTTAGAAGGCTGTTCTATAGGGTACTGCTAAAATAGAAGATACAGACCATATAAAATACTTTTACTGAGGAATACTAAAACAAAAATCAAGAATCAGGGCTGGTGTTCATTCCCTCATTCACTCAAAACATCAATCAGTATTTATTAAGCACCCACTGTATTCAGATAACCTTAGAGTTGAAAGACAAAATGTTTAAAGAAGGCATAGGCATTGCTCACACAGAGCTCATATTCTAATGGTGGAGGCGGACAATAAGCTACCAAATGAATAAATGAACACAGTAATTGTAGGTTGTAAAAAGATTTTTATTAGATAAAAAGTGCTATGATAGATGCTTGTGATAATTGTGTGGTGAGGTGTTTTCCATGTCTTGGACACTAACACTAAGCACGGACTAAGGCTTCAAGGAAAGACTGTTTTAGCAGTGGCCAGAAGGCCAGCTGTGCCTGGAAAATAAAGAACAAGGAGCAGAGTGGCACCAGGTGGGTTTAGGGAGGTATGTGGTGGCCAGTTATGCAGAAACTTCTACCTTGGCTAGAAGACAGGGTTTCATTTTAGGTGAAATGGCAAGAAATGAAATAGTTTAACCAGAGGAGTAATTTATTTAATTTCCATTTTAGAGCAATAACTGGCTTCTGTGTGGTGAGAAAAAGAGCAGAAGCAAAAGACCAGAAGACATCTCAGACCTTTCTCTCACAGAGGTGAATGTAGCAGAAGAGACAGTAGATTCAAGATACTCTTGGAGGTAACAAGACAGGGACTGCTGCTGAGGCAGATACAGGAAAGAGATAGGCTGGAACAAGACAGATGGTGACGCCATGTGCTGAGGCAGGAAAGACAAGAAGAGCAGCTATGTTGGAGGCAGAAGACAGGACATGAGAGTTCTCTTTTGGTCAAGTTTAAGAAGCATATGGTTTAAGTTAATGTACAAGTTAGCAGTTTGATTTTTAAGATCAGGGTCTAGAAGAAGTGGCTCTGGGCTAGAGATCTGAATGTGTGTGTCATCAAAATATATATGGTAATTGAAGCTATGAGAAGAAAGCAAAGGGTTCCTGAGTGGACAGTAGAGGTGGAGCCCCTGAGGACACACAGGAGCAGAAAGCCAGGAAGGTGTCCTGGGGAGGAAGCCAAAAATGGGCAACTCATTTCACCTGAAAGGAATTTAAGTAAGAGAAATTCAGAGCCCTATTCAGCCCTATTGTTAATGAAAGGATTCTGACCTGTACATATGCCTTTCATTACATGGAGCCAAGGGAACTAAGCAAGGTGGACTCTTCATGCTAGGTATGACCAGGGTGTAGAAGAGATAACTGGAGATGCCATATCGCTTTTAAAAAGAGTCTAGATAAGGAGTAGAAATTAATTTCCTCCTAGATAATTTAAGAGATCAAAGAAAATGGCCTTGTAAATATTTTATTACATTAATAATGTTGAATTAAAGTACATAAATAATAGTATTCATAATAGAGATCTTTTGACCTACTGACCTTATTATACCATTAGAGATTCAGGGTTTGGCAGGAACATTTCTATGTCTAGGGGTGATTCCAAAGTACCCAACAAGTCATTTAAGATCCCACACGTTTGCTGACAGATTTTGAGCATTCCATGTAAGAGGTTGCCAGAGCTGACTTCTGAAACGACTAAACCTTTTGCCAAAGCATTTGCTTCTGGCAGTACCTGTGCCTTTGTGAGCCTAAGACTAAATTTCTGGAACATGAGATGCATAGGCTGCAGAAAGACAAACAGTATCAAACGACCTGACACCTCAGCCTTCGCTCTGATGATTCCCAAATCACTATTTTGATGATAATAAAGCTGAAGCATTCACATTCAGGGAAGTCACTTTCTTGAGGCTTTACAGATGATTTCAAGCCAAGATAGACCCTCTGACTCCCTGATTCCTCCTCCTCTACTGTAAACACCCCATCAGTTTCATTATTAAAATACAATTGCTACCACATGGAAGAAAAGCTTAGAGGACTCAGAGATCCTTAGCCTGATTGTTAAATCCGAATAACATTTTTCTGTCGAGCTGGCCCCATGAAAGACAAAGCTCCTTTTGTTTTATAATAGATTGGTCTTTAAAAATTAACCTGCCTTCATAAGGTTGCTCAAAATGAACATAGCTCTTTTTAATGGGCAAAGTGTTTTCTTCAAAGAAGAAATGGTAAAATTTTTGTCAGTGCACTTGGCAACTCCTCCCAAGAATATTTAAAAGTTTTCTACAAAAGGCAAGAAGTGTTGAAATGATAGATTTGCTTCAATTCACTTGCCAGCAGACAGTTATTTCGCTGCGGAGTATTTGAGATATAAGAGCAATGAAATTTACAATGAAAACCTTTAAAGTCAAATCTAAAATTTTGAATGGGCCAACTTTCTCCTCCAGGGTTGGGGGAAGCTGGTTATTGTAATGTTCCTGAAGGCAGCCTCCAAAAAGTGAGCTGAAGAAGGGGGAGTATTTTTCACTGAGTCAACTTCAGAACAGTTGTGCGTATAACATGGCCTAGATCTCCCCAGAGAGGTTATGATATTCTAGCTGGATGGCAAGGTTTTGGGGTGGGTTTTGCTTGTTAGGGCATCACCAGGGGGACCAAGGTTAAGGCAGAGTCCCAGTTATCAGCTGGTTCCACCATCCACTTTCCTTTGAGCAGAAAACCCAGGTTTAGCTTCCATTTCACAGACAAACTCTTGGGTAACTGCTGAAGAGATACAAACCAACCAGATTCAGAACCTGAACAAAACTCATGAGTCTCAGGAAAATGTCATGAAAGGGTCCCCTATAATTTTCTTAACTCTACAACAGGTTAAATTAAATGGAGAGCAAGTCAAATAAAGTCACATGATGTGAATAAAATTATATGAGAATAAAATTTCTTCAAGGACATTACGTAAATATCTCATTTAAAGTTAAGCAAAGATATATCATTCTGTGAATTAGAAACACAGGCTTTCAGAAGCTGTGACTCTACACAGAGAAAAATAACAAGCTTTAGACTCCAACAGTAGACTTGCCTGTCCACTTCTCTGTGCCAGTACTTTCAATTTAATTTATCAGAGGAAAAAAACTGAATGTGTTGAACTATTCAGTTGGGTGGAAATTCAATAGTTAAATGAGGAAACAAATGACAGGAGGCCAGAATTTATAACCTTAGAGTATATAGGAAATACTTGCAGCAGATGTAAAAGGAAGTTTTAGGTGCAGACTGTAGGGTTTGCAGTGTCTGACTTAAATGTCATACCAAGGTCAGGTCTTTATTTCATAGGTAAAGGAAGGCCTTAAAGCAGACCTACATCAGGTGATGTAATTGAATTCTGAAGAGGAAAATCACCTAACAGTGGCATTCTGGCTAAGGAACAAAGGGGGAAATGCTCCCCCATATAACTAACACTTGAATGAGAAAGCAGTGCACTTGCCCACAAGGGTGACTGGAATGAAGGACACTAGCTTTGTCAGTCCCTCTCTGCTGCCCACACCTTTCTCTTAACAGTAGACTGGCAGGTGTGCAGTGTAAGGAGTGGGACATGTCTGCAGAAAGTTCTGGTCTCACATTCTCATAACTTTACCATCAGAAAGAATAAATCTTCTGCCTGTGGTTTCCTTCTCAACACCTCTGGGGAAGGAGTCCAACTGGCCATTATGTGAAGTCACCTCGGTGTGTCACTCTGGTCAGAGGGACTGCGATGCCTGGTCTCCTCACTGAAACTATAGCATGAAGGATGACAGGCTCAGGGGTAATTTCCTCAAAATGAGGTGGTCTGTTATTGGAATATTGAAGGAAGAGATAATAATAATTTTCCATTGTAGCTACAATCTGAGCCTGTAAAATGAAAGAGATGGGAAACCAAGGATGGTTCACACTGAAGTAGGTCCTAGGTGGCAAAGAGGCTGAGACACTATAAGCAAAGTGTATGGGAGGAGGGGAGAAGGGGGGAAACACATTAAGCAATGTGATACATCGACCTTGAAACATGTTGAATGTGAATGCTGAAGCAGACAGAAAGGAAATAGCAATAAGGATCTGAAATTCAGAGAAGTTGGTAAAGTTAGATTTGGAGGCAAGAAAGAGAGTTTAAGTTGTACACGTAGATGGAACCGCTTAAGCTGAAAATGTATGTGAGGAAAGAAATGGACTTCTATTAAGGGGCCGAAAAAAAAAAGGTGTGACAAGAACACTCCAAAATCAGAAAAAAAAATTAAAATAGTTCAGTGTCTGGGGATAAGACCTGGTCAACCCAATTAAATTCTCCGCTGAAGCTGAGGAGGATTAGAACCTCCAAGGGCAAATACAGATTCACCGACGGGGAAGGCTGTTGTTGGAATTCAACTGAACAATCTCAGTGGGGAGTTTTCCAGTGTAAGCTAGGTTATTCTTGTTTGAGCAAAATTGAGATACAGGGCAGAGAAGACAGAGTTTATTGTATTTTTTTCTAGCTATTTATTACAATTTCTATTAGTTTACATTTTTGGTGATAAATAACTTCAGGTTCTCAAATATGACTAAGTTCTTCCCCCAATATAAAAAAAAGAAATAACAGGTCTAGCACACAATGTTTAGTTTTAGCATTAAGTAATTAAACAGCACCAGTATAGATATCCCAACAAAATAATTTGGGTAAGCGAATCTGCTTATAGATTTAAATTATCATGTTTATTATTTACATTACAGAAATTTATTGGGTAAATATAAACTTTCTTTGTTTTTTCCTTTTTTTACTTAAAAAACTACTGCTCGGTGTTTAAATGCTTTGCTTAGATTTGGAAAATGTGCTGCTGCTGGAGTCTTGGCCGGAGTTGGAGTGACCAGCCTGCTTACACTGGGGGCAGGTCATATTCTGGAGGCTTTTGGCAGAGTCGGTTCTCGCGAGGGCCCGAGGAAGAATCTGTCCCGCACCTCTCCTCTGACTTCTGGTCGTTTGGTGGCCATCTTTGGGGTTCCTTGTTTGTAAATTCATCACCCCAACCTCTGCCTTGCTGTGCACTTGGCATTCTCCCTGTGTACCTATCTCCAAATTTCTCCTGTTTATAAGGACACCAGTCAGATAGCAACTAGGGGTCCACCTTACTCGAATTTGATCCCGTTTTAACTAATTACATCTGCAATGACCCTATTTCCAAATAAGGTCACATTCTGAGGTACTGGGGATTAGGACTTAGAGATATGAATTTTGTGGGGACACAGTTCAACCCATAACCTGCTGGGGCTTGGCTTGCCAATGTGAGAATGGTCTCCTCAAACCCACGTGAGGTACCTTCGCTCTGGGACATTGAGCCTGAACCAGGTAATGTCAAGAAGCTGGGCTGGAGAGCTCTGCAGTGGACATCACCATGCTGCACTTCCATAGGAGCACAGGGAGCGGGTGGGGAGCAGGGCTCCATGGGAGAACGCGGTGGTGGCTGCACCAGGGCCAGTACTTGCCAGGGCTTGTGTTCTCAGGGACCTAGCCTCCCTTTGTTCCTTACTGTTCTCTTAGCCTTATTTGCCAACATGTCTCCAAATTTGTGAGTTATCTAACATTTTCCCATAAATCTTTTTCCACTCCAGATAGCAGGGTTGGTTTCTGTTGTTTATAACTAGTAAACTTGTCAAATGCACATACTTCATCACATTTTGCATCTTTGAGGTTCATCCTATATTATAAAGCAAGACAATAGTTTAATGGTATAGGATCATAAAATTCATTAAGTTGCTTTTTACTTTAAACTGCTATTTCAATGAACAGATTCCATTGTACTAGAACTAACATGGTTTTGTTTCTAATTGGATTTAAGGTAAACTAACTTCTGAGTAAATGAATTCTTTGTTATGATTGAGAAATTTAAATAATTAATTTCAGTTGATTTCAATTCTATATAGTTTGTGAACCAATATGGCTTATTTTCATTCTTTTTTTCTTGTTAGAATTTAAAAATACTTTCAATTCTTTTTGCTGAAAAATATTTATCTTCTAATCATTTATTAATTTAAATCCCAGATCTTAAGTAAAAATACATCACTTTTGGCAGATGACCATTGTTTTAAATTAATCTATGTTCAGGAAATGTTAACAATTGTAGTTGGTAAAAATAACAAGGAGACAAGTGAGATTTCTATAGTATTCCAAAATAATATGTTCTGCTTAGTTAATTATTTACTATTTTTACTTTTCAGAGATAACCTTAAGAGGTCTTGATTGGGGCTTTTGGATACTTTTGAAATTGATAGGTGGTGATTTAAAAATCAATTGAATTAATGTTAAAACATCCTTTTCTCCAACACAGAAAATTCAGTGATGAATAATAATGCTATTATTCCTTGCTAAGATGAGTAAGGGAAGGAAAAACATTACTTATTAACTCTTTTATTATTATTACTATTATACTTCACATGTAAAGAATTTTTAAAAGGAAACACTACGTATTATATTTCATCTCAATTCTGTGATATAAATCAGTTGTCTTTATAGATTCAAAGCCAAGCTTGAAAAAAAATCTCAGAAGCTGAGGGGCTGATGACCCTATAAACTGTAGAATGTGTTAACAGCAATAAATTCCACTTCTTTGGTTCAAAGGGCACTTGATTATATTCTGCACTGTCAGGGTCAGTCACCTCAGAACTCATCTTGGAATGATAAACAAGGCAGGCCTGTAATGTACACCAGAGAATGACAAGACTCACCTGCCACTACAAGTTTTGAGGCAAAACAGTAGGCCGTTGCAGACAGCTGTGTGTCATCCATGAGCAAGTCCACTTGCAGGCTCGGCAATGGGCTGGAAGAAACTCCCACCATAACCTCACAGCTAGCAGTGTAAAATCTTTGATTTTTATGAGATCATTTTTGAATTGAAAATTATGTCAGCTAAAGTCCATGTTCATAAATTTTCTCTTTATACTATAGGGAGTTGATGATTCCAAATAACTTTCATTTTCATACACATGTTTTAATGTAGTTTAATATATGTTACATAAATGTTAACTATTCAATTAACAGAAGAACATGAATTATGACATAATATTTAATAACTTGCCTTCTGGATTTTCTATTAGTATGCTTTTCGATTATTCTAAGAACTTAATTACATCTCTTTAAGAGGAAAAATTTTTTGCCCTCATTATAATTTTTTTAGCCTAGAATCCTTTAATTTTTGTCAGTTATGTCTAATTATGCACAACCTCTCACAGGGAGCTGCCACAGCAAAACAGATTGCTCTCTAAGCTTTATTTCAAGGTGATTTCACTGAAATGCATTTTTTGTCCTGGATTCTTATTTTTAACACTTAGTATTTGTGCTAGTTTGTTATTCAAGGGACATTTATTGAGCACTTGATATTATGGATTATTTGAAACATATGTAGGAAATGGTTTTTTCTTTCTTGTTATTTGTCCTCTAAAGAAAATGTGTGTAACCTTTAAAGAATGTGGTGTTTTGTTGATTTTTTAATATCTCTGTCTTCTTCTAAAAAATAGTTTGAAGCAGATCTAACATTCTTGAAGAATTTATTTCTGTATCTTTGGTCTGATTCCCTGTGCTTCTGAGAGAATTACAATCTATAATGCAATTTTTTAGCCTCATCTACAAAAATTTATCAAGACAAAACTGTTCTTTTAACTTAGAAGATCCAACTACCCTCTTAATATTTTAACAGAAACTATTTAAATTTTAAACATAATTTTCATTAACAATGGTCCTTTTGAAAGGACCAATTAGTTGAAAAAAAACCTTATATTTTGCTAATTCATTATTAGGTGTATTACAGAGTTAGCCATTCAATAATTATTTTGCATGCATTGAGTTGGTTCTTAAATATTTTTGATATGCTGATGTCTAAAAGAAGCATTTTGAGTTATGAAATAGACTGAATAAATTACAACTCTATTGAGAAATTCCATGAACCAATCTAATAAAGTGTTTAAAAAGTTTTAAAGAAAGTGAGTATTACATGTTTAATGTCAAACACTATCTAATGTTTGAATAAAATAGGACAAACATGAAAATTATTATAATTGATGTTCTTTACATATTTATGTTCACAAAGCTAAATAATTAGCTTTTTTTTTTACTGTCACATGCTCTCTGTTGATTAAAGCTATCATTAACCATGACTAAGGGAAAACACATTAGAATTTCCACAAATATATTTTATTCTAAGTCTTGTATTTCTTATAAGAATACAATCTCAACTAACAGAGTTATATTTCTATACTTAAAATTAAAGAATAAAGTCTTGCTCTAATAAATGTTTACTCAGTAAACACAACATTGCTGCATTGTTATGATTATTTCATGGCATATTAGTCTATTTTTGTAATACTTTAAACTTATAGAATACTCCTGGTATTCTTGATATGTGAAAAGATGATGCCTACAATTCATGTTAATATTGACTTTACCCTGTATTTTATGACACAGCTTACAGTAACCAGTCAAGTTCTTCCTTCTTGTGCAGAGTATTCAGATTGAATCCTTCCTAATGCATGCATTAATGACTCAAGAAAAGTAGAGGGAAAGTCTTTTTCAATCTTATGGAATTTATTCATGATATCTCAATGTATAACAATTGTTCTGTAAAGTTCTTAATTGATATTAGTATTGAATTTGATTTTTAAATATGTTTTTATTCCTTGTCAGCCACTTTTCAAAAGTCAGACCATTATGTTCTTTTTGTAGATTTTGCAGGAGGTTGTCATCTATGGCCAATCCCCAGACAATATTAGCTATGCCAGGTGAGAATAATTACAAATGTGTGTGTCAAATACATGTAGGAAGTGTGGAATCAGTGTACTCATGGATTGCATTCCCATCCTCTCACAAAGATCCGTTTTCTCTGTTTCACATAAATGATGCATTCACTAGCTATTGCTTCTGCCACATGCAATGCTTGCCATGTTTCTGGCATTCAATGGATATAGAAATAATAATAATAGAGTAGAATTTTTTTCCATTTGCACAGAAGTTCCAAACTTTCTCTCACAATATAGTGAAACAATATAGTTTTGGACAGAGTTTAAAATGGCTGTTCTGAAGCTCAAGAAATAATCTTTTAAATTTTTTGAAAAACCTCAAAATTAGGATTTCTCTCTCCCACCAAAATAAATGACTCTCTCTTTCTGTTTGGTCCTTACAATATAACAATCACCTCCCCTGCCAGAAGGGTTTAAATGCTTACAATACACAGCTGTGGTCTACAGATGAATTTCTCATCATGTTCAGTCATAATAGGTGTAAAAAATATAATTTCAGGCAATTTGTCATTGGAGAAAGTGAAAATAGTTTATATTAATAAAAGAAACTGTGAGATACTTCCCACGTGTTCTGCAGACCACGGAGCTGTATGAAACTCTTGTAAAAGCAACATGAGTGTATCCAGATATAGTTCGATGGGGCAATAAGACCACAGCCATCAATTATTTAAAGAAAACCTGTCTGGAGACAGTCATGCCAAGCACCTGAATTCACTTTAATGGTGGAAGTGGACACATATGCTTAAGGAGTTTAAATCCTTTATGAATAACACTCACTTATGATATATAGACAGAAGGCAAAACTATGGATTTGTTTTTTTAACAGCATGGATGTTCTGAAGTACATATTTTACACATTCTTTTGAATGTAGTAACATTGTGGCTGTTATTTAGAAATGTTTAGAATCTCCTTTCCAGTATGGTATTGAACACAAGAAGAATTAATGCTCTCATAGAATCTGGAAGGTATAGATGTTTCCATTTGTTTGTTTTTTTTTGGAAATTAAAAAACTAGAAACATTGTTTGATTAATATTGAAGACTGAAATAGTGTTGTTTTTGACAAACTTGGTTGGAAGACTGTCATCATTTTTGGACAGATTCATTCCCAGGAGTACTTGCATTGTAAGTGTTATATCTCATTCACATAAAAAAAGATGATAGAGTAATGCTATTTGGTGGTAGAGTAACATGATTTAAAGTTTATTACTTAATTCAGATTGGGTGGGCTTATTTATAGTGAAGAGAGATGGATATTTACTGAATACATAACATTCTTAGATTCTGAGCATCTCTGAATATAAACATAGTCATGTTTTACTTTGCATGCAGTCCTTTTTTTCATTTTATAACAAATATTTAAAAATGGATTAAAACATGCAAATGGCCATGAAGGGGACTGCATAGTACATTATAATGGGCAAAATCATTTACATCTGAAATATATATACTTTTTCAGAAAACAGATGGTGATTAAATAATATCTATTATTCAGAGTTTTGCTAATCACATATACTTTCCCCATAAAAAAGCATATATTTAGTACATATTCTTGCATTTTTATATATTTATCTTCATAAATTAGAAAGTTTAATTTAATTTTTTCAAGAGTTACACTTATCAGAATACATTAGGATTACTTCTCAAACTATGTTACAAAAAACAAAGTACAATTATTAAATTAGGCACACTTGTTCTGAAAATTAGTTTCCTCAAGTTCTTCTCTTGTCTTGCTAACCTACCCTCATGCTGAGAGACTGATAAATTAATGTTCTTTGTTCTTTCCAAATAAAATTTCCTAACTGGATAATTCTGATAATTGTTTTGTTTTGTTTTTATTTTTATTTTTTATTACCTCCATTTTGGCAATGAAACAACTCATTGGAACCCTGGGGGAGACAGAAATTAGACCTATGAGATTTGTGGAATCTAATATAGTCTAACTGCAGGGGGATTTCAATGTGTAAATCTAAAATGCAACAAAGAAGTGACGGGTCCCTAAAGGTTAATATTTGCATGGCTTTCAGTATTAAAAATACCAATTTCCCCTCAAAATCTATAAATGCCTTGGCAGCACTGTAGTCCATGCTTGGGGATAAAATAAAACCAAAAGAGCAAAACAAAGATGGAGTGGGTATAACTTGGATAATTATGAGTAATTTTCTTTCTTGATCACCTTAGGTGTTTTACATGATTCTCACTGAAAGTTTCCCCTCTCTAATCCCTCAAAGCGCCTCCAGAAAAATAGCTCTTTGAATTTGAAACTAACCTCGAAGCATTACGGCAGCTCCGTAAGGCCGGTCTGGCCCACTCTGATCTTGCATGCACGACGTGCTCAGCTCCCACCCGACTCAACGACTCTCCAGGGAACCGCTCAGTCACCTTTCCATGCTACTGCAACTCTGCAGTATTTATTTTCTTCCCATTTTGTTCATGGCTTCTCAAATCTTTAAACTAACATCTGAAGAAATCTTGAGATACACGAGGAAAGAAAAAAAAAAGAGAAATAAAATCATGGCTATAAGTTAGCTAAAAGGAAGAAATAAAACAGTGTGCAACTATGTGATTTTTAGTAGAAAATAAAGTTAAAGAAACCAAGTAAAATTGATATTAATATCTAGTCCAACGAAATATCAGACACAAAAAAACTGTACCCTGTCAGAGCTCCAAACTGTAAAATTACTATCAACTGGAAATGGTAGAATCCTATTACTTGAGTCATTGAAAACCAAAAAAATTCTAGGGAGTGTGTGGGTGAGAAAGCTGGCCAAAGACTCAATTATTTTTTTCTTCCATATATCATATGTTATGAACTTCAGTTTAAAAAAAAAGACTGTGAGAAATGTTTGAATAATTAGTGTTTAAAAATATTTGAACTATCTTTTGAATGTTAGGTTATTATTTCTCTCCTTATTGTTACTCTAAGTAATTACCTAAATAGTATAAACTAAGTGTAAAGAAGGGATTGGTAATTTCCACCATCTATTCCACCACTTCTCTTTAGTTATTTTCACTTTGGATTTGAAGCAAGGTCCATAAATCACTTTAATGTCTATATTTATGGCTGGCAATACACAGGCCATGTGAGACAGAGCAGCGGGCCAGAACCTCAGTGTTTAACTCTCAGAATGATTCATGAAGGAATGTTTCATCTTTGGTGCAACTTTGGGATTTTGGGAAAGGCAAAGCCTCTACAGGAAGGGCCCCAAGCAGATCAGTGTTGCACCAGGGTTATGATACTAAAGATTAGAGTAGTTGCAGGCAAAGTTTAGAATTGAAAATTTTGGGGGAAGTTGGAGAAATGAGTAGGCCCAGGCTTATAAAAGCTGTGCTTGGCTGTCTATGTTTATAGTGAATGGGAATGGAAGAGTAAATGATCCTCTAATTGCACAATTTACTTACACCAAAGTACTGTCATCTGAGTTAGTGTTTCTGTATGAAAACCAGAGGTCCTTAAAAATGGAACAACTTTGTGGGATTATAAAATGGTGCCGTCACTCTGGAAAACCATTTAGCAGCTCCTCATAAGGTAAAGCACAGTGTTACCATATAACGCAGTGATTCCATGGCTGGGTAACTTCTCCCAAGAGATTTGAAAATATGTACCTACAAAAATTTGTGCCCAAAAGTTCACAGCAGCATTAGTCATAATAGCTAAAAAGTGAAAACAACTCAAATATCTATCAACTGAGCAGATAAACTATTGTGTATGCACACAATGGAATATTATTCAGCCATAAAAAGGAATTAAGTTACTGATAATATAAATGAATCTTGAGTATATGCTAATTGGAAGAAGCCAGTGACAAAAGGCGACATATTGTATGATTCCACTTATATTAACTATCTAGATAAGGTAACTTAATAAAGACAGAAATTAGATTAGTGGTTGCCAGGCACCAGGCAGTATTATATGCATAGTGACATACTGTGAAATTATTGTGCATTTGGTTCCAGACCACTGCAATGAAGTGAATATCACAGTAAAGCAAGCAATGAATTTTTTGGTTTCCTAGTGCATATAAAGGTACACTGTACTGCAGCACACTAAATGTGCAATACCATTGTCTTAAGAAACCATGTATACACCTTAATTAAAAATTACTCTATTGCTAAAAAATACTAACCATCATCTGAGCTCTTGGTGAGTCATAATCTTGCTGCTGGTGAAAGGGCTTTCCCCCATGTTGATGGCTGCTGACTGATCGGGGTCATGATTGCTGAAGTGTGGTGTGCTTGTGGCAATTTCTTAAAGTAAGACAACAGTGAAGTTTGCCACATCAATTAACTCTTCTTTTCATAAACTATTTCTCTGTAGCATGTGATGCTATTTGAGAGCATTTTACCCAAAGAGGAACTTCTTTCAAAACGAAGTCGAATATCTCAAATGCTGCTGCTGCTTTATCAACTCAGTTTATCTAATATCTTAAATCCTTTGTTGTCATTTCAACAATCCATGCTCACTTTTAAAATATGTTTATCCAGTTGTTTCAGGACCATTTCCTGCAAAGACTTTTCTTTCTCTTTAAATTGTGTATGTTACTTTGTTTAATTGATTGTTAATGGCTAGTTGTGTGTCTAGGTTCTCTATTCTGTTGCGTTGTTCAATATGGCTTTCCTGATGTCAATACTACATTGTCATAATTAGTGTGACTTATGGTGAATCTTGAAATAAGGCAGTGTAAGCCCTCCAACTTTGGTTCCCCTTTTCAAGAATGCTCTGGCTATACTAGATCCTTTGTAACCCTATATAAATTTTAGTATCACCTTGTCATTTTATACAAAAAATACCATGTAATTTTTATTGGAATTTGAATCCAAATAATATTAGTCCTTCCAATCTATAAACAAGGTATATATATATATTATCATTTATTTATGTCCCATTTAGTTTCTTTCAGAAATGTTTTATAAATTTAAGCAAAAAGTTTCAGTTCGTTTTCTATTGCACTTATTCCTAAATGTTGTTACACAAAGTAAAAATTTAAGGAATTGTTCATGTTTCTTTGCAAGAATATTTCACAGACAACAATGTATTTTCTCCACCCAAACAAACATGATTTCCTTTTTGTGATATTGTTGTTGCCTTTTGTGATGAGTTGTCTTTCTTTTTGTGATATTAGCAGCTGTGTTGAATTGCCTCTTGTCAGTTTGGCAGCATCACTACAATTTTCTAAAGCTGGGAACTCTGTTTTCCAGAACTCCGTTCCCAATGATTCCTCATAGGATTTGCAAATGAGAAAAACTCATGCATGATTTGGAAGATGAAAGTGAAGCAATAGCCCTTCTTGGTGATTTTGGCAGCCAGGCATGGAGGCTTCCACAATGATCTTAGCAATCAGAGCATCCAGACCTAGCACCGTCACAGGTCTCCCATGAGCTTGTACTTCATGATCATGGAGATGCAGCCATTTCTTGGACTTTTTTGTGAGCTTCAGCTTCCTCTCTATCGCTGTTTTATGCTGATGCAATTTACAATAGTTTCTCTGACTGTCTGAATGCAACTTTCCAGACCTGCGCTTTGCTTGCTTACCCTTAATGTCAAAATTAATTCTTAGAGTAAATCTCTTAACCTCTTATTTCTGTAATACTTAATTGGCTTTGTTTTCCTGGCTGAAACCTGACTGGTAATAGCAGACAGTGATGACAACTTCCTAGATTTATTTTTTAATTAGAGGGTGGTAAATGGAGATATTCTAACTCTATTATTCTTTTCTTTTTCATGCATTAAATAAAAAACTTCTGTAAAAAGAAACTTCTCACTATCTTTTTGGTTACCCTGAGGTACGATTTGTAGAGAAAAGGCAGGATTAGTACTTGATGCTTTTATTTTCCACTTTCTTTTTTTTTAAATCAGGTGCTGTTTTATATGCCAGTTTGCTAAATAATAACTGGTTTCCTAGCGACCATCAAAACTGGCTTTTTTAAAACTGACTTTGGGAAACAATTTCTCTTTCTTCTCAGTCTAGTGAATTTTCATTCTGAAATTAAGTTCTAGCTTGTTTTCTAGATTTTAATCTCTGCTGAGGTCCCACATCTGTTCATTCATTATGATTTTATTTTTTCAGGCCTTGAACTATATTCAAAATAGTTGCATCAAAATCTATTTACGCTAATTCTAGCATCTGGATCATACTGTGATATATTATATTGACTAGATATTTTAGTATCTTTAGAAATTCATGTATTTAAACATATTAGGGGTGCTTCTGTTCATTGTACTCATTGTCTTTACTGATGTTTAAATTATTTCATGTTCGGATAGTAAGTGCTTTTTCAAAGCTGCCTCCTGGATCCTGTGGGTATGGCCCTTGAAGGATATGAAAGCTTCCTTACTTTCCAGTATGACTAGATGCTCTAGATTAAATTTTTAACATTACCTGCCCATAACCAGAAACCACCCATTTCTCCAAAAAGCTTTGTTTCCTCTAAATGAATGATGGTATTTCAAAGGCAAACACGATTACTCATATTCCTTATCCTTTAAAAAAAGGAAAACAATAGTCTTAGATTAAAAATATCAACCTTATTATGAAAAACATACTTACTAAAAGCAATGTAATATTATTTCTATGTTTCATTATGTTCTTAAGTTATATCCCATCAGAGACATACAGTCATATTATTAAACTGCTTTACAAAAGTCACTTGGTATAATTCTACTTTAAAGATGACATAAGTATATTAAAACTCATTTTCTAAACATCACAAGACAGTGTTCTGTTATGACTAATTTTAATTATCAGAGGTCAAGTCAATTATTTTACAAGAAGATTTTAACTCATTGTGCTGGAACATAATCACAGTTTCCATTTGCTTAAGACAAAAATTCTCCCAACATGTTATTGTAAAGATGTTTAATCATACAAAAGTATTGAAGGAATTCATATGACCATCCATATACCAATCACTGAGATTCTGCAAATGACATTTTGTTATATTTGCTTTATGACATATCCATCTCTCTATTCACCCTTCTATTCCCTAACCAATTCATCTTTCTTTACTTATTTCAAAGTATACTTTTTCCCTATATATAGGGAAACATACACTTCATTAACTATTGTTCAGTATTTGCTTAAAGCTCTTTTTAAAAAATAAAACTTGCGTATGATGTAATTTACAAATCTAAAGTGTAGTGTTTTCTGAGTTTTGACAAGTGAAAACACCTGTGCAACTTCGGCCTTTACCAGGATATGGATAAGTGTCCACATGCAAAAGACCACTATTTCAGAAAATCATTTCTTGTCTTTGGAATTGCATAGCTTATGTGAATTCCCTAATCCAAGTTCATAAAATTAATATCCAGAAGATGAAAGCTACAACTAGTTAGTGGGTGAATATTCCCAGGGATTGTCTGAATATTTGTTAATTTAAAATAGGGGTGGCTCTGGGAGTAAAGGGGTTCCCCTCCTGGGACAAGTTCCCTGTGAATCTGGTGAAACTGAAGTAAGGCAAGGGAAAGAACAGGTGGGCTTAAGGAGTTTTATTTCTCACAGCTTGCTTGGGTTCGGTAGCCAGGCTCCACACCGTCCATCCCCTCTGGCCGCCGTGTGCCCCCTCTGCCCCCCTGCCTGCCCCTTCCAGCAGGAGCTCCATGGGTGGGTCCCTGGTGACTGATGGGCACCAGACCAAAGAGGTACCAGGAATGGAGGGGAGGAGACAATGGCCATTTTATCTCCACCCATTGTCCCAGGTCAACTGGAGGCTCTACTGTGATAAACATCCACTGGTATATAAATGGACTAAGGCCAGACGGGAAATTTGGGAAATTCTGGGTGAAAACTTCCACTTACTCCACAATAGGCTTATATTTTATAGCTGCCTTCTGAGCAACATTGTGCCATTGTCACTGTAGAAGGCACTTGGAGAATAAGCAGAGAGATTAATGCACAGTAATTTGGTTGTGTGATGGATATGCCTAGTTCTGATCGTCAGAACACTGAAGAGCTGCCCACTACACTAGAACATAAGCAACCTGAACTATTGCTCTGTTGGCAGTAAGTTCCCGGGAGTGCTCTGCAAATTTTGTATCTTGTGAGGGGCTTGCTGCAGTTGTGAAAAGAGAAAAAAATGTGTTCTGTTTTTGTGTTTTAGTCAAATGAGGGTTCTATCAAAAATAGGTTTAAAGAAGTAACAAGTGGGTGTTTATTCTTATTAATGTACTTCTTAAACAAGCATTTAGAAAATATATAAGAGATAAAATTACACAAACTCTTTGAGAACAGAGAGAGATCTCTGTTTTTAAAAAATAGGAACACCTTATACCCTTTTATGGTAGCTGGCAGTTGGTAGACAATTATATATTAGAAGCTGATGTCATTATGAGCATGAGGATAAAGGCATATTTAGTGAAAGCATGTTAATTTCGCCACCTAGTTTTGATGATTGTAAGATGTTACATGACCTTTAGATGGGGCAGTCCATTTACCCCATCCCTTAACCTATGTCATAGAGAAGCTTTTGGCAGACCAAAAACTGGAAAAGAGTTAAATTTTATATATAAAGGAAAATCTTACTCAAGAAAACTACAAGAAACTTTTTAGTATACATACTATAGTAAAATGAAACCCTACTGTGTTGTCAAGAATGTTGGAAAACATGCCAGCTTATTATTTATTCAGTCACTACTGGAAGTCAAAACACAGGGAACACATTTCTTCATTTGGGTTCTCCTGAAACAGAGCTGAAGATAAGAATTTGGGTGCCTGTCACTTACTGGGGGAATGTTCTTAGCAAAGAGGGAACAAGGGAAGCAAGGCTGGTCAGGAGTAGGACCTAAGGGAAGATGTGGTCTCTGGGAGCTCGAGAAGACAGGTCAGGCCATAGGGCTGACTGCCTTAAGGAAAGAGGGAGCCAGTGTTTGTAACCCCATGTCAGTCAGTCATTAGCTGGCTGCAGGCTGCCTCAGCATCAGGAGGGGAGTCAGAAATTGTCAATGTCTTTCCTCATGCAGATTTTTGTAGCAGAGCTGAAGGGAATCCCAGCTCCTTTAAGAGTTGAGCTTTGTACCTTGGGTGAGTTTCGTAAACTCCTTACCCAAAAATGGGGATAATGAAATGAGGCCATGAAGTACCGATAGTTCTTTGAATACTATAAATGAGGTTCTTAGCACAGTACCTGGCATATGGTGAAGAACCAATAAATGTTAGCTAATATTATGATTGTTCGTTACTTTACATGAAATGGGTTAAACGACTCCCACTTTAAATTAAAATAGAAAGTTCCTTGTCTTCCCTTGATGAACCAGGAAAAAAAAAAAACTAGGCTAAAACAAACATATTTCTGAAACTGCTGCAAACTGAATTAAGACAGTTTATGAATATGCTGAAATAGTAACTGTGACTATATTCTCATTGTTTCATGTTACAGTTTTTCAAAGAATAATCTAAAATTATACATAATCAGTAGGTAACCAGTTAAAATTCAGGTTATACCAGTTTGTTCTTTTACTTCTTTCCAGTAGTAAAACTAATGTTAAATTATGCTAGTTTCATGATACTCTTTCCCAGCTAGGCATCTAGTTGGGTGAAAAATTTAATTATTTGGGGGAAAAATTCATCAGAAGAATCCACATATTCATTTACTTCGTCTATGCATGAACCTTTCTTTATTTCTGGGAAAACATTCACCTGAATCATTTCTCATAACAAAATTTATTTTCAACCAGCAATAAGTAGGATTAGAGATATATCTTTATATCTATAGGTGTTCTTAGCATTGCTATTCTGATTTATGTCAAGAGTTAATAAAATAAAGCCTGATTTTGTACCAGGAGACCAGTATCTTTGGTAAGGTTATAAAACCTTGGTCTACCTTTTCCATGTATACAATCAAAACAGGATGGCTCACTACAAAATATACTTCATAAGCTAAATGATGAATTTGTGTACAGAGAGAAAAGGAAATAAAAGCAGGGAGTGAATTGTAAAAATTGATCTGCACAATAAATTTTGTAAAACCAGATGCTTAAAAAACATTTTGACTGTTTCATTTTGCACACTACTTTTGGCTTCACTATCTCAATTTTTATTTCTGTTCCAAGTCCAGTGGACAGACAGGGTATCTGTTAAGCACCTAGCACAAATTGCCAGCGCTCTGTAAATGACCTGCTGGTGACCTCTGCAAGAAAAGCTGAACCAGCAACCGAAAGCACACACAAGAAGGATGCTTGTGGCCCATATGGGGAAGAAAAAGGTGCTTAGTTGCTCTTTTCTCCTTTTTTTCCTACAACAGATCACAGTGTACTCCTACTTAAAAAAAAAAAAAAATGAAAAACACCAGCAACAAAAAGCTTGTCCATCTGTTAGCATTTTCCTTCCACTAATGCCCTTTGAGATTGACTGTGTGGGAGGAGCTAAGGCAAGATACACTGCCTTGACTGGTAATGGGAACGAGGGCATTTTTTGCTCATGCAGTTTTTGAAAAATCAGTTCCTTAGACTTTATGATGAGAAGTATGAATTGAGTTTCATTTGTGGAAGGGACATGGTTTTTTCTTAGGAAAGAAGTGGTCATTTGCACATTAGGCAAGCGATTATGCATAGTTAATAAGGAATAACTAAGGGGAAAATGTGTGGGCTGACTCTATTCTGAGAAAATAAAACCTATATAAGGATTGTCATCAAGCTTTGGAACAGTGGGTCGCTCAAAACTCAGTAACTGGCTGGCTTAAATTACCCATAAAAATACAAGGTCAAAACAAATGCTTGAACTTGCTGTAACTTCAAGCTCCCATTTTACTGAAGTATGATTTTTCTCATGCTTAATTGAAAATGTCTCTACTATACTTCAAAATCATTAAAAGAAACAGAATTTCAAATCAAATTTTAATTTGTAATGTTCCATGACAAGCTATTATTTTGAACAACTGAGAAATGAATGAAAACATCAGCATATGACAGGCACTGAGTTAGGGATCCTGCTTCTGGAACTGAAAGGAGAAGGTTCTTTCTTTATTATTTGAGTTCTTTATTATTTGAGTTTCTTTATTATTGAGTTGGGGGAATGTTCTTAGCAAAGAGGGAACAAGGGAAGCAAGGCTGGTCAGGAGTAGGACCTAAGGGAAGATGTGGTCTCTGGGAGCTCGAGAAGACGGGTCAGGCCATAGGGCTGACTGCCTTAAGGAAAGAGGGAGCCAGTGTTTGTAACCCCATGTCAGTCAGTCATTAGCTGGCTGCAGGCTGCCTCAGCATCAGGAGGAGAGTCAGAAATTGTCAATGTCTTTCCTCATGCAGATTTTTGTAGCAGAGCTGAAGGGAATCCCAGCTCTGGGATTCTCATGAAGGGAATCCCATGAGGTCTCTGACACAGTTTGATGGGGCTACAGGGGGCACAGGGCACAGCCATGGTGTGCATGGGGAACTGCACAGGGACGAATGAGCAGAGATACCAAACTATAAGGAATTTTGAACCTTAAGTGTTTTGTTTATTCTTTTGACAGTTTTCAGGAAAATTGGGCCTACTTCTTCCTTGAGATCTTCCCTTCCTCAGAGGAGAAAAGTTGCTGAAATTAAAGATCCTGGGGATCTCTAGGGGATATGTGCTAAAATGAGAGAGAAATTTAGGTATGGAATGCTATCTATCCTAGCCAAAGGAGATGGGTTGGGATGAACTTAATTCTGATTATGAGATAGAATGTGGTGGCATGAGATTAAGATAGTTTAGAATTCTCAATTTGAAATTAGATGGAAAACATACAGGCATGCACATACTCACAAGACCTTTCACTACACGTTCATTCATCTTCCCTCCTTCCCCAGGAATCCCCCTCAGATGTACCTAGGGGATGATGCGTTGGAGTGATTGTCCGAGGTCTTGCTCTTTGCCTCCCACTCTCCAACCCCTTGAAAGGCCCCAGCATCTGGAGCTATAATGGAATTACTGAATTGGATGAAGAACAAAGAGAGGCAGAAAGTCCATTGTGAACAGCCAGCACTGAAAAGTTACTGAAGGTACACAAAGCCCTCAAACACATACTGTGTCCTGAAGCTGGCTACTGTGTAACTGGCCACCACCCTGTTTCTACTGATATCCCCCCAAAATGTTATATGATTGGTTTGTGATAACTTTCTTTCCTTTTTTTTCAGTATTCTTATTGATCTGTGTTTTTAGAAGATTTCACTTGTATGAAAGAAAAGAGGGTCAAAGCACATGGCAATTTCCCCTGAGTCACACACTTTCTCACAGATGATGTGGTCACTTTAATTGTCCTCACACATTTCAAAGTAACCAGAAATATTACTGCAGATGGGCTCTTTCGTGTAAACTTGTAGAAGTCTATTAAGTTATCTTAAATAGTTATATTTAGCTAATCCAAAAATCATTACTCTGGTGCCTATTATGTAGTAAGTTCTGGGTTTGGGACGGACAAAGGCAAATAGATGTATATTCTGTCCTCGATCAGGGTTTAGTTTGGTGAGGACATTTTTTAGGTTATCTGAGAAGTATTTTAGCACCTAAAGCTATGATAGGTGTATAAAAAATTGGAGAGGTGAGACCTAAAAAACTATGAATATGAAAGGATTGAAAAACAATAATAATTAGATTTAACAGTTGTATTCTAAAGTAAAGAAATATAACAAATCTCTGGTTTCTTTAGTGAGTGAAGGCTATGCCATCAATAGTGTTATCTTCAAATACAAAAGTTACTTTTGTATGTAATTTGGCTGAATATCTGGAGGTGTCCCAAATGTGTGCTTTTATCATGGAAACTTACAGGAAAATTCACTGGAAGTATAAGAAACTGTGCCAGACAAAAACAAGAAGTTAAAACTGAGGAAAACATACAATGGAAGAAATAGTCATTTTTGGTCTGAATAAAATTTTGTAAGATGCTTCCTCCTCCCTAAGACATTCGCAGTGAAAGTAACCCCCCCCCCACTCCCCAATGCACACACACACATACAGGATAGAAAGCTCAGAGAAAATTACTGAATTTGACTAGTCTATGTAATGCAATAATATACACGAAACACCTGTCCAAGATTCTAGAGTGTATATTAGGGCAGATTTTTCCCTCAGAAATTATTTGACCTTAAGGACAACTTGTTAATAGTTAATAATAATCAGTGTATCAGGTTGAATTCTCTTTAATAAATCTATGCAAAAAGGAGATATTTGTAACACATATTTCCTGTGTAGATAGATCTGAAATGGTTGCCCCGCTCACACCTACTGCATGACCTAAATTTTTAAACAGTAATCTCCATTATTTTTAGGGATTAATAACAATGTTCCTGCTATAAGATCTTCTATTGCATCAGAGATGGCCAACCATAGCTATTAATTCTAGAAGGCATTGAAAAGTAGGTGTAGATTTGTTTTTGGTATAAAAAATTGTGGAAGCCCTTAACTTCACTCTTGTAATGGTCCACATCATGTTTCTAGGCAACAAACATTCATACTGAGATACTCAAATATTAACAAATTTACTCAAAATAGTTGAATGCCTTCATAATCTGTTGCTGCTCATTCAAAGTCAGATTTTTCAATAAGTGTGATTGGCCACGCTGCTGAAAGCACTTAACACGTGAGAATTGATATTTGCTGCCAAGCTATCTTTCTAACACCATTTTGACTTTGTTCTGCTATTCTATTTATCAAGTCTCTATTGTAATACTGACACAAAAAGTTATAGAGTATTTAAAATAATGTGGATTTCCAAAATTAAATGTAATAATTTAATCTTTAAACCAGCTACTTATTGGGTGCAAATTACTCTGAATGATGGTAAAAAACATCCTTATCATTAAAATGCTTGCATTTTTAGTAAGCAAATAGAATTAAATGTAAAATATGTTAAAACATTAATTGTCTTTATCAGATGCATATGAATGTAGTTAAAAGGAATGCAGGAACCAGAAAGATAAGATTATACTGTTAAAAAGACACTGAAAAATATATCTGCATAAGCACAAATCTTTCCATGTATGGGTTTTTCCATTTATTATAAAGAATGATTTATTGTTGCAAATGTGTCTCCTTATATAACTCATCTCTACTACCTGTTTTAGTTATTAATGTGTTTTAGTACAACCCACATGCTTCATTATATATAAGTAGTAGTTTGCAAGAATTTCCAATGGGAAATGCCTAATATTCAAAGAGTACACACTGACTTTCAAGGTTTTGGAAGTAGTATGTTCTTACAGACAAAGGCTATATTTGTGTGTCAGATTCTCTGGGAACAAAGAATATATGCTATTACAATTTCACTGTCTTTCACAAATGAAAAAACAGTTGATATAATATCTAGCATTGTAATTCAGGAATCATCATGAGGGTCCATGAATGGAAGGCCAACTTCATTGAATCAGGGCAAATTTTTGAGTAAGACAGAAGTAATGACCAAGTATTTTCAGCACACAAGAATTTCTCTTTATTTATCATGTCCATACAGCTATTCTATTTGTTTAGGGACTTTCAATGAGAACACTTTCGTGAGCTCAGTTTTACTGGGGTGTTACTTGTACCAGGAGTTTATTAACATTATGCAGAACTCTGATTAGAGTGTTCTAGGGTACAAAATAGGATATGGGCCTTTTTTTCACAAATTTGGAGATTACAGATACTCCAATTACTAAGTGAATATTCATATATTTTAAGGACCCAACTATATGTAAGAGAGCAAAAATAGCCACCCTGGACCATAGTTAGACAACTACACATGTATTGCTGCATCTCGGCCTAGGTTAGCTAGATCAGACTCAGCAAGGGTTTTATTTTATGGCTAATCCTATAATTACAAGACCCTCATTATCCCACACCACAGTGGAAATAGATCTATCATTTTTGATTCCCAGGGGTTTTTTTTGGCTCTACTTGAGCGTAATATGCCCTGAAATGTCATATCGAGAGGGGAAACAAATAAATAAAACAAATGTGAATATTCTGATCACTAGCCTCCTGGCTTGATTTTAATGCTATTTCCTTACATAAGACTTCTAAAAAGGCAGAAATGGAAAATGTGGAAGGAGAAAGATTTAGTGCAAGAAACACTGGAATAAGAGCCCAGAGACCTCTGTTTTGGCCACAAAGGTTTGGAGAAGTCATTTAGTCTTTGTGGGTTCTAGTTTTCCCATCTGAAAAATGTGGGGTTTCATCTCTCTGGGCACATCTTAGTCTAGTTAGCCATGCCTTTTTGAGGCACACCCAGGAATGAGTAACCCTAGTCATAGTGCAAGCAGGTCTCTGGGCCTGACAGTCCCTGTGCTTCCTAACCTTGAGTTATCCTGAAGGTCACTTCTTGTTCAGCTAGTGAGTGTTATCTGACAAAAGGGAATATGTTTCCGATCTGTGTCACATCTGAAAGGAATTTTTCCTGGAAGAAAGATTATGTCTATACCCTGCAAAGTATTATGCTTCTTTCTGTATTCCAGATCTTATGTTATTTTATTTATATGTGAAAAGTTATGGTTTTGTCTTTCGACGTGAGAAACATCCCTTGAGAGCATAAGAAAAAAAAATTCGGAATCACCAAAGTCAGCCAAGTAAGTGAGAAAAAAAAAATCATATACCCAAAAAACTAAAATGGACAAAGCAATCACACTGAAATTTGATTGCAACAGAGCCTCACTCTCTAAGATTTATATCTAGCCAACAGCTCTTCCAAGTAAGAGAGTAAAATTTTAAGACGTAAAGCCTGAAGCCATGTCACTTAGGAGCAAAACTCAAAGAAAAGCCTTGATTGTGGTATAATGTTTCAGATGTTCCATCTTATTCCAGGATATGCACAATCTCACATTTAAAAAAATAAGATGTGATGATTTCACTCTTCTCTCCACTTTAGATTGTAGTCAAAGCTGAGAAGCAAATTTAAACTAAAGAAGGTAACACTAAAGGGAGAGATCATGCAATTTGCACAGATACATTTTCTCAGGATAAAACTTTTCCATTATGCTCTTACAGATATTTTTGAAGTCATATGGTTTCAGTGTATGTATAATTCCCCTGGTTTACAGGATTCACTGGGTACTGTAGAAAATAGTTTAAACTGGCACTAATTTCTCCACTTACGTTTTTAACCCATGAGCTCCTGCAGAATAATTCAATTGGATTTTATAGTTCATACAATTCTCCAGCTTTAAAAAAAGCAAGGAACCCTTAAATTTACTAATCTATAAATTGTAAATATGATTTCTACCTTACTGAGTTGTGAATGCTGAAAATAATGTAATTTTAAAACATCACAGTATCTGGTACATGGTTGGTGCTACAAACTAGCATATATATAGATGTGTTATTGTGTATGTTTGTGAGATGTGTGTGTGCGTGTGTGTCTGCCTATTTTGGAAGACTGGTTTGCCTCATCCTTGACATTAATAAGCTTTTGATTGTTTCCTCACTTGTCTTAAATATACCAGTTTTTTATTTTTATTTTTTTTATTAAGGTATCATTGATATACACTCTTACAAAGGTTTCACAAGAAAAACAATGTGGTTACTACATTCACCCTTATTGTCGAGTCCCCCCCATATTGTCCATTAGTGTAGTAAGATGCCAGAGTCCCTACTTGTCTTCTCTGAGCTACACTGTCTTCCCCATGATCCCCCCCACACACCATGTGCACCAATCATGATACCCCACAATCCCCTTCTCCCTCCCTCCCCACCTGCCCTCCCCTTTGGAAACTGCTAGTCCCTTCTTGGAGTCTGTGCATCTGCTGCTGTTTTGTTCTTTCAGTTTTGCTTCATTGTTATACTCCACAAATGAGGGAAATCATTTTATGTTGACATTTTTAACCCCCTTTGGGTAAGAGATCTCAGCAGAATGATTGTATTAAATTATTTTAGAATTTACTTTGCTTATATTGTCTATAGGGAGTAGGCGATAACCAATTACTAGTTTATGTTCATTTTTTTAATCCTGTTCCCCACAGTGGTCCACTTAGAATTTCTCTTCCTCATTTGAAATGGGTATACTTAATTAGGATGTTTGCATACCTTTTAGTAGTGGTCTAATTTGATACAAACACATTTGCCCAAAGACTTGGAAGTGTGATTTGGCTTTGAAAAATGTTCAGATTTCTAGGTTAATATGACAGTAGCTAGGAGTTTCTTCTAATCACCTCTGCCCAATTTCGCATACAAAAAAATTAATTAAGACATAAAGAAGCTCAAAAAGGTAATAGATAAGGGACTAAAGATAAGAAATGGCAATAGAATAAATTCTATAGCCAATTCCCACTCTTTTCATTCTGACAATGAAAGATGAGAAACATATTCTAGGACTACATCTGTCAAGGTAAACAGACAGTGTCTTTCACTCCCTCCAAAAAATACAGGAAAAAGAGAAAGTCAAGTCTTGTGCAGGCTTACTACACCAGCATCGAGGAAATACAGACTGCACTCTCCAGAAAGATAAGCAATTATGACCTCCCATCTAAGCCCTCAGAGCCAGAGTCTGGACATCACATCCTGTACTTTGGAGCCATAAACTCAAATGCTTAAAAAAGGAAAGGAGAGTAACATAATGAATGAAAGGGCTAGGCTTTAGTGTTGGGAAGAAGATAGAATTTTTGCAGGAAGTGATTGGATCCATTCTATAGCCAAGAAAAAGCTTCACCTAGAACAGTAACATTCCTAACTTGATCTTCCCCATTCACTGGTGTCTTCACAAGAAATTAGTCAGATTGAAGGGTGAAATACACTCCTTTCCTTTGAGATCTGCCTACCTACGGAGTTGTATCCTAGTCTTCCCCTGACTCTGCAATTAGCTTACATGGGCAAGTCTGTCTGAGTGGGGAGCCCTCACCTGTCTAATGATGCCAGGACTGAGGGGTGAGTCTAACTGAGGTGGCAGTGTTAGTAAATCCATTTAGCTGTTCTTTCTGTTTCACACTTGTACCTATGCTTCAACTAGCTCTGACTTGAGAAGAAGTATAAAAGTATGTTCATTGCCCCTCTAAAATCCTAACAAAACCCAAAATAAGTAAAAGTAATGAGGGTTTAATAAGATGGGCTAGTAAAAATTATTAAAATATCAATGATATACATATGTACATACATGCATATTTATGCATTACCAATAATCTGTTAGGAAATAAAGTGGGAAAATATCCCATTCACCTTGGTAATAAAAATAAAAGTGTCTAGAAATGACCTGAAAATGGAATGTTTGCAATATGTATATGAAATGAACCCCATCAAAAATTTATCAAGAGCTATAAAAGGTACTAATTCTACCTATAATTAATCTTTTCATTCATACTGTTTTATTCTACTGCATCTAATAGTTTCAGACTAATAATAACAATATCATCACTAAGAATATGATGACTGAATACAGTGAATATTGCTTTTTAGATGTTTATGCCATTTGTTAGATCCCACTAGTCATATTTCTATGTTTCAATGTTTTTATTTTTACCTAATGAAATTTATCAGTTTCCTTTTTAATGCCTCTAGCTTTTATGTCTTAGGAACTTTTTCTCACTTATTTGAAGTTTACAGAGGAATTCATCCATGTTTTCCTTGATAATATGTATATGCTCCTTTTATTTATTTGTATGCATCAGAGACACATCCAATTGGTCCTTTGCCATATGCTTCTCAGCTGTTCCAACACCTCTTTCCTCCCACTGATATGACATGCCCTTTTAATATTTTCTAAGCTAGCATATTCAATTCACCTTTTTTTTGCATTTAGAAATTCTTTTCTATTGGTATGCATACATTATTATTGCACTACATAGTTTTAATTATAGTGGCTTAAATATATGTACAATATATATGTATAACATACAATAGGACTAGAAATCCTCCTCTCTCCCAGCAACTACTCTTCTAAATTCATAATTTTCTTGAGTAGTCCAAAGCATGATAGTGTTTTTACTAGGATATCATTAAATTACAAAAATGCTTATGTTGAGTTTTCTTAACTAAAAACATCATATATGTTTCCATTAATGTAATGGCATTGATTTTTTCTTTCAGAAGTGTTTAATGCTTTTCCTCACAGATTTTATACACTTCTTAAGATTAAAACTAGGAATGAATTTGTTATAAATGAAGGCTTCTTTTTGATCATATCATCTACCTGGTTAGTGTTTAATTTGTGAATATTACTTAAAACCTGTTACTCTACTAAGCATAGGGCTACCATATGATCCATAATTCCAGTCCTAGGTAGATACTCAAGTGGATTGACTACATATGTTCACACAGAATTGTATGTGAATATGGATAGAAAAATTATTCATAATAGCTAAAAATGTAAAACATCTAAATGGCTATCAAATGATGAATACACAAACAAAATATGGCCTCTCCATACAATGGAATATTATTCAACCTTTAAAATTAATGAAGTGCTGAGACATGCTACAACATGAATGAACCTTAAAAATATTATGCTAAGTGAAAGAAGGTAGACACAAAAAGCTACAATGTATATGATTTCATTTATATGAAAGGTTGAGAATAGGCAAATCCATAGAGAAAAAATGGAAGATTAGTGGTTACCAGGTGCTGGGGTACGTGGGGAATGGAGCATGATTGGTGGCAGTAGGGGTTTCTTTTTGAACCGCTCTGGGTATTTTTATACATGGATAGGATCTTTTCTGACTGTGTTGTACATCTATCACTTTATATTGAATTTTTTTAAATCTCTTTAAGGTAGATTTTCCCCCATTTTCTTCCTTTTCACCTTCTGTTTTCTCTATGATGTTACTCTGCCTGTTGACTCTTTTTGATCTTTCTAATTTTTTCATTTCTGAAATGAATTTTTCCTTGCATCTGTGTTTTCATGAGATCTGTTAGTACTATTTCATGTTTTCCTGCTGTCTGATCATTCCTGTTTTTCTAAGTCAGCAATATACAATTATTAATGACTTCTGTTGATTTCCTTCTTAATTACTTTGAACTATATTTGAAATACTGGATTACAGATTTTATCTGTGTTGTAGGTACATTTCTTTCACATGTCTTTGCTGTTTGCAGGAATGTCTTCTGGCTCATTATTTTCAGGATTGTAATCCTGTTAGCAGTTTTGGGGGGCTCTGTTGCTTTTGGTGGTTTGGCACAGCCAAATGTTTTTCAGTTCTGTGAGATACCTTGTCACTTGGCTTGCTTAAAGACTTTTAAATGATTTTTGTTTCTTTTTATTAATCCAGTTTCTCTGTTTATTGGGTTGTTCTGGGAGATTGAAAAAAAAACTTTGCTTCTGCTGTTGCCATTATCTTGCCTGTCTCTCCAAATGCTTATTTTAAAAAATGGAATCTACCATCAGCCTAGATCCTGGACCAGATAATAGATGACACTTATAGGTCAGTTGATCCAAGTAGTATACAAAAGAGACTGCTTGGGAAACAGGGATTATTATTCAAGTTTTCAACATGTGACACAACATAAGGATGACATTTCTTTTATTTGAAGAATATTTTTAAGATGTTTCAATGTCAGTCTCAAAGGGAGAAGGGTGCTAGAAAGGAGAACATACATATTTCAAAAATATGTCTACATATCTATTTATAATTACATGAATGGAGTACTTAAAAGGCAAACTCTCTCAACATTCTTACCAAAATAAAATCTAAGCAAAGAGCATGAGGCTTCGTTATACACTTATTTACACCTTAGACTTGTGTATGTGTGTGTGTGCGTGCATGTGTGTGCATTTCCTTCCAAAGAGAATGTACCAGAGAAGAGAAGGCTCTAGCTTGGAAAATAGTGCATTAGAAAGTGTGAAGCTGCAAAGGTTGTTAGCCTTACAGATTTGGCAGTTTCTCACCTCTCAAAAGTGGCACTGCAATCTCCTGTTCTGCCACCCCTACCCTTTACCTGGATATACCTAGCTGTCATCATCAGTACAAAAGGAACTTGGTCCCTTGGCAGTCTCTGAGTGACTTCTCTTGCAAGGTGACATGATGACAAATACCATGTGACTCACCATGTGCTGTAGCTTATTTTACTTCCAAATGGATTTGATTGAAGACTACAGATGATTTGGGAAAAAATGCCCAAGGAGAATGTATTATTTTTCTTGCCCCCAATACCCTCCCCACCCAGTGGCAAACTCTCTGTCCAATTCCAAGTTATTCCTCACGACATTTCACTAAAATTTTATATCATTAATTTTTCATAATTCCCTAACACTTCCTTTGAAACATAAAATGATCAAAGCATACAACCAAAGTATAAATGTGAATAAAATGGGAACTTGAAGAAATAGAAGGTTAAACAAATTAGCTCATTATGATTTGACTCAGAACTGTATCTTATTTGTGATTATCCTGCTGGGATGTATTTAATAACTGAAATAAATTTCAAATAATTGTAAAATATTGTCTCAATATGGAGTTACTGTTGGTGATCTTTTCACAATATATGCAAATATTGAATCATTATATTACATCCTCAAAACTAATATAATGTTATATAGTAATGATACCTCAATTAAAAATATAGTTACTAAGGGAAATTGATGTACAAACTAGAGTAAAAAAATGAGAAGGACAACACTATGTTACCATCCCCCAGGAATCTGGCTATTTCAGAATAAATGGGGGATGGTGATTAAGAAAATATAACTGAGACTCCTCATTCTCCAAGTTCATTTCTTCTTTCTCTTTCTTGTTAGAATCCACAATCTCATTTCAGATTTTTTTTATTTTTTGGTGCTAGTGATTTAGGTGTCAGATCAGTTCTGGCATTAAGCATAATAATGGGTTATGCTTGGTTAAAATTTGCAGATCTTGTGCTGAGTTACCAGTAAGCCTGGTTGTGGTAGGCAGAAGAATGGCCCCACAAAAATGTCAATATTTTAATCCCATGAAGTTTTGTGCATATGTTAGTTTACATGGCAAAAAGGACTTCGAGATGGAGCCTCTAGATTAAGGTTTTGAGATGGGAAGGTTAGCCTTGATTGGGATTGGGCTAATCTAATCACATGAGTCGTTAATTGTGGAGAATATTTCCCAGCTGCAGAGAACCCAAGAGACGCAGTGTGAGAGGGAGTCATCAGCCATTGGTGGCTTTGAGGATGGAGGAAGGGGGCTACCAGCAAAGGAATAAAGCCTGCCCCTAGCAGCTGGAAGAGGCAAGGAAACGACTCCCTTACAGCCTCCAGAAAGGAAAGCGCCCTTGTCAAAATCTTGACGGTAGCCCACTGAGACCTGTCAGACTTCTAACTACAGAACTAAATAGATCTGTGTTCTTTTAAGCCACTCAATTTATGGTAATTGGCTTGACAGCAATAGAAACCTAACACAGTGGCTAACTAACATTGCTTGAGCATTTCCTACGTACCAGGCAAGATGCTTAGTCATTGACATGCCTTATTTCTCATGACTTTATTTTACATCTGAAGAAACTGAGATTTAGAAAGGTTAAGTAACTTCCCCAAGATTATACAAAAAGAAGTGGTAGAATGAGACTTTGAATCCATAATCTCTCTTTCAGAGTCTGTGCTCTCAGTCACTCTCCTATCCAGCTTCTCAGTGTCTGGCATGGGAGTTCGTGGTGTAAATAATTTTACCTGAAGCCTTAAGGTCTCTTGAATTTTCTCTGGTAATAATTCACAGAAATAACAGGGTGATGTTGTTTTGGCCTAGGCTTGCCATCATTCAGAGATCTGAAATAATTAATTAACAATTAATAATTAACTCCTGAGTTAAGAAGAAGCTTTATTCAAAAAGATTATTGCGGTGAGAGGAGGGGGACTGACTACTGCAACAGGGAGGATGTTCAGATCATAGTCTATAAGATCTGCAAGCATTTCCAAAAATATTTATTTTTCATTAAGTGAAAGAGCAATGGGATACTCTATCAAATACTTAAAGACCAATGACACATTTAAAGAGAAGATGGGGCTGGAAATTTGGCAAACTCTTTTCCTGCAGAAAGCAAATTGGAAATAAATAGAAATGTTGGAAAAATTATAAACAAAAACTTTCATGAAAAGCATTAAAGAGCTAATAAGATAACAAAGAACTCCCTGATCAAAGTCTAAATGAAAGTGGAATCCAGACTTAACAGGGGCCACTGAACCTGCTTTGCTCTGAGAATTATTGACAAACTTGGAAAATCTGAGCTTTGGCATGAATGATCTTATAGGACTTAAGGGTTTCTGGAGACAGAATTCAATGTCTCAGACCTTTCCAAATTGGGGTTCCACTTAAAGCTGGGTCCCCAGGTGCTACACTGTATTTCTCACACATGCCCCATCCAGTTTGTTGGCAAATCCTATTGACCTTTTAAATACTCCACATCAAATCTCTGTTGGAAGGTTGCATTTCTCTTGGTGGTGTCCTTGTTCTGTCTTTGTCTCCCTAGCAACTATTTTCAATAGCGCAATTAGATCGAGCCTGTTAAGATGTAAGTTATGTAATTTCTATGCCCAAGACACTTTAAATGATTGTTACCTCATCAGAGGAAAAGCAAAACTCTTTGTAATGACCTCCATGGCCCCAAACTTTTAACCCCTTCACTCTTCTGCCCTCATTTCCTGCTCCTCTGTGTCCACTGCAGCAGATGGCTGCCAGTACCCTGCCCATGACCTCTCTAGTTTACTCTCTCAGGACATGCAGGCCCAACTCTACATGCCAGCACCTGGATTTCCTCATCTAAGGGCTCTTCCTTGCAATTGAGCCCAACTGTCCACAGTTAGGCTGGTGGGAAATGCCCAGATTTAATGCCCCTGGGAGTAGCCCTCAACTAATGACTAACAGAAATGATTGTGTAAATATCACAGCTCCCACCCTCAGTTTTACTGTCTCCCAGTGCCTCTCTGGGGGATTAAACAATTCCAGCAGTATTAGTCAACTTGAAAACACACCCTTTCTTCACTTCCTGTCTCCCTACCAATGGTCCTTTATTTGCAAATGATCTATGTGGACCAAAATGCTTAGCTCAATTCTAACCAAAACATCAGCCATACTGTTTCTTGAACATTTTAACATGCTATAGCCTCAAGTTGGTTGTGTTTGTTGTTCCTACTTGTCTGGAGTGCTATTCCCCCAGAAATGCACAAGCCATTTTCTGCACATCCTTTAATGAAGTCCTCTTGGCCATCTTATTATCCATTTAATCAGTTAATTTCTTCTTCTTTTTTTATTTTTTTTTTTTACCATTAACACACATCACAATCTAACAAATTAACTGTGAGTATGCATGCACTTGGTTATTGACTTCACTCATTGGAATACAAGCTCCCTGAGCAATGGGATTTATGTCTGTTTTGTTCACTGCTGTGTCCCAATAAATTTTCTGTCACATAGTAAATGCTAAATTAATATTTGTTGAATGCATGAAAGAATCAAAACAAATAATATTCTTAGGCTCATAAATTGCTCAGAGAAAACAAATGCTCAAACCTAAAAGCAACCAAAATACCATGAATGAGAATCTGCAGAATTACAAGACACAGAAAAAGACTTACAAAAATTTTAGTGTGGAATTATCACAGAGATCATGTGTTTGTTAAGTTTAATTAAAAAATAGGAGATGAGAAATATCTGGAGCAGGAAATTATTAAAGTCACTAAGCAGGTATGAAATTAATTGTTCCATAAAAATACAATGCATGATAAAAATCAATGTGTTTATCAACACATTAGATGCCATTGAACAGAAAATTAATGAACTGTAATATAAGTCAAAAGATTGTTGTATCTAGAATCAAGCACAGAAAGAAAGATATATGAAAAGAGTTTAAAATACTTGAAGAATAGAGTAAGAAGGTCTAGTATATGTCTAATACAAATGTCTATGTACAGGAAAGAGAAAACTTACTTTAGAGTCTTGTGTAGGGGGAATGATGGAATAGGTTTTTTGCATGGTGGTTGGGTCAATTTACATTCCCACTAATAGTTATTAGGGCTCCCTTTTCAGCACCTCCTCACCAGCACCTATTGCCTCTTGTCTTCTTCATAATGGCCATTCTAAAATTCTACTATTAATGTCCTTAAATTTGTATTCTGTTGAATCTAACCTTTTATTTTCTTTATTAAAAATTCATTAGTTTTTTATCTTCATATTTTAAACAGTCTTTTCTTTGATACTTAATCATTTTACCCTTATTAAATTGAAAGCTATTCTTTCTTTCATTATTTTTATGTGATCACTTAAAAATATAAACTTTCTATTACTTTGTTACAACTACCCCTTCCTACTCTTTTGTACCCTTTGTTTCATGAATTGTTTTTAGAACTGCCATTATGCACCTGGGATATAGTAAGAGGAGGCTCCCACCACTGGCCAGGGGTTTAGAACTCTTCTTTTTTGAGCAACTGTTCCTGCTCTCAGGCTCTTTGTAATGCATTATTAAAGATCTATTTCCAAAAATGGTTTTATTTCCAGTCTTCAGAGGTTGTATTCAAGTGTCTTTTGCCTAACAAGCAGACCCCAAAACCTGGAATCTGTTACCACACATGTGCCAACCCCCCTTGCCTAACAAGCAGACCCCAAAACCTGGAATCTGTTACCACACATGTGCCAACCCCCCTTGCCACAAGAAATACCCAGCTGTTTGGTAGATGGAGAAAAGTATTCTTAAAAAAGCAGAATACTGCTTCCAGAGAATACCCACAACTACACTGGCTTCAAGGGCTAATACCAAACAACTGTTTTCATCTTGACAAGTAGCAGGTTTGGAGGAGGGATTAAATTCACCAGGCTTGGGTGGGCAGAAGGAAGGTGAGAAGTGTTAGGGCTGAGGCAGGTTGCTGGGTAGCAGCAATATGGCAGTGCTTTTAGGTAGTTCCAGGAAAGGTACAGGCAAAGAAAAGTTGAGCACCACAGGAGAGGGACTGAAATGCTGAACATTACGTGTGACACTAAACAGGGGCTTTAGCTCTGTGAATAAGACAGGAAATCGGCTACATATCGTAGGGATAGGATGGAGCATTTTTCTTCGGAACACAGTAGAAGGCTTGTTATTAGGAACAACTAAAAAGGAAGGGTGTTTGCTGCTAGAGTGCTCATCTAGTTTCTACAGATTCTTTTAATGTCCTAACAAAAATTGCAATTATTTCTGGAGCCTAAGGGAAGACAAGTGTCAATGTTGGGGTCAAGTGGTCCTACCTGAGGATGAGAAAGAATGAAAGTCTGGGAGGCAATGCAGGCTTGGCATCATTTAACTCTTTCCATTATTACTATTATTATTATTATTACTAAACATAAGAAAAGAAAAGAGGGTCAGTTTCCTCTTCAACTTTACAGTGAAAGTAGGAATGACAATGGTGTCATGGGAAGTTTGCCATGCTGAGAATGTACAATTTTGGTGTAGAAGATACAAAAAAAATCACTCCAGTATAATTACTCCCTGTAACTCTGGGGGAAAATCCCAGAGTAAAGTACCTTTGAAACGGATATCAGCCAAAAGGAGAAGTAAAGTGGGGAACACCTGTTTTTTTTCTTACAAGCAGTTGTCTCTCATCTCTCACTACCCAGCTGTAGAAGAGCCCCCACCCAACCTCTCTGGTCCAGATATGCCCTCACAAGCCCTTGTAATTACCTATTCATATGTAGATGAGTTACTTCTCTCCACCCCTTGGAAACACCTATTGATATGGAGATGAACTAAGACCAGGTAAGAGATTCTGGAAATATTGCAATTTTACTCACACTCCCAAACATAAGAAGGATTTATATGTGTCATAAAAGAATGCCAGGAGCCTTGCCTTTACTAGTTTGTGGCATTACTGATTTCATTAAATTTGCCAGACTTACAGTAGACATTTTAAATAGGCTCACAAATATCGTAGTATGCATTGCCTCCATTTTTATGCTTTCAAATAGGTCCCTGATGGTGCACTAATTTAATCTCTTGTATGCAAATCAGGATGTGATGGTATTCCTCTGTTTTGTCTAGTAATAGTTTCAAAATTAGCTAGAAAAGTTGATCACAAATGTATATTACTTTCAATCACATATTTAGAATTGCTTTATTATTAAACATACCCCTTTTTATTTCCAAAATTGGACAGGTTTCTCTCAAGAGGTCATTTAGAGTTGCATCAGGGAACTCTGAGAAAAGTTTAAGGAAACTTTATGGAAAAACAGGAGAAAAGAAAAGAGGGTCAGTTTCCTCTTCAACTTTACAGTGAAAGTAGGAACAACAATGGTGTCATGGGAAGTTTGCCATGCTGAGAATGTACAATTTTGGTGTAGAAGCTACAAATAGCTAATCCTAAAATGCAGATTTGAGTTTCATTTACTTAGAAAGCAGTAACTGTTGGACAACATAAACTTAGACTGAGCCCTATTTAACATTCTCCATCACTTTACTGCACAGTGAAGGCAAGATTTCCCAAATCAAATTGAAATTCACCTATGGAGCCTCAAACATGTTGCTGAAACAATAATTCAAATCTTCAATTTTCCTTAGAATGCAATGTTCCTCATACTAAAAAAAAAATCTGATTCATGATATAAAAATACAGGAAAAACAGAGTCAACTGTTGCTGATTTTATCACTTTACTCAATTGCTAAAAGACTATTTTTGCTGAAATATTGCTAATTATCTAAATGTGTGGGCAAAT
Source organism: Manis javanica (assembly GCF_040802235.1). Classification (NCBI taxonomy): domain Eukaryota; kingdom Metazoa; phylum Chordata; class Mammalia; order Pholidota; family Manidae; genus Manis; species Manis javanica. The sequence goes on from NC_133160.1 coordinate 72,545,848, forward strand.
GTGTGACTATGAGGGGCAAGGATATGAGGAATGAATGTAAAGTTGTACCACCCCTCTCCTTGTGTCTAAGTGGCCTTTGCAAAATGAATGGAGAAGACTGGCTTTCTTTGACATTCTGTTGTCTCTCCTGAGTCACGATTTTTGGCAGTGCAAAAGGAAGGAAGGGGAGAGGTCACACCACTTCAGAGGTGTTTCTGCTTCCACCGCTACCCCTCACACCCATTTGTTCCTTTGGATTTTTGGTCTTGGCTGTCAAGAATATAAACTTCATAACCACTGCAAGCACAAACCCCATTCTGTGGTTCACTTAAATCTGATGGAAAAAAGAAATGAAAGGTTGATTTTTTTGCCCAAAATGTATTAACTTAAAGTTAACAGAGATCTTAGGATATGAATGAAAAAGAAAAAAGGAGTGGTGGAATGTGTACTTAATATATAATGTTTAAGAATAAACAAAATAAAATAAAACTGGAAAATCTTAGGTATTTTATATGTACTTTATGGAATTATTTCATTTTATTTTACTTCTAAATTGTATTGGGGTTTTTTGCTATGGATTCAAACTGAAAAAAATTTATTTGAAACTAATAGAAACTTAATGTTCACCAGCCACATTTTCTTTTTCCTTCAAAATAAAACTAGTCTTACAGGCTCTTTTTCTAAACACAGAACAGTACCTATACAGGATATAGTTAGTTTGAGAAAATTCATGACATCTGAAAGGCAGATTTAAAAGTATATATTCTCCCCCTACCAAGATGTAACTATTGCCAGTATTTTTGCATATATTTTCCCAGATTTTCTTCTATGCATTTGTATGTTTATTAAAAGTATGATCATATTATAGATGATTTTTGCAGTCTTATGTTTTCATGCAATAGCATATGATGGTCATTTCACTCAAAAGCCATAGTTATATCAGCATTTTCAAAGGCTGTAAAATATTATACAGTATGGATGTTCTATAAATTATTTAAGCAATCACTGACAGGTTTTGGTTTTTAATTTTTACTGTTAAAGTTAGCAGCTGTATTATCATATTATAAACTGTCTACCAGAATATGAATAAACAGATTTATCTATAAACTCAGAATAAATCAGTGAAATTCATGCATCATGCAGACAACCACAAATGTTAATTATAAGACCATTAGTTCCAACAATTCACAGTCATCTAACCATTTGCAATTTATTCACCTATTCATTTGCTCAGTAAGTTTTATTGAATATAAGAATCACTAGTCATGGCTCTAGGCACCAAGGATATGTGAATTACAAGAAAATGATATTTCTGGTCTCCTGAGGCTTGCATTCTACTAGGTAGAGACAATCAATAAATGTGTATATAAACAGAGTTAGAGATTTGGTAAGTGCTCTGAATGAAATGAACAGGGTGATGTGATAGATTTTTAATTGCAGAGATCTACTTATCTAAAATGGCTGTCTAATATATGCAGATTTTTTAAGTGGAAAGTCACATGGGAATCTGGACAATTTGGGGAATGTTAAAGCAAAACAGAATGAGTCTAGAAGTTAACAATAAGTCTACTTCAATAAATAAGAAAAAAGTAGTATATATCTAACCGATCAGAAACATTAGCGTACATGCAAAATTCTAAAATAACTAGCAAACAAAATCCAGAAATGTAGATAAGAGATAGTTATTATCATATAAGGTTTATTTCAGGTATGCAAAATTGTTCCAACTAGGATATTTATTAAGACACTTTACTGCAAGAACACTATAGGGAAAATGAAAATTCCTATAGCTGGGATCCTCACCTGACCCTAATCTATTGATGATGTAACTGGCCTACGGCATAGACTGATGCTTACACATCCATCGGCAATGAGCCAGTGTTGTCAGTGTTACCACATAAAGAGCTCTGCTCAGTGCTCTGCCCAGAGGCACAGAAAGAGATGGATTGCAAACTTCCCAGAGGTACACATGATTCTAGCCCTCGACCTGCCACCATGAGAATAAAACTTGGTGTAAACCCTTTTACCTCCAATGTTCAGTTGTTATTTGGTTTCACAGGGGTAATACCCCTCAGCGAGACAAACACATTAAAAGAAGAAGGTACATCACCACCTCAATAGACACAGGAAAAAGGTTAGTTATATTTCAACTCGAAATTCCACTTCTTGAGTTTAGCCAGGCACACGGGATGCCGGCTGGAGACTGCATTTTCCAGTATCCCGTGTCGCCAGGAGTTGAGGAGAAGTGACATGAGTGATCTCTGCGTCTTGCTCTTGTGATGAATTAGGACTCCCCTCCTCCTCTTTCTCTCCTTTAGCTTCTGTTCTGCCAAGACCTACAATATGCCCAAACTTCTTGGCTCACCATGAAATTAAAGCCATTCAAGGTATACCTCTTAATTTTCTGTGTTACACTGTCATTGTGGGTGTTCTTTATCTGTGCTAATAAATGTTAAGCTTTCTGAAACAGAGTTTTACGTTCATCTTTATATTCCTTTAGAAACTGACAGAAAATGTAGTGCATAGAAAGTATTTTTTAAATATATATATTTAATTGTCCTTAACTTTGTTTTCCTGTTCCTGCTGTTAACTAAATGTGGTGCTATTTAATTGAGGAAAATTCTGACTAAGTTAAAAAATTAAGGAACAATTTTGAAAAATTGAGTCCATTTAAATCTTCATGTTATACTTAATTCCAGAGATTTAATAACCATTTGTCTCCCTGGAGTAAAGGAAATAGCCTGAAGCCCTTGTAGAACAGAGCTAGACTGTCAGGAGCTGAGAGTTTTTTGCTGAACTTTCTTGAACTCAACACTCACATTCTTATAATATGTAATAGGCAGACAATATAAATTCTTTTATTTCTGGCTATTCCTAGACTAAATTATAAAAAGAGATCCTTGTTGCAGTGTAGGATAGTTTTTCATAAATTCCAAAACATTTGTAGATAAATGAAAAAGATGATGTTCTTTCCTATTTCTAGAATCAATTAAGCAACAAATATTTCCTGAATAAGTACTAGTAATGATATGATCTTTGATAATTTTTAAAGCTCTCTACTTGATTTCTTCATCTATAAACAGGTTTTGAGCTAGATGACTGCTAACATTCTCCCAGTTGTAAAAGTCCATTTACTTTGTCATTGAAAAATATTTGTGGAAAAAGTACATGTTGTTCTCTTTAAATTTAGTTACTGTTAGAGTCATTCTTAGCAGAGCCACAGTTGTCTGAGGGAACCCAAGTTTTTATGGCGAGCAGAGAAAGAGCTAGGTGAAGGATAGATCAGAACTTGGTTGCATAAAACTTCCCTGCATTGAAAAAAAGATAGTCATGAGAATAAAAAATACTTATAGTGAATGATTCCATACAAGTCAACAAGCATTTTTGAACACCTACAATATATCATGCACTTGGGTTACATTGGTGAACAAAACACAGATCCCCACTTTCATGGAGCTACATGCAAGGGGAATAATGTTTTCTATTTTTGGAAGACCTCCATCTGAAGAGTCACATGACACAGAGAAAGAATTAACAGGTAGCTGTACTGAGGAATTGGCTTTAGAATTCATTACAGCAGAAGATGTAGTTGTAATAGGAAGGACAGAGTTTTGACAAAAGGTCACAGGGCATAGCATATGCATGTGTTGTGTGGGTCTGTAGAATCTTGACAAGCATGGAAGCATCATAACAACCATGATCAAAATCAGTGATTGATGATTTCAGGAAAATAGCAGACAGTGCAGGGTTTTATGACTAGCATTCTGATTCTGATGCAGTCTCTTTCACACCTTACTTATCATCAGCCTCCTTAAGGACTGTCTATACCTCACATGTAGAAAAACCAACTGAAGTTTGGGGCCAGGCTTCATACATCTCATTTGCTACATATCAGACAGCATGTAATATTTTAATATGCTACATACATTGTATTGGAGCAATTGGATAAGAAAGTCTATCAATATGTGGTGGAGCCCTCAAGTCCATTGTGTGCCACAACCATGCCTTTTTTTTAGTTTTTCTTTTTTTATTGAAGTATAGTTGATATACAATATTATATCGGTTTCAAGTATGCAACACAGTGATTCAACAGTTATACATATTGTTAAATCATCACCCCCATTAATGCAGCTACTACCTGTCAACATGCAAAGATGTTTCCAAACCATTAACTATATTCTCCATGCTGCACTTCCATACCCGGGACCAACTTGCCTCCTACACAGAAATGCGGACATATGGTCTCTGCAGCCAGTAAGCAAACAAAAATAATAAAGTTAGAAGTGAAGGAAGGGATGTCTCCTACCATACCCTATACCCCCATCCAGTTGGGTGTGGGCTGTAATTTACTGCCTGGCATGTTCCTCAGTAGCATTAGTATCATCACCAATTGTTTCAAAGTCATATCTTGCATTTCTCTTTCTCTTGAGGAAGGGTCAGTAGGTCATTCCCCACATGGCCCCACTCAGTATCATGTAACCAGATAGTGTTTCAATCCAAAAGCATCCAGAAATGTATATGAGGAAACACAGTCTAGGAATTATGTAAACGAAATTTAAATGATTTTAGCCTTGGTGTAAGGTTCACTGAAGTTTCGATATATTTTAGCTCAGGGTCTCTTAACTGTTTCATGCAATCGATTTATTAAAAAAAGAAAAGATTTTTCTTAATATATTTCTAGAATTGTCTTATATGCATTGGTGTTCAGTTTCTTTTCTTTCTTGAATTCTTAGTTTGCTTATGATCCAGAGAAGGAATACATTATTAAGCAATGCATTAATGTTGAAAGTGTGTGTGTGTGTGTGTGTGTGTGTGTGTGTGTGTGTGTGTGTGTTTCTTGTTTCCTTTCCAGCATGTCCTGGCAATGAGACTTTGTGAGATTTCCCTATTCACTTGAGTTTGGGGCCTTTCCTGTTCTGGAATTGCCAGATACTGTTGTCTGACACATCTTTGAACCTGAGCTGAGCCAGGAAATTAGGGTCCTGGAAGCAGAGTCCAAGTGAAGGAACTGATTCAATACAGCCTGGCTGGGAGTCCAAGTGGCACAATCACAGCAGCTTCACGAGGGCCAGGGAGGTAATTTTTGCCAGTGCCTGAAATCCTTTTGAGATGGAAGCTCAAAATAGCTAATTTTAAGAAAATATTTTGAAGGACAAATGGCCCAAATAATTGTATAAACTGAAGATAAATAGTAACAATAATAATATCACACTTATTTGCATAGCACCTGGCAGCTTTCAAGTGTATTTATACATACATTCTTAGGTATATATATTTAGTATTTTGTTTAGAATTTAAATGTGCTGCTAAAAAGTTGTTGTACATTATGGATTTATGCCATATAGAATTTTCCCTTATTTTGGTTCATATACTTTACTTACAGAGAACATTAGGGGCTTACCTCATTCTACATGTTTCTATGTAAGAAACATCAGAAGTTAGACACAATTTGAATATACTCAATACAAAAGGTAATATACACAATGAAATAGAAATTAGTAGAATCAGAAACATAGTTCTATTATTATTATTAATGATGAATGGTTTTAATTTAGGAGCTGTGCCTCCTCGTGTCAATGGGGCATCTACCAGATCAGGCCAAAATCAGCCACAGGGTGTCACCCAGCTGTTGCTTAGGACACTGAGATGTTGTCCACAAAGGGCTTCCAGGTACTGTTGGTAGGTTGTGCAGGTATGCAGTTTGTGTATCCAATAATCCTAAGGGGAGTTAGTCACATCTGCAAGCAGGCAGATCTGAGACCAATGACCGGATTGTGGACTGGGCTAAGTTGAGCATGCTCAGCTCTTTCTCCCAAACTTATCAAATGGATAAATTATTCTTCCTTTCCTGGAGAAAAGTGAACAAGGAGGCAGGGAGAAATTGGATGGATTCCTTTTATACTTTCCTCCCAGAGAGAGACTGGAAAATTTCCTCTCTTTAGGTAAACAGGAGGAGTGGGAAATACATAAGACATAGTGCTTTAGCAACTATGTTTATTTGGTAACTATGCATATCTGTTTCGTTAGCTGAACTCGTTTTGTTATATGATCATTAGTTCCTATTAGTCATTTTCAATAATTATGTTTAAATTTATGTCCTGCAAGTCATAGCAGGAACCCAGATTCATTACTACTTCTGTAAATATTATTTATAATCAAGCCAAAGACTAGCCACATGACACCTTAGAGGGCTATTCAGTATAATCTGTTGCACCACTTTGTTGTTTCCAGAAAGTACACCAAGAAAAATCTTTTCAATATATATAACATTATCATTTTACCTGGGACATCTATTTTCATATGCTAATAACCTTTGTAAACTTCTGCAGTGGGCTTTAGTGTACGGTGTTTCCCAATTTATTTCATCCATTTCTCAAGTGAACAAAAGGTTACAAAATTGGTATTATATTTTGGATAATTTTTTTCAAAATAGAACTATGAGCCAAACCCTATCTTATTGGCTTCCAAATTATTTTTTCATCCAGTGGACATTAACTAATGTTTAATTTTTAAAAAAGAAACTACATACAAAATTGTTTAAAACACGTTGTACCATTATTGTTGGAGCATAGAATTAACACTTTTAATAGGTTTTCAAAGTTGCAGTGAGTGCTGTGTTCTGTATTTCTTACAAACAACCTGACATGTTATAATTAGATAGTGTATACAGGAGTCCTCCCTTGCTACATGAGGTCAACTGCCCCCAGAAGCAGATGATGTCCCTTCTGACCTATTGTCAGAAGATCGACAGTAGCCTAATTGTGTCACAGCGTCTATGTCATTCACCTCACTTCATCTCATCGTGTAGGCATTGTATCATCTCACATCATTGCGGGAAGAATGGTGAGTATAGTACAGTACAATAAGGTATTTTGATAGAACGCACACTCACATAACTTTTATAATGGAATAATATTATAATTGTTCTATTTTTATTATTTCTTAGTGTTGTTAACCCCTTCTGTGCCTAATTTATAAATTAATCTTCATCATAGGTATGTACGAGTACAAAGAAACAGTGTATATATAGGGGTTTACAGTTTCAGGTATGGGGGGGTGTTAGAACATATTCCCTGCATATAAGGTGGGGCTACTGTATTTTTAAGAAATTAACTAAAAATAGGAAAAAGTGGAGCTCAATTTTTTGTATAGCCTCAGCTATTTTTTTCCCATTTAAAATTCATTTTCCCAAGTAAGCATATGCAACCATTAGTTGATATACCATGATGTAATGTCTGTTATTTTCAATATTCAGTTCAACACACTTGTATTTTTGATGTGTTACTTTTATTGATATGACTAAGAAGTAAAGTTTATTGAATGTTCTAGTCCAACTTCATTTTTTCCTCTCCAAGTTTATTCATAGAATTTATCAGGAAAATAAGAAGAGGCACTTTTGAATTGCTGTGCACTAGAAATATTCCTAAGATACCTACTGCCAGACTTAATTGCCTTTTTCTGACATGTTGAGTATAAGAGGTACAGCTGAAAAAGACAGGTCTCAAATATCCTAACTGTGGCCCTGACTGAAGCCTGAAGCGTGAAGTCTAATCTCATGGAGTGGGGGGCCTGGCTGGCATGAAGATTTTAGAGTTGAGGCATTAAAAGAACTCAGAAAGGTGATTATTAATGACTATAGACACAACTAAAACACGTTTATAGTTTAAAAATAACTAATATTTACTGAGAATGTACAGAATATCACACACTATTCTCACACTTTATGCACATTTAGCCACTTGATCTGTATAACAACATTTTAAGGGATGGGCATTTTATAGTTGGAAATAAAGATTCCAAAAGATGGAGTGACTTTCCCAGGCTTACGTAGGTATGCGGTAAAGTGAGGATTCAAACACCAGCAGTGTAATTTTAAAAAAGGAAAGGGAAAAAAGAAGATTAAAGATATACAGGTTGGAAGAGAGAAGAAAAACTTAAGTTTCAGGTAAGATGATCCTCTTAGGGAAGCTCCCAAGGGCTCCACAAAAACTATTAGAAAAAAATAAATTGATCTGGCAAGGTTGCACAATAGATGATCAACATACAAAAATGGATTTTATTTCTATGTTGTAGTCATGAAAAATCTAAAAGTAAAATTAAAAAAGTAATTCCATTCACAATGGCATCAAAAAAATTTATTGATATATTTAACAGTGAAATATGTAAATTCCACAGTGAAAACTATAAAACTTTGCTGAGATGAATTTTAAAACAATCTAGATAGAGAAATAATATATATTCATGGATTGAATAATATATGTTTATATTTCATAATATATATTCATGGTTTACTCAATATTACCAAGATGTCAATTCTACCAAAATTAATGTACAAATTTAACCCAATCCCTATAAAAAGTTAACAAGATTTCTTTTGGTCAAAATATAACAAACTGATCCTAATATGTTTGGAAATATGAAGGACCTAGAATAGCCAAAATAATTTTGAAAAATAACAAAGTTGGAGGACAATACAATTTCAGACCTTAATATAAATGGTAATTAAAACAATGTAGCATTGGCTCATAGATCAATGAAACATAACTGAAAGTCCAAAATAAATTATTCATTTATTGTCAATTGACTTTCAACAAAAGTACCAAGCTAACTCAATGAGTAAGGGACTAACTTCCTTTTCAAAGGAACTTCTGTTTTGGGGCATATCCAATTGGCTTGGCTTCATTTGTTAACAAGATTATTCTTTCCTGCAAATCTAAAATTATTTCACACCTAAAAAAAGAAAAAGAAAGGTTATTTAAGGTTTCCAGACTTTGTTTCTCCTCTACTATCCACAGATGTCTGAGGCCAGGACTGTGTGACATGTTCCTTTTACCAGTATACCTGCTGGCCCAGTACCTTCATTTCACAAAGTTATGCCACAAAGTTGCCAAAATGGCAGTAAGGAGAGATCTATCCCAGCTTAGTTACATGCTGTTGGGAAAGCTAGAAGGGAATATTGATGCTGTGGGAGAGAGGAGAAAATTGCAGGAGGAGGTTTTGAGTGTGTGGGGTGGTGGGATCCAATACACAAGTGAAAATCGTTACTATGATCGGAGTATTCACACAGGCTGTGCCGCTGTACCGGAAGGGAAGGCGGTGTGAACAGTAAATGATACAGGCACACCAGGTGATATGGTGCTGGGAGGGGTGAGGTCATTCTTTTCTGCTCTCTTTTTATTCAGTGAAAGAAGAGGCAAGGCCATTAGCTCTAAGTCTGCTGACAACGTGACAAAAAAGAAGGTGTGTAAAGAATGGAACGTTTCTGGAGAAATATACTAGAACTGGCATTTGGCTGTGGAAATGCAGAAAGATTGCTCAGTGCTGGTGAATTACTTAAGGTTTGCTGTCGTAAATTTAAAGCCCGCCCAGTCAGCACAATCGTATATAAACACAGTGCTCGTGCAGCAGATGGGATCTGTGTGACCGGGTCTGCAGTCTTGCCACTCTAGTGTGATGGGGAGAAAAGGGAGCAGAGTAATGAGGGTGTGTTCAAGGAGTGGTCATTCACGACGGGCAGGGAACCTGAGCTTAACAACCGACGAAATGAGAAAGAGGTAGACATGGCAAAAAAAAAAAAAAGCTGTTGAATTAGGCAAGACTACATTTACAGCTTTGAAAAACCATCCTACTATCATCACCTAGAAGTTTTGGAAGAGATAAAACAAACATTTTTAAAATGCAAAACTGTGCTTATACAGTGTATAGACAATCCGCAGAAGCCAAAACTGAAAAGTGAACTGAAACCAGAATTGTAAGACAGCATACTGTGGATACTTAAAGCCTGAAGCCTTAAATTTCAACAGACAGGTCTTGTTAGAGATTGTAACTGAGACTACCCCATGAAGTTGGAACCTTTCAGTGACTATATCCTCAGTGAAAAGGGTTACTAGCAAGATAAATAAAGAAATAAGTAAGTAAAAAATAATAACTAATTAAAAAATCTGACCTCATTTTAGATTGAAATAAATGGGTTCTTGACTTAAAACCAGCTAAATGATCATTCAAGATCAAGGGTAAGAAAGACATTTTTAGATCAACAAAAGCAGAAATGTTTGTTGTTTACTTCAAGTATAAGGAAAATAAACCCAGAGGAACATATAAAATGAAGGTAGATAAAAACAAAAATTGCTGTATGCACTAAAAATAATAACATTCAGGGCAGGGGGAGGGCAGTTTAAATACAATACAATTAAAATGTTAAAAAGCAACAACAGGTATGTTGAAGGTAAGTGTTTGGAATTAAAGTACATTTTCTTTTTTAGGAAAAGGGTAGAGACTGATTAAATTTGGAATTTAGTAAACTGGATGTACCTTGTTAAAATTAAGACTGACTAATATTTGAACCATCTACAATAGTACAGACAGAAAGCATTAAAGCACTTTCTTTTAAAGAAAACAAGAGAAATCAATGCACAGAAAAATAGAGCAAAGAGCACAAAAGAGAATAGAAATAACTCCATGTATATTAGCAATAGTAATAAATGTAAATGGACCCAACTAGTCAGGTAAAATTCAGATATATATCAGGGGAAAAAAACAAATATAGATATACATCATTTCTAAGTCATCATCCTAAGATAAAGACATAGATATTTTAAAAGTAGAAGAATTGAACAAAGTTATATATCTATATATGGTGAAGTATGTATCTAGTAGTCATTAACTTAAAGAAATTATGATGGCTACATTAATGTCAGACTACATAGTCATTACAGCGAAAATAACTCATGGAGAAAAGGAGATTACTACCCATAGTTGCACTTTCTAAAAGTGATGATAAGAGTACTAGTAAAGAGGGAAACTGTAAGGTTTGGCAAACATTTCAGATATATAATAGCAGAAAACTTTTTAAGTAGGAAAATCAAGAAATAGCAATTCATGTTGGGATTTTTTTCTTCTTTTTTTTGCAAGCATTGGAAGCTGCCTTTTAAAATCATGCACATGTATAACCTTGATAAAATATTAATTAATATAACTATTATAATATGGAATTCATACATTCATTAAATACTTTTGAAGGACAGTATTCATGACATACAAGAATATATAAATGCTTAGACATATCTGTTTAAATAAAACACCAAAGTAATATATATCAAAATTCAATTGTGGTTATTTTGGGTAAATTTTTTGGTATCTTCCAGATTTTTAATAATGGACATGTATCACTTTAAGTGGAAACATACAATAATAATTTTAAAAAGAATCATTCAGAATAGAAATGAAGATAAATGATATTGATGGGATATAACACCTTTTTGTCAGGGCTTGCACATGTCTAAATATCCCTTAAACACACACACACACACACACACACACACACACACACACACACGCACACGCACACACAGACTGACTCCTAACTTCCTTATACTTGAAGTAAACTCCTAACCACTTGGGTTAGGTGTCCACTTCTGTCTATGAGCAACAAGTGACTGATGTAACCCTTAGTGGAGCTACAGAGAGGTACTTTAATGTTATAGGATCTGCGAATCAGTCTTCAGAAGGGAAACACAGTTTTCGTATCCCTACCACCATATGAGACCATGCATAGGAGACCCACAGAGATGTCCTGTCAGCCTGTCTAAAAGGAAAAGCCCGATAAAGGCAAGGGAACACAGAAAGCATAGTTGACAAACAGCTCCTGCTAGTTCGAACTGCATGAGTTCCTATTCATGTTGTGCTATGAAACAATCCTCTTGATAGAATTCTCAGTTATCAGAGGTTATCTTTATGTTCATTAATGATTTTCTTGAAATCAAGAGCAAGTGCCTCTACCCTAGACCATTTAAGCATAGCCCTGACTTACATATATAAGGAGAAAAAAAATCAAATTTCAAGGTGCTAAAGCACAAAGTTATCAAGCCTCTTATGACTTTAACATATGTTTATTATTGTAGCTGTTTTTGTTATTGTATTTTTCCCCTGAAGAGATCCAAGGCTGTAAGACTACCTATGTTTAATAGTAAATGGCTGCAAAATAGGAGCTAAGCATAGGCACCATGAAGCTTGATTGGAGGGAGGAGAGGAGTTTGCCAGCAGTAGGATTAAAAGAACCAGAGAACAATTAAACTGTGTGAAGAATGGCTCTGTTTTTGGGTCGGAAATAAATTGGTCCTTGGAAGTCCATTTAAAAAATAACTCTGTGGTAATAATGTTTCTGATAATATTTATATTTCTTTCAAACAAGAAACCTAGTTGATTTTTTCATAATTAAAGGTAAGTTTTCAGTAAGAGAAACTGAAAAGAGCCTCCTTTTAATTTTTTACCTTCAAAGATGTGATTCTGAAAGGAGAGCAATAAATTGTTTTTTGTCTCATATTCATGAAACATTGTCTATTGAGCAAACTAACTCAAAAGGATGTCAAATAGCAGTGTTGACTGCAGCCCTGGCTTAAATGAATATGTTGTACGCTTGACATCGAACACCAGATTCCACTAGTCCTCACACCATTCTCCATTTAAAAAGACAACATCTGACTGTTTCTTGGAGCAAAGGCAAATTCCACTTGGACACCTGTTTGCCAGATGTGTGTAGCTACACATGCACGCTGCTATTCTGCCTGCAATATTTACCGCAAACAACTTCTCCCCTTTGGCTGAATTGAGAAGTAGAGCCATCAGAAAGCACCACAACTCAAACATTTTTTCTCATTGTTCTTTTATCTGGTCATTCACATGTTTTCAGTTTTCCTTCTAATTCTACTTTTACATAATAGCTCTTATTCCAAATCCACAAGACATTTCTCTTCTCCTTGTTTTAAAAAAATATCTAGAACTGGCAATTAATTGTGGCATTTTAAATTTGTTTTTATTTTTTTAGATGTAGTCAGTGATAAATGGAGGAGTATTATGCTTCATTTTTCTGTTGGGTCAACCATAGGCAAGAGAACAAATTGGTTTTTGAAGTTTTAGTGAATCTACTCCAAATCTATTGAAAGTATTAGACTATGTCTATTTTTAAACATCATTTAATAGAAATAATCAGTTTTTCATGTTAAATGAAGGGTTGTTCTTTCTCACAGGTCTGTGCTTCAGGCTGGAGGGGAAAGTCACGAAACAGATGGACACTAAAAATGGAAAGATCAAAGGGTGACATCACTGGAACCCAAGGTCTAGGAGTGGAGGGCCAGGTGGACACCAGAAGGATAAAATTAATATGGTATTTGCTGCTACCAACAGGCAAGAAGACCAGAGCAAATGCAGCTACATGTGCAGAAATCCTCCATCAGCTGTTGATAATTTGCTTGGATTATCCCAAGTGGCTTGCTTTAATCCATATCACATAATATAGCCATATGGACCCATGGTAGTCCTTGCACCAAATCGATGTGCTAAATTTTAAAATGAGCTGTGAATCAGATGTCAAAGGTATTTAGATAATACTGCTAGCTATAACTCCTTTATAGGTTTCCAAGGATTAATGTAACATTATGTAATTCCATGGGTTCATTTTCAATATAAAACACTAAAGTTATTCTTAACAAAATAATAATAAAGCAAATGCTTATTGAACATAGTGTCAGGTAGTAGTTTAGGCACTTTACAATGTATTATGTCCTGTAACATTCACAACACCTTTCAATGGTAGGCTGTAATGTTATGACCATTTTGAAGGTAAAGGGAGAAAAAAAGACAGAGAAGTTATTTCCTAGGGTGATCCAGCTGGGAAATCATGGCACTGAAACCCAAACTGTTCAACTCTGGCCCACCTGCAGCCACCCATGCAGGATTTGGATTGACTCCATAGTTCAATGTAGAAATTTTACCAAAGTTCTATTTGACCCAAGTAGAAAAGTAGATTGTCTCTTGGCTCTTTGGCTGTATAGCTATATTTATTTTTCTTTATGTTAATATAATATCAATCATATCCTATTGGAATTAAGTCCTGATCCTCCCTCTATCATAGGATAGAGTCATTAAACTATTTAGAAAAGGTTGCCAAATCACTTCATTTTTGAAGAATGAGATTTAGCTAAAGAAACCTGCACATGTGTGTTCATGATTCTTTGCTTATCGAAACAATATAGGCAGATGGACTATATACAAATAAATTCTGGACTGTTAATAACAGGAGTAGAAATTAGAACTACCCAGTCATTTCATTCAATTATTAAACTGTTCTCACAGCTTCCCCAATGTCTTTTAAGCTCAGGTAGAATCCATTACGTGCCAAATGAAAGTATCAAATAAAAATATTTTCATATGAGCAGTCATTCACCAATCACATATTATTATTTTGCCTCTCATGTGATACTTGTAAATCTAACACAAAATATGTGCTGAACACCCAGGTCAGCAAGTGTACTTTGATGCTTAGAACTAATAGGAAAGAGGCGTGCTATATAACCCAGTGTTTTTCCTGACAGTTGGTCAACCACACATATGGAGCCCAGAAATAAAAAGTCTTTTATTTGAGGTTCATATTATTATTCTATCCAAAACAGAATGTTCAGTAGATGATAATCTGCTACAGCGTCAACCTATTATTGGTCCTCAAGAGTAATAAGACTTTGGATCTAGAATAGAGTTTCTCAAACTGTAGCATGCATCAGATTACTGGGCACAGCGCCTGGGGTTTCTGATTGATAAGGGCTGGAGTGGGATCTGAGAGCTTACAGGTCTAACAAGTCCCCAAGACGTCCCCGTGATGCACACGCTGCTGGTTTGGGGATCACTGGCCTTGAGTAGCGGAGAAACCCCTTGTACCATCTGAGGGGAAATCTCCTTGCCCTGTGTGTTCTCTTTCTCTCTGACGGTTCCCATTATTTTTGTTATTATTTTTGTGTGGTCTCTTTCAGCACTGTTTTTCCTTCTCAGGCCTCATACACTCATATCTTTTTATACATGGTTTGGTGGGTGGGGATGTTGGATGGAATAAAATCAGCATGGGCTTCTGCACGGGCAGCTTGCGAGAGCTGTAGCTCCTGTGGCGACCTTCTCTGCTACGTGAGTGCGTCCGTGGGTTAGAAAGGAGGACTCCGTTTATCTTCCCAGTTCTCCTCTTCTAGGAATCTCCTGGGGGAGTACTGTCCCAGAGAAGCTTTGGTTTTCCTGGACTGGAAGACCCTTGTCCTTGGTCCGGTCCCGGCCTCCACCGCACAGTTCTTTGCTCTTTGCTAATGAACGAGTGCATGATCTTTCACCACCCTGCTCATTTCAGCTCTCGAGTGCAGCCATGCCCGTCTTCTTTCTGATTCTCAGAAGTATCTGCTCTATCAGCAGTCTTACACTGCTGTGGACATCTTCTACTTTACAAGCATGCATCCTTCAACTATCAAGACATTCCCAAGAATCTCCTTCCATGAGGATCATAAAGCAATTTGTAAAATTGAAGGGGCCTAAGAAGCTGATTCTAAAGTTGGTAAAAATCCAACCATAAGGTTGGTTCACAACAGAGAACAAGAGGTCTCAGATCAAACAAATACTCCCAAGCTGCAAGGAGTAATTGCTTCATCCTTACGAAAAAATCCCTCTGGTCTTTTCATAACCATTTCTTGAGTTTATATTGGTCAAAATTTGAGGTAAGGAATGTAACTAATTTGAGATACTAAGATTCTTTCTGTATCTTAAATATTTGGAGTAAGATATGAAGATTAAAGTAAATGGGTGATATACTAAGCCAAATAAACTTGCAAGTCAAAATTGTAGGGGATCAAACACCAAGAAACCTCTAAAAACAAACAAACAGGAAGCAACACTACAGAAGGTAGAGGTGAGAGATCTTCAGCTGCAGAGACAAAGAGGTGGAGAGATTAAGGTCTAATGACTTCCCAAGTCCCATTAGAGCCAGATGTACTTCCTCAAATTGTGTTCTCCAGTATTTTTTCAATAAACTTAATTTTTCTTGAATTTGAGTGGCTTTTTATACTTTGTAAAGAAACAATCCTCTATTATAACTCCTTCTAGTCTCTTACTATTCAAAGCAGTAGTCTGAAGTGAAGGCATATCAAGATGGCCTTCAAAGATGGAAAATTTGAAGAGTATACATCTTGGCTTCACAGACAATTTGGAAGTTAATCAAATCTTTATCATGTTAATATTTCCAATTGTGTTCAAGTATTTTCCCTTTTACAAAGTTCTAAAAAGTCAGCATGTTCTAGGGTAGAAAGAAAAGGATCAGTGAGCCTCTGTAGACAATTAGATTCATCCATCATTGTGAGTTTATTGAGTACCCATTATGGGTATAGGGAGTATAATGAAAAGGAACAGAGAACACCAACCAGGAGAATCACAGCAAAAGGAACTTGAAAAACAATTTTAATGGCTTACCACCTCCTATCTCAATTGGATGTAACCATTGTTAAGATACCATCTACCTCCTTTTAGTTTATTCTTTTATGTCAAGCAGCCCTGCTATATTAGGGACTTTACATGTGTTATCTCATTTAATCCTTACAACATCATTTCAAGGGATAATAACATTATTTCAAGGAAAAAAATTATAATTTGTATTTCACAGGTAAGGAAGCTAAGGGTTAAATTACTTGCCCAACAGCACATGACTGTGAACTTTAGAGCCAGCTTATAGTCAGAGATAGTCTTTATCTCTCTGTCAGTATGGATGTACTGGAGTGAAAAAAAAAAGAAAAATATGGAGAAGACACTGTGGAACATGACTAGAAATAATAGCTCTTCTTTTAGTGCAGAACCACGAGTAGATTATGCTCTTCAGCTTGTTCCAGAGAGGTCTAGGGTTCAATTACCAAGATCTTATGATCTACAACATGAATGAGTTTTATGTAAATATCATCTTAAACTTGGTTAAATAAGAAATAATTGGCCAATGATTATTGCTCAATATTCTAAGTGGAGCCACAGATGTCCTATTTTCAAGAAACAATAATTAAGTAATAGGTGACATAGTGGAAAAATCAATGGGCTTGACATCAATCACCTCTTACTAATTATGTGAGTATGGAGAAATTACTTAATGTTTTTGGCCTTATTTTCATCATATGAAAAATAAAAGGAGTAGCATAATTGATCTCAAAGATAA
This sequence comes from Manis javanica, assembly GCF_040802235.1. NCBI lineage: Eukaryota > Metazoa > Chordata > Mammalia > Pholidota > Manidae > Manis > Manis javanica. The sequence goes on from NC_133160.1 coordinate 72,562,826, forward strand.
CAGTTCTAAAGGCAGATGGAATTCCATGACAGCTCTTGGCAAAGCAGCCACAGTGCTGGTCTGACATGCCAACCCACACCCTTCTGTGAAGCTCCTGGCTGTGTATAAAGACCACATACTAAAAAAAAGCTAAGGAGAAAAGTCTAAGGAATAAGCACAGAAACATGAAGTGCTGTGTTCACAATGGAAAAATTCTGGAGAACCTTTCTAGGTAAACAGATTTTAATCCTTCTGCAGTTTTCTTCCTCAAGATGTCCCTGCATTTCTATTTTGAGCAAGAGTGGTTTGTGTTGTTAACGAAATCCTTCAGTTTGGAAGCACATGATTCTGGAGCAATTCAGGAAAGGCAGAGAAGAAAGAGGGTACTCAGTACTTCTTGATGAATTTTTATGGGCTTTTGCCTTAGTTGGTGTTAGCCTGACAGCCTTTTCTGAATTTCCCACACCCACCCATTCTGAAGCTCCTATTCTCCGTATACAAAAGACTCACAAACAACTTGGTATATCCCTCTGGGATGTGCTGTTCATATGGACCATCCATTTGCTCTGCGCCAGAGCGTCATTCAACACAGAGGTTACATCGTATTCATTTTTATCTCCATCACCTTGCTTATTTCAGGACTTGTCACAGAATGGCTACTCAATAAATAAGTCTATGAAGGAACTACATTATCTATACTTGAAAAACCAGTGTGGAGTAGGAAATGATCTGTGAAGAGCAATAAAGTATGCCTCTATGTTTTTATCTAGGAGATCAAACATAGGTATGAAAGGCAGCATGAATTCTAAAGAAGAAAACCAAGTTAGCAGTAAAGAATATGCCTATAACTAAAGAACTTACATTATCATTCTCTGGAGCCCAAGAGTAGCAGATGATGAATGTTTCAGTTAGAATGTTTCCAATTGCAATGATATTGACCCTATTAACTCTGAAGGTTGACATTAATAATATAAATTTGTGTCACATACCAAAGAGTTAGGAGATAGGGCTTTTTTAGAGTATTAAATTTAACACAAATAGTTCACCAAGGATTTTATTTTTGCTGTGACACCTTCAATGTCTTAATCTTTTACTTCAAGATTGTTCATTCATGTGTCAAGGTGGCTATACCAGTGTTAAGCACCTTATCTTTATAGAATGGCTTCCAGAGTCAGGAAGAAGTTTTCTTCAATATAACATATACTATTTCCTTTCCTTTCCCAAAAGATATTCAATAGAATCTTCTTCACAGCTTATTGGCTAGAATAGGGTCACATAAGAATACTAAACCAATAATGGACAAGAGGAAGGGGATTATTATGCTTGTATAAGCTAATCATGATTAGATTACAAGATTAACATAGAGATGTCTAGTTTCTTCTGATACACAAGACCCCAAAGTCATGACCAAGCTCTAGGTTTCATAAAAAAAAATATATAGTTTGGAACTTCTGTGCATAGGCAACTAACAGTGACTAAATGAGAAATCCAAACATTAAACCTTTGTCTCTCTGAGCCTGATGAAGCATTATAGTAACTCAAAACTTCAAAGTTTTATGAAGGTGGTAGAATAGTGATTATCAGTCATTCATATGGTCTGGATGTCTCTGTCAATCATATTTGGGCCATCCCAGAAATGTATAAGATAGTTTCTCTTACAAGTACACCATATTTTATGACTTAGGAATTGACCTATCAGCTAGTGTGCAATTTCTAAGTCCTGGCCATGATTACATTTTTAGTTATGATCCACAGAACGTATTTTAAAATCTTGGCACTAGCCTTACTTCAGCCAAAATTTCTCATGTGGGTCATACTGACTAATAAAGTTCATTCAATATAGGAAGTTTAGAGGAGTTAAAATATGTTCTTGCCAAGTAGAAGATAGGCATTATTCCTTTTTCTCCTCTAACTTTCAAGAGAAATAGCAAATTGATCTAAATATAAAAAATACATTGTTAGTCATAAATATGTCTCTAACTTACAGTGTTTATCAACTGTGAGTGACTCAGGCAGAGTTGATTGTGAGAAACTTCGAAAGATGTTAAGAAAATTGTATATAGTTGGGAACAGAAATGTTGCCCAGTGAATTATTTTAATAAACTGCTCACTTGAAGATGATATTAATCTATCAGAATCCACAGAATTCCATGTAATGTAAAAACTTTTAAGGAATTAAAAATAATTTTAAACATTTTAAAAATCTGATATAACTGGCCCTAAGAACCCATTAACTTCCTGTAAGAAATTCATTACTATTCTTCTAGTTCAGCATCTTATGAAATAAAAATTCTTTAAATAAAGTGTAACATAATATGAAATATCACACAATACAGGTAAAGGAACCCACTTCTGGAGTGAAAAGACTAAGTGTAAGACTGATCCCTAATCACTAGAGAAAATTTGGGGAAATCTGCCTCTAGACTTTACTCCTCTCTCCCTTTTCCCTCCCATTTCCCATAAGGAGCCAATTCATTATTGCAGCATCTATTCTTAATTTTTTTTAAAGAAATGGCTCTACATTACAAGATTAATCCAGAAGTTTTAAAAACTTCAAACATGACACCTGTCCTAGCCACACTCAGGTAAAGGAACCCCTCTGGAGTGAAAAGACCCCCTATGCTGCCTCTAGAGATTATTAGCAGAGATTATTAGTCAAATATATGCATACATAGGGAACAATCCAGAGCTTGACTGAATCAGTAAATTACTGGAGAATGAATTATATCATATTTTTCAAATGATGAAATAGGCGACAAAGAGAGTAACTGACCAAACAAAAAGAACATAAAATTCTGACTTTGCTCCATTCTCATCATCAACAGTGGCTACTATTAGATTTGTACTAACTCTTTATTCTTCTCTGAAAAGCACAATAATCTATCTTCAAAGCCTCAAGGGATGGAGGAGCACATTCAACAGATTTTGATGTGAAGAAAAGGCCTGCTTTCTAAGAATGTCTGTTTTATAGCAGTCATGGTTGTCACCATAAATATGATTAATTGGCTTTTTGTCACCAACAAGCCTTTTCATTCTGAGACAGTGGCAAAAATGAATAATGAAAAGACTTCATCATCTGTAAAGCTGCAATTGTAAAGAATGCAAATCTTATGATGAAAGAGGGAAGTTGGCTGAATTATGTGCAAACTGCAATTTGACCAATATTGTTTTTCATAGTAACTACTCTTAATGTGCCAGCCATATTTCTTTTCTTGCACCAGAGTCATATTTCTTTGAAGTGACAGTAAATTATGTTTTCCTGCCCTTGTTCACTTCAATCAGGTGGTGCTGAATGATTAAATGAAAACCTACACATTTTAACACATATATTTTCTCCTCTTTCTCCCTTTATCATTGGAATCAATTCATTTTGGTCACAAACATTTTGTTTTACCTAACAATTGCCAGAACATATGATGTAGTTACTTTGATTAAGACCTTTCAGATTCAAATACTAAAAGAAAGACCAAGGGGTGCTTTTAAAAAAATTTACTTATGCTTGTAAATATGTATTTTATTAACAATAAGAGATTCTCCTTATTCAATAAGTCATACTCTATAGGTTTGGAAAAGAGGATTTAAGTACATGATTTCACCATAATGAATCCTTTCACGAATTTTTATATTTGTTAAGACATTTGGATTTGAAAGTTAAGTATAGTTGTAAAGATAAAGTTTTTACATATTTAATACCTTAACATGTGTGCAATTTCTTTTTCTAACCCTGAAAGCATAATGCCAAAGAAATAACCAATCACCTTAAAGGTTAAATAAACTGAACACTTTCTTATAACTCATTAAATGTTTTACAGTAGTTTTCAATGAAAAAAAATGTTCACATACACATATATATCTATATATATATCTAGATGTGTATATATCTGTCTATATATATGTATATAAATGCTGTCTATATTCATAGAAGAAAGAACTGCTTTTATCTGGGAATCTGAGGAGGCCTGATGAAGGAGGTGATAGTTGCAATGTGAAATGTATTCTGCTCTGAGGAGATGAAAAACAGTCATAGTGAATGAAACTATTTGAGCAAAATCCAGGAAAATATGAGTCAAGTAGAAAAAAGTGAATAGATCTGCTTTGAGGAGGTGCATATATGTAAAAGTGAGTTGTATGAAATGAATTTAGAAACTGAATTTGCAGATAGATCCAAGTCTTGGTTGCCAGGACCAGGGGGTTAGACTCTGCTGAGTATAATAGGTACGTGAAAAGTCTTTGAATAAGAAAGTATCATACTGGGGGGTAAGGTTTGTAATAGCATTTGCAATGATTTATTAGTTACATGTCTTGCTTGGAAAAGCTTTCCCTACACCTGCATTTATGAAGATAATCTCTAATATTATCTTCAAAAAGCTAAATTATTAAACTATTCATTTAGATTTTCAGTTTATCTGAAATGAGTCTTGTAGAGCATGTGAGGCAGAGGTCAGGTTTCTTTTTCTCCCCCCAGATGGAGAGAAATGTTAATTTTTTTAATTTCCTGGCTTTTGGAGGACCTTTCCTAAATGATCAAAATATTAAATGACACTGATTAGTAATCAAAAAAATTGAAAAGGCATATTATTTATTTCTGCCTGATCGGCAAAGACTTTTCATAATGATAATATTTAATGTTGATAATTAGTCTTAGAATTGAAACAGTCCTTTAAAGTCTTGGCATTGGAGCTGTCTTTTGAGAAATCACCTTGAAAGTACAAATCAAATATTTTAGAATATTTCTAACCTTTGACTGTATAATTCTATTTCCACAATTTATTTTTTAAATATATAAAAAAAAATGAGAATAGCAAATAAAGTAAAAAGTGGGATTGTTGGGCTAGTGGGTTAAAACTTTAAATTGGATAGTTGGGATGGCCTTTCTCATAAGGTGGTGTTTGATCAAAGACCAGAGGAAAGCAAGGAGCTTGCCAGGTGTATATGTCTTGGAGGAAAGCATTCCAGTCACTGAGGTCAGTGAATCTGAAGGTCCTGAGCAAGGATGTACATTTGTGCAACAGCAAGATGGCCAATGAAGGAAGGAAAAGAAGACTTAAGTGAGGTCAGAATAATAGCTGAACTAGTGGGGCCCTTTTTTGAGGTTGTAATGACTTTGGCTTTTATTCCCAGTGAGACAGAATCTACTGGGGGATTTGAATAAAAGTGTGACATGATCTCACATACATTTTCACAAATGTACTTTTGTATTTTGCATAGGAAGTAGGGACATAAAAAATACCAGCCAGATGGAAATTCCAAGATCCAGGCCAGCAGTGATGGCTTTTCAGACCAAGGTTTGAAAGACCTTGCAGGGAAAATGTGAGAAGGGGCAGACCCTGGATATATTAAGAAGAAGCTAATAGGATTTGCTGAAAGATTGGTTATGGTTACCGAGTAGAGACAGAGAGGAGTCAATAGGACTTGAATGCATTGGCCTGAACATTAGAAAATAATTGCCATTAAATAAGATGTGTAAGACTACAGGAGAAGGTTTTGTGTGGTAAGATCAGAAATTTATTTTGGCATTAATTTGATGAATCCAAGTGGAATAAAAAATTGAATGTTGGGGGCAGAGCCAAGATGGTGGCATGAGTAGAGCAGCAGAAATAACCTCCCAAAACCATATATATTTTTGAAAATACAGCAAATACAACTATTCCTAAAAGAGAGACCAGAAGACACAGGACAACAGACAGACTACATCTACACCTGCAAGAACCCAGTGCCTCGCGAAGTGAGTAAGATACAAGCTGTGGCCCAGGTCGCACCCCTCAACCCAGCTCCTGGTGGGAGGAGAGGATTCAGAGCAGGGAGGGAGAGGGAGCCCAGGACTGCTAAATACCCAGCCCTAGCCATCCACACCAAGAGCACAGACACACAGTGCATGGTGCACTGGATACTAGGGAAACAGGGCAGTAAAACCTGTGAGTGGGTCCCCACAGCCGGCACCCCAGGGACAAAAGAAAAGCAAGTGCACTTTGAAAATCTTAAAGGGACAGGGGCCTCCCAGCTGGAAGGAAGCTCCCCGGTGCAATCAGCCCAGTAACTGGAAAGCTCGGGAAACTCTGGGCGCCCCAACCCCTGGGTGGCAGCACAGCTCGGAGGCCTCTCATGGTGATAAACAGCCTCCTGCCCGTTCCCCCATGGCACAACTGAGCCATAGCGGCAGTGGCCACACACACAGCAACTGGGCAGACCTTCTTCCACAGTGGCCGGGCAAGAATCAGACATGCCATCTGTGCGCAGCTGCCCAGCACAAGCCACTAGGGGTCGCTGTTCTCCCAGGAGAGGAAGGCCACAAACCAGCAAGAAGGGACATTCTCCCAGCCAACACATGCGCCAGCTCCCCACAACTACCTCTATCGCCATGAAAAGGCAGAATAATTTGATCCAGACCAAAATCAGTCAACCACTGAGAAAGAGATAGACCTAACCAATCTTCCTGAAAAAGTATTCAAAATAAAGGTCATAACCATGCTGATGGATCTTCAGAGAAATATGCAAGAGCTAAGGGATGAAGTCCGGAAGGAGATTAGAGAAATGAAATAATCTCTGGAAGGACTTAAGAGCAGACTGGATGAGGTGCAAGAGGCCGTTAATGGAATAGAAATCAGAGAAGAGGAACACAGAGAAGCTGACACTGAGAGAGAGAAAAGGATCTCCAGGAATAAAACAAGATTAAGAGAACTGTATGACCAATCCAAAAGGAACCATATCCGCATTTTAGGGGTACCAGAAGAGGAAGAGAGAGAAAAAGGGATAGAAAGTGTATTTGAAGAAATAATTGCTGAAAACTTACCGAAACTGGGGGAGGAAATAATCGATCAGACCATGGAAGTACACAGAACTCCCAACAGAAGGGACCCAAGGAGGAAAACACCAAGACACATAATAATTAAAATGGCAAAGATGAAGGACAAGGACACAGAGGAATAGAATGGATAAAAAAGACTAAATAAATGTCACCATAGAAAATAAAATCACAGCAAAGAAAGCAGACCAACCAAATACTAAATAAAGGCAAAAAATAAAATCAACTACCCACAAAAGCAGTTAAAGGAAACACGAAAGAGCACAGAATGAAACAACCAACATATAAAGAATGGATGAGGAGGAATAAGACGGGAGGAAAATAAAGAATCACCAGACAGTGTTTATAACAGCTCAGTAAGCAAGTTAAGTTAGACAGTAAGATATTAAAGAGGCTAACCTTGAACCTTTGGTAACCACGAATGTAAAGCCCTCAATGGCAATAAGTACATATCTTTTAATAATCACCCTAAATGTAAATGGACTGAATGCAACAATCAAAAGACACAGAGTAATAGAATGGATAAAAAAGCAAGACCCATCTATATGCTGCTTACAAGAGACTCACCTCAAACCCAAAGACATGCACAGCCTAAAAGTCAAGGGATGGGAAAAGGTATTTCATGCAAAAAACAAGGAGAAGAAAGCAGGTGTTGCAGTACTAGTATCAGACAAAATAGACTTCAAAACAAAGAAAGTAACAAGAGATAAAGAAGGACACTACATAATGATAAAGGGCTCAGTCCAACAAGAGGATATAACCATTATAAATATATATGCATCCAACACAAGAGCACCAGCATATGTGAAACAAATACTAACAGAACTAAAGGAGGAAATAGAATGCAATGCATTCATTGTAGGAGACTTCAACACACCATTTACTCCATTTACTCCAAAGGACAGATCCACCAGACAGAAAATAAGTAAGGACACAGAGACACTGAAAAACACACTAGAACAGATGGACCTAGTAGACATCTATAGAACTCTACATCCAAAAGCAACAGGATACACATTCTTCTCAACTGCACATGGAACATTTTCCAGAATAGACCACAAACTAGGCCACGAAAAGAGCCTCAGTAAATTCTAAAAGATGGAAATTCTACCAACCAACTTCTCAGATCACAGAGGCATAAAACTCGAACTAAATTGTACAAAGAAAGCAAAAAGGCCCACAAACACATGGAGGCTTAACAACATGTTCCTAAATAATCAATGAATCAATGGCCAAATTAAAATAGAGATCATGCAATATATGGAAGCAAATGACAACACAAAGTCCCAACTTCTGTGGGACACAGCGAAAGCAGTCTTAATAGGAAAGTATATAGCAATCCAGGCACACTTGAAGAAGGAAGAACAATCCCAAATGAATAGTCTAATGTCACAATTATTGAAACTGGAAAAAGAAGAACAAATGAGGCCTAAAGTCAGCAGAAGGAGGGACATAATAAAGATCAGAGAAGAAATAAATAAAATTGAGGAGAATAAAACAGTAGAAAAAAATCAATGAAACCAAGAGCTGGTTGTTTGAGAAAATAAACAAAATAGATAAGCCTCTAGCCAAACTTATTAAGAGAAAAAGAGAATCAACACACATCAACAAAGTCAGAAATGAGAAAGGAAAAATCACGATGGACCCCACAGAAATACAAAGAATTATTAGAGAATACTATGGAAACCTATATGCTAAGAAGCTGGAAAACCTAGAAGAAATGGACAACTTCTTAGAAAAATACAACCTTCCAAGACAGACAGAGGAAGAAATTTAAACAAAATTTAAACAAACCAATTACGAGCAAAGAAATTGAAGTGGTAATCAAAAAACTACCCAAGAACAAAACCCCTGGGCCAGATGGATTTACCTCAGAATTTTATCAGACATATAGAGAAGACATAATACCCATTCTCCTTAAAGCTTTCCAAAAAATAGAAAAGGAGGGAATAATCCCAAAATCATTCTATGAAACCAACATCACCCTAATACCAAAACCAGGCAAAGACCCCACCAAAAAATGAAACTACAGACCAATATCCCTGATGAACGTAGATGCAAAAATACTCAACAAAATATTAGCAAACTGAATTCAAAAATACATCAAAAGGATCATACACCATGACCAAGTGGGATTCATCCCAGGGATGCAAGGATGGTACAACATTCTAAAATCCATCAACATCATCCACCATATCAAAAAAAAGGACAAAAACCACATGGTCATCTCCATAGATGCTGAAAAAGCATTCAACAAAATTCAACATCCATTCATGATAAAAACTCTCAGAAAAATGGGAATAGAGGGCTAGTACCTCAACATAATAAAGGCCATATATGATAAACCACAGCTAACATCATACTGAACAACAAGAAGCTGAAAGCTTTTCCTCTGAGATCAGGAACAAGACAGGGATGCCCATTCTCTCCACTGTTATTTAACATAGTACTGGAGGTCCTAGCCATGGTAATTAGACAAAAGAAAGAAATACAAGGAATCCAGATTGGTAAAGAAGAAGTTAAACTGTCACTATTTGCAGATGACATGATATTGTACATAAAAAACCCTGAAGACTCCACTCCAAAACTACTAGAACTGATATCGAAATTCAACAAAGTTGCAGGATACAAAATTAACACACAGAAATCTGTGGCTTTCCTATATATTAACAATGAACCAATAGAAAGAGAAATCAGGAAAACAATTTCATTCACAACTGCATCAAAAAAGAATAAAATACCTAGGAATAAACCTAACCAAAGAAGTGAAAGACCCATACCCTGAAAACTATAAGACACTCTTAAGAGAAATTAAAGAGGACACTAACAAATGGAAACTTATCCCATGCTCTTGGCTAGGAAGAATTAATATCATCAAAATGGCCATCCTGACCAAAGCAATATACTGATTCGATGCAATCCCTGTCAAATTACCAAGAGCATTCTTCAACAAACTGGAACAAATAGTACAAAAATTCATATGGAAACACCAAAGACCCCGAATAGCCAAAGCAATCCTGAGAAGGAAGAATAAAGTGGGGAGGATCTTGCCCCCCAACTTCAAGCTCTACTACAAAGCCACAGTAATCAAGACAGTTTGGTACTGACACAAGAACAGAGCCACAGACCAGTGGAACAGAATAGAGACTCCAGGGATTAACCCAAACATACATGGTCAATTAATATATGATAAAGGAGCAATGGACATACAATGGGGAAATGATAGTCTCTTCAACAGATGGTGCTGGCAAAACTGGACAGCTACATGTAAGAGAATGAAACTGGATCACTGTCTAACCCCATACACAAAAGTAAATTCAAAATGGATCAAAGACCTGAATGTAAGTCATGAAACCATAAAACTCTTAGAAAAAAACAGGCAAAAATCTCTTGGACATAAACATGAGCAACTTCTTTATGAACATATCTCCCCAGGCAAGGGAAACAAAAGCAAAAATGAATAAGTGGGACTACATCAAGCTGAAAAGCTTCTGTACATCAAAGGAGACCATCAATAGAACAAAAAGGTGTCCTACAGTATGGGAGAATATATTCATAAATGACAGATCTGATAAAGGCTTGACATCCAAAATATATAAAGAACTCACGCACCTCAACAAACAAAAAGCAAATAATCCAATTAAAAAATGGGCAGAGGAGCTGAACAGACAGTTCTCCAAAGAAGAAATTCAGATGGCCAACAGACATATGAAAAGATGCTCCACTTGTTCACCATGTAATAACTTGTTCGTTATGCTTCAGAAGATTGGAGACTGTGGAGAATTAGGCTTGTGGTTGATTAATGATTGTGCATTGAGTATCCTATACAGAATTTTATTGTTGTTAACAACCATTTGATCAATAAATATGAGAGATGCCCTCTCAAAAGAAAAAAAAAGATGCTCCACATTGCTAGTCATCAGAGAAATGCAAATTAAAACCACAATGAGATATCACCTCACACCAGTAAGGATGGCCACCATCCAAAAGACAAACAACAACAAATGTTGGTGAGGTTGTGGAGAAAGGGGAACCCTCCTACACTGCTGGTGGAAATGTAAATTAGTTCAACTATTGTGGAAAGCAGTATGGAGGTTCCTCAAAATGCTCAAAATCGACTTACCATTTGACCCAGGAATTCCACTCCTAGGAATTTACCCTAAGAATGCAGCACTCCAGTTTGAAAAAGACAGATGCCTTATGTTTATCGCAGCACTATTTACAATAGCCAAGAAATGGAAGCAACCTAAGTGTCTATCAGTAGATGAATGGATAAAGAAGATGTGGTACATATACACAGTGGAATATTATTCAGCCATAAGAAGAAAACAAATCCTACCATTTGCAACAACATGGATGGAGCTAGAGGGTATTATGCTCAGTGAAATAAGCCAAGTGGAGAAAGACAAATACCAAATGATTTCACTCATCTGTGAAGTATAAGAACAAAGGAGAAACTGAAGGAACAAAACAGCAGCAGAATCACAGAACCCACAAATGGACTAACAGTTACCAGAGGGAAAGAGACTGGTGAGATTGGGAGGGTAGGGAGGGATAAGGGCAGGGAAGAAGAAAGGGGGTATTATGATTAGCATGTATAATATGGGGGTGGGGGAAAGGGGAGGGCTGTACAACACAGAGAAGACAACTAGTGATTCTACAGCATCTTACTATGCTGATGGACAGTGACTGTAATGGGGTTTGTGGGGAGGACTTGAAGGTGGAACCCTAGTAAACATAATGTTCTTCCTGTAAATGTAGGTTAATGATAACAACAAAAACAACAAAATTGAATGTACTATTCTGGTGTTCAGGGGACTGCTTTGGGCTAAAAATACACATTTAGATATCACCATGGAGATGGTATTTAAAACCAGCCTGAGTGAGGTCACCTAGAGAGTGAGGGGAAACCAAGAAGCAAAGGTGGAGACGTAACCTGAGCCTGAGGTCACTGCAATGATCTACAGTTTGGCAGAATGAAGAATACTCAATTAAGGAGATTAGAAAGGACTAGAAGTGAGACATGAGGAAACCCAGCAGAGTTTGGGAATCTGTAGGCCAACAGAAAAAACTGTATCCAGGAGGATAAATTTTGTAAAATTATGATCTAGTAATTACAATATACTTTCATCTACATGAAAATGGTATTTTTAGAAATTAAGTGATATGTAAAATGTTCCCTATCTATTAATGTATAATTACCAAATCTGAATTATGATCCTTATTCTGAAAAACCAATATATATGATATATATTTGGATAGAAAAAAATGACTGGAAGGGATTATATTAAAATATTGATAATGATTATCTCCAGGTAGCATGACTATAGATAATTCTATTCTTTCTGTATTTTCTACACTTTTCCCCAAATATTAAATAAGGTGAATTAGTTTCATAACCTCAAGTAAACAAAAAATCGGGTTTATTTTAAAAACTTGAAGTAAAGAATATGCCTATAACTAAAGAACTTACATTATCATTCTCTGGAGCCCAAGGTATCCAAATATTATCTTGAAAAATTTCAAAACTATAGAAAAGTTAAAGAATGGTACAATGAACCCACATCTGCCAACTAAATCACCAATTGTTGCCACACTTGCTTTTCCTCACGTATTATTATTCTCTTCGCTACATGTACACACACTTCTTTTGGCTAAACTTTCTGAGAGGAGGCTGCAAATGCTGTAACATTTTACTTCCAACTACTTCACCCTGAATCTCTTAATAACAAGGACATTTGCCTGTAAAAATTACACTTAAGCAATTAATATTGATGCAATGATATTTCCTATTTATATATTCATTTATAAAATTCTTGTTATTAGTTTCTAGTTTTATTGCACTGAGATTAGAAAAAGAGGTTTTTATTATTTCTATTTTATGGAAGTTACTGAAAATTCCATTGTGACAAATATATTGTCTTTTTAAAAAATATTCCATGGGTATTTGGGAGGAATGTAGAATCTCTAATAATCTTATATCAGGTCATAAAATTCATAATATAGCCATAAGATCTACCTTTATTAGTATGTTCTTTAATTATTCTATATCTTATTTTTTATCCATTGGACTTGTCTTGAACTAATAAGATTTTTTTAAATTAAGAGTTTATTTTTTTTTAAGTAGCTTTAGGTTCACAACAAAACTAAGGGGAAGGTACAGAAATTCCCTGTATCTCCTCCCTGCTTCTCTCCACCAAGCATAGCCTCTCTCATTATGAACGTCCCTCACCAGATTTGTTACAACTGATGAACCTTCACTGACCCATCATATAATCACCTGAAGTCCAGTAAGGTTCACTGTTGGTTTTGTATATTCTATGGGTTTGGACAAATTGTAATGACATGTATCCATCATATGAAATCATACAATGCATTTTCACTGCCCTAAAAAGTCCTCTGTGCTCTGCCTTTTCTTTCCTCCCTTCCCCACCACCAACCCCTGGTAACCACTGATCTTTTTAATGTCTCCACAGTTTTGCCTTTTCCAGAATGCCAGATAGTTGGAATCATACAGAATGTAGCCTTTTCAGATTGAGCCCTTTCTCTTGGTAATAGGCATTTAAGATTACTCCATAGCTCATCATGGTTTGACAGCTCATTTCTTTTTTAGCACTGAATAATATTCCATTTTCTGGATATACTACAGCTTATTTATCTGTTCACCTGTGGAAGGACATCTTGGTGACTTCCAATTTGGCAATTATGGATAGAGCTGCTAAATCCGTGTACAGGTTTTTGTGTGGACATAAATTTTCAGCTCCTCTGAGTAAATATCAAGGAGCACAATTGCTGGATTATATGGTAAGAGTGTGTTTTGGTTTTTAAGAAAACCTAACTGTCTTGAGAAATAACCAAACTGTCCCTTAAAGTGGCTGCATTCTTTTTCATTTCCACTAGCAATGTATGAGAGTTCCTTTGCTCCACATTCTCTCCCACTTTTGGTGATGTGAGTGTTCTGAATTTGGCCACTCTAATAGCTGTGTAGTGGTGTCTTGTGGTGTTAATTTGCATTTCTTTAATGACATACAATGTGGAATAACTTTACATATGCTTATTTGCCATCCGTATGTCTTCTTTGGTAAGGTTTCGTTAAGGTGTTTGGCCCATTTTGAAATCTAGTTATTTGTTTCTTTATTATTCTTTATTATTGTGTTTTCTGAATTCTCTGTTTATTTTTATAATAGTTCTTTATCAGATGTGACTTTTGCAAGTATTTTCTTCTAGTCTGTGGCCTGTCATTTTATTCTCTTGATGACAGTGATATATTAAAGTCTCTTCTATTGGGTTACTTCTGCCTCCTATAAGACGGTATTTCCTATATAACATGACTCATAAATACACATAATTGTCATATCTTTATTGTGGATTATGGCTTTTGTCATTAAAGTTGTCTCTTCTTCAAATCTAAATGCTGATTATATGGATTGTCTAATATCTGGGTCATGAGTTGTTTCCACCTGCTTGGCTGACCTGTGCCTGTACCTTTATTTTTAGACTTTCAGATTTACTTTGTTTTTGATGTGAATCTTGTATACAGTGTGAAATTGTGACTTGCTTATGAACCATTTGCAAATATTTCTTATGGATAAGTTAAGCCCACTTACATTTATTGATGGAACTGACTAATTTGGTTTTAACTCAATCATATTATTTTGTTTTATTTACTGTGATTCTCTATGTGGTGTACCTTCTACTATTGGATTATCAGTTTTATGATATCTTTTGACTCCCATCTAATATCTATGTAACAATAATAAGAGTATTTCACTTCCCGTCCTCTCTTTCCATATTTTTAGTTGCAATATTTTTACTTTGTTGAGAGGACATAACATTTCTCTCACCCTTCTTTCACTGTTCTATTTATGATTAACCATAACTAATAATCACCAAAAATCTTTTTTGCCAAAGTTTCTCTTGTCATCTTCTATTTGACTGGAGCTTGTCTTTTAGTAGATATTTCAGAATAAGTTCATGATTATAGTTTTCTTTGAGTTCTTGCATATTTAAAATTGGTTTTCTACGGCTTTGAAAAAGACAGACTGGATCCTAGGTTAATTATTTTCTTGAGTTTTTTATTTTTTGTTTTTAAATGCTGCTCCACTGTGGCCTTGATTTGTAGGTTGCTGTTGAGAAATCTTTCACTAGTGTGATTTTCTTTTTGTTTGGTAAGTGTTCTGATCTTTGTTGCCTGAAGTTCCTAGTTACTTTCTCTATGTAAAAATTTCTAGTTGACTGTTTTTGGTCAAGTTTCCTAATTGCATGAGTGAACATTTAAATGTCCAGATTCATACTTACACTTAATTATGGTAATTTTTCTTAAATTATACTTTTAGATATTAGTTACATTCTATCTTTATGTTTTTCTTCTTCAGGTATTCCAATTGTATGAAGTTTGGATCCTCTTTGCCTGTCTTTTATACCAACCACATTCTTCTTGGTTATTTTTACCTTTTCCTTTATTTTATTGTCATTATCTTGCCTGTTTCATGACTTTCCTTAAACTCTCTGTTTACATTCCTCAGTCAAATCTACTCTTCCTTAAACATTATGGAATTCAGTATAATTTTTTGGGATTCTTTTTACTTCTGTCCTCTTTTCCACTGAATTCAATCAACATTTCTTTGCCATTTCCTGATTTCTGTCCATGTCCTTTCTGACTTGAGCCTTTTTTCATATTTGATAACTTGTTTAAGTAACTTAATTCAGGTTTTCATGTTATGTTTTAATTTTATTTTGCTTTTGAGGTGTACTCAGAGTATAATTCTTATTAACTGAAATGTTTTCTCATTTTCTTTATTTTTTCTATGATAATTTTGTATGAATATCATCTGTCATTATCTTTTATTTTGTAAAAACTCATTTTCTTAGATTAGCAACAAGATTGTGTGCGTACCAGACAGGAAGGTATGTTTGGTATACTATGATTCTTGTTTCAAGAATATCCTCTTTTAATAGTTTAGTGAATTGTACATTCTTTAATATATGGCATTTTTAGAGGGTAGGAAGAAGAGGAATATTATGTGCCTATTTTGTGATTTTTTTTTTGCTCCTTCAGGATATGTAATTTCTAAATTTTCTTCCTTCTTTTCCTTCATCAGAAAATCTCTGAAGGGTAGCATTCATGTCCAAATACTCCATTCTTCTCTGGACGATGGCTGCTTGTCAAATTCTCTTTTATTTCCTTCCTTTTTAACAACAATACTAAATGTTATGATTTACTAAATCTCAGTCTTGTTATTAGTAACCCACACAGGGTGGGATTTTCTTTTCCTGAGTCTGGCTCATCTCTTTGGTTTTAATCCCTCATGTTTTCCTCTTTTCCACACAATCTTTGCTGTTTTCTTTTTTTTGATCTGCTGTGGGTAGATTCCAGTAGTGCCTTTCTTGAGTTTAGGTGTTTATGTGTCTACTTACATGTAATATGAAGTTTTTAAATAGGCCCTATCTTCTGGTTTTGTTATGTGTGTCCACCCATCAATGGATTTAGAAGCTTTATGTAATGATTTCTGTGTTATTTTGAACATACCTGGGAAGATTTGAATTTAGGTGGTTTTCAGTAACCAATAGGAATCTAATTTCTTGATGAACACACTTTTCTGAGTATAAAATTATTTGAATGATTTATCCATGTACCCATCTGCATCTGTTGACTTTTGAATGTTCTAAAAATTGTTTGTGTGCTGTCTTTTATTATACATACCTCATCTGGTGACCAAATTTAATTGTACCCTTCTAAAAATTATTAAAATTGCCCTTGTCTAATGCTTTACCATGCAGTCACGTTTTGTTTTGTGACCATAAATGAAAAACATAAGAAAAAGCTGGTAGAGGGAAAATAAACCCTGAGGACAAACATCAGTAACAAAGAGAAGACTTTCTAAATCTAGAAATCTCCAAAAGGGGCCAACTTCTGGTTTGTTCCTTTTGCCTCGGGACTTTTCTAAGCCTTGAAGTTATCCTGCTGTCCAGCTGTCTAACCTGTTTTGTTTATGCCTCATGAGGGAGTAGCTACTTTTTTCCTAAATAAAGTAAAATTACTAATCCTAAAACTTGAGGAATTAGCAGTGATTTCTCACAGAGGCAATGAGCTGAGAGGTGTTTTAGGTTGAAACTTATGCTCTCCTTTCATTGAGTACATTTATATATTTCATATATTTAGACATACGAAACCCATAAAAAGATTCTGCATTTTATCAAACCTACCCACTTGAAAATGGTACTATGCATACAATAATAACATTTCATATTTCAAATACACAGGCATGAACTCCTTAAGTTATTTTATTATTCTTAATGCTGTCTAATGAAAACATCATTAAAAAAATTCATCTTTTTAAGCTCAGTGCTCTAAGGTTAATTCTGTGATGATATAGCAAACACTCATTCCATCATTTGATTCACAACTTTCTGAAAATTGAGAATTTCCAATGTGTTCATTGGACAAAGTGCTTTAAAAATACATTTTACTTTCATCAAAAACAAGTCTGAAAAAAATGCCAACAAAATAACGATATGCAGTGTTTTATCTGGCAGCCAACATTAACGAATGTTTCATTACTATGAATTGCTTATGGATATATCATGATACTCTGCAGTTTGTATACTCAGACCTCAAATAAATTCTCCTCATGTTTTCTGTTAAGTTTAATTTTGTGGGTGACATGTTAGGAGATCTGCTTGAATTACAGGCATATGTGGGGTTCCAGGGGTGAAGAATGGGTGAATGGAGAGTGTGTGTTTAGTTTGGGCTTTGGTCATAGGGACATTATTAGTGTACTTGGAAAAGCCTTTTCTGTTATTTATATTACTTTGACTATAAAAACAAATATCTATTCCTTTATTCTCTTATTTTGTATTTCTTCATTGGCAAGGATTCATAGATACCTGGGGGGTTTTAAATGACAATTAAAACATCAAAAATAAGTGAGTGTTGAAATGCTATGCAGCTGCTAGATAGTAAATAAATAAAACTCTTTATGGTTTTATTTGCATGTATCCATTCAATTAATTTAAATATCACCAAATTATTCTATGGGGTACTTGCTATGTACCAAGTACTAAGTCCACATATTTTAACTAATGCAACCATTACAACATGAGGCAGCTTCTATTATTAGCCTACTGTATACATGAGGAAACTAAAACACAGAGTTTAAATGTTACCACACTATGTACAGAGTACAGACAGAATGGAAGCCATGATATCTTACTGTAGTCTGCCTCGGTCCAGACTGTGGTGGGACTTATCTGAGTGGACTACAATTTATCAATACCCCTTGGAGATGAAGTGCCTCAATTTGAGTCACACGATTAGGAGAGCTATATAATTTTCTGCACTAGGGTACATTTGTGATTGGAAGGAGGTGTTAATTTTATGTTTTGAACTCTTTTTTTTTCACCAAAAATTCATTATACTGTGTTAGTGGACTTATAAAATAGTTCTATTCAGAAACAATTTTTAAAAATAAAATTATTTCTATAAACTAAAAATGGCATGTATCCTTGTACACTTCATACAATAAAATACATTTATAATTGATATACTTTATTATGTATACTGATACTTAGAAAGCCTAATTCTAATACCCCATCATCAGTATTTTGCTGAAGAATATAGTTTTTTCAAAAATTTTAATTTTTTCATAAAAATACCTTCAGTACTTCCCTTTTCTCCACATATTCACCAATACTTGCTATCTCTTTTGTCCTTTTGATGATAACCATTCTAACAGGTATGAACTGATGCCTCACTGCAGTCTTGACTTGCATTTTCCTGATAATTACTGCTGTTGAGCATCTTTTCATGTACCTGTTGGCCATTGGATAACTTCTTTGGAAAACTGTCTATTCAGTTCCTCTGTCCATTTTTTAATTGGAGTTTTTTTGTTATTGAGTTGTATGAATTCTTTATATATTTTGGACATTAACCCCTTATCAGATAAATGGTTTGCAAATATTTTCTTCTCAATCCATAGGTTGCCTTTTAATTTTGTTGTTTCTTTTGCTGTGCAGAAGCTTTTTAGTTTGATGCAGTCCCACCTACTGATTTTTGCTTTTATTACTTGTGCTTTTGATGTTTTCTTTGAAGAATCATTGTCAAGAAGGTTTTCTCCTATTTTCTTCCTGGAGTTTTAAGGTTTCATGCCTTATTTTTATATCCTTAATCCACTTCAAGAGATTTTTTTATGAATAGTGTGAGATAGGGGTCCAATTTCAGTTTTCTGGGTATGGTTGTCCAGTTTTCCCAATACCATTTGTTAAAGAGACTATCCTTTACCCATTGAGTGTTTTTAGCTAACTTGTCAAGTATTAGCAGACCATATATTTAGAAGGTTATTTCTGGGTTGTTGATGCTGGTTCATTGGCCTATCTGCCTATTTTTATGCCAACACCATACTGTTTTAATTAGTACAGATTTGTAGTATAGTTTGAAATCAGGTAGTGTGAGGCCTCCAGCTTTGTTCTTTCTCAGGATTGCTTTAGCTATTTGAGGTCCTTGTGGTTTAATGCTCCAACTTCTATTTTGATTGGCAGAATATCTCAGCTATAGTGTATACACTATAAATCTCAAGAGTATTCTTTTGCTCTGGTTTCTTACTGAGGTAAAACATTGTTTTTTTTCTACCCCATCCTACTGCAAGCCTATATTCTCACGGCAAAGCACATATTATTTTCTTTAAAACTGAACATCTTAGTGGAATTCACAGTTATGTCAAATTGTTCAACTCAACAGAAATTCTTTAGGCATTTTTCTTTGATTCCAAGAACTGGATTAAAAGTAATTAAAACATTATTGGACTTAATTTTCAATTTAAGAGTCTGAAGATGCTGATATAAAACTGAAATCATCTATGTTTGGACAGTTCTTCTGTTACTAGAGACAACATATTAATAGTTTAATGTGCTGTTATTATGTTAACTCCTTCCTTATGTGCACAAAAAAGCTTGGAGTGAAAAATAGTTGAAATTTACTTGAAGAACTATTATTTGATCAACATGGAAAAAAGTATTCCACCAAATGATACATAAACACACTTTATCTGACCATGTTGAATAGCTCTCTTTGAGTACAGTATTTTAGAAATAACTAGTAACTTTTGAAGCATGTGCTGATGTTTTTCAACAGATTTATACCTTCTGGTTTTTCTATGGCTAGTGATATTAGGATAGTCACCTGATAGATTTTAAATATAGATAAATTATTTATGCAAGTTATATGTTAATAATCAAACTTTGCAAAAAATAGAAATTCATTACTTACTTTTTCACTATTATGCCCCCTTTTATTGAGATCACTGCTGTTAAGACATGTCATGACCAAATAAAAAATTCAGCAAACAATAGATGACTATTTATAGATTAAACCATAAATAAATGGCATTCTACAAGAACAAGAGTACTCTCCATTCACTATACGGAAGTACACGCGATGTCCATTTCCTTCAGTTCACAAACCCCTTACTTTTGTTTTCCATATTTCAGACCTCATTGAATGAAAGCTGACATTTTTGCTTCTCTAATGGCATAGCTAAGTGGCACCCCATTAAATACTTCTCGCCTGAATTGCTTTGTTTCTGAGTGCTGTTCATTTTATCAGCAAATGTCCTACACGCTCTTCTTAAAAGAGAGGCATTAATTAAACTTATGCTACATTTCATAGGGGTTGGAAAGTGAGAGATTGTTTTGATCAACTTTCAGAGTTAATGGTATGTTAAAGAGACAACTGTTCTGTGCTGAACAGTCCTTGCAGAAGCTGGGTAGGTAAAGTGGAAATATATCAAACCCATCCTGGCCTATTTTAATACAGTTTTAATAATACTTTGTTAAAACTTTTTGAATCCTGGATAAATACTAAACAAGACATTATACACATACACACACAGTTTAGACAAGCAAAATTGCCACATGTATATATATTCATGTATGTATAATAGATTTCACAGTGCACTCATTGATTCCCAGAGCAGAGGGCTGTGTGCAGGGCCATTTATTCTAGAGGAGAAGGTAGTCCACAGCCATGTCAGACAACCTGATAGACTTTTCCAAGAGCAAGCTACTCCCAGATTTCAGAGTAGGGTGGAAATTACAGCAGGGAATGACCATAGAGTGGAAATACAGGCTCTAAATGGCCATAAAAGCTGGAGGCCAGCATTTTCAGTAAGGAGAAAGTTGACTGTCACATAGTGGGGAGATAAACTTCATGCTATGTCTGAATCATCACTTTGCCTTCCCAGCTACCAGGAATGAATCAAGTCTCCCTTTGTTTATATTCCACAATCTTGTGTTCAGTGGCTGTCATTGTTAAAAGATAAATTTCAGTTTTAACTGTGAAGGTTATTTTCTTCATTATGGTGTCTGTGTTCCTGTTCATAAAACTTTGTTGTTATAAACTGAATCATTATTTTCATGTAACACTGACTTAGAACATAAATAAATATGGAGAAGCAACATCTCTCATTTCCATAGCAACAAATTAAAAGCAAATACTGGTCCTTTAAGTACTTTCTTCCTCCATGCATGGCCACACATAACCACAATATTCCTGATGATGCCTTATCCTGAGTAGAGACAGAATCAAGAACAAACGTTGAAAAAATTCAGTGAGAATGTTTGACATCTTGATTTGGATGATGGTTACAAAAAAATAAAATATTCCATCTCTAGAAAACAGTTTGAATATCTGCTTGGTTGGAGCAGTAGGTCTGTGAAGTGAGTGGAGGAAGGTTCTAAATTCTGTGAGAGCCAGACTTTAGAAGAGTTTACTTGTCAGTAGTACGTAAACATTAGAAGATTTTAAGCCTGGGAGGAAGATGAGAGAATGATATTTGTAGAAAATTCATCAAGCAGTTGTTTGCAGCATGCAACCAGAAGTGTGCCCAAGGGAGACAGGGAAGGCCATCATCCTGTGGATATCAAGACAAAGCAGAGGGTGAGCAAGTTAAGACAATAAGTGAGTCAGCACATATGCTGGGTCCCCAAATATTTATTTCCCATGTTTGAAAAACTTCCCCATACTCTAAATTGGAGTGTGAGTTTACATTTTTTAAAAATCCATGACTTGCTAAAACTTGTTATATTTATTACCAAGAACATAATACACATTAAACTTTAATGTAAATGTCTATTCTTAGAAAGAGGTATTATCCTTCGCCCTGTGGGTGATTCTTTGTCTTCTTACCTAAATTGTTCCGAAATGTGTTCGTGGGAGGTTTGGTGATACTATTTCTAAAACAAATGGTTACCACCATTTCCAACAAGATAAGTGATAGGTATATATTTTATAATATATGTATTTATATATAATCCTTTAAGCTTATGAGGAGCTGGTCTAGAAGGACCTGAGGTCATACCTTATTTATCTTTGTATCATCAGCCCCAGCAGAGAGCCTAATGCTTGGGAAGTATGCAATAAAATAAATAAAAGAAATATCCCTGTTGTGTGAAATGCCTCAATACCACTGATCTGGCAGTCTAACCACACTCTCTGCGTATGCATACAGATGTGTGAAGTGTTAGCCACATGATTAGGTATGGGGTGGGATTTAAGGCCCTTTAGAGTTCTGAGGCTCTATGAGTTTTAATACTAATTGCCTGCACTACTCAGGCTTCACAGTGATCCACTGTATTCTATACTTTTTACCATGACATTTAAGATTTTTAACAAATTCTTTACAAAAATACCTGAAAATGATATCTACTTCATGCATGATATTCTTTCAAGGACACTGAATGTTTCCATATAAGACAAGATAAAAAATTTTAGTAGCTTTTCATATATCAGAATAATTCAAACATCACTGAAATTACATAGGATAAAATACATCATAAACATTATTTTACATGAATTTAACATCAACTTAAAAATGCATTATAGTTTACCAACTAGGAACCTGAGCACATTCTGATAAACACACCTGTTCTTTGCCTGTCTTTTAGAGCATCAGTGAGCTGCATACTCATCCAAATGAAGTTAAAATTAAAACAGGCATGGAAGGAAATGTAATTAAAAAGTACAAAGAATTTGTTTTGTGTATCTCTATTGAATTTTGCTATATGAAGAGAATCAGGTCTGTTGTTTTTCCACTTTGACCAAATCACCATGCTGGCTTTGCCTAATTAAGTTGCTATATGACAATTGTTTACCCTAATTTTCTTTAAAATGAAACCAATAATTTTCTTTTGAAGTGACCCAGATGCATGCTGTGTGTCCTTATTCAGCAAAACATATTTACACATGACCATGTTTGATGATGATGCCAAGTTGCTGGGCTTCTTCTCAGTAAAAAGGTGGTTTGACAAATTAGTGTTGGTAAACAGGTTCTATAAACACCCAGTTCTGCCTGGACATATAGAGCCTCCAGGCCAGCCAAGGTGCTTATCTCATTATGAATTGTGGTGCTTTTGTGTTTCTGTACATCACACATTTCCAAAGATGGAGAGAGCATTCCAAACTGCCTGCTTGTATCCAAAGGGAATGATGCTTCCAATGTCCTGGGCAGCAGTATTTGGTCACAGAAAATACTGTCTCTCCTCTTCTAGCTTCTCTTTATCCACATTCTCTTCCCTCCTCTTCCTTACCCTTTTCCTCCTCCTCCTCCTCCTTCCTCTTCTTCTCTGCCACTGTTTTTATTTGCACGTGTATTTGGTACAGTGGTGACACAACAATGTGTACTTGAAATTTTTAGCACATACGCGGGAGAGAACTGTGCCGCGCAAGTCAGATCCTGCACTCTTTTTCCCAAAACCCTCAGTGGCTTCTTCTTATTCCAAGGAATGCCATGATTTTTAAAAATATCCTAAATGTCCTTGCTCTAAAGATTCCTATGACTCACTCTGTCACCTTCTTCAGGTCTTTGTTTAAGTATTGCATTCACAGTGGAATATTCCCTGGCCACCCTATTCAGAAATGCAGCCCTGACGGTAGTCTCTCCTCTCCTTCCCTCTTGTAACTTCTCTCTAACCCCTGTCACAATATAACTTCTTTTTGCATATATCAATTATTTCATTTATTCTTTCTCTCTGAACTAGACTGCGATTTTATAAATATGCAATAGATTTGTTCAATTAATAAGTACATTCATACTCAGTAAAATAATGGAAATAGAATAAAATCTATTTTCAAAACATTTTTCACATATTTTTATACTATTATATAGAGTACATATATCCTCAGATCATGTTTTATACATACACATGTACACTCAGACACATACATAGTGTATCTACTATGCACCATTGAGGAAGTACTCCAATTTTGCCTTTTACATTATGCTTCTTATATGCTGACTAGAATTTAACCCTATACTAAATTTGTTTCCACTATAGTATGTCCCAACACCTAACAATCTCTAATGGATTGCAAAAATTTAAACCCTTTAATGTAAATATTATAAAGTGTATGGCACTTAATAAGCACTAATTTAAGAATCAATAGTAGTCAATAGCAGTAAGTAGTAATAATAGTAGTAGTTGTTGCCAAAAGGATTGTATCAAGATTATATGTATATGTACTTACATATTATGAATGTATGTTTGCATGTGTTTGTGTTAAGTTGAGTTAAATTTAGTAAAAGGAACTTTTATATGCAGCCTATACAAAATAAACTATTTTTTTCACCTCCTGTGTCTCTTGGAGGATAACTAATGCTAACTCTTGAATTTTTTATAAGAGACTGTAATGACAGTCTAATTCCATTCTTCCTAATTTACATGAACGTTATCAAGTCTTATGGTTTCAATTATCACCTTTATTTGTTTAATTCCCAATCTATTTCTTTAATCTTGACCCCTATTATGAACTCCAGTATCATATTTCTAATTGCCTACAGGGCATTTTCAGTTGGAAGTGAGTGTATCACGGTCAAATCAACAGAGTTTATTATTACCCCACACTGATCTGCACTCAAAAAAAAAAAGGGAAAAAGTTGCATCCTGACTTACCTTCCATGGGTTTTAGGGCTGGCAAACTTCTTTACAAACATTCTAATGTTTCGGCTAATATTTCCTGAGTAACTGTTCTCTTAGTGCTTATTCCCTTCCCACTGCCATTTGTACATGGCCTCATCTGCTATGCCTGTGTTCTTACAATTATTTTTAACTATTCTGCCTTTTCCTCTTCTCTCCTTCTCTCTTAACTACCCCCAAACAATTTTAGACAGATTCAGTTTCAAGAAATACATGACTTAAATCATGTTAACTGCTTTGGTCAGAATTAAAAAAAAATAATTCCTGGCAACAATTCCAACTCTACTGCAAATTTTTTTAAGTTCCCAAATTCATCACATTCTATTATTAAACACATTTAATATTCTATTATTAAAAGTTATTCATACTGTTCCCTGAAACATATCTAGTTACTTCACATTTTGTATTGCTTCTTTTATAACTGCCCAGTTCCTACCCAACCCTCTGGGCTGTGCTGGAATTTCACTTCTGCCATGAAATCTTCCCTGATCACCATAGCCCATGATAATTTCACCCTCTCAGGTTACTGGGTCTACTTCTGATTCTGTCATTAGCTATGTGACCTTTAACATATGATTCTGCATATCTTCCTCTGCAAAAAAGAAAGAGTTGGGTCCCATAATCTCATATTTTTAATCATTAAAAATTCAGCAAATATACAGCACTCTCTATTTATATAATTTATTTGCACATGGCTTTTCAGTTTCTTGTTGCTATTTAACAATTTGATCTTCCCAAACTGCAAGTTCATTAGAGGCAGAGAGATCATAACTATCCTTCTGACTTAGCACCAGCTCCACATGCAGAGTAAAGACAAATTTTTTTAAAAAGCTTTTGAATTAGTACAATCTCAACTATATCAGCTGCTGTATCTGATAAGCTTTTAAAAAAGATTAATCACTGATTAGGCTGCTGATTTCAGGAGACTGAATCTTCTGAGAGTCAAATGTCTGAAGCTCTTCACAGAGTTCTGAATTCTGAAGTTGGGAGACTCAGAATACACTTCCCTGAACCACAGGGAAACTTTAGCCAACATGAAAAAGAGTGAATGGAAAATGAAGTGTTTACATTTCCTCTCAGAACTGGCTTTCCCAGCATGACTAACCTGCACACCCATCAGTTTGATACCTTTCTCTCCTGTTGTTCATTTCTACATCATCACCCTTCCTACATTTATTAATTCTGATTACTTTCATACACAACCATTTATTTGAACTGGAGTTGATTATGAGCTGTAAATATTCTAACACAAGCAAATATTCTGACAAAACTGTTCCTTCTGCATAATGATAGAACAGATGCTTATGAGCATAGTTGAATTATTGTAGTTTTGGAAAATCCATTCACTTAAATGCCCTGTTGCTGAGCATGTGTATACAAGGCAAGATGCTGGCAGGAGAAATGTGGTGATGGTTCAGCTTCATCCCTAAGGACCAACTGATCTGGTTGGGGAGTCATTAGATCTATACCATGTATTAGATATGTGTAGGGAAAGGGCAAAATGCCACTAGTTTCAAAGCAGACCATGATCATAAATGAATGGAGAAAATCAAGAAAGCCTTTAGGAAAGACTGGTGGAATTTTGATGGAGCAAGAGGGTAGAAAGGCTGTTAGAGGTGGGAATAAGAACTGGAGGAGGCTCAGAGGAAAGCCAACCAAAGTCTGACACAGATAAATAGTGTGTGGCACCTTGAGTCTAGAATGATCTTGAAATGCAATAGAAACCACACAGATGTTTTTAGCAGGTTGTCACATCACCAGTCTGAAGTACTTCTCAGACTTCCGATAAAATCCAATTTCTGGATTCTGAATCACTTTGCGGTTGATATTCACACCACTGTCTTACAGGTTGCCTACAGGAGCTGTTTCACTCTCTGTTTCAAAGCCATTCTTGTTAAGCTACGTCTTCAGTTTGGTTGTAATTTACACGAAATGTAAAGGAATCGTTTAATTCAGAAGCTAATATTATTTATTTTTGGTGAGCTTCTTTTAAAATTTTAAATAGTTTTTTTAAGAAACACATAATGAAGAGAACGAAGAGTAAGATGAGAGGTTTTTTTCAGCCACATCTGATTGCTGTTGTCTTGTTTCCACTTGCCCTTCCCTTCATTGCATACTGTGTGTGTGTGTGTGTGTTTGATTGAGAGAGAGACAAAGAGAGAGCAATTTAAAGTAATTATGTTTTAAAAGACAGTAGGAGCCTCAGAGATGGAAAATGATAAAACCAGGGTTCAAGACAGACACAAGTTCATGATGAAATTTTCCTTGCACTCCCAGTTCTTAAAAAGAAGGTGAAGAGAAAGAAGAGCTACTAATGTGTTCTTAGAGCATTTATACAGTTTTATTTTAATTTGTGGAAAGTCTCCTGAAGATCATAAAGCAGTTTCAGTGACATCATGGAAAGCTACCCCCTTAAAATTTATTCTGATTCTTTCCACATTGTCTCCAAAATCTCTGATGAAAGGTCTTCTTTTTAGAGAATATTATTCACAGAGTGCTATCTGGACATATGTGGAAAAAGAAATAGATGAGAAAGTTCCCCACATTGTTTGCTGAATCACTTTTGAGAGTTAATTATATAGCTTTTATTTTTTTAAGGTAAACTATAATTCTGCTATTTAGCAATCCTTTACTTCTCTCTTTACCTGATTCCTCATGGATCAAGGGGAATGACAATACTTGCGGGTTTTTGGAAGTTTCTTGACTCTAATACAGAAATTTTCCTGTTTTAAAATTTATAGAAGGAAATAATATCAATTATCCTTGAAACATAGTGATAATGAAATTAATTTCCCCACCAACAATTTGAGAAGTTTCAAATGAGCACTAAAGAGTACATATTTCCAGTTTAAACAATGAAATGGACTCTTAACCTTTCTGAATTCATCTAAGGATCCTGCTTCCCATCATGTTCTTAATTCGACCTCATTGTTTATGACATTTTTGGACTCCAAGTGTGGTTTCACAGTTTGGATGAACTGTTAAACCTGGTACTGAAAAAATTATGAAAGCAAAGAGAAAATTTTTTTTTCTCCCTAGGATTAAGGGAGTTCAAAAGACTATGGATATATTATGCTAATATGTGTATATAAATCTTTGAAGGAAAATATTTAACATTTATTTGTTGTTAATTTGTTTCTATAGAAACATGAAATGAGCAGATACCCCCTCTTGTTTATTCACTTTATTAATGTAATAGAAAAATATTGCCTCAATTGGTAACAGTAAATATATAAAAATGGGAGCATAAACAAAATAAAGGTTTTACACTGAAATGTCTGTCTTCTGTGATGGCAACTATTCAACTAATTTTCTGTCTTAGAAAACATACAGAGGAAGATGCACTTTTTCCCTTTGAGCCAAGAGGGCAGAAGTCTTATCAGCCATTATATGCAGTTTTGTTCCTACTTGTAAGATTTCTCTGATCATACCCAACTTAACTGTGCACAGAAAGATCAAGGGCCCAAATGATAAACACTGGAGGGCATAAGCATCATTGTCAATGTATGTGTAAATTATAGAATCACAGGATTGTTTTTCCATGTATGGAATCCTTGTGATAGGTATAGATCTGTTCTGTAAGTTCAAATTCAAATGCAGTGTGAACCTGAAAAAAGCTGATTCCCTTTTCCAATGAGAAGACAAAAAAGTACTTTTGTTTGACAATTTGAATACGTAAAACTTAAGGTAATATATTAAATAGTAAATGTAATAAAACAGAAATTTGGGGATTATATGTACATAATAAAGTATAATGGATAATTAGTTTACTTTATTAACTGTATATACATGTATATGTGTGTGTGTGTTTGTGTGTGTGTGTTATAGAGAGAGTATAAAGTAACATATAAATTGACTAAAGCTGCTCCCCTAACTTCTTCCATCATACATGTTTGGGATCTAACTAAGGAAAAGTTGAGTTGGTATATTTGGGATCTATAGGATTTGTTTATGTGGTTTGCAGTTATTTCTATGCGGAGTTATTTCTGGCAACCTTTTCACAGGCTAGTAAGCAGCAAAGCTCAGATTCAATCCTGTCTGACTCAAGATTCTAGTGATATTATCCCCGTACTGTATTATCTTTCATATATTTGACTCCTTAACTCAAAGGAAGGTATTCTGCACTCAGCCACTTGCTAGCAGGAGACACTCTTCTCACCACCCACCCGGCTCCGCACACTCATTCTGCCTGTGCTCACTGCTGCGCTCGCTGAAGAGGACACTATGCCCGCTGACTCCCGGCCTTTGCCGGGTATCTGTGCTTCCCTCTGCCTTAAATCATCTTGCCTAATCACATCTAGAATGTTGTTTGCTAATTGCTGCAGGAAAAATTGATACTGTTAAACATAATATAAAACTCAGAGAACAGTTTAAATGAGTCATCTATTCAAAGAGTTTAAGAATTAGTTACTGCATGGAAAAACTTCACATACCATGAACGTTCCATCTCTTAAATGAAAGAACTTTGAAAGAATTCCCATTCTTGACAACAGTCCTAAATATTTACCTAGTATTGAGCATAAAGACTTACAATGGCGTAAGAAACTTTTCTAAACTATCAGCAATAAAAAATAAATTCTGATGAATCAATGAAAAAAATGAATTCTTTTCTATTTTCCCTATAGAAAATGACATTGTACAATCATTGTCATGTGAAGAGATGAACAAAGAGTATGGAGGCAAGAAAAGAAGGAAAAAAATTTTTATATGGGACTGTTGGGCAATTAATAAAAATTTTATGTTAGTTGTCTGAATTTGTCATTTTATAAGATGTGTGGTTAGTAGGGATTTTTAAATTTAAAAAAATATTCACTTCTGTACCTTAGTTTAAATTACTAATTTTATGTATCCCTTTTATTAAAGAAAATTCAAACTTCCCCAAATTAGATCAGTCTTGGATAGAAATTATTTTGTCTACACTGTAGAGAGGTAAAAACAAATATGGACCAATAGCATGTAAGTAACTTCCCCAAGGTTTCACGACCCTAGAAAGAGGCTAAGCAGGGATAAGTGACCTCAGTGAATATGACTCTAGATCTTTTGCTGGTAGCCAGGAATCCAGGTTGTCAACTTTGATGGCACATTCAGATTTCTTGGGAAGCTTAAAATGACCAATACCTGGGCCCCATCTCTGACCAATGAAATCATAATCTCCCGGGATCTAAACTTTCGTAGTTTTTAAGGCTCCCCAGGTGATTCTAAGTGTGAATAATCACTGCATTATACTACATTTTATCAACAAATCCAGTGTTGGATTTTGTGATGGAACGTTTACAGTTTTTACGGCAGTGATGCTGTCGAAGCTGTCTGATTGAAGGAAGCTGTGCCAACAACTGTTTCAAGGTATTTGTAGTATCTTCCCTGGTTCAGGTCCCCACAGCTCTCTAATCCTCACAGCTGGCATTACTTAGTAGCCATATGCAAGCTCAACTCTATCCACGTTGTGGGACCAACTTTGTTTTTGGAAGCCTGAGGAAGGGGAAATCTCTGCCGTGGAGTCACGTGGCATCCTTCATCCACGGCCCCTGCACTTTTCACTCTGGTGGTCTGTTGTCACATTTAGTAATTCTTTAGCCTTACATGTACTTCAACTTGACCAAATAATCAAAATTGTTGTTTAATATTTACATTTCAAACTGACCTTTAATATTCATTAAACTGTTTTACACACCATCTTCATTTCATTTTACTTCCTGGATTCTATGTTCAAATATATAAGCATTATATAATTCACAATATACCTTATCTTTAGTGTATGTTTTGTTTTTGTTGTTATTATCTTAAAAACCAAAGATTTGAGTTCATTTTATATTGAAAAGTAAAGATCAGTATTTTAAAAAGTTAGTAAGATGTCATAAAATTATTAGGAAGAAACTTAATATTAACTAAGAAAATACATTTATTTACCGGTTGCCATAGTCAACACTATGCTAAAAATAATTTTTGCTTTGGATGTGAAGATGCTATTATTTCATACTACGTACAACACTATATACAAAAGAAGAGAAGCCCTAAACACAAAAAACCTTGTCAGGACCTCAAGTATTTTACTTTTCAGCAGTTTTTAGAAACATAAATGAACAATCTTCTTTATATGCTTAGCCATAGCACAGCTCTGTGCATATATCAGGTTCCCAGTAGAGTAGCCGAACTTGCCACCGTGCTCCGTGATCGTTTCCTGTCACCTGGCCCACGCAGAGGACCCTCTTGCTTCATGTCAGGAGCACAGGTGGACACAAGGCATCACTGGAGACTTTCACAGCAATTCCAGAGTGTGAATTGATGTTTGCCAGAACATTATTTTCCTGCTGAGCTACTGTTTATTTACTTCCTGTTGCTTTTGAACTTGGTTTTGATCTCTGTGTGGTACATTTACTTCATATTTCATGACTTGATGCTGGGTCATTAGTCTTAAAAAACATGTGTAGGAAATTCCTACCAATTTCAATGTAGGTGTACTGCTTACATGCTTCAGTGCTAAGGATGCAGTAAGTAAAGTGGCAGAGAAAACCCTGGAGTGTTAAGCCGATGGAGCAACTCCTGCTTGGAAGGAAATGCCAGGAATGGGGACAAAACATTTGCTTGTAATACCAGACATATGACAAGTATTCGGTTACTTTATTGATTTTGAGTTGTATTATAGCCAACCTGGTTGATTGATAACCAATGGACATTTTGTCAACAAAAAGTGTTAGAGTGAGAGAAAAGAAGAGGTGGCAAGTAAGATTTTTCAAGGTAAGATAGTTAATTAGTTCTAATAAAACTTTAAGGAGTATTATAAAAAGCCATGACTATGCAAAAATAGTTACTTGGTCCAGTTGTTTTGTGTAATTCATTTGGCAACTGATTGATGTTGGTTGCATGGCATTTGTGAGCATCACTTTAATAAACTTTTTATTTACATTTTTCTTGTAGACCTTGCAATATAACTCATAAAAAAAATATTAAATAATTATTTTAGTTTTCATTGTTTCTGAACTCCCAGAGAAATAGATCAACACAGGGACTCTCGGGGCAGAGCAGGCTGGTGGGGGTGGCCACCGATCAGAAAATAGTGATTCAAAACAAAAGGAGGCCAAGATTAAAAGGCAATGTATAGGCCATCCAGTTTATCCGCAAAGTGACTAGGAAGAGGGGCAGGATTCCGAGGGAAGGCAAGATGTTAGAGGAAGCATGACAGTGAGCCAGGGGAGAGTTCTGGAACAAAGGAAAGGAGTTAGGACTAGGGAAGGTTTGTCTCTGTCTTTGGTTTTACTCTTTTTACTCCCCCACACTGATCTCAGACTTACTCTAAAAACAAGGGCTGCATATATTAATTCCTAATCTCAATTTTTTCCATCAAAATGTTTGCATTTCTACAAATAGCCCACAAGGTCTTTTGAAGATCTGGCCTTTGCTATCTGTGCAGCCTCATGCCTTAAGCCCTCCCCATCTTGGACTCTGTCCAAGGTCTATGTATCCTCCACCCTACACGTTAATAAGGTTACAAAAAAGATGTCAATTATTACACCTACAGTATGGAAGTTATGTGTTCCTTAGATAACATTACTTGTCTACACTCTTTTATCACTTTCTTTTACATAACAATGTCCAAACACTTTATATTATAAATTCCTCCTAAAACTCTACAAAGGTACATAGACACTCAACAAATAATTACTAAAATGGATGAATAAATAAATAAGTATAAACTCTATGTTCTTTTATTTATGTATGCTATTGTTTAATTAGAGAAAAATCATCTTCAGAACTAAAGACTTCAAGTAACTCTCAGTCATAAATACAATTTTATCTGGAGGACTGTACCCCTAAATACACCGCTTTGAACTTAATTCCTTCAAGACGTTTATTTCTTAAGGCAGATGATCAGCTGCTTATATTTTCCCAGGACAAATGTGCACCTGAGAGGCTCTCCTAACTGAGCAATTGATTAATTAGCACTTTTCTACTTTCACCAGGGAGTGAGAATTTACAGAGTATTACTGTGCTAATAAGCTCACACTTTTCTTATTTTAAACTGTTTTCAATTTGGGGAATACAAATCCCTGAGACAAGAAAAAATAAATTTTAAATCTTTTCATCCGTGCAAAATGCAAAGTAGGTCACCCCACCTGTTTTTACTTGGCTAGTCCATTTGATGAGGAATGAGATATTTCCCTCCCATGTTTCTGTTCCAAATCTACAGTGTATTTGTTAAGGAATTTAATCTTATAATGTATAAGTTAGCAAAGAGCACTGTCATAGACAGATGAGAAAAGATATATAAGGGTCTATGTTTCTTTCCTTATTTGGCAATTTTCTTCCATAAGGTATTCAAATTCATTGCTCCCCTTAATAAACAATTTGCACTGGACCAATAGTGTATGTGTTGAATATTGGTGTGTTCATTGAACCACTGTATTTGAGAAAAAACTAGTGAATATACTTTTGCAAAATAAATCCTCTGACATTTGACAAAATAACTCCTTTGACGAAAAAAAACCAGAGAGTGACAGAAAATTATCTGACAGAGCCAGTCCTCATTGGAAGAGAAGTTCTGCCACGGAACAGATCCTCTTTAATGGGTTTCTGACGAGCTGAAGGCAATGGTCTGGGGCTGTATTGAATTATGAGGCTATTACTGGTAGACAAAAGCAAGTAATCAGAACTAGAGTTTAAAAGTACTTTGAAAATGACTTTGATCCCAATGAAACATTTCCAAATCTATTAAAGAAATAGGATTTTGTACATTTTTAAATAGGGAAAGTAGAAAATTTTCTTAAATATATATATTTAATGTAGAGCTATAAAAATATAACAAGTAAATATACATATAAATATACACTTCTATGAAATTGTGTTACAAAACTGACTAGTTTAATTCATCTTTATAATGCTCCTTTTAAAAAAGCAAAAATAGCAACCCTATAAAATGTTCTATTTAAAACCACTCATAAGTCACAAAGTCTGTATTTAATATATTCCTTTGTAAATATGTTATTCAGTGAAAAACTTAAAATAAGTTAATGTATGTTATTATTAACTGACATGCATTTATTTCTTAGACTTAATTTTTTTTAATTGAACATCTAGAAATTTGGTAACAAAAAGGCCAATATTTTTTGTGTATTATTACTTCTTCATCTTCAATTTGTAATATTGAAAGTGGAACTCTGGAATAAGTGAGGACACCCCCATAACTCTATGACTTTAATTGACTGACTAGCACATGAGGAGGGAAATCAGGTATTTACAGCAGGCATCTCAAAAGACCTGAAAGATCAGGGGTAGAGAATCACATTATGGCATGTGTATCAGAAATAAAGGCATTATACATATGAAGATAGAATGTGTTTATGGATATGTATGGTGCACAGAAAAGAGAGATAGGCACAGACTCAGAGCATGTCAGATTTAATCCCACCTTTCAAGGGGAACAGATGCTGAATCCAGAAAACTGGAGAGAACTGGGCACCGTTTGAAGGTGTAACTCACAAAATCATTGCAAGTTGATGCCCTTGATTGCTCACTCCACTGTCCTTGTTCTGATTCCTTGCTTCACAAAGGACCATCAGAGGAAATATTTGCCTCCCCACATTCATTTCTGACCCCAAAGGAACTAACCAAAAATCCTGCTAAGGAGTGTGGCAGTACTCATCAATGTTTATTAGTTATCTTATAAATTTCTGTATTATTCATTTAAAAATGGGCTTTTTAGTTTATCAGTCTCATCTGGACTTGTTTAGTATAGAGCCATCTTCTGAATCTAGTCAACTCTCTGAGTGATCAAGGCATCCAGAATCTCTGGGTTTGACATGTTTAAGACATAATTACATACGGTTACTCTACAATTGTGGTGTCATCCTTAATATCCTGCTAGAGCAGCAGTCAACTTCCTAGATGGTGTCTTTAGCTCTTTTATTATAGGTGGTGTAATCAACATAAAACAACAAAAGTATTTTCATGTCATAATGATGTAGAGAAGTCTTTCTACTCCATTTTGAAAAGAAATCTAAAGTTAGCTTAATGTCAACACAATAAAAATTATACTTTGAAGTAGCGATCACACCTTAATGACCCCTGCTGGGCCCTGAACACAAAATCATAATAACACACCCTGGCGCTAGTACTTACATCTTGCTTCCTTTCTTGATAGTCCCCAAACTAATGGGCTTAAAGACATACACAAAAATTTTATGAAATTCACTTTTTTTTTTCCTATAACTAATGGACAGTACCTTGAAATAATGGACCTTGAAGTTATTTAGCAATAGGGTAGCCCAGATCAGTGGTTCTCAAAGAGCAAATCTTTTGCCTCCCAGGGACACATGGTGATGTCTGGAGACATTTTTGGTTGTCACAGCTGAGGGGGAGTTCCACTGGCATCTAGTGGGTAGAGACTGCGATGCTGTGAAATGATCCTAGAATGCACGGGAAAGCCCACAACAAAGATTATCTTGCCTCAAATATCAGTATCACAAGGTTGAGAAACCCTGGTTTAGATGAATTACTTTTCAAAGGTGGTAATTATTCAAGCTATGGAAAGTAAATCAAAAGAAACATACATCAAAAGTGGGTTTTTTTTCATTTTAGTCAAATGAAATACAATCAAAGAATCCCTAACCCTAAACCATCCTAAAAAATCATTGGAATTGATTCCATGGAGAATTTTTTTATAGTTGGCCATTTAAAATGTTTTTATTGTTGCTACATTTTTATTTTTCAACTAATAAAACCTTCAAAATGAAAGATACCAGAGGCATTACTAGAATTCCTGACTAGTCAGATAACTGAGGAATGCTCCTTCCATGAATCTTCTCAGATGGAGTTGATTCTCCTTTAAACTTATTTTTGGGTCTCTTCCTCAGTCGAGCCAGTGAATTTCCTTGATGTGCTCAACATCTTCTCCCTGCTCTGTACAACTGTTCCTTTTCACTAGACAGTGATTCCACCCTGACCATGACACTTCTCTTCTTCTTTTGTTAGTTACTGTGCTCAAGTGTTCAGCAATTAATGAGAAGGCTTAAAAAAAAAAAGCAGGCCCCTCACACAGGAAGCAGTCCTCAGGCAAGTCATAGTTTATAAACAGTCCAATGGACTGCACAGTAAAACAGGGCAGGCTGTGTTATCATAAGTCGTGCTGATTACAGCTCTGCTCCATATTCATGAGTTTCAAGTTATTCCTATAGGAGATCAGTGCGTTCTCTACTCAGAGAACACGGTGGCAACGTGCTCCCGAGCGCACTGTGCGGTGGGTGTATACCCCTGGAACGACAGTCAGCCTGCCCTGTGTTAACTTGTTTGCCCATTGATTTAACAAGTAAATGGAAGTGCTGTTCATTTATTAAGTATCTTCACAAAGTAGCCTTTAACATACATTGTTTAAATTATTGTACTGCTTTCAGAGGTCTTAGCATAATTTTTACTATAGACTTAGGCTCAATCATTTATAAATTTCCCCACAACTTGAAAGCTAGGAGGCTACTATATTCTACTTTTTCACACAGATCTAGTCTCCATCTTCCTTTACCTTGTCCTGTGCCCTGAGAATACAAATTCTGCAAATCCCACGGCCCAGATTCCTCTACCCACTGTCATCTGATTGGGTGGAAAGAGAAACTGTGTGAGATGTTTGTTCCCTGTTCTTCCCTGCTGTGCAGCGTTCATGACCACTGCCCCACTTCTCAGCAAGTGCAGGTCCTATGGGAGTGGGGGCTCCCTTTCCCAGGGCCCTTAGCTCTCTCTGGGCTCTGAGGATACATTCACTTCCTCTCTTCTCGTCTTCAGTCTAAGGATAGTCTGCTGGTGTTAGTCCCTAAGTACCCTAGAATCTTCCGGTCCCCCTGATCCTGCCCCCACCTCTACAGGTTATCTGATCATTAAGCTTTTTGAGTTTGTCCTCTGTGAGCATGCCAGAGTAGTAATGTCAAATTGAACACTGTGGGGCAGGAAAGAATAGGGAATAAACATCCCACACAGTTTCTCTTTCCACCCAATTGGATGCCGGAGGGCAGAGGAATCTGGGCTGAAGGATTTGCAGAATTTGTATTCTCAGGGCACAGGACAAGGTAAAGGAAAATGGAGACTAGATCTGTGTGAAAGAGTGGAATATAGTAGCCTCCTAGCTTTCAAGTTGTGGGGATATTTATAGATGTGGGGATATTTATAAATTTAAAAATCTGAGCTCTGTTTATTTCACCACAAAGCCTACTTGTGCCAGTCAGTGAGACTACAAGTGCAGAGAGGGCATGGCCTTTGGCCTTTGTTCTCGAGTTTCTTCCAGTTTGAGCGGACCCAAGCTAAACTGCTACAAAAGAACATGGTAAGTTTCATAAAAAAAGAATAAGGAAATACAACAAAATATATCCTGTTTTCTTAAAAATGGAAAGTAATAAATGGTATAAATGATACACATGAGTATTTAAAGACTGAATATTAAAATTTTACACTGCAGTGTGTCCTGAGGGACTCCCAAGACTCGCTCCCTTTCTTTACAGAAGGAAAGAGTCTAAGGAGTCCTAGGGACTAAGTAAGTCCCACAAAGCACATTAGTAGCCAAGCTGGGACTAATACCCATGTCTCTTAATTTTTAGCCAAGTGTTCATTCTTTTTTGCTAAATAACCCACATAGGCTCTTACAAGAAATACTGAAAAAAGCATCTTAGAGATCAAGTGATATTCTAAACACACTCTACACATATTAATCAACAAAAAGCAATTTTTCTACTTGAAGAACATCAGAATGCAAAAATTAAAATGAAGACTTCTCTTTACCTTCCAAAAAAAACCCCCCACAAAATAGAGAATATACCAGTATGCTAAATATACCCAGAATTAAATTAATAGAGAGTCCTCAAATGTGCAAACTTTTCCAGAGAAATGTTTTTTTCCAATTTAAGTCTCAACTGTTTTTGAGACTTCCTTTCCTCATTTAAAAACAGAACTAACATATCTGCATGATAGCAGAAAGAGATGCTATGAACGCTCAGTGTGTCAGCATTTGTAATCTGATTTTGACCAGGGGCCAGTGAAGTGGTTTATTTCAAGTTGAGAATTTATATGAAAACCCCTTTGTGTTCATTTTATTCCGAATAGCTTTCCCACAGATACAAAGCAATTGAAGCACCAAATAAACCATTGCTGCTACACAATTTTGTTTATTTTTATGTAGAGTGGTTCTGATATTAGGACTTAAATGTTTTTAATGTTGCTTGATTCTTGGGCATTCAGAAATTTCAGATAACATCACATTGCTTATAATAGTTTTATTTATGATCCTTTGAATCACAAGCAAAAGACAATTGTAAGGTAAATGAAACCAGACCAGGCAAGCAGCAACAAAGAAGCCAAAAAAAATTTATTAGCACAATCCCGGGCAAGGTTCACTGGTCCGCGCACAGGCCGGGGAAGTCGTGCCCAGCAGGAGAGGTGACAAGCTTAACAAGGGAGCTGGGAGAGCCCTGAGGGTACTTTGAACAGAACTAATTGACCGGTGTGGGTGTCGTAATCACTGATGTTGGTCATGCTGGCTTGCTGGGGAGAGAGTACTACAATGCATGTTCCAGGCGGGACCTGCAGCTAGGGACCTTCCATTGAATCATTTAAGTGACATTCATCGTTCTCTTCCTTACTTGACTCGAGTCGGGTTCCTCCAGTGAGACCCATCCCTTCCTCCGGTACCTCTGGTCTTACAGTAATATCTATCTAAAAAGGGGAATTTAGACAAAATCTCAATCATGAAGGGGTAGCTTTGCTAGTTTTGTATCTGGACCTTTAGTCTATTCCTTGGAAACAGAGCAAAAGCAGGCTGGAGGAGGTGACTATTTCATTAGCTTATTTTCATTTTAAACCTTAAAATAAATTCAACTAAACTGAGATTTATTTTCCAGCTGCTCTTTTCACAGTGAAGTAATTTATTAGAATAGAATTTGGGTAATCCACAAATCCTCCAGTGCCACACATTATTATTTTTTCCTTCTTATCCTTTCCTCTAAGCTAAAACTTACGTCTTTATACAAAGTGCACAGGAGATTTTTTTAAAGACTATTTTCCACTGATGGTTTCCAGCCACACCAGAGGCAAAAGTGCCAAACGTGTTCATGAAAGGCTGCCCTTGTGACATTTTTTGGCAGAGATCTGGAAGGCAGGCATAGACAGCATACAGAAAATCTTATTCTTCTATGATTTCCCTTATGATTCTAAACGGACCCAGATTTGAGACAAAAATTCAAACAATGTTCAGTGTAATTTTGCATTCATATTCTGCAGAAGCATCGTGGCCTGTCAGTGAAATACATCTCCCCAGTGGGACACATCAATCAGTGATCAGCCAATGTACTCTGAGAAGATGGATGAGCACCTGATGAATGTGGGACCTGTGCAGCACACTGCCTGTGCAGAGACAGCTACAAGTGCTACTTGGCCTGAAAAGAGCATAGTCTAAAGGAAGAAAGACAAATGTCCTGAAAATTATCAGGCAAGAGAATGAAAATCATGACAACAGCCAAATGCACTTGGCTGTGTGGCATGCTAAGAGCATTATGTGCATTATCTCATTTAATCTTTGCAATAACCATGCTGTCTGAGCTCTTCAAATATGGAAGTTGAGGCTTAAGAGATGTTATTTAACATACCAGCATAACACTGGCATGAAGGCCTCCAGCCAGAAACCAAACACAGGAAATCTTGTTTATGTTCCCTGAACAAGGAGAAACTTCTAATATTTCCCCATCCAATCCTCTCAACCAGGAAAGTACACTACCAACCAGGAAAGTACACTACCATCCAATACATAGATGTATTTCAAATGTCATCAACTGTTCCAGGAATGACTTTTTCCCTGGACTGGACCTGGATTTCTATATGAACACCAACTGCATTTAGTTACCATGTCACATCAGGCTCCTGAAATCTGGAAAGTTCCTAAGTAATTCCATCTCTCCTCAGCTAGATTCTCTTGAAGAGCATGGCTTCATTCTGAAGGACCAACCTCTGCCTGGTTGGTCATCTGCCCTTCCTCATCACCAGACTTGGCTGTTACAATCTTGATAGGAATTCTGCAGGAATGACGCTGTGCCCTTCTCAGTTCGTCATGTCAGGAGGCACACTGTTGTGATTTTGTCCCACAGTTGGAGAGCTTGCTCTTGATCATTTTGTCAAGTCTGTGCCTATCAGGTTGCCCCAGTATAAGTCATTTTCCCTCTTTTTATTTGATTAGTATTTTGGGTAGAAATATTCTTACATTACACAAATATCCTGCTTTTTGACAAGCCTCTAACCACTCAACAGCATCTATTGATGACTCCTAATGATATCAATTACTACCTTGATGATATTCTAATAGTCATTATTTGTTTCAATCATTCTTTTTACAGTTATTAGCTGGCATCTCACTTTAAGAAAAAACTTCCCATTCTTTCTCTTTATTTCTTTATATCTGTAGGGTTTTAAGGATTTTTATTTCATTAAATGAGTTATAGTCTAATACTCTTGAAATTATATTGCCCTAAGATGCCCAGTGGAAGCCCTGTCAAGGTAGCTTCTGTGTCCTCAACATTCCACGAGCATTTCCTTACTTTCTGGAATAAATTGCTTCAGAGTATTTCTATGTTTTCTTTGACCTGGAATCAGCTATTTATCCAATAATGCCTGACTCCTTTTGGTGAAATATAGTATTTAGAAACCAAGATTTGAATGCTCAGGGTATTCATTGCTTCTGGGTGTCACGGCTTCCAGGCTGACAGACGTAGATAGGATATTATGTGATATAATACAGAATAATACACATGCATATATACATATATGCATGGATATACATACATCTATAATTATTTCTATGTTTGTATGTATGCATATAAACATATATATGAATGTATATACATACAGCTATGAATTTATCTGATATTTCCATTTCCAAACCAATATCCTAGGGTTATTTTTAACTTTCCTAATCTCCATATTTGTACGTCCCTTTCAAGACAGTGAGGCATCTGGTTCCCATCATTTTCAATAATTTGCTTCATTAACTCTTGGCTCAGTGTGACCAGTCTCTCAACCATGCAGACTGCCTCCTCTTTGTACCAACTCTGTTCTTTCTCCACAAAGCCCCACTTCCTCAGATACCAGCAGCTCAGACATCAGGCAGGGAAGGAATGGAAGATGGAAAGGGACAGAGAGGTGGGGCTGGCTATTTGTCAAATGACTCCCTTAAACTCTGTATTGATGGGGAAAGAAGGCACATAATGAATAAGATAATTCATAAGCTTAATCCTTGAAACCTGTATTCTTATAATGATGATAGGTGACTTCAGTTAAAGTAGAAATAATCTTTTGTCTTGTTATAAATTTTGGAGACTAAGATATTAAAGAGATGCTTAGAATTGTGAAGAGATATTTGCAAAGCCATGTGCAGAGCTGCATTATCCATAGTAGTCAAAAGGTGGAGCAACCCAAGTGTCCATTGACAGATGAATGGATAAGCAAAGTGCATAAACATATAATGGAATATTATTCATCTTTAAAAAGGAAGGAAATTTTGACACATGCTACAGCATGAATTTGGGGGACACTGTGCTAGGTGAAGTAAGCCAGTCACCAGACAATATCATTTTGCTTACATCTGGAACCTAGAATGGTTATCTAGGTATCTAGAGTAGTTAAAGTCATAGAAACAGAAAGTAGAATAGTGGTTTCGATGGGCAAGGAGGAGAGGGAAGTGGGAGTTGCTTAGTGGGTTTAGAGTTTCAGTTTTTCAAGATTTAGAAGTTCAGGAGATTGGTTGTGCAACAATGTAACACTACTGAACTATATACTTTAAAAGGCAAGATGGGAAATTTTGTTATGTGTATTTTACCACAATTACACTTTTTAAAAAAATTGCCAAAAATACTTTGAGATAGAAGTTCTCATTTAAAAATGCCTTCTTTAAGGTCACTTTAGTCCTTATGACCAAATGGTAACTTTGAGAAGATTGTGACACTTAAGAATAGTCTAGAAATTTTGTCTAAGGAAAGATAAGAGGAGGATGGGTCCTTCTGGTTAAGGACAACAAAGGATGAGGTGATTTGTCTTTTCTAATATTATATAAAGATGGCATTACTTATACCTGTGTTATGAGACTATTAGACTCTAAGTGATTTATTAGTTTTAGTGATGGGCAAGTTCATCACAATCAGACCCTTCCTTATTGGGCTGATAAGACACAGACAGTAGAGACTCAGAATTGCCACAGACTGGAACAA
This sequence comes from Manis javanica, assembly GCF_040802235.1. Taxonomy (NCBI): domain Eukaryota; kingdom Metazoa; phylum Chordata; class Mammalia; order Pholidota; family Manidae; genus Manis; species Manis javanica. The sequence continues at coordinate 72,604,793 of NC_133160.1, forward strand.
AATCAAAAATATAACTAGCTAACAATTATATACATTACTACTTTTCATTCCATATAAGTTCTAAAATAAGTACAATTAAAGTTGCAATTTAACAAGGTGTAACATATGAACTGTATGTTCAAAATAGGTGAAACTGAGGAAAGTTCACCCTGCATCTAAACCCAACCACCACACCACATCCCACTTTCAACAGAGAGCTTTTCCAAGTAGAATCACCATTCATGCAGAATATATTATTAGGTTTAAACAAATTGAGTTCATTGTGTTGACCCCCTCCCTCTTCTCTTACCACTGTCCCCTCTGGGTGAGCCATCAGTAAGGTCCACAGTATCAGGGAGAGAGCAAATTTTAATTATGAGGCTGCCATTATTCCTCCCATGCTTGAGCCAGGAGAATGTGCTTCAACCTTTTCCCCAGTTTCTTCAGTGATATCAAGTTTTAAAACAGGTGAGACTGTGAGGAAAAGAAACATGGCTTATTTCTTACATTAACTTTATCAAGGCCACAGGAAAAGGAGCATACCTAGAAGTCCTAATTAACACACAGCTCAGGCCAACATGATCTCCCCATCCTTCTGTGGCACAAATCCTCATCGTCTTAGTAGGTGCTCCCCCCAGTGGAGCTGACCCATTACTCGTTCCAATTACTCCAACTGTTCTTCCTTTCATTTGCATGTTTTGTTTCCACGGCAATCCATTAGCATAAAAGTGGGCCCCTTATTTGCAACCAGAAATCATACATGTATATGATCATTATTAGTGAGACTTTAACTCGGTTAATTTCTCACTATTCTGGGCTCATCTCATTTTTGTGATTGCAAAATGTGAACATACTATAGTTTCCCTTTTCTTATTTTGTCTGTTTAGCCTCAAGGTTTGATTGGCCTGTATGTGTTTTTCTGAACTCACAGACTTCTTACATACTACAACTCATAAATCTTGATAACTTTTAGTCCTTCAATATAAAGGATCTCTTTTCTAATCAGTACTATCCATTCAGCATATGAAACAATTTGTGAGTTACAGAGAGGTATGCAATGTTGAGGAATGTACAGAGCTTGAAGCCAGGTTGTAGCCTGATAGTCTGAAAATTATTACCTGCTGGAAGTATTACAGTGCTAGAGGTAGGAGACAGAGTGACAACAGTAGTGATGAGGAGTTTCCAAAAAGCCCATGGACTTAGACCAACTTTATCCTTTTTAAAATGCCTTTATCTTTTTATCCAACTCGTCTGCAGTTAGCACTGCCCAAAACAACTTTTCTATGAGTTTGTACATTTCTAAACAGTGATGCATTTTGTATACCAGCAAAATTTACAGAAGCAGAGAAATTGCAAACCCACAGTACTTTCTGTGAAGTTTATTTTTTAATTAAAAAAAATTCTGTACATGAACACAAAATGATACATGTTTGTTCAAAGAGAAGCATTCCTCAAATAATTAAGTATAAATAATCATTGCATAATTTGGTCAAAGGGTATGTCTATCTAGATTCAGATAACATTTAATGTCCAGAATTCCAAATTCCCCACATGCCCACTATGATTTTTTTTGAAGGTAGAATATTTTTATAAGAATTGCTTTTACAGCAAACATGAGAATTTATGGTATGAAAAAATACTGTATTACCTTAACAAAACAAGCCTGATCAACAGAGCTTTGAACACAGATCTGCTTAGTCCCACAACACGTAAACCAGAGGGACATACATAGTAGTGGTATATTTCATTTTGAGGCTCGGTCATGGCTCAACCTCCATAAGGTAATGTTCTGAATGCTGACAGGGGCATTAAATCTTCAGTGGGTTTATGAACTGCAAGAGGGAATTTTTCACGACGTCCGGATCCCAGAAGTGAGACGCCAGTGGCTAATCTCTGAGTCACCAGGTCCCTTTGACCTGTACTCTTCACACTTGTTTCCATATTTCATCTGCTCTGAGCTGGGTTTGCTTCATGATTTTGGTTAAGTATAAAGAAAATCAGTACGGCAGATGGAAGGAACACAACCTGTTCTTTACCAAACGCTAAATTTCTGCCAGTATGTTTTTTGTTTCCCGTAGCAAAGTCCCTGACGTCGTTTTTCAGCATGTCAAGTAAGCCTTATCACTCACCAGTTTAAGTAGTATCAGATGTAATATTCCCTTGAAGAGGACAGAGAAAGGGGCTCAATGGCTGGTTTTCATGTTAAGGGCAGCATGGCTCATGCAGCAGGTACTCTTGAAAGCAAGAGTACCTCAGAAATCATGCCAAATGCAGAGTCATGGTTTTGCTTCTGTGGCCCTGGCTGTAGAGCCAGAGGGTGAAACCCTGAAGCTGGCAGCAGTGTGGGTAATGTGAGGAGCACTGAACTTGGAACCTGACTCAAAGCCTGACTCAGCCAGGTGGTATCCCATGGTACTGACAGCTTCTCACAACCTGAGTTGCAATAATAATAAAATCAAAATTAGACCTCAGAGGACTTAATAAGTGAGATAATGAATATAAACTACTTTATAGGTTAAAAATCTTCTTGTAAAGGGCTATGATTGTCCTTTTACATGATTGTAAACATTTTTTGCTGATTTCATCTACCTGTGGTCAGTAAATCCATTAATCACTGCTGTGGCATTGACATTTTAACTTAACAGATTTCTGTGTCTGATTTGATGCCAAGAATCCAGTTGTAAACTAAAATATCGAGTCAGTAATCTGGATTGCATGACATATACACATCTCATTGTATTCTATACAAATTAGGTACACTTGATAGAGTCTTTAAATTGCTATTTAGCATTATGGACACCCAGAGTGAGAAGCTCTGCTATCTGTACCATGTGAGCTCAAAAATCAAAGAGCTGATTTATCACATACCAAAATTACATGTAGTTTTACGACATGGCAGTTTTTATGAAAAACTAAGCACAAATGGTTTGTAGTTTCTGATCCAAATAAATAGCTATCATTGTCTCTGTATACACACATTTATAAACATATGAGTAAGACAAAGAGAGCTTTTACTCTATATGTGTAAAGTAATGAGATAATGATACATGTTATATAAATATGAATACATATATATAGGTATGTATGCATATTCATATGTATATTGAAGTATACACACACACACACACACACACATACACACACATCTGCATGATACCAGTGCCAGGTCCCCACTCCAGAACGACTAAGTCAGAATATACAGGGGAGGGGCTGCAGCACTAGTGCATATTAAAAGCTCTCCAGTAATTTTAATGTGCAGCCAGGGCTGATTAAGCACTCCTTCATGTTTATGTGTAGCTGGTATTCAGACGGCACTTAAATTACAATGGTCCATATGTTTCCATTCAAACAAGAACAATACCAACGGCAATATCCAACATCTCCATTTGATGCAGCTAATTCACTCAACTTTTCTGTTGCCTCCTAGAGAGGAAAACAGACATCATTTACCCTCTGGTTTCTCATTGTGGTGAATGGAGATGATGCCTGGGTTCTTGTTCATGGAGTCGAAGAATGAATGAACTTCGCAAACACTCAAAGTAGGAGAGCAAGGCAGAGTTATTTGTTTAGAGCTAAAGCAGGAGGACAGAGCTCCCCGCCCACGCCAGGAGAGGACAAGACAGCCCCCCCACCCCCTCCGGTGGGCGGGGAGGGGCGTTGTCTAGTGTTTTATGGGCGGTTGAGAGACAAAGGGCTAGGGATGCACACCTGCTAAGTGGTCCCAAAATGTTTATCTTTGAAGAGACATTAAGTTTCTTATTAGTCTTCAATGTTATTTACAAGAAATTTACTGCTCTGATATCCTCCCAGGATATCACTCAAGACTGCCTGCTTTGCTCTCAAGGTGGGCTGAGTTATTGACTGTTTGTTAAAGAGTATGTTAAGAAACTTACTTTTTAACTTACTGGGTTTGGAAATACAATCCTATTTTTAAGATGGAATCCTTCCTGTTTTTACAACGTTGTTTTGGGCTTGCTTGTTAAATTGCCCAGGTGGCAAATCACTTGACCAGGACTGGAGGAAGAAAAGCAGTACTTGGGTAAAGTCAGAAAAACAAGCTGGGCCCCTAGCAGGCCAGAGCAAATCTCACAATGGATTTATGTTGCTTTGTTTTTTCCAGAGGCCCTCCCCCTACTCTGTCTAAGCCCACAGTCCCCGTCTCAGAGACACAGTGTACTTGATGACACTAACAATCACGGGATGAAGTGTCTACCCTCTTTACCTAGTCTCTACATTGCTTTTAGTGTTACTTAGTGTTGTGAATGAAAATTGTTAGAATGACAGGATCTTGAAAAGGCAATGAAAAGAAAACCTACATAGAGGCAGAGATGTGAATGGGGAAGCTAGGAAACCAACACTGGGGATGTATGGAGAAGGGTCATACATGCAGGTCAGCACCACCTGAAATCTAGAGAAGATTTATGTACATTTATGTACCTGGGAATCAGCACAAAGGCCACCAGGGCCACATGGGAGGAGGTGAATAGATACAGCTGTTACACACTCGCCACAGAGCTCTGTCCTGCTCAAGGACAACTGCTGCCACTTTAGAACATCAATTCTGAAGTCTTTTACTCTGGGCTTTTGTGGAGAAGTTGAGGTTTCTATGGCCGGGATCCTCACTGAACTTAAACCACCTGCTGCTGGGCTGCCTCTTCCACACCTTTAGGCAATAAACTATTGTTGCGCTATATAGAGAGCTCAGCCCAGTGCTCTGGGCTGAGGCAGAGATGCTAGTTCTCCACCTACTGCCAGAGAACAAGCCCGGTAATAAATTCTTTCACCCCAAAAAACGTTTTCCTGTCAATTTCTTTGGTCACACTGAATTCATAGCGAACTTGTCCCGGGCTGAAACCCATTGGCAAGACAGCTTTCTACTGAGTTTGTTGACAGGTCCCATCCGTAAACAAAGAACCCACTTAAATTAGTTTCAGTAACACAACGTTTGCATATGTGTTTGTGTATGTGTATGTTCATGGGAAGCATGATCTGCCCAATTTAAAAGTAAGGAGTCCTCTCCCCATTGGAACTCAACACACTTAAAATTGAAGAAGAAAACTTAGGTCACACAGTATTTAAAAAGGTGATATGGTTAGCCAGTGCAATATGCTGTAGTATCTATCCTCACTCTGCACCTGGTGCACAGTGGGGGCTGAGTATATAGGTATTCAATGATCACTTGACAATATCTGTAAGAGAACAAGCTACACTATTAGATTTGTAAATCATCCTTAGCTTCTTTGTACAACTAACCTTCATTAACTGTTCCAGTGTCCTGAAAGATTTCTTTGCCTTTAAGTTGTTTGCAATCACTTGGGGATTTTATTACAATGCAGAGTCTGATTCAGTAAGGTCTGGGTGGGACCAGATATTCTGCATTTGTAACAAATAAACAGATGATGCCAGTGTTGTAGTGTGTTGGCTGCTTTTCAATGACAAGGCTGTAAAAAAAAAAAAGATAAATCAGAATTTATTTTACTCCTTTTGAAAAAGAAAGCCTGAATACCTAGGTAAATGAAAAACTTTAAAAACTAGAAAAACTCAGCACCTGGCTTTGAAACAAAGTCTCTTTTTGCTTAATAGTACTCTGGAGTATTTTCAGTTTCTTTGTTGTCCCAACTACATTTCAGTAATTAGTGAATGTCAGAGGCATGCTGAGATTTGCTGCTTGCTCCAGTAGTCAATCATTCAAGCTTCTATAAGGAAAAACAAGCACTTTAATGCTCTTCTATGATTTGTAGTTTCATAAATGTTGTTCTAATCTTATTCCTCACAGTTAGCAAAACAGGAATGCAGTAATTCCTTTATTTCAACACACAGCTCATCATTAATCTTGGGATTCTATTATAATGGACCATACCCCATGAAATTAATCAGTATGTTCCATGTTTTTCCTCTCCGGCTTTTTTTTCCATGTCAGCTAGATCCAAGAAACTGAAATACCAATTTCCATAACAATCTCTGAAATTCTTTGCTTTGACAGAACGTGTGAAGTTAGGACTTGCAGATTTTTCTTTTATACATGTTAGAACTAGCCATGCTGGGCCTCTTGCTTCCTACCACTTCTAACAAGACTGGTTTAGTAAAAGAAAGAAGAGAGCATGGGCATGAGAGGACCATTGATTCCCAATTACTTCATCTGTAAGTCTAGTGTGAACAGAGCCTCAGTTTCCTTATACAGAAATTGATACTATTAGTGACTGAAACATTATGTATTATTACTATTATGACTATGGGGATATGAACTGATGTAAACATTTGACTCAAAAATACTTTTTGAATGAGGTTCTAAATCCTCATATGGAATCATTTCTTCTCTTTTCTTTCCCTAGTTTAAATGTGGTTTGGCAGTTGGGAATCTGGATACACTGGGAGAAATTTATCCATATTATTAGCCTCTGCTGATCAGTTTTATTCTCATTTAGTTCACAAGACAGAAAGCCTCTTGAGGGCAAGAACCATGTCTATTACACAGCGCTGTGTGATAGTGTTTGGCATAATGCCTGACACAGGGGAAGCCCCATAAATGTCAGATGAACCCATAAATTACAATTGTTTGCCTATAACATATTTACTTCCTTCTAAGGATAAAAGGAGAAACTCTGACAATTTTGAACTGAAACAGTAATTTTTGGTTTGAAATGTACATAATGACAACTAACATGTTAACCTAAGTCCAACAACTCTTTTATTTTAATTTTTCTGCTAAAGCAAAAAAGATACACTGAGAGTTAACTTTTTTTTTTTTTAGTTCTGAATCTTCTAAACTATAAGGCAATTGAAACTTGAACCAGCCAGTATTGGGGTGTTTACCTGGCAATGAACAGTAGCTACCTCTTTCCCTTCCTATCCCCTCTCTCTGTCCCCAAACCTGTCCACCTACAACATATACACCATCACTACTTCCCAGACCCCCAAGATATGCATGGTCCTGGTGATGCCAGGGTTCTTGTTCACAAAGCCAAAGAATGAGCTTCACAAACACTCAAGGTAGGAGAGCAAGGGGGCTTTTATTTAGAGATAAAGTGAAAAGACAGAGCTCCTAGCTCACTCCAGGAAGGGACAAGAGAGTCCATAGTGGTGAGTTGTCTAGGGGGTTTCATAGGCACTTGAGGATTTTTTGAGAACAAGAAAAAAAGCTTAAGGGTGTGGATTTATTAAGTGGTCCAGGATATTTACAATTAACTTGATACAAGTAACCTCCTGCTCTGTTGATTTCTCCCCAAGATACCAGCACTTTGGTCTGGGGGCATATGAAACAAGGCCACCTCCTCAGTCCCCAAAGTGGGCTGAGGCCTTGTTTGCTAAAGAGTAAGTTAAGTGCAATCTTATCTTTAAGGTCGAATCCTTCTTGTCTTTTACTGTGTTATGGCTGGCCTGCAGGCTAAATTAGTTTGCCCAGTTTGCAAAGTCACTTCATCAGATCTGAAGGAGAAAAGACAGTACATAGGCCTGGGCCTTTTAGCATGTTAACGTGAATCTTACACATGATTATAAATGATTAGCATAAAATAAACATGCTACTCTTCTGTATCTGGGGTACACCAACTGATCTCACTGAAGAATGACTCCAGAGCTGAATGTTTAACACAGAGTTTTAGTAGGGGGTTTCCTTGCATGTAGTTACATTGCTCTGACTGCAAATATCCTGCCTTCCTTTTTCCCGAGGCCCTCACCCTGCTCTGACTGCACCCACGGTCCCTCTCCGGGTCACCCTACTCTGACTACTCTCACTGGGAGGAGGCCAGGTAGGAGGGTCATGACTCCTGCAGTCTTACTTGGACTCCAGGACCACCTGGGAAGGCCAGAACTCCTAGGGTGGCATGGGAAGACAATGGAGGCCTTAAAGTCCCAAGAACTAAAAATAAATACATAAAAATTAAACTGTCAGTCCAGAACTTGGAGAGGTCTAATATGTGGCTGTGAGAAAGAACAGAGGTTCTGGAGAAGAAAGCATGCTAATTAAGCTATCTTATTCAACAAGGACCATTCTCTGGTATCAGCTTTTTCACAATACTTCTAGCCTCAATTTCTGAATTCTATGAAGAATTAAGAGAGGAAAAAAAAAACTTTGTGCCTGCTGGTCTTTTTTTCCCCATTTGTTTGTTTACTTTTCTGATTTTTACAAGATGTCCTTCTATAAGTTTTCATGCTTAGAAATCTAAGTAAATCACAAATAAGAGAATTAAAAGACCATATTCTTCAGCTGTTTGTGTGACTGATGGAATATGTGTCACCCATGGGCCATGATGGAGTGCAGGACACATACTTCTCTGACCAGTCTGCAGTAGAAAACAGAAAGGCTGTGAAAGTGGTCAACTGGTAGAAGTACTGAGAAGAAGTTTGTTATCACATGTTACCTAATATTTATAACCCTATGATTAGGCCAACTCTGCCTAATTTCACAGCCAAATGTTTCACAGCCAAATGTAATTCCTTAATGTAATTCCAGGATGAGCTAGCTATCTTTGGAAACTACATTATTACACCAGATAAGGAAAAGTGTTTTATTCCCACCACTGCTCCCAAAAGTGCATATTCTGGAGAGCTCAGTCAGTTTGTAAGGGATCATAGCAAACAAGAATGGCATGCATCTTAACATGCTCTTGAAATCAGAAGTCTTCCAGATTCCTTATTAACCAGTGAGAATTATGAAATCATGTGGAATAGTTCCCCCAGAGGATGGTCAATGGGAGACAATTGATTTAAAGTGCTAGGTCTCGAATAGACATAGATTTTAGACATAACCAAAACTTTAAAAGTCAAAAAAACTAGCTTCCTAAATGGTCCTTTGTGAAAGTTCTCAAACTAAACTCCCTTTCCCAGTACTCTGTGTGGATTTTATTTTTTAAAGGAAAAGCAGTCAAAACCAGCACACATTTCTGTAACTGTCTAGTCAAACACAGAGGAGTTTCTCTAGATCCCTTTGCCTTGCTCTAGTCTCATTTTCTCCTTTTGTTAAGCACTCATGAGGGACAAGCTAAGCAAAGACTAATTGAGGATTTTGACAAGTGGGAAATGTGACCAGAGGTCTGGATCTCTGGGGATGGTATCTTACAATGACAGTACCTAAGCCAAATACAGTGCATGCAGACGATTGAGAGCAACCTGTGAAAGCCGTGCTTGGGATGATGGGCAAAATAGAGAGGATCTTTCAAGACAGCAGCTCTTTCTTATAAAAAATACCAATAAAAACAGTTGATACAACATCATCTACAAAATATTTTGGGATTCAACTCACAGATCTCTCATTCATTAACACTCCCAGGTTACACACAGCTGGTAGATTTAGATTTTTTAATCCACCTCTACTTATCTATCTACAAAACCCACATCCTTACACACTATGCTGAATTGCCTTCCACTACAATCTAATAAGGTAGAAACAAAAGGTCACATTCAATCATAATTATATAAACAATAAGAAAATAGCATTAGCCTTTTTGATAACCATCAACTGAGTGATGCAAAGGTGATACCACCAAGGAATTTTATTTAATGGATATTGCCAATCCAACAATCAAACTTCAGGAAATATTTGGGGCTGGGGAGCAGAAATATTGCAATGGTTTTGGTTTTTTTTTCTCAAGCACACTAAAAATAAACATGTTTCTGCTTAGCCAGATTGAAGAGAAAAGGAAAGAACTGTAAATTCTGCAGACCTTGCCCTGGGATAGTCCCCTTGTCAACAGCCATCCTAACTTGGGAAATGTTTTCCTTTACCAGCCTTCCCCAAACACTGCAGAATTCTTTTGGATACTGTTTTATCCATATACAAAAGTGTGTGCACAGCCACGATTCAGCTGGTTGAATCGGCATATGGACTGGAATTTGTTTCTAACAGACTTTACAGTGACCCAGGCTTGTGAGAAATCCTACTATATCTAGACCAGATCTCTGTTTCCCATCAGGACTGTATACTAACCAAACCTCCTGAGGCGGTTATGTGAAAATCAGGAATACCCAGGAGAACACAGGGACCCCGTACATGGTTTGCACTCTGTCCAGAGGCTCTGTAGAGGCATGAATATAGTCATGCACGTAGAATTAGAGGGAATTCACATCCTTTAGTTTGCTTCCACAAGGGAAGCTCCACTTGGGGCTATTACGTAGCATTGGCTTCTATGCACTGATCAATGTTTTATGAAGAAATTTTTATGGCCCTTTGTGATATTTGCAAAGTACAAAATACATAAAGAAGCATAAACATTTATTTTTAGGAGAAGCAGTGAAGTATTTACCTGTAAAATGCCTCCCTTTCAGCCCCTTTTCCTCCTCTTTTCTGCTACTAATACAGACATAGCAGCTGGAGTTGCTGTATGGGTCCTACAAGTCACAGGCAATTTGAGAATGGAAACCAAGTTCTAAAGTTGGCAGGGCAAAAAAAAAATAGAGGGATTCTGGGGCAGTAAGGACAGCGCACATCAATTATACTTCCCTAGATGGTCTATCTGAACTGATTCTCACATGACAGAAAAAAAGAGAAACCTAAATTACCTAAGCCACTCTTATGAAGTCTTAACTTTCACAGCCAAATGTAATTCCTAAATAATACAAGAGGTAATGCTTACTCTTTTGCATTACTAATTTACTTATTTATTTATATTTTTGGGTTGTGGTGTGTGTGTGTGTGTGTGTGTGTGTGTGTGTGTGTGTGTGTGTGTGTGTAAAGCCAACCCTAAAGGGAAAAATAAATTGTAGCACTGCTAACACGGACTGAAAAACAAAGAAACTGACTGTAGTTGGTGGAACTTAATAAACATTTGAAAAGATAAGCATATCCTAATCTGCCGATTCTGTTGAGGATCCCAAAGTCTTTAAAGAGTTAGGAAAATATTGACATGACTTTTTGTAAGAGTAGCATACTTTCTAATATATGAATTAAGGGTACTGTTTTAGTTCTTTCCTTCTGCAGATCTGATATCCTATGAGATCTCAAGTTCCCCCCTCCCACTCTCAAGAGCATTATGGTTTCTGCTTTAGCAGAGAAGAAGCTGATTAGGGAAGAATTTGGAAATGAGGAACAAAAGCATTTCAAATTTTCAAAATGCTTCATAAAAGCCATTAAATTCTGGAATTCTGTGAGGGAAGGCTAAATGTATTGACAATAAAATTGCAAAATCATTCATTTTTGTACAATCGTTTGAAAAATGAAGTCAATGGATAGGATTTTAACTGTCTACATAGATGTGTCATAAATTTTTTTCCCTCTCATACCCACTTATCTACAAGAGTCTTATAAAATGAGCAAGTAATAGTAACTTCATAGATATAAGAAATGTTAAAATAATTAAGGAAATAAAAAATTAAATTAAAAGTAATAAAAGGTAAGAAGCAATAAAATGTAACAATGGCAATTTTTTAAATAACTATTAGCTTGTTATGGTTGACTAGACATCATTTAGAAGAACTGATTTATAGTTATTGGTAATCTAGGTCAAACCTTACATGAGTATGTATGCATGTGCCTATATCAATACTCACACAGATTTTGGTTAACTGAAATCAGTGCACTTGTACTTTACATACATGAATAACGCAATAATTTAAGTGATTTATAAGTTAGCAGTAAAAAATTTTTTTGGAAAGTTAGCTGAGGCAAGTATTAGGGAGATATTCTTCGCAGATGATATATTTTTGAATCATTATCTTTAAAAGATTTTCCACAGTTTGAAAAAATGAGCTCTTTCAATTAAATACATCACAAGACCAATCAGCATAATTAACAAGGGCAAATCATGGGGTGGCAGGTGTTACAAGTAGATTAACCTCATTCAACATATGTTGAATTCAACATATGTTAGGAAGAATTTTCATATTTTATTATGGGAAAAAGATCAGCTTAACATGTCTTTTTGTGCTTATCTTGAAATCAGTGAGTAGAACAGCTCTCACTCTGTTGAAAGAAGGAAAATATGACTAAACAGTGATTTCCAAATAAATCTGCTTAAGTGTTGTTACTATATTTTCATGTGATGCTTTTCATGATTTTCTTACAAACAGTGAGCCTCAAACCACTATCGTGTAGAACCTGGAAATCTGTGAGGGAAGGCTAAATGTATTGACAATAACATAGCAAAATCATTCATCTTTGTATGATCATTTGAAAAATAAAGTCAATGGATAGGATTTTAACTGCTTTAGATGTGTCATAAATTTTTTTTCTTCCCATATCCACTTATCTATTAGTATTATTACACTAAAATAAACTAACAAATAAGTTTCCACAAATAATTATTACCTAACAAACCAAAAGTGTTATTAAAATATTTATACAATATTATTTTCAAGGTGTAGAAGACTGCATATATTGAAATATAGTCAATGTTTCATTAATTTGCAGAGAATTTAATACAGCAATGTTTCATGGTATAATTTAGAGAATAACATGACTCCTATTTATTCTGTTGCCAAGCTCTTTTCAAAAGTCTTATCGTAAAACAGTGTTATTGAAAGATATCTCTAAAGATGGTCACTTATATTTCAAATTTGGATACTCCCTTTGACTCTTTTTAATTTGTTTTTATCTTTAATTACTTGGAATGATTAATTCCTAATTTTTTTCTAAAGAGTCATAAATAAGCATGTCCAGATGAGATTAGAAGATTGATTAGACCATCTTAATAGGCACTTCTCAAACTGCCGCCAGATCGCCATCCATATTACCATCCCTTGCCACCAGGACACATAATATATCAGCCTTCTAATTGTCTCCCTAGTCCAATTTTATCTATTTCTATTCACACACTGACCAGAATATTTTCAAAACACAAATCTGATCAAATCAGTCACATGTATACACACACACACACACACACACACACACACACACACACACACACACACATTGTGTTTATAATACCTCAATGAATTTCCATGGCTCTTTGTAAAACTCTAAATCTCTGACTTTGTGAACCCCTCACTGGATGCCAGCGACACTTACCATCTTTCTAGTTTTTTGAAGGATCTAGTTCCTCCTTGCCACCAGCTTGTGAATATGCTAATCACTCTGCTTGGAATACTCTACCTGCAGATTGAGTTAATACCGTTGCTTCCTTAGGAAAGACTTCCCTGATTTACTTGGCTATATCAAATCCCCTTCTTATATGATCAAATATCTTCAAATAGTATTTTTAAGTGATACTTTTATATTTATTTATATAATATTCTATTAACATCTTTATTATCTGATAAGCTGTGAGTTCCATGAGGTCAGCGACTGTGTGAGCTCCTGTTCATCATTGCCTCCCTGGTACTTTGCAGATAGTAGCTCCTCAAAAAACAGTTGCTGAATGAAACATTTCAGGCACTACAAATTAGACTGATTTTATATAGGTAATAAAATAATGTGTGCAGTCTTCTAATAACACAAACAATAAATAAAAATAGAAATAATCATTGTTTTCATAACTAAATTATTTCCTGATCATCTTACTTTGACCTTAAATGAAATATTATTTCTTATCCCCATTCTCAACCCAGCATGCATCCTAAACACCAAAGAATTACTAATTCTTTTTGGTCCAGATAATCTTAATAACACATTAAGACAGTAAAAGCACTTTTTCCTTATGTTAATTTACATTTTAGAATACACACACACACACACAAACATACACATACACACACACTGGTAGATTACCAATCTTATCATGAAGAAACTTCACTAATAAAAAAATCAGGCACCCTAGGAACAAGAATATTCTCAGTTTTAATTATTGGTTTTGTTTTTGAACATTGAAACAAGACTCACCATCTTCTCCTAAAGACCCATTGTATTTATTACATTCTCAGGGTTTCAATCATTTCTTATCTCTATTTCCATTATATTCTTCTTTCTGCGGTCCCTACATTTATTTTGTGCTTTTCCCCCTGATTTCTTGAGTTGAATTATCACTTTATTTATTTATTGAACCAAAATGTAAATATATTTAAGACTATGATTTTTTTTTCTCTGCTCACTTTTTCTCCTTTTCTTTCTTTCTTGTTCCCTAACAGGGCTTCAACTTTCATCTTGATATCCTCTTTGACCTGCTTACTCTCCTTTTGCAAAATTTCCAAAAGGTTGAAGTCTTATTATTACTCTGTGCAAATATTCATGCTAATTCCTAATTTTACTACATTAATTTATTATGGAATGTGGCCTATGCTATTAGAGTGTCATAAATAAAAACTTAAAAAACTTAAAAAATTATAACTGTTCTGTGGGTAGTTGAAAAGAAGGTATATACTTTGTTGAGAATCATCCTTTTATATTACTCAAAGTCCTCTATCTTTATTTATTTTACATATTTGGTTAGTTGATTGATTCATGCAAGCTTATATATTGTTATATTCTTGGCAATTATCCTTATATTTCAATCTATTTATATTTTAGAGATTGGGATATATGCTGTTTAGTAGGTCACAATTTATTTTGAGCAGAATATTTTAGTAGAATAAAATTCCTCTGTGTCAGGTGGATCTTTATTTCCTTTAGTTCTGCTCTAAATAATATTACCTTGATTTATTTTTGTTTGCATTTGATACATTAGCATTCAGTAGTTTATATTTAGTCTTTCTGTGTGATTTTACTTTAACTGTATTTATTGTAAAGAGTGTATTTAAGGGTGAATGAGGTGAAGTCATTTCTTATGTTTCTTTTACTCCCTGATTCTCATGAAAATAGGAACATCGTATAGGAAAGGTTAATGCATGGTGACATGTGGGTCAGCTGCGTCCTCTGTCCCCTCTGGAATCTGCTCTTACCCTGCTGAGCTGGGTGATGAAGGCACTTCTCCTGCAGGGAGGCCTGTGATCAGCCAGTGCTGCCTGCTGGTCAAATCTTTCTAACTCAGGACTCAGTGTTTGGAAGCTGTTGTTGCTGCATATGTAAGCTACATTCTTCAACAATCTACCAGTAAAAAGCTGACTTTCTGATTTCCATTTGTCTAACTATTGCATCTCATTTGGGTTAGTTCACCAGTATCCAGAACACTAGTGAAGGAACCAACAAGCAGGGGGTACGGCTAGCAGTGTAATGCTGCAGGTGGAAGCGGACCATGTGGCTTTCCGATGGTGTCAGTTTGTGACGGTCTATTTGTCCTTGTGAATGGTTTATCTGGTTGTGCAGTTAAGTGTCAACTCATGTGGCCTTGGTAGATAATTTTAGAAGTTAGCACACTTGGTTTTTAATTGGTTTGACAATTAAATCAAATGGTCACTCCACCATGGGAGAGCTTAGTGTTCCTACTACCACGGGTGTGTGTTGTTAAATTCTGGAAATACAGCATGGCTTAGTGTTGTAGGTGGGGATGATAGAATGAATTACTATATGAAACCCCTTAATTTCCAGTCAAGATTCATTTTGAACCAAGCAAAGTTTTAGTAATAGTTTTTGATTCTTTGTATGCTTCTATAACTATTTCCACAAAGTTCCATGTACATGTCATAGCACTAATGAATAATTAAATTTTTAGAGTCATCTCTAAAATGCAGAAAGTGACTCCATATATATCCTCCATAATATCAGTGTGTTCCTTTTTCTATCGTAATACTTTGACCAGGCACACTGCCATCCAGATAAGAATACTTTTCCCCCATTGCCTTCAAGCTACTTGTATGAATGTCATGATTCTGGCTTATAGGAGGGAAGCAAGAGATAATGGGACAAATGTACAGGACAGACAGCAGACAAATATCTGTGATATGCCTACAAACCAGTAGGGAAAAAGGAAAACAAACCAATTAAAAATTGAGTAAAAGATTTGTACAGGTGCTTCACAAAAGATGATCCCTAAGTGGCCACTGAGCATATGTACACATTCTTAATCTCATTAGTCATCAGAGAAATGAAAACTAAACTACAATGAAATACCCCTGCATATCAAACAGAAAGGCTAAAATTGAAAAGATTATCAATGCCATGTACTGATGAAAGTGTGAAGCATCTGGAACTTTCATACACTGCTATGGCGAGTGTAAAATGGAAGAATCATTTTGGAAAATTTTATGGCATTTTCTAATAAGAGAAACATATTTCACCCAGTGTCCTATAAAGTCCACTCCTAGGTATATATGGAAGGGAAATGCATGCATATGCTCACCAAAAAAATCTTGTGTAAGAATGCTCATAGAAACATTTTTTTGGTAATAGCTCAAAGTTAGAAACAATTCACTTGCCCAGAAATAGCAGGATATGAGGAGAAATTTCATAGCCTATATACCCATTTATATGAAGCTCAAAAATAGGAAAACTCAAACCTATTGTTTATGGAAGTATGTGTGATTAACTATAAAGGAGACAACACAATGACTGACAGAAAATCAAGACAAGAACTACCTATAGGAGAGAAAAAGGGAGATGTAAATTGGAAGACACCTGTGTAGGGATTCTGGCCTGGGGGCGATGCTCCAGTTCTTGATCTAAGTAGTGGTTACATGGGTGTTCATTATGTAATAATTTGGTAAGTAATATGTATACTGTATGCACATTTCTGTATTATTTATCCTGCATTTCACAATTAAAAAATGTTAATAAATGAGTTTGCCTTTGCAGTTGAACAACACTGGGCAAGTTCCTTAGTCTCTTGATGTCTGGGTGTTTTAATCTATGGAATGATGATAAACATAGCCATTTGCTAGAGAGTTCTGACGACTAAATAAGATGCCATCATCATTTTGGTGACTTCCTCCATCTTACAAGCCAGTAAGTTAGGCTGTTACTGTTTCCAGGATGCTGGCATAAGACCTGGGATATGTGCATCAGGAGCAAAGAACTTCATTACTCATGGCACAGGAAGTAGCAGCATGAGCATCAGCATGTTTACATGAGATACCCTTCCCCAGAGGCCAGTGGGAGTGGTCCTGTATGGCCCCGATGGATGCTCTACACACAGTGGTGTGCGTACAGCTGAGGAACACTGAACTTGGGAAATCCACTTACTTTACAGTATGCAATAAGAAAGCTGCTCTTTGTTCCAGAGGGAAACATGACCTCATCATTTGAGGTTACTTGCTGCTAACAGAACCCTCAGAAACCACCCACGCAAAGGGTGGTCAGAGCCTAGCAGTTTTGTTACACCCTGAAAGATGTATAGAATATAAGTGATACACAGAGGTCAATCTCTAAACTTGCATTTTCCTGGCATAGGATCAACACCTTAGGAGAATGGCATTATAATAAGAAAAACACATATATCTCCTCAATTATAAATAATTAAATAATAAATGGTACTAGAGCAACTAAAAATCTATATAGGAAAGAAAATTGAACTTTGACCCCCTGCTTTGCGCTAGATAAGAAAAAAGTCAAGATGGATCAGAGACAGAATGTGGAAGCTAAAACTAAATGTTTCTAAAAGAAAACAAAAAATCTCCATGACTTTGGTGTAGGCAAATTTTTAAAACACTTTAACACAATACAAAAGTTCTCATTATAAAAGGAAAAGATGAAAGTTCCACTTTATCAAAGTTAAAAACTTTTACTCTTCAAAGATTCCATTAAATAATGGAAAGTCAGCCAAAGATTGGGAGAATAGACCTGCAATACATGTATCAAAGGACTCGTATCCAGAATATATAAAGAACTCCTAAAAATCAATAATATGGCCCAGAAGCTGCTGCATGATCCACTACAGCTATCTTGCCTCCAGATGTGGTAGACAGAATTCTAAGCCGGCCCCAATGTACCAATTCCCTGGTGTACATGCCCTGTATAAACTCGGGAACTGGGAATATGGTGGTCTTCCATCTTTTATTATGTTACATAGCATAATTGACTTTAAGAAAGGGAGACTATTTTGAGTGGATCTGACCTAATTCAGTGAGCCCTCAAAGGGGCAGAGATTTTTCTGAATACAGAGATTTGAAGCATGAGAGATTCTCTATTGCTGGTTTTGAAGATGGAGTGTGCCACATGGAAAAGAATGTGGGCAGCTACCTAGGAGCTAAGAGACAACCAGCAAAGAAACTGGGATTTCGGTTCTACCGCCTCAAGGACTGAATATTTCCAACCACTGGAGAGAATCTGTAGGAAGACCCAGAGATTCAGATTCTGATGATAATACAACCATGGACAGCTTTCCTTCCACTTCTGTGAGAGCCTTAACAGAGAAGCCAGCTATGCAATGCCCGGACCTCTGACCCACAAAATTGTGAGCTAAGAGATTTATGTTGTTTTATACTGCTATTTATGTTGTTTGTGTTAATTTGCTTTACAGCAGTAGAAAGCAAATGCAACAGATAATATATATATATATGTGTGTGTGTAAAAAACTGACTTGGACACTTAAGATTTCATGATTGTATGCTATATAAATTATATCTTAATAAATATTGTAAAATAGGAAGAACAAAGTTTTATTACAGGTTTGGGAAGCATCTGTAATGCAGATGAAGAACACAATCATGAAGCAAGAATATGACTTCTGTTATAAATTGGCTAAACTGGGTCTCCTACAGAAGGAATGAATCCTCTGGGTACCTGTATTGTTGCTTCTCTAGCTGACCCATCCGTGTCAGAGTTAACCTGCAAGCTGTACAGTCCTATAGACAAGTTGCCTGACCATATGCATGCATCAACCTCCCTGCTTGCAAGGAAACCCCAGAAATGAGGCATCAGGGCTGGGAAAATGTGGATGCTCCTTCTTCTGATGATTCTGTAGGGGTACAACGAATCCAGGCAGGCTGCTTCACGACTATATCCCTCCCTTGTTGGCACCACAGAGCTCTGGGCCCTCTGCAGGGCAGGAGTCAACATTACCAGTACATAAAAGGCACCCAACAGACAAGGTTGCCTCCCTCTCATTCCTCCCCCAGCCTTCTCCTTCAGTCACTCATGACATAGCCACCTTCTCCCACATCACGTTTTCCTCAGAAACAATGCAACTTGTACACAAACATGCTTTTATCCTATATTTCCTTATTCTCTGGCCCCAGGAACAGCATGTGGAAACGTATGGATTTTTTTGCAACACTGGATGACTTCTTAGATGTTTTGCAATGTCAGCTAGCAAGTCAGTGAAGGTTTTAGTGAGCTGGCTTTGACAGGTGAGCTTCCCCAGGTTAGGGCTGGAAATCTCACAAACACCCTACGGCCTTGCTCACTTTCTTTGGAAACACCGGTTTGTTGCAGCTCAAGCAATACTTTAAAAGGATCTAAACTTCTCACAGCTGCAAAACACTCCCAGCCTCCCCTGGGTATGTGGCTCCCCGGGGACGGCGCAGCCGCTGACAGCCAGTTGGAGCAGCAGCACTCAGTTCTTTGGGGACCCATATACTGTCATATTTTGCTAGGGCTTAGAAAGACTGAAGGAGTTTAATCATTTATCTCCATTTATCAAAGTACTCCAGCCCAACAAACCTCAAACAATTTTCAGCTGTGAGCCTGCCTTGCCATAGCATAAACTTACATAAATAAGAGCAACCTGCAGAATGGTGAGTTAAGAAAGCATGTGCTTGCATACAAGATCCATTTGGCACAGGAAAGATTTTAGTAATTAATGCCCATTAAAACAAACAATAATATAGCTACTTAGTAGCTGACATTTTTGGAATATATATGAATTCATTACACGCACACACACATAGAATCTCATTTAATACATGAACTGCTCGGCCAAGAAGTCTCCAGTATTTCAGTTGTAAGCCTTATTGTTAACTATTTATAAGAGCATGAAAATCTGAACTATGGAAGCACAGAAGTGTTCTGTGATGATTTCCTTTTTTATATTATTACTAAACATAGAAAAACATATTCCTAAATTTTAAAAATAATATTTGAGATATTAATAAATAACGTTCTTTTATATCTCTCTTAATCACTGCAGGAACTAATTAAAATAAGTATCTAATTTAAAAAATTGAAACTTAAAGGTAAATATGTCATTCAGAAGTAGTTAGAGTTTGTTTGGGTCAGATTGCCTGCTTATTTACCAGTATACTTAAAGCAACAAGAATTCTCCCGAACAGAGAGTACTTATTGTTCAGAGACAGAGAGGGAGGAGGAAGAGGGAGCTTCTTCCCTCTGTATCATCCCCAGTTTGAACTTGGGAGGAAGGTGCTTGTTGATGAGCCTGCCTGGCTTCGTAGATCACGGGTCTAAGGCTGAGAGATGGAGAGACACCCCATCAACCAGGCCCAACACACCTCCTTCTTCTTTTAAATGTGGCTGGACCAGAGATAAAGAGATTGTCATTAGTATGACTCATTTTGTGAAATACCTCATTGATCTTAGTGGGAAAACGACTCATGCATTTGTTTAAAGCAAATATAAAAATGAAGCCCTGGTGGGTATCACTATAGGTTTAAACAAGGATTGTTCTTGATAAAGCAGCAAAACTGTAAAACTTGATGAGAACAGTACATAGGTTGAATATTATGTTCCATGAGTAGATCTAAGACAGAAAAGGACAGAATAAGAACATTTTTTATTTTAAAAAAATTTCTATGAGAGTAAGAAGGTAGAAAATAGAACCTGATTCCTGAAAAGCATCGACATTCATGGCTGTTGAAGAATAGGTACATTGTATGAAATGGACATGGAGAGATAAGAAAAGTTAGGAACAGATGTGCCTGGTGGAAGGATACAGCCCTCTCTTTACTAATCCCCATGATAAAGGAGATTAATAGAGTGTTTGTGGTGAGGTCACAGGAAGGCCATCGGATGATTAGAAAGTTGTCTATGAATGCTTTCATTGCCAAGTTATCCTGAAGTCCCAAATCGGGATTGGGTTCTGTGGCTCACCTTGGAAAAGTGTGACTCTCAGTTCACAGCAGAACTCAAAGTGAGCTAAGCACCTTAAGATAAAACCAGAATTAGATTTCTTAAAGAGAAATATTTGGGATCAGACAAGTGTTTGGTTATTACTAAGTTTTCCAATACTATACTTAAATAGGATATGTTTTCCAATTCAATTACTAAAATGTTGGTTAAATTGCTGACCTTAATATTTAAATCCTTGAACATATAATTCTATTTTTTAATCTATTTTTCATACATCCATAGTATACCATGCATAGAGAAGATCTAATGGTTCTATCTAGAAAATAAATCAAAGTAAAATGCCTAAAATTACAGGGTCTCTACCCAGTAATCTGTCCATCTGTCTGCATAGAAGTTTATGATAAGAAATAAATACACTTATTATTGCTATTGTAGCCCAAATATGCATCACCATCCTTGACATGGCTGAAAAATCATGTACTCTGAAGTCATACATGGAAGTGACTCCTGGGTTAACCTCTTATTATCTGTGTAAATTAACACAATTTGCTTACAATCTCTGGGCCTCAGTTTTCTCAGTTGTGAAATGGGATTAATATTTATTCTATAGGATGTTGTGAGGATTAGGGATATTGTATTTTAAATAACTATCATATTTCTCAATAAAAATAATATTCTACAACAATAATGGTATGTTTGTGCTCAAAGAACCCTTGCCAGTTTACATAACAACTCACAAACCATTCATTCATTCCCTCATATATTTAATGAATATTGTTAATTATAACCATGCTTGGGGATAAATAATATGAATATGACATAAACCTTGACTTCAAAGTTCTTGATAAAGTATATAGACTTTATAAACAAGTTTGTGGGTTCTTTCAAGGAAGGATTACTTTTTTACACTTTGTTTCTTCAGTGTGGATACTTGCTTTGGTGATGAGCTATAGGGCCACTTTAGCCAAGGATGGAACTCCCCTTTAAATTCTTGTTAATCTGACATAAGCAAAATCCGGACATGTTAATTATGTTTTAGAAATAAAATGGAGATAAATGAAGTTTCTCCCACTCTAAATTCGCTGTGCTGAAGTAGGAAGAGCATGAATTCATTAACTTGAAAATGAGAACATATCCACTGAATTGAAAAAATGAAAGAAAAAAAATATCCAGTGTTGTAGAGGGTGTCATAGCATATACACAATCCTATTTCAGTGTAAATATAAGTTTGAGGTCCACTGTAGTTGACAAAGGAAAATAAAACAAAACAAAAGGTTTCTGGGCATTGAACTAGTCTGACTTTGATAACTATGAAATCCCCAGGTGGAAAGAGGATGGATGGAAAACTCGAAAAATTTTGTGTGAGTTTTCTATCTACTTTATTATTAAGTGTCTAATCTTGATATTATGAAAGATTAAAAAGTAATATAGTCACAACTCAAGGAGGTAAGACTGTAAAATCGGCTGCAATATATAATGTGCGGGCAAAGGTCCCCAAAGACAACCCCCAGTATTCCTTCTTTCTGAGAGGAGTCCCTTTCCTATATGTTGGAGTCTTCCCAACTGACCTCCTTATATTATCAATTCTTTCTCTTCTTGACATTAATTTTCTCCTTTTCAACTGGATCTTCCACATAAATATTAGCTTATTCAAAAAGTCAGTGTATAAATAATGAAGAGCCCATATAATTCTCCAGATAGTGCTTTTTCTCTCCTCTGTCCCCAACTAAATTTTATTTACTAGTTGTCTCTATGCTCTATTGTCTCAATTCCCACTCACTTCTTGAAAATACCAATGGGATCTTTTTACCTTTAACACTCCTGAATGGCTATTCAACAGCTGCCAGGGATATTCTGGGCAATAAATTTAATATTCATTTTCAGCCATCATACACCTCTCTATAGTCTTTTTTCCTGTCACGTGGAACTCTTTTTTCATTGGGCTTCCCCACCTCCCTAACTTTTCCATCTTCCTTGCTGCTTAGTGTCCTCTACTCAGTCGTTAAATGTTGGGTGAACTCAAGGCCAGACTCAGTCCAAGATTCCCCTCATGTGTCCCTTTATATTTGCTTTTTGGGCAATCTCATCAACTCCCATAGCTTCAATCACTTTCTATACACTTAACACTCCCACACAAATATATTTCCAGTCCAGTCTATTCCCCTGAACTCTAGACTCTCCCATACAGTTGCTTACTTAATGATAAATACTGTCCTGTATTCCATATCTGAGTCATGGTTGAATATCCATGTAGCTCCATAAACCAAAATCCCAGTCATCAACCCTGTTAATCTCCCTCTTCTTCACTTCCCATATCCAATCTTTCACCAGTTTGGCCTATTTGCTTTCTAAATGTGGATCAAATACATTCAGTATGAGTTGGTGTCCAAGTATTCCATTCTAAACTCTTTCCAAAACAGTCAACATTGCAGCCAGAGTAAACATTTTGAAACAGCATTCTGATTATGTTGAATGACCTGAACCCTCAGCTTAAAACTCATGATGCACTTCTTGTTGCTTTTGGAATGAAGAGTAAAACCCTTACATGGTTTGGTTCCTACCCATCCCTCCAGACTCATAACATTCACTGTGCCTCTTTCTGAGCACTTCCCACTACAGGTCTCTTTTAGTTTCTCTGTCCATAGGCCTTGTATATGCTGGAAAAGCATCTGCCCCTCTCCTCACCCCACCCACTGGCCAATTGTATCTATTTAAGTCCTGAATACCCTTCGTTATTTGCTCTCAAAGAACTTCTACTTTCTTGATAATTACATACTCATTAGAGGAATTATTTGATTAATACCTCCCTCTGCAAATGAGAAATTATAAAACTTCTTGAGATCAGGAACTGTACCTGTTCCTTCCAACTATAGTTCACCTCTTGACCACAACCTTGGGGGTAACTCCTGCATATTGGCTGAGTATGGATTTCACTGTCTTCTTTATGTACTATATTATTTTATCTTTTATAGTGAATATTGATTGCTTTTGTAACTAAAAAGAAATGGGAAAAAAACAGCATTAACAACAAAAAGATATCTAACAAAGAACATGAGCTTTTGACTTGGGAAGAACCTTTTCCTTCCTTAAAATAGTTATAGCCTCAAGTAAGTATGTTAATGATACCTACATAACAGGGCTGTTGAGAATACAAAATGAAATCTTGTATAAATTATTCATAAATAATCTTGTGTAAATAAGATAAAATAAAAATAAATAAATCTTGTGTAAATTATATATAATAAATGTTCAGTAGATATTATTTCTTTTCCTTTTCCAGAAGTTGAAAGGCAACATTGTTTCTGTACAAGAAAATGATTAATTACTTGAGGGGGAAGGTATTTTCACCGCAGGGACTAAGCTTAGTGAGGTGATAAACCGAATGAAGTATTAATAGTGAGGTCTTCTGTGATGAATACTAAGACTGGTCTTAAATTTTTTAAAAATTATGAAGATGATATTGTTGAGACTAAGAGAACATGTGCTCCAGATTTTCTGTTACTAAATACTAAACTTAAAGAAATATACATAAAGTGGTGGAAATGAGTCAAGAGCTGTCTGGTGATTTTCAATTAGACTGTGTATATGGAAGAGTGTTTTGCACCATATGTAAAGGATAATTAGCTAGAAAATTCAGCTAAGGCCGAACAAAAACATCAAACCTTTACTGAGAATGTCAAGGGAGTATATGGACTTAAAAATAACCAAATGACAGAAGTAAAAGAGCTGATCTTGACAACAAAACAAAAACCATCCTGCTTTTACATGAAACAGCTTTAAGCCATACCTGGAAGACTACAAGACAGTTCTGTGTCAGCAAAACCAAACTTCAGAACACCAAGAGTGAAAATCAGTTAAATCTTTCATGAAGGAAACTTAACAAATACCTATGAAAAGCCAAAAAAAGAAAAGAAAAAAATATCCTTGATCCAGCAATTTCTTATAGTAGTTTATCCCACGGGGGGACCTAACTAGGGATGTATTGTATATCCTAGGATATCATGAAAGATTTTTACTGAATTGTTGTTTAAATATTGAAAAATTAGGTGACATATAGTTTCCAGTGAATATTCTTTTTAAAATTTTATATGTAACAAATTAAAAATATATCATTAGACAGAAATGTGACTGCAATCACTTTTATAATCTGTCTTTAAATAACCTGTCTTATAACCTGTTTTAAATATTATGTGGAAACACTGTTATGTGATTAAATATTCTTTATATTATTTAAATAGCCACTAAGAATAACACAATATGGATGTCAGAGTTAATGAATCATTTTCTTCTTCATTCAGTCCATTCAAAAAGCATTTACTGTGTACATGTGACAAACCAGATGCTTAAAGAGCAAAGGTTGGTGGCACTTCTCTGGGAACTATATTCTTGTCCATCATATTCAGTGTTTAGACAGTGTTATTTAAACATTGCCCTATTCAGCCTCTGACTCCCTTTTTTCTTTGCTCCATGCTGACTTGTTAGTTGCACTGTCTTCCTTTGCTGAAGTTCCAATGTAAGCTACTGGTTATCATCAGTTCTCTTAAAAGTTTTCTTAAGACACCTAATCTTCTTGATTTATTTTTTTCAGTACACCCAATACTCTTCAATCATTTATTAATGATCTTATTTATTAACAAATGAGAGTGCTAGCTATTATATATCAACTTTATTTGGTCTTCAACAGTAATATTCCTTAGAATTTGGCATTAGGGAAAACTTCTTTTTTCAATATCTGAAAGTGCTACTGACAGGAAAAATATTTTGAGACTAAATAGAAACTGTATTTTATGTGGTAGAGAAATTCTTATGGTTTTCACAAGCCTGGGTCTGGCTTCAGCAAGGCATTGGGAATCACTAGTAGATATTTCTTTACTATGTGAAATATAAGCCTGATCAGACCAAGTCAATGTCTATACTGGTACAGAATAGTCAAGAACACAACCCCTTTCTCTCTATGGGTACTTATTCCTTTTCCTCTTTTTCCCACAATTCCTTTGTCAGATGGATCCTAGTTGCCACTTCTTCTGAGAATTTTGCCTAAGTTTGTTGGAAAAATCCCTTCTGAATCTGTGACAGGATAAAATGAAGAGTTTGGCATTATCTAAATGCAAAAAGTGAAAGATAATGCAAAATTCAAAGTATGGTAGAACAAATAACTAACATTCTCTATACACACACGTCTTTCTTTAATTCCTTTTCTACAAAATATGTTAATTTTTGTGAACAAATGATTCTTTTTAAGTACTTCACAATTAAGAGTAAAACTGGAATTTTCATTATTACTATTACTATTTTATATGGAAGCATATTAAAAAAAGTGATAGTAATTGAGGCAAAATTCCACATATGAAAAAAGAATACAATTCAATACAATACAAAAAATTCCAAAGAATACAATATAATTCAATCATATTAATTAGTCACAAGGATGAAAATACAACCTAGAGAATATAGTCAATGGTGCTGTAACATCTTTCTATGTTGACAGGTAGTAACTGCACTAGTTAATAATGTGCATAACTGTTGAATCACTAGGTTGCATACTTGAAACCAATATGATATTGTTTATCAATTATACTTCAATAAAAAATACAAAGACAGTAAAAGCAATACTGAAGCATCCACTTTACCAAATACTAAATATTTTCCTAAAGATTTACCTGTCTAGCTAGAACTGGGTATAAGAACACAGGAAATGGAAAAGCAGGGGAAAGAGCTAAGGAGGAGATGATCCAACCGGGAGAAGAAGCACCATGGAAATGATGAGCAATAGCAGAGAGGAGAGAAAGGGACCTGAAATGTAGTCGGAGTTTTTGAGACATGAATATGTAAGGTATGAAATCTAGTACATTCTACTAAATTAGGAGTGGGTTAAAAAAATTAGATGGAGTAAAGGAATAGCGGATATAAAGAAGTAACAAAAATGTGGAGAAATTTAAATTCAACATTCTGAATCTCTACTGCATTCTGATACTCTTGGCATGTAAAGAAGAATATAGCAGTGTCCTAGCCTTCAGTAGGAGCTTACAATTTTATTGGGAAATAATTCTTAATGAATGATCTGTCTACTAGACACATAATCAAGTCCTTGAAGAACAAGGCAAATCAGAACATAATGAAGAAGTAAGTATCGTAACAATGAGTACTAAAAAGCACCCCAACACTTCTGATTTTGGTAGCTATGAAGTAGGGCCATGGATAGGCACTGTTAACAAAACACCCAAGTTAATACTGATACAGCTTGTGCACAGGTGAGTTGGAGAAACATCGAAAAGAGTCAAAACTCCTACGAATGATCACAAGAGGAGAGAACTATATACGTTGACACTTCTGGAGAATTCATGGCAAAAGAAAAGTTGAGTGTGTTTGTCCAAAGTTGGAAGTTCCAATCATTACATGTTTTAAAATCTCTTTAATAATAAATATGTTCGTTGTTGAAGAATTCCTAATCTTTTGAATATTGATCCTCAAAAAAAGTTATGTTATTAAATTTAAGTGGGACTTAGAAACATTAGGGTAAATCCTTATTTCATCTATTTTTTTCCTGAATAATGTATTATGGCAAAGTAATAAGAGAGACCACAGAATCATTTTGCTGGAAGTTGTAAAACAGAGTTCCATTTCTCTGGCATTAGTGGGAGAACGTGCCTCAAAGTAGGGGTCTTAACTATTAAAATCTCATTCCAGTCTTGTATTTTTCTGATTTTGGTGTTATGATATTCTCTATATCATGGTTTGATCGATAGCATAAGTAAACCTTGAGTGATAAATGAAATATCAGAAGATCATGGAGATGATCTTACACTATCTGATGCTGGACATGTAGATTGTATTCCTCAAAAGTTGTTGAATGAATGAATCTGACTGAATGTCTCTGAAAAGTGAAACTAAAGAAGCAAATGTGACACCAACTGGTAAAGAACATAGGCGAAAATCATCCTCTACCTCAGCAACATTAAAATAATAATTATGGCCTCAGAGAGAAAATAGTTTTAAACTTTTTCCAAGCTTGAGGAATTTAGTAATAGTGGGTTTTGATGGAAATTTACACCCATACTGCAAGAACCGGGCTCCTGCAGCAATTATGGGATGAGGGAGAGAAGTAGCCACACAGATTCAACAGCCTTTGTATTTTTAATGGGCAAGGAGTGTTTATGTGCTGTTGTTAATTGACTCAGAAAATGGCATATTAGGTTGTTTGAATTCCACAAGCTTTCATATATTACTTTATTTCTTAAAATCTGTGTAAATGAAGCAGGAAAGGAAAAAGAGGAGAGGGAGAGGAAATTGAAAATGGGAAAAGTGAAAGATTGGAAGGATATGGAACATGTTTGTTGGTTATGCAGTAATTCAACTTTTTAGACACATTTGACACTGAGACTTATGCAGTTCATTCAGTTCAAAGAGGGCTTCAGATTTTGCTTCCCTTATCTTTGGGAACTAGAAGAGACACTTAACTTCAAATATTATGAAATAAAAAGAATTAAAGCATGAAGCTGACATCTAGCATACAAATTCACATAATTTTACTATTTACTGCTACTACTAAGAGTTGATTTTTTAAGCTTGTTACTTACCAGAAGCAATGCAAAATTTTTTGTGTGGGGGCCAACCAATTTAAGCCTCAAAAAATCCTGAGTTACTTGCAATTTTTATACTATTTTACAGATGAGAACCTCAACATAGAGAGATTAAGAATTTTTCAAGTTCATACAAAGAACATATGGTGAAGCAGGAATTTGAAGCCAATACACTTGAGCCCCATATTGTACCATTTCAGTTCACAAGACAATCTCTTAAACTATCTACTCCAAAATGCATACACTCATTTATTAAATGTGTACTCGGTACCTTCTCCTGGAGACAACCATCTTAAGCAGCATGTTCATTTGTAGTTTGCCTTTTACAATTGGCATTTTCAAAAACTTCAATGTGTGAGAACTAAAATGCAAATTGAATTACTGCTGATCCATCAGATGACTTTTAGTTGCTGTTATTTTAATTCAAGCTTCTGAATCAATCCAAACTGAACTGTCCCCAAAATTCTACAAAATTTTTACACTTAGCCACTCAACTCAATCCTCAAATATTTTTATGACTCCCTTTATTTTGATGAAGAAAAGGTTTTAAATTTTTAAGAATGTTTTTAAAACAAACAAGAAAAAATCAGCAATAACTCTGTGTTAAATCAAAGCTCATATGTTGGAGCTGGAGCCAGGGCTGGACATTTCTAAATTGGAAGGAGAACATAATTATTTTTAAAAATAGCCTTCCCTGTCTCTGTCCATGGGATCAGATCTTTGTATACACAGAGTTGGATGGTTTCTAATTAGTTTTTAAAGTGTTATTTCTATGCACAAAGTTAATGGCATAACATGTATTACTAATTTTTACATTTCCTTTTTCAACAGTTGAAAGTGTCTTTTGGTATAGTGTGTATGTGACCAGCCTCTGAAGTTAGAATGCGGTAAAAATCCTTATTCTGTTTCTTCCTGGGTGAATGACCTTGAGGAGTTATTTATCTTTTTTGCTGCT
The DNA here is from genome assembly GCF_040802235.1 of Manis javanica. Classification (NCBI taxonomy): domain Eukaryota; kingdom Metazoa; phylum Chordata; class Mammalia; order Pholidota; family Manidae; genus Manis; species Manis javanica. The sequence goes on from NC_133160.1 coordinate 72,634,011, forward strand.
CAGTTTTCTCCTTGCTAAAATAGGTATAATTGGAGTACTTATTCATAAGATTGTTCTGATAGTTAACTAAGATAGATACTTCCATAAAGCGTATATAATGTTCCTGGCTGTGGTAGACAGAATCCTAAAGTGATCCACAAGGTTGCTCGCCTTGATTCCTAAGCCAGTAAACATAATATCATGCCTGATTATATTAGGTTCCAGAGAAAAAGGCATTTTGTAGATGTAATTAAGGTTATCAGTCAGTTGACTTGAGTTAATCAAAGAGTGTGTCCAATCTAAACATACACATCTTTTAAAACTAGAGAGTTTTCTCTGGTTGATAATAAAAGTAGAACAGACAATTTGAACCACAAGTATTTGACACATCATTGTTGACTTTGAAAATGGAGAGGTCCACATACAATGACCAGGGAGTCACCTATAGAAACTGACTGCAGACCCTGGCCAACAGAAAGCAAGGAAATGAGGACTGAAGTTCTGCAGCCACAATGGACCAGATTCTACCAACAACCAGGATGAAACTGGACGTAAGCTTTTCCTCAGAGAATCCAGATAAGAGCTCAGCTCTGTCAATACCTTGATTTTATACCAGTGAGACCCACACAGAGAAACCAGTTGACCCTGCATAGATTCTGACCTATAGAACTAGGGGATAATAAGTGGGTGTTAGTTTACGCCACTCGGTTTTAGGTAATTTTTTGGAAACAAAGAAAATGAATAACTGGTACATAGCGGCAATCACTATATATTATTATTACTTTTACTTTTAATCACTTCTGAGTTATGGACTTACAGTAGTTTGAAAATATTCAAAGTAATCTATTTTTTTTGGTAGCATTAATCTAAAATAACATGAGGAACATTATGTTTACTAGACTCCCCCCCTTCACGAAGTGCCCCCCACATACCCCACTACAGTCACTGTCCATCAGCGTAGTAAAATGCTGTAGAATCACTACTTGTCTACTCTGTGTTGTACAGCCCTCCCCAAGCCCCACCCCTACATTATACATGCTAATCATGGTGGACTGTTTCTTCCCCCCTGCCGCCCCATCTCCCTCCCTTCCCACCCAACCTCCCCAGTCCCTTTACCTTTGGTAACTGTTAGTCCATTCTTGGGTTCTGTGAGTCTGCTGCTGTTTTGCTCCTTTAGTTTTTTTCTTTGTTCTTATACTCCACAGATGAGTGAAATCATTTGGTACTTGTTTTTCTCTGCCTGGCTTATTTCACCGAGCATAATGCCCTCTAGCTCCATCCATGTTGTTGCAAATGGTAGGATTTGTTTTCTTCTTATGGCTGAATAATATTCCATTGTGTATATGTACCACATCTTTATCCATTCATCTACTGATGGACACTTAGGATGCTTCTATTTCTTGGCTAATGTAAAGAGTGCTGCGATAAACATAGGGGTGCATCTGTCTTTTTCAAACTGGGCTGCTGCATTCTTAGGGTAAATTCCTAGAAGTGGAATTCCTGCATCAAATGGTATTTCTATTTTGAGTTTCTTGAGGAACCTCCACACTGCTTTCTGCAATGGTTGAACTAATTTACATTCCCACCAGCAGTGCAAGAGGGTTTGCCTTTCTCCACAACCTCACCAACATTTGTTGTTATTTGTCTTTTGGATGGTGGCCATCCTTACTGTGTGAGGTGATATCTCATTGTGGTTTTAATTTGCATTTCTCTGATGACTAGCAATGTGGAGCATCTTTTCATAAGTCTGTTGGCCAACTGAATTTCTTCTTTGGAAAACTGTCTGTTCAGATCCTCTGACCATATTTTAATTGGATTATTTGCTTTTTGTTCATTGAAGTGGGTGAGCTCTTCATATATTTTATATGTCAACCCTTTATCAGATCTGCTGTTTATGAATATATTCTCCCATACTGTAGGATGCCTTTGTGTTGCACATAAAGGTTTCCTTTGCTGTACAGAAGCTTTTCAGCTTGATATAGTCCCACTTGTTCATTTTTGCTTTTGTTTCCCTTGCCCAGGGAGATACGTTCATGAAGAAGTTGCTCATATTTATGTCCAAGAGATTTTTGCCTATGTTTTTTTCTAAGAGTTTTATGGTTTCATGACTTACATTCAGGTCTTTGATCCATTTCGAATTTACTTTTGTGTATGAGATTGGACAGTGATCCAGTTTCATTCTCTTACATGTAGCTGTCCAGTTTTGCCAACACCAGCTGTTGAAGAGGCTGTCATTTCCCCATTGTATGTCCATGGCTCCTTTATTGTATATTAATTGACTATATATGATTGGGTTAATATCTGGACTCTCTATTCTGTTCCACTGGTCTGTGGGTCTGTTCTTGTGCCAGTACCAAATTGTCTTAAATACTGTGGCTTTATAATAGAGCTTGAAATTGGGAAGTGAGATCCCCCCTGCTTTATTCTTCCTTCTCAGGATTGCTTTGGCTATTCGGAATCTTTTGGGGTTCTATACGAATTTTAAAACTGTTTGTTCTAGTTCGTTGAAGAATGCTGTTGGTAGTTTGATAGGGATTGCATTGAATCTGTATACTGCTTTGGGCAGGATGGCCATTTTGATGATATTCATTCTTCCTAGCCAGGAGCATGGGATGAGTTTCCATTTGTTAATGACCTCTTTAATTTCTCTTAAGAGTGTCTTATAGTTTTCAGGGTATAGGTCTTTCACTTCCTTGGTTAGGTTTATTCCTAGGTATTTTATTCTTTTTGATGCAATTGTGAATGGAATTGTTTTCCTGATTTCTCTTTCTGCTAGTTCATCATTAGTGTATAGGAATCCCACAGATTTCTGTGTGTTAATTTTATATCCTACAACTCTGCTGAATTCAGGTATTAGTTCTCGTAGCTTTGGAGTGGAGTCTTTAGGGTTTTCTATGTATAATATCACATCATCTGCAAATAGTGACAGTTTGACTTCTTCTTTAGAAATCTGGATACCTTGTATTTCTTTTTTTTGTCTGATTGCCATGGCTAGGACCTCCAGTACTATGTGGAATAACAATGGGTAGAGTGAGCATACCTGTCTTGTTCCCAATCTTAGAGGAAAAGCTTTCAACTTCTCACTGTTGAGCATGATGTTGGCTGTGGGTTTTTCATATATGGCCTTTATTATGTTGAGGTATTTGCCTCTATACCCATTTTGTTGAGACTTTTTATCATGAATGGATGTTAAATTTTGTCAAATGCTTTTTCAGCATCTATGGAGATGATCATGTGGTTTTTATCCTTCTTTTTGTTGATGTAGTGGATGATTTCGATGGGTTTTCAAATGTTGTACCATCCTTGCATCCCTGAGATGAATCCCACTTTATCATGGTGTATGATCCTCTTGATGTATTTTTGACTTCGGTTTGCTAATATTTTGTTGAGTATTTTTGCATCTATGTTCATCAGGGATATTGGTCTGTAGTTTTCTTTTTGTTGGGGTCTTTGCCTGGTTTTGGTATTAGTGATGCTGGCTTCATAGAATGAATTTGGAATTATTCCCTCCTCTTCTACTTTTTGGAAAAATTTCAGGAGAATGGGTGCTATGTCTTCTCTATATGTCTGATAAAATTCAGAGGTGAATCTATCTGGCCCAGGGTTTTGTTCTTGGGTAGTTTTTTGATTACCAATTCAATTTCATTGCTGGTTATTGTTCTGTTCAGATTTTCTGTTTCTTCCTTGGTCAGTCTTGGAAGGTTGTATTTTTCTAGAAAGTTGTCCATTTCTTCTAGGTTTTCCAGCTTCTTAGCATATAGGTTTTCATAGTATTCTCTAATAATTCTTTGTATTCCTTTTGGTTCCACCATGATTTTTCCTTTCTCATTTCTGATTCTGTTGATGTGTATAGATTCTCTTTTTCTCTTAGTAAATCTGGCTAGGGGCTTATCTATTTTGTTTATTTTCTCAAAGAACCAGCTCTTGGTCTCATTGATGTTTTCTATTCTTTTATTCTTCTCAGTTTTATTTATTTCTTCTCTGATATTTATTATGTCCCTCCTTCTGCTGACTTTGGGCCTCATTTGTTCTTCTTTTCCCAGTTTCAATAATTGTGACTTTAGACTATTCATTTGGAATTGTTCTTCCTTCTTTAAATAGGCCTGGATTGCTATATACTTTCCTCTTAGAACTGCCTTCGCTGCATCCTACAGAAGTTGGAGTGTTGTGCTGTTGCTGTCATTTGTCTCCATATATTGCTTGATCTCTATTTTAATTTGGTCATTGATCCATTGATTATTTAGGAGCATGTTGTTAAGCCTCAATGTTTGTGAGCCTTTTGTTTTCTTTGTATAATTTATTTCTTGTTTTATCCCTTTGTGGTCTGAGAAGTTGGTTGGTAGAATTTCTATCTTTTTGAATTTACTGAGGCTGTTTTAGTGGCCTAGTATGTGGTCTATTCTGGAAAATGTTCCATGTGCACTTGAGAAGAATGTATATCCTGCTGCTTTTAGGTGTAGAGTTTTGTAGATGTCTGTTAGGTCCATCTGTTCTAGTGTGTTGTTCAATGCCTCTGTGTCCTTACTTATTTTCTGTCTGCTGGATCTGTCTTTTGGAGTGAGTGGTGTGTTGAAGTCTCCTAGAACAAATGCATTGCATTCTATTTCCTCCTTTAATTCTGTTAGTATTTCTTTCACATATGTTGATGCTCCTATATTGGGTGCATATATATTTATAATGGTTATATCCTCTTGTTAGACTCTCCCCTTTATCATTATATAATGTCCTTCTTTATCTCTTGTTACTTCCTTTGTTTTGGACTCTATTTTGTCTGATACAAGTACTGCAACCCCTGCTTTTTTCTCCCTTTTGTTTCTATGAAATATCTTTTTCCATCTCTTGACTTTTAGTCTGTGTATATCTTTGGGTTTGAGGTGAGTCTCTTGTAAACAGCATATATATGGGTCTTAATTTTATATCCATTTTATTACTGTTTCTTTTGATTGGTGGATTCAGTCCATTTACATTTATGGTGATTACTAGAAGATATGTACTTATTGCCATTGCAGGATTTAGATTTGTGGTTACCAAAGGTTCAAGGGTAGCTTCTTTACTATCTAACCATCAAACTTAACTCACTTATTACGCTATTATAAACATAGTCTGATGATTCTTTATTTTTCTCCCTTCGTATTCCTCCTCCCCCATGCTTTATATGTTAGGTGTGTTATTCTGTACTCTTTTGTGTTTCCTTTGACTACTTTTGTGAATAGCTGATTTTATTTTTTTGCCTTTGGTTAGTATTTGGTTGGTCTGCTTTCTCTGATGGGATTTTATTTTCTCTAGTGACATCTATTTAGCCTTAGGAGTGCTTCTATCTAGAGCAGTCACTTTAAAATATCCTGTAGAGGTGGTTTGTGGGAGGCAAATTCCCTCAACTTTTGCTTGTCTGGGAATTATTTAATCCCTCCTTCATATTTAAATGATGATCGTGCTGGATACAGTATTCTTGGTTCAATTCCCTTCTGTTTCATTGCATTAAATATATCATGCTGTTCTCCTCTGGCCTGTAAGGTTTCTGTTGATAAGTCTGATGATAGCCTGATGGGTTTTCCTTTGTAGGTGACCTTTTTTCTCTCTCTGGCTGCCTTTAATACACTGTCCTTGTCTTTGATCTTTGCCATTTTAATTATTATGTGTCTTGGTGTTGTCCTCTTTGAGTCCCTTGTGTTGGGAGATCTTTGGGCTTCCATGGTCTGAGAGACTATTTCCTCCCCCAGTTTGGGGAAGTTTTCAGCAATTATTTCTTCAAAGACACTTTCTATCCCTTTTTTTCTCTCTTCTTCTTCTGGTACCCCTATAATGCAAATATTGTTCCATTTGGATTGCTCACACAGTTCTCTTAATATTCTTTCATTTCTGGAGATCCTTTTATCTGTCTCTGCCTCAGCTTCTCTGTATTCCTGTTCTCTGATTTCTATTCCATTAATGGTCTCATGCACCTCATCCTGTCTGCTCTTAAGTCCTTCCAGAGATTGTCTTATTTCTGTATTCTACCTCCTAACTTTATCCTTTAGCTCTTGCATATTTCTCTGCAGGTCCATCAGCATGGTTATGACCTTTATTTTGAATTCTTTTTCAGGAAGATTGGTTATGTCTATCTCCCCAGGTCTGCTCTCAAGTGTTGTCTGGGTAATTCTGGACTGGACCAAATTCTTCTGCCTTTTCATGGCAATAGAGGTAGTTGTAGGCAGGTGGCATATGTATCAGCTGGGAAAACAAAGTCCCTTCCTGCCTGCTACTTGCCTTGCCCTTCTTCACTGCCTGTGCTGGTTACCCACACACTGGAAGCAGCATCTAGGTTAATCTCCTTAGCCCCCATGGGCAGGACAGCCCAGAGCCCTGTGGGGAGAGCCAGGCACACTGGGTGTGCTCTTCTATGAGAACAGTGCTCCTTTGTGCCCTGCTCTGGCTTCTTCTGCCTGCGCCTGGCAGCTGCACACCAGTGGCGGCCCTGGATCCAGCCCAGTCAGCTGCATGCCAGGAGGAGACTCTTAGCAGTTGCTGTGGGCATGGCCACTCTCAGGCTGCTCAACTGCTGAGTCTGGGCCACCCCAGAGGGGGAATGAACGGCAGGATGTTTATCACCGCAAAGGGCTTAGAGCTGTGCTGCCTCCCAGAGTGCTGGGGTGCCTGAAGCTCCTCAGGATTCCCAGCCTGTTGGGCCAAGTGTGCCGGGACGATTACGTCCAGCTGAGAGGCCCCTGTCCCTTTAAGACTTCCAAAAGGCACTCACTTTGCTTTCATCCCAGTGAAGCCAGCTGCAGGGACCCACTCGCAGGTTTTACTTTTCCGTTTCCCTAATATCCAGCACACCATGCAGTGTGAATCTGCGCTCCTGATGCAGATCACTAGGGCTGATTATTTAGCAGTCCTGGGCTTCCACTCCCTCTCCGCTCTGACTCTTCTCCTCCCACTGGGGAGTTTGTGGGGGGGGGAGGAGCACTTAGGTCCCACAGGACAGCAGCTTGTATCTTACTCACTTCGTGAGATGCCGAGTTCTCATAGATGTAGATGTAGCCTGGCTGTTGTACTGTATCCTCTGGTTTCTCTTTTAGGAATAGTTGTATTTGTTGTATTTTCAAAAATATATATGGTTTTGGGAGGAGATTTTCTGCTACCCTACTCATGCCACCATCTTGGCTCCTCTCAATCAAAAAAATAATCTATCCTTAATAGATGTGAGAGATCCATATCATATACTATAGATGAGTTATAGTTGGTTTTAAACCATAGTATTCAGCATTCATTCTGAGAAATTCAAATGAAAAATGGCAGACAATAGGTGTAGAAAAATCTTGAGTATTAAAAGAGAAAAATACAAAGAGAATCAAGATAACCTGGAATAATCGATCTATGAAATGTTCTTATAGTACCACCCAAAGGAATGGCATTTTTATTTATTTAAATAATTTCAAATGCCCTCAAGGCATTAATACACAAGTGATTCAGAAAGAGAAGCTTAAATACACTTCTTTTATTTTCATCAATCTACCCTTGTAAATCTCATATTTTTTCAGTGTTTCTCACTTTATTGACAACACCGGGATTCTTCTCAGGTAGGAAATTGTCTTTGGAAAATATCTTGATAAGCACTTTGGCCTTGAGAAAGGAGTTTGTGAAGACAGCAAAATTGTTCTGCGTGTGTCAAAGAGAAACATTTTTACTTCACGGAATTGGGAATTTCAAGGAAATCTTTTTAGTAAGGAGAGGGAATTGGGACCCCCAGATGGCTTTTAGAATGCATAGATAAAAGATATTACACAATGTGTTGTAGAAAATAAAAATGAATAAGATAGTGCCACTGCCTTTAGGGATGGCAGTCCATAGAGTGGGAAAGAAAGTCTGAAGAGAGTGAATTCCCAATAGAGAAGCATAGGAGCTACAAGATGAGAACCAAGAAAGGCTGAGATATGTCTGTGCAAACTCTGTTAACAGTGAAGTGCTCTAGAAATGTACAGTATTGTGGTTCTTGTTATAAGTATTTAATTATTGACAAACATTTTAATTTACCCAAACTATGTTTCTTTTAAACTAAAGAACATGTTGAGTAAACAAGATATCATCACCCAACAGGAAATTTGCCTTATGTTAAGGAAACTTTTATGTTTTTCACTTCCTATTCCACAACTGAATGCAGGACAGAACCCACAAAAGGAATTGAAGACCTTGTGATGTACATTTTCTATTTCATCACTTGTTTTCTCCAAGTCATGTTTGATTTGAATATACATATATATCTTGAGGTTAAAAATAGGGGAAGAGGCAAGAAATTCTAACAAAGATACATATTAACTGTAAATTATTTTATAGCATAAAAACTCCAGTATTTTGATTCTCAAAGTCATAAGCACACATAAAATTATAGCCACTGAATAATATGCTAGTAAGAATGGATAATATGAACATAAACTTGAACTTTCATATTGAGTCCTCTCATTGTAATCTTTAAGAAGAAAAATACTCTATTTCTTTGCTCCTAACATCCCCATTTGCTTGATTTAAATTTCTCCCTCCCCCATCTTCCTCTGGTCACAACATACACACTCCATCTCAGTACTTTTATCTATATTTTAAAGTTTTTTAAAAAGTCTGAATGATTTGGTCAGTGAGTAGGAATCTTACCAGAATGATTGGAGTAGTACATTACAGCCTTGTATAACAAACAAATCCTCAATAATTTATTCTTATCTGGTAAAACTCCAGTCTTTTGTACTTTATTTATATATGTTGTTTATTTTCAATCATAAAACTGTACTGTAAGATTTTTTCTTAGTGAATCTTGGTGCAAATGCAAAGTATTTACAAGATCCAAATTTAAAATCACAAAGAAACCAGCATCAAATAAATGGTGCAATTTTGTTTCAGCCAATTTTATCTATTGTGCAATATGTTGGTATGGCTAAACTATTTTGGTTTAAAAATAATTTGGAAAAAATGGGAAGTATTTACAGCATTTTGAGCTGGGTGAGTGGGTTCAGAATTCAAGTACTAGGGATTAGAACAGGCTGCCATAGAGGAGTCACTCAATAAATCTGTATTGATGATTTTCAAGGCAAGGGACATCTGTGGATGTGTGCTTATATTTAGGTATTTCCAATACATATCCCTACAAGTCAACAGAAATACTTATTTTTTTTTCCAAAATCCATCCAACATATGAATTTATTTATTGCTCAACTTCTGTAGCATTCTTAAGATATTACTACAAGCACTGCTGATTATACACTGAGGCAAATAATATGGTAGTGAGTTGAGAAATGTAATACACACACAAACACATATTTGTCTTTCTTTGGTAAACAAGTAGGCTGGATATTAAGCACAACATATTTCTTGTTTGTTAAACATAATTCTATATTTCCAATGCAACCTGACATTTCATCTCTCTTTTTTTTTTGAGATTTTATGTATTTTACTTATTAAGTCAACCATGGAAAAAGCAAGTATGTCTCTACCTTTACTTTGAAAAATAGTGTATGGAAATATACAAGACAGCTTCCAAATTAATTTGCTTTTTAATAAAGTAACTATGCCTTGATTACATTCTAAACATAGAAACACTTATTGATATCTGAATTACTAGAGTTCCCTCCACTATGTGCAAAGTGGTCCAGTTTTACAATTAGGTATAATTATTGAGAATATTAATGCGTCATGAGGCTGGTATAAAAGAGAGCTTGTGGTATCTGTTCAGGACATGAAAGACACTATTGGGTAGACAAGTGTCTAAAAACACAGTTCAGTGTAAATTAAACAAATAGGAAGTTCATAGGCTTCCTTGTCTCTCATCTGGAGAGTCCTGGGTTAGGATGGCTTTCAGCTTTAGTTAATCCAGTGACTCAAGAATAAAAAATACAGCATCATTAATATTAATTATAGAATTTGAAATGAATAGTAAACCATAATTAAGGTTGAATAGCCTTTTCCCCTATCAATTTCGTCTGCTTTCTTTTTTTATACTTAGGTTTTTATAGTTTGCGGGACACAGGGATTCTGGCTTTGTGTTTGAACATATCAATATTGATCTTCTTTGACCTTTAATCAGCCTAGAACAGTAGAAAAGATTTGAAATAGCAGTTCAAAAAACATTAAATGCCAATCATCTTTCTGGAATTTAAAATAAATATTTAAATATGTGCTTTTGTGAAATTAGAATAGACTTTATGGAAATTAGAAGCATTTAAAAAATTTCTTTTATTTTTACTGTCCTTACTGTTTCCTTTCAAATATTTCCTTTCTCAGTACCTATCACTCCAAGCTCTTCTGCCTGCAGGGCTCATATGCTTATGTAGGACAATAATATCACTCCACGCACTTCACCTGCATAGCTGTTGGTAGACGTAGAGTCAAACATGGATGCATTACCACTGCATGTGCACTGAAGTGATGTAAAGTCACCCTGGAAATCAGTGTTAAAGACGACTTTGGCAAAATCCTTTGGGGAAGGATAGACTCACTTATTAATAAAAAGTAAACTCTGATATAATTCAGATTCTATGAATACTAATACTAAGCTGTTGACTTTGTACTGACCTCACTCCATTCGCACCTTGAGTTTTCCTAGCACACCATCACTGATTAGTGTTATTAAAACTGTATAACATTTAAGACTTTGCCCATTGGCTGGAATAAACAAATTATTTAACTCAATTAAAATCCTTAAATTTAAATTATACAATGTCAACATGCCCCTAACTAGCTGTTTAGTAAATATTTTTCAATTATTCTTTGTTTTGCCCATAGTATAGTTCTATTAAGAGTCCTCCCTCCCTTCCTTCATTCCTCTGTCTCTCTCTTTTTTTCTTAATTCTTTCAACAGCAAATGCCTCACAGCAGTGCCCTACACTTAATACCCTTCAGCAGCAGCTTTCTACCTTGACTGCACATTAGAATCACTTACAAAGCTTTTAAAATATTCTGCCCTGAAGATTCTGATTTCATTGGTATAGAATGAGGGCAGCTCACTGGTATTTCCTAAAAATCCCAGGAGATTATAGTGGTTTCAGAAGACAGACAAGTAAATAATTGCCATGCAGAGTGATAGGAGATGTAGAACAGAAAAACTCAGGAGGTGCCAGGGTGAACACACCTACCCCAATCTAGATGCGGAGTAAGGATAACTCTTCCCAGGAGAAATGATTCTTGAGCTGGACAGGAGGGAAAGACATACTGACAGAAGAGAAAGGAAGAAGATGAAGGACTTTTATGTAAAGAGGAAATGATAACATGGAAATACGCAAAGTTTGGAATTGTCCAGCTAGGTAAACACAGTGGAAAAGAATGTGATAAGAAGCTAAAAAAATAATCAGTGGCTGAACTTGGTGTGCTAACCTAAGTGCTTGGATTTTATTCTGTGAGATTTAACAGGGGATTAATAAAATCATATACATATTTTGAAATTTCCTCCTGAGAAAATGATGACAGGTGAATTGAAGGGCCTCTAGAATGACATCAAGGAGGCCAGCAAGGATGTTTTTGTAGTAAGACAGGGGAAACATGGCAAGGGGAAGTATGAGACCAACAGTTAAAAAACAGCGAAAGGTTGAGAGGAGTCCAGTGTATGGTCAAGGTTTCTGGCTTAAGCAATTAATATGACAGTATGGCCATTCTCTAGGATAAAAAATGTTGCATAAGAAGAAACTTTGGAAAGAAACTGATGATTTCCATTTGTTCATATAGTATTTTAGATGTCTGAAGGATACCCAAATGTAAAGAAAGGATTAACAAGCAAAGATTTACAGATCTTGATATCCAGAAAATTCTGAGCTAAAGAGAAACAAAAGTCACTTAGGACAGTAATGAATCTGTTTGTGGATGAAATTCCTCAGGGTAGAGCATTTAGACTGAAATGCAAAGAAAACCGAAAACAGAGACCAACAGAACATTACCATTTGTTTGCTCATACCCGCACATGTGTGCTCGCCTTACTCTGTCACTGCAAAATAAATGTCCAGTCAGAGAATACGTTTCCCATGCACTGAGGAGTGGCTTAGTCACTGGTTTTAATTTGTGGAATATGAGCAGAAGTTGCGTGTTTAAAGGCCACATCAAGGCTTTTAAGAGGAGTGTGTGCTTTTTATGTAGGCGTTCTTTTATTTTCCTTCTCCTACTGTATTTTAAACAATGATAGGATCCTAAAGGATGTTAGTACCATAAAACAGAAGGTCTTTTGGTCTCTGAATAACATCAGAATAGGAACCCACCATAAATACCAGCTTTGCATTGTTATGTGAACAAGAAATAAACTTCTTTTGTGCAAAATTCACTGAAATGACCACAACTAAAACAATGATCTTTGTGCACCACATTGCTCACCAGATCTGGTCTCCCCTGTCCTTCCTGTCCAACAAATTCTATTCCTCTTTCAGAGCTCAATTCATTTTCTTCCCTTGTATGACTTCTTGTACCCATGGTGGCCTCCAATGGTGATTTCCTCTTCTGAAATCCTGGCATGGTTTTTGATCCCTCATTTGGTAAATGACCATGCTTTTTGACATGTGTTGCAATTTTAATTGACATTGCCTATATTTTTAGTTTCCCTTTTTCTGGGATAGACAGGCTTGTATTCAGTTTATTTTTCATATGTATTTTTGTCAAAATAAAAAAAAGTTCTCCTTACTCTGTCAAAAGAAAGAAAATTTCTAAATTAAACTCCAAAATAAAGAAGAAAATTGGGGATTTTGAATGTTAATGTTGATTGAACAATTATATAAAAGTTATGTGCTTGGCAAGGGAACTAAGCCTATGTTTGTGCTTTGAATGATAAGGATTATATTCTAGGAGAACAATAAACTATGGAAGTAACTAGATTAATGTGTTTCTTAATCAGCCAGCCTGAGCATTTACCTTTATTGTTTAAATAATTGTAGAACCCATCTGATGCATTACAAGTTATGGCACTCAGTTTTTGATTTTGTAAACATTAACTGGAATAACTAGTAAATAGTTTACATTGTATTATGCATACTTTTTTACACTTTCTGTCATGTCTTTGAGTTTCATTCTCTAAGATTATGATGAAATTTGGTATTACATGCAATATTAACTTTTCTTTCAAAGTCTATTAAAAATATCCTTTATGGTATAAAGTAAAGTGCTAGATTTCCCCAGTTCTGGGTTAACAGTTGGAATTAGGGGTGGACAACAAAGGTTTCTGCCCCTTTGGACATATGGGTGTATATTTCTTTGCAGAGTCCCAGCACATCTTTAAGCTATCATCTCTTGGCCTGTAGCCAATAGAGTGTTTTATTCCAAGTTTGCAGCTAAAAATAAATGACTCCACATCTTCATTTCCCATTCATCAACTGCACAGTAGACTATAGGGCTAATTCGTTACTCTACCCCTTTTAGGAAAAAATAGGGTAATAAATGGTTTAATTAGATTTCTTTTTTAGAAGAAATAATTTCTGCAAATGTGAGGCTGTGGAAAATCATGCCTAAGGGACAGAATTAGGAAAGGAAAATATTTTTCTAGGAAAAGCATCAAAGTGTTATGACCATAGCCCAAGAATGGTGAGACAGAAGAAATATGGGTTGTTTATGGCCACACAACCGCAAAGGCTCTTATTCAGTGGCAACCATTTTGGTGAAGAATGACAGCTCAGAAGATACTTTTAGAACATTCGGCACATGTTACAATGTTATATCTCTATCTGAACTTCCAAAGAAAAATGGCAAAACTTTAAAATGGATCTTCCTGCACATACATTTTCCCTCACAGGGTGCCAGTGCGTCGCCAGTAACCGGGATATAGCCCTGCTTGCCCTCCTTGGGCTACTATTCTGGTGTGGGAAGCGAGAGCAGGACCTGAAGCAGGTAGCCACGGCACTTCCAGTTTCTCCATCCACAACATCTGAAATCTGATGTGAGAAACAATGCCTAGAGCTAAGTATTTTAAACCGAACAAAAGAGCATGCCAGAAAAATGCTTTTAATTATAGCCCCTGGATCGTTTTAACTTAAAAAGATTTAACAAACAACTACCTATGAACACCATCTAGATAATGGTATTAATATTTTAATGTTCATGAATTCTGAGCCACAACTGCCCATTGGTTTAATGGAAATTAGTTGTTTCTTTCATAGCTTAATAGTAATATAAATTCTAGTATTATTTTTTTCTAAGAGAAGTGAGGAAGCATTAGGAATAAAAAGTTGTTGAAATGAATTCTAAAGAAATCTCACATCTGATAAGTTCTTATCACTTAAAACCACATTGTAAGTGACTGATTCATAATTCCGGTCCATTCCATCATAGCCACTGGAGAAAATCAATACTCTTTAGGTCATCCAGTAGAAAAATCTATTCTTAACTTAGATCAGTGTTTTAGAAACTGTCATCATCTATAGGCTACTCTGTGGAGGATTATGTACATGCAGAGAACAAATTTTAAATTTAAAAAATAATAGGTTCATCATAACTTATAATATGAAAATTAAATATATTTCAAAGGTAAAATTAAGAGTAAATATTGAGGTTGACAGTTATATACTTTAAAATGTAAAGATCAATCTTTCATAAAGATATGTATTTCAGCCTCAGTACCAATTACTTTGGACCAAAAGTCAAGTCCTACATATCATGTAAGGATAAACAATGTGTTTCTTCATCCTTGTTACTTCTATTAACTTAGAAAATTCAAAACCAAGATTATAGGGTATGAATTGGAACAAGCATCAAGGGAGTGGGTATGGAGCATAATGGTTAAAAGATTGAGAACTGGCTCTGCCACTTTTGAGCTGTGTGTCCTTGGGCCAGTTTCTTGACCTCTCTGTGCTTGTTTCTTCAGCTGTACAATTAGAATAAAAATAGTGCCTAAAATCATAGGGTTTTTGTGTAAATTAAAGCAATTAATACAGATAAGGGTATCAGAAGAGGGCCTGGCACATAGTTAGTGTTCAGGAAATATTAGCTCTTGTTATCTGTTGATTCAGTTAGATCAGGACCAAAGTTGAGTTTGTACATGACAAGGTAGCCCCCAGTGGTTTGTTACCCATGTCCCTTCTAACTGGTCAGGCCTGGGCTGTAAGAGTTGTTGAATATTTTTCAATACCACTCTTGGCAAATTCCTGTGCATTCGCATAGGATATGATAGAAATATGATGGAAAGAGACTTTGTTGTGCATGGTTTGTTCACACTCCAGAGAGAGTAGATAGATACACAAGCACTTAAAAGTTGGATATTTGTCATTTCAAAATAGAGAACAAGGCAGACTGATTCCTGATCTACTTATTTAGTAAGTTGTTCTTTGCAAATTAGTTCTTCCTGTTCATTTGATGAATTTGAATATGGGTTAAAAGTATATCTCCAAAGAATTTTTTCTCTAAAAAATAAATAAAATCATTTATTCAAAGAAAATTTTACTCCAACCAGTTTCCTAAGTTTGTTTTTTAAGGAATCATAATATATTATTATGAAATTTTAAAAAGTTATTTAATTCCTGAGTGTTCAGTTCAAGCTATTCATGATATTAAAAGTTTATTTAACTACATCACTTGAGCAAGTCACTTGAATTAAAGAAAAGATATTTCTTGGAATTATAAGACATAAGGGAAATGTTTTTAAAATTTCATATATTGTTGGAAAATTAATGTATATAATGGAAAAATATTTCTGTTAGGTAATCTATTAAGATAATTGAACATATTTGGACAATTACTAATAAGAGCTAATTTGTACTAAGCATGCATCATAAGCATATATGTGTTAATGTATTTAGTATCACAGTAATCATTAACATAGGTACTATTATTATCCCCATTTTGCAGATTATGAAACAGCCATGGAGAGGGAAAGTGACTTGTGCACAACTAGTAGCAGAGGCAGTATTAAAACACAAGCAAGTTTGACTCCAGAGACAATGCTTAAGTACCATAATGAACAACCCTTAAAACAGAGATGATTGTCTTCAACACCCATTCTTATCAAAAGCTCTTAACAAAATATGAATGGATGGGTTCATTTACATCATTATATGCGTATGTGTGTGCCAGTATATGAATCAGGGTATATAAAGGGGAAATATTTATGGCATTTGTATTAAAGTCAAGAAAAAGATAATTTAATATTTGTTCTGCACATATACTGTCTAATCCTCTCCCTTTAGGTGTGAGAAAATGTATGAATAAAATGGAAAATCACCCATGAATTGAGTTACTAACCAGTCGACTTTAAGTTAATCAAAAAGAAGATTGCCTGGGGTACACCAGACTTAACCAGAGGCACCTTTAAGAGAAGGAGACACATCAGAAAAAAACCACGCTTGCTGGCCTGGAAAAAAACAAACAGCCATGTTATGAACCGATGAGGGCCCCGTGGCAAGGACTGCACTTGCGCATTGCAATCCTTACCCCCAGCCTCCACACACTGCCTCACTGAGGGGACAGGCAAGGGGCCCCTGGCAGAGAGAGAAGATTCATCTCATTCATGCAAGAATGATCACCCCTCATCTAGGGCAGTTTAAGATAAACAGAGGAGACCATACACTACCGCATTGATGGCAGGTGACAGAGAACAAGGTCAAGAGAGTCTACTGGCATTGTAGGGCAACAGTTACAAAGCCATAGGATGCGACAGGCCCATCACTTGAAGAACGTGGAGAGGTGTGGGGTGCTTTGGGCATACAGGGCAGAGGACACCTGCTGCCACCCCCACCAGACAGCAGGTGCTGTACATCAGAGGTGGTCAGAACAGGATTCAGTGAGAGCCCCAGCAAGGGCTACTGCGCTCTGCTGAAGCCCACTTGTCCACGAACGACTGCTATTCCAGAGGCTGACCTCTTCCTTCTTCTAAATGAATCACTAGGTCAGCACTATTCTGGCGGCCCAATGTCACACGGTCCTGTGACAGGAGTATTATGCAGACCAGTAGGAGCTCTTTTATTAAGGGACCGATTTAAAAAATCATATCCAATTCTGTGTTTCTAGAACTGAAGAATTTTGAAGAAAAAATGAGTTTGTTGATAATGAGTTTATATTCTGGTAAGTTTAGATAATTCCACTGTATTGAAATACAATATTGAACTTTGAACACCTTAACATGGACATTTCTTGAATGTTCACAAATAGTTATATTGATAGCTTTTCTTTTAGATTAACTTAAGAGTAACAATGAGAGATAACATTCAAAATGGGCTGCAATGAATTAAAACTGCAGTTTTCGAACGGCTTGGCAGAATTGCTCAGCATTTTGAAATGGCTAGGAAATTTCTAAACAGAGCAAAGACAAGATTTTGGCTGTGCCTAATCATTAAGTCCTTGACCTTTGAAATCTGAAATCCTGGCTAAAGATTTAAAAGCAGCCTTCATTAGAAGACTATCTACAGTTTTCAAGGCCAGATAAGAATAATTTTAATAATTAGGCAGGAAAACGCATACTACATATACACATTGCTCTTCTCTGATTGGCTCTGACAGAAATGGATTGGAGATTGCAAATCCAGTCTCTCATTTTAGAGTAAATTAGCAAAGAGATTCACGTTTCAGTCAAGCAAATCATATAAAACTAATTGGAAACAGATGTTAATAGCTGCAAAAGAAAGAAAAAACATAGTATAACTAGATTCAGTGAGAATCTAACCATGCAAATCACAGCCCAGTTAGAATCAAACTCTAATAGGTGCACGTGGAAAACATTTCTGTGCATTTGATGCACCTCCATAAAGTGCCTTCCTCTGCCTTCTCACACAGGTAAGCCAAGCTCTGCGTCCTCAAGCTGAATACTGGGAACTGAGAACAGCCAGGTCTCAGAGTGATTACCGGGAGCATGGTTAACAAATACCTTCCATTGTAGCCAGAAACTTAATCTACCTCAAAAAGGCTTTCAGTAAAACATTGTTCACTTATTGTAACCAATTTGGATTTGTGGAAAATTTCAGTAGCTTCCAGGTATATCAGAGACACTTAAGAGTCATCACCCAAATTCCATAAAACATATTTGAATGAGAGCAAGTCTTCTTGAAAGCCAAGGATTTTATTCCATCAATAAAATGAGGGGAAATAGGAAACCAGCAGTTTGGACCAGGAAAGAATAAACATGTAGTGTCATGTCCTCACTCAAGTAAGCGGTAAATGAATAAAACCAGTTCTCTTAGCAACTAATGCCAAGTTAAATATGCTTAGAATACACAGGTGATGGCTTTAGACACTCGTCCCAATTCTGTGTGGGAGTCCTACTTTTTCTACATTCTTTGCAACAATTTGATGATGTCCGTTTAAAAAATGTTAGCCTTTCTAGCATGTGTGGACTGGTATCCCATTGTGCTTTAATGTGCATTTCCTTGATGTGTAATGATATTGGGTATCTTTTTCATTTGCTATTTCTTTTTATAATGTTATAGTTGAATGTTTCCTCCTCTTCATCTACTACATTGAGTCCCTAGAGGGTAGGAACTCAGTCATTACTGATTTATCTTCACATATAACCTTCTATCCTATTTTCCTCATATAACACATCTTTCATAGCTATTTCTCCCTTTACATTGCATAGTCTTCCCCTTCCAGGATTGTTTGGTAGCAGGTAAGACAGCTGTTAAGTCTGGGTGCTGAATTGCCATCTGCAACATCCACAGTCTTCTCTCATCTACTTCTACATCCAGATTTAACAAATAAAACAATGGTTCAATTACTAGCTGGAACAATAAAATGCATTTGTAAGCCTTGTGATGTTTAGATTATTTTTTTAAATGTAAAAATATTTAATTTTATGACTGATTTTTATAAACTATCAGAAAATGCTTTATCTTAAACTCAAGAGAGATCTTTATTTCCATATAGAACTGTTTCTATTTCTGCTTTTCCATTTTCACTATCATAAATATTAACATCGCAATTTATTTCAATATTTTGGGGCAAAAAAAAATCTCAGGTTTAATATAAAGACATCTGTAATATAATTGTTCTTAAAAGTCTTAACATTATTATCTACAACAGGTAGCAAATGGAGATGCTGTAATATTATTTACAAAAAAGTAAAATATTTTAAAGTGTTGCTTCTGCATTAGGATATTCAAATAAAAATGTTCTCTAAATAATCTATATAATTGGTTTTTATCCTACAATGTTATCACACTCACTTTTACATTAGGCTTTTGTATACACCAGATTAATTGCTGGGCTTTTAAGGAGGTGATATTTATCTTAAGTGTTAGGATTAGAGCTGCTGAAGAGCTTTGATCTCAAAAAGCAAACACAGAAATGCTAAACAGTGTTGGTAAGTCACCCAGACCAGAGGAAGCAGAAACAATCACATGCCACATGTCCTTTTGGAATGTTGCTAATGCCTCTCACATTTCATCTGCTCCCCTTGAACTCTTGTTTTTACTTAAAATTCCATGATATTGAAATGCTTCCAAACACAAACCACAGCATAGTATGTTAATACAGTCTTATTCTTCAATCCTTTATTTGTTAAGTCTTCCATCATTACTACAAAGCCATAAAAAATTCTATCAACTTTGACAGTAGGTAAAATTTAGTGAGTGCGTGATAGGTGACCAGCAGTTCATTTACTAGTGAGGAGGGAAAAGCAAACACACAAACAAAAAGGAGAGGAAAGAGCTGTCAGTAACCAGGGCTCAAAATCACTGTGTAAGTGCTGCATTGTTTAGCACATTAATCCTCACTAATCTTGAGGCCACTATTATCCTACTTTTTGCTAAGAACTCTATCAGGTTCAGAAAGATTAAGAAACTTGCTCTAGACGAGAGATCTAAGTACTGGGATAAGCCTTTCAAACCAAGTTCTGCCATCCCAGATCCACCAGACTTTCCACTGTATATAACATGACCTGCCAAAGAGCAATCAACTTTTCTTCAGTTCCCCCAACAAATTAGTTTAGTGATATTGAATTATTTTCTTCCCATAATCCTACCAAAGTGATGTTTAATTCCAAAATAGTTAAGAGCTATTTTTTATGCTATGACATAATCCAAGACTATAGGTTTACTCAGGAATTTATTCTATCACAGTGAAAAGAGCAATGTGTTTTATAAGATACTTTGTTACTCATGTGGATCAGATCACAAGTGGACAACTGGATGAATATTTGACAGTGCTCTCTGGTCCAGGCAAAATTTATTTTTACTTGCTTAATCTTCCTCCCTCTCCCAGAGAGTAAGTTATTTTTTAATTGAATTATCATTGATATATAATCTTATATTGGTTTCAAATGGTGGTTCAACAGTTACCCATATTATTAAATCCTCAGTAAGTTTTCAAACAAGTAGACATCATAAAAAGCTTTATTATACATTTTCTTCTCTTTCCACCTCACAAATAATTGTAGATATTCAAAAGTATTGTTGACAAACCATGTTTCATTATACATCTGAGTGGGCTTTTGCAAATATTTATTTTGTGCAATATATAATATTAATACTAATCATAGAAAGTTTATAACATCTCTGGTATTAGAAATAAATGACATATTAACATATTGCAACAAAATAAGAAATATTATAAATGATAGATTCTTTGTGCACCCACAGATCTATAGTATATAAAGTATTGGGGAGGAAATTTTCCACTAACTTTCAAGGTTCTAGCTGGTCTAAGAATCAAATTGACCTGAGACAAACTAAGAAGAGAAAAAAAAAAATTTAATTATGTATCTCCACACCAGGAAATTCTAAAGACAGGGAAAATGAAGAATGTACATCATCCTGAACTAAGAAGGGGGTAGAGGTCTGAGACTTCAAAGAAAAAGGGAAGCAATTCACAGGAATATGAAAGAGTAAATGTTTGGTAAACAGATGTTTGCTGGGCCACACAGAAACAATAGGACACAGAGGAATTTCAACAAATAGACTGCCAAAGTCTTCCCTGTCTACCACACCAAGTTGACATTATATAGTAATTATCTATGGTGATAGCTGTCTTCCTGGAGAAGGCCCTCTATTTTTTGTGTGTGTGTGTGCAGTTAGGAGGAAGGTCAAAGTTTCTTCCTAAGTCTTTTGAGCCTTGATTGTTTTCAGCTCAAAATAATCTGCAGGCCCAAGTGGCGAACCTTGGGGTGGCTTGCACTTGGTGCCTACAAAAGCAACCTTAGATATTGTTTACTTTAGCTTCTTTATTTCATCAATGAAGAGATAAAAATGACTAAACCAATTTTAACAAGTTTTAGGAAAAAAAATTACAGCTTTTTTACAAACTCTGTTAGGACTGAATATTTATGCCTCTGAAATTCCTGTTGAAGACTCACCCACAATGTGACTGGATTTGGAGATAAGGTCTTTAAGGAAATAATTAAGGTTAAATGAAGTCATAGGGTGGGGCCCTGATGCAAGGGGACTCCCGTCCTTATAAGAAAAGGCACCAGAGCTCTTGCTCTCCTGCTGTGCCTGCACGCATGCTCCAAGGAAAGGCCACGCAAGAACCCAGAGAGCAGCGGCAGATCTGCTCGCCAGGAGGAATGTGCTACCAGGCACCAGACATCCTGCTGGCACCTTGGTCTTTGACTTCCAGTCTCCAAAACTGTAAGAACAGAAATTTCTGTTTTCTAAACCACCTGTTAATATTTTGTTATGACCAGGCAGAATAACCCAAAGCCCATATAAAAGGTTTTTACAAACATCTTTCAGTCTGAATTAATTTTACATTATAGAAAAATTGTAGACAGCTGATGGAAATGTTATTGCTGTAGTTTACGAAGATTAGTAAAATGACCTAGTGGTAGATACCAGAAGATATACCTCAGTACACATTTCCCTATCTACCTCTAGTAATAGAATCCCTCAGTTTTAGTGGCTGCACACCTATCCTGGAAAAAAAAATCTATATTTTTAAAATTTCCATGTGGCTAAGTAAAGCCTTAAGGTTCCACCAATGGGTGCCAAGTGGAGGTGAACTGTCCAATTTCTGGATCCATTCCTTAAAGAACACGGACATGCTCTCTACTGCTCCTTCCGATTGTGCGTGGGTAGGACGCAGAAGTGAGGGCAGGAGTTGGAGAAACCATGCTGTAAATGAAACGAACACAGTGTTGAGGAAGGCAGGAAAACACGTGAGAGCATGGATGACGTGGGAGCCATCCCATCTGCCCTGGGCTCTATATTCAGACTTTGGAAGAGATAGAAATGTATCTGCATCTTGTTTTAGCCACTATTTCACTAGCACCTCTGTCCTGACTAGTAAGACCCTGACATCCCTCTCTTTATAAGGCAGCTCTTTCCTTACACCTCAAAATGACCCCCATTAAACTGATTGAAAACTGGTCATTTTTTTCTGAAAAAGGCTGCACACTGTTTAGTCTCCAGAATAACTGACAGATTATTTAACTTTGCTGACATACAGGAGTCAAGCATTCATAAGTATATGTCAGGACCTGGGGAAAAAAAACAATCAACAATCAAACATTCTGGTCTTAGCCTCACAGTTTTTCTGGTTCCATTGAACTTTCAGTATGAAAAATAAAAGGATGATTATTAAAATGTCTCAATATTTCTAATGATAGGTGCTTTTATTTAACTAAACTTTAAGCTAATAAGATGTATTTTTATTTCCAATTCTGATATCCAAGTAATATAGCTAAATGTAGAAAAATATTTTTAAAAATTAAAAGAAACGGTATGCATTTCAGTTTGTATTAAAGACATACCTTTCCAGATCAATGTCTATTAGGAATACATTTTTAAATCAGTGCCAGGTTTGCCCTTTTGTCTACCAAAAGGACTATAACAGTAATGACATTACTTCCCTGATGCTGAAAAATTGTTTCAAATTCGATAGTAAATGTTGCAAACTCATTTGTTATCCTTCCTTCACAGATGCAGAAGGGACAGAATTATCCTTGCAAATTACTTTGAAAAATGTTACTCCTTTGGGATTAAACATTCCTGAACTCTTTTCTGCTTTACTGATCTCTTTCATGCAATCCCTTTGACAGGCTTCACACCTGTGTGCACGGTTTCTTCCCACTGTTGGAGATTCTGGTTAAATTTTCTGGTTGCTCTCCAATATACTCCACTGCTGAGGGCTTTGTCTCTCATTCTCCAAAGGACAATAACTATTAATGCAGATGAAAAACACAGCATTATTTTTAAGTGACATGGAGAGTACACAATGATTGTGCCTAAGCATTTTATTAGTCTGATAATCCTAACACACATAAACAATCTTTGTTTTTCAGATGAATTTCCTATAAACAAGAAAAATTGGTTAAAGCTATGTTTTAAAAAGGAGCTTAACTGTTTAAATATTTATAATCCTGCATTTTGGTTCAATTTTAATACATAATAAATCACATTCTTCCTTATGGTTTCTGGTGAGGAGGGCAAGACATGAGCTAACAGTGAGATGGTTTTGGACACAATTCTTCAATCTCTGACATGATGAATATTAGACATATATTCCTCTATCTCTTAGCCCTGTCTTTCTGCAATTCATTTGAAATTTATTTTTTAACAATCAAGCATGTTTAATGCTTCATTTTAAACTGGTAGACAAAACATCAATCTAGTTCAATTTGAATTTAGAAGTTCTTCATTCAGATTTCTGAAGTAGCTTGGAATTATGTGTCTATTCATAATATTTAGCTTTTTGATGATTTCAATTTACTGTAACTTTGTTGATCAGAATTAATGTATATATTGCATTATACTGACAAAGCAAGTTAGAGGATGTGACCAAAGCTTCAGAAGAATAAACCATGGCCAATGGGTTTAGTAGGTGAGCCACAATATTCTCTCAATTTAGTCTATTGTTCCTGGTTCTCTGAATTAAAAAATAAAATCTGCATAGAGAGATATATATCAAGCCAAAAGGAGAGATAGGGAAGTGGGGAGAAGCACTATTGTTTCCAAATTATTAAATAGCAGAATTTGCATTATACTTAGAGATCAATAGAACTGGACCCTATTTGGACTTGGATGAGAAAGATGTTCTAAGAATATTTCAGAATAAATGTAGAACAGTGCAGTTAGGCCCCCAGGCTCAAAAGACAAAGCAAATTAAGGATGAAGAAACAACCCAGGTGGGATGGAACAAACACTTTCCTGAATGCTTATAATTTCGCTTTTTTTTCTGCCTATTGTGTTCTCACAATTTGAACTGCAAGAAGTCAACATTTTTACTGATCCCTCCCTTCCAATACTTACCCTTCAACCTCCCTGTTTTCATCCACAATAAACATTTTTTAATTCAGAGGGCATTTGTAAAAGTGTTTGGTTAGAGAGAGCCTGCTTCACATTAGTGATGGGAAAAGTTCTTTCATGTCTTTGTTATATTATGAAGCCCAGATGAATGTACTCCTTGTCTCCATGTATCACCTTTCGAAGGCATTTTGAGTATTTTTACTGGTCCCTGAAATGTAATGGATTGTGTACATTATGCTTTTATGTGTAGGACTCATGGAAAATGGGTATAATAGCGTATAGAGTCACATTTCCTCAAATAACAGATAATACAGTTTTGGAAGAGTAAAAAATCATGTTGTTTTTTATTTCAATTTAGTTCTTTAATTCATGTTTTAAGATGTAAAAACATACTAGTTATAATTTTATGTCTATATCACTACTATCATCAGATGTTGGAGAAAATTTTATATTTTTACCATAATAATATGCTATTACTTTATAGTATAGTCTCCCTTCCTCTCTTTATCCTTTCCTTCCCCCTTTCCTTTCTTCCTCCTGATATAAAATTCCTGAGTATCCAGTGTATGCCAAGCATTGCTCTAGTTGCTACATTAAATAACATACTGCTTAGCTAAAAGGATATGATTTGTTAAAAAAATATTTAACTTCAGTCCAGGATTCTTTCGCCTTCTAGTTCCCACAGGATTGTCACAGAGATTCTCTGACCAAACTTCTTTGCCCCAGGACCATGTGGTTTCATATGGAACATGAAGCAATCCAGCTCTTAAAAAATATGTATCAGAACAATTATTATTGTCAATGGAATAACTCAGTGGCAGTGTGACTCTCCATCCCCCAGCCCGTCACTGTGATGGCTTCTTTTCCCTTAAGTAATCATGTTTCTCTTTTGCTGGTTCTTCCCAGTGACTATGATGACTTTTTGCTCTTGCAGGAGAAAACAAAGATTTGTTTAGCCTGCATCCAGAATGGGCCTTGCCTGCTTCACATCTGCGAATATCTTTAATCCCTCCAAACCAGATCATCCTCCCTGCCATTCTCTGTATCACCAAATTTAAAAGCATGTGTGTCAACTCTGAAGCAAAGAGACTGGAATTATACTACCTAGACAGACTCTTCTACTTCAGTGTGTCTAAAAAAGAACGTTTTCTTTTTCTTATGAGGAATCTGCCCTGACTTCTAAATCTTGGTCAGTGTTATTGTATCTCTGGTCTCCAGGGCTTAATCTCTTGACATTGTCCTTGATTCTCCTTATTTTTGTATCTCCACCCTTCCAAATGTGAACAGTTCTGGCCAATGACTCTCTATTTGGTTTCAGATCTTCAGCATTCAGATTTTATTCTTTCTTCTGTTATTTGTGTCTAGAGTGGCACTGTCAGTATGGAAGCCACCGATCGTATGTGACTATTGGTCACTTGAAATGAGGCTAGAAAGTAACAACTGAAATTTAATTTAAAGAGTGATTTTTAATGAGTGGCTATTGTATTGGACAGCAGAGTTTGGGGTGATAAAATTTGACGTCGAAAAAATAATAATAAATGAGGGTTTTTTTAAGGAAACAGAGAAGCTCTTTTTTTAAAATGGGGTGATACTAACTTGAAAATTGTTGATGTCTTCACCCTGGAATATATTTGGAAAGAAAATGAACAACCCTCAGTCTGAAATGGTTTAGATCTGTACTGTCCAATGTTGTAGCCATGACTCACATGGAGCTATTTAAATTAAATTAAGTAAATTAAAGTTATAGATGCTGTTGTTCCATCACACTAGCTATATGTGAAGCTCAACAGCCACAAGTGACTAGTGGCTACAAATTAGAAAGTGTAGAGTATTTCCATCATTGTGGAAAGGTTATTTGGACATCACTTCCCCAGAGACCACCATATTAGACCATCTTTGCATCAGATTTAGACAGTTATCATGGCCTTATTGTTTATTGTCCTGCTTGCAGGATTTCTCCTTTAAATAATTATAAAGTCAGATTAATTTTACAAAAGTATTGCTTAGTACATACCCTGACCAAAAGTATTTTAAAATATTCTACTGAATAGAAATTAATGTCATAACATTTAACACCCAATCTTCACAGAGCGTTCCAGTGGACCACTGTAAACCTGTCTAAATTTGCCACCCTATGTTCCCCGAAATGAATGTGCTAACCAAGAACAAGCTGGCGGATCTGTGGTTCCCTTGAAACACCAGACTGATTCCAAACGATCATCTTTTCTGACATCACAGTAAGAATTTCCTCCTGCCCTTCCTCACTGGCCGTTTAACCCGCACCTTCCCGTGAATTCGCTGTGACTCTCCTGCCTTCGCTGATCCTTGCCTTTTCCTCTACTCCGTAACACGTCTGGGATGGAAAGAAGGCTTTCTTGCTTGTGTGACGTCAGAATAGCCGGGAGTGTCTGTGTAGAAGGCAGTGTGGAGAGAGATGTGAGGAGGCACACGGGAAGGCGGGAAGACGTCTGCGGGCAGTCAAGGTCGGGAGAAAGATGCAGGGAACGCGGCTTGTCGGCTGTCCCTAGGGAGGTTTTCAATCCCCAGCTATCCGTTCTGGGTACTTTACTTGTCGTGCTCTCCGTTTTTTCCTCGTCGAATATCCAAGCGTGACTTTTTCAAGGGTCAGCTCATATTCAGATTCTCGGATGAAACTGGAGTGATCTCACGCATCTTGCATTTTTTATGAGTAAGTTTATCACCTTAAACAGAAAGCACCTCTCTGAAAGCAATGGATTCATTTTTATTCTCCTATTGTGCCTAAAACTTTGCAATATTCAGATAAAATAGTGGTCAAACTTTTTGCTAAATGAACAAACACGATTGTTACAGCTGCCATGATTATTTTCATTTAAATGACTTCACTATAAATTACAGGACAATTTTTTAAAGTAATTAGAATTTTTCTTCATCTTGAACTTTTATTCAAATTTAATTTCCTTCTCTTTTGTTTCATAAATGTATGTTTCAAAACTGTGGGGATATCTGGGATGGAATTTTTACTGATCTAAAATGAGTAATTGTGGACTTACAGCTTGATATTAAACATTATATCACTAAAATCTAGATAGCATTTTGCTGTATGTCTGGATTCCTGAAGATTTCAAAGTAAAGGAATCTGCACTAAGCATCAAGTTCAGTTAACCTACAAACTAATTTATAGAAATTTCATTTGATGGCCATTAAATTCCAACCAAATGCTCCTGTTTGTGATTAATTCCTAAATTTGAAATGCACACTGAACGATTTCCAGTTGTTCATCCCCATATGTATGAAAAAGTTGGCATTAATTCAAGTGTGCACCATAGGATCATATTGGTCATTCATTTTATTTATTTTTTAATTCATTCGAAATGCTCACCACTGAGCTTTGCCATGCAAAAATTCACTAACTACTGACAGAATTAGCTGCACAACTTCTGCCTTATTTTCCACATTCAAAAAAAGACAAATGGCAGGTCAATACACCATGGTGCCCATTGCTCACAAGAAGTTGCTTAGCTGTTTTGTTCATAATGCATCTCTTTTCATTACCCAAAGCAGCAATGTGTAGAGAGAAAAAGAAAAAACAGTTCTCAAGAGGTTCATCTAAAATGACATTGATGTTATAAGGAATAGAAACCCCCAAATTAAATGTTGTAGCTGACTTTAGAATAGCCTAAAACCTGTTGCTATCTTTACACATTTGATCCAAAACATTAGTTCAGTTTCCAGAGACTGAACTCAGGAAGAACTTGCTTAAGACCAGGAAGCTTATTCTGGTCTGGGTCCAACACTATTGAATATCTAGAAAGCTTCTTTAACTATACATCACATTACGCATAGTACTGACATATATAAAACTGGGTGTATTTAATTTTATAATGGTTTTTCATCTGTGGAGTACTTAAATTACATACATATATGCAAATTACACAAAGTAGGACAGTGTAATTATGCAATAGCATGCTTCATGGAAGTGGTTGCAACCTGATGGTTTTAGGGACATGCTGCACCATAGTTTAAAAGGCAGCAGTAAGGCTTTCAGAACTAGTCATTCTTTTCTTCTCTAGCATCCGAAAATTGAAGACTCGTGCTGCTATAAAAGTAATTGTAATTTATCCTGAATAATTAATATCGCTTCCTTGTGATGTTGTAAAATCAAGGTGATGGACCTATTAAAAGTGGCTTATCATTATGAAATAATGTCAAGAGCAAAAACTTTTTGGAAAACGTAAAAAAAGTAAGGAAGATGTATGTGTTGATTACAAAACAGTTTTCTGATAACACCATGGACACAAAAAAATGGAAAGTGTGATGATAACTTATGTGTAATATGTAAACCCAAAAAACCTAACTCCCAAAGAGTATTTAAAGTTGGAGACATTTTCTATGAGGATTATGCCAAAAATTATGAATGATTAATAGTAAGAACAATAATTTGACATTTCTGGTAATTAATCAAGAGAAATCAGTCAAAGCCATATAATTTGAAGATGATCATAACTAGTAATGAAACATGGTTTTTCTCCATAACCTGGAAACAAAATAGCAAAGCACTGGAAAACCCCAAACACACTGAGACAAATAGGGCACACATAAAAGTCAGAAAGGTTGGCAATGATGATTTGGCACTTTGACATCAGTGGCCTGGCTCCTGAAGCAGTCGGCTTACAATATCATGGAGTCAAGCAGGCATAGTAAGTAGAAATTGTGAGAATCTCAAGGATTTGGTATGGTACAAAAGAAGTAGAGTAGTGGTTCCCTGTGTGTTATTGATACTGCTTTGGCTCACAGTACACACACATTGAGATACACATACATTGAGAACTATACGCTGGGCACATCCTAGCCCTCATGAACCTTACATTCTAGAGGGGTAGACCAATTATGAAAAAATCAGCAAGTGAAAAATATAATATTAGGTGGTAACAAGAGCCATAATGAACAACAAAAGATAGAGGAACAGAAAGTGAGGGTGTGGAGAAAGTGGTTATTTTGGACAGGCTGGTCACTCTTTGACTAGACTGAAGGCCTTGGAGGAGGTGACATGAAACCTGGCCAGGGTGGATGGGTAATAGAGGAGAGGGTCTGGTCGGAAGAGCATTCCTAGGTGGAGAAATGGCAGAACGAAAGACTCCAAACTAAGAACAAGTTCTGTGTGTTCCTTAACCAGCAAGGAATGAGTGTAAGGAAAGAAGGGAGGAGGACAGGAGGTACGAATGGAGACAGATGGTGAAGCGTTGCAGGAAGGGTAATGGAACTTGTATTTTATTCTAAGTGTAATGACAGCCTTTGGTGGTTACTGTAACCCAACTGGCAATTTTAAAAGTTCATTCTGGCTAATCTTATACAAATACACTGTAGGGGAACAATAAGAGAAACAGAGAGACTAGTTAAGACTCTTCAAAACAGTCCACAGGAGGGATGATGGGGTCCTGGGCAGAGGTGGAAGAGGTGGAGGTGGTAAGAAGTACCTGGATTTAGGTTATATCTAAATGTTAAAATAAGCAGGTCTTAACAATGGATTAGTTATGAAGTTTGCAGGAAAAGAGGCAAGAATGACTTTATATGCAAGAACCTCTATTCAAATAAACCTTCTTAAACTGGAGGTTTTTAAAAATATTCTGTCTGAGGGCACTGATCAAAGAAAGATCTCAGGTTTCAAGGAGTTGCTGCAGATGAGAAATTTGGAGGACCAATAGCATTCACTTGAATGAATGAGTTTAGTAACTCTTGATAAAAATAACACATATATAACTTTAAGCACTGTCAAAGACAAATATTGCTAGGTGGATTTACCCATGCAAATGTGACCCATAATTTCCTCTCAAACTAGACAGTGAATGAGTAAATGCAGCCATTTTGTTACTGATCCTTGAATCCAGGTTTTTAAGAACAATTGTTTTTGATCCACAGACCACATGAATAACAGACATACAGTTTTCATGTTTAAAGGAGTGGCAGACCACAGATCCTTGGGGTCATATATAATGTGGGGAAAGGAACCATGACTCTAGATATGTATAAGTTTTATCTGTAGACTAAACAAATTAATAATTATTATATAAATTTGTACTATTCAAAAATATCTGGAAGCCCATTGTGATTAAAGACACATTTACTACATGTGTACCTTCATAATTAGTAGCTTTCTGCCACATATACTTGTAGGTCACATATCACAAATCCCAATGTCAGAACTTTTTATGGTGCTGGTCATCCAAGAATATTGATTCTTTTTTTCTTTCTTTTTTTAACCTGAAGAGAGGGAAAAAGCACTCTTAGAGGGGAGCCTGAGATGCCTCATTTTCAGCAAAGGGGAAATACAGTGAGGACAGTCAAGGAGGCAAAGAAAAATACAGTCAGGTAGTTGGAGCGGCAGCTGGCAGTCCCCACAGTCCAGGGTGGCCCATGGCTGTTGGCCCTCTGAGTGCTGTGAGTCAGTCTATAAACCCATCTGATCCCTGCTCTGTGTCAGCCACTGGGTCTTTGCTCCTAATGTTACTACAGGCTCTGGAATCCTACACAGGCCTGCAATCCTAAAGGCTTATACTGTTTATATTTTATGATTTAATACAGAAACAGCAGCCTCATTCTAGCCACACTTTCCAAATGGTAGATAAATTGATTTAATTGTAATTTAGTATTTAGAAATAACCATACCACCTTATTTTTTTATCTTAATCATCACCATTCATTGACATCATTGTTGTGAATTACAATCTTACCCAGCAGTTTCTAAGCATCATAAATGGCACATTCTCTGTCTAGTTCATTGCTGCATCCTCAAGATTAATCACAGTACTGAGAACTGTTTAATGGATGTACAATAAAGGCTTCACTCATTTAATAGATACTTTTAAGTACCTACTAAGTACCTACTTGACCAAGTGCTGGGGTAGAGCATAAATAAAATAAAAGTACATGCTCTTACGGAGTTTATATTCTGGTGAGTATTTGATGAATGATGAATAAAATTTTTGCCTGATTCAAACTCTCATACCTACTTCCCAGGTGTTAGGATGTGTAAGGTGTTGGTTGTTTATCAAAATATACCTGACCCACCATGTCAGAAAGCTCTCCTCTCTCTCTTTCTCTCAGTTTTCCTCAGGTGGCAGACAGCCGTGGGCTTACCTAATTGCCACTTTCCCCTCATCCCAGAGTAACCAACTCCTAAGCAAGGACAATTCCTAAGAGGAATTTTGCTTGCTCCCAACTCACCTCTGGCTACAGGTGGCCGTGTAACTAAGTTCTGGTCACAAAATCTAACTAGAAGTTGTTGGTATTGACACCTGGGAAAGGTGTTCAAAAGGATGTGGCCTTTCGCAAGTCCCTCTTGCTTCAGGCTTGAGCCCTTGTGTCACAAAACTCCTCATTCCTCTGTTTAATGTTTATTATATTATGACAAACAAACATTTTTCAAAATACAGATATGGATGTGATAATATGATAGAAAAGAAAAAGTATTTGATATATTCAAGCTAAAAGGCAAGTTTTAAAAATTGGTGAAAACTCACAAATATATGTTAAAAAATGAAATAAGCAAGTAATGTATAAAATATAAGCCAAAAGGAGGCATGTACATTGTCACATAGAGATAAAAATCACATGCTCTGAATGTAGCCAGATCTATACATAAATAACAATTACTGATTGTGTGAACTTAAGTTATTTAAGCCCTCTGTACCTTCATTTCTTTATCTTAAAATGGTAATAATACTAATTTTACTGTAATGTTCCAAAGATTAAATTAGATCAGTATATGAAATTTTTAGCACATATCAAGACCAATAATTGGAATTTTTAAATAAAAAGGCAACATATGAAGAATAACCATATAAGACATAACTGATGGTTGGAAAGAATAAGAGTTTAAAGGACAAAGTGCGAAGTTGTAATAAATATATTCATATGTGTGTATATATTAATAATACAAATAGAATTGACAATTTAACCATTTAAAAAAGGTCAAAAGAAAAGTTTTGAGAAGGAATCAATATAAGTTTCAGGACTTAATTTCTGCTGAGACAAACAGGACCAGCTAAACAGTATTTGTCAAAAAATTTCCCTGGAGGTAAGGAAGATGGGAGATGTTGGTCAAGGAATACAAACTTCCAGTTATAAGATGAATGACTTCTGGGGATATAATGTACAACATGGTAACTATAGTTAATATTGTGCTATATACTTGAACGTTGCTAAATGAGTAGATCTCAAATGTTCTCATCACACACACACACACAAATTATAAATATGTGAGGTGATGGCATTGTTACCTAACCTTGTGGTAGTAGTAATTTTGCAAAATATATGTATATCAAATCGTCATATTGTACACTACAGACTTACACAATACTATATGTCAATTATATCTCAAGAAAGCTGGAAAAGAAGTCCATAGACCCTCATTCAGTGGGCATCCCCATACTCCAGGATCTCTAGCCAGATGTCTGCCAGGAGATCTATGGGGCGGAGAGCAAAACCCTTGACCTATTGTCTTTGCCTCACACTCTTGGATCCCTGTGTGCTTGCGTAATTCAGGGCAAGGCCGAAATCCAACACCTACGGTGTGGTGCTTATTCCTGTCAAGGCAATGCCACACCCTCCCACCCAGTAACATCCAGCAACCCTTTATAAAGCCACCATTCATGTAATGTCAAACGCAAGACTGTGTTTGCTGCTGAGTCTCATTATTTTTCTGGTTTGATCTTCCTTGCTTTTATTTTCATGTCAATTTGCAAATCATGGAGCCATATTTAGAGCATTTGATATTCCATAAACTGGATTCCACTGTTCTAAAGCCTTGGAAATGTGTTTAGGAGAAACTTCACATCCAATTTCAACTTTAACATTTAAAATGGTTTTAAAATTCAGAGTGTTTTTTTTTTTTTACTTCAGAGACCACTAACCCTTGCACTGCTATCTATTCATATTTTAATCTGAGCATGGTGAATAATAATGGAATAGAGATGACCCAAAGTTTGGTTTGAACTTAACAAAGGCTCATGGTTGAATATGAGGAAAATCTTAGGTTAAACACACACACACACACACACACACACACACACACACACACACACACACAACACACACATTGAATCTCACTGGATTTCCTAGCACCAAGAATAATCTTTTTTTTTTCAGTTTGTCTTCTGATTTCCCAGATCTGCAGATACTTCATACCCTACCTAGGGAAGAGTTCAAGTTCTCATTGAAGCAAAAAAAACAGGCTTACTGTGGTTTTTTTCTCAAAATGTAAGTCCCCCAGTTCTTCAAGAAAAAGATCATGTGTTGACTGTGGAAAGATGGAATGTTTTTTGTCAAAGGAGAGATTGATGTGATATGAACTGAAAGAGAGAAACATTAGCTAGACTGCAACCCTCTGGAGACCAAAAAATTGAATAAAACCCAAATAGACTTTGAAGTTAATTCATTATTTGAGGTGGGGGCGTTTTTTGGTATGACTTTAGCTCCTTCTATATGCTATCCAAACCATCCATCTATTTCCCATAGAGATAAGGAAAAATGCACATAAGACCTTTTGAACATGGTGTGTTGTAAGTTTCACGCTGACGTAGATGAGGTATTTCTGTAAGATCGCATCCTGGCCACATGGTTGGGCTGAAAGCATTAGGAGCTTGACTACCCATTGACAGAAACCTCTAAAATTATTTTGAACTGTAAAGTGCATCATTCTAAGACATTAGAAGAATGTCTAACATCTCCCTTCACTCCAGCAACTTTCTCCAAAAGAACATTTTCCAACATACCTTACTTAAAAGCATATTGTCACTGGATGTCTGTAAAACAATTTGTCAAATTAAAACAGGCTTATTTATTGCAAAATTTCTCAGAACTTTTGTTAAGCTAATGTACATGGCAATTGAGAGAAAGACATGTAATACGTCCATTTTTCAGGTTTGTTTGCCCATAAAAATGTTTCTCCTTCTCCTATTGACTTCAAATAGTGTTAAGGGGTGGGGAAAGGCAATCTATGTGAAGCAAGGTTAGAAAAAAGATGAGGGGGGAGAAACAACTAATCACAAGAACAAAGCCTGGGAGAGAAAAAAGAAAGTTCCCTCACGTCTAAAATTAAGACCCCAGGAAATCAGACTCATCTCTTTATTACAATTGTTAAACGTTTATAGTAGGAGGGAAATGCCTGCTTTAGAAACTGAGAATATGCTTGTTATCCATTGGCTAGATTCATCCCTGTTACAATTTGTAGCAGGATGACATTTTGATGTACTAACCGATCACATTTTTTGTGTCTGTCATGCACTTTTTTGACTCCATGGGCCTTCCCCATTCCAGCCAGAGGAAAGAATCATCACCGTATCAGCTGCCTGATGTCACACAAGAACCAGGGGAAAAAAGATTTAAAGACTTGATTTTCTCATTCTAAGAAAACATTTTGAAGGATTCTGATCACTGAGACAATGTCCCTTTCTCAGGGACATTAGGCAGATTGGCAATGGAGGGGCAAGCCAGAGAGGAAGTGAGAGGATTAAGTGCTAGAATGCCCTTCAAAAGGGCCCAGCGCTCCATTCCCCTGTAGCGTTCACTCCCCTATTGCCATCTCATAGGTTTGGGCATATAAAAGCAGAAAGTTCCTGGAGCCTTCCCTTTCCTGGAGTGGACATAGGAAAAGTTCCCCAAAGTCTACCCAGCATGAAGGATGCTAAGGCTAGTTGTGTGACGTGGCTGCAGCCGTGTTTACGGTGCAGTCCCTGAGGCAGCCCAGGAGGACAAAGTTGAGATGCAGCCAAGTCAGAGAAACCCCAAGGTGAATCCGAGAAAGAAGTTCCTGCTTTGGTCCAATATGAGGATAGGTGGGCGAGAGCTAGGCTGTGCGGTGTGGCTGGATGCGCACAGCTAGAGTTCAAGAGGAGATGTCCTTCCTCCTCCCTCATCCCTGTGCTTATTATTTTGTCTAATTGCAGAAGAGGGAAGTGAGGGGCACTGAGGGGCTATAGGTTTTCCTAACAATCCACAGATGATTTGGCATAGTAAGTCAGGAAAGTAGGAAATATTCTAGAATTAAAATAAAACAGGAGTAAGTAATATGTGAAATCGTGTCTACTATAAAGAATGCAGAGAACTATCCAAAAAGGAGATAAAACCTAAAAAATTATAGCAATGTTTAATAAGGGTACATAAACAGTTTGCATGCTCCCATAACTCTGACCAGCTGAGTTATGCTTAGGGGACTGCCATTACCTAGAAAAAAAAGCTTGAAAATCAAAGGTTGTGTGATCACAAGGCCAATCACATGCCAAGTGGGCAAGCTGTGGTGGGAAAGAACTCAAGAAAGTGAAGGGAAGAGAGACCATATGAAATAGGAGGGTTTAGTGGGACTTAGGTACAGGGAGTCTGGGAGCTGCTGCTGGACGAGGCTGCACCTGGCTTCCGTGAACCGGAAGGGAACAGCATATAGCTAGAGAGGACAGAGACTAGTGTGTGCCAAAGAAGGTTTGCCATTTATGACTTTACTGTGTTATGCTAGAAGGACTCATTCTTGGGCAACTTGCAGCCCAAGCGCTGAAACTTTGATAGAGGGGTCTGCATGCCAATAAGCTGGACTTGGCCAGCTCCAGACCATCAAATACCGACATCACCACCAAAGGAGTGAGCCATGGGGACACATGGTTACTCTGGGAGGAAAAGTTACAAGTGGGCAGTACTTGTCCCCACAAAGATAGTTCTGGTGATGTTCTGGAATCTGCATGAAATATTAATTAATGAGCTCTGGAAAAGAAGTCAGCAAAGTATGCAATTCTTAGTAGAATAAATATTCTTCAAAGTATAAGCTACTTAAAAGAGCATGTTCAAGTAATCAGAAATTTAATTTATGTGGAGCAATTTGATACAAAAGTAATTCTTTGTTTTCCCAGCACTTCAGGCTATAAAGATTCCTCTTTAGGTGGTCATAAAGGGAAATAAATATATTTGACAATGTATCAGTACAGTTTGTATATCTAAGAGATCAGCTTCGGGAGCCAGACGGCTTGGGTTAGAACCCCAGGTCTGATGCTCACTGACTATATAGTACTTTCTATAGGTTTTCTCACATGTTTCTGCCTCAGTTTCTTCATCACTAAAACAGGAATAATAAATATATTATTTTGTGGGGATTCATGTAAACTACTTAAAATAGTTTCTGGGACACAGCAAGCCAACATAGTATATATCTTTGCTATTATTATACATACCATATGGTTTTATTTATTACAGCTCTTGTGAGGTTAAAAGGAAATGTAAAAATAAATTGAATAATTGTTTTAAATAATTTAATGAAAAATTCTAGAAATCATTTCCCTTTACTCTGATTGGTTTTGTAGCTTATCTTCCCATATGTTTTAGCATAGCTGTTTTTACTTAAACTTAAGAAAAATAATCCTAAGTATTATAATTATTGAAGAAAAAGAAAGACAAGAGTATTCTAAATACCATATATGGGGATTTTAGATAAATATTTCTTAAGTTTCCCTTTCAAATCTGAATTCCTCTCCTAGGGAAAGCAAGAAAGCATAGATGTTTAAAATTTTTTTTACACATTTCCCATATAACTGTGTGAGCTTCTATACATGAGTATAACACAAATTTGAGCTGTGCTATACGTAGGTAAAACAAAGCTATTGTGGAATGAGGTTCAGACAGATAGAAAACACAACCAGTGCTCTTGGTATGAATGACAGCCCTCCCGCCTGGGGGACTGCCAGGCTTTCCGAAAATGAACCCAAGAGTAATTTTTAACATGATATATCTTTCCTTCTGGAAGCAATACCCCAACCTGCAAATAATCTTCTATTCTTTTTCAGTTTTTGGCATTGAAATGCTTTTACTTTTCTGACTCTGACAAGGATTGCTTTCCTGTGGAAGTGGTTATTGGAAGTTTTTGAGTTTCTTTACTGCTGGTTGTTCTTCCTGAAAATTCACACCTATTTTATAGATAGTTGATGATTGGTAGATAGATAGATAGATAGATAGATAGATAGATAGATAGATAGATAGATAGGCATAAGTATAGATATATAGATTAACAAATTGATTATTTTTTATTATTGCCTGCATTATCTTTTAATATCATTGCAGCTTAAAGAAAATCCTTGCAAATACTCCTTTCATAATTTCAAAATGGAAATGGGTCTGTTAATAATCAGGTGAAAAAGTGCCAATTAAGAACTCAATCCTAGAAGAGAACTTTTGAAATTTAGTGTATAGTTCTTCTTTTAACTTTTCCAAAATTAAGCATATCTAATTTTTCCCCTTTAGTTTCATTTATGGTTGCTTTTATGAAGTGAAAACTTTCAATCTAAAAGGTTAACTAATGATTTTTTATCCCTTCCTTTATTACGTCTCTGAGCTAATACAACTTTAAGGTAATCAGAGATCCATTACTTTTTCAAGTGCATTTCATCTGTTCTGAGGACATTCCTGAAGGAGACACTTTAGCTACACAGGCTAGTGACTCCTGGAACAGCCACTTCCCTTGAGGCAGTAGAGCTTACTGGAGAAGAGCATGGGTTTCAGAATAAGACTAATCCTGTTTTGAATGCTGGCTCTGCAACATATTATCTCAGTGGTCATTAGAAAGATATTTTTACCTTTATGAATTTCAGTGAGATTCAGAATGTTAATAAAATTAAGGATAACCA